>NC_136410.1:248945733-254258233 GCF_051521515.1 Lactuca serriola | reverse complement strand
ATATGTTGGAAAGAATAAGGAAAGATGAGTTTATTTATAACATGAGGTCAAGTAATTTAAATATATATTTGATGTCTCTTACAAAAGTGGTTACTGATGAGATTGAGGATAACCCTTCACCAGAATTACATACAAGTAGAAAAAGGGTGAAAAGAGAGTGGCTCATGTAGTAAGAATATCAATTTTGACCTCAATATCCCAAATCCAAGCTCATTGGCATTGGTTGTCTTTAATAACCAAGAGCAACAATAAGCCAATACTTATGACCCAATTGAAAATGTCCCACATGTACAACCTATAAATGAGCCTACGTCGGTGTAACAAGATGAAGTAATTAGTAACATTGAAATGGATTTCCTTGATCCATTGTTTGATAATGGGAAAGAATACGAGCCTTACAATGATAATATAGAAGAGGATTATGACATTGATTTTGGAGCGAATGTGGAAGAACATTTGGACAACCAAGATGTTATGGACGTGAATGATCGTTCTAATTCTGATAATGATGGTAGGTCTAGCAGTGATAATGACTTTCTTATGGATGAAGAATACCAAGTGGCTGACTATGAGGTGGAAATGTCAGAGTTTCATAGTATGGTTGCTACAAATGTCGAATGGATAGAAAAGAAGAAAAAGAAAAAGCCAATAGATGTAGATCATGAGGAAGAAGAGATGGAAGTAATTGATATAGAAAAAATTGAGTTTGTTGGTTATGAAGAGGATAAAAGAGCAAGGTTGTTGAAAGATTTGACTAGGCTAAAATATTGTTTAGATGGTAAGGTGCATGGGAGTGAATTTATGGTGGGTCAAACTTTTCAAACAATGAAGGAAGTCACATGCTTGGTAAAGGAACGCGCTTTATAGACTCGGAGGGACCTACACATAGAATAAAATGATAAGATAAGGGTAAGGGTAGTGTGCAAAGGTGTTACTCAAGAATTTAGCTCTAGTGGGTTGTTGGGGTGTAATAAAGGTAAGGGTAGTTCTATAAATAAACAAAACGGATCTTGTCCTTGGGTTTTGTTGGTTTCTAGGCCATTAGACTTATATATTTGGACTGTGAAGGTTTATGAAGAGAAAAATTATTGTTTGCATACAAGAGATGCTAAGAGTTGCACACAAAGCTTCATAGCTAAAAAACTTGCTTCACAAATAGAGATGACCCCTACTTGTCTAACATATGCTTTACAAGAGGAGTTTCAGATGAAATATGGTGTTGGGGTTTCAAAAAGCAAAATTTTCAAAGAAAAGGCCATAGCTCAACATCAAATACATGGCAACTATGAGAAGCAATACTAGATGCTTAGGGACTATGTCTTGGAGCTACAAACAAGAAATCCTAGGACGACAAACAAGATACAAGTTAAAAGTCAGCCAAACATTAATTTGGAAACTAGGAAATTCCAAAGAATTTATGTTTTTCTTGGTGCATTGAAACATGGTTTCAAAGAATCTTAAAGGGGTATATTTGTCCTTGATAGGTCATTCATTAAAGGCCCTTACCCAGGCCAGATATTGACTGCAGTTGGTGTTGACTCAAACAATTGTATGTTCCCCTGTTGCATATGCAATCGTTGAAGCAGAGAATTTGAAGTGATGGTCATGGTTTTTAGAATGTTTGGGTGAAGATCTGGACCCACCCACAAGAGCCAACTTTACCTTCATTTCAGATAGACAGAAGGTACCCTTTCTGTACTCTGTTTTTTGTTACAATATATGTTTTTATGGATACATTATAATACTCTATATTGTTATTTATGGATTATTACTAGCTATTGCAAAAATCTTCCCATGTGCTGAGTATATGTTTTGTCTCAAACACATACATGAAAACATGAAACTAAATTGGAGATGGAATTAATTAAATGAGATGTTATGGAACTGTGCAACTGCTACAACTGTAATCCACTTTGAAAAGGCTATGAAGAAGTTATATTTATTCAATAAAGATGCATATGATTGGTTGAACAAAAATTCCACCAGTTCATTGGGCTAGGAGTCATTTCACAGGTATGATGTATTATGTATTTGTTCTTTAATGTTGCCATATAATTACCATGTATTGACTATTTCACTTCATTGTTTAATACGTAGGTCTCATTGTCAAATGTTGCTTAACAATATGTGTGAAATCTTCAATGGAAAAATGATAGATGGGAGAGATAAGCCAATAATCTCAGCCTTAGAGTACATTAGGGAGTACCTGATGAGGAGAATTTGCAGTGTCCAAAAGGCCATAGGTAAAAGTATAGGTCCTTTAACACCTACTACGACAAAACTGCTATAAAAACTTGAAGAAAAAGCACAACAGATAAGGGTAGTTTTTGAAAGCAATGAAAAGTACCAAGTGAAAGGGGTATGGAATGATCAATATGTTGTTAACATGAATGAAAGATCTTGTACTTGTAGGAAATGGGAGTTGACCGGCATACCCTATAAACATCTGGCAGTAATTTGGGATATGATATAGAATGGAAAGGTTGTTGAGAGAGTAGAGCATTGGGTTAATCAATGCTATTGGTTTCTACTTGGCAAAAGATGTACAAAGTGAAAGTGGATCCTATAAATGGTAGAGATCTGTGGTAATAATAAGCATGCCCAACAACAATCACCCCACCAACTTGTTGGATTAGTGTCTAAGCTAGTAAGTATATTTAGTAAGTACTTGACCCGGTTGTGCATCGTCCTTTTGGGTTGCTGTGACAACCTGAAATTTATCCCGTCACAGTAAACCCTTTTCCGCTAATAAAACTCGCTGTATTAAATTGTTCCGTTAACCTTTTTGGATTAGGTTAATTAAATTGGGACTTTTTATTATGACTTCATGAGTGTCCAAACGAATTATAAACATGTGAAACACCCTCAATATCCCCTTGAAAAATTTTAGTTACAATCAAGTCAAATTACAACCATTTAATCGGGTATGACCATAAGCCCCGTTTAACATCAGTATCGGGTAGATTTCCACTGGGCCACAAACTCAAACCCCTATATAAGGGTGAGTAAACCTCATTTACACCCTTTTCACTCTCTCTCTACTCTATCTCTCTCTCTCTACAAGTTGCTTTCGATCCAAAAACGCCCATTTCGAGCTCCATAATTGTAAGTAATCTATCCTACCTTGTTGTTTAGCTTGATATACCTGCAAATTCGTGTTTAAATCACACAAAACCCTCATAATCATGTGTTTACGGCCCAAGAACAGTCTTGGACCACAAACACTCACAAATGGGGTTTTGAAGCCCCAAAGCCCTTCCAAACCACTTATGGAGCTTAGTTATGACTTAGGGGCTTACATGAAAGGACTTAGAACACAAAAATCTTAACATATGAGGAGTAAACATGAGTTTATGGCCCAATAACACTCTTGGACCGTAAACCCCTCTCCATGAGCCGTGAACACCATTTAAGGTGTTAAATTTTCCCTTAAACACCTCCTATGGCTTGGATAAATGTCTAGAATCAACCACCATTGAAGTAGGGGAATTAAACATCAAAGAAACTATGGACTTAGGAGTTTACGGCCGTAAACCCCCCAAGGATTGGTCCATGGGCCATAAACTCCCTCAAGGAGGCCAAATGATGCCCTAACGTCCCCCTTTGACTTGGAATAATACATAGAACCCTATATTCTTTCATTTAAGACCTTAAATCATGAATTTAAGGACCAAGTGAGAGTTTACAGCCATAAACTCTATGTTTACAGCCGTGAACTCCCTTAAATGGTTCATTTGGAGCCTTAACCCCTTCCTATACCCTAGAATTGAACCTAGCCTAATTCCACAAGTGTTGTAAGACCTTGTAGCATCCAAAAACACACCACACATGAGTTTACGGCCGTAAACTCATGGGGGTATGGTCATTGGGCCGAAATCTCCTCAAAAAGTTTACTCTTGAAGAGTAAACTCCCTAACTAGGCCATACATTCCCTTATTGCAACCCAATAGCCTACTAGCACTTGACCAAAGTGTTTTTCCGCACATTAGGATGTTTATACGTGTTTAATTAGTGTTATAGTCACTAATTATATGTAAACATATGTATTCATATGTTACTAGGTCATTAAGTTGTGTTCAAGTCTTTACTTGACACCGAGCACCCAACCGACACCTCCATCCGATCCACTTACAGCAGGTGAGTTCATACCCCCTGAATTAACCTTTTAAATGATTTTAACTACTTTTATAGGGGGGGATACAAGTTGAACTGTACAGTTATTAGATAAATCACATGTGATTAATAACTGTATTGTGACAACCCGAAATTTATTCCGTCATTTTTTTTAAAACCCTCTTTCCATTAATAAGCCTCGCCTTATTAAACTGTCCGTTAACCTTTTGGATTGGTTAATTAATTTGGACTTTTATAATGACTTAGTAAGGGTTGGAACAAATTAGAAACACCCTCATTAATCCCTTGAAAAGTTTTAGTTTCAACCAAGTCAAAATACGACCATTTATTCGGGTGCGACCAAAAGCCCCGTTAACGTCAGTATCGTGTAGATTTCCACTGAGCCACAAGATCAAACCCTATATAAGGGGGAGTGGACTCCATTCACACTCTTTCCACTCTCTCTCTACACTCTCTCTCTCTACAACTTGTTTTCGATCCAAAAACGCCCATTTTGAGCCCCAAACTAGTAAGTAATCTATCTTAACTTGTTGTGTAGCTTAGTTAACATGAAAATTCGTGTTTAAGGCATCAAATAGGGGCCAATTCATGTGTTTACGGCCCAAGAACACTCTTGGAGCGTGAACACCCTTAAGTGGGGTTTTTAAGCCCCAAAACCCCTCTAAACTACCAATAGGGCTTAGATATGACTTGTGGACTTACACCTTCGAACTTAGAACACCAAAACCTTGCATTTTGGAGAGTAAACATGAGTTTATGGCCCAAGAACACTCTTGGACCGTAAACCCCTCTTCATAGGCCGTGAACACCCTTTAAGGTGTTAGAAATGCCCTCAAACACCCCTATGGCCTGGAAAAATGTCTAGAATCAACCACAAGTGAAGTAGGGGCTTTAAACATTAAAGAAACCATGGACTTAGGATTTTACGGCCGTAAACCCCCCTAGAATTGGACCACGGGCCGTAAACTCCCAAAAAGTGCCCAAATGATGCCCTAGCTTCTCCATTTCACTTAAAAAAATGCATAGAACTTTATTCTCTACCATTTAAGACCTTAATACACCAAAGGAATGAGCATATAGGAGCTTACGGCCATAAACTCCTTGTTTAGGGCCGTAAAATCCTTAAATGGTCCATTTGTTGCCTTAAACTCATTCATATGCCTTATATTTAGACCTAGCCTAATTCTATGAGTGAGATAAGACCATTTAGCATCCTAGAGCACCCCCACCATGAGTTTACGGCCGTAAACTCATGGGGATATGGTCTTAGGGCCGTAAACTCTATAAAGGGTTTACTCTTGAAGAGTAAACTCCTTATCTAGGCCATACACTCCCTTAGATGTTACCCGGGACGCCCCTAGCACTTGACCAAAGTGTTTCCCGCTCATTAGGATGCGTATACGTGTTTAAATTAGTATTATAATTACTAATTGTATGAAAACATATATCAACATATGTTATTAGGTCACTAAGTGTGTTCAAGTCTTTATTTGACACCGAGCACCCAACCGGCACCTCCACCCGATCCACTTAAAACAGGTGAGTTCATACCCCTGAATTAACCTTTTAAATGTTTTTACATGCTTTTATGGGGGGGGGGGAATACAAGTTAAAACATACCAATTGTCATATCAATTATATGTGATTAATAACCCGCATGCACAAGGATTTATTACACTTTCAGCTGTTTTACCAAGTATGATACTATAAATGTGTTGGGTCGCGTTTTGTATAATATGTTGCGTCTATTGGGCTCGTTAGCTAGTCCATTTTTGTATCTCCGGTATGGGCCGGTCCATCCGTGAGTTTAGTAGAGTTGAATATAAATATAGGTGCTTGCATGCATCTTAGGTTAACGATAGAATAGAACGATCAGATCATTATTCAGAAGTTTATTATTATCGTTCTTGTAACCCTAAATCCTCTACAGCGGAAGTTCTTAGTCGAGCTCTGCTGAGGATTGTTTGATCTAATCATTCGACATATTTTGATCCACTCTTGTCTTATTTATTGTTTTGTGTTCATCACAATACCTGTTTCAAAAATCTAATCGATCTTCATGTTTGTTATTATATCCTAACAATTGGTATCAGAGCAGGAGGCTGTGTAATTCATACACATCTTTTCTGTGAAAAAGGTTGCGATTAGGGTTATTCCGCATTAACTAATATTTATTGAGCCGTCATCCCATAATTGACGTAACTCAGCATTTATACGTTTTTCCCTAATTTAATATATTACAAGTCTGATCTTTTAAACATGTTATTCGATCTAGCATGGACGAGTCACAATCAAATCCCATTAACATCTCAAACAACATTGGATCAACGACGAAGATTCCCATCCTTTACACCCAGGATTACAAAGTCTGGGCACATCACTTTGAAGATTATGTCATTGGATCTGAGGACAACGGATATCTTATTTGGGAAGCAATGGTGTCTGGACCATTCGCTCGTTCAGCAACATGAAGAATCATTAAAACTCAGAAAGAGTATAATGATCTGTTGAAAGATGTAAAAGATATTGCCCAAGATGAAAAAGATAAATTTCAGTGCAATATTAAAGCATTGAGACTAATCAGATTCGCTCTTCAATCTGATACTTTCAGGCTAGTGAGTTCGTGCAGCACTGCTAAAGAAATATGGGATAGGCTGCGAGAGTTATATTCCACAGATGAAGATCTCAAGCATTCCATTCAAACCTTACTTTTGTCCGAGTTTGGTGAATTCAAGCAGAGTCTTGAAGAAACTGTAACTCAAACGTTCGATCGCTTCAATCATCTTCTTAGTAAGATGATTAAACATGATATTGAAAGGAAGTTGATTGAACAAAAGGTTACGTTTTTAAACGGTCTTAGATCTGAGTGGAGAGCGGTTGTGTCCACTGTTAAAGCACATGAGCAATTCAAATCTTACTCATTGGCAAAGCTGGTAGGGATTTTGAAATCCCAAGAAAAGATTGTCTTGCAGGAGAAAAATGTAGTTTCAAGCTTGGGATCATTGGCTCTTCTGTCCAAAAGCAAAGGTGTGATGGAAGATGAAGACCTTAACTTAGAGGACTATGAACTTACCTCTGAAGACTATGCAATGATGGTGTCAAACCCGAAGAGGTTCATCAAGAAAAGGTTTCCTACCAATAAGAACCGAAATTGGCAGAGAAGTTATAGTTCTGAAAAGGTCAGGGAAGAACCGAAGGCAGAAGAACCAAAGAAGGAACCGAAAGCTGAAGGAGATTCGGGTGTGAACTGCTACTATTGTGGAGGAAAGAACCACTATGCCAAAGATTGTGTCCTCAAGAAAATAGCAGAAAAGGATGAGGAGAAAGATGAAGAAGCTGTGTTAATGAAAAAGCTGGAAGAGATCAAGAAAAAGAAAGTTGTCACTAACCCTTCAATGAATGCTTTAATTGTGTAGGGTTCGGTAGCAGACGATGAGTTCGGTGGCGTGGAGGTCTGGTCAACCGACTCTGAGGATAATGAAGTAAGGAAGCCATCTCATGGAAAGGCTTATGTTGCGAAAGATGAAGGAAGCGGTGGAAAGTGCTTGATGGTGTCGGATGTATCTCAAATGAGGGGATACAACACAGATGGTGGGAATGAAGACACAAAGGAGCGAGAGGACTTGTGCTTCACAGCAAAACCTCTCAGCGTGCAGTTTAACGAGCTTGATGAATTAATAAAGAAGGTAGAATCCTTTTTTGTTTCATTCAAAGTCCCACAAAGTTCATATGAAAAAGAATTAAAAAAATGTAAATTCAAGAATCTCGCATCTAGACAGCAGTTTAACTCAAACACGGGTCACCAATTCTAACCTAACTGACCAATTAAACAGGGTGTCTTCAAAGAGTGAGGAACGGAGGATGTGGATCGAGCTGAAGGAGTCGGAGTTAATCAAATCCAAGGACGAAAACATTTATTTACAAAGAGACAATTTGAAACTTTTAAAACAGAAAAATGTCTTTTGTTTAATTGCTAAGCGTCTTTACACTAATATCACTCAACTTCATTTAAACTGTGAAATAGGGCAGAAAATTCATCGCATGATTTTGCCCTTCCTTGAGTTTAAGGAGGATGAAATCGACGCTGAAGCATATAATTGCGAAAGTGTAGTTTCGTCTGAGGATGTAAATCCGACTTACATGTATGGACTAGACAAAATCGAATCTTTCATAAAGTCCAAGAACCATAAGGACATGCTGAAAAACCTTTTGGATGAAAATGATAAATTGAAACTAAGGACCGAAACCATACAAAAGTTTGACTCATTGAATGCCAACTTGAGCTCAGAAAATAAACTGATGTTGAAAATGCATCTGAGCTTAATGAAGATGATGATATGAGTGAAATTTCTGTAGAGGATATAGTTGACTGTTCTGAGTTTGTCAAGAGCGAACCCGAAAACCACAAAAATCTTATTTCAGAAAATTTTGTGGAGTTTGCTCGTTTGTCCCAACAAAAGTCCCCGATCCTTGAAGAAAAGGCTGTTGTATACCAAAAGGTAAGGACGACTCCAAATCAAGTGTATAAGGTCACAGGAGTAACCGAACATCAGACAGCTGAACTCACAGCCATTGTAAACGAAGATAATGTTGATGGTTGTGATGAGTTCTTCTGGTCTGCTCCTATCGACAATGCTGACGAAACTGTTGGTCTGTCTGAACGGACGTCCTGGAAAACCAAAGGCAGATATGTACCAGAGCCTCTGAACAAGCCCGATAACTTTGACATGCCAAGTACTAGTGGTACAAAAGATGTTCCTAAAGAAAAAGGAGATCCTGCAAAAGAAGTCACTCCTTCAAGCGAAACTTCATCAGTTCAGAGTGAACCGGCTGACAAAAAGCAAAAGCAAAAAGCTAATATCCATCGACAGCCGAAGCAAGTGAAGAATCAGAAGCAGCAAAGGAATATGAGATACAAGAAGAATCTCTCAGAACGAAAACAGTTTTGGCAATCTCAAAACGCCCATTTCTCTTATCATGACAGAAATTCAAAGTCAGAGAAAAGTAATGTTAGATCGCAAGAAAGTAATCACAACCGAAGGGAGAGGTTCGGTTCTGAGGGTCATAACAACCGAAAGGATACGTTCGGTTCTGGAAATTATGATAATCGAAGGCAAAGGATCGGTTCAGAAAACACAAGCTACCGAAAGCATAAGTTCGGTTCTGAGAGCAAAAGCAACCAAAGTTCTAAGTTCGGTACCACTAATGATCAAAAACAAAAGGGTCACTTAGAACCTCAAGTCAAGAAAACATCTCAGTCTAAATTCTCTCGTTCTACTTCTTCTAATCCTTCTAATTCCTCTCAACCTCATTCTAAATCCAATTCTGTTAATAATCAAAATCCAAAATCTTCAATAGATTTGAAAGGAAAATCGAAGGTTTCCTCAGTCAAAACCGATCAAAAGCATTCCAATGTCCCAGTGCCTAAACCTAAATCCAAACCGACTGTAACAAATCCCAATAAAATTAAGGGTTTCACCATTAAAAAGAAAGATGAAACAACTTTAACAAAAAGAACATATCTTGTTGACATCTCTCTTACTATTCTTATTCCTGTGAAAGTCTCACGTGGACCCAAGAAACTTTGGGTTCCTAAATCTGCTTAATTTTTGCAGGTTATCAGTGACGAGCAGTTTGACGAAGAATGGTATATTGATAGTGGCTGCTCGCGTCACATGACAGGAAGGAAGGAAGAGCTGAGGGAATTTCAGTCTCTTTCAAACGGTGGAAATGTCAAGTTCGGGAACAACTCATTCGGCACAATAAAAGGCTATGGAATGATAACAAATGGTGATTTCACGATTAGGAAGGTCGCATACGTTGAAGGACTACAGCACAACCTCATCAGTGTATCTCGGCTTGTTGGAGGTACCGCTCTCAAGGTCTCATTCGATGATGAGGGTTCGGAAATAATTGAAAAGAAAACGAAAAGAGTAATTCTCAAATCGGAGCGCAAAGGCGAAATGTTTCCCCTGAACCTCAAACCCATCAAAGGGAATCCAGCTATCTGCCTGTTATCCAAAGCACAATCTGATGAAAGCTGGCTGTGGCATCGAAGGCTCTCTCATCTCAACTTCAAGGATATCAACAAACTTGTCACAGGTGGTCATGTTCGAGGTCTTCCATTGCTCAAATTCGATCGAGAACATTTATGTGATGCGTGTGAAATGGGGAAGCAGAGTCGTCAAAGTCACCCATCGATTGTAAACACTCAAGTTGTTGAACCATTAGAGTTAATTCACATTGACTTGTGTGGTCCATCATCTATCGAAAGCATCGGCGGTAGCAAGTATATTCTTGTTATTGTTGATGACTTTTCATGTTTTACATGGGTGTTCTTTCTGAAGCACAAATCTGAAGCAACTCTCAAGCTAAAGATGTTTATCAAGCAGGTTGAAGTACAGCTGAAGAAAGTCGTTCGCAACATCAGGAGCGACAATGGGTTGGAATTCAAAAATAAAGAATTCGAAGAATTCTTGGCCGAAAAAGGAACCAGTCACAACTTCTCAGCTCCCTACACCCCTCAACAAAACGGGATTGTCGAAAGACGAAACCGATCTTTGTGTGAGGCGGCTCGAACCATACTAAGTTTTGCTTCTTTACCTTTATATTTTTGGGCTGATGCTATTGCTGCAGCATGCTTTACGCAGAACAGGTCATATCTAAATAAGCGATTCACTCTCACTCCTTATGAGATCATCAACAACAGGAAGCCAAATGTCAAATTTTTCCATGTATTCGGCTCACGGTGTTTCATCTTCAATTCTAAAGAACATCGTAACAAGTTCGATGTCAAAGCCGATGAAGGGATATTTCTGGGCTATTCTCTCATTTCTAAAGCCTACAGGGTATTAAACAAGCGCTCGAGGAAAATAGAAGAAACTTATTATGTGACTTTTGATGATAGCTATGTCAAAAAGCTAAAGGCCAACGAAAACACAGTTGGAGAAATCTTTTCTCAAACAGGCCAAGTCAAAGCCTCGATCGCAAACCTATTTGAGAAGTTCGTCGAGTTATTCGATGAACCAGAAAAGGCAACTCTCTCGGAAGCTTGTGCAGCAGACAACAAAGTAGATCATCTGAAACAACTCATCGAAGATGTTGCAAAGCGAATGAATGAAGGAGGATCAAGTTCTAACGAACCTCCACAGCACAATGCTTCAGTTGAGGGGGAGGACCCATCTTTTTCATCACAGCCGAGCTCACATGTTGAGGGGGAGAACAATTCTCAAGCTGCACCCGAAGGTGCTATAACACCCAAAAGTGCTACAACACCCGAAGGTACACCAACACCTGAAAGCTTCACCACCACCACCTTCTCCTGGTCATGCTTCAGAGGGAGAAGAACCATTCCTTGGCGGGGAAGATATGACGTTTGAATCGGTCTACTATAGTCCGTTTCAAGTACAGAGTGATGACGATGACGACGCTCCTGTCACAAAAAGACATCTCAAGGAGCTCCATGACAAGATTGTCTTGCTCATCGCCTCCTCTTCCACTTCTCAGTCATCCCTTTCTGAAGATGCAGTTCAGAAGATTGTTGATGCCTTCTCAAAAGCTCAGCAAGATTCCATTGCTTCTGCAACCTCCGCCATAGATGCCTCAACAAAAGCCTGTCAGGCAACGACCGCAAAAGTCGATAAACTATTTTCTGATGCCTCTTCCCTGTTAAAGTCTTTACAGGAGAGTGCAAATGCTGCCAAGATTACGTTGGAACCTATTGTTCACCAGCTAGCAACGTCAGTCTCCACTGAGTTGAAGTCCTTCGCTTCTTTTCGTCAAATGCTTTCAGATGACAACTCAGCCTTTCGCACAACCATTGACGAGCGTCTCTCGAAGCTACAAGAAGATTTGGCTGCCGAGAACTCTCTTATGGATGTTCTTGCCAAGAAGACCACTGCTCTAAAGGTCAAGAGAGTTCAACTCTCCAACTCTCAACAGGAGATTGACTCTCTTCGGTCCGAAAGGGAGGTGATAAAGTCGTGTGTTTCGGATGTCCACTCTACCATCTCCAACATCCTCGAAGCACATGATCCTATTCTTAACTATACTGTGAGGCGTGACCTTGCAGAGAAGCTCGCTCCCGCCCTTTCCCTGCTCATCAAACTCGAAGGGCTACTTGATTTCGTGCCCATTCCGAAACAAGGGGGAGAGAAGGAATCTATGTCCCAACCACCTCCTACCTCAAAGGCAACTCACACTACCGAACCTCCTCCAGTAGGCCAAGCCTCCGGTTCCGGTGTGAAAGACAAAGGCAAAAAGATTGCTGAGGAAGAAGGAGAAGAAGACAAAGAAACAATCACCGACTTGTTGAAGCGTAGAAGTCAACGCAATGAGGCTGATATCAGTGCTCGTGTGGCAAGAGAGGCTGAAGAAGCCGAACGTAAACAGAAGGAAGCCCACGACCTTCTTGAGAGTAGGAAAACTCTTTTTCCTGCCTGGACTCTCGAGAGGATGATAAAAGAAGCCATTGACACACCGAGTATCTTGTGGCTGGAACCTGTAATCTCTCTTGATTGTTCCAACACTGTCGACTCACAGTTCGACATGCCACTGACCCGAAAGGCGTTCATCTTTCATGCCTTCTCCAACGTTGCAGAGTTCCCTCATCCTCATCCACAGGTTGATCGGGACTTAATCAATTTTTATCTGAAGGCTGCTCAACCTCAGTATCAGACTTGGAGCGCTCAGAAAATTGTCAATGTTCGGGTCTTGAAGCCGTATAGTGAAGGGAACTTCATCAACATTCGGTTCAAGGTACTTCGGGGATCTGCCAAAACCGAACATGCTATTTCTCTTGCAGATCTTCCAAACCTTAATCCCCATGATTGGATTATCTTGCACAACATCCTACTCACCAACGAAGCTGAATACGGTTCGATCATCGACCATTTCAAGAGGATGCTCGTGTGCTACATCATGGAAGTTGCACTGATGGATCAGGAGATTGCAAGCGTATTTAAGAAGAAACCAACAATATCTCCTGTTGGCTCTGCCAGTGATCTCAACCAAATGCAGATGGGTAAAATTGACTCGAGAAGGAATTCGGTCATGTTCACCAGGAACGAAGGACAGAAATGTCTTTTCGCCTTGGCTGACAAACACCTCTACACCACTGCTTGTTTAGAGCACGTTTTGGGGATCATCCACAGATGCAAGCAGAACACAGCGGATGATGTCAAGTACTTCGATGACATGATTCAATGGTACATTCGGTTCAGACAGACTATTCTCACTCTTATCACACGTCTGTTTGATACTGTAAAGAAGGCTCCCGCTGCTGGCCCGAAGAAGAAGTAGTCTCGCTCCAATTTGACGCAAAGGGGGAGATTGTTGGGTCACGTTTTGTATAATATGTTGCGTCTATTGGGCTCGTTAGCTAGTCCATTTTTGTATCTCCGGTATGGGCCTGTCCATCCGTGAGTTTAGTAGAGTTGAATATAAATATAGGTGCTTGCATGCATCTTAGTTTAACGATAGAATAGAACGATCAGATCATTATTCAGAAGTTTATTATTATCGTTCTTGTAACCCTAAATCCTCTACAGCGGAAGTTCTTAGTCGAGCTCTACTAAGGATTGTTTGATCTAATCATTCGACATATTTTGATCCACTCTTGTCTTATTTATTGTTTTGTGTTCATCACAATACCTGTTTCAAAGATCTAATCGATCTTCACGTTTGTTATTATATCCTAACAAAATGGTTTTCCAAAACGTCTTTACTTGTTTAAATCTTTTCTCAAATTGTCTCTCGCGCGGTATGTTTTACTTCAAAACCAGTTACAACAGTATTTTAAACAAAGGTTTTTCTTTACTTATATAGTTTTATCAAAGTTATATTCAAAACTTGTTATTGAAAGATTTTCAAGGATTTCCAAAGGTCTTCAAACTTATTTTACAAAAGGATATCAAGTCACGATTTTCTTAAGTGTAAA
This sequence comes from Lactuca serriola, assembly GCF_051521515.1. Taxonomy (NCBI): domain Eukaryota; kingdom Viridiplantae; phylum Streptophyta; class Magnoliopsida; order Asterales; family Asteraceae; genus Lactuca; species Lactuca serriola. The sequence continues at coordinate 254,244,162 of NC_136410.1, read as the reverse complement.
GGTTTTCCAAAGTTTTCGTCAAAGTTTTCTTCCATGCTTCTATGCTTCTACTTCGTAAAATGCTTCTACTTCGTTAAATGCTTCTACTTCGTTAAGTGCTTCTACTTCGTTAAATGCATGCATGTACTTGTATAGTTATATAAATAATGTTTAAAGGACTTAGGAAGGCTAGTTCGCCCTATTTCATTTTCTTCGTTTGGACGTGGTCTGGTGGGTATCGGATATCCGTCTGAAGGTCGTTTAATCATTAATTATATATCATGTATACATGTATAGACATAAAGGTTTCCATCGGCCAGTTCATGTTCCTTGGGTAGCAAGGGCATCCTCCCACTCTTCACTCGTAGATCAGGGACACTAGTAACTATTATAGGAATAGTTAGGAGCCTCTATTTACTCTTTCTAGTACGAGAATTCCATAAGGGTCAGTTCATACGCGAGTCTATATCATCTCTCCAGCGCCTCTAACATAATTCAGAATACGAGATGCATCTTCAAGACACGGATCTCCCCGTTGTCGAGTTAGTAACCAGAGTCTCATGTAGGGAGAACGGGCATTGCGTGTATAGATCTATACGGGACTGACACTCCCGCACCCTGACTGCTAGCTACAGTCCACGGCCTACCAAGCCAAGCGGTGACAAATGTCATATTTATTCTGACGCTTGCAGGGCGTCAAGTACTCTAGTGTCAATCAATATGGTTACGAGTATCTCCATGTTTACCTTATAATTCATGGCCTTAAGGTAACGAGAATTAACACTGTATTCTTAAAACAACACTCTTAGGGTGACTCGTTGTTTTAGACCTTGCTAGCTGTATCGTTCATTTGATATTGTCTGGGGTCTGTGTTTCTTTGTTTTAGACCTTGCTAGCTGTATCGTTCATTTGATACTGTCTGGGGTTTGTGTTTCTTTGTTTTAGACCTTGCTAGCCGTATCGTACATTTGATACCGTCTGGGGTCTGTGTTTCCTTTTGTTAGACTGAGCCAGGCGTATCATTCATTCGATAATCTCCTGGAGTCTATGATTTCTTTTGCCTTAGTCAGCAGTATTCTCTGCTGAGGCATATATTATTTTCCCTAATGTTTTTACTCGTGATATTCTCCTACTCTCTTTAAAATCGAATACTGTATTTTGGTAATGATAGTATTTCGGGGAAAATTACTCTTTAAAACATAACTCTGTCGAATCTTGGTAGAAGACTGCTTTTATTTAGAAAATATAGGATTTTCTGGAAAGGACTCTAATACACCGTAGATTCTAAACTACTACTTTTTATAAAGTTATTTTGAATAAAATGCTTACTTACACAAAGGACACTAAATACTTATGAACTCACCAGCATTTATAAAAATGTTGATACTCGCTTTCAAAATAACTTGTATTCTCAGGTCAGCGATAGACAGGTACATCTCAGGGGCCTTTGTGAAGCCAGCCTAGAGCCGAGCTGCATCTATACTAGTTTTTGTATTACTTTGATATCTTGATAACATGTAACTTATGTAAAACTATTACTATTAATGCAATGGTTGTTGTACTTTGATTACTATACTGCATATGTTGTGATACTTGACATGACGTCATCCACCCCAGAACGTTTCCGCCGTTCCGGTTTTGGGGTGTGACATGTATAGCAAAATAGATTTTTGCATGTTAACTGTTTTATCCAGCTTAAGATGTTCCAATCTCGCTTTCAACTCTCGTTAAAGTATAAATTTCTCTTCTAGATTATCATAAGTATTTAAAAGGTTTTTCAAAGGTTTTCCAAAGGTTTTTCAAGCTTGGTTACTAAAGAGACATCAAGTCGTAATTTCTTGTTAAAAGTTTTCCAAAGGTTTTCTTCATTTAAACTGTTTTATCAAATCGTTTTCAAAGCTTGTTTTACAAAAATGACATCAAGTCATAAATTCTTATTTGTAAAGGTTTTCCAAAGGTTTTACCAAAGTTTTCTTCTATGCTTTTATTTCGTTAAATGCATGCCTATATTTGTATAATTATATAAATAATGTTGAAAGGACTTAGGAAGGCTAGTTCGCCCTATTTCCTTTTCCTCGTTGGGATGTGGTCTGGTAGGTATCGGTTATCCCTCCGAAGGCCGTTTAAACATTAATTATATATCATGTATATAGGTGTAGACATAAAACCTCTCTCTCTCTCTCTCTCAGCCAATTCATCGCCTTGAGTAGTACATGCATGCTTCTATTATTCATGTTTCTAGAACCCTAGTAACTATTATAGGAATAGTTAGGAGACTCTATCTCTATCTCTATCTCTATCTCTATCTTTATCTCTATCTCTATTTCTCTCTCTCTCTCTCACTCTCTCTCTCTTTTACTTTAGAATGTGACACACTATTTCCCTCTACGACGCTTCATTGCGCCAACGCCGTGTAACCGGAGTCTCCGAGAAGGAGAGCGAACATCATGTGTATAGATCTATACGGGACTGACACTCCCACACCCAGACTACTAGCTACAGTCCGCGCCGGTAAGGCCCATGGGTGACATAATGCCACTACCTCTACGCGTGACCTGGAGGGTCATCGGATGCTCTATCGTCGATCAGCATGGTTACATATGGGTTCACATTCACCCTTTTTGTTTTAGACTTTGCTAGTTGTATCGTTCACTCGATACTGTCTGGAGTCTGTATTTTCTTGTTTTAGACTTTGCTAGCTGTATTGTAACGATCATAAAATTTCCAACCAATTTAAACTTTTCAAAAACACCCCCGTTTCATTAAGTTATTACAAAAAGGTTTTCAATACAATTATCATCAGAGTCTTCCCAGAATCACATCAGAAGACAAAATCATGAGGAGCGGTACGATCACGCCTTTGCCTTGCCACGGTCTCCTGAAGAACCTGAAAAACATTAAACCACAACTGTAAGCCCGGAAGCTTAGTGAGATACCCCCAAAATACCAACCACATATACCATACACGCACAACATGCCATAACATAACAAAACACAGAACAGCCATGCACTTCGGATCTACTGTGTGACTGGTCCGCCGCACCGGCCTTCAGTCCACCTGGTCCACCCTCCGAGTCTAGCCATATACATCGAGTCTACAGTGTGATTGGTCCGCTCACATCAGGCCTTCAATCCACCTGGTCCACTCTCTGAGTCTACAGTGTGACTGCTCCGCCCGCACTGAGCTTTCAGTCGGCCTGGTCCACTCATCGAGCCTTGGCACGTCTGGTCCGCCCTCTCGGGGCCTACAGCCTATCTGAACCGCTCGCTGGGCCTTCGGGACAACCGGTCCTCCCTGGGTATGTTGGCCTACAGCACAAAGCAGGACCCGCCTCAACCTAACCCCAGTCCAACAACCATGTGCACATAAACATTCAATCATATAACAATTCACATTCAATCAAGCCGATCTAGCAGATCACGTAACATAACATCATCCTAACCAGGATACCGACCTAACCGGTCTCTAGCATAATACCATCCTAACTACCAGGATGCAAACATAGCAAAGCGATAACATAACAACGATACCCGGATCACAATCCGATAAAGGGCCGGCCTTGGTGCCTTAGACCCTGTTGATATAGTGAGGATAACTCACCTCCCAACTGCCGAAACTCTGAACTAAAGAAGTAGATTTTCGAATCACCGCCTCACCGAAAATCCCGAACTATCCGAAGCAACAAAATAACCATTAGACCAAAACACAATATCCTTCCAAGGGTAAATTGACCAATTTACCCTTATCAATCCGGTCCATGACTAAGGCCCACAATCAAAATATGAAAGGCCCATCACTAGATAAGCTCTCAAGCCCATTAATGGCCCAAAGACCAAAAGTCCGAAGCAAAACCCAATATTGGCCCAATTTACTAAATTGGGCCCACCTCACCAAATGAGCCTAGATCCAAGGTCCATAATAATTAGTGAGTCCACAATACTCCATCCATAATGTCCAGTCACGGCCCAAGATCTAGTAGCCCAATAACAACCCAATCTCCTAAGGCCCAAAATGAAAACCCAACAGAGGGAGTACACTGGGCGTACCCTCCTTGGTACGTTGGGCGTACAACGATGCTCGCGAAACGGAGTCGGGACACAGACCCACTACGCTAGGCGTACTCTCAGTTATGTTGGGCGTAACTCCGCTGAACTACAACATCTCATAAGATCTTAATGGCTTTAGCTCTTAAGTCCAAACTTCAGATCCATAGACCAAATATGCCTAGGATTCATAAAGTCTCAAACTTTATTACTTGGGATGTCCATAAAGCTCTTAATCCAAGGTCTTAATCCATTAAGACCTATCCATAACACATGTGAGACAACCAAAGCCCTTGGGACCTTATTTTTCTTACCCAAGACCTCTCTTAAGGTCTAAAAGGACAGCTAATCTCAACCAACTCAAAACATGCATCAAGATGAGGGTTTTTGGGACAAGAATGATGTCAAAACTTCACAACACATAGATCTACACAATATGATTGTCAAGCTAGAGACTTTTTACCTCAAAAGAGCCTCAGAATATGATGTCTTTCCAGATCTACAAGCTCCAGCCACACAAATCCTTCTTTGACAACTTCCTCTTTCTTCTTCAACACTCTCTTTTGCCAAAACAAGCTTTCCAAGGCCAAACACACCCAACAATGGAGGTGGGACGGCTATCTAGGGTTTCTGAGGTTAAGAGAGTGCTTATGGAGGCTAGGGTAAGAACCATTATGTTCCTTATATAATGGCTGACCCTAAATTTAGGGTTTCTGGATGATAGACGTACGCTGGGCGTACGTCAAGAGACCTCCGCGTTCCTTCCCTCCACTACACTGGGCGTACCCAGCCAACCACAAGCGCTCATGCAAGGGACCCCTTTGCTAAATTTTCCCCCTTAAGGGACCATTGCTGCCCACATCTTTAATTTACAACCTCTCCTCCATCATAAGCCGTTCTTGCCAAACTCTATATCCACATCAAGGACCGAAACGCCCTTACTCTTGCTCTCGGGAACCCAAAATTAGATATTTCAAGAACGGGGCGTCACATGTATCGTTCATTCGATACTCTTCCTTTTGTTAGAATGAGCCAGGCGTATCATTCATTCGATACTCTCCTGGAGTCTATGTTTTCTTTTGTTTTAATCAGCAGTGTTACTGCTGAGGTATATATATTATTTTCCCCTAGTATTTTCACTTATGATTTTCTCATTACTCTTTTAAAGTCAATTCTGTATTTGGTAATGATAGTAATTTGAGGAAAACTACTCCTTAAAAACATAAGTCTATCGGGTCTTGGTATAAGACTGCTTTTATTTAGAAAATATAGGATTTTCTGGAAAGGACGCTAATATACCGTAGATTCTAAACTACTATATTTCATGAAGTTATTTTGAATAAAAATGTGTATTTATACAAATGACGCTAAATACTTATGGATGCACCAGCATTATAAAATGTTGATACTCGCTTTCAAAATAACTTGTATTCTCAGGTCAGCGATAGACAGGTACATCCCGGGAGCTTTTGTGAGGACAGCCTAGTACCGAGTTGCATCTATATTATTCCTTGTATTACTTTGATGTTGCTATGAAATGTAAACCATATAAAATTTATTACTATTAATGCAATGGTTGTTGTACTTTGATTACTATACTGCATATGTTGTGATACTTGACATGACGTTATCCACCCCAGAACGTTTCCGCCGTTCCGGTTTTGGGGTGTGATAGTTGCCTTCACCAAAGCATCATGATAGGATGATTTATTAAGAAAGAGGTTATTATGATTTATTAATATGTTATATGAATAATATATTAATGGAGAAATCATATAATTAAATTAATGTTAGACAAGAATTAATTAAGAAATTAATTATGTGGCTAAAAGAGATTAATTTAATATCGAGGACTTAAACTGTCAAATGTGTGATAGTTGAGTATTGGGCTGAGGAGCCTCTTGGACTAGGCATGGACGAAATTGGGATGTGTTCATCCTTAATTTTGGCCATAAGGCCCTATTCCAGAAGCTTCCTTGGATAACTTAAGGCTTAAGCTATCCATTAGGGTTTAGGCTGAAACCCTAACTGCTCCAGTAAATAGGACCCCTATGCTATAGAAATCGGTTGCCCTAACCCTAAGAGTGATAGAGCCGATTTCAAGAAGCCTCCAACCTCTCTCCAAAATCATTCTTTTGCTATTGGTTTATGTAAGCCATTAGAGGAGTAACACTTGTGACTCTAAGCTTCAAAGACAAGAAGATTCAAGCAAGCAACAAGAGGTAATCATTTAGATCTGATTTGTTTCTTATAATTTCGAATTCTTCTCAATAGATCTAGGGTTTATAAGTCTTGGATGAATGCTTGTACAATTAGAGAAACCTAGATCCAAGCATTAGGGTTTGCATGAGCATATAGGATGTTCTTTTGGCTCAAACCCATCACAACTCATCACAAACAGGTAAAATCAACTAAAATTAGATTAGTTGTTTATGAATATGGTTGTTCAAATAATTAGATTAAGGTTTATCTATTTTCGGGTGGGAAGGCCAATAAAGAAAAGAATTAGGAGTGTAGATGAGGTAATGAATTGTTTTTTGTGTGATTAATTGTTTTTAACTACTATGCTTTTGTGGTGTAATAATCAAGTCATGTATTGATTTTTTTTTTTGAAATGGCAAATTAACTAACCTACTCCTAAATAACCACCTATGTCTCTACCGAGACTTGAACCCATGACCTCTCCTATGAGAGGACCAATCCTTGCACTTTTATGGTTTTAAGGTATGGTGTGATTAATGTAGTTTTCACTTAATGATCTTAATGATCTTGTGTTGATTGGAATTTTGTACAACATTTGCGCCAAAAAAACCTTTATATTAATACCAAAGACCACTTAAACATTATAGTCACAAATCAAGTCTAAAATGCAATAAGCTCATACATTATACAAAATTACTGGTTAAACATTATAGTCAAAAGCATGGCTTAATACCAACAAAACAACACAATGATCCTACCAAAAGAAACAACACATCTAAAAACCAAAATAAGGGATCCCAGCTAAATAACCAACACATGGACTACAGGTTTCACCTACTTCAACTCTACATCATTGTTACCATCACCCATGAAGAACACGACTCTAAAAAAACCCAAGACAGGAAAAATAGGTATTTGGAATTCCTTCTACTAGCTTCCAAGTTGTTTCTTGCCCTTAGTAATCTTGGGATGATATCGACAGACCTATAACACATTGGTGTGTCAGACCAGCCGATAAATGGACATCGTGAGCCATTCGAGGGACAACCCCAAAAACACCTACCTGGATTAACATTTGTCCACGATGTGCATACAATCGCGAGACGACCACAAGCACATATCACAATACTTTGGTTTTTCACAGATTCAATTTTCGAAAGGGTTTCTAAAGCTTTATTAGTAAAGAAATGGTATTTAAATACCTTTGATTCCTACGTTCATATAGATGTTGGGAAGAAGACAAAAGCAAATTAACAAAGTTGCCCCTCATGTGAGGGGCACGTGATGGTGTTTGACAGGTGAAATATAAACGTCGCATGCTTCAAGGATGACCACTGCAATTTTTTAAAACCACAAGGATGGATCCTATCAAAATTCCAAAGGTTGGACCAAACATGCGAATTAACACAAACCATAGGGACCAAAACTATTATTTACTCTATTTTCTTTCTTCTGAAATTTATTACTAATTACTAATTACACTTTAAAAACATGAACCTATTAAAAACATACACATATGTCTATCAATTTATTTATAATAAAGAGTTGTTGAGTTTAATCTCATATCTTCGTTCTAAAAAATAAAATAAAATAATGTTAAAATTTTATAAGAATTGGATATCATTTTGAGATAATTTAAAATTAAAAAATAAATAAATAAAATAAATAAAGATATTAAGTTTTTTTTTTTTTTTTCGTTTAAGGCACCCATACAACTTCGAAGCTTCCCTCTATGTTGCCGGTATATAAACATGCAAATGAGAGGAAGAAATTCTCAAACTCAAATGGATTCATGTCTTTCCATCCACTCGCCGGAATCCTCCTTCAGCTCTTCGCTGGAGTTCTCGCATGGGGACAGCAGTCGCCTTCACTCAACCAATTCTCTCCCCTTCAATGAAAACGATTCCGAAGAGATGCTTCTTTTTGGCCTCCTAACAACCGGCTTCGAAACCACATCTTCCGACGAAGTTACCTCAAAAGCTTTGAAAGCACCCAACAAAGTCACCGCATTCAGAGGCGTTAGACGGCGGCCTTGGGGGAAATTCGCGGCGGAGATAAGGGATTCCACGAGAAACGGAGTGAGGGTTTGGCTGGGTACATTTGATAGTGCAGAAGCAGCTGCGTTGGCTTACGATCAGGCTGCTTTGTCAATGAGGGGATCATCGGCGATTTTGAACTTTCCGGTAGAGAGGGTGCGGGAATCTTTGTGTGAGATGATGGGTAGCAAACCGGCAGCAGAAAGTGGAGGATCTCCGGTGATGGCGTTGAAGAAGAAGCATTTGATGAGGAGAAGAGCTGCGAGCAAGAGGAGCAGAAGAAACAGGGAAGAAGAGAAGGTGGTGTTTGAGGACTTAGGGGTTGACTATTTGGAAGCATTGTTGACTTCTTCAATAGAGAACGCCAATTAAATGTAAAAAGTTTTTTCCGAATGAAAATTAACTCGATTTGTTTAGTTATAATAATTATTATTATATTATTTTCTTTTAACTTGATTCTTTAACGAATTTGAACAGGATTTTAAAATTCAAATGACATAAATCTAAGTTTGTATAGGAGAGTTTTGGAATTGATGGATTGAACAAATTCTCTAAAACTCCAAATTAACAACTGTTATTCTTAAATTAGCCAATATTTAAGAAAAGTCCCTAATAACCATCAATTTTGAAGTTTGTCATTGCAAAACGGTCAAAGACTAAAAAGTTAGTCCCTCAATCGGCTAAAGTAATTGCTTAATCTTTTACCCTCTCTAATTCAAGTCAAGGGCGGAGCCAGGATTCTAGATTGAAGGGGGCTTACATCATAATAAGAATATTAAATTATTTTTTATAACTGAATAATATAATACGCTTTGTAAAAAGAAACTGATAAAGAAAAAATCGTCTAAATAAGAACATCAATAGCTTAAAATTAAAGACTGTTCTTGGGGATCATGAATCAAAGAATCTAATGTACCTCTCTTAAATATGACATCTTATTTTTTTTCAGATTAAAGATTAATTAGCCCGCTACAAGACCCAACTAATATATCAACTAATTGGCGATTACAAGAGCTATTTATAAACACTAATAAAATGAATGGGGTAATATATAGGAAAATTAATATAAGTGGGGTAATATATAGGCGAGGAATAATTTTTTCAATTGAAACCTCATTGATGAAAAATATAATAAAAAGACCCAACGAATATATCAACTAATTAGTAGTTACAAGAGCTATTTCCGAACACTAATAAAAATAAATAGGGTTATATGTAGGCAAATTAAAATAAATGGGAGTTGATGCAGTGAGAATTTAGCCAATTAGGCCTCAGTTCTTTTCATAATTGTAATGGGCTTATTATTTGTCTATATAATAATAATTGGATTTTTGAAAATGATTAGGAGGTTCTCTAACAACCAATGTCGGCTAAAAGATTACTGCATGGACTATTATATATATCCTATTAGTTGAAGTTATAGAAGAGATTGGAGGGGGCAGAGCACCCGGCAGCCCCCTCATTGTCTCCGCCCCTGATTCAAGCCTTAAGTCAAAACCTCCTATTTCAAACTCTTTAGTTTAGAGCACCTAGTGAATCAAGCAAAAGCTTACTTAGAGCTCTAAGACGAGAAAACCCATAACACGTCGACGTTTTGTTTGGTCCCCATCAAAAAATAAATTAAAGATCGAATCAAATAACCCGTTGTGACATTATGAAAATCAATGTTACTATAAAAGCAATATATATATATATATATATATATATATATATATATATATATATATATTCTTCGTCTGCAATCCTGACCGTCCATCTGGTAACTGACATGCCTATATCCAAAGAACATTGACTCTTGATCGCATCACAAAACATCCATATCACACCAATTCTCCTGTGTGCTCCCACGCTGTCATACTGTCGCCAAACACTGCAACCAACAAGCCCCATGCTGAGTTTACATCCCAACTCTGAAAGTCACAAGCCTGCTCACTCATTCTCCGAACTCGAAAAACTAAAAGGGCATAATCTCCGCTACAGATAGCGACAATCTAATCCATCAATCAACCACTCAACTTCCAGCTGCAATTCTCAAGCTGATCATAACAATCGTTTTCTTCTTGAGTCTCGCGACTCAATGCACGGCCTCGAGCAAGGCCTTCGAGACCTCAAAACCACAAACTCATCTAGTTCTACACCATTTAACCTAAACCGATATCGCCACTGACTAAGAGAATATGTTGTTTAATAATGTAAATGTGTTCAACCTCACAACTATTGTTATTTTCTTGTATTGTTACTAATTTTTATTCATTTTTGTTCACACGCATCGGTTTTACTCATTTTCATTCTTACAGAATACGAACCAATAAACTTTCTGACGGAATGAGAATAATAATAATAATAATAAATTTATAATAACCTTATAGACAGTTTAACTAGTGAGAATGTGTGTTAATAACAATAATTATGTAAGATTGAATGTATTCAAATTATCAAGCAATATATTTTCTTTGTCATTCTCACATAATAGCATTGTCAACATGTCCGCATAATATATATATATATATATATATATATATATATATATATATATATATATATATATATATATATATATATATAGAGAGAGAGAGAGAGAGCTAGGTTCAAATGTTTCTAGCAACTATTGTGTGCCTAAATGCACCAATGAGAATTCAAGAAATAATAAATAATTAAACAAATCATTAAAGGGTATTTTAGACTTTTTGTACTTTTAATTAAGGAAATAATTTAATTGGAATCCTATAATTAAGGAAATAATAGAATATCACGTATTTGATCCCTTAAATCATGGTTCCTTCATCTTCATAACCCTAATTCTATATCAGAGTATTCATCAAACTCCAATATGATTATCTTCTTCACCCACCATAGCCGAAATGTATAACCACAAGATAGCCACCTCCTCAACTAGCATCTTCACCAACTGTCATTCACCACCCGTTTATGTTTCTGCTCACCCTCGTTGAGAAGAAGGTGCTCCATCAATTCATAGTGGACAAGAGGTTGTCGAACTCCCTACAAATTGAAGTTAAAAATTAGGGCTTTTCTATTTTTCATTCATTTCTATACCATGTTCCCCCATCCTCCATCGAAGCATTTTTTAAAGAGGATGGCATACGAGTACTTATCTACTTCCAAGCTTTAATTTGGAGATCATCGGCTTCCAGGTATGAACTCTATTATCTGTTTTGTCTCCTCAGCCCTATCTCATATCTCGTTCCTCTTCCATTTCCATTTTTTGAAACACAATCCAAGAAACAGACCGACCATGGAAAACAATGTTGACATATGCTTTCAAGAAGTGATTTTGACTTTGCTTATGATTAGTTATTCCATAAACATGATGATTTAATTTGATTTCTTTAAAGTAATTTCATACTCTTGATAACAAATTACTTGTTAGTATTTGAATGTATACACTCTTTTATTGTAAATTTAGTCACATTCATGTATTTATTAATTACATATGTTGTATGTTTCATCAAATGGAGTATAAAGATTTGTGCATCTGATTTTGCCCGCCAAATATTTGTTAAATTGCTTGAATCAAATATTCCAGCCAATTTTTTTGTAATATTTGAACTATCATATCTCTCTCATACTAGCTTGAAATGATCTGAAATTTGTTTCTGCATATTCTCCTTGGTGTTAGCTACAAGTTAGGTTCAGAAGTCATTTAAATTTGATTAATATTAGCTGAGTTATAGTTTTTCGAACATGCAATGTTACAGCTATATTTTTAGCACTCTTTGTTAAGAAACATTTGTGATCTTTGAACTGTCATATTTACCACATTCTAGCTTGGAATAAGCTGGTCTTTTTCCAAACTGTCCTATTTGTTAGCTACTATGTAGTCATTGTAATTAGATTAAGTCAATAATTTGGATCAGGTCACTCAGGGAATAATTGATCAAGTGACTCGAGTACATTCTGTTAGAATAAATTAAAAGTCTTTAATGTCTAACACATTCTGTTAGAATTATAGTTTTATTATATTAGAATATATTGAAAGTTATACTATTTTAAAGTTGATTATGTTTTTTTTTTTTTTTTGGATTTAGGTTTTGAAGGGGCTGCCATTGATGTGGAAAATGAAGAAAACATGCGGAACGAGAGTATTCTAGCAGAATGTTGTTATTTTTTAAGAATGTTATTCATATTTGTTGATATTATTTTAGAATATTTATAACTATATTAAAATGTATAAGATTTTTAGTGTATAAGATTATGTATGAATTTGTATTTAAGTTCGGATGTAAAAGAATAAATTAGAATGTTGTTATTTTTTAACCTCGGATTCAAAAATTTTGTTATTCTTCAATAATATTCTAATAGAATAAAATTATGAAAGAACATCATTCTAACAAAAAAAATATTCTGACAGAATAAAATCATTTATTTTTCAAATTATGTTAGATTTAAAATTAAATTGACTAAAAAAAATTCAGATTTTTTAAATTAGGAGAATTAATTATCCCTAAAAATCCGAAAATTTCCTTTTATAAATGTAGTTAATTGTCCAAAATACCCTTTTTGCTAAAATTTGTATGATTATATGGTACATGTATCCCATTGTAATAGCATACGCTCTCAAATCATGTCCATTGATTAATTTCATCCGTTGGTTCAGATCTGTGCATTCTAGCACACAATAATTAGTAAAAACAAAATAACCTAAGCCTATATATATATATATATATATATATATATATATATATATATATATATATATATATATATATATATATAATTGGAAAATTACGTTGCTTACTATGAAATGTTTATATTTTTATGAAACTGGAGAATTCTTTTTGACAAAAAGTTTTTTTAATGGATATTCACTTTAATAACCATATGGTAGTCACTAGAAAAATCAATAACCGCATTTTCTGAATTTTCCAGAAATAAACACCATCTTCTAAAACATCAAATTTTCAAACGTAATAAACTACTTTTTTTTTTAAAAGCAATTAGTTCACACATTTTCAAAAATCTAGTATTTTCGAACTAGGGTTATTCTATTTTTATATACTTAAAGTAGTTGGTTATAACTAGTAATATAAAATGAAAAGAATTAGGTTATAACCAACAAAAACCACCTTCGGTCTTAGTTAAAAAATATTAAATGTAAATAAAATAAAAGATTTAAAAGCAAAAGTTTATCATATATATATATATATATATATATATATATATATATATATATATATATATATATATATATATATATATATATATATATATATATATATATATATATATATATATATGAAACAACAAATATTATACATAAAAGTCATATGTTTAGCAAGTAGCTAAGAAACATGGACAAAGTACAAATACAATAACATACAAATTTAATAGAAAGTAAAATGTGAGAAACTCCAATCAATCCATCTACCACATAAGTTCGAACTTCTATGTTTAAACCACAAAAATGATTGAGAAATAATATTATCTGCAATTTTCGTGGGAGTGCTATTCACCTTATTAAACACATTGTTATTCCTCGCATTCCAGATATGCCACAACAAACAATAGAAGATTATTGTGACTGTAAACCTTTTCTTAGGGCAATTACCCCATAAAGCCCCAAAATTGAGAAATTCATCCATGTTAAGAAATTGTCTCATTGATAAGATACACCATTTGAAAATCCACTCATGAGTCGAAACAGGGATTGTTGACAGGCACTTTTGACAGCTATACTTAAACCCTCCATGGCTATAATATATAGAAAAAAGGATAGTGGATCACCTTGCCTCACAGAGTCGAAAGCTTTCTGAAAGTCCATCTTGAACAAGAAGATTTTTTCTTTTGATTGCTTGGCCCAAGAACATACTTCATTGATTACAAGTGGCCCATCCATAATATACATGCCTTTGATATAAGCAAATTGTACCTCATCAATTACATTTCCAACCACCAATCTGAGACGAGAAGCTAGCAACTTAGCGATAATTTTATATAAACAACCAATTAGATTAATTGGTCTGTAGTGACCAAGGTGTAAGGGATCTTTTACTTTCGGAATTAGTGTTATAAATGAAGAGTTACAACTGCGTGCTAGGCTTCCATGGGATTCAAAATGTTTTACAAAATGAAAAACATCATATTTGATAAGGTCCCATTTACTTTTAAGTATTTTGAAGGTATAACTATCAGGTCCAAAAGCTTTTTCACCGCCATAACTCCAGACAACATGTTTTACCTCCTCAAAAGTGAAAGATGCATCAAGTAATTCAGCATGCTCAGAAGATAAAGTTTTGAAGGAGTTGCTAATAAGCTTCGGATGACTAGGCCATTCTTCATGGAATTTGGAAGCAAAGAAGTCGTGTACCTTTTTCTTAATTTCATTTGGATTTGAGCCCTACATGTCGTTAATATACAAGCCATGTATTCGATTTTTCCGATTTTTGCTTTTAACCGAGCCATGGAAGAATGCAGTGTTTTCATCTCCATCAGTTAGCCATTTGACCTTTGCCTTTTGCAACATATCCAATTTTGCAAAGTGTTCCAATTCACTAATTTTGGTTTTACACTTCCTCCGTTCTACAAGTTCATCTTCTGTCAATGCATGGAAGTCAGCTATACGCTCCAATTCAGCAACCTTTGACTTTGAGTTCAAGAGCAGTTTTGATTCAACACTTGAGTCATCTTGCCACCATTTACATATACAGTTTTTAACATGCTTGAGACTAGCTTTAGTGAACATATCAGGAGAGCCAAACCCCATGAAAGAATTCCAGGCTTTTTCAAATTCCTCATTAAAACCATCACGAAGCAACCACGAGTTGAAGAATCGAAAAGAAGGTGGTCCAAAGTCTTGACAGGAAGGTTTGAGAACAATAGGTGCATGATATGAGTACTCATGATCAAGAACATCGACAGTGGACATCGGCTGCATTGCAATGAAGTTTGAGCATACCAATATTCTATCTAATTTACTTAGCTTGAGACCATCATCACACATGTATGTAAACTTATAACCACCAGTGTTGAGTTCCATTAGTCCGGCTTTTGCGATTAACTCATTGAAATCCTTGGCCATTCTTCTACAAAAATCTAGAATTAATTCTTTCATCAGCATACCTTACCGCATTAAAATTGCCAAGGAAGATCCAAATTCCCTCCATATTTTTCTTAGGCTCTAACAGATCTGGGCATAGCTGTCTTTTGTCAGTTTTTGATTGAGGAGCATATACGTTTACTACTGTGGTAACAGCATTTATTCCTTTCCAAGTGCCGCTGATTGCAATGTAGTTCCGAGAGGACAATACTTGATTCTTAGATAATATGATAGGGTCCCAAATGGAAACAATTCCTCCCGACCTTCCAGTAGGATTCACAAACTCCATGTCATAGTCATTATTTCCCCATACACTGTCTAGATCAATTTGGTTTGAGTCTGCTAAAATCTATCTTTTGAGATTGTTTTACTCTCCTTAGCCAATCGATTTTGTGGGTTTCCCCAGACCCCCTTATGTTGAGAGATAAGCAATTCTTGGATCTTAGAGTTGCCCACCATCACCGCCTTTTGCAATTCCATTGACAATCAGATCGTCTTTCGATACCTGGAAACCAACTTTATTGCCAACATGTATAAGTTTTGAGAATTCGCTTGAAGAAGATTCAAAATCATCGCCATTATAAGTAGCACTAGGTTCAGATGTAGTAGCTGTATTGTTAAGATCAAACAGAGGGGCCGATTTGGGTGGATCGATGTTTGTATTTTCATCCCACTGATATCTTATATGTGGAAGCGATTGTGCCAAACCAGCAGTGTGAACGGATTTGAGGACTGTGATTTTTCTCTGTTTATCGAGCAAGTCTCCATTTCCAAAGATCAGGTTCGGGTTGTCGTAATTAATCTGGTTAGGAGATATGGGCCACTCATCAGCACCAGGTAATGGAATCATTGAAGCAGTCCTACTTGATGTGTGGAAATTGGGCTCAACATAAGTGGGCTTAGCAATGTTCACCTCTAACGTCTCTGTATCAATCCGATCTAGATTATTTAATTGGTATTTAAAACATTTTCACAATTTCCGATGTCATCACAGGCCATTGCTGACGACATCACAGGAAGTCTAATTTCACCGGATTCTTCAACAATCTCCCCTTCCTCGGGTGGGTCATCCGATGGGATTTCTGCACTTGGCGGTATTCCTTCATCATCCAAATTTTGATCGTGGTCACCTTCTTCATCCTCATCAGAATTTTCGTCCTCCAAATCTTCATCATTATAATCATTCTTATTATCATCATGATTAATGCAGTTCGTCTTTATTGAACTATCAAACGGAGTCCAGTCCCTATTGTGCTCCACAACACCAACTAGATAGAACTTGTTTTCAAATATTACACTAACCTCCTCATCTATTATCGTGTTTTGCCTGGTAATAATACAAACCACTCCACATGACAGATCAAACTTTTTCCAGTGAAAATTTGTAATCTCTAATACTTTCCCAAACGTATTAGCAATTCTATCAAAGTTTTCTTCCGTTCTGAATCTAATTGGAAGGCCAAAAAAATTTACCCATGTGATGCGTTCTTGTGGTATATCATTGTTAAACCCCATCTTAAGCCACTTGAGCCATCGATTCCAATTGTTTTCATTTTCATAAAATTCTTTTGCATAGGATGTGTTGATGAATTTATCCATAACATTTAATCCACCAATATAATATATTGTACCTGCATGATTTCCGTCTAACGGAAGAATAGTGGGTAACCTTGTGATATGTTGAATGCTGATGACTTCTCCCATCATGACCTCGTTGTTCCATCTGCCATATAAGCTATTCATTTTGATGATGATGGGTTGAGCCTTCTCAGTAGATGTTGTATTTGGGGCGCCACAAAGTACCTTTGCGAAACTTCTTGAGTCCCTTGTTGGTCGCCAAGCACCATTTCTTTCTTTTGCCATAGGAGGTTTACGAGTGGTATTAACCACACTCTTCAGTTCATATCTTTTAGGGCATGTATGCTTATTGTATCTTGTGATATTGAACCTTAGAATACAGTGCCCACACCTCACCTTGCCCATCTCCTGCCCTAAGGCCTTTACATCACGCACACCTTTGAATCTAACAAATGCAAATATCGAACCTGAACAATCTCTCTTACCTCCAATGTAAATATTGAATACTTTTCCAGAAGGACTGAATGAATGTTTAATCATCATTTTTGTGACACCATCAGGGAGATTCAAGACATAGTAGGTCGTAACAGCGTCATCACATCCTCTTGGTTCCCTTCTCCGGACCTCTGACCATTCGCCCTGATTATCGACATGTTCATCTCTTTGACCTTTCATATCTTCCTCACAAACGTTTTTTAAGATGTCTTATCATGTATTTGATATGAACTTTAAATTTAAGGATAATGTAAATAAGGTAATTAGGATAATGTATCTATGATTTTTTTTGGATACATTAAAATCTGAGACATTTCATATGATTTTTAAAAGATAGATACCACATATTTCGAGATTGTTATTAGGATAAAATATTTATTATGAAAATTTGAATGGAAGTTATTTGTTACAATATATATATATATATATATATATATATATATATATATATATATATATATATATATATATATATATATATATATATATATATATATATATATCAATGGTGTAAAAATCCCGATTAATCCCTAGGCGCTACTTGACCGATTAGAGAGCGCCTAGCGATTAATCCATGCATACAAAATGACTGAAACAGTAGAACCTGATGAAATTTTAACACTTTGAAGAAGTTATATCTCAATAGAAACTATTTGAGGTATCATTAGTGTTGTATTTATCATATTAACCTATTTTGTTATGATATTAGTGGTATATATGAACTTTTACATGATATTAGTCATATTTAATTTTTTAAAATCTAACAAATTAGCAATTAATGGTCCTCGATTAATCTTCGCCTAGCCGATTAATCCCTTAACCCCAGTCCACTGACTAGCTAACGTCAAACGATTTTTACAACGTTGATATATATATATATATATATATATATATATATATATATATATATAGAGAGAGAGAGAGAGAGAGAGAGAGAGAGAGAGAGAGAGAAAGTTCAAATGAGAACCCTAAAAGGTTACGAACCATCTAAGAACCATCCTTATTAAATTTAACCCACTTTTTACATAATACTCGTTATATCCAAAATCAAATCTAGACTTGGATTTGGTCTCTCTCTTTCTTGCTCTCTCTCTCATCAAGCTTCAATAACTTAACTAATGTCTCCTTTTGATTTCCATCACCGGTTACTCCTCAACCGCTGCCACAACCACCAGGGACGACGATGCAGCCTCCGACGATCACCACGGTTGATGATCTGGTGACTGTTGGTGCTGATAACGTCAAACTACCATTAGATCTGTAACATCGATGTCAACTAATGCCATTACAGTTGAACCGAAGCCTTCAATGTTTGCGACGAGCATCTAACCTCTGACGACCTCCATTGTTGTTGCTTCGGTTAACTGTCTTCATTACCATCGACATCAGCCTTGTATAGCTTCAGATATGTGAGTTATACTTCATTTCCGACCACCTTCCGACCCCTGACCTCTCCAAACCACCAGAAAGCATTATGTCGCCTCTCTCAACTTTTCAGATCTGAAGCCAAAGATGTCGGAAAAGTCATCAACTGTCATCGATCTTTCAGATCTGAAGCAAAAACACACCGCTTTCTCAGATTTGGTTAGATCTAGTCAGATCTGATGTATCTGGTGCAATTTCAAGTGTAGATCTTGTTAGATCTGAAGTTAAAGGCACAAGGATTTCTCAAATCTGGTTACATTTGTTCAGATCTATAATAACCGGAGACTCTAAGAAACATGACAATCTCAGATCTATAAATCACATCAGATTGAAAACAATATGCACACAAGGTGTTTGATGAAATGCCTCAACGGAATCTATAATTTTTAATTTATGAACAAGTGTTCAAAATTTCATATTAAGCTGTGAATTGTTGTCTGAAGCGTGTATTATACTATGAATTCTGATTTTTTGATGCATTAAGTTGTGAATTTTAGTGTTTGAAAATTTGAATTAAGTTTTGAATTAATATCTGAAATGTTTTATTAAACTATGAATTCTGAAGCTTTTATTATCTAGATTTGAATTTTATACATGTAAATGAGTTGTGAATGTAGTGTATTAAAGTATGAATTTTGTATATTAAGCTGTGAATTTTAGTCATACTTTAATATAATAAATTCATATTTCAATAAATAAAAATGCCTCTAAATATAAATGTCTAAATATAAGTTTTAAGTTGAGAATATGGATCTAAATATATAATTTGGTGTATTAAATTATGAGTTTATTGTACTTAACTATGAATACGCTTTATTAAACTGTGAATATTTTATCGGAAGTTATAAATATTAGTTTTAAGTTAATAATATATAAATTTCATGTATATTAAATTATGAGTTTGTTATATCAACTTGTGAATTTTGTGTATTAAACTGTGAATTTTTTTTATTAAACTGTGAATTGACTTTATTAAATTGTGAATGTTTATTTGAAATTATAAATATAAGTTTTAAGTTAATAATATATAACATTTATGTGTATTAAATTATGAATTCGTTATATTAAATAGTGAATTTTATGTATTAAACTGTAATTTGCGGTATTAAGTTGTGAATTAACTGTATTAAGTTGTGAATTTTTTATATACTTTTGTGTTCAAATAATAATGATTTGTGTATGACTTTTTTTGTTAACTTTATTGTGAATGTATTTATTATTATTTTTTTGTATAAGTACATAAGAATGTATTAGTTTTTAGATAATTATTTGCATTAAATTCAAATTGAGGGAATTAATATTTTTATTAAACTTTGAATATAGTATTTAAGCTGTAAATACATGACCTTATATACATATATGATTTTCAATGAATGATGGTTGCGACGGTAACACAAGATGGTTGATGGCAACATATGGTGGTGGTGATAGAGTTTTAGTTGAACTTATCTGAATATGTCAATTAGTGTAAAATAGATTGTATTAAGTTGTGAATTTTGTATGTTAAATTATAAATGTACTGTATTAAGTTGTATTTTAATAAATTGTATGTTAAAATAAGAATGTACGTATAAATGAAAATATTATACTATAAAAATTACGAATTTCTCTTTTTTCATACCAAAATGACAAATATCATGATTTTTAACATATTTAATAAGTATTCACAATACATGTTACTTATGAAAAGAGGGTTCTTAGGGTTCTTAATCTTTTATGGTTCTCAATTGAACCACTCCATATATATATATATATATATATATATATATATATATATATATATATATATATATATATATATATATATATATATATATATATATATATATATATATCATCAAAAAAAAAAGCACGTGTCAAAGAGACATACTAAAAAGAGATGAAATTTTTTAGATTTTTTTATTAGAATAAGTAGATTGCTATATATGTATCATTCATTAGGATTCAGAGTGTTGTCATTCAAAAAGTTTCAACATTGTGTTTGACAAAAAAATAATACTTAAAATACTTTTTTCAAGTATATAACATTTTACATCTTATAATTTTTATATAAAGAAATGGTATGTAATTATTAAGATAATCATTTTTAGCCAGTTAAGTTAGTTGCTTAAGTTTTTGATTAGTTTTATCAACAACTCTTATTTGGTTTATCTAAACATAAATCGCATCTCACAAATACCTATCTGCATATTCAAACTTATTTGGTTAATGAATACATGAATCAAACTAATAATACTTTTTTCGAGGCTTGGTCATAAGATAAAGATGAAATGTTTTCGACTTGTGATGTTGAAATCCCAAGATCATATCTGTATATTTAAATATGTGTTGATGAATAAAAATTATTTGAGCAATATTACTAAAAAGGGACCATTTTATTGTAAAGTAACTTAAAGAAGAGTAGATATAAACTTTGAATCGCTCAAAAAGCCAAATTTATAATTTGTCCCTAACTAAAGAAATGGAAAATCAATTTTCATGGTAAGCAAAAAGGTCAAGCATAGTGCATAGACAAACAGATCATGTTACATCCCTTACTCCATTAGAAACACAAAAACACATAAATCTGAACGAATAACAAAATACGGAAAATCATTACCACCCAATTCATTATGTAACACCAGTCAAGATAGGTCAATAACAATCACATGTGATTATGCCAATTATGTAATATGATTTTGTTAAACTATTAATGTGATAAACTTACTATAAATTCTAATACAATTATGAAGTTCCATACATAATTTATGATACAAATCAAAGTATACATCCATACGATTCCAAAAATATAGAGAGCATCTAAATCTGACATCGCGTGAAGAAGTTATGATAAAACCTAACACTATAAATATCTATAATAAGAGGAATTTAAAATAGACTTAGAATTAGTTATTGGAGTCTAAAAGAGAGTTGCAGTGCTCGTAATACCTACGTGTGGATATAAAGGACGTCAAAAACGGAGTTCGTATGCAAAAGTTACGACCTTCCGAAGATACAGATATCGGAAACTTTAATCTGACTGGACTCATGACGTGAGCATGATTTCTCACGATGTGAGGAGTCAAAACGCCACATTTCGAAGCTAGAAGTCTACAAAATGATAACTCAAAAGCTCATGACGTGAGCAAGGATTTCCCACGACGTGAGGAGTCAAACGGATACTAATCTAGTCTAGAAAACACCTTGGAAGACTACGGGATGACTCTTGCCCTGGCTCGCGACGTGAGTCATGATTCTCATGAGGTGACAGAGCCAAAATCAGCCTATAAATAGCAAGTTCAGCCTCTTCTCTCATTACACCTTCTACTTTCTTTCTCTCTCGTTTTCTGAAGGTTGTTTCCCTTCCCGAGCCTGACAATGACGAGCCGCTGACCGTTTCTAGTTAGATTCCATAAAATCACACTACTAAGGTGAGTTTCACGGCCCCACTTTTTAATGTTTTCGGGGGAAAATACATGCTAAATATTGAATACAAGTTAATACTATATTTATATGATAGTATCTTTGTTAATCGGAATATAATTATTTTGTATCTATACAACTATCGTAAACTTGTTAGCATGCTATTGTTA
Organism: Lactuca serriola; assembly: GCF_051521515.1. Taxonomy (NCBI): domain Eukaryota; kingdom Viridiplantae; phylum Streptophyta; class Magnoliopsida; order Asterales; family Asteraceae; genus Lactuca; species Lactuca serriola. The sequence goes on along the minus strand of NC_136410.1, from coordinate 254,221,777 downwards.
TAGAAATATACTAATATAAATCTTGAGTTATACTTAGTATTCTATATATGTTGTGTGCGATATAGTTCCAGAGTTATACTTGGAATTTATATATTCTATATACTTGTATCTATAGCTGTTGTACTGCCTAAAGTATTATGAATTTAGGAATCATGTTTAAAAGCATAGTCTAGTAACTTAGGGTTTTAAAAACGGAAATGATTTTATTGTTAGAGCTATAGGAAGCCGACTATGTCTACATGAGCTATTTTATTCATCAACTAAGATTGGAAATCTTAGTGGAAATCCTCTGACATGTAACCGTTAATCTCGTGTGAGTGAGGAAGTTGTGTATAGATCTATGTGGGTTAACGCCCCATCTGTGGTTGTTGGCTACAACCCAATCGGTTTTACAATGGACTATAGATCTATGCGGGTTGACAACCCCACCCGTGGTTTCTAGCTACAACCCAACGGTTTGCGGGTGACGAATTGACCCATTGATTGTTTTTGTTTTGGATCCGGCGTCGGTGAAGCGTACGGGGGAAGTATTTACCTTGGTGGAATCTTTATGGCACCAATGGCGGTTTTTTTTGTGGCACCATTGGAGGAACTGTTGGTAGGATATCCTTTAATCAGAGGTATGTATGTCATAGCAACGGTTACAGAGTCATGGTAGCACAATTTTAGAAGCATTATAATTTGTCGATATATATGTATGAATGTTAAGTATAAGTTTCCCAAACACTTATACTCTAGGTATAAGGAACTTGTAAGTATACTACTTGCTCATTAAGTAGACAATTATACCCAGTACACATACTCATATAGAATTGAAATAGATTTATACATAGCCATTTTTACTCATATAGATTTGAAATAAGATTTATACGTAGTAACCTATGTTTGTATGGAATTACAAACACTTATATTCATAGTATATGAGACTTATAGGTATACTACTTATTTGGTAAGTAAACCATTGTACCTAGGATATACATGATATATGTTAGAAACAAGTATGAGTCAAAATGATATCTTCAGACCATATTATATACTTTTCCAACTTGGGAAAAAGTACTATCTTTACTCGGAGTCAAAACCTATGAACTCACCAACTTTATGTTGATGTATTTCAAAACTCATATGTTTTCAAGAACTTGATAAAGTGGAATAATATAACTTTATATTATAAATAAAGGTACGTAGTTTACAATAGGTCTTTTGTATTGTTCAATATATATTTGATAACTATGATACAAGGAATGACGTTACACTGCCCAGCGTTTCCGCCGCCGGCTAGGGGTGTGACAGATTGGTATCAAAGCTATTGTTTGTAGAGAACTAGTAATTTCTTAGGAAAGCGTATCAAAGCTATTGACTATAGAGAACTAGTAATTTCTTAGGAAAGCACGACTATAGTCTAGGGCCTACTCTTTAGGTTTAGGTATATCCCTTAACCTACAAATAAAAAGTATTAGTAATTATACTACTAAAGGACTACTTACGGGAGCGGTGACAGGATAGAAATCGCGTGTTGGGTTGCTGGATTTCAGAACGGCTATATGCTAAAATGATCCTGCCCACCGACTGTCATGAGTGGCCGGTGCCTTATCAGCTAGACTTGAAGTAACAAACAATAATTAATAATACCCGTGAATACAACAAACACAAAGATATAGATTTTTGTATGAACTCAGTCCCACGATGAGAACACATGTATAAACCAAAAATATAGAAAACCCAAACCCTCGATAGCAATACAACACAATGTTTTAGGTCAAACTCCTTATTCGAGTTTTATTGTACATGGTCCAAACCACAAATAAACGTAGACTGGTCACCTATGTTTAATTATGGTTAGACCGATGCATAACTAAAATTGGATACGGTGTTTGATACACTAAAACACCTGAAGATTCTAAAAGATTAAAGATAGATCTCAGATCAGGATACCATCAACTCGGAGTACAAGAAGACGATGTTTTGAAAACAACATTTAGGGCTTGGCATGGTCATTAAGAGTTCTTAGTTATGCCTTTGGATTGACCAACGCTCCAACAATGTTCAAGGACCTCATGAATTGTACTTGCAAACCGTACTTGGATAAATTCGTGATCGTAGTTATTAATGATATATTGATATATTCAAGAACCAAGGAAGAACACGGTCAACACTTGCAAATAATCTTGGAACTACTAAGAAACGAAAAGTTGTCCGCCAAATTCTCCAAATGTAAATTTTGGATTAGAGAAGTACAAATTTTTAGAACATGTAGTTAGTAACAAAGGGATTCATGTCGAACCCTCCAAGATTGAAGCAATTAAGAATTGGGAAGCACCAAAGACGCCAACATAAGTGCGTCAATTCTTAGGAGTTGTTGGCTATTACCATAGATTCATAGAGAATTTCTCCAAAATAGCCAAGCCACTTGAAACACTAACCCATAAAGATATGAATTTTAACTGGGAAGACAAACAAGAAGATGCTTTTCAGAAACTAAAGAAAATATTGTGTAGTGCACCAATCTTATCCCTCCCAGATGGGACAAGATTTAGTCGTATACTGCGACACATCAAATCAAGGATTGGGATGTGTGTTGATGCAAAAAGGAAAAGTTATTGCTTACACATCTCGACAACTTAAGGTGCATGAGAATAATTACACTACCCATGACCATGAATTGGGTGTTGTAGTTTTTGCACTAAGAATTTAGAGACACACAATTGGCCAGAGAACATATAGGTGATACCTTATGTTCCGAGCCAGAAATAATCCACGAGACAACTCAAAAGATCATGTAAATTAAGGTTCGATTAAAGGCAACACGTGATCGTCAGAAGAGTTATGCCGACGTAAGACATAAGCCTTTAGAATTCCAAGTTGGATATAAAGTAATGTTGAAGGTCTCTCCTTGGAAAGGCGTAATTCGATTCGGGAAATGAAGCAAACTAAACCTACAGTATATAGGACCTTTTGAAATTCTAGCAAGAATTGGTTCTGTTGCATACCAACTCAATTTACCTCAAGAGCTAAGTAATGTGCACGATGTTTTTCACGTGTGAAATCTCAAAAGATGTATATCCAATGACACTCTTGTTATACCTCTCAACGAGATACAAGTCAATACCAAACTTAACTTTGTAGAATAACTTGTCGAAATCATGGATCAAGAAGCCAAACGATTAAAACCAAGTTGTATTCCCAGAGTGAAAGTTCGATGGAACTCTTTATGAGGACTTGAATTTACTTGGGAACATAAAGATCAGATGAAATAAAAATACCCCCAACTATTTAACAAAACCCCATCCATAAGATAAATTTGGGGATGAAATTATTCTAACGGGGGGAGAATGTAAAACCATTCAAAATAGGTCAATAACAATCACATGTGAGTATGCCAATCATGTAATGTGATTTTGTTAAACAAGTAATGTGATAAACTTACTATAAATTCTAATACAAGTATGAACTTTCATACATAATTTATGATACAACTCAAAGTATACGTCAATACAATTCCAAAAATATAGAGAACATCTAAATCTAACTTCACGTGAAGAAGTTATGATAAACCATAACACTATAAATCTCTATAATAAGAGGAATTTAAAATAGAATTAGAATTAGCTATTGGAGTCTAAAATATAGTTGTATTAATCGTAAATTCCTATGCGTGGATATAAAGAACGTCAAAAACAGAGTTTGTATGCAAAATTTACGACCTTTTGAAGATACAACTGTCAGAAACCCTAATCTGACTGGACTCACGACGTAAGCTTGATTTCTCACGACACGAGGAGTCAAAATGCCAAATTTCGAAGCTAGAAGTATACGGAATGATAAATGAAAAGCTCACAATGTGATCAAGGATATCTCACGACATGAGGAGTTAAACGGACACTAATCTAGCCTAGAAAACACATGCAAAGACTACGGGATGACTCTTGCCATGGCTCACAATGTGAGTCTTGATTCTCACGACGTGAGAGAGCCAAAATCAGCCTATAAATAGCAAGTTTGGACTCTTCTCTCATTACACCTTCTACTTTCTTTCTCTCTCGTTTTTTGAAGGCTGTTTCCCTTCCCGAGCCTGACAACGACGAGTCGCTGACCGTTTATAGTTAGATTCCATAAAATCACACTACTAAGGTGAGTTTCACGGCCCCACTTTTAAATGTTTTTAGGGGAAAACACATGCTACATATTGTATGTAAGTTAATATTATGTCTATATGATAGTATGTCCGTATCAACATAGATGGTTATATTAACAGGGATATAGTTGTTTTGAATCTGATATTTTGAAAACACACAACTATCGTAAACTTGTTAGCATAATATTATACTAATGTAGACCTTGAGTTATACTTGGGATTTCTATATACTATGTTATGTGATCGACTAAGAGTTATACTCGGAAGTTCTATATGTTATCTGATAAGCATGTCGATATTGTTGGTTTTATGTTAAGATAAAACCTGGTATGTTATATGTTGTTATTGTTAGTTTTATGTCAACATAAAACGAGGTATGTTATATATTGTTATTGTTGGTTTTATGTTAAGATAAAACCAGGTTTTACCTCAATTTATAGTTGGTGTACTACCTAATGTATTATGAACTTAGGAGTAATGTTTAAAAGCATAGTCTAGTAACTTAGGGTTTTAGACACGAAAATGCTTTTATTGTTAGAGCTATAGGAAGCCGAGAAAGTCTACATGATCTATTTTATTCATCATCTAAGATTGGAAATCTTAGTGGAAATCCTCGGACCTGTAACCGTTAATCTTGTGTGAGCGAGGAAGTTGTGTATAGATCTATGTGGGTTAACTCCCCCATCTGTGGTTTTTAGCTACAACCCAATAGTTTTACGGTGGACTATAGATCTATGCGGGTTGACAACCCCACCCATGGTTGCTAGCTACAACCCAACGGTTTGCGGGTGATGAACTATCCCATTGATTGTTTTGTTTTGGACCCGACGTCGATGAAGCGTACGGGGGAAGTATTTACCTTGGTGGAATCCTTTATTGCACCAATGACAATTTTGTTGTGGCACCAATAGAGGAACCATTGGTAGGATATCTTTTAATCTGAGGTATGTATGTCATAGCTATGGTTACGGACTCATGGTAGCACAATTTTAGAAGCATTATACTTTGTCGATATCCATGTATGAATGTTAAGTATAAATTTCCCAAACACTTATACTCTAGGTATAAGGAACTTGTAGGTATACTACTTGCTCATTAAGTCGACAATTATACCCAGTACACATACTCGTATAGAATTGAAATAGATTTATACATAGCCATTTTTACTCGTATAGAATTGAAATAAGATTTATACGTAGTAACCTACGTTTGTATGGAATTACAAACACTTATATTCATAGTATATGAGACTTATAGGTATACTACTTATTTGGTAAGTAAACCATTATACCTAGGATTTATTGGGAAAAAGTACTATCTTTACTCAGAGTCACAACCTGTGAACTCACCAACATTATGTTGACGTATTTTCAAAACGCATATGTTTTCAGGAACTTGATAAATTGGAATAATATAGCTTTCTATTATCAATAAAGCTACGTAGTTTTCAATACTTCTTTTGTATTGTTCAATATATATTTGATAACTATGATACAAGGAATGACGTTACACCGCCCAGTGTTTCCGCCGCCAGCTAGGGGTGTGACACATTACATAGACAATATTGTCCTAAATACCTTTAACCATAGACGTTCATAATTTCATATCCACAAAAATATAGTAAAGATCAAATTTATTTCTTATTAAAACACAACATAATTCAAACCTCTTTAAAAACTACTATTTTGGTGGTGAAATGTCCTAAATACCCTCATTAAAAAAAACAAACTTCTTTATTAACGCATTCTAGTTTCATTTTTCCCTCAAAGAGCGTTGTATTTTGAAATATCTACTCAATTATAGAAATGGCATCCGGTTACAAAGAAGTGTTTGCGTTTTTGGATAGATTTTCTAAGTACAACAATGTAATAGACATAAAATTATGAGTAAAATGTTATAATCAGACAAGTGAAATGTATTAATGATATTTTAGTTATAATATTTTTAAAACTACGATATTATAATTATTAGTTTTCAATGGGCTAAATGCAAAAAAGCAACGCACTATCATCGTTTTTGTCAAACACTTACATATGCAGACAATATAATTTTTCCAGAATTTGAGAAACTTACTTCATGTTATAAATCCATAACATTCCCCTAAAATCAAAAAATAATGGTCAAATGTTAAACAGAAACGCATCTTAAAGGGTTAAAATCAATAATTTACATCTACCAAGAAATGTTTAACACCGGTAATAAATAAATAAATGCTTGGAACATTCTATATTAGTTTCAGAATTAAGAGATGAAGCCAAGTAATTAATCTTTCAGATTCTCAAACTAATGGGCACCACCATGGTGATGCTCTTGTGAAAACATTATTGGATTAGGTGTCTAAGCCCATAACTATAATTAGTATGTACTTGACCCGATAGTAGCATGGTCCTTTTGGGTTGCCTTCACCATAGCAACTTGACTGGATGAATAATGGAGAAAGAGATTAATTGTGATTTATTAATATATTATAAGAATAATATATTAATTGAGAAATCATATTATTTAATTAGTATTGATCGGAAATTAATTTGGAGATCTAAAGAGACTAATTGAATTAACGTGACTGATATTGTAATTATACGATAATTGCAAAGTTGGGCTTATGGATCCCTAAGTAAGGGATGGACGAATTCTATGAGGGAGTCCACATAGATTTCGTCTATAGGGACTTCTAGAAGGATCTTGTGGGCTGCTTGAGGATTAAGCAATTGGATTAGGGTTTTTCCTGAAACCCTAGTGGCTCAGCTATATAAGGGACCCCTTGGATCCCTAAAATCATACACTAGAACCCTAGAAGGAATACCAGCCGATTTTGAGCCTCCTAAACCTCTCTCATATTCTTCCAACTTGCTACTTGGTGTTTGTGATCCATTTGAGGTGCAACAATTGAGGTACTAGGCTCTTGAAGGTCAAGATCTACGAGATACAATCAAGAGGTATTCTTCTAAACTCGTTTTGTGTTATGATTTCCGAAAATTGTATGCTAGTTAGGGTTTATGCTTTGGATAACTTGATTTGCATGTATAACTTGATAAAAAGATCGAAGTGAAGCATTAGGGTTGCATGTACACCATAGGGATGTTGTAGTGCTTAAAACCCATCAGTGGTATCAGAGCCTAGACTTTTTTCTGTTGTATTTGATGCTATGTTTAATTGTTCAAAGTCGGGTGAAATCGATTTTTGGCCCCTGACAGATGAACTCGACGAGTCCATATTGGGACTCAACGAGTTGACCCAACTCGACGAGTCCAAAGCCTAGCTCGACGAGTTGACTCGTCTGGCTGCAGGATTTTCGGAATTTAGCCTAAATTATATTTAGATCATTACCAGAAACCATTTTTTCTGTCAAAATCCGATTTTTACATTATGGTAATGGATATCCTAATCTAATTGGAAGATAATTGTCAAAATTTAAGATAATTACTAGATTATATGATAAACTAATTATTTGTAAATTTTGAATTGTAATTATCTTGCCAAATAAAGTTAGATTAGGTCAAATTGGTAAAAGATAAAATTATATGATTATTTTATTTGCTTTTTAAAAATTTGATCTAAAAGATTTTGAAAAGTTTCAAAATTTTCCCTCAAGTTTTGGAATATAAGATTTTGATTAAAAAGTTTTAATTTGAAATATTAAATTCTAAACCCTAGTGTTTTAAAAGTTTAAAATACAACCCTTATACTATTATAATATTAAAGGCTTAATACTTATATATATATATATATATATATATATATATATATATATATACATACATATATATATATATATATATATATATATATATATATATATGTATAAGATAAGTCAGTCTTACCGTTAGTATGCCTCATTCACGAAGCCAGTCTATAAGGGGGTATAAGGAAATTGCCTATAAAATGGCGGTTGAATGGGTGTCCACTCTCACCCACCGTTTCCTTGACTGGTGGAGGGTTGTTAGCCGAACGGGTAGGATAGGACAATATATTCCTCATTAATAAGTATAATGATTATTATAAAGTAACTAATTGTTTTTCATAAATTCTCCATCTTAGTTACTTTAGGAAAAATGTGAAAATGATGTTATTCCATGAAATTGCACTTTGCACATTGCCAAGTCGTTAGTCGAGCGTGTGTGGTTAACCGACACACTAACATGGACTAACAAGGGTGAAAATTGGTAGCTCGATGTTTATCATAGATCAATGGAGTGTGTGTGGATAACCAGCACATTGATTAGGTGATAAATGACATCAAGATTAGTAAGCACATTTGCATGGTTATTCACACCTTGTTTGTGATCCTAGGTATCCCAGTCACAAACTTGAAAAGCATCATCGAGATTTAAACATGCCATTGAAAAGTTCTATGAATCTCAAAGAATCTTGGAATTTCAATTCATTTAAAACCTAATGTTCATTTTCGTTTTTCATGGTGGAAATTGGTAAATCATCATTTACCTACCTTCAAATATTTTGCAATTGGATTATGGCATCCCTTTTCTGAAATGTAGAATATTGTGTTGGGTCCTAGCCTTAATATTTCATTTGGGTGTCATATTAAGGATTCTTATCTAATCTAAACTTTGTCTCTTTTCTTTTTTAGATGTCAGGCTCGAACTCCTCCAACACCAAATCCTTGAACCCATTTTCTCTTTTAGGCATTTGTGGGAGGGTCACCTTTGATGGATCCAATTTCAACGATTGGATTCGCAACATTCGTATGGCCCAAAGGTACAAGGAAAAGGAAGACACTCTCAACAAGGAACTCATCGAGATAAATGAAAACACCGCTACTCCCTAAGAAATCACCAAGTATAAGGCTCAGTGCAAAGAATCGACAAAGGTGTCATGCATTATGGTAGCCACTATGACTCCCGAGCTTCAAAAGTTCTACGAGGACTATTGGCCTTATGACATGCACCAATATTTGATGGAAAAGTACCATCAAAGTGCACGACAAGAGAGGTACGAGATAGTTTCCTCGTTAATCACCACCAAAATGAAGGATGGAGAGTCCATCATGACCCACTTGCAATGAATGCAAGGATATGTGGATCGTTTGCTCAAGTTAAATGTTAATTTCGATGAAGAATTGGCCATTGATATTATCCTCCACTCTTTATCTACTTGTTATCAGCAGTTCAAGATGACTTATCATATAAACAAGGACGACGTGACCTTAAGAAAAGTTCAAGGTTTGTTAAGAACTGTTGAAACCGGTTTGAAAGGCAAAGTTGTCGCATCAACTCCTACTGCTGGTTCCCCTGTCTTGGCTATTGGACAAGGGAAAGGGAAGAAGAGGAAGTCTCCTTCTAAGAGCCACAAGGGAAATTCCCATGATGGATCATCTTCTAATGGGACCAAAGGTGGTTCAGCTACTCCTTCTTCTAATCCAAAGGATGCAGAGTGCTTTCACTGTCATGAAAAAGGGGCATTGGAAACGAAGCTGCCCGAAGTATCTACAAGACATCAAGGATGGGAAGATAAATCCCACCTTCGCATGTATTTACACTATTCAGTCTAATAATTCATCCAATTCTAGTTCTTGGGTCCTTGACACAGGATGTGGTTTTCACATTTGTTCTGATTTGCAGGGTCTAAGAATAAGTAGGGATGTGGAGCACGGGAAGATGAACTTGATCATGGGGAATAGGAAAGTGTCGCATGTCACCAAGATTGAAGTTTATTCTTTATTGCTTACTAGTGGGTTAGGTTTAGAGTTGAATAATTGTTTCTACTCGTCATAAATGACAAGAAACATTATTTCATTTCATGGTTTGTATAAACAAGGTTTTAGATTTTCGTTCAATAATGAAATTGGTTCTATTAATGCTTTCTTTAATGGTACTTTCTATTTTGAAGCACTGCCTTGTAATGGTATATTTGAAACTGTGATGGTTGTATACAACTTAGGAAATAATGTATTGAATATTGATTCGTCCAATGGTTTGGACAATGCATGCTTCTAGCATTGTCGTCTTGGACATGTTAACAAGAAGCGCATATCCCAACTCCAAAAGGGTGGCGTGTTGGAGTCATTTGACCTTAGGTTCGATGATACATACGAGTCTTGTTTACCTGGAAAGATGACTAAGTGACCCTTCACTGGGACTTGTGAAAGGGGTAAGGTATTATTGGATCTCATACACACCGATGTGTGTGGGCCCTTTAGATCCACCACAAGGGATGAAAACCACTTTTACGTGAGTTTTACCAATGATTATATCAGATATGGGTATATCTACTTAATCAAGCATAAGTCAAAAGCTTTTGAAAAATTCAAAGAGTTTAAGCAAGAAGTGGAGAATCAATTGGGCATGAAGATAAAGATGCTCTGATCCAATCGAGGTGCTGAGTATCTTATTATCGAGTTCCACGACTATCTTAAGGAATGTGGAATTGTTTCACATTGACGCCGCCTAGGACGCCGCAGCTGAATGGTATGGCTGAGAGGCGCAATTGAATAATGTTATTTATTTTAAAGCATTACCTTGTGATGGCGTGTATGAAACAGTATATGTGGTTGATAACTTAGGAAATAATGTATTGTGTATTGATTCTGTTAATAATAATAACTTAGATAAAGCATCATTATGGCATTGTCGTCTTGGACATATAAGCAAGAAACGCATAGGCCAACTCCAAAAGGATGGAGTCTTGGAGTCATTTGACCTTAATTCAGATGATAGTTGCGAATCATGCTTACTTGGGAAAATGACAAAGTCACCCTACACAGGTTCTTGTGAGAGGGGTGAAGGTTTGTTTGACCTTGTACACACGGATGTGTGTGGACCATTCAAACATGCCACAAGGGATGCTAATCGTTATTATTTGACTTTTACTGATGATTACAGTAGATATGGATATGTCTACTTGATCAAGCATAAGTCAGATACTTTCGAAAGGTTTAACGAATTTAAACAGGAAGTCGAGAATCAATTGGGCAGGAACATTAAGATGCTTCGATCCGATCGAGGTGGTGAGTATCTTAGTTCAGAGTTCCTCGACTATCTTAGGGAATTTGGGATTGTCTCACAATTGACACCTCCCAGGACACCACAATTGAATGGTGTAGCTGAGAGGCGTAATCGAACCTTCTTGGATATGGTTCGTTCCATGATGAGTCGAGCTTCGCTACCAATCTCATTCTGGGGGTATGCCTTAGAGACTGCCGCCCATATTCTTAATCTAGTCCCTACAAAGAAAGTTGCCAAAACTCCTCACGAGATGTGGACTGGTAAAGTACCCAACCTAGACCACATCAAGATTTGGGGTTGTGAGGCTTATGTGAGGCGCGAGACTCATGACAAGCTAGAACCCCGAAGCGAGAGGTGTATTTTCATCGGCTACCCACAAAGATCCTTTGGTTACCTCTTCTACAGACCTAGTGATAATGTGGTCTTTGTAGCAAGAAGAGGAGTCGAGAGAGAGAGAGAGAGAGAGAGAGAGAGAGAGAGAGTTTATAAGCCAAGGAGACAGTGGGAGGCAAATTGATCTTGAAGAAATTCAAGAGTCAAGTGGTGAAGGAACTTCAAACGCTAGCCCTCAACTTGAGGAGGAAACTCCTGTTGAGCCAATTAACGAATCTGTACCTCTAAGGCGTTCCACGAGAGTTAGGAATGCACCTGAGCATTACTACGGTTTCCATATTACTGCGGAAGGTGAGACACTTATTAGTGATGAGACACTAGTAGGTCTGGATGAGCCTAACAGTTACACGGAAGCCATGGCAGGCCCTGAGGCTGCTAAATGGAAAGAGGCTATGGATAGCGAGATACAGTCCATGTATGACAATCAAGTTTAGAACTTGGTTGAGAATGTACCAGGTCGTAAGACTGTAGGGTGCAAACAGATCTTCAAGAAGAAGACCGACATGGATGGTAATGTACACACTTATAAGGCTCGACTAGTTGCAAAAGGTTATTCTCAAACTCCGGGAGTTGATTATGATGAAACCTTTTCACCAGTGGCCAAGATAAAGTCTATTAGGGTTCTGTTAGCCATTGCTGCATTTCATGACTATGAAATATGGCAAATGGATGTCAAAACCACTTTCCTTAATGGAAAGTTGGCTGAAGATGTTTACATGGTTCAGCCAGAGGGTTTTGTCAGTACAGAGTACCCCAATAGAGTGTGTAAACTCGAGAAATCCATTTATGGATTGAAACAGGCACTTCGCAGATGGAATCTTTGCTTTGATGAGAAAGTCAAGGAATTTGGCTTTTCAAGGAGTGAAGATGAATCTTGTGTCTATATCAAGGCTAGTGGGAGCATAGTCAGCTTTTTGGTACTGTATGTGGATGACATACTAATCATAGGAAATGACATCCCAACCCTGCAGGAAGTTAAGTCCTGGCTTGGGTAGTGTTTCGCTATGAAGGACCTTGGTGAAGCTGCCTATATCCTAGGGATAAGGATTTTGAGAAACAGGAGTAAAAGACTAATTGAACTTAGTCAAAGCACCTATGTGGACAAAGTGTTGAAAAGATTTAACATGCATAACTCCAAGAAAGGTGAGTTACCCATTCAGAGTAATGCCAGATTGAGTAAGACACAAAGCCCTAGTACTGAGGCTGAGATAGCAGAAATGAGTCGACTACCTTATGCTTCAGCTGTAGGATCGATCATGTATGCTATGACGTGTACTCGACCTGATGTAGCCTTTGCTTTGAGCATGGTTAGCAGGTACCAGGGGAACCCTGGCAAGGCACACTGGACTGCGGTAAAGAATATCCTCAAGTACCTGCGGAGGACTAAGGACTGGGTCCTTACCCTCGGTGGGATTGATGACTTGAGAGTTGTAGGGTATAGTGATGCTAGCTTCCAGACTGATAGGGATAATTTCCGCTCTCAGTCGGGCTTGGTCTTTACCTTAAACGGAGGAGCAATCACTTGGAAGAGTTCCAAGCAGGAGACAGTGGCTGATTCCACTTGTGAATCAGAGTATATAGTAGCAAGCGAGGCAGCAAAGGAGGCTATATGGCTAAAGAACTTCATCGGAGACCTTGGAGTTGTACCAGCTATAAAAGAGCCAATGGAGATTTTCTGTGACAGCAATAGTGCGGTTGCCTTAGCCAAGGAACCAAGAGATCATGGGAGATCCAGGCACATTGACAGAAAATATCACTTCATCAGACATCGAATAGAAGAAGGAATCCTCGTGGCAAAGAGGGTATCATCAGATGAGAACCCAACAGATCCCCTCACGAAGGGACTGAGTAGGGTTAAGCATCTCCAGCATGCTCGGAGCATAGGGCTGAAGGATGATATAAGTTTTACTAGTTAGATAAATTATGAAATTTGTAAAGGGTAATTGACATTAGATGATGAATAAAAGGTGTTTTATTTATGAGTAAAGTGTTGCTATCTCTTGTCGATCGTTTACTATATTTCTTTTGCATGTTTTGACTTCCAGAATAATTATGTTTGGTATATCATATTATTCAAACCTCCACAGTCAGTCATATGTCGGAAGTAGGTATGAATCAAGACTGTCATGATTGGTTGCAGAGGTCTAAGGTGTTGGACATGGCTACAACAATCATGAGTGCTCATAAGTTCTGAGCATTGGACTCAACCCACGCTCACTGGAATCACTTCATGGAATTTTATCTCGAGTGATCGTGAGACGGTAATATCATATAAGTCTTCAAACCTAGAGATATGATTTGTTACTTACGAGTTGGTTATGCATTGATTGTACGAAAATGCATTGGTAACTCGATGTTATAAAACGTGCCTTTGTGTATAATTCAATGAGTGGTAGAACAAAAATATGAGTCGAAGTTTATCTGTTCCTTCTTGGATTAGAAGCTGATATCTGGGCCCCTCGATGATTTTGTTTTGACCTATGTACCGGGCCCTGTCAGAACTAAATTGATGTGTTCAGTTAAGTTCTATGTCAAACAAATCGGAAATCGGGAAACAAATGTTGGGCAATAACTAAGACCATGTTCCATGTATCTGTCCGACTAATATCTAGAACAGAGGATTATATGATCACTTATCTAAAATGGTGCGTTCTAGTTCAACAGAGTTTAAAGAGCTACGATTGCTGATCGGTTCCTGAAGTCATACTTGCAACTATAGTTATTAAACTTATCCAAGTGGGAAACTGTTGGATATAGTGTCTAAGTCCATAACTATATTTGGTATGTACTTGACTCGACCCGACATGGTCCATTTGGGTTGCACTTCACCCGAACAATTTATGGATAATCTGTTGAGAATAGTACAAGTTATGATTTATTAATATATTATAAGTTCTAATATATTAATATAAGATCATATTATTTAATTAGTATTGATCTATAATTAATCTAGGATTAATTTAGAGATCAAATATATTACTAATTAAATATGGGCTTCTATATTTATATAGTGTGGGCTAAGGCTTATTTGGAATGGGCTAGGCTTGCATGGAAAAGTCCATGGATACTCCATGGAGCTTTAACCCATGGATCTCATGGAAATGAAGAGACATGGGTATTAAGGTTTACATGGATGTAACCCTAATCCACCACACTATATAAAGAAGGCTTTGGTTTTTGAAATCACACTGGTTGACACTTGTTGAGGTGAGGGCCGATTTCAAGATAGTAGTGACTATTCTCTCAAAGTTCCAAGTTTGTGGTGATTTGTGATTTCCATTTGAGGCATCCACACTATTGGTGCTAGGCTCTAAAACTCCAAATAATCAACTACAACTACAAGGTAAGTATTTCTACTAGCTTTATTTGATTCATGTTCCCCATGCCATGCTAGTTAGGATATGAACCTTGGAAAACTAATTATTTGCATGTATCTTAGACAAACATAGATCCAAGGTTTATTAGGGTTGCATGTACACTTAGGAAGTGTTAGAATGCTCAAAACCCATCAGCTTGAACCTCGTAGTGAGCGATGTATTTTCATAGGCTAACCGTAGAAGTCCTTTGGATATCACTTCTATAGACCGAGTGACAATGTTGTCTTCGTTGCGAGGAGAAGGGTTTTCCGAGAGAACGAACTTATATGCCAAGAGGAAAGTGGGCGGCAAATTGACCTTGAAGAGCTTCAATAATCAAGTGATGAAGGAACCTCAAACACTAGCGCTCAACCCAAGGAGGAAACTCCTGTTGAACCAATTCAAGAGTCCTTACCTCTTAGATGTTCTTGTAGAGTTTGTGTTCCGGCCGTATTATATGGTTTCCATATAACTGTTGAGGGTGATACATTTATCAGTGATAGTACACTGGTAAATTTGGATGAACCTAACAACTACAAGAAAGCCATGGCAGGCCCCGGGTCTGCAAAATTGAAAGAGGCTATGGACAGAGAGATTCAGTCTATGTATGATAATCAAGTTTGGAACTTGGTTGACAATGTACCGGGTCGTAAGACAGTCGGGTGCAAATGGATCTTCAAGAAGAAGACCAACATGGATGGGAAAGTGCATACGTTCAAGGCACGATAACTTGCGAAGGTCTTTACTCAAACCCCTGAGGTTGACTATGTTGAGACCTTCTCACCAGTGGCCAAGATCAAGTCTATAAGGGTTATGCTAGCCATGGTTGTGTTTCATGATTATGAAATATGGCAGATGGACGTCAAAACCGCTTTCCTTAATGCAAAGTTGGCTGAGGATGTTTACATGAATCAGCCAGAGGGTTTTGTGGATACAAAGTACCCAAGTAGAGTGTGTAAGCTTGAGAAATCCATCTATAGATTGAACCAAGCATATCGCAGATGGAATCTTTGTTTCGATGAGAAAGTCAAAGAGTTTGGTTTGTCGAGAAGTGAGGATGAGTCATGTGAATATGTCAAAGTTGGTGGGAGTATAGTTAGCTTCTTGGTATTGTATGTGGATGACATACTACTCATAGGAAACAACGTCCGAACCTTGCAGGAGGTTCAGTCCTGTCTTGGGAATTGTTTCGCTATGAAGGACCTCGGAGAGGCTGTCTATATTCTTGGGATAGGGATATAGAGAAATAGGAATAAGAGACTAATAGGACTTAGTCAAAGTACTTACTTGGATAAAGTGTTGAAATGTTTTAGCATTGAGAATTCAAAGAAAGGGGAGTTACCAATCCAAATCAATACCAAATTGAGTAAGACTCAAAGTTCGAGTACCGATGCTGAGATAGCATAAATGAGTCGAGTACCATATGCTTCCGCCATTGGCTCGATCATGTACGCTATGACATGTACTCGCCCTGATGTGGCTTTTGCTTTGAGCATGGCCAGCCGATATCAAGGGAACCCTGGTAGAGCTCACTGGATAGCAGTAAATAACATTCTTAAGTATCTGCAAAGGATGAAGTACTGGGTCCTTGTACTTAGTGGAAATAAAGACTTGAGAGTGACAGGGTACAGTGACGCCAATTTTCAGACCGACAGAGATAACTTTCGCTCTCAGTCGGACTGGGTATTTACCTTGAATGGACGAGTAGTGACTTGGAAAAGTTCCAAGCAAGAGACTGTAGCTGATTCAACATGTGAATCAGAGTACATAGCAGCGAGCCAAGCATCGAAGGAGGCGATATGGTTGAAGAACTTCACCAAAGACCTTGGAGTTGTACTAGCCGTAAAGGAGCCTATGGAGATTTTCTGCGATAACGAAAGAGCGGTTGCCTTGACCAAGGAACCGAAGGATCATAGGAGATCCAGGCACATCGATAGAAAATACCACTTCATCAGACATCGGGTAGAAGAGGGACTCCTCTTAGTAAAGAGGGTATCGTTAGAGGAGAACCCAACAAATCCCCTCACAAAAGGTCTGAGCAAGGCTAAGCATTTACAGCATGCGAGGAGCATTGGTCTGAAGAATGATATTAGTTTTAGTGACTAGATAGTTATTTAGAAACTTGTGATAGAAAAAATGTAATTAACATTTGATGATTGAATAAAGGACTTTTGTTTATGAGTAAAGTTACTATCTTGTGTCAATTGTTTACTATTGTTTCATTTTTCATGTTTTGACTTCCAGAATAATAGGATTATTCAAGTTATCCATGGTCGATCATACTTTGGAAGTAGCCTATGAGGTTAGACTGTCATGAATTGGCCTGTAGATTCTCTAAAGCGTTTAGACATAGCAAAAGTTTGCTGCAACGTTCATGAGTGCTCTTGAAATAAGATTTGATTATTGGATTAAACCCACGCTCATATGAATCACTTCGTGGAACTTGTCATGAGTGATTGTGAGACGATAATATTGTATAGTCTTTAAACCGAGATATATAAGTTGTTTACAAGTCGGTTGTGCATTTATAATGCGTAAACGCATCAGTAACTTGATGTTATAAAACGTATTGTTGTGTACGATATAATAAGTAAATAGTAAAATCATATAAGTCAAAGTTTATCTGTTCCTTTTATCATAAGAGGATTAAAAGCGATATCTTTAGCCCCTCAATGATTTTGTGTTGACTTATGTGTCGTGCCCGGTCAGGACTGAATTGATGTGTTCAATTAAGTTCTACGTCAGACAAAGCAGAAATCGGGAAACAAACTATTGGACAATTAGTATGACTTTATTCCATGTCTTTATCCACACGATTTCTTGAGAACGAAGGACTACATGATCCCTTATCTAATGGATGAGTTATTGACTAGGTTAGAGTTAGATGGCAGCTTTTAATAGCTACGATTGCTAATCGGATTTTGAAGTCGTACTTGCAGTTATAGTTACTAGACTTATCCAAGTGGGAGACCGTTGGATTAGGTGTCTAAGCCCATAACTATAATTGGTATGTACTTGACCCGATAGTAGCTTGATCCTTTTGGGTTTCCTTCATCGTAGCAACTTGACTGGATGAATAATGGAGAAAGAGGTTAATTGTGATTTATTAATATATTATAAGAATAATATATTAACTGAGAAATCATATGATTTAATTAGTATTGTTCAAAAATTAATTTGGAATTAATTTGGTGATCAAAAGAGACTAATTGAATTAACGGGACTGATATTGTAATTATAAGATAATTGCAAAGTTGGGCTTATGGATCCATGAGGAACGGATGGACGAATTATACGAGGGAATCCACATAGATTTCGTCCATAGGGCCTTATGGAAGGATCTTGTGGGTTGCTTGAGGATTAAGCAACTGGATTAGGGTTTTACCTGAAACCCTAGTGGCTCAGCTATATAAGGAACCCCTTGGATCCCTAAAATCGGACACTAGAACCCTAGATAGAATACCTGCCGATTCTGAGCCTCCTAAACCTCTCTCATATTCTTCCAACTTGTTACTTGGTGTTTGTGATCCATTTGAGGTGCAACAGTTGAGGCACTAGGCTCTTGAAGGTCAAGATCTACAAGATACAATCAAGAGGTATTCTTCTAAACTCATTTTGTGTTATGATTTCCGAAAATTGTATGCTAGTTAGGGTTTATGCTTTGGATAACTTGATTTACAAGTATAACTTGAGAAAAACATAGACCTGAAGCATTAGGGTTGCTTGTACACCATAGGGATGTTGTAGTGCTCAAAACCCATCAAACATATTTAAGAATCTTGCTTTCCATAAAATGCCACAGAAAGATGTCACTATAAAATACATAAAAAAAAAGGTAAAAGCATATCATTTTTTTGTTACCAACGTGATACTTTTACAACACCTAGTGCACCCTTCAGGGTATTGACATTCTGACAAACAATTGGCAGGTTTCAAAGAAGATAACAAATAGAACAATAAAACTTTAAACCAATATCAATGACACCAAGTAGGATACAACTTACCATAACAACAAATACTTCTTGTACATGAACATTTACATTCAAAGCCAAAGATACACTATTATCATCCTATGCATCATTCTTGTGTTGACTAAAGGTAAGGGTTATAGTAATTCCAACTTCAAAATACTAAAAGTTGACTGAAGGTACAAATTGAGGCATCTCTTATACTAAAGGTAATAATTGTTCCTTCTCTTCCTCAAAAAAATAAAAATAAGAACAAGTAGAGTATGAATTCACGTCAAGGTTAAGTAAAAAAATTGAAACTGTTACATTGTCTCCTTTGTATCATCAACCCTTAAAGGGTCTGAAGATGACAAAGCAACATTTACCTCTATAGGGGAATAACCTATCATTCTTTGTACAACCTAAAAAGATATATATATTAAAAAATAAATAAATAATTGTTTGAAAAGGAATGGAGATTGAAAAGCCAAATGTCAACTTAACCTACACTTTGGTCAATAAGGATCTTAGTTATGAGGCTACAATCATCTATGTATACTTGAAGTGCGTACATGCTCCTCTTTTTAAACTGGAATCATGTCACTCCAGTCAAAAAATGTGTTAATTTTAAATGATTGTTTCCTTTTGTGTAAAAATATGATTAAAGAAATTAAAAAGATGAAATGAAGAGTACCTTGACTTGCATCTAAAAAGAAAAAATAAAAATCACAAAGTTAAGATCCATGTTGTGAATCATCGTAAGATATTTTCCAAGTCTTGCACTTCAGACCTGAAAATGTTTAACCCAACTTCAGTAAAAACATGAATAGAGGAAATGATAAATAGAATGTCAAATGAATTGTACATTAAATTTGATTATGAATTAAACATTCACATATTTCCATTATGAATTAAGAAAAAAAAATATTCTAAAAATAATGTGACATCACCAAATTCACGGTCATTTTAAAAATTTTATTTATGATTATTTAAAAATCAGAGTATCCATTTTAAATAATAATATTGTGGAATTTGTTCCCAGAAAACATGATAAAGATATTAGCAAAGCATTTCCGAAGAAATGTATTTTGTTTATATTAAAATATCAGGATGTCATCGTCAATATAGAACATCAGCATTAACAGACCTTACATTCATTTACACTAATGATCTACATCTCCTTTAATCTCTCGGTGTAATGTATATTCGTATCGACACCTGTAATACAAATAAACTGAGTGGGTCACGTGGGAAACCTCATGAGTACATAGGGTTTTCAACCCATATTAGTATAATTATTATGTTTAATCATCAAACAATTAACCCAACTTCCCATCCCCATTATCTTCTTTAATCTTAAGGATCTACCCTAAGAATCATCTATTCTTCATTCATTCATTCCTAAGGATTGTCCTAAGGAATAGGCACGAAATCCATCGCTGCTAGGGTTTATCCAACACG
Source organism: Lactuca serriola (assembly GCF_051521515.1). NCBI lineage: Eukaryota > Viridiplantae > Streptophyta > Magnoliopsida > Asterales > Asteraceae > Lactuca > Lactuca serriola. Next base: position 254,201,523 of record NC_136410.1, on the reverse strand, counting down.
CACTAAGTTCATAGTTGCTAATGTTGTCTATTAGGCACTAAGTCCATAACTGTCAATGTTCATCTATAGGGAACTAAATCCATAGCTCCCAACGCTCCTTTATAGGGCATTAATTCCATAGTTGCCAGGGTTTTTAGAGTACATCTGGTGAACACATAGTTCAAAAACCTACAGGTTGCGAGTCTGCTAGTGTTCCACTGGTATACGAAGTATACTGTTTGGAAATCCCACTTTAAACACCTCACTAAATCACAACCTAGACATCATCCCCGTAAGTAGATCAATCATTATAAAGACTTAGAATCACTGATAAATCTTGTTTATATGTTCATAATAACGATAATGAACTTAAACATAAGTTATACTTAAACTAGGTTAAGCATAACTCACATACAAGGGGTTTAGCGAAGAACTAGGATTTACGTGGGCAGAATCTTCTGAGCCAAAATCTCTTCTTCTTGGATCCTTCTAGTGCTTTGGGACTCGCCAATAACACCTAGGAGGTGCTAGTGGAAGGGGAAGAGGGTTTGGGGGTATTTGGGAGAGAATTCGAGAAAAGGTGTGAAGAGAAACGAGGAAAACGCCTCTATTTATAGAATGAGGATTGCGCGTACATGGAGCATACTAGAGATGTATGTTAGGCGTCCTTAGTACGTGGGGCATACCAAGCCCTATGCTGCTACTTGTCTAAATTGCATGTGAAGCCGTGGGGAGGAAGGTGCGGCTGAGATGGTGCCACGTGTCACCTCCGGAACTTACCCCAAAATTATTTATCTTGTAAATTCCGCAACTTTCGCATACAAGCTCCATTTTTGACGTTATTCATATACACGCGTAGGTAGCGACGTGATCTACAACTTTCTTTTAGACTTTGTCGGCTAATTTTGACTTTATTTTAAAGTTATTTTTTAACAGACTTAGACAATTCAAAGTCCGCTAAAAATTCATAAATGTGTCATCCAACGTCCGTTTTCGTCTATCTTTATAGTTGAGCTCCTATTAACGAGATATTTGATTCTCATTTAGATTGTGTCGACTAAAAATTGATTGATCTAAAATTTGATTTTCGGGCTGCATACAGTTATGCCAACTCTTAGAAAAATCATAACTTCTTCAAACGAAGTCAAATTTGAACGTTCTTTTTATGTACGTTCTCGGTTTAACATATGCTACGACTTTCGTTTAGATTTCTAAGGCTAAAAAGTATTTTGTCAAAAATTCACTTTTTACAATACGTGGAGTCGTGTCGGTTTTGTCGCAAAACTTCGACGGGTTATAACTGCTTTGTTACATGTCGGATTTCAGCATTCTTTATATGTACGGAATCCTTGTGACATATACTATACTTTGGTTAAGATTATTTCTTCTAAATAATCTTCTATCAAAAAGTCATTTTTAACGCTCATCGTCTCTAAATTGACTAGCCTGAATCTGCGGGTGTTACAAATAAAGATGTAATTTAAAGTTGAAACCTGTAAAAGTGATATTGAATGAAGAATCGCCTTGAGTTTCTCCACCAGTATACGCAAAGACCTTGATAATATGTACATCAATAATCTTGAAATTAAATACGAAAAGAAAAAAACAAAAAAAACGTAGAAACAACATATTATTTTATCAAACACTTGGAGTGCACTCTGTTCCATGTTCAATACCCATGAATCTTCATATCGATATATAGGATTTTGAGATAATAATTAGCTAAGAAGAAAGAGAATATCAAATCGATGCACCAGAAATATTAGGGGAAGAAGAAACCTTAATCAACGCACCAAAAACATCATCGATAAGCGTTCTAGCAACATAGGTTGGGGCTCCTTGCAACAATAACGAAGATGTGAAAATTACAACAAAATTACAAAAACCTTTAGCAGATTTTTATCATTGAAATAAATTTTTTTAGCTAGTTAACTAATTTCATCAGAATTTTCTTCTAAGATTAAGATGAGAGAGAGAGAGATGGAGAGAGAGAGAGATGGAGAGAGAGAGATGGAGAGAGAGAGAGAGATGGAGAGAGAGAGAAAGAGAGACGAACGACACCGGTATTAATGGAGGAGTAGAAGGGCAGTAGTGGTGTAGGAGTGATGGAGATCGATGAAAGGAGATATTTATCTTTTAAACTTGAAACTAATGGATTTAATTTGGTTTCCAAATAGAAATGCGAGGAGATACGACCATGATTAAGGGATGGTCGTATATATAAAACAAATATATAGTTTTAGGGGTGGTTGGGAAAACAAAAAAATAAGTTCACAATAAGATGACACGTGGAAAGTAGAATGGTAGAAAATTTCCATATGGCCTTTTGAGGAGTCTTTTATTAAGAATATTGATTAACCATTCATTCCTTTTTCATTATGAAATATAAGAACTAATATTGGAATTTTTTTTCCAGTCGATCTAGGCTTGTTTCTCTATAATGTTTGTTTGAATATCACAAAAAATAAATGTTTAAGTTTAGCTCGTCATATTGATTTGGTAATCCTGCTTTTCCATCAGATTTATTTATTTCTTTATCTTTTATGCATCAAGATCGTCTCTTTCTATTATAGCAATGTGGGCTTTGTTAAAGTAAATAAATAGTTTGTGGTAAATTTGTATTTATTCCCTTCTGGATGTACTTTGGTGTAATATTTCAATTATATATATATATATATATATATATATATATATATATATATATATATATATATATATATATATATATATATATATATATATATATATTGCTCTCATTCTACCTAAATGACAACTTAATGTATTAAGCTGTTAAATTTCAATGAACACTGTGCGTTTATTGGTAAACACGACGTGTTGGCTTGGTTTTTCCCGACTTTGTAGTTGATGGAGAAACACGGCGTGTTGAAGGACAACACGACATGTTGGATCAACAAAGACTATTGACCTTGACTTTTGATTTTTGTCTTTGACCAAGTTTGACCTATAGGGGGTGTTGAGGCATCTTTAGTTGTATCTAAGGAATTGTTTCTGTTTAGGGATTGGGTAGAGCTAATATTCGGAATCGGGACCTATTCATCTATCATTCAACATTCGAGGTGAGGGCTCCAAAACCCAAACCCTAGGCTTGTTAGAGTGAGGGCTTAACCATTAAGTTGTTAATCTTCAAAGACATAGCCCCAAAATTTAGATCTGACACCTTAGACCTAGAAGACCATGTAAAGTTTCCAACTTTACGTTCATGCATGCCAAAGAGAAGCTCTAAAGCTCAAGGAGGGTTTAATAAAGGACTTAAAGCATGCATGAGGCCTAGAATCTTATAAAGCTTGCACCCTTTAGCCAAAGGAGGCCACAAATGCTCAGATCTAATGGGACCACCCATGAAACAACTTAAATCCTTAGACAACCCAACAATGAGCTAAAAAATCATAATAAAACCCCATAAGAGAAGATCTAATCAACAACAATGCAAGGTATGAACTTGATACCTCAAGGAGACTGCAACAAGTGGTAGCTTCGGGATCTATGACCTTCCTTCCAAGCTAGGCACCTTCAAAATCCAAAGCTCCTTCAAATGAGAACAAAATCCACAAGAATCCACTCAAAACTTCAAGAACACCACCAAGAATCTCAATACTCGATTTAGGATTTTAGATAACAAAGGAGGCTAGTAAGGAGGCCAGTCAAGGGGACTTAAGGCCTTTAAATAGGGTGCAACACCCTAAAAATTAGGGTTTCCTTTCTAGCTACCAATACGTTGTGTCGACTCATTAAACTCTGCGGCCAAACATATCTCGACACGCCGTGTTGAGGCTCCAATACATCGTGTCGCAAAGAGAAAACATAAACAACATGGAAATAAATTCATACCGGGAAATCAAGCATTACAATTCTCCTCCGCTTCAATCAAACTTCGTCCTCGAAGTCGGCCGACTTAAACATCTCCGGGTACTGCTCCCTCATCTACTCCTTGGGTTCCCAAGTCCACTCTGACCATTTGTGGTGCAGCCACTGCACCTTCACCATCTCCACAATCTTGTTCCTCAAGGTTTTTTTCATCCAATCTAAAATCGCCACCAATCTCTCAATATAATTCAGGCAGTCATCCACCTGAATATCCTCCAAAGGTACAACTGTGGAATCATCCACTAAACACTTCCACAGCTGAGAGACATGAAACGTGCTATGAATCTGACTGAGCTCAACTAGAAGATCTAAACGATACGCAACCCGGTCCACCCGAGCCAAAACCCTGAAGGGACCCCCGCTTCCTGAACCAGATGACACTTTTCCAAGGTGACACCTTCAAGATAACCATATCTCCCACCCGGAACTCCAAGTCTGACTGGCGCCTGTCGACATAACTCTTATACCGAATCTGAGTTGTCTACAACTTTCTTTGTAACATTCCAAAATTTCAAGACCAAAAATTTCATTTTTGATATAAAGATTCATAAAACAATTTATAAGAAAACATAATCGGGTTAATTCATTCCATTAAAACCATAGAGCACATGTCTCAAAGCCATATCATAAAATAGTAATAATGTCAGAGTACAAATCCCAAGAATCTCATGGGCGAATAATCATGTGTGTGATGCGCTGCTACCATGTCGGCTCCTTTCCCTTCGACGAAGAAGGACCTGAAACAAAAACTGAAAAACGTAAGCACAAAGCTTAGTGAGTTCCGCCATCATACCACATACCATATAATCACATAACACCTAGCATATGTAGGTCTTGGCCTACCCTTCAGTCTCTTTCAACAGGTAACTGCCTAGCATATATGGGTGCTGGCCTCCCCTTCGGTCTCTTTCAACAGGTAACTGCCTAGCATATTTGGGTGATGGCCTCCCCTTCAGTCTCTTTCAACCGGTAACTAGGGACTATTTCACCCCTACCACTACCACATAATAACATAGCATACTAGCACATAAAGCATATCAGATAGTGGAATACCAGACAATTAGCACAAAGACAATCATCTCATTTGTCATCACCTACTAGTGGGTCGGCATTGGTGCCTTAGACCCACTTCTACTAGAAGGTAACTCACCTCAAAGTCGTGAAGTAGCTAAACTATCCTCCGTGTTAGGATCAACTCTCCTCAAACTCCGACACATAACATCTCTTTTAATTATTCTTTCAAACTTAGAACCCCTTTAAGGGTCAACTCTAGTCAATGGTCAAGTCAAAGGTCAACACTCTGGTCAAAGTCAACCTTCTGGTCCAAGTCAACATTCTGGTTGACTCAAATCACCGAGTTGGTCCATCAACTCGTCGAGTTCCATGATTCAGAGAATCTCGAACTCGCGATCTAACTCGTCGAGTTACCCTCTAACTCGTCGAGTTTCTCCTTATCACAAAATCGGGACTCTTCGTTTAAACTCGTCGAGTCCTTCCTTCGACTCATCGAGTTCTCCTTCATATAGAATCAGGGTATTTCACTCACAACTCGCCGAGTTCATCCTTGAACTAGTCGAGTTCCTCTTCATATCATTTAGGACATTTTGCGCTCAACTTGTCGAGTTCATCCTTGGACTCGTCGAGTTCTTTGATCCTTAAGTCCATAAACACGTCCAACTCGACGAGTCCTTTTCTAGACTCAACAAGTTTGCTCAGTAACAGAAAAGGTTGGGGAACCACATCGCAACTTTCTAAATTGTATGAACAAATCGTCAAGTCCCCCAATGTCCAAACTTATCCAGTCAATTTTAGTCAAGCTTAAAGCATCCAAAACATAGATCTGACCTCCTAGGGTTGATATAACACGTAAAGTTACAAAATTTACATTCATGAATGGGCTATTTAGCTCAAATAGCCCTAAAAAGTGGTTCATATGATGCATGGAACTCCCATGACCATAAAGTTGGCACCTTTATGCCATGGAGTCCCTCAAAGACTCTGGATCTAAAGTTATTAACCCAAAACATGCTTGCATCCATGCATGGTGCCATATTACACTCCAAAAGGCCCTTAACTACCCCATGAAGAGATCTAGTAAAGGTATAGTCAAGGTATAGAATTTATACCTCAGATGAGCTGGAAATGAAGCACAAACTTTGGATCTACTTGCTTCCTCTTGAACCCCCTAAGCTTCCTTTTCCTTCTCAAGCTTGAAAACCACCAAGAGGACACAACAATGGCTCAAGAACACTCAAAATGGGTTAGGGTTTCATGACTAAGGTTTGGAAGTGATGGAGGATATGGTTGAGGCCAGATAAAGTGTTTAAATAGGGTGCAAACCCTGAAAATTAGGGTTTCACCCTGACATCCCTACTCGTCGATTCGAGGCCTCTTGACTCGTCGAGTAGACTTCAAGTACCGCATCTAATCATTCCTTCCTACTCGACGAGTCTGCGGCCTCCAACTCGTCGAGTCCCTTTGCAAAAATGAATGTTTTAATTTAAAATACATACCAGGAACCGGGCGTTACAAATCTCCCCTGCTTATTTTAGACTTCGTCCTCGAAGTCTGTTGCATCTGGAAATAGCTCAGGGTAATGCGCCCTCATCTCGTCCTCCAGCTCCCAAGTCCATTCTGAGCCTTTGCAGTGCTTCCATTGCACCTTCACCAACTCGACCTTCTTGCTCCTCAGAACCATCGTCTTCCTATCGAGGATGGCTACCGGCCACTCGATGTAGTTTAGGTTGTTGTCCACCTGAATCTCCTCTAAAGTTACCACCGCAGAGTCATCTAACAGGCACTTCCGTAGCTGGGAGACATGGAATATGTTGTCGATCTGACTAATTTCGGCTGGCAGGTCCAACCTATACGCCACCTTGCTCACCCGGGTTGCAACTCTAAAAGGACCAATGTACCTGGGGCCCAACTTGCCCTGCTGCCTGAACCGGATGACACCTTTCCAAGGTGACACCTTTAGGAGAACCATATCCCCGACCTGGAACTCCAGGTCCGATCAGCGTCTGTCGACATAGTTCTTCTGCCGACTCTGAGCAGTCTGAAGCCTGCTCCTGGCCTGTTGTATCCTCTCCGTTTTCTTGAGTACCACTTTGGTACTCCCCATGATGCTCTATCCAACCTCTCCCCAACATATCGGGGTCTTGCACTCCTTCCCATACAACATTTCAAAGGGAGGACTGTCGATACTCGTGTGGTAGCTATTATTGTAGGAAAACTCTGTTATGGGAAGGTAGGTATCCCTGCTACCTCCAAAGTCTAGGACGCACGCCTGCAGCATATCCTCCAGAGTCTGGATGGTCCGCTCACTCTGACCATCCGTCTACGGGTGAAAAGTCGTGCTAAAGTGCAGACGAGTACCCAACTCATCGTGAAACTTCTTCCAGAATCTGGAAGTGAAACGTACATCTCTATTTGAAATCATGAAAACTGGCACTCCATTTCGAGCTACTACCTCTCTGATGTAGATATCAGCCAGCTTCTTGGCCGAGATGCTCTCCTGGATCGGAATGAAATAGGCACTCTTGGTCAATTGATTCATGATGACCCAAATCGAATCCACTCCCCGTACGGTCCTTAGAAGCTTCATGATGAAATCTATAGTAATGTCCTCCCACATCCACATAGGGATATCCAATGGGTGTGTCTTGCTGTGAGGACTCTGATGCTCCACATGGACCTTCTTGCAAGTCAGGCATCTCTCAACGTACTAGGCTACATACCGCTTCATGCAGGGCCACCAGTAGTCAGGGCGAAGATCTCTATACATCTTCGTCACCCCGGGATGGATGGGAAATCTGGACTTGTGGGCCTCATCCATCAAAATATGTCGTACTTCGCCCTAGTACGGAACCCAGACTCTCCCATGTAGGGTCAGCAGCCCACGGCTGTCATAGTCGAACGAGGCCACCTAACCTATGATTCGCTCACACTTCCGGCGCTAATCCTTCATACCCTCAACATGCGCCTCTCGGATACGCTCCAAAAGTGGAGTTACCACTTTCATCCTCACTAAAATGTCTCTGATCAGGGCTGTCTTGCAGCTAAGCACATCGGCCAGAACGTCGGCCTTCAACACATCTAGCCACCGACGCTACCTCATGGTCAGGTTCGGCTGATCCATGAGGTAACTCAAGCTCTTGTGGTCCATGTATATGGCACAACGGACCCCATAAAGGTAATGTCGCCAAATCTTGAGGTCGAAAACAACCACCCCCAACTCCAGATCATGCATTGGGTAATTTGCCTCGTGAGGCCTCATCTGCCTCGAGGCGTAAGCAACGACATTCCCCTCTATATCAATACCGCGCCCAAACCCGATATGGACACGTCACAATACACTACAAAATCCTCTACGCCCTCTGTCCAGGCTAAGATCTGTGTGTCACACAGTCTTGTCTCAACGTCTCAAACGTTGTTGGCTGCTTAAGCCCCCAAGAAAGACAACGGCCTTCTTCGTCAGCCGGGTCAAGGGTACTACTATCTTGGAGGAGTCCTGAATGAACCTCCGGTAATAGCCTGCTAACCCAAGGAAACTCTTAATCTCAGATGAAGTCTTCAAAACCTCCCATCTCATCACGGCTACTTTGGCCGGGTCAACCAAAATCCCATTTTGTTTGACAAGGTGCCCCAAAAACTGCACCTCGTGCAACCAAAACTGTCACATGGAAAACTTGGTGTACAAGCTCTCCCTCCTCAGGGTATCCAAAACCTCTCGCAAGTGCTCCTCATGCTGCTCTTGCGTCTTGGAGTAAACCATGATATCATCAATAAAGACAATCACATAACGATCCAGCATCGGTCTGCACACACGGTTCATAAGGTCCATGAACACGACATGAGCATTGGTGAGCCCAAATGGCATCACCATGAACTTGTAATGGCCATAGCGAGTTCGGAAAGCAATCTTCTGCACATCCTCGTCTTTGACCCTCATCTAATGGTAGCCTGAATGCAAATCTATCTAGGAAAACCAAGAGGCCCCATATAGTTGGTCGAAGTGATCGTCAATTCTCACGAGTGGGTAATGGTTCATCACCGTTACCTTTTTCAACTCCCGGTAGTTTATACACATCCGATACAACCCGTCCTTCTTCTTCACAAACAGGATCGGGGCTCCCCAAGGCGAACTGCTCGGCCTAATGAATCCCTTGTATCACAGCTCCTGCAGCTATGTAGACAACTCTTGCATCTTGGGAGGAGCCATCTAATATGGTGCTTTGGCTATCGGAGCTGCACCAGGGACTAGGTCGGTGCTAAACTCCACCTGTCTCTCCTGAGGTATCCTAGGCAAATCCTCTAGAAACACATGCAGGTACTCTCCCACCATTGGCATGTCACTCATAGTCACCTTACCCGCCTCTCAGGTATCCATAACGTAGGCAACATACCCTGCGCGACCCTATTGAAGGTAGCGCCTAGCCCTCACTGCCGAACACATAGTTACTCCATGTTGTGGCATCTCGCCCTGAATCACTAGCTTTCCCCTACTTAGGGTCCTCACACGCACCACCTACTACGCACAGTCGATCACCGACCAATTAGGGCTCAGCCAATCCATGGAAATGATGACCTTGTTCCCACGCAATAGAATGGGAACCAAGTCCACAAGGTAACGCTCGTCATATAACCTCAAAACGTAATCTTTGAAAACTGTTGATGTCCGGACAAATTGGTCGTCAGTAATCTCAACCTCTAGAGGACAATCCAACATCCCCGAAGACTCAGAAAACCTCTTGCTAAGTGTAAGAGAGACAAATGATTGGGTAGCCCTCGAATCAAATAACACCTGGACTGGGATACCGTTCACATGGAATGATCCTAAGAAACACATAAAACATAGAACATAAATATCATAAACGGCATATAATAAGAGTTAGAGAGAATAAAACATACCTGTCACCACATCCAGTGCGACATGCGCCTCGTCGGCGGTCAGCTGGAAGGCTCGGCTCCACATCACTGGAGCATCCGTCTTGCCCTGTCGGCCATCCATGATTTGCAGGGTCACTGGAGTTGGCACTGCCACTGGCGCTCTCAGTCGAAGGCAGTTGGCCTTCTTGTGGCCCTTCTGATTGCAATGAAATCAAATCAGGAATGATGTCTGGAGAGTGGGGGTATGGGCAGTACAATCCCTGCCAAAGTGTCCAGTCTTGCTGCACTTATAGCAGCCTGATCCCCCAGCTCGGCAAACTACCTCATGTGACTTGCCGCATTTCCCACAGCAGCCCTGGCCCTGCTGGCCCTTCGACCTAGAGTCGAATCCCTTGGGTTTCTTCCCTGAAACCCCTGTAACCTGCTTAGTCTCCGCCATTCTCTTCTGGAGGTTCTCTATATCAATCTCCCTCTGCCTCGCTCTCACTTCATGTCATCCAAGGTTCGGTATGCCGAGTAGCTGACATGTTTCCGGATGTTAGCCCTCAACATGTCTTGGTATCGAGTCTTCCTCATCTCCTCATCCCCTACATACTGAGGCACTAGTAAGGCCTTCTCCCTGAACTTGGCAGTAATCTCCGCCACCGACTCAGTCATTTGCTCATATCCAGAAACTCCTTGGCCAGCTGTTGAAGCTCCACAGCCGGTGAAAACTCAGCCCTATACCTGGTCACAAATCCCGACCATGTCATAGCCTAAATGGTCGGGGCTGCCAACAAATCACTGACTGCCTCCCACCAATCCCGAGTTCGGTCTCTCAAATAACCTGCAGCGTACCGGACCTTCAACCCCTCAGGACAGAAGCTTGTCAATTGTGCAGACTCGATGTCTACAATCCATCTCCTGGCCACAATGGGGTCCTTCACCCCATGGAAGTCTGGCGCACCACATCCCCTGAAATCCTTGAAGGAGAGTGTGCGTGTCCCAGACTGGCCAGATGCCGTGTCGCTCCTGAACGCCCCGAGACGCACCTCCATCAGGTCGATGATCCCTTCCTTGATCAACTCGAAAATCATCGAGGTCGCCTCAAAGATGCTTCTCATAATCTCAGACGCGATGAACTCGCATAGTCCATCGTCAACCAGCTCGGAACCTGAACATGATCCTGACCCAAACCTTGAACCTCCTGCTTCGTGACATGTCACCACCATTCTGAAACAAAACACATAATCATCAGGATCATACATAACCTTGAGAGGTCTCACACATTCAACAAGTTCCCGGTTCTGTCTCAACCCTCCTTGACTCGAGTACGGATCCTTTGCTTTCAGTAGTACGGGCCTATACTACCTTCCACATCTATCCATACTTTCCTCAAGGATTTCCTTAACTTCACCAAGTCCCTTCTACTACTATTTCTCGTTGCACTAATTTCATCCTCGGCTTACCCTAAGGTAACTCTCCAATCCACTCTCCGCCATTAGCTGCATAAGAAATCCATGCTACCTTTACCTAGCTAGCTCGCGAATACCATTATATATCACTAAGACTAGATAATTCTTCAAATAAGAGGTCCTACCCTACAATGGTTAGACTCAAACAAGAGCTACAAAATAGGGCTAGACCTAACCTTCTGAAATTATTTAGTCCTCGCAATATGTAACTTAACGTATTCGTTTACTAGTTAGTTAAAGGTAACTAGAACTCCTAAAAGCACAAACCAAGCAGCATTCAGACATCGAGTGACCCAAACCATACATATATTACTCAGGCCATCATATCGTTGACAAATTAGTTCTAGCATGAAATTCAATAAGCACATATACCAGGCACACAAGGCATCTTCCTATATCCTTAACACTAATCTAGCATGCAGTTCTCATACATATAGCAGGCATCTAAGGCATCCTTCTTATATCCTCAGCCTTAATCTAGCATGCAGTCATCATAATCATATCATATATCATAATAAACATGTATTGGTATCTTGGGGAACTCTTAATTGAGCTCGGCCAACTACACACATCACACACCTTGTTCGTTCTCAAAACTCTTTATGATAAATTTTAGAAAAACTATTTTCTTGAAAAATCTTTCAAACCCTCGATTTGAGTCCAGACACCCCTGAAGGTGTGTCCGAATCCCTCAAACCAAGGCTCTAATACCAACTTGTAACATCCCAAAATTTCAAGACAAAAAATGTCATTTTTGATATAACGATTCATAAAACAATTTATAAGAAAACATGATCGAGTTAATTCATTCCATTAAAACTAGAGAGCAAATGTCTCAAAACCATATCATAAAATAGTAATAATGTCAGAGTACAAATCCCAAGAATCTCATGTGCGGATATTCATGTGTGTGATGCGCTGCTATCGTGCCAGCTCCTTTCCCTTCGAAAAAGAAGGACCTGAAACAAAAACTAAAAACCATAAGCACAAAGCTTAGTGAGTTCCCCCATCATACCACATACCATATAATTACATAACGCCTAGCATACATGGGTGCTGGCTTCCCTTTCGGTCTCTTTCAACCGGTAATTGCCTACCATATCTGGGTGTTGGCCTCCCCTTCGATCTCAGTCAACCGGTAACTGCCTAGCATATATGGGTGCTGGCCTCCCCTTCGGTCTCTTTTAACTAGTAACCAAGGACTATTTCACCCCCTACCACTACCACATAATTGTTGGATTAGTGTCTAAGCCCATAACCATATTTGGTAAGTACTTGACCCGATTGTGCATGGTCCTTTTGGGTTGTCTTCACCAAAGCAACTTGACTGGAGAAATAATAGAGAAACAGGTTATTATGATTTATTAATATGTTATAAGAATAATATATTAAAGTAGAAATCATATTTGTTTAATTAATATTGGTCAATAATTAATTAAGAATTAATTTTGTGATCAAATGTAATTAATTAAACTAGAGGGGCTGAATTGTAATTATGTAATAGTTACAAAATAGGGTAATGGTTATCCTTGATATGGGTTGGACGAATTCAAGGGATAATATATCCTTGAAATCGTCCAAAGGATAAATGATAAGGGTTTTCAAGACTATCTTATGGTTACTTGGTGGGCAAGCAACTAGATAAGGATAAGGACTGAAACCCTAATCTCTACACCTATATAAAGACCCCTAAGGCCATAAGAATTCGTCCATGCCTTCCTAAAGGGTTCTTAGGGCCGATTTCATACCTCCTCTCTCTCTCTCTCTCTCTCTCTCTCTATTGTCTCTCCATTGGCTCTTGGTGTTTGTGAGCCATTAGAGGTACTACACTTGTGGTACTTGCTTTCAAGACTTAGGGTTTGAAGATTTGAGTTGTTATTGCAATATAACAACAAAAGGTATGTAATCTAATCTACTATATGAATTTTGAAAAATACTAGGGCATACTAGGGTTCCTTTATGTGTTCATAATGTTGTGTATCTAATAGTGAAAACATAGATCCAATTCTAGGGTTGCATGCACATATAGGATTGTTTGTACAAAACCCATCAGTGGTATCAGAGCCTTTGGTTAACTTGTTTTCAATTCGTATTATACAATTGTATGAACTTGACATATTAGGGTTTATAGCCATTAAACCCTAGGAGGCAAGAAATTTCGAGATTAGGGTTTCCTAACCCTAATTTGCGAAAATTTGAAAGGGTTTTCAAATCCTTTCCTTAAGCCTCAAGATTTCGAAATCTAGGGTTTGCAAACCCTAGGATTTTCGAGATTAGCCTCCTCCTCAAGATAAGATCCTAAATTTTAGGGATTTGGATTATCCTATATCTTGTAATTATCCTTTAATGGTTATATATGGTAATTAAAGATTTTGAATTATCATATCCCATGATTTTCGAAATTTAGAGGGATTAAAAGGATTAGGATAAATTAATTGTTTAATTTGTAATTATCCTTTATGATTTAGATAATCCCTTATGATTTAATAATTTAAATTAATAGTTTAATTCAAGATAATTATTAAATCAAGAGTTTTAACATTTAAAATTTTAATTTAAGTAGTCTTAAATTTGAAAATTTTAAAGTGAGATTAAAACCTAATTGTTTTGAAAAGTTTCAAAAACTTGCCCTCAAGTTTTGGAATTTAAATAATTTGATTAAAAGTTTAGTTTTGAAAAATTGTTAAATTCTAAAACCCTAAATTTGAAAAGTTCAAATTACACCCTTATGGTTTTATTAAATTAATTAAGTGTATAATTAAAAGAGAGTTAATAAATCCATAATGATGAGGTTCATATTTTATTAAAAGTGTAATTTATAAAATTTAAACCACCTAGTATTTTGGAAGTGTAAAATACACCCGTATACAATATATAACATTAAAAGTTTAATATTATATATGTATAACTAAAATGCTAGTCTTATCGTTAGTAGGCCTCATTCACGAAGCCGATCTATAAGGGGGGTATAAGGTTATGGCCTATAAAATGGCCGTTTAATGGGTATCCACTCTTACCCACCGCTTCCTTAATTGGTGGAGAGTCGTTAGCCGAACGGGTAGGATAGGGCAATCCTTTCTTCATTAATAAGTATAATGAATCTATGTAAAGTAACTAAACGCTTTTACAAATTCCCAATTCTAGTTACTTTAGGCAAAAGTGAAATTGATGCAATCCCATGAAATTACACTTTGTACCCTTGCTAAGACGTTAGTGGAGCGCGTGTGGTTAACCGGCACACTAATTGGGTTCTAAGCAAAGGTGGAAAAGGGTGACTCAATGTTTGTCATAGTTCGATGGATCGTGTGTGGTTTACCGGCACATCGAATAGGTGATTGTAACAATGAGGGCACCATGTAGATTTGCATGGTTATTCACACCCACTTTGTGATCCTCGGCATCCCAGTCACAAACGAGAGGGGCATATCGAGATTTAAACATGCCATTGAAAAGTTCAATGAGTCTCAAAGGAAATCTAGGAATTCTTAATACATTTAAACTTAAGCCTTTATGTTTTTCATGGTGAAGAATTAGTGAATCGTCATTCACTTACCTCCGAATTATTTGCATGTTGGAATACGGCATCCCTCTTCTAATATGTAAATAATGTTGTTGGATCCTAGCATTAATGTCTCATTTGGGTGTTTCATTAAAGATTCAATCAACTAACTTGAAATTTCTCCCGTTTTGTAGATGTCTGATTCTAACTGTGGTCTTCCCGAATGCCAAGGAAAAGGCATTCATGTTGAAAGTGAAAGTTTGTTCCAAAGTGAAGGATCAATGTGGACTAGCTTGATTTCACTCCCTCCTCCTCCTCCCGTTGTTCTCCCCGACCCACAAGATCAAAGATTTGAAAGGTTCAAGATCACTAAAACCCTATTGGCAATGGAACATGAAGATGGTAAACCCGTGTGTGCTCACGTCCTAGGGATGAACTCACACATTGATAGGTTGATTATGTTGGGTGCGTCTTTCCCCAATAAGTTGGCTGTCGACTAGGTTCTTCAGTCACTCGCTAAATCATATGATAAGTTCAAAAGAGAGTATTATATGATGGATCTTGACGCGACCCTCATTGACTTAACTTACATGCTTATTGCTACTGAATCAGAAATGATTTGGCGAAGTAATGGAGCATATTTGTCTGGTAATTCAACCAACCATGCTTCCGACATTCTAGTAGAACCTACCTGTTTCTGCTGCCAAGAGAAGGGGCAATGGATACGAAGCAGCCCAAAGGACCTGAAGAGTCTAAGAGATGGGAGATTTAAGAAGTATGGCTCTACTTCAGGTATAAAATCCATTATCTAACTCCATTTAAATTCCTATTCTTTATACATAATGTGATAAGATGACATTTGCATGTTTTGCAGAATTAGAGAAAAGAGAGGAAGTTTGATGGAAGAGCA
This sequence comes from Lactuca serriola, assembly GCF_051521515.1. NCBI lineage: Eukaryota > Viridiplantae > Streptophyta > Magnoliopsida > Asterales > Asteraceae > Lactuca > Lactuca serriola. The sequence goes on along the minus strand of NC_136410.1, from coordinate 254,185,907 downwards.
AGATGAGTCTGATCACGAAGAAATGGATTACGATCGGATGGATTCGAAAATCAGATTTTGAGCTTAGGAAGTTATGATAGATTTGTTAGGAGTATTTGTTTACATAGTTTTTCACTCGAATTTTGCATTGAAAGGACATGTTTTCCGCTGTTTTTTATAAATAAAATAAATTTTGGTTTTATCTTATTTGTTTATCCTTACAATGGCATATATGAAAAATTGATGTTTGTGTACTTCTATTATTAGCAAAATGGATTTGATTCTTAATTAGGTTATTTGTGGAAGTGTCAAGAGTTTACCAAATAGGGAGAGTTTCTCATCGCCCAACTTTCAAGTGGATAGGAACTTGGAATCGTGCAACAAGTATTGTATGATGAATGAAAACTTTCACATTTGGGAAATTTAGACTAATTTATGACAAAGTGTAAATTTAAGGACTAAGAGATTGAGTACACTAGGTCGTACGTTGATCAAGTCTACCACAAGAGTAACAAAGATATTCGTTATGATTTACTAAAGTTTAGTGAATATGGTTATACTTATAAGATTGAGTATAATTCTGGGTTGATTAAAAGAGTTTCAATCAATAGCAGAACGAATAAGAAGAGTCAAGTATGCAGAAAGATAAAAGTTTCTCTGCTCTAAGAAGAAGGGAGAGTACCTTTTATTATGTTTTATGATAGGTCTTAATGATTAAGAACCATATCTCAATTGATCCTCTAAGTGAGTCTTAGTACAATTTGTATGTCTAATAAAAGGAATCGAGAATTGTGGAAATGGTTAAATCAAGAAGTCAATCATACTTCGTTCCAATATCAAGTCTTAGAGTCATACTCCAAGATTGTGAAATGAGTGATAAATCTTAAGAAGGTTTATAACATTCATCAAATGAGGAATATGGAAAAGGTTTTCTTATTCATGCGCGTTTGAAATTGGTAAGTTGTGATGTCTTAGATAAGACAAAGACCAACTAGGACCAATCATGTGAAATGTTTTGTATTGATAAAAGCTACACTAACTCTTGAATATTTGTTTGTCAAGAAATGTTTCTTGACAAGAGAATCTTATATGTCAAGGAGTCAGTGGGAGTCTTGATGGTCATGAAAGGTTTCAAGAACAAATCAAGAATAAACCTTATCAATCATCACTAGCACACGACTTGAGGTCTACAACCTATCGTGTTGACACTATTTTTGTTTTTGTGTCATTCCAATTGAGTTAATTATGCATGTGAGTTCTACGAGTTCTCGATGGATTGTATAGGGGCAAGGCACCTTGTTCAATGGAAAGTACATTGAAATGAAGGGGTGGGTTGTTCAATAACTTGGAAGTGATGGTGGGACCCATGATGGCAAGAAATTAAGAAGAACAAGTTCTATCCATAAGAGTTTGGATTTGTCACTAACATTATCTTGTGATTATGGTTATGGCGAATTCACATGGATGGGAATGTACACACCACAAAATCTAAGTGTCATAAGGTTTCTCTCATTCATGAAAACGATTGTGAGGAAACGCTTTCACTAAGAGAGATTTTGAAGATAGCATTATGTAATTTGGGTTTCTCAAACTCAACTATGATTACAGCATACCTCTTCATAGTTCGAATTGTGGGAAATGGCAAATGGGTCTGAACATTTTTTTTGACTTATTGATATGATTCCTAGAATAGTTTAGACATATACATATGAGTTGTCCAAGGAAAAGTGTATGAGTTTGAGAAGCTTAGATAAAGTCTTATCAAAGCAACTAGTATTAGAAATATGAACTTAAGAAATTGTTTTCTAGAAGTTCAGCTGATTTTCGAATACATGTCAAAGCTAGTGGGAGCATAAGTGTTATGCTGGTAAAGAAGTAATCGTCATGTAAGTGGGAGCATGATTACTATTGTAAGTATTGCAAGTTAGCAATATTAATTATAGAAAACAAGTGTCGTGCTTTGCAAAGTCGTAAGGGTTGAAAAGTTGTTTTGCTATAATTAAGGGAGAGAATATTGTACTTCGTTTCAAAAATCTAAGGCTTAGATTTAGAATTTTTAATAAATTTAGTCAAAGGATACATAGTGAGTTCTTAAATTTCGATTATGATTATGGCATCCCTCTTCATAGTTCGAATTGTAAGAACGTGACACATAAAATATTATGGCAGAAGATTGATAGAGTATTGTATCTTTATGTAAGACATTATGCATCATGTTCCATACGCTTCGGGTATAGGAATAATTGCATATGTTATAATATTTGACCATTCTAAAATTTTCCAAATGTCTGGCGCATTAAGAAGGAAAAAGGACAAAAATCGGTTTTGACTAAGATAATTAAACAACTATCAAAGGACGATCCAAAGTTCGCTGAGGATTGGTCGCTTATGAGTAGTTGGAAGTATGGTATTGAATGGACCATATCGACATTATTATGAATAGATAAGATTCTATTAAGAATGAGTTGTCATATGGTAAATATGGAAATGTTTCCATAATTGGGAGTTGGAAATTAAGAATTTATGTCTAGATTAGAAAATTTTATGCAAAAGGATGTTCAAAGGAATGTACTTTGAGTGAGAGACATCACATCTATAGAATTGTTCTGTAACAATTTTGGTAGAGTACCTTGTGATTTCGTTGGCCGAGTCTTTGTGATTTTTGTGCCGTGACTTCACAAGAGCACCATTGCATAGAATATTAGTTAGAATTTGGTATTCTTACACTAATTATAAAGATTTGGGATTGTGAAATGAGTTTCAGTTGAAAAGTTTTAATTGATCTATTTCACAAAGTATGGACCATAGGAAACCAAAGTGTGCATGCTTGGAGCATGGGACAATTGTGGTTATGATTCGAGTTATAAAGTTGATTATCTGAAGCGTTAAACAATGGATAATGAGTAATCAATATGGTGATTAAATAAAGGTGTTTTATTTATACTCACAAGTTTGGGGTCGTATAAGATTAAGTATTATCATTGTGTTTCTCTTTGCATGTTTTGACTTCCAGAATAATTGAGTTTATTAAGAATAATCGAATTATTCAAACGGTCCACAGTCGGTCATACGTTGGAAGTAGGTATGAAAGAAGACTGTCATGAATTCGTTTGTAGATTGTCTAAAGTGTATTGGACATAGCAAAGTGTTGCTGCAATGTTTATGAGTGCTTATGAATATGATTTTGAGCATTGGATTAAACCCACGCTCATATAGATTGTTTCATGGATTTTCTTACAAGCGATTGGTGAGACGATAATATCTTGTATTCTTGAAACCAAGATGTGTGAGTTGTATCTTGCGAATCGTTGCACATTGATAATATGTAAACGCACCAGTAACTTGGTGTTATAAAACATATTATTGTGTGTGATTTGGTGAGTGAGTGCAAGCAAGCACTGAGTCGAAGTTTATCCGTTCCTTTTACCCAAAGTGGGATAAAATCGATAGCTGTGGGCCCCTCGATGATTTAGTGATGACAAACGTAAATGCTAGGCCGGGCAAGGGCTAATATGATTTGTTCAATTAGTCAGTCGTCGTAAATCGGAAATCAGGAAACAACACCTAGACTGAGAGAATGATTTCAATCCATGTCTCACGTCTATACGATATCTAGAATGGAGGAATATATGATCCCTTATCTAAAGGACAGGTTACTGATAAGATCAGAGTTCGACAGCGTCTTTGAGAGTTACGATTGCTAATCGAGTTGTCCTTACATTTGTTGTTACTAGACTTATCCAAGTGGGAGACTGTTGGATTAGTGTCTAAGCCCATAACCATATTTGGTAAGTACTTGACCTGATTGTGCATGGTCCTTTTGGGTTGCCTTCACCAAAGCAACTTGATTGGAGAAATAATAGAGAAACAGGTTATTATGATTTATTAATATGTTATAAGAATAGTATATTAAAGGAGAAATCATATTTGTTTAATTAATATTGGTCAATAATTAATTAAGAATTAATTTTGTGATCACATGTAATTAATTAAACTAGAGGGGCTGAATTGTAATTATGTGATAGTTACAAAATAGGGTAATGGTTATCCTTGATATGGGTTGGACGAATTCAAGGGATAAGACATCCTTGAAATCGTCCAAAGGATAAAGGATAAGGGTTTTCAAGGCTATCTTATGGTTACTTGGTGGGCAAGCAACTAGATAAGGATAAGGACTGAAACCCTAATCTCTACACCTATATAAAGACCCCTAAGGCCATAAGAATTCGTCCATGCCTTCCTAAAGGGTTCTTAGGGCCAATTTCATACCTCCTCTCTCTCTCTCTCTCTATTATCTCTCCATTTTCTCTTGGTGTTTGTGAGTCACTAGAGGTACTACACTTGTGGTACTTGCTTTCAAGACTTAGGGTTTGAAGATTTGAGTTGTTATTGCAATATAACAACAAAAGGTATGTAATCTAATCTACTATATGAATTTCGAAAAATACTAGGGCATACTAGGGTTCCTTTATGTGTTCATAATGTTGTGTATCTAATAGTGAAAACATAGATCCAATTCTAGGGTTGCATGCACACATAGGATTGTTTGTACAAAACCCATTAGTGGTATCAGAGACTTTGGTTAACTTGTTTTCAATTAGTATTATACAATTGTATGAACTTGACATATTAGGGTTTATAGCCATTAAACCCTAGGAGGCAAGAAATTTCGAGATTAGGGTTTCCTAACCCTAATTTGCGAAAATTTGAAAGGGTTTTCAAATCCTTTCCTTAAGCCTCAAGATTTCGAAATCTAGGGTTTGCAAACCCTAGGATTTTCAAGATTAGCCTCCTCCCCAAGATAAGATCCTAAATTTTAGGGATTTGGATTATCCTATATCTTGTAATAATTGAATGGTTTTAAATGATTTAAAAACTTTTAAATTGGTTCGAATTTATGGATGTTACAAGTTGGTATCATAGCCTTGGTTTGAGTGAATTGGTGGAACATTAGTGTGAATCCATTCTCAAATCAAGGAAAGATTTTCAAAATGATTTTTAAATGGTTTTCAAAATAAGTAAAAGAGGATGCGAAGTGTACGATCAGTCGGAGCGAGCATGTAGACCCCAAAATACCATACAGTTATTTCATTATGTGATATGTTAGAACAGCTTGCTAGTACTAGGCTAGGGATCTTCAGGAATTGCATGATAGAATTGCCTGATTACATGATGCCTACAAGCCTAAGGATTCCTTTATATAAATTTGACATCATTATTGTAGTTACTTAGTTTATGCATCACGGTTATACATAATTAAGGACTTATAGCCTGAGAATGTTTGATTTGGCCTTATGTCTTCCTCTTGTCTGATTGGGAGCTTAGGGTAGGATTAGATATTCAAAGTCTATGGGGTCCAACGTTATGTATGGCTAGCATACACTAGTGCTGCAGGGTTGGTGGAAGTTTCATGGATGGGTGGGTTGTGCGAGGCCAATAGGCCAGTTATGAGTTACTTAGCACTTCCTCTAGGAGTGAGGATTGAGATCTCGCTATATTTTTGTGTATTTTTATGGCGATGTGATGATACTTGGGACAAATATGAGTAGGTGTGGAAGGTAGTATGGGCTCGTACTACTGAAAGCACAGGACCCATACGCGCATCAAGGAAGTCACAACCCTTAGGGTTTCGGTTGGGAGTTGATTCCTGGGTTGTTATGAGGAGTGCCTGATATTTTTTCGGTATGTTTTCAATATGGTGGTTACACAACGACTCGTGACTGGATCCAGGTCAGGATCAGGAGAGGACGGACAGGAGGCGCCGGCAGCGCCCGAGACTATCGGCCAGACGAGATGGATGACAGGATCCGGGAGATCCTGCATGATGAGGTTGCTGCTATGTTCCGGGCTCAGTTACCGGAGATGTTTGGTTCTATCAATACCGCCATGTTCGAGTACTTTGACGAGCACTATGCAGCCCCTGCGGAGGCGGCTGTCGTGGCAGCTATTGTAGTTGTATCAGCAGCAGGGGTAGGAGCAAGTCAGGCTTTTCAGTATCGGGACTTCGATAACACGAAGCCCCCGGCTTTCGATGGGATTCAGGATCCTATCATAGCCATGAGGTGGCTATTGGACATCAAGGGATGCTTTTTCCCATGTTCCTGCCCGGCTAACCAGAAGGTCAGGTGTGCCCTGAACATGTTGACGTCCGGGGCAAAGGACTGGTGGAGATTGATGACAGGGTCTTATTCAAATGAGCAGAGAGTTACAGTTTCTTGGGATCGGTTTAAGGAGATGTTTTACTCCCGTTACATTCCATGAGTAGAGCGTGAGCGGCTAGCTTAGGAGTTTTTGGAGTTGAGACAGGGTGCAAAGTCGGTGACGGAGATCACCCGTATGTTAACTGAGATGGCGATGTTCTGCCCGGAGTTTGCTTCCGAGCAGGCTCATATGACGCGTTATCTGAGCATGCTCAAGACTGACATTAGACAGTTTGTTGCTACCCAGCAATGTGATACGTTACTGGATTTACAGGAGGCCGCTAGGAAGAGGGAGCTGGAGATTGAGCCGCAGTTGCGAGAGCAGAGGCAGGCCCCGATGCAGTCTCATTCGGTGCCGAAGCGGTCCAAGACCATTGATTCTAGGGTTGGAGAACAAAGAAGCCGCACTTGTGCAAAGTGCAGGAAGGTTCATACCAGAGTTTGCAAGTCCGGTGGTGCGTGCTGCAAGTGCGGAAGGGAGGGGCACTATGTGAGGGATTGTCGACAGTTGGCCCCGGTTCAGGACATGAGGATTTGTTATCACTACCATCAGGTTGGTCATGTGAAAACCAACTGTCCACAGCTGGTTTCTAGACTAGTGCAGGCTCCGGATTCTGCTACATTGAGGTTCGTTGATGGGGATCAGGGTAGAGTAGAGCCCCCGAGGGCTCAGGGATGTGCCTTCTAGCTTACAACAAAGGGCGCCAGGACAGCGCAAGATGCATCCACTGGTATGTTTCTATCTATATCTTATTGTTTATAATTAAATTGTGAATTTCCTTCCCTTCTACATATGGCATAGAATAGTTTGAGGAATTTAGTAACAAGGGTTGTAGATGGTTAGTATCCAGGGGTGTTGGTGATCAGAAGTTAGGATATAGGATCACCATTCCAGGGCCACAAATTGTGAATTAGAGATGCAGAAGTGTCACTAGGGTTCGGGTTTCTTCTGAAGTTTGGTTGCTCCATGCCAGGAGGGTCGTTTTTCGGAGATTATTTGTTCCAGGATTCACCATTCTATGGTGAAGTGTGGAAATGCTTGGTTAGGACGGTTAAGTAGCGTTCTGATTTCGCCACTAAAAGGTAGTGGTAAGTGTCCCAAGTAGGGGAGAATTAGGAATTTTTGGATGGAGCATTAGTCATTGAGGATTTATTAGCTTCCAGGGCTCAGCAATACATTCAGCTCGAGTATTTGGGTTATGTAGTATAAGTGGTAGACACGTGAATCGAGGAACAGACCATGGATTTCCGAGAGTATGGACGATCAACATGAGGCCTAGGGTTAGGCCGGGGTTAGAGTCCATGAAATCGATCTGGAGTTTGGAACCCCAAGTGGGTGAGAACAGACTGAATGGGAAGAACCACCAGGAGGGGCAGTCCGGGGAGATGCTCAACGGTTTAGAGCGGTCCGGATAGACTGAAGGCCAGCGGGGCGTACCAGTCAGGCCGAAGGCTCGGAGAACGGTCCAGACAGGCTGAAGGACTGGAGAGCAGTCTAGACATGCTAAAGGTTCTGAGAGTGGTCCAAATACATTGAAGGCCTAGTGAGGCGGTCCAGTCATGCTGAAGAATTTGTATGTGTATGTAGATTTGTGTGCGAGTATTGAGCATGCTGCTATGCTATAACAATCAATAGGTTTGTCCCCAAGTATTGAACATGCTGATGGATTATGTTGAAGGCTTTGAGTGGGTTTTTGGTAGTTATATGATCAGGTTCTAAGTGTATATGTTTTATGTGGGTAGGGTTGAGGCGGTCCTGCCCTATGCAGTAGGCCAAGATACCCGTTACGGGCCGACTAAAATTCGTAGGCACAGAGGCTCAAAAGGAGCGGTGGGGTTGAGGCGGTAGGCCGACAAAAGTAGTTAATTTGATTTAGCATGTTGATATTCCAATCTAGGGTATTCCTTCTCGAGAATGATCGGACCCTATGATCAATTGGGCTTGACATATTGGTATTCCCACCCGAAGGGTGGTATGGGATAGATATTAGTTTCGTACTGGTTGGCCAGTAGTGCTAGGTATGTTGATGATAGTTCGAGTTATTGTGGCGTGACTTGGATTGATTTCATTTGTGGAAGAGCCATAGTGTGTCTTAAGTGAGGAGGAGATGGGTCGCTGGAAATCAGGTAAGAGGTGAGGCTGTCTTGGGTCATGTAGCATTCATTGTGTTAGTAGGGGCTGATAGCAGGGCGTGGAAGCAAGTCCATGTTGGATTAATGTCTAAGTCCATAACTATATTTGGTATGTACTTGACCCGACCCGGCATGGTCCATTTGGGTTGCACTTCACCGACACAATTTATATGGATAATCTTTTGAGAATAGTATGTTTATGATTAATATTAATATATTATAAGTTCTAATATATTAATATGGAATCATATTATTTAATTAGTATTGATCAAGAATTAATTTATAATTAATTAAGTGATCAAAAGGAACTAATTAAATATGGACTCTTATATATATGGAATGGGCCAAGTTCATTTAGGTTGGGCTAAGCTTTCATGGATAGTCCATGGAGTGTTTAACCCATGGATCCTAGGAAATGAAAGGTCATGGGTATTAGGGTTTAACCCTAATCCTCCATACTATATAAAGATGTCTTTGGTTGGTGAAATAGGCACTAGTGTGGATACACTAAAGAAGGGCTAGCCAATTTCACTAGAGAGAACCAAGTAATCATATTCTCTAAAGTATTCCAAGGTGTCTTGGTGATTTGTGATTCCACTTGAGGCTTCCACACTATTGGGGCTAAGCTCTTAAAGCTTGAAGACATCAAGCTACATCAAGAGGTATGTATTCTATCTTGTTACATTCATAGTTTTTGTATGCTAGATTAGGATAATACCTTGGATGTTCTTATTTGCATGTATAATAGAGAAAACATAGATCCAAGGTATTTAGGGTTGCATGTACACTTAGGAAGTGTTAGAATGCACATAACCCAACAATCCAACCAGTCAGTTTTCTTCTGGGAGGCGCATGGGACTGTCGTTTGTGTGGGTCTTTTGGTTTAGTAATCGGTGAGGAGTTCGGTGTTGCGGGTAGTAGATAGACAAGTGGGACCATGGAGGTTTCGACTTCGTCTGAGAAGCATCATATGGTAGCAGGAAGAGTTGAAGTAGGTGTATGACTTGGGATTCGTCGGTAGGATGCGAGGGCATTCCATCCTAAGGATGATTGGACCCGTCGTGGGCATGCCTGGTATTCCAGCCCGAGGCTAATTGGGCCAGGCATGAGTGTTCGTCTTTTAGTGGATTGATTTTGTATGATGTTGTGGGACAATTGTCCTATCAGCACAAAGGGTTCACCTCAGGAAGAGGTAAAGTTGGGTTTTCGATACGTTGGATGAAATTCAGGTCGGTGGGCGCCTTTATTATGTTGCGAGGCCTATGTCCATTCTGGAGAGAAAGGGGTGAAGGTTCTGCAGAACAAGGAGGTACCTGTGGAAAAGACACAGTGGGAGCCCAATGAGGGTCCGAGTGGACGTGGGAGCTTGAGGCAGAGATGCGGGAGCACTATCCAAGGTTGTTCATCGCAGCGGACTTCGTGGATGAACTAGTTTAAGTGGAAGAGAACTGTAACGCCCCATTTTCCGTGTATCAATTTGTGGTGATAGTTTCTCATGATCTCATGGCCTACTCGACGATTTGGTTGCCTGACTCGCCGAGTAGCAGCGGGCTGATCCGCGTGTTTAAGTGACCTACTCGCCGAGTTCAATAAGGGACTCGACGAGTAGGAGCTGGCAGATGAAACCCTAAATTCTGAGGATTTGCAGCCTATTTAAGGACCACTTATTCCCCTTAGCCTCTCTTACTACCTCCCTTGAGTTCAGAAAACCCTAATTCGTGGTTGCTCTTTACATTTGTGTGCTTCTTAGCTTGGAAGAGGGATCTTTGGAGTAAAAAGCTTGGAGTTCAAGAAGTTTGAAGCAAGGGGCTATTGTAGATCCGGATTCTTCTCTGTCTTGGCGTTATTTTGTAGGTAACAAGTTGTTACCTTGTCCCTCTCTTAGTTAGATCTCTTTATTTATGGATTTGGGATTTTAGGGTTTTGTGTGATGGTTCTCCGATTTGGGTCAAGTTCTGAGGTTGCAACCTCAGATCTAGGCTCCTTTAGCCCCTCTTTGTCATAAAATTTCAGTCCTTGGCGAGCTATGACCTTTCCCTTACCTTAAGCCACTCCTTTAGCTTGTTTTGGGCCATTATCATCTTGCATGCACCTAAAGTTTGCTACTTTACGTGATAAACATGCCCTAGGAGCTTAGATCTATAGTATGAATCCATTGCATGGCTTAAAAGCATCTGTATGGATGAAGGATAGAAGGGACTCGGCAAGTCGCAAGGTCAACTCGGCGAGTCATATGAAGATGGTCATGAACTCGACGAGTTGGATGAACCACTCGGCGAGCCTGATGAAGATTGCCTTGGGCTCAGAAAGTCAGTTGATGACTCGGCGAGTCGGCTATGGTTTTCTCAACCTTTATACATGTATGAACGCGGCAAGTTGTAAGGGGAAAACTCATCGAGTTGGCCAAGGAGTTACGGCCACTGACACTAGGATCTCGACGAGTCACTGAAGTGACTCGGCGAGTTGGTGAGTATGCAAGGAACTCGGCGAGTGGCTGGATGTACTCGACGAGTTGAGTTCAACATAGACCGTTTACCTTGGCAGATGACTTTGACTTTGACCAAGGGTTGACCAATATGACTTTTATGGATAATTGGTAAGCGGGTATATATGAATTGGATCATTGATGGTTATAGGTGTTAGAGTTTGGGGTAGTGTTTCGGGAGCGTGATTTCGTGGTTCAGTCCGGCATTGCAAGGTGAGTTATCCTCACTATATCAATAAGGTCTAAGGAACCAAGGTCGGCCATTTATGATTTACATCCTGGGTTAGGATGGTTGCTATGTTATTGATATGTTAGATTTCATCCTGGTTTTAGGATGGTTGCTATACTAGTAATATATTAGTTATCCTGGTTGTGGGATGGTTGCTATATTATAGATCGGTTAGATCAGTATCCTGGTTATAGGACGGTTGCCATGATTAGTGATCTGGGTAATTGCTTGATATGTTTAGTGATCTGTTAGATTTGCATCTTGGTAGATCGGATGATGTTATGTTAGTGACCGGTTAGGTCGGTATCCTAGTGATAGGATGGTTGTTGTGTTAGTGATCTGTTAGATCGGTATGATTATTTGTTATATACAAGCTAGTGCATGATATTTATGTGCACATGATTTTTTGATTTGTATGGGGGTTGGGTTGAGGTGGGACCTACTTCGTGTTGTAGGCCAACATACCTAGGGCGGACCTGATAGACTGTAGTTCCAGGAGGGCTCCTAGTCAGGCCGAAGGCCCCGCGAGCGGTCGAGATAGGCTGAAGGCCCCGAGAGGGCGGTCCAGACGTGCCGAGGCTGGAAGAGTGGGCCAGATGGATTGAAGGCCTAGTGCGGGCGGTCCAGTCATACTGTAGACTCAGAGAGTGGACCAGGTGGACTGAAGGCCCGGTGCGGGCGAACCTATCACACTGTAGACTCGTGATGCATGGCTGATCTGTTAATTACATGTTATATGATATATTTATTTGTGTGACAGTGGTATTTTGGGGGTAACTCACTAAGCTTTTGGGCTTACAGTTTTAGTTTATTGTTTCAGGTTCAACAGATGGCCGCGGGAAGGCGAAGGCGTGACCGTACACTTCCGCGATTGATGATTATGATTTATGGGAACTCTAATGTTTTAACTATTTTGAAAACAAATTTCAATAATTAAATGGTTTTAAATGATTTAAAAAGTTTTAAATTGGGTCAAATTTATGGATGTTACACAGAGTTGGGGTATTTCACTCACAACTCGCCAAGTTCATCCTTGAACTCGTCGAGTTCCTCTTCATATCAGTTGGGACATTTTTTCTCAATTTTCCGAGCTCATCATTGGACTCGTCGGGTTCTTTGATCCTTAAGTCCATAAACACGTCCAACTCACCGAGTCCTCTGCTAGACTCAACAAGTTTGCTCAGTAACGGAAAAGCTTGGGGAACCATGACCCAACTCACCGAGTCGTATGAACGACTCATCAAGTCCCCCAAATTCCAAACTTATCTAGTCAATTTTAGTTAGGCTTAAAGCATCCAGAACATTGATCTGGCCTCCTAGGGTCGATATAACACATAACGTTACAAACTTTACGTTCATGAATGGGCTATTTAGCTCAAATAGCCCTAAAAAGTGGTTCATATGATGCATGGGACTCCCATGGCAATAAAGTTGGCACCTTTATGCCATGGAGTCCCTCAAAGATTCTAGATCTGAAGTTATTACCCCAAAACATGCTTGCATCCATGAATGGTGCCATATTACACTCCAAAAAGCCCTAAACTACCCCATGAAGAGATCTAGTAAAGGAATAGTCAAGGTATAGACTTTATACCTCAAATGAGCTGGAAAAGAAGCACAAACTCTAGATCTACTTGCTTCCTCTTGAACCCCCAAGCTTCCTTTTCCTTCACAAGCTTCAAAACCACCAAGAACACACAACAATAGATCAAGAACACTCAAATGGGTTAGGGTTTCATGACTAAGTTTTGGAGGTAATGGAGGTTATGGTTGAGGCCAGATAAAGTGTTTAAATAGGGTGCAAACCCTGAAAATTAGGGTTTCACCCTGACAACCCTACTTGTCGACTCGAGGCTGTTGGTTTTTGTATACTACAACATCCTATGGTGCACATACAACCCTAAATGCTTTCGATCTATGTTTTCTCTAATTATACATGCAATATTGTTTCCAAAGCCTTAAGCCTACAACTAGCATACAATTGACATAATCAACATAAAAATGACTTATAGAATTACCTCTTTGTTGTAGCTTGTAGTTTTGCCATTTAAGAGCTTAGCACCCCAAGTGTAATGCCTCAAACGGTTCACAACACACCCTTGAACAATTAGATGACTTGAGAGAGATTACTAGGCACACAAATTGGTTATGAACTCCAAGAACACTTGTTGTCTACAATTTTAGCCATGGGGTTATCTATATATATGTAGGAATCCAAGAGTCATGGGTAAACCCTAATCCATACACTTTGGGTTATGATCCATATTTCATGTGGGCTAACTCTTCATGGAAACTTACATAAACTTAGTCCATCATGGATCAATAGCCCAAACCATATATATATATATATATATATATATATATATATATATATATATATATATATATCATTGATTTACATAATCAGTCCCGGTTAATTTAATTAGTCTCTTTTGATCACTAAATTAATTCCAAATTAGTTCTTGATCAAGTAAAGACCAATTATAGTTATAGGCTTAGATACCTAATCCAACAGTCTCCCACTTGGATAAGTCTAATGACTATTATTGCAAGTACGACTCCAAAATCTCGGCTAGCAATCGTAGCTCTTAAAAGTCGTTGTCGAACTCTGACCTAGTCAATGACGCGTCCATTAGATAAGGGATCATATATTCCTCCATTTTACAAGATATCATATGGATATAGACATGGATTATAATCATTCTCTCTGTCCATCTATTGTTTTCTGATTTCCGATTTATGACGACCGACTAATTGAACAAATCAAATCAGTCCAGTCTTGGCCAAGCGCTTAGGGTTTCATCACTAAATCATCGAGGTGCCCACAAATATCGCTTTAATCCCTCTAAGGGTAAAAGGAATGGATAAACTTCGACTCATATGCTTGCTAGTACTTACTCATCAAATTACACATAACAATATGTTTTATAACACCAAGTTACTGGTGCGTTTACATATGTCAATGTGCAACCGACTTGTAAATTACAACTCACATGTATTGGTTTCAAGAATATAAGATATTATCGTCTCACAATCACTCGTGATAAAATCCATGAAGTGATTGATATGAGTCTGGGTTTAATCCAATACTCGCATCTTATTCCGGAAGTACTCATGAACATTGCAGCAAACTTATGCAATGTCTAAAACACCTAGACAATCTACATTCAGATTCATGATAGTCTTGCCTCAATACCTACTTCCAAAGTATGATTGACTGTGGATAGTTTGGATAACCTAGTTATTCGGGAAGTCAAAAAATGCAAAGTGAAACACAAGAATAATTGAATCCAATATGGTCTCAGAAATTATGAATATAAATAAAACACCTTTTATTTAATCGCCATAGTGATTACACATTATTCATTGTATAATATTTCGATTAATCAACTTAATACTTGAATTAAAACAGCAGTTATGCCATGCTCCAAGCATGCACACTATGTTTTCCTATGGTCCTTTCTTTGTGAAATAGATCAATTGAAAGCATTTCAATGACACTCATTTCACAATTCCAAATCCTTATCGTAAATGTAAGAATACCAAATTCTTGCAATTCGTTATAATCTGTTAGATTTTAAAGTTATATGCAATGATCCTATTAAAATGACTATGCACAAAAGTCACAGAGACTTGGCAACAGACATTACAAAGTATTCCAATGGAGAGAAATTCCATGGAAACAAAGTCTCACATTTAAAGTACATTCCTTTGAACATCCTTCTTGCATTAAGTTTTCTAATCTTACACAGATTTAAAGAATAACTTCCACTTATGGAAACATTTCCATATTCTCATTTTGACTATCATTTCTAAACAAGAGTTGCCTCTTTTGGGAATATGTCAATATGGTCCTTCCAAAATTTACATTATACTTCCAACTGTCCATGAGCAACCAATCTTTGGTAAACCTCAGATTGTCCTCGACAATTATTTAACCATTTTAGTCATATCCAATTCTGGTCCTTTTTCCCTCTTAATGTCGTAGGCATTTGAACATTTCAGAGTACATAAATATTATAGCATAAGCAATCAATCCTATACCCAAAGCATATGGGATACGATACATAATGTATTACATAAAGACGTGATACTATACGAGTCTCTTGCTATAACATTTCCATATATATAGAATTTCCTTATGTCAAATCTTTTCAACATAACATTCATATATATCCTTGACTAAATTTGATTAAAATCTCAATCTAAGCTTTTAGATTTGAAATGAAGTATGAACTCCTCTCCCTTAATTATAACAAAACAATTGTTCAAATCCTGCAACTTTGCAAATTGAAACTTTTTTTTCTATAATTAGCATTGCTAACTCGCAACACTTAACGTACTAATTGTGCTCCCACTAGCATAATAATTACATTCTTATTGGCATAACACTTATTCTCCCACAAGCTTTGACATGTACCTAGAAATTAGTTGGACTTCTAGAAATCAATACTTATTGACTTTCTTACCAAAGTTCAGATTTCTGATATGAGATGCTTCGATAAGACTTTATCTAGGTTTCTCAACCTCATACACCTTTCCTCAGATAGCTTACATGTGTGTCTAAACAATTCTAGAACTTACAACAATAAGTCTCGAATGCTTAGACCTTTTTCCATTTCTCACAATTCGAACTATGAAGAGGGATGCCGTAATCATAATTGAATTTGAGAATGCAAATATCATAATTGCTATCTCCTTAAAATCTACTTAGTCAAAGCGTTTCCTCACAATCATTTTCATGAATTGGAGAGAAACCTTATGACACTTATATTTTTATGGTGTATGTGTTCTTATCCATGTAAATTTGTCAAAACCATAATAACAAGACAAGGTTAGTGACAAATCCAAACTCATATGGATTGAACTTGTTCAATCTTCATTTTTGCCACTTGGCATCACAAGGACCTACCATTGCTTCTAGGTTCATATGCAAACAATTGAGAACTCATAGAACTCACATGTATAGTCAACCAATTGGAATGGCACAGAAACAAGAATATGTCAACATGATAGGTTATAAACCTCAAGTCGTGTGCTAGTGATAACCAATTGGTTTACTCTTGATTAGTTCTTGAAACTTTTCAAGATCTTTAAGACTCCCACTGACCTCTTGACATATAAGATTCACTTTGTCAAGGAACATTACTTGACAAACAAATATTCAAGAGTTAGTGTGGTTTCTTATCAAGACAACATCACAACTTACCAATTTCAAATGTACAAGAGTAGAAAACATTTTACTCTACATCTGATAAATGTTATAAACATTTCTTAAGATTATGTCATTCGAGGCTCGATCTTGAAGTGTGGCTCTAAGACTCGATTTTGGAACGAAGTATGATTCACCTTTTGATATAACCATTCAACAATTCATGATTCCTCTTCTTATCCATACAACTGCACTAAGATGTCCTTAGAGAATCAATTGTGATATGGTTTCATAATCACTAAGATAATCATAAAACACGATACCTAAGTACTCTCCCTTCTTTTCAGATTGGAGAAATGTTTATCTTTCTGCCTAATTTGATTCTTCTTATTCGTTCTGCCATACATTGACACCTTTTCAATGATTCAGAATTACACTTAATCTTGTAAGTATAACCATATTTACTAAACTTTAGTAAATCATAACGAATAGTCTTATCGTTATTTGTGGTGGACCAGACCAGCACGCAACCAAGTGTACCCGATCCCCTAGTCCTTCACTTGACTCATATATACATGTGAACAAGGAATTAGTCTTAATTTCCCTAAGATGAAGTTCTGATTCATCACACAATACAAGTTGTATGATTCCAAGTTTCTATCCAACTGAAACTTGAGTGATGAGAATCTTTCCATATTTGATAAATTATGACACTACCACTAACGAAAGAATCAAATCCATTTTCCAATATTGCTATCAATGGAAGCATATAAGCAGCAATTTTCACAAATTCCATTGTGGAAACTTAAAATAAGATAAGTTTCAAAAAATTTCTTTATTTATAAAAATTGTGGAAAACTTATCCTTACAATGCAAATACATATGAAAACAATGTTTTTATCTATTCCTAAGCACTTTATCATAACTCTTAAGCAGCAGCTCAAAATTCTGATCATCGAACCATGCGATCGAAATCCATCTCTTCACGATTAGAATCAGCTTACTCTTCCTTTAAGCTTCCTTTCATTTCTTCGATTCTACAAAACATCAAAATGTAATTACATTACATCATGTATTATGAATCTCCAATTCGGAACTTAATAGAGTTAGATAGTGGACTTTACCTGAAGTAGAGTCAAACATTTTGACTTTACCATCCTTGCGGTCTTTCAGGTAAATATGGAAGCTTCGCAACCAATGCCCCTTCTCTTGGCAATAGAAACAAACAGACTCTTTTGGAATAGTACACGGGACTATCTCAGACTTAGCCTTTCTCTTTACCATTTGGTCAAAGGACTTGACCATGGCTCATCCCTTTCCATTGGGAAGAGAAAACTTTCCTGGACTTCCAATGTTACCATTATCAATGTCCATGGAACTATGGGGAGTAGATCTTCCAATCAAATTTGTTTTACCAGTGCGCCAAATCATTTTTGAGTCAGCAATAATAAGCAAATAGGCAAGATCGATAAGGATCATATCATGATCTGTCATATAGTAGTCATGAACTCACTATACGACTCAGGGAGTGACTAAAGAACCAAATCAATCGTCGGCTTCCTTGGGACATCAACTCCTAGTTCTCCCAGTCTGTCAATATGTAACTTCATCTCTAAGACGTGAGCACATACAAACTTTCCTTATTTGTGTTTGTCTAGCAATAGGGCTTTAAGTGACCTTGAACTTTTCAAGTCTTTGAACTTGTGGGTTAGGAGAATTATTGGAAGAGATGGAGGAAGTGAAGTTCCACTACAGCACGAAGAAGGAATTAATCTTTCACATGATCGTTTTATGGAATATCATCTAAAGAAAACTTTTTTCCAAAAGGATGAGGAAAACCATAGTTGTCAGAACTAGACATCTATAAGGGAGAAATTCAAGTTAGTTGATTTAAGTCCTTAATATAACACCCAACATGAAATATTAAGGCTAGGACCCAACACAATGTTTCACAATTCGGAAGAGGGATGTCGTAATCCAATTGCTAAATATTTGAAGGTAGATAAATGACGATTAACCAATTTGCAACATGAAAAACTAAATTGATTATTAAGCTTTAAATGAATTGAAATTCCTAGATCCTTTGAGATTCATAGAACTTTTCAATAGCATGTTTAAATCTCGATTGTGCCCTTCAAGTTTGTGACTGGGACGCCGAGGATCACAAATAAGGTGTGAATAACCACACAAATTAGCTTGGTACTCTCGATACCATTTATCACCTAATTAATGTGTCAGTTAACCACACACGCTCCATTGATCTATGACAAACATCGAGCTACCCTTGTTAGTCCAAGTTAGTGTGTCAGTTAAGCACACACGCTCCACTAACGACTTGGCAAGGTGCAAAATGCAATTTCATGGGTTAGCACCAACTTCACATTTTTCCTAAGTAACTAAGATTGAGAATTTATAAGTGCTTAGTTACTTGGTATTTTCATTATACTTTTAATGAGAATTAATGTCCTATCCTACCCGTTCGGCTAACGACCCTACACCAGTCAAGGAAGCGGTGGGTGAGAGTGGACACCCATTAAACCACCATTTTATAGGCAGTAACCTTATACCCCCCTTATAGACCGGCTTCGTAAATGAGGTCTACTAACGGTAAGACTAACCTTTTACTTATACTTATATAATATATTAAACTTTTAATTTTATATAGTATAAGGGTGTATTTTAAACTTTTAAATTACTTGGTGGTTTAATTCTATTAATAAATTATACTCTTAATTTAATTAAACTTAAACCATGTCATTATAAGATTATTAAAATTCTCTTTTAATTAAACACTTTAATTAATTTAATAAAGTCCATAAGGTGGAATTTGAACTACTCAAATACTTCAAGATTCTAAATATAAAAATTCAAAATTAAAAACTATTTAATTAATTTTTTAATTTATGAACCCTAGAGTTACACCTTTTTAGTTATAAGAGTTTCTTAATTTGAGACTTTTCAAATGCCAAAACTTGAGGACAAGTTTTATAACTCTTGAAAAACCTTTGATTTCCATAACTTATGAGTTTAATGTGGTTTTTATGGAAAAAATTTCATGTTCCATAACTTGAGGACAAGTTATGGAGGACTTTAAAGAACATTTAGATCATTGTTTTTACCAAATAAAAAATTAATTTATCTATGATCTAGTTAAACTCATAAGCCAAGATAATTCATATCAGCAATTTGCAAGAAATTAGCCTAATCATATAAACTAATACAAATCTTGAAAATTATGACAATTATCTTTTAATTGGATAAGCATGATCACTACCATATCAACAAAATCAAATTTTATGAGCTAAAACATTTTGTGGTAATGATCCTAATCCAAAATAGGCCAAAAATCCCCAAAATCTGCCATCAAAAGCATCAACTCGTCGAGTACATGAACATGACTCGCCGAGTTGACCTTTTACTGAGTGGACTCGACGAGTTCATCAGTCAGAGGCCAGAAAATTGATTTTTTCAACTTTGAAAATGAAGTCATGTATCAAATATAATAGAAAACAATCCTAGGCTCTGATACTACTGTTGAGTTTTGTATACTACAACATCCTAAGGTGCACATACAACCCTAAATGCTTTGGATCCATGTTTTCTCCAATTATACATGCAATATTGTTAGCATGAAATTGGCATAATCAACATAAAAATGAGTTATAGAATTACCTGTTTGTTGTACCTTGTAATTTTGGCCTTTAAGAACTTAGCACCCCAAGTGTGATGCCTCAAACGGTTCACAACACACTCTTGAGCAATTGGATGACTTGAGAGAGATTACTAGGCGCACAAATCGGTTATGAACTCCAAGAACACTTGTTGTCTCCAATTTAAGCCATGAGGTTAAGTGTATATATATATATATATATATATATATATATATATATATATATATATATATATATATATATATATATATATATATATATAGGAATCCAAGAGTCATGGGTAAACCCTAATCCATACACTTTGGGTTATGATCCATATTTCATGTGGGCTAACTCTCCATGGAAACTTACATAAACTTAGCCCATCATGGATCAATAGCTCAAACCATATATATATATATATATATATATATATATATATATATATATATATATATATATATATATATATATATATCAATGATTGATTAACATAATTAGTCCCCGTTAATTTAATTAGTCTCTTTTGATCACTAAATTAATTCCAAATTAATTCTTGATCAATAATAATTAAATAATATTATTTCATATTAATATATTAGAACTTATAATATATTAACAAAATCATAAATAACCTCTTACTCAAATATCCATACTCAAATTGTCCTGGTGATATGCAACCCGAAATGGACCATGCTACTCTCGGGTCAAGTACATACCAATTATAGTTATGAGCTTAGACACCTAATCCAACAGAGGCCTCTCAACTCGTCGAGTAGACTTCAAGTCCCACATCCAATCATTCATTCCTACTCGACGAGTCTGGGGCCTCCAACTCGTCGAGTCCCTTTGCGAAAATGAATGTTTTAATTTAAAATACATACCAGAAACTGGGCGTTACATGCTCCGAACCTGCTGAATCAGCTCAGTGGTCTTGAGCACCACCTCTGTACTCCCCATAACTCGATGACCGACCTCGCCCCCAAAAAATCGGGGCCTTGCATTTCCTTTCGTAGAGCATCTCAAAAGGAGGTCGATCGATGTTGGCATGATAACTGTTGTTATACGAAAATTCTACTAATGGAAGATATGTATCCCAACTCCCACCAAAATCCAACACGCACGCACGCAGCATATCCTCAAGATTATAAATATTCTGCTCACTTTGACCATCGGTATGCGGATGAAATGTTGTACTGAAAAGGAGATGAGTGCCCATCTCATCATGAAATCACTTCCAAAATCTAGAAGTAAAACGAGCATTCATGTCCGAAACCACTGATACCGGCACCCCCTGACGTGCCACTACCTCCTGGACATAAATCTCAGCCAACTTCTCTACAGATATACTCTCCTGGATTAGAATAAAATGTGTGCTCTTGGTCAAACAATCCATGATGACCCAGATAGAATCTACTCCGTGCAGTCTTAGGAAGCATCGTGATAAATTCCATAGTGATGTCTTCCCATTTCCATATAGGAATCTACAACGGATGCATCTTGCCGTGAGGACGTTGATGCTCAGCTTTAACTTTTTTGAAAGTCAGGCATCTTTCAACATACCTTGCGACATCCCGCTTCATACAGGGCCACCAATAGTCAGGACGAAGATCTCTATACATCTTTGTCACCCCGGGATGAATGGAGAACCTCGACTTGTGGGCCTTCTCCATAAAAACCTGGCGCACACCGCCCCAATAAGGTACACAGACTCGGCGATGCAGAGTCAACAATCTACAGTTATCCTAATCGAAGGAAGCCACCTTATCCACAATACGCTCACTCTTCCAGTTCTCTTCCTTCATAGCCTCTGCCCGAGCCTCACAGATCCACTCCAACAATTGAGTAATCACAGTCATCCTCAAACATATATCTCTGATCATAGCCACGAACGCCTTGCAACTGAGATCATTGGCCTTCTCATGGTGACAAAGGATATCACAATCATACTCATTCACCACATCCAACCATCGAGGCTGCCTCATGTTCAGATTTGGTTGATCCATTAGATACTTCAAACTCTTATGGTCCGTGTAGATGGTACAACGAACCCCATAGAGGTAATGCTACCAAATCTTGAGACGCAAAACCATGGCCCCCAACTCAAAATCATGCGTCGGATAATTTGCCTAATGAGGCTTCAGCAGCCTCAAAGCATAAGCAATCACACGACCACGCTGCATCAAAAGCACCCCCAAACCGAATATCGACGCATCACAATAGACCACAAAGTCATCAACATCTTCAGGCAAGGGTCAGAATCTATGGCTCACACAACCGATGTTTTAAAGTCTCAAAAGTTTCCTGCTACTGCTACTCAGGCCCCTAACGAAATGTCACTGACTTCTTGGTCAGTCGGGTCAATGGAACAATGTTCTTGGAGAAATCCTGGATGAATCTCCGATAATAACCAACCAAACCGAGGAATCTATGAATCTCAGATGGAGACCTCGGGACCTCCCACTGCATCACGGCCTCGACCTTGGCCAGATCGACCAAAATACCCTTCTGGTTGACAAGGTGACCCAGAAACTGCACCTCGCGCAACCAAATCTCACACTTGGAGAACTTTACGAAAAGTCTATCCCTCCTCAACGTCTCAAGCACTTCCCTCAAGTGCTCCTCATGTTGCTCCTGAGTCTTGGAATAAACCAATATGTCATCAATATATACTATCACAGACCGATCTAGCATCAGTCTGCACACGCAGTTCATGAGATCCATGAACGCGGCCGAAGCATTAGTGAGCCCAAAAGACATCACCACGAACTCATAATGACCATATCTAGTCCGAAAAGTTGTCTTCTGCACATCCTCGTCCCTAACCCTCATCTGATGATAATCCGATATCAAATCAATCTTGGAGAACCAAGATGTGCCCTAAAGCTGGTTGAAAATATCATTAATCCTTGGGAGGGGATAACGGTTCTTCACTGTTACCTTATTCAACTCCTGGCAGTCGATACACATGCGATGAGACCCATCCTTCCTCTTCACAATTAGAATCGGTACTCCCCAAGGTGAACTGCTTGGTCTAATAAATCCCTTATCTAACAGCTCCTATAGCTGTGTAGAAAACTCCTGCACCTCGGGAGGAGCCAACTGATATGGTGCTTTGGCTATTAGAGTCGCACCTGGAACCAGATCAATCCTGAACTCCACCTACCTCTCCGGAGGTACCCTAGGCAAATCCTCCGGGGATACATCTGGGTAATCTCGCATAATCAGCACATCATTCACGATCGCCGCACCCTTAACCCGGGTATCCATGACATAAGCGACAAAATCCGAACAACCCTCAACAAGATAATGTCTGGCCATCGCTGCAAAACACATAACCGGCCCACGTTGCAGTCTCTCACCCTAAATCACCAACTCTCCCTGGGTCCGAACCCAAACTAACTGATTCTCACAGTCAATCACTACCCCATTAGGGCTCAACCAATCCATGCCCATGATAACCTTGTTCCCACTCAGAGGAATGGGAACCAGATCAACCATATACTGCTCGCTGAATAACTGGAGCGTACAACCTCTATGAACCCTCGCAACCCGAAGAGACCTATCTGATGGGTTTTAGCCATATGAACATTCCTATGTGCACATGCAACCCTAATGCTTGGATCTAGGTTTCTCTAATTGAACATGCATTGAATCCAAGACTTCTAATGACTAATAGACTATAATAACAATATGAAATCAGAGATTAGAAGTTTACCTTGAATCACTTGCTTGATCTTCTTGTCCTTGAGGCTTTAGAGTCACAATTGTCACTCCTCTAATGGCTTACAACACCAACTAGCAAGAAGATGATTTAGGAGAGAGGAGAGGGGATGAAATCGGCCAGGGTTTCTTCTCTAAGCACAAGTCCCAAATTCCCTTAGCCCTTGGGGTCTATTTATACTAGTTAGGCTCCTTAGGATTTCACCTTTAAACCCTAATTGGATAACTTAGACCTTAAGCAATCCAATACCCTAATAGATAAGCCCTTGGACGAATTCTAAGCTTATCCTAAGCCCTAGAAATCGTCCACCATTATCCATAAGGGATTTACAGCCCAAACTATGACTATCACACATTTGACAGTTTATGCCCCTTTATTCAATTAATCTCTTTAAGTCACCAAATTAATTCCTAATTAATTTATGACTTATATTAATTAAATAATAATAATATTCCTTCTCTCATTACAAATCATCCTGTCAAGTTGCTATGGTGAAGGCAACCCAAAAGGACCATGCACAACCGGGTCAAATACTTGCCAAATATAGTTGTAGCCTTAGACACTATTCCAACACTATCATCCACAATCTCAACATCTAGAGGACAATTCAGCTCCCCTGGAGGTCCAGAAAATCTCTTGATAAGCGCAAAAGACACAAACGATCGGGTAGCCCCCGAATCAAATAAAACCAAAGCAGTGATACCGTTACAGGGAAAGATCCTAAAATAAAACACATAAAAATAAGTAAACAATTCAATATAAATAAATAGATAAGAAGAAGATACATACTCGTCACAACATCAGGAGTTGTGTGTGCCTCCTCTGTCGTCAGCTAGAAAGCCCTGCTCTTCGCTGCAAGCGAATCTGCTCGGGCCTGATGGCCATCAGTAATCCGAAAAGTCGCAGGAGCGGGTGTTGAAATCGGTCCTGTTGCAGCCAAACTCATACATTGGGCCTTCTTGTGGCCCCTCTGATTGCAATGAAAGCAAATCGTATTTGATACCTGGGTGGTGGTAGCATTACAATCCCTGCTATAATTACCAGACAAGCCGCACTTGAAGCAGCCAGAACCACCACCACTACCACTCTCGCACGAACCCTCGTTTGTCCTGCCATACTTGCCATAGCGGCTACGGCCTTGATACCCCCTCGATCTGGAATCTGATACCTTGGGCCTCTTGCCCAAACCCCGTGATGTTTGAACCTCATCTGGCTTCCTCTTCATCTCCATCTCCAGGTCAATCTCCCTTTCCCTGGCTCGAGCTATCATATACTCCAGCGTCTTTCAACTGGATCAGCTCACAAACTTTCAGATGTTGTTCCTCAATATCTCATGATATTGGGCCTTCTTCATCTCCTCAACCGCCACATACTATAGAACCAGAAGCACGCTCTCCCTGAACATAACGGTGATCTCAGCCACTGTCTCAGTAGTCTGGCGGAGATCCTGGAATGCTCGCGTCAACTGCTTCACCTCAATACTCAATGCAAACTCAACTCGGAACCTGGTCAAAAAATCATCCCAGGTCATCCCATCAACAACATCATCACCCACAACACTACCAACCTCCTCCCACCAATCTCAAGCCTTGTCCTTCAAAAGGCATGAAGTTAGTTTGACCCTGTCCCCCTCGGGACAATGACTGGAGTGGAAAGCATTAACATCTTCTAACCAATGCATGTTCGCAATAGGGTCCTTCTCCCCATGATAGTCTGGAGCTCCACAAGCCCGAAACTCCCTGAAATTTCAAAGATCGAGCTCCTGTTGTAGCCATCATCTCATAATGAAACAAGCTCAATCGCTCCTCCAAAACCTCTAGGATACCCTCCTTGACCGAACCGAAGATCACATGAGTCTGATCGAGAATGCAACGAGTAATCTCTGATGAGAGAAACTCCTTAGTCTGCTCATCGAGCTGCTCAGCTCAAGATCCTGAGCCTGACCCTCCCCGGCACCAAAATTGCCAACTAGTCTGCCTCACAATACCACCATACTGAAAATAGACCATAAAAGCTATCAGAATACGCATCAAAATATATTGGGGAATCACAATCCTACAAGGTTCCTGATTTTATTACAGCCCTCCTTGAATCGAGTACGAATCCTCTACTTCCAGTAGTACGGGCCCATACTACCTTCCATATCTATCTGTACTTTCCTTAAGAATTGCTTTGACTCGACCAAGTTACTATAAATCCATCTAACCACCCCTCACAGATAAGGCTCCCAACACTAGATCTCCTCCTAGGTTTTCCTAGGGCAACTCCATACCACTCTCCTCCATCAGATGCAGAAGGAATTCCCGTTATCTCCTTTTAACAAACTCACGAATACCATCACGTATCACTAAAACTAGATAATTCTTCGAATGAGAGGTCTCACACTACATCGGTTGGACTCAAACAAGAGATGCGCAATAGAGTTAAAACCTAACCTTCTAAAATTATTTAGTTCCCATGATATGTAACTTAGCATATTTGTTTACTATTTAGCTGAAGCTGGTTAGAATTCCTAAAAGCACAAAGAAAGCAACATTTGTGCATCGAGTATCAGAACCAAGCATAACCTAATTAGGTCATCCGTATCATTGATCGATCAGTACTGACATGCAAATCTACAAGCTCATGCAACAGGCATACAAAGGCATCTCTCCTAGCATTCTATCATGCAAAAACTGAGCAGATCCTTAGCCTTAACTAGCATGCGATTCACAGATTCACATATTCAAGCATATCAAATAACATGTATGGGTAATTTGGAAAAACTTACTTGAGCTTGGCTGATTACATGCACCACACCCTTTCTTACTTTAGAAAACCCCCTTTTTCTTAGAAATATTTTTCTTTTGAAAAAACTTTACCAAATCCTCAGTTTGAGTTTAGACATGCCTGAAAGTGTGCCCAAATCCCTCAAGTTAAGACACTGATACCAACTTGTAACTGTTGAATAGGGTGTCTAAGTCCATAACTATTTCTGGTATGTACTTGACCCGACTCGGCATGGTCCATTTGGGTTGCATGGCACCATGCATTGGACAAGCTAAATGAGAGAAATAACACTTATGATTTATTAATATATTATAAGTTCTAATATATTAATAATATTATTTCATTAGTTTGATCAAGAATTAATCTAGAATTAATTAAGAGATCAAAAAGATAACTAATTAAATATATGGATTGATTATGTAAGTCATCCATAACTTATACAGTGATAGGTTTCGAGCAATACATCAATCCTATGGTGTACATGCAAACCCTAATAGCTTTTGGATCTAGTTTGTCTAATGAACATGCAATTGAATATCCAAAGCTATAATCCCTAGATCTAGCATACAATTAATCATATTAACATAAAATAAGGTTTAGATCTAACCTTTGATTGTTATATAGCAATAACAATCAATCCTTAGCTTCAAAAAGCTTAGTGCAATAACAATCAAGTGTTTCACCTCTAATGGAGTCACAAACACCACTAAGCAACAAGATGAAGAAGAGAAGAGAGGGGAGGCACCAAAAATGGCTGGAAACCCTAATCCAAGTGTTAGCCACGTTTTTGGTGCCTAAGGGCTCCTTATATACTTAGGCAATTAGGGTTATCTAACAAGGAAACCCTAATTTGACTACTTAAGCCCTAAGCAGCCCATGGACTCCTTCTTTAGAAGCCTTGGACGACTTCTAATGGGTTTCCCCATAGAATTCGTCCACTCCACCTTCTATGGAGTCCATAAGCCCATCTATGTAATTATCTTATAATTACACAATAAGTCCCTTAAGTTTAATTAATCTCTTTTAGCCACAAAATTAATTATTAATTAATTCTTAACTAATATTAATTAAACATTATGATTTCTCCTTTAATATATTATTCTTATAATATATTAATAAATCATAATTAAACCTTTCTCTCCTTAATTCATCCTACATATTGCTATGGTGAAGGCAACCCAAAAGGACCATGCTCATAATCGGGTCAAGTACATACCAAAATAGTTATGGACTTAGACACTAATCCAACAGTCTCCCACTAGGATAAGTCTAATAACTATTTTCTGTATGACTTCAGAACCTGATCAGCAATCTTAGCTTTCAAAAGCCGTTGTCAACTCTGATCTTATCATATACACGTGTCCTTTATATAAGGGATCATATATTCCTCCATTCTCAAGATCTCGTATAGACATAAGACATGAATTTCAATCATTCTCTCTATACTGTTTCCTGACTTCCGATTTATGACGACTGACAACAGACTATAATTGAACACATCAACTTAGTCCCGGCTTGGCCAAGCGCTTAGGTGTCATCCCAAAATCATCGAGGGGCCCACATATATCGCTTTTGTCCCACTTTGGGTAAAAGGAATGGATAAACTTCGATTCATATGTTTGCTTGAATTCACTGATCGAATCACACACAACAATAACTTTTATAACACCATGTTACTGGTGCGTTTACTTATTATCAATGTGTAACCGAGCAACAAATAACAACTCACACGTCTCGGTTTCAAGAATATACAATATTATCGTCTCACTAATCACCCGTGATAAATCCATGAAGTGATCCAAGCGAGCGTGGGTTTAATCCAATACTTTAATCTTATCAAAGCACTCATGAACCCTGTAGCAAACTTGTGCTATGTCTAAACTCTTCAGACAATCTACAGATTCTTCATGACAGTCTTGCTTCATACCTACTTCCAGAGTATGATCGACTATGGAGGTTCGAATAAACCAGTTATTCTGGAAGTCAAAACATGCAAATTGAAACACAACAATAATACTTAATCCTATATGGCCCTAAACTTGTGAGAGTAAATAAAACATTTTTGTTTAAACACCATATTGATTACTCATTATTCATCGTTTACTATTTCAGAAAATCAACTTATTACTCAAATTACAACAATAGTTGTCCTATGCACAAAGCATGCACACTATGTTTCCTATGGTCCTTACTTTGTGAAATAGATCAATTGAAAAACCTTTCCAATGATGCTTATTTCACAATTCCTAATCCTTATCATTAGTGTTAGAACACAAGGTTCTTGCCACTACTAGAATATGTTAGATTCTAATATTTTATACAACGATCATTTCGCAAAGTCATAGCACAAAAGTCACCAAGACTTGGCCAATGAAATTACAAAGTACTCTATCGGAAATTGTTACAAGACAATTCCATAGACGTGAAGTCTCACATTCAAAGTACATTCCTTTGAACATCCTTCTTGCATAAAATTTTCTAATCTAGACATAGACTCTCAATATCCAACTCCCAATATGGAAACATTTCCATATTTTCCATATGACAACTCATTTTTAATAGAATCTTATCTATTCATAATAATGTCGATATGGTCCATCCAATATCATACTTCTAACTACTCACAAGCGACCAATCCTTAGTGAACTTTGGATCGTCCTTTGATAGTTGTTTAATTATTTTATTCAAAACCGATTCTTGTCCTTTTTACCTCTTAATGCGCTAGACATTTGGAAAATTTAAGAATGGTAAAATATTATAGCATTTTCAATCGATCCTATACCCGAAGAGTATGGGACAAGATGCATAATGTCTTACATAAAGATATGATACTTTATCAATCTTTTGCCATAATATTTTATGTGTCACGTTCTCACAATTCGAACTATGAAGAGGGATGTCGTAATCATAATCGAAATTTGAGAACACACTATGTATCCTTTGACTATATTTATTAAAATTTCTCAATTTAAGCTTTACATTTTGAAACGAAGTATAATATTCTCTCCTTTAATTATAGCAAAACAACTTTTCAACCCTTGCGACTTTGCAAAGTGAATCTTTGTTTTTTATAATTAATATTGCTAACTTGCAATACTTGCTATAATAATCATACAAGCATAACACTTATGATCCCACTATCATGATGATTATTATCATAGAAGCATAACACTTATGCTCCCACTAGCTTTGACATGTATTCAGAAAACAGTTGAACTTCCAGAAAACAATGCCAATTGAATTTCTGAAGTTCATATTTCTAATACCATATGCTTCCATAAGCCTTTATCTAAGCTTCTTAAACTTATACACCTTTGCCTTAGATAGCTCATATGTGTGTCTAAACAATTCAGAACGTATATCAATAAGTCCCAAATGTTAGACCAATTTCCAAATCTCACAATTCGAACTATGGAAAAGGATGTTGTAACCATAATCGAATTTGAGAATATAATTTTCACAATTGCTATCTTCTTAAAATCTCTCTTAGTGAAAGCATTTCCTCACAGTCATTTTCATGAAGGAGGGAATCTTATGACACTTAAATTTTATGGTGTATGAGTTCCTATCCATGTGAATTTGCCAAAACCAAGTTTGCGAAAAATCCAAACTCATATGGATTGAACTTTCTTGATTTCTAGCCTTGTGGTAACACGAGTGCCCACCATGTCTTCCAAGTAGCTTAGCAACTTATCCTTACATATCAATGTACTTTCCATCGATCAAAGCGCTTTGTCTGTATGCATTCAAATGAGAACTCATAGAACTCACATACATAATTAACTCAATTGGAATGACATAGAAACAAAATAATGTCAACACGATAGGTTGTAAACCTCAAGTCGTGTGCTAGTGATGATTGATAAGGTTTATTTTTGATTTGTTCTTGAAACCTTTTTCAAGATCATTAAAACTCCCACTGACCTCTTGACATATATGATTCTCTTGTCAAGAAACTTTCCTAGACAAAAAAAATATTCAAGAGTTAGTGTAGTTCTTATCAAGACAAAACACTTCACATAATTGGTTCTAGTTGGTCGTTGTCTTATCCAAGACAGCACAACTTACCAATTTCAAATGTGCAAGAATAAGAGAACTTTTCCAAATTCCACATTTGTTGAGTGTTATAAACCTACTAAAGACGTGTCACTCAATTCGCAATCTTGGCTCTAAGATTCGATATTGGAACGGAGTATGATTGACATCTTGATTTAACCATTTCCACAATTCCTGATTCCTCTTCTTAGACACACAAATGTACTAAGACTCACTTAGAGGACCAATTGAGATATGGTTCTTAATCATTAAGACTTTATCATAAAACACAATAAAATGTACTCTCCCTTCTTCTTAGAATAGAGAA
Source organism: Lactuca serriola (assembly GCF_051521515.1). Lineage (NCBI taxonomy): Eukaryota > Viridiplantae > Streptophyta > Magnoliopsida > Asterales > Asteraceae > Lactuca > Lactuca serriola. The sequence goes on along the minus strand of NC_136410.1, from coordinate 254,155,223 downwards.
ACTTTTATCTTTCTGCGTACTTGATCCTTCTTTATTCGTTCTGTTATTCATTGAAACTCTTTCAATCAACTCAAAGTTACACTTAATCTTATAAGTATAATCATATTTACTAAACTTTACTAAATCATGAAGAATATCTTTATCATTCTTGTGGTGGACTTAATTGATGCACAACATTGCGAACTCGATATCCTAGTCCTTTACTTGACTCTTTGTCAATGAATTAGTCTTGAATTTCCAATTATAAAGTTTCTCATTCATCACACACCCAAGTTGTATGATTCCAAGTTTTTGTCCAATTGAAACTTGGGCGATGAGAAACTCTCCTATTAAGCAAATTCTCGACATTTCCACAAATAACATAAATAAGAATAAAATCCATTATTGCTAATAATAGAAACCTTCAAACATTAATTTTTCATACATGCCATTGAAAGGATAAATAAATAAGATAAAATCAAAATTTATTTTATTGCGGAAAAATTTGTCCTTACAATGCAATTCAATTGAAAAACTATGTTATTACATATTTCTTAACAATCTATTCTAACTCCAAGTAGTAGCTCAAGAATCCAATCTTCAAGCAATGCGATCGAAATCCATTTCTTCACGATTAGATTCAGCTCACTCCCTTAAGCTTCCTCTCTTTTCTTCAATCCTACAAAACATCAAAATGTATTCTTATCATATCATGTATTAAGAATATAGAATAGGAACTTAAAAGAGTTATTTAATGGGTTTTTACCCGAAGTAGAGCTATACGTCTTGACTCTCCCATCTCTTAGATCTCTCAGGCAAATAGAGCAGCTTCGTCTCTAATGCCCTTTCTCTTGGCAATAAAAGCAAATGGAATCCTTTGGCACAGCACATGGGACAATCTCATGCTTAGTCCTTTTTGGACTTCCAATGTTGCCAACGTCCATTGAAGATTGGGATTTTGATTAACCAGACAAATTTGATTGACCAGCACGCCAAATCATTGCGGATTCAGCAGCTATAAGCAAATAAGTGAGAACAATTAGGGTCACGTCGTGTTCCATCGTATAGTACTCTCTTACGAACTCACTATATGATTCAGGAAATGACTGAAGAACCCAGTCAATAGCCAACATCTCTGAGATATCGACACCCAACATCCTTAACCTATCAATGTGTGAATTCATCTCTAAGACGTGTGCACACACAGGTTTCCCATCTTTGTGTTTACTTGCCAAAAGGGCTTGAATGAGCTTGAACTTTTCAAGCCTTTGAACTTGTGGGTTAGGGAGAACAATTGGAGGAGGTGGAGGAAGTGAAGCATGACTCTCATTTCCTTGATCGTATCTTGGAACGTCATCTTCATTTGGAAAGCTTGTTCCAAAGGATTTGGGAAGACCATTGTAAGATTCTGACATCTACAAGACGGGAGAAAAATCAAGTTAAGTTGATTGAGTCCTTAATAAAACACCCAAATGAATTATTAAGGCTAGGATCCAACACAATACTCTACAACCTAGAAGAGGGATGTCGTAATCTAGTTGTAGAATATTTGAAGGTAGGTAAATGACGATTTACCAATTTCCACTATGAAAAACAAAAAAGAAATTTAAGTTTTAAATGAATTGAAACTTCTAGATCTTTTGAGATTCATTGAACTTTTCAATGGCATGTTTAATCTCGATTATGCCATTCTATTTGTGACTGGGATGCCGAGGATCACAAATAAGGTGTGAATAACCATACGAATCTACGTGGTGCACTCAATGCTACTATCACCTAATCAATGTGTCGGTTAGCCACACACACTCCATTGATCTATGACAAACATCGAATCACCCTTCGCTACCAATGCCAAACCCAAATTAGTGTGTCGGTTAACCACACACGCTCCACTAACGTCTCGGCAAGGGTGCAAAGTGTCATTCCATGGATTAGCATACAATTTCACTTTTTGCCTAAAGTAACTATGATTTGGGAATTTGAAAAAATATTTAGTTACTTTGTACTTCATTATACTTATAATGGAAGGTTTATGTCATATCCTACCCGTTCGACTAACGACCCTCCACTAGTCAAGAGTGCGGTGGGTAAGAGTGGATACCCATTCAATCGTCATTTTATAGGCAATTTCCTTAAACACCCATTATAGACCAGCTTCGTGAATGAGGTCTACTAACGGTAAGACTAACTGTTTACTCATACATATATATAATATTAGACTTTTAATGTTATATATAGTATAGGGTGTCTTTTACACTTTTAAAATACTAGGTGGTCTAATTTAGCAAATTATACTTTTAATTTATTTAAATGTAAACCAAAACTTTGTGGGTTTATTAAATCTCTTCTAATTATACATTGTAATTAATTAATAAAACCACAAGGGTGTAAATTGAACTTTTCAAATTACTTGGGTTTTAGAATTTAAAATTTAAAATTAAGACTTTTAATTAATTTTAAAATCCAAAACTTGAGGGAAAGTTTTGAAACTTTTCAAAACATTAGGATTTAACTTATTTAAATTTCAAAAACAAAACTTTTAAGTTCAAATTTAAACTATAAAACCTAAAGGGGGTAATTTGAAACTTTTTCAAACTTTATCAAGAACATTCTAGATCAAAAATTCAAATAAGGCAATTAACAACTAATTGGTGGTTATATAATTTTGACCTAGTCCAATTTCTTGCAAGATAATTCACCAAATAATTCAAATAATTAAATTTAATCATATAAGGAAATAATTATTCAATTAATATGAATATATCTTTTATTTTGGCAAGGATAATCACCCAATATCATAAAAATCCGATTTTTATCAATCAAAAGCGTTTTGGTAATTATCCCACAGCAAAAAAAAGCAAGAAAATCGTGAAATATAGTTGTCAGACTCGCTGACTTGTCGAGTCAGCACTGGACTCGTCGAGTACCCAGTGGACTCGGCGAGTACAGTCATGGACTCGGCGAGTCCAACCCCAAAAAGTCAAAATTTTCGATTTTTCATTCAAATAAGCATCAAATTCACTATCAAACAGCCCTTGGCTCTGATACCACTGATAGGTTTCGAGCAATACATCAATCCTATGGTGTACATGCAAACCCTAATAGCTTTTGGATCTAGTTTGTCTAATGAACATGCAATTGAATATCCAAAGCTATAAACCCTAGATCTAGCATACAATTAATCATATTAACATAAAGTAGGGTTTAGATCTGACCTTTGATTGTTATATAGCAATAACAATCAATCCTTAGCTTTAGAAAGCTTAGTGCCTCAAGTGTTGCACTTCTAATGAAGTCACAAACACCACTAAGCAACAAGATGAAGAAGAGAAGAGAGGGGAGGGGAGGCACCAAAAACGGCTGGAAACCCTAATCCAAGTGTTAGCCACGTTTTTAGTGCCTAAGGGCTCCTTATATACTTAGGCAATTAGGGTTATCTAACAAAGAAACCCTAATTTGACTGCTTAAGCCCTAAGTAGCCCATGGACTCCTTCTTTAGAAGCCTTGGACGACTTCTAATGGGTTTCCCCATAGAATTCGTCCACTCCACCTTCTATGGAGTCCATAAGCTCATCTATGTAATTATCTTATAATTACACAATAAGTCCCTTAAGTTTAATTAATCTCTTTTAGCCACAAAATTAATTCTTAATTAATGCTTGACTAATATTAATTAAACATTATGATTTCTCCTTTAATATATTATTCTTATAATATATTAATAAATCATAATTAAACCTTTCTCTCCTTAATTCATCCTACATATTGCTATGGTGAAGGCAACCCAAAAGGACCATGCTCATAATCGGGTCAAGTACATACCAAAATAGTTATGGACTTAGACACTAATCCAACATATAGTGGGCTAAGAGGCTCCATGGATTATCAAGTTGGGTTCCACCCATAGGATGCTCCATGGAGTTAATCCATGGATCATGGAAAAAAAAAGTCATGTTATATTAGGGTTTTCCTAATGCAACACACTATATAAAGCTCATGTTTCTCCCAAAATCGGTTACACATGCATACTTGAGGGCTAGAGCCGATTTTTGAGTGTTATACTTTCTCTCCAAGTTTACTCCATAGCATTTGGTGTTGTGTGAAGCATTTGAGGCATCACACTTGGGGTGCTAGGCTCACAAGGTTTCAAGGAATCAAAATCAACAACAATGTATGTTATTCTATCTTTCATTTAAGTTAAAATAGTCCCCATGTATGCTAGATAGGATCATGAACCTTGAAAATCAATTTTGCATTAATGTTAGATAAACATAGATCCAAGGTTTATTAGGGTTGCATGTACACTTAGGAAGTGTTAGAATGCTCAAAACCCATCAGTAACAACCCAAAAATACGATCCAAAAATTTCATTTTCGTTCAAGTGAAAACAATACTTCAAATCATAGTTCATACTAGGGATGATAAGTAATTCGAGTCAGAACCGGACCAAACTAACCCGAACCCGAATAACCCAAAACGGTTCAGGTATTAATCGGTTTGGTTCGGTTATTACCCGAATAACATGTACAAGATGATTAAGGATCTAATATAAACGGAAAAAAAAAAAACGAATAAACCGTATTAAGATTCTATAACCTGAATAATATAATAACAATGTACTTTTATACATCAACATAAAACATTCAAAGACTAACATAACATAATAACACATTGAAAGAAAAACATTTACATAGTAGATTAACAGAATAAGAATTAATTTCTTACTTGAGTTTCTTGAGTTGGAAACTAGTTTTCCAATGCCACAACATCAAGGGGGACAAGTCACCACTCAGGGAACTACACCGGTACAAACTAATCCAGGACTTTCTAACAACGCTAACAATATCCATGCTTGCACTGTCGCTCGAAGAGAGATGCCTGTGAGATCCTCTCAAGTTCTTGAATTCGAAGGAGGTTCTGAGAATTCAAAAGTCCGAAGTCAATTTCTTTGTCCCTAGGAATCTAAGTTCCAAAAGCAGACGAAATCGCTATGGAATCGGACCTCCTCACTATTGCTTAATTCATTACCAGGAAGAGGGGAATTCGCTTTTTTAGTAAGCCCTAATAGCTAGTAAGGGTGGGTTGAAAAGATAAAGAAGGAAGAATATGAACGAATGCATGGGCAGGTGATGACTAGACAAAGTATGAATCCGTGAATCCTTAGAGACAATAAGAAGGATTGATTTTTGAATGTTTGAAACCAAAGAAAGGATCAGCAGAAGTGATTTCAAGTTTGAAAATAGATGAGAAGATTGGTCAATTTTGAAATGACAAGAACAAGTGTAGGGTTTTTTTTGTTATGAACGAGGAGGACAAAAGTGTGAATCGTGATTTTAATTTTGTTGATCAGATAAAGGGTAGGAGGAATGCTTATTCACGTCTAATTTGGTTCGGTTCTTGTTTTCGGACATAATTCTCATCCCTATGTCCAACAGTGTTTGAATAGGGGTGGTGTTTACCAGAAATCCAGAACTTGATTTTGTTTCAGACAAAACCATAAGTCGACAACAACGCTATGTCTGTTGACTTAGGGTTTTTTGAAACCGATGGCGAGCGGTAGATTTCCTATAGTAACAGCAAGAGAGAAATGAGATGGATGTGTTATGAAAAGAGTTCTAGGTTATTATTATTATTATTATTATTATTATTATTATTATTATTATTGGAAAATTAGATAAATAATTTTTTTAAAAATGGAAAGAAATTAGCAAAGATTTAAAAAAAAAAAAAAAAAAAAAAAAAAAAAAAAAAAAAAAGTCATTTCAAGTTCCGTGCCAATTTTGGACCGACCATACAAAAAAAAAGCAACTCAAACCATACATTTTGAGATCCCACAGGAACCATTTGCAAATTTTGCAATTTAAATGGTGTTTGGCTTAGTTTTTTACAGCTCAAAAGTCCTTTTTGTAAAAGAAAAAAACAAAAAATGTTTGACAAAACTAGTTTTAAAAACTACTTTTAGAGTTTTTATACAAGAAAAATGAACTTTTTGGAAAAATCAGAAAATCCTGATTTTTTGTAATTTTTCCAAAAGTCTTTTTAAAAGCTACTTTTAGAGTTGTTATACAAGAAAAATGAACTTTTTGGAAAAGTCAGAAAATCCTGATTTTTTGTAATTTTTCCAAAAAAGACTTTCGGGCTGTAAAAAGTTAAATCAAACACCCCCCTTACTCTTAAAGATAACAACAAAAAAAATAATAATAATAATAATAAAACATTTGACTCAATCGGTAGTTTTTGAGATACCACAGGGACCAATTTTGCAATTTACTCTAATTTTGCAATTTACTCTTAAAGATATCATCAAAGACCACACACGAACACAAAATATACAAAATCTATAACCGGTTAGAGAAAATGTCATAAACTAGTCACCATCTACTTTGTCCTATAACGGGAATTAATCAACAAAAGAATTATGAAGGAAAACAATTATGAAGGACGAAATAAGTATAAATTGTAAAAAGAATCGAATCTACGCAATTACCAACATCATCTAGTAGTCTCCCCAAATAACCAAAGTTCAAATTTAGATTCTACCAAAATCCTTTAAAACTTTTTAAAAAGAAAAAAAAAATCTATCAACCTTAAAAGAAGAAAACAAAATCAAAATCGAATCCCTTCAAAAATTAGCCTCGTTTTCAACAAACCCCAACAAAAAGTCCAAAACCGGAGGCTTAAAATCATCCTGATCAACAATTTTCAACCCAAAAACACCTTTTACTATTCGCGTATACAGCCTTTCCAGCTGTGGGACCCCGTAATCGGTTGTTCGATCCAACAAAAGCTTTTTAATCGACTCGATTTTGGTTTCCGTTTCAACATCCGACATGATTGTGTCTGTTGACTTTGACTTTGACTTTGACTCTGACTCGCTAATTTCATCTGGATTTGCGTCGACTTCGATGGATTCGGGAGGTGGGCTTGCGGGTTTCGGATCGGCTTGATCGACAACCGGTTGTTCTTGTGGTTGAGATCCTTCATCGGGTGTTGAACCTTAAAATCCACAAACAAAATAATTAGATTAGATTATAATTAATAATACAAAATACAATTTGGTAATAAATACCTGGATGTGAAGGATCTAGAATTTTCTTTGGTCGTTTGAGTGCTATGACTTCATAGCTCTGATCCACATTGACTTCTGGCTGGACATTCCTTAGACGAGCACTTGCCCTTGTCATAGTTGTTGCCATCTGAGCAACAGGAACAGATCCACCAATTTCTTCAGGGAGAGTGAGTGGGCCCCCGTTTTCAGCTATTTTTTCACAATAACTCACCAATGCGGGGTCCATCTGCGATAGCATCCCATGCACCTGTAACCCCACCCCCCCAAAAAAACACTTCAATCACACCAAAACTTTATAATAATTATAAAAATAAAAAAAAATGGCATACTGAATCTCGAAGTTCATAAGCTCTACTGACAATCCTAGCTCCATTGTAATCGTCCCTATTATATATCTGCAACAACAAAAGAAAAGTTTTTAAAAAAAAAAAATAGATAAAGATAATTAATAATTTAATATGTAATTGTTACCTTTGCGTTTGCTAAAATGAGATCAAAATCTTCCAAAAAGGCTTTGCAAGTTATGTACTTGCCAGCATCAACACGTTGTAGAAGGGTAGCCATGTCCATAGGCTTCTGAATAACTGCATGATAGTCAGGGGCATCCTCTTCCAACACTGGATAGTGAAACGCACTGAACCTTTTATCATACAAAACCCTAAAAAAAAAAACATTTCTACTCAATAACTAGATTTTTAATCACATATATTGCAATGAAGAAAATCTTACCTATTGCAAACATCACGAAGGCACATTCGTAATCTCCTAAGAGCATGACCTTCAGCCTCAGCTTTAGCTTTTAATTCAGACACTTTTGGGCCAGTGTCCACCTTTGGTGCCTTACTCAGTTCAGGAACAGCAGCTGATTTTTTTGACTTTTTTGCCCCTCCCTCTGATGGTATCGAAAAAGCAGCTTCAATCAAATGATCAAAAAACAAACTTCTATCCTCCGTTATTGGTTTATCCACCTGATATCTGTGCAATACATATTTACATACATAGTTATTAATTAACTCTTTCAAAGATATTTATATCAATTGTGATTTTATAAGTAGTCAAACATACATGCTACTGGAAGGGAATACAGAAGAGGGATCCCCATCAAGCTCATCAAGCTGAACAAATGATGTTCCAAGAAGTAATATCGGGGAATCTGATGGCAATTCTGCCAATAAAGTCAATAGCACAGCCCTGAGTTGATCATGTGCCTGAAATCAAAATTGGGATTACAAGATAAGATGACAAAAAGATTTTAATTCTTGAATTAAATCAAATGAAATTGAAAGAAATTGTCAAAGGGTACTGACATTTTCCCACCAAAGATGAAATTGAGGTAAATAGAGTATGGAAGGAGTAGTTCTCCTTGCTTCACCAAAAACATGAACCAAAGCTTCCTCTGGTGTCTTAGCACTCGGATCAGACAAAAGAGAAGAAAGCCCAAGGGCATGAACAGGGAATTTTTCAAGTTCATGTAAAATAGAAGGTCCCAAATGATCCTATCAAACAAAAAAAAGAAAAGGATCATTCCACCATTTAAATAATAACAAAAAATATAAATATCAAAACTGAAGAAAAAAAAAATTACCAGCCCAGCGCCCTCAATCCCACACAACAGAAGCCTGGGTCTGTACACAAGAGGAAGGGCAAAACCGGAAACAACCATGGAAAATTTACTCGATTCGGATGAAATTTCAAGAACAGGAAAGATATCAGATATAACCCTCATGGCATTCTGTAAATGTCTTTGCAGACATGGCGATACAACTGGCGACAAAGGTCTAGAATGCACAACCGAACCTCTATGTGCAGCAGGTGTAATTGCTGACATGGCTTCCATAAAATGCTTCTTTTCAACCTCAACAGATTCAACATCTATTAAAAACTTATCATCACTGGTGTAAACCTGAGGGTACTTCTCACGAAAAGCACGTATAGCAGCTTCAGTACAAAGAGCTTTCAAATCAGCTCCACAATACCCTACACAGCTTGCAGCAAGCTCCAATTTCAACTCTTTTACAGGTGGCTGTTTCCATTTTCTTGTATGAATGTCTAGAATTTCAACACGTGCATCCAAACCAGGTAATTGGAAGGTAAATTCACGATCAAATCTACCGGGTCTTCTCAATGCTCCATCAATCGCATCGATCCGATTTGTTGCCCCGATTAAAACCACTTGTCCTCTTGAATCCAAACCATCCATTAATGCAAGAAGAGTTGAAACAATGGAGTTGTGAATCTGTTCTTGCTTGCTTGATCTCACAGGGGCAAGTCCGTCAATTTCATCAAAGAAGATAATCGAAGGTTGGTTTCTTTGTGCTTCTTCAAAGAGCAATTTCAGTTGTCTTTCGGCTTCACCTACCCATTTGGAAAGCACATCGGCTCCTTTCCTCATGTAGAAACTCACTTTTTGTCCGGCTTTTGAAGCAGCACAAGCTAAAGCACGTGCGATTAATGTCTTCCCAGTGCCAGGTGGCCCGCAGAGGAGGACTCCTCTCGGAGGGGTAATATGGTAATTAGCGAAAAAATCCGGGTACAAAAGCGGGAAAAACACCATTTCTTTTAACGCGTCGATGTAACCAGAAAGTCCGCCGATGTCATCGAAACTTACACTTTCGTCTACTTGTAAAGGTTGAATGTCGGCCCCACCTTTTGAACTGGGGCCCGCGGTTTGTACACCGGATGCCAGGCTGGACAAGACATCGGAGGGTTGACTTTGACCCCAACCGGATGCTGCAATGTTTAGTGACCCGTGCATGTCGGGTCCACCTAACAGCCATGGTGGTGGAAATGACCGATTTGCCCCTCGTGACCATGGCATTGGCATGGCTTGGTCCAGCTCGTCGACAAGGAGAGAATCGTCAGAGTCTTCGGTGGTTCTTGAGATACGGTGGCGTTTATGGACGCGGGATGATCCGGATCCACCTCTTCTAACATCACGACTGTGTTTTGACATTTTTACCCCTTGTTGAAGTACCCTTCTGGGGGATCTTGCTCTTTGTTTACCACTACTCTCTTCAAGTCTTCGAACCTCTGAACGGTTTCTGAGATCGTATCTTCTTCTACCCTCTTCTTGCTCTTCTTCTTCTTCTTCTTCTTCCTCTTCTTCTTCTTCTTCATCTTCTTCACCTTCTTCTTCACCTTCTCCTTCATCATCACCATCTTCTTCCTCCATCTCATTATTGCCATTTTCATGTCCGTTTTGGTCATTATTATTATTATTCTCTTCATAATTCTCTCTTTCATCATCTTCAGATTCAAGAATGAGTTGTCCTCTTGAACCTGAATTAGAATGGCGAGGTCTCAGTCCTTCACGCCGAGGAAGCAGCTTCTCTTTATGCCTGTTGCTGCTGTTATTTCGACTCCTGGAACTTCTGTATTTTGGATTTGGACCCTGAAAATAAATAAAATATTTTAATTAATAAATATTTTAAGAGATCAAGAAAACCAACTCACTCACCATTAGGTCGTTGTCTTCTGTTCCAGTACTGTCTGTGTAGGCGTCCAGATTTACAGAAACTCGTCTTTGTCTTGTGGAACGACGAAGGGTTGCCAGAACAGACTGCAATAACACTAGGAATAAATTACAAAAATGGGATTTATATCTACTAAAACAGACAAGAATAATGATATAGTGTTTCCATAATCAAAATAGGCAACAACGATATTTTCCATAATCAAGAAACTATAAAATAGGGATTTGGAGATTGTGCTTGATTTGATACAGATTATAGGGTATCTAATTTCTCATTAATTATCAATAAAAAAAAAACGTTGCTTCCTATCACAGATCAGATATATAACACCTGAGAAACTGAATTCATGATAGCAATCAGAATATCAGATTACAGTGCACTGATTTAAGATGTTCTTAACCTTAAACTTTTCAAGTTTTGTTATCTGCATTAGCTTAACTTGTGACAACACTAACTAAACAAGTTTCATAATTCTAATAGCCATAGGTCACGGAAAGCATAGCATTATGAACTTATGAAGAACACCGACACACTATCTTATTACCAATCATGTAAGCTCAACCACTGTAGTTCATATGAAAACAGGAAAATTATGTTCGTGCTGTTCATATCCATTGAACTGATTTTACCCCATTTCTGAGTTCAAACCTTGGAATTGGATATAGCAACACTATGCACACCACTAGTCAAGTTGCATGCATCAAACTACATCATCATTACCTCTAAAGTCAACAAATTAAAGAATCTAACAGATAGTCAACAGATAGGTGGCCAAACAAACCGCATTTCCAACATCGAGCAAAATTCCGCACATGCATTTAGATAATAAAGCTAAATATGCATAGAAGACCATAAGAGAAAGCGAATTACATCCGAGTTGTTCTGTCTGGTGTTTAACATCTTGGCAATCTGAGAAGCAGCTGTTCTCGTTTTCGTCTTGCTTCGTTTCGACTTCGGAAACATTACATACCGATTGTACGATTTAGGCCTTTTTCGAAGCCTATCACTTGTACGAACTGGCCTGGGAGAAGAAACCACACCAGCATCTACATCAGCATCGGCGCCAGCATCCTCATTTTCCTTGCCGGATTGCTTCGAAACCATGTTTTTGGTTCAATTCAACCAAATTTTGTGGATTGATTATCTCATCATGGAGATTATGAATCTGCTAAGCACGGAATTGAGAATAAATCTTCGAATAGCGTTGGTTTTCAGGTGATGCGAGGGTTCAAGCCTGAAAGGGTGTTGAAGAGGGTTTGCATTTCGAGTATAGACGAGGGTTCATACTTATTTGGGTTTCGGCTTACTATATTTTCAGTGAAATGCCTAAATTGGTCCCTGAACTAAGTAATTAGTTAACATTTATCCCTTTAATAATTATTTTTAGGGATAATGACTTAAAAGGATAATATATTTTTCGATTTGTACATATTTGGTCACTGAGGTTTTTTTTTCGTCTGTATTTACCCCTTCAACTTGCTAAACTGTACACATTCAGTCCTTATCAGGTTAGACGGAAAAAATGACGTAATAGGGTAATATATTTATCATTTTGCACACATTTAGTACTTAATATTTTGGTACATATCTAGTCATTAATATTTTTTTGTTTCAAAATAAGTATTTTTTGTTTTTGTACTCATTCAGTACTTATGAATGATTTCTTTAGGTTTTTCTCACGACATCTTACGTGGGACAATCATTGATGAGGTGTTTGGGGTTGTTTATGCTTATGTCTATCACGATCTCGACTGCTTGGTTGCGTAGGTCTTATAGTCTGGCTTAGATCTTGTATTCTAAACGTCGTATATTCTTTATACGATATCAGATTTTAACGATCTTTATATTTACGTATTCGTTTGAGTCTACTACAACTTTCGTTAAGAGTACTCTCCTTAAAATGTAATATATTTTACTTACGATTTTATAAAAATAAAAAAAAATTTAAAAATTAAAACATTCATATATACATTCATAAAAAACGTATTGATATAAAGATCGTAAGTAAAAACATATTACTTTTTAACGGGAGTAATTTAAATGGAAGTTGTAGTAGACTAAAATTCGAACGCATGGATAAAGATCGTTATAATCTGAGATCGTATGAAGAAGTTATGACGTTCAAAACACATGACCTAAGCAACCAAGTAGTCGAGATAGCGATGAACATAAGCATCAAAAGCCCCAAACACCTCATTAATGAATGTCCCACATAAGATGTCATGAGAAAAAACTAAAGAAATCATTCATAAGTACTGAATGGGTACAAAAACAAAAATGACTTATTTTGCAACAAAAAAATGTTAATAACTAAATGTATACAAAAGGAAAAATAGATTACCCTATTAAGTCATTTTTACCGGTTAATCTAGAGTAGCCGATCATAAGGACTGAATGTGTACAGTTTAACAAGTTAAAGGGGTAAATGTGAACGAAAAAAAAACTCAATGACCAAATGTGTACAAATCAAAAAAATATATTACCTTTTTAAGTCGTTATCCCTTCTTTTTATAGTAAGTTACACCTCGGGTCCCTTGCTTATTTTTACAAATTTAGTCTTAAAAAAATTCTCTTCTAATTATGACTCTTATTTTGATGTTTGGTATTATTTTTGTCCTTTATTTTGATTTTCTGTAACTATTTTGGTTCATATCCCACATATATAATTATATGTTATTTTTCTAATTTTTAACATTTTTATTATTTATTTTATATTTAGGTTATAATTAAATTTAACTAGGGTCATGCTTATCCATGTCCCCTCCCTTCCCTATGCCATTAGAAACCTGACTTTCATCTCCTTCCCTTTTCCTTGTAAAGTGACAACAAATGGCTTATCGCTAAAGAACAATTTTTCCTTTCGATGGCCCTCCTCGTGCCCTTATAGCAACCATCGCCCCCAGCATAAACCTTTCTCATATCTACCTAGTCCTCGTATTGCAACATCCATAAACTACGGTCCAAAATTTTCGTTTTTAAATCATTATTAAACCATAAATATCATCACCATAGTATAAAATCATAAACCATGTATCTCAAAATATCATAATATTTGTCAACATATCAAATGTCAGAGTAAATCTCCCATGCTAGAAAATTGTGATGTGTGCCATGCGATCATCTTGAGCCCTTCCCATTGCTAGATGAAGTACCTGAAACCAAACTGAAAATTGTAAGCATGAAGCTTAGTGAGCTCCCTCAAACTACCACACACCATACACATATATCATATAACAGATAACACAACTATGGGACACCGCCCAGCTACATCGGGACGAACCCGACATCGGCTTACCCGACATCGGGCTCACCCCGACATCAGACCACATCTGGCATCGGGCTTACCCCAGCACATACACAACACATTATATATCATAAACACATAACATAAGCATATAACATGTGACATAACTTTGGGACACCACCCAACTACATCGGGACGAACCTGACATCGGGCTTACCCCGGCATACACACAACATATCATATCTCATAAACATATAACATAGGCATATATCATAAGCATATAACATACAATGGGCTTACCCCAGCATCGGACCGAAGCCCGGAACACATAACAACTAACATATAAGCTAACATGCATCGGGATTGCCCGACATCGGACCTAGGCCCGGAACACATAACACATATCATACATGAATCACAAAGACATCAAGCATACATATACACTTCTCGGTACCGCACCGGCATCGAACTGAAGTCTGGAACATATAATCTGCATCGGGCTAACCCCGACATCAGACCTAAATTCGGCATATGCTAACATACATAAATGGGTCGGCATTTGTGCCTTCGACCCATTCCTACTGGAGGAAAACTCACCTCACACTGTTGAAGTCCTGCTGACAAAACCCTTCGCAACCCAATCAAGACAATTAGGGTTTTCTAAGTCGGGTACTACCCATTACCACCTTGGATAGTGGTGGTCAATGGCAACTCATAGTGGCGGCCACCACCTCACGGTGGTGGTTATGGTTCTAGTTAAATCATGTCCAAGCACTCCAAAAAGCAATCCAAACACAAACTAAGCACACCGCCACCCAACACGACGGCTGGTGACGGCAAGAGGCGGCAGTCACCACCTCAGGGTGGTGGTTATGAGTTTTTCTTTATTATACTATTCACTAATTACAATTTGCAATGCTTTAACTCAAAATAGACACACACACACACACACAACCACCTCACGGTGGTGGTGGTGGCTTTTTCTTCGGATCTCCGGCCAAGAAACGCTCATGTAGCCCCTTACAAGTGAAACATGCGCACACAATCACTATATCACACTCACAGCCACCCATACGTGGTGGTTAAGGGTGGCAGAAAAGAAACTAACGGCGGTAGTCACCATAGTTGGCAGCCATGGTGGTTTCCTCGGATTTTTCTTTGGCCAAACGAGCATCAACATAGCTTTGAAATACAACAGCAACGCACACACCAACACAAAATTCACCGAAACACGCACCAACACAACCACCATCGTGGTCACAGGTGGCGGTCGGATTTCACTAGTATATTTCGAATAGTCGCATGGCGGCAATGGCAACATGACTAAAGGCGAGGCAGAAAAAGAAAAAAAGGGATGGAAACGGAGGAAAACGAGATTGTGACCTCGCCGACGAATGATAACAACGGCAGTTCACGATTACGACGTCCCGCAGTCACAACGGCGGTGGCGCTTCGATGGCGGGGTGGTCGCTTGGTGGCTCGTCTGATAGGAAAACAAATGAAGAAAAGTGGTGGCAGCTGACAACTCTCACATGGCGGTTGTGGAACCCTTGCTAGGGTTAGGGTTTGGCATGGCGAGGGTGGCGGGTTATAAACCTCGTCCACTTTAACACTTTTGCATACTTACAAGTCTAGTCCCTCCCCATAGGATCTTTTCAAATTTAATCCAATATTTACCCTTTAGCCCTTGATTCCATAAATTCATTTCATTTTAAATCCAAAACTTACCAAACAGCCCCTGTCTTTAAAAATCTTTTCAAATTAAACCAATAATTTACTAAACAACCCTCAACCTTAAAATTTCTTTACAAATCAATCCGGAAATTACATTTTAACCCCCAAAACTAACGCCTTGCTTAATTATTTTGCATTTAGGGCTACTATTCATATTAGTTTTTTTTCTATTTATTTATTTTAATAAATGGGATGTTACAACTCTCCCCCACTTAAATTAGATGTCGTCCTCAAAATCATTCCTTACCATTCCTGTCACGCCAAACAACTTGAGCGTTATGGCCACAATCCCGAGTATACTCCAGTCTTCCCCAGGTAACCGATACTAGCCCTTGCAAGGCTCTACTACCCGAAGATAAATGAATCCTTTCATCTAGATCATATTTACTCAATCAGAAATCCGAAGTCTCATTATGGTCTGACTCCCTGACAGCCCGCTGTGAGTGACTTAACGCTTCCCAAGTGGCCTTTAGGTTGACATGTTGGAGGGTACCCTGCTCCTCAGGTATAATCATCATCTTTGTTTCTTAACTCTTGTCTGTTTTTAAAATTTATTCCTAAAATGCGTATCAGGGGCATAACAGTCAACATCACAACACCAAACGATCATAACAAACTCCATACATTTCCAAGAGCAAGGGACAGAACTTGAGACCTAGAAAAGTAGCAGCTAAGGAAAACACCAAGTAGGGGCAAAATGGTCAAAACAACAGAAAACACTTCAAAATGGTGAAAAATTGTACGTTTTTATAATGTTTGTGTTTGTAATGTGTATGTATGTGCGTGTGTGTGCTATGTGAGTGTCCCTCATTATATATAATTGACTATATTTTTCCAAAGTGGAATGACACTTCTATTTCAAAGTACAACTCTTTAATAGGAAAAGAGTACAATGTTGTAATAAAAGTGTATGAATATAGGATGCTATAATAAACATAATAACTGAAATTACATATCTACTTGCCAATTTTGACATTCTACTTCCATTTTTTTTTACTCCAAAACATTGTATTTTGAAAATTTACCAATTAGAGCATCCCACTGCGTGTTTATGTAAAATTTCAAAATCTATAACTTCAATCTATTTTATTTTAATTCATTTTAAAGCAGTGTACTTTCAAAATCAACCTACAACATCATACTTCCATTTTACAGTTTGTAAATTTACCGATTGAACTTGGCTGAGAAAATAGATAAAGTGGAAAGATTACGATTTCGGCAAAATAAACAGAAACACACGTTAAACAAAAACAATACCCTTCGCCCCATGCGGAGCGTGGTCACATCCCCTAGTTATGAATTATGATAGCAATCTTTTAAGTTTTAATTTTAGATAATGAAAACCATATATATATATATATATATATATATATATATATATATATATATATATATATATATATATATATACTTCTTCTAATAAATGAAACTTAAAATGACACGTGTCAGTTTTTTAGAATGTCTCTTTGACACGTAACATTTTTCTATGAATTTTATTTTATATATATATATATATATATATATATATATATATATATATATATATATATTGTAACAAATAAAATCCAATTCAAAATTTGAAAAATACAAATCATATCCTAATAATATTATTATACATTATTATGTTTATTTTACTTAATAAATTAATTCATAATTACTTACAATCGATAATATCTTGGTTTTTTTACATTTATTATTTTGTTTATCTATATAAAAATTTTAAATATACTGACCGTGGTTTCCATGGGTTATAACATAATATATATATATATATATATATATATATATATATATATATATATATATATATATATATATATATATATATATATATATATAGAGAGAGAGAGAGAGTTAGGTTCAAATGTTTTCACTATCTATTGTGTGCATGTATGACTGATTCTGGACCAATCATTTTAGTTATTTTAAGAAAGTAATTAATGCATATTAAATGCTGAAGATGTAATTAATACCTATTATATCTTCAACATGTAATATGCATTAATTACTTTCTTAAAATAACTAAAATGATTGTTCCAAAATCAGTCACACATACACACAATAGATAGTGAAAACAAGATAACCTAACCCTATATATATATATATATATATATATATATATATATATATTAGTAAAAGAGAAACTTTATAACATCATCTTAAACAATCTGGGCCTTTGATTGTATTTCAATCTTATATTTTCTACCCTTAGATCAAATTGTTGACATCATCATCCCCAAATGGAATGTATTTAATTTCAATAAAAGCTTTCCAATTGTCAAACAAAATTAACTTAAATCCGTTGAAATGGAATGTATATAATTCCAATAAAATCTTCCCATATTTTAAATCTGAATTTCCAGTTATAAAGGTTTTAATGTGGTCAACTTTAAAAACATATTAATAACAAACCATTTCAATTAATGCATTAATATCAACCATTAATATAAATATGTTTATATTAGTAAATCATTAATGAAAAATCCATGTTTATTTGGAAACCATTGATACCAATAAAAATTAGATTCAAATTAATATAAAATCCATTTTTATTAGGAATCCACAACTCACACTTATTTCGAATCGTTGTTTTTCTTCAAACCTTCTCCTACAACATCATTCTTATTGTTTATAACATTCATCATAATTCTATGCTTCAAACATTTGTTGTTATGCAGTAGAAGGTCAGTACATTCTTTTGCTTTTTATATTTTTTCGATTATTTTTTTGTTCCTATATCAAATATATGTATTCATATATTTCGATTTTCTTTGTCACAAATTACATGAAATCGATTAACTATTTTTCTGAAACTTTTCAAATAAACAAGAAAATATATTATGTACCTTTAAAAAAACAGAAATTAACTATATTTGGAATTGACACTAATTAGGAAAATTTTATTTTTATATATCAAAGATGATTATTATATTTTTAATTATTATATCATAAGAATCCGGTTAATTTTGATATGATTTTAAAATATTATGATATGATCCTATTACACTTTTAGATTGATTTAGTAGGAAATAATATATATATATATATATATATATATATATATATATATATATAATATTTATGCACCCTTCGAAATTAATTATGGAAACAATTTTGTTGACAACTATAATAGTTTTCATACTTCTTTATATATCATACCTCTTTATAGATAAACATATTGTATACGTCCATTCTATTTCATATAAAATTTATTTCTATTTCTAATTGTTTTTTCTTTCATTTGACACCCATGGTACAAACCAATCGCGATGAGATCGTCTTTGATAAAGTTGTTGACATCGATGCATCCAAGGAAACCTGAAACATTCGTGTTCAAGTACTCTTGCTTTGGAAGCAAACTTAAAAAACAACCCAAACATGTTCAACAGTTTGGACACGATTTTAATTGACGAGTAGGTACAATTTTTTTCTTTTTATTATTGTGTTACTTTTAATTTATAAAATTTTAAGCTTAACCAATTTTTTTTCACTTACATGGTACTAAAATACAAGCAACGATAAAAAAATCTCATTAGTTCGTTTGAAGCCCTTTTTGTTGAAGGATCTGTAAGGAAAATTAGTAGTTTTGGTATTGCCAGAAATGAAGAAGATTACATGCTGGTTGATCATAAGCATAAGAATAATTTCTACAAAACAACCAAAGTTCGTGTATCAAATGATTTTATTGTTATGATGGATCCTTATAATTTTCTGACTTTCCAAGATTTTATACCAAGGAATCTCGACACTCGTGTTGCATTTGGTAAGATTTTATTTTAACATTCTACTTTATCTACACGTTAGATCCTAATTTTTTCCCTCTAAAAGTATGTCAAACATTTATGTCTTAGATAATGTTGCCCCATTATAATTATTACTTTCCAAAATATATTCGTTTAACGAAGAATTTAATTTAGTGAAGGAAGTAAATGTTAATTCAAACAAGGTAAATATTCCATAATTATTACACGAGTTTATTAAAAAAATATTAAGAGTAAACATTAAACATTTTTAAAATGAAATTTCATAATACATACAAACGATGATGTTGTACAATGAAATATAAAATTGAATAGACTGAAAAGAAAACTATTAAGACAGTCAGTCTTGAAAATAGTATAGTTATGAAAAATTATGAAGTAAGATAAAATTATAAGATATTAGGAGAGTTGTAAGTACAATTCGTAAAAACGTTACGGTTATTAGAAAAAAAAAATAAGAGCGTTAAGATTAGTAAAAATGCAATATATAAATTAAATTGTTACAATAGTAATGAAATGTCATTATTTGATATTTCATATAATTGAAAGATATACCAAATTACATTGATGATATACTAAAATTAGTCAACGTTGCGCCAAGACTAATGCTAAGTTCTTGCGAACACCAAATAAATAAAAACAAATATAAAACCTAGCACTTATATTCATAATTAACTTAAAATAAACCAATCATGATTTAGAAAATAATTTCCATTGATGATATATTAAAATTAAATCCATATAACATTTAACATTTTATAAATTATACTTTATGACTTTATTTGAATAAATGAAGTAGTTGTAAATATTTAATGGAGTGAAAAAATGGTATATTGGTTGTCAATATAAACTTAAATTAAGTAACCTTATTATGGAAGGAACGTCTAATTAAAATACTTATGTATATATAACAATATCATAACCATATGTGACGAGGAAGATCATTCAACTAATAAAACAAGAAATGATATATCAAAAAGGTTCTTCAACGATTATAGATATTTATCGATTTCAATAAAACAAATATCCATAATTTTTTTATATAATTATTATGTAATATATGTAGACATTTGTACGTTTTTATACATTTCCCGCGTTTAACACCGGTTATAATCTAGTGTATATATATATATATATATATCTTTACTAACTTATAAAAGAAATCTTACTATTTCTATAAATAGATCTAATAAAATAATAATATTTTTTTAAGACGTTCAACTCTTTAAACGTAATGTACAACAAACATCAATATAATAATATTAAATTTTAACACACGTTTTTAAATCCTTATAATTTCAATGAATTCTCAACAAATCTGATTTTCTTTCCTCAATTTAGGTTAATTCAAAATTTGAAATCTTTTTAGCTTCAACAAAATATCCTTAAATTTCGAAATGTTGATTCAAATATCCCCTCCTCTTCTTCTCCTGCGACCCCTAATCCTCTACGACCCCTGAAGGAAGTGATTGTTCTAATGATGGCGCAGATCGGAGAGGACCCTTCATTCTCTTGATTCCAACATAATAAGTACTTTGTGTTTCTTAAGAGAATAACCCGGCAGGTTTGCAGGAATACACGTATGTAGAGCTACTATCCGGTTAATGTTTGTGAATCAGGTAATCTGGCGTATGTAAAGCTCAAGTTTTTTGTTTCATGGTGGTATCTTCAACTGAGTATACCACTGAGAGATTGATTCAAATTAGAAAACTTATTCAGTTAGTTTTTTTTCTCTGTATGTTTCGTGTCCGATGTCTCTCCATAAAAATCCCTAATCATATTTCTAGCCCAGCATCCTCTAATTAACAAAAGGTATGCTCCTTCCTTCCTGATCCTCCATTGTCTGTCATCGTTTTCTATAAAAGCTAACTGAAAACGATCGTCTCTCATCATTCTCGGCTATATCTCTCCTTATCTCTCCACCAAACAAGCCCTTCCATCTATGTCAGCCAATCTCTCCTTATCCCACCTTCGAAGAGAAAAAAAGACCCATGTTTCTTAAGAATCCCTTTACGACCCATCTCTCTCTCTCTCTCTCTCTCTCTCTCTCTCTATATATATATATATATATATATATATATATCACTCTCACACTCTCACACACACAGTCAAACCCCAATCGTCTTAGGGCATGAACCGTTGCTCGAAAGTTTTTCAGAGCTAAAAGAAGGGCTGACACAATTAATGGTGTAGTCGTGATGCTGTCTAATCTCCTTTGTATGTATGATTCTGAATTCGCAGATCTGAGCCTCTCCTTCAAAACAATCACATTGTTCGCAAGTTTTGACATCTCTAAAGGTAATGTTTAGTTTACCTAACAATGCATGTTTACTCTATAAACTCGATCTTCTATTCTCAAGTATGTGTTCTATTTCGTAGCCTATTCTCCATGGATTTAATAAATTATACATGTTTTGTGAAAAGGGGGTATTTGATTGGAAAAAAAAAGTTACCGGTCAGGAGAAAGGAGACAATTTTTTTTGTCAAAATGGAAATTTGTTTGCCAAATTGATTTTGTGGGGAACAACTTCTCTGATCGTTTGGTCATCCTTTGTTGGAGTAAACATGTGCCGAATTGGATTCCTATTTGAAGATACTGTATAGCTATACAGTTATGATAATCATATTAAAACGTCCCTCAACGTTAAGTTACTTATTAATTTTTTTTTTATGATTTTACCTCTCATAATTTATATCCAATCAACAGTGGTTTTGTGAGTATAATGTTTTAAAGTTTGAATATTATTTGACTACCTACTTAATTTCTTTTGTAGGTTATTTTCTCTAACATTAGAACTTATGAGGTAAATTATATATATATATATATATATATATATATATATATATATATATATATATATATATATATATATATATATATATATATATATCATAATCATAATCTGGTGCAAAAGTGAGAACTGAAAATGAAGCCGCTTGAGATAAAGATATTCATGTCATTATCTAACATATCATTGATAAATATGTTTGGTTGGCAAGTTTACATCATAACCTATGTTTTTGAGAAGTATGATGTTATATTGGTATTTTTAATCATATTTTTTTTTCATTTGTTTTAGAAATCCACGGCTTGAAGGTTCATTGTTTGGGAGGTGCTTTCAGCTGTAATTTTTAAGGTATGTGACTTGCTTATGCACTACAATAATCCTTGAATCTATTTTCTTGTAGCATGTATTGGTGTTGATTCTTAATCTTTATTCGTTCTTTTGTCAAGACCTAAGAAGTAAAGGTAACAAAATTACTTATTTAACCCCAGGCCTAATAAGCACTAGCACAATTATAACACCAAATATTAATTTGGCATGATTAGAAAAGTTTCCTTTAGTGGGAGTTTCTGTAGCGACACAAATGCCCTTGGTGTGGAAATTTTGTTGTTTGAGATCTATGTATATGGGCTAATTAGTGTTTATTTATTTATTTATTTATTATAGAAGGTGTGAAAATGAAGGTTGAGAGCTCTCATAAGTCATAAATTCGAAATGAAACATCTTTAGGTATAAATTGTGTAAATTTTAATTATATAAAACAAGTGAATTAGACTTGCATCCGTATGTGTCTATCAGTTATAAAAGTTGAGAGTGCTGCACCGTTATCTGTGTGTACATATGGATAATTATGATTTGAGCTTTTCAATAATATGTATGGAAATATTATTTATAATCGATAACATTATTATAGCTATATTCTATATATAGTTTAAATTTTAAAGGTTATTGTTATTTGAAGTGGCATGGACAAAAGGTATGTAGAAATGACAATGTAAAATTTATTTGATACTATTAATTTTAAAAATAATTCATGTGTTAACAACGATATTTGTAGATGTACAAGAATAGGGGCATGAAAATGGTGAAATGATTTTTTTCAATAACTGTAGGACAACACCAAGTGTTAAATGTTGCATCCTTCAAAGTATGTTAGTTTATTTTCTGTATATATATTTTGGGGGAGTGGACATCACATATAGAAAATGTTTTCTAAATGATAAAAAATATGTCTAATGAACAACCAAAGAAAACTTTTACATGTATTTATTTTCTGAACTTTATTTATAGTTGATGTATTACATATGTGATAAAAAAATAAAATTATTTTTACCATTTATTGTCAACCTTTTATACTATTGACACTTATTGTCAAACTTAATGTAGACATAAGATCTATTAAGATAAAATGATAAGGCGATTACATTATATGTTTAAAAAATAATCTTGCATTGGTTAGTGAAATGGAGAAATATTTTACATCTTACTCTATGAAAAAAAAATTAAGGATTTCTTTATGGAATATGAAGTTTGAAGCATATGGTCAAAGGAGAATGTTAACGGTGGTATGTACTAATACAACATTCGAATTGATGATTAGTTTGCTGCATTTGGTATTTTCTTAACATGAACATATTTTTACTTTATTCAAACATCTATTAATTGAAAATGATAATTGTTAACTGCAAATAAGAACAACTTATTATCGACGCCGAAAACTATTAACCGTTATCGTTGAAAAAAAATATTTACTTTCACCGGATGGAAACAAATCACCAAAAGAAAACTATTTGCCGATCAAACAAGTCAAAATTCAGGAATTTGAAAAAAAAAATACAGAAATGGATTTATCAGCGTTTAAGGATTATAAGAACTAAATAATTATTAATATTATGTAACTCGGTTAACAAATAATGATTTTTATGGATTGATTTGATAGCCGCAAGGATTCTATTCACATAAATGAATTAATTGCCGTCTAGAAACAATTCGCCCCCGCCGCTTTGCGCGGGTAAACGACTAGTATATATATATATATATATATATATATATATATATATATATATATATATATATATATATATATATATATATGGAAAAGTGAATATACCCTTAAGGGTATATAAGCTTAGGTACCCAAACTCATCATAATACGTCGTTTTGTTTGATATATTCATTATAATGTTCTTAAACTTCAATCCCTAACTTGATTTACTTTCAAGATTTTCAAAATTTCACTATTTTCTTACTCTTACATCACATCTTTTTGCCGAACACCTACTAGGCTATATATATTATAGTTGAAAATGAAAACTATGTAAGAGGGAGATAAATGTGAAATTTATAAAAATCTTGAAAGCAAATCAAGTTAGAAGTTGAATTATAAGAACATTAGACAATTACAATGTATATATATATGATACAAAACGATATAGTATGGTGAGTTTGAGTACCTAAGTTTATATACCCTTAAGGGTATATTCACTTTTCCTATATATATATATATATATATATATATATATATATATATATATATATATATATATATATATATATATATATATATATATTATTTGTTATTTAAAATTATGTATTTTTTATTATTTATTATTATCTTTTTAGTTTTAAAATTCAAATAACACTTAAAGATAACATAGATCTCATACATATACATAATTAAAAATATGAATATTAGAAAAATGAACCTAATTTATTGGCTTGTTATTTGGAATCTTGCTAATCTAATTGCTGATTTATCGGCTTCTTAACGTTAGAATGAATGAGCGCCAAAAAAGGATCATTCGGGTACAAAATCTTGTGCACGTAAATAAAAGGAAATCTGGTATAACGAAAGTTTGAGGAAAAAAAAAATTTATTTATTAGGTATTAAAGATTAAAGATAAAAGATTACAATCTTTTGACAAAATAAATTAAAAATTCCTAAAATATATAACATAAAATAAAATAATACAGTATTTCTTTTATCAGTCGATAATAAAATATATTGGACATTTTTATTACTATTATTTAGTTTGCTTTGGCCTCACGCATTGAGTTCCATATAAGTATCAAACGCAGAGTCATCAGTCATCAAGTCTATCACTTTATTCCCTTCTAAAAATCACATATGGCTTCCAATGATAACTCTCCGATGTCCTCGCCGGAATACACCTCCGACGACGCCATGACAGACGACTTAAGCGAATTCTCTTATGATTACGAACCTCGTAAAAGCTTCACAGAGAACAATGCCGCCACCTACGCATCATCTGGAAACCCCTGCCTCGACTTCTTCTTCCACGTCGTACCGGACACTCGTCCGAAATCTCTGATCAGTCGGCTACAGGTTGCATGGACTCACTACGCTAAAACTCGTATGTAATCTAAGAGGCGTACGCAGTACTGGAAAATCGGACAAAGAGGACTTCTACACGGCGGCGCTATGGCTCCATAACCACCACCCGAAGACGTTAGCGTCGAATATTCCGCTTCTGGTTGAGTTTGGATACTTCAAGGACTTGTTGGAGATCCTCTATAGGTTGATTCAAGGTTCCGATGTGCGTAAAATTGCAAAAGAAGAATGGACATTGAAGAAATTGGTGAAAGGAAAAGGTGGAGTTCGGAAGCAATACTTCCTCTCGAAGAAGAAGATGAATAGAAAGCAGAAAAAGAACAAGGCCGAGATGGAGATGAAAGCGAAATTAAGGGCAAAAGTCCCTCGAGAACAAAGAATCGAGGCAAATAGGGTACATATGAAGGCGGAGCAAGAGAGAGCAAAAGCATCTAGGAAGGAAAAGATATCCGACATGGCCGAAAAATTACAGGATAGATACAATTCAGATGAAGATTATAAGAACTTACACGATCAGGTATCAAGCTTCTTCGCTAATCGTTTAAAATCTGATATTCAGTCGTTAAACTCCGATGATTCTACCAAAATCAGTTTAGCTGCAAAATGGTGTCCTAGCGTTGATTCCTCTTATGATAATGCCACACTGATTTGTGAATCAATTGCTAGAATGATTTACCCTAGAAATTCCAATCCAGAATTCGATGGTCTTGATGACACTGATTACGTGTTCAAAGTCAAAAATCGATTGAGGAAACAAGTACTCGTTCCTCTTCGCAGCGCCTTACACTTACCCGAAGTTTACATGAGCGCAAAGCAATGGAGCTCCATTACCTACGAAAGAGTAGCTTCCATAGCCATGAAAAACTACACCGACATATTCTTACACCGAGACAACGCCCGCTTCCATGAGTATCTACAAAACGTCACCACTGGTGATGCAAAGATCGCCGCCGGAGCTTTACTCCCCCACGAAATCATCGCATCTTTAGATCGAGGCAGCGGAGCAGCCATAGTAGCCGAGCTTCAGTGGAAACGAATGGTTGATGATTTATTAAAAAAAGGTAAACTCACAAACTGTATAGCAGTCTGTGACGTCTCCGGCAGCATGTCAGGTACACCAATGGAGGTCGCGGTGGCTCTCGGGTTACTAGTCTCTGAACTTTCCGCAGATCCATGGAAGGGCCACGTCATCACATTCAGCGAATCGCCAGAGCTCCACCAGATCAAAGGTAACAACCTCCGGTCAAAAACAGAGTTCATCCGAAAAATGGAAGCCGGATTCAACACCAATTTCCAGAAAGTTTTTGACAGATTGTTGGAAGTGGCTGTGAAGGAAAAGTTGGGTGAAGATGAAATGGTGGAAAGAGTGTTTGTTTTTAGTGATATGGAGTTCGATCAAGCGTCTGAGACTTCTAGGTATTCAGCTAGGTATCATCGATGGGAGACTGATTCTGATTCTGATTCCGAAGAGGAGGTCGATGAGGCACCTGTGGATCCATGGGAGACTGATTATGAAGCGATCGAGAGGAAGTTTAAGAGTTGTGGATATGCGAAGGTGCCGGAGATTGTGTTTTGGAATCTTAGAAATTCCAAGAGTACTCCGGTGACTGTTGATCGGAAAGGGGTGGCGCTGCTGAGTGGTTTTTCAAAGAATTTGTTGACTTTGTTTCTTGAAGAAGGTGGAGTGATTAAACCGGAGGATGTTGCTGATAAGAATGTGAAAGGTAGTTTGACACCTCTGGAAAGGATGGAGGCTGCGATTTCTGGTGAATTGTATCAGAAATTAGTTGTGTATGATTGATTTCATTTGATTTGATTTAGCATTTTTGAGTATAGAAATTAGGTTATGTTTTCACCTTTTCTAATCAATAAATTGGTTCTAAACAGATTTCGAAATATATAAAAGTTGCAACGTTTATGACCAAATTTTTTATATCGATTTGGTAACACAATTGTAAAATAAACGAAGGAAGAAATATTTATAGAAAATATACAGTTTAATGGTTCGCAATAATAGTTATCTTTGATATTATATTTAAATATAGATAAATATTCTAATTAGTTTTAATTTATTGTATTTTGTAATTTATATTGTATAGTAAAAAAATAATATGATCATTCAACTGTTTTTATATTAAGGGTTGCATTTAAGTTTTAACAATGGGAGAAAGTCCAAGAAAGTCCGATATATAACGGAGGAAACCAAATAAATTTATTTATGGAAAAATAAAATTTGAAAAGATATGCATTTATTACTTCAAAATTGGCCTTATATAGTGCATTGTTTCTCGTAATCTTGAAGCCAAAGTCAGATCTTTATATCCACCGGAGATAAGAAATGGCTTCATTATTATCATTCACAAAAATCTTTATCTTCTTCTTGATTACTTTGCTGTTCTCGATATCAAATGCCGACTTTTCTCCACCATACAAACTCGTTGACAAAGTTTGTAACAAACTACAAGACACCGATGTCTGCTTTCAGATCCTTGAATCTGATGACAGGAGCAAGTTTGCAGAAAATATAACTATCCTTACAACTATCGCATTTAATCAGACATGCAAACTCATTACGAAATGATTTCCTGGATTGTTGAAATCTCTCAAATCTTGCAGCGTTGCGTATACTCATGTGATCTCGAATATGAAGATTCTTATGTCAGAAGAAAATTGTTCTTTGATTGGTTATCACATTCAAGCTGCTGTGGACAATGTTAAACGCTGTCAAAGGATTGTGGATTCAAATGGGGCTCATGGTTCCTTTATAACAACAGGCAATAGTGTCACTGTTGATCTTTGTAAGCTTTGTGAATCATTAGCCAACCTTATGTGTAAGAGTTAACTAAAATTGTAGATGTTTATATTTATGAATAATTATTCAAAATGGTCCTGTAGTCCCCTTCGCAAGGTTTGGGAGTTAATTTTGGTTTTCTTTAGCGGAAGCATTGACAAATAATTAGGAAAGAATTGGCAAGAAAAAATCACCAAGAATGAATTTCTTATTTCATTGTAATATGCGATACAAACCGATGTGATAAACACAAAAAAGAATGAATTTCTTAATTTTTGTTTTTAACCTATATACACTTTTTGTCACCAGGTACAGGTTAATAGGCACCAGGTAATACACTGTCTTATGCGGTAGACATTTATTGAAAAGAGCATGCAATGATCTTAACCAGATGGAATTAGACGCGCCTTTGGCGTTGTTTACCTTTTTTTTTTTTTTTTTTTTTTTTTTTTTTTTTTTTTTTCTTTCGTTATTTGAAACTATAGTAGATAATAATTTTTAGCGTTTTCTTGGTTTCCCAACCTGTTGCTTCTAAAGACTGCCCTTTCTTGGTTGGATGTTGGTCCAGCTTACTAAGAGGGATCTTCATATCAGTTACATAGCAACAACTACATAAGCAAAAGATGGTTTATAGGAAAATGCAGTAAACATAGGAACGCATTAGATGCAGGGATGTTTGTTGCTGGGAGTTTATTTATTTATTTATTTTTTTTGAGAATTTAGATATGTGTTTGTATAAGAAAGCAAAGTAGTGATACCCTAACTGAAATCAATTAAATTGAAAAAAATAAAAAAGAACTAAAATGCCCTTAGCTTAAAAATCACAGTAACCTGATTGATGTAATGCCCTTCCCTGCTACAATCACTCTCAACACAATCCTTAACTTGTCGATCAGTTGTTGCGATTTGACCAAACAATCGTAAAAAGACATCATAATTAGAAAGATATATTTTTATAAAAAGTTATAGAAAAAATGTATGGATTCATAAGTATACCTTTTTATGTTTCAATTTTTTCCCCATAGTCTCTCGTGTTCCGTTTGTTTCATCTACCAAATATATAATCTTGTTAACATTTTAAAGCAAAAAAATAGATTTTTTACTCAATGAAAGCAAATGAAGAGGATGTAAGAAAAAAAGGCAAAGGGAGAGTGGAATTAGCAAGTACAGAAGCACAAAAGTCGGCCAAAAAAACATATGTTATTACAGGCGCCTATCGCAGCTAATAATATAATGGAAAATGTCAAACCAAAATCATGGATTTCTTTACTTATACTTTAAATAAACATTTAAATATATCATAACTTACTTCTTTGAAACATGCATTGCTGTACGAGCTCGACCCGCTCTGTTTACAACTACTTGTTTTGCATGGACTTCTGTGTTTGATGCCGAACGCCTTAAAAATTCTGGCGCTTGAAAATGTTCGACTGCCTTCGCCCAATTTTCACGTAACATACCGTTTGTGTAACATCCGGATTTTCAGGGTTATTATTGTGTAGGTTAATCTTTTGATTAAATGAGAGACTCGATGAGTTGAGGATCCAACTCGCCGAGTGGAGTCGGGTTTCTCAAGCGAATTTAATGAGTGGACTCGACGAGTCAGAGGAGAGACTTGTCAAGTAGGTGTTGGGCAGAGAAACCCTAATTTCTCGGGTTTGGGACCTATTTAAAGGTCCTTATGGCCTTCATTTGCGGCTACCACACCCTGAGAAACCATAGAGAGCAGAGAGGAAGCTTGTAGTGCAAGAGGAGGGCTAATTCATCATCCTTTGGAGTGTCTTAGCAAAGGGAAGGATGGATTTCGAGTTGGGCTGTCTGGTGGGACTCAAATATTCCATCATTTCGTTCAGAGCTGTTGTGAGAGGTAAGGATTCATGACCATCTGCGTTTGTTTAGTAGATTTCATGAATCTAGGGTTTCTTCATGCTTTATTTAGCTTGAATCTAGAGTATGAGAGGTCCCATGGTGAAATGATTCCTAGATCTGGACCTTAAGAGGTCCAGAGAGTCCCTTCCATTTTGCTTTATGCCTTTTCCTTGGGGTTATGAGCTAGGGTTGTATTAATATGAAGGATTTCACCAAAATATGCATAGAGAGCCTTGCATGTGTACCAAGATTCGACCTTTACGTGGTTATTGGTCGTAAGGAAGCCAGATCTATGGATTAGAGGAATAGATTTGACCTCAAAAGGTCAAATGAGTGTTGTCATGGGAGCAACTCGCCGAGTCCATGAGAAGACTCGACGAGTCGATTCAGGTTGCCCTGCGATTCGAATGCAGTGGAAACCCTTCGAGTGAAAGGTTCACTCGACGAGTCGAGTGAGGCCTTAGAGGAGTCGAGTGACATGCATGGACTCGTC
The DNA here is from genome assembly GCF_051521515.1 of Lactuca serriola. Taxonomy (NCBI): domain Eukaryota; kingdom Viridiplantae; phylum Streptophyta; class Magnoliopsida; order Asterales; family Asteraceae; genus Lactuca; species Lactuca serriola. The sequence continues at coordinate 254,124,672 of NC_136410.1, read as the reverse complement.
GAGTCACTCTTGTGCACTCGACGAGTCTGGTCAGAGTTGACCGTTGACTTGAGTTGACTTCTATTGACTTTTGGGTTTTGGTCAACATAAGTAATAGAGGTCATAGAGGGGTAAAATTGTCTTTTACCTACTACCCGATTAGAGAGGGAAAGAGAAATTGTCGGTTTAATTAGAGATATTTGCCTTACGTGTTAGGCGGTGGTGAGTTCGAGATTCAAGTGTAAGGATATCTGCTTTCTGCTTTCAGGTGAGTCTTCTCACTATACTTTACCTAGAGTGGTAAATAGAGTTATATGACAGAGTATCTTGTATGCAGAGTTATGTGACAAAGTATCTTATTTATGTGATTGTGATGCACTGCATTATTTCTATGTGATCTATGCTGTGTATGTCCCAGAGTTTATAGAGTTAGAACCAAAAGGTTCACAGAGTTAGGACCAGAGGGTCCACAGAGTTAGGACCAGAAGGGTCCACAGAGTTATAGCCTCGAGTGGCTAGAGTGTTATATGTGGTATTTTGGGGAACTCACTAAGCTTCGTGCTTACAGTGTTTTGTGCTATGTGTTTCAGGTTTTCTCAGGATCACGGGACGGCACCGACTCGATTGTACACACCAGAGAAAGAGTTATGTTTTGAGGATCCTGGATTATTAATAAGGGTTGTGTTTTGTAATTTGAATAAACGAGATTCCCATATAAAATGTTATGAAAAGTATGCGATTTTAAAATGAAAAAATTGTTTGAAAAATTACGGTGTTACAAGTTGGTACCAGAGCCTTGGTTTGAGGGATTCAGATGCACCTTCGGGTAAATCTGGACTCAAACTGAGGATTTGAGAAGATTTTCAAAAGAGATGATTTTTCTAAAGCGAATAAGAGTTTCAAAGAGAAAGCGAGAAAGAGCAGTGTGTACAATTAGCCAGAGCCCGAACGGTGATTTCCTAAAATACCCTACTTTTGTGTTATGAGATATTCATGAGACATTTTATGAGATATTATGCATGCTAGAGACAGGCTAGGTATTTCATATCTTAGGACTAGAGTGGCATGATTTGTGATGCCTTAGCCTAGGAGTTGCTGTTGTATGTGATGTTGTAACGACCCAATTTTCACATTCAAAAATTTCGTTTTAAAACATTACTTTAGAAAACATTAATAATTAAAAACATTGTTTGATCAAACCACAACACAACGTAAACCATGTCTAAAAGCCAAATCACACAACCAATCGAAATATCAAAGTATAAAACACAGAGAAATCTCGTAAATGCGGAAACCAGTGTGTGTGAATGATGTGCCGCTACCGCGCCGGCTCCTTCCCCTTTGAAGAAGAGGTACCTGAAACCAAAACTGTAAACTGTAAGCACAAAGCTTAGTGAGTTCCCCCATCGTACCACATACCATACAAACACATAACATACATACTGCCAGGCTATTGTGGGGTGCCTGACTACTCGGTACGGCCATTCTGGGGTGTCGACTACCCGTGCGGCCATTCTGGGGTGCCGTCCTACCCGTGTCAAGCCATTCTGGGGTGCTGACTACCCGTCGGTTCTGACAACCGATCCTCGGGGACTATTTCGCCCCTACTGCTATTACTATCACATATCATAACATAATATATTATCAGACATATCTGGGGTGTCTGAACTACCCTTCGGTCCTAGCAACCGAACTCAAGGACTGCTCCCCTCCTACTAACTCTAACGCATATAACATAACAAGCCAGCATGCAAACATATCATCACGTACTATCAGACATTTCTGGGGTGTCTGAACTACCCTTCGGTCCTAACAACCGATCTCTACTTCTATCACATATAACATATCATGCTAGCATATAACATATCAGGTAGTAGTAAACCTAGATGATATCATAAAGACAATCATCTAACATACGACTCCTACTGGTGGGCCGACATTGTGGCCGTAGACCCACCGCTATTGGCAGGTAACTCACCTCGAAGTAGCTGCTGATCTGATCGGGAACTGACTGTCTACTGCTGCTGCTGTTGCTCCGGAAATCCTCCGGCTGTAATTTCCACAACATACTCAATCAATCACTGCTAACTGACCTCTGGGTAAAAATGACCATTTTACCCCTGACCATGTCATAAGTCAAAGTCAGAGTCAACTTTCAGTTGACTCGACTCGCCGAGTTGGTTCTCCAACTCGCCGAGTCCCTATCCACTCAATTGTCCTGAATCCCGTCCCTACTCGTCGAGTTAGGCGTCGACTCGACGGGTTCTTCTTCTAAACTGAGGTTCAAGTCCTTCATCCTACTCACCGAGTTGTATGAACAACTCGCTGAGTCCGTCTTCATCCGAAGAACACCTATGCTGAGACTCGCTGAGTTGTATGAACAACTCGTCGAGTTGTATGAACAACTCGTCGAGTTGTATGAACAACTCGTCGAGTTCATCTTCATCCGATGAACACTTATGCTGAGACTCGCCGAGTTGTATGAACAACTCGCCGAGTCTGTTCTTGATCTAAGGAGATTACCTTGAACTCGCCGAGTCAGGGCATGGACTCGCCGAGTTCCTTCATGGATGAGTTTGGCTTCCAACTCATTGAGTGACACCCCGTGACTCACTACATCCACTCGACACAACGAAAAGGGGACAACTCGGAGACTCGCGAGCAGACTCGCCGAGTCAGATGAACGACTCGCCAAGTCGTTACCATGCAATTACTATATGGTCGATTCTTCTTGAATCCAGCTCATGCCATACATAGATCAGGGTTCCTAGAGCATGAATGACACGTAAAGTTTCCAACTTAACGTGTAGATACTCACCAATGAGGGATTTAGGGCTCAAAATGCCTCAAAAGGGTAGATCTAGGGTGAACAAGCAACATTGGTCCATAAAGGTAACAGATCTGAGCTCCTGGAGCTCAATCTTGCCTAGATCTAAAGGCCAATCAACTTATTACGACTTATATTGCACATACAAGCTTGGGGATTGGCTCAAGAATGACTTAAATGAAGTAATAAGCATAGAAATAGGGGGAAAACGGGTTATACCTCAAAGGAACTGCTGAGAGAGCACAAAGATGCTTGGATTCCTTCCCTTCCTCTTGATCAACTCCCCTTTTGCCTCAAAACCTTCAAGAACACACAACAATTGCTTCAAACTTTCAATGAACAAGCTTAGAACGAGGGTTGGGAGCTCTGAGGGTGAATGGGGGCTGGCCTGGGGCGGATATGATGTTTAAATAGGGTGCAAACCCCTGAAACTTAGGGTTTCATCCAACAACGGTGACTCGCCGAGTCCAGGATATGGACTCGCCGAGTCGTCAACTTAAACGTGTCCCGAGTCCCGTATCTACTCGGTGAGTCGGACCTATGACTCGCCGAGTCCAAGGCTAAAAAAAAAGGATACTCAAATAAGATTTACGTACCAGGAACCAGGTGCTACAAATCTCCCCCACTTATTTTAGACTTCGTCCTCGAAGTCTGCTGCTCGATCCTGAAACAGCTCGGGGTAATGCTCCATCATCTCATCCACCGGCTCCCAAGTCCATTCCGAACCCTTGTGGTGCTGCCATTGCACCTTCACTAGCTCCACCTTCTTGTTCCGCAAATCCTTCAACTTCCTGTCGAGGATTGCGACTGGGCGCTCAATGTGATTCAGGCTGTCATCAACCTGAATATCCTCTAACGGCACTACCGCTGAATCGTCCACTAGGCACTTCCACAGCTGAGAAACATGGAAAGTGTTGTGGATCTGGCTGAGCTCGGCTGGCAGATCCAGCCTATACGCCACCTTGCCCACCCGGGCTACAACCCTGAACGGTCCGATGAATCTTGGGCCCAACTTGCCCCGCTTCCTGAATCGAATGACGCCTTTCCAAGGCGACACCTTCAGGAGAACCATATCCCCGACTTGGAACTCCAAGTCGGATCGACGCTTGTCGGCGTAACTTTTCTGCCGACTCTGAGCAGTCTGAAGCCTGCTCCGAACCTGCTGGATCCTCTCGGTCGTCTTGAGCACCACTTCAGTGCTCCCTATGACTCTCTGGCCTACTTCACCCCAGCATATCGGGGTCCTGCACCTCCGACCGTACAACATCTCGAATGGGGGACGGTCAATACTCGCGTGGTAGCTGTTGTTGTAGGAGAACTCGGCCAAGGGAAGATAAGTATCCCAACTACCACTGAAGTCTAGCACGCACGCCCGCCCGCAACATATCCTCCAGAGTCTGGATGGTCCGCTCGCTCTGACCATCCGTCTGCGGGTGAAAGGCGGTGCTAAAATGAAAATGAGTGCCCAACTCGTCATGAAATCTCTTCCAAAATCTGGAAGTAAAATGCACATCCCTGTCCGAGATAACCGATACTGGCACCCCGTGCCGCGCCACGATCTCTCTGATATAGATGTCGGCTAATTTCTCGGCTGATATGCTCTCCTGAATCGGGATAAAATGAGCACTATTGGTCAAGCGATCCACGATGACCCAAATCAAATCCACTCCACGCGCGGTCCTGGGAAGCTTCGTGATAAAATCCATCGTGATATCTTCCCATTTCCACAGTGGAATATCCAACGGCTGCATCTTGCCATGCGGTCTCTGATGTTTGGCCTTGACCATCCTACAGGTCAAGCACCGCTCAACGTACCATGCCACATCTCGCTTCATGCAGGGCCACCAATAATCTAGACGAAGATCCCTATACATCTTCGTCGCCCCAGGATGAATAGAGAATCGGGACTTGTGCGCCTCCTCCATCAAAATCTGGCGCACGCCTCCGTGATACGGCACCCACACCCTACAGTGTAGTGTCAATAGTTCTCGACTATCATAATCAAAGGAGGAAACCTGACCCACCACACGCTCGCTCTTCTGATGTTCCTCCTTGATAGCCTCCTGTTGGGCCTCTCGGATCTGCTCCAACAAGGGAGTCACTACGGTCATCTTCATGCACATATCCCTGATCGGCGCCACCTTGTGGCTAAGCACATCGGCCACCACGTTGGCCTTTCCCGGGTGGTAAAGGATCTCACAATCATAGTCCTTTACCACGTCCAACCACCGACGCTGCCTCATGTTCAGATTCGGTTGATCCATGAGGTACCTCAAACTCTTGTGGTCCGTGTAGATGGTACATCGAACCCCGTAGAGGTAATGCCGCCAAATCTTGAGGGCAAAAACCACCGCCCCCAACTCCAAATCATGCGTCAGGTAGTTCGCCTCGTGAGGCTTGAGCTGCCTCGAAGCGTAGGCAATGACATGCCCCCTCTGCATCAGTACCGCACCCAACCCTGAAATGGATGCGTCGCAGTATACCACAAAATCCTCTACGCCCTCTGGCAGGGCTAAGATCGGCGCCTCGCACAATCTCTGTCTCAGTGTCTCAAATGCAGCCTGCTGCTCGGGTCCCCACCGAAAGACCACGGCTTTCTTCGTCAGCCGCGTCAGGGGTACGACTATCTTGGAGAAATCCTGAATAAATCTCCGATAGTAGCCTGCTAATCCTAGGAAACTCCGAATCTCAGATGGAGACTTCGGAACCTCCCATCTCATCACGGCCTCGACCTTGGCCGGATCGACCAGAATCCCGTTCTGGTTGACAAGGTGTCCGAGAAATTGCACCTCGCGCAACCAAAACTCACACTTGGAGAACTTGGCATACAAGCTCTCCCTCCTTAGGGTCTCCAACACCTCTCTCAGATGCTCCTCATGCTCCTCCTGAGTCTTGGAATAAACCAAGATGTCATCGATAAAGACTATCACAGACCGATCCAGCATCGGTCTGCATATGCAGTTCATGAGGTCCATGAACGCGGCAGGAGCATTGGTGAGCCCAAACGGCATCACCACGAACTCATAGTGGCCATAGCTCGTCCGAAACGCGGTCTTCTACGTATCCTCCTCCCTTACCCTCATCTGATGGTATCCCGAACGCAAATCAATCTTGGAAAACCAAGATGCTCCCTGAAGCTGGTCAAAGAGGTCATCAATCCTCGGGAGCGGGTAACGGTTCTTCACCGTTACCTTGTTCAGCTCCCGGTAATCTATACACATCCGATGTGACCCGTCCTTCTTCTTCACGAACAAAATCGGGGCTCCCCAGGGTGAACTACTCGGTCGAATGAATCCCTTGTCTAACAGCTCCTGCAGCTGTGTAGACAACTCCTGCATCTCGGGAGGAGCCAACCGATACGGTGCCTTGGCTATCGGAGCCGCACCAGGAACGAGGTCAATCCTGAACTCCACCTGTCGCTCCGGAGGTATCCCAGGAAGCTCCTCTGGGAAAACATCTGCGAAATCTCGCACCACCGGAACCTCACTCACTATCGCCTTACCCGCCTCCCGGGTATCCATCACGTACGCGACATATCCTGCGCATCCCTGCTGAAGGTAGTGTCTCGCCCTCGCTGCTGAACATACTGCAGGTCCACACTGCGGCCTCTCGCCATGAATCACTAACTCTCCCCCGCTTGGGGTCCTGACCCGCACTAGCTGCTGTGCGCAGTCTATCACCGCCCCATTAGGGCTCAACCAATCCAAGCCTATAATCACCTTGTTCCCGCGCAACGGAATAGGAACCAAGTCTACCAAGTAGCGCTCCTCAAACAAACGCAATACGCAATCTCGAACCACCATCGATGCTCGCACCGATCGATCATCAGCAATCTCTACCTCTAAAGGGCAATCTAACTCGCCCGAAGTCTCATGAAACTTCTTGCTAAGCGCAAGGGAAACAAACGATCGGGATGCACCCGAGTCGAACAACACCTGAACTGGGATGTCGTTCACATGGAACGATCCTAATGCATACATATACATACGGAGCACATATCAATATCATAACATCATAAAAATAAAATAGAGGGAAAGAATCATACCCGTCACCACATCGGGTGCTGTGCGTGCCTCCTCGGTAGTCAACTGGAATGTTCGGCTCCTCACCACCGGAGCCTCTGCCTTGCCCTGCCGGCCATCCGTGATTCGCAGGGTCGCTGGAGCTGGCGCCTTCACCGGCGCTGAAACTGTCAACTGGGGGCAATTGGCCTTCTTGTGGTCCCTCTGGTTGCAGTGGAACCACAGCAACTCCGATGTCTGAATAACTGCTGCCGGAGCAGTGCAATCCCTGCTAAAGTGCCCAGACTTGCCGCACTTGTAGCAGCCTGATGATCCCATCTTGCACGCCCCCTCGTGCGGCCTGCCGCATTTCCTGCAGCGGCTCGGTCCTGACTGGCCTTTCGGCTTACCATCTGATCCCTTGGGCTTCTTCCCCGAAGCCCCTCCTGTCTGTCCCTCCTCTGACTTCCGTTTCCGGATGTGCTCCAAATCTATCCCAGTCTCCCTTGCCCTGGCAATCGTAGAGTCCAAGGTAGGGCAAGCCGAAAAGCTAACATGCTCCCGGATGTCAGCTCGTAGTATATCATGATAACGGGTCCTCCTCATATCCTCGTCACCAGCATACTGGGGCACCAACAAGGCCCTCTCCCGGAACTTGACGGTGATCTCCGCCACAGTCTCCGTCGTCTGTCTCATGTCTAGAAACTCCCTGGCCAGCTGCTGAAGCTCGACAGCCGGTGCAAACTCTGCCCTAAACCTAGTCACAAAGTCCGACCAGGTCATAGCCTCGATAGCTGAGACTCCCAACGAGTCACCCACTGACTCCCACCAATCCCACGCTCGGTCCCGTAAACACCCTGCTGTATACCTCACCTTCGACCCCTCGGGGCAGAAGCTAGTTAACTGTGTAGACTCGATGTTTGCAATCCATCGCTTGACAGCAATGGGGTCTTTCACCCCGTGGAAATCTGGCGCACCACTGCCCTTGAAGTCCTTAAAGGACAGTATGCGAGGACCCGACTGGCCAGATGCCATGTCGCTCCTGAACGCCTTGAGGCGATCCTCCATCAACTCGATGATCCCTTCCTTGATCGACCCGAAGATAATGGGAGTCGACTCAAGGATACCCCTGGTGATCTCTGACGCGATGAACTCGCGTAGTCCCTCATCTACCTGCTCGGAACCTGATCCCGAACCTGACCCCTCTCCTGAATCGCCATCTACCGGCCTCGATCAAAGTACCACCATTCTGCAATACATCACAACAATCATTAGTGATACTGATACTTCCTGAGGGATCACAACTACTTACAAGTTCCCTGGTCTTATCTTGGCATTCCTTGGTTCGGATACGGATCCTCTGCTTTCAGTAGTACGGGCCCATACTACCTTCCACATCTATTCGTACCTTCTTCAAGGACTGCCTCGACTCCACCAGATCCCTTTCACTATGGATGATCACTACTATACTCATCCTAGGCTCGCCCTAGGGAAATCTACGACTCTACTCGATCCAGTCCTCAGCTGCTGCAGACCTCCTTGTAATGCCAATTAGCCATTACCCGAATACCATCACACGTGATGAGGCTCAGATAATCCTTCGAGTACCCGACTCGTCCCTACAACGGTTGGACTCAAACAAGAGCTGCGCAGTAGGATCAAATCTGGTACTCTAAGATTATTCAACCCTGATCACATGTGACGTGACGTATTCGCCTAATGGCTAATTCCCATTATTCAGAGTCCCACATAGCATGAAGCAAGCAATATTCAGGCAAGGGTAACAATCTCAATCAACTCTATCTTCTTACAGGAACTGTACTAGCATAAAGTGCTAAGCTCATACTATCAGACATAACCTAATCAGGCTATCCTACTTGCTGTCTACTCAACAACTAGCATGCAATTCTCATACAACTGAAACACATAAAGCAGGCACATAAGGCATCACTCCTAGATCCTTAGTCCTATTCTAGCATGCTGTTCTATAAAAGCTGATAAACATAACATAAACTTGTATGGGTACTTTGGGGAATACTTACTTGAGCTCGGCCGGTCGCGCACATCACACACTTCGTTCTTTCTCGAAACTCTTTTCTCAATTTTTTTTAAGAAAATCTTTTAATCCCTTGATTTGAGTTCAGACACCCCGAAGGTGTGTCCGAATCCCTCAAACCAGGGCTCTGATACCAACTTGTAACGACCCAATTTTCACGTCCAAAAATTTCGTTTTAGAACATTACTTTAGAAAACATTAATAATTAAAAACATTGTTTGATCAAACCACAACACAACGTAAACCATGTCTAAAAGCCAAATCATACAACCAATCGAAATATCAGAGTATAAATCCCAGAGAAATCTCGTAAATGCGGAAACCAGTGTGTGTGCATGATGTGCCGCTACCGCGCCGACTCCTTCCCCTTTGAAGAAGAGGTACCTGAAACCAAAACTGTAAACTGTAAGCACAAAGCTTAGTGAGTTCCCCCATCGTACCACATACCATACAAACACATAACATACATACTGCCAGGCTATTCTGGGGTGCCTGACTACCCGGTACGGCCATTTTGGGGTGTCGACTACCCGTGCGGCCATTCTGGGGTGCCGTCCTACCCGTGTCAAGCCATTCTGGGGTGCTGACTACCCGTGTCAAGCCATTCTGGGGTGCTGACTACCCGTCGGTCCTGACAACCGATCCTCGGGGACTATTTCGCCCCCTACTGCTATTACTATCACATATCATAACATAATATATTATCAGACATATCTGGGGTGTCTGAACTACCCTTCGGTCCTAGCAACCGAACTCAGGGACTGCTCCCCTCCTACTACCTCTAATGCATATAACATAACAAGCCAGCATGCAAACATATCATCACGTACTATCAGACATTTCTGGGGTGTCTGAACTACCCTTCGGTCCTAACAACCGATCTCTACTTCTATCACATATAACATATCATGATAGCATATAACATATCAGGTAGTAGTAAACCTAGATGATATCACAAAGACAATCATCTAACATACGACTCCTACTGGTGGGCCGGCATTGTGGTCGTAGACCCACCGCTACTGGAAGGTAACTCACCTCGAAGTAGCTGCTGATCTGATCAGGAACTGACTCTCTACTGCTGCTGCTGCTGCTCCGGAAATCCTCCGGCTGCAATTTCCACAACATACTCAATCAATCACTGCTAACTGACCTCTGGGTAAAAATGACCATTTTACCCCTGACCATGTCATAAGTCAAAGTCAGAGTCAACTTTCAGTTGACTCGACTCGCCGAGTTGGCTCTCTAACTCGCCGAGTCCCTATCCACTCGATTGTCTTGAATCCCGTCCCTACTCGTCGAGTTAGGCGTCGACTCGACGAGTTCTTCTTCTAAACTGAGGTTCAAGTCCTTCATCCTACTCGCCGAGTTGTATGGACAACTCGCCGAGTCCGTCTTCATCCGAAGAACACCTATGCTGAGACTCGCCGAGTTGTATGAACAACTCGTCGAGTTCATCTTCATCCGATGAACACTTATGCTGAGACTCGCCAAGTTGTATGAACAACTCGTCGAGTCTGTTCTTGATCTAAGGAGATTGCCTTGAACTCGCCGAGTCAGGGCATGGACTCGCCGAGTTCCTTCATGGATGGGTTTGGCTTCCAACTCATTGAGTCACACCCCGTGACTCACTACATCCACTCGACACAACGAAAAGGGGACAACTCGGAGACTCGCGAGTAGACTCGCCGAGTCAGATGAACGACTCGTCGAGTCGTTACCATGCAATTACTATATGGTCGATTCTGCTTGAATCCAGCTCATGCCATACATAAATCCGGGTTCCTAGAGCATGAATGACACGTAAAGTTTCCAACTTTACGTGTAGATACTCACCAATGAGGGATTTAGGGCTCAAAATGCCTCAAAAGGTTAGATCTAGGGTGAACAAGCAACATGGGTCCATAAAGGTAACAGATCTGAGCTCCTGGAGCTCAATATTGCCTAGATCTAAAGGCCAATCAACTTATTACGACTTATATTGCACATACAAGCTTGGGGATTGGCTCAAGAATGACTTAAATGAAGTAATAAGCATAGAAATAGGGGGAAAACGGGTTATACCTCAAAGGAACTGCTGAGAGAGCACAAAGATGCTTGGATTCCTTCCCTTCCTCTTGATCTACTCCCCTTTTTCCTCAAAACCTTCAAGAACACACAACAATTGCTTCAAACTTTCAATGAACAAGCTTAGAACGAGGGTTGGGAGCTCTGAGGGTGAATGGGGGCTGGCCTGGGGCGGATATGATGTTTAAATAGGGTGCAAACCCCTGAAACTTAGGGTTTCATCCAACAGCGGTGACTCGCCGAGTCCAGGATATGGACTCGCCGAGTCGCCAACTTAAACGTGTCCCGGGTCCCATATCTACTCGGCGAGTCGGACCTATGACTCGCCGAGTCCAAGGCTAAATAAAAGGATACTCAAATAAGATTTACGTACCAGGAACCTGGTGCTACAGATGTGCTTTGAGTATTAGATGAGTGAGAGTATTAAGCAGGAATCCTTTAGGGGATTCGAGTAGAGGAGTAATCTAGAATGGGTATCTATATGAGCACATGAGGAGTCTGCCGAGAGGGTAGCCAGATGCCATGTGGGGTGAAGATGTTAGAGTTCGGTGATATCCTTCAAGTATGAGGAAAGCGAGTGGATAATAACCTAGGGAGGTTTTACATGCTGAAGGAGATGCTTCGATGCCCGAATGCTGCTTGCTTTGTGCTTTGTGGAACTCTCGACGATGGGACTCAACTACTAAATGAGTATGACAATATTCAGGAGGTAGATGGCTTGCATCATTAGGAGTTCTTCAGCAGCTGAGGGCAGAGAAGTGTGAGAACCTAGGAAGATCCTAGGGAGTAGCCTTAGTCAGATGAGTACGCTGGCAGGGTTGAGCATTTCGCTGAGGAGCGAGGACATATGACGGGATTGGTGAACGAGAAGGTTGAGCTGCTACTTAGGAACTCTGGGATGGTCCGGGATTGGTGAACGAGAAAGTATGGGTAGATGTGGCAGGTAGTATGGGCCCGTACTACCGAAAGCAGAGGACCCATACTCGATACCGGGAGTATTCTAAAGGTTCTTAGTAGCAGATTGAAGAGTGATGTTATGGTTCGAGTACCATACATCGTAGCAGATTGAGGAGTGATGTTATGGTTCGAGTACTATACATCGTAGCATATTGAGGAGTGATGTTATGGTTCGAGTAGCATACATCGTAGCAGATTGAGGAGCGATGTTATGGTTCGAGTACCATACATCATATCAGATTGAGGAGTGATGTTATGGTTCGAGTACCATACATCATAGCAGATTGAGGAGTGATGTTATGGTTCGAGTACCATACGTCGTAGCAGATTGAAGAGTGATGTTATGGTTCGAGTACCATACATTGTAGCAGATTGAGGAGTGATGTTATGGTTCGAGTACCATACATCATAGCAGATTGAGGAGTGATGTTATGGTTCGAGTACCATACATCGTAGCAGATTGAGGAGTGATGTTATGGTTCGAGTACCATACATCGTAGCAGATTGAGGAGTGATGTCATGGTTCGAGTACCATACATCGTAGCAGATTGAGGAGTGATGTTATGGTTCGAGTACCATACATCGTAGCAGATTGAGGAGTGATGTTATGGTTTGAGTACCATACATCATAGCAGATTGAGGAGTGATGTTATGGTTCGATTACCATACATCGTAGCAAATTGAGGAGTGATGTTATGGTTCGGATACCATGTATCATAGCGGATTGAGAAGTGACGTCATGGGCTGAGTACCATGGTTCGTAGCAAATGATGCTCATGGTTCTCCAACTATCTGGTCATGATTGATTAGGTGGAGATTGGATGCAATAGGGTTTTAGGCCTGAGGGCCATGATTGAGTCCAAAGAGGCATCCCTTGAGAGAAAGGTCGAGAGCATTTCAAAGTGTTTTTGGTAAGATGTCAGATGTAGTCGCAAGACTCAAGGATGAGTAGAGATGGTGGTTATGGAGGATCATGGCATGAGTTGAGCAATCAACCAATGGTGGAGATGTCATTTCTGTGACCTGAGTAGTGTTATTTCTGTTCCTATGGGAAACAGGAGAGGATTGAGATTTTCGGTTTCCAAGGATGGGGGTGAGCCCTGTGGGATGGCTTTGGTTACAATCTTTCATCAGAGTATTTGGGTAGTATGTCTGCTGAGAGGTAATGTTAGAGCCTGAGTAGGTTGTCAGTGGAGACTGAGATGGTTAAGGACAAGGATACACCCTATTTGAGCATATTAGGGCATGTATTAGATGCAGCGGCAGACGATCAAGAAGAGGATATTGGGGCGGTGGCTCTTATGGACTATGATGAGTATCGAGTGTGGTAACGAGGAATCCACTCTTATTACAACCCACGTGATGGAACGTTGGTTGAAGAGTCGAGGATGAGGAATATGTAGTTCGTTATTTTTAGACTGCGAGTCAGGGTTACGAATGGACAGTTGAGATGTCCGGTAGTGGGATGGTACGAGATTCTGAATGACTAGAGGTAGTCATGATGAGAAGTTTTTGAGGATTTCATCGGAGATTCAAAGAATTTGGAATTACTTGACCTCCATCAGGGAGATCATCGAGCATTGTGTATCACCTTCCCAGAGTAGGTGTGATGTTATTGGTAAAAACAGTCTGTGGGTTAGATTGTTGGTGAACCAATTGGTGATGGATCAAACCCTAAGTGGGGGAGAACCGAGTATTTTTGAGGAGATCATATAATTGTTCAAGAGCGACTAGAGAACTGGATAGAGAGGCCTGCGGTGCGAATTCCTGAGACCAGAGTTATTGGTGGTCAAGGAGAGGTGCAGAGCGAGATAGCACATGTGGTACGTGTTTGAGAAAGGATGAGTGTCTCCACGGCAAGTGGCCATTGGTCGGAGACCTTGTGGTGGTTAGGAATCCTTCAAGGTTAAAATGGTGAAATCGAGGTGGTTGGCTTGCGAAGTTAGTTCGGTGGTTGAGAATTTATGGTTCAGGGTATGGGCTATTATATGCAGTATGGGAAGGAAAGAAGTTGATTGGGCGACCAACCTCAGGGTCGGTCAGTGTATTCATGTATGTGTTTTCAGCAATAAAGGAGGGATTTTCTGATGGTTGTCATCATGTTCCGAGTTTTTGTCGATTCTTCAGTGTTTCGATTGAGAGTTGGGATACTCCGAAGTTGCGCGTTGTGTGAAATGAAGGATAGTTATGATATCCGGAGGGAATGCATGGAGGTATCCGTGTATGATGTTGTAAGTATGGGATTGGTGGTTAAAGTAGGACATTGCGAAGTTCTGCGATGGTGTTCTGGGGTATCCGAGTATGATGTCCTGAATTCCGAATTATATTAGAGTTGTCAATTTGAGGCGCCAAGTGGTGAATTAAGTATCTACGGTTCCAGTGGGAGCCCTTCGAGTATTTCCATCAAGAGGGATTATTTAAGAATATGGATCTCAGCAGGGGAAGGTATTTTGTTATGGCGGTCACCGTCAGAGTCTGTGATGCATATTTGGGTCAAGTATGTGTAGCTATCTATGATAGTCTGCGGAGCATGAGTTAGTGGACGTAGTGTGGTATTGTAGTGAGAATGAGATTATAGGGTGATGAGAGAGGGTGTTGTGATGCTACGGGAAGTCGTAGTACTCATAAGTCAGGGAGAGAGAGTTGTGATACTACGGGGAGCTGTAGTATTCACTAGTCAGAGGGTGTTGTGATGCTATGGGGAGCCGTAGTACTCAAAAGTCAGGGAGAGAGAGTTGTGATACTACGGGGAGCTGTAGTATTCACTATTCAGAGGGTGTTGTGATGCTACGGGGAGCCGTAGTACTCACAAGTCAGAGAGAGGGAGTTGTGATACTACAGGAAGCCGTAGTACTCACTAGTTAGAGGTTGTTGTAATGCTACGAGGAGTCGTAGTACTCACTAGTTGTCGAGAGGTCATCATGATGCTGCAGGGAGCAATAGTACTCACTAGACGATAAGAGAGTGTGATGATGGAGTGATCTCCAATCAGAGTATGCATAAGAGTTTTAGGCTTGAGTAGCCCTAGTATTGAGTTTTTGGAGCCTGGTGGTTGGACCAGGGGCGAGACTGGGGTCTCCGTCTTTGTCAGAAATCGCTATATTGTGAATTGAGTGGTGGTTTGCCCGTAGGTTGCGAGTCATGAGTTATGAGGTGAGTGTTTTGTTGGGATGAGTAGTTCCAACTTTGGGGCAGACCAAACTCTAAAGTTGAGTTTGGCTCTGGTGATGCGTCAGGTAGGCGGGTTGAGTTTCGGATTTAGAGATGGATTCCGTGTTAAGAGGGGGGTTATTGTTGTCACCAATATCTTAGACCTGAGCAGGGTCAGTTCGAGAGCACGGGAAATACCATGGAGGTTCAACTATTGGGTTGAGGTCAAACCTCGTGTGATGTTAAAAGAGATATGGAATTTGGAGCTGAGGTTTATGAATGTGATGTTTGAGGACACTTCTGAGCGAGCATGGTTATGCTTTTGTGTCTAAGGGTAGAGTGTAGGGATTCTTTGTTCGGATGGTTTCTGATAGCAGTCTAGTAGATGTGCCACGGTGGAGTGTGAGCCCTTTATTTCGTGGGGCGTGATTCGTATGATTTAGCATGATCGGCTTGGAGGAGAGATAGCCGGTTATTGGACGTGGTCTTGAGAATCAGAGAGCCAGTGAGGAAATTGGGTTGATATTCGAGGAGCAAATAGCATGGTGATCGCTCAAGTAGGCGGTCTGGCGGCGGGTCAGGCCACTAGAGTTTCCGGTTATTAGGAAGGAGTATTTTAGCGGTGAAAGAGTTGGTTTAGACTCTGGTTTGGAGGTTCTATGTGGTTTTGGGTGTCCATAGAGAAGGACATCAGTGTGGTATGAAGATCATTTCGGTAGTGCCTTTCGGGTTATGATTTAATCTATGTGTGGTTAAGGAATGATTTCGAGGGCAAAATCTAATTCAAGTAGGGGAGAATTATAACATCCGGATTTTCAGGGTTATTATTGTGTAGGTTAATCTTTTGATTAAACGAGAGACTCGAAGAGTTGAGGATCCAACTCGCCGAGTCGAGTCGGGTTTCTCAAGCGGATTTAATGAGTGGACTCGACAAGTCAGAGGAGGGACTCGCCGAGTAGGTGCTGGGCAGAGAAACCATGATTTCTTGGGTTTGAGACCTATTTAAAGGTCCTTATGGCCTTCATTTGTGGCTACCACACCCTGAGAAACCATAGAGAGCAGAGAGGAAGCTTATAGTGCAAGAGGAGGGCTAATTCATCATCCTTTGGAGTGTCTTAGCAAAGGGAAGGATGGATTTCGAGTTGGGATGTCTTGTGGGACTCAAATCTTCCATCATTTCGTTCAGAGCTGCTATGAGAGTTAAGGAGTCATGACCATCTGCGTTTGTTTAGTAGATTTCATGAATCTAGGGTTTCTTCATGCTTTATTTAGCTTGAATCTAGAGTATGAGAGGTCCCATGGTGAAATGATTCCTAGATCTGGACCTTAAGAGGTCCAGAGAGTCCTTTCCATTCTGCTTTATGCCTTTTCCTTGGGGTTATGAGCTAGGGTTGTATTAATATGAAGGATTTCACCAAAATATGCATAGAGAGCCATGCTTGTGTACCAAGATTCGACCTTTACATGGTTATTGTTCGTAAGGAAGCCAGATCTATGGATTAGAGGAACAGATCTGACCTCAAAAGGTCAGATGAGTGTTATCATGGGAGCAACTCGTCGAGTCCATAAGAAGACTCGACGAGTCGATTCAGGTTGCCCCGCGATTCAAATGCAGTGGAAACCC
This sequence comes from Lactuca serriola, assembly GCF_051521515.1. Taxonomy (NCBI): domain Eukaryota; kingdom Viridiplantae; phylum Streptophyta; class Magnoliopsida; order Asterales; family Asteraceae; genus Lactuca; species Lactuca serriola. Next base: position 254,108,011 of record NC_136410.1, on the reverse strand, counting down.
TTCGAGTGAAAGGTTCACTCGACGAGTCGAGTGAGGCCTTAGAGGAGTCGAGTGACATGCATGGACTCGCCGAGCACTCTTGTGTACTCGACGAGTCTGGTCAGAGTTGACCGTTGACTTGAGTTGACTTCTATTGACTTTGGGGTTTTGGTCAACATAAGTAATAGAGGTCATAGAGAGGTAAAATGGTCTTTTACCCACTACCCGATTAGAGAGGGAAAGAGAAATTGTCGATTTAATTAGAGATATTTGCCTTACGTGTTAGGCGGTGGCGAGTTCGAGATTCAAGTGTAAGGATATCTGCTTTTTGCTTTTAGGTGAGTCTTCTCACTATACTTTACCTAGAGTGGTAAATAGAGTTATATGACAGAGTATCTTGTATGCAAAGTTATGTGCCAGAGTATCTTGTATGCTATTTATGTGATTGTGATGCACTGCATTATTTCTATGTGATCTATGCTGTGTATGTCCCAGAGTTTACAGAGTTAGAACCGGAAGGTTCACCGAGTTAGGACCAGAGGTTCCACAGAGTTAGGACCAGCAAGGTCCACAGAGTTATAGCCTCGAGTGGCTAGTATGTGTTATATGTGGTATTTTGGGGAACTCACTAAGCTTCGTGCTTACAGTGTTTTGTGTTATGTGTTTCAGGTTTTCTCATGATCACGGGACGACACCGGCTCGATTGTACACACCAGAGAAAGAGTTATGTTTTGAGGATCCTAGATTATTAATAAGGGTTGTGTTTTGTAATTTGAATAAACGAGATTTCCATATAAAATGTTATGAAAAGTATGCGATTTTAAAATGAAAAAATTGTTTGAAAAATTACGGTGTTACAGTTGGGGGGGGGGGGTTGTTTAATGCGGCAGGGATATCTGCAGCCCCCACCCCGATTTTCTTAAAATAAGAATGGGCTTTACTTTTTTGGCCTTTGTAAACTTTTGCAAGACTCGAATCAATGCTCTGCAACAATTGAGCATGCTCCGGATCTATGTTAACCTTATCCAAATCAAATTTATTCTACAAATACAAAAAGTTAGTTAATTAAATAACAATCACAAATAAACTTTAAATTGTATCCAAGTTACCTTTAGATGCATAACTATTGCGTTCCTTAATGCAGGGGAAACATTGTCCCAACCAGATACGTTGAAAGGGTCATTGTTCCACAAATACCTCCAAATTTCATGTGTGAACCAATTACCACGCTTCCTGACAGGGGAATTTGTGATCTCCCTGTCAAAATCCATATCCACGGGCTTTCCCTTGATTGCCCGTATCAACTTTCCTGGCTCGATATTTTTTGACATGCCCCTTCTGTTTTTGGAAGCTCGGCTGAAAAAATACAATTAAAAAAATTAGTCACGATAACTTATAATAAATTAATAACAATAGCTAATAAATATATCATAATAAAACTTATCATCCTGTTCGTGTTGACCACGATCAAAGCCTATTGGAGGTAGTGGATCCCCGACTCCATCACCTCCATGTCCAAGCCCCATAACATCGACCATCATGGCAAATAGTATCACCCAAGTAAACCTTATCTGTAGCCTGTAAATTACAAGATGTACAATATAGAATACAATATGAATAAAAGTTAGTTACCCTACGAAATTGTAAGATATACAATAAACAAACAACATAAATAAAAGTTAGACAAACAATATGAATTAAAGGTACACTTCAAATAAAGTTTCTATTACAAATTTTTTTTTGATTTTTTAATCAAAATCTTCATCATATACTTCAATGTCTTCTTCATCAGTATCATAATCAGAATCGTCATCATCATAATCATTCTCTTCGTCGGAAACATTATCGATTCTACCCGTTGGCGGAGGTACTTCAGTCTCGTCCTCATCGTCACAATCAACATTATTTTGAGCTACATCAACATTGTTTTGAAAGTATTGTGAGAAGTAGATAAAAAGTCTAGCTCCAGATGAAGAGTTGTTTTGAACTATGTCAACATTTTCGGCCTCCACATTGTCGACATCTTGGACAGAGTCACTGTAACCATTTTAGACACAAGCATTGTCGGATGGTGGATCCCAAATACTTCGATGATTAACATGCTCGACGACACAAGGAGGGTTGCTATTTTGGTTTCTTCGATGATTAATAGGCTTGCGGATGCAAAACACTTGTTTAGCTTGCGAAGCATATATGAGTTGTTCATCTTGGTACACTTCTTTTTCTGTGTCGATACTGATGAAATTATCATTAGGAATCTCTCCCGTATCGAACCACTAGCACCGAAATATTACAGTCGAATAATCATATGGATATTGCACCTCTATAATCTCTTCTAACTGGCCATAATATTTCTCTCCATTCTCACCAACCGCTAGAACCCCAGAGTTTTGCGTTTTGCATTGTGCATCACAACTAAGTACCATAAACCTAACGCCTTTGACTATACACGCGGTGTAAGTATAAACATCCATTTGTGAGCCAATTGAAAGGGTTGACAACTCATTGTGGAATTTTGGAGAGTTTTATTTTTCCATCTGATAAACCTATTAAACATATGTTGATGTGTTATGTATTCTTGATTTGTTATATTTATCAAAGATATTTGTTTGTTAATTATTATTACCTTCAAGAAACCAGTTGGGAAATTCGGTCTTTTCGTCACTTTCAGGATGTTCAGATTTGAATTTTCTATATTGATGAATATATATATATATATATATATACATATATATATATATATATATATAATTGATGAATGGAAAAGTAACAATAAATAATGAAAGATAATTAAAAATAAGAACACTTACTCAATATATTGTCTGACTTCTTGACGGCTATTTAATATAAACCATTCTATATTACCTTTCTCCCTTATATCAAGATGTTTGATTTGCATTGCGCTCGTCATTCGACACTTGGACTTAAACATCCAAAACTTTGTTTTTTCAATGACAACGTGTTTGTTTCTTTCAAGGCGATTGAATTGAGTCTACACATCTCGAAGGTACATCGAACAAAATGACAAAGCTTCTTCAGTAACATAACCTTAAGCTATACAAACTTCTGACCTCGTGTTATTTCTGACATAGTTTTTTGGTTTTTTCATATACCTTTCAAACGGATACATCCATCTCATACATACCAGACCTCCGACAATCGCTTCATCAGGTAAATGCAAAACTAAGGGAATCATAATGTTGAAAAACGTTGGAGGATAAATCAACTCTAACTTGCACAAGATTCTAATAATGTCTTCTTTTGCTTTCCTCATATCCTCCACCTTTAGTGTTCTGGATCAAATTTGCTTGAAAAACTGACAAAGATCTACAATTGGTGTAGAAGTTTCTTTGTCGAATAATGCTCTAACTCCAATCGGTATCAAACGTTGCATAAGAATGTGATAGTCATGAGATTTCAACCCAATAATGTTAGTACCATTATCTACAAGTTTCTTACTATTGTTAGATCCAAACCCATCAGGCAATTTAACATCTCTTATAAATTGGCAAAAGATTTTGCGGTCAGGTTTCTTGAATGAGTAGCTTGCATGTGGTCTAGTGAACTTGTTACCATTTTTTTTGCAACCATTGATTATGCCGGATATTAAGATTTTTCAGGTCTTCACATGCATTTGATGTGTCTTTACTCTTATCATTCATCATAGAAGTACCCAATAAACTCTCACCCACATTTTTCTCGACATGTATCACATCTATGTTGTGCTTCAGTTGTAGAGAAGACCAATACTCGAGCTCGAAAAATATGCTACATTTCGACTAGTTCAACTCAAATCCTTTTCGATCCATGTTTGCCTTGAGAGTGTTAGGATGTTTACCCGCTTCACGAAGTAGTAGACGGCCTAGTTTCTCTTGAATGTCTTCATTAGTAAAGTGTCTCGGAGCGGGTCTTGTCTTGGGTTGCCCGTTAAATTTCAAACTCATCCTTAATGGATCATCAGCATCTAAGAATTGAAGATGAACAATATAAATGACTTTATTTATTGCACAGTACGAGGGAGTGTCTTCATTGCAAGTCGGGCATGCTCTATACCCTTGTATGCTCCAACCCGATAAACTACTACGAGCTGGAAAGTCGTTTATTGTCCATAACAACATAGTTTTCATCGTGAAGAATGTGCTTGTCGCTGCGTCTTTAATACGTACGCCTGATTACCACAATAACTTAAGATCTTCCACTAATGGCCTAAGGAAAATATCTATGTCCTTTCCAGGCGCTTTAGGGTCGGGAATCAACAAGGCTAACATAAATGATGACTCATTCATACAAAGCCATGGCGGCATATTATATGTGGTGAGTACAACCGACCACGTATTATGCGGATTACACATGTTACCAAATGGATTAAAGCCATCAGCTTCCAACCCTAGGCATACGTTGCGAGCTTCACTCGAGAAGTCATGGTAACCTGCATCAAATTTTTGCCACACATCCGACCGTTTCCGCCGTTCCTTGTTTGGTTGTGGACCCGGGGCAGAGCCGCACTTCCGACCGTCTTAATAATTTTAATTATATATGAATTGTATACACGAGGTAATGATAGATGGACCAAGTATGAACCCTATCATGAGCATCAAGGCAAAGTTGCCCATATCTACGAGTGAGTATTCTACCATTCAGAGGAGCACAACCCTAGTAGTACTGCTAAGAAAGCTAATTTCAGGACGAAATTCCATCTAACGGGGGGATGATGTGACAGCCATAATTTTTTTCCTTGTAAAGTCAAGACAATCAACCTTACGTCAGACTTGCTCCTGCTATCTTTTATCAATGTTTAGAGTCTATTTGAGTGTTCTAAGCCTAGTACATTCAAGGAATGAGTGTTAGGAAGTACCTGCTAGAGTCACTGTACAACATTCAAGCCTTAAACACCACCAAAAGGAGTTCATGGCCACAACTCATGAGTTTACGACTGTAAACTCATGGTTGGTCGTAAACTCCCCCCTTTAAGTCTCATTTCCTTCACTTTTCTTTCATTCTTACACTTTCAACTCAAGAAACTTCCAATCTCTCTCAAGTATCATCAAGCCTTTCATCCTAGATCTTCAAAAACGTAAGTATTTCTTCCATCTTGGAGTTGTTATTCTTCTTAATCATGTATCATCCTTTGATTTCATCCACAAAAATCAACACTTTTGTCTAGATCTTCATAATCATCATCTTTCACCAAGAACACCAAGAACACACACTTGTTCTTGGTGGCCGAAAACTCCTCAAATGCCCTCAAAAGTGTGAGTATTCCATCTATCACCTAGTTAGACATGTTAAACACTAGATCATAGTCTTGAAACATCATCAATCTCATAAAATTCAAGAGTTTATGGCCATAAACTCTTGGTTATGGCCGTAAACCCTTGTTTTGATCATATTTTCAACCTTAAACACTTCTAGGTTCTTGCCATCCATTAGAACACTTGAACCTTTGAAACCCCTTTGATTTAAGACCCAAAATGACACCATTTGGAGTGTTTACGACCGTACACACTTGGTATGGTTGTACACACCTCAACACCTTCCAAAAAGGTTAGTTTTGCTCATCCTCTTGTTGAGCAATAGTCCCACAAGCTTCCCTATCATTCAATCACCCTCTTATGCACATTTTACCATGAGTTTACGGTCGTACATTCCATGGCTATAAACACCAATTGATGTCCATAAACATCCCTTTGATCAATCACATGTGATTCATCACTTCACTTCAAGTGTTCCTTAGACCCTCAGGGTGTTTTCTTGCATGATAGTCGCTTTAAAAACTAAATTCATGCCAATATATGCCATTATATGTCATTAGGACTCGTTTGTGTCTCGGAAGTTCATTCGTGGAACTTCTCATCCTTACACACAAACCTTCGACTGAATCACCCACATAAGGTGAGTTCATACCCCTATAATTAATCTTTTAAATTTTTTAAATGCTTTTTTTTGGGGGGGGGGGGGGGGAATACAAGTTGAACACAATGTTAATTGTGAAAATGTTTTGCTATAAACATCATTTTAACAGATTGTTTATGTATTATAAGTGATCAAAACATTTCAAAAACTCTTTTTAAGTTAGCTTACTTTATAGTTTATAAAACTCCGTTTTTAAAGTACAATCATAACTTAGTAGATAAATGAGTCTTTTCTTCAAGTCAGAAACAGATCAAGTAAACATACTAGTAAACTATAATATGTATAGTTTAGGGGTTCAGTTCACACTAGAACATAGAGAACATACTATAAAGAGAAATAGGGAGGTAGATACAATACACGATAACAGAGAGAACATGCTAAATACTATAACAGAAGAACAAATCATGATTAACAACATTATACCAATGATCACTAACTCATTGTTCTAAACAAAAGGTGATTATAAATGTGGTATACAAGAACAAGATAACTTTAATGTGAGACTACTTCACGGCTCTGTAATTTGTTTGCTGAAGTCGCGTTTTGTAACCAGAATCTCTTGGAGGGAGAGTGTTTAGTATGGGTACAACCACATCACATAATGACATTAATAAAACGAGCTAGTTTTATGGTATTCAATACTTCAGTGGTGTCAATTTAAAAGACAACTGCAAACTTACATCAATACAAGCGACAAACAGAACAGTCGAGTGATAGTACATTCAGTAGAAAGTTATCTATAATGCTAACTTTATGATTCCTTAGTGCATACATCAGGGATATATATTAATCGGATCCGACACACAGTAGAATGTGTGCTTTCCGCTTCATTTCCTGTTCCTTATTTGGTTGTGGGCTTAGAGCAGATGCACCCAGTCTACCACCTATTCGATCTTAGTTATATATATATATATATATATTTATATGTATATATATATATATATATATATATTGTACACACCAAGTAATCATAAGGAGTACCAGGTATGGGTCAGGTCATAGTATACAAATTCAATACATCGTTTTCTAGTACAAAAACATACTTTTCAGATAGGTCATGAGTAAACTAAACTAGAAACTTACTAGCAATGGGTTTAATCCATTTTATTAAACCAGTATAACTTAAAGGACCTTAGGTAGTTAATTCTATAATATCGCATGGAGCATTTGGACAAAAGTCATCCTTCATTTGCAGCAGAAGTACGTAACGTAAGATTAGGCCTAAGTATAGATGGGTTTGCACCACATGGAGCATTTGGAAAGCAATATTCATCTTGGCCTATTATTATAAACCTTATAATTTGCCACCTTCTATGTGCATGAAAGAGCCTTACATGTTTTTGACCGCACTTGTGCCAGGACCGTCAAACCCTAAGCATCAAATAGATGTATTCTTGCAACCAGTTGTTGCAGAGTTGGAGCAATTATGGAAAGAAGGCGTAATAACATATGATATTGTTGGGTTTTGAGCATCCTAACACTCCTAAGTGTACATGCAACCCTAAATACCTTGGATCTATGTTTTCTCTATTATACATGCAAATATGAACTTCCAAGGTATTATCCTAATCTAGCATACAAAACAATGAATATAACAAGATAGAATACATACCTCTTTGATGTAGAAAGTCTTCATGAAGCTTGAGTGCCTAGTGCCCCAAGTGTGACACCTCAAATGGTTCACACAACACCAAATACACTTGGAATAACTTGAGAGAAACTTGAACACTCCTTGAAATCGTCTAGCCCTCACACTCACACATAGTGCATGATTTCTTGAGCCATGGGATTCTTTTATATGGTGGCTATTAGGGTTACACCATGTAACTCATGACTTTACCCATTCCTTATTCTCCATGGATTTTAACCTCCATGGAGAATCCATGGGTCACCCCATGGACTTAGTCCAACATAAGGAATCTTGGATCACAAGCCCACATATATACGAATGAATGATTTACACAATCAACCCATATATTTAATTAGTCTCCTTTTGATCACTTAATTAATTCCAAATTAATTCTTGATCAATACTAATTAAATAACCTTATTAATATATTAGAACTTATAATATATTAACAAACCTTAAGTGTTATTTCTCTCATTTTAGTCTATCTAAATGCATGATGCCATGCAACCCAAATGGACCATGCCGGGTCGGGTCAAGTCTTACCAATTATAGTTATGGACTTAGACATTAATCCAATAGTCTCCCACTTAGATAAGTCTAAAACTATTATTGTGTATGACTTCAAGAACTGACTGGCAATCATATCTCTCAAAAGCTTCTGTCGAACTCTGACCTTGTAGATGAACTCTGACCTTTGTCAATGACTTGTCCATTAGATAAGGGATCATATATTCCTCCATTCTAGATATCATATGGACTGAGACATGGATTATAATCATTCTCTCTGTCCATTTTTTGTTTCCCGATTTCCAATTTATGACGACTGACTAATTGAACAAATCAAATCAGTCCTGGCCCGGCCGAGCACTTCCATTTGTCATCATCAAATCATCGAGGGGCCCACAAATATCGCTTTTATCCCGAAGGTAAAAGGAATGGATAAACTTCGACTCATATGGCTTGTTCTACTACTTGTTGAATCATACACAAAGGCATGCTTTATAACACCGAGTTACCGAATGCGTTTTCGTGCAATCAATGTACAACCAACTCATAGTAACAACTCATATCTCTAGGTTTGAAGAATATAAGATATTATCGTCTCATGGTAACTCGTGATAAAATCCATGAAGTGATTCCAATAAGCGCGGGTTGAATCTAATACTCAGAACTTATGAGCACTCATGAGTGTTGTAGCCCTTTGTCCAACATCTTAGACCTCTACAAGCCAACCCATGACAGTCTTGATTCATATCTACTTCCAACATATGACCGACTGTGGATGGTTTGAATAACTTAGTCATTCCGGAAGAATAACCTAGTTTATTCTGGAAGTCAAAACATGCAAAATGAAACACAAGAATAATTGAATCCAATATGGTATCAAAACCTATGAACATAAATAAAACACCTTTTATTTATCCCCATATGATTACACATTATTCATTGTATACTGTTTCAGCTATCAACTTTATTCTTGAATTTAAAACAATAATTGTCCCATGCTCCAAGCATGTACACTATGTTTTCTAAACACTAGTCATGTCATACACCAAGTACGCATACTATGTTTGTCTATGATCTTTACTTTGTGAAATAGATCAATTGAACATAACTCCAATGATCCTCTTTTCACAGTCCCAAATCCTTACTGCAAATGCAAAAATTCCAAATTCATGCGATTTACTGAAATCTGTTAGATTCTAAACTTATATGCATTGATCCTCTTGTAATGATTATGAACAAAGTCACAAGGACTTGACAACAAACATTACAAAGTATTCCAAAGGAGATCAACTCCTTGGAAACATCCTTTTTGCATTAAGTTTCCTTAATCTTACATAGATTGCAAATTCTAACTTTGAAACATTTCCAGATTCATTTTGACTATTACTTCTGAACAAGAGTTGCCTCCTTACAGATTATGTCAATATGGTCCTTCCAGAATTATCACTATACTTCCAACTGTCCTTGAGCATCCAATATTTGGTAAACCTTAGATTGTCCTCGACAACTGATTAATCCTTTTAGTCATATCCAATTCTAGACGTTTTCCCTTCTTAATGCCCTAGGCATTTGGAAAATTTTAGAAAGGATGAATATAGCACATGTAATCGATCTTATATCCGAAGCATATGGGACACGATTCATGATGTCTCACATAAAGACTAAACTAGTCTTTTTCTATAACATTTCCATTTCTATTTGCCAAGTTCTCATAATTCAGATTATGAAAAGGGATGCCGTAATCATAATTGAATTTTAGAACGCAAATAATGGACCCATATACAAAATTTTCTTATGTTGAGCCATTCCAACATGAAATTCATATATATATATATATATATATATATATATATATATATATATATATATATATATCCTTGACTAAATATGATTAAAACCTCAATCTAAGCTTTTATATCTGAGATGAAGTATAATTTCCTCTCCCTTAATTATAGCAAAACAACTCTTTCCCAATTGAAACTTTTGTTTTCTATAATTAACATTGCTAACTTGCAATACTTATCATAATTATCATGCTCCCACTAACATGATGATTATTAGCATGATACTTATGCTCCTACTAGCTTTGACATGTACTCAGAAATTAGCTGACTTTCTTATCGAAGTTCAGATTTCTAATACTAGATTGTTTTGATAAAACTTTATCAAAATCATACACCTTCCCTTAGATAGCTCATAGGTGTGTCTAAACAGTTATGAAGAGGGATGCCGTAATCATAATGGTTAGACCTTTTTTCCACTTCTCACAAGTCCAGGTTAGTGTGCCGGTTAACCACACACGCTCTACTAACGACTTTGAGAATGCAAATATCGCAATTACTATCTAGCTAAAATCTACTTAGTGAAAGTGTTTCCTCACCATCATTTTCATGAATCGGAGAGAAACCTTATGACACTTAGATTTTTATGGTGTATGAGTTCCTACCCATATGAATTTGTCAAAACCATAATCACAAGACAAGGATAATGACAAATCCAAACTCATATGGATTGAACTCAATCTTAATTTCTTGCCACATGGCAGCTCAAGGGCCTGCCATTGCTTCCAACTTGTTGTGCAACCAATTGAGAACTCTAAAAACTCATATGCAAAGCCAACTTTAATTGGAATGGGCACAGAATATGTCAACATGGTAGGTTATAAACCTCAAGTCGTGTGCTAGTGAAGAACTTCAGGTTTTATTCTTGATTAGTTCTTGAGACTTTCAAGACCTTTAAGACTCCCACTGTCCTCTTGACCTATAAGAATCCCTTGTCAAACATCCAAGAGATAGTGGGGATTCTAATCAAGAGAAACACTTCAGATAATTGGCCTTAGTTGGTCTTTGTTTTATCCAAAACATCACAACTTAGCAATTTCAAATGTACAAGAGTAGGAAACTTTTACTCTTACATTTGACAAGTGTTTTAAACCTTCTTTAAGACATGTCACTCAAATTACAATCTTGGAGTATGACTCTAAGACTTGTATTGGAACGAAGTATGACTCATCTTCTTGATTTAACCATTTCAACAATTCAAGATTCCTCGTCTTAGTCATAAGAATGCACTAAGATTTCCTTAGAGAACTAATTATGCTATGGTTTCTTAATCATTAAGATGATCACAAAACTGATACTAAAGTACTCTCCCATCTTTTCAGATTTGAGAAACTTTTATCCTTCTGCCTAATTTGATTATTCTTATTCGCTCTGCCATACATTGGAACCTTTTCCAATGTCTCAGAGCTACACTTAAGCTTGTAAGTATAATCATATTTACTGAGCTTTAGTAAACCATGACGAATAGTCTTATCGATCTTTTGTGGTGGACTTGACCAGTGCACAAGAATGTGTACTCGATCCCTTAGTCCTTCACTTGTCTCACACATCCATGTGAACAAGTAGTTAGTCTTAATTTTTTTTCAATGCTTGAAAGTTCTCATTCATCATGCTATACAACTTGCATGATTCCAAGTTTCTATCCAATTGAAACTTGGGTGATGAGAATCTTTCCTTATTTGGTAAATTTTGACACTACCACAAATGAAAGAATCAAATTCACTTTCCAATATTGCTATCAATGGAATCTTATAAGCAACAACTTTTCACAAATGCCATTGTAAGGATACCTAAAATAAATAAAATCAAAACCTTTTTCTTTTATTTTAAAACTTTGCGGAAAACGTATCCTTACAATCCATATGAAAACCTTGTTGTTATCTATTCCTAAGCAATATAAATATCATAACTCTTAAGTAATAGCCCAAAATTCTGATCACCGAACCATGCGATTGAAATCCATCTTCGCGATCAGAATCAGCATGCACTTAATAGAGTTAGACAATGGACTTTACCTGAAGTAGAGCCAAACTTATTGACTTTAACATCCTTAGGTAAATTTGGCAGCTTCGCAACCAATGCCCCTTCCTTTGGCAATGGTTACCTATGGACCCTTGATAATGGGACTATCTCAGACTTAGCCTCTCTCTTTACCATTTGGTCAACCAAGTTGACTATGGCCGATCCCTTTCCATTGGAAAGAGAGAGCTTTACTAGATATCCAATGTCATTATTGTCAATGTCCACAAGTTCTAGGAAGTTGATCTTAGCAAATAGATAACTGATCTTGAAATTCAAAACATGCTCGTCGTATGACTATTAACAATAAGAAGTTGAGATTCTATAAGTGAAGTTTCAGGTTTTTAAAATCTGAAATAAGGGATATCGAACAACAAACAAAAAATTAGGGTAATCTTGGGTGAATTAATTTGATACCGGTGCATTGTTGGTGGGTTTTAGTAAGGCATGCTTTGAGGATTATTTTCTTTCAAATAGAGATTTTGGGCTGATGTTTCAATGGAAGAAGATGAAATTTTAAGAAGCCAATTTTTCTGCCCACCAAGTGTTTGATAAAATGCCTAAACCAGTTTTTCTCGTGCTGCAGCCTTGTTGTTCAAGATAATGTAGTTTGCTTAGTTTGGATGCTTCTAGTGCACACCAACATTGTGTTGGTGTGCCATTTCCTTCCCTTCCTTGTTTAATATTGCTTCATAGTTTTAGCTTCATCTCGAGGCTTGTTCTCTTATATGGCTTCTTCTTCCACAAGTTCGAGTGATATGTGTCTGTGCCCATTCAGAAGCTTCCATTGTTGCCCAAACGGTGAAGTTGGAAGTAAAGGGATTGGCCGTATGATTTCACACATCAAAAGACATCATTTACATACCGAAGATCGTAAAAGTGTGTTACGTGAAGCTCTTTCTAGGGATGTTGGTCTATTTACAGCAGTGGAAGAAACTTTGAAGGCCTTTGGTCAATGGATGTGTGGGGAGTGTATGACTTTGCAGGCTCTTAGTCGTTATTGTCATCACCCGGGTGGTCGTGTGAGGTTTCTTACGGGGAATGACGGTTCAAGTCGTTATATTGTCGGTATCCCAAAGCCGTCAAATAACGAGTCGGTGACAAATGCTCTTGGAGGTTTGGTTTTTGATGTTGCACTCCTTGATCGTGTTTTTAAAGAGCCTATCACTACTGTCAAGAGTATCCCCCATAGTTGTCGTCTTGCTTTCTATCAGGCTTTGAAGACCGCTCTTTACAAGGTGATTGCCCAACCTGGCTCAGTTGAGGCATGGATGTGTTTTTTACTTCTCCCCCGATGTACACTGCAGGTGTTTAGACCCAAAAATAGACAAGAATGTAGGTCTGGGAATAGAAAATATTTACAGCAAAGCTCCATCTTGAAATCCTACGATACATGGGGGAAAGAGGGTGGTATCACGAAGTTAGTTCAAAATATGTTAGACAATCCTGAGGTTGGAGCTATGAGACGGGGTGGATGCATCCTTCAGAAGGAGGCTATATAAAGTAACACCAACATCAAACAGTGCCTCCGTAGGGTTGCAGATGGTCATTTTACCGCAGCAGTGAAAGTGTTATGCTCATCGGGTGTTGAACCATATAATGGTGATACTATTAAAGCTTTGGAGGACAAACACCCTTTCAGACCACCCCCATCCATGCCGAGCCCTATAATTTCTGAAACTCCCCTTGTAGCCGACTTTGATTGTGTATTTAGTTGCATCAAATCCTTCCCTAAAGGAACTTCTTGTGGGAGAGATGGCTTGAGGGCTCAACACTTACTAGACGCCCTTTGTGGAGAAGGGTCTTCTATTGCCACAGATCTCATACATGCTATCACTTCAGTTGTTAATTTATGGTTAGAGGGAAGATGTCCAACCATTTTGGCAGAGTTTGTTGCATCCGCTCCTCTCACGCCTCTACTTAAACCTGACAACGGAATCCGTCCGATTGCAGTAGGCACTATATGGAGACGTTTGGTTTCCAAGGTTGCCATGAAAGGTGTGGGTAAAGAAATGGCCAAGTACCTTAATGATTTTCAGTTTGGGGTTGGTGTATCTGGTGGTGCTGAGGCTGTGTTACACAGTGCCAATAGGGTGTTGAGTGAACACCATGCTGATGGGTCTCTTGTAATGATGACTGTGGATTTTTCAAATGCCTTTAACCTGGTGGATCGTTCAGCATTGCTCCACGAGGTTAAGAAGATGTGCCCTTCCATTTCTTTGTGGGTGAATTTCTTGTACAGGCAAGCAGCGAGACTTTATATCGGAGACCAACATATATGGTCTGCCACTGGGGTGCAACAAGGTGACCCCTTGGGCCCTCTTCTTTTTGCCCTTGTTTTGCACCCACTTGTGCACAAGATTAGAGATAATTGTAAGCTCCTTCTCCATGCTTGGTACCTAGATGATGGGACTGTCATTAGGGATTCAGAGGAGGTGGCTAGAGTGTTGAACATAATTCGGTTGGATGGTCCAGGTTTGGGTCTCGAGTTGAACATCAAGAAAACGGAGAGTTTTTGGCCCTCATGTGATGGTAGGAAGCTTCGGGCTGATTTATTCCCTATGGAGATAGGGAGACCTTCTTTGGGGGTGGAACTCCTTGGGAGGGCTGTTAGCAGAGACGCAGGGTTTATTAGCGGGCTGGCCATGAAAAGAGCGGTCAATGCTGTTGATTTGATGGGCCTTCTTCCACAACTATGTGACCCACAGAGTGAGCTCCCTTTTCTTCGATCATGTATGGGCATTGCAAAACTTTTCTTTGGTTTAAGAACATGTCAGCCGGTACACATAGAAGAGGCAGCGTTATTCTTTGACAAGGGATTGCGCAGGTCTATCGAGGATATGGTGGTATGTGGAGGCCCCTTCTTTGGAGACATTCAGTGGCGCTTGGCTTCCTTACCTATTCGTTTTGGTGGTTTGGGTTTGTACTCGGCCTACGAGGTTTCCTCCTACGCATTTGTAGCCTCGAGGGCCCAATCTTGGGCATTACAAGACCGCATCTTGCGTGACAGTGGCATAGGTGGTATGGACTCGAATTATCTATGTGCTATGACTTGTCTCTGTGATACGATTCCGGGATTTGACTGTAGCGGTTTCACTAATAAGGACACCGCCCCCCCTAAATCCCAAAAAGTTTTGGCGTGTGCCCTTTTTAGCAAAATCGTCCAAGGTATGGAAGTCAACTTCGAGATGACTGTCAGATAGAAAGCAGTCTTTGAGTGTCTGCGGGCGCCTCATGCTCAAGATTTTCTGCTAACTATCCCTATTGATGGTCTTGGCCAGCATGTGTCTCCTGTTTAGTACCGAACTATCCTTCGTTACCGCCTCATGATTCCCATATTCCCAATTGACGAGATATGCCAGTTTGTCGCAAGGCATGTTTGGATACCTTTGGGGAACACGCGGTTCATCGTAGAGAGCTCCCTGGTTTCAAGTATAGGCATGATGTGGTTCGGGATGTTCTCTTTGATGCTTGTCGGCATGCTGGTATATCTGTGAAGAAAGAAGCGCCAGTGAACTTTTTGACGGACCCCCAGGATGGCAAGTCCACACTTAGACCGGCTGACATTTTGGTCTTTGGATGGATAGGAGGGAAGCATGCGTGCGTGGATCTTACTGGTGTATCTCCTCTCGTTGGTTTGGGGAGCGGAGGTTTCGTAGCTGGGCATGCCGCTTTGAAAGCCGCTGCGTGCAAAGTGGTAAAGCACGACAATGCATGTAGAGAAAATCAACATGTGTTTGTTCCTTTTGCATTTGATACATTTGGTTTTCTCGCACCAGAGGCGGTGGAGCTCCTTAACAGAGTCCAATGGCTCATGCATTCTAATGTCATATCTCCTAGATCCACAAATGTTGTTTTCAAAAGAATAGGTTTTGCCATCCAAAAAGGGCTACCGGCGCAGCTTGTTGCCCGTTTGCCTTCAATCGATATGTATTGAATTCAAGTGTTAAGAAAGACCATAAATATGATCATAGTTTCATATAGATCCAAGGTATTATCTATCTACATGTATTTATTAAGGGTCTTGTCATAGTCTGTTTCATAGGAGTCCCAAAGGAACTCACTATGTGACTTAGAAAGTAGTTGAGGCACCAACTTTCTCAACACTTTGACACCCAACTCTCTCGGCTTGTCAATATGTGACTACATCTCCAAGATGTGATCACACATAGACCTTTGCTTGCCAATAGGGCTTGAGTGACCTTAAAGTTTTCAAGAACTTGTGGGTTAGGGAGAATAATTGGAGTAGGTGAAAGAAGTATGATTTCCATGGGACATCATCTTCATTTAGGAAATCTTGTTTCAAGAGATTTAGGAAGATCATAAATGTCTAAATGAGACATCTTTTTGGGAGATATTCAAGATAGTTGATTTAAAGTCCTTAATATGACACCCAATATGAAATATTAAGGCCCGGACCCAACAAACTATTTTATAACTTAGAAGAGGGATGCCGTAATCCAAGCTATAAAATATTCGAAGGTAGGTGAATGACGATTCACCAATTTCCACCAAGATAAACAAAATGTATTATTAGGTTTTAATTGGTTTTTGAAACTCCTAGATCTTTGAGATTCATTGAATTTTCAATGGCATGTTTCAATCTCGAGTGTGCCCTTCAGGTTTTGTGACTGGGATGCCGAGGATCACAAAGCAAGGTGTGAAGTAACCATGCAAATTACTTGGTACCCTTAAGTGTTTACCCCTCAATCGATGTGCCGGTTAACCACACACGCTCCATCGATACTATGATAAACATTAAGTTACCCTTTGCCTACCTTGTTAAATACGAGTTAGTGTGCCGGTTAACCACACACGCTCCACTAACCGACTTAAACAAAGTGCAAAGTGTAATTTCATGGATTAGCACCTTATTCACATTTTCCTAAGTAACTAAGATTGGGTATTTATAAAAGTTTAGTTACTTAGTATTTATCCTTAATAATTTTAATGAAGGGAGAATTCTAGTCCTTGTTCTACCCGTTCGGCTAACAACCCTCCACCGGTCAAGGAAGCGGTGGGTGAGAGTGGACACCCATTAAACTGCCATTTTATAGGCAGTAACCTTATACCCCCTTATAGACCGGCTTCGTGAATGAGGCCTACTAACGGTAAGACTGACTTTACTCTTATACATACATATATATATATATATACATATATATATATATATATATATATATATATATATATATATATATTATTAACTTATAATATTATAAAGAATAAGGGTTGAATTTTAACTTTTAAAATTCTAAGGGCTAACTTGGAATTAAAGTATTCATGGGGAAAACTTTACAAATTCCAAAACTTGAGGGCAAGTTTTGAAACTATTCAAAACTCTTGGATTTTCATAACTTATGAGTTTAATTAAAGTTTTAAAAACTTTAATGAAGTGACTCTTGAGCATCCATAACTTCAGGACAAGTTATGGAGTCATAAAACAATTTAATGAGGAAAAAGACTCTTCATTTTGTAACCTATGGCAACTTTTATGAGTTTTAAGATTCATAAATGTGACTTATAAGTTACGTAAACATATTTTATGAACTTTTTTAGATTAATTTGGATTAAAACCAACTACCACATAATTTTATTCATTAATCTAAATTCACTCATAAAACAAGGTAACACAAAAAACTTTTGGTGATCCATAACTTATTCTTAAGTTATGGAATCCTTTAAAACATTAACACCAAATTTTGTAACTCCATAAAACTTTGAATCAATTTTTTTTTAAAACCTTTTCATATCCATAACTTATGGAGGTTTCAAAACATAAAACTATTTAGATCAAACTTTTAAAACTAATAAAATAATCATATCATTTTATCTTTTATTAAATTTGACCTAATTCAACTCATAAAGTAAATTATTCAAATTTTACAAATAATTAGTTTTTCACAAGAACAAGTAATTATCTTAAAATTTGACAAACTTCATGTTTTTTTTTCAACTTTGAAAATAAAATATTTGCATCAATATAACAGAAAACAACCCGTGGCTCTGATACCACTGTTGGGTTTTGAGCATCCTAACACTCCTAAGTGTACATGCAACCCTAAATACCTTGGATCTATGTTTTCTCTATTATACATGCATATATGAACTTCCAAGGTATTATCCTAATCTAGCATACGAAACAATGAATATAACAAGATAGAATACATACCTCTTTGATGTAGAAAGTCTTAATGAAGCTTGAGTGCCTAGTGCCCCAAGTGTGACACCTCAAATGGTTCACACAACACCAAATACACTTGGAATAACTTGAGAGAAACTTGAACACTCCTTGAAATCGTCTAGCCCTCACACTCACACATAGTGCACGATTTCTTGAGCCATGGGATTCTTTTATATGGTGGCTATTAGGGTTACACCATGTAACTCATGACTTTACCCATTCCTTATGCTCCATGGATTTTAACCTCCATGGAGCATCCATGGGTCACCCTATGGACTTAGTCCAACATAAGGAATCTTGGATCACAAGCCCACATATATAAGAACGAATGATTTTCACAATCAACCCATATATTTAATTAGTCTCCTTTTGATCACTTAATTAATTCCAAATTAATTCTTGATCAATACTAATTAAATAACCTTATTAATATATTAGAACTTATAATATATTAACAAACCTTAAGTGTTATTTCTCTCATTTTAGTCTATCCAAATGCATGATGCCATGCAACCCAAATGGGCCATGCCGGGTCGGGTCAAGTCTTACCAATTATAGTTATGGACTTAGACATTACTCCAACATATATATCTTTAAAACAAAATTTCCATCTAATAGCAGCTTTGATGTGGACAATAAACGATTTTCCAGCATATGCAATGTTGTTCGGATGGTCTACAACAGGTAAGCTAGCATGTCCACACTATGGGAAACATACACAAGCATTCAGTCTAGAGAATGGTAATAAGATGTCATGGGTTGACTACCATAGAAGATTTCTACAGGTAAATCACCCATATATGAAGGATAAAAATAAGTTCAAGAAGAATCGTCAAGTGATAGAAGGTCCTCCTCTAAGTAAGAATGGTGAACAAACTTTAAGGGAGATTGAACAATTAGGTTTGGTAAAAGTGACTGAACTAAATGCTGATGATGTAAACAAAAGATGTGGCGATCATGGTTGGAAAAAGAAAATCACATTTTGGGACTTACTATATTGGAAAACAAACCTCATTAGACATAATTTTGATGTTATGCATATTGTTAAAAATGTATTTTAAAACTTTTTTTATAGTGTAATGGATGTCAAGGGGAAGACGAAAAACAATGTAGCAGCCAGAAGAGATCTGAAGTTCTATTGTAGGAAGAGAAAAGGATTCGTAGATAATGAAAGAGCATACTACACTCTAGACAAGAATCAAAAGAAAGTCATATGCCAATGGGTGGAGAAATTGCGTTTCCTCGATGGTTATGTTTCTAATTTGGGGAGGTGTGTTGATTTAACAAGGTGTAGACTGTTCGGAATGACAAGCCACGATTGTCATGTTTTTATGCAAAGATTGACGCCAATTGCATTTCGTGAGATGTTGCCACAACAAATGTGGGAAGCATTAACAAAGTTGAGTATTTTCTTCTAAACATTAACAACAACATCAATCACAACAAAAGACATGGAAAGGATTGAAACCGAGAACCCAATAATATTATGTAAATTAGATACCATCTTAGTCCCTGGTATTTTTAACTCCATGGAACATTTACTAGTACATTTGCCATACGAAGCGAAGATAGTCGGTCCTGTCTAATATCGGTGGATGTATCCATTTGAAAGGTTTGTATGGTACATCGTAACATATGTTGCTATTTTTGTAAGCTAGTTTAAATAATCTTCACTATAGGTATCTAAATCAGTTGAAAAAAGATGTGAATAATAAGGCTCAAGTGGAAGGGTCCGCTGTTAACGCGTACTTGCTACGTGAAGCATCAATATTTTGCTCTCATTATTTCGAGACTGGTGTCCCCACATGTAATAGAAAGTTGCCTCGAAATGATGATGAAGGAGGAAATGAGCAAACGGATGCTAAGAACGACATGTTAGATATATTTTTATATCCTGTGCGTCATTATGGAAGATTCACAATTAGAATGATGTCTGATGAGGAAGTACATGCTGCCCAAACTTACATACTCCTTAACGAAGATAAGATCAATAATTACATCAAGTTCGTACATAATATATGCATCTTTTTTAATTATAATAATCATTTGGTGTGTAATTGCTATGATCGAATAACATTTACTGTTGGATTAGTGTCTAAGTCCATAACTATTTTGGTATGTACTTGACCCGATGGTGCATGGTCCTTTTGGGTTGCCTTCACCAAAGCAACTTGATAGGACGAATAATGGAGAGAAAGGATTAAATATGATTTATTAATATATTATGAGAATAATATATTAAAGGAGAAATCATATTGTTTAATTAATATTAGTCAAGAATTAATAAGAATTAAGTTTGTGACTAAAAGACATTAATTGAACTTAAGGGACTAGAACTGTCAATTGTATGATAGTTGAATATTGAGCTAATGGACTCCATATTAAAGGGGTGGATGAATTCTATGGGGAAACCCATTAGAAATTGTCCAAAGGCCTTTAAGGAGAAAGCCCATGGGTTGCTTAGGGCTTAAGCATCCAAATTAGGGTTTCCTTGTTAGATAACCCTAATAGCCTCACTATTTAAGGAACCCTTATGCCCCAAAAACGTGGACAAGCTTTCTTCTAGGGTTTCCACAGGTTTTGGGCAGCCTCCTTCTCTTCTCCTCTTCATCCTCTTGCTCTTGGTGTTTGTGAACCATCAGAGGAGTGACATTTGTGACTCTAAGCTTTCTAAAGTCAATACAAGGAGGATTTGGGATTGTTATTGCTACATAACAATCATGTTAATAACTTAAACCCATTCTTATGTTAATATGATTACTTGTATGCTAGAACTAGGGTTTATAGTCTTGGATGAATTGCATGTACAATAGAGAAACCTAGATCCAAGCATTAGGGTTTGTATGAGCACATATGATGTTCTTATGGCCAAAACCCATCATTTACATGCATGATTTTGTTTATTACATTCATAGTTACTTTAAAATGTTATTGAAATGTTGATATACAGAATATTTGAAGAACATTTGAATAAACTTAGGGGGGATATGGATGAACAGGTCCTTGCAGCTGAAATTGAGAAGAACTTTGCATTATGGTTTCAAAACTATGTGGGTGTTATTTTTATATTTTTTAAAATTTATTATTTTTTGTTATGGTTATAATAAACTCTAATTAAGTGTTTTGCCATTTTTCGTGTAGTCACGTAAGATCCTGATAAACGACAAGTATATATTTGACCTTTCCAAAATAGCATTCAAAAAAGTGAAATTATATAGTGTATACTTTGTCAATGGTTAGAAGTTTCACACAGAAGCTCATAGTCTGAACAAATCAACAACCAATAGTGGATTGTGTGTTAGTAGCCAAGGAGGAGATTATTATGGTAAGGTAGAGGAAATTTTAGAAGTTGGGTACCCTGGTTACCCAATTAAAACCATGGTTTTGTTTAAATGTCATTGGTACGATCCAACACCTAACATAGGAGTTAAGGTTCACAACCAATATAACTTGGTCCAGATAAACGTCCAAAGAAAATACAACAAGTTCGAGCCATTTGTTTTAGCCATGCAAGCCACTCAAGTGTGTTACATTTCGTACCCAAGTTCGATAACAAACAACTCGGACTGGTGGGCTGTATTTAAAGTTAAACCTCGTGGTTTGATCGATGAAAATCATCCTCAGAAAGATGTTTCTTTCCAAGAAGATGAAGTTGAATCAAATGAAATCATTATACCAAGTTAGCCGATACAAACAATCATGATGATGATCATGAAATGTCAAGCAACGATTTAGATAATGAAAATAATATTGATGAAGAAGGTGAAATTCATGAGGAAGACAATGATAGTATTCCTAATAGCGAGGGTAGTTATGAGTATAGTACATTGAGCAATGAAGAAGAAGAGGATGAAGAAGATAATGACTAGATGTTTTTGTGTGTTTAATGTTTTTTGCGATGAAGTTAATTTGTAATTTGGTTTAATATCAATACATAAATCTAAACTAGGAAGAAAGCTCGAGCTTCGACCCAAGATGTTTTTTTGTGTTTACATCATTCTATTAAAAGGACATTTTAGTCATTTTTTCTTCCTATGTTGTTTGAGTAGGATGAAGTATTTGTAAAACCCATGTTATTTTTGTGATGAAGTATAGTTAATGTAATTAAAAATAAGTTTTTAATGAATTCGTTATTAAGGAAAATAATCTACACAGATTATATATACTTTAACATGTTCGGTTAATGTAATTAAAATTAACTTTGTTATGAATTCGTTGTTAATTATTCATTATAATACTGTGTTTTCAATAAATTATGCACAACTTGATTAACACAACTGGCTTAACCATGCCATTTTCTAGCATAAGCTTAAGTTAGAGTTTGCTTTCCAGCAATATCTATTCATTTTTACATTTTTACCCGTTAGTTTATGCCACATATTACCAATTCAAAAACATTTCATTCAAACCATATCTTACAAACTCCAATGATCATAATAATAATTCAGCCATAGTATAAGAAAATTAATTAAGCATACAACATCCCAATAAATGTCGTCCCAAATTAGCTACGCGTTTTGTTCCATAGCAAAACAAGCAAACGAAATCATATTCCATAGTAGAATTTTCTAGCAAATACCTACGACTGGTACTTCCATAGCAATTCAACTATGGAATTGGTTTCCGTCACAAACTCCGTTGCATTATAACCACGATGATGAATTCCATAGTAACAGTATAACGGAAAGTGATTTGGTAACAAATGTCGTTGGAAAATTGCTACGAAATTTTGTTCCATAGAACTATTGGTAGCATAATACCAACGGATATGGAGTCGGTAGCATTTTCCCTAGCAACTCCCACTCTCGCTACCAGAAATAAAATTCATAGACAATGTGGTAGCAACATTGCTATGGAACGACATTCCATAGCACGATCCATTGCAGATTAACAACGAAAATACGTTCCATAGCAACCTTCCCTAGCAAAATCACGTTTTTCTTGTAGTGAAGTGAGACTTGTGAGCCTCCTCCATAACCGTCTGTCTGACCCCACCAGACATCGGAACCCATAACCGACTGTCTCGGGTCAATAATCCCTGGTTATCCAGCACAAACCAGGCGTTTTCGCCCCTGATCTCTCCAGTTTCCAGTTCTTTGGTTGCATGTCCTCATCCTGAGCATCTCTAATCAAGCTTATGAGTGGAGAATCGACCAATATCCTCATACATATTGCTGGTATGGAAGACCCAACTGACTTGCGGCTCAGAGTGTCTGCCACCACATTCGCTTTACCTAGGTGGTAAAGGATCTCACAGTCGTAGTCCTTGACTACATCTAGCCACCTGCGCTGTCTCATGATCAAGTTCGACTGATCCATGATGTGTCTTAGGCTCCTGTGATCCGTGTATATGGTGCAGCGGACCCTATAGAGGTAATGTCTCCAAATATTGAGAGTGAATACCACCGCTCCTAACTCCAAATCATGAGTAAGGTATCTCGTCTCATGCGGATTCCGTTGTCGCGATGCATAGGCTATCACCCATCATCTCTGCAAGAGGACCGCTCCCAGTCCTGTGATGGATGCATCACAGAACACCAAAAAATTATCGACTCCCTCTGGAAGAGTCAATACTGGGGCCTCACACAAACGCTGTCGGAGGGTCTCAAACGCCCTATACTGCTCAGGGACCCACCAAAAATCCACCCATTTCCTTGTTAGACGAGTCAGGGGTACTGCAATCTTGGAGAAATCCTATATGAATCTCCGGTAGTACCCTGCCAATCCCATAAAACTCCTTATGTCTGAGGGAGATTTCGGAACCTCCCACTGCATGACTGCCTCGGTTTTGGATGGTTCGACCAAAATCCCTTTCTATTTAACGAGATGTCCGAGGAACTGGACCTCTCGTAACCAAACCTCACACTTCGAGAACTTAGCATAAAGCCGTTCCCGCCTCAAAACTCCCAATAACTCCCGCATATGCTCCTCATGTTGCTCTCGGTTCTTGGAATATACCAAGATATCATCTATGAACTCGATGACCGAGCGATCATGCATCGGTCTGCATACACGATTCATCAGGTCCATAAACATTGTTGGCGCGTTAGTAAGCGCAAATGACATCACCACAAACTCGTAATGTCCATAACGAGTCAGAAACGTGATCTTCTCCACGTCCTCCTCTCTGACCCTGACCTGATGATACCCAAATCTCAAGTCTATCTTAGAAAACCAAGATGCACCCTGTAGCTGGTAAATAAATCATCTATCTTCGGGAGAGGGTATCGGTTCTTCACTGTTAACTTTTTCAACTCCCGGTAGTCGATGCACATTCGATGTGAACCATCCTTCTTCCTGACGAAGAATATTGTCTCTCCCCAGGGAGAACTCCTCGGACGAATGAACTGCTTTCCCAGCAGTTCCTGCAGCTATGAAGACAGCTCCTGCATCTCTGGTGGTGCCAACCGGTACGGTGCCTTGGTGATGGGAACCATACATGGAACTAGGTCAATCCTAAACTCGATCTGCCTCTCCTGAGGTATCCCTAGTAACTCCTCCGAGAACACGTCAACATAGTCCCTGGCCACTGGGACCTCCGAGACTGAAATCTGATCCCTGGCTCGTGTATCCACCACATACACGAGATAACCCGCACACTCGTGCTGAATATACTGTCTAGCCCTGGTGACTGAACAAAACCCTGATCCCACTCTGGTATCCTCACCATAATCAATCAACTCTCCTCTACTTGGGGTTCGAACCACTACCTGTTTACCCTCACAGTCGATCATGGCACCGAATCGACTAAGCCAGTCCATCCCCAGAATCACACATGCATCCCCCATGGGGATCGGAATCAATATATTGGGAAGGACACCCTGAAGATCTCCAACTCACATCCTTGGTAGACTGAAGAAGCAGAAACCTCATGTTCGTTGGCGATAGAGACTCGTAACGGACACTCTAGATCTCCTAATAGTACATTGAACTCCCTACTAAATGTATGAGATACAAATGACCGATTCGCCCCTGAGTCAAATAAAACTAATGAAGGTAAGGAGTTCACTAAAAACGTACCTAATCACAGGTAAAAACAGATAAGCATAAATCATATAAAGTCCAATAAGATAAGGGATAGAAACATACCAACAACCACATCTGGTGTTGCCCTGGCCTCCTCTGCGGTGAGCTGGAAGGCACGCCCCTGAGCCTTCGGGGGCTCAACTCTACCTGGCCTCCCGTCCGTAATCCTCAATGTAGCTGGCGCGGGAGCCTGCACCGGCTTAGCGGCAAGAAATAGACAGTTGGCTTTCAAGTGGCCATCCTGATCATAGTGATTACATAACCTCATACTCAGAACCGAGGCGGGATGGTGACAATCCTTCGCAGAATTCCTCTCCTTGTCACACCTGTGGCACCCACTACCAGCTCGACAAACCCCAGAATAACCCTTGCCGCTCTTTCCACAAGTGCGGCTCTACTGACCCTCGGTCCTAGAATCAGCAGTCTTATACCGCTTCGGCGCCGGCTGTGACTTTGTCGGGGCCTTTTGCTACTCCCTCAACTGCAACTCAATCTCCAACTCACGCCGCCTAGCAGCTTCCTGTAAATCCAGTAGAGTATCATTTCGCTGGGTGGCAACAAACTGACGAATGTCAGTCTTGAGCATGCTCAGAGAACATGTTATCTAGGCTTGCTCAGAAGCATACTCCGGGCATAACATGTCCCTCTCCGTGAACATGCGGGTGATCTCTGTCACCGACTCCCCATCCTGTCTCAAACTCAAAAACTCCTGAGCCAAACATTCCCACTTGACCCGCAGAATGTAACGAGCGCGGAAGATATCCCTGAACTGCTCCCAAGTAACAACAACTCTCTGATCATCAGTGCACAACCCAGTCGTCAATCTCCATAAGTCCATGGCCCCGAGCCTCAGCATGTTCAGGGCACATCTGACCTTCTGGTCAGTAGGACATGAGAATGTGAAGAAATAGCCATCCACGTCAGATAGCCACCTCATGGCTCTAATCAGATCATGGGTACCATCAAATGTCGGGGGCTTCGTGCTATCGAAGTCCCGGTACTAGAAGCCCCGAATGGCTCCTTTTTATCTTGCCGTTGTTACATCCGATGCAGCTACAGCGGCAACCATCTCTGCAAGGGCTGCATAACGCTCGTTGAAATACTCGACCATGGCGGTCATAATAGACCCAAACATCTTCGTTATTTGTGGCCGGAACATAGAAGCAACCTCATCATGTAGGATCTCTCGAATCCTGACATCTAGCTCATATTTCCTCATCTGCACCACATACTCGGGTGCTGCTGGCCCTCCTGGCCTCCATCTCCTATTCCTGATCCTGACCCAGATCCAGTCACAAAGCATCTCGTAACCACCATTCTGAAAACATACCAAGAAGATATCATATAATCCGCATAATAACAGGGGACCAACTCCCAACTAAACCCTAGGGGTTGTGACTTCCTTGGTATACGTATGGGTCCTGTGCTTTTAGTAGTATAGGCCCATACTACCTTCCACACCTACCCATATCTGTCACAAGTATCACTACAACACCCTAACAGTATAAATATGCATGGTGGTCACTTATTCCTCACTCTTAGAGGAAAGCTAACTATCCCATAACTAGCCTATTAGCCTCACACAACCCACCCATGAAACTTCCACCAACCCTACAACACTCATGTATGCTAACCATACATAATGCTGGACCCTATAGACTTTCGAATACCTGATTCTACCCTAATCCATTCATTAAACAATAATAGGAAATAAGGCCAAACCAAACATTCTTAGGCAATAAGATCTTAATTATGTACAACCGTGATGCATACACAAGCAACTACAGTACTGATGTCAATTTCATATAAGGAAACCCTAGGCTATTAGGCATCATGTAATCAGGCAATCTATCATGCAATTCCTTAACATCCCTAGCCTAGTACTAACATGCTATTCTAACATATCACAATATCAAATAACCGTATGGTACTATACTAAAAAATAGCCCTTTAATGAGGCGCAAACAATGACGCGCGCTTATAGAGGACACACATTTGTGCGTGCCGTAAAAAATAATGTCAACCTTGCAAAATGTGAAGGATAGAGGACACACATTTTTGCGTACCCTAAAATTAATTCGTTTTATATTTTTTTAGGAAGGCGTGTTCTCGCTTTTTTTAATCGAAAATGGTGGGAATTGAAATCCCAAAAAATTAAACACCCCCCTCATGCTTCTTCTCCTTTTACAATCCTCTACCAAAGAACCCTAATTCTATTGTTAGGATGTCAATCCTTTTGAAGCAGCTCATCTTCCTGTACCTTGATCTACACTCTCTTTCCCTTCTCTTTGCAAGCCCTAAGCCACCATCACCAGCATCGAACCCTATCAACTCTAAGCGGCCAAGGATTCTGTAAAGAGTGTTTGTCTCGTATGTTTTCTTCAGCGCCATCAGACACTACTCTTCCCTATCCAGGATGTCGCCAAGTCTCCGTATGTTTTCATCAGCGCCAGTCGACAAAAAGAACTAGGGCTTTGAACCACATCTCAATAAATTGTTTAGAGAGATCCAGCGGCTCCTCTCACTCAAAACACCTTCGATTGAAGGTTATGTGACTCCTTACTCTCCTCATTCTCTCCTCGTCGTTGGTGTATGTCGCCCTCCCTCGCTGTCTCCTTCTACTTCTCCCGTGAACATTCTTAAAAGTAACAATAAAGGTATTTGGTTTAGTGTTTTGATATTTATTCTTCATGTGAATCTATTCCAATCAAAATCTGATTCATATTTAAGTCCTCAATAAAATAATGAAACTATTGTCAATTCTTCCCTCTTTGAATCTATAATCGATTTCTTTATAAGATGGGGGATATATTGGCCGGCGACGGCGAGTCACCGAAGCTTCCGATTCCTGGAAAATGAAACATACTAATTACCAGTGCCCTTCTTCCGTCAACAACGTTCCTCACCTTGGGAATATCATCGGTTGTAAGTACCGTTGCAGGTGTCGGTTGTTTAACTGTATAATTGTGACCGGTTAATACTTAATTGTCAATTGGATTTCTTGTTAATAGCTAGGTGTGTTGAGTGTCGATGTGTTTGCTCGGTATTGTCGACTGAGGGTGTATAACGCTATATACATTTGCGGAACTGATGAATATGGAACGGCAACTGAGACCAAAGCTTTGCAAGAAAATTGCACTCCCAAAGAAATATGCTATAGGTAATTACGTTTCTATATTTTGTGTTATCTGAATTTTGTAATGAATTTTCACGTAACGATCTCAATTTGAATGTAACGTTACAAGGTTTGAACAGTTGATTTTGGATTCTAAAATTATAGTTCCACTATTAAAACATCGATTCTTATTCTTATCGTTTTATTTTTCTTTCTAGATATCATGCGATTAACAGGGATGTCTATAATAGATGGTGTTCTTGCAAGTCTTATTTATGTTGAAGATCAAATAAGAGAAGATGATGCACATGTTATTCAATCTTTTACTAGTCAAGGCATCATCAATGTATACTTACTTTCTGGTGACAAAAAAATTTCAGTTGAATGTCGCATCAGTAGTCGGAATCCCAAAACAATAGGTAATAAGTATTAATAATAACAACAAAATAATGTTATTCAAGTTAAAAAAAAGATTTCATGATGATCAGGTGTTGTATGGAGCTACACCTAATGAGAAAAGTAAGTTTATAAGCCAACTCCAGAAGGACAACCAGAATGTTCTTACAACAGAGACAACAATTGTATGTCATGTATCTGAAGCCAAGGATTCACCAAACTGGCAAAAAGTATTGGGAGAAGAACTTTCAAAACATTTGACAACTTGAGGATTTAATTCTAACCTTAGAGGTCAATATGTTCTTCACTGTAACTTTTAAATTCATTGTGGTATTACATATTTTGTATCCCTTCAGGAATTAAGAATTAGGAATTCGTTTAAAAGTATATTCTGAATTTTTTGCTTACAATGATGCTTTATACCTTTCTTTCCTTTCCCCCCTAATTTCTCTTTTGCTTGTTTTATTTTTCCCTTTTTTGTTTTTGGTCAAGTTTGAGGCTACATGATCCATTTGGGCTTGGTTGTCTTAGAAGAATCTTTACATTGTCATTAAAGTGATCACATTAGTTTTAGTGGAAAGAAATGGATTTGTTTTCATAACTAGAACCATTACATTCAGACATTTTAACCTCAATTTTCAATTTAATTATATAGTTGAAATTTTTGACAAATGGTGGGTAACTGGTAGGTGAGGCTGAAACTGAAGGAGTGCCATCTTATGTAAGAGAAACAATTTTCCTCTGTGGAATATCCTTGTCACCTAGACTTTTTAATATTTCCAATAAGTTTCCTTCATAAGAAGATTTCAAAAATCTATCTTTGAAAAGGTAGTTGAAATTAAGTTGCGTTTTACTTCCATCAAGCAGACAATTGTATACCTTTTTGGCCTCAACCAAAGCTAAAAGTCTTGTGTAATATGTGATAATGACTATTTTACCCTTGTTATCAATGGATGACATGCAATGGTTCTTTAACCATCCTTTTTTGCCTACTATTTGCAGATTCCAAGAAAGAGAGTGCCTTCCAAGTATTTCAAAAAAAGTGGAAGAAAAGCATAAGCAATTAAAAGAAAGTGGTATGTTCTTAGATAACACCGTCATTATATTTTTTAATTATTTACAATAAACAATCATCTCTAAATGTTTTTGATTAAATATTTTTCTATTAACAGGTAGAGGACTAGTAGTATCTTGGGCTTTGTGTGCTATATGTTTGTTTAGACATGTCTCCCATTTCATTGGAGCCAAAGCTTGGTGGATCCATCCAATGCATTCCATTGGTTTCCACTTATATTTATCTTTATTCACATTACTTGTTCAAGGATGCCAGATTATAATTGATGGCATGAAAAGTCTCATGAGGGGCAATCTAAACATGAACACATTAGTTGGTCTAGGGGTAATATCATCATTTACCGTTATCACATTCGCAGCTTTAATACCCAAACTGGTAATCACTATCACTTGTTGAAAAAAAAATCAAGTCTTGACATTTCTTGAAAGCATGAATCTTGATTTATTTTTTTGTATAGGGTTTGAAAGTGTTCTTTGAAGAACCGATTATGTTGATAGCATTTGTTTTATTGGGAAGGAATCTTGAACAAAGAGCTAAGATTAAGGCAACTAGTGATATGACAAGGCTTCTTAGTGTTCTTCCACCAAAAGCTCGTTTTTTAGTGGTAGGTGGTGATGTTGAAAAGTCAACCTCAACAGTCGATTTTCCTTGTGACAGTCTTTCTGTTGGAGATAAAATTGTTGTACTACCTGGAGTAAGTAAAAAGTTATTAATTTTTGTAATATAAAATACTTTTATAAATTTAATTAATTTACAAAATGTTATGTTTATTATTATTCAGCATCATGTTCCTGCTGATGGTATAGTGACAGCTGGCAGAAGCACAGTGGACGAGTCAAGTTTCACCGGGGAGCCACTCCCTGTCACGAAGCTTCCAAGTGTAATGATAGTTTCATTCTCAAAGAATATATAATTAGTGTAAATTACATTTTTGGTATCTGAGTATAGATGATTTTTGGTATCTGAATATATAATGTGTGCTGTTTGTAACTGTATGTAGGTTGTTTCTTGTCCATTTGCATTGGGTTTAGCAACACCAACTGTTGTAATGGTAAACCCTTTTGTCCGATATATTTCCTTTCTTTTATTTAAAAGACTAAAATACCCTCGATATTTATATATATTGTGTAGGTGGGAACTTCACTTGGTGCTACAAGAGGATTACTTTTATGTGGTGGAAGTTTTTTAATTAGAAAATTCTTTCAAGTCAACACAATTGTTTTTGACAAAATAGGGACATTAACAATCGGTAAACCTGTTGTCACAAAAATACTCACAAAAACACCCCAAGAATATTTCGAATTACAGTTATGTTCTAATCTTTTAGTTTGTGCCTAAATTATAATTTTACAAAGTTTAATATAAACAACTAAAATGCAGGCTAAGTTCAATAGAAGCATGGTCTGAAAATGATGTTCTGAAGTTAGCTGCTGCTGTTGAATCTAATACAATACATCTAATTGGAAAAGCTATTCGGGAAGCTGCTAAGGTTACTAAATGTCCCAATGTAAAGGTACCTTATAAAAATTACTGTTTTGCCCTTATTGTATGCAGGCTGATGATGGAACATATATGGAGGAACCTGGTTCCGGTGCAGTAGCCTCAATTGGGAAGAAGATAGTTTATGTTGGGACATTGGAATGGGTTAGAAGGTATAATAAGAAAAAAATGAAAATATTATGCTGTAAATAATAGGAAGAAATGATGAGTATATATTAGTGGTAAGTTCTTTTTCTTTTTCTTTTTTATATTTTTTTAGTGGTTTGTATGTATTAATATATTATATTTTTATGTTGACACAACAACCATAAGTTGTGAATTCAAGTCATTACTTGTCATCCACGCCCGAACAGCAGCCCAGTACACCACCAGGTGGCAAATCAATGATATGAAAGATTTTTTTGACATGATATCTGGAACAAAAAGGTTCCCCTTAATAGCAATATAGTATTAGGTTATATAGTTAGGGAAAACCTCTTAATAACAATGTACAATCAGACACTTTAATATCAATGTATTATAACTTTTTGACATGATGTTATTGAATGAAATTGATTGTTCTAGTATATATATATATATATTTCTATATTTTTGTTTTATGCGTAAAAGAGTATCGTAAAGGCACGTCGTATATGGATATTGTAAATAGTTGCTGATGATTATGACACACAAATGTGTGTCATCTTCATTTATGACAGGGGATTTAATGATACGTAATGCGTGTCCTAAACGTGCGTCGTAAGGTGACGACACGCAAATGCGTGTCATCTTCCTGTATGACAGGGTCTTCCTTAATACGCACTGAGCGTCGTAAATGCGTGTCGTAACTGCGCGTCGTAAATACACGGCGTCTATAGGCGACGCGGAAAGCGTGCCGTATCTTGTTATGACAGGGCCTTCCTTGACACACATTTGTGCATCGTCTGAGCATTTAACGACCCGCATTGCGCGTTGTAAAAGGCTGTTTTTCTAGTAGTAGTATTTTGAGGCCTGCTTATTGGCTCCAGCTGATCGTACACCTTGCATCCTCCTTTGATATTTTGAAAACTTTTATAAAAAATCATTTTGAAAATCTTTTCCTTGCTTTGAGACTAGATTCACACAAGTGTTCCTCGAATTCACTCAAACCAAGGCTCTGATACCAACTTGTAACACCCATAAAAAAATCATGCCAAATTTAAACTTTTTCAAAACATTTCAAACCATTCATTATTGAATTTGTTTTCAAAATAGTATAATATCAAAGTATCCCAGAAACAAGTCATAAACATGAGAAGCTGTAAGATCACGCATTTTCCTTCCCGTGATCATCTGATGTACCTGAAATGAAAAAAAACTGAGACTATAAGCCCGATGCTTAGTGAGTTCCCCCAAAATACCGATACACTGCACAAAACACATATACAACTAACAACATGTACTGGGTCCACAACTTTACAAATTGGATTACCCTGGGCCCACAATGTGAGTTTGCATTACCTTTCGGGACCACAACTAACATCTGGATTGCCACCGAGCCCACAGTACGAGTCTAGTCTGCCCTATCCGGCCCTTAACTCATAATATGGAATGCACCCGTGCTCACCAAGTACGAGTATGGCATGCCTCTCTCAGCCCTCAGCTCGTATCTGGAATGCTCTCGAGTCCTCAGTATGAGTTTGGCATGCCCCGCCCGACCCTCAACTCATATATGGAATACTCTAGGGTTTGTTGGTTACCGCACGGAGCAGTATAACCTCAAACCATCCTACATAATATGCCGACATATAACACAACTAATTCGCATACAAATAATCACATAACAATACATGTAGTCCTATAGATCTACCTAACTGGCATAGCAACTAGCATGCAACACTAACACATACTCAACATACTACCAACTTCTAGGATAACATATCCAATGGGCCGACATTGGTGCCTTCGACCCCTTAGTATAGTGAGGATAATTCACCTCTCAACTGTCGAATCGAAGAGATAACTCAAACTCTCAAACCACGGCCACGAACTCCACCACTTATATTTACCATAAGACCTTTTACATAAATTTCCAATTTACCAAAATTCCCCAGAAGTCAACTAGTCAACCCTTGGTCAAAGTCCAAGTAAATGGTCAAGGTCAACAGTCCATGTTGACCTGACTTGTCGAGTGCCGTTCATTGACTCGTCGAGTCCTTCCTGAACTCGAGAAGTCATGAAATCCCTAGTTGACTCATCGAGTTTCCCTGAAACCCGTTGAGTTCATGCATGCCCAAATGTAGTTGAAACCCTAGCTGACTCGCCGAGTCCATGCGAAAGTCCTTGTACAAAAATCTTCATTAGACTCGCCGAGTTGGCCATGCAACTCATCGAGTCCCTTCAGTTCTTTCTCAATACAGATGCTTTTTAAGCCATTCCAATGCTCCATATTGCAGATCAAGCTTCCCAAGGCATGTTTCTCACGTAAAGTTGCAAACTTTACGTGCATACAAGGCTCTAAAGACTTAGAATGTAAATCTAATATTGAAATGGGGTTTAACTCATAAGGAAGGGTTCATACTTGCTAAAGATGGTAACTTTATAGACTTAGAGACCAAGAGAAGTTCAAATCTGAAGTTGCAACTTCAGATCCTAGACCATACCCAAGAATGGCTACATAGACATGCTAGAAAAGCCCTAATCTTCAACAAAATGAGATCTAGAAGGAAAGAAGGTCAAGGTAACGACTTGTTACCTTCAAACTGATGTCAAGAAGCAGAAGAGTCAGATCTAATAGCTCATCTTGCACTACTCCTCTTAAACTTCAAGTCTTCTCCTTGCAAAACACCTTCCAAGCTTGAAAATCACACAAGAATGGAGCACACACACGAATTAGGGTTTCTGGACTCACAAGAGGCTGTAAGGGAGGCTAATGACCCTTTAAATAGGGTGCAAAACCCCGAAAATTTGGGTTTCATCCTCCAACTCCAATTCGTCGAGTCATGACTCCGACTCGGTGAGTTGGTCATTTAAAACACGTGGCCTCAAAATTCCTACTCGATGAGTCAGGGCATCAACTCGTTGAGTAGACCTTCCAATAAATAAAGTTGTAAAGATTAATACCCAAGAGTCGGGGCGTTACAACCATGAAAACGAAATTCAAAAGAATTACGTTTTGAATGAAACTCCTACATCTTTTGAGATTCATTGAACTTTTTAATGGCATGTTTAATCTCGATTATGCCCTTCAAGTTTGTGACTGGGATACCGAGAATCACAAACAAGGTGTGAATAACGATGCAAATTAGCTTGGTACTCTTGCATTCATTTATCACCTAATCAATGTACCGGTTTACCGCTTACACTCAATTGATTTATGACAAACTACGAACTACCCATTGCTATCCTTTATTAGTCTAATATTAGTGTGTCGGTTAACCACACACGCTCTGCTAACGTCCAACAAGGTGCAATGTGCAATTTCATGGATTAGCACCAAATTCACATTTTTCCTAAGTAAATAATATTGGAAATTTATAAAAGTATTTAGTTACTTTATTTCTTTATACTTTTAATGGAAGTTGTATCCTATCCTACCCGTTCGGCTAGCGACCCTCCACTAGTCAAGAGTGTGGTAGGTGAGAGTGGACACCAATTCAATCACCAATTTATAGGCAATTTCCTTAAACAACCCTTATAGACCAACTTTGTGAATGAGGCCTACTAACGTTAAGATTGACTTTCAACTTATACATATATAATATATTAAACTTTTAATTTTATATAATATAAGGGTGCATTTTACACATTTAAAATACTAAGCGGTTTAATGTATTAATAAATTATACTCATAATTAGAAATTTAAATTTCGATACCGAAGTTCGGTGGGTACAGAGACGTTATCATGTACGAGGCTCACAAGACAAAATACTCAGTTCATCCCGATTAAGACATGATGTATCTGGACCTCAAGAAACTTTATTGGTGGCCGAACATGAAAGCAGAGATCACTACTTGTGTAGGCAAGTGCCTGATGTGTGCCAAGGTCAAGGTAGAATATCAAAAGCCCTCGGGTTTGCTTCAGCAACCGGACATACCCAAGTGGAAGTGGGAGTGCATAACCATGGAATTCATAACCAAGTTACCCAAGACGACGGGTGGACTTAACACTGTATGGGTGATCGTTGACAGGTTAACCAAATCCGCACACTTCCTGCCAATAAAAGAGACCGAAAAAATGGAAAAGCTAACCAGGACATACATTAAAGAAATCGTTCGACTACATGGGGTGCCAATATCTATCATCTTAGATAGATATAGTAGGTTCACCTCATGGTTCTGGCAGTCACTACAGAAGTCCTTAGGGACCAAACTCGATATGAGTACAATGTATCACCCTCAAACTAACGGGTGGAGCGAGAGAACATTACAAATACTAGAAGACATGTTGAGGGCATGTGTGACAGACTTTGGTAAAGCCTGGGATACCCATTTATCACTCATTGAGTTCTCGTAAAATAATAGCTATCACACTAGCATCAAGGTCGCATCATTTGAAGCTCTATATAGGTGCAAGTGTACATCGCCTCTGTGTTGGGCTGAGGTGGGTAACACGCAACTAGTAAAGGGGCAAGTACCTAATAGCACACTCAGCAGCCCAGAGATCATATGGGAAACTATGGAGAAAATCGTTTAGATCTGCGAATGATTATAGGCATCCTGGGATCGGCAAAAAAGCTATACAAATAAGCGACGAAAACCCTTGGAGTTCCTGGTCAGTGACCGCGTACTGTTGAAGGTCGTGCCCTGGAAGGGAATGATATGTTTTGGCAAATGTGGGAAGATTTATCCAAGGTATATCGCTGTAACATCCCAAAAATTCAAGCCAATTTAAAACTTTTTGAATCATTTAAAACCATTAATTATTACAAAGTTTGTTTTCAAAATAATTTAGTGTCAGAATATCCCAGAATCAAATCATGAAAACACAAGGAGGTGCACAATCACACCTTCGCCTTCCCACGATCATCAAAAGTACCTGAAACAAAATCAACAACTGTAAGCCCGAAGCTTAGTGAGTTTCCCCAAAATACCAACGTCTTACAATCATAATCATAATCATATCATATAAACAAACACGAAATCCATAATGAGCCATCAGTCTGATTGGACCGCCTCACAAGCCATCAGTCTATCGGGACCGCTCTCCGCGCTTTCGGCACGTCTGGACCGTCTGTTAGGGCCTTCAGCCTATCCGAACCACTCGTCGGGCCTTCGGCCTGCCTAGTACGTCCTAACTAGGTCTGAAGTGTATTTGGTCCACCACGGGTGTCTTTGCCTACAACACAAAGGAGGACCTGCCTCAACTCATCCTCCAATCTAACAAATCACTAATCATAGCAACATCCTATAACTAGGACACCGACCTAACCGGTCACTAAGCATATCACCATCCTAACTATCAGGATGCAAATCAATAAGCATATCATGAAATAAACCCGGATACACATCCAAAAAGGGCCGGTATTGGTGCCTTCGACCCTGTTAGTATAGTGAGGACAACTCACCTCACACTGCTGAAGTCCCTTAGGCAAAACCCTAGCTGCTTAATAACAGGTTCACGAACTGTCAACATCAAACAATGCCCAATTAATAATTGGGTTCCAAGCCCAAGCTCCAACTCACACTCCAAAAGCTCAATAGTCAACCAATGGACCAAAGCCCAACATATGGCCCAATTTTCCAAATTGGGCCCAACCCTTCACATGGGCCTTACCTTATGGCCCAACCATCTATTCTGGTCCAAACACTTGGCATTCTAATGATCCAATATCTCATAATCATAAAGGCCCAATTATGGCCCATTTATGGCCTAATTCTCGAAATTAGGCCTAAGTCCTTCACATGGGCCTTACCCTAAAGCCTATCCAAATATTTTAGTCCATTTACTTGTTCTTGGATAGCACATCAAGAGCCCAATCACCAAAGCCCGATAGAAAGGCCCAACACAAGGCCCAAGCAAAATTAGGGTTTTCACATAAAATGACGATTAAGGTTAAGTGTTTCTTACATAACCCATTAAGAACTTAATCCATTAAGTCCATCAATCTACTAGATAAATCATATGGTGTGATCGGATGTAATTCTTAATTCAATTCTAATGGCCCAAAACATGGGTCTCGATAAGCCCAAACCAACAAATTCAAAATTAGGGTTTAATAAACCCTAATTAGGTTTCCAACCCAATCGCGTGCCCATTAGTCGAATGGTAAGGTTTTAGGTCAATTACGGCTTCATTAGGTGAACTAGGGCCAAATAAGTCGGTCACCAGCCAGTACCACCTCGGGTAGTGGCGATCAACAGTGGCTCATGGCGGCGGCCACCACGTCGTGGTGGTGGTTATAAATCTTAAACTAAATATGTCCAAGCATCTAAACTAACATTTCAAACACAAAATACACACCGCCATGCGACAAAGCGGCTGGTGGTGGCAGAAGGCGGCAGTCACCACCTCACGGTGGTGGTTATGGGTTTTTCCTTGATTATTTCAGCCTTACAATGATACAACATCCATACAGCAGATATCCAAAATAAATTATACACAGACAGCCGCCTTGTGGCATCAGGCGGTGGTCGGAGGTGCTAGCCACTACCTCATGGTGGTAGTGGTGGCTCTCTTGCGATTTCCGGCCAAATAACCACACCCACACACGTTGTGATGGCATGAAATGGCGACAACAACCATGGCTAACGGCGATAACAACAACGTCTTCGGCGGCAGCCACCATGGCCGGTTGCCATGGTGGTTCTTCATGACTTCTACTAGACAGAAAGCCACACACACGCACATCCGCATTACAAACCACGAATGTTGCCACCATCTTATCAGAACAGTCGAACAACGGTAGCAACAACGGCGCTATGACCGGCGATTGACGATATCAGTTATATCTTCAATGGTTTCGGCGCAACAACAAAACTAGCTGTTGTGGAATGGAGTCGACGACAAGAGCAACTAGAACAGCACCGCCAATGTCACGAGTGGCTACGGATGGTGACAGAAAGAAGGAGAAGGAGAAAGGTTGACCGCGACGACAGTAGCGGTGGTTGTTCATTGGTTCTTCGGCTTCAATAGTCAAGGAGGCGGTGGCTGAAATGTGTCCCTCCTTCTCCCTTTTCTTTCAAATTAAATCCAAAAGTTACCAAATGGCTCCTCCTCTACAAAACCTTCTCAAGTTAGGTCCAAAATTTACTTTTTAACCCCTGCTTCCATATATCCTTTCAAATTAAGTCTAAATGATACCAAATACCCCCTGACTTCTGAAAATCTTTACAAAATAAGTGCCCAAATTACAATTTACCCCCCCCCCCCCCCAAATATTCGAATCTTGTTATTTGACTCCCCGAAACCAACACCTCGCTAATTATTATTTGATTTTGGTTACAATAATATAAAATAATAATAAAATTACATCTCAAGGTTCTAGGTTTATTACTTAATTACTCTATTTTAAACGGGATGATACAATCAAGCCATTCGAGATCCTTGCTGGAATCGGCTCGGTGGCTTACAAGCTTCAACTAACACAGGAACTCAACAACGTACATCCCCTCTTCCACGTGTCCAACCTGAAGAAGTGTCTATCCAACAAGACTCTTGTGGTCCCACTTAACGAGATCGACGTAAATGAGAGTCTACACTTCATAGAGGAACCTATGGAAATCATGGACAGGGAAGTCAAAATGACGAAACAAAATCGTATACCAATAGTGAAGGTCCGTTGGAACGCCAAGCGCGAACCCTAATTCACTTGGGAACGAGAAGATCAAATGAAACAGA
Source organism: Lactuca serriola (assembly GCF_051521515.1). Lineage (NCBI taxonomy): Eukaryota > Viridiplantae > Streptophyta > Magnoliopsida > Asterales > Asteraceae > Lactuca > Lactuca serriola. The sequence goes on along the minus strand of NC_136410.1, from coordinate 254,069,027 downwards.
AATACCCACACCTTTTCCTCTAGTTGCAAGAACTCGTCCAAGATGCAAATTTTGGGATGAAATTCCCTCTAACGGGGGGATGATGTGACAACTGGAAAATTTTGCCACAAGCAAGGTCTAAATTGTAGCTGTGTACAAGTGAATTCACAACGTAACTTTGTTGGAATAAGACTTTGAAAACCAAAAGGGCATCATTTGTATAGGTAAATAAGTATAATAATCCCTTGAAAGCAACAAAATAAAGCACAAATCAATGGATTAAACACTTCTTTAAAGTTTTCGACTTAGGACCCCAAACAATCCAGTAATTTCGATTTGCACTAGAACCAAAATCACCATTTAGTGGGTGACACCCCACCGAAAACACCAATTGAGGATGGCCTAGAACCGAAATCATGCCCAAGACCGAGAACCCCCTAGGCAAAGAACCCCCTTGACCGAGAACCCTAAACTGAGAACTCACTACACCGAAGACCCTAGTGTTCTCGGTCTCTCTTAGACCGAAATCAAAATGATCTCCGTTGATGCATGGAGCTTTTGGCTAGAAAAAAAGATAAGGATAGTTGACTTTGTGAGTTGATGTTTCACCATTTTCCCATACAATATAATACCGAACAAATATCAATGTTATTAACCAACGGTTAACCAAGAAAATATCCCATAAATTCCTTACTTTTATCTTCGGCCAAGAAGTCCATTTAACCCACCTTCGCCATCTTCACTCATCTCTGTCTCTCAAAAACATGGGCAAACCTCTCAAGAATTAATTCCTTCAAGTGGTTCTTAAATTTTTTGGTAAGCATTTTCTTGTTAATATAGTGTTTTTCTACACTTTCATGTTAGTTTCATCCTATTTACACACATTATTATGTGTTAAAACCTTAAGGATAATATCATTTTCAAGGAAGTTCATCAACCTCATTCAAGTGTTTAGGCTTGGAATCTTCACATCATCTCTTCAAACAACCCACAAATCAACTCAATGTGAGTTCATACCCCCACGTTTTTTTAGATTTTCATGTTTTAGTGGGGGGATACAAATCAAAAATTGGTTTATCACACAAATACTTGTATGTTTCATCTTTATGTTAAAGTATAAGCCATTATTTACCCAAGATATGATTATCACTAGCTTTTATACAATTATTTGTGATATATTAGTTTTGAAATGCAAAGCTAACAAAAACAAAACATATTCTATGTTATAAAAATCATAAGAAAAAATATGATTTGGAAAACTACAAGGTTTTGGAAGCTTTTTACTAAAAGATAGTCATTCTAACAAAAAGAGTTACATTATAGTTATTTCAGCATTTTGGTGGGTTACAACCCAAAAATATGATATTTGACCATAGATTTGGACACCAGACAAGATAACAACTTTTTATTTATATAAAAGATTATATAAATGGTCTCAACAAACGGACAAGATAAACTATAATTGGCATAGTTTGGGAGTCACAAAACTACACTATCTTTTTAGAAGAATCAAATAGTTATTTAAAGGTATAATTATTTCATTTAGAAGAAAAATGGGTTTTTAGTTCACGTAAATTGGTTGATACTTGTGAGATATTTAGCTTCACCGTACCTACCAAAGTACACGTTAAGTCCTGAATTATAACCAGAGTCTCTTGTAGGGAGAGCGTGACACTTGTGTATAGATCTATACGGGATTGACAACCCCGCACCTAAACTGTTAGCTACAGTTAGATTGGCAGGTCTGGGGTGACAAATGTCGTGACAGTTCTGACGCCCGAAGCACGTCGTTCAGGCCACTAGTCGTATTAGTATGGTTATAATAACTTACATAGGGTATCAACAAAACATTTGGTTTATGGGGTAACATACATTCAATAAGTTTTATATAAAGATAAAACTTCATAACATCATTTAACAATACAATATTACTTACATTTCTAGTCTTGGGATTTAAGACTTAAATGTCATTTGTTTTAATAAAATATTGGATTTTATGACAGTATACACTATCATATTCACGAAACAGTTACAAACTCTTTTCATACAAAATGCATATGAAGTTACCAACTTAATTGTTGACACTTTTCAAAATCACTTGTATTCTCATGAAATCAATAAACAAGTATTCAAAGCATTTTTGTAGGATGGGACGTCGTCACATCACATTATTCATTTTTGTCACTTGCATTTGATATCATCTAAACAATATTTGAATACAATGTAAACTTAAAAATATTCATTATGATGGTTGTATGACTTTGATTCATTTATATTCAATTGTTATGATATTATACAACGACATCATCCGCCCGGACATTTTCGTTGTTCTGGTTTGGGGGTGTGACACATACGATAGTTACATTATCCATGGTCGCCTTACCCTTATCTTGGGTATCCATGACATAGGAGAAATAACCTGCACAACCCTATTGTAAGTAGCATCTCACCCTCGTTGTTGAACACAGAGTCGGTCCACATTGTTGTAACACCCCGACTCCTAGGTATATGTTTTAAAGCATTATGTACATGTTTATGGAGTTGGTTGCCCCAGCTCGTCGTGCACAAATGGGTTGCCCCACATGAATTATTGGACCTACTCGGCGAGTCGGAGGACACGGACTCGAAGAGTAGGAGCTGGATGATGAAACCCTAATTTTTAGGGTTTGAACCCTATTTAAAGGACCTTAAGCCCTTACCCCCAGTCCCTTACCACCCACTTGATAGCCAGAAGGAATCCTAACTTGTCTAGAGCTTGTTCTTGAGTGTTTGTGAGGTTTTAAGAGTGTTTTGGTGCATTTTGTGAAGGAGGTTTGGAGCTAAAGGAGCTTCGGGCAAAGGAGAGCTCGTGAATATGATTCTACTACATATAGGCATCATTTTGAAGGTATCAAGTCATTACCTTGACTTGTTTCTAGCTAGATCTCTCCATGCTTAAGTTTAGAGTCATCTTCTTAACATATATGAGAGCCATTTCGAGTATTGGCCGTGATCTGAAGTTGTAACTTCAGATCTGGACCCTTCCATGTCCCAAATTCATAAAGCTATCAAGTTTAATTAGTATTCATCTCTCCACATGCCCTAAACCTCATTCTAGACTTGGTTTTTGGTGTTCTAAGCCTTTAATACCTTACATGCACGTAACGTTTTCAAGTTTACGTGAAATTTGTGCCTTAGGGACTAAAGGGACTCGATGAGTTACATGGCCAACTCGGCAAGTCGGATGAATATTATCCGTTGAGGGTTTCTGCATGAACTTGGCGAGTCAGCAAGACGACTTGACGAGTCAGTCAGGGTTTTCCCGACATTTGGATACACATGAACTCGACGAGTTGCCTGGGAACACAGCGAGTCAACTAGGATCTTCACGATTTCTCGAGTTATGGAGGGACTCGACGAGTCAGTGAGCTATACTCGACGAGTCAGTGAGCTACACTCGACGAGTTGGATCAACATGGACTGTTAACATTGGCCATTGACTTTGACTTTGACCAAGGGCTGACCAGTTTGACTTTTGGGGTTATTTTTATAATTTGGGAATTATGGAATTGGATCATTGGTGGGTGTAGGTGTTGGTGTTGGAGCTGTATTTGGAGGAGGTTGATACTATCATTTCGAGCTACTTGAGAGGTGAGTTATCCTCACTATACTTTATGTTGAAGGCCAACATACCCAGGGCAGTCCGGATAGATTGAAGGCCCTACGAGACAGTCCAGTTTGGCTGAAGGCCCGATGAGCAGTCTGGATAGGTTGTAGGTCCTGCGAGGCGGTCTAGACGTGCCAAAGGCTCGTAGAGAAATCCATATAGACTGAAGGCCTACGAGGCGGTCCAGTCAGGCTTAAGGCTCATTATGCATGTTGTTTTTTTTATATGATATGATTATGATTGTACAACTTTTGTATTTAGGGAAACTAACTAAGCTTCGGGTTTACAATTATTGATTTTGTTTCAGGTACTTTTGATGATCGCGGGAAGGAAAATGCGTGATCGTGAACCTCCTTGTATTTTCATGATTTGATTCTGGGATACTCTGACACTGTACATTTTGAAAACAAGTTTTGTAATAATTATTGGTTTTGAAATGTTTTAAAAAGTTTTAAATTTGGCATGATTTTTATGGATGCTAAAGTTGCGGTCTCTCACCTTTAATCACTAGGTCTCCCTTACTTGGGGTCCTAACTCAAACCAATTGCTGCTCATAGTCAATCACCGCTCCATTGGGGCTCAACCAATCCATACCTATGATGACCTTGTTCCCACGCAAAGGAATGGGAACCAAATCCATGAGATAACGCTCGCCATACATCCTCAGAACACAATCCCTATAAACCTATGAAACTCATCCGGATCAATTGTTCGCAATCTCAACCTATAAAGGACAATCCAACATGCTCGTAGACTCATCAAAACCTCTTGCTGAGTGCATGAGAAACGAAAGGTCGTGTAGCTCCCAAGTCAAATAACACCAATACTAGGATACCATTCACATGGAACGATCCTAAAACAAAATACATTGAACATAAATATAAAAAATGACATACAATATAAGATAGGAAGAAAAAACATACCCGTCACCACATCTGCTGTGACACGTGCCTCATCGACGGTCAGCTGGAAGGCTTGGCTCCTCGCTACTGGAGCATCTGTCTTTCCCTGTCGGCCATCTGTGATCCATAGGGTCGCTGGAGTTGCGCCAACGCTGCCACTGGCGCTCCTGATACCAATCCCGGGCAGTTGGCATTTTTATGGCCCCTCTGATTAAAATGGAAGAAAATCGGGTCTGATGTCTGAATGGTGCAAGTAGGGGCACTGCAATCCTTGCTAAAGTGCCCAATCTTGCCGCACTTGTAGTAAGCCAATCTCCCAACTCTGCACACTCCCTCGTCCGTCTCATTTCCTAGAACTCCCTGGATAGTTGTTGAACATCCACAACTGGCTCAAAAACTCCGCTCGGAATCTAATCACAAAATCCGACCAGGTTATGGCCTTAATAGCTGGGGCTCCCAAAGTATCATCGAATGCCTCCCACCAGTCTCTAGCTCGCTCCATCAAATAACCAGCAACAAACTTGACCTTCGACCCCTCGGTAGAAGCTCGTCAACTGTACAAACACGATGTCTGAAATCCATCTCCTAGCCACAATAGGTTCCTTCACCGCACAGAAATCTGGTACACCACATCCCTTGAAGTCCTTGAAGGAGGGTGTGCGAGTCTCAGACTGACCATGTGCCATGTCACCCTTGAATGCCCTAAGGTGAACATCCATCAGCTCAATGATACCCTCCTTGATCGACCTAAAAATCCCCAGGGTCGCCTCAAGGATGCCTCTCGTAATCTCAGATACAATGAACTCACACAATCCTCCATCAACTGGCTCATAACCCATTCCCGAACCTGACCCAGACCTTGAGCCCCCTGATCCTGGACGCGTCCGTTGGGTCAAAATTATGGTTTATACTTACTTTTCTAGGCAACTGTATTTTCTGTAATGTTTTATGATTTTACGGTTAGGTTTATGGCCAGGGAGGTGTTTACGGCCGTAAACCCATTTACGGCCCATGTTTCTCATGTGTGTATATATATATATATATATATATATATATATATATATATATATATATATATATAGGGTGAGGGGTGTGAGGAAGGAACGAAAATAGTGAGAAGAGAGAAGAGAGGAGCTTAAGTGTGTGCCACTTAAGGTGTGTTCTAGAGAGAGAAAGTGAATCTTGTGTAAGGAACTTCAATTATATTCATCAATACATTCAATATTCAAGTCATTCTTCTTCTCATTCTCTTCTATTTTGATCTAACATCATCCGTTTGATTGGGATTCCGCACCATCAAACGGATCTGATTGATACTCAAGCAGATTGGGGACTTACAATTGGTATCAGAGCTTGGATTGTATCAGTCAATTTTGTCATAACTGGAGCTTATTTGATCTTATTTTTGAAATATTTTTGCGTTTTTCGATAGATCTCTGAAAATTAGCGGGGTTTGTTCTTCGCGTTTTTGATAAAAACGAGTTTCGGATTGAGTTTTGGAGCAAAAAGTGTGAAAAACGTCATTTTTCTTCGCATTTGAAGAGTTTACGGCCCGGAGTTTAAGGCCGGAAACAATTTATGGTCCTAGTTTACGGCCCGGAGTTTACGGCCGGAAACAGTTTACGGTTCGAGTTTACAGCCCAGCAACACCTCAACCCATAGAGTGCGGTATATACTTAAAAAAATTAATTAGAGTTTTTGCGCCTACTAGGATTCGAACTCAAGACCTCTAACTCTTCAAACATGCAACTTACTAGCTGAACTACCAAGGAACATGTTAAGCATCTTCCATTTTTAGCTGATATAGTCTTCGCAGTTCAGCATCTTATTCAAAAAAAAAAAAATCAGTTTCCTTTATTTTCAAAATCCATTTTCAATTAAAAAAAATCAATTCGTTTAACCTTCAAATTTTCAAATTTAGTTTTTTGGTTTGACTTTTAAGTTTGATTTTTTAAGTTTGATTTTGGCTTATGTTTTGTGCTTTTAATGGCTTTTGAGGTCTACGAGGGAATTGAAGACATGAAAGAGAGTTGTCAGGATATGTTAAGACAAAAGTTCAACATGTTCAATTATATCCCTGGAGAAACCCTAGAAGCTTAGTTGCAATGATTTACTACACTTACTACTAAGATGAATATAGTTGGGATCTTCTTGACTAAATCTGAGATCAACAAAAAGCTGTTGAATTCACTTCCAAAATCGTGGGATATGAACGTGGCTGTCATCAAGAAGACAAAAGATCTCAATCGTCTTAGTCTTGCTGCTATAACTGAAGAACTTGACGCTTTGAAGTGTGGAAAAACAATGAGTTCCACAAACATCCCGGTCAATGAAGTTTCATGCTCTCAATCATGTGAAGCTATGATTAAACGTCTTCATGAACATAATGATTTGCTAAAAAGGGAAGTCGTGTTGGATTAATGTCTAAGTCCATAACTATAATTGGTAAGACTTGACCCGACCCGGCATGGTCCATTTGGGTTGCATGGCATCATGCATTTGGATAGACTAAAATGAGAGAAATAACACTTAAGGTTTGTTAATATATTATAAGTTATAATATATTAAAAGAAGATTATTTAATTAGTATTGATCAAGAATTAATCTAGAATTAATTAAGTGATCAAAAGAAGACTAATTAAATATATGAGTTGATTGTGTAAATAATCCATACCTGTATAGTGGGCTAATGCTCCATGGATTATCAAGTTGGGCTAAAACCCATAAGATGCTCCATGGATGCTCCATGGTGTATTTGAACCCATGGATCCAAGGAAATGTAAAGTCATGACAATTAGGGTTTACACTAATTGTAACACTATATAAATATCATACTCTTGGAAAAATCGGCACTATGTGATGTGATAGAAGGGCTAGCCGATTTTTGAAGTGTTCAAGTTTCTCTCAAGTTATTCCAAGTGTATTTGGTGTTGTGTGAACCATTTGAGGTGTCACACTTGGGGCACTAGGCACTCAAGCTTCATGAGGACATTCTACATCAAAGAGGTATGTATTCTATTTTGTTATATTCATTGTTTTGTATGCTAGATTAGGATAATACCTTGGATGTTCATATTTGCATGTATAATTGAGAAAACATAGATCCAAGGTATTTAGGGTTGCATGTACACTTAGGAGTGTTATAATGCTCAAAACCCAATAGTGGTATCAGAGCCTAGGCTTGTTTTCAATTATACTTGATGCAAATTGCTGAAAAATGCTGAAAAAGTCGAATTTCAGGCATTTTGGGCACTGGAATCGCCGAGTCCATGAGTAAAATCATCCTACTCGTTGAGTAGGTTCATGCACTCGACGAGTAGGAGCCCCAGACAGCATATATTCGACTTTTTTTTTTGGCTAGAAATGGACTAGGAACATTACCCTAAGCTGTTTTTGAACTTATAAACTTATTTTTGATGTGGTAATGTTCATACTAATCCAATTTCAAACATAATTGTCAATAGATTCATGTTTTGTATTAGTTTAAGTGTTATGCTAATTACATGAAAAAGTTTGATTCCAATTATCATGTTCATATGAGTTGCTTAGATTAATAGGAAGTTATGTGAAATTGTTGCTTTCAATCCATTTTAATCTAAGAGATGATTCTAAAATGTGTTTGTGTAACTTGTCCTCAATTTACATGAAAAGTCACATTAAATTTTCTTAAAACTCATAAAAGTTGGCAAAGGTTACAAATATGAAGAGTCTTGTTCTCATTAAATGGTTTTATGACTCCATAACTTGTCCTCAAGTTATGGAGAGTCAAGAGTCACTTCATTAAGTAATAAAAGATGTAACTTTAATTAATTCCAAAAGTTACAAAATAAAGAAAAGTTACATTCTTTAATAGTTTAAAGTCTTCCATAACTTGTCCTCAAGTTATGAAACTTGAAGAGTCTTTTAATTAAAACTACTTTAAACACATAAGTTATGGAATTAATTAGTTTTGAATAGTTTCAAAACTTGCCCTCAAGTTTTGGAATTTGAAAAGTTTTTCTCTTATGAATACTTTAATTCCAAGTTAAGCCCTTAGAATTTTAAAAGTCAGAATTCAATCCTTATACTCTGTAATATTATTAGTCAATAATATTTATATATATGTATAAGAGTAAAGTCAGTCTTACCGTTAATAGGCCTCATTCACGAAGCCGGTGTATAAGGGGGGGGGGGGTACAAGGTTACTGCCTATAAAATGGCAGTTTAATAGGGTCCACTCTCATCCACCGCTTCCTTGACTGGTGGAGGGTCGTTAGCTGAATGGGTAGGACAAAGACTATAAGTTCCCCCTTCATTAAAAGTATTAATGATAAATACTAAGTAACTAAACACTTATAATTCCCAATCTTAGTTACTTAGGAAAATGTGAATAAGGTGCTAACCCATGAAATTACACTTTGCACTTTGCTTAAGTCGGTTGGTGGAGTGTGTGTGGTTTACCGACACACTGGCTTGATTTAACAAGGTAGGCAAAGGGTTTCTTAAAGTTTATCATAGGTCGGTGGAGCGTGTGTGGTTTATCGGCACATCGGTTGGGTGATAAACATTTAAGAGTACCAAGTAATTTGCATGGTTATTTCACACCTTGTTTTGTGATCCTCGGCATCCCAGTCACAAAACCTGAAGGGCACACTCGAGATTGAAATATTCCATTGAAAAGTTCAATGAATCTCAAAAGCTCTAGGAGTTTCAAATCCAATTAAAACTTAATTATATTTTGTTTTTCATGGTGGAAATTGGTAAATCGTCATTTACCTACCTTCAACTATTTTATAACTTGGATTACGGCATCCCTCTTCCAGTTATAAATAGGTTGTTAGGTCCTAGCCTTAATATTTCATATTGGGTGTTATATTAAGGACTTTTAAATCAACTAAACTTGAATATCTCCCAAAATATGTCTAGTTCAAACATCTATGATCTTCCCAAATTTCTTGGAACTTCACTTCCTCCACCTCCTCCAATTATTCTCCCTAACCCACAAGTTCAAGGTCACTCAAGCCCTATTGGCATGGCATGGTCTAGGTGTGATCACATCTTGGAGATGAAGTCACATATTGACAAGCTGGGAGAGTTGGGTGTCAAAGTCTTGAGAAAGTTGGTGGTTAAATCACTTTCTAAGTCACATAGTGAGTTCCTTTGGGACTCCTATGAAACAGACTATGACAAGACCCTTAATAATCTTATCTATTTGCTTGGTACTGCTTGAATCAGCAATGATTTGGAAGGCTAGTAAAGCAAATTTGATTAGAAGATTGACTTCCAAAACTTTATGGACATTGACAATGATGACACTGGAAATCCAGAAAAAGAAACATTCTCTTCCCAATAGAAAGGGATCGGCCATAGTCAACTCGGTTGACCAAATGGTAAAGAGAAATGCTAAGTCTGTGATAGTTCCATGTACCATTATCAAAGAGCCCATATGTTAAATTGCCAAAGGAAGGGGCATTGGTTACGAAGCTGCCAAACTTACCTAAGGATGGTAAAGTCAATTAGTTTGACATTATTTTAGGTAAAGTCCATTGTCTAACTCTATTAAGTTCCTATTTGGATATTCTTTTTACATGATGTGACTGGGTCACATGTTGGTGTTTTAAGAATCAAAGAAAAGTAAAGAAACTTAAAGGAAGTATATGCTGATTCTGATCGCGAAGATGGACTTCAATCGCATCAGAATTTTGAAGCTGTTACTCAGGAGTAATGACACATTGCTTAGGAATATATAACAACAAGGTTTTCATATGGATTGTAAGGATAAGTTTTTCTGATTTTATTTATTTTAAAATATCCTTACAATGGCATCTGTGAAAATTTTTGTTGCTTATAAGATTCCATTAATAGCGAGACTGGAAATATGAAATTGATTCTTTCATTTGTGGTAATGTCTAAATTTACCAAATAAGGAAAGATTCTCATCACCCAAGGTTCAATTGGACCGGAACTTGGAATCATGCAAGTTGTATACTATGATGAATGAGAACTTTCAAGCATTGGAAAATTAAGAATAATTACTTGTTCACATGGACGCATGGATCAAGTGAAGGGCTAAGGGATCAAGTACACAGTCATGTGCACTGATCAAGCCCACCACAAATAATCGATAAGACTATTCGTCATGATTTACTAAAGTCTAGTAAATATGGTTATACTTACAGGCTTAAGTGTAATTCTGATACATTGGAAAATTTCGATGTATGGTAGAACGAATGAGAAGAATCAAATTAGGCAGAAGGATAAAAGTTTCTCAAATCTAAAAGTATGGGAGAGTACTTTAGTTCATGTTATATGATCATCTTAATGATTAAGAGACCTTATCACAGTTAATCCTCTAAGTGCATTCTGATAGCTAAGAAGAGGAGCTATGAATTGTTGAAGTGGTCAAATCAAGAAGATGAGTCATACTTCGTTCCAAAACAATTCTTGGAGTCATACTCCAAGATTGTAACTCGAGTGACATATCTTAAAGAAAGGTTTAAAAACACGTGTCAAATGTAAGAGTAAAAGTGTCCTACTCTTGTACATTTGAAGTTGGTAAGTTGTGATGTTTTGGATAAAACAAAGACCAACCTAGGCCAATTGTGTGATGTGTTTGTCTTGATAAATAATCTGCATTATCCCTTGAATATTTGACAAGAGAGTCTTATATGTCAAGAGGACAGTGGGAGTCTTAAAGGTCTTGAAAGTCTCAAGAACTAATCAAGAATAAAACCTGAGGTTCTTCACTAGCACACGACTTGAGGTTTATAACCTATCGTGTTGACATTTCTGTGCCATTCCAGTTAAAGTTGGCTTTGCATTTGAGTTCGTAGAGTCCTCATTTGGTTGCACAACTACTTGGAAGCGATGGCAGGCCCTTGTGCTGCCAAATTGCAAGAACTTAAGATTGGACAAGTTCAATCTGTATAAGTTTGGATTTGTCACTAACCTTGTCTTGTGATTATGGTTTTGACAAATTCATATGGGTAGGAACTCATACACCATAAAAATCTAAGTGTCATAAGGTTTCTCTCCGATTCATGAAAATGATGGTGAGGAAAGACTTCCACTAAGTAGATTTGTAAGTAGATAGTAATCTTTGCATTCTCAAAGTTGTTAGTAGCCACACTAACATGGATTTATGAGAAATAGAAATGGTCTAAACAATTAAGACTATGATTACGGAATCCATTTTCATAGTTCTGAAATTTTTTAGACACATCTGTGAGCTATCTAAGATAAGGTGTATGATTTTGATAAAGTCTTATCAAAGCAATCTAGTATCAGAAATCTGAACTTTGGTAAAAAAAAGTCAATAGCTGATTTCTGAGTACATGTCAAAGCTAGTGGGAGCATGATAATTATGATAAGTATTGCAAGTTAGCAATGTTAATTATAGAAAACAAAAGTTTCAATTCGTAAGGTTGCAGGGGTTGAAAAAGTTGTTTTGCTATAATTAAGGGAGAGGAAATTATACTTGATTTCAATTATGAAAATCTTAGATTGAGTTTATAATCATTCTAAAGAGCTTATATTGAGGTTTTAATCATCTTTAGTCAAGAATATATATATGAATTTCATGTTGGATTGGTTCAACTTAAGAAAATTCTATATATTGCGTTCTCAAAATTCGATTATGATTACGGCATCCCTTTTCATAGTAAAATTTTGAGAATATGGCAAAAAAAATTATTATGGCAAAAGACTGGTCTAGAACCATGTCTTTATGTGAAACATCATGAATCGTGTCCCATTTACTTTGGGTACAAGATCGATTACTTGTGCTATAATATTTATTGGATATGACTAAAGTGATTAAGCAATTGTCGAGGACAATCTAAGGTTTACCAAAGATTGGTTGCTCAAGGACAGTTGAAAGTATAGTGTGAATTTTGGAAGGGCCATATTGACATAGTCTGAAAAGAGGCAACTCTTGTTCAGAAGTAGTAGTCAAAATGGAAATATAGAGTTGTCTCTCTAGATAGAAGCAATCTGTGTAAGATTAGAAAGAACTTAGTGCAACAAGCATGTTCAAAGCAATGCATACTTTGAACATAAGACTTTGTGTCCATGGAGTAGGACTTCATTGGGATACCCTGTAATGGTTGTTGACAAGTCTTTGTGACTTTGTACACATTCATTGCAAGAGGGTAGTGCATTTAAGTTTAAAGCCTAACAAGATTTCGATTTGGGAGTGTGAAATTAGAATCATTGAAAGTTTGTTCAATTGGTTTATTTCACAAAGTAAGGATCATAGATAAACATAGAGTGCATACTTGGTGTATGGCAAAGCTATTGTTTAGAAAAACATAGTGTACATGCTTGGAGCATGGGACAACTAGTGTTTTTAATTCAAGTATAAAAGTTGATAAAACCGAAACAATGAATAATGAGTAATCAGTATGGTGATAAATAGAAAGTGTTTTATTTATATTCATAGGTTTTGATACCATATTAGATTCATTTATTCTTGTGTTTCACTTTGCATGTTTTGACTTCCATAAGAACTAGGTTATTCTTCTGGAATGACTAAGTTATTCAAAACCATCCATAGTCGGTCATATGTTGGAAGTAGATATGAATCAAGACTGTCATGGGTTGGCTTGTAGAGGTCCAAGTTGGTGGACAAAGTTGTGCTACAACGCTCATGAGTGCTCATAAGTTATGAGTATTGGATTCAACCCGCGCTCATTTGAATGACTTCATGGATTTTATCACGAGTGATCATGAGACGATAATATCTTATATTCTTCAAACCTAGAGATATGAGTTGTTACTATGAGTTGGTTATACATTGATTGCACGAAACCGCAATGGTAACTCGATGTTATAAAACGTGCCTTTGTGTATGATTCAACAAGTAGTAGAATAAGCCATATGAGTCGAAGCTTATCCATTCCTTTTACCTTTGGGATAAAAGTGATATCTATGGGCCCCTCGATGATTTAGCGATGACACATGTGAGTGCTTGGCCAAGCCAGGACTGATTTGATCTGTTCAATCAGTCAGTCATCATAAATCGGAAATCGGGAAACAACAAATGGACAGAGAGAATGATTTATAATCCATGTCTTAGTCCATATGATATCTAGAATGGAGAAATATATGATCCCTTATCTAATGGACAAGTCATTGACAAAGGTCAGAGATCATCGGCAAGGTCAAAGTTCGACGGAAGCTTTTGAGAGCTACGATTGCTAGTCGGTCCTTGAAGTCATACACAATAATAGTTTTAGACTTATCCAAGTGGGAGACTGTTGGATTAATGTCTAAGTCCATAACTATAATTGGTAAGACTTGACCCGACCCGGCATGGTCCATTTGGGTTGCATGGCATCATGCATTTGGATAGACTATAATGAGAGAGATAACACTTAAGGTTTGTTAATATATTATAAGTTATAATATATTAAAAGAAGATTATTTAATTAGTATTGATCAAGAATTAATCTAGAATTAATTAAGTGATCAAAAGAAGATTAATTAAATATATGAGTTGATTGTGTAAATCATCCATACCTGTATAGTGGGCTAATGCTCCATGGATTATCAAGTTGGGCTAAAACCCATAAGATGCTCCATGGATGCTCCATGGTGTATTTGAACCCATGGATCCAAGGAAATGGAAAGTCATGACAATTAGAGTTTACACTAATTGTAACACTATATAAAGACCATACTATTGGAAAAATCGGCACTATGTGATGTGATAGAAGGGCTAGCCGATTTTTGAAGTGTTCAAGTTTCTCTCAAGTTATTCCAAGTGTATTTGGTGTTGTGTGAACCATTTGAGGTGTCACACTTGGGGCACTAGGCACTCAAGCTTCATGAGGACATTCTTCATCAAAGAGGTAAGTATTCTATCTTGTTATATTCATTGTTTTGTATGCTAGATTAGGATAATACCTTGGATGTTCATATTTGCATGTATAATTGAGAAAACATAGATCCAAGGTATTTAGGGTTGCATGTACACTGTGGAGTGTTAGAATGCTCAAAACCCAACAAGTCGAGGACCTAAAATATGAAGGATATCAACTTAGGAGAGGACAGAAACCCCTAAAGGCCAAATTAGAAGCAAAAATCAAAGACTTTAGGAAGCTTCAGGAAGACTACTGTAACGACCATAAAATTTCAACCAATTTTAACTTTTCAAAAACAACCAGTTTTCATAATGTTATTACTATCAGATTCTTCCTAGAACCACATCATAAAACATAATCATGAGGAGCAGTACGATCACGCCTTTGCCTTGCCACGGTCTCCGGAAGAACCTGAAAAACATTAAACCACAACTGTAATCCCGAAAGCTTAGTGAGATACCCCTAAAATACCAACCACCTATACCATACACGCATAACATGCCATATCATAACAGAACACAGAACATCCATGCACTTCGGGTCTACTGTATGACTGGTCCGCCGCACCGGCCAACAGTCCACCTGGTCCACCCTCCGAGTCTAGCCATATACATCGAGTCTACAGTGTGATTGGTCCGCCCGCACCGGGCCTTCAATCCACCTGGTCCACTCTCTGAGTCTATAGTATGACTGGTCCGCCCGCACTGGGCCTTCAATCGGCCTGGTCCACTCTCCGAGCCTATCCATATACATCGAGTCTACAGTGTGATTGGTCCGCCCGCACTGGACCTTCAATCCACCTGGTCCACTCTCTGAGTCTATAGTATGACTGGTCCGTCCGCACTGGGCCTTCAGTCGGCCTAGTCCACTCTCCGAGCCTCGGCACGTCTGGTCCGCCCTCTTGGGGCCTACAGCCTATCCGGGCCGCTCGCTGGGCCTTCGGGACAACCGGTCCGCCCTGTGTATGTTGGCCTACATCACAAAGCAAGACCCCCCTCAACCCAACCCCAGTCCAACAACCATGTGCACATAAACATTCAATCATATAACAATTCACATTCAACCTAGTAGATCTAGCAGATCACATAACATATCATGATCCTAACCAGGATGCCGACCTAACCGGCTACTAGCATAACATCATCCTATATACCAGGATATTGACCTTAACCAGGTCTCTAACATATACCATCCTAACTACCAGGATGCAAACATAGCAAGCAATAACATAACAACGATACTCGGATCTTGATCTGATAAAAGGGTCGGCCTTGGAGCTTTAGACCCTGTTGATATAGTGAGGATAACTCACCTCGCAACTGCCGACTGAAAGATAAGACCAAGATGCTCCGACCACTGATACGATCTCCACCACCAGCCAATACCAACACTGAACTCAAACAAAAGCCAACAATTACCAAAATGCCCCTGGAAGTCAACTGGTCAACCCTTGGTCAAAGTCAACATCCTGACTAACTCTACTCGCCGAGTCAACCCAATGACTCGCCGAGTCCTCATGCTCAGAACTTCCCCAATCCACGACCCGACTCGCTGAGTCACCCCGAGACTCGCCGAGTCCCATGACTCTGAGTCCCCTCGCACTCAACTCGCCGAGTCTTCCCTTGACTCACTGATTCATGGCTCAACCAGAAGAAGTTTGGACCTCATGACCAGACTCGCTGAGTCCAAGAACAGACTCACCGAGTCCAAGACTATCTTCAACCTAGTCGCCGAGTTGTTCTTCCAACTCGCCGAGTTCCAGACCATCTTCAAGCAAATCGCCGAGTACACCTTTGTGAATCGCCGAGTGCCTCTAGATCTTAACCCATACACAAGCCTTCCAGGACATGCAGTTGATCCAAAACCTAGATCTACCCTTCTACAACCCTTCCATCACGTAAAGTGGCAAACTTTATGTGAATCCAAAGAGATCTAGGCATTTTACACTCTAGGGCTAGGGTTTGGGACAAGATGACTTCACCAAACACTCAAGAACAGGGACTTTAATGCACTCAAGACCTTCTCCATCCTAGATCCGAGGTAGCAACCTCAGATCTAACCTTCAAACTCGAAATAGCACAAGCTAAACTTTCCACACATTCCAAAATGATGAATCTAGATGGATAACAGCCCAAGAAACTAAGTAATACCTCAAAAGGAAGCCCCAACAGAAGAGAAATCAGAATCTTAGCAAAGCCCCTTGCTCCAAGCCTCATAACTCTCCAAGTTCTCCTCCAAAATCTCTTCTCCAAGTTTCAAATGCACTCAAAGCCCTCACAATCACGCCTTAGGGTTTTCTGGACTTCAAGAGAGGGTAAAGAGGCTGGGGAGAGGGTATAATGTCCTTTATATAGGGCTCATCCTCCAAAATTAGGGTTTTCTCCACTCAGCGCCTACTCGCCGAGTCCAGCCTCCGACTCGCCGAGTTGGCCACTTAACACGCAACCAGAGTCGCGACCCTACTCGCCGAGTCCACCCATGGACTCGTCGAGTTCGCCTTTCATACTTACACTTTGAACCCTGAATTTGCACTCCTGAACTTGGGATGTTACAATTCTCCCCCACTTAAATTAGGCTTCGCCCTCGAACCTTGCGGTAACTCAACTCCAGAACTACTCCCGCAATGCACCAC
Source organism: Lactuca serriola (assembly GCF_051521515.1). Lineage (NCBI taxonomy): Eukaryota > Viridiplantae > Streptophyta > Magnoliopsida > Asterales > Asteraceae > Lactuca > Lactuca serriola. The sequence goes on along the minus strand of NC_136410.1, from coordinate 254,052,026 downwards.
CTGGCATTAACTAGACCAGGTTCCTCAAGGTACAACTACCGAAACCCAAAACCCAATTTTCTTCTCGCGGTGTTTTGACCACCGCTTCAAGCAGGCCACCAGCCTCATCCACACTTATTATTGAGTATCACTCCATGATACATCACTCGCTCCAAATCACGACAATCACTCGACCCATATGAGCTAGGAATAACCATGAACCACCGGAATCCCGATCTGAGTCCAACTCTATCCACTCCAGGTTGATAGAAGGACACATCCTTCAGTCTCAGAGCAACTCCCATGAGTTCTCCTCCGCAATCTTATACCCTTGTCGGACTGGTTCTAACCTCCTCGGGTTGGGAAAACCCGATGCACCGACGACACCTCCAAACATCCCCCATGATGAATTACCACTACATATACAAATACTTGATCAAAATCAAGTTGGGAATCCAAGACTCCAACCCTGCATCCCTTCCGAGCCTTTGGGCTCTACACCCTCGGAATTTCTTCCGTGACCTCGGCAGGCATCCAAACCGGATGTGATTCCATACTACTGCCGCAAACTGCTGCTCAATGACCATAATTGGAACACTCCAATCACAATCTGCGCTACTGCTTTCACTTCCGTGAACTTACACTCCCTCTTGGAGCTACATTCTTTTCCCCTTCCTTACCAAGGAAAACCACTTGGCTGCCTTGACACTACCACAAGTGCCACGGTGCTCACCCAATACTACACCATTTCCTTATAGCTTAACTGCTATCCCATGCACTACACATACTCTGAATCCGCTCACAGGGACTCTCGAGTCCATGCACTACCTCCACTACTTATGATAAATATCCGAGGCCAGACCTTCTGATGCTATCACATCGCGACATACTCCTTCCATATCCTCAAACAGATCTATCAACACTTGCAGAGTCTTCAGCATGACTGGACCACCTTACCAGGCCTTCAGCCAATCTGGACCACTCTCAGAACCTTCAGCAGATCTGGACCGCCTTCCAGGGCCTTCAGTTTGGCTGGACCGTTCTCCGAGCCTTCGACCTGACTGGTACGCCTATCGGCCTTTAGTCTATCCGGTCCGCTCAACCAACATTCATCATTCCGAGTTATCCCTCCGGGAAACTCTCCCATGCAAACTGTTCTAGCCCTCTAGGGGTTCCGAACTCTATCTCCATCCTACATACTCAAACCTGGCCTGATCCTAGGCCCTCCACAATCAAATACCCTTGGTCTGTATCTCGCCCCGCATGCCTGCCACTTACTCATACCAGCCTACGCTCTTGGCTGACAGAAACACTGCTGAATCCCAAGCAGCTAAACAACCTCTCATGCTCATCGATCTTCCGGAGAATTTTCCAATTCTCCCCCACTTAGAGCACTGACTATCAACAACCGGTCGCCATCACCGACCTCCCTTATCAACCCTACACAACACAATCCCTTGCACGTGAACTGGTTCCCACTAGAACGAGCAACCTTCACAAAATCACATATCAGAACGGATCATCTTGGCCAGAAAGAAACCCGACCTATAGCTAATCATTCCTCAGACTGCAGATGTTGCCCGAAATTCAGACCAAACGCCAGATTCTCACTAATAATCCTTATGAATGACAACCGATGAAATTTCCAACACCAAATCCATAACCATACCCCCAATCCTCAAGGAACAACGAATACAATACCGAAAACAACACAACGAGACTAGCAGATAAACAATACTCCACAAAATCACAAAATAACAAGACATAAAGAAAGAAACATACCCGTAGCTGCATCCGGCGGTGCCCTGACCTCCTCCGCTGTAAGCTGAAAAGAGCAACCCTGAGCCCTTGGGGGCTCCGCTCCACCCTGACCTCCACCCGTGATCCTCAATGTGGCTGGTGCTGGAGCATGCACTGGTCCTGCAGCAAGCTGTGGACAGTTGACCCTCAAGTGCCCAACCTGATGACAATGATAATAAATCCTCAAATTCCGACCCCGGGCTGCCTGCCGACAATCCCTAGCATAGTGCCCCTCCTTTCCGTACTTGCGGCATGCACCATCGGACCTACAAACTCCGGTGTGACCCTTCCCACACTTCCCACAAGTGTGGCTACTCTGATCTCCCAATCTAGAATCAACGGTCTTAGACCGTTTCGGCGCCGGCTGCGACTGCACCGGAGCCTGCCTCTGCTTTCGCAACTACAACTCAATCTCCAACTCACGTCGTCTGGCGGCCTCCTGCAACTCTAACATGGTCTCGCACCTCTGCGTAGACACAAACTGCCTGATATCCCTCTGGAGCATACTCAGATACCAGGACATCTGAGCTTGCTCCGAAGCAAACTCGGGGCAAAACATCGCCCTCTCAGTGAACATCCTGGTGATCTCCGTCACCGACTCCGAATCCTGCTTCAGCTCAAGGAACTCCTGAGCCAATCTCTCCCTCTCAACCCGCGGAACATAACGAGTGTTGAACATCTCTCGGAACTGATCCCATGAAACCGCAGCCCTCTGCGCATCTGAATATGACCGCATGGTCAATCTCCACCAATCCTTCGCCCCGAGCCTCAACAGGTTCAGAGCACACCTCACCCTCTGATCAGTAGGGCACGAACACGTGAAGAAACACCCCTCCACGTCCGACAACCATCTCATAGCAACAATCGGGTCCAGAACTCCATCAAAGGTAGGAGGCTTCATATTATCGAAGTCCTGATACTGGAAACCTCTACCAGCTCCTCCTCCTGCCGCCGCTATAGCCGCCGTAGCTGCCGTCGCAGCCGTCTCTGTGAGAGCTGCATAGCACTCATCAAAATACTCAATCATAGCGGTCTTGATCGACCCGAATAGTTCCGGTAACTCGGCCTGGAACAACGCAGCAACCTCATCATGTAGGATCTCACGAATCCTAGCGTCCAACTCTCCTGTGCTCATCTGACCAATAACCTCGGGCGGTACTGACCCACCCTGACCGCCCTCTCCGGCTCCCGATCCTGACCCGGATCCGCTCCCAGCATGCCTCGTAACCACCATACTGAAAAAAAATATCGCAATATCTCAGACACTTCCCACTCTCCTGGGAACCAACTCCCAACCCAACCCTAGAGGTCATGGTTTCCCTGATACGCGTATGGGTCCTGTGCTTTCAGTAGTACGGGCCCATACTACCTTCCACACCTACCCATATTTGTATTAAGTACTACCACAACAACCTAGTGAAAAACATACATAACAAGCGCTCAATCCTCACTCCTAGAGGAACACCAGAAATCTCCCAGAAAGGAACCCTAGGCTAGCAGGCATCATAATTCAGGCAACATTATCATGAAATCCTGAAGATCTCTAGCCTAATACTAGCATGTTGTTCTATCAAAGCTCAAAAACAAATATCATGTATGGTATTTTGGGGTTACTTACTGGCTCCGGTTGATCGTACCTCCGCATCCTCCTTTACTCATTTTGAAAACCATTTTAAATTCTCTTAACTCTCCCTGATTTGAGACTGGATTCGCACGGATGTTCCTCCAATTCACTCAAACCAAGGCTCTGATACCAACTTGTAACGACCATAAAATTTAAACCAATTTTAACTTTTCAAAAACAACACATTTTCATAATGTTATTACAAAAAGGTTTTCAATACAATTATTATTAGAGTCTTCCCAGAACCACATCATAAAACATAATCATGAGGAGCGGTACGATCACGCCTTTGGCTTGCCACGGTCTACTGAAGAACTTGAAAAACATTAAACCACAACTGTAAGCCCGAAAGCTTAGTGAGATACCCCCAAAATACCAACCAACTATACCATACACGCATAACATGCCATATCATAACAGAACACAGAACAATCATGCACTTCGGGTCTACTGTATGACTGGTCCGCCACACCGGCCAACAGTCCACCTGGTCCACCCTCCGAGTCTAGCCATATACATCGAGTCTACAGTGTGATTGGTTCGTCTGCACTGGGCCTTCAATCCACATGGTCCACTCTCTGAGTCTACAGTATGACTGGTCCGCCTGCACTGGGCCTTCAGTCGGCTTGGTCCACTCTCCGAGCCTATCCATATACATCGAGTCTACAGTGTGATTGGTCCGCCCGCACCGGGCCTTCAATCCACCTAGTCCACTCTCTGAGTCTACAGTATGACTGGTCCGCCCACACTGGGCCTTCAGTCGGCCTAGTCCACTCTCCGAGCCTCGGTGTAACAGCCCGGATTCCTAGGTATTATTCATTCTTATATTTTTGGTGAATTGTGAGGAGACTCGGCGAGTTGGAGCCCAAACCCGCCGAGTATGATCGCGGCTATGGACACGGGTTCGTGTCTGGACTCAGCGAGTCCACGCTTTTTAATCAAACCCTAATTCCCCGGGTTTGGAGCCTATTTAAGGGCAATTATAGCCTCCCATTGCGGCTACCAGTCCCTCGAGAGAACCCTAAGAGAGCTAATTCGTTTTGGGAGAGAGGAAGTCACTTTTGGGCCTTTGTATTCCTTGTTTAGCAAGAAGAAGGTGGCAAGAGCAAGGAGGAGGTGAGATTCCAGCAGATCCAGAGTCCAGAGGCTTCATTTTGAGGTAATAGTTCGAACCTCCTTCAGTTTTAGGGTTGATCTTTAGAGTTAGGGTTTTCTAACCCCTTTGGAGAGTGATTATGTGAAGCAAATGGTCCCTCTTCGAGTTTATGCCTTGGATCTGGACTCAAAGAAGTCCAGAGACATTAACCCTTGGAAGTTTTTGGGTTATTATGGAGTTATTGGACCAAGGTTGTCATTTTTGGGACCAAATCTCCTTTTTATGCCTTGTGGGGGTTATACAAGCATCAAGTTTCGAACTTTACATGACATTCATGCTTGGGAAGGCCAGATCTATGGTTTGGGAAAGCAGATCTGACCTCAGAAGGTCAATAGAGTTTGTGCATGGCATGAACTCGCCGAGTTGTTCTTGAGACTCGGCGAGTAGGGTTGGGGTTTCACGTAAATTGTTCAGCGAGTAGACTCGTCGGGTTGGGGGATGACCCAGTGAGTCAGGGAGAGTCAATAGGGGGCTGAGTCAAGCTGGAACTCGCCGAGTTGTTCTTGAGACTCGGCGAGTTGAGTCATGGTGGCGCCACGATTCATGCCAGGTGGAACTCGTCGAGTTAGGGAAGCACTCGACGTGTCAAGAGAGGATCCGAGGGAGTCAGTGAACACGTATAGACTCGCCGAGTCGCTCTAGTGCACTCGCCGAGTCCGGTCAAAGTTGATCATTGACCGTTGATCAGAGTTGACTTGAAAGGGTTAGGCAACCTTAGTTGTGAAAGTGTTAATTAGAGATATATTGTGTTATAGGAGGATTATAGCTCGGGGGATCGAGCGCGAGTGATTTCCGGGATTTGCGAGTTATCGAGATACGCGAGGTGAGTCTTCTCACTATACTTTACCTTGAGTAGGTAATCATAGTAGATTATTTGTATGCTATATGTATGTTATGTGTTGTACTGCATTATTCTATGTGATTTATGCTGTGCATGTTTATAGAGTTGGAACCGGAAGGTTCATAGAGTTAGAACTAGAGGGTTCACAGAGTAGGGTCCACGGACCCACATAGTTATAGCCTCGAGTGGCTAATATGTGTTATGTGTGGTATTTTGGGGAACTCATTAAGCTTTGTGCTTACAGTGTTGGTGTTATTTGTTTCAGGTACTAGTGATGACCGTGGGAAGGCACCGGCTTGATCATTACACACACACACACAAATAATTTTTATGTTATGAGATCTTGGGATTTTTATATGGCATGGATTGAGTTTCAAACATTGATGTTTTTATGAATGTTAAATGAATTGTGTTTTTATAAAATGCGAAAAATTGTTTTGAGATTTATGGTGTTACAAGTTGGTATCAGAGCCTTGGTTTGAGGGATTCGAGTACACCTTCGGGCGTATTTGAACTCAAACTGAGGATTTGAGAAGTATTATAAAAAAAAAGAGTAAAAGATTTTTGGAAAAACGCAAAGTAGAGTTGTGTGTACGATCAGTCCGCGCCCGAACGGTGATTTCCCAAAATACCCTCATGTTATGTGATATTGATATTGATATGATGTATTCTCATGCTAGAGTAGGCTAGGTACTCCTATTAGGACTAGAGTGTCCTGATTTGTGATGCCTTAGCCTAGGGAGAGGTGAGCTGCTATGAGATGCTTGAGAGTGAGTAGGTAGCAGCAAGGGGCTTATGAGAGATCTGTTAGAGAGTGGATTATGCATAATAGAGTACTTGGAACTTGGGATCCGAAGAGGAGGACTTGGGGTGTATTCTGATACGGTGCGGACAGTAGTATTGGGCCCATACTACTGAAAGCACCGGGGCGGTGTACAGCCCAAGTAAGAATCTTTGGAATGCCAAGGATCAAGAAGGAATTAGTTGTCGAGTGTGAGTATGCTCGAATGTATTCTAATTTATCGTATGTTGTATTTCAGAGGTAGATCATGGTGAGGACACGTCTTATGCCTGAGAGCAGTGGGGCCAGTGATGAGGAGATCTGCCGGATCATCCATGAGGAGGTGGCTACAGCCATCAGGGCAGAGATACCAGAGATGTTCGGGTCTATTAAGACCACGTTGATTGAGACTTTCGACGAGCGTTAAGATGCTCTTTCTGAGGCTGCTGTCGCAACGGCCACCACAGCTATTGCTGCCGCGAGGCCATAGGGTGGTGATGCGTTGCTGTTCCGAGAGTTCAGCAACACAAAACCGCCGGAGTTTGATGGGACCCAGGACCCGGTGGCGGCTATGAGATGGATTTCTGACATAGAGGGGTGTTTCTTCACTTGCTCATCTCCTGAGCATTTGAGAGTTCGGTTCGCGCTGAACCAGCTTCGCTTGGGAGCGGAGGACTGGTGGAAGTTTGTAACGGTGCACTTTACGCCTGCTGAGCTTGCGGCAGTGACCTGGGAGAGGTTCACTGCCATGTTCCGAGATGCGTACGTTCCCCAGGTGGAGAGGGAGCGTTTGGCCCAGGAGTTTCTGACCCTCAAGCAGGGTACTGAGTCTGTTACGGTGATTACCAGGATGTTCCACGAGAGGGCGATGTTCTGCCCTGAGCACGTGTCCATTGAGCAGGCACGTATGAGCCGATATTTGAGTATTTTGAGGCGAGAAATTTGGGAGTTCGTGGCGAACTCCTCATACCGGACATTTTCCGAGGTTCAGGCAAATGCCCGGAAGAGGGAAATCGAGCTAGAGACTCAGGCCAGGGAGGAGGCGAAGTCTCAGGGGAGGGATCGGCGACCGGCACAGTCCCAGCCGGTAGCCAGGCGGGCCAAGCCCGCTGATCCCAAATCGGGGAGCCAGAAGGGTCGCACTTGTGGAAAGTGCGGCAAGGGTCATGATGGAGTATGTAGAGCTGGATCTTGCTACAAATGTGGCAAGGAGGGGCATATGGCCAAGGACTGCCCCAAGGGGTTTGCAGTGTGTTTTCACTGCAACCAGACCAGACACCGGAAGGCGGAGTGTCCGCAGTTGCGGGGATAATCTCAGGGAGCACCTCAGGGATCTGCCCCTGCCACCGTCAGAGCTACCGAGAGTCGGCCAGTGAAGGCCGAGGCGCCGAGGGCACGAGGGAGAGCCTTTCAGTTGACCGCGGAGGAGGTCCGTGCAGCGCCCGATGTCGTGGCTGGTATGTATTCTTTCATGTATTTATTTTGATGTTGAGATATTATGCTTATATTATGTTATGCGTGGGTACTTTTCTTGTGAATTCTGTACCTACCTTGGTGTTATTTGACTCGGGTGCGAGTCGGTCTTTTGTATCTTTGGCTTTTAGTCAGCATATCACTGTTAGTCGTGAGGCGTTGAGTCGGCCTCTGAGAGTTTCCATAGCTAACAAGAAGGTGATATATGCCACGGAGGTTCTCCAAGGGTGCGTATTCGAGATTTTCGGTGTTGAGTTCCCGATTGATTTGGTTCCTAGTGCGATGGGTGATGTCTGTGTCATTGTGGGCATGGACTGGTTGAGCAGATTCGGTGCGGTTATCGACTGCGAGCGACAGCTGATGACCATACGAGACCCTAGTGGGGGAGTTCTTACGGTGTACGACAAGGGTACACGTTCTGGGTCAGCGTTTTGTTCGGCCTTTGGGGTGAGGCAGTGTCTACAGCAGGGCTGTAAGGGTTTTGTGCCGTATGTGATGGATATGCGGGTGGATTCCGAGAGGCCGAGGTCAGTTGAGGAGGTTCTGATAGTGCGTGAGTTCCCGGATGTATTTCCTGAGGAGTTGCCGGGTGTGCCTCCTGTGAGGCAAGAGGAGTTCAGTATCGATTTGGTTCCGGGGGCCGCGCCTATCACCAAGGTGCCTTATCGCCTTGCACCTCCAGAGATGCAAGAGTTATCCTTGCAGCTTCAGGAGCTGTTGGGAAAGGGGTTTATTCGGCCGAGCAGCTCACCGTGGGGAGCGCCTATCCTGTTTGTCAAGAAGAAGGATGGTTCACACTGGATGTGCATTGATTACCGGGAGTTGAACAAGCTGACGGTCAAGAACCGTTACCCGTTGCCGAGGATCGACGATTTGTTCGATCAATTACAGGGAACATCTTGGTTCTCCAAGATCGATTTGAGGTTTGGATATTATCAAGTGAGGGTGCGAGGTGAGGACATCCAGAAGACAGCGTTCAGGACACGTTATGGGCATTACGAGTTTGTGGTGATGCCTTTCGGGCTCACCAATGCCCCGGCAGTGTTCATGGATCTCATGAATCGAGTGTGCAGGCCGATGCTGGATCGGTCAGTGATTGTATTCATCGATGACATTTTGGTATATTCGAGATCTAGAGAGCATCATGAGGAGCATTTGAGGGAGATCCTCAGAGTTCTGAGATCGGAGAGGCTTTATGCCAAATTCTCCAAGTGTGATTTCTGGTTGCAAGAGGTCCAGTTCATGGGTCATCTCGTTAGCCAGAAAGGGATATTGGTCGACCCGGCTAAGGTTGAGGCGGTGATGAGTTGGGAGGTGCCAAGGTTACCCTCCGAGATCAGGAGTTTCCTAGGGTTGGCAGGTTATTATCGGAGATTTATCAAGGATTTCTCTAAGATCGCAGTGCCACTCACCAGGTTGACCCGGAAGGGTGTCGCTTTTTCATGGGGCCCCGAGCAGCAGGCCTCCTTTGAGACGCTTCGCCAAAGGTTATGCGAAGCCCCGGTGTTAGCCCTCCCGGAGGGGATGGAGGACTTTGTGGTATACTGTGATGCATCGATCTTGGGGTTGGGAGCGGTGCTGATGCAGAGAGGGCATGTGATAGCATACACATCGAGGCAGCTGAAACCTCATGAGACGAGGTATCCCACCCATGATCTAGAGTTGGGGGCAGTGGTGTTTGCCCTCAAAATTTGGCGTCACTATCTGTATGGGGTTCGGTGTACGATATACACGGACCATAAGAGCCTGAAGTATTTGATGGATCAGTCCAACCTAAATATGCGGCAGAGGAGGTGGTTGGATGTGGTCAAGGATTATGATTGTGAGATTATGTACCATCCGGGCAAGGCTAATGTGGTAGCCGACGCCTTGAGTCGCAAGGCGGAGAGCGCTCCATTGTGAGGTGTATGTTTGCGATTGACCGTGATGGATCCGGTGTTGGACACCATTCGTGGAGCACAGGATGAGGCCGTGAGATTGGAGAACCAAAAGAGGGAGCGAGTTGTTGGGTTGGTATTGGAGTTCGTTACCGATGGTCGGGAGCTTATGACTTTTCAGGGGCGTATATGGGTACCGTTTGTGGGAGGGGCGTGTACCATTTTGATGGAAGAGGCTCATCGGTCGAAATTCTCGATCCATCCTGGGGCCACTAAGATGTATTTGGACCTGAGGAGGGAGTATTGGTGGCCCTGTATGAAGAGGGATGTTGCGTGGTTTGTTGAGAGGTGCTTAACCTGCCGTAGGGTTAAGGCCGAGCACCAGAGACCGCATGGTAAGTTGCAGCCGTTGGAGGTTCCCGAATGGAAGTGGGAACAGATTACCATGGATTTTATTACAAAATTGCCAAGGACTGCTAGGGGAGTCGATGCAATTTGGGTGATTGTGGACAGGTTGACAAAGAGTGCCCACTTCCTTGCTATTAGTGAGAGCTCCTCCGTAGAGAAGTTAGCAGAGATGTACGTGAGGGAAGTGGTATCTCGGCATGGGGTGCCGATCTCGATTGTCTCAGACTGGGATGTACGTTTCACTTCCAGATTCTGGAAGAAGTTTCATGAGGAGTTGGGTACTAGGCTGCATTTTAGTACCGCATATCACCCCCAGACAGACAGATAGAGTGACCGGACGATTCAGACGCTCGAGGACATGCTTCGGGCATGTGTGTTGGATTTTGGGGGGAGTTGGGATACGTACTCGCCCTTGGCAGAGTTTTCCTACAACAACAACCATCATTCGAGCATTGGTATGCCGCCCTTTGAGCTGTTGTATGGGAGGATGTGTTGGACCCCCATTTGCTGGGGAGAGGTCGGACAGTGTGTGATGGGCAGTACAGAGATCGTGCTTCAGACGACATATCAGATCCAGTAGGTCAGACAGAGGCTGTTGACCGCCCAGAGTCGTCAGAAGAGTTATGTGGACAGAAGCCGTTCCGATCTTGAGTTTCAGGTCGGCGACTTTGTGCTCCTGAAGGTCTCTCCTTGGAAAGGAGTGATTCGATTCAGGAAGAGTGGCAAGTTGGGGCCCCGATATATTGGTCCATTCCGGGTGGTCGCAAGGGTAGGCAGGGTAGCCTATCGTTTGGATTTGACAGCAGAGTTGGGGAAGATTCACGACACTTTCCACGGGTCGCAGTTGCGGAAGTGTATAGCCGATGAGTCGGCAGTGGTTCCATTAGAGGATATTCAGGTGGATGGAAGCCTGGATTATACTGAGAGACCAGTGGCAATCACAGATCGGAAAATCAAGGTTCTGAGGAACAAGGAGGTACCCTTGGTTTTGGTTTAGTGGCAGCATCGGAAGGGGTCCGAGATGACATGGGAGCCCGAGCGTGAGATGCGTGAGCAGCATCCGGAGTTATTTGCAGAGTGAGACTTCGAGGACGAAGTCTAGTTCTAGTGGGGGAGAATTGTAACAGCCCGGATTCCCAGGTAATATTCCTTCTTATATTTTTGGTGAATTGTGAGGAGACTCTACGAGTTGGAGCCCAAACTCGTCGAGTATGATCGTGGCTATAGGCACGGGTTCGCGTCTGGACTCGGCGAGTCCAAAAGTGGACTCGGTGAGTCCACGCTATTTAATCAAACCCTAATTCCCTGGGTTTGGAGCCTATTTAAGGGCACTTATAGCCTCCCATTGCGGCTACCAGTCCCTTGAGAGAACCCTAAGAGAGCTAATTCGTTTTGGGAGAGAGGAAGTCACTTTTGGGCCTTTGTATTCCTTGTTTAGCAAGAAGAAGGTGGTAAGAGCAAGGAGGAGGTGAGATTCCAGCAGATCCAAAGTCCAGAGGCTTCATTTTGAGGTAATAGTTCGAACCTCCTTCAGTTTTAGGGTTGATCTTTAGAGTTAGGGTTTTCTAACCCCTTTGGAGAGTGATTATGTGAAGCAAATGGTCCCTCTTCGAGTTTATGCCTTGGATCTGGACTCAAAGAAGTCCAGAGACATTAACCCTTGGAAGTTTTTGGGTTATTATGGAGTTATTGGACCAAGGTTGTCATTTTTGGGACCAAATCTCCTTTTTATGCCTTGTGGGGGTTATACAAGCATCAAGTTTCGAACTTTACATGACATTCATGCTTGGGAAGGCCAGATCTATGGTTTGGGAAAGCAGATCTGACCTCAGAAGGTCAATAGAGTTTGTGCATGGCATGAACTCGCCGAGTTGTTCTTGAGACTCGGCGAGTAGGGTTGGGGTTTCACGTAAATTGTTCAGCGAGTAGACTCGTCGGGTTGGGGGATGACCCAGTGAGTCAGGGAGAGTCAATAGGGGGCTGAGTCAAGCTGGAACTCGCCGAGTTGTTCTTGAGACTCGGCGAGTTGAGTCGTGGTGGCGCCGCGATTCATGCCAGGTGGAACTCGTCGAGTTAGGGAAGCACTCGACGTGTCAAGAGAGGATCCGAGGGAGTCAGTGAACACGTATAGACTCGCCGAGTCGCTCTAGTGCACTCGCCGAGTCCGGTCAAAGTTGATCATTGACCGTTGATCAGAGTTGACTTGAAAGGGTTAGGCAACCTTAGTTGTGAAAGTGTTAATTAGAGATATATTGTGTTATAGGAGGATTATAGCTCGGGGGATCGAGCGCGAGTGATTTCCGGGATTTGCGAGTTATCGAGATACGCGAGGTGAGTCTTCTCACTATACTTTACCTTGAGTAGGTAATCATAGTAGATTATTTGTATGCTATATGTATGTTATGTGTTGTACTGCATTATTCTATGTGATTTATGCTGTGCATGTTTATAGAGTTGGAACCGGAAGGCTCACAGAGTTAGAACCAGAGGGTTCACAGAGTAGGGTCCACGGACCCACATAGTTATAGCCTCGAGTGGCTAATATGTGTTATGTGTGGTATTTTGGGGAACTCATTAAGCTTTGTGCTTACAGTGTTGGTGTTATTTGTTTCAGGTACTAGTGATGACCGTGGGAAGGCGCCGGCTTGATCAGTACACACACACGGAATTTTTATGTTATGAGATCTTGGGATTTTTATATGGCATGGATTGACTTTCAAACATTGATGTTTTTATGAATGTTAAATGAATTGTGTTTTTATAAAATGCGAAAAATTGTTTTGAGATTTACGGTGTTACAGTCGGCACGTCTGGTCCGCCCTCTTGGGGCCTACAGCCTATCCGGGCCGCTCGTTGGGCCTTCGGGACAAGCGGTCCGCCCTGGGTATGTTGGCCTATAGCACAAAGCAGGACCCACCTCAACCCAACCCCAGTCCAACAACCATGTGCACATAAACATTCAATCATATAACAATTCACATTCAACCAAGTAGATCTAGCAGATCACATAACATATCATGATCCTAACCAGGATGCCGACCTAACCGGCCACTAGCATAACATCATCCTATATACCAGGATACCGACCTTAACCAGGTCTCTAACATATACCATCCTAACTACCAGGATGAAAACATAGCAAGCAATAACATAACAACAATACCCGGATCTCGATCCAATAAAAGGGCCGACCTTGATGCCTTAGACCCTGTTGATATAGTGAGGATAACTCACCTCGCAACTGCCAACTGAAAGATAAGACCAAGATGCTCTGACCACTGATACGATCTCCACCACCAGCCAATACCAACACTGAACTCAAACAAAAGCCAACAATTACCAAAATGCCCCTGGAAGTCAACTGGTCAACCCTTGGTCAAAGTCAACCTCCTAACTAACTTTACTCGCCGAGTCAACCCGATGACTCACCGAGTCTTCATGCTCAGAACTTCCCCAATCCACGACTCGACTCGCCGAGTCACCCCGAGACTCGCCGAGTCCCATGACTCTGAGTCCCCTAGCACTCAAGTCACCGAGTCCTCCCTTGACTTACTAATTCATGGCTCAACCAGAAGAAGTTTGGACCTCACGACCAGACTCGCCGAGTCCAAGAACAGACTCGCCGAGTCCAAGACTATCTTCAACCTACTCACCGAATTGTTCTTCCAACTCCATGAGTTCCAGACCATCTTCAAGCAACTCGACGAGTACACCTTTGTGACTCGCCGAGTGCCTCTAGATCTTAACCCATACACAAGCCTTCCAGGCCATGCAGTTGATCCAAAACGTAGATCTACCCTTCTACGACCCATCCATCACGTAAAGTGGCAAACTTTATGTGAATCCAAAGAGATCTAGGCATTTTACACTCTAGGGCTAGGGTTTGGGACAAGATGACTTCACCAAACACTCAAGAACAGGGACTTTAATGCACTCAAGACCTTCTCCATTCCAGATCTGAGGTAGCAACCTCAGATCTAACCTTCAAACTCGAAATACCACAAGCTAAACATTCCACACATTCCAAAATGATGAATCTAGATGGATAACAGCCCAAGAAACGAAGTAATACCTCAAAAGGAAGCCCCAACAGAAGAGAAGTCCGAATCTTAGCAAAGCTCTATGCTCCAAGCCTCCTAACTCTCCAAGATCTCCTCTGAAATCTCTTCTCGATGTTTCAAATGCACTCAAATCCCTCACAATCGCGCCTTAGGGTTTTCTGGACTTCAAGAGAGGGTAAAGAGGCTGGGGAGAGGGTATAATGTCCTTTATATAGGGCTCATCCTCCGACATTAGGGTTTTCTCCACTCAGCGCCTACTCGCCGAGTCCAGCCTCCGACTCGCCGAGTTGGCCACTTAACACGCGACCAGAGTCGCAACCCTACTTACCGAGTCCACCCATGGACTCGCCGAGTTCGCCTTTCATACTTACACTTTGAACCCTGAATTTGCACTCCTGAACTTGGGATGTTACAACTATAGTAATAAATGTGAAAATTATGACTATGTTAAGAAACAACTTGCTGAGTTAACTGCTGAGCTTGACACATTAAAAAGAAAATTTGAAACTGCAGATTTTGATTTTAGAAAATTTGATGTGTCAAGCGAAGTAGTTGTGAACATTATAGACCATTGTTTGCAATTTAAAAATAACCAGCAAAAAGGTCTAGGGTATGATAGTGTTCCTCCACCTTTCAATCATAACTACGCATCCATCCCTATGACACAGGAAGAAATTGACAGGGAGGCACATCTTCAATATGGCAAACCAGCTGGATTTGTGTCAGGAGGTATGCAGGTTGAAAATACTAATGCTTCTACTTCATGTGCAGGTAAAGTAGCAGAGGATGAGAACAAGGAGAACACCATTGAACAAACCAACATCTCCTTGAACTCTGAATTTGTTGCTTCGAACTCAGCTGCTTATGATCAACCTGCTGTTGAGAAATACAGGCCACCAATTCCAGTGAAACTGAGTGCATGTTGTAACTGTGATTGTGGGAACAATAAGAGAAAAGGCAAGGACACGCCACCAGGGGCGGGAAGAAACAATTTCCCAGTGAAGAAGAAGACATGTTTTCATTGTGGAGCACCTGGACACATTTCCTGAAACTGTCCAAATGGTGCATACGTTCCCTACTATGCATAAGGGTGGCAAAACGCACCACGAGGGAGATACTCTAAAAGAAACCCCTCAAGGTCACGTTCAGACAAAGGTGACTGGAACGCACAGAAGGCTAAGAATCAAACCCACAATGCCAAGAATCCGAATCCCAAGGGCAAGAAGGAAATGCCGGCCAAGAAGTACAATCCAAGAGATGCTCCAGCAAAACCAAGACCGGCTAGGTCAAAGTCATCTCGGCGATCAGCTTCGTATTCAAAAGCAAGTACTGAGCCACCAATCATATCGAAAAAGAAATGGGTTAAACCCAACTACAAATGGGTTCCAAAGGCTCACTCTCCCAAATCAACTAATGAATCTAATATTTATTTATCTTATGTTTATGATAAACAGGATATGTCATGGGAGAGAGTACCCTGCAATTATGACAAAGGTCAACTCAGTTTCAAAATGGACTAGGTTCCAAAGACCAACTGATCCAGCTCTATGCTGGAGTAGCTATGGAGGCTTATCATCAAACTTTGGTTTGTTGATAGTGGCTGTTCCAGGCACATGATAGGATACATTTCTCAATTGTACAACACTCAGACCTTTGTTTAAGAGTATGTGTCCTTTTGCGGGAAAGGAGGAAAGAAAGAGATCAGAAATGGGGTTAGTGCTTAATGACATGAAGAATTTTTGGATCTGTTTTGAGATTTTGCGTGCTGTTCTCAGACCTTTTGGATGCAAATTCAATCGGTGAATTATAGTTTGCATTTTGCTCTCTATACTCCTGAGTTTATCTTAAACTGATTCTTTTCAAAGACATTTTTTTTTTCATTTTCTTATAGTTTTTCGTTAGTAGGTAATGTTGGGAAGTGATATCAAGAAAGTGATAACGGGCAGTCTAAAACATGTGTAAAGGACTGAATCTGAATTGTCTAGACTATGTATTCACTATGCTGGTAGGCACAAAGGATTTGACAGTATGGATTTAGTTAGGATTGTTTGGACTGACCATACGATGCTCGGGTAGATTGAGCAGTGAGATAAACACGGGAACCCACGGGATACACTAAATTAATACGCATCTAGAACAGTGGTTCAACTTTTTCTTGATGTACGGAGTTATGTCCTTAATTCCGGTTCTGAAAGGGCGACTGGGGGTTCTGATAAAGTAGGTCTGTAGGAAATTATTTTCTTGCTTTCTATCTGTCAGTCATATGTTGCTTCCTCTGCGTGATTGGAAGAGATCCGACCTAGAATGCAACATATGCAACTCTATTTCTACACACCTTCTTATCTATGAAACTATTTCTATTTGTTAGCCATATGTTGTCCCCTTAGCGTGATCGGAAGATCCGACTTGGGACACAACACATGCAATATTCTACCTCTCAATCCCTCTATCCTTGTTAGCCATATGTTGTCCCCTCTGTGTGATTGAAATATATCTGACCTGAGACACAACATATGCACCCATTTCTAAATCTGACTTCCACCTTAATAATTGTTTACTCACCTAAAGTAAGGAGTTCTTTGGAAGTTCTTGATAACCATGGTATATCGGGAAGTGGGGAACACGTTCTAGTGCAACTAAAATTGAACCATTTAGAGGTTGTCTGTAGATCTCGCTGCTTAATTTAAGTTGACAACAATACCCATGGTCGTTGTCAGCTAAATGGTATATTTGAAACTTTTTTTCAATATCCTTCGTGTTTAAGTGGACCACAATACCGACAACTGACCAAATCTATTCATGAAAGTGAAGATACTGATAAACAAGTTTAGGCTGTCTCACAACTTTGATCCCAAATAATTTTATTTTTGTTAAATTTGTTCATAGTTTTCCTCTATGCACAAATTTAGGGGGAGAATTAAAAAAAATCAAACAAAAATCAGAAAAATTCAAAAAACAAACAAAAATCAGAAAATTCAAAATAAAAAAATAGTGTTATATTCTGTTTTATTTCTTGTTCAAGAAAATCAAAAATCAAATATTTTTTTTCTGTTTTATTTTTTTTAGAAAATATGAAAAGCCCAAAAATATTGTGTGCTAAATTTTCTTTTAGTTTTGTTTTGTCTTGAATAGTGAATTCAGGTGAAGATGAAACTCATGGAGTTTGTGTCGAAGATTTCTGAGCCAATGCTTCATCCATGATCATCGAAGAATTCTCATTCGAAGAAGAAAGAAATGAAGATGATTCTTTCGACATTCAATCTGTCAACCCTAGAAGCAAGGTGAAGCTGAAATTGAAGATTATGTGACGGATTCCATTGAAGCCCCCTCAATCAGTCTGCTGCTATCTTAAACCTGTTGAAGTGATCCAAAAGATTTGTTCTCTCTGATGTTCTCTCTGAAGATTCTCAAGCTGAAAGCACTATCTTTCAAGAATCAGTACATGAAGCCTCCTCACGCAATGTGTGTTCAGAGACAATTCTTGAAGAAATGCCCAACTGCTCAAGATGAAGTAAAATTTTGAAGATTCATCATGTTCATCTTGAAGCTGTGAAGAAATTGAAGATAAATGCTGAAGCCAAGCTCCCAATGAAGATTATCAAGGAAAGCCAACAACCTTTTTAGGGAGAGTTTTTTGGGTAAATTAAGAAAAGAAAGCTATAAACCAAGGGGGAGTTTGTTGGGTAAATTAAGAAAAGAAAGCTATAAACCAAGGGGGAGATTGTTGGGTCAAAATTATGTTTTATACTTTTCTTTTCTAGGCAACTGTATTTTTCAGTAACGTTTTAAGATTTTACGGTTAGGTTTATGGCTAGGGAGGTGTTTACGGTCGTAAACAGGGTTTACGGCCGTAAACCCATTTACGGGCGTAAACAGGGTTTACGTTCGTAAACCCATATATGGCCCATGTTTCTCATGTAACCAAAACCAGGCATATCCTAAAGAGGCCATCATATCACTGGCTAATTAGTACTAGTATGCAGTTCAATAGGCACATACAGTAGGCATCCAATGCATCCTTCCTAGATCCTTAGGCCTAATCTAGCATGTAATTTTCATACACATACAACAGGTATAAAAGGCATCCTTCCTAGATCCTTAGCCCTAATCTAGCATGCAGTTCTCATAAACATATCATATCATAACATAACATGTATGGGTATCTTGGGGAAAACTTACTTGAGCTCGGCCGATTGCACACATCACACTCCTTGTTCTTTATACAAAACCCTTATTTTAAATTTTAGAAAAGTTATTTTTCTCGTAAAAATCTTTTAAACCCTCGATGTGAGTCCAGACACCCCTGATGGTGTGTCTGAATCCCTCAAACCAAGGCTTTGATACCAACTTGTAACAGCCCAAAATTCATGACCAAAAATTTCATTTTTATTTATGTAATTATAAAAACCAGTAGCCTGAAAACATCAATAGCTTTATCCCATATCATAATCAAAAACTAATATCTCAATAACCAAAACATGTCAGAAGATAACAACATCAGAGTACAACTCCCAAAGATCCCATGTGCGGAAAATCTTAGTGATATGTGTTGCGATCATGCCGGGTCCTTTCCTTTCGAAGAAGAAGTACTTGAAACCAAAACTAAAAACCGTAAGCATAAAGCTTAGTGAGTACCCCCATCATACCACATAATCACATACTACCAGGCATTTTTGGTTGCTCGGCATACCCTGTCAGGCATATATGGGTGCCTGACCTACCCTGGTGAGCATATCCGGGTGCTCAACCAACCTATGTCTAGCATATTTGGGTGCTCAACTTAACTTGTCAGGCATATATGGTTGCCCAACCTACCCTCCAGTTTATTTCAACCGATTACATGGTCTATCTCACCCCCAACCACTATCACATAATAACATATCATAAACATACTGTCAAGTATATCTGGGTGGCCGACCTACCCTCCGATTTATCTCAACCGGATACGAGGTCTATTTCATCCCTCCTACTACTACCATATGATAACATAGCATACAAGCACATAAATCTCTATAGATAGTGGTATACCATAAAATTATCACAAAGACAATCATCTCTACTATAAATAATTACTAGTAGGCCGACATTGGTGCCCTCTTTTTCCAATAGAGTCGGGACACTTCCAGAACAACTCGTCAAGTTCTCTTATGAACTCGTCGAGTTCTTCAGTCGGTCAACCTTCTTAATGCATTAAGTCCCTATCCTTCAAATCAAGGCCCTATATTCTGGATCCAAGCTGGAAATACGTCTAAAAGGGTAAAGTTTCCAACTTTACCCATTAAGGACCTCTCCCGGACGCATAAAACTCAAACACTGACCCAAAATGGCCTAGATCCAACTCCAAAAGCCATCAAAATTTCAAGATAGACCATAAGGTCATAGCTCTGGACTCAAGGGACAAATTGGCCACGTAAAGCTCCCATCTTTACTTGCATGCATGAGCTAATAGGGCTTATAAGACTAAAATGATGGTCTCAAGGTTGCATGGGACTTCCATGGCCATAAAGTTGGCACCTTTATGCCATGAAGTCCCCTCAAGACCCTAGATCTGAAGGGTTTTCCCTAATGGGACGTCCAAATCCAACCATTAATATACTTGGACCAAAACATGAAAAAAAGCATCCTAGAGCTAGATGTAAGCATGACATGGACAAGGTTGAAGATTTATACCTCAGATGAATCAGAAATGCAGCCTAACTTCTGGATTTATAGTCCTTCTATACGTCGTTTCTCCTTCTTCGAGTTCCTTCTTCTTCAAAATCACCAAGAGTGCACAAAAATTGGCTCAAAACTCTCAAAAGTGCATTAGGGTTTCAAGGCTAGGGTTTGGGACGATGGAGGCTGGAAAGGAGGCCAACTTATGGGGGTTAAGGTGTTTAAATAGGGTGCAAAACTCTGAAATTACGGTTTCATTTCACCCAGCTAACTCGTCGAGTTGGACATTTAAAATACGCGTCTACAAAATCTCTACTCGACGAGTCTGGGGCTTCAAATTCGTCGAGTTTCTTGATAAGAATGAACAAATTATAAGTTTAAACACATACAACATTACATTGAAGTTGAACATGAATTTATATTTTGCTAATAAAATATTAATATTTATTTTGGTAGTCAGATGTAGTAACAACCCGAAACGTTGCTTCCTCGCCATAACCGTTCCGTCAAAACTCGTCTTAAGCGAATTGTTCCGATTTCGTCCTAAACTAGGTCAATTAAGTCAAAACCTTTATTTTGAATTGGTAAGTATCCAAACATGTTGGAAACATGTGAAAACGTCCCGAACTAGTAATTTGAAAAATTATGGTTTCGACCATATCGGGTAACGACAACTTAATCGGGTGCGACCCAAAACATCGGTTAACGTCGGTATCGGGTAAAATTCCACCGTGTATCCAAATCAAACCATATTTAAAGTGGATTAAGCCTCATTTGAAGCTTTTTCACTCTCTCTCTCTAACCTCTCTCCTCAAATCCATCTTGTTAAGCCAAAATCAACCACTTCAAGCCTTAAAACACGAAGGTAAGCCTCCTAGCTCCTAGTATAACATCCTTAGGCTTCATTTTCGTGTTTAAATCATGGGATAAGACCATAAACATGTGTTTACAGCCCTGGATCAGCCTTAGGCCGTGAACACATGTAATTGGGGTTTTTGAGCCTTAAAACCCTTCCAAATCACCATAGAAGCTTAGATATGGCTAAAGGAATTATCGGAATGGACTTAAAACACCTTGAATGTCAATTTTAAGGAGTAAACATGAGTTTACTGCTCAAGAATATGCTTGGGCCGTAAACTCATATAAATGGGTGGTAAACTCCTCTTTTGGGTGTTAAAATGCAACTTACACACCCCTTAGGCTTTGGAATAAATTATGGAACCAACCAAAAATCATTTAGGGGCCTTAAACTCATCATAAACACTCTAATTGAGAGTTTACGACCAGAGCATATGCTCCAGGGCCGTAAACTCCAAGATGGATGCCATTTGAAGCCTTAAACTCACCCTAAGCCTTGTAAAAAATTAGTTGAATCACTTGTGATTAATCCTTGGCCTTCAAAATATTTAAGTTGGATGTGGGTGAGAGTTTATGGCCGTAAACTCTTAGTTTACTACCCTAAACTCTTCCATTAATTCATATAATGATTTAATCCCTTTCAATTGCTCAAAAACCAAACTTAGCAACACCCTTCATTTGATTTAAGGCCATTTAGCACATAAAACACCCCACCATGAGTTTACGGCCGTAAACTCATGGGGATGAGGTGTTTAAGGCCATGAACACTCCCTAGAATTTACCCTTGAAGAGTAAACTCTATATCCTAGCCATTCATGTCCTGAAACGTCACCCGGGTCACTTCAAACGCCTATTTTGGAGTGTTTTCGCGTCTTAGAATGTTCAAGTGTATCTAATTAGTTATCTAAATCTAATTAGATATATATTGTGTATTATTTAATACTACATAGGAACCACGCTCGTATTCAAGCCTCGGTTCGACGTTTAGCATCCCATTCGACATTTTCCGCGTCCGGTGAGTTCATACCCCGACCCTTTTTCAATGATTTTTCAATGTTTTCAGGGGGAATACAAGCAAGAGTACAAGAATATCTTGTACTTAAACTTATGATTTTAGTTAAATGGTTTCATACTTGTACATTTTCTTAGGATTGAAAACCCTTTTAACAAACTATTTTAACTTGCAGAGTTATTTGTTTAAAAACCGATTTTCAATTCTTATTATATACTGTCATATTGTATACTTCAAATTTGATTGTTCATACTTATATTGATAGAAAACATAAAAAATTGTAAATTCTGTAATAAAATACCATAGGCACGAGTATAAAAGTCAGACACGATAAAGAAAACATAAATTTCGGTATGTCATTAATAATACACCTAGGCTCGAGTGTAAAGGACAACAGTCATTTGATAATATAGAACATTGTAATGTCTTTTATAATGCACCTCGGCTCGAGTGTAAATGGATAGTCGTCATTACAAAACATAGAACATTTGTAATGTCCTTAATAATAACACCTAGGCCCGAGTGTAAAGGACAGATATGTTAGAACCTAGTTAGTCATAGATACTACTTCCCCTAGGCGAGAAGTAATGAGTAATCTTAAAGATTGGAGACACGTCCTTTGTAACACGTCCCGTGGCACGAGAGTGGAGGACTACGCCTGTAACCAGAATCTCCGAACGTAGGAGAGCGTGACTTGAGTGTATAGATCTATACGGGACTGACAATCCCGCACCTGGCTGCTAGCTACAGCCGAACCGAAAGGTTCAAGGGTGACGAAAGTCATAAAAAGGATACTGGCCACGACTCGAGTCATATCTAGTCTGAGTATGGTTAAGGACTCGCAATCTAGATTATTAACGCTTTAGACTCATTTACTAGCTTTATGTTCGTAGTAAAGCTAATGTACATTCAAGGATGACAGGCACACACATACACACATTCAGGAAAACATGGGGTTTTCCTGGGGAGAACACTGAACATAATCAGAATCGGTAACAGTTAGCATACACAGAATTGGTAATAGTACACACACATTCAGGAAAACATGGGGTTTTCTTATGGATAATAATGAACATAATCGAAATCAGTATCAGTTAACTCACACAGAACCAGTAATACTTCACACTTACACATATAGGAAAGTATAGGATTTTCCTGAGTAACAGTAGTTGTAACCAGATAAGTGTAATAAGTTAAATAACTAAACTTTACAAATCATAAGAACAATCATGTTTTCATTGTACATCTTTTACATTACAATTTGGATTTGGTATCTAACACTTAAGAAAATATGGGATTTTTTTGGTTAACCACTTTTTCAGGAAACTAAAGGAACTCGTTCTTTTCATAAAATAAAACGCTTATAAACTCACCAGCTTTATGCTGATTTTCAAACCACTTGTATTCTCAGGTCCACTTTAAGGTACCCAACGATCTCTTTTGGTGAAGACGGAGTGCGTAGAAGAATCGTCTTTCTTTTGTTTAAACTATATATCTATGAAACTTGTACTACTTTACTTTTCAACTGATGTAATGAAATCTATGTAATGTAATGTTTTGTGTTTTACTTTGCTTACTATGTACATTGGTTATGATTCACATGAAGTCACCTCCGCCCCGAGACATTTCCGCCTTCGGTTTCGGGGTGTGACAGATTGGTATCAGAGCCCTTGTTTATAGTGAACTAAGTATACCAAACTTTACATGGTATAAGACTATAAACATTAAGGGGCCTAAGTGCTTTGAACTAAAAGTATATCTCAAATATAAGTATTTTCAAAAAGTCTACAAGTATCCTAGCCATCGAGAATCGTATCTATAAATAGAACAGAACATAAGTAAATGGGTGTTGTACGCTATAGTTAAACCTGGGCAGTTATGTAGTCGTGTCTAGGATCAATATAGCCTGATCAACTATATTCATTCGAGACACGGCCAACATGTGCTTGCGAGTGACTGTGGAATGCAGCATACCTAAAACTTACCCAAATACCACAAACAACGAATCGTCGTCGCGGTAAATCGTGAAATACTATGGGAGTATTTCTGGATCCAACCTTGTAGTAGAAATTCCTCATTCAAGCGTTACCCCTCAATCATTCCGTTAGCGATAAATGTCTGCTTTGATAATTCATTCCTGCTTATTCGCCTAATAGAATTATATGTCTGTCTTAAAGAGATATCCTTTGTTTCATATCTCTTGATTCAATTTAGAGGACTTATTGTCCTCTTTTCTTAAACTTTTAGATCGAGATGTCTTCAAGGAAAGAACCCAGCTCGAAGAACAACGACCCTCCGTCCCCACCCTCATCTCGCTTCGATCCTGTGATGTTCCAGCTGGCTATTTCTACTGCAGTGACAGCTGCAATGATGATCTTGAACCCTAACAAGTCCATTGGTCCAGGATATAACCCCTACCCCCAAAACCGTGAAAATGTTCAGGAGGATCAGAATGAGTTTGTTGAGAGTAATAAGGTTATCTGGAAAAAGCGAAAGGGTCAGAGTTCCCAAGGACCCTCCAAGAAGCTCAAAAATGTGGTAGTCCAAGTTGCTACCAATCCTGTCGTTGTTCCTATAGTTCAAGCTACCACTACTCCTGTTTTCGTCTAAGGCTCAAGCACCTGTCACTGGGTATGCTGGTAATCTCCCTTGGTGCAGCAGGTGTAGTTATCATCATTATATTCCTGGCCCATGTCGCAAGATGATTTGCAAACGTTGTGGCAAGAAAGGTCATCTTGCTAGAAGCTGTAGAACACTAGTCCAACACCTCGAACAAACTTCTGTATCAAGTATCGAACAGGTCTGCTATAGTTGTGGAGAAATTGGGCATTTCAAGCGAAACTGCCCAAAAGCAACAACCCCCAACAATGTCAACAACGCCGGAATGGTCTTAGCTTTGAAGCAGGAGGAGGCAGCCGCCGATCCCACTAATGTCGCGGGTATATTTCTTTCCGACTATCCTTATGCTCGCATCCTCTTCGAATCTAGTGTCAAGAAAGTTGAATTAGTCATTCATTCAATTATCTTGTTAAACATAGTCCTCGTTTGACAACCAAAAACATTTACCGTCAAGATAGTTGTCAGTGAGAATGAGTGTATAAACGACTTATCTCTACGTTGTGTCCTTACCTTGAGTAATCATTCATTTCTCATTAACCCGATGTCAGTTTCAGTAAGAGCTTTGATGTTATCCTTATTATGTATCGATTGAGCCCCGACTGTGTTGATACACCTCGTTATAGAAAGCTATTCGTCTCAATCTTCCTTCTGATCAGACCCTCATAATTCATGGTGGCGAGTTTAGCCCAAATCTTCGCTTCGATCAATGCGTCAAAACTCGAAAGTTCCTGAAAAAGAAGTGTCAAGTATTCCTAGTCCATTTGATGAGCGAGAAACAAGGAGTTAAAGACCCCAAGAACGTCCCCAAGGACTATAATGTTCCTGATATCTTTCCGAATAGATCCCGAGAATTCCTTCTGAATGCCAAGTTGAGTTTCGTATCAACTTAATCCCTGGATCTATCCCTGCAGCCAAACCTCCGTATCGCCTTGCTCCAGCAGAAATGCAGGAGTTATCCAATCGGCTTAATGAGTTGACCGTCAAAACCGATATTCTCTTTTCTGAATAGACGATTTCTTCGATAACTTCAGGGAGCCAACTACTCCTCGAAGATATGCCTCAGGTCGAGACACCACCAGCTACGAGTTCATGTTTCAAAGACAACATTCAGGATTAGATATGATCACTGAGAGTTCGCATTGATACCCTTCGGTCAAACAATTTTCTTTCCGGTCATGTAGTAGACGATGAAGACGTACGCGTAAATCCTCCTAAGATCGAAGCAATAGAGAATTTTTCGGCACCAAAGACACCCATAGTAAACTTGATAAGGCATCGAAAACTTAGTCTGTGGTACATTAGACCCTTTGAGATCCCCATTCGGATTGATTCCTTAGCCTTCAGCACCGAAATACCTTCAGTAATTAGCAACGTTCATCCTGTACCCTGCACCTCTATCCTTAATGAATACATGCCTGATAAAACAACAGAAATCCATTCTAGTGTGATCAAGAACCTTGATATACCCAAACTCTCTGGACGAGCAAACTAAGATCATAGACCAAGTAATCAAGCGTATGAAACCGAGCCACGTCCCGTTAGTGAAGGTTCCAAACGAGAACCTGAATTTGCATGGGAGCGCGAAGACCCGATACAGCAGACACATCCACACCCTTTGTCCATAATTTTGTATCTAAATTCTTGAATTTTGGGACGAAATTCCCTCTAACGGGGGGATAATGTAACAACCCGAAACTTTGCTTCCTCGCCGTAACCGTTCCGTCAAAACTCATCTTAAGCGAATTGTTCCGATTTCGTCCTAAACTAGGTCAATTAAGTCAAAACCTTTATTTTGACTTGGTAAGTATCCAAACATGTTGTAAACATGCGAAAACGTCCCGAACTAGTAATTTAAAAAATTATAGTTTCGACCATATCGGGTAACAACAACTTAATCGGGTGCGACCCAAAGCATCGGTTAACTTCGGTATCGGGTAAAATTCCACCGTGTATCCAAATCAAACCATATTTAAAGTTGATTAAGCCTCATTTGAAGCTTTTTCACTCTCTCTCTAACCTCTCTCCTCAAATCCATCTTGTTAAGCCAAAATCAACCATTTCAAGCCTTAAAACACCAAGGTAAGCATCCTAGCTCCTAGTATAACATCCTTAGGCTTCATTTTCGTGTTTAAATCATGGGATAAGACCATAAACATGTGTTTACGGCCCTGGATCCGCCTTAGGCCGTGAACACATGTAATTGGGGTGTTTGAGCCTTAAAACCCTTCCAAATCACCATAGGAGCTTAGATATGGCTAAAGGAATTATGGGAATGGACTTAAAACACCTTGAATGTCAATTTTAAGGAGTAAACATGAGTTTACTGCCCAAGAATATGCTTGGGCCGTAAACTCATATAAATGGGTGGTAAACTCCTCTTTTGGGTGTTAAAATACAACTTACACACCCCTTAGGCTTTGGAATAAATTATGGGACCAACCAAAAATCATTTAGGGGCCTTAAACTCATCATAAACACTCTAATTGAGAGTTTACGGCCAAAGCATATGCTCCAGGGCCGTAAACTCCTAGATGGATGCCATTTGAAGCCTTAAACTCACCCTAAGCCTTGTAAAAAATTAGTTGAATCACTTGTGATTAATCGTTGGCCTTCAAAATATTTAAGTTGGATGTGGGTGAGAGTTTACGGCCGTAAACTCTTAGTTTACTGCCCTAAACTCTTCTATTAATTCATATAATGATTTAATCCCTTTCAATTGCTCAAAAACCTAACCTAGCAACACCCTTCATTTGATTTAAGGCCATTTAGCACATAAAACACCCCACCATGAGTTTACGGCCGTAAACTCACGGGGATGAGGTGTTTAAGGCCGTGAACACTCCCTAGAGTTTACCCTTGAAGAGTAAACTCTATATCCTAGCCATTCATGTCCTGAAACGTCACCCGGGTCACTTCAAACGCCTATTTTGGAGTGTTTTCGCGTCTTAGAATGTTCAAGTGTATCTAATTAGTTATCTAAATCTAATTAGATATATATTGTGTATTATTTAATATTACATAGGAACCATGCTCGTATTCAAGCCTCGGTTCGACGTTTAGCATCCTATTCAACACTTTCCGCCTATGGTGAGTTCATACCCCTACCCTTTTTCAATGGTTTTTCAATGTTTTCAGGGGGGGGGGGGGGGGAATACAAGCAAGAGTACAAGAATATCTTGTACTTAAACTTATGATTTTAGTTAAATGGTTTCATACTTGTACATTTTTTTTAGGATTGAAAACCCTTTTAACAAACTGTTTTAACTTGCAGAGTTATTTGTTTAAAAACCGATTTTCAATTCTTATTATATACTGTTATATTGTATACTTCAAATTTGATTGTTCATACTTATATTGATAGAAAACATAAAACATTGTAAAGTCTGTAATAAAATACCATAGGCACGAGTATAAAAGTCAGACACGATAAAGAAAACATAAATTTCGGTATGTCATTAATAATACACCTAGGCTCGAGTGTAAAGGACAACAGTCATTTGATAATATAGAACATTGTAATGTCTTTAATAATGCACCTCGGCTCGAGTGTAAATGGATAGTCGTCATTAGAAAACATAGAACATTTGTAATGTCCTTAATAATAACACCTAGGCCCGAGTGTAAAGGACAGATATGTTAGAACCTAGTTAGTCATAGATACTACTTCCCCTAGGCGAGAAGTAATGAGTAATCTTAAAGATTGGAGACACGTCCTTTGTAACACGTCCCGTGGCACGAGAGTGGAGGACTACCCCTGTAACCTGAATCTCCGAACGTAGGAGAGCGTGACTTGAGTGTATAGATCTATACGGGACTGTCAATCCCGCACCTGGCTGCTAGCTACAGCCGAACCGAAAGGTTCAAGGGTGACGAAAGTCATAAAAAGGATATTGGCCACGACTCGAGTCATATCTAGTCTGAGTATGGTTAAGGACTCGCAATCTAGATTATTAACGCTTTAGACTCATTTACTAGCTTTATGTTCGTAGTAAAGCTAATGTACGTTCAAGGATGACAGGCACACACATACACACATTCAGGAAAACATGGGGTTTTCCTGGGGAGAACACTAAACATAATCAGAATCGGTAACAGTTAGCATACACAGAATTGGTAATAGTACACACACATTCAGGAAAACATGGGGTTTTCTTATGGATAATAATGAACATAATCGAAATCAGTATCAGTTAACTCACACAGAACCAGTAATACTTCACACTTACACATATAGGAAAGTATAGGATTTTCCTGAGTAACAGTAGTTGTAACCAGATAAGTGTAATAAGTTAAATAACTAAACTTTACAAATCATAAGAACAATCATGTTTTCATTGTACATCTTTTACATTACAATTTGGATTTGGTATCTAACACTTAAGAAAATATGGGATTTTTTTGGTTAACCACTTTTTCAGGAAACTAAAGGAACTCGTTCTTTTCATAAAATAAAACGCTTATAAACTCACCAGCTTTATGCTGATTTTCAAACCACTTGTATTCTCAGGTCCACTTTAAGGTACCCAACGATCTCTTTTGGTGAAGACGGAGTGCGTAGAAGAATCGTCTTTCTTTTGTTTAAACTATAT
This sequence comes from Lactuca serriola, assembly GCF_051521515.1. Classification (NCBI taxonomy): domain Eukaryota; kingdom Viridiplantae; phylum Streptophyta; class Magnoliopsida; order Asterales; family Asteraceae; genus Lactuca; species Lactuca serriola. Next base: position 254,023,293 of record NC_136410.1, on the reverse strand, counting down.
ATCTATGAAACTTGTACTACTTTACTTTTCAACTGATGTAATGAAATCTATGTAATGTAATGTTTTGTGTTTTACTTTGCTTACTATGTACATTGGTTATGATTCACATGAAGTCACCTCCGCCCCGAGACGTTTCCGCCTTCGGTTTCGGGGTGTGACAGATTGGTATCAGAGCCCTTGTTTATAGTGAACTAAGTATACCAAACTTTACATGGTATAAGACTATAAACATTAAGGGGCCTAAGTGCTTTGAACTAAAAGTATATCTCAAATATAAGTATTTTCAAAAAGTCTACAAGTATCCTAGCCATCGAGAATCGTATCTATAAATAGAACAGAACATAAGTAAATGGGTGTTGTACGCTATAGTTAAACCTGGGTAGTTATGTAGTCGTGTCTAGGATCAATATAGCCTGATCAACTATATTCATTCGAGACACGGCCAACATGTGCTTGCGAGTGACTGTGGAATGCAGCATACCTAAAACTTACCCAAATACCACAAACAACGAATCGTCGTCGCGGTAAATCGTGAAATACTATGGGAGTATTTCTGGATCCAGCCTTGTAGTAGAAATTCCTCATTCAAGCGTTACCCCTCGATCATTCCGTTAGCGATAAATGTCTGCTTTGATAATTCATTCCTGCTTATTCGCCTAATAGAATTATATGTCTGTCATAAAGAGATATCCTTTGTTTCATATCTCTTGATTCAATTTAGAGGACTTATTATCCTCTTTTCCTAAACTTTTAGATCGAGATGTCTTCAAGGAAAGAACCCAGCTCGAAGAACAACGACCCTCCGTCCCCACCCTCATCTCGCTTCGATCCTGTGATGTTCCAGCTGGCTATTTCTACTGCAGTGACAGCTGCAATGATGATCTTGAACCCTAACAAGTCCATTGGTCCAGGATATAACCCCTACCCCCAAAACCGTGAAAATGTTCAGGAGGATCAGAATGAGTTTGATGAGAGTAATAAGGTTATCTGGAAAAAGCGAAAGGGTCAGAGTTCCCAAGGACCCTCCAAGAAGCTCAAAAATGTGGTAGTCCAAGTTGCTACCAATCCTGTCGTTGTTCCTATAGCTTAATATAGTCAATTCATAGTCTAAGAAGAAAATTCACAGTTTAATACAGTCAATTGACAGTTTAAAACACAAAAATCACAGTTTAGTACACAAAATTCAATATTTAATACACAAAAAGTATGCATCCACAACCATCTTTTCAACTTAACACTCTTTATATAGTCAATTCAAAGTTTATAAACAAAATTCATAGCTTAATACAAGTAACTTCATAGTTTCATATACATCATTCACAGTTTAATCTAATTAATTTACAAATCAAACAGAAAATTCACAACTTAATGCAGTCAATTAGTAGTTTAAAAAGAAAATTCAAAGCTTAATGCAATCAATTCACAGTTTAAAACACAAAAATCACAGTTTAGTACACTAAATTCACATTTTAATACACAAAAAGTAGTATTCACATTCATATTATCAACTTAAAACACTTATTACAATTAATACACAATTTAATATAGAAAATTCACAAACTAGTATAATAAATTCAAAGTTTAATTCAAAAAAAATTGTACATTCACAACTTAATAGCAGTTAAAACTAAGATTAACAAAATTATACGACAAATGAGAGATTAAAACATCAAATTCACACTTAAACAGAAAAAAAAAAATATGTTATAGAGATATACAATAGATGCAAGTAGAAAAACAAGTAGAAAACAAATACTTATGCATTCACAACTTAAAATTAAAATTTCTTATTGAAGAAATTTTAATTGAAAATAAAGTAAAAAAACAAGTATTGATGTATGGGGAAGAGGGTTTCTCTTCTTTTTCTTTACATTTGACTTCTTTTTCTTTACACTTTACGACCTTATCAAGAAAAAATTGAATTGATATTCTATATTTCATTCATCTGGAGTGAGTTTTTTTTTGTACAGACTCTGCACATATTAAGAAGCAAAGTGGTTTCAGAGATGTGAAAAAATGTCTCGAATGGTTTTTTTACTTGATTTTCATTTTTTACAGATGTTGTCTTATATTTTGCTAAAGTATGAATTCATAGCCTTATTAAGAAAAGTAAACAAATAAATAAGAGATTTAAACATTAAATTCACAACTTAATAGAAGAGAAAACAATCAAAGCAAAAGTCAACATACCTGATGCATATATGGCGGTGTTATACTGGAGATCAGAGAGAGAGAGAGAGAGAGATGGAGACGAGTTGCTAGTGTTTCACTGGAGCGCAAGGCAGCAGCGACGGTGACGGTTAGCGGCGCTCTATGATATGGTCTGGAAATATCGTCAGAGCTCGAAAATCTGGAGGTGTAAATCAAAGATCTAAAGTCGAAAATTATTATTTTTCGCCGAATATCATAGATCTCGACCATACCACTTCAGATCTAAGAGCCTCGTTGATGAAGTTGCATGTCTAGGGTTTCGCCCAAGGTTTTGGAGCAGGAGGTAGTGGAAGAAACACTGTCCAGGTGCTTCATTGAAAAAAGTGATGTCGCCGGAGAAGGCAACAGAGGAGAGAAGTGGTGACGGTGGGCCAACAGTGGTTATTTTCAGTTCCCCGGAGGCATCAGTCATCGTTTTTAGTAGTGGTGATTTCTAGATCTAGATCTGATTCGTGGTGGCGGTTTCGAGATAATGATCTGATGTAGATCCGGTGAGTTTTCTTGTAGATCTGATGAAATCGGATGTAAATCAAGTCAGATCTGGTGGTTCATCGGAGATCGGAGATGACGATAGTAAAAGTGAACAAAGGAGACGGTAACTGGAGTGAACAGAGGAGGTGGTGCTGGTGGTGGAAAGTCGCTGGAGTAACGTTGTTTGCTAGTGGTAGGGGCGGCGGTGGTTGGTGTCACCGGAGGAAGGAAGAAAGGAAATGAAAAATGTTTTTCAAGTATGGTGAAATGAAACATCAGATAAAACAATGTCCCTTTTCTTTTTGACAACTTACCAAAAATGAAAAAAAAAAATCAAACCAAATACGAAAATACATTAGTGATAACCTAAATATAAGTGGTTCTTAGGTTCTTAATCTTTTTTGGTTCTCATTTGAACCTTTACCTATATATATATATATATATATATATATATATATATATATATATATATATATATATATATATATATATATATATATATATAGGGAAAAGTTCAATAGAGAACCATTATTATTCAAGGAACCAAAGAACCAATCCAAAGCGTCGGAACTTAAAGCGATCAACAGCAAAAAGAAGGGTTGTAAATTTTTATAATGGACGCACATGTATCAGATTATAATAAAACTCACTTCCTTTTTTTCATTTAAAATTTTTTTATGCTAAGTTTTTTATCGAAAAAAAATCCGAATATACCGTTGTTCATGATGATATATAAAAAAATGATTTTTTTTTGAAAAAAACTCACTTAATTTTCTTATTTTTTTCAATATTTAAGCTTTTTTTATAAAAAAAAACAATTATACCAAAAATATTAATTTTTTGTACTCTATTAATAAACATCAACACCGATTAAAAAAAAACTCGAACATTGTAGATTCACACTGTGAATCTAAACTGTAAATATTTCAATTTTTAACATTCACAATATGAAAAATCTCTAACAGTTCAGATTCACATTGTGAATCTGAGAAGGTTCACAAAAAAAAAACCTCGATCAGTGTAGATTCACATTGTGAAGCTCCGATCAGTTCAGATTCACACTGTGAATCTGATTTATTATTATACACACTGTGAATCTGAGGAGGTTCACAATGTGAATCTGAACAGGTTTACAATATGAATCTGAACAAGTTCACAATGTGAATTTGAACTGAAATATCGTTTTTTTTAATATGAATATGAATCTATGTTTAAAAAGTACAAAAATATGAATTTTGATATATTTATTAATTTTTTTCTATAAAAAATAGGCCTTAACTTTTTTCATTAAAGAAAATGAAGTGAGTTTTTTTCGAAAAAAAAGTTCTTTTTTTATATATCATCATGGTTCTCTATGGAAAGTGGACGAAAAATCGTGAACAACGGTATATTCGGTTTTTTTTTTATAAAAAACATGGCCTAAAAAAAGTTTAAACGAAAAAAAAGTGGTGAATTTTTTTTTGTAAAGGGTGGATTTTTTGGTATAATCTGGTGTGTGTGCGTCCAATGTAAAATTGTACATCTATTTTCTTGGCCGTTGATCGTTATGATTTCCGATGCTCACGATTGGTTCCTTGGTTCCGTGGTTAATTATGGTATAATTGTACATCTATTTTCTTGGCCGTTGATCGTTATGATTTCCGATGCTCATGATTGGTTCCTTGGTTCCGTGGTTAATTATGGTTCTCTATTGAACCTCACCATATATATATATATATATATATATATATATATATATATATATATATATATATATATATATATATATATATATATTGGTAAATAAAAAACTATATTATACAAGAAATACTAGATTATAACCCGCGTTTAACGTGGTAATATAAATTAAATACATATCACATTAATCAGTGGTTTTGTCTTAGGTTGAATTTTAATAAAAAAAATGTTAGTTAGATTCATTTTTAGAGTTTTTGAACCAAACTTATTAGATAAAAATATTTAATATTTATATTAGAGCAATTTGGTTTTTTAATATAGTATTTTTTAACATAAATGATCTATGTGATCTTTGTTTTATCACAACATAATGCGACTTCTTGATTAAAACATGTTGTGGAGTAGGTTTATGAATTGACTTTGTTATGTGTACCAACCCAAACGGAGGCTCATATGGCTCTTTTCATATTGGCCATGTAAAAACAAAAACAACAATAAGTTGTTATATGTACCGACAACATTAAATTCTACAAAGAAATTCGATAAACATTACACAAAAAGTGAATTGTCATAATCATAAACATCAAATTCAGACATTGTAATTTGGTCGATTTCAAAGTATTTTTTCCTTATAAAAATTAAAATATGATTTTTCAGGTTACACCCAATCTCATATACATATCTTCCGATCAAATAAATTATTACAAAAAAAAAACATATTATGAACAAAAATATAATATTAGTTTTATAATTTGCTAAAGGTTAACACTAGTAAATAATTATGAACTTTCACAAATCTTGCATTTTGATCACTACATCCAACTAACAAATGAAATTCGGTTTAGAAGATTGGTTCAAGAAGTGCATCCATGACTTCTTGTAGCTGAATTTTGGGAAATGTTAAGACCTACTGAGATATGAGGGAATGATCTATGAGGCTACAATTGGTTTCTATAGGGTAATATAAATTCAAAATCGTTAGCACGTATCTTTCCTACCTGCTTCAATTATCAAATTTAGATCAAACTTGTCAAAATCAAATTATAATTATAAAAACAAAAAAAAATATGTAACCTAACAATTAAACAACATATTTTTCATTGAAATAAATATTATAAATCTGCAATTTACACTTTATATTATTCTTAAATTATATATTACATTTTCATATTTAATGGTCACTAACACCTCTTTCTGCCTTATTGTTGTGACACGCATCTATATCGAAAATAAGAGAAATAACTATAGAGAAGAATGTTGACAGAGTGATACTTCATTAAAAATGTAGCAAAATTCTTCATAAAGTCGTTAAGATTCTTCTTTAGACGGCTAGAAGGTCTATATAGTGACAACCGGTGTGGCATTCAGGAGAACGAACCACTTAAAATAACAGTTTTGATTAATATAAGTGAAAAAATCTTTTAGAATGCTTACCAATTGTGAGTATTTCCACTTGGATGTGAACGTTAACATTCTTGTAGAGAAATGGAACTTCGAATGAACCCTACATAGCCAAATCAACAAACATGACAATGCAAAAAGAAGCCTAACTTGGCATATAACAAAATTTCCAACAAATTTCAAAATTTTAAGGTTTTGCTGAACAATTTTTCAATTTATCAAAATTTTATTTTATTACAAGCATATATGAGTAATCAAGAATATAAATCAAGTGAAAGAAGTAATTGTTCATTTAAATCCAGTAAAAAATTACAATATTATGAAATTGCATGTAATTTACATGTTTGCTTATTGTCTTGGAGGTACCCGACCACGTAGATATGTAATATTATTTGATTAATTAGTGCATAAATTACATTGTAGAATATGAAATTTAACAATTGTTCAAATTCATTTACACTTGATTTAACAATAGAAAATGGAAAAATTTATAATAATAAAAGTATGCTTAATTCAACAAATTTGTTATCGAAATTAATAGAAAACTGAGTTTCTTGAAGGAACAGATCAAATACACAAAAACGAATAAAAAAACAAAGAACATTTGAAGATCATGTCAGAAAGGTATGATCAATAAGATCTTTTTGGCACTTTTCAATATAGACATGGTTAATCTTTTCTCATCTTTAGGATGATAAGTATAAGTGAGTAGAGAAAACAAATTTATAATCATAAAAATATGTTTAATTCTAAAAATTTGTTATCAAAGTTAATGGAAAGTACTTTTGTCGAAATAATCAATTATTAAGTATGTAGGATAGTACCACTAAGGGATTTTGAGTTATGCATAATCCTAAAGCTTCAATAAAAACATCAACTAATGCTCATCACTTTCAAGTAAAAATCTCTGCAATTTAAAATTAATTAGTAAATCTAATCAATAACGTTATAGAAAAAGGTAAGGTTAAGAATAATTACATAAAGTTATTGAGTTAAATAGTTGGAAATCGAGCAATTGTAAGTTAACATGTATGAGACCAATTATTATCTTCAAAATTGGAAGTATTTACTATATTAATAAGAATTAAATACAATGTTATTGTTTTGCCCTTGATGAATTTTGGTACCATCGATATACACTAAGAAAGAAATAGAATAATTAAGAAGATATATCATGTTGATTTGCAAACATATAGGATGGTCAGTGCATAAGTTATGACTTTAAATTTGGGGAGGATTTGAATTTATTTTAGGGATAACAGAAATTAGTGAAGGTTTGAGCAGAAACATTGATGGACAACGTGTTTGACCAAGCATTTGTCAAGATGACGTAAACAATTTGATCTAAGGGTGGAAAATGTATAAGTAAAACACAATAAAAAAAAATATTTATTGCTTTAGATGATGAAATAAAGTTTCTCTTTTAGACATATAACTCAATCTCTATTTTGTAAATGTAAATGTCTTACACTTGGGTTGTGGTGACTTAGTAAGACATGTGGAAGATATGGTGGATAACCTATTAACCCATGTTCATATCCTGGCACTACTCATCCTATGTGGCCATGGAGGTTCGCCTGCAGTGGCTCCAATGCATAAGGCATAGCCCCATGTTCGCAGCGGGGATTAGTCGCTGCGCGAAAGCTGGTTCGGAAACCCTTGTTAGGGAAGTTCCCTTTCCAAAAAAATGTAAACGTCTTAGCCTTCGCCACTCTCAAGCGTCTTAGCCTCCGCCTCTCTCAAGCATCATTGTAATGAGTTTTATTATTTAAATCTGTAAAATTGTGGATATCATTAATATCTAAAATATAATAATATTTCAATGGTAGATGTTTACTAATAAATTTATCAATACATTCAAAAGGAACTATAAATAATTGTTTTAGAATGGTTAGAAGATTTATAAAAGTTTATAATTTCATAAAAAGTTGTAGTTTGTTACTATTTATATTGAAGTTGTAAAGAATAATATTGTAACAATGTTGACAAATTCACATTCAAACAGAATAATCAAATAAAAAATGATTAAAATTCTAAATTCATGAGTTTAAACCCAAAATGAAAATAGATGAATTATTTGACATTTCATAAAATCCAAAATGTATTTAAATGATCAAAATTTAACCCCAAAAAACGAATACTATGAAACAAAGTAATCAAAAACCAAACCCAAAAACAAAATAGTGCGTAAACATAATATGAAATCAACCGTACTCAAATCACCCAACTACTCATATAAAATCATGAAAATCATATATTATTTTTTCTTTCTTTGGAATTAACAGTTTTGGCTTGCCTTCTCCAGAAGTACAATCTGTCATTGATGTTAATGATCGTTTGGTTAAGGACATTGTTTCCAGATTATCAACATCATAAACATCTTCCAAGTTGTGTTTTAATTCTTCATGTCTAGACACTTTTTAAAGGATGTCCACATAGTTACTGGACTTGTTGCAATACTTTTATCAAGATTTGAAGCGAGTATAACGTTATCACCAGTAAACAAAACTGCATCCTAAATATAGACACTAAATTCATGTCAATCTAAAAGTTAATAATATTTTAAAGTAATTAAAATATTAGATTTAATTATATTATATTTAAAACCTTTAAATGTAATGTGTCTTGACATCCGAATTTCACCGATAAAACGTTAAAAAAATCGGATTACAACGTCTATATTTGTAGTACATAGAAATATATTAGTTGATCAACTAAAATATAAAAAAAACGAATATAATAAGTGTAGTGTTTGTAGTATGTTTCATAAAAGAATGTTATATGTTCGATGTTAATTTTTTTTTTCCAATTCAACTGTGATTTTGTTATCAACATTGAAGTTTGAGATTGCATAACCATCAACATTGTTCTTCAAATTATAATGAGAAATTTGAATTTTGAACACTAAGTTATCCAAAAGTAATTTTAAAGCAAATGGATAAATCTTCATATTACCCTCCTACAAATGAAAAAATTAACAGTTATAAAAATAGATAGGCAAAAAGTAACAATTAGTTTTATGTAAATGAAGTTAATATTGATAACTTCATTAAACTTTAGAAGCAACTCTTATGTGTTTTCTTCCAGAAGTTTCTTTGCGTCACGATCAAATAACATAAGTGACACCACACCGGTAAAGTCTTGTACTATAATGGTGATTTTGAAACTAAAACCATTGATATAAACAAATTCAGTAATATAAAATTAGAAAATTTAATCGAAGATTATAATAATATGTATAAAAGAGTTATTGAAAACCTTAGAACAACATATACGCGTTTGTTCATGCAAGTTGAAGCGTAACAATAAAAAACTTCTTTATCTTGCTTTTGGTCCATTCCACTAACTTTGTCATCATGCTTTAAAACGACTTTTATGGCTTTCTCTTATTAAAAAATCGATATAAAGGGTATAATTTTGTTTTTGTAACTAAATGAATGAAACTATTATGCTTAAAGTAGATTGATTAATTTTTTTCATGACCTCTCAACAAGAACACGGTAATAACAAATAATAAGAACATAGTAAATGCAAGAAATTGAAAAAGAATAAGGAGAACAAAGTAACGTAAGAGCTTGGAAAAAATAACTGGAGAAGAAGATTGTTCAAGAAGAACACTATAAATCATAGGACTCAATCTAAAACCGTAAGAATAACCACTTCAGTGTAATCGTGTATATAAGGTGTTTTTGAATAAGAAAATCATTATCTTCTAAAAAAAATCAGGATCCTAAGATATCATCTTGGAGATTTTCGACTATTCATCTGAAAAAAAAAGATATCAGCTATATTAATTCAAAGCTTCAAATTAATTGACTTTCTTATTTAATCAGTTTTAAAATTCAAACAATTATCTCAAATTGATTCATTTTATGTGAGATATACTGGGAGATAAATTATGAATAATATTGAATTTAATTTTGACTCTTAAATATTTTGCTGATTTAATGGGATTAGATTAGATTTTATAGGTTAATATCTTAATTATTGATATGCTTGTTTAATGAGTTATTTAAAAAAAAAAAATAAATAATAAAATATAAAAAGATTTGAATTTGGAAATCAAAACCTATAAATAAGGGAGTTAAATTAGGAACAATATTAATTAGAAAAAACTGATATCATGTATATAAATAGAATGATATGTTTCGATTAATAAAAATCATTACTGAATTTAAAGATTCTATAATTAAATCTAATTGTGTTTGAATTTTATCTGAGAAAGATGATGTCAACAATTTTATCTAAGGGTGGAAAACAGAGTATTAAAACACAATCAAGGGCTCTGATTGCTTCAGTGGTGAATTAAGGGTTCTCTTTCAATAATATTTAGAGATATGAAACTATTACGATATTTTTTTTGATGAAATCCATTTTTTAAGGAAGCTGGTCCTACAATTTTTCTCCATACACAATAATTGGTGCTTTAAAATGTTGTATTGTACAACTATATAATACATGAATTGTTGTGTATGGCAAAAAACTGTTGTGTACGAATCACTTCCCTTTTTTTAAACAAGATTTACTAGATATAACCTTATCCAATTAGCGTGTTACCCGTTATCAAATTTAAGTTAAACTGAATCATGATTTTGTACACCAAAATTGAAAATCAAGCTTTATTTAAATAAACAAAATATAAATTTCGTCGTTACCCCAACAGACAATTAATATAAAAATGCATAGTTCTAATATTTGGGTTGTCCTGATCTGTAAAAGATATTTGTCATTTCACTTTGATCCAATTCATTGTAAACTCTTTGGCATACTAAAAATAAATAGTTAAATACAATTGTGTAGTAAAATTTCTTTTAGTTTTTTTTGTTAGTATCTCAAAATCTTATCCGTTTTGTTTCATTAATTCAACAAATAAGTAAAAATCCATTATAATTAACAACAAATAAGTAAAAATCGTATGATATGATAAACAAATAAGTAAAAATCCATTATAATTAACCCCTATTTCTTAAGTTTTAAACCTGTTTGTTTATGTATTTCAGACTAGCACTTGTGAAAATAACCCTAGAGTAAGTAATCCCATTGTGCAACATCCAAAACAAATTAAGTTATATTATTTGATCACATATAATGGGTTTATGTTTTTTCTTTTAGGCTCTAGGATTTCACCATTGCAATGGCCTTCACCTCACGAGTGTAACCTCTATTAATAGCCCAAAAAATCATATATCTATAAATTCTTACAATGGAGCCATCATCTCTAACATCAGCATAAACCGCGCCCAAAGAGAGTCCTAACACGGACGACATTGACATATTTGATTAAAGTGGTGTTCATGTCACTAGGGGACACATTAAGACTAATACAAATTTCTTATTGCTCAACTATACATCTATTTAATTAAGATTATATATATTAGATAACAACAACCTACTTTTCCTGATTTATTTATTAATTGCAGCATCATTATATCATTGTTGTTTTGAAAAATGTGCATAGTACGAAAATCATTTACAAGCTGATGCATGGTATACTAGTAATTCTTTCAACATATATAATCTTAATAAGAGAAAAAACTTCACGTACATTATAATCATGCATGTAATATATATTACAATGAAACAAAATTTAATAAATAAATAAATAAAGTTATATAATGTATGTTATATATTTCTTGCATTTAATATTTTTACTTGATGAAAAACATTGTTTCTAACACTATTTTATTTTTATTGGTTAGGGGATGATTGTATCGCAATCAATGATGGTAGCTTCCACATCACTGGTGACAGTCTATTTTTTGGCCGATGTAAGGGCATAAAGTTTGTTGTACAACATTCGATCACAACTTAATCACTAGAATTATATTATGGTTGTCACTACTAGAAAATTGGGTGAATTCCTACGGAAGTTAGTAACGGAAGTTTTCCGTCGGAAATTAGTGATGAAATTCCGACAGAATTCTGACAAACATAAAAAAACCCTAATTTTAGTGACAGAATACTGACAAAATAGCGACGAAAATAAATTCAGTCGGAAATCCATCGGTGATTACCGACGGAATGTAAACAAAATATTAGACTTGAGTCATCCGTTAGTATTCCGTCGGTAATCACCGACACATTTCCGACGAAATTGTTTTTTTAGAAAATAAATCAACTTTTTATATTAATATTCTAAAAATATTTCAGTTGTTATTACTATTAATATTATTAATTGTGTAATTCTTTCTTTCTTTATATATATATATATATATATATATATATATATATATATATATATATATATATATATATATATATAAATATATAATAGTTCAATTTACTAATTATTATAGTATACGTAATTTTGTTATTATTTATAATTATTATGAAAATTATAGATTATCAACGTAAATGTTGTTTTAGGAAATAAGTAAATTTTTTTTATTAGTATTATTATAAAAATAACACAATTATTAGTAATAATAGTAATTAACTATTAACTTTTATATAATTAAAATATTATAATTATAAACCAAATAAATCCACTAGTATTAGTATATAATAATAGTTTAAAAACTTATAATATTAATAGTACTTAAATAATTATTTATTTTTTTAATTATAATAATATAAGAATTATTATTAATTACTATTTATCGTAACTCTTAGTATTAGTAAATAAACAATTATTTACCTTTTTATCGACAAAAAATAATTATTATTAATTATTATTTATCTAGTTATTGGTATTAATAAATAACAATAATACTAATAAAAATATTTACAATAATAATAATAATAATAATAATAATAATAATAATAATAAAATATATTAATGATGTATAATAAAGGTGTGAGGAAGATAAATTAATAAATAACATGTTTAGTACTCAAAAACTTAAAAATTAGGATTGAAACATTGGTCCCGAAGGTGTACACGGTTGTATGTATGCGTATATTAGATATAATTTATCAAACATATAGTTATTGATATATTATATGTGGGTGAGTGAAAGAAATTCGAAAAAATGCGGTATGGTTCTCGAAAAGTTGGAAATTAGAATAAGTCTGTTGGTAATTACCGACATATTAGCGACGGTTTGTGACTAAAATATGTGTAGGAAACTAGATCTCATAACTAATGTGCATATTATTAATTCTTTGTTCAAGATTAAGCAAATCATTAACAAAATTAACCTCATTTATCATCTTATCTTCTCTTCGAACCACACGTATAAATGCATGAGCCAATTCGTATCACTTTAATTTATTAAGAGCTTTTCATCTTCTTTATCTCCGTATAGTCATGGTAATTACACTAAAACTCTATGATTAGATCATCCTATAATGCCAAAACTTGAGTAAAATAGTTAATAACTTCTGGTATTATTATTATTATTATTATTATTATTATTATTATTATTATTATTATTTGTCAATGCACCCTATTGGTACGATGCTTAACGTGATTACATGCGCCCTCATGAGCATCAAATTCATCACTGCCACACAACCTCAAACTGTAGGTAGTTTGGAAACTGATGTTAAGAGCTTTGGAGCTGTAGGAGATGACATCACTTGTCATTCTTTTGTACACAACTACTTTTATAAATACACAGTGTGAGTCTTCTGAGTAGTAGCAGTTGACTAATCGGTTTTCAAGCTATTTTCTTTTTGAATTACTGACGGATATTCTAAAAATTGACAGAAACAGGAAATAAGCAGGTAATTAACTTAGCAATAGTGACATTCCTTTTTTAAGCATTTTACAACTTAAAAGTTTTAATGTACGTATGTCATGATCTTGTAGGCAGTTAACAAGGCATGGGATGCAACATGTAGTTTGACTGGACAATTTAAATTATCTGCTGGAAACTTTCTTGTTCAACCATTGTCTTTCTCGGGTCCATGCAAAGCTCCAACTGTTGTCGTCACTGTAAGTGTAATTAATTAATGAATATGATTGCCAAGAAAATAAATAAATTAATTTGTTACTATAGAATTCATGGGATCATTTTATATGTTTGCAAGTGGTAGGGACTCTTCTAGCACCACTAAAGAACAAGTGGGACTCTTGCAAACATGTCATGCCATCTTTTTATATATTACATTGCAAAAAACAACAATATATTTTCATTCAATTGTTTATTAGTTAGATATATTCATGGATCTTATTTTATTACAATAAAATACTTGAACAAATCAATCCAATTATATATAATCGTGGAAACTGTTTTTCAATCAGATTATGTACCAGCTTATATTTCAATAGATTTGTCATATCGGAGTCTAGCATTGTAATAACAACAATGGAAAATGTAAAAATTGTATGATATGATAAACAAACAAGTAAAAATCCATTATAATTAACCCATATTTCTTAAGTTTCTAACCTTTTTAACTGCTGCCTGTTTCTTTATATATTTGAGACTAGCACTTGTGAAAATAACCCCATAGTAAGTAATCCCCTTGTGCAACATCCAAAACAAATTAAGTTATATTATTTGATCACATATAATGGGTTTATGTTTTTTCTTTTAGGCTCTTGAATTGTACCATTGCAATGGATTTCATCATTGCAATAGCCATCACATCACGAGTGTAACCTTTATCAATAGCCCGAAAAATAATATATCTATAAATGCTTGCAATGGAGCCATCATCTCTAACATCAACATAACCGCGCCCAAAGAGAGTCCTAACACATACGACATTGACATATCTGATTAAAGCGGTGTTCATGTCACTAGTGGACACATTGGGACTGGTACAAATTTTTTATTGCTCAAGTATACATCTATTTAATTAAGATTAGATGCATTAGATAACAACAACCTACTTTTCCTAATTTATTTATTAATTGCAGCATCTGTATATCATTATTGTTTTGAAAAATGTGCATACTACGAAAATCATTTACAAGCCGATGCATGGTATACTAGTAATTCTTTCAACATATATAATCTTAATAAGAAAAGAAAGTTCACGTACATTATAATCATGCATGTAATATATGTAATGATACAAAATTTAATAAATAAACAAATAAAGTTATAAATTATGTTGTTATATATTTCTTGCCTTGAATATTTTTACTTGATATGAAAGCATTGTTTCTAACACTGTTTTATTTTTATTGTTTAGGGGATGATTGTATCGCAATCAATGGTGGTAGCCTCCACATCACTAATGATGGTCTATTTTGTGGCCTAGGCCATGGCATTATAAGGTTTGTTGTACAACATTCGATCACAAATTAATTACTAAAATTATATCATGGTTGTCGTTACTAGAAAACTTCGTGAATTCCTACGGAAATTAGTGATGGAATTTTTCCGTCGGAAATTAGTCACGAAATTCCGACGGAATTATGACAACCATCAAAACACTAATTTTAGTGACATAATACTGACAAAATAGCGAAGGAAATAAATTCTGTTTGAAATTCCTCGGTGATTACCGACGAAATTTAAACGAAATACTAGACTTGGGCCATCCATTGTTATTCTATCGGTAATCACCGATGGATTTCCGACGGAATTGTTTTTTTAGAAAATAAATCAACTTTTTTTTTATCCTAATGTTCTAAAAATATTTCAATTATTATTATTATTTATATTATTATTATTATTATTATTATTATTAATTGTACAATTCTTTATATATATATATATATATATATATATATATATATATAATAATTCAATTTACTAATTATTATAGTATAAGTAATTTTGTTATTATTTATAATTATTATGAAAATTATAAATTAAAAACGTAAATGTTGTTTTAGGAAATATGTAAACTTTTTTTATTAGTATTTTTAAAAAAATAAGTCAATTGTTATTAATAATAGTAATTAAATGTTAACTTTTTTATATTTAAAATATTATAATTATCAACCAAATAAATCCACTTTGTTATTAGTATTATTATGTAATAATAGTTTAAATACTTATAATATTATTAGTACTTAAATAATTATTTATTTTTTAATTAAAATCATATAATAATTACTATTAAATACTATTTATTGTAAATATTAGTATTAGTAAATAAATAATTATTTACTTTTTTAACGAAAATAAGTAATTATTATTATTATTAATTACTATTTATATAGTTATTGGTATTAATAAATAATAATACTTATAAAAATAATTACAATAATAATAATAATAATAAATTACAATAAAATATATTAATGACATAGAATAAAGGTGTGAGGAAGATAAAGTAATAAAAAACATGTTTAGTACTCGAAAGTTTGAAAATTAGAATTGAAATGTTGGTCCCGGATGTATGTATGTGTATATTAGCTATAATATATCAAATGTGTAGTTATTGATGTATTATATGTGGGTGAGAAAAAGAAATCAGAAAAAATGATGTACGGTGCTTGAAAAGTCAGAAATTAGAACAAGTCTGTTGGAAATCCGTCGGTAATTATCGACGAATTAGCGACGACGATATTCCGTCGCTAATCCGTCGGTAATTACCGACAGAATTTCGACAGACCTTTCTTAACTTTCTAAATTTCAAGCACCATACGTCGTTTTTTCCGCTTTTTTTCTCACACATATAATATACATCAATTAGTATATATTTACATAATTATAGCTAATATAAATATACGGACATTCGTGAACACCATTGGAGCCCCGCTAAAGATCTTATATTTTAACATGCTAATACATATTAATGCATGAGACCCCGATTCGTGTATACACTTGTATGTACTAAATTTACTATAATTGTTCAATGTGTATTAATTGGTGTATAACAAAGGTGTAAGAAAAGATATACTTATAAAAATCATGTTTGGTCCCCGAAAACTTGAAAATTAGAATTGAAACGTCGGTCCCCAAAGTGTACATGGGTGTACGTATATGTATCTTAGATATAATTTGTAAAATATGTCGTTATTGATGTATTTTATGTGTGAGAAAAATAAATCAGAAGACACGACGTATGGTGCTCGATAAGTCGGAAATAAGAAAAAGTCCGTCGAAAATTCGTCGGTAATTACCGACGTATTAGCGACGGCTGTTGACTAAAATTTATGTAGGAAACTAGATCTCATAACTAATGTGCATATCAGTAATTCTTTATTCAAGATTTAACAAATCATTAACAAAACTAACCTCATTTATCATCTTATCTTCTTTTCGAACCACGTGTATAAATGCATAAATGCTGAGTCCATTCCTATCATTTTAATTTATTCATAGCTTTTCATCTTCTTTATCTCCGTCTAGTCATGGTAAGTACACTAAAAACTGTATGATCAGTTCATCTTATTATGCCAAAACGTGACTAAAATAGTTAATAAATTATGTTAATATTATTATTATTATTATTATTATTATTATTATTATTATTATTATTATTATTATTATTATTATTATTATTTGTCAATGCAGGTTATTGGTACGACGCTTAATGTGATTAGATGCACTCTCATGATCATTGGATGCATCATTCAACCTCAAAATGTAGTTAGTTTGGAAACTGATGTTAAGTGCTTTGTAGCTGTAGGAAATGGCATCACCGACGATTCTTTGGTACACAACAACTTTTATATATACACATTGTGATTCTGAGTAGTAGAAGTTGACTAATCTCTTTTCAAGCTATGGAATATGATACAAAGTTCTCTTTGAATTACGTACTTCTGCTAACTTAGCCATGGATGAGCTAGTTGCATTGATTTTTTTAGGCATTTTACAATTTATAAATTTTAATGTACATATGTCATGATCTTGTAGGTGGTTAACAAGGCATGGGATGCGACATGCAGTTCGACTGGACAATTCAAATTATCTGCCAGAAACTTTCTTGTTCAACCATTGTCTTTCGCTGGTCCATGCAAAGCTCCAACTGTTGTCGTCGTCACCGTAAGTGTAATTAATTAATGAATGTGATTGCCAAGAAAATAAAATTAATTTGTTACTATAGAATTCATGGGATCTTTTTATATGTTTGCAGGCCGTAGGGATTCTTCTAGGACCACCGAAGAACAAGTGGATTAATAACACTGATACTTGGCTTAACTTTCAAGACATGGATAATCTTGTTATAACTTAATGCGGACGATTTCATGGTCAAAGGCAGCTTGGTTGGTGGGACTCTTGCAAACAGGTCATGACATCTTTTTATTACTATGCAAAAAACAGCAATATATTTTCATTCAATTGTTTATTATTTAGATATATGCATGGATCTTATTTTTATTACAACAAAATACTTTAACAAATGAATCCAACTATATATAATCGTGGAAACTATTTTTCATCGAGATTACGTACCAGCTTATATTTCGATAGATTTGTCATATCGGAGTCTAGCTAGTATTGTAATAACAACAAAGGAAAATGTAATGATCATATGATATGATAAACAAACCAGTAAAAATCCATTATAATTAAGCCCTATTTCTTAAGTTTTAAACCTTTTTAACTATTGACTGTTTGTTTAAGTATTTCAGATTAGCACTTGTGAAAATAACCCTCGGTAAGCAATCCCCTTGTGCAACATCCAAAACAAATTAAGTTATTATTTGATCACATATAATGGGTTTATGTTTTTTTTAGGCTATGAGATTTCACCATTGTAATGGCCTTCACCTTATGAGTGTAACCTCTATCAATAGCCCGGAAAACCATATATCTATAAATGCTTGCAATGGAAGCATCATCTCTAACATCAGCATAACCACGCCTAAACAAAGTCCTAACACGAATGACATTGGCATATGTGTTTGAAGCGGTGTTCAAATCACTGGTGGACACATTGTGACCGGTACAAATTTCTTATTGCTCAAGTATATATCTATTTAATTAAAATTAGATGCATCAGATAACAACAACCTATTTTTCCTGATTTATTTATTAGTTGCAGCACCATTATATCATTGTTGTTTTGAAACTTGTGCATAGTACGAAAATCATTTACAAGCCGATGCATGGTATACTTGAGTAATTCTTTCAACATATATAATCTTAATAAGAAAAAAAAACTTCATGTACGTTATAATCATGCATGTAATATATGCAATGAAACAAAATTAAAAAACAAATAAACAAATAAATAAAGTTATATAATGTATGGTGTTATATATTTCTTGCTTACTTGATGAAAAGCATTGTTTCTAACACTATTTTATTTTTATTGTTTAGGGGATGATTGTATCGCAATCAATGGTGGTAGCTTCCACATCACTGTTGATGGTCTATTTCGTGGCCCGGTTCGTGGCATAAGGTTTGTTGTACAACATTCGATCACAACTTAATCACTAGAAATATATCATGGTTGTCATTACTAGAAAACTTCGTGAATTCCTACGGAAATTAGTGATGGAATTTTTCCGTCGGAAATTAGTCACGAAATTCCGACGGAATTGTGACAAACATCAAAACACTAATTTTAGTGACAGAATACTGACAAAATAGTGAAGGAAATAAATTCTGTTTGAAATTCCTCGGTGATTACCGACGAAATTTAAACGAAATACTAGACTTGGGCTATCCATTGGTATTCTATCGGTAATCACCGATGGATTTCTGACGGAATTGTTTTTTTTAGAAAATAAATCAACTTTTTTTATACTAATGTTCTAAAAATATTTCAATTATTATTATTATTATTTTTATTATTATTATTATTATTATTATTATTAATTGTGCAATTCTTTATATATATATATATATATATATATATATATATATATATATATATATATATATATAATAATAATTCAATTTACTAATTATTATAGTAGAAGTAATTTTTTTATTACTTATAATTATTATGAAAATTATAAATTATAAACATAAATGTTGTTATAGGAAATAAGAAAACTTTTTTTTATTAGTATTATTAAAAAAATAAGTCAATTTTTATTAATAATAGTAATTAACTATTAACTTTTTTATAATTAAAATATTATAATTATCAACCAAATAAATCCACTTTTTTATTAGTATTAGTATGTAATAATAGTTTAATTACTTATAATATTATTAGTACTTACATAATTATTATTTATTTGTTAATTAAAATCATATAATAATTATTATTAGTTACTATTTATTGTAACTATTAGTATTAGTAAATAAATAATTATTTACTTTTTTAATGAAAATAAGTAATTATTATTATTAATTACTATTTATATAGTTATTGATATTAATAAATAATAATATTAATAAAAATAATTACAATAATAATAATAATAATAATAATAATAATAATAATAATAAATTACAATAAAATATATTAATGTAATAAAACACATGTTTAGTACATGTTTAGTACTCGAAAGTTTGAAAATTAGAATTGAAACGTTGGTCCCGAAGGTTTACACGGATGTATGTATGTGTATATTAGCTATAATATATCAAATGTTTAGTTATTGATGTATTATATGTGGGTGAGAAAAAGAAATCGGAACAAAAATGACGTACGGTGCTTGAAAAGTCGGAAATTAGAACAAGTCTGTTGGAAATCCGTCGGTAATTATCGACGACCGGTGATATTCCGTCACTAATCCGTCGGTAATTACCGACGGATTTTCGACGGACCTGTCTTAACTTTCTACATTTCAAGCACCATACGTCGTTTTTTCTGCTTTGTTTTTCTCACACATATAATATACATCCATAAGTATATATTTACATAATTATAGCTAATATAGATATACAGACATTCGTGCACACTATTGGAGCCCCGCTAAAGATCTTATGCTTTAACATTCTAATACATATCAATGCATGAGATCCCGATTGTGTATACACTTGTATGTACTAAATTTACTATAATTTGTTCAATGTGTATTAATTGGTGTATAACAAAGGTGTAACTTGTAAGAAAAGATATGGTTATAAAAATCATGTTTGGTCCCCGAAAACTTGAAAATTAGAATTGAAACGTCGGTCCCTAAGGTGTACATGGGTGTACGTATATGTATCTTAGATATAATTTGTAAAATATGTAGTTATTGATGTATTTTATGTGTGAGAAAAATAAATCGAAAGAAACGACGTATGGTGCTCGAAAATCCGGAAATTAGAACAGGTCCGTCGGAAATCTGTCGATAATTACCGACGGGTTAGCGATGGTTGGTGAAATTCCGTCGTTAATCCGTCGGTAGTTACCGACGGAATTCTGACGGATTTTTCTTAACTTTCGACATTTCAAGCACCATACGTAGTTTTTTCCGCTTTGTTTTTCTCACACTTATATTATACATCAATTAGTTTATGTTTCTAGTCTAAAAAATTAGTAACAGTATTTTGTGACACTTTTAGTGATGTCCAAACAACTACGGTAATCGCATCCAGAGTATGATGTTTAATTAGGTATTTTGGAATGCTAATTAGTGTATTGTTAGACGGTCAATTAAATATGGTAATCGTATGTGGTATGATCTTATTTTGTGACACTTTATCGTATTTCTTTTTTATGTGTTCACTTTAGTTTACTTTTTGCATTTATGTGGAAAAAAATTGGATTTTTTTAAATTATTTTTTCTTTTTAAAAAATCATTTTGCCGACGAAGTAGTGACGGAATAGTCACAGACGAAAAGTTAAGAAAATCTGTCCGTAATCTATCACCAAAAACAATTTGTCTATAACCCGTCACTTACGATTCCATCGGTAATCCATCACTTATGGTTCCATCTGTAATCTGTCACTAAAACTATCCGCCGGTAATCCGTCACAAATAGTATACGTCGGGACTCCATCGGTATTGCGTCGTTAATTTGGTCAAAGAGGTCTGACAAATGGCCGTCACTGTCCGTCGAAAATACGTCGGAAATTCCGTCACAAATAATTACCCACGGGGCTTTTTACGACAGACCGAATTCCGTCAGAATCTTGTTTATCGACGGATTTCCGACAGATTTCCGACAGATATGGCAGTCGGAAATTTCCCAGTTTTCTAGTAGTGTGTAAATAATTATTAAGTTTCTTTTTGTCAAGTGTTGGAAGCCCAGGAAGGAATGGTGCCACATACATCGTAATCAATATCACACTTTCTGGCATCACCTTTTCTATAGTCAAAATGGAGTTCTTATTAAAACCTTGCCGGTAATAAAATAGTATAAATACTCATTTCATTTTAATCCTATTAAAATAACAATATTAATTTAATAGTGAAATTGATTCGTGGGTCGTTTGTTTCTTTCAGGGTGGATCCGGTTCTACACGTCAAATAACATTTAGTAACATATAGATGAGGAGTGTCCAACATCCAATCTTACTTAGTCAATTTTATTGCCCTCGTATCGATCCTACCAAATGCAAAGATAATGTAATTTATTAATTATATATCCTTCTATTTCAATGAATCTTTCGTCTACATGACTTTATCTTAATTTCGGGTATGAACAGAAACCTGTAGTTGAAATAAACGGTGTTACATTCATGGATATAAATGAGACTTCTTCCACACGAATTGATGCAATCGCCATAAAGTGCAGCACATATCATAACAGTTGTGCAGGCATCACCCTTGAGCGTATCAATATACAACCTATCAACCCATCGATCAAAGTTGCACCAACTTGTCAAAATACCCACGCTTGAATTATGGGGCTCGTGTTTCCTCCTGTAGTTTGCACTCAGTTGAGCTTTATTATGATGCCCTGGGATCTTGAGTATAACAACAAGACCAAACAGGAAATTGTTGTTGATCGATGGAGTTAAGAGTCTTAAATACTTCTATTATGCAAATAGAATTTTATTTGACTTTTTAGGTTTAATGGTTTATATTTGTATAGCACTAAAAGAAATAGAGTCTTTAGCGGCAACATCAATAGCGGCGACAGGGAGCTTTAGCGGTGACATCAATAGCGGCGACAGGGAGCTTTAGCGGTGACAAATTAAATAGTCGCCGCTAAAGGCCTATTTTGCCGTTATTGGTTTCGCCGCTATGAATGACACCTAACCGCTATTTGACGTTCTAGTAAACGCGAATCGTCCGATTGTGGTTCTAATCCAACGGCTAGGGTGCTCGTGGAACGCATAAATGAAATACCGGCGACTTTTGTCGCCGCTGAAGACCCAAAATAGTCACCGCTAAAGATAAAAAAATGATGCGACAATAATTCCTTCCTGATAGTCGCCGCTATTGATAGTTGTTGCTGCTAAAGCCCAATTTGTCGCTGGTAAAGGCGTCGCCGCTAAAGGCCGATGCAGTTAGCCCAAAAAAAACTCGAACTTTTTTCCTTTAGCGCTTCTATTTCACTGCCTTCGCCTGTTTCTCTTCTCTCGTCTGCATACATATTACTTTGCCGATTATTGTGGGATACCAGTGACATTTATCAATTTTCGGTGTGTGAAATTGTCCACAAAGAAGATACCACCGGTGGAGAAAAATTTTCCGGTGAGGACCAAACTTTTTCCGGCAACACCAAGCTATTTCCAGGTCAATTTCCGGTCCCTTTTCTCTTGTAACATCGATTTTAAGCTTATTGGAGTGGTTAACTGTAAAAAATTGTCAATTTCAGTTTTGTTGATTGTTTTGCTACGTTCCCGACCACCACCAGCGACTACCGCCATCACTAGACCATTTTCATTGATTTCCGCCACCACAGGCTCTGTTTACTTCTATTTATTGTGAAATTTTAGTATAATTGCAAAATATGTGTAGTTGTATTAATTATTTGAAAATTGTCATATGTATGTATATTTGATATTTGTATGTGAATTTATGTAAATTTGGTGTATATATGTCAATGTACGTTGTGTTTGATGTATATGTGGTATATGAGTATTTGGTAGAAGTATGATGTTATTATGTGAAATTATGTGTATTTGGTATAAGTAGGTTGTTATTATATGTGTATGTGAATGTATGTACGTTTGTTGTATATGTGGTATACGAATGTGAAATTTGGGTATTTGGTATAAATAGGATGTTATTATCTATATATGTGAAAGTATGTGTAGTTAGTCTAAATACCATCTCTTTGATTTGATTTGTTTATTTCATTTAATTAAAAAAATTAGTTTTGTTCCTATCTATCTTTCTATTGTCATGATAAATGTTCAAATTAATAAATTATTTATATTATAATTTTAAGTAAGAGAAAAAAAATTAAAATATATTTAATTTTTCTTTAATTAAATCAATAATATGGTAAAAGTTTAGTAAGTTTTTCAATCACTACTACAAAAAGGCTTATATGACCCAGTTAAATCACTTAAATAACCCGGTTTTGAACTGGGTCTTAAGGTTAGCGAGTCTTATGTGAAAAAAGAAATAAAACTCGGTTTTAAAATCGGGTCCTATCAGTATGAAAAGAATGCAGTGTTTCATAAAAACCGGGACCTATAAGAAGATTAGAATAAACAAAACTAAGCCACATAAAGAGAGTAGGTCGCGGTTCTACAACACAAAACCGGGTCGTATAAAGAGATAAGAGCCCGGTTCCAATCCTTAAAACTGGGTCATATAAAGATTACATTCATTCACATAACCAACTCATATAAAGAATTTTGATTTTATAATACTTTATTTTGTAATCCAAAGTCACACTATGTTACAATTAACTACCTACACAACTGAGACTTACATCCAAAACACATATTAAATACAGATAGTATGCTTGGATTAAAAAGTTTAATAATATAGACATAACAACCAACCATGATATTCAATGATAAAAGCATCTTGAGTGTCACAAAAAAAAACTCTTTAATTTAGTTATTTCTTACTACATTAAAATTTTCGAAAAAGAAATTGTTAACACATCGCAGAGAGATTGTCCCATAATCAAGTGTACCAGCTATCCTCCATCCTCACTAAAAAAACAAATACAACAAAAAATCGGTTTTTGTCTAACATTTCAAAACAGTTGAATCTAACAGAAAATCATTAATAAACCATTTAATTTGGGAGGACTTCGTATGTGCCCTTCTCAACCATCAAAATGTCTTATTTGTCAGTCTAAATATGATATTTTGATGTTAAATAAAGGCATAAGTATAAAGAATTCTTCCATTTCGAGTTAACGTGTATATAGTAGATAAAAAAGTAAAGGATAATGAAGATGTACTTTAGTGAGAACAATTGTAATCCTCAACCATTGAATTAGAGTGTCGACTGCATCTTGTAGTATGCCAACTTCATTTGATATCAGAGGAACATGAATACCTTTAAATGTATCATCTATGTCGTCTATCATAATCTTCAAGTGATTTTCTCATAGAGGAAGCGGGTGTACTAGCTCATCATTCTTTTTCACTTTGTTAGTGTGAAAAAGCTAGTCAATAACCATAAGAATTAATGAAGAAAAGAAGAAGCATAAACTTTTTAAGATTAATCAACCAAAATAAGAGAGAGGCAAGAGAGAAGAGGCAATAAAGTACCTGATTCAATGGTGGAGGAAATATGCATCTAAATATCTGAAGATGAAGGACATGACAAAGGCTCCCGTACTCAAAATGTGTTTGATGATAACCATAACACCTACACTGATCCAAAGAATCAAGAAATGAACTTCAGCATAACAAATATGTAAACCTTATAATAAAATTAGTATTTTTAACTTTTTCTTGCAAATACAAAATGTTCGTTAACATATTCCAAAAAAAAAATCCTACGACATTCTTGCAAAGTATAGAGTTTCTTTCCACATTTCCATGAGAAAACAATTAGGCTATAGCTAATATAAGAAAGATTACCAGAAGCAACTTCTTTCTTGCCGGTAGTCAGCACTCGACATGAATATATGTTTTGTTTGTCCATCATCCTTGGTATGATTTGCTTGGTTAAGTATGTTGATTCTTTGAAATTGATTCTGTATTTCGGTTAGATTGTTTTACATATGTTCGACTCTTTGGGATTGTGGGCAATGTTGAAGTTTGTTAGTTCTTTTTTGGGTGTTCATATTCAGAGAGAAAAAAAAGTTATGAGAGGTTTGTTGGATTGTATTAAATTTTAATAAAAGTTCTTTGGGATTGCTAAAAATGTTAATTCTTTTATTATTTATGTGAATATTTTAGTTATAAAAAATTAGGATACAAAATTATAAATATCAAATATATTAAAGGAAAAATTGACTCATATTAGTATATATGGAAAGGAAACAGGTGAAGTAATATCAAATAGATTATATATAAATGATTGTAATTGAGATTATCTGTTTAAACATATTAACTCATATATGGCAAAAAAATGGTTATTTGCATTCTGTTTAAAATATTTTGAACTACAATTCAAATAATTTATGTTTTAAATTTGCTATCTACATGTCAATGATTATTTAACAAAGAATATGTTACGATATTTGAAAAGAAAACCATCAACAAATGAAGCATCTTCATCCAGAAATGTTTCTAATAAAATTCCTCAACCTAGCTCAATTCCATCCGTCCCGATTGAAGACGATATGATTGACATTCCTTGGGATCCGGCTGATAGAAAAAAGTTTTCACATTATCACCCTAATCAAAGAGATGAAATAAGAAGAAAATATTTAATTAGAGGACCTTCTCAACCACGTGTTCATAAGTTTCCACCAAGGGTGATAGGAAAGAGGACAAGATATTTTAATCCGACATGGTTTAATGATTACAGAAATTGGTTGGAATATAGTGTGAAAAAAGATGAATCATTTTGTTTGTTTTGTCATTTATTTAAAGATGGATCAAGTAAAAAGGTTGGGGGTGATGCTTTTGTGACGGAAGACTTTACTAGTTGGAATAAACTGGAAAGATTTAAAACTCACGAGGGAGATAATGTTAATAGTTCTCATTACATTGCCCTTAAAAATGTGTAGACTTAATGAGACAAAATCAGTCAATTGCTACTGCTCTTCACAAGCAAAATGAGGTTGTTAAGATTGAACATCGAATTCGATTAACTGCTTCCATTGATGCTTGTAGACATTTATTGAAATGTGCATTGCCTTTTCGCGGTCATGATGAGTCTGAAATGTCTCTTTTTAGAGGAAATTTCTTGGAAACATTGAATTTGATTCGACAACAAAATGTGAGTGTTTGTAAAGTGACATTACGAAATGCTCCGGGGAACAATCAAATGGTGGATCCATGTATTCAAAAAGATATTTCTCATTGTTTCGCACAAGAAGTACTTCAATCAAGTTTTGAAGAAATTGGTGATGATATTTTTGCTTTTTTAGTTGACGAGTCCAGTGATATATCCAAAAACAAACAAATGGCGGTAGTTTTGCAATATGTTACATGTGGGATTGTTAAAGAAAGGTTTAGTGGACTTGTTCATGTGAAAGAGACATCGGCGTTGTCGCTAAAATCTGGTATTGACTCTTTATTTTCTGAATATGGATTGAGTTTGACGAAGATCAAGGGTCAAGATTATGATGGAACAAGCAATATGAGTAGACAGTTTAATGGGTTAAAATCTTTAATAATGAGAGAAAATTCCTCTGCTTATTATGTTCATTGTTTTGCTCACCAACTTCAACTAGTTGTTGTGGCGGTTTCCAAAAAACATCATGACGTTGGACACTTTTTTGATATGGTGGCTGCTCTAATGAATTTTGTGTGTGGTTCTTGTAAACGGACATATATGATGCGTGAAAGTCAAAAAGATAAACTGGAAGAGTCCATCGGTCGTGGTGAAATTGAAACCGGAAGTGGATTAAACCAAGAGCTTTCTCTTACTAGAGCCGGAGATACACATTGGAATTCTCATTACAAAGCTCTATAGCATTTAATTGGATTGTTTTCATCTGTTATTGATGTGCTTGAATATGTTGAAGATGAAGGCCTTAATAGTTTTAGTCAACGTCAAGAAAGGAGTCTTCGAATATGTTTTCGATCATTTGATTTTGTGCTCCATTTACAGTTGATTTTGAAAACTTTACGGATAACAAACATATTGTCACAATCTCTACAAAGAAAGGATCAGGATATCGTGAATGCCATAAGTTTGGTGAAATAAACCGTTGTAATGTTAAAAAAAGATGAGAAATGATGGGTTTGATTCACTTATGTTGGACATCACCTCTTTTTGTGAGAATAAAGAAATTCAAATAATGAACATGGAGGATATTTATGTTAATCCAAGAAATCGAAAACAACATACCAATATCTCAAATCGCCATTATTACGAGTTTTTTGTTTTAACATGGTTTTAGATATGCAAATTCAAGAGTTCGGTGATCGTTTTAGTGATGTAACTTCTTAAATGCTTATTTGTATGAAGGGTTTGAATCCACATGATTCGTTTTGTGACTTTGACCCATCAAAGTTACGAAAGTTGATCGATTTCTATCCACATGATTTTAGCTATAAAGATAGGATGAATATTCTACATGAACTTTCGGTTTACCCTTCTCATATGCAACAAGATGGAAGATTTGCTACTTTGAAGATTATATCCAACCTTGCTAAAGTGATGGTGGAAACCGATACACATCTTTCCTTTCCATTGATTTATCGGTTAGTGAAGTTGTCACTGGTCTTGCCAGTTGCTACCGCAACGGTGGAGAGATGCTTTTTCGCGATGAAGCTTGTAAAGTCGGATTTGTGGAATCGAATTTTGGACGAATTTTTAAATGATTGTGTAATTTGTGCGGTTGAAAGAAAGGGATTTTCCAAGGTTACAACTGAAAATATTATCAAACGTTTCTTAGCTATGTGTCCCCGTAGATTTCAATTGTAAAATGACATTTAGTTGTAAAATTTAATTTTATTATACTTTTTATTACTTTGTTTTATTAATTTCCACGGTCAATGGTTGTGCACCCCACTTGACTTTTGGGCTAGATCCGCCACTGCTTGCTTGCCAGAGCATCACATACATATGCTTTCCATTTTTTAGTATAAGAATAAAACATAACATATGTAGGCCAGTATGAACTCCATTTTTTAATCTAAGCATCATCAATGGCTAGTCTAATTACTTACTCAACTTATTAATAAAATATATGATCTAATTTAGGAACTACACATAACACAAACCAGCATGAACTCCATTTGCATGATCAATGGTGATGGGTTTTGAGAAATACATCAATCGTATGGTGTTCATGCAAACCCTAATAGCACTTGGATCTAGTTTTTATAAAGAACATGCAATTGAATATCCTAAGATATAAACCCTAGATCTAGCATACAATTAATCATATTACCATAAAATAGGGTTTAGATCTGACCTTTGATTTTTATATAGCAATAACAATCAATCATTAACTTCAGAAAGCTTAGTGCCTCAAGTGTTGCACCTCTAATGGAGTCACAAACACCACTAAGCAACAAGATGAAGAAGAGAAGAGAGGGGAGGTACCAAAAACGGTTGGAAACCCTAATCCAAGTGTTAGCCACGTTTTTGGTGCATAGAGGGCCTTTATATACATGTAGGCTATTAGGGTTTACAACTAGGAAACCCTAATCTGGCTGCTTAAGCCCTAAGAAGCCCATAGACTCCTTTAACATGTCCCTTGGACGAATTCTTAATGGGCTTCCCATAGAATTCGTCCAACCTATATTATTTAGGTAATCCATAGCCCAATTGCAATTATCTTATAATTACAAATCTAGTCCCCTAAGTTTAATTAATCTCTTTTAGCCACAAAATTAATTCTTAATTAATTCTTGACTAATATTAACTAAACAATATGATTTCTCCTTTAATATATTATATTCTCATTATATATTAATAAATCATAATTAAACCTTTCTCTCCTTAATTCATCCTACATATTTCTATGGTGAAGGCAACCCAAAAGGACCATGCTCATAATCGGGTCAAGTACATACCAAAATAGTTATGGACATAGACACTAATCCAACAGTCTCCCACTTGGATAAGTCTAATAACTATTTTCCGTATGACTTCAGAACCTGATCAACAATCGTAGCTTTCAAAACTCGCTGTCAACTCTGATCTTATCAGATACACATGTCCTTTAGGTAAGGGATTATATATTCCTCCATTCTCAAGATATTGTATAGACATAAGACATGAATTTCAATCATTCTCTCTATATTGTTTCACGACTTCCGATTTATGACGACTGACAACAGACTACAATTGAACACATCAACTTAGTCTCGGCTTGGCCAAACGCTTAGGTGTCATCACTAAATCATCGAGGGGCCCATAGATATCGCTTTTATCCCACTTTGGGTAAAAGCAATGGATAAAATTTGACTCATATGCTTGCTTGCATTCACTAATCGAATCACACAAAACAATAAGTTTTATAAAACCAAGTTACTGGTGCATTTACTTATTATCAATGTGCAACCGACCAACAAATAACAACTCACGCGTCTCGGTTTCAAGAATATACAATATTATCGACTCACAATCACTCGTGATAAAATCCATGAAGTGATTCTTGTGAGCGTGGGTTTAATCCAATACTCTAATCTTATTAAAGCACTCATGAACTCTACAACAAACTTGTGATATGTCTAAACTCTTCATACAATCTACAAACTCTTCATGACAGTCTTCCTTCATACCTACTTCCAACGTATGACCGATTGTGGAGGTTTGAATAACCCGGTTATTCTGGAAGTCAAAACATGCAAACTAAAACACAACAATAATACTTAATCCTATATGGCCCCAAAATTGTGGGAGTAAATAAAAGACTTTTGTTTAAACACCATATTGATTACTCATTATTCATCATTTATTGTTTCAGAAAATCAACTTATTACTTAAATTACAACAATAGTTGTCCCATGCACAAAGCATACACACTATGTTTCCTATGGTCCTTACTTTGTGAAATAGATCAATTGAAAACTTTTCCAGTGATGCTCATTTCACAATTCCCAATCCTTATCATTAGTGTTAGAACACAAGGTTCTTGCCACTACAAGAATATGCTAGGTTCTAACATTTTATGCAACGATCCTTTCGCAAAGTCATAACACAAAAGTCACCAAGACTTGGTCAATGAAATTACAAAGTACTCTGTCGGAAATTGTTACAAGACAATTCCATAGACGTGAAGTCTCACATTCAAAGTACATTCCTTTGAATATCCTTCTTGCATAAAAGTTTCTAATCTAGGCATAGACTCTCAATATCCAACTCCTAATATGGAAACATTTCCACATTTGCCATATGACAACTCATTCTTAATAGAATCTTATCTATTCATAATAATGTCGATATGGTCGATCCAATACCATACTTCCAACTACTCACAAGCGACCAATCCTTAGCGAACTTTGGATCGTCCTTTGATAGTTGTTTAATTATTTTAGTCAAAACCGATTCTAGTCCTTTTTCCCTCTTAATGCGCTAGACATTTGGAAAATTTTAGAATGGTCAAATATTATAGCATTTGCAATTGATTCAATACTTGAAGCGTATGGGAGACTACACATAATGTCTTACATAAAGATATGATACTTTATCAATCTCCCACCATAATATTTTATGTGTCACGTTCTCATAATTTGAACTATGAAGAGGGATGCCGTAATCATAATAGAAATTTGAGAACACACTATGTATCTTTTGACTATATTTATTAAAATTTCTCAATCTAAGCTTTAGATTTTGAACGAAGTATAATATTCTCTCCCTTAATTATAGCAAAACAACTTTTCAACCCATGCAACTTTACAAATTGAATCTTTGTTTTTATATAATTAGTATTGCTAACTTGCAATACTTGCCATAATAATCATACAAGCATAGCACTTATGCTCCCACTATCATGATGATTATTATCATATAAGCATAACACTTATGCTCCCACTAGCTTTGACATGTATTCAGAAAACAGCTAAACTTCCAGAAAACAATGCCTATTGAATTTATGAAGTTCATATTTCTAATACCAGATGCTTCGATAAGCCTTTATCTAAGCTTCTTAAACTTATACACCTTTGCCTTAGATAGCTCATATGTGTGTCTAAACAATTCAGAACTTATATTAATAAGTCCTAAATGTTAGACTAATTGCCAAATCTCACAATTCGAACTATGGAAAAGGATGCCGTAACCATAATCAAATTTGAGAATATAATTTTCACAATTGCTATCTTCTTAAAATCTCTCTTAGTGAAAGAATTTGCTCACATACATTTTCATGAAGGAGGGAATCTTATGACACTTAGATTTTTTATGGCGTATGAGTTCCTATCCATGTGAATTTGCCAAAACCAAGTTTGTGACAAATCCAAACTCATATGGATTGAACTTTCTTGATTTCTAGCCTTATGGTAACACGAGTGCCCACCATCTCTTCCAAGTAGTTTAACAACTTATCCTTACATATCAATGTACTTTCCATCGATCAAGGCGCTTTGTCTTTATGCATTCAAATGAGAACTTATAGAACTCACATACATAATTAACTCAATTGGAATGGCACAGAAACAAAATAATGTCAACACGATAGGTTGTAAACCTCAAGTCATGTGCTAGTGATGATTGATAAGGTTTATTCTTGATTTGTTCTTGAACCCCTTTTCAAGATCATTAAAACTCCCACTGACCTCTTGACATATATGATTCTCTTATTAGAAAACTTTTCTAGACAAAACAAATATTCAAGAGTTAGTGTAGTTCTTATCAAGACAAAACACTTCACATAATTGGTCCTAGTTGGTCTTTATCTTATCCAAGACTGTACAACTTACCAATTTCAAATGTGCAAGAATAAGAAGACTTTTTCCAACTCCACATTCGTTGAGTGTTATAAACCTACTATAGACTTGTCACTCAATTCACAATCTTGGAGTATGACTCTAAGATTCGATATTGGAACGAAGTATGATTGACTTCTTGATTTAACCATTTCCAGAATTCCTGATTCCTCTTCTTAGACGTATAAATGTACTAAGACTCACTTAGAGGATTAATTGAGATATGGTTCTTAATCATTAAGACTTATCATAAAACAAAATAAAAGATACTCTCCCTTCTTCTTAGAGTAGAGAAACTTTTATCTTTCTGCCTACTTGATTCTTCTTTATTTGTTCTGCTATTCATTGAAACTTTTTCAACTAACTCAGAATTACACTTAATCTTATAAGTATAATCATATTTACTAAACTTTAGTAAATCATGACGAATCTTTATCACTCTTGTGGTGGACTTGATTAACGTACAACCTAGTGTACTCGATCTCTTAGTCCTTCGCTTGACACTTTGCCAAAGATTTAGTCTAATTTCCAAATATGAAGCTTCTCATTCATCATGCAATGCATGTTGCATGATTCCAAGTTTCTGTCCAATTGAAACTTGGGCGATGAGAAACTCTCCCTATTTGGTAAATTCTCGACATTTCACAAATAACATAATTAAGAATCAAATCCATTATTGCTAATAATAGAAACATTCAAACATCAATTTTCATACATGCCATTGCAAGGATAAATAATATAAAATCAAAATTTATTTTATTGTGGAAAAATTTGTCCTTACAATGCAATTCAACTGAAAAACTATGTTGTTACATATTCCTAAGCAATCTATTCTAACTCCAAGTAGTAGCTCAAGAATCCAATCTTCAAGCAATGCGATCGAAATTCATTTCTTCACGATTAGATTCAGCTCACTTCTTCCCTTAAGCTTCCTCTCTTTTTTTTGTTCCTACAAAACATCAAAATGTAATCTTATGACATCATGTATTAAGAATCCAGAATAGGAACTTAAAAGAGTTAGTTAATGGATTTTACCTAAAGTAGAGCCATACGTCTTGACTCTCCCATCTCTTAGATCTCTCAGGTAAATAGGGCAGCTTCGTCTCCAATGCCCCTTCTCTTGGAAATAAAAGTAAATGGACTCTTTTGGAATGTCACAAGGAACTATCTCAGAGTTTACCTTTTCTGGATATCCAATGTCATCATTTTCAATGTCCATTGAAGTTTGGGAGTTTGATTCACCAGACAAATTTGCTTGAGCGGCACGCCAAATCATTGTTGATTTAGCAGCTACAAGCAAATAGGTGAGATCAATGAGGGTCACGTCGTGATCCATCATATAGTGCTCTCTAACGAACTCACTATATGATTCAGGAAGTGACTAAAGAACCCAGTCAATAGCCATTATCTATGAAATATCGACACCCAACATCCTTAACCTATCAATGTGTGACTTCATCTCTAAGACGTGTGTACACACAGACTTTCCATCTTCATGCTTAATCGCCAATATGGCTTGAGTGAGCTTGAACTTTTCAAGCCTTCGAACTTGTGGGTTAGTGAGAACAATTGGAGGAGGTGGAGGAAGTGAAGCATGATCTCTTGTTCCTCGATCTTATCATGGAACATCATCTTCATTTGGAAAGCTTGTTCCATGGGATTTGGGAAGACCACGATTGTCAGAACTAGACATCTAAAAAACAGGAGAAAATTCAAGTTAAGTTGATTAGAATTCTTGATGTAACACCCAAATGAAACATCAAGTCTAGGATCCAACACAATACTCTACAACCTAGAAGAGGGATGCCGTAATCTAGTCACATAATATTTGAAGGTAGGTAAATGACGATTTACCAATTTCCACCATGAAAAAGGAAGTTTAATTTTTAAACGAATTGAAACTCCTAGATCTTTTAAGATTCATTGAACTTTTCAATGGCATGTTTAATCTCGATTATGCCCTACTATTTGTAACTGGGATGCCGAGGATCACAAATAAGGTGTGAATAACCATACGAATCATGTGGTGCACTCAATGCTACTATCACCTAATTAATGTGCCGGTTAGCCACACACGCTCCATTGAACTATGACAAACATCGAGCCACCATTCGCTACCAATGTCATCCCAAATTAGTGTGCCGGTTAACCACACACGCTCCACTAACGTTTGACAAGGGTACGAAGTGTAATTCAATGGATTAGCATACAATTTCACATTTTTCCTAAAGTAACTATGATTTGGGAATTTGTGAAAGCATTTAGTTACTTTGTACTTCATTATACCTATAATGGAAGATTTCTGTCCTATCTTACCCGTTCGGCTAACGACCCTCCACTAGTCAAGAGTGTCGTGGGTAAGAGTGGATACCCATTCAATCGCCATTTTACAGGCAATTTCCTTAAACACCCCTTATAGACCAGCTTCGTGAATGAGGCCTACTAACGGTAAGACTGACTCTTTACTCATATATATATATATATATATATATATAATATTAGACTTTTAATGTTACATATATATAGTATAGTACATTATGTTTTAGAATTTAAATATTTCAAAATTAAACTTTTAATCAAAAATTTAAATTCCAAAACATGAGGACAAGTTTTGAAACCTTTCAAAACATTAAGGTTTAACTATTTAAATTTCAAAAACAAAAAAAATTTTAAGTTCAAATTTAAACTATTAAACCTAAAGGGTGTAAATTGAAACTTTTCAAACTTACTAGGTCAAATATTTATCTAATAATAATCCAATATTATCCATATTTAACCAAATCCATCAATTTTGATAAGGATAATCATTCCAAACATAAAAAATCGATTTTAGGCAATAAAAACGAGTTTTGGTAATTATCCACATCAAAATCTGACTAAAAAAATCGAAAAACCCAACAACTGAACAACCAACTCGTCGAGTCCTCTTTGGAACTCGTCGAGTTCTAAGAGGAACTCAGTGAGTTCATCAGGCAGACAACAAGAAATTTTGATTTTCAGGTCTTTGGCAGTTCAATTATGCATGTATTCAATAGAAAAACGACCTAGGATCTGATACCACTGATGGGTTTTGAGCAATACATCAATCGTATGGTGTACATGCAAACCCTAATAGCATTTGGATCTAGTTTGTCTAATGAACATGCAATTGAATATCGAAAGCTATAAACCCTAGATCTAGCATACAACTAATCATATTAACATAAAATAGGGTTTAGATCAGACCTTTGATTGTTATATAGCAATAACAATCAACCCTTAGCTTCAGAAAGCTTAGTGCCTTAAGTGTTGCACCTCTAATGGAGTCACAAACACCACTAAGCAACAAGATGAAGAAGAGAAGAGAGGGGAGACACCAAAAACGGCTGGAAACCCTAATCCAAGTGTTAGCCACGTTTTTGGTGCATAGAGGGCCTTTATATACATGTAGGTTATTAGGGTTTACAACTAGGAAACCCTAATCTGGCTGCTTAAGCCCTAAGCAACCCATGAACTCCTTTAACATATCCCTTGGACGAATTCTTAATGGGCTTCCCATAGAATTCATCCAACCTATATTATTTAGGTAATCTATAGCCCAATTGCAATTATCTTATAATTACAAATCTAGCCCCCTAAGTTTAATTAATCTCTTTTAGCCACAAAATTAATTCTTAATTAATTCTTGACTAATATTAATTAAACAATATGATTTCTCCTTTAGTATATTGTTCTCATAATATATTAATAAATCATAATTAAACCTTTCTCTCTCCTTAATTCATCCTACATGTTGCTATGGTGAAGGCAACCCAAAAAGACCATGCTCATAATCGGGTCAAGTACATACCAAAATAGTTATGGACTTAGACACTAATCCAACAAATGGTTCATCTAATTACTTAGTAAAAATCTCACCGATAGTTTTTTGTAGCTAATTCTTAAAAATGACTCAAGTTACTAAGGATCGATCAATATGTAAGCATATAACTAATGTCTAAACTTATCAAGCTCCCATTGGTCCTTTCTACACACAAAGAGTGATTTTTAAATGTGTTCAGGCAAAATCGATACTGCTAAAATAGTAGAAACTTAGTTCAAGTAACCAAAAATATGCGTCTTCCAACTCACATTCATGAAACACCAAAAAAATCAAACCACCCAAAATTAAGTATACAACCCTCCCCCAAAAAGTAAAGAATGTATGTTCTGCTTTTTATCTTGACATTATAGTAAATTTTGCTATAAAACTCACTACAAGAAATTAGGGTCTTTACCTACACATAAATTACCTACATATGTTATGTGTAAGTAAATATCTACACATATTTTGCATATGTGTGGGTAATTAAATGAGCATTCCGAATCCATGAGTGACAAGTTGATTCTAGAGAAGGTACTTAGACGAAACTCTGTTCGTTTGTTCGGGTGGGGACGTGATCCTGTTGTCGTAGGTAACATCACAAGCTCCACTGAGAAATCAAAGCATCCTAGTTATGATGAATTGGTGGATGAATTGGAAACAATGAAAAGAGAACATGAAGTTATGAAGCAAATATTGATTGAGAAAAAACATCATGCCTCCTCCTCTTAGCACATAATCAGGAAGATCACATGGTGATACATCCGAGTGTGGTACATCTAACCACACTCAGTCGAGATAGTCTCATGATGAAAATATTGGTATATATGATGATATGCAATGACCATTCTATAATTTTTAGTATTTTCAAGTAGCTACTCATGACTAGTTGATCTTTTGGTAGTTTAAGTATTTCAAGTTTTGAGACTTGTAATTTTTTTGGTTTTAAATATTACGTTAGACAATTTTCAACTTATAATGCTATTTCGAATGCATATGTTTCTATTTATACAAATGTCTCCATTTATTTTGTATTAGGTACACATATCGTTTTTAATACCCACATATAAATATATTTTTACCAACACATATCAAAACCAATGCCTACACATAAAAATACTCTTACCCACACGTATTTTTATGGCATGTATAGTCCACATCATTGACCATGTCAGCAGCCACATCATCAGCCACGTCGTCAGCCACGTCATCGATATCCTAAACAAATCAAAATACCTCTACCTACACATATTTACTACTTTTAGCCACACATATATGTGTAGGTATAGATTATATTATATCTACACATAAATTATGTGTCGGTAATGATCTGTGTCAACAGGCATGAGCCTACACATAGTTACACTTAATGTATGTGTAGGTAATAATGAATACCATCACATATGATGCTTTTATCTACACATAATATGTGTGAGTAAAGACCCAAATTTCTTGCAGTGAGTAGAATTCAAGCTTATGATTTCACTTACAGAAAATGCTAAGTCATTAGACGCCGACCAAAGCGACATGAGAAAAAGTTGTAGTGGCGGTGCTCTGCGGTGGTAAGGAGGAGAGGCGGTTGTGGCTAGGGTTTTCCCGTTCGTTTTTTGTTGTAGTGGAGCATACACACGTTTCTAGTATTAAATGGCAGGTGAGGGAGAAAGGGATCTAATTTTCAAATTTTTGGCCAATGAAATGGCGGGTGCAGGAGAAAGAGCTCTCATTTTCAAAATTAGGCATTGAATGATATTTTGATTATAAAAACAAATTTTCATTCTATGTAAGGTTTATGTATTTTTGATTATTACTTGCTAAAAGTGTTCATGTGACTTTATATAAATTATGTGTTTAGTTTTTAATTTTTGTTTTATACTTTAACTATTTTTCATGTTTATTTTTATTACATGCTTCATCTGTTTGTTTGTGGTCAAATGTGTGTGGTAATAATACAAATATTTTAATAATATTGAATAAAAATAATAAATAAAACCTTAAAACATATCAACTATCAACTAAAATAATATATAATACAATATTTCAACATATATTTATAAAAATGACTACATAATTATTGTGATTGATTGTATTAAGAGGTTGGGCTTTTAATCGGCCAAAATCAAAGAGTTTATTGGGTATATTCAAACATCTGAACCGCTCAGCAAACCTTTGGATCACACAGCTAAAAAATATCGATGAATGAAATAAATACGTCCCTTGCCCCTTCATTTTTCCGCACATCCAGAAATAATCAACATCAACTTCTCTCTTCTCATCTTCCATTTTCTCATCTTTGCCGACTACTTTGTAACTATGTTGAGTGTAGTGTTGAATGTATGGGTTATCTTCCCTACACAAATCACCAAACATGATCTCTGGTATTAATAATTCCTGGTCCAAACCAAAGTCATGTTAACTTGTAAAGAATAATTCACCTGACCCTATAGTTACTAGGCATAACAAGCAAGTGGTCCCGCTAATTGGCTAGTTCAAACAACATCAAACATGTCAAGGGATAGTTTTGTCAACGTTTTTCGATTTGGCCTTCAGGTTTATGTCAAAACAACTATTATATATATTCCGTGAATAAGTGTAAGCTAAGTTTGTAGGTTCTCTTGATCTATGACGATTAACAATAAAAATGAATAAAAGAACACAAAAAAAGCACAAAGGTTTTTCACTGAGAAAAAAAGTTCTCACAAGAGAACGAGCACTAAGCTCTAAGGTTCGATAATCAACTAATGATCGGATAGTACATATAGAAAAGTAAATACAATGTGAATCTCTATAAACCATGGATATCACATACTCAACATTAATAATAAAGTATATATGATATCATTAAGATATCAGATCTAATAACTATGTATATTTATATATACAACAGATTACATAAAATATACATATCGTGTTGACACGTCTTTGCAAACTTAACTTCACGTTGGCGCTTGGGAGACGTTGGTGCTGATTGAGTCAACATGATTGTTTTTACATCATCATACTCTAAGGTTTGACCTTACAATCTCCCCAAATCCGATGATGCCAAAACCCAAATTCTTCTTTATTTTCACCTTTTTCATCTTCTGGCCAAAATATAAGAACATGTGGACTTATTAAGGTCCAAGTTATGCACAAGAAGGTGGTGAAGAACTTTTCTTGTTGAATCCTTGCGCTTCAGCTCCTTTCTTACTCTTTCAATGTCACAAATCCACCCAATAACCTTCAAAATGAACACAAAGAGGGATAGGGTTGAATAATGGCTTAAGAGAGTGATGGAAGGAAAGGGTGAGCAAAACCCTAGCCATTACATCCTTTAATTAGGGCTCTAGGCTCGAAAAATAGGGTTTTGCACTCCAGCATTGTAACACCTATTTTCCAGGATGAATCGATTTAGGGTTTCAAATTTGTTATTTTCTTTAAAATTTGTGTATATATATATATATATATATATATATATATATATACATATATATATATATATATCATAACTTTGCATGAAATTAATTTGGGAAAAATGACACATTGGTCAATAATGTATTTCGAATTTCTCATTCAGTCACTTAAATTATTTTGATGTTTTTTAAGGGAATAAAGTTATTGTCGATCTACTCTTTTAATCACTGTTACCTACTAGGCTACCATAGCAGATTTCATAAGTCAAATAAGTATTTGAAGTTGATGTAACTTCCTTTTCAATTTCGAATCCTTTTAAATAGTTTACCCCTTGCTAAATCACTAATGTAATATGCCACCTAACCTAATTATTCTATGATCGCTGACTTCTCATCTTCAACTTCCTCATTTCGCTTCTCCTTACCTACAGTTCCCTTTATCATAATATCCTTACATATCTCAAAGTGAAGCCAACAATGGCGTTTTAACCCTTCAGAAAGCTCAAAATAAAGATAACTTTAACCAAATAAAGTGAAGATGAACTTGAATCATGTTGTAAATAAGTAGAATGTGGATTCTAACATAAAAGTTGGATGTAAATCAACACCAATCGCGAAATCCGGTTTGAAAGACGTTGCTTGAAAACCGTGTTTGTTGAAGTTGTGTATGCAGTTGAATGACCCGATTCCAATACTTTGTTAGATGTGACTTGTAACACTCAAAACCCAGGTATTCCATTTTTTAACCCTCAGAGTAATTCATTTTGGCAAAATAGAACCTCCGTACATTGGGCATACATATGAGTACACTTAGCGTATGCGTGTGCATGCAGCGGGTGGCTGAGGCTCGTACGTTGGGCGTATGAGCATGTACGCAGGGCATACGAGGCTAATGTCCAAACCCTAATTTATTGGATTGGACACTATTTAAGCACACTTATTGTTGGATATAGTGTCTAAGCCCATAACTATATTTGGTATGTACTTGACCCGACCCGGCATGGTCCATTTAGGTTGCACTTCACCCGAACAATTTATGGATAATCTTTTAAGAATAGTACAAGTTATGATTTACTAATATATTATAAGTTCTAATATATTAATATAAGATCATATTATTTAATTAGTATTGATCTATAATTAATCTAGGATTAATTTAGAGATCAAAGATATTACTAATTAAATATGGGCTTCTATATTTATATAGTGTGGGCTAATGCTTATTTGGAATGGGCTACGCTTGCATGGAAAGTCCATGGATACTCCATGGAGCTTTAACCCATGGATCTCATGGAAATGCAGAGACATGGGTATTAGGGTTTACATGGATGTAACCCTAATCCACCACACTATATAAAGGAGGCTTTGGTTCTTGAAATTGATGAGTGGACACTAGTTGAGTGAGAAAAGCAAGAGGGCCAATTTCAAGATAGTAGTGACTATTCTCTCAAAGTTCCAAGTTTATGGTGATTTGTGATTTCCTTTTGAGGCATCCACACTATTGGTGCTAGGCTCTAAAACTCCAAGGAATCAACTACAACTACATGGTAAGTATTTCTACTAGCTTTATTTGATTCAAGTTCCCCATGCCATGCTAGTTAGGATATGAACCTTGGAAAAATAATTATTTGCATGTATCTTAGACAAACATAGATCCAAAGTTTATTAGGGTTGCATGTACACTTAGGAAGTGTTAGAATGCTCAAAACCCATCAGTGGTATCAGAGCCTAGGCTTGTTTGTTTGATACTTGATGCAAAATATTGGAAAAAGTCGAAAAACTTGCTGTCTGGCTGATGAACTCACCGAGTCCATGGGGGGACTCGCCGAGTTCATATGTATCTTCAACCTACTCGCCGAGTAGGTTCATGCACTCGGCGAGTAGGAGCCACAGAGTGCAGATTTTCGACTTTAGTTGCTGGAAATGGACTAGAAACATTACCCTAAACTATTTTGGTACTTGAAAACTTGTTTTAGATGGTGTAATGTCTTTGCTAATCCATTTACAACAACTTGTTACCAAAATTACAAAGTTTTATGTGTAATTTTTGATTCATGAAAGTGTTCATATTCATGTTCTTGATGTTATGATGTTTAGATGATCATAGGAATTATTTGTAACCTATGTGGTAGATTAATTCATGATCATTATGTGTTTTAATGGAGTCCATAACTTGTCCTCAAGTTATGGAAAACCAAAAGTCACTTGAATTAAAACCATTAAAAGAACACAAGAGTTAGAAAAATGAAGAGTCTTCATTTTTATTACTCTATTAAACTCATAAGTTACAAGAAATGAAAAGTTTTGAAAGTTTACAAAACTTGCCCTCAAGTTTTGGAACAAGTAAAGTCATATTAAAAACTTTAGTTCCAACCCTTAGAATTTTAAAAGTTAAAATTCAACCCTTATACTTATAATATTATAAGTTAATAATATATATGTATAAGATTAAAGTTGTCTTACCGCTAGTACGCCTCATTCACGAAGCCGGTCTATAAGGTGGGTATAAGGTTGTTGCCTATAAAATGACAACTTAATGGGTGTCCACTCTCACCCACCGCTTGCTTGACTGGTGGAGGGTCGTTAGCCGAACGGGTAAGACAAGGACTTATAAATTCTCATTAAAAGTTTGATGAATATTATAAAGTAACTAAATGTTTTATTAAATTCCCAATCTTAGTTACTTTAGGAAAAATGTGAATAAGGTGCTAATCCATGAAATTACACTTTACACTTTGTCTAAGTCGTTAGTGGAGCGTGTGTGGTTAACCGGCATACTAACTTGGACTTAACAAGGTAGGTAAAGGGTGACTTAATATTTATCATAGTATCGATGGAGCGTGTGTGGTTAACCAGCACATCGATTGAGGGGTAATTTATTAAGGGTACCAAGTAATTTTCATGGTTACTTCACACCTCGTTTTGTGATCCTCGGCATCCCAGTCACAAAACTTGGAGGGCACACTCGAGATTGAAACATGCCTTTGAAAAGTTCATTGAATCTCAAAAGAATCTAGGAGTTTCTAAAAACCAAATTAAATATTATTAATA
The DNA here is from genome assembly GCF_051521515.1 of Lactuca serriola. Lineage (NCBI taxonomy): Eukaryota > Viridiplantae > Streptophyta > Magnoliopsida > Asterales > Asteraceae > Lactuca > Lactuca serriola. Next base: position 253,980,696 of record NC_136410.1, on the reverse strand, counting down.
TTTCGACTTTGGTGGAAATTGGTGAATCGTCATTCACCTACCTTTCAAATATGTCATTACTTAGATTACGAAATACCTCTTCTAAGTATAATATATTGTGATTGGATCCTAGCCTTAATATTACATTTGGGTGTTTTATTAAGGTCTATCTCTATATCTAAACTAATTCTTTCTTTCTTCTCTTACAAGGTGTCTGCAAATAACGCTGCTTCTGGCTCTAATCCTAGTGGCTCCTTTTCTCTTATGAACTTGTGTGGGAAAGTCACTTTTGATGGATCCAACTTTAATGAATGGATCAGAAACATCAGAATGATTACTCGCTACGAGGACAAGGAATATGTCCTCGATAAGGAGCTTAAGGAGATTGATGAGACAGTTGCTACTTCTCAAGAGATTGCTGAGTTTACGGCACATGAAAGGGATGCCACCAAAGTGGTATGCATCATGATGGCCACTATGACCGCGGATCTCCAAAAATCCTATGAAGATTTCTACCCCTATGAGATGCACCAAGACTTGATGGAAAGATACCATCAAAGTGCTCTTCAAGAGAGGTATGAAATCATCTCCTCCATGATAACAACTCGCATGAAGGATGGTGAACCCATCACGGGCTATATGCAGAAAATGCAAAGATTTGTGGACCGTTTGCTGAAGCTTAATGTGAACTTCCCCGAGGAACTAGCAATAGATATTATTTTGCACTCCTTACCTTCATGTTATGATCAATTCCGCATGACATACCACATGAACAAGGAAGAGGTCACTCTCAGCAAACTTCAAGGACTCTTAAAGACCACAGAAAGTGGTCTTAAGGGTAAGGCGGTTGTTACTACTCCTACTCCTACCAACTTTGCTCCTATATTGGCAATCGGGAAAGGACGAGGGAAGAAGAGAAAGAGTTCTTCGAAGGGTACCAAGGTTAGGACCCTTGATGGCTCTTCTTCAAGTGGAACCAAGAAAGGTTTCATCACTCCTTCTTCTGACCTAAAAGAGGCTGAATGCTTCTATTGCCATGAAAAGGCACATTGGAAGCGGAACTGCCCAAAGTACCAGCAAGATGTGAAGGATGAGAAAGTTAAACCCAACCATGCAGGTATTTACACTATCTTATCTAATAATTCACCCCATTCTAATTCTTGGGTCCTTGATACCGGTTGTGGTATTCATATCTGTTCTGATTTATAGGGACTAAGAAGAAGTGAGGATGTGGAGTAAGGAAGAATAAACTTGATCATGGGAAACAGGAAAGCTTCACCTGTCACCAAGATTGGAGTTTATACTTTATCGCTAAGTAGTGGGTTTAGTTTAGATTTGAATAAGTATTGTTATTCACCAGAAATGGCAAGAAATATTATTTCCTTTCATGCATTGTATAAACAAGGTTTCACCTTTTCATTTGATAATGAAGTTGGTTCGATTAATGCTTTCTTTAATAATGTTCTTTGTTTTAAAGCATTACCTTGTGATGGCGTGTATGAAACAATATTTGTGGTTGATAACTTAGGAAATAATGTATTGTGTATTGATTCTGTTAATAATAATAACTTGGATAAATCATCATTATGGCATTGTCGTCTTGGACATATAAGTAAGAAACGCATAGGCCAACTCCAAAAGGATGGAGTCTTGGAGTCATTTGACCTAAAGTCAGATGATAGCTGCGAATCATGCTTACTTGGTAAAATGAAAAATTCACCCTTCACAGGTTTGTGTGAGAGGGGTGAAGGTTTGTTGGACCTTGTACACACGGATGTGTGTGGACCATTCAAACATGCCATAAGGGATGCTAATCGTTATTTTTTGACTTTTACTGATGATTACAGTAGATATGGATATGTCTACTTAATCAAGCATAAGTCAGAGACTTTCGAAAGGTTTAAGGAATTTAAACAGGAAGTCGAGAATCAATTGGGCAGGAACATTAAGATGCTATGATCCGATCGAGGTGGTGAGTATCTTAGTTCAGAGTTCCTCGACTATCTTAGGGAATGTGGGATTGTCTCACAATTGACACCTCCTAGGACACCACAGTTGAATGGTGTAGCTGAGAGGCGTAATCGAACCTTGTTGGATATGGTTCATTCCATGCTAAGTCGAGCTTCGCTATCAATCTCATTTTGGGAGTATGCCTTAGAGACTGTCGCCCATATTCTTAATCTAGTCCCTACAAAGAAAGCTAACAAAACTCCTCACGAGATGTGGACTGGTAAAGTACCCAACCTAGACCACATCAAGATTTGGGGTTGCGAGGCTTTTGTGAGGCGCGAGACTCATGATAAGCTAGAACCCCGAAGCGAGAGGTGTAATTTCATCGGCTACCCACAACGATCCTTTGGTTACCTCTTCTACAGACCTAGTGATAATATGGTCTTTGTAGCAAGAAGTGGAGTCTTTCGAGAGAGAGAGATTTTATAAGCCAAGGAGACAGTGGTAGGCAAATTGATCTTGAAGAAATTCAAGAGTCAAGCGGTGAAGGGACTTCAAACCCTAGCCCTCAACTTGAGGAGGAAACTCCTGTTGAGCCAATTGACGAGTTTGTACCTCTGAGGCGTTCCACGAGAGTTAGGAATGCACCTGAGCATTACTATGGTTTCCATATTACTCCGGAAGGTGAGACACTTATTAGTGATGAGACACTAGTAGGTTTGGATGAACCTAATAGCTACACGGAAGCCATGGCAGGCCCTGAGTCTGCCAAATGGAAAGAGGCTATGGATAGCGAGATACAATCCATGTATGATAATCAAGTTTGGAACTTGGTTGAGAATGTACCAGGTCGTAAGACTGTAGGGTGCAAATGGATCTTCAAGAAGAAGACCGACATGGATGGTAATGTACACACTTATAAGGCTCGGCTGGTTGCAAAGGGCTTCTCTCAAATTCCTGGAGTGGATTATGATGAGACCTTTTCTCTAGTAGCCAAGATTAAGTCTATTAGGGTTATGTTAGCCATAGCTGCATTTCATGACTATGAAATTTGGAAAATGGATGTCAAAACCGCTTTCCTTAATGGAAAGTTGACTGAAGATGTTTACATGAGTCAGCCAGAAGGTTTTGTCAGCAACGAGTACCCTAATAGAGTGTGTAAGCTTGAGAAATCCATTTATGGATTAAAGCAAGCACCTCGCAGATGGAATCTTTGCTTCAATGAAAAGGTCAAGGAATTTGGCTTTTCTAGGAGTGAAGATGAATCTTGTGTGTATGTCAAGGCTAGTGGGAGCATAGTCAGCTTTTTGGTACTGTATGTGGATGACATACTACTCATAGGAAATGACATCCCAACCCTGCAAGAAGTAAAGTCCTGGCTTGGGAAGTGTTTCGCTATGAAGGACCTTGGTGAAGCTGCCTATATCCTAGGGATAAGGATTTTGAGAAAGAGGAGTAAAAGACTAATTGGACTTAGTCAAAGAACCTATGTGGACAAAGTGTTGAAAAGATTCAAGATGCATAACTCCAAGAAAGGTGAGTTACCTATTCAGAGTAATGCCAGATTGAGTAAGACACAAAGCCCTAGTACTAAGGCTGAGATAGCAGAAATGGGTCGACTACCTTATGCTTCAGTTGTAGGATCGATCATGTATGCTATGACGTGCACTCGACCTGATGTAGCCTTTGCTTTGAGTATGGTTAGCAGGTATCAGGGGAACCCTGGCAAGGCACACTGGACTGCGGTAAAGAATATCCGTAAGTACCTGCGGAGGACTAAGGACTGGGTCCTTACCCTCGGCGGGAGTGATGACTTGAGAGTTGTAGGGTATAGTGATGCTAGCTTCCAAACTGATAGGGATAATTTCCACTCTCAGTCGGGCTGGGTCTTTACCTTAAACGGAGGAGCAATCACTTGGAAGAGTTCCAAGTAGGAGACAGTGGCTGATTCCACTTGTGAATCAGAATATATAGCAGCAAGCAAGGCAGCAAAGGAGGCTATATGGTAAAAGAACTTCATCGGAGACCTTGGAGTTGTACCAGCTATAAAAGAGCCAATGGAGATTTTTTGTGACAGCAATAGTGCGGTTGCCTTAGCCAAGGAACCAAGAGATCATGGGAGATCCAGACACATTGATAGAAAATATCACTTCATCAGACATCGAATAGAAGAAGGAATCCCTGTGGCAAAGAGGGTATCATCGGATAAGAACCCAGCAGATCTTCTCACGAAGGGACTGAGTAGGGTTAAGCATCTCCAGCATGCTCGGAGCATAGGGCTGAAGGATGATATAAGTTTTAGTAGTTAGATAAATTATGAAATTTGTAAAGTGTAATTGACATTAGATGATGAATAAAAGGTGTTTTATTTATGAGTAAAGTGTTTCTATCTCTTGTCGATCGTCTACTATATTTCGTTTGCATGTTTTGACTTCCAGAATAATTATGTTTGGTATATCATATTATTCAAACCTCCACAGTCGGTCATATGTCGGAAGTAGGTATGAATCAAGACTGTCATGATTGGTTGCAGAGGTCTAAGGTGTTGGACATGGCTACAATAATCATGAGTGCTCATAAGTTCTGAGCATTGGACTCAACCCACGCTCACTGGAATCACTTCATGGAATTTTATCTCGATTGATCGTGAGACGGTAATATCATATAAGTCTTCAAACCTAGAGATATGATTTGTTACTTACGAGTTAGTTATGCATTGATTGTACGAAAGCGCATTGGTAACTCAATGTTATAAAACGTGCCTTTGTGTATAATTCAATGAGTGGTAGAACAAACATAAGAGTCGAAGTTTAACTGTTCCTTCTAGGAAAGCGATATCTGGGCCCCTCGATGATTTTGTTTTGACCTATGTAACGGGCCCGGTCAGAACTAAATTGATGTGTTCAGTTAAGTTCTATGTCAAACAAATCGGAAATCGGGAAACAAATGCTGGACAATAAGTAAGACCATGTTCCATGTATTTGTCCGACATATATCTAGAACAGAGGATTATATGATCACTTATCTAAAATGGCGCGTTCTAGTTCAACAGAGTTTAAAGAGCTACGATTGCTGATCGGTTCCTGAAGTCATACTTGCAACTATAGTTATTAGACTTATCCAAGTGGGAGACTGTTGGATATAGTGTCTAATCCCATAACTATATTTGGTATGTACTTGACCCGACCCGACATGGTCCATTTGGGTTGCACTTCACCCGACCAATTTATGGATAATCTTTTGAGAATAGTACAAGTTATGATTTATTAATATATTATAAGTTCTAATATATTAATATAAGATCATATTATTTAATTAGTATTGATCTATAATTAATCTAGGATTAATTTAGAGATCAAAGATATTACTAATTAAATATGGGCTTCTATATTTATATAGTGTGGGCTAATGCTTAATTGGAATGGGCTAGGCTTGCATGGAAAGTCCATGGATACTCCATGGAGCTTTAACCCATGGATGTCATGGAAATGCAGAGACATGGGTATTAGGGTTTACATGGATGTAACCCTAATCCACCACACTATATAAAGGAGGCTTTGGTTCTTGAAATTTATGAGTGGACACTAGTTGAGTGAGAAAAGCAAGAGGGCCAATTTCAAGATAGCAGTGACTATTCTCTCAAAGTTCCAAGTTTGTGGTGATTTGTGATTTCAATTTGAGGCATCCACACTATTGGTGCTAGGCTCTAAAACTCCCTAGGAATCAACTACAACTACAAGGTAAGTATTTCTACTAGCTTTATTTGATTCAAGTTCCCCATTCCATGCTAGTTAGGATATGAACCTTGGAAAAATAATTATTTGCATGTATCTTAGACAAACATAGATCCAAGGTTTATTAGAGTTGCATGTACACTTAGGAAGTGTTAGAATGCTCAAAACCCATCACTTATATCATTTGGACCTTACCCTAACCAGCCTTCATGACTCTCAAACGTCCCCAAAACCCTAAATCCTTTGTGAGCAACTCTTGAGCTTGGAAGTGCCTTAAATACCTCATTTTTGTCGTGTTAGCAAAGAAAAGTAAGTGGAAAAAAGCTTTGAACGTGGGGAAAAGTTTTAGGATCTTGCATTTGGAGCAGCTTGGGAAGCTTGTGGAGGTAAAAAGCTTTCAACTTGTTTATTCTTTCTGCTTGTTGAGTTAGGGTTCTAGAAGTTCTCTTTTGAGTCCATAAATCCTCTTTTGGGAGTTTTAGCAGCTCCAAACGTTAGGAAGGATAGATCTAAGATCCTTTAGCTTGATTATATCATAAAAATGAAAGCTTGATGACCTCTATGGCTCGATGCATGAGTTAAGACTCTTGGAAACGTCTTAATGAGATAGAAACAGTTGTTGGGAGCATATAGGGCATGCAAGGGCATAAAGTTTCCAACTTTATGCATTAGGACCCTTAAATCGGGTAAGATCTGGAACATGAACGAAAAGCTTGCATACATTAAGGACTTAATGGAGTTAGATGCAATATAGTTGTATGCTGGGCGTACTATGTTGTATGTTGCCCATACAGCCTGCATACATTAAAGACCTAATTAGGCTTATTTACGTATTTATGTATTTGTTTAGTGTGATATTTTGGGTTGGTAGCCAAGCAACTATTCTTTTCTATAGACTGAGGTGAGTCTTCTTACTATACTAATGGGTCGAAGGCACCAATGTCGACCCGTTACCTGATATGAGATTTTAATAGTTGAATATGCAATTGTTTTGTTATTTGGTATGTATTGAATTATGTGGAGACCATGGGGGGAGTCCATGGAATTTGGTAAGACCATGAGGGGGAGCCCATGGACCTTGGATGTAAGACCATGAGGGTAGCCCATGGCCTCCCAGTTGAAGACCATGAAGGGAGTCCATGGCAAATTGTAACATCCGAAGTCCAGGTATACCTTGTAACATACCTTGTAACCCTTGATCTTTTGAGTACTTGTCCACTTTAGCCTCTTATTGAGAAAAGGTGGTGAATGAGTACATGGGGCGTATGCAAGTGTACGCTCAGCATACTCATCTGCGTGCTTTTGACGCTGAAGCTACCTAGTACGCTGGGCGTACAAGAAGGTACGTTGGGCGTACTAGGCCTATAGTGAAAACCCTAATTTAGGGTGAGTCCCCTATATAAAGGATATGATGGCCTTATTCCTGGCCACCATTTTCAGACAACAAACCCTCTTAAACCCTAAACCTTCGTTCCAAGAGCTTGTGAGTTCTTTTGAGAGCCTTTGAGTGACTTTGTATGTTCTTGGAGTGAAGAAGAAGCTTTGGTGAAGAAGGAGTGAGAGTCGAGGCCCTTGGATCTGAGCATATCTATGCTGGGAGCTTCATATTGAGGTATAAAGCTTCAAGATTTCTCACTCTTTTGATTTGTGTTTCATAGTAGAGTATTCTAGGGTTTTTCTCCCAAAAGTTGGAGACTTTATGAGATATTGAGCTCCAAAGACTATGATCAACCCCTTTGAGTGTATTTAGTGGTGTAATGTCATAAAAATCCAAACTTGGATGTTGGAATCAAGCTATGCATGAGATATAAGCTTTTTGAGATAAGAGAGTGAGTGTTTTTTGTTTTGTGACGATATCAGCCATGCAAAGTCTTAAAGTCAGTGACTTTATGGAGTAAGAGCTATTAGGGAGTCCAGATCTGTGATATGAGCCAAGGTCTTAACTTATTAAGACCAAATGAGTAGAAAGAGTTAAACTGGAACGTACGTTGGGCGTAATCCCTGTACACGCAATGTAGGGGTTGAGCATCCCCGATGCGTGCATGGCAGCAGAGTATGCCCATTGTAGAGAGCTGGAACACGCAACATACTCTCTGTTGTTGACTTTTTGGTTGACTTTTAGGGTTTGGTCAATCTGTGGACTATTAAGGCCATGGAGGGGTAAAATGGTCTTTTACCCTTCTATGAGTTTATAGAAGGATTAGTCTAGCTTGATTGAGAACCGTTATTAATTAGGGATAATTATCGTATGTGTTAGGTGGAGGCTAGATCGGTGATTCGAGTTCGAGGTTATCTGATTCTTACGAGGTGAGTCTTCTCACTATACATACCTAGAGTGGTAATCTGAGTTGTGTGACCAGAGGGTCCAATGTGTTTATATTGAGTATTGTGATATCCTACATTATGTCTATGTGATTTATGTTGTGTATTATTCTAAGCTTACTGAGTTAGGACCAGAGGATCCTTCTGTGTTAGGACCGGAGGGTCCACCCGAGTTGTGGGATCGGAGGGTCCTACTGAGATACATTGACCGGAGGGTCTTATTGAGTTATAGCTTCGAGTGGCTAAGGAGCTATGTGTGGTATTTTGGGAAACTCACTAAGCTTCATGCTTAAAGTGTTATGTGTTATGTGTTTCAAGTACTTCTCAGGATCACGGGAAGGCGTCGGCTTGATTGTACACACACCAGAGTTTGAGTTATGTTTTGGAATGATCCTAGATGTATGATATATAGAGTTTTTGGATATGTGTTTTGATGAATTGATATTTTTGGCACTTTTGGTGATTTTTGAAATGAGATAAATGTGTTTTAAATTGAAAATTTTGGTTTGAAAATTTATGGAGTTACAAGTTGGCATCAGAGACTTGGTTTGAGGGATTCGGATGCACCTTCGGGTGTGTTTGGACTCAAAATGAGGATTTGAGAAAAATAATTTTCAAAACATATAATTTTTCTAAAATGAGAAAGAGCTTAAGAGAAAACAAGTTGGAGCAGTGTGTATAATCAGCCAGAGCCCGAACGGTGATTTCCCAAAATACCCTTACTTTCAGTGTTATGAGATATTATGAGATATTATTATGCATGCTAGAGGGTAGGCTAGGTATTTCATATTTTAGGACTAGATTTGCCTAATTTGTGATGCCTTAGCCTAGGAGTTGCTGCTATCTGTGATGTGCTTTTGAGTATGAGCTGAGTAAGAGTATTTAGCAGCAATCACCTAGAGAGGGTTTTTGAGTTGAAAGAAAATCTAGGAGAGACACCTAGATGAGTTTGAGAGGGGTCTACTGAGAGAGTAGTCTATTATTCATGAGATATAGAGTACTTGTGAATTAGGATCCTAGGAGGAGGATTTAGGGTGACTAAAGTTTGGTGTGGTAGGTAGTATTGGGCCCGTACTATTGAAAGCACCGAATCTATAGGCAGCCCAAATAAGAATCCTTAGGGCGCTAAGGAGCAAGTAGGGGCAAGTGATCGAGTGTGATTATACTAGACCGAGTATCTGATGATTTTGTGTGTGTTTCAGAGACGTCATGATGGGTACACGCCACAACCCAGAGAGTAGTGGAGTTAGCGATGAGGAGATTCTCAGGATGATTCATGACGAGGTGGCTACAGCAATACGAGAGGTTATTCCAGAGATGTTTGGGTATATTAAGACCACTTTGATTGAGATGTTTGATGAGCGATATGCTGCTATTACTGAGGCGGCTGCTGCTGCAGCCACCGCAGTTGTCGTTGCTGCCAGGCCACAGGGAGCTAACTCGTTGCTGTACCAGGAGTTTAGCAACATGAAGCCACCAGAGTTTGAAGGGACTCAAGATCTGATTGCCGTGATGAGATGGATATTTGATATCGAGTGGTGTTTATATACTTGTTCATGCCCAGAGCATTTGAGGATACGGTTCGTGCTAAACAAGCTTCGATTGGGGGCAAAGGACTGGTGGAAGATTGGGACCACCAATTGTACTCCTGCAAAACACACTACAGTGACATGGGAGAGGTTTACATTGATGTTCTGAGATGAGTATGTTCACCTGGTGGAGAAGGAAAGGTTGGCCCCGAAGTTTTTGTCTCTCAAGCAGAAGACAGAGTCAGTGACATAGATTACGAGGATATTTCACGAGAGGGCGTTGTTCTGCCCTGAGCACGTGTCTACTCAGCAGGAACGTATGAGCTAGTATTTGAGCATTGTGAGGAGGGATATTCGAGAGTTTGTGGCGAGTTCGTCTTAGAGGACATTTGCGGAGCTTTAGGCAAATGCACGAAGGAGGGAGATTAAGATGGAGAATCACGGGTCAGGCAGGAGGCGGAGTCTCAGGGGAGAGACCGGCGGCCGGCATAGTCGTAGCCGACAGGCAAGCAGGCTAAGCCTGCTGATTCAAGGTCTGGGGGCCAGAAGGGCCGCACTTGTAGGAAGTCCGACAAGAGTCACGATGGATCATGTCAAGCGGGTATTTGCTATAAATATGGCAAGGAGGGGCATATGGCGAGGGATTGCCCCAAGGGGTTTGCAGTCTGCTTTCATTGCAACCAGACCGGCCATCGGAAGACCGAGTGCCCCCAACTTCTTCGGGGATCATCACAGGAATCTACACCTGCTGCTATACGAGCTACTGAGAGTCGGCCTGCAATGGTCGAGACACCGAGGGTTTGTGGGAGAGCCTTCCAGCTAACAGTGGAGGAGGTTCGCGCAGCACCAGATGTTATGGTCGGTATGTGTTATTTTACTTATGCTATTTTGAGTTATATTGTGCTTATATTGTGTTTTGTATAGGTACTTTTCTTGTGAGTTAAGTAGCTGCTTTGGTGTTATTTGACTCGGGTGCGAGTCGATCCTTCGTGTCATTAGCATTTAGTTGTCACATCAGTATCCGACGCGAGGCGTTGAGTCGACCTTTGAGAATTTCAGGCCAATGAGCATGCACTGTTCGCTACTGATGTGATCTGGGGATGTGTACTTGGGATTTTGGTGTTGAATTTCCGATAGATTTGGTCCCGATCGCGATGGGTGATGTTCGTGTCATTGTGGGCAAGGATTGGTTGTGTCGGTTCAGAGCTGTGATCAACAACGAGCATCAGATGGTGACCATACGAGACCCTAGTGGGGGAGTGCTTACAATGTATGGAGATGGTACCAGATATGGTTCAACTTTCTGCTCGGCTGCCAGAGCGAGACAGAGTCTACAACAGGGTCGCAGGAGCTTTTTAGCGTATGTGATGGATATGCGGGTTGCTACCAAGAGACTGAGTTCTATCGCTGAGGTGAGTTTCCGAATGTTTTTCCTGAGGAGTTACCGGGTGTGCCTCCCGAGAGGCAAGTGCATGGAGTTCCGGATTGATTTGGTTCCGGGAGCAGCGCCTATTGCCAAGGCACCTAATCGCCTTGCGTCACCAGAGACGCAGGAGTTATCCTCATAGATCTAGGAGCTATTGGGAAAGGGATTTATCAGATCGAGTAGCTCGCCGTGGGGAGCGTCGATCCTTTTTGTTAATAAAAAGATGGTTCACATCGGATGTGCATTGATTACCGGGAGTTGAACAAGCTGACGGTCAAGAACCGTTATCCACTTCCGAGGATCGACGAGTTGCAGGGAGCCTCATGGTTTTCCAAGATCGATTTGAGGTATGGATATCATCAGATGAGAGTCTGTGAGGAGGATATCCAGAAGACAAATTTTAGCACACATTATAGGCACTACGAGTTTGTGGTGATGCCTTTCAGGCTCACCAACGCACCGAAAGCATTCATGGACCTCATGAACTGGGTGTGCAGGCCTATGTTGGATTGATCGGTAATCCTGTTCATCGATGATATCTTGGTGTATTCGAGATCTAGAGAGCAACACGAGGAGCATCTGAGGGAGATTCTTGGAGTTTTGAGGTCGGAGAGGTTTAATGCCAAATTATCCAAGTGTGATTTCTAGTTACGAGGGTCCAGTTCCTAGGACACCTCGTTAATCAGAATGGGATATTGGTCGACCCGGCCAAGATTGAGGCAGTGATGAGATGGGAGGTGCCGAGATCCCCCACCGAGATCAAGAGTTTTCTGGGATTGGTCAGCTACTATCGAAGATTTATCAGAGATTTCTCCAAGATTGCCATCCTTCTCACTAGGTTGACCCGAAAGGGTGTTACTTTTACTTGGGGTCCCGAGTAGCATGCCTCATTTGAGACTCTTCGCCAGATATTGTGCGAAGCTCCAGTGTTAGCCCTTCTTGAGGGAGTGGAGGACTTTGTGGTTTACTACGATGCATCTATATTAGGGATGGGTGCGGTGCTGATGTAGAGGGGGGCACATGATAGCATACATATCGAGGCAGTTGAAGCCTCATAAGACGAGATATCCCACCCACGATATGGAGCTGGGGGCAGTGGTGTTCGTGTTGGATTAGTGTCTAAGGCTGCAACTATGTTAGGCAAGTATTTGACCCGGTTGTGCATGGTCCTTTTGGGTTGCCTTCACCATAGCAACTTGACAAGATGATTTATAATGAGAGAAGGAATATTATTAATATATTATAAGGATAATATATAAGGAATAATAATATTGTTATTTCATTAATATAAGTCATAAATTAATTAGGAATTAATTTGGTGACTTAAAGAGATTAATTGAATAAAGGGGTATAAACTGTCAATTGTTTGATAGTTGCACTTTAGGCTATAAATCCCTTATGGATAAGGGGGACGATTTTGGGGCTTAGGATAGCCATAGAAATCATCCAAAGGGCTTATCTATTAGGGTATTGGATTGCTTAGGGCCTAAGTTATCCAATTAGGGTTTAAGGGTGAAACCCTAGGAGCCTTACAAGTATAAATAGACCCCAAGGGCTAAGGGATTTCGTGACTTATGCTTTGAGAAGAATCCCTGGCCGTTTTGATCCCTTCTCCTCTCTCCTAAATCATCTTCTTGCTAGTTGGTGTTTGTAAGCCATTAGAGGAGTGACAATTGTGACTCTAAAGCCTCAAGGACAAGAAGATCAAGCAAGTGATTCAAGGTAAACTTCTAATCTCTGATTTCATATTTTTATTATACTCTATTAGCCATTAGAAGTCTTGGATTCAATGTATGTTCAATTAGAGAAACCTAGATCCAAGCATTAGGGTTGCATGTACACATAAGAATGTTCATATGGCTAAAACCCATCAGTGGTATCAGAGCCTAGATTAGTTTCTATTGAATTGATACTTTGATTGCTTGTTTGTTGCTGAAAAATCGTTTTTTGTCCTCTGCCTGATGAACTCGGCGAGTCCCATGGTGGTACTCGGCGAGTCCATCTGGGTACTCGGCGAGTTCGAGCGTCAGAAAGAGCAATATTCAGGATTTCTAGCTCTTTTTCTTTGAGATACTTGCCGTAATCATATTAGATCAATATAAATCCGATTTTATGATATATATGAGTATATTCTTGACCTAACTGAAGATATTTATCAATTAATAAAATATTTGTTTCCTTATGTGATAATTGATTAATTATTTTATTAAATTGGTAAATTGTTTTGCAAGAAATAATTAAATAAATCAAATATGGATAATTAGGGAATTAATTGTTAATTAAGATTATTTGTTATTTGATCCTCTATGTTTTTAAAAGTTTAAAACTTGCCCTCAAGTTTTGAAATTTATTTTTTGTGATTAAAAGTTTAATTTAGAAGATTTAAATTTCAAACCCTAGAATTTTACCAGTTTAAAATCCAACCCTATACTAATATAATATTACAAGATTAATATATCTATATATGTATAATTAAAATGCTAGTCTTACCGTTAGTAGGCCTCATTCACGAAGCCGGTCTATAAGGTGGGTATAAGGTTGCTGCCTATAAAATGGCGCTTAATGGGTGTACACTCACACCCACCGCTTGCTTGATCGGTGGAGGGTCGTTAGCCGAACGGGTAGGATAGGACAACCTCATCTCTTCATTAAAAGTATAATATGAAACACAAAGTAACTACATGTTTTTAAAATATTTCCCAATCTTAGTTACTTTAGGAAAAGTGAATTGATGCAATCCCATGAAATTACACTTTGCACCCTTGCTAAGAAGTTAGTGGAGCGTGTGTGGTTTACCGGCACACTAATTGGTTCTAAGCAATGGTGGCAAAGGGTGATTCATTGTTTATTATAGTTTGATGGAGCGTGTGTGGTTTATCGGCACATCGAATAGGTGATCGTTACAATGAAGGCACCATGTAAATTTGCATGGTAATTCATACCCACTTTGTGATCCTCGGTATCCCAGTCACAAACGAGAGGGGCATATCGAGATTTAAACATGCCATTAAAAAGTTTTCAATGAATCTCATCCAAACCTAGGAATTCTCAATACATTTAGAACTTAAAGTTATATTTTTGTGGTGGCGAATTAGTGAATCGTCATTCACTTACCTTCAAATTGTTTGCATGTTGGATTACGGCATCCCTTTTCAAATATGTAAATATTGTTGTTGGATCCTAGCCCTAATTTTTCTTATTGGGTGATAATTGGGGATTCATATTCTAATCTATCTTTGTCCTTTCTATTTGTATATGTCGAACGCAAACAACGCTGCTGCTAGTTCATTCACATTAATGAGCCTTTGTCAAAAGGTGACTTTCGATGGGACGAACTTTAGCGAATGGATAAGATACATTCACACAATTTCTTGCTATGAGGACAAGGAGTATGTCCTAGATGAGAAGCTCGAGAAAATCAACCCAGAAATCGCTACTCCGGCTGAAATGACCGCTTTTGAAACTCACGAGCGTAATGCGACGAAGGTACATTGCACCATGATAGCCACCATGAATGCCGAATTCCAAAAGTCCTATGAGGACATGTATCCGTATGAAATGCACCAAGACTTGTTGGAGAGGTACCACCAGAATGCGAGGCAAGAGCATTACGAGATTTTCACTAACATGATTTCCGCTAAAATAGGTCATGGAGAATCTCTTACCGTGCACCTGCAAAAGATGCAAAGGTATGTCGATCGTCTTTGCAAGTTGAATGTTGACTTTGGGGAAGACTTGGCGATCGACATGGTGCTTCACTCTTTGCCTCCGTGTTACAATCAATTTAGGATGACCTACCACATGAACAAGGAAGAGGTCACCCTAAGCAAGCTCCAAGGTCTCCTTAGAGTTGCTGAAAGCAACCTAAAGGACAAGTCTGTTGCAGCCACTCCCAATCCACCCATTGCTCCTGTTTTGGCCATTGGGCAAGGAAGAGGCAAGAAGAGGAAGGCTCCGTCTAAGAGCCACCGCAAGGGAAAGTCCCGAGATGGTTCCTCTTCTAGTGGGACCAAAGTTGATCCTGCTAAACCCTGTCCTAACCCTAAGGAGGCAGAGTGCCATCATTGCCATAAAATAGGGCATTGGAAGAGAAGCTGCCCAGACTACCTGCAAGCCATAAGGGAAGGAAAGATCAAGCCATCTTTCGCAGGTATTTATACAATTAAATCTAACGATTCATCTCATGCTATTTCTTGGGTCCTTGATACCGGTTGTGGTTACCATATTTGTTCTGAATTGCAGGGACTAAGAAGAAATAGGGATATGGAGCATCGAAGATTAAATCTAATCATGGGGAACAAAAGATCGTCGCCTGTGACCAAGATTGGAGTGTATTCTTTAGTTCTTAGGAATGGTTTATCTTTAGATTTGAACAATTGTTGCTATTCGCCAGAAATGGCTAGAAACATCATTTCATTTCATGGTTTGTTTAGACAAGGTTTTAGATTTTCTTTTAATAATGAGAATGGTTCTATTCTTGCTTATCTAAATGGTGTCTTATATTTTGAAGCTATACCATGTAATGGAATTTATGAAACTGTTATGATTGTAGATAACTTAGGAAATAATGTTTTATGCATGGATTCTTCCAATGGTATGGATAGAGCATCCTTGTGGCATTGTCGTCTTGGACATGTCAACAAGAAGCGCATAGCCCAACTCCAAAAGGATGGAGTGTTGGAGTCATTCGACGTTAGGGAAGATGACACATGCGAGTCTTGTTTGCAGGGAAAGATGACTAAGTCACCCTTCACAAGTACATGTGAAAGGGGTGAGGGTCTATTGGACCTAATACATACCGATGTATGTGGACCGTTTAGATCGACCACGAAGGATGGAAACCGCTTCTATGTGACTTTTACTGATGACTATAGTAGATATGGGTATATCTACTTAATCAAGCAAAAGTCAGAAACTTTTGAAAAGTTCAAAGAGTTCAAGAATGAAGTGGAGAATCAATTGGGCAGGAAAATCAAGATGCTTCGATCCAATCGAGGAGGAGAGTACCTAAGTCTTGAATTCCATCACTATCTCAAGGAGTGTGGAATAGTTTCACAATTGACACCACCTAGAACACCGCAGTTGAATGGTGTGGCAGAAAGGCGTAATCGAACCTTGTTAGACATGGTTCTCTCTATGATGAGTCGTGCTTCACTACCTATCTCTTTTTGAGGGTATGCCTTAGAGACTGCCGCCCATATCCTTAACCGAGTCCCTACTAAGAAGGTTGCCAAAACACCTCACGAGATGTAGACAGGGAAAGCTCCCTCGTTGGCACATATCAAGGTTTGGGGTTGCGAGACTTTCATAAGATGAGATACTCACGACAAGCTCGAACCTCGTAGTGAGCGATGTATTTTCATCGGCTACCCGCAGAAATCCTTTGGATATCTCTTCTATACCCCGAAGGGCAATGTTGTTTTCGTTGCGAGGAGAGGAGTTTTCCGAGAGCGAGAACTCATAACCCAAGGAGACAGTGGGAGGCAAATTGAACTTGAAGAGATTCAAGAGTCGATAGATGAAGGAACCTCTACCGCTGGCACTCAACCCGAGGAGGAAACTCCAGTTGAACCGATTGACGAGTCCTTACCTCTTAGACGTTCTGAAAGAGTTAGAGTTCAACCCCAGTTTTATGGTTTTCATATTACTACCGAAGGCGACACGTATATTAGTGATGGTACACTAATAAATCTAGATGAACCTAATAGCTATAAGGAAGCCATGGCAGGCCCGGAGTCTGCGAAATGGAAAGAGGCAATGGACAGCGAGATCCAGTCCATGTATGACAACCAAGTTTGGAATTTGGTTGATAATGTGCCTGGATGTAAGACCGTTGGGTGCAAATGGATCTTCAAGAAGAAGACCGATGTGGATGGAAACGTACACACATATAAAGCGCGATTGGTTGCGAAGGGCTTTACTCAAACTCCTGGAGTTGACTATCATGAGACCTTCTCACCAGTTGTGAAGATAAAATCTATTAGAGTGATGGTAGCTATTGCCGCATTTCATGATTATGAGATTTGGCAAATGGATGTCAAAACCGCTTTTCTTAATGGGAAGTTGGCTGAGGATGTTTACATGGCTCAACCAGAGGGTTTTGTCGATCCGAAGCATCCAAATAGAGTGTCTAAGCTTGAGAAGTCCATTTATGGACTTAAGCAAGCGTCTCGCAGATGGAATCTTTGCTTCGATGAGAAAGTCAAAGAGTTTGGATTTGTATGAAGCGAAGATGAATCATGTGTATATGTCAAAGCCAGTGGGAGTATAGTAAGCTTCCGCGTTCTGTATGTCGATGACATACTAATCATAGGAAACGACGTCCTGACTCTACAGGAACTTAAGTCCTGGCTCGGGAAGTTCTTCGCTATAAAGGACCTCGGAGAGGCATGCTATATTCTGGGAATATGGATAATGAGAGAGCGAAGTAAGAGACTAATAGGACTTAGTCAGAACACTTACTTAGATAAGGTACTAAAGCGTTTTAGTATGGAAAACTCAAAGAAGGGAGAATTACTGATACAAAGTAATTCCAAATTGAGTAAGACTCAAAGTCTGAGTACTGAAGTTGAAATAGCAGAAATGAGCTGAGCACCATACGCTTCCGCAGTTGGCTCGATCATGTATGCTATGACTTGTACTCGCCCTGATGTAGCCTTTTCTATGAGCATGGTTAGCAGATATCAAGGGAACCCTGGCAGAGCCCAATGGATTGCGGTTAAGAATATCTTTAAGTACCTTCGGAGGACGAAGGAATGGTTCTTAGTCCTCAGAGGGAGTGATGACTTGAAGGTGCGAGGGTATAGTGACGCCAGCTTTCAGACCGACAGGGACAACTACCGTTCGCAGTCGGGCTGGGTGTTTACCCTGAATAGAGGAGCAGTGACTTGGAAAAGTTCCAAGCAGGAAACCGTAGCTAATTCAACGTGCGAATCAGAGTACATTGCAGCGAGCGAAGCGTCGAAGGAGGCAATATGGTTGAAGAACTTCATCGGTGATCTTGGAGTTGTACCTGCCATAAAGGAGCCCATGGAGATTTTCTGTGATAATGAAGGAGCGGTTGCCTTGACCAAGGAACCGAGGGATCATGGTAGATCTAGACATATCAACAGAAAATATCACTTTATTAGACATCGTGTAGAAGAAGGACAACTCGTAGTGAAGAGGATATCATCAGAAGATAACCCAGCAGATCCGCTTACGAAGGGACTGAGTAGGGTTAAGCATTTGCAGCATGCTAGGAGTATTGGGCTGAAGGATGATATTAGTATAGATTAGATAGTAGTGAAACGTGTAATAGATAAATATAATTAACATTTGATGATTAAATAAAAGAGTATTATTTATGAGTAATGTTACTGTCTTATGTTAATTGTTTAACTATTGTTTCATTTTGCATGTTTTGACTTCCAGAATAATTGAGTTTATTAAGAATAATCGAATTATTTAAATTATCCACAATCGTTCATATGTTGGAAGTAGGTATGAATGAAGATTGTCATGAATTGGTGTGTAGATTGTCTAAATGGTATTAGACATAGCAAAAGTTTGCTGCAACGTTTATGAGTGCTTATGAACTAGTTTTGAGCATTGGAACAAACCCGTGCTTGCTGGAATCACCTTGTCGAATATGATAAAAGGGTGATCGCAAGACGATAATATCATATGGTCTTAAAACCTAGATATATGGGTTGTTATTTGTTAATTAGCTGTACATTGATAATGCGAAACCGCATCGGTAACTTGATGTTATAAAACGCATTGTTGTGTATAGTTGATTAATGAATAAGTAAATGTATATAAGTCGAAATTTATCTGTTACTTTTATCCCAAGAGGGTAAAAGCGATATCTCGGCCGCTCGATGATTTGATTTGACTTATATGTCGGGCCCGATCAGAACTGAATTGATGCGTTCGATTAAGTTCTATCTCAAATAAATTGGAGATCGAGAAACCAAATGCTAGACAAATTAGTTCCATATAAATGTCAGCATGATATCTAAACAGAGGACTATACGATCCCTTATCTGAAGGACAAGATTGATTAGATCAGAGTTTGACAGCGTCTTTGTGAGCTACGATTGCTAATCGAAATATACTTGTATATATAGTTACTAGACTTATCCAAGTGGGAGACTGTTGGATTAGTGTCTAAGGCTGCAACTATATTAGGCAAGTATTTGACCCGGTTGTGCATGGTCTTTTTGGGTTGCCTTTACCATAGCAACTTGACAGGATGATTTATAATGAGAGAAGGAATATTATTAATATATTATAAGGATAATATATAAGGAATAATAATATTGTTATTTAATTAATATAAGTCATAAATTAATTAGGAATTAATTTGGTGACTTAAAGAGATTAATTGAATAAAGGGGTATAAACTGTCAATTGTTTGATAGTTGCACTTTAGGCTATAAATCCCTTATGGATAAGGGGGACGATTTTGGGGCTTAGGATACCATAGAAATCGTCCAAAGGGCTTATCTATTAGGGTATTGGATTGCTTAGGGCCTAAGTTATCCAATTAGGGTGTAAGGGTGAAACCTTAGGAGCCTTACAAGTATAAATAGACCCCAAGGGCTAAAGGATTTTGTGACTTATGCTTTGAGAAGAATCCCTGGCCGTTTTGATCCCTTCTCCTCTCTCCTAAATCATCTTCTTGCTAGTTGGTGTTTGTAAGCCATTAGAGGAGTGACAATTATGACTCTAAAGCCTCAAGGACAAGAAGATCAAGCAAGTGATTCAAGGTAAACTTCTAATCTATGATTTCATATTGTTATTATACTCTATTAGCCATTAGAAGTCTTGGATTCGATGTATGTTCAATTAGAGAAACCTAGATCCAAGCATCAGGGTTGCATGTGCACATAGGAAAGTTCATATGGCTAAAACCCATCAGTTCGACCTTTCCATTATTTGTATGGGGTTTGGTGTACCATATACATGGACCACAAGTGCCTAAAGTACCTTATGGATCAGTCCAAACTGAATATGAGACTGAGGAGGTGGCTGGATGTAGTGAAGGACTATGACTGTGAGATCATGTATCACCCGAGCAAGGCTAATGTGGTAGCCGACGCCGTAAGCCGTAGAGCAGCGAGTGCTCCGATCCGAGATGTGTGTATGAGGATGACGGTGATGAATCCAGTCTAAGATACTATTTGAAAGGCCCAGGTGGAGGCCGTGAGACCGGAGAACCACAAGAAGGAGTGGGTGATTGGGCAGGTGTCCGAGTTTGTGACGGATAGTCGAGCGGTTATGAGTTTCTAAGGGCAGACTTGGGTGCCCTATACGGGCAGAGCTCGGCGTATACTGATGGAGGAGGCGCATAGATCGAGGTTCTTGATCCATCCCTGGGACACTAAGATGTATTTGAACCTGAAGAGAGATTATTGGTGGCCATGTATGAAGAAGGATGTAGCATGGGTAGTTGAGAGGTGCTTGACTTGTTGTCGGGTTAAGGCAAAGCACCAGCATCCACATGGTCCATTGCAGTGTTAGGAGATCCCCGATTGGAAGTGGGAACATATCTCTATGGACTTTATCGCCAAGTTACTGAGGACTGCTTATGGAGTTGACGCGTTTTGAGTGATTGCATACTTGGTGTCCATAAAAAAGGCATATATGTAACACTCCAATTTAGGTATTGCTTTGAGAACCTTGAAGAAACTACGTTTAGCACAATAGTACCTTACGTAGGCTCGGCGTACTTATGAGTACGCTTAGCGTACTATGCATGGATGATCGCGGAAGGGCAGCACGTACGCTGGGCGTACGTTTCAGATGTCCAAACCCTAAATTCTGGACTTGAGACATATATAAACACCTTTAACTCATTTGAGCCTCACCCTAATCAATCCCTTTCACCTTCAAACGCCTATGAAAACCCTACTACCATTTGTGAGTGCATTTGTGGTCCTTATATTGTTCATTCAAAAAGAAGAGGTTGTCAAGCAAGCTCGGAGTGGCCGTAGACTTCAAGGATTTGCATCTACTCGACCTTGAGGAGCTTCTGGAGGTATAAAGCTTGCACCTTTCCACTTAAATTCTAGATCTAGCTAGGGTTTTCTAGTTTTGTCCGCTTTGTTTATTTTGGATCTCCTTTTGTGAGTTGAGCAACTCCAGAAGATGGAAATGACAGATCTGAGGTCCTTTGGTCCGTTTGCAACATAAAAATGGAGTCTTGGTTGGTGTTTTGATCTCATGTATGGGTTAAGATCCTTAAAAAGGTCTTAATGGGGGTGTTGGGAACATATGAGACATGCAAAGGCATAAAGTTGCCAACTTTATGCCCTAGATTGTCTTAATAAGCTTAGATTTGACCTTTGCACGTAAAGGAATCGAGTATTAAGAAATTAATGGAGAAAGTGCTTAATCTGTTAGTACAATGGGTGTAACCTAGTGTACGTTGTGCGTATGTCCTAGAAACCCAGTATGTTGTGCGTACTAGGGTGCCACGCTAAGCATACACACCACGGATAGTGGGCCATTTTAACTGTTGGGCCTCATTTGTTTATTGGTCTTAGTTTCATTTTGGGAATAGTGGGCCATTTTATCTGTTTTGGGCCATGGATGTTATGATTGGGTCTTATTGGGCCATGACGCCCATTAATGATTTTTGGACACGGACTTTGGGCCCATTAACAAAGGAAGAATATTTGGCCCTTTATGGAAGGGCTTGGGGTTTAGGTTTCCCTTTGATTATGTGATGTCCTGATATGAGTTAATATTATTATTCAGCATAGGAGTTTGCGGACAGTTAGGAGAGTAGTTTCGGATTCTTCGGACAGAGGTGAGTCTTCTTACCATACCAATGGGTCTAAGGCACTAAAGCCGCCTTTTCTACGATATGTGGATTGTCGATTGATTATGTGTTATGTTAGTATAACATTTGTAGGGAATACCCCAGGGGGTTTCCGTGGCAGTAGACTAAGACCACGTGGGGGTTCCCGTGGCAATTGGTATAAGACCTTGGAGGGTTTACATGGCGTCCTAGTATATTTGCATGATTAGCTTGTATGTTATTTGCTTGGTAGGAAGACCATGTAGGGGTTCCCATGGCAGGAAGACCATGTGGGGTGTCCCATGGTAGGAAGACCATGTGGGGTTTCCCATGGCAGATGGTAAGACCACGTAGGGGTTCCAGTGGCACTAGGTGTAAGACCCTGGAGGGTTTCTAGGGCTTCCTTATATGTTGTATGCATGGATTATATGATATATGTAGCTTTGATAGATAATATGATAAGTGATATGTGGACTGTGTGTGGGGTATGCTTTGGGAAACTCACTAAGCGTTTAGCTAACAGGTTGTGGATTTGTTTCAGGTACTTCAGATCCCAAAGGTAAAGGCAAGGCATGATGGCACGACATGCACTCTCTCTCAGGCGTTTTCACGGGACACTCTGATGTTGGAATAAAAGGTCTACTTGACTTATGTTTTGAAAACCATTATAACTGGATTTCTTAATGTATGGAAATATGTTTGATTATTCAAAAATGAAAATTTTCTTTGTAAAATTGGGTCGTTACAAGTTGGTATTAGAGCTTTGGTTTGAGGGATTTGGGCACTCTCTCGGGTGTGTCAGGACTGAAACTAAGGAAATGGTAAAATTGTTTTCAAAAATAACATAAAAGGTTTTAAAAGAATGGAAAAGATGAGACTGCAACGTGCATGATCAGCCGAGCCAAGTAAGTAGTTCCCCAATATGTTAGCCATGTTATATTGATATTTGAGCTTTATGATTATATGGAACTTGTTATGTGTATGCTTTTAAAATTGTATACGGTTAGGAGGTTATAGCCTCAGAATGATTGATTTGGCCTTATTTCCTGTTCCTTGTTTGGTTGTTGTCCTAGGGTAGAATCTTTTATCCGAAAGACTATTTGATCCTTTTCTGTGTATAATTTGCATGCATAAAGGCAACCTGTTATGATTGGTCTGATTGATATGAGTAGAGCAATATCTTAGGAAAACTTGAGATTGATGTATGTGGTAGTTTGTGGTATATGGTTTAGTTTTGGGACGAATTAGAGTTATTAGGTAGAGCATTGGGGAAAGGTACAGGTAGGTGTGGAAGGTAGTATTGGGCTCGTACTACTGAAAGAATAGGACTTGTACCCGAACCAGTGTTAGATCTGACGACTTTAAGGAGGACTGGTGTGGGAAGATCCCTTATATCGAAATCCTGATTGATATGATTTATTGCATTTCAGTTCAGCATGGTGGTGACACGATTTGGGGAAGGGGGGTCAGGATCGGGATCTGGATCAGGGGCTAGATCAAGCAACACTACCGATGTCATTGATGAGAGGTTGCACGAACTTATTGCAGCTTAGGTTACCAGGGGCATCCTTGACGCTACCCTAGTCATTTTTTGGACGGTCAAGGTAGGTATGATAGAGATCATAGAGGAGAGACTCAATACATTCATGGCTGAGATTGTTGCGGGTCAGGTTAGGGCCTAAACCCCCTCATTCCAGGAGTTCAAGGCGTGTGCGGCGCCGAAGTATTTCAGGGTCAGGGACCCCATTGTTAGCTGATGTTGGGTGAAGGATATCAAGAACGCCCAACACACGAGTTCTTGTCTGGATGCGGAAAAGGTGGGATTTGCTTCTTGTGTGCTGAGAGACAGGGCCCAAGATTGGTGGGGCGAGGTTACCAGCCAGGTGGGAGCAGCCGGTATGGCTGAGATGACATGGGCCGAGTTTGTTCGGCGGTTTGACTTGAAGTTTGCACCAGCCATTGAGGTGCGGAGGATGGTGAGAGAGTTCCAGGAACTCCAGCAGACCATTGAGACTGTAGCGGAGATCACCGCCAAGTTTCGCGATCGATCATTGTTTATTCCTCAGTATGATACTGACGGGCATATGCACATGACGATATATTATTCCATGCTGAGAGATGATATCCAGGAGTTTGTGAGGTTTATAGGGTGCAAAAACCTGAATGAGATGGTGGAGAAGGCCTGGGAGCAGGAGATGGAGTTAGACTTCCGCACCAAGCGGAAGCCGGAGCAAGTACAGACAATGGTTGGTCAGGCTAAAAAGCCTAAGACCTCGATTCTTCGGTAGAGGCTAGCAAGGCCATGGCTGGTGTGCCAAGTGTGGGAGATTCCGTGGGGGAGCTTGTCGGGGGATGGGTCTGACATGTTATACGTGTGGTCAGCAGGGGCATGTGAGCCGGGATTGCCCCAAGAAGGGATTGATATGTTTCCACTGCAACCAAACTGGACATAAAAAGGCCGATTGTCCGAGGTTGCAGGGAGGGGGAGGAGCAGTGGTGGAGCCTACACTCACCACACTGAGGATCACCGATGGCCGCCCTGCCATGGCGGATACCCCGACGGTGAAGAGTCACGCATTTCAGCTGACTACCGAGGAGGCTCGAGCAGCGCCATACATTGTGGCTGGTACGTGTCTATTACTCTATGTTCTTATTATTTGCATGACTTATGTGTACTTTATGCTTGTATAGGGACCTTTTTGTTCAATGGTATGCCTGCTCATTTCTTATTTGATTCGGGTGGTACCCGATCGTTCGTGTCACTTGCGCTTAGCAAGAAGTTCCGAGACGCGCCGGGAACTTTGGATTCCCCCCTTAAGGTAGAGATCGTAGATGACCGCACTATTAGTGCAGCGTGGGTGTATAGGGATTGCATCCTGAATGTGTTGGGCGAGAGGTTTCGTGTGGATCTAGTCCCGATACCGTTGCGAGGGCTGAAGGTGATTGTCAGGATGGACTAGCTATTGGCCAATGGGGCCATGATTAATTGCGAGAACTAGTTGGTTAGTGTTCGTACCCCAAGTGGGGGAGAACCGGGTATTCATGGTGAGAGAGCCTCGCAGGACCAAGTCTTTGCTCGGCTGCGAGTGCTAGGAGATTTCTGCAGCATGGTTGTACAAGATTTCTTGGTTATATCTCGGATACGAGGGTAGAGACCATGACGGATGTGGGCAGTGTGCCGGTCGTACAAGAATTTCAGGATGCTTTCCCCGAAGAGTTACCAGGAGTGCCTCTAGAGAGGCAGGTGGATTTTCGCATCGATTTGGCGCCTCATTTTGCTCCGATAGAAAAGGCACCATATCGGTTGGCACCACCTGAGATGCACGAGTTATCTATGCAACTTCAGGAATTGGTAGACCGAGGGTTCATACGTCCGAGCAGTTCCCTGTGGGGAGCACCGATCCTTTTCGTGAAAAAGAAGGATAGATCACACACGATGTGCATCGATTATAGGGAGCTGAACAAACTAACGGTGAAGAACCGTTATCTGTTGCCAAGGATTGATGATTTCTTTGATCAGATGTAGGGTGCGTCATGGTTTTCCTAGATTGATCTTCGGTCAGGGTACCATCAGATGAGGATTCAAGATGAGGATATACCGAAGATGGCTTTCAGGACTCGGTCTGGGCATTATGAGTTTATGGTGATGCCATTTGGGCTCACCAATGCCCATGAAAAGGGTGAGTAGAACGATGTTGGATTGGTCGGTGATCGTTATTATTGATGATATCCTGGTCTATTCTAAGACTAAGGAGCAGCATGCGCAACATTTGAGGGAACTACTGGATACCTTGAGGGCGGAGAAGATTTATGCAAAGTTCTCCAAGTGTGATTTTTGGCTGCGAGAGCTACAATTTTTGGGGCATATCATCAATCAGGAGGGTATTTCGGTTGATCCAGCCAAGGTTGAGGCTGTGATGCGGTGGGAAGTACCGAAGAACGCATCAGAGATTTGTAGTTTCTTGGGTTTAACGAGCTGTTATCAGAGATTTATCCAGGATTTCTCCAAGATTGTTGTGCCATTGACCCGCTTGACTAAGAAGAATGTGACCTTTCGGTAGGGCACGAATTAGCAGATGGCTTTGAGACCTTGAGACGAAGGTTATGCGAGGCTCCAATCCTAGTACTACCCGAGGGGTTAGACGATTTGGTGGTGTACTATGACGCATCGATTTCAGGGTTAGGTGTTGTACTGATGCAGAGGGGGCATGTGATAGCTTACGCCTCAAGGCAGTTGAAGCCTCATGAGGTTAATTACCCGACTCATGACCTGGAGCTAGGGGCAGTGGTGTTTGCCCTCAAGATTTGGAGGGACTATTTGTATGGAGTGCGATGCACCATTTATACTGGTCACAAGAGTTTAAGGTATTTGATGGATTAGAAGAACCTCAACATGCGACATAGGAGGTGGATGGATGTGCTGAAGTATTATGATTGTGAGATCCTATACCATCTAGGGAAGGCCAACGTGGTGGCCGATGCGTTGAGCTGCAACATGCGACATAGTCTCTGACAGGGATGTCCGGTTTACTTCCAGGTTCTGGAAGAAGTTCCATGCGAAACTGGGCACTTAGCTACATTTTAGCACGACATACCACCCCTAGACCGACGGACAGAGTTATAGGACAATCCAGACACTGGAGGGAATGCTTCGAGCATGCGTGCTGGATTTTGGAGGGAGTTGGGAAACGTACCTCCCACTGGAAGCGTTTTCATACAATAACAGTTATCATGCCAGTATCGAATGAGCTCCATTCGAGATGTTATATGGTCAGAGGTCTAGGACGCTAGTGTGTTGGATGAGGTTGGGTATTGAGTCATGAGGAGCACCAAGATAGTGCTCAAGACTACCAGACTGATTCAGCATGTGCGCGACCGGCTGAGGGTCGCGCAAATTCGTCAGAAAAGTTATGCTGACTGACAGCGATCGAATATTGAGTTCCAGGTGGGGGATTTTGTGTTGCTGAAGGTGTCGCCCCGGAAGGGAATTATCATGTTTCAGAAGAAGGGAAAGTTGCGGCCTCGGTTTATAGGCCTGTT
Source organism: Lactuca serriola (assembly GCF_051521515.1). Classification (NCBI taxonomy): domain Eukaryota; kingdom Viridiplantae; phylum Streptophyta; class Magnoliopsida; order Asterales; family Asteraceae; genus Lactuca; species Lactuca serriola. The sequence continues at coordinate 253,953,927 of NC_136410.1, read as the reverse complement.
CAGGATCACGGCCTGGGTAGGCAAGGTGGCATATTGCTTGGATCTTCCGGAGGAGCTTAGCCAGATTCACAACACCTTCAACGTGTCTCAGCTTCGGAAGTGTCTCTGACGATTCCATAGTCGTTTCATTGGGCAATATTCAGGTGGATGAGAGCATGAACTATGTCGAGAGGCCGGTTGCCATCTTAGATAGAAAGACAAAGGGACTTCGGAACAAAGAGGTGAAGTTGGTGAAGGTGCAATGGCATCACCGAAGAGGCTTCGAATGGACTTGGGAGCCGGAGGAGAAGATGCGAAGCATTATCCCGATCTATTCACAGCCACAGACTTTGAGGGCGAAGTCTAGTTCAAGTGGGGGAGAGTTGTAACACTCCAATTCAGGTATTGCTTTGAGAACCTTGAAGAAAACTAAGTTTAGCATAATGGTCCCTTAAGTACGTTGTACGTACTTATGAGCACACTTAGCGTACTATGCATGGATGACCGTAGAGGAGCAGCACGTACGATGGGCATACTAGAAGTTGATGGGTTTTAGCCATATGAACATCCCTATGTGCACATGCAAACCCTAATGCTTGGATCTAGGTTTCTCTAATTTAACATGCTTTCAATCCAAGACTTCTAATGACTAATTAGGTATAAGAACAATACAAAATTAGATCTAGAAGTTTACCTTTGAATCTCTTGTTTGATCTTGTTGTCTTGGAGCTCTAGAGTCACAATTGTCACTCCTCTAATGGCTTACAAACACCAACTAGCAAGAGGATGATTTGAGAGAGAGGAGAGGGACTAGAAATCGGCCAGGGTTTCTTTGCTTTTGCAGAGGTGTCGATTAATTCCCTTGTCCTAGGGGTCTATTTATACTTGTAAGGCTCCTAGGGTTTCACCCTTAAACCCTAGTTGGATAATCTTTTCTCAAAGCAATCCTAATCCTTACCATAGATAAGCCTTGGACGGATTTGAGGCTATCCTAAGCCCTAGAACCGTCCAACCTTTATCCCTTAAGGATTTACAGCCCAAAGTGCAACTATCAAACAGTTGACAGTTTATACCCTCTTATTTAATTAATCTCTTTAAGTCACCAAATTAATATTAATTATTTTATGACTTATATTAATCAAATAACAATATTATTATTCCTTATATTATTCTCATAATATATTAATAATATCTATTCTCTCATAATAAATCATCCTGTCAAGTTGCTATGGTGAAGGCAACCCAAAAGGACCATGCACAATCGGGTCAAATACTTGCCTAATATAGTTGCAGCCTTAGACACTATTCTAACAGTCTCCCACTTGGATAAGTCTAGTAACTATATGCACAAGTACAATTCGATTTGCAATCGTAGCTCTCAAAGACGCTGTTAAACTCTGATCTAATCAATCTTGTCCTTTAGATAAGGGATCATACAGTCATCTGTTAGATATCATGCTGACAATTTTATGGAATAATTTGTCTAGCATTTGGTTTCTTGATCTCCAATTTATTCGACATAGAACTTAATCGAACACATCAATTTAGTTCTGACCGGGCCCGACACATAAGTCAAATCAAATCATCGAGCGGCCGAGATATCGCTTTTACCCTCTTAGGATAAAAGTTACAGATAAACTTTGACTTAGATGCATTCACTTATTCATTAACCAACTATACACAACAATGCGTTTTATAACACCGAGTTACTGATGCGTTTTCGCATTATCAATGTACAATCAATTAACAAATAACAAACCATATATCTAGGTTTTAAGACTATATGATATTATCGTCTTGCGATCACCCTTTTATATCATATTCCATAAAGTGATTCCAGCAAGCACAGGTTTATTCCAATGCTCAAAACTAGTTCATAAGCACTCATGAACGTTGCAGAAACCCTTTGCTATGTCTAATACCATTTAGACAATCTACACACTAATTCATGACAATCTTCATTCATATCTACTTCCAACATATGAACGATTGTGGACAATTTGAATAATTCGATTATTCTTAATAAACTCAATTATTCTGGATGTCAAAACATGCAAAATGAAACAATAGTTAAACAATTAACCTAAGACAGTAACATTACTCATAAATAATACTCTTTTATTTAATCATCAAATGTTAATTAAATTTATCTATTACACGTTTCTAATACTATCTAATCTATGCTAATATCATCCTTCAGCCCAATACTCCTAGCATGCTGCAAGTGCTTAACCCTACTCAGTCCCTTCGTAAGCGGATTTGCTGGGTTATCCTCCGATGATATCCTCTTCGCTACGAGTTGTCCTTCTTCTACACGATTTCTAATAAAGTGATATTTTCTGTCGATGTGTCGTGATCTACCATGATCTCTCGGTTCCTTGGTCAAGGCAACCGCTCCTTCATTATCACAGAAAATCTCCATGGGCTCCTTTATGGCAGGTACAACTCCAAGGTCACCAATGAAGTTCTTCAGCCATATTGCCTCCTTCGACGCTTCTCTCGCTGCAATGTACTCTGATTCGCACGTTGAATCAGCTACGGTTTCCTGCTTGGAACTTTTCCAAGTTACTACTCCTCCATTCAGGGTAAAGACCCAGCCCGACTGCGAACGATAGTTGTCCCTATCGGTTTGAAAGCTGGCGTCACTATACCCTCGCACCTTCAAGTCATCACTCCCTCCAAGGACTAAAAACCATTCCTTCGTCCTCCGAAGGTACTTAAGGATATTCTTAACCGCAATCCAATAGGCTCTGCCAGGGTTCCCTTGATATCTGCTAACCATGCTTAAAGCAAAGGCTACATCAGGGTGAGTACAAGTCATAACATACATGATTGAGCCAACTGCGGAAGCGTATGGTACTCGGCTCATTTCTACTATTTCAGCTTCGGTACTCGGACTTTGATTCTTACTCAACTTGGGATTACTTTGTATCGGTAATTCTCCCTTCTTCGAGTTTTCCATACTAAAACGTTTTAGTACCTTCTCTAAGTAAGTGTTCTGACTAAGTCCTGTTAGTCTCTTACGTCTTTCTCTCACTATCCTTATTCCCAAAATATAGGAAGCCTCTCTGAGGTCCTTCATAGCGAAGCACTTCCCGAGCCAGGACTTAACCTCCAGCAGAGTCGGGACGTCGTTTCCTATGAGTAATATGTCATCGACATATAGAACGAGAAAGCTAACTATACTCCCACTGTCTTTGACATATACACATGATTCATTTTCGCTTCGTACAAATCAAAACTCTTTGACTTTCTCATCGAAGCAAAGATTCCATCTGCGAGATGCTTGCTTAAGTCCATAAATGGACTTCTCAAGCTTACACACTCTTTTTGGATGCTTCGGATCCACAAACCCCTCTGGCTGAGCCATGTAAACATCCTCAGCCAACTTCCCATTAAGGAAAGTTGTCTTGACATCCATTTCCCAAATCTCATAATCATGAAATGCGGCAATAGCTAGCATCACACTAATAGATTTTATCTTTGCAACTGGTGAGAAGGTCTCGTCATAGTCAACTCCGGGAGTTTGAGTAAAGCCCTTCGCGACCAATCGCGCTTTATATGTGTGTACGTTTCCATCCACGTCGGTCTTCTGCTTAAAGATCCATTTGCACCCAACGGTCTTACGTCCGGGCACATTATCAACCAAATTCCAAACTTGGTTATCATACATGGATTGGATCTCGCTATCCATTGCCTCTTTCCATTTCGCAGACTCCGGGCCTGCCATGGCTTCCTTATAGCTATTAGGTTCATCAAGATTTATTAGTGTACTATTACTAATATACGTGTCCCCTTCGGTAGTAATATGAAAACCATAAAATTGGGGTTGAACTCTAACTCTTTTGGAACTTCTAAGAGGTAAGGATTCGTCAATTGGTTCAACCGGAGTTTCCTCCTCGGGTTGAGTGCCAGCGGTAGATGTTCCTTCATCTATCGACTCTTGAATCTCTTCAAGCTCGATTTGCCTCTCACTGTCTCCTTGGCTTGTGAGTTCTCCCTCTCGGAAAACTCCTCTCTTCACAACGAAGACAACATTGTCCTTCGGTCTATAGAAGAGATATCTAAAGGATTTTTGTGGGTAGCCGATGAAAATACATCGCTCACTACGAGGTTCGAGCTTGTCGTGAGTATCTCGTCTTACGAAAGCCTCGCAACCCCAAACCTTGATATGTGCCAACGAGGGAGTTTTCCCTGTCCACATCTCGTGAGGTGTTTTGGCAACCTTCTTAGTAGGGACTCGGTTAAGGATATGGGCGGCAGTCTCTAAGGCATACCCCCAAAAAGAGATTGATAGTGAAGCACGACTTATCATAGAGCGAACCATATCCAATAAGGTTCGATTACACCTTTCTGCCACACCATTCAACTGCGGTGTCCTAGGAGGCGTCAATTGTGAAACTATTCCACACTCCTTGAGATAATCATGGAATTCAAGACTTAGGTACTCTCCTCCTCGATCGGATCGAAGCGTCTTGATTTTCCTGCCCAATTGATTCTCCACTTCATTCTTGAACTCTTTGAACTTTTCAAAAGTTTTTGACTTTTGCTTGATTAAGTAGATATACCCATATCTACTATAGTCATCGGTAAAAGTCACGTAGAAGCGGTTCCCATCCTTCGTGGTTGATCTAAACGGTCCACATACATCGATATGTATTAGGTCCAATAGACCCTCACCCCTTTCGCAAGAACCAACGAAGGGTGACTTAGTCATCTTTCCAAGCAAACAAGACTCGCATGTGTCATCTTCCTTAAGGTCGAATGACTCCAACACTCCATCCTTTTGGAGTTGGGCTATGCGCTTCTTGTTGACATGTGCAAGACGACAATGCCACAAGGATGCTTTATCCATACTATTAGAAGAGTCTATGTTCAAAACATCATTTCCTAAGTTATCTACAATCATAACAGTTTCATAAATTCCATTACATGGTATAGCTTCAAAATAAAAGACACCATTTAGATAAGCCAAAATAGAACCATTCTCATTATTAAAAGAAAATCTAAAACCTTGTCTAAACAAACCATGAAATGAAATGATTTTCTAGCCATTTCTGGCGAATAGAAACAATTGTTCAAATCTAAACTTAAACCATTCCTAAGCACTAAAGAATACACTCCAATCTTGGTCACAGGCGACGATCTTCTGTTCCCCATGATTAGATTAATCCTTCCATGCTCCACATCCCTATTTCTTCTTAGTCCCTGCACATGAGAACAAATGTGGTAACCACAACCGGTATCAAGAACCCAAGAAATAGCATGAGATGAATCATTAGATTTAATTGTGTATACACCTGCGAAAGATGGCTTGATCTTTCCTTCCTTGATGGCTTGCAGGTACTCTGGGCAACTTCTCTTCCAATGGCCTATCTTGTGGTAGTGGTGGCACTCTGCCTCCTTTGGGTTAGGGCAGGGCTTAGCAGGATCAACTTTGATCCCACTAGAAGAGCCACCATCTCGGGCTTTAACCTTGCGATAGTTCTTAGACGAAGCCTTCCTCTTCTTTCCCTTTCCTTGTCCAATGGCCAAGACAGGAGCAGCGGGTGGATTGGGAGTTGGTGCAACAGACTTGTCCTTGAAGTTGCTCTCAGCGACCCTCAAGACACCTTGGAGTTTACTTAGGGTGACCTCTTTTTTGTTCATGTGGTAGGTCATCCTAAATTGATTGTAGCTTGGAGGCAAAGAGTGAAGCACCATGTCGATCGCCAAATCTTCCCCAAAGTCAACATTCAACTTGCGAAGACGGTCGACATACCTTTGTATTTTTTGCAGGTGCACGGTAAGAGACTCTCCATGACACATCTTAGTGGAAATCATGTTAGTGAAAATCTCATAACGCTCTTGTCTCGCGTTTTGGTGGTATCTCTCCAATAAGTCTTGGTGCATCTCGTACGGGTACATGTCCTCATAGGACTTTTGGAATTCGGAGTTCATAGTGGCTATCATGATGCAATGAACCTTCGTTGCATCACGCTCGTGAGTTTCAAAAGCGGTCATCTCCGCCAGAGTAGTGATTTCAGGGTTGATTTTCTCAAGCTTCTCATCGAGGACATACTCTTTGTCCTCATAGCGAGCAATAGTACGAATGTATCTTATCCATTCGCTAAAGTTTGTCCCATTGAAAGTGACCTTTTGACAAAGGCTCATCAATGTGAAAGAACTAGCAGCAGCGTTGTTCGCGTTCGACGTCTACAAATAGAAAGGACAAAGATAGATTAGATTATGAATCCCGAATTATCACCCAATAAGAAAAATTAAGGCTAGGATCCAACAACAATATTTACATATTAGAAAAGGGATGCCGTAATCCAACATGCAAATAATATGAAGGTAAGTGAATGACGATTCACTAATTCTCCACCATAAAAACATAACTTTAAGTCCTAAATGTATTGAGAATTCCTAGGTTTGGATGAGATTCATTGAAACTATTCAATGGCATGTTTAAATCTCGATATGCCCCTCTTGTTTGTGACTGGGATACCGAGGATCACAAAGCGGGTGTGAATTACCATGCAAATTCACATGGTGCCTTCATTGTAACAATCACCTATTCGATGTGCCGGTAAACCACACACGCTCCATCGAACTATGATAAACAATGAATCACCCTTTGCCACCTTTGCTTAGAACCAATTAGTGTGACGGTAAACTACACACGCTCCACTAACTTCTTAGCAAGGGTGTAAAGTGTAATTTCATGGGATTGCATCAATTCACTTTTCCTAAAGTAACTAAGATTGGGAAATTTTATAAAACATGTAGTTACTTTGTATTTCATGTTATACTTTTAATGAGAGGATGAGGTTGCCCTATCCTACCCGTTCGGCTAACGACCCTCCACCGATCAAGCAAGCGGTGGGTGTGAGTGTACACCCATTAAGCGCCATTTTATAGGCCACAACCTTATACCCACCTTATAGATCGGCTTCGTGAATGAGGCCTACTAACGGTAAGACTAGCATTTTAGTTATACATATATATATATATATATATATATATATATATATATATATATATATATATATTAATCTTGTAATATTATACTAGTATAGGGTTGTATTTTAAACTTTTTTTAAAAAATCTAGGGTTTGAAATTTAAATTGTCTAAATTAAAACTTTTAATCACAAAACATAAATTTCAAAACTTGAGGGCAAGTTTTAAACATTTAAAACATGGAGGATCAAATAACAAATAATCTTAATTAACAATTAATTCCATAATTATCCATATTTGATTTATTTAAAGATTTCTTGCAAGATAATTACCAATTTAATCAAAATAATTAATTAATTATCACATAAGGAAATTAAATATTTTATTAATAGATAAATATCTTTAATTAGAACAAGATTATAGTCATATATATCAAAAAATCAGATTAGGGATGATCTAATATGATAAAGGCAAGTTTCCATAAGATAAATATGAAAAAATCCCGAATCTGGCACTTCCTGACGCTCGGACTCGCCGAGTACCCACTCTGGACTCGCCGAGTCAGGCCAACTTGCCGAGTCCACTATGGGACTCGCCGAATTCATGACTCAGAAACACAAATTTCGAATTTTGCAAATAAGATTCAAACAAACAAGCAATAATTTAATAGAAACCAATCTAGGCTCTGATACCACTGATGGGTTTTAGCCATATGAACATCCCTATGTGCACATGCAAACCCTAATGCTTGGATCTAGGTTTCTCTAATTAAACATGCTTTCAATCCAAGACTTCTAATGACTAATTAGGTATACGAACAATACAAAATCAGATCTAGAAGTTTGCCTTTGAATCTCTTGTTTGATCTTGTTGTCTTGGAGCTCTAGAGTCACAATTGTCACTCCTCTAATAGCTTACAAACACCAACTAGCAAGAGGATGATTTGAGAGAGAGGAGAGGGACTAGAAATCAGCTAGGGTTTCTTTGCTTTAGCAGAGGTGTCGATTTCCCTTGTCCTAGGGGTCTATTTATACTTGTAAGGCTCTTAGGGTTTCACCCTTAAACCCTAGTTGGATAATCTTTTCTCAAAGCAATCCTAATCCTTACCATAGATAAGCCTTGGACGGATTTGAGGCTATCATAAGCCCTAGAATCGCCCAACCTTTATCCCTTAAGGATTTACAACCCAAAGTGCAACTATCAAACAATTGATAGTTTATACCCTCTTATTTAATTAATCTCTTTAAGTCACCAAATTAATACTAATTAATTTATGACTTATATTAATCAAATAACAATATTATTATTCCTTATATTATTCTCATAATATATTAATAATATCTATTCTCTCATAATAAATCATCCTGTCAACTTGCTATGGTGAAGGCAACCCAAAAGGACCATGTACAATCGGGTCAAATACTTGCCTAATATAGTTGCAGCCTTAGACACTATTCCAACAGATGTACACTAAGCATACATGTGGGATGTCCAAACCCTAAATTCCGGACATAAGACTTATATAAACACCTTTAACTCATTTGAGCCTCACCTTAATCAACCCCTTTCACTTTTAAACGCCTCTGAAAACCCTAATACCATTTGTGAGTGCATTTGTGGTACTTATAGTGTTGATTCAGGAAGAAGATGTTGTCAAGAAAGCTTGGAGTGGCCTTGGACTTCAAGTATCTGCATCTAGTCAACTTTGAGGAGCTTCTAGAGGTATAAAGCTTTCACCTTTCCACTTAAATCACTAGATCTAGCTAGGGTTTTCTATTTTTGTCCCCTTTGTTGATTTTGGATCTCCTTTTGTGAGTTGAGCAACTCCAGAAGATGGAAATGATAGATCTGAGGTCCTTTGGTTCATGTATAACATAAAAATGGAGTCTTGGTGGGTGTTTTGACCTCATGCATGGGTTAAGAGCCTTAAAAAGGTCTTAATGGGGGTGTTGGGAACATATGAGACATGCAAAGGCATAAAGTTGCCAACTTTATGCCCTAGGTCGTCTTAATGAGCTTAGATCTTACCTTGGACGTAAAGGAATCGAGTATTAAGCACTTAATAGAGAAACTGCTTAATCTGTTAGTAAGTTGGGCGTAACCTAATGTACGACGCGCGTAAGTCCTAGAGGCCCAATACGTTGTGCGTACCAGGGTGGTACGCTAAGCGTACGCACCACAGATGGGCTTGAATCTATTTTGGGACTCATTTGGTTATTGTACTTGGTTGCATTTTGGGAATAGTGGGCCATTTTATGTATTTTGGGCCATGGACATTATGATTGGGCCTTATTAGTCCATGAGGCCCATTAATGATTTTTGGACATGGACTTTGGGTCCATTAACAAAGGAAGAATATTAGGGCCTTTATGGAAGGACTTGAGGTTTGGGTTTCCCTTTGATTATGTGATGTCCTGAGATGAGTTAATATTATTACTCAGCACCAGAGGTTACAGACAATTAGGAGAACAATTTTGGATTCTTTGGACAGAGGTGAGTCTTCTCACCATACTAATGGGTCTAAGGAACCAAGGCCGGCCCATTCTATGATATGTGGATTGTCGATTGATTATGTGTTATGTTAGTACGACATTTTCATGGAAGACTCCGGGGAGTTCCCGTGGCAGTAGACTAAGACCACGTGGGGGTTCCCGTGGCAATTGGTATAAGACCTTAGAGGGTTTCCATGGCGTCCTAGTATATTTTCATGATTAGCTTGTATGTTATTTTCTTGGTAGGAAGACAATGTGGGGGTTCCCATGGCAGGAAGACCATGTGGGGGTTCCCATGGCAGATGGTAAGACCACATGGGGGTTTCTGTGGTACCAGGTGTAGGACCCTGGAGGGTTTCCAGGGCTTCCTTATATGTTGAATGCATGGCTTATATGATATATGTCGCTTTTATAGCTAATATGATATGTCATATGTGGACTGTATGTAGGGTATGCTCTGGGAAACTCACTAAGCATTTAGCTTACAAGTTGTTGATTTGTTTCAGGTACTTCAGATGCCAAGGGCAAAGACAAGGCATGATGGCACGGCGTGCACTTTGTCTCAGGCATTTTCACGGGACACTCTGATGTTAGAATAAAAGTTGTACTTGACTTATGTTATGAAAACAATTATAAGTGGATTTCTTAATCTATGGAAATATGTTTGATTATTCAAAAATGAAAAGTTTCTTTGTAAAATTGGGTCGTTACAATACAGGGCCAACCCGTTACGCCATGCGTACACTGAGGTTATGCCCTACGCAACCTCGTTGTCTAAAATCACTTTTTAAGCTCTTGATACCTAAAATCGAAACGTCCAATTCTCAAATCTAAATCTTGGGAATGTCTTAACTTATAAAGTTGAAAACTTTAAGCATTTGCATGACTTGATAGAGCCCAAAACCAAACCCTAGGTTTATAACTTCACAAAATGACCAACAATTCATGTATGGGAGGAATGTAACCATCAAGATCTGATTTTTATGATTTGTTAACCTCGCCCGACTTTTTCCTGCGACGCTTGGCGTCTGAACGTTGAGCGTTCACATACAAACGACCGATGTTTTCTCGTTGTTAACCAACTTCCATTCCAATGACTTAATGGCTTAAGATATCATAGCTAATAGAATGTCTAAAGCCATAAAGTTGCAAACTTTATGGCCATGTATGGTTACAATGAGCCCAAAAGCTAAAAATCCAACTCCTCAACCCATTAACACACCTCAAAACTTGCATGGAGTGCAAATAAGGTCCAATATCACAATTTATGTCTCAATACACCTCAAAACGTCCAAAAAGGATAGTCTATACACTCAAGAGTATTCCATACTCAGAAAGGCTAATACTAGGGACCAAAATGCTTCAAAATCCAAAGGATAACTAGATCTAATGAAATACAAACCAAGTTCAGAACTTTATACCGCCTGGATGTTGTTAAGATGAGGAAGATCCCAGATCTAAAGCATCTTCAAACTTCCAAGATTCACCACCACCTTCTTCATTTGGAACACACAAAAAACACACACTAAATCTTCAAAATGTAACAATGGGGGCTAGGGTTTGCAAGATGAGTCTTTCTTAAGATGAAGGTTGATGAGAGAAAGGGTTTGGGGGCCTTAAAGTTCTTTAAATAGAGTGCAAACCCTAAAGATTAAGGTTTAGTCTTTGTGTACAAACACCTGACGTCGATCAAAGAACGTCCGGTGTTTGAATGCATAGCATCCAATGCCAAACGCTTGGCGTTTGCACCAAATGCCAAAACTTACAATCACTATGGTCTAAATTGAAAAGTACTTTGAATTGGGTATTACATTCACCAACCAAAAAGATATAGGAAATGAAACATCAAGGTGAGAGCTTTTTATCTTCTAAAGAAGCTAGATAAGCAACAAAATCTGAATCAACAAGTAATGGATTCCTAAGAGTTCTTCCAATGATCACCTTCAACATAAAATACACAAAATATCATTGTAAAAGCTCAAGAACCTCACGAGGTAGCTAGGGTTTCTAAATGGTGCTTTAGGACAGTGGGGGCTAGTGATGAAAGAGGTCTCAACGACTTAAGGTCCTTTAAATACGGTCCAAACCCTAAAAATTAGGGTTTGGGATCTGCATGAGTACACCCTGCGTACTCAAAGGAGTCTTGTCGCCTTTTAATGAGTTACACTAGGCATACCCATGGAGTACACCCTGCGTAAGGACCAAAAATGAAAACTTTTTATATTTTAAGTCGAAGTTGAAAACACCTGGGAACACGAGTATTACACCATATCTTTCTTTCTCAGTTTAATTTTTGAGCCAATTCAATCAAACACCAAGTAAATCTTGTTATGATGTTGCTCTTCATGATTTGAAGTAACTCAAAGGATCTATCACACAAGTTTTACACATTAATAATTCACCTACATACAATCTTGATGCCTATTGTGACTCAGATTGGGCATCTTGTCCTATCACTATATGAAGTGTTAGTGGAATCTTCATTCTTTTTGGCAATACTCCCATTTCATGGAAATCAAAGAAACAAGTTACTGTTTTTTTATCTTCATCAGAGGTTGAATATCACTTCATGCAACATGTATATGATGAATTAGCCTGGCTTAGTCGCTTGTTAACAGAGTTGAATGTTCTAAGTATAACCCCAATTCCTTTGAAATGTGATAACCAAGCTGCCTTGTATATTGTTACGATCAATATTTCACAAAATGACGAAACACATAGAACTAGACTGCCATTTTGTAAAAGAGAAATTATAAGCATGTCTCATTACTTTGTGTAATGTCAATTCCAAACAACAATTGGCTGATAGTACTAAACATCAACACACAATCTTCAAGCTTGGTTTCCTAATGTACCTTCTAGCTTTAGGGGGTGTCATCATACATAAGTCAAGGACAATCTTGTAATTTAGCATAAGGGTGTTTTAATAAATTAAGCATAGAGTTATTTAGAATTATGTTATAGATGTTTGTGTACAATAACTTTACTTAGCTTCTCTATGTTGTATATATCTAGTTATACTACTATCATATTTAATCAATGAAAGAATCAAGTTTTTTTTCATTGAAGATTAACAACAAAGCAACATATTTAAACAATCTTTTTTCAAAGAAAAACAACATTTTTAAAAGGTATCACAATTTATTTAATAGTGTTAGAAAAAAAAGGTTTTAGTGTTCATAGGAAAATCAACAACATAAAAATTAACGATTAACTAATATAATATACAAATTACAAGCATATAATAACAAAATTTAACCAAAAACAAATTAAAAAATATTGAACTCATATCACATACTTATGCCTAGTAATAAATCTATTAGTTTAATATTATTCATCTATATAATAAAAATTACATCATATTTTTCTCCCCAATTTATGTTATATTCCTAAATAATTCCCTCCAAAACTACTTTCCAGTTTCCCAACAACACTTATCTCTCATTTCCTTCCAAATTAATTTCCCTATCTCATATGGTGTTAAGGACATCTGAACTTGAATCCCTGATTTTGTTATTGATAGAACTGTTAGGTTTTGAGCATTCTAACACTCCTAAGTGTACATGCAACCCTAAATACCTTGGATCTATGTTTTGTCTATTATACATACAAATATGAACATCCAAGGTATTATCCTAATCTAGCATACAAAACAATGATTGTAACAAGATAGAATACATACCGCTTTGATGTAGAAAGTCTTCATGAAGCTTGAGTGCCTAGTGCCCCAAGTGTGACACCTCAAACGGTTCACACAACACCAAATACACTTGGAATAACTTGAGAGAAATCTACACTTTCATGAAATCGGCTAGCCCTTCTATTACTCTCTCTAGTGGCCGATTTTCTCAAGAATAAGATCTTTATATAGTGTTACAATTAGGATAAACCCTAATTGTCATGACTTTCCATTTCCTTGGATCCATGGGTTCAAATACACCATGGAGCATCCATGGACCATCCTATGGGTTTTAGCCCAACTTGATTGTCCATGGAGCATTAGCCCACTATACAAGTATTGATGATTTACACAATCAACCCATATATTTAATTAGTCTTCTTTTGATCACTTAATTAATCCTAGATTAATTCTTGATCAATACTAATTAAATAATCTTATTATTCTTATTATTAATATACCAGAACTTATAATATATTAATAACCATAAGTGTCTTATTTCTCTCATTATAGTCTATCCAAGTGCATGATGCCATGCAACCCAAATGGACCATGTCGGGTCAGGTCAAGTCTTACCAATTATAGTTATGGACTTAGACATTAATCCAATAGTCTCCCACTTGGATAAGTCTAAAACTAATATTGCGTATGACTTCAGGAACCGACTGGCAATCGTAGCTCTCAAAAGCTTCTGTCGAAGTCTGACCTTGTAGATGAACTCTGACGTTTGTTAGTGACTTGTCCATTAGATAAGGGATCATATATTCCTCCATTCTAGATATCATATGAACTGAGACATGGATTATAATCATTCTCTCTGTCCATTTGTTGTTTCCCGATTTCCGATTTATGATGACTGACTAATTGAACAAATCAAATCAGTCCTGGCCCGGCCGAGCACTTCCATTTGTCATCATCAAATCATCGAGGGGCCCACAGATATCGCTTTTATCCCGAAGGTAAAAGGAATGGATAAACTTCGACTCATATGGCTTGTTCTACTACTTGTTGAATCATACACAAAGGCACGTTTTATAGCACCGAGTTACCAAATGCATTTTCGTGCAATCAATGTACTATCAACTCATAGTAACAACTCATATCTCTAGGTTTGAAGAATATAAGATATTATCGTCTGATGATCACTCGTGATAAAATCCATGAAGTGATTCCAATGAGCGCGGGTTGAATCCAATACTCAGAACTTATGAGCACTCATGAGTGTTGTAGCCCTTTGTCCAACACCTTAGACCTCTACAAGACAACCCATGACAGTCTTAATTCATATCTACTTCCAACATATGACCGACTGTGGATGGTTTGAATAACTTAGTCATTTTGGAAGAATAACCTAGTTTATTCGGGAAGTCAAAACATGCAAAGTGAAACACAATAATAATTGAATCCAATATGGTATCAAAACCTATGAACATAAATAAAACACCTTTTATTTATCACCATATGATTACACATTATTCATTGTATACTGTTTCAGCTATCAACTTTATTCTTGAATTTAAAACAATAGTTGTCCCATGCTCCAAGCATCTACACTATGTTTTCTAAACACTAGTCATGCCATACACCAAGTATGCATACTATGTTTGTCTATGATCTTTACTTTGTGAACTAGATCCATTGAACATAACTTCAATGATTCTCTTTTCACACTCCCAAATCCTTACTGCAAATGCAAGAATTCCAAATTCATGTCATTTACCGAAATATGTTAGATTCTAAACTTATATGCATTGATCTTCTTGTAATGATTATGCACAAAGTCAGAAGGACTTGACAACAACCATTACAGAGTATTCCAAAGGAGATCAGCTCCTTGGAAACATCCTTCTTGCATTAAGTTTCCTAATCTTAAACAGATTGATAATTCTAACTATGAAACATTTCCAGATTCCATTTTGACTATCACTTCTGAACAAGAGTTGTCTCCTTCCAGATTATGTCAATATGGTCCTTCCAGGATTATCACTATACTTCCAACTGTCCTTGAGCAACCAATCTTTGGTAAACCTTAGATTGTCCTCGACAATTGTTTAATCCTTTTAGTCATATCTAGTTCTAAACCTTTTCCCTTCTTAATGTCCTAGGCATTTGGAAAATTTTAGAAAGGATGAATATAGCACATGTAATCGATCCTATATCCGAAGCATATGGGAATCGATTCATGATGTCTCACATAAAGACTAAACCAGTCTTTTGCTATAACATTTCCATTTCAATTTGCCAAGTTCTCATAATTCAGATTATGAAAAGGGATGCCGTAATCATAATCAAATTTTAGAACGCAAATAATGGACCCATATACATAATTTCCTTATGTTGAGCCATTCCAACATGAAATTCATATATATATATATATATATATATATATATATATATATATATATATATATATATATATATATATATATATATCCTTGACTAAATGATTAAAACCTCACGATCTAAGCTTATAGATTTGAGATGAAGTATAGATTTGAGATGAAGTATAATTTCCTCTCCCTTAATTATAGCAAAACAACCTTTTTCTCAATTGAAACCTTTTGTTTTCTATAATTAACATTGCTAACTTGCAACCTTTATCATAATTATCATGCTCCCACTAACATGATGATTATTCGCATAACATTTATGATCCCACTAGCTTTGACGTGTACTCAGAAATCAGCTGACTTTCTTACCAAAGTTCAGATTTCTGATACTAGATTGTTTTGATAAAACTTTATCAAAATCATACACCTTCCCTTAGATAGCACACTTGTGTATCTAATCAATTATGAAAAGGGATGTCGTAATCATAATGGTTAGACCTTTTTGCCACTTCTCACAAGTCCAGGTCAGTGTGCCGGTAAACCACACACGCTCCACTAACGACTTTGAGAATGCAAATATCACAATTGCTATCTAGCTAAAATCTACTTAGTGAAAGTGTTTCCTCTCCATCATTTTCATGAATCGGAGAGAAACCTTATGACACTTAGATTTTTATGGTGTATGTGTTCTTATCCATGTGAATTGTCAAAACCATATGACAAATCCAAACTCATATGGATTGAACTCAATCTTAACTTCTTGCCACCTGGCAGCTCAAGGGCCTGCCATTGCTTCCAAGTTGTTGTGCAACACATTGAGAACTCTAAGAACTCATATGCAAAGCCAACTTTAACTGGAATGGGCACAGAATATGTCAACACGATAGGTTATAAACCTCAAGTCGTGTGCTAGTGAAGAACTTCAGGTTCTATTCTTGATTAGTTCTTGAGACTTTCAAGACTTTTAAGACTCCCACTGTCCTCTTGACATATAAGACTCCCTTGTCAAACATCCAAGAAATAGTGCGGATTCTAATCAAGACAAACACTTCACACAATTGGCCTTAGTTGGTCTTTGTTTTATCCAAAACATCACAACTTACCAATTTCAAATGTACAAGAGTAGAAAACTTTTACTCTTACATTTGACAAGTGTTTTAAACCTTCTTTGAGACATGTCACTCAAGTTACAATCTTGGAGTATGACTCTAAGACTTGTATTGGAACGAAGTATGACTCATCTTCTTGATTTAACCATTTCAACAATTCAAGTTCCTCTTCTTAGTCATAAGAATGCACTAAGATTTCCTTAGAGAAATAATTTTAATATGGTTTCTTAATCATTAAGATGATCACAAAAACTGATACTAAAGTACTCTCCCATTTTTTCAGATTTGAGAAACTTTTATCTTTCTGCCTAAGTTGATTCTTCTTATTCGCTCTGCCTTACATTGGAACCTTTTCCAATGTCTCAGAGTTACACTTAAGCTTGTAAGTATAATCATATTTACTAAGCTTTAGTAAACTATGACGAATAGTCTTGTCAATCTTTTGTGGTGGACTTAATCAGTGCACAAGAATGTGTACTCGATCCCTTAGTCCTTTACTTGACTCACACATCCATCTGAACGAGTAATTAGTCTTAATTTTTCCAATACTTGAAAGTTCGCATTCATCATGCTATACAACTTGCATGATTCCAAGTTCCGGTCCAATTGAAACTTGGGTGATGAGAATCTTTCCTTATTTGGTAAACTTAGACATTACCACAAATGAAAGAATCAATTTTATACTTCCACTCTTGCTATTAATGGAATCTTATAAGCAACAAAAATTTCCATAGATGCCATTGTAAGGATATTTTAAAATAAATAAAATCAAAATTTTCCTTTCATTTTAAAAAACTTTGCGGAAGAACTTGTCCTTACAATCTATATGAAAACTTGTTGTTATCTATTCCTACGCAATATCTCATAACTCCTAAGAAGTAGCTCAAGAATCCGATCTTCAAACTATGCGATAGAAATCCATCTACGTGATCAGATTCAGCATATTCTTTCTTTAAGTTTCTTCACTTTTCTTTGATTCTTAAAACATCACCATGTGACCCAGTCACCTCATGTATCAAGAATCTCATAATAGAAACTTAACAGAGTTAGATAGTGGACTTTACCTGAAGTAGAGTCAAACTTATTGACTTTAACATCATTAGGTAAATTTGGCAGCTTCGCAACCAATGCCCCTTTCTTTGGCAACATAAACATATGGACCCTTTGATAATGGTACACGGGACTATCATAGACTTAGCTTTTCTCTTTACCATTTGGTCAACCGAGTTGACTATGGCCGATCCCTTTCCATTGGGAAGAGAGAGCTTTAATAGATATCCAATGTCATCATTGTCAATGTCCATAAAGTTTTAGGAAGTTGATCTTATCAAATAGATAAGATCATTAAGGGTCTTGTCATAGTCTGTTTCATATGTGTTCCAAAAGAACTCACTATGTGACTTAGAAAGTAGTTGAACCACCAACTTTCTCAGGACTTTGACACCCAACTCTCCCGGCTTGTCAATATGTGACTACATCTCCAAGATGTGATCACACCTAGACCTTGCCTTGCTAATAGGGCTTGAGTGACCTTAAAATTTTTCAAGAACTTGTGGGTTAGGGAGAATAATTGGAGGAGGTGAATGAAGTATGATTTCCATAGGACATCATCTTCATTTAGGAAAGCTTGTTTCAAGAGATTTGGGAAGATCATAAATGTCTAAACCAGACATCTTTTGGGAGATCTTCAAGATAGTTGATTTTAAAGTCCTTAATATGACACCCAATATGAAATATTAAGGCTAGGACCCAACAAACTATTTTATAACTTAGAAGAGGTATGCCGTAATCCAAGCTATAAAATATTTGAAGGTAGGTGAATGACGATTCACCAATTTCCACCAAGATAAACGAAATGTATTATTAGGTTTTAATTGGTTTTGAAACTCCTAGATCTTTTGAGATTCATTGAACTGTTCAATGGCATGTTTCAATCTCGAGTGTGCCCTTCAGGTTTTGTGACTGGGATGCCAAGGATCACAAAACAAGGTGTGAAGTAACCATGCAAATTACTTGGTACCCTTAAGTGTTTACCCCTCAATCGATGTGCCGGTTAACCACACACGCTCCATCGATACTATGATAAACATTAAGTTACCCTTTGCCTACCTTGTTAAATACGATTTAGTGTGTCGGTTAACCACACACGCTCCACTAACCGACTTAAACAAAGTGCAAAGTGTAATTTCATGGATTAGCACCTTATTCACATTTTCCTAAGTAACTAAGATTGGGTATTATTAAGTGTTTAGTTACTTAGTATTTATCATTAATACTTTTAATGAAGGGAGAATTCTAGTCCTGTCAAACCTGTTCGGCTAACGGCCCTCCACCAGTCAAGCAAGCGGTGGGTGAGAGTGGACACCCATTAAGTTGCCATTTTATAGTCAACAACCTTATATCACCTTATAGACCGGCTTCATGAATGAGGCGTACTAGCGGTAAGACTGACTTTACTCTTATACATATATATATATATATATATATATATATATATATATATATATATATATATATATATTATTAACTTATAATATTATAAAGTATAAGGGTTGAATTTTAACTCTTTAAAATTCTAAGGGCTAACTTGGAATTAAAGTATTCATAAGAGAAAACTTTACAAATTCCAAAACTTGAGGGCATGTTTTGAAACTATTCAAAACTAATTAATTCCATAACTTATGTGTTTATAGTAGTTTTAATCCAAAAACTCTTCAAGTTCCATAACTTGAGGACAAGTTATGGAAGAATTTAAACTAATTAAAAGAATTAACTTTTCTTTATTTTATAACTTATGGAATTAATTAAGGTTACACTTTATTTATTTATTTATTAATGAAGTGACTCTTGAACCTCCATAACTTAAGGACAAGACTCTTCATCTTTTGTAACCTTTGCCAACTTTTATGAGTTTTATGAAACTTAAATGTGACTTTTCATATAACTTGAGGACAAGTTACAAAAACACATTTTAGAATCAACTCTTAGATTAATTTGGATTGAAAACAACTATTTCACTCAACTTTCTATTAATCTAAGCAACTCATAAGAACAAGATAATTCGAATCAAACTTTTTCATGTAATTAGTCTAAACCATAAACTAATACAAAACATGAATCTATTGACAATTATCTTTGAAATTGGATTAGCATGAACATTACCACGTCAAAAACAAGTTTATAAGTCCAAAAACATCTTAGGGTAATGTTCCTAGTCCAATTCCAGCCACAAAAGTCGAATTTATGCTGTCTGGGGGTCCAACTCGTCGAGTGCACGAACCAACTCGGCGAGTTGGATGCTTTTTGCCTTGGACTCGGCGAGTCCATTCATGGACTCAGCGAGTCTGCTGGGCAGACAACATCAAAACTCGATTTTCTAGCTTCTTTTGCAAGTATAACAAGAAAACAAGCCTAGGCTCTGATACCACTGTTGGGTTTTGAGCATTCTAACACTCCTAAGTGTACATGCAACCCTAAATACCTTGGATATATGTTTTCTCTATTATACATACAAATATGAACATCCAAGGTATTATCCTAATCTAGCATACAAAACAATGATTGTAACAAGATAGAATACATACCTCTTTGATGTAGAAAGTCTTCATGAAGCTTGAGTGCCTAGTGCCCCAAGTGTGACACCTCAAATGGTTCACACAACACCAAATACACTTGGAATAATTTGAGAGAAATCTACACTTTCATGAAATCGGCTAGCCCTTCTATTACTCTCTCTAGTGGCCGATTTTGTCAAGAATAAGATCTTTATATAGTGTTATAATTAGGATAAACCCTAATTGTCATGACTTTCCATTTCCTTGGATCCATGGGTTCAAATACACCATGGAGCATCCATGGACCATCCTATGGGTTTTAGCCCAACTTGATTATCCATGGAGCATTAGCCCACTATACAAGTATGGATGATTTACACAATCAACCCATATATTTAATTAGTCTTCTTTTGATCACTTAATTAATCCTAGATTAATTCTTGATCAATACTAATTAAATAATCTTATTATTCTTATTATTAATATACCAGAACTTATAATATATTAATAACCATAAGTGTCTTATTTCTCTCATTATAGTCTATGCAAGTGCATGATGCCATGCAACCCAAATGGACCATGTCGGGTCGGGTCAAGTCTTACCAATTATAGTTATGGACTTAGACATTAATCCAACAAGAACTTCCTGTAACCCTCTCTCATTCAATGAAACAATATATATATATATATATATATATATATATATATACACACACACAAAGTGTACATAGGTATAGAAAATGGGCCACAACATACATGGGCTGGCTATAATAATGAAACATAAATAAACTAATAAGGCTATGTTAACAACTCCCCGTAGTTTGAATGGGGAGAAAAATCACAAACATTCAAACTGGACCAGAAATCAAGAAACAATGATGAGGGAAGACTCTTCGTAAAAATATTTGCATACTGAGAGGAAGATGGAACATGCAGAACACGAACTTGTCTGGTGGCAACTTTGTCTCGAACAAAGTGCAAATGAATTTAAATATGCTTCGTACGTTGATGTTTAACCAGATTAGATGACATATAAACATCACTAACATTATCACAGTAGACAATGGTAGCCTTGTCCAGTACATAGTGAATTTCAATAAGAAGATTACGAAGCCAACAAGTATCCGTCGCAGCATTAGCAACACCCTGAGATGTGCTACCTTTAATATAGCGCAGGATGCGCTTGAGAGCTGTAAAATAAGGTTCCCTTGGTTCATGCATGTATACAAAAATCTGTTGAACCGCATAAGTGATATCAGGTCGAGTGAATGTCAAATATTGTAACGTGCCTTCCAAACTGCGATATAAGGTAGGATCAGCAACAAGAGTACCAGTGCCATCAAGCTTAGCTGATAAGTCATCCGCAGTAGATACAGATTTACAGTTGATCATGGAAGCCCTATCAACAATATTAATAGCATATTGTTGCTAAGATAAAAACAACCCATCAGTCGAACGAGTGGCAGAGATGCCCAAAAAATGGTGGAGATCCCCAAGATCCGTCATAGAAAACCCAGTGCTCAATAGAGAAGTAATGTGAGACAGAAGCTGAGTCGATCAGCCTATGAGGACAATATCATCCACATATAGTAACAGATGTGCCATGTGAGTACCATGTCGATAAATAAATAAAGAGGAGTCACATCTGCTGAGAACAAAACGAATGCAAGAAATAAAGGTGGCAAACTGTTGAAACCACGCACGCGGTGCTTGCTTGAGACCATATAAGGATAGCTGAAGTAGACAAAGATAGTCAGGACAAGAGGGATCACAAAAACCCAGAGGATGATGCATATAGACTATTTCTTGAAGATTACCATGTAGGAACGCATTTTTAAAATCAAGTTGTCGAATAGGCCACTGATACGTGGCAACAATACTAAGAACTGTACGGATGGTATCACGCTTGACCACTAGACTAAAAGTCTCGTCACAATCAATACCAGGTCGCTGACGACGACCATTAGCTACAAAACGCACTTTATAGCGTGATAAGGAGCCATCTGCATTGAGTTTCTTCTTGAATAACCAAATACAATTAATAATGTTAACATCAGTTGGTCTTGGAACAAGTAGCCAAGTCTGATTAGAGATAAGTGCAATATATTCATCTATCATGGCATTAAGCCAATTTGGATCCTTAACAGCCTGTAAATAATTTTTGGGGACAGGAGAGGAGGTATCAACATGTAAATTTAATTTACGAATGGGTTTAAAAATACCCTGTTTGCTACGAGTGAGCATTGGGTGTGAAGGAGGAGGTATAGGAGAAGGACTATTATTGGAGATGGTAGATGACTGTGAGGTGGGTTCCAAAGGAGGAGATGTAGGTGGTGAAGAAGGACCAGGTGTGGGGGTTTCATGAGGAATGGTTGAGGGCGAAAGAGGAGTGTGAGGAGTCGGTGGAGGAGTTGGTATAGGACCGGGAGTAGTACTAACATTCTCGGTTGATGTATTCTGAGGATGAGAAAGGTATAGAGTTAAGTTAGTAGATAGAGAATGGCAAGATGAAGGATTCAACAAAAAAGTGTAAGAAGGAGCTTGGTTAGGTGTCATCGAACCAAAATGAAGGATGGTTTCATCAAAGACAACATAACAGGAGATGATGATCTTATTGGTGTCAAGGTTAAGACAACGGTATCCTCTATGATGGATAGGATACCCACGAAAGATGCATGGAGTTGAGCGCGAGTCAAGTTTATGAGAGGAATTGATATGAGGATAACAAAGACATCCAAATACACGAAGGTGATCATAAGAGGGGTGCTTATTATATAGTTTATAGAACGTAGTGACATTGTGGAGAGTAGTAGAAGGAAGCATATTAAGGAGATGAAGCAGCCATATGGAGGGCATCAGTCCAGAATGTGGGAGGAAGCCGAGCATGAAACAAAAGAGTATGAATAGTATTATTTAAGGTGCATAGCATGCGTTCGACTTTTATGTTTTGTTGAGAGGTGTAAGGACATGAAAAACGAAAACGAATGCCATTTTGAGAAAAAAAGGGTGTGAAATTTATGATTGTCATACTCACAACTATTTTCACATTGAAAAGACTTTATGGTTGTTTGAAAATGGTTATGAACAAAAATTTTAAAGTGCATGAATTTTTTAAACACATCAGATTTCGAACGGATAGGATAAACCCAAACATAATGAGAACAATCATCCAAAAAATAACATAAT
Organism: Lactuca serriola; assembly: GCF_051521515.1. Taxonomy (NCBI): domain Eukaryota; kingdom Viridiplantae; phylum Streptophyta; class Magnoliopsida; order Asterales; family Asteraceae; genus Lactuca; species Lactuca serriola. The sequence goes on along the minus strand of NC_136410.1, from coordinate 253,930,655 downwards.
ATTTAATACCACTCAAACTGTCAATGGGAGATGTCCATACATCAGAATGAACTAATTCAAACGGAAACTGAGAAACTGAACTACAAGTGCTAAATGGTAAGTTGAGTTGTTTACCCAATTGACATGCATGACACAAAGTCGAGTCTTTATTAGGAGAACATGAAATAAAACGATTATGAACAAGGTGCTTCATGACATGTTGACCAGGATGACAAAGACGTTGATGCCAAATAGACAGAGAAAGGGAGACGAAAGCTTGAGAATTTTAAGAAGTGATAGGAAAAAGATCCCTAATGCTATCACATCGGATGAGAATGTGTTTGGTGCGAAAATCCTTCACAGAAAACCCAAAAGAGTCAAATTCAATAGAGCAATTATTTTCACGTACAAAACGACGAACAAAAATCAGATTTTTAATAATAGAAGGAGTAATTAAAACGTTTCGAAGAGTTAAAGTTCGATAAGGATTGGGAAGTGGAAGGGTAGTGTGTCCCATTTTTATTACAGGTATGAAGGATCCATCACCTACTAAGACAGATGAAAAATTATTGCATTTATCTAAAACAAAATTAAGTATACCTGCATTTGAGTGAAGATGTGAGGTAGCCCCAGTGTCCATGTACTAATCGGCTTGCCCCAGCTCGTTCAACGTCATGGTATTAAACATTTGTCGAAGAGTAGTGGGCTCCAAACATTGGGTTTGAGTAGAATAGGTCTGTGGTTGAGAAGATAAATGTTGGGTCAGCGAAAAAAATTAATGTTGCTGTTGATTTGTATTCGGATGGGCTGGCTGAGATCGTGGTCCACTTGTATGAGGGAAATGATCATTTAGGATTGGCAATATTCCATGAGAGTTGGGTACATTAGTAAAGTGGGGAGTGTAGGTCCAGACCCAAGTCCCTCGACGAGGATGCTGATTATCGAAGGAAAAGTGATGCCGCCAAGAGCTTGATTCGGACCAGAGAAAGCGTGATTCAGGCCACCGCCATGAGATTTCCCACCGTCGTTGCTTCTCCCACCGAAGCGTCCTCCACCTCGGCCACTACGGCGACCATTGCGACCCCCACGGTAGCTACCCCTGCCACCGGTGTTGTTCTGTTGCCATGAAGAAGGGTTGATTGAGGAGGTCTGCACAGTTAGGGCATGGGGGATGACGAATTGTCGGCAATAGTGATTACAAAATCACGTTTTTCATTTTGAATCATTTGTTGTTCTGCACATAATAGGATGGATCTAGCATCCCAGAATGATGGAGGTGGTTCACGGTGTCAGAGGTTAGTTGCGATATACCGGAACTTGGAAGACATTCCATTAACCATGTATGTGACAAGGTTAGTTTCAGAAACTTTAGCATCCATGTGTTCTAATTGATCCACAATAGATTCTGTTACAGTAATATGTGATGGAAGAGTTACCAAGAAAGATGTTTCTAAGTTCTCGATCTAACTGAATGATCTTGGATGCTTTGTTATCACAAATAACCCTTTCAAGATTTTCCCAAACCTCATAGGTTGTTGCCTGGTTATTGAAAATCATGTTGAGAAGAGGTAGAGAGAGTGTACCATATAACCATGATCTCACGATGGAGTCTGTGACAACCCGAAATTTCTAACTTTCATTCTTCAATATTATCAAAGATTAGCTTTGTTTTGCTATTCTATAATGAGGTTTGTGAGTCTAAATGAGTGCATAAAGCCTAGTATAATTGGAATACTTGTAGGAGGATGGAATAGTTAGAGGATAGCATGGGAAAATCAAGCCAAACACACCAAGTTAGGTGTCTGCGGTCGCACACTAGAGTGTGCGGCCAGCCAGCCGCACACACCCAACCTCACACACCTCCAACCGCACTCACTTCCTATATATATGAAATCCTTGGTCTCTTGATCATTTCTTACATTTCTTCAAAGCAAGGACTCAAAATCCTCTCAAGTATCATCCAAAAGGTAACAACTTTCACCAAGAACACCATGTTTCTGGCAGAACACACCATCTGGCAGCACACCTGGCCGCACACACGGCCGCACACATATGCTGGCAGCACACTAGGCCGCACACCTGGCCGCACACACACATATAGTGTGTGTTTTGGCCATACACCTTCTTGTATAGCCTTTTAACCCTTCATACAATCATATATGATTGTAACACTTCATTATAAGTGTTTACTAGTCCCTAAGGTAGTCCCAAAATCATCAATTAGTTGTTCATAACACTAATTATATCCATATATGTGCCAATATATGCTAAATAGGATTTGCGTGTGTACTCAAGTCACCACTTGACACCTAGCAACTAATCAAACATTGTCATCAGAACCACTCACTACAGGTGAGTTCATACCCCTTTAATTAACTTTTGAAATACTTTTAAATGTTTTAAATGCTTTTATGGGGGGGGGGGATTACAAGTTAAATACTTATAGTTATTACATCAATCACATGTGATTAATAACTATAAAACCAATGTTTTTATTACTGTTCAAACTATTTATCAAACTGTTTTACTTCAAACTGCTTTACAAACTCTTTTACTTATCAAATACTTTTACTTAAACTATGTTACACTTATTATAAATTGCATGCCCGTATATGTATAGTTATATAAGTAATGTTTAAAAGACTTAGGAAGGCTATCCACCTTGTTTCCTTTTCCTCGATTTAGATGTGGTCTGATAGGATATCGGGTACTCGTCCGAAGGTCGTTTAAATATTAATTATATATCATGTGTACATATATAGACATAAAAGTGCTTCCATATTCATGCGTACTAGTTACATCATTAGTAAGCTACCATCGGGGTAGCACAGGATCATACTTATACTATTGCTAGATCAAGGAGTCATTTTATTCATGAGTCAATACTTAATACTATGAGAACATATACATTACATTACTATGAGTACATATACAACTATACTAGAAAGAGAAGATATACAACTATACTAGAAAGAGAACATATACAACGATACTAGAACGAGTAACAATACATTACATATACATATATATATTGACAGAATTGTGATCCACTATATCGGAGCATGCCTTAAATGTCATGGCCCGAGTTGTAGCCAGAGTCTCTTGGAGGGAGAGTGTGAGTTTGTGTATAGATCTATACTGGATTGACTATCCTACACCTTGCTGCTAGCTACAGCCGGACCTGCAGGTCTGCGGATGCCAAACGTCATTTCTTTTTACGACCTACATTTGTCGTTGTTTATCCAGTCGATAGTATGGTACAATTAATCACATGATACCTTAATATAAATCCGGTTTAAAGTAGTTAGTACAACAGTAGTTCCTATAATACAACACTACAGTACTACAATAATTTACCCATTACATATATTTAGTGATTATTTCACTTAAACATTAATGTACAAACTATATTTTGTTAATGATAGTTACACTTGGGAAATTACACACTTTTACAACAAACGAACATACAAAACAGTTAAGCCTTGGTAGAATGCTACTTTAATAGAAAATATAGGTTTTTTTGAGAGATTCAAACTTTTACAAACATTTACATACATTTTACAAACTTACACTTGAAACATGTTCAAACGTTTTGATACTCGCTTTCAAAATAACTTGTATTCTCAGGTCATCAGTAGATAGGTACCGAGGCCAACTTTTGAGAAGATGGAGCGCATCCAAGACTCATCTTATTATTTTGATTTACATTATTTTTGGTGTCTATAACTGTACAGAACACGCTTGTATTAAGATTATATATATTTAATGCAATGGATAATGTTGTTTGTTTGTTTACTTTTACTGTGTTGTGATACTTTACATGATGTCCTCCGCCCCAGAACGTTTCTGTCGTTCTCGGTTTTGGGGTGTGACAGAGTCCACACGAAGCCAAGAAGTTTTCGTAGCAGAAGATGCTTCAACAGTTTTCTCTTTATCGTTATCGCCTGATGCAGTGATAGGAGGCTGAAGATGGTCATCTACACCATACCAAATAAAGTGAAGTTCAAATAATAATCTCTAAATGTCATAGTTAATCTGATCCAAGTCCAGAACAAAGGGAACTATGTGCTTGATATTGATTGTTGATGAGGGCTTTTCATTCATGGGTAGAGACATGATGAGGAGAAGAAGAAGCGAAGACAGATAGAGAAATAATGAAGATGAGAAATCAAACAGTCAACAAAGAAGGAGATGTTGACTTAGGGTTGAAGGGTAATCAGGTAATACGCTCTCATACCATGTTATTGGTAGAATTTCATGTAACCCTCTCTCATTCAATGAAACAATATATATATATATATATATATATATATATATATATATATATATATATACTTAGGTTATTTTGTTTTCACTATCTATTGTGTGTGTGTATGATTGATTTTGGACCAATCATTTTAGTTATTTTAAGAAAGTAATTAATGCATATTACATGTTGAAGATATAATGGATATTAATTACATCTTCAACATTTAATATGCATTAATTATTTTCTTAAAATAACTAAAATGATTGGTCCAGAATTAATCATACATGCACACAATAGATAGTGAAAACTGAAAACGTTTGAACCTATATATATATATATATATATATATATATATATATATATATATATATATATATATATATATATATATATATATATATATATAAGTATACATAGGTATAGAAAATGGGCCACAGCATACATGGGCTGGCCATAAAACTGAAACATAAATAAACTAATAGGGCTACGTTAACAAATTTCTTTGCCTTTAATATGTCAAGTAAACAACCGATATCGTATTCCAGCCATCTTCTCGTCCTACACGACCCTCTTGCATTCCTCTGGAGTATTCATTCTTGCACCCCTTTCATCTACAATGAAATTTCACAGACAGGGTTCTTGATTTTCTAGCAACCTTCACATTTAATATCACTGATATCAGAGCTATAAGAGACGAGCTCATAGCGAGTACCCTGGTTTTACAGAAGGTTTTTTCTACGATCTCTAATCAACAGAAGAATGATGGTGGTCAGTTTAATGTTCCTGCTGGAAAATTGGTGACGTCGCCATTTTATTTGACAACCATAGGCCGTTTTTTTCTTGATAAAGATCTTGTTGTGCTAGGTGTACATGTGAGTGTTTTAGAATCTTTTTTTCCTTTTCCAATTCCATACTCTGCAATTACTTTGTGAATTCTAGATATTATGGAAAAACAACATCTGAAAGTTAGGGAATCCAACGATATTTTACAAGAATCGGACACCAGATGAGTGGAACTTAGTGCCTTTTTTCCAGGTTTCCATAAATGAATGATAAAATATTCACTTGTGCTCTTCACTCTTTATGTTCCAAAGATAAGTTTAAATTCTAAAGCTCAAACCTTTTGGCTTCCAGATTTTAAAAACATTATCATTTTTGTTGTAGAATAGACACCTACAGATGAAGGATACTTAATTTTCATGGAATCTGCACTTTTGAAGAGCTAAATTTGATATTTATGGCCATGATATTCTACCAACAAAAAAAAGATATACTGCAAAAGAATTTTTAACAACACTAGAGACTGACATAAGAAATAACCAAGTCAATTCATATTTAGCAAACTCAAACCCCAATTCTAATTAAAACTCTGAGAAGCATAAGAAATGTTATAAAACTTACATTTTTGTAGATATGATATTGTCTTTAATTGTACCTGAAAGATGGTTTTCTGGACCAGTTAAACGTTGATCATCATGAAGTTTAAATTTCAGAATAGTGATTTGGGGATCGTTTTTTTTGCAACGATACAATTTTAAAGAAGGATAATTGGGTTTTTCTTTCTCTACTTTTGATTGTACCATGAGAAGGTAAGGTTTTAAAACTTCTTACTAGTTCATCGATCTTATTTCTTTGAATTGATAATTATGTTCACATTAGCAACAACCAGAATGACCGAAGTTGTATATGTTTGAGCTTTTCACAATTGGTTGACCAATGAAACCTTGCTATTTAATCATAATTCAGGCTTATGAAGTACATTGTATTTGACTATAAAGTACGGCACTGATGTGGTCATTGGTATTTATCAATAACAGGCTAGTGATGCGGATATTAATAATGGACTCTTTATATTTAGTTTATGGTTTTACCAATCTTTAGCTTTGGATAAGATACAGGATGATGTCGCGTCTATGTCTAATATATATATATATATATATATATATATATATATATATATATATATATATATATATATATATATATATATATATATATATATATAGGGTTAGGTTCATTTGAGACCACCTATATTTTGTGAGACCGTGAGACGCATTTTTTATTTTTTTATTTATTTTTTTATTTTTTTAAATTTTTTTTATTTAATTCAAGTTCCGAAAATAATATTTAAAAAAAGAATTTTTGGATTTTTCTATTTATTTTGCATTTTAAAATTATTTTTAGATTTGGTCTCACGGTCTCACAAAATTAGAATGGTCTCAAATGAACCTGAACCTATATATATATATATATATATATATATATATATATATATATATATATATATATATATATATATATAGGTTCAGGTTTATTTGAGGCCATTCTAATTTTGTATAACCGTGAGACCAAATTTAAAAATAATTTTAAAATGCAAAATAAACAGAAAAATCCAAAAATTCTTTTTTTAAATATTATTTTCGGAACTTGAATTAACTAAAAAAAATAAAAATAAATAAAAAAATTCCATTTTTTTTTTAAAAATACGTGAAATATTCTAATAAAATATTACACTGACATATTCTAAAAAATAATTTTAAAATGCAAAATAAATGAAAAAATCTAAAAAAAAAAATTTAAATATTATTTTTGGAACTTGAATTAACTAAAAAAAAAATAAAATAAAATAAAAATAAATTCTATTTTTTTTTTGAAAAATACGTGAAATATTCTAATAGAATATTACACTGACATATTCTAAAAAATAATTTTAAAATGCAGAATAAATGGAAAAATCTAAAAATTCTTTTTTTAAATATTTTTTTCGGAACTTGAATTTATTTTTATTTTTTTCTAGTTAATTCAAGTTCCGAAAATAATATTTAAAAAAAAGAATTTTTAGATTTTTCCATTTATTCTGCATTTTAAAATTATTTTTTAAAATATGTCAGTGTAATATTCTATTAGAATATTTCACTTATTTTTCAAAAAAAATGGAATGTATTTTTATTTTATTTTATTTTATTTTATTTTAGTTAATTCAAGTTCCGAAAATAATATTTGAAAAAAGAATTTTTAGATTTTTCCGTTTATTATGCATTTTAAAATTATTTTTTAGAATATGTCAGTATAATATTTTATTAGAATATTTCACGTATTTTAAAAAAATGGATTTTTTTTTATTTTTTTTTTAATTTTTTTAGTTAATTCAAGTTCCGAAAATAATATTTAAAAAAAGAATTTTTGGATTTTTCCATTTATTTTGCATTTTAAAATTATTTTTAGATTTGGTCTCACAAAATTAGAATAGTGTCAAATGAACTTGAACCTCTATATATATATATATATATATATATATATATATATATATATATATATATATATATATATATATATATATATATATATAAAGCGTAATAAATGTATATTCATAGATGTGCAAAAACCTGATGAAAAAGAGTTTCAATATATGGTTGCTGAAGGGCAAAGAACATATGGCTCGATTGTAAATTAAAAAACGGGTCATATAATTGTAAAGTTAAAAGACACAATTCTATGTACAAAAACCGGCTTATTTAATTTAACTATATAGCCCGGTTCCCAATATAAACCGGGTCTTGGGTCTTATTACAATCTCTTTTATAGAACCTGGTTTTTGTATAATAAAACCCGGTTTTTCTAACAACCGCGTCCTATATTACGAGTCTTATGTGGCTTTTCGTAGTAGTGTTGATTGGATCAGATCAAATCAATGCATCCAAACGAATACCCCAAGAGGATAGCAGGGCTGATTGTGAGGAGAACAGTTGCCCCAAAGACAGCGGGTTTGACAAGGATGACTAGATAGTTTATTTTTAGTTTTATGATGATTTTATATTAAGTATTTTATACAAAAATGTGGATTCTACATTTCTATAATTTGAATATTGTTTTTATAAATTTTAATAATAATTTAAATATTGTTTTTTATAGATTAGTTGTAATATTTAAAAGAAAAATGGTTTTAGCGGCGACGGGTACTAGTGACATCAATATCGGCGATACGAAACATTGCTAACAAAATGGAGCATTGTTGAAGACCGATAGTCCCCGTGAAATCAGTACCGACGATAAAAGGGTTTTAATGAAGGATTATTTGCGGCAATATTATAACGGGGACATGTCGTCGCTAAAACAATTAGCGATGACATTGGGGGCCTTTGGCAGCAACAATTATGTGCTGTTTGTTTTTTCTTAAAAACCTATTCTGACTATTTATTGTTGCGCCGTGCAGCACACACACACGTAACACTTGACCCTTCGCAGTTGTTCGTTTTCAGAAGACTTCTGAGTTAAAAACTGTTGTGCGTGTGTTGCGTGCCACATCATTAGACCATCTGCTTCAAACCTCTTCATACCTTACTTTAACTTACTATAACAGTCGGCAGATGTTAAACAACAAATAGACTTTTTATTAAATGTTGTAGTAGTTTGGTCCACCTCTTCTGCTACAGAGGGTTGCAGAGATGGTCCGCAAACTTCAAGCATTTTTGCTTCAAAAAAACAAACAACACCTTAATAACTCATATATTTTTTGAAGTGGTAATTACCGTTGCGTTCCCCTTTTTAGCACAAACATATATCAATTTTTTAATATCCAAGTCAAACTATCTATGATTAAGCCCGAAAAAAAAATAACATTAAAATTTTTAACATAAAATAACAACATATTTTTCTTTTTAACACAAAACAAAAAGGTATTTTTTTTTTTATTATTTTAAAGCAGTCACATGTTTTTTTGTAACACGACATGAGAATGTATTTTTATTTTTAACAAAAAATAGTAGCGTATTTTTATTTTTCAACTCAAAACAACAATACACATGTATTAGCAACATATTCTTAATTTTACCCCGAAACACCATCATATTTTATTTTTACCCATCACATGGGGTACTTATATTTTTATATTTTTAAACCGAGTAACAACAAAGACCAAAAAACAATTGTAGAAATAATAAACAAAAAAAAACAGCACCAATATACCTCTAAATAGTAATATCACCGATTAAATATGGACAAACAGAAAAACCGGCAGAAAAATAACCACCACTGAGCAACTTACACAGTAACGACCCAAAAATCAAGGGTAAAAATTTCATTTTTAGTATAGCTAAAACACTAATACCATTTATCCCAAACATTTCAAAGCATCATTAAGTAAAACATTTATCAGAGTTCATCCAAAAATCATTCGTGGTGGAATTCATAGGTCTGTGCACTACGATCAATCCGGGCCCTTCCTTTCTAAAACGATTATACCTTATACTATAAACAAACTTGTAAGCACGAAGCTTATTGAGTTCCCCAGAGCATACTCCACACACAATCCACATATCATATTAGCTATAAAAGCTACCTATACCACATAACACATATCAATTAGCTATAAAAGCTACCTCTACCACATAATACATATCAATTACGTATAAAAGCTACCTCTATCACATATCACATATCAATTAGCTATAAAAGCTATCTCTACCACATATCTCATGTCAATTAGCTATAAAAGCTACTTTTACCACATATTATATATCAATTAGCTATAAAGCTATCTCTACCATTAGCCACAAAGGCTATCTCTACCCTTAGCCATAATGGCTATCTCTACCATTAGCCGTAAAGGCTATCTCTACCATTAGCCACAGAGGCTATCTCTACCATTAGCTGTAAAGACTATCTCTACCATTAGCCATAAAGGCTATCTCTATCACGTATCACTGCATAAATATGCCACACACCTCTACCCAATAGGTATACCAACTATCACAAAATGGACAGGCCTTGGTGCCTTTGACCCATTGGTATGGTGAGAAGACTAACCTCGAATTCAGAAGCTTCCAAAATGAAATCCTTAGCTGCTGTCCTGTCCACTTCCTGAGTTATCAATACCGATCTATATACCCAATTAGTAATTGGGTCCCATACCATAATCCTTAATCCATGCATGGGAGTAAAATGACTATTCTACCCATTTCCCAGTATGATCCAACACTAAGGCCCAAACCAAAAACAACATTCCAGCACTAGGTAGGCTTTCCAAGCCTACTAGTGTCCCACTAATGGCCCAATTTGCTAAATTGGGCCCAATCCCTCTAATAGGCCTTAACCTAAGCCCAAACATATTCTTGGCCCAAAACATCTGACTTCTGATGGTCCACTAAGGCACAAAGTCCACTGCTTGGCACAACCCGACGCCCAAAACACTCCAAGCCCACAACTGACGAGTAACGCGGGGTATACTCCTATGTACGCTAAGTGTACTGGTTGAAGGTGGTGTACGTTGCACGTACCTACATGTACACCTATCGCACTCCTTTATTAAGCTACTTTTCCAGAAGCTACAATTACAGATCCAAGTCGTTTTCAACATCTTAATCCATAAAGTCACTGACTTGGTTACTTTACATGACCCTAATAAGCCCAAACTCCGAAAATGCTCATCTACTTCCATGAAAGTGGTCTTAACTATTGCATGAACCCATTAAGACCACCAAGATGACAATTTTCTATTCTAGGGAGTCATTTAGCACCAAGGGTGGCAACCCTTAGGCTAGAAATCAGGTTTGGACTACAAAACATCATCCTTTGGACCAAAATAACTTCAAAACCAAACTACACTAGATCTAAGCACACTTGATGAAAGTTTATAGCTTTATACCTCTAGGTGATCTGAAATGGTACCCCAACCTCGGATCTATTGCTTCCCCTTTGATCCACCACCTTGTTATACTCTTCTCTTGTTTGGAAAATGGCTTCACAACACTAAGATGATCTCTAATGGCCTTCTAAGCTCCATGAACACTCAATGGGGGATTAGGGTTCCGTGGTGACTGTCTTAGGATGAGAGGGAGGCTGATCCTTGAAGCATTATGCTCTTTATATAATGGCATACCCTAAAAATTAGGGTTTATGGACTCTGAGCGTATGCTGGGCGTACACCTCTTCGCACCTGCGAACAAACGGCCTTATACGCTGGGCGTAACATAGCTTACGTTGGGCGTACCCTCACACCTACCACCTTGCATGCATGGTATTTACTTGCCAACCATTCCTTTTAAGGACCAATTATGTTAACAACTTCAAAGTACTATAACTTCCTCGTTCTAAGTCCGTTTTCAATGAACTTTATATCCACAATAAGGTGGAGAGAATCCCTACACTTCTAACAACTCAAACATTTCTTAAGACCTTCCGAAAAAAATCCATTTTCCACGAAAACCCATACCGCCACTTTACCGAAATACCCCTAGGCTCCAAAACATGCACCAAACACCCAGATCACCTCTAATACATCACCCGCACCCAAATGGGCCTAGATCTTACCTTCCCAAAATCCATAATCCTTGTAATGACTGACCTTCGAGCTGCAGCCTCATACTAGGAGTTGATTCAGAACAGGGCTTTACATACACACAAACGCCTTCCGGAGTACTTGTAACGAGCACCGCTCGTGGTTGACATGGCAAGGTGGTAAGAATATGAACATCACCCGGTATATTGTCGTGGATTATGGTGATGAGGTGGAGTGATGGATTGTGGTCGCGACAACAATTAACAACACCCAATCATGTTTTTTCTTTTTCTATCTCTCTCTACCTCTCCACATTTTAAATAGTTTTAAAAGATTTATTTTATTTAAATAATCAAAAAATATAAGGGATATAATAATGTGGAATGATGAGTATACCATCTTAATGTGGTTGTGGGAAGTGTTGAGGTGGGTTTCATTCTAACCCTTTTCACACCGTAGGAGTCTCTCTCTCTCTCTCTCTCTCTACAAATTGGGTTTGGTCAAAAATCGCCTCTTTCAAGCCCCAACCTAGTAAGTGATCTACCCTAACTGATAGTTTAGCTTGTTTATCCTTCAAATCGGTATTTAAATCACCCAAAATCCTCAAAATCATGAGTTTACGGTCCAAGAACACTCTTGGACCGAAAACACTCATAAATGGGGTTTTGATGCCCAAAAACCCTTCCAAACCACTTATGGAGCTTAGTTATGACTTAGGGGCTTACATGAAAGGACTTAGAGCACCAAAATCTTAACATATGGGGAGTAAACATGATTTTACAGTCTAAGAACATTGTTGGACCATAAACCCATCTTCAAGGACCATAAACACCCTTTTGGGTGTTAAATTACCCCTCAAGCACCTCCAAAAGCTTTCATGAGTGCCTAGAGCCTTGTATTCCGGCATGTGATGCACCAAAACATGCCCAAATTAGAAACATGTGAGTTTACGGTTTGGGAAGGTCTCCTAAAACCGTAAACACCTTTCCAAGGTGTTTAAGTGCCTTTAACACCTTCCTATGCTCATATAAGTGACTAGAACCTAGCCTACATAGCCTAGAACCACCAAAGCACAAAAGAAATGGAGAAAATGAGTTTACGACCGTAAACTCATGTATTTACGGCTGTAAAATCCCAAGGGAGTGGTCCAAGGACCGTAAACCCCTATTGTGTCCATTTTGAGCCCCAATCACTTCCTTAGCCCTTGATTCGACTCTAGCGTGATTCTATGAGTGAGTTAAGATCTTTATACATCCCATGACACAACTACCATGAGTTTACAACTGTAAACTCATGGGGGAAGTGGTCTTGAAACCGTAAACACCCATAAGGTCCATCATTTGAAGAGTAAACTCCAATGTGAGTTCATACACACCTCATATGCAACCCTTGGTACTTCTAGCACTTGTAGCAAAGTGTTTTTAAGTAGTAAGACATCCTTACTTGCTTAATTAGTTATTAAATGACTAATTAGATACTTAAATGTATCATTACATGTTAAATAGGATTCGCGTGTGTGGTCAAGTCCTCACTTGACACTTAGCATCTTATACCGTCAATTCATCCGAAACGCCAACGTCAGGTGAGTTCATACCCCTGAATTAACATTTTAAACGATTTTAACTGCTTTTATAGAGGGGGGGGGGGGAATAAAAGTGGATCTATACAGTTGTTATATAAATCACATGTGATTAATAACTGTATAGCCAAATACACTTTTGCGTGATAATTGTTTTGTCCAGCTTAAGATTTTCCAATCTCACTTTCAACTCATGTTAAAATATGAAGTTCTCTTTTAGATTATTATAAGTATTCGGAAGGTTTTCCGAAGGTTTTACAAAGGTTTTCAAAGTTTGTTTTATAGAATGACATCAAGTCGAACTTTCTTGTTAAGGTTTTCCCGAAGGTTCTCTTTACCTAAACTGTTTTATTCAAATCGTTTTCAAAACTTGTTTTACAAACTGAAATCAAGTCATAAATTTCTTATGAGTAAAGGTTTTCCAAAGTTTTCTACAATGTTATCTTCTATGCTTTTATTTTGTTAAATGCATGCCTGTATTTGTATAGTTATATAAATAATGTTTAAAAGAATTAGGAAGGCTATTTCTCCCTATTTCCTTTTCCTCGTTTGGATGTGGTCTGGTGGGTATCAGTTATCCATCCGAAGGTCGTTTATGTTGGATTAATGTCTAAGTCCATAACTATAATTGGTAAGACTTGACCCGACCCGGCATGGTCCATTTGGGTTGCATACCATCATGCACTTGGATGAGAGAAATAAGACACTTATGGTTATTAATATATTATAAGTTCTAGTATATTAATAATAAGAATAATAAGATTATTTAATTAGTATTGATCAAGAATTAATCTAGGATTAATTAAGTGATCAAAAGAAGACTAATTAAATATATGGGTTGATTGTGTAAATCATCCATACTTGTATAGTGGGCTAATGCTCCATGGATAATCAAGTTGGGCTAAAACCCATAGGATGGTCCATGGATGCTCCATGGTGTATTTGTACCCATGGATCATGGAAATGAAAGGCCATGTCAATTAAGGTTTACATGGTGTAACCCTAACTATATAAGCATCTTATTCTTGACCAAAATTGGCGACTAGTATTATTCTAGTGAGGGCTAGCCGATTTTGATAAGTGTAGAATTCCCTCAAGTCATTCCAAGTGTTTTGATGATTGTGATTCCATTTGAGGTGTCACACTTGGGGCACTAGGCACTCAAGCTTCATGAAGACTTTCTACATCAAAGAGGTATGTATTCTATCTTGCTATAGTTATTGTTTTGTATGCTAGATTAGGATAATACCTTGGAAGTTCTTATTTGCATGTATAATAGAGAAAACATAGATCCAAGGTATTTAGGGTTGCATGTACACTTAGGAGTGTTAGAATGCTCAAAACCCAACAGTGGTATCAGAGCCTAGGCTTGTTTTCTTGTTATACTTGCAAAAGAAGCTGGAAAATCGAGTTTTGATGCTGTCTGCCCAGCAGACTCGCCGAGTCCATAAATGGACTCGCCGAGTCCAAGGCAAAATGCATCCAACTCGCCGAGTTGGTTGATGCCACTCGCCGAGTAGGAGCCCCAGACAGCATATATTCGAGGTTTTTGGCTAGAAATGGACTAGGAACGTTACCCTAAGTTGTTTTTGATCTTATAAACTTGTTTTTGATGTGGTAATGTTCATGCTAATCCATTTTCAAAGATAATTGTCAATAGATTCATGTTTTGTATTAGTTTAAGGTTTAGACTAATTACATGAAAAAGTTTGATTTGAATTATCTTGTTCTTATGAGTTGCTTAGATTAATAGAAATGTTGAGTGAAATAGTTGTTTTCAATCCATTTTAATCTAAGAGTTGAGTATAAAATGTGTTTGTGTAACTTGTCCTCAAGTTACATGAAGAGTCACATTAAAGACTCATAAAACTCATAATAGTTGGCAATGGTTACAAAATGAAGAGTCTTGTGTCATTGAATGTTTTTTTATGACTCCATAACTTGTCCTCAAGTTATGGAAGTTCAAGAGTCACTTCATTAAAAGAAAAATATGTAACCATAATTAAATCCATAAGTTATAAAATAAAGGAAAAGTTAGTTCTTTTATTATTTTAAAGTCTTCCATAACTTGTCCTCAAGTTATGGAACTTGAAGAGTTTTTGGATTAAAACTACTTTAAACACATAAGTTATGGAATTAATTAGTTTTGAATAGTTTCAAAACTTGCCCTCAAGTTTTGGAATTTGAAAAGTTTTCAAGTATGAATACTTTAATTCCAAGTTAGCCCTTAGAATTTTAAAAGTTAAAATTCAACCCTTATACTTTATAATATTATAAGTTAATAATATATATATGTATAAGAGTAAAGTCAGTCTTACCGCTAGTACGCCTCATTCACGAAGCCGGTCTATAAGGTGGGTATAAGGTTGTTGCCTATAAAATGGCAACTTAATGGGTGTCCACTCTCACCCACCGCTTGCTTGACTGGTGGAGGGTCGTTAGCCGAACGGGTTTGACAGGACTTGAATTCTCCCTTCATTAAAAGTATTAATGAAAAATACTAAGTAACTAAACTCTTAATAATACCCAATCTTAGTTACTTAGGAAAAATGTGAATAAGGTGCTAATCCATGAAATTACACTTTACACTTTGTCTAAGTCGTTAGTGGAGCGTGTGTGGTTAACCGGCACACTAACTTGGACTTAACAAGGTAGGTAAAGGGTGACTTAATATTTATCATAGTATCGATGGAGCGTGTGTGGTTAACCGGCACATCGATTGAGGGGTAATTTATTAAGGGTACCAAGTGATTTGCATGGTTACTTCACACCTTGTTTTGTGATCCTCGGCATCCCAGTCACAAAACCTGAAGGGCACACTCGAGATTGAAACATGCCATTGAAAAGTTCAATGAATCTCAAAGATCTAGGAGTTTCAAAACCAATTAAAACCTAATTATACATTTCGTTTATCTTGGTGGAAATTGGTGAATCGTCATTCACCTACCTTCAAATATTTTATAGCTTGGATTACGGCATACCTCTTCTAAGTTATAAAATAGTTTGTTGGGTCCTAGCCTTAATATTTCAGATTGGGTGTCATATTAAGGACTTAAGATCAACTATCTTGAATATCTCCCAAAAGATGTCTAGTTTAGACACCTATGATCTTCCCAAATCTCTTGAAACAAGGTTTCCTAATGAAGATGATGTCCCATGGATATCATACTTCTTTCTCCTCCTCCAACTATTCTCCCTAACCCACAAGTTCTTGAAAAGTTTAAGGTCACTCAAGCCCTATTGGCAAGGCAAGGTCTAGGTGTGAACACATCTTGGAGATGTAGTCACATATTGACAAGCCGGGAGAGTTGGGTGTCAAAGTCTTGAGAAAGTTGGTGGTTCAATCACTTTCTAAGTCACATAGTGAGTTCTTTTGGAACACCTATGAAACCGACTATGACAAGACCCTTAATGATCTTATCTAGTTGTTAAGATCAACTTCCTAAAACTTTATGGACATTGACAATGATGACATTGGACATCTAGTAAAGCATTCTCTTCCCGATGGAAAGGGATCGGCCATAGTCAACTCGGTTGACCAAATGGTAAAGAGAAAAACTAAGTCTGTGATAGTCCTGTGTACCATTATCAAAGGGTCCATATGTTTGTATTGCCAAAGAAAGGGGCACTGGTTGCGAAGCTGCCAAATTTACCTAAGGATGTTAAAGTCAATTAGTTTGACTCTACTTCAGGTAAATTCCACTATCTAACTCTGTTAAGTTTCTATTCTGAGATTCTTGATACATGATGTGACTGGGTCACATGGTGATGTGTTAAGAATGAAAGAAAAGTGAAGAAACTTAAAGAAAGAATATGCTGAATCTGATCGCATAGATGGATTTCTATCGCATAGTTTGGAAAAATCGGATTCTTGAGCTACTTCTTAGGAGTTATGATATATTGCTTAGGAATAGATAACAACAAGTTTTCATGTGCTTATGGATTGTAAGGATAAGTTTTTTCCGCAAAGTTTTAAAATAAAAGAAAAATTTTTGATTTTATTTATTTTAAAAATATCCTTACAATGGCATTTGAGGAAAAATTGTTGCTTATATGATTCCATTAAGAGCAAGAGTGGAAATATGAAATTGATTCTTTCATTTGTGGTAATGTCTAAATTTACCAAATAAGGAAAGATTCTCATCACCCAAGTCTCAATTGGACCGGAACTTGGAATCATGCAAGTTGTATAGCATGATGAATGAGAACTTTCAAGTTTTGGAAAATTAAGACTAATTACTTGTTCACATGGATGTGTGAGTCAAGCAATGGACTAAGGGATCGAGTACATAGTCTTGTGCCCTGATTTAGTCCACCACAAAAGTTTGATAAGACTATTCGTCATGATTTACTTAAGTTCAGTAAATATGATTATACTTACAAGCTTAAGTGTAACTCTGATACATTGGAAAATGGTTTCAATGTATGACAGAGCGAATAAGAAGAATCAATTTAGGCAGAAGGATAAAAGTTTCTCAAATCTGAAAAGATGGGAGAGTACTTTAGTATCAGCTTTTGTGATCATCTTAATGATTAAGAAACCATAGCACAATTAGTTCTCTAAGGAAATCTTAGTGCATTCTTATGACTAAGAAGAGGGATCTTGAATTGTTGAAATGGTTAAATCAAGAAGATGAGTCATACCTCGTTCCAATACAAGTCTTAGAGTCATACTCCAAGATTGTAATTTGAGTGACATGTCTTAAAGAAGGTTTAAAACACTTGTCAAATGTAAGAGTAAAAGTTTTCTACTCTTGTACATTTGAAATTGGTAAGTTGTGATGTTTTGGATAAAACAAAGACCAACTTAGGCCAATTGTGTGAAGTGTTTGTCTTGATTAGAATCCACACTATATCTTGGATATTTGACAAGGGAGTCTTATATGTCAAGAGGACAGTGGGAGTCTTAAAGGTCTTGAAAGTCTCAAGAACTAATCAAGAATAGAACCTGAAGTTCTTCACTAGCACACGACTTGAGGTTTATAACCTATCGTGTCGACATATTCTGTGCCCATTCCAGTTGAAGTTGGCTTTGCATATGAGTTCTTAGAGTTCTCAATGTGTTGCATAACAACTTGGAAGCAATGGCAGGCCCTTGAGCTGCCAAGTGGCAAGAAGTTAAGATTGAGTTCAATCCATATGGTTTTGGATTTGTCATTATCTTTGTCTTGTGACTATGATTTTGACAATTCACATGGATAAGAACACATACACCATTAAATCTAAGTGTCATAAGGTTTCTCTCCGATTCATGAAAATGATGGTGAGGAAACACTTTCACTAAGTAGATTTTATCTAGATAGCAATTGTGATATTTGCATTCTCAAAGTCGTTAGTGGAGCGCGTGTGGTTAACCGGCACACTAATATGGACTTGTGAGAAGTGGAAAAAAGGTCTAACCATTATGATTACGGCATACCTCTTCATAATTGTTTAGACTCACAAGTGTGCTATCTAAGGGAAGGTGTATGATTTTGATAAAGTCTTATCAAAACAATCTAGTATCAGAAATCTGAACTTTGGTAAGAAAGTCAGCTGATTTCTGAGTACATGTCAAAGCTAGTTGGAGCATAAGTGTTATGCTAATAATCATCATGATAGTGGGAGCATGATAATTATGTTAAGTATTGCAAGCTAGCAATGTTAATTATAGAAAACAAAAGTTTCAATTGGGAAAAAGTTGTTTTGCTATAATTAAGGGAGAGGAAATTATGCTTCATCTCAAATCTATAAGCTTAGATCGTGAGGTTTTAATCATTTAGTCAAGGATATATATATGAATTTCATGTTGGAATGGCTCAACATAAGGAAATTCTGTATATGGGTCCATTATTTGCGTTCTAAAATTCGATTATGATTACGGCATCCCTTTTCATAATCTGAATTATGAGAACTTGGCAAATTGAAATGGACATATTATAGCAAAAGACTAGTTTAGTCTTTATGTGAGACATCATGAATCGTGTCCCATATGCTTCGGATATAGGATCGATTACATGTGCTATATTCATCCGTTCTAAAATTTTCCAAATGCCTGGGGCATTAAGAAGGGAAAAGGTTTAGAACTGGATATGACTAAAAGGATTAAACAATTGTCGAGGACAATCTAAGGTTTACCAAAGATTGGTTACTCAAGGACAATTGGAAGTATAGTGATAATTCTGGAAGGACCATATTGACATAATCTGTAAGGAGGCAACTCTTGTTCAGAAGTGATAGTCAAAATGGAATCTGGAAATGTTTCAAAGTTAGAATTTTCAATCTGTGTAAGATTAAGGAAACTTAATGCAAGAAGAATATTTCCAAGGAGTTGATCTCCTTTGGAATACTCTGTAATGATTGTTGCCAAGTCTTTATGACTTTGTGCATAATCATTACAAGAGGATCAATGCATATAAGTTTAGAATCTAACAGATTTCAGTAAATGGCATGAATTTGGAATTCTTGCATTTGCGGTAAGGATTTGGGAGTGTGAAAAGAGAATCATTGAAGTTATGTTCAATTGATCTAGTTCACAAAGTAAAGATCATAGACAAACATAGTATGCATACTTGGTGTGTGGCATGACTAGTGTTTAAGAAAACATAGTGTACATGCTTGGAGCATGGGACAACTATTGTTTTAAATTCAAGAATAAAGTTGATAGCTGAAACAGTATACAATGAATAATGTGTAATCATATGGTGATAAATAAAAGGTGTTTTATTTATGTTCAAAGAGTTGATACCATATTGGATTCAATTATTATTGTGTTTCACTTTGCATGTTTTGACTTCCCGAATAAATTGGGTTATTCTTCTGGAATGACTAAGTTATTCAAACTATCCACAGTCGGTCATATTTTGGAAGTAGATATGAATTAAGACTGTCATGATGGGTTGTAGAGGTCTAAGGTGTTGGACAAGGCTACAACAATCATGAGTGCTCATAAGTTCTGAGTATTGGATTCAACCCGCGCTCATTGGAATCACTTCATGGATTTTATCACGAGTGATCATGAGACGATAATATCTTATATTCTTCAAACCTAGAGATATGAGTTGTTACTATGAGTTGATAGTACATTGATTGCACGAAACCGCATTTGGTAACTCGGTGCTATAAAACGTGCTTTTGTGTATGATTCAACAAGTAGTAGAACAAGCCATATGAGTCGAAGTTTATCCGTTCCTTTTACCTTCGGGATAAAAGCGATATCTGTGGGCCCCTCGATGATTTGATGATGACAAATGGAAGTGCTCGGCCGGGCCAGGACTGATTTGATTTGTTCAATTAGTCAGTCGTCATAAATCGGAAATCGGGAAACAACAGATGGACAGAGAGAATGATTATAATCCATGTCTCAGTCCATATGATATCTAGAATGGAGGAATATATGATCCCTTATCTAATGGACAAGTCACTGACAAAGGTCAGAGTTCATCTACAAGGTCAGAGTTCGACAAAAGCTTTTGGGAGATGCGATTGCCGGTTGGTTCCTGAAGTCATACGCAATAATAGTTTTAGACTTATCCAAGTGGGAGACTGTTGGATTAATGTCTAAGTCCATAACTATAATTGGTAAGACTTGACCCGACCCGGCATGGTCCATTTGGGTTGCATACCATCATGCACTTGGATGAGAGAAATAAGACACTTATGGTTATTAATATATTATAAGTTCTAGTATATTAATAATAAGAATAATAAGATTATTTAATTAGTATTGATCAAGAATTAATCTAGGATTAATTAAGTGATCAAAAGAAGACTAATTAAATATATGGGTTGATTGTGTAAATCATCCATACTTGTATAGTGGGCTAATGCTCCATGGATAATCAAGTTGGGCTAAAACCCATAGGATGGTCCATGGATGCTCCATGGTGTATTTGTACCCATGGATCATGGAAATGAAAGGCCATGTCAATTAAGGTTTACATGGTGTAACCCTAACTATATAAGCATCTTATTCTTGACCAAAATTGGCGACTAGTATTATTCTAGTGAGGGCTAGCCGATTTTGATAAGTGTAGAATTCCCTCAAGTCATTCCAAGTGTTTTGATGATTGTGATTCCATTTGAGGTGTCACACTTGGGGCACTAGGCACTCAAGCTTCATGAAGACTTTCTACATCAAAGAGGTATGTATTCTATCTTGCTATAGTTATTGTTTTGTATGCTAGATTAGGATAATACCTTGGAAGTTCTTATTTGCATGTATAATAGAGAAAACATAGATCCAAGGTATTTAGGGTTGCATGTACACTTAGGAGTGTTAGAATGCTCAAAACCCAACAGTGGTATCAGAGCCTAGGCTTGTTTTCTTGTTATACTTGCAAAAGAAGCTGGAAAATCGAGTTTTGATGCTGTCTGCCCAGCAGACTCGCCGAGTCCATAAATGGACTCGCCGAGTCCAAGGCAAAATGCATCCAACTCGCCGAGTTGGTTGATGCCACTCGCCGAGTAGGAGCCCCAGACAGCATATATTCGAGGTTTTTGGCTAGAAATAGACTAGGAACGTTACCCTAAGTTGTTTTTGATCTTATAAACTTGTTTTTGATGTGGTAATGTTCATGCTAATCCATTTTCAAAGATAATTGTCAATAGATTCATGTTTTGTATTAGTTTAAGGTTTAGACTAATTACATGAAAAAGTTTGATTTGAATTATCTTGTTCTTATGAGTTGCTTAGATTAATAGAAATGTTGAGTGAAATAGTTGTTTTCAATCCATTTTAATCTAAGAGTTGAGTATAAAATGTGTTTGTGTAACTTGTCCTCAAGTTACATGAAGAGTCACATTAAAGACTCATAAAACTCATAATAGTTGGCAATGGTTACAAAATGAAGAGTCTTGTGTCATTGAATGTTTTTTTATGACTCCATAACTTGTCCTCAAGTTATGGAAGTTCAAGAGTCACTTCATTAAAAGAAAAATATGTAACCATAATTAAATCCATAAGTTATAAAATAAAGGAAAAGTTAGTTCTTTTATTAGTTTAAAGTCTTCCATAACTTGTCCTCAAGTTATGGAACTTGAAGAGTTTTTGGATTAAAACTACTTTAAACACATAAGTTATGGAATTAATTAGTTTTGAATAGTTTCAAAACTTGCCCTCAAGTTTTGGAATTTGAAAAGTTTTCAAGTATGAATACTTTAATTCCAAGTTAGCCCTTAGAATTTTAAAAGTTAAAATTCAACCCTTATACTTTATAATATTATAAGTTAATAATATATATATGTATAAGAGTAAAGTCAGTCTTACCGCTAGTACGCCTCATTCACGAAGCCGGTCTATAAGGTGGGTATAAGGTTGTTGCCTATAAAATGGCAACTTAATGGGTGTCCACTCTCACCCACCGCTTGCTTGACTGGTGGAGGGTCGTTAGCCGAACGGGTTTGACAGGACTTGAATTCTCCCTTCATTAAAAGTATTAATGAAAAATACTAAGTAACTAAACTCTTAATAATACCCAATCTTAGTTACTTAGGAAAAATGTGAATAAGGTGCTAATCCATGAAATTACACTTTACACTTTGTCTAAGTCGTTAGTGGAGCGTGTGTGGTTAACCGGCACACTAACTTGGACTTAACAAGGTAGGTAAAGGGTGACTTAATATTTATCATAGTATCGATGGAGCGTGTGTGGTTAACCGGCACATCGATTGAGGGGTAATTTATTAAGGGTACCAAGTGATTTGCATGGTTACTTCACACCTTGTTTTGTGATCCTCGGCATCCCAGTCACAAAACCTGAAGGGCACACTCGAGATTGAAACATGCCATTGAAAAGTTCAATGAATCTCAAAGATCTAGGAGTTTCAAAACCAATTAAAACCTAATTATACATTTCGTTTATCTTGGTGGAAATTGGTGAATCGTCATTCACCTACCTTCAAATATTTTATAGCTTGGATTACGGCATACCTCTTCTAAGTTATAAAATAGTTTGTTGGGTCCTAGCCTTAATATTTCAGATTGGGTGTCATATTAAGGACTTAAGATCAACTATCTTGAATATCTCCCAAAAGATGTCTAGTTTAGACACCTATGATCTTCCCAAATCTCTTGAAACAAGGTTTCCTAATGAAGATGATGTCCCATGGATATCATACTTCTTTCTCCTCCTCCAACTATTCTCCCTAACCCACAAGTTCTTGAAAAGTTTAAGGTCACTCAAGCCCTATTGGCAAGGCAAGGTCTAGGTGTGAACACATCTTGGAGATGTAGTCACATATTGACAAGCCGGGAGAGTTGGGTGTCAAAGTCTTGAGAAAGTTGGTGGTTCAATCACTTTCTAAGTCACATAGTGAGTTCTTTTGGAACACCTATGAAACCGACTATGACAAGACCCTTAATGATCTTATCTAGTTGTTAAGATCAACTTCCTAAAACTTTATGGACATTGACAATGATGACATTGGACATCTAGTAAAGCATTCTCTTCCCGATGGAAAGGGATCGGCCATAGTCAACTCGGTTGACCAAATGGTAAAGAGAAAAACTAAGTCTGTGATAGTCCTGTGTACCATTATCAAAGGGTCCATATGTTTGTATTGCCAAAGAAAGGGGCACTGGTTGCGAAGCTGCCAAATTTACCTAAGGATGTTAAAGTCAATTAGTTTGACTCTACTTCAGGTAAATTCCACTATCTAACTCTGTTAAGTTTCTATTCTGAGATTCTTGATACATGATGTGACTGGGTCACATGGTGATGTGTTAAGAATGAAAGAAAAGTGAAGAAACTTAAAGAAAGAATATGCTGAATCTGATCGCATAGATGGATTTCTATCGCATAGTTTGGAAAAATCGGATTCTTGAGCTACTTCTTAGGAGTTATGATATATTGCTTAGGAATAGATAACAACAAGTTTTCATGTGCTTATGGATTGTAAGGATAAGTTTTTTCCGCAAAGTTTTAAAATAAAAGAAAAATTTTTGATTTTATTTATTTTAAAAATATCCTTACAATGGCATTTGAGGAAAAATTGTTGCTTATATGATTCCATTAAGAGCAAGAGTGGAAATATGAAATTGATTCTTTCATTTGTGGTAATGTCTAAATTTACCAAATAAGGAAAGATTCTCATCACCCAAGTCTCAATTGGACCGGAACTTGGAATCATGCAAGTTGTATAGCATGATGAATGAGAACTTTCAAGTTTTGGAAAATTAAGACTAATTACTTGTTCACATGGATGTGTGAGTCAAGCAATGGACTAAGGGATCGAGTACATAGTCTTGTGCCCTGATTTAGTCCACCACAAAAGTTTGATAAGACTATTCGTCATGATTTACTTAAGTTCAGTAAATATGATTATACTTACAAGCTTAAGTGTAACTCTGATACATTGGAAAATGGTTTCAATGTATGACAGAGCGAATAAGAAGAATCAATTTAGGCAGAAGGATAAAAGTTTCTCAAATCTGAAAAGATGGGAGAGTACTTTAGTATCAGCTTTTGTGATCATCTTAATGATTAAGAAACCATAGCACAATTAGTTCTCTAAGGAAATCTTAGTGCATTCTTATGACTAAGAAGAGGGATCTTGAATTGTTGAAATGGTTAAATCAAGAAGATGAGTCATACCTCGTTCCAATACAAGTCTTAGAGTCATACTCCAAGATTGTAATTTGAGTGACATGTCTTAAAGAAGGTTTAAAACACTTGTCAAATGTAAGAGTAAAAGTTTTCTACTCTTGTACATTTGAAATTGGTAAGTTGTGATGTTTTGGATAAAACAAAGACCAACTTAGGCCAATTGTGTGAAGTGTTTGTCTTGATTAGAATCCACACTATATCTTGGATATTTGACAAGGGAGTCTTATATGTCAAGAGGACAGTGGGAGTCTTAAAGGTCTTGAAAGTCTCAAGAACTAATCAAGAATAGAACCTGAAGTTCTTCACTAGCACACGACTTGAGGTTTATAACCTATCGTGTCGACATATTCTGTGCCCATTCCAGTTGAAGTTGGCTTTGCATATGAGTTCTTAGAGTTCTCAATGTGTTGCATAACAACTTGGAAGCAATGGCAGGCCCTTGAGCTGCCAAGTGGCAAGAAGTTAAGATTGAGTTCAATCCATATGGTTTTGGATTTGTCATTATCTTTGTCTTGTGACTATGATTTTGACAATTCACATGGATAAGAACACATACACCATTAAATCTAAGTGTCATAAGGTTTCTCTCCGATTCATGAAAATGATGGTGAGGAAACACTTTCACTAAGTAGATTTTATCTAGATAGCAATTGTGATATTTGCATTCTCAAAGTCGTTAGTGGAGCGCGTGTGGTTAACCGGCACACTAATATGGACTTGTGAGAAGTGGCAAAAAGGTCTAACCATTATGATTACGGCATACCTCTTCATAATTGTTTAGACTCACAAGTGTGCTATCTAAGGGAAGGTGTATGATTTTGATAAAGTCTTATCAAAACAATCTAGTATCAGAAATCTGAACTTTGGTAAGAAAGTCAGCTGATTTCTGAGTACATGTCAAAGCTAGTGGGAGCATAAGTGTTATGCTAATAATCATCATGATAGTGGGAGCATGATAATTATGTTAAGTATTGCAAGCTAGCAATGTTAATTATAGAAAACAAAAGTTTCAATTGGGAAAAAGTTGTTTTGCTATAATTAAGGGAGAGGAAATTATGCTTCATCTCAAATCTATAAGCTTAGATCGTGAGGTTTTAATCATTTAGTCAAGGATATATATATGAATTTCATGTTGGAATGGCTCAACATAAGGAAATTCTGTATATGGGTCCATTATTTGCGTTCTAAAATTCGATTATGATTACGGCATCCCTTTTCATAATCTGAATTATGAGAACTTGGCAAATTGAAATGGACATATTATAGCAAAAGACTAGTTTAGTCTTTATGTGAGACATCATGAATCGTGTCCCATATGCTTCGGATATAGGATCGATTACATGTGCTATATTCATCCGTTCTAAAATTTTCCAAATGCCTGGGGCATTAAGAAGGGAAAAGGTTTAGAACTGGATATGACTAAAAGGATTAAACAATTGTCGAGGACAATCTAAGGTTTACCAAAGATTGGTTACTCAAGGACAATTGGAAGTATAGTGATAATTCTGGAAGGACCATATTGACATAATCTGTAAGGAGGCAACTCTTGTTCAGAAGTGATAGTCAAAATGGAATCTGGAAATGTTTCAAAGTTAGAATTTTCAATCTGTGTAAGATTAAGGAAACTTAATGCAAGAAGAATATTTCCAAGGAGTTGATCTCCTTTGGAATACTCTGTAATGATTGTTGCCAAGTCTTTATGACTTTGTGCATAATCATTACAAGAGGATCAATGCATATAAGTTTAGAATCTAACAGATTTCAGTAAATGGCATGAATTTGGAATTCTTGCATTTGCGGTAAGGATTTGGGAGTGTGAAAAGAGAATCATTGAAGTTATGTTCAATTGATCTAGTTCACAAAGTAAAGATCATAGACAAACATAGTATGCATACTTGGTGTGTGGCATGACTAGTGTTTAAGAAAACATAGTGTACATGCTTGGAGCATGGGACAACTATTGTTTTAAATTCAAGAATAAAGTTGATAGCTGAAACAGTATACAATGAATAATGTGTAATCATATGGTGATAAATAAAAGGTGTTTTATTTATGTTCAAAGAGTTGATACCATATTGGATTCAATTATTATTGTGTTTCACTTTGCATGTTTTGACTTCCCGAATAAATTGG
Source organism: Lactuca serriola (assembly GCF_051521515.1). NCBI lineage: Eukaryota > Viridiplantae > Streptophyta > Magnoliopsida > Asterales > Asteraceae > Lactuca > Lactuca serriola. The sequence goes on along the minus strand of NC_136410.1, from coordinate 253,903,854 downwards.
GTTATTCTTCTGGAATGACTAAGTTATTCAAACTATCCACAGTCGGTCATATTTTGGAAGTAGATATGAATTAAGACTGTCATGATGGGTTGTAGAGGTCTAAGGTGTTGGACAAGGCTACAACAATCATGAGTGCTCATAAGTTCTGAGTATTGGATTCAACCCGCGCTCATTGGAATCACTTCATGGATTTTATCACGAGTGATCATGAGACGATAATATCTTATATTCTTCAAACCTAGAGATATGAGTTGTTACTATGAGTTGATAGTACATTGATTGCACGAAACCGCATTTGGTAACTCGGTGCTATAAAACGTGCTTTTGTGTATGATTCAACAAGTAGTAGAACAAGCCATATGAGTCGAAGTTTATCCGTTCCTTTTACCTTCGGGATAAAAGCGATATCTGTGGGCCCCTCGATGATTTGATGATGACAAATGGAAGTGCTCGGCCGGGCCAGGACTGATTTGATTTGTTCAATTAGTCAGTCGTCATAAATCGGAAATCGGGAAACAACAGATGGACAGAGAGAATGATTATAATCCATGTCTCAGTCCATATGATATCTAGAATGGAGGAATATATGATCCCTTATCTAATGGACAAGTCACTGACAAAGGTCAGAGTTCATCTACAAGGTCAGAGTTCGACAAAAGCTTTTGAGAGATGCGATTGCCGGTTGGTTCCTGAAGTCATACGCAATAATAGTTTTAGACTTATCCAAGTGGGAGACTGTTGGATTAATGTCTAAGTCCATAAATATAATTGGTAAGACTTGACCCGACCCGGCATGGTCCATTTGGGTTGCATACCATCATGCACTTGGATGAGAGAAATAAGACACTTATGGTTATTAATATATTATAAGTTCTAGTATATTAATAATAAGAATAATAAGATTATTTAATTAGTATTGATCAAGAATTAATCTAGGATTAATTAAGTGATCAAAAGAAGACTAATTAAATATATGGGTTGATTGTGTAAATCATCCATACTTGTATAGTGGGCTAATGCTCCATGGATAATCAAGTTGGGCTAAAACCCATAGGATGGTCCATGGATGCTCCATGGTGTATTTGTACCCATGGATCATGGAAATGAAAGGCCATGTCAATTAAGGTTTACATGGTGTAACCCTAACTATATAAGCATCTTATTCTTGACCAAAATTGGCGACTAGTATTATTCTAGTGAGGGCTAGCCGATTTTGATAAGTGTAGAATTCCCTCAAGTCATTCCAAGTGTTTTGATGATTGTGATTCCATTTGAGGTGTCACACTTGGGGCACTAGGCACTCAAGCTTCATGAAGACTTTCTACATCAAAGAGGTATGTATTCTATCTTGCTATAGTTATTGTTTTGTATGCTAGATTAGGATAATACCTTGGAAGTTCTTATTTGCATGTATAATAGAGAAAACATAGATCCAAGGTATTTAGGGTTGCATATACACTTAGGAGTGTTAGAATGCTCAAAACCCAACAGTTTAAACATTAGTTATATGTCATGTATACATATATGGACATAAAGGGATCCATCGACCAGTTCATTTCCCTTGGGTAGCAAGAGCATCTTTCCATTCACCGTTCATAGATCAGAGACACTAGTAACTATTATTGGAATAGTTAGGATATTCTATTTACTCTTTCTAGTACGAGAATTCCAAATGAGCCAGTTCATTTGTGAGTCTATATCGTTACTTCCAGTACTTACATTAGAATTCAAAATACGAGATGCATCTTCAAGACGCGGATCTCCCCGTCGTCAAGTTGGTAACCAGAGTCTCCTGGAGGGAGAGCGGGCATTGTGTGTATAGATCTATACGGGACTAACACTCCCGCACCCTGACTGCTAGCTACTGTCCTCGGCCTACCACGCCAAGGGGTGACAAATGTCACAATTATTCCGATGCTTGCAGGGCGTCAAGTACTCTAGTGTCAATTAGTATGGTTACAAGTATCTCCATGTTTACCTTATAATTCATGGCCTTAAGGTAACGAGAATTAAGAAGGTATTCTTGAAACAACCCACTTAGGATTACCATTTGTTTTAGACCTTTCTAGTTGTATCATTCATTTGATACTGTCTGGGGTCTGTGTTTCTTTGTTTTAGACCTTGCTAGCTGTATCGTTCATTTGATACTGTCTGGGGTCTGTGTTTCTTTGTTTTAGACCTTGCTAGCTGGATCGTTCATTTGATACTGTTTGGGGTCTGTGTTTCTTTGTTTTAGACCTTGCTAGCTGTATCCTTCATTTGATATTGTCTGGGGTCTGTGTTTCTTTGTTTTAGACCTTTCTAGTTGTATGATACATTTGATACTGTCTGGGGTTTGTGTTTCCTTGTCTTAGACCTTGCTAGCCGTATCGTTCATTTGATACCATCTGGGTCTATGTTTGCTTTTGTTAGACTGAGTCAGGCGTATCATTCATTCGATATTCTCCTGGAGTCTATGATTTCTTTTGCCTTAATCAGCAGTGTTACTGCTGAGGCATATGTTATTTTCTCCCTGGTATTTTACTTGTGATTTTCTCATTATTCCTTTAAAGTAAATACTGTTTTCTGATAATGATAGTTATTTCGGGGAAAAATTACTCTTTAAAACATAACCTTGTCGGATCTTGGTAGAAGACCGCTTTTATTTAGAAAATATAGGATTTTCTAGAAAGCACGCTAATACATCGTAGATTCTAAACTACTACTTTTCATAAAGTTATTTTGAATAAAAATGACACTAAATACTTATGAACTCACTAGCATTTATAAAAATGCTGAACTCACTTTCAAAATAACTTGTATTCTCAGGTCAGCGATAAACAGGTACACCTGGGAGATTTTGCGAAGTCAACCTAGAACCGAGCTGCATCTATACTAGTTTCTATATTACTTTGATGTCTCTATGAAATGTAACTTATGTAAAAGTTTTACTACTAAAGCAATGGTTGTTGTACTTTGATTACTATACTGCATGTGTTGTGATACTTGACATGACGTCATCCACCCCAGAGCGTTTCCGCCGTTCCGGTTTTGGGGTGTGACAGATTGGTATCAGAGCATTGTTTATAGTGAGCTCAGTATATCAATTCATAAAAGATATACACCCTATAAATACATAGGGATAAAACACTCTGACCAAGAATTATAATTTAAAATATAACCATATTTTACCAAAGTATAAGAACATCCAGAATCTAAACACCCGAACGAAGTATCACAAGAAGAACAAGAATAAAAGTCTTCGGATGTTGAGCATTACCGTCAAACCTGGGCAGTTATGTAATCATAAGCTAGAATAAATGTAACCTGATCAACTACATTCATTCGAGATGCGATGAACGTGTGCTTGGGAGTGATAGTGGTGTTGCAACAGGTCTAAAACTTACCAAATAGGAATGCTAGAGCCAAACATAAATTTTAAAATACTATGGGAGTATTTTAGAATAATAAAAGACTCACATCAATCCCATAAATCATATTCAGAAGTTAAGAATCAAACACGAAATTAAAATACCATAAGGGTATTTTAGGATCCATATATAATCTTGTGTGAAGAACTAAAAAAATCCTTATTGATATACCTATGATTATAAAGGATATACTTCAAAGGTTATATATAATAAGGATCCCATAGGCTAAGAATGTGTGGTTTCGCTCTACTTCCTTTTCCTTGTTTGGATGTGGATATAGAGTACTATCACATATTTGAAGGCCTATCGGGTCTAAGTTATATATAATTTGTGTAACCTATGTAATTGTAGCAGGACTCGATATGGATCACCCAGTGAAATGTTTTAATAATCTCTTAGGATTCTTTAGACATTTCCATTCTTGCACGAACCCTGTAGAAAACCTTACCCACTTTAGTGTTCGATAGAAGAGTTGATTCAGACCCAGAAGAAGTTCATTGAGAAGGTTTCCAGTTCGGAAATAAATGAACCAAGACGAGACTACTGAAACCACCAAGTGCCTATACCTTTTAGGGACATCGGTGGGAAATTCGCCTGAACTTCCGAGATTTCCAGTCATCCGTTAAGAAGCGATGACACTCAGAGTCATGATCAGAAGTAAGGCGGAGTAGAGATTCGGTATGTCTACACGAGGAGAGAACCCTAGGTATCTATCTGAAGAAAACCAACGCCGGTCTCATTCTAGGATAGAGGTAGACAGAGGGAGCCAGTACATGGAACCCGAGAAGTGTCTTTTCCTCATTATCGTCGCGCTAATACACCCATAAGATAATACAATTTAGTGAGTTAGTGATTACACTACTCACACTATATGTTAGGTAAATCGCCTTTTCCCGTCGCAAGTAATACGATTAGATCGGATTTCAAAACCTCGATTGAGAATGTTTAGACATAAGCCTTCATGAGCCTTTTCTTCTGTGATTTTCATTCCGAACTTCCCTCAAATCTTTCCAAGCCGAAGAGTGAAATTTTCCAGCATAAAGATGACTTAGTAGGAACGACACTCATCTTATGGCTTTCCGATACTCTTACTCCTAGCTTGAATACCCGGACTACATCATAGGGATGTAGGTCGACACTCAGACAACCAATATCCGAGGCGCGGGAAAAATTTATGCCTAATATAGTAAGGATAGATACGTCTAGGGTTAACCATCGTCTCTCATCAGCTTGTATTCCTTTCCGTGTAGGAAAACCATGCCTCCGAAGAAACGTAACCAATCCGCTGACAACGCCAATGTTAGCAAGAGCCCTATCGGGATTCCCGATCCAAGTAATAGACAGCAACAACCAACCTCTGTGTACCCAGCCACCCAAGAACCTCAACCAAATCTATTGAAGAGAAAGTTCAAGAACAAGGAGGGAAGTACCTCGGCTCAAGGAATTTCCGAAGGGCAACGAGCTGAGACAGTCAATACCCCTGCCAGGCCTTCCATCCCGACTTCAAGAAGACCATACCTAGGAAACCTTCCCCACTGCAGCAAGTGTAGCTACCATCATCATGGTATGTGTCGAGAACTCTTTTGTGCTAGGTACAACAGGAAAGGGCATACCTCTTGTACCTGCAGAGCCCCAGTTGAGTTCATTACATCAACCACCAATGTGGCGACCAATCCAGTAGGCCATCTATGTGGTGAAATTGGGCACCTAAAGCAAGACTAACCAACTAAAAGGAAACGACAATAGCGTAGGAGGAGTCTAACTCTAATGCTTAGGAAGAAGCATCAAGAAACCCGGTAGAATTTTGGTACATCTCTCAAATCCTAGATAACTAACCGAAAACATTAAAAGGCTAATTCTAAATGTAATTACTCTCCCGATAAGACGAAAGTCACAGCGCTGTTGTAAGAATTTCAAATTTCATCAGGTAAAGCTATAATAGCTAGGTATATACGTTAAGGCCATGTATAATTAAGATGGATAGACCTCGAGTGAGTGATGTTGCCTCATTTTCTGTTCCTCGTTTGGTTGTGGATTTAGGGCAAAGTTACTCAGTCAACAGTCCTCCCCACCTTAATTATACATGACTAGTATATACTAGGCGATTATAGAAAGGCCTCGTGAGAATCCATTCATGAAAGGTACACTATTCCGAAACCTCAGGACCCTCTATAGTTCCGCGTCGACTCTATCGGTCCAAGTATCCGCGACAGTGATACACGGGACGAAACCCGAGATGCCAAGAACTTGTGTGCCCGTTCACCACATGGCCATATCGACCCTCACTCTATGTCATGACGATGTATGCCAACTTCAACGCCTCTATCGATCATGGTTTGACTCAGGACAACCATGTGTAAATTCCTAGTGTTGTGTAAAAAGAACTTTCACCATAGCCATTTCGACGAATAAAGGTTCTTCCGAACCTAATAATAAAACCTAATGCGATCCATCGGTTGTCGCTCTTATCTAAAACTTTCTGAAATACCCCTGAGTAGGGTATCGTGCGCTGTTAACCAACCCCTTCTTAGACAGATAGGAACCAAAGCGAAAGACACTACAGGCATTCCAGAAAACAATAACCACCCGAAACCTACTCCATAGAACCCCCAGAAAGACCCTTTGCACCTCACAATCAGGTTCGTGAATCAAGAGGATAGAACTCATGGGACTGACTACTATAACTGAGTATATGCATAAGGTGGTATATAATTGAGATAAAAAACATTTAAGATGTGTGCTTCCTCCCTACTCCCTGTTCCTCGTTAGGTTGTGGGTCTGGGGTGGAGTCTCACAACTGAACATCCTGCCGACCTCAATTATATATGGCTTGCATAAACCAAGTATTATTGGTTAAGCCAAGTATGAGCTCTACCACGAACCTCATAGTAAAACCCTTCATCCTGTCCCATAGAATAGGAACTAGAGTCAAGAGAACCATTAAGGGTTGAGCTACTAAAATGACCACAAATCTGAAATTTGTTGTCATCCCGGTTAAGCCAGCATAGTAACTAACACCCTCAGTTGGTAAAGAAATCTGAGTCGTAAGAGTAAAGGACATTGACTATGACTATCCATTCACGCTTAATCCCATGAATTAAGCATCTCAGCGGATATCTCGGAAACATGGAAGATGCGATAAGATAAGCTCTGAGAAGAGTGGATGAGGAAAATTAGAAGTTCCGAGTAACGGAACCCTATACTTCTAGACCTAATCTAAATCAAAAAAAACTCGAAACTACCAGAAAAGTAGTTACAGAAGATGCTCGCACTACTCAGGCACTTCGTCCTCCCAGTTACTAACAAGTAGTGCCTAAGACACTCCGCCTCCTCAAGTGGAAGAAGTCACCGTCACCATGTAGACAATAGACTGCATTCTCCGAAGTGAATCCTAGAATGCCAAGAACCACAGGATAACCTCCGCAGCCAAGAATACTTGAATAAAGTGCGGAAGTAGGTCGCATTAAGCCTTATAACCCAGATCCCGAAGAGATTATAGACTTGACACCAGTCTAGGTGTTAGTTGATGGGTTATACAAGAACACACACTTTCTGCTACTGGAATAAACCGAATCCTTAAAGAATAGGGCATATCTTAGAGATTCATCAGACTACTAGGTGATCCAAGAATACTATCTCACACAGAAATAGTAAAACCACCTCCCGAGATAGTCCAACACCTCAGAAAATCTCTAAGGATTGAGTAGCCTTGAGCAAAGCTTGCTATTCATGAAATAGCAAAGCTAGTCAGAGCATGATTCCTTCTAAGTTAACAATCATACTGTGAAAGCATCTGTTAGACGACGAAGAAATCTAAAACCCTCTAACCATTGTCTGCTAAGGCCCTATCTCATTAACTTTGATAGTTTCCGTTGGAAACGCCTCAAGAATCAGAAATGCGGGTCCATTTTGCACTAGGTTAAGATAGATTCCACGAAACCAATTACATGCCAATGTGTAGCCAATACATCCGATGATCCAAAAATCTTTCAAAAGCCAATCAGTAGGAAACACGAATCCGAAAAACGACATGAGCTTTCTAAGAACCAGCCCGAAGAACTACACCCCCAGTATGAGAGAACGTTTGGAACTTCAAAATGGCGATCCCACCAGTGATGATCCCACCATAGAAGTGCATTATGTTCTAAGAACTGAAAAGCTCTATCTTTCCGAGAGCTTAGGACCATCCGAGACTCTTTATAAGAATAGGTCCAACTCTTGTCAGACCACGACTACTTTCGGAATACCATCAATTCCACCGTAGTCTATTCGTGTCTCCAGCATGGACAAAGCATTTGTCCGACGTGACTTGTATAAACCCACTCATCTTAATAGCAATCATTGGGAACCCTAACCTCATAGAAAACCTGTAGGAAACTGCGTACCGAGGAATCAAGCGAGCGTAACAAATCCGCATCCCACTAGTGAAGGTTCGCTGGAACGCCAAGCGAAGACCGGAGCTCACTTGGGAGTGCGAGGAACATTCGAATAGGAAGTACCCTCATCTCATTACTCGATCATTCATACCTACTTCTTTTCCTAAACTCTAATTTCGGGACGAAATTCCCTCTAACGGGGGGATGATGTGACAACCCAAAAATTTCCGTTAGTTTTAACATCGAAATAAAGTACGTCAAAAATTAGCCAAATTTATCCCAAAAATATTTTTGACCGGATTTAAACCCGTTGGAATATTTTAAATAATATTCGTCAAGCGAACAGAAAATAAGGTCGTCTAATTTTAAAAATTGTCGTGTTTAACGGTAGTCGTGAAAAACCCCGTTCACGGTTGGTGTCGGGTGGACCCCCAACCAGGCCATAAACTCCACCCTATATAAGGGTTGAGTGGGTTTCATTCTAATCCTTTTCACACCTTAGGAGTCTCTCTCTCTCTCTCTCTCTCTCTATCTCTATCTCTCTCTACAAATCGGGTTTGGTCAAAAATCGCCTCTTTCAAGCCCCAAACTAGTAAGTGATCTACCCTAACTGATAGTTTAGCTTGTTTATCCTTCAAATCGGTATCTAAATCAACCCTCAAAATCATGAGTTTACGGTCCAAGAACACTCTTGGACCGTACGCACTCATAAATGGGATTTTGATGCCCAAAAACCCTTCAAAACCACTTATGGAGCTTAGTTATGACTTAGGGGCTTACATGAAAGGACTTAGAACACCAAAATCTTAACATATGGGGAGTAAACATGAGTTTACAGTCTAAGAACATTCTTGGACCGTAAACCCATCTTCAAGGACCATAAACACCTTGTATTCCTTCATGTGATGCACCAAAACATGCCCAAATGACCAACATGTAAGTTTACGGTTTGGGAAGGTCTCCCAATGTAGCACCTGGTTTCTGGTACGTAAAATTTATCTTAGTGTTTTTCATTTTTAGCCTTGGACTCGGCGAGTTGCAGGTCCGACTCGCCGAGTAGAGACGGGATCCGGAACACGTTTAAGTTGGCGATTCGGCGAGTCCATATTCTGGACTCGGCGAGTCACCGCTGTCTGATGAAACCCTAAATTTCAAGGGTTTGCACCCTATTTAAGCCCCTCATTCCGCCCCTAAGCTCACCCCCATTCACCCTTAGAGCCCTATACCTCGTTCAAGCCTTGTTCCTTGTTAGTTTGAAGCATTTGGTATGTTTTCTTGAAGATTTGGAGTGGGAAGGAGAGTAGATCAAGAAGAAGAGGAGGAAGCCAGGCATCTTTGAGCTATCTCAGTGTTTTCCTTAAGGTATAACTCGATTTCCCTCTGTTTTCATGCATATAGTCCCTTTTAGCTCCATAGAAGTCCTTCTTGAGCCTTTCCCCCAAGCTTGTTGTGCTTTATGGTTTGTAATCAGTTGTTAGCATTAAGATCTAGGTGTGATTGAGCTCCAGGAGCTTAGATCTATTGTCTTTGTGGAGCCATATTGCATGAGAGCCCTAGATCTACTCTTTTGGTGCATTTTGAGCCCTAAAACCTTTATTGGTGATTATTTACACGTAAAGTTGGAAACTTTACGTGTTATTCATGTCCTAGAAACCTAGATCTATGAATGGCATGAGCTGGATCCAAGCAGAATCGCGTGTATAGTTTTTGCATGAGGCCGACTCGGCGAGTCGTTCATCTGACTCGGCGAGTCGAGTCGTGAGTCCCCGAGTCTTCCCCTTTTCACATTTGCAGGTTGGGAGTAGTGAGTCATTGGGTGTGACTCAGTGGTTCAGAAGTCAGACTCACTCATGAAGTCACTCGGCGAGTCAATCCCATGACTCGGCGAGTTCAAGGCAATCTTCTTGTCTCAAGAACAACTCGGCGAGTCACAGCTTAGAGTGTTCTTCGGATGAAGATGAACTTGGCGATTTGTTCATACAACTCGGCAAGTAGGATGAAGGACTATTGGCCTTTGGTTAGAAGGAAAAACCCGTCGAGTCAATGCCTAACTCGACGAGTAGAGATGGGCTCATGGTCAGACAAAGGGGATAGGGACTCGGCGAGTTAGCAAGCCAACTCGGCGAGTCTGGTCAACTGGCAGTTGACTGTGATTTGACTCTTGATTTGTTAAGGGTAAATGGTCAATTTACCCTGAAATTGGTTAGCAGTATTTGACTGAGTATTTTGTGGGAATTATAGCCGGAGGATTTCTGGAGCGGCAGCAGCAGCGGACAGTCAAAATGGTTCAGCTGGACATCGAGCAACTTAGGGCAAGAAGCACGAACAGTAGAGCTGAGACCATAAGGAAAGAGTTGGTCTAGGGCTTCGTTTTGCTCCTTCTTGTGAATGAAGTCGTCGAGGGGGCTATCAATAAAAGCTTCAAGGAATTCAACTCCTTCGTCGTTGCAGTTGATGTAAGGTAAAAAAGGGGTTGGAATTCTACCGGCGAAGGGATAATACTGTGTTAAACACTGTGATAACGATTGCTTTAGGACGTTGGTGTCAATAGTTTTGTAGTTCCTGTAGAAGAGAACAAATGGCGTGTGCATGTCAGGAGCAAATTGATCAAGCAACGAGAGATTATGAGTTTTCAGGTGCGGAGGTGTTGGGGAAGATGGTCTAATGGTTTCCTGAGATATGATTGTGTGAAGTTGCTTAATTTTGTTCATTATGGGAATGATTCAAGATTGCAAGTAGTATGCTGAATGCCGATGTAAGCATTTATATACCACACTGAAGTTGGATTTTAATAATTTTAAACTGTGGCAAGCTGTTTTGTGTTAACTGATAAATAAAAGAAGAAGCGCACAAGGATTTAATTAATTAATATAACTTGTGATGATAGAAGTAATAAGATTAAATTACACGGATCGTCCCTATGTGTTAGAGTAGTTTTGTGGTTGGTCCGTAACAACATTATATCATATCATATGGTCCCTGTGGTTTGGTTATATTGCGATCTTAGTACCTGGCAGTTCTAAAACGATTGCATTGCCCTTATGTATTTACTTTTTAATTAATTTTTTTTGTTATTATTTAAAAATTAAAAGAAAAGTAATATGTCCCACAATGTAAAGAAAAGACAAAACTACAAATTTGGTCCTTGTGGTTTGCAAAAACCTTTGGATAGGGTCCAAAAAGTTTCCGGCTTGCACCGAAGGTCCAAAATCAAGGTTTTTCATTGTTTTTGGTCCAAAAAAACTTGAAAAGTCGATTTTACCCTTTTCCATTTCTTTTTTCTATTTTCTTTATTTAGTTTGGTATTTAAATAATTAAAAAAAATAAAAAATAAAATCTTACCCATGACTCTCTCTCTCTCTCTCTCTCTCTCTCTCTCTCTTAACTGAAGAACTTCCCATCTCGTCTCCATTGGCAACCTCCAATTCTTAATTTTAAACTCCGACAAACTCATTGGAAAAATACCAGGTGAGCTTGGGAACTGTCGGAGTCTCAAGAATCTAAAGAGAAATCAAGAACCAACAACATTTGGGCCAACTCCAACAAACTCACCTCCAAGACTTGATTTTTGTTCCACCAGTTTACCAATTTTAGCACCATAAAGAGAAATCAAGAACCTACAACATTTAGGCCACCTATCGATGCCTTCTAATTAACTTTGACTAACATTCCCCTCTCAACCTCAGTTAACGTCTCTCTCCCAGGGGGTATCACGATGGTTGGTGGTTTTCGTTATCGGAGAACATAACCCACCACCAGTAACTCATCAAAAAAATCAAGCACCACCATCGACTTGATCTTTGCTTCCTTCTCTCCTCATCATTGAATCACCCCACCTGGAATCTATTATCTTGTACCAAATCTGGAATCCACAAAACCTAAATAGATTGAATCTGATTTCAAACTCAAACTTACCTTTGTTTCTTTGTTACACATACATCAACTTCCATCTTCTTTTGATCTAATGTGAACATCTTAGTTCTCTATACAACACATGCAGTATAGTAATCAAAGTACAACAACCATTGCATTAATAGTAATAGTTTTACATAAGTTACATTTCATAGAGACATCAAAGTAATACCGAAACTAGTATAGATGCAGCTCGGTTCTAGGCTGACTTCACACAAGCTCCTAGGTGTATCTGTCTGTCGCTGACCTGAGAATACAAGTTATTTTGAAAGCGAGTATCAACATTTTTATAAATGCTGGTGAGTTCATAAGTATTTAGTGTCATTTGTGTAAGTAAGCATTTTCTTTCAAAATAACTTTATGAAAAGTAGTAGTTAAGAATCTACGATGCATTAGCGTTCTTTCCAGAAAATCCTATATTTTCTAAATAAAAACGGTCTTCTACCAAGACCCGACAGCATTATGTTTTAAAGAGTAATTTTTCCCCGAAATACTATCATTATCAGAAAACAGTATTTACATTAAAAGAATAATGAGAAAATCACAAGTAAAATACCAGGGAAAAAATAACATATGCCTCAGCAGTAACACTGCTGATTAAGGCAAAAGAAATCATAGACTCCAGGAGAATATCGAATGAATGATATGCCTGGCTCAGTCTAACAAAAGGAAACATAGACCCAAGGCATAGATGGGATCAAACATGTCTAATTAAAATTGTTATTAAAGATCCCATAAATCTAGGAATTACATAGCAAGATATAATTGATAATCGATATCTACTGAGTTGAATTCAAATAGATGGGATAAAGGATACCTAACCATTTATTTGTTTTACAACGTGGATCTTAGACTTCGATAATTAATGTTTTTTGGAAACTAAAAGGGTATTAATTATTAAGATTAAATATTGAAAATACATAACGGTTTTTGTTAAAAAATTTTGTAGTTAAGTAATCCATTCTCATTACCATGTATTGTCATTTTCTACAATGACTTAATGAAACAATAAAATTCAATAGATACAACTTCAATGAATGAGTTCATGTCTTAAGAGACTATCTTGTAAAAGATATGAAATTGTATACCCTTAAAGGTCCTAGTCCTAAACTATTTGCTTTGAGCAATTAAACCTGAACATAGTGAGGAAACTCACCTCTGAATCTGAACAATAGCTGACGAGGTCCCGACTTCGAATCTTAGCTCTAACCGATGCCTAACCATTAAAAAAAGCAATTCTCAAACATAATCCAGAATACCCAAAATACCCCTATGGGTCAAACTAGGTCAAACGGTTAAAAAAGTCAAGAAGAACCAACTCAGTTGACTACCACGTTATGGTAGCCCTTTACCACGCCACGGTGTCAAAGATGACAAGATAGTCGCGACCAGCCCCGCCAGCACATCGTAGTGGCCTTGCCACGCTGTGGTAACAGGCTTTTCAGCAGTTTAACGCATTCAACTATTTTCATCGATTCTAAAGGGTCTCCGACTTACATTTGGTCCATAATAGGGTCTAGTGGATAAAGTTTCCAACTTAATCCAATAGAACCCTCCAAAGTGTATAGATCTCAACTTTAAGGTCCAAAACACTACATGGCTTAAGCAATAATCACTCAACCCATAAGGTTACTTGATTAAAAGCTCCAAAAGAGTCTCCAACACAAAACACATCATAATAATCGGTGTTTTTCCAGACATGCATGTCTTGAACTCTAATTAGGACAAAATAGGGCAAAAAGGCCAAGATTCCATGCATGGCCTCAAAACTCAAATCTAATTCAGATCCAAAGAGTCAAAAGCTCCAAATGGCCTGGAGATTCAAAAAGTTGCAAGCTTTATGAATTTCAACATTCCAAACTAACAAGCCATATAGAAAAGTGACAAAATCCAAAGATCTAACAACTAACTAATCAAGATGAAGACTTTATACCTCCTGAAGATGCTTGAGGAAGATAAACTCCTGGATCTACATTGCTTTGGACTCCCATTATGATCATCCACCACCTTCTTCCTTAACAAGCATCAAACACCCACACTTGAGGCTTAAAACTTACATAAGGGATCTAGGGTTTGCAAGGGACGATTTGGAGAGATGGAGGCTGATGGGAGGGAGGCTATGAGAGGTTAAAATGTTTAAATAGGGTTCAAATTTTAAAATTTAGGGTTTTCTCCGACAGCCGCCTCCACGTTGTGGCAAGAATCACCATGCCATGGTGGGTCATTAAACTCCCGCGAGCAAAAGGTTATTGCCACGTCGTGGTGAGGCTTTAACACGTCGTGGCCTTCAAAAAAAAATATCATACTCAGTCGAAAATAATTTTCTACCTAGAATCAAGTGTTACAACACGACAACATATTTTTATTTTTAACTAGAAACAATAACATATTTGTATTTTTCAACGTAAAACAACAATGCACTTATGTAAGCAGCATATTTTTATTTTTAACCCGATACACCAACATATTTTATTTTTACACGTCACATCGGGTTCTTATATTTTTATATCTTTAAACCGAGTAACAACAAAGACCGAAAACCAATTGTAGATATAGTAAACAAAAACAACACCAATATACCTCTAAATTATAATATCACCGATTAAATATGGAGAAATAGAAAAATCGAGAGAAAAATAACCTCCACCAAGCAACCTACACATAAAGGCCTTCTGGAGTACTTGTAACAAGAACCATTCGTGGTTGTCATGGCAAGGTGATAAGAATATGAAGACCACCCCTAATCATTGTTGTGGATTGTGGTGATGAGGTGGAGTGATGGACTGTGGTCACGACAATAATTAACCACACCTAATAATATTCTTCATCTTTCTATCTCTTTCTATGTCTCCAAATTTTAAATAATTATAACATATTCGTTTTATTTAAATAATTAAAAAAAAATAAGAGGGATATAGTTATGTGGAGTGATGAGTATACCATCTTAGAGCATTCACAATTATGAGTTCAATGAGATGGTTGAATGAGGTGGCAAATCTAGTTCTCGTTCAATAGATGAAACACTAGGATAGTGAGATGCCACCTTGGAATTCAATGGATTTGGAGTTCATGGCCACTGAACTCTTCAATGGTAAAAATGAATGTTTTCTAATCTTAAATACATATTATAAATTAGCTTTTGTAACTTTCTATTAAACTCTCTAGAGTTCAATGCAATGTAGGAAAAAAAATTGATTTAGTTATATGGAACGTAGAAAAATGATGTGGCATTCCATTGACTTTATAGAGTTCAATGTCGTTAATATAGTTGTGTGAAGTAATGAGGTGGCAATGATATGGTGTCCACTACATTTATGATTATCTCGTGGGTAATCTAGAATAGTGGTTGATGTAGGAATATAAGGAGCAATGGCACTAGTTTTTTTTTTTTTTTCACTCAACATATACTTATATTTGCTAAGGGTGAGCATGATAAAATGAAACAAAGTAAGAATGTAGAATTGAAGCTACAACCAAAAATCTATTTGTGTTTTTGAACCTGAGAAAATATTGAGTTTAGAGAGCTAGCATGTAAAGCACTTAATGCTTTTTTTATTAATTCGCAAAACATATTTATAATATTAGTCGTTGCATGTTGATACAAAATAATAATATTCTTGTAACATTAAGGCACATACATTTTTAGATGTCTTGAAGATAATTAACAAACTCTTTGTCCTTATGAAGAATGGCCATTTCATCTTCTGGCAGATGCACATGTGCTGTAATACCATCTCCAGATGGAGTATCCATCAAAATGATAGTATTCTCATCCACATTTGGAATTCGTAATAGAACTTCTTGTGGCTTGCCCCACCCAAAATCCACTTCATAAAATGGAACCCTACACACGCTTGAACTATAATAAATATCACCCTGTAAGGTTGAGAATGTGTTTAGCAACTTTTCAACTACTTCTTGCTCATTTCTCATTCCTTCAAGACCCATTTTTGCCTTCCTTACCTCAGAAATCACCTCACTCAACCTGATTTCACCAAATTCCTCCATCTTTGCTATGGCTAACGTGAATAAATTTCCTGCTGCTGTTTCAGGATAGTTTTCAACAAACTTGTTTCTCATGTTCGTAGCTACAGACAAGCTTGATGGTTTAAAAGAATCTGACTTTATTGCGGCTGCTTTCACTGCGTGTTTAAATATTAAAGACGTCAACACTTCAACTCGAGAAGGGTTCGTTGGAGCTTTTCCGGTGGCAGCAACCTTCTTCTTCAGCTCATTTAGTTTTGAATTAGGAAACACAAATATTCTTGTAGCATACTTTACTTCATCCAAGTCCTTAATAATGAACTTAGGCAACCTAATGTTATTACTTGTGGAGGATGAGATGAAAGATGGATTTACTGGTGCCTGACAACGTGTAACAGTGGCCCAATGGTTGATGAAGTTGGCAAAGGTGGCTCCATCAGCAAGCTTGTGCGACATGGACACAGCCACTGCTGCTCCACCACCAGCAAAATGGTTCAGCTGGACATCGAGCAACTTAGGGCAAGAAGCACGAACAGTAGAGCTGAGACCATAAGGAAAGAGTTGGTCTAGGGCTTCGTTTTGCTCCTTCTTGTGAATGAAGTCGTCGAGGGGGCTATCAATAAAAGCTTCAAGGAATTCAACTCCTTCGTCGTTGCAGTTGATGTAAGGTAAAAAAGGGGTTGGAATTCTACCGGCGAAGGGATAATACTGTGTTAAACACTGTGATAACGATTGCTTTAGGACGTTGGTGTCAATAGTTTTGTAGTTCCTGTAGAAGAGAACAAATGGCGTGTGCATGTCAGGAGCAAATTGATCAAGCAACGAGAGATTATGAGTTTTCAGGTGCGGAGGTGTTGGGGAAGATGGTCTAATGGTTTCCTGAGATATGATTGTGTGAAGTTGCTTAATTTTGTTCATTATGGGAATGATTCAAGATTGCAAGTAGTATGCTGAATGCCGATGTAAGCATTTATATACCACACTGAAGTTGGATTTTAATAATTTTAAACTGTGGCAAGCTGTTTTGTGTTAACTGATAAATAAAAGAACAAGCGCACAAGGATTTAATTAATTAATATAACTTGTGATGATAGAAGTAATAAGAGTAAATTACACGGATCGTCCCTATGTGTTAGAGTAGTTTTGTGGTTGGTCCGTAACAACATTATATCATATCATATGGTCCCTGTGGTTTGGTTATATTGCGATCTTAGTACCTGGCAGTTCTAAAACGATTGCATTGCCCTTATGTATTTACTTTTTAATTAATTTTTTTTGTTATTATTTAAAAATTAAAAGAAAAGTAATATGTCCCACAATGTAAAGAAAAGACAAAACTACAAATTTGGTCCTTGTGGTTTGCAAAAACCTTTGGATAGGGTCCAAAAAGTTTCCGGCTTGCACCGAAGGTCCAAAATCAAGGTTTTCATTGTTTTTGGTCCAAAAAAACTTGAAAAGTCGATTTTACCCTTTTCCATTTCTTTTTTCTATTTTCTTTATTTAGTTTGGTATTTAAATAATTAAAAAAAATAAAAAATAAAATCTTACCCATGACTCTCTCTCTCTCTCTCTCTCTCTCTCTCTTAACTGAAGAACTTCCCATCTCGTCTCCATTGGCAACCTCCAATTCTTAATTTTAAACTCCGACAAACTCATTGGAAAAATACCAGGTGAGCTTGGGAACTGTCGGAGTCTCAAGAATCTAAAGAGAAATCAAGAACCAACAACATTTGGGCCAACTCCAACAAACTCACCTCCAAGACTTGATTTTTGTTCCACCAGTTTACCAATTTTAGCACCATAAAGAGAAATCAAGAACCTGCAACATTTAGGCCACCTATCGATGCCTTCTAATTAACTTTGACTAACATTCCCCTCTCAACCTCAGTTAACGTCTCTCTCCCAGGGGGTATCACGATGGTTGGTGGTTTTCGTTATCGGAGAACATAACCCACCACCAGTAACTCATCAAAAAAATCAAGCACCACCATCGACTTGATCTTTGCTTCCTTCTCTCCTCATCATTGAATCACCCCACCTGGAATCTATTATCTTGTACCAAATCTGGAATCCACAAAACCTAAATAGATTGAATCTGATTTCAAACTCAAACTTACCTTTGTTTCTTTGTTACACATACATCAACTTCCATCTTCTTTTGATCTAATGTGAACATCTTAGTTCTCTATACAGATTGGATTTTCATTGAAACCGACCAATTTCACCATAACAGGTTCCGAGATGCACCTTTTCTCAGTTCATTGGACCTCCGCAACCCCCGCTAAAGAATAGTGTTGAGATGCACCGTTGGGGTTTCTCTATTACTCCTTCACTTTCACAGAAGGGAGTTTCATTGTGTGTTTATGGGACCAGTAGTGGGGTTCGATTAACAAGATGATGATCAAAGGGAGGGGTATGTCGATGGATTTGTGGAAGATGAATAAGAATAAACCTGGGTTAGGTTAGGGGGAGAGAGAGAGAGAGAGAGAGAGAGAGAGTGTGTGTGTGTGTTGGGTAAGATTTTATTTTTTATTTTTTTTAATTATTTAAATACCAAAAACAATAAAGAAAATAGGAAAAAGAAATTAAAAAGGGTAAAATCGACTTTTCAAGTTTTTTTGGACCAAAAACAATGAAAAACTTTGATTTTGGACCTTCGGTGCAAGCCAAAAACTTTTTGGATCCCATCCAAAGGTTTTTGCAAACCACAAGGACCAAATTTACAGTTTTGTCTAAAGAAAATCTCCATTTCTTTCGTTTCTCATATCCAGCCACCACCACTAGAGATGCACACAAAAACCGGTTTCACTATTCAAAACTAGATCCAATCCATAACCGGATTGGGTCAAAACCGGTTTTGACCAAACCGATCGGATCGGATTTAAAATCGGATTTTCAATCGGATCGTAATCCTATATTCCAAATCGGATTTGATACCGGATCGTAAACCGGATTCGCTAAAAACTGGATCCAAATCCGTCCCAAAATCCGCTTAAAACCAATTAAAACCAGTTTAAACCCGATATCAAATCGGATTAGAATCGGATTCCGATTTTGGTTGGAACCGGATTCGGATCGGATTTTTGATGACGTAAGCAAAACCGGACTTTTGATGACATTCGACACCACTCATTCACTTACGGCGAACAAGACAACCACGAATATCAAATTTTGAAACCCAAAGCTCCACCACCATATCCACCCCATTCTGAGATCGTGGAGTCCTGAAACTCTGACGCCCGACGACTAAACCGTAGATTCTAGTGGCGGAGCCATGATCAAAGTAAGGGGTAAAACAAAAAAAAGTTGCATAATATACAAAAACAAATAACCTAAATGTTTTTTCTGGTAGCCCGAGTTTTTTTTTTCAAAGTATCACCACAAAATAAAACAAAATTTTCTAAACTACTAATTTTTTTTGAGGTGCATCCCGGGTTACCCCGGGCTCTACATTGGTTCCGTCTATGTAGATCTCGTAATTGCCTTGGTCATTTACCGGCAAACATATAATCCAAATCAAGTTTTGAAAGACTTTTAATTGCAGTCAACAATCAAAAAATTTAAACATGAGAACTGATATGGGCCAGCTTATAAAAAAATTAAAACTATGTCCCCCTTATTTACAACCGTAGGGGATAGTAATTGACTACATCCAGCCTCAGTCTAGCGATGTCAAACGTCCAAAAAATGTGACTATGGTGCTTGATAAGCTCAACCCTAACACTTTCATAAACAAACTTTTTCAATCGGAAGATGAAGGTATGTAGGTTGAACCGCCATTTACCCTATGCTCCACTCTTCACGATTACTCCACCAAGAATGGGATGGTGTCACTAGTCCAATTAAGGTCGGTAGCTTGATTGAGGTTGCTTCATGTGGTCAAATCTGAAATGTTGTTCACCCTCTTTTTTTCACACTATGGTTATCAGAGATGAAATTCATGCAGTACCAGTCATTTTATTCTAAACCATATATTGTACAAACTATAGTTGGTACGTAAATTTGCTACCATTACCGTACAAAATATAGTTGGTATCATCTTGTTTGACTACCAATAAGTTCGGTTGATACATATTGCTAATGGTATATACCAACATGTATGAGGTTTTTGTGAATTAGGATTTTTGTATTCTTGAGCATTAGGAAATGTAATGGGGGCTTTGTGAATAAGAGTTTTGTAATTGTTGAGATTGAAATACTGATCCAAAAAGATTTTTTTAATTTCTATCATAACATAATTTATGGAAGATTAAAACACGAGAGAGAGTGTGTGAGAGAGAGAGAGAGAGTGTGTGTGTGTGTGTGTGTGTGCATGTAAGTGGGTGAGTGACGTGAGGTATGCATATATATGAAGTGTAGGGTGTAAAGTAGGGGTGAGCATGGTACGGTTATTAGCTAAAACCTCACCACTAACCGCAAATGCGGTTAATCCATTTTCAAAACCGTTTGGTGCGGTTATTTTTGCGGTGCGATTAGACTGTTATTTTTGCGGTGCGGTTTTGTTTTTTCTGTGTTGCGGTTATTAACGCATTGATTTGATGTGGTTATTTTGTGTGATTTTTAACCATAGTTTATAGCTCAAACGGTTTTAAAAGTTCAAACATAAACATATTACGTGTAATAAAAAAACATAAGATATAAGACAATTAACTTAAATCACAAACAATTAATATCTTAAAAACCTCAAATCAATAGTAATTAACAATAAATTTCTTAAAATTGTCTAATTTCATCATTTTTCAAAGTTAAACATAACAAAAAACGAATACTTTTGTCTTCTAATATTTTTATTCATTTTTCATTTATGAAACTTGTCTTATTTTTAATATTTAATATATTAATAATTAATAAAAAAGTTGTATATACTATACATGGTGAGGTACAGTTTTTTTGCGGTTTTGAAAACTAATAACCGTACCGCACCGCAAATTTGCGGTTTTTGAAAACAAAACACCTTACCATCGATTTTTATTATGGTTGCGGTTTTTACAGTTGATTTTAATTACAGTGCGGTTTTTGCTCACCCATCTATATTGTATCAATAATTTAATTTATTCGATAATAACATAAAAATGAATTTGAAAGTAGAAAATGTTATTTAGGGCAATATAGTCCTTTCAAAATAATCCGGGACAAATTTCAAAAAATTGAAACAATTAGTTGGGAACCAAACATAAGTTATGCTAAACTACAGGGACTATTAGTGTAATTTACTTGAGAAATATTTGGATGTGTTTAAAAAATCCTTTGTGATTATGTAAAAGGATGACCACGTGCATTTATCTAGTATAGAATATATATATTCTAAACTGCAGCCACCGAGGCTACTTATGTGAGTTAATGGTATAATGTATATTGACTTATTGATGGCTATCTAATTCGTTGCTGACTCCATCCTATTGAAGACGGTCTTCAAGATCAAATGTTTATAACAAATATTACGCGAATTCTCATGAATATGGTAATCGACGGTCTTTGATCTTCATAGATGAAATGTGGTAATCGACGGTCTTTGATCTACCAAGATCAAATGTTTATATTAAATTTTAGGCGAATTCTTATGAATTATAAAAGATATAATTTTATAGTTGAAATAATAAACTTTATGAAATTATGATTATGATTTAGTGGTTATACATGAAAACCAATTTTAATATAAACAAAACTTATAGTTAACATATTAGTTTTATTAAACGTTATATGTTATATTTATCATTAATTTATAATTGTATAGATCGTTTTTAAGTAGTGTAATTTTATATCAAAAATATGTTGATTTCGAACATATATTATGAATAACTAATAATATAAAAAAAAACCCTACAATTTTTAATGATTCTATAAACCTTTTTTAAATTGCGAAAATCATATAACAAACATATGTCGATTTCTATATATAACGAATAAAAAAAATTCTATAAGAAAATAAGTACAACAATAAACACATTAAAAAATAATACAACGTCTACTATAATATTTGTATAAAAAAATTTACTAAACACATAAATCCTACAATATACATATATATATATATATATATATATATATATATATATATATATATACACACACACACACACACACACATAGAAGAGAGAGACTGTGTGTGAGAGATAGAGAGAGGTGAGTTCAATTGAGAAAAAAAGATTGAGAATGAGAAATCAACATCAGCCATTCGTTCATATTTTGCAGCAAAACTCTCTGTCGTACTGGCATGACGGAAAAGAGATAATATTCATATATAAATATGAATATATATATATATATATATATATATATATATATATATATATATATATATATATATAGAGAGAGAGAGAGAGAGAGAGAGAGACAGAGAGTCAAGATCAAATAAGAAGAAAATTTTTGGTAGGAAGGTAAGAAATTTTTTTATATGCATAAAATGAAATGAATCATTAGATGATTCAAAAGTAAGATAATTCACAAGAAAACATTCCGAAAAAAGCACTTTCATGATTCATTTTTAGGTAAATCAAGAAAAAAAAAATTCACTTTTATTACAATTTTAGTGAATATCAACAAAATCATCATAAAAATGAATTATCGAAATGTTTTTTCGGGATTTTTTTGGTGAATCATGTTATTATTGATTCATTTAGTTATTCATTTGTTTTTTTTCGCCAAAAAAATATGTCAAAAAAAATTTCTTACCTTCCTACCAAAAAAATTTTCTTATCGGATCTATATCCTTTATATATATATATATATATATATATATATATATATATATATATATATATATATATATATATATATATTCATATATGAATCTACCACCATCCCTCACCTCCACCACCTACTAATTGCCACTTCAATCACCACCACCACCTCTGCGACCGCTACCACAACTGCCACCTCTGCCAACACTCACCACCACATCCACTACCGCTTCCACCACCAACTTCACCAACACTGTGACCACCATCACCACTACCATCGTTGTTATTGCCTATGCTACCCTCATATCACTTTCGCCACGGCAGTCACCACCTTTGCCACCTCAGTCACCATATCTGCCACTTCTCACTATGACACGGTGTCCTTTGTGCCATGATGTGGCACCATCATTAGCCTAAAATCCTAGGGCCTGGTCTTTTTAGCCCTATTTATAGAAAGACCAGGCTAGGGTTTCCTTCGACCCTAACCTCCATCCCTCCAGAAAGTGTCCTTCAAAACCCTAGCCTCTTTTTTCTTCTTTAAGCCTTTTTGGTGTGGTTGCTGGCATTAATGGAATAAGAGTATCATCGCTTGGAGCTTGTGAAGTGATTCTTGAAGATGTCTGACATCTTGTGAATCTTCTAGACCTTTATTAGTGTTTAAATCTATATCTTGTGCACATTTTAGGCTCTTTGGTCCCTTTTATGGTTTGGTGTAAGTGGAGAGAAGGACATCAGATAATTAAAGATTGAAACTTTATCAATCTTATGTTTCATTAGAGTGTTTCATCTTTTGGATCTAAAGGAAAAGTGTGTTTTGGAGACATACAATGAATCAACGTAACATATTTGCTCTTTTTGACTTAAAATGGAGTAGGACTTGCATGGAGTGTGTAAGTTCATAAAGTTAGGATTTTTGTTGCTCATGTTAGCATGATTAAGCTTTTTGGAAGGTTTAAGTGTTGGCCTTTAAGGATTAAGAACTTAATAAAAAGTTGAATCTTTTAGGCGAACCACGGCATGGCCAGGGGTTGGCCACCATGAGGTGAGCTTTTGTTTCAATGTTTAAGTGTTGACCTTGAATGATCATCTACTATAAAACTTATATCAAGGAAATCAAACACGAGAACTAAAACATTTAAGGTTTCGATTAATCAACCCTAGAAAAAAACAATAATATTTAATTATAAAATCGAAATCAACACATAATTCATAGGGTTCATCATTACCAATGAAAGTAAAATGGTTTTAGCCTCTAATCATGGTAAAAACACATAAATAATGCAAACAAATTAAGGTAGACATGTTAAACACTAGCAAAATGAGTGGATCAATGCAATATTCTTTAATATCT
Organism: Lactuca serriola; assembly: GCF_051521515.1. Taxonomy (NCBI): domain Eukaryota; kingdom Viridiplantae; phylum Streptophyta; class Magnoliopsida; order Asterales; family Asteraceae; genus Lactuca; species Lactuca serriola. Next base: position 253,880,141 of record NC_136410.1, on the reverse strand, counting down.
CTTCTTTTCTTGGACTTCAATTAAATTCTTCACTTCAAAACACTTTCCAGACGGTTTTTGTCGCAATCCTTCTCCAGAAAATTGGCCAGAATTCCCCTTTTCAACCTAACGTTTGAAATAAATAGTTTCCTTAAATTTTCCTCCCATGTCATGGAAAATAAGCTACACGGTGTGGCGACCTTTTTCCATGCGTATTCCCCAAGTCATCTTCTTAGATCGCAAATCTTCTTCTCACCACGGCGTGGCAGATATTCCCCACGCCATGGGCTTCAGAAATCTTGACTTCTTTGACTCCGATGAACTCAACCCATTTTTTCCTACTTCGAGCTCCACATTTGCTTCCTTTTTATCCTGGGCATGTCTTCGCTGCTACAAAATAGATTTCATGCATATTAAGTACCTTTTTTCCTACAATGAGCACAATTGTAGCTAAAAAATATTAAGATAATGCCCAAAGCATATGATTAAATATGCACAAATCAGTTTACGACCTACCCTTTTGAATACTCTATCCAATCTCCAATAAATACTCGATTCAATTCTTGTTTCTTATAGAGTACAACTTAAAACAAAATGTAACTCTATTCAGGTGTATTTTTTGAATCATATACTTTATGAATACTTTATTCGATTATTGTTTCTATTTCATCATGCTTATTGATTAAATCTGGACCACTGATATAAACATAACTCTGCAGATTCCGTTCAAGGGATCACTAGTCTTATTGAGTTATGCAAAGTACATTCAACAACAGAGATTAAATCGGATGTATATGTGAAAAAATTTACATTATGCAAATGTGAAGTATCAAAATTCATATAAGTAAATATATTTTCTATTGTTCGTAGAAAACATGGATCAATCACGATGAAGGTTCTATTCCTCTTGTTGTAGTTGATGTTGTAATACTCATAAAATAACGTCCAAAAAATTCCATTTTTAAATCATTAAATAAACGATAGTTATCAAAACATTCCATCAAAAGCATCAATCATATATTCATAATAATAAAAATAAGAGTATCCATATCAAAAACATATGTCAATATATCAAAGTAAACATCCCAAGTTAAAACATCGTGGTGTATGCAATGCAGTCATCCCCAGCTCTTCCATTTGCTACCAGAAGTACCTGAAACCAAAACTAAAAACCGTAAGCACAAAGCTTAGTGAGCTTCCCCAAACTACCACATACCATACACATAAGCACATAATCACATATAAACATATCATGTGCCCCGCTCCTTCCTTGGGCGCCGTACGGCATCGGGCCCTGCCCGGCATCGGACAATGTCCAACACCGGGCCCCGCCCTACATCAGACATAGTCTGGCATCGTGCCCCGCCCGACATCGAGCAAAGCTTGGTATACATAGTAAAAAATCATCAAATACACATAAAATATTCACATAATATAAACATATAAACATTCCTCGGGCCCTGCCCAACATCGGACCGAAATCTGGAAGCATACTAACACTCCTAGGGCATTGCCCGACATCGGACCGAAATCCAGAAACATACAAATACAAACACATGTAAGAATCACGAAGACATGAAGCATACAAACATTCCTTGGGCATCGCCCGACATCGGACCGAAATCTGGAAAGCATATAAACATTCATCAGGCACCGCCCGATATTGGATCGAAATCCAGAAACGTATAATCATACAAACACATCCAAGAATCACAAAGACATCAAGCATACAAACATTCCTCATGCATCGCCTGACATCATATCGTAATCCGAAAAACATATAAACATACATCGGGCGCCGCCTGGCATCGGACTTTGGTCTGGAACATACTAACATACATATACGGGCCAGCATTGGTGCCTTCGACGCGTTCTTACAGGAGGAAACTGAAAGATCTAGTATTTTCAAGAGTCATATTAAAGTGATATTGCTAAATAACATATGATACTAATGGGTCACACTAACAACAACTTGATACAATTAATTATTTATTAGAAATTAATCTTAATAAATATTCAATAAAACTCTTATAATTAAATTGGAAATTATTTATTTCATCGAAATAATAATTTTCATTAGCAAGTAACATAATATATCATATGGTATGATTTATTAAGTCATGCACAACATTTTGGACTAGTTAAGTTTTTTGTCTTTTAGGAAAAAAGAGTTTATATCTTATCAACTTTGAGTTTATAAAATATAAACAAACTCTTCTTCTTTATGCAATTTTCGAGATTTGCATAAAAAGAAGAAGTAAATGAGGGGTAAAGGTCAAATAAGCCAAAAAACGGGTTTTGCAAAAATGGTCCCTTACATATGAAATGACGAATTTACCCTCACGTGTGAGGCACATGAGGGGGCTTAACAGATCCTATTTAACGGCAGTTAAGTCTAGGGACCAATTCCACATACAAACCAGTCCAAAAGGATCAAGGATCCAAAAAACACGGGGTTTGGACTAAAACCCCAAAAATTTGCGTACCACAGGGACCATTTTTGCAATTTTGTCTATTAAATTTTAGGCGAATTCTTATGAATTATAAAAAATATAATTTTATAGTTGAAATAATAAATTTTATGAAACTATGATTTAGTGGTTATACATGAAAACCAATTTTAATATAAAGAAAACTTATAGTTAACATATTAGTTTTACTAAACCTTATATGTTATATTTACCATTAATTTATAATTGTATAGATCGTTTTTAAGTAGTGTAATTTTATATCAAAAATATGTTGATTTCGAACATATATTATGAATAACAAATAATATAAAAAAAACCCTACAATTGTTGACGATTCTATAGACCTTTTTTAAATTGGGAAAATTATATAACAAACATATGTCAATTTCTATATATAACGAATAAAAAATTCTATGAGAAAATAAGTACAACAACTAACACACTAAAAAATAATACAACATCTACTATAGTATTTGTATAAAAAAATTTACTAAACACATAAATCCTACAATATATATATATATATATATATATATATATATATATATATATATATTGATGGGTTTTAATCATAGGACATCCTATGTGCTCATACAAACCCTAATGCTTGGATCTAGGTTTCTCTATTGTACATGCTTTGAATCCAAGACTATAAACCCTAATTCTAGCATATGGAAATCGATATTAACATATAATTAGGTTTAAGATGTTACCTTGATTGTTATGTTGCAATAACAATCCCAATTCTTCCTTGAATTGACTTTGGAAGGCTTAGAGTCATAAGTGTCACTCCTCTAATGGCTTACAAACACCAAGAGCAAATGGAGAAGGTATAAAGAGAGAGGAGAGGTATAAGATTTCGTCCCTAAGAAGCCTTGGGAAGGTCTGGACGAAATCAAGAGCCAAAGGGGGTTTATATAGGTGTAGAGATAGGGTTTCAGTCCTTATCCTTATCTAGTTGTTTGCTTACCAAGCAACCCATAAGATAAGCCTTGAATCCTTATCATAGTCGAATTCTAAGGTCCTTATCACCTCAAATTCGTGCAACCTATCCTTAAGATAATCCTTACCTTATTTTGTAACTATCACATAATTACAATTCAGCCCCTCTAGTTTAATTAATTACATTTGATCACAAAATTAATTCTCAATTAATTATAGACCAATATTAATTAAACAAATATGATTTCTCCTTTAATATATTATTCTTATAACATATTAATAAATCATAATAACCTCTCTCTCTCTCTCTATTTATTTCTCCAATCAAGTTGCTTTGGTGAAGGCAACCCAAAAGGACCATGCACCATCGGGTCAAGTACATACCAAAATAGTTATGGACTTAGACACTAATCCAACAGTCTCCCACTTGGATAAGTCTAATAACTATTATGCGTATGACTTCAGATCCAGATCTGCAATCGTAGCTTTCCAAAGCCGCTGTCAACTCTGATCTTATCAGATACGCGTGTCCTTAGATAAGGGATCATATATTCCTCCATTCTAGATACCGTATGAGATATGATTTCAAATCATTCTCTTTGTACTATATCTCGATTTCTGATTTGTGACGACCGACTAACTGAACTAATCAAATTAGCCCTAGCCCGGCCGAGCATTTACGTTTGTCATCACCAAACCATCGAGGGGCCCAAAGATATCGTTTTTATCCTTCTTTGGATAAAAGGAACGGATAAACTTTGATACAATGCTTGCTTGCACTCACTTACCGATTTACACACAACAATATGTTTTATAACACCAAGTTACTAGTGCGTTTACATATTATCAATGTGCAACCGATTTGCAAGATACAATTCACACATCTCGGTTTCAAGAATATAAGATGTTATCGTCTCACCAATCACTCGTGATACAATTCATGGAGTGATCCAAGTGAGCGTGGGTTTAATCCAATGCTTAAATTCATATTCATAAGCACTCATGAACGTTGCAGCAAACATTTGCTTATGTCTAATGCTCTTTAGACAATCCACACACCAATTCACGATAGTCTACATTCATATCTACTTCCAACATATGAACGACTGTGGCCCGTTTGAATAATTCGATTATTCTTAATAAACTCGATTATTCTGGAAGTCAAAACATGCAAATGTTAAACACAAGAATAATACTAATCCCATATGGCCTCAAACCTTTGAGTATAAATAAAACTCCTTTTATTTATCACCATATCGATTACTCATTATTTGTCGTTTCGGTTAATCAACTTCTTACTTGAATTACAACACCTGTCTCATGCTCGTAGCATGCACACAATGTTTACCTATGGTTCTTACTTTGTGAAATAGACCAAATTGAGCACATTTCCAATCATTCTCATTTCACAACTCCAAATCCTTTTTCATAAGTGAAAGAATATGAAATTTTTGCTACTTATAGAATATGCTAGATTCTAACATTTTATGCAATTGTCCTTTCGTAAATTCACTTCACCAAAGTCACAAAGACTATTGCCAATGATATTACAAAGTCCTCTATCGGACATTGTTACAAGAGAATTCCTTAGATATGATGTCTCTCACTCAAAGTACATTCATTTGAACATTCTTTTGCATAAAAGTTTCTAATCTAGACATATATTTTCAATATTTAATTCCCAATATGGACACATTTCCATATTTTCCATATGACAACTCATTCTTAATAGAATCTTATCTATTCATAATAATGTCGATATGGTCCATCCAATATGAAACATTTCCACAATTTCCATATGACAACTCATTCTTAATAGAATCTTTTCTATTCATAATAATGTCGATATGGTCCATTCAGTACCATGCTTCCAACTACTCACAAGCAACCAATCCTCATCGAACTTTGGATTGTCCTTTGATAGTTGTTTAATTATTTTAGTCAAAACCGATTCTAGTCCCTTTTTCCTCTAAATGCGCTAGACATTTGGAAAATTTTAGAATAGTCAAACATTAAAGCATTTGCAATCGATCCTATACCCGAAGCGTATGGGACACGATGCACAATGTTTTATTTGCTATGTTCTCAAAATTCGAATTGTGAAGAGGAATGCTGTAATCATAATCGAAATTTTAAGAACACACTATGTACCCTTTACTAAATTTATTAACATTTCTCAACCTAAGCCTTTAGATTTGAAATGAAGCATAATATTCTCTCCCTTAATAATAGCAAAAGAACTTTACAACCCTTACGACTTTGCAAGGTATAACTCTTGTTTTCTATAATTAATATTGCCAACTTGCAATACGTACCTTAATAATCATACAATCATAACATTTATACTCCCACTATCATGATGATTATTATAAAACATAACACTTATGCTCCCACTAGCTTCGACATGTATTCATAAACATCTTAACTTCCAAAAAGACAACACCTATTGAATTTCTTAAGTCTATGTTTCTAATACTTAGTGCTTTGATAATCTTTTATCAAGGCTTCTTGAACTTATACACCTTTGCCTTAGATAGTTCATATGTGTGTCTAACCAATTAAGACTAATTACCAAACCTCACAATTCAAATCATGGAAAGGGATACCGTAACCATAATCGAATTTGAGAATGCAATTTTACAATAACTATCTTCTTAAAATCTTTCTTAGTGAAAGCATTGATCAAGGTCCTTGCCTTTTATGCATTCAAATGAGAACTCATAGAACTCACATGCATAATTAACTCGATTGGAACGGCATAGAAACATAATAATGTCAACACGATACGTTGTAAACCTCAACTCGTGCGCTAGTGATGATTGATAAGGTTTATTTGATTTGTTCTAGAAACCTTTCAAGACCATTAAGACTCCCACCGACTCCTTGACATATAAGATTCTCTTGTCAACACATTTCTTGACAAACAAATATTCAAGTGTTAGTGTAGCTTTTATCAAAACTCTTCATAAATTGGTCCTAGTTGGTCTTTGTCTTATCCAAGACATCACAACTTTCCATATTTAATGAATGTTATAAACCTTTTATACTTTTCACTCATTGTCACAATCTTAACTTTAAGACTCGTTATTGGAACGAAGTATGATTGACTTCTTGATTTAACCATTTCTTCAATTCTTGATTCCCCTTCTTAGACATACAATTGTACTAAGACTCACTTAGAGGATCAATTGAGATATGGTTCTAAATCATTAAGACCTATCATAAAGCATAAAATGTATTCTCCCTTCTTCTGAGAATGTAGAAACTTTTATCTTTTTGCCTACTTGATTCTTCTTATTCGTTTTGCTATTGATTTAAACCTTTTTTAATCAATTCCAAATTATACTTAATCTTATAAGTATAATCATATTTACTAAACCTTAGTAAATCATGACGAATATCTTTGTTACTCTTATGGTGAACTTGATCAACACACAACTTTGTGTACTCGATCTCCTAGTCCTTCACTTGACACTTTGTCAACGAATTAGTCTAATTTCCAAATATGAAATTTCTCATTCATCATGCAACCAAGTTGTGTGATTCCAAATTTCTGTCCAATTGAAACTTGGGCGATGAGAAACTCTCCCTATTTGGTAAATTCTCGATATTTCCACAAATAACATAAATAAGAATCATATCCATTCGTTGTAGAAATATGCAAACATCAATTTTCATAACGATTTCATTGCAAGGAAATAAACAAATAAATAAATAAGTCAAACAAAATTTATTTTATTTATAAAAGCAGCGGAAAACATTTGTCCTTACAATGCAAAATCCATTGAAAACTATGTATCTCATAAAAAAAATTTCTGACAACTCTATCATAATTATCTAAGCTCAAAATCTAATCTTCAAGTCCATGCGATCAAGATCCATTTCTTTGTGATTAGATTCATCTTGCTCTCTCATCAAGCTTCCTTTCTTTTCACCGATCCTGCAAAACATTCAAATGCAATCTTATCACATCATGTATTAAGAATCAATGAATAGGAACTTAACAGAGTTAGATAATGGATTTTACCTAAAGTAGAGCCATACGTTCTGACTCTCCCATCTCTTAGATCTCTTAGGTAAATATGGCAACTTCGTCTCCAATGCCCCTTCTCTTGGCAATAAAAGCAAATTGACTCTCTTGGAATAGGACATGGAACTACTTCAGACATTGCCTTTCTCTTATGATCGTACTTTTCGATCATAGCATGTCTTTCGTTGCCATTGTCTATATCCATGAAGGCAGATTCACCAATCAACTTTGCTTTTCTATTGCGCCAAACCATTGCTGATTCAGCAGCAATAAGCATATAGGTGAGATCTATAAGGGTCACGTCGTGGTTCATCATATAGTACTCTCTTATGAACTCACTATACGAGTTAGGAAGTGACTAAAGAACCCAATCAACAACCATCTCCTCACCGACAACGGATCCCATCATTCTTAACCTATCAATGTGTGACTTCATCCCTAGGACGTGTGCACACAATGACTTTCCTTCTTTGCCAAAAGGGCTTGATTGATATTGAACCTTTCAATATTTCGATCTTGTGGGTTAGGGAGAACGATTTGAGGAGGAGGAGGAAGCGAACCATGATTTCTTGTTCCTTGATCGAATCGTGGAATATCATCTTCATGTGGAATGCTTGTTCCACGGGATTCGGGAAGACCATAGTTGTCGAACTTTGACATCTACAAAACGGGAGAAAAAAAAAACGAATTCAAGTTAGTTGATTGAATGAGTCCTTGGTAGATCACCCAAATGAAATTCCAAGGCTAGGACCCAACACAATATGCTACAACCTAGAAAAGGGATGTCGTAATCTAGTTGCAGAATATTTGAAGGTAAGTGAATGACGATTCACTGATTTCCACCATGAAAAACGAATTTAAGTTTTAAATCTATGAAAACTCCTAGATCCTTTGAGATTCATTGAACTTTCAATGGCATGTTTAAATCTCGATATGCCCCTCTTGTTTGTGACTGGGATGCCGAGGATCACAAAGCGGGTGTGAATAACCATGCAAACTTACATGGTGCCCTCACATGTTACAGTCACCTATTCGATGTGCCGGTAAACCACACACGCTCCACTGAACTATGACAAACATTGAGTCACCCTTTGCTACCTTTGCTTAGAACCATTTAGTGTGCCGGTAAACCACACATGCTCCACTAACGTCTTCGCAAGGGCACAAAGTGTAATTTCATGGAATTGCATCAATTCACTTTTGCCTAAGTAACTAAGATTGGGAATTTTATGAAAACATTTAGTTACTTTAGTAATTCATTATACTTATAATGGAAGGTTTTGTCCCATCCTACCCGTTCGGCTAACGACCCTCCACTAGTCAAGAGTGCGGTGGGTAAGAGTGGATACCCATTCAATCGCCATTTTATAGGCAATTTCCTTAAACACCCCTTATAGACTAGCTTCGTGAATGAGGCCTACTAACGGTAAGACTGACTTTTACTCATACATATATATAATGTTAGACTTTTAATGTTATATATAGTATAGGGTGTATTTTATACTTTTAAAATATTAGGTGGTCAATTTTAACAATTAAATTTTAAACCTAAACTTTTATGGATTTATTAAACTTCTTTTAATTATACATCTTAATTAATTAATAAAACCATAAGGGTGTGATTTGAACTTTTTCAAAACTATAATAAGCTTTTAGAATTTAACATTCCTAATTAAACTTTTAATCAACTTTTAAATTTCAAAACTTGAGGGCAAGTTTTGAAACATTTCAAACATTAGGGTTTAGAATTTAAATATACATCAAAATTAAACAATTAATCAAAATTTAAATTCCAAAACTTGAGGGCAAGTTTTGAAACTTTTCAAAACAATTTAGTTTTAATCTTTCTTAAAAAATTTCGAATTTATGACATTTAAACTAAAAAAGTTAAATGTTAAAACTCTTGATTTAATAATTATCTTGAATTAGACTATTAATTTAATTATTAAATCATAAGGGATTATCTAAATCATGAGGATAATTACCATTTATACATTTAAGATATCCTAATCCCTTAAATATCTCTATAGATTTCCAAAATAAGGATAGGATAATGCAAAATCTATAATTACCATATTTAACAATTAGAGGATAATTAAAAGATATGGGATAATCCAAATCCCTAAAATTTAGGATCTTATCTTGGGGAGGAGGCTAATTTCGAAAATCAAGGGATTAAAACAAACCCTAGATTTCGAAATTTAAGGGTTTAAGGAAAGGATTTGAAGATCTTATTCAAACTCTTGCAAATTAGGGTTTGCAAACCCTAATCTCGAAAAAAAACCTAGCCTCCTAGGGTTTATTGGCAACAAACCCTAATATGTCAAGTTCATACAACTGAATTTTTCATACATATCAAGCGTCAATACAATAGAAACCAGTCTAATCTCTGATACCACTGATGGGTTTTAGTCATAAGACATCCTATGTGCTCATACAAACCCTAATGCTTGGATCTAGGTTTCTCTATTGTACATGCTTTGAATCCAAGACTATAAACCCTAATTCTAGCATATGGAAATCGATATTAACATATAATTAGGTTTAAGATGTTACCTTGATTGTTATGTTGCAATAACAATCCCAATTCTTCCTTGAATTGACTTTGGAAGGCTTAGAGTCACAAGTGTCACTCCTCTAATGGCTTACAAACACCAAGAGCAAATGGAGAAGGTATAAAGAGAGAGGAGAGGTATAAGATTTCGTCCCTAAGAAGCCTTGGGAAGGTCTGGACGAAATCAAGAGCCAAAGGGGGTTTATATAGGTGTAGAGATAGGGTTTCAGTCTTTATCCTTATCTAGTTGCTTGCTTACCAAGCAACCCATAAGATAAGCCTTGAATCCTTATCATAGTCAAATTCTAAGGTCCTTATCACCTCAAATTCGTCCAACCTATCCTTAAGATAATCCTTACCTTATTTTGTAACTATCACATAATTACAATTCAGCCCCTCTAGTTTAATTAATTACATTTGATCACAAAATTAATTCTCAATTAATTATAGACCAATATTAATTAAACAAATATGATTTCTCCTTTAATATATTATTCTTATAACATATTAATAAATCATAATAACCTCTCTCTCTATTTATTTCTCCAATCAAGTTGCTTTGGTGAAGGCAACCCAAAAGGACCATGCACCATCGGGTCAAGTACATACCAAAATAGTTATGGACTTAGACACTAATCCAACATATATATATATATATATATATATATATATATATATATATATATTTACACACACACACATAGAGAATGTGTGTGTGTGAGAGAGAGAGACAGAGAGAGGTGAGTTCAATTGAGAAAAAAAGGTTGGGAATGAGAAATCAATCTCAGCCATTTGTTTATATTTTGCCGCAAAACTCTCTGTCGTACTCGCATGACGGAAAAGAGATAATATTCATATATAAATATGAATATATATATATATATATATATATATACATATATATATATATATATATATATATATATATATATATATATATATATTCATATATGAATCCACCACCATCCCTCATCTCCACCACCTACTAATTGACACTTCAATCACCACCACCACCTCTGCGACCGCTACCACAACTGCCACCTCTACCAGCACTCACCACCACATCCGCTACCGCTTCCACCACCAACTTCGCCACCACTACCACTACCATCGTTGTTATTGCCTATGCTACCCTTCTATCACTTTCACCATGGCAGTCACCACCTTTGCCACCTCCGTCACCATATTTGCCACTTTTCACTATGACGTGGTGTCCTTTTGTGCCATGGTGTGGCACCGTCATTAGCCTAAAGTCCTAGGGCCTGGTCTTTTTAGCCCTATTTATAGAAAGATCGGGCTAGGGTTTCCTTCGACCCCAACCTCCATACCTCCAGAAAGTGTCCTTTAAAACCCGAGCCTCTTTTTTCTTCTTTAAGCCTTTTTGGTGTGGTTGCTGGCATTAATAGAAGAATAGTATCATCCCTTGGAGCTTGTGAAGTGATTCTTGAAGATGTCCGACATCTTGAGAATCTTCTAGACCTTTATAAGTGTTTAAATCTACATCTTGTGCATATTTTAGGCTCTTTGGTCCCTTCTTATGGTTTGGTGTAAGTGGAGAGAAGGACATCAGATAATTAAAGATTGAAACTTTATCAACCTTATGTTTCATTAGAGTGTTTCGTCTTTTGGATCTCAAGGAAAAGTTTGTTTTGGAGACATGCAATGAATCAACGTAACATATTTGCTCTTTTTGACTTAAAATGGAGTAGGACTTGCATGGAGTGTGTAAGTTCATAAAGTTAGGATTTTTGTTGCTTATCTTAGCATGATTAAGCCTTTTGGAAGGTTTAAGTATTAGAAGGTGTAAGTGTTGGCCTTGAAGGATTAAGAACTTAATAAAAAGTTTAATCTTCTAGGCGAACCACGACATGGCCAGGGGTTGGCCACAATGTGGTGAGCTTTTGTTTCAATGTTTAAGTGTTGACCTTGAATGATCATTTACTACATAAAACTTATATCAAGGCAATCAAACACTAGAACTAAAACATTTAAGGTTTCAATTAACCAACCCTAGAAAAAAACAACAATATTTAATTAAAAATTCGAAATCAACACATAATTCATAGGGTTCATCATTACCAATGAAAGTAAAATGGTTTTAGCCTCTAATCATGATAAAAACACATAAATAATGCAAACAAATTAAGGTAGACATGTTAAATACTAGCAAACTGAGTGGATCAATGCAGTATTCTTCTATATCTTTTCTTTTCATGGACTTCAATCGAATTCTTCACTTCAAAACACTTTCCAGACGGTTTTTGTCGCAATCCTTCTCCAGAAAATTTGCCAAAATTCCCCTGTTCAACCTAACATTCGAAATAAATAGTTTCCTTAAATTTTCCTCCCATGTCGTGGAAAATAAGCTACACGGTGTGGCGACCTTTTTCCATGCGTATTCCCCAAGCCATCTTCTTAGATCGCAAATCTTCTTCTCACCACGGCATGGAAGATATTCCCCGCGCCATGGGCTTCAGAAATCTTGACTTCTTTGACTGCGATGAACTCAACCCATTTTTTCCGACTTTGAGCTCCACATATGCTTCCTTTTTATCCTGGGTATGTCTTCGCTGCTACAAAATAGATTTCATGCATATGAAGTACCTTATTTCCTACGATGAGCACAATTGTAGCTAAAAAATATTAAGATAATGCCCAATGCATATGATTAAATATGCATAAATCAGTTTACGACCTACCCTTTTGAATATGCTATCCAATCTCCAATAAATACTCGATTCAATTCTTGTTTCTTATAGAGTACAACTTAAAACAAAATGTAACTCTGTTCAGGTGTATTTTTTGAATCATATACTTTATGAATTCTTTATTCGATTATTTTTTCTATTTCATCATGCTTATTGATTAAAGTTGGACCACTGATCTAAACATAATTCTCCAGAATCCGTTCAAGGGATCACTAGTCTTATTGAGTTATGCAAAGTACATTAAAAAAAAGAGATTAAGTTAGATGTCCATGTGAAAAAATTTACATTATGCAAATGTTAAGTATCAAAATTCGTATAAGTAAATATATTTTCTATTGTTCGTAGAAAACATGGATCAATCACGATGAAGGTTCTATTCCTATTGTTGTAGTTGATGTTGTAACACTCATAAAATAACGTCCAAAAAATTTCATTTTTAAATCATTAAATAAACGGTAGTTATCAAAACATTCCATCTAAAGCATCAATCATATAGTCATAATAATAAAAATCAGAGTATCCATATCAAAAACATATGTCAATATATCAAAGTAAACATCCCAGGTTAAAACATCGTGGTGTATGCAACGCAGTCATCCCGAGCTCTTCCCTTTGCTACCAGAAGTACCTGAAACCAAAACTAAAAACCGTAAGCACAAAGCTTAGTGAGCTTCCCCAAACTACCACATATCATACGCATAAGCACATAATAATATATAAACATATCATGTGCCCCGCCCCTTTATTAGGCCCCGTCCGGCATTGGACAATGTCCGGCACCGGGCCCCGCCCGACATCGGACATAGTCTGGCATCGTGCCCCGCCCGAGATCGAGCAAAGTTCGGTATACATAGTAACAGATCATCAAATACACATAAAATATTCACATACTATAAACATATAAACATTCCTCGGGCCCTGCCTAACATCGGACTGAAATCCGGAAGCATACTAACACTCCTAGGGCATTGCCCGACATCGGACCGAAATCCGGAAACATACAAATACAAACACATGTAAGAATCACGAAGACATGAAGCATACAAACATTCCTCGGGCATCGCCCGACATCGAACCGAAATCCGGAAAGTATATAAACATTCATCGTGCATCGCCCGATATCAGATCGAAATCCAGAAACGTATAATCATACAAACACATGCAAGAATCACAAAGACATCAAGCATACAAACATTCCTCATGCATCGAATGACATCAGATCGTAATCCTAAAAACATATAAACATACATCGGGCACCGCCTGTCATCAGACCTTGGTCCGGAACATACTAACATACATATACGAGCCAGCATTGGTGCCTTCGACGCGTTCCTACTGGAGGAAACTGAAAGATCTAGTATGTTCAAGAGTCATATTAAAGTGATATTGCTAAATAACATATGATACTAATGGGTCACACTAACAACAACTTGATACAATTAATTATTTATTAGAAATTAATTTTAATAAATATTCAATAAAACTCTTATAATTAAATTGGAAATTATTTATTTTAATCGAAATAATAATTTTCATTAGCAAGTAACATAATATATCATATAAATAAGAGGCTTGCATTTGGCTATGTGTGCTCATTCTCTTCTTGGATGCAAGGCCAAAACTTGTTTCTTCTCCATCATTCTCTCTAGTTTTGGTTAGAAAACTTGAAGTTAGTTGCGTCTCCAAGCCTTCTTTAAGTTCATATTGGTTATGAACTTAAAGCTTAAGGGTTTAAGAGTTTTAGACTAGCATCTACATCAAGTTGAGTCATTGTTGGTGTCTCAAAGATTCAACATTCTTCATCAACTTCCAAGCCTCCCATGAGGACCCAAAGAACTACAAAGGTTGTTATTTCTTCATCATTTTTATGGTTGGTGTGTTTAATCTTTCTATAACTTGCAAGAAGATCCTTGGTGGGTATAAAATGTTTATGTTATTTCAAAAATTAATGTCTTTCGTTGCCATATTTCTAACGTTTACGAAACTATTTTTGAACTAAAACCCAACAATTGGTATCAGAGTCATCTTGCAAGTTTGGTTAGGTTTTTTGATTTTTGGAAATATTAGTTTTTGGAGAATATGGACAACTTGTTTTTTTTTTTAAAAAAAAGTCCGTACATACTTTCTTTGACACCTTTTTGTTATTAAATGTGAGATGTTATTTAATGTGACAAAAGTTTCATGTGTCTTTTGTCATTTAAAGTTGTCTTAGAATAAAATGTTGTTTTATGTGTATGTTGATGTATATGATGTGCATAAACTAGACAATGATCATTATGTTTGTTATGTTGTTGTGTTGGTTGTTTCATAAAATGGTTGTAATACTTTATTTATTCATATGGTATGTAATAATTAAAAAGATTAGCTTTTCTTGGTTATTTTTTGTAAAGTAATAGATTAGTTTTTAGAATTAATTTATTTGTACAAAAATGTAACAAGAAATCAAGTTGGAACCATTTTTGAAGAAAAAAGAGTAATTTTCAAATTTAAAAGGTGTGCAGGATTTTCAGTGACATTTTCTGAAAAGTGTCGCTAATGTTGTTTACAAAGGGCTGTTGGCTTTTAGCGACAGTTGCTGAATTTTAGCCTTAAAGAAGTTTTTTCCAATCTTTTGCAAGAAATTGGTGTTTACTCAAGTGGAAGCTTCTACAACAACATTACAAAAGTTTTTTGGTCCCTTTAAATGTCCCTTTAGGAATGGACTTGTCATTTTTGTGTTGGCTCACAAAATGTCATTAGTTGGCTATGTTTATGCACATATCTTTTTATGTATGTTGGTGTTGTTTATTTTATGCAATTATTATGTGTGGTTGATAATTTAGTTTTTCACATGCTAAAATAATTTTGGATAAAATAAACATCACATGGGATTTGGGTTTTTCAAAATTGGACATAAGATGTAACAAGTTATTATTTTAAAAATAAAACTCATTTTTATAAAATCGTTGATAACGAAAATTTTTGAGATACTCCATTATAAGTTTTAAAATGGTGATTTTTATAACTTATACAAACTCCAAATATATAAGTAATAAAATAAAGTTTTATTAAAGATATAAAAGGTTCAAATGCATTCGAACTTAATACCGGTTATTAAAATTGAATTGCCTCAAATTATATTTAACTAGCTTTTTATATAGAACCTTGAAAACTGAATTTCTTTTAAAAATTGATACCATGGTTTATTATATGAATGTAATAACCATGATATCATATGTTTTTCAAAGTAGAATTATAAAACATATACAGACCCTTTTTACAAACATCAAATCTATGGAATCCTTTTGAAGAACACTCACACGTCTCTTGTATGCACTAGTGGGATAAAGGATACCTAACCACTTAGTGTTATATTTTGATGGTCGGTGTGTATTAGCGATTTCTATAACCAAGTTATAGGCCGATTACACAAGTTTTTCAAATTTGACGATTTAATCAGAAAACTTTTGTGATAAAGGCTACCTAACCAAGAGAGTTCCAAGGCATACATGGGATCAAACATGTCTAATTAAATTTTTTTATTAGAGATCCCATAAATCTAGGAATTATATAGCAAGATATAATTGATAATCAATATCTACCGAGTTGAATTCCAATGAATGGGATAAAGGATACCTAACCATTTATTTGTTTTGCAACTTGGATCCTAGACTTCGATAATTATTGTTTTTCTAAACTAAAAGGATAAATTACCAAAGATTAAATATTGAAAATACTAAATGAATTTTGTTAAAAAATTTTGTAGTTAAGTAATCCATTCTCATTATCGTGTATTGTCATTTTCTTTAACGACTTAATGAAACAATAACATTCGATAGATACAACTTCAGTGATTGAGTTCATGTCTTAGGAGATGTTTCTAACATCAAGCTGGGAATAATTAAAACTAAACATGATACCTAGTAAAAGCATCACTGTGATGCTTAAGATGTTTCTAACATCAAGCTGGGAATAATTATTCATGACTTCTAGTAAGTCTTGAATAATTTAAACATATATCTGATGATATATCAGGTCAAAAAATATTCCAATAAATACAGTGATGTTTTATTAAAAGCTAGTTTAAACATTTGAATAATGCAAGGCTAAAAGAATCACCTTGTGTGATCCAGGAGGTCCATGTTTTATGGACTGAACACCGTTAAGCCCAAGAAATCTACTAAAGCCCACATAGATGGATCTTGTTTCTTTTATGAAGAAACTAGAAACTGGAAGAGGATTTACTCCTCTTATTTGGAATGAAAGTCTGGAAGAAACTAGTACTCCTTGTATCTACTAGATAGAACTCATACTTTTCATATAACACGTAGGTACTTGGTACTTAATTGTTAATCTAATATATGTAAATTGCTTGCAAATATTTATTGAAGAGTAACCAAACTGAGCACAATCAAGTTGGAACTACACTCTAGGAGTTTAGTTTATTATTTATTCTTAGAACATAAATTACTTGTAATATGAAACAATATTTGTTTTGGAACAAAGTATGTTTTAATTTAGCATGTCTAAATTCATGTCTCAATTATTTTATTCAAATGTTTGATCATTAACTTAATCGTTTTTCAAAACGAAAATATTCATATTCTGAAATGATTAACCTCTATTTATGAGACTAGATCTCTTAATAGAGTTGTGAAGTAAATATTAACATGTTTATAAATAAAATTAAGTTCTATATGCAAGCACTTTTTGACTTAAACTTGTTTTAAGTCAAACTCATCTTTGACATTGTTATCTTTATTATATAAATGGTATTCACATATTCCAACTTCAAGAAAGGGATCTTTGAAGACAAATAATGTAGTTTATTTGACATATGTGAACCTTATTTATATGTAAAGCATTCTTGATGACATTTTCACTAAGGTGTAGAGAAAATGATTAAGGAACTATACACTTTGACGTATGACTTCCTTCGTAATGAATGTATGAGATTAAGCGCAAGATACCAAATCAACTTTGTTAACAACTATAGTAGTTTTAATTATATTTTACGTGGTAAAACATAATTGTGAAATCTTGGTTGAAGGTTTCAAAATTTGAGATACAAACCGGTAAGAACGATCTAAGGCCTTAATGATAATAAAGGATGAATTAAATCTTACTTGGTATGATTTACTTTCTAATCGGTAGAAATATCCTCCTTTAATGTTTTGGGGATAATACTTCAATCACTATTAAATTGTATCTTGAATATAAATACCAGCTAATAAGTAGATTAAACACTTTATAAGATTTAGTATGGAAAGACTCCATATTCATCTTACTTGATGTTTTGTGGATTTTAAGCCGGTGTTGGACTAAAAGCTTCTAAACCCAAAATCTAATAAATACATATTTGTATAATACTCTAAATGTGGCTTAGATTGTAACACCCCGTTTATTAGAAAAATAAAAAAAATTAATTAATTAATGTACTGTAGCTAAAATCATTAATGATATAGCAAAGTGTTGGTCTGGAGGAGTTAATTGTCACAATTTAGAGATTTGGGGTTAAAAGTGTAAAATACAAATTCAGGATGTAAATATTTATGAAGACAGGGACTTTGTGGTAATTATTGGAACTTAAGTTGAAAAGAATGAGAGGAGGAGGGACTAAAAATGTTAACATGGTTGAAGATAGATCATTGAACCTAAATTGAAATAAATTTAGAATGTTGAGGGCTAAAGAGTACATTCTGAACTTAATTTGTGAAGGATTTAAGGATTTTAGAAGGTGGGGTTTAAAGGGTAACTATGGGATCGGTTTTGAAATGATGTTCGAAGGGAGGGACCATTTTTTCCATTATGGCAATAAGTTTGTAGGGCTTGGGTATATGACCCATACAAACCCTAACCCTAAATAGATGAACACTCGTCAGCTCCACCCTTATGCCTCCCTCACCGGTGCCACCTCTCCACCCTTGTCTCTTAACCACCGTTGTCACACCGTAAAACCTGAACGGCGAAATCGTTCGGGGGTGGAGGACGTCATGTACAGTATCACAACAATGCAAAGTAGTAAACAAGCAACAACATCATCCATTACATTAATAATATAATTTCATACAAGTGTGTTCTGTCAAGCTATATAGACACCAAAAATATACATCAAAATAAAAGAGGAGTCTTGAACGAGCTCCAACTTCTCAAAAACCTAGCTCTGGTACCTGTCTACTGGTGACCTGAGAATACAAGTTATTTTGAAAGAGTTTATCAGCTTTAAAGCTGGTGAGATCATAAATATATTAGTGTCTGTGTTTCTATGAAAGCATTTGTAAGATGTTTGTAAGATGAAATGTATAAGTTCTGTAAAGTTTGTATTTGTTTGAACACTTATAGAAAACCCTATGTTTCCTACTAAAAGCAGCCTTCTACCAAGGCATCTAGTATATGTGTATGTGTCTCTTGAAAGAGTGTGTATTTTCCCAAATCCGACTATCATTAAAAAAATATAGTTTTTACATTACCGTGCATCGTGTCAATGTTCACAAACTGAATGTAATGGGAAAATAATATGGTATTGTAGTGTTGTATTAAGTAACTACTGCTGTACTAACTACTTTTAACTAATTGTTATTTAAAGTACGATGTGATCGGCCTGTATCCTGCTACCAACTCAATAGTAAAATGACAATGTAAGACGCCGTAAGAAATGACATTTGGCACCTGTAGACTTGCAAGTCCCACTGTAGCGAGCAGCAAGGTGAAGGATAGTCAATCCAGTATAGATCTATACACAAACTCATACGCTCCCCACTTAAGGAGATTTTGGAGACAAAAACGGTCATGATAGGTAGTGCCATGCCCCGTTTAGTGGCTCACATAACTGTAGTAATGTATATGTAATGTATGTGCTAGCTGTATTGTGTGTTCTTTCTCTGTCTAACCTGTATGTTTTGTTTCTCATCATAGTATCTATTGTTAGTTTCTCGTCATAGTATCTATTGTTTGTTATTGACTCATGTATGAACTGACTCTTTGTACGTTTCATTGTTCTAGTAATAGTATTAGTATCTCCCTAAACTATACCTATTATAGTTTACTAGTAATGTTGTTTGTATATATGAACTTGTTTGTATACTCTTGATACCCAAAGGTATTGTACTGAATGAAGTAACCTTTTATATCTATATACATATACATAATATATAACTAGGATAAAAACGACCTTCGGACAGATAACCCTGATACCCTAAGTCCACAACCAAATAGGAACAGGAAGTAAGGTGAGTTATCAGTCCTAAGTCCTTTCAATCCTACTTATATAACTATATCTATATAGATACACATTTAACTGAAATATAAATTTAAAAGATTTTAAGTATCAGTAATTGACATGTGAAAGAGTTGATAAAAGCGTTTGATATGTAAAAGAGTTTGTAAAACAGTTTGATAACACAGTTTGAAAAGTAAGAAGACCACTTGTTTGGTAGTTATTAATCACATGTGATTGATATAATAACTATAATAGTTCAACTTGTATTCCCTCCCCCCCATAAAAGCATTTAAAAACATTTAAAAGGTTAATTAAGGCATATGAACTCACCTGTAGTGAGTGGTTTGGATGAACTGATGATATAGGATTGCTAGGTGTCAAGTGAAGACTTGTACACACACAATGATGCTAGTTAACATATAATAACACATAAATGTATCCAATTAGTCTTTAAACAACTAATTAACAAGGTTAAGACATCCTAGGACATGATAAACAACTTATATAAGTGTTATAAGTCCCCATGATTACACCTAAGTGTTGTAGGACATTGCTATTGAGTTTAGGGTT
Organism: Lactuca serriola; assembly: GCF_051521515.1. Taxonomy (NCBI): domain Eukaryota; kingdom Viridiplantae; phylum Streptophyta; class Magnoliopsida; order Asterales; family Asteraceae; genus Lactuca; species Lactuca serriola. Next base: position 253,859,689 of record NC_136410.1, on the reverse strand, counting down.
CAAGGGAACCACTTATTTGAGTTTACGGTTTTATGACCATAAACCATTGAGTTTACGGCCGTAAACTCATGCTTCTTTGACCATGTGTTTTTTTGAAGCTGTACAAGTCCTTAGAAGCATTTCTACTTGAAGTATAAGCCTATGGAAGTGATTAGGACACCATTTCACTCCTAAATGGAGTTTACGGTCCTTAGACCATTTTCCTTTGGGTTTACGATCGTAAACCCATATGGTTTATGGTCTTTTGATGTTTTCAAGCCGTTAACTCATCAAGGAAGGGATTAAAGCAAGTTTCCAAGGCTTAGGAGGGACTAGGGCACACTTTGGCACCCTTTTTAGGGTTTACGGTCCAAGAACATCTTGGACCGTAAACACCATGATCTTGGTGTTTCTTGGGTGAGTTCTTGATATATGGAAGTGTAACAAGCCTTAAGATACTCTAGAATAGAAGTACTTACAAGATAGTGGCTTGAAAAGGTGCTAAAAGTCCAAGAACACTAGTGTGTGTTCTTGGTGTTCTTGGTGAAACTTGAAGAGCTAACCTTTTGGAATGATTTCATGGATGAAAGTGTTTTAAATCAATAGATTAAGTAATATATCAACTTAATAGGGCTAGAAACACTTACAAGTTGAAGATCTTGAAGAATTGTTGGATGATACTTGAGAAAGAATTGAGTTTGGATCTTTAATTTGTGAAAAATGGTAAATAATGACTAAGTGTCATATATATACCCCTAATTTAGGGTTTACAGTCGTAAACACCTTTGTTTAGGCCATAAACTCCAAACTCTTGGAGATTTGGGACTTTATTGTTGCACAATAAACCCTAGAGCATCCTCTCTCCTGGTATCTCCCGAAGTACTAACTTAAAAAGACTCAAACTTATTCCAAAAAGCTTGAAAGTTAGCAGAAACTGTTCTGAATTCAATTGAATTGAAATGTTCTACATAATAGAAATTTTGGGTTGTCACATCATCCCCCCTTAGAAGGAATTTTGTCCTGAAATTAGAATTTAAGCAAATAGGTAGTTACAAATAACTAAGTAAAAAGATGAGGATATTTCAGTTTCATCTGATCATCACGCTCCCAAGTGAATTCCGGTTCTCGCTTGGCGTTCCATGAAACCTTCACTATCGGGATACGGCTTTGCTTCATTTGCTTGACCTCCCAGTCCATGATCTCTACAGGTTCTTCCACGAAGTTGAGGCTCTCGTTGATCTCGATCTCGTTGAGTGGGATTACAAGAGTCTCGTCGGACAGACACTTTTTCAAGTTCGAGACGTGGAAGGTAGAATGTATGATACTGAGTTCGCGTGGTAAGTTAAGTTTGTAAGCTATAGGGCCGATTCTTGAGAGAATCTCGAAAGACCCTATGTACCTTGGATTTATCTTTCCACGCTTTCCGAAGCGTATCAAGCCCTTCTAGGGTGAGACCTTCAATAGGACGCGGTCGCCCACCTGGAATTCCAACGGTTTCCTTCATTTATCAGCGTAGCTTTTCTGTCGGTCTCTAGAAGCTTTCAATCGTTCACGAATCTGAACGATCTTCTCTGTTGTTTCCCGTATGATCTTTGGACCTGTGAGAGTGTTGTCAGGAACTCGTCCTTTAGCTAACTGGGTATCACCCACCTCAACCCAACACAGAGGGGATCTGCACTTTCGGCCATAGAGGGCTTCGAATGGAGCAGCCTTTATGCTCGTGTGATAACTGTTGTTTTAGGAAAATTTGACAAGGGGTAAATGAGTATCCCATGCTTTCCCAAGGTCGATCACACAGGCTCGCAACATATCTTCCAAGGTTTGTATAGTTCTCTCACTTTGTCCGTCGGTTTGTGGATGGTAGGCTGTACTCATGTCCAGCCTAGTTCCTAAGGAACTTTGTAGCGACTGCGAGAACCTCGAAGTGAACCTACTATCTCTGTCCGAGATAATGGATATGGGAACACCTTGCAGTCGTACAATCTCCCGTATGTAAGTTCTTGTAAGCTTCTCCATCTTGTTTGTTTCTTTGATCGGCAGGAAGTGTACAGACTTGGTCAATCTATCGACGATGACCCATATGGTATCAAGTCCGCCCGTTGTCTTGGGCAACTTGGTTATAAAGTCCATAGTGATCCACTCCCACTTCCATTCCGGTATTTCCGGTTGTTGTAGTAAACCGTAGGATTTCTGTTATTCGACCTTGACCTTTGCGCAAGTAAGGCATTTACTCACGAAGGTAGCAATCTCTACTTTCATGTTAGGCCACCAGTATAGCTTTTTAAGATCCAGATACATCTTATCTGAACCTGTGTGGACGGAATAACAAGTGTTGTGAGTCTCGGTCATGACCAAGTCTCTGAAGCCACCGTGCTTTGGTGTCCAGATCCGATCCATGAGGTATAAGGCTCCGCCACCCTTGACTTCCAAATTCTTTTCCATCCCTCTCAGGGATTCACCTGCTACATTTTCAAGTTTCAAAGTGTCAAGTTGAGCCTCCTTAATTTGCGTGGATAATTGTGAATGGATAGTTATAGTCAATGATTTGACTCTACGACCAGAATATTCTTTCCGACTGAGGGCGTCAGCTTCTACATTGGCTTTACCCGGATGATAACAAATTTCGCATTCGTAATCACTGAGTAGCTTGACCCACCGTCGTTGTCTCATGTTGAGCTCCTTCTGGTCAAATATGTGTTGTAGGCTTTTGTGGTCTGTAAAGATAGTGCTTTTCGTACCGTACAGTTAGTGTCTACAGATCTTCAGAGCAAACACAACTGCTCCAAGTTCAAGATCGTGGGTCGTGTAGTTGACCTCATGTGTCTTCAGCTGTCTTGAAGCATAGGTGATGATCTTACCTCGCTGCATCAGAACACGTCCGAGCCCTTGATTTGACGCATCGCAATAGACAACGAAGTCTTCTATCCCTTCGGGAACGGATAGTATTGGTGTGGTGCACAAGGCTTGTTTGAGTGTTTGGAACACTCTCTCCTGCTTCTCTTTCCAGTCAAAGGCCACGCCGTTCTTGGTCAGTGTTGTAAGAAGTTTCGCAATGCGGGAGAAGTTCTGAATGAACCTGCGATAGTAGCCATCGAGGCCTAGAAATTGACGAATTTCTGTAGGCGTATTCGGTGCTGACCAGTTCTCAATGGCTTTGATTTTCGAAGGGTCCATGTGTATTCCCTCTTTGCTAACCACATGCCCTAAAAATTCGACTCTTCGGATCCAAAATTCGCATTTCGAGAACTTTGCATAGAGCTTCTCCGAACGTAATGTTTCTAGGACTTGTCGCAGATGTTGACTATGCTCCTCCTTACTACAAGGGTAGATAAGTATCTCATCGATGAAGGCGATGACGAGCTGATCCAAGTAAGGACGACACACCCTATTCATTAAGTCCATGAATACAGCGGGCACGTTTGTTAATCCGAATGGCATCACTACGAATTCATAGTGCCCATAACGAGTTCGGAAGGTTGTCTTCGGAACATCCTCCCCTAGCACTCGTATATGGTGATATCCGAATCTTAAGTCGATTTTTGAACAGAAGTTCGCCCCTTGAAGTTGGTCAAATAAATCGTCGATACGAGGCAACGGATAACGATTTTTGACGGTCAGTTTGTTGAGCTCCTTGTAGTCGATGCACATACGAAATGATCCATCTTTCTTCTTGACGAACAAGACTGGAGCTCCCCAGGGTGAGAATCTTGGCCTTATAAAGCCCTTGCTGAGCAGCTTGTTAAGTTCACAGGACAGTTCTTGCATCTCTGCAGGTGCTAGATGATAGGGCGATTTGGCTACAGAGGTAGCCCCTGGAACTAAGTCTTTTCGGAACTCGACTTGACGTTGCAGAGGTAATCCTAGGTGTTCTTCTGGAAATATTTCGGGAAAGTCGCGTACTACTAGAATGTTTTGAATATCCTTCGTTTCTTGGCTCACATCGACCACATGAGCAAGGAATGCTCGACATTCCTTTCGCAATAATTTCTGAGCTTGAATGCTCGAGATGATACGAAGGTTCATGTCGGGTTTATCGCCATAAACTACTAGGGTTTCGCCAGACGGCAGATTAAGGCAAACAACCTTTTCGTAACACATGATGTCGGCATGCTGGAAACTCAACCAATCCATGCCGATAATGATGTCAAAACTTTTAATTGAGACCGATATGAGATCGATTAAAAACGAATGGCTATCTAAAGTTAGGGTACACCCTATGAATATACTGCTAGTGCTCTCTGTCTTGCCATTAGCCATTTCTACAGTGAACGGTTCTTTAAGTGCTCGTGATTTTTGCTTAAGTAAATGAGCAAATTTTTGGTTCACGAAACTCCTCTATGCTCCACTATCAAATAGAATGCATGCATAAGAGTTATCGAGGAGGAACATACCAGTGACCACTGTGGGGTTGGCAACCACTTCCTCATGGCCTATGGCCAGAATTCTTGACACTCCACCGGCAAACCCTGCCTTCGGGCAGTTCCTTTTGAAGTGGCCTACCTCACCACATCCGTAACAAGCTTGGCCCACTCCTGTGTCGGGCACTTAGTTGATTGGCTTCACCGGAGCTTGACAGAAACGGGCATTGTGCCCCTTCCTGTTACAGTTCAAACACTGCTTTTCCAGGCAGGCATCGACGTGATGGAAGTTGCATTTGTTGCACTTGAGCAAACTTCCAGCATACTGCTTTACCGGAGCAGCAGCGATAGGTGCTATCGTAACATGCACTGCCACGACCTGCTGCTTTTTGACAGCCTTTGTCTACTTTTTGTCATCCCAAAACTTCCGCTTGGGATCAGTGGTTCTTGTGGGTTTTGAGATGGCCAAGGTTGTTGTTGCGGCCGGGGTATGAACCCCATGGTCTATGAGCCGCTGTGCCAATCGTTTGGCACTATCAAATGTAGTGGGGTGTGATGCCAAGACATTTCCTTGCTATGGTGGCATCAGCCCCCATATATATCTCTCGATTTTCTTTCCCTCAGTATGAACCATGTTGGGACAGAGGGCCACCAGTTCACAGAATCTGACGGTGTAGGCGACTACGTTGGAGCCCTTCATGGTTAGGCTCCACAGTTCTTCCTTCAGTTTCTGGATCTCGCCCCTCGGGCAGTACTCCTCAATCATGAGGTCTTTTAAAGTTTTCCATCCTATAGCATTATCCATTATGAAAGATAGTGACTTAACATGGCTATTCCACCATGTTAGGGCTTTTGTTTCAAAGGTGCAAGCAGCAAACTTGACCTTGCTCTCCTCTGGACAGGAGCATATTTCGAAAACCGATTCGGTTTTCTTGAACCATTGCGAGAGGGCAGTGACTCCGCCAGTCCCTTTGAAGGAAAATGGCTTGTAGTTGGTGAAGTCCTTGTAAGTGCACTCTTTCAAGCGCACAAGGATTTCACCATGAGAAGATAGTACAGGGGTTCATCCTCCAGTGGAACTAGAAGAATGATATTGTGCTATGGCTGTAGCCACAGCCGCAGCTACAACAGCATTTAGAGATGCCGTGTCGAACTGAGGAGTAGGTGGTGTTGGAGTTAGAGTACTCAAAGGATTACACCTTGTTGATTTGCGAGGAGGCATTCTTCAACTATAAGTTTAAAGAAAATATGTACATGGTGGTTAAAATCAATTGTAAGCATAATGAGAGTGTTCCATGGGCTAAATCACCATAGTCCAACAGTTGAATGAATGTACGTTTTGAAATAGCAGTATAGTAGAAGAGTAGGAAAAACACAAGAGTAAAATTTTTTCCAACAGATTAGATAACTGCCAATGTTACTGGTATTACTGATGTAAACGAGTTCGGGAAAAACGACCTTACAGTAGGTCTTACATCAAACCATATGAGGGAAAATGTTTGACAGCTTAGTAGACTACATTGTGTACTGAAAGATAGGAATATTTACAGACAAGTGCTACATAGAGCACAGATACGAAAGGCTACTACTTCTTCAAAAGAAAAGATGTGCTAGACATATTCTAACGGTGATGGGAATTCCTCGGGCGAACCCTAAGATCTGCCACTTGACGAACCACATCTTGATGGTGTCGCTCATGAGCTATTGAGTTCATTTGTGTTGTGTCTTGGGCCTTACATTTTGTATCCAGATTGGGCCTGTCCATCCGTGTCTATCTAGATTAGTTTCGTTGTTATCTAGATTAGCAGTTAGGGTTATAGTATATATATATATATATATATATATATATATATATATATATGCATGCATGTATGCGTATATTAATGACGGTTGTTAATCACGTAGAGTTTTGTAACCTTAAACACCTCTACAGATTGAAGTTCTTTATCGAGCTCTTCTGAGGTGTTATCACATTAATCATAGGACATATTCAGTGCCATACTTGTGTTCTTTGTTACGTACTTGTTTAATATCCTGCTTAGAATCATACGATCCTAAAAGAACTTTGTTCTAACAATTGGTATCAGAGTAGGAGATTGTGTGATCAATACATATTACTTTTGTATTCATAATACTTTAGGGTTTCCGCTTTTATCGTATAAATAAAAGTCTTCGTCTTCATATCGACGACAACTCTGTTTTTGATAAAACCTTAATCTCAAGTTTACAGGTTTGATTCTAGCAGCTCACCATGTCTCACGATGATTCGCATACAAACCCCGTAAACATCTCAAACAGCATCAGATCAACAACCAGAGTACCCATACTCTATACTCAAGACTATGAAGTATGGGCTCATCACTTTGAAGATTACGTGGTTGGATCTGAAGACAATGGCTATCTCATATGGGAAGCTATCACTCGTGGACCTTTTGTACATTCGGGAACAAAAACGACTGTCAAGTCGCAAACGGATTACAACAAGCTGGTGATGGATGTTGAGAAGATGCCACAGGATGAGAAGGACAAGCTCTTGTGTAACGTTAAATCCATGCGAATGATAAGATTCGCCCTGCAATCTGAAACCTTTCGACTAGTAGGTTCATGCACAACTGCTAAAGAGATATGGGATAGGTTGAAGGAACTTTACTCAACTGATGAAGACCTGGAACACTCCATTCAAACTTTGTTGCTGTCAGAATTTGGAGTTTTCGAACAGAAACCTGAAGAGAAGCTTGTACAGACATTTGATCAGTTCAATCATCTCCTCAATAAGATGATCAAGCACGGGATAGAGAGAAAGCTGATCGAGCAGAAAGTAACGTTCATGAACGGGCTGAGACCAGAATGGATGGTCGTGGTTTCCACTGTGAAGGCACATGAACAGTTCAAATCGTACTCGTTGGCGAACCTAGTAGGTATACTAAAGTCTCATGAAAGTTTTGTAATCAAGGAAGCGAAAGTGATCTCTGGTGTGGGATCGTTGGCTCTTGTTTCTAAAGGAAAAAGTACTGCAGGAAAAGAAGAAGAGTCAGACATGTCAGAATGCGACCTTACAAGTGAGGAGTATGCCATGATGGTCACAAATCCAAAGAAATTTGCAAGAAGAAAATTTCCTGTCAGCAAGAACCAAAACTGGCAGGGAAGTTATAGTTCTGAAAAGATGAAGGATGAACCGAAAGTCTCCTCTCAAAAGGACGAAGAGAAAAAGGAGAGCAAGCTTGCTGGAGACTCTGGATACGACTGCAACTATTGTCACGGCAAGAACCATTTTACCAAAGATTGCATGTTGAGAAAGATGGCTAAGAAAAGAAAGGATGAAGATGATGAGGCGTATTATATGCGAAAATTAGAAGAAGTAAAAAATAAAAAGACATCCAACAGCTCGATGAATGCCTTAATCGTACAAGAGAATGCTAGGGAAGATGAGTTCGGTGGCGTAGAAGTCTGGTCAACCGACTCTGAAGACGAAGAGGTAAGAAGGCCCACTCATGGAAAGACATATGCGGAAAAGAATGAAGGTTCGGGTGGAAAGTGTTTTATCGTCACTGCTGGTCCATCAACCGAAGGTGCAGATACGGAACGAACCTGATAGAAAACAAGTGCTTTGCGGCCAAGCCGGTGAGTGAGAAGATCAACGACTGCGATCGATTGATCAAAAAGGTACATTCTATTCTTGAGTCTCTTAAAATCTCAAAAACTGATTATCAAGAAGAATTAAATGAATTAAACTTTAAATTTTCTAACCTAAGTAGTAGCCTCATGCAAACCCGCTTAGCAAATTCTAACCTAACTGACCAACTCGGCAGGGTGTCTTCAAAAAGTGAGGAAAGGAGAATGTGAATTGAACTAAAGGAAGCGGAGTTAGTTAGAGCTAGGGATGAATGTATTTATTTGCAAAGGGGCAATTTAAAGTTATTAAAACAAAGAAATGTTTTCTGTTTAATTGCGAAGCGTCTTTATACTAACATTGCTCAATTACATTTAAGCTGTGAAATTGGCAAGAAAATTCATAAAATGATTTTGCCCTTTCTTGAATTTAAGGAAGATGAAGTTATAGCAGAATGTGAATCAGAGGTGTCCTCTGAAGAGACATCAAGTTCGTATAGGTTGGGTTTGGATAAGATAGAAACCTTCATCGATTTTAAGGAACATAAGAGCATGTTAAAAAATATCTTAGATGAAAATGATAGGCAAAAGATTAAAACTGAAACTCTGCAAGCATTCGATCTGTCAAATGCCAAGATTGTTCAAGATAATAAAATAAGCTTAGATAATTCGTCTGAATTTGATGCGGAAAGCGAGATGAGTGAAATCTCAGTAGAGGATGAAGTTGATTGCTCGAAGTTTATGAAACATGAAACCGAGAATGAAAAACCTCTTATATCAGAAAACTCTGTTGAGTTTGCTCGTCTGTCAAAAGAACAGAAACCAAAACTCAAGGAAAAGGCCTTGGTCTATCAAAAGGTTCATACCGTGCCAAATCAGGTTTATGCTGTGACTGGGGTCACTCAACGGCAAACGACAGAATTAAGAATCATAGTTGACGAAGATAACGCTAAAGGATGCGAAGACTATTTCTGGTCTGCTCCTATTGACAACGCAGATGAGACTGTGGGACTATCTGAGAAAACCACATGGAGAGTCAAAGGTAGATACATACCAGAGCCCATCAACAAACCCTCCAGTTTCGATATTCCAAGCTCAAGTGGAACCAAAGATGTTCCTGAGGAACCAATGGTTGAACCTGATGTTCCAATCAAGAGGGAAGAACCGAAAGTTCAAACTAAGAAAAGTATAGAATCTAAAATGAAAGGTAAGACAACTGCAACTCAGAAGGAGAAACCAAAGGCCAACTTCAATATTCACAAATCTCAGAAGGAGCTAGTTGAACAGAAACGCTTGAGAAATCAGAGATATGCCACGAATCTGAATGAAAGGAAAAAGCATTGGAATTCTCAAAATCCCAACTATGAGCCTCCCAGGAAAGGATCCATGGACAAGGGAAAGGAAAAATTAAAGGAAAATTTCAGTCCAAATTCCTACTATTCCAAATCTTAGAACCGAAAGTCATGTCTCAGTCCTGAACCCACTTTTGGTGCTCGACCTAGACTCGGTGCTCGACCTAGATTCGGTTCTCAACCCAGATTCGGTCCCAATCCTAGTAATGGATCCTCCAAGTCCCAAGTTGAAACAAATTCTTTAAAGGACATCAAAGGAAAAGAAAAGCTAGTATCAGACTCTGAGAAGGAAAATAAGAAATCCTCTTCTAAACCTAGGAATCAAACGAAAAATCCTAAACCATCAAAAACAACCCCAACTGATACACTAAAATTTAAAGAAGATAAAACAAAAATCAAGGTGTATACCATTAAAAGAAAAGATCAAACCACTCTCATTAAACGAACCTTTTTAGTTGATGTTTCTGCAGTTATTCCTTTCTCTGTGAAAAACTCACCAGGACCCAAGAAACTTTGGGTTCCTAAATCTGCTTGAATTTGCAGGTAATTAGTGACGAGCAGTTTGACGACGAATGGTATATAGACAGTGGCTGCTCGCGTCACATGACAGGGAGGAAGGAGGAGCTAAGAGAGTTTCGGTCCCTGAAAGATGGTGGGTCTATGAAGTTTGGAAACAATTCCTATGGAACAATCAAAGATACGACATGATAACAAATGGAGACTTCTCGATCAGAAAGGTGGCTTATGTAGAAGGATTGCAACACAATCTCATCAGTGTGTCACAATTAGGGGTTGGCACGAGTTTGAAGGTATCATTCGATGATGAGGGGTCTGAGATAGTGGAAAAACAATCCAAGAAGGTACTGCTGAAATCTGCACGAAAGGGAGAGATGTACCCTCTGAATCTTAACCCAATTCGAGGGACACCAGCTATCTGTCTGCTGTCAAAGGCAAACACCGATGAAAGCTGGTTATGGCATCGACGTCTATCACACCTGAATTTCAAAGACATCAACAAATTAGAGATTGGTGATCATGTTCGAGGCCTTCCTCTTCTCAAGTTCGAAAAGGAGCATTTATGTGCAACATGTGAGATGGGTAAACAGAGCAGAAGAAGCCATCCTACACGCATCAATACTAAGATAGTGGAAGCACTTGAACTGTTACACATTGATTTATGTGGACCTTCTGCTATAGAGAGTATCGGTAGACGTAAGTACATTCTTGTTATTGTAGATGATTTTTCACGCTTCACTTGGGTTTTCTTTCTTAAGCAGAAATCAGATGCTACTCCCAAGCTGAAGGCATTCATCAAGCAAATAGAAGTACAACTAAAGAAAACGGTCAGAAACATTAGAAGTTACAATGGTCTGGAATTCAAGAACAAGGATTTTGAGGAGTTTCTGGCTGATAAGGGGATAACTCACAATTTTTCGGCCCCTTATACACCACAGTAGAATGGGATTCTTGAAAGACGAAACCGCTGGTTATGTGAAGCAGCTAGAACCATGTTAAGTTTCGCTTCCCTACCTTTATACTTCTGGGCTGATGCAATTGCCGCTGCATGCATGCTATACTCAGAATCAGTCTTTGCTCAACAAGAGATTCTCCATAACTCCTTATGAGATCATCAACAATAGGAAGCCGAATGTCAAATTTTTCCATATCTTCGGTTCAAGGTGCTTCATTTTTAATTCTAAAGAGAACCGAAATAAGTTTGATATTAAACCCGATGAGGGCATATTTCTGGGTTACTCTCTGTCATCAAAAGCATACAGGGTATTGAATAAGCGTTCCAAAACAATTGAAGAGACTTATTATGTCACCTTTGATGACAACTATATGCAGAAGGTTCAAAGGACTGAAAGTGCCTTAGGAGACATATTCCCAGAATTTGGACAGGTCTCGGTTCCAATATCCAACCTGTTTGAGGAATACATTCGGCTATTCGATGAACCAGAAAAAGCAATACATTCAGAAGCAATGACAGAAGATAACAAACTTGATAATCTCAAGAAGATCATCGACGAAGCTACTAAATAGATGGAAAGCGAACCACCAAGTACTAACTCATAAACAGGCTCTCCAAACAAAGATTCAACATTCCAGGGTGAGAGCTCTACAACCTCACAGACAAGCGGAGCTTCTGTTGAGGGGGAGAATCCAAATTCATATCCTACATCTAAAGGTTCAGATGATAAAGCAAACACTGATCCAAAACAACCAAGTGTTAGTCAAATCGAGGGGGGAGAAACCAACTTCCACAAGAAATGCAGACTCTGATGCTGACAGAGATTTCACTTCGCCAGTCGAGGGGGAGAAGGAGAAAGAAAGTGATAGTTCTACTGACGAAGGTGAGGGTGATCTGTCAGATGTTAAAATAGAAGTAGAAGCTGAATTGAATCCAGAATATGATCCAAGCTATCCTCCATTAGTGAAATGGACAAAAGACCATCCCAAAGAACAAATTATTGGTGAAACCTCAGAAAGTGTTCTTACTCGATCTCAATTGTAGGCGAAACAAACAACATTATTCTCTAAAGTGGAATTTTGTATGTTCAATTCATTTATTTCCAAAATTGAGCCGAAAACTGTAAATGTTGCACTTGATCATTCAGAATGGGTTCAAGCAATGTAGGATGAGCTCCATGAGTTCGAACGCAACAGAGTTTGGAGGTTGATTCCTACACCGAAAGATGCTTCTGTTGTCGGCCTGAAATGGGTGTTTAGAAATAAGCTGGACAATGAAAGGAATGTAATTCGTAACAAGGCCCGGTTGGTTGTAAAAGGTTATTGTCAAGAAGAAGGGATATATTATGAAGAAACCTTTGCTCCAGTAGCAAGGTTAGAATCTGTCAGAATCTTTCTCGCATATGCTGCTCACAAGAACTTCGAAGTTTTCCAAATGGATGTCAAATGCGATTTCTTGAATGGAGAATTAGAAGAAACCGTTTATGTTGAGCAACCGCCTGGTTTTGTGAATGAAAAATACCCTGCTCATTGCTATGTGTTGGATAAAGCTGTCTATGGACTAAAACAAGCACCGAGAGCCTGGTATGAAACGCTAACTCGCTTCTTGAAAATGTCAAAATTTAAACAAGGTTCGTTTGACCCAACCTTCTTTCATAAGAAGGAAGGCGAACATTTGATGATTGTTCAGATTTATGTTGATGATATCATCTTTGGCTCCATGAATCCTAGCTTAACAGCTGAATTCAAGAAGTTGATGGAGACTAAATTTGAAATGAGCACAATGGGTCCAATTAACTTTTTCCTTGGTTTGAATATTAGACAGGGACCAGAAGGTATCTTTATAAACCAGGAAGCATACACCAAGAACTTACTGACAAAATTTGGAATGAAAGGTGACTCAAACGTGAAGGTTCCTATGGCATTTGGCACTAAGCTAACCCCATCTTTGGAGAAACCTACTGTGGATATAACACTTTATCGTCAAATGATCGGGTCCCTCATGTATTTAACAGCTAGTAGACCAGATATTATGTTTTCTGTTTGTTACTGTGCCAGGTTTCAAGCCAATCCAAGAGAACCTCACATACTTGCTGTGAAGAACATTTTTCGATATCTGAAGAAAACTTCATCTCTTGGTCTCTGGTATCCTGCAAGATCTGGGTTCTTCATCCAAGCCTTCTCTGATGCTGATCTAGGAGGATGTGGACTGGACAGAAAGAGTACTATAGGTGGATGCCAATTTCTTGATGGGAAACTTGTTAGTTGGCAGTCCAAGAAACAAACTTGTGTTTCATTATCCACAACTGAAGCTGAATATATTGCTGCAGCATCCTGCACCTCTCAAGTGGTTTGGATTCAAAGTCAACTAAGAGATTATGGGCTAATTATGAAGAAGATTCCTCTCTATTGCGATTCTGAAGTGCAATTAGGATTTGTCATAATCCAGTGCAACACTAAAAAACCAAGCATATTGCACTTCGGTATCATTTCATCAAGGATCATGTAGAAGATGGGAATGTGGAAGTACACTTTGTACGATCTGCTGATCAACTGGCTGACATCTTTACTAAAGCCTTACGAGAAGCAACCTTTAACAAAATCTTACAAGGCTTCGGCATGATGGAAGGAGAGTCGGTACCGAATCCTCAAAACTCTCATTAAAATTAGACAACCGAAATGGACAGACCGCTCGGTCTATTTCGGCTCTAGACTTTTAGGGAACCGAAATGGACAGACCGCTCGGTCTATCTCGGCTCCGTAATTTTTTAGAACCGAAATGAACCGAACGCTCAGTCTATTTCACTTCACTCGTTTGAAATAAGGTTTCGGTTGTATATTCTGTGCATATCTCTCTTTTGATTTGAACTTAATTATTTTATCTTTCTGTTTTTATTCTTTTTCAGAAAATTTCAAAAATTCCAAAATTATTTTATTTTTCTGTTTTTATTATTTTTCAGAAAATTTCAAAAATTCCAAAAAATATTTTATCTTTCTGTTTTTATTCTTTTTCATAAAATTTCAAAAATTCCAAAAATATTTTATCTTTCTGTTTTTATTCTTTTTCAGAAAATTTCAAAATTCCAAAAATATTTTATCTTTCTGTTTTATTTTTTTATTTTTTTTTATTTTTGTTTGCCTCGTATGTTTGTTTGTTTGGCTTGTTTGGTGTGTTTCTTTACTTTTCATAGGTGATATGAATACCCATATAATCGACTGTGGATCTACGGAAGGTAAGATTCAATTTCAAAATGAACTAGTTAAGGGGTCCCTAGAAGCATGCTGTTGCATGTTGTCTTAAGCCTCTACGATCGTGAGCAGGCCTTAATGATTCAATTAACACCCATTGTTTCTTCCAAATCAGGCTAATTTATATTACTCGATCTAGAGCTACCTTACTCTTCTCATATGTGTAAAGAGTTTCTCTGCTTTGTCAGGATTATCTAGCAGAAGGTACATTCGGTTCTTTAGCCACCTCCTTATATTCTCCATCTACTCTCGGTTCACCAACGTAACCCTTGAGACTCTCGGTCTTTACCACTGAGGTTTATGGTTACACAACATCTGTGTTTGTGATCTTAGATACGTATACCACGTGCTAAGTGAAACCCAATATCCAACACCAAAAATGAATTAACGGTGAATTATATATTCAAGAACTTACTGGTTACCTGAAGAAATCTCTTTTTATTTTTGTGTGATCTTTTATGAAATTGTCTACTACCAAGGCATTTCTTCCCAAAGAGATCCAGTTTATTTTTTTTGAGATTTCTGATTTCTCTATAGTCACTAAAACAATAAAACCCACCTACCTGTTCTACAGACCTCATCGGTCTCACAGGTACTTCTTCCAACGTTCGGTTTTATGTTGAAACTCGGAGTTCGGTTGAAGATAAGCTACCCTAAGCCTATGATTAAAAGAAGCCTTTCAATGTTTATTAACAAACAGTTGATCGTATTTTTCGGGAAACCACACAAGCACTTCAAGTCTCTCTTGACTTTGCAGGAAGTGATTCTTGCCCAGAATCCTCTGCTTTCTGTCTAATTATAAGACATCACTCACATCCCATACACATTTGATTTGTTTCTTTATCTTTGTCACACTTATGCACGGAAATTTTTATTTTCCAACATTCTTGTTACTGTTTGGCTTGAGTTTTGGATTATTTATTGTAACCAAACGAGGGGCTAATGTGGAATTTTAAACGCCGATTGAAGATAAGATTTAGGCGCGTGAATTTGAACGGTTTCTAAAGCCATGCGTGCTGACGTATACCTGGGAGTAACCAAACTGTCACATCGCGTTTTTTCAGGCGACGTTTAGTGATCTCATCATAATCATCACGGTTTTCTCTCTCCAGGAAATGGTATATAAAGGGTTGAACATCTTATTTGTCTTTTACCAGCATTCAATTCTCTCAAACTTACCAGCATTCAAGTCTCTCAAACGACGAGTAAACAGTGTTCATCATCTTCTTCATCCATCAATGGTGACTTCCTCTTCAGTACATGAACACACGGCATCATCATCCTTGCTTACCATTAAACCTAACCAAAATATGATCATTGAACTTAATTCGTTCATATATGACTCATATATGCTGCAGGTTGTGGAATGTTTAAAATATTCCCCCTGATTTTAGCCCTAACCCAGGTTGAAGCAGTCCCAATGTCGCTGTTATCATAGGTTTATTCCACGACGACTTATGACAAAAACAAAGATCGTATCTATTTTATCATCCACGACAAGAAGGCTTCGGTTTCAAAGGTGAAGTTCTGTTCGATTTTGAATCGTGCAGTCGATTCTTCTGTCATCTCGCTAGACTTCATCACCACATCTCAGCTATTTTCAATGATGTACGAGATGGGGTATACCGATGTGCTCACAACCATTACCAAAGTGAAGAAATCTTATTTACCCTCTCGGTGGAATGGCTTGCTCACTCTACTGATTAAGGGTTTAGCAGAACGATGTGGTGGTTATGATACTACTGGCAAGGGTTTTCTCGCCATTCTTTATGGCCTCTACAACGGGATCAATCTTGATTATGGCTCTATAATGTGGTCTCAGGTGGTGGAGAGTCTCAATACATCGACACGGCATTCTGAAGTTTCTTGTGGGCGTTTTTGGACCCTGATTACAAGGAAGGCAATTAATTCTTTAGATATTCCGATCATGCAGGATGCTCTACTTGCTTCTGTTGCCACATTCCATACAAAGAAGATAATTCTCTCTGATCCGCTTAAGTTTCCTCATTGTGGAATGATTCCTGAGACTATGTATCGTGGCGTTACAAAAAAGAGCAATGTCTTGGCTGACTATAGGAAACTTCCTCCTATCGGACCAAGAGTTCTGTCTCCAGAGCAGCAAGCAACTTTGGATGCACTAGAAAAGCCTACCAACAGAAGAAAGAGGGTTTCAAAGAAAGAGGATCCTGAGGAACGTAAGTCCAAGAACTCTAAATGCAAGTCTGGTGAAGGAGATACTTCTCAACCGAAACAGAAGAAGATAAAGAAGATGGCTCGCAGACCTAGAGGGAACACTCCTCCAAGCACAGATCATGCAGATGAGCAAAGTGAGGAAGAAGAGGTTCATCATGTCTCACCCCAAGAGCCCACTCCTCCACGATCTCCTACTCCACCAGAATCTCCAAATCACAACAGAGTTCCAACTCCAACCCAATCGCCGAAACAGACTGTTCCACTTTTTGTTCCCCCTGTTACTACACCCCTTACCACTCAAGCAACAACTTTGCCAACCCCACCACCAATTACTTCAGTTCCTATTTCTACTATACCCTTATCTTCTCCACTTATAACCGAATCCACAACCACTACCATTCCCAAATCCACTGTGGAAGTCAATGTATCTTATATAGGGGCTACTAATGTGACTAAAACTCCAATCGATACCAAACTACCTTCACCAACCCCATCATCTGATTCTGGTGCTACTCTTGGGGGAGACGATGAAGAATTTGACTCAATCTACTACAGTCCTTACCGACTTCAAACTGATGATGAGACTGATGCTCCTGTTACAAGTCAACAAATACAGGGCATTCATGAGAAGTTGGATCGTCTGCTTGCTGACAGCAAAGCTTATGGTGGTGTTGTTCTTAAATCATTTCTGGAGACAGCCATTGAGCAGTATACTCAGGCAATTGACAATTCTACGAAGGCAGTTAATGAGTCTACCTCCACCTGTAAGCAGGCCACCAAAGACGTTTCTGAGATTGTTCATACAACTCAGATTTTTCTTGAGTCGTTAAAGTCTCATGCTGACACCCATGCATCACACTATCAATCCTCTGTGGACTCCTTTTCTAAGTCCCTTCATGATGAAACTACTAAGTTTGAGGCTGTACGCTCTGAGCTTAAAACAGAAACCACTTCTTTCTTAAAATCAGTGGATTCTCGTTTTGATGCTCTTGCTGCTAATCTTGCAACAGAGGGTGCCTTGAACGAGGATTTGGCTAAAAAGCAAGCAACAATTGATGTTCAGAAAGTGCAGCTGGCCTAGGCAGAGAAAGAAATTTTTTTGTTGAAAGTTCAGAGGGCTGTTTATAAATGTTGTGCAGGAGATGTAAAAGATTTGCTGACAAATTTGCTTAAAGCGCATGATCCGATCTTAACTCTGACTATTCGGAATCATCTTCAATCCAAAATCCTTCCAGCCATTGCAATTTTAAGTGAAATGAAAGGTGTTTTGGAGGGGGTTGTACCTCCAAACAAGGGGGAGAGAGTAATACTTGTTATTTTCTTAAACCGAGACCAATTGTGAAGACTGAAGATGAACAACCGAAAGTCACAACAGAACCGGAGGTTAATTTAGCTTCGGGTTCTGGTTCTCAATCAAAGCAGAAAGGGATTAATGATGACAGTGAGAGTGATGTTGATGAAACTATAGCCGATGCTCTAACATGAAAGAAAACAAATAGAGAGCTTGATGAAACAATGAAAGTGGTTAGTGAAGCAGAGGAGCAGGAAAAAAGAAACAAGGAAGAAGAGGATGTATTGCAATGCAAGAAGGCTTTGTTTCCTGAGTGGAACAGAGACACACTTATCAATCAAGCGATTGAATTTCCTTCTGTTTATTGTTTGGAACCAATTGCTTCACTTGATTGTGATAACTCTAAAGACTCGCAGTTTGATATGCCTATTACCAGAAAAGCTTTTACATCTCACTGCTTTGAGGTGACTGTTGAGTTTCCACATCCACACCCGAAGGTTGACAGGGAATTGATCGATTTTTACTTGAAGTATGGTCAACCGCAGTACTTAACTTGGAGTGCAAAGAAGATTATAAAAGTTAAGGTACTGAAACCTTCACCTGCTGGGAGATTCGTAAATGTCAATTTCAAAATCACCCGTGGTTCAGCAAACACGGTGTCTATAATCTCTCTAGCAGATCTTCCTAACCTCAATCCTCATGATTGGATTCTGCTATACAACATTCTGCTCTCTGATCCTAAGGAGTATGAGCCGATTTTAGATCATCTTAAGAAAATGTTGGCCTCCTATATTCATGAGCTTGCAACTATGGATAAGGAAATAGCAAAGGTAATGAATAAAAAGTCGACTGTGAAGCCAACGCCTAAACCTGGTGATGTAAACATGATGAAATTGGGACAGATAGATTCAGCAAATCTAACTGTCATGTTCACAAAAGGAGAAGGACTCAAGTTTCTGTTTGCTCTGGCTAATAAGCATCTGTTTTCAACAGACTGTTTGGAGCATATCATCAATATCATACACCGATGCAAGCAGAACTCAGCAGCTGATAAGAAGAACTTTACTGAAATGCTTCATTGGTATATTACTTTTCACCATCATATGATAGCCATTATACCGAAGGTGTTCAAAACTATGAAGAAGCCTCCAGCTGTTAAAAAGGAATGAGGTTTTGGCTCCAAAGACGCAAAGGGGGAGATTGTTGAGTTCATTTGTGTTGCGTCTTGGGCCTTACATTTTTATCCGGATTGGGCCTGTCCATCCGTGTCTATCTAGATTAGTTTCGTTGTTATC
Organism: Lactuca serriola; assembly: GCF_051521515.1. Taxonomy (NCBI): domain Eukaryota; kingdom Viridiplantae; phylum Streptophyta; class Magnoliopsida; order Asterales; family Asteraceae; genus Lactuca; species Lactuca serriola. The sequence goes on along the minus strand of NC_136410.1, from coordinate 253,840,893 downwards.
TAGATTAGTAGTTAGGGTTATAGTATATATATATATATATATATATATATATATATATATATATATATATATATATATATATATATATATATATATATATATATGCATGTATGCGTATATTAATGATAGTTGTTAATCACGTAGATTTTTGTAACCCTAAACACCTCTACAGATTGAAGTTATTTATCGAGCTCTTCTGAGGTGTTATCACATTAATCATACGACATATTCAGTGCCATACTTGTGTTCTTTGTTACGTTCTTGTTTAATATCCTGCTTAGAATCATACGATCCTAAAAGAACTTTGTTCTAACATGAGCCCTCTGGCGAACTCGAAGTTCTATGACTTCACCTCGGGAGGCAACCAGCTGTTGCTGCAGAGTCTCATTGGTCCTTCTGGTCCTTTCCATTGCTTCTTCGAAACGGTGAATGCGGACAGTGTTGACACCGGAGTTGGCATCAATTTCCATGATTTGGCCGATGGCTGCTCGGCCTTGCTCGACATTTCGAGCAATCCTGCGGACTATGATAGGTAGGACTCGGTCAACTGAGCCACCCACGCTTACGTTGTAAAAGCTTCGGTCCCCATTATAGGGTAAAGGTTGACCGTGCTCATCACTCCAACGATTTAAGTTTGCTGCCTACAAGGGTGTGGGACCCTAAAACGATGGTTGGGGGTTGTTAATTGGGGCTTGACCTTCTTGAGGTAGGTTGTTGACTTCTCGCTCGGAGTCAGATCCATCCGAGAAGCCTTCTGCGAGGTGATCATCCAAAGGGATTGGATGCTCATTCTTGGGCTCTTCTTCAAGCTATCCAACATTGTCGTGGGGTGGAAAGTACGGGTCGCCATGATGAAATCTAGCCATGATATCTACGCGAGAAACGAGGTATAAGAATCTTATATAAATAGACATACTGCTTAAGATAGTTATAAGATGATCTTTATCAGTTATGTCAATACTGGAGTAGAGCATACCAGTTATATGTATTCCGGGACATGATAAACCTTCGAATAAGTGATCCTAACTCTAAGCCCACAACCAAACATGGAACAGGAAGTAAAGCAAAGATCGCAGATTCTAAGTCTATGACATCCTAGTTACATATAACCTTAGCGTATCTACTAAACAACTATTAACATACTAATAAAGACCTTTAGTTCTCAGATAAGTAATTATAGTAACACAAAATACTCCTATAGTATTTTAAGTTTAATGTTTTGTTCTACTGTTCTCATTGTAGTAGTGTTGTTAAGTTTTTTAGACTTGTTGCAACCTCACAACCATACTTAGGCACATCCTAATCACGCTTCAGATAATGTACTAGATCAGGCTACATCTTCCCAGGGTTGACCATATGTCTCTAAGTCTACTTGTGCTGCCCAACAATCGTAATACTTTTGTTCAGTCCTAGTGACACTGATTTTAGTATGAATGCAGGTATGTATACTTGGTTAAATATTTTATTATTTAAAAGTATAAACTCTTTATCAGAGTATTTTAATCCCGCTTGTGTTTATAGTTCGCATATCTTTTATGGGTTGATACACTCGATTCACTATAAACAATGCTTTGATACCAATGTGTCACACCCCAAAACCGGAATGGCGGAATCGTTCGGGGGTGGAGGACGTCATGTACAGTATCACAACAATGCAAAGTATTAAACAAGCAAAAACATCATCCATTTCATTAATAATATAATTTCATAGAAGTGTGTTCTGTCAAGCTATATAGACACCAAAAATATACATCAAAATAAAAGAGGATTCTTGCACGAGCTCCATCTTCTCAAAAACCTGGCTCCGGTACATGTCTACTGGTGACCTGAGAACACAAGTTATTTTGAAAGAGTTTATCAGCTTTAAAGCTAGTGAGATCATAAGTATATTAGTGTCTTGGTTTGTATGAAAGCATTTGTAAGATGTTTGTAAGATGTAATGTATAATGTCTGTAAAGTTGGTATTTGTTTGAACACTTCTAGAAAACCCTATGTTTCCTACTAAAAGCATCCTTCTACCAAGGCATCTAGTATCTGTGTGTGTGTCTCTTGAAAGAGTGTCTATTTTCCCAAATCCGACTATCATTAACCAAAAATATAGTTTTTACATTACCGTGCATCGTGTGAATGTTCACAAAGTGAATGCAATGGGAAAATTGATGGATTTTGGTCATAAGAGCATCCTATGTGCTCATACAAACCCTAATGCTTGGATCTAGGTTTCTCTATTGTACATGCAAATTATCCAAGACTATAAACCCTAATTCTAGCATACAAGTAATCATATTAACATAAGAATGGGTTTAAGTTATTACCTTGATTGTTATGTAGCAATAACAATCCCAAAATCTTCTTGTATTGACTTTAGAAAGCTTAGAGTCACAAATGTCACTCCTCTAATGGTTCACAAACGCCAAGAGCAAGAGGATGAAGAGGAGAAGAGAAGGAGGCTGCCTAAAACGTGTGGAAACCCTAGAGAACTAGTTCACCACGTTTTTGGGGTATAAGGGCTCTTTAAATAGTGAGGCTATTAGGGTTATCTAACAAGGAAACCCTAATTTGGATGCTTAAGCCCTAAGGAACCCATGGACTCCTTTCCTTAAAGGCCTTGGATGATTTCTAATGGGCTTCCCCATAGAATTCGTCCAACCTTATAATATAAGGCAATCCATAGCCCAATTGCAATTATCTTATAATAACAATTCCAGTCCTTTAAGTTTAATTAATCTCTTTTAGTCACAAACTTAATTCTTATTAATTCTTGACTAAAATTAATTAAACAATATGATTTCTCCTTTAATATATTATTCTCATAATATATTAATAAATCATATTTAATCCTTTCTCTCCATAATACATCCTATCAAGTTGCTTTGGTGAAGGCAACCCAAAAGGACCATGCACCATCGGGTCAAGTACATATCAAAATAGTTATGGACTTAGACACTAATCCAACATTCTCCTACTTGGATAAGTCTAAAAACTATTCTGCGTATGACTTCAGATCCTGATCTGCAATCGTAGCTTTCCAAAGCCGCTGTCAACTCTGATCCTATCAGATACGCGTGTGCTTTAGATAAGGGATCATGTATTCCTCCATTCTAGATATCGTATGAGACATGATTTCTAATCATTCTCTCTGTACTATTTCTCAACTTCTGATCGATGACGACTGACTAATTGAACAAATCAAATTAGCCCTAGCCCGGCCGAGCATTTATGTTTGTCATCACTAAATCATCGAGGGGCCCAAAGATATCGCTTTTATCCTACTTTGGATAAAAGGAACGGATAAACTTTGATTCAATGCTCGCTTGCACTCACTTACCGAATCACACACAACAATATGTTTTATGACACCAAGTTACTAGTGCGTTTACATATTATCAATGTGCAACCGATTTGCAAGATACAACTCACACATCTCGGTTTCAAGAATATAAGATATTATCGTCTCACCAATCACTCGTGATACAATTCATGGAGTGATCCAAGTGAGCGTGGGTTTAATCCAATGCTCAAATAATATTTATAAGCACTCATGAATGTTGCAGCAAACATTTGCTTACGTCTAATACCCTTTAGACAATCCACACACCAATTCACGACAGTCTTCATTCATACCTACTTCCAACATATGAACGACTGTGGCCCGTTCGAATAATTTGACTGTTCTCAACCAATTAAATTATTCAGGAAGTCAAAACATGCAAAGTGAAACACAAGAATAATACTAATCCCATATGACCTCAAACCTTTGAGCATAAATAAAACACCTTTTATTTATCACCATATCGATTACTTATTATTTGTTGTTTCGGGTAATCAACTTCTTACTTGAATTATTACCACACTTGTCCCATGCTCCTAGCATGCACACAATGTTTACTTATGGTTCTTACTATGTGAAATAGATCAATTTGAACACATTTCCAATCATACTCATTTCACAACTCCGAATCCTTTTCATAAGTGAAAGAATATCAAATTCTTGCCACTTATGGAATATGTTAGATTCTAACATTTTATGCAACAATCCTTTTGTAATGTCACTGTACTAAAGTCATAATGACTATTGCCAATGAAATTACAATGTCCTCTTTCGGAGATTGTTACAATACAATTCCTTAGATATGATGTCTCTTACTCAAAGTACATTCCTTTGAACATCCTTTTGCATAAAAGTTTCTAATCTAGACATAAATTTTCAATATTCAATTCCCAATATGGACACGTTTCGAGATTTTCCAGCTAACAACTCATTCTTAATAGAATCTTATCTATTCATAATAATGTCGATATGGTCCATCCAATACTATACTTCCAACTACTCACAAGCGACCAATCCTCGGCGAACTTTGGATTGTCGTTTGATAGTTGTTTATTTATCTTAGTCAAAACCGATTCTTGTCCTTTTTCCCTCTAAATGAACTAGACATTTGGAAAATTTTAGAATGGTCAAATATTATAGCACTTGCAATCGATCCTATACCCGAAGCGTATGGGACACGATGCATAATGTCTTACATAAAGATCTGATACTTTATGAATCTTCTGCCACAATATTTTATGTGCTACGTTCTCAAAATTCGAACTATAAAGAGGAATGTCGTAATCATAATCGATTTTTTGAGAACACACTATGTATCCTTGACTAAATTTATTAACATTCCATAACCTAAGCCTTTAGATTTGAAATGAAGCATAATATTCTCTCCCTTAATTATAGCAAAACAACTATTCAACCCTTACAACTTTGCAAGGTATGACTCTTGTTTTCTATAATTAATATTGCTAACTTGCAATGCTTGCCTTAATAATCATACAATCATAACATTTATGCTCCCACTATCAAGATGATTATTATAAACATAACACTTATGCTCCCACTAGCTTTGACATGTATTCAGAAACCAGCTTAACTTCCAGAAAAACAATACTTATTGAATTTCTTAAGTTCATGTTTCCAATACTTAATGCTTTGAGAATCCTTTATCTAAGCTTATACACCTTTCCCTTAGATAGCTCATATGTGTGTCTAAACAATTTAGATTAATTGCCAAAACTCACAATTCAAATCATGGAAAGGGATACCGTAACCATAATCGAATTCGAGAATACATTCACTATCCTTTTAAAATCTCTCTTAGTGAAAGCATTTCCTCACAGTCATTTTCATGAAGGAGGGAATCTTATAACACATAGATTTTAATGGTGTATGTGTTCCTATCCATGTGAATTTGTCAAAACCAAAGTTTACGACAAATTCAAACTCATATGGACTGAAGTTTCTTAATCTTGACTTCTTGCCTTATGGTAACACTGCTGCCCACCATGTCTTCTAAGTAGTTGAGCAGATCACCCTTTCCTATCAATGTACTTTCCGTTGATCAAGGTGCCCGCCTTTTATGCATTCAAATGAGAACTCACAGAACTGACATGCATAATTAACTCAATTGGAACGGCACAGAAACAAAATAATGTGAACACGATAGGATGTAAACATCAACTCGTGTGCTAGTGATGATCGATAAGGTCTATTTTGATTTGTTCTTGAAACCTTTCAAGACCAATAAGACTCCCACTAACTCCTTGACATATAAGATTCTCTTGTCAATTAACATTTCTTGACAAACAAATATTCAAGAGTTAGTGTAGTTTTTATCAAAACACTTCATAAATTGGTCCTAGTTGGTCTTTGTCTTATCCAAGACATTCCAAATTTCCACATTTGATGAATGTTATAAACCTTCTTAATATTTTTCACTCAATGTCACAATCTTAACTCTAAGACTTGTTTCAGAACGAAGTATGATTGACTTCTTGATTTAACCATTTCTTCAATTCTTGATTCCTCTTCTTAGACATACAATTGCACTAAGACTCACTTACATGATCAATTGAGATATGGTTCTTAATCATTAAGACATATCATAGAGCATAAAAGGTACTCTCCCTTCTTCTTAGAATGGAGAAACTTTTATCTTTCTGCTTACTTGATTCTTCTTATTCGTTCTGCTATTGATTTTAAACTTTTGCAATCAATTCAGAATTACACTTAATCTTGTAAGTATAATCACATTTACTAAACCTTTAGTAAATCATGACGAATATCTTTATCATTCTTGTGGTGGACTTGATCAACACCCAACTTTGTGTACTCAATCTCCTAGTCCTTCACTCGACACATTGTCAATGAATTAGTCTAATTTCCAAATGTGAAATTTCTCATTCATTGTGCAACCAAGTTGCATGATTCCAAGTTTCTGTCCAATTGAAACTTGGGTGATGAGAAACTTTTCATATTCGGTAAATTTTCGACATTTCCACAAATAACATAACTAAGAATCAAATCCATTATTGCTAATATTCAAACATCAATTTTTCATACACGCCATTGCAAGGATAAATAAATAATTTAAAATCAAAATTTATTTTATTGCGGAAAAATTTGTCCTTACAATGCAATTCATTGAAAAACTATGCAAATACATCTTTCGTAGCAATCTTATTCTATCTCTAAGTAGTAGCTCAAGAATCTAATCTTCAAGTAATGCGATCGAAATCCATTCCTTCATGCTTAGATTCTGCTCACTTCTTCCCTTAAGCTTCCTTTCTTTTCTTCGATCCTACAAAACATCAATTGTAATCTTATCACATTATGTATTAAGAATCTAGAATAGAAGCTTAAAAGAGTTAGTCAATGGATTTTACCTAAAGCAGAGCCATATGTTTTGACTCTCCCATCTCTTAGATCTCTTAGGTAAATAGGGCAGCTTCGTCTCCAATGCCCCTTCTCTTGGCAATAAAAGCAAATTGACTCTTTTGGAACAGGACATGAAACTACTTCAGACATTGCCTTTCTCTTATGATCAAACTTTTCGATCATAGCATGTCTTTCGTTGCCATTGTCTATATCCATAGATGTCTTGAAGGCAGGTTCACCAATCAACTTTGCTTTTCTATTGCGCCAAACCATTGTTGATTCAGCGACAATAAGCATATAGGTGAGATCTATAAGGGTCACGTCGCAGTTCATCATATAGTACTCTCTTACAAACTCACTATATGAGTTAGGAAGTGACTGAAGAACCCAATCAATAGCCATCTCCTCACAGACAACGGATCCCAACATTCTTAACCTATCAATGTGTGATTTCATCCCTAGGACGTGTGCACACACCGACTTTCCTTCTTTATGTTTACTTGCCAAAAGGGCTTGAGTGAGCTTGAAATTTTCAAGTCTTCGAACTTGTGGGTTAGGGAGAATAATTGGAGGAGGTGGAGGAAGTGAAGCATGATCTCTTGTTCCTCGATCGAATCGTGGAATATCATCTTCATGCGGAATGCTTGTTCCACGGGATTTGGGAAGATCATAGTTGTCGTACTTTGACATCTACAAAACGGGAGAAAACGAATTCAAGTTAGTTGATTGATTGAGTCCTTAGTAAATCACCCAAACGAGATACTAAGGCTAGGACCCAACACAATATGCTACAACCTAGAAAAGGGATGTCGTAATCTAGTTGCAGAATATTTGAAGGTAAGTGAATGACGATTCACTAATTTCCACCATGAAAAACGAAAAAGAAATTTAAGTTTTAAATCTATGAAAACTCCTAGATCCATTGAGATTCATTGAACATTTCAATGACATGTTTAAATCTCGATATGCCCCTCTTGTTTGTGACTGGGATGCCGAGGATCACAAAGCGGGTGTGAATAACCATGCAAACTTACATGGTGCCCTCATATGTTACAATCACCTATTCGATGTGTCGGTAAACCACACACGCTCCACCGAACTATGAAAAACATTGAGTCACCCTTTGCTACCTTTGCTTAGAACCATTTAGTGTGTCGGTTAACCACACACGCTCCACTAACGTCTTTGCAAGGGCACAAAGTGTAATTTTATGGATTGGGAATTTGTAAAACATTTAGTTACTTTTGTACTTCATTATACTTATAATGGAAGGTTTTGTCCTATCCTACCCGTTCGGCTAACGACCCTCCACTAGTCAAGAGTGCGGTGGGTAAGAGTGGATACCCATTCAATCGCCATTTTATAGGCAATTTCCTTAAACACCCCTTATACACCAGCTTCGTGAATGAGGCCTACTAACGGTAAGACTGACTTTTACTCATACATATATATAATGTTAGACTTTTAATGTTATATATAGTATAGGGTGTCTTTTACACTTTTAAAATACTAGGAGGTCAAATTTAACAATTATACTTTTAATTCAATTAAATTGTAAACCTAAACTTTTATGGATTTATTAAACCTCTTTTAATTACACACCTTAATTAACTAATAAAACCATAAGGGTGTGATTTGAACTTTTCAAAACAATACTAGGGTTTTAGAATTTAATATTCCTAATTAAACCTTTAATCAACTTTTAAATTCCAAAACTTCAGGACAAGTTTTGAGACATTTCCAAACATTAAGGTTTAGAATTTAAATATACATCAAAATTAAACTTTTAATCAAAATTTAAATTCCAAAACTTGAGGGCAAGTTTTGAAACCTTTTCAACAACATTAGGGTTTCAACTATTTAAATTTCAAAACTAAACTTTTGAGTTCAAATTTAAACTATAAAACCTAAAGGGAAAAATTGAAACTTTTCATAACACAAGGATCAAATAACAAATAATATAAATTAAATAATTAATTTCATCATTGTCTATATTTGACCTAATTTTAATTTCTTGCAAAATAAGTTACCCAATTAATACAAATAATCCAATCTTTATCATATAAGGAAGTTATTATCTAATCAATTGGTAATTATCTTGTGTTTTTGGCAAGGATATTCATTAAGAAACAATAAAATTCCTATTTTATAGGTTTAAAACGAATATGGTGATTATCCTTAAGCAAAACAGCAACAGAATCCGAAGTTTCCTCTGTCTGACACTCCGACTCGCCGAGTCACACTCTAGAACTCGTCGAGTAGGGCTGACTCGCCGAGTCCAAGTAGTGACTCGCCGAGTCTGGTCAAATAGTAAGCCATAATTCGATTTTCAGCTAAATAATACATCAATACAATAGAAACCAATCAAGGCTCTGATACCACTGATGGGTTTTGGTCATAATAACATCCTATGTGCAAATACAAACCCTAATGCTTGGATCTAGGTTTCTCTATTGTACATGCAAATTATCCAAGACTATAAACCCTAATTCTAGCATAAAGTAATCATATTAACATAAGAATGGGTTTAAGTTATTACCTTGATTGTTATGTAGCCATAACAATCCCAAATCCTTCTTGTATTGACTTTAGAAAGCTTAGAGTCACAAATGTCACTCCTCTAATGGTTCACAAACACCAAGAGCAAGAGGATGAAGAGGAGAAGAGAAGGAGGCTGCCCAAAATGTGTGGAAACCCTAGAGAACCAGTTCACCACGTTTTTGTGGCATAAGGGCTCTTTAAATAGTGAGGCTATTAGGGTTATCTAACAAGGAAACCCTAATTTGGATGCTTAAGCCCTAAGCAACCCATGGACTCCTTTCCTTAAAGGCCTTGGACGATTTCTAATGGGTTTCCCCATAGAATTCGTCCAACCTTATAATGTAAGGCAATCCATAGCCCAATTGCAATTATCTTATAATAACAATTCCAGTCCTTTAAGTTTAATTAATCTCTTTTAGTCACAAACTTAATTCTTATTAATTCTTGACTAATATTAATTAAACAATATGATTTCTCCTTTAATATATTATTCTCATATTATATTAATTAATCATATTTAATCCTTTTTCTCCATAATTCATCCTATCAAGTTGCTTTGGTGAAGGCAACCCAAAGGGACCATGCACCATCGGGTCAAGTACATACCAAAATAGTTATGGACTTAGACACTAATCTAACAGAAATAATATAGTACTATAGTGTTGTATTAAGTAACTACTGCTGTACTAACTACTTTAAACTAATTGTTATTTAAAGTACCATGTGATTGGCCTGTATCCTGCTACCGACTCAATAGTAAAACGACAATGTAAGACGCCGTAAGAAATGACATTTGGCACCCGTAGACTTGCAAGTCCCACTATAGCGAGCAGCAAGGTGAAGGATAGTCAATCTAGTATATATCTATACACAAACTCATATGCTCCCCACTTAAGGAGATTTTGGATACAAAAACGATCATGGTAGGTAGTGCCATGCCCCGTTTAGTGGCTCACATAACTGTAGTAATGTATATGTAATGTATGTGCTAGTTGTATTGTGTGTTCTTTCTCTGTCTAGCCTGTATGTTTTGTTTCTCATCATAGTATCTATTGTTAGTTTCTCGTCATAGTATCTATTGTTTGTTATTGACTCATGTATGAACTGACTCTTTGTACGTTTCATTGTTCTAGTAATAGTATTAGTATCTCCCTAAACTATATCTATTATAGTTTAGTAGTAATGCTGTTTGTATATATGAACTTGTTTGTATACTCTTGCTACCCAAAGGTATTGTACTGAATGAAGTAACCTTTTATATCTATATACATATACATAATATATAACTAGGATAAAAACGACCTTCGGACAGATAACCCTGATACCCTAAGTGCACAACCAAATAGGAACATGAAGTAAGGTGAGTTATCAGTCCTAAGTCCTTTCAATCCTACTTATATAACTATATCTATATAGATACACATTTAACTGAAATATAAATTTAAAAGATTTTCAGTATCAGTAATTGACATGTGAAAGAGTTGATAAAAGCATTTGATATGTAAAAGAGTTTGTAAAACAGTTTGATAACACAGTTTGAAAAGTAAGAAGACCACTTGTTTGGTAGTTATTAATCACATGTGATTGATATAATAACTATACTAGTTCAACTTGTATTCCCCCCCCCCCCCCCATAAAAGCTTTTAAAAACATTTAAAAGGTTAATTAAGGCATATGAACTCACCTGTAGTGAGTGGTTTGGATGAACTGATGATATAGGATTGCTAGGTGTCAAGTGAAGACTTGTACACACACAATGATCCTAGTTAACGTATAATAACATATAAATGTATCCAATTAGTCTTTAAACAACTAATTAACAAGGTTAAGACATCCTAGGACATGATAAACACCTTATGTAAGTGTTATAAGTCCCCATGATTACACCTAAGTGTTGTAGGACATTGCTATTGAGTTTAGGGTTCAAGGGAACCACTTATTTGAGTTTACAGTTTTATGACCATAACCTGTTGAGTTTACAGCCGTAAACTCATGCTTCTATGACCATGTGTTGTTTTGAAGCTCTACAAGTCCTTAGAAGCATTTCTACTTGAAGTATAAGCCTATGGAGGTGATTAGGACATTTACGGTCCTTAGACCATTTTCCATTGGGTTTACCGTCGTAAACCCATATGATTTATTGGCTTTTCATGTTTTCAAGCCCTTAAATCTTCAAGGAAAGGATCAAAGCAAGTTTCCAAGGCTTAGGAGAGACTAGGGCACACTTTGGCACCCTTTTTAGGGTTTACGGTCCACGAACATCTTGGACCGTAAACACCTTGATCTTGGTGTTTCTTGGGTGATTTCTTGATATATGGAAGTGTAACAAGCCTTAAGATACTCTAGGATAGAAGTACTTACAATATAGAGGCTTGAAAAGGTGCTAAAAGTCCAAGAACACTAGTGTGTGTTCTTGGTGAAACTTGAAGATCTAACCTTTTGGAATGATTTCACGGATGGAAGTGTGTTAAATAACTAGACTAAGTAATATATCACCTTAATAGGGCTCGAAACACTTACAAGTTGAAGATCCTAAAGAATTGTTGGATGATACTTGAGAGAGAATTGAGTTTGGATCTTGAATTTGTGAAAAATGGTAAATAATGACTAAGTGTCATATATATATATATATATATATATATATATATATATATATATATATATATATATATATATATACACCCCCAATTTAGGGTTTACGATCGTAAACACGTTTGTTTAGGTCGTAAACTCCAAGCTCTTGGAGCTTTGGGACTTTATTATTGCAAAATAAACCCTAGAGCTTCCTCTCTCCTGGTATCTCCCGAAGTACTAACTTAAAAAGACTCAAACTTATTCTAAAAAGCTTGAAAGTTAGCAGACTGTTCTGACTTCTATTGAATTGAAATGTTGTACAAAATAGAAATTTCGGGTTGTCACAACCGCCCCCACCATAGTTGTCACTGCGAACTGGCATATCTTCCTTGCCGACGACAACCAAGCTGGCGATGAAGTTTCGTGACGTCCTCTAATCTCCTTCTTCTCTAGTTTTAGCCGCCGCCATGAAGAGCCCTCGTCCGCCACCTGTTGCTTCGCCGACCGGACGTCGACCGCCATATATCCGCTTCAAGTAACGTCACAAGTACCCATATGATAGCCAAACCTTCGGTCCTTCGTAAGTCGCTATTCCGTCGGCTATCGTTTTTAGTTTCGCCGCCGCCGTTAGCCACTGTTATGGCTGCTACTGCCATCATCATGCACCACGAAGTGGTGGTTGCGTCCAGATTTCCGATCAAGGACTTGTTGGTGTGTGTTGCTACTAGATGGAAGACCGGAAGAAACCATTGCCACCAGCATGAGGTGGTGGTTGCCATCCCAAATCCGTTGTTATCGTTGCCGTAAGCCACCAAATCCGTTGTTGTCGCCGCCGTAAGCCAAATGGGTAGGTCAGGCGCCCCATAATCGCCAGGCGGTATGTTTCTTATGTGGTATGTGGTATGATGGGGGAACTCACTAAGCTCCATGCTTACGGTTTACAGTTTTGGTTTCAGGTACTTTGTTTTCAAAGGAAATGAGCCGACTCGATCGGAGCACATGATTTTCCGCATATGAGATCTTTGGGATTACACTCTAATATTATTTGATGATTATATGTTTTGATTACTGACACTTTTGTTTTGACATGAGATATTATTATGGATGTTTTTAAACTGTTGGTTTATGAATTGTTAAGCTAAAAACAAAATTTTTGGTCTTGAATTTCCGGGTGTGTTTGGACTCAAACTGAGGACTTGGTATGAAAATGTCAAAAGAAAAAACTCATTTTATAAAAAGAATTTTGAAAAGAATTTGAAAAGAGAAAAGAACTTTGAAAAGAACAAGTTGTGTGATGCATGCAATCAGCTGAGCTCAAATAAGTTTTCCCCAATATACCCATACACATTATGTTATGATATGATATGATTATGAGAACTGCATGCTAGATTAGGGCTGAGGATCTAGGTAGGATTCCTTATATGTCTATTTTATGTGCTTATAGACATGCATGCTAGTACTGATCAGCCAGTGATAGGATAACCTGTTGTGACAACCCGGAATTTCCATTCTGAACAAACCATTTCAATCCAATAGAAGTTAGAATAGTTACAATGTAAACTCAGATTTCGAGTATAAGTTTGGCAGTTTTCAGGATTTTACACTTAAGGAGATGTTAGGAGAGTGGATGCACTAGGGTTTTGTGCAACACTGTTATTCCAAGACTCTAGGACATTAGAGTTCGTTCCAGGAATAAAAATATTTTCTGCCAAAAATATTTCAGGACTATAAATAGATTTCTGAACTAAATTCATTCATTATTCACAATTCCAACTAGAGAAAAGCCGTTTTCTCTCTCACGGATCTTTGGGTTTTTATCCCAAATCGTGAGTACACTTCTCTAGTTGTGTTTTAATGCTTGTTTTATGCCTATTAACATAGATTGTAGGTCTAATATAAGAGATCCGGGAGTTTACCGCCCAAGAACGTTCTTGGGGAGTAAACTCCATTTTAAGGTCCTTAAGGGTTCCAATGACCCTCAAAGCTTTAGAACTCGAACTAGGAGCCTCCAATTCATGCTTTATACCACAAAACAATTAGGAATCATGGCTAGAAGGGAGTTTACGGCCAAGGAGCTTCTTAGGCCGTAAACTCCATGTTTTAGGTGCCAAAATGCTTTGAAACACTTCCTAAGGCTTAAGATTAAATTAGGACAAGTATCCTAAAGTGTTTATAGCCTAGCAAACATAAGAAATCACAAGGAAAAAGTTGTTTACGGCCAAGACAAACTCTTGGGCCGTAAACACCTAAAAAGGGGTCAAATGACACCCTAAATCCTTCCTTAAGCCAAGAGACCAATTTGGGCATGTACCTAAATGAGTTTTGGACTAGTTAAAACACTTAGAACACCAAGAGTGAGGGATTTTACGGCCCGAAAGGTTCTATGGCCGTAAACTCCATAAAATGGTGCCAAATGTGCCATAAACTCTTCTAAAGTCAAGTACCAAAGCCTAGTTTAGTTCCTAGTTAATTTAGAGACTAGAAAACACCATAATCACCCTCCTAAGGGAGTTTACGGCCGTAAACTCCAAGGGAATGTGGTCTCTAGGCCGTAAACTCCCCAAGGGAGTTAATATGGCACCCAAACACTTGTATAGCCTTGCAACAATTCCCCACTAGAGTTGTAGTAATTCTAAGCTTCAAATAGGGACCCAAAGGAGAGTTTACAGCCAGGAGTTTACTCCCCTGGGCCGTAAACTCCAAAACATATGGTCATTTGACCATAAACTTCCATTAGGGGCATTGCACTACTTTGTTGCAACCCATTAGCCTCCTAGCACTTGACCAAAAGTGTTTTCCTCGTGCTTAAATGTTATTACTTGTATAATTAGTGTTTTAATCACTAATTATTTATATACATATGTTTTCATATGTAATTAGGATCATTGTGTGTGTCTAAGTCTTCACTTGACACCAAGCACTTGTCCGATCCTTCCGTACGATAACAGTCCGTTCAATTGCAGTCACTTACTACATGTGAGTTCATACCCCTTAAACAATGATTTAAATGTTTTTAAATGCTTTAGGGGGGGGGGGGGGAATACAAGTCAAGTACTTATAGTTATTACTGTTGGATAAGGTGTCTAAGTCCATAACTATTTCGGGTGTGTACTTGACCCGACCCGGCATGGTCCATTTGGGTTGCATGGCACCATGAAATTGGATAGACTAAATGAGAGAAATAACACTTGGAGATTATTAATATATTATAAGTTCTAATATATTAATAATATTATTTGATTAGTTGATCAAAGAATTAATTTGGAATTAATTAAGTGATCAAAGGATAACTAATTAAATATATGGGTTGATTATGTAAATCATCCATATCTTGTATAGTGGGCTAAGAGGCTCCATGGATTATCAAGTTGGGTTCTACCCATAGGATGCTCCATGGATGCTCCATGGGAGTTACAAACCCATGGGTCATGGAAATGAAGAGTCATGACACATTAGGGTTTACATGGTGTAACCCTAGATGTGTCAACACTATATAAGAAGCATATTCTCCACCAAAATCGGCTACACACATAGAGACATAAGAAACTAGAGGGCTTGGCCGATTTTGAGAAGTGTGTGTTATCTCAAGAGTCTTTCCAAGAGCATTTGGTGTTGTGTGAAGCATTTGAGGCATCACACTTGGGGTGCTAGGCTCACAAGGTTTCAAGGAACTCAAGCAACAACAAGGTAAGTTATTCTATCTATGATTCAAGTTAAAATTGTTCCCCATGTATGCTAGATAGGAATATAACCTTGGAATTCAACTTTGCATGATAATTAGACAAACATAGATCCAAGGTTATTAGGGTTGCATGTACACTTAGGAAGTGTTAGAATGCTCAAAACCCATCAGTGGTATCAGAGCCTAGGCTTGTTTGTTTGTTATTTGTGCTTAAAAGTTGAAGAAAGTCGAAAATCTTGCTGTCTGACTGATGGACTCGGCGAGTCCATGGGGAGGACTCGACGAGTTCATGTGTATCTTCAACCTACTCGGCGAGTAGGTTTATGCACTCGGCGAGTAGGGTCGACAGAGTGCAGAATTTCGACTTGAGTTGCTGGAAATGGATTAGAATCATTACCCTAAAATGTTTTGGTACTTGAAAACTTATTTTAGAAGGTGTAATGTCTTTTCTAACTCATTTACAACAACTAGTTATCAAAATTACAAAGATTAAGTGTGATTTTGATTCTTGAAAGTGTTCATATTCATATTCTTGTTCTTATGATGTTTAGATGATCATAGGAATTATTTGTAACCTATGTGGTAGATTAATTCATGATCATAATGTGTTTTAATGGAGTCCATAACTTGTCCTCAAGTTATGGAAAACCAAAAGTCTCTTGGATTAAAAACCATTAAAAGAACACAAGAGTTAGGAAAAATGAAAAGTCCTCATTTTATTACTCTATTAAACTCATAAGTTACAAGAAATGAAAAGTTTTGAAAGTTTACAAAACTTGCCCTCAAGTTTTGGAACAAGTAAAGTTAAGTTAAAACTTTAGTTCCAACCCCTAGAATTTTAAAAGTTAAAATTCAACCCTTATACTTATATTATTATGATTTAATAATTATATATATATATATATATATATATATATATATATATATATGTATAAGAACAAAGTCGTCTTACCGCTAGTACGCCTCATTCACGAAGCCGGTCTATAAGGTGGGTATAAGGTTGTTGCCTATAAAATGGTGACTTAATGGGTGTCCACTCTCACCCACCGCTTGCTTGATCGGTGGAGGGTCGTTAGCCGAACGGGTAAGACAAGGACTTATTAATTCTCATTCAAAGTATGATGAATATTATAAAGTAACTAAATGTTTTATTAAATTCCCAATCTTAGTTACTTTAGGAAAAATGTGAATAAGGTGCTATTCCATGAAATTACACTTTACACTTGGATTAAGTCGTTGGTGGAGCGTGTGTGGTTAACCGGCACACTAACTTGGACTTAACAAGGTAGGTAAAGGGTGACTTAGGGTTTGTTATAGTATCGATGGAGCGTGTGTGGTTAACCGGCACATCGATTGAGTGATAAACTTTAAGGGTACCAAGTGATTTGCATGGTTACTTCACACCTCGTTTTGTGATCCTCGGTATCCCAGTCACAAAACTTGGAGGGCACACTCGAGATTGAAACATGCCTTTGAAAAGTTCATTGAATCTCAAAGAATCTAGGAATTTCTAAGAACCATTCAAAAACCTAATACTAAAATATTGCGGTTTTCGTGGTGGAAATTGGTGAATCGTCATTCACCTACCTTTCAAATGTGATATAGCTTAGATTACGGCATACCTCTTCTAAGTTATATTATATTGTGATTGGATCCTAGCCTTAATATTACATTTGGGTGTTTTATTAAGGACTCTCTTATATCTAAACTAATCTTGTTCTCTTTCCTTCAGATGTCTTTCAACAATGCTTCTGGCTCTAATCCTAATGGCTCCTTTACCCTTATGAACTTGTGTGGGAAAGTCACCTTTGATGGATCCAACTTCAATGAGTGGATCAGAAACATCAGGATGATTACCCGCTACGAGGACAAAGAATATGTCCTTGACAAGGAGCTTAAGGAGATTGATGAGTCCACTGCAACTCCTCAGGAGATCGCTGAATTTCGGGCACATGAAAGGGATGCTACGAAAGTGGCTTGCATCATGATGACCACGATGACAGCGGAACTCCAAAAGTCTTATGAGGATTTCTACCCTTATGAAATGCACCAAGATTTGATGGAAAGATACCATCAAAGTGCAAAACAAGAGAGGTATGAAATCATTTGCTCCATGATAACAACCATGATGAAGGACGGGGAATCCGTCACGAGCCACATGCAGAGAATGCAAAGGTATGTGGATCGTTTGCTGAAGCTTAATGTGAACTTCCCGGAGGATCTTGCAATAGATATTATTTGCATTCCTTACCTTCGTGCTATGATCAATTCCGCATGACATATCACATGAACAAGGAAGAAGTCACTCTCAGCAAACTTCAGGGACTTCTCAAGACCGCAGAATCTGGTCTTAAGGGGAAGTCGGTTGCTATCACTCCTACTCAAAACTCTACTCCGGTTCTGGCAATCGGGAAAAGTCGAGGGAGGAAGAGAAAGAGCTCTTCTAAGGGTACCAAGGTTCGGACCCTTGATGGCTCTTCTTCAAGTGGAACCAAGAAAGGTTTCATTACTCCTTCTTCTGACCCAAAAGAGGTTGAATGCTTCTATTGCCATGAAAAAGCTCATTGGAAGCGAAACTGCCCAAAATACCAGCAAGATGTGAAGGATGGGAAAGTCAAACCCAACCATGCAGGTATTTACACTATCATTTCTAATAACTCACCCCATTCTAAATCTTGGGTCCTTGATACCGGGTGTGGTATTCACATTTGTTGTGACTTGCAGGGACTAAGAAGAAGTGAGGATGTGGAGCAAGGAAGAATAAACTTGATCATGGGGAATAGGAAAGCTATACCTGTTACCAAGATTGGAGTTTATACTTTATCGCTAAGTAGTGGGTTTAGTTTAGATTTGAATAAATGTTGTTACTCGCCAGGAATGGCAAGAAATATTATTTCCTTTCATGCTTTGTACAAACAAGGGTTTACCTTTTCATTTAATAATGAAGTTGGTTCTATTGATGCTTTCTATAATAATGTCTTTTATTTTAAAGCATTACCTTGTGATGGTGTGTATGAAGCTGTATCTGTTGTAGATAACTTGGGAAATAATGTTTTGTGTATTGATTCTACTAATAATAACTTGGATAAAGCATCATTATGGCATTGTCGTCTTGGACATATAAGCAAGAAACGCATAGGCCAACTCCAAAAAGATGGAGTCTTGGAGTCGTTTGACCTAAAGTCAGATGATAGTTGCGAATCATGCTTACTTGGAAAAATGACAAAGTCACCCTTCACAGGTTCGTGTGAGAGGGGTGAAGGTTTGTTGGACCTTATACACACGGATGTGTGTGGACCATTCAAACATGCCACAAGGGATGCTAATCGTTATTATTTGACTTTTACTGATGATTATAGTAGATATGGATATGTCTACTTGATCAAGCATAAGTCAGAGACTTTCGAGAGGTTTAAGGAATTTAAACAGGAAGTCGAGAATCAATTGGGCAGGATTATTAAGATGCTTCGATCCGATCGTGGTGGTGAGTATCTTAGTTCAGAGTTCCTCGACTATCTAAGGGAATGTGGGATAGTCTCACAATTGACACCTCCCAGGACACCACAGTTGAATGGTGTGGCTGAGAGGCGTAATCGAACCTTGTTGGATATGGTTCGTTCCATGATGAGTCGAGCTTCGCTACCAATCTCATTCTGGGGGTATGCCTTAGAGACTGCCGCCCATATTCTTAATCTGGTCCCTACAAAGAAAGTTGCCAAAACTCCTCACGAGATGTGGACTGGTAAAGTACCTAAACTAGACCACATCAAGATTTGGGGTTGCGAGGCCTTCGTGAGACGCGAGACTCATGATAAGCTCGAACCTCGAAGCGAGAGGTGTATTTTCATCGGTTACCCACAGCGATCCTTTGGTTACCTCTTCTACAGACCTAGTGACAATGTGGTCTTTGTAGCAAGAAGAGGAGTCTTTCGAGAAAGAGAGTTTATAAGCCAAGGAGACAGTGGGAGGCAAATTGATCTTGAAGAAATTCAAAAATCAAGCGGTGAAGGAACTTCAAACTCTAGCCCTCAACTTGAGGAGGAAACTCCTGTTGATCCAATTGACAAATCTGTACCTCTGAGACGTTCCACGAGAGTTAGGAGTGCACCTGAGCATTACTATGGATTCCATATTACTGCAGAAGGTGAGACACTTATTTGTGATGAAACACTAGTAAGTCAAGATGACCCTAACAGCTACGAGGAAGCCATGGCAGGCCCCGAGTCTGCTAAATGGAAAGAGGCTATGGATAGCGAGATACAATCCATGTATGACAATCAAGTTTGGAACTTGGTTGAAAACGTACCAGGTCGTAAGACAGTAGGGTGCAAATGGGTCTTCAAGAAGAAGACTGACATGGATGGTAAAGTACACACTTATAAGGCTAGACTGGTTGCAAAGGGCTTCTCTCAAATTCCTGGAGTGGATTATGATGAGACCTTTTCTCCGGTAGCCAAGATTAAGTCTATTCGGGTTCTGTTAGCCATAGCTGCATTTCATGACTATGAAATATGGCAGATGGATGTCAAAACCGCTTTCCTTAATGGAAAGTTGGCTGAAGATGTTTACATGAGTCAGCCAGAGGGTTTTGTCAGCAACGAGTACCCTAATAGAGTGTGTAAGCTTGAGAAATCCATTTATGGATTGAAGCAAGCACCTCGCAGATGGAATCTTTGCTTTGATGAAAAGGTCAAGGAATTTGGCTTTTCTAGGAGTGAAGATGAATCTTGTGTGTATGTCAAGGCTAGTGGGAGTATAGTTAGCTTTTTGGTATTGTATGTGGATGACATACTACTCATAGGAAACGACATTCCAACTCTGCAGGAAGTAAAGTCCTGGCTTGGGAAGTGTTTCGCTATGAAGGACCTTGGTGAAGCTGCCTATATTCTAGGGATAAGAATCTTGAGAGATCGGAGTAAAAGACTAATTCGACTTAGTCAGAGTACCTACTTGGATAAAGTGCTGAAGAGATTTAGCATGCAGGATTCCAAGAAAGGAGAGTTACCCATCCAGAGTAACACCAGATTGAGTAAGACACAAAGCCCTAGCACTGAGGCTGAGATAGCAGAAATGAGTCGAACACCTTACGCTTCGGCTGTAGGATCGATCATGTATGCTATGACGTGTACTCGACCCGATGTAGCTTTTGCCTTGAGCATGGTTAGCAGGTATCAGGCGAACCCTGGCAAGGCACACTGGACTGCAGTAAAGAATATCCTCAAGTACCTACGAAGGACTAAGGACTGGGTCCTTACCCTCGGTGGGAGTGATGACTTGAGAGTAGTAGGGTATAGTGATGCTAGCTTTCAGACTGATAGGGATAATTTCCGCTCTCAGTCGGGCTGGGTCTTTACCCTAAACGGAGGAGCAATTTCTTGGAAGAGTTCCAAGCAAGAGACAGTGGCAGATTCTACTTGTGAATCATAGTATATTGCAGCTAGCGAAGCAGCAAAGGAAGCGATATGGCTGAAGAACTTCATTGGAGACCTTGGAGTTGTACCAGCTATTAAAGAGCCAATGGAAATTTTCTGTGATAGTGAAAGTGCTGTTGCCTTAGCCAAGGAACCAAGGGATCATG
The DNA here is from genome assembly GCF_051521515.1 of Lactuca serriola. Lineage (NCBI taxonomy): Eukaryota > Viridiplantae > Streptophyta > Magnoliopsida > Asterales > Asteraceae > Lactuca > Lactuca serriola. Next base: position 253,819,812 of record NC_136410.1, on the reverse strand, counting down.
GGAGATCCAGACACATCGACAGAAAATACCATTTCATTAGACATCGGATCGAAGAAGGACACCTCGTGGCAAAGAGGGTATCATCGGATGAGAACCCAGCAGATCCCCTCACGAAGGGACTGAGTAGGGTTAAGCATCTTCAGCATGCTCGGAGCATAGGGCTGAAGGATGATATTAGATTTAGTAGTTAGATAACCCAGAAATTTGTAAAGTGTAATTGACATTTGATGATGAATAAAAGGTGTTTTATTTATGAGTAAAGTGTTGCTATCTCTTGTCAATTGTTTACTATATTTCTTTTGCATGTTTTGACTTCCAGAATAATTTTGTTTGGTATAACATATTATTCAAACCTCCACAGTCGGTCATATGTTGGAAGTAGGTATGAATCAAGACTGTCATGATGGGTTGTAGAGGTCTAAGGTGTTGGACAAGGCTACAACAATCATGAGTGCTCATAAGTTCTGAGTATTGGACTCAACCCACGCTCACTGGAATCACTTCATGGAATTTTATCTCGAGTGATCGTGAGACGGTAATATCATATAAGTCTTCAAACCTAGAGATATGATTTGTTACTTACGAGTTGGTTATGCATTGACTGTACGAAACCGCATTGGTAACTCGATGTTATAAAACGTACTTTTGTGTGTAATTCAATGAGTGGTAGAACAAACATATGAGTCGAAGTTTATCTGTTCCTTCTTGGATTAGAAGCTGATATCTGGGCCCCTCGATGATTTTGTTTTGACCCATGTACCGGGCCCGGTCAGAACTAAGTTGATGTGTTCAATTAAGTTCTATGTCAAACAAATCGGAAATCGAGAAACAAATGCTGGACAAGAAGTAAGACAATGTTCCATGTATTTGTCCGGCTGATATCTAGAACAGAGGATTATATGATCACTTATCTTAAATGGCGTACTATCATCTTCTCAGTTCCGAGAGACCTTGAAAGAGCTACGATTGCCGGTCGGTTCCTGAAGTACTAGAGATATAGTTATTAGACTTATCCAAGTGGGAGACTGTTGGATAAGGTGTCTAAGTCCATAACTATTTCGGGTGTGTACTTGACCCGACCCGGCATGGTCCATTTGGGTTGCATGGCACCATGAAATTGGATAGACTAAATGAGAGAAATAACACTTGGAGATTATTAATATATTATAAGTTCTAATATATTAATAATATTATTTGATTAGTTGATCAAAGAATTAATTTGGAATTAATTAAGTGATCAAAGGATAACTAATTAAATATATGGGTTGATTATGTAAATCATCCATATCTTGTATAGTGGGCTAAGAGGCTCCATGGATTATCAAGTTGGGTTCTACCCATAGGATGCTCCATGGATGCTCCATGGGAGTTACAAACCCATGGGTCATGGAAATGAAGAGTCATGACACATTAGGGTTTACATGGTGTAACCCTAGATGTGTCAACACTATATAAGAAGCATATTCTCCACCAAAATCGGCTACACACATAGAGACATAAGAAACTAGAGGGCTTGGCCGATTTTGAGAAGTGTGTGTTATCTCAAGAGTCTTTCCAAGAGCATTTGGTGTTGTGTGAAGCATTTGAGGCATCACACTTGGGGTGCTAGGCTCACAAGGTTTCAAGGAACTCAAGCAACAACAAGGTAAGTTATTCTATCTATGATTCAAGTTAAAATTGTTCCCCATGTATGCTAGATAGGAATATAACCTTGGAATTCAACTTTGCATGATAATTAGACAAACATAGATCCAAGGTTATTAGGGTTGCATGTACACCTAGGAAGTGTTAGAATGCTCAAAACCCATCAATTACATCAATCACATGTGATTAATAACTACAAAACCAGTGATTTCCTTATTGTTCAAATTGTTTATCAAACTGTTTTGCTTCAAACTATTTTACAAAGTTCTTATACTTATCAAATACATTTGTTTAAAATCTGTTTTCCTTATTATCAATTGCATGTCTAGGTATGTATAGTTATATAAGCAATGTTTAAAAACCTTAGGAAGGTCTGCCCACCCTATTTCCTTTTCACGCTTGAGATGTGGTCTGGTGGGATATCGGGTACCCATCCGAAGGTCATTGAAATATTAGTTATATATATCATGTGTGCATATATAGTCATAAAAAGTCCTTCCAGTTCATTCGATACCCTTGGGTAGCGAGGGTATACTCCCATGTTCATACGTACCAGTACATCACCAGTAAGTTACCATAGGGGTAGCACAAGAAGAGTCTATTATTACTAGAACGATGAAACATACAATGAGTCAGTTCATTCATGATTTAATACTTTTTAGATAGAGAGAGAACATTCGTTACAGCTAGCACACGCAGAATATTACAGTACATTACTATACTATTACATACATATGTTTTACATAATTACACTTACATGAGTACGTTTACACATATTCGTTTACATGAGTGCGATTACATATACTTTGATAGGACAGACATCATTAGGTGCTATAGCATAGGAACAAGTTCAGGATCTAACTATACTGATGAATCACAACGCATTATGGTAGTTATATCGGGTATACATGATCATAGTAATGTGGATGTTCACGGTTTGCATACAGGCAAGCGTCGTGTAAAGGTCCCAAAATCCCTTTGACAGGGGAGCATTTAGCCTGGGATCTAGCCATCACATTAGGCCGTATCCCTCAAATAAGGCAATAGGAGTACTGGGGTAGTCACTTATTACAAATACTACGGTACTTATAAAAGTTACCCTAGACTTAAGGTAATTAGTACGGTTGTAGTACGACACTACACCATAGTACTATTTCATTTTTCCCACTTACATTCACTTCGTGAATTTTCACACGATGCACGGTAATGTAGAATCTATATTTTTGGTAAATGATAGTACGAAGTGGGGAAAACACACACTCTCTCAAGAGACTTGCGCACAAGCACTAGATGCCTTGGTAGAAGGCTACAGTTAGTAGAAAACATAGGGTTTTCTAGGAGAGTTCACACATTACGCAAAAACATATTGCAGAAACATCTTACTAACGTTTTCATACAAACTCAGACATTAATATACTTATGATCTCACCAGCATTAAGCTGATCCTCGCTTTCAAAATAACTTGTATTCTCAGGTCACTACTAGACAGGTACAGCTGCCAGGTTTTTGAGAAGATGGACTTCGTTCAAGACTCATCTTATTATTTTGATATGTATATTTTGGTGTCTATAACTTTGACAAGAACACACATGTATGAAATTATTTTATTTATGCAATGGATGATGTTGTTGCTTGTTTACTATTATTCATTGTTTGTGATACTGTACATGACGTCCTCTGCCCCGAAACGTTTCCGCCGTTCGTGGTTTTGGGGTGTGACACCTGTTTAGGTTATGCCTGATTGTATGAGCCTTTGAATTGCATGTACAGATTCCTGATTAGAGGATAGAATGGTTTGATTGAAGTATGATGGTTAGATTTTACATTGTTTGAATGTTGTTTTCTTTGTGCTTTGTGGGACTCTTAGCGATGTGAGTTAGATACTAAGCGAATATCCTGAGTCACATATGTTACATGTCGGATAATCTCAGAGTGATGGACTTGACCCTATTGCACAGCTCTTATCTGAGTCCAACCGTTCTACGGATGAGTCTTTTACTCGAAGGATTATCTACTCTCTGTTGCATGTGGCTATATTCATGAGGTAGCTAGTTGACATTACCGGGAATCTTTCAGCAGCTAAGGACTGGGTGATTTTAGGAACCTAGGAAAGCCTAGGATTTGTTTCAGTGGGTTAGTAGTGAGGTTTAGTGAAACTTAGATATATTAGTTTGAGAAAGTGACTTGGAGGATTCGAGAGGATTGATGAGGAGAGTATGGATATGTGTGGAAGGTAGTATTGGGCCCGTACTACTGAAAGCACAGGATCAATACTCAAATCGTTGAGAGCCTTGGAGAATCTGAGAAGCATCGGGGAGGAGTTTGTGACCCGGTTTGGAGGCACAGTATGTTCCAGCTGTTGTAGCTCAGCCATTGGCAAGTGAGCTAGTGAGCATGATAGGGTGTCAGACCATGGAGGATACAACTTCCAAAGTCTGAGGATGTGAGATCGATTTAGAGCACTTTGAGAAGAGAGGGTCGTGCCAGGTGCATAAAGTAGAGGGTCCCAGGGAGTAGCCCAAGACTTCTGATCATCGGGTGAAAGGCACAAGGGAGTTTGACATTCCAGGGGTTTAGGCTGCTACAAGTGTAGCGGGGTTGGTTATGTCAGCAGAAGGAGTCAGGCCCTACAGTGTTAGACAAGAGAAGTCAGAGATCCAGCATGCGATGTTGCGGGTATGTAACCTTGCCTTCTTTCAGTTTTAAGAAAATTTTGTTTTTTAATTAACCAAACACATTTCCATAAATCAAGAATTTCCAAAACAATTGTTTCAATCCATATTCGTTACAACTTTATTTTCAAATATCAGAGTGCCCCATAAAGTACCCTGAGAGAGAGTACACGCTACGCCATCAAGCTTTACCCTTGCCCTTGGACTCAGATGAACTTGAAACAAATCCACAAACTGTAAGCGAATGCTTAATGAGTCCCCTAGAGCATACCACAGACATACACATATCCTATTAGCTAATCAAAGCTACGCACATAACACATAAGCCATGCATACATAAAACTTGTAAGAATGTCATGGGCTACCCCACATGGTTTTACCTTGGACTGCCATGGGCTACCCTACACGGTCTTACATCCAATGCAAGGGCCTCCCCCACATGGTCGTTACCTAGGAATTCCATGGGCTACCCCACATGGTCTTATATCTAATGTCACGGGCTCCCCCGGGGGTCTTCCATGCAAAAACATACAATCATATATCATAACAAATCACATACCATATCATATCACATAATGACCAACACATATAACATAATAACATAATGGGCCGACCTTGGTGCCTTAGACCCATGGGCATGATGAGAAGACTCACCTCTTAAAGGCTGAACTGGTGAACTGAAAATAGATATATCCCACGCTGCTCCTCCCAAACTTCCTCAATTCAATGCCCAAGACGAACTAGATGCTAGATCTAATGCTTTCCCCCTTGATACTTCTTCTTCAAGCTTAGAATTCTTTCCACAATCCCATGTTTTAAGCTCCTAAAGCTCTCACTTCACGCACCCAAGCGTTTACGACCGAAAACGATGTCTTATGATGCTAAGGAAGGCTATAAAGGCGTATAATGTCGTTTATATAAGGGGAAAACCCCAAAACTTAGAGTTTTCTTTAAACAGCTCGGACTCACCGAGTTGACCCTTCGACTCGCTGAGTCGGTGCCGTCCCGCGTTCTATGATACCACGACCCTACTCAACAAGTTGATCTCCTAACTCGTCAAGTCCATGCATTAAACCTTTCAAAATCAAACCAGGTGTTACAAGTCTCCCCCACTTGAACTAGACTTCGTCCTTGAAGTTTTCTAATCCAAACAAATCAGGGTAATGTTGTCGCATCTCCTCTTCCGGTTCACAAGTCCATTCAGAACCCTTCCGATGTTGCCATTGCACTTTCACCAGTTTTACTTCCTTATTCCGAAGAACCTTCGTCTTCCTATCCAAGATGGCAAAGGGCTTCTCGATGTAGTTCAAGCTCTCATCGACCTAGATATCACCTAACGAGACAGCCGCAACATCGTCTGTGACACACTTCCGAAGTTGAGACACATGGAATGTGTTGTGAATCTGGCTACGCTCCTTTGGTAGATCCAAGTGATATGCCACCTTGCCCACCCAGGCTATGAACCTGAACAGGCCTATATACTAAGGCCCCAGCTTGCCCCTCTTCCGAAATCTGATGATCCCTTTCTAGGGCGATACCTTCAGAACACGAAATTCCCCACCTAAAACTCCAGATCTGATCGTCGTCGGTCAGCGTAGCTATTCTGACGGCTCTACGCGACCCACAACCGGTTGCGCACGTGCTGTATCAATATGGTACTCTTGAGCACTACCTCAGTGCTCCCCATGACCCAGTGTCCAACCTCATCCCAACAAACCGGGGTCCCACACCTCCGGCCGTATAACATCTCGAACAGAGCTCGATCGATACTAGCATAATAATTGTTATTGTACGAAAACTCTGTCAGTGCGAGATCCGTATCCTAACTCCCTCCAAAATCTAACATGCATGCCCGTAGCATATCCTCCAGTGTCTGGATCGTTCTCTCACTCTGACCGTCGGTCTGGGGGTGGTACGCCGTGATAAAATGTAGCTGAGTGCCCAGCTCCTCGTGAAATTTCTTCTAGAACCTGAATGTCAACCGAACATCACGATTAGAAACTTCCAAAACAGCAACCCCATGTCTAGCCACTACCTCACGCACGTAAATATCTGTCAACTTCTCTGCGGATATACTTTCTGATATCGGAATGAAATGGGCACTCTTCGTCAGTCTATCCACAATCACCCATATGGCATCCACACCCCTCGCCGTCCTTGGAATCTTCGTAATGAAGTCCATGGTGATCTCCTCCCACTTCCACATGGAAATGGGTAGCGGCTAGACCATACCATGAGGCCGCTAATGTTCGGCCTTGACCTTCTAGTAAGTCAAGCACCGCTCTACAAACCAAGCAATTTGCCGCTTCATGCATGGCCACAAGTAACTCAGCCTCAAGTCCCTATACATTATTGTAGCTCCTGGATGTATAGAGAACTTGGACTTATGCACTTCCTCTAATATCTTTTGTCTCACTCCCCCGGGCACCGGTACCCACACCCGGCCACACTGCGTCAAGAAACCACGACTATCCTTAACAAACAAAGGATATTGTCCTCAGATCCTCTCTACCTTCCAATTCTATTTCTTCACTCCCTCAACCTGCGCCTCTTTGATCATCTCCAACAATGGAGAGATCACCGTCATCCTCAAACACACACTCCCAATCGGGGAACCTGCCGTCTTATGGCTCAAAGCGTCGGCCACTACGTTGGCCTTCCCTGGATGGTATAGAATCTCGCAATCATAGTCTTTTAGCACGTACAACCACATTCTTTGTCGCATGTTGAGGTTCTGTTGGTCCATCAAATACTTCAGAATCTTATGGTCGGTGTAAATGGTACACCATAGTCCATACAAGTAATGCCTCCAAATCTTGAGGGCAAACACCGCTACCCCAGTTCCAGATCGTTAGTAGCGTAAGTTTCCTTATGCGGCTACAACTGTCGCAAGACATATGCTATCAGGTGTCCTCTATGCATCAGTACATCACCTAACCCTGAAATCGATGCATCACAGTACACCACCAGATCATCTAATCCCTCTGATAGAACAAGGATCAAAGCCTTGCACGATCTCCGCCTCAAGCCCTCGAAGGCCAACTGCTGATCCGTACCCCACCGAAATGACACATTCTTCTTGGTCAGACGGGTCAATGGCACCACAATCTTGGAGAAATCCTGGATAAATCTTCAGTAATAACCCGCTAAATGCAGGAAGCTATGAATCTCTGACGCATTCTTCGGTACTTCCCACCGCATCACAACCTTAACCTTGGCTGGATCAACCGAAATACCCTCCTGGTTGATGATATGCCCCAAGAATTGTACCTCTCGCAGCCAGAAATCACACTTGGAGAACTTGGCATACAGCTTCTACGCCCTTAGGGTCTCCAACACATCCCTTAAGTGTTGTTCGTGCTGCTCTCTGGTCTTAGAATAGACCAGGATATCATCAATGAAAACGATCACCGACTGATCCAACATCGGTCTACACACCCTGTTCGTAAGATCCATGAACGTTTCTGGGGCATTGGTGAGCCCAAACGGCATCACTACAAACTCATAATGCCTGTACCGAGTCCTAAAAGCCATCTTCGGTATATCCTCATCCTGAATCCTCATCTGATGGTATCCCGATCGTAGATCAATCTTGGAAAACTAAGATGCACCTTGCAGCTGATCGAACAAATCATCGATCCTTGGCAACGGATAACGGTTTTTGCATCTCTGGTGGTGCCAACCGGTATGGTGCCTATGCTATCGGAGTGGCACCCGACACCAAGTCAATACGAAACTCTGCCTGCCTCTCCAAAGGCACTCTTGGTAACTCTTCGGGGAAAACATCCCGAAAATCCTGAACAACCGGCACACTGCCTACATCCTTCGTGATCTTTACCCTTCTATCCAAGATATAAGCCAGGAATCCCATACAACCCCGCTACAAGAACCTCCTAGCCCTCATAGTCAAACATATGGTCGGCCCTTGCGATGATCTATCACCTTGTACTACCAATTCTCCCCCACTTGGGGTTCGAACCGTCACCAACTGCCGCTCACAATAAATCATGGCCCCGTTGTCCCCTAACCAATCCATTCTGATAATCACTTTCAATCGTCGCAATGGTATCGGGACTAGGTCGACACAGAATCTCTCACCAAGCACATTCAGGACACAGACCCGATACACCCCTGCAACACTAATGGTGCGGTCGTCTGCAATCTCCACCTCGAGCGGGGAATCCAAAGTTCCCAGTGCGTCCCGGAACTTTTTGCTAAGAGCAAGAGATATGAACAATCCGGTAGCACCCGAATCAAACAAGACATTAGCAGACATACCATTGACCAAAAAGGTCCCTATAAAAGCATATAGTACACATAAGCGAAACAGATACCTAGAGTAGAGAAGAATGAATACGTACCAACCACACATCTGGCGCTACACGTGCCTCTTCGGTAGTCAGCTGAAATGCATGACTCTTCACTGCTGGAACTTCCGCCTTAGCAGGGAGACCATCAGTGATTCTCATTGTAGCAGGCGCAGATACCACCACCGCTACTCCTCCTCCCTGCAACCTCGGACAATCGGCCTTTTCATAGCTAGTGTGGTTGCACTGGAAACATATCAAGCCTTTTCTTGGGGCAATCCCTGCTCACGTGGCCCTGCTGACCACAAGAGTTGATGGGTTTTGAGCATTCTAACACTCCTATGGTGTACATGCAACCCTAGAAACCTTGAATCTATGTTTGACTATGATACAAGCAAATAATTATTTTTCCAAGGTTCTTATCCTATCTAGCATAGCATGGGGAACTTGAATCAAATAAAGCTAGTAGAATTACTTACCTTGTAGTTGTAGTTGATTGCTTAGAGTTTTAGACCCTAGCACCAATAGTATGGATGCCTCAAATGGAAATCACAAATCACCACAAACTTTGGAACTTTGAGAGAATAGCAATCACCTTCTTGAAATCGGCCCTCTTACTTTACTCACCACAACTAGTCTGATTTCAAGAACCAAAGCCTCCTTTATATAGTGTGGTGGATTAGGGTTACATACATGTAAACCCTAATACCCATGTCTTTTCATTTCCATGAGATCCATTGGTTAAAGCTCCATGGAGTATCCATGGACTTCCCATGCAAGCCTAGCCCATTCCAGATGAGAATTAGCCCACACTATATAAATATCAGAGCCCATATTTAATTAGTAATACTTTTGATCTATAAATTAATTTTAGATTAATTATAGATCAATGTTAATTAAATAATATGATTTTATATTAATATATTAGAACTTATAATATATTAATAAATCATAACTTATACTATTCTCAAAAGATTATCCATAAATTGTTCGGGTGAAGTGCAACCCAAATGGACCATGCCGAGTCGAGTCAAGTACATACCAAATATAGTTATGGACTTAGACACTATATCTAACAGTCTCCCACTTGGATAAGTCTAATAACTATAGTTGTAAGTATGACTTCAGGAACCGATCAACAATCGTAGCTCTTTAAACTCTGTTGAACTATGAAGCGCCATTTTAGATAAGTGATCATATAATCCTCTGTTCTAGATATCAGCCGGACAAATACATGGAACATGGTCTTGCTTATTGTCCAACATTTGTTTCCCGATTTCCGATTGTTTGACATAGAACTTAACTGAACACATCAATTTAGTTCTGACCGTGCCCGGTACATATCCTTTGTGGTGGATCTAAAGGGCCCACATACATTGGTATGTATGAGATCCAATAAACCCCCACCCCTCTCACAAGTGCCAGTGAAGGGTGAGTTGGTCATCTTTCCAAGTAAACAAGATTTACACGCGTCATCTTCCCTAAGGTCGAATGACTCCAACACTCCATCCTTTTGGAGTTGGGCTATGCGCTTCTTGTTGACATGCCCAAGACGACAATGCCACAAAGATGCTTTATCCATACTATTGGAAGAATCCATACACAACACATCATTTCCTAGGTTATCTACAACCATAACTGTTTCATAAATTCCATTACAAGGCATTGCTTCAAAATATAAAAAACACCATTTAGATAAGCATAAATAGAACCATTCATATTATTAAACGAATATCTAAATCCTTGTCTAAACAAACCATGAAATAAAATGATGTTTCTTGCCATATCTGGCAAGTATCAACAATTATTTAAATCTAAACCTAATCCATTGCTAAGCACTAAAGAATACACTCCAATCTTGGTGACAGACGACGATCTTCTGTTTCCCATGATTAGATTTATTCTTCCTTGCTCCACATCTCTATCTCTTCTAAGTCCCTGCAAATCAGAACAAATGTGGTAACCACATCCTGTATCAAGAACCCAAGAAATAGTATGAGGTGAATTATTAGATTTAATTGTGTATATACCTGCAAAAGATGGCTTGATCTTTTCATCCTTGATAGCTTGCAGATATTCCGGGCAACTTCTCATCCAATGCGCTATTTTGTGGCAATGATGGCATTCTGCCTCCTTCGGGTTAGGGTTGGGCTTTGTAGGATCAACCTTGGTCCCACTAGAAGAGGAAACATCTTGGGACTTTCCCTTGTAGTGGCTCTTTGATGGAGCCTTCCTCTTCTTGCCCCTTCCCTGCCCTATAGCCAAAACAGGAGCAGCGGTTGGTGCGGGAGTTGGTGCAACAGACTTGTCCTTTAGGTTGCTCTCAGCAGTCCTTAGGAGTCCTTAGAGTTTGCTTAGGGGAGCTATTCCTTGTTCATGTGGTAGGTCATCCTAAATTGGTTGTAGCATGAAGGCAAGGAGTTAAGAACAATGTCGATGGCCAAATCCTCCCCAAAGTTAACATTTAACTTGCAAAGACGATCAACATATCTTCGCATCTTTTGCAAGTGCACGGTTAACGATTCTCCACTTCCCATCTTGGCGGTGATCATGTTGGTGATGATCTCGTAGCGCTCTTGACTCGCGCTTTGGTGGTACCTCTCCATCAAGTCTCGATGCATTTCATAGGGATACATGTCCTCGTAGTACTTTTGGAATTCTTGGTTCATAGTGGCTATTATGATGCAATGGACCTTCGGTGCATCACGTTCGTGTGTCTCAAAGACAGCCATCTCTTCGGGAGTAGCGATTTCCAGGTTGACCTTCTCGAGCTTTTCATCAAGGACATACTCTTTGTCCTCGTAGCATGCAATGGTGCGAAGGTATCTTATCCATTCTCTAAAGTTTGTAACATCGAAGGTCACCTTTTGGCAATGACTCATTAACGTGAATGAGTTAGCAGCGGTGTTGTTTGCGTTCGACATCTACAAATAGACAGGTCAAAGTTTGATTAGAATTGAGTCCCTAATTAAACACCCAAAATGAAAAATTAGGGCTAGGACCCGACAACATTATTTACATATTAGAAAAGGGATGCCGTAATCTGACACGCAAATAATTTTGGAGGTAAGTGAAAGACGATTCACTAATTCTTCACCTTGAAAACATAACCTTAACTTTTAAACGCATTGAGAATTCCTAGATTTTCTTTGAGATTCATTGAACCTTTCAATGGCATGAATAAATCTCGATATGCCCCTCTCGTTTGTCACTGGGATGCCGAGGATCACAAAGTGGGTGTGAATAACCATGCAAATCTACATGGTGCCTTCATTGTTACAATCATCTATTCGATGTGCCGGTAAACCACACACGCTCCATCAAACTATGATAAACAATGAATCATCCTTTACCACCTTTGCTTAGAACCAATTAGTGTGCCGGTAAACCACACACGCTCCATTAACTTCTTAGCAAGGGTGCAAAGCGCAATTTCATGGGATCGCATCAATTCACTTTTGCCTAAAGTAACTAGGATTGGGAATTTGAAAAAGAAAATTAGTTACTTTATATATTCATTATACTTATTAATGAGGAGAGAGAGTTGCCCTATCTTACCCGTTCGGCTAACGACCCTCCACCAGTCAAGCAAGCGGTGGGTGTCAGTGTACACCCATTAAGCGCCATTTTATAGGCAGCACCCGAAATTGACCCTTTTTGACCCATAGATTAAAATGTTCAGCTTCCCTTCTTCTTCATTTAATCATCTTGACCTCCCACTCCATTCCTCTCATATAACCTTCCAGCAACCACCTCGCCGGAAAATTCAAGATTGTCGGAATTCTACCGGTCGTAATTTTACGAAATCACCGCCACAGACATCTCCCGTCATCCAATCCTCCGATTTAGGTCATTTTTGCCCTTACCTTAAGCATTGAGGACAATGCTTGCTCTTAAGCTTGGGGTGGAGCATTTCATTTTCCTTTTATTTTTTCATGCATTTTTAATTAGGTTGCATAACATTTTAGTTTTAAGCTAATTTTCATTCATTTTTTTAAATCCAAAAAGATTTTATTTTCTTCTTTTCTACTTTTATATTTTTGCATAACATTTAGCTTAGGGCATTAGCATTCATGCATTTTTGTTGTCTGTTTATTCTCACCTCCTTGGATGCCATGGAACAGGTTCATAGTTATTGTATCACTATTGGTCTAGGATCTTGTTGCTATCTCACCCATCGAACCGAGACCACTAGCTGCAGTTTGGGATTTCATACTTGGGATCAGATGCTGGTAGCTTAAAGGGGTAAGTGATCATTGTCAGGTAGTTTTCATGAAGACTTATGCATACAATACTAATGACTGTAGGATATACTATAGCAATGGATGTCTTAGCCTTGCGGCCACTACCGCCGAGAGGATCACACTTGATCATGTTTGAACCGTTAGAATGAAGCACTAGTCCTTGTCCCCGAGTAGAATCCATATCCGGTCTCTTTACATCACCATATCTTTTTGCGATTTTCTTAGGATTTTAGAGAAGTCTCTTAGTCCGCATGTGGACATTTTCATTATTTTTGAAAAAAAAAATCACAAGTTTGAAAAGGAGCTTACATTATATCTTTATGCTCCACACATGGTCATTTTCTCGCTTAGACCATTCAGATTATATTACTACCCTTTCAGTTCCACTTACACACTTTAGGAACCAAATTTTGAGTCAAAGGGTTATCTTGTTAAAAATTTTGATTGTTATTTCATTACCTTCAAGTATGGTAAAAAAAAGGGCAAGCAATTCCCAGCTGTAGAAATCTAAGAAGGGTGACCAGTTCAATTATTGAACAAATTTTTCCAACATTTTGGTCACCCGGCATTTGATATTCATTTGTATAGGTTTGATTCATTGAATTTAGATCGAGTTGTTTTTCGCAAATTGGTGATGTTAGGAGGCTGTCGAGTCGGATACTACGGGAGGTTTGGGCCAACACCAATTGAGCTGATTCCTACAACGGTGCCCGAGCGATTAAGCCTAGTTACACATGAGAGAAACCGGCAAACGTGAGATCAGAGTGTACATTTAAAGAAGAGCTCCACCCGAGCCCATCCAGCTGCTTTCTCCCTACTACAGATATTCTTCATTGTATGCATGTTCCATTGAGGCTGCGACTGCTCATCCCTCCTTACTCACCTAAAGGAGTTGTCCTGGCTGTGGTTTATGGTCCCTTTGTCATCGGATGAAAAAGTAATTAGGTAATAGAATGATCAGTTCTGACCATGTTGACTAACGGTGATCAGGTTCTGCGGTTCTATCCATTCTTTTTATTTTCCCTAGGATAGTTCATCCCGAGTTCATTTTAGTCTTGTCTTATTTGAGGACAAGTAAGGTTTAAGCTTGGGGTGATTTGATAGTTTCATTTTATTTACTTCTTTTTATAGTTTATTTTAGCATATTTCATCCATAATCTAGTTAATTTTCATGCATATTTTCATTTTTTTATTTTATGACTATTTCGGGCACTTTCTAGTTTCGTGAGCTTTATTGCAGATTTCATGGAGACTAGTGGAGCGGGAATGTTCGGGACGTATGGGAAGCGATGAGATTTGGTAGACAAAAATGATGTTAGGCTTGGTGATTGTGGAGATGATGCATGGAGCGAGCTTGATGGTTATTTGAAGGCTTGGAGAGAAATAAACTTTAAATTTGCAAAATGCGGGAGTTTATTCAAGCGTGCATAGATTATTAATCGGGCGAGTTTACGAACTATGAATCATTTGGAGAAGCCAAATTGGGCTTAAATTGAAGAAAACTTGAAGAAAAATGGGCTAGGAGCTGATTGGACTCGAATTGGGCCAAGTGGGCTAAGCTATGGAGGCCCAAAACCTCAAAGATGCTACATTCAGGGACCACCCGCGCAACCACCCCGCGCAACAGCACGCGGGTCGCGCAACCTCCTGCAGGGGAATTTCCGGGAATTCATGTTTTGAGCTATATGGGGAAGTTTGGTGTGCCACTTTTCTCAACTCTTGGACATCCGATTTTTGGAGATTCTCTCTGGAGTTTTGAAGACTTTTGAAGGACAAGAACACTTGAAGAACATCATCTTTTTACCTCTTGATTCTTGTTTAATGTTTGGTACAATCTTCTCTAACTTTGTTTCTTTAGGCTTAGCCATGCTTGGCTAAACTAATCTTGGTTGACTTTTGGTTAATCCTTTGAACTTTTGTTGAATGTTGAAGAATCCATGAACATGTTCTTAAATCTTTACAGGAATGTTTTGTGTTTTAACATCTTATCACTACTTGTATGTTTTAGTTCATGAGTTTAAATGTGTTTGTGGTGATTAGTTGGCTAATTTCTTGATTAATTAAAGGATCCTCAAATTAGCAAGCAACAAATGATTTTTGTGTTGTTTTTGCTTCACACAATCATAAAAACATTTCCTCCAACATGGTGGTGAAAGCATTTGACCCCTCTTGGATTTGGTGACTTTTTGGTTCTTAATGCTAGTTGACTTTCACTAATTACATGCTATTTGGAATTAGTGACTTTGACTAAGGAAATTGTTATGAGCTTCTCTAGCCATTTCAACAATTAAGAAAAGTCTAGTTAATCTCAAGCTCCTTGGATTACTATAGCCAAATTAAGGATTTAAATCAAAGTATTGCACCATTGGATTCTAATGATATGTTCATCAAAAGTCAAAGTGAGGAAACTTTAAGTCAACCATCTCTCCCTTATTGATTTTACATCAAACCCTTATTTTTGTTGAAATTGTCTATTTAAATCATAGTTAATTCTAGTTTGTTTCAAGTATTTCAAAACACCAAACGCCCCCCCCCCCCCCCCCCCCTTTATTTTTATTGTTATTTAACAAGTATTCTTACAACGAGATTTCTCATAGAGTTATAAAATTGGACCAATCTCTGTGGATACGATCCCTTTACCACTATACACTACTTTAGTGTATAATATTTAGGGTTATTATTTTTGTTGGCCTCGACAACCACCATAGATAATTACCAAATAGTCCATATTTACCACATAAATAATCAATATATAAAAGATTTGAAATTGTCTATATTTATGTCAAGGATAATCATTAAATTAAGTTAAAATTCGGACTTTTTCATAATAAAACGATTTAGGTATCAATCCAAGACAAAACAGCAATAAAATCCCGAATTACCCTTTGTCTGACGCTGGGACTCACCGAGTCAAGCTTTGGACTCGCCGAGTAGGGCTAACTCGCCAAGTCCAAACACTGACTCGCCGAGTTGGGTCGAACAGAGGTGAAGAAAAACGATTTTCAGCAAGCAAAACAATTAAGCTTCACATCCAATTGAAACCAATCATGGCTCTGATACCACTGATGGGTTTTAGACATAAGAACTTTCCTATGTGCACATACAAACCCTAAAGCTTGGATCTAGGTTTCTCTAATTGAACATGCAATATATCCAAGACTTTCATGGCTAGATCTAATGTAAACTAACAATAAGACTTATGAAAAACAGATCTAGAATAATACCTTGAATTACTTGCTTGAAACCTTCTTCTTCTTGGAGCTTAGAGTCACAATTGTCACTCCTCTAATGGATTACAAACACCAACTAGCAAGAAGATGATTTGAGAGAGGTAAGGAAGAGGGAAATCGGCTCTAGGGTTACTCCAATAACAAGGTGTCGATTTCCACAACCCCAAGTGTCTATTTATACTTGTGAGCGCCTAGGGTTTCACCCTAAAACCCTAATTGGATAACTTAGCCTCAAAGCAATCCAACATCCCTTCTTGATAAGGCCTTGGACGATTTATATGTGATCCACATCCCTAAAATCGTCCACCCCATACCCATAAGGATTCCTGGCTCAAAATACAACTATCACACATTTGACAGTCTATGCCCCTTTATTCAATTAATCTCTTTAAGTCACCAAATTAATTCCTAATTAATTTATGACTTATATTAATCAAATAATATTATTATTCCTTTAACATATTATTCTTATAATACATTAATAATATTATCTCTTCTCACTTAATCACCGTGTCAAGTTGCTATGGTGAAGGAAACCCAAAAGGACCATGCACAATCGAGTCAAGTACTTACCAAATATAGTTACAACGTTAGACACTAATCCAACAAAACTAATATCATCCTTAAGCCCTATGCTCCGAGCATGTTGGAGATGCTCAACCCGAGTCAGTCCCTTCGTGAGGGGATCTGTTGGGTTCTCATCCGATGATACCCTCTTTGCCATGAGGATTCCTTCTTCTATTCGATGTCTTATGAAGTGATATTTTTTGTCAATGTGTCTGGATCTCCCATGATCTCTTGGTTCCTTGGCTAAGGCAACCGCACTATTGCTAGCATAGAAAATCTCCATTGGCTCCTTTATAGCTGGTACAACTCCAAGGTCTCCGATGAAGTTCTTTAGCCATATAGCCTCATTTCCTGCCTCGCTTGCTGCTATATACTCTGATTCACAAATGGAATCAGCCACTGTCTTCTGCTTGGAACTTTTCCAAGTAATTACCCCTCCGTTTAAGGTAAAGACCTAGCCCGACTGAGAGCGGAAATTATCCCTGTCAGTCCGAAAGCTAGCATCACTGTACCCTACAACTCTCAAGTCATCACTCCCACCGAGGGTAAGGACCCAGTCCTTAGTCCTCCGTAGGTACTTGAGGATATTCTTTACCGCAGTCTAGTGTGCCTTGCCAGGGTTTCCCTGATACCTGCTAACCATGCTCAAAGCAAAGGCTACATCAGGTCGAGTACACGTCACAACATACATGATCGATCCTACAACTGAAGCATAAGGTATTCGACTCATTTCTGCTATCTCAGCCTTAGTACTAGGGCTTTGTGTGTTACTCAATATGGCGTTACTATGGATGGGAAACTCTCCTTTCTTGGAATTATGCATGTTGAACCTTTTCAACACTTTGTCTACATAGGTGCTTTGACTAAGTCCAATTAGTCTTTTACTCCTATTTCTCAAAATCCTTATCCCTGTGATATAGGTAGCTTCTCAAAGGTCCTTCATAGTGAAACACTTCCCAAGCCAGGACTTTACTTCCTGTAGGGTTGGGATGTCATTTCCTATGAGTAGTATGTCATCCACATACAGTACCAAAAAGCTGACTATACTCCCACTAGCCTTGATATAGACACACGATTCATCTTCACTCGTTGAAAATCCAAATTCTTTGACTTTCTCATCAAAGCAAAGATTCCATCTTCGAGGTGTCTGTTTCAATCCATAAATAGATTTCTCGAGCTTACACACTCTATTGGGGTACTCTGTACTGACAAAACCCTGTGGTTGAACCATGTAAACATCTTCAGCAAACTTTCCATTAAGGAAAGCGGTTTTGACACCCAATTTCCATATTTCATAGTCATGAAATGCATCAATGGCTAACAGAACCCTAATAGACTTAATCTTGGCCACTGATGAAAAGGTCTCATCATAATCAACTCCCGGAGTTTGAGAATAACCCTTTGCAACCAGTCGTTCCTTATAAGTGTATACATTACCATCCATGTCGGTCTTCTTCTTGAAGATCCATTTGCACCCAACTATCTTACGATCAGGTACATTGTCAACCAATTTCCAAACTTGATTGTCATACATGGACTGTATCTCACAATCCATAGCCTCTTTCCATTTAGCAGCCTCAGGGCCTGCCATGGCTTCCATGTAGCTGTTAGGCTCATCCATATTTACCAGCGTGTTATCACTGATAAGTGTCTCACCTTCTGCAGTAATATGAAAATCATAATAATGCTCAGGTGCATTCCTAAATCTGGTGGAACGACTCATAGGTATAGATTCTTCAGTCGGCTCAACAGGAGTTTCCTCCTCGTGTTGAGGGCTAGGGTTTGAGGTTCCTTCACTACTTGACTCTTGAATTTCCTCAAATTTTCCTCCCATTGTCTCCTTGGCTCATGAATTCTCTCTCTCGAAAGAATCCTCTTCTTGCTACAAAGACCACATTATCATTGGGTCTGTAGAAGATGTAACCAAAGGATTTTTGTGGGTAGCCGATGAAAATACACCTTTCGCTTCGGGGTTCGAGCTTATCGTGAGTCTCGCATCTCACGAAATCCTCGCAACCCCAAATCTTGATGTGGTCTAGATTGGGAACTTTTCCAGTCCACATCTCGTGAGGTGTTTTGGCAACCTTCTTTGTATGGACTAGATTAAGCATATGGGCGGCAGTCTCTAAGGCATACCCCCAAAATGAGATTGGTAGCGAAGCGCGAGTCATCATGGAACGAACCATGTCAAACAAGGTCCGATTGCGCCTCTCAGCTACACCATTCAACTGTGGTGTCCTTGGAGGTGTCAATTCTGAGACAATCCCACATTCCTCAAGATAGTCAAGGAACTCAGTACTAAGATACTCACCACCACGATCGGATCGAAGCATCTTAATGTTCCTGCCCAACTGATTCTCCGCTTCTTGCTTAAACTCTTTGAATTTCTCAAAGGTTTCTGACTTATGCTTGATTAAGTAGACATATCCATATCTACTAAAATTATCAGTAAAAGTCACATAGAACCGATTAGCATCTCTTGTGGCGGTTCTGAAGGGTCCATACACATCCGTGTGTATAAGGTCCAATAAACCTTCACCCCTAGCACAAGTGTCAGTAAAAGGTGACTTTGTCATTTTACCAAGCAAACAAGATTCACAACTATCATTTGACTTTAGGTCAAGCAACTCCAAGACTCCATCCTTTTGGAGTTGGCCTATGTGTTTCTTGCTTACATGTCCAAGACGACAATGCCATAAAGATGCTTTATCTAAGCTAGTGGAAGAGTCAACACACAATACATTATTTCCAAGATTATCTACAACAGATACAGTTTCATACACTCCATCACAAGGTAATGCTTTAAAATAAAGAACATTATTAAAGAAAGCATCAATACTACCATTATTATTATCAAAATAAAAGGTAAAACCTTGTTTATACAATGCATGAA
Source organism: Lactuca serriola (assembly GCF_051521515.1). Classification (NCBI taxonomy): domain Eukaryota; kingdom Viridiplantae; phylum Streptophyta; class Magnoliopsida; order Asterales; family Asteraceae; genus Lactuca; species Lactuca serriola. The sequence goes on along the minus strand of NC_136410.1, from coordinate 253,800,255 downwards.
AGGAAATAACATTTCTTGCCATTTCTAGTGAATAATAACATTTATTCAAATCTAATGTAAACCCACTATTTAGCACTAAGGAATAAACTCCTATCTTGGTGACAGGTGAAGCTTTCCTGCTTCCCATGATCAAGTTTATCTTTCCCTGCTCCACATTCTCACTTTTTCTTAGTCCCTGCGAATCACAACATATGTGAATACCACAACCTGTATCAAGGACCCAAGACTTAGAATGAGGTGAGTTATTAGACAATATAGTGTATATACCTGCATGGTTGGGTTTTACTTTCTCATCCTTCAAATCTTGCTGGTACTTTGGGCAGTTTCGCTTCCAGTGCGACTTTTCATGGCAATAGAAGCATTCAGCCTCATTAGGGTTAGCAAAAGGAGTGACAAAACCTTTTTTGTTTTGCTTGAAGAGGAGACTTCAAGGTTCTTACCCTTGGTACCCTTAGAATGGTTCTTTCTCTTCTTCCCTTTTCCATGCCCGATTGCCAAGATATTGGCCATAGTTGGAGTAGGAGTAGGAGTAGTAACAACCGACTTACCCTTTAGACCACTTTCGGTGGTCTTCAAGAGTCCTTGAAGTTTGCTGAGGGTGACTTCTTCCTTGTTCATGTGATATGTCATGCGGAATTGATCACAACACGATGGCAAGGAGTGCAAAATGATGTCTATTGCTAACTCCTCGGGGAAGTTCACATTCAGCTTCAGTAAACGGTCCACATACCTTTTTATTTTCTGCATGTGGCCCGTGATGGGTTCACCATCCTTCATTCGGATTGTTATCATGGAGGAGATTATTTCATATCGCTCTTGACGAGCACTTTGATGGTAGCGGTCCATCAAGTCTTGGTGAATCTCAAAAGGATAATAGTCCTCATAGGAATTTTGGAGCTCGGCTGTCATGGTGGCCATCATGATGCATGCCACTTTTGTAGCATCTCTTTCATTTACCTCATATTCAGCAAGCTCTTCAGGAGTAGCAGTTGGCTTGGGTACCTTCAACTCCTTGTCGAGAACATATTCTTTGTTCTCATATCGAGTGACCATCCTGATGTTCCTGATCCAATCAGTCAAGTTTCATCCATCAAATATGACTCTCCGACAAAGATTCATGAGAGAGAAGGAGCTAGTAGGGTTTGAGCCAGAAGCCTTGTTATTGGAAGACATCTGAAAAGAAGAGGGAATAGATTAGATTAGATTTAGAGATAGTCCTTAATAAAACACCCAAATGTAATATTAAGGCTAGGAGCCAACACAATATTTTATAACTTAGAAGAGGGATGTCGTAATCTAAGCTATAAGATATTTGAAGGTAGGTGAATGACGATTCACTAATTTCCACCATGAAAAAAGAAATATTTAATTAGGTTTTAATTCATTTAGAAACTCATAGATACTTTTAGATTCATTGAACTATCTTCAATGGCATGTTTCAATCTCGAGTGTACCCTTCAAGTTTTGTGACTCGGATGCCGAGGATCACAAAACAAGGTGTGAAGTAACCATGCAAATTACTTGGTATCGTTAATGTATTACCTCTCAATCGATGTACCGGTTAACCATACACACTCCATCGATACTATGATAGACATTAAGTCACCCTTTACCTACCTTGTTAAGTTCAAGTTCATGTGGCGGTTAACCACACACGCTCCACTAACGACTTAAACAAAGTGTAAAGTGTAATTTCATGGATTAGCATCTTATTCACATTTTCCTAAAGTAAGTAAGATTGGGAATTTAATAAGGTTTAGTTACTTTACTATTATCATTATACTTTTAATGAGAATTTGTAAGTGTTTGTCCTACCCGTTCGGCTAACGACCCTCCATCGATCAAGGAAGCGGTGGGTGAGAGTGGACACCCATTAAGTTGCCATTTTATAGTCAACAACCTTATACCCCCCTTATAGACTGGCTTCGTGAATGAGGCGTACTAGTGGTAAGACGACGTGATCTTATACATACATACATACATACATACATATATATATATATATATATATATATATATATTATTTACTTATAATATTATAAAGTATAAGGGTTGAATTTTAACTTTTAAAATTCTAAGGGTTGGAACTTAAGTTTTAATCATGAATTTACTTGTTCCAAAACATGAGGGCAAGTTTTGTAAAATTTCAAAACTTTTCATTTCTTATAACTTATGAATTTAATTGAGTATTAAAATGAAGACTTTTCATTTTTCTAACTCCTGTGTTCTTTTAATGGTTTTTATTAAATTTTGACCTTTGGTTTTCCATAACTTGAGGACAAGTTATGGACTCCATTAAAACACATAATGACCATTAATTAAACTACCAAGTAGGTTACAAACAATTCCTATGATCATCTAATCTTCATAAGTTCAAGAACATGAATATGAACATTTCAAGAATCATAAATTACTCATAAAACTTGTAATTTTTTATAATAGCCATTGTAAATGAATTAGCCTAAACATTACACCATCTAAAACAAGTTTTATAACACCAAAACAGTTTAGGGTAATGTTTCTAGTCCATTTCCAGTAGCAAAACTCGAAAAACTGGACACTGCAGCTTTTACTCGTCGAGTGCATGAACAGACTCGACGAGTAGCATGCATTTCTTCACGGACTCGTCGAGTCCCCCCATGGACTCGGCGAGTTCATACAGCAGTGAACAAAAAAAATATGATTTTTTAAGCTATTTGCATCAACTATCAAGTAAACAAGCCTAGGCTCTGATACCACTGATGGGTTTTGAGCATTCTAACACTCTTATGGTGTACATGCAACCCTAGAAACCTTGGATCTATGTTTGACTATGATACATGTAAATAATTATTTTTCCAAGGTTCTTATCCTATCTAGCATGGCATGGGGAACTTGAATCAAATAAAGCTAGTGGAATTACTTACCTTGTAGTTGTAGTTGATTGCTTGGAGTTTTAGAGCCTAGTACCAATAGTCTGGATGCCTCAAATGGAAATCACAAATCACCACAAACTTTGGAACTTTGAGAGAATAGCAATCAGCTTCGTGAAATCGGCCCTATTACTTTACTCACCACAACTAGTCTGATTTCAAGAACCAAAGCCTCCTTTATATAGTGTGATGGATTAGGGTTACATCCATGTAAACCCTAATACCCATGTCTTTTCATTTCCATGAGATCCATGGGTTAAAGCTCCATGGAGTATCCATGGACTTCCCATGCAAGCCTAGCCTATTCCAAATGAGCATTAGCCCACACTATATAAATACAAGAGCCCATATTTAATTAGTAATACTTTTGATCTCTAAATTAATTCTAGATTAATTATAGATCAATGCTAATTATACAATATAATTTTATATTAATATATTAGAGCTTATAATATATTAATAAATCATAACTCATACTATTCTCAAAAGATTATCCATAAATTGTTCGGGTGAAGTGCAACCCAAATGGACCATGTAGGGTCGGGTCAAGTACATATCAAATATAGTTATGGACTTAGACACTATATCCAACAAGAGTAACATCCCAATATCCCAGTTGTCCAACAAGCCCCAATATGAAACCTCCCACATTTGGCACATCGACCCCGGCCCTGCTACCCTCTTCCCAAAGAATCTTAGGTCTTAGGCTTCTTAGCCTGACCCCGTGCTGCCTGCACCTGCTCAGTTTTCTGCTTCGTGCGGGAATCCAACTCTATCTCCCTCTCACAGGCCTTCTCCACCATCTCATTCAGGGGTTTCACAAACTCCCGGATATCATCCCTCAGCATGGAATGATATCGGGACCCTCTCATCTCGTCATCGGTAGCATACTGAGAGATCAACAAAGCTCGTTCCCAAAACTTGGCGGTGATCTCCGCCACAGTCTCAGTGGTCTACTGCAAATCATGAAACTCTCGCACTAGTCGTTGCACCTTAATGGGTGGTACAAACTCTAGATCTAATCGCCAAACAATCTCAGCCCATGTCATCTCATCCACCCCGACTAGTCCCACCTGTTTAGTAACCTCGCCACACCAATCCGGGGCTCTGTCTCTCAGCATGCAAGAAGCGAAACCAACCTTTGCCACATCCGGGAAAGAGCTCGTGCGTTGGGCGTTTTCGATATCTGCCACCCAGTGTCGGATGACAATGGGGTCCCTGGCCTCGAAAAGCTTTGGCGCCCTACACGCCTTGAACTCTCAGAACGAGGGAGTACATGCCCCAATCTGGCCTGAAGCAATCTCAGCCCTGAATGATCTGAATCTCTCCTCCATGATCTCTATAATGCCCTCCTTGACTGTCCCAAAAATGAGTGGGGTAGCATTGAGGATGCCCTTCGTAACCTCCATAGAGCTGTCAAATATTAGTATAAAATGGCTAACACATTGGGAACTAGTTACTTGGCTTGGCCGATCACGTGCGTTGCACTCTCTTCTTTTCATTTCTTAAAAAATTTTAACTTTTATTTTAAAAACAATTTATAATTTCCTTAGTTTTATTCCGGACACACCCGAGAGTGTGCCCGAATCTCTCAAACCAAGGCTCTGATACCAACTTGTAACGGACAAATTTTTCAAAGAAAATCTTCATTTACAATTAACCAAACACATTTCCATAAATCAAGAATTTCCAAAACAACTGTTTCAATCCATATTCATTACAACTTTATTTTCAAATATTAGAGTGTCCCATAAAGTCGCATGAGAGAGAGTGCACGCCGTGCCATCAAGCTTTACCCTAGCCCTTGGACTCAGATGAACCTGAAACAAATCCAAAAACTGTAAGTGAATGCTTAGTGAGTCCCCCAGAGCATACCACACACATACACATATCTTGTTAGCTAATCAAAGCTACGCACATAACACATAAGCTATGCATACATAAAACCTGTAAGAATGCCATTGGCTACTGTACATGGTCTTTACCTAGGACTGCCATGGGCTACCCCACATGGTCTTATATCCAATGCCATAGGCTCCCCCACATGGTCTTTACCTAGGATTTCTATGGGCTACCCCACATGGTCTTATATCCAATGTAACGGGCTCCCCCCGAGGTCTTCCATGCAAAAACACACAATCACATGTCATAAATAATCACATATCATATCAAATCACGTAATTACCAACACATATAACATCATCACATAATGGGCCGGCCTTGGTGCCTTAGACCCATGGGTATGGTGAGAAGACTCACCTCTCAAAGGCTGAACTGGCGAGCTGAAAACAGATATATCCCACGTTGCTCCTCCCTAACTTCCTCAACTCAACGCCCAAGACGAACTAGATGCAAGATCTAGTGCTTTCCCCCTTGATACTTCTTCTTCAAGCTTGGAATTCCTTCCATAATCCCAAGTTTTATACTCCCAAAGATCTCACTTCACACACCCAAGTGTTTGCGGCCGAAAAAGATCTCTTATGATGCTAAGGAAGGCTACAAAGGCATATAATGTCATTTACATAGGGGCAAACCCCAAAATTTAGGGTTTTCTTTAAACAGCTCGGACTCGCCGAGTCAGTCCCGACATGCATTCCATGATACCACGACCCTACTCGATGAGTTGATCTCCCAACTCGCCGAGTGCATGCATAAAACCTTTCAAAAATCGCACCAGGTGTGACAGGAGCTGTGCACCATGTCCTCAGAACGGTCGAGGTATCTCAGGAGGCAGTGATCACGAGTCCTTCAGATGATTGCAAATGTGTTATCTTCTGCTACTTCTAGGTAGATGTCGGGATCTGTGCAGGAGTATTATTTAGAGAATGTTAGGTCAGGGCTAGAGCGATAGTTCTTTAGTGAAATCAGAGTTCAATTGTTCTATCATTTGTTCGGGCATGGTTAACAATTGCTTATGGAAGAACTTTAGAGTTCAAGGAACTACAGTTACTAGGAAAGGACTGGTAGTATGAAGATAGTGGGTTTTTGGTCAATGAATATTCAAGAGAACTGTAATTATTACATGGGTTGTGTTCAGATAGAGTTCAGTGGTACTACAAGATTGGAAGTGGGAACGAGGATTCGTCAGCCAGAGTAAAGATCAAGGTCTCCGGTTTTCAGCATGGAAGATGGATTGAGGTGTCAAACTGGACCAGATTTTAAGAGTATTCTTCAAGATTTCAGAGGACGGGCAATCTTAGGGTTAAACTGGTAAGTGATCGCTAGCATTGGTAAGTATAGGTTGTCATCGGTGGATTATTAGAAAGAAAGAAGGATTGGAAATCCTTCAATTCTCATATGCCGCGAAGACTTAGTCGAATCTAAGTGGGGGAGAATCGATCAAGTACTCAAGAACAGAAATAGGGGTGAAACTAGGATGACTTCTGCATCCCCGTCAGGGGGAATGACGATCAATTAGCCGTCTAGGTTGAGGATCGGGTGACTTGGGAGTTCAGCAAACGTTCCAACGTTGGTTCATGCTTTTCCTTGGCATCAGACAACATGTTTCAGGAACCATGTTAGGGCTCCAGTTAGGACTCAAGTTCAGCCGAGTGTTAGGTCGAGTGCGTGTTCGACCCATCATGGAGTGTTATGTATGACTACAAGGGTATCAGTAGCATTCACTAATAGTCAGATAGTATGGAAAGTGTTGTAAGCCTACGGGGGTAGCTGTAGCATTCACTAATGGTCAGATAGTATGGGGAGTGTTGTACGACTACGAGGGTAGTCGTTGCTTTTAGTAACAGTTAGTTAGCATGGAAAGGGTTGTAAGACTACGGTGGTAGTCGTAGCATTCGCTAGTGGTCAGATAGTGCTAGAATGTTGAAAATCTGCCGGTGTAGCCGTATCATTCATGAGGTTGGCAGATAGTGTTAGAGTGTTGTGAGACTGCGGGTGTTGTCGTAACATTCACCAGGTTGGTAGATAGCATGGGCGTGTTCTTGGAATGTCGGAGGAACAAGAGTACCCACCAGTTCAGGTGTAGCAGTGAGGGCGTGGAAAATCTACGGATTGATTTATGGATTACGAAATTACCTATACAAGTTAGATCTGGTTGAGCCAGCGATACGACAGTTGGAACACCACTACAGATATGAGGCCAAGGAAGCAGTGGATTGCTTACGGTCGGTCGTGATATAAGGCTACCATTGGTCAGGTAGCAATCGGTTTTAGTCTCGGATTTGGTAATGTCAGGACTCGACGTAAGGACCCGATCGGTTGGATTGGGAGGTTGTTAGATCCATAGTGGTAGATAACTAATGGTAGTTATTGACAGAAGAGAATTTCGTTCGAAGGTCGTGTGGGAGCCTTTATAGCTCAACGACCGGGTTGCAACCCAGTATTTTTTGATGGATGACGAATGAATTGAGACCAGGAAGGTCTCGGTAGATTTTGGAAATCAGCCATGTAGCAACATGCTATTTCAGGCATTTTAAGTATTTAGGTTGTATTTGTATTTGTGTTTTAGGTTGCAAGTACGGACGGAATAGCCAGTTGATTGGGAAGTGACAAGTCACTCACAGCGGGATCAGCTGAGCCTTGGGCAAGTATAAGTGATCTTCAAGGATAATTAGGTATGCGATCTTGTTTTATGGTGGGAACCTCGAGTTATAAGAAGTTGAGCGGTCAGTTGAGGAATAAACGAACTAGATTCAACGATAATGATTCAGTATGAGCGATCTGTCAGGAAGTAAGACCACCTCGAGACTACATTTTTTCAGACTGAGTAGATGTGATCATGATGCAAGGGATTTGTTTGCTTTCGGGTCTTAGAACTCTACAAAGGATGATTTAGGTTGCCTTGGGAAGACTGGGGTTATACTCGGGATTGTAGCCATGATACTTTGATGGTTAGGCATGTAAGCAATGGTAAGGAATGATTTCGATGACAAAATCTAATTTAAGTGGGGGAGAGTTGTAACACCCCGTTTATTAGATTAATTAATTAATTAATTAATTAATTAATGTATCGTAGCCATAAAATCAATAATGATATAGCAAGGTGTTGGTATCGAGGAGTTAATTGTCACAATTTTAGAGATTAGGGGTTAAAAGTTTAAAATCTGGATTCGTGTTGTAAATATTTATGAAGACAGGGAATCTGTGGTAATTATTGGAACTTAAGTTGAAAAGAATAAGAGGAGGAGGGACTAAAAATGTTAACATGGTTGAAGTTCGATCATTGAACCTAAATTGAAATAAATTTAGAATGATGAGGGCTAAAGAGTACATTCTGAAATTAATTTGTGAAGGATATTAGAAGGTGGGGTTTAAAGGGTAATTATGGGATCGGTTTTGAAATGATGTCTGGAAGGGAGGGGCCATTTTTGCCATTATGGAAATAAGTTTGTAGGGCTTGGGTATATAACCCATACAAACCCTAACCCTAAATAGATGAACAACCATCAGCTTCACCCATATGCCTCCCTCACCGGCGCCACCTCTCCACCCTTGTCTCTCCACCACCGCCCCCTCCATAGCTGTCGTTGTGAACCACCGTATCTTCCTTGCCGACGACGACCAAACTGGCAACGAAGTTTTGTGACGTCCTCCATTCTCCTTCTTCTCTTGTTTTAGCCGCCGCCATGAAGAGCCCTCATCCGCCACCTGTTGCTTCGCTGACCGGACGTCGACCGCCATATCTCCGCATCCAGTAACGTCACAAGTAGCCATATGATTCGTCAAACCTTTAGTCCTTCGCAAGTCGCTATTTCGCCGGCTATCATTTTCAGTCCTGCCATCGCTGTTAGCCACCGATGTGGCCGCTAGGCCTGCTACTGCCGTCATCATGCACCACCAAGTGGTTGTTGCGTCCAGATTTCCGAGCAAGGACTTGCTAGTGTTTGTTACTGCTTGACAGGGGACCAGAAGAAACCACCGCCACCACTGTGAGGTGGTGGCTGCAATCCCAAATCCGTTGTTGTCACCACCGTGAGCCACCAGGTGGGTGGTTGGAGTGTATACTCTATCTGAAGTGTGTGTATGTGTGTTTTATCTAGCCGTAAAACCAAGAAAATGCCACCACCACCACCGCAAGGTGGTGGCTGCCACTATGTGCCACCGCCAGCCACCACTAGGATGGTTGTGTGTGTGTGTTATTTGGGTTTTCGCTTTGTAATATAGTAACCGATTCTAGAATAATAAAGGAAACTCGTAACCACCACTGTGAGGTGGTTGCCGCCGCCGTGAGCCACCATTGACCACCACTACCCGAGGTGGTAGTGGGTGGTGCCCAACTAATGAAACCCTAATGGGCCTTATGAAACCTTAATGGGCGTTATGAAACCCTAATGGGCCTTATGAGACCCTGGTGGGCCTAATGAAGCCTTAATTGATCTAAGGACTTAGTTTTGGGCGTACTGGGCTATGATTGGTTTGGAAACGCTAATTAGGGTTTAGAAAACCCTAATTTTGGAATTATTGGTCTGGACTTATCGGGGCCCGCATATTAGGTCATCGGAATGGAATTGTGAATTACACCCGATCACACCATATGATTTATCTTGTAGAATAATGGTCTTAATGGATTAAGTCCTTCATGGGTTAAGTAAGAAACACTTTACCCTAATCATCATTTTATGTGAAAACCCTAATTTCACTTGGGCTTTGAGTTGGGCCTTTCTATTGGGCTTTGGTGATTGGGATATTTATGGGCCATCCAAGGACAATCATATGGACTAGAATAATATAATAGGCTTTAGGGTAAGGACCATGTGAGGGGTTTGGGCCTAATTTGGAAAATTAGGCCATAGATGGGCCATAATTGGGTCTTTATGATTATGAGATATTAGGCCATTAGAAATGCCAAATGTTTGGACTGGACTAAATGGTTGGGCCTTAGGCTAAGACCATGTAAAGGTTTGGGCCTAATTTGGAAAACTCGGCCATATGTTGGGCTTTGATTTATAAGTTTGACTTTTGGGCCTTTAGATTGGGCCTTAGGCTTGAATCAATCTAAGATATGGGAAATCAGACTTTTACCCCAAGCATGGACTTATGGTTATGTTTTGGAACCTAATTATTAATTGGGTATTGTTTTGATATTGATAGTTTGGGAAGCTATCATCCACCAATCCGGGTTTTCGTATGCGGGACTTCAGCAGTACAAGGTGAGTTACCTACTAGTAAAAGTGGGTCTACGGCCACAATGTCGGCCCACTAGTAGGAGTTGCTTGATTAGATAATTGTCTTTGTGATAATTATCTAGGTTTGCTACTTCTTGATATGTTTATGTGTTAGCAGGATATGATTTTATGTGATTGTGGTAGCAGGGGGAATAGTCCCCGTGTCTCGGTCGTAAGGACCGAAGGGTAGGTCAGGCACCCCAAAATTGTCTGGCAGTATGTTTATGCAATGTTATTATATGGTAGCAGTAGTAGGGGTGAAATAGTCCTCGTAGCCGGTTCATATAAACCAGATGGTAGGTCGAGCCCCCCAGAATGGCTTGACAAGGGTAGGTCAGGCACCCCCAGAATTTCCTGGCAGGGTAGGTTGAGCACCCCAGAATGGCTTGACATGGGTAGGTCAGGCACCCCATAATTGCCTGGCAATATGTTTGTTATGTGGTGTGTGGTATGATGAGGGAACTCACTAAGCTTCGTGCTTACGGTTTACAGTTTTGGTTTTAGGTACTTCATTTTCAAAGGAAAGGAGCCCGCTCGATCGCAAGGCATCACACTATGATTTTCCGCACATGAGATCCTTGGGATTACACTCTGATATTATTTTATGATAATATGTTTTGATTACTGACACTTTGGTATTGACATGAGATATTATTATGGATGTTTTTATACTGTTGATTTATGAATATTAAACTAAAAACGAAATTTTTTGTCTTGAATTTTGGGATGTTACATAGATTGTAATATGCAAACCAACCAAGAATAGGTTCTCTTATTCTTTTGAAAGATAAGTTAGTAGAAAGGAAGCTTCTAATGTTAAAGCAAGTGGGAGGTACATGGAACTTGAAGCTGTTCAATAACCATAACCTTATGTAGTAATAGTTGGCACTATTTTTAATGGAGATTGTTAAACTTGAATAATAGCTATGCACAAATACAAATTGTTCGCATTAATGGTAGAAATCATCTATGATTTGAGAAATGTGGAATCTCTCATTGATGAGCTTTTATTGAAGGTTTCTAGAAAATCCATCAAATACCAAGATGCTATTCCAGATCTCGAATCTGATAAATGACTTAGAGTCATAAACATTAGATGTAATCCATGTATGAGAATCATGTATGGGCTTGATTAAAATTTATCCCTATAGCAAGGCTAGAAGGAGTAAATAATTCTTCTAGAAAGAATAAATTACATGGATAACCATACACATTGAAAGCAAGACTTGTTATAAAAGTTTTTTCTCATACTCATGACATTGAGTATGGTCCTCATAATATTCATGACATTCACTGTGATTAAACCTTTCAACAAGGATATTCTTTACTATCAATTCATATTCTTAATACAAGATATAGTAAATACATTTCAAGAAAGACCGCTTTTCTTAATAGACATCTACTAGAAGATATCTATATAGATTGGCGTGGAGGTTTTCTTACTCCAAGTTATCCTAAAAAATGTGTAGAGCTTGAGATCCACTTGTGGATTTAAAGCAAACATCTAAATATTATAATCATCATTTTATTTAAAAACCACAAGGTGTATTTTATATCAAAATGATTAGAACATGTGTGTTTACTAAGAACTAGTGGGAGCATAGTGAAATTCCTAATATTGTATGAATGAGACATACTTAATCATTTGAAATCACATTCTGACTAAGCAATGTCGTTTTCACGTTGACTAGGAAAGTGTTTCTAAAATGAAAGACTTAGGAAGGAGAAGATACATTCTTGGAATGTAAAAACTATAAGGGATAGATAAAATGAATGTTAAAAGTTTCATGTCCTTATTGATATATTGGCAATATCTTGAAAGGGATCAAGACACAAGATTCTTTTGGAGAATACTTGGCTTTGTCATATGGCACCATTTTGAGCTAGCCTCGAAAGTAAATAGCTCATAGGCTTGAACTAAATAAAATGATTTATATTTTATTTGCTTGGAAAATGAATTTATCAATTACGCCTTATTATGCATAGGACATAATATTTGATCATGCTGTAAGCATGTCATAGGATACTAATTGAATACATGGTTAAGTCACAGGATAACTAAGAGAGCATTCTAAAAGTACTTTAGAAGAACTAAGAGAATGTATATAAGATAATCAGTTTAGAAAGGACCCTTTTTGGAAAGATCTACACAAGATGTTAATTTCTAAACATATATAAATAATTATAAATTATAATTGGATTTTTTACTTCATTATTGAATGAAGAGTAAGTTTTGTTGGAATGAAGTCCAAGCAAAACATAATGACACACTCTACTAAAAATAAGAATACACTACTTTAGAAGTTGAATTCAAATATGATTGGATGAATGAGATCATTGAAAAACTATGTTGATTTCTACCATTCGAGGATCACACAGAAATCTTTGTGACTTCGAGAGTATACTTAATCAAACTAAAAGAATCTATGTCACGAAAGAACACCAATCATATTGTCCAATATATTCAACTATACCTAGAGTAAAGTTAAGTATGGAGATGATAGTATTCACAAAATTCACACAAATTAAAATTTTGTCATTTGATAAAGTCATTCTTTTGAGCTAAGTATGAATGGGGTTTTGATTTGGATATTGGAACATTATAACAACAACGATTAGATAATGTTATGATATATTGGGATATAGTCATGACAATAATACTTGTTGTGTTCTATATTAACATGTTTAATCCATGAATAATGTTATTATTCTAAAAGTTCATAGTCAGTTATAATTGCGGGAACAAATATGAAGTAAGACTAATATGGATTAGATTGGTTGATTCTCACTAGATGAAAGTAGGCAAGTGGTTGTAACCAAGTTTCATAGGTACTTGTCAGAGAACTAGTATTGAACTGACCCGCATCAAGATCATCTCATGGATCGCTAACGTGAATGATACATGATTCAAAGGTACTATAATTGTATCCTTACCACCAGAGATACATAATGGGACTTAAGTGTAGGGAGTACTATGATTTGATAGGTCAAATGTTGTTCCTTAACCGGGTAGTTATAAAAGCCATTTTCAGGTATGGTGTGAACTATGCAAGAGGCTTATGTAGTCAAGATGAGATTTGTTCCTCTTATGTGTTGAGAGTTAGACATCTAAGGCACCTTGCCAAAAGTAGAACAACCAATGAGATTGATTGTGATTTGTATCGCATGTTCAACATGATGACTGTAGCAAAGGGATAATTGATAAACTTACCTTATACACCAATTGTAGCTTTGAGCTTTTTGAAAATTGGGTGTTAATAAAATGGCACAAACAGTCGTATGGTCTTAGAGGTAGTGAAATATTGCTAGACATTCACCACCGTCTATATCAGTCTAATATGAGTCTTGCGCAAGTGGTAGATTGAAAGATCTAGTATGCTCAAAAGTCATATGAAAGTGATATTGCTAAATAACATATGATACTAATGGCTCACACAAACAACAACTTGATACAATTGATTATTTACTAGAAATTGATTTTAATAAATATTCAATAAAACTCTTATAATGAAATTGGAAATTATTTATTTCATGAGAATAATAATTTTCATTAGCAAGTAACATAATATATCATATGGTATGACTTATTAAGTCATGTACAACATTTTGGACTAGTTAAGCTTTTTGTCTTTTAGGAAAAGACAAAGTTTATATCTTATAAACTTTGAGTTTATAAAATATATACAAACTCTTCTTCTTTATGCGATTTTCGAGATTTTCATAAAAAGAAGAAGTGTATGACTTGTTTAATCATGCCTTAAAGAAATGGGAGACATGCTTATGACAATGGGGACAAGTTTGCTTGAAGTGCTAAAGACTAATGGTTAATACCTTCACCTTTTGCATATAAATAAGAGGCTTGCATTTGGCTAATTGTGCTCATTCTCTTCTTGGATGCAAGGACGAAACTTGTTTCTTCTCCATCATTCTCTCTAGTTTTGGTTAGAAAACTTGAAGTTATTTGCATCTTCAAGCCTTCTTTAAGTTCATATTGGTTATGAACTTAAAGCTTAAGGGTTTAAGAGTTTTGGACTAGCATCTAAATTAGTTGAATCATTTCTGGTGTCTCAAAGGTTCAACATTCTTCTCCAAGCCTCCTATGAGGACCCAAAGAACTACAAAGGTTGTTATTTCTTCATCCTTTCTATGGTTGGTGTGTTTAATCTTTCTATAACTTGCAAGAAGATCCTTGGTGTGTATAAAATATTTATGTTATTTCAAAAATTAAAGTCTTTCGTTGCCATATTTCTAAAGTTTATGAAACTTCTTCTCAACTAAAACCCAACAAAAACTTACCTTGATCCGCTGAAATCTGTTAACACTCGGCTGTCGAACCGGAAATCCCACACTAACAACAAATAAATCTCAATTAGTAATTATGCCGTAATCCATTAACCGCAGCCTCAGCTCATAAGTCCGGACTCCTGGGGTAAAACACCATTTTACCCTTTCCTTAAATGGCCCAACAACAAAACTCAAGGCCCAAACCAAACCTAAAGTCCACTCAAAGTCTTGAGGCCCAACCAGAGACCAAACAGATAATTCATAGCCCAAAGAAACAAACCCGAACCCCAAGACAAGTCCATGACCAAAAGCACAAAGAGCCCATTGATGAACCAAACACGTTGCGTTCCCTGGTGGAGCACATGGCGTTCATTGCCAGACTACCAATAGGGACCCTTTTCCTGAACGCGTTGCGTTCCCGAGATGAACGCACGGCGTTCCCGGCCATTGTCCAAAAATTATCCCAAACATCTTAATACCTTCAGTCCAACGTTCAAATCCTCAAAATAGCTTCATATCAGTGACTTAGTCCAAAAAGTTGTCAACTTGGAACCTTTGCATGGTCCAAAAGGACCCAATCATGATTTCAACCCTTCTAACTCCATAAAGAGGTCAAGATGCAAGCTTTTACCTTAAGACCTTAGTCTAAACTTCTAGATCTGATTCAAAGGGACTTCTCAAGTCATAATGTTTCCAACTTTATGATGTAGCATAACTCAATGGGACCCAAATCAAAACCCTAAGTCCCCAAACTTCATCAAATAACTACCAAATCATGCATGGAAGGTCAACACCCATCAAGATCCAAATGTTATGACTCCATAACCTCAACAAGGACCAAATATGAAACTCAAAGGTTCTGGAGTAACTTCTACTCACAAGAATCACCTCAAAGGGACCAAAACCGTAACCAAAAACTAACTATCGAGACCTACATGAAGGAGTTGTCAAGTTTGAAACTTTATACCACTAGAAGATAGATCTAGGTGCACAAAGCTTGGATACAAAAGCTCCAAGTCAAGCAATGACTCTTCAAGAAGTTCCTTCTTCCTCCTCAAGCACCAAAATACTCATAATTCACTGTAAAGCTCAAGAATCACTCAAATGGAGGCTAGGGTTTCGTTCTTAGGGTTGGATAGGATGGAGTTTGAAGAATGTTTGGGTCCATAATGATACTTTTAAAGGGACCAAACCCTAAAAACGAGCTTTTGAATCTGCGCATCGAACGCATTATGTTCTCTTGGGGAACGCCCTACGTTACCAACAAGGTCCGCACCCAATTTCCTTCTTGAACACCATATGTTCTTACCGGGTACGCCATGTGTACCCGTTTTGGCCCAAAACCCCTTAAACTTCAAATGTTCATAACTTTTGCATCCTTTATCCGTTTTTGACGTTCTTTATATCCACGAAAAGGTAATGAGAAGTCCTACACTACTATCAGCTTTATTTAGCCTAAAAATGAACCGAAATAAAATCTAAAATTCATAAAGGCTTAGACCAATTCCTTTACCGATACCCTTGAGCTCTGAAACACAAACCAAAAACCCGAATCATCCAAACTATATCATCCACATACAATGAGCCCAAACTTAATTCCTCAAGGGTTCTAAGTTTGCTAATACCCACTCCTTGATCCTCATTCTGCAATGGTGAAGGATTCGAAATAGGGTGTTACAGATGTAGGGCTAAGTAACAATATGGTCGACATCATCGATGATATTATGGAGGAGCTGGTCAAAAGCGATACCAAACTCGACAAAGGGACTTGGATATTGCAGGTAGATGTTTCGATGATGATTTTCTAAATCTTTTAGAGAAATTGTTAAAAGAATTATATATTGGTTGTCCTATTTTTCATCGCTCAACGTTTCTATCAAAGCTAATGCATATCAAGGCGAACAAACAAATGGACTAATAGTTCATTTGACCAACTGTTGCAATTGTTTCAATAAACAATTGAAAAGGAAACAAAGTCCCCCTTCATACTATGTAGCCAAAAAGAATATATGAAATACTGGTTTGGGCTATGAATTGATACATGTGTGCAAAAACAATTGTTCTCTATTTGGAAAGAACATAAGTTTTACAAAGTTGTCATGTCTGTCATGAAAGTTGGTCGGTCAATAAAAACACAAAGAGCGAGATAATTTGTGTATGGTGTGTTGTTAAATTTGGTAATTAATAGGAAGTTCGGTATCTAATTTGGTTTATGTTTATTATTATTTCGGTATGTTGAAATTGGATACTATTATGTTGAAATTAAGCATAAGATCCCATGAATGCTATTATAAAAAAAAAAAAAAAAACAGAGATATAACAAGAAACTTGCAAATTGGTTTCGATCGTTTTCACAACATGGTGGGGATGACAAGGATATCAAGACTCATTATGAGGAGAACAATTGGCCCGAAGACGGCGGAGATGATGAGGATGACTAGATAGTTTATGTTTAATATTATATTTTGTTAATGTTGTACGTTTGTTAACGACTTTAATATCTTATGGATTTTATATTAAGTATTTTATAAGAAAATGTGGATTTTGCATTTGTATAATTTGTATCTTGTTTTTATAAATTTTAATAATAATTTAAATATTGTTTTTATAGATTAGCTACAGTATTTAAAAAAAAATAGTTTTAGCGGCGACAGGTGGTATCGGTGACATCAATACTGGCGATACGAAGCATTGCTAATGACACAGATGATTGCTGAAGAATGATAGTCCTGATGACATCAATACCGACGATAAAATGTTTCGCCGCTAATACATTTACCAACGACATTGGGGGCCTTTAGCGACAACTATTAGTAACTCTTTTATTTGTTGTAGTTGTAATTACACATGTCAATCCCCTTTTTTCTAACATAGAATATGTCATAAACATAACCTGAAAATTTCTTAATTTTCAGGTCAAGCTATTTATGATTCTGCCCGGAAAAAGTAACGTTTTAATTTTCAACACAAAACAATAACATATTTTCCTTTTTAACACAAAAAAAAAAAAGATATCTTTTTTTTTGTTTTGTTTTAAAACAGCCACATGTTTTTATTTCTAACAAAACACGTGTAACATCCCAAAAATATGAGGTAAAAATTTCATTTTTAATTCAACCAATGTATTAACTATCTTTGAGTCAACATTTAATATTTTTTTTTCTAACAATTAAAAGTAATTTATAAGAAAACAGTAATTAGAGTATAATCCCAAAATCATCATAATGAGGAAACATGGGTGGATGTGTTGCGATCAAGTTGAACTCTTCCCCTTCGAAACAGAAGTACGTGAAACATAAATTAAAATCATAAGCACAAAACTTAGTGCGTTCCCCAAAATACCATATACCATACATGAAAAACACATACTAGGCTGCACTACATTGGGCCCTGCCCGACAACGAGTCCCACCTTGCCGCGGGCCTGCCCGACATCGAGCCCCGCTTGGTTTACAGATCTTTCAATCACCAGGCCCCGCCTGACATCGGACCCCGTCCGATACACATATAAACATATAATCATACTAACACATGCGATAATTACAAAGAAAAGAGCATACCATACAATCATCCAGCCTCTCCCGACATCGAGCGGGTATACATACCATTACATATACATGCAAGAGTCATACAGACATCTAGCATCCTACATAATAAACCATGGGCCGGCATTGGTGCCTTCAACCCGCTAAACATAGTGAGGAAACTCACCTCTGAATCTGAACAATAAATGATGAGGTCCCGACTCCAAATCTCAGCTCTAACCGATGCCTACCCATCAAAAAGAGCGATTCTCAAACATAATCCAGAATACCCAAAATACCCCCATGGGTCATACTAGGTCAAATGGTTAAAAAGTCAAGAAGACCCAACTCAGCTGACTACCACGTCATGGTAGCCCTTTGCCACATCACAGTGTCAAAGACGACAAGATAGTCACGACCAGCCCCGCCAACACATCGTGGTGGCCTTGCTACGCCGTGGTAACATGGTTTTCAGCAGTTTAATGCATTCAACTATTTTCTTCTATTCTAAAGGGTCTCCAACTCACATCTGGTCTATAATAGGGTCTAAATGGATAAAGTTTCCAACTTAATCCAATAGAACCTTCCAAAGTGTATAGATCTTAACTTTAAGGTCCAAAACACTACATGGCTTAAGCAATAATCACTCAAACCATAAGGTTACTTGATCAAAAGCTCCAAAAGAGTCTCCAACACAAAACACATCATAATAATCGGTGTTTTTCCAGACATGCATGTCTTAAACTCTAATTAGGCCAAAATAGGGCAAAAAGGCCAAGATTCCACGCATTGCCTCAAAACTCAAATCTAATTCAAATCCAAAGAGTCAAATGCTCCAAATGGCCTGGAAATTCATAATGTTGCAAGCTTTATGAATTTCAACATTCCAAACCAACAAGGCATACAGAAAAGTGGACAAAATCCAAAGATCTAACAACTAACTCATCAAGATGAAGACTTTATACCTCCTTGAGATGCTTGAGGAAGATAAACTCCTGGATCTACATTGCTTTGGACTCCCAATATGATCATCCACCACCTTCTTCCTTAACAAGCACCAAACACCCACACTTGAGGCTAAAAACTCACACAAGGGATCTAGGGTTTGCAAGGGACGATTTGGAGAGATGGAGGCTGATGGGAGGGAGGATATGAGAGGTTAAAAGGTTTAAATAGAGTTCAACTTTTAAAATTTAGGGTTTTCTCCAACAGCCGCATCCACGTTGTGGCAAGAATCACCATGCCATGGTGAGTCATTAAACTCCCGCGAGCAAAAGGTTATCGCCACGTCGTGGTGAGGCTTCAACATGTCATGGCCTTCAAAAACAAAAATATCATAATTAGTCAAAAATAATTTTCTACCTAGAATCAAGTGTTACAACACGACAACATATTTTTATTTTTAACTAGAAACAATAACGTATTTGTATTTTTCAACATAAAACAACAATGCACTTATGTTAGCATCATATTTTTTTTTAACCCGATACACCAACATATTATATTTTTACACGTCACATCGGGTACTTATATTTTTATATCTTTAAACCGAGTAACAACAAAGACCAAAAAACGATTGTAGATATAGTAAACAAAAATAGCACTGCAATATACCTCTAAATTAGAATATCGCCGATTAAATATGGAGAAATAGAAAAATCGAGAGAAAAATAACCTCCACCGAGCAACCTACACACATAGGCCTTCCGGAGTACTTGAAACGAGAACCATTCGTGGTTGGCATGGCAACGAGGTAAGAATATGAAGACCACGACGTATCATTGTTGTGGATTGTGGTGATGAGGTGGAGTGATGGACTGTGGTCACGACAATAATTAACCACACCTAATCATATTCTTTCTCTTTCTATCTCTTTCTGCCTCTCCAAATTTTAAATAATTATAACGTATTTGTTTTATTTAAATAATTAAAACAAATAAGAGGAATATAGTGATGTGGAGTGATGAGTATAACATCTTAGAGCATCCACAATGATGAGTTTAATAGGATGGTTGAATGAGCTGACAAATCTAGTTCTCATTCAATGGATGAAACGCTAGCATAGTGAGATGCCATCTTGGAATTCAATGGATATGGAGTTCAATGGCCATTGAACTCTTCAATGATAAAAATGAATCTTAAATACATACTATAAATTAGCTTTTGTAACTTTCCATTAGACTCTTTAGAGTTCAATGCATTGTAGGAAAAAAATTGATAGAATTGTATGGAATGTAGAAAAATGATGTCGCAATCCATTGGACTTTATAGAGTTCAATGCATTGTAAATGCCCTTAATATAGTTGTGTGAAGTAATGAGGTGACAATGATGTGGTGCCCGCTACATTTATGATTACCGTGGGTAGTCTAAAATAGTGGTTGATGTAGGAATTTAAGGAGTAGTGGCACTAGTTTTTTTTTCACTCAACATATACTTGTATTTGCTAGGGGTGAGCATGATAAAATAAAACAAAGAGTAAGAATGGAGAATTGAAGCTACAACCAAAAATCTATTTGTGCTTTTGAACCCGAAACAATATTGAGTTTAGAGAGCTAGCATGCTAACTGAATAAACCACTTAATGCTTTTGTTATTAATTCCCAAAACATATTTATATTAGTCGTTGCATCTTAATAGAAAATAATATCTTAATAGAAAATAATAGTATTTTTCTAACATTAGGGAACATACATTTTTAGATGTCATGAAGATAACTAACAAACTCTTTGTCCTTATGAAGAATGGCCATTTCTTCTTCTGGCAGATGCACATGTGCTGTAATACCATCTCCAGATGGAGTATCCATCAAAATGATAGTATTCTCATCCACATTTGGAATTCGTAATAGAACTTCTTGTGGCTTGCCCCACCCAAAATCCACTTCATAAAATGGAACCCTACACACGCTTGAACTATAATAAATATCACCCTGTAAAGTGGAGAACGTGTTTAACAACTTTTCAACTACTTCTTGCTCATCTCTCATTCCTTCAAGACCCAATTTCGCCTTCCTTACCTCAGAAATCACCTCACTCAACCTGATTTCACCAAATTCCTCCATCTTTGCTATCGCTAACGTGAATAAGTTTCCTGCTGCTGTTTCAGAATAGTTTTCAACAAACTTGTTCCTCATATTCATAGCTACTGACAAGTTTGATGGTTTCAAAGAATCTGACTTTATTGCGGCTGCTTTCACTGCGTGTTTAAATATTAAAGACGTCAACACTTCAACTCGAGAAGGGTTCGTTGGAGCTTTTCCGGTGGCAGCAACCTTCTTCTTCAGCTCATTTAGTTTTGAATTAGGAAACACAAATATTCTTGTAGCATACTTTACTTCATCCAAGTCCTTAATAATGAACTTAGGCAACCTAATGTTATTACTTGTGGAGGATGAGATGAAAGATGGATTTACTGGTGCCTGACAACGTGTAACAGTGGCCCAATGGTTGATGAAGTTGGCAAAGGTGGCTCCATCAGCAAGCTTGTGCGACATGGACACAGCCACTGCTGCTCCACCACCAGCAAAATGGTTCAGCTGGACATCGAGCAACTTAGGGCAAGAAGCACGAACAGTAGAGCTGAGACCATAAGGAAAGAGTTGGTCTAGGGCTTCGTTTTGCTCCTTCTTGTGAATGAAGTCGTCGAGGGGGCTATCAATAAAAGCTTCAAGGAATTCAACTCCTTCGTCGTTGCAGTTGATGTAAGGTAAAAAAGGGGTTGGAACTCTACCGGCGAAGGGATAATACTGTGTTAAACACTGTGATAACGATTGCTTTAGGATGTTGGTGTCAACAGTTTTGTAGTTCCGGTAGAACAGAACAAATGGCGTGTGCATGTCAGGAGCAAACTGATCAAGCAACGAAAGATTATGAGTTTTCAGGTGCGGAGGTGTTGGGGAAGATGGTCTAATGGTTTCCTGAGATATGATTGTGTGAAGTTGCCTAATTTTTGCAAATGTTTGGAGCTTTTGCTTGATTTTGTTCATTATGGACAATATTGCAAGTAGTATGCCGAATGCCGATGTAAACATTTATACCACAATGAAGTTGGATTTTAATAATTTTAAACTGTGGCAAGTTGGCTTTAATAAATAAACGTAGAAGCGCACAAGGATTTTATTAATTAATATGACTTGTGATGATAGAAGAAATAAGAGGAAATTACACGGATCGTCCATATGTGTTAGAGTAGTTTTGTGGTTGGTCCATAACAACATTATATCATATGATATGGTCCCTGTGGTTTGGTTACATTGCGATCTTAGTACCTGGCAGTTCTAAAACGATTGCATTGACCTTATGTATTTACTTTTTAACTAACTTTTTTTTGTTATTATTTAAAAGTTAAAAGAAAAGTAATATGTCCCATAGCATAAAGAAAATGTGGATTTTTTTCGTTTGTCAAGCATTGGGTGTAGGCAATAAGGTGCAACACCAAATTGTGTCATCTCACATGTCATATAAGCAAATGGTGTTATAACACCAAGTGGAAAAATGAACAACAATATGAAACACCAACTTTTTGAAAATAAATATGTTTTCCTTTTTATTTTATTTTTCCGAAATTGGGTTTTTTTTTTTACTTTTTCGTTTTTTTTTTACTTTTTTTTTCTTTTTCTTTTTTTCCTTTTTGCATTTTTTTAATCGCTAACATGAATATATTTTTTATAAAAAACATAATTTTAAAAACAAAAAAAAAAGACATAATATTTAAAATCTAAAATTACGATTATAATTAAAAAAAACATAATTTTAAACCTAATATTATAACTAAAATGTCATTCAGATTACTACTAAAACCACATAACAATCATAATTAACCCAAATATTTCTTCCTAATTTTTTTCCTTCATCGTTTGTAGCACCGCTAGATCAACAGGCGCCAAACCTTCCTCGCTCTTCCGAAGAATTGACAACTGATGTATCATTAGTTCCCTTTCTTTTTGCTCCTGCTTCTCCTGTGTCTGCCTTTCCAAGAACTCCAAATGACGACGTTTCAACTCTTTTTTTCTTTAATTAATAAATTATGATCGTTGAATTGCGCTCTCATTTATGCCGCCTCTTTTGCTCTCGTCTCCACCTCCTCCGCATGTCTTGCACCGTGTCTCGCTTTGTCGCGTCCGAGCGGTCGTCGTCGTGGGTATATCTTTTGGATATCATACGGGATCTCATAGTCGTCGGCGTTAAGGTCGATGTTAGTCCGTGCGTCCAACATGTCGACCGAGCTAGAATTGCGAGACCTTTTGGATTGAACCTCCGACGATGTAGGCGTTTTATTCCAGTTTGGATCCGCTCGCAACAATTCCCATGATTTTTCAAAGTCAAGAACATGACCCATTACAACCCGATATTGTTTCTTAGCAGATTTGAACAAATCAAAGTCGTTGGTTCTGCTTTGTTGTTGCGCCTCAAGCCGGTTGTAAATATCGTTGACTTTGCTGCACCGCTTAGTTATTTGACTCCATTTGCTACTCAACATGTCATTGCTGCGATACAGATTTGTCTTTAAAATAGCGTGAAACTTGTCGAGCACCACCCCCCAATAAGCTCCTTTTTTCATGCCATTTCCACGAAGTTTGTTTTTTGAAGTAGCACACCAAGCCACCGTCAAAGCGTATTCCTCCTCCGGTGTCCACCATTGTGGAACGTTTGCATTTTCTGTTTCTACCGTTATCGATTTCTCTTTCGATTTTCCTTTCCCTTTTCCCTCTCCTACTACCTCCTGCTTCCTCTTCAACCGATTGTTGTGTCGTAGGCGATAGTTGGTTGCTTGTTTGTTGCATCGAAGCAAAAGTAGGGAAAAGATTTTACTGTAAATTTGGGTTTTGACCAAATTGATTTTGTTGAAGGTAATGTGAGTTAGGAAATCGCAGTGGCGGTGAAGCGGGATTGAAAGCGGCGCCTTGGTACGAGATTTGTGGTGAGCCTTGAGACGATAAAAGGTTGAAATAATTTTCATAACCCGTGAATCCGAGAGGCGAGGTTGTGTTTGAGTTTGATGATGGAGGAGGGGGGTGTTTGAGTTTTGCTCCATTTTTTTATTAACAAAGTGTAGAAAATATAGAGAGAATTTATATATATATATATATATATATATATATATATATATATATATATATATATATATATATATATATATATAGGTAAAAAGGTAAAAAAAAAAAAATTAAATTGAATATCGACCGTTTGCAAACAGTCATAAAAGCAACGGATAAAAATGTAGTCATTTCACTTCGTCGTAACGCCCACGAGAATTGCTCGACGAGATGCAACGAGTTGGTTGGTTGGGGGGGGGGGGGGGGGGGGGGGGGTTGTCCCCCCTGTCACTACGGCGTTTTCGTGTGCCACATCACCCGGTTGCTTCTCGTTGTTGGCCCATACCGCATCGTCTAATATCCAGCCACCGCCACTCATTCACTTACGAGTTACGACGAACAACACAACCACCAAAATCAAAATTTGAAACCCAAACTCCACCCCCATATACACCCCATTTTGAGATGAGCCCGGTCCAAGCCGATTTAAGACCCAAAACAGAAGAAAAAACGAGGCCCTTTAAGATAAATAAAATATTATATTTAGATAACTAGAATTAAATTCATGTAAACTCACAATGTCTTGCAAAATCTAGTGTTTACTTATGGCATTTTCTTGGAGTTCTTTAACAAGGATCCAAAATTGTTAAAAGATAAAACGGGTGGGAGTGGAAAGACTGTACGCCTAAAGAGCTAATAAAAATAATAGTAACTTACGATTCATTTGTGTGTTTTCAGTTACTTCATCTTGAATCGTTTGAAACTCTTGTCCATGTCTTTTGACTAAATGTAGGATTGTACATATAGAGTGGTGAAACAATTGAAAATGAGAAAGTTAATGTAGATAAAGATTAATATTATACATTGTTTTCTAAATTTTTAAAACCTAACATTTCATTACAGCATTTCATCAAGCACTTCATATGCATGAAAAAGATCACAACAAAAAAAAGTATGGAATAGATGGTTTCATTTCTGCATTTCATCAAAAAATTCATGTGCACTAATTTTTTTTTTTAGAAAAAGAACTTCACTGAAATAGTGGCGGGAGAGTCTCAATCCGTGTTCAACGCCTGCTTGACTATCGTTCCTTCTTGAATGAAATAGTTTTTAAAAATTAGTGACTTGGTAAGGATCGATAAATTAGGGAAAAAGACCAACACATACTTTCAAATTAATAGGACACAAGATGACGAAGTTTTTAACAATCAGATATTGACTTCATTCCTTCTCACATTCTCGGATACCAATTACACCCCTAAAAATTTTAACTTCAAAATTAGATATCATACCTTTAGAATAGACCTTCAAAATTAGATTTTAGCTGTTAAAAAAAAGAACTTCAAAATCAGAAATCAGGGGATTCAAAACTGTAACTCGATAGCTTCATTCATGCAATCAAATATCTTTAGAAATGGGAACTTCCCTCATTTTCTTTTCTATTTGCAAATTTGTAGGTCTCTCACAAATGTAAATTAATTATATTAGAAATAAAGATTATGAAGTGATTGAATTTGTTTTTAAGATTTAAAAGTCATTTCGGTCTATTTTCCCGCTTGTTTTCATCACGAGACACACACAAAAAAAAAAAGACATACCAACTATGAGATCAAAATTTTATGCTTCTCAACCATCTCAACTAAAGTGTCTTTGTTTATCTTGGTGTGTTTTTCATTTTATATAATCTAAAACTATATATAGTTATTACAAATTTTGGGGGCCCCGAGATTTCACGAGGCCCGAGGTGGTCGCCCAACTTGCCCTCCCTCTAGGGTCGGCACTGTCTAAGATCATGGAGTTCTGCAATCCCGATGTCCGACGACCAAACCGTAGATTCTAATGACGGAGTCAGGGTCAAAATAAACGGGCACCATAAAAAATTGCATAATATACAATAGCAAATAACCTAAATTATTTTAGGGTAGCCCAATTTTTTCCAAGGTATCACCACAACATAAAACGAATTTTTTCAAAAATTTGAGGTGCATCTCGGGTTACCCTGAGCTCTATATTGGATCCACCTATGTAGATCTTGTCATTGCCTTGGCTGTTTACCGACAAATATAAAATCCAAATCAAGTTCTAAAAGACTTTTAATTGCAGTCAACAATCGAAAGACTTAAACATGAGAATTGATATGGGCCAGTTTACAAAAAAAGTTGAAACAATGTTTCTCTGATTTACAAGATTACTAAGAGATGGTATCCCTTCCACTAATTGACTACATCCGACCTCACTCTAGTGAAGTCGAACGTCCAAAAAATGTGAATATGGTGCTTGATAAGCTCAATCCTAAAGCTTTCATAAAGAACCTGTTTGAGTTGGAAGATAAATGTATTTAGGTTGAACCGCTACTTACCCTATGCTCCACTATTCACAATTGTGCCACCAGGAATGGGATGGTGTCACCGGTCCAATTAAGGTTGGTAGCTTGATTTAGGTTGCTTCATGTGGTCAAAGCTAAATGATTGTTCATTCTTTTTTCACACTATAGTTGTTAGGGATGAATTGGTGCAGTATAAGTTTTTTTTTTCTAAACCATATATCGTACCAACTACAGTTGGTTTGTAAATTTTGCTACCACTCAATTTGTTTGATTATCAATAAGTTTTGTTGATATATTGGTAACGATATATATCATCATGTATGTAGGTCATGAGAATTATGTTTTTTATTATTGAGCATTGTGAAATGTGAATGGCGTTTTGTGAATAAGTGTTTTGTAATTGTTGAGATTAAAATATCCATCCAAAAAATATTTATTAATTTCTATCATTACTTAAAAAGTTAAAAAGTGGAGAATGTATGTTTTTGTGTGTGTGTTTGTGTTGGTATTTATGTTGTGTGTTTGTCTGTAAATGACGTGATGGATGCATATGTATGAAGTATAAGGTGTAATGTGGGTCCATATGCATCGTATCAATAATTTACTTTTTACAGTAATAACATAAAAATAAATTTGAAAATAGAAAATGCTATTTAGGGCAATATAGTCCTTTTTAGATAGTTCGGGATAAATTTCAAAAAAGTAAAACAATTAGGTGGGAACCAAATGCAAGTTACGCTAAACCACAAGGACTATTAGTGTGATTTGCTCAAGAAATATTTGGATGTGTTTATAAAATACAAAATATTATAATATACTCCTAAACTAATACCTAATACCATCTATGTCCACCACGGAACTTGAACCCTCGATCTTAAGGAGGAAGGTACCACCTGATACCGCTGAGCTAGAAGTCATTGGATTAATAATAATAATAATAATAATAATAATAATAATAATAATAATAATAACACCAACAACAACCGCGTGCATTTATCTATTAATTTGTGATCTAACAAGTATAGAATATATTCTTCTATCAAGTGTGGCCACCGAGGCTGCTCATGTGAATTAATGTTATATTGACTTATTGATGGTTATAGAATTCGTTGTTGACTCCATCCTATTGAAGACGGTCTTCAAGATCAAATCTTTGTACCAAATGGAGTTGATGTTCTATATTGACTCATTGATGGTTATCTAATTCGCTGCTGACCACATCGTATTGAAGACGGTCTTCAAGATGAAATGTTTATAATAAATATTAGGCGAATTCTCATCAATATAGTAAAGATCAAATATGTTTATACCAAATTTTAGGCGAATTCTTATGGATTGGAAAAAAAAATTATATAGTTTAAATAATAATATTTAAGAAACTATATTTTAATGGATATATATATGGAAACGAATTTCAGTAACAAATAAAACTTATAGTTAACGTTTGAGTAAATTACAGTTTTGGTCCCTGTGGTTTGGTCAAATTCATATATTCAATCCATCCTTTGAAAATTTTACAAGGTGCGTAATTGTAGTTTAAAGAAATTGATTGCACACCCTTAATCCACTTTAAAAAGACCATTTTAACCTTAATTATATATATATATATATATATATATATATATATATATATATATATATATATATATATATATATATATATATATATATATATATATATATATTAGACAAAATTGCAAAAATTGTCCCTGTGGTATGTATTTTTGGGGGGTTTTAATCCAAACCACAACTTTTTTGGATTTGTAGTTATTTTGAGCTTGTTTCTTTGCGTTTTTAGTCCCTCAGTAAACTGAAAAGACGATTATGCCCTTCTGATATATTTTTTATGCTTTTTATATTTAATTTAAATGAAAATAAAATAGTTACCTAATTTGGGGCCACATATCTCTCTCTCTCTCTCTCTCTCTCTCGTCATTGTCATCACATATTCTTCCTTTGTACCCATTTCATATACATAAACACTAAAAATTTAGAAAAAGCACATATATCAGACAAATAATTCTGTGATTCCAATTCCAAAACCACACATAACTGACCCTGTTTTATTTCCCCCAAATCCATATAGAACCATCGATTTCGATAGCTGCAGTCTCTGTTGCAAAAAATGAACAGTGTATGTGAAAAGTGAAATTACACTTAGGGGAATCAAGGTCACGACCAAGTTATCATTCAACATTATTGTCCCAAGACTAGACATAGCCTTGAAAAGTAACGACGAGATATTGGTAGTGACCGGTGGTGATGCCACATCAGGAGGAGGAGGAGGAAGGGTTGAGATTGCAGTGGGTTCGTAAGCGTCGGAATTGATTCCGGTGACGGAGATGGGTAAGCCAAGAGCACCATGGTTGTCGTCTCGGTTTTCCAAGATCCTAGGTTTGATTCACTAATTTTCCATCAACGAGAATCTTGAAGAACACACAAATGGCAAATCAATTTTCTTTATGGGTTTAGGGTTGGTTCTACCTCATTTTCCTCACGCTTCTTCTTCCCATTTCTTTTCACCTCCAGTAATTTTCATCCTCCACTGTCACATACAACAAACAATCACACAACTTCGGTCGATCTCTCTAAATACCTAATTTTTTTTTTCAAATTACATCAACTAATCATTTACATGGATGCTGGATTTGGATAAACCAGATACGTCCATGTATATAATCAGTTACTTAGGTGTCTCCAGTATATCCACTGCAATGTTGCTTTCTGAGTCGCCATGTTCATGAGGAGAACGAGAAGAAGGGAAGATTACCTTCCCAATTGCGTCAGGGATGTCCAACTGATCTGGTTGGTGTTAGTCTGGCCCAGAAACAAAATCGAAAATGACTTGTCGAGGTGTTTAGTTTTTTTTTTTCCAATTTTTGCATAATCGATTTTCAGAGTATGTATATGTGTATGTATGAGTTACAATGTAGAAGACAATAGGTTTAGTTACTATGTAGAAGACGATGAGAGAGAGAGAGAGAGAGAGGTGGGTCCTCTATTATCTTTTTAATTGTTAAAATATATAATTAAATATTAAATTTAAAAAAAATGAAAGAATAAATGAAAATAAATACCCCAAAGGTATTATAGTCATTTCAATTTTCAGAGAGACTATTTTCACATACAAACCACTACAAAATGACCATGAATTCAAAAAATTCGAGGCTCGGACTAAAACCCCAAAATTTTGCATACCACAGGGACCATTTTTGCAATTTTTTCTATATATTATACGAATACATTTTTAATATTTTTGTATTGTGTTGGTTTATATTTTTTTGACTTTCTGTTTGAATAATTTTTCTATGTATATTTTTTGATGTTTAGTTCGAATATATTTTTTTAATGTTTTTTTTGATATTTTGTTTTTTATATCTTTTTAAAACTTTTTATAAATATTTTTTGTATAAAAATATAAAAATG
This sequence comes from Lactuca serriola, assembly GCF_051521515.1. Taxonomy (NCBI): domain Eukaryota; kingdom Viridiplantae; phylum Streptophyta; class Magnoliopsida; order Asterales; family Asteraceae; genus Lactuca; species Lactuca serriola. The sequence goes on along the minus strand of NC_136410.1, from coordinate 253,770,626 downwards.
TTAATTAAATGAGAATATGATTAACACATATCAGGTATATAATTATTTCTTTTAATATTAATAGTGTTATAGTATAGGCTAACCGAAATTCAAAACGAGTGTCAATGGCTTCAAATTCAATTTATTTAGTTTTATAAATATTATTTACATTTCATTCCGAATGGAAAATGCTAACCATAATTCATATATCTCAAACACATGTGTCAATCTTTTCGAGTTTATTTTTTTTTAGAAATTTTGTTTGTTTTTGAGTTATATGGTTTTTCATTTAGCCTTTATATAACTTGAAACTCGTTTTCATATTTAATACTCACATTTAACGAACTTTTTTTTTACATTTTTTACAAAAAGTATAAACAAACAAAACGTCAAAAAAATTAAAATGTATTCAAACAACACGTCAAAAAACTACAAATATATATTAAAAAACATCATAAAAATATAAATGTAAAAAATGTAAAAAACATTTAAACTATGTAATTTTAAATCAAAATTATGTTGATTTTGAACATATATATTGAATAACAAATAATATGACAAAAAAACCTACAACTTTTGAGATTCTAAAGACCTTTTTAAGTTATGTAAATTATATACCAAACATATGTTGATTTCTATATATAACGAGTAACAAATACTATGACACAAATAAGTACAACAACTAACAAAATAAAATATACTACAACATCTATTATATATTAGAGTAAGAAGTTTATTAAACCCTTATACATCCTACATTATATATATATATATATATATATATATATATATATATATACACACACATACATACACTGTGACAACCCGAAATTTTCATTCGGTCAAACCCTAAAAGTCAATCACTTCATATTATAAGTCAAGATCACTTTTACTTGTTTTTGGGAAAAATAAGTTCATTTGATTATTTTAATATTATTCTTTAAACGAACGGGTGAAAGAAAGTGTCGTCTCAGGTTTTGAAATTTAAAAACCGCAAACACCTCGTGTCTTAGAAGTTCACGACCAAACTTTTATGTTTGGTTCGAAAAATCTTCCAAAAAACGTAAACTTATGCCTTAAGCATGAGTTTACCCCCCAAAACTAGTCATTTGTGTTTACTCCCCATTTACCAAAAGAGTAAACTCCAAAAATCCTCTCAAGTATCATCCTAGAAATTATTCAAGATCTTCAATCTAGTAAGTGTTTCTAACCCTTTCAAGTTAGTATATCACTTAATCTAGTGGTTGTACATCCTTTAATCCATCCATTTTTGTGTTTTGACTAGTTTTCCAAAACCACCAAGAACACACACTAGTGTTCTTGGACTTTAAGTTCATTTCAAGCTTCCACAATGTAAGTACTTCTATCCTAGAGTCATTTAAAGCTTGCTATACATGTTTATATCAAAGAAAAGTCCCAAGAACACCAAGTTAAAGGTGTTCACGGTTTTGGGAGGTCCCAAAACCGTAAACACCAAGAATAGGGCCAAAGTGGTGTGTTAGGGTGCCTAGATGCTTCACAATGCCTTAGGGACTTGTCTAGATTCATCCTTGATGAGTTTATCACACAAAAAGCACCAAAATCATACATTTTTCTTTCTTTATGGTTTGGGGATCTCCCAAAACCGTAAACACCCCAAATGACGTGTAAAAGTCCCATAAATGTCCCACGGTTGTTCCTTATGTCTAAATCTAACCTAGACTATTGCCATGTTTGAGCTAAGGACTTGAAAACCGCAAAATACCAAATTTATGAGTTTAAGGTAGTAAACTCATGAGTTTAAGGTATTAAACTCATGGAGAAATGGTCCTTAGGCCGTAAACTCCATTTGGGAGTGTTTTGATGCCACACAACACTTCCTAAGGCTAAATCATGAAGTAGGAATGCTTGGAATAGCTTAGAAGACTTCAAAACAACAAATGGTCAAAAGGTTAGGAGTTTACGACCATAAACTCAAGAGTTTACGACCGTAAACTCAAGGGGTGTTGGTCCTTAGGGAGTAAACTCATTTTAAGAGTGTTCCTTGAACCCAAATCATACTAGCCTTTCCCTACACCACTTAGATGCACTCCTTAATACTTATAACACTTATACAAAGTGTTTGTCATGCCTTAGAGTGTCTTGACTTTGTTAATTAGTTTTTTAAAGACTAATTGTTTATATACATATATCCTTATATGTTATTAGGATCTTTGTACGTGTCTAAGTCTTCACTTGACACCAAGCACTTATCCGACACTTCCATCCGATCCACTCACAACAGGTGAGTTCATACCCCTTAATCAATGTTTTAAATGTTTTTAAATCCTTTATGGGGGGATACAAGTAGAATCATGCTAGTAATTATATTAATCACATGTGATTAATAAGCAGCATTCAAATGATTTACCACTCATTAGCCGTTTTACCAAACAGTTTCCTTCAAATGTTGTTCATAAACACTTTATATGTTTAAAACTCCTTATTAAACTGTACATTTTACTCTGTATGTTTCATTTCAAACTCAATTACAATTGTGTTTCAAACAAATGTTTCTTTATACTTAAACTGTTTTATCAAACCCATGCTTTCAAACCGTTTTATAGATTGACATCAAGTCAATCTTTTCTTAGATAATAAAACTTATTTATGCTTTTATTTTATCAATTGCATGCCTATATATGTATAGATATATAAGAAATATTTAAAAGACTTAGGAAGGCTATCCACCCTTTTTCCTTTTCGCGCTTGACATGTGGTCTGGTGGGACATCGGGTATCCGTCCGAAGGTTGTTTAAATATTAGTTATATATCATATGTACATATATAGTAATAAAGGTCCTTCCAGTTCATCCAATGCCCTTGGGTAGCAAGGGTATATATCCATGTTCATATGTATCAGTTAAATTACTAGTAAGCTACCATATGGGTAGTTTAGGAAGATACTAGAACTATTACTAGAACACGATATCATACAATGAGTAAGTTCATTTATGAGTCAATACTTGCTAGATAGATAGAGAACACACATCACATCTAGTACACACAGTAGATTACCATACTATTACATAGATACATCTACATGATTACATTTACATGAGTACATTTACATAGATACATCTACATGAGTACATTTACATGATTACATTTACATGAGTACATTTACATAGATACATCTACATGATTACATTTACATGAGTACATTTACATAGATACATCTACATGAGTACATTTACATAGATACATTTACATGAGTACATTTACATGAGTACACTTACATGAGTACGTTTACATAGATAACATATGATGAATTAATAGTACATTTTATATGTATAGATTCTGTCATCTAATCCTCATTCTTATCTTCACTTTATGATTCAATCACATAATCGGCGAGATAGATTGGATTTAATATCCTAGTAACAAAGGATACTTTGCGGGATTAACCACTCCTAGAATCTCTGTTAGCCATAGAGGTAAAAGCACATCCACGGATGTCAACGGTTGATACCATTACAGGTATACTTTAAGGGACTAACTATTCCTATACCCAGCTGTTAGCAACAGAGGTGAATGTACATCTACGGATGTCTCCAGTTAACACTGTAAGCTACCCTAAGACCAAAGGGTAATACTTAGGTTATTTATATTATTACCTATATCTTGTGACTCATTCACATAACCGATGAGGTGAATTATTTGAGTATCCTAGTACCAAAGGATACAGTTTCTTATAAAAATAATAATAGTAGCACAGTTAGGTCTTGGTAGAAGACTACATTTAGAACAGTTGGGTCTTGGTAGAAGACTACGTTTAGAACAGTTAAGTCTTGGTAGAAGACTACATTTAGAACAGTTAAGTCTTGGTAGAAGACTACATTTAGAACAGTTAAGTATTGGTAGAAGACTACATTTAGAATAGTTAAGTCTTGGTAGAAGACTCCCTTTTATAAATAGTAGGAATCATAGGGATTTCTAGGATTTTTCAAACGTTTATAGTTGTTTTACAAACATTTTCATACTTACGCGAACTTTCTTTCAAAACATTTTCAAGTCTATCAGTTCATATACATACAAATACTTACATACAAATTAAGACACATTAATACTTATGATCTCACCAGCTTTAAAGCTGATACTCTCTTTCAAAATAACTTGTATCCTCAGGTCAACAGTAGACAGGTACCGATGCAAGGTTTAGAGAAGATGGAGCTCGTTCAAGACTCATCTTTCATTTTGTTTATACTTTAGTGTATATTATAATTTGACAGAACACTTGTATTAAAATTATATTATTAATGCAATGGATGATGTTGTTGCTTGTTTACTACATTTCATAGTTTTGATACTGTACATGACGTCCTCCGCCCCAGAACGTTTCCGCCGTTCTTGGTTTTGGGGTGTGACAGATTGGTATCAGAGCATTGTTTATAGTGAATTAAGTATATCAACCCAAAAAAGATATACTAACTGTAAATACATAGGGATTAAAAATACTCTGAACGAGAGTTTATACGTTAAATAGTAAAATAATTAATTTAGTATACGTGACTGCATTCATACTAAAATCAGTGTCACTAGGGCAGTACAAAAGAATTACGATTGTTGGGCAACACAGGTGGACTTAGAGACATATGGTCAAAACTGGGAAGATATAGCCTGATCAACTATATTATCCAAGGGTTGACTAGCATGTGCCTAGGTGTAGTTACGTGGTTGCAACAAGTCTAAAATCTTACCAACAATACCACAATGAGAACAGTAGAACATAACATTAAACTTAAAATACTATAGGGGTATTTGGTGTTACTATAAGTACTTTATACTTGAGAACTAAAACGGGATCTTCATTACTAAGTTGATAGTTGCTAAGTGGATACACTAAGCATATATGCAATTAGGATGTTATAGACTTAGAATCTGTGAAACTTTTACTTTACCCATATTCTGTGTGAATTTGGAGTTAAGGTCACTTATTCGAAGGCCTATCCTGTTTATATTACATATAAATGGCATGCACTTCACAAATAGCGATGTAACTAATGATGATTTTCTAAATAATTATCTAGATAGTTCATCTAATAATTATTTTCTTACTCCAATTCTCGCATAGATAACATGGCTGGACTCCATCCCCACGGCAACCAGTATCTTCCGAACGAAGTCACTGCTGCTTGGTTTGAAGAAGAACCAAAGAATGATCATCCTATCCCTTTGAATGATCACCATGATGAAGACCTTTTGGACGGTGCTAACTCCGAACCCGAGATTGAGAACCTACCCCAGGAAGCTCCCGTTCCAATTCCTAACCCTCGTCCGGCTTTTCATGGCCCGACGCCTGAGTGGGTGGAATGCTTGGAAACATGGAGCCAAGGACAAGATCAGCCCATGCCATTTAATGGTGACCGAAGCTTTTATGACTTGATCAATGGGGGCTCAGTAGACAGAATCTTGCCAATCTTGGTCCGCAGAGTGGCCTGAAATGAGATTCAAGGCAAGACAGCCCTACATCAGCTCATAGAAGTTGTTGCCGATGCGAGAATGCATACCCTCCACACCATTCGTCTAGAAGATGCTCATGAGAGATTTGAGAGAAACCATGAAACCCTGCTGCAAGCACTGGCTGAATCACAAGCCGAAGTCATAGAGCTCCGAGTACGCCAGAGAGTGTATAAAAGACACCTTCTTGATGTGGAACGCCAGTTGGCTGAACTGAGAGTTCACCAGAGGGATGACCGTCGCCAGTAGTAGATGCTTTACTTTATCTTCCTTGTTTGAAGGAATTGTTTTTCTGTCTTTGCCCGATGTGGCATTTTCTATAAAACTATCTTGTATTGTAAGTACTTTTGGTTAGGTCTTTATTCTGTCAAGAACTATCTTCTCTGGATATGATGTAAGACCTTTTTACAAGATCATTTTCCCGAACTTGTACGGCATGAATATCAAAGATATTGACAGTCGGCTAACTTCTGTGTCATTCTTTATTCAATTACTCTTATCATTCTTTCATTGGAGTCTATCTGAAACATGCTTTAGTCAAGTCATTGGACTATAGTAATTTAACTCCGGATACATTTCCAAGTCTCTTTTAGTGGTTGGATCATGTTATTCACCAACCATCGATACCTCAGCTTGAACGGCAAATGTCTTGAGACCATTCTACGAAGTTACGACCACTCAGTACTAGGACTGCATCATAGGGATGTAGGTCAACCTTTCGAGAACATAGTCTTACTCTTTACTTGAACAATCGAAGTACATCTAGGGTCAACCAGAATCGCTCACAAAATCCTTATCTTTCATGTTACAGAATTCGTCATCCGGAAACAATCAGCCGAGCAACAAAACCCCTGCCTTTACTATGGATGCCACTACCTTCCAAACCGCAGTTACGGCTTCCGTGATGGCTGCCATAACCGCTGTCCTTGCGCACCGTAGCGCTATCAGCACAATCAATGCTAACGATGGGGTTGAAGATTTTGATTGTAGTATCAATCCAGGAAGTCATCAAACAGTAACAGTCACAGGCTCACAAAGCTGAAAAGCGGAGAACAAGAAATGGAAGCGCCAAGCCTGGAAAGAACGCAAGAAATCCCAAAAGCTGACCATGCAACAACAACAAGTGGAAACCCCTGCCATCCCCGTACCGAGCAGGACATACGAGGGAAAGTTCCCGAAGTGTGATAAGTGTAGTTTTCATCATCATGGGGCTTGCCATGAGATGCAATGTTGCAATTGCCTAAAAATAGGGCACGATGCTCGTACCTGTGGAGCACCGGCACGAACCATCGCTCAAGCCCCTGACATCAGTGTCAACCAGGCTTATGATGGTGGTTTTAAAACTAGACCCTATGAAAGGAAAATTTCAAAGTGGATGAACAAGGAGAACACTCGTGTCCACATCACTCCTACTCGACATTTCACTTCCATCACCAATGTTGGTGCTGTCCAGATATGTCACCAATGCGGTGAAATTGGACACCTTAAAAAGGATTGTTCTATAACAAAGAACTCTGGCATAGACGGGAAGATTCTTAGGATCACAGCTGCAAGAGAGCTTACTCCGAACCCACGTTAATGTAATTTAGGCGTTTAGTAGTAACAGACTTATGAAACATTCAGAACTAGTGCAACTAGAGTCTTATCTTTTGCAGGATCCTGTCGGTATAGGGATGCTCGTGCTGCGTATACTTGTCTTTTGTAGTATACCTCATTCGCAACAATGGTCTTGTAGTAAGTCTAAAGTATTGTAACTCTGTTGATGGTTGCACAGTTGTGTTTTGTCTGTAACACCTTATGTTCAAATCTAATGTCTTTAATTTTTCCTTATGATTCCGACATTATCATACCACTAAAATCAATTTGATCCGCACCATACCAGCTTCATAAGTACATCTCTTTCTCAGTAAACGTCGTTTTAGCGAGACCGTCATTTCAGAACACCTAAGTACTCATGCCTGGAGTACCCCATAGTTCTTTTCTTTTTCGAAGAAATCCTCGAAGTACCACTCGTGCAGTACGTCAAGTTCAATCCAAGGATTCATACGATTGATCTATCACTAAGGAATGTATACATAAGGGTAATATATCATCCATACCAGCTTCATAAGTACATCTCTTTCTCAGTAAACGTCGTTTTAGCGAGGCCGTCATTTCAGAACACCGAAGTACTCATGCCTGGAGTACCCCATAGTTCTTTTCTTTTTCGAAGAAATCCTCGAATTACCACTCGTGCAGTACGTCAAGTTCAATCCAAGGATTCATACGGTTGATCTATCACTAAGGAATGTATACATAAGGGTAATATATAATCAAGGTTCTACAGGTTTAGAATTGATGATTCCACTTTAACTTCTTTTTCCTCGATGGGATGTGAGCTTAAAGAAGAATCAGTTATTCAACTACCTTTTCAATCTTAATTATATACGACTAGCATACACGAGATTGTGATTGTGAAACCATGTATGAATTCTAATATGAACTTCAGGACGAAGAACTGCCCAAGTCTACAAGTAATCGCATCGTCATGTGAACAAACTTAGAACCCAGTAGGACTCCTGTAAACAGATCGCCCTACCGTCTAAACACCCGCAGAGATACAAGAAACAACCCAGACAACTTAGCGAACTACACAGAAATAGAATTAGAAGACTAGGCTTCTCACCCTGGAGAACTTCGGTCTTATTCTTCCAGAGATCGACGGATTGCATCGTATGTACCTCGGCTATCGAGGACTCCGTCAAGATTTTCCAGTAGAAATCGTTATCTCTGCCTCGCATAGATGAATTGGTTGAGCAAACGCAAGGAAAGAATTACTTTCAGAAATGGATATGAGATCCGAATATCACCAGTTCGAGTGTTAGGAAAGGATGTCCGAGAGACTACCTTCCGAACTCAATGCGGACACTTCGAGTCCGTAGTGATACCCCTCGGATAGGACCAATACGCCCGAAGCATTCATGAGTCTAATGAATAGGGTCCGTCTTTCTTACTTGAATCAGTTCGTCATTCCTCCATGTAATGACTTACTTATCTACCCTCATAAGTAAGAAGGAACCCATGGAAACATTACCCTCGGAGATACTTTTCGCAAAGTTCTCTGAACACGAGTTTTGGAATTGAAGAGTCAAAATTTCCTAAGACACACTATTAGTGATGTGGAAATTCTTGAGTACTCTGTTAATTTATCAAAACCGTTGAGAATTTGTCGACACCAGAGCCACCGACAAGAATTCGCCAAATTCTAGGTCTTACAGACCTACGGTCATAGATCATCAAGAACTCCTCGCAAATTACAGAAACCCTTTCGACTTTGACCCAGAAACGGGTGGCCCTTGACTGGGAAGTTTAGCAAGAGAAAGAACCTTTGGAATTCCAAGTGAGAGACCAAGTTCTTTAGGAAAACTCACTCTGGGAATGGCTTAATACGCTTCGTAAAGCGTGGAAAGCTAAATCCAATATAGTTAGGACCTCTGAAATTCTTACCAGAATTGGTCTTGTACCTCGCAAACTAGACCTACTCCGCGAACTCAGTAAAGTACATTTACTCTTCGCGTCTCGATCTTGAAGCCATGCCTTTCCGTTAGGACCCTCGTAAGCCTACTCGACGAGATCAAGATTAACGAGATCCTCGCCTCCGTACAGGAACCGTAGTGACCCTCGCCCGAGTGGTCAAGCGGAGGAAACAACAATGCCGCCATTTAGTGAAGGTTCGTTGGGATACCAACCGAGGACCCGAATTCACTTATGAACATGAGAAACAATCGATTAGGAATTTTCCACCTCATTACTCGATCATTCATACCTACTTCCTTACCTAAATTCTAATTTCGGGACGAAATTCCCTTTAATAGGGGGATGATGTGACAACCTGGAATTTTCATTCGGACAAACCCTAAAAGTCAATCACTTCATATTATAAGTCAAGATCACTTTTACTTGTTTTTGGGAAAAATAAGTTCATTTGATTATTTTAATATTATTCTGTAAACGAACGGGTGAAAGAAAGTGCCGCCTCGGGTTTTGTAATTTAAAAACCGCAAACACCTCGTGTCTTAGAAGTTCATGACCAAACTTTTATGTTTGGGTTGAAAACTCTTCCAAAAAATGTAAACTCATGCCTTAAGCATGAGTTTACTCCCCAAAAACTAGTCATTTGTGTTTACTCCCCATTTACCAAAAGAGTAAACTCCAAAAATCCTCTCAACTTTCATCCTAGAAATTATTCAAGATCTTCAATCTAGTAAGTGTTTCTAGCCCTTTCAAGTTAGTATATCACTTAATCTAGTGGTTGTACATCCTTTAATCCATCCATTTTTGTGTTTTGACTAGTTTTCCAAAAACACCAAGAACACACACTAGTGTTCTTGGACTTTAAGATCATTTCAAGCTTCCATAATGTAAGTACTACTATCCTAGAGTCATTTAAAGCTTGCTAAACATGTTTATATTAAAGAAAAGTCCCAAGAGCACCAATTTAAAGGTGTTCACGGTTTTGGGAGGTCCCAAAACCATAAACACCAAGAATAGGGCCAAAGTGGTGTGTTAGGGTGCCTAGATGCTTCACAATGCCTTAGGGACTTGTCTAGATTCATCCTTGATGAGTTTATCACACAAAAAGCACCAAAATCATACATTTTATGTGTTTACGGTTTGGGGATCTCCAAAAAACCGTAAGCACCCCAAATGATGTGTAAAAGTCCCATAAATGTCCCACGGTTGTTCCTTATGTCTAAATCTAACCTAGACTATTGCCATGTTTAAGCTAAGGACTTGAAAACCACCAAATACCAAACTTATGAGTTTAAGGTAGTAAAATCATGGAGAAATGGTCCTTAGACCGTAAACTCCATTTAGGAGTGTTTTGATGCCACACAACACTTCCTAAGGTTAAATCATGAAGTAGGAATGCTTGGAATAGCTTAGAAGACTTCAAAACAACAAATGGTCAAAAGGTTAGGAGTTTACGACCGTAAACTCAAGGGGTGTTGGTCCTTAGGGAGTAAACTCATTTTAAGAGTGTTCCTTGAACCCAAATCATACTAGCCTTTCCCTACAACACTTAGATGAACTCATTAATACTTATAACACTTATACAAAGTGTTTTCCATGCCTTAGAGTGTCTTGAATTTGTTAATTAGTTGTTTAAAGACTAATTGTTTATATACATATATCCTTATATGTTATTAGGATCTTTGTACGTGTCTAAGTCTTCACTTGACACCAAGCACTTATCCGACACTTCCATCCGATCCACTCGCAACAGGTGAGTTCATACCCCTTAATCAATGTTTTAAATGTATTTAAATTCTTTATGGGGGGATACAAGTAGAATCATTCTAATTATTATATTAATCACATGTGATTAATAGGCAGCATTCAAATGATTTACCACTCATTAGCCGTTTTACCAAACAGTTTCCTTCAAATGTTGTTCATAAACACTTTATATGTTTAAAACTCCTTATTAAACTATACATTTTACTCTGTATGTTTCATTTCAAACTCAATTACAATTGTGTTTCAAACAAATGTTTCTTTATACTTAAACTGTTTTATCAAACCCATGCTTTCAAACCGTTTTATAGATTGACATCAAGTCGATCTTTTCTTAGATAATAAAACTTATTTTATGCTTTTATTTTATCAATTGCATACCTATATATGTATAGATATATAAGAAATATTTAAAAGACATAGGAAGGCGATCCACCCTATTTCCTTTTCACACTTGAGATGTGGTCTGGTGGTACATCGGGTATCCGTCCGAAGGTTGTTTAAATATTACTTATATATCATATGTACATATATAGTCATAAAGGTCCTTCCAGTTCATCCAATGCCCTTGGGTAGCAAGGGTATACATCCATGTTCATACGTACCATTTAAATTACTAGTAAGCTACCATATGGGTAGTTTAGGAAGATACTAGAACTATTACTAGAACACGATATCATACAATGAGTCAGCTCATTCATGAGTCAATACTTGCTAGATAGATAGAGAACACACGTCATAGCTAGTACACACAGTACATTACTATACTATTACATTGATACATCTACATGATTACATATACATGATTACATTTACATGAGTTCATGAGTACATTTACATGATTACATTTACACGAGTACATTTACATAGATACATCTACATGATTACATTTACATGATTACATTTACATGAGTACATTTACATAGATACATATACATGAGTACATTTACATAGATACATCTACATGAGTACATTTACATGAGTACACTTACATGAGTACGTCTACATAGATAACATATGATGAATTAATAGTACATTTTATATGTATAGATTCTGTCATATAATCCTCATTCTTATCTTCACTTTGTGATTCAATCACATAATCGGCGAGATAGATTGGATTTAATATCCTAGTACCAAAGGATACTTTGCGGGATTAACCACTCCTAGAATCTCTGTTAGCTACAGAGGTAAAAGCACATCCACGGATGTCAACAGTTGATACCATTACAGGTATACTTTAAGGGACTAACTATTCCTATACCTAGCTGTTAGCATCAGAGGTGAATGTACATCTATGGATGTCTCCAGTTAACACTGTAAGCTACCCTAGTACCAAAGGGTAATACTTAGGTTATTTATATTATTACCTCTATCTTGTGACTCATTCACATAACCGATGAGGTGAATTATTTGAGTATCCTAGTACCAAAGGATACAGTTTCTTATAAAAATAATAATAGTAGCACAGTTGGGTCTTGGTAGAAGACTACATTTAGAACAGTTAGGTCTTGGTAGAAGACTCCCTTTTGTAAATAGTAGGAATCACAGGGATTTCTAGGGTTTTTCAAACGTTTATAGTTGTTTTACAAACATTTTCATACTTACACGAACTTTCTTTCAAAACATTTTCAAGTCTTTCAGTTCATGTACATACAAATACTTACATACAAATTAAGACACATTAATACTTATGATCTCACCAGCTTTAAAGTTGATACTCTCTTTCAAAATAACTTATATCCTCAGGTCAACAATAGACAGGTACCGATGGAAGGTTTAGAGAAGATGGAGCTCATTCAAGACTCATCTTTCATTTTGTTTATACTTTAGTGTCTATTATAATTTGACAGAACACTTGTATTAAAATTATATTATTAATGCAATGGATGATGTTGTTGCTTGTTTACTACTTTTCATAGTTGTGATACTGTACATGACGTCCTCCGCCCCAAAACGTTTCCGCCGTTCATGGTTTTGGGGTGTGACATACACACACACACACACACATATATATATATATATATATATATATATATATATATATATATATATATATATAGAGAGAGAGAGAGAGAGAGAGAGAGAGAGAGACAAAGAGGTATGGTTTTAGGCATAACAAAACAAAATTAAACTCTTAAGTGTGCATACAACCTAAAATAATATTTATGTTTTCACTATTGAACCTATAACTATAACATCAAAATAAGAACCCTAGTAACCCTAGGTTATTGTAAACAACTAGAAATCCTCTTGTTGGTCTTTTGGAAGCAAGCAACACAGGCGTCGTGCCTCCAATTGTTCACAACCAAGATAGCAAGAGGAAAACTATAGAGAGAGAGAGAGAGAGAGAGAGAGGAGAAGATAGCGAAGATTTCATCCAAGGCTTAGAGAGAGGGGATGGACAAAATCAAGGGCTAGGGAGGCCTTTATATAGCTGAGGAATCTTGGGTCCAAAACTAATGTTTAAGGGATAAACCCTATATTCCTTTGATTGGTGACCAAGCATCCTAATCCCTTATCCAAAGGGCCTTGAACGAAAATACTAGGCATTCCTTAAAAGTTTCGTCCACCTCATCTAATGAGGTTCTAGAGCCTTCATTCTTCAGCTTTCAATAAATAACCAAACAGTCCATGTACTTTCAATTAACCTAATTAATCCCAAAATTATTTTCAATTAATTTCTGATTCATTATTAATTAAATAATACGATTTCTAATTAATATATTATTTTCACAATACATTAATAAACCATTTATTTAATTTATTTTTTACACAATAAATTAATCTTTCTCTATCTCTATCTCTCTTTCTCTAAAAGTCATCCTATTTAATTAATAGGTTTCAGGGAACCCAAAAGGACTGTGCTACTATCAATTCAAGTATATACCAATTTTAGTTATGGGCTTAGACACCTATTCCAACAGTCTCCCACTTGGATAAGTCTATAACTATGATTTCCAGTATAACTTCTGAATTGATCAGCAAATAGTAGCTTCCAAATGTTGTTCTCAAACTCCGACCTAGTGAGTTATGTGATCTAAGTTAAGAGATCATATAATCCTCCATTATTCAAAATATAATCCAGTTCTCATTTTCCAATACTTTGTTTTCTAATTTCTGATTTGTAATGAGATAGAACTTCAAATCAAAGACATCAATTTAGTCCTGGTCGGGCCCCACACTATAAGTCAACACCAAATTAGAGAGGGACCCAAAGATAATGCTTTTCCTGTTAGGGAAAAAGGAACGAATAAAATTTGACTTATATGTTTGTACCCTTTACTCATCAAATCATGCACAACAACAGGTTTTGTAACATCAAGTTACTGATGCGTTTACGCATTATCAATGCACAACTGACTTGTAAACCACAACTCATATATCTTTGTTTAAAGATTATAAGATGTTATCATCTCAGAATTACTCGTGATAAATTCCATGAAGCAATTATCTAAGTGTGGTTTAATCCAATACTTAAATCTCCATTTCTAAGTACTAATGAACATTGTAAGAATACCATTGTGAAACATACACGTTTTGAAATCGTGTTTTATAGTAAATAATATTATGAAATATTATGTAAATTTGAATATTGAGTTCTAACAAATGATTTTTACTAGAAATGAAGTAAAACTATGCTTGGAATCATTCAGAAAATATTGGAAGTCTTATGAGATTCCAATCAAATGTCAAATGGTAAAAATTTAGCGAAAATATAAAATTTGGAATAAGTAAAATTTTATTGTTGAAAATTGTAGATCATCTCCTTAGAAACTTGTAGGCGAAAACCTCGTCGAAATCTGAGTTATAACGAATAAGTTATGACCAATCAAAGATCCGTGGCAAATCCCGGCAAACACTATGTCGCTTAAAAATTTAGTTTTTGATAAACTGCTTTTTAGCCTTAATTATTTGAATCAAAGTTGTAGAACTCGTAAAAATAATCAATTTTCGTATAAAGACCGTTTGAATTTGACTTCGTATGAGGGAGTTATGATTTTTCTAAGTTTCAGGATTAGTAGCAGACAGCTAAAAACTCGAATTTTAGATCGAATGATTTTTAGCTGACACAACCTAAACGAGAATTGAAGATCTCGTCAACAGTAGTACAACGGTAAAAAAGTCTGACGAAAACGGATGTCAGATGAAGAAGTTATGAGTTTTTAACGGATTTTCCTGTCCCGGTCTGTTAAAAATAATAATAATAAAATTAAAGTAAAAATTAGACGACGAAGTCTAAATGAAAGTTGTAGAGCATAATTTTAGCTACACGTGCATATAAAGAACGTTAAAAACGGAGCTCGTATGTGTAATTTATGGATTTTAGAAGTTTTTGGCACAATTTTCGAGAAATTTCGCGTGAGTCATCCTTGGCCACGTCACCTTCGCTGCGTATGTGCCACGTGTCCGAGCCGATGACGCACCTGAAGCCGATGACTCCTCGCCTGTCCGAAGCTGCTGCATGGCGGATTCTGATTCGACCGAAGGGAGGCCCAATCCGAAGCTCGCAGCTAGACCGAGCCTCGCTGCCACCTGCCCTCTTCCCCTCGCTTCGGATCCGAGGCTCGCACCTATATAAAGGGTGCGAGACCTCCCGGTTTTTGTTGGAAATTTTTCCATCTTTCACCCTTTCTCCATATTTTCTTAAATTTCGACTTCCCCCGAAGCCCCGGTACTAATTCCAAAGCCCGAAACACGCCCCGAGACTCCCGAGAAGCCTGAAAAATTTATCTTTTCGATTTTGAAGCTCTACCTTCGTAGAGCCCGGTTTTCAACGAAGAAAGTGATATTTAGAGCCGAAGTGCTGCCCAAATTAATATTTTAGCCCCCAGTTATTTCACGGTGAGTTTAATATATATGAACAATTGTATGTTATGTGTTATATGTGCTATGTGCTTTTTAGTGTTATTATTCCGAGTTATTTTCCCGTGTTATTTTTATTTGCTATTTTTAATAGCAAAGCAATACCTTTAACCATGTGATCAGTGAAAGGACTGAGATTCACGTTGGTACTGGTATGTAGCCTCTGACCATGTAGAACATGTCTCCGTAAGAGAATGATTTCTATTCTATGGTATTGGCGGAAGATTAGACAGGGCTATAAGCCTGAAATCTACCAAAATGTTAATCCGAAGTTGTATATCATCTAT
Source organism: Lactuca serriola (assembly GCF_051521515.1). Lineage (NCBI taxonomy): Eukaryota > Viridiplantae > Streptophyta > Magnoliopsida > Asterales > Asteraceae > Lactuca > Lactuca serriola. The sequence continues at coordinate 253,754,739 of NC_136410.1, read as the reverse complement.
GTCGTTCGAGCCAAAGCTTTATTGATGTATATCAAGCATGGAAGTTGTTATGTCTCATTGATTGTATAACTTTAAATCAAATCAATGATTGATATGTAATGTTTGTCACATGATTCACATATGCCCTTATTGTTCCTTGTTTCTCTTTGCTTCTGCCATATTAAAGTATATATATAACATAACGTTATATTGTATCTATTATTGAACTCACTAAGCGTCACCGCTTACCCTCTCAATGTTTAACAAATTGCAGGAGATAAGCATCCACTATAATTATATACTGGTAGAAGATTTTTGAATAGTTTGAAACTATTGTATCGATAGAAGCTTATGAATAGTTTGAAACTATTGTATTTTGCATTCCCATATGTATAAAAACTATAGAATCCTGGGAAGTAATGTAATATATAACACTTTGCAATAGTCGGTTTGTATCTTGTAGTTTGTAACCTCTTTATCAATGTAAAATATTGTTTTTATGAATATGCAAGTAGCATGTTTTGGGGTAACTATATTGTTATGTATGAAAGTTTGGGTCTTTCATAAATACGAAAGTTTGGGTCTTTCACATTGCTATGTCTAAAACTCTTTAAAGAATCTACAATTCAGTTCAGGATAGTCTTTATTCACTACTTCCAAAAATATGATTGACCGTGGACTTTTGAATAATCAAATTATTCGGGAAATAAAACATGTGAAATGAAACACAATAATAAACAATTGACAAAAGATAGTAAACAAACTCATAAATAATTCTCTATTATTTAATCATGAAAATTCGGTTACATTTACTTTGTTACAAGTTTCAAACTAACTATTTAACTACAAAAACTAATATCATCTCTTAGACTAGTGCTCCTAGCAGTCTGAACGTGTCTAACCCTACTCAGACCCTTTGTGAGTGGATTGATGGGTTTGAGCAATAAGAACTTTCTATGTGCACATGCAAACCCTAATTGCTTGGATGTAGGTTTCTCTAATTAAACATGCATTCTATCCAAGACTTTCAATACTAGATCTAATGTAAACAAGTGATTCTAATCATATGAATTAGGATCTAGAACAATACCTTAGATTAGTTGTTTGATACTTCTTCTTCTTGGAGCTTAGAGTCACAATTGTCACACCTCTAATGGCTTACAAACACCAATTAGCAAGAAGATGATTTGAGAGAAAGGGGAAAGGGTGAGAAGTCGGCCCTATGGTTCCTTTCCTTGCATGAGTGCCGATTTTCCTCACCCTAGGGGTTTATTTATACTATGGGATATTAGGGTTTCACCTTTAACCCTAATTGAATAACTTAGGCCGTAAGCAATCCAAGATCCTTCTAGATATTAGGCTTGGACGAATTTAACGTTCCCAAACCCTAAATTTCGTCCACCCCTTATCTATAAGGATACATAGCCCAAAACACAACTATCACACATTTGACAGTTTATGCCCCTTTATTCAATTAACCTCTTTAAGTCACCAAATTAATTCTTAATTAATATATGACTTATATTAATCAAAATAACATTATTATTTCTTAAATATATTATTCTCATAATATATTAACAATAATATCTCTTCTTTCTTAACAAATTATCCTGCCAAGTTGCTATGGTGAAGGCAACCCAAGAGGACCATGCACAACCGGGTCAAGTACTTACCAAATATAGTTACAACCTTAAACACTAATCCAACAGTCTCCCACTTGGATAAGTCTAGTAACTATATATGCAAACACAAACCGATTAGCAATCGTAGCTCTCAAAGACGCTGTCAACTCTGATCTTATCAATCTCTTGTCCTTTAGATATGGGATTGTACAGTCCTCTGTTTAGATATTATGCTGACAATCTTATGGAACTTATTGTCCAGTATTTGGTTTCTCGATCTCAGATTCATTTGACATAGAACTTAATTAAAAACATCAATTCAGTCCTGACCGGGCCCGACACATAAGTCAAATCAAATCATCGAGCGGCCGTGATATCACTTTTATCCTCTCAGGATGAAAGTAACAGATAAACTTCGACTTATATGCATTCACTATTTACTAATCAACTATACACAACAATGCGTTTTATGACATCAATTTACTGATGCGGTTTCGCATTGTCAATGCACAACCAATTAATAAACAATAAACCATATATCTTGGTTTTAAGACCATATTATATTATCGTCTTGCGATCACTTGTGTCATATTCCAAAAAATGATTCCAGCAAACACGGGTTTATTCCAATGCTCAAAACTTGTTCATAAGCACTCATGAATGTTGTAGCAGACCATTGCTATGTCTAATACCCTTTTAAACAATCTACACACCAATTCATCACAATCTTCATTCATACCTACTTCCAACATATGAACAATTGTGGACCATTCGAATAATTCGATTATTCTTAATAACTCAATTATTCAGGAAGTCAAAACATGCAAAGTGAAACAATAGTTAAACAATTAACATAAGACAATAGCTTTACTCATAAATAATACTCCTTTTATTTAATCATCAAATGTCAATTACATTTATCTATTACATGTTTCAAAACTATCTAATCTAAACTAATATCGTCTTTCAGCCCAATGGTCTTAGCGTGCTGCAAATGCTTAACCCCACTCAGTCCCTTCATAAGCGGATCTGCTGGGTTATCCTCTGACGATACCCTCTTCACAACGAGGTGTCCTTCTTCTACTCGATGTCTAATAAAGTGATATTTTCTGTTGATATGTCGAGATCTACCATGATCCCTCGGTTCCTTGGTCAAGGCAACCGCTCCTTCATTATCATAGAAAATTTCCATATGCTCCTTTATGGGAAGCACAACTCCAAGATCACCAATGAAGTTCTTCAACCACATTGCCTCATTTGACGCTTCGCTAGCTGCAATGTACTCTGATTCGCACGTTGAATCTGCTACGGTCTCTTGTTTGGAACTTTTCCAAGTCGCTGCTCCTCCATTAAGGGTAAAGACCCAGCCCGACTGCGAACGGTAGTTGTCCCTGTCGGTCTGGAAGTTGGCGTCACTATACCCTTGCACCTTTAAGTCATCACTCCCTCCGAGGACTAAGAACCATTCTTTGGTCCTCCAAAGGTACTTAAGTATATTCTTGACCGCAATCCAATGAGCTCTGCCAGGGGTCCCTTGATATCTACTGACCATGCACAATGCAAAGGCCACATCAGGGCGAGTACAAGTCATAGCGTACATGATTGAGCCAACTGCGGAAGTGTAGGGTACTCGACTCATCTCAGCTATCTCGGCTTCGGTACTCAGACTTTGAGTCTTACTCAATTTAGCATTACTCTGTAATGGAAGTTCTCCCTTCTTCGAGTCCTCCATACTAAAACGTTTTAGTACCTTATCCAAGTAAGTATTCTGACTAAGTCCTATTAGTCTCTTACTTCTTTCTCTCACTATCCTTATTCCCAAAATATAGGAAGCCTCTCCGAGGTCCTTCATAGCGAAGCACTTCCCGAGCCAAGACTTAACCTCCTGCAGAGTCAGGATGTCGTTTCCTATGAGCAGTATGTCATCGACATACAAAATAAGGAAGCTAACTACACTTACACTGGCCTTGACATATACACATGATTCATCTTCACTTCGTACAAATCCAAACTCTTTGACTTTCTCATCGAAGCAAAGATTCCATCTATGAGACGCTTGCTTAAGTCCATAAATGGACTTCTCAAGCTTGCACACTCTATTGGGATGCTTTGGACAAAACCCTCTGGCTGAGCCATGTAAACATCCTCAGCGAACTTCCCATTAAGGAAAGCGGTCTTGACATCAATCTGCCATATCTCATAATTATGAAATGCGGCAACGGCTAGCATCACCCTAATAGACTTTATCTTAGCAACTGGTGAGAAGGTCTCATCATAGTCAACTCCGGGAGTTTGAGTAAAGCCCTTCGCCACCAATCGTGCCTTATCTGTGTGCACATTTCCATCCACATCGGTTTTCTTCTTGAAGAACTGTTTGCACCCAACCGTCTTACGTCCAGGCACATTGTCATCAAATGCCAAACTTGGTTGTCATACATGGACTGAATCTCGCTGTCTATTGCCTCTTTCCATTTCACAGACTCTGGGCCTGCCATGGCTTCCTTATAGTTGTTAGGTTCATCTAGATTTATTAGTGTACCATCACTAATATACGTATCCCCTTCGTTAGTAATATGAAAACCATAAAACTGGGGTTGAACTCTAACTCTTTCGGAATGTCTAAGAGGTAAGGACTCGTCAATCGGTTCAACCAGAGTTTCCTCCTCGGGTTGAGCGCCAGCGGTAGAGGTTCCTTCATCGCTTGACTCTTGAATTTCTTCAAGATCGATTTGCCTCCCACTGTCCCCTTGGCTTATGAGTTCTCGCTCTCGTAAAACCCCTCTCCTTGCAACGAAGACAACATTGTCACTCGGTCTATAGAAGAGATATCCAAAGGATCTCTGCGGGTAGCCGATGAAAATACACCGCTCACTACGAGGTTCGAGCTTGGCGTGAGTCTCTCGTCTTACGAAGACTTCACAGCCCCAAACCTTGATATGTGCTAATGAGGGAGCTTTCCTTGTCCACATCTCGTGAGGTGTTTTGGCAACCTTCTTTGTAGGGACTCGGTTAAGGATATGGGCGGCAGTCTCTAAGGCATACCCCCATAATGAGATTGATAGTGAAGCACGACTCATCATAGAACGAACCATGTCCAATAGGATTCGATTACGTCTTTCTACCACACCATTCAGCTGCGGTGTCCTAGGTGGCGTCAATTGCGAAACTATTCCCCATTCCTTGAGATAGTCGTGGAATTCAAGACTTAAGTACTCTCATCCTCGATCGGATTGAATCATCTTGATTTTCCTACCCAATTGAGTCTCCACTTCATGTTTGAACTCTTTGAACTTTTCAAACTTTTTTGAATTGTGCTTGATTAAGTAAATATACCTATATCTACTATAATCATCGGTGAAAGTCACATAGAAGCGGTTCCCATCCTTTGTGGTGGAATTAAAGGGCCCACATACATCAGTATGTATGAGATCCAATAAACCCTCACCCCTCTCACAAGTGCCAGTGAAGGGTGACTTGGTCATCTTTCCAAGAAAACAAGATTCGCACGTGTCATCTTCCCTAAGGTCGAATGACTCCAACACTCCATCCTTTTGGAGTTGGCCTATGCGTTTCTTGTTGACATGTCCAAGACGACAATGCCACAAGGATGCTTTATCCATACTATTGGAATAATCCATACACAATACATCGTTTCCTAGGTTATCTACAACCATAACAGTTTCATAAATTCCATTACAAGGCATTGCTTCAAAATATAAAAAACACCATTTAGATAAGCATAAATAGAACCATTCTCATTATCAAACGAATATCTAAATCCTTGTTTAAACAAACCATGAAAAGAAATAATGTTTCTTGCCATATCTGGCGAGTAGCAACAATTATTTAAATCTAAATTCAATCCATTACTAAGCACTAAAGAATACACTCCAATCTTGGTAACAGGCAACGATCTTCTGTTCCCCATGATTAGATTTATTCTTCCGAGCTCCACCTCCCTACTTCTTCCTAGTCCCTGCAAATCAGAACAAATGTGGTAACCACACCCTGTATCAAGAACCCAAGAAATAGCATGGGATGAATTATTAGATTTAATTGTGTATATACCTGCAAAAGATGGCTTGATCTTTCCATCCTTGATGGCTTGTAGATATTCCGGGCAACTTCTCTTCCAATGCCCTATTTGGTGGCAATGAGGGCACTCTGCCTCTTTTGGGTTAGGGTTGGGCTTAGCAGGATCCACCTTGGTCCCACTAGAAGAGGAACCATCTTGGGATTTTCCCTTGCGGTTGTTCTTCGAAGAAGCCTTCCTCTTCTTGCCCCTTCCCTGCCCAATAGCCAAAACAGGAGCAGCGGTTGGATTGGGAGTTGGTGCAACAGACTTGTCCTTAAGGTTGCTCTCACCAGTCCTTAGGAGCCCTTGGAATTTGCTTAAGGTGACCTCTTCCTTGTTCATGTGGTAGGTCATCCTAAATTGGTTGTAGCATGAGGGCAAGGAGTGGAGAACAACGTCGATAGCCAAATCTTCCCCAAACTTGACATTCAACTTGCGAAGACGATCGACATACCTTTGCATCTTTTGCAAGTGCACGGTTAACGATTCTCCACTTCCCATCTTAGCAGTGATCATATTAGTTATGATCTCATAGCGCTCTTGCCTCACGCTTTGGTGGTATCTCTCCATTAAGTCTTGATGCATTTCATAGGGATACATGTCCTCATAGGACTTTTGGAATTCTTGGTTCATATTGGCTATCATGATGCAATGGACTTTCGTTGCATCACGTTCGTGGGTCTCAAAGACAGCCATCTCATCGAGAGTAGCGATTTCTGGGTTGACCTTCTTGAGCTTTTTGTCGAGAACATACTCTTTGTCCTCGTAGCGTGCAATGGTTCGAATGTATCTTATCCATTCGCTAAAGTTCGTTCCATCGAAAATCACCTTTTGGCAAAGACTCATTAACGTGAATGAGTTAGAAGCAGCGTTGTTTGCGTTTGACATCTACAAATAGAAAGGAACAAAGTTGATTAGATTTAAGTCCCTAATAAACACCCAAATGAAAATTTAGGGATAGGACCCAACAACATTATCTACACATTAGAAAAGGGATACCGTAATCCAATATGCAAATAATTTGGAGGTAAGTGAATGACGATTCACTAATTCTTCACCATGAAAAAACATAAGCTTTAAGTTTTAAATATATTGAGAATTCCTAGATTACTTTGAGATTCATTGAAACCTTTCAATGGCATGTTTAAATCTCGATATGCCTCTCTAGTTTGTGACTGGGATACCGAGGATCACAAAGCGGGTGTGAATAACCATGCAAATCTACATGGTGCCTTCATTGTTACAATTACTTATTCGATGTGCCGATAAACCACACACGCTCCATCGAACTATGACAAACAATGAATCACCCTTTTCCACCTTTTCTTAGAACCAATTAGTGTGCCGGTTAACCACACACGCTCCACTAACTTCTTAGCAAGGGTGCAAAGTGTAATTTCATGGGATTGCATCAATTCACTTTTCCTAAAGTAACTAAGATTGGGAATTTTATAAAACACGTTTAGTTACTTTATATAGTTCCATTATACTTATTAATGAGGAGAGGTTTGCCCTATCTTACCCATTCGGCTAACGATCCTCCACCAGTCAAGCAAGCGGTAGGTGTGAGTGTACACCCATTAAGCACCATTTTATAGGTAGCAACCTTATACCCACCTTATAGACTGGCTTCGTGAATGAGGCCTACTAACGGTAAGACTATCATATTTTAACTCATACATACATATATATATATATATATATATATATATATATATATATATATATTAAGTTTGTAATAATATATTAGTATAGTGTTGAATTTTAAACTTGTAAAATTCTAGGGTTTGAAATTTAAATTATTCAAATTAAACTTTTAATCACAAAACTTAAATTTCAAAACTTGAGGACAAGTTTTAAACTTTTCAAAACATAAGGATCAAATACCAAATAATGTAAATCAACAATTAGATTATCTCAATTTGATCTTATTCAATATTACTTGCAAGACAATTCACTAATTCAAATCAAATAATCAATTATTATCATATAAGGAAATTATTATTCAACTAATTGGTAATTGTCTTTTATTAGGTCAAGAATATACTCATATATATGTTCAAAATCGGATTTTAATGACCCAAAACAGTTAAGGCAAGTTTCCTCAGGTAAAACAGCAAGAAATCCCGAAACTCCCTCTTTCTGACGCTCGAACTCGCCGAGTTCCCACTATGGACTCGCCGAGTTGGATCTACTCGCCGAGTCCACAGTGGAACTCACCGATTTCATCAGGCAGAAGACCAAAAATCGAATTTTTAAGCAACAAACAATTAACCAATGCATCAACTCAATAGAAATCAATCAAAGCTCTGATACCACTGATGGGTTTGAGCCATAAAAACTTTCCTATGTGCACATGCAAACCCTAATTGATTGGATCTAGATTTCTCTAATTGAACGTACATTCTATCCAAGACTTTCAGTACTAGATCTAATGTAAACAAGTGATTCTAATCATATGAATTAGGATCTAGAATAATACCTTAGATTAGTTGCTTGATACTTCTTCTTCTTGGAGCTTAGAGTCAAAATTGTCACTCCTCTAATGGCTTACAAACACCAACTAGCAAGAAGATGATTTGAGAGAAAGGGGAAAGGATGAGAAGTCGGCCCTAGGGTTCCTTGCCTTGCATGAGTGCCCATTTCCCTCACCCTAGGGGTTTATTTATACTATGGGATACTAGGGTTTCACCTTTAACCCTAATTGAATAACTTAGGCCCTAAGAAATGCAAGATCCTTCTAGATATTAGACTTGGACGAATTTAAGGTTCCCAAACCCTAAATTTCGTCCACCCTATTATCTATAACGATACATAGCCCAAAACACAACTATCACACATTTGACAATTTATGCCCCTTTATTCAATTAACCTCTTTAAGTCACCAAATTAATTCTTAATTAATATATGACTTATATTAATGAAAATAACATTATTATTCCTTTAATATATTATTCACATAATATATTAACAATAATATCTCTTCTCTCTGAACAAATCATCCTGTCAAGTTGCTATGGTGAAGGCAACCCAAAAGGACCATGCACAACCGGGTCAAGTACTTACCAAATATAGTTACAGCCTTAGACTACTAAAACAAATATCATCTCTTAGACGAGTGCTCCTAGCAGTCTGAACGTGTATAACCCTACTCAGACCCTTTGTGAGTGGATCTACATGATTCTGATCAGATGATACTATCTTTACTACGAGGTGACCTTCTTCTACCCTATGTCTGATGAAATGATATTTTCTATTGATATATCTTGATCCACCATGATCTCTTGTTTCCTTTGTCAAGGCAACCAATCCTTCATTATCACAGAAAATTTCCTTTGGCTCCATGATGACTCGCATAACTCCAAGATCTTCGATGAAGTTGTTCAACCAAATTGCCACCTTTGATGCTTCGCCTGCTGCTATGTACTTTGATTCACAAGTAGAATCAGCCACTGTCTCTTGTTTGAAATTTCCAAGTAACTTGCTCCTCCATTTAAGGTAAACACCCAACTAGATTGAGAACGGAATTTGTCTCTGTCCGTTTGAAAGTTGGTGTCACTATACCCAGTTACTCTCAATGTATATGTGACAAACCGAAATTTTCATTTGTATAATTTCCATAGTCAAACACTTCAAAGATTAGTCAAAAACATTTCAGTACATATTTGGCCGGATTTAAGTCCGTTTGGTGTTTTATTTTATTTTTCGTCAAACGATTAAATAAAAGGAAGTGTCGTTATTAGTGAGCTGTAACAAACAAAACAACCAACACATTATCCAGGAGTTTACGGCCAAAAATTTGGTGTTTGGGCCGTAAACACCTTTTCCCCAAGGACTCATGCATATAGCATGAGTTTACACCATTTTTCCTCATTCTCCACTTCCCACCTCAAGAACACAAGGCTTTTTCTCGTAAGTATCATAAGTCCATTCTTCCAAAACCGCCAAAAGTGTAAGTTTTCCTCCCTAAATTCGTTCATACAACACTTAATCTAGTGTTTTCACATCATTTCATCCATGGATTTTTTATTTTTATATAGATCTTCAAGCATTCATCAAAACACCAAGAACACACACTAGTGTTCTTGGGTCCTAAACAGTCTTACAAGGTTCCTATAAGTAAGTATACTCTTCCTAACTAGTTATTTGCTTAGTATGCTTGCAAATCCATGGATTGAACACCAAAACCCCCCAAGAACATGTGTTTACGGTTTGGGGATCTCCCAAAAGCGTAAACACCCCCAAAGGGTGTTTTGATGCCCTAACACCTTCTAATGCTTGGAAAAGAGGCTGGAACCTTACATGCATGAACTAGAAACACCAAAACACGAAATGGTTGGAGTAACCATCATTTTATGGCTGTAAACTCATGCATTTAGGACCATAAACTCTCAAGGGTGGTCCAAGGACCGTAAACTCCAAAATGTGTGCTATTTCGAGCCCTAACCACATCCTAAGCCTTTGATTCAACCCTAGACACTTCTTTGTGAATTATAAGACCTTAAAACACAAATATGCACCATTCCCATGAGTTTACGGCCGTAAACTCATGGGGGAAATGGTCTAGAGACCGTAAACTCCCCTAAGGGCTACCATTTGAGGAGTAAACTCCAAAGTGAGGCTATACTCTCCTTAGATACAATCCTTAACACTCCTAGCACTTGAAACAAAGTGTTTTCATGCATTAGAGTGTCTTTACTTACTTAATTAGTGATTTAATAACTAATTGGATACATTATGTATCACTACATGTTACAAAGGATCTGCATGTGTGTTTAAGTCCTCAATTGACACCTAGCATCCTACCCGACACTTCCATCCACTTCACTTACTGCAGGTGAGTTCATACCCCCTTAATCAACTTTTTAAATTTTTTTAAATGCTTTTATGGGGGGATACAAGTTGAATCAAACAAGTTATAGTATCAATCACATGTGACTTATAACTTGCAACCAAAAGGATTTTCTATACTTTTAACTGCATTGCCAACAAAATTGCTTTAAATGTTTATCAAACTCATTTTTCATGTTAAATTGTTATAAAACTATTTCCAAACTCTTTTAAACTTCTTTTGTTCCCAAACCATATCTACACCAATATATTTATATAAGTAAGACTTGAAGGACTTCGGACTGATTGCTCACCTTACTTCATGTTCTTGTTTGATTGTGGACTTAGGGTATATTTTTATCTGTCCGACTGTCGTTGAATTCTTAGTTATATATTATATATATTTGTGTTGGGTATAAAAGTCTTCACTTCAGTTCAATACCTTTGTGTATCAAAGGCATGCAACTAACATTTCTATTTAACTATAATAGGTATAGTTAAGGATTACCGCTCATTACCACTATTACCATGACACTTACTATAGTTAGTACAGTTATGAGTCAATACATGCTAAACTCTATGCAAAGAGAATACTATATACTATACAAGAGAACACTTTATACATTGTACTAGAAAGTACATTATACATTAATACAAGAGAATATACTAAAACATAATGTGACATACTATTTATCGATACGGCACTTCAGTATGCTATCACCGTGTTACCAGAGTTTCCTAGAGGGAGAGCGTGCATTATGTGTATAGATCTATACGGGACAGACACTCCCACATCCCGACTGCTAGCTACAGCCCGAGCCGACAAGGCCCAGGGGTGACAAAATGTCACCATACTACGTGTGACTTGGAGGGTCATCTGTTATTCGATCGTCAATCAGAATGGTTACATACGAGTTCACATTCAGACCGTTAATTAACACATTAAGAATTAAAGGCAAAACAGACTCCCCGATTTGTATTGTACATTTAATACTACCTGGAGTTTGCATTTTTATTACATTCAGCCGACAGTGACACTGTTGGGGTAAAACATTATTTTCGCAATTACTTTACATAAATGAAGTCTAAAACTATATTTTCATACTGATAGTTTCACTGGGAAAACTTTTACGTTTTCAAAGGATCAAACATACAAATAACCGAGTCTTGGTAGAAGACTACTTTTGCTGGAAAAATATAAGATTTTCTAGGAATCATACTATTTTCAAACATTGATAACAACTATTATATTACATGTTTGTAAACACTTTTATACAAGCAATGGCATTAAATACTTATGAACTCACCAGCTTTATGTTGATACTCGCTTTCAAAATAACTTGTATTCTCAGGTCATCAGTAGACAGGTACAGATGCAGCTTTTGAGAAGATGGAGCACGTATAAGACTCATCTTTTATTTTGATTATACTTTTGGTGTCTTACAAACTATATAGAACACGCTTGTATTATAAATTATTATATTAATGCAATGGATGTTGTTGCTTGTCTTTACTATTATGCATTGTTATGATACTACACATGACGTCCTCCACCCCAGAACGTATTCCGTCGTTCACGGTTTTGGGGTGTGACAGATTGGTATCAGAGCATTGTTTATAGTGAATCAAGTATATCAACCCATAAAAGATATACGAACTATAAACACATCGGGATTAAAACACTCTGACCAAGAATATATACTTTTAAATAATAAAATATTTAACTAAGTATATATATATACATCCATTAATACAAAGGGTCGGTATCATACTAGAACAGAACAAAAGTATTAAGATTGTTGAACATCACAATTAGGCTTAGAGACATATAGTCAAATCTGGGTGGATGTAGCCTGATCAACTACATTTTCCTAGGAGTGACTAGCATGTGCCTAAGAGTGGTTGTGGTGTTGCAACAAGTCTAAAAACTTAGCAACACTACTACAAGAGCATTAGAACAAGAATACTATAGGAGCATTCTGTATTACTATAAGTTACATATGTGAGAACTAAAAAGGTCGTTAATGGTAGAGCAATAGTTGCTAAGTGGATACTCTATGGTTACATCTGACTAAGGCGCTATAGACTTAGAATCTGTGATATTTGCTTTACTTCCTGTTCCTTGTTTGGTTGTGAATTTAGAGTTAGGGTCACTTATTTGAAGGTCTATTCTGTTTCGGTCACATGTAACTGGTATGCACTATGCAAGTATTGGTCTAACTAATAACGACATCTTATAAGTATCTTAGATTAGTACGTCTATTAACTTTTCTTTCCCCATGTAACTAGTATGCACTATGCAAGTATTGGTCACATGTAACTGGTATGCACTATGCATGGCTTGCTTCCACCTTCCTGGCGATCCATACTATGCGAACCAAGTCATTGGAGGATGGCCCAATGAGAAGCCAGAAGATGATCACCCGATCCCTCTGGATGATCACCGTGCAGAAGGCTTTTCGGATAGCTCCGACTCCGAACCAGAAGTCAACAACCTACCCCCAGTAGCTCCAAACCCCAACCCTCGTCCAACATTTCAAGGTCCCACTCCCATGTGGGCAACAACCTTGAATCGATGGAGTGATGAACAAGGTCAGCATGTACCTTTCAACGGGGACCGAAGCTTCTACAACATAAGCGAGAGTGGCTCGGCTGATCGAGCCCTACTCGTCATGGTCCGTAGGATTGCTAGGAACGTCGAAAAAATTCATGCAGCCATCGGCAGAGTTGTGGAAATTGATGCCAACTCTAACCTTAACACTGTCCGTATCTGCCAACTGGAAGAAGCCATGGATAGGACTAGGAGGACCAATGAGGCTCTGCAGCAACAGCTAGCTGCATCCCGAGCCGAAGTTAGGAAACTCCAAGCGCTTTAGAGGGCTCATGAACGACATCTTCAAGAAGTTGTACGCCAACTGGCTGATCTTAGGGTTCGCCCAAGGGATACCTGTCGCCAATAGAAGATGTCAACTCATCTTTCTCTTTTGTTTAAGGAATAGCCTTTTCTTTTCTATGCTCGGTAGGGCACTTGTCTGTAAACATTCCTAAACTTGAAAGCACTCTAACTAGACTTCTAAGCTACCAACATTTTCCTTATGGTTTGATGTAAGACCTACTGTTAGGTCAATTTTTATGAACCCCTTTTTACATCCTTAATACCGGTAATATTGGCAGTTATCTACTCTATGGGAAAATCTATACTTTTGTGTTACTCTACTCTGTTGCTATGAATCTATCTGATAGTTGGACTATGATGATTTAGTCCATGAAACACTCTCATCATACTTATAGTCGATTCTTAATGTTATCATCACTTTTCATAAATTTTCAGTAAAAGATGTCGCCTCGTCCTCGTCCGACCAGGGGCAGACCTGTAACTAAAACTCCACCACCTCCTCCTCCGCAGTTCGATGCAGTGATGTTTCAGACAGTTGTAACCGCAATTGTGACCGTAGCTATGGCCCAAATAAATTCCGGTGATGCAAGTGGAGCTAGAATGGGCACCAAATCCAGACATGGTGAAATCCACCAACGTACACAGGGGTGTACCTATAAGGATTTCATGAACTGCAAACCAACATTCTTCAATGGGACCGAAGGGATCATTGCACTATCCCAATGGATCGAAAGAACTGAAGCCATCTTCGAGATGTGCTTGTGCCTCGAGGAAAGCAAGATTAAGTTAACTGCTTGCACCTTCACTGAAAGGGCACTGACATGGTGGAATGGCCATGTGAAATCACTCTCTTTAGTAACAGCCAACGCCATGGGCTGGGACACACTGAAAGACCTTTTTTCAACGGAGTACTGCCCTAGGGGTGAAATTCAGAAACTTGAGGAGGAACTCTGGAACCTCAAGATGAAGGGGACCAACATAGTGGCCTATACGGCCAGGTTCTGCGACCTGGTAACTCTATGTCCTAACATGGTCCCTATTGAGCGCAAGAAAATTAAACGATACATCTGGGGTTTAGTGCCCCCGTATCGAGGGAACGTTTTAGCATCACACCCTACGACCTTTGATAGTGCCAAGGAATTGGCCCAAAGGCTGATTGATCATGAAGTTCCTTACACTTCATCAACAAACACAGTGGTTGCCACTGCACCAATCAAGACATCTGATAACAAAAGGAAACGGTGGGACTGAGAGAAGGGCAAATCAGCCCAATCCTCTTTAAAGAACCAACAAACGGTGGTTGTCCATGTTGCCACTACTCCTGCCACTCCTGTACCCGCTAAAACATATGTTGGAAACTTACCCAAGTGCACCAAGTGCTCCTTTCATCATAACGGCCCCTGCCGAGAAATGCACTGCACTAACTGTGACCGGAAGGGCCATACCGCCCGGTTTTGCAGATCTCAACCCAAACCCATTTCTCAGGTCCCCAGTTCGGGAGTAAGCCATGCCTGCTATGGCTGTGGCGAGATAGGGCACTTCAAAAGAAACAGTCAGAAAGTTGGGAATACGGGAGAAACAGGAAGACTACTTGCTATTGGCCACAATGAAGCAGTAACAGACCCCACAGTAGTCACGGGTACGTTCCTTCTCGATAACTCTTATGCGTGTATCCTATTTGATAGTGGAGCAGAGAGGAGCTTCGTAAACCAAAACTTTAAACACTTACTTAAACAATCACCGCAACCATTAAAAGAAACCTTCATCGTAGAAATGGCTAACGGAAAGACAGAGAGTTCTAATGAGATCTACATAGGTTGTACCCTCACGCTAGATAATCATTCGTTGCTAATCGACCACATACCAATATCGATCAAGAGTTTCGATGTCATCGTGGGCATGGACTGTTTGAGTTTCCACCGTACCGATATCCTGTATTTCGACAAAGAAATCCGTATATATCTACCGAATAACGAAACCTTGTTGATCTACGGAGACAAACCCAGTACGAGTCTTCGTATCATCTCAAGGATTCAAGCCCAGAAGTACTTGCGTGAGGAATATCACACATTCCTTGCACACGTCGTCGATGCGAGCCATAAAACAAAAGATCTAAAAGACTTCCCCGTAGTATGCGACTTCCCCGACGTATTTCCAGAAGAGCTACCTGGTTTACCTCCCCAAAGTCAGGTCGAGTTCAGGATCGACTTGATTCCAGGAGCTACCCCATAGCCAAATCGCCCTATCGCCTAGCACCTACTGAGATGCAAGAACTGTCGGGTCAACTTAACGAGCTGCTCAGCAAGGGCTTTATAAGACCAAGCATCTCACCCAGGGGAGCACCGGTCTTGTTCATAAAGAAAAAAGATGGATCGTTCCGTATGTGCATCGATTACAGAGAACTCAACAAGCTGGCGGTCAAAAATCGTTACCCTCTTCCTCGTATAGACAATTTATTTGACCAACAGCAAGGGACGGGTTACTTTTCCAAGACTGATCTGAGGTCCGGGTATCACCAGTTACGAGTGCTTGAGGAGGATGTCTCGAAAAAAGCCTTCCGAACTCGTTACGTACACTACGAGTTCGTGGTGATGCTGTTCGGACTAACCAACGCGCCCGCAGTATTCATGGACTTAATGAATAGGGTGTGTCGTCCCTACTTGGATCAGTTCATCATCGTCTTCGCTGATGACATACTTATCTACTCTCGAAGTAAGGAGGAGCATAGCGATCATCTACGACAAGTCCTGGAAACCCTACGATCGGAGAAGCTATACGCAAAGTTCTCTAAGTGCGAATTCGAGATCCAAAGAGTCGAATTCTTAGGACACGTGGTTAGCGAAGAAGGAATCCACGTGGACCCATCCAAGATTAAATCTATTGAGAACTGTTCAACACCAAAGACGCCTATAGAAATTCGACAATTTCTGGGCCTCACTGGCTACTATCGCAGGTTCGTACAAAACTTCTCTCGAATCGCGAAACCCCTTACAACATTGACCCAGAAAGTCGTGGCCTTTGACTGGGGAGAGAAACAAGAGAATGCATTCCAAACCCTGAAACGAGCCTTATGCACCGCACCGATACTATCCATCCCCGAAGGAATAGAAGATTTCATGGTATACTGCGATGCATCCAACCAGGGGCTCGGTTGTGTTCTGATGCAACAAGGTAAGGTCATCGCCTACGCCTCAAGACAGCTGAAGACACACGAGGTCAACTACACCACACACGACCTCAAATTAGTAGCGGTTGTGTTCGCACTAAAGATCTAGAGACACAACCTGTATGGTACGAAGAGCACTATCTTTACAGACCACAAAAGCCTACAACACATATTCAACCAGAAGGAGCTCAATATGAGACAACGACGGTGGGTCGAACTACTCAATGACTACAAATGTGAAATCTGTTATCATCCGGGTAAAAGCCAATGTAGTAGCAGACGCCCTAAGTCAGAAAGAATATTTTGGTCGAAGAGTCAAGTCATTAACAATTACTATCCATTTGCATCTATCTGTACAGATTAAGGAGGCTCAGCTCGAAGACTTGAAACCTGAAAATGTAGCGGGAGAATCCCTGCGAGGAATGGGTAAGAACCTAGAAGTTAAGGGTGATGGAGCCTTATACCTCATGAACTGGATCTGGACACCACGACACGGTGTCTTCAGAGACTTGGTCATGAAGGAAGCGCACAACAATCGATATTCCATCCACCCAGGTTCAAATAAGATGTATCTGGATCTCAAGAAATCATACTAGTGGCCTAACACGAAAGTGAAAATCGCTACCTTCATGAGTAAATGCCTTACTTGCACCAAGGTCAAGGTCGAATACAAAAAACCATCAGGTCTACTCCAGCAACCGGAGATAACTGAATGGAAGTGGGAGCGGATCACTATGGATTTCATAACCAAGCTACCCAAGACTACGGGTGGGCTTGATACCATATGGGTCATCGTCGACAGATTGACCAAGTCTGCGCACCTCCTACCCATCAAGGAAACAGACAAGATGGAGAAACTCACAAGAACGTACATTAGGGAGATCGTACGATTGCATGGTGTTCCTATATCTATTATCTCCGATAGAGATAGTAGGTTCACTTCGAGGTTCTGGCAGTCATTACAAAGCTCCTTAGGAACGAGGCAGGACATGAGTACAACCTACCATCCGTAGACTGACGGACAAAGTGAGAGAACTATCCAAACCTTAGAAGATATGTTGCGAACCTGTGTGATTGACTTGGGGAAGGCGTGGGATGCTCACTTACCCCTCGTCGAATTCTATTACAACAACAGATATCACACGAGCATTAAGACTGCTCCCTTTGAAGCCCTCTACGGCCGGAAGTGTAGATCCCCTCTGTGCTGGGCTGAAGTGGGTGACACTCAGTTAGCTAACGGACGAGTTCCTGACAGCACTCTCACGGGTCCGGAAATCATTCGGGAAACGACAGAGAAGATCGTTCAGATTCGTGAACGATTGAAACCCTCTAGAGACCGACAGAAACGCTATGCAGACAAACGAAGAAAACCTTTGGAGTTCTGGGTGGGAGACCGAGTCCTTTTGAAAGTCTCACCTAGGAAAGGCTTGATACGCTTCGGAAAGCGTGGAAAGCTGAATCCAAGATACATAGGGCCTTTCGAGATTCTTGCTAGAATCGGCCCCGTAGCTTACAAACTCAATCTACCCCATGAACTCAGTAATGTACACCCTACCTTCCACGTCTCGAACTTGAAAACGTGACTATCCGACGAGACTCTGGTAATCCCACTCGACGAGATCGAAATCAACGACAGACTCAACTTCGTGGAAGAACCTGTGGAGATTATGGACCGAGAGGTCAACCGAACGAAACAAAGCCGCATCCCAATTGTGAAGGTTCGCTGGAACGCCAAGCGAGGACCGAAGTTCACTTGGGAGCGCAAGGATCAAATGAAACTTAAATATCCTCATCTTTTCCCTTAGTTATGTTGTAATAACTTAGCTACTTGAACTCTAATTTTAGGACGAAATTCCCCCTAAGGGGGGGGGGGGGTGATGTGACAACTCAAAATTTTCATTTGTATAATTTCCACAGTCAAACACTGCAAAGATTAGTCAAAAACATTTCAGTACATTTTTGACCGGATTTAAGTCTGTTTGGTGTTTTATTTTATTTTTCGTCAAACGATTAAATAAAAGGAAGTGTCGTTATTAGTGAGCTGTAACAAACAAAACAACCAACACATTATCCATGAGTTTACGGTCAAAAATTTGGTGTTTGGGCCGTAAACACCTTTTCCCCAAGGACTCATGCATATAGCATGAGTTTACACCATTTTTCCTCATTCTCCACTTCCCACCTTAAGAACACAAGGCTTTTTCTCTCAAGTATCATCAGTCCATTCTTCCAAATCTGCCAAAAGTGTAAGTTTTCCTCCCTAAATTCGTTCATACAATACTTAATCTAGTGTTCTTACATCATTTCATCCATGAATTTTCGATTTTTACATAGATCTTCAAGCATTCATCAAAACACCAAGAACACACACTAGTGTTCTTGGGTCCTAAACAGTCTTACAAGGTTCCTATAACAAAGTATACTCTTCCTAACTAGTTATTTTCTTATTATGCTTGCAAATCCATGGATTGAACAGCAAAACCCCCCAAGAACATGTGTTTACGGTTTGGGGATCTCCCAAAACCGTAAACACCCCCAAAGGGTGTTTTGATGCCCCTAACACCTTCTAATGCTTGGACAAGAGGCTGGAACCTTACATGCATGAACTAGAAACACCAAAACACGAAATGGTTGGAGTAACCATGATTTTATGGCTGTAAAATCATGCGTTTACGACCATAAACTCTCAAGGGTGGTTCAAGGACCGTAAACTCCAAAATGTGTGCCATTTCGAGCCCTAACCACTTCCTAAGCCTTTGATTCAACCCTAGACACTTCTTTGTGAATTATAAGACCTTAAAACACACAAATTCACCATTCCCATGAGTTTACGGTCGTAAAATCATGGGGGAAATGGTCCAGAAACCGTAAACTCCCCTAAGGGCTACCATTTGAGGAGTAAACCCTTAGATAAGACCCTTAACAATCCTAGCACTTGAAACAAAGTGTTTTCATGCATTAGAGTGTCTTTACTTACTTAATTAGTGATTTAATAACTAATTGGATACATTATGTATCACTACATGTTACAAAGGATCTGCATGTGTGTTTAAGTCCTCAATTGACACCTAGCATCCTACCCGACACTTCCATCCACTTCACTTACTGCAGGTGAGTTCATACCCCCTTAATCAACTTTTTAAATTTTTTTAAATGCTTTTATGGGGGGATACAAGTTGAATCAAACAAGTTATAGTATCAATTACATGTGACTTATAACTTGCAACCAAAAGGATTTTCTATACTTTTAACTGCCTTGCCAACAAAATTGCTTTAAATGTTTATCAAACTCATTTTTCATGTTAAATTGTTATAAAACTATTTCCAAACTCTTTTAAACTTCTTTTGTTCCCAAACCATATCTACACCAATATATTTATATAAGTAAGACTTGAAGGACTTAGGACTGATTGCTCACCTTACTTCCTGTTCTTGTTTGATTGTGGACTTAGGGTATATTTTTATCTGTCCGACTGTCGTTGAATTCTTAGTTATATATTATATATATTTGTGTTGGGTATAAAAGTCTTCACTTCAGTTCAATACCTTTGTGTATCAAAGGCATGCAACTAACATTTCTATTTAACTATAATAGGTATAGTTAAGGATTACCGCTCATTACCACTATTACCATGACACTTACTATAGTTAGTACAGTTATGAGTCAATACATGCTAAACTCTATGCAAAGAGAATACTATATACTATACAAGAGAACACTTTATACATTATACTAGAAAGTACATTATACATTAATACAAGAGAATATACTAAAACATAATGTGACATACTATTTATCGATACGGCACTTCAGTATGCTATCACCGTGTTACCAGAGTTTCCTAGAGGGAGAGCGTGCATTATGTGTATAGATCTATACGGGACAGACACTCCCACATCCCGACTGCTAGCTACAGCCCGAGCCGACAAGGCCCAGGGGTGACAAAATGTTACCATACTACGTGTGACTTGGAGGGTCATCTGTTATTCGATCGTCAATCAGAATGGTTACATACGAGTTCACATTCAGACCGTTAATTAACACGTTAAGAATTAAAGGCAAAACAGACTCCCCGATTTGTATTGTACATTTCATACTACCTGGAGTCTGCATTTTTATTACATTCAGTCGACAGTGACACTGTTGGGGTAAAACATTATTTTCGCAATTACTTTACATAAATGAAGTCTAAAACTATATTTTCATACTGATAGTTTCACTGGGAAAACTTTTACGTTTTCAAAGGATCAAACATACAAATAACCGAGTCTTGGTAGAAGACTACTTTTGCTGGAAAAATATAAGATTTTCTAGGAATCATACTATTTTCAAACATTGATAACAACTATTATATTACATGTTTGTAAACACTTTTATACAAGCAATGGCATTAAATACTTATGAACTCACCAGCTTTATGTTGATACTCGCTTTCAAAATAACTTGTATTCTCAGGTCATCAGTAGACAGGTACAGATGCAGCTTTTGAGAAGATGGAGCACGTATAAGACTCATCTTTTATTTTGAATATACTTTTGGTGTCTTACAAACTATACAGAACACGCTTGTATTATAAATTATTATATTAATGCAATGGATGTTGTTGCTTGTCTTTACTATTATGCATTGTTATGATACTGTACATGACGTCCTCCACCCCAGAACGTATTCCGCCGTTCACGGTTTTGGGGTGTGACAGTATAACTGCCACCAAGTACCGGGACCCAGTCCTTAGTCCTTCGGATATACTTGAGAATATTTTAAACTTCTATCCAATAAGCGTTACTTGGATTTCCCTGATAACGACTGACCATGCTCAAAGAAAAGGACACATCAGGGCGAGTACATGTCATATCATACATGATCGATCCCCTGGATGAAGCATATGGAATCCGACTCATTTTTTCGATCTCTGCATTAGTACTCAGACTCCGAGTCTTACTCAATTTGGTATTACTCTGGATTGCCAATTCTCTTTTCTTAGAATTCTCTATTCTAAAACGTTTTAGAACCTTTTCTAAGTATGTACTTTGACTAAGTACAATTAGTCGTTTACTTCTGTCTCTCAGAATCCTTATCCCTAGAATATAAGCAGCCTCTTCTAGATCCTTCATAGCGAAACACTTTCCAAGCCAAGACTTAACCTCTTGCAAAGTTTGAATGTCGTTTCCTGTAAGAAATATGTCATCAACATACAATACTAGGAAGGTCACTATACTCCCACTAGCCTTGGCATATGCACATGACTCATCTTCACTTCTAGAGAAACCAAACTCCTTGACCTTCTCGTCAAAGCAAAGATTCCATCTGTGATATGCTTTATTCAATCCATATATTGATTTCTCAAGCTTACACACTAGATTTGGGTACTTTGCATCTACAAAACCCTCTAGCTAACTTACATAAACATCCTTAGCCAACTTCCCATTAAGGAAATTGGTTTTGACATACATCTGCTAAATTTCATACTCATGAAATGCAACTATGGCTAACATTATCCTAATAGATTTTATCTTAGCCACTGCTGAGAAGGTCTTATTATAGTCAATCCTTGGGATTTGAGTAAAGCCCATCGCAACCAGTCAAGCCATGAAAGTGTGTACATTTCCATCCATGTCGG
Organism: Lactuca serriola; assembly: GCF_051521515.1. NCBI lineage: Eukaryota > Viridiplantae > Streptophyta > Magnoliopsida > Asterales > Asteraceae > Lactuca > Lactuca serriola. The sequence goes on along the minus strand of NC_136410.1, from coordinate 253,732,550 downwards.
TCTTCTTCTTGAAGATCCATTTGCACCCAAATGTCTTCCTAACTGGTAGAATATCAACTAAATTCCAAACTTGGTTGTCATACATGGACTTGATCTTGTTCTCCATTGCCTCTTTCCATTTGGTTCCCTCAGGCCTGCCATTGCTTCCTTGTAGTTAGCAGGTTCATCCAAGTTTACCAGTGTACTATCACTGATAAACATATCACCATCTGTAGTAATATGGAAACCATAAAACTCAGGTGGAATTCTAACTCTACTGGAACTCAGGTGCAAAGTATCTAAATAAAGTATGTAAGCTTGAGAAATCAATCTATTGATTGAAACAAGCTTCTCGTAGATGGAATCTTTGCTTTGACGAGAATGTCAAAGAGTTTGGCTTCTCTAGAAGTGAAGATGATTCTTGTGTATATGTCGGACCTAGTGGGAGCATAGTTACCTTCCTGCTATTATATGTTGATGACATACTTCTTATGGGAAACGACAATCCAACCTTCAAAGAGGTTAAGTATTGGCTTGGAAAGCTTTTCGCTATGAAAGATCTGGGAGAGACTACTTATATTCTAGGGATAATGATTTTAAGAGACAATAGTAAGAGACTAGTTGGACTTAGTTAAAGTACATACTTGGAAAACGTGTTAAAGCATTTTAGTGTGGAGAATTCCAAGAATGGAGAACTATATGTACAAAGTAATACCAAACTGAGTAAGACTCATAGCCCGAGTACTGATGCAGAGATAACATAAATGAGTAGAGTTCCATATGCTTTTACAGTTAGATCTCTCATGTACGGTATGACATGTACTCATCCTGATGTAGCTTTTACTTTGAGCATGGTCAGTCGTTATCAGGGAAATCCAGGTAGAGCTCACCGGACAGCAGTTAAGAATATTCTCAAGTATCTACGAAAGGCTAAGGACAGGGTCCTTGCGCGTGGTGGCAGTGATACGTTAAGAGCAAGGTTGTAAAAAATCGTTCGGCGTTAGCTAGTCGGTGGACTGGCGTTAAGGGATTAATCGACTAGGTGGAGATTAATCGGGGACCATTAATTGCTAATTTAATAGATTTTAAAAAATTAAATATGACTAATATCATATAAAAGTTCGTAAATACCACTAAGATCATAACAAAATAGGTTAATATGACAAATACAACACTAATCATACCTTAAATACTTTTTATTGAGATATAACTTCTTCAAAGTTTTAAATTTTGATTGGGTTCTACTGTTTCAGTCATTGTGTACATAGGAATTAATCGTTGGACGCCCTCTAATCGGTCGAGTAGCGCCTATAGATTAATTGGAGATTAATCAGAACCTAATCGGGATTTTTACAACACTAGTTAAGAGTAACTAGGTATAGTGACGTCAGCTTTCAAATAGACAGATACGACTTCCGTTCTCAATCTGGCTGGATGTTTATCCTAAATGTAGGAGTAGTAACCTGGAAAAGTTCCAAACAGAAGACGGTTGCTGATTCTACTTGTGAATCGGAGTACATAGCAGCAAGCGAAGCATCAAAGGAGGCTATTTGGCTGAAAATCTTCATCAGAGACCTTAGAGGGTTTCCAGCCATAAAGGAGCCAACGAAAATTTTATATGATAATGAAGGGGCGTTTGCCTTAACAAAGGAACCAAGGGATCATGGCAGATGAAGACATATCGACAGAAAATACCACTTCATCAGACATAGAGTAGAAGAAGGTCACCTCGACGTGAAGAGGGTATCATTAGAAGAAAATCCTGCAGATCCCCTCAAAAACAGTTTGAGTAAGGTCAAACACATTAATATGCTAGGAGCATTGGTCTAAAAGATGATATTAGTTTTAGTAGTTAGATAGTTAATTTGAGACTTGTAACAGAATAAATGTAATTGACTTTTTGTGATTAAATAATGGAGATTTATTTATGAGTTAGATTACTACCTTCTATCTATTGTTTATTTTATGATTCATTTTGCATTTTTTAGTTCTAGAATAATTGGAATATTCAAACATCCACAGTCGATGATACTTTTGGAAGTGAGTAATAAATTCAAACTGTCATGCATTAAATTGCAGATTGTCTAAGGTGTTTTAGACATAAGAATGGTATTGATGCAATATTCATGAATACTTTGAAACAAAGATTTAAGTATAGGATTAACCCACGCTCAGAGAATTACTTCATGAAATTTTTCACAAATAATTCTGAGACGATAATATCTTATAATCTTTAAACAAAGATATATGAGTTGTAGTTTACAAGTTGGTTGTGCGTTGATGATATGTAAATGCACCAGCAACTTGAGGTTATAAAACGTAGAGTAATTTAATGTTTTCGTCCCTATGGTTTGGTTAAATTTGCATATTTAGTCCAATCTTTGAAATTTTGACATGATGCATCCTTATGGTTCAAAAAAATTGCACTGCACATCCTTAATCCACTTAAAAATACGATTTGCCCTTACTTTTATTTATATATATATATATATATATATATATATATATATATATATATATATATATAATTGTTAAAATTTTCTTTTATATTTTGCCGCTTATTTTATTTATTTATATTTTTTTATGATTTATATATATTTTTTTAATTTTATTCGAATATATTTTTAATGTTTTTTTATAATTTGTTCGTTTATGTTTTTTTGACGTTTTATTTGAATAATATTTCTAATTTTTTTTTATGTTTTGTTCAAATATATCTTTTAAAATTTTTTTGATCTTTTGTTTTTATATACTTGTAAAGCTTTTTATAAATATTTTTTCTATAAAAAATATAAAAATGTGAGTTAAATGAAAATATGTTTAGCACATATTAGGTATATAATTACTTATTTTAATAATTTATTGTATAGGCTAACCGGAATTTAAAACGAGAGTCAATGGCTTCGAGTTTAATTTTCTTAGTTTAAAAAAAATCATTTCATTCTGAATGGAAAATGCTAATCAGAATTCATAACACTCAAACACATGTGTCAATGTTTTTGAATTCATTTTTTTAGAGTATATGGTTTTCGAATTAGCCTTTATATAACTTGAAACCCCTTTTCGAATTTCAGTTAGTCTATCTATTAATCTTAATAAAAATATAATTCTACACCTAAATTATTAATATTCACATTTATCGAACTTTTTTTTTTTACATTTTTTACAAAAAGTATAAACAAACAAAACGTCAAAAAAATTAAAATGTATTCAAACAGCATGCAAAAAAAACTAAAAAATATTATTCAAAAAACCATCATAAAAATATAAACGAAAAAAATGTGAAAAAATATTGTTTGAGATGTGTTGTTTGAATATATTGTTTAATGTTTTTTATATTTTAACCCTAAGGGACTGGAATTGTAGTTTGGGCCTTTAGATTCGACTGAAAAGAGTTGAATAGGTTAAGACTGGGAAAAATCGACGAGTTGCATTGGCAACTCAACGAGTTGGATCAGGTTACCCCACTTTCTGGATACTGAGTGAAATCGATGAGTTGATGAGACAACTCGGCGAGTTGACTAGGACTTTTCCCGGTTTTCTGAACACTGAAGGAACTCGACGAGTTGCTAGATGCACTCGACGAGTTGGGGTCAACATGGATTGTTGACCTTGACTGTTGATCTTGACTTATACCATGTTTGACCAAGTTTGACTTTGAGGATATTTTTGGTATTTCAGAATTTTCACAAAGTTAGTCACATGATGGTTGTAGGTAGTTGAGTTGGAGTTGCGACTTGGGACTTATTTTATAAGTTCAACATTTTTTTAGAGGTGAGTCGTCTCACCATATTGGTCCAAGGCACCAAGGTCGTCCCATTATATGCTATATGGATTGTTAGCTGATTATGTGGTATGTTGGTATGAAATTTGTATGGAAGACCCCGAGGGGGTTCCCGTGGAAGTAGATTAAGACCATGAGGGGGTTCCTATGGCATTTGGTATAAGTCCTTGGAAGGTTTCCATGACATCCTAGTATGTTTGCATGTTTAGCTCATATGATATTTCTTTGATTAGTGAAGACCATGTGGGGTTTCCATGCCAGGTAGTGAAGACCACATGGGGTTTCAAGTGGCAGTTAATGAAGACCATGTGGGGGGTTCCCATGGCAGGTAGTTAAGACCACGTGGGGATTCTAGTAGCACTCGGTATAAGACCTTGGAAGGTTTCCATGGAATACTTATATGTTTGTATGCATGGCTTATGTTGTATGGGTAGTTTATAGAGCTAATATGGATTATACGATTATGTGGATTGTGTGGGGTATGCTCCAAGGAACTCACTAAGCATTAGCTTACAGTTTGTTGGTTGTTTCAGGTACTTCATAGCCTAAGGGCAAGGGCCCGGATTGATGGCGCGACATGCACTCTCGGGCGGTTTTATTTGTGGACACTCTGATATTATGAATAAAATATTTGATACTGTGGATTTTGAAAACAATTGTGATTGGTATTTTATGTTCATTGGAAACGATTTTGTTAATTAAAAATGAAAAATTTTATTGGAAAATTTGGGTTGTTACAAGCAAAAGCATCACCAGAAGTAGACATCTATAGAGAAAAAATAGTTTTAGTTAAATGACAATAATCCTTAATATTTCAACCCATGATTAATATTTAAGGCTATGATCCAAAATAAAAATTCACAAATAAGAAGAGGGATGTCGTAATCTTATCGCGAATTTATAAAGGTAGGTAAAAGCAATTCACCAATTTAGAACTATGAAATTCCTAGATCTTTTAAGATTCATTGACTCTATCAATGACATGTTTAATCTGAGATTATGCTCTTCTATTTATGACTCGGATACCGATGATCACAAACAAGATGTGAATAACCATCCAAATATGTTTGACACTCTCTCTTCATTTATCATCTCTCATTAACGTGCCATTTAACTACAAGTGCTCATTAATAATGATAATTTTCGAGATGCCCATTATCACTCTTTATAGTCACTATTACCGTGTCGGTTAACCACACGCTCTCCACTAACTATTAATAAAGTATAATGTTTAATTTTATGGACTAGCATACTTTTCACATTTTGCTAAAGTAACTAAGAGTGAGATTTTATAAAAAAAAATGTTTAGTTATTAATGGTATTATTTCATATCAAACCCTTTCGGCTAACGACCATCCATCATACAAGAGAGAAGTGAGTAAAATGGATACCCAATGACGGTCATTTTATAGGATGCCTCCTTAAACTCTCTTATAGTATGGCTTCGTGAATGAGGCTACTAACGATTTGACAGACTTGTCTTATACATATATTATATTAATCTTTTAATTAGATATCGTATAAGTTGTATTTTAAAACTTTTCTAAAATACTAGGTTTAAGTTTAAATATAAAATAAATTCTAATTAAAAATAAACCAATTTTGATTTAATTTTATCTTTTAATTAAACAACTAATTAATTTAATTAAATCAATATCGATTAAATAATTAATAACAATTAAACAATAAATTAAATAATTCAATTTAATCCTTATCCTAAGCCTTATAGTTTTCGAAAATAGGCTAGGGTTTACTAGGTTTTAATTATTCAAAGGGGTTCACAATTTTTGAAAATAAGGCAAAGGGGTTAGGCTTTCTAAAACTTTTATAGATTTCAAAAATACAAGGTGGAGGATAGGTTGCAAGAACCCTATGAAAATTTTGAAAATACCTTCTTAGGGTTTACTTTCTATAAACCCTAATTTTGATCAAATTCAACTTTGTGCAAGATCAGTGAGAACAATGGATCTAATACCAATAATGAGTTATATATGTAACAAAAAACTATTTTTTGGCTGAAAAACAAAAGGATCTATGTTCTTACTTTGATTTGCAAGCAACTAATAAATATTAAGAACCCTAGAACTACATTTCTATTTTCGAAAATACTAAAGGGTTATGAGAAAATACATACCTTAGTTTATTATTGCAAATAAACTAGTAATCCTTCCTTATTGGTTTTTAGAAATCAAGCACCAGAAATCTCGTGCCTCTAATGACTCACACCCAAACCTTAGCAAATTGGAGGTTAAAGAGGAGAGAGGAGGAGGAAGGGATTTTCGGTTTTCTCTCTTGGAAAAGGGATAGCCGAAAACTATAACGACCCAAAAATCAGGGGTAAAATTTTCATTTTTAATATAACCCAAACAAAGATATCATTTATTCTAATCATTCCAAAACATTGTTAACTAAAAACATTTATCAGAATTCATCAAAAAATTATTCATTGCAAAAAACATGGGTGTGTGCGCTGCAATCAAGCTGAGCCCTTCCTTTCCAAAACAAAGATACCTGAAACCATAAACAAAACTGTAAGCATGAGACTTAGTGAGTTCCCCAGAGCATACCCGACATAATCCACATAATCACCTAAAACATATCAGCTGTAACAGCTACATAAACCTTATCAATTACACAAGCCATGCATACAACATATAAGGACGCCCTGAAAACCATCGAGGGTCTTATTTTGGGTGCCATGGGAACCCCCACATGGTTTTAGCCCACTGTCATACCAACCATACATATAAGGATGCCCTAGAAACCCTCCAAGGTCTTACACCCTAGTGCCTCGGGAACCCCCCGAGGTCTTCCATGCAAGCATCACAAAGACAACTAGCATATCACATACCACATAATCAACTAGCATACCACATAACATGAATTCAACTAGCATATCACATAATGCATAATGGGCCGGCCTTGGTGCCTTAGATCCATTGGTATGGTGAGGAGACTCACCTCGAATGCAAAAGCTTCCCGAAAGAAATCCTTAGCTGCTGCCCTGTCCACTTACCGAGCTTCATCAAGTTGAAAATGAGTCACAAAAGCCAGATCCATAAGCTTCTTCTTGATCTCCATCTTTGCATCTAACTCCACCTTCTTGAAAATGGGTTAAAGACTCCAAAAATGGACTCCATAAGCTCAAAATACCACCATGGATGGTATAAGACAATTTCTAGGATTTAGAGGGGTGGAGGCTGAGGATATTAGGGTTAGGTTATGAGATAAGGAGTTTAAATAGGGTCCAAGACCCTAAAATAGGGTTCTTATCTGACTGGAGTACACCCAGCATTCATAGGGTACGTCCAGCGTACTCTGAGGAACATTCGCGACCCTCCTGGTCAGTACGCCCAGCGTACTACCTTCTTTGCTAGTATGCCCCGTGTACACTTTGTGTACACCCCATGTATTCGGCTAAGCCTGAAAACCACAAAACTTCTGAAGGCCATAACTTCTTCGTTATAAGCCCAATTTCGACGATCCTTATATCCACGATATCCACGGAAAGGTGATAAGAAGCCCTACACTTCTAACAACTCAAACCTTTCTTAATACCTTCCGAACAAAAATCCATTTTCCACAAAATCCCGAACTGCCACTTTACCAAAATACCCCTAGACACCAAAACACAAAACTAACACCCGGACCACTTCTAATACTGATCACCTGCACCCAAATGGGCCTAGATCTTACCTTCCCAAGAGCCATAATCCGTATAATCACCGACCTTCAAGCCACAGCCTCATACTAGGAGTCAATTCAGAACAGATTTTTACAACTCTCCCCCACTTAAATTAGATTTCGTCCTCGAAATCGTGCATCACCATCCCCAACATACCAGACAACCTGAGCAATAAGCCACAAACCCATGGATACCACAACCTACCCATGGTAATTGAAACTAATCCTCGTAGGGTTCTAGAACCCGGAGATGAACGAATTCCTTGCAACTTGATCACATCTGCTCCATCTAAAATCTGAAGTCTCGATATGGCCTATCTCCCTGACAGACTGCCCGCATCGAATCATCATCGAACTGATTTCACAAGAACCAGTCTAGATAGAATACTTCCCACTCGTAATACCTCGAGGCTTCCTATAGAACAAAATCATCGATCAACTGCGACTACCGAATAACCAACAATTCTGCACAAAGACCCCAAATCACTGAAGTCGCTCTTACTCCTCTTGCTGCCACATAGCTGCTTTCCTGAAGAACAACCGAGGACCTCCCTGGTCCCAACCTGTCTACCAACTGTCCGGAACACCGGTCACCTACCCGATCACTGAGCCAAAAACACACGCAGTAGTCCCCTGCGACCTCCGACGGATACCTCGTCTAACCATAACTGCCCTATCTCCTTCAATCCATTTGATCCATCTCATCGTGATAGGCTGGCAACCTGTCGCCACTGAATCTGACGCAAAAAGGTGAATACCACTAGAATAAATGTAGTCTTACATCATACTCGGTCTCCTTCGACCTACCGTTTCCTGATTCCGACATGTCGTGGCTAAATTATAGATAGAGCCACCCGAGACACATCATGATGGCTTAAACTACCATCAAACCAACCTGTTCACCACCCTGGAATTCTGACCTCAATGCCCTTGGCATATAGATGCCCCACATCCCAACTTACCGAAACAATATCCTATTCGAATTCCAATTCGGGTTCCTAACCAAATCTAAATTGTTACTCCGCTCCTATCCAAAGATCCTTGAGTCAGAAATTACATAAAGTACCATGACTTCCCGTCATCCTTTACCCGATCGATTAATAAATACCCTTAGAAGATTCCCTGAGACTTCTAGTTCTCGCACCCGGTCCAACCACCAGGTTCTTATGAGATCCAATAACAGGGCTACCCAGCCGTAGCCCTACAGAAACATGCACCAATCAACCACAAGATCCTGAATCACAAGGTCCAACCCTTAGTTCCGCAGTCTTTACCGGTTCTATCCTAAATTCCCATAACCATCTGGGCTTGCCCCCAGATAACGATCGGTCAATCACCTCTGGTCCTAATCCTAACTAAGTTTTGGCTCCCCTACAACCCTGCAAACTGGCATGCCCTAGTCCAAATCACCTGAAAGAATCCGTGAACGCTACGGCACCCCCGCAGTCTTACAACACTCTCTACTGCTAGTGAATGCTACGACTCCCCCGCAATCTTACAACACTATACCCTAACTGACCATTAGTAAATGTTACGACTCCCCCATAGTCTTACATCACTTTCACCCTTACTTCTGTCTTGGATACTTGGATGGTTCTCCCCCACTTACATGAAACTAAGTCCGATTGGCACACGAAAATTGAAGGATTCCCAATCCTCATCATGTTCTAATGTTCACCTTGCTGACGGCCAGTGCTTACCAAAGCTAGCATACCAAAAATATCCATGCCCAAACAGCATGCTACCTGATATCTAGCTAACACTTCTTGTATCCCAACAACATTAATAACTTAAAATGCTTAAAATAAGCAATGTCACGCTCAGATCTCGGAGTCCAACGAACGGATAGTATAACCAAACCTCCGCGACAACTCTCTCTTCCCTCGGCAATCCTGATGGCTCTTCCAAATATAAATACTAAGTCTACTGAAAATAGTCATAACTCCCACGTTCAAGCCCTTGAACCAACCTCGAAAATGACTAGACAAGGTGCACTCACTGCTCCTCCTTGATCGTCAAACAGTCGACCTTCTTGTCGTCCACATGAACACAACGAAAATATAACGGGCTTGCTCCTTATGGGCAATCCCTGAAGAAAGTGGCCAAACATGCTACACCCGTAGCAACCATGTTGATTGAACAGATTCCGACAACGACTCAAAGTAATCACGGTACACGCGGAATCCGCTCAGCAAGATACATCCGTCTGAAAATATCTCAAAGATTCCCCGACATGCTGAATGACATCTGACAACCCTTGCTAACCTAGATAATAGAACAAAACCGACCCGTGATCCAACTTATCACAATTTCCAAGTGATACAAATACCCGATATCCCTCGGAAATGGCCGAAGATAGCATATCTGCAAACATCTGAAGGAATCCTGACCACCTCCTCCTGTGATACCTCAACCACCCTGAGAACATGATCTAACACCTCATTCCAATCCCAATGATAATCCAAACCCTTGGAACGAAACTTCATCGAGCAGTTTCTACAAGCATTGCACTGGATCCGACCTTGGTCGCCTCTCAAAAGCTGATCCAAACTCTTGGATCTCTACCCGATACCCTCCAATAAATTCAACTGACCTAAACCTCTCTCATTGAGGTGCTCCTAATCAATCTTCCGTCCTCGGCATTGAGATCCATATCATTCAGGGTCTCGCACCCTGACACCCACACCAGCTCAATCGCCAACGGCTGAACTACAATAGCTGGAGCATCCTCTACTCTAAACCGACTATAAACTATTACCAAGACATAGTTTCAAATCCCAAAGCGCAATAAATCGCACAATCAACCCTTTCCTCCTGATACAAGAGATCCAAGGCGAACTCAAAATCTTGGCAGTCCTTCCGCTAACTGGCTCACCACCAGAGCCGGGACCAAACCCTGGTCCTTCCCCTTGTGTGTGTATCCGCATTTTGCACCACAACTATCCCATCGGTCCAATCATAACCAAGAATTCTCCTTCACAGGCTTCTTAGATTCTCCAAGAATTTCCCTGATTCGAGTACGGATCATATGATTTCAGTAGTACTGGCCCAATACTACCTTCCACACCTATCCATCCTTTCCTCCGAAATCATCCCGAATCCTCTAAGTCACCTACTCCCATGATGTAATAAATGTCTTCTTAAAAACAAGACGATCTATAACATAGCACCTCCTAGGCTCCCCCTAGGTTGCCAACTTCACCGAATCACCCCACTAAACTCACTAGAGCACATCCTAGGCATTCCTAGCTTCCCAACCTCACCGAGTCCTCAGCTGCTGAAAGATTCCCAATAAGGTCAACTAGCTACCTTATGAATATGGCCACATGCAACAGAGATCAGATAATCCTTCGAGTAACAGGCTTAATCCTAGAACGGTTAGACTCAGACGAGAGCTGCACAATAGGGCCAACTCCATCACTATGAGATTATCTGGCCTGTGCCACATGTGACCTAGCATATTCACTTAGTGTCAGCTCACATTGCCAGAAGTCCCACAAAGAAAAAAGCAAGAAACATTCGGATAACGGAAAACTAACCAACATATTCCAGTCAGATAATACTATCTATACATCTAATTCACAATCAGGTGACTCATGTCACTAGTCTCATCCTGGGCTTACCCTAGGGTAATCTCCAACCCACAAACTATCATAGAACATTCAGCCCATATACCACAACCCATGTTGTCCACATCCACCCTCGATGTCGGCTGCCTTATGCATGCAAATTATGCACAGAACAGGATCTAATAGACTGTCGAATAATAGTCTCTACCCTAAGACCATAGGAAATTAAGTCAAATCAGCTATTCTAAGGCTATAAGATCCTAACCGTATACAATTTTCAAAACATACACATTGTAGTTACAAATACCAATTATCATTCTCATTCCAGCATGACATCCAATATCCTCATGGCTATAAGCACCATATAACAAGCCAACCAATTGCTGACTACTCAACACTAGCATGCAAGTCTACCAGCTCATACAACATCTACAGGCATCTCCCCTAACCCCAACTAGCATGCGATTCTGGGTAAACTTACTTGAGCTCGGTTGATTGCATGCACCACACCCTTTCTTGTCTTAGAAAACCTTTTCCTTGAAAACATTTTGTTTTGAAAATTTTACAGATTCTCAATTTGAGTTTAGACACACCCGAAGGTATCCCCGAATCCCTCAAACCAAGGCTCTGATACCAACTTGTAACGACCCAAAAATCAGGGGTAAAATTCTCATTTTTAATATACCCCAAACATAGATATCATTTATTCCAATCATTCCAAAACATTATTAATTAAAAACATTTATCAGAGTTCATCCCAAAATCATTCATTGCGGAAAACATGGGTGTGTGCATTGCGATCAAGCTGAGCCCTTCCTTTCCAAAACAAAGATACCAGATACCAAAAACAAAATTGTAAGCACGAAGCTTTGTGAGTTTCCCAGAACATGCCCCACATAATCCAAGTAATCATATAAACCATATCAGCTGTACACCTACATAAACCTTATCAATTACACAAGCCATGCATACAACATATAAGGACGCCCTGAAAACACTCCAGGGTCTTACTCCTGGTGCCATGGGAACCCCACATGGTCTTAGCTAACCGTCATACCAACCATACATATAAGGATGCCCTGGAAACCCTCCAAGGTCTTACACCCTAGTGCCTCGGGAACCCCCCGAGGTCTTCCATTCAAGAATCACAAAGACAACTAGCATATCACATACCACATAATCAACTAGTATACCACATAACATGAAATCAACTAGCATATCACATAATGCATAATAGGCCGGCCTTAGTGCCTTAGATCCATTGGTATGGTGAGGAGACTCGCCTCGAATGCAAAATCTTCCCGAAAGAAATCTTTAGTTGTTGCCCTGTCCACTTACCGAGCTTCATCAAGCTGAAAATGAGTCACAAAAGTCAGATCCATAAGCTTCTTCTTGATCTCCATCTTTGCATCTAACTCCATCTTCTTTAAAATGGGCCAAACACTCCAAAAATGGACTCTATAAGCTCAAAATGCCACCATGGATGGTATAAGACGATTTGTAGGGTTTAGAGGGGTGGAGGCTAAAGATATTAGGGTTATCTGACTAGAGTATCCCCAACGTTCATAGGGTACACCCAACGTACTCTGAGGAACATTCGAGACCCTCCTTGTCAGTACGCCCAGCGTACTCCAAGGTACACCCAGCGTACTACCTTCTTTGCTAGTGTTCCATGCATACACTTTGTGTATGCCCCGTGTACTCGGCTAAGCCTAAGAACCACGAAACTTCCGAAGGCCATAACTTCTTCGTTATAAGCCCGATTCTGACGATCCTTATATCCACGGAAAAGTGACGAGAAGCCCTACACTTCTAAAAACTCAAACCTTTCTTAAGACCTTCCGAACAAAAATCCATTTTCCACAAAAGCCCGGACTGCCACTTTACCGAAATACCCCTAGTCTCTAAAACACGAACCGAACACCAGACCACTTCTAATACATCACCTGCACCCAAATGGGCCTAGATATTTGTTGGATTAATGTCTAAGTCCATATCTATAATTGGTAAGACTTGACCGGCCTGGCATGGTCCATTTGGGTTGCATGGCATCATGCATTTGAATAGACTATAATGAGAGAAATAACACTTAAGGTTTGTTAATATATTATAAGTTCTAATATATATTAATAAGATTATTTAATTAGTATTGACCAAGAATAAATCTAGGATTAATTAAGTGATCAAAATAAGACTAATTAAATATATGGGTTGATTGTGTAAATCATCCATACTTATATAGTGGGCTAATGCTCCATAGATTGTCAAGTTGGGCTAAAACCCATAAGATGCTCCATGGATGCTCCATGGTGTATTTGTACCCATAGATCATGGAAATGAAAGGCCATGACAATTAGGGTTCACATGGTGTAACCCTAACTATATAATGATCTTATTCTTGGAGAAAATTGGCCACTATGGATAATAGAAAGGGCTAACCGATTTTCATGAAGTGTGAAGTTCTCTCAAGTCATTCCATGTGTATTTGGTGTTGTGTGAACCATTTGAGGTGCCATACTTGGGGCACTAGGCACTCAAGCTTCATGTAGACAATCTACATCAAAGAGGTATGTAATTCTAACTTGATATATTCATTTGAATCAATGTTATTATGCTAGTTAGGATGAATACCTTGGAAAGTTCATATTTGCATGTATAATAGAGAAAACATATATCCAAGGTATTTAGGGTTGCATGTACACTTAGGAGTGTTAGAATGCTCAAAACCCAACAGTGGTATCAGAGCCTAGGCTTGCTTTCTCTTATACTTGATGCAAATGTGTTTTTTCTAAGTTGAATCTGTCCAGACCATAAAACTCGACGAGTTTATGCAAAAAACTCAACGAGTTCATCATTTTGGGCATGAACTCGACGAGTTTTGGGTGCTGACAGCTTGTTGTTTGTTGTTTTGGCTGGAACTGGACTAGGAACATTACCCTAAGCTGTTTTTTTCCTTATAAACTTGTTTTTGATGTGTTAATGTTCATGCTAATCAAATTTCAAAGGTAATTTTCAATAGATTCATGTTTTGTATTAGTTTAAAAGTTATTCTAATTACATGAAAAAGTTTGATGTGGATTATCTTTATTCATATGACTTGCTTAGATTAATAAATAACTTAATTGATTATGTAGTTTCAATCCATTTTAATCTAAAAGTTTATTCTAAAATGTGTTTTTGTAACTAGCACTCAATTTATATGAAAAGTCACATTTAATTTTCATAAAACTCATAAAAGATTGGCAATGTTTAAAAAAATGAAGAGTTTTGTCCTCAAGTTATGGAAGTTCAAGAGTCACTTTATTATCTAACAAAATGTGTAGCCTTAATTAATTCCATAAGTTACAAAATAAAGAAAAGTTACATTCTTTTATTAGTTTAAAGTCTTCCTTAACTTTTCCTCAAGTTATGGAACTTGAAGAGTTTTTTAATTAAAACTACTTTAAACACATAAGTTATGGAATTAATTAGTTTTGAATAGTTTCAAAACTTGCCCTCAAGTTTTGGAATTTTAAAAGTTTTCACTTATGAATACTTTAATTCCAAGTTAGCCCTTATAATTTTAAAAGTTCAAATTCAACCCTTATACTTTATAATATTATAAGTTAATAATATTTATATTTATGTATAAGAGTAAAGTCAGTCTTACCGTTAGTAGGCCTCATTCACGAAACCGGTCTATAAAGGGGGGGTATAAGGTTACTGCTTATAAAATGGCAGTTTAATGGGTGTCCACTCTCACCCACCGCTTCCTTGACCGGTGGAGGGTCATTAGCCGAACGGGTAGGACAAGGACTAGAATTCCCTTCATTAAAAGTATTAATGATAATTACTAAGTAACTAAACCTCTTATTAATACCAAATCTTAGTTACTTAGGAAAATGTGAATTTGGTGCTAACCCATGCAATTACACTTTGCACTTTGCTTAAGTCGTTAGTGGAGCTTGTGTGGTTAACCGGCACACTAACCCGGACTTAACAAGGTAGGAAAATGGTAACTTAATATTTATCATAGTATTGGTGGAGCGTGTGTGGTTAACCGGCACATCTATTAAGGGTACCCAATATATTTGCATGGTTACTTCACACCTTATTTTGTGATCCTCGGCATCCCAGTCACAAAACCTGAAGGGCACACTCAAGATTGAAACATGCCGTTGAACAGTTCAATGAATCTCAAAAGAATCTAGGAGTTCCAAAACCAATTAAAACCTAATAATACATTACGTTTATCTTGGTGGAAATTGGTGAATCGCCATTCACCTACCTTCAAATATTTTATAGCTTGGATTATGACATCCCTCTTCCGAGTTATAAAATAGTTTGTAGGGTCCTAGCCTTAATATCTCATATTGGGTGTTATATTAAGGACTTTTAATCAACTATCTTGAATGTCTCCCAGAAGATGTCTAGTTCAGACATCTATGATACTCCCAAATCTCTTGGAACTTCACTTCCTCCACCTCCTCCAATTATTCCCCCTAACCCACAAGCTCTTGAAAAGTCTAAGGTCACTCAAGCCCTATTGGCAAGTAAAGGTCTATGTGTGGTCACATCTTGGAGATGTAGTCACATATTGACAAGCCGGGAGAGTTGGATGTCAAAGTCTTGAGATAGTTGGTGGGTCAATCACCTTCTAACTCACATAGTGAGTTCCTTTAGGACTCCTATGAAACAGACTATGACAAGACCCTTAATGATGTTATCTATTTGCTAAGATCAACTTCCTAAAACTTTATGGACATTGACAATGATGACACTAGAAATCCAGAAAAAAGCATTCTCTTCCCAATGGAAAGGGATCGGCCATAGTCAACTCGGTTGACCAAATGGTAAAGAGAAAAGTTAAGTCTGTGATAGTCCCGCGTACCATTATCAAAGGGTCCATATGTTTATATTGCCAAATGAAGGGTCTTAGTTGCAAAGCTGCCAATTTTACCTAAGGATGTTAAAATCAATAAGTTTGACCCTACTTCTGGTAAAGTCCACTATCTAACTCTGTTAAGTTTCTATTCTGGAATTCTTGATACATGATGTGACTGGGTCACTAGTTGATGTTGTAAGAATCAAAGAAAAGTGAAGAAACTTAAAGAAAGAATATGTTGAATCTGATCGCGTAGATGGATTTCTATCGCATAGCTTGAAGATCGGATTCTTGAGCTACTTCTTAGGAGTTATGATATATTGCTTAGGAATAGATAACAACAAAGTTGTCATGCGCTTTTTCATTGTAAGGATAGTTTTTCCGCAAAGTTTTAAAATAAAAAGGAAAATTTTTGATTTTATTTATTTTAAGTATCCTTACAATGGAATTTGTGAAAAAATTGTTGCTTATAAGATTCCATTAATAGAAAGAGTGGAAATATGAAATTGATTCTTTCATTTGTGGTAATGTCTAAATTTACCAAATAAGGAAAGATCCTCATCACCCAAGTTTCAATTGGACCGAAACTTGGAATCATGCAAGTTGTATAACATGATGAATGAGAATTTTTCATCTTTGGAAAATTAAGACTAGTTCCTTGTTCACATGTACATGTGAGTCAAGTGAAGGACTAAGGGATTGAGTACACATTCTTGTGCACTGGTCAAGTCCACCACAAAAGATCGATAAGATTATTCTTCATAATTTACTAAAGCTTAGTAAATATGGTTATACTTAAAAGCTTAAGTGTAATTCTGAGACATTGGAAAACATTCCAATGTATGGCAGAGCGAATAAGAAGAATCAAATTAGGTAGAAGGATACTAGTTTCTCAAATCTGAAAAGATGGGAGAGTAATTTAGTATCATGTTATATGATCATCTTAATGATTTAGAGGCCTTATCACAATTCATCCTCTAAGTACATTCTGATAGATAAGAAGAGGAGCTATGAATTGTTGAAGTGGTCAAATCAAAAAGATGACTCATACTTCGTTCCAAAACAAGTCTTAGAGTCATACTCCAAGACTGTAAGTTGAGTGAAATATCTTAAAGAAAGGTTTAAAACACTAGTCAAATGTAAGAGTAAAAGTCTTCTACTTCTGTACATTTCAAATCGGTGAGTTGTGATGTTTTGGATAAAACAAAGACCAACTAAGATCAATTGTGTGAAGTGTTTGTATAGATAAAGAATCCAAACAATCTCTTGAATATTTGGCAAGATAGTCTTATATGTCAAGAGGACAATGGGAGTCTTAAAGATCCTGAAAAGAATTTCAAGATCTAATCAAGAATAAAAACCTATAGTTTAACACTAGCACACGACGTGAGGTTTATAACCTATCGTGTTGACATATTTCTATTTATGTGCCTATTCCAGTTAAAGTTGGCTTTGCAAATGAGTTCTTAGAGTTCTCAATTAGTTGCACAACAACTTGGAAGCAATAGCAGACCTTGAGCTGCCAGGTGGCAAGAAATTAAGATTGAGTTCAGTCCATATGATTTTGGATTTCTCATTATCCTTGTATTGTGACTATGGTTTTGACAATTCACGTGGATAAGAACACATACAACATTAAATCCAAGTGTCATAAGGTTTCTCTCCGATTCATGAAAATGATGGTGAGGAAACACTTTCACTAAGTAGATTTTAGCTAGATAGAAATTGTGATATTTGCATTCTCAAAGTCGTTAATGGAGCGTGTGTGGTTTACCGGCACACTAACATAGACTTCTGAGAAGTGGCAAAGGTCTAAACAATTAAGACTATGATTACGACATCCCTTTTCATAGTTTTGAAATTGTTTAGACACACCTGTGAGCTATCTAAGATAAGGTGTATGATATTGATAAATTTTTATCAAAGCAATCTAGTATCAGAAATCTGAACTTTGGGAATAAAGTCAATACAGTATTGATTTCTAGAAGTCCAACTAATTTCTGAGTACATGTCAAAGCTAGTGGGAGCATAAGTGTTATTCTAATAATCATCATGTTAGTGGGAACATGATAATTACGATAAAGGTTGCAAGTTAGCAATGTTAATTATAGAAAACAAAAGGTTTCAATTGGGAAAAAGTTGTTTTGCTATAATTAAGGGAGAGGAAATTATACTTCATCTCAAATCTATAAGCTTAGATCGTGAGATTTTAATCGTATTTAGTCAAGGATATATATATATATATATATATATATATATATATATATATATATATATGAATTTCATGTTGGAATGACTCAACATAAGGAAATTCTGTATATGGGTCCATTATTTGCGTTCTAAAATTCGATTATGATTACGGCATCCCTTTTCATAATCTGAATTATGAGAACTTGGCAAACAGAAATGGAAATGTTATAGAAAAATATTGGTTTAGTCTTTATGTGAGACATCATGAATCGTGTCCCATATGCTTCAGATATAGGATCAATTACATGTGCTATATTCATCCTTTCTAAAATTTTCCAAATGCCTAGGGCATTAAGAAGGGAAAAGGTCTAGAACTGGATATGACTAAAATTATTAAGAAATTGTCGAGGACAATCTAAGGTTTACCAAAGATTGGTTGCTCAAGGACAGTTGGAAGTATAGTGTTAATTCTGGAAGGACCATGTTGACATAATTTGTAAGGAGGCAACTCTTGTTCAGAAGTGATAGTCAAAATGGAATATGGAAAGGTTTCAAAGTTAGAAATTATTCAATATGTGTAAGATTAGGAAACTTAATGCAAGAAGGATGTTTCCAAGGAGCTGATCTCCTTTGGAATGCTTTGTAATGGTTGTTGTCAAGTCTTTCTGACTTTGTGCATATGTAGTAAGGAATTGGGACTGTGAAATGAGAATCATTGGAATTATGTTCAATCGATCTCTTTCACAAAGTAAAGATCATAAACAAACATAGTATACATACTTGGTGTATGGCATGACTAGTGTCTAGAAAACATAGTGTACATGCTTGGAGCATGGGACAACTATTGTTTTAAATTCAAGAATAAAGATGATAGCTGAAACAGTATACAATGAATAATGTGTAATCATATGGTGATAAATAAAAGGTGTTTTATTTATGTTCATAGGTTTTGATACCATATTAGATTCAATTATTCTTGTGTTTCATTTTGAATGTTTTGACTTCCAGAATAAACTAGGTTATTCTTCTGGGATGACTAAGTTATTCAAACCATCCACAGTCGGTCATATGTTGGAAGTAGATATGAATCAAGACTGTCATGGGTTGGCTTGTAGAGGTCTAAGATGTTGGACAAAGGGCTACAACACTCATGAGTGTTCATAAGTTCTGACTATTGGATTCAACCCGCGCTCATTGGAATCACTTCATGGATTTTATCACGACTGATCATGAGACGATAATATCTTATATTCTTCAAACCTAGAGATATGAGTTGTTACTATGAGTTGGTTGTACATTGATTGCACGAAAACGCATTGGTAACTCGATGTATAAAACGTGCCTTTGTGTATGATTCAACAAGTAGCAGAACAAGCCATATGAGTCAAAGTTTATCCATTCCTTTTACCTTCGGGATAAATGCTATATCTGTGGGCCCCTCGATGATTTGGTGATGACAAACGTAAGTGCTCGGCCGAGCCTGGACTGATTTGATTTGTTCAATTAATCTGTCGTCATAAATCGGAAATCGGGAAACAACAAATGGACAGAGAGAATGATTATAATCCATGTCTCAGTCCATATGATATCTAGAATGGAGGAATATATGATCCCTTATCTGATGGACAAGTCATTGACAAAGGTCAGACTTGATCCGACCCGGCATGGTCCATTTGGGAGACTGTCGGAAGACTGTTGGATTAATGTGCCAGTCGGTTCTTGAATTCATACTTGCAATAATAGTTTTAGACTTATCCAAGTGGGAGACTGTTGGATTAATGTCTAAGTCCATAACTATAATTGGTAAGACTTGATCCGACCCGGCATGGTCCATTTGGGTTGCATGGCATCATGCATTTGGATAGACTATAATGAGAAAAATAACACTTAAGGTTTGTTAATATATTATAAGTTCTAATATATATTAATAAGATTATTTAATTAGTATTGATCAAGATTTAATCTAGGATTAATTAAGTGATCAAAAGCAGACTAATTAAATATATGGGTTGATTGTATAAATCATCCATACTTATATAGTGGGCTAATGCCCCATGGATTGTCAAGTTGGGCTAAAACCCATAAGATGCTCCATGGATGCTCGATGGTGTATTTGTACCCATGGATCATGGAAATGAAAGGCCATGACAATTAGGGTTTACATGGTGTAACCCTAACTATATAATGATCTTATTCTTGGAGAAAATTGGCCACTATGGATAATAGAAAGGGCTAGCCGATTTTCATGAAGTGTGAAGTTCTCTCAAGTCATTCCATGTGTATTTGGTGTTGTGTGAATCATTTGAGGTGTCACACTTGGGGCACTAGGCACTCAAGCTTCATGAAGACAATCTACATCAAAGAGGTATGTAATTCTAACTTGATATATTCATTTGAATCATTGTTATTATGCTAGTTAGGATGATGTAACATCCCGAAATATCAAGAGTAGAGTAGAAGGGCTAAAAGAGTAAATTGGGAAAGAGTGACTCGGCGAGTCCATGAGTGGACTCGGCGAGTAGAGTCGCGACTGGGCCGCGTGTTAAGTAGCCGACTCGACGAGTCAGTAAGATGGACTCGGCGAGTAGGCGCTGAGTGGAGAAAACCCTAATTCTCGGGGTTGAGCCCTATATAAAGAACATTATGTTTTCCTCCCAGCCTCTTTATCACCCCTTGAGTCCCAGAAACCCTAAAATCATGGAGAAGCACCATTGTTGAGCAAATTAGAGCTTGGAGAGGTGGGTATTGAAGAGATCTTAGAGAAGGAGAGGCTTGGAGCAAGGGGATTTGCTTGGATTCAAGTTTCATTGCAGTTAGGGCGTTCTTTTGAGGTAATATCTCGTCTTTGAGCTGCTATTTCCTTGATGCATCATTTTGGGGGTATTAGAGATTATATATTTGGATGTGTTGGAGTTTAGAGGTTAGATCTGAGGTTGCTACCTCAGATCTGGAATGAAGAAGAGTTGGAATGCATGAAAGTCCCTGTGTTGAGTGTTGGATGAAGCTATCATGTCCCAAACCTTAGCCCTAATGTGCAAAATGCATAGATCTCTTTGGATTCACGTAAAGTTTGCCACTTTACGTGATGGATGAGTTGTAGGAGGCTAGATCTATGTTTTGGAGCAATTGCATGGCCTGGAATGCTTCTGAATGGTTTCATATCGGTGGTACTCGGCGAGTCACATGGGTGTACTCGACGAGTGGCTTGAAGACGAGCTGGAACTCGACGAGTTGGAAGAACAACTCGGCGAGTTGAATGAAGATGGCCTGGAACTCGGCGAGTTGTATGAACAACTCGGCGAGTTGTATGAACAACTCGGCGAGTAGGTTGAAGATAGCCTTAGAATCGGCAAGTCTGTTCTTGGGCTCGGCGAGTCTTGTCGAAGAGTCCCAATAAATTTTCTGGTCGAGTCGAGAATCGGTGAGTCAAGGGATGAGTCGGTGAGTTGTGTGTGAGTGGACTCAGAGTTGTTGAACTCGACGAGTCTCGGGGTGACTCGGCGAGTTAGGTCGCGGATTGAGGGAAGTTCTGAGTAAGGGGACTCGGCGAGTCATCGGGTTGACTCGGCAAGTAGGGTCAGTCAGGGGTTGACTTTGACCTTGTCTTTAACCAAGGGTTGACCAGTGGTTTCCAGGGGCATTTTGGTAATTGTTGATTATTGTTTTGAGTTCAATGCATTGGTGGTTGTCCAGCAGTGGAGATCATATCAGTGATCGGAGCAGCTTGGGTTATCTGTTCAGTCGGTAGTTTCGAGGTGAGTTATCCTCACTATATCAACAGGGTCTAAGGCACCAAGGCCGGCCCTTATCGGATTGAGATCCGGGTATTTATTGTTATGTTGTTGCTATGTTATGTTTGCATCCCGAGAGCTAGGATGGCATATAGAGACTTGTTGAGATTGGTACCCTGAGAGATAGGGAGATGCTATGCTAGTGACCTGTTAGGTCGGTATCCTGGTTAGGATGATGATATGCTATGTGATCTGTTTGATCTGCTTGTTGACTGTGAATTTCTATATGATTGTATGTATATGTGCACATGGTTGTTTGGACTGGAGTTGGGTTGAGGCGGGTCCTGCTGCGTGCTGTAGGCCAAGATACCAAGGGCGGACCGGTTGTCCCGAAGGCCCCGTGAGCGGTCCGGATAGGCTGTAGGCCTCAAAAGGGTGGTCCAGACGTGCTGAAGGCTCGGAGAGTGGACCAGATAGACTGAAGGCCCGGTGCGGGCGGACCAGTCATATTGTAGACTCAGAGAGAGTGGACCAGGTGGATTGAAGGCCCGGGAGCGGGCGGACCAATCACACTGTAGACTCGATGTATGTGGATAGACTCAGAGGGTGGACCAGGTGGACTGTAGGCCGGTGCGGCGGACCAGTCACACAGTAGACCCGAAGTGCATGGTTGTTTTGTGATCGGATATGTTATGGCATGTTATGCGTGTATGGTATTTATGGTTGGTATTTTGGGGATATCTCACTAAGCTTTCGGGCTTACAGTTGTGGTTTCATGTTTTTTCAGGTTCTTTAGGAGACTGTGGCAAGGCGAAGGCGTGATCGTATCGCTCCTCGTGATTTTGTAGTATTGTGATTCTGGGAACACGTTAAATGTTTTGTATTGAAAACCTTTTTGTAAAGATTTAATGGAATCAAGATGTTTTTGAAAAAGTTAAAAATCGGTTGTATTTATCGGTCATTACAAGTTGGTATCAGATCCTTGGTTTGAGTGAATTGGAGGAACATTCGTGTGACTCCAGTCTCAAATCGAGGAGAGTTTTCAAAAGAGTATTGAAAATGGTTTTCAAAATGAGTAAGGGAGGACGCGGAGGTACGATCAGCTGGAGCCAGTAAGTAACCCCAAAATACCATGCATGTTATTTGTTTTTGAGCTTTGATAGAACAGCATGCTAGTGATAGGCTAGGGATCTTCAGGATTTCATGATATGTTGCCTGATTTGTGATGCCTGTAGCCTAGGGTTCCTTATGGGATATTTTCAGTGTTCCTCTAGTGGTGAGGGTTGAGCGTTGCTATGCATGTTTCTCTAGGGTGTTGTGGTAGTACTTCATACAAATATGGGTAGGTGTGGAAGGTAGTATGGGCTCGTACTACTGAAAGCACAGGACCTATACGCGTATCAGGGAAACCATGATCTCTAGGGTTGGGTTGAGAGAGTTGGATCCCAGGATGGTGGGAACGGTCTGAGATTTTGTGTGGTGTTTTTCAGTATGGAGATTCTGAGGCATGATGAGAGTGGATCCGGGTCAGGATCAGGAGCTGGAGAGAGAGTTCCGGGCGGATCGGTGCCGCCCGAGGTTATCGGTCAGATGAGCACGAGCGAGTTGGATGCGAGGATTCGTGAGATCCTACGTGATGAGATTGCTGAGTTGTTCCGGGCTGAGTTGCCAGAGCTGTTTGGGTCGATTAAGACCGCCATGGTTGAGTATTTTGATGAGCGTTATGCGGCTCTCACAGAGACGGTTGCTGCGGCGGCTACAGCGGTTGTAGCAGCAGCAGGGGGAGGAGCTAGTCGGGGTTTTCAGTATCAGGACTTCGATAATATGAAGCCTCCCACATTCGATGGAGTTCAGGACCCGATTGTTGCTATGAGGTGGTTATCAGACGTGGAGGGGTGTTTCTTCACGTGTTCATGCCCTGCTGATCAGAGGGTGAGGTGTGCTCTGAACCTGTTGAGGCTCGGGGCGAAGGATTGGTGGAGATTGACCACGGGGTCATATTCAGATGCGCAGAGGGCTGCAGTATCATGGGATCAGTTCCGAGAGATGTTCGTCACTCGTTATGTTCCGCAGGTTAAGAGGGAGAGATTGGCTCAGGAGTTCCTTGAGCTGAAGCAGGATTCGGAGTCGGTGACTGAGATCACCAGGATGTTCACTGAGAGGGCGATGTTTTACCCAGAGTTTGCTTCGGAGCAGGCTCAGATGTCTCGATATCTGAGTATGCTCAAGAGGGACATCAGGCAGTTTGTGTCTGCGCAGAGGTGCGGGACATTGTTGGAGTTGCAGGAGGCCGCTAGGCGGCATGAGTTAGAGATAGATTTGCAGTTGCGTGAGCTGAGGCAGGCTCCGGTGCAGTCGCAGCCGGCGCCGAAACGGTCCAAGACCGTTGATGATAGAGTGGGGGATCTGAGAAGTCACACTTGTGGGAAGTGTGGGAGGGGTCACACCGGGGTTTGTAGGTCCGGTGGTGCATGCCGTAAGTGCGGAAAGGAGGGGCACTATGCGAGGGATTGTCGGCAGTCAGCGCCAGTTCGGGATTTGAGGATTTGCTATCATTGTCATCAGGTTGGGCATTTGAGGGTCAACTGTCCACAGCTTGTTGTAGGACCGGTGCAGGCTCCAGCACCGGCCACTTTGAGGATCACAGGTGGAGGTCAGGGTGGAGCAGAGCCCCCAAGGGCTCAGGGTCGTTCTTTTCAGCTGGTAGCAAAGGAGGTCAGGGCAGTGCCAGATGCAGCTGTAGGTATGTTTCTTTCTTGATGTCTTGTTATCTTGTGATTATTGTGGTGTAATGTTTATGAGCTGGTATTTTTTTTGGTTTTCGATGTGGTATTCGTCATTTTGCGGGTTGTGGTTTTGGTTATGGGTCATTGTTTGGGAATTCCGTTGGTTATCATTCATGAAGGTTATTAGTGGCAACCCAGCATTGGGTTTCAGGTCGGGTAGCATCTGCTTTCTATGGAGTGGTTAGATGCAGATTGAGTTTCCTTCGAGCAGGTTGATCGGTGTAGATGTGAGACCTCGTTGAGGTTGTTTATGCTTGTGGGAAGCAGTCCGCGTGTAAGTGTTTTCTTTGTGCAAGAGTTGTTTTGGGAGGTCGGTAATGGCGACCGGTGATTGATAGTTAGTGCCCAAGTGGGGGAGAATGGGAGAATTCTCCGGGAGATCGATGAGCAATTGAAAGTGCTTAGCTGCTGGGATTCAGCGAGTGTTCTGTCAGCCCAGAGTATAGGCTGATAGGAGTAAGTGTCGGACATGCAGGGCGGGATTCAGACCTAGGGCATTTGATTGTGCATGGCCTGGGAGCAGGTCGGGATCGAGTATGTATGATGGAGTTAGAGTTCTGAACCCTTTGAGGGATAGAACGGTATGCATGGGAGGACTTCCGGGGGAGGATAGCCCGGAATGTTGAATGCTAGTTGAGCGGTCCGGATAGACTGTAGGCCGGTAGGCGTACCAGTCAGGCCGAAGGCTCGAAGAACGGTCCAGCCAAACTGAGGGCACTGAGAGCGGTCCAAATTGGCTGAAGGTTCTGAGAGAGTGGTCCAGATGGGCTGAAGGCCTGGTGAGGCGGTCCAATCATGCTGAAGACTCTGCAGGTATTGTTGGATCAATTGGAGGATATGGTTTGTGTATGTTGCAGTGTGATTGCGTTAGAAGGCCTGGCCCCGGGTAGTGATCTTGATTAGTGGAGATAATGCAGGGACTTGAGAGTCCCTGCGATGAGGGCCTGTGTATGTGTGTTGGATGGATAGCGGATACGCTAAAAAGGGTGGTGTAGCGTTGGGCGAGCACCGTGGCACTTGTTAGAGTGGCAATAAGGCCAAGTGGATTCCTTGGAAAAGGAAGTGAGAGAGGTGTGTAACTCCGAGAGGGAGTGCAAGTTCACGAAGTGAATGCGGCAGAGCAGAATTATGATTAGAGTAACTCGAGTATGGTTTTTGAGCAGCGCGTTTGCGGCAGTGGAATAGAAGCTCATCTGGTTTGGGATGTCTGCTGAGGTTACGGAGGAATTTCCGCAGATGTAGAGCCAAGAGACTCGGAAGGGATGCAGAGAGAGAGCCTTGGGCTCTCAGTGTGATTCTGATCGGGGTATTGGATATGTATTAGAGGTTCATCCTGGGGGATGTTGGAGGATATCATCAGTGTATCAGGTTTTCCCAACCTGAGGTGCTGGAGAAGTTCAACATGTGTATGCGATTGCAAGAGGAGAACTCGTGGGAGTTGCTCTGAGATTGAGAATGGGTCTTTCCGTCGTCGCGAAATGGATAGAGTGGGATTCGGATCGGGGATTCGATGGTTCATGGCTTTCTAAGCCCTTATGGGTCGAGTGATTGTTGAGATTTGGGGCAGTGATGCGTCATGGGTAATTCGCGGTTGTTGAGGGTGATTATCAGAGGGTACAACCGGTGCCCGGTTCGAAACGGTGGTCAGGACACCGCAAGGAAAGAGAAGGTGTGTTTGAGTTTCGATGGGTATGCCTTGAGGGACTTGGCCCGGTTAAGGCCAGGTGGCGCGTTGTGGGAGCATCGTTGGGATTGAATTGCAGTAGGCTTCGAGGACGAAGCCTAATTTAAGTGGGGGGAGAATTACAACATCCCGAAATATCAAGAGTAGAGTAGAAGGGCTAAAAGAGTAAATTGGGAAAGAGTGACTCGGCGAGTCCATGGGTGGACTCGGCGAGTAGAGTCGCGACTGTGCTGCGTGTTAAGTAGCCCACTCGGCGAGTCAAGAAGATGGACTTGGCGAGTAGGCGCTGAGTGGAGAAAACCCTAATTCTCGGGGTTGAGCCCTATATAAAGAACATTATGTTTTCCTCCCAGCCTCTTTATCACCCCTTGAGTCCCAAAAACCCTAAAATCGTGGAGAAGCACCATTGTTGAGCAAATTAGAGCTTGGAGAGGTGGGTATTGAAGAGATCTTAGAGAAGGAGAGGCTTGGAGCAAGGGGCTTTGCTTGGATTCAAGTTTCATTGCAGTTAGGGCGTTCTTTTGAGGTAATATCTCGTCTTTGAGCTACTATTTCCTTGATGCGTCATTTTGGGGGTATTAGAGATTATATATTTGGATGTGTTGGAGTTTAGAGGTTAGATCTGAGGTTGCTACCTCAGATCTGGAATGAAGAAGAGTTGGAATGCATGAAAGTCCCTGTGTTGAGTGTTGGATGAAGCTATCATGTCCCAAACCTTAGCCCTAATGTGCAAAATGCATAGATCTCTTTGGATTCACGTAAGGTTTGCCACTTTACGTGATGGATGAGTTGTAGGAGGCTAGATCTATGTTTTGGAGCAATTGCATGGCCTGGAATGCTTCTGAATGGTTTCATACCGGTGGTACTCGGCGAGTCACACGGGTGTACTCGACGAGTGGCTTGAAGACGAGCTGGAACTCGACGAGTTGGAAGAACAACTCGGCGAGTTGAATGAAGATGGCCTGGAACTCGGCGAGTTGTATGAACAACTCAGCGAGTAGGTTGAAGATAGCCTTAGACTCGGCGAGTCTGTTCTTGGGCTCGGCGAGTCTTGTCGAAGAGTCCCAATATATTTTCTGGTCGAGTCGAGAATCGGTGAGTCAAGGGATGACTCGGTGAGTTGTGTGCGAGTGGACTCAGAGTTGTTGAACTCGACGAGTCTCGGGGTGACTCGGTGAGTTAGGTCGCAGATTGAGGGAAG
Source organism: Lactuca serriola (assembly GCF_051521515.1). Classification (NCBI taxonomy): domain Eukaryota; kingdom Viridiplantae; phylum Streptophyta; class Magnoliopsida; order Asterales; family Asteraceae; genus Lactuca; species Lactuca serriola. Next base: position 253,705,078 of record NC_136410.1, on the reverse strand, counting down.
TTCTGAGTAAGGGGACTCGGCGAGTCATCAGGTTGACTCGGCGAGTAGGGTCAGTCAGGGGTTGACTTTGACCTTGTCTTTGACCAAGGGTTGACCAGTGGTTTCCAGGGGCATTTTGGTAATTGTTGATTATTGTTTTGAGTTCAGTGCATTGGTGGTTGTCCAGCAGTGGAGATCATATCAGTGATCGGAGCAGCTTGGGTTATCTGTTCAGTCGGCAGTTTCGAGGTAAGTTATCCTCACTATATCAATAGGGTCTAAGGCACCAAGGCCGGCCCTTATCGGATTGAGATCCGGGTAGTTATTTTTATGTTGTTGCTATGTTATGTTTGCATCCCGAGAGCTAGGATGGCATATAGAGACTTGTTGAGATCGGTACCCTAAGAGATAGGGAGATGCTATGCTAGTGACCTGTTAGGTCGGTATCCTGGTTAGGATGATGATATGCTATGTGATCTGTTTGATCTGCTTGTTGACTGTGAATTTCTATATGATTGTATGTATATGTGCACATGGTTGTTTGGACTGGAGTTGGGTTGAGGCGGGTCCTGCTGCGTGCTGTAGGCCAAGATACCCAGGGCGGACCGGTTGTCCCGAAGGCCCCGCGAGCGGTCCGGATAGGCTGTAGGCCTCAAAAGGGTGGTCCAGACGTGCCGAAGGCTCGGAGAGTGGACCAGATAGACTGAAGGCCCGGTGCGAGCGGACCAGTCATACTGTAGACTTAGAGAGAGTGGACCAGGTGGATTGAAGGCCCGGGAGCGGGCGGACCAATCACACTGTAGACTCGATGTATGTGGATAGACTCAGAGGGTGGACCAGGTGGACTGTAAGCCGGTGCGGCGGACCAGTCACACAGTAGACCCGAAGTGCATGGCTGTTCTGTCATCGGATATGTTATGGCATGTTATGCGTGTATGGTATTTATGGTTGGTATTTTGGGGATATCTCACTAAGCTTTCGGGCTTACAGTTGTGGTTTCATGTTTTTCAGGTTCTTCAGGAGACTATGGCAAGGCGAAGGTGTGATCGTATCGCTCCTCGTGATTTTGTAGTATTGTGATTCTGGGAACACGTTAAATGTTTTGTATTGAAAACCTTTTTGTAAAGATTTAATGGAATCGAGATGTTTTTGAAAAAGTTAAAAATCGGTTATATTTATCGGTCGTTACAGATGAATACCTTGGAAAGTTCATATTTGCATGTATAATAGAGAAAACATAGATCCAAGGTATTTAGGGTTGCATGTATACTTAGGAGTGTTAGAATGCTCAAAACCCAACAATCTTACCTTACCAAGAGCCATAATCCTTATAATGACCGACCTTTGAGCCACAGCCTCAGACTAGGAGTCAATTCGGAACAGAGCGTTACAAAATCGTAACCCCAATAGGGTTTATATATGTGACTAAGGGATTTTATGGATAAGACAGTTTCCTAAGATAAGCGCTAAACCCTTAACTTCCTCCCTAAGGCATCCAAGGCTCCTTTAATGGCCACTAAAACCCTAGAACCCTTCAAGAATTCATCCACCCTCTATGGGAGGTTCTACAATTGGTTAATGCTCAACTTTTGGACATTTTCACTTTTAATCCTTTCATTTTTAGTTATTCCAAATAATCCCAAAATTAATTCTAATTAATTTATGATTAATTTTTAATTAAAAAAAACACTATTTCTAATTAACATATTATTCTCATAATACATTCATAAATTATTTATTTTGCTTTATAATTAATTTATTACTCATATTATAAATAAATAAATTAGTCTCTATCTCCAAATAACATTCCAATCTTTTACTAGGTTTGAGGACAACCCAAAAAGACTTTGCTAATAATTCAAGATTATACTAATTTATTTATTGGCTTAGACATTTAATCCAACAATTTTGACCTTAGCTATAACCGTTAACTTTTTGACCAGTTCGAATTTAGGACAAACTTGGGTAGAGTTGACTTTTTGACTAAGGTTTGGTCTTTACTTGGTTTTGATGGGTTTTATGCATAAGAACAATCCTATGTGCTCATACAAACCCTAATGCTTGCATCTAGGTTTCTCTATTGTACATATTTTGAATCCGAGACTTGCAACCATACATCTATCATATATAATTTGAAATTAACATCATGAAAACGGATCTAAGTGTTTTACCTCTTTCAAGTAGCTTGAAATCCTTGTAGTCTTCTTGATCTTGAGCATAGAGTCACAATTGTAACTCCTCTAATGGTTCACAAACCCCACAAGAAAGAAGGCAATATGAGAGAGGGTGAGAGATGCTAAAATGGGCCCTAGGGTTCTCTTGGAATCAAGTGTAGCCGATTTTCATAGCCTTGGGGTCTCATTTATACTGCAGGCTGCTAGGGTTTTAGTCTAAACCCTAATGGACAGCTTAGCCACCAAGCAGCCGAAGGAACCTTTTGGAATAAGGCCTGGACGAAAATATGATGGATCCTTATCATAATTTCGTTCCCCCTTTAGCCCATTAGGTTTCCCAGCCAAAAACTCAACTATCATACATTTGACAGTTTATGCCCTTTTATTTAATTAATCTCTTTTAGTCACCAAATTAATTCCTAAATAATTTATGACCGATACTAATTAAATAAATATGATTTCTCCTTTAATATATTATTCTTATAATATATTAATAAACCATAATATTCTCTCTCTCTCCTTAAATTACCTTGTCAAGTTGCTTTGGTGAAGGTAACCCAAAAGGACCATGCATAACCGGGTCAAGTACATACCAAATATAGTTATGAGCATAGACACTAATCCAACAGTCTCCCACTTGGATAAGTCTAGTAACTATATCTCACATATGACTTTAGGATCCGATTAGCAATCGTAGCTCTTATACTTCGTTGTCAACTCTTATCAGCAACTTGTCCTTCAGATAAGGGATCGTATAATCCTCTGTTCTAGATATCATGTTGACAATGCTTATTGTCCATCATTTGTTCCTCGATTTCTGACTTGTTTGACATAGAATTTAGTTGAACACATCAACTTCATTCTGACCGGGCCCGTCACATAAGTCAAACCAAATCATCAAGTGGCCAAGATATCACCTTTATTCTCATTGAATAAAAGGAACAGAACTTTGACTCGTATGCATCTATTATTTACTAATTGAATCATGCACAACAATGTGTTTTATAACATCAAGTTACTAATGCGTTTACACATCATCAACGCATAACCAACCAGCAAACAATAATCATATCTCTAAGTTTTAAGACTATATGATATTACCGCTTTGCAATCACTTAAGGTGAAACACCACGAAGTGATACCAGCAAACGCGGGTTTATTCCAATGCTCAAATCATATTCATAAGCACTCATGAACTTTGCAGCAAACCTTTGCTATGCCCAAAACCTTTTAGACAATCTACAAACAATTCATGACAGTCTTCATTCACATCAACTTCCAAAATATAAATGATTGTGGACTGTTCGAATAATCCTATCATTCAGGAAGTCAAAACATGCAAAATTGAAACAATAGATAAATAACCAACACAAGATAGTAGCTTTACTCATAAATAACACAACTTTATTTATTCATCAAATATCAAGTACAGACTATCTATTACACGTTTCCTATCTAATCCAAACTTATGTCATCCTTCAGCCCAATGCTCCTAGCATGCTGCAAGTGTTTGACCCTACTCAGTCCCTTCGTAAGGGGATCTGCTAGGTTTTCTTCTGATGATACCCTCTTCACAAAGAGGAATCCCTCTTCTACCCGATGTCTGATAAAATGGTATTTTCTGTCGATATGTCGAGATCTACCATGATCTCTTGGTTCCTTGGTTAAGGCAACCACTCCTTCATTATTATAGGAAATTTCCCTTGGCTCTTTATGGATGACATAACTCCAAGGTCTCCAATGTAGTTCTTCAACCATATAGCCTCCTTTGACGCTTCGCTCATTGCAATGTACCTGATTCGTACGTTGAATCAACTACGGTCTCCTGCTTGGAACTTTTCCAAGTTACTGCTCCTCCATTTAGGGTAAAGACCCAGCCCGACTGCGATCGGTAATTATCCCGATCCATCTAAAAACTAGCGTCACTATACCCTCGTACCCTTAAGTCATCACTCCCACCGAGGACTAGAAACCATTCCTTGGTCCTTCGTAGGTACTTAAGAATATTCTTCACTGCAATCCAATGAGCTCTAACAGGGTTCCCTTGATATCTGCTGACCATGCTCAAGGCGAAGGCCACATCAGGGCGAGTACAAGTCATAGCATACATGATAGAGCCTACTACAGAAGTGTAAGGTACTCGACTTATATTAGTTATCTCTGCCTCTGTACTCTGGCTCTGAGTCTTACTCAGCTTGGTATTGCTTTAGATTGGCAACTCCCCTTTCTTGGAATTTTCCATACTAAAACGCTTTAGTTCCTTATCCAAGTGTGTGTCCTGACTGAGTCCTATCAGTCTCTTTTCCCTGTTTCTTACTATCCTTATTCCCAGAATATAAGCAGCCTCTCCGAGGTCCTTCATAGTGAAACATTCCCAAGCCAAGACTTGACCTCCTGCAAGGTTGGGACGTCGTTTCCTATGAGCAGTATGTCGTCGACATACAATATAAGGAAGCTCACTATACTACCAATGGCTTTGACATATACACAAGATTCATCTTCGCTTCGTAGAAAGCCAAACTCTTTAACTTTCTCGTCAAAACAAAGATTCCATCTGTGAGACGCTTGTTTTAATCCATAAATGGATTTCTTAAGCTTGCACACTCTATTCGGATGCTTCGCATCGACAAAACCCTCTGGCTTATTCATTTTCCATTAAGGAAAGCGGTTTTCACGTCCATCTATCATATTTCATAATCATGAAACGCAGCTATTGCGAGCATTACCCTAATAGACTTTATCTTCGCAACTGGTGAGAAGGTCTCATCATAGTCAACTCTGGGAGTTTGAGTAAAGCCCTTTGCAACCAATCGCGCTTTATAAGTATGCACTTTCCCATCCATGTTCGTCTTCTTCTTGAAGATCCATTTGCACCCGACTGTCTTACGACCCGACACATTATCAACCACATTCCAAACTTGGTTGTCGTACATGGACTGAATCTCAATGTCCATCGCCTCTTTCTATTTAGCAGACTCTGGGCCTGCCATGGCTTCCTTGTAGCTGCTAGGTTCGTCCAAATTTACTAGTGTACTATCACTAATAAATGTATCCCCTTTAGTAGTAATATGAAATCCATACAACTGGGGTGGAACACTAGCCCTAGTGGAACGACGAAGAGTTAAGGATTCGTCAACAGGTTCAACAGGAGTTTCCTCCTCGGGTTGAGTGCCAGTGTTAGAGGTTCCTTCATCGCTTTGCCCTTGAATCTCTTCAAGATCAATTTGCCTCCCACTGTCCTCTTGGCTTATCAATTCCCTTTCTTGGAAAACTCTTCTTCTAGCAACGAAGACAACATTATCACTTGGTCTATAGAAAAGATAACCAAAGGACTTATGTGGGTAGCCTATGAAATAACACTTCTCACTACGAGGTTCAAGCTTGTCGTGAGTCTCTCGTCTTACGAAAGCCTCGCAACCCCAAACCTTAATATGTGCCAACGAGGGAGCTTTCCCTGTCCATATCTCGTGAGGAGTCTTGGTAACCTTCTTGGTGGGAACTAAGTTTAGGATATGGGCGGCAGTCTCTAAGGCATACCCCCAAAAAGCTATTGGTAATGAAGTTCGACTCATCATAGAACGAACCATGTCCAACAAGGTCCGATTACGTCTCTCAGCCACACCATTCACTTGTGGCATTCTCGGAGGCGTAAATTGCGAAACAATTATACATTCTTTTAGATAGTCGTGAAACTCAAGACTTAGGTACTCTCCTCATCGGTCTGACCGAAGCATCTTGATTTTCCTGCCCAGCTGATTCTCCACTTCATTCTTAAACTCTTTGAACTTTTCAAAGGTTTCTGACTTTTGCTTGATTAAGTAGATATATCCATATCTGCTATAATCATTCGTAAAAGTCACATAGAAGCGGCAAGCATCCCTTGTGGTGGATCTAAAGGGCCCACACACATCGGTTTGTATGAGATCCAATAGACCCTCACCCCTTTCACAAGTGCCAGTAAAGGGTGACTTGGTCATCTTCCTAACTAAAACAAGATTCACACGTGTCATTGTCCCTAAGGTCGAATGACTCCAACACTCCATCCTTTTGGAGTTGGGCTATGCGTTTCTTGTTGACATGGCCAAGGCAACAATGCCACAAGCATGCTTTGTCTAGACTAGTAGACGAATAAATATTCAAAACATCATTTCCTAAATTATCAACAACCATCACAGATTCATAAATCCCATTACAAGGTAATGCATTGAAATAAAAGAAACCATTCAGATAAACATTAATAGAACCATTGCTATTATCAACAGAATATTTGAAACCTTGTCTAAAAAATCCATGAAATGAAATAATGTTTCTTGCCATATCTGGCGAAGAGCAGAAATTATTTAAATCTAGCCCTAACCCATTACTCAACACTAAAGAATAAAATCCGACTTTGGTCACAGGCGACGATCTTCTGTTTCCCATAATCAGGTTCATCTTTCCATGTTCCACTTCCCTACTTCTTTTAGGCCCTGCAAATCAGAACAAATGTGGAATCCACACCCTGTGTCAAGAACCCATGAAGTAGCAAATGATGAGTTGTTAGATTTAATAGAGTACATACCTGTAAAGGTGGGCTTAATCTTCCCATCCTTTATATCTTGCAGATACTTAGGGCAGCTTCATTTCCAGTGGCCCTTTTCGTGGAAATAGAAGCACTCTGCTTCCTTGGGATCGGAGGAGGGTTTAGCGGGGCCTGCTTTGGTCCCACTAGAGGATGAACCATCATGGGGCTTTCCTTTTTGGTGGTTCTTACATGGAGCCTTCCTCTTTTTACCCTTCCCTTGGCCAATTGCCATCACAGGAGCAGCCATAGCAGGGGAAGATGCAACAGATTTGTCTTTGAGGTTGCTCTCAACAGTCCTCAACAGTCCTTGGAGCTTGCTCAAGGAGACCTCCTCATTGTTCATGTGGTAGGTCATTCTGAACTAGTTGTAACAGGAGGGCAAGGAGTGGAGGATTATGTCGATAGCCAAATCCTCATCAAACTTAACATTAAGTTTGAGAAGACGATCAACGTACCTCTGTATTTTCTGCAAATGAGGGGTTAGGGATTTTCCACTCCCCATCTTAGTGGTGATCATGTTAGTAATGATCTCATAGCACTCTTGCCTCGTGCTCTGGTGATACATGTCCAGCAAATCCTGATGCATTTCATACGGATACATGTCCTCATAGGACTTTTGGAATTTGAGGTTCATGGTGGCCAGCATGATGCAATGAACTTTCGTGGCATCACGCTTGTGGGCCTCAAAGGCGGCCAACTCTTCAGGAGTAGCAACATCTGGGATGATCTTTTCAAGCTTTTCATCGAGGACATATTCTTTGTCCTCGTAGCGTGTGATCATGCGAATGTACCTCATCCACTCATTGAATTTTGACCCATCAAATGTCACCTTTTGACATAGGTTCATCAACAAGAATTACCCAGAAGCGTTTTTGTTGTTTGCAGACATCTGAAAAAGAAAGGAACAAAGTTTGATTAGAAATGAGTCCCTAATTAAACACCCAAATGAGAAATTAGGGCTAGGACCCAACAACATTATTTACAACTTAGAAAGGGATGTCGTACTCTAAAAGTAAATAATTTGAAGGTAAGTGAATGACGATTCACTAATTCTCACCATGAAAAACAAAAAAGAGATTTAAGTTTTAAATGTATTGAAAACTTCTAGATCTTTGAGATTCATTGAACTTTTCAATGGCATGTTTAAATCTCGATATGCACTTCAAATTTGCGATTGGGATACCGAGGATCGCAAAAAAGTTGTGAATAACCATGCAAATCAACATGGTGCACTCAATGTCTCTATCACCTAATCAATGTGCTGGTAAACGACACACGCTCCATTGATCTATAACAAACATCGAGTCACCCTTCGCAACCAATGCCATCCCCAAATTGATGTGCCGGTTAACCACACGCGCTCCACCAACGTTTGACAAGGGTACAAAGTGTAACTCCATGGATTATCATCATTTTCACATTTTACCCTAATGTAACTAAGATTGGGAATTTGTAAAAACATTGTAGTTACTTTGTATCTTACATTATACTTTTAATGAGGAGAGGATTGCCTTATCCTACCCGTTCGGCTGACAACCCTCCACCAGTTAAGCAAGCGGTGGGTGTGAGTGTACACCCATTAAGCGTCATTTTATAGGCAACAACCTTATACCCACCTTATAGACCGACTTCGTGAATGAGACGTACTAACGGTAAGACTAGCATTTTAAGTTTTATATATATATATATATATATATATATATATATATATATATATATATATATATTAAGCTTGTAATAATATAATAGTATAGGGTTGAATTTTAAACTTGTAAAATTCTAAGGGTTTGAAATTTAAATTATTCAAAATAAACTTTTAATCATAAAATTTAAATTTCAAAACTTGAGGACAAGTTTTGAACTTTTCTAAACAAAAGGGATCAAATAACAAATAATTTAAATTAAACAATTAATTTCATAATTATCTATATTTGACCTAATCCAATTTCAGTCACAAGATAATTACCAAATAATTTAAATAATCCATATTTATCATATAAACAACTAATATTCAAAAGATTTGAAATTATATATTGTTTTGGCAGGGATGATCATTCAAATACAATAAAATTCAGATTTTATATTCAAAAAACGATTTAGGCATTAATCCCATGACAAAACAGAAACAAAATCTCGAAATATCCTCTGCCTGACGCATAGACTCGCCGAGTCAGACCTGGACTCGCTGAGTAGGGCCAACTCGCCGAGTCCAGATACTGACTCGCCGAGTTGAGTCGCGCAAAGCCAAGATAAAATGATTTTCAGCAAACAAACAGTTAAAGCATCACATACAACTGAAACCAATCATGTCTCTGATACCACTGATGGATTTTATGCATAAGAATAATCATATGTGCTCATACAAACCCTAATGCTTGGATCTAGGTTTCTCTATTGTACATGCTTTGAATCCAAGACTTGCAACCCTAGATCTATCATATATAATTCGAAATCAACATCATGAAAACAGATCTAAGTGTTTTACCTCTTTCAAGTAGCTTGAAATCCTTGTAGTCTTCTTGATCTTGAGCTTAGAGTCACAATTGTAACTCCTCTAATGGTTCACAAACCCCACAAGCAAGAAGGCAATATAAGAGAGGGTGAGAGATGCTAAAATCGACCCTAGGGTTCTCTTGGAATCAAGTGTGGCCGATTTTCATAGCCTTGGGGTCTTATTTATACTGCAGGCTGCTAGGGTTTCAGTCTAAACCCTAATGGACAGCTTAGCCACCAAGCAGTCCAAGGAACCTTCTGGAATAAGGCCTTGGAAGAAAATATGATTGATCTCCATCATAATTTCATTCCCCCTTTAGCCCATTAGGTTTCCCAGCCAAAAACTCAACTATCATACATTTGACAGTTTATGCCCCTTTATTTAATTAATCTCTTTTAGTCACCAAATTAATTCCTAATTAATTTATGACCAATACTAATTAAATAAATATGATTTCTCCTTTAATATATTATTCTTATAATATATTAATAAACCATAATCTTCTCTCTCTCCTTAAATTACCTTGTCAAGTTGCTTTGGTGAAGGCAACCCAAAAGGACCATGCACAATCGGGTCAAGTACATACCAAATATAGTTATGGGCTTAGATACTAATCCAATAGGTTTTAGGAAGCTTGGGTTGGATGCATGTTATGATGTTGAGGTAGTTGTTGGGCTTTTGTTGAGTAGTTCAGGTGAGTCATCTCACTATAATTGTGGGTTAAAGGCACCAACGCCGACCCACTAGATTGTGTTACGTAGAATGTTATAGTTGTCTTTGTGACTTGCATGTATGATTGGGTTGAAATACACCCTAAGGCTAAGGCCACTATTGTATGCATGGGTTGAAATAACCCCCAGGGTTGGGACCACTATATTATGCTTGGGTTGACATAAACCCTAGGGTTGGGCCCTTTATTGTATATATGTTCGGGTTGAAATAAACCCCAAGGGTAGACCCATTATTGTATGTTCAGGTTGAAATAAACCATAGGGTTGGGCCCATTATTACATTTTTGGGTTGAAACATACCCTAGGGCTAGCCCATGATTGTATGATGGGTTGGAATATACCCTAGGGTTTGGCCCATGATTAGTATGCTATTTTGTATTTTGGGAACTCGCTAAACTTTTGTGGTTATGGCTTTATATTTAAAATATTTTTAGGTACATTTGGTTTCAAAAGGAAGGGTCCGAATTGATTGCACTACATCCCGTGAAGATATATTTCGCTGATGTTTGAGAATACTTTTACTCTAATCGTCTTTTGGGATAATGAATGAATGATTTTTACTTATTTAAACCGAAAATTTTACACACTATTTTTGAGACGTTACATGACAAATGTCGTCGCTATAGAGCCCATCTATCCTAACAACGTGTCTTTGGTATAGAGTTGGCCTATCCCAATGACAAGTCGTCGGTAAAAGTAATGAATAAAATTTTATTTTTTTCAAAAATCAATCCCGATAGAACCTGTATCGACAACAAGTTTTCGGTATAGGGAGTACCTATTCCAACGACAATTTCCACCTATGGCGACAAGACTATATCGACGACTATGAGCCGACGATATGTTGTCAGTATAGCCTATCTCGACGAAAAGTGTCATCGGCACATGGAAAATTCTTGTAGTGACTCGGACCTCAATACATTTACACTCACGCTCAAACAACTAAACAATCAAACGAAACAAATTAATGTTAGAGACTATATTGAAAAACAATGAACTGAAACCCTAAGTACAAACCGTAGAAGATGAACCAGACATAATAAGAGACTAACTGATCGACAAACCAAAATGATCTTAATACTAAAAATGTATAAATGATCTAGTAGATAAAATATGAAATACTAAAAAAACTAATGTATGAAGAGGATCTGATGAACGTTGAAAAAGACAATGGAAGAACCTTTAAACCCTAACTACTCAGACATCAATTTGTACTCCCAGTATGATATTATAACCCACCGATTATTAGACTCCATCAATTAACTCCTTCAAATAGTCAAGCAACTTCACATATTACATCCAATAACCTCCATCTTTTGTACACTGTAGGACCATCCTCCAACTTTCGCTAAAATATTCAACATCAACTATTTCAATAATACTTTCTTTAAACATGCACTAACCATACCAAGTTAGATCAAGACTTCATGTTTTCCATTTTCAACTTAAGATTGAATAATATTAAGAAATAATCACATTTCTCAACAGTAATGTTTGGTGATTCTACTAGCATACCATTCGTAGTGTTGTAACTTGGCATGCAGTCTAACCGATTGTGTTGGTCGAGTGTGTACTTTTTGTTTATGTACTTGTCCAGCTCAGTGCTTGTCCTTTTTTATATGTTATCGCAATTCAAAAAAAATGTTAGATTTTGGCACTGTCATTAGAGAAACGTAATGACAAAGGAATTGGTTATATGCAATGCAATGTAAGTATGTTGCTCTTATCAATTACATACTGCTATTATCAGTAAAAAATAATTGAATTGTTTTTCTATTATATGTTGAACAAATATAAGTAATTAAAACTTCTTTGTTGGGTTATTTTAACACCAAATTTGGCATGTCTACAAAGAGTTTTGGTACGTATTGGTTGAGTACCATCAATCTACAAACATCATGTTCTTTAAGTTCAATTGGCCATGTAGCTATTCCAGTACACTTGAGTCAGCATCGACTGACATCAGCAATATTAAGTCAATATAGCATCGACCCAGTAGCAGCCTCCATAGCCCCACTTAACAGAAAAATCCATATTGTTTGATCACAAGTGATTAAAAAAATCCATGTGATTAGATTTATTATCACAGATGATTAGATAAAAAGATAAATCCACTTGTTTTTTAATCACAAGGGATTATATAAACCCATGCAATTGTTTCTTTTATCAAAAGTAATATTAATTAAATCTCTGTTCGCTTTTTCTTTTGTTATGAAGTTAAAAAAACAACAAAGAACCTGCCACAGTTAAATACATCAGTTCAACTACAATGTGGTATATATAAAGTTGCATACATGTTTACATGTACATAGTACGTGCAATCTTGAACATAATAATGAACATGATGAAGGCAAAGCTCCAAACATTTGGAAGAATTAGGCAACTTCATACAATCATATCTCAAGAAACCATTAGACCATCTTCCCCAACACCTCCACACCTGAAAACTCATAATCTTTCGTTGCTTGATCAGTTTGCTCCCAACATGCACACGTCATTGGTTTTCTTCTACCGAAACTACAAAAATGGTGACAACAACATCCTAAAGCAATCCTTATCAAAGTGCTTAACACAGTACTACCCCTTCGCAGGTAGGATTCCAACTCCTTTTTTACCTTACATCAACTGCAACGACGAAGGGGTTGAGTTCCTTGAAGCTTTTATTGATAGCCCAATGGATGATTTCATTCATAAGAATGAGCAAAACGAAACCCTAGACCAACTCTTTCCTTATGGCCTCAGCTGCACTCTTCGTGCTTCTTGCCCTAAGTTGCTCGATGTCCAGCTGAACCATTTTGCTGGTGGTGGAGCAGCAGTGGCTGTGTCCATGTCGCACAGGCTTGCTGATGGAGGGACCTTTTCCAACTTCATCAACCATTGGGCCACTGTTACACGTTGTCAGCCACCAGTAAATCCATCTTTCATCTCATCCTCCACAAGTAATAACATTAGGTTGCCTAAGTTCATTGTTAAGGACTTGGATAAAGTAAAGTATGCTACGAGGATATTTGTGTTTCCCAATTCAAAACTAAACGAGCTGAAGAAGAAGGTTATTGCCACTGGCAAAGCTCCAATGAAACCTTCTCGAGTTGAAGTGTTAACGTCTTTACTGTTTAAACACGCAATGAGTGCAGCGGAAACAAATTCAGGTTCTTTAAAGCCATCAAACTTGTCTCTAGCTACAAACATGAGGAACAAGTTTGTTGAAAACTATTCTGAAACAGCAGCAGGCAACTTATTCACGTTGGCAATAGCAAAGATGGAGGAATTTGGTGAAATCAGGTTGAGTGAGGTGATTTCTGAGGTAAGGAAAGCCAAAATGGGTCTTGAAGGAATGAGAAACGAGCAAGAAGTAGTTGAAAAGTTGCTAAACACATTCTCAACCTTAAAGGGTGATATTTATTATATTTCAAGCTTGTGTAGGGTTCCGTTTTTTGAAGTGGATTTTGGGTGGGGGAAGCCGGTAGAAATACTATTACGAATTCCAAATGTGGATGAGAATACTATCATTTTGATTGATACTCCATCCGGAGATGGTATTACAGCACATGTGCATCTTCCAGAAGAAGAAATGGCGATTCTTCAGAATGACAAAGAGTTTGTTACTTATCTTCAAGACGTCTAAAAATGTATATGCCGTTTGCCCATGATTGTTCACTTGATTATCATCATAAATTCATGCTTTCAGTACGTTTGAAAATGGAAACCCATCAATCTGTTGAAATCCATGGTAACCAGTAAATTAGGATCACATGTTAGAGTCGCAGCTGTACCTGCATCTTGTTCACCAAAAAAAAACAGAAGCAACAGGGGAGAAAGAAAGAAGGACGAAAATTACTTGCTACAAAAGTAAAATCTTATTAAAACTTTAACAAATAAAATAAGTATCCTATTCTAGTATCCTAGTCTAACTTTAAAACTGGGAAATAAACTAATTTAAAAAGAAACTTCGGGAAATAAACTAATCTAAAATTGGGAAATAAACTATTTTATTGAATTAAACCAACATTCTCCTCCTGAATTTCCTTCACTCCTAGCTTCATACGCATGTCTTCAAACTTTATTTTGCCTAAGGACTACATGAACATGTCTGACCACTATGCCACCTCTTTCAACACACTCCCTAATTAAGTGATAAAGGGTATCTATATGTTTACTTGTCCTGTGGAACACCGGGTTTTTCATCAATTCAAGGGCTGACTTGTTATCAACATGAAGAACAACTAGACTAGGTAGAACTCGAGTTAAATCATGGATCATACGAGGTAGCCATAAATTCAACCTCACACAAAGATAGCGCTATTTTTTGTTGCTTTTGTGAGCACCCGTGTCACCAGATTTGCATTGAGGTAATAGGCCGTTCCAGTTGTGCTCCTCGTGTCATTAACATCCTTAGCTAGATCGTTCACTACAAGAAAATTTCGATTTAGCTACGAAAAAATTCCGTAGCTAAAAGCTAAAATTTTGTAGCTAAACCTGAATAACTACAAAAATTGCTACGGAATTTGTCAATGAGATTCCGTAGGTATATTTCTTGTAGCAAACTGTTTAGCTACAGAATTATAGTTCCATAGCATTTTTGCTACGACATTTATTACGTAGCAATTTAATTACACTATACTTCTGTAACAATTTCGTAACAATGAAGTTCGTAGATAATTCCGTAGCCATTTGTTGCGTAACAAATTCCGTAGCCGTTTCTTCCGTAGCAAATTCCGTAGTCATTTGTTCCGTAACAAATTCCGTAGCCGTTTGTTTCGTAGCAAATTCCGTAACCATTTGTTCCGTAACAATTTCCGTAGCCGTTTGTTCCGTAGCAAATTCCGTAACCATTTGTTCCGTAACAAATTTCATAGCCATTTGTTCCCTAGCAAATTCCATAGCTAATTTTTCAGTAACAAATTTCATAGCTATTTGTGATGTTTCAAATTTCATAGCCAATTGTTCCATAGCAAAAATAGGTTCCAAAGCAAATTCATAACGATAAAATATTCAAGAAAATCCAATTTCCATTTATAAGATTAATTGAAATATATAAAAATGCAATAAAATATAATTTTAATAGTTACATAGATTTTTATAGATATATTACATAACTGAAAATCCTTTTACATAGTTCCCTAATCATCAAACCTAAATATTCATTACAAATATTATCACAGTTCAAATTGGAACCACCACAAACACACAAACAACCACAAATGCTCAACAAAAATGGCACAACCTGCAAAATCAAATTTATAAACAACTTTATTAACATTAAAATCTCTTGTATGAAATCCCATTATATCTCTAGTTTTTGACCAACTAGAGATTTAACATCTAGAAATAAACAAAAAATAGAAAAAACAATCCAACTCGTCTATTTGATACACTATTGCCATATACACAATATACACAAGACACAAAATGAATCACCTTTTGAGCACCATCAAATCTAACGTTAGCATGTTGCCAACAGGATTTGAAATTAAGTTAAAACAAAATGACAATACAATGATCCTAGACAACTAGATATTAACTTGTTTTTATAAAACAAAACTTGATTGTCTATTATAAAAGGTAATCTAATAATTAAAGATTCAGATGTTTAAGTTTTTGTGTGCTTTCGTATCTGCAATATAATCACAGATGATTGTAAAAAAACCAAATTTGCATAATGGAATTTTGTAATGGTAGTGGCAGGAGTTGTTTATGATCTTATTATTTATATTGCTACCTATTTCCAAGAAACCAATATAACAAAAATTATTAAATTGAATATTATAGTTGGACTTTGTTTTCTTTAATTTTTACCATCAGCTGATGGGATTGTGTGGTAACGAGTGATTACCTGTTAAGCTTTATAGAGATTTTTCTAGCTCCCAACAAGCCATGACTACATCCATTGCATGGACACGAACAAGAATATAAAATAGTGTGCCTACACATGGAAAAAATGAACGGTTGAATATATGAAAAAAAACAATAAAAGATGAGATCAAAGATTCTTGAAATGAAGTTATAAACAAAAGATTTTGAAAAGGTAAGTGAAATATGCATTTACTCTATTCTTAGTGGCAAAAGCTTTGGAATAAGAGTATCATGATTAATTACCCTTGCCATTTGGGGGCCAATTTGGCCCGTAAAGTAAAGAAAAAAGTCTCAGGACATGTGTAATGTTAATCCTTAAAGCAACTTAACCGTTTTAAGTTTTACCCCTCGTAAACTTTACCCTTTCAGAAGAACTAATTATTATATCTTGTGAGATAATAACTATTCAAGAGGAAACATGTAAAGCATATTTCAATGGTTTGAATGATCCATTTATCGCATCATACAAGCTACAATGTCTTATATAAAGATAATACCAACACATCAAAATGAACATAAAGCATGATGGAACATGAAATCATAATGATTTCATGGATGATTACGAGACTTCAAGATTGAAATTATATGTGAAAAAAATACAGATCTGAAGTGTAATTGTTTAAAGATGATTAAAGCCCAAGTTGTGTCATAGTGTTTAATGGAACATCCGTAATAGAAGTAGATCATAATGGAAACAGATTATGAAAACACTGTCAGAACTTTATTATTATTAATTGTATTGGAATATAATTCAAAGTAAATAAGAAACAAGTTTTTTACCTTTGGGGTTCTTCCAATCAGTCTCTGATATATGAAGGGAAGATTTCTAACAATCACAATCTGCCACTTTCCAATAAATCGTCCTCATTAAATATATGTCCATGAGCTTCCTATGTTGCAAGGGTAGTTTCGTCCCAAAATACAGACCTATATGTAAGTGTGATATCATTAGAATTAATTACCCATAAACTAATTCAAATTATGCATATTAATATGCAGAGTACATACCTTTTCAAGTGAGGCATTTGACATCCCAATCGGGTGATAAAGATCATCCCACCACCAAATGTGAGAGTAGGAACGATACTTTTTCATGGTTTTATGAAAGTTTTGTCTTCATTTGATGTTGTTAATCCATATGTTGAAGTTCTTCAGGAGGTAGAATCTTTAAGCAACCTGATACCATATACAAAAGTTTATCATAAAGTGAATAGAAATGTCCTTCCAATCTATTGCAAAGCTGAATAAAAAGAAGGCATACTAAATCCTAATTACAATTTATTCCCAAACCCTAACTCTATTCTTTCATTGCTAATTAATCATAGCTAGTAATAGTATGCCATATCATTATATTCATATCATCTTTTCTAGCTTGTCAATACTGTTCTTCTTTTTTTTTTTTAAATTAATTCATGCGTTGAATTTTGCCCATCATATTCATACTATCAATTTAAAAATGATATAATCCAGATTCATGGAGTTTGGGAGAGGCATATATGTTCATATTCATCTTAATGCTCTATTTAGAATAACATTACCACCATTAACTTTGAGGTCGTAATTTAGTAAACATGAACTAAGGAGTTTCACAATTTAATCATTGATTTTTACCATGGATTGTTCATATCACTAATCTAGAAAAAATTCTAGCCTTTTACCAATCCAGCCAAAGCGATAAACAACTTGTAGTCATTAAATCAATCAAACTTTGCTCAAGGAACAAGACCTACGCGCATATAATCATAATAAATGCAATTCAAACGTTAGAAGATATTATGAGTGACTTACATGGAGCATCTAGATGATTTAATCTCCCTTCGATTTCTTAGCCAGGATACCACTACATTAGGTTTTTTTTCATGAATACCAAGTCTCGATTTGATCGTACTCGATCTCCAGCCAAATTCCAAAGCCTCGAAAAGAAGAAGTAGCATTGTCGCATCAATAAGCAAAACCGACCATCATCGTGTTAGATGCTAACTCACTTTCCCTCAGAACTCCAACTTTCTTGCTTTCTTCGTGGTCGAGACTGCATCTTAACGCCGAATCGGGAAGGTCATGCACCGAATCAGTACATTGTTGTTGAACAATTATGCCTAATTACACCGCCGGAGATCTGTGTAATGTCGGTAGTAGTCGACGGCATCAGAACTTCGTTGAAACTATGGGTGATTTTATTCTAGCCATCTAACTTGGGGAACTATGAACAGATTTGGATCGAACAAAAAGGAAAACATGCACTTATACCCCTTGTACTTTTGAAATTCGCCAAGCCTATCCCTATTAAAAATAATATTATAACAAAATAATGATAATAAGAATAAATAAAAAACTTATAAAAATACGTAAAGAGATTTATTAATCATAATTAAATTATAATTAAAAATCACAACACGATTAAAATCAATAATATATTTTTGTTGGTAAAATATTATTCTGTTTTTTACTATGGAAGCATATTCCGTAACTAGTTGACTACGGAATATTCCGTAGCCACATAGCTACGGATTCAAATTTTGTAGCTATTTTCCAAATTCAAAAACAACTTAGATACACAAATAACAACAATTAACATTTCCGTTACAAGTTCCGTTGTAAATTAGCTATAAATTTTTAGTGTGTAGCAAATTTTTGTCACAAAATAGCTACAAATTTCTATTGTGTAGCCAACTAGTTACGGATTTTTATTTTGTAACCGATTTTTATAGCCAACTAACTATGAAAATGGATTATGTAACAAGCTTCATAGCAAACTACCTACAACCAACAACCTTGTAGTATATTACGTAGTAAAATAGCTACAAATTTTAATTTTGTAGCAATAATTCGAGATTTAGCTACGGAAATGCAACTCTGTAGCCATTTCCGTAGAAAAATAGCTACGGTCATCCATTCTGTAGCGTATTCCGTATTAAAATATCTACAGATTTTGATTGCGTAGTAACTTTTTGTAGTTATTTTTAATTTAGCTACGGAATGTAACTACGTAGCCATTTCCATAGCAAAATAACTATGAAAAGCCATTTTGTAGCACATTCTGTAATAGAATAGCAACAAATTTTGATTTTGTAGCAACTTTCCGTAGCTATTTAGGATTTTTCTTGTAGTGGTTGTCAGTGTAGCGTGTGATCACTTTCTCATTATCTCCTTTGTTGTAAATCAAGTCAAAATCTAGTGTTCCTTTTACATACCTTAGTATTTGTTTCACGGCTTGTGTGTGCACACTTGTGGGTTTTTCCATGAACCTAGTTACCATTCCCACTACAAAGGAAATATCGGGATGGGAATGTGTGAGATGCCTCAATGCACCCACAAGGCTTCTATAATCAGTTGGATTTACTAATTAACTCCAGTTTCCCGTCTTTCTTTTATTCCAGCTTTGCTTCCATGGGATATATTTGGATGAATTATAGTCACTCATCCTAAATTTTTCAAAAAGCCTTTTTTGCATACACCTTTTGTATTAAACTAATTTCTCCTTCCTTTTTAGTCACTTCCAAATCAACGTGGTAAGCAAGCATTCACATATCACTCATCTCAAATTTTTGGTTCATTTGCTCTTTAAAACTGTTGATGTCATCTTCACAACTACATGTAACAATTAAGTGGTGAACATATACACCAATTTTTAATAAAATCGAATTTTTATTTCTTGAATAAACCGCATGTTCTTGAGCACAACTGAGAAATCCAATATTCTTCAAGCACATGTCGAGTCGAGAGTTCCATGCTCTTGGCACTTGTCGGAGGCCATAGAGAGCCTTTGACAACTTATACACTTTCTGGGCTGTTTCTTATTCATGAAGCCTTTCGGTTGTGAAACAAAAACTTATTCATCAAAGTCTCCGTTCAAGAAAGACGATTTAACATCAAGATGGTGTATTTTCATGCCCTTTTAACTAGTGAAACAAAAACTTCTTCATCGTAGTCTACGCTGGGTTTTTGCACATACATTTTTGCTACAAGTCCAGCCTTGTGTTTCACTATATTACCTTCTAAATCTCTTTTTACTTTGTAAACCCATTTTACACCTATGGGCTGCCTACTTGGTGGCAAGTCGACAAGCTTCCAAGTTTTATTTTTCTCAATTTCTTTAATTTCACTTTTCATTTGTTTTACCCAATTTTCATATTGTTGAGCCATGGTGTATAACTCGGGTTCACCGTCGATCATGAAATAATAAGATTGCTTCACAATGAGAATATATATCATCGAACGATCTGAGTCGCATAGGAGCTTCATCAATTGAACTTGAATCTTTTGGCGATGAGGTGTATGAAGAGTCACCCGATTCATGGTAACTTAGTTGCGCGGTATATGAGATGAAGTCTCCTGTTCATCATCATTAAGATGATCATCAATGAGTTCAAAAGTACATGTAGCGTCGAACTTACTTGACTCTTCCCACTTCAATGCTCGATCTTCCTCAAATAAAACATCTCTACTGGTATAAAATTTCTCAACTTCAGGATCAAGCAACCTATATGCTTTGATGCCTAATAGGATATAACCTAGCCTGAAGCTATGAATATCCTTCTTACCTCAAACAAAATATGTACCGGACCAATCATATACCGAACCAGGTATATGCCGGAACAGGCATATGCCAGGTTATCCATTAAACCAGTCATATGCCGAACCATATGAGATAACAAACAAAGTACAAGAATACGTCACAACAATATAATATTACAAAGGAACTCACAGAAAACAGCTTGTGCAAGGATGTTTGAGTGATGTATCCTTAAACCAACGAAGCGCATCTGTTAAACGGCTAACAAGTACATACAAGCGTACCTTCGGGGTTACGTCCATTAATGTGACATGATGGCATACTTGCTCGGTATAGGAAGATGTTATATGGCTCTTCAACATCAACTATAAATATGTAATGAAGAACACTCTATAAGGTACATACACTTAACCAATCATCCTGAATAGATCATAGTCTAAATACTTTCGTTCCCTCACTCGATATATCGTCGTTATCATTATACAACCTTCCCTGACTTTACCATCAGAGTGTTGGCCTAGGATGCCCTCCCGGTCCATCAGCTTATGAGTTTGTTGTTGTCTCTAGGTTATCCATATCAACAAGGAAACAATAGTCCTTAAACCACGGAAGGCGAACCCGGAGGCGTATCAAGTGGCACCATCTGTGGGACTCTGCAACAAATAGCCAACGACGAAAACACAGTTGTTGATGTGAGTCATATCAGAAGAATGCAGACTCTCGAAGGAAACGAAAAAAAAACACCGTAAATCACGACGGTAGTAAAAAACAAGAATATAATGCTTAAAGAGCTAGAAGAAGAAGGAGAGGAAATAAGCCAAAGACAGTTAGAAGAAGAAGAAGAAGAAAAAAGAAATGGAGGAATTTGAGGCTTTTAAAAACTTCACAATCATGAAAAACCAACCGGAAAAAAGAAACAATTAAAAAACTCAAAAAGAAAAGGAATGGTATTTAGTGTCAATGCACACCAGTCAAACAAAAGACTCAGACGAGACAGAAACAAGAGTCAAAAGCAGCAAGCAAGGAGCAGTAAGAAAGAAAATAAGGAAAAAAAAGGGGGAAAACTCAGACCTTTCCCGTCATAAGAAAACAACAAAGAGCCACCCGAAAGAGCGAGAAGTGTCACCAGAAATGGTAGAAGCAAAACGATACAATCATCTGAAAATGGCTGAAAGGACCTAGAACACTGATGTATGACGAAACTGGAGATCCGAATGATCATGCATCCAACTTCTAGTGGGATATTAAAATGATTTTGATGGATCCAAAGTTATGGAGTCTATACTTCGGAAGAACCTTATACGGATCTGTCTGATACTGTTCGATACTGGTTGGCAAGTTTACCCCCCAAAAGCATAGGATGCTTTGAAGAGTTATGTCTGAAATTTTGCAATAGCTTCAAACAAAAAAAAAGATTCTAACAACAAGAGTGTAACATCCCGGAATATCAAGAGTAAAGTTGAAGGGCTAAAAGAGTAAATTGGGAAGGGGAACTCGGCGAGTCAATGGGGGGAATCGGCGAGTAGGGTCGCGACTTTGGTCGCGTGTTAAGTGGCCAACTCGGCGAGTCAGCGGATGGACTCGGCGAGCAGGCGCTGAGTGGAGAAAACCCTAAATCCGGAGGATGAGCCCTATTTAAAGGACATTATACCCTCTCCCCAGCCTCTTTACCCCCTGTAGAAGTCTAGAAAGCCCTGAGGCGTGATTTTGAGGGATTAGAGTGCAATTGGAGCTTGGAGAAGTGTTTGTTGAAGAAATCTTGAAGGAGAAGAGACTTGAATCAAAGGGCTTTGCAAGGATCCGGATTAATCTTCTCTTGGAGCTTCCTTTTGAGGTATTATTTCATTGTTTGAGCTGCTATTATCTAGATTCATCATTTTTGGAGGTGTTAGAGATCATATCCTTTGGTGTATTGGAGTTTAGAGGTTAGATCTGAGGTTGCTACCTCAGATCTGGAATGGAAAAGGGTTAGAATGCATAAAAGTCCCTGCTTTTGAGTTGTTGGTGGAGCTATCTTGTCCCAAGCCCAAACCCTAGAGTGAAAATGCCTAGATCTCCTTGGATTCACGTAAAGTTTGCCACTTTACGTGATGGATGGCCTTAGGAAGGGTAGATCTATGGTTTGGATCATCTACATGGGTTGGAAAGCCTCGGTATGGATTCAGACCCGGTGATACTCGGCGAGTCACATGGGTAGACTCGGCGAGTTGCTTGAAGATAGGCTGGAACTCGGCGAGTTGGATGAAGATGGCCTGGAACTCGATGAGTTGGAAGAACAACTCGGCGAGTAGGTTGAAGATAGCCTTAGACTCGACGAGTCTGTTCTTGGACTCGGCGAGTCTTGTCGAGGAGTCCCAATCTTTTCTGGTTGAGCCGAGAATCGGTGAGTCAAGGGATGACTCGTTGAGTTGTGTGCGAGTGGACTCAGAGTTGTTGGACTCGGCGAGTCTCGGGGTGACTCGGCGAGTTGGGTCGCGGATTGAAGGAAATTCTGAGCATGGGGACTCGGCGAGTCATCGGGTTGACTCGGCGAGTAGAGTCAGTCAGGGGTTGACTTTGACTTTGACCAAGGGTTGACTAGTTGTCTTCCAGGGGTATTTTGGTAATTATTGAGTTCAGTGCCTTGGTGTTGTTCAGTGGAGGAGTTCGCGTCGGAGTTGGAGCGGCGGGATCTTATCTTTTCAGCCGGCAGTTTCGAGGTGATTTATCCTCACTATATCAACAGGGTCTAAGGCACCAAGGCTGGCCCTTTATCGGATTGAGATCCGGGTATTTGTTGTTATGTTATTACCTTGATATGTTTGCATCCTGGTAGCTAGGATGGTATATGTTAGAGACCTGGTTAAGGTCGGTTCCCTGATATGTAGGGTGATGCTATGCTAGTGACTGGATAGGTCGGTATCCTGGTTAGGATGATGGTATGTTATGCGATCTGTTTGATCGACTTGTTGACTGTGAATTGTTATATGATTGTATGTTTATGTGCACATGGTTGTTTGGATTGGAGTTGGGTTGAGGCGGGTCCTGCTTTGTGCTGTAGGCCAAGATACCCAGGGCGGACCGGTTGTCCCGAAGGCCCAGTGAGCGGTCTGGATAGGCTGTAGGCCCCAGGAGGGCGGACCAGACATACCGAGGCTCGGAGAGTGGACCAGGCCGACTGAAGGCCCGGCACGGGCGGACCAGTCATATTGTAGACTCAGAGAGTGGACCGGGTGGATTGAAGGCCCGGTGCGGGCGGACAAATCACACTGTAGACTCGATGTATATGGCTAGACTCGGAGGGTGGATCAGGTGGACTGTTGGCCAGTGCGGCGGACCAGTCACACAGTAGACCCGAAGTGCATGGCTGTTCTATGATCGGATATGTTATGGCATGTTATGCGTGTATGGTATATGTGGTTGGTATTTTGGGGATATCTCACTAAGCTTTCGGGCTTACAGTTGTGGTTTAATGTTTTTCAGGTTCTTCAGGAGACCGTGGCAAGGCAAAGGCGTGATCGTACCGCTCCTCGTGTTTTTGTCGTGATGTGATTCTGGGAATACTTTAAATAAATTGTGTTGAAAACCTTTTTGTGATAACTTTAATGGAATCGGATTGTTTTTGAAAAATTTAAATTGGTTGGAATTTTTCGGTCGTTACAAAGAGCATGCAATATTCGCTTGTCGACAAAGGGAATGGGAGTTCAATAGAGCTTACTTCAAACGATTCAACAAAATCAGTCGAAAAATGCAAACAAGAGACGATCCCATGATCATAGTCACTTTCACTTACGGGTTTCTAGAGGGGGATTTGTTTTGTAAATTGGTAGGTAGGGATTGGGTAAATGCAAAAGAAATGATAGGTAAACTCAATAGTTTCCTTAGACAAAAAACAGAAAATGCCAAAAAAAAAGGAAGAATGGAGGGAAAAGCAGCCATGAGGGGAGGAATAAGAGAAGAATGGACCAAACAACACCATGTGCTGTTCATTAATAACAACACTCATTTCTAGTCAAAATCGAAAGTACACATAGAGAGGAAGAAGCAAGTAATACGATGGATACCAGTCGTATAGATAAGAAACATATGAAGTATACACCCCCCACGGGATCAAAAAGAGAAGACAACAATGATAAAAGAGGAAGTACATCCAGGATCCAAACAAGTTTTTCAATTTCCATAAAAAGCTAGGCCACGCGACCGAAGATTATAAGAGCCTAAAAAGATAGAAAGGGAAAAGTCAAACATCTAGAAGATAAGAGGATCGAGCCCCAAGAAAGGAAGAAGGAAGAGAAGCCAACAATAAGTTAACCAAGAAGCGCAAGGCAGTTAACAATATTGAGTTTAACCTTCATGACCCGATACTGTTCGACCACCATGGTACCAAGCCATTGGTTATTGTGGAAATAGTAAGAAGGACGTTAATACATAGAATCAATGTAGATAATGGGAGCTCAGTCAACATTATCTACGAACACTATTTAAAATACCTTCCAATAGACGTCCATAACTACATACAACTGCCACGTCGGCGGTAGTGGGTTTTGCAAGTCAATATGTATGGCCAGTGGGATGAGTATCATTACCATTCACATTGAAGGATTATATGGGATCAATGCAGCAAACCATTATGTCAAAGTTCATCGTAACAACGGCACCAACAGTACATGGTCTGCTCAAATTCCCTTCCGATGAGGGAATCATAATAGTCCATACTACAACAATGGGACCCCCAAAGTGCAGCCATTTCGTGCAACCCAACGTAGCCAAACCAATCATAGAAGAAGGAAGTGCATATGAGAACACCAAAGGAGTGGTCATTAATGAGAAGTACAAAGAACAAAAGATCAAAATAGGTGCAGAACTACCTAAAGGTTTACAAGAAGGTTTAACCGCTTTGTTAAAATAATATAAATACACGTTTGGATGGAAACATGAAGATATAGTGGGGATCCCCAGGTCATTGATAAAACATTGACTCAATATCAACCCCACTCATACCTCATTGTGCAAAAGAAATGCATAATGGAAAAAGAAAGAAATGAGATAGTGAACAAAGAGGTAAAAGACATGGTAGTAGCAGGAGTTATGAGGGCTACACAGTTTCCCAAAGGGATAGAAAACTTGGTGTTAGTGAAGAAACATGACGGCACCATGAAAATGTGTGTCAATTTCACAGACCTCAATATGGAATGCCCAAAGGATAGCTATCCCCTTCCATAGATAGAACAAAAGATTAAGTTGTTAGGCGGATTTAGGTGGAAATCTCTTTTAGACGCTTACAAAGGATACCACCAAGTGAAAATGGCAATAACATATGAAGATAAAACAACCTTCCACAAGGAGAAAGGAACTTTATGTTACACAAAGATGTCGTTCGGACTGAGAAACACAGGGGCCACATACCAGAGATTAGTAGATAAGGTATGTAAACAACAAACAGAAAGGAACATCAAGGTGTATGTTCATACATGGTAATCAAAAGCAAAGGTCAGGACGATTTCTAGAAAGAAAAAGAGGAGACTCTAAAACAGTTAAGACAAACCAATATGAAACTCAATCCTAAGAAATGTATGTTCCGGATGCAAAAGGGAACATTCATCGGTCATGTCATAACCACAACAGGAATAGAAGCAAATTTGGAGAAGGTAAAAGCATTATGTCAAAACCACAACAGGAATACAAGCAAATTTGGAGAAGGTAAAAGCATTACTGAAGGCACAGACATCGAAGACGGTGAAAGACATATAGAGCTTGAATGAAAAGCTAGCAGCACTAGGAAGGTTCTTGTCAAAGTCATCAAAACATACCTTGCCTTTCTTTCAAGCACTAAAGGCGCATACAGGGAAGAACAATATGGAATGGTTGGAAGAAGTCGAAGAAGCACTCCAGAAGTTAAGGCAACATCTCTTAAGTTTTCCAACGTTGGCAAGTCTGGTCGCCAATGAACCACTCATCCACACTTATCGACAAGTTAGGAAGCAATCACTACATTTCTAGTGGCCGAAAAAGATAAGAAACAGATGCTAGTCTATTTCATAAGTTAGGTGTTGTAAGGGGCTGAGTGAAATTACTCTATAATCAAATAGTTAGTATTGTCTTTAATCTTTGCAGGTAGACAACTACGCTAATACTTTCAAGCCCACTCAATTCGAGTACCGACTAACCAACCAATCAAACAAATCCTAACACAACCGGAAATGTCAGGAGGAATGACTAAATCGGCGATCGAGCTAGGAGAGCATGACATCGACTACAAACCAAGAGTTAGTATAGGTCAAACTTTGGCAGATTTCCGGAAAGAAATACTTGAAGATCAAGCTCAGACAGTGACGCATGTGAACGAAGCCCAACTGTTATCACCGAGCCAAACCCCTATAACAGACAAGGAGTCAAAGTAATGGCCACAACATACCGACGGATCCTCGATTAATGATGGTTCATGTAACGCTAGTTTCCAGGTATTTACATTGTTGGCCTTGCTTTGTATTAACTTTTCCATTTTGGTCCCAAACGCCATGTGTTGGGAATGGAAACCTAGGTGTTGGAACGTCAAGAGTAAGTTTGTGGACGCTAGGCATTCGTACGCAACAAACCCTAATTTTTAGGTTTTGCACCCTATTTAAAGGCCATTATAGCCTCAAAACGTTTCTTATCTCCATATTTCGTCCCTTATAACCCTCCTTTCAAAACCCTAAGTGAGTATGAGTGTTTTGAAGCCTTGGAGTAGTATTTTGGTATCATTTTAGTGTTCTTGGTGGAGAAGGAAGATCTTTAAAGTGTTGGTCTTTCTCTCTAGCCTTTGGATCCGGACGCTTGGCATCTTGGATCGCCTTTTGGAGGCATAAAGTTTAGATTTTGATCACTTTTTTTAGATCTTTCTTAAGCGTAGTTTTATGTTCTTTTTGTCCCAAGAAGTTGACTTTTGTGAGCTTAGAATGCTCCAAAGGTTTGTGCTATCCTTTCAAGCATTTTGGAGGGTTTAAAATCATAAAAATGCAAGCTTGGACCTTGATACTCTTCTATCCAAGAGTTTTGGAACTTTTGAGTGTGATTTAAGTTAGATTTTGGTGTTAGGCTCTTTGTAGTCATGCAAAGTCATAAAGATTGCAAATTTATGACTTTAGACGTTCTTTTAACATTGGTCTGAAGTTTGAACGTTAGGTATTAAGCCTTTAAGACATTGGTTAAGGATTTGGGATTATGTGGTTACGTCAGGCGTTTGATTTAAAACATTGGGCATTCGGACGCCATGCGTCATTTAGTGGACACCAGGCGTTCTCTTAGAAGCCCATTGGATCAATTTATGGCCTTGGGTCAGTTAGGGTTTGGGGCTTAGACTAGTTGGGTCTTGTAGGGAAACGGGAAATTGGTCTTTTGACCTTAATAAGATGAAGGATGAGTAGACCATTGGTATGGGATAAAACCTTTAGTTATTGGTTGGAGTCGTTTCTGGATTATGTTTAGTGTGAGAAGCAGTGTTCGTAGCAGATCGAGTGTTGATTCAGCTATCTTCAGTTAGAGGTAAGTTTTCCTCACTATACTTGTGGGTCGAAGGCACCAATGTCAGCCCACTGGATTATGTATTCTGGTATAGCGGGTGTTGTTACGCAGTAGGTGCGTTGTTAGATCTGCCTGTTTGTCTGACTGGTTGTTTGATTATTTGTTTGTTGAATACGTGTTATTTGTCATGTATGTGTCGGCATAGTATGGTTGGGGTTGAGGTTGTACTGCTATGTGCGGTAGCCAACAAACCCGGGAGTAAACCAGACATAAGTGTGGCCCCAAGGGCAAGCCATACTAATGTTGTGGGCTCGGGAGCAAGTCAGATATGAGATGTGGATCCCGAGGGCAATCCTGACTCATAGTGTGGGCTTAGGGGTAATTCACTATGTTAGTTGTGGACCCAGTATATGATACTATATGTTGTATGTTGGTATTTTGGGGGAACTCACTAAGTTTTGTGCTTACGGTTTTCAGTTTATGTTTTAGGAACTTCTAGCTCGAAAAGGAAAGGCCGGTCAGATCGCACAACATCTACCTATGATTTTCCGCGTCACGTGATTTTGGAATTTTGTACTATGATGATTTGTTACTATGATATACTCTCGTCTATTTTGATATGATTATCATATGAATGAAATGAATTTAAAAATGAAAATTTTATCTGAATTTTTATGATGTTACAAGTTGGTATCAGAGCCTTGGTGTGATGGTACGGGTATTCTTAGGCATGTCTGAACTCAAACTGAAGGTTTGGTAAGTTTTTCATAAAATAAATGTTTTAATAAATGATTTTCTAATAAAAAAAATGGGTGGTGCATGCAATCATCCGAACTCAAGTAAGTGATTCCCAGAATACTCAAACATGTTATGTTATATGCTATGTGAATTGAGAGACGTCTTTAAATGCCTATTGTTTATGCTTTTGAGCTTCTACATCTTTACTGATAGTGAGACATAATTTCATTGCAAGTTCAGTTTTCGTTGCATAATTTCGTATTTCTTCTTTTCATCACTTTCATGCACCCTCTAGTTGATGCTAAATTTGGCGTTTTATAATATTCATGTTATTCATTCTATTATTTTTTTTATATTGAATATTATTATTTGATCTTAATTACATTAATTAAGTCCTTCAATATTTTTGAGTAAACATATGGTATCAACGACATGATTTTTAAGGGTTTGATAAATAAAAACGTAAAACTACTTATTTTCAAATAAGATAAAAGAAAAAAAAAACGTTTGACCATTTAATTGTTAAAAAGATTGAAGAAAGAATTGATAAAGCAATTTTTTTTTTTTTGTATTTTTCTATTTCCGAGATTGAAAGTTTATTTGGTTTTATACAGCATACACATAGAGCTTAAAATTTATGTATTGAAAGGAAATTGATGCAGATGAAAATCATGAAATTAAAGAACAAATTGTGAGATAAATTAGCAATCGATTTAGAATAAAGACGTATGGTAAATATTTTAAGAAGATGAAACTTCGTTATCTTCCACAATTATCCACCCCTTAACTTAAAGTCTTAAACCCTACGAGATCTTTATCTTATTGCCTAAAAAACCATTATTTCCCATAAAAACATAAAAAAACCAAAAGAAAAGAATTAAGATCAAGGACGAGTGTTTTTATTGTAGAGGCTATAACCCAAAAGTCCCAAAATATTTACACCTTTTCAAAGCCTCCCAACACCAAAATCCCATCCAAAACTAAAACATTATTTAAAACAAAAAAGAATATACAAAAAAACCCCCCAAACCCCCCAAAAAAAATATATCAACCACCACCACGATTCACCGCCCTACCACCGCCACCATCGCCGCCACATTTACAACAAACAAACTTCACCGGAACCGAACACATGTCATCAATCCCCACACACCTCGTGTGTTGCCACACCCCACACCCATCACACGCCAACATCCTCTCTCCATCATCATCCTTCGCCCCACACCGACAATCCAATGTCCACGTCTCCACCCCTCTCTCCATCCGATACCGAGTCAACCCGCTCTTCCCATTCCCGTTCCCAACACACTTCCCACTAACTGTAATTGTATTAATATTATTATTATTATTGGACCCGATTAAGAGCTTGATTTGGGTGGACTCATCGACACCTCCATATCCAACGAGCTCATCGGCTTCAAACCTTCTAAGAACTAAATAAACATCTTGGAAAGCTTTCGAGGATTCGGTTTTTAAGTCATGGATTGTTGCGTTAGAGGAAAGGATTAAATGTTCGGGAGGTGGGTTTATTGTGGTTGGTTCTTCCGTGAGTTGGAGTTTGCAGTTTAGGATTAGGGAATGCGGGTTTGAGTTTGGGAATTGGTGTTCGGGGTGGTAGTTTTTTACAAATTGTTTGCAGTCGAGGATTTTTTGAGCGGAGGAGGTTTGGTTTTGGTTTGTTATGTGATTTGGGGTTGTTTGTTGAGGAGGACGGAGTAATGATTCGTATAAGAATCTTAGATCTCGTAATAAATGATCTTCCGAGGGGCAATTTGGGAATTTCGGATTGTTGGTCATCAAGATTGAATTCACGCTTCCCGGTTCCAACCTACATTGATTACTTTCTTGTTTTAGTATTGTACTTTCGAAATCGACAAAATATAACATAAATAAATGAAGGAATAATGACATAAAAGCGTTTAAGTTTGATAGATATATACGAATTTGTCCTTTTGTGGATTTTAGGTTCATTAAAACCGAATGCTTGCAACTTTTTTTCAATTTTACCCTTTTGTGTATTTTTGGTATATTAAAAACCTTAGGGTGCATTTGGTTGTGGAAAGGTGTTTTAATTTTCCAAGAAAATGTTCAGAAGATAAAGTTTAGTTTTCATTTCAGTTTTCAATAAAATATTTAGAAAACATGTTTGGTTGGAACCGGTGGAATTTTCATTTTCTATCTCAGAAATTTTAGAAAATTTTGAAAAACTGTAAAATTCACTTTTCTAATTTACATACAATTCGGAAAACATAAAATTTTCGTTTCTTGTAAAAATTTTGAAAATATTCGGTTTTACCTTTTTTTAAAAGCCCTTAAGTTAGACAAAAATGTTCGCTTTTACCATGTAAATCTACAAAAAAAGGTAAAATTGAAAAGAAAAAAAAAATTACAAGCATCCAGTTTTAGTAACCTAAAATCCGCAAAAGGGTAAATCCGCATAATTCTTCGTAACTTAAGGGCTTTTATGTCATTATCCCATAAACGAAAGTAGGATGCTATAATAAAAAACTTAAAACAAAATTTAGAACTAACCGATATTCAATAGAACCGGAATCCGGATTCAAACGCGCGTTAACCACCATCCCATCCGCCGCTTGTTTCCCTTTCAACTCCTTAAGACAATAATCCAAAAGCTCAGGCCGACCCACCCGACAGACCGCGCCACGTAGGGACCGCCAGCTAACCCAAGCGGACCCACTAACCGCACGTAAAACCCTAAACATTGCCTCCTCAACACGCAATATATCACCCATACTCCACGCACACAACACCCTCGAATCACTCAATTTAGCCTTCTTTGAAGAGCAAAAATCATCCTTGTTAGCATCGTGTATTAGGGTTGTTAGATATTGGAAAAGGTCACGGAAAGTTAGGAGTTTGTGATCGGATAAGGATTGGTAGAAGGAAATTGAATCTTGGAGATGTGTTCTTGGTTTACGGGGTTGGTGTGATAAGGTTGATAAGGGTGTGTTTGCTAGGGTTTCGATAGCAGTGTTGTAGGCTTCGAGGGTAATTCCGTAACTTCCCGCACCGAATTTGTAACCCCAGTCTCCGTACCATGGATGACCCTTGATTATTGAGTGGAGTAGTCGGAAGTCTAAACCGTATTTTTTTGATACGTCCATGACACTCACTTGTCTGTGTCATTGAAATACAAAGTAATTTTGTTAGAATTGGGTTAAAAAACAGAAAAGCAAAATGTATTTCACCATTTAATAAACTTAACAGCTTAACCAATTTCTTATGATTAAACAAACCATTATACCTATTTAAACTGTTTAAAAGTATCATTTTTCAGTCACTTTGTTTTCTAAAAGTTTAAAATTAGGAAAAAGAAAACAAGAGTGATTAAGCAAACCACTATACCAAATAACGACTGTTTAAAAGTACCATTTTTCAGTCACTGTGTGTTCAAAAAAACTTTACAATTAAAAAAAAGAGCTTTACAGCATTTTCCCTACTAAACAATTGCAAAATTCAATAAACTTGTTATTCATTCTATTATTGATTTTGACTTTGAAAAATCCTTGTATTCAACTTCAATTCTTATTGCTTTATGCAACTGAAAAACCCAAAAATGGAAGAAAAAAATAACAAAAACACAACTAAAATGGAGAGATTCCTAACCTGACTCCAAGAACTTTACAAAGTCGATCCCAAAAGTCCATGATATGAGTGCCTGAAAGGACCCTTGACCCACCTTCTCTCCCATTGACTCTAAGAAGATGTCCATAACCATTTACATGAACTACACCATGTAAAAGATGATTGGTATCATCCAATTGGTTATGCATCCAATCCTCTATATCTTCAGTAGTCATCACATGGTTGCATGTCTTACACCTGCAAAACCTCAAAATCAATACACATACTCTTTGATAAATGATACATAATACGTTCACTATTACTATGAAAGGATTGTATCTTTGTGTAGAATTCACATGAGATAACAAGAAAAACAAACAGAGACACATACAGAGAGAGAGAGAGAGAGAGCAGACCTTGAGTCTGATAAATGGAGGGAAGCACCACAACCAGCACATGACTTGTTGTAACCACCAATGGAAGCCCCATCACCCTTTATTATGAAATGGTATCTCTTTCCACATACAGGGTTCCCGCTCCACCCTTCATATACATATAACAATCCAGTTATACCAAGTCTTTGTATATATTAAGTGAATTATTCTTTATAACACAATATCTCTTTCAAGCCTAATCGCCAAAATACAACATAAATGAAATAAACACAATGAATAAAACACAGATTCATCTTATCTGAGAGAAGGTGTCATGTGTCATGAAAGGAGTGATCTGATATTTAGTAGTAATAGTTTAAAGTAGATAAAAAATTAATCGGATTCATGTAATGTTTGAGCATGTAAAACCTAATAAAACAAGAATGAGCTAACAAATTTCGGATTGAAACCGGATCAAAGCAAAATGACTTGCAATTATCGACAAACCGTTGCCTAAACACTACGAATAAACAAAAATCAAACGAGATCGGAGAGAATTTGGAACAAATAAGCACAGATACAGAAAAATTTGCCGCCGGAAAATCGATGATGCCTAAACGAAACGCCGGTGATTCTCGAACAGATACCATGTCGATGATCGGAAAAGCAATCACCAATTCAAGGAGGGAGATGGAAATACGATCTGGGAATTTCAAGGAGAATACGCTAATGGAAACGTAAAGATGGAGATAGATAGAAAATGGAAAAAGAGGTAAAGACAAGGTGAAAGTACGACTCTCAAGCACATAGAAACACTCAATACGACGTCGGTATGACATAAATATAATATATTCTATTATTTATGAATAAAACAAAATAAACACAATAATGTAATACCAAGTTTATTAAATAAAAATAAAAAATATATCCTATATAAAAAAATCAAGTGATTTGAAATAAATTTTGTTTCAACTTTTTTAGCTAAAAGTACGTGACTAAAAAGACACGTACCAAACAAGAAGACCCACGAATGTCGTTAATGTCACCAAGTAATGTGTCAGCATCAATCATATCTACCCGGATGACAAACCCCCCACATGACCATGACTTTTAAATTATTATTATAATAATACAACTGTTTATTTTATTATTTTATTAATAAAATAATTATTTTTATTATTAGTTTATCTTTGACAAAATTGATGATTAGCACTAATTAAGCTTTCAGCAGCCATACAATCGAAATTATCATCATTAATTAATCACCAATTTTCCCGCCAAGCCAGCTGGCAATATTAAAGACGCATTGAGAATACGAGAAATTTGAGATCTAATTTGATTTTGGATATTTCGAGAACGCAACAACCAACCAAAAGCAAGAAAACATGCAAAAGATGACCGAGTCAAACTGAATCGGATTCGGTCGAGTTGAGTTAACTCACCAACAACTCGGCACTGATCGCAATAAACCGACCTAGATCTGATCACGTCTTCCTCCACCACATCGAGGCAAACAGACGCATCGCCACCGCCCACGGCGGAGCTCGTCTGTTCCCCAACCCGGAACAGGATCTGCCACGTCAGCAGATGCGGTAGGAGAGACGACGGCGGGGGTAGGAGCGCGTGCCGTAGCAAAAACTCACGGACGCTGGTACGGAAAGGGGCCGTCGGCGTCAAATCGCCGGAGGGGAAAGTTAGAAAATCGTTGAGGTCGGCGGTTACTCTTCTTTTCATCCTCTTTAATGGACGGCCGTTGACGACCATTATTTGAAACGTCAGATCCCGGCGTGTGAAAAAGGAATCAAAAACGTCGTACACTGGAATGAAGGAGAAATTGTTGGAAAGAGAAAAGGGAATTTGTGAAAAGGAAAAGAGGCGTAAATTAGGGCTTGAAGTATTGGTTGATTTAATGGAGTCGTGCGAGAGGGGGAATAAAATCGAAGGAGTAGAGTCGGTTTCGGAGGTGGAGAGAGTCAAGTGCTATGAAAACGATTCTTTAAAGGGATTTTGAATTTATCCGTTTGACGATTTATGGCAACTTCATTAATCTAATCAATTAGATTTAAATCAAATTTCAACTTACACCTTAATCATTAAGTTTCAATACTATTTAAAATATTCATTTTTATGGGAAATTGAGTGATCTAACTATTAATTATTGTGATTTACTTTTTTAAATTACATGTTTGAAATTTTTTTAAAATTAATCATCTTCTTCTCTAGAATTAGATCATTCCGGGATTAATGTATTTGGTATGACCCATGCCGATTGGGATTAGGTTGTGGATATATATCATTACAAAAGTTATTATGGAATGCATACATGAATATCATCATATTTCAAACTAAGTGGGCAAATAAGATATCGGATTTGATTCTGATGGGTTTGAGCTTTTGTGGTTTTTAACTAATCTGAAACAAGAAGAATAGGTCCGAAAGATTAATGTGCCCAAATTATATAGTTTTTAGTGTTAGTAAGGACCAAAGTATTAGATAATTAGTTTTTTTACTGTCTTGTGTTATTCTACAATGAAAATTAGTAGTTCGAACACACAGAACAGAACACACTGAACATGTTGGAAATGCAACAAACTACATCGGAATCCGAAGAACAAGTCTAGAATGTTCAACACAGTGTGTTCCAGATAACCAGTTACATACCATAATTATTTTGAAATTAAATTTTCTTTGTTTTTTTCCAGCATGACGATGTATTTATACTTCTCTCAATATTTTGCAAACCCACAATTGTTGTGAATATTCTTACTAAACCAAGAGCCTAACTGCCATACGAGGCTATGTTCCGAAAGAAGTGTTTTTGTAGGTAGTTTGATATTTTTTGTCACGGTACAAAAAATCATTTGCTTTTACATTACGTATTTTGAAGAATTTATAACAAACCCTCCAAGCCCAATACAGGAAATGGTTTTTAAGATTGATGAGTACGAGTTAATGTTTGGGAAGAGGGAATTATGCATTATCACGAGCTTTTGGTTTGGTGAATATTTTGCAACCTCAAATTCCGGTCACGCCTTCGGATTACGTGTGTTTCCTAGGGATCTATTTGCACATAGTATTATTATTTAAAACATATTTAAATTTATGTAATTATTAGTTTTTGTAGTAGATTTAAGAGTTTCAAACATTGTGCCATTATTTTCGAAATAAATACAATTTATTTTTCAAATACCATGATCAATAAATCATAACTAAACACAAAAATGAATGCACTATAAATAACCAACCTTTAATCTATTTATTTAAAGAAAAAAAACCAAAAAAGTTACTCTGAAATTAGAGTATGGAATTTCTCCTGTATTTTGAACTTCTTTGAACTTCACTCTGAAACACATTGTTTCGAACAAAGCGGTCATTTCACCAAAAAAAAAAAGTTTTTTTATCAAAAGAAAATTATTTATATTGGTTAGGTTACTCAATTTCCTCATTCTATTATAAGGATAAATTAGTAAAAATGTATTTAAATAAAAACCTTAAAAAGAAAGTAAACTATAGAAAGTAATATCAATAAAGGTTTTTCTAGCCCAACGGTATCAGGTGTTATTTGTCTTCTTGAGATTGAGAGTCTAAAATACCTAATGGGACATAAGTGGAATTAGAAGTAATTTATAATTAGATTAGATTTTTCGTTACAAAATAAAATAGAAACTAATATCATCTTTTAATTTTTTATATAAATTGCCAAAAAAATAAGCGGTTACATGATCGTCAATGTAGAGAAATTAGTGCTTTGCCCCTCCTCCCTCTCTCGTTGGTGCCTCCTAGCACGGATAAAACGAATGCCTCTTCATATCCTTATTTGTTGCATCCTTCCACCGCAAAACCTACCACAATCCCCCATCCATCCTTCATTAATGCCTCCTACCACCACCGGCGAGAACCATCATCCTCATGAAAATATCTTTATGCCTAAGAGTCATTATAGAATGATATTTTGTTAATGACATATGATCTTATAGTGACAAACTTTATAGAAATCTAATATTAATTGATTAATTATTAGATGAATATGATTATTAATAAATATAATCAACACTTGTAGTTAATTCAAAAATTATTATTTTATGAAAATAATATTTTACCAACATATAGGGAATTATTGGTTTTAGGTAATAATAATAAAATGGAACATTTAACTATTTATATTCATATATTATGAATATATAATTCATGTACAGATGGACACTTTGAGTAATCCTCTAATTGACATATGGAACTAGTTAGTTAGTATTTTAAGTGAAGTCAAAACCAACTTTGACTAGTTTGTAGTCAAATTCGTAGGTCCATCTTTATTGGAAGAAGGTTGATTGTCGGTTCATCTCTTTCGCCCATACTTGTCCTTAGAGGCCATGCTTTGACTTGTTAGATGGTATGGTCCCTTCCTACACATGTCATGGTATATAAAGAAGAGTATGTGACAAAAACTAGCTAATTGTTTCACACTCTTGTCTTTTCTCTCCAATTTTCGATAACAAACGTTCCCTCCCTCTCCACTTTGTCTTGCAATTTGGTGTAAGATTTAAAGTTTCATAAAGTGCTTCTATTTAATGCTAATTTAGTATAAGTCTTAATAGCTTAAGAACAACTTATATACAAGTGAAGACTAGCATGTTTTAGTGGTTGATCCTTTCTTGGTGGATACATTATATATAGCCTCTTTTTTGGAGCTTCATGTCATCTTCATTAACTTTCAATCTCCCATGAGAATCAAAGACTTCAAATGCTGTAATATTTTGCTTTCTATGTTTAATTTAATATTTTCATGATTGCAAATGATCGTTGGTGGGTTAAAATGGTTTTAAGTTTATTATAATTTTAAAGCTTTTGTTGTCGTTATTAGCGTTTGTGAGAAAACAATTTTGAATAAAACCCAACATGTCATCATACTTAGATTTGTCAAGTAAGTCTTCATCATATTTATGTATTTTTAATTTGTAATTTCACTTCTTTTGCACTCATATTGGGATTTATCCTTATAAATAGAGATAATTAAATTAATTTTTCTGTTATGCTTCTAATTGGTTCCTTGGTGATGTTTCTGATATGTTATCTAGTTTGTGGTGGGCAAAGAAAGTAAGTTCTGGAAACACGATGGAATGCACATATGATGCTTGATTATTTGTCTCAATATAATAAGTAAGTTTTAAGTTGTGAATGTATAACTTTTTGTGTATATTTTTTGTATTAAACTATGAAAATTATATTAATGTGTGATTTTTATTTATTGAATGTGAATTATGAATGTATGAATTTTTGTGAATGTTTACATTTTTTGTATAGTATAAATGTTACGAATATTTACTAATTTCATACTTGGTTTGCCTTAAACTGTAAAGAAGGTATGAATGGTTTATTTTTTAAACTATGGATGGTTTATTAAGTTGTGAACATTGTTTAAACTTAAACATAAAAATGATGATTTTGACCTTCCTTTCCAAAAAACAAGACTTTTACCTCATTGTATCATATATGTTACTATGAAAGTTTAAGATTAGTTACTGATAACGTGCCTCCTAGCCACGTTAGAAGATCTAATGATGCCAATGCCAAATCTCCTAGAACATGTAACAACCCAATTTTCGAAAAAAAAAATAAACTTTTGTTTTCATAACATCAACCATAGTAAATATAAAAATCCCAATACATATCCATGTTATTTTGAAAATTCAATGTACAATGGACCAAATGGAAAACACCAAAGAATGCAAGTCTCGTCATCAAGTCGGACCCTTGACCTTATCAATGGAAGTACCTGAATGCCTCGTCATCAAGTCGGGCCCATGCACAAGCTTAGTGATTTCCCAATCACACAAAACATATAATCACATATTGTCATGCTCATACATATACATACAATTTGCCATGGACTCCCTCCATGGTCTTCAACGGAATGCCATGGCTACCCCATGATCTTATATCCTAATGTCATGGGCTCCCCCCATGGTCTTGACAAGTGTCATGAGCTCACCCCCATGGTCTTCACATAAGTCTCTACGTAAATCAAATAACATACCATTTCCCATAATATACAACCATATCATGTCAAATAATGGGTCGGCCTTGGTGCCTTTGACCCATGAGTGTGGAGAGAATACTCACCTCAAATACTAACAGTAGCTGAATAGGTCCCCGTCTCCGAGTATCAGCTCCACTCAATCCCTAAACATAAGCAACTCCTTAGATTTAACACAAAACTTCAAACCCTGAAACATCCCAAAAATATGATCCAAAAATTTTAATTCATAAATCAAACCATAGTGACCCAATCATCTCATAAAATCATACGTGAAAATATCAAACATCATATCAAAACACTGTATCAAAAATCACATGTCCAAATATCAGATTAAATCATCCCATGCTAAACATTGTGGTGTGTGCGATGCAGTCATCCCGAGCTCTTCCCCTTACTATCGGACGTACCTGAAACCAAAACTGAAAACTGTAAGCATGAAGCTTAGTGAGTCTCGCTAAACTACCACATACCATACACATGTCATACAACTAGGAGATATGGGCCCCGCCCACACTTAAGGAGATACGGGCCTCGCCCACACTCCACTATCTAGGAGATACGAGCCTCGCCCACACTCTATGAGATATAGGCCCCACCCATACTCAGCTAACTAGGAGATACGGGCCCCGCCTACACTCCGCTGACTATGAGATACATGTTGGGTTTTAAGCATTATAACACTCCTATGATGCACATGCAACCCTAGATGCTTTGGATCTATTTTTTTCTCTAATTATATATGTATTTTCAATTGTCCAAAGCATACATCCTAACTAGCATACAATATAGAATATACAACATAAAACTCAAGTTAGATGAATACCTCTTGATGTAGTTTATAGTTCTTGGCATTAGAAAGCTTTAGCACCTCAAGTGTGATGCCTCTAATGTGTCACAAACACCAAATGCAAGAGGATGCTTCAGAGAATAGGCTAGTTAGCTCGAAATCGATTATCACTCTCTTAGAATGAATGAGCAACCGATTTTAGCTCTAGGGGTTGCTTTTATAATGTTACAAAGGCTAGGGTTTTATCCATGCAAACCCTAATGCACTATGACCCGTCATATTACTTAGGCTCCATAGGTTAAACCTCCATGGACTATCATATTGGTTTAGCCCATCCTAAACAACCATGGATCATTGGCCCACACTATAAGAATCATTGATTTACTTAATCAGTCCCCGTATATTTAATCAGTCTCTTTTTATCACTAAATTAATTCCAAATTAATTCTTGATCAATACTAATTAAATAATATGATTTCTCAATTAACATATTATACTTATAATATATTAATAAATCATAAATAACCTTATTCTCAAAAGTCTATCCTATCAAACTGCACTGGTGAAGGCAACCCAAAAGGACCATGCTACTATCGGGTCAAGTACATCCCAATTATAGTTATGGGCTTAGACACCTAATCCAACAGTCTCCCACTTGGATAAGTCTAATAATTATAGCTACCAATGCATCTTCGAAATTCGATTAGAAATCGTAGCTTTCAAAAGCCGTTGTCGAACTCTGACCTAGTCAGTGACGCGTCCTTTAGATAAGGGATCGTATAATCGTCTGTTCTTCAAGATATCATGCACACAAATACATGGAACATAGTCATACTTATTGTCCTGCAGTTTGTTTCCCGATTTCCAATTTGTCTGACATAGAACATAATTAAACACATCAATTTAGTTATGACCAAGCCCGACACATAAGTCAAAACAAATCATCGAGGGGCCCAAGATATCGCTTTTAATCCTCTTAGGAAAAAAGGAACAGATAAACTTTGACATTGTATGCTTGTACTGACTACTCGTTAAATCATGCACAAAGATACTTTTCATAACATCAAGTTACAGATGCGTTTTCAAATCATCAATGCACAACCAACTCGTAGCCAACAACTCAGATATCTTGGTTTGAAGATTATATGATATTATCGTCTCACAATCTCTTGTGATGAATTCCATGAAGTGATTCAGGTGAGTGTGGGTTTAATCCAATACTCAAATCTTATTTCAGGAGTACTCATGAACGTTGTAGCATACTTTTGCAATGTCTAACACCTTATCCATTTTACAAGCCAATTCATAACAGTCTAGCCTCATAACCTACTTCCAAAGTATGATCGACTGTGGATATTTTGAATAATCTTATTATTCTGGAAGTTAAAACATGCAAAAGTGAAACAATAGTAAATAATTGACACAAGACAATAACTTTACTTATAAATAAAACTCCTTTTATTCAATCATCAAATGTCCATTATAGTTTAGCTATTACAAGTTTCCATATATTTATCTAATCACTAAAACTAATATCGCCCGTTATCCCAATTCCCCTTGCATGCTGCAAGTGCCTAACCCTACTTAGTCCCTTCGTGAGGAGATCTGTTGGGTTTTCCTATGATGATACCCTCTTCACAACGGGGTGTCCTTCTTCTACTTGATGTCTTATGAAGTGGTACTTTCTGTCGATATGCCTAGATCTACCATGATCTATTGGTTCCTTGGTTAAGGCAACCGCCCCTTCATTATCGCAGAAAATCTCCACAGGCTCCTTTATGGATGGCACAACTCCAAGGTCTCCGGTGAAGTTCTTCAACCACATCGCCTCTTTCAATGCTTCTCTCGCTGCAATGTACTCTGATTCACATGTTGAATCAGCTACAGTCTCATATCGGAGCTTTTCCATGTTACTGCTCCTCCATTAAGGGTAAACACCCAACCCGACTGAGAGTATAAATTATCTCTGTCAGTCTGAAAACCGGCGTCACAATACCCTGTCACTCTCAAGTCATCACTCCCACCGAGAGTAAGAACGCAGTCCTCCACAGGTACTTAAGAATGTTCTTTACTACAGTCCAGTGAGCTTTACCAGGATTCCCTTGATATCTACTGACCATGCTCAAAGCAAAGGTCACATCAGGGCGAGTACAAGTCATAGCATACATGATCGAGCCAACTGTGGAAGCATATGGTACTCGACTCATTTCTACTATCTTAGCCTCTATACTCGGACTCTGAGTCTTACTTAGTTTGGTATTGTTTTGGATAGGTAAGTCGCCTGTCTTGGAGTTCTCCATGCTGAAATGC
This sequence comes from Lactuca serriola, assembly GCF_051521515.1. Lineage (NCBI taxonomy): Eukaryota > Viridiplantae > Streptophyta > Magnoliopsida > Asterales > Asteraceae > Lactuca > Lactuca serriola. The sequence continues at coordinate 253,663,460 of NC_136410.1, read as the reverse complement.
TTCAACACCTTGTCCAAGTAGGTACTTTGACTAAGTCCTATTAGTATTTTACTATTGTTTCTCAATATCCTTATCCCTAGAATATAGGCAGCTTCTCCAAGGTCCTTCATAGCGAAACACTTCCCAAGCCAAGACTTAATTTCCTACAAGGTTGGAATGTCATTTCCTATGAGAAGTATGTCAACTACATACAATACCAGAAAGCTAACTATACTCCCACTAGCTTTGACATATACACAAGACTCATCCTCGCTTCTCGAAAATCCAAACTCTTTGACTTTCTCATCGAAACAAAGATTCTGTTTGCAAGATGCTTGTTTCAATCCATAGATGGATTTCTCAAGCTTACACACTCTATTAGGGTACTTTGCATCGACAAAACCCTCTAGCTGACTCATGTAAACATCTTCAGCCAACTTTCCATTAAGGAAAGTGGTTTTGACATCGATTTTCCATATTTCATAGTCATGAAATGCAGCTATGGCAAGCATAACCCTTATAGATTTAAGATTTAATCTTTGCTACTAGTGAGAAGGTCTTATCATAGTCAACTCCCTGAGTTTGAATAAAGCCCTTCGCAAACCAATAGCGGCCTTATATGTGTGCACTTTCCTATCCGTACCGGTCTTCTTCTTGAAGATCCATTGGCACCCGACTGTCTTACGATCCGGTACATTGTCAACCAAGTTCCAAACTTGATTGTCATACATGGACTGAATCTCACTGTCATTGCCTCTTTCTGATTAGCAGTCTCGAGGCCTGCTATAGCCTCCTTGTAGTTGTTAGGTTCGTCCAGATTTATCAATGTACTATCACTAATAAATGTATCACCTTCAGCTGCTATATAAAAACCATATAACATAGGTGGAACACCAACTCTACTGGAACGTCTCAGAGGTACGGACTGGTCAATCGGTTCAACAGGAGTTTCCTCCTCGGGTTGAGTGCTAGTGTTTGAGGTTCCTTCATCACTTAACTCTTGAAGCTCTTCAAGGTCAATTTGCCTCCCACTATCCTCTTGGCATATGAGTTCTCTCTCTCGGAAAACCCCTCTCCTCACAACGAAGACAACATTGTCACTCGGTCTATAAAAGAGATATCCAAAGGACTTTTGCGGGTAGCCGATGAAAATACATCGCTCACTACGAGGTTCGAGCTTGTCGTGAGTCTCGCGTCTCACGAAAGCCTCATAACCACAAACTTTGATGTGATCCAATGAGGGAACCTTCCCTGTCCACACCTCGTGAAGCATTTTGGCAACCTTCTTAGTATGTGTCACACCCCCGAACCAAACGACGGAAACGTTCGGGGGTTGTTGTGACTCAATTGAATACCATCACAATGAATATACATGAAACATAACATCATACAATACCAAGCATTGGAATATTACAACTGGTAGTGTTTACATTCATCACATTGCTCCATAATATTACATGCCCAAAAGTAAATTGTTCGATACTAATTAAACAACAGCAAAACGTCATAGAGTACAATTCTTCCTTCACTTTATCGGTTACCTGAGAATACAAGTATTTTGAAAAACGTCAACATATGAAATGTTGGTGAGCTCATAAGTAATGTTTGAAATCCAATGTTTTGTATTGTTTTGAAAACCACCAGAAAATCCGATATTTTTTGAAAATAGTATAGTATAAAAGGTGTGAAGATCCGTAAGTATGCTTGTTTGTTTCTATAAATGTAAGAGTACGATTTGTAAAACTCGGTATGTAGTTCGTGGGTGTATTAATTGAAAACCCTAGGAAAACGCGACGTTTTCCTAATACTTTGCATTAAATAATTTATGTGTTGTTATTTCGTTACGACAGGTGTATTCGTTGAGCTCCGGAGTCATTAGATTAATTGTGGATTGTGAATTGTTGTAAACGTACATTAATGAAAATGACCAGTTGACAACCGTACAAACGATTCCCTTAGGCGTTGCTCGCACTATTCACTTAACCCAACCACCCGGACTCATGTAGCCCCACAACCGAGGGGAAAAAGGGGTGCAAAACCCCTATATTTCCCTACGTCGTTCAAGGCTATCGTGAATGCGAAGGGCCCTTAGCCCGACTCGCATTGGTGAATTCTCGACTTTGCTAGCAGTACCGAAGGACCCTTGGGGACCAGCAGCACGTTTGCCATTGAAAGTCCTTTTACACGGAATTCAGTCGTATTTGACCCAACTACATGTAAGCAAATTTCCTTCGGGCCTGAAGATCATGTCATTGGGCTAGCTAGGCCCAACAAGCATGATTTGAAACTTTTGGGCCCAAGGACGGTGTATCGACGTCTGGTGTATTCCCGCGTGTGTATTGAGTTTTCGAGATTTCCATGTGTGTATTGAAGTATCGTCGCGTTAGTAGTTTCAGGTTTGTTATTGATTTGAGACCGAATCAATTCGTTTGATAACGATTTTTGGTGTTGAAGGTGAATTGTGTTTCGCCGATAGTCGAGGTACTAGTATTTCATCGTGTCGGGTTCATTGTTTAAGACATTAGTCTTTTACATTTTTCAGACCCTTCTTTTTGGATGAATTTACACTTTTGGACCCCTTATATATAATAATTTATATTTTAGTCCTTAAGCCATTTTTCTTGACACTTTAGTATCAAAACTTGTAGAAAAGTATTTTTCAGCTCAAAGCTTATTGAAAAAAAGTTTTAGTCTCTCAAAATGAAACTTTTTCGGCTGGAACCCTCAATTTCGCAAATTTTACACTTTTGGTCCAAAATAGAGAATCTTTGCATCTTTGGTCCCTTTTAAATATGAAAAGCATTTTTAACCTTTGAAATGGACTTGGGGCACTAGTAGTCCCCTGTTTTACAGAAAAATGCATTTTCAGCCCCTCAACTTTGAAATTTTTGCATATTGGGCCTTATTGGGCCGAAAAGTTCATTTTTAGCCAATTAAGCTTAAAAATTTACATTTTGATCATTCCAAAGTGTAAATTTCTGGAAAATATAAATCTGTTTTGACACATATCAACCTTCAGAATCTGTATTTTTACATTTTGAGCCCTTAAATTTCATATTTTTAGCATTTTGAGTCCAAAAATGTGATTTTTAGCCCAAGATGTTCATCTAAACCAACTTGGTTATTTTTATAGTGATGACTTATGTATAATGATATGTTTTAGCACTTGTTTCATGCATCATAATGCAAATCTCTATTTTTAGGTCCTTTTGACTAGTTTCAACACCATAAACACATAAAAGTATGTAAATAAACATAGAAATCATACAAGGCATACACATAATGATAGATCTACACATTTGCTTGCATTCTCCCCCCACAAAACTTATAAAAACCGAAAATAAGGGGGTATGAAGCTCACCTTGGGTGTGGTTTCGGTTTTGGAGAAAAGATGGAAGAAAAATGAGGTGATTTTCGGCCCTATCACACTTTGATGAAGATCTCGGCCTTGAGGTCGTTCTAGGATGCAAGATCGTGATTTCTTATGAGTTAAGAGGAGATGTTTGATAGATCAAAGAACCTAGGTCATAGTTTAAGTATAACGTTACCTTGGATGGTGATTTTTGTGGAAAACCTCCTTGAATGCCCTTGAATCTTCGAAATTTAGTGAAGAGGGTGAAGGTGTTTTTGGAGAGTGTTTGATATGTGAAAGGTGATGAAAGTGTGTGTGTGTGTGTGTGTGTGTGTGTGTTGGAATCGGCCAAGACAAGAAGAAAGAGGAGAGAAAGGGTTGAGTTGACATACATAGATGCATGTTGGTCCATGCATGGAAATATGTGGGACATAAGTAAGGTGGCATGAAGAAGTCAACCCCCTTTCTTCTTGGATTTGGGCCTTGGGCCGAGAATTTGGAAAGGAAAAAGGTTTTTGGGCTTTATTGCCCCTAAGCCCATATAGAGGTTAAGTTGGATGATTTTTGGACCCAAAATAAATATAATATGATTTTTACACTTTGTTGGGCTAGTTTAGGTTAATCATGGTTCATAATTTTTAATTTATTTCATTCTAGGCCCAATATGGCCCAAAATGTTGAAATAAATGGATGTGGGTCCAATTAGATCCCATTTAAAGGTTCTAATCCCATGATAGTCAAATTGGAGGCTTATTGGCCCAATGAGTCCAATAAGGAAGTCCTAGTCCAAAATGGACCTAACAAGAACTTCTAGGGTTTCCAATTGCTTGTTGACCATTTGTATCACTTGTATGGTGTATTTGTTTGAAAATTAGATGTCATAGAGTAAGCATCATACATGCTCTTTAAGTTTTTGATTCTTCATTATACTTGAGTGTAGAGATTACATGACACAAAATTTCTAGTTGTGACAGTATGGACTCGATTAAGGATATAGGCAAAACTCTCTAAGGCATACCCCCAGAATGAGATAGGTAATGAAGCTCGACTCATCATGGGATGAACCATATCCAACAAGGTTCGATTGTGCCTCTCAGCCACACCATTCAGCTGTGGTGTCCTAGGTGACGTCAATTGTGAAACAATTCCACATTCCTTAAGATAGTCTAGGAACTCGATACTAAGATACTAACCACCTAGATTGGATTGGAGCATCTTTATCTTCCTGCCCAATTGATTCTACACTTCTTACTTAAACTCTTTGAACTTTTCAAAGGTTTCTGACTTATGCTTGATTAAGTAGATATAGCCATATTTGTTGTAATCATCGGTAAAAGTCACATAGAAGCAGTTAGCATCCCTTGTGGCGGTTCTGAAGGGTCCACACACATCAATGTGTATGAAATCCAACAAACCTTCACCCCTTTCACAAGTACCAGTGAAGGGTGACTTGGTCATCTTTCCAAGAAAACAAGATTCACAAGTGTCATCCGACTTCAAGTCGAATGAATCCAAAAGTCCATCCTTTTGGAGTTGGGCTATGCGCTTCTTGTTGACATGTCCAAGACGACAATGCCACAAGCATGCCTTGTCCAAAATATTGGACGAATCAATATTCAACACATTATTTCCTATGTTATCTACAACCATCACAGTTTCATATATATACCATTACAAGGTAACGCTTCAAAATAAAATGTACCATTAAGCATTAATACTACCAATTTTATTATTAAAAGAAAAGGTAAAACCTTGTTTATACAAACTGTGAAAAGAAATAATATTTCTCGCCATTTCCGACGAGTAACAACAATTATTCAATTCTAAATTTAACCCACTACTAATCAATAAAGAATAAACTCCAATCTTGGTGACATGCGACATTTTCCTATTTCCCATAATTAAGTTTATCTTCTCGTGCTCCACATCTCTACTTCCTTTTAGTCCCTGCAAATCAGAACAAATGTGAAATCCACAACCTATATCAAGGAACCAAGATTTAGCATGTGATGAGTTATTAGAAAGAATAGTGTAAAAACCTGCGAAGGTGGGCTTTATTTGCCCATCCTTAATGTCCTGCAAGTATTTGGGGCAGCTTCGTTTCCAGTGCCTTTTTTCATGACAATGGAAGCACTCTGCTTCCTTTGGATTGGTAAAGGGATTACAAGAACCAGCTTTGGTCCCACTGGAAGAGGATCCATCAAGAGACTTTCCCTTGTGGCTCTTAGAAGGATCCTTCCTCTTCTTCCCTTTCCCATGTCCAACTGCCAGAACAGGGGCAACAGCAGTAGGAGTATTTACAACCGACTTGCCTTTCAAGTTGCTTTCTGTAGTTCTTAGAAGGCCTTGAAGCTTGCTAAGAGTGACCTCCTCCTTGTTCATATGATAGGTCATATGAAACTGATCATAACAAGAAGGCAATGAATGTAGGATGATGTCAATAGCCAACTCTTCATCGAAGTTCACATTTAACTTCAGCAAGCGGTCCACATATCTCTACATCTTTTGCAAGTGGGTCGTGAAGGACTCTCCATCCTTCATTTTGGTTGTGATCATGGAGGCAATGATCTCATACCTCTCCTGCCGAGCACTTTGATGGTACCTTTCCATCAAATCTTGGTGCATTTCAAAGGGCCAGAGGTCCTCATAGGACTTTTGAAGCTCAGCAGTCATGGTATCAATCATAATACACAACACCTTTGTCGTGTACCTCTCATGAACCCTGTATTCCTCGATTTGTTCGGGAGTAGCAGTTTGTTCATCAATCTCCTTCAGCTCTTTATCCAGGACATATTCTTTGTCCTCGTAGCGAAGGGCCATATGAATGTTTCCTTTCCAATCGTTAAAGTTTGACCTATCGAAGATAGTTCTCCCAACCAAATTCATGAGGGAGAATGAGCTAGTAGGGTTGGAGTCTGAAGCATTGTTTAGGATAAACATCTAAAAAGAAAGAAGAACAAAGTTTAGATTAGATGAGAATCCTTAATATCACACCCAAATGAAATATTAAAGTTAGGACCCAACACAATATTTTACAATTCAGAAGAGGGATGTCGTGATCCAATTGCAAAATATTTGAAGGTAGGTAGATGACAATTTACCAATTTCCACCGTGAAAACAAAATTGATTATTAAGTTTTAATTCGATTGAAATTCCTAGATTCTTTTGAGATTCATTGAACTTTTTAATGGCATGTTTAAATCTCGATTGTGCCCTTCAAGTTTGTGACTAGGATGTCGAGGATCACAAACAAGGTGTGAATAACCATGCCAATGTACTTAGTACTCTTAATGTTACATATCACCTAATCAATGTGCTGGTTAACCACACACGCTCCATTGATCTATGATTAACATCAAGCTACCCTTTGCCACCCTTGTTAGTCCCAGATTAGTGTGCTGGTTAACCACACACGCTCTACTAACAACTTAGCAAGTTGCAAAGTGCAATTTCATGGAATAGCACCATTTTCACATTTTTCCTAAAGTAACTAAGATTGGGAATTTAATTAAAGTTTAGTTACTTTATAATTATCATTATACTTATAACAAGAATTAATGTCCTATCCTACCCGTTCGGCTAACGACCCTCCACCAATCAAGGAAGCGGTGGGTGAGAGTGGACACCCATTAAACCACCATTTTATAGGCAGTAACATTATACCCCCTTATAGATCGGCTTCGTGAATGATGCCTACTAACGGTAAGACTGACTTGTCTTATATATATATATATATATATTAATTTATATTATTATAATAGTATAAGGGTTTAATTTTAAACTTTTAAAATTCTAAGGTTTGGAATTAAATGTGTCATTAGTGAGACTTTACAAATTCCAAAACTTGAGGGCAAGTTTTGTAACTCTTCAAAACTTTTGGTTTCCATAACTTATGAAAACTTCAGAGTTTTAATGTTAATGAATGAGACTCTTCATATAACTTGAGGACAAGTTACAAAACTCACTTCAAGAACAACTTAGATCAATTTTAACTAACAACATTATCATATAATTTCACTATTGATCTAATCTAACTCATAGCAAGGCAATTCATATTAAATAATACAAATAATTATCTTATTATCTTAAAATTTGACAATTGTCCTTTAATTGGATGACGATCATCATTACCAAATCAGAAAAATATGATTTTTATGATTACAAAACAGTTTGTGGTAATGATCTTAATCTAATTTTGGCCAAAAACTCGAAATTCTGCAACCAGAAGCCTCTACTCGACGAGTGCATGAACTGGACTCGTCGAGTTGCCCTTTTAGTGAGTGAATTCGTCAAGTCAGGCATTGGACTCGACGAGTTCATCAGTTAGAGGCCATAAAATTAATGTTTTCAGCTTTGAGAAATAACCAAGCATCAAATATAATAGAAACCAATCCTAGGCTTTGATACCACTGTTGGGTTTTAAGCACTATAACACTTATATGGTGCACATGCAACCCTAGATTCTTTGGATCTATCTTTTCTCTAATTATGCATGCATTTTCAATTTTCCAAAGCATACATCCTAACTAGCATACAATAGAGGATATAAAACATAAAATTCAAGTTAGATGAATACCTCTTGATGTAGTTTATAGTTCTTGGCCTTAGAAAGCTTTAGCACCTCAAATGTGATGCCTATAATGTGTCACAAACACCAAATGCAAGAGATGGCTTGAGAGAATAAGCTAGTTAGCTCCAAATCGATTATCACTCTCTTAGAATGAATGGCCAACCAATTTTAGCTCCAGGGGGTTGCTTTTATAGTGTTACAAAGGCTAGGGTTTCATCCATGCAAACCTTAATGCACCATGACCCTTTATATTATTTAGGCTCCATGGATTAAACCTCCATGGACTATCATATTGGTTTAGCCCATCCTAAACAACCATGGATCATTGGCCCACACTATAAAAATCATTGATTTACTTAATCACTCCCCGTATATTTAATAAGTTTCTTTTGATCACTAAGTTAATTCCAATTAATTCTTGATCAATACTAATTAAATAATATTATTTCTCAATTTATATATTATACTTATAATACATTAATAAATCACAAATAACATTATTCTCAAAAGTCCATCCTATCAAACTGCACTGGTGAAGGCAACCCAAAAGGACCATGCTACTATCGGGTCAAGTACATCCCAATTATAGTTATGGGATTAGACACCTAATCCAACAATACAGGCCTCGCCCACACTCACATTCCTAACAACACATACAGGCAACACACATACAACAAGTACAACAATCCAACAATTTGACTGATATCTATACTCAGGTAATAATGGGATACAGGCCCTACCCACACTTCATGTTCCTATCAAGAACATACAAACTAAACGGTTCGGCATTGGTGCCTTCAACCCGTTCAAACCAGGAGGAACTTACCGCGCTCTGCTGAAGTCCTGCAGATAATTCTCATGCTACTGGCTGACAAATTCTTGAACTGTCAACATCGAAATAAACCCAATTAACCAGTTGGGTTTCAATGCATTACCATAAACCCACACTTGGGTTTCAACCTTCATCTTCTCCTAACCTAAAAAACCGTAAACCTAATCCATCTTGGTGATTTTGGATCCATTTTAGTGTTTTGGTGGCTAGAAGAAGAAGAAGGAAGGAAGTGCTCTAATGGTGGTGTAGGCAGTGAATCATCATCATCATCCTTTCCTGCTTTTGGACCCTTGTAAGTATCAAAGGCTCCAAATTTATTTCCTATCATGGATAGATCTTGATTTTTGTCCATTTTATTGGTGTTATTGCATGCTTGAGTAGAGTAAATCCGTAAAGTTGGAAAGTTTATGGATTCTAAGAGTCCCCAGATCGTAATATTGTCCATATCTGAAATATGGTATGGATTTGAGGCATGCATGCAATATTGAAGCTCATTTCTTCACTTTTGGCCTAGAATATGGATGGATCATAATTGTGACATCCCCTAATTTCTCGGCCAGAAAAGACCGATTTAATTTATGCTTTTTAAAATCAAATCAGAGAAATCTTTATAAAAGATGTTGCGGAATTGGTCCCCAAAACAAAATATGATAAAAGTTTGTCAAAACCTTTCTTTAACAAATATATCATTTCCTTTTATAACAAAACCTCGGGATGTCATCTTCCGATACAGATCAAAAGCATAAACAAGACATTATAAGCCTTACAACAACTATTTATAACTACTGGCCTATAATCCAAATCACTCATCATCATCATCCGACTATGCTCGGGGTCCTATACCTATAATATAAATAGTTAAGTGGGTCAGGCTTGGAAGCCTGGTGAGCATATAGGGTTTTCAACTCACAATACATAATTTAATATGCTTAAACATCAATCAATCAACTGAATTACCCCAACCCCATTATCTTATTTATTTCTTAAGGGTTTACCCTAAGAATCAACTATCACTCCTTCCTAAGGATTCATCCTAAGGAATAGACACAAAGTCACCTCGTCACCAGGGTTTATACAACGGGCACTAAGTCCATAGCTGCCAAGGTTTATTCAACTTGTGCTAAGTCCATAGCTCTCATTTATCGACAGTATTATTTACAGGTATTCCTCCTGCAATACATGTCAATGGGTTTTTAGAGTACAACAAATGAACATATAGTTCATTACACCTACAGGTTGCGGGCCTGCTAGTGTTCCAAATAGTCCATGGTTGTCATCCATACTTTGCTGAATGACGGGGGCCCACGTTTGGGTAAGGGCTTTTCTCATATTGCACCACTCACGCCACACGTTTGGGTAAGGGCTTCACCCCTCACTATCAACTCATGATCTCATTTCACCACTCGCTCTCAACTCATGATCTTTATCACTGATCATCTCATCTATCCAACTCACCTTTCATCACACCCACTATTTCATCTACCCATGTTTTACCCAACATTTTTCGTAGATAAAAATACATATACATTTTAAATTATTTAAAAACATGTACAAATCATTCCTTTAGCACCCATCTCAAATAAACAAACAATATATATTTTCACACAGCACGTATTTTATGTAAAATACTTCATATCTATGTGTAAGGTGAAAGTAACTACACACTCACCTGATTTAATGAAAATCGGGCAGCATTTTGATTCCTAAAACGATCGTTTCTATTAAAACCAGGAGTTTTATTGAGAAACCGGGCTATATGAGGGTCGGGCTTCGAAACCGAAAAGATAAATTTTCTGGGCTTCATGGGCACTTCGTGGCGTATTCCGGGAGTTATAATCGATATCGGGGCTTTGGGGAATGTTAAGATGAAGAAAATATGGAAAAAGGGGTTAAAAGTGGCAAAACTCCAAAATTACCCGAGAAGGCTCGCATACACCTTCTATTTATAGGGTCCGAAGGTCGGCTAGGGAGGTGGGGTCCGCAGGCAAGGGTGCGCAGGTGCTGACACATAGGTTGCGCGTGCGAGGGCCTCGCTGGAGGCTTCTGATTGGACCGCTTCAGACAGCTCCTCGGTTCGAACACGTTGTTGATGACACATCGAGATCGGACACGGGGCAGCCTCTTATTGGACCGAACCTTCAGTGCGAGGAGGGTGCGACATGCCTCGCCAGCTGGCCTCCGGTGACACCGCAGTTCAGACACGTGGCAAGCATGCAACGAGGGTGACGTGGCATTTCCGGGTGAAGCTTATCTATGCAAAATTTCTCGGTTTTCACGCCAAAACTTCTAAAATCCATAACTTTCGCATACGAGCTCCGTTTTTGACGTTCTTTATATGCACGCGTAGGTAAAATTACGCTATACAACTTTCATTTAGACTTCGTCGGCTAACTTTGACTTTAATTTTTATATTATTATTTTTAATAGACCGGGACAGGAAATCCGTTAAAATTTCATAACTTCTTCATCCGACGTCCGTTTTCGTCAGACTTTTTACCGTTATGCTACTAATGACGAGACCTTCAATTCTCGTTTAGGTCGTGTCGGCTAAAGATCACTCAATCTAAAATTCGAGTTTTTAGCTATTTACTGCTAAGCTGAAACTTCGAAAAATCATAACTTCCTCATACGAAGTCAAATTCGGGTGTTCTTTTTATACATACTCTCGGTTTAACGAGGACTATGAGTTTTGTTTAGATTACTAAGGCTAAAAAGTGGTTTATCAAAAACTCACTTTTTATGACATTCGGCACCGTGCCCGTTTATCGTGAAACTTCGACATGTCATAACTTCTTCGTTATAACTCGGATTTCGGCATTCTTTATATATCCGTAATCCCTGTCACGCCCACTACAAGTTTCTTAATATATTGGCTTTATCTAAAATTTAATTTTTGACGCTCATTTTTATTCTTAATTAATTAAATCCTAATACTTAAGCATAAAACACATAATTCACATAATTCCTTTTCATTTATTCTAAATGATTTACAAAGGTTAACCTAGACCATTATGTCAATATCAATGCTTAGCCTAGAAACATGGGCGTTACAATAATTGGTGCATGCATGGCCATAAAGGAAACATTTTTATGGACCTTAGGGGTCTTGTTTAACTTCTGGATGAAGTAGACTCGAGGAATTAATGGAATAAGGACTTAAAATGGAGACCTTTAGTTACAGACAATGCTCATGATGTGAGTTGTAAGATCTCACGACGTGAGATTTGAAGCACCCCGTCTTCTGTTAGAATCCTCGAAGCTCACAATGTGAGAATGGGTGCTCACATCGTGATGTCAATTCATGTGGTTTCTTTGCCTGAGTTGACTAGATTGGGTCGATTCGAGTGGGAATTGTACTGGGTACGCTGTCACGACATGACCAATGCCTGGCCACGACTTGAGGTTGGGTATGGTCTTTAAGGGCCGTTGACTTTGACTTTGACCAAGGTTGACCAATTTTGACTTAAGGATATTTTGGGTATTTCGAATTATTTTTGAGATTTGGTGTAACAGCTCGGATTTCCAGGTATCCTTTATTGTTTTGATTTTTGGTGTTTTGAGAGGGGACTCGGCGAGTTGGAGCTCAGACTCGCCGAGTAGGATCGCGATTCTGGACGCGGGATTCGCCCGGACTCGGCGAGTCCAGGATATGGACTCGGCGAGTCCGCGCTGTTTAATGAAACCCTAATTTCTCGGGTTTGGGACCTATTTAAAGGGCCTTATGGCCGTCATTTGTGCTCACCAGTCCCTTGAGTGAAACCCTATCGAGTGTGAGCGTTTGGAGCAAAGTAGGAGGCCATTAGTGATCTTGGGGGTGTTATTTTGCAAGGAAAAGGAAAATCAGCTAAGGGGAAAGCAAGAGGAGCCATCTTCTGAGGGTTTGGAGTCCAGAACATCACTATTGTGGTAATACCTTCGAGCTATCCTCTTCTATGTTGATGTTTGCATTGATTTAGGGTTATTGAACCCTTTTGTGGCTAGATCTAGTGCTCCCTTGGTCCCTTAAGCGATTTAGACCATAGATCTGGACCCTTGGAGGTCCAGAGTGTCCCTTTGCCCAAGCTTTTTGGGAATCAATGGAGGTTTTGGATTGGAATCCTTATGCCTTAGGTCAAATTGCTATTTATGAGCCATGGGGTGTGTTATGGACACCAAGTTAGGGGCTTTACGTGATGAATCAGTCTAGGAAGGCCAGATCTATGAATTGTTGGAGCAGATCTGACCTTGGGAGCAAGTTGGTGTGGTTGCATGGCATGGACTCGCCGAGTCCGACGAATAGACTCGGCGAGTAGCTTGAAGATTGCCCTTAGATCGGCCAGTGAGTGGTCCAGTCGAGTCATGGGTTGACTCGGTGAGTCACGGCGAGTTAGGAAGGGTGGTCAGTGGACTGAGTCGAACTGGGACCCGCCGAGTTGTTCTTGGAACTCGGCGAGTTGAGTCGGGGTGGCCCCGCGATTCTGCCAGGTGGAACTCGTCGAGTCAGGGGGAGTACTCGACGTGTAAAAAGGGAATCCTAGAGAGTTGGTGAAAACGTCTAGACTCGCCGAGTTGCCCTTGTGCACTCGCCGAGTCCGGTCAAAGTTGACCGTTGACCGTTGACCAGAGTTGACCTGTGTTGACTTCTTAGGGATAGTCAACCTTAGAGATAAAAAGAGTTAATTAGAGTCATGTGATGTTATATGAGGATTAGAGCTCGGAGGATCGAGCACGAGGGATTTCCAGGATTCGTGAGATACCGAGATACGCGAGGTGAGTCTTCTCACTATACTTTACCTTGAGTAGGTAATCAGAGCTATGTGTTAGTGTATGTATGTTATGTGTATGCTATGTGTTGTACTGCATTATTTCTATGTGATTTATGCTGTGCATATTTACAGAGTTGGAACCGGAAGGTTCCTAGGGCTAGAACCTGAGGGTTCACAGAGTTTGGGTGCACGGACCCATAGAGTTATAGCCTCGAGTGGCTAATATGTGTTTTATGTGTGGTATTTTGGGGAACTCACTAAGCTTCGTGCTTACAGTGTTAGTGTTGTTGTTTCAGGTACTAGCGATGATCGTGGGAAGGCGCCGACTTGATCCGTACACACTCAGGGGACTTTTGATATGTATTTATGTGATCTTGGGATTTGTATGACACGAATTGGAACTTTAAACTTAATGTTTTATGAAATTAAATGAGAAATGTTTTTATATTTGCGAAAAATTATTTTGAAAATTTACGGTGTTACAAGTTGGTATCAGAGCCTTGGTTTGAGGGATTCGAGTACACCTTCGGGCGTATTTGAACTCAAACTGAGGATTTGAGATGTATTTTCGAAAAGAGTAAAAGATTTTTGAAAAACGCAGAGCAAGAGATGTGTGTACGATCAGTCAGCGCCCGAATGGTGATTTCCCAAAATACCTTTATATTATGTGATATTGATATTGATATGATGTATCTGCATGCTAGAGTAGGCGAGGTATTACTATTAGGATTAGAGTGGCCTGATTTGTGATGCCTTAGCCTAGGGAGAGGTGAGCTGCTACGAGATGTTTGAGAGTGAGTAGGTAGGAGTGAGGGGCTTATGAGAGATCTATTAGAGAGTGGTTTACGCATGATAGAGTACTTGGGACTTGGGATCCGAAGAGGAGGACTTGGAGTGTGTTCTGGTGCGGTGCGGACAGTAGTATTGGGACCGTACTACTGGAAGCACCGGAGCGGGATGCAGCCCAAGTAGGAATCTTTGGAATGCCAAGAATCAAGGAGGAAAGGGTTGACGAGTGTGAGTATGCTCGTGTGGATTCTAATTTATCGTATGTTGTATTTCAGAGGTAGATCATGATGAGGACACGTTTGATGCCCGAGAGCAGTGGTACCAGTGAGGAGGAGATCCGCCGGATCATTCAGGAGGAGGTGGCTGCGGCCATCAGAGCAGAGATACCGGAGATGTTTGGGTCTATAAAGACCACATTGATTGAGACGTTTGATGAGCGTTATGCCGCTCTTTCTGAGGCTGCTGCTGCAGCGGCTACCGCAGCGATTGCTGCTGCGAGGCCGCAGGGTGGTGATGCGTTGCTGTTCCGCGAGTTCAGCAACACAAAACCACCAGAGTTTGATGGTACTCAGGATCCGGTGGCAGCTATGAGGTGGATATCTGATATTGAGGGGTGTTTCTTCACTTGCTCGTCTCCTGAGCATTTGAAGGTTCGGTTCGCGCTGAACCAGCTTCGCTTGGGAGCGAAGGACTGGTGGAAGTTTGTGACGGCGCATTATACGCCTGCTGAGCTTTCGGCAGTGACCTGGGAGAGGTTCACCACCATGTTCCGGGATGAGTACGTTCCCCAGGTGGAGAGGGAGCGTTTAGCACAGGAGTTTCTAACCCTCAAGCAGGGTAGTGAGTCAGTTACAGCGATCACGAGGATGTTCCATGAGAGGGCGATGTTCTGCCCTGAGCACGTGTCCACTGAGCAGGCATGTATGAGCCGCTACTTGAGCATTCTGAGGCGGGATATTCGGGAGTTCACTGCGAAATCCTCGTACCGGACATTTGCTGAGCTTCAGGCAAATGCCCGGAAGAGGGAGATTGAGCTTGAGACTCAGGCCAGGGAGGAGGCGGAGTCTCAGGGGAGGGATCGGCGACCGGCACAGTCTCAGCCGGCAGCCAAGCGGGCCAAGCCCGCTGATCCCAAACCAGGGAGCCAGAAGGGCCGCACTTGCGGGAAGTGCGGCAAGGGTCATGACGGAGTTTGCCGAGCGGGGTCTTGCTACAAATGTGGTAAGGAGGGGCACATGGCCAAGGACTGCCCCAAGGGGTTTGCGGTGTGTTTTCACTGCAACCAGACCGGACACCGGAAGGCCGAGTGTCCGCAGTTGCGCGGAGCATCTCAGGGATCTGCTCCTGCCGCCATCAGAGCTACAGAGAGTCGGCCTGTGAAGGCCGAGCCGCCGAGAGCTCGAGGGAGAGCCTTCCAGCTGACTGCGGAGGAGGTCCGCGTTGCGCCCGATGTTGTGGCTGGTATGTTTCCTTTCATGTATTTATTTTGATGTTGAGATATTATGCTTATATTATGTTATGCGTAGGTACTTTCCTTGTGAACTCTGTACCTGCTTTAGTGTTATTTGACTCGGGTGCGAGTCGGTCTTTTGTATCTTTGGCCTTTAGTCAGCATATTATTGTTAGTCGTGAGGCATTGAGTCGACCTCTGAGAGTTTCCATAGCTGACGATAGAGTGATTTGTGCCACGGAGGTTCTCTGGGGATGTGTATTAGAGATTTTCGGGGTTGAGTTTCCGATTGATCTGATTCCTATTGTGATGGGTGATGTCTGTGTCATTGTGGGCATGGACTGGTTGAGCCGATTCGGCACAGTCATCGACTGCGAGCGTCAGCTGGTGGCTATACGAGACCGTAGTGGGGGAGTTCTTTCAGTGTACGGCGAGGGTACATGTTCGGGATCAACCTTTTGTTCGGCTGCTAGGGCGAGGCAGTGTCTACAGCAGGGCTGTAAGAGTTTTGTGGCGTATGTAATGGATACGTGAGCGACTCCCGTGAGACCGAGTTCAGTTGAGGAGGTACCGGTGGTGCGTGAGTTTCCAGATGTTTTTCCCGAGGAGTTGCCGGGAGTGCCTCCTGTGAGGCAAGTGGAGTTTGGTATTGATTTGGTTCCAGGGGCCGCACCTATTGCTAAGGTGCCTTATCGTCTTGCACCTCCAGAGATGCAGGAGTTATCCTCGCAGCTTCAGGAGTTGCTGGGGAAGGGATTTATTTGGCCGAGCAGCTCGCCGTGGGGAGCACCTATTCTGTTCGTCAAGAAGAAGGATGGTTCACACCGGATGTGCATTGACTACCGGGAGTTGAACAAGCTGGCGGTCAAGAACCGTCATCTGTTGCCGAGGATCGATGATTTATTCGATCAGTTGCAGGGAGCATCTTGGTTCTCCAAGATTGACTTGAGGTCGGGATATCATCAGGTGAGAGTGCGGGATGAGGACGTCCAGAAGACAGCGTTCAGGACGCGTTATGGGCATTATGAGTTTGTGGTGATGCCTTTTGGGCTCACCAATGCCCCGGTTGTGTTCATGGATCTCATGAACAGGGTATGCAGGCCGATGTTGGATCGGTCGGTGATTGCATTTATCGATGATATTCTGGTATATTCGAGATCTAGAAAGCAGCATGAGGAGCATTTGAGGGAGGTCCTTGGGGTTTTGAGATCGGAGAAACTTTATGCAAAGTTCTCCAAGTGTAATTTCTGGTTGCGGGAGGTTCAGTTCCTTGGACATCTCGTTAATCAGAATGGGATATTGGTCGATCCGGCCAAGGTTGAGGCAGTGATGAGTTGGGAGGTGCCAAAGTCACCCTCTGAGATCAGGAGTTTCCTTGGATTGGTGGGGTATTATCGGAGATTTATCAAGGATTTCTCCAAGATCGCAGTGCCACTCACCAGATTGACCCGAAAGGGTGTTGCATTCTCATGGGGTCCCGAGCAGCAGACCTCCTTTGAGACCCTTCGCCAAAGGTTGTGCGAAGCCCCGGTATTAGCTCTCCCGGAAGGGATGGAGGATTTTGTAGTATATTGTGATGCATCGATTATGGGGCTGGGTGCGGTGTTGATGCAGAGAGGACATGTGATAGCTTATGCATCGAGGCAGCTGAAGCCTCATGAGACGAGATATCCCACGCACGATCTAGAGTTGGGGGCAGTAGTGTTCGCCCTCAAGATTTGCCGTCGCTACTTATATGGGGTTCGGTGTACGATATACACGGACCATAAGAGTTTGAAGTACTTGATGGATCAGCCCAACCTAAATATGCGGCAGAGGAGGTGGTTAGATGTGGTCAAGGATTATGATTGTGAGATCCTGTACCACCCGGGTAAGGCCAATGTGGTGGCTGATGCGTTGAGCCGCAGGGCGGAGAGCACTCCACTGCGAGATGTATGTTTGAGATTGACCGTGATAGCTCCGGTATTGGATGCCATTCGTGGGGCACAGGCAGAGGCTGTGCGACCGGAGATGCAGAAGAGGGAACGGGTCGTTGGTTTGGTTTCAGAGTTCGTTACGGATGGTCAAGGGCTTATGACTTTTCAGGGTCGGATTTGGGTACCGTTTGTGGGCGGTACGCGTACTACTTTGATGGAAGAGGCTCATCGGTCGAAATTTTCGATTCATCCGGGGGCTACGAAGATGTATTTGGATTTGAGGAGAGAGTATTGGTGGCCCTGTATGAAGAGGGACGTCGCCTGGTTTGTTGAGAGGTGCTTGACCTGCCGCAGGGTTAAGGCCGAGCACCAGAGACCGCATGGCAAGTTGCAGTCATTGGAGGTTCCCGAGTGGAAGTGGGAACAGATCGCTATGGATTTCATCACCAAATTGCCGAGAACTGCCAGAGGAGTTGATGCAATTTGGGTGATTGTGGATAGGTTGACGAAGAGCGCTCACTTCCTTGCTATCAGTGAGAGTTCTTCAGCGGAGAAGTTGGCAGAGATATATGTGAGAGAGGTGGTATCTCGGCATGGGGTGCCGATCTCGATCGTTTCGGACCGTGATGTGCGTTTCACTTCCAGATTCTGGAAGAAATTTCATGAGGAGTTGGGTACTAGATTGCATTTTAGTACCGCATATCACCCCCAGACAGACGGTCAGAGTGAGCGGACGATTCAGACGCTTGAGGACATGCTTCGAGCATGTGTGTTGGATTTCGGGGGTAGCTGGGATGCGTATTTACCCTTGGCAGAGTTTTCCTACAACAACAGCCATCATTCGAGAATTGGTATGCCACCCTTTGAGCTGTTGTATGGTAGGAGGTGTCGGACCCCCATTTGCTGGGGAGAGGTTGGGCAGAGAGTGATCGGCAGTACAGAGATCGTGCTTCAGACGACAGAGCAGATTCAGCAGGTCAGACAGAGGTTATTGACCGCCCATAGCCGACAGAAGAGTTATGCAGACAGACGCCGGTCCGAGCTTGAGTTTCAGGTCGGCGACTTCGTTCTCCTGAAGGTCTCTCCTTGGAAAGGAGTGATTCGATTCAGGAAGAGGGGCAAGCTGGGGCCCCGGTATATTGGGTCATTTCGTGTGATTGCGAGGGTAGGCCGGGTAGCCTTTCGTTTGGAATTGCCAGCAGAGTTGGGGCAAATCCACGACACTTTTCATGTGTCGCAATTGAGAAAGTGTATAGCTGATGAGTCGGCAGTGGTTCCATTAGAGGATATTCAGGTGGATGCGAGCCTGAATTATGCCGAGAGACCAGTAGCCATCAGAGATCAGAAGATCAAGGTTCTGAGGAACAAGGAGGTACCTTTGGTGTTGGTTTAGTGGCAACACCGGAAGGGATCGGAGATGACCTGGGAGCCGGAGCGCGAGATGCGGGAGCAGCATCCGGAGCTATTTTCAGAGCGAGACTTCGAGGACGATCTTTAGTTCTAGTGGGGGAGAGTTGTAACAGCTCGGATTTCTAGGTATCCTTTATTGTTTTGATTTTTGGTGTTTTGAGAGGGGACTCGACGAGTTGGAGCTCAGACTCGCCGAGTAGGATCGCGATTCTGGACACGGGATTCGCCCGGACTCAGCGAGTCCAGGATATGGACTCGGCGAGTCCGCGCTGTTTAATGAAACCCTAATTTCTCGGGTTTGGGACCTATTTAAAGGGCCTTATGGCCGTCATTTGTGCTCACCAGTCCCTTGAGTGAAACCCTATCGAGTGTGAGCATTTGGAGCAAAGTAGGAGGCCATTAGTGATCTTGGGGGTGTTATTTTGCAAGGAAAAGGAAAATCAGCTAAGGGGAAAGCAAGATGAGCCATCTTCTGAGGGTTTGGAGTCCAGAGCATCACTATTGTGGTAATACCTTCGAGCTATCCTCTTCTATGTTGATGTTTGCATTGATTTAGGGTTATTGAACCCTTTTGTGGCTAGATCTAGTGCTCCCTTGGTCCCTTAAGCGATTTAGACCATAGATCTGGACCCTTGGAGGTCCAGAGTGTCCCTTTGCCCAAGCTTTTTGGGAATCAATGGAGGTTTTGGATTGGAATCCTTATGCCTTAGGTCAAATTGCTATTTATGAGCCATGGGGTGTGTTATGGACACCAAGTTAGGGGCTTTACGTGATGAATCAGTCTAGGAAGGCCAGATCTATGAATTGTTGGAGCAGATCTGACCTTGGGAGCAAGTTGGTGTGGTTGCATGGCATGGACTCGCCAAGTCCGACGAATAGACTCGGCGAGTAGCTTGAAGATTGCCCTTAGATCGGCCAGTGAGTGGTCCAGTCGAGTCATGGGTTGACTCAGTGAGTCAGGGCGAGTTAGGAAGGGTGGTCTGTGGACTGAGTCGAACTGGGACTCGCCGAGTTGTTCTTGGAACTCGGCGAGTTGAGTCAGGGTGGCCCCGCGATTCTGCCAGGTGGAACTCGTCGAGTCAGGGGGAATACTCGACGTGTAAAAAGGGAATCCTAGAGAGTTGGTGAAAACGTCTAGACTCACCGAGTTGCCCTTGTGCACTCGCCGAGTCCGGTCAAAGTTGACCGTTGACCAGAGTTGACCTGTGTTGACTTCTTAAGGATAGTCAACCTTAGAGATAAAAAGAGTTAATTAGAGTCATGTGATGTTATAGGAGGATTAAAGCTCGGAGGATCGAGCATGAGGGATTTCCAAGATTCGTGAGATACCGAGATACGCGAGGTGAGTCTTCTCACTATACTTTACCTTGAGTAGGTAATCAGAGCTATGTGTTAGTGTATGTATGTTATGTGTATGCTATGTGTTGTACTGCATTATTTCTATGTGATTTATGCTGTGCATATTTACAGAGTTGGAACCGGAAGGTTCCTAGGGCTAGAACCTGAGGGTTCACAGAGTTTGGGTGCACGGACCCATAGAGTTATAGCCTCGAGTGGCTAATATGTGTTTTATGTGTGGTATTTTGGGGAACTCACTAAGCTTCGTGCTTACAGTGTTAGTGTTGTTGTTTCAGGTACTAGCGATGACCGTGGGAAGGTGCCGGCTTGATCCGTACACACTCAAGGGACTTTCGATATGTATTTATGTGATCTTGGGATTTGTATGACACGAATTGGAACTTTAAACTTAATGTTTTATGAAATTAAATGAGAAATGTTTTTATATTTGCAAAAATTATTTTGAAAATTTACGGTGTTACATTTGGTCATTCTGATGATTAGGTATCGGTTTGAGCTGAGATTCAGAGTCAGGATTTGTTATGTTGTAGTGATCTGTTAGATTTGTATCCTGGTATATAGTATGTTGCTATGTTGTAGTGATTTGTTAGATCCGTATCCTGATATATAGGATGTTGCTATGTATAGTGATCTATTAGATATTCATGTTATCTGTTTACTGGCTATATGTTTATCAGTTGTATATGTCGACGTAATGTAGTTGGGTTGAGATTGTACTGCTTTGTGTTGCCATTTAACAAATTTGGTAATGTTTAGCTCAACATGTTGTGTGTGGTTGGGTTAAGGAGGACCAATGCAGGCTGAAGGCCAAGAGGCCCATGGCGTCCCTTTGACAATCGTCAAAACTCAGGTTAGGATTCATCTAGAACATTTTCGTTTCCATGCACGCACATAACTTGGCTTTGGAAGCAACAAGTTGAGCTAGATCGCGACTTAATAGATCCCTCGGAACAAGTAGTGTAACATAACTTGTATTAAGTAGTCACATTGATATGTGAATACTCCAACTAGGTTGTAAAGTGACAAAGTTCAATCTCAAAACTAAACATGAAACCATGTTCGGAAGATTAAAGCTCACGGGTATGTAGAATACCGTAATTTCTTAATCGGAAAATATGACATATTAACTAGTTTGATAACTTATCAAAACCAATTTAATTAAATCATAATGAAACATCCCAAAAATACAGTCCAAAAATTTTCATTTTAATTCATTAATAAAAACCATAAGTATCAAAAAGTCATAAATCGTGTATCTAAAAATGTCATAATATCTGTCAATATATCAAAATCATCTATCAAAACATCAGAGTAAATCCTCCCAGTCTAAAGTTGTGGTGTGTGTCATGCAGTCATCCCGAGCTCTTCCCCTTACTAGCGGAAGTACCTAAAACCAAAACTGAAAACTATAAGAATGAAGCTTAGTGTGTCTCCCCAAACTACCACATACCATACACATAAACACATATAACATACATTGGGCCCCACCCTGCTACATCGAGCAATGCCGGACATCGGCTTGTCCGGCATCGGGCCCCACCTGGCATTGAGCAAAGCTCGACATACACATGGGCATAACTACTAACACACATAATATGAGACCGTGGTCCTGAAACATACAGATACAAACACATGCAAGAATCACAAAGACATCAAGCATGCTAACATTCTTTGGGTACCGCCCCGACATCGGGTCGAGAACCAAAAAACATATAATCCTACATCGGGCCCCGCCCGACAATGGACCTTAATCCGGAACATACCAACATCCATAAACAACCCGACATTGGTGCCTTCGACCCGTTCCTACTGGAGGAAAACTCACCTCACAAAGTTGGCTGCTGAATCTCTCGGTAAGGGATCTCTATAGGCTACTTCCGTGACTCCCCAGCTAACATCATCACAATAACACTTAATCAACTTCCAAAATATTTCTTAGGGTAGAATGACTACATTACCCTTGGTCAAAGTCAACATTCTGGTCAAGTCAACATTCTGGGTTGACTCAACTCGCCGAGTTGACCCATCAACTTGCCGAGTTCTATAAATCAAAAGTCCTGAATTTGCGATCCAACTCGTCGAGTCATCCCCCTGACTCGTCAAGTTCCCTGGCTACTCATAGTCGTGATAAAGCGAGTCAAATCGTCGAGTCCTTCTCTGGACTCGTCGATTTCCTCAGTCTGTTTGGGTCATCTTAAGGGATTAAGCCCCTACTCTTTAGATCCAAGCTTCTTGTTTCTCCTATACACTAAATATGTCCTTTTAGGGGTAAAGTTTCCAACTTTACCCGTTAATAGCCCTTCATCATGGGTTTAGCCCAAACACTAACCCTTTAGGACCTAGATCTTGGTCCACAAGCCATCCATACTCCAACTAAGGCATATTTAATGAGATCCAGACTCTAAGCACTCCATGAACATGTAAATTTCCTAACTTTCTTCCCATGCATGGTATTTTGAAGCTTAGAAAGGCTAAAATGGCAACTTATAGCTTGCATGGGGCTTCCATAGCCATAAAGTTTGCACCTTTATGCCATGTGAGCCCCTCAAGGACATAGATTTGAAGGTATACCCACTTGGGATGTCCATGTCCCAAAGATTATGTTTCCTAGACCAAAAACCCCCATAAAATGATATGAAGGAGATATAACAAGATACTAAGCAAGGTTGAGACTTGCTTACTAGAAAATAAAGAGGATAAGATGTTGTTTCTAGATCTACTAGCTTCCTTCTGAATCCTCAAGCCTCTCCTCTTCTTCACAAGCTTTAAGTACACAAATTTAACTCAAAATGGCTCATAAACTCACAGAAGGCTATAGGGTTTCGTCGATTAGGGTTTGGGAGTTTGAGGCTGGAAATGAGGCCAACAAGTAGGGATTAAGATGCTTAAATAGGGTACAAAACCCCGAAATTAGGGTTTCATCCTAGCACCCCTACTCTTCGAATCGAGGTTCTCAACTCATCGAGTAGGTGACTTAAAATCTCGCGGCCAATCTCGTTTCTACTCGACGAGTCTGGGGCTCCCAACTCGTCGAGTAGATCTTCAAAAGTGAATAAATTATAATTAAATACGTACCAGGAACTAGGCATTACAATACTCCCCCATTTGTCTTAGACTTCATCCTCGAAGTCTGCTGCGTCGGGAAACAACTCTGGGTAGTGCTTCCTCATCTCTTCCTCGGGCTCCCAAGTCCACTCGGAACCCTTGCGGTGCTGCGATTACACTTTCACCAGCTCAACCCTCTTGTTCCTCAGCTCCTTCGTCTTCTTGTTGAGAATAGCTACTTCTCTCTCGATGTAATTCAGGTTGTCATGAACTTGAATATACTTTAGAGGCACAACCGCTGATTCATCCACTAAGCACTTCCATAGCTGAGAAACATGGAAAGTGATGTGGATCTGGCTGAGCTCTGTTGGAAGATCCAAACGGTAAGCAACCCGGCCTACCCGAGCCAACACCCTAAACAGACTGATGTATCTGGGGCCCAGCTTTCCCCCCTTCCTGATCCAGATGACACCTTTCCAAGGTGACACCTTCAGGAGGACCATGTCGCCCACCTGAAACTCCAAGTCTGAACGACGTTTATCGGCATAGCTTTTCTGCCGACTCTAAGCAGTCTGGAGCCTTCTCTGGACCTGCTAGATCCTCTCAGTGATCTTGAGTACTAACTCAGTACTCCCCATGACTATCTGACTGACCATGCCCCAATAGATTGGGGTCCTACACTTCCTCCCATAGAGCATCTCGAAGGGAGGTTGGTCTCTGCTGGCATGGTAACTGTTGTTATACAAAAATTCCGCTAACAGAAGATACGTATCCCAACTACCACTGAAATCCAAGACACATGCACATAGCATGTCCTCGAGAGTCTGCATTGTCCTCTCGCTCTGTCCATCCATCTGAGGGTGGAAAGTGGTGCTGAAGTGGAGATGAGTACCCATCTCGTCGTGAAACCGCTTCCAAAACCAGGAAGTAAAACAGACATCTCGGTCTGACAAGATTCGCATTCATCATCTGTCCTAAAATCAAATGATTCTAGCACTCCATCCTTTTGGAGTTGAGCAATGTGTTTCTTGTTTATGTGCCCAAGATGATTATACCACAAGCATGTCTTGTCCTCACCATTGGATGAATCAATATGAAGCACATTATTGCCTAAGTTATCAACACAAGTCACAATTTCATACACTCCATTACAAGGTAAAGCTTTAAATATAAAAACACCATTTTTTAAAGCAAAAATTAAACCAATATCATTATCAAAAGAATATTTAAAACTATGTCTGAACAATGCATAAAAAGAAATAATATTTCGTGTCATTTATGACGAGTAGCAAGAATTCACCAAATCAATCCTAATATAACTACTAACCACATGCCCATAAGTCCTAATTTCGGTAACAATTGAAGATCGCCTATTGCCCATGATCATATTGAGCTTCCCATGCTCCACTTCCTCACTTTCTCTTAGCCCCTGTAAATCAGAACAAATTGGAAACCACATCCTATATCAAGAACCCAAGAATGAGAAAATTATGCGTTATTGACATGGATAGTGTAAATAATTGAATAGGACACCTTGAACTTTCCACCCTTCAAGTCCTGCAAGTAATTAGGTAATTTTTTTCTCCAATGACCCTTTTCGCCATAATGGAAGCAAACGGTCTCTTTTGGATCACTGGTCACGTGGACATGAAAGTTGGGCTTCATCTTGGACCCACTGCTAGACCCTCCATCATGGGCCTTCCCTTTCCTATTAGATTAGGAAGGAGACTTCCTCATTTTCCCTTTTCCGGATCCAATGGCCAGGACAAGAGCATTTTTTTTGTAGGAACATGATTTTTCTTCATCCTCGACTCAGCAGTTTGCAACAACTTATGGACCTGGGTCAATGTCGTCCCCGTGTTGTTCAAATGATAAGCCAAAACAAACTGATCATAACTAGGAGGAAAGGAGTTAAGGACCATGTCAATGGCCAACTCCCCGTTAAATGAGGCGTTGAGCACAAACTAATTGTCCTTCCTTAAGCTTGCATGCCATAAAAGACTTGACCACTTCGTAACGCTCTTGTCCCTCCTTCTTTTGGAACTTTTCAGCAAGGTCAAGACGAATCTCATATGGCCAGTAGTCCACATAGAACTTGGCAAGATCAGGTGCCACAGTGGCCACCATGATGCAAGCAACCTTCATGGCGTCATTAGAATTCATTTTATAGGAAGAAATTTCCATAAGAGTAGCGGTGGAATGATCGATTTTAACAAGAGGATTTTCGAGGACATATTCTCGGCCCTCGTATCGAAGAGTCATCTTCAAATTTCTCATCCATTCCATGTAGTTAGGGCAAGTGAGCTTCACTTTTGAAAAAATCGAGAGTAGCGAGAAGTTTAAGTTGGATGGGGCAGATTGAGTATTAGTGAGATCACTGGTTCCAAACATCTATATTAAGAGACATAGTTTTAGTTAGTGACATAAATCCTTAATATTTTAACCCAAAATAAATATTCAAGGCTAGGATCCAAAATACAATTCACAATAAAGAAGATGGATGTCGTAACCTAATTGCGAATTTATTAAGGTAGGTAATACAAATTTACCAATTCAATCTAACATGAAATTCCTAGATCATATGAGATTCATTAAATCTTATCAATGGCATGTTTAATCTCTGATTATGCTCTTCACTTTATGATTGAGATGCCAATGATCACAAATAAGATGTGAATAATCATGTAAACTCGCTTGACAACATCGATGTCATTTATCATCTTAAATTAATGTGCCGGTAAACACACTCCACTAACAATGATAATTTTTGATTTTTCCATCAATCAACTTTATAGTCTCAAATTAGTGTGTCGGTTAATCATGCATGGTCTACTAACGACATATAAAGAGTGATGTGTGTTTTCATGGATTAACATACACTTCACATTTTGAACTAAAGTAACTAGAGTAGGATTTATAAAAGGTCTAGTTACTTTATGTTGGATTCTGTGTCTAAGCCCATAACTATTTTGGTATGTACTTGATTTGATTATGAGCATTGTCCTTTTGGGTTGCCTTCACCATAGCAACTGATAGGATGGCTTATGGAGAAAGATGATTAATTATGATTTATTAATATATTATAAGAATAATATATTAATTGAGAAATCATATTATTTAATTAGTATTGATCAGAAATTAATTTGGAATTAGTTTGGTGATCAAAAGAGTCTGATTAAACTAATAGGGACTGATTATGTAAATCGGTAATATTTATAGTTTGGGCTTATGGACCTTGTTAATATAAGGTGGACGAAATCTCCATGAGAGTCCATAAAGATTTCGTCCAAGGTTTGTCCAATGGAGTCCATATGTTGCTTAGGGCCTAAGCAATGGAATTAGGGTTTCCAAGTTGAAAACCCTAATAATCCTCAACTATAAAAGGAACCCCCCCAATGGCTCTCAAATTTGGCCTATGCCTTTAGAAGGAACCCTAGCTGACTTTTGAAGCCTTCTCCTCTCTCTCTTGTTCTTCCTTGTTGCTAGTGGTGTTTGTGACTCCATTAGAAGTGCAACACTTGGGGTACTAAGATTTCAAAGGTCAAGGAACTCTTGTTATTACAATATAACAAGTGAGGTAAAGTTTTCTAACCCTAATCATATGTTAATTTTGAAATATGTATGCTAGTCATAGGGTTATTACTTTGGTATTCATAGTTGTATGTTCAAATTAGAAAAACCTAGATTAAAGCAATTAGGGTTGCATGTACACCACAGGAATGATGTTATGCTCATAACCCAACAGTGGTATCAGAGCTAGGTTGTTTTTCTATTGAATAGATGCGAAAGTGAACTGCCAAAGATCAGAAAATCGATATGTTTTCTTGTCTAAATGGCTGACTCGCCGAGTCCATGTATGGACTCGATGAGTTTGGTGTGCTGGTGCCGGGATTTTCGATTTTCTGGCCAAATTTTGATCGAGATAATTACCAAAACTCGTTTTTCTTGCCAAAATTCGATTTTTAAGATTGGTATGGATATCCTTATCAAAATTGGTGGATTTGGTTAAATATGGATAATATAGGATTATTTTGATTCAAATATTTAACCTAGTAAGTTTGAAAAGTTTCAAATTACACCCTTTAAGTTTTATAGTTTAAATTTGAACTCAAAGGTTTTAGTTTTTGAAATTTAAACAGTTAAACCCTAATATTTTGAAATTTAATTAAAAGGTATTAATTTTGAAATATTAAATTCTAAAACCCTAGTATTTTGAATAGTTCAAATTACACCCTTATGGATTTTATTAAGTTAATTAAGTGTTTAAATAAAAGAGAAAATTAGTAAATCCATAATAATATGGTTTAAAGGTTAATCAAATTAACAATATAATTTAGTAATAGATTAAACCACCTAGTATTTTAAAAGTATAAATACACCCTTACAGTATATAGAATTAAAAGGTTAATATTATATATGTATAAGTAAATAACAGTCTTACTGTTAGTAGACCTCATTCACGAAGCTGGTCTATAAGGGGTGTTTAAGGAAGCGACCTGTAAAATGACCGCCATTGAGTATCCACTCTTACCCACCGCACCCTTGACCAGTTGAGGGTCGTTAGCTGAACGGGTAGGGTAGAACACAACCTTCTGTTATAAGTATAATGAAATACAAAGTAAGTAAACACTTTTATAAATTCCCAAATCTTAGTTACTTTAGGAAAAATGTGAATTTGGTGCTAATTCATGAAATTGCACATTGCACCTTGTTGGTCGTTAATGGAGCGTGTGTGGTTAAGCGGCACACTAATATGGGACCAATGAAAGATGACAATGGGTAGCTCATAGATTATCATAGATCAATGGAGCGTGTGTGGTTAACTGACACATTGATTAGGTGATATATACGTCTTCGAGAGTACCATGTTAATTTTCATGGTTATTCATACCTTGTTTATGATCCTCGGTATCCTAGTCACAAACTTGAAGGGCATAATCAAGATTAAACATGCCATTGAAAAGTTCAATTCATTTAAAACCTAAGTTTTCATTTCGTTTTTCATGGTGGAAATTGGTGGATCGTCATTTACCTACCTTCAAATATTCTACAATTGGATTACAACATCCCTCTTCTGAATTGTAGAATATTGTGTTGGGTCCTAGCCTTGATATTTCATTTGGGTGTTATATTAAGGATTGAATCAACTAACTTGAATTTCTCCCATTTTGTAGATGTCAAAATCTAACAACTATGGTCTTCCCGAATCCTTTGGAAAAAGCTTTCCACATGAAGATGATATTCCATGATTGGATCATGGAAACAGAAATCATGCTTCACTTCCTCCACCTCCTCCAATAATTCTCCCTAACCCACGTGTTCGTATACTTGAAAATTTCAAGGTCACTAAAGCCCTATTGGCAAGAAAAAACGAAGATGGAAAGTATGTATGTGCTCACGTCTTAAAGGTGAAGTTACATGTTGACAGGTTGGGAATGTTAGGTGTCGATGTCTCAAGGAAGCTGGCTGTTGACTTGGTTCTTCAATCACTTCCCAAATCATATAGTGAGTTCATTAAAGATTACTATATGATGAATCACGACGTGACCCTCATTGATCTTACCTATTTGCTTGTTGCTGTTGAATCAACAATGATTTGGCGCATTGGTAAAGCAAATTTGACTGGTAGATCAACCTCCCAAACTTCCATGGACATTGACAATGGCAACATTGGAATTCCATAAAAGTCTTATCTTCCCAATGGAAAGGGATTGGCCATGGTCAAACCGTTTGACCGGATGGTAAAGAGAAAGGTTGAATCTGAGACTGTCCCATGTGTTGTTCCAAAAGTGTCCATTTGTTTCAACTGCCAAGAGAAGGGGCATTGGATGCGATGCTGCCGTATCTACCTGAAGGATAGCAAATATGGGAGAGTCAAGATGTATGACTCTGCTTCAAGTAAATCCACTATCTAACTCTATCAAGTTCCTATTTGTAGATTCTTAATACATGATGTGATAAGATTACATTTTGATGTTTTGTAGGATCGAAGAAAAGAAAGGAAGAGTAAGCTGAGTCTGATCACGAAGAAATGGATTTCGATCGCATAGTTCGAAGATCGGATTTTTGAGCTGCTGTTTAAGTGTTAGGATAGATTTCTTAGAAATATTTAGTAATATAGTTTTCATTTGTAATTGCGTTGTAAGGACAACTTTTTCGCGTTTCTATAAATAAAATAAATTTTGATTTTTGTCTTATTTATTTATATATCATTGCAATGGCATTTGTGAAAATTGATGTTTGCATGTATGTTTCTATTGTTAGAAATATTGAAATTGGATGTGATTCTTAGTTGTGTTATTTGTGGTAGTGTCAGAAATTTACCAAATAAGGAATGATTCTTATCACCCAAGTTTCAATTGGACAGAAACTTGGAATCATGTAACTGGTATTGTATGATGAATGAGAACCTTTGTATTTGGGAAATTATGACTAATTCCTTGATGAAGATAAGTATGTGAGTCAAGTGAAGGACTGAAGGATCTAGTACGCATTGTTGTGCACTAGTAAATATGGTTATGCTTACAAGATTAAGTGTAATTCTGAATCATTGAAAAGATTTCAATGCAAAGCAGAACGAATAGGAAGAATCAATTAGGCAGAAAGATAAAAGTTTCTCCAATCTGAAAAGAAGGGAGAGTACTTAAGTATCATGTTTTATGATTAACTTAGTGATTATGAAATTATGTCACAATTGATCCTCTAAGGACACCTTAGTGCAATAGTATGGCTAAGAAGAGGAGCTGTGAATTGTTGAAATGGTTGAATCAAAAGGTGAATCATACTTCGTTCCAAAATCAAGTCTTAGAATCGTACCCCAAGATTGTGACTTGAGTGACATCATCTTAAGAAAGTTTATAAACTCATCAAATGTGAAGTAGAAAAGTTTCTTACTCCTGCACATTTGATAGTGGTAAGTTGCAATGTCTTGGATAAGACAAAGATCAACTAAGACCAATTATGTGAAGTGTTTGTCTTGATAAAAATCCGCACTAACTCTTGAATATTTGTTTATCAATGAATAGTTCTTGATAAGAGAATATTATATGTCAAGAGGTTAGTGGGAGTCTAAATGATCTTGAAAAGTTTCAAGAACTAATCAAGAATAAACATATTGTTAAACACTAGCACACAACTTGAGGTTTATAACCTATCGTGTTGACACATTCTTGTTTTTGTGCCATTCCAGTTGAGTTTACTATGCATGTGAGTTCTATGAGTTCTCATTTGAATGCATAAAGGCAAAGCACCTTAATCAATGAAAGTTCATTGATCTGTGTGGATGAGCTGCTCAACTACTTGCAAGATATGCCCTTGTGCTGCCAGATGGCAAGAAATAAAGATTGAACAAGTTCAGTCCATATGAGTTTTGATGTCACA
The DNA here is from genome assembly GCF_051521515.1 of Lactuca serriola. Taxonomy (NCBI): domain Eukaryota; kingdom Viridiplantae; phylum Streptophyta; class Magnoliopsida; order Asterales; family Asteraceae; genus Lactuca; species Lactuca serriola. The sequence continues at coordinate 253,632,632 of NC_136410.1, read as the reverse complement.
AACATTGTCTTATCATTATGGTTATGAGAAATTCACATGGATAGGAACACATACACCATAAAATCTAAGTAATAAGGTTTCTCTCCACTTCGTGAAAATGATTGTGAGGAAACTCTTTCACTAGGAAGATTTTAAGGTGATAGCAATTGTGATATTTGCATTCTCAAATTCGATTATGATTACAGCACCCCTTTTCATAGTTCGAATTGTGAGATTTGGCAATTAGTCTGAACATTTGGGACTTATTAATATAAGTTTTGAAATATTTTAGATGTAACGACCCTAATTTCACGCCCAAAACTTTCGTTTTTAAATCATTACGTTGGAAGACATTTGTGAATAAAACTGTGACAACCCGTAATTTATTCCGTCACTGTAACCCGTTCCCATTAATTAAACCGTTCGTATTCCAATTTTCTGTTAACTTTTGGTTTAAATTAATTAAATTGGGACTTTTTATTTTGACGTCATAAGTGTCGGAATGCAAATAAACACGTGAAAACGCCCCAAATTATTATTTGGAAAATTTTTAGTTACGACTAAGTCGTAATTACGACAATTTAATCGGGTAAAATTTTAAACCCCGTTTAACGTCGGTATCGGGTAGATTTCCACCGGGTCTCAAACCCAAACCTTATATAAAGGTTGAGTGGTCATCTTTTGAAGACTTTTTACCCAGCTCATAAACTTTCTCTCTCTACTCTCTCTCTAAAACTCGAATTTGAGCCAAAAACAACCCTTTCAAGCTTTAATTTGGCAAGTAATCTATCCTAGCATGTTTCTAAGCTTGGTTATCATGAAAATCTATATTTAAACTACCTAAAACCATCAAAAACTTGTGTTTACGGTTTGGGAACACCTCCCAAAACTGTAAACTCCCTTAAAGGGGTTTTGAAGCCCCAAAACCCTTCCAAATCCCTTCTAGTGCTTAGATATGGCTTAAGGACTTGCATATACGAGATTTGAACACTAAAATCACGTTATTTGGGTAGTAAACATGAGTTTACAGCCCAAGAACATTCTTGGACCGTAAACACATCTTCAAGGACCATAAACACCTTTTAAAGTGTTAAATTACCCCTTAAACACCTCCAAAGGCTTCCATGAGTGCCTAGAACCTTGTACTCCTTCATATGATGCACCAAAACATACAAAAATGTGTCACACTTGAGTTTAAGGTTTGGGAAGGTCTCCCAAAACCGTAAACACCTTCAATGGGGTGTTTAAGTGCCCTTAACACCTTGTATGACTTAGATTTGGGTCTAGAACCTTGTATGCTTAACCAACAACCACCAAAACACATGATTCATGGACAAACATGAGTTTACGGCTATAAACTCATGTGTTTACGGTAGTAAACTCCCCATGTGCCATTCAAGAACCATAAAATCCTTTTCCAAGGTCAATTTAAGTCCCGATCACTTCCTAAGCCATGGAATCAACCCTAGAACCTTCCTTTATGCATTGTAAGGCCTTTAAACATCCAAAATCACACCACCCATGAGTTTACGGCTGTAAAATCATGGGGAAATGGTCTTTGGACCATAAACACCTCTAAGGGCTTACTCTTGAAGAGTAAACTCCTTATCTAGGCCCTACACATCCTTACGTGCTACCCGGGTCACTCCAAACACTTGAAATAAAGTGTTTTCGCGTCTCGGAGTGTATTGTCCTACTTATTTGGTAGTTCAAAGTCTAATTAGATACAATTATGTATCTCTTCATATTACATAGGAACCTCGCGTGTATTCAAGCCCCGAACTGACACTTAGCATCCGACCGACACGTTTCTCGTCTGGTGAGTTCATACCCCTACACTTTTTTTCGTGTTTTCAATGTTTTCAGGGGGGGGGGGGAATACAAGAAAAAGTACAAGAATATCTTCTACTCAACCTAATATTTCTTTTGAAATGTTTCATACTTCGTATACTTTTAACAATCGAAACCGTATTAACCAACCGTTTGATTTGCAGAGTTAGTTTTCCAACTGATTGCAAATCTTATTATATTGTGTTATATTATATATTTCACAAATGATTTTCCACTTCATTATTATTAAAAGTCAATAAACTTAGAACTTTAGATACGTCCTCGATAACACTCCACAGAGATACGCGAGTGGAGGACCCCATTTGTAACCAGAATCACAAACAGGAATTTCTGCATTATTACTTGTAAATTGTTAATCTTAATAATTGGAGACACGTCCTCTAAAACACTCCACAAAGATACGCGAGTGGAGGACCGCCCCCGTAACCAGAATCTCCTGGACGGAGAGCGTGACTTGAGTGTATAGATCTATACAGGGCTGACTACCCCGCACCTCGCTGCTAGCTACAGTGGGACCGACAGGTCTACGGGTGACGAAAGTCATAAAATGATATTGGACTTCTTATTGCCATATCTAGTGTATCATATGGTTATGGAACTCGCAATTTAGATAACAGAGATTTACTTGTTAGTAATAATGGATCTAGTAAACTAATAACCTTAAGAATTAGTTTACTTCTCACACAATAGTTTTATATACGTGTTAAAACTAACATATATTTCAAGGATAACCAGGTTTTCAGGAAACTTCACACAAACACTTTAAGTATGGTAGATACTTGTACATTACATTCAGAACCGATAACCAACTACAAACTTTTAAGGAAAATAAGGGATTTTCCTGGGATAACTGAACTGTTCATAACCAGATTGTATAACAAACGGATAACTAAACTTTACTTATAAGAAAATATGGGATTTTCTTGGATAACACTTTTTCAGAAAACCAAAGGAAACTTGTTCATTTTCAAAAAACAAACCTCTTATGAACTCACCAGCTTTATGCTTATTTTCAAACTGCTTGTATTCTCAGATCCACATTAGACAGGTACCCCGCGATCTTTTGGAGAAGACGGAGCGTTTTAGCGGTCACGTCTCTACTTTTGTTCAAACTAATGTATAGATAAAACATGTATTTCTTTACTTTCAAACAAATGTAAATACTTCTATGTAATGTAATGTTTTGTGTTTACTATGCTTACTATGTACATTGGTTGTGATACTTTACATGACGTCCTCCGCCCCAGAACGTTTCCGCCATCGGTTTCGGGGTGTGACAAAAACATTGTCTGTTCAAACCATTTCATAACATGCATAGTGTTTGAAAACCAAAATATGAAACAACCAAATATCAGAGTACAAATCCCAGAACAAGTTCGCAAGGTGGAAAACAGTGTGTGTGTGTATGATGTGCCGCTACCGCGCCAGCTCCTTCCCCTTCGAATAAGAGGTACCTGAAACCAAAACTAAAAACTATAAGCACGAAGCTTAGTGAGTTCCCCCACTGTACCCCATACCACATGACCACATAACATACATATATTGTCACCCATATCTGGGTGCCCGACCTACCCCTTCGGTCCTCTCGACCAGATACTGGCTAGCATATCTGGGTGCTGGCCTCCCCTTCGGTCCTCTCGACTGGATACTGACTAGCATATCTGGGTGCTGGCCTCCCCTTCGGTCCTCTCGATCGGATACGGACTAGCATATCTGGGTTCTGGCCTCCCCTTCGGTCCTCTCGACCGGATACTGGGGACTATTCCACATAACACATATCACATAATCTATCTAGCATGGCTGGGCATGACTACCCCTTCGGCCCTATCGACCGGTAATCTAGGGACTATCTCCAATACTGTCACTAGCACATAGCATCATATCATACTAGCACATAAACATATCAGGTAGTAGTAAACCTAGATGAATATCACAGAGACAATCATCTAATCATACAACTCCTACTGATGGGTCGCCGAGTTGTATGAACAACTCGTCGAGTTCATCTCCATCCCAAAGGAGATTGCCTTGGACTCGCCGAGTCTGTCTCATGCACTCGTCGAGTCCCATGAATATCCAGAACAATGCCTTAGTCCAGATCGTTGGGTCACTTCCCGGGACTCCCTAAAACCTTTCCATCCACAACTGGGTAATTTCAACCCTCAACTAATTGGGACTCAAGCTTGGACTCGCCGAGTACAACGATGGACTCGCCGAGTCTATCTCATGTTCTCACTAGATCTTCGATTTCTGATGTACAACTCTTGATCAAAGGATAGATCTATACTCCTTGGACCGTTCTAGCACATAAAGTTACAACCTTTACGTGTTTGCATGGGGCTTTAAGCTCAAAAGGTCCTAAAACAAGCCCTTGGATTGCATGGAGCCTTTCTTGGGTGGAAAAGCACCCCCTTTCTGCTTTGAGACCCCTCAAGGGTCCTAGATCCGCACCTCATCCCCAACCATGCTTGCATTCATGGTTGGCTAGCTAAAATGGCTCATAAAGCCCTAAAATTCCACCAAAATGCGATCTAACATTTGGAAGATCAAGGTACAGACTTTTTACCTTGAATGAGCTGCAAATGATGCACCAATTCGGATCCCCTTCAGTCCTTCCTTGTTGCCTCAAGCTTCTCTTCCCACCTTGGATCACAAGCACACCAAAAATTCTTCAACAAGGCTAGATTGCTTCAAAAATGGCTAGGGTTTCAGTGAGGGGTGTTTGGGAGCACTAACGAGTGATGGAGGCTGCATAAGGTCGTTTAAATAGGGTGCAAACCCCTGGATTAGGGTTTTTTTCCAGACAGCGGCTACTCGCCGAGTCCACAACTTAAACTCCGCGTCTCATCCCGCTTCTACTCGGTGAGTCAGTCCTTCGACTCGCCGAGTCCAAGGCCAAAACTGCAAATCAATAAAAGAATTAAATACAAGAATACTTACCAAGAATCAGGTGCTACATTAGACACACATATGAACTTTCTAATGTAAGGTGTATGGGCTTATCGAAGCATCACGTATCAGAAATATGAACTTTGGTAAGAAAGTCAATAAGTATTGATTTCTAGAAAGTCCATCTGATTTCTGAATACATGTCAAAGCTAGTGGGAGCATAAGTGTTATACCAATAAGGATATAATCATCATGTTAGTGGGAGCATGATTATTATGTTAACTTGTAACAACGTAAATTTCAGAACAAATTTTTCATTTTTCATCCTCCAAGTTCATATAAAAACATTCTCAAATATTTCCAATTTTATTTTTTGAAACATAACATATCCCAAGATCATAAAATCAAACTCTCTCTCTAGTGTGTACGAGTCACGCCAGCGCCTTCCCACGGTCCTCGCTAGTACCTAAAACACATAACACAACAACTGTAAGCATAAATGCTTAGTGAGTTCCCCAAAATACTGCATACAGCACATACGCCACTCGAGCTATAATACGACCCTCCGGTCGATGTGTCTCAGCGGGACCCTCCAGTCCCGTAGCTCGTTGGACCCTCTGGTCCGGTCATAGCTCGTTGGACCCTCCAGTCCGGTCTATAACATCATACAACATACATATATCACATAGCACATAATCTCATTCGTAACACATAAGACCCTCTGGTCAACACATAATACCACTCTAGATAACGTATAGTGAGAAGACACACCTCAAGTGTCTCGGTAAGTCTCTGACTCGATAGAAATGTGATCTAGCCTCTGCCTAATCATATAAAGTAAATACTCTCATAAATATAACTATACTCAAACCTTTCTTAACACCCTCAGAAGGGTAAAAGACCATTTTACCCCTCTCTTGGCTTAAAGGCCTCACTGTTGACCAAACCCTAAAAGTCAACAAAAGTCAACGGTCAAACTTTGACCCGACTCGGCGAGTCTACACGTGTCCACTGACTCTCTTAGTCCCTCTTGGCACGTCGAGTCCTTACCCTTACTCGACGAGTCACACCTGGCATGAATCATGGGGCCACCCCGACTCAACTCGCCGAGTCTCAAGAACAACTCAGTGAGTTCCGCCTTGAACTCCAGTCCCCTCACTCTCCCTGACTCACCGAGTTATTTCCCCAACTCGGCAAGTCTACTCACTAAGTGATTTATGGGAAACCCTCATCCTACTCGCCGAGTCTGATCTTCGGACTCGGCGAGTTCATGCCATGCACAAACTCCATACACCTTCTGAGGTCAGATCTGTTCCTTTAATTCATAGATTAGGCCTTTCCAAGCATGATAATCACGTAAAGTTCAGACCTTGACACTCGCATATCATCTAAATGGTCTAACTTGGTGATTTAGCCCCAAAAATGACTTCCTAAGCTCATGGCTCCCAACATAACTCATAAAGCTCCAAGGGTTAAGGTCTCTGGACCTCTTTAGGTCCAGATCCAAAGCATAGACTCGAGAAGGGACCAATTGCTCCACTTATCCATCCTCTAAAGGGGGTTAGAAAACCCTATCTCTAAGAATCAATACCAAAACTGAAGAAGGTCCGAATAAATACCTAAATATGGACTCTATGAACTCTGAAGTCACCAAAATCGCACCTCCTTCAGCCTCCTCTTGCCTTGGTCACCTCCTTCTTGCAAAAACACCCACAAAAAGATCAAGAATGGCCTCTCCTTCCTCACAAGCGCTCTAGATCTCTTAGGGTTTCTCTCTGGGGTTTGGTAGCCGCAAATGACGGCCTTAAGGGCCTTTAAATAGGTCCCAAACCTCGGAAATTTGGGTTTCATTAAACAGCATGGACTCGCCGAGTCCACTCATGAACTCGCCGAGTCCGGCTGTGAACCCAGATACGAATCCGTAACCATACTCGGCGAGTTTAAACACCAACTCACCGAGTCTCCTCACAACTTCCAAAAATAAAAGAATAAAATATTATACCTGGGAATCCGGATGTTACATAACTATTGCGAGTTAGCAATATTAATTATAGAAAACAAAAGTTTCAATTTGCAAAGTTGTAGAGGTTGAAAATTTTGTTTTGCTATAATTAAGGGAGAGAAATTTATACTTCATTTCAAATCTAAAAGATTAGATCGAGACATTTTAATCAAATTTAGTCAAAGGACATATATGAATGTTATGTTGAAAAGGTTCAACATAAGGAAATTCTATATATGGCAATATTATAGCAAGAGACTGGTAAAGTATCATGTCTTTATGTAAGAAATACATATGCTGTAATATTCGACCGTTCTGTCTTTTCCAAATGCCTAGGGAATTAAGAGGGAAAATGACCAGAGTCGGATATGACTAAATTAGTTAAAAGAATTTCAAGGACAATCTAAGGTTCGCTAAGGATTGGTCGCTTGTGGGAAGTTGGAAGTATAGTAATGGATGGACCATATTGACATTATTATGAATACATAGGATTCTATTAATAATGAGTTGTCATATGGAAAATATGGAAATGTTTGGATATTAAGAATTTTGTAGATTAGAAGCTTTTATGCAAGAATGATGTTCAAAGGAATGTACTTTGAATTTGAGACTTCATGTCTATGGAGTTGTCTTGTAACAATCTCCATTAGAGCACTTTGTAATATCATTGGCAAAGTCTTGATGACTTTGGTGCTATGTCATTATAAAAGGATCATCGCGTAAAATGTTGGAATCTAACATATTCTAATAGTGGTAAGAATTTGGTATTCTTACACTTGATGTAAGGATTGGTAATTGTGAAATGAGTATCATTGGAAATGTGTCCAATTAATCTATTTCACAAAGTAAGGACCATAGGTAAACATAGTGTGCATGCTTGGAGCATGGGATGACTATTGTTTCAATTCTAGTATTAAGTTGATTACCTGAAACATTATACAATGAATAATGTGTAATCAACATGGTGATTAAATAAAAGGTGTTTTATTTATACTCAAAGTGATGAGGCCATATTGGATTCGATTATTCTTGTGTTTTACTTCGCATTTTTTGACTTCCAGAATAACTAGGTTATTCAAACATCCACAATCAATCATACTTTGGAGTAGGTAATGAGGTAAGACAGTCATGAATCCGACTGTAGATTGTCTAAAGTGTTTAGGCATAGCAAAAGTCTGTCGCAGTGTTCATGAGTGCTCCTGAAATAAGATTTGGGTATTGGATTAAACCCACGCTCACATGAATCACTTCATGGATTTTATCACAAGTGATTGTGAGACGATAATATCTTATATTCTTGAAATAGAGACATATAATTGCAGTTTACAAGTCGGTTGCACATTGATAATATGTAAACGCACCAGTAACTTGGTGTTATAAAACATATTGTTGTGTGTGTTTTGATGAGTAAATAGAGCAAGCATATGAGTCGAAGTTTATCCATTCCTTTTACCCAATGTGGGATAAAAGAGATATATGTGGGCCCCTTGATGATTTAGCGATGACACCCTAAGCGCTTCGCCAAGCCTGGACTAAGTTGATGTGTTCAATTGTAGTCTGTTGTCAGTCGTCATAAATCGGAAATCGGGAACAACACATGAACAGAGAGAATGATTATAATCCATTTCTCAGTTCATATGAGATCTAGAATGGAGGAATATATGATCCCTTATCTAAAGGACGGATTGTTGATAAGATCAGAGTTTGACAGCGGCTTTTGAAAGCTACGCTTGCTAATCAGATTCTGAAGTCATACGCAATAATAGTTATTAGACTTATCCAAGTGGGAGACTGTTGGATTAGGTGTCTAAGCCCATAACTATTTTGGTATGTACTTGATTGATTATGAGCATGGTCCTTTTGGGTTACCTTCACCATAGCAACTGATAGAATGAATTATGGAGAAAGAGGATTGATTATGATTTAATATATTATAAGAATAATATGTTAATTGAGAAATCATATTATTTAATTAGTATTGATCAAAAATTAATTTGGTGATCAAAAGAGACTGATTAAATTAACGGGGACTAAGTATGTAAATCAGTAATATTTATAGTTTGGGCTTATGGACCTCGTTGGTATAAGGTGGACAAAATCTCTATGAGAGTCCATAAAGATTTCGTCCAAGGCTTGTCCAATGGAGTATATATGTTGCTTAGGGTCTAAGCAAGGGAATTAGGGTTTCCAAGTTGAAAACCCTAGTAATCCTCAACTATAAAAGGAACCCCAATGGCTCTCAAAATCGGCCTATGCCTTTAGAAGGAACCCGAGCCGACTTTTGAAGCCTTCTCCTCTCTCTCTTGTTCTTCCTTGTTGCTAGTGGTGTTTGTGACTCCATTAGAGGTGTAACACTTGGGCACTAAGTTTTCAAAGGTCAAGGAACTCTTGTTATTACAATATAACAAGTGAGGTAAAGTTTTCTAACCCTAATCATATGTCAATTTTGAAATATGTATGCAATTCATAGGGTTATTACTTTGGTATTCATAGTTGTATGTTCAAATTAGAAAAACCTAGATTAAAGCAATTAGGGTTGCATGTACACCATAGGATTGATGTTATGCTCATAACCCAACACTTTATAGTATCATACTTTTAGAGTTTATGTCATATCAAATCTGTACGTCTAACGACCCTCCACCATATAAGGGAGCGGTGGGTAATAGTGGACACACATTTAATGGTCATTTTATAGACCATTATCCTTATACCCCCCCCCCCCCTTAGAGTATGACTTCCTAAATGAAGCCTACTATTGGTTTGACTGACTTGTCGTATACATAACACACACACACACACACATATATATATATATATATATATATATATATATATATATATATAAAATATTTAATCATATATAATATAAGGTGTATTTTAAATCTATTTAAAATACAAGGTTCAAACATTAATCATCTAAATTATCATATAATTAATTAATTAATTTAAACCTAGAATGAATTTATAATTATCCTTTAATTATTCTTATAATTAAATTAATTATTAAATTCATAAGAGATAATTCAATTTAATTTATCTAATTAAAAATTATCAAATAAGGATATGTCCTAATATTTAGGGTTTTGTTGATTATCATACAGGGCATTCAAAATTTGAAATCAAGCAGAATTAATACCAGATAATTACCAAAAATAATACCATCAATAAGATTAGGAAGATAATAACCAAAAATAATACCATAAATAAGATTAGGAAGATAATAACCAAAAATCTGTAAAATCGATTCTCACGTCGTGACAGAAGCACTGTCACGTCGCAAGAACAACCTATTTGCGAAAACAGGTTTTAGTTCAATTTAGATCATGTGCAGTCAATGTGTAACATCCAGATTCCCAGGTATATTATTCTAATATATTATTTTTGGAATTTGTGAAGGAACTCGGCGAGTTGATGCTTAGACTCGCCGAGTAGGGTCGCGGATTATCATCCGGGTTCGCGACTGGACTCGGCGAGTCCATGCTGTTTAATGAAATCCTAATTCCCCGGGGTTGGAGCCTATTTAAGGGCACTCATAGTCCCCCATTACGGCTACCAGTCCCTTGAGAGAACCCTCAGTGAGCTAAATCGTTTGGGAGGAAGGAGAAGCCATATTTGATCTTTCTATCTTTGGTTTAGCAAGAAGAAGGTGATCAAGAGCAAGAGGAGACTGAAGGAGGTGTGATTCTAGTGGTTTTAGAGTCCAGAGACTTCAACTTGAGGTATTTATTCGGACCTTCTTCAGTTTTGGTATTGATTCTTAGAGTTAGGGTTTTCTAACCTCTTTTGAGGATGGTTATGTGGAGTAATTGGTCCCTTCTCGAGTTTATGCTTTGGATCTAGACTCAAAGAGGTCCAGAGACCTTAACTCTTGGAGCTTTATGAATTATCTTGGGAGTCATGAGCTTAGAATGTCATTTTTGGGGCTAAATCACCAAATGAAACCATCTAGATGATATATGAGTGTCAAGGTCTGGACTTTACGTGATTATTATGCTTGGGAAGGCCAGATCTATGGATTAGAGGAACAGATCTGACCTCAGGAGGTCAATGGAGTTTGTGCATGGCATGTACTCGCCGAGTTGTTCTTGAGACTCGGCGGGTTGAGTCGGGGTGGCCCCACGATTCATACCTGGGGACTCGTCGAGTAAAGGGAGGGACTCGACGTGTTAAACGAGACTAAAAGAGTTAGTGGACACATGTGGACTCGTCGAGTTGCCCAAGTGCACTCGACGAGTTGGGTCAAAGTTTGATCGTTGACTTTGGTTGACTTTTAGGGTTTGGTCAACAATGAGGGCCTTTGAGCCAAAAGAGGGGTAAATGGTCTTTTACCCTTCTGAGGGTGCCTAGAGAGGGTTGAGTCTAGTTCTGAGAGTTAAATTTATGAGAGTATTACTTTATGTGTTTAGGCGGAGGCTAGTTCGTATTTCTACCAAGTCAGTGATTTACCGGGACATCTGAGGTGAGTCTTCTCACTATACTTTACCTTGAGTGGTAATTAGAGTTATGTGACAGAGTTATTGTATGCTACTATGTGATGTGTTGTACTGCATTATTTCTATGAGGTATATATCATGTGTATATCAGAGTATATCAGAGTTAGAACCGAAAGGTTCACAGAGTTAGGACTAGGGGTCCATAGAGTTAGGGCCCATGGGCCCACAAAGTTATGGCCTCGAGTGGCTAGTATGTGTATGTATGGTATTTTGGGGAACTCACTAAGCTTTATGCTTACAGTGTTATGTGTTATGTGTTTCAGGTATCAGTGATGATCGTGGGAAGGCACCGACATGATTCGTACACACGCATGGATTTTTATGTATTTTGATCTTGGGAAATATTTTATGAAACAAAGTTATGATAGAATGGGATTTTGTTGATAAATGTGTTTGGAAAAATGTGTTTAAAAATGTGAAAATTTGTTTTAAATTTTACGGTGTTACAATTTGGTATTAGAGCCTTGGTTTGAGGGATTCGGATGCATCCTCGGGCGTATTTGAACTCAAACTGAGGATTTGAGGAAAATTTTAATAATAAAGTAATTGTTTTTTAAAGGAGTAAAAAGAGTTTTGAAACAAACAGAGAGTAGAGCCGTGTGTACGATCAGCCAGCGCCCGAACGGTGATTTCCCAAAATACCCTTACAATAAGTTGTAAAAGAAATGTTATGCTATGCTATATGATGAATTATATTATGCATGCTAGAGTAAGACTAGGTATTCTTATTAGGACTAGAGTGGCCTGATATATGATGCCTTAGTCTAGGGATTTTGCTATTAGGAATGCTTGAGAGTGTTGAGATAGCAGCAAGGAGCTTATGAGGGATTTGCTCGTGAGTGGCACATGATTAGAGAGAATATCGTACTTGGGATTTGGGGCTCTGGGAGGAGGACTTTGTGTGAATGATGAGTCGGTGTGGCCGGTAGTATTGGGCCCGTACTATCGAAGGCACTGGGTCAGTGCGCAACCCAAGTAAAAATCCTTAGGGTACCAAAGATCAAGTAGGGTTGGGATATCGAGTGTGTGTACGTCCGAGCAAATTACTGATATCTTGTGTTGTATTTCAGAGAGGCATCATGGTAGGGACACGTCACAGACCAGGGACCAGTGGAGGAGGTGTGAGCGACGAGGAGCTCCGCCAGATGATGCATGATGAGGTGGCTACTGCCATCCGCGACGAGATTCCAGAGATGTTTGGGTCTATTAAGACCACCCTGATAGAGATATTCGATGAGAGATACGCTGCTCTTTCTGAGGCTGTTGTTGCTACGGCCACTGCAGCTGTAGCTGCGGCTAAACCGCAGGGTGGTGATGCGTTGCTGTTCCGGGAGTTCAGCAATGCAAAACCACCGGAGTTTGATGGGACCCAGGACCCGATTGCGGTGATGAGGTGGATATCATACATAGAGGGATGTTTCTTTACTTGCTCGTCTCCTGAGCATTTGAGGGTCCGGTTCGCGCTGAACCAGCTTCGCTTGGAAGCGAAGGATTGGTGGAAGTTTGTGACGATGCATTATTCGCCTGCTGAGCTTGCTGCAGTGACTTGGGAGAGGCTCACTGCTATGTTCCGAGATGAGTACGTTCCCTAGGTGGAAAGGGAGCGTTTGGACCAGGAGTTTTTGACCCTCAAGCAGGGTACTGATTCTGTTACGGTGATTACGAGGAAGTTCTATGAGCGGGCGATGTTTTTCCCAGAGCATGTGTCCTCCGAGCAGGCATGTATGAGTCGCTACCTGAGCATTTTGAGGAAGGATATACGGGAGTTTGTGGTGAACTCGACGTATCGGACATTTACTGAGCTTCAGGCAAATGCCCGAAAGAGGGAGATAGAGCTGGAGACCCAGGCTAGGGATGAGGCCGAGTCTCAGGCGAGGGATCGGCAATTGGCACAGTCTCAGCCGACAGCCAAGCAGGTCAAGCCCACTGATTCACGATCTGGGAGTCAGAAGGGCTGCACTTGTGGCAAGTGCGGCAAGAGCCACGAGGGGGTGTGCAGAGCGGGGTCTTGCTACAAATGTGGTAAGGAGGGGCATATGGCCAAGGATTGCCCCAAGGGGTTTGCAGTATGCTTTCACTGCAACCAGACTGGACACCACAAGGCAGAGTGTCCACAATTACGAGGGACTACCCAGGGAGCACCTCAGGGATCTGCCCCTACTGCTATCAGAGCTACTAAGAGCCAGCCAGTGAAGGCCGAGGTACCGAAGGCGCGAGGGAGAGCCTTCCAGTTGACTGCGGAGGAGGTCCGTGCAGCGCCCGATGTCGTGGCTGGTATGTATTCTTTCATATATTTACTTTTATGTTGAGATATTGTGCTTATATTATGATACGCATAGGTACTTTTCTTGTGAATTCTGTACCTGCCTTGGTGTTATTTGACTCGGGTGCGAGTCGGTCTTTTGTATCTTTGGCTTTTAGTCAGCACATCAGTATTAGTCGAGAGGTGGTGAATTGACCTCTGAGAGTTTCCATAGCTGACGAGAGAGAGGTGTATGCCACCGAGGTGATCCAAGGATGTGTAATCGAGATTTTCGGCGTCAAGTTCCCGATTGATCTAGTTCCTATTGCGATGGGAGATGTGTGTGTCACCGTGGGCATGGACTGGTTGAGCAAGTTTGGAGCGGTTATCGACCTCGAGAGACAGTTGGTGACCATACGAGACCCTAGTGGGGGAGTTCTTACCGTATACGGCGAGGGTACGCGTTCTGGGTCGGCATTTTGTTCAGCCGCTAGAGCGAGGCAGAGTCTACAGCGGGGTTGTAAGGGATTTGTATTATATGTGATGGATACGAGGGTTGATTCAGAGAAACCGAGGTCAGTTGATGAGGTTCCGAAAATGCGTGAGTTCCCGGACGTATTTCCGGAAGAGTTACCAGGTGTGCCTCCCGAGAAGCAGGTTGAGTTCAGCATTGATTTGGTTCCGAGAGCTGCACCTATCGCCAAGACACCTTATCGCCTTGCGCCTCCAGAGATGCAAGAGTTATCCTGGCAACTTTAGGAGCTGCTGGGGAAGGGGTTTATTCGGCCGAGCAGTTCGCCATGGGGAGTGCCTATCCTTTTTGTTAAGAAGAAGGATGTCTCACACCGAATGTCCATTGATTATAGGGAATTGAACAAGCTGACGGTCAAGAACCGTTACCCGTTGCCAAGGATCGACGATTTGTTCGATCAGTTACAGGGAGCATCTTGGTTCTCCAAGATCGATTTGAGGTCGGGATATCATCAGATGAGGGTGCGAGATGAGGACATCCAGAAGACAGCGTTCAGGACTCATTACGGGCATTACGAATTCGTGGTGATGCCTTTCGGGCTCACCAATGTGTCGGCGGTGTTCATGGACCTCATGAACCGAGTATGTAGGCCGATGTTGGATCGTTTGGTGATCGTGTTCATTGACGACATATTGGTGTAATCGAGATCCAAGGAACAGCATGAGGAACATTTGAGAGAGAACCTCGGAGTTTTGAGATCGGAGAGGCTTTATGCCAAATTATCCAAGTGTGATTTTTGGTTACGAGAGGTCCAGTTCCTAGGGCATCTCGTTAACCAGAAAGGGATATTGGTCGATCCGGCCAAGATTGAGGCGGTGATGAGTTGGGAGGTGTCGAGGTCACCTACAGAGATCAGGAGTTTCCTAGGATTGACAGGCTATTATCGGAGATTTATCAGGGATTTCTCCAAGATCGCCGTGCCACTCACCAAGTTGACCCAGAAGGGCATTGCTTTCTCATGGGGCCCAGAGCAGCAGGCCTCCTTTGAGACACTTCGTCAGAGGTTATGCGAAGCCCCGGTGTTAGCCCTTCCGGAGGGAGTGGAGGACTTCGTGTTATATTGTGATGCGTCGATATCAGGGTTGGGAGCGGTGCTTATGCAGAGGGGGCACGTGATAGCATATGCATCGAGGCAGCTGAAGCCTCATGAGGCAAGGTATCCCACCTACGATTTAGAGTTGGGGGCAGTGGTGTTCGCCCTCAAGATCTGGCGTCACTATCTGTATGGGGTCCGGTGTAACATATACACGGATCACAAGAGCCTGAAGTACTTGATGGATCAGCCCAGCCTGAACATGCGGCAGAGGAGATGGTTGGATGTGGTAAAGGATTATGATTGTGAGATCCTGTACCACCCGGGTAAGGCTAACGTGGTAGCCGATGCCCTGAGTCGTAGGACGGAGAGCGTCCTGATGCGAGACGTTTGTATGAGATTGACAGTGATGACTCCGGTGTTGGACACCATTCGAGGGGCCCAGGCTGAGGCTGTGAGACCAGAAAACCAAAAGAGGGAGCGAGTTATTGGGCAGGTATTGGAGTTCGTTACCGATAGCCGGGGACTTATGACATTTCAGGGTCGGATTTGGGTACCATTTGTGGGCGAGACGCGTACAATTTTGATGGAAAAGACACATCGATCGAAGTTCTCGATCCACCCCGAGGCCACTAATATGTATTTGGACCTAAAGAGGGAATATTGGTGGCCCTGTATGAAGAGAGACGTTGCGTGGTTCATTGAGAGGTGCCTAACCTGTCGCCGGGTTAAGGCCGAACACCAGAGACTGCATGGTAAGTTGCAGCCATTAGAGGTTCCTGAGTGGAAGTGGGAACATATTTCTATGGACTTTATCACCAAATTGCCAAGGACTGCGAGGGGCGTCGATGCAATTTGGGTGATTGTAGACCGGTTGACGAAGAGCGCTCATTTCCTTGCTATCAATGAGAGCTCTTCCACAGAGAAATTGGCAGAGATGTATGTGAGGGAGGTGGTATCACGACATGGAGTGCCGATCTCGATTGTCTCAGATTGAGATGTGCGTTTCACTTCCAGATTCTGGAAGAAATTTCATGAAGAGTTGGGTACGAGGCTGCATTTTAGTACCGCATACCACCCACAGACTGACGGGCAGAGCGAGCGGACGATCCAGACGCTCGAGGACATGCTCCAAGCGTGTGTGTTGGATTTCGGCGGGAGTTGGGACACATATTTGCCTTTGGCAGATTTTTCCTACAACAACAGCCATCATTCGAGCATTGGGATGCCACCCTTTGAGCTGTTGTATGGGAGGAGGTGTCGGACCCCCATTTGCTGGGGAGAGGTAGGGCAACGTGTGATGGGTAGTACGGAGATTGTGCTTCAGACGACTGAGCAGACACATCAGGTCAGACAGAGGTTGTTGACCGCTCAGAGTCATCAGAAGAGTTATGCGGACAGGCGTCGGTCCGAGCTCAAGTTTCAGGTCAGTGACTTCGTGCTCTTGAAGGTCTCTCCTTGGAAAGGAGTGATCCGATTCAGGAAGAGGGGCAAGTTGGGGCCTCGATATATTGGACCTTTCAGGGTGATCGTGAGAGTAGGCAGGGTAGCCTACCGTTTGGAGCTACCTACAGAGTTGGGTCAGATTCACGACACATTTCACGTGTCGTAGTTAAGAAAGTATATAGCCGACGAGTCGGCAGTGGTACCGTTAGTGGATATTTAGGTGGATGTAGGCCTGAACTATGTTGAGAGACCGGTGGAAATTAGGGATCGGAAGGTCAAGGTTCTGAGGAACAAGGAAGTGCCTCTGGTGCAGGTGCAGTGGCAGCATAGGAAAGGGTCAGAGCTGATTTGGGAGCCAGAGCGCGAGATGCATGAGCAGCATCCAGAGTTATTTGCAGAATGAGACTTCGAGGGCGAAGTCTGATTCTAGTGGGGGAAAATTGTAACATTCGGATTCCCAGGTATATTATTCTAATATATTATTTTTGGAATTTGTGAAGGAACTCGGCGAGTTGATGCTTAGACTCGCCGAGTAGGGTCGCGGATTATCATCCGGGTTCGCGACTGGACTCGGCGAGTCCACGCTGTTTAATGAAATCCTAATTCCCCGGGGTTGGAGCCTATTTAAGGGCACTCATAGTCCCCCATTACGGCTACCAGTCCCTTGAGAGAACCCTAAGTGAGCTAAATCGTTTGGGAGGAAGGAGAAGCCATATTTGATCTTTCTATCTTTGGTTTAGCAAGAAGAAGGTGATCAAGAGCAAGAGGAGACTGAAGGAGGTGTGATTCTAGTGGTTTCAGAGTCCAGAGACTTCAACTTGAGGTATTTATTCGGACCTTCTTCAGTTTTGGTATTGATTCTTAGAGTTAGGGTTTTCTAACCTCTTTTGAGGATGGTTATGTGGAGTAATTGGTCCCTTCTCGAGTTTATGCTTTGGATCTGGACTCAAAGAGGTCCAGAGACCTTAACCCTTGGAGCTTTATGAATTATCTTGGGAGTCATGAGCTTAGAATGTCATTTTTGGGGCTAAATCACCAAATGAAACCATCTAGATGATATATGAGTGTCAAGGTCTGGACTTTACGTGATTATTATGCTTGGGAAGGCCAGATCTATGGATTAGAGGAACAGATCTGACCTCAGGAGGTCAATGGAGTTTGTGCATGGCATGTACTCGCCGAGTTGTTCTTGAGACTCGGCGGGTTGAGTCGAGGTGGCCCCACGATTCATACCTGGGACTCGTCGAGTAAAAGGAGGGACTCGGCGTGTTAAACGGGACTAAAAGAGTTAGTGGACACATGTGGACTCGCCGAGTTGCCCAAGTGCACTCGACGAGTCGGGTCAAAGTTTGACCGTTGACTTTGGTTGAATTTTAGGGTTTGGTCAACAATGAGGGCCTTTGAGCCAAAGGAGGGGTAAAATGGTCTTTTACCCTTCTGAGGGTGCCTAGAGAGGGTTGAGTCTAGTTCTGAGAGTTATATTTATGAGAGTATTACTTTATGTGTTTAGGCGGAGGCGAGATCATATTTCTACTAAGACAGTGATTTACCGGGACATCTGAGGTGAGTCTTCTCACTATACTTTACCTTGAGTGGTAATTAGAGTTATGTGACAGAGTTATTATATGCTACTATGTGATGTGTTGTACTGCATTATTTCTATGAGGTATATATCATGTGTATATCAGAGTATATCAGAGTTAGAACCGAAAGGTTCACGGAGTTAGGACCAGAGGGTCCACAGAGTTAGGGCCCACGGGCCCACAGAGTTATGGCCTCGAGTGGCTAGTATGTGTATGTATGGTATTTTGGGGAACTCACTAAGTTTTATGCTTACAGTGTTATGTGTTATGTGTTTCAAGTACCAATGATGATCGCGGGAAGGCGCCGACATGATTCATACACACGCATGGATTTTTATGTATTTTGATCTTGGGAAATATTTTGTGAAACAAAGTTATGATACAATGGGATTTTGTTGATAAATGTGTTTGGAAAAATGTGTTTGAAAATGTGAAAATTTGTTTTAAATTTTACGGTGTTACACAATGTTTGAGAAGCCTAAGTTTTGATACCATTGACGGGTTTTATAGAACACAAAATTGTACAATGTGGAAAACGATTAACAATTAATAGGGTATATGCTTCCTATAAAAGATCTATGTCATACACCTTGATAGCAACATACAATGAACAACAAAACCTAGCATAACCCTCGTGTAATTCGAAAATTACAAGGTATAGACATGCCTTTTGATTTGTTATTGTAAACAAATCACACCAATCCTTGTAATTCTAGAGCTTGGAAAGTCGAGTACCAAAGAGATGATGTCTCTAATGGTTTGTACCCAAACCCTAGCAACAATAACACAATAAGAGAGAGAGGAGAATGGAGCAAAAAATTGGCTCTTGGAGGCTTAGGAAGAGTTGACAAATATATGAGACCCTAGGGTCCTATTTATAGCTGATAAGGAAGCCTTGAATAATCCTGATTTGAATATAATAATAATATCTCAAATATCGGAACTATCCAACTCCTTAATTATCAATAAAGAGTATTCTAGAAACCCTAAATACATAGCCAAAGCTGGCCATGCTAGGAGGGTTCTAGAATCTCTATCTTGTTCAACTATTGAACAATTACAATTTAGTCCTTGTACTGCCAGTTAATTCTAATTAACCTGAAACTAATTCCAACTAATTTCAGATTAATTCTAAATTAATTATAACTATTTCTAAATAATATATTAATCATATAATATATTAATAAATTATCATATGTCTCCAAATGCAATTCTTCTCGGCTGCTAGTTCTGAGGGCAATCCAAAATGGACTTTGCTTCTAATTCAAGAATATACCAATTTAGTTATTAGCTTAGACACATTAATCCAACACAAAGTTGTCTATGTCAAGACAAGTAGGCACTTGGTTGATCCACTTACCAAACCTCTGATGAAAGATTTGGTTACATCTACCATGAGAGTCATGGCTCTAAAACCACAATAGAATCGTTTAGTGATGGAAACCCAACTTGACATTAGTGATCATAATTCTCAAGTTTAAAGGGGAACAACAAAGTTACTAATGATAGAAGGTACTATCATTAAAGATAGATCCATGTGAGGTGGGATAATATGTCGTTATCGAGAACAAGGTAGAGTTAAGACTCTTAACAAATTTTGGAGACATCTAAGCAACAAAGATGTTGTAAAACTTTAACAATATGATCTAGAGGTGGTATCACCTCAAGTGAAGATTAATGGTTGATCTTCTATAGGGCCATGAAAAGGGTTTATAGTGCATGACCATATTAGCTCTTAGAGAGAATGTAAAGATGGAAGGTGATGTGTGGGGATAAATCGGAGATGTCATAAGGTTCGTGGTTTAAACCTATAAGTATACCAATAAACCAGTTTCTTCTTTTTTGTCCTCATTAAACCAGGGTTTAATCTTTGTCCACCCAAGTGACATCATCATAGTCTGCGTGAAAAGAGACTTTCCACCTCTATGGGAGTTGTTGGAAATTCTAGATGTATAATAAGAAGTTGGCTAAGTTATCGTTATACTATATTGGTGGGGGAAGAAACATTTTGTGGGTTTATATTGGTTTTCTCTTGATAGGGATTTAAAGGCTTTAAGTGGATCAAGAGATGAGCCAAGCCCACACACACGTACCTAGTCTAGCTGAGGACGTTGTGCGAAATAGTACGATATACGCACACTTAGCACTTGGCTCGACGCTTCAATCGTTTGGAGTTGTGAAGCTTTCATTTTTGGCGAGGTTCGGGTCGGATCGGGTTTGACTGACCTGGTCAAAGAGTTAACGAACTTTAACTTCATGGATGAGAAGACAAAATCTTCTATAAATCCCATGGAAGATTGGATAGACTTTAGTTTGAATTTGAATAAAAGTAGATAATAATATCTGGTTTAAAATTCAAATCGCCACATGTCAGAGACCAGACATAGTCATCACCAAGTTTGATTTTTTAGGGGCCTTTAGGGTTTTAGTTCCATTATAAATAGTAGGGATGAAAGTGGGTCCAAACTCGGACCGGATGGACCCGGAAAACCCGGAACTTGTTAATGGGATTTTGTAGGACCGGAAACTGGACCGTGATATAGGAACCGGTTTCGGTTCAGTTACGGGTATGGTACCGAGTAAAGTGGGTCTAGAACCGGAAAACTTGAAAACATTAAAGTGGGTAGGGTGGAACCGGATAAAGTGGTTTTAGAACCGAAAAACCCAAAAAAACCAGATTTTTTTGGTAATTACTTACTACTTAGTGGGTTGAACTTTGAAAATTTTTATATTGATATCCAGACTTTGGGGGACTGTAAGTCATTGAATATGAACCCAAAATTAACAAACTTATAGTCTAAAATCATGTACAAACTCTAAATTATACTTTGGAAAAAACCTCATGTCAATCTGATTTTAAACGAATGAAATATGCATGTTTTAACATTTTAAGAAAATACAAAGTAGAAAAACAAATAGCTGAAAAGTTGAAAATTTTCAGCTTTGATATCCCGACTTTGGGGGATTGTAATTCATTTAATATTAAAAAAAATGGCAAAATTATAGTCTAAACTCATGTACAAACTCTAAACTACAAGTTGGAAAAAATCGCATGTTAATCCGACTTCAAATGAATTAGATATGAATGTTTTAAAATTTTCACAGAATACAAAATAGCTGAAAAACTAAAAACTTTCAGCTTTGATATCTCAACTTTGGGGGACTGTAAGTCATCTTTATATATATTAAAAGAGAAACTTGATGACATAATCTTCAACAATCAGGATCATTCATTGTATTTTCTTGATTAATTTCAACCATTGGATCATTTTGATGATGTCATATAAAATAAAATAAAATTAATATTAACTAAATTAAGTTGACTAAGTTTGGAAAGTTGAAAACTTATTAATGGTGACTAGAATTTTTAATTGGAATCTATACAAGTGAAATAAATGTCAGTATAATTATCAAAACATAAATATAGTTCCTTTCTTTTTAAAATCAAGTAATTTGTACATACCTTTCATAATTATAGAATTTGAAATCAAAGAATTCAAAATAGTGTGATATGAATCAGAATATTTATTTCTTCATATCCTTTCCAAAATCATTGTTCAAAATTATGTTAAGTATATATTCTCATTCATTTGTTATCACAATTTCGTGAAATTTGGACTTTACAGCATCACGTTCGAATACCAGCTTCATAAGGTTAGCATTTTTTTTTGACTTACTTATTAATTTCTTACTTCTGATTATAGTTTATGTGTTCACTATATACATATCAATAGCATATTAATGGGTTTTTGATAAACGGATTTTCTATTCTCTCTCTCTCTCTCTCTCTCTCTCTCTCCCTCTCTATGTGTGTGTTTGGATTGGATTAAGTAAAATTTAGTTTAATTGGTTATGTGTTAATTGGATTGGATTATATGTTTGGATTGGATGAAAAAATAAATAAAGAAAAGTAAAAATTTAGTAGCTTCCATAAGGGTTTAGTGTCTATATATTAAAAGAGAAACTTGATGACATCACCTTCAACAATCATGGCCATTCATTGTGTTTCCTTGATTAATTTCAACCATCGGATCATTTTGATGATGTCATCATAAAATAAAATAAAATTAATATTAATTAAATTAAGTTGACTACGTATGGAAAGTTGAAAACTTATTAATGGCGACTGAAAATTTTAATTGGAATGTATTGAAGTGAAATAAACGTAAACATAATTGTCAAAACATAAATATGGTTCCTTCCTTTTTAAAATCAACTCATTTGTATATATACCTTTCATAATTATAGAATTTGAAATCAAAGAATTCAAAATAGTATGATATGAATCACAATATTAATTTCTTCATATCCTTTCCAAAATCGTTGTTCAAAATTATATATAAGTATAATCTTATTCAGTTGTTATCATAATTTCGTGAAATCTGGACTTTGCAGCATCACATTCGCATAACAACTTCATAAGGTTAGCAATTTTTTTTTTAATTTACTGATTAATTCCTTACATCTGATTATAGTTTATGTGTTCAGTATATGTATCAATGGCTTATTAGTGAGTTTTTGACAAACAATCCAAAGGTAAAAAAAGTATATGTTCAGTATATTCTTGTTGTAAAAGCTACTTTTAATTGGAATGATTTGTATATTCTTTAATATATATGTGTATGTGTTTCTCAATCAGCATATGCATTTTTGTCCAAAGGTAAAAAAAGGCAAATGTAATTTTGATATTGCAGTATTATACATACTTGTTGTAAAATGACCTATTTACCTTTGTTGTATGTGTTTGTGTATGTGTGTGTATGTTTGGATTAGATTATGTGATTGTATTTGATGATGTAAAATTCAGTTTAATTAGTTATGTGTTTGGATCGGATGAAAATAGAAATAAAGAAAAGTAAAAGTGGAGTACCTTCTCGAAAAGTTTAGTGTCTACATATATTATTTCTTCAAAATGACTTATTTACCCTTGCAATAAAAACTACTTTTTTGGGAATGATTCATATATTTCTTTAATATATGTTGGTGTTTGTGTTTCTCAATCAGCATATGGTTTTTTGTCCAAAGGTAAAAAAAGGCAATGTACTTTTGATATTGCTTTATTATACATACTTGCTGTAAAATGATTTGTTTACATCAAAATGATAATGCAGGTGTTATCATCCTCCTACGTATGGCAAATCTCAAAACTTGGGGTGGTAAGAATATTTTTTCATTATAAACGTTCATGATATTACATTAATATTTTATTTATAAGATAAATTAATTTATAACTTTAATTGTTATTTCCAGGTCAGCCTCAAGTGGGTAACTGTTTGTTTCGGTCAAGATTGCATATTAATGATGACATGTCTCACATTTCAAAATTCAAAAAAACGTACGTCTTTTATCATTAATTAATAGTTTAATGTTTGTTTTTCCTTATTCTTAATCATTAATTATTTATATTGTTTAAATTCTTCATTTTTTTTTCTTCTTATATGTAATATTGTTGATATGGATTTGAATGTTGAGTCTTCCATTAGTACTACACAACTTAACACTAATACTGTTGTGGCCAAGGCAGAAGATTACTACCTCCGTTTTTCAATCAAGAACATTGATGATATTCTAGATTACAATAAGGTATATTTAACAGTATTAATATTTTTCCATTAATTTTATAAATTTATAGCGCATAACACAATGAATATATATATATATATATATATATATATATATATATATGAATTTTTTTATATATTTTTAAATTTTTTTTATAAAAAAGGAAATTAGTTTGTCCATCATTGCTACTGTCATCGGTTTTGATTTAAATGAAGACTGGTATTCTTTTTATTGTTGTGACTGTTCAAAAAAATTAAGTAAAAATGATGATGATACCAATGCTAAACCATTTAATTGTGATGGTTGTGGTGGAGTTTCTGATGTTTACAACAAGTAAGTTTATAATTTTACATTTGTAAAATTCTTGTGTCATTAATCCATATTCGAATGTTTCCAATTTTATTTCATTGTCCAGTAAAGTGTGATTTTATAATTTTTAGGGTAGGGGTCGTAATTCGTGTTCAATATGAAACTGAGTCTACTTCTTTTGTATTGTTTGACCGTCATGTTAAAAAGGTTATTCACCAGGGTAATAAGTAGCTGATGGAAAAATATCAAAGGTAGTGTTAATTTTTTTAATCGTCAACTCATCTCTTATTTTGTTTTATGATATTAATTTTGTTTAATATATGTTTTAAAGAATTGAATAAATTCATTTTAACCCATTAATGCATCCAATTCTTTTTAACATAAAAAGTTGTCTACAAATATGTTCTTCAACGAGTTATACTTTTTTCATGTGTTCCCTCGTGTTTAACGCATGTTATAATCTAATATATATTTAAAGAGAAACCTGGTGACATCACCTTCAACGATCAGGACCATTCATTGTGTTTCATTGATTAATTTCAACCATTGGATCATTTTGATGATGTCATCATAAAATAAAATAAAATTAATATTAACTAAATTAATTTGACTACTTTAGGAAAAGTTGAAAACTTATTAATGGTGACTGAAACTTTTAATTGGAATGTATTGAAGTGAAATAAGTGTCAACATATTTGTCAAAACATAAATATGGTTCCTTTCTTTTTAAAATCAAGTAATTTGTATATATATCTTTCATAATTATAAAATTTGAAATCAAAGAATTCAAAATAATATGATATGAATCATAATATTAATTTCTTCATAACCTTACCAAAATCGTTGTTCAAAATTATGTATAAGTATAATATCATTTAGTTGTTATCACAATTTCATGAAATCAGGACTTTGCAGCATCACGTTCGAATACAAGCTTCATAAGGTTAACATTTTTTTTTTTGATTTATTGATTAATTTCTTACATTTGATTATAGTTTATGTGTTCAATATATGTATCAGTGGCTTATTAGTGAGTTTTTGATAAACGGATTTTCTATTCTCACACACACTCTCTCTCCCTCTCTCTCTCTCTCTCTCTCTGTATGTGTGTGTGTGTTTGTGATTGTGTGCGTGTGTGTGTTTGGATTGGATTCTATGTTTGGATTAGATGAAGTAAAATTCAGTTTAATTAGTTATGTGTTAATTGAATTGGATTATGTGTTTGGATTGAATAAAAAATAAATAAATAAAAGTAAAAATAGAGTACCTTCTCGAAGGGTTTAGTGTCTATATATATTAAAAGAGAAACTTGATGACATCACATTCAACAATCAGGACCATTTATTTTGTTTGCTTAATTAATTTTAATCATTGGATCATTTTGATGATGCCATAATAAAATAAAATAAAATTAATATTAACTAAATTAAGTTGACTACGTTTGGGAAGTTCAAAACTTATTAATGGTGACTGAAATTTTTAATTGGAATGTATTGAAGTGAAATAAATGTAAAAATAATTGTCAAAACATAAATATGGTTCATTCCTTTTTAAATTCAAGTAATTTGTATTTACCTTTCATAATTATAGAATTTGAAATCAAAGAATTCAAAATAGTATCATAATGAATATATGTATGACTTTTTTTATATATTTTTTAATTTTTTTTTGAAATAGGTAATTGGTTTGTCCATCATTGTTACTGTCATCGGTTTTGATTTAGACGAATGCTGGTATTCTTTTTATTGTCATGACTATTCAAAAAAAAGTAAGTAAGAATGATGGTGATACTAATGTTGAACCATTTACTTGTGATTGTTGTGGTGGAGTTTCTGATGTTTATAGCAAGTAAGTTCATAATTTTACGTTTGTAAAGTTCTTGTGCCATTAATCTATATTCGAATGTTTCCAATTTTATTTCATTGTCCATTAAAGTGTCATTTTATAATTTTACGGCGATGGTCGTAATCCGTGTTCAATATGAATATTAGTCTGCTTCTTTTGTATTGATTGACCATCATGTTAAAGATGTTATTCACCATGCTAATTAGTGGGTGATGGAAAAAATATCAAATGTAGGGTAAATTTTTTAATCGTCAACTCATCTCTTATTTTGTTTTATGATATTGATTTTGTTTAATATATGTATTGAAGAATTGAAAAAATTCATTTTAACCCATTAATGCATCCAATTCTTTTTAATATAAAAAATTGTCCACATATATGGCATTCAACGATTTATACTTTTTTTGTATGTTCCCCACGTTTAACGTGGGTTATAATCTAGTTGAATATAAAACTAAAAATGGCAAATTTATAATCTAAAATCATGCACAAATTCTAAACTACATGTTGGAGTAAATCGCATGTCAATCCGACTTGAAATGAATGAGATATGAATGTTTTAAACTTTTCATAGAAACCGGTTCCGGCACCTAAAAGTGGTTCCGGTTCCTAACATCGGTTCCGGTTCTTAAACCCGGTTTACCCGGACCCAATGGACCCAAACCCGGATTACCAGAACCCGAGTAAATCCATTCTTTAAACCTAGAACCGGAACCAGTTCTATATATTTCGGTTCTAACGGCTCTGACCTGATTCCGATTCCGGTTCCGGTTTCAAATGCCATCCCTAATAAATAGGACCTCTCATGTACCATTTACACACATCAAAAATTTGCAGCTCTCTCCTCTCTATCAAGCAATCATAGTTTATTCCCGTTTCTAAGTATTCACTTTGCGTTTTCCATAGCTGTTGAAAAACTAATAAGTCTGAATTAAATCTTGATGTTTTACTCTATTGCTTACAACTTAGAAGCGAAGTAAAAACATTTAAGTACAAGAGACAGATCCACGTAGTTTTCTACAATCAAGACCGGTTATTAGATAACTAGGTTGGTTTTAATTTCTTGTTTTGTATTTAAATTCGCCCAACAACATGACAGTCTACTTCTACTCCCTTCTTATAATAGATTTGATCATAAATGATCATTCTGAGTTTTGGACAAAATTCGGTAACAATGTTATCAATAATTGAATTATTTTTTGCAATTTCTTAACATTTAATCCTTGATATTAATCGTTAGTTGCTTGTTTTTGTGAAAACGTTTTGGATATTTAATCATAAATAATATCATACCATGGTTTGTTTGTCGATACTAAACAGTTTGTAACTATCATAATACTAATTATTGGGTTGTTTAAATACTAAGTTTTGAATTTCAATTATAAAGGTGGGGTAGAATAAACAGGCTCATGATTGACAATATTTGGTTGACGAATCCTACTCTTAAAAAAAAAAAAAGGAGATTTGGTGCTTTTTCTCTACTAAATTCAGCGACTTTGTTATGGTGAAACCAAAATTGATACATAAATGTTTTAGAAAGTTATCTATAATGAATCAAGATTTATTAGAAATTCTCTTAACCCTCTCAAAAAAAATGTGGTTTGGTGTCATGGAAATAACAAAGCCCCATGATGGTTTACTTTCAAATTTATTAAGGAGATTTAAGAGAATCTTAAATGCTATTTTGTTAACTTTGTAAAAGAGTTTAAATAGAATGAGATCAGAAAATGTTGTAATGCTTCTTTTATTTTACTTATATTTCAAAGATTTGAGATCTCATTGCTTTGAAATATTATAAACTTATGAATCTTGATGGGGTGCATGTATAAAGTGGTTTCAAAGCTTCTTGTCTTATAACTTCAAAAGGTCATTGGAAAAATTATTGGACGAGAGTAGTCAGGGTATGTTGAAGGTAGATGTATTCTTGATGGGGGCTTGTTATTAGTGAGTTATACACTTGGGTTAGAAAGGTAAAGGAAAAAGTTTTGATTTTTAGAGTCGATTTTCATAAAGCTTTTGATTTGTTTATTTGAATATTCTTTAATTCTATTTTGGAACAAATGAATTTTGGTTCTAAATGGAGAGGTTGGACTAGAAGTCATCTCTCTTCCGGTGGAGCTTCTATCTTAGTTAACATATCGGCTACTAGAGAGTTTGATATATGGAATGTTGTTAGACAAGGAGATCCCCTTTCTCATTCTCTTTATCCCAACGATGGAGGGCTTACCTATTTCTATGAAAGGAGATTGTGATCAACATATCCTCCAAGGTATTTCTCTTCCTAATCATGGTCATAAGTTGTTTCATCTCATGTATGCACATGATGTCACTTTCATTGAATAATAATTTCCGGTTAATTTTATTAATCTCTATGGAGTTCTAAGCTACTTTTATCTTGCTTCCGGATTGAAAGTTAACCTTTAAAAGTAAGGTTTATGGTGTTCTTGAAAAATATAATGTTAAGATTGTTAGACTTGATAGTGTCTTGTTTTGAGCTCACTTGCTTCCCTCACTTATTTTGGGCTTTCCATTATGCCAACTTGCTAAGAATTGGAGTCCAATTATGTATAAATTTAGGTGTGCATTTACCTCTTGGAAGGCTAAAAATCTTTCGTTCTAAACACTCACTCTTCTCAAATTGATGATAGGTAGCATTCCTCTTTATTACTTCACTTTATTTATTTAAAGCGCAAAAGGAAATTTTGGATTTATTGGAGAGCTTGAGAAGAAGGTGTTTATAGGGTGGTAATAAAGGCAATAG
The DNA here is from genome assembly GCF_051521515.1 of Lactuca serriola. NCBI lineage: Eukaryota > Viridiplantae > Streptophyta > Magnoliopsida > Asterales > Asteraceae > Lactuca > Lactuca serriola. Next base: position 253,604,102 of record NC_136410.1, on the reverse strand, counting down.
AAAGATAAATTGGGTTGATTGGTCTACTATTACGCTCTCTAAAAGTAATGGCAGTTTTGGAACTGTTTTTTATTCGATGACTAGTTATGAAACCCGTATGTTATACAGGTTGAATAAAACAAAAAAATTAAATATGAAGGTTTAAACAAAGATTTATTTAATTTTGAAATTTAAATTTTAAAATTTGAATTTAAAAGGAAACATATTTAATAGTATATAAGTTGTAATATTATAATTTAATTGTTATTTTCAACAAGGCAATTATTAATTGAGTTGTAAATATGATGTGTTAATTAAGAAAAAATAAACAATGAGAAAATGACAAGTGGAAAAAAAATTATTCAAAATTACCAAAAAATGACATGTGTCCAAGTTAATGAGAAAGTGACATGTGGCAAAATTATTTTCATTTATTAGGAAGGATAAACTGTTGGCAAAACGTGGATTACCGAGGACTTGGTTTTCAATTTCACAAATTAATTATGATTTTCAAGAATTAGGGATCTCTTTAAATAACCTTTTTTCATAGGCATATTTGTGCTGGATGTCGTACCTTTTTTCTAAAAGGATAAGTGGTGTGAAAGTCTGGCTCTTAAAAACCAGTACCCGGGTCTAACAAAGATTTACTTGCTTTCGTTGGCTTCTTTGTATATTTTTCTGGTTATTATAATGTTATTATACAACACACTTGATTAGAAACATAATTAATAATCAAACATCTACCTCTTCTAATAAATGAAACCTAAAAATGACATGCGTCAATTTTTTAAAATGTTTCTTTGCCACGTATGATTTTTATTATTTTCTTTTTTTATGGTAACAAATCAAATTCAATTGAAATTCAAATTTTGAAAATACAAAATCATATCCTAATAACATTATTATGTTTATTTTGCTTAACAAATTAATTCATAATTACTTACAATGACAATATCTTTGTTTTTTTTTTTTTTTGACATTTATTATTTTTTATCTATATAAAAATTTTAAATATACCGACCTAGGTTTCCACGAGTTATAACCTAGTCTTTAATAAATGTAAATTTCATAACTAAATAACGCGGAGTAAATTTTAGAAATAAATACGCATATAGAAGTGTTCCCATGTAAAATAGAGGCTTAATATATATATATATATATATATATATATATATATATATATATATATATAAAATCCCGACAAGAAAAATATGAAAGTGGGTTATATTCATATGAAGCTTACATAAAGTTGTGAAATCATTGGCCAATTTTCCTAGAAGTTAGCTTATCTCCATGTAGTGTAATCTTCCAGCAATCAATTTGGAGCATAAATACAGATAACTTCTTCACTACAACTGAAATTTCAAATTATAAACCATTATACTTTTTGTAACAGTTTAAACCATTATCATTATTTATTATTATTATTAGTTTGTATTTGTATTCTGCCTTGATAATATCAAAACCAGGTTAAAAAAAAGGTTTTCTTAAACGGTAGGAAAAAAAGAATAATGATTTAATCACAATAAAAAATAATCAAGTGGCTAAACTGATAAAATGATGGAAATTTTATAATAAAAAAAATTGTGTTTTTTTGTAAAAGAGATGATAATTACCTTTGTATTTATTATCTTTTGTGATTATTCCAAATGTCTCTGCGGTTTCACGAATCATGATCCCACTCACTCCAGTGAACCCATCCATTTTGCATTGTGCAACTGCAATAAACAAAAAGAATTTCAAATTTTTTTTTGAATGAAATATAAATATATTCAGAATAAAATATAATTAATAAAAATATGAAATTACGAGTTTTAACCTAGAATAAATGCACCATGAAGATCTGCACCAAGAAGACATTGAGCCATTTGGCTTTTCCTGAAACATTCATCAGAATTGCAACAAAATCAGAAAAATAAATATTAATCATTTACAAATATGGTCCCTGTGGTTTTCACTTTTTACCACGCTCAGTCCTTTTTTGTAACCTTTTTCAGCTTTGGTATCCAATTTGGTACCTGCCCCAAGTTAAAATGACTTTTTTACCCCTTGTCTATTTTTTTTTACTAATTTAATTATAATTACGTGTTTATTATTATTGCTATTAATAAAAAGAGGGGTGGGTTTGTGTAATTTACTCTAAATAAAACTAAATCAAGACAACATTACATTAATAGTCCCTGTGCTTTACAAAAAGTCACGGGTTCAGTCCCTAACTTTTTTTGTTGAGAAGGATAGTCCTGTGGTTTCAATTTCTTGAGTAGTTGGTCCTTTTGATCCATGTAAAATGACTTTTATACCCTTTTTAATGTATTTTTCTTTTTCTTTAATATATTCATAATTTACAGAGTAAATTACAGAAATGGTCCCTGTAGTTTGTTCCAATCTTTGAAAAGTTAAAACTTGGTGTTCCCATGGTTTCAAACAATTACACCATTGGTCCCTTTTGGCTTTAACAATAAGAGATTAAATATTAAAAATGACCAGTTTGCCCTTTATCCACAGGGACCATTTCTGTAATTTACTCCAAAATAAAATTTAAAAAGTAGTAAAAAAGAACTCTTACCCAACACTCTTCAAAAGTTGCATTATATACCCCTTCCAAATTTCATGCATCGGTTTAAACGTTTCAAAGCTGTAAACAATATAAAAATAAATATTTTTCAAAACAAAAAATATAACTTCTAACAAACATAAATTTGAAAAAAGGAAAAAAAATAAAAATAAAAACTAACTTATGCTGCTCTTGAGGCAAATCCAAAGACCCATATTTCTTGTGTTGTTTCATCGACATGTGTTTTTTTGATCTTTTTGAGTGGCTTTGTAACGCTTTTGTAAGTGTAACAATTCCAGATTTTTTATTGTCTTTTATTTTATTATCAAGATGAACACGATTATCAATTTTCATTCTTCTTGATCCTTGCATGTAATTTTGAGCAGAATCTCCACTTTGTAAAAGTTCATGCAAAATTTTGTCCACTACATTTCCCTGTGTAAATTACTTATTGAAATACTTTAATAAAAAAAATTGGAAAGAATAAATAAAAAAAATAAAGACCTGAATATCCGACTTTGCTAAATTCTCATGTACAGGGTGAGAGAGTGGAAGATATATAGGATGATGTTCTTCTTCAACATCTGTATAATTAGGCAACAAAAATAACGATTGACTTTGACTTTGACTTTGACTTTCTAAAACAAAATCTATACAGAATATAGAATTGTAGTTTGCACCTCTTTTAGTCGTTTGCACTGAGAAAGAATATTTGCCTACAAAGATTAAAAGAAAAAAAAAATCAAACGAAATTAAGTGTAAAACCAAATAAATATAAAATTTATAGCTCAATAACCTTTCTTTGATGTGGACTTAAAATCGGGAGAACTTTCTAGAATTCTCTTTTTGTTCTTGTGTTTTTGTTGTAACTGAAGCTCATGAGCTTCTCTTCTTGCTATTGCATCAAATGCACGATTTTTTGAATCTTCCATGGTTGTGTCCTTTGTCAATTCAGATTATAATTTTTCAGTGTATCTATCTACATTCAACAAAATTACAAACTTAAATCACATATCCTTAGAAAATATTTTGTGTTATTTTCTATAACCTCAATTAGGTCCATTTAAATCATATAACGATTGGAAAAACTTTTGCGTTCTATGTAATTAAAATGTAAGTGTAATTAACTCTCAAGATTGGGTTAACATTTTCTAATCAAACCATAAAGGTTTCAGACTTTTTTCCAAAATTTACCATTTTGACATGTTATATCAACTGAAAATGATTAATTTGGAAAATGGATGAAACTTATATGGTTTTATTGAAACATTGTATTAGTGGTTAGTTAAACTGCAAAACTGCCCAAAATATAATGGTTTTTTGCTATACCTTAGATGCTATTCTAATAGTCTAGAAGGATAAATTGGGAAATTAAATAAATAAAGAGCAACCTCTAAATTTTGGTGCTGAATGATAAAAATGACAATTTTACCCTTTTTTTATCGTTTCTTTCAATTACAACATCATATCTTTGAAAAAAAATCCATGGAAGTAGGATGCTAAACATTACACCCAATATTAAAAAAAAATATACAATGAAAACTAAAGAACCTAATATTTCATTATAATTACTAGCCAATAGTTTCCAATCATTCCAATCGACTGTGTCATCTTCGCTATCCAGGTATCAAACCTGACTTCCCAATCTCAATATCGAGCCATTCGCTATCAACATGAACAAAAATAGAATTGAAATTCACTGAATCAACAAATAAGAATTCAGTTTTGACTTTTTATGTTTGACTCCGATGAACACAATTGACTCAATTGCGTTCGACTCCAATCAAACAAGTATGCACAATCAAGTAAAACCATTCGCTGTATGTTCGAATGAACACATATAGACCACATCAGATCAAAATTGTAATATAACCTAACAAGTAGCAATCACTTTGATGAACAGGGGCCACAACACAAGGGGTAGGATCGACAAAATCAAGCCAAAAAAATTGATGGAGAGAGCGACACAAAATGCTTACTTTCACCATCGTGCTTGAATGCTGTTTGGGATTGGGATTGAAATAGAATAATCGAGTTTTAGGGGAAAAATAACCTTACCAAAAGTTGAGTTGTCGATGAGGGACTTGGATGGCTTCGGCGATGACGGCACTGGCGAAAGATCCGGCCGGCTGGTTCCGAAGATGGAGTGGGTGAGGGAACGTCGTGTGTATTGAAAGAGAAGAGGGAAAGTGGGGCTGAAATATCAAGGGAAAACCCGGAGATGATGCCGGAGGCGATGCAGCTGGAGGAGGAGACGAAGGCGCCACAGGCGAATCCGACGGCGGCGGCAGGAGAGGGGATCGGAGTTGTAGCAGTGTGGAGTGGAGGAGAGGCGTCGTTGATGGTTGGGAGGGGAAAAGGAGGTTGCGTCGTTGTGGGCAACAGGAAACACGCGTGCCCCTTTTTTTTTTTTTTTTTTCAGATGCGAATCATATGTCCGAGAAATTAAGAGGTGTATTTTAATCTAACACCCGAGATCTGAATTTTTAAGAGGTTACCTTAATTTTTCAATTAAAAGGTAAACAAACAGCTTCCGTCAAAAGAAGTAACATTTCTAGGGCATCACAATCGGCCGAAATTGGAGTTGTGGGCTCACATAAATCAGATCAAATAATGGCCTCAAAGTAACAATTCAATTCTGGGGTTACCACGCTTAACAAAAAGACACTTGTATCATCGGGTGTAAGCGAGACTATCACTTACATACACATCGACTATTACTGTAAGACACAAAAGGAACTGAAAGCTGGAAATCGACTGTCACATAGATACACCAAGACACAATAAGAAATCAAATATTACTGTAAGAAAAAGAAAGAAATATGGACTTACAAGTACAACTTCAATCGTATGTATGTATGTATCGTTCTCTGTTCTTACTCAGCAACCATCGATGAAGTAGAGGCCGGCGATTATGAATGGTGGCGAATAAGGATGGTGGAGCAGCGGCGACGAGCACAAATAGTGCATCGGCAGGTGGCAACCGGTATGTGGAGCAGCGGAGGAGATGCTGGCGAATGGCGATTTGCGTTTTGCGATTTGTGAAGGTCTGAACGATAGGGTCAGGGGATAAGGCGATAGCCGATAGCTAACGCCTTGTTCCCGAGTTCTACTTAAGGAGGGAAATGGTAGGATACAGAGGGAAAGTGAGGGGTATCGAAGGAAAATCGTGTTCCCGAGTTTCATTAATGGAAAGAAAGTGAAGGGAGGGGAGGGATTTTGGAGTCATATTTTCCTTCCAAATTTTCCTCCCAAATTGGACGGATTTGGGAAGAAAGTGAGGGGAAGGAAAATTTCAAGTTTTATTTTCTTTTTCCTCCTAACTCGGGAACACGAAAACATAAAATTTTCCTCTCATTTCTTTTCATTTCCTTCGAACTCAGGAACACGGTATAATGAATTTTTTCCTTCCCCTCCCTTTCTTTCGGTCAAAATTTTTCTTCCCTTTCCTTTGATGAATTTACAAAAAAACTGGGGAACAAGACGTAAGGGAATAAAGGATTAAGGGTTTGGGAATTAGGACTTTAGGATGGATTGACGGATAGATATATGAGGGATTTTTTAGGTTTTTTTTTTATTATGTTACTAGGTTATAAGGCACCACGGATAATAAATTTAAAAGTAATTTTAGATGGTATTAAGTTGTATTTTTATTTTTGTACGTTAAATTGAAAAAGACAAATTTATCCTTATAACAAAAAAGAAAAAAAATAATATGCAATTAAAATAAAATTTATAAATTGTTTTGTATATTGTTGTCAAACAAAGAAAGTGGAAGTCGATTTTATGTTAAATGTTGTTATCAAATTTATTTTGTGGAACAAAGACCATATATGCATTGTGGGTTATTTTTAAGGGACTGTATATGTAATTTTATTTTTTGAAACAAATACCATATACGCATTGTGGGTTATTTTAAATGTTGTTATCAAATTTATTTGATAAGAGGATAAAATTAAGTTTAATTTCTACCAAAATGAGAAATATCTGTTCATTGGAGAGTAGCTTTTAAGGATATATTCGTATGTGATATAAGATAATTAAATTTTAAATACATTTTCTGTTTTTCAAGGATATTATACATTTGAATATATTGGTGCGTAGATAGTAGCTTTCAAAAACAGAAGCACAATTTTAGGGATTAAATTGAATTGAATTCCTTATATTAAGGGATATTTACCAATTTCATTAAATCAATCAAAGAAGAGGATATATGAGCGGGAAATTTATTAGTAAAATGCATTGATATTAACCATACTTGTAAAAGTTTGACATGTGGACAAACAAAGAGTATTTTATTAAGAATAGATTAATGATTAACAATTAATAAATTAAAGAAATGACATATATGTAAATTACACTAAGCTCGACTAAGCTCACGAGCCGTACAAGATGGGTATTTTAGTACTCGAGATCGGCTCGATAAGGTACTCGAGTAGCTCGAGCTCGAGCTCGGCTCGATTAAGATCGATTCGATTTCGAGTATTTTTCGAGTCGGTCTCGAGTTTCTCACGAGTTGGCTTGTTTCGCTTACACCCCTATATCACCCAAATCAATGGTCCGGTACTAGGTACTAGATGTAGCCTTTCCGTCAGACAAAATGTCTGATATTTATAACGTTCTGATAGTTAAGGGTCGAGATACTACTGGTCAACCAATTAATGTGACTTGTGAGGTACAACATTTATTAGGAAACAATTGAGTTAGGGTCGTAGCTATGAGTGCTACAGATGGTCTAACGAGAGGGATTGACGTAATTGATACGGGAGCTCCATTAAGTGTTCTGGTCGATGGAGCGACTCTCAGACGAATTTTCAACGTGCTTGGCGAGCCTGTTGATAATTTAGGTCCTGTAGATACTAGTACAACATTTCCTATTCATAGATCTACGCCTGCCTTTATACAGTTAGATACAAAATTATCTATTTTTGAAACCGGAATTAAAGTAGTAGACAAAACCTAGCCCTATAAGTGTGGTAAGGATGTCAAAAAATCCTGTGGGGCCCCGATCCCGAATGGCGAATATTTTTTTTAACAAATCGGGGACATGGACGGGGGAGGGGGCAAGGTTAACCCCCATTTTAATTTCGGGGGCAGCGGCGAGGATATGTAGTCTCGTCCGGAACCCCCAATGGGGACCCGGTTCATATATTATCTTTGTTAATATATATATTAATAAAAATATAATAAACAATAACAATGATTTTGAACTTCCAAAATTTAATAAAATATCATGTTTTTAAGTTGTTAGTATAACGTTTTTGAGATGTTATAATATTTTTATTTTAAACATATAAAATTATGATATAAATAACTATTTTTACCTAAAATGGTTTCTTTTAGTCCGAAAATAACTTCTTTTAGTCTAAAAAACACCTTCTTTCCACCAAAAAAAAGTCAACCCAAACGGGGGCGGGGGAACGGGAAAAATTTGGGGGTGGAGGCGTGAGATGCAATCCACTCAAGTCTTAAACACTCAAACTTAACTTGTTTATTTCATATGGGCAAAGGCTCTATTTATAGGCTCAAGAGAGCTGGTTACATAATTGAGTTGCAAATCGTTTGATTGCAATACGACATACATATTTATAATATAGCCCCCTAGACTATTGAGGGTTATACACTTTATTTCACATCCTAGACACTACTTTTTGACAATAATAATTATAAAAGACAAATGACAAATAATTACAATTCTTCCATAATGAAAGGACACGTGTCTTCAATAATGTCTTCAATAATAATGACTTTTTACGTCATTGCTTTCATCATTCCTCCCGCCACCGAAAGGACATATATTTCTGAATGATGTGTGCTTTGGTCATTGCTGACGTTATTTTTTCCATGAACGGTGTTTCTTCCATATTCGAGTAGGAATGTTTTTAGCTATTTCTCTATGATGGCTTCCATTCTCTTGTCAATGTGTCTGCTATATGATTGTTGGCGCTTTTGATATACTTGAGGTATGGATGAAATTGATGTAATTGTAGTTGCCAACGAATCAATCGTCCTCGACAATAATCTTCTTGTAACTTATATTGCCAAAAGCCAAGTAGATACTAGGAATCTGTGCGTAATTCGAATTTGGTTTGAAGTAGCTCGACTTTCCATTTTTTCAATGTTCTGAGACATGCTAGTGTTTCTCGTTCATATGTGCTATAATTTTGCTCCGTTTGGGAAAATGTTCCCGATATATATATTTGCATAGTTTTTGCTCATATTTATCTGTTTTTAATACTTCAGATGATACATCCGTATCAGTGTATGCTTTTGGTGATATTTTCATATCACCGTATACTTTATCATTGTTTACTTCGGATGGTATTTTCATACCAGTGTATGCTTTATCATTGTATACTTTTGATGAGTTAGATATGAGGTTTCCCTCACTATCTAATCTCAATAATACCTTTCCACGTATAATTGCTTTTAGGCATCCTGCCCACGTGTCTTGTGATGCATCTGTCTCCACAATTAGAAAATCGTCGATTTTTGCATTATATAAAGTGTGGAGAACTTGAACTTTTTGTTTTATACTTTATACCAAAATAGTATCTGTATTGGTCCAAGACCAAGGTATTTTTTCTGATATTTTCTTTTGTAAAGCTTTTCTTTCTTTTGCTAAGTTTTTCAAAAATCCTTGTTCTGGAATATAATTTAAACAACCAAGAAATCGTTGTATTTGTTTTCTATTTTCAAGTTTATCAGGAAACATATTTAATTTTTCTCGTATATTGTTTGTTAACTATAATTGACCATTTTCTCCAAATTTTAAGCCGAGATATTCAACTGTAGATTGAAAAAGTTTTGATTTCTTTTTTGATAAAACTAAACCCATTTCTTTAATTCTTTGTAAAACCTTGATGACTGCATCAATGTGTGTTTGTTCATTTCCTTTTGTAAAAACAATTATATCATCAATATATGCAAGACAAATATGATCTAAACCATTTAAAGTTTCATTCATGAATCGCTGATATATTGTTGGTGCATGTTTTAAACCGAATGGAAGGACATTCCATTCATAATGCTTCTGAGGAGGACATGAAAAAGTGGTTAGTGGTTTCGTATTTTCATGTAAGCGTAATTGCCAATATCCGGATTTTGCATCAAATGTACTAAAATATGTATTTCCTTTTATTTTTTCTAAAATATATTCTTTTCGTGGTAATTTATATGAGTCTCCTATAGCAGCATCGTTCATTTTTTTATAATTAATCACTATTCTTCGTTTTCCCCGTTTTATTTCATTATTATTTTCTACATAGAATGTTGGTGCAGAATGGGGACTTTTGTTAGCTCGAATGATTCATTTTTCTAGTAGTTCAGTGCATTCTTGTTTAAATTCAGAAACATCTTTTATACTATATGGAATTTTATTTGGAATATTAACTTCATAATTGGGAATTTTTAATAATATTATTATTTCTTGATTATTTCTATTTTTTTAATCATCTAGCGGGTTTTCACTACATACTTCTTCAAGCTGTTTTCCGGAAATTTCTTTAGCGAACGTTAGTAATATACGTAGTAGAAAACCAACTTCTTGTTTGATTATTTTGATAAGATCATAATATTTGATAATTGCAGTTTTTATAATACATTTTGTCGGATGATTGAGACTTATATGATCATTTGTTTGTATAAATGGTTGATATAATTTAAGGAAATTATTTCCTATTACTAAATCTATTCCTGAATCATGTTGATATATAGTTGGAGTTTTAAATGGTGCCTTTTCAATTACTATATCTATGTCTCTTCCTACGAACCAAATTTTGTGAATTGATTTATCAGCAATTGTAATTTTTAATGGTTTTTCTAATTTTTCCTAATTTTTTAATATCTTTCTTCTTCCAAAACATAAAGTAGCTCCTGTAGCTATATACGAAACTAGCTCTTTATCTTTTATTTTAGTTGTAATAAAGGTACTGTTTAGGTTAATATTTGTTTCTCTTTTACTCATTAGAGTTAGTCTATAAATTTCTATATCTGTGTTTTTATTTTTTCTTGCAAAGTTTCCATATTAACAAGTTGTGTTTGTTAGAGTGGTTGAAACATTGCGTATTGTTTTTAAATTACGATTTTGTATTTTTTTGTATTTCTTAATTCCTTCTTGTAATCTAGATATCTTTTTTTAATTGATTATTATATTCTTTATTTACTGATTGTAATTTTAACAAATAGTTTTCTTCATATGATAAAGCATTTTCTAAATGTTGAATGATATTAGAGATATTAGAATTTATTTTCCAATGGTTTTTTAATATATTAGTCCAAAGCATGTTATCTTTTGAAGAATTAATTTGTACTTTTGAATTCATTTTAACAAATTATTAAAGCATCTGAAAGAAAATTAATTGAATTGTTAATGTCTTTTATTACTATTTTAAAATGATTAATTTGAGTTCTTAATCTTCCAATTTTAATTAATTGATATGCTGTATAAATCTTGCTTTTAGAAATTAGTTCGTGTACTTCAGATTCTTTTTCTTTTAAATGTTTTGTGGAATTTTCAAAATCTTTTCATAATTTTTTAAGTAAATTAACTTTATATTTATTATCGAAATTACAATATATTTGGGTTTTGTTGCTCATTATTTATTTTTACCATGTAAAAGGTGGTTTAATAGTGAGTGATTTTTGTTTAAGTGGTTCCTTTTTATGTAACATCCGGATTTCCAGGTACATTATTTATTCATTTATTTTGGAGATTTTGGAGGGACTCGGCGAGTTGATGCTTAGACTCGCCGAGTAGAGTCGCGAATTCCATCCGGGTTAATGACCGGACTCGGCGAGTCCGCGTTGTTTAATGAAGCCCTAATTCCCGGGGATTGAGACCTATTTAAAGGGGCTTATAGCCACTAATTGCGGCTACCAGACCCCTGAGTGAAACCCTAAGCGATCTAGAGGGTTTGTGAGGAAGAAGAGGCCATTTTTGATCCTTGTGTGGGTATTTTTGCAAGAAGAAGGTAACCAAGGCAAGAGGGAGCTGAAGAGAGTGCTATTCTATGGATTTTAGAGCCTAAGGACTTCATATTGAGGTATATTTTCGATACTTCTTCAGTTTTGGGTGTTAATCCTTGAGAGTTAGGGTTTCTAGCCCATTTAGAGTGTGAATGATAGTGCAATTGGTCCCTTCTTGTGTTGAGGCTTCGGATCTGGATCCAAAGAGGTCCAAAGACCTTAACTCCCTGATCTTTATGGGGTGACATTGGGTAATATGAGCTTAGGGTGACATATTGAGGCCATTTCTTCAAATAGAGCCATTAAGTCTTTGCATAGGCATCAAGATCCAGACTTTATGTGTTTATATTGCTTAAGGAGGCCGGATCTACGGGTTAGAGGAACGGATCTGACCTCAGGAGGTCATTTGAGCTTGAGCATGGCATGAACTCGCCGAGTCCCAAGAGCAGACTCGACGAGTAGGGCTAGGGTTTCCCATAGTTCACTCAGTGAGTAACTTGCCGAGTTGGGGGAATGACTCGGTGAGTCAGAGAGAAGTAGAGGACTGGAGTTCAAGGCGGAACTCGCCGAGTTCATAATGGGACTAGGCCAGTTGAGTCGAGGTGACCCCAAGATTCATGTCAGGTGTAACCCGTCGAGCAATAGAAAGACTCGACGTGTCATGCGAGACTAGAGGGATAATGGACACGTGTAGACTCGCCGAGTCGCCCTAATGTACTCGGCGAGTTGGGTCAAAGTTTGACCGTTGACTTTTGTTGACTTTGAGGATTTGGTCAACATTGGGGTCTTTGTGTCAAGAGAGGGGTAAAATGGTCTTTTACCCTTCTAAAGGTGCCAAGAGAGGGTTGAGTCTAGTCTCGAGAGTTATATTTATGAGAGTATTTACTTATGTGATTAGGCGGAGGCTAGGCCATATTCCTACCGAGTCAGAGATTTACCGAGAAATCTGAGGTGAGTCTTCTCACTATACTTTACCTAGAGTGGTAACAGAGTTATGTGCTAGTGTACTGTTGAGTTATGTGTCAGTGTATTTGTATGCTATTTATGTGTTATTATGATATGTGATATGCATGATTCAGAGTTTCCAGAGATAGGACCAGTGGGTCCATAAAGTTAGGGCTAGAGGGCCCACAGAGAGTTGGGACTAGAGGGTCCCACTGAGACACACTGACCAGAGGGTCAATAGAGTTATAGCCTTGAGTGGCTAATATGTGTTAGAGTGTTATTTTGGGGAACTCACTAAGCTTCATGCTTACAGTGTTTTGTGTTATGTGTTCCAGGTACTAGTGAGGAGCGCGAGAAGGCGTCAGCATGATTCGTACACACACATGGAGTTTTATGTATTTCGATCTTGGGAAATGTTTTGTGGAACAGAGATATGATACAAGGAGATTTTATTAATAATTGTGAATGAAAATTTTGTTTTGAAAATGTGAAAAATTGCTTTAATTTTTACGGTGTTACAAGTTGGTATCAGAGCCTTGGTTTGAGGGATTCGAATGCATCTTCGGGCGTATTTGAACTCAAACTGAGGATTTGAGAAATTTTTTTTGATAAAAAAACAATTTTTAAAAGAGTAAAAAGAGTTTTGAGACAAACGGAGCAGAGCTGTGTGTACGATCAGCCAGCGCCCGAACGTTGATTTCCCAAAATACCCTTGCAATAAGTGTTACGAGATATATTATGTTATGATATATGATGAGTTATGTTACTGCATGCTAGAGTGGAATAGGTATTCTTATTAGGACTAGAGTGGCCTGATATATGATGCCTTAGTCTAGGAGTTTTGCTGCTAGAGATGTTGTGAATGTTTAGATAGCAGTGAGGAGCTTACGAGATATCTACTAGTGAGTAGCATATGATTAAGGAGAGTAGAGTACTTGGGATTTGGGAATCTGGGAGGAGGACTTGGGATGAATGCTGATGCGGTGTGGACAGTAGTATTGGGCCCGTACTACTGAAAACACCGGGTCAGTGCACAGTCCAAGTAAGAACCCATAGAGTACTAAGGAACAAGTAGGGTGGAGTCATCGAGTGTGGGTATACTCGAACGATTCCCTAATATTCTTATGTCATATTTCAGAGGGAGATCATGGTTGGGACACGCCACACGCCAGGGAGCAGCGGTACGAGTGATGCGGAGATCCGTAGGATCATCCATGAGGAGGTGGTTGTGGCCATCAGGGCAGCGATACCAGAGATGTTCTGGTCTATTAATACCACATTGATAGAGAAATTTGACGAGAGATACGCTGCTCTTTCTGAGGTTGCGGTTGCTGTGGTCATTGCATCTATAGTTGCGACTAGGCCGCAGGGTGGTGATGTGTTGCTGTTCCGAGAGTTCAGCAACACAAAACCACCGAGTTTGATGGGACCCAGGATCCGATTGCAACGATGAGGTGGATATCAGACATAGAGGGGTGTTTCTTTACTTGCTCATCTCCAGAGAATTTGAGAGTCCGGTTCGCGTTAAACCAGCTTCGCTTGGGAGCGAAGGACTGGTGGAAGTTTGTGACGGCGCATTATTCTCCTGCTGAGCTTGTTGCAGTGACCTGGGAGAGGTTCACTGCTATGTTTCGAGATGAGTACGTTCCCCAGGTGGAGAGGGAGCGTTTGACCCAGGAATTTCTGACCGCTGCAGTGAGAGCTACAGACAGTCGGCCTGTAAAGGCTGAGGCACCGAAGGCACGAGGGAGAGCTTTCCAGTTGACCGCGGAGGAGGTCCGCGCAGCGCCCGATGTCACGGCTGGTATGTATTCTTTCATGTATTTGTTTTGATGTTTGAGATATTGTGTTTATATTATGTTATGCGTAGGTACTTTTCTTATGAGTTTGGTACCTGCCTTGGTGTTATTTGACTCGGGTGCGAGTCGGTCTTTTGTATCTTTGGCTTTTAGTCAGCACATCAGTATTAGCCGAGAGGCGTTGAGTCGACCTCTGAGAGTTTCCATAGCTGATGAGAGGGCGGTGTATGCCACTGAGGTGATCCGAGGGTGTGTACTCGAGATTTTCGGCATTGAGTTTCTGATTGATTTAGTTCCTATTGCGATGGGAGATGTCTGTGTCATCGTGGGCATGGACTGGTTGAGCAAATTTGGAGCCGTTATCAACTGCGAGAGATAGCTGGTGACCATAAGAGACCCTAGTGGGGGAGTGCACACCGTTGTACGGCGAGGGTACACGTTCTGGGTCAACATTTTGTTCGGCCGCTAGAGCGAGACAGAGTCTATAGCAGGGATGTAGTGGGTTTGTGGCGTATGTGATGGATACGAGGGTTGATTAAGGAAGGCCGAGGTCAGTTGATGAGGTTCCGATAGTGCGAGAGTTCCCAAATGTTTTCCCAGAGGAGTTGCCGGGTGTGCCTCGTGAAAGGCAGGTAGAATTTCGTATCGATTTGGTTCCGGGGCAGCACCTATCGCCAAGGTGCCCTATCGCCTTGCACCTCCAGAGATGCATGAGTTATCCTCACAGCTTCAGGAGCTGTTGGGGAAGGGGTTTATTCGGCCGAGCAGTTCGCCGTGGGGAGCGCCTATCCTCTTTGTCAAGAAAAAGGATGGTTCACACCGGATGTGCATTGATTACCGGGAGTTGAACAAGTTGACGGTCAAGAATCGTTACCCGTTGTCGAGGATCGACGATTTGTTTGATCAGTTACAGGGAGCATCTTGGTTCTCCAAGATTGACTTGAGGTATGGATATCATTAGATGAGGGTGTGAGATGAGGATATCCAGAAGACAGTGTTCAGGACTCGTTACGGACATTACGAGTTCATGGTGATGCCTTTCGAGCTCACCAATGCACCGGCGGTGTTCATGGATCTCATGAACAGAGTGTGCAGGCTGATGTTGGACCGCTCGGTGATTGTGTTCATCGACGATATATTGGTGTATTCAAAATTCAGAGAGCAGCATGATGAGCATTTGAGGGAGATCCTTGGAGTTTTGAGATCGGAGAGGCTTTACGCCAAATTCTCTAAGT
This sequence comes from Lactuca serriola, assembly GCF_051521515.1. NCBI lineage: Eukaryota > Viridiplantae > Streptophyta > Magnoliopsida > Asterales > Asteraceae > Lactuca > Lactuca serriola. The sequence goes on along the minus strand of NC_136410.1, from coordinate 253,588,623 downwards.
GTGATTTATGGTTACGTGAGGTCCAGTTCCTTGGGCACCTCGTTAACCAGAATGGGATATTGGTCGATCCAGCCAAGATTGAGGCAGTGATGAGTTGGGAGGTGTCGAGATCCCCCACCGAGATCAGGAGTTTCTTAGGATTGGCAGGCTATTACCGGAGATTTATCAGGGATTTCTTCAAGATCGTCGTGCCACTCACCAAGTTGACCCGGAAGGGTGTTGCTTTTTCATGGGGCCCAGAGCAGCAGGCCTCCTTCTAGACACTTCGCTAGAGACTATGCGAAGCCCCGGTGTTAGCCCTTCCGGAGGGGATGGAGGATTTCGTAGTGTATTGTGACGCGTCGATATCGGGGTTGGGAGCGGTGCTTATGCAGAGGGGGCATGTGATAGCATATGCATCGAGGCAGCTGAAACCTCATGAGTCTAGGTATCCCACCCACGATCTGGAGTTGGGGGCAGTAGTGTTCGACCTCAAGATCTGGCATCACTATCTGTATGGGGTTCGGTGTACCATATACACGAACCACAAGAGCTTGAAGTATTTGATGTATCAGCCCAAACTGAACATACGCCAGGGGAGATGGTTGGATGTGGTGAAGGATTACGATTGTGAGATCCTGTACCACCCGGGCAAGGCTAACGTTGTAGCCGATGCCCTGAGTCGTAGGGCAGAGGGCGCCCCGATACGAGACATTTGTATGAGACTGATAATGATGACTCTAGTGTTTGACACCATTCGAGGGGCCCATGCTGAGGTCGTGAGACCAGAGAACCGTAAGAGAGAGCAGGTTATTGGGCAGGTGTTAGAGTTCGTCACCGATAGCCGAGGGCTTATGACCTTTCAGGGTCGGATTTGGGTACCGTTTGTGGGCGGAACGCGTACCATCTTGATGGAGGAGGCGCATAGATCAAGGTTTTCGATCCATCCCAGGGCCACTAAGATGTATTTGGACATGAAGAGAGAGTATTGGTGGCCCTGTATGAAGAGGGATGTTGAATGGTTCGTTGAGAGGTGTTTGACCTGTCACAGGGTTAAGGCCGAGCACCAGAGACCGCATGGTAAGTTGCAGCCGTTGGAGGTTCCTGAGTGGAAGTGGGAACAGATTACCATGGATTTTATCACCAAATTGCCAAGGACTGCAAGGGGCGTCGATGCAATTTGGGTGATTGTGGACAGGTTGACGAAGAGCGCTGACTTCCTTGCTATCAGTGAGAGCTCTTCCGCTGAGAGGTTGGCAGAGTTGTAGGTGAAGGAGGTGGTATCACGGCATGGAGTGCTGATCTCAATCATCTTAGATCGAGATGTGCGTTTCACTTCCAGGTTCTGGAAGAAATTTCATGAGGAGTTGGGTACGAGGCTGCATTTTAGCACCACATACCACCCACAGACCGACGGGCAGAGTGAGCGGACGATTCAGACGCTCGAGGACATGCTCCGGGCATGTGTACTGGACTTCGGAGGGAGTTGGGACACATATTTACCTTTGGATGAGTTTTCCTATAACAACAGCCATCATTCGAGCATTGGTATGCCACCCTTTGAGCTGTTGTATGGGAGGAGGTGTCGGACTCCCATTTGTTGGGGGTGAGGTCGGTCAGCGTGTGATGGGTAGTACAGAGATAGTACTTCAGACGACTGAACAGATACAACAGGTCAGGCAGAGGTTACTGACGGCTCAGAGTCGTCAGAAGAGCTACGCAGACAGGCATCGCTCGGAGCTCGAGTTCCAAGTTGGTGACTTCGTACTCCTGAAGGTATCTCCTTGGAAAGGAGTGATCCGATTCAGGAAGAAAGGAAAGTTGGGGCCTCGGTATATTGGTCCTTTCAGGGTGACCGCCAGGGTGGGCAAGGTAGCGTACCGTTTGGAGCTACCTGCGAAGTTGAGTCAGATTCATAATACCTTCCACGTGTCTCAGTTGAGGAAGTGTATCGCTGATGAGTCGATAGTGGTTCCATTAGAGGACATTCAGGTGGATGTGAGCCTGAACTATGTTGAGAGGCCGATCGCGATTCGGGATAGAAGGATCAAGGTTTTGAGAAACAAGGGGTGCCATTGGTTCAGGTCCAGTGGCAACATCGGAAGGGTTCCGAGCTGACCTGGGAGCCGGAGTTAGAGATGCGTGAGCAGTATCTAGAGTTATTTGTGGAAAGAGACTCGCCGAATCGCCCTAATGTACTCGCCGAGTCGGCTCAAAGTTTGACCGTTGACTTTTGTTGACTTTGAGGGTTTGGTCAACATTGGGGTCTTTGTGTCAAGAGAGGGGTAAAATGGTCTTTTACCCTTCTAAAGGTGCCAAGAGAGGGTTGAGTCTAGTCTCGAGAGTTATATTTATGAGAGTATTTACTTTATGTGATTAGGCGGAGGCTAGGCCATATTCCTATCGAGTCAGAGATTTACCGAGACATCTGAGGTGAGTCTTCTCACTATATTTTACCTAGAGTGGTAACAAAGTTATGTGCTAGTGTACTGTTGAGTTATGTGCCAGTGTATTTGTATGCTATTCATGTGTTATTGTGATATGTGATATGCATGATTAAGAGTTTCCAGAGATAGGACCAGTGGGTCCATAGAGTTAGGGCTAGAGGGCCCACAGAGAGTTGGGACTAGAGGGTCCCACTAAGACACACTGACCAGAGGGTCAGCAGAGTTATAGCCTTGAGTGGCTAATATGTGTTAGAGTGGTATTTTGGGGAACTCACTAAGCTTCGTGCTTATAGTTTTTTGTGTTATGTGTTCCAGGTACTAGTGAGGAGCGTGGGAAGGCGTCGGCATGGTTCGTACACACACATGGAGTTTTATGTAATTCGATCTTGGGAAATGTTTTGTTGAACAGAGATATGATACAAGGAGATTTTATTAATAATTGTGAATGAAAAATTTGTTTTGAAAATGTGAAAAATTGCTTTAATTTTTACGGTGTTACATTTTAATTGGTTCTTCTTTAATAGTTTTTATTTTTAAATATTTTTCAAGTAATATTTTCTGTTGAGTTAAACTTTGTAATAGTTCATGAATTTGTTTTAATACAAGTAAACTTTCTACTTCTATAATATTATTTAATTTTTGACTAATTATATTTAATTTATCTCCTATTGATTTATCTTCTTCAGAATTAAGACCAATATTATATATTGTTTCTTGTGGTAAATTTTGCGGTATTTCTATAATCATTTCTTTATCTGGTATGCATGGTTTTGTATTTTGATATGAACCTTCAAGTGTGTTAAAATATTTTAAAGAATGACTAGATGATTCTGTCATATTCTTAAACTTAGTGATCTAATAATTTCTTTAATATCTTCTAATTTTTCATTTTGATTTTCAGTGAATGTTGTAGGTTGACATTCCGAGATGGTGGATCTACATGTTATAGTTGAAATTGGAGGCTCTATAATTGGACTTCTTTTTATTAACGGAGTAGTTACTATTGGTTGAAAATTGGTTTCATTAAATATTCTGTTATTAGTCGTATTTGGTGATTCAAGTGATAATAAAGGGGTAAATAATTTATCTATATAAATTTTATCTTCATTTTTAAATGTAATACTATGATGCGAAGTCGTTAATGCATAATTTATTTGATATGTAATAGTAAACGGATGATTACCTTTTAACATAAAATTTTGTCTTAATAATTTATATCGTACAATAATACTATTACTTAGATTTTTATCTTTAATACTTAATCCTAGTTGAATATTAATATCAAATTTTATTTTTCCTACAATTAAATTACCTTTTCCTTTTGCAATAATACTTTCTTTATTATTAATTATACGACCATCTCTAATTTCTAATTCTATTGGTGTATCTAAATCGCTAAAAGTACTTTTTCAAATTACTTGATGTAACGACCCAATTTTCATGACTAAAAATTTTCTTTTAAAACATTACTAAAACCATATTTATAAAAACTGTATCATAATTCATATCATAATTCCGAGAATCAATTCAAAACGTAATCTCATTATCAGAGTAAAACATTCCTAGGCTAACTGTCTATGGTGTGTGCGTTGCAATCTTCCCGAGCCCCTCTTTTGAAAACTGAGTACCTAAAACCAAAACTAAAAACCGTAAGCACGAAGCTTAGTGAGCTCCCCCAATCTACCACATACCATACAATAACATATAAAGAACATACTGGGCCTTGCCCACTGCATCAGACCGAGGTCCGGACTAACTGGGGCCTTGCCCCCTGCTTCGGACCGAAGTCCGGAAACTGACTGGGACCTTGTCCCCTGCATCAGACCGAAGTCCGGACTAACTGGGGCCTTGCCCCCTGCATCGGACCGAAGTCCGGAAACTGACTAGGGCCTTGTCCCCTGCATCGTACCGAAGTCCGGACTAACTGGGGCCTTGCCCCCTGCATCGGACCGAAGTCCGGAAACTGACTGGGACCTTGTCCCCTGCATCGGACCGAAGTCCGGACTAACTGAACAAAGCATAACATAAACATATCAACTAGCATGAACACACATATACTGCATACTGCATCGGGCCGTGGCCCGGAACACATAACACATAAATCCTGTCTGAGCCATGAAGGCATCAAACATACTAACTACTGCATCGGACTGAAGTCCGGAAACTACTGCTAGCTAAACGGGCCGGCATTGTGGCCTTAGACACGTTCCTACTGGAAGGAAACTCACCTAAACTGCTGAGCTCTGCCGATAATCCTCTAGCTGCTAACCGACAATCCTCTGAGCCGCTGCTCCTCTAGCTCTCCGAGCTACCAATATCAATATGACACTTAGTTTGACAGTCCTCTAAAAGTCAACTAAGTCAACTCTGGTCAAAGTCAAAGTCCTGGTCAACCCTACTCGTCGAGTCTGCCTACTGACTCGCCGAGTTTATACGCTCAGAATCCATTCATTCGCGACTCGACTCGCCGAGTCTACCGATTTCCGAGTCCTGACCTGGCCAACTCACTGAGTCCCCACTCAACTCACTGATCCAAGTCTTAACTCGAAGGGTTTGGGGTTTCGCGGCTTGACTCGCCGAGTCCAAGAACAAACTCGCCGAGTCCGAGGCAATCTTCAACAGACTCGCCGCCGAGTTGTTCATCCAACTCGTCGAGTTCATCTCCATCTTCATACTACTCGTCGAGTCCACTCGAAGGACTCGCCGAGTCTATTCATTCCTTCATAAATCTAGAGGCTTTTGAGTCATGCATGGACTCCAAACTGTAGATCCACTCTTCTAAAGCCTATTCCTTAGGTAAAGTGGCAAACTTTATGTGTAGCTAAGGAGATCTAGGCTAAATACACCATGAACTAGGGTTTAAGACAAAAGGGCTTAACAATCAACTCAAGGACTGATTCTTTATGATTCTCTAGGCCAAGATACACTTAGATCCAAAGTTCTCTTTGCTCACAAAGGCACAATACACAAATTGGCCTTGGAAATCGCCCAAAATGACAAGATCTAACTAGGAAAGGGGATCTAAGTGAAATACAGCCAAGGTATGAGCTTCATACCTTTCTAGGATCTGAAATGACACACCAACACAGCGTCCTCTGCTACTTCTTGAATCACCTAAGGTAATCCTTCTTCCTTCTAGCTTTAAATCACTCAAAAATGGCAAGAGTAGCTCAAGGACACTCAATGGCTGCTTAGGGTTTCGAGAGAAGGTAAAGGGAGTGATGGAGGATGGGGTGAAGGCCTGAAATGATGCTTAAATAGTGCACCAAGCCCGAAAATTAGGGTTTTCCAACCCAGACCGGACTCACCGAGTTGGTCCCTCCGACTCGCCGAGTCGGTTACTTAAACCCCGACACGGGTCCCGCTCCAACTCGCCGAGTTCACCTATGGACTCGATGAGTTGACCCCTTTAACTTAGGGTTTCCTTCCCTTTCTTGGTATTTCTGATTCGGGGTGTTATAACTCTCCCACACTTAAAGTAAACTTCGTCCTCGAAGTTTCTCTACGGCCAAACGCCTTGCAAACTGTTGTCAACACTCCGCTTGGTTGACCTAACACCCGCTGACCACCTTTGCTGGCCTTTCGCCTGGCCATTCTGACTAACATTAATCTTTGCGGATAATAATCTCGGGTCAACCCTGACCCTGAACATTCTAGGAACACCACTTACTTGACTGACAAACCTTCTGATACTCCTCGAGTACTTAAGCTGACCACCCTAAGGGTTCACCCCTTTCTTTTTCCTTGCGTAATTTCCGGCCTTTCCAAGGCAACGCTCCATAACCAACCACTTCTCTGACACTATGAAGGACCCATCCTTCAGCGAATCCACTACTCCCGCCACTCTCAGTACGGGTCATTACCGCTAGTATCCACTGGACACTTCTCGCTACTATACTTAATATTGAGCTCCCATCAATCAACTAGTCGAATTCTACCGTAGTCTGCTTTCCATTACTACCATTGACTAAAAATCTCTGCTGTCCCTTCTCTGCCTCCCGGACGAACCGAGACCACCCTGGTCCAACTAATCTGCCGATATTTGGGTTACCGGACTCCCACCGGTCTCTACACTCCATCGCAATCTCCTAGTCGCTCCCAGCGACTCCTGAAGATACTTCGACTATCTATAACTATTCTAACCATTCTGCCATCCATACTGAATCGATGCTGCTGGAACCAGCCTGCTTATTTCTCATCTGACTACTCAATTTCCAAAAACTTGGGTCTCCCTTCCTGAAAGAAAGGCTACCTACCTAATTACTCTTGTAGATCACTTATACTTGGCAGAAGACTCGACTGATCCTGCTGAGAGGGACTTGCCATTTCCAAGTCAACCAACTAAACCGACCTTACTTGCATTCCAACACAAATACTAATACTGTCCATAACTCTGAAACTATCCGAACACTGAACTGCCTGCAACACTGAACTGACTGAAACACTAAACTGACAGAAGCACTGAACTGGATGAAACACTGAACTGGATGAAGCACTGAACTGCTATATGGCTGCTTCCCAAAATATCTCGAGACCTTCCTGGTCTCCAATCATTCGTCGGTTATCTGCAACACCAAGTTCCAGCTCAACTGTGGAGTCCAAAGACTCCTCATTTAGTCGCTCCCACGACTTATGAACGAATCTTTCTCTGAAACTAGTTTCCACTAGTCATCCTGTCATTGTGACCCTTCCTGATCCCACCGACCGGGTCCATACGTCGAATCCTGACATCATCCATTCCAAGACTAAAAATGGTGGCTCCCAGACTCACGGTAGCCCTTAACATACACGAACCCAAGCGGTCCACTGCTTTCCTGATCTCATAACTGTGGTGACGATCCAACTGTCGAATCGCCGGTTAACCATAACTGAACCATTTAGGAAATCTGAAATCTAACCCGTGGATTCCCATATTCTCACTGTTGTACCCGAACTGGTGGGTACTACTGCTTCCCCCGCGTCCAAACAACGCGCTCATGCTGACTATTAACCTGACGAATGCTATGGCTACATCCTCAAGCTTACAACACTACTGCTATCTGACTGCTCGTGAATGCTACAGCTACCCCCCGCAGACTTACAACACTACTACTACTATCTGACTGCTAGTGTATGCTACGGCTACCCCTGCAGACTTACAATACTACTACTACTGTCTGACTACTAGTGTATGCTACGGCTACCCCCATAGACTTACAACATTACTACTACTGACTGCTAGTGTATGCTATGGCTACCCCCGTAGACTTACAACACTACTACTACTATCTGACTGCTAGTGAATGCTACGGCTACCCCCGCAGACTTACAACACTACTACTACTACTATCTGACTGCTAGTGTATGCTATGGCTACCCCCGCAGACTTACAACACTCTGACACTATTTGGCTGCTAGTGAATGCTACGGCTACACCCGCAGACTTACCACACTCTGATACTATCTGACTGCTAGTGAATGATACGGCTACCCCCGCAGACTTACAACACTCTGATACTATCTGACTGCTAGTGAATGCTACGGCTACCCCCGCAGACTTACAACACTCTGATACTATCTGACTGCTAGTGAATGCTACGGCTACCCCCGCAGACTTACAACACTCTGATACTATCTGACTGCTAGTGAATGCTACGGCTATTCCGCAGTCCTGCTACACTCTCCATTCTGACTCTACACCGCCTACTAATCTGAAGGCATCCCATGTCGTACCTTCACTCAATCTGCATCTTGACTCACTCGAATCCTGTCGGCAATCCTCCAACCTGGTTTTTCCGAACCAGCTATCATCTAACGTGATTACTATGGTCATCCCGTAGCCTTGCTACACTTCCCGTACTGTCTACTTGCTGGTGAATGCTACGGCTGTCCCGTAGTCTTACATCCTAACTAATATCACGTCCTGCCGAGAAAATCTTCAACCTGGTTTCCCAAACCAAACATCTACTGATCGCTATTACTCGCACTCAATACTGTGGAGTTTCCCAACTCCCAACTCATGCGTTTCTCAATCCGACCATCCACTCGGACTACTATCCTGCTCAACAAAGTTGCGAACTCATCCCAACTTCGTACTTTCTTCCGTTCCTTACTATACGAGGGTTCCTCCCCCACCTCGATTCAACTAGCTCCTTACAGTTCACTGTCTGGAAAGGATTCCCGATCCTTTTTACCACCCATGGTTAATCTTCTAGAACCGCGCTTACCCTTTCTAGTGTTTTCAACACCAGCTAATCCAAATGATCACACAAATTTAAAAAAAAAAAATCCGAATAAGTCTTCGGTAATAACCTGCTAGACCTAGGAAGTTCCGAATCTCAATTGGAGACCTCGGAATCCCCCACTGCATCACGGCCTCTAACTAGGCCGGATCGACTAGAATACCCTTCTGATTGACAAGGTGCCCAAGAAGTTGCACCCCACGCAACCAGAACTCACAATTGAAGAACCTTGCGAAAATTCTCTCCATCCTCAAAGTCTCCAGCACCTCCCTCAGATGCTTTTCGTGCAACCCCTCAATCTTGGAATAAACCAAGATGACGCTGTACTTTCCCAACACCGTAATCTAGGGAATTGCTCTATCACTATTCATTAATGCTTCTCGGCATGCAATTGGCATATGACATCTCTTGAAAATATAATTCAGACACAAACTGAGGATAACTCAGGGTTACACTTACTCAAACCCTTGAAACGAATGGCTCCCTTGTGCAGTTTCCCGCACGTGCCGTACTGAATCTGACCCTGCTAGCCTCTCAAAAGCTGATCTGAAATCTACGGTCTCCTCCCGAGACCCTTCACTATAAGCCACTGATCTTTTTCCCTCTTGCCAATGTGCTCCAAGTCCATATCCCGCTCTCAGGTTCTAGAAGTCATATCATTCAGTGTCTTGCACCCCGAGATACTCACGATCTCCCTGCTATCATTCTACAATATGTTCTGATAACTACCTTCTTAAATTCCTCATTTGTTGCATACTGTGGTACCATATAAGCTCTTTCCCATGACTTGGCAGTGATCCATGCCACAGTCTTAGTCGTCTAGTGGAGATTTAACAACTCTTGCGCTAACTGCTGCGCCTCAATCGCCTGGGCACACTCTGCCCAGAATCTGGTCTAAAAGTCATCCCATGACATAGCATTAATCACACCATCACTCAACTCACTACCAACTTCTTCCTATCAATCTCGTGCTCTATCCCTCTGGAGATAGGAAGAAAGTAAGATCTTGTCTCCTTTCGAAACAACGTCTGGTACAAAAAGCATTGGCGACATCTACCAACCATCTGCTGCTAACAATGGGGTCCCTAACCCCCATGACAATCTGAAACCTCACAAACTCTGAATTCCTGAAACATCAACGTACTGATCTCTATCATGACTGCTATCTCAGTGCAGAATGTACTCGGCCTCTCATCACTAATCTCTACACTGCCCTCCTTGATCACACTGAGGATCACAGGAGTCTGGTCAATGATACTACGCATACTCTTAGATAGAATGAACTCCCTCATCTGACCATCAAGCTGCCCGGATACGGAGTCCGAGCCTGATCCCCTGTCGACACCAGAACTACCTGTTGGGTTTTGAGCATTCTAACACTCCTAAGTGTACATGCAACCCTAAATACCTTGGATCTATGTTTTCTCTATTATACATACAAATATGAACATCCAAGGTATTATCCTAATCTAGCATACAAAACAATGAATATAACAAGATAGAATACATACCTCTTTGATGTAGAAAGTCTTCATGAAGCTTGAGTGCCAGGTGCCTCAAGTGTGACACCTCAAATGGTTCACACAACACCAAATACACTTGGAATAACTTGAGAGAATTCTACACTTCATGAAAATCGGCTAGCCCTTCTCTAGCATGATACTAGTGCCGATTTTGGTCAAGAATAAGATGCATATATAGTTAGGGTTACACCATGTAAACCGTAATTGACATGGCCTTTCATTTCCATGATCCACGGGTACAAAGACACCATGGAGCATCCATGAAGCATCATATGGGTTTTAGCCCAACTAGATAATCCATGGAGCATTAGCCCACTATATAAGTATGGATGATTTACACAATCAACCCATATATTTAATTAGTCTTCTTTTGATCACTTAATTAATCCTAGATTAATTCTTGATCAATACTAATTAAATACTATTATTATTATTATTAATATACTAGAACTTATAATATATTAATAACCATAAGTGTCTTATTTCTCTCATTTATTCATACCAAGTGCATGATGCCATGCAACCCAAATTGACCATGCCGGGTCGGGTCAAGTCTTACCAATTATAGTTATGGACTTAGACATTAATCCAACAGTCTCCCACTTGGATAAGTCTAAAACTATTATTGCGTATGACTTCAAGAGCCGACTGGCAATCGTAGCTCTCAAAAGCTTTTGTCGAACTCTGACCTTGTAGATGAACTCTGACCTTTGTCAATGACTTGTCCATTACATAAGGGATCATATATTCCTCCATTCTAGATATCATATAGACTGAGACATGGATTATAATCATTCTCTCTGTCTATTTGCTGTTTCCCGATTTCCGATTTATGACGACTGACTAATTGAACAAATCAAATGAGTCCTGGCCCGGCCGAGCACTTCCATTTGTCATCATCAAATCATCGAGGGGCCCACATATATCGCTTTTATCCCGAAGGTAAAAGGAATGGACAAACTTCGACTCATATGGCTTATTCTACTACTTGTTGAATCATACACAAAGGCACGTTTTATAACATTGAGTTACCAATGCGTTTTCGTGCAATCAATGTACTATCAACTCATAGTAACAACTCATATCTCTAGGTTTGAAGAATATAAGATATTATCGTCTCATGATCACTCGTGATAAAATCCATGAAGTGATTCCAATAAGCGCGGGTTGAATCCAATACTCAGAACTTATGAGCACTCATGAGTGTTGTAGCCCTTTGTCCAACATCTTAGCCCTCTACTAGCCAACCCATGACAGTCTTAATTCTTATCTACTTCCAACATATGACCGACTGTGGATGGTTTGAATAACTTAGTCATCCAGAACAATGACCTAGTTTATTCTGGAAGTTAAAACATGCAAAATGAAACACAATAATAATCGAATCCAATATGGTCTCAGAACTTATGAATATAAATAAAACACCTTTTATTTATAACCATATGATTACACATTATTCATTGTATACTGTTTCAGCTATCAACTTTATTCTTGAATTTAAAACAATAGTTGTCCCATGCTCCAAGCATGTACACTATGTTTTCTAAACACTAGTCATGCCATACACCAAGTATGCATACTATGTTTGTCTATGATCTTTACTTTGTGAACTAGATCAATTGAACTTCACACTCCTAAATCCTTACTGCAAATGCAAGAATTCCAAATTCAAGCCATTTACTGAAATCTGTTAGATTCTAAACTTATATGCATTGATCCTTTTGTAATGATTATGCACAAAGTCAGAAAGACTTGACAACAATCATTACAGAGTATTCCGAAGGAGACGAGCTCCTTGGAAACATCCTTCTTGTATTAAGTTTCCTAATCTTAAACAGATTGAAAATTCTAACTTTGAAACATTTTCATATTTCATTTTGACTATCACTTCTAAACAAGAGTTGCCTCCTTACAGATTATGTCAATATGGTCCTTCCAGAATTATCACTATACTTCCAACTGTCCTTGAGCACCCAATCTTTGGTAAACCTTAGATTGTCCTCGATAATTGTTTAATCCTTTTAGTCATATCCAATTCTAGACCGTTTCCCTTCTTAATGCTCCAGGCATTTGGAAAACTTTAGAAAGGATGAATATATAGCACATGTAATCGATCCTATATCCGAAGCATATGGGACACGATTCATGATGTCTCACATAAAGACTAAACCAGTCTTTTGCTATACTATTTCCATTTCAATTTGCCAAGTTCTCATAAATCAGATTATGAAAAGGGATGCCGTAATCATAATCGAATTTTAGAACGCAAATAATGGACCCATATACAGAATTTTCTTATGTGGAGCCATTCCAACATAACATTCATATATATACTTGACTAAATATGATTAAAACCTCAATCTAAGCTTTTAGATTTGAGATGAAGTATAATTTCCTCTCCTTAATTATAGCAAAACAACTATTTCACAGTTGAAACTTTTTGTTTTCTATAATTAACATTGCTAACTTGCAACCTTTATCATAATTATCATGCTTCCACTAACATGATGATTATTAGCATAACACTTATGCTCCCACTAGCTTTGACATGTACTCAGAAATCAGCTCGACTTCTAGAAATCAATACTTTATTGACTTTCTTACCAAAGTTCAGATTTCTGATACTAGATTGCTTTGATAAGACTTTATCAAAATCATACACCTTTCATTAGATAGGTCACATGTGTGTCTAAACAGTTTTTAAGAACTATGAAAAGGGATGCCGTAATCATAGTCTCAATTGTTTAGACCTTTGCCACTTCTCACAAGTCCAGGTTAGTGTGCTGGTAAACCACACACACTTCACTAACGACTTTGAGAATGCAAATATCACAATTGCTATCTAGCTAAAATCTACTTAGTGAAAGTGTTTCCTCACCATCATTTTCATGAATTGGAGAGAAACCTAATGACACTTAGATTTAATGGTGTATGTGTTTTTATCCATGTGAATTGTCAAAACCATAGTCACAGGACAAGGATAATGACAAATCGAAACTCATATGGACTGAACTCAATCTAATTTCTTTCCATCTGGCAGCCCAAGGGCCTACCATTGCTTCCAAGTTGTTGTGTAACCAATTGAGAACTCTAAGAACTCATATGCAAAGCCAACGTTAACTGGAATGGGCACAGAATATGTCAACATGATAGGTTATAAACCTCAAGTCGTGTGCTAGTGAAGAACTTCAGGTTTTATTCTTGATTAGTTCTTGAGACTTTCAAGACCTTTAAGACTCCCACTGTCCTCTTGACATATAAGACTCTCTTGTCAAATATTCAAGAGATAGTGTGGATTATAATCAAGACAAACACTTCACACAATTGGCCTTAGTTGGTATTTGTTTTATCCAAAACATCACAACTTACCAATTTCAAATGTACAAGAGTAGGAAACTTTTACTCTTACATTTGACAAGTGTTTTTAAACCTTCTTTAAGACATTTCACTCAAATTACAATTCTTGGAGTATGAGTCTAAGACTTGTATTGGAACGAAGTATGACTCATCTTCTTGATTTAACCATTTCAACAATTCAAGATTCCTCTTCTTAGTCATAAGAATGCACTAAGATTTCCTTGGAGAACTAATTTTGATATGGTTTCTTAATCATTAAGATGATCACAATAACTGATACTAAAGTACTCTCCCATCTTTTCAGATTTGAGAAACTTTTATCCTTCTGCCTAAGTTGATTCTTCTTATTCGCTCTGCCTTACATTGGAACCTTTTCCAATGTCTCAGAATTACACTTAAGCTTGTAAGTATAACCATATTTACTGAGCTTTAGTAAAGTATGACGAATAATCTTATCGATCTTTTGTGGTGGACTTGACTAGTGCACCAGAATTGTACTCGATCCCTTAGTCCTTCACTTGACTCACACATCCAAGTGAACAAGTAATTAGTCTTAATTTTCCAATACTTGAAAGTTCTCATTCATCATGCTATACAACTTGCATGATTCCAAGTTCCGGTCCAATTTAAACTTGGGTGATGAGAATCTTTCCTTATTTGGTAAAATTTGACATTACCACAAATGAAAGAATCAATTTCATATTTCCACTCTTGCTATTAATGGAATCTTATAAGCAACAAAAAATTTCACAGATGCCATTGTAAGGATATTTTAAAATAAATAAATTAAAAATTTTTCCTTTTATTTTAAAACTTTGCGGAAAAACTTATCCTTACAATCCATATGAAAAATTGTTGTTATCTATTCCTAAGCAATATCTCATAACTCCTAAGAAGTAGCTCAAGAATCCGATCTTGAAACTACGCGATAGAAATCCATCTACGCTATCAGATTCAACATATTCTTTCTTTAAGTTTCTTCAGTTTTCTTTGATTCTTAAAACATCACCATGTGACCCAGTCACATCATGTATCAAGAATCTCAGAATAGAAACTTAGAAGAGTTAGATAGTGGACTTTACCTGAACTAGAGTCAAACTTATTGACTTTAACATCCTTAGGTAAATCTGGCAGCTTCGCAACTAATGACCCTTCCTTTGGCAATATAAACATATGGACCCTTTGATAATGGTACACGGGACTATCACAGACTTAGCTTTTCTCTTTACCATTTGGTCAACCGAGTTGACTATGGCCAATCCCTTTCCATTAGGAAGAGAGAGCTTTACTGGATATCCAATGTCATCATTGTCAATGTCCATTATGTTTTAGGAAGTTGATCTTAGCAAATGGATAAGATCATTAAGGGTCTTGTCATAGTTTGTTTCATAGGTGTCCCAAAGGAACTCACTATGTGACTTAGAAAGTGATTGAATCACCAACTTTCTCATGACTTTGACACCCAACTCTCCCAGCTTGTCAATATGTGACTACATCTCCAAGATGTGATCACACCTAGACCTTGCCTTGCCAATAGGGCTTGAGTGACCTTGAACTTGTGGGTTAGGGAGAATAATTGGAGGAGATGAAAGAAGTATGATTTCCAAGGGACATCATCTTTATTTAGGAAAGCTTGTTTCAAGAGATTTGGGAAGATCATAGATGTCTAAACCAGACATATTTTAGGAGATATTCAAGATAGTAGATCTAAAGTCCTTAACATGACACCCAATACGAAATATTAAGGCTAAGATCTAACAAACTATTTTATAACTTAGAAGAGGGATGTTGTAATCCAAGCTATAAAATATTTGAAGGTAGGTGAATGACGATTCACCAGTTTCCACCAATATAAACAAAATGTATTATTAGGTTTTAATTGGACTTGAAACTCCTAGATCTTTTGAGATTCATTGAACTGTTCAATGGCATGTTTCAATCTCGAGTGTGCCCTTCAGTTTTTGTGAATGGGATGCCGAGGATCACAAAACAAGGTGTGAAGTAACCATGCAAATTACTTGGTACCCTAAAGTGTTTACCCCTCAATCGACGTGCCGGTTAACCACACACGCTCCATCGATACTATGATAAACATTAAGTTACCCTTTGCCTACCTTGTTCAATACGAGTTAGTGTGCCAGTTAACCACACACGCTCCACTAACCGACTTAAACAAAGTGCAAAGTGTAATTTCATGGATTAGCACCTTATTCACATTTTCCTAAGTAACTAAGATTGGGTAGTATTAAGAGTTTAGTTACTTAGTATTTATCATTAATACTTTTAATGAAGGGAGAATTATAGTCCTTGTCCTACCTGTTTGGCTAACGACCCTCCACCAGTCAACGAAGCGGTGGGTGAGAGAGGACACCCATTAAACTGCCATTTTATAGGCAGTAACCTTATACCCCCTTATAGACCAGCTTCGTGAATGAGGCATACTAACGGTAAGACTGACTTTACTCTTATACATATATATATATATATATATATATATATATATATATATATATATATATAAATATTATTAACTTATAATATTATAAAGTATAAGGGTTGAATTTTAACTTTTAAAATTCTAAGGGCTAACTTGGAATTAAAGTATTCATAAGTGAAAACATTTTAAATTCTAAAACTTGAGGGCAAGTTTTGAAACTATTCAAAACTAATTAATTCCATAACTTATGAGTTTAAAGTAGTTTTAATTAAAAACTCTTCAAGTTCCATAACTTGAGGACAAGTTATGGAAGACTTTAAACTAATTAAAAAAATAACTTTTTTTTATTGTAACTTATGGAACTAATTAAGGTTACACTTTTTTTTTATTTTATTTATTATTTAATGAAGAGACTCTTGAAGCTCCATAACTTGAGGACAAGTTATGGAGTCATAAAACCATTTAATTAGAACTAGACTCTTCATTTTCTAACCTTTGCCAACTTTTATGAGTTTTATGATTCTTAAATGTGACTTTTCATATAACTTGAGGAAAAGTTACAAAAACACACTTTGGAATCAACTCTTAGATTAAAATTGATTGAAAACAACAATTTCACATAACTTTCTATTAATCTAAGCAACTCATCAGAACAAGATAATTCAAATCAAACTTTTTCATGTAATTAGTCTAAACCTTAAACTAATACAAAACATGAATCTATTGATAATTATCTTTAAAATTGGATTATCATGAACATTCCCACATCAAAAACAAGTTTATAAGTCCAAAAACATCTTAGGGTAATGTTCCTAGTCCAATTCCAGCCAAAACAATCGAATATATGCTATATGGGGGTCCAACTCGTCGAGTGCACGAACCAGCTCGGCGAGTTGGATGCATTTTGTCTTGGACTCGGTGAGTCCATCAGTGGACTCGGCGAGTCTGCTGAGCAGACAGCATAAAAACTCGATTTTTCAGCCAATTTTGCAAGTATAACAAGAAAACAAGCCTAGGCTCTGATACCACTGTTGGGTTTTGAGCATTCTAACACTCCTATGTGTACGTGCAACCCTAAATACCTTGGATCTATGTTTTCTCTATTATACATGCAATTATGAACATCCAATGCATTGTCCTAATCTAGCATACAAAATAATGAATATAACAAGATAGAATACATACCTCTTTGATGTAGAATGTCTTCATGAAGCTTGAGTGCCTAGTGCCTCAAGTGTGACACCTCAAATGGTTCACTAACACCAAATACACTTGGAATAACTTGAGAGAAACTTGAACACTCCTAAAATCGGCAAGCCCTTTTCTATTCTTCATAGTG
Source organism: Lactuca serriola (assembly GCF_051521515.1). NCBI lineage: Eukaryota > Viridiplantae > Streptophyta > Magnoliopsida > Asterales > Asteraceae > Lactuca > Lactuca serriola. Next base: position 253,571,320 of record NC_136410.1, on the reverse strand, counting down.
GCCGATTTTTCCCAAAGAATATGATCTTATATAGTTGTTACAATTAGGGTAAACCCTAATTGTCATGACCTTCCATTTCTTTGGATCCATGGGTTCAAATACACCATGGAGCATCCATGAAGCATCATATGGGTTTTAGCCCAACTAGATAATCCATGGAGCACTAGCCCACTATATAAGTATGGATGATTTACACAATCAACCCATATATTTAATTAGTCTTCTTTTGATCACTTAATTAATTCTAGATTAATTCTTGATCAATACTAATTAAATAATCCTGTTAATATATTAGAACTTATAGTATATTAATCAACCTTAAGTGTTATTTCTCTCATTATAGTCTATCCAAGTGCATGATGCCATGCAACCCAAATGGACCGTGCCGGGTCGGGTCAAGTCTTACCAATTATAGTTATGGACTTAGACATTAATCCAACAAAAACATCAACACAACAGTCACCTGAAATAAACAATTAATATATTTACACATAACACGTATTTTAAGGTAAATACTTCATATCTATGTGTAAAATGAAAGTGACTATACACTCACCTGATTTAATGAAAATCAGGCAGCAATTCGTTTCCTAAAACGATCGTTTCTAATAAAACCGAGAGTTTTATTGAGAAATCGGGCTCTGCGAAGGGTTGGGCTTCGAAACCGAAAAGATAAATTTTATGGGTCTTCGGGAACTTCAGGGCGTATTCTGGGGGTTATAATCAATACCGGGGCTTCGGGGGATGTTAAGATGAAGAAAATATGGAAAAAGGGGCTAAAAATGGCAATTTCTTAAAAATATCCGAGAAGGCTCGCAGCCTTCTATTTATAGGGAGGAGTTTCTGATCGGACGGCTGAGAAGCCTCCAGGTGGCGAAGATCTGAGGCTCGCAGGACATAGGATCGCACATGGCTGTGCATGCGAGGGGGCTGCTGGGCTCTTGTGATTGGACCGAGGTCTAGGTCCGAAGTAGGGGGTGTCTGTGGCTTCATGCAAGGGCTTGGTCATGTGAAAAAGGGTACGTGTCGCCTTCTCAGTGGACCGATTCGGATCAGCTCACGAGATCGGATGACTCAGCAGCTCAGACACGTGGCTCGCATGACTCACCAATTTCGAACACGTGGCACGTTCTAAGCGAAAGTGACGTAGCCGAAGCCACCTATGCGAAATTTCTCGGTTTTCGCGCCAAACCTTCGAAAATCCATAACTTTCGCATACAAGCTCCGTTTTTGACGTTCTTTATATGAATGCGTAGGTAAAATTACGCTCTACAACTTTCGTTTAGACTTCGTTGGCTAATTTTGACTTTAGTTTTTATATTATTGTTTTTAACAGACCAGGACATGAAATCCGTTAAAAATTCATAACTTTTTCATCCGACGTCCGTTTTCGTCAGAATTTTTACGCTTGTGCTACTAATGACGAGACCTTCGATTCTTGTTTAGGTCGTGTTGGCTAAAAATCATTCGATCTAAAATTCAAGTTTTTAGTTGTCTACTGCTTAGTTGAAACTTCAAAAAATCATAACTTCCTCATACGAAGTCAGATTTGGGCGTTCTTTTTATCGAACTTCTCGATTTAACGAATACTACGATTTTTGTTTAGATTAGTAAAGATAAAAAGTAGTTTATCAAAAACTCACTTTTTATGGCATTCGGCACCGTGCCGGTTTTGTCGCGAAACTTCGACATATCATAACTTCTTCGTTGTAACTCGGATTTCGGCGCTCTTTATATTTTCGGAAACATCGATACATATACTACAAATCGTTTAAGATTAATCCTTCTAAAGAATCTTCCATCAAAAACTCATTTTTGATGCTTATCGTCTCTAAATTGACTAGCCCGGATCTACGGGCGTTACAAAGAACGTCCAAATCTGACTTCGTATGAGGAAGTGATGATTTTTCTAAGATTTAGCATAGGAGTACACAACCCGAAATTTGAATTTTAGATCGGTCGATTTTAACCAAAAAAGTCTAAATGAAAAATGAAGATATCGTTAATAGATTTGTAAATTTGAATTTTAGATCGGACGAAACTTAGTCCCTACTCTTCAAGTGCTGCGAATTCGGTACAGATTTGTAAATTCGAGATAGAATGAGAAGTAGCCGACGGAGTCTAAATGAAAGTTGTATTACTCGTAAATACCAACGCGTGGATTGACGTCTACAGATATATACATATGTATATATCATTAGAAAGGTATTGACGATGCGGTCTTTATAAGACTAATGTTTTGTACTTTCGACATTAGTTTAGTACAAATATTGTTAAATCTATTTAAAATAGTTTATAAATTGGTGTTTAGTTGTTTATATAACTATAAGGTCATTAAGTAACTATCAGGGTAGTTTTTGAAAATTCAATTACTATAAATAAGAGCCTTGGGCTCTCATATTTCTTGCACCATTCTCTTGATTCAAGAGTCTTTCTCTTCTTATCTCCCGAGCATTTTGGTCCTTCGTGATTCGAATTCTCTTTCTGTAGTTTTAGTATAGTAAGGTGAGCGCTGAAGCGCGACACAAATCTTCTTAGAAAGATTCAGCGACGAAGTTCTACCCATGCAGAGTCCGACTCCTAGCTAAAACCCCCTTGTAAGTAAGTTATGCTTACCCTATTTTAATATAGATTATATTTAAAATTAGTATTGTTATTATGAACTTATAATAAATATTTGGGCTATTATTATTACTTATATAAGTGTCGTTATAATATATTTTTAACTACTCGTGGTACGGGGAATTTGGTTTACAGGGCCGCATATGGTTGTTGGATTTCAGAAGTGCTATATGCCAAAATGGTCCTGCCTCCGGTGTTTTATGTCTGGCCCCTGTTTGTACATAGTGGTTGGAAAATATTGTTTACACGCTTATATAATAATAATAATAATAATAATAATAATAATAATAATAATAATAATAATAATAAGACTAATAATTAGTCACGGTAAATATTAGACTAAAATCTAGTTGTAATAATACTAGGTTTCGTTGAAGGAAATTAGTTTTAAGAAGCGAAGCACTGCACGAGTTTGGAATCATCACTTTAACAAATGAGTGGATAGTTACTTTCATCTTACACATAGATATGAAGTATTTTATATAAATTACGTGCTATGTGTGTATACCGTCTGAATACTTGCTGTCTATGCTGGATGAAACGGTTTATACATGTTTTAAATGATCTAAACTATATATGTATTTTATATCTACAAAATGTGTTGGGTAAAACATGGGTAGATTAGAGGTCAGATAAATGATGAGTGATAAAAGATGAGATAAATGATGAGCGATGAAAGATGAGATGAATGATGAGCGATGATATATGAGTGTTAGAATAATGGTGCGAAGCGATGGGTAGATTAGAGGTCAGATAAAAAATTGACATGTATTGCGAGTGGACTCTTAAAAACGATAATGTCAATAAATAAGATAAACCCTGGCGACTATGCAAACTTAGTGCCGATTCCTTAGGATACTCCTTAGGAATGAATGAACGAGGAATAACTGAATCTTAGGGAAGATCCTTAAGAGTAAAGAAGATTATGGTGATGAGTAATTGGGTTGATTGTTTGATGCTGAACATAATAATTATATTATCGTGGGTTGAAAACCCTATGTACTCACCATGTTTCCCAACCTGACCCACTCAAACTTATTTGTATCATAGGTGTCGATATGAAGCTACTTTACACAGAGAGAAATTTAAAAGAGATGTAGATCACTAGTGTAAATGAATGTAAGTTCTTTTTATGCTTATGTTTCTATATTGATGATGACATCCCAAATGTTTTAAAATGGATAAAAACACATTTCTTCGGAAATGCTTTGATAACGTATTTATCATGTTTTTTTTCTGGAAACAAATTCCGCAACATTTTTATTAAAAGAGGTACTCTGATTTTTATAAAGCATAAACAAAATCGGTCTTTTCTGGACGAGAAAATGGGGATGTCACAGTTGGTATCAGAAAATTAGTTTAAGCGAACTAGGAATAATGATTTATTTCTAGACTTAAACTTAGAATGCTAAGCGATGGTCGTGAGGAGTGTGTCTAATATATTTTAGGAAGTACACTTGAATAGACACAAGCATTGGCTTAATTAGGGAAGATGCCTAAGATTCTTTTATGTGATTAATAATTTGTGATGCTTTATTCTGTCGTTTGATCGGATCTATGGTCTGTTGCCGACCGGATCTAGAAATTTTATGTGTTCAGATTTCTAAACGTTTAATTACGATATTAGGATTGTCATATAATTTTTCGAGGTAATAAGGAGGAATACGCGTCTAAACCTTCCTCTATCTTTATTCTCGTGTGGATACACCAAATGACTTCTTTGGTGTGCAAAACATCATCGTGAAGACTCGTAGTGAATTGAGTAAATGGAGGAAATGAGAAGGCTTACGATACTGAGTGGTAACTATCAGAAGATATCGTAAGTGTGGTATCTTTCCTTTAGAACGCGTCTAAGAAATAATACGTCTAGTACGGGAGAAGTACACTTTCAATTAACAAATTTTTTTTTTGAATAATCCATGAAGTTATCCCATCGTCTGACGTTTCTATCACCAACTGAGTTGAAGCAGAATTGATGATTGAAGATACGCATGGAAGAAGTCCTAGTCCTGTCAAACCCGTTCGGCTAACGACCCTCCACCAATCAAGGAATCGGTGGGTGAGAGTGGACACCCATTAAACTGCCATTTTATAGGCAGTAACCTTATACCCCCCTTATAGACCGGCTTCGTGAATGAGGCCTACTAATGGTAAGACTGACTTTACTCTTATATATATATATATATATATATATATATATATATATATATATATATATATATATATATATATATATATATATAACTTATAATACTATAAAGTATAAGGGTTGAATTTTAACTTTTAAAATTCTAAGGGCTAACTTGGAATTAAAGTATTCATAATTGAAAACTTTACAAATTCCAAAACTTGAGGGCAAGTTTTGAAATTATTCAAAGCTAATTAATTTCATAACTTATATGTTTAAAGTAGTTTTAATCCAAAAAACTCTTCAAGTTCCATAACTTGAGGACAAGTTATGGAAGACTTTAAACTAATAAAAGAATTAACTTATCTTTATTTTATAACTTATAGAATTAATTAAGATTACACTTTTTTTTTATTTATTATTTAATGGAGAGACTCTTGGTCCTCCATAACTTGAGGACAAGTTATGGAGTCATAAAACCATTTAATTAGAACTAGACTCTTCATTTTGTAATCTTTGCCAACTTTTATGAGTTTTATTAAACTTAAATGTGACTTTTCATATAAGTTGAGGACAAGTTACAAAAACACATTTTAGAATCAACTCTTACATTAATTTTGATTGAAAACAACTATTTCACTCAACTTTTCTATTAATCTAAGCAACTCATAAGAACAAGATAATTCAAATCAAACTTTTTCATGTAATTAGTCTAAACCTTAAACTAATACAAAACATGAATCTATTGAATATTATCTTTGAAATTGAATTAGCATGAACATTACCACATCAAAAACAAGTTTATAAGTCCAAAAACAACTTAGGGGAATGTTCCTAGTCCAATTCCAGCCAAAAAAGTCGAATATATGCTGTTTGAGGCTCCAACTCGTCGAGTGCACGAACCAACTCGACGAGTTGGATGCATTTTGCCTTGGACTCGGCGAGTCTGCTGGGCAGACAACATCAAAACTCGATTTTTCAGCTCCTTTTGCAAGTATAACAAGAAAACAAGCCTAGGCTCTGATACCACTGTTGGGTTTTGAGCATTCTAACACTCCTAAGTGTACATGCAACCCTAAATACCTTGGATCTATGTTTTCTCTATTATACATACAAATATGAACATCCAAGGTATTATCCTAATCTAGCATACAAAACAATGAATATAACAAGATAGAATACATACCTCTTTGATGTAGAAAGTCTTCATGAAGCTTGAGTGCCAGGTGCCTCAAGTGTGACACCTCAAATGGTTCACACAACACCAAATACACTTGGAATAACTTGAGAGATTTCTACACTTCATGAAAATCGGCTAGCCCTTCTCTAGCATGATACTAGTGCCGATTTTGGTCAAGAATAAGATGCATATATAGTTAGGGTTACAACATGTAAACCCTAATTGACATGGCCTTTCATTTCCATGATCCATGGGTACAAAGACACCATGGAGCATCCATGAAGCATCATATGGGTTTTAGCCCAACTAGATAATCCATGGAGCATTAGCCCACTATATAAGTATGGATGATTTACACAATCAACCCATATATTTAATTAGTCTTCTTTTAATCACTTAATTAATCCTAGATTAATTCTTGATCAATACGAATTAAATATTATTATTCTTATTATTAATATACTAGAACTTATAATATATTAATAACCATAAGTGTCTTATTTCTCTCATTTAGTCTATCCAAGTGCATGATGCCATGCAACCCAAATGGACCATGTCGGGTCGGGTCAAGTATTAACAATTATAGTTATGGACTTAGACATTAATCCAACACTACCATCTGGTCTACCATGTAGCGTCACTATACTCGGCAACATGCCATCACTAACATCACAATACTCATCCAAACTCGAGGGATCTCACACACTACAAGTTCCTTGGATTCATCTCAGCCTTCCTTGATTCGAGTACGGATCCTCTGCTTTCAGTAGTACGGGCCCATACTACCTTCCATATCTATCCGTACTTTCCTCAAGTACCGCCTCGACGTTACTAAGTCGCTTCTACTACTACTGATCTCTGCTACTCTCATCCTAGGCTTGCCCTAGGGAAATCTCTAACTCCACCCAAACAGTCCTCAGCTGCTGAAGCCCTCCTCGTAATGCCAATTAGCCACCACCTGAATACCATCACATGCAATGAGGCTCAGATAATCCTTCGAGTAAAAGACTCGTCCCTACAACGGTTGTACTTAGACAAAAGCTGCGCAATAGGGCCAAATCCAGCACTCTGAGATTATTCAACCATGCTCACATGTGATGTGACGTATTCACCTAATGGCTAATTCCCATCATTCAGAGTCCCACAAAGCACAAAGCAAGCAGCATTCAGACACATGAAACTACTCAAGCAAATCTACTCTCATAACGAGAAACTGTACTAGCATACAATGCTAAGCTCATACTATCAGGCATAACCTAAACAGGCTATCCTACTACTGTCTACTCACTACTAGCACGCAATTCTCATAAGGCTGAAACACATAAGCATGCACATAAGGCATCCTCCTAGATCCTTAGTCCTATACTAGCATGCTGTTCTACTGAAGCTGAAACTGAACTGAAACTGGAACTAAAACTGATAATCATAAACTTGTATGGGTAATTTGGGAGTACTTACTTGAGCTCGGCTGATTGCATGCACCACATCCTTTTTCTCTTTTCAAGTTATTTTCTTTCTAAATATTCTTTTCGCTTTTTCTAAAACTCTTTTCTTTTGTCAAACTCCTTTTTACCAAAAATTCCTTTCGAAAATATTTTTCTTTTGAAAACCTTTTACCGTTTCCTTAGTTTAAGTCCAAACACACTCTCAAGTATGTCTGAATCCCTCAAACCAAGGCTCTGATACCAACTTGTAACGACCCAATTTTCACGACTAAAAATTTTCTTTTAAAACATTACTAAAACCATATTTATAAAAAGTGTATCATAATTCATATCATAATTCCGAGAATCAATTCAAAACATAATCTCATTATTAGAGTAAAACATTCCCAGGCTAACTGTCTATGGTGTGTGTGCTGCAATCTTCCCGAGCTCCTCTTTTGAAAACTGAGTACCTGAAACCAAAATTGAAAACCGTAAGCACGAAGCTTAATGAGCTCCCCCAATCTACCACATACCATACAATAACATATAAAGCACATACTAGGCCTTGCCCACTGCATCGGACCGAGGTCCGGACTAACTGGGGCCTTGCCCCCTGCATCGGACCGAAGTCTGGAAACTGACTGGGACCTTGTCCCCTGCATCGGACCGAAGTCCGGAATAACTGGGGCCTTGCCCCCTGCATCGGACCAAAGTCCGGAAACTGAGTGGGACATTGTCCCCTGCATCGGACCGAAGTCCGGACTAACTGAACAAAGCATAACATAAACATATCAACTAGCATGAACACACATATACTGCATACTGCATCGGGCCGTGGCCCGGAACACATAACACATAAATCCTGTCTGAGCCACGAAGGCATCAAACATACTAACTACTGCATCGGACCGAAGTCCGGAAACTATTGCTAGCTAAACGGGCCGGCATTGTGGCCTTAGACACGTTCCTACTGGAAGGAAACTCACCTGAACTGCTGTGCTCTGCCGATAATCCTCTAGCTGCTAACCGACAATCCTCTGAGCCGCTGCTCCTCTAGCTCTCCGAGCTACCAATATCAATATGACACTTAGTTTGACAGTCCTCTAAAAGTCAACTAAGTCAACTCTGGTCAAAGTCAAAGTCCTGGTCAACCCTACTCATCGAGTCTGCCTACTGACTCGCCGAGTTCATACGCTCATAATCCATTCATTCGCGACTCGACCACCCGAGTCAGCCCCTGACTCGCCGAGTCTACCGATTTCCGAGTCCTGACCTGGCCAACTCACTGAGTCCCCATTCAACTCACTGATCCGAGTCTTAACTTGAAGGGTTTGGGGTTTCGCGACTTGACTCGCCGAGTCCGAGGCAATCTTCAACAGACTCGCCGCCGAGTTGTTCATCCAACTCGTTGAGTTCATCTCCATCTTCATACTACTCGCCGAGTCCACTCGAAGGACTCGCCGAGTTTATTCAGTCCTTCATAAATCCAGAGGCTTTTGAGTCATGCATGGACTCCAAACTGTAGATCCACTCTTCTAAAGCCTATTCCTTACGTAAAGTGGCAAACTTTACGTGTAGCTAAGGAGATCTAGGCTAAATACACCATGAACTAGGGTTTAAGACAAAAGGGCTTAACAATCAACTCAAGGACTGATGCTTTATGATTCTCTAGGCCAAGATACACTTAGATCCGAAGTTCTTTGCTCACAAAGGCACAATACACGAATTGGCCTTGGAAATGGCCCAAAATGATAAGATCTAACTAGGAAAGGGGATCTAAGTGAAATACAGCCAAGGTATGAGCTTCATACCTTTCTAGGATCTGAAATGACACACCAACACAACGTCCTCTGCTACTTCTTGAATCACCCAAGGTAATCCTTCTTCCTTCTAGCTTTAAATCACTCAAAAATGGCAAGAGTAGCTCAAGGACACTCAATGGCTGCTTAGGATTTCGAGAGAAGGTAAAGGGAGTGATGGAGGATGGGGTGAAGGCCTGAAATGATGCTTAAATAGTGCACCAAGCCCGAAAATTAGGGTTTTCCAACCCAGACCGGACTCGTCGAGTTGGTCCCTCCGACTCGCCGAGTCGGTTACTTAAACCCCGACACAGGTCCCGCTCCAACTCGCCGAGTTCACCTATGGACTCGACGAGTTGACCCCTTTAACTTAGGGTTTCCTTCCCTTTTTTGGTCTTTCTGATTCGGGGTGTTACACTTGAATAGTTGATATATGAATATAAGCAATTTTTATTCTATCTGCTTCTTTAATATTAGATAATCTATTTCTAAATTTTTGTTTATTTATTATTGGTATAATAATATTTCCTTGAGTTGATTAAGTTTTCCATAATATATAATATTTTTTCTAGAAAAGAAATTTTTTAATGAGTTATTTTAAAATTATGTTTTTCTGATAGTGTAAATTTTGATTTTTTTATAGCATCTTTATTAATGTTATTTTTGTTAATTAAAGCATCAAAAGTGTATCCAAATTCATTTTCTTCGTTATTAATAATGATTGGTGAATTTTCTATTTCTTGAGACATATTTAACAGATTAGTTTTGTTATTTTATCTTCTAGATTTTTTATTTTTTCTTGTTTCCAATTTATACTATTATTTATTATATGTATTGCTTCAATATTGGATATACAATTAATTATTGATATGTTAGAATCTATTATTAAATTTAAAAGATTTTTTTTTATTGTTTCAATGTTTTACGAAAAAACTTTAATTCTAGTTTAATAATATTTAAACTTGAAAAACTCATGATTATAACTTTTAAAATGATAATTTAGCTTTTCTTTCAATGGTACGATTAAAAATCATAGATTTTAATAGGATGGTGGGGTTTGTTATTTATGATATTTATAATGGTGGTTATGATGTCAAAATTTTCATACTAAGAATTAACAACTTTTTTTACAAAATATGTTTCTAAATTGTAGGTACATAGTAATAATTGTTTATTGAATTTATGATGATAATTCATAATGATAAATATTTATAATAATATTTATGATGATCCATGATGAACATATATTCATATGAGCGAAAGATTTATCATTCATAATCATAATTAAAACGATACTTAGCTTTAATACCAAAATTAACTACATGACGAAATTAATAAAAATATTAGGATAGGATTATACCTGAATGATGCGTCGAGATGGATTGACGATAGATTGTTTAAATTATATGAATGATTATATGAATAATCTTGGGTATGTTTGGATAGGGCTCTGCTATTCAGAAATAGAACATCTATTTCAACAGAGGAAGAACTTTGAGATCAACTCAAGTCTTAAACACTCAAACTTAACTTGTTTATTTCATATGGGCAAAGACCCTATTTATAGGTTCAAGAGAGCCGGTTACATAATTGAGTTGCAATTGCCCCCCGTTGACATCCCTAAAATGTGGTCACCTTTTAACATTAAACTAATTTTAAATAACCAATTTGCCCCTATAGTTTGTAGAAAGTTACGGATATCATATCTTCTTTAAATTGATACCTTTTTTTTAAACGATATAAAAGTGATTTTGTAATGCACTTAGTCCATGGGTCTTTTCAAATTAATTCTATGTCATTGATAGTATGTAAAATGACATTTTTGCCTACATATTTTTTAATCTAGTTTCATCTTTATTATGATAAGTCAATCATTAATTATTTATTTATTTATTTATTTATTTTTTTCGTAGAAGATGGATTGTATCAACAAATAAAGAAGCAGCCTATTGTTTTTCAAACAAATTCTTTAATACTCAAACAAAGAAGGCCCTTGATATTTATATAAAATAAATAAGAATATTAGTATTAATTTTTTTTAAAGAAAATAAGTATTAACATAAATCTCACATACCTTACTATTAGTCGAGATGATATCATACTCATACATAAAAACGACCCAACAAGGTGATTATATATATATATATATATATATATATATATATATATATATATATATATATATATATATATATATATATATATATATATATATATATCATATGATTTAATGTATGGATATAATTAGTAAAAAATATGTTCATTTTGGATAAAATTTTTATATTCATGAACAAATGAGACAACTTGATAATTGATTTATTAATTGAGGGGTTTTCAAGTAAAATCAATTCCTAAACCCTAAAGACTTTTGTACTCCTTCGCTTCGTTAATTTTTGCTCACTTACTGTTTATTGATTATTTGATTGTCACTATTTATTTAGTTCACTTTGGTCTGTTTATTATTCGCTTTGTCTATGTTACGAACTTACTTTTTCTATATTATTTGATTTTCCTAGTTTAGTTATTTAGTTCATTCCAATCCGTTCATTCCATTTTATTTTTAGTTTTGTTTGTTTTTTTTGTTAGTTTACTTCGGTTTATTTATTGTCTTTTCGTGTTTGTTTATTGTAGTATGTATCTTTTTAATTTATTTTTCCCACTTTTTAGGATATATACAAAACAAAGTATAATAAGTAAATTGAAATGTTGGGCGAGGTATTGATAAAAGGCTACAAATACATAAAATAAGTTTTGCTTAACCATACATGTCATTAATTATATCAACATAGATTAAACACACTTTTAGGATACTAGTTTATAAAAAATAAGAAATATAACTTCTTCTTACATTATGTATATTAGTTTCGATGATACAACTACCTAATGTACAATGATGATGAAGATGATCTACCCCGACTAGTTTCATTGTACCATCATTCTATATGAAGTTATATCTAGTGAAAGTAAATTTGTTAAGTTAGGTTTCACCGGTTATTTTCCAAATTAAACATTTTGACATGTTATGTTTACTCAAAATGTTTACTTTGGAAAATATCATAAATTTATATGGACTGGTTTGAAAAAAAACTTTTAATGGTCAAACTACAAAGACTTTTCAATATATAGATGTTTTTCTATAATTTTCCATTATCTAAATGGATAAAACTTGTCGTGTCAATCACATGAGGAATGAGAAAAAGAAATACAATACTATTTTTGGTGATTAGTAAATATTTTTTTCTATATAAAGTAAAATAAAAATGTGATAATATATATCTGGCTGGAACATAAACAAAAGTTTATATCTATGTACAATTATATCATTAAGAGAGTCAAAATTGTTCTATTTAAATATTTGTAGACCGTAGATCCTAATGTTCAATACTAGGTTACAACCCGTGGATAGGGGTGTGAAAAAAATCCGAACCCGATTAATCCGATCCGACCCGAATAAAGCATTTAGGGTCAAGTTTAATATGGTCAAAATTCTTAATCAGGTTATTTGGGTTAACCCGAACTATAGTTAGGGTCGGGTTTAGGGTTGATTTTTTTTATAAAAGTCGGGTTTCAGGTTAACCCAATTAACCCGAATAAAGGTATACTACAATATTTATGTATTTCATTCCACCTCACATCTTCTATTTTTGTACATTATGTGGCCTAAAAAGAAGGAAAATAAGATGTAACAAAATTATAGAACTAAATATTGCTTTGTACAATTGGAAATTAATATGTAGCATAGTAAAATAATATGCAATAGTAGTTTACGTGGCATAAAATAAAAAAATACACAACCTCAAATCAAATGCATAATGCTTTTTACTTGTATATTTATTATAAATATTTCTGACTTACATTGTAACCCGACTAACCTGACCCTATAAACCCGAAACTCGAATAACTAGAACCCGGATAACCCGTACCTTAATTGGGTCGGGTTTCGGGTGAAATTAGTTTTATAAAAAACCTGACTAACCTGACCGTTTAACCCGAAACCCGATCGGGTTGACCCGATTAACAACCCTATCCGTGGAAACCACGGGTAAAAATGAAAAATTAAAATAATATAAAAACAGTTTTGTAATCAATATATTTTGTTAAATACAAAAATAAGAAACATATTTTTTTATTTATTTGTTTATTATAACATTCCATTTTTATATTTCCTATTTCAACAATGTACTTTAAAAAATGTTGTAACAAAGTACGTTTTCAGAAATCAAAAAAACAATACGTTAGATTTCTCCATTAACTTCAAAACATTTTCACAACAAATTCTATTATATTTTTTTGAGAGTAGAATTTTTTACTCCTTTTGATTCATAAGAAATCATTCTATTTTTCTGTTTAGCATGTTCTAAGCAATCATAATTTCTTTTTGTAAAATCAATAATCATATTTATTTAATAAAAGTACACTTTTGGTTTAGATTGATACATTCTTATCCGTGATATATTTTTACATATTAATTTTGATTTTCTTATGAAATGAAATATTTTAACATAAGAGATCATTCAAATTTTCTGTTTAGCATGTTCTAAGAGAATCATAACTTGTTATATAAGTTTGTAAAATCAATAATCATATTTATTTAATAAAAATACAATTTTGGTTTAGATCAATGCATTCTATTCCGTGATATATTTTAACATACTGGTTTTGATTTTTTAAGAAATGAAATATTTTAAAAAGAGAATAGATGAAAAAAAGTCACGTTTATTAATTTTGTTTAGGGTTTATATTTTAGAGTTTGGGGTTTGGATATGATGTTTATGGATTAAAGTTTAAAGTTTATGGTTTCACCTTTAGGGTTTAAGGTGCAAACATTGTATAGATACTTGTTTTTAAAATGAAAATAAAAGTTTTAAAAAAAAAAAAATACACAAGCATCTATTTATATGTAGCATATTGAAAAATACTTTGTTTGTTCTGCTCATTAATATTTTCAAAAGTTTGTTATTATTATGTGTAAAATTTAAAATGTAGTTTTCATAAATTATTGTAGCTTTAAGTCTTAAAAGTGAATTACTTATTCGTGCCAAATGAAATTGTTCGTGGTGTTTGTTTATTTTGTAAAAGCTCTTCCACACCTCTTATGTTTGTGCCGTGCAGACAACATGCAGACATTTAGTCTCACATACTGTTTGTTTTTTAAAAGTCCACAGACCTAAAAATGTCTACATGTTCTATTTTTGGCATAGATATGGACCAATGTCTTCTAGCCTCCTACCATTAATTCTAAAAGCAAAAAAAAAAAGTCTCACTCATTTTTTACGTTAATTTCCTATCTTCGAACTTAAAGAAAAAATAAATTAAAGAAAACGATCAAATCACCATATACTACAATTTATTTTTCTTAATTCTTTTGCTGTGGACACTTTGCAATAAGGTTACAAATAAAATATATTGTTTTATATTTTCTAAATTAATGTGTAATTGTGTTAAATTAATAATTTTAGCTTAATAAACTTGTTATTTGTTGATATAAATTTTTTGGTTTCATATTTTTTAAAGCTTCACGAATATTTATCCAAAAATGTTTATCTAATAACATTTTAAAACATTAACTAAAAAAATCAAATGTATTATAAAACGTATGAAAGTATTTTACTAACTTACTTTTTTTTTTCATAAAATTGACAATTTATGATAAATATTAAAATAAGGTGGTTGTATGATTAAATTTCAGTGTTGATTTATTAGAATTATTGAAATGTATTTTAGATTATAAAAATGAGTTTATATAGGTTTCAGTTTATTTTGCAGTCTGCAGGTTTTAAAAAACAAACAGTTTTTTTCTTGCAGACTGCAGACGATTGATTCATCTCTTTTACCGCAGAGGTCTGCAGATGTGGTCGACAGACTGCAGACAATTTAGCTCTAAAAAAACAAACAACACCTAAATGTTGCGGACAAGATTAGTATGATGATTTTTTCAAAATTACTAATAATAAACTCAACTCACATATTGAGATAAGAACGAACGATTAACTTTTTAACCTAATATGTAAATTGCTTTGTCTTTTTTTAGTTCGACTAAAAATCAAATGCAATTTGAGTTCTTAGTTTTCATGTTGTCATATTCTTTTTAAAAACATAAGGATATAATTACATACGAAGGGATAGGAGCGTCTTGTATGAACCTTAAAATATTCCTTTATAAAAATTACAACTTTACAAATAAGTGCATGTAACCTTTCTTGACTAAAAACATTAAATTTAGAAAATATAAAACTGCAAAATGTAAAAATCGATAAACACCAAATAATAAAACACGTTAAATTAGAAAATGAAGTAAAGTATTTATGTAGTTGAGCATGTGATAATCAACTTCAAGCTTTAAACTTTCCATGAGCAAATATTAACAAAGTGCTTTTCAAGTTCTTTGCTTCCAAAAGTAAATGACATAACATAAAAAAAGTTGTTAGTCCTCTTTGCAATAGCCCCAACTTGCTATGACCCAACTGCCAAAAACTATGAGAAATAAAAGTAGTAGCCATTAGAACAAAAGCAAGAAACATATACTATTATTTGTTGTATTTAACCAAAGAAAAAAACATCGATTATTGTAACATCCCGAAATTTTCAGATATTTCTGAATCCTCTCTTTTATTATTATTTAGTCATTTGTAGTCCCTGGGGATGCAAGAGTGAAGCCATGAGAAGCCTAAGGGCTAAGGTTGCAACTTTGGATCTAGAGGAGTACGTTGAGGGTACTAGGCACGCCCTAGTACGTTGGGCGTACACTTATGTATGCTAGGCGTACTCATGTCATATGGAAACCCTAATATTTAGGGTTTAGGTGCTAAATAAACGTCCTTATGAGCTCATAACCCTCCCTTATCTCAGTCTCCATAGCATTGAGCGATTTTCCCCAAACCCTAACCCCTCTCTTGAGTGTGTGAGCTAAAAGTGTGTGTTTTGAGTGGTTGGAAAAGAAGGTATTGCATCAAGAAGTTGGAGAAGGAGGACAAGCTTGTAGATCTGAGGTTACTTTCTGCTCTAGAGGCCCTAGGAGGTAAAAAGCTCCAACCTTTATGTCTATATGAAGTAGATCTTGCTTTACTAGCTTTATGACACCTTCTTTGTCCCAAAAAGTCCCAAGTTGGTGCATGTTATGTTTTGGACAAAATAAGTTGTCCTTTCAGATCCTAGAAAGGGTCTCAGGTAATAAAAATGATGTCCCAATGGCTGAATGTGTCCCATGCATGGAGTAGGAAGGTCTTAATGGGTTAATACCATGTGTTAAGAACTTTCTGGATGTCCAAAGTCTTAAAGTTCAAGACTTTATGGTTCTAAGGCATATTTGGTCAATGGATCTGGAGTTTGGGCTTAAGTGCTTAAGCCATTAAGCACTTGTTAGAGTTTTTGGAAAAAAACTCGTGTACGCCCCATGTAAGGCATTGTACGCCCAACGTATTGGGTTAACCACCCCGATGGTGGTTAATGTAAGGCAGAGTACGCCCAGTGTACCAGAGGAGTACGCCCCGCGTATGCCCTCTGTTGGGCTTTTGACGATTTGGGCTTTAGGATTAGGCCACCTTTGGGCCAGTTTGACTTGGGCCTTGACTGGACTTCTGAATAATAGTGTTTTGGGCCAACAAATTGACCCTAGGGTGAGGCCCCATTTATAGGGATTTGGGCCCAATTTGGGAATTGGGACAATAATGGGCCTTGTATATGTGGACTTTTGGATCATGGATTTGGTATTGGGCCTTGGCCAAAATTTGAGATAGGAAAAATGGACTATTACCCTATGTGGGACCCTTGGTTAAGATTGATATTCCAATTGTAGACTTAGTATTCGTTATCCTTGGATAGTTTGGGATTTTTCGGTGAAACAGCGGCCAGAGACTTTCAGTCCAGTTCAACACTACTTGGGAGGTGAGTTATCCTCACTGTACTCAAAGGTGTAAGGCACCAAGGTCGTCCCTTTGAATTGTTATTCAGATTTGTTGCTATTATGATCTGTTAGATCGATATCCTGGTAGATAGGATGATGTTATGCTTAGTGACCTGTAGTTTGGTCTGATTGTATGTATATTGTTAGGTGATTGCCTGTTATATGTGCACATGCCTAATTGATAGTTGAGGGTATTCCATCCCGAGGATGATTGGGCCATAGTATGTTGTCACTGTAGACTGTTATATGCTTATCTGATATAGGTGCACATGTTTGATTGGTTGTGGGCATTCCAACCCGATGGTTGTGGGCCGAGAGTATTCCATTCCGAGGATGATTGGACTCGTAGTATGTGGGCATTCCAACCCGATGGTTGTGGGCCGAGAGTATTCCATCCTGAGGATGATTGGACTCACAGTATGAGGGCATTCCAACCCGATGGTTGTGGGCCGAGAGTATTCCATCCCGAGGATGATTGGACTCACAGTATGTTGGTATTCCAATCCGATGGTTGAGGGTCAGGGGAATTCCAACCCGATGGTTTGCTGGACCTATAGTATTTTGGCATTCTAACTCGATGGTTGAGGGTCGGGGGTATTCTAACCCAATGGTTGACTGGACCCATAGTATGCTGTGTAACGCCCACAGATTCGAGCTAGTCAATTTAGAGACAATAAGCGTCAAAAATGAATTTTTAATAGAAGATTATTTAGAATAAATAATCTTAACCAAGTTATATTATATGTCACAAGGGTTCCGTACATATAAAGAACGCTGAAATCCGAGTTATAACGAAGAAGTTATGACCTGTCGAAGTTTTACGGCAAAACCGACACGACACCAAGAATCGTAAAAAGTGAATTTACGATAAAATACTTTCTAGCCTTAGAGATCTAAACGAAATTCGTAGTATATGTTAAACCGAGAGTGTGCATAAAAAGAATGTGACATCCCCTAATTTCTCGGCCAGAAAAGACCGATTTAATTTATGCTTTTTAAAATTAAATCAGAGAAATCTTTATAAAAGATGTTGCAGAATTGGTCCCCAAAACAAGATATGATAAAAGTTTGTCAAAACCTTTCTTTAAGAAATATATAATTTCATTTCATATCAAAACTTCGGGATGTCATGTACCAATACAGACCGAAAGCATAAACAAAACATTATAAGCCTTTCAACAGTTATATACAACTGCTGGCCTATAATCCAAAAATCTCATGTCATCCTCTAACTATGCTCGGGGTCCACTACCTGTAACCTAAAAATCTGAGTTGGTCAGGCTTGGGAGCCTGGTGAGCATATAGGGTTTTCAACCCACAATAATAATAAACTTATTAAGTTCACCAATCAACAATAACCCTGATTACCCGTTCCCGTTATCCTCACTTTACGTCCCTAAACACTTTTCACAAGGGACCTAGCCTAAAGAATATCATCGGGATGGACACTACTGCTAAGGGCTTTCCTCAGCCATACATGTCCTAAAGGCAACCATGCGGGGAACGGAGTACAACGAATAAACACCCAAGTTCATTAACACCTACAGGTTGCGGGTCTGCTAGCGTTTCCCACTGGACTATCTAGAAAGTTCGTGGTCGTCATCCAAACTCCGCTAGATGACTGAATCTCAAATCACATCGAGACCTCTTATCACTTTATTTTATGACACACCAACTATCTACCCATGTTCAACCAAACATATTTGTAGATAAATATATATATATATATATATATATATATATATATATATATATATATATATATATATATATAAATGCTCAAAACCCAACAGTTTTATACAAGTTTTAAACTGCGTGTGTGTGTATATATATATATATATACACACACACACAGTTTAAAACTTGTATAAAACTGTTGGGTTTTGAGCATTCTAACACTCCTAAGTGTACATGTAACCCTAAATACCTTGGATCTATGTTTTCTCTATTATACATGCAATTATGAACATCCAAGGTATTATCCTAATATAGCATAAAAAATAATGAATATAACAAGATAGAATACATACCTCTTTGATGTAGAATGTCTTCATGAAGCTTGAGTGCCTAGTGTCTCAAGTGTGACACCTCAAATGGTTCACACAACACCAAATACACTTGGAATAACTTGAGAGAAACTTGAACACTCCTAAAATCGGCTAGCCCTTTTCTGTTCTTCATAGTGGCCGATTTTTCCCAAAGAATATGATCTTATATAGTTGTTACAATTAGGGTAAACCCTAATTGTCATGACCTTCCATTTCCTTGGATCCATGGGTTCAAATACACCATGGAGCATCCATGAAGCATCATATGGATTTTAGCCCAACTAGATAATCCATGGAGCATTAGCCCACTATATAAGTATGGATGATTTACACAATCAAGCCATATATTTAATTAGTATTCTTTTGATCACTTAATTAATTCTTGATCAATACTAATTAAATAATCCTATTAATATATTAGAACTTATAATATATTAATCAACCTTAAGTGTTATTTCTCTCATTATAGTCTATCCATGTGCATGATGCCATGCAACCCAAATGGACCATGCCGGGTCGGGTTAAGTCTTACCAATTATATTTATGGACTTAGACATTAATCCAAGAGTCTCCCACTTGGATAAGTCTAAAAATATTATTGCGAATGACTTCAAGAACCGACCGACAATCGTAGCTCTCAAAATCTTCTATCGAACGCTGACCTTGTAGATGAACTGTGACCTTTGTCAATGACTTGTCCATTAGATAAGGGATCATATATTCCTCCATTCTAGATATCATATGGAATGAGACATGGATTATAATCATTCTCTTTGTCCATTTGTTGTTTCCTGATTTCCGATTTATGACGACTGACTAATTGAACAAATCAAATCAGTCCTGGCCCAGCCGATCACTTCCATTTGTCATCATCAAATCATCGAGGGGCCCACTGATATCACTTTTATCCCGAAGGTAAAAGGAATGGATAAACTACGACTCATATGGCTTGTTCTACTACTTGTTGAATCATACACAAAGGCACGTTTTATAACATCGAGTTACCAATGCGTTTTCGTGCAATCAATGTATAACCAACTCATAGTAACAACTCATATCTCTAGGTTTGAAGAATATAAGATATTATCGTCTCATGATCACTCGTTATAAAATCCATGAAGTGATTACAATGAGCGCGGGTTGAATCCAATACTCAGAACTTATGAGCACTCATGAGTGTTGTAGCCCTTTGTCCAACATCTTAGACCTCTACAAGCTAACCCATGACAGTGTTGATTCATATCTACTTCCAACATATGACTGACTGTGGATGGTTTGAATAACTTAGTCATCCAGAACAATGACCTAGTTTATTCTGGAAGTCAAAACATGCAAAATGAAACACAATAATAATGGAATCTAATATGGTCTCAGAACTTATGAACATAAATAAAACACCTTTTATTTATCACCATATGATTACACATTATTTATTATATACTATTTCAGCTATCAACTTTATTCTTGAATTAAAACAATAGTTATCCCATGCTCCAAGCATGTACACTATGCTTTTCTAACCACTAGTCATGCCATACACCAAGTATGCATACTATGTTTGTCTATGATCTTTACTTTGTGAAATAGATTAATTGAACATAACTCCAATGATCCTCTTTTCACAGTCCCAATTCC
This sequence comes from Lactuca serriola, assembly GCF_051521515.1. Classification (NCBI taxonomy): domain Eukaryota; kingdom Viridiplantae; phylum Streptophyta; class Magnoliopsida; order Asterales; family Asteraceae; genus Lactuca; species Lactuca serriola. The sequence continues at coordinate 253,550,578 of NC_136410.1, read as the reverse complement.
TTACTGCAAATGCAAGAATTCCAAATTCATGGCATTTATTGAAATCTGTTAGATTCTAAACTTATATGCATTGATCCTCTTGTAATGATTATGCACAAAGTCGGAAAGACTTGACAACAACCATTACAGAGCATTCCAAAGGAGATCATCTCCTTGGAAACATCCTTCTTGCATTAAGTTTCCTAATCTTACATAGATTGAATAATTTCTAACTTTGAAACATTTCCATATTCCATTTTGACTATCACTTATGAACAAGAGTTGCCTCCTTATAGATTATGTCAATATGGTCCTTCCAGAATTATCACTATACTTCTAACTATCCTTGAGCAACCAATCTTTGGTAAACCTTAGATTGTCCTCGACAATTGTTTAATCCTTTTAGTCATATCCAATTCTAAACCTTTTCCCTTCTTAATGCTCCAGGCATTTGGAAAATTTTAGAAATGATGAATATAGCACATGTAATCGATCCTATATCCGAAGTATATGGGACACGATTCATGATGTCTCACATAAAGACTAAACAGTCTTTTGCTATACCATTTCCATTTCTATTTGCCAAGTTCTCATAATTCAGATTATGAAAAGGATGCCGTAATCATAATCGAATTTTAGAATGCAAATAATGGACCCATATACAGAATTTCCTTATGTTGAGCCATTCCAACATGAAATTCATATATATATATATATATATATATATATATATATATATATATATATATATATATATATATATATATATATATACTAGCCGTTTACCCGCGCAAAGCGGCAGGTGACAAATAGTTTGTTTCGACAATTAATTTCTATTCGATGGAGAATGATTATTTTTAATTCAATCATTAGTTTGTTTTAGGAAACATGTCATATTAAAAATAAAGAAAATTCATGAAATGACCAAATTATAGGGTGTTGAGTATTTATTTGGATGAAAAAAGATCTGGTTAAAACCTTGGAAGAGAAGATTTATAGGAGTTTGTTTAAATTTTAATATTATTTTATTAGTGATTAGTTGTACAATTAGCTTAATGATTTGGACGTCTTAAAAAAATATTATTATTTTATTCAATCTATTTTTAGAAATAGTGGGATTTGTTTTATAAGATAGTAAAGATATATATATATATATATATATATATATATATATATATATATATATATATATATATATATATATATATCCTTGACTAAATGATTAAAACCTCACGATCTAAGCTTATAGATTTGAGATGAAGTATAATTTCCTCTCCCTTAATTATAGCGAAACAACTTTTTCCCAATTGAAACCTTTTGTTTTCTATAATTAACATTGCTAACTTGCAACTTTTATTATAATTATCATGCTCCCACTAACATGATGATTATTAGCATAACACTTTATGCTCCCACTAGCTTTGACATGTACTGAGAAATTAGCTGACTTTCTTACCAAAGTTCAGATTTCTGATACTAGATTGTTTTGATAAAACTTTATCAAAATTATACACCTTATCTTAGATAGCTCACATGTGTGTCTAAACAATTTCAGAACTATGAAAAGGGATGACGTAATCATAATCTCAATTGTTTAGACCTTTGCCACTTCTCACAAGTCCATGTTAGTGTGCCGGTTAACCACACAGCTCCACTAACGACTTTGAGAATGCAAATATCACAATTGCTATCTACTTCAAATTTACTTGGGGGAATTGTTTCCTCACCATCATTTTCATGAATCGGAGAGAAACCTTATGACCCTTAGATTTAATGGTGTATGTGTTCTTATCCATGTGAATTGTCAAAACCATAGTCACAAGACAAGGATGATGACAAATCCAAACTCATATGGATTGAACTCAATCATGATTTCTTTCCATCTGGCAGCTCAAGGGCCTACCATTGCTTCCAAGTTGTTGTGCAACCAATTGAGAACTCTAAGAACTCATATGTAAAGACAATTTTAACTGGAATGGGCACAAAATATGTCAACACGATAGGTTATAAACCTCAAGTCGTGTGCTAGTGAAGAACTTCAGGTTTTATTCTTGATTAGTTCTTGAAACTTTCAAGACCTTTAAGAATCCCACTGTCCTCTTGACATATAAGACTTTCTTGTCAGATATTCAAGAGGTAGTGTGGATTCTAATAAAGACAAACACTTTCACAAAATTGGCCTAAGTTGGTCTTTGTTTTATCCAAAACATCACAACTTACCAATTTCAAATGTACAAGAGTAGAAAACTTTTACTCTTAAATTTGACAAGTGTTTAAAAACCTTCTTTAAGACATGTCACTCAAGTTACAATCTTGGAGTTTGACTCTAAGACTTATATTGGAACGAAGTATGACTCATCTTCTTGATTTAACCATTTCAACAATTCAAGATTCCTCTTCTTAGTCATAAGAATGCACCAAGATTCCCTTAGAGAACTAATTGTGCTATGGTTTCTTAATCATTAAGATGATCACAAAACTGATACTAAAGTACTCTCCCATCGTTTCAGATTTGAGAAACTTTTATCTTTCTGCCTAAGTTGATTCTTCTTATTCGCTCTGCCTTACATTGGAACCTTTTCCAATGTCTCAGAATTACACTTAAGCTTGTAAGTATAACCATATTTAATGAGCTTTAGTAAATTATGACGAATAATCTTATCGATCTTTTGTGGTGGACTTAACCAATGCACAAGAATGTGTACTCGATCCCTTAGTCCTTCACTTGACTCACATATACATGTGAACACTAGTGTTAATTTTCCAAAGCTGAAAGTTCTCATTCATCATACTATACAACTTGTATGATTCCAAGTTTCGGTCCAATTGAAACTTGGGTGATGAGAATCTTTCCTTATTTGGTAAATTTGGACATTATCACAAATGAAAGAATCAATTTCATATTTCCACTCTTGCTATTAATGAAATCTTATAAGCAACAAAAATTTTCACAGATGCCATTGTAAGGATATTTTAAAATAAATAAATTAAAAAATTTTCCTTTTATTTTAAAACTTTGCGAAAAAACTATCCTTACAGTGCAAAAGAACATGAAAACTTTGTTGTTATCTATTCCTAAGCAATATATCATAACTCCTAAGAAGTAGCTCAAGAATCCGATTTTCAAACTATGCGATAGAAATCCATCTACGCGATCCGATTCAGCATATTCTTTCTTTAAGTTTCTTCACTTTTCTTTGATTCTTAAAACATCAACATGTGACCCAGTCACATCATGTATCAAGAATCTCAGAATAAAAACTTAGCAAAGTTAGATAGTGGATTTTACCTGAAGTAGAGTCAAACATCCTTAGGTAAAATTAGGCAGCTTCGCAACTAATGCCCCTTCCTTTGGCAATGGACCCTTGATAATGAGACTATCTCAGACTTAGCCTCTCTCTTTACCATTTGGTCAACCGAGTTGACTATGGCCGATCCCTTTCCATTGGAAAGAGAGAGCTTTATTGGATATCCAATGTCATTATTGTCAATGTCCATAAAGTTTTAGGAAGTTGATCTTAGCAAATAGATAAGATCATTAAGGGTCTTGTCATAGTCTGTTTCATAGGTGTCCCAAAGGAACTTACTATGTGACTTAGAATGTGATTGAGCCACCAACTTTCTCAAGACTTTGACACCCAACTCTACCGGCTTTTCAATATGTGACTACATCTCCAAGATGTGACCACACATAGACCTTTACTTGCCAATAGGGCTTGAGTGACCTTAAACTTTTCTAGAACTTGTGGGTTAGGAGAATAATTGGAGGAGGTGAAAGTATTATGATTTCCATGGGACATCATCTTCATTTAGGAAAGCTTGTTTCAAGAGATTTGGGAAGATCATAAATGTCTAAACCAGACATCTTTTGGGAGATATTCAAGATAGTTGATCTAAAGTCCTTAATATGAGACCCAATATGAAATATTAAGGCTAGGACCCAAAAAACTATTTTATAATTTAGAAGAGGGATGCCGTAATCCAAGCTATAAAATATTTGAAGGTAGGTGAATGACGATTCACCAATTTCCACCAAGATAAACGAAATGTATTATTAGGTTTTAATTGGATTTGAAACTCCTAGATCTTTTGAGATTCATTGAATTGTTCAATGGCATGTTTCAATCTCGAGTGTGTCCTTCAGTTTTTGTGACTGGGATGCCGAGGATCACAAAACAAGGTGTGAAGTAACCATGCAAATTACTTGGTACCCTAAAGTGTTTACCCCTCAATCGATGTGCCGGTTAACCACACACGCTCCATCGATACTATGATAAACATTAAGTTATCCTTTGCCTACCTTGTTCAATACGAGTTAGTGTACCCGTTAACCACACACGCTCCACTAACCGACTTAAACAAAGTGCAAAGTGTAATTTCATGGATTAGCACCTTATTCGCATTTTCCTAAATAACTAAGATTGGGTATTATTAAGAGTTTAGTTACTTAGCATTTATCATTAATACTTTTAATGAAGAGAGAATTATAGTCCTTGTCCTACCCGTTCGGCTAACGACCCTCCACCAGTCAAGGAAGCGGTGGGTGAGAGTGGACACCCATTAAACTGCCATTTATAGGCAGTAACCTTATACCCCCTTATAGACCAGCTTCGTGAATGAGGCATACTAACGGTAAGACTGACTTTACTCTTATACATATATATAAATATTATTAGCTTATAATATTATAAAGTATAAGGGTTGAATTTTAGCTTTTAAAATTCTAAGGGCTAACTTGGAATTAAAGTATTCATAAGTGAAAACATTTTAAATTCCAAAACTTGAGGGAAAGTTTTGAACCTATTCAAAACTAATTAATTCCATAACTTATGAGTTTAAAGTAGTTTTAATTAAAAACTCTTCAAGTTCCATAACTTGAGGACAAGTTATGGAAGACTTTAAACTAAATAAAAAAATAACTTTTTTTATTGTAACTTATGGAACTAATTAAGGTTACACTTTTTTTTTATTTTATTATTTATTATCTTTAAAATTGGATTAGCATGAACATTCCCACATCAAAAACAAGTTTATAAGTCCAAAAACATCTTAGGGTAATGTTCCTAGTCCAATTCCAGCCAAAACAATCGAATATATGCTATATGGGGGTCCAACTCGTCGAGTGCACGAACCAGCTCGGCGAGTTGGATGCATTTTGTCTTGGACTCGGTGAGTCCATCAGTGGACTCGGCGAGTCTGCTGAGCAGACAGCATAAAAACTCGATTTTTCAGCCAATTTTGCAAGTATAACAAGAAAACAAGCCTAGGCTCTGATACCACTGTTGGGTTTTGAGCATTCTAACACTCCTATGTGTACGTGCAACCCTAAATACCTTGGATCTATGTTTTCTCTATTATACATGCAATTATGAACATCCAATGCATTGTCCTAATCTAGCATACAAAATAATGAATATAACAAGATAGAATACATACCTCTTTGATGTAGAATGTCTTCATGAAGCTTGAGTGCCTAGTGCCTCAAGTGTGACACCTAAAATGGTTCACTAACACCAAATACACTTGGAATAACTTGAGAGAAACTTGAACACTCCTAAAATCGGCAAGCCCTTTTCTATTCTTCATAGTGGCCAATTTTTCCCAAAGAATATGATCTTATATAGTTGTTACAATTAGGGTAAACCCTAATTGTCATGACCTTCCATTTCTTTGGATCCATGGGTTCAAATACACCATGGAGCATCCATGAAGCATCATATGGGTTTTAGCCCAACTAGATAATCCATGGAGCACTAGCCCACTATATAAGTATGGATGATTTACACAATCAACCCATATATTTAATTAGTCTTCTTTTGATCACTTAATTAATTCTAGATTAATTCTTGATCAATACTAATTAAATAATCCTGTTAATATATTAGAACTTATAGTATATTAATCAACCTTAAGTGTTATTTCTCTCATTATAGTCTATCCAAGTGCATGATGCCATGCAACCCAAATGGACCGTGCCGGGTCGGGTCAAGTCTTACCAATTATAGTTATGGACTTAGACATTAATCCAACAAAAACATCAACACAACAGTTACCTGAAATAAACAATTAATATATTTACACATAACACGTATTTTAAGGTAAATACTTCATATCTATGTGTAAAATGAAAGTGACTATACACTCACCTGATTTAATGAAAATCAGGCAGCAATTCGTTTCCTAAAACGATCGTTTCTAATAAAACCGAGAGTTTTATTGAGAAATCGGGCTCTGCGAAGGGTCGGGCTTCGAAACCGAAAAGATAAATTTTTTGGGTTTTCGGGAACTTCGGGGCGTATTCCGGGGGTTATAATCAATGCCGGGGCTTCGGGGAATGTTAATATGAAGAAAATATGGAAAAAGGGGCTAAAAATGGCAATTTCTTAAAAATATCCGAGAAGGCTCGCAGCCTTCTATTTATAGGGAGGAGTTTCTGATCGGACGGCTGAGAAGCCTCCAGGTGGTGAAGATCTGAGGCTCGCAGGACATAGGCTCGCACATGGCTGTGCATGCGAGGGGGCTGCTGGCGTCTTGTGATTGGACCGAGGTCTAGGTCCGAAGTAGGGGGTGTCCGTGGCTTCATGTGAGGGCTCGGTCACGTGAAAAAGGGTACGTGTCGCCTTCTCAGTGGACCGATTTGGATCAGATCACGAGATCGGATGACTCAGCAGCTCAGACACGTGGCTCGCATGACTCACCAATTTCGAACACGTGGCACGTTCTAAGCGAAGGTGACGTGGCCGAAGCCACCTATGCGAAATTTCTTGGTTTTCGCGCCAAAACTTCTAAAATCCATAACTTTCTCATACAAGCTCCGTTTTTGACGTTCTTTATATGCACGCCTAGGTAAAATTACGCTCTACAACTTTCGTTTAGACTTCGTTGGCTAATTTTGACTTTAGTTTTTATATTATTGTTTTTAACAGACCACGACATGAAATCCGTTAAAAATTCATAACTTTTTCATCCGACGTCCGTTTTCGTCAGACTTTTTACCCTTGTGCTACTAATGACGAGACCTTCGATTCTTGTTTAGGTCGTGTTGGCTAAAAATCATTCAATCTAAAATTCAAGTTTTTAGTTGTCTACTGCTAAGTTGAAGCTTCAAAAAATCATAACTTCCTCATACGAAGTCAGATTTGGGCGTTCTTTTTATCGAACTTCTCGGTTTAACGAATACTACGATTTTTGTTTAGATTACTAAAGATAAAAAGTAGTTTATCAAAAACTCACTTTTTATGGCATTCGGCACCGTGCCGGTTTTGTCGCGAAACTTCGACATATCATAACTTCTTCGTTGTAACTCGGATTTCGGCGCTCTTTATATTTTCGGAAATATCGATACATATACTACAAATCGTTTAAGATTAATCCTTCTAAAGAATCTTCCATCAAAAACTCATTTTTGATGCTTATCGTCTCTAAATTGACTAGCCCGGATCTACGGGCGTTACAAAGAACGTCCAAATCTGACTTCGTATGAGGAAGTGATGATTTTTCTAAGATTTAGCATAGGAGTACACAACCCGAAATTTGAATTTTAGATCGGTCGATTTTAACCAAAAAAGTCTAAATGAAAAATGAAGATATCGTTAATAGATTTGTAAATTTGAATTTTAGATCGGACGAAACTTAGTCCCTACTCTTCAAGTGCTGCGAATTCGGTACAGATTTGTAAATTCGAGATAGAATGAGAAGTAGCCGACGGAGTCTAAATGAAAGTTGTATTACTCGTAAATACCAACGCGTGGATAGAAAAAAGTCAAAAATGAAGTTCGTATGAACGAGTTATAATTTTTAATAGCACATTTACGTATTCAAATAAAGCGTAAATCATATATACGTCTACAGATATATACATATGTATATATCATTAGAAAGGTATTGACGATGCGGTCTTTATAAGACTAATGTTTTGTACTTTCGACATTAGTTTAGTACAAATATCGTTAAATCTATTTAAAATAGTTTATAAATTGGTGTTTAGTTGTTTATATAACTATAAGGTCATTAAGTAACTATCAGGGTAGTTTTTGAAAATTCAATTACTATAAATAAGAGCCTTGGGCTCTCATATTTCTTGCACCATTCTCTTGATTCAAGAGTCTTTCTCTTCTTATCTCCCGAGCATTTTGGTCCTTCGTGATTCGAATTCTCTTTCTGTAGTTTTAGTATAGTAAGGTGAGCGCTGAAGCGCGACACAGATCTTTCTTAGAAAGATTCAGCGACGAAGTTCTACCCCTGCAGAGTCCGACTCCTAGCTAAAACCCCCTTGTACGTAAGTTATGCTTACCCTATTTTAATATAGATTATATTTAAAATTAGTATTGTTATTATGAACTTATAATAAATATTTGGGCTATTATTATTACTTATATAAGTGTCGTTATAATATCTTTTTAACTACTCGTGGTACGGGGAATCTGGTTTACAGGGCCGCATATGGTTGTTGGATTTCAGAAGTGCTATATGCCAAAATGGTCCTGCCTCCGGTGTTTTATGTCTGGTCCCTGTTTGTACATAGTGGTTGGAAAATATTGTTTAAACGCTTATATAATAATAATAATAAGACTAATAATTAGTCATGATAAATATTAGACTAAAATCTAGTGGTAATAATACTAGGTTTCGTTGAAGGAAATTAGTTTTAAGAAGGGAAGCGCTGCACGAGTTTGGAATCATCACTTTAACAAATGAGTGGATAGTTACTTTCATCTTACACATAGATATGAAGTATTTTATATAAATTACGTGCTATGTGTGTATACCGTCTGAGTACTTGCTGTCTATGCTGGATGAAACGTTTAATACATGTTTTAAATGATCTAAACTATATATGTAGTTTATATCTACAAAATGTGTTGGGTAAAACATGGGTAGATTAGAGGTCAGATAAATGATAAGCGATAAAAGATGAGATAAATGATGAGCGATGAAAGATGAGATGAATGAGGAGCGATGATATATGAGTGTTAAAATAATGGTGCGAAGCGATGAGCCAAAACGATAAGCCAAAACGATGAGCCAAACGATGACCCAAACGATGGGCTAGTCATCTAGCAGAGTATGGATGACAACCACAGACTATTCTATACAGTCTAGTGGAACATTAGTAGGCTCGCAACTTGTAGGTGTTGTGAATGATGTGTTCACCCGGTGTACACTAAAAAAAACCCATTGACATGTATTGCGAGTGGACTCTCGAAAACGATAATGTCAATAAATGAGATAAACCCTGGCGACTATGAAAACTTTGTGCCGATTCCTTAGGATACTCCTTAGGAATGAATGAACGAGGAATAACTGAATCTTAGGGAAGATCCTTAAGATTAAAGAAGATAATGGTGATGAGTAATTGGGTTGATTGTTTGATGTTGAACATAATAATTATATTATCGTGGGTTGAAAACCCTATGTACTCACCATGTTTCCCAACTTGACGCACTCAAACTTATTTGTATCATAGGTGTCGATATGAAGCTACTTTACACATAGAAATTTAAAAGAGATGTAGATCACTAGTGTAAATGAATGTAGGTTCTTTTTATGCTTATGTTTCTGTATTGACGATGACATCCCAAATGTTTTAAAATGGATAAAAACACATTTCTTCGGAAATCCTTTGATAACGTATTTATCATGTTTTTTTCTGGGAACAAATTCCGCAACATTTTTATTAAAAGAGGTACTCTGATTTTTATAAAGCATAAACAAAATCGGTCTTTTCTGGACGAGAAAATGGGGATGTCACAGTTGGTATCAGAAAATTAGTTTAAGCGAACTAGGAATAATGATTTATTTCTAGACTTAAACTTAGAATGCTAAGCGATGGTCATGAGGAGTGTGTCTAATATATTTTAGGAAGTACGCCTGAGTAGACACAAGCATTGGCTTAATTAGGGAAGATGCCTAAGATTCTTTTATGTGATTAATAATTTGTGATGCTTTATTCTATCGTTTGATCGGATCTATGGTCTGTTGCCGAACGGATCTGGAAATTTTATGTGTTCAGATTTCTAAACGTTTAATTACGATATTAGGATTGACATATAATTTTTCGAGGTAATAAGGAGGAATACGCGTGTAAACCTTCCTCTATCTTTATTCTCGTGTCGATACACCAAACGACTTCTTTGGTGTGCAAAACATCATCGTGAAGACTCGTAGTGAATTGAGTAAATGGAGGAAATGAGAAGGCTTACGATACTGAGTGGTAACTATCGGAAGATATCGTAAGTGTGGTATCTTGCCTTTAGATGGCGTCTAAGAAATAATACGTGTAGTACGGGAGAAGTACACTTTCAATTAACAATTTTTTTTTGAATAATCCATGAAGTTATCCCATCGTCTGACATTTCCATCACCAACCGAGTTGAAGCAGAATTGATGATTGAAGATACGCATGGAAGAAGTCCTAGTAGAGTCTAGGGAAATGATATGATTGTTTGGACACATTTGTATGTGTTAAAATTGTTTTTGTGATAATGACTTGGAGAACTGCGAGACAATACTTGGGACGAGTATGAGTAGGTGTGAAAGGTAGTAGAGGCCTATACTACCGGAAGCACATGGCTCGCACTTGGATCAGGGAAAGTCACAAGGTTACCAAGGTGCTAGTAATTGATTCCGTTTTGTTCATGTATGTCGTTACCATCGTTACGGTAATAACTAAGAATATGATTATTATTCCGACCCTAGTGGTCATATCATGTCGAGTCCGACTTAGATGAGTATGTTACATGGTTCAAAGAACAAAGATCGATGTAGCATCTGACTTATGTCAGAAGATTGAAGTGAAAGATAATCGAAGCGATCAATAGAAGTATCGCAACCGTTGTTAAGATTAGAAGCTTGTACCTAGAAGTGCTACATGCTAGAATGTGATTATATCACATTAGAACATGAAGGAAGGTATATTCCGTTCTGGAATTTGACTCTAAAATACTTCAGTCTAAGCGTTGCATCATATGATGAGATGTCATTAGAACATGTCCTATCAGTCTGTTATGGTAATCGAAGTAAAGACTATTTCTGGAGGAGCAAGAGTCTCCAATAAGGATCGATATTATGACTTGAAGGTCACGATTGAAAGTCTAACGTGAGATAGAGAGCGTGTGCAAGATCAAGGACTGCTTGCAGTCCAGAAGTCCACGAGTTAGATACATTCGAAGGAACATAGGAGTTACGGTTATTACCTAGGATGAAAAGATAACATATGGAGTCATTATACAAGCCCTATTTCGTTGATGATTTTAGGACGTAATCATCCTAAGGGGGAGATAATTGTAACACCCGCAGATTCGGTCTAGTCAATTTAGAGACAATAAGCGTCAAAAATGAGTTTTTAATAGAAGATTATTTAGAATAATTAATATTAAACAAGTTATAGTATATGTCACAAGGGTTCCGTACATATAAAGAACGCCGAAATCCGAGTTATAACGAAGAAGTTATGACCCGTTGAAGTTTTACGGCAAAACCTGCACGACACCGCGAATCATAAAAAGTGAATTTACGATAAAATACTTTCTAGCCTTTGTGATCTAAATGAAAGTCGTAGTGTATGTTAAACCGAGAGTGTGCATAAAAAGAACGTCCAAATCTGACTTCGTCTGATGAAGTTGTGATTTTTCTAAGATTTAGCACAACACTGCACAACCCGAAATTCGAATTTTAGATCGGTCGATTTTTAACCAAAAAAGTCTATCAGAGAAATGAATATATCATTAATAAGAGTTCAACGATAAAAAGACGGTCGGAAACGGAGCTCGTATGCGAAAGATATGGACGAAACTTAGTCCTTACTCTTCGAGCGCGGCGAATTCGGTACATATTTGTAAATTCGAGATATAATGAGAATTAGCCGATGGAGTCAAAGTGAAAGTTGTAGTACTCGTAAATACCAACGCATGGATATAAAAAACGTCGAAAATGGAGTTCGTATTAACGAGTTATAATTATTAATAGCACATTTACGTATTAAAATAAAGCGTAAATCATATATACGTTTACATATATATATATATATATATATATATATATATATATATATATATATATATATATATATATATATATATATATATGTATATATCATTAGAAAGGTATTGACGATGCGATCATTATAAGACTAATGGTGTGCAAAACATCATGGTGAAGACTCGTAGTGAATTGAGTAAATGGAGGAAATGAGAAGGCTTACGATACTAAGTGGTAACTATCGAAAGATATCGTAAGAGTGGTATCTTGCCTTTAGAACGCGTCTATGAAATAATACGTCAAGTACGTGAGAAGTACACTTTCAATTAACAAAAATAATTTTTTTTGAATAATCCATGAAGTTATCCCATCGTCTGACATTTCGTAAATACCAATGCGTGGATATAAATAAAGTCAAAAATGGAGTTCGTATGAATGAGTTATAATTTTTAATAGCACATTTACGTATTAAAATAGTGTAACAACGAAAATTTTCCAAACCAATTTTTTTTCGTTTCAAATATAAAAATCACATGTCATATCACCCAGAAATCTCGAGTATGAATATCAATACAATTTGTTTATCACATAAACCAGGATCCTCCATATATATATATATATATATATATATATATATATATATATATATATATATATATATATATATATATATATCCCGACTTGATTTTTTACACACTCACTTTGGATAAATATATATATATATATATATATATATATATATATATATATATATATATATATTTATCCAAAGTGAGTGTGTAAAAAATCAAGTCGGGGCCTTCCTGCGATCATCGGAAGTACCTGAAACACATAACACATAACACGGTAAGCACGAAGCTTAGTGAGTTCCCCAAAATACCACATACAACACATTAGCCACTCGAGGCTATAACTCTGTAAGACCCTCTGGTCAATGTGTACAAGCGGGACCCTCCAGTCCCACAACTCTGATGGACCTTCCGGTCCTAACTCTGTGGACCCTCTAGTCCTAACTCTGTGGACCCTCTAGTCCTAACTCTATAAACTCTGAATAACACATAGCATAAATCATACATACATAATGCAGTAATATCACAATACTCAAATAAACTAATAAATCCCTTTGGTCACAGATACATACCACTTCAGGTAAAGTATAGTGAGAAGACTCACCTTGAAGCGATCAAGCAAATACACCTCATACACGAATCACCGATCTAGCCTCCGCCTAATACATGTCATAATTATCTCCAACTAGACCATAATTATAATAAACTCATACTAACCCCTCTTTAACTCTGGGTAAGGGCAAAATACCCTTCTAACCCTCCATGGTCTCCATTACTCATATTTGCTCAAAACTCTGAAAGTCAACAAAAGTCAAACTTGAGTCAACAGTACATGTTGACTCAACTCGTCGAGTGCACCGGGAAGACTCGGCGAGTCCCCTCTTTACCTTATGAAAACCAACTCTACTCGTCGAGTAGACCCGCCAACTCGTCGAGTTACGGCGTGCTCAGACGTATCGTGATAAACCCTAGGCGACTCGTCGAGTTAGTTCATGGACTCTGCGAGTTCATCAGTCTATACTCCCATTCAGATGTTTTAGGGCAGATCTATCACTCCAAACTCTAGATCTACACTCCCTAGGCTCGAATGTCACGTAAAGCTTCGATCTTTACGTTCATTCATGTCATATTCGCTCCAATATGCCATTACAAGCTCCAATGAAGGTTGAATACACATGAGCTTGCCTCTAGCTCAATAAAGCTTGGATCTTTGGGCTCTCAAGGCCTCCTATAGTCCATATATGAGGTACTAACCTCAAACCATGCTCAAATAACTCAAGGACACAAGATGATTGGAAGAAAACCCTAAAAACTCCCAAAAAATGAGATCTAACGAAATATGTGGCCAAGATGAGAACTTTTTACCTCTGTACAGATGCTAATGCTAGAAGAACACTAGATCCAATGCCTCTCCCTGATGAGATCCACAAAGTTCCTCAAATCCTCCTCCAAAAATGCACAAGAATGCTCAATTTGATATCTCTCTGTCTACACAACGAATGGGTAGGTTTAGGGTCTCTCTCTGTGAAGTGTGGCCGGATAAGAAGTATATAAGTGCCTTTAAATAGGTCCCAAACCTGAGTATCTAGGGTTTTCAATCACAACGCCTACTCGGCGAGTCTACTCTCGGACTTTTCGAGTAGATCATTAAACCCACGTGGCCACCCCGCTTCTACTCGACGAGTTATAGCTCCAACTCGTCGAGTAGATCAATGAACCTCAAGAATAAATAATTAAAATAACATACCTGGGCATCCGGATGTTACAATTCTCCCCTATTAGAATCAGTTTTTGCCCTCGAAGTCATGCTCCGCAAATAACTCGGGATGTTGCTCCCGCATCTATTACTCCGGCTCCCAAGTCAAATCGGACCCTCTTCGATGCTCCCCCTGGACCTGAACTAGGGGCACTTCCTTGTTCCTCAAAACCTTCACCTTTCGAACCAAGATTGTGGTCGGCCTCTCAATATAATTCAGGCTCGCATCTACCTGAATGTGCTCCAGCGGTACCACTGCCGTTTTGTCGACTACACACTTCCTCAACTGGGACACGTGGAAGGTTTTATGGATCTGACTTAACTCCGCAAGTAGCTCCAATCGATCTGCTACCCTACCCAATCTGGCGGTCACCCTAAAAGGACCGATGTATCGAGGCCCAAGCTTGCCCTGTTTCCTGAATCGGATCACCCCTTTCCAAAGGGATGCCTTCAGAAGGACAAAATCTCCAACCTGAAACTCGAGCTCGGATCGTCGCTTGTCTGCGTAACTATTCTGGCGACTCTGGGCCGTCAGTAATGTTTGCCTGACCTGCTGAATCTGTTCGGTCGTCTTGAGCACTATCTCAGTGCTACCCATCATTCGTTGTCCTACCTCTCCCCAACATATAGGATTCCGACACCTCCTCCCATAAAGGAGCTCGAATGGAGGCATACCAACGCTGGAATGGTGACTGTTTTTGTAAGAAAACTAAGCCAAGGGTAAGTAAGTGTCCCAGCTTCCTCCGAAATCCATAACACATGCACGCAACATGTCTTCCAGCGTCTGAGTTGTTCGCTCGCTTTGCCTGTCTTTTTGCGGATGGTACGCGGTACTGAAGTTTAACCGGGTACCCAACTCCCCATTAAACTTCTTCCAGAATCTGGAAGTAAAACGCACGTCTCGATCTGACACTATCGAGGTCGGCACTCCATTCCGAGCTACCACCTCCCTCACATAAATCTCGGCCAATCTCTCCGTAGAAGAGCTCTCACTAATAGCAAGGAAGTGAGCACTCTTTGTTAGTCTATCCACAACCACCCAAATCGCGTGAACTCCATGTGCAGTCTTTGGTAGCTTGGTGCTAAAGTCCATCGTGATCTGCTCCCATTTCCACTAGGGAATCTCTAAAGGCTGCAATGGGCCATGTGGTCGTTGGTGCTCTGCCTTGACCCGATGGCAGGTCAAGCACCTCTCAACTATCCAAGCAACATCCCTCTTCATACAGGGCCACCAATAGTCTCTCTTCAGGTCTAAATACATTTTAGTGGCCCCGGGATGGATCGAGAACCTCGATCTATGCGTCTCCTCCATCAGTATACGCCGAGCTCCCCCATATAGGGCACCCAAATCCGCCCTCGGAAAGTCATAAGTCCTCGGCTATCCGTCACAAACTCGGACACCTGTCCAATCACCCGCTCTCTGTTGCCTTTCTATGGTCTCACGACCTCCACTTGGGCCTATCGGATGGTATCTAAGACTGGAGTCATCACTGTCATCCTCATACACACATCGTAGATTGGAGCGCTCTTTGCCTTGCAGCTTAGGGCATCGGCTACCATATTAGCCTTTCCCGGATGACACAAGATCTCGCCGTCATAGTCTTTCACCACATCCAACCATCTCTTTTGTCTAATATTTAGGTTGGGCTGATCCATGAGATACTTTAGGCTCTTGTGGGCCGTGTATATAATACACCGAGCCCCATACAAGTAGTGGCGCCAGATCTTAAGGGCGAACACCACCGCCCCCAGCTCTAGATCGTGGGTGGGATATCTCTTCTCATGAGGCTTCAACTGCCTCTATGCGTATGCTATCACATGTCCTCTCCGCATTAGCACCACACCCATCCTGGATATATAGATGCATCACAATAAACCACAAAGTCCTCCATTCCCTCGGGAAGGGCTAACACTGGGACTTCGCACAACCTCTAGCAAAGAGTCTCAAATGACATCAGCTGCTCGGGACCCCTAGTAAAAGTAATGCCCTTTCGAGTCAACCTGGTGAGGGGGACGACAATCTTAGAGAAATCTTTGATAAACCTCCGGTAGTAGCTGACCAATCCTAGGAAGCTCCTAATCTCGGTGGGGGATCTCGGCACCTCCCACCTCATAACTGCCTCAATCTTGGCGGGATCGACCAAAATCTCATTCTAATTAACGAGGTGTCCTAGGAACTGGACCTCCCGTAACCAGAAATCACACTTGGAGAATTTCGTATATAACTTATTCAATCTCAAAACTCCCAAAACTTCTCTAAGATGCTCCTCATGTTGTTCCCTGAACCTCGAGTACACAAGGATATCATCAATGAACACGATCACCGATCGATCCAACATGGGTCTGCATACCCGGTTCATGAGGTCCATGAATGCTGCCGATGTGTTGGTGAGCCCGTAAGGCATCACCACAAACTCGTAATGCCCATAATGAGTCCTAAAAGCTGTCTTCTGAATATCCTCCTCGTGTACTCTCATCTGGTGATATCCTGATCTCAAATCAGTCTTGAAAAACCAAGATTCACCTTGTAACTGATCGAACAGATCGCTGATCCTCGGAAGTGGATAGCGGTTCTTGATCGTCAGCTTATTCAACTCCCGGTAATCAATGCACATCCGGTGTGAACCATCCTTTTTCCTGACAAAATGGATCGACGCTCCCAAGGCGAGCTACTCAGCTGAATAAAACCCTTCCCCAACAACTCCTGAAGCTGCGAGGATAACTCCTGCATCTCGGGCGGTGCAAGGTGGTGCCTTGGCAATAGGCGCCGCTCCCGGAACCAAATCAATCCGGAACTCCACTTGCCTCTCGGGAGGCACCCCCGGTAACTCCTTGGGAAAAACATCCTAAAACTCACTAGTGCGACCTCAGCAATAGAACGCGATCTCTCAGCAGTAACCTGCGTATCCATCACATACGCCAAAAAACCCATGTAACCCTGCTGTAAACTCTGTCTCGCTCGGGCAGCAGAGTAGAAAGCTGATCCAGTTCGGGTATCCTCGCCATATACTGTAAGCACTCCGCCACTAGGGTCTCGTATGTTCACCAACTGATGCTCACAGTCGATTACCGCTCTGTACCCGCTTAACCAGTCCATGCCCACAATAACATAGACGTCACCCATCACGATCGGTACTAGATCTATCGAAAACTCAACACAAAAAATCTCAAGTACACATCCCCGGATCACATCAGTGGCAAACACCGCACGCTCGTCGGCTATAGAAACTCACTCAATGACTCACGTCTGATACTGATGTGGTGACTAAACGATAATGACACGAACGATCGACTCGCACTCGAGTCAAATAACACTAAGGCAGGCACAGAACTCACAAGAAAAGTACCTACACATATCACAATATAAGCACAAATAACTTAGAATAGAATAACAAAAGAATACATATCGGCCACGATATCAAGTGCCGCACGGACCTCCTCTGCTGTCAGCTGAAAGGCTCTCCCGCGAGCCTTCGATGTCTCGGCCTTAGCTGGCCGACTCTCTGTAGCTCGAATAGCAGTAGGTGCAGCTCCATGCGCTGATCCCTGAAGTAGCTGCGGGCACTCGGCCTTCCGATGGCCCGTCTGGTTGCAGTGAAAGCAAACTACAAATCCCTTGGGGCATTCCTTCGCCATGTGCCCCTCCTTGCGACACTTGTAGCAAGACCCCGCTTGACATATCCCCTCATGACCCTTGCCGCACTTTCCATAAGTGCGGCCCTTCTGGCCTCCTGATCTCGAATCTACGGGCTTAGCCTGCTTGGCTACTGGCTGAGACTGTGCCGGCCGTCAGTCTCTCCCTTGAGACTCTGCCTCCTCCCTGGCCTAAGTCTCTAACTCAATCTCCCTCTTTTGGGCATTTGCCTGAAGCTTAGCAAATGACTGATAATACAAGTTCGCCACGAACTCATGAATATCCCTCCTCGGAATGCTCAAATACCGTCTAATATGTGCCTACTCGGTAGACACGTGCTTAGGGCAGAACAACACCCTCTCATGGAACATCCTCGTAATCACTGTCACAGACTCTGTCCTCTGTTTGAGGGACAGGAACTCCTGGGCCAACCGTTCCCTCTGCACCAGGGGAACATACTCATCTCTGAACATCGTAGTAAACCTCTTCCAAGTCACGGCAGTGTGCTCTGCAGGAGTAAAATGAGCTGTCACAAACTTCCACCAATCCTTCGCTCCCAAGCGGAGCTGGTTCAGCACGAACTGTACCCTCAAGTGCTTTGGACAAGAACAAGTGTGGAAACACCCGTCGATATCAGAAATCCATCTCATCGCAGTAATCAGATCTTGTGTCCCATCAAAATCTGGTGGCTTCGTGTTGCTGAACTCCCGGAACAACAACGAGATACCTCCCTGTGGCCTAGCAGCAACGACAACTGCAGTGGCGGCAACAGCAGCAGACTGAGTGACAGCAGCGTATCGCTCATCAAATGTCTCAATCAGGGTGGTCTTGATAGACCCAAACATCTCAGGAATCTCTGCTCGGATGGCTGCGGCTACCTTCTTATGAATAATCCTCCAAATCTCATCGCCACTGGTACCACTGCCCCTGGGTTGTGGCGCGTACCCACCATGATGTCTCTGAAATACAACACAAAATAGTCAGAGACTCGCTCGAGTATACTCACACTTGATCACTTCCCTACTTGTTCCTTAGTACCCCAAGTCCTCCTCCTAGGATTCCAGATCGCAATTACTCTATGGCGCTGTTTGTTTTTTTGGAAAAAACCTCTTCAGACCTCTTATTGCTGCGCAGCACAGCACACGCGCATCACTTTTCATCTCGCAACTGTTTGTTTTTCAGAAGTCTTCGAATTAAAAAACCTCTGCGTGTGTTCTTCTTGGCGCAACACTTGTTTTTCCTCTTCCTACCTCTTCCTACCTCTTCTTTTTTCTTTTTTTTCTTGCTAAAAGATTGATTATATATTGCTGAAATCTTATTTCATATTTTTTTTGTTTATTCTTGTTGATTTTTTTTTCTTTTTTTATATTGAATAATAATAATTTGTTGATGAAATATCATTATTTTATGCTAAAATATCTTTATTTTTTCGTTAAATATCATTATTTTTTGCTGAAATATCATAAATTCTTGCCGAAATGTTATACATTATTAAATTTTCGATATTAAAAAACTATTTTCGGATTATAAAATCAGTTTATTTTATTTTTTTTAATATTTGCATCAGCATGCAGATGTTAAAACAAACAAACACGCTTCTTATTACAGTCTACAGCTATTTGGTCCACCTCTTCTACTGCAGAGGGTTGCAGAGGTGGTCCGCAGACTTTATGGATTCTTGCATCAAAAAAACAAACAACACCTATATCTTGCCGAACACAGACTACTCTCATAAGCTCATTTATGCTACATACTCTTCTTAAAGCAAATCATAGGTAGCAGTAACTCCTAGGCTAAAGCATCATAGATCAGGTCACTCTAGTCCTAAAATATGAAATACCTAGCCTACTCTCTAGCATGCATAATTTATCTCATAGTATCTCATAACACAGAAAGTAAGGGTATTCTGGGAAATCACCGTTTGGGTTCTGGCTGATTGTACACACTGCTCTTTCTTGTTTTTCTCTTAGAACTCTTGCTCGTTCTTAGAAAAATCATTTCTTTTGAAATTTTTTCTCAAAACCTTAGTTTGAGTCCAGACATACCGGAGGGTGCATCTGAATCCCTCAAACCAAGGCTTTGATACCAACTTGTAACAACGTAAATTTTCCAAACCATTTATTTCGTTTCAAACATAAAAATGACATGTCATATCACCCAGAAATCTCAAGTATGAATATCAATATAATTTATTTATCAAAAGTTGTTTATCACATAAACCAGGATCCTCCAAATATATATATATATATATATATATATATATATATATCCAAAGCGAGTGTGTATACAATCAAGTCGGGGCCTTCCTGCGATCATTGGAAGTACCTGAAACACATAACACATAGCACGGTAAGCACGAAGCTAAGTGAGTTCCCCAAAATACCACATACAACACATTAGCCACTCGAGACTATAACTATGTAAGACCCTTTGGTCAATGCTTCCTAGTGGGACCTTCCAGTCCCACAACTCTGATGGACCTTCCGGTCCTAACTCTGTGGACCCTCTAGTCCTAACTCTGTGGACCCTCTGGTCCTAACTCTGTAAACTCTGAATAACACATAGCATAAATCATATAGACATAATGCAGTAATATCACAGTACTCAAATAAACTAATAAAACCCTCTGGTCACAGATGCATATCACTCCAGGTAAAGTATAGTGAGAAGACTCACCTTGAAGCGAGCAAGCTAATACACCTCATACACAAATCACCGATCTAGCCTCCGCCTAATACATGTGATAATTATCTCTAACTAGACCATAATTCTAATAAACTCATACCCTTCTAACCCTCCATGATCTCCGTTACTCATATTTGGTCAAAACTTTGAAAGTCAATAGAAGTCAAACTTGAGTCAACAGTACATGTTGACTCAACTCGTCGAGTGCACCGGGAAGACTCGGCGAGTCCCCTCGTTCCCTCGGAGACCTTATGAAAACCAACTCTACTCGTCAAGTAGACCCGCCAACTCATCGAGTTACGGCGTGCTCAGACGTATCGTGATACACCCTAAGCGACTCGTCGAGTCAGTTCATGGACTCGACGAGTTCATCCAGTCTATACTCCCATTCAGACGTTTTTCGGCAAATCTATCACTCCAAACTCTAGATCTACACTCCCTAGGCTCGAATGTCATGTAAAGCTTCGATCTTTACGTTCATTCATGTCATATTTGCTCCAATATGCCATTACAAGCTCCAAGGAAGGTTGAATACACATGAGCTTGCCTCTAGCTCAATAAAGCTTGGATCTTTGGGTTCTCAAGGCCTCCTATAGTCCAGATATGAGGTCCTAACCTCAAACCATGCTCAAATAACTCAAGGACACAAGATGATTGGAAGAAAACCCTAAAAACTCCCAAAAAATGAGATCTAACGAAATATGTGGCCAAAATGAGAACTTTTTACCTCTGAACAACTGCTAAGCTAGAAGAACACTAGATCCACTGCCTCTCCCTGATGAGATCCACAAATCTCCTCAAATCATCCTCCAAAAATGCACAAGAATGCTCAATTTGATCTCTCTCTCTCTCTCTCTCTCTCTACACAACGAATGGGCAGGTTTAGGGTCTCTCTCTGTGAAGTGTGGCCGCATAAGGAGGCTATAAGTGCCTTTAAATAGGTACCAAACCTGAGGATCTATGGTTTTCAATCACAGCACCTACTCGGCGAGTGTACTCTCGGACTCGTCGAGTAGATCATTAAACCCACGTGGCCACCCCGCTTCTACTCGGCGAGTTATAGCACCAACTCGTCGAGTAGATCAATGAACCTCAAGTATAAATAATTAAAATAACATACCTAAGAATCCGAATGTTACAAATAAAGCGTAAATCATATATACGTCTATATATATATATATATATATATATATATATATATATATATATATATATATATACATATGTATATATCATTAGAAAGGTATTGACGATGCGGTCATTATAAGACTAATGTTGAATACTTTTGACATTAGTTTAGTACAAATATCGTTAAATCTATTTAAAATAGTATTATAAAGGGGTGTTTAGTTGTTTATATAACTATAAGGTCATTAAGTAACTATGAGGGTAGTTTTTGAAAATTCAATTACTATAAATAAGAGCCTTGGGCTCTCATATTCTTACACCATTCTCTTGATTCAAGAGTCTTTCTCTTCTTATCACCCAAGCATTTTGGTCCCTCGTGATTCAACTTATCTTTCTGTAGTTTTAGTATAGTAAGGTGAGCACTGAAGCACTACATGAATCTTTCTTAGAAAGATTCAGCGACGAAGTTCTGCCCCTGCAGAGTCCGACTCCTAGCTAAAACCCCCTTGTAAGTAAGTTATGCTTACCCTATTTTAATATAGATTATATTTAAAATTAGTATTGTTATTATAAACTTATAATAAATATTTGGGCTATTATTATGACTTATACAAGTGTCTTTATAATATCTTTTTAACTACTCGTGGTACGGGGAATCTGGTTTACAGGGCCGCATAGGGTTGTTGGATTTCAGAAGTGCTATATGCCAAAATGGTCCTGCCTCCGGTGTTTTATGTCTGGCCCCTGTTTGTACATAGTGGTTGGAAAATATTATTTAAATGCTTATATAATAATAATAATAAGACTAATAATTAGTCACAGTAAATATTAGACTAAAACCTAGTGGTAATAATACTAGGTTTCGTCGAAGAAAATTATTTTTAAGAAGCAAAGCACTGACCGAGTTTGGAATCATCACTTTAACAAGTGAGTGCATAGTTACTTTCGTCTTACACATAGATATGAAGTATTTTATATAAATTACGTGCTATGTGTGTATACTGTTTGAATACTTGCTGTCTATGCTGGATGAAACGTTTTATACGTGTTTTAAATGATCTAAACTGTATATGTATTTTATATCTACAAAATGTGTTGGGTAAAACATGGGTAGATTAGAGGTGAGATAAATGATGAGCGATAAAAGATGAGATAAATGATGAGCAATGAAAGATGAGAAGAAAGATGAGCAATGATATATGAGTGATAAAATGTGGCGCGAAGCGATGACCTAATTGATGACCTAAGCGATGAGCCAAAGCGATGAGCCAAAACGATGAGTGAAAATGATGAGCCAAACGATGAGCCAAGCGATGGCCTCGTCATCTAGCAGAGTATGGATGACAACCACAGACTATTCTAGACAGTCTAGTGGAACACTAGCGGACTCGCAACCTGTAGGTGTTGTGAATGATGTGTTCACCCGGTGTACTCTAAAAAAAACCCATTGACATGTATTGCAAGTGGAATCTTGAAAACGATACTGTCAATAAACGGGATAAACCCTGGCGACTATGCAGACTTAGTGCCGATTCCTTAGGAATAAATGAACTAGGAATAGCTAAATCTTAGGGAAGATCCTTAAGAGTAAAGAAGATAATGGGGATGGGTAATTGGGTTGATTGTTTGGTGTTGAACATAATAATTATATTATTATGGGTTGAAAACCCTATGTACTCACCAGGTTTCCCAACCTGACCCATTCAAGCTTATTTGTATCACATGTGTCGATATGAAGCAACTTTACACAGAGAGATTTAAAAGAGATGTAGATCACTAGTGTAAATGAATGTAAGTTCTTTTTATGCTTATGTTTTTGTATTATCGATGACATCCCAAATGTTTTAAAATGGATAAAAACACATTTCATCGTGTGACAACCCCAAATCCAATTCCGTTACAAATCCCATTTTCACTAACGGAACGTGTCACTATACGTTATTTTATGTAATATTTGGAATCATCAATATCCGAATATCTAAATTTATGCATGACTTAATATTATCATAAGGAATATAACTCGTATGTGTTAACCCCATTTAACCTAATAGAGTTGTTTTACCTTTTCAACCACTTCACCCAGGTAAAAAGTTTTAACCCAGTTAACTTTAAACATCGGGTAGCCGTGTATCGGGTGCGATTCCCAAGACATATGCAATGGGTGTGCACAACATTTGAACACTCATTTACTACACACCCACTCTCTCTCTCTCTACTTTCTCTCTCTAAGACTCGAAAACGACCCCGATTTCCGCTAATTTCCGACTTCCAAACGTAAGTACTCATTCTCTATCTTATTCTAGACATGTTTCAGTTAATTTGGGGGCCAAAAATCATAGGAATCAAGGTTCAAAGAGGAGTTTACGGCCTAAGAGGCTCCTTAGGCCGTAAACCCCCAAAATCAAGCCAAAGACCAAGTTTTTCCTCCTTGTATGTTAGTATACTAATTAAGGCATATATCTAGAAGGGTTTGGACACTAAAACACAAGGATTTGACATGTAAAAAGGAGTTTACGGCCCAAGCATGTGCTTAGGCCGTAAACACCTCAAACACCCCAAAAATCTATGTTTTAAGCCCCAAAAACACTTCTAGGATGTTTGGTAAATTAGACTTGACTCCAAGGAACACTTAAATGCATCAAGCAACATCATTTGAGCACAAAAAGAGGAGTTTACGGCCAAGGCTAAGCTTGGGCCGTAAACACCCAAATTTTTGTGTCAAACAAGTCCCTAAACTACCCTAGTGCATGAAAGGAATTTATCTAAGGCCTATGGAAGTGTGTTGTACAATTAAATTTCACATTTGGATACCAAATGAAGAGTTTACGGCCAAGGATGTTCTTGGGCCGTAAACTCCCCAAAAATGTATGCCAAATTGTTCCAAACTCACTATAGGACCTTCTAGGATTTTTCTAAGCCATTTGGGACCATGTTGTACAAGTAAAACCTTCATCTTGAAGGATTTATAGGAGTTTACGGCCCAAGAACAAGTCTTGGCCGTAAACTCCCCAAAAATGTCACAAATTAGGATGTTTAATCCTTCCCTCTTGGTCCAAAACACACACCACTAAATCAAGGAAGTGAGATAAGGCCTTAAAACACACATTTTGGAGTGTCACAAGAGTTTACGGCCAAGCCTAGGGGGCTTACGGCCGTAAACTCCCAATGGGTGGCTTTTAGGCTATAAAATCTAAGAAAGTGAGCTCATGGACCCTCCTATAAATCATCCATGGCCTTGTACCACTCCCGGGGACCCTTTCTAGGCCTTAAAACCCCGAAAACGACACTAGAATGTCCAAATTCTCTAATGAAAAGCATAAGATGATTAACTTCTTGTGAAATAAATATTTCATATGACATTAGGGTCCTAAAAGGTGCTCAAGTGGTTATTTGGTACCAAACGCTCAATCGACACTATTACCCGATTTACCCGATTCACCCGATTTCCGCGATTTCAGGTGAGTTCATACCCCTTTAATGAACCTTTCAAGTGTTTTACATGTTTTAGGGGGGGGGGATACAAGTTGCTTATAAATGTTTACGTAAAGTTTTACAGAACGATTTCCGAGTTACAAGGATTAATCACATGTGATTCACTACCCTTAGTTCGAATCACATGTGATTTGTCCCTATGCCTTAAAAACGGGTTTTACCCTTTTCAAACTATTTTTAGACAGTGAATCAGAATTTAAATGTTCTTTTGGAAAAATACTTTTATTTAATCAATTTGCTTAGAAAATGTAACCACTCTGATATATTTATATAAATAAGACTTGGAGGACTTAGGACCGATATCTCGCCTTATTTCCTGTTCTTGTTTGATTGTGGGCTTAGGGTAGTAGTTATCCGTCCGACTGTCGTTGATTTCTTACTTATATAATTTGTATATCAGTATGGTATACGAATATTACTGCTCTCACTTAACGCTAAAGTCACTAACATGCTAAGAAACATCCCCTCTAAGATAACCATAATAGGTATGGTTAGGGTCGCTACCGCTACTACTCGCTAAAGTTATTATTATCTACACTATAATACTCACTATTACTAGACGGTACAATAGTAAGAGAATTCACTATGACCAATACTAAAAGATTTCCGCACTATAACCATAGAGAAAACACTAAACAAACAATAATACACTAAACCGCTACGAGATACTCTATTCGCTATTCACTACGCCCAGAGTGTTCCAGCAGGAGACGACTCTACATGTATAGATCTATACGGGGGCAGACGCTATTACATCCCGACTGTTAACTCAGTCCGCGCCGTACAGGCCCAGGGATGCCACTACTTCACTACACTGTGCATGACCGGGAAGGTCATGGGATTCTCTATTATTCTCACTATTGGTAAATTACAAGGAATACCCTACAACTACACTAAAATACTACACTAAATGTTAAACCACATCCCGAAGTAAGTAAGTATCTATCACTAAAGGAAGCTCGCACCTCTATCATGGATCACGGGCTTAACTTATCCTGTCACATTTGTTATTTGGAGATTTGCCAAAGAATTTTTACAATAAATTGTTTTCAAAGAGATAAAGAATGCATACTTTTCACAGATTTTCACTTACAATGCAATTCCTGGAAAATATGGGATTTTCTAAATTTCTACTACTTATGAACATAAAGGATACATTTTTAACACTAATGCTTTGTATACAAAAACTCACACTAAACTCTTATGAACTCACCAGCTTTATGCTGATAATTGTTTTCAAAATAACTTGTATCTTCAGGTCAAAGATAGACAGGTACAGACGCAACATTTTTGGAGAAGGTGGAGTACACAAGACCCATCTCTTATTTTTGAATTACTTTTGGGTGATTGTTAAACATTACTACACACGCATGTAATTAAATTCACTATGTAATACTATGGTTGTATGTTTCTTGTTTCTACTATTATGCAATTGTGATGATACTGTTCACTACGTCCTCCACCCCGAAACGTATTCCGCCGTTATTGGTTTTGGGGTGTGACAGATTGGTATCAGAGCATTGTTTATAGTGAATCAAGTATATCAACCTATAAAAGATATACAAACTATAAACACTTCGGGACTAAAACACTCTGACCAAGAATATATATACTATTAAGTATCTAAAAGATCTAACTAAGTATATATACTCACATCACTATAAAACACAGGAATTCGTATTATTCTAGAACAAAACAAAAGTATTAAGATTGTTGGGCAGCGCAATTGGGTTTAGAGACATATAGTCACATTCAGGATGATGTAGCCTGATCAACTACGTTTTCCTGGGAGTGACTAGCATGTGCCTAAGTTTGGTGGTGATGTTGCAACAAGTCTAAAACTTACCAACAATACCACAATAACGCTACCATAAGAATACTATAGGAGTATTCTGTATCTCTAGATTATACGTATGTGTTAACAAAAACGGTCATTACTAGTAGGACAATAGTTGCTAAGTGGATACACCACGATTACATGTGATTAGGGCGCTATAGACTCAGAATCTGCAGCCTTTGCTTCATTCTCTGTTCTTGTTTGATTGGGGGTCTGAAGTTAGGGTGGTTTATTCGAAGGACTATCTTGCTTCGATTACATGTAATCGGTATGCACTATGCAAGTATTGGGTCAACTGGTAATGATTCCTTCTATAAGTATCTTAGAATAGTACGTCTATTAATCTTCTTTCCCCCTTTCTCGCGTAGATAGCATGGCTGGCTTCCCCCTACCCGGTGATCCGTACTTTCCGAACCAGGGCAATGGAGGATGGCTCGAAGAGGAGTCAGACGACGATCACCCTATTCCTTTGGATGATCATCATGCTGAAGGCTTCTCGGATAGCTCGAGCTCCGAGCCAGAAGTCAACAATCAACCTCCTGATGCCCCGAACCCTAACCCCCGACCCGCATTTCAGGGCCCCACTCCTATGTGGGCAATGTCCTTGCATCGATGGAGCGAGGAGCAGGGTCAGACCTTGCCTTACAATGGAGACCGAAGCTTCTACAACATAAGCGAAGGAGGATCAGCAGATCGGGTTTTGCCCATCATGATCCGAAGAATTGCCAGGAATGTTGAGCAAAGTCAAGCTGCCATTGGTCGAGTGGTAGAAGTGGATGCCAACTCAAACCTCAACACTGTTCGCATCCGCCAACTCGAAGAAGCCATGGATAGGACAAGGAGGACCAACGAGGCTCTGCAGCATCAGCTGGCTGCATCCCGAGCTGAAGTTAGGGAACTTCGAGCACGCCAAAGGATTCATGATCGACACCTTCAAGAAGTTATGCGTCAACTAGAGGATCTAAGGGTTAGCTCGACAAGCAGCCGTCGCCAGTAGAAGATATCTAGTTACCTCACTCTTTTGTTTAAAGGACTAGCCTTTTATCTCTATGTTCCGTAGGTCTTTTGTCTATAAGCATTCCTAGTTTAAAAGTACTCTATCTGAACCTCCAAACTGCCAACATTTTCTCTATGGTATGATGTAAGACCTACTGCTAGGTCAATTTTCATGAACTTCTGTTGCATCATTAATACCAGTGTATTGGCAGATGATTTCTCTATTGCTATAGCTCTTACCCTGATCTTGGATTATGTTGATTCAATCCATGAGACACTCTAGTCATATTCGCAATAGGCTCTTACTATCGCTATCATTTCTATGATCTTCCAGTGAAGGATGCCTCCACGAAAGCGTCCCAGCAGAGGAAGACCTGAAACTCAAACCCCTCCTCCACCACCTCCTCCTTCGCAGTTCGATCCGGTGTTGTTCCAAGCGGCTGTGACTGCGGCTGTAACAGCAGCCATGGCCCAAATGAACTCGGGTGATGCGAGCGGTGGGAATTCTAGATTTGGTGAAGTCCACCAGCGAGTGCAGGGATGCACTTATAAGGACTTCATGAATTGTAAACCTGCTTTCTTCGATGGTACCGGAGGAATTCTGGCGTTGTCCCAATGGTTCGAAAGGACCGAAGCTATATTCGATATGTGCTCTTGCCCCGAGGAGAGCAAAATCAAGTTCGCTACTGCTTCCCTCACTAACAGGGCTTTGTCATGGTGGAACGGCCATGTCAACGCACTCTCCTTGGTCACAGCTAATGCCATGGGCTGGGACACTCTAAAAGATCTCATGCGAGGAGAGTACTGCCCTAGGGGCGAAGTCCAGAAGCTTGAGGAAGAACTCTGGAACCTCAAGATGAAGGGGACCGACATAACGGCTTATACGGCCAGGTTTTGCGACTTAGCGGCTATGTGTCCCAACATGATCCCCTCTGAAAGCAAGAAGATTGAACGTTACATCTGGGGTTTAGTGCCCCCGTATCGAGGAAATGTTCTGGCTTCACGCCCTACCACTTTCGACAGCGCCAAGGAATTGGCCCAGAGTCTGATCAATCACGAAATCTCCTCCACTCCAGCAACAACAACCACAACAACCACTGCACCATCCGGATCATCTGACAGAAAAAGGAAACGATGGGATAAGAAGAAAGGCAAGAAAACTCAAACCGCCTCCAGGGATCAGCAAATTGTGGCGGTTCATGCTGCCACCACCCCGGCCGCACCAGCTGCTCCATCCCCACCGAAAGCTTACAGTGGGAATTTGCCTAAGTGTCCCAAGTGCCCTTTTCACCACAACGGTCCATGCCGTGAATTGCAGTGTTCCAACTGCGGACGGAAGGGCCATACTGTCCGATTTTGCAAGGCCCCTCCCAAACCTATTACACAGGTTCCTAGTACGGGAGTGACCCCGACGTGTTATGGCTGCGGCGAAGCGGGTCATTTTAAGAAGAACTGTCCGAAGACTACAAATGCTGGGGGAACTGGAAGGTTACTTGCTATCGGTCACAATGAAGCGGTAGCCGATCCCACGGTGGTCACGGGTACGTTTCTTCTCAACAACTCTTATGCCTGTGTCTTATTCGATAGTGGTGCAGAAAGAAGCTTCATAAATCAAAACATTAAACACCTACTCAAACAAACCCCTCAACCACTAAAAGAAACATTCGTTGTAGAAATGGCTAATGGGAAGACAGAAAGCTCTAATGAAATTTATATAGGTTGTACTCTCACGTTAGATGATCACCCCTTTTTAATCGATCTTATACCAGTCTCAATCAAAAATTTCGATGTCATTGTTGGTATGGATTGGCTAAGCCTTCACTACGCCGACATCCTATGTTCCGAAAAAGCCATTCGCCTGAACTTTCCGAATCAAGAGACCCTAGTGATATACGGAGATAAGCCAAGTACAAACCTTCGTATCATCTCTAGTATTCAGGCTCAGAAATACTTGCGCAAAGAATATCGCGCCTTTCTTGCTCACGTCGTCGACACTAACCAGAAATCGAAAGATCCAAAAGACATTCCAGTAGTATGCGATTTTCCTGATGTCTTTCCGGAGGATCTTCCAGGCCTACCTCCCAAACGACAGGTTGAATTCAGAATCGACCTAATCCCAGGAGCTACCCCCGTAGCTAAGTCGCCCTACCGACTAACGCCTGCCAAAATGCAAGAACTATCCGGTCAACTCAACGAGCTGCTTAGCAAGGGCTTCATAAGACCGAGCTTCTCACCTTGGGGAGCTCCGGTCTTGTTCGTGAAGAAAAAGGATGGGTCATTTCGGATGTGCATCGATTATAGGGAACTCAATAAACTCACGATCAAAAATCGCTATCCTCTCCCTCGTATCGACGACCTATTCGATCAACTCCAAGGAGCCAGTTACTTCTCCAAGATTGATCTTAGATCGGGGTACCATCAATTGCGGGTGCTCGAGGAAGATGTTCCAAAGACAGCTTTTCGAACCCGCTACGGGCATTTCGAGTTCGTAGTGATGCCCTTTGGACTGACTAATGCCCCTGCAGTATTCATGGACTTGATGAATAGGGTATGTCGTCCATATCTAGATCAGTTCGTCATCGTCTTTATTGACGACATACTTGTCTACTCTCGGAGCGAGGAAGAGCACAGAAGCCATTCACGATTAGTACTGGAAACCCTGCAATCCGAGAAGTTGTATGCGAAGTTCTCTAAGTGCGAGTTTTGGATCCGGAGAGTAGAATTCTTAGGGCACGTGGTCAGTGAAGACGAAATCCACGTGGACCCCTCCAAAATTAAAGCTATTGAGAACTGGTCAGCACCAAAGACGCCTACGGAAATTCGTCAATTTCTAGGCCTCGCTGGCTACTACCGTCGATTCATCCAAAATTTCTCTCGGATTGCGAAACCTCTCACCATGCTAACACAGAAGGGTGTGCCATTCAACTGGGAAGAGAAACAGGAGAAGGCATTCCAGACCCTGAAGAGAGCCCTATGCACCGCACCAGTATTATCCCTTCCCGAGGGAACGGAAGATTTCGTCGTTTACTGTGATGCATCCAATCAGGGACTCTGATATGAAACTATTTTGAAAACACTTTGTAATAATTAATGGTTTTTGGATATTTAAAAAGTTTTAAATTATCATGAATTTTATGGATGTTACAAGTTGGTATCAGATCCTTGGTTTGAGTGAATTGGAGGAACACTTGTGTGAATCTAATCTCAAACTTAGGAAAAAGGTTTTCAAAATGATTTATAAATGGTTTTCAAAATACAAAAGAGGATGCGAAGTGTACGATCAGCCGGAGCCAGTAAGTAGACCCCAAAATACCATATGGTTATCTGATATTGTGATATGTTAGAACAACATGCTAGTGGTAGGCTAGGGATCTTCATGAATTGCATGATAGAATTGCCTGATTATATGATGCCTGATAGCCTAGGATCCTTGCTTATAGGAAATTGACATCATTACTATATGTGCTTAGTGTATGCATCATAGTTGTACATAATTAAGATCTTATAGCCGAAGAATGTTTGGTTTGGCCTTATTTCCAATTCTTGTCTGATGAAGGGCTTAGGGTAGGATCAGATATCCGAATGTCTATCGGGTCCAACGTTATGTATGACTAACATAAACGAGCATTGCAGGCTTGGTGGATGTGACAACCCGTTAACCTCAATCTTGTAAAAGTCAATCTAGGTTAACAAAGTCAAACATGTCAAATAAAGGTCAAAATTGTTGTTTTGATTTAACTTATTAAGGTTAGATTAATAATCTTTATGTGTATTAACCTTGTTTTAAAAGTGCTGTGAAAATTAGAAGAAAAACCACTCAAGCCGAAAACCTTCACAAGACTTCAAGTCTTCAGACCGAAACCAATTTCGGTCAAGACCCTTCAGACCGAAAACGAGCTCCTGATCGCAAACCGTTTCTAACCGAGAACCCTCGGTCTTATCCTCTCGGTTCACAAACCCATGCATATGTCACTTCATGTAATATTCTTGCTATAAATAGCTTGGAACGAAAACATACTCTCATTCTTACACTCTCCCACCGAAAACCCATCCTTTCCTCTCAAGAACATCAACCGAAAACCTTTATCTTCTCTCAAGTATCATACGAAAAACACTTGTATCTCCTTAAGATCATACCGAATTCTTCAAGTGTTCTTCATCCTTTCAAGAAATCATCATCCCATTTCGTTAGCTACAACCAAAAACGCTCCCATCTTCTTGGTTTCACCAAGAACACCACTTGAATCATCAAGTGGTCAGAAACTCAAGGTTGACTGAAAACTCTCATCAGCCTTACAAATTGCTTCTAAAACTCTTATTTTGGAAGTAAATATTACATATTAGGCTATTTCCTTAACATACTTGCCATTATATTCACTAATTATATACATATATATTGCGTGAAATTCTATTAGGACTCGGTTTTGTTACGGGATCTAAGTTGTGGAAATAACTCTACTATACCGAACCTTCACTCGATCACTCACATAAGGTGAGTTCATACCCCTATATTTTACAGTTTTTCAATGTTTTCAGGGGGAGAATACAAGCAAAACACAAAATAGTTGTGTTAAACACTTAGTTACAAATGCAAATAATTAAAAGAAACTTATGGCTTTATTAACTTAGTCAAACCATTTTAAACTGTTTTTCAACTACTTGAATTACTGTTTTTGTCAAAATCGTATTCATGTATATATTCATGTGTAATTAGGTATTAATAGACTTAGGACTATTGATATTGCCTTGACTCCTGTTCCTTGTTTGGTTGTGGGTTTAGAGTGGGAATCACTTGTCCGACTGTCAGTTAGTTCTTAATTATACATGCCAAATATATGTATGAGTATTAAACATGTTCCAATAATACTACTAACTCTTTTGTATATGTTGAGCAAAAGCGACTTTTCCTAAATCAATTGAATACAAACATTATAACTAGTAAACTATAATAGGTATAGTTTTGGGATCAAACCATACTATTTTCTAGTCCAAAGAAACATTACATGAATCAATACATAAACACTATTACAAAGTATACTATTCATTTATCAAGAACAAGAAAACATATTCACACTATAAGTAAACAAGTTAACTCATTATGTGAGCTACTACTTCTTTGTACCTATTTGTGTACATGCGGAAAGTCCTACTTTATAACCAGAGTCTCCTGGAGGGAGAGCGTGAATTTGTGTATAGATCTATACAGGACTGACAATCCCACATCCTGACTGTTAGCTACAGTCAGGTCGGCAGGCCTGGGGTGATAAATGTCATAACATTTCCGACGCGAGTAGAACGTCGTGTAGGCCACTAGTCACTTTAGCATGGTTATAATCCTCCTCACATTTAATATTAACTAAACATTTTGGTTTACTAAAAAAATATTACTTTAGTGGTTTTATTTTAAACAATACTACTGCAAATCATTATTTTCCATTATATGCATACAACGATGTGCGTAAGAGAACAATATACTAATTTTCTAGTATAAATAGTCTACAAACATGGAAAACATACTTTTACACTAATTCAGAGTACAAAAATACAAACATTTGGGTCTTAAGGCCGAAAACTACTTTTCATTTATTGTAGAAAATATTGGATTTTCTAAAGAAACATACTTATATTTTCATGAAACAAAGAAAGATTTCTAAATACTAAATGCTTATGAATTCACCAACTTAAATGTTGATACTCTATTTTCAAAAAAAACTTGTGTTCTCAGGTGTGACATCCCCAAAATCTAGGCCAGAAAAGACCGATTTAATTTATGCTTTTAAAACAAGTTCAGAGTAATCCTTTGATTAAAAGAGTTTCGGAATTTGTTTGCAAAACGAAATATGATAAAAATAAGATTTACCAAAGCATTTTATAAAGAAATGTATTTTCATTATATAACAAAACTCGGGATGTCAAGTTCCGATAAACAGACCAAAAGCATAAACATTACAATACAGACCTTACAACAGTTATATAAAACAATAGGTCTATAATACAAAATAACTTGACAAGTCATCCACTTATGCTCTGACGCCACTACCTGTAATACAAAGAAAACTGGGTGGGTCAGGCTTGGGAGCCTGGTGAGCATATAGGGTTTTCAACAACAATAAATAATTATATTTAATTCCACCAACCAACAATAACCCAATTACCCATTCCCGTTATTCTCACTTTACGTCCCTAAGACAACTAATATAAGGGACCTAGTCTAAGAATATTTCATTGGGGTGACAACACACGCTTCGGGGGTTCCTCAGCAATATAAATCAAATAAGGCAACCATGAGGGGGATGGAGTACAATGAATGAACACCCAAGTTCATTACATCTACAGGTGGCGAACCTGCTAGCGTTCCACATGACTGTCTAGAAAAGTCCGTGGTCATCATCTAAACTCCGCTAGATGACTAAATCAAAAACAATATCGAGGCCTCTTATCTTTTTATCACAAGACAACTATCTACCCATGTTCTACCCAACATTTTAGTAAATAATATATACATTTTTATACATAGTTTAAAACCTGTATAATATGTTCAATCAAAACACATTCCAGATAAAAGATGAGACACATAAACATAACACGTATTTCATAGAGAATAAATCATATCTATGAGATTAGAAGATAACATCGATACACTCACATAACACATATACTTAGTACGTTAAATCGATACTTGTATAAAATCGTGCATTTGAAAGAGATTATGTACCCCCTTCAAATCAACACCAATATATAAACGCATAACACGTATTTCATAGTAAATATTTCGTATTAATGTATTAGAAGAAAGTAACTACATACTCACATGTTAAGACGATGCTTGGACAACACTTCGGCTCTTCAAGTGGAAATTCTTCGATGGATCCGTGATATCTTCACACACCGGACTTCTCGTGGGTAGAGCTTCGACTCGGAAACTCTTTTCTTCTCGGGATCTTCGGGCTTCGGGACTTGCTTCAGGTCTCAGGATGATACCGGGGCTTCGGGAGTACTTTTTTGCACATAAATCGAGGTAATATGGGTGAGAGAAGGGTGAATTAGCAACCTTGGCCAGCTGCCCCTTCAAATTTATTTATAGAGAAAATTTCTCATTTTCCACGTCGTGGGCTTGATCGTCATTGCATGCGTCATCGTCCACTTGCTCTGTCAGGCTCCAGAAGGTGTCAGAAGCCATGCCACATCGTGGGCACTGTTTCCACGTCGTGGTGTCCAACAGTTTTGGGGTTTCGCGCCCCAAATTTCAGAAGATCTTAACCGTCGCATACGAACTCCGTTTTCGACGTTCTTTATATTGACGTGTAGGTGAGCTTATGCTCTACAACTCTCTTTTAGACTCCATTGGCTAATTTTGACTTTATTTTTAATATATTATAAATATATAACTTTTATATTATTTTTAGTAGGCCGGGACTGGAAAACTTCATTAGAAATTCATAACTTCTTCATCCGACGTCCGTTTTCGTCTGTCTTTTTACCGTTGGACTACTATCGACGAGATCTTCGATTCTCGTTTAGATTGTTTTGGCTAAAAATCACTTGATCTCATATTTGAATATTCGGGCTGCATACTACTAAGTCGAAACTTTGGAAAATCATAACTTCCTCATAACAAGTCAGATTTGTGTTTTCTTTTTATGAACGCTTTCGGTTTAACGTAATCTATAAGTTTAATTTAGATCACTAAGGCTAGATATCTCTCTATCTTAAATTCATATTTTTCGTCACTCAGCGTCGTGCCGGTTCTATCGCGAAACATCGACATGTCATAACTTCTTTGTTATAACTCAGATTCCGGCATTCTTTATATCACTGGAATCCTTGTTTCAACCGCTACATCTTCAAGCAAAGATATCGAGCTTATCTCACACTTTAATTTTGACGATTATTTTATTCTTAATCCATTAAATTATAATAATTAAGAAAACAAACACGTAAATCACATAATTCACATAATACTCAAATATTTCATCATTAATACTTCAAAAAGAGTTACAAGGGTTAACCTACACTATTACATTAACAATAATGCCTAGCCTGGAAATGCGGGCATTACAATTCTCTCCCCCTTAGGATGATTCCGTCCCCGAAATCACACATCAACAAACAAATGCAGACAGCGACTCAACATGTCACTCTTCGTTTCCTAGGTGAGATTTGGCCCATTCGCATGTTTCCAACGGACAAGCACTAATTCGACCATCTTGTGTCGAAGCTTCTTAGTCTTTCGGTCAACAATTGCCTTTGGTTCTTCAATTAACCTCTTGTTTTCATCAATTCTCAATTCAGAAATTGGAATTATATCGGGACCTTCTCTCGTGAACTTCCTCAAATAACACACATGGAAAGTGTTATGAATTCCATTCAGTTCTTCGGGTAATTCGAGCTTGTAAGCTTGGTTCCCAACCCTCTGAAGAACTTTAAATGGTCCAATAAGCCTTGGACTCAAATTTCCCCTTTTACCAAATCTTATAAGTCCCTTCCACGGCGTGACTTTAAGCAAAACCGAATCTCCAACTTCAAAAGTCATCGGCCTTTGCTTCTTGTCAGCATAGCTCTTTTGACGATCCTGAGCTGCTAACATTCTTTCTCTAATTATTTTCAACTTTTCAGCGGTTTGATGGACCATCTCGGGCCCCATAAACTGCTTTTCCCCAGGCTCAAGCCAACAAGACGGCGTACGACACTTTTGTCCGTACAAAGCATGATAAGGTGCCGTCTTTATGCTCGAGTGGAAACTATTATTGTAGGAAAATTTTACCAAAGGTAAATGTTCATCCCAGTTACCTAGGAATTCTAGGGTACATGCTCTCAGCATATCTTCAAGTGTTTGTATTGTTCTTTCACTCTAACCATCAGTCTGCGGATGGTAAGCTGTACTTAAACACAACTTGGTACCCAATTCCTCTTGTAGACTTTTCCAAAACCTTGAGGTGAAACGACTATCACGATCCGATACAATCGTTAACGGAACACCGTGAAGCCTCATAATTTCCTTCACATAAGAATTCACAAGCTTATCCATAGACAATTTCTCATTGGCTGCTATGAAGTGCGCACTCTTAGTGAAGTGATTAATGACCACCCAAATCATGTCGTGACCGTTCTTTGTTCTGGGCAGTTTAGTGAAAAAATCCATAGCGATGTCTTCCCATTTATCCATGGGTATAGTCAAAGGTTCTAAACTCCCATATGGTTTCTGATGTTGTGCCTTAACCCTCGCACAAGTCACACACTCAGCCACATACTTTGCAACATCAAGCTTCATCGTCGGCCACCAGCAGTAGGGTTTCAGGTCCCTATACATTTTAGTGTTGCCAGGATGAATCGAGTACATGGTTTTGTGAGCTTCTTACATTAGAAGATCTCTAATTCCTCCGGACTTAGGTACCCAAATCCGATCTTGGAACACCTTCAGTCCGTGACTGTTTATACCGAACACTAACATTTTACCCAAACGTTCCTCATTTCGGTCATTCTTATCTAAAGCTTCTTCTTGAGCTTTCTTTATACTCTCCACAATTGTCGAGACAACTTCTATTCTCAACGCCCTTGTCCTTTTTCTCTCAACATCGACTTTCCGACTGAGAGCATTAGCAACAACATTAGCTTTATCGGGGTGGTAAAGTATCTCACAGTTGTAGTCCTTGAGTAATTCTAGCCAGCGTCGTTGCCTCATATTTAACTCTTTCTGATTAAAGAGATATTGGAGACTCTTATGATCAGTGAAAAGTTTGCACTTCGTTCCATAGAGGTAATGCCTCCATATTTTCAGAGCAAAAACTACCGCTGCCAACTCCAAATCATGAGTCGCGTAGTTCTTTTCATGCTCCTTCAACTGTCGAGACGCATATGCTATCAGCTTTTCTCTTTGGGTCAAAACACAACCCAATCCAACACCAGACGCATCGCTATAAACAGCGAAGTCTTCAACTCCATTGGGTAGAGAAAGTATCGATGCCTCGCATAGCTTCTTCTTTTGCTTCTCGAATACTTCTGTATGCTTATCAGTCCAAGCATAAGTAGCTCCTTTATGGGTCAAAGCTGTTAATGGACTAGCGATCGAAGAAAAGCCTTGGATAAACTTTCAGTAATATCCGACTAATCCTAAAAAGCTTCGGATCTCCGTGGGACTTTTTGGTTGTTCCCACTTCATTACAGCCTCAATCTTTGCTGGATCAACCATTATCCCTTCTTGGTTGACCACGTGACCCAATAATTGGACTTCTCGAATCCAAAAATCACATTTGGAGAACTTTGCATACATCTCCTCCTTCTTCAAAACTTCTAACACTTCTTGCAAGTGTCTGCCATGCTCCTCTTGACTTTTCGAATAAATCAGAATGTCGTCTATGAACACTATCACATATTTATCAAGGAATGGATTACAAACCCGATTCATTAAATCCATGAATGCTGCCGAAGCATTGGTTAGTCCAAACGACATAACCAAAAATTCGTAGTGTCAATATCGTGTTCTATATGCAGTTTTCTCGATATCCTGCTCTCTTACTTTTAGCTGATGATATCCTGACCTTAGGTCGATCTTTGAAAAATAACCCAAGCCTTGCAATTGATCAAACATGTCATCAATCCATGGCAACGGGTATCTATTCTTTATCGTTGCCTTATTCAGCTCTCTGTAATCGATGCACATTCTCATGCTCCCGTCTTTCTTATTTACGAATAACACCAGAGCTCCCCAGGGTGATGAACTAGGTCTAATGAAACCTTTGTCCAATAACTCCTGAAGTTGCATCATCAGCTCCTTCATCTCCATTGGTGCTAATCGGTACGGTGCTTTTGCTATTGGCGTGGTTCTTGGTAACAAGTCTATTATGAACTCCACTTGTCTATCCGGTGGTAATTCAGGAAGATCTTCGGGAAATACTTCTGGATAATCACACACCACTGGAATATTCTGCATCACCTTCTTTTCCTTTTTAGCATCGATCACGAATACTAAATATGATGTACATCCCTTGGTCAAACACTTTCTGGCTTTCATTAGGGAAATGATTCCATAATTCACTCTACGTTTATCCCCATACACCATAAATGACTCTTTCCCTGGTGGGTTTACTTTTACTATCTTCTTCTTGCATAAAATCTCGGCATCATTGGCGCTAAGCCAATCCATTCCCAGAACGATGTCGAAACCATTTAGTTCGATAGGCAACAATTCCTCGTGAAACTTATTCCCATTAAGGTCGATTAAGATGTTTTTCATACGATGACTAATAGGTACAAACTTTCCACTAGCAACTTCGACTAATAAAGCATTATCTAGTCTATCAACATGCAAAACTAGTTTTCTACCAAACTCATGCGAAATAAAGGAGTAGTTGGCTCCAGAATCAAACAAAATTTGAGTAGGTAATTCGTTTACAAGAAAGGTACCTGAAGCGACATCAGCTTCATCCTTCGCAGCTTCCAGTGTCATCTGAAAGGCTCTCGCCTTCGGCTTTGGTGGAATGTTGGGCTTAGCTGCCTCCTTCTTCTTCGGACAGTCTTTCAAAATGTGCCCCTCTTCATTACAACCAAAACACATCCTTTTGTTGGATGGACACTCATTGGCAAAATGCCCAATTTTTCCACACTTGTAGTAGGTTACATCCTCACTACATTTCCCAAAGTGCTTTTTCTTGCACTTCTCACACCATTTCACTTCGCCTCCTTTTCCTCCAAACTTTTTCGAATCGGACTTCAAAAATTTGCTTTTCTTATTGGAACCTGAAGTTCATTTAAACTTTCTCTTCTCGCCAACTTCAACCTTGTTGGCGGTTCTTCCCTTGATCATGTCCTCAACAGACTTGGCAGCCCAAATAACTGCCTCTAGAGTAGGTGCTTGACCTATTGGCACCGCGTACTCCCATGGGAGTCCCTTCGTGTATCAGTCCACTTTTTTCAGCTCATCTAGGACGATGTGCAAAGCAAAATCCATTTTGTCAGTGAAGGCATTGGTGTAATCATCGACTGACATGCTACCTTTTGTCAAGGTCAGAACTTGTTCTCCAACTCCAGTAGATTTTGGACCGAGCAGAACTTGCGCTTAAATTGCACTAAGAACTCTACCCAAGTCAGTTGCAATGGTTCGTTAGGGCTTAGGGTCTTCCCCAGAGTGTTCCACCAATGAATTGCGCCACTTCTAAACTGACGTACTGCGAAAGTGATATGCAACTTGCCTCTACAGCCACATGTCAAGAAGGCTAGCTCCATTTCCGAGATACAATCCATGACTCCAATCGGATCTTCCTTTCCAGTGAAGGTCGATTGTTTGCAAGTCAAGAAATATTTGTACCTGCATCCAAGTCTATCAATTCCTCTTTCCTGGTTAACTTGCCTAGCAATCGGTGGGTCGGTTTGACCAATCACCCCACTGCAATTTCCTCCATCCGACGGACCTCCGTTCACTTCGGGCTCTTCAACTTGTATTGAAGGTTCTTCACAATTCTATTAAAGCAACCACCTAGTTTCCTCCATCTGACGATACAACATTGTTTGAATCATCATTTGTACACCAGCCATTGTCATTGGCTCAGGTGGTGCTGCTACAACAGGTATTTGCTCAATCACTGGTATTTTATTCCTGTTTTCATCAGCATTTCCAACTCCACTCCTCGTTCTCACCATTTTTGATCTACACACCGAATAAGGTGAAATTAGATCCTTATTCACGATAGATATTCAAATCATCATTATCACTCCGAAACGTTAACATGCTAGTTCTAATATCGTAGACATACGCTTAGAATCCTACACACATAAGGTTTCCAGATTCGGTCGACAACAAACCATAGATCCGAACAAATAATATCATATATGGCGAACATATAACATTTAGCACATAAAAGCATTTTAGGCAATTTTCCTAAAATAAACTAGTGCTCGTGTCTAAAATATAACAGACACACATCTCACAATTTCACTTAGCATTCTAAGTTTAAGTCTAGAAATCCTACAAATTCCTAGTTCGCTTAAACTAATGCTCTGATACCAACTGTCACATCCCCAAAATCTCGGCCGGAAAAGACCGGTTTAATTTATGCTTTTAAAACAAGTTCAGAGTAATCCTTTTATTAAAAGAGTTGTGGAATTTGTTCCCAAAACGAAATATGATAAAAATAAGATTTATCAAAGCATTTCATAAAGAAATGTATTTTCATTATATAAAAAAACTCGGGAAGTCATGTTCCGATAAACAGACCAAAAGCAAAAAACATTACAATACAAACCTTACAACAGTTATGTAAAACAACAGGTCTATAATCCAAAAATAAGTTGACAAGTCATCCACTTATGCTCTGGTGCCACTACCTGTAATACAAAGAAAACTGAATGGGTCATGCTTGGGATCCTGGTGAGCATATAGGGTTTTCAACCCATAATAAATAATTATATTTAATTCCACCAACCAACAATAACCCAATTACCCATTCCCGTTATTCTCACTTTACGTCCCTAAGACAACTAACATAAAGGACCTAGTCTAAGAATATTCCATCGGGGCGACAACACATGCTTCGGGGGTTCCTTAGCAATATAAGTCAAATAAGGCAACCATGAGGGGGATGGAGTACAGCGAATGAACACCCAAGTTCATTACACCTACAGGTGGCGAACATGTTAGCGTTCCACAGGACTGTCTAGAAAAGTACGCGGTCGTCATCTAAACTCCGCTAGATGACTAAATCAAAAACAACATCGAGGTCTCTCATCTTTTTATCACAAGACAACTATCTACCCATTTCTACCCAACATTTTAGTAAATAAAATGTACATTTTTATACATAGTTTAAAACATGTATAGTATGTTCATTCAAAACACATTCCAGATAAAAGATGAGACACATAAACATAACACATATTTCATAGAGAATAAATCATATCTATGAGATTAGAAGATAACATCGATACACTCACATAACACATATACTTAGTACGTTTAATCGATACTTGTATAAAATAGTGCATTTGAAAGATATTATGTACCCCCTTCAAATTAACATCAATATATAAACACGTAACACGTATTTCAATGTAAATACTTCGTATTTATGTATTAGAAGAAAATAACTACACACTCATATGTTAAGACGATGCTTGGACAACACTTCGGCTCTTTAAGTGGAAATTCTTCGATGGATCCGGGATATCTTCACACACCGGACTTCTCGTGGGCAGAGCTTCGACTTGGAAACTCTTTTCTTCTTGGGATCTTCAGGCTTCGGGACTTGCTTCGGGTCTCGGGATGATACCGGGGCTTCGGGAGTACTTCTTTGCATGTAAACCAAGGTAATATGGGTGAGAGATGGGTGAATTAGCAACCTTGGCCGGCTGCCCCTTCAAATCTATTTATAGGGCAAATTTCTCATTTTCCACATTGTGGGCACTTCTTCCACGTCGTGGGCTTGATCGTCATTGCATCCGTCATCGTCCACTTGCTCTGTCAGGCTCCAGAAGGTGTCAGAAGCCATGCCACGTCGTGGGCACTGTTTCCACGTCGTGGTCTCTGACAGTTTTGGGGTTTCGCGCCCCAAACTTCAGAAATTTATAACTTTCGCATAAGAATTCCGTTTTCGACGTTCTTTATATTGACGCGTAGGTGAGATTATGCTCTACAATTCTTGTTTAGACTCTATTGGCTAATTTTAACTTTATTTTTAATATATTATAAATGTATTACTTTTATATTATTTTTAGTAGGCCGGGACAAGAAAACTCCATTAGAAATTCTTAACTTTTTCATCCGACGTCCGTTTTCAAATGTCTTTTTACCGTTGGAATACTATCGATGAGATCTTCGATTCTCATTTAGATTGTTTTGGCTAAAAATCACTCGATCTCATATTCAAGTATTCGGGCTGCATACCGCTAAGTCGAAACTTCGGAAAATCATAACTTCCTCATACGAAGTCAGATTTGTGCGTTCTTTTTATGCACGTTCTCGGTTTAACATATTCTACAACTTTAATTTAGGTCACTAAGGCTAGATATCACTCTATCTTAAATTCATATTTTACGTCACTCAGCGTCATGCCGGTTCTGTCACGAAACATCGACAGGTCATAACTTCTTTGTTATAATTCAGATTTCAACATTCTTATATCTCTTGAATCCTTGTTTCAACAACTACATCTTCAAGCAAAGATATTGAGCTTATCTCACACTTTACTTTTGACGCTTATTTTATTCTTAATCCATTAAATTATAATAATTAAGAAAACAAACACGTAAATCACATAATTCACATAATACTCAAATATTTCATCATTAATACTTCAAAAAGAGTTACAAGGGTTAACCTACACTATTACATCAACAATAATGCCTAG
Source organism: Lactuca serriola (assembly GCF_051521515.1). Taxonomy (NCBI): domain Eukaryota; kingdom Viridiplantae; phylum Streptophyta; class Magnoliopsida; order Asterales; family Asteraceae; genus Lactuca; species Lactuca serriola. The sequence goes on along the minus strand of NC_136410.1, from coordinate 253,507,185 downwards.
CCTGGAAACGCAGGCATTACATCAGGGAACCAGTAGTCAGGTACACTCATACAGGTTTTGAGAAGATGGAGTATATTCAAGAGTCGTCTTTTATTTTTGCTATACTTTTTGGTGTCGTACTAACTATGCCATGAGCACACATCTATAAACAATATTATTAATGCAATGGGTGTTGTTGCTTGTTTTACTATTTATCATTGTTGTGATACTGTACATGACGTCCTCCACCCCCGAATGTTTCCTCCGTCTCGGTTTGGGTGTGTGACAGATTGGTATCAGAGTGTTGAGTCTAGAGTGTTGTGTCACATAGGCTTAGTGTTGATATTTTGTTTACCCGGTTTGGGCCTGGCCAACCGTGGTTTATCATTAGGGTTAGCGTATATATTATGCATGAATGTATAGCTTTCAGGGAGTCGTTCTCATTAATTACTTTTGCATTGTAACCCTAAACACACCTCTACAGTCGAAGTTCTTCATCGAGCTCTTCTGAGGTGTGAGTTATTAATCATTCAACACCATTTGATCCATTCTTGTGTTCTTTGATTACTTCATTCTTGTTTATCTATTTAGAATCTATCGATCTATAACTCTTTATTCCCATCAATTGGTATTAGAGCAGGAGACTGTGTAATATATACGCATCTCTTCTGTGTGAAGAATCCATTAGGGTTTCCGCTTTTAATGAATATATAGAAGCCGTCTTCTTCTTGTCGACGATGTATCTGTTGTTCGATAAAACCCTAGTTTCAACTTTACAAGTCTGATTCAAGTAGATTAAAAGAAGAAGTTTATCATCATGTCTCACGACGATTCTTAAGTCAATCCAATCAACATCTCCAACAATATAGGATCCACTACGAGGGTTCCCATTCTCTACACTCAAGATTATGAAGTATGGGCGCATCACTTTGAAGACTATGTCATTGGATCTGAAGACAACGGTTATCTCATCTGGGAAGCAATAACATTGGGTCCATTTGTTCACTCTGGAACAAACCGAACGGTTAAGACTCAAAAAGAGTATAACCAACTATTGGCAAACGTAGATAAGATCCTTCAAGATGAAAAATACAAAGTGTTATGCAACGTTAAAGCCATGAGGATGATAAGATTCGCTTTGTAATCTGAAACTTTTCGTCTGGTAAGTGCATGCACAACAGCTAAAGAAATATGGGATAGGTTGAAAGAATTATATTCAACTGATGAGGATCTAGAGCACTCGATCCAAACCCTACTTCTCTCTGAGTTCGGTGCTTTTGAACAAAAGCCTGAAGAGAAACTCATTCAGACATTCGATCGGTTCAACCATTTGCTTAGCAAGATGATGAAGCATGGTATTAAAAGGAAGGTGATCGAACAAAATGTGACATTCATGAATGGCTTAAGGCCCGAATGGATGGCAGTGGTCTCGACCGTGAAGGCTCATGAACAATGTAAATCATATTCACTAGCGAAACTGATGGGTATACTCAAATCTCATGAAAGCATGGTGACAAAGGAAGCGAAGGTAGTTTCGGGTGTGGGTTCACTGGCCCTCATTTCTAAGAGCAAGAATGTAGCAGAGGAAAAGGAGGAATCTGATATGTCATTGTGTGACCAGTCCAATGAAGAATATGCAATGATGGTTACAAACCCAAAGAAGTTTACTCGCAGAAAGTTCCCGATCAACAAGAACCGAAACTGGCAGGGTAGCTACAGATCTTCTGAGAATAAGGTGAAAGAAGAAACCAAAAACACCTCTCAAAAGGACGATGAAAAGAAGGAGAGTAAAATTGTAAGAGACTCTGGGTACGATTGCAACTACTGTCATGGCAAGAACCACTTTGCCAAGGATTGCATGCTAAGGAAGATGGCTGAGAAGAAGGATGGTGAAGATGACGAAGCTTACTACATGGGAAAGATGGAGGAGATAAAGAAGAAGAAAGAAACTAACGTTTCTATGAATGCTTTAATTGTGCAGAACATGTTATTGATGATGAGTTTGGTGGAGTAGAAGTCTGGTCTATCGACTCTGAAGATGAAGAGGTTCGCAGACCCTCGCATGGAAGAGCTTATGTGGAGAAAGAAGGAGTTGCTGAGTCATCTAGGAGATGCTTAATAGTAACAACCAAAAGTAAGCATGAGGAAGCGAAGGAAGACAAATGTTTCGCTGCCAAGCCTGTGAGTGAAAAGATCAACGATTGCGATCAGTTGATCAAGAAGGTACAATCTATCCCAGAATCACTCAAAATACCAGTAACAAACTATGAAAAAGAACTAAATAAATTAAAATTCAAGTTTTCTAACTTAAGTGGCAGTCGTATGCAAACTCGCTTGGCAAATTGTAACCTAACTGACCAACTCAGCAGGGAAGCTTCCAAGAGTGAGGAGAGAAGGATGTGGATTCAATAGAAGGAGTTAGAGTTAGTTAGGGATAGGGATGAACTTATTTATGTGCAATGAGACAATTTGAAGCTTTTGAAACAAAGAAATGTTTTCTGTTTAATTGCTAAACGCTTATATACTAACATCACCTAGTTACATCTAGATTGTGAGATTGGTAAAAAGATTCATAAAATGATTTTGCCCTTCCTTGAATTTAAGGAAGACGAAGTCATTGCTGAATGTGAATCAATAATGTCCTCAGATGAGATTTCAATAACCTACAAATATGGACTGGACAAAATAGAATCTTTCATTGAGTCCAAAGAACATAAATGCATGCTTAAGAATTTACTGGACGAAAACGATAAATTAAAAATCAAGATTTAGACTATATAGAAGTTTGACTCATCCAACGCCAAATTAAGTTCAGAAAATAAAATAAATTTAGAAACCACTTCTGAATTCAATGAGGACAGTGAGACGAGCGAAATCTCCGTAGAAGACGAGGTCGATTGTTCAGAATTTATTAAAAGCGAACTCGATGCAGCCAAACCACTCATAGCTGAAAATTCGGTTGAATACGCTCGGGTGTCAAAAGGACAAATAAAAGAAACTCAAAGAAAAGGGTGTTGTTTATTAGAAGGTGAAAACTACACCAGAACAAGTATATGCAGTCACTGGAGTAACTAAGAAACAGACATTAGAGTTGATGTCCATGGTTAACAAGGATAATGCTGAAGGCTGCGATAACCACTTCTGGTCCGCTCCCATCGACAACGCAGACGAAACAGTTGATTTGTTAGAGCAAACCTCATGGAGAGTTAAGGGACAATACATTCCTGAACCCCTCAACAAACCCTCAAGCATTGATAAACCTAGTACAAGTGGTACAAAAGATATACCAAGCGAACCACTGAAAGTCTCCAGCGAATCATCAACAACAACCGAAGCTCATGAGAAGAAAACGAAACCTAAGGCCAACATTCAATTAACTCAAGAGAAACTTGCTGAACCGACACGCCAGAGGAACAAAAGATACATGAAGAACCTCAATGAGAGAAAACAGTTTTGGCAATCGCAAAACCACACTTTTGTTCGCTCTGAAAAAGCTTCTAATCTCAAGATGAAAAAGGAAGCACATGTCAATCACTTCCAATCATGCAGTCAGGTGAACCGAACGACCTGTTTCGATCCCAACTCTTACTATGCCAAGAACCGAAAGTCCAGTTTCGGTCCCAAAACAAGAGCTCAGAAATGAAAGTCTAGTTTTGGTCCCAACACAAGTGCTCAGAACCGAAAGTCAAGTTTCAGTCCTAAATCTCATCCACCTCACTCTCAACCAAAGTCTAACTCTGTGAAGGATATCAAAGGAAAGCGAAAGCTGTACTCAGATTCTAAAGTCCAAAATACGAAAAAGGAAGCTAACTCTAGGATTCCAAAGAAAACCTCTGATGAGAAACCATCTAACAAAAACACACCCCAGTTAAAACAAGATAAAATAAAATCAAAGTTTATACCATCAAACGAAAAGATGAAACCACTCTAATAAAAAGAGCTTATATGGTTGATCTTTCGGTTGCAATTACCTATTCTGTAAAAGACTCACCAGGGCCCAAAAGACTTTGGGTTCCTAAATCTGCTTAAATTTTGAAGGTTATCAGTGACGAGCAGTTTGACGACAAATGGTATATTAACAGCGGCTGCTCTCGTCACATGACATGAAGGAGGGAAGAGCTTAAGGAGTTTCGGTCCCTTAAGGATGGTGGATGTGTTAAATATGGAAACAACTCATACGACACGATCAAAGGGTATGGGATGATCACCAACAGAGAGTTCTCAATACAAAAAGTAGCCTACGTGGAAGGATTGCAGCACAAACTCATAAGTGTTTATCAACTAGTCGTGGGAACCGGTTTGAAAGCCTCGTTCGATGATGAGGGATCAGAAATAGTTGAAAAGCGAACAAAGAAAGTTTTTTTGAAATCTAAGTGCAAAGGGGAGATGTATCCTCTAAATCTCAACCCGATAAAAGGAAAGCCGACAGTATGCTTACTTTCGAAGGCGAACTCAGATGAAAGTTGGTTGTGACATCGAAGACTATCGCATCTGAACTTCAAAGATATTAATAAAATGGTGCTTGGTGATCACGTGCGTGGACATCCTATTCTCAAATTTGACAAAGAACACCTATACGCAGCTTGCAATATGGGCAAGCAAAGCAGAAAGATTCACCCTTCTTGTATCAATACAAAAATCATCGAACCTCTTGAACTACTGCACATCGACCTATGTGGTCCTTCGGCTATCAAAAGCATCGGTGGTAGTAAGATATACTTGTAATTGTAGATGATTTTTCACGCTTCACCTGGGTTTTCTTTCTTAAATAGAAATTTGAGGCGACTCCCAAGCTGAAGGTTTTTATCAAGCAGGTGGAATTGCAACTGCGAAAGGTGGTCAGAAACATAAGAAGCGATAACGGTCTGGAGTTCAAAACTAAAGACTTTGAAGAGTTTCTGGCTAAAAAGGGAGAAACTCATAACTTCTCTGCTCCTTATACTCCACAACAGATGGGATTGTTGAAAGGCGAAACCGTTCACTGTGTGAAGCCGCCCGAACCATGCTGAGTTTCGCTTCCCCTCTATTATACTTCTGGGCAGATGCTATAGCTGCTGCATGTTACACAAAGAATCAGTCCTTCCTTAACAAGCGATTTTCCATCACTCCCTATGAGATTTTGAACAATCGCAAGCCCAATGTAAAGTTTTTCCACGTGTTCGGTTCAAGATGCTTTATATTCAACTCTAAAGAGAACCGAAACAAATTTGATGTTAAGGCAGACGAAGGGATCTTTCTAGCTATTCACTTACCTCAAAAGCATATAACACTCAAGGAAAATTGAAGAAACCTACTATGTAACTGTTGATGATAACTATATGAAGAAGATTCAAGCAAGCGATGTTTCAACAGAAGAAATCTTTCCAGAATCAGGTAAATTCTCTATTCCCATTTCCAATCTGTTTGAAGAGTACATGCTGCTCTTTGATGAACCAGAGAAGGCAATCCACTCAGAAGTGAAAGCAAAAGATAACAAAATCGATACCTTGAAGAAAATCATCGATGAAGCTGCTAAAGACATGGAAAGCGATCCTCAACAACCAACCGAGAAGCAAACACAAAGCGAACCTACTGTAGCAAGTGATCATCCAACTATTAATGACCCTCCAAAAGAAAGCACTACAATCCAGGGGGAGGGTTCGTCTACACAAAAAACTACCAACATGCCTTTCTAGGGGTAGAATCCATCAAAAACCCCAACTCATGAAGATCCATCTGAGGGGGAGAGTACTGAATCTGACATAGGATTCGGTTCACCATTTGAGGGGGAGAACGAAAATGTAAATGATGAAGGCAATTTGTCAGAACTGGAAGAAGAAGTCAATGCTAAGCTGGATCCTACATATGATCCAAATTACCCTCCTCTCATTAAATGGACAAAGGATCATTCTAAAACTGAAATAATTTGTGAATCATCTGAGGGTGTTCTCACATGCTCCCAAATGAAAGCGAAGCAAACTGCTCTATTCTCTCAAGTAGAATTCTGCATGTTTAATTCGTTTGTCTCTAAAGTCGAACCGAAGACGGTAAATGCTGCTCTTGATAACTCTAATTAGGTGCAAGTAATGCAAGACGAACTCCATGAGTTTGAACGCAATCGGGTTTGGAGGCTGATTCCCACACCAAAGGATGTATCAATAGTTGGTTTAAAATGGGTTTTCAGAAATAAGTTGGATAAAGAGGGTAACATCATTCGAAACAAAGCAATGCTGGTGGTAAAAGGATATTGCCAGAAAGAAGGAATAGACTATGAAGAAACCTTCGCTCCAGTAGTAAGGTTGGAATCAGTGAGAATCTTTTTGGCATATGTTGCACATAAATACTTCGAAGTTTTCCAAATGGATGTAAAATGCATTTTCTTGAAAGGAGAACTCGAAGAAACGGTATACGTTGAGCAACCACCCGGATTTGTGAACAAGAAGCATCCTGGCCACTGCTACATACTAGATAAATCAGTCTATGGATTGAATCAAGCCCCGAGAGCCTGGTATGAAACTCTAACACGATTTCTCAAAATGTCTAAATTTAAAGAAGGTTCGGTCGACCCAACCTTCTTTAAGAAGACAGAAGGCGAACACTTAATGATAGTTCAAATTTACGTCGATGACATCATCTTTGGCTCCACGAATCCTAGCTTAACAGTTGAATTCAGGAAGTTGATGGAGACTAAGTTTGAAATGAGCGCAATGGGTTCGATTAACTTTTTCCTTGGACTGAATATAAGACAAGGACAAGAAGGCATCTTCATTAATGAGGAAGCATGCACAAAGACTTTGTTGGCAAAGATCGGCATGACGGGAGATTCCTAAGTAAAGGTTCCAATGGCATTTGGCATGAAGCCGACTCCATCTCTTGAGAAACCGGCTATTGATGTGACTCTCTATCATCAAATATCTTCCGGTATTTGAAGCGAACCTCGTCTCTCGGTCTTTGGTATCCTGCAAAATCCGACTTCTTTGTGCAAGCTTTCTCTGACGCTGATCTTGGTGGATGTGGATTGGACCGAAAGAGCACAACCGGTGGATGCCAGTTCCTTGATGGAAAACTTGTCAGCTGGCAGTCAAAGAAACAAACTTGCGTGTCTCTTTCCACAGCCGAAGCTGAGTACATCGCTGCAGCGTCCTATACATCACAGGTTATATGGATACAAAGCCAACTTAGATATTATGGCTTAAGTATGAAGAAGATACCTCTTTACTGTGACTCTGAAAGTGCGATTTGAATATGTCACAATCCAGTGCAACATTCCAAGACTAAGCATATTGCACTGAGATACCACTTCATCAAGGACCATGTTGAAGATGGAAATGTTGAAGTTCACTTCGTTCGGTCCTCAGATCAACTAGCTGACATCTTCACTAAGGCCTTACCAGAAGCTAGCTTTAACAAAATACTCCAAGGCTTGGGAATGATGGAAGCTGAGTCATTACCGAAACCCCTTTCATCTCACTAAAAATGTACAAGCGAAATAGAGCGAACGCTTGGTCTATTTTGGCTCTAGAAATTTCCGGGAACTGAAATGAACTGAATGCTCAATCTATTTCGTCTCTAGAAATTTTCGGGAACCGAAATGAACCGAACACTCGGTCTATTTCGGCTCTAGAATTCTTTAGGAACCGAAATGAACCGAACGCTCGACCCATTTCGCTTCACCTTTTCTAAGGTATGGTTTCGGTTGTATATCTTTGTAAAACTTTTATTTATTCTTTCGTGTGTTTGTCGATAGTGTTTATTTTCTTTTCTGTTTTTATTATTTTTTCAGAAATTACAAAAATCCAAATAAATTTTTTTTCTTTTCTTCTGTTTTTATTATTTTTCAGAAATTCCAAAAATCCTAAAATATTTTTTCTTTTCTTCTGTTTTTAATTATTTTTTAGAAATTCCAAAAATCCAAAAATATATTTTTTTTCTTTTCTTCTGTTTTTATTATCTATCTCTTTATCTTTGTAAAACTTTTATTTATTTGTTCGTGTGTTTGTTGATAGTGTTTATTTTCTTTTCTGTTTTTATTATTTTTTCAGAAATTACAAAAATCCAAATAAATTTTTTTTCTTTTCTTCTGTTTTTATTATTTTTCAGAAATTCCAAAAATCCTAAAATATTTTTTTCTTTTCTTCTGTTTTTAATTATTTTTCAGAAATTCCAAAAATCCAAAAAAATATATTTTTTTCTTTTCTTCTGTTTTTATTATCTATCTCTTCGGTTATTATTATCCAAAAACTACAAAAATATCTTTGTGTGTTTTTAAGTTTTATCTCTCAATTCGTAATTCAAGCTCACAGATGCGAGACATAATGACGATGGGGCAGGTATAACATTCTTTTCTATGTACTAGTTACATGTCCCTAGAAGCATGCTGCTGCATGTAGACTGAAGTCTCCATGGCTCTGAGTGAAGCCTTAATGATTCAATAGACACCCAATTGTTTCTTCCCAATCAGGTTGCTTAAATCACTCAAGTCACGAGCTACCTTACTCTTCTCATAGTGAGTTAATAGTTTTCTGCTTTGTCATTCTTATATAGCAGAGGTACTTTCGGTTCCTTCTCCATCTTCTCACATTTCTCCATCAAGTTTCGTTTCATAAAAGTAACCCTTGAGACTCTCAGCAATTACCACTAAGGTTTATGGTTACACAATCTCTTTGTTGATGATCTTAGTTTCGTTTACCATGTGCTAAGTGAAACCCAAAATCCAACACCTTGAATGTATTGACGGTGGACGCTCTAATGTTCAAGCTATTACTTGTTACCTCTTGAAATCTCTTTTTATTTTTGCGTGATCTTTATGAAACTGTCTAACACCAGGACGTTTCTTCCCATAAGACCCAATATTATTTTTTTGAGATTTCTAAACTCCATCCAGTTACTGAATATTTTATCAAACCTACTTGTTCAACAGGCCACATCGGTCTCACAAGTACTTCATCCAACTTTCGGTCTTATTTTAAGTATCGATATTCGATTGAAGGTAAACTACCCAATGAAGCCTGTAATTGAAAAGATGCCTTTCAATTTTTTTTACAAACATTTAATCGGAATCCACGGGAAACCACAAACACTTCTCAGTCTTTCTTGACTTTGAAGGAAGAGATTCGTGCCCGGGATCCATAGTTTCGTGTCTAATTAGACATCACTTAAATACCACAAATGTTTTGCTTTATTTCTTTTTCTTTGGCACACTCTTGCACGAAGATCTTTATGTTTTTCCAAACTCTTGTTTGTGGTACTAATGGCATTTTTCAACTTTGTGCTTTCGGTTCTAATAGAGTTGATGGTTCCCTTTCTTAAGAAGGAGCGACGGTTGCTGAAAATGAACCGAACGAATGAGTCTTTTGTGTGGTTGCTTGTATTTTCAAAACTGAAGAGACGGTAAGTGGATAAGCATTGGAATTGGGCGCATGAATTTGAAACAATTTCTATACCCACGCCTGCTGACGTATATCTAGGGAAACCAAGCTGTCAAATCGTGCTTTTTCAGGCGACGTTTCAGAGATCGTATCATCATCACAACGGGTATTTTCTCTCTTCTGGCAATGGTATAAAAGGGGCTTCTCACACCTACTGTACCTTCTTACCTTCTTCAACCTCTCTCTTGCAACCAACCGGCGATACTCGACTGTTCATCTTCTTCTTCACTACAACAATGGCGGAAACATCCTCTCATCAAGATCAAACTTCTTCATCAACATTGCTAACGATAAAACCCAATCAGAATCATCATTCAACTGGACCCTTTTCTTTATGATTCGTACATGCTTCACGTTGTCGAGTGTCTCAAGTATTCTCCATTGGTGATTGCTCTTACAGAAGTCAAATAAGTTCCCATTTCCCTTCTATCACAGGTCTATTTCACTGCTTCCTACAACAAAATAAAGGAACAAATCTACTTTGATATCTTTGATTAACGGACATCTGTATCAAAATCCTGTTTTTGTTCACTACTACAGGTTACTGCAGATGCTTCTGTTATCTCACCGGATTTCATAACAACAACTTGGTTGTTTTCAATGTTATGTGACATGGGATACATGGAAGTTCTAACTATGGTGATGAAATTTAAGAAGTCATGTTTACCACCGCAATGGAATGGTCAGCTTACACTTCTCTCCAAAACAAACCACCATACCAATCTCAGTTGCTCCCGTTCCACCACCTGTCACTTCTCAACCTACTACTACTGCTCCACTACCACCACCAATATTTTCTCAAGCTACAACAACCACAGCCACTGGCCCTTTGGTGAGTATTAACGTATCTGATATGGGGGCACATACTGCTGGCATTACCACTCCTGTTACCACTAAACCTCTCTCACCATCACCTTCAACATATTTTGAGCCCATTCTGGGAGGTGAAGAATTTGATTTCGATTCCACTTATTACAGTCCTTATCGACTTCTAAGTGAAGATGCTGATGATGCTCTGGTGACTAAGCTACATTTACAAGATATTCATGATAAGCTTGACAAATTGCTTGGTACTTCAACAATTTATTTCGATGTTGTTTTAAAAGCTTTTCTTGATACTGCTCTTCAGCAATATACAGATTCCATTGAGAAATCTACAAAGGCTGTGGAAGCTTCCACATCTACCTGCTAGAATGCAACAACAGAAGTCATAGATCTCGTTCGTGAGTCAAAGATCTTTTTGGAATCACTCAAAGCCCATGCCGATTCCAATGCTGCAAAGGTCAATGCTTCTGTTGATTCTCTCTCCAAGTCCCTTCAAGAAGAAAAAGCAAAATTCGATACTATTCATACTGAGTTCCAAGCTGATCACACTTCTCTTCTCCCTTCGGTCAACTCTTGCCTTGATAAGTTTCAGGTTGACCTTGCCACGTAAAAGAAGCTTATGGACGAACTTGCTCAAAAGACTACACAACTTGAAGTCCAGTCAGTTCATCTTTCTCAAGCCTAGACTGAAATGCATCACTTAAGATTGAGCGGGCCGTTCTTAAAATTTGTGCTGGGGATGTTCTCTCGATTCTCAGTAATCTTGTTAATGCTCATGATCTTGTTCTCACCATTACCATCCGAAATCACTTGACTGCTAGACTTCTTCTTGCTATTTAGATATTGAGTCAGATGCAAGGTGTTACAGAGTCTATGGTCACTCCACAACAAGGGGGAGAAGCTGCTCAGAATCCTCAAAATCCACCCAAAGTCATTATCAAAACCGAACCGAAGGTTAATGCAGCTTCGGGTTCTGGTGGATAGGAAATATTGAAGAGTGTTGTGGAAGATAGTGATGACGAAGAAGAAGATACAATTGCTGAGGCTTTAAAGAGGAAGAAAGGGGATAAAGAGCTTAATGAAAATCTGAGGATAGCCAGAGAGGAATAAGAGAAAGAGCGAAAGCAGAAAGAAGCTCAAGACACTCTAGTTTGCAAGCAGGCTCTCTTTCCCCTTGGACCCGAGAAAGATTAATCAAAGAAGCGATTGAGTCTCCAAGTACTCAGTGGCTGGAACCTGTTGCCTCGTTTGACTGTGAGAACTTGATGGATTCTCAATTTGACATGCCCATCACCTATACGGCATTCGTGTTCCATTGTTTTGATTCCACGGTTGAAGTCCCTTCACCTCATCCACAGGTTGATCAAGATCTAATCGACTATTATCTTGAATTTACCCAACCCCAACATTTGACATGGAGTGCTCAGAAAATAACCTCTGTCAAGGTAATGAAACCAACTGTTCTTGGAAAGTTTATCAATGTGAAGTTCATGGTGACCCGAGGTGTGGATAACTCGGTTCATATGATTTCGTTAGCTGATCTTCCAAAACTGAACCCACACGATTGGATTCTGCTATTCAACATTCTGCTTACCAATCAACATCAGTATGAGCCGATCCTTTCTCACCTCAAAAGAATGTTGGCTTCCTACATCCATGAAGTTGCTAAGTTGGATCAGGAGATTGCACATGTTATGAGAAAGAAGCCTACTGTGATGCCTATCGGGAAGTCAAGTGATCTAAATAAGATGAAAATGGGCAAGATAGATCCGGTTCATCACACTATAATGTTTACTAGAGGCGAAGGTGAAAAATTCCTTTTCGCTCTTGTTGACTTGCACCTGTTATCCACAACTTGCTTGGAGCATGTACTTGATATAACTCATAGGTGTAAATAGAACAGTGATTCGGATAAGAAGAACTTTTCTGACATCGGAGGTATATAGCATTTCGTCACACTCTTTTGGCCATTATACCGAATGTATTTAAGACAGTATAAAAGTCTACACTTACTCAACTGAACTAGTATCTTGCCTCTATTGACGCAAAGGGGGAGATTGTTGGGTCTAGAGTGTTGCGTCATATGGGCTTAGTGTCGATATTTTGTTTACCCGGTTTGGGCATGTCCAACCGTGGTTTATCATTAGGGTTAGTGTATATATTATGCATGCATGTATAGCTTTCAAGGAGTCGTTCTCATTAATTACTTTTGCTTTGTAACCCTAAACACACCTCTACAGTCGAAGTTCTTCATCGATCTAAGGTGTGACTTATTAATCATTCAACACCATTTGATCCATTCTTGTGCTCTTTGATTACTTCATTCTTGTTTATCTGTTTAGAATCTATTGATCTATAACTCTTTATTCCCATAACAGAGCATTGTTTATAGTGAACTAAGTATATCAACCCATAAAAGATATACAACTATAAATACAATGAGACTATAACCCTCTGACCAAAAAATATACTTTTAAATATAAAAAGTATTTTATTAAAGTATACGATCATGCATACATACTAGATTAGTATTATAACATGAAAAAAACCAAAAGTATTATGATTGTTGAACAACACGAGTAGGCCTTGGGATATATAATCAAGTCTGGGACAAATATAACCTGATCAACTATATCCGTCCGAGAAGTGATTAGCATATGCTTATGAATGGTCGTGGTGTTGCAACAAGTCTAAAAACTTACCAACTCTTATTACAAAGAAACACTAGATCATAACATATATTTAAATAATATAGGAGTGTTTTACATCCTAAGCACACTACCTGTAGATCCATTTTATGTATCTTACAACCCCTATTCTCGCATAGATATCCTGGCTGGATTTCCTCTACCGGGAGACCCGTACTTTCCCAACCAAGGGAACGAATGACGACTTGTAGCAGATCCGAAAGATGACTCGGTAGTTCCAATAGAAGAAGACCTAAAGGAGAATCTCGAGGAAGAGGAGGATGATGAGGATATTCAAGAAGACTCTGAATCAGAACCAAAGGTCAACGACCTACCTCAGGTTACCCAACATCCCAATCCCCGCCAAGATTTCCAAGGCCCGACGCCTTAGTGGGTAGTAAACTTAGGAAGGTGGAGTCATGAATTGGGTCCACACCCTCCCTATAATAGGGATCGAAGCTTCTATAACCTTGATGATGGAGGTATTGTATAAGGTGTCTAAGTCCATAACTATTTCTGGTATTTACTTGACCCGGTTGGCATGGTCCATTTAGGTTGCATGTCATCATGATAATTGGATAGACAAAATGAGAAAAAGGACACTTATGATTTGTTAATATATTATAAGGAATATTATATTAATGTGAAATCATATTATTTAATTAGTATTGATCAAGAATTAATTTGGAATTAATTGTGTGATCAAAAAAAGACTAATTAAATATATGGGGATTGATTGTGTAAATCATCCATTCTTATATAGTGGGCTTATGATCCATGGTTTATTGGATTGGGCTAAAACCCATAGGGTGCTCCATAGATGGCCCATAGAGGTTAAAACCCATGGATCATGGAGGAAATGAAAAGCCATGTCAATTATGGTTTACATGGTGTATCCCTACTTGTGACACACTATATAAAGATCCCATAGGCTAGCAAAATCGGCACATAGATAAGAACAAGGAGGGCTAGCCGATTTTGAGTGGTAGTGTGCTTCTCTCAAGTTATTCCAAGAGTTGTGGTGTTGTGTGAAACATTTGAGGCATCACATTTGGGGTGCTAGGCTCATAAAGTTCTTAAGGAATCCAAGCAACAAGAAAGGTATGTTATTCTACTAGATTTTATATTACTAGTTCCCCATGCCATGCTAGTTAGGATAAGAACCTTGGAAAAATCAAATTTGCATGTATCTTAGTAAAACATAGATCCAAGGTTTCTAGGGTTGAATTTACACCATAGGAGTGTTAGAATGATCAAAACCCACCAGTGGTATCAGAGCCTAGGCTTATTTTGTTGATACTTTATGCAAAATGCTTGAAAAAGTCAAAAATTTTGTTCACTGATCAGTGGATTCGCCAAGTCCATGGGGGGACTCCACGCGTCCAAGTGTAAATGCAACCTACTCGTCGAGTAGATTCTTGCACTCGACGAGTAGGAGGCCCTGTGTGCAAATTTTCAAGTTTTGCTGCTGGAAATGGTCTAGAATCATTACCCTAAACTGTTTTGGACTTGTAAAACCTGTTTTTGGTAAGGTAATGATTATGCTAATCCATTTTCAATGGTTATTATCAAAATTTCAAGTTTTATATGTGTTTATATGATTCTTGAAATTGTTGATATGCATGTTCATACACTTATGAGTTTGGTATATCATAGGAATTATTTGCAAATTGTTTGTTAGTTTAATTCTTGATCTAAATGTTTTAAATGGAGTCCAAAATTTTCCTCAAGTTATGGATTACCAAAAGTATTTTCTTTTAAAGTCCATTAAAGAACACATAGGTTACATAAAATGAAGAGTCTTCATTTTAATAAACCATTAACTCATAAGTTATGAAGTTGAAAAGTTTTGAATAGTTACAAAACTTGCCCTCAAGTTTTGGAACATGTAAAGTCACTTTAGAAAACTTTAGTTCCAACCCCTAGATTTTTAAAAGTTAAAATTCAACCCTTATACTTTACAGTATTATAAGTTAATAATATATATATATATATATATATATATATATATATATATATATATATATATATGTATAAGATCAAGTCGTTTTACCGTTAGTAGGCCTCATTCACGAAGCCGGTCTATAAGGGGGTATAAGGTTGTTACCTATAAAATCACAGCTTAATGGGTGTCCACTCTCACCCACCGCTTCCTTGACTGGTTGAGGGCCGTTAGCCGAATGGGTAGGACAATGACTTTAATTCTCATTAAAAGTATAATCATCATTATAAAATAACTAAATGTTTTATAAATTCCCAATCTTAGTGACTTTAGGAAAATATGAATTTCGTGCTAACCCATGAAATTACACTTTGCACCTTGCTTAATTCGTTAGTGGAGCGTGTGTGGTTAACCGGCACACTAACTTGGATTTAACAAGGTTGGCAAAGGGTGACTTAAGGTTTATCATAGATTGGTGGAGCGCATGTGGTTAACCGACACATCGATTAGGTGATAAACATTAAGAGTACCAAATTAATTTGCATGGTTATTCACACCTTGTTTTTTGATCCTCGGCATCCCAGTCACAAAACTTGAAGGGCACAATCGAGATTGAAACATGCCATTGAAAAGTTCAATGAATCTCAAAAGAATCTAGGAGTTTCAAAACCAATTAAAACCTAATAAAACATTTCGTTTTCATGGTGGAAATTGGTGAATCGTCATTCACCTACCTTCAAATATTTTATAGCTTGGATTACGGCATCCCACTTCTAAGTTATAAAATATTGTGTTGGATCCTAGCCTTAATATTACATTTGGGTGTCTTATTAAGGACTATCTATATATCTAATCTAAACTTGTCTTTCTTCCTTTTCAGATGTCTTCCAACAATGCTGCTTCTGGCTCAAACTCTATCGGCTCCTTCTCTCTCATGAACCTTTGTGGGAGAGTCATCTTTGATGGGACTAATTTCAATGATTGGATTAGGAACATAAGGATGGTCACTCTCTATGAGGACAAGGAATATGTCCTCGACAAGAAGCTGAAGGAACTTGATGCGTCTTCTGCTACTCCATAGGAGGTCACTGACTTCAGGGCTCATGAGAGAGATGCCACTAAAGTGGCATGTATCATGCTGGCCATGATGACAACCGAGCTCCAAAAGTCCTATGAGGACTTTTATCCTTTTGAGATGCACCAGGATTTGATGGAAAGATACCATCAGAGTGCTCACCAAGAGCGATATGAAATAATCTCCTCCATGATAACAACCCGAATGAAGGATGGTGAACCCATCACGGGCCACATGTAGAAAATGCAAAGGTTTGTGGACTGTCTGATGAAGTTGAATGTGAACTTCCCCGAGGAGTTGGAAATTGACATCATATTGCACTCCTTACCTACTTGTTATGATCAGTTCTGAATGACCTATCATATGAACAAGGAGTAAATCACACTCATCAAACTTCAACGACTTTTGAAGACCGTTGAAAGTGGTCTTAAAGATAAATCGGTTGTTACCACTCCTACTCCTACCACCGCCCCTGTTCTGGTCATTGGGCAAGGTAAAGGCAAGATGAGGAAGACCCCTTCGAAGGGTACCAAGGGAAAGTCTCTTGATGGCTCCTCTTCAAGTAGAACCAAAGTTGGTTCTGTCACTCCTTTTGCCAACCCTAAAGAGGCCGAATGCTTCTATTACCATGAAAAGGTGCACTGGAAGCCCAACCATGCAAGTATTTACACTATATTGTCTAATAACTCACAATATTCTAATTCTTGGGTCCTTGATACAGGTTGTGGTATTCACATATGTTCTGATTTGCAGGGACTAAGAAGAAGTGAGAATGTGGAGCATGGGAAGATAAACTTAATCATGAGGAATAGGAAACCTTCACCTGTCACCAAGATTAGAGTTTATTCTTTGTTGCTAAGTTGTGGGTTAAGATTAGATTTGAATAAATGTTGTTACTCGTCTGAAATGACAAGAAATATTATTTCCCTTCACGGTTCGTACAAACAAGGATTTACTTTTTCATTTGATAATGAATGTGGTGGTATTAATGGTTTTTATAATAATGTTCTTTATTTTAAAGCATTACCTTGTGATGGTGTATATGAAACTGTGTTGGTTGTAGATAACCTAGGAAATAATGTGTTGTGTATTGATTCTTCCACTATCTTGGATAAAGCATCATTGTGGCATTGTCGTCTTGGACATGTTAGCAAGAAACGTATAAGCCAACTCCAAAAGGATGGAGTCTAGGAGTCATTTGACCTAAAGTCGGATGATAGTTGTGAATCTTGTTTACTTGGAAAAATGACAAAAGTCACCCTTCACCGGTACCTGTGATAGAGGTGAAGGTTTGTTGGATCTCATACACACAGAGGTGTGTGGACCCTTCAGGACCGCCACAAGGGATGCTAACCGCTTCTATGTGACTTTTACTGATGATTATAGTAGATATGGATATGTCTACTTAATCAAGCATAAGTCAGAAACCTTTGAAAAGTTCAAAGAGTTTAAAAAGGAAGTGGAGTATCAGCTGGGCAGGAACATTATGATGCTTCGATCTGATCGAGGTGGTGAGTATCTTAGTACAGAGTTCCTTAACTATCTTAAGGAATGTGGGATTGTCTCACAATTGACACCTCCCTGAACACCACAACTTAATGGTCTGGCTGAGAGGCGTAATCGAACCTTGTTGGACATGGTTCGTTCCAGGATGAGTCGAGCTTCACTACCAATCTCATATTGGGGGTATGCCTTAGAGAATACCGCCCGTATCCTTAATCTAGTCCCTACCAAAAAGGTTGCCAAAACACCTCATGAGATGTGGACCGGGAAAGTTCCTAATTTATACCACATCAAGATTTGGGGTTGCGAGGCTTTCATGAGACGTGAGACTCATGATAAGATCGAACCTCAAAGTGAGAGGTGTATTTTCATTGGCTACCCACATAAATCCTTTGGTTACCTCTTCTATAGACCCATTGAAAATGTGGTCTTTGTGGCAAGGAGAGGAGTCTTTCGTGAGAGAGAGTTCATAAGCCAAGGAAACAGTGGGAGGCAAATTAACCTTAAAGAAATTCAAGAGTCAAGTGGTGAAGGAACCTCAAATCCTAGCAATCAACCTGAGGAGGAAACTCCTGTTGATCCAACTGACGAGTCTGTACCTTTGAGGCATTCCACTAGAGTTAGGAATTCACTTGAGCATTACTATGGTTTCCATATTACTGCAGAAGGTGATACACTTATCAGTGATAGTACACTAGTAAATTTGGATGAACCTAACAGCTACACGGAAACCATGACAGGCCCCGAGTCTGCTAAATAGAAAGAGGCTATGGACAGCGAGATACAGCCCATGTATGATAATCAAGTTTGGAACTTGGTTGAAAATGTACCAGGTCGTAAGCCAGTTGGGTACAAATGGATCTTCAAGAAGAAGACCGACATGGATGAGAATGTACACACTTATAAGGCGCGACTGGTTGCAAAGGGATTTTCTCAAACTCCTGGAGTTGACTATGATGAGACCTTTTCACCAGTAGTGAAGATTAAGTCTATTAGGGTTATACTAGCCATTGCTGCATTTCATGATTATGAAATATGGCAAATGGATGTCAAAACTGCTTTCCTTAATGGAAAGTTAGCTGAGGATGATTACATGAGCTGACCAAAGGGTTTTTTCAGTACAGTGTACCCTAATAGAGTGTGTAAGCTTGAGAAATCCATCTATGGATTGAAACAAGCACCACGCAGATGGAATCTTTGTTTCGATGAGAAAGTCAAAGATTTTGATTTTTCAAGGAGCGAAGATGAGTCCTGTGTATATGTCAAGGCTAGTGGGAGTATAGTTAGCTTTTTGGTATTGGATGTGGATGACATACTACTCATAGGAAATGACATCCCAACTCCGCAGGAGGTGAAGTCCTGGCTCGGGAAGTGTTTTGCTATGAAGGACCTTGGAGAAGCTGCCTATATCCTAGGTATAAGACTCAGAGCCCGAGTAAGACTGAGTTACCGATCTAGAGTAACGCTAAAATGAGTAAGACTCAGAGCCCGAGTACAGAGGTTGAGATAGCTGAGATTATTCGAGTACCGTATGCTACCGCTGTAGGCTCGATTATGTATGTTATAACTTGTACTCGTCCTGATGTGGCCTTTTCTTTGATCATGGTCAGCAGATATCAGGGGAACCCTGGCAAGGCTCACTGGACTGCAGTAAAGAACATTCTCAAGTACCTGCGGAGGACTAAGGACTGGGTCCTTACCCTTGGTAGGAGTGATGACTTGAGAGTAGTGGGGTATAGTGATGCTAGCTTCCAGACTAATATGGATAATTTCCGCTCTCAGTCAGGCTTGGTCTTTACCTTAAATGGAGAAGCAATTACTTGGAAAAGTTCCAAGCATGAGACAGTTGCTGATTCAACTTGCGAATTAGAGTACATAGCATCAAGCGAGGCAACAAAGGAGGCGATATAGTTGAAGAACTTCATTGGAGACCTTGGAGTTGTACCAGCTATAAAGGAGCCTATGGAGATTTTATGTGATAGTGAAAGTGCAGTTTTGTTAGCCAAGGAACCAAGGGATCACGGGAGATCCAGACACATCGACTGAAAATACCATTTCATTAGACATCGAATAGAAGAAGGACTCCTCGTGGAAAAGAGGGTATCATCGGATGAGAACCCAGCAGATCCCCTCACGAAGGGACTGAGTAGGGCTAAGCATCTTCAACATGCGAGGCACATTGGGCTAAAGGATGATATTAGTTTTAGAAATTAGATAGATTTTGAAATTTGTAAAGTGTAATTGACATTTGATGATTAAATAAAAGTTGTTATTTATTTATAAGTAAAGTGTTACTATCTTCTGTCAATCGTTTACTATCATTTCAATTTTTGCATGTTTTGACTTCAAGAATAATTATGTTATGGTATATCATATTATTCAAACCATCCACAGTCAATCATACTTTGGAAGTAGGTAATGAGGCAAGACTGTCATGAATGGGTCTGTAGTTTGTCTGGGACAAAGAGGCTGCAGTGTTCATGAGTACTCCTGGAATAGTGATTCGAGTATTGGATTCAAACCACACTCACTTGTATCACTTCATGGAATTTATCTCGAGTGATCGTGAGACAGTAATATCATATAATTCTTCAAACCTAGAGATATGAGTTGTTGACTATGAGTTGGTTATACATTGATTGTACAAAAACGCATTGGTAACTCGATGTTATAAAACGTGCTTTTGTGTATGATTCAACAAGTAGTTAGTACAAGCATATGAGTTGAAGTTTATCTATTCCTTATAGTCCTTGGAGGATTAGAAGCGATATATGGGCCCCTCGATGATTTTGTTTTGACATATGTACCGGTCCCGGTCAGAACCAAATTGATGTGTTCAATTTAGTTCTATGTCCAACAAATCGGAAATTGGGAAACAAACTGTGACATCTCCTAATTTCTCAGCCAGAAAAGACCGATTTATTTTATACTTTTTAAAATAAAATCAGAGAAATCTTTTTAAAAGATGTTGCGGAATTGGTCCCCAAACAAAATATGATAAAAGTTTATCAAAACCCTTCATTAAGAAGGTATATGTTTTCCATATATATATCAAAACCTCGGGATGTCATGTTCCGATACAGATCAAAAGCATAAACAAGACATTATAAGTCTTTCAACAGTTATTTACAACTACTGGCCTATAATCCAAAAATCTCTCGTCGTCCTCCGACTATGCTCGGGGTCCACTAGCTGTAACATAAAAAGCTGAGTGGGTCAGGCTTGGGAGCCTGGTGAGCATATAGGGTTTTCAACCCACAATAATAATAAACTTACTAAGTTCATCAATCAACAATAACCCTGATTACCTGTTCCCATTATCCTCACTTTATGTCCCTAAACACTTGTCATAAGGGACCTAGCTTAAAGAATATCATCGGGATGGACACTACTGCTAAGGGGTTTCCTCAGCCATACATGTCCTAAAGGAAACCATGAGGGGGATGGAGTACAGCGAATGAACACTCTCAGTTCATTAACACCTACAGGTTGCGGACCTGCTAATGTTTCCCACTGGACTGTCTAGAAAGTTCGCGGTCGTCATCCAAACTCCGCTAGATGACTGGATCTCAAAACTCATCGAGGCCTCTCATCAATTTTATTTTATCACACATCACTATCTACCAATGTTCTACCCAATAGATACCGAGGCTTTGCGGGATGTTAAGATGAAGAAAATATGGGTTTAGGGTTTAAAATTGACAATTTTTCAAAGTTACCCGGGAGGTCTCGCACCCTTCTATTTATAGGGGCGAGGCTTCTGTACTGACGATCAGGAAGAAGACACGCGGCAGCAGATCTGAAGCTCGCAGGGGGTGGCTCGCACGTGGGCTGCGCATGCGAAGGCCTCGCTGGCAGCTGGTGATTGGACCGAAGTCCGGATCCGATGAGGGGGTTCGTGGCACCTGCGAGGGTTCGGACGCACGAGGGAAAGAGGCACGCGTCGCATTTCTACTGGACCGAACCTCGGACTCGAGAAGGTTATGACACGCCTTGCCAGGTGGCTTCGGTGACTCAGCAATTTCTGGACACGCATCGGATGCGAAGCGAGGGTGACGTGGCCGAAGTACACGTGTGCGAAATTCCTCGGTTTTGGGGATTTTTCTCGTTTTTCGCGTCAAAACATCTAAAATCCATAACTTTCGCATACGAGCTCCATTTTTGACGTTCTTTATATGCACGCGTAGCTAAAATTACGCTCTACAACTTCTGTTTAGACTTTATTGGCTAATTTTGAATTTAAGTTATATATTATTATTTTTAACAGACCGGGACAGGAAATCCGTTAAAAATTCATAACTTCTTCATCCGACGTCCGTTTTCGTCAAACTTTTTACCGTTGTGCTCCTAATGACGAGACCTTGAATTCTCGTTTAGGTTGTGTCGGCTAAAAATTGCTCGATCTAAAATTCGAGTTTTTAGCTGTCTACTGCTAAGCTGAAACATCGAAAAATCATAATTTCCTCATACGAAGTCAGATTTGGGTGTTCTTTTTATCGAACTTCTCGGTTTGACAAATACTACGACTTTCATTTAGATTAATAAGGATAAAAAGTAGTTTATCAAAAACTCACTTTTTACGACATTCGGCACCGTGCCGGTTTTGTCGCGAAACTTCGACATGTCATACCTTCTTCGTTATAACTCGGATTTTGGTATTCTTTATATCCCCGAAATCCTTGTTTCGACCACTACAACTTTATGTAAAGATACCGGGCTTATATTACACTTTAATTTTGATGCTTATTTTTATTCTTAATTAATTAATCCATAATAATTAAGCATAAAACACATAATTCACATAATATTCACATAATTCCTTTTCATTTCTTCAAAGAGAGTTACAAAGGTTAACCTAGACTATCACCTCAATGTAAATGCCTAGGCTAGAAACACGAGTGTTACAATTCTCTCCCCCTTAGGATGATTCCGTCCCCGGAATCACATATCACCAAACAAATGCGGGTAGCGACTCATCATGTCACTCTCCGTTTCCCAAGTGAGATTTGGTCCATTCGTATGTTTCCAGCACACAAGCACTAAATCGACCATCTTGCATTGTAACTTGATATTCTTGCGGTCAACGATTGCCTCGGGTTCTTCGATCAACCTCTTGTTTTCATCCAACCTTAACTCAGAAATCGGAATTATGTCGGGTACATCTCCCGTGAACTTTCTCAAGTAACACACATGAAAGGTGTTATGAATACCCTCCAGTTCTTCCGGTAACTCTAGCTTGTAAGCTTGATTCCCGATCCTCTGAAGAACTTTAAATGGTCCAATAAACCTTGGACTCAACTTCCCTCTTTTACCAAATCTTATAAGTCCCTTCCACGACGAGACTTTAAGTAAAACCGAATCTCCAATTTCAAAGGTTATCGGTTGTCTTTTCTTGTCAGCATAACTCTTTTGTCGATCTTGAGCAGCTAACATCCTTTCCCTTATCACTTTCAACTTTTCAGCAGTCTCATGGACTATTTCAGGTCCCATAAACTGCTTTTCCCCAACTTCGAGCCAACATGATGGCGTTCGACACTTTTCCCCATACAAGGCGTGATAAGGTGCCATCCTAATGCTTGAGTGGAAACTATTATTATAGGAGAATTCTACTAAAGGTAAGTGTTCATCCCAGTTACCTTGGAATTCTAGGGTACATGCTCTTAGCATATCATCCAATGTTTGAATCGTTCGTTCGCTCTGACCATCGGTTTGCGGATGGTAAGCTGTACTCAAACATAACTTGGTACCCAATTCCTCTTGTAGACTCCTCCAAAATCTCGAGGTAAAACGACTATCATGATCGGACACAATCGTTAGCGGAACACTGTGAAGCCTCACAATTTCCTTCACGTAAGAATTCACAAGTTTATCATAGACCACTTCTCTTTGGCTGCTATGAAATGCGCACTCTTAGTGAAGCGATCAACGACCACCCAAATCATGTCGTGACCGTTCCTTGTTCTGGGCAGTTTAGTCACAAAATCCATTGTGATGTCTTCCCATTTACCCATGGGTACGGGTAAAGGTTCTAAACTCCCATATGGTTTCTGATGTTGTGCCTTAACCCTAGCACAAGTTACACACTTGGCCACATACTTAGCAACATCGAGCTTCATCGTCGGCCACCAATAATAGGGCTTTAAATCCCTATACATTTTTGTACTGCCGGGATGAATCGAGTACATGGTCTTGTGAGCTTCTTCCATCAGAAGATCTCTTACTCCGCCCGTCTTAGGTACCCAAATCCTATCTTGGAATACCTTCAACCCTTGGTTGTTTGTACCGAACACTAACGTTTTGCCCACAATTGTCGAGACAACTTCAATTCTCAACGCTCTTGGCCTTTTCTTTTCAAGGTTTAACTTCCGACTGAGAGCATCAGCAACAACATTTGCTTTAGCAGGGTGGTAAAGTATCTCACAGTCGTAGTCCTTGAGTAACTCTAGCCAGCGTCGTTACCTCATGTTCAATTCCTTCTGATTAAAGAGATATTGGAGACTCTTATGATTAGTGAAAAGTTTACACTTTGTACCATAAAGATAATGCCTCCATATCTTTAGGGTGAATACTACCGCTGCCAACTCCAAATCGTGAGTGGGGTAGTTCTTTTCATGCTCCTTCAATTGCCTTGATGCATACGCTCTCACTTTATCCCTTTGGGTCAGAATACAACCTAACCCAACTCCAGATGCATCGCTATAAACTGCGAAGTCATCAAGTCCTTTGGGCAACGAAAGAATCGGTGCTTCACACGATCTCTTCTTCAACTTCTCAAAGGCTTCCTTATGCTTCTCATTCCAAGCATAAGTAGCTCCTTTGTAGGTCAAAGCTGTTAATGGAGTAGAAATCGAAGAAAAGCCTTGGATAAACCTTCGGTAATATCCAGCTAATCCTAAAAAGCTTCGAATCTCCGTAGGGCTTTTTGGTTGTTCCCACTTCATCACAGCTTCAATCTTTGTTGGGTCAACCATTATTCCTTCTTGGTTAACCACATGACCTAAAAATTGGACTTCTTGAATCCAAAATTCACATTTGGAGAACTTTGCATACAACTTCTCCTTTTTCAGGACTTCTAGCACTTCACGCAGATGCTTTTCATGCTCCTGCTTGCTTTTCGAATAAATCAAGATGTCTTCTATGAATACTATCACGGATTTATCTAAGAATGGTTTACAAACCCTATTCATCAAATCCATGAAAGCTGCTGGGGGCATTGGTTAGTCCGAACGACATAACCAAAAATTCATAGTGTCCATATCTTGTTCTAAACGCAGTCTTTTCGATATCCTGCTCTCTCACCTTTAGTTGATGGTATCCCGACCTAAGATCGATCTTCGAGAAATAGCTCGAACCCTGCAACTGGTCAAACAAGTCATCGATCCTTGGCAATGGGTACTTGTTCTTTATCGTCACTTTGTTCAACTCTCTATAATCGATGCACATTCTCATGCTTCCGTCTTTCTTCCTTACAAATAACACAGGGGCTCCCCAGGACGATGAACTAGGTCAAATGAAATCCTTTTCCAATAACTCCTGAAGTTGTGTCATAAGTTCTTTCATCTTTGTCAGTGCTAATCAATAGGGTGCTTTTGCTATCGGCGTCGTTCCTGGTAACAAGTCGATACGAAATTCTACTTGTCGATCAGGGGGCAATCCGGGAAGATCTTCAGGAAAGACTTTCGGATAATCACACACCATCGAAATATTCTGCACCTCCTTCTTTTCCATCTTAGCATCGATCACGAACGCTAGATATGATGTACATCCCTTGGCTGAACACTTTCTGGCTTTCATTAAGGAAATGATTCCAGAATTTACTCTGCGTTTGTCTCCGTACACCATAAACGACTCTTTCCCTGGCAGGTTTACTTTTACTATCTTCTTTCTACATAATATTTCTGCATCGTTGGCACTAAGCCAATCCATTCCTAAAAATATGTCGAATCCATTTAACTTAATAGGCAATAATTCCTCGTGGAACTTATTCCCATCCAAGTGAATGAGGATGTTTTTCATACGATGGCAAACAGGTACAAACTTGCCACTAGCAATCTCGACTAATAAGGCATTAACTAGCCTATCTACAGGCAAAGCTAGCTTTCTACCAAATTTATGTGATATAAAGGAGTAATTGGCTCCAGAATCAAACAAAATTTGGACAGGCAATTCGTTTACAAGAAAGGTACCTGAAGCGATATCGACTTCTTCTTTTGCAACTTCAAGTGTCATCTGAAAGGCTCTCGCCTTCAGCTTTGGTGGTAGATTGGGCATTGCGACATCCTTTCTCTTTGGACAGTCTTTAAGAACATGCCCTACTTCATGGCACTCAAAACATACCCTCTTGTCGGACGGACACACGTTGGCATAATGCCCAATCTTTTCACATTTGAAGCAAGTCACCTCCTCACTACATCTCCAAGAGTGCTTTCTCTTGCACTTCTCACACCATTTCACTTCACCTCCTTCTCTTCCAAACGTCTTGGACTTAGAAAATTTGCTTTTCTTGTAGGAACCCGAAGTTCCTTCAAATTTTCTCTTTTCACCAACTTCTGCCCTCTCCAGACCCTTCTCTTTGATCTGAAACTCGACATTCTTAGCAGCCCAGATGGCGGCTTTCAAAGTGGTTGCTTGCTTAACCATCGGACCAAAGTCCGCTGGTAATCCGAGGGCAAACTTGTTGACCTTAGAGAGTTCAGTTGGAACTAGATGAGGAACAAGCTTCATATTTTCCATAAAACTAGCAGCGTATTCAGTAACGCTCATCTTTCCTTTCTTTAAATTCTAGAACTCATTGTTGATTTCCAGAAGATCCTGCTCAGAGCAGTACTGTAATTTTAGTTGTACCACAAACTCTTCCCAAGACATCTTACTAGCTTCTCTTTTGGGCATCGAATCAGCTAGTAACTTCCACCAGCTCAACACACCAAACTTTAATAGAGGAGTCGCAAGTGCGGTCTTTTGTTTGTTGCTGCACTCGCAACTTTCAAACATCGTCTCCATTTCGGAGATCCAATTCATGACTTCCACCGGTGTCGGACTTCCAGATAGACACGGCGGTTTAGATGCCATGAAATCTTTGTATTTGCATCCGCGTCCATCAACTCCTCCATCGTGGTTGTTTTGTCTAACTATCGGTGGTTGGCTTAACCAAGAGTCCTACTGTAGTTCCCTCCTACTGATTGCCCTTCATTCAAAACGGGCTGTTCAACAGGCATCGTAGTCTCTTCCCTATGTTGTTGTAGTAATCGCCTTGTCTCCTCTATTTAGCGATCTAACATCATCCGGATCATTGCTTGTACCCCAGCCACCGTCATTGGCTCAGGTGCAGCTCCTACAACAGGTACTTGCTCAACTACTTGAGGTTGAGGCTGTTGATCCCTGTTTCCGTTTGTATTTGTAGCTCCACTACGAGTTCTGGCCATTACAATATATATAATGAATAAGGCGAATTTAGGTCTTTATCCTCTTTAGACATGTCAGTTCCCTTATCACTCCGAAACGTTTACATGTTAGTTCTAATCTCGTAATCATACACTTAGAATCCTAAACACATAAGGTTTCCAGATCCGGTCGACAACAAACCATAGATCCGAACAAATAATGGCACACATGGCAAACACATAGCATTTAGCACATAAGGGCATTTTACGCATCTTCCCTAAAATAAACTAGTGCTCGTGACTAAAATATGGTAGACACTCATCTCACAATCATCAGTTAGCATTCTAAGTTCAAGTCTAGAAATTCTACAATTTCTTAGTTCGCTTAAACTAATGCTCTGATACCAACTGTGACATCCCCTAATTTCTCGGCCAGAAAAGACCGATTTAATTTATGCTTCTTAAAATAAAATCAGAGAAATCTTTTTAAAAGATGTTGTGGAATTGGTCCCCAAACAAAATATGATAAAAGTTTATCAAAACCCTTCATTAAGAAGGTATATGTTTTCCATATATATATATATATATATATATATATATATATATATATATATATATATATATATATATATATATATATATATCTATCAAAACCTCAGGATGTCATGTTCCGATACAGATCAAAAGCATAAACAAGACATTATAAGTCTTTCAACAGTTATTTACAACTACTGGCCTATAATCCAAAAATCTCTCGTCGTCCTCCGTCTATGCTCGGGGTCCACTACCTATAACATAAAAAGCTGAGTGGGTCAGGCTTGGGAGCCAGGTGAGCATATAGGGTTTTCAACCCACAATAATAATAAACTTACTAAGTTCATCAATCAACAATAACCCTGATTACCCGTTCTCGTTATCCTCACTTTATGTCCCTAAACACTTGTCACAAGGGACCTAGCTTAAAGAATATCATCGGGATGGACACTACTACTAAGGGGGTTCCTCAGCCATACATGTCCTAAAGGAAACCATGAGGGGGATGGAGTACAACGAATGAACACTCTCAGTTCATTAACACCTACAGGTTGCGGACCTGCTAATGTTTCCCACTAGACTGTCTAAAAAGTCAGTGGTCGTCATCCAAACTCCGCTAGATGACTGGATCTCAAAATTCATTGAGGCCTCTCATCAATTTTATTTTATCACACATCACTATCTACCCATGTTCTACCCAGCATATTTGTAGACAAAAATACTTATACAGTTTAAAACTTGTATAAAACATCAACTCAACAATCACCGCGAATAAACAATTAATATATTTACACATAGCACGTATTATAAGGTAAATAATTCATATCTATGTGTAAAATGAAAGTGACTATACACTCACTTGATTTGATGATAATCGGGCAACAATTCGTTTCCTAAAACGATCGTTTCTAATAAAACCGGGAGTTTTATTGAGAAACCGGGCTTTTTAAAAGTCGGGCTTCGAAACCGAAAAAAATAAATTTTCCGGGCTTCTCGGGCACTCCGTGGCGTATTCCGGGCTTTACAATCAATACCAGGGCTTTGCGGGATGTTAAGATGAAGAAAATATGGGTTTTGGGGTTAAAATTGACAATTTTTCAAAGTTACCCGGGAGGTCTCGCACCCTTCTATTTATAGGGGCGAGGCTTCTGTTCTGACGATCAGGAAGAAGACACGCGACAGCAGATCTGAAGCTCGCAGGGGGTGGCTCGCACGTGGGCTGCGCATGCGAAGGCCTCGCTGGCAGCTGGTGATTGGACCGAAGTCCGGATCCGATGAGGGGGTTCGTGGCACCTGCGAGGGTTCGGACGCACGAGGGAAAGAGGCACGCGTCGCATTTCTACTGGACCGAACCTCGGACTCGAGAAGGTTATGACACGCCTTGCCAGGTGGCTTCGGTGACTCAACAATTTCTGGACACGCGTCGGATGCGAAGCGAGGGTGACGTGGCCGAAGTACACGTGTGCGAAATTCCTCGGTTTTGGGGATTTTTCTCGTTTTTCGCGTCAAAACATCTAAAATCCATAACTTTCGCATACGAGCTCCATTTTTGACGTTCTTTATATGCACGCATAGCTAAAATTACGCTCTACAACTTCCGTTTAGACTTTATTGGCTAATTTTGAATTTAAGTTATATATTATTATTTTTAACAGACCGGGACAGGAAATCCGTTAAAAATTCATAACTTCTTCATCCGACGTCCGTTTTCGTCAAACTTTTTACCGTTGTGCTCCTAATGACGAGACCTTGAATTCTCGTTTAGGTTGTGTCGGCTGAAAATTGCTCGATCTAAAATTCGAGTTTTTAGCTGTCTACTGCTAAGCTGAAACATCGAAAAATCATAATTTCCTCATACGAAGTCAGATTTGGGTGTTCTTTTTATCAAACTTCTCGGTTTGACGAATACTACGACTTTCATTTAGATTAATAAGGCTAAAAAGTAATTTATCAAAAACTCACTTTTTACGACATTCGGCACCGTGCCGGTTTTGTCGCGAAACTTCGACATGTCATACCTTCTTCGTTATAACTCGGATTTTGGTATTCTTTATATCCCCGAAATCCTTGTTTCGACCACTACAACTTTATGTAAAGATACCGGGCTTATATTACACTTTAATTTTGATGCTTATTTTTATTCTTAATTAATTAAGCCCTAATAATTAAGCATAAAACACATAATTCACATAATATTCACATAATTCCTTTTCATTTCTTCAAAGAGAGTTACAAAGGTTAACCTAGACTATCACCTCAATGTAAATGCCTAGGCTAGAAACACGAGTGTTACAATTCTCTCCCCCTTAGGATGATTCCGTCCCCGGAATCACATATCACCAAACAAATGCGGGTAGCGACTCATCATGTCACTCTCCGTTTCCCAAGTGAGATTTGGTCCATTCGTATGTTTCCAGCACACAAGCACTAAATCGACCATCTTGCATCGTAACTTCATATTCTTGCGGTCAACGATTGCCTCGGGTTCTTCGATCAACCTCTTGTTTTCATCCAACCTTAACTCAGAAATCGGAATTATGTTGGGTACATTGATTCCCGATCCTCTGAAGAACTTTAAATGGTCCAATAAACCTTGGACTCAACTTCCCTCTTTTACCAAATCTTATAAGTCCCTTTCCACGACGAGACTTTAAGTAAAACCGAATCTCCAACTTCAAAGGTTATCGGTTGTCTTTTCTTGTCAGCATAACTCTTTTGTCGATCTTGAGCAGCTAACATCCTTTCCCTTATCACTTTCAACTTTTCAGAAGTCTCATGGACTATTTCAGGTCCCATAAACTGCTTTTCCCCAGCTTCCAGCCAACATGATGGCGTTCGACACTTTTCCCCATACAAGGCGTGATAAGGTGCCATCCTAATGCTTGAGTGGAAACTATTATTATAGGAGAATTCTACTAAAGGTAAGTGTTCATCCCAGTTACCTTGGAATTCTAGGGTACATGCTCTTAGCATATCATCCAATGTTTGAATCGTTCGTTCGCTCTGACCATCGGTTTGCGGATGGTAAGCTGTACTCAAACATAACTTGGTACCCAATTCCTCTTGTAGACTCCTCCAAAATCTCGAGGTAAAACGACTATCATGATCGGACACAATCGTTAGCGGAACACCGTGAAGCCTCACAATTTCCTTCACGTAAGAATTCACAAGTTTATCATAGACCACTTCTCTTTGGCTGCTATGAAATACGCACTCTTAGTGAAGCGATCAACGACCACCCAAATCATGTCGTGACCGTTCCTTGTTCTGGGCAGTTTAGTCACAAAATCCATGGTGATGTCTTCCCATTTACCCATGGGTACGGGTAAAGGTTCTAAACTCCCATATGGTTTCTGATGTTGTGCCTTAACCCTAGCACAAGTTACACACTCGGCCACATACTTAGCAACATCGAGCTTCATCGTCGGCCACCAATAATAGGGCTTTAAATCCCTATACATTTTTGTGCTGCCGGGATGAATCGAGTACATGGTCTTGTGAGCTTCTTCCATCAGAAGATCTCTTACTCCGCCTGTCTTAGGTACCCAAATCCTATCTTGGAATACCTTCAACCCTTGGTTGTTTGTACCGAACACTAACGTTTTGCCCAAACGTTCTTCCTTTCGGTCATTTTTCTCCAAAGCTTTCTCTTGAGCTTTCTTTATACTTTCCACAATTGTCGAGACAACTTTAATTCTCAACGCTCTTGGCCTTTTCTTTTCAAGGTTTACCTTCCAACTGAGAGCATCAGCAACAACATTTGCTTTACCAGGGTGGTAAAGTATCTCACAGTCGTAGTCCTTGAGTAACTCTAGCCAGCGTCGTTGCCTCATGTTCAATTCCTTCTGATTAAAGAGATATTGGAGACTCTTATGATCAGTGAAAAGTTTACACTTTGTGCCATAAAGATAATGCCTCCATATCTTTAGGGCGAATACTACCGCTGCTAAATCCAAATCGTGAGTGGGGTAGTTCTTTTCATGCTCCTTCAATTGCCTTGATGCATACGCTATCACTTTATCCCTTTGGGTCAGAACACGACCTAACCCAACTCCAGATGCATCGCTATAAACTGCGAAGTAATCAACTCCTTCGGGCATCGAAAGAATCGGTGCTTCACACAATCTCTTCTTCAACTTCTCAAAGGCTTCCTTATGCTTCTCATTCCAAGCATAAGTAGCTCCTTTGTAGGTCAAAGCTGTTAATGGAGTAGAAATCGAATAAAAGCCTTGGATAAACCTTCGGTAATATCCAGCTAATCCTAAAAAGCTTCGAATCTCCGTAGGGCTTTTTGGTTGTTCCCACTTCATCACAGCTTCAATCATTGTTGGGTCAACCATTATTCCTTCTTGGTTAACCACATGACCTAAAAATTAGACTTCTTGAATCCAAAATTTACATTTGGAGAACTTTGCATACAACTCTCCTTTTTCAGGACTTCTAGCACTTCACGTAGATGCTTTTCATGCTCCTGCTTGCTTTTCGAATAAATCAAGATGTCGTCTATGAATACTATCGCGGATTTATCTAAGAATGGTTTACAAACCCTATTCATCAAATCCATGAAAGCTACTGGGGCATTGGGTCAATCTTACACGGTGGAATGGCCACGTTAAGTCACTTACGCTAATAGTGGCTAACTCTATAGGCTAGGAGAGCCTAAAATATCTGATGATGGGTGAGTACTGCCCAAGGGGCAAAGTACAAATATTGGACTAGGAACTCTGGAACCTGACTATGACAGGTTCTGTCACACCCCAAAACCGGAACGGCGGAAACGTTTTCGGGTGGATGACGTCATGTCAAGTATCACAACATATGCAGTATAGTAATCACAGTACAACAACCATTGCATTAATAGTAATAGTTTTACATAAGTTACATTTCATAGCATCATCAAAGTAATACAAGTAATAATATATGTGCAGCTTCGTACTAGGCTGTCTTCACCAAAAGCTCCTGGGATGTACCTATCTATTGCTGACCTGAGAATACAAGTTATTTGAAAGCGAGTATCAGCATTTTTATAAATGCTGGTGAGTTCGTAAGTATTTAGTGTCATTTTATCCAAATAACTTTATGATAAGTAGTAGTTTAGAATCAACAGTGTATTAGAGTCCTTTCCAGAAAATCCTATATTTTCTAAATAAAAGTAGTCTTCTACCAAGACCCGTCAATGTTATGTTTTTAAAGAGAAATTTCCCTGAAATATTATCATTACCAAAATACGGTATTTGACTTTATGGAAAGTAAGAGAATATTACTAGTAAAAGTACTAAGGGAAAATATCATATGCCTCAGCAGGAGATACTACTGACTAAGGCAAAGAAATCATAGACTCCAGGAGTGTGTCGAATGAACGACACGCCTGACTCAGTCTAACAAAAGAGAGACATAGACCCCAGACGGTATCAAATGAAAGATACGTCTAGCAAGGTCTAAAAATAGGGAAGACATACCCTAGACAGTATCAACTAAATGATACATCTAGCAAGGTCAAAAAGCAGTGAATACAGTGTTAAATTCCCGTTACCTTAAAGCCATGAATTATAAGGTAACACCGAGATACTCGTAACCATACTGATAGACACTAGAGAACTTGACGCCCTGCAAGCGTCGAAAAGAATGTGAAATTAGTCACCCCTTGGCTTGCTAGGCCGTGGACTGTAGATAGCAGTCAGGGTGTGGGGGTTGTCAATCCCGTATAGATCTATACACACAATGCCCGCTCTCCCTACAGGAGACTCTGGTTACCAACTAGACAACGGAGAAGGCCGTGTCCTGAAGATGCATCTCGTATAGTGAGATCTGATGTAAAATACTGGACTAATGATAGAGACTCACAACTAAACTGACCGATGTAAACCTATATGTCTATGCTTTTAGACATAATATATAACTAATGATCAAACGACCTTCGGACGGATATCTGATCCCACCAGACCACATCTCAACGAAGAAAAGGAAATAGGGCGAACTAGCCTTCCTAAGTCCTTTAAACATTATTTATATAACTTATACAAGAACAGACATACATTTAACTAAGTAGAAGCATTTAACAAAGTTGAAGTGTTTAATGAAGTAGAAGTGTTTCACAAAGTAGAAGTGTTAACAAGTAGGAGCGTATCGTGAAGTAGAAGCGTATCGTGAAGTAGGAGCGTATCGTGAAGTAGAAGCGTATCGTGAAGTAGGAGCGTATCGTGAAGTAGGAGCATATTACGAAGTAAAAGTTTATCATGAAGTAAAAGCGTTAACAAAGTATAATCGTTAATAAGTAGGAGCGTTTCACAAAGTAGAAGCGTATCATGAAGTAAAAGCGTTAACAAAGTAATAGCATTTAACTAAGTAGGAGCATTTACTAAGTAGAAGTATAAGGAATCAGTAATATCTAACAAAGTAGGAGTATAAAACATGGAATAAATTTTGATGAAAACTTTGGATAACCTTTATACTTAAGAAAATCACGACTTGGTAATCTTTTGTAAAATAAGTTTGAAAACCTTTCATAAACAAGTTTTGAATGAACTTTGATAAAACATTATAGGTAAAGGAATCCTTTGGTTAAAATGCTGCTATAACTGAATCTAAAGTAAAACATACAACACGAGTGTCAAGTTGAGAAAAGATTTGAACAAGTAAAGACGTTTTGGAAAACCATGTACAGTATCATACTTGGTAAAACAGTTGACAGTATAATAAATCCTTGTGCATGCGGGTTATCAATCACATGTGATTGATATGATAACCGACATGTTTTAACTTGTATCCCCCCATAAAAGCATGTAAAAACATTGAAAAGGTTCATTCAGGGGTATGAACTCACCTGTTGTAAGTGGATTCGACGAAGGTGCCGGTTGGGTGCTCGGTGTCAAGTAAAGACTTGAACACACTTAGTGACCTATTAACATATGATGACATATGTTTACACACATTTAGTAAATATAATACTAAATTTAAACATGTATACGCATCCTAAAATGCGGAAAACACTTTGGTCAAGTGTTAGGAGTGTCCCGGGTAACATCTAAGGGTGTGTATGGCCTAGATAAGGAGTTTACTCCTCAAGAGTAAACTCTTTATAGAGTTTACGGCCCTAAGACCTCGTTCCCCATGAGTTTACGGCCGTAAACTCATGGATGGTGTGTTCTTTGATGCATTAAGGTCTTATAACACTCGTGGAACTAGGCTAGGTTCAATTCTAGGGCTTTTGAAGGTTTTAAGGCTTCAAAATGGACCCTTTTAAGGAGTTTACGTCCAGTGACACTACTTGAGGAGTTTACGGCCGTAAACACATGAGTTTACGGTCGTAAACTCATGCTTGGCCATTTATCTTGTTGTTTGATGGTTCTACCTCATGCATGTAAGGTTCTAGTCACTTTTAGGAGCATAAGAAGGTGTTTAGGGCCCTTAAACACCTTGGAAAGGTGTTTACGGTCTAAGGAGATGTTCTTGGGGAGTTTACTACCTTAAACACATGAGTTTATGGTAGTAAACTCATTTTGTCCATGAATCCTATGTTTTGTTGGTTGTAGGTTAAGCATACGAAGTTCTAGGTCCAATTCCAAGCCATACAAAGTGTTAAGGGCACTTTAACACCCTTTGGGGGTGTTTATGGTCTAAGAATAGGTGTTTACGGTCTAAGAATCTTCTTGGACCATAAAATCAAGTGTGACATGATTTTGTATGCTTTGGTGCATATCTTGAAGGAAAATAAGGCTCTATGCACTCAAGGAAGTCCATGGAAGCTCTTAGAGGTGTTTGAGGGGTAGTTTAACACTTAGACATGTGTTTATGGTCCATGTATATGGGTTTACGGTCTAAGAACATCCTTAGATCGTAAACTCATGTTTACTCCCCATTTGGTCCGATTTTGGTGTTCTAAGTCTTTTCGGGTAAGCCTCTAAGCCATTGCTAAGCATGAGAAGTGGTTTGGAAGGGTTTTGAGCATTAAAACCCACATCCAAGGGGTTTACGGTTTTGGGAGGCTCCCAAGACCATAAACACATGTTCTTGAGGTTTTTGGATGTTTAAGACCCGAATTTGAAAGATAGATAAGTTAGATAACAAGCTAAGAAGGTTAGCTTACCGATTTGGAGCTTGAAAGAGTGATTTTTGACCAAAACCCGTTTGTAGAGAGAGAAAGTAGAGAGAGAGAGTCGAAGGTGGGATTGAAACCCACTCCTCCTTTATATATGGTGAAGTTTATGGCTTGGCTGGGGTTCACCTGACACCAACCGCGAACGGGGTTTTTCACAACTATTATTAATCACGGCAAATTTAAAAATTATACCGCCTTAATTTTGGTTCGATTGACGAATATTATTTAAAATATTCTAACGGGTTTAAATCCAGTCAAAAATATTTTCGGGATAAATTTGGCTAATTTTTGACGTAATTAATTTCGACGTTAAAACTAACGGAAATTTTTGGGTTGTCACATCATCCCCACGTTAGAGGGAATTTCGTCCCGAAATTTAGGTTTAGGCAAGGAAGTAGGTATGAATGACCGAGTAAAGGTATGAGGGTACTTCCTATTTGGTTGGTCCTTGCACTCCCAAGTGAACTCCGGTCTTCGCTTGACGTTCCAGCAAAGCTTCACTTACGGGATGCGGATTCCATCTTGTGCCGTTAGCGATTCCTATAGGTTCGTCTACGAAGTTAGGGTTCCTAATGGTTTCTATCAAGATGAGTGGGATACAAAGAGTGGCGTCGGGCAACATTTATCAATGTCTAAGAAGTGGATTGATTTGGGGTGAAGCTTGTGGGATTTCCGAAAGTAGTAGTGGTCTGACGAGGGTTGGTCCAATCTTCGTAAAGAATCTCGGATGGTCCTAAGCTCTCGGAAGGGTAGAGCTTTTCAGTACTTAGAACATAGTGTACTTCTATGGCGAGATCATTACTGGCATGATCTCCATTCCGAAGTTCCAACCGTTCTCTCATACTGGGAGTGTAGTCCTTCTGGTTGGTTCTTAGAAAGCTCGGGTTGTCCTTGGATTCGTGTTCTTGTTAATTGG
This sequence comes from Lactuca serriola, assembly GCF_051521515.1. NCBI lineage: Eukaryota > Viridiplantae > Streptophyta > Magnoliopsida > Asterales > Asteraceae > Lactuca > Lactuca serriola. Next base: position 253,470,839 of record NC_136410.1, on the reverse strand, counting down.
CTCACCGAGGCTTTCTAGATCATCGGATGGATTTCATGTCTACAGGTATCTGTTTGCTGCAGAGTGTCTATCTTAATCTTGTGCAAATTGAACCTGCACTTCTGATTCTTGAGATATTTCTAATGGAAACCCTCAGGGTCGGGGAGATAGGGTTTCACCAGACGAGTGTTAGACTATCTCGGGAGGTGGTTCTACTATTTTTGTGTGAGATAGTATTCGTGGAACACCTAGTAGTCCAATGAATCTCTAAGACATGCCCTATTCTCTAAGGCGTTGGTTTATTTCAGTTGTAGAAAGCGCGTGTTCTTGTATAACCCATTAACTAACACCAAGACTGGTGTCGAGTCTATAATCTCTTCGGGATCTGGGTTATAAGGCTTAACACAACTTACTCTCGCACTTTATTCAAGTATCCTTGGCTGCGAAGGTTATCCTGTGGTTCTCGGTATTCTAGTGTTTACTTCGGAGAATGCAGTTCATCGTCTACGGGGCGACGGTGATTTCCTCCACGCGAGAAGGCGGAGTATCCTAGGCACTACTCGTCGGTAACGGGGTGGACGAAGTGCCTGAGTAGTGCGAACATCTTCTGTAACTACTCTTCCGAAGATTCTGAGTTTTCTCGATCTAGGTCAAATCTAGTGAGTATAGGGTTCCATCACTCGGAACTTTATTCACCTCATCTACTCTTCTTAGAGTTTAACTTATCGTAGCCTCCAGGGTTCCGGGATATCCGCTGAGATGCTTACTTTGGGGGATTAAGCGTGAGTGGATGGTCGTAGTCAATGTCCTTGACTCTTACGACTCAGATTTCTTTATCAACTGAGGGTGTTAGCTACTATGTTGGCTTAACCGGGATGACAACAAATTTCAGATTTGTGGTCATTATAGTAGCTCAACCCGTAGGGGCTAGGATGAAGGGTTTTACTATGAGGTTCGTGGTAGAGCTCATACATGGCTTAAACACTAATACTTGGTGTATGCAAGCCATATATAATTGAGGTCGGCAGGACGTTCAGTTGTGCGACTCCACCCCAGACCCACAACCCAACGAGGAACAAGGAGTAGGGAGGAAGCACACATCTTAAATCTTTTTGATCTCAATTATATACCACTCTTATGCATATACTGAGTTATAGTAGTAAGTCCCATGAGTCCTATCCTCTGGGTTCACGAACCTGATTTGCGAGGTGCGAAGGGTCTTTCTGGGTTTCTACGGTGTCTGCTTCAGATGGTTATCGTCTTCTGGAATGCCTGTATTGTCTTTCGCTTCGGTTTCTATCTGTCTAAGAAGGGTTGGTTAACATCGTGCGGTACCCTTCTCTTGGGTACTTTGGAGGGTTTGAAATAAGAGTGACGACTGACGGATCGCATTAGTCTTTATTATTTTTATTTTTTTCAGGTTCGGAAGAACCTTTATTTGCCGAATGGCTATGGAGAAAGTTCTTTTTACACAGCACTAAGAATTTAACATGGTTGCACGAAGTTGAACCATGATTGATAGAGGCGTCGAAGTTGGCATACTTTGACATGATATAGAATGAGGGTCGATAGAGTCATGTGCCGAACGGGCACACAAGTTCTAGGCGTCTCGGGTTTTGTCCCGTGTATCACTGTCGCGGATACTTGGACCGATAGAGTCGACGCGAAACTATAGAGGGTCCTGAGTGTTTCTGAGTAAAGTACCATTTTCATGAATGGATTCTCACGAGGCATTTCTATAATCGCCTAACATATACTAGTCATGTATAATTAAGGTGGGGAAGACTGTTGACTGAGTGACTCCGCCCTAAATCCACAACCAAACGAGGGACAGGAAATGAGGCGACCTTCACTCACTCTAGGTCTATCCATCTCAATTATAAATGGCCGTAACATATATATTTAGCCATTATAGTTTTACTTGATGAAATTTTAAATTTTATAACAGTGCTACGACTTTCGCCTTAATGGGGAAGTAATTACCTTTAGAATTAGCCTTTTAATGTTTTCGGTTAGTTAGCTGAGATTGAGAGACGTACGAAAAATCTACCGGGTTCCTTGATGCTTCTCCCTAAGCATTAGAGTTAGACTCCTCCTGTGTCCTTGTCTTTTCTTTCCGTTGGGCAATCTCGCTTTAGGTGCCCAATCTCACCACATAGGTGGTATACTGGATTGATCATCACATTTGTGGTTGATATAATGAACTCAACCGGGGTTCTGCAGACGCGAGCAGTATGCCCCTTCATGTTGCACCTAGCACAATAGAGTTCTCGGAAGATTCCATGATGATGGTAGCTACACTTGCTGCAGTGGGGAAGGTTTCCTAGGTATCGTCTTCTTGGAGTCGGGATGGAGGGGCTGGCAGGGGTATTGTCTGTCTCAGCTCGTTGCCCTTCGGAGGGTCCTTTAGCCGAGGTACTTCCCTCCTCGATCTTGATCTTTCTCTTCAGTGGATTTAGTTGAGGTTCTTGGGTGGCTGGGTATACAGAGGTTGGTTGCTGCTGTCCATTACTTGGATCGGAATCTCCGATAGGGCTCTTGCTAACATTGACATTGTTAGCATTCAGTTGAGCCATGACAGCTGCAACGGCTGCTAAGACTGCAGCCTGGAAAGTAGTTTCATCGAGTAGGAGAGTCGGTTTCTTGCCAACGGATGGGTTACGCTTCGTCGGAGGCATGCTTTTCCTACGCGGAAATGGAACACAAGCTGATGAGAGACGAAGGTTAACCCTGGACGTATCTGTCCTTACTATATTAGGCATAAATTTTTCCCGTGCTTCGGATATTGGTTGTTTGAGTGTCGACCTACATCCCTATGATGTAATCCTGGTATTCAAGGTAAGAGTATGAGTATCGAAAAAGCCATAAGATGCGAGTTGTTCCTACTAAGTTACCTTTATACTGGGAAAGGTTCACTCTCCGGCCTGGAAAGATTTGAGAACAGTTCGGAACAAGACCGCGGGAAGAAAAGCTCATGAAGACTTATGGCTAAACACTCTCAATAGAGGTGTGGGGATCCGCTCTAATCGTATTACTTGCAACGGGAAAAGGCGATTTACCTAACATATAGCGTGAGTAGTGTAATCACTAACTCACTAAATTGTATTATTTTATGGGTGTATTAGCGTGACGAACACAAGGAAAAGACACTTCTCGGGTTCCATGTACTGGCTCCCTCTGTCTACCTCATATCTTTGACTGAGACCGGTGTTGGTTTCCTTCGCGTAGTTACCTAGGGTTCTCTCCTCGTATGGACATATTGAATCTCTACTCCGCCTTCCTTCTGATTCCGACTCTGAGTGTCATCGCTTCAGGATGAATGACTGGAAATCTCGGAAGCTTAGGCGAATTTCCCACCGGTGTCCCTAAAAGATATAGGCACTTGGTGGTTTCAATAGTCTCGACCTAGTTCAATTATTTCCAAACTGGAAATCTTCTTAATGAACTTCTCCTAGATCTGCATCAACTCTTATGGCGAGCACTGAAGTGGATAGGGTTTTCTACAACGTTCGTGCGAGAATGGAAATGTCTAAAGAATCCTAAGAGATTATTAACATTTCACTGAGTGATCCATATCGAGTCCTGCTACGATTATATAGGGTATACAAATCATATATAGCTTAGATGTGATAGGCCTTCGAATATGTGATACTACTCTATATCCACATCCCAACGAAGAAAAGGAAGTAGAGCGAAACCACACATTCTGAGCCTATGGGATCCTTATTATATATAACCTTGGGAGTATACCCTCTGTAATTGTAGGCATATCAATAAGGATCTTTTTAGTTCTTCACACAAGGTTATCTATGGATCCTAAAATACCCCTATGGTATTTTAATTTCTGGTTTGTTTCTTATCTTCTGAATATGATTCTAGGATTAATGTGAGTCTTTTAGTATTCTAAAATACTCCCATAGTATTTTTAAACTTTATGTTTGGCTCTAGCATTCCTAGTTGGTAAGTTTCAGACCTGTTGCAACACCACTATCACTCCCGAGCACACGTTCATCACATCTCGAATAAATGTAGTTGATCAGGTTACATTTATTCCAGCTTACGATTACATAACTGCCCAGGTTTGACTGTAGTGCTCAACATCCGAAGACTTTTATTCTTGTTCTTCTTGTAATACTTGTGTTCGAGTGTTTAGATTCTGGATGTTCTTATACTTTGATAAAATATGGTTATATTTTAAAGTATAATTCTTGGTCAGAGTGTTTTATCCTTGTGTATTTATAGGCTGTATATCTTTTATGAATTGATATACTTAGCTCACTATAAAAAATGTTCTGATACCAATCTGTCACACCCCAAAACCGGAACGACGGAAACGTTCTGGGGTGGATGACGTCATGTCAAGTATCACAACATATGCAGAATAGTAATCACAGTACAACAACCGTTGCATTAATAGTAATAGTTTTACATAAGTTACATTTCATAGCATCATCAAAGTAATACAAGTAATAATATAGGTGCAGCTTGGTATTAGGCTGTCTTCACCAAAAGCTCCTAGGATGTACCTGTCTATTGCTGACCTAAGAATACAAGTTATTTGAAAGCCAGTATCAGCATTTTTATAAATGTTGGTGAGTTCATAAGTATTTAGTGTCATTTTATTCAAATAAATTTATGATAAGTAGTAGTTTAGAATCAACAGTGTATTAGAGTCCTTTCCAGAAAATCCTATATTTTCTAAATAAAAGTAGTCTTCTACCAAGACCCGCCAGTGTTATGTTTTTAAAGAGAAATTTCCCTGAAATATTATCATTACCAAAATACGGTATTTGACTTTATGGAAAGTAGGAGAATATTAATAGTAAAAGTACTAAGGTAAAATATCATATGCCTCAGCAGGAGATACTGCTGACTAAGGCAAAGAAATCGTAGACTCCAGGAGTGTGTCGAATGAACGACACGCCTGGCTCAGTCTAACAAAAGAGAGACACAGACCCCAGACGGTATCAAATGAAAGATACGTCTAGCAAGGTCTAAAAACAGGGAAGACAGACCCCAGACAGTATCAACTGAATGATACGTCTAGCAAGGTCTAAAAAAAGTGAATACAGTGTTAAATTCCCGTTACCTTAAAGCCATGAGTTATAAGGTAACCCCGAGATACTCGTAACCATACTGACAGACACTAGAGAACTTGACACCCTGCAAGCATCGGAAAGAATGTGACATTTGTCACCCCTTGGCTTGGTAGGCCGTGGACTGTAGCTAGCAGTCAGGGTGTGGGGGTGTCAATCCCGTATAGATCTATACACACAATGCCCGCTCTCCCTACAGGAGACTCTGGTTACCAACTAGACAACGGAGAAGGCCGTGTCCTAAAGATGCATCTCGTATAGTGAGATCAGATGTAAAATACTAGACTAATGATAGAGACTCACAACTGAACTGACCGATGTAAACCTATATGTCTATGCTTGTATACATAATATATAACTAATGATCAAACAACCTTCGAACGGATATCCGATCCCACCAGACCACATCTCAACGAAGAAAAGGAAATAGGGCGAACTAGCCTTCCTAAGTCCTTTAAACATTATTTATATAACTTATACAAGCACATGCATACATTTAACTATGTAGAATCATTTAAGAAAGTTGAAGTGTTTAACGAAGTATCGTGAAGTAGAAGCGTATTACGAAGTAAAAGTGTATCACGAAGTAAAAGCGTTAACAAAGTATAAGCGTTAATAAGTAGGAGCGTTTCACAAAGTAGAAGCGTATCACGAAGTAAAAGCATTAACAAAGTAATAGCATTTAACTAAGTAGGAGCATTTACTAAGTTGAAGTATAATGAATTAGTAATATCTAACAAAGTAGGAGTATAAAACATGGAAGAAACTTTGATGAAAACTTTGGATAACCTTTATACTTAAGAAAATTACGACTTGGTAATCTTTTGTAAAATAAGTTTGAAAACCTTTCATAAACAAGTTTTGAATGAACTTTGATAAAACATTATAGGTAAAGGAATCCTTTGTTTAAAATGCTGTTGTAACTGAATCTGAAGTAAAACATACGGCGCGAGAGTCAAGTTGAGAAAAGATTTGAACAAGTAAATGTTGGATTAGTGTCTAAGGCTGCAACTATATTAGGCCAGTATTTGACCCGGTTGTGCATGGTCCTTTTCGGTTGCCTTCACCATAGCAACTTGATAGGATGATTTATTAAGAGAGATTAAATATTATTATAAAGAATAATAATATTGTTAGTATAAGTCATAGAATTAATTAGAATTAATTTGGTGACTTAAAGAGGTTAATTTAATAAGAGGGTATAAACTGTCAATTGTTTGATAGTTAAACTTTAGACTGTAAATCCATATAGATATATAATGGACGGATTCTAGAAGCTAAAGGATAGCTCAAATCGTCCATTGCTTATCTAGGAATGGATTTGGATAGCCTTAAGAGAAGATTATCCAATAGGGTTTAGGTTGTAACCCTTAAGGAGTCTACAAGTATAAATAGACCCCATGGCTAAGGGAATTAGGAACTTAACCTAAGGTAGAGAAGCTCTGGCCGAATTCCTCCCCTCTCCTCTCTCCCAAATCATCCTCCTTGCTATTTGGTGTTTGTAAGCCATTAGAGGAGTGACAATTGTGACTCTAGAAGCTCCAAGACAACAAGATCATCAAAGGAATTCAAAGGTATGGTTCTAGATCTGTTTCAACGTTGTTATTTAACCTAATTAGTTATTAGAAGTCTTGGATTCATAGCATGTTTAATTAGAAAGCCTAGATCTGAGCATTAGGGTTTTGCATGCGCACATAGGAAAGTTCTTATGGCTTAAACCCATCAGTGGTATCAGAGCCTTGCTTGGTTTTCATTAAATTGTTGCTTAATTGTATGAAACAAACCTGCAAAATTCGAATTTTTGGTTTCTGAGTCATGGACTCGGCGAGTTCCAAAGTGGACTCGGCGAGTTGGCCTGACTCGGCGAGTTCTTTTGTGCACTCGGCGAGTCCAAGCATCAGGAATGGCCAAATTCGGGATTTTTTTCATAATTATCTTATGGAAACTTTCCTTAATCATATTAGATCAAACCTAATTCGATTTTTTGATATATATGACTATAATCTTGATCTAATTAAATGTAATTATCAACTAATAAAATATCTAATTTCCTTATATGATAATTAATTAATTATTTTGATTATTTTGGTAATTATCTTAAAAAGTAATTATCTTATTTGTTATTTCATCCTCCATATTTTAAATGTTTAAAACTTGTCCTCAAGTTTTGAAATTTATATTTGTGATTAAAAGCTTTAATTTAGACAACTTAAATTTCAAACCCTAGATTTTAAAAGGTTTAAAATACAACCCTATACTAATATAATATTACTAGAATAATATATATATATATATATATATATATATATATATATATATATATATATATATGTATGTATAACTAAAATGCTAGTCTTACCGTTAGTAGGCCTCATTCACGAAGCTAATCTATAAGGTGGGTATAAGGTTGCGGCCTATAAAATGGCGCTTAATGGGTGTACACTCACACCCACCGCTTGCTTGATCGGTGGAGGGTCGTTAGCCGAACGGGTAGGATAGGGCAACTTCATTAAAAGTATAATAAGTAATACAAAGTAACTACACAATTTTAAAATTTCCCAATCTTAGTTACTTTAGGAAAAGTGAAGTGATGTAATCCCATGAAGTTACACTTTGCACCCTTGCTAAGAAGTTAGTGGAGCGTGTGTGGTTTACCTGCACACTAATTGGTTCTAAGCAAAGGTGGCAAAGGGTGATTCATTGGTTATCATAGTTCGATGGAGCGTGCGTGGTTTACCGGCACATCGAATAGGTGATTATTACAATGAAGGCACCATGTGAATTTGCATGGTAATTCACACCCGCTTTGTGATCCTCGGTATCCCAGTCACAAACAAGAGGGGCATATCAAGATTTAAACATGCCATTGAATAGTTTCAATGAATCTCATCCGAACCTAGGAATTCTCAATACACTTAGGACTAATAGTTAGGTTTTGTGATGGAGAATTAGTGAATCGTCATTCACTTACCTTCAATTTATTTGCATGTTAGATTACGGCATCCCTTTTACTAGTATGTAAATGTTACTGTTGGATCCTAGCCCTAATTTTTCTTATTGGGTGACAATTAGGGATTCTTATTCTAATCTATCTTTGTCCTTTCTATTTGAAGATGTCGAACGCTAACAACGCTGCTGCTAGTTCTTTTACGTTGATGAGCCTTTGCCAAAAGGTCACCTTCGATGGAACGAACTTTAGCGAATGGATAAGATACATTCGCACCATTGCTCGCTACGAGGATAAAGAGTATGTCCTCGATGAGAAGCTCGAGAAAATCAACCCCGAAATCGCTACTCCGGCTGAAATTACCGCTTTTGAAACTCATGAGCAAGATGCAACGAAGGTACATTGCATCATGATAGCCACCATGAACTCTGAATTCCAAAAGTCCTACGAGGACATGTACCCGTACGAGATGCATCAAGAATTATTGGAGAGATACCACCAGAACGCGAGACAAGAGCGTTATGAGATTTTCACCAACATGATTTCCGCTAAGATGGGTCATGGAGAATCTCTTACCGTGCACCTGCAAAAGATGCAAAGGTATGTCGACCGCCTTCGCAAGTTAAATGTTGACTTTGGAGAAGACTTGGCGATCGACATGGTGCTTCACTCTTTGCCTCCGATGTACAATCAATTTAGGATGACCTACCACATGAAAAAAGAGGAGGTCACCCTAAGCAAACTCCAAGGTCTCTTGAGGGTCGCTGAAAGCTGCTTCAAAGACAAGTCTGTTGCACCAACTCCTAATCCGCCTGTTGCTCCTGTCTTGGCTATTGGTCAAGGAAAGGGAAAGAAGAGGAAGGCTTCATCGAAGAACTATCGCAAGGTTAAAGCCTGAGATGGTGCCTCTTCTAGTGGGACCAAAGTTGATCCCGCTAAGCCCTGCCCTAACCCGAAGGAGGCAGAATGCCACCACTTCCACAAGATAGGACATTGGAAGAGAAGCTACCCAGAGTACCTGCAAGCCATCAAGGAAGGAAAGATAAAGCCATCTTTCGCAGGTATATACACAATTAAATCTAACGATTCTAATCATGCTATTTCTTGGGTTCTTGATACCGGTTGTGGTTATCACATTTGTTCTAATGTACAAGGACTAAAAGGAAGTAGGGATGTGGAGCAAGGAAGGATCAATCTAATCATGGGGAACAAAAGATCGTCGCCTGTGACCAAGATTGGAGTGTATTCTTTAGTGCTTAGGAATGATTTATGTTTAGATTTGAACAATTGTTGCTATTCGCCAGAAATGGCTAGAAACATCATTTCATTTCATGGTTTATATAGACAGGGCTTTAGATTTTCTTTTAATAATGAGAATGGTTCTATTTTGGCTTATCTAAATGGTGTCTTTTACTTTGAAGCTATACCATGTAATGGAATTTATGAAACTGTTATGATTGTTGATAACTTAGGAAATGATGTTTTGAATATAGATTCTTCCACTAGTATGGATAAAGCATCCTTGTGGCACTGTTGTCTTGGACATGTCAACAAGAAATGCATAGCCCAACTCCAAAAGGATGGAGTGTTGGAGTCATTCGACCTTAGGGAAGATGACACATGCGAGTCTTGTTTACTTGGAAAGATGACTAAGTCACCCTTCACGAGTACGTGTGAAAGGGGTGAAGGTCTATTGGACTTAATACATACCGATGTATGTGGACCGTTTAGATCAACCACAAAGGATGGGAACCGCTTCTACGTGACTTTTACCGATGATTATAGTAGATATGGGTATATCTATCTAATCAAGCAAAAGTCAGAAACCTTTTAAAAGTTCAAAGAGTTCAAGAATGAAGTGGAGAATCAATTGGGCAGGAAAATCAAGATGCTTCGATATGATCGAGGAGGAGAGTAGCTAAGTATTGAATTCCACGATTATCTCAAGGAGTGTGGAATAGTTTCGCAATTCACGCCTCCTAGGACACCGCAGTTGAATGGTGTGGCAGAAAGGCATAATCGAACCTTATTGGACATGGTTCGCTCTATGATGAGTCGTGCTTCACTACCTATCTCTTTTTGGGGGTATGCCTTAGAGACTGCCGCCCATATCCTTAACCGAGTCCCTACTAAGAAGGTTGCCAAAACACCTCACGAGATGTGGACAGGGAAAGCTCCCTCGTTAGCACATATCAAGGTTTGGGGTTGCGAGGCTTTCGTAAGACGAGATACTCACGACAAACTCGAACCTCGAAGTGAGCGATGTATTTTCATCGGCTACCCGCATACATCCTTTGGATATCTCTTCTATAGACCGAAGTACAATGTTGTCTTTGTTGCGAGGAGAGGAGTTTTCCGAGAGCAAGAACTCATAGGCCAAGGAGACAGTGGGAGGCAAATCAAGCTTGAAGAGATTCAAGAGTCGATAGATGAAGGAACCTCTATCGTTGGCGCTCAACCCGAGGAGGAAACTCCGGTTGAACTGATTGATGAGTCCTTACCTCTTAGACGTCCCGATAGAGTTAGAGTTCATCCCCAGTTTTATGGTTTTCATATTACTACCGAAGGGGACACGTATATTAGTGATGGTACACTAGTAAACCTTGATGAACCTAATAGCTATAAGGAAGCCATGACAGGCCCGGAGTCTGCAAAATGGAAAGAGGCGATGGATAGCGAGATCCAATCCATGTATGATAACCAAGTTTGGAATTTGGTTGATTATGTGCCCGGACGTAAGACCGTTGGGTGTAAATGGATCTTCAAGAAGAAGACCGATTTTGTATGCTTTGGTGCATATCTTGAAGGAAAATAAGGCTCTATGCACTCAAGGAAGTCCATGGAAGCTCTTAGAGGTGTTTGAGGGGTAGTTTAACACTTAGACATGTGTTTATGGTCCATGTATATGGGTTTACGGTCTAAGAACATCCTTAGATCGTAAACTCATGTTTACTCCCCATTTGGTCCGATTTTGGTGTTCTAAGTCTTTTCGGGTAAGCCTCTAAGCCATTGCTAAGCATGAGAAGTGGTTTGGAAGGGTTTTTGAGCATTAAAACCCACATCCAAGGGGTTTACGGTTTTGGGAGGCTCCCAAGACCATAAACACATGTTCTTGAGGTTTTAGGATGTTTAAGACCCGAATTTGAAAGATAGATAAGTTAGATAACAAGCTAAGAAGGTTAGCTTACCGATTTGGAGCTTGAAAGAGTGATTTTTGACCAAAACCCGTTTGTAGAGAGAGAAAGTAGAGAGAGAGAGAGTCGAAGGTGGGAGTGAAACCCACTCCTCCTTTATATATGGTGGAGTTTATGGCTTGGCTGGGGTTCACCTGACACCAACCGCGAACGGGGTTTTTCACAACTATTATTAATCACGGCAAATTTAAAAATTATACCGCCTTAATTTTGGTTCGCTTGACGAATATTATTTAAAATATTCTGACGGGTTTAAATCCAGTCAAAAATATTTTCGGGATAAATTTGGCTAATTTTTGACGTAATTAATTTCGACGTTAAAACTAACGGAAATTTTTGGGTTGTCACCTAGGAAAGGTGTTTAAGGTCTAAGGAGATGTTCTTGGGGATTTTACTACCTTAAACACATGAGTTTACAGTAGTAAACTCATTTTGTCCATGAATCCCATGTTTTGTTGGTTGTAGGTTAAGCATACAAAGTTCTAGGTCCAATTCCAAGCCATACAAAGTGTTAAGGGCACTTTAACACCCTTTGGGGGTGTTTATGGTCTAAGAATAGGTGTTTACGGTCTAAGAACCTTCTTGGACCATAAGCTCAAGTGTGACATGATTTTGTATGCTTTGGTGCATATCTTGAAGGAAAATAAGGCTCTATGCACTCAAGGAAGTCCATTGAAGCTCTTAGAGGTGTTTTAGGGGTAGTTTAACACTTAGACATGTGTTTATGGTCCATGTATATGGGTTTATGGTCTATGAACATCCTTAGACCATAAACTCATGTTTACTCCCCATTTGGTCCGATTTTGGTGTTCTAAGTCCTTTCGGGTAAGCCTCTAAGCCATTGCTAAGCATGAGAAGTGGTTTGGAAGGGTTTTTGAGCATTAAAACCCACATCTAAGGGGTTTACGGTTTTGGGAGGCTCCCAAGACCGTAAACACATGTTCTTGAGGTTTTTGGATGTTTAAGCCCCGAATTTGAAAGATAGATAAGTTAGATAACAAGGTAGGAAGGTTAGCTTACCGATTTGGAGCTTGAAAGAGTGATTTTTGACCAAAACCCGTTTGTAGAGAGAGAAAGTAGAAAGAGAGAGAGTGTCTAAGGTGGGAAAAAGGTGGGAGTGAAACCCACTCCTCCCTTATATAAGGTGGAGTTTATGGCTTGGCTGGGGTTCACCTGACACCAACCGCAAACGGGGTTTTTCACAGCTATTATTAATCACGGAAAATTTAAAAATTATACCGCCTTAATTTTGGTTCGCTTGACGAATATTATTTAAAATATTCTAACGCGTTTAAATCCGGTAAAAAATATTTTCGGGATAAATTTGGCTAATTTTTGATGTAATTAATTTCAACGTTAATTTCGATGTTAAAATTAACGGAAATTTTTGGGTTGTCACAGGTTCTGACATAGCAGCCTACACTACGAGGTTTAATGACCTTGCAGCTCTGTCCCGAGATGGTTACCCCGGAAAGTAAAAAGATTGAGAGGTATATCTGGGGATTTTCTCCTCAGCTTCAGGGGAACGTTTTGGCATCAAAGCCAATCTCATTCGATAGCGCCAAACGCTTGGCTCAAAGGCTTATCGACCATGGAACCCGCCATAACACAGTTCGCCAGAACACAGTAACTCCCATCCCGGAACCCGCCAAGGAAATAGACAACAAAAGGAAGTTTTGGGATAGGAGGAAGAACCAGTCGGCGCAGAACACTGCCAAGAAACAACAGATTGTGGTTGTTCATGTTGCAATAACCCCTGCTACCCGTGCACTAGTGAAGCAATACGTTGGGTGCTTACCCAAGTGCAACAAGTGAAATTTCCATCACAACGGACCAAGCCAGGAGATGCATTGTATTAATTGTGACAAGAAGGGGCACACTGCCCATTTTTGTAGAGCACCATCGAGGCCAATCACTCAAGTCCCAGGAAATGGAGTAAGTCAGGCCTGTTATGGATGTGGCGAGACTGGACACTACAAAAGGAACTGCCCGAAGACAAGAAATGCTAGTGGTGTGGGGAGAATTTTGGCGATAGGGCAGGAAGAAACCATGAAAGTGATGGGTTTTGAGCATTCTAACACCCCTAAGTGTACATGCAACCCTAGAAAACCTTGGATCTATGTTTGTCTAAAATACATGCAAAATACTTTTTTTTTCAAGGTTCATAACCGATCTAGAATGGCATGGGGAACATTAAATATAATGGCTAGAAGAGTTACATACCCTTTAATTAGTGAGTTGATTCCTTGGAGTTTGAGAGCCTAGCACCAATAATGTGAATGCCTCAAATGGAAGTCACGAATCACCACAAACTTGGAAAAACCTTAAGAGAGTGTATGCTTGCTTATAGAAATCGGCCACCACTTTTTTTACACACACAACTAATGCAATTTCAAGCATCACAAGCTCCTTTATATAGTGTGGAGGATTAGGGTTACATCCATGTAAACCCTAATACCCATGACTCTTCCTTTCCAAGGATCCATGGGTTAAAAGCTCCATGGACTATCCATGGACTCCCATGCATGCCAAGCCCATTTCAAATGAGTATTAGCCAACACTTATATATATATATATATAGATATATATATATATATATATATATATACACGTATATATATATATACGTATATATATATATATATATATATATATATATATATATATATATAAGAGCCCATATTGAATTAGTCATCTTTTTGATCACCAAATTAATTCTAAATTAATTTATGATCAATTCGAATTAAATAACATGATTTCATATTAACATATTATAACTTATAATATATTAACAAATAATAAACATACAATTCCTAAGGGTTTAACCATAAATAGTTCGGGTGAAATGCAACCCAAATGGACCATGCTGGGTCGGGTCAAGTATACATCAAATAAAGTTATTATGATACCAGTCAAATTCTGGTAAAAAAATTAATTGATCAATAGTCGTAATTGGGATGAACCAAGTGGTAGAGTTTGTAACAAGGTTTCCAAAAACATAAAGAACACTAAAATCCGAGTTATAACGAAGAAGTTATGACCAATCAAAAATCCGCATCAAAACCGGTAAAACATTGTTCAGTATAAAAAGTGAATTTTCGATAAATGGATTTTTAGCCTTAACAATCTAAATGAAACTTGTAGAAAATGTTAAACCGAGAACGTTCATAAAAAGAACGTCAAAATCTGACTTCGTATGAGGAAGTTATGATTTTTCGAAGTTTCGGTTTAGCAGTAGACAGCTAAAAATTTGAAATATAAATCGATCGATATTTAGCCAACGCAACTTAAACGAGAATCGAAGGTCTCGTCAAAAGTAGCACAACAGTAAAAAGACAGACGAAAACGGACGTCGGATGAAGAAGTTATGAAATTTTAACGGACTCTTATACCGGTCTGTTTAAAATAATAATATTAAAAATAAATTCAAAATCAGCCGACGAAGTCTAAACAAAAGTCATAGAGTATGATTTTACCTACGCGTGCATATAAAGAACACCAAAAACGGAGCTCGTATGCGAAAGTTATGATTTTCGCAAGTTTTTGGCACGAAAATCAAGAAAATCTTGAAATCGGGCAATTTCGCATGCAAGGCTTCGGACACGTGATTATCGCATGCGGACTGCCATGTGTCATCTTCGGGTTGGATCGCAAATCGCCATGTCACCATCGGATTGGACCGCAGTTGTGGTCCAGTAAGAAGCCTACACTTCACATGAGACACACCTCTGACCCTCGTGGCCTTCTCCCATTGGACCGAAGGATGGTCAAATCCAAAGCCTCCATCTGTCCGAGGCATGTGCCTCGCACCGGGTCAAAAGATCCACCACCTTAACCTTCGCACGTGTCCTTCGCAGGAGCTGCCACGTAGTTGCCGACTCATCCGAACCTCGCCACGTGTCCGATGACTAAGTAGCTTCGGCCAAACCCTCGCACCCCTATATAAAGGGTGCGAGCCTTCTCGGATTTGAAGGATTTTTCACCCTAAATTTCTCCATTTTACACCATTTCACCCCCTCGACTTCCTCACGACCCCCAAGGCCCCGATATCGTGTCTAAAGCCCAAATCAAGCCCCGGAGCCCCGAAATTCTCGAGAATTCATCCTCTCTCCTGTCGAAACTCTGCCCGGTTTGAGCTGGTTTTTCGTCAAACAAACTCTTTTCCTGGAAACGAAACACTTCCTGAATCACCGCTTATCAAAGTGAGTTCATACCCCTATAATATACATTTTCAATGGTTTTTAAATGCTTTTTAGGGGGGGGGGATAAAAGTATAACACAATAATAAATTGTTAATAACTGTATGTGATAATAATCACAGAAAAAGTTTTCGTATGCTTTTAAGAATTATCAAATAATTTCAAAATAACTTGAAGCCATGTTAAATCTTAAAAGTCATGTAAACTCTGTTAAATTTTTTGAAAAATGTATTATAAACTATTTCAATTTATAAATGCCAAAATCATGTTTATATATGTATAAATATATAAATAAGATTTGAAGCGCTTAGGACTAATGAGTTATCTTATTTCCTTTTCTTGTTTGGATGTGGAATTAAGGTTGTATTATTTGTCCGAAGGTCGTTTCCTTCTTAATTATATATATATATATATATATATATATATATATATATATATATATATATATATATATATATATATATATATATATAATACATATATGAGTACAAATGGTTACTCCTTTTGGTATCATCACCTTTGTATTAGGCAGAGCAAAGGTGTTCATCCATGAGAAACCATGCTAATCAGATATAACATATAAATTATAATAGGTATTATTTATGATTCAAAACTAAAGATACAAGTATGATTCACGACTGTATACTTTCCAAGGAAATTACCAGAATTCATTCACCTATACCAAGATATGTATAATACTTTTAATATATGAACAACATATTAAAGAAGTAAAGATACATCATATCGGGTTTGCATTAACAAAGGTACTATACAGAGTACCAGGTTTAGCAAACACGTGGTAATAATACATCTTACCGAGTTTGCATTAACAAAGTTATGACACAGAGTACCAGGGTTAGCAATCACAGGGTAATAATACATCATACTGGGTTTGCATTAACAAAGGTACGATACAGAGTACCAGGGTTAGCAATCAGGGGGTAATAATACATCGTAAATCTCGTTGAAACAATAAATTTGTGAGACCCTTCACGGTGTACTTATTTAAGTATGACCTTTTAAGTCCTGCACTATTAGCCAGAATCTCTTGTAGGGAGAGCGTGAATTTGTGTATAGATCTATATAGGACTGACAATCCCGCACCTCTACTATTCGCTACAGTTTGGCCGGCAGGCCTAGAGTGTCAAATATCATTCCATTCCGACGCCTGAAGAACGTCGTTGCAAGCATTTCCTTCATATTAGTATGGTTGATAGGACTCACATGGATAAAACAATGAGTGAATTACAAATTAATATACTTCTCTTATAACAGTAAGAAAAGTTAATTACATCTTGACCAAATATACCTTCAGTAGCTTTTACTTACATTAAGAGCTACGTATCATGAAACAAAGTATTGTACTTCTGGTTTTGAACATTTAAAACCATAAGGCAGTATTATGGATAATACAATACTCTCCAGGATTAATACTAAGGTTTTTACGATAGAACAGATATAACTAAGACCACTTTTACAAATGAAACGGTTTATGGGATTAAACCACTTTTACAAATGAAACGGTTTATGGGATTAAACCACTTATACAAAGGAAATGGTTTATGGGATTAAACCACTTATCAAATGGAACTTAGTCACTCAATCTCGGTAAACTAGTATAACATAAAAGACCTTTAGTGGTTAATTCTATAATTCCTTAGTTGCTACATCAGAGTTGTACATCAGTAATGTCCGATTGACAGTGAAATGTGTGACTTCCGCCTTACTTCCTGTTCCTTGTTTGGTTGTGGGCTTAGGGCAGATACACCTAGTTGACTGTCAAGTCGATATTATGTTATGTATAATCAATATAAACTAGGTAATTACAGAGGAAAACTATTGAGGTTATCACTTAATCACTTCAGGAGATATAGGATTTCCTGGAGAAACCAATGAACTTATTCCAAGAACTTAGGGTATACTTAACAGAACTAAAATACTTATGAACTCACCAGCTTAAATGCTGATCTACTCTTTCCAAATAACTTGTATTCTTAGGAATCCAATAGACAGGTACACTCCCGAAGCTTTTGAGAAGACTACATAGTACCGTACCGCGACTCTTGTCTTCTACTGTACCTACTTCAGTGTTTGAATATGTAATGTTTAAACACTTATGTAAAACTTATACTTATTAATACAATGGTTGTTTATACTTTGATTACTATATTGCATGTGTTGTGATACTTACCTAAAGTCCTCCACCCCCGAATGTTTCCGCCATTCTGGTTTAGGGGTGTGACAGATTGGTATCAGAGCAGTGTTTATAGTGAACTTAGTATATCAGTCATAAAAGATATACAACTATAAACCCATTGGGATAAAAATACTCTGACCAAGAGTTATAATTTAAAAATATAATAATATTTTATAAAAGTATAAGTACATGCAGAGTATATATAGCAGAATGAGTATCACAAGAAGAACAAAACTAAAGTATTTGGATGTTGGACATTGCAGTTAAACCTAGACAATGATGTAATGATATCTGGGATCAATATAGTCTGATCAATTATATTCATCCGAGATATGACCAACATGTGTTTAGGGTAGTGATTGTAGTGTTGCAACTGTTCTAAAACTTACCTTAGCTCCAGAAGAATTCTAGAACCAAAGACTAAAATACTATGGGAGTATTTTAGGATGCTATAACAAGAAAACTGAAAACTTGTCAAATTCTTATATCCAGAAGTCCAAGAATCAAACTCATGACTAAAATAACATGAAGGTATGTTACATACCTTTGGGGAAATGTTAAAAAGATCTTTTTTGATAGGTCTATAATTACTAAGTGGATACGTTAAGGTTATATATAGCCAAGATTTTATGGACTTAGAATATGTGATTCTCACTCTACTTCCTTTTCCTTGTTTGGATGTGGTTTTAGAGTAGGATTATTTATTTAAAGGTCTATTTGATCTGGATTATATATAATCGGTACACACCATGTGATTATAAAAGGACCAGGAAGGATCACCTTCGTAAAAATTCAAATTTGCTCATAGATTCTTTAGACATTCCCATTCTCGTATAAACTCGTTAGGTAAACATAGTTACTCCCATAATCAATAGAAGAGTCAAGGAGGATCCAACAGAATTTCATTAGGACATTCCCAAGAAAGAAACATAGGAGAAGTAAACAAACTATAGAAATCATTTAGTACCCTTACCCTATTAAGGACACCAATGAGAGATTTGAATGAACTTCCGAGATTCAAAGTCTTCATTACGAAGTAATGGGGACCAGTGTCAGAATCGGAAGTGAGATAGCCCGGGAATTCAATATACATACAGAAGAGAAGAACACCCTATAGATACCAGGAGAGAACGAATCATTACCACCCAGAATAGAACAGAGAATAAAAGAAAATCACGTGTGATTCATGAGAAGTGTTTGAGCACCTTTTCATTTAAGTAACAACTAGTAGATCGGTTCAACCTAGTGAGTTAGTGATTTCATTAATTACATTAGGTTTGGAGCTTATCCTCTTTTCCTGTCACAGCTAATAACAATAAATGAGGTCACGGAATCTTAATTGATAGTGATTACTTCTCGAATTCATAAGTCTATTTTATGTAGACACTGTTATGAATTATTTTTGAAAATTGGGAAACGATATCCACCAAACGAAGGTAACTTAGTTTGGATAATACTCGGTTCATAACCATTCTAGAAACTTATTCCTGTTCCTCACCAGGACTGCATCATAGGGATGCAGGTCGAATCATTAAGAACAATATAACAAAACGAAAGATTAATACATAGATACAAATGGTTAGAATACATCTAGAGACACGATAGTCGCTCACGAGCTCATTTTCTTATCACAAAACAGAATCATGCCTCCAAAAAAATGTAACCAACCCACCAGCAAAACACCAATCCTTCATATAGATGCGGCTACGTTTCAAGCTACGGTTACGGCAGCTGTAGCAGCTGTCATGGCACATCTGAATGCTAACAATGCAAATGTTAGTAGTAATGCTATCGGTAACCCCGATTGTGGTGATGGCCAAGTACAGCCACAAGCACCTACCTGTAAGAACACCTCGAACCTTAAGCCTAATATCCTTAAACGAAAGTCCGAAAACAAGGAAGGGAGTTGTTCAACTCAAGAACTTAGCAGAGGGCAACGAACTGGGGCAGTCAATACCCCCATCAGCCCTGTTATTCTAGCACCAACCAAGCCATACTTAGGAAATCTCCCACACTGCAGCCAAGTGCAACTACCATCATCATGGAGTTTGCCGAGAGCTGCATTGTAATAGATGCAACATGAAGGGGCATAATGCTCGCATCTGTAGAACTCCGGTTGAGTTTACGTACAATCAATGTATAACCAATGTGTTTACGTACAATCAATGTATAACCAACTCATAGGCAACAAGTCACATCTCTAAGTTTGAAGACTTATATAATATTACCGTCTCACAATCACTCGAGATAAATTCCATGAAGTGATGCCAGTGAGCTTGGGTTTATTCCAATACTCAGAACTTATGAGCACTCATGAATGTTGTAGCAACCATTGCTATGGGTAAACTGTTGGGGTGCAAAGTTATTCATGTTTGACTTTGTAATGTGTTGACTTTTGTAAAAGCCACTTGCATGTGGTGTATTAGCCTTATGACTCATGAGATAGAGAGTGAGAGAGAGAGACATGTAAACACCTCTATATAAGGTGGGTTCATACCACTTGTAGAGGTGTGCTTGAGAGGTGTAAAAGTTGAGTGTGTGAGTGTGTGTTATTTATGCAGATGTAGATCTATGTCTCTTTTTGTAACACCATACATTTTCAATACATCTCTTGAACACCCAAATCACCATGTTGATTGTGCAATCTTTAATTCCGCATGCCAAACCATGTTCTTATGTCACTACAATTTGTATCAGAGTGGGTCTTCAAGATCAACGTGATTTTTGAAGAACGATTCTCGGTTTGACAATATTTGTCACAATTGAAGCATTTTTGGTGAGTCTCTCTCTATGATCTCTCTCAATTTCATTGAATTCGTGCATTGTGTTTTTTGATTTGTGATCGTTTAACTCGTTGGATCAAATTTTTGTTGAAAAACCTCATTGTTGATCCTATAATTTTTTTTGATCAAGTCCAACCAAAAACAAAATCAAATTTCCGATAACGTTCATTGAGCCCAAACATTAAACTTGGATACTGTTCGAAGTCCAAGAGCCCATTTGATGCAAATTTCACTGTTACTATTCACGTATCTTGTGCCCAAAAGTGTTTGATCTGATGTTTTAAAACGGTGAGCCCAATAACTTCTAAAATTCAGTTAAACGAAAATCGGTGTTTGATAAACTATCCTAATCGTCGTACAATTTTTCACATAGTGATACACACTTGATTATTAATCTCAGTTGTTCTTATGTTCTTAATCTCGTTTTCTCATTGTTTCTTTCCGATCGGTGTATAATGCTAATCTGCAAATATGAATCGATTTCATATGATTGGTGTATGATGAAATCGATTTTAGACTTAGGTATTGGAACTTGACTTTTTGATCATGATGAAATTAATCAAGAATTGTCAAATTTTTGTGAAGAACATGTGATGAACAGTTGGATAATCGTGTTTTGATCTGGATTTTATCACTAGAAATATCAATATCGTGTTTATTGACTTCCGATTTCCAAAAGTCAAACTCAGAAAAGAAAAGTCAAACTCGATATGCAATTGATGAATCAATGAATTGAAGGCTGAAGTTGTTGTTGTTTTAGTTGAGAACAAGCTATAGATGTCGAAATCATGATTGATTGGAGGATCAATTTCGAAAATCAGTTGGATTTATGTTCTTGTGATGAAGACCTTTACGGTATTTGATGACGAACAGTTAATTGATGGTTTGTGGGTTACTGAATGAAGAACGAAGGGTTAGTTGTTCGATTGAGATTGTTGTAAGTTTGATTTTGAATTAATGATAATTTTCGAAATCAAAAGCGTAAATCAGTTGTTCGATGAATGAAGAAGCAAGAAGGATCTCTGTATATCGATGGTTTTGGTGGTAATTGCCAAAGATTTGGAATCGAGATGTTTGGGTTTGACGATAACGAAATTTTTGATGACAATTTTGGAATTTCGATTTTGGGTTGATCAATTTGATCGTAAGGTTACTGGGAGTTGATATTTGGCCGTGATGTCGAACAGTTAAATGATGGTGTTTTGGATTGATGAATAAAAGGGAAGAGTGAATGAACGAAGGGTATGTGGTCAATGAACGAAGTGAAGAAAGAAACAAAATTGATGAACTGGGAAGAGTTGATTCAGTGGGTAAATAATGATTCAGACGAGATTTAGAGGCTTCAAATGCCCTTTGAATGATGCTCAAAATTTTCATTAATATTGTGCTCAAAAGTTTCGTTCAAATGTTGCTGAAATTTCGTACGAACGGTGGAGATGCAGCTTCGTATCATACGAAGGGGAGAGAGAAAGGAAAAACTTTCGTACCTTTCGTTTGCCTTGATTTCGTTAAAACAAAATTGGGGAAGGATTTGACAAAAGTTACGAAAATGGCCCCTGAAATTTTGATAGTTTAACATATTTTTCAAGGCTTCGTTTGAACAGGACAAAACTTTGTTAGTTTTGTAAAGAAAAAACAGAATTTTCAAAAACTACCCCTGACCATACGAAAGATTGATAGTTTTTAAAACTCTTTGTATGTTTGGAGCAGGGCAGAATTATCGAAAATAGTCTCTGAGGTTTCAAACATTTGGTGGTTCATATCTATTTTCGAAAAAGGACTGTTTTTGCTGAGAATTTGAAGAAAATGCATTTCAGGCCCCTGCAGTTTATGCAAATTGACACTTTCTACCCAACTTTGGAAAAGGGGGAGAGTTTTGCATATTTTGCTGTTTTGGGCGCACCGGGTCACTGCAGAATTTTGAAATTGACAATTTCTACCCTTTTTTGAGAAATTTTGTCAAAGGCGGTCCGTGAACGAAGATAAAAATTGAAGATTTTTTGGATTTTCCGGATTGAAGCACTAAGTTTATGCCACATGTTAAGGGGGAGTTTTGACACGAAAATTCCGAATAAAGCACGTTCTCTTTCCTTGAAGGTTTTATAATCAAATTTCGATTATAAAAAGGTGGAGAAATTTATATGGAAATTCGAACTTAAATTTTTCATATTACACAGATTTGAAGACCGAAGTGACGTTGAATTTTTGATGTACACGAAATGATGCGATTGGAGATTTGGAAGTGATTTCGTTTTGAAATGGGTTTGGTTTTATTGAAGATTTTCGGGGTGTGTTTTTTATGCTCAACTTTTGGGTGATCAATTTGGAGGTTGAGAAGCTTGTGATCATTCGTTGATGCTCGGTTCGTATGGTCTCACATCCAAGAACCCAAATTGAAGAATCATGGAAGAATTGAAGATTGAAGTTCGTTTCGACATGTGTCACCCTTGAGGCTCGGATCGCGTAGTTGCTTGATTTTGGAAGATTCGAAGTGGGTCATCCATTCCTAACTTTGAGGGGGAGAATGTTGGGGTACATAGTTATTCATGATTGACTTTGTAATGTGTTGACTTTTGTAAAACCCACTTGCATGTGGTGTATTAGCCTCTCTTGAACACCCAAATCACCATGTTCATTGTGCAATCTTTAATTCCGCATGCCAAACCATGTTCTTATGTCACTACATAAACACCTTTAGTCATCTACAAGCCCAATTCATGACAGTCTTAATTCATACCTACTTCCGACGTATGACCGACTGTGGAAGTTTGAATAAGGTAATTTATTCTGGAAGTCAAAACATGCAAAGCTGAAACAATAGTAAATAATTGACAAAAAACAGTAACACCTTACTCATAAATAAATACACCTTTTATTCATCATAAAATATCGATTACATTTTACAAGTTTCAGAAATAGCTATCTAATCTGTAAAACTAATATCATCCTTCAGCCCTATGCGCCTCGCATGCTGTAAGTGCCTAACCCTCGTCAGTCCTTTCGTAAGGGGATCTGCAGGATTCTCTTCTGATGATACCCTATTTGCCACGAGGAGTCCTTCTTCTATCTTGTGTCTTATGAAGTGATATTTTCTTTCAATGTGCCTGGATCTGCCATGATCTCTCGGTTCCTTGGCTAAGGCAACCGCACTATTGTTGTCATAGAAAATCTCCATAGGCTCCTTAATAGCTGGTACAACTCCAAGGTCTCCGATGCAGTTCTTCAGCCATATCGCCTCCTTTGCCGCTTCAATCGCTGCTATGTACTCTGATTCACAAGTCGAATCATCTACCGTCTCCTGCTTGGAACTCTTCCAAGTGATTGCCCCTCCATTTAGGGTAAAGACCCAGCCCGAATGAGAGCAGAAGTTATCCCTATCAGTCTGGAAACTAGCATCACTATACCTTACTACTCTCAAGTCATCACTCCCACCAAGGGTAAGAATCCAATCCTTAGTCCTTCGTAGGTACTTGAGTACATTCTTTACTGCAGTCCAGTGAGCCTTGTCAGGGTTCCCCTGATATCTGCTGACCGTGCTCAAAGCAAAGGCCACATCAGGGCGGGTACAAGACATAGCATACATGATCGATCCAACAGTGGAAGCATATGGAAATCCACTCATCTCAGCTATCTCAGCCTCTATACTCGGTCTCTGAGCCATGCTTAGTTTGGCATTACTTTGGATCGGTAACTCTCCTTTCTTGGAATTTTGCATGTTGAACCTTTTCAACACCTTATCCAAGTAGGTACTCTAACTAAGTCCAATTAGCCTTTTACTCCTGTCTCTTAGTATCCTTATCCCTAGGATATAGGCAGCCTCTCCAAGGTCCTTCATAGCAAAACACTTCCCAAGCCAGGACTTCACTTCCTACAAAGTTAGGATGTCGTTTCCTATGAGCAGTATGTCATCCACATACAGCACCAAGAAGCTAACTATACTCCCACTAGCTATGACATAAATACAAGACTCATCTTCGCTTCTTGAAAAACAAAACTCTTTCTTTCTCATCGAAACAAAGATTCCATCTGTGAGGTGCTTGTTTCAATCCATAGATAGATTTCTAAAGCTTACACACTCTATTCGGGGGCTCTGTATTGACAAAACCCTCTGGCCGAATCATGTAAACATCCTTAGCCAACTTCCCATTAAGGAAAGCAGTTTTGACATCCATTTGCCATATTTCATAGTCATGAAATGCAGCAATGGCCAACATAACCCTAATAGACTTAATCTTTGCTACTGGTGAAAAGGTCTCATCATAATCAACTCCCGGAGTTTGAGAAAAGCCCTTTGCAACCAGTCGCACCTTATAAGTGTGTACATTACCATCCATGTCGGTCTTCTTTTTGAAGATCTATTTGCACCCAACTGTCTTATGACCTGGTACATTGTCAACCAGGTTTCAAACTTGATTTTCATACATGGACTGTATCTCGCTGTCCATAGCCTCTTTCCATTTAGCAGCCTTAGGGCCTGCCATAGCTTCCGTGTAGCTGTTAGGTTCATCTAGATTTACCAGTGTACTATCACTGATAAGTGTATCACCTTCCGCAGTAATATGGAAACCATAGTAATGCTCAGGTGCATTCCTAACTCTCGTGGAATGCCTTAGAGGTATAGACTCGTCAGTCGGATCAACAGGAGTTTCCTCCTCAGGTTGATTGCTAGGATTTGAGGTTCCTTCACCACTTGATTCTTGAAGTTCTTCAAGATCAATTTGCCTCCCACTCTTTCGTTGGCTCATGAACACTCTTTCACGAAAGACCCATCTCCTTGCTACAAAGACCACATTCTCACTGGGTCTGTAGAAGAGGTAACCAAAGGATTTCTGTGGGTAGCCGATGAAAATACACCTCTCACTTTGAGGTTCGAGCTTATCGTGAGTCTCGCATCTTACAAAAGCCTCGCAACCCCCCAATCTTGATGTGGTCCAAGTTGGGAACTTTCCCAGTCCACATCTCATGAGGTGTTTTGGTAACCTTCTTTGTGGGGACTAGATTAAGGATATGGGCGGCAGTCTCTAAGGCATACCCCCAGAAAGAGATTGGCAGCGAAGCTCGATTCATCATGGAGCGAACCATGTCCAACAAGGTCCGATTACGCCTCTCAGTCACACCATTCAGCTGTGGTGTCCTGGGAGGTGTCAATTATGAGACAATCCCACACTCATTAAGACAGTCAAGGAACTCAGTGCTAAGATACTCACCACCTCGATCAGATTGAAGCATCTTAACGTTCCTGCCCAATTGATTTTCTACTTCCTGTTTAAACTCTTTAAACTTTTCAAAAGTTTCTGACTTATGCTTGAGTAAGTAGACATAACCATATCTACTATAATCATCAGTAAAAGTCAGATAATAGCGATTAGCATCCCTTGTGGCGGTTTTGAAAGGTTCACATACATCAATATGTATCAGGTCCAACAAACCCTCACCCTTTTCACAAGAACCAGTCAAGGGTGATTTTCTCATTTTCCCAAGCAAACAAGATTCACAACTATCATCTGACTTTAGGTCAAATGACACTAAGACTCCATCCTTTTGGAGTTGGCCTATGCGTTTCTTGTTTACATGTCCAAGACGACAATGCCACAATGATGCTTTATCCAAGCTAGTAGAAGAATCAATACATAACACATTATTTCCTAGGTTATCTACAACCGACATAGTTTGATACACACCATCACAAGGTAATGCTTTAAAATAAAGAACATTATTAAAGAAAGCATTAATACTACCAATTTCATTATCAAAAGAAATGGTAAACCCTTGCTTGTACAAACCATGAAAAGAAATAATATTCCTCACCATTTCAGACGTGTAAACACATTTATTCAAATCTAACTTTATACCACTATCTAGCAGCAAAGTATAAACTCCAATCTTGGTAAAAGATGAAACCTTCTTGTTCCCCATGATTAAGTTTATCTTTCCATGATTCACATCTTCACTTCTTCTTAGGCCCTGCAAATCAGAACATATGTGAATACCACAACCTGTATCAAGGACCCAAGAGTTAGAATATGGTGAGTTATTAGACAATATAGTGTAAATACCCGCATGGGATGGTTTCACTTTCCCATCCTTAACATCCTGCAAGTACTTTGGGTAATTTCTCTTCCAGTACCCCTTATTCTGGCAATAGAAGCATTCAACATCCTTAGGGATGGCAGAAGGAGTAGCAGAACCACCTTTGGTTCCACTTGATGAGGAGCCATCAAGAGACTTTCCCTTGGTACCCTTCGAACGGGTCTTCCTCTTCTTCCCTTTGCCTTGTCTGATAGCCAAAACAGGGGTAGCTGTAGGAGTAGTAGCAACAACCGACTTACCTTTAAGACCACTTTCGGCGGTCTTCATAAGTCCTTGAAGTTTTCTAAGTGTGACTTCCTCCTTGTTCATGTGGGATGTAATGCGGAATTGATCATAACACGAAGGTGTGGAGTGCAAAATGATGTCAATTTCCAACTCCTTAGGGAAGTTCACATTCAATTTCTACAAATAGTCCACATGCCTTTGCATTTTCTTCATGTGGCCCATGATGGGTTCACCATCCTTCATTCGGGTTGTTATCATGGAGGAGATGATTTCATATCGCTCTTGACAAGCACTCTGATGGTAGCGGTCCATCAAATCCTGGTGCTTCTCAAAAGGATAGTAGTCCTCATAGGACTTTTGAAGCTCGTCTGTCATAGTGGCCATCATGATGCATGCCACTTTAGTAGCATCTCTTTCATGTGCTTCATATTCAGCAAGCTCCTCAGGAGTAGCAGTTTGCTTGGGCACCTTAAGCTCCTTGTCGAGAACATATTCTTTGTTCTCATACCGAGTGACCATCCTGATGTTCCTGATCCAATTTGTAAAGTTGGATCCATCAAAGATGACTCTCCTACAAAGGCTCATGAGAGAGAAGGAGCCGGTAGGGTTTGGGCCAGAAGCAACATTGTT
Source organism: Lactuca serriola (assembly GCF_051521515.1). Taxonomy (NCBI): domain Eukaryota; kingdom Viridiplantae; phylum Streptophyta; class Magnoliopsida; order Asterales; family Asteraceae; genus Lactuca; species Lactuca serriola. The sequence continues at coordinate 253,443,499 of NC_136410.1, read as the reverse complement.
GGAAGACATCTGAAAAGAAGAAAAGACAAGTTTAGTTTAGATATAAAGATAGTCCTTAATAAAACATCCAAATGTAGTCTTAAGGCTAGGATCCAATCACAATATATTATAACTTAGAAGAGGGATACCATAATCCAAGCTATAACATATTTGAAAGGTAGGTGAATGACGATTCACCAATTTCCACCATGAAAAATGAAATATATAAGTATTAGGTTTTATTTGGTTCTTAGAAACTCCTAGATTCTTTTGAGATTCATTGAACTTTTCAATGGCATGTTTCAATCTCGAGTGTGCCCTTTAGGTTTTGCGACTGGGATGCCGAGGATCACAAAACAAGGTGTGAATAACCATGCAAGTTCACTTGGTACCCTTAATATTATCACCTAATCGATGTGCCGGTTAACCACACGCGCTCCACCGATCTATGATACACATTAAGTCACCCTTTTTTTTATCCTTACTAGTCCAATTTAGTGTGCCGGTTAACCACACACGCTCCACCAAAGACTTGGTTAGGTAGAAAGTGTGAATTTCATGGGTTAGCACCATTTCACATTTTCCTAAAGTAACTAAGATTGGGAATTTATAAAACATTTAGTTACTTTATAATAATCATTATACTTTTAATGAGAATTAAAGTCATTGTCCTACCTGTTTGGCTAACGACCCTCCATCGATCAAGGAAGCGGTGGGTGAGAGTAGACAACCATTAAGCTGCCATTTTATAGGCAACAACCTTATACCCCCCCCTTATAGACCGTTCGTGAATGAGGCCTACTAATGGTAAAACGACTTGATCTTATATATATATATATATATATATATATATATATATATATATATATATATATATATAAATGTTAACCATTAATCTTATAATAGTATAAGGGTTGAATTTTAACTTTTAAAATCCTAAGGGTTGGAATTTTAAAGTGTGTGTGTCTTTACAAATTCCAAAACTTGAGGGAAAGTTTTGAAACTTTTAAAAACTTTTCATTTCATAACTTATGAGTTAAGGGTTCATAAAAGTGAAGACTCTTCATTTATATGTAACTTATGTGTTTTAAATGTTCATTCAAGAGGTAACCTTTGGAAATCCAAAACTTGAGGACAAATTATGGATTCCATTAAAACACATAAATGATCAAGAATTAATCATTAAACAATTTAACAAGTAATTCCTATGATCTAACAATAACTCATAAGAACATGAATATCCATATCAAAATTTCAAGAACATATGAACACATATAAACATGGAATTTTGATATTAGCCATTGTAAATGGATTAGAACAACCATTACACCATCTAGAATAAGTTTTATAGCAAAAAAACAATTTAGGGTAATGTTTCTAGTCCATTTCCAACAGCACAAATCGAAATTCTGCATTCTGCATGGCCAACTCGTCAAGTGCACGAATTGACTCGCCGAATTGGTTGAAGTTTCACTTGGACTCATCGAGTCCCCCCATGGACTCGTCGAGTCCCCTGTGCAGACAGCTCCAAAATTCGATTTTTACACTCTTTTGCATCAAGTATTCACAAACAAGCCTAGGCTCTGATACCACTGATGGGTTTTGAGCATTCTAACACCGCTAAGTGTACATGCAACCCTAGAAAACCTTGGATCTATGTTTGTCTAAAATACATGCAAAATACTTTTTTGTCCAAGGTTCATAATCTATCTAGCATGGCATGGGGAACATTAAACATAATGGCTAGAAGAGTAACATACCTTTCAATTAGTGAGTTGATTCCTTGGAGTTTGAGAGTCTAGCACCAATAATGTGAATGCCTCAAATGGAAGTCACAACTTACCACAAACTTCGAAAAACCTTAAGAGTGTGTATGCTTGCTTATAGAAATTGGCCACCACTTTTTTTACACACACAACTAGTGCAATTTCAAGCATCACAAGCTCCTTTATCTAGTACGGAGGATTAGGGTTACATCCATGTAAACCCTAATACCCATGACTCTTCCTTTCCAAGGATCCATGGGTTAAAAGCTCCATGGACTCCCACACATTCCAAGCCCATTTCAAATGAGTATTAGCCCACACTTATATAAATACAAGAGCCCATATTTAATTAGTCATCTTTTTGATCACCAAATTAATTCTAAATTAATTTATGATCAATACTAATTAAATAACATGATTTCATATTAATATATTATAACTTATAAGTTATTAATAAATCATAAACGTATAATTCTCAAAGGTTTAACCATAAATAGTTCGGGTGAAGTGCAACCCAAATGGACCATGCCAGGGTCAAGTATACATCAAATAAAGTTATGGACTTAGACACCTTATCTAACAGACAGATCCTATGGTGGTCACGGGTACATTTCTCTCAATAACTCTTATGCATGCATACTCTTTGATAGTGGAGCGGAGAGCAGTTTCATGAGCCACCAATTTAAACACCTACTTAAACAACAACCACAAACTTTATAAGAAACATTTACCGTAGAAATGGCTAATGGTAAGACTGAGAGTACTAATGATATATACAGGTGATGCACCCTTACTTTAAATATATTTTCTTATCAGATCGACCTAATGCCGGTCTCCATAAAAAGTTTCAACGTTATTATCGACATGGGTTGGTTGAGCACTCATCGTGCTAACATCCTGTGTCATGAAAAGGCCATCCGCCTCATTTCGCCTAGTGGAGAAACTCTCGTAATCTACGACAACAAACCCAGTATGAACCTTCGCATCATTTCGAGCATCCAAGCCCAAAGATATACGCACAAGGAATACCATGCCTTTTTAACCCACGTAGTGGATGAAAAGCAAGAGGTTAAAGACATGAAGAGCCTTTCTGTAGTGTGTGATTTTCCCGAAGTCTTTCCCGAAGATCTTCCAGGAGTACCATCAGAACGCGAAGTCGAGTTTAGAATCGAGTTAATTCTTGGAGCTACCCCCGCAGCCAAATCACCTTACCGACTAGCACCGGCAGAGATGCAGGAACTAGCTAGTCAATTAAATGAGCTACTCAATAAGGGATTCATTAGACCAAGCTTCTCACCTTGGGGAGCCCCGGTCTTGTTCGTGAAAAAGAAGAATGGATCGTTTCGGACGTGCATTGATTATCGCGAACTAAACAAACTCACCATTAAGAATCGATACCCTCTACCACGTATAGATGACTTGTTCAACTAACTTCAAGGAGCAAGTTACTTTTCAAAGATTTATTTAAGATCCGGGTATCACCAATTACGAGTTCTAGAAGCGGATGTTCCCAAAACACCATTCTGAACCCGTTATGGTCACTACGAGTTTGTAGTGATGCCCTTTGGATTAACTAACACACCCGCAGTGTTCATGGATTTAATGAACAGAGTGTGTTGCCCTTACCTACATAGATTTGTGATAGTATTCATTGATGACATACTTATCTACTCACGAAGTAAGTAGGAGCATGGTAAACACTTATGGCAAGTCTTGGAGACATTGAGAGCAGAAAAGTTGTATGCGAAGTTCTCAAAGTGCGAATTTTGGATACAGAGAGTATATTTCCTTGGTTACGTGGTTAGTGAGGAAGGCATCCACGTGGATCCATCTAAAATCAAGGCAATTGAGAATCAGTCAACACTGAAGATGCCTACAGAGATTCGTCAATTCTTAGGTCTTGTTGGCTACTATCACAGATTTACAAAATTTCTCCAAGATTGCTAAATCACTTACTACCCTGACTCAGAAGGTTACGACATTCGACTGGGGAGAGAAACAAGAAAATGCATTCCAAATGCTGAAGCCAACCCTATTTAGTGCACCGATTCTGTCATTTCCAGAAGGGACAGAAGATTTCGTGGTTTACTGCAATGCATCCAACCAAGTCCTGGGTTGTGTTGTTATGCAATGAGGATAGGTCATCGCCTATGCCTCAAGACAGCTTAAGACACATGAGGTCAACTATACTAATCAAGATCTGGAGTTAGGAGCAATAGTATTTTCTTTGAAGATATGTCGACACTACCTGTATGGTACGAAAAGCACTATCTTTACGGACCACAAAAGCCTTCAACATATATTCGACCAAAAGGAGCTGAACATGAGACAATGACAGTGGGTCCGGCTACTAAATGACTATGAATGTGAAATTTGTTATCATCCCGATAAGGCCAATGTAGTAGCTGACGCCCGAAGTCGAAAGGAGTACATAGGTCGTAGAGTCAAAGCATTGACTATGACCATCCATTCGCATCTGTCCACACAGATTAAGAAGGCTTAGCAGGAAGCCTTGAAACCTGAAAATGTGGTAGGTGAAACCTTAATAAGGATGGATAATAATCTAGAAGTCAAGGGTGATGGAGTCCGTTATCTGATAAATAAAATTTGGATATCGAAGTTCGGTGGTTTCAGAGACGTGGTTATGAACGAAGCACATAAGACTCGCTACTCCGTTCACCCAGGTTCAGACAAGATGTATCTGGACCTCAAGAAATTGTATTGGTGACCTTGTTCTATTGAAGGTCTCACCCTGGAAGGGCATGATATGCTTCGGAAAGCGTGGTAAATTAAATCCAAGGTACATAGGGCCTTTCGAGATCCTCGCTAGAATCGACCCGGTAGCTTACAAACTCTGACTACCCCCCAAGAACTTAATAATATACACCTTACTTTCCACGTGTCAAATCTAAAGAAGTGTCTATCCGACGAGAAACTTGTGATACCACATGATGAAATCAAATTAAATGAAAACCTACACTTCATGGAAGAACCTGTAAAAATTATGGATAGGGAAGTCAAATGAATGAAGAAAAGGCGTATTCCTATAATGAAGGTTCGCTGGAATGCGAAGCAAGAACCCGAATTCACTTGGAAACGAGAAGACCAGATGCAACAAAAATACCCGCATCTTTTCCCTAGTCCATGAGTTTTCACTTTAGAATTAATTTCGGGACAAAATTCCCTTTAACGGGGGGATGATGTGACAACCCATTAACTTCAATCTTATAAAATTCAACCTAGGTCAACAAAGTCAAACACGTCAAATAAAGGTCAAAATTGTTGTTTTGATTTAACTTATTAAGGTTAGATTAATAATCTCTATGTGTATAAACCTTGTTTTAAAAGTGTTGTGAAAATTAGAAGAAAAACCATTCAAGCCGAAAACCCTCGCAAGACTTCAAGTCTTCGGACCGAAAACCAATTTCGGACAAGACCCTTCGGACTGAAAACGAGCTTCTGACAGCAAATCGTTTCCAACCAAGAACCCTCGGTCTTATCCTAACGGTTCACTAACCCATGCATGTGTCACTTCATGTCATATTCTTGCTATAAATAGCTTGGAATGAAAACATACTCTCATTCTTACACTCTCCCACTGAAAACTCATCCTTTCCTCCTAAGAACATCAACCGAAAACCTTTATTTTCTCTCAAGTATCATATGGAAAACACTTGTATCTCCTTAAGATCGTACCGAATTCTTCAAGTATTCTTCATCCTTTCAAGAAATCATCATCCCATTTCGTTAGCTACAACCGAAAACGCTCCCATCTTCTTGGTTTCACCAACAAAACACCAAGAACACCACTTGAATCATTAAGTACCTGAAAGCTCAAGGCTGACCGAAAACTCTCATCAGCGTTACAAATTGCTTCTAAAACTATTATTTTGTAAGTAAATCTTACATATTAGGCTATGTCCTTAACATACTTGCCATTATATTCACTAATTATATACATATATTGCATGAAATGCTATTAGGACTCGGTTTCGTTACGGGATCTAACTTGTGGAAATAACTCTACTATACCGAACCTTTACTCGATCACTCACATAAGGTGAGTTCATACCCCTATATTTTATAGTTTTTCAATGTTTTCAGGGGATAATACAAGCAAAACACAAAATAGTTGTGTTAAACACTTAGTTACAAATGCAAATAATTAAAAGAAACTTATGGATTTATAACTTAGTCAAACCATTTTAAACTATTTTTCAACTACTTAAATTACTGTTTTTATCAAAATCATATTCATGTGTATATTTATGTGTAATTAGGTATTAACAGACTTAGGACTAATGATATTGCATTGACTCCAGTTCCTTGTTTGGTTGTGGGCTTAGGGTGGGAATCACTTGTCCGACTATTAGTTAGTTCTTAAATTATACATGCCAAATATATGTAAGAGTATTAAACATGTTCCAATAATATTACTAACTCTTTTGTATATGTTGAGCAAAAGAGACTTTTCCTAAATCAATTGAATACAAACATTATAACTAGTAAACTATAATAGGTATAGTTTTGGGATCAAACCATACTATTTTCTAGTTCAAAGAAATATTACATGAATCAATACATAAACACTATTACAAAGTACACTATTCATTTATCAAGAAACAAGAAAAGATATTCACATTATAAGTAAACAAGTTAATTCATCATGTGAGCTACTACTTCTTTATACCTATTTGTATACATGCGAAAAGTCCTACTTTATAACTAGAGTCTCCTGGAGGGAGAGCGTGAATTTGTGTATAGATCTATACGGGACTGACAATCCAACATCCTGACTGTTAGCTACAGTCAGGTCGGCAGGCCTGGGGTGACAAATGTCATAACATTTCTGATGCCTGAAGAACGTCGTGTAGGCCACTAGTCACTTTAGCATGGTTATAATTCTCCTCACATTTAATATTAATTAAATATTTTGGTTTACTAAGCAAATATTACTTTAGTGGTTTTATTTTAAAGAATACTATTGTAAATCATTACTTTCCATTATATGCATACAATGATGTTAGTACGAGAACAATATACTGTTTTTCTAGTAAAAATAATCTACAAAAATGGAAAACATACTTTTACACTAATTCAGAGTACAGAACATAGAAACATTTGGGTCTTAAGTTCGAAGACTACTTTTCATTTATTGTAGAAAATATTGGATTTTCTGAAGAAACATACTAACATTTTCAAGAAACGAAGAAAGATTTCTAAATACTAAATGCTTATGAATTCACCAACTTAAATGTTGATACTCTATTTTCAAAATAACTTGTGTTCTTAGGGAACCAGTAGTCAGGTACACTCATACAGGTTTTGAGAAGACAGAGTATATTCATGACTCGTCTTTTATTTTTGCTATGCTTTTTGGTGTCGTACTTATTATGCCAAGATCACACATGTATAAACTATATTATTAATTCAATGGATGTTGTTGCTTGTTTTACTATTTATCATTATTGTGATATTATACATGACGTCCTCCACCCCCAAATGTTTCTGCCGTCTCAGTTTGGGGGTGTGACAATGGAAGTTTCATGGATGAGTTGTGAGGGGTTAGGCAGATAGCTGGGAGATATGCAGGCTTCCTCTAGGAGTGAGGATTGAGTGATCGTTTATGATTGTGTGCATTGTTAGGGTGCTGTGACGATCCTTGAGACAAATATAGGTAGGTGTGGAAGGTAGTATGGGCCCGTACTACTGAAAGCACATGACCCATATGCGTAGCAAGTGTAGTGAAGTAAATAAATCTGTGTAAGCTCATATTAGATCTAGAAAGAATATAAAAATGGGTTTGTACAAATTTCTCTCTCTAGTCTAAGACTCCAAAATGATCCTTGCATAATGGGAGTCACTCACTTCCTATTTATAGGAAAGACTCAACCCATTTATACATACAAGAAGGTAAAACCTAAGACTCCACATCCAAGCATGACTTTGTACCCTAACAGCAATGAAGTCACAAATTCCTAGGGTTTTGTTGGTAGTTAGTTCTCTATTGTCATGCGGATTATCTGATATATCTCAGGTGTATTTTTAGAATAGTGACTACGAGACGACTTGAGACCGGATCTGGTTCAGGATCAGGAGCTGGCAGCCAGGATAGGCCAGGATTTAACGAGGATCGTGTCAGGGAGGTCATCTCTGAGACGGTTGCTATTACAGCCATAGCAGCTGCAGGTGGTAGGGCTAGTCAGGCTTTTCAGTATCAGGACTTCCATAATACGAAGCCCCCGACTTTTGACGGGACTCAGGATCCGATCATAGCCACGTAGTGGTTATCTGATGTAGAGGGCTATTTCTTCACATGCTCCTGCCCTACTGACCAGAAGGTCAGGTGCGCTCTAAACCTGCTAAGGACCGGAGAAAATGATTGGTGGAGGTTGATTACGGGTTCGTATTCCAATGTGCAGAGAGCTGCAGTTACATGGGATCAGTTTAGGGAGCTGTTCGATCCGCACTCGCTACATTCTACGGGTTGAGCTGGAGAGGTTGGCTCAGGAGTTCTTGGAGTTGAGGTAGGATTAAAAGGGAGGTGTTTTTCCCTGAGTTTTCTTCTGAGCAGGCTCAGATGACTCGATATCTGATCATGCTCAAGACGGACATCAGACAGTTCCTGTCCGCACAGAGATGTGATACCTTGCTAGAGTTACAAGAGGCCGCCAGGCGGTGCGAGTTGGAGATTGAGCTTCAGTTGAGGGAGCAGAGGCAGGCCCTGGTGCAGTTGCAGCCTACGCCGAAATGGTTTAGGGCCAATGATTCCAGGCAGGGGAGTCATAGGGGTCTCACTTGTGGGAATTGCAGAAAGGTACATGATGGGGGTTGTCGATCTTCTTCAAGATGCCACAAGTGTGGCAAGGAGGGTCACATCGCAAAGGATTGTAGGCAGTAGACTCCAGTTGCTGGTGTCCGACTTTGCTATCATTATGAGCAGGTGGGCCATATGAAGGCCCAGTGTCCCCTACTAGCTGCCAGGACAACATAGGCTCCAGCGTCGGCTACTTTGTGGATCATGGATGGGATCCAGGGTAGGGTAGAGCCCCCGAGGGCTCAGGGATGCGTCTTCCAGCTCACTATTAAGGAGGCGAGGACAGTACCTGATGCAGCGACTGGTATGTCTTTTTCTCCTATCTTATTGTTAAAAATGTATCATGAGTTTTCGTTTGCCTTTTGCATGAGTTCTTAGGACATAGGATGGGTTAGAGGTATTTATTATCAAGATATTGTAAATGGTTAGGATCCAAAGATGAATTCGAGGATAAGGAGTTAGAGTAGAGAATCTCTAGTCCAGAGGGTAGTGGTTAGTGTTCTAAGTGGGGGAGAATTGGGGATTCTTAGGTTGAGTGTCAACCATTGAAGGTTATGCATGTTGGTGTTCGGATTATAGTTTCCAGAGAGGTTGAGTAGGAATTGATCAGTGTTCCTTCGCAAGAGAGGGAACAATCAACTCTAGATGGACTTATGGTTCCTTGGTTTAGGGATCGAGGTGTTTGAGACCTTGGTTGTGGAGTTGTCCTTAGCAGGAACCCTTCGAAGAATTCAGGAGACGACAGTTAAGAAGCCTGGGAATGCGTCATCAATTCCCCTATGCAGTGTATATATGTTTCTCAATCATTAGGGTATGTTACCCTCGATGGTTGGGTGGATTTCTAATTTGTATCAGACTTGGAATTGGACAACCTTCAGGATAGCTTGGAAGTCTTCTCCAACCAGTCTTGTGTTAGTAGATTCCGTTTAGTTTCAACCATGTATGGATTCAGGTGGTGATTCTTCGTGTGCATCAGTAATGGTTCAGGGTGGCAGTGGAGTCCGGTTTGATTCACGTGCATGGTTAGGCCGGAGTTTTGGGAAATTGATGTGACGATTGCAGCGTCGATAGGTAATCGAGAGCATTCCAGTCATAAGCTGAGGGCTGGGGAGAGCTCACCAGACTCATGTTGTGGGCTTAGGAGCAATCCAGACCTATGCTGAGGACCACATAACAGTATTCCAGTCATAGGCTGTGGGCATAAAGATAGTGATGATTTATTTCTTCTATTAGAGAGCGTTCAGAACGGATGTATTGTTGAGGTTCGGATGAGTAGTACGCGGTTGAGATGAATCAGAGGGTTTGGATGATATTCAAGGATAAGTCCTTGGATCTCAAGTTAGTGATTTAGACTCGAGTTATGTATATAGTGGTATTCCAATCTAGGGTATTCCATTATGAGGATGACCGGACCCTACGATTAATTGGACCTAACATTTTGGTATTCTGACCTGAGGGTTGATTGGGCCAAACAAGTGCGTGATACGATGGTATTCCATCCTAGGGATGACCGGACCCGTTGTAGCCTTGTAGGCATGCCTAGTATTCCAGCCCGAGGCTGATTGGGATAGGTATGAGTGTTCATGCTTGTTAGCTGGTTGTTTATGTGAGTTCGTTCGGGAGCTGAAGGACGCATTATCCTGTCAGCACAAAAGGATTCGCTTCAAGAAAGGGGAAAGATCGGTCCCCGATACTTTGAATCATTAGGATTTTTCCAGGGTTGGCAAGGTAGCCTAGAGGTTAGACCTTCTGGAGGCGTTTGGTTAGATTCACATCACTTTTCATGTCTTGCAGCCGCGGAAAGATGCACATAAGATGAGAAGGCGGTTGTATTGCTGAGTGTTATTCAGGCCGAAGAGTGCCCGGACTACGCAAGGAAACCAGTGGCTGTTATGAAAAGGATGTTGAAGATTTTACATAACAAGGAAATACCTTTGGAAAGGGTGTAATGGGAGCATCAGTGGGACTGAGTAGACTTGGAAGCCAGAGGCAGTGAAGCAAGAGTATTATCCGAATTGTTCGCTGCAGTAAGCTTCGAGGACGAAGCCTAGTTTAAGTGGGGGAGAGTTGTAACATCCTGAAATTTCCATATATTTCCGAATCCTATCTTTTATTATTATTTGGTCATTTGTAGACCCTGGGGATGGAAGAGTGAAACCATGATAAGCCTAAGGGTACGGTTGCAACTTTAGATCAGGAAGAGTACGCTGAGCGTACATAAGGGTACGTTGAGCGTACTAGATGTGCCCTAGTACGCTAGGCGTATACTTGTGTATTCTGGGCATACTCATGTCGGATGGATACCCTAATATTTAGGGTTTGGGTGTTATATAAACGTCCTTATGAGCTCATAACCCTCCCTTATCTTTGTCTCCATAGCATTGAGCCATTTTCCCCTATAGTAGTTATGTAATCGAGATTGAATAACGAGATCAGAGTAGGATTGAAATATGAACAAATGATATAAATAACTTTGGTTTAGCTGTATTATGCTATCATGAATACAGAATATCTTAGACAAGATTACAGGGAAAAATCTTATCTAGCACTAGTACAAATCACCTATTTATAAGGAACTAGAAAGCATAAAAAAAATATAAGGGACTAAACATTACAGTATCGAAACAAACATGCCCATATAAAATAGATTACAAACTATCTAAACCTATCACATGAACTTCAACACCATACAAAAAATTCGACCTCTATAATCTCCCCCTTTGTAAGTAGTGTCGAACTTAGGTCATCAACATCTGGATAACTTGATGCATTGATCTTCGAATATCATAATACCATTTGATAATCTTCTTTAATTCCGCATTATCACCATCATTGTTCTTTTTACAACTGTTCATACGAACTAGCAAATTCGTATATTGAGCAGTTGTGTATCGTTCAATGTCACAAGCTTGAAAGAAGTACTTGGTATTCTACCCATTCTTGTTCTTCCCCACGCAAACAATTCCAAGCGGCTTGACACAGATTTCCCCATCCACATATTTCTTCAACTTAGAATGTTTCTTCTGAATTGATTGAGGAACTATCACATCTCTTCCCATAGTCAAAGCCGTTTCGATATCAGTCAAGGCTAAGCAGTCATAATAATTATTGATAAACAACTTGACATAGCAAGACCCAATAAATAATCTTCTTTACTTGTTCCTTGAGGCTTTGTATGGTCAATGCTATTGAGAATTCTAGCCACTTGAATAAGATCGTTGAGATTCATAATGTTGTCGGCTCTGACTACTTGATATCGAAAATTTTGAAGAACATTTTCGAAGAACACATCCTTCGAAATACTTAAAATTTGAACAATATTGGTCAAAGACCACACCTCTTCTTGAACTTTCCCAAGCACAACATGAAAACGAAGCTTTAAACATTTGAACTCTTCCTTGTTTTCGAACACATCAACGATATGATATTGTGAATTGATGAACATCATCTCGTTGATTGGAAAGTCAAGTTGGTTCATATCAGAGTTCTTAGTTGCATAACTCTTCTTTGGCTTCTTCTCAAAATCATGCATCTCTCCAAATATCACTCTTGCTTCAATCTTTTCGTAACTGTGAAGCTTCCTCGGATCACCTTTGTTAAGAGTAGGAGGATCATTCTGACGAAGCATCAAAATGCTTTGGATTTGCCTTTGTTTCTCCATTTCAGCTTCAATCTCAGCTTTCCCTTCCTCTTTATACTTTTCAACAGCCATAACTTTACCTTTCCCTTTATCTGCTTCCGTTTGTTTAAGTTTCGAAGAGCTAGATCCTCCATTAGTAGAACCAATCACAATCCCATTGACAATTGGCCTTGTTGTTATTATTTTTGCCACAATCAGATTAGCCTTCTTCGGTATTAAAGTTGAAATTTTAGTTGTAATGGCCTTCCTTAATGTCTTCGCATCTTCTTTACCTTTGCTTATACCAACATTTGTTTCTCCCCCTTGCACCCCTGTGACAATAGGTGAGGCATTCGTTGGTAGTAATTTGACGAATTTCGACAAAGGTGCCAACTCTTTCTGAACAAAAGTCTCCAACACGTGAAACTTCTGAGTTAAAAACTCAGGATTTAATATTGATGATGAACCAGACTTCGAGACTAACTCTTTTAACTCTCCCAGCATTGAATCAATTTTCCTAAAACTTGTGACGTCAACACTAGCCTTTTCATCAAATTTTGGAGCCAAAGAGTTATACCATTTAACCACTTTGGTGACTGCACCAACTACTATATCTACCTTCGAAAGAAGGAAAGAATAGTTGTTATTGAGAGTAGTGATTTCACGTTCCATATCAACACACAATTCCTCAATTTTGAGATTAACATCCTCCCTCACAGTCTTAACATCTTGTATGAATAGAACATGATGTTCTTTCGCGACTGCTTTCAGCTCCTTTAACTCGCCATTGAAGGTCTTAGATTGAGCCTTAATTCTCAACTCATTACTTTTATCAAGCACATCCAACTTGTTCAGAATTCTATGCTCTTGAGATTTGAGCATCCCATCCACCTCAATACCAGATAGTGAGTTCTTTCCCCCTCCATGGGCTTGAAATTGGAGCAAATATTTGAGTTTACGGTTTAAGATCTTGAACTGTTTCCCAGACATAAGCATGTGATCTGGAAACTCCTCTTCTTTAAGATCAAATTCTATCTCAACAAATAATCCTCCAAAACCTCCATCATCGATTTCATCATCAGTAACCGTTTTAGGTGGTTCAGTAGATTGAGAAGGGAACAAATAGGTTATGGGTTGTTGCATGATGTTATTGAAAGTTGGTGAATGTGTTGTAGTGGATACAGTTGTGAAAAATGGTGGTAGAGAAGTAGTGGTTGGAATGTGTGTGGTTTCAAAAGATGAGGAAACAAGAATATGCGAAGTACCTTGAGTAATAGTAGATAGGATTTCTATATTTGACACTCCTTCACCCATATCGACATTTGCATCCATATCAGATACTTGTGCAGGGATGCCTGAAGTGCGAACCTCCTCATAAGATGACTTGGTTAACGAAATGTCGGGTGGTATGAACGAAGTCTGCCCAGGAGTCGATACCTTTATGGAATCACCAAGAGTAGTAGTTGTGTCCACTGTAGAAGTTTTCACAGAGCTACTAGAAAATCCTATAAGTGTTTAATTATGTTGTAAGGTGTCGAAGGTCATTATGTAATTCTGATAGATATGTAATGTTATTACAAAGGCATAGTTGTTTCGAATCTGTAATGTTTTAGTCCTTTGTATTTTTTGTGTGCTTTCTATTTTTCCTATAAATAGGGAACGATACATAAGCTAGATAGAACTTTTTCTATTCTTCTGTATGAATACTCTTTGTATCGTGAAAACATAATTGAGCTGAAACCATATTATATTTACTCTCTGCGTTCTAATTCATTTCGATTCTGATCTCATTTCATTACACGATTAAATAGCTTCTACAATTGGTATCAGAGCAGGAATCATACTACAATGATCTGATTTTCATCTGGTATCAAACGTATTTTGAGTCTCATTTTGGATTCAAAAGTTTCCGCTCTTTTGATACTTAAAATCATCTTTGATCTTCAGTTGTGATTCGATTCTACAACAAGTTTGTTTAATCAAGTGTTCTGTTTACTTTTTTGGATCAATTCATCCATTAATTCTCAAAATCTTAAAGCTTTTATGAGAATTCGTCCGTACATCAATGGTGAATTTCAATATGATCACGATGACTTGTTTTTCTCATCTACTAGGATCTTCAACAAAGATTCCCATGTTTATTCCAGAGTATTACGATAAGTCGGTTGATCGCATGGAAGACTACTTGAATGGGCTAGATGAAGAGCTTTGGGATTGTATTACTGGAAATGTTCTTCCTCCATTGAAAGTTCAAAATATTGGTTCATCTACTTGAACTCAAAGTGTCACTGATCAATCTAAAAGGCTGTAGAAGAATGAAAAGAGATGTATGAGAGAGCTTCGTGGTGCTCTTCCTCCTGTTGTTTATAAATATGTTCATAGTTGTAAATCAGCAAAAGAGATCTGGAATACTCTTAAGGAGAAGTTTCAAGGGAGTGAAAAGACGAAAATCAATTATGTGAAACATTGTTTAGTGGAATTGAAAGAGTTCAAACAAAAGGAAGGTGAATCTATCGAACTTTACTGCGATCGCTTGAATGAACTCATCTACAAATGCAATCGCAATGGAATAACTAGCTCAACCATGGAGTTTAATCTCACTTTTGTTATGGAACAACGAAAAGAATGGTGAAATGTTAGTCTAATGGTGAAGACTCAATAGAGCTTCGATACCTTAACTCTGAATGATCTTTACAATTTGCTAAAAACTCATGAGCAAGAAGTTATTGAGATGGCAGAAGAATCGAAGATAAGCTTGGGAGGACCACTTGCTTTAGTCTCGAAAGTATCTCAGAAATAAGCAACTGAAAAGGAGAGTTCTGATGAAGAAGGATTGATTGTCAACTCAGATGACAAAGCCATTGCTTTTTACTGAAACAACAAAGTGAAGAAATTTTATAAAAAAGCCTTTTGCTTTGAAAGTGAGGACTGGTGAGGCGAAAGTAAGTTTTGCTGGAAAAGTGAATGAGGAGAAGAAGTTCGAGAAGAAAGAATCAAAGTCTGAAGATTCAAAAGTTGAAAAGAAGCTTAAAGGTGACTCTGGTGTCGACTGTCACTATTTTTATGGCGCAAATCACATGGCAAGTAATTGTATGCTTTGAAAGAAAGAGGAAAAGAAGAATAAAATTAAAGACGAAGCTTACTATGTCGAACGTCTGGAAGAGGTGAGAGCAAAAGTGAAAGGCATGTCGTTGGTGGCGAGAAGAGAAGGGGATGAAGATGGGACATATCAAATTTGGTCGCCAAGCTTAGACGATGAAGAAATGTGTAATCCTACGCATGGTGCAATGTATGCAAAGTGTGAGGAAGAAGATGAAGAGAACGTAACTGGCCGTTGTTTTATGAAAAAATATTCCTTTGAATGCCTATGAAAAAAAGTGGAGACAAATCACTAATAACCACGAAGGTACGTTCTATAATTCAATCTTTTAATATTCCTTTGAATGCTTATGATTCTGAATTAACTGCTTTTGATGACACTGTTGCTTATTTTGATAATTTGGTTATCTCTGCTAGTAATGAGGCTAAGAAATCTAGTACTCAATTACTAGAGACACAGAAGCAGTTGGATTCAAAGAAAATGAGGATAAAATGTATTGAGTTCCAAATAACAAATCTCTTGTGTGATAGAGATAATTTGAATAATGAGGTTAGGATGTTACTTGCTCAGAGAAACATTTATTGTAACTCTACTATAAGGTTGTATGAAAAATTGGCTGCTTTACATCGCTCTTCTGACATAAGCAAAGAACAACATAGGAAGTTATTACCATTCTTAGTTTTTGAAAGAGAAAAGGTTGATTGTGTGTCCTATGATTGTGAAAAGACAATAGCTGAGTTTGAAAGAGTTCTTGATAATAGGTTTGCATATGGAATTGTGAAAATAGATGAATATTTGGATGCTAATGAATTAGTTGACATTGTGAATGAACCCTTGACCAAAAATGAACAAATCAAGATTTTGAAAAGAGCTGAGAATTCGAAATCTGATACTCAATCTAATTTTGCTGATATCGAAAATAATTCTGATAATATTAGCAAAATTAGTGAAATTGAGGAAGAAGAATCTATTGATTGTTCTCAGTTGCCTGTCATTAATGTCACATATTTGACTAAAGGCAAAGAAAAATATAATTATTCATTGGTTAAGACTGACACTGATCAATCCTCAACATCGAAAGTTTGCGATTTCGATTATGTAAGTGTCAGAGATAGTCAAACTGAAAGTAGTGATGATGAGAAGGATGATGATGAAATTTCGAAAGAAACAACCATAACAAATGATGTTTTGAAAGTAAAAAAAATCCAAGAGTTGTTGTTGATTATGTGTATGGTGAAACAGAAAACTTCGACAAAGTGATGAATGAAAAAAGGTGCTCATATCTAGAAACAAATTCAGTTATGTATCCAAATTTCAAATACACAGATGATATCATCTTTCCAAACCAAGTGTTTGTCACAATTGGGAATGTCGATCACATCAAACCGGAATTTAACAAATTAATTGAAGAAGATAATAAGCAAACATCAGATGAAAGTTTCTTTTTAAACCAAAGCACTGTCGAAATAATCTTACAAATAACTCATACACATTTCAAAGACAAAAACAACAACGATAATGAGTTGAAAAATCAGAAATTTCAACAGAAGTTTTAAAACAAGTTGATGTTGAAATTGTGTTTCCAAATTTTAAAATAAATTCACAAGAGTTTAAAGATCAAATTGACAAGTTTTCGAAAGAAAATGGAATTTCAAAGAGACAAGCATGGAAGAGAGTCTTTTCGCAAATTGTTGTGTCTTAAAAGAAACAAAATAATTTGCAAAAGAAAAAAACTGAAAAGAAGTTGTCAAAATCAGTTAAGATAATGTATTCATCAAATTCAGACAATAAGAAAAATCCTACTCTGTCTAAAAAGGATTTGTCTCAATCAACTTCACAAAATGTTTTTTCGACATTCAAAATTTCAGAATCAAAATCTTTGACACCACCTCCAAATCAATCATCTAATCCAAAGAATTTTCAAACTAATCAATTCACAAGGAATTCTAAAGCAAACAATCAACAAAGATTTTCTTCAAATAAATTTTCAAAATGAAATATTCTTCATTATAATAAAAAGAATTTTCAAAATCGATTCTCTTCACGAATAACTTTTAAATCACAAGAATATAATCAAAAGTTTGAAAAGATTATTCAAAACCCAATGTTCCATTCAAACCGCAACAACCAAATTTTCCCAACCCGCTTGCGAAACGAAGCTCCAAAGTTTCGTATATCAAGGGTCAATCAAATGTGCAAAACATTTATCATTGGCTTGAAGTCAAAGGGAAATCTTATCAATTCCAGAAATTCTCTCCAGAAAAAATAAAAAAATACCTATGAGAAGTATTTGAATGAATCATCGAATGATAGTTAATCATCCAAAGATTCGATACCTTCAGTCAATGCATGGCGCCATGTTTCGAAAAAAAGATAACAAAGACACAATCTGAGAAGAAAAAGGTGAAAGTCTATGAAATTCCTAAACTTTCAAAATGTTATATTTCTGAGCCTTTATCCAATGAAGTGGACATAATTGATAGTCTCAAATATAAACTTCGTAATTGGGTATTAGGTTCTTCTTTTCATAATGCTTTTCAGACTAATAACCAAGGACCCAAACAACCTTGGATACCTAAATTCTTCTATTGATTGCAGGTTTTGTGTGACGAGCAATATGACAAAAAATGGTATAGTAATAGTGGTTGCTCTCATCACATGACTGGAAGGAAAGAGAATTTACGTGATTATCGAAACTTAGAGAATGCAGGATTTGTGAAGTTTGGAAATTATCAAAAGTGTCAAGTGAAAGGCTATGGTAAAGTCACAAAGGGGAAGTTCACTGTAAAAAGAGTTTCATATGTCGAAGGTATTCAACATAACTTGATAAGTGTTTCATAACTTGTTGTGGGCACTGGTAATCAGGTTGTGTTTAACGAAGAAGGAAGCATTATTTCAAATGTCAATACCAATGAAGTTTTTCTCAAATCTAAAAGAAAAGGAGACATGTTCACTATCGGCATAAAACCAATTGTTGGTGTTCCCTCTGTATGGTTACTTTCGAAAGCCTCATCAGATGTTAGCTGGCTCTGGCATAGATGACTTTCACACTTGAACTTTCAAAATCTTAAGAAATTGGTGGTAAATGATCTTGTTCAGGGCTTACCTGTCTTAAAATTTGATAATGATACTTTGTGTGCAGCTTGTGAACAAGGGAAACAACATCATCAAGGACATCCAATTGTTATTGATTCGAAGATTGTTGAACCATTGGAACTTCTTCACATTGACCTATGTGGACCATCGACTGTTGAAACAATCAACAAGAAACCATACATTTTGGTTATAGTTGATGATTTTTCACGGTTTACTTGGGTATATTTTCTCAGGTTAAAATCTGAAGTTTCTCAAGTAATGATTGATTTTATCAAGAAAATTGAAACAAGTTTGAAGAAGAAAGTTCGAAAAATAAAGAGTGATAATGGCTTAGAATTTAAGAACAATGTTCTTGATTCATTCTTAACTGAAAAAGGAATTTCGCATAATTTTTTTCATCGTATACACCTAAACAGAATGGTATTGTTGAAAGGAGAAATCGTTCACTTTGCGAAGCAGCAAGAACGATGCTCATATATGCGAATCTTCCTCAATATCTTTAGGCCGAAGCTGTTTCAACTGCATGTTTTACGCTAAATTGATCTTTCATTCATCGCTGATTCAACATTACCCCTTATGAAATCATAAATAACCGAAAGCCTAATGTCAAATTCTTCCATGTTTTTGGTTGCAGGTGTTTTATAATAAATCTCAAGGATAATCTTTCGAAATTTCAGTCAAAAGCTTATGAAGGAATTTACTTGGGATATTCTCATAATTCGGTGGCATATCGGGTGTTGAATAAACGAACTCGGAAAATTGAAGAAACATTCAATCTTACATTTGATGATTTTTACATTAAACTAGTTGAAAAATGTTTTGAACAAAAACCAATAATTAATGAATCAAAAGTTGACTCTGAAAACTTTAATTCATCTGATTTTGATTATGATTTAATTTTTGGTGTTCCAGATAGGGTTGTTGACGCTGAAGTCAATGCTGAGGATAATCGACTTCCTGAATCATCAAAGCATTCTGAATTTTTGACACTGACTCAGGATGATGTTGATTTATACTCGACATCTCATTCTCCTGGAAATAGCGAAAGTATGCCAAATACAAAAGTGGAGGGGGAGAACTTAGATTCGAATTCTCATGTTGAGGGGGAGCATCCTTTCGAGGGGGAGAATAGGAGAATGGATGATAATATTAAGGGGGAGCATCCTGAAAATGAAGTTGTCGAGAGGGAGCAAAATGAACCAAATATGTCGAATAATAATGAAAACGAAACTTTTCATGATTTAAATGATAATATTTCTATTGCAGGTTCAGAGAATGATGAAATATTCGAAGATGCACCATTGGATTTTGATCCAGCATATCCATCATTGGAAATCTGGACAAGAAACCATCCAAAGGAACAAGTTTTTGGTGATCCTCAAGATGGAGTTCTTACAAGAGCTCAACTTCGTACCAAAAATGAGGTACTCAATACTCATCAAGAATTATGCATGTTCAATTTCTTGATTTTGAAATTTGAACCAAAAACAGTCAAGATTGCTATGGAAGATCCTGATTGGATTGTTTCTATGCAATCTGAGTTGGCTGAATTTGAAAGAAATAAAGTTTGACGTTTAGTTCCAAAACCAAATGATGTATCTATAATTGGATTAAAATGAATTTTCAAAAATAAAATTGATAAAGAAGGCGATATTATTTGAAATAAGGCTAGGCTTGTAGTTAAAGGTTATTCGCAACAAGAAGGTATCGACTATGAGGAAACCTTTGCCCCTGTTTCAAGACTCGAGGTTGTTCGAATATTTTTAGCCTATGCAACGCAGAAGGATTTTGATGTTTATCAAATGGATGTGAAGTGTGAATTTCTTAATAGATTTCTTGAAGAAACAGTTTATGTTGAACAACCACCAGGTTTTATCAATACTCAATACCTTGATCATTGTTATGTGTTAGATAAAGTTGTTTATGGGTTAAAACAAGCACCAAGAGTCTGGTATGCAACACTTACCAATTTTTTAAAGCAATCGAAATTTAAACAAGGATCAGTTGATCCCACAGTCTTTCGAAAGAAGGTGGGGAATCATTTAATGCTTGTTCAAATTTATGTCGATGATATTATTTTTGGCTCTACTGACCCTACTTTGTCAAGAGAATTCGAAATAAACAACTTTCTGGGATTGAATATTCGTCAAAGCAGAGAATGAATTTTTATAAATCAAGAAAAATACACAAAGAATCTGCTTGAAAAATTTGGGATGACGAATAGCACAAAGTTACGAGTACCAATGGCGGTTGGAACAAGGCTCACTTCTTCGTTAGATAAACTTGCTGTTGATCTTACTGTGTACAGAAGCATGATAGGTTCGTTATTTTACCTTATGACAATTCGACTTGATATTATGTTTTATGTTTGTAATTATGCCAGATATCAATCGAATCCCAGAGAACCACACTTAACAGCAGTGAATAATATTTTTCGATATCTCAAAGGAACAATTTCGTTAGGATTGTGGTATCCTTAGAAAACTAGCTTTTTCATACAAGCATTTTTTAATGTTGATTTGGGAGGATGTAGTCTAAATTGAAAAATCACAAGTGGTAGATGTCAACTCTTAGATGGGAGGATTGTAAGATGGCAATCAAAAAAACAAACATGTGTAGCAATTTTGACTGCTGAAAGCTGAATATGTAGATGCTGCTGCTTGCACTACTCAAATAATTTGGATTCAAATCCAATTACGAGATAGTCCCTCCTAGCTCGGATGCCAAAACTGGTCCGATACCTGGCACAGGTAAAGGACGACCAGGTTTTTCTGATCAAGACTAGAGTGATTTTATTGATAGAACTCATGTCGGACATCCTGAGCTCACACACACTCAGGTGGAATCAACTCTTATCTCCATGATGAATAGGGCCATTCAGAGCAAATCTCCCTTCGTTCCTCCAACTAACGAAATTACCGACTTGGAATTTTCTTTCGGAGAAACACAAGAAAACATATTCTCTCACAATCCTCCGAAATCCATGCACAGTGATTCCCTACATCCGGATCCTGATAAGGAACACTCAGATGGTTTCATGTTGATGATAACTGTGCCTCAATTGTTGTTCCTTCCATTCTCTCATCTATTCATCTTTTGTAGAAACCATCTTCATCCAGACCACTTTATGATTTCGACCTTTCATCATCTTCATCGGAGCCAATTGATGTAGAGATCAAGATTGATGACCAAGTTCAACTCAATCTCGGAGGTGAAACCAAATCAAATCCTCCCAAGCATGATCAAACGGTTTCTGCAACCAATCCTGACCCCTTCGAACCACCAAGTAATCAAAAGTGTGATAATTTCAATTATCACGGATCAACCTCAGACACGGGATCATCAGCACAAACCTATGCTGATCCCTTTTCCCTATTGGAACTCCGTGAGAATGTCTCTGCTACAATCTCCAAAATTGGTTCTCTCGATAAATTTGTTGCCAAGTTTGATTTTAAACTTGATACAAAAGTGTCCAGCCTTAACACTAAGTTTGACGTAATTCTCCACTTACTCTTTGAGGTCACGAAGTCTGGTCCCTCGGACGCCGAACGAGAAACTCAACTGGATCAACTTATCTCCCTCCATCTCAAACACACCATCGAGGAGGTCGAGCAGAAATACAATTCAAGCCTTGATCAATATCTCGACACCATCACCATTATGTTAAAAGTTCACGACGATATGATCAGTGCCACCAACGAATTAATCAAATAGACACATGTTCGCCATGAAAAGCAAATTTAGCGAATAGAGAAGGAGATAAAGAAGAAGGATGAGATGAACCTCATCATGCAACAAGTTCTTATCAAACTCTTCCAAGCCTTCTGGAACATTGTGGATGTTCCGAACCACAAGTTTGATTAAATGATGTCCATCTTTTCCACCTTATTTGATCATCTTAAGGCTCAGGCTCTGATTGATGCAGCTTATGATGCCTTTACCTTGCAGATGAACAACAACTTTCAGAAAGTGTTTGAATGTCTCTCGGAGTTTCAGCAATTAGCTTTGTTTGCTCGGTTGCTAGGCCATCTGATGCAAGAGGGGGAAAAGGATCCAACATAAGAGATCAATCCATTTCTTGGAAGCCCGCCTCGGAGTTCACACTCCAAGATGAAGATAAGTTTGATGATGATTTTGTGCAAGTTATCTCTACAGGTACTACAAGTGATGATGATGATGATGAAGACATGTATATATCCAATGTTGTTATAGGAGTTGAAGCCCCAAAGAAGTTCCCATCAAAAACTCTCTCAGAGGATGAATGAAGAATTTGGTCTGCAGTTTCTTAGCCATCTTCCTTGGCTGACATTTTGTAAAGAAGTCGAGAAGAGGCCAAGGAAAAAATGAAACTCAAGATTTAATAATTTTGAGCCACTCAGTCTATGGCATCTCTAATTCCCTCTCCAAAAATAGCTCCAGTTGATGAAGGCTCTCCACTTCGAAAGCCTGAGAACATTCCAAAAGAACCTCTCATTCTTACTCCACCAACATTTTCCATCGATGAAAACATGCGACAAGTCATCTTGGTTCTCAACAAGCAACAAGATAAAGGAAAAAAGCATATCTCGAAATTCTACAGGTGCGAACCACCCTCCAAACAACAAGAAGGTTGGTCCCTGGCTCAAATAGATCAAGCCTTGGAAGAAAGCATCCGAATTCAAGCCTTCAAAGATAACCCCAATCCGATGCTAGCTCTTTCCATTTTTTGTCGTGAAGGAATAATACATGACTTGGAAATCGTACCATTCATATATTATGATCTACCAAATCAAAACTCGGACCATAGTGATCTACCCATCTCTCCATACGACAAGTTCTACATTAAGTTTGCTCCTCTCCACCCAAAAGATGATCATCAAGTGATCATCAGAACTAAACAAGAACGATTGAATACTTTCTACTCCAAGAACGCACTTCTCCAACAAGAAGTATGGTCTCGAAAACAAATTACTAAGATCTCTGGGTTCGGAAGAAAAGTCTTAAGCAAATTGGATTTGAACAGCATGTTGTACCGCTACTACATCTTTTGAAACAAATCCAAACAACTCACTATCTCAGACGCTGACTTCCCAACCATCAATCCAAACGAAATATTGGCAGAAGGGCCAATTGATGAACCTATGCTTGGGTATGTGTATCTGCAAAGGAAGACAAATAAGAAGGACTTCTTCGGAGTCCTTGACAAGCATCTTGTTCCTTCCAAAGCTCTTCAAAAGTTCATCAAGAATGTAGCTAAGTTAGATGCCCCTGAAAATGTCAAGACAAAGTTCATTAGTTAAGTGCAGTGGTATCTTGAAGTCCGAGATTGGTTGTACCGGGTGTATGTGTTTATCAAGGAAGAAGCGAACTAAGCTTACATTATTGCTAAGTTCACTTAGGGGGATATTTTTGGAACCTGAAAGTGAACCTCTAGCAATGAAAAGTTATGAAGATCCGAAGTCAGCTGGAGTCTGAGATATGTGGAGGTGCGTGATGAATTTTGGTACGAAATAATAATGAAGTCCAAAGTAAATCTTATTCCGAGATGTGATTAGTTCCGAGATTCATTATCTACTTGAACATTTATTATTCTTGTCTTTTGTGTTATGTAACATTTCATAAGACTTAGCTTTTTTGTATCTTTAGATAACCAATTGTCAGAAGCTGCTTATTATCCAATCCTTAGTTTGTATCACAACTTGTACGATGAACCTCCATGACTATTTAAGGGGTGAATTGAATGACAAGAAATACACGAATTGTTCCTCCAAAGATAGAAAATATTCTTCATAACTCTCTTTCACTTTTCTCTCAAGTCAAGATCATTCTTAACATTCTTCTTGTTCATTTATTGTCTTTACATTCATTATACTCATAATTTCTTCATTTAATATTTGAGTACTTTGTTGAATCTTTTTTTCAAGCCTCGACTAGTGTTGAATCTTTTTTTCAAGCCTCGACTGGTATTACCAGACTTGACTGGAACATATAATTAAGAGCAGACATTGATCTTAAGCATTAATTTAAGGTTTGAGTTTTCATTCCTTATCCCTACCTATAGTATCTTTGTTCTCACAGTAACTAGCTTTTTTTCATTATAATTGATTGGTGACTTGAGGATTTTTCAAGTAAAATCAATTCCTAAACCCTAAAGGCTTTTGTACTCTGTTACTTCATTAATTTTTACTCACTTATTTCTATTGATTATTTGATTGTCACTATTTATTTAGTTCACTTTGGTCTGTTTATTATTCGCTTTGTCTATGTTACGAACTTACTTTTTCTATATTGTTTGATTTTCCCAGTTTAGTTATTTAGCTTATTCCAATCCGATCATTCCATTTTATTTTTTGTTTTGTTTGTTTTTGTTTCGTTAGTTTACTTCGGTTTAGTTATTGTCTTTTTGTGTTTATTTATTGTAGTGTGGATATTTTTAATTTATTTTTCCCACTTTTTAGGATGGCTACAAAACAATGTATAATAAGAAAATTTGAAATGTTAGGCGAGCGATTGAAAAAAAGGCTACAAGTACATACAGTAAGTTATGTTTAACCATACATGTCATTAATTATATCAACAGAGATGAAACAAAACTTTAGGCTACTAATTTATAAAAAACAAGAAATACAACTTCTGGTTACATTATGTAGATTAGTTTCGATGATAAAACTACCTAATGGATAATGATGATGAAGATGATCTACCCCGACTAGTTTCATTGTACCATCATTCTATATGAAGTTATGTCTCGTGAAAGTAAATTTGTTCAGTGAAAGATTTTTTTTCCAAATTAACAATTTTGACATATTATGTCTACTCAAAATGTTTACTTTGGAAAATATCATAAACTTCTATGGACTGACATGAAAAAAAAAAAAACTTCTAATGGTCAAACTACAAAAACTTTTCAATATATAATTGTTTGCTATAATTTTCCATTATCTAAATGGATAAAACATGCCGAGTCAATCACTTGAGAAATGATAAAAAGAAATACAATACCATTTTTGGTGATTAGAATATACTTTTTTCTATACAAAGTAAAATAAAAAAAAATGTGATAATGGATATATGACTGGAACATAAACAAAAGTCTATATCTAGGTACCATTATATCAATAATAGAGTCAAAATAGTTCTATTTAAGTATTTGTAGATTGTAGATCCTAATATTCAATATTAACCCTTTTTAAAAATAAACAAAATTGTTTTCATTTATTTATCTCATGTATATTTAGTTCATGCGTACGTTTAAATATCTAATGTTCAAATTTAATTCTCTCAAATCTTTGCTTGTCATATGTATTTTGAAAATCTAGATCAACATAATGCTAATTAAACAATCGATCAAATCTTATGTTTTTTATTAAAAACAATAAAAATGGTTGAAATTATCACAATTTTTGGGTACTATTCCTACTATATATTCTCACCAATTTTGTGTGTATGCCACATCGAAACAAAAAAAAATTGTAAATAGCATTTATAAATTGATTTATATCTTAATAGATCGGGTGCCCAGGATATGCGTGTATATCACATTCCATTCCATGGAACAAAAAAAGAATAAAAAATGACGCCTTTTTTGGTCACCTTTTAACATTAAACAAATTTTAAATTTCCAATTTGCCCCTATGGTTTGTAGAATGTTACAAATATTATCCCTTCTTTGAATTGGTACCTTTTATTTAAATTAGTATAAATGTTATTTTGTAATTCTCTTAGTCCATGGGTGTAACTCCCGTGTTTCTGGGCTAAACATTAGTATAGTGATGTAATAGTTAAGGTCAACCATTGTTACCTATTTTGAAGTAATAAAGATGAATTATATGAGTATTATGTGAATATATGTGTTTTATACTTGTTTATAACAATATAATAAATAAAGGATGAAAATAAGCGTAAAAAATAAAATGTTAGATAAACCCGATATCGATGAAGGAAGTTGTAGTGGCCGTGACAAGGATTCGGGACATACAAAGAACGCCGAAATCCGAGTTATAACGAAGAAGTTATGGCCTGTCGATGTTTCGCGACAAAACCGGCATGACACTGCGTGATGTAAATAGTGAATTTACGATAGAGTGATTTTTAGCCTTAGAGATCTAAAAGAAAGTCGTAGTGTTCGTTAAATCGAGAGCATGCATAGAAAGAACGCCAAAATCTGACTTTGTATGAGAAAGTTTTGATTTTTCTAAGTTTCAGCTTAGCAGTATGCAATCCAGATTTCGAATATTAGATCGCACGATTTTTAGCCGACACAACCTAAACTAGAATCGAAGATCTAGTTAATATTTGCGCAAAGCTAAAAAGACAGACGAAAACGGACGTCTGATGAAGAAGTATTGAAGTTTTAATGGAATTTTCTTCTCCCGGCTAGTAAAAAATATAACTTTAAAAAACTAAATTCAAAATTAGCCGACAGAGTCTAAACGAAAGTTGTAGAGTACAGTCTTAGTTATGCGTGGGTATAAAAAACATCAAAAATGGATCTCATATACGAAAGTTACATAATTTAGAAGTTGGAGGTGGGCTGTTGTGAGAAGTGCTGACGTAGCCAAATCTCGGCAGTTGCTTGGTCCCCACGGCCTCACCTTTAGATGGTGACAGATGGCATCGCTATGCCTCGCGTATAAAAGAACGCATTGTGCCTGAGGTACGCCCCACGTGGATATAATATCTTTTTAACTACTCGCGGTACGGGGAATCTGGTTTGAAGGGCCGCTTGGATTGTTGGATTTCAGAAGTGCTATATGCCAAAATGGTCCTACCCTCCATTGTTTCATGTCTGGCCCCTATCTATACATAGTGGTTGAGAAGTATTGTTTTAACGCTTATATAATAGTAATAATGCTAAGCTTATTAATTAGTTATGATGAACATGAGACTAAATCTAGTGGTAATGATACTAGGTTTTGTCAAAGGAAAATAAATTAATAGAAGCGAAGCGTTGTCTGAATTCGGGATCACCACCTTATCAGGTGAGTACATAGTTACTTTCATCTTACACATAGATATGAAGTATTTTATATAAATTATGTGCTATGTGTGCATATTATCTGAATGCTTGTTGTCTATGTTGGATGAACGTTTTTATACATGTTTTATGTATGTTATATCTACAAAATGTGTTGGGTAAAACATGGGTAGATGTAATAGTTGGTGTGTGATGAAATAAAATGATGAGAGGCCTCGATGTTGATGTTGATCCAGTCATCTAGCGAAGTATAGATGATGGCTACATGCTCTTCTAAATAGTCTAGTGGAACGCTAGCAGGCTCGCAACCTGTAGGTGTTTGTGAACGATGTGTTCACCGGTGTACTCCATCCCCCTCATGGTTGCCTTAAGGACATTTATTGCTGAGGAACCCCCTTGGTAGTAGTGTCCATCCCGATGATGATCCTTAGGCTAGGTCCTTTATGATAGGTGTTTTAGGGACGTAAAGTGAGGATAACGGGAACGGGTAATCAGGTTATTGTTGGTTGATGAACTTAATAAACTTATTTATTGTGGGTTGAAAACCCTATGTGGTCACCAGGCTCCCAAGCCTAAGATAATCAGTTTCTTGTATTACAGGTAGTAGCACACGAGCATAGATGTGATGTTTGGATGAGGGATTACGGATTATAGGCCAGTAGATATAAATAAATGTTGTAAGGCTTATAATGTTCTGTTTATGCTTTTGATCTGTATCGAACATGACATCCCAAGGTTTTTAATGAAATACATTTCTTCGGAAATGATTTGATAAATCTTTATCATATTTTCTTTTGGGAACAAATTCCGCAACATTTTTATTTAAAATGTTACTCTGATTTTCAACCAAAGTATAAACAAAATCAGTCTTTTCTGGCTGTGAAAATGGGGATGTCACAGTTGGTATCAGAGCATTAGTTTAAGTGAACTTGGAATTTGTATGATTTCTAGACTAAAACTTAGAATGCTATGCGATGATTGTGAGGTGAGTGTCTATTATATTTTAGACACGAACACTAGCTTATTTTAGGAATTATGCCTAAAATGCTTTTATGTGCCAAATGCTTTATGTTATAGCTGTAAGGATACCTTATATGCTATTATTTGTTCGGATCTATGGTCTGTTGCTGATCGGATCTGGAAACGTTATGTGTTCAGGATTCTAAACGTACGAATACGAGATTAGAAATAACATGTAAACGTTTCGAAGTGATAATGATGATTTGAACGTTTATCGAAAATAAAGATCTAAATTCACCTATTTCGGTGTATAGATCAAAATGGCAAGAACCTGAAGTGGAGTCGGAAACACGAATGGAAACAGGAATCAACGGCCTTAACCTCCAGTGATTCAGCAAATACTTGTTGTAGTAGCTGCTCCTGAGCCAATCATGATGGTCGGAGTACAAGCGATGATCCAAATGATGTTGGATCGTCAAATGGAGGAAACAAGGCGTTTAGTTCAACAAAATAAGGAGGAACTTACGGTACCTGTTGAACAGACCGAGCTGAATGATGGATAATCGGAGGAAGGAAACTACAGTAGGACCATTGGACAAGTTGAACGACCAATAGTGAGACGGAATAACCAGGATGGAGGAAATGACGGAAGTGGATGCAAGTACAAGGATTTCATGGCATCCAAACCACCATGTCTTTCTGGAAGCCCAACACCGGTGGGAGTTATGGACTGGATCTCCGAGATGGAGACAATGGTTGAAAGTTGCGAATGTAGCAATAGATAGAAGACCGCTCTTGTGGTTCTTCTATTAAAATCTGGAGTATTGAGCTGGTGGAAGCTACTAGCTGATTCGATGCCCAAGGGAGAAGCTAGTAAGATGTCTTGGGAGGATTTCCTAGTGCAATTGAAAATGCAAAACTGGTCCAAGCAGAATCTTTTGGAAATCAACCATAAGTTCCAAAATTTGAAGAAGGGAAGAATGAGTGTCACAGAATATGCTGCAAGCTTTGCAGAAAAGATTAATCTTGTTCCTTACCTAGTTCCAACCGAAATCTCCAAGGTTAACAAGTTTGCCCACGGATTACCAGCGGAATTCGGTCCGATGGTCAAGCAAGCAACCACTCTGAAAGCTGTCATCTGGACTGCTAAGAATATGGAGACCTAGATAAGAGAGAAGGGCCTGGAGAAAGCGGAGGTTGGTGGGAAAAGGAAATTTGATGGGTCGTCGAAATTCAGCAAGAAGAGCAAGTTCTCAAAGTCTGGCACGAAGAAGTTTGGAGGAGGTGAAGCCAAATGGTGCAACAAATGCAAGAAGAAGCACCATAGGAAATGTGACGGAGAAGTCACTTGTTTTAAATGTGGAAAGCCTGGGCACTATGCCAATGAATGCACACTCAGCAAGAAAGTTTGTTATGGGTGTAATGAGGAGGGTCACATCTCGAGGGAGTGCCGAAATAAGAAGGAGGCGAGAAAGCCCAACATTCCACCTTAGCCATAGGCCAGAGTTTTCCAGATGAAACTGGAAGATGCAAAGGAGACATTGGACGTCACTTCAGGTACCTTTCTTGTAAATGGATTGCCTGCCAATATACTATTTGATTCAGGAGCAAACTACTCCTTTGTATCACATAAATTTGGTGGAATACTAGCATTGCCTGTAGAAAAACTTGATAATGCCCTAGTTATAGAAGTTGCCAGTGGCAAATTCATACCTGTTAGTGATTGTACTAAAAACATCGTCATCGACTTAAACAGAAAAAAATTCAACGAAGTGTTGTTACCCATTAAGCTGAATGGATTCGACATCGTTTTAGGAATGGATTGGCTTAGCGCCAACGATGCCGAGATACTATGCAGAAAGAAGGTAGTAAGAGTAAACCTACCTGGAAAAGGTTCATTTCTGGTGTACGGGGACAAACGCCAAGTGAATTCTGGAATCATTTGCCTAATGAAAGCCATAAAATGTTTGTGCAAAGGATGCACATCATACTTGGCATTTGTAATCGATGCAAAGATGGAGAAAAAGGAGATGCAGAGTATACCAGTGGTGTGTGATTATCGGAAGTCTTTCCCAAAGATCTTCCTGGATTACCCCCTGGTAGACAAGTGGAGTTCCGAATAGACTTATTACCACGAATGACACCGATAGCGAAAGCACCATACTGATTAGCACCAACAGAGATGAAGGAGCTTATGACGCAACTTCAAGAGTTGTTGGACAATGGTTTCATTAGACCCAGTTCATCACCCTGGGGAGCTCCGGTGTTATTCGTGAAAAAGAAAGATGGAAGCATGAGGATGTGCATAGACTATAGAGAGCTGAACAAGGAAACTGTAAAGAATAAGTACCCATTGCCAAGGATTGATGACATGTTCGATCAGCTACAAGGTTCAAGCTATTTCTCAAATATCGATCTTAGGTCAGGATATCATCAGCTGAAGGTAAGAGAGCAGTATATTGAGAAAATTGCATTCAGAACAAGATATAGACACTACGAGTTTCTGGTTATGTCGTTTGGACTAACCAATGCTCCAGCAGCATTCATGGATTTGATGAACATGGTTTGTAAACAATTCCTTAATAAGTTCATGATAGTGTTCATAATTGACATTCTGATTTACTCAAAGAGCCAGGAGGAGCATGGCAAGCACTTTCGAGAAGTATTGGAAGCCGTGAAAAAAGAGAAGTTGTATGCAAAGTTCTCTAAATGTGATTTTTGGATTCAAGAAGTCCAATTCTTGGGTCATGTGGGTATGCAGGGAGGAATAATGGTTGAACCAGCGAAGATTGAAGCTGTGATGAAGTGGGAACAACCAAAAGTTCCCACGGAGAACCGAAGCTTTCTAGGATTAGCCGAATATTACCGAAGATTTATCCAATGCTTTTCTTCGATAGCTGCTCCATTGATAGCTTTGACCCATAAAAGAGCTACATATACATGGAGTGAGAAGCACAAAGAAGCATTCGAGAAGCTAAAGAAGAAATTATGTGAAGCGCCGATTCTTTCTCTACCCGACCGAGATGAAGACTTTGCAGTTTATAGCGATACTTCTAGAGTTGGGTTGGGTTGTGTTCTAACCCAAAGAGAGACGGTTATAGCATATGCATCTCGACAATTGAAAGAGAACAAAAAGAACTACCCCACTCATGATCTGGAGTTGGCAGTTGTAGTATTCGTCTTATAGATATGGAGGCACTATCTTTATGGCACAAGGTGCAAACTTTTCACTGATCATAAGAGTCTCCAGTATCTCTTTAATCAGAAGGAATTGAAAATGAGGCAACGACACTGGCTAGAGTTACTCAAGGACTACGACTGTAAGATACTTTACCACCCCGATAAATCAAATGTTGTCGTTGATGCTTTGAGTCGGAAACTAAACCTTGAAAGGAAAAGATCAAGAGCGTTAAGAATTGAAGTTGTCTCGACAATTGTGGAAATCATAAAGAAAGCTCAGGAAGAAACTTCAAAGAAAAATGACCGAAAGGAAGAACGTTTGGGAAAAACATTGGAGTTCAGTACAAACAGTCAAGGGTTGAAGGTATTCCAAGATAGGATTTGGGTGCCTAAGACGGGAGGAGTAAGAGATCTTCTGATGGAAGAAGCTCGCAAGACCATGTACTTGATTCATCCCACATCACTAAAATGTATAGGGATCTAAAACCCTACTACTGGTGGCTGACGATGAAGTTCGATGTTGCAAAGTATGTGGCCGAGAGTATAACATGTGCAAGAGTTAAGGCACAACATCATAAACCATATGGGAGTTTAGAACCTTTACATGTACCCATGGGTAAATGGGAATACATCACCATGGATTTTGTGACTAAACTGCCCAGAACGAAGAACGGTCACGACATGATTTAGGTAGTCGTGGATCGTTTCACTAAGAGTGAACACTTCATAGCAGCGAATGAGAAATGGTCTATGGATAAGCTTGCAAATGCTTACGTGAAGGAAATAGTAAGACTTCACGGTGTTCCTCTAACGATTGTATCATATCGTGATAGTCGTTATACGTCATGGTTTTGGAGGAGACTACAAGAGGAAATGGGTACGAAGTTATGTTTAAGTACAACTTACCATCCGCAGACCGATGGTCAGAGCGAAAGAACGATTCAAACATTCGAATATATGTTGAGAGCATGTACCCTGGAATTCCAAGGTAATTGGGATGAACACTTACCTCTGGTAGAATTTTCCTACAATAACAGTTTCCACTCGAGCATCAAGATGGCACCTTATCAAGCCTTGTATGGGCAAAAGTGTCATACGCCGTCTTGTTGGCTTGATACTGGGGAAAAGCAGTTTATGGACCCCGAGATAGTCCATCAGACTGTTGAAAAGCTAAAAGTGATCAGGGAAGGATGTTAGCAGCTCAGGATCGTCAAAAGAGCTATACTTACAAGAAAAGACAACCGATGACATTCGAAGTTGGAGATTCGGTTTTGCTTAATGTCTCACTGTGGAAGGGAGTTATAAGATTTGGGAAATAAGGAAAGTTGAGTCTAAGGTTTATTGGACTGTTCAAAGTTCTTTAGAGAATTGGGAACCAAGCTTACAAGCTCGATCTACTAGAAGAACTAGATGGTATTCATAAAACTTTCCATGTGTATTATTTGAGAAAGTTCACGGGAGAAATTCTCGACATAATTCCAATTTCAGAGTTAAGAATGGATGAGAATAATAGGCTAATCGAAGAGCCTGAGGAAATCGTTGATTGTAGGACTAAGAAGTTGTGACGCAAGATGGTCGACTTAGTGCTTGTGCACCGGAAACATACGAATGGGCAGAATCTCAACTAGGAAACAGAGAGTGACATGATGAGTTGCTACCCACATCTGTTCGTTGATGCATGATTCTGTGACGGAATCATCTTAAGGGGAAGAGAATTGTAACGCTCGTGTTTTTGGGCTAAGCATTAGTATAGTGATGTAATAATCAAGGTCAACCATTGTAACCTATTATGAAGTAATAAAGATGAATTATTTGAGTATTATGTAAATTTATGTGCTTTATACTTGTTTATAACGACATAATAAATAAAGGATGAAAATAAGCGTCAAAAATAAAATGTTAGATAAACCAGATATCGATGAATGAAGGTGTAGTGGTCGTGACAAGGATTCCTAACATATAAAGAACGCCAAAATCCGAGTTATAATGAAAAAGTTATGGTCTGTCGAAGTTTCGTGACAAAACTGGCACGACACTGCGTGACGTAACTAGTGAATTTACGATAGAGTGATTTTTAGCCTTAGTGATCCAAATAAAAGTTGTAGTGTTTGTTAAACCAAGAGCATGCATAAAAAGAACGCCCAAATCTGACTTCGTATAAGGAAGTTATGATTTTTCTACGTTTCAGCTTAGCAGTATGCAGTCCGGAGTTCGAAAATTAGATCGAATGATTTTTAGCCGACACAACCTAAACGAGAATCGAAGATCTCGTTAATAGTAGCACAACGATAAAAATACAGACGAAAACGGACATCGGATGAAGAAGTTGTGAATTTTTAACGGACTTTTCCTGTCCCGACCTGTTAAAAATATAACTTTAAAAATAAAGTCAGAATTAGTCAACGGAGTCTAAACAAAAGTTGTAAAGTATGGTCCCACCTACACATGGATATAAAGAACGTCAAAAACAGAGCTCGTATGCAAAAGTTACGAAATTTTGAAGTTGGAGGTGGACTGTTGCGAGAAGTGCTGACGTGGCCGAATCTCGGCCGTTGTTTGGTCCCCACGGCCTCGCCTTCAGATGATGACAGATGGCATCGCTATGCCTCGCGTACAAAAGAACGCCTAGTGTCCGGTACGCCCAGCGTACGAAGGTGGTACGCTGCGCGATCTCCCTCCTTTTGCGGTTCCGAAGCGGCCACGAAGCCCCAGCCCCGGCCGATGAGCATAGGGAATCTATACTCGAGTGTTCAACTGGGACCCTGATAGGATAGGTGAGGAATCTTGATATTTTTTATTGGTGCCTACAACTTCTTCGAGCCGACTAGCATCCCTTTCTACTGCGCATTTCTCGAACAAAGAAGACGACTATAGGATCGAATTCACTTTCCAGACTGATACATGCCCCATTATGCGCCGCATACATCTGAACTATGCCCAGCGTATGCGAGGCCTCACACTCTATAAATAGAGGTGCGAGGGCAGCCTCCATTCTCACACCAAAACCATTCTCTTTCTCTCTATAACATCTCTCTAACCTTCCCCTAACCCCCCAAAGCCAAGGTACCCCCTAGCACCATAAGGAAGCCCCGGAGCTCCTGAAGGCTCCGAGAAAAAGAGCTTTTCGGCTCGGAAACTCTGCTTCAACGAAGCCCGGTTTTTGAAAAAAAACCGTTGTAAGTGAGATACGCCTACCCTATTTTAAATATAGTTTTTATTTAAATATAGTAATGTTATTAGGACTTTATAATAAATATTTGGTCTATTATTATGAGTTACATAAGTGTCGTTATAATATCTTTTTAACTACTCGCGGTACGGGGAATCTGGTTTGAAGGGCCGCTTAGGTTGTTGGATTTCAGAAGTGCTATATGCCAAAATGGTCCTACCCTCCGTTGTTTCATGTCAGGCCCCTATCTATACATAGTGGTTGATAGTATAGTTTTAACACTTATATAATAGTAATAATGCTAAGCCTATTAATTAGTTATGATGAACATTAGACTAAATTCTAGTGGTAATGATACTAGGTTTTGTCGAAGGAAAATATATTAATAGAAGTGAAGCGCTGTTTGAATTCGGGATCACCGCCTTATCAAGTGAATGCATAGTTACTTTCATCTTACACATAGATATGAAGTATTTTATATAAATTACGTTCTATGTGTGCATGTTATTTGAATACTTGATGTCTATGTTGGAAGAACGATTTTATACATGTTTCAAATGATTTAAACTGTATATGTATTTTATATCTACAAAATGTGTTGGGTAAAACATGGGTAGATGTAAACGTTGGCGTGTGATGATATAAAATGATGAGAGGCCTCGATACAGATGTTGATCCAGTCATCTAGCGGAGTATAGATGACAACCACAGACTCTTCTAGATAGTCGAGTGGAACCCTAGCAGGCTCGCAACCTGTAGGTGTTGGTGAACGTTGTTTTCACTGGTGTAATCCATCCCCCTCATGGTTGCATTAAGGACATTTATTGCTGAGGTACCCCCTTGTAGTAGTGTCAATCCAGATGATGATCCTTAGGCTAGGACCCTTATGATAGGTGTTTTAGGGACGTAAAGTGAGGATAACGGGAACGGGTAATTGGGTTATTGTTGGTTGATGAACTTAATAAACTTATTTATTGTGGGTTGAAAACCCTATGTGTCACACCCCAAAACCAAGAACGGCAGAAACGTTCTGGGGTGGAGGACGTCATGTACAGTATCACAACAATGAAAAGTAGTAAACAAGCAACAACATCATCCATTGTATTAATAATATAATTATTATACAAGTGTGTTCTGTCAAATTCTGATAAACACTAAAGCATAAATCAAAATGAAAGATGTGTCTTGATCGAGCACCATCTTCCCTGAACCTTGCATCGGTACCTGTCTATGGTTGACCTGAGGATACAAGTTATTTTGAAAGAGAGTATCAGCTTTAAAGCTGGTGAGATCATAAGTATTTTAGTGTCTTAATTTGTATGTAAGAATTTGTATGTATATGAACTGTAAGTATGGAAAACGTATATGAACTGTAAGTATGAAAATGTTTGTAAAACAACTGTAAACGTTTGAAAAACCCTAGAAATCACTATGATTTCTACTATTATATAAGGGTGTCTTCTACCAAGACCTAACTGTTCTCAATGTAGTCTTCTACCAAGACCTAATTGTTCTCAATGTAGTCTTCTACCAAGACTTAACTGTTCTAAATGTTCGTTTCTTGTAAAAGTGTGTAATTTTCCCAAGTGTAACTATCATTAACAAAATATAGTTTTTACATTTAAAGATTAAGTGAAAAGATCACTAAATATATGTATAGGGAAAATTAATGTAGTACTGAAGTGTAGCGATATAAGAACTACTGTTGTACTAACTAACTTAAACCGGATTTATATTAAGGCATCATGTGATTAATTGCACCATACTATTGACTGGATAACAACGACAAATGTAAGTCGTAAAAAGAAATGACGTTTGGCACCCGCAAACCTGCAGGTTCGGCTGTAGTTAGCAACAAGGTGTAGGATAGTCAATCCAGTATAGATCTATACGCAAACTCACGCCATGACATTGAAGTCATGCTCCGATATAGGATCACAATTGTGTAAACGTATTTATGTATATGTAATGTACTGAATTGTTCTACGTGTGCTAGCTGTAATGTGTGTTCTCTCTCTATCTAGCATGTATAGTAATGTATTGTAATGTTCTAGCTGTAATGTATGCTCTCTTTATCTAGCAAGTATAGTAATGTACTGTAATGTTCTACAAAGTATTGACTCATGAATGAACTGACTCATTGTATGATATCGCGTTCTAGTAATAGTTCTAGTATCTTCCTAAACTACCCATATGGTAGTTTACTAGTAAACTAACTGGTACGTATGGACATGGATGTATACCCTTGCTACCCAAGGGCATGGGATGAACTGGAAGGGTCTTTATGACTATATATGTACATATGTTCTATAACTAATATTTAAACGACCTTCGGACGAGTATCCGATATCCCACCAGACCACATCTCAAGCGCGAAAAGGAAATAGGGTGGATAGCCTTCCTAAGTCTTTTAAACATTTCTTATATAACTATATATATAGAGGCATGCAATTTATAATATAAAAGCATAAATAAGTTTTGTAAAACTTTTGAACATAATTATTATCTTAAGAAAAGATCGACTTGATGTCAATCTATAAAACGGTTTGAAGGCATGGGTTTGATAAAACAATTTAAGTATAAGGAAACATTTGTTTGAAACACAATTGTAAATAAGTTTAAATTAAAACATACAGAATAAAAGGTATAGTGTGATAAGTAGTTTTAAACACATAAAGTGTTTATGAAAAACATTTGAAGGAAACTGTTTGGTAAAACGACTAATGCGTAGCCAATCATTTGAATGTTGTTTATTGATCACAAGTGATTGATATAATAACTAGCATGTTTCTACTTGTATCCCCCCATAAAACATTTAAAAACAATTAAAACATTGATTAAGGGGTATGAACTCACCTGTTGTAAATGATTGGAACTGACCGGACTGTATCGTAAGGAAGGATCGGACAAGCGCTTGGCGTCAAGTCAAGACTTTAGACACACACAATGATCCTAATTACATATGAAGACATATGTATATAAACAATTAGTGATTATAACACTAATTAAACATGTATAAATATCCTAATGCGAGGAAAACACTTTTGGTCAAGTGCTAGGAGGCTAATGGGTTGCAACAAAGGAGTGCAAGACCTATTATGAGAGTTTATGGTCAAAAGACCATATGTGTTGGAGTTTACGGCCCAGGGGAGTAAACTCCTGGCCGTAAACTCTCAATAAGGTTCCTAAATGAAGCCTAACATTATTACAACTCAAGTGGTGAATTACTTCAAGGCTTAAACAAGTGTTTGGGCTTCCTTTTAACTCCTATGAGGAGTTTACGGCCCTGGGACCATATCCCTTGGAGATTACGCCGTAATCTCCCTTGGGAGGATGTTCATGGTGTTTTCAAGTCCCTAAATTAACTAGGAACTAAACTAGGCTTTGGAAGAGTTTATGGCACCATTTGGCACCATTTTATGGAGTTCATGGCCCTAGAACTTCTTGGGCTGTGAACACCTTACTCTTGGTGTTCTAAGTGTGTTTGCTAGTCCTAAAATCATTTAGGTACATGTCCAATTTAGTCTCTTGGCTTAAGGAGGGTTTTTAAGGCATTTTGGCACATAAAAATGGAGTTTACGGCCAAAGAACTTCCTTGGCCGTGAACTCACTTTCACCCTTGATTCTTAATTGTTTTGGTGGTCTAAACATGTAATGGTAGTCCCTATGTTGAGTTCCAAGTCTTTGAGGGACATTGGGCACACTTTTGGCCCTTAAAATGGAGTTTACTCTCCAAGTGTTCTTGGGCGGTAAACTCCCGAATCTTGGGGTTTTGACATGATTTTGATGTTTCTAAACACAATCTAAGCTATATAATACAACTAGATAGAAGTACTCACGATTTGGGATGAAAACCCGAAGGTCCGTGAGAGAGAATTCGGCTTTTCTCTAGTTGGAAATGTAACTAATGAACTATTTTGGTTTAGATTTCTATATATAGTACTGGGATTTTTGGCAGAAATATTTTTATTCCCGGAGTGAACTCTAATATCCTAGAGTATTGGATTAACAGTGTTGCACAAAACCCTAGTGCATCCACTCTCATGGTATCTCCTTAAGTGCTAATCCTGAAATACTCAAACTTATACCCAAAGATTGGAATTTTACTGAAACTGTTCTAACTTCTATTGGCTTGATATGGTTTGTTCAGAATGGAAATTTCGGGTTGTCACATCATCCCATTGTTAAAGGGAATTTCGTCCCGAAATTAGAATTTAGATATGGAAGTAGGTATGAACGATTGAGTCGTGAGGTGGAAACTTCTTAATCGATTGGTTCTAGCGTTCTAAGTGAAATCGGGTTCTCGGTTGGTATCCCAACGAACCTTCACTAATGAGCGACGACGTTTCTTCGTCCGCTTGACCTCTCGGTCGAGGGTCACTACAGTTCTAATACGAAGGCGATCATCTCAACGAGTGGACTTACCAGAGTCCTAACGGGAAGGTATGGTTTCACGATCGAGACGTGAAGAGTAGAACATACGTTATTGAGGTCGTGGAGTAGGTCTAGTTTGCGAGATACAAGACCGATTCTAGTAAGAATCTTAGAGGTCCTATTTATCTTGGATTTTGCTTTCCATGCGATACGAAGCGTATTAAGCCATTCCCAGAGTGAGACTTCCTAAATAACTTGGTCTCTCACTTGGAATCTCCAAGGTTTCCTTTTCTTGTTTAACTTCCCAATCAATGGCCACTCCTTGCTGGGTCAAGGTCGAAAGGGTTTCTGTGGTTTGCGAGGGGTTCTGGATGAACGATGACAGTAGGTCTGGAAGACCTAGAATTTGGTGAATGACTGTCGACATCTCTGGTGTCGACAAATTCTCAACGCTTTTGACAAATTGTAAGGGTATTCAAAATTTCCCAAATCACTAACAGTGTGTCATAGAAATTTGACTCTTCAATTTCAAAACTCGTGCCTAGAGAACTTCGCGAAAAGTACCTCTGAAGGAAATGTTTCCATGGGTTTCTTCTTACTATGAGGGTAGATAAGTAAGTCATCACATGAAGAAATGACGAACCGATCCAAGTAAGAAAGACATACCCTACTCATTTAGCTCTTGAAAACTATGGGCGTATTGGTCCTATCCGAAGGGTATCACTACGGACTCGATGTGTCCGCATAGTGTTCAGAAGGTAGTCTTTTGGACATCCTTCCCTCATACTCAAATTGGTGATATTCGGATCTCGGTCCAATCCTGAAAAGTACTTGTTCCTTGCGTTTGCTCAACCGCTTCATCTATGCGAGGCAGAGACAACGATTTCAAATGGAAAATCTTGACGTAGTCCTCGATATCTAAGGTACCTACGATGCAATCCGTTGATCTCTATAAGAATATGACCGGAGTTCTCCAGGGTGAGAAGCCTAGTCTTCTTATTCTATCACTGTGTTTTGCTAAGTTGTCTGCACTGTCCTTGTGTCTCCGTAGGTGTTCAGACTGTAGGGCGATCTGTTTACGGGAGTCATACCGGGTTCTAAGTTTGTTCACATGACGATGCGATTACTCGTAGACTTAGGCAGTTCTCCGTCTTGAAGTTCATATTAGAATTCATACATGGTTTCAAAATCACAATCTCGTGTATACGTGTCGTATATAATCAAGATTGAAAAGGTAGTCGAATAACTGATTCTTCTTTAAGCTCACATCTCATGGAGGAAAAAGAAGTTAAAGTGGAATCATCAATTCTAAACCTGTAGAACCTTGATTATATATCACTCTTATGTATACATTCCTCAGTGATAGCTCGACCGCATGAATCCCTGGATTAAACTTGACGTACTGCACGAGTGGTACTTCGGGGATTTCTTCGGAAAGAAAGGAACTAAGAGGTACTCCTGGCATGAGTACTTCGGTGTTCTGATATGATGGCTTCGCTGGAAGGCGGTTTCAAAGAAAGGAACGTACGTATGAAGTTGGTATTGTGTGGATCAAATTGAATCTAGTTGTATGATAATGTCGGAATCATACAGAAACTTAAAGACATTAGATTTGAACATAAGGCGTTTACAGACAAAACTCAACCGTGCAACCATGAACAGAGTTACCGTATTTTAGACTACAAGAAGACCATTGCTGCGAATAAGGTATACTTCAAAAGACAAGTATACGCAGCACGAGCATCCTTATACTGACAGGATCTCGCAAAAAGGTAAGACTCTAGTTGCACTAGTTCTGGATAGTTTATAAGTCTGTTACAAAAACACGCCTAAGTTACATTAACGAGGGTTCCGGAGTAGGCTCTCCTGCAGCTGTGATCCTGAGAATCCTCCCATCTGCGCCAGAGTTCTTCGCTATAGGGCAATCCTTCTTGAAGTGCCCTAACTCACCGCATTGGTGGCATGACTGGCTAGTACTTGCATTGGTGACAGGATTGCGGTGTTTAGCCAGTGTTATGTGGACACGAGTGCCTTCCTCATTACTCCACTTTGAAAATTGCTTCCTAAAGCGTTCTGCCGGAGTTGCCACTGGTGGTTGTGGCATGGCAAGTCTTTGGGCTCTCTTGCGCTCCCTTAGGGCTTTACGATATCGTCTCTTCCTTTCGGTCTTTAGGCTTCGCAAGTCCATGACTGTTGCCATTTGTTGGTTTCCCGGTTTGGTACTACCATCGGAACTCTCGACTCCTTTTTCAGTCTTGTTTGTGCTGCCTGAGTTGATGTGTGTAAGGAAAGTTGTCACAGCAGCTGCTACTACAGATTGTAATGTAGTGGCGTCGATATGGAGGATAGGGGTTTCGGTGCTCGGCTGATCGTTTTTGGATGACGGCATGATTCTGTTTCACGGAAAGAAAATAAATTTGTGAACGATTCTGGTTGACCCTAGGTGTAGTTCGACTGTTATGTAAAGGATTGAAGTATGTTTTCGAAAATT
The DNA here is from genome assembly GCF_051521515.1 of Lactuca serriola. Lineage (NCBI taxonomy): Eukaryota > Viridiplantae > Streptophyta > Magnoliopsida > Asterales > Asteraceae > Lactuca > Lactuca serriola. The sequence goes on along the minus strand of NC_136410.1, from coordinate 253,401,992 downwards.
TGACCTACATCCCTATGATGCAGTCCTAGTACTGAGTGGAGGTGTGTTTATAAAGGGTTGACCTACATCCCTATGAATCAGTCCTAGTAACGGAATGGAAGTGACTTTGTAGTATGGTCTCAAGACGTTTTTCGTTCAAGCCGAGGTATCGTGGGTTGGTGAATAACAAGATCCAACCACTGAAAGAGACTTGGAGATGTGTTCGGAGCTAAATTTCTATAGTCCAATGACTTGACTAAAGCATGATTCAGATAGACTCCAATGAAAGTATGATAAAAGTACTTGAATAAAGAATGACACAGGAGTTAGCCGACTGTCAATATCTTTGATATTTACGACGTAAAGTTTGAGAAAATGACCTTGTAAAGGTCTTACATCATATCCAGAGAAGATAGTTCTTGACAGCATAGGGACTTAACCAAAAGTACTTACAGTACAAGATAATTTCATAGAAAATGCCTCATCGGGCATAGACAGAAAAACGATTCCTCTTAACAAGGAAAATAAAGTAAAACGTCTACTACTGGCGACGGTCATCCCTCTGGCGAACTCTCAGTTCACCCAGTTGACGTTCCACGTCAAGTAGGTGTCTTTCGTACACCCTCTAGCGTACTCGGAGCTTTATGACTTCGGTTCATGATTCAGCCAGTGCTTGTAGCAGGGTTTCATGGTTTCTCTCTGATCTCTCGCGAGTATCTTCTAGACGAATGGTGCAGAGGGTATGCATTCTCGCATCGGCGACAACTTCGGTAATATGATGTAGGGCTGTGCTGCCTTGAATCTCATTTCGGGTCACTCTGCGAACCAAGATTGGCAAGGTTCTGTCTGCTGAGCCCCTATTGCTTAGGTCATAAAAGCTTCGGTCACCATTAAATGGCATGGGCTGATCTTGTCCTTGGCTCCATGTTTCCAAGCATTCCACCCACTCAGGCATCGGGCCATGAAAAGCTGGACGAGGGTTAGGAATTAGAAAGGGAGCTGCATGGGGTAGGTTCTCAACCTCTGGTTCGGAGTTAGCATCGTCCGAAAGGTTTTCATTATGGTGATCATTCACGGGGATAGGATGATCATTCTCTGGTTCTTCTCCAAACCAACCAGCTATGACCTTATTCGGAAGGTACTGGTTGTCGTGGGGATGGAGTCCAGCCATGTTATCTACGCGAGAATTGGGGTAAGAAAATAATTATTAGACGAACTATCTAGATAATTATTTAGAAAATCTTCATTAGTTACATTGCTATTTGTGAAGTGCATACCAGTTATATGTAATCGAAACAGGATAGGCCTTCGAATATGTGACCTTAACTCCAAATTCACACAGAATCGGGGTAAAGTAAATTTTCACAGATTCTAAGTCTATAACATCCTAATTACATATATCCTTAGTGTATCCACTTAGCAACTGTCAACTTAGTAATGAAGATCCCGTTTTGGTTCTTAAGTATAACGTACTTATAGTAACACCAAATACTCCTATAGTATTTTAAGTTTAATGTTATGGTCTACTGTTCTCATTGTGGTAGGGTTGGTAAGATTTTAGACTTGTTGCAACCACACAATTAAACTTAGGCACATGCTAGTCAACCCTCGGATAATATAGGTGATCATGCTATATCTTCCCAGTATTGACCATATGTCTCTAAGCCTACTTGTGTTGCCCAACAACCGTAATTCTTTTGTACTGTCCTAGTGACACTGATTTTAGTATGAATGCAGGCACGTATACTTAATTAAATATTTTATTACTTAAAGTATAAACTATTGGTCAGAGTATTTTTAATCCCTTATGTATTTATAGTTAATATATCTTTTATGGGTTGATATACTTAATTCACTATAAACAATGCTCTGATACCAATCTGTCACACCCCAAAACCAAGAACGGCGGAAACGTTCTGGGGTGGAGGACGTCATGTACAGTATCACAACAATGAAAAGTAGTAAACAAGCAACAACATCATCCATTGTATTAATAATATAATTATTATACAAGTGTGTTCTGTCAAATTCTGATAAACACTAAATCATAAATCAAAATGAAATATGCGTCTTGATCGTGCACCATCTTCCCTGAACCTTGCATCGGTACCTATCTATGGTTGACCTAAGAATACAAGTTATTTTGAAAGAGAGTATCAGCTTTAAAGCTGGTGAGATCATAAGTATTTTAGTGTCTTAATTTTTATGTAAGAATTTGTACGTATATGAACTGTAAGTATGGAAAATGTATATGAACTGTAAGTATGAAAATGTTTGTAAAACAACTGTAAACGTTTGAAAAACCATAGAAATCCCTATGATTTCTACTATTATATAAGGGTATCTTCTACCAAGACCTAACTGTTCTCAATGTAGTCTTCTACCAAGACCTAACTGTTCTCAATGTAGTCTTCTACCAAGACTTAACTGTTCTAAATGTTCGTTTCTTGTAAAAGTGTGTAATTTTCCCAAGTGTAACTATCATTAACAAAATATAGTTTTTATATTTAAAGATTAAGTGAAAAGATCACTAAATATATGTACAGGGAAAATTAATGTAGTATTGAAGTGTAGCGCTATAAGAATTACTGCTATACTAACTACCTTAAACCGGATTTATATTAAGGCATCATGTGATTAATTGCACCATACTATTGACTGGATAACAACGACAAATGTAGGTCGTAAAAAGATTGGAACCCGCAGACCTGCAGGTCCGGCTGTAGCTAGCAGCAAGGTGTAGGACAGTCAATCCAGTATAGATCTATATGCAAACTCACGCTCTCCCTTCAAGAGACTCTGGCTACAACTCGGGCCATGACATTGAAGTCATGCTCCGATACAGGATCACAATTGTGTCAACGTATTTATGTATATGTAATGTACTGAATTGCTCTACGTGTGCTAGCTGTAATGTGTGTTCTCTCTCTATCTAGCATGTATAGTAATGTACTGTAATGTTCTAGTTGTAATGTATGCTCTCTTTATTTAGCAAGTATAATAATGTACTGTAATGTTCTAGAAAGGATTGACTCATGAATGAACTGACTCATTGTATGATCTCGCGTTCTAGTAATAGTTCTAGTATCTTCCTAAACTACCCATATGGTAGTTTACTAGTAATCTAACTGGTACGTACGGACATGGATGTATACCGATATCCCACCAGACCACATCTCAAATGCGAAAAGGAAATAGGGTGGATAGCCTTCCTAAGTCTTTTAAACATTTTTTTATATAACTATACATATAGAGGCAAGCAATTTATAATATAAAAGCATAAATAAGTTTTGTAAAACCTTTGAACATAATTATTATCTTAAGAAAAGATCGACTTGATGTCAATCTATAAAACGGTTTGAAGGCATGGGTTTGATAAAACAGTTTAAGTATATGGAAACATTTGTTTGAAACACAATTGTAGATAAGTTTAAATTGAAACATACAGAATAAAAGGTACAGTGTAATAAGTAGTTTCAAACACATAAAGTGTTTATGAAAAACATTTGAAGGAAACTGTTTGGTAAAACGGCTAATGAGTAGCCAATCATTTGAATGTTGTTTATTAATCACAAGTGATTGATATAATAACTAGCATGTTTCTACTTGTATCCCCCCCCCCCATAAAACATTTAAAAATAGTTAAAACATTGATTAAGGGGTATGAACTCTGTTGTAAGTGATTGGAATTGATCGGACTGTATCGTAAGGAAGGATCGGAGAAGTGCTTGGTGTCAAGTGAAGACTTTAGACACACACAATGATCCTAATTACATATGAATACATATGTATATAAACAATTAGTGATTATAACATTAATTAAACATGTATAAATATCCTAATGTGAGGAAAACACTTTTGGTCAAGTGCTAGGAGGCTAATGGGTTGCAACAAAGGAGTGCAAGACCTCTTGCGAGGAAAACACTTTTGGTCAAGTGCTAGGAGGCTATGTGTTGGAATTTACGGCCCATGGGAGTAAACTCCTGGCCGTAAACTCTCAATAAGGTTCCTAAATGAAGCCTAACATTATTACAACTCAAGTGGTGAATTACTTCAAGGCTTAAACAAGTGTTTGGGCTTCCTTTTAACTCCTATGAGGAGTTTACGGCCTTGGGACCATATCCCTTGGAGATTACGGCCGTAATCTCCCTTGGGAGGATGTTTATGGTGTTTTCAAGTCCCTAAATTAAATTGGAACTAAACTAGGCTTTTGTACTAGGCTTTGGAAGAGTTTATGGTACCATTTGGCACCATTTTATGGAGTTCACGGCCCTAGAACTTCTTGGGCCGTGAACACCTTACTCTTGGTGTTCTAAGTGTGTTTGCTAGTACTAAACTCATTTAGGTACATGTCCAATTTAGTCTCTTGGCTTAAGGAGGGTTTTTAAGGCATTTTGGCACATAAAAATGGAGTTCACGGCCCAAGAACTTCCTTGGCTGTGAACTCACTTTCACCCTTGATTCTTAATTGTTTTCGTGGTCTAAACATGTAATGGTAGTCCCTATGTTGAGTTCCAAGGCTTTGAGGGATATTGGGCACACTTTTGGCCCTTAAAATGGAGTTTACTCTCCAAGTGTTCTTGGGCGGTAAACTCCCGAATCTTGGGGTTTTGACATGATTTTGATGTTTCTAAACACAATCTAAGCTATATAATACAACTAGATAGAAGTACTCACGATTTGGGATGAAAACCCGAAGATCCGTGAGAGAGAATTCGGTTTTTCTCTAGTTGGAAATGTAACTAATGAATTATTTTGGTTCAGATTTCTATATATTGTCCTGGGATTTTTGGCAGAAATATTTTTATTCCCGGAGTGAACTCTAATATCCTAGAGTATTGGAATAACAGTGTTGCACAAAACCCTAGTGCATCCACTCTCCTGATATCTCCTTAAGTGCTAATCCTGAAATACTCAAACTTATACCCAAAGATTGGAATTTTACTGAAACTGTTCTAACTTCTATTGGCTTGATATGGTTTGCTCAGAATGGAAATTTCGGGTTGTCACACTATGTGCTCACCAGGCTCCCAAGCGTGACCCACTCAGTTTCATGTATTACAAGTAGTGGCACACAAGCAAAGATGTGATGTTCGGATGAGGGATTACGGAGTATATGCCAGTAGATATAAATAAATGTTATAAGGCTTATAATGTTCTGTTTATGCTTTTAATCTGTATCGAACACGACATCCCGAGGTTTTTAATGAAACAGATTTCTTCGGAAATGCTTTGATAAATCTTTATCATATTTTCTTTTGGAAACAAATCCGCAACACATTTACTTAAAATGTTACTCTGATTTTCAAACAAAGCATAAACAAAATCGGTCTTTACTGGCCGTGAAAATGGGGAGGTCAAAATAGGCTTGTTCAAGTTAATGTCTAGGCCATTGAGAGTATGTACAATGACCTTTTTGCCCACATATTTTTTAAATCCAGTTTCATGTTTATTATGATAAGTCAAGCAATTCATCTTTTTTTTTTTTTGTAGAAGATGGACTGCATCAACGAAGAAAGAAGAAGCCTATTGTTTTTCAAACAAATTATGCAATTCTCAAACAAAAAACGCCCCTGATTTTATATAAAATAAATAAGAATATTACTAGTAAATTCTTTTAAAGAAACTAAGCCTTAACAAAAATGTCATGATACCTTAATATTAGTCAAGATGATATCATACCCACACATAAAAACAATCCGACAAGGTAAGTTTTTTCTATATTTATATCATATGATTTAATGTATCGATACAATTAGTAAAAAAATATGTTCATTTTGGATAAATTTTTTATATTAATGAACAAATGAAACAAAATGAAATGCGTAACAAGCTTTATTACTTTATAATTGTTTGGTCACTTGAGGGTTTTCAAGTAAAATCAATTCCTAAACCCTAAAGTTTTTTGTACTCCTTTACTTCATTAATTTTTACTCACTTATTGTTTATTGATAATTTGATTGTCATTATTTATTTAGTTCAATTTGTTATGTTTACTATTCGCTTTGTCTATGTTACGAACTTACTTTTTCTATATTATTTTATTTTCCTAGTTTAGTTATTTAGTTCATTCCAATCCAATCATTCCATTTTATTTTTTCTTTTGTTTGTTTTTGTTTCGCTAATTTACTTCGGTTTATTTATTGTCTTTTTGTGTTTGTTTATTGTCGTATGTATCTTAAAATTTATTTTTCCTACGTTTTAGGATAGCTACAAAACAATGTATAATAAGAAAAATTGAAATGTGGGGCAAGCGATTGAAAAAAAAGCTACAAGTACATAAAGTAAGTTATGTTTAACCTTAAATGTCACCAATTATATCAACAGTGACGAAAAAAAATTTTAGGCTACTAATTTATAAAAATAATAAATACAACTTCTGGTTACATTATGTATATTAGTTTCGATGATAAAACTACCTAATGGACAATGATGATGAAAATGTTCTACCCTGACTAGTTTCATTGTACCATCATTCTATACGATGTTATGTATAGAGAAAGTAAATTTATTCAGTGAAAGGTTATTTTCCAAATTAACCATTTTGACATATTCTGTCTACTAATAATGTTCACTTTGGAAAGTATCGTAAACTTATATGGACTGACTTGAAAAATACTTTTATTGGTCAAACTACAAAAACTTTTCGGTATATAATTGTTGTCTAAAATTTTCCATTGTCTAAATTGATAAAATTTGTCGTGTCAATCACTTGAGGAATGAGAAAAAGATATATAATACTATTTTTGGTGATTAGTTTCTATACAAAGTAAAATAAAAAAATGCGATAATTTATATCTGATTGGAACATAAACAAAAGTTTATATCTATCTACCATTATGTCATTAAGAGAGTCAAAATAGTTATATTTAAGTATTTGTAGATTGTAGATCCTAAATTCAATATTATCCCTTTTTAAAAAGGAACAAAATTGTTTTCATTTGTTTATCTCATGTATATTTAGTTATTGCATACATTTAAATATCTAATGTTAAAATTTAATTCTCTCAAATCTTTGCTTGTCATATGTATTTTGAAAATCTAGATCAACATAATGCTAATTAAACAATCGACCAAAGATGAATAAGTAATAACTTAACTAATTCGTCTGTTTTATTAAAAATAATAAAAAAACGGGTGAAATTATCACAATTTTTTAGTACTATTCCTACCATATATTCTTACTAAATTTGAGTCTATCCCACATCGAAACGGAAAAAATTGTAAATTGTATTTATAAATTTATTTATATCTTAATAGATCGGGTGAACGGGGGAGGCGTGTTATTACATTCCATTCCATTGAACAAAAAAAAAAATGACGCCTTGTCCGGTTACCTTTTAACATTAAACTAATTTTAAATTACCAATCCGCCTCTATGGTATGCAGAAAGTTACATATATTATCCCTTCTTTGAATTGGAACCTTTTTTTTAATTAGTATAAATGTTATTTTGTAATTCTCTTATTAGATGGGCCTGTTCAAGTAGTTAATGTCTATGTCATTGAGAGTATCTACAATGACCTTTTTCCCATATATTTTTTGAATCCAGTTTCACATTTATATCATAAGTTAAACCATTCATTTTTTTTTTCACGAAGATGGATTGTATCAACGAAGAAAGAAGAAGCCTATTGTTTTTCAAACTAATTCTTTAATACTCAAACAAAGAACGCCCCTGATGTTTATATAAAATAAATAAGAATATTACTTGTAAATTTTTTTTAAACAAACTAAACCTTAAAAAAATCTCACTATACGTTATTGTTAGTCAAGATGATATCATACCCACACATAAAAACAATCCGACAAGGTGATTTTTTTTCTATACGTATATCATATGATTTAATGTATCGATACAATTAGTAAAAAATCTGTTCATTTTGGATAAAATTTTTATATTAATGAACAAATGAGACAGTATAAAATGCGTAACTAGCTTTTTTTCTCTATAATTGATTGGTCACTTGGGGGATTTCAAGTAAAATCAATTCCTCAACCCTAAAGGCTTTTATACTCCTCTAACATCATTAATTTGCAGTCACTTATTGTTTATTGATTATTTGATTGTCACTATTTATTTAGTTTACGTTGTTATGTTTACGATTCGCTTTGTCAATATTACGAACTTACTTTTTCTATATTATATGATTTCCTAGTTTAGTTATTTAGTTCATTCTAATCCGATCAATCAATTTTATTTTATTTTTTCTTTGTTTTTGTTTCGTTATATTACTTCGATTTATTTACTGTCTTTTTGTGTTTATTTACTGTAGTATGTATCTTTTTAATTTATTTTTCCCACTTTTTAGGATAGCTACAAAACGATGTATAATAAGAAAAATTGATATGTTAGGCGAGCGATTAAAGGAAGGCTAAAAGTACATATAGCAAGTTATGTTTAACCATACATGTCATGAATTATATCAAAGTAGATGAAACAAAATTTTAAGCTACTAATTTATAAAAAATAAGAAATACAACTTCTGGTTACATTATGTATATTAGTTTCGATGATACAAATACCTAATGGACAATCAGTATATAAGTGTTTTCTATAAACTTATATGGACTGATTTGAAAAAAAAAAAAAAAAACTTTTAATGGTCAAACTATAAAAACCTTTCAGTATATTAGTGTTTTCTATAATTTTCCATTATCTAAATGGATAAAACTTTCGGTGTCAATGACTTGAGGAATGAGAAAAAAAATACAATACTATTTTTAGTGATTAGAATATACCTTTTTGTATACAAAGTAGAATAAAAAAAATGTGATAATGTATATCTGACTGGAACATAAGGAAAAATTTATATCTATGTACCATTGTATCATTAAAAAAGTCAAAAATAGTTCTATTTAAGTATTTGTAGATTGTAGAACCTAAATTCAATTCATAGAACAAAAAAAGAATAAAAAAAATAACGCATTGTCTGGTCACCTTTTAACATTGAACTAACTTTAAATTATATATTTGTCCCTATGGTTTGCAGAAAGTTACAAATATTATCCATTTTTTGAATTGATACCTTTTTTTTAATTAGTATAAAGATTATTTTGTGATTCTCTTAGTTCATGGGCCTGTTCAAGTTAATGTCTAGGCCATTGAGAGTATCTACAACTATCTTTTTGCCCACATATTTTTTTAATCCAGTTTCATGTTTTTTATGATAAGTCGAACAATTCATCTTTCTTTTTTGTCGAAGATGGATTGCATCAACAAAGAAAGAAGAAGCCTATTGTTTTTCAAACAAATTCTTCAATACTCAAACAAAGAACGCCCTTGATGTCTATATAAACAAAATAAGAATATTACTAGCAATTTCTTTTAAAGAAACTAAGCCTTAACAAAAATATCACGATACCTTACTATTAGTCAAGATGATATCATACCAACACATAAAAAAATCCGAATTGTTTTCATTTATTTATCAAATGTATTTTTAGTTCTTGAGTACATTTAAATATCTAACGTTAAAATTTAATACTCTCAAATCTTTGCTTGCCATATGTATTTTGAAAATCTAGATCAACATAATGCTAATTAAACAATCGATCAAAGATGTCAATAACTAATAATTCAAATACTTCGTCTGTTTTATTAAAAACAAGAAATAACCGTTGACATTATCACAATTTGAAAGGCTATATTATTGTGGTTTGGGATAGGCACTCTTCCTCTATAGAACTTGGTAGGGTGATAGTGCATGTAGTGTAGTGGTGTTTTCGTTTAGTCTATGTGCGTGTGTGCAGCCACACACGTGTGTGCGGCCACACATGTGTGTATGGCTGTACTCATGTGTGCTGGTGTGGGTAGTATTTAAAGGGGCTGTCAGTGTGTTAGATGTACTTATGAACAGTGACGTATGTGTATGTACTTTCAAGGTGTACCTGAAATTTATGAGCAATAGATGTCTGCATGCTTGATGTTATTTCTCTTCTACTCCTTTTACACTCTATTTTGATTGTTATTACTTCACTGATTACTGATTTGGATCTATAGTTTGGGGAATAATAATTGGTATCAGAGCTTGGATTGTATCAATCAATTTTGTCAAATCTGGAGCTTATTTAATCTTATTTTGGAAAGATTTTTGCATTTTTGGATAGATCTCTGAAAAATAGGGGGGGTTCTTCTTTGCATTTTTCATAAAAACGAGTTTTTGATCGAGTTTTGGAGCAAAAAAGGGTGAAAACGTCATTTTTTCGCAAATTTGTTGAAGGTGTGCGGCTCGGGTGTGCGGCTAGGCATCTGCGGCTCGGTGTGCGGCCCAGCAGGTTTGCGACCTCGGTTCTTCGTTCAGCAGCCTTCAGCACCATTCAGCATACATTTAAAAAAAAGGAAGAAAGTTGGGGCTGCCAAGGATTCAAACCTGGGTCTTCCCCATACACAACCAGCGCCTTACCAACTCGACCAACTTGCTAGATTTTCTCTTCCTTCGAAATTTAATTCATAAGGACTCTATTTCGCCCCTATTTTCGAAAAAATTGTCATTTTTAGCCCAAAATTCAAAATATTTTATTTTAAAATTCTACTTCACCCAAAAAATTTTGATTTTAATTTTTGACTTTTATTTTTGACTTTTGACTTTAAAATTTTAACTTTGACCTTCAAGTTTGACCTTTGACTTTTTCATTTAACTTTTAAAATTTCAAATTTAGCTTTTCGGTTTGACTTTGAAGTTTGACTTTTTAAATTTGACTTTTAAGGTTGACTTTTGAGTTTTTAGTCAAGGGGCATATTTTTATAAAAATGAGTTCCTCATCCATTCCGGTAAATGAAGTTTCGTGTACTCCATCTTGTGTTAAAACTATTAAATTTTTACGAGAATCAATAGATCTAATCAAGAGAGAGAATGAGGACCTAAAATATGAAAGATACACCATTATGAAAGAACAAAAACCGTTAAAAGCTCAATTAGAAACCAAAATCAAGGATTTCCGAAAACTCCAAGAAGATTACAGCAACAAGTGTGAAAATTAAGATCACATTAAGAAAAAACTTGTTATTGTAACTGAGGAACTTGACGCTTAGAAAATTAAGTATGGAAAAACAGATGTTAGTTTCAAAAATTACACTGCATCAAGTAAGACAGTCGAGTCCTTATTTGAAAACCAAATAAAATTCAAAGATAATCAAAACAAGGGTCTAGGATATGATAGTGTTCCTCCCCCTTTCAATCATAATTATATATCCATACCTTTGACTCAGGAAGAGATTAATCGAGAACCATTTATGGTATACGGTAAACCAGTTGTTGAACAGGCAGCTGAGGGTGTTGAGCTGAACGATACTAATGCTTCTACTTCATGTGCAGGTAAAGTAGCAGAGGATGAGAACAAGGAGAAAACAATTAAACAATCCAATGACTCCTTGAACTCTGAATCTGTTGCTTCGAACTCAGTTGCTTCTGATCAATCTGCTGTTGAGAAATACAGGCCACCAAATCAAATGAAACAACCGACGACTTGTTGCAAGTGTGCATGTGGGAACAATCAGAAACGAGGCAACGACACGCCACCAGGGGCAGGAAGAAACAACTTCCCAGTGAAGAAAAGGACATGCTTTCACTGTGGAGCACTTGGACACATTGCCAGAAATTGTCCTAATCGTGCATACGTTCCCTACTATGCACAAGGCTGGCAGAAAACACCAAGAGGGAGATTTTCCAAAAGAAACCCCTCAAGGTCACAATCGCGAAATGGCGACTGGAATGCCAACAAGGCCAAGAATCAAACTTTCAAGGCCAAGAATCCAAATCCCAAAGGCAAGAAGGGAATGTCGGCTAAGAAGCCCAATCCAAGAGATGCTCCCTTGAAGCCAAAATCAAACTCATCTTAACGGCCGACATCAAGATCAAAATCAAGTGCCGAGCACCCTTCGGATCGAAAAAGAAATGGGTCAAAACCAACTACAAATGGGTTCCAAAGGTTCAATCTCCCAAATCTCTTAATGCTTCTAATATTTCTACATCTTCTATTTGTGATAAGCAGGATATGTCGTGGGAGAGAGTTCCTTGAAAAGATCACAAAGGTCAACCCAGTTTCAAAATGGATTGGGTTCCAAAGACCAATTGATCCCTCTCTGTGTTGGAGCAGCTATGGAGGCATATCATCAAACTTCGGTTTGTTGATAATGGTTGTTCCAAGCACATAATAGGAGGCATCTCTCAACTGTACAACACTCAGAATTTTGTTTGAGAGTATGAGTCCTTTGCGGGAAAGGAAAAAAGGAAGGGATCACATGGGGTTTGTTCTTAACAATGTGAAGAATTTTCAGATCTGTTCTAAGATTATGCGTGTTGTTCTCAGACCTTCTGGATGCAAATTCAATCGGTGAATTACGGTTTGCGTTTTCTTCTCTATACTCCTGAGTTTATCTTACTCTGATTCGTTTTAAAGACAAGTTTTTTTCTTAATAGTCTTTCGTTAGTAGTTATTATTGGGAAGTGATATCAAGAAAGTGATACCGGACAGTCTAAAACTAGTGTAAGGGACTAAATCTGAATTGTCTAGACTTTGTGTTCAATGTGCTGGTAGGCAGGAAGGATTTGACAGTGTGGATTTAGATAGGATTGTTTAGACTGAGCATATGATGCTCAGGTAGATTGAGCAGTGAGATAAACACGGGAACTCACAGGATACACTAAATTAATACACATCTAGAACTGTGGCTCAACTTTTCCTTGATGTATGGACTTATGTCCTTAATTCTGGTTCTGATAGGGCGACCGGGGGGTTCTGATAAAGTAGGTCTGTAGGAAATTATTTTCTTGCTATCTGTCAGTCATATGTTGCTTCCTCTGTTTGATTGGAAGAGATCCGACTTGGAATGCAACATATGCAACTCTATTCTACGCACCTCCTTATCTATGAAATTCTTTCTATCTGTTAGACATATGTTGTCTCCTCTGCGTGATTAAAACATATCCGACCTGGAACACAACATATGCATCATTCTACCTCTCAATCCCTCTATCTCAGTTAGCCATATGTTGTCCCCTCTGCGTGATTGAAATAGATCCGACCTGGGACACAACATATGCATCTATCTCTAAATCTGATTTCCTCCTTAATAATTGTTTACTCACCTAAAGTAAGGAGTCTTTAGGAAGTTCTTGATAACCAGGGTATATCAGGAAGTGGGGAACAACAATACTCGTGGTTGTCGACAGCTAAATGGTTTATTTAGAAAAGTTTGTCAATATCCTTTGTGTTTAAGTGGACCACAGTACCGGCAATTGATCAGATCTATTCATGAAGGTGAAGGTACCGATAAACAAGTTCAGGCTGTCTCACAACTTTGATCCCAAATATTTTTCTTTTTGTTAAATTTGGTCATAGTTTTCCTCTATGCACAAGTTTAGGGGGAGAATTAAAAAAAAATACAAATCTGCTTCAACTGTCTCTACTTCTGCTCTGCTTGTTGTTGAATCATCTCAACCTCAAACCTCCGAGTCTTCTTTCGAAAGAAGTCAATCAAATACAAGTCTGGAGGTGCCCATTGTCAGCCATGCACCTCATGTCTTTTCTACTGTTACCACTACTACTATTTTCACTCCACCAATACAATCAGATGAAGGCCCTAGCATAATGTTTGAGACAGGTGGTTCATCCTCTTGTTGGATTAATGTCTAAGTCTATAACTATAATTGGTAAGACTTGACCCGACCCGACATGGTCCATTTGGGTTGCATGGCATCATGCACTTGGATAGACTAAATGAGAGAAATAAGACACTTATGGTTATTAATATATTATAAGTTCTAGTATATTAATAATAAGAATAATAATATTTAATTAGTATTGATCAAGAATTAATCTAGGATTAATTAAGTGATCAAAAGAAGACTAATTAAATATATGGGTTGATTGTGTAAATTATCCATACTTATATAGTGGGCTAATGCTCCATGGGTAATCTAGTTGGGCTAAAACCCATATGATGCCCCATGGATGCTCCATGGTGTTTTTGTACCCATGGATCATGGAAATGAAAGGCCATGTCAATTAGGGTTTACATGGTGTAACCCTAACTATAGATGCATCTTATTCTTGACCAAAATCGGCACTAGTATTATTCTAGAGAAGGGATAGCCGATTTCAAGTGTTCCACATTTCTCTCAAGTTATTCCAAGTGTATTTGGTGTTGTGTGAACCATTTGAGGTGTCACACTTGGGGCACTAGGCACTCAAGCTTCATGAAGACATTCTACATCAAAGAGGTATGTATTCTATCTTGTTATATTCATTGTTTATGTATGCTAGATTAGGATAATACCTTGGATGTTCATATTCGTATGTATAATAGAGAAAAAATAGATCAAAGGTATTTAGGGTTGCATGTACACTTAGGAGTGTTAGAATGCTCAAAACCCAACAGTGGTATCAGAGCCTAGGCTTGTTTTCTTGTTATACTTGCAAAAGTAGCTGAAAAATCGAGTTTTGATGTTGTTTGCCCAGCAGACTCGCCGAGTCCAAGGCAAAATGCATCCAACTCGCCGAGTTGGTTCGTGCACTCGACGAGTTGGACCCCCAGACAGCATAAATTCGACTTTTTTGGCTGGAATTTGACTAGGAACATTACCCTAAGATGTTTTTGGACTTATAAACTTGTTTTTGTTGTGGTAATGTTCATGCTAATCCAATTTCAAAGATAATTGTCAATAGATTCATGTTTTGTATTAGTTTAAGGTTTGGACTAATTACATGAAAAAGTTTTATTTGAATTATCTTGTTCTTATGAGTTGCTTAGATTAATAGATAAGTTGAGTGAAATAGTTGTTTTTAATCCAAATTAATCTAAGAGTTGATTCTAAAATGTGTTTTTGTAACTTGTCCTCAAGTTATATGAAAAGTCACATTTAAGTTTCATAAAACTCATAAAAGTTAGCAAAGGCTACAAAATGAAGAGTCTAGTTCTAATTAAATGGTTTTATGACTCCATAACTTGTCCTCAAGTTATGGAGGACCAAGAGTCTCTTCATTAAATAATAAAAAAAAGTGTAACCTTAATTAATTCCATAAGTTATAAAATAAAGAAAAGTTAATTCTTTTATTAGTTTAAAGTCTTCCATAACTTGTCCTCAAGTTATGGAACTTGAAGAGTTTTTTGATTAAAACTACTTTACACACATAAGTTATGGAATTAATTAGTTTTGAATAATTTCAAAACTTGCCCTCAAGATTTGGAATTTGAAAAGTTTTCACTTATGAATACTTTAATTCCAAGTTAGCCCTTAGAATTTTAAAAGTTAAAATTCAACCCTTATACTTTATCATATTATAAGTTAATATATATATATATATATATATATATATATATATATATATATATATATATATATATATATATATAAGAGTAAAGTCAGTCTTATCATTAGTAGGCCTCATTCACGAAGCCGGTCTATAAGGGGGGTATAAGGTTACTGCCTATAAAATGGCAGTTTAATGGGTGTCCATCTCTCAGCCACCGCGTCCTTGACCGGTGGAGGGTCGTTAGCCGAACGGGTTTGACAGGACTATAATTCTCCCTTCATTAAAAGTATTAATGATAAATACTAAGTAACTAAACCTTTTAATAATACCCAATCTTAGTTACTTAGGAAAATGTGAATAAGGTGCTAATCCATGAAATTACACTTTGCACTTTGTTTAACTCGGTTAGTGGAGCGTGTGTGGTTAACCGGCATACTAACTCGTATTTAACAAGGTAGGCAAAGGGTAACTTAATGTTTATCATAGTATCGATGGAGCGTGTGTGGTTAACCGGCACATCGATTGAGAGGTAAATACTTAAGGGTACCGAGTAATTTGCATGGTTACTTCACACCTTGTTTTGTGATCCTCGGCATCCCAGTCACAAAACCTGAAGGGCGCACTCGAGATTGAAACATGCCATTGAATAGTTCAATGAATCTCAACAGATCTAGGAGTTTCAAATCCAATTAAAAACCTAATAATTATTTCGTTTTTCATGGTGGAAATTGGTGAATCGTCATTCACCTACCTTCAAATATTTTATACCTTGGATTACGGCATCCCTCTTCTAAGTTATAAAATAGTTTGTTGGGTCCTAGCCTTAATATATCATATTGGGTGTCATATTAAGGACTTTAGATCAACTATCTTGAATATCTCCCAAAAGATGTCTGGTTTAGACATTTATGATCTTCCCAAATCTCTTGAAACAAGCTTTCCTAAATGAAGATGATGTCCCATGGAAATCATACTTCTTTCACCTCCTCCATTTATTCTCCCTAACCCACAAGTTCAAGGTCACTCAAGCCCTATTGGCAAGGCAAGGTCTAGGTGTGATCACATCTTGGAGATGTAGTCACATATTGACAAGCCGGGAGAGTTGGGTGTCAAAGTCTTGAGAAAGTTGATGGCTCAATCACTTTCTAAGTCACATAGTGAGTTTCTTTGGAACTCCTATGAAACAGACTATGACAAGACCCTTAATGATCTTATCTATTTGCTAAGATCATCTTCCTAAAACTTTATGGACATTGACAATGGTGACATTGGATATTCAGTAAAGCTCTTTCTTCCCAATGGAAAGGGATCGGCCATAGTCAACTCGGTTGACCAAATGGTAAAGAGAAAAAGCTAAGTCTGTGATAGTCCCGTGTACCATTACCAAAGGGTCCATATGTTTATATATTGCAAAAGGAAGGGGCATTGGTTGCGAAGCTACGAATTTACCTAAGGGTGTTAAAGTCAATAAGTTTGACTCTACTTCAGGTAAAGTCCACTATCTAACTCTGCTAAGTTTCTATTCTGAGATCCTTGATACATGATGTAACTGGGTCACATGTTGATGTTTTAAGAATCAAAGAAAAGTGAAGAAACTTAAAGAAAGAATATGCTGAATCTGATTGAGTAGATGGATTTCTATCGCATAGTTTGAATATCGAATTCTTGAGCTACTTCTTAGGAGTTATGATATGTTGCGTAGAAATAGATAACAACAAGTTTTCATATGGATTGTAAGGACAAGTTCTTCCGCAAAGTTTTAAAATATAAGGAAAATTTCTGATTTTATTTATTTTAAAATATCCTTACAATGGCATTTGAGGAAAAATTGTTGCTTATATGATTCCATTAATAGCAAGAGTGGAAATATGAAATTGATTCTCTCATTTGTGGTAATGTCTAAATTTACCAAATAAGGAAAGACTCTCATCACCCAAGTTTCAATTGGACCGGAACTTGGAATCATGCAAGTTGTTTAGCATGATGAATGAGAACTTTCAAGTATCGGAAAATTAAGACTAATTACTTGTTCACATGGATGTGTGAGTCAAGTGAAGGACTAAGGGATGAGTACACATTCTTGTGCACTGGTCAAGTCCACCACAAAAGATCGATAAGATTATTCGTCATAATTTACTAAAGCTTAGTAAATATGGTTATACTTACAAGCTTAAGTGTAACTCTGAGACATTGGAAAAGGTTCCAATGTAAGGCAGAGCGAATAAGAAGAATCAAATTAGGCAGAAGGATAATAGTTTCTCAAATCTGAAAAGATGGGAGAGTACTTTAGTATCACTTTTATGATCATCTTACTGAGTTAGAGACCTTATCACAATTCATCCTCTAAGTGCCTTCTTAGAGCTAAGAAGAGGAGCTATGAATTGTTGAAGTGGTTAAATCAAGAAGATGATTCATACTTCGTTCTAAAAACAATTCTTAGATTCATACTCCAAGATTATAACTTGAGTGACATGTCCTAAAGAAGGTTTAAAGCACTTGTCAAATGTAAGAGTAAAAGTTTTCTACTCTTGTACATTTGAAATTGGTAAGTTGTGATGTTTTGGATAAAACAAAGACCAACTTAGGCCAATTTTGTGAAGTGTTTGACTTGGTTAGAATCCACATTGTCTCTTGAATATCTGACAAGAAAGTTTTATATGTCAAGAGGACAGTAGGAGTCTTAAAAGTCTTGAAAGTCTCAAGAACTAATTAAGAATAAAAACCTAAAGTTACTCACTAGCACACAACTTGAGGTTTATAACCTATCGTGTTGACATATTCTTTGTCCATTCCAGTTAAAGTTGGCTTTGCATATGAATTCTTAGAGTTCTCAATTGGGCACATAACAACTTGGAAGCAATGGAAGGCCCTTGAGCTGCCAGATAGCAAGAAATTAGATTGAGTTCAGTGTATATGAGTTTGGATTTGTCATTATCCTTGTCCTCTGACTATGGTTTGGACAATTCACATGGATAAGAACACATACACCATTAAATCTAAGTGTCATAAGGTTTCTCTCCGATTCATGAAAATGATGGTGAGGAAACACTTTCACTAAGTAGATTTTAGCTAGATAGCAATTGTGATATTTGCATTCTCAAAGTCGTTAGTGGAGCATGTGTGCTTTACCGGCACACTAACATGGACTTGTGAGAAGTGGCAAAGGTCAAAACAATCAATTCTTTCTGACTTTGTGCATAATCATTACAAGAGGATCAATGCATATAAGTTTATAATCTAATAGATTTTAGTAAATGGCATGAGTTTGGAATTCTTGCATTTGCAGTAAGGATGTGGGACTGTGAAAAGAGGATCAGTGGAGTTATGTTCAGTTGATCTATTTCACAAAGTAAAGATCATAGAAAAACATAGTATGCATACTTGGTGTGTGACATGACTAGTGTTTAGAAAACATAGTGTACATGCTTGGAGCATAGGACAACTATTGTTTTAAATTCAAGAATAAAGTTGATAGCTGAAACAGTATACAATGAATAATGTGTAATCATATGGTGATAAATAAAAGGTCTTTTATTTATGTTCATAGGTTTTGATACCATATTGGATTTAATTATTCTTGTGTTTCATTTTGCATGTTTTGACTTCCAGAATAAACTAGGTTATTCTTCCGGAATGACTAAGTTATTCAAACCATCCACAGTCGGTCATATGTTGGAAGTAGATATGAATCAAGACTGTCATGGGTTGGCTTGTAGAGGTCTAAGATGTTGGACAAAGGGCTACAACACTCATGAGTGCTCATAAGTTCTGAATATTGGATTCAACCCACGCTCATTGGAATCACTTCATGGATTTTATCACGAGTGATCATGAGATGATAATATCTTATATTCTTCAAACCTAGAGATATGAGTTGTTACTATGAGTTGATAGTACATTGATTGCACGAAAACGCATTGGTAACTCGATGTTATAAAACGTGTCTTTGTGTCTGATTCAACAAGTAGTCGAACAAGACATATGAGTCGAAGTTTATCCATTCCTTTTACCTTCGGGATAAAAGCGATATATGTGGGCCCCTCGATGATTTGATGATGACAAATGGAAGTGCTCGGTCGGGCCAGGACTGATTTGATTTGTTCAATTAGTCAGTCGTCATAAATCGAAAATTGGGAAACAACAAATGGACAGAGAGAATTATTATAATCCATGTCTCAGTCCATATGATATCTAGAATGGAGGAATATATGATCCCTTATCTAATGGACAAATCATTGACAAAGGTCAGAGTTTATCTACAAGGTCAGAGTTCGACAGAAGCTTTTGAGAGCTACGATTGCCAGTCGGTTCTTGAAGTCATACGCAATAATAGTTTTAGACTTATCCAAGTGGGAGACAGTTGGATTAATGTCTAAGTCCATAACTATAATTGGTAAGACTTGACACGACCCGGCATGGTCCATTTGGGTTGCATGGCATCATGCACTTGGATAGACTAAATGAGAGAAATAAGACACTTATGGTTATTAATATATTATAAGTTCTAGTATATTAATAATAAGAATAATAATATTTAATTAGTATTGATCAAGAATTAATTTAGGATTAATTAAGTGATCAAAAGAAGACTAATTAAATATATGGGTTGATTGTGTAAATCATCCATACTTATATAGTGGGCTAATGCTCCATGGGTTATCTAGTTGGGCTAAAACCCATATGATGCCCCATAGATGCTCCATGGTGTTTTTGTACCCATGGATCATGGAAATGAAAGGCCATGTCAATTAGGGTTTACATGGTGTAACCCTAACTATAGATGCATCTTATTCTTGACCAAAATCGGCACTAGTATTATTCTAGAGAAGGGCTAGCCGATTTCAAGTGTTCCACATTTCTCTCAAGTTATTCCAAGTGTATTTTGTGTTGTGTGAACCATTTGAGGTGTCACACTTGGGGCACTAGGCACTCAAGCTTCATGAAGACATTCTACATCAAAGAGGTATGTATTCTATCTTGTTATATTCAGTGTTTATGTATGCTAGATTAGGATAATACCTTGGATGTTCATATTTGTATGTATAATAGAGAAAACATAAATCCAAGGTATTTAGGGTTGCATGTACACTTAGGAGTGTTAGAATGCTCAAAACCCAACACCTCTATCCTAGAATATTCTCCTACAAGACCATTACTGGATGAAGCCTCAATTAGATTGGCTAAGCACCTTGCTCAACACAGTCCAACCTCTTCCTCTTGAGGCAAAGGTATATCTTTCAGAGAAGAGCATTCGGGTGATGAAAAGTCTATTGTGTCAGAACTTCGAGAAGATATTGGTGTTCTCAAACAAGAACTTATTGAAAAGAACATTCAACTGGAACAACACGCTTCTTATATAGAAGAGCTTAGAGAAAGGGATGAAGAGAAGTCAAAACAGATTAAGGTACTGCAGACGAATCTTGGCTCTGTGACTGCTTTCTACTTCAAAATGAAGAACGTTTTGCATGATGCTTTCGGGGATAAAGTTAAAGCGTTATTTTAGCAGCCACACGGAATTGAGGATCCTCCCATGGCCCCCACACAATCTACTTCATGCGACCTTCCAGTTGATCCACCTCCTCCTAGAACAACTACAGTTGTCAATAGATTTGAGAAAGAACCTGAAGGCAGAAGAGCCCGCATCACAATCAAACAGGGAAAGAGGACTGTTATGACTAACAAAAGCGAAGGGTTACTCTTCATGAAAAATTCAAATGAGAATCACAAAGCCAAGGACCCTATGCTAACAGTGACCGATATCAAAAAGAGAAAATTTGGTGATGAGTTCGAAGATAGATCTGGAATTCGAATGTGGGCCTTTGATCCCGAGTCAAACATGTGGGTTGTGAAAAGGAACTCAGGAATTCCTGAGTACTACAAGAGCACACATGATTTTAACTCGTGGACCAAAGTGGATCTTGCTGAACTTTCGATAGCCCCATTCCATAATCCCCCTGAAGATCTCAGCGCGACAAACTTCAAAAGATTTCTTGATAGACAGGTCAAAGAAAACTTTCCAAAAATGAAGACTGCAAGAGCTTTATATAGAAAAGATAAAGAAATTATGGATCCTGAATCAGGCGAGCCCATGAAGATTATCCTTTGGCATGCGACTAAATAGCAGAAGGAAATTCCTATTCCTCAACACTTCCGTGAGGGATGCCTTGATAATATGGAATTCTGGGCTTACGACGATGAAACTGCCACTGCTGCAATAAAATTCAAGGATAGAGAACAAGTCTTGAGGCTGATAAGTGCTAAAGATCTTCTAAGGTTCAGGGAATGGGATATCTGCACTCTGTCTCGTCACCATATTATATGTAGAAAGGATGTCATGGAGGCGGCTGCAAAAGAGTTCACTAGAATGGTCGCCACCATCATAAATGGAAGACTATGGATGGGTTCCATGGGAAAGTCTGATTTGAAGCTGTTTGAAAAGCCAACAGATTGAAAATCAAGTCTATACTAGCCTCAAACCAAGGCGAATATTGAAACGGTATATTATTGTGGTTTGGGCTAAGCATTCTTCCTGTATAGATCTTGGTAGGGTGGTAGTGCATGTAGTGTAGTGGTGTTTTGGTTTAGACTATGTGTGTGTGTGCAGCCACACACGTGTGTGCGGCCGCACATGTGTGTACGGCTGCACTCATGTGTGCTTGTGTGGGTAGTATTTAAAAGGGTTGTCAGTGTGTCAGATGTACTTATGAACAGTGACGTATGTGTCATAGATGTGTGCATGCTTGATGTAATTTCTCTTCTACTCCTTCTACACTCTATTTTGATTGTTATTACTTCACTGATTACTGATTTGAATATATAGTTTGGGGACTAACATAATTTTTGGATGCTATTCCTACCATATATTCTTACCAATTTTGTGTGTATCCCACATCGAAACAGAAAAAATTGTAAATAGTATTTTTAAATTCATTTATATCTTAATAGATCGGGTGACCGGGGGAGGCGTGTATATCACATTCCATTCCATGGAACAAAAAAAGAATAAAAAAGTGGCGTCTTGTCTGGTCACCTTTTAACGTTAAACTAGTTTTAAATTACATATTTGCCCATATGGTTTGCAGAAAGTTATAAATATTATCCCTTCTTTGAATTGATACTTTTTTTTAATTAGTATAAAGGTTATTTTGTAATTCTCTTAGTCCATGGGCTGTTCAACTTAATGTCTATGTCATTTAGGGTTTGTACAATGACCTTTTTGCCAACATATTTTTTGAATCCAGTTTCATGTTTATTTTGATAAGTCAAACAATTCATTTTTTTTTGTCGAAGATGGATTGCATCAACGAAGAAATAACTATTGTTTTCAAACAAATTCTATAATACTCAAACAAAGAACGCTCTTGATGTTTATATAAAATAAATAAGAATAGTACTAGAAATTTTTTTAAAGAAATTAAGCCTAAACAAAAATCTCACGATACCTTACTATTAGTCAAGATGATATCATACCCACACATAAAATCAATCCGACAAGGTGATTTTTTTTCTATATGTATATCATATGATTTAATGTATCGATACAAATAGTAAAAAATCTATTCATTTTGGATAAAATATTTATATTAATGAACAAATGAGACAATATGAAATGCGTAACTAGCTTTTTTACTTTATAATTGATTGGTCACTTGAGGGTTTTTATGTAAAATCAATTTCTAAACCCGAAAGGCTTTTGCACTCCTTTACTTCATTAATTTTTACTCACTTATTGTTTATTGATTATTTGATTGTCACTGTTTATTTAGTTTACTTTGTTATGTATACTATTCGCTTTATCTGTATTACAAACTTACTTTTTCTATATTATTTGATTTTCCCAGTTTAGTTATTTAGTTCATTCTAATTCGAACATTCCATTTTATTTTTTGTTTTGTTTGTTTTTGTTTCGTTAGTTTACTTCGGTTTATTTATTTTCTTTTTTGTGTTTATTTACTATAGTATGTTTCTTTTTAATTTATTTTCCCTACTTTTTAGAATACCTACAAAATATTGTATAATAAGAAAAATTGAAATGTTAGGCGAGCGAGTGAAAGAAGGCTAAAAGTACATAAAGTAAGTTATGTTTAACCATACATGTCATTAATTATATCAAAATAGATGAAACAAAATATTAGGCTACTAGTTTATAAAAAATAAAAAATACAACTTCTGGTTACATTATGTATATTAGTTTCGATGATACAAATACCTAATGGACAATGATGATAAAGATGATCTATCTTGACTAGTTTCATTGTACCATCATTTTATATGATGTTATGCGTAGTGTAAGAAAATTTGTTCAATGAAAGGTTATTTTCCAAATTAACCATTTTGGCATATTATCTCTACTCCAAATGTTTACTTTGGAAAACATCAAACATTTATATGGACTGATTTGAAAAAAAGGAAAAACTTTTAATGGTCCAACTACAAAAGAAATACAATACCATTTTTGATAATTAGAATATACTTTTTTCTATACAAAGTAATATAAAAAAATGTGATAATGTATATCGGACTAGAACATAAGGAAAAGTTTATATTTATGTACCATTATATCATTAAGAGAGTCAAAATAGTTATATTTAAGTATTTGTAGATTGTAGATCATAATATTCGATATTATCCGTTTTTAAAAAGAAACAAAATTGTTTTCATTTATTAATCTCGTGTATATTTAGTTCTTGCGTACATTTAAATATCTAATGTTAAAATTTAATACTCTCAAATCTTTGATTGTCATATATATTTTGAAACTCTAGATCAAGATAATGCTAATTAAACAATCGATCAAAGATGTCAATAACTAATAACTCAACGACTTCGTCTGTTTTATTAAAAACAATAAAAAACGGTTGATATTATCACAAGTTTTGGGTACTATTCCTACCATATATTTTTACAAATTTTGTGTGTATCCCACATCAAAACACAAAAAAATTGTAAATAGCATTTATAAATTGATTTATATCTTAATAGATCGGGTGACCGGGGAGGCGTGTATATCACTTTCCATTCCATGGAATAAAAAAAGAATAAAAAAATGAGGTCTTGTCTTTTCACCTTTTAACATTAAACTTCTTTTAAATTACCAATTTGCCCCTATTGTTTGTAGAAAGCTACAAATATTATCCCCTCTTTGAATTGATTCCTTTTTTTAATTAGTATAAAGGTTATTTTGTAATTCTCTTAGTCCATGGGCCTGTTCAAGTTAATGCTTAGGCCATTGAGAGTATGTACAGTGACATTTTTGCCCACATATTTTTTGAATCCAATTTCACGTTTATTATCATAAGTCAAACAAATTCATTAATACTCAAACAAAGAACGACCTTGACGGTTATATAAAATAAATAAGAATATTACTAGTAAATTTTTTTAAAGAAACGAAGCCTTAACAAAAATCTCACGATACTTTACTATTAGTCAAGATGATATCATACCCACACATAAAAACAATTCGACAAGGTGATTTTTTTTCTATATGTATATCATATGATTTAATGTATCGATCCAATTAGTAAAAAATCTGTTCATTTTGAATAAAATTTTTATATTATTGAGCAAATGAGAAATTATGAAATGCGTAACTGGCTTTTTTACTCTATAATTGATTGGTTAGTCGAGGGATTTTCAAGTAAAATCAATTCCTCAAATCTAATGGCTTTTGTACTCCTTTACTTCATTAATTTTTATTGGCTTATTGTTTATTGATTATTTGATTGTCACTATTTATTTAGTTTACTCTGTTATGTTTACGATTCATTTTGTCTATATTACGAACTTACTTTTTCTATATTATTTGTCGGGGTCTACTATGGAACATTGGGTAGAGGCTTCCATTTAAACATTTGCAGTCTCCAAAAAAAGTTATTTAGTTCATTCCAATCCGATCATTCCATTTTATTTTATTTTTGTTTGTTTTTGTTTCGTTACTTCGGTTTATTTATTGTAGTATATATCTTTTTAATTTGTTTTTTCCACTTTTTAGGATAGCTACAAAACAATGTATAATAAAAAAATTGAAATGTAAGGAGAGCGATTGAAAGAAGGCTACAATTACATAAAGTAAGTTATGTTTAACCATACATGTCATTAATTATATCAACATATATGAAACAAAATTTTAGGCTACTAATTTATAAAAAAAATAAGAAATACAACTTCTAGTTACATTACAGTATATTAGTTTCGATGATACAAAAACCTAATGGACAATCATGATGAAGATCGTCTACCCTGACTAGTTTCATTGTACCATCATTCAATATAAAGCTATGTCTGGTGAAAGTAAATTTGTTCGGTGAAAGGTTATTTTCCAAATTAACCATTTTGACATACTATGTCTTCTCAAAATGTTTACTTTGGAAAATTTCATAAACTTATATGGACTGATTAGAAAAGAAACTTTTAATGGTCAAACTACAAAAACTTCTCAGTGTATAATTGTTTTCTATAATTTTCCAATATCTAAATAGATAAAAGTTGTGGTGTCAATGACTTGAGGAATGAGAAAAAGATATACAATACCATTTTTGGTGATTAGAATATACCTTTTTCTATAAAAAGTAAAATAAAAAGTGTGATAATGTATATCTGACTGGAACATAAACAAAAGTTATATCTATGTACCATTAAATCAATACGAGAGTCAAAATAGTTCCATTTAAGTATTTGTACATTGTAGATCCTAATATTCAATGTTATCCCTTTTAAAGAATAAACAAAATTGTTTTTATTTATTTATTTATTTATCTCATGTACATTTAGTTCTTGCGTACATTTAAATATCTAATGTTAAAATTTAATAGTCTCAAATCTTTGCTTGCCATATGTATTTTGTAAATCTAGATCAACATAATGCTAATTAAACAATCGATCAAAGATGTCAATAACTAATAATTCAACTACTTCGTCTGTTTTATTAAAAACAAGAAAAACGGTTGATATTATCACAATTTTTGGGTGCTATTCCTACCATATATTTTTACCAATTTTATGTGTATCCCACATAGAAACATAAAAAATTATAAATAGTATTTATAAATTGATTTATATCTTAATAGATCGGGTGACCGGGGGAGGCGTGTATATCACATTCCATTTCATGGAACAAAAAAAGAATAAAAAAAATGACGACTTGTCTGGTCACCTTTTAACGTTAAACTAGTTTCAAATTACATATTTGCCCATATGGTTTGCAGAAAGTTATAAATATTATCCGTTCATTGAATTGATACTTTTTTTTAATTAGTATAAATGTTATTTTATAATTATCTTAGTCTGTGGGCTTTTCAAGTTAATATCTATGTCATTGAAAGTATATTGTACAATGACCTTTTTGCCAACATATTTTTTGAATCCAGTTTCAAGTTTATTTTGATAAGTCAAACAATTCATTTTTTTGTCCAAGATGGATTGCATCAACGAAGAAAGAAGAAGCCTATTGTTTTTCAAACAAATTCTTTCATACTCAAACAAAGAACGCCCTTGATGTTTATATAAAATAAATAAGAATATTACTAGTAAATTTTTTTATAGGAATTAAGCTTTAACAAAAATCTCACAATACCTTACTATTAGTCAATATGATATCATACCCGCACATAAAATCAATCCGACAAGGTGATTTTTTTTTCTATATGTATATCATATGATTTAATGTATCGATTCAATTAGTAAAAAATCTATTCATTTTGGAAAAAATATTTATATTAATGAACAAATGAGACAATATGAAATGTGTAACTAGTTTTTTTTACTTTATAATTGATTGGTCAAGTGAGGGTTTTCTTTATATAAAATCAAATTGTAAACCCGAAAGGCTTTTCCACTCCTTTACTTCATTAATTTTTACTCACTTATTGTTTATTGATTATTTGATTGTCACTTTTATTTAGTTTATTTTGTTATGTCTACTATTCGCTTTGTCTGCATTACAAATTTACTTTTTCTACATTATTTGATTTTCCCAGTTTAGTTATTTAGGTCATTCCAATCCGAACATTCCATTTTATTTTTTGTTTTGTTTGTTTTTGTTTCGTTAGTTTACTTCGGTTTATTTGTTGTCTTTTTTGTGTTTATTTATTGTAGTATGTATCTTTTTTATTTATTTTTCCTACTTTTTAGAATAGCTACAAAACAATGTATAATAAGAAAAAATAAAATGTTAGGCGAGCGATTGAAAGAAGGCTAAAAGTACATAAAGTAAGTTATGTTTAACCATACAAGGCATTAGTTATATCAAAATAGATGAAACAAAATTTTAGGCTACTAGTTTATAAAAAATAAAAAATACAATTTCTGGTTACATTATGTATATTAGTTTCAATGATACAAATACCTAATGGACAATGATAATAAAGACGATCTAACCTAACTAGTTTCATTGTACCATCATTCTATATGATGTTATATCTAGTGAAAGTAAATTTGTTCAGTGAAAGGTTATTTTCCAAATTAACCATTTTGACATATTATCTCAACTCAAAATGTTTACTTTGGAAAATATCATAAACTTATATGTGCTGATTTGAAAAAAAAAAAAAAAAAAAAAAAAAACTTTTAATGGTCCAACTACAAAAAATTTTCAATGTATAATTGTTTTCTATAATTTTCTATTATCTAAATGGATAAAACTTGACGTATCAATGACTTGAGGAATGAGAAAAACAAATACAATATCATTTTTGGTGATTAGAATATACTTTTTTCTATACACAGTATGCATGTGAGGATTTCCCGGAGAGATAACTCGGAATGATGAATGCTAGTTGAGCGGTCCGGATAGATTGAAGGCCGATAGGCGTACCAGTCAGGCCAAAGGCTCGGAGGACGGTCCAGCCAGACTGAAGGCCCTGGAGGGCGGTCTAGATTGGCCGAAGGTTCTAAGAGTGGTCCAGATTGGCTGAAGGCCTGGTAAGGCGGTTCAGTCATGCTGAAGACTCTGCAGGTATTGTTAGATCGGTTCGAGGAAATGGATTGAGTATGTTGCGATGTGTTAGCATTAGAAGGTCTAGCCCTGAGTATTAATCTTAATTAGTGGAGATGGTTCATGGACTCGAGAGTCCTTGCGAGCAGATTCAGAGCATGTGTGTTGCATGGATAGCGGTTATGCTATAAGGGAGTTGTGTAGCGTTGGGCGAGCACCGTGGCACTTGTCGCAGTGACAAGGAGGCCAAGTGGATTTCCTTGGTAAGGAAAGAGAGAGGAATGTAGCTCTGAAAGGGAGTGTAAATTCACGGAAGTGAAAGCGGCAGTGCAAAGTTATGATTGGAGTGATCCAATTATGGTCTTTGAGCAGCATGATTGCGGTAGTGGTACGGAATCACATCCGGATGGGATGCTTGCTGAGGTTGCGGAAGGATTTCCGCGGGGGTAGAGCCAGGAGGCTCGGAAAGGATGCTGGGATGGAGTCTTGGATTCCCAGTTTGATTCTGATTAAGGAATTGAGTATGTAGTGGTGATTCATCCTGGGGGATGTTTGGAGGTGTCGTCAGTGTGACGGGTTTTCCCATCCCGAGGGTGCTAGAGCTAGTTCAGCATGTGCATGCGATTGTAAGAGGAGAACTCATGGGAGTTGCTCTGAGGCTGAAGAATGTGTCATTATGTCAGCATGGGATGGATAGAGTTGGACTCGGATCGGGAACCCGGTGGTTCAGGGTTATACCTAGCTCGTAAGAGTCAAGTGATTGTTGTGATCAGAATCGAGAAAAGTGCCATGGAGTGGTACTCGGTTGATAAGTGTAGAATCTGATAAGTGTGGTTATCAAAGGGTGAAGCCGGTGGCCGGCTTTAGGCGGTGGTCAGAACACCGCAAGAAAAAGGAAGGTTGAGTTTCGGATTTCGAAGGGTGTGTCTTAAGGAACCTGGTTTGGTTAATGCCAGGTGGTGCGTTGCGGGAGAAGTTCTGGAATAGAGTTGCCGAAGGCTTCGAGGGCGAAGCCTAATTTAAGTGGGGGAGAATTGTAACGCCCCGTTCCTAAGAGTACCTAATTGTGAGTCCCCGAGATTTAAGAGGAAAGGTATTTTGGTCATCTTGTGGGAAAAGTGGAAAAAGAGGGCCAAATATGAAATTTGGGGACACGCTGAGTACGCCCAGCGTAAGCTGGGATTACGCCCAGCGTAAGGGCGTAAGTGGACGCGGGTGCAAGGTTGAGTACGCCCAGCATACTAGAGGTATGCCCAGCGTACTTTCAGAGTTCTAAAACCCTAAAATTAGGGTCAGCTACTATATAAGGAACATGTTGGTTCATACCCTAGCCTCCATAAGCTCTCCCTTAACCTCAGAAACGCTAGATAGCCGTTCCACCTCCATTGTTGGGTGTGTTTGGCCTTGGAAAGCTCATTTTGGCAAAGGAGAGGCTACAAAAAGAAAGAGGAAGTTGTCAAAGAAGGAGATGAGTGGCTGGAGCTTGTAGATCTGAAAGGATATCATCCTTTGGAGCCTATTTGACGTATAAAGCTTCTTGCTTTTGAGTTGGTCGAGATTATCTGTCCTTTCAGACCTTTGGAGAGGTCTTGAGTGAGAAAAATGAGGTCCCAAGGTCTGTGGTTGTTCCATGTGTGAGATATGTAGGTCTTAATGGATTAAGACCTTTATGGACGTCCCAAGTGATAAAGTTTGTGACTTTATGAATCTTAGGCATATTTGGCCTAAGGATCTGAAGTTTGGGCTTAAGAGCTTAAGTCATTAAGAACTTATGAGGACTTAATGAGCAGCGAAGTTACGCCCCGCGTAACATAGGAGTACGCCCTGCGTAGCGGGTCAGTGCCCCGATCCCCAGTTGCAAATCAGCGTGTACGCCCAGCGTACTCCCTCTGTTGGGTTTTTCATTTTGCGCCTTAGGGATTGGGCTGTTATCGGGCTAATGGATTTTGGGCCGTGACTGGACATTATGGATAGAGTATTGTGGGCCCATTGGTTATTATGGATCATGGGTCTAGGCCCATTTGGTAAGGTGGGCCCAATTTAGTAAATTGGGCAAATAGTGGGCTTTGCTTCGGACTTTTGGATTTTGGGCCATTGGTGGGCTTGGGAGCTTACCTAGTGTTGGGCCGTATTGAGTTAAGGGTAAAATGGTCAATTTACCCTTGGAAGAGTATTGTGCTTGGCCTAATGATTATTTGTGTTATGTTGGCTAGTTCGGGATTTTCGGTGAGTCGGTGATTTGAGAATCTGCTTCTTCAGTTCAGAGTTTCGGCAGTGCGAGGTGAGTTATCCTCACCAAGGCTGGCCCTTTATCGGACTGAGATCCAGGTATTTGTTGTTATGATATTGCTTTGATATGTTTGCATCCTGGTAGCTAGGATGGTATATGTTAGAGACCTAGTTGAGGTCGGTATCCTGATATGTAGGGTGATGCTATGCTAGTGACCGGTTAGGTTGGTATCCTGGTTAGGATGATGATATGTTATGTGATCTGTTTGATCGTCTTGTTGATTGTGAATTGTTATATGATTGTATGTTTATGTGCACATGGTTGTTTGGACTGGAGTTGGGTTGAGGCGGGTCCTGCTTTGTGCTGTAGGCCAAGATACCCAGGGCGGACCGGTTTTCCCGTAGGCCCAGCGAGCGGTCCGGATAGGCTGTAGGCCCCAAGAGGGCAGACCAGACGTGCCAAGGCTCGGAGAGTGGACCAGGCCGATTGAAGGCCCGGTGCGGGTGGACCAGTCATACTGTAGACTTAGAGAGTGGACCAGGTGGATTGAAGGCCCGGCATGGGCGGACCAATCACACTGCAGACTCGATGTATATGGCTAGACTCGGAGGGTGGACCAGGTGTACTGTTGGCTGGTGCGGCAGACCAGTCACACAGTAGACCCGAAGTGCATGGCTGTTCTGTGATCTGATA
This sequence comes from Lactuca serriola, assembly GCF_051521515.1. Lineage (NCBI taxonomy): Eukaryota > Viridiplantae > Streptophyta > Magnoliopsida > Asterales > Asteraceae > Lactuca > Lactuca serriola. The sequence goes on along the minus strand of NC_136410.1, from coordinate 253,370,898 downwards.
TGATATGGCATGTTATGTGTGTATGGTATACGTGGTTGGTATTTTGGGGATATCTCACTAAGCTTTCGGGCTTACAGTTGTGGTTTAATGTTTTTCAGGTTCTTCAGGAGACCATGGCAAGGCGAAGGCATGATCGTACCGCTCCTCAAGTTTATGTAGTGATGTGATTCTGGGAATAATCGAAATTAATTGTATTGAAAACCTTTTTGTAATAATTTAATGAAATCGGGTTGTTTTTTGAAAAGTTTAAATTGGTTGGAATTTTATGGTCGTTACAAGTTGGTATCAGAGCCTTGGTTTGAGTGAATTGGAGGAACACTCGTGTGACCCCAGTCTCAAATCGAGGAGGGTTTTTAAAAGAGAATTTAAAATGGTTTTCAAAATGAGTAAAGGAGGACGCGGAGGTACGATCAGCCGGAGCCAGTAAGTAACCCCAAAATACCATACATGATATTTGTTTTTGAGCTTTGATAGAACAGCATGCTAGTGCTAGGCTAGGGATCTTCAAGATTTCATGATAATGTTGCCTGATTTATGATGCCTATTAGCCTAGGGTTTCCTTGTGGGAGATTTCCAGTGTTCCTCTAGTAGTGAGGGTTGAGCGCTTGTTTTGTATGTTTTCACTAGGGTGTTGTGGTAGTACTTCATATAAATATGGGTAGGTGTGGAAGGTAGTATGGGCCCGTACTACTGAAGCACAGGACCCATACGCGTATCAGGGAAACCATGACCTCTAGGGTTGGGTTGAGAGTTGGTTCCCGGGTTAGTGGGAAGTGTCTAAGATTTTGTGGTGTTTTTCAGTATGGAGATTCCGAGGCATGCTGGGAGTGGATCCGGGTCAGGATCGGGAGCAAGACAGGGAGTTCCGGGCGGGTCAGTACCGCCCGAGGTTATTGGTCAGATGAGCACGTGCGAGTTGGATGCGAGGATTCGTGAGATCCAGCATGATGAGGTTGTTGCGTTGTTCCGGGCTGAGTTGCCGGAACTGTTTGGGTCGAGCAAGACAGCCATGGTTGAGTATTTTGATGAGCGCTATGCAGCTCTCACAGAGACGGCTACCGCCGCGGCTACAGCGGCTGTAGCAGCGGTAGGGGAGGAACTGGTCGGGGTTTTCAGTATCGGCACTTCGATAATACGAAGCCTCCTACCTTTGATGGAGTTCAGGACCCGATCGTTGCTATGAGATGGTTGTCGGACGTGGAGGGGTGTTTCTTCACGTGTTCATGACCTGCTGATCAGAGGGTGAGGTGTGCTCTGAGCCTGTTGAGGCTCGGGGCGAAGGATTGGTGGAGATTGACCACGGCATATTCGGATGCGCAGAGGGTTGCAGTTTCATGGGATCAGTTCAGAGAGACGTTCATCACTCGTTATGTTCCGCGGGTTGAGAGAGAGAGAGAGAGAGAGATTGGCTCAGGAGTTCCTTGAGCTGAAGCAGGGTTCGGAGTCGGTGACTGAGATCACCAGGATGTTCACTGAGAGGGCGATGTTTTGCCCTGAGTTCGCTTCGGAGCAGGCTCAGATGTCCCGATATCTGAGTATGCTCAAGAGAGATATCAGACAGTTTGTGTCTACGCAGAGGTGCGAGACTTTGTTGTAGTTGCGGGAGGCCGCCAGGCGGCGTGAGTTAGAGATTGAGTTGCAGTTGCGTGAGCTGAGGCAGGCTCCGGTGCAGTCGCAGCCGGCGTCGAAACGGTCCAAGACCGTTGATTCTAGGGTGGGAGATCAGAGCAGCCACGCTTGTGGGAAGTGTGGGAGGGGTCACATCGGATTTTATAGGTCCGGTGTTGCATGCCGCAAGTGCGGAAAGGAGGGGCACTATGCGAGGGATTGTCGGCAGTCAGCGCCGGTTTCGGATTTGAGGATTTGTTATCATTGTCATCAGGTTGGGCACTTGAGGGTCAACTGTCCATAGCTTGCTGCAGGACCGGTGCAGGCTCCAGCACCGGCCACTTTGAGGATCACGGGTGGAGGTCAGGGTGGAGCGGAGCCCCCAAGGGCTCAGGGTCGTGCTTTTCAGCTTACAGCAGAGGAGGTCAGAGCAGTGTCAGATGCAGCTGCGGGTATGTTTCCTTCTTGATGTCTTGTTATCTTGTGATTATTGTGGAGTATTGTTTATCTGCTAGTCTTATTGTGTGGTTTTCGATATGGTATTTGTTGTTCTTTTAGGGTTATGGTATGGTTATGGGTTAGTGTTGGGAATTTTGTTGGTTATTAGTGGAAATCTGGTGTTTGGCCTAAATGTCGGGTAGCATCTGCAGTCTGAGGAGGGGTTAGTTGAAGATCGAGTTTCGTTCGAGCTCGGGATGATCAGTGTTGGTATGTGATTTTGTGAAGGTTGCTCGTGCTTGCGGGACGCAGTTCGCGTGTAAGTGTTTGTGTTGTGTAGGGTTGTTGAGGGAGGTCGGTGATGGCGACCGGTGGTTGATAGTCAGTGCTATAAGTGGGGGAGAATCGGAAAATACTCTGGAAGATCGATGAGCATTGGAGGTTGTTTAGCTGCTTGGGATTCAGCAGTGTTCCGTCAGCCAAGAGCGTAGGCTGGTATGAGTAAGTGGCAGGCATACAGGGTGGGATACAGACCAAGGGTATTTGATTGTGGAGGGCCTGGGATCAGGCCGAGATTGAGTATGTATGATGCAGATAGAGTTCGGAACCCCTAGAGGGCTAGAACAGTATGCATGGGAGGATTTCCCGGAGAGATAACTCGGAATGATGAATGCTAGTTGAGCGGTCCGGATAGACTGAAGGCCGATAGGCGTACCAGTCAGGCCGAAGGCTCGGAGGACGATCCACCCAGAATGAAGGCCCTGGAGGGCGGTCCAGATTGGCTGAAGGTTCTGAGAGTGGTCCAGATTGGCTGAAGGCCTGGTAAGGCGATTCAGTCATGCTGAAGACTCTACAGGTATTGTTAGATCGGTTCGAGGAAATGGATTGAGTATGTTGCGATGTGTTAGCATTAGAAGGTCTGGCCCCGAGTATTAATCTTGATTAGTGGAGATGGTGCATGGACTCGAGAGTCATTGCGAGCAGATTCAGAGCATGTGTGTTGCATGGATAGCGGTTATGCTATAAGGGAGTGGTGTAGCGTTGGGCGAGCACCGTGGCACTTGTCGCAGTGACAAGGAGGCCAAGTGGATTTCCTTGGTAAGGAAAGAGAGAGGAATGTAGCTCCGAGAGGGAGTGTAAATTCACGGAAGTGAAAGCGGCAGTGCAGATTTATGATTGGAGTGATCCAATTATGGTCTTTGAGCAGCATGATTGCGGTAGTGGTATGGAATCACATCCGGATGGGATGCCTGCTGAGGTTGCGGAAGGATTTCCGCGGGGGTAGAGCCAAGAGGCTCGGAAAGGATGCTGGGATGGAGTCTTGGATTCCCAGTTTGATTCTGATTAAGGAATTGAGTATGTAGTGGTGATTCATCCTGGGGGATGTTTGGAGGTGTCTTCAGTGTGACGGGTTTTCCCATCCCAAGTGCTAGAGCTAGTTCAGCATGTGCATGCGATTGCAAGAGGAGAACTCATGGGAGTTGCTCTGAGGCTGAAGAATGTGTCATTATGTCAGCATGGGATGGATAGAGTGTTGGATTAATGTCTAAGTTCATAACTATAATTGGTAAGACTTGACCCGACCCGGCATGGTCCATTTGGGTTGCATGGCATCATGCACTTGGATAGACTAAATGAGAGAAATAAGACACTCATAGTTATTAATATATTATAAGTTCTAGTATATTAATAATAAGAATAATGAGATTATTTAATTAGTATTGATCAAGAATTAATTTAGGATTAATTGAGTGATCAAAAGAAGACTAATTAAATATATGGGTTGATTGTGTAAATCATCCATACTTGTATAGTGGGCTAAGCTCCATGGATAATCAAGTTGGGCTAAAACCCATAGGATGGTCCATGGATGCTCCATGGTGTATTTGAACCCATTGATCCAAGGAAATGGAAAGTCATGACAATTAGGGTTTACCCTAATTGTAACACTATATAAAGATCACATTCTAGGGAAAAATCGGCCACTAGAGAGAGGAAGAAAGGGCTAGCCAATTTTCATGAAGTGTAGAATTCTCTCAAGTTAATCCATGTGTATTTGGTGTTGTGTGAACCATTTGAGGTGTCACACTTGGGGCACTTGGCGCTCAAGTTTCATGAAGACTTTCTACACCAAAGAGGTATGTATTCTATCTTGCTATAGTTATTGTTTTGTATGCTAGATTAGGATAATACCTTGGAAGTTCTTATTTGCATGTATAATAGAGAAAACATAGATCCAAGGTATTTAGGGTTGCATGTACACTTAGGAGTGTTAGAATGCTCAAAACCCAACAGTGGTATCAGAGCCTAGGCTTGTTTTCTTGTTATACTTGCAAAAGGAGCTGAAAAAACGAGTTTTGATGCTGTCTGCCCAGCAGACTCGCCGAGTCCATGAATGGACTCGCGGAGTCCAAGGCAAAAAGCATCCAACTCGCCGAGTTGGTTCGTACACTCGACGAGTTGGACCCCCAGACAGCATAAATTCGACTTTTTTGGCTAGAAATGGACTAGGAACATTACCCTAAGTTGTTTTTGAACTTATAAACTTGTTTTTGATGTGGTAATGTTCATGCTAATCCATTTTCAAAGATAATTGTCAATAGATTCATGTTTTGTATTAGTTTAAGGTTTAGACTAATTACATGAAAAAGTTTGATTTGAATTATCTTGTTCTTATGAGTTGCTTAGATTAATAGAAAAGTTAATTGAAATAGTTGTTTTCAATCCTTTTTAATCTAAGAGTTGAGTATAAAATGTGTTTGTGTAACTTGTCCTCAAGTTCCATGAAGATTCACATTAAAGACTCATAAAATTCATAAAAGTTGGCAATGGTTACAAAATGAAGAGTCTTGTGTCATTGAATAATTTTTTTTTTATGACTCCATAACTTGTCCTCAAGTTATGGAAGTTCAAGAGTCACTTCATTAAAAGATAAATATGTAACCATAATTAAATCCATAAGTTATAAAATAAAGAAAAAGTTAGTTCTTTTATTAGTTTAAAGTCTTCCATAACTTGTCCTCAAGTTATGGAACTTGAAGAGTTTTTGGATTAAAACTACTTTAAACACATAAGTTATGGAATTAATTAGTTTTGAATAGTTTCAAAACTTGCCCTCAAGTTTTGGAATTTGAAAAGTGTTCCTTATGAATACTTTAATTCCAAGTTAGCCCTTAGAATTTTAAAAGTTAAAATTCAACCCTTATACTTTATAATATTATAAGTTAATAATATATATGTATAAGAGTAAAGTCAGTCTTACCGCTAGTACGCCTCATTCACGAAGCCGGTCTATAAGGTGGGTATAAGGTTGTTGCCTATAAAATGGCAACTTAATGGGTGTCCACTCTCACCCACCGCTTGCTTGACTGGTGGAGGGTCGTTAGCCGAACGGGTTTGACAAGACTATAATTCTCCTTTCATTAAAAGTATTAATGATAAATACTAAGTAACTAAACTCTTAATAATACCCAATCTTAGTCACTTAGGAAAAATGTGAATAAGGTGCTAATCCATGAAATTACACTTTGCACTTTGTTTAAGTCGGTTAGTGGAGTGTGTGTGGTTAACCGGCACACTAACGCGTATTTAACAAGGTAGGCAAAGGGTAACTTAATGTTTATCATAGTATCGATGGAGTGTGTGTGGTTAACCGGCACATCGATTAAGGGGTAAACACTTAAGGGTACCAAGTAATTTGCATGGTTACTTCACACCTTGTTTTGTGATCCTCGGCATCCCAGTCACAAAACCTGAAGGGCACACTCGAGATTGAAACATGCCTTTGAAAATTTCAATGAATCTCAAAGATCTAGGAGTTTCAAAACCAATTAAAACCTAATAATACATTTCGTTTATCTTGGTGGAAATTGGTGAATCGTCATTCACCTACCTTCAAATATTTTATAGCTTGGATTATGGCATACCTCTTCTAAGTTATAAAATAGTTTGTTGGGTCCTAGCCTTAATATTTCATATTGGGTGTCATATTAAGGACTTTAAATCAACTATCTTGAATATCTCCCAAAAGATGTCTGGTTTAGGCACCTATGATCTTCCCAAATCTTTTGAAACAAGGGTTACTAAATGAAGATGATGTTCTTTGGAAATCATACTTCTTTCACCTCCTCCAATTATTCTCCCCAACCCCCAAGTTCTTGAAAAGTTTAAGGTCACTCAAGCCCTATTGGCAAGGCAAGGTCTAGGTGTGATCACATCTTGGAGATGTAGTCACATATTGACAAGCCGGGAGAGTTGGGTGTCAAAGTCTTGAGCAAGTTGGTGGTTCAATCACTTTCTAAGTCACATAGTGAGTTCCTTTGGGACACCTATGAAACAGACTATGACAAGACCCTTAATGATCTTATCTAAGGTCAACTTCCTTAAAACTTGATGGACATTGACAATAGTGACACAGGAAATCCAGAAAAGCATTCTCTTCCCAATGGAAAGGGATCGGCCATAGTCAACTCGGTTGACCAAATGGTAAAGAGAAAAGCTAAGTCTGTGATAGTCCCGTGTACCATTATCAAAGGGTCCATATGTTTATATTGCCAAAGGAAGGGACATTGGTTACGAATCTGCCAAATTTACCTAAGGATGTTAAAGTCAATAAGTTTGACTCTACTTCAGGTAAAGTCCACTATCTAACTCTGTTAAGTTTCTATTCTGAGATTCTTGATATATGATGTGACTAGGTCACATGGTGATGTTTTAAGAATCAAAGAAAAGTAAAGGAGCTTAAGGAAAGGATATGCTGAATGTGATCACATAGATGGATTTCTATCGCATAGTTTGAAAAATCGGATTCTTGAGCTACTTCTTAGGAGTTATGAGATATTGCTTAGGAATAGATAACAAGTTTTCATATGGATTGTAAGGATAAGTTTTTCCGCAAAGTTTTAAAATAAAAGAAAAGTTTTGATTTTATTTATTTTAAAATATCCTTACAATGGCATTTGAGGAAAAATTGTTGCTTATGTGATTCCATTAAGAGCAAGAGTGGAAATATGAAGTTGATTCTTTCATTTGTGGTAATGTCTATATTTACCAAATAAGGAAAGATTCTCATCACCCAAGTTTCATTTGGACCGGAACTTGGAATCATGCAAGTTGTATAGCATGATGAATGAGAACTTTCAAGTATTGGAAAATTAAGACTAATTACTCGATCACATGGATGTGTGAGTCAAGTAATGGACTAAGGGATCGAGTACATAGTCTTGTGAACTGGTCAAGTCCACCACAAAAGATTGATAAGACTATTCGTCATAGTTTACTAAAGCACAGTAAATATGATTATACTTACAAGCTTAAGTGTAATTCTGAGACATTGGAAAAGGGTTCCAATGTAAGGCAGAGCGAATAAGAAGAATCAAATTAGGCAGAAGGATAAAAGTTTCTCAAATCTGAAAAGATGGGAGAGTACTTTAGTATCAGTTTTTGTGATCATCTTAATGATTAAGAAACCATAGCACAATTAGTTCTCTAAGGAAGTCTTAGTGCATTCTTATGACTAAGAAGAGGGATCTTGAATTGTTGAAATGATTAAATCAAGAAGATGAGTCATACTTCGTTCCAATACAAGTCTTAGAGTCATACTCCAAGATTGTCATTTGAGTGACATGTCTTAAAGAAGGTTAAAAACACTTGTCAAATGTAAGAGTAAAAGTTTTCTACTCTTGTACATTTAAAATTGGTAAGTTGTGATGTTTTGGATAAAACAAAGACCAACTTAGGCCAATTGTGTGAAGTGTTTGTCTTGATTAGAATCCACACTATCTCTTGGATGTTTGACAAGGGAGTCTTATAGGTCAAGAGGACAGTGGGAGTCTTAAAGGTCTTGAAAGTGTCAAGAACTAATCAAGAATAAAACCTGAAGTTCTTCACTAGCACACGACTTGAGGTTTACAATCTATCGTGTCGACAAATTCTGTGCCCATTCCAGTAAGTTGGCTATGCATATGAGCTCTTAGAGTTCTCAATTTGTTGCACAACAACTTGGAAGCAATGGCAGGCCCTTGAGCTGCCAGGTGGCAAGAAATTAAGATTGAGTTCAATCCATATGGTTTTGGATTTGTCATTATCAGTGTCTTGTGATTATGGTTTTGACAAATTCATATGGGTAGGAACTCATACACCATAAAAATCTAAGTGTCATAAGGTTTCTCTCCGATTCATGAAAATGATGGTGAGGAAACACTTTCACTAAGTAGATTTTATCTAGATAGCAATTGTGATATTTGCATTCTCAAAGTTGTTAGTGGAGCGTGTGTGGTTTACCGGCACACTAACCTGGACTTGTGAGAAGTGGCAAAAAGGTCTAACCATTATGATTACGACATACCTCTTCATAATTGTTTAGACACACAAGTGTGCTATCTAAGGGAAGGTGTATGACTTTGATAAAGTCTTATCAAAACAATCTAGTATCAGAAATCTGAACTTTGGTAAGAAAGTCAATGAAGTATTGATTTCTAGAAGTCCAGCTGATTTCTGGGTACATGTCAAAGCTAGTGGGAGCATAAGTGTTATGCTAATAATCATCATGTTAGTGGGAGCATGATAATTATGATGAGTATTGCAAGTTAGCAATGTTAATTATAGAAAACAAAAGTTTCAATTGGGAAAGAGTTGTTTTGCTATAATTAAGGGAGAGGAAATTATACTTCATCTCAAATCTATAAGCTTAGATCGTGAGGTTTTAATCATTTAGTCAAGGAAATGTATATGAATTTCATGTTGGAATGGCTCAAAATAAGGAAATTCTGTATATGGGTCCATTATTTGTGTTCTAAAATTCGATTATGATTACGGCATCCCTTTTCATAATCTGAATTATGAGAACTTGGCAAATAAAAATGGACATATTATAGCAAAAGACTGGTTTAGTCTTTATGTGAGACATCATGAATCGTGTCCCATATGCTTCGGATATAGGATCGATTACATGTGCTATAATCATCCTTTCTAAAATTTTCCGAATGCCTAGGGCATTAAGAAGGGAAAAAGGTTTAGAACCGGATATGACAAAAAGGATTAAACAATTGTCGAGGACAATCTAAGGTTTACCAAAGATTGGTTGCTCAAGGACAGTTGGAAGTATAGTGATAATTCTGGAAGGACCATATTGACATAGTCTGTAAGGAGGCAACTCTTGTTCAGAAGTGATAGTCAAAATGGAATCTGGAAATGTTTCAAAGTTAGAAATTTCAATCTGTGTAGGATTAAGGAAACTTAATGCAAGAAGGATATTTACAAGGAGTTGATCTCCTTTGGAATACTCTGTAATGATTGTTGCCAAGTCTTTGTGAGTTTGTGCATAATCGTTACAAGAGGATCAATGCATATAAGTTTAGAATCTAACAGATTTCAGTAAATGGCATGAATTTGGAATTCTTGCATTTGCAGTAAGGATTTGGGAGTGTGAAAAGAGAATCATTGAAGTTATGTTCAATTGATCTAGTTCACAAAGTAAAGGTCATAGACAAACATAGTATGCATACTTGGTGTATGGCATGACTAGTGCTTAAGAAAACATAGTGTACATGCTTGGAGCATGGGACAACTATTGTTTTAAATTCAAGAATAAAGTTGATAGCTGAAACAGTACACAATGAATAATGTGTAATCATATGGTGATAAATAAAAGGTGTTTTATTTATGTTCAAAGTGTTGATACCATATTGGATTCAATTATTATTGTGTTTCATTTTGCATGTTTTGACTTCCCGAATAAATTGGGTTATTCTTCCGGAATGACTAAGTTATTCAAACCCTCCACAGTCGGTCATATGTTGGAAGTAGATATGAATTAAGATTGTCATGGGTTGGCTTGTAGAGGTCTAAGGTGTTGGACAAAGGGCTACAACACTCATGAGTGCTCATAAGTTCTGAGTATTGGATTCAACCCGCGCTCATTGGAATCACTTCATGGATTTTATCACGAGTGATCATGAGACGATAATATCTTATATTCTTCAAACCTAGAGATATGAGTTGTTACTATGAGTTGGTTGTACATTGATTGCACGAAAACGCATTTGGTAACTCGGTGCTATAAAACGTGCCTTTGTGTATGATTCAACAAGTAGTAGAACAAGCCATATGAGTCGAAGTTTATCCGTTCCTTTTACCTTCGGGATAAAAGCGATATCTGTGGGCCCCTCGATGATTTGATGATGACAAATGGAAGTGCTCGGCCGGGCCAGGACTGATTTGATTTGTTCAATTAGTCAGTCATCATAAATCGAAAATCGGGAAACAACAAATGGACAGAGAGAATGATTATAATCCATGTCTCAGTCCATATGATATCTAGAATGGAGGAATATATGATCCCTTATCTAATGGACAAGTCATTGACAAAGGTCAGAGTTCATCGACAAGGTCAGAGTTCGACAGAAGCATTTGAGAGCTACGATTGCCAGTTGGTTCCTGAAGTCATACGCAATAATAGTTTTAGACTTATCCAAGTGGGAGACTGTTGGATTAATGTCTAAGTCCATAACTATAATTGGTAAGACTTGACCCGACCCGGCATGGTCCATTTGGGTTGCATGGCATCATGCACTTGGATAGACTAAATGAGAGAAATAAGACACTCATAGTTATTAATATATTATATGTTCTAGTATATTAATAATAAGAATAATGAGATTATTTAATTAGTATTGATCAAGAATTAATCTAGGATTAATTAAGTGATCAAAAGAAGACTAATTAAATATATGGGTTGATTGTGTAAATCATCCATACTTGTATAGTGGGCTAAGCTCCATGGATAATCAAGTTGGGCTAAAACCCATAGGATGGTCCATGGATGCTCCATGGTGTATTTGAACCCATGGATCCAAGGAAATGGAAAGTCATGACAATTAGGGTTTACCCTAATTGTAACACTATATAAAGATCACATTCTTGGGAAAAATCAGCCACTAGAGAGAGGAAGAAAGGGCTAGCCGATTTTCATGAAGTGTAGAATTCTCTCAAGTTAATCCATGTGTATTTGGTGTTGTGTGAACCATTTGAGGTGTCACACTTGGGGCACTTGGCACTCAAGCTTCATGAAGACTTTCTACACCAAAGAGGTATGTATTCTATCTTGATATAGTTATTGTTTTGTATGCTAGATTAGGATAATACCTTGGAAGTTCTTATTTGCATGTATAATAGAGAAAACATAGATCCAAGGTATTTAGGGTTGCATGTACACTTAGGAGTGTTAGAATGCTCAAAACCCAACATAGAGTTGGACTCAGATCGGGAACCCGGTGGTTCAGGGTTATACCTAGCTCGTAAGAGGCAAGTGATTGTTGTGATCAGAATCGAGAAAAGTGCCATGGAGTGGTACTCGGTTGATAAGTGTAGAATCTAATAAGTGTGGTTATCAAAGGGTGAAGTCGGTGGCCGGCTTTAGGCGGTGGTCAGAACACCGCAAGAAAAGGGAAGGTTGAGTTTCGGATTTCGAAGGGTGTGTCTTAAGGAACCTGGTTTGGTTAATGCCAGGTGGTGCGTTGCGGGAGAAGTTCTGGAATAGAGTTGCCGAAGGCTTCCAGGGCGAAGCCTAATTTAAGTGGGGGAGAATTGTAACGCCCCGTTCTTAAGAGTACCTAATTGTGAGTCCCCGAGATTTAAGAGGAAAGGTATTTTGGTCATCTTGTGGGAAAAGTGGAAAAAGAGGGCCAAATATGAAATTTGGGGACACGCCGAGTACGCCCAACGTAGGCTGGGATTACGCCCAGCGTAAGGGCGTAAGTGGACGTGGGTGCAAGGTTGAGTACGCCCAGCGTACTAGAGGTACGCCCAGCATACTCTCAAAGTTCTAAAACCCTAAAATTAGGGTCAGCCACTATATAAGGAACATGTTGGTTCATACCTAGCCTCCATAAGCTCTCCCTTAACCTCAGAAACCCTAGATAGCCATTCCACCTCCATTGTTGGGTGTGTTTGGCCTTTGAAAGCTCATTTTGGCAAAGGAGAGGCTAGAAGAAGAAAGAGGAAGTTGTCAAAGAAGGAGTTGAGTGGATGGAGCTTGTAGATCTGGAAGGATATCATCCTTTGGAGCCTATTTGAGGTATAAAGCTTCTTTCTTGTCATTTATATTGCATAGATCTAAGTGTTATGAAGTTTTGACATCATTCTTGTCCCAAAAGTCCTCATCTTGATGCATGTTTTGAGTTGGTCGAGATTATATGTCCTTTCAGACCTTTGGAGAGGTCTTGAGTGAGAAAAATGAGGTCCCAAGGGTTGTGGTTGTTCCATGTGTGAGATCTGTAGGTCTTAATGGATTAAGACCTTTATGGACGTCCCAAGTGATAAAGTTTGTGACTTTATGAATCTTAGGCATATTTGGCCTAAGGATCTGAAGTTTGGGCTTAAGAGCTTAAGTCATTAAGAAGTTATGAGGACTTAATGAGCAGCGAAGTTACGCCCCGCGTAACATAGGAGTACGCCCTGCGTAGCTGGTCAGTTCTCCGATCCCCAGTTGCAAATCAGCGTGTACGCCCAGCGTACTCCCTCTGTTGGGTTTTTCATTTTGGGCCTTAGGGATTGGGCTGTTATCGGGCTAATGGATTTTGGGCCGTGACTGGACATTCTGGATAGAGTATTGTGGGCCTATTGGTTATTATGGATCATGGGTCTAGGCCCATTTGGTGAGGTGGGCCCAACTTAGTAAATTAAGCCAATAGTGGGCTTTGCTTCGGACTTTTGGATTTTGGGCCATTGGTGGGCTTGGGAGCTTACCTAGTGTTGGGCCGGATTGAGTTAAGGGTAAAATGGTCAATTTACCCTTGGAAGAGTATTGTGCTTGGCCTAATGATTATTTGTGTTATGTTGGCTAGTTCGGGATTTTCGGTGAGTCGGTGATTTGAGAATCTGCTTCTTCAGTTCAGAGTTTCGGCAGTGCGAGGTGAGTTATCCTCACTATATCAACAGGGTCTAAGGCACCAAGGCCGGCCCTTTATCGGACTGAGATCCGGGTATTTGTTGTTATGATATTGCTTTGATATATTTGCATCCTGGTAGCTAGGATGGTATATGTTAGAGACCTGGTTGAGGTCGGTATCCTGATATGTAGGGTGATGCTATGCTAGTGACCGGTTAGGTTGGTATCCTGGTTAGGATGATGATATGTTATGTGATCTGTTTGATCGGCTTGTTGATTGTGAATTGTTATATGATTGTATGTTTATGTGCACATGGTTATTTGGACTGGAGTTGGGTTGAGGCGGGTCCTGCTTTGTGCTGTAGGCCAAGATAGCCAGGGCGGACCGGTTGTCCCGAAGGCCCAGCAAGCGGTCCGAATAGGCTGTAGGCCCCAAGAGGGCGGACCAGACGTGCCGAGGCTCGGAGAGTGGACCAGGCCGACTGAAGGCCTGGTGCGGGCGGACCAGTCATACTGTAGACTCAGAGAGTGGACCAGGTGGATTGAAGGCCCGACGCGGGCGGACCAATCACACTGCAGACTCGATGTATATGGCAAGACTCGGAGGGTGGACCAGGTGGACTGTTGGCCGGTGCGGCGGACCAGTCACACAGTAGACCCGAAGTGCATGGCTGTTCTGTGATCGGATATGATATGGTATCTTATGTGTGTATGGTTTACGCGGTTGCTATTTTGGGATATTTCACTAAGCTTTCGGGATTACAGTTGTGGTTTAATGTTTTTTAGGTTCTTCAGGAAACCGTGGCAAAGCGAAGGAGTGATCGTACCGCTCCTCATGTTTATGTAGTGATGTGATTATGGGAATACTCTAAATTAATTGTATCGAAAACCTTTTTGTAATAATTTAATGAACTCGGGTTGTTTTTTGAAAAGTTTAAATTGGTTGGAATTTTATGGTCGTTACAATATGATAATGTATATCTCACTGTAACATAAGGAAAAGTTTATATCTATGTACCATTATATCAATAAAAGACTCAAAATAATTATATTTAAGTATTTGTAGATTGTATATCATAATATTCAATATTATCCCTTTTTAAAAAGAAACTAAATTGTTTTCATTTATTTATCTCATGGAACTTTAGTTCTTGCGTATATTTAAATATCTAATGTTAAAATTTAATACTCTCAGATCTTTGCTTGTCATATGTATTTTGAAACTCTAGATCAACATAATGCTAATTAAACAATCGATCAAAGATGTCAATAACTAATAACTTAACTACTTCGTCTGTTTTAGTAAAAACAATAAAAAAACGGTTGATATTATCACAATTTTTTGGTACGATTCCTACCATATATTCTTACCATTTTTGTGTGTATCCCACATCGAAACAGAAAAAATTGTAAATAGCATTTATAAATTGATTTATACCTTAATAGATCGGGTGACCGGGGGAGACATGTATATCACATTCCATTCCATGGAACAAAAAAAGAATAAAAAAAAATGACGCCTTGTCTGGTCACCTTTTAACTTTAAACTAATTTTTAATTATATATTTGTCCCTATGGTTTGCAGAAAGTTACAATAATTATCCCTTCTTTGAATTGATACTTTTTTTAATTAGTATAAAGGTTATTTTGTGATTCTCTTAGTCCATGAGCCTCTTCAACTTAATGTCTAGGCCATTGAGAGTATGTACAATGACCTTTTTGCCCACATATTTTTTGAATCCAATTTCATGTTTTTTATGTGATAAGTCAAACAACTCATCTTTTTTTTTTGTTGAAGATGGATTGCATCAACAAAGAAAGAAGAAGCCTATTGTTTTGCAAACAAATTCTTCAATACTCAAACAAAGAACACCCTTGATGTTTATATAAAATAAATAGAAGATTACTAATAACTTTTTTTTAAAGAAATTAAGCCTTAACAAAAATCTAACGATACCTTACTATTAGTCAAGATAATATCATACCAACACATAAAAACAATCCGAATTGTTTCCATTTATTTATCTCATGTGTATTTAGTTATTGCGTACATTTAAATATCTAATGTTCAAATTTAATTCTCTCAAATCTTTGCTTCTCATATGTATTTTGAAAATCTAGATCAACATAATGTTAATTAAACAATCGATCAAAGATGTCAATAACTAATAATTCAACTACTTCTTGGTTTTATTAAAAACAATAAAAAAACGGTTGATATTATCACAATTTTTTGGTACTATTGCTACCATATATTCTTACCAATTTCATGAGTATCCCATATCGAAACAGAAAAATTTGTAAATAGCATTTCTAAATTGATTTATATCTTAATAAATCGGGTGACCGGGGGAGGCGTGTATATCACATTCCATTCCATGGAACAAAAAAAGAATAAAAAAGATGACCCCTTGTCTGGTCTCCTTTTAACATTCAACTAATTTTAAATTACATATTTGTGCAAATGGTTTGCAGAAAGTTATAAATATTATCCCTTTTTTTAATTAGTATAAAGGTATTTTTGAATTATCTTAGTCCATGGGTTGTTCAAGTTAATGTCTATATCACCGAGACTATATATAAAGACCTTTTTGCCAACATACTTTTTGAATCCAGTTTCATGTTTATTTTGATAAGTCAAACAATTCATTTTTTTTTGTCGAAGATGGATTGCATCAATGAAGAAAGAACTATTGTTTTTCAAACAAATTCTTTAATACTCAAACAAAGAATGCTCTTGATGTTTATATAAAATAAATAAGAATATTACTAGATTTTTTTTAAAGAAATTAAGCCTTAACAAAAATCTCACAATATCTTACTATTAGTCATGATGATATCATACCCACACATAAAATCAATCCGACAAAGTGATTTTTTTCTATATGTATATTATATGATTTAATGTATAGATACAATTAGTAAAAAATCTGTTCATTTTGGATAAAATATTTATATTAATGAACAAATGAGACAATATGAAATGCGTAACTAGTTTTTTTATTTTATAATTGATTAGTCACGTGAGGGTTTTCTTTATATAAAATTAAATTCTAAACCCGAAAGGATTTTCCATTCCTTTACTTCAATAATTTTTACTCACTTATTGTTTATTGATTATTTGATTGTCACTTTTATTTAATTTACTTTGTTATGTTACTATTCGCTTTGTCTGTATTACAAACTTACTTTTTCTACATTATTTGATTTTCCCAGTTTAGTTATTTAGTTCATTGCAATCCGAATATTCCATTTTATTTTTTGTTTTGTTTGTTTTTGTTTCGTTAGTTTACTTTTGTTTATTTGTTGTCTTTTTTGTGTTTATTTATTGTAGTATGTATCTTTTTAATTTATTTTTCCTACTTTTTAGAATAACTACAAAACAATGTATAATAAGAAAAATTGAAATATTGGGCGAGCGATTGAAAAAACCCTAAAAGTACATAAAGTAAGTAAGGTTTAACCATACATGTTATTAGTTATATCAAAATAGATGAAACAAAATTTTAGGCTACTAGTTTACAAAAAATAAAAAGATACAACTTCTGGTTACATTATGTATATTAGTTTTGATGATACAAATACCTAATGGACAATGATAATATAGACGATCTAACCTAAGTAGTTTCATTGTACCATCATTATATATGATGTTATATCTAGTGAAAGTAAATTTGTTCAGTGAAAGGCTATTTTCCAAATTAACCATTTTGACATATTATCTCAACTCAAAATGTTTACTTTGGAAAATATCATAAACTTATATGTGCTGAATTGAAAAAAAAAAAAAAAAAACTTTTAATGGTCCAACTACAAAAACTTTTCAATATATAATTGTTTTCTATAATTTTCTATTATCTAAATGGATAAAACTTGACTTGTCAATGACTTGAGGAATGAGAAAAAGAAATACAATATCATTTTTGGTGATTAGAATATATTTTTTTCTATACACAGTAAAATAAAAAAATCTGATAATGTATATCTCACTAGAACATAAGGAAAAGTTTATATCTATGTACCATTATATCAATAAGAGACTCAAAATAGTTATATTTAAGTATTTGTAGATTGTATATCATAATATTCAATATTATCCCTTTTTAAAAAGAAACTAAATTGTTTTCATTTATTTATCTCATGTAACTTTAGTTCTTGCGTACATTTAAATATCTAATGTTAAAATTTAATACTCTCAGATCTTTGCTTGTCATATGTATTTTGAAACTCTAGATCAACATAATGCTAATTAAACAATCGATCAAAGCTGTCAATAACTAATAACTCAACTACTTCGTCTGTTTTAGTAAAAACAATAAAAAACGGTTGATATTATCACAATTTTTTGGTACGATTCCTACCATATATTCTTACCAATTTTGTGTGTATCCCACATCGAAACAGAAAAAATTGTAAATAGCATTTATAAATTGATTTATATCTTAATAGATCGGGTGACTGGGGGAGGCGTGTATATCACATTCCATTCCATGGAACAAAAAAAGAATAAAAAAAATGACGCCTTGTCTGGTCACCTTTTAACTTTAAACTAATTTTTAATTATATATTTGTCCCTATGGTTTGCAGAAAGTTACAATTATTATCCCTTCTTTGAATTGATACTTTTTTTTTAATTAGTATAAAGGTTATTTTGTGATTCTCTTAGTTCATGAGCCTCTTCAACTTAATGTCTAGGCCATTGAGAGTATGTACAATGACCTTTTTGCCCACATATTTTTTGAATCCAATTTCATGTTTTTTATGTGATAAGTCAAACAACTCATCTTTTTTTTTTGTTGAAGATGGATTGCATCAACAAAGAAAGAAGAAGCCTATTGTTTTTTAAACAAATTCTTCAATACTCAAACAAAGAACACCCTTGATGTTTATATAAAATAAATAGAAGATTACTAATAACTTTTTTTAAAGAAATTAAGCCTTAACAAAAATTTAACAATACCTTACTATTAGTAAAGATAATATCATACCAACACATAAAAACAATCCGAAGTGTTTTCATTTATTTATCTCATGTGTATTTAGTTATTGCGTACATTTAAATATCTAATGTTCAAATTTAATTCTCTCAAATCCTTGCTTGTCATATGTATTTTGAAAATCTAGATCAACATAATGCTAATTAAACAATCGATCAAAGATGTCAAAAACTAATAATTCAACTACTTCGTAGTTTTATTAAAACAATAAAAAAAACGGTTGATATTAACACAATTTTTGGGTACTATTGCTACCATATATTCTTACCAATTTCATGAGTATCCTATATCGAAACAGAAAAATTTGTAAATAGCATTTATAAATTGTATTATATCTTAATAAATCGGGTGACCGGGGGAGGCGTGTATATCACATTTAATTCCATGGAACAAAAAAAGAATAAAAAAGATGACCCCTTGTCTGGTCTCCTTTTAACGTTAAACTAATTTTAAATTACATATTTGCTCGTATGGTTTGCAGAAAGTTATAAATATTATCCCTTTTTTGAGTTGATACCTTTTTTTTAATTAGTATAAAGGTATTTTTGAATTATCTTAGTCCATGGGCTGTTCAAGTTAATGTCTATGTCACTGAGAGTATGTATAATGACCTTTTTGCCAATATATTTTTTGAATCCAGTTTCATGTTTATTTTGATAAGTCAAACAATTCATTTTTTTTTTGTCGAAGATGGATTGCATCAACCAAGAAAGAACTATTGTTTTTCAAACAAATTCTTTAATACTCAAACAAAGAACGCTCTTGATGTTTATATAAAATAAATAAGAATATTACTAGAATTTTTTTTAAAGAAATTAAGCCTTAACAAAAATCTCACGATACCTTACTATTAGTCATTATGATATCATACCCACACATAAAATCAATCCGAAAAGGTGATTTTTTTTCTATATGTATATCATTTGATTTAATGTATCGATTCAATTAGTAAAAAATCTATTCATTTTGGATAAAATATTTATATTAATGAACAAATGAGACAATATGAAATGCATAACTAGTTTTTTTACTTCATAATTGATTGGTCACGTGAGGGTTTTCTTTATATAAAATCAAATTCTAAACCCGAAAGGCTTTTCCACTCCTTTACTTCATTAATTTTTACTCACTTATTGTTGATTGATTATTTGATTGTCACTTTTATTTAGTTTACTTTGTTATGTTTACTATTCGCTTTGTCTGTATTACAAATTTACTTTTTCTACATTATTTGATTTTTCCAGTTTAGTTATTTAGTTCATTCCAATCCGAATATTCCATTTTATTTTTTGTTTTGTTTGTTTTTGTTTCGTTAGTTTACTTCGGTTTATTTGTTGTCTTTTTTGTGTTTATTTATTGTAGTATGTATCTTTTTAATTTATTTTTCCTACTTTTTAGAATAGCTACAAAACAATGTATAATAAGAAAAATTGAAATGTTAGGCGAGCGATTGAAAGAAGCCTAAAAGTACATAAAGTAAGTTATGTTTAACCATACATGTCATTAATTATATCAAAATAGATGAAACAAAATTTTAGACTACTAGTTTACAAAAAAAAAAAAAAAAAATACAACTTCTGGTTACATTATATATATATATATATATATATATATATATATATATATATATATATATATATATATATATATATATTAGTTTTGATGAAACAAATACCTAATGGACAATGATGATAAAAATGATCTACCCTAACTAGTTTCAGTGTACCATCATTTTATATGATGTTATATATCTAGTGAAAGTAAATTTGTTCGGTGAAAGGTTATTTTCCAAATTAACCATTTTGACGTATTATCTATACTCAAAATGTTTATTTTGGAAAATATCATAAACTTATATGAACTGATTTGAGAAAAAAAAAAAAAAAAAAAAAAAAAAAAAAAAAAACTTTTAATGGTCCAACTACAAAAACATTTCAGTATATTATTGTTTTCTATAATTTTCCATTATCTAAATGGATAAAACTTGTCGTATCAATAACTTGAGGAATAAGAAAAAGAAATACAATATCATTTTTGGTGATTAGAATATACTTTTTTCTATACACAGTAAAATAAAAAAACGTGATAATGTATATCTCACTGGAACATAAGGAAAAGTTTATATCTATGTACCATTATATTAATAAGAGACTCAAAATAATTATATATAAGTATTTGTAGATTGTATATCATAATATTCAATATTATCCATTTTTAAAAAGAAACTAAATAGTTTTCATTTATTTATCTCATGTAACTTTAGTTCTTGCATACATTTAAATATATATAATCTAAAAATTTAATACTCTCAGGTATTTGCTTGTCATGTGTATTTTGAAACTCTAGACCAACATAATACTAATTAAACAATCAATAAAAGATGTCAATAACTAATAAGTCAACTACTTCCTCTGTTTTATTAAAAAGCATAAAAAACGGTTGATATTATCACAATTCTTGGGTACTATTCCTACCATATATTTTTACCAATTTTGTGTGTATCCCACATAGAAACAAAAAAAATTGTAAATAGCATTTATAAATTGATTTAGGGATAATGACTTGAAAGGGTAACGAATTTTCGACTTTTGTCACATTTAGTCACTAAACTTTTTTTCGTTATCTATTTGCCATTGAACTATTGAAATTGTTCATATTTTACCCTTATGACCGGCTGTTACCGGTCATAAGGGTAAAATGTGAACAGTTTCAATAGTTTAGTGGCAAATAGATAACGAAAAAAAGTTTAGTGACTAAATATGAACAAAATCGAAAGTTTGTTTCCTTCTAAAAAGTTTAATGACTAAATGTGAACAAACTTCCTATTGTATTATGTTTTAGCAAATTATTTATTTTTGTTTAATTGTAGCAACATTTGTTGATGAAGAAATCTATGAAATAAAAAAACAAAATGTAACATCCGGATTTCCGGGTATCATAATTTAAGTATTTTTCTTTTGTGTTAGGAAGAGAGACTCGACGAGTTGACGCCTCAACTCGTTGAGTAAGGTCGCGACTGATGACTCGGATTAATGAATGGACTCGATGAGTCGGTGAGGCGACTCGACGAGTCCGCGTTGTTGGTAGAAACCCTAAATCTTTGGGCCCGAGCCATATTTAAAGGCACTTATGGCCTTCAATTGCGACTACCTTTCCCATAAGTGAGAACCCTAGCGAGCATGAGTGTGTAGAGTGAAAGGAAGAGCTATCTTGAGCTTTTTGGTGTGATAGATCTGGACCCTTCTAGGTCCAGAGAGCCGAGAATATGAAGCTTTAGTAGAGTAAACCTTGGGGTTCGGAGCTAGGAAGCATTTATGGGATTTTTATGGTATATATAGTTATCTTCATCTTACACATAGATATGAAGTATTTTATATAAATTACGTGCTATGTGTGTATATTATTTAAATACTTGCTGTGTATGCTGGATGAACGATTTTATACATGTTTTAAAAGATTTAAACGGTATATTTATTTTATATCTACAAATATGTTACGGATGAAACATGGGTAGATGAAATAGTTGGTGTGTGATGAAATAAAATGATGACAGATAGGTGATGACAGAAAGGTGATGATAATTAGGTAAATAGATGATGATGAATATGTGATGTAGGATGAAAGGAGATACCATAACCTCAACCGACCATGTGGCGATGTAGTCATCTACCAAAGTATAGATGTCGACCATGGACTATTCTAGACAACCCAGTGGAAACACCAGCAGGCCCATAACCTGTAGGTGATGAATTACGAGTTTAGACGATGTTGTAACTACGTATTCATGCGATGATACTCTAACCCCTTACTATGAATTACGAGTTCAGACGATGTTGTAACTACATATTCATGGGATGTCACAAATTCCGCATGCCAAACTAATGGTCATAATTCACATCAGTGAGAATGGTTCATTTTTTTGTAAAACCAAAATCAGATGAGAAATTTTGATTTTTTATTTTGGAAAATGTCAAACCATTGGTTTTTTATTTCGGTTTTGGTTTTTTGTTTTTTTAAATATATTTTCAGGGTTATGTTTTTTTTATTTCATAGATTTCTTCATCAACAAATGTTGGTACAATTTAACAAAAATAAATAATTTCTGGTTACATTATGTATATTAGTTTTGATGATACAAATACCTAATGGACAATGATAATATAGACGATCTAACCTAAGTAGTTTCATTGTACCATCATTATATATGATGTTATATCTAGTGAAAGTAAATTTGTTCAGTGAAAGGCAATTTTCCAAATTAACCATTTTGACATATTATCTCAACTCAAAATGTTTACTTTGGAAAATATCATAAACTTATATGTGCTGATTTGAAAAAAAAAACTTTTAATGGTCCAACTACAAAAACTTTTCAATATATAATTGTTTTCTATACTTTTCTATTATCTAAATGGATAAAACTTGACTTGTCAATGACTTGAGGAATGAGAAAAAGAAATACAATATCATTTTTGGTGATTAGAATATATTTTTTTCTATACACAGTAAAATAAAAAAAAAAAATCTGATAATGTATATCTCACTGGAACATAAGGAAAAGTTTATATCTATGTACCATTATATCAATAAGAGACTCAAAATAGTTATATTTAAGTATTTGTAGATTGTATATCATAATATTCAATATTATCCCTTTTTAAAAAGAAACTAAATTGTTTTCATTTATTTATCTCATGTAACTTTAGTTCTTGCGTACATTTAAATATCTAATGTTAAAATTTAATACTCTCAGATCTTTGCTTGTCATATGTATTTTGAAACTCTAGATCAACATAATGCTAATTAAACAATCGATCAAAGCTGTCAATAACTAATAACTCAACTACTTCGTCTGTTTTAGTAAAAACAATAAAAAACGGTTGATATTATCACAATTTTTTGGTACGATTCCTACCATATATTCTTACCAATTTTGTGTGTATCCCACATCGAAACAGAAAAAATTGTAAATAGCATTTATAAATTGATTTATATCTTAATAGATCGGGTGACCGGGGGAGGCGTGTATATCACATTCCATTCCATGGAACAAAAAAAGAATAAAAAAAATGACGCCTTGTCTGGTCACCTTTTAACTTTAAACTAATTTTTAATTATATATTTGTCCCTATGGTTTGCAGAAAGTTACAATTATTATCCCTTCTTTGAATTGATACTTTTTTTTTAATTAGTATAAAGGTTATTTTGTGATTCTCTTAGTTCATGAGCCTCTTCAACTTAATGTCTAGGCCATTGAGAGTATGTACAATGACCTTTTTGCCCACATATTTTTTGAATCCAATTTCATGTTTTTTATGTGATAAGTCAAACAACTCATCTTTTTTTTTGTTGAAGATGGATTGCATCAACAAAGAAAGAAGAAGCCTATTGTTTTTTAAACAAATTCTTCAATACTCAAACAAAGAACACCCTTGATGTTTATATAAAATAAATAGAAGATTACTAATAACTTTTTTTAAAGAAATTAAGCCTTAACAAAAATTTAACAATACCTTACTATTAGTAAAGATAATATCATACCAACACATAAAAACAATCCGAAGTGTTTTCATTTATTTATCTCATGTGTATTTAGTTATTGCGTACATTTAAATATCTAATGTTCAAATTTAATTCTCTCAAATCTTTGCTTGTCATATGTATTTTGAAAATCTAGATCAACATAATGCTAATTAAACAATCGATCAAAGATGTCAAAAACTAATAATTCAACTACTTCGTGGTTTTATTAAAAACAATAAAAAAACGGTTGATATTAACACAAATACCTAATGGACAATGATAATATAGACGATCTAACCTAAATAGTTTCATTGTACCATCATTATATATGATGTTATATCTAGTGAAAGTAAATTTGTTCAGTGAAAGGCTATTTTCCAAATTAACCATTTTGACATATTATCTCAACTCAAAATGTTTACTTTGGAAAATATCATAAACTTATATGTGTTGATTTGAAAAAAAAAAAAACTTTTAATGGTCCAACTACAAAAAATTTTAAATATATAATTGTTTTCTATACTTTTCTATTATCTAAATGGATAAAACTTGACTTGTCAATGACTTGAGGAATGAGAAAAAGAAATACAATATCATTTTTGGTGATTAGAATATATTTTTTCCTATACACAGTAAAATAAAAAAATATGATAATGTATATTTCACTGGAACATAAGGAAAAGTTTATATCTATGTACCATTATATCAATAAGAGACTCAAAATAGTTATATTTAAGTATTTGTAGATTGTATATCATAATATTCAATATTATCCTTTTTTAAAAAGAAACTAAATTGTTTTCATTTATTTATCTCATGTAACTTTAGTTCTTGCGTACATTTAAATATCTAATGTTAAAATTTAATACTCTCAGATCTTTGCTTGTCATATGTATTTTGAAACTCTAGATCAACATAATGCTAATTAAACAGTCGATCAAAGATGTCAATAACTAATAACTCAACTACTTCGTCTGTTTTAGTAAAAACAATAAAAAACGGTTGATATTATCACAATTTTTTGGTACGATTCCTACCATATATTCTTACCAATTTTGTGTGTATCCCACATCGAAACAGAAAAAATTGTAAATAGCATTTATAAATTGATTTATATCTTAATAGATCGGGTGACCGGGGGAGGCATGTATATCACATTCCATTCCATGGAACAAAAAAAAAGAATAAAAAAAATGACGCCTTGTCTGGTCACCTTTTAACTTTAAACTAATTTTTAATTATATATTTGTCCCTGTGGTTTGCAGAAAGTTACAATTATTATCCATTCTTTGAATTGATACTTTTTTTTAATTAGTATAAAGGTTATTTTGTGATTCTCTTAGTCCATGAGCCTCTTCAACTTAATGTCTAGGCCATTGAGAGTATGGACAATGACCTTTTTGCCCACATATTTTTTGAATCCAATTTCATGTTTTTTATGTTATAAGTCAAACAACTCATCTTTTTTTTTTGTTGAAGATGGATTGCATCAACAAAGAAAGAAGAAGCCTATTGTTTTTCAAACAAATTCTTCAATACTCAAACAAAGAACACCCTTGATGTTTATATAAAATAAATAGAAGATACTAATAACTTTTTTTAAAGAAATTAAGCTTTAACAAAAATCTAACGATACCTTACTATTAGTCAAGATAATATCATACCAACACATAAAAACAATCCGAATATTATCCATTCTTTGAATTGATTCATTTTTTAATTAGTATAAAGGTTATTTTGTAATTTTCTCTTAGTCTGTGGGCTGTTCAAGTTAATGTCTATGGCATTGAGGGTTTGTACAATGACATTTTTGCCAACATATTTTTTTAATCCATTTTCATGTTTATTTTGATAAGTCAAACAATTTAATTTTTTTTGTCCAAGATGGATTGCATCAACGAAGAAAGAACTATTGTTTTTGAAACAAATTCTTTAATACTCAGACAAAGAACACTCTTAATGTTTATATAAAATAAATAAGAATATTACTAGAATTTTTTTTGTAAGAAATTAAGCCTTAACAAAAATCTCACGATACCTTACTATTAGTCAAGATGATTTCATACCCGCACATAAAATCAATCGGACAAAGTGATTTTTTTTCTATATGTATATCATATGATTTAATATATCGATACAGTTAGTAAAATATTTGTTCATTTTGGATAAAATATTTATATTAATGAACAAATGAGACAATATGAAATGCGTAACTTGTTTTTTTACTTTATAATTGATTGGTCACTTGAGGGTTTTTTTTTTATGTAAAATCAATTTCTAAACCCGAAAGGCTTTTGCACTCCTTTACTTCATTAATTTTTACTCACTTATTGTTTATTGATTATTTGATTGTCACTTTTATTTAGTTTACTTTGTTATGTTTACTATTCGCTTTGTCTGTATTACAAACTTACTTTTTCTACATTATTTGATTTTCCCACTTTAGTTATTTAGTTCATTCCAATCCGAACATTTCGTTTTATTTTTTGTTTTGTTTGTTTTTGTTTCTTTAGTTTACTTCGGTTTATTTGTTGTCTTTTTTGTGTTTATTTATTGTAGTATGTATCTTTTTAATTTATTTTTCCTACTTTTTAGAATAGCTACAAAGCAATGTATAATAAGAAAAATTGAAATGTTAGGCGAGCGATTGAAAGAAGACTAAAAGTACATCAAGTAAGTTATGTTTAACCATACATGTCATTAATTATATCAAAATAGATGAAACAAAATTTTAGGCTACTAGTTTATAAAAAATAAAAAGTACAACTTCGGGTTACATTATGTATATTAGTTTCGATGATACAAATACCTAGTGGACAATGATGTCACACCCAAAAACCGGAACGACGGAAACGTTCTGGGGTGGAGGACGTCATGTACAATATCGTAATAATGCATAATAATAAAGACAAGCAACAACATCCATTGCATTAATTTAAGAATTGTAATACAAGTGCGTTCTGTAAAGTTTGTAAGACACCAAAAGTATGATCAAAATAAAATGTAACAGCCCGGAATTTCAAATATTGATATAATTATGATTTTGGGGGTGTTTTAAGAGGGGACTCGGCGAGTTGGAGCCCAGACTCGCCGAGTAGGATCGCAGACCGGGTCACGGGTTCGCGACTGGACTCGACGAGTCCAGATATGGACTCGGCGAGTCTATGCTGTTTAGCGAAAACCCTAACCGTTCAGGTTTGGGTCGTATATAACACACTTTATGCCGTCATTGTCCGTCTTTTAGTCTACTGAGAAGAACCCTAAGCGGCTGTGGGCAACTAGAGCAAGATTGAAGGCCATTGGTGATTTGAAGGAATTGTTGTGCAAGGAGGAGAAGAGTTTTGGCTAAAGGAACAGCAAGGGATTTGAATTCTGAGGTTTGGGGACACAGAGAGTGCGTTATTCAGGTAACATTTCGGATCATTTCTGTTATATTGATGTGTGTATGGATCTAGGGTTTATGGAACCCATTTGGTGATTAGATGGATTATTGCCTTGTTACCCAAACGAATACAACCCTGTATTAGGACCTTAGAGGTCCAGAAGGTCCCATGCTTGTGTATTTCGGGACAATACTTATCTCAGGAAGCAGTTTGATCGACTGCATGGCATGGACTCGACGAGTCCGATGAACAGACTCGGCGAGTAGCTTGAAGAATAACTGGGACTCGTCGAGTTGTTCTTTAGACTCGGCGAGTTGCGTCGGGGTGGCCCCGCGATTCTTCCAGGAGGAACTCGTCGAGTAAAAAGGGGATACTCGACGTGTAGAAAGGGAATCTTAAGGAATCGGTGAGTCAAGGGCGAGTGGACTCTGAGTCGTTGAACTCGGCGAGTCTTGGGGTGACTCGGCGAGTTAGGTCGCGGGTTAAGTGAAGATCTGAGTATGGGGACTCGGCGAGTCACAGGGTTGACTCGACGAGTAAGGTCAGTCAGGGGTTGACTTTGACCTTGTCTTTGACCAAGGATTGACCAGTGGTTCCAGGGGTAATTTGGTAATTGTTGTTTATCGTTTGAGTTCAGTGCATTGGCGGCTATCCAGGAGTGGATATCGTATCAGTGATCGGAGCAGCTTGAGCTATCGGTTCAGTCGGCAGTTTCGAGGTGAGTTATCCTCACTATATCGCTAGGGTTTATGGCACCAATGCCAACCCTTTTATCGGATGGAAATCCGGGTACTTGTCAGTTGTTATATGTTATGGGCCGGAAGGCAATACATGTTATGGGCCGGAAGGCATTACTATGTGGACCGGCAGGTCATGGCCTGGAAAGGCGTATGTATGCATTTAGTATGTTGATTGATTCATAGGGTAATGTTATGATAGTGACCGGCTAGACCAGTATCTTGTTAGAGTAATGCTATGATATGTGATCTGTTGATCGATTGTTGTCTATGAACTACTATATGATTATTTGTTATGTTATATATGCATTTTATGCTTATGGGCCGGAAGGCGATATGATATGGGCCGGAAGGCGATTATGTTGTGTGTTGGACCGGAAGGTCAGGGCCTGGAAAGGCGTATATGTGGATGGTATTCTGGGGGTATCTCACTAAGCTCTCGGGCTTACAGTCGTGGTTTTATGTTTCAGGTTCTCAAGAGTCTGTGATAAGGAAAAGGCGTGATCGTACCGTTCCTCGCGTTGGTGTTTTATGAATTGAACCTGGGAAATACTCTGTTAAATAATGTATTGAAAACATTTTTGTAACAACATTATTAAAATGAGTGGCTTTTGAAAAGTTTTAATTGTTTTGAAATTTTGGATGTTACAAGTTGGTATCAGAGCCTTGGTTTGAGTGAATTGGGGAAACATTCGTGTGACTCCAGTCTCAAATCGAGGAGGATTTTAAAATGAGAAATTAAAATGGTTTTCAAATTTGGTAAAGGGAGGACGCGGAGGTACGATCAGCCGGAGCCAGTAAGTAACCCCAAGATACCATACATGATATTTGTTTATTTGAGCTTGATAGAACAGCATGCTAGAGTTAGGCTAGGGATCTTCAGGAATTCATGATAATGTTGCCTGATATGTGATGCCTGTAGCCTAGGGTCCCTTATGGGATGTTCCCAGTGTTCCTCTAGTGGTGAGGGTTGATGGTTGTTATGCATGTTCTCTAGGGTATTGTGGTAGTACTTCATACAAATATGGGTAGGTGTGGAAGGTAGTATGGGCCCGTACTACTGAAAGCACAGGACCCATACACGTATCAGGGAAACCATGATCTCTAGGGTAGGGTTGCGAGAGTTGGATCCCAAGATTTTGGGAAGTGTCTGAGATTGGTAGGGTGTCTTCATTATGGAGATCTCGAGGCATGATGATAGCGGATCCGGATCAGGATCGGGAGCTGGAGAACGAGTTCCGGGTGGATCAGTGCCGTCGAAGGTTATCGATCGGACGAGCACGAGCGAGCGGGATGCGAGGATTCGTGGGATCCTGCGTGATGGGGTTGCTGCATTGTTTCGGGTTGAGTTGCCGGATTTGTTTGGATCGATCAAGACTGCTATGATTGAGTATTTCGACGAGCGGTATGCGGCTCTCGCAGAGACGGTTGCCGCGGCGGCTACAACGGCTGTAGCAGCGGCGAGGGGAGGAGCTAGTCGGGGTTTTCAGTATCGGGACTTCTATTATACGAAGCCTCCCACATTCGATAGGGTTCAGGACCCGATTGTTGCTATGAGATGGTTATCATACGTGGAGGGGTATTTCTCCACGAGTTTATGCCCTGCTAATCAGAGGGTGAGGTGTGCTCTGAACCTGTTGAGGCTAGGAGCGAAGGATTGATGGAGATTGACTACGAGGTCATTTTCCGATGCGCAGAGGGCTGCGGTTTCATGGGATCAATACAGAGAGATGTTCAGTACTCGCTATGTTCCGCGGGATGAAAAGGAGAAATTGGCTCGGAAGTTCCTTGAGCTGAAGCAGGATTTGGAGTCGGTGACTGAGATCACCAGGATGTTTATTGAGAGGGCGATGTTTTACCCTGAAGTTCGCTTCGGAGCAGGCTTAGATGTCCTGATATCTGAGTATGCTCAAGAGAGATATCAGACAGTTCGTGTCTGCGCGGAGGTGTGAAACCATGTTGGAGTTGCAGGAGGCCGCCATGTGGCGTAAGTTAGAGGTTGAGTTACAGTTGCGTGAGCTGAGGCAGGCCCCGATGCAGTCGCAGTCGGCGTCGAAACGGTCCAGGACCGTAGATGTTAGAATGGGGGGGATCGGAGCGGCCACACTTGTGGGAAGTATGGGAGGGATGGCACCGGAGCTTGTTGGTCCGGTGGTGCATGTCGCAAGTGCGGAAAGGAGGGGCACGGTGCACGGGATTGTCGGCAGTCAGTGCCAATTCGGGATTTGAGGATTTGTTATCAGTGTCGGCAGGTTGAACATTTGAGGGTCAACTGTCCACAGCTTTCTGCAGGACCGGTGCAGGCTCTAGCACCGGCCACCTTGAGGAGTTTAGGAGGAGGACAAGATGGAGTGGAGCCCCAAGGGCTCAGGGTCGTGCTTATTAGCTTGCGACAGAGGGAGACGGAGCAGTGCCGGAGGCAGCTGCGGATATGATGCTTTCTTGATGTCTTGATTGTCTTGCATTGATTGTGGCGTGTTGGTTGTGCTGGTATCTGGTGTGGATTTCGATGCGGTATTTGTTGTTTCACGGGTTTGGCATGGTTATGGATTGGTACTTCAGGTTTCGCTTTGGCATTCGTTGTTCCCTGATGGTTTGGTATGGTTATAGTTTGGTGTTTTGGTGCCGGTAGCCTTGTGCGGTTTTTGATGTGGTATTCATCCCTTGCAGGTTGTGGGTTTTGGTTACGGGTTATTGTTGGGAATTCCGTTGGTTATCATTCGTGAGGGTTGTTAGTGGAGATGCGGCACTGGGTTGAATGTCGGGTAGCATCTGCAGTCGTGGAGTGGATAATTGAAAGACCAGATTCTTTTGAGCGGATTGATCAGGGAGGAGATGTGCTTTGCTGAGGGTTGCTTATGCTTGTGGGAAGCAGTCAGTGGCTAAATGTTCTCTTGTGCATGATTGTTCTGAAAGGTCGTTAATGACGATCGGTGGCAGTCAGTCAGTGCTTTAGTGGGGGAGAATTGGAGAATTCTCCAGGAGATCGATGAGTATGTGAGGGTGCTTAGCTGTTGGGATTCAGCAGTGTTGTCAGCTCAGAGTATAGGCCGACGAGAGCAAGTGTCGGGTATGCGGGGCGGGATACAGACCTAGGGCATTTGATGGTGGAGGCCTGAGAGAAGGCCGGGATCAAGCTTGAGTAAGTAACCGGGATTATGTTGTGCATGTTTCTAGAGTTGGAACCGGAAGGTTCCCAGAGTTAGAACCTGAGGGTTCGCAGAGTTTGGGTGTACGGACCCACAGAGATATAGCCTCGAGTGGCTAGTATGTGTTATGAGAGTCGGTCCAGCCATGCTGGAGACTCTGTTGGTATTGCTGGATCAGTTTGAGATTGCGGATCGTGTATGTTGCAGTATGATTGCATTGGAAGGTCTGGCCCCGGGTTAGTGATCTTGTTTAGCTGAGGCAGTGATTTTGATGAGTGGAGAGAGAGCATGGGATTGAGAGCCCCTGCAATGAGAACCAGAGTATGTGATTAGCGGTTACGCAAAAAGGGTGGTGTCGCTTGGGGCAAGCACCGTAGCACCGGTTGGAGTGGCATTATGGCCAAGAGGGTCCCTTGGAAGGAAGAGAGAAAGGTGTGTAACTCCGAAGGGGAGTGCAAGTTCACGAGAATGAAAGCTGCAGAGCAGAGTTATGGTTAGAGTATTTCGAGTATGCCTTCGAGCATCGTGTTCGCGGCAGCGAAGTAGGAACCCATCTGGTTTGGGATGTCTGTTGAGGCTCAGAAGGGATGCAGGGAGAGAGAGAATCTTAAAGTCTCAGTGTGATTCTGATCAGAGTGTAGGGTGGATGTAGTGGTTCATCTTGGGGGATGTTCGAGGATATCATCAGTGTATCGGGTCTTCCAACCTGCGGGTGTTGGGGCTAGTTCAGCATGTGTATGTGATGGCAAGAGGAGAACTTGTGAGAGTTGCTCTGAGAGCGAGAATGGATCTCTCAGTCGGTCCGGAATGGACAAAGTGGGCTTTGGATCGGGGATCCGGTGATTCATGGTTTCCTAACCCTTATGGGTCGAGTGATCGTTGAGATTTAGAGCAGAGATGCATCTTGGGTAATTTTCGGTTACAGAGAGTGATGTGCAGTACAGAGATCGAGCTTCAG
Organism: Lactuca serriola; assembly: GCF_051521515.1. Taxonomy (NCBI): domain Eukaryota; kingdom Viridiplantae; phylum Streptophyta; class Magnoliopsida; order Asterales; family Asteraceae; genus Lactuca; species Lactuca serriola. The sequence continues at coordinate 253,339,217 of NC_136410.1, read as the reverse complement.
TCGACAGAGCAGATTTAGCAGATAAGACAGAGGTTATTGACCGCCCAGAGCCGACAGGAAAGTTATGCAGACAGACGCCGGTCCGAGCTTGAGTTTCAGGTCGGTGACTTCGTACCTCTGAAGGCCTCTCCTTGGAGAGGAGTAATTCGATTCAAGAAGAGGGGCAAGTTGGGGCCCCGGTATATTGGGCTTTTTCATGTGATTGCGGGGGTACGCCTGAGGGTCTACCGGTTGGAGTTGTCCACGGATTTAAGACAAATCCACGATATTTTTTCATGTGTTGCAATTGAGGAAGTATATAGCCGATGAGTCGGCAGTGGTCCCATTAGAAGACATTCAGGTGGATGCAAGCCTGAATTATGCCGAGAAGCCAGTGGTCATCAGAGAACGGAAGATCGAGGTTCTGAGGAATAAGGAGATACCTCGGGTGTTAGTTCAGTGGCAACACCGGAGGGGATCGGAAATGAACTGTGATCTGGAACGTGACATGTGGGAGCAGCATCCGGGGCTATTTTTCAGAGTGAGACTTCGAGGGCGAAGTCTAGTTCTAGTGGGGGAGAGTTGTAACAGCCCGGAATTTCAAATATTGATATAATTATGATTTTGGGGGTGTTTTAAGAGGGGACTCGGCGAGTTGGAGCCCAGACTCGCCGAGTAGGATCGCAGACCGGGTCATGGGTTCGCGACTGGACTCGACGAGCCCAGATATGGACTCGGCGAGTCTACGCTGTTTAGCGAAAACCCTAACCGTTCAGGTTTGGGTCGTATATAACGCACTTTATGCCGTCATTGTCCGTCTTTTAGTCTACTGAGAAGAACCCTAAGCGGCTGTGGGCATCTAGAGCAAGATTGAAGGCCATTGGTGATTTGAAGGAATTGTTGTGCAAGGAGGAGAAGAGTTTTGGCTAAAGGAACAGCAAGGGATTCGAATTCTGAGGTTTGGGGACACAGAGAGTGCGTTATTCAGGTAACATTTCGGATCATTTCTGTTATATTGATGTGTGTATGGATCTAGGGTTTATGGAACCCATTTGGTGATTAGATGGATTATTGCCTTGTTACCCAAACGAATACAACCCTGTATTAGGACCTTAGAGGTCCAGAAGGTCCCATGCTTGTGTATTTCGGGACAATACTTATCTCAGGAAGCAGTTTGATCGACTGCATGGCATGGACTCGACGAGTCCGATGAACAGACTCGGCGAGTAGCTTGAAGAATAACTGGGACTCGTCGAGTTGTTCTTCAGACTCGGCGAGTTGAGTCGGGGTGGCCCCGCGATTCTTCCAGGAGGAACTCGTCGAGTAAAAAGGGGATACTCGACGTGTAGAAAGGGAATCTTAAGGAATCGGTGAGTCAAGGGTGAGTGGACTCTGAGTCGTTGAACTCGGCGAGTCTTGGGGTGACTCGGCGAGTTAGGTCGCGGGTTAAGTGAAGATCTGAGTATGGGGACTCGGCGAGTCACAGGGTTGACTCGACGAGTAAGGTCAGTCAGGGGTTGACTTTGACCTTGTCTTTGACCAAGGACTGACCAGTGGTTCCAGGGGTAATTTGGTAATTGTTGTTTATCGTTTGAGTTCAGTGCATTGGCGGCTATCCAGGAGTGGAGATCGTATCAGTGATCGGAGCAGCTTGAGCTATCAGTTCAGTCGGCAGTTTCGAGGTGAGTTATCCTCACTGTATCGCTAGGGTTTATGGCACCAATGCCAACCCTTTTATCGGATGGAAATCCGGGTAGTTGTCAGTTGTTATATGTTATGGGCCGGAAGGCAATACATGTTATGGGCCGGAAGGCATTACTATGTGGACCGGCAGGTCATGGCCTGGAAAGGCGTATGTATGCATTTAGTATGTTGATTGATTCATAGGGTAATGTTATGATAGTGACCGGCTAGACCAGTATCTTGTTAGAGTAATGCTATGATATGTGATCTATTGATCGATTGTTGTCTATGAACTACTATATGATTATTTGTTATGTTATATATGCATTTTATGCTTATGGGCCGGAAGGCGATATGATATGGGCCGGAAGGCGATTATGTTGTGTGTTGGACCGGAAGGTCAGGGCCTGGAAAGGCGTATATGTGGATGGTATTCTGGGGGTATCTCACTAAGCTCTCGGGCTTACAATCGTGGTTTTATGTTTCAGGTTCTCAAGAGTCTGTGATAAGGCAAAGGCGTGATCGTACCGTTCCTCGCGTTGGTGTTTTATGAATTGAACCTGGGAAATACTCTGTTAAATAATGTATTGAAAACCTTTTTGTAACAACATTATTAAAATGAGTGGCTTTTGAAAAGTTTTAATTGTTTTGAAATTTTGGATGTGAAAGTGGGTTAGATCTGATCCCAAATCGGCTGGGAAGGAGAACTAAGCATTCCTTATAAGGGGTGTGGATACCTTCCCTATCACAACGTGTTTTAAAGCCGTGAGGGCAGCTGATCCCATAAGAACTCTGCAGTTAAGCGTGCTCGGGCGGGAGTAGTACCAGGATGGGTGACCCCCTGGGAAGTCCTCGTGCCGAGTGACCCAAAGCGGACAATATTGTGATACGTGCCAGAGGGGGATGTTACAAATGGTATCAGAGCCAGGGCACGGGTCGATGTGTTCGACAGGGACGTCGAACCCTATAATGGGGGGTGAAAGTGGGTTAGATCTGATCCCACATCGGCTGGGAAGGAGAACTAAGCATTCCTTATAAGGGGTGTGGATACCTTCCCTATCACAACGCGTTTTAAAGCCGTGAGGGCAGCAGATCCCATAAGAACTCTGCAGTTAAGCGTGCTCGGGCGGGAGTAGTACCAGGATGGGTGACCCCCTGGGAAGTCCTCGTGCCGAGTGGCCCAAAGCGGACAATATTGTGATACGTGCCAGAGGGGGATGTTACATAAAAGATGAGTCTTGTATGTGCTGCATCTTCTCAAAAGCTTCATCGGTACCTGTCTACTCATGACCTGAGAATACAAGTTATTTTGAAAGAGTTTATCAGCATAAAGCTGGTGAGTTCATAAGTAATCAGTGTCATTGCTTGTGTGAAAATGTTTGTAACAACATAGAGTAAATGTAGTAAATGATTTCAAATGTTTGTAAATAGTATACTCTATAGAAAATCCTATATTTTCCAGTCAAATATAGTCTTCTATAAAGACCCAACTGTTTGTATATTTGTTCTTTTGTAAATGTAAAAGTTTTCCCCAATGAAACTATTAGTATGAAAATATAATTTTAGACTTCACTCATGTAAGGTGATGGGAAAATGATGTTTTACCCTAGCAATATCAGTACCGGCTAAATATGATAAAAATGCAGACTCCTGGTAGTATTAAATGTATAATACACCTCGGGGAACTTGTTTTACCTTTAATTCTTAAATAGGTTAATTAAAGGTTTGAATGTGAACTCGTATGTAACCATGCTGGTCGACGGATGAATAACTAGTGACCCTCCGAGTCATATGTAGTGAGGTAACATTCTATCACCCCTTAGCCTTTCGGCTAGGAGTGTAGCTAGCAATCGGGATGTGCGAGTGTCTGTCCCATATAGATCTATACACACAATGCCCGCTCTCCCTCCATGAGACTCTGGTTACAAAGTGATACCACGATGAAGTGTCGTATCGAGAAGTAGTATGTCACATTCCGTTTATCGTATTCAAAAGGTTGTATAGTATGTCATAGTGTAGTGATGTTTTCTCTTTACTAGTATATAGTATGTTCTCTTGTATAGTGTATAGGGTTTATCTTGTATAGTGTATAGTATGTTCTCTTGTATAGTGTATAGTGTTTCTCACTGTAGTACTCATGTAGCGACTCGTAAATGTACTGACGCTTGTATGTATCTTTGTAATAGTAGTAGTAGTGAGTAGTAATCCCTTAACTATACCTATTATAGTTAAATAGTAATGTTGTTTGTATGCCTTTGTTGAAGTGAAAGATTTTATATCCATACATACATATATATATATATATATATATATATATATATATATATATATATATATATATATATATATACGATATAAACTAAGATTTCAACGACCTTCGGACAAACAACATGATACCCTAAGTCCACAACCAAACAAGGAACATGAAATAAGGTGAGCTATCAGTCCTAAGTCCTTCAAACCTTACTTATATAAATATAGTTTTATAGATATGAGTTTGATAGTAATGTAAGTTTAAAAGGGTTTTGAAAAAAGTTTTAGCATTTAAAAGAGTTTAGTAAAAGGTTTTGAAGTGCTTGAAATCCATAAGTTTGATAGCAATTTGAAAGTAATAGTAAATCTTTCTATTTGTTCTAGCTTTTAATCACATATCATTAAAGCAATAACTAGAATGTTTCAGCTTGTATTCCCCCCCCCCCCCCCCATAAAAGCATTTAAAATAATTTCAAAGGTTGATTAAGGGGTATGAACTCACCTGTAGTGAGTGATTTGGATGGAAGTGTCGGATAGGATGCTAAGTGGCAAGTGAGGACTTGAACACACACACGGATCATATTTAACATGTAATGACACATATATGTATCTAATTAGTCATTTAACAACTAATTAATCAAGTAAAGACACCCTAATACATGGATAACACTTTGATTTAGGTGTTAGGAGTACTAAAGGGTTGCATCTAAAGAGAGTATGGCCTTGCATTGGAGTTTACTTCCCCTATGGTAACACCACGTGAGTTTACGGCCCATGGTCATTTCCCCCATGAGTTTACGGCCGTAAAGTCATGGTAATTAGTACCATTTTGTGTTTTAAGGTCTTATACCCCTCAAGGAAGTAATATAGACTTGTATCCAAGGTTTAGGAAGGGACTAGGGCTCATAATGGCCCTTCATTAGAATTTACGGTTCATGGACCAACTCCCGTGGAGTTTACGGTTTTGGGTTTACGGTCCTAGTGGGTTTACGGCCGTAAACCCATGGTAACTCCTACCATTTCGTGGTTTAAGGTTTTTAGCTCATGCATGCAAGGTTCTAGTCCAATATCCAAGCCCTAGAAGGTAATGGTGGCACATATGCACCACCTTATGGTGTTTATGGTCCAAGGAGATTGCCTTGGCCGTAAACCCATGTGTCCTTGGGGATTCTTGGTGTTTTTCATGGTTTAACAAGTAATCTAAGCACATAACTAGTAGAGAGGGGTGTACTTACTTATAGGAACCTTGTAAGAGTGTTTAAGGTCCAAAAACACTAGTGTGTGTTCTTGGTGTGCTTGAAGAACACTTGAAGATCTGAGAAAAGAGAAGATTTCATGGATGAAATCATGCATAATCACTAGATGAAGTGTTGTAACAACAAATCAAGGGAATAAACACTTACATTTTTGGAAGATTGGAAGAAAGATGTTATGATACTTGAGAGAGAAATGTAGGTGTTCTTGAGCTTGGAAATGAAAAGTGAGGAAATGGGGAGTAAACTCATGCCTTAAGCATGAGTTCACGGCCAAGAGGAGTTTATGGCCCAAACTCCCAAAGTTTGGCCGTAAACACCTTGTTATGGTGTGAAATGTTTAATTGTTACACATTACCCCTAGAAGATACTTCATTTTATTTGTTCGTTTGACGAATTTATATCAAAAACACCCAAACGGACTTTAAACCGGGCTAAAAATTAGCAGAAATGAATTTGACCTTTAATTAAAGTGTTTAATTGTAGAGTTCGTACAAATGAAAATTTTGGTTTGTTACAAATGATGATAAAGATGATCTACCTTGACTAGTTTCATTGTACCATCATTCAATATGATGTTATGTCTAGTGAAAGTAAATTTGTTCAGTGAAAGGTTATTTTCCAAATTAACCATTTTGACATATTATCTCTACTCAAAATGTTTATATTGGAAAATATCATAAACTTATATTGACTGATTTCAACAAAAAAAAAACTTTTAATGGTCCAACTACAAAAAAGTTTCAGTATATAATTGTTTTCTATAATTTTCCACTATCTAAATGGATAAAACATGTCGTATCAATGACTCGAGGAATGAGAAAAAGAAATACCATACCATTTTTGGAAATTAGAATATACTTTTTTCTATACAAAGTAAAATAAAAAAAAATGTGATAATGTATATTTGACTGGAACATAAGGAAAAGTTTATATCTATGCACCATTACATCATTAAGAGATTAAAAATAGTTATATTTAAGTATTTGTAGATTGTAGATCATAATATTCGATATTATCTCTTTTTAAAAAGAAACAAAATTGTTTTCATTTATTAATCTCATGTATATTTAGTTCTTGCGTACAGTTAAATATCTAATGCTAAAATTTAATACTCTCAAGTCTTTGATTGTCATATACATTTTGAAACTCTAGATCAACATAATGTTAATTAAACAATCGATCAAAGATGTCAACAACTAATAACTCAACTACTTCGTCTGTTTTATTAAAAACAATAAAAAACGGTTGATATTATCACAATTTTTGGGTACTATTCCTACCATATATGTTTACCAATTTTGTGTGTATCCCACATCGAAACAGAAAAAATTGTAAATAGCATTAATAAATTGATTTATATCTCAATAGATCGGGTGACCGGGGGAGGCGTGTATATCACATTCCATTCCATGGAACAAAAAAAGAATAAAAAAATGACGCCTTGTTTGGTCACCTTTTAACATTAAACTTCTTTTAAATTACCAATTTGCCCCTATTGGTTGCAGAAAGTTACAAATATTATCCATTCTTTGAATTGATTCCTTTTTTTAATTAGTATAAAGGTTATTCTGTAATTCTCTTAGTCCATGGGCCTGTTTAAGTTAATGTTTAGGCCATAGAGAGTATGTACAATGACCTTTTTGCCAACATATTTTTTGAATCCAGTTTCATGTTTATTTTGATAAGTCAAACAATTCATTTTTTTGTCGAAGATGGATTGCATCAACAAAGAAAGAACTATTGTTTTTCAAACAAATTCTTTAATACTCAAACAAAGAACACTCTTTATGTTTATATAAAATAATAAGAATATTACAAGAATTTTTTTTAAAGAAATTAAGCCTTAAAAAAAATCTCACGATACCTTACTATTAGTTAAGATGATATCATACCCACACATAAAATCAATCCGACATGGTGATTTTTTTTCTATATGTATATCATATGATTTAATGTATCGATACAATTAGTAAAAAAATTGTTTATTTTGGATAAAATATTTATATTAATGAACAAATGAGACAATATGAAATGCGTAACTAGCTTTTTTACTTTATAATTGATCGGTCACTTGAGGGTTTTTTATGTAAAATCAATTTCTAAACCCGAAAGGCTTTTGCACTCCTTTACTTCATTAATTTTTACTCACTTATTGTTTATTGATTATTTTATTGTCACTTTCATTTAGTTTACTTTGTTATCTTTACTATTCGCTTTGTCTATATTATAAACTTACTTTTTCTACATTATTTGATTATCCGAGTATAGTTATTTAGTTCATTCCAATCTGAACATTCCATTTTATTTTTTGTTTTGTTTGTTTTTGTTTCGTTAGTTTACTTCGGTTTATTTATTGTCTTTTTTGTGTTTATTTATTGTAGTATGTATCTTTTTAATTTATTTTTTCCTACTTTTTAGAATAGTTACAAAACAATGTATAATAAAAAAATTGAAATGTTAGGCGAGCGATTGAAAAAAGGCTAAAAGTACATAAAGTTAGTTATGTTTAACCATACATGTCATTAATTATATCAAAATAGATGAAACAAATTTTAGTCTACTAGTTTATAAAAAATAAAAAATAGAACTTCTGGTTACATTATATATATATATATATATATATATATATATATATATATATATATATATATATATATATATATATATTAGTTTCGATGATACAAATGCCTAATGGACAATGACGATAAAGATGATCTACCCTGACTAGTTTTATTGTACCATCAATCTATATGATGTTATGTCTAGTGAAAGTAAATTTGTTCAGTGAAAGGTTATTTTCTAATTAACTATCTCTACTTAAAATGTTTACATCGGAAAAATATCATAAACATATATGGACTGATTTGAAAAAAAAAAAATTAATGGTCCAACTACAAAAACTTTTCAGTATATAATTGTTTTCTATAATTTTCCATTATCTAAATGGATAAAACTTGTTGTATCAATGACTTGAGGAATGAGAAAAAGAAATACAATACCATTTTTGGTAATTAGAATAGACTTTTTTCTATACAAAGTAAAATGAAAAAATGTGATAATGTATATCTGACTGGAACATAAGAAAAAGTTTATATCTATGTATCATTATATTAGTAAGAGAGTCAAAATAGTTATATTAAAGTATTGTAGATTGTAGATCATAATATTATATTATCCCTTTTTAAAAAGAAACAAAATTGTTTTCATTTATTAATCTCATATATATTTAGTTCTTGCGTACATTTAGATATCTAATGTTAAAATTTAGTACTCTCAAATCTTTGATTGTCATATGTAATTTGAAACTCTAGATCAACATAATGCTAATTAAATAATGGATCATAGATGTAATAACTAATAACTCAACTAATTCGTCTCTTTTATTAAAAACAATAAAAAACGGTTAATATTATCACAATTTTTGGGTGCTATTCCTACCATATATTTTTACCAATTTTGTGTGTATCCCACATCGAAACAGAAAAAATTGAAAATAGTATTTATAAATTGATTTATATCTTAATAGATCGAGTGACTGGGGAAGCGTTTATATCACATTCCATTCCATGGAACAAAAAAAGAATAAAAAAAATGACGTATTGTTTGATCACCTTTTAACAGTAAACTAATTTTAAATAATATATTTGTGTGTATGGTTTGTAGAAAGTTACAAATATTATCCCTTCTTTAAATTGATACCTTTTTTTTAATTAGTATAAATGTTACTTTGTGATTCTCTTAGTCCATGGGCCTTTTCAAGTTAATGTCTAGACCATTGAGAGCATGTATAATGACCTTTTTGCCCACATATTTTTTGAAACCAGTTTCTTATTTTTTAAGATAAGTCAAACAATTCATCTTTTTTTTTGGCGAATATGGATTGCATAACCGAAGAAAGAAGAAGCTCTGATAACTCAAATTAACATAAATATATAAATATATGATATAAATATATTATTTTAATTATGATTAAGGAATTTATTAGGAGTAAATAGAGAAATTATTGAGTTTTAATTCCAAAACCCATCACTTTGATTAGAGTCATAAATTTAGACTGTTGGGTTAACTAGAAAGGTTACAAACTTGGGCATTATAAAAGACATGAGAAATAGAGTGGAATGCCCACAAAAATTACAATAAACATTGGAGAAACAAAATAGAAATCGGGGTTTGAAGTTCGTAAAGGTTTTCGGAGCTATTTTAGAAATTAAGGCATGTCTCTTGGATTTAACCTAGAATTGGTTGTTTGAGTAGGATTACATTCATGCTTTGGTTCGACCTATTGACTGTGTTCTGGCCAAGTCGTGAAATTGATTGATAATTTCGAAGAGTTATGTTAAAAAACTAAAATTGTTTGAAATTGTTTTGGTTGGGCTTATTTTTAGTAATGGGTTACAAGTATAAGTTGGTAAAGAGTGAAGATGGTTAATGGTGATTTTATAGATTTATTTACATTATTTTTTTGCGTAAAATTGAAGTTCGGTATTTATAAAAAGGGAGAATTTCATATATGCCCTTCTTAAACACCAAAATATCATATTTACCCAACTTAATTTCTAAATATCATATTTACCCTTCATAAAATTTCAAAATATCATATATGTCCTTTTTAAAAATCAAAATATCATATATGCCCTTCTTAAATATCAAAATATCGTATATGCATTCTTTAAACATCAAAATATCAATGGTAATATCTAAAATATTCTCCATCTAAAACATAATAACAATCAACAACAAAAAAAACTAGACAATTAAAATATACATTTCATAGAAAGGGTTGAAGATGAATCTTTTTATCTGTCAAGAGGTCGACATTCCAACAATTTAGAAGTTCACATTCCATTATCATAGATGTAACACCGTAAATTTCAAAACAATTTTTCGCATTTTATAAAGACATAATTCATTTAGTATTCATAAAAATGTCATTGTTTGAAATTCAAATCCATAACATAATAATAATCCCAAGATTTCATAACATAAAAATCCCGCGTGTGTACTGATCAGGCCGGCACCTTCCCGCGATCCTCACTAGTACCTGAAACACATAACACAAGACACTGTAAGCACAAAGCTTAGTGAGTTCCCCAAAATACCATATATAACACATATTAGCCACTCGAGGCTATAACTCTGTGGGTCCGTGCACCCAAACTCTGTGAACCCTCAGGTTCTAACTCTGATAAACATGCACAACATAAATCACATAGAAGAATGCAGTGCAACACATAACACATATATATATAGCATACAACCACTGCATCACATAACTCTATTTACCTACTCAAGGTAAAGTATAGTGAGAAGACTCACCTCGCGTATCTTGGTAACTCGTAAATCCCTGAAATCGCTAGTGCTCGATCTCCCGAGCTATAGCCCTCCTATAACACAATACATCTCTAATTAACACTTTCCTAACTAAGGTTGACTAACCCTATCAAGTCAACATCGGTCAACTCTGGTCAACGGTCAACGGTCAACTCAACTCGCCGAGTCTGGCGTGGACTCGCCGAGTCTCTACGGGGACCCGATTCCTCTGAGTCCCTTCCGACTCACCGAGTCACTCACTCGACTCGGTCACTCAACCCCTGGATCGAAAACATTGAACAACCCGCACCAACTCGTCGAGTCTGGAAATGGACTCGGTGAGTGCATTTCATGCACAACCCCAAACGACCTTCAGAGGTTAGATCTGCTTCACTCACTCATAGATCCAGTCCTTCCAAGCTTATTCATCACGTAAAGTCCATGTCTTGGCGCATATAACACAACCAAAGACTCTTAAATGGTGATTTGACCTCAAGCACAAGGATTCCAAACCAAAACCTCCATGGATTCATAAAAAGCTTGGACAAAGGGACACTCTGGACCTCCAAGGGTCCAGATCCAGAACCTAACTCGCTTAAGGGACCAAGAGAGCACTAGATCTAGCCACAAAAGGGCTCAATAAACCCTAAATCAACATGAACATCACCTTAACAGAAAATGGATCGAAAATAGTACCTCAAACGTGATGTTCTAGACCTTAGATCTTCAGGAGGCTGATCTTCTTGCATCCTCTTAGCTAAAACTTCCCTTCCCTTGCTAAACACCACCTTCAATGGTTGATAATGGCTCCTTCTCTCACTCCACACGCTCAAATGCACTAGGGTTTCGCTCTGGGGACTGGTGAGCACAAATGACGGCCATAAGGCCCTTTAAATAGGCCCCAAACCCGATAAATTAGGGTTTCATTAGACAGCGATGACTCGCTGAGTCCACCATTGCGACTCGTCGAGTCAGGTCATTAATCAGGATGAGAAATCGCGTCTCTACTCGGCGAGTCTGCGCATCAACTCGCCGAGTTCTTCCTCAAAACTCAAAATAAAAAGAATAAATATAATACCTGAAATTTACGGATGTTACAATTCTCCCCCACTTGAATCCGAATTCGCCCTCGAAGTCTCAACCCTGAAATAGCTCCGGATGCTGCTCCCGCATATCACGCTTCGGTTCCCACGTCAACTCAGATCCTTTCCGATGTTGCCACTAAACCTGAACCAGAGGCACCTCCTTGTTCCTCAGAACCTTGATCTTCCGATCCACAATCGCAACTGGTCTCTCCGCATAATTCTGGCTCGCATCCACCTGAATGTCCTCTAACGGCACTACCGCCGACTCGTCAGCTATACACTTCCTCAACTGAGACACATGGAAGGTATTATGAATCCGCTCCAATTCCGCAGGTAGCTCCAAGCGATATGCTACCCTGCCCACCCTCACGATCACTCTAAACGACCCAATATACCGGGACCCCAGCTTGCCCCTCTTCCTGAATCGGATCACTCCTTTCCAAGGAGATACCTTCAGGAGAACATAATCACCGACCTGGAACTCGAGCTCGGATCGACGTCTATCCGCATAACTCTTCTGGCGGCTCTGAGCGGTCAACAATCTCTGCCTGACCCGTTGTATCTGCTCTTTCGTTTGAAGCACAATCTCTGTGCTACCCATAACATGCTGACCGACCTCTCCCCAGCAAATGGGGGTCCGACACCTCCTCCCATACAACAGCTCAAAGGCGCGGCATACCAATGCTCGAATGATGGTTGTTATTGTAGGAAAACTCTGACAAGGGCAAATACGTGTCCCAACTCCCCCCGAAGTCCAACACACATTCCCGGAGCATGTCCTCGAGCGTCTGAATCGTCCGCTCACTCTACCCGTTAGTCTGGGGGTGATATGCGGTACTAAAATGCAGCCTAGTACCTAACTCCTCGTGAAACTTCTTCTAAAATCTGGAAGTGAAACGCACATCTCGGTCTGAAACAATCGAGATCGACACTCCATGCCGTGATACCACTTCCCTCACATACATCTCTGTTAATTTCTCCGCGGAAGAGTTCTCACTGATAGCAAGGAAGTGGGCGCTCTTTGTCAGCCTATCCACAATCACCCAAATTGCATCGACCCCCCTAGCAGTCCTTGGCAATTTGGTGATAAAATCCATGGTAATCTGTTCCCACTTCCATTCGGGAACCTCCAACGACTGCAACTTAGCATGCGGTCTCTGGTGCTCGGCCTTAACCCTACGGCAGGTTAAGCACCTCTCAACAAACCACGCAACATCCCTCTTCATACAGGGCCACCAATACTCTTTCCTCAGGTCCAAATACATCTTAGTGGCCCTAGGATGGATCGAGAATTTCAACCGATGAGCCTCTTCCATCAAAATGGTACGCGTCCCTCTCACAAACGGTACCCATATCCGCCCCTGAAATGTCATAAGCCCCTGACCATCGATAATGAACTGAACTCCGATACCAATCCAACAACTCGCTCTCTCTTCTGGTTCTCCGATCTTACGGCCTCAGCCTGTGCTCCACGAATGGTGTCCAACACTGGAGCCATCACGGTCAATCGCAAACATACATCTCGCAATGGGGCACTCTCCGCCCTGCGACTTAGGGTGTCGGCTACCACATTAGCCTTGCCCAGATGATACAGGATCTCACACTCATAATCCTTGACCACATCCAACCACCTCCTCTGCCGCATATTTAGGTTAGGCTGATCCATCAAATACTCCAGGCTCTTATGGTCCGTGTATATCGTACACCGAACCCCATACAGATAGTGACGCCAAATTTTGAGGGTGAACACCACTGCCCCTAACTCTAGATCGTGGGTGGGATACCTCATCTCATGAGGCTTCAGCTACCTCGATGCGTATGCTATCACATGCCCTCTCTGCATTAGCACCGCTCCTAACCCCAAGATCGACGCATCACAGTATACCACAAAGTCCTCCATCCCCTCCGGGAGGGTTAACACCGGGGCTTCGCATAACCTTTGGCGAAGCGTCTCAAAGGAGGCCTGCTGCTCGGGGCCCCATGAAAAAGCGACACCCTTCCTGGTCAACCTAGTGAGTGGCACTGCGATCTTAGAGAAATCCCTAATAAATCTCTGATAATAACCTGCCAACCCTAAGAAACTCCTGATCTCGGAGGGTGACCTCAGCACCTCCCAACTCATCACTGCCTCAACTTTGGCCGGGTCGACCAATATCCATTTCTGGTTAACGAGATGCCCTAGGAACTGGACCTCTCACAACCAGAAATCACACTTGGAGAATTTGGCATAAAGCCTCTTCGATCTCAGAACTCCGAGGATCTCCCTCAAATGCCACTCAAGCTGCTCTCTAGATCTCGAATATACCAAAATGTCGTCGATGAATACAATCACCGACCGATCCAACATCGGCCTGCACACTCGGTTCATGAGATCCATGAACACTTCCGGGGCATTGGTGAGCCCGAAAGGCATCACCACAAACTCGAACGCTGTCTTCTGGATGTCCTCAACTTGCACCCTTACCTGATGATATCCAGACCTCAAATCGATCTTAGAGAACCAAGATGCTCCCTGCAATTGATCGAACAAATCGTCGATGCTCGGCAACGGGTAACGGTTCTTGACCGTCAGCTTGTTCAACTCCCGATAGTCAATACACATCCGGTGTGAACCATCCTTCTATTGGATAAGGTGTCTAAGTCCATAACTTATTTGGTATATACTTGACCCGATCCGGCATGGTCCATTTGGGTTGCACTTCACCCAAACTATTTATGGATAATTTTATGAGAGTTATACACATATGTTTATTAATATATTATAAGTTATAATATATTAATATGAAGTCATGTTATTTAATTAGTCTTAGTCTTAAACTAATTATGAATTAATTTAGAGATTAAAAGGAAGACTAATTAGATTGTGGGCTATTGGTTTTATATGGTGTGGGCTAATACTCATTTGTTAATGGGCTAGGCTTATATGGAAGTCTCATGGAGCTTTTAACCCATGGATCCTTGGAAAAGGAAAGGTCATGGGTTATTAGGGTTTCACCCTAACCATGCACACTATATAAGCATGCTTATGTTGCATGAAATAGCCACTAGTGTGTGTGCTTGTGTGTGGCCTAAAATTACAAGTGCGTGTACTCTCTCTAAAGTTTTCCAAGTGTTTGTGGTGATTTGTGATTTCCATTTGAGGCATTCACACTATTGGTGCTTGGCTCTCAAACTCCAAGAAATCAATCTCATCAAAAGGTATGTAATCTCATCTAACTCTTTTATGTTTAAAAGTTCCCCATGCCATGTTAGATAGGTTATGAACCTTGGAAAAATTATTATTTTGCATGTATTAGACAAACATAGATCCAAGGTTTATTAGGGTTGCATGCACACTTAGGAAGTGTTAGATTGCTCAAAACCTAACAGTGGTATTAGAGCCTAGGCTTGCTTGTTTGATACTTGATGCAAAATAGTGAAAAAGGTTGAAATTGTTGCTGTCTGGCTGATGGACTCGCCGAGTCCATGGGGGGACTCGCCGAGTACAAGGCAAAATTCATCCTACTCACCGAGTAGGTTCGTGCACTCGGCGAGTAGAATGATCAGAATGCAGAATTTCGACTTTTGCTGCTGGAAATGGACTAGAAACATTACCCTAAACTGTTTTGGTGTTTTAAAACTTGTTTTAGTTGGTGTAATGGTTGTTCTAATCCATTTACAATAGCATATATCAAAATTCCATGATTTTATGTGTTCATATAATTCTTGAAATTTTGATGATCATGTTCATGTTCTTATGAATTTAGAAGATGATAGGAATTATTTGCTGAATTGTTTAGAATTAATTCTTGATCATTTATGTGTTTTAATGGAGTCCATAATTTGTCCTCAAGTTATGGATTTCCAAAGGTCACTTTTCTTTAACACACACTTAAAACACATAAGTTACATGAAAATTAAGAGTCTTCATTTTTATGAACCTTTAATTCATAAGTTATGAAATGAAAAGTTTTGCATAGTTACAAAACTTGCCCTCAAGTTTTGGAATTTGTAAAGTTTCACACACTTTAATAAACTTTAATTCCAACCCTTTGAGTTTTAATAGTTAAAATTCAACCCTTATACTATTTATAACATTAATGGTTAATTATTATATATATGTATAAGAATAAGTCGTTCTACCGTTAGTAGGCCTCATTCACGAAGCCGGTCTATAAGGGGGGTATAAGGTCGTTGCCTATAAAATGGCAGCTTAATGGGTGTCCACTCTCACCCACCGCTTCCTTGATCGGTGGAGGGTCGTTAGCCGAACAGGTAGGGCAATGATTTTAAATCCTCATTAAAAGTATAACGATTATTATAAAGTAACTAAACTATTTTTAATTCCCAATCTTAGTTACTTTAGGAAAAATGTGAACATGGTGCTAGTCCATGGAATTCACACTTTGTACCTTACCAAGTCGTTGGTGGAGCGTGTGTGGTTAACCGACACACTAACTTGGACTAGTAAGGATCACGAAGGGTGACTTAATGTTTGTCATAGATCAATGGAGCGTGTGTGGTTAACCGGCACATTGATTAGGTGATAATATTAAGGGTACCAAGTGAATTAGCATGGTTATTCACACCTTGTTTTGGGATCCTCGGCATCCCAGTCACAAAACTTGAAGGGCACAATCGAGATTGAAACATGCCATTGAAAAGTTCAATGAATCTCAAAAGAATCTAGGAATTTCAAATCCAATTAAAACCTAATAATTCATTTTGTTTTCATGGTGGAAATTGGTGAATCGTCATTCACCTACCTTTCAAATATATTATTACTTAGATTACAACATCCCTCTTCTAAGTATAATATATTGTGATTGGATCCTAGCCTTAATATTACATTTGGGTGTCTTATTAAGGATTCTATATATCTAATCTAAACTTGCTTTCTTCCTTCAGATGTCTTCCAACACTAATGCTTCGGGCTCTAACCCAACTGGTTCTTTCTCTCTCATGAATCTTTGTGGGAGGGTCATCTTTGATGGTTCCAACTTCATGGATTGGATTAGGAACATCAGGATGGTTACTCGTTATGAGGATAAAGAATATGTCCTCGATAAGGAGTTACAAGAGCTTGATGAGTCTACTGCTACTCCTGAGGAGATCGCTGAATTCAGGACACATGAGAGAGATGCTACTAAGGTGGCATGCATCATGTTGGCCACAATGACAGCCGAGCTCCAAAAGTCATATGAAGACTTCTACCCTTTTGAGATGCACCAAGACCTGATGGAAAGGTACCATCAGAGTGCTCGTTAGGAGCGGTATGAAATAATCTCCTCCATAATAACTACCCGCATGAAGGACGATGAATCCGTCACGGACCACATGCAAAAGATGCAACGGTATGTGGACCGTTTGCTGAAGCTGAATGTGAACTTCCCTGAGGAGTTGGAAATTGACATCATTTTGCACTCCTTACCTTCTTGTTATGACCATTTTCGTATGACATATCATATGAACAAGGAGGAAGTTACCCTCAGCAAGCTTCAAGGACTCTTGAAGACCGCTGAATCCGGTCTTAAGGGCAAGGCAGTTGTTACCTCTACTACTCCTACTCCAACATCTACCCCTGTTTTGGCTATCGGGCAAGGCAAAGGGAAGAAGAGGAAGTACCCTTCGAAGGGTACCAAGGGAAAGTCTCTTGAAGGCTCCTCATCGAAGACCAAGAGCGGTCCTGTCACTCCTTCTGCCATTCCCAAGGATGCTGATTGCTACTATTGCCTGGACAAGGGGCACTGGAAGCGAAACTACCCTAAGTACTTGCAGGATCTAAAGGATGGGAATGTAAAACCCACCCACGCAGGTATTTACACTATATTGTCTAATTACTCATCATATTCTAACTCTTGGGTGCTTGATACAGGATGTGGTATTCACATATGTTCTGATTTGCAGGGCCTAAGAAGAAGTGAGGATGTGGAGCACGGGAAGATAAACTTGATCATGGGGAATAGGAAGGCTTCACCTGTTTCCAAGATTGGAGTTTATACTTTGTTGCTTAATAATAGGTTGAAATTAGATTTGAATAAATGTGTGTAATCGTCTGAAATGGCGAGGAATATTATTTCTTTTCATGCTTTGTACAAACAAGGTTTTACCTTTTCGTTTGATGATGAATGTGGTGGTATTAATGCTTTCTTTAATAATGTATTTTATTTTAAAGCATTACCTTGTGATGGTGTGTATGAAACTGTGTCGATTGTAAACATCTTAGGAAATAATGTGTTGTATATTGATTCTTCTACTAGCCTAGATAAAGCATCATTGTGGCATTGTCGTCTTGGACATGTAAACAAGAAGCGCATAGGCCAACTCCAAAAGAGTGGAGTCTTGGAGTCATTCGACCTTAAATCGGATGATAGTTGTGAATCTTGTCTACTTGGAAAGATGACAAAATCACCCTTCACTGGAACTTGTGAAAGGGGTGAGGGTTTGTTGGACCTAATACATACTGATGTATGTGGGCCATTCAAAACCGCCACAAGGGATGATAATCGGTATTATGTGACTCTTATTGATGATTTTAGTAGATATGGGTATGTCTACTTTATCAAACATAAGTCAGAAACCTATGAAAGGTTTAAGGAATTCAAACAGGAAGTAGAAAATCAATTGGGCAGGAACATTAAGATGCTTCGATCCGATCGAGGAGGTGAGTATCTTAGTACCGATTTCCTTGACTATCTTAAGGAGTGTGGGATTGTCTCACAATTGACTCCTCCCAGGACACCACAGTTAAATGGTGTAGACATGGTTCGATCTATGATGAGTCGAGCTTCGCTACCAATCTCTTTTTGGGGGTATGCCTTAGAGACTGCCGCCCATATCCTTAATCTAGTCCCTACAAAGAAGGTTACCAAAACACCTCATGAGATGAGGACTGGGAAGGTTCCCAATTTATACCACATCAAGATTTGGGGTTGCGAAGCTTTCGTGAGGCGTGAGACTCATGATAAGCTCGAACCCCGAAGCGAAAGGTGTATTTTCATCGGCTACCCACAGAAATCCTTCGGTTACCTCTTCTACAGACCCAGTGAGAATGTGGTCTTTGTAGCAAGAAGAGGGGTCTTTCGTGAAAGAGAATTTATAAGCCAAGGAGACAGTGGGAGGCAAATTGATCTTGAAGAAATTCAAGAAGCAATTGGTGAAGGAACCTCAGACACTAGCAATCAACCTGAGGAGGAAACTCCTGTTGAGCAAGCTGACAAGTCTGTACCTCCGAGGCGTTCCACACGGGTTAGGAACGCACCTTCGTTTTATTATGGCTTTCATATTACTACGGAAGGTGATACGTTTATCATTGATAGTACACTGGTAAATTTGGATGAACCTAGCAGTGTTAAGGAAGCCATGGCAGGCCCGGAGTCTGCTAAATGGAAGGAGGCTATGGACAGCGAGATACAGTCCATGTATCACAATCAAGTTTGGAACTTGGTTGACAATGTACGAGGCCGTAAAACAGTCGGGTGCAAATGGATCTTCAAGAAGAATACCGACATGGAAGGAAAGGTGCATACTTATAAGGCTCGACTGGTTGCGAAGGGTTTTACTCAGACTCAAGGTATTGATTATGATGAAACCTTCTCGCTGGTAGCAAAGATTAAGTCTATTAGGGTTATGCTAGCCATTGCTGCATTTCATGATTATGAAATATGGCAAATGGATGTCAAAACCGCTTTTCTTAATGGAAAGTTGGCTGAGGATGTGTACATGAATCAGCCAGAGGGTTTTGTCAGTGCAGAGTACCCTAATAGAGTATGCAAGCTTGAGAAATCCATTTATGGATTAAAACAAGCATCTCGTAGCTGGAATCTTTGTTTCGATGAGAAGGTCAAAGAGTTTGGCTTCTCGAGAAGTGAAGATGAGTCTTGCGTGTATGTCAGAGCTAGTGGGAGTATAGTTAGCTTCTTGGTACTGTATGTGGATGACATACTACTAATAGGAAATGACATCCCAACCTTGCAGGAGGTTAAGTCCTAGCTTGGGAAGTGCTTTGATATGAAGGACCTAGGGGAGGCTGCCTATATCCTAGGGATAAGGATATTAAGAGAAAGGAGTAAAAGACTAATTGGACTTAGTCAGAGTATCTACTTGGATAAGATGTTGAAAAGGTTCAACATGCAGAATTCCAAGAAAGGAGATTTACCGATCCAAAGCAATGCCAAACTGAGTAAGACTCAGAGTCCGAGTACAGAGGCAGAGATAGTTGAGATGAGCCAATTACCGTATGCTTCCTCTGTTGGCTCGATCATGTATGCTATGACTTGTACCCGCCCTAATGTGGCCTTTGCTTTGAGCATGGTCAGCAGGTATCAGGGGAACCCTGGCAAGGCTCATTGGACCACGGTAAAGAACATTCTCAAGTATCTGCGAAGGACTAAGGATTGGATCCTTACCCTTGGTGGGAGTGATGACTTAAGAGTATTAGGGTATAGTGATGCTAGTTTTCAGACTGATAAGGATAACTTCTGCTCTCAGTCGGGCTGGGTCTTTACCTTAAATGGAGGGGCAATCTCTTGGAAGAGTTCCAAGCAGGAGACGGTGGCTGATTCGACTTGTGAATCAGAGTACATAGCAACAAGTGAAGCAGCGAAGGAGGCGATATGGCTGAAGAACTTCATCGGAGATCTTGGAGTTGTACCAGCTATTAAGGATCCTATAGAGATTTTCTGTGACAACAATAATGCGGTTGCCTTAGCCAAGGAACCAAGAGATCATGGCAGATCCCGACACATTGACAGAAAATATCACTTCATAAGACACAAGATTGAAGAAGGATTCCTCGTGGCAAAGAGGGTATCGTCAGATGAGAATCCTACAGATCCCCTTACGAAGGTACTGACGAGGGTTAAGCATTTTCAGCATGCGAGGCGCATCGGGCTGAGGGACGATATTAGTTTTACAGATTAGATAGTTTTCCTGAAACTTGTAAAATGTAATCGACGCTTGATGATGAATAAAATTTGTGATTTATTTATGAGTAAAGTGTTACTGTTATTGTCAATTATTTACTATTGTTTCAGTTTTGCATGTTTTGACTTCCATAATAATTAATTTATTCAAACCTCCACAATCGGTCATACGTCGGAAGTAGGTATGAATCAAAATTGTCATGAATTAGGTTTGTAGATGGCTAAAGGTGTTTAGACATGGCAATGGTTGCTGCGGCGTTCATGAGTACTCATAAGTTATGAGTATTGGTATAAACCCACACTCACTTGTATCACTTCATGGAATTTATTCGAGTGATCGTGAGACGATAATATCATATAAGTCTTCAAACCTAGAGATATAAGTTGTTACCTATGAGTTGGTTGAGCATTGATTGCACGTAAACGCATCAGTAACTTGATGTTATAAAGCGTGCCTTTGTGTACAATTCAACAAGTAGTAGAACAAGCATATGAGTCGAAGTTTATCTGTTCCTTCTAGAAATAGAAGCGATATCTGGGCCCCTCGATGATTTTGTGTTGACCCATGTACCGGGCCCGGTTAGAACTAAATTGATGTGTTCAGTTAAGTTCTTTGTCAAACAAATTGGAAATCGAGAAACAACTGTCAGACAATAAGCAAGACATAGTTCCATGTGTTTGTCCGGCTGATATCATGAGAACAGAGGATTATATGATCACTTGTCTTAAAAATGGCGCTTCATAGTTCAACAGAGTTTTCGAGAGCTACGATTGCTGGTTGGTTCCTGAAGTAATATAGGCAAATACAGTTATTAGACTTATCCAAGTGGGAGTCTATTGGATAAGGTGTCTAAGTCCATAACTTATTTGGTATATACTTGACCCGACCCGGCATGGTCCATTTGGGTTGCACTTCACCCGAACTTGTTGGGGTGCAAAGTTCTTCATTCATAACTTTGTAAATGTTTGACTTTTGTAAAACCCACTTGCATGTGGTGCTTTAGCCTTTAGACCCATTTGTTACTTAGAGTGAGAGAGAGACATGTAAACACCTCTATATAAGGTGGGTTTATCCACTTGTAGAGGTGTGCTTGAGAGATGTAGTCATAGTGATTAGTGAGTGAGATATTTATGAAGCTCTAGACTAGATCCATTTTTGTACTCATTTACTATGATCGAATATATCTTTTAGCACCCAAATCACCATGTTTAATTGTGCAAACTTAAATTCTGCATGCCAAACCATGTTCTTTGTCACTATAATTGGTATCAGAGCGGGTCTTCAAGATCAAGGTGATATTTGAAGAACGATTCTCGGTTTGGTAATTTTTGTCACAATTTTGAGCAATTTTGGTGAGTCTCTCTCTATGATCTCTCGTAATAATTGAATCGTGCGTTACGTTCTTGATTTTCGATCATTTTGATTAATTGGATTAAATTCGTTTCAAACTCCATTGATGATCCAATAATTTTTTCTAATTGATCCTTGAGCCCAAATTCAACTTTGTTCAAGTCAATCTAAATCTCGATTTTTAATGTTCATCTATTTCAAGCCCAAAATTTCGATCAAATACTGTTCATGATCTATATTTGTATTTAATTGTTGAGCCCAAAAAGAATATGGATATTGTTCATCAGTTGAGTCCGATTCAACATCTATTATCTATTATTCCTTTGGCATAAGATACATCGGTCAATAGATGGAAGTCAAACGAAAAATTAATATTGAAATCGGAACGAAGAACAGTCAAATGTTCAAAGAAAATCAAAGCGAAACTCAGAATACGGTTCTTATGAATCTAGAATCGAAGTCGAACGAATTTCTGGGATCCGAAATCGATTAGAGTCAATCTCGATTTAGCCTGATTTGAATCGAGACTACTTTAATTTGATGTTCGTTCGATCTTGTTGTACTTTAATTTCGCTATGGATTTTGGTGTTTGGAATCGAAAGGTTTGGAGTTCAAATTTTGTGTCGACTGTTTTTGGTGCTTGGGTATCAAGATCGATAGTTGACTGGAACCAAAAAGGATTTGGATTCGATGGCTAATCGTTGATGTTGATTTGATAATTGTTGAATGTTCGACTGAAATCTCTGTTGTTTCACTTTTCGTTGATTTTGATTTTGTTAAAGACGAAGGGCTGATTGCATGTGTTTTTGGGATTTGTATGTCGACTGGGATGTTCTTACTGTGAGTCAAAGTTGTAATGGAGTGGTGAACATAACTCGGAATCAATTGATGTCGACTGTTTGTTGATGAAATTGATTCTATGATCTGCTAAAATCAAAATCGAAATCGATTCTATGATTTGAAATTGGGTGTTTGTTTGATTAATGAACGAAGGGGTTCTAATTTTGATTTTGGAGTTGGGGCGTATGATCGATTTTGGAGTTGATGTTCGAAGTCTGTGATAAATTGATGATTTTTCAAGCATCGATGTTAAAAACGAAGCCCTGCTGGTTGATAAAAACGAAGACCTATTTAATTGTTGATGTGCAAAGGATCGATTGTTGATTTTGGTTGTTAACCAGTCAAGAATCGATGCCGACTGGGATATCTTGGAATCAATGTTCGAAGGGTTTAAGGAAATCGATTTTGGGGTCTCTGTAATGTAAGGAACGAAAAACTGTTGTTGAACAAACGAATCCTTGGTTTTCTTTTAATCGATGGTTTGGGAAGAAATGTAAGGAACGAACGAAAAACGAAGACTCTAAGAATGAAAAATTGATTTTGGAGATCTTGATTGTAAAAAGCGAAGGCTTGATGATTTTGGGTTTGGATCTTAAACATACGAAGGGTATTACTGTTCATAATAAACTCTTCGTATGCTTCGTAAGTTTTGACAAATAGTCTTCGTATGAATTGAAGAAGAAAAAATTTTGAATGTAGTCCTTCAAATTTCGAATGGTTGTCAATTGGAAAAAGGCTTCGTATGTATGGTATCAAAAAGCTTCGAATGTTTTTCTCAAATGACACATTTTCGAAAACAGCCCCTAAACCTTCGAATTTTTGACACTTTGAAAATTAAAGCAAGTTTCGTATGTTTTAACACTTTTCACCGAACTTCGAAAATTGGTTAAGGCTTCGTATATTTGAACTAGTCTTCGTATGTTTGAGCAACAAGGGCAGAATTTTCGAAAATGGTCCCTGAAACTTCGAATTTTGGCAGTTTTCACCCAAATTCGAAAAAGGACTATTTTTTGCTGAAAATTGAAGATTGTGCATTTCAGGCCCTTGCAGTTTGTACAAATTTACGCTTTTTACCCAGATTTGAAAAAGGGGGAGAGTTTTGCATAGTTTGTTGTTTTGGGCGCAACGGGTCACTGCAGAATTTTGAAATTGACAATTTCTACCCATTTTGAGAAATTTTGTCAAAGGCGATCCGTGAACGACAATAAAAAAATTGATTATTTTTTGGGTTTTCCAGATTGAAGCACAAAGTGTATGCCACATGTTAAGGGGGAGTTTTGACACGAAAAATTCCGAATAGAGCACGTTCTTTTTCCTTTGGAGTTTTATTATCAAATTTCGATTATAAAAAGGGGGAGAAGTTTTATATGGAAATTCGAACTTGAATTTTTCATATTACGCGGATTTGAAGACCGAAGTGATCTTAAAGTTTTGAAGCCTACAAGATGATGCAATTGGAAGTTCGGAAGTGATGTATTCGAAATGGGTTTGGTTTTATTGAAGATTTTTGGGGTGCGTTTTTATGCGCAACTTTAGGGTGATTATTTGGAGTTTGGAATACTCTTAATCATTCGTTGCTGCTCGGATTGTATGGTCTCACATCCTAGAGCCCAAATTGAAGAGTCATGGAAGAATTGAAGATTGAAGTTCGTTTCGACATGTGTCACCTTTGATGCTCGAACCGCGTAGTGCTTGATTTTGGAAGATTTGAAGTGGGTCATTCATTCCTAACTTTGAGGGGGAGAATGTTGGGGTGCAAAGTTCTTCATTCATAACTTTGTAAATGTTTGACTTTTGTAAAACCCACTTGCATGTGGTGCTTTAGCCTTTAGACCCATTTGTTACTTAGAGTGAGAGAGAGCGACATGTAAACACCTCTATATAAGGTGGGTTTGTCCACTTGTAGAGGTGTGCTTGAGAGATGTAGTTATAGTGATTAGTGAGTGAGATATTTATGAAGCTCTAGACTAGATCCATTTTTGTACTCATTTACTATGATCGAATATATCTTTTAGCACCCAAATCACCATGTTCAATTGTACAAACTTAAATTCCGCATGCCAAACCATGTTCTTTGTCACTACAGAACTATTTATGGATAACTTTATGAGAGTTATACACATATGTTTATTAATATATTATAAGTTATAATATATTAATATGAAGTCATGTTATTTAATTAGTCTTAGTCTTAAATTAATTATGCATTAATTTAGAGATTAAAAGGAAGACTAATTAGATTGTGGGCTATTGGTTTTATATGGTGTGGGCTAATACTCATTTGTTAATGGGCTAGGCTTATATGGAAGTCCATGGATGATCCATGGAGCTTTTAACCCATGGATCCTTGGAAAAGGAAAGGTCATGGGTTATTAGGGTTTCACCCTAACCATGCACACTATATAAGCATGCTTATGTTGCATGAAATAGCCACTAGTGTGTGTGCTTGTGTGTGGCCGAAAATTACAAGTGTGTGTACTCTCTCTAAAGTTTTCCAAGTGTTTGTGGTGATTTGTGATTTCCATTTGAGGCATTCACACTATTGGTGCTTGGCTCTCAAACTCTAAGAAATCAATCTCATCAAAAGGTATGTAATCTCATCTAACTCTTTTATTTTTAAAAGTTCCCCATGCCATGTTAGATAGGTTATGAACCTTGGAAAAATTATTATTTTGCATGTATTAGACAAACATAGATCCAAGGTTTATTAGGGTTGCATGCACACTTAGGAAGTGTTAGATTGCTCAAAACCCAACACCTTCTTCTTGACAAAAAGGATAGGCGCTCCCCACGGCGAGCTGCTCGGCCGAATAAGTCCCTTTCCCAGCAGTTCCTGAAGCCGCGAAGATAACTCTTGCATCTCTAGAGGTGCAAGGCGGTAAGGCACCTTGGCAACAGGCGCGGCCCCCGGAACCAAATCGATGTTGAACTCCACTTGCCTCACGGGAGGCACACCCGGCAACTCCTCTGGAAATACATCTGGAAACTCACGCACTATCCAAACCTCCTCAATTGATCTCGGCCTCTCTGAATCAACCCACGTATCCATCACATACGCCACAAAACCCTTACAGCCCTGCTGTAGACACTGCCTCACCCTAGCGGCCGAACAAAACGCTGACCCAGAACGTGTACCCTTGCCGTACACCGTAAGAACTCCCCCACTTGGGTCTCGTATGGTCACCAGTTGCCGCTCGCAGTCGATAACTGCACCGAATCTGCTCAACCAGTTCATGCCCACAATGACACAGACATCACCCATCGCAATAGGAACCAAATCAATCGGGAACTCAACACCAAAAATCTTGAATACGCACCCACGGATCACCTCCGTGGCATATATCACCCTCTCGTCAGCTATGGAAACTCTCAGAGGCCGACTCAATGCCTCACGACTAATACTGATATGCTGACTAAAAGCCAAAGATACAAAAGACCGACTCGCACCCGAGTCAAATAACACCAAGGCAGGTACATAATTCACAAGAAAAGTACCTACGCAGAACATAATATAAGCATAATATCTCAACATCAAAATAAATACACGAAAGAATACATACCAGCCACGACATCGGGTGCTGCGCGGACCTCCTTCGCGGTCAACTGAAAGGCTCTCCCTCGCGCCCTCGGCGTCTCGGCCTTCACTGGCCGACTCTCGATAGCTCTGATGGCGGCAGGGGCAGATCCCTGAGGTGCTCCCTGAGCTGATCCTCGCAACTGCGGACACTCTGCCTTCCGGTGTCCGGTCTGGTTGCAGTGAAAACACACTGCAAACCCCTTGGGGCAGTCCTTGGCCATATGCCCCTCTTTGCCACACTTGTAGCAAGATCCAGCTCTACAAACTCCATCATGACCCTTGCCGCACTTTCCACAAGTGCGGCCCTTCTGGCTCCCTGCTCTGGGATCAGCGGGCTTGGCCCGCTTGGCTGCCGGCTGAAACTGTGTCGGTCACCGATCCCACCCCTGAGACTCTGCCTCCTCCCTCGCCTGAGTCTCTAGCTCGATCTCCCTCTTCCGTGCATTTGCCTGAAGCTCGGCAAATGTCCGGTACGAGGAGTTCGCCACGAACTCTTGAATATCCCTCTGCAAAATGTTCAAATAACGGCTCATACGTGCCTGCTCAGATGACACGTGCTTAGGGCAGAACATCGCCCTCTCATGAAACATCCGGGTGATAACCGTAACAGACTCTGTACCCTGCTTGAGGGTCAAAAACTCCTGTGCCAACCGATCCCATTCCACCGGAGAAACGTGCTCATCACGAAACATGGTGATGAACCCCTCCTAGTGTCACACCCCCGAACCAGACGGCGGAAACGTTCGGGAGCTGTTGTGACTCAATTGAATACCATCACAATGTATATACATGAAACATAACATCATTCGTCACCAACATTTGAATATTACAACTGATAGTGTTTACATCCATTACATTGTCTCAAAACATTACATTCCCAAAAATAAATTGTTCAGTTCGTTAATAGATAAACTGCAAGCCATCACTGAGTACATTTTCCTTTGATTCACTGGTTACCTGAGAATACAAGTATTTTGAAAAAAAACGTCAACATGTGAAATGTTGGTGAGTTCATAAGCGGTATTTGGGTAAACAATGTTTTGTATCATTTTGAAAACCACCAGAAAATCCGATATTTTCTGAAAAGAAAAGCTTTTGAAAACATTTGTGAAGATCCATAGGTATGCTTGTTTGTTTCTATATTTGTAAAAATTGTTCATTAAACATGTATACATTTCGAAACCGTATGTATTGAAAAACCCTAGGAAAACCCGATGTTTTCCTAATTCTTTGAATTCCATGAAGTTAAAATAAAACCATTGTAACGCGTGAAGTCATTAATTCCAGGCGACGTCGGATTATTTTTGCGCATGATTAATTGCTATAAACAAGCGTTACACAAACGACCAGTTTATAACTATACTAACGATCCCGTAGGCGTCGTCCGTACTAATCACGTTATCCAACCGCCCTGACTCTGAGTAATCCCACATCCGAAGAGAAAGAGGACACGAAGACCCCGATGACTCGATTAACCGGTTGGGGATAAAAAAAAAAAAAGGGTACGAGGGGCCCTTGACCCGCCTCGC
Organism: Lactuca serriola; assembly: GCF_051521515.1. NCBI lineage: Eukaryota > Viridiplantae > Streptophyta > Magnoliopsida > Asterales > Asteraceae > Lactuca > Lactuca serriola. The sequence goes on along the minus strand of NC_136410.1, from coordinate 253,311,451 downwards.
ATGAAATACCGACTTTACTAGCAATACCATAGGACCCTTGGGGACCAATAGTATAAAAGCCATTGAAAGTCCTTTTACGCTGTGTTAGATCATGTAAGACCAACAACTCGTAAGGTAGAAGCCTTCGGACCTTAAGATCAGGTCATTGGGCTAGCTAGGCCCAACAAACAAGATTTTACACTTTGGGGCCCAAAGATGGTGCGTAGACGTCTGTGCACTCTCACGTGTATATTGAATTACCAAATGTTTTCGTGTATGAATCGAGTTATCGTCGTGTTAGTATTTTCGGATTGTTATTGATTCGAGACCGAATCAATTCGTTTAACAACGATTTTTGGTATTGTTGTGTATTGTATTACGTAGGTAGTCGCGGTGCCAATATTTGATCAAGTTGCGTGCATTGAATTAGCCTTGAAAGTTTTCTGTTTTCAGCCCCTCATTGTTTGCAAAATTTACTCTTTTCAACCCTCTAATTAAATAGCTTTCCGGTTTGGTCCTTAAATCATTTTTCTTGACATTTTAACACCAAAAATTATTGAAATTAATATTTTTCAGCATATTTTTCATTAAAAACAGTTTAAGTCCCTGAAATTGCAGTTTTCCCGGTTATAACCCCTCTTTTTCGCAGTTTTTACAATTTTGGCCCAAATTGGAAAATTTTTGCAACTTTGGTCCTTTTTAAATTTGAAAAGCATTTTAAACCTTTGAAAAGTACTTGGAACCTTAGTAGTCCACTGTTTTACAGAAAAACACAGTTTTGGTCTTTCAAAACAGAAAATTTCGCATAATGGGCCCTATTGGGCCGAAATTGTCATTTTTAGCCCATTAAGCTTGAAATTTATATTTTTAATCCTCCAAATGAGTATATTTTCGGAAAATATTTCATTGAAACTGTTTTGACACTCCTCATCCATCAGAATTCGTGATATGACATTTTGGGCCCTTTAACTTTATATTTTTAACATTTTATGTCCAAAAATTGAGTTTTTAGCCCAAATAAAATGTTATTAAGCCATTTAGCTATTTTTCTTGGAACACTTTGTATGTAGAAATATACTTGATGCTAGTATCATTAATCATAAAGTATATCTCGGTTTTTAGGGGTTTTAAGGCTAGATCCAACATTATGACACACAAAAACACACATATAAGCATAGAAATCATACAAGGCATACAAAACATATATAGATCTACACTTTCACTTGTATTCCCCCCCCCCCCCCACAAAACTCATAAAAACAGAAAATAGGGGGTATGAAGCTCACCTTAGGGTGTGATTTCGGTTTTTGAAGAAAAGATGGAAGAAAACTTGGTGATTTTTGGCCTTAGCACCCTTTTCTTGAAGATCTCGAGTTTGGTATGCTTCTAAGAGGTAAGATCACGATTTTTGCATGGATTAGGAAAAGATTTTGATAACACAAAGAACCTAAGTCATAGATCCAAGCATAATTTTACCTTAGATGAAGAATTTTTGGAAATATCCTCTTGAAAGCTTCTTAAATTTCGAGATCTTTGAGTGGAGAGGGAGGAAGTTTTCTTGAGTGTTCTTGAGAGAGTTTGTGAGATGTGTGTGTGTTTGAGATGGCCGAGAGTGAAGGAGGGAAAAGAAGAAGTGATCTTTGAAGTGATACTTGCATGGAGGTATGTGATATGTTGCATGGAAATCCAAAAGACAATAATGAGGTGGCAAACCAAAGTCAACTCCTCACCACTTCTTCTTGGACTTGGGCCTTGGGCCGAGAATCTTGAAGGAAAAGGAAAATTTGGGCTTTTTGCCCCTAAGCCCAATATTAGAGTTAGTTTGGGTGAGTTTTAACATAAAAGAATATAGTATGATTTTTACATATTTGTTGGACTAGTTTAGGTTATTCATGGATCAAAGCTTTTAATTCATTTCATTCTAGGCCCAATATGGCCCAAAATGTTGAAATAAATTAATGTAGGTCCAAATAGAGCCCAATTAGGGTTCTATGCCCATGATAGTCAAATTGGAAGCTTATTGGTCCATTTGGGTCCAATAAGGAAGTCCTAGTCCAAAGTGGATCTAAACAAGAACTTCTAGGGTTTCCAATCGTTTGATGACCATTTGTAGCACTTGTAGGATGTATTTGATTGATGTTTTTGATGTCATAATAGTAGGTATCACACATGCTCTTAAGTTTTGATTCACATTAACTTGAGTGTATAGATTACATGACACAAAATTTCTAGTTGTGACACCTAGGTCACCGCAGCAATCTCTGCTGTAGAATAGTGTGCTGTCGTGAACTTCCACCAGTCCTTCGCCCCCAGGCGACGCTGTTTCAGCGCAAATCGAACCCTCAAGTGCTCCGGGCACGAGCATGTGTAGAAACAACCCTCAATATCAGACACTCATCTCATCGCCGCAATCGGATCCTGCTTCCCATCAAACTCCGGTGGCTTCGTGTTGTTGAACTCTCGGAACAGCAACGCGTCACCACCCTGCGGTCTCGCTGCAGCAACAGCTGCGGTAGCCGCTGCAACAGCAGCCTCGGAAAGAGCAGCATAACGCTCGTCAAAAGTCTCAATCAAAGTGGTCTTAATAGACTCGAACATCTCTGGTATCTCTGCCCTGATGGCCGCAGCCACCTCCTCATGGATGATCCGGCGGATCTCCTCATCACTAGCCCCACTGCTCTCTGGCATAAGATGCGTCCTCACCATGATCTACTCTGAAATACAACATACGATATATTAGAATTTCACTCAAGTATACACGCACTCGATAACTCATCCCTCCTTGATCCCTGGCATCCCAAAGATTCTTACTTGGTCTGTACACCGACCCGGTGTTTTCAGCAGTACGGGCCCAATACTATTGTCTGCGCCGTATCAGTGTACACCCCAAGTCCTCCTTTTCGGATCCCAAATCTCAAGTACTCTACTATATATAATCCGCTCTCTAACAGATCTCTCATAAGCTCCTCGCTGCTACCTATTCACTCTCAAGCATCCCATAGCAGCTCACCTCTCCCTAGGCTAAGGCATCACAATTAGGTCACTCTAGTCCTAATAGGAGTACCTAGCCTACTCTAGCATGAGAATACATCATATCAATATCATAACATATAATATAAGGGTATCTTGGGAAATCACCGTTCGGGCGCTGACTGATCGTACACACGACTGTGCTCTGCGTTTTTCCAAAAATCTTTTACTCTTTTTGAAAACATTTCTCAAATCCTCAGTTTGAGTTCAAATACGCTCGAAGGTGTACTTGAATCCCTCAAACCAAGGCTCTGATACCAACTTGTAACACCGTAAATTTCAAAACAATTTTTCGCATTTTATAAAGACATAATTCATTTAGTATTCATAAAAATGTCATTGTTTGAAATTCAAATCCATAACATAATAATAATCCCAAGATTTCATAACATAAAAATCCCGCGTGTGTACTGATCAGGCCGGCGCCTTCCCGCGATCCTCACTAGTACTTGAAACACATAACACAAGACACTGTAAGCACAAATACATCTTGTCCGAACCAGGATGAATGGAGTATCGCGTCTTGTGGGCTTCCTTCATAACAACCTCCCTAAATCCCCCGATTTTTGGGACCCAAATACGATTCATGAAGTAGTATACCCCATCCTCCTTTGCTTCTAGGTTCTTCTCCATCCCGCGCAATGCCTCGCTAGCTCTATTTTCCGTTTTCATAGCCTCCGACTGAACTGATGCAATTTGAGTGGCCAGATGAGATTGAATGGTTATTGAGAGAGTTTTCGTACGGCGATTAGAGTACTCCTTCCGACTTAATGCATCAGCTACCACGTTGGCCTTGCCTGGGTGGTACTTGATTTCGCACTCGTAGTCGTTTAGCAATTCAACCCATCTTCGTTGTCTCATGTTCAGCTCCTTCTGGTTCAAGATGTGCTGGAGACTCTTATGGTCAGTGAAGATGGTGCACTTCGTACCGTACAGGTAGTGCCTCCAAATTTTTAGAGCGAAGAACACAGCTCCCAATTCTAGGTCATGGGTCGTGTAATTTACTTCGTGCGTCTTTAGTTGGCGGGACGCATATGCTATCACTCTTCCACGTTGCATGAGAACGCAACCTAAGCCCTGATTCGACGCGTCACAGTAGACCACAAAATCTTCCGTTCCTTCCGGTGGAGATAGTACAGGAGCGCTACAGAGAGCTTGCTTCAAGGTTCGAAACGCAATCTCTTGTCGGTCTGTCCATTTGAATGGTACGCCCTTTTGCGTAAGTGAGGTAAGCGGCTTGGCGATCTTAGAGAAGTTTTGAATGAATCTCCTATAGTAGCCTGCTAGGCCTAAGAACCGACGAATTTATGTGGGCGTGGTCGGAGTTGTCCATCCTTCCACAGCTTTGACCTTAGAGGGATCCACATGAATTCCATCTTGGCTAACTACGTGTCCTAGGAAATTCACACTCCGGAGCCAGAACTCACACTTGGAGAGTTTGGCGTAAAGTTTTTCCGATCGCAGTGTTTCTAGGACTTGTTGGAGATATTGGCCATGCTCCTCTTTGCTTCGAGAATAGACGAGGATGTCATCGATAAACACAATGACGAAGTTGTCAAGGAACGGTCGACAGATTCGATTCATTAGGTCCATAAATGCGGCAGGTGCATTTGTTAGACCAAAGGGCATTACGACGAATTCATAATGTCCGTAGCGGGTTCGGAAAGCGGTTTTAGGAATATCCTCTTCCCGGACTTTGAGTTGGTGGTATCCGGACCGTAGATCTATTTTAGAAAAATAACTGGCTCCTTGGAGCTGGTCGAACAGATCATCGATTCGTGGGAGTGGGTAGCGGTTTTTAACAGTGAGTTTATTTAACTCTCTGTAATCGATGCACATTCTGAAAGATCCGTCCTTCTTTTTGACAAAGAGCACCGGAGCTCCCCATGGCGAGTAGCTAGGTCGGATAAATCCCTTGTCCAGAAGCTCACTGAGTTGGCTGGACAATTCCTGCATTTCAGCAGGAGCCAACCGATAGGGTGATTTAGCGAGAGGAGTTGCTCCTGGAACAAGGTCGATTCGGAACTCAACCTGTCTCTCTGGGGGTACTCCCGGAAGATCTTCAGGAAACACGTCTGGAAATTCACACGCTACCGGAATATCTCGGATGTTAGTTTCTTCTTTGGTCTTGTCCACTATGTGAGCCAAGAACGCCAAGTTGTTCTTTCACAGATGTTTTTGTGCCTTGATGCACGAGATGTGACGAAGATTCATGCTGGGTTTGTCTCCGTAAATTACTAGGGTTTCGTGATTGGGGAGACGAAGGCGAACGGCCTTCTCGTGGCACATAATCTCAGCATGGTGGGGGCTTAACCAATCCATGCCGACAATCACATCGAAACTCCTAATTGACACTGGCATTAGGTCTATTCGAAAGACGTGTTGGTTAAGGGTTAGGGTACATCCGATGTAGATCTCCCCAGTGGATTCGGTTTTCCCATTGGCCATTTCCACCATATAGGTTTCATTTAGCTTTTGGGGTTGTTGTTTTAATAAATGTTTAAACTTCTCGCTTACGAAACTTCGCTCCGCTCCGGTGTCAAATAAGATGCATGCATAAGTGTGGTTTAGGAGGAACGTACCGGTCACAACTGCGGGGTCCTGAACTGCCTCACCCTGACCCATAGTCAGCATCCTTCCTGCTCTTCTGTTTCCTGAGTTGGTGTTGTTAGGGCAATCTCGGCGGAAATGCCCCGTCCTTCCACACCCGAAGCAGGTGTGGCTAGGCCCTGCATTATTGCCGCCGGCATTAGTGTTGTTGTTATTGCGGTGGTTGTTGTTGTTGTTGTTGTTGTTGTTGTTGTGGTTGTTTCCCTGATTTTGGTTTTGGGGAGGATAAGTCCTGCAGTATCTTGCAGTGTGTCCCCTTCGGTTACAACTGGTGCAATGGAATTCCCTACATTCGTCGTGATGATGGAGACCGCACTTATTACATTTGGGAAGATTACCGGAATAGAGTCTTGAAGCATTTGAAACAGCTAAGGCTGGAGCATGTGGTGTGGCTGGAACCGGTGTGGTGACAGCGTTAACTGCCACTGTCTGCTGCTTTTTAGAGGTCTTGGGGCCCTGACGTCCCTTTCTCTTGTTGTTACTCCCTTTATTGCCATCACCCTCCTTTTTCTTCTCAACCTCCACTGGCTTCTCGCCCTTCTTGTTGTTATGATCATACAACCTCTTCGCCAATCTCTTCGTACTGTCGAACGTTTCAGGGTTCACAGCTATCACATTCCCTTGAATGGGTGATGTTAGTCCCCAAATGAATCGTTCAATCTTCTTTCCTTCTGATGTGATCATACCCGGGCACAACAGAGATAGTTCACTAAATCTTGATATGTAGGCATCGATATTCGCATTCTGTACGGTGAGGTTCTATAGCTCTTGCTCCATCTTCTGTATTTCGCCTCGTGGGCAGTACTCAGCCATCAACATTTCTTTCATTTATGTCCATGGCATAGAGTTGGCTACAGGGAGCGTCATGGCTTCCACGTGTCCGTTCCACCAAGTGAGTGCTTGGTCCACAAAAGTGCAGGCCGCGAACTTCACCTTCATCTGCTCGGGGCAATCGCATATCTCGAATACCGACTCCACCTTTTCAATCCATCGCTTCAAAGTGATCACCCCTCCAGTGTCGTTGAAAGTTCGTGGTTTAGCGTTTGTGAAGTCCTTGTAGGTACATGTTTTGGTAGACCCTTGGTTCATCCCATTGTTCGAACTTCCTGCCCCTTGTCCGTTACCTCCTCCATTATTCCCCTGATGGAGTCGTGCCACAGCTGCGGTGACCGCAGCAGACATGACTGCCTGGAATGCAGTGGAGTCAACCTCGGGTGGAGTTGGTCCTGGGTTTCCGCGAGTAGGTCGGCGAGGCATCTTTCTGTCATGAAACGGAAAGATGTTGAGTGTATGTGGTTTCTGTGAGGTTGTGATCCTACTAACTAGGTGTATGGTACGAACTTAGACATTACTACCATCGGACATACTATCATAACTTCTCAACACATAACAACTTGTAATATCATAGCAAAACACATAAAAGTTCGTTAATATTATCCGCATTTAATACAAGAAAATTTTGCTCGTAAGAGCATACATGAGTGACACTAATTCGACAGCATAACGGCTCCATGAGTAGTGTAGTCATTTAAACATAGAGCCGGAGTACATAGCATAGTTCCTAATGACCTACTATGATAAGTCTATCCCTAACCGTGATGAGCTGCGTCTGGAGGTGGTGCCGAGGTCATATGCCGAAATGTTGCGCCAGTAACTTCGCCATCTCTGCCATGTCTCCAATAACCTCATCCCTCTCATGCTCTGCTCGCACTGCCCGAGCTTCCATAACATACAGCTGTTGTCGCAGTGCGGTGATCTCAGCTTCGAGGGAACGGTTCTCCCTTGGGGGGTTTACTGGTGGAGCGGGGTGGTCTGGTTGCGCCTCGTTCTCACGCGGTGGAACGGGGTCCTGGTCCCCGACCTGACCTTCCTCGTCGTCGTCGATCTCTCCAAATTCGTAGTCGGTGTCTACGTATTCGTCGGGTCCGACGTCGTGTGCTTCCCCTGGATTCTCTCCCGGTTCATCCTCAAGCATCCCGTGAGCTACTAGGACCTGATGGAACTGGTTACCCTACTACTCTTTCACCATGACGATTGAGGGAAAATATAAACTATCGTCACTCTCCTGACTATGACTTATGCTAACTAGACGCTCTCTTTTTGGTGATAAAGGGTATTGTTTTAGGTTCCCTAGCTATCCCGATCTCATCAAGACGTGTGTTAGTTTTACTTTGGAGAGAATGTAGTTGATCAGGCTACATCCACTCCTTGGTATCACTAAGAACAGTCCCGAGTTAACCGAGATACCAACATTATTGTGTTTGATTCGGCGTTATGTTCTTATTCCTAATGCAAGCAAGCGTGTTTTATTTTCTTGTTTTGTTCAGAGTTATGTTAGTCCCTCTTTTTGGTTTATAGTTGCATATCAATGTGTGGCTCGACATGCTAGTTCACTATAAACAAAGCTCTGATACCAACCTGTCACACCCCCGAACCAGACGGCGAAAACGTTCGGGAGCTGTTGTGACTCAATTGAATACCATCACAATGAATATACATGAAACATAACATCATTCGTCACCAACATTTGAATATTACAACTAATAGTGTTTACATCCATTACATTGTCTCAAAACATTACATTCCCAAAAATAAATTGTTCAGTTCGTTAATAGATAAACTGCAAGCCATCACTGAGTACATTTTCCTTTGATTCACTGGTTACCTGAGAATACAAGTATTTTGAAAAAAAAACGTCAACATGTGAAATGTTGGTGAGTTCATAAGCGGTATTTGGGAAAACAATGTTTTGTATCATTTTGAAAACCACCAGAGAATCCGATATTTTCTGAAAAGAAAAGCTTTTGAAAACATTTGTGAAGATCCACAGGTATGCTTGTTTGTTTCTATATTTGTAAAAATTGTTCATTAAACTTGTATACATTTCGAAACCGTATGTATTGAAAAACCCTAGGAAAACCCGATGTTTTCCTAATTCTTTGAATTCCATGAAGTTAAAATAAAACCATTGTAACGCGTGAAGTCATTAATTCCAGGCGACGTCGGATTATTTTTGCGCATGATTAATTGCTATAAACAAGCGTTACACAAACGACCAGTTTATAACTATACTAACGATCCCGTAGGCGTCGTCCGTACTAATCACGTTATCCAACCGCCCTGACTCTGAGTAATCCCACATCCGAAGAGAAAGAGGACACGAAGACCCCGATGACTCCATTAACCGGTTGGGGATAAAAAAAAAGGGTACGAGGGGCCCTTGACCCGCCTCGCATGAAATACCGACTTTACTAGCAATACTGTTGAGATTAAAAATAACCTTTAATCTACGAAGATCGATTAGATCTTGAACAAGTATGTAAATATAAAACTGTATGAACGCAATAATAAGAACAAGACAAAATTGAATCAAACGTGTCGAATGATTAAACAAAATCCTCAGAAGAGCTCGATTAAGAACATCAACTGTAGAGGATTGGTAAGTTACAAGAACGATTAAAGAAAACCTGTTATACTCTAGATGAATCGCTATTTCGTTAATCTCTAAATTGTTAACCTAATATGCATGCAAGCGTAAACTTATATACAAAACATAAAAGGCTCTCGGTTGTACAGGCCCAAACCGGAATACAAAATAACTTATACTATCGAGCCCAAAAGACGCAATCTTCAAAATAATCTTCAGCCCAACAATCTCCCCCTTTGCGTCAATTTGGAGCGAGACCTTCACTTGTTACTTGGGCCAGCAGCTGAAGCAGGTACCTTCTTCTTCACGGTGCTAAACAGACATTTGGTGATGGAGAGAATGGTCTGTCTAAACCGGATGTACCAATTGATCATGTCGTTGAAGTACTTGATGTCATCAGCCGAGTTCTCTTTATACCGTTTGATAATCGATAACACATGCTCCAAACAAGCTGTGGTGTAAAGGTGTTTGTCAGCTAAAGCGAAGAGACATTTCTGTCCTTCCGCTCTAGTGAACATAACCGAGTTGCGTCTCGGGTCGATCCTGCCCATTTGCATTTGGTTGAGATCACTGGCCGATCCCACAGGAGCAATCTTCGGTTTCCTTTTGAAGACTGTGGCGACCTCCTGATCCATTAGGGCAACCTCCATGATGTAGCAGGCTAACATCCTTTTGACATGGTCTATAATGGGACCATATTCGGCTTCATTGGTCAAAAGGATATTATATAGGACAATCCAATCATGGGGATTTAGATTCGGTAGATCTGCCAGGGAGATAAGATGAGCAGTTCTTGCAGATCCCCGAATGAGCTTGAAGCGAACGTTTATAAAACGACCTTCGGTGTAAGGTTTCAGCACCCGAACGTTCACAATTTTCTGGGCGCTCCAAGTGAGGTACTGGGGACGAGCAGCCGCCAGATAGAAGTCAATGAGCTCCCTGTCAAGCTCAGCGTTCGGGTGAGGGACTTCAAATATGTTAGAGAAGGCGTGGAAGATGAACGCCTTTCGAGTCAGCGGCATGTCGAACTGCGAATCGACAGTGTTGTTGCAGTCGAACGAGATAACCGGCTCGAGCCATAATATGCTGGGAGTTTCTATGGCCTCTTTAATCATACGCTCCCTGGTCCAGGCAGGGAAGAGAGTCTTTCGGCTCTCAAGGAGATCGTGGGCTTCCTTTTGCTTGCGTTTGGCTTCTTCAGCCTCTCGCGCCACACGACTGGCATCATCATCAGCATTGCGACTGTTCTTTCGTTTTAACATGTCAGCAATGGTCTCCTTGTCTTCATCTTCATCTTCTTCCTCAGCTATGTTTTTGCCTTTGTTCTTCACACCCGAACCCGAAGCTTGACCAATCGGAGGAGGTTCGGTTGTGTGAGTAGCTTTGGAGGAAGGAGGTGGTTTCGATCCAGTCTTCTCATCTCCCCCTTGTTTCGGAATGGACACGAAACTCGGTAGGCCTTCGATTTTGCTGAGAAGGTCCATGGCCGGAGAGAGTTTTTCAGCGAGGGTACGCCTCACCGAATGGTTAAGAATGGGATCGTGTGCTTCCAGGATGTTGGATAATGCTGCGTGGACATCCGAAACACACGTTTTGATCACCTCCCTTTCGGATCGAAGAGCTTCCAGTTCTTGTTGGGAGTTGGAAAGTTGCGTGCTCTTGACCTTGAGGGCGGTTGTTTTGCTCGCCAGAACGTCCATCAAAGAATTCTCAGCTGCAAGATCCTCTTGTAACTTAGCGAGGCGGGCATCGATGGAGGCACGAAGTGCCGAGTTGTCGTCGCTGATATTTTGTCGTAGTGTAGTGAACGAAGTCAACTCCGTTGAGACGAACTTGGCCAATTGCTGAACAATTGGTTCCAAAGTTGTCTTGGTGGCGTCGGCGCTTTCCTGCAAGGACTTCAGCAGGACGGAAGCGTCGGAGAATAGTTTATCGACTTTTTCGGTCGTTGCCTCACAGGCTCTGGTGGAGGCGTCAATTGCAGCAGTAGCTGAGGCCACCGAATCATGTTGAGCCCTGAAGAAGGCGTCAACAATTTTCTGAAGGGCAGCTTCAGAGAGAGAGGACTGCTGGTTGGAAGAGGAGGCGAGAAGTAGGTCAACCTTCTCGTTAAGCTCTTTGAGATGCTTCTTCGTCACTGGAGCATCATCCTCCTCGTCACTCTGAACTTGAAACGGACTGTAGTAGACCGAATCAAAGTTCATGTTTTCACCACCAAGGTAAGGGTTTTCGCCATCAGAGGCATTTTCAGGAGATGGAGGGGGTGGTGAAGTTGGGGGTGTTGTGGGTTTGGTAGGTTCAGGTTGAGTGGGTGTTGGGTTAAATTTGGGTGGTGGTTGAGTATGGGTAGTTTCGGTTGTATGGGTTTCGGTTTGTGGTGGTTCGGTTACAGGAGGGGTTTCGGTTACTGGTGGTGTTTCGGTTGCAGTGGTGAAAATGGGTGGAGGTATGGGGAAAGAGGTTGGGGGAATAGTGGGGTTTATGGTCGGAATGGAAGTAGGAATGGTTGGTGGAGGTGAAGGAACTGGGGAATTATGAAGTTCCATCTCTGGGGTAGGGGACTGAGGTGGTGTGTTGCCTCGTTGAGGAGATTCGTCTCCTTGAGAGCCGTCAGAACCCGAACTCTCACCCTCAGAGTCACTGGAAGAGGAGGGAATTACAAGCTTTCGCTTCTGTTGAGTCTTCCTCCTCTTCGGCTGTGGGGACTATGCAGCCTTCGGTTGTTTCCTCTTTTTGGGAGAAGGTCCCTTTGGAGCTTTGGACGCTTGCTTCCCTTTTTCTGCCTTTTTGCCCCTGCCCACCGGTTTGTCTGCATCGTGAATCGACCTGAGCATATCCGATGTCAGTTCCCTAGGACCAGTTGGCCTAAACTCCTTGATCGTCCGAATTAGTCTGCTGTCAGATGGCACGTCGCCATACATTGACTCCGGGATGGAGCCAATGAAGGAAAATTTCGATGCATCTGAGACGATGATCTTCTTGGTATGGAACGTACCAACAGAAGACATCGATGCACCGTCAGCAGTGGGAACATCAAATTTATCCATGGCCCATCTTGTAATCAAGATCCAGAACCGGGCCAACGACACCTCAGAGTGTCGGGATGATGAAGAGAGGCTCTGGATGAGCTGTTGCCATAGGACAAACCCATAGTCCAGGTTAAGCCCGTTGTATACCCCGTACATTATTGACAAGAAGAGACGACTTGCACCGTCGGATCCTGAGCTCCTTTCCGACAAGCCCTTGAAAAGGACTATAAATAGGCCATTCCACTGTGGCGGCAGGCAAGACTTCTTAAACTTAGCGACAGAGGTGAGAACCTCTGTGTATCCCATGTTGTAAAACATGTTATACAGATGACCAACCGGAATTGTCTCCGGATGAACTCTGGAAGGGTCAACGGCAAACCCCAGCATGGTGCAGAAGCGTTGGCGAGAGACTGAGGTCTTGTGTTCTGCAAGCTCGAAAAACACTCGGTCGACGGCCTTGTCGTAGTAGGCAGTCGCGTAAACCTGCGATAGTGCCACCATTGGCACAGATTCAATTCTTGAGAGAGCCGGAGCAAGTGGGGAGTACTTCAAACATTCTATGACCGGTGACATGTAGGAGTCGTACACCAGTGGGTTAAGATCAATGACCAGACATTGTTGTGGGCGGATAGGGAGGATCTGTGAAGTAGCATGAACGGAAGAGGATTCAGCCATTTTTGGAGGTATGAAGAAGATAATGAACAGGAAACTGTTTGGGAGTATTTGCTCTTTGGAAATTTTGGAGGCAGTAAAGAGGTAAAAGGTGGTGTAGACGGATTTTTATAGTGGGTGATAGGAGAGAGAAAAATCGTTTCAAATCCCTTATGGAAATACGAAACGGGTTCTTGAGTGACAGATGGATGACAGTTGAGGCGTGCGATGATCACGTAGGAGAGAGAGTGTCAGGTTCCTAGGATCACGCCGCCCAACAAGCGCCGTTTCAGAGAGAAAACCGTTTCCATTTCCACACGCGCCTTTAATGCCAGAATGATGACGCTTGGATTTCGCACACGCGTCCACAAGTGTCAGTAAGAGCACGGCCGTTTCAAATTCACACGCGCCCACTTTTACCGTCGTTTGAATTTTGATCCTTTTAACTCCCGCCGAGTCAGCAACCTTTTGTCTTATCCTTTTAAACGGCATTTTTTGAATTAATTAACCACGTGGATTGTTTTTGACCACAACTTCATAATTAACCATCAAGTAATAATACAGCCTGTAAATAATTAGTAACGGAATTTGGGAAAATCAAAGATTTTCGTGCAAAGAGTGTAAAAGAAAAAGAAATAAAGCAACTCGTTTAAGGATATTCTGTGATGTCAATAATGACACGAAACTGATGATCCCGGGCACGAATCTCTTCCTTCAAGGTCAAGAAAGACCTTAAAGTGTTAGTATGGATTCCCGTTGAATTACGATCAAACACTTATTAATAAATGTTGAAAGGCTTCTTTTAATTAGGCTAAATAGGGGTGGCTTTCGCTTTGATTCATCAATTCTATTCTTGAAATAAGAAAGAAAGTGAACAAAGTACTTGTGAGACCGGTGTAGCCTGTTGAACAAGTAGGTAGGAATTTAGTTTAAATTGGCTTGGACAAATATAAAATCTCAGAAAAAAATTAAAAACTGGATCCCAAGGGAAGAAATGTTATGGTGTATAACAATTTTATAGGAATCACACAAAATAAAATTTGAGATTTCATTAGGGTACATTCGTCAATCCTTTGGTGAAAACTTGAGCAATATAATTGTTCACCGTCAATTCATTAGGTGTTGAATTTTGGGTTTCACTCAGCTCGTAGTGACACGAAACTAAGATCATAAACACAGATGTTGTGTAACCATAAACCTCAGCGGTAATTTCTGAGAGTCTCAAGGGTTACTATGATGAAACGAATGTAATGGAGAAATAAAATGGAGATGGTGTAAGAGAACGTAGTACCTCTGCTGCGAAAATAAGGACCAAGCAGGAAACTCTTAACTCATGTGAGAAAAGAGTGAGGTAGCTCACGATTAGAATAAATGTGTTAGCCTTATTGGGAAGACAAGGTTTGTGTATACCAGGTCAGGAAGGCTATTATTCAAAATCTTATGAGGCTTGGGACACATACAGCAGCATGCTTCTAGGGACACTTAAGTAATTCATCAAATTTATCCCCATAAACGAACAAACACACAAGAAAGTAAAAAAAATATTTTTGGAGTTTTTGAGAAAATAGAAGAAAAAAAAATAAGTAAGAAAAAAGAGAAAAAGAATAAGACTTAAAAAAAAAACTTTGGAAAGAATATGAAAAACCGAATCCGAACGTTCGTTTGGTTTCGGTTGGGAAAAAGTTGAAAAACCGAACCCGAGCGTTCGTTTGGTTTCGGTTCTAGAAAATTTTGAAAAACCGAACCCGAACCTTCGGTTGGTTTCGGTTTAGGAAAATTTTGAAAAACCGAACCCGAACCTTCGGTTGGTTTCGGTTCAACAAAATTTTGAAAAACCGAACCCGAACCTTCGGTAGGTTTCGGTTTTGAAAAATTTTGAGAAACCAAGGAATTTAGACATGCAAGTGAAAAATATTTTTAACACAAAGAAAAACAAAATTGTACAAGAAATATACAACAGAGAAAAACTACCTTTGAAGTAATGAGCGAGTCAGATGGTTGAACCGAACCCGAACGTTCGGTTGGTTTCGCTTCTTACGTTTGAGGTTGAGAGGTAGTGTGAGGCACTGACTCTGATTCCATCATACCTAGCCCTTGCAATATTTTATTGAATGATGCTTCAGGAAGAGCTTTGGTAAAGACGTCAGCCAGTTGATCAGTGGTTCTTACGAAGTGAACTTTGACGTTTCCATCTTCCACGTGATCTTTGATGAAGTGATACCTCAGTGCTATGTGTTTGGTTTTAGAATGTTGCACTGGGTTATGACAGATCCTAATTGCACTTTCAGAGTCACAATATAGTGGGATCTTCTTCATATTGAGTCCATAGTCTCGAAGTTGACTCTGGATCCAAATCACTTGTGATGTGCAGGATGCAGCGGCAATGTATTCCGCTTCGGCAGTAGACAACGACACACACGTTTGTTTCTTGGACTACCAGCTGACCAACTTCCCGTCAAGGAATTGACAGCCACCAGTTGTGCTTTTACGGTCGAGTCCACATCCTCCAAGGTCAGCATCAGAATAGGCTTGAACGAAGAAGCCTGAGTTGGATGGATACCATAGACCTAAGGAGGTAGTTCGCTTGAGATAGCGTAAGATGTTCTTCACTGCAAGCATGTGAGGTTCGCGTGGGTTTGCCTGAAATCGAGCACAATAACACACAGAAAACATGATATCAGGTCTTCTAGCAGTTAGATACATCAGTGAGCCTATCATTTGACGATAGAGCGTGATATCGACAGCCGGTTTGTCTAGAGATGGGGTAAGCTTGGTGCCGAATGCCATTGGGACTTTGACTTTTGAGTCTCCCATCATGCCAAACTTTGCTAAGAGATTCTTCGTGTAAGCTTCCTGATTAATAAAGATGCCTTCGGGTCCCTGTCTTATGTTTAAACCAAGCAAAAAGTTAATAGGACCCATTGAGCTCATTTCAAACTTAGTCTCCATCAGCTTTCTGAATTCAGCTGTTAAGCTGGGATTCGTGGAGCCAAAGATGATATCATCGACATAAATTTGAACTATCATAAGGTGGTTACCTTACTTTTTGCGAAAGAAGGTTGGGTCAACCGAACCTTGTTTAAATTTAGACATCTTTAAAAATTTTGTAAGCGTTTCATACCAGGCTCTCGGAGCTTGTTTGAGGCCGTACACAGCTTTATCCAGAATATAGCAATGATTTGGATACTTTTCATTCACGAACCCAGGAGGTTGCTCCACATACACAGTTTCTTCGAGTTCTCCATTGAGAAATGCACACTTGACGTCCATTTGGAAAACTTCAAAGTTTTTGTGAGCAGCATAAGCCAGAAATATTCTAACAAATTCTAGCCTAGCTACTGGAGCGAAAGTCTCTTCATAATCTATCCCTTCCTCCTGACAGTATCCCTTTACCACCAGACGAGCCTTGTTCCTTATTGTTGGATTAGTGTCTAAGTCCATAACTATTTTGGTATGTACTTGACCCGATGGTGCATGGTCCTTTTGGGTTGCCTTCACCAAAGCAACTTGATTGGAGAAATAAATAAAGAGAGAGAGGTTATTATGATTTATTAATATGTTATAAGAATAATATATTAAAGGAGAAATCATATTTGTTTAATTAATATTGGTCAATAATTATAAGAATTAATTTTGTGATCAAGTGTAATTAATTAAACTAGAGGGGCTGAATTGTAATTATGTGATAGTTACAAAATAAGGTAAGGATTATCTTATATATATGGTGAACGAATTTGAGGTGTAAATCACTTAGAATTCGACTAGGATAAGGATTTCTAGGACTTATCTTATGGTTGCTTGGTGGACAAGCAACTAGATAAGGATAAGGACTAAAACCCTAATCTTTACACCTATATAAACCCCCTAAGGCACATGAATTCGTCCAACCCTTACCAAGAAGTCCTAAGGACGAATTCCTACCTCTCTCCTCTCTCTTTATACCTTCTCCACTTGCTTATGGTGTTTGTAAGCCATTAGAGGAGTGACACTTGTGACTCTCAGCTTTCCAAGGTCAATTCAAGGAGGAATTGGATTGTTATTGCTATATAACATTCAAGGTATGTTCTTAAACCTAATTACATGTGAATTCCGATTTCCATATGCTAGAATTAGGGTTCAAAGTCTTGGATTCAAAGTATGTACAATAGAGAAACCTAGATCCGAGCTTTAGGGTTTGTATGAGCACATAGGATGTCTTATGACCAAAACCCATCAGTGGTATCAGAGCCATGATTGGTTTCTATTGTATTGATGCTTGATATATCTGAAAAATTCGATTTTTGGTGTTTTGGAGGCTGGACTCGCCGAGTCCATAGCTGAACTCGCCGAGTCCAAGGTGACTCGACGAGTCCAGGCTTGACTCGAAAAGTCAACTCGTCAGATAGAGCTTATCTCGGGATTTCTTGCTGTTTTTGCATTGGGATAATTACCTTATCATGTTAGATTAATATTAATCCAATTATATGATATATTTGACTATAATTTTAATCTAATTGAAGATATTTATCAATTAATAGGATAATCGTTTCCTTATAAGATAATTGATTAATTATTTTGAGTAAATTGATAAATTATTTTGCAAGAAATCATCAAATATGGATAATTATGTGATTAAATGTTAATTTGAATTATTTGTTATTTGATCCTTGTTGTTGTTGTGAAAAGTTTCATATTTGGCCCTTTAGGTTTTATAGTTTAAAATTTGAACCCCAAAAAGTTTTGTTGTTTTGAAATTTAAATAGTTGAAACCCTAATGTTTTGAAAAAGGTTTCAAAACTTGCCCTCAAGTTTTGGAATTTAAAAGTTGATTAAAAGTTTAATTAGGAATGTTAAATTCTAAAACTCAAGTATAGTTTTGAAAAAGTTCAAATCACACCCTTATGGTTTTATTAATTAATTAAGGTGTATAATTAAAGGAAGTTTAATAAATCCATAAAAGTTTAGGTTTACAATTTAAGTAAATTAAAAGTATAATTGTTAAATTGAACCACCTAATATTTTAAAAGTGTAAAATACACCCTATACTATATATAACATTAAAAGTCTAACATTATATATATGTATAAGTAAAAGTCAGTCTTACCGTTAGTAGGCCTCATTCACGAAGCTGGTCTATAAGGGGAGTTTAAGGAAATTGCCTATAAAATGGCGATTGAATGGGTATCCACTCTTACCCACCGCACTCTTGACTAGTGGAGGGTCGTTAGCCGAACGGGTAGGATAGGACGAAACCTTCCATTATAAGTATAATGAATTACTAAAGTAACTAAATGTTTTCATAAAATTCCCAATCTTAGTTACTTAGGCAAAAGTGAATTGATGCAATTCCATGAAATTACACTTTGTGCCCTTGCGAAGACGTTAGTGGAGCGTGTGTGGTTAACCGGCACACTAAATGGGTCTAAGCAAAGGTAGCAAAGGGTGACTCAATGTTTGTCATATTTCGGTGGAGCGTGTGTGGTTTACCGGCACATCGAATAGGTGACTGTAACATGTGAGTGCAGCATGTAAGTTTGCATGGTTATTCACACCCGCTTTGTGATCCTCGGCATCCCAGTCACAAACAAGAGGGGCATATCGAGATATAAACATGCCATTGAAAGTTCAATGTATCTCAAAGGATCTAGGAATTTTCATAGATTTAAAACTTAAATTTCTTTTTCGTTTTTCATGGTGGAAATTAGTGAATCGTCATTCACTTACCTTCAAATATTCTGCAATTAGGGTTACGGCATCCCTCTCCCGAGTTGTGGAATATTGTGTTGGGTCCTAGCCTCAGTATCTTATTTGGGTGATTTACTAAGGACTCAATCAATCAACTAACTTGAATTTGTTTTTGTTTTCTCCCGTTTTGTAGATGTTAAAGTTCGACAACTATGGTCTTCCCAAATCCCGTGGAACAAGTATTCCACATGAAGATGGTATTCCACGATTTAATCGAGGAACGAGAAATCATGCTTCACTTCCTCCTCCTCCTCCTATTGTTCTCCCCAACCCACAAGATCGAAGAATTGAAAGGTTCAATATCACTAAAGCCCTATTGGAAATGAAACATGAAGATGGTAAACCCGTGTGTGCCCACGTTCTAGGAATGAAATCACACATTGATAGGTTGATAATGTTGGGTGTGTCATTCCCAGATGAGTTGGCTGTGAATTGGGTTTTGCAGTCACTTCCTGAATCATATAATGAGTTCAAAAGAAAGTATTATATGATGAATCATGACGACAACCTCATTGACCTAACTTACATGCTCATTGCTGCTGAATCAGAAATGATTTGGCGAAGCAATGGAGCGTATTTATTGGGAAAGTCAACCGACCATGCTTCCGAGGACGTTCTAGGAGAACCGACCTGCGTTTGCTGCCAAAAGAGAGGGCGTTGGATACAAGTCTGCCCAAAGAGCCTGAAGAGTCCAGAAGATGGGAGAGTCAAAGAGTATGGCTGTGCTTCAGGTAAAATCCACTATCTAACTCCATTAAGTTCCTATTCATTGATACATAATGTGATAAGATTGCATTTGAATGTTTTACAGGATCGGTGAAAAGAAAGGAAGCTTGGTGAAAGAACAAGATGAATCTCATCACAAGGAATGGATCTTGATCGCATGGACTTGAAGATTAGATTCTGAGCTTAGATAGTTATGATAGAGTTGTTAGAAATTTTCTTTTGAAATACATAGTTTTCAATGGATTTTGCATTGTAAGGACAAATGTTTTCCGCTGCTTTTATAAATAAAATAAATTTTCGTTTGACTTATTTATTTATTTATTTCCTTGCAATGAAATCGTTATGAAAATTGGTGTTTGCATATTTCTACAACAAATGGATATGATTCTTATTTATGGTGTTTATGGAAAAGTCGAGAATTTACCAAATAGGGAGAGTTTCTCATCGCCCAAAGTTTCAATTGGACAGAAATTTGGAATCACGCAACTTGGTTGCACGATGAATGAGAAATTTCATATTTGGAAATTAGACAAATTCATTGACAAAGTGTCAAGTGAAGGACTAAGAAATCGAGCACACAATGTTGCGTGTTGATCAAGACCACCATAAGAGTAACAATGATATTCGTCATGATTTACTAAAGGTTTAGTAAGTATGATTATACTTACAAGATTGTGTAATTTTGAATTGATTAAAGGGTTTAGATCAATAGCAGAACGAATAACAAGAATCAAGTAGGCAGAGAGATAAAAGTTTCTCCATTCTAAAAAGAAGGGAGAGTACCTTTTATGCTTTATGATAGGTCTTAATGATTAAGAACCATATCTCAATTGATCCTCTAAGTGAGTCTTGGTACAATTGTATGTCTAAGAAGAGGAATCAAGAATTGAAGAAATGGTTAAATCAACAAGTCAATCATACTTCGTTCCAATAACAAGTCTTAAAGTTAAGATTGTGACAATGAGTGAAAGGTATTAAGAAGGTTTGTAATTTTCATAAAATGTGGAAAGTTGTGATGTCTTGGATAAGACAAAGACCAACTAGGACCAATTTATGAAGTGTTTTGATAAAAACTACATTAACTCTTGAATATTTGTTTGTCAAGAAATGTTTATTGACAAGAGAATCTTATATGTCAAGGAGTCAGTGGGAGTCTTAATGGTCTTGAAAGGTTTCAAGAACAAATCAAATAAACCTTATCGATCATCACTAGCACACGAGTTGAGGTTTACAACCTATCGTGTTGACATTATTTTAATTCTGTGCCAATCCAATCGAGTTAATTATGCATGTGAGTTCTATGAGTTCTCATTTTGAACGCATAAAAGGAAAAGCACCTTAATCAATGAAAGGTACATTGATAGGAAAGGGTGAGCTGCTTAACTACTTGGAAGACATGGTGGGCAGCTGTGCTACCATAAAGGCAAGAAATCGAGATCAAGAAAGTTCGATCCATATGAGTTTGAATTCGTCGTAAACTTTGTTTTTGACAAATTCACATGGATAGGAACAAATACACTGTTTAAATCTAAGTGTCATAAGATTTCCTTCTTCATGAAAATGATTGTGAGGAAATGCTTTCACTAAGAAAGATCTTAAGAAGATAGTGATTGTAAAATTGCATTCTCGAATTCAATTATGGTTACGGCATCCCTTTCCATAATTTGAATTGTGAGGTTTGGCAATTAGTCTTAATTGTTTAGACACACATATGAACTATCGAAGGCAAAGGTGTATAAGTTCAAGAAGCATTGATAAAGGATTATCAAAGCACTAAGTATTAGAAACATGAACTTAAGAAATTCAATAAGTATTGTTTTCTGAAAGTTAAGATGTTTATGAATACATGTCGAAGCTAGTGGAAGCATAAGTGTTATGTTTTAATAATCATCAAGATAGTGGGAGCATAAAAGTTATGATTGTATGATTATTAAGGAAAGTATTGCAAGGTTAGCAATATTAATTATAGAAAACAAGAGTCATACTTTGCAAAGTCGCAATAGTTGAAGAGTTGTTTTGCTATAATTAAGGGAGAGAATATTATGCTTCATTTCAAATCTAAAAGTTTAGGTTGAGAAATGTTAATAAAATTAGTCAAAGGTACAAAGTGTGTTCTTAAAATTTCGATTATGATTACGGCATCCCTTTTCACAATTCGAATTTTGAGAACATAGCAAATAAAACATTATGTGTCGTGTCCCATACGCTTCGGGTATAGGATCGATTGCAAATGCTTTAATGTTGAACCATTCTAAAATTTTCCAAATGTCGAGCGCATTTAGAGGGAAAAGGGACTAGAATTGGTTTTGACTAAAATAATTAAACAACTATCAAAGGACAATCCAAGTTCGACGAGGATTGGTCACTTGTGAGTAGTTGGAAGTATAGTATTGGAAAATATAGAAATGTTTCCATATTGGATGGACCGTATCGACACCATTACGAATAGATAAGATTCTATTAAGAATGAGTTGTCATATGGAACATATGGAAGTGTGTCCATATTGGGAATTGAATATTGAGAAATCTATGACTAGATTAGACACTTCTATGCAAAAGGATGTTCAAAGAAAGTACTTTGAGTGAGAAACATCACGTCTATGGAATTGTCTTGTAACAATCTCTGATAGAGGACTTTGTAATATCATTGGCAATAGTCTTTGTGACTTTGGTGCAGTGACATTACGAAAGGATAGTTGCATAGAATGTTAGAATCTAGCATATTCTATAAGTAGCAAGAATTTGATATTCTTTGACTTATGAAAAACGGATTTGGAGTTGTGAAATGAGAAGGATTGGAAATGTATTCAATGAGATCTATTTCACAAAGTAAGAACCATAGGTAAACATTGTGTGCATGCTAGGAGCATGAGACAAGTGTTGGAATTCAAGTGAGAAGTTGATTACCCGAAACGACAAATAATGAGTAATCAATATGGTGATAAATAAAAGGAGTTTTATTTATGCTCAAAGGGTTGAGGCCATATGGGATTAGTATTATTCTTGTGTTTCACATTTGCATGTTTTGACTTCCAGAATAATTGATTTTGTTAAGAATAATCGAATTATTCAAACGGGCCACAGTCGTTCATATGTTGGAAGTAGATATGAATGAAGACTGTCGTGAATTGGTGTGTGGATTGTCTAAAAGAGTATTAGACATAAGCAAATGTTTGCTGCAACGTTCATGAGTGCTTATGAATGTGATTTGAGCATTGGATTAGACCCACGCTCACTTGGATCACTCCATGGATTGTATCACGAGTGATTGGTGAGACGATAACATCTTATATTCTTGAAACCGAGATGTGTGAGTTGTATCTTGCAAATCGGTTGCACATTGATAATATGTAAACGCACCAGTAACTTGGTGTTATAAAACATATTGTTGTGTGTGATTCGGTGCGTGAGTACAAGCAAGCATTGTATCAAAGTTTATCCGTTCCTTTTATCCAAAGTAGGATAAAAGCGATATCTTTGGGCCCCTCGATGGTTTAGTGATGACAAACGTAAATGCTCGGCCGGGCTAGGGCTAATTTGATTTGTTCAATTAGTCAGTCGTCATAAATCGGAAATCGAGATATAGTACAAAGAGAATGATTTGAAATCATGTCTCATATGATATCTAGAATGGAGGAATATATGATCCCTTATCTAAGGACACGCGTATCTGATATGATCAGAGTTGACAGCGGCTTTGGAAAGCTACGATTGCAGATCGGGATCCGAAGTCATACGCAGAATAGTTATTAGACTTATCCAAGTGGGAGACTGTTGGATTAGTGTCTAAGTCCATAACTATTTTGGTATGTACTTGACCCGATGGTGCATGGTCCTTTTGGGTTGCCTTCACCAAAGCAACTTGATTGGAGAAATAAATAAAGAGAGAGAGGTTATTATGATTTATTAATATGTTATAAGAATAATATATTAAAGGAGAAATCATATTTGTTTAATTAATATTGGTCAATAATTATAAGAATTAATTTTGTGATCAAGTGTAATTAATTAAACTAGAGGGGCTGAATTGTAATTATGTGATAGTTACAAAATAAGGTAAGGATTATCTTATATATATGGTGAACGAATTTGAGGTGTAAATCACTTAGAATTCGACTAGGATAAGGATTTCTAGGACTTATCTTATGGTTGCTTGGTGGACAAGCAACTAGATAAGGATAAGGACTAAAACCCTAATCTTTACACCTATATAAACCCCCTAAGGCACATGAATTCGTCCAACCCTTACCAAGAAGTCCTAAGGACGAATTCCTACCTCTCTCCTCTCTCTTTATACCTTCTCCACTTGCTTATGGTGTTTGTAAGCCATTAGAGGAGTGACACTTGTGACTCTCAGCTTTCCAAGGTCAATTCAAGGAGGAATTGGATTGTTATTGCTATATAACAATCAAGGTATGTTCTTAAACCTAATTACATGTGAATTCCGATTTCTATATGCTAGAATTAGGGTTCAAAGTCTTGGATTCAAAGTATGTACAATAGAGAAACCTAGATCCGAGCTTTAGGGTTTGTATGAGCACATAGGATGTCTTATGACCAAAACCCATCACTTATAACATTGCCTTCCTTGTCCATTTTGTTCCTAAAAACCCATTTGAGACCAACAACCGAAGCATCTGGAGGAGTTGGAATGAGGCGCCAGACTTTGTTCCTTTCAAATTCGTTCAGTTCGTCTTGCATTGCTTGAACCCAATCAGAGTGATCGAGGGCAGAGTTAACTGTCTTTGGTTCAACTTTTGATACGAATGAATTAAACATACAAAACTCGACCTTTGAAAATAAGGATGTCTGTTTTGCCTTCAGTTGTGAGCGGGTCAGAACCTTTTCAGAGACATCACCAACTACTTGAGAGATAGGATGATCTCTGGTCCATTTGGTAAGAGGAGGGTAATTTGGATCAAAGGTTGGGTCTAGTTCAGCATTGATCATTTCTTCTGGCTCAGATTGGCTATCGTAATTGAGCGTCATATCAACATGTTCCCCCTCAATTGATGAGCTTTGAGAGACATGAGGTTCAGGTGTTTCTTGTGGTGCTGAGCTTTCAGGCGTTGAAGCACCTTCGTTTGGAGAGGCATCTTCGGTTGGAGAAGCACCTTCGGTTGGTGAAGGACCTTCGGTTGAAGTTGTAGAACTTGGCTCCCCCTGGACTTGTGAGCTTGGCTCCCCCTCGATTGAGGCATTGTTAGATGGAGAGTCATCAGTGGTCGATCCTCCTTCATGCATTCTTCTTGCAGCATCTTCGACAATCCGCTTCATATGATCAACTTTGTTGTCTACTGCACCTGCTTCGGAGAGTGAAGCTTTCTCCGGTTCGTCAAAGAGCTCCAGAAATTTCTCGTATAAATTGGCGATCGAGACTGTGACTTGGCCAGTTTGAGGAAAGATTTCCCCAGCGGTGTCTTCTTTGGCCTGTAGCTTCTTGACATAGCTATCGTCAAAGGTCACATAATATGTCTCTTCAATCCTTCTCGAACGCTTGTTTAGGACCCTGTACGCCTTG
Organism: Lactuca serriola; assembly: GCF_051521515.1. Lineage (NCBI taxonomy): Eukaryota > Viridiplantae > Streptophyta > Magnoliopsida > Asterales > Asteraceae > Lactuca > Lactuca serriola. Next base: position 253,286,754 of record NC_136410.1, on the reverse strand, counting down.
GATGTGAGCGAGTAACCCAGAAAAATTCCCTCGTCGGCTTTGACATCAAACTTGTTGCGGTGTTCTTTAGAGTTAAAGATGAAGCACCTTGAGCCGAACACATGGAAAAATTTCACATTGGGCTTTCTGTTGTTTAGTATCTCATATGGTGTGAGCATGAATCGCTTGTTGAGATAGGACCTGTTCTGTGTAAAACAAGCAGCAGAAATAGCGTCAGCCCAAAAATAAAGAGGTAAAGAAGCGAAACTTAGCATAGTTCGGGCAGCTTCACACAAAGATCGGTTTCGTCTTTCGACTATTCCGTTCTGTTGTGGTGTGTAGGGAGCTGAGAAATTGTGACTAATTCCCTTTTCTGCAAGAAACTCTTCAAACTCCCTGTTCTTGAATTCAAGACCATTGTCGCTCCTGATGTTGCGAACAACCTTCTTGAGCTGTACTTCAATTTGCTTGATAAACACTTTCAGCTTTTGAGTCGCTTCAGATTTGAGCTTTAGAAAGAACACCCATGTAAATCGTGAAAAATCATCAACAATAACAAGAATATACGTGCTACCACCGATGCTTTCGATAGATGAAGGACCACATAAATCGATATGAAGTAATTCGAGTGGTTCAACAACTTTTGTGTTGATTACAGATGGGTGACTTTGACGACTCTGCTTCCCCATTTCGCATGCAGCACACAAATGCTCTCTGTCAAACTTGAGCAATGGAAGACCCCTAACATGACCTCCAGTGACAAGTCGGTTGATATCTTTAAAGTTGAGATGAGAGAGTCTTCGGTGCCACAACCAGCTTTCGTCGGATTGAGCTTTTGATAACAGGCATATGGCTGGGTTTCCTTTGATGGGTTTAAGGTTTAAGGGAAACATTTCACCCTTTCGCTCTGACTTGAGAATTACTTTCTTTGTCTTTTTCTCTATGATTTCAAAACCTTCATCATCGAATGAGACTTTGAGACCTGTACCTCCAACAAGCTGAGATACGCTGATGAGGTTGTGTTGGAGTCCTTCCACATAAGCCACCTTCCTTATAGTAAAGTCCCCATTTGTTATCATCCCGTATCCCTTTATGGTGCCGAAAGAATTATTTCCAAACTTGACGTTGCCACCATTTGCAAGAGATCTGTATTCCCTGAGCTCCTCTTTCCTCCCTGTCATGTGACGTGAGCAGCCACTATCGATGTACCATTCTTCGTCGAACTGCTCGTCACTTATAACCTGCAAAAATTAAGCAGATTTAGGAACCCAAAGTTTCTTGGGTCCATATGAGCTTCTCATGGGAACAGGAATAGTAAGAGAGATGTCAACTAGATATGTTCGTTTTATAAGAGTTGTTTCATCTTTCTTTTTAATGGTAAAAACTTTTATTTTGTTAGGATTAGGTGCGTTTGATTTGGACTCTGGTTTGGATTCATTAACCTTCTGTTTGCCCTTTTGTTCAGCTGACGAATGAGATTTTTGAGAACAAACAGAATTAGCTTTAGAGCAAGATGGAGATGAATTGGTGGAAGTAGAAGAATTAGAATGAGTGGATTTGGATTGAGAGGACTTCCTTGCTGGAGATTCTAGGTGACTCTTATGCTTTTGATCGTTGGAGGGACTGACCTTAGAGTCTTGTTCTCTTTTGACTTCAGAACCGAACCTTTGCGTTCGGTTGGAGCTGTTCTTGGAACCGAACCTTTGGTTTCGGTTGAAGTCTTTTTCAGAACCGAACCTTTGCCTTCGGTTGGTATTTTCTCGTGAACCGAACCTTGGCTTTCGCTTGTTGTGACTTTCAGGCTTTCCTACAGGATTGTTTTCATACTTCAGATTCTTGTCTTGGTGTGAGAAGTATGCATTCTGGGAATGCCAGAATTGTTTCCTTTCAGAACGGTTCTTCCTGTATCTTTGGTTCCTTTCTCTCTTCCTATTCCTCATCTGCTTAGGTTGATGATGAACATTCGCTTTCGTTTTCGGTGTCTCCTTGGCTGGTTCCTTTTGAACTGCAGGAGTTTTACCTTGAGCCGAGGGAGCAGAGGGAATGTCTGTAGAAGTTCCACTTTGAGCTGAGGGAGTAGAGGTAGCGTCTTCTTTTGCCGAACAATCATCCTCCTGAGAAATATCTTTCGTACCACTGGTGCTTGGCTCATCGAAATTATCCGGCTTATTCAAGGGTTCAGGTATGTATCTTCCTTTACTCATCCAGGAGGTTCTTTCAGATAAGCCAACAGTTTCGTTTGCATTATCTATTGGAGCTTCCCAGAAGTACTCATCATAGCCATCAGCATTGTCTTCGTTTACAATAGCTGTGAGTTCAGCTGTTTGATGTTCGGTTACTCCAGTCACCTTGTATACTTGATTCGGAGTGGTCCTGACCTTTTGATACACAACTGCTTTCTCAACTAATATCGGAGACTTTTGTTGGGACAATCGAGCGAACTCCACTGAATTTTCAGAAATAAGATTCTTGTGGTTTTCAGGTTCGCTTTTAATAAATTCTGAGCAGTTAACCGTGTCCTCTACAGAAATTTCACTCATGTTTTCGTCCTCGTTAAGCTCAGATGCATTTTCAACATCAATTTTGTTTTCTGAGCTTACGTTGGCGTTTAAAGAGTCAAATTTTTGCATGGTTTCGGTTCTCAATTTAAGTCTGTCATTTTCATCCAAAAGATTTTTAAGCATGTCCTTGTGGTCCTTGGATTTAATGAAGGACTCAATTTTATCCTGTCCATACATGTAGGTCGGATTGACATCATCAGACGATATCACACTCTCACAATTGTAGGCTTTGGCATCGATTTCATCCTCCTTAAACTCTAGGAAGGGCAAAATCATGCGATGGATCTTTTGGCCTATTTCACAATCCAAGTGAAGCTGAGTAATATTAGAATATAAACGTTTAGCAATTAAACAAAAAACATTCCGTTGTTTTAAAATTTTTAAATTGTCTCTTTGCAAATAAATGTTTTCGTCTTTAACTTTAACTAATTCCGACTCCTTTAACTCGATCCACATTCTCCGCTCCTCACTCTTCGACGCCACCCTGCTTAATTGATCAGTTAGGTTAGAATTGGTGACACGAGTTTGAGTTAAGCTACTATCTAGATGAGAAATTCTTGTATTAACGTTTTTTAGTTCTTTCTCATATGAGGATGGTGGTACTTTAGATGAAATAAAAACCGATTGTACCTTCTTTATCAGTTCATCGAGCTCATTGAACTGCTGGCTGAGTGGTTTGGCCGTAAAACACATGTCCTCCTGCACCTTCGGTCCATCGCTTCCACCATCGGTGTTGTATCCCCTCATTTGAGATACATCAGTCACCATGAAGCATCTTCCTCCACTGCTTTCCTCCTTGGCCACATAAGCCTTTCCATGGGTAGGCTTCCTCACTTCATCGTCTTCTGAGTCGGTAGACCAAACTTCCGTGCTACCGAACTCGTCATCATTAACCGAACCCTGCACAATAAGAGCATTAATAGAAGGGTTAGCGGTAGACTTCTTCTTTCTCAGCTCATCCAATCTTTTCTGCAACACAGCTTCCTCATCATTTTCATCGTCCTTTTCAGCCATCTTCTTAAGGACACAGTCCTTAGCATAGTGGTTTTTCCCACTACAGTAGAAACAGCTTACTCCGGAATCGCCATCCACCTTCGGTTCCTTCTTGGGCCCCTCAGCCTTCGGTTCATTGTTCACCTTTTCAGAGCTGTAACTCCCCAGCCAGTTTTGGTTTTTGTTGCTGGGGAATCTCTTCTTTATGAACCTCTTGGGATTGGACACCATCATGGCATAATCCTCAGACGTAAGGTCATACTCCTCCAAGTTGAGGTCTTCATCCTCCATCACAGCTTTACTTTTTGATAGGAGGGCCAACGAACCAAGATTTGAAACGACGTTCTTCTCTTGCAGCACAATCTTCTCTTGGGACTTGAGAATGCCCACCAGTTTCGCCAAAGAGTATGATTTAAACTGCTCATGGGCTTTAACTGTGGAAACCACTGCTCTCCATTCAGACCTCAGTCCATTCAAGAAAGTAACCTTCTGTTCAATAAGCTTCCTTTCAATATCGTGTTTGATCATCTTGCTGAGAAGATGATTGAAGCGATCAAATGTCTGAGTCACCGTTTCTTCGGCTCCTTGCCTGAATTCTCCAAACTCAGATAAAAGCAAAGTTTGAATAGAATGTTCAAGATCCTCGTCTGTAGAATACAGTTCACGAAGTCTATCCCAAACTTCCTTTGCCGTCGTGCATGAGCTGACCAATCTGAATGTGTCGGACTGAAGGGCGAATCTGATCAACCTTAACGCCTTAATATTGCACTGGAATTTGTCCTTTTCATCTTGTGCAATATCCTTCACGTCCTTTAGCAGACCATTGTACTCCTTTTGTGTCTTAATGATTCTGGACGTTGCAGAATGAGAAAACGGTCCATTGATGATGGCTTCCCATATGAGGTACCCATTATCCTCCGATCCAATCACGTAGTCTTCAAAGTGATGCGCCCATACTTCATAGTCATGGGTGTATAAGATGGGAATCTTTGTCGTCGAACCGATGCTGTTGGAAATATTAATAGGGTTTGATTGCATCGCGTCCATTATGATCGAAAAAAAAAAAAAAAACATGTTCAAAGATCAGACTTGTAATAAAGCAGACTAGGGCAAAACAATAAATATCAAGATACGTCAATAAAGAGATGACGGCTCAATAAATATCGATAGTTGCGGAAAAACCCTAATGGAAATCTTTTTCACAGAAAAGATGTGTATCGATTACACAGCCTCCTGCTCAGATACTAATTGTTGAGATTAAAAATAACCTTTAATCTACGAAGATCGATTAGATCTTGAACAAGTATGTAAATATAAAACTGTATGAACGCAATAATAAGAACAAGACGAAATTGAATCAAACGTGTCGAATGATTAAACAAAATCCTCAGAAGAGCTCGATTAAGAACATCAACTGTAGAGGATTGGTAAGTTACAAGAACGATTAAAGAAAACCTGTTATACTCTAGATGAATCGCTATTTCGTTAATCTCTAAATCGTTAACCTAATATGCATGCAAGCGTAAACTTATATACAAAACATAAAAGGCTCTCGGTTGGACAGGCCCAAACCGGAATACAAAATAACTTATACTATCGAGCCCAAAAGACGCAATCTTCAAAATAATCTTCAGCCCAACAAATACCAAAGGACCCTTGGGGACCAATAGTATAAAAGCCATTGAAAGTCCTTTTACGCTATGTTAGATCATGTAAGACCCAACAACTCGTAAGGTAGAAGTCTTCGGGCCTTAAGATCAGGTCATTGGGCTAGCTAGGCCCAACAAACAAGATTTTACACTTTGGGGCCCAAAGATGGTGCGTAGACGTCTGTGCACTCTCACGTGTATATTGAATTACCAAATGTTTTCGTGTATGAATCGAGTTATCGTCGTGTTAGTATTTTCGGATTGTTATTGATTCGAGACCGAATCAATTCGTTTAACAACGATTTTTGGTATTGTTGTGTATTGTATTACGTAGGTAGTCGCGGTGCCAATATTTGATCAAGTTGCGTGCATTGAATTAGCCTTGAAAGTTTTCTGTTTTCAGCCCCTCATTGTTTGCAAAATTTACTCTTTTCAATCCTCTAATTAAATAACTTTCCGGTTTGGTCCTTAAATCATTTTTCTTGACATTTTAACACCAAAAATTATTGAAATTAATATTTTTTAGCATATTTTTCATTGAAAACAGTTTAAGTCCCTGAAATTGCAGTTTTCTCGGTTATAACCCCTCTTTTTTGCAGTTTTTACAATTTTGGCCCAAATTGGAAAATTTTTGCAACTTTGGTCCTTTTTAAATTTGAAAAGCATTTTAAACCTTTGAAAAGTACTTGGAACCTTAGTAGTCCACTGTTTTACAGAAAAACACAGTTTTGGCCCTCCAAAACAGAAAATTTCGCATAATGGGCCCTATTGGGCCGAAATTGTCATTTTTAGCCCATTAAGCTTGAAATTTATATTTTTAATCCTCCAAATGAGTATATTTTCGGAAAATATTTCATTGAAACTGTTTTGACACTCCTCATCCATCAGAATTCGTGATATGACATTTTGGGCCCTTTAACTTTATATTATTAACATTTTATGTCCAAAAATTGAGTTTTTAGCCCAAATAAAATGTTATTAAGCCATTTAGCTATTTTTCTTGGAACACTTTGTATGTAGAAATATACTTGATGCTAGTATCATTAATCATAAAGTATATCTCGGTTTTTATGGGTTTTAAGGCTAGATCCAACATTATGACACACAAAAACACACATATAAGCATAGAAATCATACAAGGCATACAAAACATATATAGATCTACACTTTCACTTGTATTCCCCCCCCCCCCCCCCCACAAAACTCATAAAAACAGAAAATAGGGGGTATGAAGCTCACCTTAGGGTGTGATTTCGGTTTTTGAAGAAAAGATGGAAGAAAACTTGGTGATTTTTGGCCTTAGCACCCTTTTCTTGAAGATCTTGAGTTTGGTATGCTTCTAAGAGGTAAGATCACGATTTTTGCATGGATTAGGAAAAGATTTTGATAACACAAAGAACCTAAGTCATAGATCCAAGCATAATCTTACCTTAGATGAAGAGTTTGTGGAAATATCCTCTTGAAAGCTTCTTAAATTTCGAGATCTTTGAGTGGAGAGGGAGGAAGTTTTCTTGAGTGCTCTTGATAGAGTTTGTGAGATGTGTGTGTGTTTGAGATGGCCGAGAGTGAAGGAGGGAAAAGAAGAAGTGATCTTTGAAGTGATACTTGCATGGAGGTATGTGATATGTTGCATGGAAATCCAAAAGACAATAATGAGGTGGCAAACCAAAGTCAACTCCTCACCACTTCTTCTTGGACTTGGGCCTTGGGCCGAGAATCTTGAAGGAAAAGGAAAATTTGGGCTTTTTGCCCCTAAGCCCAATATTAGAGTTAGTTTGGGTGAGTTTTAACATAAAAGAATATAGTATATTTTTACATATTTGTTGGACTAGTTTAGGTTATTCATGGATCAAAGCTTTTAATTCATTTCATTCTAGGCCCAATATGGACCAAAATGTTGAAATAAATTAATGTGGGTCCAAATAGAGCCCAATTAGGGTTCTATGCCCATGATAGTCAAATTGGAAGCTTATTGGTCCATTTGGGTCCAATAAGGAAGTCCTAGTCCAAAGTGGATCTGAACAAGAACTTCTAGGGTTTCCAATTGTTTGATGACCATTTGTAGCACTTGTAGGATGTATTTGATTGATGTTTTTGATGTCATAATAGTAGGTATCACACATGCTCTTAAGTTTTGATTCACATTAACTTGAGTGTATAGATTACATGACACAAAATTTCTAGTTGTGACACCTAGGTCACCGCAGCAAGCTCTGCTGTAGAATAGTGTGCTGTCGTGAACTTCCACCAGTCCTTCGCCCCCAGGCGACGCTGGTTCAGCGCAAATCGAACCCTCAAGTGCTCCGGGCACGAGCATGTGTAGAAACAACCCTCAATATCAGACACTCATCTCATCGCCGCAATCGGATCCTGCGTCCCATCAAACTCCGGTGGCTTCGTGTTGCTGAACTCTCGGAACAGCAACGCGTCACCACCCTGCGGTCTCGCTGCAGCAACAGCTGCGGTAGCCGCTGCAACAGCAGCCTCGGAAAGAGCAGCATAACGCTCGTCAAAAGTCTCAATCAAAGTGGTCTTAATAGACCCGAACATCTCTGGTATCTCTGCCCTGATGGCCGCAGCCACCTCCTCATGGATGATCCGGCGGATCTCCTCATCACTAGCCCCACTGCTCTCTGGCATAAGATGCGTCCTCACCATGATCACAACCCCAAACGACCTTTAGAGGTCAGATCTGCTTCACTCACTCATAGATCCAGTCCTTCCAAGCTTATTCATCACGTAAAGTCCATGTCTTGGCGCATATAACACAACCAAAGACTCTTAAATGGTGATTTGACCTCAAGCACAAGGATTCCAAACCAAAAGCTCCATGGATTCATAAAAACCAAAACCTCCATGGATTCACAAAAGGGCTCAATAAACCCTAAATCAACATGAACATCACCTTAACAGAAAATGGATCAAAAATAGTACCTCAAACGTGATGTTCTGGACCTTAGATCTTCAGGAGGCTGATCTTCTTGTGTCCTCTTAGCTAAAACTTCCCTTCCCTTGCTAAACACCACCTTTAATGGTTGATAATGGCTCCTTCTCTCACTCCACACGCTCAAATGCACTAGGGTTTCGCTCTGGGGACTGGTGAGCACAAATGACGGCCATAAGGCCCTTTAAATAGGCCCCAAACCCGAGAAATTAGGGTTTCATTAAATAGCGCTGACTCGCCGAGTCCACCATTACGACTCGTCGAGTCAGGTCATCAATCCGGATGAGAAATCGCGTCTCTACTCGGAGAGTATGCGCATCAACTCGCCGAGTTCTTCCTCAAAACTCAAAATAAAAAGAATAAATATAATACCTGAAATTTCCGGATGTTACAATAGTCGTCAGGATAATATGGTTAAATTTCATAATTATTATAATAGTTCTAAAGTATAAAAAATGATTATAAAATATTAAAAACATTATAAAAAAGGATTTGGGAAAATATGATATTTTGAAGGTTTATGAAGGGTAAATATGATATTGAGAAATTAAGCTGGGCAAATATGATATTTTGAAGTTTAAGAGGGGCATATATGAAATTCTCCCTTATAAAACTAGGGTTTGGACCGTCCGCGCGTTGCTGCCGAAGCTCCGGTATTTTAAAAAACGCAGTTTGACACCATATATATCATAGAGACGATTAAATCATATAAAGTGGAGCACAAAAATATCAAAATAAAGTATGGATACAAACAATTGACTTGAAAGTGTATCTTTATGAAATTAATAAAAAAAGAATTATTAAAAAATTATATAAGGGGCCAAAATATAACTTTAAAATATAATAACGGACCAAATTGTAATGTATAAAATACTAATAATTTAACTTTAAATTTATAAGGGTTGAAAATTGTTAAATAAAAATTAATTAATGGGAAAAAATATAAATATATATAAAATTTAAAATTATAAGGATAAAAATTGTTACATCGAAATTAGTTTATGGATACAAATTACAAAAACAAATAAAAATAAAGGAAGGAAAATGAAAAAAGAATTGAAAATAGGAAGACTTACTTTATTTTTATTTACCACGAGAATAAACCTCCTCATAAACCAATTTTGATAATTAATAATTAGTAAAAATATAAATATAGTAAGGAACTAGTAACTTATTAAATACTAATAGTTTTATTTTATAATTAGCAAGGATGAAAAGTGTTCAATTAAAATTACTTCAGGGAAAGAAAGGTAAATATAAAGATTTGCTATTGTTAGAAACAAAATCTTTATTTTCAAAAAAGACTTATTTTAATCTGAATATAGTTATTTGTGCTTTGGAAATAGTCAAAACCAAATGAATAGCTATACCCTCACAACCAATTAACCAATTTTGGTAATATATATATATATATATATATATATATATATATATATATATATATATATATATATATATATATATATATATATATATATAATGACAGAATTTTTCGAGTAGAAATTGTGGCTTTTCGGGGCTCCTGATTATGGGTTAAAAGAGAGAAAAAAAAATGTTTTTTTTTTCTAAAGAAAAAAAAGGGCCAAGACGTAAACCGTGGCTATTTGGATGGAGTTACACAATATCACTTTTGGAATTGATAATTGAAATTCCATAAATGGCCCCTGAAGAGTTAATAATTTGACGATTCCTTATATATTTAAAAATATAAGTTATTTTATAGTAGAATTTGAAGTTACCAAAACTTAATTTTTATGTTTAGCAATTTTCATTTTTTTAAACCGATGCTTTAATATGGAAACAACATGTTCATCTCATTTTAACAACTTGTTGAGTAATATTATTTAATTATTACTTAAGCCATATATTATTTAGAGATTTAGTTGTTTTGACATTTGAAAATATTAATTTTTAGGAATAAACTTTCTTAATATGGAATAACGACTTAGTTGAATAATTATTGGTGGCCGAACGATACATGTAGGATGTGGTGGAACCAAAATGAACGCATATGATAATTTTAGAATTGTGGCCTTAGAAAAACGTATTGGTGGAATGTAGGGTGCGTGTAACGTAACAAGATTCGGTTAAGACATAACGACAACGAGGTGAGTTTTTTTTCATGTTTTGTGGTTGCTTGCACATAAATGTCTGTCATGCAATTTATATGCGGTTTTCAATTATTTATTCACAATATATTTTATGATAAGTATGAATGTGTGCAAATGTTATTTTGAATTGTTTATCTATTGTGCGTTTTTTTGGATGACATGTTTAGCGGGAATGAGTGGGTGTTTAATCGTCGTGAGCATGGTGGATGTGTGTGATCGGCGGGGATGGGAAGTGAGTATCATACTCATTTCCTTGAATATTTAAGATAGTTATGTACAATGAATGATAAGTTGTCTCAAGGAGAAGTGAAATGAACATTTGGTTCTTTCTCTGGATAATTAATCGTTCCCCTAAATTACGTCATCGAATGATATGTTTGTTGTATGATTTATTGAACATATATGATAAAACTATTTTTTAAGTGATGGACATGTATGTGCAACAGGAACTCACTAGGCCCTAGGCTTACCCATTTAAAAACTTTAAATGTGCGCAACCCAGGAAACTATTTAGCTAGTGGTAGAGGAAAGGACAAGGAGGAGGATTAATCAAGAAGGCAACAAAGGAATTCCGCGAAGACGTAACACCCAAAGCTCTTCAGTTGAAGACTTTATATTATTTTATTTTGCTTCTGTTTTAATTTAATCGATAAGTAAATTCATAATTGATCTTGGGAGATGTTGGAACGACAATTTGTCATTTAATCGATATTTGAAAATTGGAGTGTTACAAGTTGGTATCAGAGTGATGTTTAAGCAGATTAGGTGTTTCCGTAAACACTTAAGCTTAGACGGAAGGATCGAGAGGTAACCTAACGACTAATTTAGATCATATCTTACTAGTAGGCATCATGTCCTCAAGGATATTAGGGAGGCTTACTAAGGTAACACAAGAACGGGAAGACATTCCAGTTGGAGCCGAAGTTGCTGCATTCGGAGAAGTACTAGAGACTCCTGTAAAACCTACTTCCAGTTGTTGGCGTGACCTGTTTGATGTGGAGGTAGATGTAGGGGAAGAGGTCTAGGAGTCATCATAGCACTGATACGAGCACAACTGGTGTAACTGAGCTCTAACTCCAAACGAGGTCGTGGTCATGGTCGAGATTACAGACAAGGTCGTACAACAAATATGGTTACTCGAGAATAATTAATTGATGAGACTGATCAGGATATGCAAGCTACATTTTCGAATGTAAATGTTCAAGACCAAGATGCACTATAGAATGTGAACGGTGGTAACATGGTTGATGAAGAGGAAGGCCATGGATATAGTATCTCAGTTTCAATTTATGACCCTAGTGTTGCACTAGGCAAGATGTAAACGACAAATGATGAGGTAATTGTTACAAGATGTTCATGACTTGTAAACCATAAACGTGTCGCGGGGACGTTGATCCTATCATATCATCAATGTGGATCACAGAGATAAAGGAAACATTTGATACCGGTAAGTTTGAAAATAAGGACAATGTAGTTTATGTCGTGACGATGTTTAAAAATGAGGCTTTATACTGATGGGGAGGGTAAAAGCAATTAGGGTGCCGGATACAACCAATAGGATGTCATGGGATGAGTTTGCGAGAATCGTTAGAGAAATGTTTTGTCCTCGAACGACGATCAAGCAGTTAGAGGAAGAATTCTTTAGACTGGAACAAGGAAATGTGACAGTGGGATACTAGCACCATTAAGGATGAAAGAATTTATTTAGTAGTTGGGGTGCACTAGTAGTGTTCTTCTCGAAAAAAAGAGAGGATGATATAGATGCGCATGGATTACCAAGAGTCAAAAAAGGTGTATGATCGTTACTAATTATGGAAGGTTAATGTTGTCACTTATGCTCTAAGTCATAAGCTAAGGAAGGAATCAAGTAAGATTCAAAATGATGAGAATTGATGTAATTGTCAGTTTGTTGGGTGGATCGAAGAAGAGTTAGAAAGAATCCACAGTAAAGGATAAGTGGAAAATTTTTAGATTTGTTTAACTTGTGTATGATGACACATTTAATGGGGACATGGGTGTATGATAGTCGGGAGCATAATGGGTGTGTTGAGATCGGCTAGAGATAGGATTTGAGAAGTTACTTATTTCCTTGGATATTTAAATGCTTGAGCACAACTGACAGGTTGTGCCAAGTGGGAAGGGAAATGGGCCATTGGTTCTTTCTCTGGATATCAAAAATGTTCCTTTAAATTGTGTCAGTGGGTGAAATATACTTGATGAAAAGTTGGTTAAGTTGTATGGTATGAAGTATAGCACTATGTTGGTATGATTTAAGGGAGAAACAAATGGTTGGACTCGAGCTTGTCTAACAAACTACTGGAAAATTTTAGTAAATTACGGATAAATGGAGGATGCACAGGAACAACCGAAAGGTTAGGTGGTTAAATGTAGGAAACTAATAGTGGTTCAGGTGGAGATAAAATCATATTGAATGGCTTCTCATGGAGAGACATGTTGTGGTTTGGCAAAGGTAGGTTGAGTCTCCGACCTATTGGGTCTTCTTAAGGATCGAGTCAGTGGTTTGGCTTATAGATTGGAGATAACAAGGGATCGAATGCAACATTAGAAAGCGTACGAGATATGAAGACCAAATATCAATATTTATCACTTAATTCAAATTCCGAGGACGGAATTTTTCGAAAGGGGGAAGTTTGTGATAACTCAAATTAAAATAAATATATAAATATATGATATAAATATATTATTATAATTATGATTAAGGAATTTATTAGGAGTAAATAGAGAAATTATGGAGTTTTAATTCCAAAACACATCACTTTAATTAGAGTCATAAATTTAGACTTTTGGGTTAACTAGAAAATTTACAAACTTGGGCATTATAAAAGACATGAGAAATAGAGTGGAATGCCAACAAAAATTGCAAGAAAGATGGGAGAAACAAAATAGAAATCGAGGTTTGGAGTTCGTAAAGGTTTACGGAGCTATTTTAGAAATTAAGGTATGTCTGTTGGATTTAACCTAGAATTGGTTGTTTGAGTAGGATTACATTCATGCTTTGGTTCAACCTATTGACTCTGTTCTCGCCAAGTCATGAAATTGATTGATAATTTCGAAGAGTTATGTTAAAAAACTAAAACTGTTTGAAATGGTTTGGGTGGGTTTATTTTTAATAATGGGTTACAAGTATATGTTGGTAAAGAGTGAAGATGGTTAATGGTGATTTTATAAATTTATTTACATTATATTTTGCATAAAATTGAAGTTCGGTATTTATAAAAATAGCAGAATTTTTCGGATAGAAATGGTGGCTTTTCGGGGCTATTTTTGTTTATGGGTTAAAGAGAAAAAAAAATTTCTTTTTTTCTAAAGAAAAAAAAGGGGCACGCGTAAAGAGTGGCTATTTGCATGGAGTTGCACAATATGACTTTTCGAATTAATAATTGAAATTTCAAAAATGTCCCTGAAGAGTTAATAATTTGACGATTCCTTATATATCTAAAAATATAAGTTATTTTCTAGTAGAATTTGAAGTTACCAAAACTGATCCCTAATTTTTATGTTTAGCAATTTTCATTTTTTTTTTTAAACCGATGCTTTAATATTGAAACAACATGTTCATCTCATTTTAACAACTTGTTGGGTAATATTATTTAATTATTACTTAAGCCATATATTATTTAGAGATTTAGTTGTTTTTACATTTGAAAATATTAATTTTTAAGAATAAACCTTATTAATATGGAATAACAACTTAATTGAATAATTATTGGGTGGCCGAACGAGATATGTAGGATGTGGTGGAACGAAAATGAACGCATACGATAATTTTAGAATTGTGGCCTTAGAAAAACGTATTGGTAGAATGTAGGGTGCGTGTAACGAAACAAAATTTGGTTAAGACATAATGACAACAAGGTGAGTTTTTTTTTTCGTGTTTTGTGGTTGCTCGCACATAAATGTTTGTCATGCAATTTATATGCGGTTTTCAATAAGTATGAATATGTGCAAATGTTATTTTGAATTGTTTATCTACCGTGTGTTTTTTTTTTGGATGACATGTTTAGCGGGAACGGGTGAGTGTTTAATCGCCGTGAGCATGACGGATGTGTGTGATCGGCGGGGATGGAAAGTGAGTATCATACTCATTTCCTTGGATATTTAAAATACTTGAGTACAATGGATGATAATTGTCTCAAGGAGAAGGGAAATGAGCATTTGGTTATTTTCTGGATAATTAATCGTTCCCCTAAATTACATCATCGAGTGATATGTTTGTTGTATGATTTATTGAACATATATGATAAACCTATTTTTTTAAGTGATGGACATGTATGTGCAACAGGAACTCACTAGGCCCTAGGCTTACCCATTTAGAAACTTTAAATGTGTGCAACCCAGAAAACTATTTAACTAGTTGTAGAGGAAAGGACAAGGAGGAGGATTAATCAAGAAGGAAACAAAGGAATTCCGCGAAGACGTAACACCCGAAGCTCTTCGGTTGAAGACTTTATATTATTTTATTTTGGTTCCGTTATAGTTTAATCTATAAGTAAATTTATAATTGATCTTGGGAGATGTTGGAACCACAATTTGTCATTTAACCGATATTGGAAAATTGGGGTGTTACAGAAGCCTATTGTTTTTCAAACAAATTCTTCAATACTCAAACAAAGAATGCCCTTAATGTTTATATAAAATAGATAAGAATATTACTAGTAAATTTTTTTTAAAGAAACTAAGCCTTAACAAAAATCTCACGATACCTTACTATTAGTCAAGATGATATCATACCTGTTAGTATAACGTCTTCGATTTTCGTCCTTGAGAGGTTCCTGTAAAGAAAGATTAGATGCAAACGATGTGGTTGAGGCTCGAGTTGGACTCGATTCCCTTAAACAGATTCGTCGTCTGTTCCCAGGGTACAACAACCTAAACAGTATTGTGTACTGCCGGAGATAACCACCTGCCTGAAAGAATTGCCGAAAGCAGGAATGCAGAGAATAGTAGTAAATTCATTCGTCTGTGTGAATGAGAAGGCAATGGTCTTCTTTTATAGTCGAATTGTGAAACGGAAACAAATCACTAATTGATTGAGCGTTTAATGGCAATAAATGCAATTAATTAACGCAATTAATGCATCCGTTACAAAATTCAAAAATAGGGACCAAAACTGAGGGTAGCGCGCGCCCGAGTTTTCGGAGCTGCATTCGTGTCCATGCACAAGTTCGGTGTTTTTGGTCTACGGAACCAAGATTTGCACCCCCCTTGCGCGCGGGTAGGAATTGTAGCATAACCATAGACACAAGCTTGTAAGCCTTCCATGCAATGAAGCTTATAAACCTTGTTGAGTTTGGTCTCCCTATCAATGTGGGACTCATTCCCACATTCCTCTCTTTTGCTAAACTTATTCTCAAATACTCATCTTTGAGTATCGATATCTCATTCACTTATACTCTATTTTGGACATATAATGTATCGTTTCGAAGTCCTCATGGAGGAGAACACAAACCCACTTAGAGTTCGTTATATGTACAACATATGTATATATTTATATATGTCCAAAGTTAGTAAAAAAATATAAATATTTTTACTAAATTTCCAACAATACCAACACATAAAAACAATTCGAATTGTTTTCATTTATTTATCTCATATACATTTAGTTATTGCATACATTTAAATATCTAATGTTCAAATTTAATTCTCTCAAATCTTTGCTTGTCATATGTATTTTGAAAATCTAGATCAACATAATGCTAATTAAACAATCAATCAAAGATGTCAATAACTAATAATTCAACTACTTTGTGGTTTTAATGAAAACAATAAAAAACGGTTGATATTATCACAATTTTTGGGTACTATTACTACAATATATTCTTACCAATTTTGTGAGTATCCCACATTGAAACAGAAAAAATTATAAATAGAATTTATAATTGATTTATATCTTAATAGACCGGGTGACCGGGGGAGGCGTGTATATCACATTCCATTCCATGGAACATAAAAAGAATATAAAAAATGAAGCCCTGGTTGTCACCTTTTAACGTTCAACTAATTTTAAATTACATATTTGCCTCTATGGTTTGCAGAAAGTTATAAATATTATCCCTTTTTTGAATTGATACATTTTTTTAATTAGTATAAAGGTTATTTTGTAATTCTCTTAGTCCATGAGATGTTCAAGTTAATGTCTATGTCATTGAGAGTATGTACAATGACCTTTTTGATAAGTCAAACAATTCATTTTTTTTGTCGAAGATGGATTACATCAACGAAGAAAGAAGAAGCCTATTGTTTTTCAAACAAATTCTTTAATACTCAAACAAAGAACCCCCTTGATGTTTATATCAAATAAATAAGAATATTACTAGTAAATTTTTTTAAAGAAATTAATCATTAACAAAAATCTTACAATACCTTACTATTAGTCAAGATTATATCATAGCCACACATAAAATCAATCCGACAAAGTGATTTTTTTTCTATATGTATCATATGATTTAATGTATCGATACAAGTAGTAAAAATTTTGTTCATTTGGATAAATATTTTATATTAATGAACAAATGAGACAATATGAAATGCGTAACTAGCTTTTTTACTTTATAATTGATTGGTCACTTGAGGGTTTTTTAAGTAAAATCAATTCCTAAACTCTAAAGGCTTTTGTACTCCTTTACTTCATTAATTTTTACTCATTTATTGTTTATTGATTATTTGATTGTCACTATTTATTTAGTTTACTTTGTTATGTTTACTATTCGCTTTGTCTGTATTACGAACTTACTTTTTCTATATTATTTGGTTTTCTCAGTTTTGTTATTTAGTTCATTCCAATCCGAACATTCCATTTTATTTTTTGGTTTGTTTGTTTTTGTTTCGTTAGTTTACTTCGGTTTATTTATCGTCTTTTTTGTGTTTATTTATTGTAGTATGTATCTTTTTAAGTTATTTTTCCCACTTTTTAGGATAGCTACAAAACAATGTATAATAAGAAAAATTGAAATGTTAGACGAACGATTCAAAGAAGGCTAAAAGTACATAAACTAAGTTATGTTTAAGCATACATGTCATTAATTATATCAACATAGATAAACCAAAATTTTAGGCTAATAATTTATAAAAAATAAAAAATACAACTTCTGGTTACATTATGTATATTAGTTTCGATGATACAAATACCTAATGGACAATGATGATAAAGATGATCTATCCTGACTAGTTTCATTGTACCATCATTCTATATGATGTTATGTCTAGTGAAAGTAAATTTGTTCAGTGAAAGGTTATTTTTCAAATTAACCATTTTGACATATTAGCTCTACTTAAAATGTTTACTTTTGAAAATATCATAAACTTATATGGACTGATTTGAAAAAACCTTTTAATTGTTCAACTACAAAAACTTATCAGTATATAATTGTTTTCTATAATTTTCCATTATCTAAATGGATAAAACTTGTCGTGTCAATGAGTTGAGGAATGAGAAAAAGAAACAAAATACCATTTTTGGTGAGTAGAATATACTTTTTTCTATACATAGTGAAATAAAAAAATATGATAATGTATATCTAACGTGAACATAAGGAAAAGTTTATATCTATGTATCATTAATGATTATATCTATGTATCATTATATCATTAAGAGAGTCAAAATAGTTATATTTAAGTCTTTGTAGATTGTAGATCATAATATTCAATATTATCCCTTTTTAAAAAGAAACAAAATTGTTTTCATTTATTTATCTTAGGTATATTTAGTTCTTGCGTACATTTAAATATCTAATGTTAAAATTTAATACTCTCAAATCTTTGCTTTTCATATGTATTTTGAAACTCTAGATCAACATAATTCTAATTAAACAATCAATCAAAGATGTCAATAACTAATAACTCAACTACTTCGTCTGTTTTATTAAAAAAAAAACGGTTGATATTATCACAATTTTTGGGTATTATTCCTATCATATATATTCTTACCAATTTTATGTATATCCCACATTGTAACAGAAAAAAATTGTAAATAACATTTATAAATTGATTTATATCTTAAGAGATCGGGTGACCGAGGGAGGCGTATATATCTCATTCCATTCAATGGAAAAAAAAAAGAATAAAAAAATGACGTTTTGGTCACCTTTTAACATTAAACTACTTTTAAATTAACAATTTGCCCTCATGGTTTGCAGAATGTTACAAATATTATCCCTTCTTAGAATTGATTCCTTTTTTATTTAGTATAAAGGTTATTTTGTAATTCTCTTAGTCCATGGGCCTCCTCAAGTTAATATCTAGGCCATTTAGAGTAGGTACAATGGCATTTTTGTCCACATATTTTTTTAATCCAGTTTCACATTTATTATGTTAAATAAAACAATTCATCTTTTTTTTTTTTTTTTTTTTTTTTTTTTTGTCGAAGATGGATTGCAGCAACGAAGAAAAGAAAAAGCCTATTGTTTTTTAAACATATTATTTAATACCCAAACAAAGAACGCCCTTGATGTTTATATAAAATATATAAGAATATTACTAGTAAAATTTTTTAAAGAAATTAAGCCTTAACAAAAATCTCCCGATACCTTACTATTAGTCAAGATGATATCATACCCACACATAAAATCAATCCGACAAGGTGATTTTTTCTATATGTATATCATATGATTTAATGTATCGATACATTTAGTAAAAAATCTGTTCATTTTGGATAATTTTTTTATATTAATCAACAAATGAGACAATATGAAATGCATGACTAGCTTTTTTTACTTTATAATTGATTGGTCACTTGAGGGTTTTTTAAGTAAAATCAATTCCTAAACCCTAAATGTTTTTATACTCCTTTACTTCATTAATTTTTACTCGCTTATTGTTTATTGATTATTTGATGGTCACTATATATTTAGTTTACTTTGTTATGATTACTATTCAATTTGTCTGTATTACGAACTTACGTTTTCTATATTATTTGATTTTCCCACTTTACTTATTTAGTTCTTTCCAATGACCTTTTCGCCTACATATTTTTTGAATCCAGTTTCATGTTTATTATGATTAGTCAAGCAATTCATTTTTTTTGTCGAAGATGGATTGCATCAACGAAGAAAGAAGAAGCCTATTGTTTTTCAAACAAATTCTTTAATACTTAAACAAAGAACGCCCTTAATGTTTATATAAAATAAATAAGAATATTAGTATATTACTAGTAAATTTCTTTTAAAAGAAACTAAGCCTTAACAAAAGTCTCACGATATGTTACTATTAGTCAAGATGATATCATACCGACATATAAAAACAATCCGATAAGGTGATTTTTTTTCTATATGTATATCATATGATTTAATGTATCGATACAAATAGTAAAAAATTTGTTTATTTTGGATAAATTTTTTATATTAATGAACAAATGAGACTATGAAATGCATAACTTGCTTTTTTACTTTATTGATTGGTCGTTTGAGGGTTTTTTTTAAGTAAAATCAATTCCTAAACCCTAAAGGCTTTTGTACTCCTTTACTTCATTAATTTTTTCTCACTTATTGCTTATTGATTATTTTATTGTCACTATTTATTTAGTTTACTTTGTTATGTTTACTATTCGCTTTGTCTATATTACGAATTTACATTTTCTATATTATTTGATTTTCCTAGTTTAGTTATTTAGTTCATTCCAATCCGATCCATTTTATTTTTTGTTTTGTTTGTTTTTTGTTTCATTAGGATACATCGGTTTATTTATTGTCTTTTTGTGTTTATTTACTATAGTATGTATCTTTTTAATTTATTTTTCCCATTTTTTAGGATAGCTACAAAACAATGTATAATAAGAAAAATTTAAATGTTAGGCGAGCGATTGAAAAAAGGCTTCAAGTACATAAAGTAAGTTATGTTTTTCCATACATGTCATTAGTTATATCAACAGAGATGAAACAAAATTTTAGGCTACTAATTTATAAAAAATAAGAAATAGAACTTCTTGTTAGATTATGTATATTAGTTTCGATAATACAACTACCTAATGGACAATGATGATGAAGATGATCTACCCCGACTAGTTTCATTGTACTATTATTCTATATGAAGTTATGTCTAGTGAAAGTAAATTTGTTCAGTTGGGTTTCACTGGTTATTTTCCAAATTAACCATTTTGAGATATCATGTCTATTCAAAATGTTTATTTTGCAAAAAATCATAAACTTATATGGACTGATTTGAATAAAAAACTTTTAAATGGTCAAACTACAAAAACTTTTCGGTATATAATTGTTTTTCTATAACTTTCCATTTTCTAAATGGATAAAACTTGCCGTGTCAATCACTTGGGGAATGAGAAAAAGAAATACAATACCATTTTTGGTGATTCGAATATACATTTTTCAATACAAAGTAAAATAAAAAATGTGATAATGTATATCTGACTAGAACAAAAACAAAAGTTTATATATATGTACAATTATATCATGAAGAGAGTCAAAATAGTTCTATTTAAGTATTTGTAGATTGTAGATCCTAATACTCAATATTATCCCTTTTTAATAATATACAAAATTGTTTTCCTTTATTTATCTCATGTATATTTAGTTCTTGCATACATTTAAGTATGTATTGTATAAATTGAATTCTCTCAAATCTTTGCATGTCATATGTATTTTGAAACTCTAGATCAATATAATGCTAATTGAACTATCGATCAAAGATGTCAATAACTAATAACTCAACTACTTCATCTGTTTTATTAAAAACAATAAAAGAACGGTTGAAACTATTACAATTTTTAGGGTACTATTCCTACGATTTATTCTTACCAATTTTGTGTCTATCCCACAACGAAACGTAAAAAATTGTAAATAGCATTTATAAATTGATTTATATCTTTATAGATCGGGTGACCGGGAGAGGCGTGTATATCACATTCCATTCCAAGGAACGAAAAAAGAATAAAAAACAATGCCTTTTCCGATCACCTTTTAACATTAAACTAATTTTAAATTACCAATTTGCCCCTATGGTTTGCAGAAAGTTACAAATTTTATACCTTCTTTGAATTCGTACTTTTTTTTAATCGGTATAAATGTTATTCAATAAGATAACCAAAGTGGTTACTTTCTAGATATCGTCTTCTAAAAAGATGTTCACAAAGAAGCAGTTCGCACAGATTCTGAAGTTACCTTTTTCAGGTAATTTTTATGAAGTATCCACTGATCAGGTTATCCAAATGTTTAATGAGATGGGACATCAACCCACTCTTGTGAATATCAATTCATTTAAGAATTCGAGTCTAATCTGTGTTTCGAGTTTCCTATTTGGAATTTCGTTAAGGTGTTTGACAGGGAGGAGTTCTAGACTCGATAAGGCTAAACTTGAGGTTTATTTAGTTGTGGCTGGTTTGTATTATGGTCTTAATGTAGGCTATGCTTCGTTGTCGTGGGAAGAATTTGGAACATCAATTTCTCATTCCAAACTAGGGACTGGGGTGTCGAGTGCTGGGTTTTGGTTGATTTTGATAGGAATCTATAGTTAGGAAAATATTCTTGTTCCATCAGGTGTTGCTACTGCTGAGTTTCTTACAATGACAATTCCAAAGGTTATTGTGGATGATGCTACAATATTTCTTGTTGTTGCTCGAATCCCTGGTTTGATGCTAAATTTGGTGGATCCTAAAAATCAATTGTCGATGCAGTATTTGGCTTCTATCAATTCTAGTCCGACTGGTGTTCTTCCACTAAGGTTTCTCAAAAAAAGGGTAGAAGGAACATCAAAAGGATCTAAGGCTCAAAAGACTAAGAAACATGTAGAAAAGCCAAAAGAAGTTGAGGAGGAGTTTGTTAAAGAAATAATACTTACGAAGACTGGTAAAGGGGTACGCAAACGAACCAAGAAACCAACAAAGAAAACTTCTAATTCTGCAACCATGAAGCCTATTCAAGAGCCACTTGTCGAGACTTTTGAGTCAATAGTTGCTGAAACTTCTAATCCTATTCCTAGTACAACTACAATCATACAGGAAAATGAACTAGTTGTGAAAAAGGGTGGTTTCAAAAGGGTTTAGAAACTCCAATTTACCAAAAGGGGAGTTATTTTTGATGGGTTTTGAGCATAATAACATCCTATGGTGCACATGAAACCCTAAAGCTTTGGATCTAGTTTTCTCTAATTGTACACGCAATAATCATCCAAAGTTTGTAACTCTATTCTAGCATACAACAAAATTCGAAATTACATCTAATAAACAAGTTAGAATGTTACCTTTGATTTTAGCTTGAAGATCTTGAGCTTTTGAGAACCTTAACACCTCAAATGGTGTGCCTCTAATAGATCACAAACACCAAGGCAATTGGAGAACACAAGAGAGAGAGAGAGAGGGAAGGGATTTTTGGCTCTAACGAACGCTCTAGGGATTCTGGTAGCCGAAAATTGGATGCCAAGGGCGTCCTTATATAGGTGAGGAATTTTGGTTTCAGTCAAAGACCTAATCCAGTTGCTTAGGCTCTAAGTAGCCCAGAAAATCCTTCTAGAATCCTTACCTTGGACGAAATCTTATGGGCTATCCATAAGGATTTCGTCCACTCTATCTTTAGGGTTCCTCAACCCACTTTGCAATTATCCAATAATTACAATATCAGTCCCCTTAGTTTTAATTAATCTCTTTTGACCACAAATTAATTCTAAATTAATTCTTGACCAATATTAATTAAATAATATAATTTCTCTTTTAATATACTATTCACATAATATATTAATAAATCATAATTATCATCTTTCTCTATTATTCATCCAGTCAAGTTGCTTTGGTGAAGGTAACCCAAAAGGACCATGCTACTATCGGGTCAAGTACGTACCAATTATAGTTATGGGCTTAGACACCTAATCCAATAGTCTCCCATTTGGATAAGTCTAATAACTATAAATGCAAGTACTGTTAGATTACTGTCTAAGTCCATAACTATAATTGGTATGTATTCGACCTGACTTGGCATGGTCCATTTAGGTTGCACTTCACCGGAACAATTATATATGGATAGTCTTTTGAGAATAGTATGTTTGTGATTTATATTAATATATTATAAGTTCTAATATATTAATATGGAATCATATTATTTAATTAGTATTGATAAGAATTAATTTAGAATTAATTCAGTGATCAAAAGAAACTAATTAAATATGGACTCTTATTGGTTATTTGTGATTCCACTTGAGGCTTCCACACTATTGGGGCTAAGCTCTTAAATTTCAAGACTTCAAGCTACATCAAAAGGTATGTTATCTAACTAGGTTTTTGTAGTATAGTTGCTTCATATTATGCGAGTTAGGATGAAACCTTGGAATATTGAATATTTGCATGTATAATAGAGAAAACATAGATCCAAGGTTTATATGGTTGCATGTACACTATAGGAGTGTTAGAATGCTCAAACCCCATTAGTGGTATCAGAGCCTAGGCTTGTTTTCTTTTATACTTGATGAAAATTGCTGAAAATCGAAGTTTGCATGCTGTCTAGACAGCTGACTCGCCGAGTCCATTTAGGGACTCGACAAGTCCATGCCTAAATTCATTCAAATCGTCGAGTTGGTTCATGCACTTGACGAGTTGGACCCCCTGACAGCATATCTTTGAGTTTTAAGGCTGGAATTGGTCTAGAATCATTACCTTAAGCTATTTTGGACCTATAAAACCTGTTTTTGATGTGGTAATGATTATGGTAAACCAATTTTAAAGTTGTTATCAAAATTTCAAGCTTTATGTGTGTTTATGTAATTCTTGAAATTGTCGATATGATTGTTCATACACTTATGAGTTTTGGTAGATCATAGGAATTATTTGCAAAAATTGTTTGTTAGTTAATTATAGATCTAAATGTGTTTTAATGGAGTCCATAATTTGTCCTCAATTTATGGATTACCAAAAGTCATTTCTTTTAAAGATCCATTAAAATGCACAGGTTACAAAATTGAAAAGTCTTTTTGTTTTATAAACTCCATAACTTGTCCTGAAGTTATGGATGTTCAAGAGTCTCTTCATTAAAGTTTTTAAAAACTTAATTAAACTCATGAGTTATGAAAATCCAAAAGTTTTTGAATAGTTCAAAACAGGCCCTCAAGTTTTGGAATTTGTAAAGTCTCACACACACTTTAATTCAAAACCGTGGAGTTTTAAAAGTTAAAATTCAACCCTTATACTTTATAGTATTATAAGTTAATATATATATATATATATATATATATATATATATATATATATATATATATATATATATATATATATATATATATATAAGAACAAAGTCAATCACTGTTAGTAGGCCTCGTTCATGAAGTCGGTCTATAAGGGGGGTATAAGGTCACTGCCTATAAAATGGCAGTTTAATGGGTGTCCACTCTCACCCACAGCTTCCTTGATTGGTGGAGGGTCGTTAGCCGAACGGGTAGGACAAGGACTATAATTTTCATTATAAGTATAATGATAAATATAAAGTAACTAAACCTTTTATAAATTCCCAATCTTAGTTACTTTAGGAAAATGTGAATTTTGTGCTAACCCATGAAATTACACTTTGCACTTTGCTTAAGTTGTTAGTGGAGCGTGTGTAGTTAACCAGCACACTAACCTGGATTTAACAAGGTAGACAAAGGGTAACTTAATGTTTATCATAGGATCGGTGGAGCGCGTGTGGTTAACCGACACATCGATTAAGTGATAAATATTAAGGGTATCAAGTATATTTGTTATTCACACCTTGTTTTGTGATCCTCGGCATCGCAGTCACAAAACTTGAGAGGGCACAATAGAGATTGAAACATGCCATTGAAAAGTTCAACGAATCTCAAAAGATCTAGAAGTTTCAAATCCAATTAAAACCTAATATTTCTATTTCGTTTTTCATGGTGGAAACTGGTGAATCGTCATTCGTCTACCTTCAAATATTTTATAGCTTGGATTACGGCATCCCTCTTCCAAGTTATAAAAGTATTGTGTTGGGTCCTAGCCTTAATATTTCATATTGGCTGTTATATTAAGGACTTAAATCAACTAACTTGAATATCTCCCATTGTAGATCTCTGGTTCAGACAACTAGGATCTTCCCAAATCCCTAGGAACAAGCTTTCCTAATGAAGATGATGTCCCATGGTTGGTTCATGGAAATCATACTTCTCTTCCTTCACCTCTTCTAATTATTCTCCCTAACCCACAAGTTCTTGAATAGTTCAAGGTCACTCAAGCCCTATTGACAAACAAGGTCTATGTGTGCTCACATCTTGGAGATGAAGTCACATATTAACAAGCCGGGAGAGTTGGGTGTCAAAGTATTGAGAAAGTTGGTTGTTCAATCACTTTCTAAGTCACATAGTGAGTTTCCTTTGGGACTACTATGAAACAGACCATGACATGACCCTTAATGATCATATCTATTTGCTAGGTGCTGCTGAATCAAAAATGATTTAGAGCACTGGTAAAGCAAATTTGATTAGAAGATCCACTTCCATGGACATTTACAATGGTAACATTGAAAATCCAGAAAAGCTTTCTCTTCCCAATGGAAAGGGATCGTCCATAGTTAACTCGGTTGACCAAATGGTAAAGAGATAGGCTAAGTCTAAGACAGTTTCGTGTACCATTCCCAAATATTCCATATGCTTATATTACCAAAGGAAGGGGAATTGGTTGTAAAGCTGCCCTATTTACCTGAAATATCATAAGGTTGGTTAAGTCAAAAAGATTGAGTCTACTTCAGGTAAGTCCACTACCTAACTCTATTAAGTTCCTATTTGGAGATTCTTATTACATGATGTGACTGGGTCACATGTTGAAGTTTTAAGAATCAAAGAAAAGAGAGGAAGCTTAAAGAAGAGTAATCTAATTCTGATCGCGAAGATGGATTTCGATCGCATGGTTCGGTGATCAGAATTTTTGAGCTTATACTTGAGAGTTGTGATAGTTTGCTTAGGAATAGATAACAACATTGTTTTCATATGCATTTGAATTATAAGGATAAGTTTTTTTTTCGCAAGTTTTAAATAAAAGAAAAGTTTCGTTTTTATTTATTTTAAGGATCCTTACAATCGCATTTGTGAAAAATTGTTGCTTATATGATTCTGTTAATAGCAATATCGGAAAATGGATTTGATTCTTTCATTTGTGGTAGTGTCTAAATTTACCAAATAATGAAAGATTCTCATTACCCAAGTTTCAGTTGGATAGAAACTTGGAAGCATGCAACTTGTATTGTATGATGAATGAGAATTTTCATCTTTGGAAAATTAAGACTAATTCCTTGTTCACTTGTATTTGTGAGTCAAGTGAAGGACTAAGGGATCAAGTACACATTCTTGTGCACTGGTCAAGTCCACCACAAAGAACGATAATACTATTCGTCATGATTTACTAAAGTTTAGTAAATATGGTTATACTTACAAGTTTAAGTATAATTCTATAACCTTGGAAAAGTTTCAGTGTATAGCAGAACAAATGAGAAGAATCAAATTAGGCAGAAAGATAAAAACTTTCTCAAATCTGAAAAGATGGGAGAGTACTTTAGTATCATGTTTATGATCATCTTAATGATTATGAAACCATATCACAATTGATTCTCTAAGGACATCTTAGTGCATGTGTTTGACTAAGAAGAGGAATCGTGAATTGCTGAATTGGTTAAATCTAAAGATGAACCATACCTCGTTCCAAAGTTGAGTCTTAGAGTAATACTCCAAGATTGTAACTTGAGTGACATAATCTTGAGAAGGTTTATAACACTTGTCAAATGTACAAGTAAAATGTGTCCTACTCTTGTACATTTGAAATTGGTAAGTTGTGATGTTTTGGATAAAACAGAGACCAACTTAGGCCAATTGTGTGAAGTGTTTGTCTTGATAAGAATCCGCACTGTCTCTTGAAGGATTGGGTCTTGGCAAGAGAGTCTTATATGTCAAGAGGACAGTGGGAGTCTAAAATATCATGGAAGAGTCTAATCAAGAATAAAACCTATAGTTTATCACTAGCACATGACTTGAGGCTTATAACCTATCATGTTGACATATTCCTATTTCTGTGCCCATTCCAATTAAAGTTATCTTTGCATATGAGTTCTGAGATTTCTCAATCGGTTGCATAACAACTTGGAAGCACTGGCAGGCCCTTGTGTTACCAGGTGGCAAGAAGTTAAGAGTGCACAAGTTCGGTCCATATGAGTTTGGATTTGTCACTAACCTTGTCTTGTGATTATGGTTTTGACAAATTCATGTGGATAGGAACACATACACCCTAAAATCTAAGTGTCATAAGGTTTCTCTCCGATTCATGAAAATGACGGTGAGGAAACGTTTTCACTAAGAGGTTTTAAGTAGATAGTAATTATGATATTTGCATTCTCAAAGTCGTTAGTGGAGCGTGTGTGGTTAACCAGCGCACTAACATAGACTTGTGAGAAATGGCAAAGGTCTAAACAATTGAGACTATGATTATGACATCCCTTTTCATAGTTTTGGAAATTGTTTAGACACACATGTGAGCTAACTAAGGAAATGTGTATGATTTTGATAAAGTTTTATCAAAGCATCTCGTATAAGAAATTTGAACTTTCGTAAGAAAGTCAATAAAGTATTGATTTCTAGAAGTCCACCTGATTTCTGAGTACATGTCAAAGCTAGTGGGAGCATAAGTGTTATTGCTAATAATCATCATGTTAATGAGAGCATGATAATTATGATAAGTGTTGCAAGTTAGCAATATTAATTATAGAAAACAAAAGTTTCAATTGGGAAAAGTTGTTTTGCTATAATTAAGGGAGAGGAAATTATACTTCATTTCAATTCTAAAAGCTTAGATTGAGATTTTAATCAAATTTAGTCAAGTATATATATATATATATATATATATATATATATATATATATATATATATATATATATATATATATATATATGAATGTTATGTTGGAATGGTTCAACATATTGAAACTCTATATATGGTGACATTATTTGCGTTCTAAAATTCGATTATGATTACGACATCCCTTTTCATAATCTGAATTGTGAGAACACGGCAAATAGAAATAGAAATATTATAGCAAAAGACTGTTATAGTATCATGTGTTTATGTGAGACATCATGAATAGTGTCCCGTATGCTTCGGATATATGTTCGATTGCATGTTCTATAATATTCATATGCTCTAAATTTTTCCAAATGCCTAGAGAATTAAGAGGGAAAAAGTACTAGAACTAGATATGACTAGTTTGATTAAGCAATTGTCGAGGACAATCTAAGCTTTACCAAAGATTGGTTGCTCAGGGACAGTTAGAAGTATGGTGTGAATTTTTGGAGAGGACCATATTGACATATTCTGAAAAGAGGCAACTCTTGTTCAGAAGTGATAATCAAAATGAGAATATGGAAATATTCCCATAGGTGGAAGTTATTCATTAAATCTGTATAAGATTAGGAAACTTAATGCAAGAAGGATGTTCAAACCAATGTACTTTGAATTTGAGACTTTGTTTTCATGGAATGATCTCCATTGGAATACTATGTAATGACTATTGACAAGACTTTGTGACTTTATGCATAATCATTACAAGAGGATCAGTTCATATAAGTTTAAAATCCAACAAGATTTTGGTAATTGGCAGGAATTCGGAATTCTTGCATTTGCGATAAGGATTTAAGATTGTGAAATGAGAATCATTGGAATTATGTTCAATCGATTTGTTCCAGAAAGTAAAGATCATAGACAAACATAGTGTGTGTACTTGGTGTATGGCATGACTAGTGTTTATAAAACATAGTGTACATGCTTGGAGCATGGGACAACTCTTTTTTTTAATTCAAGTATAAAGTTGATAATTTGAAACAGTATGCAATGAATAATGTGTAATCAATATGGTGATAAATAAAAGGTGTTCTATTTATATTCATAAGTTCTGAGACCATATTGGATTCGATTATTCTTGTGTTTAAGTTTGCATGTTTGACTTCCAGAATAACTAGGTCGTTCTTCCTGAATGACTATGTTATTCAAACCAACCACAGTCGATAATACGTTGGAAGTAGGTATTAAGGGAAGACTGTCATGAAGCTGGTTTGCAGATGACCAAGGTATTGGACATATCAAGAGTTGCTACAACATTCATGAGTGCTCATAAGTTCTGAGTATTAGATTAAACCTACGCTCATTTGACTCACTTCATGGATTTTATCACGAGTGATCATGAGACGATAATATCTTATATTCTTCAAACCTAGAGATATGAGTTGTTGCCTATGAGTTGGTTATACATTGATTGTACGAAAACGCATTGGTAACTCGATGTTATAAAACATGCCTTTGTGTATGATTCAAGAAGTAGTAGAACAAGCATATGAGTCGAAGTTTATCCATTCATTTTACCCTTAAATGGATAAAAGCGATATATGTGGGCCCCTCGATGATCTAGTGATGACACCCTGAAGTGCTTGGCCAAGCCTAGACTGATTTGGTTTGTTCAATTAGTCAGTCGTCATAAATCGGAAATCGGGAAACAACAAATGGATAGAGAGAATGATTATAATCCATGTCTCAGTCCATATGATATATAGAATGGAGGAATATATGATCCCTTATCTAATGGACAAGTCATTGACTAAGGTTAGAGTTCTACAGCGGCTTTAAGAGCTACGATTGCTAGTCGGGTTTTGGAGTCATACACAATAATAGGTTTAGAATTATCCAAGTGGGAGATTGTTGGATTAGTGTCTAAGTCTATAACTATAGTTGGTATGTATTTGACCCGACTTGGCATGATCCATTTGGGTTGCACTTCACCGGAACAATTATATATGGATAGTCTTTTGAGAATAGTATGTTTGTGATTTATATTAATATATTATAAGTTCTAATATATTAATATGGAATCATATTATTTAATTAGTATTGATCAAGAATTAATTTAGAATTAATTTAGTGATCAAAAGGAACTAATTAAAGATGGACTCTTATATATATATATATATATATATATATATATATATATATATATATATATATATATATATATAATGGGCCAAGTTCATTTAGGTTGGGCTAAGCTTTCATGGATAGTCCATGGAGTGCTTAACCCATGGATCCTATGGAAATGAAAGGTCATGGGTATTAGGGTTTACATGAATGTAACCCTAATCCTCCATACTATATAAAGAGGTCCTTGGCACTTGAAATGGGCACTAGTGTGTGAGAAGAAAGGGTGGGTTGATTTCTAGAAGTGCTAGCTATTCTCTCAAGTTTTCCAAGGTGGTTTTGGTCATATGTGATTCCACTTGAGGCTTCCACACTATTGGGGCTAAGCTCTTAAAGTTCAAGACTTCAAGCTACATCAAAAGGTATGTTATCTATTTAGGCTTTTGTAGTATAGCTGCTTCATATTATGCTAGTTAGGATGAAACCTTGGAATATTGAATATTTGCATGTATAATAGAGAAAACATAGATCCAAGGTTTATAGGTTTGCATGTACACCATAGGAGTGTTAGAATGCTCAAAACCCATCAAGTACGACTTCAAAATCCGACTAGCAATCGTAGCTCTCAAAAGCCGTTGTCGAACTCTGACACGTCCTATAGATAAGGGATCGTATAGTCCTCCGTTCTCAAGATATCGTGAGAACAATCACATGGAACATAGTCATACTTATTGTCCAACAGTTTGTTTCCCGATTTCTAATTTGTCTAACATAGAACTTAATTTAACACATCAACTTATTCCTAACCGGGCTCGACACATAAGTCAAACCAAATCATCGAGGGGCTGAAGATATTGCTTTTACCCTTGTAGGAGAAAAGGAACAGATAAACTTTGACTCGTATTCTTGTACTATTTGCTCATCAAATCATACACAACAATACGTTTTATAACATCAAGTTATTGATGCATTTACACATTATCAATGTACAACCAACTTGCAAACAACAACTCATATATATATATATATATATATATATATATATATATATATATATATATATATATATATATATCTAGGTTTAAAGACTATATGATATTATCGTCTTACAATCACTCGTGATCAATTCCATGAAGTGATTCAGGTAAGCACGGGTTTAATCCAATACTCAAATCTCTTTTCAGGAGCACTCATAAACGTTGTAGCAAACTTTTGCTATGTTTAAATGCTTTAGACAGTCTACATGCCAATTCGTGACAGTCTTCTTTAATACTTACTTCCAACGTATGATCGACTGTGGATAGTTTAACTAATTTTATTATTTAGGAAGTCAAAACATGCAAAGTGAAACAATAGTAAATAATTAACACAAGACAGTAACTTCACTTATAAATAAAACACCTTTTATTTAATCATCAAATGTTAATTACAATTTATCTATTACAAGTTTCTAAAATCTATCTAATCACTTAAACTAATATCGTCCTTCAACCCAATGTTCCTAGCATGCTACAAGTGCTTAACCCTACTTAGTCCCTTCGTAAGGGGATATGATGGGTTGTCCTCAAACGATACTCTTTTCACTATGAAGAGTCCCTCTTCTAACCGATGTCTAATAAAGTGATATTTCATGTCGATATGCCTGGATCTGCCATGATCCCTTGGTTCCTTGGTTAAGGCAACCGCACCTTCGTTATCACAGAAAATCTCCATAGGCTCCTTTATGGCCGGTACAACTCCAAGGTCTCCAATGAAGTTCTTTAGCCATATTGCCTCCTTCGACGCTTCGCTCGCTACACTCTGATTCGCACGTTGAATCTGTTGGAGTAGTGTCTAAGCCCGTAACTATATTTGGTATGTACTTTACCCGGTTGTGCATGGTCATTTTGGATTGCCTTCACCAAAGCAACTTGACAAGGGAATTTAAGGAAAGAGAGAGGATATTATGGTTTATTAATATATTATAAGAATAATATATTAAAGGAGATATCATATTTATTTAATTAGTATTAGTCATAAATTAATTAGGAATTAATTTGGTGACTAAAGGAAATTAATTAAATAAAGGGGCTTAAACTGTCAAATGTGTGATAGTTAAGTTTTGGGCTGGGAAACCTAATGGACTAAGGGGGAATGAAATTATGATTAAGGATCATCATATTTTTGTCCAAGGCCCTATTCCAGAAGGTTCCTTGGGCTGCTTGGTCATCAAGTTGTCCATTAGGGTTTAGACTAAAACCCTAGCAGCCTACAATATAAATAAGACCCCTAGCCTTCAATTTTCGGCCACTTGCTTCCCAAGAGAAATCATAGGCCGAAATTAAGCATCCGCCCTCCTATCTCATAGTTTCCTTCTTGTTTGTGGTGTTTGTAAGCCATTAGAGGAGTTACAATTGTGACTCTAAGCTCCAAGAAAGAAGATTCAAGCTTCCATTGAAGAGGCAAAACATCTAGATCTGATGTTATATGTTAATTTCAAAATTATGTATGCTAGATTAGGGTTTGTAAGTCTTGGATTCATTGCATGTACAATAGAGAAACCTAGATCCAAGCATTAGGGTTTGTATGAGCACATAGGATTGTTCTTATGCATAAAACCCATCAGAATCAGCCACGGTCTCCTGCTTGGAACTCTTCCAAGTCACTGCTCCTCCATTTAGGGTAAAGACCCAGCCTGACTGAGATCGGAAAGTATCTCGGTCTGTCTGAAAACTAGCATCACTATACCCTCGTAGTCTCAAGTCATCACTCCCACTGAGGATAAGGAACCATTGCTTAGTCCTTCGTAGGTACTTAATAATATTCTTTACTGCGATCCAATGAGCTTTACCAAGGTTCCCTTGATATCTGTTGACCATGCTCAAAGCGAAGGCCACATCAGGGCGAGTACATGTCATAGCATACATGATTGAGCTAACTGCGGAAGCATAAGGTACTCTGCTAATCTCTGCTATCTGAGCATCTGCACTTACGATCTGAGTCTTACTAAGTTTGGTATTGCTTTGGATTGGTCACTCCCCCTTCTTGGAATTTTCCATGCTGAAACATTTCAACACTTTATCCAAGTAAGTACTTTGACAAGTCCTATTAGTCTCTTACTCCAATTTCTCAAAATCCTTATCCCTAGAATAGAAGCAGCTTCTCCAAGGTCCTTCATAACGAAGCACTTCCTAAGCCAGGACTTAACCTCTTGCAAAGTTGGAATGTCGTTTCTTATGAGTAGTATGTCATCCACATACAATACGAGAAGCTAACTATACTCCAACTAGCTTTGACATATACACATGACTCATCCTCGCTTCTCGTAAAGCCAAACTCTTTGACTTTCTCATCGAAACAAAGATTCCATCTGCGAGATGCTTGTTTCAATCCGTTAATGGATTTCTCAAGCTTACCCACTCTATTAGGGTGCTTCGCAACAACAAAAACCTCTGGCCGACTCATGTAAACATACTCAGCCAACTTCCCATTAAGGAAAGCGATTTTGACATCCATCTGCCATATTTCATAATCATGAAACGCGGCTATGGCTAGCATAACCCTTATAGACTTTATCTTCGCAACTGGTCAGAAGGTCTCATCATAGTCAATTCCAGGAGTTTGAGTAAAGCCCTTTGCAACCAATCGCACCTTATACATGTGTACTTTCCCATCCATGTCGGTCTTCTACTTGAAGATCTATTTGCACCCGACCGTCTTACGACCTGGTATATTGTCAACCAAGTTCTAAACTTGATTGTCATACATGGACTAAATCTCGCTGTCCATCGCCTCTTTCCATTTTGCAAACTTCGGGCCTGCCATGGCTTCCTTGTAGTTGTTAGGTTCATCCAAATTTACTAGTGTACTATCACTAATAAACGTATCACCCTCAGTTGTTATATGAAAACCATACCACACAGGTGGAACACTAACACTACTGGAACGTCTAAGAGGTAAGGACTCATCAACAGGTTCAATAGGAGTTTCCTCCTCGGGTTGATCGCTAGTGTTAGAGGTTCCTTCATCACTTAACTCGTGAAGCTCTTCAAGGTCAATTTGCCTCCCACTGTCCTCTTGGCATATGAGTTCTCTCTCGCGAAAGACCCCTCTCCTTGCAACGAAGACAACATTGTCACTCGATCTATAGAAGAGATATCCAAAAGACTTTCGCGGATAGCTGATGAAAATACAACGCTCACTATGAGGTTCGAGCTTGTCGTGAGTCTCTCGTCTTACGAAAGCCTCGCAACCCTAAACCTTGATATGTGCTAACGAGGGAACTTTACATATCCATATCTCGTGAGGTTTTTTGGCAACCTTCTTAGTTAGGATTAGATCAAGGATATGGGCGGCAGTCTCTAAGGCATACCCCCAGAATGAGATAGGTAGGAAAGCACGACTCATCATGGAACGAAACATGTCCAACAAGGTCCGATTGTGCCTCTCAGCCACACCATTAAGTTGTGGTGTCCTAGGTGGCGTCAATTGTGAAACAAATCCACATTCCTTAAGATACTCATTGAACTCGATACTAAGATACTCACCACCTCAATCAGATCGTAGCATCGTTATCTTCCTACCCACCTGATTCTCCACTTCTTGTTTAAACTCTTTGAACTTTTCAAAATTTTCTAAATTATGCTTGATTAAGTAGATATACCCATATCTGCTATAATCATCAGTAAAAGTCACATAGAAGCGGGTCGCATCCCTTGTGGTGGATCTGAAGG
Source organism: Lactuca serriola (assembly GCF_051521515.1). Classification (NCBI taxonomy): domain Eukaryota; kingdom Viridiplantae; phylum Streptophyta; class Magnoliopsida; order Asterales; family Asteraceae; genus Lactuca; species Lactuca serriola. Next base: position 253,251,914 of record NC_136410.1, on the reverse strand, counting down.
GCCCACATACATCAGTATGTATGAGATCCAACAAACCCTCACCCCTTTCATAAGTACCAGTGAAGGCTGACTTGGTCATCTTTCCAAGTAAACAAGACTCGGAAGTGTCATCAGATTTTAGGTCAAACGACTCCAACACTCCATCCTTTTGGAGTTGGGCTATACGCTTCTTGTTGACATGTCCAAGACGACAATGCCACAAGCATTATTTGTCCAAACCATTGGACGAATCGATTTGCAACACATTATTTCCTAAGTTGTCTACAACCATCACAGTTTCATATATTTCATTACAAAGCAATATTTCAAAGTAAAAAGTACCATTCAAGAAAGCGTAATAGAACCAATTTCATTATTAAATGAAAATCTAAAACCTTGTTTATATAAACCATGAAAAGAAACAATGTTTCGTGTCATTTCTGATGAGTAGCAACAATTATTCAAGTCTAGACCTAACCCACTACTAAGCACTAAAGAGTAAACTACAATCTTGGTGACATGCGACACTTTCCTATTCCCCATGATCAGGTTCATCTTCCCATGCTCCACATCCATACTTCTTCTTCGACCCTGCAAATCAGAACAAATGTGAAAACCATATCCTGTATCGAGGACCCAAGAACTAGCATGTGATGTGTGATTAGATTGAATAGTATAAATACCTACGAAGGTGGGCTTTATTTTCCCATCCTTGATGTCCTGCAGATACTTCGGACAAATTCGTTTCCAATGCCCTTTCTCATGGCAGTAGAAGCACTCTACTTCTTTTGGGTTGGTAGAGGGGGTAGCAGAACCAGATTTGGTCCCACTAGAAAAGGATCCATCATTGGGCTTGCCCTTGTGGCTCTTAGAAGGAGTCTTCCTCTTCTTCCCTTTACCTTGCCCAATAGCCAAGACACGGGCAACAACAGTAGGAGTTGATACAACAGATTTTCCCTTAAGACTACTCTCAGTAGTCCTAAAGCTTGCTCAAAGTGACCTCCTCCTTGTTCATGTGATAGGTCATAAGAAATTGGTCGTAGCAAGGAGGTAAAGAGTGTAGGATTATGTTAATCGCTAACTCTTCGTTGAAGCTGACATTCAACTTCAGCAAGCGGTCCACGAATCTCTGCATCTTCTGCAAGTGGGCCGTGATGGACTCTCCATCCTTCATTTTAGTAGTGATCATCGAGGCGATGATCTTGTACCTTTCCTGCCTGGCACTTCGATGGTACCTTTCCATCAAATCTTGGTGCATATCGTAGGGATAGAAGTCCTCGTAGGACTTTTGGAGTTCAACAGTCATTGTAGCGAACATGATACACGACACCTTTGTCGCGTCTCTTTCATGTGCCTTGTAGGCAGCTATTTCTTCAGGAGTAGCAGTATTGATGTTAACCTCCTTAAGGTCCTTATCGAGAACATACTCTTTGTCCTCGTATCGAGTCACCATTCATATGTTATGAATCCAATCGTTGAAGTTGGTGCCATTGAAAATCACTCTCCTACAAAGGTTCATGAGAGAGAAGGAGCCAGAAGAGTTCGGGCTAGAAGCGTTGTTGTTTGGAGTAGACATCTGAAAAAGAGACAAAGTTTTGATTAGATATGAATCCCCAATTAAACACCCAAATGAGAAATAAGGGCTAGGACCCAACACAATTATTCATAATTCAAAAAAGGGATGTCGTAATCTAATTGCAAATAATTTGAAGGTAGGTAAATGACAATTTACCAATTTCCACCATGAAAAACGAAAAAGGAATTTAAGTTTTAAATGAATTGAAATTCCTAGATTCTTTTGGGATTCATTGAAATTTTCAATGGCATGTTTAAATCTCGATTATGCCCATCAAGTTTGTGACTGGGATACCGAAGATCACAAACAAGGTGTGAATAACCATGCAAATGTGTTTGGTGCTCTCGATGTCATTTACCAACTAACCAATGTTTCGGTTAGCCACACATGCTCCACTAGTCTATGATAAACATCGAGCCACCATTTTCCACCCAAGCTAGTCCCAAATTAGTGTGTTGGTTAGTCACACACGCTCCACTAACGACTTGGCAAGGTGCAAAGTGCAATTTCATGAAATAGCATACATTTTCACATTTTCCTAAAGTAACCAATATTGGGAATTTGTAAAAACATTTAGTTACTTTATATAATCATTATACTTATTGATGAGGATATAGTTGTCATATCCTACCCATTCGGCTAACGACCCTCAACCAGTCAAGGAAGCGGTGGGTGAGAGTGGACACCCATTAAACCACCATTTTATAGGCAATAACCTTATACCCTCTTTATAGACCAACTTCGTGAATGAGACCTACTAACGGTAAGACTAACTTGTCTTATACATATATATATATATATATATATATATATATGTCACACCCCAAAACCGGAACGGTGGAAACGTTCTGGGGTGGATGACGTCATGTCAAGTATCAGAACATATGCAGTATAGTAATCAAAGTACAACAATCATTGCATTAATAGTAATAGTTTTACATCGGTTTACATTGTATAGAATCATCAAGGTAATACAAGTAATAATATAGATGCAGCTTGGTACTAAACGGTCTTCACCAAAAGCGCCTGAGATGTACCTTTCTATTGCTGACTTGAGAATACAAGTTATTCGAAAGCGAGTATCAGCATTTTTACAAATGCTGGTGAGTTCATAAGTATTTAGTGTCATTTTATCCAAATAACTTTATATAAGTAGTAGTTTTAAAGTATACAGTGAATTAGAGTCCTTTCTAGAAATCCTATATTTTCTAATTAAAAGTAGTCTTCTACCAAGACTGGAAAGAGTTATGTGGTAAAAAGTAATTTTTCCTTAACACTATCATTATCAAAATGTGGTATTGATTTTGAAAGAAAGTAGGAGAATATCAGGGAAAAATAACATATGCCTCAGCAGTGGAGACTGCTGACTAAGGCAAAAAGAAATCATAGACTCCAAGAGAGTATCGAATGAACGGTACGCCTGGGTCAGTCTAACAAAAGGGAGACACAGACCCCAGACAATATCAAATGAAAGATACGTCTAGCAAGGTCTAAAAACAGTGAACACAGACCCCAGACAGTATCAACTGAATCATACGTCTAGCAAGGTCTAAAAACAGTGAATACAGTGTTAAAACCCGTTACCTTAAGGCCATGAATTATAAGGTAACCCCGAGATACTCATAACCATACTGATAGACACTAGAGAACTTGACGCCCTGAAAGCGTTAGTGTAAGTGTGACATTTGTCACCCCTTGGCTTGGTAGGCCGTGGACTGTAGCTAGTAGTCAGGCTGCGGGGGTGTCAATCCCGTATAGATCTATACACACAATGTCCACTCTCCCTACAAGAGACTCTGGTTACCAACTTGACAACGGAGAAGGCCGTGTACTGAAGATGTATCTCGTATAGTGAGATCTGATGTAAAATATTGGACTAATGATAGAGACTCACAACTGAACTGACTAATGTAAACCTATATGTCTATGCTTGTATACATAATATATAACTAATGATCAAACGACCTTCGGACGGACATCCGATCCCACTAGACCACATCTCAACGAAGAAAAGGAAAGAGGGCGAACAAGCCTTCCTAAGTCCTTTAAACATTATATATATATATATATATATATATATATATATATATATATATATATATATATATCTATACAAGCACAGGCATACATTTAACAAATAGGAACATATAACGAAGTTTAAGTGTTTAACAAGTAGAAGCGTTTCACAAAGTATAAGTGTTAACAAGTAGGAGCGTATCGTGAAGTAGAAGCGTATCGTGAAGTATAAGCGTATCGTGAAGTATAAGCGTAAATAAGTAGGAGTGTATTACGAAGTAAAAACGTTACGAAGTAGTAGCATTAACTAAGTGGAAGTATAACGAAGCAGTAGTATCTAACAAAGTAGGAGTATAAAAACATGGAAGGAAACTTTGATGAAAACTTTGGAAAACCTTTATACTTGAGAAAATCACGACTTGGTATTCTTTTGTAAAATAAGTTTGAAAACCTTTAGAAATCCTCTGAAAATCTTTCATAAACAAGTTTTGATTATAGCTTTGATGAAAACAATATAAGTAAAGAAAGCCTTTGCTTAAAATGTTGTTGTAACTGAGTTTGAAATAAAATATACAGCGCGGGAGACAATTTGAGAAGAGCTTTGAACAAGTAAAAACGTTTTAGAAAACCATTTATAGTATCATACTTGGTAAAACAGTTGACAGTGTAAGAAATCCTTGTGCATGCGGGTTATCAATCACATGTGATTGATATGATAACTGGCATGCTTAACTTGTATTCCCCCTCCCTATAAAAGCATGTAAAAACATTTAAAAGGTTAATTCAGGGGTATGAACTCACATGTTGTAAGTGGATCGGGTGAAGGTGTCGGTATAGGATGCTAAGTGTCAAGTGAGGACTTGACCACACACGCGAATCCTATTTAACATGTAATGATACATTTAAGTATCCAGTTAGTCATTTAATAACTAATTAAGCAAGTAAGGATGTCATACGTCATAAAAACACTTTGCTACAAGTGCTAGAAGTGTCCCGGGTAACATCTAAGGGTGTGTATGGCCTAGATAGGGAGTTTACTCTTCAAGAGTAAACTCTTTATAGAGTTTACGGCCCTAAGACCTTGTCCCCATGAGTTTATGGTCGTAAACTCATGGATGGTGTGTTCTTTGATGCATTAAGGTCTTATAACACTTGTGGTATTAGGCTAGGTTCAAATCTAGGGCTTATGAAGGGTTTAAGGCCTCAAATGGACCATTTTTGGGAGTTTACGGCCCATAACCACTCCTTGAGGAGTTTACGACTGTAAACACATGAGTTTACGGTAGTAAACTCATGTTGGTCCATTTCTTTTGTTTTTTGGTGGCTCTAACTCATTCATGTAAGGTTCTAACCACTTTTAGGAGCATAGGAAGGTGTTTAGGCACTTAAACACCTTGGAAAGGTGTTTACGGTCTAACAATATGTTCTTGGGGAGTTTACTACCTTAAACACATGATTTTACGGTAGTAAACTCATTTTTTCCATAAATCCTATGTTTTGGTGGTTGTAGGTTAAGCATACGAAGTTCTAGGTCCAATTCCAAGCCATACAAAGTGTTAAGGGCACTTTAACACCCTTTGGGGGTGTTTATGGTCTAAGAATAGGTGTTTACGGTCTAAGAACCTTCTTGGACCGTAAACTCAACTGTGACATGATTTTGTATGCTTTGGTGCATCAAACGAAGGATTACAAGGCTCGAAGCACTCATGGAAGCTTTTGGAAGCTCTTAGAGGTGTTTGAGGGGTAGTTTAACACTTAGACATGTGTTTATGGCCCATGAACATGGGTTTATAGTCTAAGAACATCCTTAGACCGTAAACTCATGTTTACTCCCCATTTGGTCCGATTTTGTTGTTCTAAGTCCTTTCGGGTAAGCCTCTAAGCCATTGCTAAGCAGGAGAAGTGGTTTGGAAGGGTTTTTGAGCATTAAAACCCCATTATGAGTGTTTACGGTCCATGAAGGTGTTCTTGGACCGTAAAATCATGTTCTTGAGGGTTTTGGGTGATTAAGTCACGAATTTGCAAGCTAGATAAGTTAGATAACAAGCTAGGAAGGTTTACTTATCGATTTGAGGCTCGGAGGGGCGATTTTTGACCAAAACTCGTTTGTAGAGAGAGAAAGTAGAGAGAGAGAGAGAGTCTAAGGTGGGAATGAAACCCACTCAACCCTTATATAGGGTGGAGTTTATGGCTTGGCTGGGGTTCACCTGACACCAACCGCGAACGGGGTTTTTCGCAACTATTATTAATCACGGCAAATTTTAAAATTATACCGCCTTAATTTTTGTTTGCTTGACGAATATTATTTAAAATATTCCAACGGATTTAAATTCGGTCAAAAATATTTTCGGGATGAAATTGGCTAATTTTTGACGTAATTAATTTTGACGTTAAAACTAACGGAAATTTTTGGGTTTGTCACAATATATATATATATATATATATATATATATATATATATATATATATATATATATAATTAGTCTTATAATATTATAATAGTATAAGGGTTGAATTTTTAACTTTCAAAACTCTAAGGTTTAGAATTTAAATACTCAAAAATAAACTTTTAATCAAAAAATTTAAATTCCATAACTTGAGGGCAAAATTTGAAACTTTTCAAAATATCTTTTAGATCAAATTTTAAAAATAATTAAATATCATATAATTAATATTTATCACATAATTTGACCTAATCTATTTTCTTTCAAGATAAATCAAATCAAAAATACAAATAATTAATCTTTATTATATAAAACAAATAATTATCTTAAATTTGACAATTATCTACTAATTGGTGAAGGATATCCAATACCATACAGTTCAAATCGATTTTTGATAGCTAAAAACGTTCATGGTAATTATCCTTAACCAATTCTAGTCAAAATCCTGAAAAATTAGCCACCAGACGAGCCGACTCGCCGAGCTAGACTTGGGACTCGTCGAGTTGCCCTGACTCGTCGAGTTCAACAGGGGACTCAACGAGTAGCTGCGACAGATTCCAGATTTCGACTTCCAGCAGCTTGGATCGATTAAGCAAGGCATCAAATACAATATAAAAACAGCAAGGCTCTGATACCACTAATGAGTTTTGAGCATAACAACATCTTATGGTGCACATGCAAACCCTAAAGCTTTGGATCTAGTTTTCTCTAATTGTACATGCAATAATCATCCAAAGCTTGTAACCCAATTCTAGCATACAACAAAATTCGAAATTACATCTAATAAACAAGTTAGAATGTTACCTTTGATTGTAGCTTGAAGATCTTGAGCTTTTGAGAACCTTAGCACCTCAAATGGTGTGCCTCTGATAGATCACAAACACCAAAGCAATTGGAGAATGCAAGAGAGACAGGGGAAGGGATTTTTGGCTCTAAGGAACTCTCTAGGGTTTCTGGTAGCCAAAAATTAGATGCCAAGGGTGTCCTTATATAGGTGAGGAATTAGGCTTTCAATCAAAGACCTAATCCAGTTACTTAGGCTCTAAGCAGCCTAGATGATCTTTCCAGAATCCTTAACTTGTACGAAATCTTATGGGCTATCCATAAGGATTTCATCCGCTCGATCTTTAGGGTTCCTCAGCCCACTTTGTAATTATCCAATAATTACAATATCAGTCCCCTTAGTTTTAATTAATCTCTTTTGACCACAAAATTAATTCTAAATTGATTCTTAACCAATATTAATTAAATAATATGATTTCTCTTTTAATATATTGTTCACATAATATATTAATAAATCATAATTATCCTCTTTCTCTATTATTCATCCAGTCAAGTTGCTTTAGTGAAGGAAACCCAAAAGGACCATGCAACTATCAGGTCAAGTACATACCAATTATAGTTATGGGCTTAGACACCTAATCCAACAATTTCATGAGACGTTTTGAGTCCTAGATCTCCAACATCAAAGAAGCGTCGAGCTTTAGAATTTGCGCAAGGGTTAAAGAAGAGAAAACATGATCAAGTTGAAGTTCAATTTTATAAAGTAACTGTCAAGACAGAGAATGATAGCGATGGGTCAGATATTCGATTTGAGGATTCTTTTCATGTCTCGCCACGAAAGGATACCCCTATCGAGTCAATTTTTGAGGGGACAAGCATTCCTGGTGTCACTATGAACGTATCTGATACAGGTGAAAACATCGATTTTGGTGAACAACAACCCATAAACATCCCTGAGAAGGCTACAATCATACCATCCGGTGTTTCGCATACCAATTCCGTTATGGAGGAAGGCGAAACTCCATACATCAATGTGCACTAATCTAATAACAAGCAAAATGTAAACATGGATGAAGGGATGAATACAATCAACATAACAATAGCTTCGACAACAACTGATACATCAACTATTTACCACCACTAACATCACTAATTACTTCTTCCATTCCTGTTACAACTGTGTCACCAATCTTTGTTGGTGTTGTGTAAGAACCAATTACCACTCTTTTCTCTTCAAAATCAGCTAAGGCTGAGAAGTGATTTCAAGAAAATGAAGTTGATGATGAAGACATGACGGTTTCGTTTGTAGAAATTCAGTTCAATCCAGAAGAAGAAGATATCCCTGATGATTTAATCATTTTAGGTAAACAATACAAGATTCTCAACTCCAAAATGAACTCTGTTTTTCAATTTATGGGTAATACTATAGGTAAGAATTATGTCACTAGAGTTGAAGTTGATTATTTGTTGAAAGCTCAAGAATCTCGCTTACGAACTTTGAATGGGGAGGTTGATAAGAATCATGAAGAGAGATTGGTTACTCACTCTTCAAGTTTTAATCATGAGATTACCAAGCTTCGTGATGTTGCTAAAGCACGTCATGAAATCATTGTGGAAAATATAACTGAAACGAAAGAGTCTCTTCATCTCAAGGTTACTAAGTTTCAAACCTCGATGTCGAAAGAAGTTAAGAAGTTGGAGGATAATTATAATTTTTTGCATGAAAAGGTTGATGTTGTAGCTGGTGCAACAACTCGCTTGGTTGAACTCGACAAGGATTATTCAAAAGATCTTAAAGCTAGGTCTTAGAAATATGGAAATGTGTTTGGAAATGTTGAGGAGTTTTTTGTATAGTATTAAAAAGGAATTGGATCGTCCAAAGCTTCCGGTGAAGATACAGGAGTAGTTGTTAGGAAGATTATGTCTACTCAAATTCCATAAACATTCCCAATGAAGCGTGTAGTTGTATCATCAACAACTTCTACAATAGAAAATTTTGATCAATTGAAAGTCCAATCAAAAGGGATTTCGATTAATGAGGGTGCAGGAGGTTCGAGCTCTGCTTTTGTCAAAACAGCTTCCAATAATGATCCGAAAGGCAAAGGAAAATCCATTGAAGTTGTTCATTCTAATGAAGAAAAGAAGAGATTATAAGCTATTGAATTGGAAAAACAGAGGCAAATAAATAGTATTTTGAGGCAAAGAGAAAAATGATCCGCCATGCTTGAACAAGGGAGATCCCAACAAACATTGGTGCTACGAAACGATCAAGATAGCAGTACATGGAAAAAATGATGAATTCAGGAAAGCATCAAAGAAGAGCTATGATAGAGAGAAATCAAATTTTAATTAGCTTGATTTTCAAATCAATCACAATCTATTCACATCTCCACAATTCCATATCACAGATAATTTCAAAGAAAAAGACAAATTCAAAAAGTTGAAGATTCATTTTCACGCAGTTTTAGGAAAGAGTGAGGATGAAGTATGGTCCCTTGTGAAAATTGTGAAAGTAATGACGATTGTGCATGATACGTTGTTCGAAGGATTGATATAAATTTTTTTATGTTGTTGTAAGGGAAAATAACGTGGTGATCGATTTCACAGTGGCAGATTTTCCTTTGATGAAATTAAATGATCTTGTTGTGGTGACAAATATTTTTAGCATTGTTGATGTGTTGAAATTGACAGAGGCGAATATGGATGCTTTCATTCTTGGGTTTTCTTATATTAAGACTTTTGTTGATGGTTATTATGAGTACTTGGCTATCATTGATATTGATCTTGCTTTAGTTGTCAACAAAGTTGCAAAAATGCCTCAATCATTGTTAAAAAGTATGAATATTGATAAATTTGACGATGGTGTGATCATTCATCAACCATTTGGTATGGTATTTCAAGGAAAGAATAAAAAAGGGAATTTGACAAAGTTGTTGTTTCAAGTTACTGATCTTGAAAGATACATGAATTCTAATTTCACAAATCTCCTAACTCAAACCAATAATTGCAAAACGAATGAAAATGAAGACAAGTTGGAGATTAAAAAGATCATGATTCGTAGGAAGCTTATACACACACTGAAGATGATAGCGTGAAGTTTTGACTGTTCTTAATAAAGGGAGATTTTAGGGTCGAAAGTAGGTTGTGAGAGTCGAAAGCTATATCTTTCATTATGTGTCTATAAGTGTTGAAAGCAAAAGCACTTTCGACATGTTATCTATTTATAAGGCATTGTAGTTTTGTTATGTCACGTTTAGTCCTTGTATTTTTTGTACGTCTGTTGTATCCTACAATTAGGATAAGTACACAGGTCAGAGAATCGTTTCGAACATTCGTTGACATTTTGTACTCTCTCTTGTACTCTTTAGACAATATAATAAGTCAATCTGATCTTATTTAGATCTTGTGTCTTTTAAAGCTTTTTTCTTAATCAATTGAGTTGTTTATCGATTTCTAATACACATCAAAATGATTGTACCTCTGAAACTTGATCTACAACCTCTCTAGACTTTTATTTAAATGATCCAAACTCTGAAAAAAAGAAGTATGTAATGAGTGAATTTGAACATTGTCTCCCAAATATACTCCTTCAAGCATTTCCAGATCTTATTCGTAGTTTTGCATGAGCTCACAATCCTGAAAGTATTTGGTGCAAGTGCAAAGTGAATATTTCTCTTCACTTTCAGATCATTTTGAAGTTTCTCGTTCTCTTATTTCGACATATCAACATACTTATCAATGAGTCTAGAATAGTTGGCATGAGTATAAACAAATTCTTTCATTTTTTAGAATTGATGTGGACCTTTTGTTATAGATTTCCAGATATAAGGACCATACTCTTCAATTATAGTGATGTAATATTCAAAATTCAAAATCCACACCTCATAATCATCTGGAAAGGGAATTAGAATCCTAGTGTTTGAACCAATGCTACTTGACAAGTTAAAGAACACAACCTGAGAATCTTCTTTAGACATGATTTTTAATGAAAATTTGAACAGTGAATCAAATCAATGAGCAAAAAAAAGCTCAAATCGAAACGAGTTTCTAACCAATAAATTCCAGATCAAATTGCAGATAGATTACAAATGTAGAATAGATCTAGAAAATCAAAAATTATAAACAATAAACTCGAAAAATTCAAAAGAATTCAATGATTTGAAATCATCTCAAATAAATCATTGATACCACTTGTAGGATCGAATAGACTCAAAAAGATTGAAATCATATTGGAAAAATAAGTAAAGATTGAACATATGAGAATAAATAATTTATGGTTTCAATTAGAGTAAGAAAGGCTCGATTACAATGTTGTTTGTAAGAGCCTAGCAAGAGTCATACTATCAATCCAACTATGTAACAACCCGAAATTTCGTTTCATTGCTTGTACCCCCTTTTTCGCGACTCGTTTCGATCGTCCAATCGCCGTTTCCGATTTCCGTAAATTAATTAAGTCATTAATGTGGATTTTATTTTATGACTTAATGAGTGTCCTAATACCCTTAGAACTCATTCTAACACCTCGTATTAGTGAACGAATTATTTCTAGAATCAACCATATCTGGTAACGGCAACTTAATCGGGTGCGACCAAAAGCCCCGTTTAACGTCGGTATCGGGTAGAATTCCACCGTGTCCCGAACTTAGGACCTATTTAAACATGTTCAAACTATCATTTGAAGCTTTTTCTTTCTCTCACTACTCTCTCTCTAACCTCTCTCCTAAAATCCAAGTTTAAGGGTCCAAATCATCAACTTTAGGCTCCAAATCTTTGAGGTACCTTCCTAAACTCATTGTATAGCATCTTTGACCTTCAAATTCGAGATTTAATCATGATTTAAGACCTTGTATATGATTTTACGGCCCTGGAAGGAGCTTAGGCCGTAAACTCATAATAAGTGGGTTTTTATGCCTTTAAACCCCTCCTAAACAATTTTGGGACTTAGATACGGCTTAATGACTTTATGGAATGGATCTAGAATGCCTTAATCTATAATTTGGGGACTTGTATATGAGTTTACGGCCAAGGATGGTGTTTAGGCCGTAAACTCATAATTAAAGGGTTTTTAAGCCCTTAAACCCTTCCTAAACCCCAACAAGACATGGATATGACTTCTAGAATAATTGCTTTAGCCTTGGAACACTTTAAACATAATTTTTTGGGGACTTATATGATTTTACGGCCAAGGCATGTGCTTGGGCCGTAAACTCCTTAAATCATGGTGTAAAATCAATTTCAATGTGTTAGAAAGCCATCCAACACCACCAAAAGCCTTGGAATAAATCATAGGATCAACCAAAAATAGTTTAAGGACTTTACAAACATCAAAACTCTTCATTTGAGAGTTTACGGACATAGAAGGTGCTCCATTGCCGTAAACTCCTAAAAACATGTCATTTTATGCCTAAAAATTCATGTAAGGCCTTGGAACAATTTTAGCAATCACATGTGATTTGTTTGGAATCCAAAAACACAATTTTTCATGGGTTTATAGGAGTTTACGGCCATGAGTCCTATGCTAAGCCGTAAACTCCCTTAAATGTGTCTATTTGGTGTTTAAAAATTATTCCAAGCCCTTAAACCAAACCTAGAAATTATTCCCTAAGTGTTTGAAGCCATTTTGCACCATAAACTACCCCACCATGAGTTTACGGCCGTAAACTCATGGGGAATGAGTGTTTTAGACCAAAAACTATTGTATAAGTTTATTCATGGGGAGTAAACTCAAGTCCCAAGTCCCTAGTGATATTACACGTCCTTAAACGCCACCCGGGTCCCTCCAAACACTCGTAATGGGGTATTTCCGCGACTACAAGTATTTGTCCCTAACAAATAATTAATCTAAGTCCTAATTAGATACAAATGTGTATCTTTACATTATACTTAGGAACCTCGTGCATTTGCAAGCCCCGGACCAACATTTAACATCCGAAATCGTCACGTTTCTTGTCCGGTGAGTTCATACCCCTACCCTTTTTCAACTGTTTTCACTGTTTTCAGGGGGGAATACAAGCAAAAGTACAAGGAAATATTGTACTCCAACTTATCATTTTCTGTTCAATTGATTTCATTATATATGTTCTAATATCAATAACTGTGTTTATTAAATAGTTCGAATTACGAAGTTAGCTTTCAAACTAATCATAGATTTCTTGATAAAATGTTATAATCTAAACTATGTTTCATAATCTACGAATAATTCATACTAATCATCAAACAGAACGAATAACGAAACTATAACTAGGAACAAAACGAATAACGAAACTATAACTAGGAATAGAACGGATAACGAAACTATAACTAGGAACAAAACGGATAACGAAACTATAACTAGGAACAGAACGAATACGACTATGAATACGAATACGAATACAAATACGAATACGAATACGAGTAGTAATAGAAGTAGGATTAGGGAAACGAATACGACTACGAATACGAATACGAACACGAATAAGTATAAGAATATATTAAGAATAAGAACACGAATATGTAGATATGTATCTAAGTATATCTCAAGATAATACCATTAGGATATCAGAATACCTAGTTAATACAATAGGTACGAATGGAAATCAATTAGTATATCGAAATTCAATAACTAAAAATACTTTTAGGAAAGGATGGGACTTTCCTGGGGAATCGTTACATAACTAAAAAGGAGTAGTAAACTAGATAACTATATATCTTTCACAATTAGTAATATACAATCAGGAAAGTATGGGACTTTCCTGGGATCATAGTTAAACATAATCAAAACCGTGTAACCTAACAATCAACCAACCTTCTCTTTTAAGAAAATATGGGATTTTCTTGGATATCAACTTTCCAGTAAACTAAAGGAAACTCGTACATTTTCACAAAACAAACATCTTATGAACTCACCAGCTTTATGCTGATTTTCAAACTGCTTGTATTCTCAGGTCAACATTAGACAGGTACCTAGCGATCCTTTTGGAGAAGACGGAGCGTACAGAAGACTCGTCTCTATTTTATTCATATATACTATGTATTACGAATGTACAACTTTACTTTTAAACAAATGTAAACTTTAATATGTAATGTAATGGTTGTTTACTTTACTTACTATGTGCATTGGATTTGATACTCAACTTGGAGTCAACCCCGGAAACGTTTCCGCCTTTGGTTTTCGGGGTGTGACATATTAGTATCAGAGCCCTTGTTTATAGTGCATGGAGTATACCAAACCTTACATGGTATAAAACTATAAACACTAAAGGGCCTAAGTGCTCTGAACTAAAAGTATACCTCAAATATAAATATTTTCAATAGTATACAAGTATACCCGACCGTCAAAATCCGTAACTACAAGTAGAACAAAACATAAGTAAATGGGTGTTGTACGTTGCGATTAAACCTGGGCAGTTATGTAGTCGTGTCTAGGATCAATATAGCCTGGCCAACTATATTCATTCGAGACACGGCCAACATGTGCTTGGGGGTGACTGTGATGTACGACATGCCTAAAACTTACCCAATACCCAAACAATGAGCCGTCGCTGCAGCGAATCATGAAATACTATGGGAGTATATCTTGAGCCAAATCTGTTATAGAATTCCTCATCCAAGCGTTGCTCCTCGATCATCCTTTTAAGCGATAATTTATCTGTTTTGATAACTCCTTCCTGCTTTATCGTTTAATAAAATTCTATGTATGACATAAAGAGATATCCTTTGTATCATATCTCTTGATTCAATTCAGAGGACTTACCATCCTCTATTTCTTGATCTTATTAGATCAAGATGCCTCCAAGAAAGAGACCCAGCTCAAAAACCAACAATAATCCTCCACCTTCTCTTCAAATCGACCTGGCTACCCTTCAGTCAGTTTTAACTGCAGCATTTTCAGTAGCCATGTCGCAAACAAACCTCGGTAGTTCAGGAGGTGGACCCCAGCCTCAAAACCAGGGAGGTAGCCAGGGACACCAAAAGGAGTGTTCCTATAAAGACTTTATGAACGTGAAACCCACATTCTTCGATGGCATTGGAGGTGTCATTGCTTTAAAACGGTGGTTAGAGAAGATCGAATCTATCTTCGAGATCTGTGCTTGTTCAGAATCCGACAAGGTGAAGTTTGCCGTCTGCACTCTCACCAATAAAGCTTTGACTTGGTGGAACGGCCAAGTCAAATCTCTAACTCTACCTGTAGCCAATGCTATGGGTTGGGAAGTTATGAAGGAACTTCTGCACGCTGAGTATTGCCCTCGGGGTGAAATTCAGAAGCTGGAACATGAACTCTGGAACCTGAAGATGAAAGGTTCCGATATCGCTGCCTACACATCCAGATTTGATGACTTGGCGCTTCTTTGTCCAGGGATGGTTACCCCGGAAAGTAAGAAGATAGAGAGGTTTGTCTGGGGATTAACCCAGCCAACCAAAGGGAACGTCTTAGCTGCGAAGCCGGATACATACGACAGCGCCAAATGCCTAGCGCAAATCTTGATCGACCATAGTGAGGACGTAGAGGAAGCAGCTACCACTCTTGAGCCGACAGAAAGAAGTGGTGAGAAAAGAAAGTACTGGGAGGCGGGGGAGAAATGTCAGCCTTCACAGGAGTTCTCGAAGAAACAACAGATGGTGGCGGCCCACATTGCCACTACCCCTGCTACTGTTTCTGTCGTAGGTTTCCCAGCCTGAGCACCTATCACCGGATATGCCGGTGTTCTTCCGTGGTGTAACCAGTGCAATTACCACCATTACATCCCCGGTCCCTGTCGTGTAAAATTTTGCAAAAATTGTGGCCAAGAGGGTCACCTTGCGCGGAGTTGCAGAACACCAACAAATCAAGCTCCCGGAGCGGGCATCAACCAGGCCTGTTATAGTTGCGGTAAATTCGGGCATTATAAGAGGAACTGTCCCAATGCAGCAACGACTGGCAACACTGGAAGAGTCCTAGCTATAGGACAAGGGGAGACAGCCGCCGATCCTACAGTTGCCTCAGGTATATTCCTTTTCGACAACCCTTCTGCTTGCAACCCTTTTTCAATTCTAATTCTAAAAGATAAACTATTAACTATCCATTCGAATTTCTTCATAAACATAGTGCTCAATTAGTAATCAAAATATCCATCATCAAGGTAGCCAAAAAAGAGAGAGATGGCGTGTTACATTCTGAAACACGTATCCCAAGGAACATAGAACTTTTCAAAATCCTCATTAGGATTGACTCCGTAGCCTACAAACTTTGATTACCCTCGGAACTTAGTAACATTCCTCTGGTACTTCACGTCTCAGTCTTTAAGAAGTATCTACCCAACGAAACCTAGACGCTTCCCGATAGTGAGGGTTCACTGGAACGTCAAGTGGAGACTCGATTCCACATGGAAGCGTGAAGACCCGAAGCAGTAGATTCATCCTCAAATCTCTTTCCACTTCGCAATTTGTGTTCAAATCTTTGAGTTTTGGGACGAAATTCCCTTTAACGGGGGGATAATGTAACAACCCGAAATTTCGTTTCATTGCTTGTACCCCCTTTTTCGCGACTCGTTTCGATCGTCCAATCGCCGTTTCCGATTTCCATCAATTAATTAAGTCATTAATGTGGATTTTATTTTATGACTTAATGAGTGTCCTAATACCCTTAGAACTCATTCTAACACCTCGTATTAGTGAACGGAATATTTCTAGAATCAACCATATCGGGTAACGGCAACTTAATCGGGTGCGACCAAAAGCCCCGTTTAACGTCGGTATCGGGTAGAATTTCACCGTGTCCCGAACTTAGGACCTATTTAAACATGTTCAAACTATCATTTGAAGCTTTTTCTTTCTCTCACTACTCTCTCTCTCTAACCTCTCTCCTAAAATCCAAGTTTAAGGGTCCAAATCATCAACTTTAGGCTCCAAATCTTTGAGGTACCTTCCTAAACTCATTGTATAGCATCTTTGACCTTCAAATTCGAGATTTAATCATGATTTAAGATCTTGTATATGATTTTACGGCCCTGGAAGGAGCTTAGGCCGTAAACTCATAATAAGTGGGTTTTTATGCCTTTAAACCCCTCCTAAACAATTTTGGGACTTAGATATGGCTTAATGACTTTATGGAATGGACCTAGAATGCCTTAATCTATAATTTGGGGACTTGTATATGAGTTTACGGCCAAGGATGGTGTTTAGGCCGTAAACACATAATTAAAGGGGTTTTAAGCCCTTAAACCCTTCCTAAACCCCAACAAGACATGTATATGACTTCTAGAATAATTGCTTTAGCCTTGGAACACTTTAAACATAATTTTTGGGGGACTTATATGATTTTACGGCCAAGGCATGTGCTTGGGCTGTAAACTCCTTAAATCATGGTGTAAAATCAATTTCAATGTGTTAGAAAGCCATCCAACACCACCAAAAGCCTTGGAATAAATCATAGGATCAACCAAAAATAGTTTAAGGACTTTACAAACATCAAAACTCTTCATTTGAGAGTTTACGGCCATAGAAGGTGCTCCATGGCCGTAAACTCCTAAAAACATGTCATTTTATGCCTAAAAATTTATGTAAGGCCTTGGAACAATTTTAGCAATCACATGTGATTTGTTTGGAATCCAAAAACACAATTTTTCATGGGTTTATAGGAGTTTACGGCCATGAGTCCTATGGTAGGCCGTAAACTCCCTTAAATGTGTCTATTTGGTGTTTAAAAATTATTCCAAGCCCTTAAACCAAACCTAGAAATCATTCCCTAAGTGTTTGAAGCCATTTTGCACCATAAACTACCCCACCATGAGTTTACGGCCGTAAACTCATGGGGAATGGGTGTTTTAGACCAAAAACTCTTGTATAAGTTTATTCATGGGGGGTAAACTCAAGTCCCAAGTCCCTAGTGCTATTACACGTCCTTAAACGCCACCCGGGTCCCTCCAAACACTCGTAATTGGGTGTTTCCGCGACTACAAGTATTTGTCCCTAACAAATAATTAATCTAAGTCCTAATTAGATACAAATGTGTATCTTTACATTATACTTAGGAACCTCGTGCATTTGCAAGCCCCGGACCAACATTTAACATCCGAAATCGTCATGTTTCTTGTCCGGTGAGTTCATACCCCTACCCTTTTTCAACTGTTTTCACTGTTTTCAGGGGGGAATACAAGCAAAAGTATAAGGAAATCTTGTACTCCAACTTATCATTTTCTGTTCAATTGATTTCATTCTATATGTTCTAATATCAATAACTGTGTTTATTAAATAGTTCGAATTACGAAGTTAGCTTTCAAACTAATCATAGATTTCTTGATAAAATGTTATAATCTAAACTATGTTTCATAATCTACGAATAATTCATACTAATCATCAAACAAAACGAATAATGAAACTATAACTAGGAACAAAACGAATAACGAAACTATAACTAGGAATAGAACGAATAACGAGACTATAACTAGGAACATAACGGATAACGAAACTATAACTAGGAACATAACGAATACAAATACGAATACGACTAGGAATACGAATATGAATACGAATACGAATACGAATACGAGTAGTAATAGAAGTAGGATTAGGGAAACGAATACGACTACGAATACGAATACGAACACGAATAAGTATAAGAATATATTAAGAATAAGAACACGAATATGTAGATATGTATCTAAGTATATCTCAAGATAATACCATTAGGATATCAGAATACCTAGTTAATACAATAGGTACGAATGGAAATCAATCAGTATATCGAAATTCAATAACTAAAAATACTTTTAGGAAAGGATGGGACTATCCTGGGGAATCGTTACATAACTAAAAAGGAGTAGTAAACTAGATAACTATATATCTTTCACAATTAGTAATATACAATCAGGAAAGTATGGGACTTTCCTGGGATCATAGTTAAACATAATCAAAACCGTGTAACCTAACAATCAACCAACCTTCTCTTTTAAGAAAATATGGGATTTTCTTGGATATCAACTTTTCGGTAAACTAAAGGAAACTCGTACATTTTCACAAAACAAACATCTTATGAACTCACCAGCTTTATGTTGATTTTCAAACTGCTTGTATTCTCAGGTCAACATTAGACAGGTACCTAGCGATCCTTTTGGAGAAGACGGAGCGTACAGAAGACTCGTCTCTATTTTGTTCATATATACTATGTATTACGAATGTACAACTTTACTTTTGAACAAATGTAAACTTTAATATGTAATGTAATGGTTGTTTACTTTACTTACTATGTGCATTGGATTTGATACTCAACTTGGAGTCAACTCCGGAAACGTTTCCGCCTTTGGTTTTCGGGGTGTGACAAACTAACATCTATTTATATAGGTTGACACCTAAAGAGTTAGTTAGATAAACAACCAATAGCAAAACGGCACCTAATTAATGACATCTTCCATAACTAATATAAACATTCGCTACGAAACATATGGTCTAAAACCTCAAAACTAAACATGATGTCGAGACTGTATATTGAAGACCTAAAGTATTAAAATTAAGAATGCTTCTACATTATGACTTAAACACAACACATATAACATATAAGCCCAAACAGATGAACATGAATAACAAGTATTCATAAACACAAATTGTTCACATATGTGGTAGAAATCATCTATAACATGGCAAATGGGGAATCTCTCATTGATGGTTTCTTCTTGATTGTTTCAAGAAATCTATCATCTACCAAAATGCTCTATCAGACTTTGAACCTGATTAATCAATTAGAGTTATGAACATTAAGATATAATCCATGTCTAATAATCAAGTATGGGCTTGGTTAATCTTCTTCCCTATATCAAGGCTAGAAATGAGTAAATAATTCTTTTATAAAGAATACAAACATGGTGATCTATACACATTTAGCAATACTTGTTATAAAAGGCTTTATTCATACTCATGTCACTGACTATGATCAAACCTTTTTTCAAGTAGATATTAATAGATCAAAAAGGATATTATTAACCATAACTACATATTGGGACTATGAGATATGACAAATAAATTTCAAGAAAACCCGTTTTTCTTAATAGACACCTACTTGGCATGTATATATAGCTTAGTTTGGTGGTTTTCTTAATCCAATTTATCCTAACAAAATGTATAAGCTTTAAGATCCATTTTTGGGTATAAAGGAAACATTTCAAAGTTGGAATTATCATTTTAGTATGAAAACACAAGGTATGTTTTATATCATGTTGAAGATAACATTTTAGTATTCCTAATCTTGTATGAATAAGACATACTTAATCATGAAAAACTACATTCCAACTTGAAAGATCTAGATGCGTAAGAGTCATTATAGAATGATATTTCTAGATAATATATGATCCTAAAGGGTCACACTAACAACAACTTGAAACAATTGATTATTTATTAGAAATTGATTTTAATAAATATTAATAAACTATTATAATTAACTAGGAGTTATTTATTTAATATAAATAATAATTTTCAATGGAAAGTAACATAATATATCATAATTTATGATTTATTAAGCCATGTACATCTTTTTGAACTAAAAAGACTTTTGTTTTTTAACTAAAAGTTAAAGCTTATAAAATATAAAAGGTATGTAAGTTTTATAAAATGTGATCTCTCTTTTTTCTTTTTGAAATACCGTAAGCTAGTCAAGATGAAGTGAGTATGGTGCTTTGGTTATTTTAATCAAAGGAAAGACATGGCTTAAAGGCATAGGAGACATGTAGGCTTTAGGGGAATTGAGTGTTTAAAGTGTTAAGCTTTCTTGGGTAATGATTTAGCTCTATGAAGGCTTTCATTGCATCCTTCTCTTACTAGTTGAATCTGTAAGTTGATGCCTTTTCCCTCTAATCTTCTCTCTAGTAAAAGGTGAGAGAATACTAGCTTGATTTTTGCTCTCTTTAAGTCATATTTGCATATTGACCTAAAGCTTAAGAGTTTTGACTAGCATATTCATCAATTTGAGTTCTTGTTGGTATCTCCATCAAAGGAAGAATTTTACTCCACATCCTACATCTACATTTAGGTCTCCCCTTGAGGACCCAAAGAATTACAAAGGTTGTTTTATGCTTTTATGCTTCTTTTGTTTTTGTTTTATTTCCAATCTTTGCAAGTAGATCCTTGGTGGGCATAAACTTATTTATGTTGTCTGAAATTTTAAAGTCTTTGTTGCTAAATCTTTTTTTTTTAAACTAATTTATGAATAAAAACCAATCAATTTGTATTAGAACCACCTTGTATGCTTGGTTAGAATTTTT
This sequence comes from Lactuca serriola, assembly GCF_051521515.1. Classification (NCBI taxonomy): domain Eukaryota; kingdom Viridiplantae; phylum Streptophyta; class Magnoliopsida; order Asterales; family Asteraceae; genus Lactuca; species Lactuca serriola. The sequence continues at coordinate 253,230,909 of NC_136410.1, read as the reverse complement.
TGATTATATGGATAATCTTGGTTTTTGGAAAGTATGGATAACTTGTTTTATGTGAAAAAAGTTTACATGCATATTTTTTCATTTAAAGTTGTCTTAGAAAATAAAGGTTGTTTTATATGTTAATGTATTTTAGAGTGCATAAACAAGTCATGAACCCTTCGTGTTGTTGTTTTGTGATGATTTATTAAAGTGGTTGTAATATTCGATTACTCATATGGTATGTAATAATAAATAGTTAGTTTTTTTATCTTTATGATTTTGTAAGTAATAGATTAGTGTTAAACTATTTTATTTTATATAAAGTGTAACAAGATGAAAAAGGTGTCTATTTTTGAAGATCATGATAGCCCACGGGTTTTATGATTTTTTATAAAATTTTATAACTTTTGTAAAATCTTGTAAAATTACTATAAAGGAGATTGTCAAAGCAAGTGAGAGAATCAAGAACAACATGAAAATTTTTGTGTAACATCCCCAAATTTCCAATAAATATAAACTTTTTAAATAGCATAAATCATCCATTCAATATATTTTATTCAAAATAAATTTAAAGCCAAAAACCCAAGATCAATTCAATTACCAAAACCATTATTAGTTATAATTCTAAAATTTATGGAACACACAATTATTCCATTATTAAAAATCCAATATCTCACCTCGAGCCGGTATGTACGATCATGCCCGACAATCTTGTGTACCTAAAACATTATTATTAAAGGGAAAATGGGTAAGCACAAATCTTAGTGAATTCCACACATACATATTATCATATCATATAATTCTTACCTCTATACATTGATACAAGTGGTATCAATACACAACCACATATGCATGTTAAAGAACGAATCAGAAATAAACATATTTCTATTGGGACACATTGGCTAGGCTCGATCCCCCTTTTCTCAATACATCGAGCCCTTGGTACATATTGGCTACGCCCAATCCCCAGCACATGAACCTATTGGGACACATTGGACATGCCCGATCCTCTTGCTTTGTACGTCGAGCCCTTGGGACATTTTGGCTACACACGATCACCACTTAGATGAGCCAAGTCCTACCATGCATAATCCCTAATACATGAGGGAAAAACATACTTCCACTAGACTCCACCCTGCCTAGTTCTACTCACATAAATACTTAGCAAACACGAGCCAACGTAAAGGAAATATAATATAATACGGCGTAGTGAGAAACTCACTTCAAGTAGCAAGGTCAACCTCCAACAATATCCCATGACCCACTCACACCAAGTCACCCTTCACTACTCCTAAGAATGGCAATCAATATTAGAAATGGCTACCGTTTCACCCTAAACATGTAATTAGATTACTAGGTTAAATTTCCAGACTTTAACCCAAAACAGCAGTCTGTTCAATACATGTTTTCCCCTCTTAAACACATCCAAACCAGATTATGGATCCATATTCATAATTTTCAGGTCAATACCTTTTATGGACTACTTACACAAGTCCATACGATTTTTCTACAATTTATAATGGATTTTACAAAATGAGATATCAATGCAACTAATTCCTGACCAGTTAGTGAAAATGATGATTTTCAACAAAATTATAGCCAACATCAGGTCAAGGAAAAATGATGGAGATAATATACTCAAAACCTAAACTTTGGGCACTGACAGAACCTAAATCCAACCATCCATGATTTTTCTATAATTTTAAAATACATGGACAGAATAGGATAATTTCATAAAATCACAGCTTTATTCTTTTATGGTTAATTTGGCATCTTAACCCATTAAGCACTTATGAAAACGACCTCAAAGTTAGATAATAAGGAATTAAAAGTCCTTATGAGGTGTTATGACATAATTGTCATTTGGTGATCAAACCACAAATCAAAGTACAATATCTAAAAGAGAAAAACACCAAACTAAGGATTATGGGTTCTTCTCTTAACCCATTAAGATATAGAGAGTTAACACCTTTTATTACATTTAGGATAATTAAAATGGGAGAATCACTTACAAGGATGAGTCAGATTAAAGATCCCATGCGAAAACCTTGACTCAGAACTATCCTCTTTTTTTCCTTTTTGTTTTCTTTCTCCTGCCTAACATCTCTCTAGATATATTGTCTCTCTCTTCATCTCTTTAAAAAATTTCTTCACCATTCTTCCTCCAAAAACTCTATAAACGTAGAATTTCTTATAAATTATTAAATGAGCTAGGGAGATTTTGAAAACCACATGTATAAATTGATCGTTTGTTTTGTTTTGTGACATGCAAATTTTACCCTCAAAGTCAAGACTTATCCTCTCTTTCTCTCTCATGTAACCCTCTTTCTTTTTGATTTTTTTGGCTGGAAGTTGATTTACACATACCTAGAATGAAGCTTGAAGCCTTCCTTCACTTTCTCGGTGTTCCATTCCACACTTTTCTTCTCTCCATCTCTTGCTTATTGGTGCCATACACAAAACGCAAACTCTTAGCTGTAGGGTGGATCGAGAGGTTACAAGAGCTAACGAAGGGTTGACCATTGATTGGTTTTGAGATTCCAAATATGTTCAATACCATAAGGAACAAGCATAAATTGCATTTCATGCATCTATCACCAAATGGCAAACCTAGTCCCTCTATTTTCACATAAACGTTTATTTTGTCCTTATGATCCATGTTTTTACATTTTAAGTTGTAAAATTGTTCCTTTTACCCCCTCCATTGAATTATAATTACAATTAACTCAATACTGATTTCTAAATTATTTTTATTACTAATTAGAAATAATTTTATTTATTTATTTGTATTTATAACTATATTCCTTTATTAAATAATTAAACCGAAAATTGGGTGTTACAACTCTCCCCACTTAAAACAGACTATGTCGTCGAAGTCTTCACTAGTGAATAATTATGGATAAAGTACCCACACTTATGCCTATGGTTCCCATGTCCATCCCTAACCCTTTCAATTTTGCCACTAGACCTTGACCAACCCAAGCAACGATATTGTATAGACCGTGCACCGATGTCCCTACTTTCCCCTCTTACAGAAACCAAATTACTCTTATCAAGGTGAAATCTTTAGCATGATATAATCTACTATCTGAATTTCAAAATTTGGATGCCTCATGCCAACATAAATCTTATGCCGACTATGTGCAGTTACCGATAATTTATGTACCATGTGAATCAACTCATTTGTCCTAAGTATGATATATACATCCCCTAGTACTTGATGACCAATTTTGCCCAAGACCTAGGCATCTTGCACTTTTCACCAGAAAATAGTCTGAATGCTGACAAGGAAATTTAATTACCCTTAAAGATTAAACTAGACATTTACTCATATTGTCTATTCATGGGTGAGATATTGTGCTAAGCAACAACTAAGCATCCATTTCTTCTTAAAACCTTCCTCAAAACCGAGATCTAAACTGTGTATCCCTATCAAGGGACAATAGAAACAATCAGCCTCGTGTCTGGTGTCGACCTTCTTCATGCAAACATTTGCTTCACCATCGACGAAATCTCTTAACTACATAATAAATGATCACTCTTATTCAATCAATAAATGTTGACCCCCATGACTGGTGGGTATACCAGCTTTCAACTACATGAATGAGTTGTACCTTATACACTGGCTAGAATTCTTCTATTTGTATGCCTAACTTACACTCTTACAGTATTCCACTTCTTATCCAAGGTATCGCACTTCGCACCGAATGGTACCCAATGGTACCCTCATCAATCAATTATAATACAGTCAAACTAAACTAGTCTAAACATGCACTTAATACATATCAATTGTATACGTATATACCCTTCCTTTGGCTCAAGGCAACCCGTTGGTCTTTCTATCATCCCAAATAGGCTTGTAGGTACAAAATCATCATCCCATTAACCTAAGGAAACTAGCCATCACCCGACATTACCTAAAAATAATAGTCAAGAACAAACTGAGATATTGAACCCTAGGAACCTAGAACTATCCGGTCTTCGGACCATGCCTCGAATATCCAAGCCTTCATCAAACAAGAACAGTCAAGGGGCCCCTCACCGTGATCCTAAAACCAGAGCCTATCCAAATACCTAATACGTTAATCAATGATGATGACTCAAAACTCCCGACAAGAACTTACTTGAATCAAGTTGCACTTGCTTTAGACAATCGAGCCTAGAACATTCTTAAATACCTAACAACCCGCAATGACACGCCATTCCCAAACCAAATCATCCATCTCTGAAAGTTCTGCCTTTTCTCTTCCATGTCCGCATTACTTGAATAGACTAGAGATTTTAAAAATCTACACCAACTGTCTCAAGTCTTCCCTACCATACCGAGGTCTACATAATCCCTAGATGGTTAGCCTGGAAAAATAACTTTCCCTTACTTATAGCACAAACAAAAACGTCGAAACCTTTATTATATATATATATATATATATATATATATATATATATATATATATATTCTAATAAAAGAATAGTTTTAATCTCCTTTTGACATGTGTCATCATATTAGACTTTCTAATTAATACACATTTTATTCTTTTTTTGTCATGTGTCATCCTATTAATCCTCTTAATTAATGCATGCCACTTGTCAACCTATTGATTATTTATTTCAAATTTTAAAATTTTCACTTTAATTACAATAAATTAATAACAATGCAATAAAAATTAAAATAAAATTAATAAAAATTATAAGAAGATATAATTTCACATATTTATTTAAATTAATGATTATGATTGATTAATAATTTTTTGTTCTAACTATTAAAATTTAATTAATTTTGTAGCCGTGGTTTCACGGGTTATATATATATATATATATATATATATATATATATATATATATATATATATATATATATATATATATATATATATATATATAAAAACCAACACGATGTTGTTTTGTTTTCTTGTAAAATTATATTAAAAATATAAAAAAGATTTTTCCAAGCCTATAGTGACGCCATGTACGTCTTCAGCATATATTTTCAGAAACCCACTTAAAATCTTTTCAGAAACCCACTTAAAGTCTTTTTGCTTCCCTCCTAATCTATTGCCGACACGACATGTAGTCGGTGTACTCTTTGAGGTCAAAAGATCATGGTCAAACACTGTGGTGACTACATGTATGTAGTTATAGCCCAAACAGTCGATGAGAAGATACAATTAATTTACCCACTCGCGCGAATTGTCTTAATTATTAATAAATGTATATGTATTAAAAGTTCAACCATACAAATATAAAGTAAATACTGAAGGTCAAGTCGAAAGATTATAACCATGCTATTTCACAGACTGATGCGCAGAACTTATAAGTTGAACCTTTTAATATATGGTTAGTACCTACAGTAGCCAAAACAAAACCATCCAATGCATGCATGGAATACTTCTTTTGCACATCATGTTACATTCTTGGAAGAATAAAATAAGATACATGCATACGATGCATGCATGTCCACATCATTAAAACTTATGGAAATTAACCATGTTCATGATGAGATCACTCACCATTGGTGACAGGTGGGATCATCCTCTGGGAAGCAACTTTAAGTTGTAAATTAATGATATATATGTACGTGGTGTTGCGGTTTGCGACTCATCTGATTCTCAGTCGATGGTGGCATAAAGCTCAGCTTTTCAGGTGGTTAATTTTTAATGGGTGGTGGTATTCCGATTGGAGTTTGTAGTCGTTGATCTTCGATTAGTGGTGGTATAGTGACTGGAGTTTGTGGAGGTTGATCATCAATTGGTGTTGGCATATTAATCAGTGTTTCCGGTGGGTCATCCTCCATTGGAGGTGGCATGTTGATCGGATTTTCTGACGGTTCATCCTCAATGGATGGTAGCTTATCGGTTGGCATTTCTGGTGGATCGTCCACCACAGGTGGTGGCATGTCGATTGGATTTTCGAGAGGTTCTTCCCCAAGGGGTGGTTGCATATCTATTGGCTTTTCAGGTGGTTCATCATCCACCGGTGGTACCATGCCAATTGACGTTTCTGGTGGTTCTACCTGAGTGGGTGGTGACATGTCGATTGGCATTTTTGGTGGTTCATCCTCCACGGGTGGTGGCATACCGATTGAAATTTCTGGCGGTTCTTCCTTACTAGGTGGTGTCATATCGGTTGCAGTTCCTGGTGGTTCAAACTCCACAGGTGGTGGGATGTCTATTGGAGTTTCTGGTGGTTCTTCCCTCATAGGTGGTTGGATGCCAGTTGGTGGTGGTTCAACCTCTATAGGTGGTGGGATGTCAATTGGATTTTCTGGGGGTTCTTCCCTCATGGGTGGTTGGATGCTTGGTGTTTCAGGCGGTTTATCCTCAATAGGTGGTGGCATGTCAATTGATGTTTCTGGCGGTTCTTGTATTGGTAGTGGCTGGTCGGTTGGAATTTCCGGTGGTTCGTCCTCCACAGGTGGTGGCAGGCTGATTGGAGTTTTTGGTGGTTCTTCCTTCATTGGTGGTGGCATGTTCGTTTGCATTGGTGGTTCATCCTCCATGGGCGGTGGTATACCAACTGAAGTTTCTGGAGGTTCTTCATCATTAGGTGGTGGTATGTGTGTTGGTGTTTCTGGTGGTTCATCCTTCACCGGTGGTGGCATGCTTATTGAAGTTTCTGGTGGTTCTTCGTTAATGGGTGGTGGCATGTTCGTTTGCATTGGTGGTTCATCCTCCATGGGTGGTGATATCCCAACTGAAGTTTCTGGAGGTTCTTCATCATTGGGTGGTGGTTTGTGTGTTGGTGTTTCCGGTGGTTCATCCGTCACCGGTGGTGGCAAGCCGATTGAAGTTTCTGGTGGTTCTTCCCTAACGGGTGGTGGCATGTTCGTTTGCATTGGTGGTGGCATACCAACTGAATTTTCTGGAGGTTCTTCATCATTGGGTGGTGGTTTGTTTGTTGGTTTTTCTGGTGGTTCATCCATCACCGGTGGTGAAGTTTCTGGTGGTTCTTCCTCAATGGGTGATGTTATGTCGGTTGGAGTTTTTGGCGGTTGAATGGGTGGTGGCATGGCGATTGGAATTTCTGGAGGTTCTTCATTTATGGGCGGTGGCATGCTGACCGGAGTTTGTGGTGGCATATCATAATGGGGTGGATCGTCAATAGGATCTAGTGGAGCTAGGGTTTCTAGTGGTGGCTGACTATCGGCAGGTGGTGGTGGTGGTGGTGGGATGTCATTTGAAACTGGTGGTCTGGTGTCCACAACAGGTGAAGGTGGTGGTGGAATGCTGATTGGCGGTGACATGTATATCGGTGGATTCACTAGAATAGGCCTTGATGGTGGTGGACTATTCTCTAAAAATGGTGGTGGGATGTTGATTATAGGTGAAGGTGATGGTTTCATGTTGATTGGCGGTGTGTACATTGGCGGCTCCACTCGAATATTCCTTGCTGGTGGTTGATTATTTTCTGAAATTGGCGGTGGCGTGTAGACAATAGGTGAAGGTGGTGGTTGCATGTTCAATGGCGGTGTCATGTATACAGGTGGTTGAACTCCTATTTTCCTTGCTGGTGGTGGGTTGTTCTTTAAAATAGGTGGTGGCGTGTCGATAATAGGTGGTGGTGGTGGCGGTTGCTTGTTAATTTTTGGTGCCATGTAAACCGGTGGAGCTACATGAATAGGTCTTGTTGGCGGTTGGCTGAAGACAGGTAATGGTGGTGGTTTTCTGTTGATAGGATGTATTATATACGCAGGTGGTGTCACGTGAATAGGTCTTGTAATTGGTAGTGGACTTTTTTCAAACCCTGGAGGTGGCGTATAGACAGGCAATGGTGGTGGTTCCTTGTTGATAGGTGGTATTGCATATATAGGTGGTGCTACATGAATTGGTCTCTTTGGTGGTGGACCATTATCAAAATTTGGTGGGTGTGTGTAGATAGGTAATGGTGGTGGTTGAATGTTGATAGGTGGTGCTATATATATTGGTGGTTCCACGCTAATAGGTGTTGTTGGTGGTGGACTACTCTCAACCTCTGGTGGCATAGGGACCGGAGATGATGGTGGTCCCATGTTGATAGGTGGTACCATGTTCATTGGTGGTGCTACATGGATATCTCTTGTCGGTGGTGTGCTATTATAAAAATCTGGTGGTGGCATGACAGGAGATGGTGGTGGTTGGTTGATGATTGGTGGTACTATGTATATTGGTGGTTCAACATGAATAGGTCTTGTTGGTGGTGGATTGTTCTCTAACTCTGGTGGTGGCATGACAGGAGATGGTGGTGGTTGGTTGATGATTGGTGGTACTATGTATATTGGTGGCTCAACACGAATAGGTCTTGTTGGTGGTGGATTGTTCTCAAACTCTGGTGGTGGCAAGTAGATAGGAAATGGTGGTGGTTCAATGTTAATGGAAGGTACCGTGTACATAGGTGGTGATACACGAATAGGCCTTGGTGCTGGTGGAGTATACTCGATATCTGGTGGTTGCATATAGACGGGTAATGGTGGTGGTTTGATGTTGAATGGTGGTACCATGTAAACAGGTGGTTCACGAATAGGTCTTGTTGACGGTGGATTGTTATTGAAGTATGGTGGTGGCTTGTAGACAGGCGATGGCGGTAGTTGGTTGTTGATTGGCGGAACTATGTACATAGGTGGTGCACCATAGGGTCTTCTTGGTGGTGATTCTTGTATTGGAGCAGGCAAGGTATATGCAGGTGTTGTTGGTCTAACCACCGGCGGTGGCCTTACCACCACCGGCGGTGGCCTTACCACCACCGGCGGTTTGCAATGGAAGTGCAAGGGTGAGGGGCGTCGATGATGTCTATGTGGAAGAAAGTTAGCTATGGAAAGGGTGGAGGGTGTTATAAGTACACTAAGAAGTAGGACTTGAAAGTGTACGAGAGACATTTTTTGTATGTGTATTAAAGAGAGTTTGTTGCATTTTATACTGTGGATTTGCCTTGAAAGAAGGCTCCCTTCAAGCCCATGTGAGAATTATGGCACGAAACACTTGACCAAATTTTTGCCGATGGACCACAAAAAAATGCATTTGGAATGAGAGCTTTTTGCAAAAAATTGGGGTAATTTCTGATTCTTTTGTAGAAAATGTGGTGTTTTAAAAGCTTTGCAAAAATGGGGTTGTTGGCACACAACAATCACACGAATCCTTTAGATTTACAAAAATAGTTCGGATATATTTACAATTTTAGCCTATTAGTTTATTCAATATATCATGTTTATGTCTTTTCTATTTTCAATTTCTTTTCATATCTATATCAAAATTATAGATATTGTTATTTATTATAAGTATATCATTAAAAAATTTATATAAAGATTAATAATTTATACCACTAAAAAGTCACATTATCACCATCAAAACAATGCTAAAATGGAATACTATTAGTCTATTACAATTATATCAATACAAAACTATATAAGTATTATTGGAATTATCACATGTACTTTATGTCATTGTTGCTGAGAAGAATATGTATAATTCTTGTTGGTTTATTTATTAGTTCTAACTTTTTTTTCTCAAAATATAAATTTTTGTTTTCGAAATTTGATTTCATAACGTATAATTATTTCAAAAATAACTTTAACAGAATCTTCGAACTTGTATCAGAATTTTTCGAACCCACTTTACTTTCAAGAATCTATTTATAACGTAAAGTGATTTCAAAATTTGATTTTATTGTCAATTTGGAACTCATTTATTATTATTTTTTTAACTTTTTTTTTAAATATTTCTATTTTTAATCTATTTAAAGAAACATTTCAATGTATCATGAGCAAAACTTCTAGAATTCAATACATTTTTAGTGTATATAAGTGGTAGCAAAACTTTCTAAATGATATGTATCGGGACAATACATATAAATCTAATTCATATATGGATGATACTATATACACATCATCTATAACATTCTATCCTAAATTTAGCCTCTAAAACCTTAACTATGTGTTCCATTTTCCAATTATATATATGTCATGTGTATCTATACCATGTGAGAGCATCCACACTTCATTCAACTCATAGAGAGTTGAACAGGGTGCCAAGTAGGAAAGAGAATGCATACTATCAAGTCAATTCTTTAAAAGTTAATAAATATGCATTAGAAATCCATTCAACCGTTCAATAAACATTGAACTCTATACTCTCTCTCTCTTCCATATTATCTACATCTATATCTATATCTATATCTATATCCTCTAATAAACAAAACTCATTTTTGCCACTTGTCCCTATTCTACATTGCCACTTGGCCACGTGTACTTTTCTAAAAAATCTCACACTTTCGATTTAAATAAATTAATACAAGAATCAATCCTAATTATTCGATAATATCTACTATCTAAACTATCTAAAATCCCGAATTTATATGAAGTAACTAGTTTATAACCCGTGTCTACTACGATTACAAAATTAATTAAACTTTCACAATAAAAACTTAAAATTATTAATCAATTATATTTTTTTAGTTATATAAAATTATAATCATTGATTTAAATAAATATGTGACCTTATAATCTGTACCAAATTTATTATAACTACTATTCTTAATGTTATTTAATTTAATTTAATTATAGTGGGAATTTTAAGTTTTGAAAATTGAAATGGATAATCAATAGATTGACATGTGACATGACATTTAATCATGATGCCTAATAAGGTGACACAAGAAACAAGGAGAATCAACCTATTCTTTTATTAGAATATGAATATTGAATGGTTTAAGGTTTGAAATTCCATGTTTTTTTGGAAACAAAATCAATTTACATTGTCAATCTTTGGTTACATATCCTATTTTTTTTAATCCTTTTAAAGATTTGAAACAATCCCAAAAAATCTGCAATTTTAATTCAAATTTTAATACATAGATATCGAATACTCCAATAATACGTCTTCAACTTTCGTTCCAATTCCAATTGTCGACTTTCATTGTGTTTTCTTCTTCAACATTACGTTTTCTGCTGATGATACATAATAACAAATTTGGTTAGTTCATCTTCATATCTTCATAAACCAATAATTCTAACCTTTTTCTGAAAACACTTTAATACCATTCTACTTTCAGTTCTTATTTCTTTGTTGAGATGCATCCTACTTGACTCATCTATTTCTGATTCGATTTCTCCATATATAAACTCAATATCAGATCCTACAATCTCATATATGTTTCTCTGCTTCTTTCATGCATAACAATATTATGTTTGTGAGTATATTGTTTGTTTTTCTGCAAAATATAACAAAAACTATGTATATCATCCGGAAATATCAAGATAGTTACATTTTAGTATATCCTAATTGATCAAAGATCGTACAACAATTAGCATCTTGACATAAAAGATGAAATCAGTATAACATTTACAAAAAGAATAACCAAGAAATATGCGTTTCGTGTTTTGGATAAGTATAGTACCTTGTAAATTTGTTTGTTCCTTTTAACCTATGAATTGGACCTTATTCACCAATGCTCGAAACATAATCAATAAACTTTTATTAATTTTTTTTTTGATGAATGTGAGAATTGAATCTCGGAATGTAAAGGCAATTTTTTTTTTCTGTTTTATTTTTTGTTTAGATGCCATTACAAAATACAAAAAAAAAAAAAAAAAAAAAAAAAAAAACCTTTGAAATAGGGGCAGTTTCGGTAAATTTTAAAAAACAGGGACCAAAATCAATTTTATAGCAATGCTTCTACTTTGTTATATGTTTGTAACATAAAGGAAAAAATAAAAATACAAAAAATTGTCCATTTTAAATTTTATAGCAATGTTCTTTGAAATAGGGACAGTTTCGGTAGATTTTAAAAAATAGGGACAAATTTCGTCATTTATCATAATACAATGTAAATTTTTTTTTTTTTGATGAATGTGAGAATTGAATCTCGGAATGTAAAGGCAATTTTTTTTTCTGTTTTATTTTTTGTTTAGATGCCATTACAAAATACAAAAAAAAAAAAAAAAAAAAAAAAAAAAAAAAAAAAAAAACTTTGAAATAGGGGCAGTTTCGGTAAATTTTAAAAAACAGGGACCAAAATCAATTTTATAGCAATGCTTCTACTTTGTTATATGTTTGTAACATAAAGGAAAAAATAAAAATACAAAAAGTTGTCCATTTTAAATTTTATAGCAATGTTCTTTGAAATAGGGACAGTTTCGGTAGATTTTAAAAAATAGGGACAAATTTCGTCATTTATCAAAATACAATGTAAAACGTTGGAGTACATATTTTTGTGAATGTGTAACAGGTCTGATGTATTTTTTTTAACTTTTAAGAAGCTTTATTTCCTTGATATCTCAACATGCTATTACAAAAAATGATCATAATTACCAAAAAAAATTAAAAAACTGATGTGGTTGAGCAATTTTTTTTTATAAAAACTGATATATGCTTCACTTTTTTTAAATAGCTTCTACTTTGTTATATGTTTTTAACATAAAGGAAAAAATAAAAATACAAATAATGGTCCATGTTAAATTTTATAGCAATGTTCTTTGAAATAAGGGCAGTTTCGGTAGATTTTAAAAAATAGTGACCAATTTTTGTCATTTATCTAATTACAATGTTAAAAGTTGGAGTACATATTTTTGTGAATGTGTAACAGGTCTGATGCATGTTCTTTGAAATTGGGGCACTTTCGGTGGATTTCAACTTTTTTAATTTGTCAAATAGCAATTTACCCTCCCGTTTCAATATTTCTTCTCATTTGATTGACTTTTCAAATATTTTGCAGAAATATGGCTACTTCAAAGATAACATTCATAAAAGAAATTGACCCAGTCAATTCGGATATCACAATCAAAGTAAAAGTATTGAAGTAATAGACACTCAATTCTAAATTTGATGCTAACCAAAAGTACTCTATCGAAATGATTTTCTTGGATGAAACATGTATATTGTTAAAATTTTACCATTTGGTAATTGTGTATGCTAATTATAATTGTTGTACAAAAATAAATGAATTTTATCATTCATTTTTTTAAATGAAACCTTTGTTGACAAATTGCTAATTTTGTGTTGTATATTTTTTTAGGGATCTCTAATTCAAGATAATGTTTTCCAAAACTTATTTTATAAGTTTGAAAAAAGTCTTCGCAAGGGATCCACTTATGAAATTACCAACTTATCTGTTGCAAAACACAATCCACATCCGAATTCTACCATCTTTTCTGATCTTCCAAATAAAATTATCTTTGTAAGAGAAACAAAACTTAAGGATTCTTTTGATTTTCCCGGAAATGTTTTCAGATTATCTTTCGTGGATTTTCAGAAAATTAACTCCAAAGTTATCCCAACCCGAAGATCTGTTGGTACGTTTTCATTTATTTAATAAATATTGTTTTTTTAATAGTTTAGATAGTGGTATTTATTAATTTTAAATTTTTACAACATTAATTTCGTAGATGTGATTGGCGTGGTTGTCTCTCGTACTACTATTATCCCCCCTCAAAAAAAGACAAGCAGAGAATCCATCTAGAGCTCAAAGACTTAGAGTTAGAAAATTTTCTTTTTGAATATTCGTTATTTATTCTAATTTTTTTTCACCTAATTTATACTTTTGTGTTTTTTTCAGTGGTGTACGCCTTAAGGTCATTTTGTGGGATGGATTTGCCAACAAAGTTTTTGATTATCTTGACAATCATAAAACTGATTATTGTGTCGTTATAATTCTACAGTTTGCAAAAATAAATGATTATAAAGGTTTGCCACTCAATAAATGATTATAAAGGTTTGCAAAAATAAATGATTATAAAGGTTTGTCACTCAATAACTGTCAATTTATTTCTTTTTATAAATATCTTTACGACATTTATTATGTTATCTATAGGTAATATCGGTGTTACAAGTTACTATGACGTGACAACTGTCTTCATCAACAACGAGATTGATGAAATCAAACAGTTTAGAAAAAAGTTGGTTACTTTCTTTTATGTTTATTTATTTTTATCTAATTGATTTGTTGTATTTATGTTTACTTTCTTACTTTCTTTAAAATAAACATTTGTTTTTTATTTATTATATGGCATTATATCACATTGAAATATACTTATATTTAAATATTAATGAGGTTGGCTAAGGATAATGAATCTTCACAGTCATCTGGTACCATCAGCTTAATTTGGACCAAACATGTTTCAATCAATCATGATTTCCTAAAAAATATGAGGTTAAGACAATTTTTAAAAGTAAAGAACCTGTCCAGGTAAATAAATATTTATAGAATCATATATTTATATACTAATGTTTATTCACATCTTAGTTTCTTTCAAGCAGGTTGAGGAGTTCATCATTGTCGGTATTATAATAGGAATCCGCCAAGACAAACCTTGGTGTTACCAAAGTTGTCCCGACTGTCACGTAAAGCAGTCGAAATTCCAGGTGGTAATGAAGATGTGAAACTTTACAAGTGTACAAATGTTGAATGCAACAAGTCCACTAAAGTTGTTGTCCCAAGGTTGTTTTTTTTAAATCATTTTAAATTAAAAATTAGGTTTTTTTTAATTAGCCATTTTTAATTTGTTATAACTTTCTTTTTTTAGATACGTGATTCCAGTTTGTGTACAAGACGATTCTGCTTCTACAATCTTAACTATGTTTGATCGGGAAGCATATGGGCTCTTGGGGATTTCAGCCACAGATTTAGCAGAAAAACATACTAGGGTATATATATATATATATATATATATATATATATATATATATATATATATATATATATATATTCAAATCTAATTAGTTTTACCGTTTAATCCTTATGTAATAGTTATTTTTACCATTTTTTCAGCTTCGATTCAGTTTGGCCATATATCCGCCTGAACTTAATTTTTTGAAAAACAAGCATTTAGCTTTTAAAGTGAGTGTCATGAAATATAATGTGAGATTTCAAAACAGTGTCTACACAATCTCAAGGGTAACGGAGGATAAGCATATAATTGAGACTTTGGAGAGAAAGCTACTTCAATTGCGAGTTATCATTTACTATTATTTTAATTTATTATGCAAATTTAAAACACCATATTATTAAATTTCTATAAGTACAATATTTTATTTTTATTTTTCTAATCTGCCCTAATATATCAATTTAGTTTCCAAGTACATCTGTATTTGCACGTATACTTAAATTTTAAAAATATGTCAAAATAAAAGATGTTTTGATTAAAAAAAATATAAGTATATGTTCATTTTTTTCATGTAGAAACAAAATAAATGGTGAGAATATGAGTCTGCTTTGTCAATCATTAATTCCATTTTTGTGAAAATTTTAGAAAGTAACATGCTTTTAAAATAACAAAAACAAAATCAAATGTATTTGTTTTAGTAATCTGTATCACAGTTACTTTGAATTGTACATATGATGGAGAAAACAATATGAAAGTAAACAAATTTACTTATGTTTTATATGTGTTCATGTAAACATTATGTATAAAGGGTAATCAGTAATTTTTGCAGTCCATGTTTGTTTATGTTGATGTGTATGTATCTGTTTAATGTTATTGATACATGTATCACATTATTAACATATATTGTCACATATATAGCTTGGAAGTTTAGAGTCTTTGAATGATGGACCATCCGACTCCAATTCTCAAGAAAAAATAGTTACCAAGGTATCATATAACACACTAATATAATGCCACTATAAGTATTTTACTTCTTCATTTTTTACATAACATGGTTCAATTTTATGTTTTAAGGATTTGGTTTCACATTCCGACAAAACTGTTACATCATCTACCGATGATATTTTGACACCTACAAGTTCTCATCATATCAAAACTACTCCAATGAATTTAACACGCAAGTTTGAAGAAGTGTACGATGTGGAACAGTATTCAAATTCGTCGTCAACAAAAGCATTGCGTCTTTCAACAGGAACCGGAGAGGAAATTAAGCTTTTGATACCAAAGGTTGAAAACTAAAAAGACAAACATTTATGTTAAGAGTTTTTTATTTAGGTTAATTTATAAGTACCCATGATGTTTTCAATAATTCTTGCCACTTGGTGAATAAGTTAATATAACATTTTACTTTGAAAAGTACAATTCCCCACTATTTTGTATCGATGGATTTTAAGACAATTATGTTTGGTTGGGTTTTTACCTTTATTAAATATTGTTATTTTTTTTAACTTCGTTTTCATATGAATTTATACTTGTGCCTAAATGTTAAGTACGAAATTTTATGCATTTTTAAAATTATTAAGTATATCATTGTATTTCATTAAAAATGGCATTTCAAACTCAAAGTACATTGATATTAACCAAATATGTTCATAATCAAATACAAAGTATGTTGCGAAGTAGAATGTTGTTTGTTGTATGATTGGAGAAAAAAAAATAATGAATGTTCGTTGCTATTTATTGGTATGACTACCAATACCAAAGTAAAAATTGTTATCATATTTGTGTTATGAAAGCATGTAAATTATAGAAAAAAAAGCAATGAGAAGTCAAATTGTGAAAAAATGACAAAAAATGGCCAAAATAAAATAGTAAAACTGATGAATATCACAAAATTGCTCAAAAATGGTCAATGATGGTCATTTTTAAGTGGTAAAAATTTGAAAAAAAAAACAGCAATAAAATGACCAAGTTGGACAAAAAGGGAAAAATCGTCATTTTTAATAAAAAAATCAAACTTTGAAAAAATTCCAACCAATGTAGCATCCTACTTACCTTTGCTTCTCACGATATCCTCAACTAAAGTGTATATTTGTTAACTTTATCAAAAAAACAATGAGAAGTCAAATCGAGAAAAAATGACAAAAATTGTAAAAATAAAATAGTGAAACTAATGAATTTGACAAAAATGTTAAAAAAAATGGTCATTTTTTTAAGTGGTACAAATTTAAAAAAAAAAAAAAATATAAAAAAAAAAACTTAAAAAAAAAAAAAAAAAAAAAAACAGCAACAAATTGACCAAGTTGGACAAAAATGGCAAAATGGTCATTTTCAACAAAATAATCAAACTTTGAAAAAACTACAACAATGTAGCATCCTACTTACCTTTTCTTCTCACAATATCCTCAACTAAAGTGTATATTTGTTAATTTGTGGCTATTTGTTTTAAAAATGTTTCATGTTGTTGTTTTGTTTTTTTTTTTTTTTCAAAATCCCATTTTAGCCTTGGATATACTAAAATTTATTCTATAACTGTTTTTTAAAAACTGTCATTTCATATTTATTATCAATATAGTGTTTCTTTTGTTTCTATAATTGTTCATTACCCTTATGACTTTTTAGTCATTAACTCATTTTTTATAATATCCAAGTTATGTTATGCTCTCTAAAAAGGATTAATGATATGTAACGCCCATAAAATTCAAGCCAATTTAAAACATTTTAAAACATTTAAAACCATTAAGTTATTACAAATTGTTTACAAAATAGTTTAAGCATCAGAGTATCCTCATAATCAATAATGAAAATGTGAGGAGGTGTGTGACAACCCGAAGTTTGTTTCATCGCCGTAACTCGTTTCCGTCCATAAAACTCGTCTTTAACAAATTGTTCCGATTACGTTTTTGGATTAAGTCATTTAAGTTACGACTTTTATTATGACCTCGTAAGTATCCAAAACCGTTAGAAACACATGAGAGCTCCCCAAATTATTATTTGGAAAACTTTTAGTTTCGACCATGTCGGGTTACATCAACTAAATCGGGTACGACCAAAAGCCCCGTCTAACGTCATTATCGGGTAAATTTCCACCGAGCCTCAAACTCAAACCATATATAAAGTAGAGTGAGCCTCATTTGAAGCTTTTTCACTCACTCTCTACTCTCTCTCTCTCCTCAAATCTAAGTTCTTGATCCAAAAACACCCCATTTCAAGCTTCAATTTGGTAATATATCTATCCTAACTCATACTGTAACATCTCTAGCCTTCAAATTCGTGTTTGAATCATGAAATAGGACCAAGAACAAGTGTTTACGGCCCAAGAACAGCCCTAGGCCGCAAACACACATAAATGGGGTTTTGGAGCCCCAAGACCCTTCCAAACCACCTTTAGAGCTTAGATATGACTTAGGGGCTTACAAGACTGGACTTGGAACACCAAAAACTCAAAATTTGAGGGGTAAACATGAGTTTACGGCCCAAGAACATGCTTGGACCGTAAACCCCCTTTCTTAGGCCGTAAACACCTTTTAAGGTGTTAAGATGCCCCTTAAACACCTCCTAAGCCTTAGAATAAAGTCTAGAACCAACCACCATTGTGTTAGGGGCCTTAAACTTGAAGGAAACCACCCCCTTTGGAGTTCACGGCCGTAAACCCCCCAAGGAATGGTTCCTGGGCCGTAAACTCCTATAAGTTGGTCAAACGGTGCCCTAACTTCCATCCAAGGCTTGTATATCGAGTTAGAATCACATGTGATTAACCTAGAACCACCAAAACACAATAAGAATGGTTATATGAGAGTTTATGGCCATAAACTCCTAGTTTACTGCCGTAAACTCCTCAAATGGTCCTTGTGTTGTTCAAGTCCCCTTCCATTGCCTTAAAACTAAGCCTAGCATTACCCCTCAATAGTTATAAGACCATTAAGCATCCTAGAACACCCCACCATGAGTTTACGGCCGTAAACTCATGGGGATATGGTCTTTGGGCCGAAAACTCCATTAGGAGTTTACTCTTGAAGAGAAAAATCCATATCTAGGCCGTACACATCCATAGATGCCACCGGGGTCACTCCAAACACTTGTAATGCAGTGTTTTCGCATCTCGAAGTGTTTATTCATATTTGATTAGTGGTTCAGACTCAAATTAGATACAAATGTGTATCTCTTCATATTACATAGGAACCTCGCGCGTTTTCAAGCCCCAAACTGATGTTTAGCATCCAAACCGACACATTCCTCGATTGGTGAGTTCATACCCCAACTCCTTTTTCCGTGTTTTACAAATGTTTTCAGGGGGAATACAAGCAAAAGTACAAGGAAATCTTGTACTCAAAATTATTATTTCAGTTCAAATGTTCATATTCTGTAAGTTTTTAATAATGAAAACCGTATTAACCAATAGTTCGAATTGCAGAGTTAGCTTTCAGACTAATTGTAGATTTCTTCATAAAATGTTATAATCTGTGTTACATTTTATAATTTGCGAAGGATTCATACTAATCATAAATTAGGATTATTACTAATAAAATACGCCTCCGGATAGTACCAGAACTTCGAAAGTACAGCTAGCTCACGCCTTTGGATGGCACCAAGACTTCGAATATACAGCTAGTGTACGCCTTGAGTGTCACCAGAGTTTCGGAAATAATTTGAAAGTACGCCTTTGGATATCGACAGAGTTTCGAAAATATACGCCTTTGGATGTCGACAGAGCTTTGGAAATACGTCTAAAACACGCCTTTGGATGTCACCAGAACTTCGAATATACAGCTAGTGTACGCCTCTGAGTGTCTCCAAAGATTCAAAATTTCAGATAAGTATAGTAGATATTCGACATTCGTGTATAGGATAACCAGGCTTTTAGAATACTTATCTAATACTACAAGTATGATAGATACTAGTACATTGCATTCCGAACCAAGAACTAACCACGACTTTTAGGAAAATAAGGGTTTTTCCTGGGATAACATAACTGCTCTTAACCACACTGTGTAACAAACGGATAACTAAACTTACTTATAAGAAAATATGGGATTTTCTTGGATAACGACTTTTTCAAAAAAAACCAAAGGAAACTTGTTCTTTTACGAAAATAAACCGCTTATGAACTCACCAGCTTTATGCTGATTTTCAAACTGCTTGTATTCTCAGGTCCACATTAGACAGGTACCCCGCGATCTTTTGGAGAAGACGGAGCGTATAAAAGACTCGTCTTAACTTTTGTTCATATGATATATATGTATAACACTTGTAACACTTTGTTTTCAGACAATGTAAATATTTCTATGTAATGTAATGGTTGTGTTTACTACGCTTACTATGTACATTGGTTGCGATACTACATGACGTCCTCCGCCCTAGAACGTTTCCACCTTTAGTTTCGGGGTGTGACAGATTGGTATCAGAGCCCTTGTTTATAGCGAACTAGTATACCAAACCTTACATGGTATAAGACTATAAACACTAAGGGGCCGAAATGCTTTGAACTAAAAGTATACTTTAAAATATAAGTATTTTCAAAAGTATACAAGTATACCTAACCGTCGGAATCCGTAACTACGAGTAGAAAAAAACATAAGTAATTGGGTGTTGTACGTTGCGGTTAAACCTGGGCAGTTATGTAGTCGTGTCTAGGGTCAATATAGCATGATCAACTATATTCATTCGAGACACGGCCAACATGTGCTTGGGAGTGACTGTGGTGTGCAGCATGCCTAAAACTTACCCAATACCCAAACAATGAGTCGTCGTCACAGCGAAAACATAAAATACTATAGGAGTATTTTAGCCAATGCCAAATACGTTGTAGAACTTCATTCCGAGTGTTGTTACTCATTCCTTCTTTAGCGATAGTTTATCTGCTTTGATAACTCTTTCCTGCTTATCGCTTATAGAACCCTATATCTGTCATAATGAGATATCCCATGTTCCATATCTCTTGATTCAAATCAGAGGACTTATGATCCTCTCTATCCTGGCTATTTTAGATCAAGATGCCTCCAAGGAAAAGACCCAGCTCAAAGAATAACAATCCTCCTCCGCCACCACCTCCTCCTCAATTTGATCCCGCCATGTTCCAAGCAGCCGTTGCTGCTGCTGTGGCTGTCGCTATGTCGCAAATGAACCCCGGTGGTTCAGGCGGTCCAGGAGGTGGTACCCAGTCCCAAAATCAGGAAGGTAGCCAAGGACACCGGAAGGAGTGTTCCTATAAAGACTTTATGAACGCGAAACCCACATCTTTTGATGGCACTGGAGGTGTCATAACTCTAACTCGGTAGTTAGAGAAAATCGAATTAATTTTCGAAATTTGTGCATGTTCAGAATCCGACAAGGTGAAGTTCGCTGCCTGCACGTTCACCGATAAAGCTCTGACTTGGTGGAACGGCCGAGTCAAATCTCTAACCCTACCTGTAGCCAATGCTATGGGTTGGGAAGTCATGAAAGAGCTTCTGCTTGCGGAGTACTGCCCTCGGGGCAAAATGTAGAAGCTGGAGCATGAACTCTGGAACCTGAAGATGAAGGGTTCCGATATCGCCGCTTATACTTCCAGATTCGATGATTTGGTGCTACTCTGCGCGGGAATGGTTACCCCGGAGAGTAAAAAGATTGAGAGGTTCATCTGGGGGTTGACCCAGCCAACCAAGGATAATGTCTTGGCTGCAAAGCCAGACACCTACGACAGCGCCAAATGCCTAGCGCAAACCCTGATTGACCATAGTGATGACCTAGAGGAAGCAGCCACCACTCCTGAGCCGATAGAGAGAAGTGGTGAGAAAAGAAAGTTTTGGAAGAAGAAGAAGAGTCAGTCTTCACTGGAATCCTCGAAGAAGTAGCAAACAGTGGCAGTCCACGCTGCTACTACCCCTGCTGCTGTTTCTGTCGTCGGTTCCTCAGCCCAAGCACCTATCACTGGATATGCTGGTATTCTTTCGTGGTGCAACAGGTGCAGTTACCACCATTGTATCCTTGGCCCATGTCATGAGAAGTTTTGCAAAAACTGTGGCCAAGAGGGTCACCTTGCGCGAAACTACAAAACACCAACCAAGCAGGCTTCCGAAGCGGGTATCAGTCAGGCCTGCTACGGTTGTGGTGAATTCGGGCATTTCAAGCGAAACTGCCCCAAGACAGTAACAACTGGCAATACTGGAAGAGCCCTAGCTATGGGACAAGATGAGGCAGCCGCCGATCCCACCGTTGCCACAGGTATGTTCCTCCTCGACAGCCCTTATACTTGCAATCCTTTTCGATTTTAGTGCTGAAAGAGAACCTGTTAACTATTCATTCAAACATCTTCATAATCTTAGTCCTCCACTAGTAACCGAAACGTTTATCGTCGATATAGCTAACAGTGAGAAAGAGAACACTAGCGATATATTCCTAGGTTGTACCCTTACCCTCGGCGGTCATTCTTTTCCCATCGATCTTATGTCGGTTTTTCAATAAAGAGCTTTGATGTTACCCTTGGTATGGATTGGTTGAACATCAATTGTGCTGATATCCTTTGTTACGAGAAATCTATCCATCTCAACCCTTCCCCTGGTCAAACCCTCATAATCTACGACAATGCATTACTTCATGCATCAAAGCTCAAAAGGCTTCCCCGAAAGGAGTGCCATAAATTCCTAGCCTATGTGACCAACGAGAAACAGGAAGTTGAAGACTTCGAGAGCATCCCAGAAGTCTGCAATTTTCCTGATGTCTTTCCCGAAGATCTCCCAGGAAATTCCTCCTGAACGCCAACTAGAGTTTCGCATCGACCCAATTCCTGGAGCAAATCTTGTAGCAAAGTCTTCGTATCGATTAGCTCCAGCAGAAATGCAGGAGTTATCCATTCAGCTTCGAGTTCGAGAATGATGTTCCTAAGACAGAATTCAGGACTCGATATGGTCACTACGAGATCGTAATGATGCCCTTCGGTCTAACCACTTTCCTTGGTCACGTGGTAAGCGAGGAAGGCATACACGTGGACCCGCCCAAAATCCAGGCAATAGAGAATTAGTCGGCACCGAAGACACCCATAAAAATTCATCAATCCTTGGGTCTCGCTGGCTACTATCGCAAGTTCATCCATAATCGCCTAACCCCTAACCACTCTGACACAGAAAGGTGTACCCTTTTGTTGGAGATTGTGTAATGTTGAAAGTCTTACCCCGGAAAGGCATGATACGCTTTGGAAAGTGCGTAAAACTTAACCCGAGGTACGTATGACCTTTCAAAATCCTCGTTAGGATCGATCCCGTAGCCTACAAACTCCGAATACCTTCAGAACTTAGCAGCATCCATCTGGTATTCCACGTCTCTACTCTTAAGAAGTGCCTATCCAATGAAACCCTAGTAACCCCTTTTGATGAGACCGAAATCAACAAAAGTCTGAACCTCATGGAAGAACCAATCGAAATCATAGATCGAGAGATTAAACGTACGAAACAAAACTGTATCCTGATAAGTGAAAGTTCATTGGAATGCTAAGCAGGGACCCAAGTTCACTTGGGAGTGCGAAGATCCGATGAAGCAGAAATATCCACATTTCTTTCCAAATCCATGATTTGTATCTAAAGTTTGAATTTCGGGACGAAATTCCCTCTAATGAGGGGATAATGTGACAACTCGAAGTTTGTTTCATCGCCGTAACTCGTTTCCGTCCATAAAACTCGTCTTTAACAAATTGTTCCGATTACGTTTCTGGATTAAGTCATTTAAGTTACGACTTTTATTATGACCTCGTAAGTATCCAAAACCGTTAGAAACACATGAGAACGCCCCAAATTATTATTTGGAAAACTTTTAGTTTCGACCACGTCGGGTTACATCAACTAAATCGGGTACGACCAAAAGCCCCATCTAACGTCATTATCGGGTAAATTTCCACCGAGCCTCAAACACAAACCATATATAAAGTAGAGTGAGCCTCATTTGAAGCTTTTTCACTCACTCTCTACTCTCTCTCTCTCTCTCTCTCTCTCTCTCCTCAAATCTAAGTTCTTGATCCAAAAACACCCCATTTCAAGCTTCAATTTGGTAAGATATCTATCCTAACTCATATTGTAACATCTCTAGCCTTCAAATTCGTGTTTGAATCATGAAATAGGACCAAGAACAAGTGTTTACGGCCCAAGAACAGCCCTAGGCCGCAAACACACATAAATGGGGTTTTGGAGCCCCAAGACCCTTCCAAACCACCTTTAGAGCTTAGATATGACTTAGGGGCTTACAAGACTGGACTTGGAACACCAAAAACTCAAAATTTGAGGGGTAAACATGAGTTTACGGCCCAAGAACATGCTTGGACCGTAAACCCCCTTTCTTAGGCCGTAAACACCTTTTAAGGTGTTAAGATGCCCCTTAAACACCTCCTAAGCCTTAGAATAAAGTCTAGAACCAACCACCATTGTGTTAGGGGCCTTAAACTTGAAGGAAACCACCCCCTTTGGAGTTCACGGCCGTAAACCCCCCAAGGAATGGTTCCTGGGCCGTAAACTCCTATAAGTTGGTTAGTGGTTCAGACTCAAATTAGCTACAAATGTGTATATCTTCATATTACATAGGAACCTCGCGCGTTTTCTAGCCCCAAACTGATGTTTAGCATCCAAACCGACACATTCCTCGCAGGGCCTATAGCCTATCTGGACCGCTCCCGAGCCTTTGGCCTAACTGGATCGCCTCGAAGGGCCTACAGCCTATCCGGACCGCTCACTGGGTATGTTGGCCTACAACACAAAGCAAGACCGTTTCAACCCAACCCCGAAGCAAACAAACATGTGCACATAAATATCATACGCTAGCACATATCATATAACAGTCAAACTGATCTAACAGATCACTAATCATTGCAACATCCCAATAACTGGGATACAGACCTAACCGGTCACTAACATAACATTGTCCTATAACCAGGACAATTATATGCACATAGATATCATATAACACTAGCATGTATATAACAGTCAAACCGATCTAATAGATCACAAGGCATGGCAACAATCCATAACCAGGATATTGACCTAATAGGTCACTAATATAGCATCATCCTATATACCAGGATACTGACCCAACCGGGTCACAAAAGCATAACATGTCACCATCCTAACTACCAGGATGTAATTCAGTAAGCATAATACACAATAATCCGAATAGAATCCATAAAGGGTCAGCCTTGGTGCCTTAGACCCTGTTGATATAGTGAGGATAACTCACCTGACATTGCTGAAGTCCCGTAGATAAAACTCCAGTTGCTGGTTGACAGGTTCCCAAACTGTCAACATCAAATAACACCCAATTAATAATTCGGTTCCAAGCCCAAGGTCCAACTCACTCTACAAAATCCCAAAAGTCAAATAATGGGCTTGAAGCCTAGCATATGGCCCAATTTTCCAAATTGGGCCCAGACCTCTACGGGGTTTTTCTTTAAGGCCTATCCCATTATTCCAATCCAATTCCCAAGATCCAATATCACATAATCATGATGGCCCAATCATGGCCCAACTTTCCAAATTGGGCCCACGCCCTCACATGGGCCTTACCCTAAAGCTCATCTAATTACTTTGGTCTATTAACTTGCTCTTGGATGGCCCACCAATAGTCCAATCGCCAAAGCCCAACAGGAAGGCCCAATTCAAGGCCCAAATGAGATTAGGGCTTTCACATGAAATGATGATTAGGGTTAAGTGTTCCTACTTAACCCATTAAGGACTTAGTCTACTAAGGACTTAATCCATTAAGTCTAATATTGCTTTTAGGTTAATTTTGTCAATGATTATTATTTAAAATTTCAAGTTGTTAAATAATCTCGTGTGTGTCCCGATTAATTCTCAAAATTAGGGTCTTATACCATTAGGGTTTTCCAAACCCTAATTAAGGTTTTCTAACCCAATACTAGCCCATTAGTCCATTGGTTGGGATTTTAGGTCATATTAGGCCTTATTGGGCCCATTAGGGTTCCATTGATCCCACATTGTCCAAACATCCCCCAAACTAGGTCCAAGCGTAATGAAAGCACACCGCCACCTGACACGGCGGCCGGTGGCGGCAGCCACCACCTTACGGTGGTGGTTTAGAGTTTTCTTACTATTCCGATAATTTTCAAGTTACAACATGATAACCGACACACACAACACACCCTACAACACACAGAACAGCAAGGCGTCAATAACCACCATGGTTGGCAACCATAGTGGTCTTCCATGGTTTCCGGCCAAACTAACACCATACATGAAAAGCGCAACAGCAAGAGGGACAGCACGTGCGACTTGGCTCGAAAAATAATCCAACACCCACCTGTGGTGGGCAACGACGACAGCAGCTTCACGGGAGAATAGTTACACGCCGGCTACAACTACGACGAACCCCAACGCCCGCAACCACGATCGGCTTCTCTCACGACCACAGCGTCGGTTCCTGTGGTGTTTTCCTGGCTACAACAACGTCCGGAGCCAGGAACTGGAAAAAGGATACGGAGGCCCATTGCTTCAAAGGCATCGGACAACAGCGGCGGTCTCACATCGGCATCAACTCTTGTCAGCGGCGGCGACGTTGGCTGAAACGGAGAAGGAAGAAGAGTAGTGGGCTTGCATCATTCCCGGAGGGAGGCAGCAGGGCGGAAGTCACGATTTCGTGATCCCCGGTCCTCCGACTCACAAGTCGCGTACCCACGGTAGTTGTCATCGACGGCAGCGGAGGCAGCATCGAGGAACGACCTCACCGGTGGCATGGTTGATCGGAGGGCGAACAGAAACGGCGATGGCAGCTGGAAGGGTGATACCCAGCGGCTGAAGCAATAACTTAGGGTTGGGGCTTAGATGGTTACGTTATATACCCGGCTTAATCAAACTTGGGTCCATAATAACACCTTTAGTCCCTCATTTCCCTCTTTCTTTCAATTTAAATCCGTATTTTACCATTTAAACCCTCCTTTAGAAAGTCTTTACATACGAAGTCCAAATATTACCAAACTCTCCCCTACTTCGGAAATGCTTATCAAAGTAAATCCCGAAATTACATTTTAACCCCCATAGCTTCAATTCTTGTCATTTGGCTTCCCGAAACTAACAACCCACTAATTATTAATTAATTTTGGACAATAATAGCATATAATAATAATGCAAATTGCTTCCTGGGCTCCAGGTCCATTATTTAATTATATTATTTTAAACGGGATGTTACAACTCTCCCCCACTTAAATTTGATTTCGTCCTCGAAATCGTTTATTACCATTCCTTACACGCCACACAACTTGAGCTACTTGGCTACAACCCCGAGCGAAACTCTAGCCTCTCCAGGGCAACCATGTCCAACCCTCGAAGGGTTTTAGAACCAGGAAAATAAACGAATCCCTTACAATATGATCACATTTACTCAATCCAAAATCTGGAATCTCGAGATGGTTTGGCTTCCTGATAGACCACCCATACTAGATCATTGCCGAGTTCATTGGACTTATCTCTCAACTAGCTACTCAACTGCTAAAACCCTGGGGTTCCCACCCGAAAACATAATCACAATCCCACACTGCTACTTGTAATTCTCTTTTGACAAGAGATTAGGTACTCCCTCAAGAGAATCCGTCTTGATAACCAATTCCTAGTGGTATAATAAGCAACGAGATGTAATTGGGAGATGAACCTTTTCTAGATCAACAAAAAAATGTTTCCTTTAGTTCCCGAACCACATTCATATAGTAACCGGCTTATAAGCACAATTACTCATACTTGGCCCAATCAGCCTCAGGCTGGAATACCAGGCATGCGCATGACGGGTCCAGTCATCCCTAGGAAGGAATACCCTCATATCACACACATGTTTGGTCCACTCAAACCTCAGGTTGGAATACCAACCACGTCAGGTCCACTCAATCGTAGGGCCTGGTCATCCTCACGATGGAATACCCTAGATTGGAATAACACTTTATACATAACTCGAGTCTAACCCATAAGTTGAAAATCCAAGGACCTATCCTTGCATCTCATCCAAAATCCTCTGATTCGCCACAACCGAGTAACACTCATCTGAAATACCAGGTTACGGCCCGATCGCGAAGCTAAAGGACTCCCACACAGTTTCCTCACACGACTTCCGAACGAAATCCTTCCTTAGAACTAGTTGCCACTAGTTATCATGCCTCTGCGACTCTAACAACCTCCTGATCTAACCGATCGGACCCATGCGTCACATCCTGACGTCACCAAATCCCAGGCTAAAAGTGATTGCTACCTAACCAACGGTAGACTTATATCACAAACGACCTTAAGCAATTCCTTGCTTCCTTGATCTCTTAATTGTAATGGCATTCCTACAGTCCTATCGCTGGCTTAAACAGGTCTAATCCCTCTGGGGAAACCCCTAAACCCATCAGTGGATTTCCATATGCTCACTGCTACACCCGAACTGGTGGTTACTACTGTCCCTTCTGCGTCCTAACAACGCACCCATGCTATCTACCAACCTAGTGAATGTTGTGGCTATTGGATTAATGTCTAAGTCCATAACTATAATTGGTAAGACTTGACCCAACCCGGCATGGTCCATTTGGGTTGCATACCATCATGCACTTGGATAGACTATAATGAGAGAAATAAGACACTTATGGTTATTAATATATTATAAGTTCTAGTATATTAATAATAAGAATAATAAGATTATTTAATTAGTATTGATCAAGAATTAATCTAGGATTAATTAAGTGATCAAAAGAAGACTAATTAAATATATGGGTTGATTGTGTAAATCATCCATACTTGTATAGTGGGCTAATGCTCCATGGATAATCAAGTTGGGCTAAAACACATAGGATGGTCCATGGATGCTCCATGGTGTATTTGTACCCATGGATCATGGAAATGAAAGGCCATGTCAATTAGGGTTTACATGGTGTAACCCTAACTATATAAGCATCTTATTCTTGACCAAAATCGGTTACTAGAGTGTGAAGTAAAAGGGCTAGCCGATTTCATGAGTTGTAGAATTCTCTCAAGTTATTCTAAGTGTTTTGGTGATTGTGATTCCATTTGAGGCTTCCACACTATTGGGGCTAGGCACTCAAGCTTCATGAAGACTTTCTACATCAAAGAGGTATGTATTCTATCTTGTTACACTCATTGTTTTGTATGCTAGATTAGGATTATACCTTGGAAGTTCTTATTTGCATGTATAATAGAGAAAAACATAGATCCAAGGTATTTAGGGTTGCATGTACACTTAGGAGTGTTAGAATGCTCAAAACCCAACAGTGGTATCAGAGCCACGGGTTGTTTTCTGTTATATTGATGCAAATATTTTATTTTCAAAGTTGAAAAAAAAAGAAAAAAAAACATGAAGTTCGTCAAATTTTAAGATAATTACTTGTTCTTGTGAAAAACTAATTATTTGTAAAATTTGAATAATTTGCTTTATGAGTTGAATTAGGTCAAATTTAATAAAAGATAAAATGATATGATTATTTTATTAGTTTTAAAAGTTTGATCTAAAGAGTTTTATTTTTTGAAACCTCCATAAGTTATGGATATGAAAAGGTTTTTAAAAAAAAATTGATTCAAAGTTTTTATGGAGTTACAAAATTTGGTGTTAATGTTTTAAAGGATTCCATAACTTAAGAATAAGTTATGGATCACCAAAAGTTTTTTGTGTTACCTTGTTTTATGAGTGAATTTAGATTAATGAATAAAATTATGTGATAGTTGGTTTTAATCCAAATTAATCTAAGAATTGATTCTAAAATGTGTTTTTGTAACTTGTCCTCAAGTTATATGAAAAGTCACATTTAAGAATCATAAAACTCATAAAAATTGGCAAAGGTTACAAAAATGAAGAGTCTAGTTCTAATTAAAAGGTGTTATGACTCCATAATTTGTCCTCAAGTTATGGAGGACCAAGAGTCTCTTCATTAAATAATAAATTAAAAAAAAGTGTAACCTTAATTAATTCCATAAGTTATAAAATAAAGAAAAAGTTAATTCTTTTATTAGTTTAAAGTCTTCCATAACTTGTCCTCAAGTTATGGAACTTGAAGAGTTTTTGAATTAAAACTACTTTAAACACATAAGTTATGGAATTAATTAGTTTTGAATAGTTTCAAAACTTGTCCTCAAGTTTTGGAATTTGTAAAGTTTTCTCTTATGAATACTTTAATTCCAATTTAGCCCTTAGAATTTTAAAGAGTTAAAATTCAACCCTTATACTTTATAATATTATAAGTTAATAATATATATATGTATAAGAGTAAAGTCAGTCTTACCGCTAGTACGCCTCATTCACGAAGCCGGTCTATAAGGTGGGTATAAGGTTGTTGCCTATAAAATGGCAACTTAATGGGTGTCCACTCTCACCCACCGCTTGCTTGACTGGTGGAGGGTCGTTAGCCGAACGGGTTTGACAGGACTATAATTCTCCCTTCATTAAAATTATTAATGATAATTACTAAGTAACTAAACACTTATAAATACCCAATCTTAGTTACTTAGGAAAATGTGAATAAGGTGCTAATCCATGAAATTACACTTTGCACTTTGTTTAAGTCGGTTAGTGGAGCGTGTGTGGTTAACCGGCACACTAACTCGTATTTAACAAGGTAGGCAAAGGGTAACTTAATGTTTATCATAGTATCGGTGGAGCGTGTGTGGTTAACCGGCACATCGATTGAGGGGTAAACACTTAAGGGTACCAAGTAATTTGCATGGTTACTTCACACCTTGTTTTGTGATCCTCGGCATCCTAGTCACAAAACCTGAAGGGCACACTCGAGATTGAAACATGCCATTGAACAGTTCAATGAATCTCAATAGATCTAGGAGTTTCAAAACCAATTAAAACCTAATAATACATTTAGTTTATCTTGGTGGAAATTGGTGAATCGTCATTCACCTACCTTCAAATATTTTATAGCTTGGATTACGGCATCCCTCTTCTAAGTTATAAAATAGTTTGTTGGGTCCTAGCCTTAATATTTCATATTGGGTGTTATATTAAGGACTTAAGATCAACTATCTTGAATATCTCCCAAAAGATGTCTGGTTTAGACATTTATGATCTTCCTAAATCTCTTGAAACAAGCTTTCCTAAATGAAGATGATGTCCCATGGAAATCATACTTCTTTCACCTCCTCCAATTATTCTCCCTAACCCACAAGTTCAAGGTCACTCAAGCCCTATTGGCAAGGCAAGGTCTAGGTGTGATCACATCTTAGAGATGTAGTCACATATTGACAAGCCGGGAGAGTTGGGTGTCAAAGTCTTGAGAAAGTTGGTGGTTCAATCACTTTCTAAGTCACATAGTGAGTTCCTTTGGGACACCTATGAAACAGACTATGACAAGACCCTTAATGATCTTATCTATTTGTTAAGATCAACTTCCTTAAAACTTGATGGACATTGACAATAGTGACACAGGAAATCCAGAAAAGCATTCTCTTCCCAATGGTAAAGGGATCGGCCATAGTCAACGTGGTTGACCAAATGGTAAAGAGAAAAGCTAAGTCTGTGATAGTCCCTTGTACCATTATCAAAGGGTCCATATGTTTATATTGCCAAAGGAAGGGGCATTGGTTGCGAAGCTGCCAAATTTACCTAAGGATGTTAAAGTCAATAAGTTTGACTCTACTTCAGGTAAATTCCACTATCTAACTCTGCTAAGTTTCTATTCTGAGATTCCTGATACATGATGTGACTGTGTCACATGGTGATGTTTTAAGAATCAAAGAAAAGTGAAGAAACTTAAAGAAAGAATATGTTAAATCTGATGGCGTAGATGGATTTCTATCGCATAGTTTGAAGATCGGATTCTTGAGCTACTTCTTAGGAGTTATGAGATATTGCTTAGGAATAGATAACAACAAGTTTTCATATGGATTGTAAGGACAAGTTCTTCCACAAAGTTTTTAAAATAAAAGGAAAATTTTTGATTTTATTTATTTTAAAATATCCTTACAATGGCATCTGTGGAAATTTTTGTTGCTTATAAGATTCCATTAATAGCAAGAGTGGAAGTATGAAATTGATTCTTTCATTTGTGGTAATGTCTAAATTTACCAAATAAGGAAAGATTCTCATCACCCAAGTTTCAATTGGACCGGAACTTGGAATCATGCAAGTTGTATAGCATGATGAATGAGAACTCTCAAGTATTGGAAAATTAAGACTAATTACTTGTTCACATGGATGTGTGAGTCAAGTGAAGGACTAAGGGATCGAGTACCCAGTCTTGAGCACTGATTAAGTCCACCACAAAAGATCGATAAGATTATTTGTCATAATTTACTATAGCTCAGTAAATATGGTTATACTTACAAGCTTAAGTGTAATTCTGAGACATTGGAAAAGGTTCCAATGCATGGCAGAGCGAATAAGAAGAATCAAATTAGGTAGAAGGATAAAAGTTTCTCAAATCTAAAAAGATGGGAGAGAGTACTTTCATATCAGTTTTGTGATCATCTTAATGATTTAGAGACAATTCATTCTCTAAGAGCCTTCTTATAGCTAAGAAGAGGAACTTGAATTGTTGAAGTGGTTAAATCAAGAAGATGATTCATACTTCGTTCCAAAAACAATTCTTAGAGTTATACTCTAAGATTGTAACTTGAGTGACATGTCTTAAAGAAGGTTTAAAACACTTGTCAAATGTAAGAGTAAAAGTTTCCTACTCTTGTACATTTGAAATTGGTAAGTTGTGATGTTTTGGACAAAACAAAGACCAACTAAGACCAATTGTGTGAAGTGTTTGTCTTGATTAGAATCCACACTATCTCTTGGATATTTGAAAAGGGAGTCTTATAGGTCAAGAGGACAGTGGGAGTCTTAAAGGTCTTGAAAGTCTCAAGAACTAATCAAGAATAGAACCTGAAGTTCTTCACTAGCACACGACTTGCGGTTTATAACCTATCGTGTTGACATATTCTATGCCCATTCCAGTTAAAGTTGGCTTTGCATATGAGTTCTTAGAGTTCTCAATTTGTTGTACAACAACTTGGAAGCAATGGCAGGCCCTTGAGCTGCCAGGTGGCAAGAAATTAAGATTGAGTTCAGTCCATATGAGTTTGGATTTGTCATTATCCCTGTCTTGTGACTATGGTTTTGATAATTCACATAGATAAGAACACATACACCATTAAATCTAAGTGTCATAAGGTTTCTCTCCGATTCATGAAAATGATGGTGAGGACACACTTTCACTAAGTAGATTTTAGCTAGATAGCAATTGTGATATTTGCATTCTCAAAGTCGTTAGTGGAGCGTGTGTGGTTTACCGGCACACTAACCTGGACTTGTGAGAAGTGGCAAAAAGGTCTAACCATTATGATTACGGCATCCCTCTTCATAATTGTTTAGACACACAAGTGTGCTATCTAAGGGAAGGTGTATGATTTTGATAAAGTTTTATCAATCTAGTATCAGAAATCTGAACTTTGGTAAGAAAGTCAGCTGATTTCTGAGTACATGTCAAAGCTAGTGGGAGCATAAGTGTTATGCTAATAATCATCATGTTAGTGGGAGCATGATAATTATGATAAGTATTGCAAGTTAGCAATGTTAATTATAGAAAACAAAAGTTTCAATTGGGAAAGAGTTGTTTTGCTATAATTAAGGGAGAGGAAATTATACTTAATCTCAAATCTATAAGCTTAGATCGTGAGGTTTTAATCATTTAGTCAAGGATATATATATGAATTTCATGTTGGAATGGCTCAACATAAGGAAATTATGTATATGGGTCCATTATTTGCGTTCTAAAATTCGATTATGATTACGGCATCCCTTTTCATAATCTGAATTATGAGAACTTGGCAAATAGAAATGGAAATGTGATAGCAAAAGACTGGTTTAGTCTTTATGTGAGACATCATGAATCGTGTCCCATATGCTTCGGATATAGGATCGATTACATGTGCTATATTCAACCATTCTAAAATTTTCCAGATAACTGGGGCATTAAGAAGGGAAAAGGTTTAGAACTGGATATGACTAAAAGGATTAAACAATTGTCGAGGACAATCTAAGGTTTACCAAAGATTGGTTGCTCAAGGACAGTTGGAAGTATAGTGATAATTCTGGAAGGACCATATTGACATAGTCTGTAAGGAGGCAACTCTTGTTCAGAAGTGATAGTCAAAATGGAATCTGGAAATGTTTCAAAGTTAGAATTTTCAATCTGTTTAAGATTAGGAAACTTAATGCAAGAAGGATGTTTCCAAGGAGCTGATCTCCTTTGGAATACTTTGTAATGGTTGTTGTCAAGTCTTTATGACTTTGTACATAATCATCACAAGAGGATCAATGCATATAAGTTTAGAATCTAACAGATTTCAGTAAATGGCATGAATTTGGAATTCTTGCATTTGCAGTAAGGATTTGGGAGTGTGAAAAGAGAATCATTGAAGTTATGTTAAATTGATCTAGTTCACAAAGTAAAGATCATAGACAAACATAGTATGCATACTTGGTGTATGGCATGACTAGTGTTTAGAAAACATAGTGTGCATGCTTGGAGCATGGGACAACTATTGTTTTAAATTCAAGAATAAAGTTGATAGCTGAAACAGTATACAATGAATAATGTGTAATCATATGGTGATAAATAAAAGGTGTTTTATTTATGTTCAAAGGGTTGATACCATATTGGATTCAATTATTATTGTGTTTCATTTTGCATGTTTTGACTTCCCGAATAAACTAGGTTATTCTTCCGGAATGACTAAGTTATTCAAACCATCCACAGTCGGTCATATGTTGGAAGTAGATATGAATTAAGACTGTCATGGGTTGGCTTGTAGAGGTCTAAGGTGTTGCACAAAGGGCTACAACACTCATGAGTGCTCATAAGTTCTGAGTATTGGATTCAACCCGCGCTCATTGGAATCACTTCATGGATTTTATCACGAGTGATCATGAGACGATAATATCTTATATTCTTCAAACCTAGAGATATGAGTTGTTACTATGAGTTGGTTGTACATTGATTGCACGAAAACGCATTTGGTAACTCGGTGCTATAAAACGTGCCTTTGTGTATGATTCAACAAGTAGTAGAACAAGCCATATGAGTCGAAGTTTATCCATTCCTTTTACCTTCGGGATAAAAGCGATATCTGTGGGCCCCTTGATGATTTGATGATGACAAATGGAAGTGCTCGGCCGGGCCAGGACTGATTTGATTTGTTCAATTAGTCAGTCGTCGTAAATCGGAAATCGAGAAACAACAAATGGACAGAGAGAATGATTATAATCCATGTCTCAGTCCATATGATATCTAGAATGGAGGAATATATGATCCCTTATCTAATGGACAAGTCATTGACAAAGGTCAGAGTTCATCTACAAGGTCAGAGTTCGACAGAAGCTTTTGAGAGCTACGATTGCCAGTTGGTTCCTGAAGTCATACGCAATAATAGTTTTAGACTTATCCAAGTGGGAGACTGTTGGATTAATGTCTAAGTCCATAACTATAATTGGTAAGACTTGACCCAACCCGGCATGGTCCATTTGGGTTGCATACCATCATGCACTTGGATAGACTATAATGAGAGAAATAAGACACTTATGGTTATTAATATATTATAAGTTCTAGTATATTAATAATAAGAATAATAAGATTATTTAATTAGTATTGATCAAGAATTAATCTAGGATTAATTAAGTGATCAAAAGAAGACTAATTAAATATATGGGTTGATTGTGTAAATCATCCATACTTGTATAGTGGGCTAATGCTCCATGGATAATCAAGTTGGGCTAAAACCCATAGGATGGTCCATGGATGCTCCATGGTGTATTTGTACCCATGGATC
Organism: Lactuca serriola; assembly: GCF_051521515.1. Taxonomy (NCBI): domain Eukaryota; kingdom Viridiplantae; phylum Streptophyta; class Magnoliopsida; order Asterales; family Asteraceae; genus Lactuca; species Lactuca serriola. The sequence goes on along the minus strand of NC_136410.1, from coordinate 253,195,593 downwards.
ATGGAAATGAAAGGCCATGTCAATTAGGGTTTACATGGTGTAACCCTAACTATATAAGCATCTTATTCTTGACCAAAATCGGTTACTAGAGTGTGAAGTAAAAGGGCTATCCGATTTCATGAGTTGTAGAATTCTCTCAAGTTATTCTAAGTGTTTTGGTGATTGTGATTCCATTTGAGGCTTCCACACTATTGGGGCTAGGCACTCAAGCTTCATGAAGACTTTCTACATCAAAGAGGTATGTATTTTATCTTGTTACACTTATTGTTTTGTATGCTAGATTAGGACTATACCTTGGAAGTTCTTATTTGCATGTATAATAGAGAAAACATAGATCCAAGGTATTTAGGGTTGCATGTACACTTAGGAGTGTTAGAATGCTCAAAACCCAACAGTGGCTACACCCACAGACTTACAACACTTTACATACTAACTGATTACTTGTGAATGCTATGGCTACCCCTGCAGTCTTACAACACTTTCCATACTGGTCGAACACGCGCTCGACCTAACATACCACTGAACTAAATTCATGGATAGAATCCCAACCTGATTTCCCAAGTTCTGCTATCAAGCATCGAGAAAACTCGATTCACATGCTGGGGAGTTTTTTCCGAACTCCCAACCCACACAACACTTAAACCAAATCGCCACTAGGGTTGTCTTCCTTCCTGACAACGATGTGAAACTCATCCCATCTTCTAAACCGCTCCTGCTTCTAGATCCCGGAACAGTTCTCCCTCACTTAGATTCGACTAAGTCCTCACAATACATGACAGTTCAAGAATTTCCAATCCTTCTTACTTTCCAACGATCGAACTAATGAGAACCAACTCCTTCCAATTGGTTCTCCATTACCAGCCGATCAGAAGTGATCACACACTTCTAAGAACTAGCTGAACACTTCCTGAATCCCAGGGAAACCGACAGTCCCTAATACTTGAATGATCCCACACTCAAATCTTGAAGTCGACAAGATAGATGTTCTGACTAACATCTCAGCAACGAGCTACTTACCTTAGCGTCTTCCTCCGCTAACCAATAATAGTCACTGAACTACTGAATCTTGACAATGTTGAATGACCATCCTGTGGGATGCAGTCCGCAGACCTCCCACATAATACCTTTCTTCCCAAAGTGTTCAAACAATCATCCCGCTCTCGGCTCTAGAACTCATATCCTTCATGGCCTTGCACCCTGACTCACTCCCCAACTCAATCACCCACAGGTGAATTGCAGTAGCGGAGACAACCCTTGCCCTAAACCGGGCTACAACTACTCCCAAAACATAGTCTACAATCCCAAAATGCAATAGCTTGCACAATCAATCCTTACCATCCGATACAAGAGACCCAAGACGAATCAGATCTCATAAGATACTTATGCCACTTCGACCCACCTGTGCTCCACCGCGCCGAAATACTGTCGCCAATCCCAGCGACTAACTGGCCCCGAGCTGAAATACAACATGATCCTGGGGTCACAAGCCTGCTCAATCCTTCAAGCCCGTAAACTGGAAGAGCACAATCCTTGCCCTAGAAAACGGCGTTCCAATCCTATCACTTAACCATCCTACTTTCAGTTGCATAACTCCATTTGAACATAATCATTACTCCTTTCTGGAGTCCCCGTGACTCACATTCCGGCCTCGAGCAAAACCCCCGAAGCCTCAAATATAGAAAAGCATGTGCTAGACTTCCCGCTTAACTTACAGAATGTAACAAGTACATAACATCTCCCTGATCACAAGTGACTGCAGCCCTCTGCTCATCAGAATATATCCCAGTAACAAGTCCCGGTATCGGAAAGCTTGACCAGCTCCTTCCCTTGACGTCGATACAGCTGCTAAAGTTGTCGCGGCAACCGTCTCGGCAATGGATGAACAGCGTCTGTCGAAACACTCAACTATGGCGGTCTTATTAAATCCTAATGTCTCCGGCAACTGTCCACGACCAATCCCATTCACTTCCTCCCGGATGATCTCACTGACATGATCCTCTGACAATATTGGGCTATCCTGACTGCCAGCTTCTGATCCTACTCCGTATCTGGTCTCAAGACGTCTCGTAACCACAATTCTGGCAATGCACCAGAAGGATCTCTAATAACCCATATAAAAACCGGGAACAAAGTCCTACTAACCCCCAGGGGTTGTGACTTCCTTGCTACGCATATGGGTCCTGTGCTTTCAGTAGTACGGGCCCATACTACCTTCCACACCTACCCATATTTGTCTCAAGTATCATCACAACACCCTAAAAATATACAAAACATAGCGAGCGCTCGATCCTCACTCCTAGAGGAATGCTAAATATCACATAACTGGCCTCTCGACCTCACACAACCCACCCATCCATGAAACTTCCTCCAACCCTGTAGCACTAGTGTATGCTAGCCATACATAACGTTGGACCCCATAGACTTTCGAATATCCAATCCTACCCTAAGCCCCCAATCAAGAAGAACCGAACATAAGGCCAAATCAAACATTCTCAGGCTATAAGATCTTAATTGTGTATAACCATGATGCATACACTAAGCAACTACAGTAATAATGTCAATTTCATATAAGGAAAACCCTACGCTAGTAGGCATCATGTAATCAGGCAATTCTATCATGCAATTCCTGAAGATCCCTAGCCTAGTACTAGCATGTTGTGCTAACATATCACATAATCAAATAACTGTATGGTATTTTGGGGTCTACTTACTGGCTCCGGCTGATCGTACACCCTGCATCCTCCTTTACTTATTTTGAAAACCATTTTAGAAATCATTTTGAAAACCTTTCCTTGATTTGAGACTGGATTCACATGAATGTTCCTCCAATTCACTCAAACCAAGGCTCTGATACCATCTTGTAACACCCATAAAATTCAAGCCAATTTAAAACTTTTTAAAACATCTAAAACCATTAAGTTATTACAAATTGTTTTCAAAATAGTTTAAGAATCATAGTATCCTCAGACTCAATCATGAAAATGTGAGGAGGTGCATGATCACGCCTATGCCTTCCCGCGATCATCAGAAATACCTGAATTAAAATCAACAACTGTAAGCCCGAAGCTTAGTGAGTTTCTCCAAAATACCAAAGCCATACAAGTATAACCATATCATATAACAAATATAGAACAAAATGCATAATGAGCCTTCAGCCTGACTGGACCACCTCATAGGGCCTACAACCTCTCTGGACCACTCCCGAGCCTTCTGCCTGACTGGATCGCCTCGCAGGGCCTACAACCTATCCTGACCGCTCACCGGGTATGTTGGCCAATAACACAAAGTAGGACCACCTCAACCCAACCCCCAATCAAAAAAACATGTGCACATAAATATCATACGCTAACACATATCATATAACAGTCAAACTGATCTAACAGATCACTAATCATTGCAACATCCCAATAACTGGGATACAGACCTAACCGGTCACTAACATAGCATTATCCTATAACCAGGACAATTATGTGCATATAGATATCATATAACACTAGCATGTATATAACAATCAAACCGATCTAACAGATCACAAGGCATAGCAACAATCCATAACCAGGATATCGACATAACAGGTCACTAATATAGCATCATCCAATATACCAGGATACCGACCCAACTGGGTCACTAAAGCATAACATAGCACCATCCTAACTACCGAGATGTAAATCAGTAAGCATAACATGCAATAATCCGAATAAAATCCATAAAGGGCTGGCCTTGGTGCCTTAGACCCTGTTGATATAGTGAGGATAACTCACCTGACATTGCTGAAGTCCCGCAGATAAAACTCCAGCTGTTGGTTGACAGGTTCCTAAATTGTCAACATCAAACAACACCCAATTAATAATTGGGTTCCAAGCCCAAGGTCCAACTCACTCTACAAAATCCCAAAAGTCAAATAATGGGCTTAAAGCCCAACATATAGCCCAATTTTCCAAATTAGGCCCAGACCTCTACATGGTCATTCTTTAAAGCCCATCCCATTATTCCAATCCAATTCTCATGATCCAATATCACATAATCATGAAGGCCCAATCATGGCCCAACATTCCAAATTGGGCCTAAGTCCTCACATGGGCCTTACCCTAAAGCCCATCTAATTACTTTGGTCCATTAACTTGCTCTTGGATGGCCCACCAATAGTCCAATCGCCAAAGCCCAACAGGAAGGCCCAATTCAAGGCCCAAATGAGATTAGGACTTAATCCATTAAGTCTAATATTGCTTTTAGGTTAGTTTTGTCAATGATTATTATTTAAAATTTCAAGTTGTTAAATAATCTCGTGTGTGTCCCGATTAATTCTCAAAATTAGGGTCTTATACCATTAGGGTTTTCCAAACCCTAATTATGGTTTTCCAACCCAATACTAGCCCATTAGTCCTTTGGCTGGGCTTTTAGGTCATATTAGGCCTTATTGGGCGCATTAGGGTTCCATTGATCCCACATTGTCCAAACATCCCCCAAACGAGATCCAAACATAATCAAAGAACACTGCCACCTGACACGGCGGCCGGTGGCGGCAGGAGGCGGCAGCCACCACCTTACGGTGGTGGTTTAGAGTTTTCTTACTATTCCGATAATTTACAAGTTACAACACGATAACCGACACACACAACACACCCTACAACACACACAAAGCCACCACCACGCGGCGGCTGGTGGTGGCAGAACAACAAGACATCAATAACCACCATGGTTGGCAGCCATGGTGGTCTTCCATGGTTTCCGGCCAAACTAACACCATACACGAAAAGCGCAACAGCAAGAGGGAAAGCACGTGCGACTTGGCTCGAAAAAGAACCCAACACCCACCTGTGGTGGGCGACGACGACAACAGCTTCACGGGAGAATAGCTACACGACGACTACAACAACGACGAACCCCAACGGTCGCAACCATGACCGGCTTCTCTCACGACCACAACGTCGGTTCCTGCGGTCATTTCCCGGCTACAACAACGTTCGGAGGCAGGAACTGGAAGAAGGATACGGCGACCCATTGCTTCGAAGGTATCAGAAAACAGCGGCAGTCTCACATCGTCAGCGGCTCTTGTCAGCGGCGGCGACGTTGTCTGAAACGGAGAAGGAAGAAGAGTAGCGGGCTTGCGTCATTCCCGGAGGGAGGCAGCACGGCGGAAGTCGCGATTTCGTGATCCCTGGTCCTCCAATGTTGGCTTTTTCCAGGAATGCTAACAACTTCTTTTCAAGAAAATAAAGTAAACAGGGGATAGAAGCTCAAAGTAGAGGAAGCTAAAATCAGAGTGAGACAAACATACACAGGGCATAGGCAGAAAAACTGCAATGTTTCATACATAAAAATGGAAAAACTAGAGGAATGCATCTAACGGGGCATAAAGCCTTACAATTTAAACACTAAGAAATGCATGAAAATCGGAAACAAGCTAACTAAATGCCAAAGACCAGGAGAATCAACTTTCCACGTGCTTTGATTTATTCTTTTGCCTTTGATTTATTCTTGGACTAAAATTAACAAGTCTTGAATTATCTCAACACTTTCCCCCTTAATTCAAGACTTTTGTACCTTCTTGATTCCAATCAGCTCCTTCATCTCTTCATATTTTATTCTTCCCAACGGTTTTGTGAGGATATCTGCTTTCTGTTCTTTACCAGCCACATGACTAACTGTTATCTTTCCATTTTCAACACATTCTCTTATGAAATGATATCTTATGTCTATATGTTTGCTGCGTCCGTGGAACACCGGGTTCTTCATTAGCTCAAGTGCAGATTGGTTATCGACATGTAGTGCTACAGGTGGGACCTTTTGACCTGTAATTTCAGTGAGAAGGCGATGTAACCAGATACCTTGACAAACTGCCATGGTGGCAGCTATAAACTCAGCTTCACAGGATGAGAGGGCCACTACCCTTTGCTTTTGAGATGCCCATGTGACCAAGTTTCCATTTACATAAAAAGCTATTCCTCCGATGCTTCTCCTGTCATTAACATCCTTGGCCAAGTCACTATCTGAGTACCCTGTAACTGTGATTTCTTTCTGTCCCCTTCTGTAGGTTAGCCCATGATCTAAGGTTCCTTTAATATACCTTAGAATTCCTTTGACTGCCTGTAAATGCTTTGTGGTTGGTCGCTCCATGAAGCGACTAACTACCCTAACTTCAAATGATAGATCAGGACGAGTATGTGTCAAATACCTTAGTCCTCCAACTATACTTCTGTATTCAGTGGGATTTACCAGGTCTCCATCGTCTCTTTGTAGCTTCAGTTTGTGCTCCATTGGTGTTTGTGTGGGATTGCAGTTCAACATCTGGGTCTTGATCAAAATGTTCTTTGCATAAGTTTCTTGCTTCAAGGTTATTCCAGCCTCACTTTGGCTCACTTCGATTCCCAAATAATAACTGAGCAGGCCAAGATCACTCATCTCAAACTTGTTATTCATCTCTAGTTTGAACCTTGCCACATCATCTTGGTTGCTTCCAGTCACCAAAAGATCGTCCACATACACACCTATTATCAAAATGTGACCTTCTTTCTTTCTTGTATAAACAGAGTGTTCTTGCTGGCATCTAACACATCCCAGGCTCTTCAAATACTTATCCAAACAAGCATTCCAAGCTCTGGGTGCTTGTTTTAGCCCATAGAGAGCCTTTTTAAGTTTGTACACCATTCTTTCTTTCCCTTTTTTCTCGAAACCCTCAGGTTGGGTTACGTATACTTCCTCTTCTAAATTCCCATTCAGGAACGCTGATTTCACGTCAAGATGATGTACTTTCCAGCCATTTGAGCCTGCAAGAGCTAGGATAGTGCGTACCGTCTCAATTCGTGCAACAGGAGCAAAAACTTCCTCGTAGTCGATTCCCTGTTTTTGGACGTAGCCCTTTGCTACGATTCTAGCCTTGTGCTTTATTATCTCCCCTGTTGGATCCCGTTTCACCTTGAAAACCCATTTTAGGCCAATTGGCTTTCGTCCGTTTGGCAGATTCACAAGGCTCCAAGTATTGTTCTTCTCAATCGATGACAACTCTGCCTTCATGGCATTCACCCACTCGACTCTTTTCTTGGCTTCTAGGTACGTGGTTGGTTCTTCGTCTTCACAAACCATCAATATTTGTTCTGTGGCATCATATAGATCTATGAGTAGCCTATAACGTTTGGGAGCACCGCCACCAGTTGAGCTTGAATTTGTACTTGAGGAATTTGGCGTAGATACAGACGAATTTGATGAAGTCGGAGAATTTGGTGTTGGCGGTGAGTTTGACGCATGTGGTGAATTTAACGGACTCTCATTTTGACCTGATTGGGAGCCCAATTGGTGATTAGTGGGCTGTGAGTCAATACGAGTCCAGTCCATATCGTAAGTTGGATCTTCTCCATCGGGTGTACCCGGAATTTCCCTATCTCCTTCGTTAGTCTCGCTTTCAGCGACTAATTGGTCATCATCAAAGTTGAAACCTTCAACTGTGAAAGTCAAACCTGGTATTGCTCGTATTTTTGTCGCCTTTTCCCACATCCACGCTTGATCTTCATGAAACACAACGTTCCTACTTATGTGAATCGACCCAGTGTCCGGGTCTAGTAATCTGTACGCCTTCATTCCCCTCTCAATTCCCAAATGTACCACAGGCTTGCTTCTTTCTTCCAATTTCTTTAAATGGGTCTTAGTGATCATCATGTGCGCCAAGCACCCAAAAACCTTGAGGTGCCCAATTTGTGGTTTACGACCGGTCCACATCTCGTATGGCGTTGATTCATTGAGAGCTTTGGTACTGATTCTGTTCAGGATGTGAACAGCATAGCTCACTGCTTCACCCCACAGTACATCTGGCATGCTCATCGTCTTCAGGTTGCATCTAACCATCTCCAGAATGGTTCTATTGCGTCTCTCTACAACGCCGTTTTGCTGTGGTGAAAACGGTGACGTGTAGTGACGTTCAAGCCCCATTTCCTCACAATACTTTGTGAACTGGTTTGAGAGAAACTCACCTCCACGATCTGTTCTTAGTGTCTTTATCTTCTCACCCGTTTCTATCTCCACTTTTACCCTGAAGTTTTTGAAGAATTGAAAAGCCTCATCTTTCGTCTTTAGCAAGTACATCCACATGACTCTACTGTAGTCATCTACCAATAGCAAGAAGTATCGGTTCCCTGCGGGTGTGGGGGTGATATAGGACCACATAAGTCCCCATGGATGAGCTCCAGTCTCCTCTGTGCTCTATAGCTTGTATGAGACGGATAGGGATTTCTTGACTGCTTCCCTACCAGACAGCCGTCACAACGGTGTGAGGGGATTTCTATCTTGGACATACCTTCGACCAACTTCTTATCAGACATCTCTTTGAGTGCAGCAAAGTTTACATGTCCCAACCTCGCATGCCATAGCCATGTCGAATTGCTCAATTTCGCAATTAAACAATTTGTTCTGATCTCTTCCAATTCAATTTTGTAGAGGCAATTTAGGGATCGTCGGACCTTCATCAATAGTCGCCCGGTTGCATCATGGACCCATAGAAACGGCTCCTTGATTCTGATTTCGTCTCCTCCTTCAGACAACTGACCCAGACTTATGATGTTGTTACAGAGATCAGGTATATAATATACTTCCTGTAGCTTTCTTTGTTCTCCGTTTTTGCACTGAAAAACTATACTCCCCTTTCCTTCAATTCTAACTTTGGATTCATTCCCAAATCTTACATAGCCCTGGATTGCTGTGTTAAGATCACAAAATTTCCTTCTATCACCTGTCATGTGATTACTGGCCCCTGTGTCTAAATACCACAGGTTTGCTTGACTTGATTCATCTCCTTTTGTTTTCAATTTTGGGTTCATCTTTTCTTCATTCAGAAAAACTTCACATGTCTTTTCTTCTGTTTCAAGAGATGCCAACATGAGTGCAGGTTCGTCATCTTGTATTAGGTTGTTTTCTTGAACTCTTTCACGCTTAGGATTCTTGCATTCGGCTGCGTAGTGTCCGAAATCTTGACAATTGTAACATTGGACTCCACTCTTGTCTTGATTACTGGGTGAGGCTCGGTTCTCATTCTTTTGGTAGTGTGAACCACTTCTTCCGCGACCACCACCTCGACTGGCTTGATTATTACCTCTGCCCCGTCCTCTTCTTCTTCCATGTGAACCCCCCGTACCTGCTCTATTTCCTTTAAATTTAGAGCCATCTCCACCTTTCTTCTTATTTCTTTCTGTCCACTCTTGATGGGTCAACAAAAGTCTTTTTTCTTCTGTTTCACTATGGCCCTTCATCCTCTCCTCATGAGCTTTTAGTCTACCTATTACTTCTTCTGTGGACATTTCATCTAGATCCCCAAATTGCTCTAGAGTTGAGGCAATTTGCAGGAACTTAGATGACACGGCTCGCAATAACTTCTTTACTACATATGACTCTTCCACTGTGTCCCCCAATGCTCGTAAAGTGCTCACCACATTGCTTACCTTCACGGCAAAGTCATCTACACTTTCAGATTCCTTCATGTTCAGGGCTTCAAAATCCGACTTCAAGGTTTGAATTTTCGCCACTTTCACTCGATCGACTCCCATGAACATTATTTTGAGAGCATCCCATGCTTCCTTAGCCGTCTTCTTTTAAGCCAATTGCAGTAATAGGTCTTCAGGTATCCCTTGGTAGATTGCTGCTAGAGCCATCTTGTCCTTCTTTGTTTCTACAAGGGTGTTGGGGGTTCTTGGTTCAACAGCCTCCCATACGCCATGAGCCTGCATGTACACCTTCATTTTAATAGCCCACGCTGCATAGTTGCTTCGAGAAAGCATTGGGTAATGCAACGTGATCTGACCATCCTTCTCACCATTCCCTGACATTTCTTGTGGACGTGGCTGATATTTGGGCATGCACCAGATTCGCTCTGATACCAAATGTTGGCTTTTTCCAGGAATGCTAACAACTTCTTTTCAAGAAAATAAAGTAAACAGGGGATAGAAGCTCAAAGTAGAGGAAGCTAAAATCAGAGTGAGACAAACATACACAGGGCATAGGCAGAAAAACTGCAATGTTTCATACATCAAAATGGAAAAACTAGAGGAATGCATCTAACGGGGCATAAAGCCTTACAATTTAAACACTAAGAAATGCATGAAAATCGGAAACAAGCTAACTAAATGCCAAAGACCAGGAGAATCAACTTTCCACGTGCTTTGATTTATTCTTGTGCCTTTGATTTATTCTTGGACTAAAATTAACAAGTCTTGAATTATCTCAACACTCCAACTCGCACTTCGCGGACCCACGGTAGTTGTCTTCGACGACAGCGGAGGCAGCATCGAGGAACAACCTCCCCGGTGGCTTGGTTGATCGGAGGGCGAACAGAAACGGCGATGGCGGCTGGAAGGGTGATACCCGACGGCTGAAGCAATAACTTTGGGTTAGGGCTTAGATGGTTACGTTATATACCCGACTTAATTAAACTTGGGTCCATAATAACACCTTTAGTCCCTCATTTCCCTCGTTCTTTCAATTTAAATCCGTATTTTACCATTTAAACCTTCCTTCAGAAAGTCTTTACATAAGAAGTCCAAATATTATCAAACTCTCCCCTACTTCGGAAATCCTTATCAAAGTAAATCCCGAAATTACATTTTAACCCCCGAAGATTCAATTTTTGTCATTTGGCTTCCCGAAACTATCAACCCACTAATTATTAATTAATTTTGGACAATAATAACATATAATAATAATAATAATAATAATAATAATAATAATAATAATAATAATAATAATAATAATAATAATACAAATTGCTTCCCGGGCTCCAGTTCCATTATTTAATTATATTATTTCTAACAGGATGTTACAGGATACTTCTTATTTATAGTAAACCAACATATGCTTTGTTAGGCTTTAAACATCATAAGGTAAAGCAAAAAACTTATGTTATTGATAATAAATGCGATGCAGAAATGGGTTACAACTAAGCAACCCTTAGGCTAAAAATATATACAATTGTAGGGCTAGAGGCTACTTATAACCCAATGGTATGAAATCAAATACTAAGTTTTCCATTAGAGATGAACATAAACCAAAAGTCAGAACATAGAAAATAGATGTTGACATTCATATCAGAAATTTTATGACCTTTTTATAAAGTTTAATTTTGTTGTTATCTTTTACAGAGCTGATTTTATTTATTTATTTATTTATTTTTTGATGCTAATAGTTATGATTCCGTTACTATGCTTCTCCAAAGGCTAAAAATCTCATCTCAAAATATCAATCGGGGATTTTAAAAAAATGATAAAACACCAAGCGGGAAATACAACGAAAATTTCAGATTCTGTGATTTCAATTTTACGCACATAAACACAAAAAATTCAAATTTCGATTTCATCTACAAGCATATAAACAATTTAATAGATACTTAATCTGGAATAGGGAAAACCAATTATCTGTGCATCTACTACAAAAAAATGAAAATTTTAGATTTCCCTTCTATTCATCTTCTTCAGACGTCTTTCAGAATCAGATGGCAAGGAAGCCATTATTTCTTCAAAAACTTTTATCCTCATTTTGACCTCCATCTAGGTGTCTTTCTTCTCTACTCTCTAATAAAATTTTTTACCTCTGTTCATTCCTTATTCAAAAACAAAGTTAGCACTCAGGTTGAAAACCATGTGCGAAATCGTATGGATTTCACCAAAAATCCGAAATTGTGAATACGAAATCATGAAATCGCAACCTGTGAGAAGCAACTTATGTAACACGTCGATGAAATTTGAAGTAAAAACATTGATAACATATCTTTGAATTGTATATTTGGAATTGTGCCCTTTGTATTTTGTAAATCAAACCCATTCTTTGAGTTTGTACGATCGTAGAAATATTAATCATTTATTTGGATAAAAAAACGCCTGCCTTTTAGGTTAGAGTAGTTTAGGGTAAAATACATAAGTTGCAATATATATATATATATATATATATATATATATATATATATATATATATATATATATATATATATATATATATATATACTATCTTCTAAAAGAAATCTCACTATTTCTAAAAATAGATTGAATATAATAATATTATTTTTTTAAGACGTTCAAATCATTAAGCTAATAGTACAAGTAGTCATCAATAAAATAATATTAAATTTTAACCTGTGTTTTGAATCTTTATATTTCTCAACAAATTCTATCTCCTTCCCTAAATTTCGGATAATTCAAAATTTGAAACCATCAGAAAATACATGTTGATTCAAATATCCCTCCTGCAGATGGCTCTTTCTTAACAGGTTTTTATTTTAATCCTTACTTGTAATTGATTTCATCATTTTTAACTTTTTGTATTTTTATCTTATAAATATATTGGGTGAAGGCTTTATTATATCAGGTTTGTTCCTAAAAAGGTTTTTACTATGTTTCTTTAATGTGTTGGCTTTGCAGGTTCAAAGAACTCAACCAAGAGGGCCAGTTAGAGCATTGTATTATCATTAGTTTGTATATTTTGGCATCTTACTTTTGCAATAAAGAACGGTTAAACACAAGATTTGACATGATTAAGGTAGTTTGTATATTTTTAATCTTGTTTAGTCTAAAAATGAAACCTTTTTCATCATTGGTCCTTATACTATCAAGTTTCATCACATGGACTTCCTGATTACAGTGATTATTGTCCTTATTATAAGGTTCTATATAGATTTTGTTCAATATTTTAAGGTTTCGAGAACCTAAATCAATATGAATCCTTGAATTACATACCATCATTGAAAATGTTTTAATTTGTGACCAAACTTGGTTTAAAATCACAATGAACAAGTTGACACCTGAGTATTTTGGCATTCTCAAAGGCCTATTTATCGACTTTTGAATCACAACACCTGATATTCTAAAGGTTTATTTTTATAAACTATTATTTATATATTTTAGCATTTTACTTAGTAGGACATTAAATAAATAAATGAATTAAGGAAAACGAAAAAAAAAAGAGGACGATAAACAGTACAAGTGGTTTGGGTATGTATAAATGGAAGTAATAACCATTTAGGGGGTGTTTGGCAAAAAAAGCTTATTGCTTATTAGTTTATTAGCTTATAAGTTAATAAGTAAGTATATGGTAACTTATGAAAAAATGACGTATTAGAGGTTTCCCACCGGAATAAGTTATTTTAATCCAAACACTTTTTTAACTTATAGTGATGTGGAACCTAATAAGTTGTTTTAAAAAAGCTTAGTCAAACACCCCTTTAATATGGTATGATAATGCTCTTGAAAAATAAAATTCATTTAATATTCATTTCTCGAAGTGAACGCAAAATGGTTTTAACTCTAAAGATATCAAATTATTCGCCGCCCGCCGCTTTGCGCGGGGAGACGGCTAGTGTATATATATATATATATATATATATATATATATATATATATATATATATATATATATATATATATATATATATATATATATATATATGTTATTTGATATTTATGTTTTTTGTTATTTCTTTATAAATATATTAAATTAATACATTCAAATATGTCAACTTTATAAGTGTTACTAATAGCTCATCTATTCTATGGTTTTCAACTTACACGATATAACAGGTTATTTCAAGTGTCGTGCTCATTTAATTGTGATGGGTTACTCATTGGCTTGTCCATGGCATTGGGCCTATTTGAGTGTAAGACCATTGTTTCGTTTAGGTTTTCCATAGCATTGGGCCTAAAAATTGTTTTTATTATTTCATTAAGATAGAGTATTTTACATAAGATCTCATTAGGTTTTTAAACTCATATATAAGATAGGATTTTTAAGAAATACCTATTTATTTACGTTACATATCACTTAAACAATACAGTTTTAAATGTTATTAATTAACAAATATGATATTATATGCAAAAGTAATAATAATAATAACAATTTTCATATGTATAATCCAATGAAATTTTTATTTGAATGTGTTTATTTAACTCTCCATATATTCTTATAACATATTTACAAATATATATCATATTTTTTAACATTTAAATACTACTTTTTTTCTTTTTCTTTTTTTTTTTTTTTTTTTTTTTTTTTTTTTTTTTTTTAGATTCAACAAACAATATGGACTATAGTCATGCTAAAGAAAAGAGAAAACTTAGAAAATTATATTTGGATAAAAAAATCAAATTTTTTTTCTAAGTCGGTACCTCAGAATTCATCAACCTTTTAAACATGAAAGAGAATGGTGATAATATCAATTTTGTTTTTTATCCAACTTTTACTATTTTCGATATTATTATACAAAAGAATTACATATCAATCTCTTAAAACGATTTATAAATCTTTTTAACTATCTTGAAACATTTTTTTATTTTTCATTATATTTTGAATACATTTTATTGTAATATTTTTATCGTCTTCGTTACTTTTGTTTTATAGAACGAATGGACATGTAGTATAATTATGTTAGAGAGAAGAAAGATTAGAAAGTTAAATTTGGATATTAGAGAATCCAAAAGAATCTCCACTGCATCAACCGTTTAAAGTCCATATAATTCTCATGTTTTGAACATGCACATCGATGGTAATCATTTTCCGTTCCTTATATATATATATATATATATATATATATATATATATATATATATATATATATATATATATATATATATATATAGTTAGGTTCACATATAAGTCTTATATATTGTGTGAATGTATGACCAATTGTGGACCAATCACCAACCAAAGACAAATTAGGAAGATTGTGTAATATTAATTTCATAATCAAAATTACATTCCTATATTTATGGAAACTCTATTAATGCATCCATCTTTATTGATTTCTACCTCTAATCATCAGTTTATTTACCTGGTTATTGTTTATTGTCTTCTACCATTGCTACTTCATGAGAAATATATACATCTACAATATCTTTTTGTGGTTATTGTGCTACTTATGAGTCTATTACAAAATATACATACACAATATTTAGAACATAGTTATTATTTAAAAAATCATTAAGAATTATATTAGACAATACGTTTTCTATTATTAATAAAATCACAAAATGCTAATAAATAATAATTCATTAAGCATAAATATCATTTTCACTATTTATTTACATACCATTCTTTTAGAATTCATACAAAGTGTTTGGAATGAAATATTTAGTCGTAAACTAATTTCAAACTAAGTTTAGAACTAAGTACATCACTTGTAAGCAACAAACTTTTCACTTTTGTGTTCAAAAGGGTGCATACTTATTTGATAATGAATTACTTAATATTCTAAGAAAAAAAGATAAGAATGAGATTTACCATGCTATATTCTTTAAGAATATAACTTATTAAAGTTTAATTATTTCAAAATTTCATATGGCAATATGACTAAAAAAAACAATTACAAACAAATTACATCAACAACAAATATTCTAGTTTGGTTGATTTACAAACAAAATTACTTGCACAAAAACCATTTTGTCTTCTAGACCAAATATCATTCTTGAAGAATTGATACTAATTGCTTTAAAGAATAGAAAATTTATTACTGAACGAATTTAAAAACTAGACTTGACTTTTACATGCTTTATTCCCGAAGAATATGATTGCCTCATTTTTAAAGAATACAACTACTTTATTCATAAAGAATTTGACTGCTTCAATTGTTTTATAAATTCCACATGTTAATTAAACACGTAAGAATAAAAACCCCAATATTGCATCACCAAAAGTACTACGTTATAAAAATGATTTTATTTTCATATTAAATATTATTAATTGTATTGTAATATATTTTTCTCCTTATTCAATTCGTCTTCATATCAACAAAGAAGCTTACAATCTCCTTTTTCAATTCGAAATGTTAGAACATCATTATCTAACATTTCCAATGGTATGAGTAATTTTCTACCACCTATTATCCAACTTTTACTATTTTCGAGATTATTATACGAACGAATTACATATCAATCTCTTAAAATGATTTATAAATCTTTTTAAGTATCTTGAAACATTTTTAATTTTTTATAATATCTTCAATACATTTTATTGTAATATTTTTATTGTGTTCGTTACTTTTGTTTTATAGAACGAAGGGACATGTATTATAATTATGCTAGGAGAGAAAAAAGATTAGAAAGTTATATTTGGATAATAGAAAATTCAAAAGAATCTCCACTGCATCAACCGTTCAAAGTCCGTATAATTTTCATGGTTTGAACATGCACATCGATGGTAATCGTTTTCCATTTCTTATAAATATATATATATATATATATATATTTTTTCTTTTCATACCTTTATTTCTTATAAATAATTATATATTTTTTTAACAAATGTTTATATTGTATAATAGAAATGTGCAATCCTTATGGACAGTTGCTACCTTTAAACAACTCAAAAAATGTTGGTAACGAAAATACAAGCAACTATAAATCGTTTTCATATCAACAAAGAAGCTTACAATCTCCTTCTTCAATTTGAAATGTTAGAACACCATTATCTAACATTTCCAATGGTATGAGTAATTTTCTACCACCTATTATTACTATCATTCATTAAATGTATAAAAATTCTAACAAAAATTATACTGTCTAATTCTTCTATCATTTTTACAGGCATATATAATTCTTATAATAACATCCAAACACCAATATCAAATAACAGACATTACTCTTTCTTTTCCAGTGTCATGCAATCCATCGACTCATCGGCTATAATTCAATCTTCTCTTCTGTTAATTTAACAAGACGGACCCAGAGATTAAAAAGGAAGCCTACCAACATATCTACAATTCCTATATTTGACTTGACAATAGATGAAGAAGTTAATGATAAACATATGCATGCAAACATAGCTAAAGGTGTATCAAAAAGTAACCATCACAAAAAAATTATTTGAATTAATTATTATCTTAAATTTATGCAATTGTAACGGCTACATAGATTGTTATATTTGACATTGATTTTTTTAACAGATTATGTTGATCATGGTGACCAAAATGTTATATGTCAAATATGTAATGCAAAGTTATAGACGGGTGAACCTATTAGAGGAAAAGACAAATAGTATACAAGTTTTTCACTATGCTGTGGTTATGGCAAGGTTGAGTTGCCAGATTCTAAGAAGCACCACAAACTTACCTAAATCTTTATCATTCAACAGATTCTAAATTCAAATACTTCATTAACAACATTCGTCGTTACAATCCAATTTTTTCATTTACCTCAATGGGTGGGAAAGTTGATGCATCCATTAATAGTGGAAAAGCTCCATACATATTTAGACTTGGCAATCAAAATTATCATAAATTTGGAAGTCTGATACCCTCAAATGGATCTAAACCAAAATTCTCCCAGTTATACATATATGACACTGACAATGAGGAGTCAAAAAGGCAAACAATTTTTGGGTGCATATTCACACATATCAAAATTATTTTATGTTTTTTCATTATATTTCATTACAACTATTAACTTTTAAATTTCATTTTATTTCCAGTTGACAACAAGATGCATCTACATCAACTTTTGATTCAATTGATCTTCAGATTATACACGATTTGAAGCTTATGTTGGATTCGAATAATATGTTGGTTCAGTCTTATAGAATGGTGAGAGATTGTTTCCATGACAATCCTCACATTGACCTTAAGTTACGCCTTATTGGAAAAAAGATACAAGATGGAAGGACATATAATTTACCGTCTGCATCTGAGGTTGATGGTATAATTGTTGGAGACATTAATGATTCTTTTCAAAATAGATATATCATTGTATAAAATTCATCGGGCTTTCTTCAACATATTAGTGAATTACATCCTTCTTATCTCGCTCTTTAGTATCCACTACTCTTTCCATATGGTGATGATGGGTATAGAGTAGACATCCTTCATCGAGGTCTAACAAGTTCAAGCAGCAGCAAGCGGCCTAACTATACAGTGAGAGAATTTTTAATTTCCTTATAGAATTCAAGATAGGATTAATAGCTTCTCTTTAATTCTTAATTCAAGAAGGCCTTTCCAACAATTTTTGGTTAATGCTTATACAATGATCGAAAGTGAGAGACTTTTTTTTGTACGGAAAAAACAAAAAAAAATCTTAGATGTGCATCCTACGAACATCTTCGAAACGTACAAGATCAGGGGAAGACAACTTTCCAACACTGGACAACGTGTTATCTTACCTTCTTCTTTTACTGGTGGTGCACGTTACATGCAGCAGAACTATTTGGATGCTATGTCCCTTCGTAAATGGTTTGGATATCCATATTTTTTTATAACTGTAACATGCAATCCAAAATGGCCTGAAATCAAAAGGTTTCTTAAACATACAAATCTCAAACCTGAAGACAGGCCAGATATTCTGTGTAGGATATTTAAAATAAAGCTTGATGCAATGATTAAAGACTTGCGAGAGAAAAACTTATTCTGAAAAGGTCAAGGAGGTATGTTTGATTTTAAAATTTCAATTTTACCATCTTCATATTTATAGTATAAATGCTATCATACCTAAAAAATTATTACATTTCATTTATTATTTTATATTTATTTTCTATTTACATTCGTGACATTTTATATTTTATATTTTACTTTCCTTAAAATTTTATTATAGTTGTTTATACAATCGCGTTTCGAAAGCGTGACCCGCCTCATAGTCATATATGTCTCTTTTTGCACTCCGATGACAAACTCCATACTGTTGAACAAATTGGTATGTATATTTCGGCCGAGATTCCAAACATTAATGAAGATCCTGATTTGTATACACTTGTGAGCGAGTTCATGATGCATGGCCCTTGTGGTGCTAAAAATATGAAATGCCCATGCATGGTTGATAATAAGTGTTCAAAAAACTTTCCAAAAAAATCTTCTAATGAAACTTTAGCCGATGAAGACGGTTTTCTGATATATAGGAGACAAAATGATGGATCTTTTGTTGAAAAGTCTGATGTCAAATTGGATAACAGACATGTTGTTGCGTATAACAAAGACCTTTTGAAAAGATATCAAGGACACATTAAAGTCGAGTGGTGCAATCAAGCCGGTTCTATAAAATATTTATTCAAATATATCAATAAAGGTCCTGACAGAGCTACACGTATTGTCATAAAATCGAACAATGAAAGTGCTACTGATAATTCAGTAGACGAAATCAAAGAGTATTACGATTGTAGATATATATCTGCATGTGAAGCATCATGGAGAATGTTTGGTTATGATATTCATTATAGGTATCCTGCTGTGGTTAGGCTTTGTTTTCATCTTCCTGCTCAACAACAAGTTATTTATGATCCAGATGATGATATCGACAATATCCTTAACAAACCGTCTGTTGCATCTTCAATGTTCAGATCTTGGCTTGAGTGTAACAAGATCTATAATCAAGCCCGAGATCTTACTTATGTTGAATTCCCTACAAAGTTTGTGTGGAAAACTATATCACGGAAATGGAAACCAAGGGAAATAGGATTTTCAGTTGAGAGAATTCATGCTGTTTCACTTAAACTTGGTGAAGCATATTTCTTGAGAATTCTTTTAAAGAAGGTCAGAGGTCCAAAATCTTATGAAGATATCCAAATAGTAAATGGAGAAATATGTCCTACTTTTAGAGATGCATGGTATGGTTTAGGGCTTCTAGACGGTGATAGGGAGTATATTGAAGCTATTAAGGAAGCAAGCCATTCAACTACTGGTTATTACCTATGGTCATTATTTTCAATGATGTTGTTCTCTGATAGTTTGGGAAGACCAAAATTTGATTGGGAAAATACATGGGAATACCTTTCAGACGGAAATCTTTACAATCAAAGACGCCGATTAAAGTCTCCTTGTATAATACTTATCTTTTATTACTTTAACTTTTTTATATAAACTATATATTTGTATTTTTTTTCTAAGTTTATATTTACCATTGTACAAATTTATCCCTTACTGATCATCAATTGAAGAACTTGACTTTGTTTGAGATTGAATCATTTCTACTTCATAACAATTCCACCCTCAAGAACTTCACAGGCATGCCTTACCCAAATTTTGATTGTGTATCTTCTTCTAATAATCGTTTGATTGCTGAGGAGCTATCTTTTGACATCACAAGTCTTCAAAACGAATTTTCAGACACTGATTGTTTCATTAACAAATGAACAACGAGGTGTTTTTGAGGATGCCATGGCAGTAATTGAATATAATAAAGGAGGTGTGTTTTTTGTTTATGGTTATGGTGGAACAGGTAAAAACTTTCTTTGGAAGACTTTATCAACAACTATCAGATCTAAAGGACAAATTGTTTTGACTGTTCCTTCAAGTGGTATTGCTTCTTTGTTACTAACCGGAGGTAGAACAACACACTCTCACTTTGGTATTCCATTAAATCTTACTGAAAATTCTATTTATTCTATAAATCGAGACAGTGATGCCTCCAAATTACTAAAACAAACATTGTTGATTATTTGGGATGAAGCGTCGATGGTTAATAAGCATGTATTTGAAGCATTGGATCAAACTTTAAGGGATGTTTTAAGTTTTGGTAATGTTAGCAACTCACATATCCCATTTGGAGGTAAAGTAATCGTATTTGTAGGTGATTTTGGACAGATTCTACCAGTTGTTTCTAATGGTAGCAGACAAGAAATTGTCAATGCGTCGTTAAGTTCTTCATATATATGGACAAATTGCAAAGTTTTAAAATTAACGAAGAACATGAGGTTGACTGTTGGAAAAGATCCGTCTGAAATACAACAAACAAGGTTATTTGCAAATTGGCTCTTGGATATAGGAGAGGGAAATGTTGGTGGTTCTAATAATGTTGATGCAGTTATTCATATTCATGAAGATCTTCTTATTACTCAATCTTCTGATCCTATAGGTTCATTAATTGAGTTTGTATATCCATAATTTCTTGACAACTTGAACGATCCAAAATATTTTGAAGAAAGATCAATACTTGCACCAAAAAATGAAGTTGTTCAAGAAATAAATGATCTTCTGCTTTCATTATTTCCTAGATAAGAAAAAGAATACCTAAGTTCGGATAACATCTGCCAGACATAGTTTATTCACAATCAGTTTGATGAGAGTTTATATTGACCTGATGTTCTAAATGGACTTAAAATCTCCGGTTTGCCAAAGCATAATTTGATTTTAAAGGTCGGTGTTCCGGTTATGTTACTGAGTGATATCGACCAGAAAAATGAGTTATGTAATGGTACTAGACTTCAGGTCGTATCATTGGGTAATCGCGTCATAGAAACAGTGGTCTTAACTGGAAGTAACATTGGACATCGAGTTTTATTTCAAAGTTGTCTTTAAGACCTTCAGACAACAAAATTCCATATAAGTTCAAAAGGAAACAATTTCCCTAGCGGTTTGTTTTGCTATGACCATAAATAAAAATCAGGGCCAATCGTTAAAAAGGGTTGGGTTGTTTTTGCAAGAACCGGTTTTCTCACACGGTCAGTTATACGTTGTTTTATCTAGAGTAAAGAGCAGAGAAGGATTGAAGTTATTTATTTTAGATAAGGATGATAATTTGACTAATAAAACTTCCAATGTTGTGCTCAATGAAGTATTTCAAAATCTATGTTGAAGTTTTATGTTTATTTTTTAAAATCAAATAAAGTTGTACTTACTCACCATCACAATCAAATGTTTCTTTTACATTTATTATTTTATTTGGTCTATATAAAATTTTTAACATACCTCCCATGATTTCTACGGGTTATAACCTAGTATTGAAATATAATACATTGAACTCTTATTGCACATCCATTGTGGATGTCCTGAGGAGCTTTTCAAAATTTTAAAGTTATTTTTTTTCCTTTCCCCAAAACTTATAAAGTTATTTTTAAAGTTATTTTTTTTTCTTTCCCCAAAACTTATAACAGAAAGTTATTTTGTCTTTCCTTTTCAAAGTTCTTTTCTTATTTTCAATAGAATTTAGGTATGTGATATATATTATTAATTAATACAAAAAATTCTAAATTCTAATATTTCAAATAACGAAAACAACATATTAAATAAACAAAATAAATTCATTTGGGGCCTATAAATTTAGTACATATTATTAGTTAATATAAAAATTATAAATTTTAATATATAAAATAATGAGAAACAAATTACTATGTATTTTAAAGCAAAATATATCATACTTTTGTAATATTATATTTAAAATTATATAAAAAAAAACAAATTGAAAGGTTAATTTTGAAAGGAATAGTGTCACTAAATACGTCGAATTGCCCAAAACATCTATGTATGATAATAGTCAAAAGTAATATTGTTACATTTAAAAACAAAACAAATGTTTGATATTTTAAATAATTACAACAATAAAAATTAAAAAGTTAATCAAATGTAGTTTTTAAAATATATTTTTAAAACTAATTAATCATAACAACAACTATAAACAACATTAATTCATATACTCTATTTAATTTTAATTATGAGTAACATAATGATAAAGACCACTGAGAGGATTATGATCATATAATTTAAAATAATCAATATTTTATACTAAATTAGTATAAGAATTATTATATCAATGTTTACTATGCCATTTTTATATTTAAACAACATATAGTTTAAATTTATATTTAGTCCACTGAGACGATTAAGCCTATATAGTTTTAATAGATTTAATATAATCATATAATTCAAAATAACCAATATTTTATACTAAATTAGTATAATAATTATTGTATCAAAGTTAACTATGTTAAATTAATGCAAAAACTACATTTTAATCATAAATCAACTAAACTACAATATTAAAATATTATATTTTACTTCTATTTATAAAATTATGACAATAATTTTTTAAAATACTATAGTTAACTTGTTAGTTTATATATGTGGTTGTAAGTGAACAATTGTCATTTGAAAGTCACAACTTTTGTATAAGTTATGATTTTATGTAGTATAGTTAAATTATTAAATTCAATATAATGTTAAACGGTTAACTTAAATTAAAATTTTAGTTAAACTGAAAACAATCGATTGACTATTCTACAAATAGTTAAAAGTTATAAATTATAGTGTTAAATCTAAATTGTAATCCTAAATTAAAAAAAAAAAAGCCATGAAAGTATTTTTTATAATTATTAAAAAATTTCAAATAAGCGACTTAAATACAACTAACAGTAAGAATAGTTAAAAGTAGTATTATATAAAAATTATAATGGTATCTTTAAAAACATAAAGAGTGTTTGTTGTTTTAAATAATTACAATCAAATAAACTAAAAATATTCATCAAATAAATTTTAAAAAAGTTAAATTTCCGAAACCAAATGAAAATAATCAAGAGTTTTCAAATACGTTATTTAAAATAACTTACAACAATAATAGTTAAAAGACACATTATACAATAAAATTATATTGTTACCTTTTAAAAACAAAAATAATGTTTTACCTTTTAAATAATTAAAAGAAATTAAAATATTAAGCAAATAAACTTTTTAAAATTAACTTATCATAACAATAGCTATAAATATCAGTAAATCATATATTGTATCTAATTTTATTAATGAGTAACTTGTAGGTATAAGCCATTGACACAATTGAGATTATAAAACTTTAAAATATGTCTACATTATCATATAATTCAAAACAAACAATGTTTATATCAACATATTATAAGATTTATTATATAAGAGCTAACAACAACATGATTGATTTGTTTATATATATATATATATATATATATATATATATATATATATATATATATATATATATATATATATATATATATATATTTGTAAAGATTTCAAATATATTGTTCTATTCTACGCAATGCGTGGATATTCGTCTAGTATACTTATAAAGGTAACATTTTTTTTCTTTCACCACATTCATTTGAAACTCTCACGACTTTTCAATTTCTTTCTAATAATGATTATAAATTATGTTTAACTTAAAATGTAATCATATACAAAATAAATTTCAAGCCTTAAGTGTAATTATATATAAACTAAATGTCAATATTAAAATAATATATTTACTTTGATTTATGAAGTTATGTATTTAAGTTTTAACATGTTATATTTAACACATTAGTTTTAATATGTTGTTGTATGTAACCATTATCATTTTAAAGTTATAACATTTTAACAGTGTGTATAAAATACTTAAATTGTTAACTTTAAATATAACATTATAAGGTCAACATAAATGTAAATTTCAATTTAGCTTAAAAAACCCAAAAAATATTTTGTAAATAGTTAAAAGTGATAAATTATAATCTCAAATTAACTAAAATATTTCCTAAAGATATTTTTATAATCATTAAATGTTTTCAAATAACTAGCTTAAAATATCTTATAATAACAATAGTTAAAAATAACAATATATAAATGATTATATTGTCATTTTTAAAAACAAAAATAATGTTTGATGTTTTAAATATGGGCTAATGTCATAAAAACCCTCAAGTTTTCAAGGTTTTGTCGGTTTTGACCAAAGTTGAATTTTATTTCCGGTTTTACCCTAACATTTTCCAAAAAATGTTCGATTTTACCCTTTTACCGGTGATAACAGGTTCTCATTATATTAACTTCGCAAAAAACCCTTAAGTTTACAGTTTTTTTTTTACGTTTTTACCCTTAAGTTTATAATTTTTTTTATACTTTTACCCTATATACTTTTTTCATATTGTATATATATTCAAGCAGAAAAATCATATGAATATGTATATTATGAAAAAAAAATATACTTAGGGTAAAAGTGTAAAAAAAATATAAACTTAAGGGTAACAACGCAAAAAAATGGTAAACCTAAGGGTTTTTTTTTTGCGAATTTAATATAATGGTAACCTGGAAAACCTGTTATCACCGGTAAAAGGGTAAAACCGAATATTTTTTCGAAAATGTTTGGGTAAAAATGGACATAAATTTCAATTTTGGGCAAAACCGACAAAACCCTAAAAACTTGATGGTTTTTATCACATTAACCTTTTAAATAATTAAAATGATAGAAATTAAAACGTTAAACAAATAAATTTTAAAAAATTAATTAACAATAACAACAACTATAAATAACATTAAACCATATATTATATTTAATTTTATTCAAAAGTAATAGATGTCATTCAAACGTCTAAGAGTCTGCAGTTATAATAGATGTATATATTATCATATAATTCAAAATAATCAATATATTAAATCAACTTAGTATACGAATTATTATATCAAATTTAACAACAACGTTATTGTTATATTTAGGAAAATATATATTGTAAACATTTCAACTATATAGGTGTTTCTGTGCAACGTGCGGACATTTACTTAGTTACTAGAATAAAAGAGGTTAACATAAATTTAAAAACAACGATTGAGAACAATTGGTTGTGAATATATATCTTTTGTAATCATATATAAATTATTATTTTATAAAAAAATTATTATTTTTGTTTTATCTATCTTATGAAAAATAAGGTTGAAATACAAATTAGATGATAATAAAGTTAATAACAGTTTAATTAAATATCATAAAATAATAAAAAAAATTGAATTTTTTAGTTAATAATAACATAACGATAATAATAAAAGATAATAATTAATTTTAATTTTTTTTTAAAGTTAGGCTTAAGTTTATAATTGGGTAAATTACACCATTCGTCCCTCGTACACATGCCAGAAAGCGTGTTAAGTCCCTATTTTCAAAAATTAACTCGAACCGTTCCTGTGTTTGTTTTTTCTTGCACGCTCAGTCTCTATTGACATGAAATGACTGTGTTACCCTTACTAATTTCTTTTTTCATTGATTTTAATTTATTTATCAGTTTTAAATTAAAAAATAAATAAATAAGCCAAATATTCCAACCCCTCCATACGTCACTTCTCTTTTCCCCTGTTCTTACCTCCTTCACAGCAGACCTACATCACTGAACCAAAACACCATCACCACCTTGATCTGAAACTCCGTCGGCAACTTCCGACGCTAGCATACAAGTGAAGAAGGAGACCGATGACTTCCGACAAAGCACACCCATCATAGATCTGCTCAATCACCTTCTCCTTTCTTCTGTAACTATGCCGATGACCACACACCTAGAAATAGGGCCTGTAACAGAAAAAGGGTGCAAAATCGGAGGGGTTTCTTGAAGCTCATCAAAGAAGACGAAGGGTTTACAGATCTGAGATGATGAGGTAAGGGTAAGAAATCAATTCAAAGTCCAATCTGATGTACCATCCAGAGATTTCTGAAGACGAATGTTCAAGGGTTTTAGTTAGGGCGTAAGAAGGAGAATAATGCAACTTGTCTTTCTCTACAAATCATAACCACCATCATAACCTCTTGTTCTGATTTTGCGTGTGTATACCCACAACTATTGGATTTGGTGTCTAAGCTCATAACTATAATTGGTATGTACTCGAGGCGAGAGTAGCATGGTCTATTTGGGTTGCCTTCACCAGAACAATCTAATAGGATGGATATTTGAGAAAGAGGTTATTTATGATTTATTAATATATTACAAGATTAATATATTAATATGAAATCATTTTATTTAATTAGTATTGATCATGAATTAATTTTGTGATAAAAAGAGACTTATTAAATTAACGGGGGTTGATTATGTAAATCAGTGATATATAGTGTTTGGGCTTGTGATTCATGATGGGCTAAGTTTATAAAAGTATCCATAAGAGTTAGCCAACTTGAGATATAACCTAAGTGTATGGATTATGGTTTACCCATGACTCTTGGAATCCTATACTATATAAAGTTTACCCCTTAGCCAAAATCGGTTGACACAAGTGTTCTAAGAGTTCATATAACCGATTTTGTGTGCTCCATAATCTCTCTCAAAAAGTCCTCCTTTGTTCATCGTGTTTGTGAACCATCTGAGGCATCACACATGAGGTGCTAAGCTCTTGAAAAGCCAAAACTACAAAATACATCAAGAGGTATTCATCTAACTATGAGTTTTATATTGTATATCCTCTATTGTATGCTAGTTAGAATGTATGCTTTGGAAATTTGAAATTGCATGTATAATTAGAGAAAACATAGATCCAAAGCATCTAGGGTTGCATGTGCACCATATGAGTGTTACAGTGCTCAAAACCCAACAATGGTATCAGAGCCTAGGATTTTTTTCTATTATATTTGATGCTTGTTAATTTTCAAAGTTGAAAAAAATCAATTTTCTGGCCTATGACTGATGAAACTCGTCGAGTCCAGTTCATGCACTCGTCGAGTTGGTGCTGTTGGTTGCAGAATTTCAAATTTTCGGCCAGAATTGGTTTATGATCATCACCACAAACTGTTTTGTAATCATAAAAAATGTATTTTCTGATTTGGTAATGATGATCCTCTTCCGATTAAAATATAATTGACAAAGTTTTAAGTTAATTTTTGGTTATATGATAAACAAAGTTGCTTGTAAATTGTTGATATGAATTATCTTTCTTTATAAGTTTAGTTAGATCAATCATGAATTATATGATAATTTTATTTGTTGAAATTGATCTAAATGTTTTTTAATGACTTCTATAACTTGTCCTCGAAACATGAAAAGTCTCATCCATTAAATTGATATTAAACTCATAAGTTTTCATAAGTTATGAAAATGAAAAGTTTTCAAGAGTTACAAAACTTGCCCTCAAGTTTTGGTATTTGAAAAGTCTCAAATTATGAAAACATTAACTCTTGTAATTAAAAGATTTCAAAAGATTCAACTCTTGGGTTCATAACTTAAAAATTAATTAAATAGCTTTAATTTGACTTTTAATGGCCTAGTTGCTTTGAATAGTTCAATTACACCTTATGGACTTTATTAAATTAATTAAAGTGTTTAATTAAAAGAGAAGTTTAATAAATCCATAATAACATGGTTTAAGTTTAATTAAATTAAATTTTAGTTAAATTAAAAGATTAAACCACCTAGTATTTTAAAAGTCTAAAATACTCCCTTATACTATATAAAATTAAAAGTCTAATATATTATATATGTACAAGTTAAAAGTCAGTCTTACCGTTAGTAGACATCATTCACGAAGCCGGTCTATAAGGAGTATAAAGTTACTGCATGTAAAATGGAGGTTTAATGAGTGTTCACTCTCACCCACCGCTTCCTTGACTGGTGGTGGGTCGTTATCCGAACGGGTAGGATAGGACATTAATTCTCTTTAAAAGTATAATGAAAATACCAAGTAACTAAACACTTATAAATTCCCAATCCTAGTTACTTAGGAAAAATGTGAATTTGGTGCTAACCCATGAAATTGCACTTTGCACCTTGTTAAGTCGTTAGTGGAGCGTGGGTGGTTAACCGACACACTAATCTGGGACTGAAAATGTGTGGCAAAGGGTAGCTTGATGTTAATCATAGATCAATGGAGCATGTGTGGTTAACCGGCACATTGATTAGGTGCTCTGTAACATAAAGAGTACCAAACACATTTGCATGGTTATTCACACCTTGTTTGTGATCCTCAACGTCCCAGTCACAAAGTTGAAGGGCACAATCGATATTTAAACATGCCATTGAAAAGTTCAATGAATCTCAAAAGATCTAGAAATTCAATTCATTTAAAAGTTAATAATCAATTACGTTTTTCATGGTGGAAATTGGTAAATCGTCATTTACCTACCACAAAATATTTTGCAATTGGATTACGACATCCCTCTTCTGAATTGTTAAATATTGTGTTGGGTCCTAGCCTTGATATTTCATTTTTGGTGTTATATTAAGGACTTAAATCAACTAACTTGACTTTCTCCTATATATATGTCTAGGTCAGAACACTATGGTTTTCCTTATCTTGGTTGAAAAAGCTTTCCACATAAAGATGATATTCCACAAGACAATCAAGGTGAAAGATTAATCCCTTATTCTTCCTATAGTGGAACTTCACTTCCTCCACCTCCTCCAACAATTCTCCCTAACCCACAAGTTCAAAGACTTGAAAAGTTCAAGGCTACTCAAGCCCTATTGGCAAGAAAACATGAAGATGAAAGGTCTGAGTGTGCACATGTCTTGGAGATGAAGTCTCACATTGACAGGCTTGGAATGTTAAGCGTTGTTGTGTCGAGGAAGTTTGTTGCTGACTTGGTTCTTAAGTCACTTCCTAAGTCATATAGTGAGTTCATTAAAGATTCCTATATGACAGACCGCAACATGTCCCTTATCGACCTTACCTATTTGCTAATTTTTGCTGAATAAAAAATGATTTGGCGCACTGGTAAAGCAAATTGGATTGGAAGATCTACTTTCCAAACATCCATGGACATTGATAGTGGAAACATTGGAAGTCTAGAAAAGATTTCTCTTTCCAAGGGAAAGGGAAAGGCTGAGTCTGAGATTGTCTCGTGTTCCATTGCCAAAGAGTCCATATGTTTCTATTGCCAAGAGAAGGGGCATTGGTTGTAAAGCTTCCGTGTCTACCTGAAGGATCATAAGGATGGTAAAGTCAAAAAGTTTGACTCTGCTTCAGGTAAGTCAACTATCTAACACTATTAAGTTCTTATTGGTAGATTCTTAATACATGATGTGATAAGATTACATTTTGATGGTTTGTAGGATCAAAGGAAGCTTCAAGGAAAAGCATGATGAGTTTGATCGCGAAGAGATGGATTTCCATCGCATGGTTCGATGATCGGATTTTTGAGCTGATGCTAGGAGTTATGATAGATTGCTTAGGAATATTTTGAAACATAGTTTTTCATATGTACTTGCATTGTAAGCCAAAGTGTTCCGCATTTTATAAATATAGAGAAATTTTGATTATATCCTATTTGTATTTCCTTGCAATGGCATTTGGGAAAATTGATGTTTGTATGCTTCTAATTTAGCAATATGGATTTGATTCTTTCGTTTGTGGTAGTGTCATAATTTACCAAATAAGGAAGGATTCTTATCACCCAAGTTTCGATTACCCAGAAACTTGGAATCGTGCAACTTGTATTGTGTGATGGATGAGAACCTTCATCTTTGGGAAATTAAGATTGATTCCTTGTTCATATGTATATGTGAGTCAAGTGAAGGACTAGGGGATCGGGTACGCTTGGTTGTCTACTGGCCAGGTTCACCACAAAGAACAATAAGACTATTCGTCATGATTTACTAAAATTTAGTAAATATGGTTATACTTACAAGTTTAAGTGTAATTCTGAGTCATTGGAAAAGTTTCAATGTAGAGCAGAACGAATAAGAAAAATCAAATTAGGCAGAAAGATAAAAGTTTCTCCAATCTGAAAGGAAATGAGAGTACTTTAGTATTGTGTTTTATGATCATCTTAGCGATTATGAAAACCATATCACAATTGATCCTCTAAGGACACCTTAGTGCACTTGTATGGCTAAGAAGAGAAATCAGGAATTGTTGAAATCGTTAAATCAAAAGGTGAATCATACTTCGTTCCAAAATCAAGTCTTAGAGTCATACTCTAAGATTGTAAATTGAGTGACATAATCTTAAGAAAGGTTTATAACACTTATCAAATGTAGAGTAAAATGTTTCTTACTCTTGGACATTTGAAATTGGTAAATTGTGATGTCTTGGTTAAGACAAAGACCAACTAAGACTAACTGTGTGAAGTGTTTTGTCTTGATAAGAAACCACACTAACTCTTGAATATTTGTTTGTTAAGTAATGTTTCTTGACAAAGAGAGTCTTATATGTCAATATGTCAGTGGGAGTCTTAAAGTTCTTGAAAAGCTTCAAGAACTAATCAAGAATAAACCTATTGTTAATCACTAGCACACGAATTGAGGTTTGTAACCTATCGTGTTGAAATATTTTTGCATCTGTGCCCATTCCAGTTAAATTTGACTATGCATGCAAGTTCTATGAGTACTCAATTTCTTACATAACAACTTCGAAGCAATGGTAGGCCTTTGAGCTTCCAGGTGGCAAGAAATTAAAATTGAACAAATTCAGTCCATATGAGTTTGGATTTGTCACTAACCTTGTCTTGTGATTATGATCATGACAAATTCACATGGATAGGAACACATACACCATAATATCTAAGTGTCATAAGGTTTCTCTCCAATTCATGAAAATGATTGTGAGGAAACGCTTTCACTAAGTAGGTTTTAAGGAGATAGCAATTGTGATATTTGCATTCTCAAGTTCGATTATGATTACGACATCCCTCTTCATAGTTTGAGTTGTGAGAAATGGCAAATAGTTTGAACATTCAGAACTTATTGTTGTAAGTTCTGAATAGTTTAGACACACATATGCGCTTTCTAATAAAAGGTGTGTGAGCTTAGATAAAGGCTTATCAAAGCATCTCGTATCAGAAATCTGAACTTTGGTAAGAAAGCCAACAAGTATTGATTTCTAGAAGTCCAACTTATTTCTGGGTACATGTCAAAGCTAGTTGGAGCATAAATGTTATGCTAGTAAGATAATAATTATTATGCTAGCGGGAGCTTCATTATTATGGTAAGTGTTGCGAGTTAGCAATATTAATTATAGAAAACAAAAGTTTCAATTCGCAAAGTTGTAGAGTTTGAAAAGTTGTTTTGCTATAATTAAGGGAGAGGAACTTATACTTCATTTAAAATCTAAAAGTTTAGATTGTGTGATTTTAATCAAATTTAGTCAAGGACATATATGAATGTTATGTTGAAAAGGTTCGACATAAGGAAATTCTATATATGGAAATGTTATAGCAAGAGGCTGGTAAAGTATCAGGTCTTTATGTAAGACATTATAAATCGTGTCCCATATGCTTTGGATATAGGATCGATTGCACATGCTATAATATTCTCATGTCCTAATTTTCCAAATGCCTAGGGATTTAAGAGGGAAAAAGGACTAGAACTAGATATGATTAAAGTGGTTAAACAATTGCTAACGACAATCCAAGGTTCACTAAGGATTGGTCACTTGTGGGCAATTGGAAGTATAGTAATGTATGAACCTTATTGGTATAATTTTGAATAGATATGATTCTATTAAGAATGGATAGTCATATGGCAATTATGGAAAAGTTTCAATAATGGGAGTTAGATATCAAGAATCTATAAGTAAGTTAGAACTTCTATGCAAGAAGGATGTTCAAAGGAATGCACTTTGAATATAAGACTTCGCTTCCATGGAATTGGTCCAGTAACCAATGTCAAAAGGGAATACTTTGTAATGTCTGTTTCCAAGTCTCTATGACTTTTGTGCATAGTAATTACAAAAGGATCACTGCATATGGGATTAGAATCTAACAGATTACAACAAGTGGCAAGGACTTGGTGTTCTTACACTTACAATAAGGATTTGGAATTGTAAAATGAGTGTCATTGGAAATGTTTACAATTGATCTATTTCACAAAGTAAGGACCATAGGAAAACATAGTGTGCATGCTTGGAGCATGGGATGGCTATTGTTGTAATTCAAGTATTTAGTTGATAAATCGAAACATTATACAATGAATAATGTGTAATCAATAGGGTGATTAAATAAAAGGTGTTTTATTTATATTCAAAAGTTTTGAGACCATATTGGATTCAATTATTATTGTGTTTCACTTTGCATATTTTGACTTCCCGAATAACTAGGTTATTCAAACATCCACAATCGATCATACTTTGGAAGTAGGTACTGAGGCAAGACTGTCATGAATCTGTCTGTATATTGTCTAAAGGCATTTAGACATAGCACAAGTTTGGTGCAGTATTCATGAGTACTTATGGAATAAGATTCGTGTAACACCCGGTTCCTAACATGTATTTAATTCCAAGTATTATTGTATTTTACTCTGGGACTCGGCGAGTTGAAGGCCCGACTCGTCGAGTAGACTCGACATTATGCACGGATTTTAAGTGACCTACTCGACGAGTCGGGAGACCGAATCGACGAGTAGGAGCTGTTTGGACAAAACCCTAATATTTAGGGTTTACACCCTATTTAAACACCTTAAGTGGTTCCCTTTGTAGCCTCCAACACCCTCAGACCATCCCCACGAAACCCTAACCGTTTTTGAGTAATTTTGAGCTTTTTGTGCCATTTTGTGCAAGTTAGAAAGTTGAAGAGAAGAAGAAGGAGCTTGGGATTTCATAAGGAGCAAGGAGATCTAGAGATTTTGCTTCATTTCCTGTTTGTTGGAGGTAAAAAGTCTAGATGTTGCTTCTCCTTTCATTATATACTCTTTTTGGAGTAACTTATGGTTCTTGGATGCTATTTTGGAGCCATTCATGGATGCAACCACAATTTTGGGATAAGGACTTCAGATTTGGAACCATTGAGGGTTCCCATGGCATAAAGGTGCCAAATTTATGGCCATGGGAGACCCATGCTTCATATAAACCCCTTTTTATGTGTAACGCCCGTAGATCCGGGCTAGTCAATATAGAGATAATAAGGGTCGAAAACAACTTTTCGACAAAAGAATATTTAGAATAAATAATCTTAAAAGTTTTAGAATATGTCTCAAGGGTTCCGTACATATAAAGAGCTCCGAAATCCGAGTTATAACGAAGAAGTTATGGCCCGTTGAAGTTTTTCGGTAAAACCGGCACGACACCGGGCGACGTAAAATAATGAATTTACGATAGAAGACTTTTTGGCCTTAGTAATATAAACCAAAGTTGTAGTAGACGTTAAACCAAGAACATCCCTCAAAAGAACGCCCAAATCTGACTTCGTATGAGGAAGTTATGATTTTTCTAAGATTCGGCTTAGCAGTGCACGACCCGAAACTCAAATTTTAGTTCGAGCGGTTTTTGGCTTACGCGACCTAAATGAGAGTTGAAGATCTCATTAATAGGAACTCAACGGTAAAATGACAGACGAAAACAAAGTCCGTATGAAGGAGTTACGAACTCTTCGCTGTCATTTAACAGTCTAAACACCTCCTACTATTAAATTTAAAATCGGTCGATAATTAGCCGACAGAGTCTAAATTAAAGTTGTAGATCTTGTTTTTTTTTTTTATCTAGGTGTGGATATAAAGAATGTCAAAAACGGAACTCGTATGGGAAAGTTATGAATTTTTTAAAATCGACTGATTTCCACCCTGTGTGCGATGCCACGTGTCAGCACCAGGCTGTGACTTGGAGCCCAAGCTCACTCACGACGTGAACATCAAGAGATTCATGATGTGAGCCTTCCTCCAGGCCCTATAAATAAGTGGTGAGGCCTCCATTTATTCTGACACATTCCTACTTCTTCCTCTCTCTCTAGGACCTCTCTCTAGCCCCCAAAACCCCCCCGAAAAGCCTAGGGATCCTCCCTAGCACGAGGCGGAACCCCCGGAGCGCCCGATGGCTTCGAGAAGAAGAGCCTTTCGGCTCGGGAATGCTGCTCCAGCGAAGCCAGGTTTTCTATAAAACCCGTTGTAAGTGAGCTACGCCTACACAATTTTTAATGTAGCTTTTATTTAATTAAAGTAACGTTATTCGGAACTTATAATAATTATTTGGGCTATTATTATGAGTTATATAGTGTTGTTTAATGCTTATATATAATAATAATAACAGCTAGACTATTAATTAGCCTCGGTGAATATTAGACTAAACACTAGTGGTAATGATACTAGGTTTTGTCGAAGGAAATTGTTTTAAGAAGTAACGAAGTGCTATCTAAGTGCCGAGTCACCACCTTAACAAGTGGGATCATAGTTACTTTCATCTTACACATATATATGAAGTATTTTATATAAACTACGTGCTATGTGTGCATATTATCTGAATACTTGCTGTCTATGCTGGATGAACGTTTTTATACATGTTTTAAATGATTTAAACTATATACGTATTTTATACATACAAATATGTTGGGTATGACATGGGTAGATGAATGATGAGAGATAAAAGATGATGTGAGTAAACATAGGAAGCTATAGACTTAGTGCCTAATAAATAACATCAATAGCTATGGACTTAGTGCCTATTGGACAAACACTGGTAGCTATGGACTTAGTACATGTTAGGAATTGGTAGCTATGGACTTAGTACCTATTAGATAAACACTGGTAGTTATGGGTTTAGTACCCAACGAATAAACTATAGCAACTATGGAATTAGTGCTTTACGAACGAGAATTGGTAGCTATGGATTTAGTGCTAGTCCTATAACCCTAGAAGCAAGGGACTTCGGACTAAACGAATGCAGGATAGATGACTCTTAGGATAGATCCTTGTACTCACCAGGTTTTCCAACCTGACCCACTCAACTTATTTATATCACAGATGTTGATATGAAGTCACATTACACTGAGATTTAGGAGATATAAATCACTAGTGATAATGAATGTAAGTTATGTTTATGCTTATGTTTTTGTATTGACGATGACATCCCAAATGTTTTAAAATGAATAAAAATACTTTTCTTCGGAAATACTTTGATAACGTATTTAACATGTTTTACTGGGAACAAATTCCGCAACATTTTTATTAAAAGAGGTACTCTGATTTTTATAAAGCATAAACAAAATCGGTCTTTTCTGGACATGAAAATGGGGATGTCACATTATGGATTTTTGAGCCAAAAGCCCCATGCATGGACATCAAGTTTGTAGCTTTACATGAAAAAGGGATCCTAGGAGGCCAGATCTATAGTTTTGATGCATTAAGACCCATTATAATCGACTGTATCGTTTTGGAAAAAGAGGGACTCAGCAAGTCACTTGGGTGACTCAGCAAGTCGGGACGCTTTTTCCCCAAATCATCTTCTGGAAATGGTTTTGGTTGAGTGGAAGGAACACTCAGCTTGCTAGGGGATTGTTTTGGACTTGGAAATCATAGGACTCGGCGAGTGTATGAGCAGACTCGGGGAGTCCAAAGCAATGTCCCAACCTCATGAAGAAGGACTCGGCGAGTCAGAGGCTAGACTCATTCATTCGGATGAAGATAAACTCGGCGAGTTCAATAACGAACTCGGCGAGTTTAATAACGAACTCGGCGAGTCAGTTGAAGATAGTCAAAAGGTGTTGTTGAAGGTGAACTCATCAAGCTCTAGCTAGACTCGACGAGTAAGGACGAGATTATGGCAGTAAGGGGACGAGGGGACTCGGCGAGTTGGTGGACCAAATCGGCGAGTCGAGTCAATCAAAAGTTGACTTTGACCAGGGTTTGACCTTGAATTTGACTTGGATTTGGGTTGGCCCTTGTAAGCGTTTGTCACACCCCCAAACCAAGGATAACGGAAACGTCCGGGGGTAGTGGACTTCATGTATAGTATCACAACAACGTGTATATTAGTACTCAAAGTAAATACAACCATCATAAATATAATTGAAAAAGTTACACCAATGTATATGTTTACATGTTTCAAAATCAATTACATTATGATAACAAAATAGATTGTTTGACGATTTAACGTCCCATCCTCAAAGCGCTGATGTTTCCTGTTTCACTGATTTCCTGAGAATACAAGTAGTTTTGAAAAAGTGTAAACAATTAAGTTGGTGAGTTCATAAGAGTTTTGTTTTAGGAAGAAACCGATTTCCTTGTAAAAGCAATAGAGTTTGATTTCCAAAAAATCCAATATTTTCTTAGTTAAGTGTGAAAAGAACATTCATATATTAGATGATAATGAACCCTAGAAAGAGCCGTAGATTTCTCCTATAATCGTCCAACGTATATAAGTTATATAAGATTTGAGTTAGATAAAACATTGAATATAGTGGGTCTGCCCTAGGTCCACAACCCAACGAGGAACAAGAGATGAGGCGGGCCCACCAATTCTAAGCTGATCCAGACTAAATTCTTATACGACTCTAGCATATATGCTCAACGATTATAGCTGAAGTCTAACAATTCTAGATGAAATAAAGTTTTAATATCATAATAACTATTTTATGTGAACGTGGTACTTAGTATCTGTACCCCTTTTTGTATGAAAACCTGGTAGTTTGTATTTGTACCCCTTTTTGTATAAAACCGGTACTTTGTATTTGTACCCCTTTTCGTATAAAACCAGTACTTTGTATTTGTACCCTTTTTGTATGAAAACCTGGTACTTTGTATCTGTACCCTTTTTTGTATGAAAACTTGGTACTTTGTATCTGTACCCCTTTTTGTATAAAACCGGTACTTTGTATTCGTACCCATTTTCGTGTGAAAACCTTTTATAATGTAAATGATCATAAACTACACCTATTATAGTTTATTGAAATGTTTGAAATGTACATGCAACCTAACTATACCTATTATAGTTTAGTATGTTTGTTTGTGGTGTATAAGAACCCTTTTCTATGTAAGTCGAATGTATAGCATAGTATAACTATGTTTATCTTGCTTTGTTTTATACTAATGCTAATGATGGAGGATTCTTACAATTCGGTGAGTATTTACTATTATATAATTATACCACTACAAGAAATACATGTAAAATATGAAGTCATCAAAGATTTAACACTTTGCTCAACATGTTACAAAGTATGTTGAAAGTTATAAGCTGTTAAGTAGTTTTTAACTTTTCTACACTGTTTTAGAAAGATCATAGAAAAATCATACGAGGTCGAAAACTGAATCCGTAAATACTGAGAGTTCCTTAAATGTGTCTAGTTTACTCATAATTTTTATCATGATTTTTAAATACCTCCAACTTGTGTGAACAAGTCCATAATCACAGACTGGTCCGGATTGATGTTTGAAATGATAGACAGTTTTGTACAAATCACCATAAATTGTAGAAAAATCATATGGAGATGTGCAAGTATTCATTTTAAAGATAAGAACTAGAGCTACTTGCAACTAAAGCAGTTTTGAAAATGAAAATGTTTAAGTTGTCCAAAATAGTCCGTGAATGGAGTCCAACTTTTCTGATGAAAGCTGATAGAAAATTTTAGTTATGTTCTTAGTGTTTTGACTTGTATTCCCCCCCCTAAAAGCTTAAGAAAACATGAAAATATAGGGGTATGAACTCACCTTATATGATTTCAGTGAGTGAATGTTGAAGAAGTGAAGTGTTCAACTCAAGAAGACTTGAAGAATTGCTTTGAAGATTCAAGAATCTAACACAATAATGATGGAGTTTGTGTAAGGAATCAATGATTTGAATAAAAGGCATGTAATAATCATAAGGAGAGTGATGATACTTACTAAATGAAGATGGAAAGCTTGACAAATGACTTGGAAATCTCAAAATTGTATGAGAGAAAAAGAGAGAAAAGATGTGTTTGATCTTTGGTGGAAATGAAAGAAATGAGGGAGAGTGAGGAGAGAGGGTGGGTTTTCAGCCTTTGACTAAGCGTATGGCTGGTAAAATGGTGGGGAAAGTACCCTTGAATGACCAGGTATGGTGGAGAGGTGTGGCTTAGTCATTGAGTGGGTATGGGGGTGGTTGCTTGTGTCTAACACTAAGCTAAAGTCAACACTCCACCTCAATTATTCACTCACTAGATTTTATTCTTAGATAGATATTTCCATAAAAATATATTTAAATTATGAATATTTAGGGTCTTATATGTTAAAATATGTTTTTTTTGGAGAAAATCCCACGTTAAAAGGATGAAAAACGGGCTTAAAATGTTAATAATATTGAAAACCGGGTGCAATGTGTGAAAATCCGAAGTAGTGGGCGAGGTCTCGGGCTCAGCAGTCAAGAATCGAAGTGGCTTAGTCGCCTGGGTGCGGTCCGAGTAGGAGGGAAGCTTAGCCGCGGATGAAGAAAGGAGGCGCTGCGGTCCGAAGTCAGGAGAACCGGAAGCGAACCTCGGATGCGGGCTGCTCCATGCGGCTGCGGTCGGTGGCTGCGGTCTTGACGGCTGCGGCTCTGGGCTTCGGCTGGATGGCTGCAGCTACTCAGGGACCTCGGACTCGGCTTAAGAGGCCTCGGATCCAAGAGGACTTGGCCCCTATAGAGAGGCTTTGGCCCAAAGGAGCTATTTTCCAAACTATCTCCTCTCTTTGAGTGGTTTCTCATCAAACCAAGTATCGGAATGCCCCAATTGTTTA
The DNA here is from genome assembly GCF_051521515.1 of Lactuca serriola. Taxonomy (NCBI): domain Eukaryota; kingdom Viridiplantae; phylum Streptophyta; class Magnoliopsida; order Asterales; family Asteraceae; genus Lactuca; species Lactuca serriola. Next base: position 253,156,827 of record NC_136410.1, on the reverse strand, counting down.
TAAAAATTTCAAGAGAGGTTTCGGGAGAGATTTTGGAGAGATTTTACAATCTTGGAGAGATTTCTCATACAAACAGAGATTTGGGAGAGATTTCACATATGGAGAGAGACTTGGGAGAGATTCCACATTCTTGGAGAGATTTGGGAGAGATTCTCAATAAAGAGAGATAGAGTAAAAACGATTGAAAGATGTTTCGTGTGTGACATTTGTGAGTGTCCGGCTTCACAATGCAAGGTCCGTAAGCCCCGTTAAGCCTCGTTTAAGGATCTTACACACTCCCGATGAGTATGGAACATTGTTTTATCGGTTTGGTTCGTTACTTACTACAGTTTTTGGTTAAGGAGATCTAGATGTACGTACTTTTCAATTTATGACTTCTTATTAGAATAGCGAGTTGTGAAGTAATTACCTAACGTAAGCCCTAGAATCCACGGGCTAAGTGAGTCGACCGGTTTGACTTGTTGACTTTATTTGACTTTGACTTGACCGGATATTGACGGTTGTCACATATGTTGGATTAGTGTCTAAGTCCATAACTATTTTGGTATGTACTTGACCCGATGGTGCATGGTCCTTTTCGGTTGCCTTCACCAAAGCAACTTGATAGGATGAATTATGGAGAGAAAGGATTAAATGTGATTTATTAATATATTATGAGAATAATATATTAAAGGAGAAATCATATTGTTTAATTAATATTAGTCAATAATTAATAAGAATTAAGTTTGTGACTAAAAGACATTAAGTAAACTTAAGGGACTAGAACTGTCAATTGTATGATAGTTTAATATTGAGCTAATGGACTCCATATTAAAGGAGTGGACGAATTCTATGAGGAAACCCATTAGAAATCGTTCAAGGCCTTTAAGGAAAGGAGTCCATGGGTTGCTTAGGGCTTAAGCATCCAAATTAGGGTTTCCTTGTTAGATAACCCTAATAGCCTCACTATTTAAAGGACCCTTAAGGCTAAAAAACGTGGTGAACTATTTGATTAGGGTTTCCACACGTTTTGGGCAGCCTCCTTCTCTTCTCTTCTTCATCCTCTTGCTTTTGGTGTTTGTGAACCATTAGAGGAGTGACATTTGTGACTCTAAGCTTTCTGAAGTCATTACAAGGAGGATTTGAGATTGTTATTGCTACATAACAATCAAGGTATGATCTAAACCCTTATTCATATGTTATATTGGTTATCATATACTAGATCTAGGGTTTATAGTCTTGGATGAATTGAATGTACAATAGAGAAACCTAGATCGAAGCATTAGGGTTTGTATGAGCACATAGGATGTTCTTATGGCTAAAACCCATCAGTGGTATCAGAGCCTTGATTGGTTTCTATTGTATTGATGCCTTGTTAACTTGTTCATGCTTGAAAAATTCGATTTTAGTGAGTCTGCCTGATGAACGCGGCGAGTCCCATTGTGGACTCGGCGAGTAGGCCCCTACTTGGTGAGTCCATAGGGTACTCGGCGAGTTCGAGCGTCAGAAAGAGGGGATTTCAGGATTTCTTTCTGTTTTTCTTATGGATACTTGCCTTATCTGTTTTATGTCATTAAAATCCTATTTTATACATATTTATGAGTATATCCTTGATTTAACAAAAGATAATTACCAATTGATTAGATAATGACATCCTTATATGATTATAGTTGATTATTTGTATTAATTGGGTAACTTATTTTGCAAGAAATTGAAATCAGGTCAAATATAGATAATGATAAAATTAATTGTTTAATTTGTATTATTTGTTATTTGGTCCCTGTGTTATGAAAAGTTTCAATTTTCCCCTTTAGGTTTTATAGTTTAAATTTGAACTCAAAAGTTTTTGTTTTGAAATTTAAATAGTTGAAACCCTAATGTTTTGAAAAGGTTTCAACACTTGCCCTCAAGTTTTGGAATTTAAATATTGATTAAAAGTTTAATTTTGATGTATATTTAAATTCTATACCCTAATGTTTTGAAATGTTTCAAAAACTTGCCCTCAAGTTTTGGAATTTAAAAGTTGATTAAAGGTTTAATTTAGGAATGTTAAAACCCTAGTATTGTTTTTGAAAAGTTCATATCACACCCTTATGGTTTTATTAATTAATTAAGGTGTATAATTAAAAGAGGTTTAATAAATCCATAAAAGTTTTGGTTTACAAATTAATTGAATTAAAAGTATAATTGTTAAAATTGACCACCTAGTATTTTAAAAGTGTAAAATACACCCTATACTATATATAACATTAAAAGTCTAACATTATATATATGTATGAGTAAAAGTCAGTCTTACCGTTAGTAGGCCTCATTCACGAAGCTGGTTTATAAGGGGTGTTTAAGGAAATTGCCTATAAAATGGCGATTGAATGGGTATGCACTCTTACCCACCGCACTCTTGACTAGTGGAGGGTCGTTAGCCGAACGGGTAGGATAGGACAGAACCTTCCATTATAAGTATAATGAAGTACAAAAGTAACTAAATGTTTTACAAATTCCCAATCTTAGTTACTTTAGGCAAAAGTGAATTGATGCAATTCCATGAAATTACACTTTGTACCCTTGCAAAGACGTTAGTGGATCGTGTGTGGTTTACCGGCACACTAAATGGTTCTAAGCAAAGGTAGAAAAGGGTGACTCAATGTTTGTCATAGTTCGGTGGAGCGTGTGTGGTTTACCGGCACATCGAATAGGTGACTGTAACATGTGAGGGCACCATGTAAGTTTGCATGGTTATTCACACTCGCTTTGTGATCCTCGGCATCCCAGTCACAAACTAGAGGGGCATATTGAGATTTAAACATGCCATTGAAATGTTCAATGAATCTCAAAGGATCTAGGAGTTTTCAATGATTTAAAACTTAAATTTCTTTTTCGTTTTTCATGGTGGAAAATTATTGAATCGTCATTCACTTACCTTCAAATGTTCTGCAATTTGGGTTACGACATCCCTCTCCCGAGTTGTGGAATATTGTGTTGGGTCCTAGCCTTAATATCTCATTTGGGTGATTTATTAAGGACTCAATCTATCAACTAACTTGAATTTATTTTTCTCCCGTTTTGTAATTGTCAATGTACGAAAACTATGGTCTTCCCAAATCCCGTGGAACAAGCATTCCACATGAAGATGATATTCCACGATTCGATCGAGGAACAAGAAATCATGATTCACTTCCTCCACCTCCTCCAATTATTCTCCCTAACCCACAAGATCGAAGAATTGAAAGGTTCAATGTCACTAAAGCCCTTTTGGAAATGAAACATGAAGATGGTAAACCCGTATGGGCCCACGTTCTAGGAATGAAATCACACATCGATAGGCTGATAATGTTGGGTGCGTCATTCCCTGATAAGTTGGCTGTGAACTGGGTTCTGCAGTCACTTCCTGAATCATATAATGAGTTCAAAAGAAAGTATTATATGATGGATCATGACGAAAACCTCATTGACCTAACTTACATGCTCATTGTTGCTGAATCAGAAATGATTTGGCAAATCAATGCAGCATATTTGTTGGGAAAGTCAACCAACCATGCTTCCGAGGACGTTCTAGGAGAATCGACCTGCATTTGCTGCCAAGAGAAAGGGCATTGGATACAAGTCTGCCCTAAGAGCCTGAAGAGTCCAGAAGATGGGAGAGTCAAAGAGTATGGCTGTGCTTCAGGTAAAATCCACTATCTAACTCCATTAAGTTCCTATTCGTTGATTCTTAATACATGATGTGATAAGATTGCATTTGAATGTTTTGCAGGATCAGTGAAAAGAGAGGAAGCTTGATAAAAGAGCAAGATAAGTCTAATCACGAAGAAATGGATCTCGATCGCATGGATTTGAAGATTAGATTTTGAGCTTAGAAAGTTATGATAGAGTTGTTAGAAAATTTTCCTTTTGACTACATAGTTTTCAGTTGATTTTGCATTGTAAGGACAAATGTTTTCCGCTGCTTTTATGAATAAAATAAATTTTGTTTGACATATTTATTTATTTATTTATTTCCTTGCAATAAAATCATTGTGAAAAATTGATGTTTTCATATTTCTACAACGAGTGGATGTGATTCTTAATTATGTTGTTTGTGGAAATGTCGAGAATTTACCAAATAGGGAGAGTTTCTCATCACCCAAGTTTCAATTGGAAAAAAACTTGGAATCATGCAACTTGGTTGCATGATGAATGAGAAATTTCATATTTGGAAATTAGACTAATTTGTTGACAAAGTGTCAAGTGAAGGACTAGGAGATCGAGTACACAAAGTTTTGTGTTGATCAAGTCCACCACATGTATAACAAAGATATTCGTCATGATTTACTAAAGGTTTAGTAAATATGATTATACTTATAAGAGTAAGTGTAATTCTGAATTGATTAAAAAAAGGTTTAAATCAATAGAAAAACGAATAAGAAGAATCAAATAGGCAGAAAGATAAAAGTTTCTCTATTCTAAGAAGAAGGGAGAGTACCTTTTATTATGTTTTATGATAGGTCTTAATGATTAAGAACCATATCTCAATTGATCCTCTAAGTGAGTCTTAGTACAATTGTATGTCTGAGAAGAGAAATCAAGAATTGAAGAAATGGTTAAATCAAGAAGTCAATCATACTTCGTTCCAAAACAAGTCTTAAAGTTAAGATTGTGACATTGAGTGACAAGTCTTAAGAAGGTTTATAACATTCATCAAATGTAGAATTTGGAAAAAGGTTTTCTTATTCTTGCACATTTGAAATTGGAAAGTTGTGATGTCTTGGATAAGACGAAGACCAACTAGGACCAATTTATGAAGTGTTTTGTCTTGATAAAAGCTACACTAACTCTTGAATATTTGTTTGTCAAGAAATGCTTGTTGACAAGAGAATCTTATATGTCAAGGAGTCAGTGGGAGCCTTAATTGTCTTGAAGGGTTTCAAGAACAAATCAAGAGTAAACCTTATCGATCATCACTAACACACGAGTTGAGGTTTACAACCTATCGTGTTGACACTATCTTGTTTCTGTGCCGTTCCAATCGAGTTAATTATGCATGTGAGTTCTATGAGTTCTCATTTGAACGCATAAAAGGCAAACACGTTGATCAATGGAAAGTACATTGATAGGAAAGGGTGAGCTGCTTAACTACTTGGAAGACATGGTGGGCAGCCGTGTTACCATAAGGCAAGAAATCAAGATTTAGAAGTTCGGTCCATATGAGTTTGAATTTGTCGTAAACTTTGGTTTTAACAAATTCACATGGATAGGAACACATACACCATTAAAATCTAAGTGTCATAAGATTCCCTCCTTCATGAAAATGAGTGTGAGGAAATGCTTTCACTAAGGAAGATTTTAAGAAGATAGTGATTGTGAAAATTGTATTCTCGAATTCGATTTTGGTTACAGTATCCCTTTCCATGATTCGAATTATGAGATTTGGCAATTAGTCTAAATTTTTTAAGACACACATATAAACTATCTAAGGCAAAGGTGTATAAGTTTAAGAAGCCTTGATAAAAGATTATCAAAGCATTAGGTATTAGAAACATGAATTTAAGAAATTCAATAGGTATTGTTTTTCTGAAAATTAAGCTGTTTCTGAATACATGTCAAAGCTAGTGGGAGCATAAGTGTTATGTTTATAATAATAATCATGATTGTGGGAGCATAAATGTTGTGCTTGTATGATTATTAAGGCAAGTATTGCAAGTTAGCAATATTAATTATAGAAAACAAGAGTCATACTTTGCAAAGTTGTAAGCGTTGAATAGTTGTTTTGCTATAATTAAGGGAGAGAATATTATGCTTCATTTCGAATCTAAAGGCTTAGGTTGTGGAATGTTAATAAACTTAGTCAAGGATACATAGTGTGTTCTTAAATTTCGATTATGATTACGGCATTCCTCTTCATAATTCGAATTGTGAGAATGTAGCACGTAAAATATTATGGCAGAAGATTGATAAAGTATCAAATCTTTATGAAAGACATTATGCATCGTGTCCTATATGCTTCGGGTATAGGATCGATTGCAAATGCTATAATATTTGACCATTCTAAAATTTTCCAAATGTTTAGCGCGTTTAGAGGGAAAAGGACAAGAATCGGTTTGACTAAGATAATTAAACAACTATCAAAGGACAATCCAAAGTTCGCCGAGGATTGGTCGCTTGTGAGTAGTTGGAAGTATAGTATTGGATGGACCATATCGACATTATTATGAATAGAAAAGATTCTATCAAGAATGAGTTGTCATATGGAAAAATATGGAAACGTTTCCATATTAGGAATTGGATATTGAGAATCAATGTCTAGATTAGAAACTTTTATGCAAAAGGATGTTCAAAGGAATGTACTTTGAGTGAGAGACATCATATCTATGGAATTGTCTTGTAACAATCTCCGATAGATGACTTTGTAATTCATTGGCAATAGTCATTGTGAATTTTGTGCTATGACATTACAAAAGGGGTCATTGCATTAAATGTTAGAATCTAACATATTCCACAAGCGGCAAGAATTTGATATTCTTTCACTTGTGAAAAGGACTAGGAGTTGTGAAATGAGTATGATTGGGAATGTGTTCATTTGATTTATTTCACAAAGTAAGAACCATAGGTAAAAAATTGTGTGCATGCTAGGAGCATAGGACAAGCGTAGTAATAATTCAAGTAAGAAGTTGATTACCCGAAACAATAAATAATGAGTAATCAATATGGTGATAAATAAAAGGTGTTTTATTTATACCCAAAGGTTTGAGGTCATACGGGATTAGTATTATTCTTGTGTTTCACTTTGCATGTTTTGACTTCCTGAATAATTTAATTGGTTTAGAACAGTCAAATTATTCAAACAGGCCACAGTCGTTCATATGTTGGAAGTAGATATGAATGAAGACTGTCGTGAATTGGTGTGTGGATTGTCTAAAGAGTATTAGACATAAGCAAATGTTTGCTGCAACGTTCATGAGTGCTTATGAATATGATTTGAGCATTGGATTAAACCCGCGCTCACTTGGATCACTTCAAGGATTTTATCACGAGTGATTGGTGAGACGATAATATCTTATATTCTTGAAACCGAGATGTGTGAGTTGTATCTTGCGAGTCGGTTGCACATTGATAATATGTAAACGCACCAGTAACTTGGTGTTATAAAACATATTGTTGTGTGTGATTCGGTGAGTGAGTGTAAGCGAAAATTGAGTCAAAGTTTATCCGTTCCTTTTATTCAAAGTAGGATAAAAGCGATATCTGTGGGCCCCTCGATGATTTAGTGATGGCGCCTAAGTGCTTGGCCCAGCCGGGACTAATTTGATGTGTTCAAATTGTAGTCTGTTGTCAGTCATCATAAATCTGAATTTGGGAAACAACACATAGACAGAGAGAATGATTTAGATCCATGTCTCAGTCTATACGATATCTAGAATGGAGGAATATATGATCCCTTATCTTAAGGACACGCGTATCTGATACGATCAGAGTTGACAACGGCTTTGGAAAGCTACGATTGCAGATCTGGATCTGAAGTCGTACGCAGAATAGTTATTAGACTTATCCAAGTGGGAGACTGCTGGATTAGTGTCTAAGTCCATAACTATTTTGTTATGTACTTGACCCGATGGAGCATGGTCCTTTTCTGTTGCCTTCACCAAAGCAACTTGATAGGATGAATTATGGAGAGAAAGGATTAAATATGATTTATTAATATATTATGAGAATAATATATTAAAGGAGAAATCATATTGTTTAATTAATATTAGTCAAGAATTAATAAGAATTAAGTTTGTGACTAAAAGACATTAATTAAACATAAGGGACTAGAACTGTCAATTGTATGATAGTTGAATATTGAGCTAATAGACTCCATATTAAAGGGGTGGACGAATTCTATGAGGAAACCCATTAGAAATCTTCCAATGCCTTTAAGGAAAGGAGTCCATGGGTTGCTTAAGGCTTAAGCATCCAAATTAGGGTTTCCTTGTTAGATAACCCTAATAGCCTCACTATTTAAAGGACCCTTAAGGCTAAAAAACGTGGTGAACTATTTGATTAGGGTTTCCACACGTTTTGGGCAGCCTCCTTCTCTTCTCTTCTTCATCCTCTTGCTTTTGGTGTTTGTGAACCATTAGAGGAGTGACATTTGTGACTCGAAGCTTTCTGAAGTCATTACAAGGAGGATTTGAGATTGTTATTGCTACATAACAATCAAGGTATGATCTAAACCCTTATTTATATGTTATATTGGTTATCATATACTAGACCTAGGGTTTATAGTCTTGGATGAATTGCATGTACAATAGAGAAACCTAGATCCAAGCATTAGGGTTTGTATGAGCACATAGGATGTTCTTATGGCTAAAACCCATCAACATCATCCCCCTGTTAGAGGGAATTTCGTCCCGAAATTTGAATTTAGACAAGGAGTAGGCATGAATAATCGAGCCAAGAAGTGGGGATACTTCTTAATCGATTGATTCTCACGCTCCCAAGTGAATCTAGGTCCTTGGTTGGTATTCCAGTCGTATGATAAAAATCGAGTTCACTTGGAAATAAAGGCACTAGATTTGATCATAAAGGTGTTACAAACAAGACACCACTGTGCAACTTTTAAACCGAGTTACAATACTATTGATTTACTACAAGACTATTGCTGCGAACTAGGTATACTACAAAAGACAAGTATACGCGGCACGAGGGTCCCTTTACTGACGGGGTCTCGCAAAAGATAAGACTCTAGTTGCACTAGTTTTAAACAGTTTATGAGTCTGTTAGAATGAATGCCTTAGATACTCTAACGGGGCCCCAGAGTAGTTTCACCTGCGACAGTGATCCTTAGTATCTTCCCGTCTGCGCTGAGGTTCTTTATTATTGGAAAGTCCTTTTTGAGGTGTCCTATCTCGTTGCATTGGTGGCATATTTGGCTTGCACTAGCATTGGTGGTGGAAGTGAGGTGTTTAGTTAGAGTTACGTGGACACGGGTGCCCTCCTCGTTCATCCACTTCGAAAATTTCCTTTTATGGGGTCCGGTTTTACCACCACCTTTGTGTGCAGGGTTGGTCCCGATGCCAGGGACTTGAGAAATTGGTCGTGCTGGTGCTGAAGGGGCAGAAGTCACCACTAGTTGTTGTTGCATGGCAAGTCTTTGGGATCATTGGCACTCCTTTCGAGCTCGATGATTTCGTTTCCTCCTCTCGATTTTACAACTTTGCACGTCCGTGACTGTTGCCCTTTGTTGGCTTCCTGGATCGATACAACAATCGAAATTTTCAATTCCTTCGTCAGTCGTGATTGCGTTGCCAGTGTTGAGGTTTGTAAGGACAGCTGTCGCGGCTTGCAATGTAGCGGCTTCGATACGAAGGATAGGGGCTTTGTTGTTCGGCTGACTATTTCCGGATGATGACATGATTCTGCAACACGAAAGACAAGGAGTTTGTGAGTGACTAAGGTTGGCTCTATATTATTTTGATTCTGACAAAGAGATGATTTATTATACATGAAAACTTAGCTTATACACATTATGATATAACCAAGACTGGGCGGATAGTAAAATGTGTGATTCTACATTAGTTTCACATCCCAACGAGGAAAAGAAACTAAGTTAGAAATCTCAGATTCTATTGTCTACCAGGTCTTCGTTATATATAACTGGGGAATGTATAAGTGAGGAAATCATAATAATAACATTCTTACTAATCCTTCTCAACGAACTAGAATTCCTAGTAAAGGCTATCATTGAACCTAGATGTATTTCGACTGTTCACCTATAGAGTAGAAGTATGTTCTCGAAGGTTTGACCTACATCCCTATGATGCAGTCCTATTACGAAGTAGAAGTAAGTTCGTAGAATGGTCTCATGAAGCTTGTCGTTCAAACCGGGGATCCATTGGTTGGCGAATAACATGATTCAACCTTTGAAAGAGAATTGGGAATGATCCCGGAGCTAAATTACCTTAGTCCAATAACTTGACTAGAGTGGGTTTTCGATAGACTCCTATGATAGTATGATGGAAGTATTTGAACAAAGAGTGTCATAGAATTTAGCCGACTGACAATGTCATTGATGTTTAAGATGTAACAGGCATAGGAAAACTGACTGTGTAGAGGGTCTTACATCACATCCGGAGTAGGAAAGTTTTGGCCGCCTAAAGGCCTAACTAAAAGTACCTACAGTACAAGATAGTTTCATAGAGAATGCCAAATAGGACATAGATAGGAAAAACGATTCCTTTTTAACAGGGAAAGAAAGTAAGGCATCTACTACTGGCGGTGGTCATCCCTATGGTGAACCCTCAGTTCAACTAGTTGATGCTCCATATCAAGCATGTGCCTTTCGTACACCCTCTGGCGTACTCGGAGTTCTGTGACTTCGGTTCATGTTTCAGCCAGTGCTTGTAGCAGGGTTTCATGGTCTCTCTCAGATTTTTCACGAGTGTGCTCAAGGCGATTGGTGCGGATTGTATGCATTCTTGCATTTGCATCAACCTCTACGATACGATGGAGAGTTGTTCTGCCCTGAATCTCGTTTTGGGCAACTCTACGGACCAGGATTGGAAGAATTCTGTCTGCTGAGCTTCCTTCGCTTATGTTGTAGAAGCTTTAGTGTCCATTAAACGGCATAGGTTGGTCTTGCTCTTCGCTCCAGGTTTCCAAGCACTCTACCCAAGGAGGCGTCGGGCCTTGAAAAGCCGGATGAGGGGTAGGATTTGGAACAAGAGCCATTGGGGGGTAGGTTCTCCACTTCAGGTTCAGAGTCAGAACCATTAGCAAAGCCTTCAACTTGGTGACCATCCACAAGGATTAGGTAATCATTCTCTGGCTCCTCTCCGGGCCATCCAACATTGTTGTGGTTAGGGTAGTACGGGTCGTCGTGGGGATGGAATCCAGCCATGATATCTTCGCGAGAAAAGGGAATATAAGAAATAACTAAATAGACGTACTAATTAGATAATTATGAGATGATCTTTATCAGGTACTTCAATACATTGTTTAGTGCATACCAATCATATGCATTTGGGACAGGATAGACCTTCGAATAAGCGACCCTAACTCTAAATCCCTAATCCAACGAGAACAGGAAGTAAAGCAAAGATCCACAGATTCTAAGTCTATGACGTCCTGGATACATATAATTTTAATGTATCCACTAAGCAGTTATTGACCTATTGATAAAAATCTATTTAGTTCTCATATAAGTAATTATAATAACACCAAATACCCCTATGGTATTTCATTGTGGTAGTGTTGATAAGTTTTTAGACTTGTTGCCACATCACAACCATTCTTGGGCATATGCTAATCACTCCTCGGACCAACATAGTTGATCTGGATATGCCACTTCCAATACTGACCATACATCCCTGAGCTTACCTGTGATATCCAACAATCATTACTTTTGTTTTGTTCTACAATGATGCTGACCTTAGTATGTATGCATGCATGTATACTTTTAACCAGAAACTATTTATTTCTAAAAGTATAGTTGTTTTGAAAACTTTAAATCAGAGACCTTAGTTCCAATGCATTTATAGTTTGTATATCTTATGTGGTTCGATATACTTAGTTCACTATAAACAATGCTCTGATACCAATCTGTCACACCCCCAAACCAAGGATGGCGGAAACGTCGGGGGGTGGCGAACTTCATGTATAGTATCACAACAACGTGTATAATAGTGCTCAAAGTAAATACAACCATCATAAATATAATTGAAAAAGTTACACCAAAGTATATGTTTACATGTTTCAAAATCAATTATATTATGATGACAAAATAGATTGTTTGACGATTTAACTTCCCATCCTCAAAGCGTTGATGTTTCCTGTTTCACTGATTTCCTGAGAATACAAGTAGTTTTGAAAAAGTGTCAACAATTAAGTTGGTGAGTTCATAAGAGTTTTGTTTTAGGAAGAAACCGATTTCCTTGTAAAAGCGATAGAGTTTGATTTCCAAAAAAATTTAATATTTTCTTAGTTAAGTGTGAAAAGAACATTCCTATATTAGATGATAATGAACCCTAGAAAGAGCCGTAGATTTCTCCTATAATCGTCCAGCGTATATAAGTTATATAAGATTTGAGTTAGATAAAACGTTGAATATAGTGGGTCTGCCCTAGGTCCACAACCCAACGAGGAACAGGAGATGAGGCGGGCCCACCAATTCTAAGCCGATCGAGACTAAATTCTTATACGACTCTAGCATATATGCTCAACGATTATAGCTGAAGTCTAACAATTCTAGATGAAATATAGTTTTAATATCATAATAACTATTTTATGTGAACCTGGTACTTTGTATCTGTACCCCTTTTTGTATGAAAACCTGGTACTTTCTATTTGTACCCCTTTTTGTATAAAACTAGTACTTTGTATTTGTACCCCATTTCGTATAAAACCGGTACTTTGTATTTGTATCCCTTTTCATATGAAAACCTGGTATTTTGTATCTGTACCCCTTTTTGTATGAAAACCTGGTACTTTGTATCTCTACCCCTTTTTGTATAAAACCGGTACTTTGTATTCGTACCCCTTTTCGTGTGAAAACCTTTTGTAATGTAAATGATCATAAACTACACCTATTATAGTTTATTGAAATGTTTGAAATGTACATGCAACCTAACTATACCTATTATAGTTTAGTATGTTTGTTTGTGGTGTATAAGAACCCTTTTCTATGTAAGTCGAATGTATAGCACATTATAGCTATGTTTATCTTGCTTTGTTTTGTACTAATGGTAATGATGGAGGATTCTTACAATTCGGTGAGTATTTTCTATTATATAATTATACCACTACAAGAAATACATGTAAAATATGAAGTCATCAAAGATTTAACACTTTGCTCAACATGTTACAAAGTGTGTTGAAAGTTATAAGTTGTTAACTAGTTTTTAACTTTTCTACACTGTTTTAGAAAGATCATAGAAAAATCATACGAGATCGAAAACTGAATAGGTAAATTCTGAGAGTTCCTAAAATGTGTCTAGTTTATTCATAATTTTTAAATACCTCCAACTTGTGTGAACAAGTCCATAATCACAGACTGGTCCAGATTGATGTTTGAAATGATAGGCAGTTTTGTACAAATCACCATAAATTGTAGAAAAATCGTATGGAGATGTGCAAGTAGTTATTTTAAAGCTAAGAACTAGAACTACTTGCACCTAAAACTGTTTTGGAAACTAAAATGTTTAAGTTGTCTAAAACAGTCCGTGAATGGAGTCCAACTTTTCTGATGAAAGCTGATAGAAAATTATAGTTATGGTCTTAGTGTTTTGACTTGTATTCCCCCCTAAAAACTTAAGAAAACATGAAAATATAGGGGTATGAACTCACCTTATATGATTTCAATGAGTGAATGTTGAAGAAGTGAAGTGTTCAACTCAGGAACACTTGAAGAATTGTTTTGAAGATTCAAGCATCTAACACAATAATGATGGAGTTTGTGTAAGGAATCAATGATTTGAATAAAAGGAATGTAATAATCACAAGGAGAGTGATGATACTTACTAAATGAAGATGGAAAGCTTGAAAAATGACTTGGAAATCTCGAAATTGTATGAGAGAAAAAGAGAGAAAAGATGTGTTTGATCTTTGGTGGAAATGAAAGAAATGAGGGAGAGTGAGGAGAGAGGGTGGGTTTTCAGCCTTTGACTAAGAGTATGGCTGGTAAAATGGTGGGGAAAGTACCCTTGAATGACCAGGTATGGTGGAGAGGTGTGGGTTAGTCATTGAGTGGGTATGGGGGTGGTTGCTTGTGTCTAACACTAAGCTAAAGTCAACACTCCACCTCAATTATTCACCCACTAGATTTTATTCTTAGATAGATATTTCCATAAAAATATGTTTAAATTATGAATATTTAGGGTCTTATATGTTAAAATATGTTTTTTTGGAGAAAATCCCACGTTAAAAGGATGAAAAACGGGCTTAAAATGTTAAAAATATTGAAAACCGGGTGAAATGTGTGAAAATCCGAAGTAGTGAGCGAGGTCTCGGGCTCAGCAGTCAAGAACCAAAGTGGCTTAGTTGCCTGGGTGCGGTCCGAGGAGGAGGGAAGCTTAGCCGGGGATGAAGAAAGGAGGCGATGCGGTCCGAAGTCAGGAGAACCGAAAGCGAACCTCGGATGCGGGCTGCTCCATGCGGCTGCGGTCTTGAAGGCTGCGGCTCTGGGCTTCGGCTCGGTGGCTGCGGCTGGATGGCTGCGGCTACTTAGGGACCCCGGACTCGGTTTAAGAGGCCTCAGATCCAAGAGGACTTGGCCCCTATAGAGAGGCTTTGGCCTAAAGGAGCTATTTTCCAAACTATCTCCCTTCTTTGAGTGGTTTCTCATCAAACCAAGTATCGGAATGCCCCAATTGTTTATAAAAATTTCAAGAGAGGTTTCGTGAGAGATTTTACCATCTTGGAGAGATTTATCATACAAAGAGAGATTTGGGAGAGATTTCACATATGGAGAGAGATTCCACATTCTTGGAGAGATTTGGGAGAGATTCTCGATAAAGAGAGATAGAGTGAAAACGATTGAAAGATGTTTCGTGTGTGACATTGTTTTATCGGTTTGGTTCGTTATTTACTACAGTTTTTGGTTCAGGAGATCTAGATGTACGTACTTTTCAATTTATGACTTCTTATTAAAATAGCAAGTTGTGAAGTAATTACCTAACGTAAGCCCTAGAACCCACGGGGTAAGTGAGTCGACTGGTTTGACTTGTTGACTTTATTTGACTTTGACTTGACTGGATATTGACGGTTGTCACAACGTTATGAGTATGTAATAGTAATCAAGAAACGTCATTGTGTAGGGATTGAGGAGTAGAGGCGAGTTGATTGTCTTTGTGATAATTATCTAGGTTTGTTATTATTTGTTATGATTTATGTGCTAGAACAATTTGACGTTATGTGATAGTGGTAGTAGGGGAATAGTCCCCGACTACCTGTCGATACGGAAAAAGGGGTAGCCTAGTACCCAGCTATGTTAGACAGTATGTTTATGTTATATGTGTTGGAATAGTTTCTAAGGCTGCAACTATATTAGGCAAGTATTTGACCCGATTGTGCATGGTCCTTTTCGGTTGCCTTCACCATAGCAACTTAATAGGATGATTTATTAAGAGAGAGTAAATATTATTAATATATTATGAGAATAATATAAAGAATAATAATATTGTTATTTGATTAATCTAAGTCATAGTATTAATTGGAATTAATTTGGTGACTTAAAGAGATTAATTAAATAAGAGGGTATAAACTGTCAATTGTTTGATAGTTAAACTTTAGACTATAAATCCATATAGATATATAATGGACGGATTCTAGAAGCTAGGATAGCTTCAAAATCGTCCAAGGTGATATCTATGGAATGGATTTGGATAGCCTTAAGAGAAGATTATCCAATTAGGGTTTAGGTTGTAACCCTTAAGGAGTCTACAAGTATAAATAGACCCCATGGCTAAGGGAAATCGGCACTTCATCTAAAGCATAGAAACCCTAGCCGATTTCCTCCCCTCTCCTCTCTCCCAAATCATCCTCCTTGCTATTTGGTGTTTGTAGGCCATTAGAGGAGTGACAATTGTGACTCTAGAAGCTCCAAGACAACAAGATCAACAAGGAATTCAAAGGTATGGTTCTAGATCTTTTTCAATGTTGTTATTATACCTAATTAGTCATTAGAAGTCTTGGATTCAAAGCATGTTTAATTAGAAAGCCTAGATCCAAGCATTAGGGTTTTGCATGCGCACATAAGAAAGTTCTTATGGCTAAAACCCATCGGTGGTATCAGAGCCTAGCTTGTTTTCATTAAATTGTTGCTTAATTGTATGAATCATAACTGCAAAATTCGATTTTTGTGTTTCTGAGTCATGGACTCGGCGAGTTCCAAAGTGGACTCGGCGAGTTGGCCTGACTCGGCGAGTCCCTTTGTGCACTCGGCGAGTCCAAGCGTCAGGAATGGCCAGATTCGGGATTTCTTCATAATTATCTTATGGAAACTTACCTTAATCATATTAGATCAACCCAAATCCGATTTTTTGATATATATGACTATTATCTTGATCTAATTAAAGATATTTATCAACTAATAAAATATTTAATTTCCTTATATGATAATTAATTAATTATTTTAATTATTTTGGTAATTATCTTAAAAAGAAATCTTGAATAAAATCAAATATAGATAATTAGGATATTAATTGTTAATTGGAATTATTTTTTATTTGATCCTCCATGTTTTAAATGTTTAAAACTTTCCCTCAAGTTTTGAAATTTATATTTTGTGATTAAAAGTTTTAATTTAGACAACTTAAATTTCAAACCCTATATTTTAAAAGATTTAAAATACAACCCTATACTAATATGATAATACTAGAATAATATATATATGTATAACTAAATGCTAGTCTTACCGTTAGTAGGCCTCATTCACGAAGCCGATCTATAAGGTGGGTATAAGGTTGTGGCCTATAAAATGGCGCTTAATGGGTGTACACTCACACCCACCGCTTGCTTGATTGGTGGAGGGTCGTTAGCCAAATGGGTAGGATAGGGCAACCTCATCCTCTCATTAAAAGTATAATAAGTAATACAAAGTAACTACACATTTTTTTTTAAAATTTCCCAATCTTAGTTACTTTAGGAAAAGTGAATTGATGCAATCCCATGAAATTACACTTTGCACCCTTGCTAAGAAGTTAGTGGAGCGTGTGTGGTTTACCGGCACACTAATTGGTTCTAAGCAAAGGTGGCAAAGGGTGATTCATTGTTTATCATAGTTCGATGGAGCGTGTGTGGTTTACCGGCACATCGAATAGGTGATCTTTACAATGAAGGCACCATGTGAATTTGCATGGTAATTCACACCCGCTTTGTGATCCTCGGTATCCCAGTCACAAACAAGAGGGGCATATCGAGATTTAAACATTACATTGAATAGTTTCAATGAATCTCATCCGAACCTAGGAATTCTCAATACACTTAGGACTAATAGTTTAAGTTTTTGTGATGGAGAATTAGTGAATCGTCATTCACTTACCTTCAATTTATTTGCATGTTAGATTACGGCATCCCTTTTCTAGTATGTAAATGTTATTGTTGGATCCTAGCCCTAATTTTTCTTATTGGGTGATAATTAGGGATTCTTATTCTAATCTATCTTTGTCCTTTTTCTTTTGTAGATGTCGAACGCAAACAACGCTGGTGCTAGTTCTTTCATGTTGATGAGCCTTTGCCAAAAGGTCACCTTCGATGGAACGAAGTTTAGCGAATGGATAAGATACATTCGCACCATTGCTCGCTATAGGGATAAGGAGTATGTCCTCGATGAGAAGCTCGAGAAGATCAACCCTGAAATTGCTACTCCGGCCGAAATCACCGCTTTTGAAACTCATGAGCGAGATGCAACG
This sequence comes from Lactuca serriola, assembly GCF_051521515.1. Taxonomy (NCBI): domain Eukaryota; kingdom Viridiplantae; phylum Streptophyta; class Magnoliopsida; order Asterales; family Asteraceae; genus Lactuca; species Lactuca serriola. The sequence continues at coordinate 253,139,485 of NC_136410.1, read as the reverse complement.
AAGGTACATTGCATCATGATTGCCACCATGAACTCCGAATTCCAAAATTCCTACGAGGACATGTACCCGTAGAAGATGCATCAAGACTTATTGGAGAGATACCACCAAAACGCGAGACAAGAGCGTTATGAGATTTTCACTAACATGATTTCCGCTAAGATGGGTCATGGAGAATCTCTTACCGTGCACCTGCAAAAGATGCAAAGGTATGTCGACCGCCTTCGCAAGTTAAATGTTGACTTTGGGGAAGACTTGGCGATCGACATGGTGCTTCACTCTTTGCCTCCGATGTACAATCAATTTAGGATGACCTACCACATGAACAAAGAGGAGGTCACCTAAGCAAACTCCAAGGTATCTTGAGGGTCGCTGAGAGCAACTTCAAAGACAAGTCTGTTGCACGAACTCCCAATCCACCTGCTGCTCCTGTCTTGGCTATTGGTCAAGGAAAGGGAAAGAAGAGGAAGGCTTCGTCTATGAACTATCGCAAGGTTAAAGCCCGAGATGGTGCCTATTCTAGTGGGACCAAAGTTGATTCCGCTAAGCCCTGCCCTAACCCGAAGGAGGAAGAGTGCCACCACTGCCACAAGATAGGACATTGGAAGAGAAGCTGCCCAGAGTACCCGCAAGCAATCAAGAAGGAAAGATCAAACCATCTTTCGCAGGTATATACACAATTAAATCTAACGATTCTAATCATGCTATTTCTTGGGTTCTTGTTACCAGTTGTGGTTACCACATTTGTTCTAATGTGCAGGGACTAAGAAGAAGTAGGGATGTGGAGCAAGGAAGGATCAATCTAATCATGGGGAACAGAAGATCGTCGCCTGTGACCAAGATTGGAGTGTATTCTATAGTGCTTAGGAATAATTTATGTTTAGATTTGAACAATTGTTGCTATTCGCCAGAAAGGGCCAGAAACATCATTTCATTTCATGGTTTATATAGAGAAGGTTTTAGATTTTCTTTTAATAATGAGAATGGTTCTATTTTGGCTTATCTAAATGGTGTCTTTTACTTTGAAGCTATACTATGTAATGGAATTTATGAAACTGTTATGATTGTTGATAACTTAGGAAATGATGTTTTGAATATAGATTCTTCCACTAGTATGGATAAAGCATCCTTGTGGCATTGTCGTCTTGGGCATGTCAACAAGAAACGCATAGCCCAACTCCAAAAGGATGGAGTGTTGGAGTCATTCGACCTTAGGGAAAATGACACATGCGAGTCTTGTTTACTTGGAAAGATGACTAAATCACCCTTCACGAGTACGTGTGAGAGGGGTGAGGGTCTATTGGACCTAATACATACCGATGTTTGTGGACCGTTTAGATCAATCAGGAAGGATGGAAACCGCTTCCACGTGACCTTTACCGATGATTATAGTAGATATGGGTATATCTATTTAATCAAGCAAAAGTCAGAAACCTTTGAAAAGTTCAAAGAGTTCAATAATGAAGTGGAGAATCAATTGGGCAGGAAAATCAAGATGCTTCGATCCGATCGAGGAGGAGAGTACCTAAGTCTTGAATTCCATGATTATCTCAAGGAGTGTGGAATAGTTTCGCAATTGACGCCTCCTAGGACACCGCAGTTGAATGGTGTGGCAGAAAGGCGTAATCGAACCTTATTGGATATGGTTCGCTCTATGATGAGTCGTGCTTCACTATCTATCTCTTTTTGGGGGTATGCCTTAGAGACTGCCGCCCATATCCTTAACCGAGTCCCTACTAAGAAGGTTGCCAAAACACCTCACGAGATGAGGACAGGGAACGCTCCCTCGTTGGCACATATCAAGGTTTGGGGTTGCGAGGCTTTCGTAAGACGAGATACTCACGACAAGCTCGAACCTCGAAGTGAGCGATGTATTTTCATCGGCTACCCGCAGACATCCTTTGGATATCTCTTCTATAGACCGAAGGACAACGTTGTCTTCGTTACGAGGAGAAGAGTTTTCCGAGAGCGAGAGCTCATAAGCCAAGGAGACAGTGGGAGGCAAATCGAACTTGAAGAGATTCAAGAGTCGATAGATGAAGGAACCTCTACCACTGGCACTCAACCCGAGGAGGAAACTCCGGTTGAACCGATTGACGAGTCCTTACCTCTTAGACGTTTCGATAGAGTTAGAGTTCATCCCCAGTTTTATGGTTTTCATATTACTACCGAAGGGGACACGTATATTAGTGATGGTACACTAATAAATCTTGATGAACCTAATAGCTATAAGGAAGCCATGGTAGGCCCGGAGTCTGCGAAATGGAAAGAGGCAATGGATAGCGAGATCCAATCCATGTATGACAACCAAGTTTGGAATTTGGTTGATTATGTGCTCGGACGTAAGACCGTTGGGTGCAAATGGATCTTCAAGAAGAAGACCGAATTGGATGGAAAAGTACACACATATAAAGCGCGATTGGTTGCAAAGGGCTTTACTCAAACTCCCGGAGTTGACTATGATGAGACCTTCTCACCAGTTGTGAAGATTAAATCTATTAGAGTGATGCTAGCAATTGCCGCATTTCATGATTATGAGATTTGGCAAATGGATGTCAAGACCGCTTTCCTTAACGGAAAGTTGGGTGAGGATGTTTACATGGCTCAGCCAGAGGGGTTTGTGGATCCGAAGCATCCAAATAGAGTGTGTAAGCTTGAGAAGTCCATTTATGGACTTAAGCAAGCATCTCGCGGATGGAATCTTTGCTTCGATGAGAAAGTCAAAGAGTTTGGATTTGTACGAAGCGAAGACGAATCATGTGTATATGTCAAAGCCAGTGGGAGTATAGTAAGCTTCCTCGTTCTATATGTCGATGACATATTACTCATAGGAAACGACATCCCGACTCTGCAGGAGGTAAAGTCCTGGCTCGGGAAGTGTTTCGCTATGAAGGACCTCGGAGAGGCTTCTTACATTTTGGGAATAAGGATAGTAAGAGAAAGAAGTAAGAGACTAATTGGACTTTGTCAGAATACTTACTTAGAAAAGGTACTAAAACGTTTTAGTATGGAAAACTCGAAGAAGGGAGAATTGCCAATACAAAGTAATGCCAAGTTGAGTAAGACTCAAAGTCCGAGTACCGAAGCAGAGATAGCAGAAATGAGCCGAGTACCAAACGCTTCCGCAGTTGGCTCAATCATGTACGCTATGACTTGTACTCGCCCTGATGTAGCCTTCGCTTTGAGCATGGTTAGCAGATATCAAGGGAATCCTAGCAGAGCACATTGGATTGTGGTGAAGAATATCCTGAAGTACCTTCGGAGGACGAAGGAATGGTTCTTAGTCCTCGAAGGGAGTGATGACTTGAAGGTGCGAGGGTATAGTGACGCCAATTTTCAGACCGACAGGGACAACTACCGTTCGCAGTCGGGCTGGGTTTTTACCCTAAATGGAGGAGCAGTGACATGGAAGAGTTCCAAGCAGGAAACCGTAGCTGAATCAACGAGCGAATCAGAGTACATTGCAGCGAGCGAAGCGTCAAAGGAGGCAATATGGCTAAAGAACTACGTCGGTGATCTTGGAGTTGTACCCGCCATAAAGGATCCCATGGAGATTTTCTGTGATAACGAAGGAGCGGTTGCCTTGACCAAGGAACCGAGGGATCATGGTAGATCAAGACATATCGACAGAAAGTATCACTTCATTAGACATCATGTAGAAGAAGGACAACTCATAGTGAAGAGGATATCATCAGATGATAACCCAGCATATCCGCTTACGAAGGGACTGAGTAGGGTGAAGCACTTGCCGCATGCTAGGAGTATTGGGCTGAAGGATGATATTAGCGTAGATTAGATAGTATTAGAAATGTGTAATAGATAAATGTAATTAACATTTGATGATTAAATAAAGGAGTTTTATTTATGAGTAATGTTACTATCTTATGTTAATTGTTTAACTATTGTTTCACTTTGCATGTTTTGACTTCCAGAATAATTGAGTTTATTAGGAATAATCGAATTGTTCAAATTGTCCACAATCGTTCATATGTTGGAAGTAGATATGAATGAAGATTGTCATGAATTGGTGTGTAGATTGTCTAAATGGTGTTAGACATAGCAAAGGGTTGCTGCAATGTTCATGAGTGCTTATGAACTAGTTTTGAGCATTGGAACAAACCTGCGCTTGCTGGAATCACCTTATGGAATATGATATAAAAGGGTGATCGCAAGACGATAATATCATATAGTCTTAAGACCTATATATATGGTTTGTTATTTGTTAATTGATTGTACATTGATAATGCGAAAACGCATCAGTAACTTGGTGTTATAAAACGCATTGTTGTGTATAGTTGGTTAATGAATAAGTAAATGCATATAAGTCGAAGTTTATCTGTAACTTTTATCTAAGAAGGTAAAGGCGATATCTCGGCCGCTCGATGATTTGATTTGACTTATGTGTCGGGCCCGGTCATAACTGAATTGATGTGTTCGATTAAGTTCTATGTCAAATAAATAAGAGATCGAGAAACCTAAATGCTTGACTAACCATTCCATAGGATTGTCAGCATGATATCTAACAGAGGACTGTATGATCCCTTATCTAAAGGACAAGATTGATTAGATCAGAGTTTGACAGCGTCTTTGAGAGCTACGATTGCAAACTGAATTGTACTTGTGCATATAGTTAGTAGACTTATCCAAGTGGGAGACTGTTGGAATAGTGTCTAAGGCTGCAACTATATTAGGCAAGTATTTGACCTGGTTGTGCATGGTACTTTTGGGTTGCCTTCACCATAGCAACTTGATAGGATGATTTATTAAGAGAGAGTAAATATTATTAATATATTATGAGAATAATATAAAGAATAATAATATTGTTATTTGATTAATATAAGTCATAGTATTAATTGCAATTAATTTGGTGACTTAAAGAGATTAATTAAATAAGAGGGTATAAACTGTCAATTGTTTGATAGTTAAACTTTAGACTATAAATCCATATAGATATATAATGGACGGATTCTAGAAGCTAGGATAGCTTTAAAATCGTCCAAGGTGATATCTATGGAATGGATTTGGATAGCCTTAAGAGAAGATTATCCGATTAGGGTTTAGGTTGTAACCCTTAAGGAGTCTACAAGTATAAATAGACCCCATGGCTAAGGGAAATCGGCACTTCATCTAAAGCATAGAAACCCTGGCCGATTTCCTCCCCTCTCCTCTCTCCCAAATCATCCTCCTTGCTATTTGGTGTTTGTAAGCCATTAGAGGAGTGACAATTGTGACTCTAGAAGCTCCAAGACAACAAGATCAACAAGGAATTCAAAGATATGGTTCTAGATGTGTTTCAATGTTGTTATTATACCTAATTAGTCATTAGAAGTCTTGGATTCAAAGCATGTTTAATTAGAAAGCCTAGATCCAAGCATTAGGGTTTTGCATGCGCACATAGGAAAGTTCTTATGGCTAAAACCCATCAATGTGATGTTTTTATGTGGTAGTGGTAGTGGTGCAATAGTCCCCGTAACAGGTTGAGATACATCAGAGGGTAGGTCGGGCACCAAGATATGCTTGACAGGGTAGGCTGGGCACCCATATATGCCTGACAGTATGTGATTTGTATAGTATATGGTATGATGTCGGAACTCACTAAGCTTCGTGCTTACAATTTTCAGTTTTGTTTCAGGTACCTCTTCAGCGAAGGGGAAAGAGTCGACACGGTAGCTGCACATCACTCGCACATCAGATTTCTGCACTATGTGATTCATGGGATTGTATTCTGATTTTATTATTGTTCGATGTTTTGATTTTGAGACATGTTCATGATGGTTTATGGATTGATATGATATCGACAATGTTTTTCGTAAACGATTTTATAAACTACTTAATTAAAAACAAAATTTTTGGGCTCGAAGTTTGGGATGTTACAAGTTGGTATCAGTGCCTTGGTTTGAGGGATTCGGACACACCTTCGGGGGTGTCTGGACTCAAATCGAGGATTTGAAATATTTTTCACAAGAAAAATGTTTTTCCAAAAGATAAAGTGAGAACTTTTGAGTAAGAACGAGGTGTGTGATGTGCGCGACCGACCGAGCTCAAGTAAGTTTTCCCTAATATACTCATACACATGATGTTATGATATGATACGATTATGAGAACTGCATGCTAGATTAGGGCTAAGGATTTAGGAAGGATGCCTTATATGCTTATTGCCTATGTATGAGAACTGGATGCTAGATTAGGGCTAAGGATCTAGGAAGATGCCCGATATGCCTGCTATATGTGTTTTTGAGCTGCAAGATGTTACTGATTAGGTAGTTATATGATAGCTTGGATAAAGTATGTCTGATTGGGTTACTTAATGCCTGAATGTCGTTGCTTCATTCTAAAAGGAGTTCTAACTATCTTTAGTTAACTAATGAATGAATACATCACATTACATGTTGTGAGGATTGAATAATTTTGAGAAGGTTACGTTTAGCCCTATTTTGCAGCTCTTGTCTGAGTCCAACCGTTGTAGGGTAGGACCTCTCATTCGAAGAGTTATCTGGTGTTAGTAATATGTAATGATATTTGTGAGATAGCTAGGTAAAGGTAGCAGGAACTTCTTATACGGCTGATGGTGGAGAGTGGATTGGAGAGTTACCCTAGGGTAAGCCTAAGATGAGACTAGCAAAGAATGCAGCAGTAATAGAAGCGACTTGGTGAGGTCAAGGCAATCCTTGAGGAAAGTATGGATAAATGTGGAAGGTAGTATGGGCCCGTACTACTGAAAGCAGAGGATCCGTACTCGAGTCAAGGAGGGCCGAGATAGAACCAAGGAAATTGTTGAGTATGTAAGACCTCTAGAGATGTTGTATGGCCCTGACATTTATGTGTTTTGTTTGAGAATAGTGATGATTACGCGTCACAGAGCAGGAGGATTGGGATCAGGATCCATCTTTTGGGATCATGTTCGGGATCAGGTTCAGGATCAGGTGCCGAGCCAGTTGACGAGGGACTATGTGAGTTCATTGCTTCTGAGATAACTAGAGGCATCCTTGAGGCGACCCCAATTATCTTTGGGTAGATCAAGGAAGGGATCATAGAGTTAATGGAGGATCGCCTTCAAGCATTCCGGAGCGACATGGCATCTAGCCAATCAGGGCCGCGCACACTATCCTTCAAGGACTTCAGGGGGAGTGGTGCGCTAGATTTCCATGGGGCGAAGGACCCTATCATGGATAGGAGATGGGTTGTAGACATCGAGTCTGCATAGTTGACTAGCTTTTGCCCTGAAGGGTTGAAAGTTCGATTTGTTGGTGGATGTTTGAGGGATAGGGCTAGGGATTGGTGGGAGTCAATTGGTGACTCTTTGGGGGCCTCAACTATTGAGGCTATGACCTGGTCAGACTTTGTGAAAAGGTTCAGGGCGGAGTTTTGTGCCGGCTGTGAAGCTTCAGCAGCTAGCCAAGGAGTTTCTCAATATAAGGCAGACTACGGAGACGGCAGCGGAGATTACCACCAAGTTTTGAGAGAGGGCCTTGTTGGTGCCTCAGTATGCGGGAGATGAGGAAATGAGGAAGACCCACTACCATGATATGTTGAGAGATGATATCAGGGAGCATGTCAGTTACTAAGTGTGCCCGACCCTGGAGTCCATGATTTCCTGGGCAAGGGAGAGGGAGATCGACATAGAGCACCTTTAGAAGAGGAAGGCGGAGACTGAGTAGGGTACTGGGGTTTCGGGGAAGAAAACCAAGGGATTCAACGCTAAGTTGAAGGGCCTTCAAGGCCGGAGCCGTTGTGGGAACTACGCCAAGCCACATGAGGGGGCATGTAGACTAGGGTCATCGGGTTGCTATAAGTGCGGCAAGACGGGGCACTTCAGCAGGGATTGTACCGCCCCTGCACCTGCTGTTCAGATATCAGAGTTGTTATGTTTCCACTACAACCAGCGAGGCCATAAAAGGCCAACTGCCCGAAATTGACAGCAGCGGCAGCGCCAGTGGTGCCGCCAGCTCCAGTGACCCTGCAGATCACTGATGGCCGACAGGGCAAGACCGAGGCTCTAGTGACGAGGAGTCGAGCCTTCTAGTTGACTACTGAGGAGGCACGCACCGCACCTGATGTGGTGACGGGTATGATTTTTTCTCCTTAGCTTTTATTTTATCTTGCTTATGATATTGATGAGCCATGTTATATGTTTTGTTTAGGATCGTTTCATGTGAATGGTATCCCAGTTCAGGTGTTGTTTGATTCGGGTACTACCCGATCATTTGTCTCTCTTGCACTTAGCAAGAGGTTCCCTGAGGCTTCAGGCAAGTTGGATTGCTCCCTAGAGGTCGAGATTGCGGACGACCGATCAATGCGAGCATCAGTGGTTTTTAGGGATTGTGTTTTGAGGTTGTTTGAGGAGCAATATTTGTTAGAATTGGTTCCCATACGATTGTGAGGGAACAAGTTGATTATAGGCATGAATTCTCTAATCCCCAATGGGGCAGTGATAGACTGCGCGCAACAATTAGTGAGAGTCAGGACCCTAGGTGGGGGAGAGCTGGTGATCCAGGGTGAGAGGCCACAACATGGACCGACATTATGTTCAGCAGCGAGGGCTAGGCACTACCTTCAGCATGGTTGCGCAGGGTATGTCACCTATTTTTTGGACACCCAAGAGGTGGTTCAGGCGATGGTGAGTGATGTGCCAGCGGTACGCGAGTACGCGGATGTATTCCTAGAGGACCTTCCTGAGATACCTCTGGAGAGGCAGGTGGAGTTCAGGATCGACCTGGTCCCTGGTGCGGCTTCGATAGCCAAGGCACCGTATCGGTTGGCTCCTCCTGAGATGCAGGAGTTGTCTACACAGCTGCAGGAGTTGTTAGACAAGGGATTCATTAGACCGAGGAGTTCACCTTGGGAGCCTCGATACTATTATTGAAAAAGAAGGATGGGTCACATCGGACGTGTATAGACTACTGAGAGCTGAATAAGGTAACATTGAAGAATCGTTACCCACTTCCGAGGATAGATGACTTATTTGATCAGCTTCAGGGACCATCTTGGTTCTCCAAGATCGATCTGCATTCGGGTTACTTTCAGATGAGAGTCCGAGAGGTGGATGCGTAGAAGACTGCGTTTCGGACACGATATGGTCATTATGAGTTTGTAGTGATGCCTTTTGGGCTCACCAATGCTCCTGCCACGTTCATGGACCTCATGAACTGCGTGTGCAAACCGATGTTGGATCGGTATGTGACAGTTTTCATTCACGACATCTTGGTTTATTCCAAAACTCAGGAGCAACATGAGGAGTACTTGCGAGAGGTGTTGGATACTCTGAGGAGGGAGAGCTTGTATGCCAAGCTCTCCAAGTGCGAGTTCTGGTTGCACGAGGTGCAATTTATTGGGCACCTTATCAACCAGGAGGGACTTTGGTTGACCCGGCCAAGGTGGAGGCCGTGATAAGATGGGAGGTTCCGAAGTCTCCATTTGAGATTCGGAGTTTCCTGGGATTAGCCGGCTACTATCGGAGATTCATCCAGGATTTCTCCAAAATAGCCCTACCCTTGACCCGACTGACGAAGAAAATCGTTGTATTTCGCTGGGGGCCTGAGCAGTAGGCCACATTTGAGACGCTGAGACAGAGATGGTGCAAGGCGCCAATCTTATCCCTGCCAGAGGGCGTAGAGGATTTAGTTGTGTATTGTGATGTGTCCATCTCAGGTTTCAGCGCAGTATTGATGCAGAGGGGGCATGTTATTGCCTATGCTTCGATGCAGTTGAAGCCTCATGAGGCGAACTATCTGACGAATGAATTGGAGTTGGGGGCAGTTGTTTTCGCCTATGGGGTCCGCTGTACCATCTACACGGACCATAAGAGTTTGACGTACCTTATGGATTAGCCGAATCTGAAAATGAGGCAGCATCAGTGGCTTGATGTGGTGAAGGATTACGATTGTGAGATCCTCTACCACCCGGGGATGGCCAACGTCGTGGCCGATGCGCTTAGCTGCAAGGCAGCGCCGATTAGAGATATTTCCTTGAGGATGACGGTGGTGACTCTGCTGTTGGAGTGGATTCGAGAGGCCCAACATGAGCCTATGAAGGGGGAACATCGTAAGAGTGAGCACATTGTGGGCCATGTTTCCTCCATTGATTATGACAGTCGTGGATTGTTGACGCTACACCATAGAGTGTGGGTCCCATATCATGGAGGTGTGCCCCATATATTTAATTAGTCTCTTTTGATCACTAAGTTAAGTCCAAATTAATTCTTGATCAATACTAATTAAATAACATGATTTCATATTAATATATTAGAACTTATAATATATTAATATGTCACAAATGTCCTCTCCTCACAAACAGTCTATCCAAATGTTCTGATGCCATGCGACCCAAATGGATCATGCCGAGTTGGGTCAAGTATATACTAATTATAGTTGTGGACTTAGACACTAATCCAACAGTCTCCCACTTGGATAAGTCTAAAACTATTATTGCGTATGACTTCAAAAATCAACTGGCAATCGTAGCGCTCAAAATCCGTTTGTCGAACTCTGACCTTGTTGATGAACTCTGGCCTTTGTCAATGACTTGTCCATTAGATAATGGATCATATATTCCTCTATTCTAGATATCATATGGACTAAGACATGGATTAAAATCATTCTCTATGTCCATTTGTTATTTCACGATTTCCGATTTATGATGACCAACTAATTGAACAAATCACATTAGTCCTGGCTTGGCCAAGCACTTCGGGGTGTCATCACTAAATCATCAAGGGGCCCACATATATCGCTTTTATCCCGAAGATAAAAGGAATGGATAAAATTCGACTCATGTGGCTTGTTCTACTACTTGTTGAATCATACACAAAGACATGTTTTATAACATCGAGTTACCAATGCATTTTCGTGCAATCAATGTATAACCAACTCATAGTAACAACTCATATATCTAGGTTTGAAGAATATAAGATATTATCACCTCATGATCACTCGTGATAAAATCCATGAAGTGATTCCAATGAGCGTGGGTTGAATCCAATACTCAGAAATTATGAGTACTCATGAATGTTGTAGCACCACTTGCTAGGTCCCATACCTTGGACATCTACAATCCAACTTCATGACAGTCTTGATTCATATCTACTTCCAACATATGACCGACTGTGGATAGTTTGAATAACTTAGTCATTTAGGAGGAACAACCTAGTTATTCTGGAAGTGAAAACATTCAAAGTGAAAGACAAGAATAATCGAATCCAATATGGTCTCAGAACTTATAAATATAAATGAAACACCTTTTATTTATCACCATATTGATTACCGATCATTCATTGCATACTGTTTCAAACTATCAACTTTATACTTGAATTAAAACAATAGTTGTCCCATGCTCCAAGCATGTACACTATGTTTTTCTAAACACAAGTCATGCCATACACCAAGTATGCACACTATGTTTTTCTAAACACTATTCGTGCCATACACCAAGTATGCACACTATGTTTTTCTATGATCTTTACTTTGTGAAATAGATCGATTGAACATAATTCAAATGATTCTCATTTCACAATCCCAAATCCTTACCACAATTGCAATAATTCCAAATTCGTGCCATTTACCTAAATATATTAGATTCTAAACTTATATGCATTGGTCCTATTGTAATGATTATGCACAAAGTCACAAAGACTTGTCAACATACATTACAGAACATTCCAATGGAGACCCACTCCATGGAACTGAAGTCTCATATTCAAAGTTCATATCCTTTGAACATTCTTCTTGCATTAAGTTTCCTAATCTTACACAAATTTAATGAATAACTTCCACCTATGGGAACAACTCCATATTCACATTTTGACTATCACTCCTGAACAAGAGTTGCCTCTTTTCAGAATATGTCAATATGGTCCTTCCAAGATTAACATTATACTTCCAACTATCTTTAAGCAACCAATCTTTGGTAAACCTTAAATTGTCCTCGACAATTGCTTAACTATTTTAGTCATATCCAATTCTAGATCTTTTTCCCTTCTTAATGCCCCATGCACTTGGAAAATTTTAGAAAGGATGAATATTATAGCACATGCAATCGATCCTATATCCGAAGCATATGGGACACGATTCATGATGTCTCACCTAAAGACATGATACTGGACCGGTCTTTTGCTACAATATTTCTATTTTCCAAGTTCTCATAATTCAGATTATGAAAAGGGATGCCATAATCATAATCGAATTTTAGAAGGCAAATGATGTACCCATATATAGAATTTCCTTATGTTGAGCCATTCCATCATAACATTCATATATATACTTGACTAAACTTGATTAAAATCTCACGATCTAAGCCTATAGATTTGAGATGAAGTATATTTTCCTCACCCTTAATTATAGCAAAACAAGTTTTTCCCAATTGAAACCTTTTGTTTTCTATAATTAACATTGCTATCTTGCAATACTAATAATAATTATCATGATCCCACTAACATGATGATTATCAGCATAACACTTATGCTCCCACTAGCTTTGACATGTACTCAGAAATCAACTGGACTTCTAGAAATCAATACTTTATTGACTTTGTTACGAAAGTTCAGGCTTCTGATACGAGATTCTTTGATAATAAAACTTAATCAAAATCATACACCTTTCCCTAGATAGCACACATGTGTGTCTAAACAATTTTAGAACTATGAAAAGGGATGCCGTAATCATATTCTCAATTGTTTAGAGCTTTTCCATTCCTCACAAGTCCATTTTAGTGTGTCGGTTAACCACACATGCTCCATTAACGACTTTGAGAATGAAAACATCAAATTTGCTATCTCCTTTAAATCTACTTAGTTAAAGCGTTTCCTCATCATCATTTTCATGAATCAGAGAGAAACCTTATGAAACTTAGATTTTATGGTGTATGTGTTCCTATCCATGTGAATTTGTCAAAACCATAATTATAAGAGAAGGTTAGTGACAAATCCAAACTCTTATGGATTTAACTTGTGCAGTCTTAAAACTTCTTGCCACCTGGCAGCACAAGGGCCTGCCACTGCTTCCAAGTTGTTATGCAACCAATTGAGAACGCTCAGAACTCATATGCAAAACGAACTTTAATTGGACTGGGCACAAAAATAGGAATATGTCAACACGATAGGTTATAAACCTCACGTCGTGTGCTAGTGTCAAACTACAGATTTTTTATTCTTGATTAGATCTTGAAATTTTTTCATGATCTTTAAGACTCCCACTGTCCTCTTGACATATAAGACTCTCTTGTCAAATATTCAAGAGATAGTGCAGATTCATTTTCAAGACAAACACTCCACACAATTGGCCTTAGTTTGTCTTTGTTTTATCCAAAACATCACAACTTACCAATTTTAAATGCACAAGAGTAGGACAGTTTTACTCTTACATTTGAAAAGTGTTATAAACCTTTCTTTAACATATGTCACTCAAGTTACAATCTTGGAGTATGACTCCAAGAATTGTTTTTGGAACAAAGTATGACTCATCTTCTTAGATTTAACCATTTCAACAATTCATGACTTCTCTTCTTAGCCATAAGAATGCACTAAGATGTCCTTAGAAGACCAATTGTGATATGGTTCTTTAACCATTAAGATGATCACAAAACATGATACTAAAGTACTCTCCCATCTTTTCAGATTTGAGAAACTTTTATCCTTCTGCCTAATTTGATTCTTCTCATTTGTTCTAACATACATCGAAACTTTTCCAATGTTTCAGAATTATACTTAAACTTGTAAGTATAACCATATTTACTAAACTTTAGTAAATCATGACGAATAGTATTATCGATCTTTTGTGGTGCACTTGACCAGTGCACAAGAATGTGTACTCGATCCCTTAGTCCTTAACTTGACTTACATATATATGTGAACAAGAAATTAGTCTTAATTTTCCAAAGATGGAAAAATTCTTATTCATCATACCATACAACTTGCATGATTCCAAGTTTCGGTCCAATTGAAACCTTGGGTGATTAGAATCTTTCCTTATTTGGTAAATTTAGACACTACCACAAATGAAAGAAACAAATCCATTTTCCGATGTTGCTATCAGTAGAATCATATAAGCAACAATTTTTCACAAATGTCATTGTAAGGATACTTAGAATAAATGGAATCAAAACTTTTCCTTTTATTTTAAAGCTTTGCGGAAACACTTATCCCTACAGTGAAAAAGCATATGAAAAACTTGTTGTTACCTATTCCTAGGCAATATATCATAACTCATAAGCAACAGCTCAACATTCTGATCACTGAACCATGCGATCGAAATCCATCTTCACAATCAGAATCAATATATACTTCCTTTAAGTTTCTTCACTTTTCTTTGATTATTCAAAAATCAACATGTGACCCGGTCACATCATGTAATAAGAATCTCAGAATAGAAACTTAATAGAGTCAGATAGTGGACTTTACCTGAAGTAGGGTCAAACTTCTTGACTTGATCAACCTTATGATCTTTCTGGTAAATAGGCAGCTTCGCAATCGACGCCCCTTCCTTTGGAAAGAGAAACATATGGACTCTTTGGGAATGGTACATGAGACTATCACAGACTTGCCTTTCTCTTTACAATTTGGTCAACCGAGTTAATTATGGTCAATCCCTTTCCTTAGGAAGAGAAGGCTTTTCTAGATATCCAATGTTACCTTTGTCAATGTCCATGGTAGTTTGGGAAGTTGATCTACTAATCAAATTTGCTTTACTAGTCCTCAAATAATTTCTTAGTCTGCAGCACCAAACAAATAGATAAGATCATTAAGGGTCATGTCATAGTCTGTTTCATAGTAGTCCCAAAGGAACTCACTATGTGACTTAGAAAGTGATTGAACATCCAACTTTCTTAAGACTTTGACACCCAACTCTCCCGGCTTGTCAATATGTGACTCCATCTCCAAGATGCGATCACACATAGACCTTGCTTGTCAATAGGGCTAGAGTGACATTGAACTTGTGGATTAGGGAGAATAATTGGAGGAGGTGGAGGAAGTGAAGTTCCAAGAGATTTGGAAGATCATAGATGTCTAAACTAGACATCTTTTGGGAGATATTCAAGATAGTTGATTTAAAGTCCTTAATATAACACCCAATATGAAATATTAAGGCTAGGACCCAATACAATACTTTTATAACTTGGAAGAGATTTGTCGTAATCCAAGCTATAAATATTTGAAGGTAGGCGAATGAAGATTTACCAATTTCCACCATGAAAACGAAATAATTTAATTAGGTTTTACTTGGATTTGAAAATCCTAGATCTTTTGAGATACATTGAACTGTTCAATGGCATGTTTCAATCTCGATTGTGCCCTCTCAAATTTTGTGACTGGGATGCCGAGGATTACAAAACAAGGTGTGAATAACCATGCAAATATACTTGGTACCCTTAATATTTACCCCTCAATCAATGTTCCAGTTAACCACACGCGCTCCACGAATACTATGATAAACATTAAGTTACCCTTTGCCTACCTTGTTAAATTCAACTAGTGTGTCGGTTACCCACACACGCTCCACTAACCGACATAAGCAAAGTGAAAAGTGTAATTTCATGGTTTAGCACCAAATTCACATTTTCCTAAAGTAACTAAGATTGGGAATTTATAAAAGGTTTAGTTACTTTATATTTATCATTAATACTTTTAATGAAGGGATAATTCTAGTCCTTGTCCTACCCGTTCGGCTAACGACCCTCCACCAGTCAAGGAAGCGGTGGGTGAGAGTGGACACCCATTAAACTACCATTTTATTGGCAGTAACCTTATACCCCCCCCCCCTTTATAGACCAGCTTCGTGAATGAGGCCTACTAACGGTAAGACTGACTTGCTCTTTTATATATATATATATATATATATATATATATATATATATATATATATATATATATATATATATATATATATATATATATACACTATAAAGTATAAGGGTTGAATTTTAACTTTTAAAATTCTAAGGGCTTAACTTGGAATTAAAGTATTCATAAGGAAAAACTTTACAAATGCCAAAACTTGAGGGCAAGTGTTGAAACTATTCAAAACTATTCAATTCCATAACTTATGTGTTTAAAGTAGCTTTATTTCAAAAAACTCTTCAAGTTCCATAACTTGAGGACAAGTTATAGAAGACTTTGAACTATTAAAGAATATGACTTTTCTTTATTCATAACCTATGGAAAGATTTATGAGTTTTATGAATCTTAAATGTGACTTTTCAGATAACTTGAGGACAAGTTACAAAAACACATTTTAAAACCAACTCTTAGATTAATTTGGATTGAAAACAACAATTTCACATAATTTTGCTATTAATCTAAGCAACTCATAAGAACAAGATAATTCAATGAAACTTTTTCATGTAACTACCCTAACCATTAAACTAATACAAAACATGAATCTATTGACAATTATCTTTGAAATTGGATTAGCATGAACATTACCACACCATAAAGCAGGTTTATAAGTCGTCAAACAGCTTAGGGTAATGTTCCTAGTCATATTCCAGCCAAAACAGTCAAAGATATGCTGCCTGCGGGTCCAACTCGTCGAGTGTACGAACCATCTCGGTGAGTTGTATAAGTTTAGCCTTAGACCCGTCGAGTCCCTTCACGGACTTGGCGAGTCTGCTGAGCAGACAGCAACAAACTTCGATTTTTCAGCCAATTTTGCAAGTATAAAAGAAAACAAGCCTTGGCTCTGATACGATTGTTGGGTTATGAGCATTCTAACACTCCTAAGTGTACATGCAGCCCTAAATAGTTTGGATCTATGTTTTCATGCAAATATGAATATTCCAAGGTATTACCCTATCTAGAATATAATCTTTTGATACTTGGGTAATATAGCAAGTTAGAATACATACCTCTTGATGTAACTTGACTCCATGAAGCTCGAGAGCCTAGTGCCCCAAGTGTGACACCTCAAATGGTTCACAAAAAATCATCAACACTTGGAATAACCCTGAGAAGAGATACATGAACTCTAGAAATCGTCTTGCCCTCTTGTGTATACACTGGTGCCAATTTCACCAACCAAATTTGGTCTTTATATAGTGTGGCTATTAGCATTACACCATGTAACTCATGACTTTACCCATTCCTTACGCTCCATGGGTTTTAACCTCCATGGAGTATCCATGGGTCACTACATGGGATAAACCCAACATAAGGAACCATGGATCATAAGCCCACATATATAAGAATGAATGATTTACACAATCAATCCCCATATATTTAATTAGTCTATTTTGATCCCTAAATTAAGTCCAAATTAATTCTTGATTAATACTAATTAAATAACATGATTTCATATTAATATATTATAACTTATAACATATTAATATATCACAAATGTCCTCTCCTCATAAACGGTCTATCCAAATGTTCCAATGCCATGCAACCCAAATGCACCATGCCGAGTCGGGTCAAGTACATACCAATTATAGTTATGGACTTAGACACAAATCCAACAGAGTGCCCATTTCATACCGATCCAGGAGAGCATCTCGGCCGAGAAGTTGGCTGATATCTATATACGAGAGGTAGTGGCTCGGCATGGAGTTCCAGTTTCAGTGATTTCGGTCCGCGACGTATGATTAACTTCCAGATTCTAGAAGAAGTTTCACGTCGAGTTGGGTACTCATCTGCACTTCAGCACTGCTTTTGACCCGCAGACGGACGGTCAGAGTGAGCGGACCATCCAGACTCTAGAGGATATGCTACGGGAGTGTGTTTTAGACTTCAGAGGTAGTTAGGATACTTACCTTCCTTTGGATGAGTTTTCCGATAATAATAACTATCATGCGAGTATTGACCATCCTCCCTTCGAGATGTTGTACTAGAGGAAGTGCAGGACCCCGATATGCTGGGGTGAGGTTAGCCAGAGGGTCATGGGGAGTACCGAAGTGGTACTCAATACGACGAAGACGATCTAGCAGGTGCAGATCAGGCTTCAGACCGCTCAGAGTCGGCAGAAAAGTTATGCCGATAGGCGTTGTTCGGACCTGGAGTTCCAGGTCAGGGATATGGTGCTCCTGAAGGTGTCTCCTTGGAAAGGTGTCATTCGGTTCAAAAATTGGGGCAAGTTGGGCCCCAAGTACATTGGACCTTTCAGGGTTGTAGCCCGGGTGGGCAAGGCGGCATATAAGCTGGACCTGCCAGCCGAACTCAGCCAGATTCGTAGGACTTTTCACGACTCCCAGTTGTGGAAGTGTCTGGTAGATGATTCAACAGTGATGCCTTTAGAGGTTATTCAGGTGGATGGCAGCCTGAACTACATCGAGCGGCCAGTAGCTATCCTCGACAAGAAGTCGAAGGATCTGAGAAACAGGAGGGTGGAACTAGTGAAGGTGCAATGGCAGCACTACAAGGGCTCGGAATGGACCTGGGAGCCGGAGGATGAGATGAAAGAGCACTACCACGAGCTTTTTCTGGATCTAGCAACAAACATCGAGGACGAACTCTAAATTAAGTGGGGGAGATTTGTAACACCCGGTTCCTGGTACGTACTTAATTCCAAGTATTATTGTATTTTACTCTAGAACTCGGCAAGTTGAAGGCCCGACTCTTTGAGTAGACTCGACATTATGCATGGATTTTAAGTGACCTAATCGACGATTCGGGAGACCGAGTCGACGAGTAGGAGCTTTCTGGACAAAACCCTAATATTTAGGGTTTTCACCCTATTTAAACAACTTAAGTGGTTCACTTTGCATTCTCTAGCACCCTCAGACCATCCCCACGAAACCTTAACCGTTTTTGAGTAATTTTGAGCTCTTTGTGCCATTTTGTGCAAGTTAGAAGGTTGAAGAGAAGAATAAGGAGCTTGGGATTTCAAAAGGAGCAAGGAGATCCAGAGATTTTGCTTCATTTCCTATTTGTTGGAGGTAAAAAGTCCTGACCTTGCTTCTCATTTCATTACATACTCTTTTTGGAGTAACTTAGGGTTCTTGGATGCCGTTTTGGAGCCATTCTTGGACGCAACCAAAATTTTGGGATAAGGACTTCATATTTGGAACCATTGAGGGTTCCTATGGCATAAAGGTGCCAACTTTATGGCCATGGGAGACCCATGCTTCACATAAACCCCTTTTTAAGGATTTTTGAGCCAAAAGCCCCATGCATGGACATCAAGTTTGTAACTTTACATGAAAAAGGGACCATAGGAGGCCATAAATATAGTTTTGATGCGTGAAGACCAATTATAATTGATTGTATAGTTTGGACAAAGAGGGACTCGGCGAGTCACTTGGGTGACTTGGCGAGTTGGGACACCTTTTATAACATTTGGATTTTCAGGTACAGTATTGTGTATTTTAATCTTGAGATTTATGGAGAGACTCCATGAGTTGAGGGTCCAACTCGTTGAGTCGAGTCGAGTAGTTCGCATGGAATTAATGAGTGGACTCGGCGAGTCAGAGAAATGACTCGTCGAGTAGGTTCTGGTCAGAGAAACCCTAATTTCCTGGGGTTAAGGCCTATATAATGGAACTTATGCCCCCATTCACGCCTCACCAGTTACCCTACACCCCTGAGAGCAAACCCTAATCGCCTTTAGAGCTAGAGAGTGAGTGGGGAACTAATTTGAGTGGTTATGTGCATCCTTTGAAGGAGATTTGGTGAGATTGGTATGTTTGATTAAGGAGAGGTTGTAGATTCAGAGTTCTCTAGTGGTTAACTTCAATGCAAAGGTAAAAAGCTCCTATCTTGACCTTTCCTTTGTGAGATCTTAGTTTAGGGAGTTTTTGATGGTTTTCTCCCATCAATTCTTGGCAATGAGTTATTGGAGCATATCATGAGGTTGAAACCTCAGATCTGGTCTGTAGAAGGACTTGAGAGACCAAAGATCCAAGCTTTATTGAGCTAGAGTCTCGCTTTTGTGCATCTAGCCCTTGTAGGAGCATGTTTTGGCTTTATGAGTCGTATATGCCATGTTTAAATGTAAAGCTTGCAGCTTTACGTGACAATCGACCCTTAGGATGGTAGATATAGTGTTTGGGGTGATGGATCTGCTTTAAATCGTCTGAACGAGGAATCTGATCGAAGGGACTTGCCGAGTCCATGGCCTGACTCGACGAGTCGGTGACTGTTCGTCCCGATGGGTTGATTGTGCGATAACTCAGCGAGTTGGGGGTCAACTCGACGAGTTAAGCTAGACTTTTTGAGACTTCTAGGGACACGAGGGGACTCAACGAGTCGTAGGAGTGCACTCGATGAGTTGGGTCAAACATGTACTGTTGACTCGAGTTTGATATCTATTGACCTTGGGGTTCTAGTCAACATGAGTAATAAAGACCATGGAGGGGTAAAATGGTTTTTTATCCACTTCAAAGAGTTAGAGAGAGAAAGAATAGCCTTCGTTTATTTGAGTCGTGAAAAGAGTATTAATTAGATATATTCATCCTTTGTGTTAGGCGTAGGCTAGTTCGAGATCCGAACGTGAGGTTAATTGATCACCTGCTTGTGAGGTGAGTCATCTCACTATACTTTACCTAGAGTTTTACTTATGTGTGACCGGAAGGTCTATTGTGCTTACTTGAGTTGTGCATTTGTATGTATGATATATGCTATATTATGACCAGACTTGAGGGTCCAACGAATCATGGGACTGGAGGGTCCCAACCAGACTCGACCGGAGGGTCCAACGAGCCGTGGGACTGGAGGGTCCCACTGAGAAACCTAGACCGGAGGGTCTTACAGTGTTATAGCCTTGAGTGGCTAATGTGATGTATGTGGTATTTTGGGGAACTTACTAAGCTTCATGCTTACTGTGTTGTGTGTTATGTGTTTCAGGTTCCTATCAGGATCGCGGGAAGGCGCCGACTTGATTGTACACACATCAGAGTTGGAGATATGTCTTTGGAGGATCCTGCATTTGTGATAAACCATTTTTAAAATGTGTTGAAAATTTGTTACTTATGAGTTTTAAGAAAATGTGACATGTGGTTTATTGTGTTTTAAAAATGAAAATTTTGGTAGAAAATTTACGTTGTTAGAAGTTGGTATCAGAGCCTTGGTTTGAGGGATTCGGATGCACCTCCGAGTGTGTTTGAACTCAAACTGAGGATTTGAGAAGATTTTCAAAAGAGTTAAATTTTTCTAAAAATGAGAAAGAGTTTAAGAGAAAACGAGTTGGAGCAGTGTGTACAATCGGCCAGAGCCCTAACGGTGATTTTCCAAAATACCCTTACTTTTATGTTATGAGATATTTATGCGATATTTCAAGAGATATTATGCATGCTAGATATAGGCTAGGTATTTCATATTTTTGGACTAGAGTTGCCTGATTTGTGATGCCTTAGCCTAGGAGTTGCTACTATATGTGATGTGCTTTTGAGTATGTGCTGAGTAGAGTAGTTAGATGCCTCGAGATGTAGGATTACCTGAGTTGACAATGTATTTTGAGTTGGGAATAGAGCAAGAGGAAGTATATGCCAAGGTGGCTTTATGTGTTAGTGGGGGGGGGGGTCATTCGATGCCCGAATGCTTCTTGCTTTGTGCTTTATGGAGCTCTTGATAATGGGAGACAACTACTCATTGAATATGACGATATTCAGGAGGTAGATGGCTGGCATCATGAGGAGTTCTTTAGCAGCTGATGGAAGAGAAGTGTGAGAACCTAGGGAGTGAACTTAGTCAGATGGGTACGCTAACGGAGGAGAGTATTCACTGGAGGGCGAACTTGCGTAACAGGATAGGTGATCGAGAAGGTTGAATAGCTACTTAGGAAATCTGGGACGATCCGAGTGGAAGGTATGGGTAGATGTGGCAGGTAGTATGGGCCGTACTACTGAAAGTAGAGGACCTTACTCGAAAAAGGGAGAATTCTAAAAGTTCTAAGTAGCGAATTAAGAAGAGAGAACATTGTTCGAGTACCATGATTCATAGCAGAATAAGAGGAGATAACATGGTTTGGGTACCATGATTCATAGCAGATCGAGAGGTGGCCAGATGGTTCGAGTACCATGACTCATGGCAGTTAGTGCTTTCGGTTTTACCAGTTATTCCGTTGTGGTTGGCTAGACTGAGATCGGATGTGAAAGAGTATGGGGCCAGAGGGCCATGTTGAACGAGTTTCAGTGGAGCATAACTTGAGAGGGAAATCGAGTTAGTTTCTGAGGGATTTTTGGTGAGATGCCAGTTAGAGTCGCAAGACTCAGGGATGAGTAGAAAATGGTGATTTATGGAGGATTACAGTCTGAATTGAGCAATCGGCCGATAGAGGAGATGTTACTTTCTGTGACCAAAGTTGTGCTATTTCCATTTCCTGTGAGAAGCAGAAGAGATATTGAGACTTTCCGTTTCTGAGCTTGGGGTAAAACCTGTGGGGTAGCATTGGTTGCGATCTTTCACCAGAGTATATGGGCAGTATGTCTACCGCAAGGTAGTATTATAGTAAGAGAGGATCATTAGTGGTGACTGAGATGATCAAGGACAAGGATATACCCTATTTGAGTATAGTAGGACATATGTTAGAAGCAGTGCCAGGTAATCAAGAGGAGCATTTTTAGGGCTGTGGCTTTCATTTCCTAAGTTGTGTATCGGCTATGAGAGTGAGGTGTCTTGCTTTTATGATTATTCCCGCGTTGGGAGGCTGATCGAGGAGTCAGTGATGAAGTGCGTAAGAGTGCATTATTTTTGGAACGAGAATCAAGACTAACTCAGAACAGTGAGGTACCCTGCAGTGTGTCGGTCTGAGGCTTCAAGATGACTAGAGGCAGTCACATTGGGAAGATTTCGAAATTTTTTGTTAGAGACATGATATTTGGAGATTGCTTGGTTCCATTGGGAAGTTCCTTGAGTGATTGTGTAGTATGTTTCAAGAGTTAAGTGTGACATACCTGGTGAAACAGTCTATGGAATAGATTGTTGGCATGCCAATCGGTGATGGTTTGAATCCTGAGTGGGAGAGAATTGGGTATTCTATTGAGGGGATCAGGGATCCGTTCAAGTGTGGTTATAGAAATGGTTATGGAGATCTACGGTTCGGACACATGAGGCCAGGGTTATTGGAGTCGAGGCGAGGGCAGAGCGAGATAATGCATGTTGTATGTGTTAAGGAAAGGATGAGTGTCTCCACGGCAGGTGGCCGTCAGTCGAAGACCGTGTGGTAGCTCGTAAGGATAGTTTCCATGGTTGAGAATTTCTGGTTCATTGTATGGGTTGTTATATGCACTTCGGTAAGGGTAGGAGTTGATTGGGCAACCAGTTTCCAGTTCGGTATGGGTATTCTTGCATGGGATTTTGAGCAATAGAGGAGGGAGTTTCGGATGTTCGTCAACGTGTTCTGAGTCGTTGATGATTCTTCCGTGATTCATTTGAGAGTTGGAATATTCTGGAGTTACATGTTGTGTGAAATGAAGATTAGTTATGAGATTCTGAAGGAATGCATTGATGTATCTGTGTATGATGTCGTAAGTAGGAGATCAGTGGTTGAGGCAGGACATCGTGGGTTCTATTATGGTGTACCGAGGTATCCGAGTATGATGTTCTAAATTTAAGATTATTTTGGGACCTGAGTTATGAGATGGTGAGTGACGTATCAAGTGTCTACAGTTCTAGTGTGAGCCCTTTCAGCTAATTGACATCAAGCGGGGTTATCTGAGAATGTGAATTGCAGCAAGAAAAAGTGTTTTGTCCCGACGGTGGTCGTCAGGAGTAGTGATATTTAACATGGGTGGGTGTGTGTACCTATCTATGTTGGGCCACGAAGCGTGAGTTAGTGAACGTATTGAACTAATGACCTGAGGATGAGATTGTGGTGCGATAAGAAAGGGTGTTACGATACTGCGGGGAGCCGTAGTACTCACTAGTCAGCGAGAGGGTGTTATGATTCTATGGAGAGCCGTATTACTCACCAGTCAGCGAGAGGGTGTTGTGATACTGCGGGGAGCCCTAGTACTTACTAGTCAGGAAGAGGGTGTTGTGCTACTACGGGAATCCGTAGTACACACTAGTCAGCGAGAGGGTGTTGTGATACTACGGGGAGCCGAAGTACTCACTAGTCAGTGAGAGGGTGTTGTGATACTGCGGGGAGCCATAGTACTCACTAGTCAGCGAGAGGGTGTTCTGATAATGCAGGGAGCATAGTACTCACTAGTCAGCGAGAGGGTGTTGTGATATTGCGAGGAGCCATAGTACTCACTAGTCAGTGAGAGGGTAGTGTGATACTGCGGGGAGCCGTAGTACTCACTAGTCAGCGAGAGGGTGTTGTGATACTGCGGGGAGTCGTAGTACTCACTAGTCAGCGAGAGGGTGTTGTGATACTGCGGGGAGCCGTAGTACTCACTAGTCAGTGAGAGGGTGTTATGATACTGCAGGGAGCCGTAGTACTCACTAGCCAGTGAGAGAGTGTCGTGGTGCTGCGGGGAGCCATGTTATTTGTTAAGCCAGAGCATAACGCATGAGAGTTCTTAGGCTTGAGTAGCCTTATTATATTGAGTCTTCGGGAACCCGGTGGCCAGACCAGGAAAGAGGTGGAGGTCTCCATAATTGTCGAGAATCATTATATTCTGAGTTAGGTTGGGGAGATTGCAATCAGAAGGAATCGGAGAAGTGATATACACGTGGGTTGCGGGACATGGGTCGCAAGTTGAGTGTTTCGTTAGGACGAGTGGTTCCAATTCTGTGTCGGACCAGACTCTCGAGTTGAGTTTGATTCTAGTGGTGTCTTGAGTAGACGGAATGAGATTCCGGATTCAGAGATGGATTTTATTTTTGAGGGGGTATTGTTTTTCATCTGGTGTCTTAGACCTGAGTGGGTCAGTTCGTTGGTATGGGAAAACCGCGAGATGCATGGGACTAATGGGTAGTTGACGACAAAGGTCGAGGGTTAGACGATTTCAGTTGGGATTATAGTGATCGCTGGGGTAAAGCGAGCTTCATGACTTGTGTGTCAAAGTGGGACAAGAAAGTTATTGTTACAAGGAAGTCAGTGAGACGTTTTGGAGCATGTTGGGTAACCATTGGAGGTTCAATTGCTAGGTCAAGAGATAACCTAGTGCTCAGTGATGAAATGGGATATCTAAGGAGGGAGCTAGGGTTTATGATTGTTAGATGTCGAAGGATACTGCTGAGCGAGCATGTTCTTTTCTTGTGTCTGAGGGCAGGGTGTTGAGAGCTCATCGTTCATATGGGTTTTGTTTACAGTTAAGTGGATGGGGTCCCTGGTGTGGTGTGATTCGTTCGTTTCTTTGAGTTTGATTTGGATTATTTAATATATTTGGTTTAAGTGATCGGAAACCGATTTTTGGGTATTGCCTTGGTTTATCTGTCACAATGAGAGAATCGGAGCGGCAGTGAGTTATCGGGGTCTGTTATTCAAAGAGCAATTATCATGGCGATATCTTGATAGTACGGTCCAGCAGTGAGACAGGCCACTAGAGTTTCCAGAGTCTGGAGAGTCAGAAGGAGTGTCGTAGCAGTAGAAAGTTCAGTACCATTCCAGGTTCGGAAGTTCCTGTTTGGATTCAGGTGTCTATGGGGAGGATATTAGAGTGGTATGAGATCCTTCTAGTGGTGCTTTTCGATTTATTGGGTTCGATCTATTTGTTGTTCAAGGGTAATTTCGAGGGAGAAATCAAATTCAAGTGGGGGAGAATTGTAACATCCAGATTTTCAGGCACAGTATTCTGTATTTTAATCTTGAGATTTATGGAGAGACTCCACGAGTTGAGGGTCCAAATCGCTGAGTCGAGTCGAGTTGTTCGCATGGAGATAATGAGTGGACACGACGAGTCAGAGAACCGACTCGCCTAGTAATTTCTGGGCAGAGAAACACTAATTTCCCAGGGTTGGGGCCTATATAAGGGAACTTATGCCCCCATTCACGCCTCACTAGTTACCCTACACCCCTGAGAGCAAACCCTAATCGCCTTTAGAGCTAGAGAGTGAGTGAGGCATCTGATCGAAGGGACTCGACGAGTTGGTGAGGGGTCGTCCCGATGGGTTGATTGTGCCGTAACTCGGCTAGTTGGGGGTCAACTTGACGAATTAAGCTGGACTTTTTGAGACTTCTGAGGATACGAGGGTACTCGACGAGTCGCAGGAGTGCACTCGACGAGTCGGGTCAAACATGGACCGTTGACTCGAATTTGATTTCTATTGACCTTAGGGCTCTGGTCAACATGAGTAATAGAGACCATGGAGGGGTAAAATGGTCTTTTATCTACTTCAAAGAGTTAGAGAGAGAAAGAATAGCCGTCGGTTATTTGAGTGGAGAAAAGAGTATTAATTAGAGATATTCATCCATTGTGTTAGGCGGAGGCTAGTTCGAGATCCGAGCGTGAGGTTAATTGCTCACCTGCTTGCGAGGTGAGTCTTCTCACTATACTTTACCTAGAGTTGTATTTATGTGTGACCGGAAGGTCTATTGTGCTTACTTGAGTTGTGCATTTGTCTGGCTGATATATGCTATATTATGACCAGACTGGAGGGTCCAACGAGCCATGGGACTGGAGGGTTCCAACCAGACCGAAACGGAGGGTCCAACAAGTCGTGGGACTAGAGGGTCCCACTGATACACCTAGACCGGAGGGTGTTACAGTATTATAGCCTCGAGTGGCTAATGTGATGTATGTGGTATCTTAGTGAACTCACTAAGCTTCGTGCTTACCGTTTTGTGTGTTATGTGTTTCAGGTTCCTATCATGATCGCGGGAAGGCGTCAGCTTGATTGTACACACATCCGAGCTGGACATATGTCTTTGGATGATCCTAGATTTGTGATAAACGATTTTTAAAATGTGTTGAAAATTTGTTACTTGTGAGTTTTAATAAAATGTGACATGTGATTTTTTGTGTTTTAAAAATGAAAATTTAGGTAGAAAATTTATGTCGTTACACTTTTTCCCCCAAATCGTCTTTTGGAAATGGTTTTGGTTGAGTGGAAGGAACACTCAGCCTGCCAGGGGTTTGTTTTGGACCTAGAAATCATAGGACTTGGCGGGTGTATGAGCAGACTCGGCGAGTCCAAAGTAATGTCCCAATCTCATGACGACAGACTCGACGAGTTCATGGTCAACTCGGTGAGTCAGAGGATAGACTCATTCATTCGAATGAAGATGAACTCGACGAGTCAGTTGAAGATGGTCAAAAGGTGTTGTTAAAGGTGAACTCATCGACCTCTTGCTAGACTCGAAGACTAAGGATGAGATTATGGCAGTAAGGGGACGAGGGTACTCAACGAGTTGGTGGACCAACTCGGCGGGTCGAGTCAATCAGAAGTTGATTTTGACTAGGGTTTAACCTTGACTTTGACTTGGATTTGGGTTGACCCTTGTAAGGGTTATGAGTATGCAATAGTAATCGAGAAAGGTCGTTGTGTAGGGATTGAGGAGTAGAGACGAGTTTATTTCCGTGCCAAGGACTATGCAGATACTACACTACATCGAGGTGAGTTACCCGCAAATAGAAATGGGTCTAAGGCCACAACGTCGACCCATCATCAGGAGTTTCTTGACAGATGATTGTCTTTGTGATAATTATCTAGGTTTGCTGTTATCTGTTATGATTAATGTGCTAGCATGATATGAAGTTATGTGATAGTGGTAGTAATGGGGAATAGTCCACGGCTACCGGTCGATAGGGAAAAAGGGGTAGCCTAGTACCCAGCTATGTTAGACAGTATGTTTATGTTATGTGATGTTATTATGTGGTAGTGGTAGGGGTGAAATAGTTCCTGAAACCGGTTGAGATACACCGTAGGGTAGGTCGGGCACCCAGATATGCCTGATAGGGTAGGCCGAGCACCTATATATGCCCGGCAGTATGTGATTTGTATTGTATGTGGTATGATGGGGGAGCTCACTAAGCTTTGTACTTACAGTTTTTAGTCCTCTTCATCGAAAGGGGAAAGAGCCAAAACGGTAACTGCACATCACACGCACATCAGATTTCCGCACTATATGATTCATGGGATTGAACTCTGATTTTATTATTGTTCGATGTTTTGATTTTGAGACATGTTCATGATGGTTTATGGATTGATATGATATCGATAATGTTTTCCGTAAATGATTTTATAATCCACTTAATTAAAGACGAAATTATTGGACTCGAATTTTGGGATGTTGCAATTCGAGTACTGGATTAAACCCACGCTCATCTGAATCACTTCACGGATTTTATCACGAGTGGTTATGAGATGATAATATCTTATATTCTTGAAACCAAGACATGTGAGTTGTAGCTTAGAAGTCGGTTGCACATTGACGTATGTAAACGCACCAGTAACTTGGTGTTATAAAACATATTGTTGTGTGTGATTTGATGAGTAAGTACAAGCAAGCATTTGAGTCAAAGTTTATCCATTCCTCTTACCCAATGTGGGATAAAAACGATATCTGTGGGCCCCTCGATGATTTAGTGATGACACTCGAAGTGCTTGGCCAAGCCTAAACTGAATTGATTTGTTCGATTAGTCGGTCGTCATAAATCAGAAATTGGGAAACAACACATGAATAGAGAGAATGATTATAATCCATGTCTCAGTTCATACGATATCCAAAATGGAGGAATATATGATCCCTTATCTAATGGACGCGTCATTTGACTAGGTCAGAGTTCGACAACAACTTTTGAGAGCTACGATTGCTAGTCGGGATTTTGGAGTCGTACTTGCAATAATAGTTACTAGACTTATCCAAGTGGGAGACTGTTGGATTTGGCGTCTAAGACCATAACTATAATTGGTATGTACTCGACTCGAGAGTAGCATGGTCCATTTGGGTTGCCTTCACCAGAACAATCTGATAGGATGGATATTTGAGAAAGAGGTTATTTATGATTTATTAATATACTACAAGTATAATATATTAATATGAAATCATGTTATTTAATTAGTATTGATCAAGAATTAATTTGGAATTAATTTTGTGATCAAAAGAGACTAATTAAATTAACAGGGTCTGATTATGTAAACCAGTGATATATAGTGTTTGGGCTTGTGATCCTGTTGGATTAGTGTCTAAGTCCATAACTATTTTGGTATGTACTTGACCCGATGGTGCATGGTCCTTTTGGGTTGCCTTCACCAAAGCAACTTGATAGGATGAACTATGGAGAGAAAGGATTAAATATGATTTATTAATATATTATGAGAATAATATATTAAAGGAGAAATCATATTGTTTAATTAATATTAGTCAATAATTAATTAGTAATTAGCTTCTTGACTAAAAGAGATTAATTAAACTTAAGGGACTGGAATTGTAATTATAAGATAATTGCAATTTGGGCCATGGATTGCCTTTTATTATAAGGTGGACGAATTCTATGGGGGAAGCCCATATGAAGTCGTCCAAGGCTTTAAGAAAGGGCTCCATGGGTTGCTTAGGGCTTAAGCAACCAAATTAGGGTTTCCTTGTTAGATAACCCTAATAGCCTCACTATATATAGAACCCTTAAGGCTCAAAAACATGGGGAACTTCTTTTCTAGGGTTAGAACACGTTTTGGGCAGCCTCCATCCTCTCTCCTCTTCATCCTCTTGCTTATGGTGTTTGTGAGCCATTAGAGGACTGACACTTGTGACTCTAAGCCTTCCAAAGTCAATTCAAGGAGGAATTGGGATTGTTATTGCTACATAACAATCAAGGTAATATCATAAACCTAATTGTATGTTAATATTGATTTCCATATGCTAGAATTAGGGTTTATAGTCTTGAATTCAAAGCATGTACAATAGAGAAACCTAGATCCAAGCATTAGGGTTTGTATGAGCACATAGGATGTCTTATGACCAAAACCCATCAGATCCATGATGGGCTAAGTTTATGCAAGTATCCATAAGAGTTAGACCACATGAGATATAACCCAAGTGTATGGATTAGGGTTTACCCATGACTCTTGGAATCCTACACTATATATAGGTTACCCCTTAGCCAAAATCGGTTAACACAAGTGTTCTAAGAGTTCATATAACCAATTTTGTGTGCTCCATACTCTCTCTCAAAAATTCCTCCTTTGTTCATGGTGTTTGTGAACCATCTGAAGGGTCACACTTGAGGTGCTAAGCTTTTGAAAGGGAAAAACTACAAACTACATAAAGAGGTATTCATTTAACTATAAGTTTTGTATTGTATATCCTCTATTGTATGCAAGTTAGGATGTATGCTTTGGAAATTTGAAATTGCATGTATAATTAGAGAAAACATAGATCCAGATGCGTCTCTTTCCAAACTACAACCTTATTCTTCTCTCTCTAATCGATCACCAGATGCGTCTCTTTCTTCTTGTGAAATGAAGAAGACAATAAATTGGAGGTTAAGGGGTACGAAATGGATGAACAACGAATTAGAAGAAGTGCAGATTTACAACCTCCTCTTGCCATCTCCTTGGTATCGAATCATATTTGGAGTTTCACTGAATCAGATTTTCTTTCAAATTAAGAACTCTAAATCCTTTACTGATTTCGAATTGAACATTTCCATGTCAGGATTCATGCTTCCTGATTTGCCATGATTATTCTTTCTATATTTGTAAGTGGGTTTTTCGATAGAGGTTGTGGTGGTGTTAACAGTAAATGGCTGATTCGATGGTGGTTTGAGTATATGTAGCTGGTTAGGTGAATGAGCTGGTGGTTTATGGTTATTTTTAGTGAAACATTTGAAATTTGAACGAAGGAGTGGGTAGGATGAAGTGAGGGGTGGCGGTGGTACTCCATTTCCGATGAGGGGTGGCGCTGATGCTTCATTTTCCGTTGGTAGTGTAGATTACCGGTGGTGGTCAGGTGTTATTCAACAAAAAAGAAAAATAATTGAAATAATTTTCAATAATTAAAAATATAAAAAAATGTTCAAAATAAATGAAAAAGAAAAAAAGGTATTACAGTCTTTTTATGTATCACAAGGGATGAAACGTGCACATTTAAACTAACAAGGGATGAAGCGTGCAACTTTTAATGACATGAGGGACGGTTCAAGTTAATTTTTGAAAATAGGAACTAAACACGCTTTCTGGCATGTGTACGAGAGACGATTGATGTAATTTACCTTTTTGAATTTTAGGCCTAAGTTATGAAAAATAATTAGAAAAGTAGGTCAATTGTGAACATACACCAATGAAAAAAAGTGAAATAAAAAAAGGGCAATAAGTTTTATGGATAAATTAGAGAAACCCAAATGTCACTCCACCTGCATTTTCATGGTAAGCAATAATTTAGATCCAATTTCAAAAAAAATGAAAGACGTCTAAAAAAATAAATACAAAATTAATAAAAAAAGCGACAGATGTATCAAAAGGTCTCCAATTAAACTAGTCAAAAGTCTGTTATGTTATTGAATAATTAAAAATCCCTATAGATAGATTATTGTACAATTAGGCATATATGGATTGGTGCGTAAAAAAAATTCCATTCATATAATTGTATTTTACATATTAAATAAAATTTATATCTTCTATGGATCCATAACATGGTTTTAATTTCGTGTTGGTTTATGGAGATAGAAAGTGTTTTCCGCACTAGTACTTACCCCGTAGGAGCTAAGGTTCGGTTCGCCTTTGAATCTCTTGTATCGGGAAGCAAGGATTGATTGTGGGATCTATTGCGCTTTCAGGATTGGATATGATGTCTTGGGAGTAGTTTGTAGCCCGGTTTAACGCAGAGGTTGCTTCAACTACTGCAGTTCAACCGTGGAAGATTGAGCTAGTGAGTATGTCAGGTTGCGAGACCCTGAGTGATATGATTTCTAGAGCCAGAGAGCGGGAGACTGATTTGGAGCACTCAGGAATGGGATCCAGATTCTGGCTCCGACTCAGGAGCAGAACATGAGTCAATCGATGCGCAATCACGGGAGTTCATCTCATTAGAGATTACTTGAATATTTTTGGAAACGGACCTCGGTGGTGTTTCGTTCATCCAAGGAAGGAGTTTTGGGGGCTCTCGATAGTCGTCTCTGGGCCTTTCGGGCCAGATTTTTCGTGGGCAGTTAGGGACTCATCTGGAGCCCAAAGCCTGAGGATTATCTAGAATTTTTCAGGAAGGAGGATCCTACTGTTAGTTCTTGTCATTAGGATCGGAAAGGAGTGTTGCACCATGTCCTCAGGACGGTCAAGGTAACTCTCGAGGAGGTGGTCAGGATTCCTTCAGATGTTTGCGGGTACGATATCTTCTGCCACTTCAAGGTGGATATCGAGAAATTGTATCACTTGGGAATTTTGATTAAGTTTGAACAAGTTAGATCCTGGGTCGGTTCTCTGCTATTGTGTGGGTTATCAAAGATTGTTACATGCCATTCTGCATGCCGAGAAGTCCTTTGATGAACCTACAGATGGACGTATCTTGACGAGTGGGTTCTGCGTGTACCGTTATCGTTCCGGGTGTTTGTCAAGATCCATTCATGTAACAACCCGATATTTCAACTCTTTGTAATGACCTAAAAAGTCAAGTATTATAACCACCTTGGGGTTTATAAAATTAACTTTGATAATAAAATGCCCAAAAAGTATCTATTTAAATTCCTACTATGTTTAAAATCAATAAACCGGGATCGTACGTAAAACGGATGCCCAAATCCGGCTTCGTTTATTGAAATTTAGATTTTTCCAAGTTCAGCTTAGCAGCAGACAACTAAAAACTCGAATCGGAAGTCGAGCGACTTTTAGCCGGAATGACCTAAACGAGAATCGAAGGTCTCGACAATGGTATTTCAGCGGTAAAAAGTCTGGTAAAAACCGACGTCAGATAAAGAATTTATGAATTTATAAAGAAATTCCTTAATAACGACATTTTAATAAATAAATAATAAAAATAATTTCATAATTTGCGGGGGTTTCCGAAAAACATGCTCATTTCTTCTCATTTCCCTTGCGTTTTGCCTCGTTTTCCGTGCCCGTTCAAATCCGAAGCGCTGGTCATTTTTACTCAAGTCCCGAGAGTCGATTTTACTCCCGAGATTCCCGAGAATCCCGAGAAAGATCCGCTTCGCGAGACGAAACTCTGCCCGGTTTTCCATCCCGCTATCTTCAAACTTCCAAGTGAGTTCATACCCCTTCAAACACACTTTAAATATATTTTAAATGCTTTTATACTCTTTTAGGGGGGGGGGAATACAAGTAAACATACGGTTATTATCGTGTATTTCATAATATTTCACTTGCTTATTTTTATTAAATGAATCACTTGTGATTTAGTACTGCTATGTGAAAACCCTTGTCATACTTTACATACATTAGATTCATACAAAGTATTTAGTAATTCCAAAGTATCCTTCATTTCTAAACCGTTTTATACATTCTAAAAACTTATGATTTATGCTTTGTCAAACATTGTGAAAAAGGATAAACTTTGCACACAAAACTATTACTATAATACAGACTTAGTTGAGAATCCATGAGATACGTACATCTTCAACTACTGCCTTTTTATTAGAAGGTATCGCTACAAGTCCTGTCTATAACCAGAGTCTCCCGTTCGGAGAACGTGTCAAATGTGTATAGATCTATACGGGAAGTCATGATCCCGCGCCCTGACTGTTAAGCTACAGTCCTTCCTTTGGGGTGACAGTTTGTCATAACGCTACGACGCCTGAAGAACGTCGCTACAGGCATATTATGTTTAGTATGGTTATAAAACTCATCGGATATACAATTATTATAGTACTTCTGATTGATGAACGAGTAGCTATTAAAACTATTCTTTATCTAACAAACTGAAATCTTCTGATAGGTTTATTATATAAATCTATGTTTAAAATAGCCTAAAACATGTGGATTGCTTTCAATTTTTTTTGTCTTGGACATTAAACAAACTATTACTTTAGGAAAATAAGGGATTTTCCTATATACAAACCAAACAACTATTAGGAAAATAGGGGATTTTCTTGGTTCAACTAGCTGTATTTTTCAACACAAATACTCTCATACATTTCATACCTTTATTAGAAAATAAGGGATTTTCCTGGAAAATATACATTCATTTTTGGAATGGCATTCAATGTTTCTAAATCACTTATGAACTCACCAACTTAATTGTTGACACTTTTTCTTTGAAATAACTTGTATTCTCAGGGAACCGTTAAGCAGGTTTGGAACTCAACTTTTGGGGATTAACGCGCTGACATTAATTATTTCTTTTGAAAGATGTTTATGCATTTATCTTTTGAGTATGTAATGAATACAATGATGTAAACATTTTTTAAAACCTTTATATATGTATGGTGGTGTGTACTTTCCTTTCTATGAACTGTTATGATACTGAATATGACGTCCTCCGCCCCCGAACGTTTCCGCCGTTCTGGTTTGGGGTTGTGACAGATTGGTATCAGAACTTTGTTTATAGGGAATTAAGTATGTCAAAACCATTTCTTTTTGATATACAACTATAAACTCAATTGGGCAAAAACACTCTGAGAAGAGTCATACTTTTGAAATTAAATTTAATTAGTTTTTAAAGTAGGCATGCACTCATTTCATACTAATAACAGTTTCATATCGAATAATTTTAGAAGTATTATAAATAAGTTGTGCATTACAGGTACGCCTTGGGACATGTAATCGGAACTGGGAAGAATATAGCCTGATCAACTATATTTGTCCGAGAGTCGACTAACATGTGCCAAGGAGTGTCTGCAGTGGACAACAATTTTAAAACTTACCGAAAGCACAAACATTACATAATACTAAGGAAGTTTTTGTGTTGTCGTCAACCATTAAATTTAAGTGTAAACTTCATGTACTCTAGCTTATAGTAAATTCTTAACCCTATTCTCGTACAGACTCAATGGCTGGATTCCACCACCCCAATGACCCCTACTTCCCTAACCAAGGTAATGGAGGATGGATCGAAGAAGATCCCGAAGAAGACGAAGAGCCGATAGAATTAGATGGGAAAGATGACTCTGACACAGATTCAGAACCAGAGGTTATCAATCCACCGACCCCACAACCTCCTGTCCATGTGAGGAACTTCCAAGGACCCACTCCTGTGTGGGGAAGTCACCTCCGCCATTGGAGCCGACAACAAAGCTTACGCCCTCCCTACGGCATGTGCCGAGACTTCTATGATGCTAGAGGCGGGGGATCAGCAGACCGAGCACTTCCAGTCATGGTTGGCAAACTAGCCAACCAGTGCTACCAATCCGGAGTTCAAGCCAACCGGATCCGTGAGGACAATGTGGAAGTGCAAGTGCACACTTCCGACATCCGCCGGTTGGACAAGTTGCAAGGGTATGGCCTAGACCGCACTAATGCCATCCAAGAACAAATGAATGCAGCAATCGCAACAATAGCGGAGATAAGGGAACGACAAGCCGCGTTTGATAGGCGCCTCATGGAGTCAAAGCAGTCCGACATGGAGTCAAGTTCCAAGCGCAAACCAAGCCGCAAGTAGTACTTGCCCGATTCTCAAATTTTGTTATAAACTAGGACTTCGGATAAAAGTATTATTTTCTTTGAAATTTTCTGTAATCGGAGACCTTTAGAAAGGTCAAAAACTTTTGCCTATGACTCAGATGTAACACAACTATATGTTTAATATATATAGGGCATATCTCTTTCTTGTTTTAATTATGTGTAGTCCGTTCAATCCATTAGTACATCTATTCAAACGATATTTATGAATCAAGCTCAAAGCCCTGTGTTGGCCAAACCAAATACTTAAACGATTAAGGAGAGTTAAATCATTATAATTCAACTCTGAACTACCAAAACTTATAAATCTTCCATTTTCTTTTTGGCAGCGCGATGCCTCCTCGCCCAAAGCTAAGGCCCAGACCGGGCACGGCACCACCTCCACCACCATCTTATGACCCAGCCATGGTCCAGGCTGCTATCACAGCAGCAGTAACTGCATCCCTCTCGCAAATTAACTCCAACGGAAATGGAGGAGCAGAAGCAGCACGAATCATTCCAATCATGGCACTGGTCGTGGTCAAGTAAGAGAATGTACTTACAAGGAGTTCTCTAACGCTAAGCCAAGATCTTTTAATGGAATTGGGGGAGTCATTGCACTAATGCAATGGTTCGAAAAGACCGAAACGGTCTTCGAGATCTGCTCATGCGAAGAAACAAGCAAAGTCAAGTTTGCCGCTTGCACCTTCATTGACCGAGCCCTCACCTGGTGGAAAAGCCATGTCAATTCTGTGACTCTTACTGTCGCCAACGCAATGAGTTGGGAAGATCTGAAGGTTCTACTGCTGGAAGAATACTGCCCAAGGGGCGAGATACAGAAACTTGAGCAAGAGTTTGGAATCTGAAGATGACTGGGTCTGATCTAGTCGCCTACACAGCTAGGTTCAACGACCTCGCTGCTTTGTGCCCTACCATGGTCAACCCATAATCAAAGAAGGTCGAAAGGTACATTTGGGGGTTGTCACCCCAGATTCAAGGGCATGTCCTAGCTTCCAACCCTATTACCTACAACAGCGCTAAACGCCTGGCTCAACGACTTATCAATCACGGAGTAAAACAAGGTACCATTGCAGCTACCGCCATTCCATCTAAAGAGGCACAGGGCCAGGGAAGGCCTTGGAACAAAAGAAGGGGGCAAACCATACAGGAGAACCCCAAGAAACAACAAGTGGTAGCGACCAACGCTATTACTGTACCTACCACCACTACTCCCACAAGTTCATACAATGGAAAACTTCCAAAATGTAACCAGTGCAACTTCCACCACCACGGTCTTTACCGTAACCTTCAATGCACCAGGTGCAATAGGAAGGGTCATACAGCCCGCTACTGCAAAGATCCAACCCAACAATCCGCCCCCACTGCTAATACTGGAGTAAGCCGTGCCTGCTTTGAGTGCGGAGACACGGGGCACTACCGCAGGGACTGCCCGAAGGCAAACAACAGGAATTCCGGCGGAAGGGGCCGAGTTTTCACAATGGGTCAAGATGAAGCCGTTGCGGACCCCACTGTTGTTACGGGTACGTTTCTTCTCGATAACTCATATGCTTGCATTTTGTTTGATAGTGGAGCGGAAAGGAGTTTTGTGAGTCACGACTTTAAAGGCATGCTAAAACCAATACCACAATCATTAAGTGAACCGTTCATAGTAGAAATGGCCAACGGGAAAACCGAAGGCACTAAGGAGATATATTTAAATTGCACCCTAACTCTAAACGATAATCCCTTTCCAATCAATCTGATGCCAGTCTCGATTAAGAGTTTCGATGTCATCAATGGCATGGATTGGCTGAGTTCTCATCATGCGGACATTTTATGTTACGATAAGGCCGTTCGCCTTAATCTGCCAACCGGCGAAACTTTCATTGTCTTGGGCGACAAACCCAGTACTACTCTTCGTATCATCTCAAGTATCCAAGCACAGAAGTGCCTACGCAAGGAGTGTCACGCGTTTCTGGCACATGTTGTAAATATGAAACGCGAAGTCTAGGGCGTCAAGGATGTGCCCGACGTATGCGATTTTCCCGACGTTTTTCCCAAGGACCTCCCAGGAATACCACCCGCAAGACAAGTCGAATTCAGAATCGATTTGGTTCCCGGAGCTACCCCAGTAGCCAAAGCACCCTATCGATTAGCCCCGGCAGAGATGCAGGAGCTATCCAGCCAACTGAATGAACTACTTGGAAAAGGATTCATCAGGCCGAGCTTCTCGCCATGGGGAGCACCCGTGTTGTTCGTGAATAAGAAGGATGGATCGTTCAGGATGTGCATCGACTACCGAGAACTTAACAAACTTACCATCAAGCACCGATACCCCCTACCCCGAATCGACAACTTATTCGATCAACTCCAAGGAGCCAACTACTTCTCCAAGATCGATCTGAGGTCAGGATATCACCAGCTGCGAGTCCTAGAGAGTGATGTTCCCAAGACGGCCTTCTGGACGAGATACGGACATTACGAGTTTGTAGTGATGCCGTTCGGTCTAACCAATGCCCCGACTGTATTCATGGATCTAATGAATCGGGTATGTCGTCCATTCTTGGATAAATTTGTGATAGTATTCATAGACGACATACTCATTTATTCAAAGAATAAGGAAGAACATAGTCAGCACCTGAGACAAGTCTTAGAGACGTTGCGGACTGAGAGACTTTATGCAAAATTCTCAAAATGTGAGTTTTGGATTAGAAAGGTGGACTTCCTCGGTCACGTGGTCAACAAGGAAGGAATCCACCTGTACCCCTCAAAAATCAAGGCTATTGAAAAGTGGTCTGCACCAACTACACCAACAGAAATTCGCCAATTTCTAGGTCTTGCTGGTTATTATCGAAGGTTCATCCAGAATTTCTCCAGCATCGCAAAGCCTCTTACCGCTTTAACCCAGAAAGGTGTGACCTACAACTGGAGAGAAAAGCAAGATGCTGCATTTCAAACCTTGAAACAAGCCCTTTGTAGTGCACCTATCCTTTCTCTTCCGGAAGGGACCGAAGATTTTGTGGTGTATTGCGACGCTTCGAAGCAAGGGCTGGGCTGTGTGCTAATGCAGAGGGGAAAGGTTATTGCATATGCCTCACGACAACTGAAAACGCATGAGGTCAATTACACCACTCATGACTTAGAACTTGGAGCGGTGGTCTTCGCTCTTAAAATCTAGAGGCACTACCTATACGGTACCAAGTGCACTATCTTTACAGACCACAAGAGCCTCCAACACATCTTCGACCAGAAGGAGTTAAACATGAGACAACGACGTTGGGTCGAATTGCTCAACGACTACGAATGTGAGATTCGCTATCATCCGGGAAAGGCGAACGTTGTGGCCGATGCCCTTAGTCGAAAGGAGTACTCTGGCCGAAGAGTGAAGTCATTAGCAATGTCAATCCATTCGCACCTGTCGGCGCAAGTCAAGGAAGCTCAAATAGAGGCCTTGAAACCCGAAAACATGACAGATGAGGCCCTTAGGGGAATGGACAAGAACTTAGAAATCAAGAGTGACGGAGCACGCTACCTCATGAACCGGATCTGGACACCCAAGTTTGGTGGATTCAGAGAGGTAATTATTAGCGAGGCACAAAGGACTCCATACTCCGTACACCCAGGGTCAGACAAAATGTATCTAGATCTCAAGCAACTCTATTGGTGGCCAAACATGAAAGCGGAGATTGCTACTTATGTGAGCAAGTGTTTGACTTGCACCAAAATAAAAATAGAACACTAGAAACCTTCAGGCCTACTCCAACAACCTGAAATACCTGAGTGGAAATGGGAGCAGATTTCCATGGACTTCATAACCAAACTGCCCAAAACTCAGAGTGGCCAAGATACTATTTGGGTAATCGTCGACAGATTAACCAAGTCAGCCCACTTCTTACCGATCAAGGAAACTGATAGGATGGAAAAACTATCAAGAACCTACATCCGGGAGATCATACGACTTCATGGCGTACCGATGTCCATCATCTCAGATAGAGACAGCACACTTCCAGATTCTGGCAATCACTGCAAAAATCCATGGGAACAAGGTTGGATATGAGTACGGCGTACCACCCACAAACTGACGGACAGAGTGAGAGGACGATCCAAACCTTGGAAGACATGTTGCGAGCATGTGTAATCGACTTTGGTAAGGCATGGGATGTCCACTTACTTTTGGTCGAGTTCTCTTATAACAATAGTTATCATACTAGTATCAAGACTGCTCCATTTGAATCCCTTTACGGCTGTAAGTGCAGATCACCCATGTGCTGGACGGAAGTGGGCGACACGCAACTAGCAAAGGGGCTAGTCCCTAATAGCACCCTCACTGGTCCGGAGATCATCAGAGAAACGACTAAAAAGATCGTGCAAATACGAGAACGACTGAAGTCCTCAAGAGATAGGCAAAAGAGCTATGCCGACAAAAGACGTAAGCCCTTGGAATTTCATGTTGGCGACCGTGTACTACTAAAGATCTCACCCTGGAAGGGCATGATACGTTTTGGAAAGCGTGGAAAGCTAAATCCTAGGTACATTGGACCCTTCGAAATCATTTCAAGAATTGGTCCAGTGGCCTACAAACTCCGACTTCCAATCGAGCTTAACAAAGTCCATCCAGTATTCCACGTATCGAACCTGAAAAAGTGTTTGTCCGACGAAACACTTGTAATTCCACTCGATGAAATCGAACTAAATGAAAATCTTAACTTTGTGGAAGGACCCGTCGAGATCATGGATAGAGAAGTTAAACGAACTAAACAGACTCGCATTCCAATAGTTAAGGTTCGATGGAATGCTAAGAGAGGACCCGAGTTCACATGGGAACGGGAAGACCAAATGCAACAGAAGTATCTGCATCTCTTCCCCAGCCCCTAAGACCTCTCTTTTGTATTAAAATTTCGGGACGAAATTCCCTCTAACGGGGGGATGATGTAATAACCCGATATTTCAACTCTTTGTAATGACCTAAAAAGTCAAGTATTGTAACCACCTTGGGGTTTATAAAATTAACTTTGATAATAAAATGCCCAAATCGGGATCGTACGTAAAACGGATGCCCAAATCCGGCTTCGTTTATTGAAATTTAGATTTTTCCAAGTTCGGCTTAGCAGCAAACAACTAAAAACTCGAATCGGAAATCGAGCGACTTTTGGCCGGAATGACCTAAACGAGAATCGAAGGTCTCGACAATGGTATTTCAGCGGTAAAAAGTCTGGCAAAAACCGACGTCAGATAAAGACGTTATGAATTTTTAAAGAAATTCCTTAATCACGTCATTTTATTAAATAAATAATAAAAATAATTTCATAATTTGCCAACGGAGTCTAAACGAAAGTTGTAGATCTTAGTCTCACCTACGGGTGGATATAAAGACCATCGAAAACGGAGTTCGTATGAAGAAGATATGATTTTTTGAAGTTTATTAAATTTATTATATATAAATTTAATTCAAAAATGCTAGTAATATCCGAAGAGGAGTCAGCGTCCTCATTCGAGGTACGCGTTGCGTAAGCCAGTACGCCCCGCGTACCCGAGGGCCTTGGTCTCGGTCCGTCCACATCACCCCTATGCGAGCTACCCACCTTTCCGTCCCATCCGAAGCCGAGGTAGTCGAAGACTCGCTCATGCGTGACACACGGGTACACGCTGCGTACACCCATACGCCCCGCGTACCGAGGCCTCTCAGCCCCTATAAAAGGGGTGCGGGGGTTTCCGAAAAACTTGCTCATTTCTTCTCATTTCCCTTGCGTTTTGCCTCGTTTTCCGTGCCCGTTCAAATCCGAAGCGCTGGTCATTTTTACTCAAGTCCCGAGAGTCGATTTTACTCCCGAGATTCCCGAGAATCCCGAGAAAGATCCGCTTCGCGAGACGAAACTCTGCCCGGTTTTCCATCCCGCTATCTTCAAACTTCCAAGTGAGTTCATACCCCTTCAAACACACTTTAAATATATTTTAAATGCTTTTATACTCTTTTAGGGGGGGGGGGGAATACAAGTAAACATACGGTTATTATCGTGTATTTCATAATATTTCACTTGCTTATTTTTATCAAATGAATCACTTGTGATTTAGTACTGCTATGTGAAAACCCTTGTCATACTTTACATACATTAGATTCATACAAAGTATTTAGTAATTCCAAAGTATCCTTCATTTCTAAACCGTTTTATACATTCTAAAAACTTATGATTTATGCTTTGTCAAACATTGTGAAAAAGGATAAACTTTGCACACAAAACTATTACTATAATACAGACTTAGTTGAGAATCCATGAGATACGTACATCTTCAACTACTGCCTTTTTATTAGAAGGTATCGCTACAAGTCCTGTCTATAACCAGAGTCTCCCGTTCGGAGAACGTGTCAAATGTGTATAGATCTATACGGGAAGTCATGATCCCGCGCCCTGACTGTTAAGCTACAGTCCTTCCTTTGGGGTGACAGTTTGTCATAACGCTACGACGCCTGAAGAACGTCGCTACAGGCATATTATGTTTAGTATGGTTATAAAACTCATCGGATATACAATTATTATAGTACTTCTGATTGATGAACGAGTAGCTATTAAAACTATTCTTTATCTAACAAACTGAAATCTTCTGATAGGTTTATTATATAAATCTATGTTTAAAATAGCCTAAAACATGTGGATTGCTTTCAATTTTTTTTGTCTTGGACATTAAACAAACTATTACTTTAGGAAAATAAGGGATTTTCCTATATACAAACCAAACAACTATTAGGAAAATAGGGGATTTTCTTGGTTCAACTAGCTGTATTTTTCAACACAAATACTCTCATACATTTCATACCTTTATTAGAAAATAAGGGATTTTCCTGGAAAATATACATTCATTTTTGGAATGGCATTCAATGTTTCTAAATCACTTATGAACTCACCAACTTAATTGTTGACACTTTTTCTTTGAAATAACTTGTATTCTCAGGGAACCGTTAAGCAGGTTTGGAACTCAACTTTTGGGGATTAACGCGCTGACATTAATTATTTCTTTTGAAAGATGTTTATGCATTTATCTTTTGAGTATGTAATGAATACAATGATGTAAACATTTTTTAAAACCTTTATATATGTATGGTGGTGTGTACTTTCCTTTCTATGAACTGTTATGATACTGAATATGACGTCCTCCGCCCCCGAACGTTTCCGCCGTTCTGGTTTGGGGTTGTGACAGATTGGTATCAGAACTTTGTTTATAGGGAATTAAGTATGTCAAAACCATTTCTTTTTGATATACAACTATAAACTCAATTGGGCAAAAACACTCTGAGAAGAGTCATACTTTTGAAATTAAATTTAATTAGTTTTTAAAGTAGGCATGCACTCATTTCATACTAATAACAGTTTCATATCGAATAATTTTAGAAGTATTATAAATAAGTTGTGCATTACAGGTACGCCTTGGGACATGTAATCGGAACTGGGAAGAATATAGCCTGATCAACTATATTTGTCCGAGAGTCGACTAACATGTGCCAAGGAGTGTCTGCAGTGGACAACAATTTTAAAACTTACCGAAAGCACAAACATTACATAATACTAAGGAAGTTTTTGTGTTGTCGTCAACCATTAAATTTAAGTGTAAACTTCATGTACTCTAGCTTATAGTAAATTCTTAACCCTATTCTCGTACAGACTCAATGGCTGGATTCCACCACCCCAATGACCCCTACTTCCCTAACCAAGGTAATGGAGGATGGATCGAAGAAGATCCCGAAGAAGACGAAGAGCCGATAGAATTAGATGGGAAAGATGACTCTGACACAGATTCAGAACCAGAGGTTATCAATCCACCGACCCCACAACCTCCTGTCCATGTGAGGAACTTCCAAGGACCCACTCCTGTGTGGGGAAGTCACCTCCGCCATTGGAGCCGACAACAAAGCTTACGCCCTCCCTACGGCATGTGCCGAGACTTCTATGATGCTAGAGGCGGGGGATCAGCAGACCGAGCACTTCCAGTCATGGTTGGCAAACTAGCCAACCAGTGCTACCAATCCGGAGTTCAAGCCAACCGGATCCGTGAGGACAATGTGGAAGTGCAAGTGCACACTTCCGACATCCGCCGGTTGGACAAGTTGCAAGGGTATGGCCTAGACCGCACTAATGCCATCCAAGAACAAATGAATGCAGCAATCGCAACAATAGCGGAGATAAGGGAACGACAAGCCGCGTTTGATAGGCGCCTCATGGAGTCAAAGCAGTCCGACATGGAGTCAAGTTCCAAGCGCAAACCAAGCCGCAAGTAGTACTTGCCCGATTCTCAAATTTTGTTATAAACTAGGACTTCGGATAAAAGTATTATTTTCTTTGAAATTTTCTGTAATCGGAGACCTTTAGAAAGGTCAAAAACTTTTGCCTATGACTCAGATGTAACACAACTATATGTTTAATATATATAGGGCATATCTCTTTCTTGTTTTAATTATGTGTAGTCCGTTCAATCCATTAGTACATCTATTCAAACGATATTTATGAATCAAGCTCAAAGCCCTGTGTTGGCCAAACCAAATACTTAAACGATTAAGGAGAGTTAAATCATTATAATTCAACTCTGAACTACCAAAACTTATAAATCTTCCATTTTCTTTTTGGCAGCGCGATGCCTCCTCGCCCAAAGCTAAGGCCCAGACCGGGCACGGCACCACCTCCACCACCATCTTATGACCCAGCCATGGTCCAGGCTGCTATCACAGCAGCAGTAACTGCATCCCTCTCGCAAATTAACTCCAACGGAAATGGAGGAGCAGAAGCAGCACGAATCATTCCAATCATGGCACTGGTCGTGGTCAAGTAAGAGAATGTACTTACAAGGAGTTCTCTAACGCTAAGCCAAGATCTTTTAATGGAATTGGGGGAGTCATTGCACTAATGCAATGGTTCGAAAAGACCGAAACGGTCTTCGAGATCTGCTCATGCGAAGAAACAAGCAAAGTCAAGTTTGCCGCTTGCACCTTCATTGACCGAGCCCTCACCTGGTGGAAAAGCCATGTCAATTCTGTGACTCTTACTGTCGCCAACGCAATGAGTTGGGAAGATCTGAAGGTTCTACTGCTGGAAGAATACTGCCCAAGGGGCGAGATACAGAAACTTGAGCAAGAGTTTGGAATCTGAAGATGACTGGGTCTGATCTAGTCGCCTACACAGCTAGGTTCAACGACCTCGCTGCTTTGTGCCCTACCATGGTCAA
This sequence comes from Lactuca serriola, assembly GCF_051521515.1. Classification (NCBI taxonomy): domain Eukaryota; kingdom Viridiplantae; phylum Streptophyta; class Magnoliopsida; order Asterales; family Asteraceae; genus Lactuca; species Lactuca serriola. The sequence continues at coordinate 253,094,985 of NC_136410.1, read as the reverse complement.
CCCATAATCAAAGAAGGTCGAAAGGTACATTTGGGGGTTGTCACCCCAGATTCAAGGGCATGTCCTAGCTTCCAACCCTATTACCTACAACAGCGCTAAATGCCTGGCTCAACGACTTATCAATCACGGAGTAAAACAGGGTACCATTGCAGCTACCGCCATTCCATCTAAAGAGGCACAGGGCCAGGGAAGGCCTTGGAACAAAAGAAGGGGGCAAACCATACAGGAGAACCCCAAGAAACAACAAGTGGTAGCGACCAACGCTATTACTGTACCTACCACCACTACTCCCACAAGTTCATACAATGGAAAACTTCCAAAATGTAACCAGTGCAACTTCCACCACCACGGTCTTTACCGTAACCTTCAATGCACCAGGTGCAATAGGAAGGGTCATACAGCCCGCTACTGCAAAGATCCAACCCAACAATCCGCCCCCACTGCTAATACTGGAGTAAGCCGTGCCTGCTTTGAGTGCGGAGACACGGGGCACTACCGCAGGGACTGCCCGAAGGCAAACAACAGGAATTCCGGCGGAAGGGGCCGAGTTTTCACAATGGGTCAAGATGAAGCCGTTGCGGACCCCACTGTTGTTACGGGTACGTTTCTTCTCGATAACTCATATGCTTGCATTTTGTTTGATAGTGGAGCGGAAAGGAGTTTTGTGAGTCACGACTTTAAAGGCATGCTAAAACCAATACCACAATCATTAAGTGAACCGTTCATAGTAGAAATGGCCAACGGGAAAACCGAAGGCACTAAGGAGATATATTTAAATTGCACCCTAACTCTAAACGATAATCCCTTTCCAATCAATCTGATGCCAGTCTCGATTAAGAGTTTCGATGTCATCAATGGCATGGATTGGCTGAGTTCTCATCATGCGGACATTTTATGTTACGATAAGGCCGTTCGCCTTAATCTGCCAACCGGCGAAACTTTCATTGTCTTGGGCGACAAACCCAGTACTACTCTTCGTATCATCTCAAGTATCCAAGCACAGAAGTGCCTACGCAAGGAGTGTCACGCGTTTCTGGCACATGTTGTAAATATGAAACGCGAAGTCCAGGGCGTCAAGGATGTGCCCGACGTATGCGATTTTCCCGACGTTTTTCCCAAGGACCTCCCAGGAATACCACCCGCAAGACAAGTCGAATTCAGAATCGATTTGGTTCCCGGAGCTACCCCAGTAGCCAAAGCACCCTATCGATTAGCCCCGGCAGAGATGCAGGAGCTATCCAGCCAACTGAATGAACTACTTGGAAAAGGATTCATCAGGCCGAGCTTCTCGCCATGGGGAGCACCCGTGTTGTTCGTGAATAAGAAGGATGGATCGTTCAGGATGTGCATCGACTACCGAGAACTTAACAAACTTACCATCAAGCACCGATACCCCCTACCCCGAATCGACAACTTATTCGATCAACTCCAAGGAGCCAACTACTTCTCCAAGATCGATCTGAGGTCAGGATATCACCAGCTGCGAGTCCTAGAGAGTGATGTTCCCAAGACGGCCTTCTGGACGAGATACGGACATTACGAGTTTGTAGTGATGCCGTTCGGTCTAACCAATGCCCCGACTGTATTCATGGATCTAATGAATCGGGTATGTCGTCCATTCTTGGATAAATTTGTGATAGTATTCATAGACGACATACTCATTTATTCAAAGAATAAGGAAGAACATAGTCAGCACCTGAGACAAGTCTTAGAGACGTTGCGGACTGAGAGACTTTATGCAAAATTCTCAAAATGTGAGTTTTGGATTAGAAAGGTGGACTTCCTCGGTCACGTGGTCAACAAGGAAGGAATCCACCTGTACCCCTCAAAAATCAAGGCTATTGAAAAGTGGTCTGCACCAACTACACCAACAGAAATTCGCCAATTTCTAGGTCTTGCTGGTTATTATCGAAGGTTCATCCAGAATTTCTCCAGCATCGCAAAGCCTCTTACCGCTTTAACCCAGAAAGGTGTGACCTACAACTGGAGAGAAAAGCAAGATGCTGCATTTCAAACCTTGAAACAAGCCCTTTGTAGTGCACCTATCCTTTCTCTTCCGGAAGGGACCGAAGATTTTGTGGTGTATTGCGACGCTTCGAAGCAAGGGCTGGGCTGTGTGCTAATGCAGAGGGGAAAGGTTATTGCATATGCCTCACGACAACTGAAAACGCATGAGGTCAATTACACCACTCATGACTTAGAACTTGGAGCGGTGGTCTTCGCTCTTAAAATCTAGAGGCACTACCTATACGGTACCAAGTGCACTATCTTTACAGACCACAAGAGCCTCCAACACATCTTCGACCAGAAGGAGTTAAACATGAGACAACGACGTTGGGTCGAATTGCTCAACGACTACGAATGTGAGATTCGCTATCATCCGGGAAAGGCGAACGTTGTGGCCGATGCCCTTAGTCGAAAGGAGTACTCTGGCCGAAGAGTGAAGTCATTAGCAATGTCAATCCATTCGCACCTGTCGGCGCAAGTCAAGGAAGCTCAAATAGAGGCCTTGAAACCCGAAAACATGACAGATGAGGCCCTTAGGGGAATGGACAAGAACTTAGAAATCAAGAGTGACGGAGCACGCTACCTCATGAACCGGATCTGGACACCCAAGTTTGGTGGATTCAGAGAGGTAATTATTAGCGAGGCACAAAGGACTCCATACTCCGTACACCCAGGGTCAGACAAAATGTATCTAGATCTCAAGCAACTCTATTGGTGGCCAAACATGAAAGCGGAGATTGCTACTTATGTGAGCAAGTGTTTGACTTGCACCAAAATAAAAATAGAACACTAGAAACCTTCAGGCCTACTCCAACAACCTGAAATACCTGAGTGGAAATGGGAGCAGATTTCCATGGACTTCATAACCAAACTGCCCAAAACTCAGAGTGGCCAAGATACTATTTGGGTAATCGTCGACAGATTAACCAAGTCAGCCCACTTCTTACCGATCAAGGAAACTGATAGGATGGAAAAACTATCAAGAACCTACATCCGGGAGATCATACGACTTCATGGCGTACCGATGTCCATCATCTCAGATAGAGACAGCACACTTCCAGATTCTGGCAATCACTGCAAAAATCCATGGGAACAAGGTTGGATATGAGTACGGCGTACCACCCACAAACTGACGGACAGAGTGAGAGGACGATCCAAACCTTGGAAGACATGTTGCGAGCATGTGTAATCGACTTTGGTAAGGCATGGGATGTCCACTTACTTTTGGTCGAGTTCTCTTATAACAATAGTTATCATACTAGTATCAAGACTGCTCCATTTGAATCCCTTTACGGCTGTAAGTGCAGATCACCCATGTGCTGGACGGAAGTGGGCGACACGCAACTAGCAAAGGGGCTAGTCCCTAATAGCACCCTCACTGGTCCGGAGATCATCAGAGAAACGACTAAAAAGATCGTGCAAATACGAGAACGACTGAAGTCCTCAAGAGATAGGCAAAAGAGCTATGCCGACAAAAGACGTAAGCCCTTGGAATTTCATGTTGGCGACCGTGTACTACTAAAGATCTCACCCTGGAAGGGCATGATACGTTTTGGAAAGCGTGGAAAGCTAAATCCTAGGTACATTGGACCCTTCGAAATCATTTCAAGAATTGGTCCAGTGGCCTACAAACTCCGACTTCCAATCGAGCTTAACAAAGTCCATCCAGTATTCCACGTATCGAACCTGAAAAAGTGTTTGTCCGACGAAACACTTGTAATTCCACTCGATGAAATCGAACTAAATGAAAATCTTAACTTTGTGGAAGGACCCGTCGAGATCATGGATAGAGAAGTTAAACGAACTAAACAGACTCGCATTCCAATAGTTAAGGTTCGATGGAATGCTAAGAGAGGACCCGAGTTCACATGGGAACGGGAAGACCAAATGCAACAGAAGTATCTGCATCTCTTCCCCAGCCCCTAAGACCTCTCTTTTGTATTAAAATTTCGGGACGAAATTCCCTCTAACGGGGGGATGATGTAATAACCCGATATTTCAACTCTTTGTAATGACCTAAAAAGTCAAGTATTGTAACCACCTTGGGGTTTATAAAATTAACTTTGATAATAAAATGCCCAAATCGGGATCGTACGTAAAACGGATGCCCAAATCCGGCTTCGTTTATTGAAATTTAGATTTTTCCAAGTTCGGCTTAGCAGCAAACAACTAAAAACTCGAATCGGAAATCGAGCGACTTTTGGCCGGAATGACCTAAACGAGAATCGAAGGTCTCGACAATGGTATTTCAGCGGTAAAAAGTCTGGCAAAAACCGACGTCAGATAAAGACGTTATGAATTTTTAAAGAAATTCCTTAATCACGTCATTTTATTAAATAAATAATAAAAATAATTTCATAATTTGCCAACGGAGTCTAAACGAAAGTTGTAGATCTTAGTCTCACCTACGGGTGGATATAAAGACCATCGAAAACGGAGTTCGTATGAAGAAGATATGATTTTTTGAAGTTTATTAAATTTATTATATATAAATTTAATTCAAAAATGCTAGTAATATCCGAAGAGGAGTCAGCGTCCTCATTCGAGGTACGCGTTGCGTAAGCCAGTACGCCCCGCGTACCCGAGGGCCTTGGTCTCGGTCCGTCCACATCACCCCTATGCGAGCTACCCACCTTTCCGTCCCATCCGAAGCCGAGGTAGTCGAAGACTCGCTCATGCGTGACACACGGGTACACGCTGCGTACACCCATACGCCCCGCGTACCGAGGCCTCTCAGCCCCTATAAAAGGGGTGCGGGGGTTTCCGAAAAACTTGCTCATTTCTTCTCATTTCCCTTGCGTTTTGCCTCGTTTTCCGTGCCCGTTCAAATCCGAAGCGCTGGTCATTTTTACTCAAGTCCCGAGAGTCGATTTTACTCCCGAGATTCCCGAGAATCCCGAGAAAGATCCGCTTCGCGAGACGAAACTCTGCCCGGTTTTCCATCCCGCTATCTTCAAACTTCCAAGTGAGTTCATACCCCTTCAAACACACTTTAAATATATTTTAAATGCTTTTATACTCTTTTAGGGGGGGGGAATACAAGTAAACATACGGTTATTATCGTGTATTTCATAATATTTCACTTGCTTATTTTTATCAAATGAATCACTTGTGATTTAGTACTGCTATGTGAAAACCCTTGTCATACTTTACATACATTAGATTCATACAAAGTATTTAGTAATTCCAAAGTATCCTTCATTTCTAAACCGTTTTATACATTCTAAAAACTTATGATTTATGCTTTGTCAAACATTGTGAAAAAGGATAAACTTTGCACACAAAACTATTACTATAATACAGACTTAGTTGAGAATCCATGAGATACGTACATCTTCAACTACTGCCTTTTTATTAGAAGGTATCGCTACAAGTCCTGTCTATAACCAGAGTCTCCCGTTCGGAGAACGTGTCAAATGTGTATAGATCTATACGGGAAGTCATGATCCCGCGCCCTGACTGTTAAGCTACAGTCCTTCCTTTGGGGTGACAGTTTGTCATAACGCTACGACGCCTGAAGAACGTCGCTACAGGCATATTATGTTTAGTATGGTTATAAAACTCATCGGATATACAATTATTATAGTACTTCTGATTGATGAACGAGTAGCTATTAAAACTATTCTTTATCTAACAAACTGAAATCTTCTGATAGGTTTATTATATAAATCTATGTTCAAAATAGCCTAAAACATGTGGATTGCTTTCAATTTTTTTTGTCTTGGACATTAAACAAACTATTTCTTTAGGAAAATAAGGGATTTTCCTGTATACAAACCAAACAACTATTAGGAAAATAAGGGATTTTCTTGGTTCAACTAGCTGTATTTTTCAACACAAATACTCTCATACATTTCATACTTTTATTAGAAAATAAGGGATTTTCCTGGAAAATATACATTCATTTTTGGAATGGCATTCAATGTTTCTAAATCACTTATGAACTCACCAACTTAATTTTTGACACTTTTTCTTTGAAATAACTTGTATTCTCAAGGAACCGTTAAGCAGGTTTGGAACTCAACTTTTGGGGATTAACGCGCTGGCGTTAATTATTTCTTTTGAAAGATGTTTATGCATTTATATTTTGAGTATGTAATGAATACAATGATGTAAACATTTTTTTAAAACCTTTATATATGTATGGTGGTGTGTACTTTCCTTTTTATGAACTGTTATAATACTGAATATGACGTCCTCCACCCCCGAACGTTTCCGCCGTTCTGGTTTGGAGGTGTGACAATTCTGGAGTATTGCTTGGAGGATCTTCGCTCAGGAATTAGCGGGGTAGTTCTCCAGTGAAGCCAAGGTTCAGTGGTTAAATCATTTGTTCGGGTACGAATGAAATTTGCTTACGGAAGAAATTTGGAGTTCCAGGCCCTACCGTTTCTAGGAAAAGAATGGCAGCATGAAGATGGTGGTGTTAGTTGCATGAGCTGTTTGATTATTGGATGGGTCAAGGTAATTGTATCTTCGCATGGACTAAAGTCGGTGAGAGTTCAATGATTCCTTGAGGATAGAAATTAGAGTAGAGGTTCGTCAGTGCATGGAAAGGGTTATGATTCTTAGCCGCAAGCATAAGAACTAAAGGAATTGGTATGGTATCATGGGATGTGATTTGGATCATTAGACTGGTTAAGGCCTCAAGAGTATTCTTCTGGAATCTAGGAGTTGGGCAATCGTTGAGATTTGCTAGTAATGGAACACTAGTTTTAGTAAGCGAAGGGCATAGACATCTCACGATATATGAGGGTCGATGGTTTTGGAATCCATCAGACTTATGGGATGAAGAAGCTTCGTCAAATCCAAGTGGGGAGAATCGACCAGAATTCCTGGGAGTTGAATTGGTTGTGGAACTAGGGCAAGTTTCACAACTTCCTCAGGAATAGAGGCGACCCAAGTGGTTGTTTAGGTTGAGGTGGTTTAAGTGGGAGTTCAGGAAACTCCCAACATCTGGTCAGCATCTTCTTGTTCTGCATATCAGGTTTGCGGATGGATCCATATCGAGGTTGGTGTTAGATCCTCGCTGCCCGTTCTTATCTGATGAGGGTTTCAGAATTTGAGGTATGACCCAAACACCTAGATGGATGTGGGTTTTGACTTAGATGCATGGGCTTGTGATGGTTAAGGTGTGGTAAGGTCATGGATGGTAATCGTGGTCGATTTGAAATGTTGTAAAACTATGATGAACATTGAATTCTGAGTAAACGAGTGTGGCAATGGCCATAAGGGTATAAGGGAAATCATTTGTGCCTTTGGCATGCCAACCAAGTCTACCAATGAGTATTCCTATGTTTAGGATTAAGGACCATTGAACTTCAAGGTGGAGCCGGGCCTATGTAGCCCTAGTTGGGGTGTGACCCGCGGGCGAGGCCCGTGTCATTTTGGCAAATATAGATGAGACCTGGTCAAGACCGTTGGGTCAATGATTTGGATCTTAAATTGAAAAATATGTAGGGTGGTTAGTGTGTATCGCAAAGAGGTTTAAGTTGGGTAGTCTTGTTATTTGGACTATTGAGGACCTGGTGGTTGGGACAAGTGTGAGACTGGTAGTCTCTGCGTCGGTTGGGAACCTTTATATCTACGTCTATCAAGGACTGTCGTTATCAGAAGCATTGGGTGTAATGCAAGTACATAATTGTGGATCTCGGTTTATGAGTTAAGTGTCGGGTTAGTTTACGGGTATGATCTCGATTCAGGTATCGTGAGTGTTTTGTGCTGAATTTTTGTTTCCGTGGAATGAGAATTGGGGTATCTATGGTAGACAACTGTTGTGACTGTGTCTTGGATTGGTTCTATTGGTAAAAGCATCGAGATAAATCAGAGTGTTATTATTGACTTGGAGCTCGAGTGTTGAGTAGCTTGTTATTCTGAGGCGAGATCAAGTCAATTGCAGTTGGGTTTGGATAATCTTAGAGTGGATAATTTGATCCTGCTGCGCAGCTCTCGTCTGAGTCTAACTGTTGCATGGATGTGTCTTCTACTCGAAGGATTATCTGAGCTTTTTGTCAAGTATAAGTGTATTGCAGGGAAATTTGTTCTGTGACTTTGTTTTCTAGTGGGAACCTCAAGTTATCAGAAGTTAAAGTAGCCAGTTGGGAGATAAGTGCAATGAATTCGACAATGATTCAGTGTGGGTGGTCTGTCAGGGAGACAGACCATCTCAAGACCTCAGATTTCAGATTGACTAAATGTGATCATGATGCAAGAAGTTTGTTCATCTTCAGGTTTTTGAACCCTGTGGAGGTTGGTTTCAGTTGTTGTGGGAAGGTTGTGGTATGCTTAAGGTTGTGGCCTTGTTGCTCAGGTAGTTGGTTTGTTGGGATGGGTAAGAAATGATTTCATGGACGAAATCAAATCTAAGTGAGGGAGAGTTGTAACATTCTGTTTGAAATAAAGTAATTAAATACTAAACCCTGAACCCCAAGATGTAAATTTATATTTTATATTATTTATACTAACCCTAAAATCCATAATATTTAGCGGGGTGTTGGTTTCGGGGAGTTAAATGATATAATTTGGATTTTGAGAGATTAAAAGTGTAAGTCCTGTTTGGTTTTGTAAAGATTTTCAGAAGTCAGGGAGCATTTGGTAAATATTGGACTTAAAATTGAAGGATTTTGGAGGCTAAGGGACTGAATGGTAAATTGTGGAGTTGTTTTGAAAAGAATCTGGGATGGAGGGACCAAACGCGTGTTTTCAATAAAAGTTTAAATGGAACACGGTATTAAACCCAGTGCCATCCTTCCCTCTTGTTGCATCACCCAAACCCTAAACCTAATCGACTTTCTTCAGCCGCCACGTTTGTGGAGACCTTCAGCCGCCGTCGACATCTCTCTCGTTGTTCCTTGCGCCGCCGAGCTCCGCTGTTGGTAGTGACATTTTTGTTGAGGGCCAAGTCTGCCATGGGACGTCATGGCAGTGGATGACCAGAAGAAACACGTCGGTGATCATCGTTGCGCCTGTTCCGTTGGGGTCTTCCGCCTTCTCTCTTTTCTCTATCTCATTCAGTTATCGCATCATTGCCGCGGCCACCACCCCAAATGGCTGCCTCCTTATGTGTGTTGGTTTCCATGCACCGCCGCAAGAGTGGCTGACATGGTGCATGATTTACGATAGAACGTGTGTCGTGTGTCTTGTTGTTTCAACCGTGTAGTGAGTGTGGGTGTGATGTTGGTCGGAGAGCTTGGTGGACCACCATGGCAGCCAACCATAGTGGTTGCCGCTATGATGCCTCCTTCTGCTTCCACCAGCCACCGTAAGGGGTGGATGTGTGTGTATTTTTGTGTGTGTGAGATTGAGTTTTATGGGTATGATGTTGTATGTGCGGTTTTGGAAGGAAAACCCACCACCACCACTACGAGGTGGTGGCTGTCACCATGTTGCCGCCACCTCTTGCCGTGTTGGGTGGTGGTGTGCACTTGTGTGTGATTGGATTGGTATTTGAGATGCTTGGACATGTTTTGGTGTAGAATCATAACCACCACCACGAGGTGGTGGCTGCCGCCGTGAGCTGCCATTGACTACCACTTCCCAAGGTGGTAGTGGGTAGTGCCCGACTTAATTAACATTAATTAACCTAAAAAGATTTAACCATTTGTCTAATTGGCACATGATTGGGTTGGAAACCCTAATTTTGGATATGTTAGTTTGGAATTGTCGGGACCCACATTTTAGACCATTGGATTGGAATTATGAATTAAGCTTTATCACATTGTATGGTTGACTTAGTATAGTGATGGACTTAATGGATTAAGTTCTTAATGGGTTAAGTTTTCTTAAGTAACCCTAATCGTCATTTTTTGTGAAAACGCTAATTGTGTTGGGTTTTGAGTTGGGCTTTTCTATTGGGCTTACATGTTTGGATTCTTGATGGGCCATCTAATAACAAGTATATGGACTAGGAAATTTGGATGGGCTTTAGGGTAAGGCCCATGTGAGGGGTTTCGGCCTAATTTGGAAAATTGGGCCATATTTTGGGCCTTGGTTCATTGATTGGTTTTGGGTCTTCAGAGTGTGTGTTTGGGCCATTGGTTGGAAGCAAGATAGGTTAGGGGTAAAGTGGTCTTTTTACCCCAAGCATGGATTATGGTTATGTATATGAAACCCAATTATTAATTGGGTGGTGCTTTGATGTTGACAGTTCAGGAATCTATCTTCCAGCAACTAGAGTTTTATCCACGGGACTTCAATAGTGCGAGGTGAGTTACCTTCCTGTATGAGTAGGTTGAAGGCACCAATGTTGGCCCACTAGTAGTTGTTGTAGTAGAGATGATTTTCTTTGTGATAATTGTCTGGCATGCCACTATCTATTATGTTTTATGTGCTTATTTGCTATGATATTATGTGGTAATGTTAGAGGTGAAATAGACCCAATATCTGGTTGAAATAGAACGAAGGGGAGGCCAAAACCCAGATATGCTCGGTAGTGTTCGGTTGAAATAGACCGAAAGGGAGACCAGCACCCAGATATGTTTAGCAGTATCCAATTGAAATAGACCGAAGGGGAGGCCGACACCCAAATATGCTTGGCAATGTATTTTTTGTATGGTATGTGGTATGATGGGGGAACTCACTAAGCTTTGTGCTTACGGTTTTCAGTATCGGTTTCAGGTACTTCTTCTTCGAAAGGAAAGGAGCTAACATGATTGCAGTACATCACACCATGATTTCCGCACATGGGATCTATAGGAGTTATACTCTGATGTTGTTTTATTATGACATGTTTTAATTATTGACATATTGGTTTTGACATAGGATGACACTATGGATGTTTTAGAATATTGGTTTTATAACTACTTAATTAAAAATGAAATTTTTGGTCTTGAATTTTGGGATGTTATAGGTATAGAAGGCTTTCCAAAATTAGAGTTTTGTTTAGAAGAAACCACTATGGCTCTGATACCAATTGTTGAGAGAAAAACTTTGTAGAACACTTGAACAAACGTTAGTACAAGATAATAATTTGCGGAATAAGTTAATCTCAATGATCTTGTCAGCTAAACAATAATAAGTTAGAAGTGTTAGATTACGAAAATAAAAAGGAAATATAAATGACAGCAAGTTATGTCAAGTAGACACCAAGTTGATTCATAACAAGGATTGCATGCAAACACAAGTTAATAAATGTGGTCAACTTAAAAGATGGAGATGAATGATTTTAATATTTCGATGATAAGTCTGGATGTGGGAAATGTTACATGAAGAGGGAAACTCTATTTATAGAGTCCCGAAAAGTTACTTTGGAAATAAACAAATACTATTCTACTGATTTCAGTGGCCATGCAAGGTTCACTGGACAAAACAAAGTACACACGCTAAGTCAGTAAAGTAACTTGAAAGTCTTCATTCATCATTCATCTCTACGGTAGACGTTGCGGTTGTGGTTCACAAAAGATCTTATCCAACTACGATAGTCAACTTCTTCTTCGGTAGCACCAACAATCTAGACTGCATTTCCTTAGCTAAAGAGGGTCTCTTTTCATATCAACAGTTAGAATTAGTAAGAACAGGTAAAGTTGGTGGAGATGGTTAAACATATGCAATGGATGATGTAACAACTTTAAAGGGGTCTGAAACAGAAGGGTTCGAGATTTGTGGATCAAAAGAGCTAACAAGAGCTAGAGGACCTCTTGAAAGTTCTCTTAAGGTTTGTGCAACATTGATACATGACCTTGAAGGTCGTCAAACAAATGGTAGAGCTTCATCTTCTTCAGAGATCCATTACTCTGAAGACATGATTTCACATTTCCCCATCCTTTACCAAGACTATTGATGAATTGGAGATTGTATTCTAATGGAGTTCGGACAATCCCATGAGTTGTTATGTTGTTGATAACGATTCGGTACCTACTAGAGCCCGAGGCAACTAATTCATCGGGAGTAGTGTTGAAGGTATCAAACTCGTTTACAACCGAAGTCAGACACTTATCGTTCATGTTTTCTGATCCCTCAAACAGGTCTTGGAGAGTGTCCCAAATCTCTTTAGCAGATTTGCACAACTTAATGTGCTCAAAGAAAGAAGGAGGAACAACGAGCACCATTTCATAAAATGCAACTTGATCTGCATTCAGTTTCACGATGTCATCAGCAGTGAGAGGTGTTGGACGTTGTTTTCTTGATCCATGAGAGTTGTAGCAGTATCTCTCATCATAGTTTGTCTATGTGGAACATCTGGACCTTCTTTCACAGATCTCCATATTTCTTCACCTTTTTTCTTACCAAGTAAGAAAATTTCCATTCTGACTTTCCAGCGATCATACTCTTCAACAACTAGCAATGGGGCACGAGAGGGCCCATGCTATTCGCTATTTGCATTGAACACATTTGTTGAGAATTAGGAGCAGCCATTGAAGTTAAGATATTAGAGCAGAAGCGCTATATAGAAGAACTTTTATCCTGAAAACAAAAATGATTGAAATACCAAAGTAATTTCAAATCAACAATTATTTGTTCTTATGGATTCAAAGGACAACCACTCAAGCTCTGATACCAATTATGAGTACAAGAATCAATACGCAAGGACAAGGTTTGAAAACTCAAACCTTGAGTTAATCTTTAAGAACAATGTGTGCTCTTTATTGATGGTTCTAGTCAAATATGGTAATGCCAGTCAATATTTGAATGAACTATCCAACAAAGTGTTCAAGTAATAAATAAAGAGAATATTTAGAGTATAATCAATGCAACGATATTTTAAAGAACAATAAGAATGTTATCAAAGAGCTTTGACTTGAAGGAAAAGTGAAAGTGAGGTAAAGAGAATAAATACTATCTTTTGAGTAAAACATGAGATGTTCTTATTGATATAAAATGAAGAGTCAACCACTCCTTATATATATATATATATATATATATATATATATATATATATATATATATATATATATATATATGTACCCTAATAAAAGGATCTGTATTATGCCACCTATCCTCAGCCCATTATTTTCCAAAGTTAAATTCCTATAATACCCTCCTCTTATTTTTAACAATTACGTAGATCCTACATATACTAGACACCCATTTGAATGCAATCCCGTGACTTTAGGAAGAAATTGATTCCATTTTTTCCTTTCAGATCGTAACATCAAACTTTCAACACTATGGCCGATATTTCAGCATTTGATATTCCCGTTCCCTTCTAAATCTCTCCGATTTATGATGCTGAAACTTCTCCATTTGATATTCTTGATTAAGGTTGTCTTCAGCCACAATTTGTGAATTCTCCTTTTTAATTATTTAGGGTTCTATTCTTCTACTTCTTAGTTGAATTGCTCTACCAAACACCAATCATATAAGAGTAATCTCTATTGAACGCCTTTCTCTCCCACCCCACACCCCGACAACAACCATGTTTATTTTTATACCATCTCTTTGATTGTGTGTATGTGATCTCGTTCTCCGACCGTATAATGAAGGTGTTGATTATTTCATCATAATCATTGTTGTTACCAAGAGTTGTTTTCCTCTCTCGGAGTATCCCTAAACCATAAGCATCCCTTTACTGTATGTTACCCGAACATCATAATCCCTTTTTTATATGGTTCTATTTTTTCATACGAATATAATATTTCTTTAAAGTGATGTTATCAGAATTTGAAGATCTAGAAATGGTTCCACCGGAAAATAAAGATAATATTTTGGGTTATTCTGTTTTGTGAGTGTGAAGCTATAGATCTACCTGAAAATGAAGAATTTCAATCTTATAACATTGCAGTTGTGATTAATCTTTTATTAAAGTTGAGTGGTCTTAGAACTTTATATCTTATTTTATGTTCTTTTTGATACAGATCATGATGGAACACAACCTTTTTGACAAAATAAATAAATTGATAACCAAATTTGAATATATTAATACACTTAACAGACATTTATGATTTTCTCTTATGAATTTATGATGAACAACAGAAGGTACTAACAAGTTGTTAAGTCTATAGAGGTATGAAACCCTTTGATTGCGGATGGCCAAGAAGAAAAAGATAAACTACATGAAGAGGTACCTTGATTTTTTTTTACACAATATCCATTATTATAATTATTATACATATTATCATTAATCATCACAAGGATTTTTGACTCGAGAGACTTAAATACATTAACATTTGCTTGTGGGAATTATGTTCGACTAAAGTGTGAAATGAAATGGAAATCGAAAGAGGAAGTTTAAATATAAGTTATGGTCTTTAAGAATGAATGGTTAATGTCACTCTCTTTTTAATAACACATGACTACTTATCGATTTAAGAAATCGTTGATTCATTTCACTAATTGATTTTGCAAGAGGAACTTGATGTTCTTTCTGTATTTTAACTGAATTATAAACCATTATCACGGTCCTAACTTACCAAATGGTAAAAAAGATCGGGTTGAATGTAAAGTTGGTCTCTATGTGTCACACCCCAAAACCGATAACGGCGGAATACGTTTCAGGGTGGAGGACGTCATGTACAGTATCATCACGATTGCATAATAGTAAAAACAAGAAACATACAACCATTTCATTACATAGTGAGTTTAATTACAAATGTGTTTTGGAATGTTCAACAAACACCAAAAGTAAATAAAAAATAAGAGATGGATCTTGTATGCTCCACCTTCTCCAAAAAGCCGCACCTGTAACTGTTTATCTTTGACCTGAGGATACAAGTTATTTTGAAAACGAAAATCAGCATAAAGCTGGTGAGTTCATAAGAGTTTAGTGTGAGATTTTGTATAAAAAACATTAGAACCGATAGTGTGAAAAGCTGCAATTTACATTCTTAAGTAGTAGAAAAACCTAGAAAATCCTAGATTTTTCCAGAAATTCATTGTGAGTGAAAACCTTTAAGAAACATGAAATTTTCATCTTTGAAAACCATTTATTGTAAAAATATAATGCTAAATCTCCAATAAGTAATGCAATATGATAGGTTATGCCTGAAGTCAATAATAGTGGTGCAAACTTCCTTTAGTGTTAGATACTTGATTACTTCGGGATATTAACTTACTTTTAGTTTAGTATTTTAGTGTGGTTATAGTGTATTTCTGTATGTTACCGATAGTGTGAGTAATAGAGGACCCCATGACCTTCCAAGTCATGCACAGTGTAGTGAAGTAGTGGCATCCCTGGACCTGTGCGGCTCAGACTGAAGTTAACAATCAGGATGTAATAGCGTCTGCCCTGTATACATCTATACATATAGCGTCGTCTTCCTGTCAGAAGACTCTGGGCGTAGTGCGTAACGAATAGAGTATCTCGTAGTGGGTTAGTGTGTTATCTCTTAGTTAGTGCTTTTTCTTATATTATAGTGTAGTAGTCTTTTTTATAACTCGTACTGTGTTCTCTTATTAGTGTATAGTAATCGTAATAGAGTGTATTAGAGTGTGTAGAGTAGTAGCTATAGCGAGTAATAGTGGCCTTAACTATACCTATTATAGTTAACTTAGTGTGTATGATTCTTGTCAGTTTAGTGGTTTAAACATCGAATGAAATGAAAATACTCGTATCCAACACTAATATATATGATATATAACTAAGAAATCAACGACAGTCGGACGGAAAACAACTACCCTAAGCCCACAATCAACCAAGAACAGGAAATAAGGCGAGCTATCGGTCCTAAGTCCTTCAAGTCTTACTTATATAAATATATTGGTGTGGTTACATTTTATAAGGAATTTATTTAATAAAAATCTTGTCAAAAGGGAACATTTAGAAAATTGTATATTTATCCAAAATAGTTTTGAAAACGAAAATCCTTTTTATAAAACATAGTGGTAAATCACATGTGATTTAAACTACGGATAGTGAATCACATGTGATTAATTTCCGTAACATGATTAATTGACTTGTATTAATTTCCATAAACATGTATAATTGACTTGTATTAATTTCCATAACCATGTATTATTGACTTGTATCCTCCCCCCCTAAAACATATAAAACATTTGAAAGGTTCATTAAAGGGGTATGAACTCACAGTTTATCGAAGGGTTCGAGTGTCAACGGATGCCCTGATTGCCAATGGTTCCTATAAATCATGTGATGACACACAATTGGGTTAGAACTAGGCTGTTTCATGCTTAAACATGATGGATAAACATTCTTAGGGATCGGCATAACTGAATACAAGTGTCTCATGATCCATACTTAATGATTCATGCAAGTTTAGGGCCAAAAGTGGGCATTTGAGTGAGTGCATGGCCTAGAAATTAAGTGTGCGGCTAAGGTGTACAGCCAGAAGGGTGTGTGAGGCTGCACACAAGTGTGTGCGGCCGTTCAGTGTGTGTGTGTGGCCGTACACTCCTCTTGTGAGTCCAAATGAAGTGTTTGCTCTTCACACTAAGGAGATTTGAATGTGTGTTGCCCCTTCATGAAGGTGTGCGGCCACACACCTTCAAGGGTCCATGAATATGATGAACATGATGAGTTTTAAGGCTTAGGACTCAAGTATTTACCACTAATAAGCTTGAAGATGAACTAGATCACAAATATGAGGTCTTCAAGGTGTTCTTGGTTCAAGATTTTAGAGAGAGAAAGTAGGGAGAGAGGAAGGAGTATCCAAATGAATGAATGAAGAAGGTACCCAGCTATATATATGTTTCGGTGTGAGGCTGGAGGGTGTGCGTTTGGGTGTGCGGCCGCACACATGGGTGTGTGGCCATACACACAAAAGTGTGGCCGCACACACCTCTTTTGGTGTGTTTAATCCGATTTCATGATGCAAAACACTTTCCAATACCTCCTAAGACCCATGACTAGACTATATTGTGTCCAAAACACACATTCGGAACCACAAGATTTACAAAGGGTGATGAATTCAAGATTTAAAGACAATACGCGGACCAATTACATAGGATGAAAGTTTCGGGTTGTCACATTATCCCCCCCGTTAGAGGGAATTTCGTCCCGAAATTTAGAATTTCTACAGAGGGTAGTTACAAAACTATTAGGCAAAAAGATGGGGATCTTTGAGTTTCATTTGATCCTCACGCTCCCAAGTGAATTCCGGTCCCCGCTTGGCGTTCCACCGAACCTTCACAATTTTTGTTTCGTTCGTTTTACTTCCCGATCCATAATCTCCGCATGCTCTTCCACAAAGTTGAGACTCTCATTGACCTCGATCTCGTCGAGGGGAATCACGAGAGTCTCGTCGGACAGGCATTTCTTCAAGTTTGAGACGTGGAAGGTAGGATGTATGTTACTTAGCTCGTGGGGTAGGTTAAGTTTGTAGGCTACAGGGCCGATTCTAGCGAGAATCTCAAAAGGCCCTATGTACCTTGGGTTCAGCTTTCCACGCTTTCCGAAGCGTATCGTGCCCTTCCAGGGTGAGACCTTCAAAAGGACTCGGTTTCCTACTTGAAACTCTAAGGGTTTTCTTCGTTTGTCTGCGTAGCTTTTCTGTCGATCCCTAGCGGCTTTTAGTCATTCACGAATCTGTACAATCTTCTCGGTCGTTTCTCGAATGATCTCCGGACCAGTGAGAGCACTGTCAGGAACTCGTCCCTTGGCCAACTGAGTGTCACCTACCTCAGCCCAGCACCAAGGGGATCTACATTTTCGGCCGTAGAGGGCTTCGAATGGAGCCGCCTTGATGCTCGTATGTTAACTATTGTTGTAGGAAAACTCCACAAGAGGTAAGTGTGTATCCCACGATTTACCGAAGTCGATCACACAAGCTCGCAACATATCTTCTAAGATTTGGATTGTCCTCTCACTTTGTCCGTCGGTTTGTGGATGGTAAGCTGTACTCATGTCCAGTCTCGTCCCTAGAGCCTTTTGTAGTGATTGCCAAAATCTTGAGGTAAATCTACTATCTCTGTCTGAGATAATAGATATAGGGACGCCATGCAACCGTACTATTTCCTTGATGTATGTTCTTGTGAGCTTCTCCATCTTGTCCGTTTCTTTGATGGGTAGGAAGTGTGCGGATTTGGTCAATCTGTCGACGATGACCCAAATGGTATCCAACCCACCCGCTGTCTTGGGCAGTTTGGTTATAAAGTCCATTGTGATCCGCTCCCACTTCCATTCTGGTATCTCAGGTTGTTAGAGGAGTCCTGATGGCTTTCGATATTCGACCTTGACCTTCGCGCACGTAAGGCACTTACTCACGAAGGTAGCGATCTCTGCTTTCATGTTAGGCCACCAATATAGCTTCTTGAGATCCAGATACATCTTATTCGAACCTGGGTGGACAGAGTATCGAGTGTTGTGTGCTTCCCTCATGACCAAATCTCTGAAACCTCCATGGCGCGGAGTCCAGATTCGGTCCATGAAGTAGTAGGCTCCGTCACCCTTGACCTCCAAACTTTTATCCATTCCGCGTAGGGATTCCCCCGTCAGATTCTCCGATTTTAAGGCTTCCAGCTGAGCCTCCCTGATTTGCGCAGATAGATGTGAACGGATGGTCATTGTCAATGACTTGGTTCTTCGTCCAGAATAATCCTTCCTACTCAGGGCGTCCGCTACTACGTTGGCTTTCCCCGGGTGGTATCGGATTTCGCAGTCGTAATCGCTGAGTAGTTCGACCCATCGACGCTGCCTCATGTTGAGTTCCTTCTGGTTCAATATGTGTTGGAGGCTTTTGTGATCAGTGTACACCACGCTCTTCGTCTCATACAAGTAGTGTCTCCAGATTTTTAGTGCGAAGATGACCTCTCCTAACTCGAGGTCGTGAGTAGTGTAGTTCACCTCATGTGTCTTTAGCTGTCTTGAGGCATAGGCGATGACCTTACCTCGTTGCATCAAGACACAACCAAGCCCCTGATTTGATGCATCACAGTATACTACAAAATCGTCTGTCCCTTCGGGAAGGGATAATGCCGGTGCGGTGCATAGGGCTCGCTTCAGGGTTTGGAATGCCTCCTCCTGTTTCTCTTCCCAGTCGAAAGATACACCCTTCTGCGTCAACATGGTGAGAGGCTTCGCAATCGGAGAGAAGTTTTGGATGAATCTACGGTAGTAGCCAGCAAGGTCTAGAAATTGACGAATTTCTGTAGGCGTCCTCGGTGCTGACCAGTTCTCAATAGCTTTAATTTTGGAGGGATCCACGTGGATTCCGTCTTCACTAACCACGTGTCCTAAGAATTCAACTCTTCGGATCCAAAACTCACACTTAGAGAACTTCGTATATAACTTTTCGGATCGCAGCGTTTCCAGGACTCGTCGTAAATGATCCCTGTGTTCTTCCTCGCTCCGAGAGTAGACGAGTATATCGTCAATGAAGATGATGACGAACTGATCTAGATATGGCCGACACACCCTATTCATTAAGTCCATGAACACTACGGGGGCGTTAGTCAGTCCAAAGGGCATCACTACGAACTCAAAATGCCCGTAACGGGTTCGGAAGGCTATCTTCGGGACATCTTCCTCAAGCACTCGTAACTGGTGATACCCAGATCTAAGATCAATCTTGGAGAAGTAACTTGCCCCTTGTAGTTGGTCGAATAGGTCGTCGATACGAGGGAGAGGGTAGCGATTTTTTACCGTGAGTTTATTGTGTTCCCTATAATCGATGCACATCCGAAACGATCCATCCTTCTTCTTCACGAACAAGACCGGAGCTCCCCAAGGTGAGAAGCTCGGTCTTATAAAACCCTTGTTGAGCAGTTCGTTGAGCTGACCGGATAGTTCTTGCATTTCGGCAGGCGCTAGACGATAGGGCGACTTAGCTACGGGAGTAGCTCCAGGGACTAGGTCGATTCTGAACTCAACTTGTCGTTTGGGAGGTAGACCTGGAAGATCCTCTGGGAATACATCAGAGAATTTGCATACAACGGGAATGTCTTTTGGATCTTCCGATTTCTGGCTAGTGTCGACAACGTGAGCAAGAAAGGCGTGGTATTCCTTACGAAAATATTTTTTAGCCTGAATACTGTAGATGATACGTAGGCTCGTACCGGGTTTATCTCCATAGATTAATAGAGTTTCGTGGTTCGGAAGATTCAGGCGAATGGCTTTGTCGGAGCATAGGATATCGGCACGATGGAGACTCAACCAGTCCATACCGACAATGACATCGAAATTCTTGATAGAGACTGGTAAGAGATCGATTGGAAATGAGTGATCGTCTAATGTGAGAGTACAACCTATGTAGATTTCATTAGAGGTTTCAGTTTTCCCGTTAGCCATCTCTACGACGAATGTTTCTTTTAGTGGTTGAGGGGATTGTTTGAGTAAGTGTTTAAAGTTTTAGTTTATGAAGCTTCTTTCTACACCACTATCGAATAAGACATAGGCATAAGAGTTGTTGAGAAGAAACGTACCCGTGACTACTGTGGGATCCGCTACCGCCTCGTTGTGACCAATAGCGAGCAGCCTTCCAGTTCCCCCAGCATTCGCAGCCTTTGGACAGTTCTTCTTGGAATGACCAGCTTCACCGCAGCCATAACACGTCGGGATCACTCCCGAACCGGAAACTTGCGAGATAGGTTTGGGAAGGACCTTGTAGAATCGCACCATATGGCCCTTCCGACCGCAGTTGGAACACTGTAATTCACGGCAGGGGCCGTTGTGGTGAAAAGGGCACTTGGGACACTTGGGTAGATACCCACTGTAAGCTTTTGGTGGTGCAGGAGTGGCTGGAGTAGTAGCAACACGAACCGCCACGATTTGCTGGTCCTTAGAGGAGGTTTGAGTTTTCTTGCCTTTCTTTTTATCCCATCACTTCCTCTTTCTGTCAGATGAATCGGGTGGTGCAGTGGTAGTTGTGGTTGCTGTTGCTGGAGTGGAAGAGATTTCGTGGTTGATCAAACTCTGGGCCAATTCCTTGGCGCTGTCGAAGGTGGTAGGGCATGAGGCTAGAACGTTTCCTTGATACGGAGGCATTAGACCCCATATGTATCGTTCGATCTTCTTGCTTTCAGAAGGGATCATGTTGGGACACATAGCCGCCAAATCGCAGAACCTAGCCGTGTAAGCTATTATGTCGGTCCCTACCATCTTGAGGTTCCAGAGTTCCTCCTCAAGTTTTTGAATTTCGCCCTTCGGGCAGTACTCCTTTCTCATGAGATCCTTTAGAGTGTCCCAGCCCATGGCATTGGCTGTGACCAATGAGAGTGCACTGACATGGTCGTTCCACCATGTTAAAGCCCTATTAGTGAGGGTAGCAGTAGCGAATTTGATTTTGCTCTCTTCGGGGCAAGAGCACATTTCAAATACAGCTTCGGTTCTTTCGAACCATTGGGATAATGCCAGAATTCCTCCAGTACCATCAAAAAAGGTAGGTTTAAGGTTCATGAAATCCTTATAAGTGCATCCCTGCACTCTTTGATGGACTTCACCAAATCTAGAGTTACCACCGCTCGCGTCCCCGGAGTTCATTTAGGCCATGGCTGCTGTCACAGCCGCAGTCACAGCTGTTTGGAACAGCACTGGGTCGAACTGCAGAGGAGGAGGTGGTGGAGGAGAGGTTTAAGTTGCTGGTCTTCCTTTACTTGGACGCTTTCGTGGAGGCATCTTTTACTGGAATATCACAGGAATGATAGCAATAGTAAGAGTCTATTGCGAATTAGGAATAGGGTGTTTCATGGATTAATTTGACATAATCCAAAAATCAGATTGAGAGTCATAGCAGTAGAATAGTTAGCTGCCAATATACTATATTGATAATGTAATACAAGTTTAGGAAAAATTGACCTAATAGAAGGTCTTACATCAAACCATAGGGGAAAATGTTGGCAGTCTAGAGGTCTAGTTAGGGTGCTTTTTAGAGCTAGGATTATTTACAGACAAGAGAGCTACGGAACATTGAGAGGAAAGGCTAGTCCTTTGGTCAAAAGAGTGAGGTAATTAGATGTCTTCTACTGGCGACGGTTACTGGTTGGGCGAACCCTCAGATCCGCTAGTCGACGCATAATTTCCTGAAGGTGTCGATCTTGAACCCTTTGACGTGCTCGGAGTTCCCTAACTTCGGCTCGGGATGCAGCCAGCTGATGCTGCAGCGCCTCGTTTTTCCTTCTTGTCCTGTCCATGGCTTCTTCGAGTTGGCGGATGCGAACCGTGTTGAGATTCGAGTTGGCATCCACTTCTACAACTCGACCAATGGCTGCTTGACCCTGTTCGACATTCCTGGCAATCCTTTGGATCATGATGGGCAGAACCCAGTCCGCTGATCCTCCTTCGCTTATGTTGTAGAAGCTTCGGTCTCCATTTTAGGGTAAAGGCTGACTCTGCTCCTCGCTCCATTGGTGCAAGGATATGGCCCACATAGGAGTGGGACCCTGAAATGCCGGACGGGGGTTGGGGTTCGGAGCTTCAGGAGGTTGATTGTTAACTTCTGGTTCGGAGCTGGAGTTATCCGAGAAGCCTTCAGCATGATGATCATCCAAAGGGATCGGGTGATCATCATCTGACTCCTCATCGAGCCATCCTCCATTGCCCTGGTTTGGATAGTACGGGTCTCCGGGATGGTGGAAGCCAGCCATGCTATCTACGCGAGAAAGGGGGAAGGAAAGGTTAATAGACGTACTATTCTAAGATACTTATAGGATGAATCGTTATTAGTCGACCCAATACTTGCGTAGTGCATACCGATTACATGTAACCGAAGCAAGATAGTCCTTCGAATAAGCAACCCTAACTTCAGACCCCCAATCAAACAAGAACAGGGAATGAAGCAAAGGCTACAAATTCTGAGACTATAGCGCCCTAGTCACATGTAATCATGGTGTATCCACTTAGCAATTATTGTCCTACCAGTAACGACCCTTTTAGTTGTCACATATGTATGTTTTAGAGATACAGAATACTCCTATAGCATTCTTATGGTAACGTTATTGTGGTAGTGTTGGTAAGTTTTTAGACTTGTTGCAATACCACAACCAAGCTTAGGCACATGCTAATCACTCCCAGGAAAACGTAGTTGATCAGGCTACATCTCCCCAAATGTGACTATATGTCTCTAAGCTCAATCGTGCTACCCAACAATCTTAATACTTTTGTTCTGTTCTAGTGTGATACTGACTTTTGTGTTTTATAGTGATGTGTGTATATATATACTTAGTTAGATCTTTTAGATAATTAACAGTATATATTCTTGGTCAGAGTGTTTTAGTCCCGAAGCGTTTATAGTTCGTATATCTTTTATAGGTTGATATACTTGATTCACTATAAACAATGCTCTGATACCAATCTGTCACACCTCAAAACCGATAACGGCGGAATACGTTTCGGGGTGGAGGACGTCATGTACAGTATCATCACGATTGCATAATAGTAAAAACAAGAAACATACAACCATTTCATTACATAGTGAGTTTAATTACAAATGTGTTTTGGAATGTTCAACAAACACCAAAAGTAAATCAAAAATAAGAGATGGATCTTGTATGCTCCACCTTCTCCAAAAAGCCACACCTGTAACTGTCTATCTTTGACCTAAGGATACAAGTTATTTTGAAAACGAATATCAGCATAAAGCTGGTGAGTTCATAAGAGTTTAGTGTGAGATTTTGTATAAAAAGCATTAGAACCGATAGTGTGAAAAGCTGCAATTTACATTCTTAAGTAGTAAAAAAACTCAGAAAATCCTAGATTTTTCCAGAAATACATTGTGAGTGAAAACCTTTAAGAAACATGAAATTTTCATCTTTGAAAACCATTTATTGTAAAAGTATAATACTAAATCTCCAATAAGTAATGCAATATGATAGGTTATGCCTGAAGTCAATAATAGTGGTGCAAACTTCCTTTAGTGTTAGATACTTGATTACTTCGGGATATTAACTTACTTTTAGTTTAGTATTTTAGTGTGGTTATAGTGTATTTTTGTATGTTACCGATAGTGTGAGTAATAGAGGACCCCATGACCTTCCCAGTCATGCACAGTGTAGTGAAGTAGTGGCATCCCTGGACCTGTGCGGCTCGGACTGAAGTTAACAGTCGGGATGTAATAACGTCTGCCCCGTATAGATCTATACATATAGCATCGTCTTCCTGTCAGAAGACTCTGGGCGTAGTGCATAACGAATAGAGTATCTCGTAGTGGGTTAGTGTGTTATCTCTTGGTTAGTGCTTTCTCTTATATTATAGTGTAATAGTCTTTTGTATAACTCGTAGTGTTTTCTCTTATTAGTGTATAGTAATCGTAATAGAGTGTATTAGAGTGTGTAGAGTAGTAGCTATAGCGAGTAATAGTGGCTTTAACTATACCTATTATAGTTAACTTAGTGTGTATGATTCTTGTCAGTTTAGTGGTTTAAACATCAAATGAAATGAAAATACTCGTATCCAACACTAATATATATGATATATAACTAAGAAATCAAGAACAGTCGGACGGATAACAACTACCCTAAGCCCATAATCAAACAAGAACAGGAAATAAGGCGAGCTATCGGTCCTAAGTCCTTCAAGTCTTACTTATATAAATATATTGGTGTGGTTACATTTTATAAGGAATTTATTTAATAAAAATCTTGTCAAAAGGGAACATTTAGAAAATTGTTATTTTATCCAAAATAGTTTTGAAAACGAAAATCCTTTTTATAAAACATAGTGGTAAATCACATGTGATTTAAACTACGGATAGTGAATCACATGTGATTAATTTCCGTAACATGATTAATTGACTTGTATTAATTTCCATAAACATGTATAATTGACTTGTATCCCCCCCCCCCCCTAAAACATATAAAACATTTGAAAGGTTCATTAAAAGGGTATGAACTCACAGTTTATCGAAGGGTTCGAGTGTCAACAGATGCCCTGATTGCCAATGGTTCCTATAAATCATGTGATGACACACAATTGGGTTAGAACTAGGATGTTTCATGCTTAAACATGATGGATAAACATTCTTAGGGATCGGCATAACTGAATACAAGTGTCTCATGATCCATACTTAATGATTCATGCAAGTTTAGGGCCAAAAGTGGGCATTTGAGTGAGTGCATGGCCTAGAAATTGAGTGTGCAGCTAAGGTGTATGGCCAGAAGGGTGTGTGAGGCTGCACACAAGTGTGTGCGGCCGTTCAGTGTGTGTGTGCGGCCGTACACAGGAGTGTGCGGCCGTACACTCCTCTTGTGAGTCCAAATGAAGTGTTTGCTCTTCACACTAAGGAGATTTTAATGTGTGCCGCCCCTCATGAAGGTGTGCGGCCATACACCTTCAAGGGTTCATGAATATGATGAACATGATGAGTTTTAAGGCTTAGGACTCAAGTATTTACCACTAATAAGCTTGAAGATGAACTAGATCACAAATATGAGGTCTTCAAGGTGTTCTTGGTTCAAGATTTTAGAGAGAGAAAGTAGGGAGAGAGTAAGGAGTATCCAAATGAATGAATGAAGAAGGTACCCAGCTATATATATGTTTGGGTGTGAGGCTGGAGGGTGTGCGGCCGCACACATGGGTGTGTGGCCGTACACACAAAAGTGTGGCCGCACACACCTCTTTTGGTGTCTTT
The DNA here is from genome assembly GCF_051521515.1 of Lactuca serriola. Taxonomy (NCBI): domain Eukaryota; kingdom Viridiplantae; phylum Streptophyta; class Magnoliopsida; order Asterales; family Asteraceae; genus Lactuca; species Lactuca serriola. Next base: position 253,069,588 of record NC_136410.1, on the reverse strand, counting down.
AATCTGATTTCATGATGCAAAACACTTTCCAATACCTCCTAAGACCCATGACTAGACTATATTGTGTCCAAAACACACATTCGGAACCACAAGATTTACAAAGGGTGATGAATTCAAGATTTAAAGACAATACGCGGACAAATTACATAGGATGAAAGTTTCGGGTTGTCACACTATGGAACGCTAAGATACACCCTAATGGCACCATCGTTTTCCATGTTTGTTTATACCTTTCAGATTAGTTTTTTTTTTCCTTTGTTTGATAGAATATAAGTTCAATAAATTATATTTACTTTTGTCTAATAGCTTCTTTTTGATATATTTTGAGTTACTCATAATATAATTTACGAAATTGGATGTGGTTTGTGTTATTTCTATATAATTAAATCCTATAAGTTTTCCTACATACTGATGCTAAGTACATTTCTGATTATTAGTTTTCTAAGTAAAATAATGAAGCATCAAGTAAGCCTATATATTACATTGGAATGCATAGAGGAACTCTAAGATTAGTAATTTAATGTCATTTCCTTTTTTATTCTGCCACGAATGCCCATATAGTTCTTACGTTTTTTTGTTGGAAATTTCTTTCTCTGATTTGCTCATTTAACCATTTTATTGTTTGCTTTTGAAACACAGGTAGGTGTAGTTTAGTTTTTTGATTTTAGTCATTCTTAAATAGATTGAGACAAAGATAAATAACTAATTTATTTCTACATCATTTTCCACATTTGTTGATATTAGTTACATTATCCTGCTTAATTAAAAAAATGGTACTTTCATTGCTAATAACTGCCTAGATGATGAAGCCACCTTTGATACATTTGCGTTCATGACTTCTTGATCAGTTAATAAAGGGATAGTTGCAAACAAAACATACATCATGTTTGTATATATAACTATCCATGGGTATATTGGTAAATTGGATAAGCTTACAACTCCTTCAACATCATACGCTAAAGATTTTTCCATTCCATATTAAGCATCTTTATTAATTAACTAGGTTACAACCAGTGGGAACCACGGGTAAAAGATTTAGGAAAAACAAAAAATTTTAAAGTTCTTAAAACAATTTTTTTGTGCTTTTTATACAATTATAATAATTCTTTTAGGATTTGATAAAAAAACATCGTGTTTATGTAACCGTTTTTTATATCAATGATTACTTTGATTACCAAAATAATAACCAAGTGACAAATTCTAAAACAATGAAACTACACTGCCCTTTCATGGAAAAAACCATACCATGTGACAGAAAACAAAAAAAAAAAAAAAAAATCAAAGTACGTTGCCATTTCATTCAAAAACACCATACAAGTGACAAAGAACTTAAAAAAAAATATATGTTAACAGAAATGGTGCCTGTGTAAAAGATCACATAAATGGTCCGTGTTTAAAAATCGTATTTATGGATTGAGTTTAATTTCATTGACAATAGGCATGAATGTTGGAAACGTAAGGAATAAAAGGGTAAAAGAGTAATTTGACTTAGCATTTCACAAATACCATTGAGTTGACACGTCTACAATTTGGACTCTTTTATTAAGATAGGGATTAACTAAATAAAATGTAGTAAAATTTTATAAACAAAACTACAAAAGTAGTGCATAAAAAATCAAATTATATTTACACTTGCATGACTTCGGTGGTAAAAACAATACTAACTGTCATCTTATCTAACTCTCTGACACCTCTAAATAAACTTGTCAAAAGGAGGGCAAATTCGGAAATTTACATGTTCCTCCTCCTTGCTGCAATTATTGCAATGTACTTTAAAAGTGAATCATATTTCAAATCATATTAGAAAACATGTTTTTGAATAATTTCAATTCTGATTGCTTCACATATGAAGTAAACAACAATAACAAATATACAACAATTATTGTATAAAAAATATTTTAACCATTTGTGAAGGACAATCAAGTCAACCCTAAATGTCTATTCTTGTGTATACATTTAATAACTTTAATAAAATTTTAAATAATTAGTATTCATTAAAGTTATAAAATCATTATTTAATGGTAATTTTAATGAAAATTTAAATAATCAATATAAAAGTCTAAACAAAAATTATCTCTTGTTAATTTAATAAAACTTTAGTAATATTTGTTTTTTCATTACCATTTTTAATGATCGGTGTTTTTTTAGTTACCCGTGGTTCCCCACGGGTTATAACCTTATATATATATATATATATATATATATATATATATATATATATATATATATATATATATATATATATATATATATATATATATATATAGGCTTAGGTTATTTTGTTTCTAGTAACTATTGTGTGCTAGAATGCATAGATCTGGACCATCGGATGAAATATAATTAAAGGTCATGATCTGAGGGTCTGTGATATTAGAATAAGATAACATGTACCATATAATCACACAAATTCAGCATAAAGACATGTTAGTCAATTAAGCTATATTAAAAAAGGAAATTTTTAGATTTTTAGGAATAATTAATTTCTTTGTTTTTTAAAATCTGAATATTTTAAATTAATTGAAATTTAAAAATATGATTTTATTCTGTCGGAATGATAGAATGTCAACCATAAATTAGTAAATATATTTTTTGATTTAATTATGTCAAAATGACAGAATGGTAAACCATAAACTAGTAAAGACATTCTGAAAGAATACACAAAATCAATTCTTGAACTAATAATATACTAAATAATTACATTGTATAATTGTGATTCATTGAATAATAACAACATTCTGAAAGAAAAAAGAAAAAAAAACATCAAAATCTAAAAAAAAACACTAATCTATTCTGAAAAAATATTATTTTTAAGCAACACTTTATACATTGTAGCATAACACATTCTAGTATAATACACTTTTGTTCTCTATGTTTTTATCTTTCTCCATATCAATGTTAGCCTCTTCAAAACCTAAATCCACAAAGAAAACATAAACAAATTTCAAATGCATTCTATGAGAATAAAAACTATAAATTCTGACAGAATGTATTAAAGACTATAAAGTTTGTTAGAATATAGTAGAAAATAAAAACTATAAATTCTGATAGAATTTAGTAGAGACTATAAAGTCAACCATAGAGTATCACAAATTTATTATCAGTTAATAATATACTTGTTGTTAACAATTGTTCTCAGACATTCTAACAGAATACATTTATATAACTAAATTCTAATAGAATACATTATAGAATTCAAGACCTGGGATTGAATCATCAACACATATCTGCATTCATTCCCATAAATTTTGAAGTTTGCTATATAACTCTATAAAAAAACTAGATATCAGCCAATATTTCTTATAATTCGATAAATAAAATACTAGATAGCAACCAATATTTCATATAATTCGATATGGAAAATACAATAGATAAGTAGACATACATAAATTAAAAGTTTTTTTTATGCGACCATATGATAAACAGATGTTACCAATATTCATTTAACGACAATACTAAGATAACAAATAATTGATTTAAAACCTTGATTTCTTGCAATTCACGTTAACAAATATAATAAAATAAACAAAACATCATAATATTTGAAAACGTTCAAAGTTAGAATTCCAAATAACAGACAAAAGTGTCGCTTGTTAAATCATTGTTTAATTTTCTGTTAATTAATATCCTTCCTACTACTTTTCACTTAGAAGCATGATTTTTTTCTCTCATTATAATCCTATGCTTTTGAACTCAAATCAAATAACATGTTTTTCTCAAACGAAATTCCAATGCAAAATCAGAATTCGAGTAAAAAACATACGAGAGCTAAGAATTAAAGAGGAAATCCTTATATGTTAACAGACAATTGTGGTGTTGGTGTACAATGACAACGGCGGAGACGGAGCAAGAAGAAGCGGCAATGGTGATATGATGCCAGTAATGATGAGAAACGTGATGAGGAAGATCGATGGCTTATAGGGTTTTTAAACTGATTTCTCTAATTTTAAGAGATGTTAAAGGTTTTAAATATTTACTATAATTAAATGCGGTTAAAATCACAATTATACCCTTACTTATTTAATAAATAAATAAATTAATTGCTAATTTGTGATTGATACATTCATACACATATAATTTGCTTGAAATATTTGAACACACACACACACACACACACACACACACACATATATATATATATATATATATATATATATATATATATACTCTAATAAATGAATGTTATTTTGCCACATGTCATCTTCTCATTCATTTGGACACATGACATTTTCTAAAATTTTTAGATTTTCTATTTTCTACTTGTCATTTTATTGTATTTTTCATTTTATTAAATTAAAATTCCATATTTAATATGTAAGGTAATATATATATATATATATATATATATATATATATATATATATATGTAAGATATTTATTAGAAAATGGTTTATATATATAATGTATTCAATACATTAAAGCCTTATTAATTTTAATAATTCAAATTTTTTCTCATTTTTCTTATAAATTTAAAATTTTCAAATTGTTAAAATTTTATATATATATTTTTAAATAAACTCATATAATACTTTGTGTGTGTATATATATATATATATATATATATATATATATATATATATATATATAATATATATATATATATATATATATATATATATATATATATATATATATATATGGCTTGGTGAATATGTAGCTGTCATGTATACAAGTTTAAATATAAAACTTGATAAAACTACGTAGTTTCGTTTAAAATCATTTAAATTACCTTCCTATTATGTGAAATTCATATATTAATTATTTAGTTTTTCGTTAATTTTACAACCAAATGGTAAAAACCTCATCTATTTTTTTTCATTTGCGAACGTATTGTCCACCATCTCAAAATCTATTTCAACCATCTTTATTTTCTAATATATATGTTTTCATATGTAACTGGGTATATCGAAGTTATAACAACTTTTTGTGAATCATGATTTTTCATATCTACAAACAGTTGCTTCGCAGCACAACAAAAAGCAATAAAGAAACAAGAATATGATGAAGTCTGAAAACAATTTTAAACAATAATATGATGAAGTCTGAATACAATTTTATATTCAAAAATTGTTAATATAGTTTTGTTATTTATTCATGAATAGAATATTTCAAACGAAAGAAGATACACACAGTTTAACTTCGTGAAGATGTTTATTTATGTTGTATTTGGTCATTTGAAAACATTTAACAAAAATATAGTAAAAAAAACTGGCGCAATTAGGTGGAGTGAATGCAGCAGGAAAGAGACGAATGACTTGGAGAAAAATTAAGAGAAAATGTAGATCGAACATGAATAATCTTCTATTATTATGTAAGATTTAATCAAAACTACATAGTTTTGATGTGTTCTATATGTATGCTTATATACCTAACAGCCTTATATTCACTTTTGCCATATATATATATATATATATATATATATATATATATATATATATATATATATATATATATATATATATATATATATATATATATATATATATATATATCTTAAATATTACTAAAAGAAAAACCTTATGACATCATTTTAAATAATCTGGACCATTGATTGTATTTTAATCTTATTTTTTCCATCCTTAGATCAAATTGCTGACATCATCTTCCCCATATGGAATATATTTAATTCCAATAAATGATTTCCAATAATCAATCAATAACTTACATTCGTTGAAATGGAATGTATTTAATTCCAATAAAAGCTTTCTATATTTTACATCTTGAATTTTCAGTTATAAATATTTTAATATGGTCAGTTTTAAAAACATATTACTAACAAATCATTTCAATCAAGGCCTTAATATCAATCATTAATATAAATCCGTTTATATTAGTAAACCATTAATATAAAATCTTTTTTTATTAGGAAATCATTAATACCGAAAAATCATATTCAAATTATCACATACATATACGATTCATCATTGAATCCGCGACTCACATTTATTTTCTATCGTTTCTTTTCTTCAAACCTTCTCCTACAACATCGTTAATATTGCTTATAACTTTCATCATCATTCTCAGCTATAAACATTCGCTCTTGTGCGCTAGAAGGTAGTACCTTCTTTCGCTTTTTATATTTTTTTCGATTATTTTTTGTTCCTATATCAAATGTATGTATTCATATATTTGGATTTTCTTTGTCACAAATTACATGAAATCAGTTAACTATTTTTCTAAAACTTTTCAAATAGACATGAAAAGATATTAGGTACCTTTAACAAAACAAAAATTAACTATCTTGGGAACTGACATTAATCGCTAAAATGTTACTTTTATATATTAGAGATGATTATGATTTTTTTTTTATAATTTTTATATGATAAGAATCCGTTTAATTTTGGCATGATTTTAAAATATCATTGAAATTATTATGTTTTTGTATATCATATCAACCTATTTTTTTTATCTTTGTATAGTAACAATAAAATATATTAATTTACACAACAAATATAGATATTTCAAATTTTGTAATATTGCTATACCTTATAAAATACAACTCCCTCCAAAATAAATTTTCGCCAGTAACTTCATCCATAATTTCAACAAATTTAAATTTGTATATTCTTTATATAATTTTTTTTAATGATCCTGATTTTTTTTTTCTCCAAAAGTATATCAAACATTTACGTCTTAGATAATGCTGCCTTATTATAATTATTATTTTGCAAAAGTATATCCGTTTAATGAGGAATTTGATATAATAAAGGAAGTGAATGTTAATTAAAATGAGATATATATTCCATAATTATTACATGAGTTTATTAAAAAAATTAATATCAATGTGTAAACATTAAGCATTTTTAAAGTGAAATTTCAGAATACATACAAACGATGATGTTGTACAATGAAATATAAAATTGAATAGACTGAAAAAAAAAATTATTAAAGCAGTCAATCTTGAAAATAACATAGTTATGAAAAATTATAAAGTAATATAAAAATTATAAGATATTAGGAGATTTGTAAAAAGTACATTTAGTAAAAGCGTTATGGTTATTAGAAAAAATAAGACCGTTAAGATTAGTGAAAATACAATATATAAACTAAATTATCACGATAGTAATGAAATGTCATTATTTGATATTTCATATAATTGAAAGATATATCAAATTACATTGATGATATACTAAAATTATTCAAAGTTGCGCCAAAACTAATGCAAAGTTCTTGCGAACACCAAATAAATAAGAACAAACATAAAAGGTAGCATTTATATTTATAATCAATTTAAAATAAACCAATCATGATTTAGAAAAGAATCTCTATTGATGATATACTAAAATTAAATCTATATAACATTTAACATTTTATAAATTATATTACATAACTTTATTTGAATAAATGAAATACTTGTCAATATTTAATTCAATAGAAAAAAACGGTATATTGGTTGTCAATATATGTTTAAATTAGGTAACATTATTATGCAAGGAACGTCTAATTAAAATGTTTATAAATATATAAATATCATAACTATATGAAACGAAGAAAGTCGTTCAGCTAATAAAACAAAAAAATGATGTCTACCAAGAGATCTTTCAATGATTATATATATTTATCGTTTTCAATGTATTTTCTACACATTTCAATAATACTAATAACCATATATTTTTTATAATCATTATACACTATCTATAAACGATTATATGTTTTTTTATGCGTTTCCCGCATTTAACGCGGGCTATAATCTAATATATATATATATATATATATATATATATATATATATATATATATATATATATATATATATATATATATATATATATATATATATATATATATATAATAGTTTTTATCATAACTATAGAATGAAAGTGGAGCAACACAGTAAACGAATAAAGTGAAACTCAGAAGATGTTTCTTACAAAGTCATGAATAAGATAGTCAACAGATGCATACGAAGAACCACCCTTTATCACGGCCACTCTACTCTTCTCGCTCATCTCTTTCACCTTGGTTCTAACGTCGTTATCCTCCATCAGTCGTCTTATTCCTCTTTCTATCTCCTCCGCCATGACTATCACCTCATCCGCCTCGTGATTAAACATATCCTTTTTATAATCCAATTTTATCTCCACCGCCAATCCAAGCTCCACCACCATTTCAAACGCATTAATCTGCTGCTCGGCGTAGATCGGCCATGTCGCCGATGGTACACCGAACCACAAACTCTCCAACAACGAGTTCCACCCACAGTGAGATACGAACCCTCTTACTGCATGGTGAGCTAGCAAAGCTACCTGTGGGACCCACCCAGTCACTTTTCCGATTCCGGCAGTGCGTTCTAGGAATCCTTCCGGCAATATGGTTGCTGGATCCTCGTAATCAGTTGGGGCTCTGTTTGTTTGATCTGACGGAGGACGACGGAGGGACCAAACAAAATGGTAGCCACTCCGCTCTAAAGCATGTGCTATCTCCTTTACTTGGACCTCCTCAAAACTTCCCATACTCCCGAAACACAAGAACACCACCGAAGAAGGCGGTTGACTGTCCAACCACCTAATGACATCATTTTCCGACAAGTTTCCGGCAGCAGCTTCTAGGTTGAGTATGGGGCCCACTGCATACACCGGCGGAATGGTGCTGTCTTCCATTAATGACTTGATCGCGTGTGTTTCCAATTCCATGAATGTATTAACCATGATTGCTTTAGCTTGTCTAAGTTTCCGAGCAGACCACAGAAAAATCTCCAGCCCTTCTCTAGACTTGATAGTGGCTGGAAACACCTTCGTGGGCACCGGTTTGACAAAACTCGGAATTGATATCATGGCATCTGAGCTGTTGCTTAATTCAAGAATGTCTTGCTTATGATCATCACAAAGTGTCTGGATATAGAACATAAATCCAAGAAAACCAGCATTAGAAGTGAAGAAAACATAGGTGGGAACATTAAACTCATTAGCGACATCTATCATCGCCGTGCAAAACATGTCAACGACGAACCCTGCGACCCGACCTGAACCCGGTTTATTTATCATATCGGCCACGACGTCTCTTACGTATTTGCAATGACTATTGATAAATGCTTGAGTGGAAGCCACCGGAGCTTTGGAGTCCATAACTGGTGGGGTTTCGTCTTGATGGAGTTGTATGAAGGATATGCGATCCATGGTGCTTTTAGATAACGAATCTATGTATGTGGTGATAGCTGAGCCAGAACCGAAGGTTGGATTAGGAAGCGGCTTTATTACAAGGACAGTGATAGATAGGTGGTGAGCTCGACTCACGAGTAGTTTTGCGATCTCGATGGTGGACATGATATGACCAACCCCAGGTGCAGGGATGAATACCAGCTCTGCAATTGTGGTTGCCATTTGTTTTGGTTGATCTTTTTGAAGTGAATGTTTATATGCAGTTTCGATGATATTTATGATATTGTTTCATTGGTGGTAGCAGGAACGCGTAGCAATCTAGTGCACATACAATAAAGTCTTTAAAGGTTTGAGCTTTTTGTCAAAAACAATTTCAGATGAAGTCTTTAAAATTTGAAAGCCTACAGAGAAGAGTTTTTTTAAACAAAGTTTTTCGAATGATATTATTAATTAAGAAGTTCTATAAGTAGAGTTTTTATTTTTCAAATAGAATATTAGTTTATTCGCTTTTTATATGTAATTGGATTTGCAAGGACCCATAAAAAACTATGTGAAAAAAATTCTCATATTTTGAATATTTATTAAGTTTTATTTGTAGGTTGGTGATACCACAAAAATTCCTTTCAAAAACCTGACTATTGTGGATGTGCCTATAGCATCCATAATATGTGAACACAAATTAAAGGCCTTATATATACAAAATATATACAAAAGTACTTTATAAAAGGTCGTAACCATATATTATAAAACTAATTAAACTTTTTATAATAAAAATTTATAATTATTAATTAATTATTTTAAATAAATCATTTTAAATAAATTATTAATTAAGAGATATATCAAATGTTTAAAGTTATTATAACTTCAAATTTAACATATAATTAGAAAATATAAATTTAAATTTTGAAATGAGTTACCTAATATATCTACATGACACATAACATAATATTAATAAGGAGTTATATTAGAGTGACACTTGACAAAATAAGATTAAAATTATTTATTTATTAGAATAGAGATTATAAAAAGTAACACTAGTACCTAAGGTATTTTATAGTGCGAAGCATATTTTAGGTGGTTTATTGTAAAAACTACATTATTAAATGGTTATAGCATTAGAAAATAAGAGAACCACATTAAAAAAACACCCAAAGAGAACTCCCGGTACATTTGTTAGTGTGGTTCACAAAGAATTAGTATTAGAAACGATTTTTTGGTATGACTTGTTGTGAAGGCATCATTAAATTACGATTTTTTGTGCTATATTTTGAAGAGCGCATCAAATAAAACCTAGCTATATCCATTTAGGTGTTTCTGTAAACACAAACATGCTTCTTCTTGGTGCAGTTTCTCTGCAACATAAATACATAAAAACTCAAAATATTCTCATTAATTGTTTCAATATCCCGGTTCAAAAAAAAATTGTTTCAATATCTTCATTAAAGGTAATTTTAATTTTACTATTCTTTTGATTTTATTCTAACTATTTATTTATTAAATGATTTTTTATTGTTATTTTTAAATAGATTTTTTTTGTTGATTATTAACATGTTACAGTTTACATAACTTGTTCATTTAAAATCAATATATTTATATTCCTTTTTTGTTTATTTTAATCTTCAGATGAATTGTGATTATTGGCTGTACAAAACTTCACGTTTTTTGAATTTTACATAGAGGGTGTTCGAACTTTTATTAGCGTTGCCGAAGTAAATCGTGTGAATAAAGAAAGTGGATCAATTTGTTGTCCTTGTAACGTTTGTAAAATTTTTTAAATGTTTAATTGTACCGAAGAAATAGGGTATCATTTGTTGCAAAATGGTTTTGTGCCAAATTAGACTTGTTGGTCAAGACATGGAGAAACACTACTTGATTGTAGCACATCGTCAAACAATTTACATATTAATAATAGTACATACAACAACGATTCATATCTTGATGATGATAATGACCCTAATGAAAATTTCAATGAAATATTTGATGACATGGAAGCTAATATGGGTGATGTTGAACAAGAAAAATTACAACGCTTATTTGAAGAAGCAGAAAAACCATTATATAGCGGTTCCAAATTTATGAAACTTAATGTTGTATTGAGTTTGATAAACTTAAAGTCAAAAAACGGATGGACTGATAAAAGTTTGACACACTACAAGAAAAAGACCCTTTTACGACGTACAAACAACGATACTCAATTTATGTTACGCAAAAGAGAGTGACATTAAAAAAGTGTCGTCTCTTCAAAAAATTTAAGGATTTAAGTCATGCATTATTGCGTGCCCCTAAATTAGTGTCTTAAAAAAAAAAAAAAAAAAAAAAAAAAAAAAAAAAAAAAAAACACGGAGGGCACCTATAATAAAATGTGCGTCGTCTAAAGATGTCGCTTTATAAATTTTTATGGAACGCGCGTTCCATCCGGGGGTAAATGAAATCCTAAAAAATAAAAAACCCCGCTATCTTTTTCTTCTTTCCCTCTTGCCCTAATTATCGACGATGCTTCCTTTCCCTCTTGTCTCTCTCAGTCGCTACCTAGGGTTTTTATTTAAAGCTTGAATCGATCGACTGAGGTAACCAAAGTTCAAGCGAACTGGGAAAGGGTTTTTCAGTGAAATCTACTGTTACTCTTTGAAATCGGATTCAATCCCAAAAAGTAGAACCGCTGCCTCTTCCAATTAGCAAGAAAAAGGGATAATGTCACAGTAGCATATGGAACTTTCTTCAATTGGCTAATTTGGTCCTTAAAGTTTTTTTGGTACATTAGGCTAGTAAACTTGTAAGTGACCTTTTAATTACACTATTTTATCAAGTTTTAGACGGTTTCCCGGTTGACCTTTTATATATGTGAATTAATATATATTTTTTTGTCTAATCCCATGCCACGTGAGATATGCCACGTCAATTAATGATATAAGAAGCTTAAATCCTATCGTCTTCAACTATCGAACTTCAATTGTCTTCATTATTCAACTGTAAAAGAAACCGAGTTAGGGTTTGTGAAGCATTCTTGTGATTGAGCTGAAGAAACAAAAAAGTCGCAGCACTGGCACAATCGGAACCTAATGGAGTGTTTGTGATGGTGGAACTCAACTACCAAGGGGTATTTAATTGAAATCCTTTCTCTTACATTGGTGGTGTGAAAACCATGTTCACTGATGTTGACTTTTCTTCTATGACTTATTATGAGTTTGTGACCTTCTACGAACGTTTCATGCATGAAGAGTGTAAAAGTTTTACTACTGTGAACCAGGAAATTCCCTGATGGAAGGGCTTAATCCCATTTCAAATGAAGTGGAATATGCTGCTTTTATTTTTGATGCTTATGGAACAGATGGTGTAATTTCAGTTTATGTGGATCATATTGGGGTTGGTGTTGATGGGTGGCTTGATGATGATGATAATGATGTTGATGAACATGAGTCTTATATTGATGGTGAAAATGAAGATAACATAGATGAAGTTAGGAATATTGCCTTTGAGTTTATTGAGGATGTAGTGCACATGAATAGGACATCAAATGATCCTTTCTTCAGTAAGTTCTGTGTTGATGATGAGGATGAAAACAACATTGTAGATGATGACAATAGGAGAGAAGTTGAAGTTAACATACAAACTCATTCCATATTTAATGAGCTATTACATTGGAAAAAACAAAAACCAATTCTAGGGATAAGATTTAAGGGTTTAGAGCAAGTAAAATCAATGTTGTGTAACTATGTTGTAGCTAATGGATAGCAATTGTGTTTTGAAAAAAAATGATAGGACAAGACTTTTGGTGAAGTGTAGCAAGGGTGCTTGCACATTTAGATTATGGACTTCTTGGATAAGTGATGAAGAGGGTTTCCAAATCAAATCACTAAAAGCTTATCATAATTGTGCTAGGAACTTCAAGTTTGGATCATTGGTGACATATGCATGGATTGGGAGTCACTATACCAAAGAGATTGTACAAAGTCATATAATAAGTGTAAGGAAGCTTAGGTTGAAGGTAACGGCCAAGTTTGGTATCCAAGTTAGTATGGGGCAATGTAAAAGAGCAAAGAAGTATGTACTGAAACTTGTTGAAGGTAGCCTTGTTGAACATTATGGTAAGCTATGGTCATATTGTCATGAGATTTTAAGGACAAATTGTGACATCCTCATTTTCACGGCCAGAAAAGACCGATTTTGTTTATGCTTTATAAAAATCAGAGTATCTATTTTAATAAAAATGTTGCGGAATTTGTTCCTATTAAAACATGATAAATACGTTATAAAAGCATTTCCGAAGAATTTTTTTATTCATTTAAAAACATTTTTGGGATGTCATTGTCAATATAGAAACATAAGCATAAACAGAACTTACATTCATTATCACTAGTGATTTATATCTTCTTAATCTCTCAGTGTAATGTGACTTCATATCAACACCTATGATATAAGTAAACTGAGTGGGTCAGGTTGGGAAACCTGGTGAGTACATAGAGTTTTCAACCCACAATAATATAATTATTATGTTTAAACATTTAAACAATCAACCCAATTACCCATCCCCATTATCTTCTTTATTCTACTCTAAGAATTCAGCTATTCCTTGTTTATTTATTCCTAAGGGTTATCCTAAGGAATAGGCACGAAATCCATCGTTGCCAAGGTTTACTCAATAGGCACTAAATTCATAGTTACCAAGGTTTATCTCATTTATTGACAGTATCGTTTCCGAGACTCTTCTCGCAATACAGGTCAATGGGTTTTATCTCGTTTATCGACGGTATCGTTTCTGAGAATCCACTCGCAATACATGTCGATGGGTTTTTAGAGTACACCTGGTGAATACACAGTTCAAAACACCTACAAGTTGCGAGCCTGCTAGTGTCCACTGGACTGTCTAGAATAGTCTGTGGTTGTCATCCATACTCTGCTGGATGACAGGGCCATCACTTGGGTAAAAGGCTTCTCTCATGGTTCACCTCTCACCCTTACCTCATGGTCTATATCACCTCTTTCTCATTTTATTTTTGTCACACATAAACTATTTCATCTACCCATGTTTTACCCAACACATTTTGTAGATATAAAATACGTATACATTTTAAATAATTTAAAACATGTATGAAGATCCTTCACCCAGCACAGACAACAAGTATTCAGACAATATACACACATAGCACGTAGTTTATATAAAATACTTCATATCTATGTGTAAGCTGAAAGTAACTATGCACTCACTTGATACGGTGGTGACTCAGCACTCAGACAGCGCTTCGATACTCTCAAAACAATTTTCCTTCAATAAAACCTACTATCACTACCACTAGGGTTTAGTCTAACGATAAACGCGACAAATTAATAGTCTAACTATTATTACTATTATATAAGCGTTAAACGATACTTATATAACTCATAATAATAGCCCAAATAATTATTTGAAGGACCTAATAACATTACTATAATTATTTGAAAGTTATATTAAAATTACATAAGCGTAGCTTACTTGCAACGGATTTTAAAGAAAACCGGGCTTTGCTCAGAGCAGCGTTTCGAAACCGAAAGACCCTTTTTCTTGGGACTCCGGGAGCCTCGGGGCTTCCTTCGGGTGTTAGGGGGGTTTCCTAGGGTTTTGGGGGGTTAAAATGGTTTAGAGAGAGAAAGACTGTAGAGAGAGAATGAAGAAAGGTGTGAAAAACTTGGAAAGGCTCGCACCCTATTTATAGGCCGGAGGACTTCAGATTACACTGGGCGTACGCCTCGGATAAGGCCACCAGCTCGGATCCAGCTATCTTCGTACGTCGGATGGATATGGACGAGGGTACACAGGGCGAACTGACTTCGGACGCGGGGCGTATGCGAGGGCTACGTGTCATCCATCCGAAGCGAGGCATGATTAGCAAGCGACGGTCCAGATAATGCCACGTCATCAATCGAGCAACAAGTTTCGCAAATTTGAGTCTACACTTTAAAAATTCGTATCTTTCACATGCGAGCTCCGTTTTTGACGTTCTTTATATCCACGCGAAGGCGGGAACGTACTCTACAACTTTCGTTTAGACTCTGTCGGCTAATTTTGAATTTATTTTAAAAGTTACATTATTAACAGGCCGGTACATGATTGGTCCGTTAAATTCTCATAACTTCTTCATCCGACGTTCGTTTTCACCCATCTTTTTCTCGTTACGCTGCTCTTAATGAGAACTTCGATTCTTGTTTAGGTTGTGTCGGCTAAAAACTGCTTGATCTATTATTCAAATTTCGGGTTGTACACTGCTAATCCGAAACTTCGAAAAATCATAACTTCCTCATACGAAGTCAGATTTGGGCGTTCTTTTTATGGATGCTTTCAGTTTAACATATTCTACGTCTTTCGTTTAGATCGCTAAGGCTAAATCTCATTCTATCATAAATTCACTATTTACGCTTCCCGGTATCGTGTCGGTTCCGTCGCGAAACTTCGACGGGTCATAACTTATTCGTTATAACTCGGATCTTGGTGTTCTTTATATGTACAGAAACCTTGTAACATATACTACAACTTGGTTAAGATTATTTATTCTAAATAATCTTTTGTCAAAAAGTCGTTTTCGACCTTTATTATCTCTAGCCCGGATCTACGGGCGTTACACAAATCCTGGGTCAACTGTGAAACTAGATATGGAGGATGGTCCAGATGGAAAGAAATATTTTAGCAAGTTCTATTGTTGTTTTAGAGGAGTTAAACAAGGTTGGATTGAAGGGTGTAGAAGGATAATTGGTGTTGATGGATGTTTTCTTAAAGGTGTTTGTAAGGGGGAATTGCTTTATGCTATTGGGAGGGATGCAAATGACAAGATATATCCTATTGCTTGGGAAGTGGTTAATGTGGAGAACAAGCAGAATTGGAAGTGGTTTAATTAGTCTCTTTTGATCACTAAATTAATTCCAAATTAATTCTTGATCAATACTAATTAAATAATATGATTATTAATATATTAGAACTTATAATATATTAATAAATCATAAATAACCTTATTCTCAAAAGTCCATCCTATCAAATTGTACTCATGAAGGCAACCCAAAAGGACCATGCTACAATCGGGTCAAGTACATCCCAGTTATAGTTATGGTCTTAGACAGTAAATCCAACAGGATAGTCACAACCATATCATAAAAATCAGATTTTATGATACAAAATAGTTTATAGTAATGATCCTAATCCAATTCTGGCAAAAAAAAACCCGAAAATCTGCCAACAAAATATCCAGCTCGTCGATTATGGCAATGGACTTGTCGAGTTCTTCATGGATTCGTCGGGTTCTTCATAGGACTCGTCGAGTCCAGCAGTCAGAGTGCAGTTTTCAATTTGCTTCAACTTTGAACAATTAAACTGAAACGACCCAAAAATACGACCCCAAAATTTCGTTTTTCAACATAACCAAAAACCATAATCTGAGTGTCATATCATATACCATACATGATGTATCTCAAAATAATAATAAAAAAAAAATATTGTGCGGAAAACTGTATCATATCCATGTCATATAAAAATCAAGAACCAAATCAACTCCCAGGATAAAAGCTGAAGCTGTGGTGTGTGCGATGCCATCATCCCGAGCTCTTCCCTCTACAAGCGGAAGTACCTGAAACCAAAACTGAAACTGTAAGCACGAAGCTTAGTGAGCTCCCCCAAACTACCACATACCATACAATACATATAAATCACATACTGGGCCTTGCCCACTGCATCAGACCGAGGTCTAGAACTAGCTGCATCGGACCGAAGTCCGGAACTGACTCGGACCTTGTCCCCTGCATCGAACCAGAGTCCGGAACTAACTGCATCGGGCCGAAGTCCGGAACTAACTGCATCGGACCGAAATCCGGAACTGACTGCATCGGACCGAAGTCCGGAACTGACTGACCATGACATAGCATAACACATAACAGATATTATAATCACACATACTGCATACTGCATCGGACCGAAGTCCGGAACACATACACGAATATGCTTGAATCACAAAGACATCAAGCACTCTAGCTACTGCATCAGCCTAAAGACCAGAACTACTGATAATTACACGGGCCGGCATTGCGGCCGTAGACCCGTTCCTACTGAAGGGAAACTCACCTCGTGAACTGGCTGCTGAGTGAATAGCTCTGAGGGCTAACTGCTGCCGCTCCGGTATCTCCCCGGCTACAAGTCCATAAACACACTCAATCAAATGCTAAACACTGCACTGGGTAAAATGACTCTTTTACCCTTGGTCAAAGTCAACTCTCTTTGGGCTGACTCGCCGAGTTGGGCCACCCAACTCGCCGAGTCCTACTCTCACTTCTCAGTTCTACACGCTGCTTCTCGTCGAGTGTGGCATCGACTCGACGAGTACCCTCTTGATCCAAGAACTCAGACAATCTTCATCCGACTCGCCAAGCCGTATGAACAAACTCGACGAGTTGTTCATGATCCTAAGAAGATTGCCTTGGACTCGCCGAGTTGTATGAACAACTCGCCGAGTCCCTCCATCACTGAGTCTACCCTCACTCGCTGAGTCCACTCTCTAACTCACTGGATTCACTCGACACTGATCAAAATGAAGGACTCGGGAACTCGCGACCCAACTCGCCGAGTCGTTCTTCCCGACTCGCCGAGTTGCCGCCATGCAACTGATTTTTACTCGATTTTGTTTGAATCCAACACATACAATTGATAGATCTGAGTCCAATAAGCTGATTTACCACGTAAAGTTTCCAACTTTACGTGCACAACCTCATGAATAAGGGAAATAAGGCTAAAAGATGCATAAAATGGGTAGATCTATGATTAATATGCAAGTAACTCCAAAAAGACAGTAGATTTGGGCTCTACAACACCCCATCATTCAGATCTAAAGATATCTCGACTTATTAAGGCATTCATGCAAACATAAGGCTTGGAACAAGCATCAACTAGCTCTTAGGAGAGCCCTAATGGAAGTTTATAGCATATAACAAGAGGGGAACTCCGAAAATACCTCAAATAACTCAGATTTGCCCTTGGATCTTTGCACTACAACTCTTCTCCTTGCTTCTTGCTTCTTCTCCTTCTTCACACCTTCACAAAATGGCACCAAAAACACTTATAAGCTCTCAAGGGAGGATTAGGGTTTTCTCACTGTGTTCTCAGGTTGAGGGAGGCGAGAGTGGGGCTATAAGGTGGTTTAAATAGTGGGCAACCCGGGGATTTAGGGTTTCTCCCAGACGGGCAGACTCGCCGAGTCCAGAATATGGACTCGCCGAGTCGCTAGCTAATCACATGCTCGAAATCCCGACCCTACTCGGTGAGTCAGGCTATGAACTCGCCGAGTCCCTCTTGCAAAACTTCAAAATAAATACCAAGGAATTACCATACCGGACACGGGTCGTTACAATTCTCCCCCACTTATCTCAGACTTCGTCCTCGAAGTCTGCTATGGCTGAACCTGCAAATAACTCTGGGTAGTGCTCCCTCATCTCCTCCTCAGCCTCCCACGTCCACTCAGACCCCTTCCGGTTCTGCCACTGCACCTTTACTAACTGAATTTCCTTGTTCCTCAAGGTCTTGGTCTTCCGGTCCAGAATTGCGACCGGTCTCTCAATATAATTCAGGCTGCTATCAACCTGAATATCCTCTAGGGGAACGACTGCTGACTCATCCACCAGACACTTCCTCAACTGAGACACATGGAAAGTGTTGTGGATCTAACTAAGCTCCTCAGGAAGATCTAACCGATAAGCAACCCGACCCACCCGGGCCAAAACCCTGAAAGGACCAATAAATCTGGGGCCCAACTTGCCCCTCTTCCGGAACCCGATGATACCCTTCCAAGGTGAGACCTTCAGAAGGACCATATCCCCCACCTGGAACTCCAAGTCCGAACGCCTCCTATCGGCGTAACTTTTCTGCTGACTCTGAGCAGTCTGCAGTCTACTACGGACCTGCTGGATCAACTCGGTCGTCTTGAGCACCACCTCTGTGCTCCCAATGACTCGCTGACCGACCTCGCCCCAACAAATCGGGGTCCTACACTTCCTCCCATACAGCATCTCAAAGGGAGGTCGATCAACGCTTGCATGATAACTGTTGTTATACGAGAATTCCGCTAACGGAAGATACGTATCCCAACTGCCACCGAAATCTAGGACACACGCCCTTAACATGTCCTCGAGAGTCTGAATCGTCCTCTCGCTCTGCCCGTCTGTCTGGGGGTGGAAAGCGGTGCTGAAATGGAGACGAGTACCCATCTCGTCGTGGAACCGCTTCCAAAATCTGGATGTGAAACGGACATCTCGGTCTGACACCACCGATACCGGCACTCCATGACGTGCCACAATCTCACGCACATAGATATCGGCTAACTTCTCCGCCGATATACTCTCCTGGATCGGGATAAAATAGGCACTCTTCATCAACCGATCCACTACTACCCATATCGAATCCACTCCACGTGCGGTCCGGGGAAGCTTGGTGACAAAATCCATGGTAATGTCCTCCCATTTCCACACGGGAATGTCTAATGGCTGCATCCTGCCGTGAGGTCTCTGGTGCTCCGCCTTGACCTTCCGGCAGGTCAGGCATCTCTCGACGTACCAGGCGACATCCCGCTTCATGCAGGGCCACCAATAATCAGATCGAAGATCTCGGTACATCTTCGTCGCCCCTGGGTGGATAGAAAATCGAGACTTATGAGCCTCATCCATCAACACTTGCCGTACTCCACCCCAGTACGGTACCCACACTCTCCCGTGAAGCGTCAGCAAACCACGACTATCATAATCAAACGAGGCTACTCGGCCCACGATCCTCTCACACTTCTGTCTCTCCTCCTTGAGACCCTCTACCTGAGCCTCCTTGATCCGCTCCAACAACGGAGTGATCACTGTCATCCTCAAACATAGATCCCTGATAGGGGCCGCCGACACCTTGCGGCTCAGGGCATCGGCCACCACATTGGCCTTCCCTGGATGGTATAGGATTTCACAGTCGTAATCCTTTAGCACATCCAACCACCTCCTCTGCCTCATATTCAGACTCGGCTGATCCATAAGATACCTCAAACTCTCGTGATCCGTGTAAATAGTACAACGAACCCCATAAAGGTAATGCCTCCAAATCTTAAGGGCAAACACAACTGCCCCCAGCTCCAAATCATGAGTAGGATAATTAGCCTCGTGAGGCTTCAACTGTCTCGAGGCATAAGCTATCACATGGCCTCGCTGCATCAAAACTGCTCCCATACCTGTGATCAAGGCATCACAATAGACTACAAAGTCCTCTACTCCCTCTGGCAAGGTAAGGATCGGAGCCTCGCATAATCTCTGCCTGAGGGTCTCAAATGTTGACTGCTGCTCAGGACCCCAACGAAATACCACTGACTTCCTGGTCAGTCAGGTGAGCGGCACTGCTATCTTGGAGAAATCCTGAATAAATCTCCGATAATACCCTGCCAACCCCAGGAAGCTCCGAATCTCAGATGGAGACTTCGGGGCCTCCCACTGCATCACGGCCTCAATCTTGGCCGGATCTACCAAAATACCCTTCTGGTTGACGAGGTAACCAAGGAACTGCACCTCGCGCAACCAGAACTCACATTTGGAGAACTTTGCGAAAAGTCTCTCCCTCCTCAAAGCCTCCAGCACCTCCCGCAGGTGCTCCTCGTGCTGCTCCTGCGTCTTGGAATATACCAAGATATCGTCTATGAACACTATAACCGACCGATCCAGCATCGGCCTACACACGCGGTTCATGAGATCCATGAACGCGGCTGGAGCATTGGTGAGCCCAAATGGCATCACCACAAACTCATAATGACCATACCTGGTCCTGAAAGCAGTCTTCTGTACATCTTCTTCTCTAACCCGCATCTGATGATAACCGGAGCGTAGATCGATCTTGGAGAACCAAGACGCTCCCTGAAGCTGATCAAACAAATCATCTATCCTCGGAAGTGGGTAACGGTTCTTCACCGTTACCTTATTCAACTCCCGATAATCAATACACATACAATGCGACCCATCCTTCTTCCTCACAAATAGGATCGGCGCTCCCCAAGGCGAACTGCTCGGCCGAATGAACCCTTTGTCTAACAGCTCCTGCAGCTGTGTAGACAACTCCTGCATCTCAGGGGGAGCTAATCGATACGGTGCTTTGGCTATCGGAGCCACACCAGGAATTAGGTCGATCCCGAACTCGACCTGTCTCTCAGGAGGTATCCCCGGCAAATCCTCGGGAAACACGTCCGGGTAGTCTCGAACAATAGGAACATCGTCAATTGTCGACTTGCCCTTCCCCCGGGCATCCAAAACGTAAGCTACAAAACCGGCGCAACCCTGTTGAACATAGCGCCTCGCCCTTGCGGCGGAACAAAAGGTCGGTCCTCGCTGTGGCCTCTCGCCCTGAATCACCAACTCTCCCCCACTGGGAGTGCGAACCCTCACTAGCTGAAGCTCACAATCAATCACCGCCCCATTGGGGCTTAGCCAATCCATGCCCACAATAACCTTATTCCCTCGCAGAGGAATAGGTACCAGATCCACTGAAAACTGCTCGTCAAACAACTGAAGAGAACACCCTCTATGCACCCTGTCGACCCTCACGGTCCTATCATCTGCTATCTCAACCTCTAATGGACCATCCAGCTCCCCTGGAGCCCTACTAAATCTCTTGCTAAGCGCAAGTGATACGAATGATCGGGTAGCCCCCGAATCGAATAATACCAACGCAGAAATGCCGTTCACAGAGAACGACCCTGAATAAAACATACATTCATAAGCAATATTCAATCAATAATAATAAAGAGATAAAGGGAAGATACATACCCGTCACCACATCAGGAGTCGCTCGTGCCTCCTCTGCTGTCATCTGAAACGCCCTACTCTTCGCCACTGGCGCATTAGCTCGGCCCTGCCGGCCATCTGTAATCCTCAAAGTAGCAGGGGCAGGTGCAGCCACCTTCCCCGCTGCAGCTAAACTCGGACACTGGGACTTTTTATGTCCCCTCTGATTACACTGAAAGCAAATCAGATCTGATGCTGCAACGGCAGTAGCAGGGGCCGTACAATCCCTACTCAAATGCCCAATCCGACCGCACTTGTAGCAGCCGGAACTCCCTGCCTTGCACGCTCCCTCGTGCAATCTCCCACACTTGCCACATCGACCGTGGCTCTGCTGACTCCTAGATCTGTGATCCGAAACCTTGGGCTTTTTGCCCGAACCGCCTGAACCCGAAACCGCCTCCGGTTTCCTCTTCTTCTCCATCTCGAGATCAATCTCCCTCTCCCGATCCCTACCAATCATATCTTCCAGCGTTTTACAGCTGGACCGGCTCACAAACTGGCGGATATCGCTCCGCAACATCTCATGATAACGGGCCTTCTTCATTTCCTCATCAGCCACGTACTGAGGAACGAGAAGAGCCCTCTCCCTGAACTTGGCGGTGATCTCCGCCACTGTCTCTGTAGTCTGGGTGAGGTCCTGAAACCCCCTAGCCAACTGTTGCACCTCAATGACCGGTGCAAACTCCGCCCTGAACCTGATAGAGAAATCAGCCCAGGTCATGGCGTCCAATGCTGCATCATCTCCAATGGAATGTCCGACCTCCTCCCACCAGTCCCGTGCCCTGTCCTTCAGAAGACAGGATGCCAATCTGACCTTGTCCCCCTCGGGACACCTGCTAGTGCGGAAAGCGTTGGCCACATCCGCCAACCATCTGGTACTCGCTATGGGGTCCCGCGCCCCATGATAGTCCGGAGCTCCACATGCCCTGAACTCCCTGAATGTAAGGGTGCGCGACCCCATCATGGCCGCCACCTCGGCACGGAAGGTGCCCAATCTCTCATCCATTAGCTCTAGAATCCCCTCCTTGATCGAACCGAAGATCACAGGAGTCTGCTCTATAATGATACGCGTAATCTCCGAAGAAAGAAACTCTCGGGTCTGCTCATCCATGCGCTCATCCCCCGAGCCTGAACCTGATCCCTCCCCGGCACCTCCGCTGCAGGCTGCTGGTCTCGAACGCAAAACCACCATTCTGAAACACATCACAACTACATCAGAAAATAGAAATATCTCAAGGGATCATTGATACTACAACTAGCTTCCTGGTCTTGTCTCAGCCTTTCTTGATTCGAGTACGGATCCTCTGCTTTCAGTAGTACGGGCCCATACTACCTTCCACATCTATCCGTACTTTCTTCAAGAACTGCTTTGGCTCCACCAAGTCACTTTTACTACTACTGTTCTCTGCTACTCACATCCTAGGCTTGCCCTTAGGGAAATCTCAGACTCAACTCAACTAGTCCTCAGCTGCTGAGAGTCTCCTTATAATGCTAATTAACCACCACCTGAACACCATCACATGTGACGAAGGTTAGATAATCATTCAAGTAAAGGACCCGTCCCTATAACGGTTGGACTCAAACAAGAGCTGCGCAATAGGGCCAGTTCCAGCACTCTGGGATCATTCAACCCTGATCACATGTGGTGTGACGTGTTCACCTAATGGCTAACTTCCATCACTCAGAACTCCCACAAAGCACGAAGCAAGCAGCATTCGGATAAAGGAAACATATTCAGGCAAAACTATTCTCAAAACGAGAAACTGTACTAGCATACAATGCTAAGATCACACTATCAGGCATAACCTAAACAGGCTATCCTACTGCTATCTGCTCAATACTAGCATACAATACTCATAAAGCTGTAACACATAAAGCATGCACATAAGGCATCCTCCTAGATCCTTAGTCCTATACCAGCATGCTGTTCTACTGAAGCTGGAACAATTAATCATAATAATAAAACTTGTATTGGTAATTTGGGAGTACTTACTTGAGCTCGGTTGATCGCATGCACCACACCCTTATCTCGTTTTAAAAATTTTCTTTCTTTCTAAGTGCTTTCAAAATTCTTTTAGAAACATTTTTCTTTTAAAAATCTTTTTATTTCCCCCTTAGTTTGAGTTCAGATACACCCGGAAGTGTATCCGAATCCCTCAAACCAGGGCTCTGATACCAACTTGAAACGACCCAAAAATACGACCCCAAAATTTCGTTTTTCAACATAACCAAAAACCATAATCTGAGTGTCATATCATATACCATACATGATGTATCTCAAAATAATAATAAAAAAAAAATATTGTGCGGAAAACTGTATCATATCCATGTCATATAAAAATCAAGAACCAAATCAACTCCCAGGATAAAAGCTGAAGCTGTGGTGTGTGCGATGCCATCATCCCGAGCTCTTCCCTCTACAAGCGGAAGTACCTGAAACCAAAACTGAAACTGTAAGCACGAAGCTTAGTGAGCTCCCCCAAACTACCACATACCATACAATACATATAAATCACATACTGGGCCTTGCCCACTGCATCAGACCGAGGTCTAGAACTAGCTGCATCGGACCGAAGTCCGGAACTGACTCGGACCTTGTCCCCTGCATCGAACCAGAGTCCGGAACTAACTGCATCGGGCCGAAGTCCGGAACTAACTGCATCGGACCGAAATCCGGAACTGACTGCATCGGACCGAAGTCCGGAACTGACTGACCATGACATAGCATAACACATAACAGATATTATAATCACACATACTGCATACTGCATCGGACCGAAGTCCGGAACACATACACGAATATGCTTGAATCACAAAGACATCAAGCACTCTAGCTACTGCATCAGCCTAAAGACCAGAACTACTGATAATTACACGGGCCGGCATTGCGGCCGTAGACCCGTTCCTACTGAAGGGAAACTCACCTCGTGAACTGGCTGCTGAGTGAATAGCTCTGAGGGCTAACTGCTGCCGCTCCGGTATCTCCCCGGCTACAAGTCCATAAACACACTCAATCAAATGCTAAACACTGCACTGGGTAAAATGACTCTTTTACCCTTGGTCAAAGTCAACTCTCTTTGGGCTGACTCGCCGAGTTGGGCCACCCAACTCGCCGAGTCCTACTCTCACTTCTCAGTTCTACACGCTGCTTCTCGTCGAGTGTGGCATCGACTCGACGAGTACCCTCTTGATCCAAGAACTCAGACAATCTTCATCCGACTCGCCAAGCCGTATGAACAAACTCGACGAGTTGTTCATGATCCTAAGAAGATTGCCTTGGACTCGCCGAGTTGTATGAACAACTCGCCGAGTCCCTCCATCACTGAGTCTACCCTCACTCGCTGAGTCCACTCTCTAACTCACTGGATTCACTCGACACTGATCAAAATGAAGGACTCGGGAACTCGCGACCCAACTCGCCGAGTCGTTCTTCCCGACTCGCCGAGTTGCCGCCATGCAACTGATTTTTACTCGATTTTGTTTGAATCCAACACATACAATTGATAGATCTGAGTCCAATAAGCTGATTTACCACGTAAAGTTTCCAACTTTACGTGCACAACCTCATGAATAAGGGAAATAAGGCTAAAAGATGCATAAAATGGGTAGATCTATGATTAATATGCAAGTAACTCCAAAAAGACAGTAGATTTGGGCTCTACAACACCCCATCATTCAGATCTAAAGATATCTCGACTTATTAAGGCATTCATGCAAACATAAGGCTTGGAACAAGCATCAACTAGCTCTTAGGAGAGCCCTAATGGAAGTTTATAGCATATAACAAGAGGGGAACTCCGAAAATACCTCAAATAACTCAGATTTGCCCTTGGATCTTTGCACTACAACTCTTCTCCTTGCTTCTTTCTTCTTCTCCTTCTTCACACCTTCACAAAATGGCACCAAAAACACTTATAAGCTCTTAAGGGAGGATTAGGGTTTTCTCACTGTGTTCTCAGGTTGAGGGAGGCGAGAGTGTGGCTATAAGGTGGTTTAAATAGTGGGCAACCCGGGGATTTAGGGTTTCTCCCAGACGGGCAGACTCGCCGAGTCCAGAATATGGACTCGCCGAGTCGCCAGCTAATCACGTGCTCAAAATCCCGACCCTACTCGGCGAGTCAGGCTATGAACTCGCCGAGTCCCTCTTGCAAAACTTCAAAATAAATACCAAGGAATTACCATACCGGACACGGGTCGTTACATAAACAATTTATCAATATAACAGAAAACACCCTAGGCTCTGATACCACTGATGGGTTTTGAGCACTATAACATCTCTATGGTGCGCATACAACCCTAATGCTTTGGATCTAAGTTTTTTCAAGTTATACATGTAATTTTCATTTTTCCAAAGAATGAAGCCTAACTAGCATACAACTTTGATAATTGAAACATAAAAACAAGTAAGATGATTACCTCTTTGTTGTAGCTTGTAGAACTTGGCCTTACAAGAGCTTAGCACCTCAAATGTGATGCCTCAAATAAGTCACAAACACCAAGAACAATGAAGGATTACGAGAGAGAGAGAGAGGTTGGGAGGCACCAAATCGTATATAGTTTCTTCCTTGAATACCCTTGTACCGATTTTAGGGCTTAAGGGTTACATTTATAGTGTAGAATTCCAAGGGTCACTTGTAAACCCTAATTCATTCACTTAGGCTTTATATCCGATAACTCATTTGCTAGCCTTTTGGACTAACACTTCATGGACTCTCACATAAACTTAGTCCATCACTAATCAATCATGGATCATTAGCCCAAACTATATGTATCACTGATTTACATAATCAGCCCCTGTTAATTTAATCAATCTCTTTTGATCACTAAATTAATTCCAAATTAATTCCTAATCAATACCAATTAAATAATATGATTTCTCAATTAATATATTATTCTTCTAATATATTAATAAATCAAAAATAACCTCTTTCTCAAATATCCATCCTATCAAATTGCTCCGATGAAGCCAACCCAAATGGACCATGCTACTATCGGGTCAAGTACATACCAATTATAGTTATGGGCTTAGACACCTAATCCAACACTAATTTCAATTGAGTATGTGAAATCACAACATAATTTGGCAGATCATTCTACTAAGGGTTTGTTAAGAGACTTAGTACACAAGCCTGTGATTAGGATGGGATTAAAGTCCATCTAAATTCTGTAATGGCAAGACACCAAATTCCCTTCTAATATAACATTAGGAGTTGAATTTAATGTGGAAACATCACACTTATAGATTGAAACACATGACGTATACATCCTAGGTAATGTGCTCGATTCTACAGTTGACCAGGTTGAAGTTTAAGTTCTTAATAATTCCTTTGATTAAGTGTAAGTGCAGATACATGGAAACGAGTTATCGACGTGATTGTGAAATGCAGCCGCATTTCAAAAGGTTGTGGACTTGGCCTTGATATGATCATTAGAGGATTAGGACATGCGGCTTAATAATAATGTAAAGTTATATTTTTTTCTAAAATTTTCAATAAACTAGAATGTATTTTACTTTCTAGTATTCAAATAGGTTGATGGGATCAATTCTTAGAACACCTTGATTCTCGAGTATTTGTAAGAGTGTGATACTAAGTTGAAATTCAATCGTTACGTCATTTTCATTTTGTACTGGTTTTGTTTTGTTTTTATAATGTTATGTTTGTTCAAGGGTTACACTAAAATGGGGGAGGGTTGTTGGTGATTTTATTGTCACCAAGACACTTTGTGTAATTGGAACTTACACGTGAGCTAAGGGGATTCATAATTTGTACTCTAATATATGTTTGGGTATGTACGGAGTGCATGCATGTATAGGATCGAATTAGACTCCAGTTCAACAACAAGTCGGGGGTACGGGGGCAGCACCCCTTTGGCGGGGTCTAAGGGCAGCGCCCGTAGCGAGGTCTAGGGGGAGCCCGTTTGGCTCGGTGATTATGGTTAAAATGACTAAGAGCGTTAGTTTTAGAAACCATTGATTTCCTAATTAATTCTAGATTCCATTGACTTGTTTCCAAAGCAACCTATGACGGCCAACCCTAAAACAAAATCCTACTTATTGTTTTCTATATAAATGACTATCCTCTTAAGGAGAAACATGACCTTTTTAGCCCTCGTTTTCTTTATACGAACTCAAAATCTTCTAACAATTTGACTTACGTTTTCTGTGTCTAGATTCGTAAGTGTCCCCTTAGGATTATCCTAGGCTGAATTTCTATTAACGTGAGCATAGGGTAGAAATATCAGTTCTGAAAATGTTTACACGATCCAAGGGATATCTAGATCTCCACTATGACCCTACCCAATTTTCTAACACAGACTGCATATGACAATCGTAATATTCATTCTTAAATCTTGGGAAAGACTTTTTGAGTGTCATGCATATTTGTATGGAGATGAAGTGATCTCTTTGTTGCTTGTTCAATATCGATCGCATGCAACAACTAAATTATGGTTCCCACCTTATCTTGTAGGTAAGAAAAAAAGAACAAACTATTTTTTATGAATTACTAATGCAGGGATAGTTCATAAGACATTTTGCTAATCATTTCATTTGCATTGGATAATCAAATTGTAACAACTTATTAACGTGTATAACTCCCACAAATGTGTTGAAATTGAATAATTAATGTTCTTGTGTGTGTTCACATAGTTATCATGTATTTACAAAGAAAAAATAAATATATTCTCAAGTATTAAAACCAAAAAAATGAACTTTGTAGGTTGTCTTGCTAAGAGTGTTGAGAAGAAGAAAGGACAACAAGGTAAAGGAATTGAAAATCTCAACTGTGGATGGCTTCCAAGGAACGGAAAAAGAAGCAATTATTATTTCAATGGTTATGTCAAATTCAAAGAAAGAGGTGTTTATTTATTATTATTATTATTATTATTGCTTTTTAAATTCAATGAACATGTTGACATAAATTTTTTTATATATGACTTTCAGGTAGATTTTTTGAGTGATCCTAGACGTATGAATATTGTTGTGACTCAGGAAAGGAGAGGCAAGGATACGTTGTTGTCTTATATGTGAGTCCGAGATTGTGACTCGGACATTTTTTAAAATGTTTGATTGAATATTTTAAGGAGTGTGGTGAGTACTTTAGTGGTTCAGAGTTCAGACCATGGAAACTAAATAGAACATGTAATAAAATGATTATATTGAGCTTTATTTAACCTATTTTTTAAGACAGTTTCAACTATTATCAAGGATGTAGCTTTTACGTGTATGCAACTCTGTATGACAGTTTTTGTCACTTGCATATTTTTAAAATGAAAGGACAACATACTTTAAATACATACACAATTTTAACATTATACTTTCAAAGTACAATGCTTAAAAAGAAATTTTAATTTAATTTAATTTAAAAGCAAAATAGAAGTAACTAAGTAAGATGCTATATTAGACATAAAAATGAAAGTACATTGTTATTCATTACATTTAGACCATCATTAGGCATAATGTAAGAAATATAACTCAAAGTAAGATGCTACGTTTATCCGGTGTCATATTAAAAAAGTGACTGAAAGCTTTTTTTTATTATTATCTATTTTATTTTAATGCGTTAACCATGTACACGGGTTTTCACCATGTTATATAGTAAAAATCTATGTAAACAAAAAATCCAAAATTTACCGACATATTGACGCGAGATATAAGAGGAGAAAATTTTATAATAATAACAACTAGCGGAAACCCCACACGCCCTTGGCAGGGGTTGGAATAAACGCTGTATATAGTCTCGCCCCTATGAATTTGTTGAAGCTGAAACAATTACAATAAAAGTTGTTTCTCACCTAGTTGATACATATATCCATGTTGGTCCTAATTGACCCTTTGTAGGATTGATTATCTAGGCCCTTATTATTAAAAGATGAACCATTGTGAAAATTATCAACTTTGTAGTAGTAAAGCTCTGTGAGCACATCACTCGACTCAGAATCACTCTTAATCACTCTTGGACTTTTTTCTCTTTTGCTAAGTAATATATGTTCCCCTTTAATATTGTTTTGTTGTAACTGCTCATGCTAATCTCTTACATTGCATTTTTTTTTGAAAACCATGCATTAAGACGGTGTTTGGGTAAATTAGCTTATAGCTTATTAGCTTATAGCGGTGTGAGAAAGCAACTTTTGCAAAAGTATTTAAATTAACTTATTGCGGTGAGGATAAACAATAAGCGGATAAACATTTAAGTGTTTGGCAAACAAAAGAATTTATATGAGTAAAATGACTAGAAATAAGCTATAAGCAACAAGCTTTAAGCAAGGGGGGAGTTTTTCAAAATTAGCTTATTTAGCTTATCCTCACCATAATAATCTGATTTTTAATGTTTCCTATCCAAACACTTAAACTTAACTTATCGCAGTGGGGATAAGTAATAAGCTATAGGTTGTCTCATTTTTCCCTATCCAAACACCCTCTAACAATATATAACATCATTACCATAAAAAATATGAAGTTACTAAAGCCATACACAATAGAATGTTTTTGGCCGAATTAATTTCAAGTCCAAACCATTTTGGAGTTTTGAAGAACATATTAAATAAGGAAATATATAAAATTACATTCCCACATAAAGAAAACCAACACATGTATCTACAAAAATAGGGTAAATTACACCAATCGTCCTCATGCATATGTCAAAACGCACATATAGTCTCTATTTTCAAAAATTAAGTAAACTGTTCCTCAGTTTGTTTTTTCTTTCATGCTTAATCCCTCCGGACATAAAAAGACAATTTTGCCATTATTTCTTTCTTTTTTGATTTGTTTATTAATTATTAATAAGTAATATATTATAAAATTGTTTAATTAAATATAAACACCACAACTACTATTATATCTTTTCCAATCTTCTTTTTCAACTCTGACAACCACTAGTTATCACCACCAGAAACCACCACCTATCACCACCGTTAACCACCACCAGAAACCACATGTCACCTGTTTCTCTTCCACCACCATTGAACCCATCCCACTAAAGCCTAAACCTGAAAACTGAAACCCACAAGTCGCAGGATTCATAAAGAAGAAAGAGGATTCGGATCGAGGATTCACAAGTCGTAGTAGAACTTGTACAATCTCCACCCCTCCCCAGTTTTCTTTCCCTCTTTCTCACCCACTCCAACAAACAACAACTCCTCCTCCTAGCTCATTCTCTTCCTTTTTCTGATGGTGGTGGAACGTTATGTAGCGAGGATGAAGATGGGGAAGAATAATGTCAACGAGGAAGAATAAGGTTATCTCCAGTCGGTTCCTCACGTCCCCTA
This sequence comes from Lactuca serriola, assembly GCF_051521515.1. Classification (NCBI taxonomy): domain Eukaryota; kingdom Viridiplantae; phylum Streptophyta; class Magnoliopsida; order Asterales; family Asteraceae; genus Lactuca; species Lactuca serriola. Next base: position 253,038,419 of record NC_136410.1, on the reverse strand, counting down.
AGACTGCCTACTTCTTATCATCATCATCATCCTTACTGTACGATATGGAGGAATGAAAACCAAGAATGTATATGGCGGAAACAATTACGTCGGAGGGTGGCTTGAGGCGGAGGTCGATGTTGAGGTGGGCATCCGGCGGGATTTCGTCAGTCGACGAGAATCCATAGCGGCTTAGTGGCAAACCATATGCGCAATGGAAACCCTAAATCTTGCTGGAAATCGATATCTTCTTCTTGCTGGAAATCGACTGTATTTTGCCGGAAACCTTCTGTTTCAATAGAAACCCTAGCCGGAAATGGAGCGGCGATGGCCGGTGGTTTTCAGCAGACTGACGATTTTTGATGGCGCTATTTGGTGGTGGTAGGACCAACGATTTTGTGCGTGTTATCTTATGTTTTTTCCGATCAGTATCACACTAAAGGGGTAGATGGGGGGGGGGGGGGGGGGGGGGGGGATGAAGGAAAAGGGATGGTCATTTCAATTGTACAGTTTATTATCTTTTTCTAATTGAAAATAATAATAAAACATTAAAAAAATAAAAAACATAAGAATATTATGGTCATTTCAATTATGACATGGACTAAGTTCACATCGAAATCATATTTCAGGGATGAAACGTGCAATGTTAAACCAAACAAAGGATGATCCAAGTTAATTTTTGAAAATAAAGACCAAACATACCTTTTGGCACATATACGAACTACGCCCTAAAAATTACAAATAAAAGTAAACTACAAGCTCTCTTTCAACTTTACATAAATGACATTCCTTGACAAAACTATTAAGTCAATATTTTAATTATTAAAATCTATCCAATTTACAGTTATAGAATTAAAACTCATTTTTAACATGACTAAACATCAATAAACTATACATTGTGTGCCTAATGTATCTGACTTTAACATTAAAACTATCTACTATATTTGGTTTCCATGTTTTTTTTTTTTCCAAAACTCAATTTAGTCATACTCAAAATCAAAAGATTTTATTAAATAAATAGTTATGGCAAAGAACATAAACATTTAGGATCAAACTTTTGCCTATATGCAAACCATATATAATCTCAAGAAGGAAATAACTATTTTCTCAAAATCTTTCACAGATAAAGCTAAACCATGTCAAAAATGATTTATTTGTAGCTAACAATTTCCAAATGGTACCCACATTTCACTTAGGTGACTCTTGCAATATTTTTGAGAAGAAACATCTTCACTTTTGTTGCAGCTTTCATCAAACCATATGCTATCAGTGTAAAACAATATTAGACATGAGTGTGAATTTTACTTTAAAATTCAATAAAAGATAACACTAATGAACTTGAAAACTTAAAAAAAAAAAAAAAAAAAACTCAAACGACAATGACGAACCTTGAACATACTTGGAACAAATGAAAACATCTGACAAAAATAGTATGTATGAGATTGTGAATAGCATAAAATGTTGATGACGGCGCCGGTGACAGATGATGTTGGAGGCTCAGAGACAGACGGAGTGATTCATGGTGAGTGTTCCGATGGTGTCAGCGGCGGACAACGCAACAAAAGAATGAAATGATAGAGCGCAGAAAGTGACAAAACTAAACCCTCCACCGCCGATGTATGCATTTTTTCGTTAATGGGTATCTGAGACTTCGTCATCTCTTCAGCTTCGACTCTTCCTTATCTGTTAAGGAGCGAAGAAGCTACAAAAGGCCCAAGGTGATTTATTTTCCAATAACAACATTATGTGATCTTTATCTGATTTGAAGATAGCGTCGGCGATAAAATAATGGCGGTGAAGCAGGGAAGGACCAAAACCGTACAGCTCAAAACCCATGCCTACTCGTCGATACCTAAATCGATATTTGGCAAGAGGATTGAAAACCTCGTATTCCAGTAATTCTTAAAAATTTGTTCTTCCAGAGGAGAGAATGACGGATTCTACATGGGAGATTAAGGGATAACCGAAGGAAATAGAAGATTGTAGGGCTTTTTTTGTTTAGAATCGAATTAAAGGTAGGCGGTGAACTGTTTGGAGGAGAAGACGGGTAGGACGTAACTGTGATCGGCACAATGTGGCAGGCCCAGGTGTCCTATTGATACACGAAGCAAGTCTATAATCTGCCATGTAAAGAGGTAGAGGGAAAAGGAGGGACTGAAGTTATGACAGATCAACATGAGGGGTGTAAATTTTAAAAAATGGCAAATAAAGGACGAAAATTGCCAGAATATGAAAAATTATGTTGTGAAAGTCTGAAGCCCAAAAAGTAACTATTCCTCGTATCAATAAAGAAATCAGAAAAGTTAAATGTAAGGCTGTGGGAGTGTAACTATTCCTCGTTTCAATAAAGAAATCCGAAAAGTTAAATGCTAAGGTTATGGGAGTGGTGACGTCACCACTCCAAAATTATATGGGATAATGACTTGAAAGGGTAATGAACTTTCGATTTTTTATCACATTTAGTCACTAAATTTTTTTTCGTTATCTATTTGTCATTGATTTATTGAAACTGTTCATATTTTACCCTTATGACCGGCTGTTACCGGTCATAAGGGTAAAATGTGAACAGTTTTAATAGTTCAGTGGCAAATAGATAACGAAAAAAAGTTTAGTGACTAAATGTGAACAAAATCGAAAGTTCGTTTCCCTCTAAAAGTTCAATGACTAAATGTGAACAAACTTCCTATTGTATTATGTTTTACCAAATTATTTATTTTTGTTTAATTGTAGCAACATTTGTTGATGAAGAAATCTATGAAATAAAAAAACAAAATGTAACATCCGGATTTCCAGGTATCATAATTTAAGTATTTTTCTTTTGAGTTAAGAAGAGAGACTCGACGAGTTGACGCCTCAACTCGTCGAGTAAGGTCGCGACTGATGACTCAGATTAATGAATGGACTCGACGAGTCGGTGAGGCGACTCGACGAGTCCGCGTTGTTAGCAGAAACCCTAAATCTTTGGGCCCGAGCCATATTTAAAGGCACTTATGACCTTCAATTGCGACTACATTTCCCATAAGTGAGAACCCTAGCGAGCTTGAGTGTGTAGAGTGAAAGGAAGAGCTATCTTGAGCTTTTTGGTGTGATAGATCTAGATCCTTCTAGGTCCAGAGAGCCGAGAATATGAAGCTTTAGTAGAGTAAACCTTGGGGTTCGAAGTTAGGAAGCATTTATGGGATTTTTATGGTATATATAGTTATTTTCATCTTACACATAGATATGAAGTATTTTATATAAATTACGTGCTATATATGCATATTATTTGAATACTTGTTGTCTATGCTGGATGAACGATTTTATATATGTTTTAAAAGATTTAAACGGTATATTTATTTTATATCTACAAATATGTTGTGGATGAAACATGGGTAGATGAAATAGTTGGTGTGTGATGAAATAAAATGATGAGAGATAAGTGATGATAGAAAGGTGATGATAATTAGGTAAATCGATGATGATGAATATGTGATGTAGGATGAAAGGATATACCATAACCTTAACCAACAATGTGGCGATGTAGTCATCTATCAAAGTATAGATGGCGACCACGGACTATTCTAGACAACTCAGTGGAAACACCAGCAGGCCCATAACCTGTAGGTGATGAATTACGAGTTCAGGCGATGTTGTAACTACGTATTCATGCAATGATACTCTAACCCCTTACTATGAATTACGAGTTCAGACGCTGTTGTAACTACATATTCATGGGATGTCACAAATTCCACATGCCAAACTAAGGGTCATAATTCACATCAGTGAGAATGGTTCATTTTTTTGTAAAACCAAAATCAGATTGAAAATTTTGATTTTTTATTTTGGAAAATGTCAAACCATTGGTTTTTTATTTCGGTTTTGGTTTTTTGTTTTTTTTAAATATATTTTCAGGGTTCTGTTTTTTTTTTTTTTTTTTTTTTTTTTTTTTTTTTTTTTTTATTTCATAGATTTCTTAATCAACAAATGTTGCTACAATTTAACAAAAACAAATAATTTGCTAAAACATAATACAAGAGAAAGTTTGTTAACATTTAGTCATTGAACTTTTTAGAGGGAAACGAACTTTCGATTTTGTTCATATTTAGTCACTAAACTTTTTTTCGTTATCTATTTGTCATTGAACTATTGAAACTGTTCACATTTCACCCTTATGACCGGCAACAGCCGGTCATAAGGGTAAAATGTGAACAGTTTCAATAGTTCAATGGCAAATAGATAACGAAAAAAAGTTTAGTGACTAAATGTAACAAAAGTCGAAAGTTCGTTACCCTTTCAAGTCATTATCCCAAATTATATATATATATATATCTTTTATGATAATTAGATAAACACATATTTTAAAATATAGGAAATTAAGCCTAAATTACTAAAAAAAACATAAAAAACACATAGAAAATTAAAACTAAAATACTAAAAATTCATAAAAATAACTTAGAAAATTAAACCTAAATTACTAAAAAAAACATCGAATCTAGTTGCGATATTGGTCGAGAACTTCTTGTTGAATTTTCAAAAACACCCTTAAATTTTTCCAGTCGAGATTTGGTTGCGGCACCTTGTTTATGATTTGAAGATTGGTGAGTGCCAATTGTCGCTGGGGTTGTTCCTCCGTTGAATCAAATTTCTTTTTTTTTCTAAAAAATATAGAGGTTTGTCGATTTTCTCTACTAGTACGTCCTCGTTGGTTAATTTACCGCTAGACGAAGCCCGTTTCTCGCTTTGTCCCTTCCCAGTGGTCGACGAAGATGGACTTCCGATGGATCCTCCCCCTCAGTGGCGTCGAACTCATCATTGAGGTCGAGGTTAACACCGATGTCCGACTCGGACGTTCTCGACCTTTTGCTGGAACCGGTGGTAGATCCCGAATGCGCCGTTTCCAAATAAATGACCCATTTTGGGTCATTACGACAAACTTCCCATGTGTTTTGGTTGCCAAAAGGTTTACCATTGTTGGTAATTTTGTATTGGTGCAACGCCATTGATAAAATATTGAAATTGTTGCTACCACTTCGATGCATATTTTTGAAATTGTCAAATACGCCGTTAAATTTGGTACAAACCTCTCTAAGATCACGCCATTTAGCATTGAACGGGTCGTATGTCCGACTCGTTTGCCTTCCTAATAACGCGTGGAAGTGGTCTAAAACACGATTCCAAAAGTTTTGACCCGATTGCACGTTGCCGACATCCCCGTCTTGTGATATGAAAATCCAAGTTTTAGCTAAAGTTGTCTCCTCCTCCTCGGTCCATTGGATGTTTTTCTTTTTCCTTGGATCTTTTGCTTTTTTTTTTTTGCCTTCTACGACTTGGTTGGGTTTCTTCAACCCGTTCGTCGTCGTCGTCGTCGAGGTTTACGAGTGAATAATGAGATAACGAAACTTGAGAAGGTTGTGAAGTTTGTGGACGTTGGAAAGTTTGAGGTTGAAATTGCGGAGAAGGTTATTGTTGAAATACTTGAAATTGTAGTTAAACAAATTGTGGTGGTTGTTGTTGTTGGTAGTAGTGTGGTGGTAAGAAAGATTTTTGAATAGAGGTTGTTGTTGAACGGGAGATGTATCAATTGCATATTGTAACGACTCGTCTTCGGTATGATGATTCCATAGTATTTATTTTGAAGTTTGCAAGAGGGACTCGGCGAGTTCAGGGCCTGACTTGCCGAGTAGGGTCGGGATTTCGAGCACGTGTTAGTTGGCGACTCGGCGAGTCCATATTCGAGACTCGGCGAGTCTGCCTGCCTGATAGAAACCCTAAATCCCCGGGTTTCTCCCTATTTAAACCACCTTATAGCCCCCAATCTCGCCTCCTTCACCCTCAGAAAGAGCTGTGAGAAACCCTAATCAATCCTTGAGTGATCTAAGTGTTGTTGTGTGAAATTGTGAAGGCTTGAAGAAGAAGAAGAAGAAGAAAGGAGCAAGGAGAAGAGGTGTAGAGCAGAGATCCAAGGGCAAATCAGAGTTCTTTGAGGTATTCTTCGGATTTCCTTCCCTTTTATGCTTTAAACCTCCATTAGAACTCTTCTAGATCTAGTTTGATACTTTTCTCAAGCCTTATGATTGTATGGATGCCCTAATAAGTCGAGATATCCTTAGATCTGTTCAGTTAGAAGTTTCAGAGCCCAGATCTATTGCCTTTATGAAGATACTTTGCATGGAAACCCTAGATCTAGCCTTTATTATGCTTTTTGAGCCATTTTATCTTCATGGATGAATATGGGCACGTAAAGATAGAATCTTTACGTGCTAATCGAGTTAAGGGAGTCCAGATCTATAAGTTTTATGCTCTGGATTCAAGCAGAATCGAGTTTAGAGTTGCTGCATGCAAGCGACTCGGCGAGTCGGAAGAACGACTCGGCGAGTCGAGCCGCGAGTCCCCGATTTTCCCCCCTTTTTGAGTGATGCCGAGTGGGACCAGTGAGTGGTGGAGTGGACTCAGCGAGTTGAGGTTAGACTCAGTCATGGAGGGACTCGGCGAGTTGTTCATACAACTCGGCGAGTCCAAGGCAATCTTCTTAGCTTGAAGAACAACTCGTCGAGTTGTTCATACGGCTCAGCGAGTCTGATGCAGATTGCCTGAGGTTTTAGATTCGAAAGGGAACTCGTCGAGTTGATGCCATACTCGACGAGTAGCGGCGAGTAGGGTTGAGAAGTGAGAATTGGGACTCGGCGAGTTGGCGGCCCAACTCGGCGAGTCAGGTCAACTGTAGGTTGACTTTGACCAGGAGAGCTGACTTTGTCCAAGGGTAAAAGAGTGATTTTACCCCAGTGCAGTGTTTAGTATTTGATTGAGTGTGTTATGGATTTGTAGCCGGGGAGATACCGGAGCAGCAGCAGTTAGCTTCCAGAGCCATACACACAGCAGCCAGTTCACGAGGTGAGTTTCCTTCTAGTAGGAACGGGTCTAAGGCCATAATGCCGGCCCGTCTAGCTACCAGTCAGCTTCGGACCTCGATCCGATGTAGTAGTTAGTATGTTTGATGCCTTCGTGGTTCAGACAGGATTATTGTGTTTTATGCCAGTTGATATGTTTATGCTATGTTCAGCCAGCTTTGAACTTCGGCCCGATGTAGGGGACAAAGGTTCCAGTCAGCTTCAGATTTCAATCCGATGTAGGGGACGTAGGTCCCAGTCAGCTTCGGACTTCGGTCCGATGTCTCAGTCAGCTTCGGACTCCGGTCCGATGTAGGGGACAGAGGTCCCAGTCAGCTTCGGACTTCGATTCGATGTAGGGGACGAAGGTCCCAGTCAGCTTCGGACTTCGGTCCGATGCAGTGGACAAGGCCCAGTATGTGCTTTATATGTTATTGTGTGGTATGTGGTAGTTTGGGGGAGCTCACTAAGCTTCGTGCTTACAGTTTCAGTTTTGGTTTCAGGTACTTCCGCAAGCAAAGGGAAGAGCTCGGGATGATGGCATCGCACACACCACATCTTCAGTTTTTATCCTGGGAGTTTATTCAGTTTTCTTAGATATGTTTGATACAGTTGTGACACAGTTTTCTTTTTACAACATTTTAGTATGGTTTTGAGATACGCAGCGCATGGTCTTATTATGATATACTCAGTTTTATGATTTTTGGTTATATTAAAAATGAAATTTTCGGGTCGTATTTTGGGTCGTTGCAAGTTGGTATCAGAGCCTTGGTTTGAGGGATTTGGATATGCTTCTGGGTGTATCTGAATTCAAACTAAGGGAAAGATAAAAAGATTTTCAAAAGTAAAAATGTTTTCGAAAGAAATTTTGGAAAGACACTTAGAAAGAAAAGAAATTTTTTTAGCAAGATAAGGGTGTGGTGCATGCGATCAGCCGAGCTCAAGTAAGTACTCCCAAATTACCCATACAAGTTTCAGTTTCAGTTTCAGTTCAGTTTCAGTAGAACAGCATGCTAGTATAGGACTAAGGATCTAGGAGGATGCCTTATGTGCCTGTTATATGTGTTTCAGCTTATTGAGAACTGCATGCTAGTATCGAGTAGACAGCAGTAGGATAGCCTGTTTAGGTTATGCCTGGTAGCGCGAGCTTAGCATTGTATGCTAGATCAGTTTCTCGTTATGAGAGTAGGATTGCTTGGGTAGTTTCCGGTGTCCGAATGCTGCTTGCTTCGTGCTTTGTAGAACTCTTGGTGATGAGAGTTAGCCGTTAGGTGAATACGTCACGTCACATGTGATCAGGGTTGAATAATCTCAGAGTGTTGGATTTGGCCCTATTGCGCAGCTCTCGTTTGAGTCTAACCGTTGTAGGGACGAGCCTTTTACTCGAAGGATAATCCGAGCCTCATCACATGTGATGGTATTCAGGTGATGGCTAATTAGCATTACTAGGAGGCCTTCAGCAGCTGAGGACTGTTTTGAGTAGAGTCAAGATTTCCCTAGGGTAAGCCTAGGATGAGAATAGCAGAGATCAGTAGTAGTAGAAGTGACTTGGTGGAGTCAAGGCAGTTCTTGAGGAAAGTACGGATAGATGTGGAAGGTAGTATGGGCCCGTACTACTGAAAGCAGAGGATCCGTACTCGAATCAAGGAAGGGCAAGACAAGACCAAGAAGCTAGTAGTAGTATCAATGATCCCTTGAGATATTTCAGTTTTCTGATGTTGCTATGATATGTTTCAGAATGGTGGTTTTGCGTTCGAGGCCAGCAGCCGGCAGTGGAGGCGCCGGGGAGGGATCAGGATCAGGCTCGGGAAATGAGTGCATGGATGAGCAGACCAAAGAGTTTCTTTCTTCAGAGATTACTCGTATCATTTTAGAGCAGACTCCTGTGATCTTCGGTTCGATCAAGGAGGGTATCCTAGAGCTGATGGATGAGAGGTTGGGCACCTTCCGTGCCGAGGTGGCGGCCATGATGGGGTCGCGCACACTTGCATTCAGGGAGTTCAGGGCATGTGGAGCTCCGGACTATCATGGGGCGCGGGACCCCATAGCGAGTACTAGATGGTTGGCGGATGTGGCCAACGCATTCCGCACTAGCAGGTGTCCCGAGGGGGACAAGGTCAGATTGGCGTCCTGTCTTCTGAAGGACAGGGCACGGGATTGGTGGGAGGAGGTCGGTCATACCATGGCTGATTTCTCTACCAGGTTCAGGGCGGAGTTTGCACAAGTCATTGAGGTGCAGCAGTTAGCCAGAGAGTTTCAGGACCTCACTCAGACTACAGAGACCGTGGCGGAGATCACCGCCAAGTTCAGGGAGAGGGCTCTTCTTGTTCCTCAGTATGCAGCCGATGAGGAGATGAAGAAGGCCCGTTATCATGAGATGTTGCGGAGTGATATCCGCCAGTTTGTGAGCCGGTCCAGCTGTAAAACGCTGGACGACATGATTGCTAGGGCTCGAGAGAGGGAGATTGATCTCGAGATGGAGAAGAAGAGGAAACCGGAGGCGGTTTCCGGTTCAGGAGGTTCGGGCAAAAAGCCCAAGGTTTCAGATCACAGATCCAGGACCCAGCCGAGCCACAGTCGATGTGGCAGGTGTGGGAAGATGCACGATGGGGTGTGCAAGGCAGGGAGTTACGGCTGCTTCAAGTGCGGTCGGACTGGGCATTTGAGCAGGGATTGTATGGCCCCTGCTACTGCTGTTGCAGCATCGGATCTGATTTGCTTTCAGTGCAATCAGAGGGGACATAAAAAGTCCAAATGTCTGAGTTTAGCTGCAGTAGGGAAGGTGGCTGCACCTGCCCCTGCTACTTTAAGGATCACAGATGGCCGGCAGGGCCGAGCCGAGGCGCCTGTGGCGAGGAGCAGGGCATTTCAGATGACAGCAGAGGAGGCGCGAGCGACTCCTGATGTGGTGACGGGTATGTATCTTCCCTTCATCTTTGTATTATTATTGTTGATTATTGCTTATGATTATATGTTTTATATAGGTTCGTTCTCTGTGAACGGCAATTCTGCTATGGTATTATTCGATTCGGGGGCTGCCCGATCATTTGTATCGCTTGCGCTTAGCAAGAGATTTAGTGGAGCTCCAGGGGAGCTGGATTGTCCTTTAGAGGTTGAGATAGCGGATGACAGGACCGTGAGGGTCGCCAGCGTGCAAAGAGGATGTACTCTTCAGTTGTTCGACGAGCAGTTTTCAGTGGATCTGGTTCCTATTCCCCTGCGAGGGAATAAGGTTATAGTAGGCATGGATTGGCTGAGCCCCAACGGGGCGGTGATTGATTGTGAGCAGCAGTTAGTGAGGGTTCGCTCTCCCAGCGGGGGAGAGTTAGTGATTCAGGGCGAGAGGCCACAGCGCGGACCAACCTTTTGTTCCGCCGCGAGAGCGAGACGTTATTTCCAGCAGGGTTGCGTGGGATATGTAGCTTACGTCTTGGATGCCCGGGAGAAGGGCAAGACAGCAGTTGATGATGTTCCGATAGTGCGAGACTTCCCGGACGTATTTCCCGAGGATTTGCCGGGAATACCTCCTGAGAGACAGGTTGAGTTTAGGATCGACCTGATTCCTGGTGCGGCTCCGATAGCAAGGCACTGTATCGTCTAGCTCCCCCTGAGATGCAGGAGTTGTCTACGCAGCTGCAAGAGCTGCTAGACAAGGGTTTCATTCGGCCGAGCAGTTCGCCTTGGGGAGCGCCGATCCTGTTTGTGAGGAAGAAGGATGGGTCGCATCGTATGTGTATCGATTACCGGGAGTTGAATAAGGTAACGGTGAAGAACCGTTACCCACTCCCGAGGATAGATGATTTGTTTGATCAGCTTCAGGGAGCGTCTTGGTTCTCCAAGATCGATCTACGCTCCGGGTACCATCAGATGCGGGTTAGAGATGAGGATGTGCAGAAGACTGCATTCAGGACCAGGTATGGTTATTATGAGTTTGTGGTGATGCCATTTGGGCTCACCAATGCTCCAGCCGCGTTCATGGACCTCATGAATCGCGTGTGCAGGCCGATGCTGGATCAGTCAGTGATAGTATTCATAGATGATATCTTGGTGTATTCCAAGACGCAGGAGCAACATGAGGAGCACCTGAGGAAAGTGCTGGAAGTTTTGAGGAGGGAGAGACTTTTCGCAAAGTTCTCCAAGTGTGAGTTCTGGTTGCGCGAGGTGCAGTTCCTTGGTCACCTCGTCAACCAGAAGGGTATTTTGGTGGATCCGGCCAAGATAGAGGCCGTGATGCAGTGGGAGGTCCCGAAGTCTCCATCTGAGATTCGGAGCTTCCTAGGGTTGGAAGGGTATTATCGGAGGTTCATTCAGGATTTCTCCAAGATAGCGGTGCCGCTCACTCGACTGACAAAGAAGTCGGTGGTATTTCGTTGGGGGCCTGAGCAGCAGGCAGCGTTCGAGACTCTCAGACAGAGGTTGTGCGAGGCTCCGATCCTTACCTTTCCAGAGGGAGTAGAGGACTTCGTAGTCTATTGTGACGCCTCGATCATAGGTATGGGAGCGGTGTTGATGCAGCGAGGCCATGTGATAGCTTACGCCTCGAGGCAGTTGAAGCCTCACGAGGCTAATTATCCTACCCATGATTTAGAGCTGGGGGCGATTGTGTTTGCCCTCAAGATCTGGAGACATTATCTTTATGGGGTCCGTTGTACTATCTACACGGATCACAAGAGTTTGAGGTACCTTATGGATCAGCCGAGTCTGAACATGAGGCAGAGGAGATGGTTGGATGTACTGAAGGATTATGATTGTGAGATTCTTTACCACCCAGGGAAGGCCAACGTGGTGGCCGACGCCCTAAGCCGCAGAGTGTCGGCAGCCCCTATCAGGGATTTGTGTTTAAGGATGACTGTGATTACTCCATTGTTGGAGCGGATCAAGGAGGCTCAGGTTGAGGGCCTCAAGGAGGAGAGACAAAAGTGTGAGAGGATAGTGGGCCGAGTATCTTCGTTTGATTATGACAGTCGGGGGTTGCTGACGCTTCATGGGAGAGTGTGGGTACCATACTGGGGTGGGGTACGGCAGGTGTTGATGGACGAGGCTCATAAGTCTCGATTTTCTATCCACCCCGGGGCGACGAAGATGTATAGAGATCTTCGACCCGATTATTGGTGGCCCTGCATGAAGCGGGATGTTGCTTGGTATTTTGAGAGATGCCTGACCTGCAGGAAGGTCAAGGCGGAGCACCAAAGGCCTCACGACAAGATGCAGCCATTAGACATTCCCGTGTGGAAATGGGAGGACATCACCATGGATTTTATCACCAAGCTCCCCAGGACCGCACGAGGAGTAGATTCGATATGGGTAGTAGTGGATCGGTTGACGAAGAGTGCCCATTTTATCCCGATCCAGGAGAGTATATCGGCAGAAAAGTTAGCCGATATCTATGTGCGTGAGGTTGTGGCACGTCATGGAGTGCCGGTATCGGTGGTGTCAGACTGAGATGTCCGTTTTACCTCCAGATTCTGGAAGCGGTTCCATGACGAGATGGGTACTCGTCTCCATTTCAGCACCGCTTTCCACCCTCAGACGGACGGGTAGAGCGAGAGGACGATTCAGACTCTCGAGGACATGCTTAGGGCATGCGTTCTGGATTTTGGTGGCAGTTGGGATACGTATCTTCCGTTAGCAGAATTTTCATATAACAACAGTTATCATGTGAGCATTAATCGACCTCCCTTTGAGATGCTTTATGGGAGGAAGTGCAGGACCCCGATTTGTTGGGGCGAGGTAGGTCAGCGAGTCATTGGGAGCACAGAGGTGGTGCTCAAGATGACTGAGTTGATCCAGCAGGTCCGTAGTAGACTGCAGACTGTGCAGAGTCGGCAGAAGAGTTACGCCGATAGGAGGCGTTCAGACTTGGAGTTCCGAGTGGGTGATATGGTCCTTCTGAAGGTCTAACCTTGGAAGGGTGTTATCAGGTTCCGGAAGAGGGGCAAGTTGGGTACCAGGTTTATTGGTCCTTTCAGGGTTTTGGCCCGGGTGGGTCGGGTTGCTTATCGGTTGGATCTTCCTGAGGAGCTTAGTCAGATCCACAACACTTTTCATGTGTCTCAGTTGAGGAAGTGTTTGGTGGATGAGTCAGCAGTCGTTCTCCTAGAGGATATTCAGGTTGATAGCAGCCTGAATTATATTGAGAGACCGGTCGCGATTCTGGACCGGAAGACGAAGACCTTGAGGAACAAGGAAATTCAGTTAGTGAAGGTGCAGTGGCAGCACCGGAAGGGGTCTGAGTGGACGTGGGAGGCTGAGGAGGAGATGAGAGAGCACTACCCACAGTTATTTGCAGATTCAGCCGTAGCAGACTTCGAGGACGAAGTCTGAGCCAAGTGGAGGAGAATTGTAACGACCCGTCTTCGGTATGATGATTCCATAGTATTTATTTTGAAGTTTGCAAGAGGGACTCGGCGAGTTCAGGGCCTGACTTGCCGAGTAGGGTCGGGATTTCGAGCACGTGTTAGTTGGCGACTCAGCGAGTCCATATTCGGGACTCGGCGAGTCTGCCTGCCTGATAGAAACCCTAAATCCCCGGGTTTCTCCCTATTTAAACCACCTTATAGCCCCCAATCTCGCCTCCTTCACCCTCAGAAAGAGCTGTGAGAAACCCTAATCAATCCTTGAGTGATCTAAGTGTTGTTGTGTGAAATTATGAAGGCTTGAAGAAGAAGAAGAAGAAAGGAGCAAGGAGAAGAGGTGTAGAGCAGAGATCCAAGGGCAAATCAGAGTTCTTTGAGGTATTCTTCGGATTTCCTTCCCTTTTATGCTTTAAACCTCCATTAGAACTCTTCTAGATCTAGTTTGATACTTTTCTCAAGCCTTATGATTGTATGGATGCCCTAATAAGTCGAGATATCCTTAGATCTGTTCAGTTAGAAGTTTCAGAGCCCAGATCTATTGCCTTTATGAAGATACTTTGCATGGAAACCCTAGATCTAGCCTTTATTATGCTTTTTGAGCCATTTTATCTTCATGGATGAATATGGGCACGTAAAGATAGAATCTTTACGTGCTAATCGAGTTAAGGGAGTCCAGATCTATAAGTTTTATGCTCTGGATTCAAGCAGAATCGAGTTTAGAGTTGCTGCATGCAAGCGACTCGGCGAGTCGGAAGAACGACTCGGCGAGTCGAGCCGCGAGTCCCCGATTTTCCCCCCTTTTTGAGTGATGCCGAGTGGGACCAGTGAGTGGTGGAGTTGACTCAGCGAGTTGAGGTTAGACTCAGTCATGGAGGGACTCGGCGAGTTGTTCATACAACTCGGCGAGTCCAAGGCAATCTTCTTAGCTTGAAGAACAACTCGTCGAGTTGTTCATACGGCTCAACGAGTCTGATGCAGATTGCCTGAGGTTTTAGATTCGAAAGGGAACTCGTCGAGTTGATGCCATACTCGACGAGTAGCGGCGAGTAGGGTTGAGAAGTGAGAATTGGGACTCGGCGAGTTGGCGGCCCAACTCGGCGAGTCAGGTCAACTGTAGGTTGACTTTGACCAGGAGAGCTGACTTTGTCCAAGGGTAAAAGAGTCATTTTACCCCAGTGCAGTGTTTAGTATTTGATTGAGTGTGTTATGGATTTGTAGCCGGGGAGATACCGGAGCAGCAACAGTTAGCTTCCAGAGCCATACACACAGCAGCTAGTTCACGAGGTGAGTTTCCTTCTAGTAGGAACGGGTCTAAGGCCATAATGCCGACCCGTCTAGCTAACAGTCAGCTTCGGACCTCGATCCGATGTAGTAGTTAGTATGTTTGATGCCTTCGTGGTTCAGACATGATTATTGTGTTTTATGCCAATTGATATGTTTATGCTATGTTCAGCCAGCTTCGAACTTCGGCCCGATGTAGGGGACAAAGGTCCCAGTCAGCTTCGGATTTCAATCCGATGTAGGGGACGTAGGTCCCAGTCAGCTTCGGACTTCGGTCCGATGTCTCAGTCAGCTTCGGACTCCGGTCCGATGTAGGGGACAGAGGTCCCAGTCAGCTTCGGACTTCGATTCGATGTAGGGGACGAAGGTCCCAGTCAGCTTCGGACTTCGGTCCGATGTTCCAGTTAGCTTCGGACTTCGGTCCGATGTAGGGGGCAAGGCCCCAGTTAGCCGGACTTCGGTCCGATGCAGTGGGCAGGGCCCAGTATGTGCTTTATATGTTATTGTGTGGTATGTGGTAGTTTGGGGGAGCTCACTAAGCTTCGTGCTTAAAGTTTCAGTTTTGGTTTCAGGTACTTCCGCAAGCAAAGGGAAGAGCTCGGGATGATGGCATCGCACACACCACAGCTTTAGTTTTTATCTTGGGAGTTTATTCAGTTTTCTTAGATATGTTTGATACAGTTGTGACACAGTTTTCTTTTTACAACATTTTAGTATGGTTTTGAGATACGCAGCGCATGGTCTTATTATGATATACTCAGTTTTATGGTTTTTGGTTATATTAAAAATGAAATTTTCGGGTCGTATTTTGGGTCGTTGCACATATAGTCAATATTTGCTAACTGATCATTTGGAGTGTTTGGGGTGTTCGAGGTGGGTGAGTTATTTTAGTTTGGATCCATGGAGTAAAATATATTTTTTAGAAGAAGTTTATATGTTTGTGTTCAAAGTGTGTGGTGTGTTTGAAATGAGAAAAATGTTGATATATATAGAGAAAGGATTGTAATTAATTAATTATTTTTTACAAACGGTCAAATATGCATTCAACGGTCAAAAAATCTTATCACCCAATCAATTCACTCGCCTTCTTCCGTCTCGAACTCCACGCAACAAGCAACCCAACGGAAGGTGGGGCAATGTTCACGCGTGAAGTGGGTTGACAAGTCGGCTCTCACGCGTCCTTTTGCCTCCACTCCGAGCAGCCTAACAGTTAGAGAGGGAGAGAATAATTAAACGCTAGAATAAAATAAAATTGATGAATGAAAAGTTTTCAAGAATCTTATAACTTCATCCATAGTTTCTCATCATCGCTCTCAGTTAACCTCAACTTTGAATTGAATCATTTACCTTCTGCAATTTGTAATCGTTCAAACTTAAACGGACAACCCAATAGGGATTAAATCAATGTTTGAGATAAAAATGTGATAGTCTAAGACATAGAGAACAAGGTGGAAGAAGTGGAGTACAGAGTTGTTAGAGAGAGAGAGAGAGAGAAGCGGTTGCTTTCTATGTTCCGATTTTTGGTATGATCTATAGTCATATCTTAGGAGAATATGTTCTTGAAAATGAAGGGTTTCTTGGAAGACAAGACCATCAGCGGTGGCTGAGGACAACTTTTTCCAAGCATCTGCAACAAGTTTAGCTCCGTGGAAGCCATTCACTCGTGAAGAAGACGGTGAAAGAGGCGATTGAACTTCAACGAAAAATATCACTCTCATTTTCATGTGCTAAAGAAGAAGGGTAAGTGAAATGCACGCAACCTTATTAAGAAAAAAGGTTTATATATATATATATATATATATATATATATATATATATATATATATATATATATATATATATATAATATAACAATAACAAAATAATAATAACGATAACTATAGTTATAACGACAGTGATAATAATAATAATAATAATTTTTTCTAACACGGTTGAACGAATATTTTTTTGGATTTAATTGTTTGTCATTTGTGCATATATTTATTTGAAAAGTTATTCATGTTAAAAATCTCTGAATTTATAAAATTTTGCAAGAATGATATTGTCTTTTTCCTAAATCACACATCATTTGAAAAATATATCATATTTTGGCAAAATAATTAAATTGGTAAATATGTCCGAAAAATAATTACGCAGATTCTTAATCATTTCATAAAATAAATAATTAGTGTATTGATAAATTTAAAAATATATAATTTGGTTTATTCTCGTACCTTTTTCTTACCATTTGTATTTTTGTGATTAGCTATGATTGGTTTTGCCGGAATGAAATGATTAATATTATCGAAATGGACTGGCGCATAAAGCATTATAAACCTCAAATTCACCATTCTTGAAACAAAACGCAAATGGCGAAAACAATCGTAGAGTTGGTGTTCATCCCTGCGCCTGCAGTCGGTCATATCATGTCTATGATTGAGATCGCAAAACTGCTCATCAGCCGGGATCACCAAATCTCCATAACAGTCCTTGTCGTTAAGCCGCCGTCCACCTTCGGCTCCGCCATCACTACCTACATCGAATCATTATTCAAGAACGCCATGGATCGAATCTCCTTCATCGCACTCCATCAAGATGAAACCCTACCAGTGCACGACACAAAAGTTGATCCCATGACCACCTTCATTGAATTTATCAACAGTCATTCCAAACACGTAAGGAAAATTGTGGCCGGCAAGATAAGTCAACAGGGTTCAACTCGGGTCGTTGGATTCGTCGTCGACATGTTGTGCACAGGGATGACAGATGTGGCAAACGAGTTTAATGTTCCGACATATGTGTTCTTCCCTTCTAATGCGGGTTTTCTTGGATTTAAGTTATACATCCAGACGCTTTGTGATGATCATAACGAAGACATCGTTAAACTGAGCAACTCAGATTCCACAATTTCCATTCCGAGTTTTATGAATCCAGTGCCAACAAAGGTTTTTCCAGGGGTCGTTCAAACCCCAGAAGGGCTCGACTTTATCCTGAGGTCTGCCCGGAAACTAAGAGAAGCAAGAGCGATTATTGTTAACACATTCATGGAATTGGAAACACACGCCATTGAGTCATTGTTGGAGGACAACACCATTCCACCGGTGTATCCTGTGGGCCCTATACTCAACCTAGAAAGCATTGCCAAAAAAGGGTCGGGTAATGATGACATCATCACCTGGTTGGATACTCAACCGCCTTCCTCGGTGGTGGTGTTGTGTTTTGGGAGCATGGGAAGTTTTGACGAGGTTCAAGTGAAAGAGATAGCACATGGTTTAGAGAGGAGTGGCCACCATTTCGTGTGGTCCTTGCGTCAAACTTCGATAGATCAAAAGACAGGAGCGCCGAGTGATTACGAGGATCCGAGGACGGTATTGCCGGAAGGATTTTTGGAACGGACTGCGGGGATCGGAAAAGTGACTGGGTGGTTGCCGCAGGTGGCTTTGCTGGCTCATTGTGCAGTCGGAGGGTTTGTGTCTCACTGTGGGTGGAACTCGTTGTTGGAGAGCTTGTGGTTTGGTGTACCATCGGCGACATGGCCAATCTACGCTGAGCAACAGATGAATGCGTTTGAGATGGTGGTGGAGCATGGATTGGCGGTGGAGATAAAGTTGGATTATAAGAAGGATTTTGTTAATCACGAAGTTGATAAAGTTGTAGTCACGGCGAAGGAAATTGAAAGTGGGGTAAGACGAGTGATGGAGGATAACAAGGTCAGAAGGAAGGTGAAAGATATGATGGCGAAGAGTAGAGCAGCGGTGGTGGACGGTGGTGCTTCGTATGAGTCTGTTGGCTCTCTTATTTTGGACTTTAAAAGAAACATCTCATGAGTTTTCTTTGTAGGTGTTGATGTATGTTGGTAATAGGTGACACATGTCATGAGAGTATCCAAAATACGAGCTTTTTTCTAAAAATCTAAAAATCAAAAGTTTAATATATACCACAATGAGAGTGTTCTCAATTTACTTATGTTTTATTTGTATCCTTTGCCTAAGGGATGTCAAAGGTGGTAAACCGGACGAGAGTGTATCCCCGCCCCGCCCCCGGAATTTTCATGTTCCCCCGTCTCCATCCCTGCCCCCGAAATGTTCAGTCTTCCTACCCCCGCCCCCGCCCCTGAAACCCCTTTATTACCCCTGCCTCCGTCCCCGTTTCCCTGCCCCCGATTGATTTCAGGCTGCTTTTTTTTTGGGTTAAAAGAAGTTATTAGTTAGGTTAAAAGAAGCTATTTATTTAAGTAACAAATAATTATTTATAGCAAAATCTTACATGTTAAAAATAAAAAACGTTATGGCATCTTAAAAACATTATACTAACAACTTAAAAATATGTTTTTTGATGAATTTTGGAAGCTCAAAATCATGTTATTGTTTATTGTATTTATATAATTAATATATTTGAAGGGCTTAGAATAATGGTTTGGTCTAGGTTTAGCAGTTAATGATACGAGTGTATGTGTAATTAGTTTGCGGTTGTAATAGAGTTTACGGCCGTAAACACCTTACGGCCGTAAACTCCTCACGGTCTCGGGTATCTATATATATAGTGTTGTGTCAGACGTATTGGTTGTTGATGCTTTTAGTATTTTGCGGTTCCCACCAAGTTGTATCAGACGTTTAAGGTTATAAAACGTATGCAAGCTTGGTTTGATACATCTTTGCTTATTGTTTCGTTTTGTGTGATTGTTGTGTGCTTTTGATCACTGGTAAGATCCGATTTTGGACCTTACAATTGGTATCAGAGCAAGACTGACGTCAAAGGCATTCTACAGTCGTTTATTTGGTGCTAGTTCGCGCGTTTCAGAAAAGGGGATTTATTGTTTCATCCAAAAATCGAAGATTTTGTGTTCTCGGTCCAAGCTTACGGCCATAAACACTGAGTTTACGGCCGCAAACCAGTCAAATTCATCAACCGTGAAGACTAGATTCTTGGGCCGTAAACCTTATTTTGGTGCAAGTCGGTTAATCTTGAAGACCGTATTTTAACCACATTGAATTATTGAAAGTAAAATAAATTAATTGAAAGTAAAATAAATTAATTTCTTGAATTACTGTTAAAGTTTTTGAAACGAAAAATCATTAGGTTTACGGCCGCAAACGATTTCTGGCAGTAAACTATTTTTCAGCAGTAAATTAAATTTCTTTTAACAGTTAATTTTAATTCACCTTTAAATCTTAATTAATTTTAACTTAAATAAAAATGGAATCACAAAATCAAAACCATTTTCAAGAACTCGATGATGTCATGGGCACCACCACGCGAATTCCAAGGCTTATGTCTGCTGATGGGTTCCCTGAGTGGAAATATAGAATTGAAAAATACATAAAGATGAAGGACTTCAAGATTTGGAAATGTGTCATAAAGGATCCAGTCAGAATCACCACTACAGTTGGGGGGCAGGTGGTTGACAAGAAAATTGAGAACTACACTGATGAAGATTTTGAGAGTGTAGAAGAACAGGAAAAGGCATTGGCCATTTTGACTATGGCCCTATCACCAGACATTGTTCAAGGGTTCAGAGAGTATACTTCTGCTAAATCACTGTGGGAAGCCCTTATTGAGGTATATGAGGGAAATGAAGACATGCGAGAGAGTCGCCAAGATATGCTGAGGCAACGATTCAACATGTTTAACTATGTGCCTGGAGAGACTCTTGAGGCTCAACTGCAGCGGTTCACAACTCTTAATACGGAAATGATTGTGGCAGGGATCTTCTATACAAAGTCGGAAATAAATAAGAAGCTGCTAAATGCCCTCCCAAAATCTTGGGACATGAATGTAGCAGTGATTAAGAAGATTAAGGATCTCAATCGCCTTTCTCTAGCTAAAGTGATGACTGTCATCAAAGCATGTGATATTAATGACAAGCAGCGAGAGATCAATCATGTGAACTCTTACTTAGCTGCCAATCTTGGCATTTCAAGTAACAATGCTCTTTCCTCCTTCTCCTATTCTTCTGCACGTTTATCTCTCAATGCTTCTCCTCAAGCTCAGACACTCTCCCATCCATCGGCTTCCTCTGCATCAGTCATGCCCTACCCACAAAATCAATCATTCGTGTCTACTCAAACTACTGTATCTTCAAATGTAGCCACTTCTTCAAAAGGAAAGGAGGGTGATGAAAACCTTGTTTTTGCAGCAGGGCTAGTTAATTGCTACAATGCACTCGTAGCCGGGGAGCTTCCACCTCAATTGTCATTTGCAGATCTTGATCAAATTTATCCTGAGGACGTTGAGGAGATGGGTATCACGTGGCAAATTGCCATGGCAGTCTTTAGGGCAAAACAATTTGCCAAAAAGACAGGGAAGAATAACTGGGGAATGAGTGCTGATAAGAAAGTTGGATTTAACAAGGGAAAGCTTCGGTGTTTCAATTGCCACGAGTCAGGGCATTTTGCTCGTGATTGCCCACATCCTGATAGAAGAGTTAATAATGATAGGACAATGGTTGCAGTTGGTAACAGCCGAAGCAGTGGTCAAGCAAACAATGACAAGGCTATGGTTGCGCAATCTTTTGATTGGGAGGATCAGATACAAGCTCTCAACTTATCTGGACCAGAAAATGCTCACCTGGCACAGGTAAGGGATGATGCTCCAGCAGGGATTGTAGCAGCTGAAGACAGTGTGATGAAGCTACAGTTTGCTTTGATGGTATCCTCTTCTCATGAACCTAATTCATCCAAGGTAAGTCTCCCATCATGCTCTCAGGCTTGTATTGATTATGTCAAAATTTTACATGACAAAATTGAGACATTAGGCAATGAAGTAGAAAATCTTAGGATTCTTTGTGAACTTAATGAAAAATTGATAAGAGACGTAGAAGACCTTAGATATGAAGGGTACCAACTTCGAAAAGGACAAAAACCACTCAAAGCTCAATTGGAATCGAAAATTAAGGACTTTAGGAGACTCTAGGAAGACTACAGTAACAAATGTGAAAACTATGATTATGTAGTCAAACAAAATGTTGAGCTAGTGGCTGAAGTTGAATCTTTGAAAGGAAAGTTTGAAACCGCCAAACTTGATGTTAGAAAATATGACTTCTCAAGTGAGGTGGTTGCAAATATGATAGACCAAAGTATGCAGTTTAAAAGGAATCAATCAAAAGGTCTAGGGTATAATCATGTACCCCCTCCCTTCAATCATTCATATGTGCCCAAGCCTTTGTCCAAAGAAGAGATTGCCAATGAATCATTTATGGTTTATGGAAAGCCCTCTGGTTTTATTTCGGGAGGATTTATTAATGTTGAAAGTACTAACATTTCTACTTCTCCTGCAGATCAATCCTTGAATCAGTCAAAGCACGAAGTTGAAGGATGTGTTTCTGAAAATAAAATCGAGTCTAAACCTGAAGCTTTAGTTTTTAATAAAGACAATACGTTTTCTGATATTTCTAAAGACAATGTTTTTTGTGATGGTGTTTTTATGACTTCTAATACTAGTTTGAATGTTTTGAAAAAGTCTGGTTTGAACATTGTGGTTGACAATTTTAATGTTTGTGATAAAGATGTTGAAACACCACTAGTCTCACAACCCTCCCCATCCAACGCACCCTCACTTGCCTCACAACCTAATAATGTTGCTTGTTCTTGTGAGAAAAGCAAGGGTGCAGGTAGGGAAAACAAATCTGATCAATGTAGTGCAAGCTATAACAATAATAAGCAGATTTGTTTTAATTGCGGTATTAGTGGTCATATTGCTAGAAATTGTCAAAATCATATGTTTGTGAGTTATAATCTTCCAAGAGGAGAGAACGAGTTCAGAGGAAGGTCTTTAAATAGAAACTCCTCTAGAAGTCGTTCTCGAAATGATGATTGGGCAGATGAACGGAATAGAAAATGGGCTGTTTTTCAAAGACATAAAAGGGTTTTTAATCACCATGTCCCAGGCAGTCTGCCAAAAATGAGCACAACCAAGCCAAGGTCAAGCTCCTCACGAAGCAACGGTGGATCTTCAACCAACTCTGGTAGAAGTCACACATGCTTTATGCAGACTGACAAACACTCCATGACTAAATCAACTGGGACATTTAGAAAACTATATTATAAATGGCTGCCCAAACCTGGTCTCAATACATCATTTGTGTCCTCAGAAAATCTAAATGTGACAAATCTAAAAAGGCATCGGGATTACCTAGGAAGGTAATGACTTGGGTGCCCAAATCTAATTAAACCTGCACATTTTGTAGGGACAGTTGAGGGGAAATGTCGTCAGACCCTGGTTCGTCGACAGCGGCTGTTCCTGGCATATGACGAGAGATATCACCCAACTGCACAACATTCAATCATTTAATGGGGGATATATCTCTTTTGTGGGTGGAGATGGTGGTAAGATCACTCAAAGAGGAACCGTCTCAAATGGAGTTTTAAGTTTCAAAAATGTGAATTTTGCTCCCGAGTTGAAACATAGTCTGTTAAGCGTTTCTCATATCTGTGACAAGGGCTATTCTACGCATTTCACTGACAAGGAATGTATGATTCTAAAGCCAGAATTTATCATCCCAGAAGAATGGATTCTCGTAAAATCAAAAAGGGATGGGAACGCCTATATCATTGATATGAATAGCAATCTTCCAGAACAAGTTACATGTCGTTTCTCCAAGGTCTCCGAGCAAACTGCCATGTTGTGGAACCGAAGATTAGGTCATGATAATGCCAAGAATCTAAATCGTCTTGCGAAGAATGAGATGGTCCGTGGGTTGCCCGTCAAGGACTTCATTACGTTTGAGAAATGTGTGTCGTGTGCTCAAGGAAAGCATCATAGAAAGCCGCACTTGCCAAAACAGGTCAATTCAATTAGCCACGTTCTTCAATTACTTCATATGGATTTGTTTGGTCTAGTAAATGTTCTCAGCATAAACAGAAGCTCTTACTGTCTGGTTGTGATTGATGATTTCTCTCGATTTACGTGGGTCTTCTTTCTATCCAAAAAAGCTGGCGTTTCTGAATTGATCAAGAAGTTCATAGTATTAGTTGAGAACCAGACCAACAATCGGGTGAAGGCGCTTCGTACCGATAACGGAACAGAGTTTAAGAATTCTGTTCTCGATCATTTCTGCGCAGAAAGGGGTATTTTGCGTCAATTTAGTTTGGCCCATACACCTCAACAAAATGGTGTTGATGAAAGACGGAACAGAACGCTAAAAGACGCTGCAAGAACAATGCTGTGTGATTCAAAGCTGCCAGTTTTCTTCTGGGCTGAGGCGATAAACACTGCCTGTTATGTTCAGAATCGAGTACTAATCAACAAAGCTCAGATGAAAACTCCGTATGAAATCTACTATGGACACAAGCCATCAGTCAGTCATTTCCATGTATTTGGCTGTCCTTGCACCCTCTTTCACTTAGATGCCAACCCGAAGTTTAACGCCAAGGCCGATGACTGCTATTTTGTATGGTATGCTGCTCGCACTGCCTATAAAGTCTACAATAAGAAAACCAAACAGATTGTGGAATCCTATGATGTGCGTTGGTTGGAAGAAAATGAGACAGACGCTAGACTGGGTCCGGATTGGTTGTTTGATTACACGTCGCTTTTCAAATTCTTAAATGTGTCTTCAAGTGATCTATCTAGACTTGATTCGTATTGGAAGAGTGTTTCTGAAGATGAAGATGAAGAAGTTGTGTACAAGCCTCTATACACATCCTCTACTTCATTGAAGGGGAAGTCTAAAATTTCACTTGAGGGGGAGTCCTCTGGTTCACAGAAGGGAGGATACCATGCTATGTTTGAGGGGGAGTCCTCCGCTGAACCAGAGGGGGAGTCTTCTGCAACATCTTTGGGAGAGTCCTCAGCCACACCTCAAAGGGGGTCAACTATACATTATGATAGTCCTCAATCTTCAGTCCAATCTGATTCTCCTGATGCTGATACTACACCTCATATGTCAATGGAGAAAGAGTTCTTTCCTGATCTTATCGCATATGAGTTTGTTGCAGAACCATCTGGCACTGCTCAACCACCAAATGAAGGAGGTATCAATATTCACACTCTTCATGTCTCTCTAAATGACATCAGCCAAGAAATACCTTCAAGGGTTCAACGCGATCATCCGATCGAAAATGTCATTGGTCAGCTAGGTGATGGTGTTAAAACCAGAAGTCTGAGTGGAGACGTGAATACATGTCTGTACTCTTGCTTTATTTCTCAAATCGAGCCCAAGAATGTAGAAATGGCTCTAAATGAACCTAGCTGGGTGGATGCAATGCATGAGGAATTCCACCAATTTGAAAAACTTGGTGTTTGGAAGTTAGTTGAATTACCGAAGGGCAAGAAGTCTCTTGACACCCGATGGGTTTATCGCAACAAGCAGGATGATTCAGGGGTCATTGTGCGAAACAAAGCTCGATTGGTAGTTCGTGGGTTTCGACAAGTCGAGGGTCTTGATTACACTGAAGTTTATGCTCCAGTAGCTCGCCTGGAGGCTATCCGTATCTTCCTAGTGTATGCCTCTTACATGAACTTTACCGTTTATCAAATGGACGTCAAGACCTCCTTTTTGTATGGCAAAGTGAAGGAAGAAATCTACGTTGATTAACCCCCTGGGTTTGTTGACTTGAAGTATCCTAATCATGTCTACAAATTGGACAAGGCATTGTATGGGTTACATCATGCTCCTAGAGCGTGGTATGCGACACTAACAAAGCATTTGCTCGAACATGGTTACTCTCGTGGAACTATCGATCAAACTTTGTTCATAAAGCACGTCGATAAGGACCAGATACTCGTAAAAATATATGTCGATGATATTATATTTGGATCAACCAGTCAGCAACTTTGCAAGGAGTTCGAGGGTGTAATGAAGAAACGATTCGAAATGAGTTTGTTGGGAGAAATGACCATGTTTTTGGGGCTTCAGGTTAAACAAAATTCAACCGGAATCCAGCTACATTAAGCCAAGTATGTGGAAGATATTCTTGAGAAGTTCAAGTTTCACGATGCTAAATCTGCGTCAACACCGATGGCTGAACGACCTCTTTTGACTCCAGATCATAAAGGCGAATCCGTAGATTAAACTCATTATAGATCAATGATCGGATCGCTAATGTATCTTACTGCAAGCCGACCTGACATTATGTTTGCGGTTTGTCGATGCGCACGCTATCAGGCTAATCCTAAACTCTCTCATCTTATTGTTGTCAAATGAATTTTTTGGTATATCAAAGGAAGCCCTAAATTGGGTCTTTGGTATCCGAAAAATTCTGAATTTGATCTTTATGCTTTTACTGACAGTAATTATGGAGGCTGTGAGCTTGACAGGAAATCAACCTCAGGAGGATGTTAGTACCTAGGTGACCGGCTAGTTTCGTGGCAATGCAAGAAGCAACACACTGTCTCGACTTCCACAGCAGAGGCGGAATACGTTGCTACCTCAGCTTGCTGCTCTCAGGTTATCTTGATCCAACATCAGTTGTTGGATTACTGTTTGAATTATTTTGAAACCCCCATCTATTGTGATAATGAAGCGGCAATTCAAATTGCTAAAAACCCAGTCCAACACTCTAAAACCAAGCACATCGACATTAAAATTCACTTTATTAGAGACTGTTTTGAACGATCATTAATCCGGCTAGAACAGGTCCACACTGATAATAATGTGGCAGACTTGTTCACAAAGCCATTTAACAAAGCTCGCTTCGATGTGCTTGTCGGATTTCTAAAAATGATACGTTTTGAGGATTAAGTTTTTTTAATTATTATTTATTTATTTTATTTTTTTCTCAAATTTGTTTTCAATTTTTTTTAATTTTGTTAAGAACTTTCTTCTATTTTTTATTTTCTTTTGGTTTCCTGTTTTTTAGGCTAGATAAAAATTGTTTGTTCTTTTAGGTTAGATTAAATTTGCGCATCGTTTTTCATTTTACTTTTATTCTCATCCATGCACAAATTTAGGGGGAGAAATATAAAAATCAGAAAACAACAAAAATCAGAAAATCCAAAAACAATTTCGCTTGTGGGTATTATGATGGGAAATGAAATTAACAAGTGATAACGGGCAATCTGAATCGGCGTAACGTACCTAAGTTGAATCGTCTACACTCTGTGCTTGATGTGCTGGTAGGCACGAAAGATTTTAAATGGACTTGACTAGAAAAAGTTGAACCTAATGAATTTTAAGGACTTGACAAACCTTGACCTAGTTAGATCCGTTTAACCTGATGTCACGACGCTCGGATAGGTTGAGCAGGGAGATATACATAGGAATCTATCGGTCACATTAAATAACTCGTATCTAGAACTGTGGATTTACTTTTATTCGATGTGCGGATTCTGTCCTTAATTCCGGTTGGATGGGGCGACTGGTAAATTCCGATAAATTAGGTCTGTAGAAAATTGTTTTCTTTCTTCCTATCTGTTAGTCATATGTTGTCTCCTTTGCGTGACCTCAAATCCGACCTGGTACACAACATATGCAACTCTATTTGTTAGCCATATGCTGTCTCCTTTGCGTGACTTCTAATCCAACCTGGTACACAGCATATGCAACCTTCTTCTTCTCAATCCCTCTGAAGTAATAAGTAATAGAATTTTGAATCTATTCTCTCTCTGAATGGTTGTCTGCTCACCCGATGTAAGGAGTACTCTGGAAGTTCTTGATGGCTGGGGCATATCTGGAAGCGGGAAACACGTTCCAGTACACTTGAAATTGAACTCATACAAATTATCTATAGATCTCGCTGCTCGATTTAGGTGGACAACAATATCCCTGGTTGTAGTCAGTTAAATGGTCATAAGGTAAATTTATTTAAGATTTAGGAGTTATCATAATGACAGAAATTTACAATTAGATATATGCCTGAATCATGTCATTGGTAGAATGTCCAAAACTGTCACAAATTTTTTGTGTTTAAGTGGACCACAATACTGACAATCGATCAGACAAAGATGTGAAGATAAGGGTACCGACAAGTGGAATAAGGTTGTCCAACAACTTTGATCCCAGCATCACAAAAGGAGTTATAGTGGTTAAGTTTTGGTTTGTCAAATTATTTTAATTTGAATTTTATTTTCACTTTTATAATTTTAATTTTATTTTAATTTTATTTTTTATTTTTTATTTTTACTTTTATTTTTATTATTTTTACTGTCTTAGTTTTTACTTCATTTTAATTTTTCAACAATTAAATTTTTTAGTTTTTATTAGTTTTATTTTTATTTTTAATTTTATTTTTCGAAATTATTTCTAAATAATCCTCAAAGTTTTTTTTAATTTTTAATTCTGTTGGAAGTTCCAAAATACTGGGTAGTTATCAGGTAAAAGGAAAAATACTGCTCAAGAGGAACTCTAACCTAAATGCTTCTTGGGATGAACCATTAATCACAATGACAGATCTTGAAGTGGTTCGGTTCCGAGATACTTTTGGAGATCGATCGGGAGTTGCTTCGTGGGGGTTTCATGATCCCCTTAAGATGTGGATTGTGATACGAAAAAGTGGTAATTCTGAGTTGTACAAAAATAGTCATGATTTTAGCTCATTCACGAGGATTGATTTGACAGAGCTGTCTCGAGCTCTCTTCATCAATCTAATGAACAATCCACATGTAACTCAATTCAAGTATTTCCTTGATGATCAAGTCAAAAAGGGGTTTCCTTCTATGCCGACTGCAGAATCTGTGATTTTTGAACATCCAGATGTTATTGATCACTCTACCGACAAACCATTGCAAGTGGTAATGTGGCCCGTGACAAAACAGGTTAAACAGTTTCCGGTGCTTCAAGTTTATCAGGATGGGTCTCTTGGTTCATTGGAGTGCTGGGTCTTTGACGAAATTACTTCTGGTGCAGTCCTTAAGTTCAAAAATGGATGCATCAGACTCTATGATCGAAGAGACTTGCTGCAATTCCGGAAGTGGGATATTCATTATCTCAGCAACTTTCAAATCAAGGTTGTTGAAGATATCTATGAAGACGGTGCAAAAGTGTATACGACAATGGTAGCTGAAATTCTGAACAAGCGCATGTGGAACGGAGACATGGGGCAAATGGATGTTATGATAGTTAACAAAGGATGACCTTGGGCTAGTCCAAACCAAGGGGGAGATTGAAGGGCTTAGAATAATGGTTTGGTCTAGGTTTAGCAGTTAATGATAGGGGTGTGTGTATAATTAGTTTGCGGTTGTAATAGAGTTTACGGCCGTAAACACCTTACGGCCGTAAACTCGTCACGGTCTCGGGTGTCTATATATATATAGGGTTGTGTCAGACGTATTGGTTGTTGATGCCTTTAGTATTTTGCGGTTCCCACCAAGTTGTATCAGACGTTTAAGGTTATAAAACGTATGCAAGCATGGTTTGATACATCTTTGCTTATTGTTTCGTTTTGTGTGATTGTTGTGTGCTTTTGATCACTGGTAAGATCCGATTTTGGACCTTACAATATTCAAATATATGTGTAATTTATTAACGAGGACCCCATGGGGGTTTCGGGGCGGGATTGCCTACCCCCGCCCCCGCCCCCGAAATTACAACGGGGGTTAACCTTTTCCCCCGCCCCCGTCCCCGCCCCCGAAATTACAACGAACATAATTAAATAATCGATATGCTTATTCATCCTAAAACATTTAATTATAAAAAATAAGGGAGTGAATACTCATAATGTTTTTAAGATGATACAAATGGTGCTTCAACCACACGTCACCCGTACTACTATCAATTCTTACAACGATGTTTTACACTAACGAGTCTCTATTTGAAATATAATAGTAATATACTTAATTTCTACAATAGAATAATGCAAATATTGGAAAATCTCATTTAGTGTTATTGTTAGAAATGTATTTTAGCACTTTTGGAAGAGTTTTTGAAACTAAAAAAAAATCCAAAAACTCAATCAAATCAGTTTTAAAAATTTCCAAACTTTATTTTTTTGTTTCTACTACAACTAAGAACTTGTTTGTAACTTTTCAAGATTTTTAGATATCTTAACTATTTTCTCATTATTTATGACTTAAAGACATCATAAAATCATGGAAAAAATAGTAAATGGTTATGAAAAACTCTTAAAAATTTTGTTTGACTGTTGTACAGTGTTCATAATCTAGGAAAAATATCTAAAGTCATTTGTGAATAGTAAAGCCCAATTTTTAAAAGTTAAGCGTGTTTACTACAAATAAAATAGAAATAAATAGTAAAAAGTTAAGATAAATCCTCATAATTTTTATTTGTAACTATAATATATTAAAAGATGTCCTAAGATAATTAAATCTTGGAAAAATAGCAAAACGTTTTGCAAAATTCTTAAATTTTTTTAAGGTTATATAATATATAGTAGATTTGAAAAATAGTAATTGTGATTTTTAAAACTCAAAATCCGTTTTTACTTGTGCTTAATACCAATAAAACTCAAAATCCATTTATATAATATATTTACAGTGTAGGTCATTTATGAAGTTTTTCCAGAATTTATCGACTAGCGTAAGTATTTTATATTCTTTAACACTCTATTTATTAAAATAAAAAAAAAGTCTACATGGGGCTGAAAATTCCTAGAACGCATCTTCATACAATTTAGTAAGTGTGAAAAATCGTGTTCTCATTTTGGATGTCCAAAACATGCCTAAAGGCACAATAGATTCACTACTAGAAAACAACTATTTAATTACACGCAAACAATGACACTCAATAATTTACGATGCGCAAAAGCGTGCGCCCTAAAAGTAATGTCATCTCTTCTAAAATTTGAAGGACAGACGACATGCATTTGTGCATGCCCTGAAATTTATGTCAGAAAAGAAAAAAAATAAGAAATACGGAAGACGCCCATCAGAAAATGTGCGTCATATAACACTGTCGCTTTATATTTTTTTTAATAAAACATGAAATCCCAAAACCTAGGGTCTTCGTCTTCCTTTCTCTCTCTCTCTCTCTCTCTCTCTCTCTCTCTCTAACATAAAACCCAACCTGCGATTTCATAAAGATCTCCCATGGTTTCGCATATCTCACTTAAATCGTAATAACAATCGGTCGCTAATACATTGGAGTCGGATGAACCTCCTGTGTGCACAGAGGTTGAGGATTTCGATCACTCGCCTCGCCTTTCTTGCAAAATCTTTTGTACACAGGAAAAACATAAACCCTAAAGGAATGAAACACCTGCGCCATCTCATAAACCCTAAAGGGCTTAAACACCCGCCCCTTTTTTGAAAATCGCTCGTGATGCTAAACTTCATAAAAGAGTTCTTCTCCGGTCTTAGCATCTTCCTGAGTAGCTGAACTTTTGTCATCGCTCGGGACGTGCTACTGTTATGAGTTTGGATGTGGACCCCACGATTGGAGATAAGTCTGCTAATTCACAGGTGATATGTTAATGTGATGCAATTTTAGATCAATAATTCAGTCAACATTTACGTAAATAATTCCTTGTGCTTTTGTTCTAATATCTCTTCTATGGATGTTCTAGAAGCTCAAACTATAAATGATGCTCTCTTGCGATGGCTGTACGATGATGACCTAAGTGTGGTTCAGGTAGCATTAAGTATGAGAAGACTGTCTGAGTTTATAAAAAGTACATATCTTCTTGATGGTCTTCAAAGGGTGTTTAAAAGGTGTATTAGTATATTAGTATCTAGTAAGTTTTCTCTATACTTGTATTTGATAGTTGACATAGCTTTTGGTCTAAGTTTAAGCATTCATTATAGTCAAATTTATTTTTTCTTGTAGAGGCATCAAATGATACAACTTTAGCAACTGATATCAGCATGTTAAACAGTTAAAATACCCTCTTTACCAGAAACTTGCTAGCCAATGAATCTGTGTAGTGGTTTGTTGGATACTGCCATGATTTGGAGTTGTCAAAGAACTTATTTTTCTTGATTTTGCTGCATTCACTAATAAAGATACAAAAATGTATGTTTGTCTATTCTAGTTTTATCCTTGCTAAACTGCCATGTGTACATGTGCACATTTTGATTACTTCATTTTCTTTGATATTGCTTCAGATCTTGGTCAATTTTCTACAATATATGAATCCTATTTTCCATATGTTACAAAAGAGTGGGAAAAGTTAGAGACAGTTGGGGTTGGAGTTGCTACAGATGAGGTATCTTTGAAGAGATTTAGATTTTTTATGAGCATTTCATGATTTACAGCTTTTGTATTAACTTTTACACTTGATGCTTACATTGTTACTAAAGAGTGGGAAAAGTTAGAGACAACATGGTTTTGATTTTGTGATAAAGGGATCTTTCGGGGTGCAGTTCAAAACCTTTTATTGTCCCAGAGTTGGTCCCTGATGTGCAGTTCTCTTATGCTTCTCACAAGGTTGTGACCGAATACAAGGAGGCTAAGGCTGTATGTGTTCTTGATATGCTCTTTCCGGATTGTTATAAATAGGATTTAGTAACCTTTTTTTTGTTAATATGTTGGTTGGTTGTTTGTAATGCAGCTTGGAGTTGAAAGCTACAAAGGGTGTCGAGAAAACTTTTGATCTTCTGTCTCTTCTTGATAAAATCCTTCCAATCTACAAGTATGCTTCTTTTTCCTAATCATTTTCATGTTCTTTACAATAAAGTAGAATCCTAGTTTCATTACAACAAGAATTACCCCTGCAGGGAAATGATTGATGAGTTAAAGGAAGCAGGTGTTATATGGATCCACGTTGACGAGGCTACCCTTGTGAAAGATCTTGAGGGGTACTAATGGGAAGCTTTCACCAAGGCCTACTCTGAGCTAGAATCAGCCTGCTTTGGTCTTAATGTTATTGTTGCCACCTACTTTGCTGAAGCATTCAAAACCCTAACTGCATTTCCTAGAGTTGTCGGTTTCACTTTTGATGTTGACACCCGCATTCTCAGGCCACTGCTTTGAGAGGTTCATACCACCGTCGTGCCCCAAATGTCAGTGCCAGGCTGGATGCCCAACATGAATTACACGAAATTACACGAGAGGATGAAAATATGATGTAATGCCAACATGTCCATGGATGAAAGACTTCTCATGGAGATTTAGTCTTGTACTCTACCCATCACCAGTGGTATGCGTCTTTTCTCTTATTCAAATGCATTTTCTATCTTGAATTAATTTATTTACCTAGAATTTTTTTCACTTCAACAGGATTTAGTACAGACTGGAGATGAAGATGTCAGCATAGATATCCGTAGGCTAGAAGAAAAACATCACCAATAGCTAAAAAATTGTTGAAAATCATGAATTTTTTTGGGATGTAAGGGTAAAATGGTCATTTTAGTCTCTTTGAGACTGTTTATTCAATATAGAAAAGAAACAGACATAATAGAGTTGAGTTACAGGTTTCCAGAAAGAAAAGTCTACTGAACAAGCTTTTAAAGTCTACTTTGGAAACAAGGGTGCTACATGAGAAAGAAAGAGTATCTGGATGAAATGCTAAGGAATTTGAATCTCAATGAATTCAATCATAAAGATTAAATTACAAAATCGGTTCTTTCTACTTTTTTTCATTTATATAAATTACAAAATTGGTCCTTCTGCTTTCTGATTTTTACCCACTTTACTCAAGTGTTCATGAATATCCAGTTTGTTGCAGAAACTAATGAAATTGGAGGAGGAAGAAAAGAATAAAGTAGAAACTAGCAAGAGGTGGAAATTTAGGTTGACACCCAATTTTTTGTAGATTTGTGGTTTGATATATTTATACATTTATAGACTTTAATATCAAATCACTGTATTTAAAGGTTTTATTGTGGGAAACTGATAATTTTGGAACCCCAAAGTCGCTTTCAGTAGCTAAAGAGGCTGCAGTGCACAGAGTTGCATGAATTTTCTTCCTATGCTTTCACATCAGCAGTTGCTTTACCTGCTTACCATGTCATTTATTCCAAGGTCAGCTACAAATCTTTATAAGTCTTTTGACATATGAAGCTAGAAAGAGTTATTTCAAATATATCAGGAAGGGTAAATTGGTAATATTCTTTAAATGTATTTTAATGGCAGGGTGCCTATGTCCTTGTTACCAGGATACGAAGCTCTCGTTTAAAAGATCGTTAGAAAGAAGAACGTGAGCTGTTGGTGAAGAAGGAATTCATTGAAGATATCCTCAAAGAATACAAACTGTTAACCTGTATTCTTAATAGATCTTCCTCTTATCATGTAGTCGTATGGGATCTTGAATCCCTCATGCCATCTGTCATTAATAATAGTACAATCATCAATCCACAAACTAAAAACTTTCATGTTGAAAAAGACAATGAAACACTTGTTCATGTATAGAATGAGGACATGTCAAGTGATTTTCAAATTGATTCAGGGACATTACCATGTGTAGCTTGTGGTGTTCTTGGTTATCCTTTCATGTCTGTTATACAATCATCACCAAAAGTGTTGTTTGATAACATGCCAATGAAGGATGATGCCAAGGATGAGTCTCTTGAAGCTTCAACATGTTCATCTAAAGTGAAGGTTAACAATGGATATAACATGAGTAATGGGTATTCAAGACCTAGAATATTTTGTTTAGAGCATGCAAGCAAAGTTGAAGAGATGTTGGACTTCATAGGTGGAGCAAAACTGCTTATAATATGCAATTCGGATCATCATTCACAAGTTCTGTTATTCTTTTTTCAATGATTGCAACTAACTTATTATATGTTGTTTGTGGATTTAAAAAAAGAATCTTTTTAATTAAAGAGGTTAAGTGGAGAAGGTAACAATATGATTGTTTCTTTAATGAATAATGAATCCACAATCTCCTAGCAGTCCTCTCCTCTACAAACCAATTCTTGTTTTGATAGTCATGCAAATGCACATCCTGGGGCATATAGTCCTATTAGAATTGGAAGTATTCCAAAACATATTAACATACATATTCATGCTGGTAAGTTAACTCAATTTGCCTTCACATAAGTTTTTTATATATATATATATATATATATATATATATATATATATATATATATATATATATATATATATATATATATATATATATATATTAACAGGAATAGATCCAAGGGCAGCTAATTTCGAATCATCAAATAAAGCAAATGTTGATCTCCTAATGTTGTTCTTTTAAAATGTTGTTCTTTTATAGGTGGTTGGAATTGGACCTAAAGTTGGTTACTGATAGAGGAATAGTGGGTGTTCCAAATGTAGGAAAAAGCATGTTTTGAAGCGTTATTAGTGTTGACATGTAGTATTGTTTGACATGTAATGTTAGGTAACTTGTTTGACATGTAATATTTTTTTGAAATGAATTATCATTCTTACGTATGGTATTTTATTTTGTTATGATAATTTCAATCTATTGTTTAATTTGAAAATTAGTAACTTTATCATATATATATATATATATATATATATATATATATATATATATATATATATATATATATATAAAACATTTAAAATTGTGACACGCAAATACGTGTCATCTTCATTTATGACAGGGGCTTTAATGATACACAATGCGTGTCCTAAACGTGTGTCGTAAGATTATGACACGTAAATGCGTTTCGTCTTCCTTTATGACAGGTCCTTCCTTGATATGCATTGCGTGTCGTTACTGCGTGTCGTAAATGCGCGTCGTAAATAGACGAAGCACAAAAGCGTGTCGTCTCTCTTTATGACAAGGCCTTCCCTGACACGCATTTGCGCTTCGTCTGAGCGTTTTACGAAATGCATTGTGCGTCGTAAAAGGCTGTTTTCTAGTAGTGATTATAGAT
Organism: Lactuca serriola; assembly: GCF_051521515.1. Taxonomy (NCBI): domain Eukaryota; kingdom Viridiplantae; phylum Streptophyta; class Magnoliopsida; order Asterales; family Asteraceae; genus Lactuca; species Lactuca serriola. The sequence goes on along the minus strand of NC_136410.1, from coordinate 253,003,327 downwards.
AAAAACTTGGTTCTTGTGCTTTTGGTAAAAATTGTTGATGTCAGTTTGAGAATTTTTATAACATTTTCTCATTACTTTTAAGTTAAGATCTTTTTGTCCCTTTGATTTTATGATGCTAGGAGTTCAAAATAATTTTTGAAAGATTTTTATTGATGATTTACTCTCTGTAACATGCAACATAAAAATAGTACTGATGGGTTTTATACAAACAAACAATCCTATGTGTGCATGCAACCCTAGATTTGAGGATCTATGTTTTCACTATTAGACATACAAGCATTGAACACAAAAACTAGAAACCCTAGGAGGCACATGTAATTTTCGAAATTAACATATAATTAGGGTTAGGATACATACCTTGATTGTTATATTGTAATAACAATCAAATCCTTGAAGATCTTGAACTTTGGTAGCAAGCGCCACAAGTGTCGCGCCTCTAATGGCTCACAAACAAACCTAGCAACCAAGGATTACTATGGAGAGAGAGAGAGAAGTAGAGTAGAATTTCGTCCCTTAGCCTTTCTTGGAGTGCCATCCACGAAATCCAACCCTATAGGGGTTTATATAGGTGATAAGGAAGGTTTAGGATAAGGCAGGTGTATCTTAGATAACCCTAATCCCTTAACTTCCTCCCTAAGGTTTCCAAGGCACCCTTAGAGCCCAAGGAAACCCTAGGTCACTCTAGATTTCGTTCCCCACCTCTAAGGGAGGTTCTAGAATGCTCAATGCACAACTTTTGAACATTGTCACCTTTAGTCCATGTAGTTTCAATTAATTCCTTTACTCCCAAAATTAATTCCAAATTAATTTCTGATTAAATATTAATTAAACAATATGATTTATAATTAATATATTATATCCATAATACATTAATAAATCATTTATATTCATTATTAATTTATTAACCAAGCAATAAATTAATAGATCATTCTTCTCTCTCTAACAATTATCCTATTCAATTGCCAGGTTTGAAGGCAACCCAAAAGGACATTGCTACTATCAATTCAAGTACATAGCAATTATAGTTATGGGCTTAGACACCTAATCCAACAGTCTCCCACTTGGATAAGTCTAATAACTATAATTGCTAGTATAACTTCAAAATTTGACAAGCAAATTTTAGCTACCAAAAGCCGTTGTCGAACTCTGACCTAGTCAGTGACGTGTCCTTAGATAAGGGATCATATATTCCTCTATTCTAGATATCGTATAGACATAAGACATGGATCTTAATCATTCTCTCTGTCTATGTTCTGTTTCCCGATTTCCGGTTTATGACGACTGACTAATTGAACAAATCAAATCAGTCCCGGCTTGGCCAAGCACTTTATGGTGTCATCACTAAATCATCGAGGGGCCCACAGATATCGCTTTTATCCAACTTTGGGTAAAAGGAACAGATAAACATCGTCTCATATACTTGCTCTATTTACTCATCAAATCACACACAACGATGCATTTTATAACACCAAGTTACTGGTACATTTATGTATTATCAATGTGCAACCGATTTGCAAACTGTAACTCATATCTCTTTGTTTCAAGAATATAAGATATTATCGTCTCACAATCACTCGTGATAAAATCCATGAAGTGATTCAAGTGAGCGTGGGTTTAATCAAATACTATAATCTTATTAAAGCACTCATGAACTCTGCAACAAACTTTTGCTATGTCTAAACACTTTAGACAATCTACAGATGGACTCATGATAGTCTTGCTTCATACCTACTACCAATGTATGAGCGACTGTGGATGTTTGAATAACCTAGTTATTCTGGAAGTCAAAACATGCAAAGTGAAACGCAATAATAATATTAATCCTATATGGCCCCAAAACATTTGAGCGTAAATAAAAACACTTTTATTTAAACACCATATTGATTACTCATTATTCATTGCTTACTATTTCAGAAAATCAACTTATTACTCGAATTATAACCACAATTGTCCCATGCTCCAAGCATGCACACTTTGGTTTCCTATGGTCCATAGTTTGTGAAATAGATCAATTGTAAAAACTTTTCCAATGAAACTCATTTCACAATCCCCAATCCTTATTATTAGTATAAGAAAACCAAATTCTTGCCACTTTCAGAATATGTCAGATTCTAACATTTTATGCAATGATTCTTTCGTAATGTCATAGCACAAAAGTCACCAAGACCCGGCTAATGAAATTACAAGGTATTCTATCAGAAATTGTTACAAGACAATTCCATAGACGTGAAGTCTCACATTCAAAGTACATTCCTTTGAACATCCTTCTCGCATAAAAGTTTCTAACCTAGACATATTTCTTAATATCCAACTCCCGTTAATGGAAACATTTTTCTTAATAGAATCTTATCTATTCAAAATAATGTCAATATAGTCCATCCAATACTATACTTCCAACTACTCACAAGCGACAAATCCTCAGTGAACCTCAGATCGTCCTTTGATAGTTGTTTAATTATTTTAGTCAAAACCGATTCTAGTCCTTTTTCCCTCTTAATTCCCTAGGCATTTGGAAAATTTTAGAATGGTCAAATATTACAGCATATGCAATCGATCCTATACCCGAAGCGTATTGGACACGATGCATAATGTCTCATATTAAGACATGATACTTTATCAGTCTTTTGCCATAATATTTTGTTAGCCATGTTCTCAAATTCGAACTATGAAGAGGGATGTCGTAATCATAATCGAATTTTGAGAACATGCTATGTATCCTTGACTAAATTTTATTAACATTTCTTGATCTAAGCTTTTAGATTTTGAAACAAAGTATAATATTCTCTCCCTTGATTATAGAAAAACAACTTTTCAACCCCTACAACTTTTCAAAGTTAATCTTTGTTTTCTATAATTAATATTGCTAACTCGCAATACTTGAAATAATAATCATGCTCCTACTAACACAATGATTATTTCTATACAAGCATAACACTTATGCTCCCACTAGCTTTGACATGTATTCAAAAAACACTTAAACTTCTAGAAAACAATGCTTATTGAATTCCTTAAGTTTATATTTCTAATACCTAATGCTTCGATAAGCCTTTATCTAAGCTTCTCAAAATCATGCACCTTTCCTTAGACAGCTCACATGTGTGTCTAAACTAATTCAGAACTTATTTTACTAAGTCCCAAATGTTCAGACTAATTGCCAAATCTCACAATTCGAACTATGAAGAAGGATGTCATAATCATAATCAAATTTGAGAATGCAATTTACATAATCGCTATCTTCTTAAAATCTCTCTTAGTGAAAGCGTTTCCTCACAATCATTTTCATGAAGGAGAGAAACCTTATGACACTTAGATTTTATGGTGTATGTGTTCCTATCCATGTGAATTTGCCATAACCATAATCGAAAGATAATGTTTGTGACAAATTCAAACTCTTATGGATAGAACTTGTTCATTCTTAATATCTTGCCATCAAGGGTCCCACCATTGCTTCCCAGTTATTTGACAGCTCACCTATGCCAGTCAATGTACTTTCATTGATCAAGGTGTTTTCCCTTATGCATTCAATTGAGAACTCGTAGAACTCATATGCATAATCACTCAACTAGATTGGCACAGAAATACAATTTTGTCAACACGATAGGTTATAATCCTCAAGTCGTGTGCTAGTGACCTGTTGACATATATTTTACTTCTTGATTTGTTCTTGAAAATTTTCAAGACAATTTAGACTCCCACTGACCTCTTGACATATATGATTCTCTTGTCAGGAACCTTTCCTAGACAAAACAAATATTCAAGAGTTAGTGTAGTTCTTATCAAGACAAAACACTTCACATAATTGCTCCTAGTTGGTCTTTGTCTTATCCAAGACAGCACAACTTACCAATTTTCAAACGTGCAAGAATAAGAAAGCCTTTTCCAAACCCCACATCTGATGAGTGTTATAAACCTACTTAAGACTTGTCACTCAATTCAAAATCTTGGAATATAATTCTAAGACTTGATATTGGAACGAAGTATGATTGACTTCTTGATTTTAACCATTTCTACAATTCTCGATTCCTCTTCTTAGACATACAAATGCACTAAGACTCACTTGGAGGATCAATTGAGATATGGTTCTTAATCATTAAGACTTATTATAAAACACAATAAAAGGTACTCTCCCTTCTTCTTGGAATAGAGAAACTTTTATCTTTCTGCCTACTTGATTCTTCTTATTCGTTCTGCTATTGATTGAAACTCTTTCAATCAACTCAGAATTATACTTAATCTTATAAGTATAACCATATTTTACTAAACTTTAGTAAATCATGACGAATATCTTTATCACTCTTGTAGAGGACTTGATCAATGCACAACCTAGGGTACTCGATCTCCTAGTCCTTCTCTTGGCACTTTGTCAAAGAATTAGTCTAATTTCCAAATATTAAGTTTTTCATTCATCACGCAACCAAGTTGCATGACTCCAAGTTTCTATCCAACTGAAACTTGGGCAATAGATGAGAATCTTCCCTTATTTGGCAAATTCTCGACATTTCCACAAATAACATAATTAAGAATCAAATCCATTATAGCTAAAAATAGAAACAATCAAACATCAATTTTTCATACACACCATTGCAAGGATAAATAAATAAGACAAAATCAAAATTTATTTTATTGCGGAAAAATATTGTCCTTACAATGCGATTACTAATGAAAACTATGTAAATATTACTTAACAATCTATCCTAACTCTAAAGTAGTAGCTTAAATATCTGATCCTTGAATCATGCGATAAAAATCCATTTCTTCGTGATCAGACTCAGCTTGCTCCTTCCTTTAAGCTTTCTTTCCTTTTTTCGATCCTTCAAAACATCGAAATGATCTTATCACATCATGTATTAAGAATCTCCAAATAGGAACTTAATAGAGTTAGATAGTGGATTTTTACCTAAAGCAGAGTCATACATCTTGACTCTCCCATCTCTTAGATCTCTCAGGTAGTCAGGGCAGCTTCGTAACCAATGGCCCTTCTTTTTGGCAGTAGAAACTTATGGACTCTCTGGAATGACACACGGGACTATCTCAGACTCAGCATTTCTCTTGCGTAGAGAAAACTTTTCTGGACTTCCAATGTTACCATTGCCCATAGAGGGTTGAGATATTGATTTACCAGACAAATATGCTGACCAGTGCGCCAAATCATTTCTGATTCAGCAGCAATAAGCAAATAAGTCAAATCAATAAGGGTCATGTCGTGGTCCATCACATAGTACTCTCTAACAAACTTACCATATGATTCAGGAAGTGACTGAAGAACCAAGTCAACAGCCAACTTTCTTTAAACATCGACACCCAAAAATCTCAATTTATCAACCTTTTATCCAAGATATAAGCACATATAGACTTCCCATTTTCGTGTCTTTTGCCAATAGGGCTTGAGTGACCTTGAACTGTTCAAGTCTTCGAACATGTGGGTCAGGGAGAATTATTGGAGGAGGTGGAGGAAATGAAGCAGGATTTCTATTTCCACAATACAATCGTGGAAGACCATCTTCACGTGGAAAACTTTTTCCAACGGATTTAGGAAGACCATAGTTGTCAGACTTTGACATCTATAAAATGGGAGAAAATTCAAGTTAGTTGATTGAGTCCTTAATAAAACACCCAAATGAGATATTAAGGCTAGGATCCAACACAATATTCTACAATTTGGAAGAGGGATGTCGTAATCCAACTTGCAGAACATTTGAAGGTAAGTGAATGATGATTCACTAATTTTCCACCATGAAAAACGAAAAGGAGATTAAGTTTTAAATGTATTGAAAACTCTTAGATCTTCTGAGATTCATTGAACTTTTCAATGGCATGTTTAAATCTTAATATGCCCCTCGATTTGTGACTGGGTTGCCGAGGATCACAAAATAGGGTGTGAATAACCATGCAAACTTACATGGTGCCCCCAATGTTACAGTCACCTATTCTATGTGTCGGTTAACCACACACGTTCCACTGAACTATGACAAACATTGAGTCACCCTTTGCTACCTTTTCTTAGAACCATTTAGTGTGCCGGTTAACCACACACGCTCCACTAACGTCTTTGCAAGGGTACAAAGTGTAATTTCATGGAATTGCACCAAATTCACTTTTTCCTAAAGTAACTAAGATTGGGAATTTTGTATAAAACATTTAGTTACTTTATACTTCATTATACTTTTAATGGAACGGGTTTGCCCTATCCTACCCGTTCGGTTAACGACCCTCCACCAATCAAGGAAGCGTTGGGTGAGAGTGGATACCCATTAAACGACCATTTTATAGGCCATAACCTTATACCCCCCTTATAGATCGGCTTCATGAATGAGGCCTACTAACGGTAAGACTAGCAATTTAAGTTATACATATATAATATTAGACTTTTAATGTCATATATAGTATAAGGGTGTATTTTACACTTTTAAAATACTAGGTGGTCTAATTTAATAAATTAGACTTTTAATTTAATTAAATATAAACCATATCACTATTGATTTATTAACTCTCTTTTAATTATACACTTAATTAATTTAATAAAACCATAAGGGTGCAATTTGAACTATTTTGATTTAATAATTATTCAAAAATTAAACAATTAATTAAATTATTAAATCAAATAAGGATTACCAATTTAAATTAAATATATTAACTTAATTTAATCCTATATCCATGGATTTCGAAATTTAGGCAGGGGTATCTTTAATTATCCAAATAAACAATTAACAAGATAATTACCAAAAATAACAACCTACTAATAGATTCCTTAGATTTCGAAATCTTCTGCTTAGAGTGGAAGGCAAGGCTTCCAAACTTGCCTAAAAATCAAAAAAACCTAGGGTTATGAAACCCTAGATTTTGACTCCAAGGTGGCCAAAGGAAAGGGTTTTAAAACCCTTAGGGATTTTCAAAAAATAGGGTTCTTAAACCCTAATTTGTGAAAATTTAAAGGCCTTAGGGTTTAATAGCCATAAACCCTAATTTTGTCTAGTTCAATCAATTGTACCAAATCAAATTGAAAACAAAAACCATATGCTCTGATACCACTGATGGGTTTTATACAAACAAACAATCCTATGTGTGCATGCAACCCTAGATTTGAGGATCTATGTTTTCACTATTAGACATACAAGCATTGAACACAAAAACTAGAAACCCTAGGAGGCACATGTAATTTTTGAAATTAACATATAATTAGGGTTAGGATACATACCTTGATTGTTATATTGTAATAACAATCAAATCCTTGAAGATCTTGAACTTTGGTAGCAAGCACCACAAGTGTCGCGCCTCTAATGGCTCACAAACAAACCTAGCAACCAAGGATTACTATGGAGAGAGAGAAGTAGAGTAGAATTTCTTCCCTTAGCCTTTCTTGGAGTTCCATCCATGAAATCCAACCCTATAGGGGTTTATATAGGTGATAAGGAAGGTTTAGGATAAGGCAGGTGTATCTTAGATAACCCTAATCCCTTAACTTCCTCCCTAAGGCTTCCAAGGCACCCTTAGAGCCCAAGGAAACCATAGGACACTCTAGATTTCGTTCCCCACCTCTAAGGGAGGTTCTAGAATGCTCAATGCACAACTTTTGAACATTGTCACCATTAGTCCCTGTAGTTTCAATTAATTCCTTTAATCCTAAAATTAATTCCAAATTAATTTCCGATTAAATATTAATTAAACAATATGATTTCTAATTAATATATTATATCCATAATACATTAATAAATCATTTATCTTCATTATTAATTTATTAACCAAGCAATAAATTAATAGATCATTCTTCTCTGTCTAACAATTATCCTATTCAATTGCCAAGTTTGAAGGCAACCTAAAAGGACATTGCTACTATCAATTCAAGTACATAGCAATTATAGTTATGTGCTTAGACACCTAATCCAACAGTCTCCCAAGAAAAGAGCTGTTAGAGCAACATTTTTGGAAAAATTATTGAAAAATGAAAGCTTAATGATTTCCAGTAAAGCCTTTTGGGTTCGAAATCTTACTCTAATTATTATAATTCAGAAAAAGAATATCGATTATTGATGAATAGATGTATGATATATGGCAATTCAAAGTTAAGTGAAGGAATCTAGCAGATTGCATGCTTGCTAATAGGTTGGAAAAGTGAGTTTTCATCATTACCTTGGCTAAATCTTTAGGAATATTTTAAAGGCATCATGACTCAAGCATCTTCTAGTTATGTTTCCTGCGATAAAAAAGATTTAAAATCATAAAATACATACATGTATTCATATACAAAATATTGTTTCACAAAAACTCTTAACTTGAGTTTGATGTTCTTAACTTTAAAAACTGATTAGCAAAGTTGATTTTGACTTAGGTTTAGGTCATGGGACTTCACCATTTGTAACATGCATGATGTTTTTGAGTGAATTCCTATTACTATCATCATCAAAATCGATATGCATGAACATGCATATGAATGTTCACATAGAATGGTGTAGAAGAAGAAGAAAATGTAAGAAAACTTAAGATTGTTTGATAGAAAATGAAGGAAATTCGGTTTTACCTTGAATATTCACTCTTGATGGTTTAGATTTTTGAAAGAAATGGAGTTCTTTGACTTCCAAATTCATGGGTGAAAGGAAAAGGAAGAATGGGGGTTTTAGAGAGAGGAAAAGAGAGCAAAAAAAAAAAAGATTCTGTCTCTCTGGTTACCGAATTTCTCTTGTCATCTCTTAGGGGTTTCTCTGCACCAAAATCCATGACGAAAATATAGAAATGTGTGTAAAATCATTAATAATCGAATGGAAAACTCTCTCCCACTTATTATGCTTCTCAGCTCGTCATTGTTAGAGAGAAGGAAGAGAGAAAATTTTAGAGAGAGAAGTGGGAGGTAGAGTGTGTGAGAGAGTGAAAATGATTATGATTATAGGGAAGAGTGGTCTTGGAAAGTGGGTGGCTGGTTTTGAGGGTATGAGATAGGGTTTTCCTCTCTTCCATTTTTACAAAATTCAAATCCTTTATAAAAATATCATTTTTTTTTATAAAATGTGCACCTTAACCTAACTTTTATCCATAACACCTTTATTTTGGGCATATAAATTAAGGGTAATTGGTAATGACCTTAAATTTAATCCCATTGTTATATTTTCCTAATTTTAAGTATTTTAAATTCATATTGTAAGGTTTATGATTATGTTAATTGATTTTTAGAGGTTAAAATTTATAAATTTAGGTTTTTAGGCATTTAGGGTTTTTGGGAGTTTGTAATCTTTGGATATCAAAATAGTTTGAATTTTTTAGACTTCAAATTATTTTAGATTCTTATAACTCTTTTCAAGTTATAAAAATACTTGAAATTTGTTTTTGTCGGTTTATTGGCATTTCTATGTAGTGATTCTGAGATTCAAGTGAAATCAAAGAATCAAGTTTACTAGTCCTAGTTTTCAACTTTGAGTTAAGTTCCTATGAGACTCTGACCTAATTTCTACTGCTAGGTCAAGTTCATGATGTGTCTACATGAATGTACAAAGATGCTTCAGTCAAGTAATGACCCGAATTTGATAGTCACCACAATTAAAGTAGGCTTAGATGTGAAATCTAAGTACACTATCCCTCGTTTCTAATTGTTTCAAAGTTTTTAGTGGGTCATGACTTAGCTTCTTGCTGTCAAGTCTAGATGTGTTGTGCCTATATGTGGAAGTAAGTTTATTTAATTCTAATATCGACTCGAATTTTGACGATTGTCACATTACTGGCGGCCCGCACCAGAATGTGTTGTGCCTATATGTGCAACTAAGTTTATTCAATTCTATATGACTACATACAACCCTTAGGGCACTCCATTGGATAATAACCAGTCTAGTACAGGTAGTCATATAGATCTACAGATCACTACAATAAAGCAACATCCTATATACCATGATATAAATCTAATAGATTACTACATCATAGCAACAACCTATATACCAAGAGACAGATCTAACAATACAAGGAACGAATAACTGTATGTACTCAAAGGTGCGATAGTCACCTGGACAGATGATCCTATTCTAGAGCCACAACCAAACGAGGAACATGCAGAAGAGCCTAAATCAAGAGTTCTCAATCTATCCGATGTGACTACATATACTCCCTATGACATCCCTCTGCTACAAGATAACCTAAACTAGTGGGTCAGAATTGCCTTTTACCCATGGGTGAAATGGGGGCAAAAATCATCTGAATCGAAAAACCTGAAAACACTACAATGAGCTCTCCTTCTGTACTGCTTGCTCTTGGGAGCCTTCTAACACCAAAACATGGTAGAATCCTAATCAACAACCCAAATCCTTCAAGTTTGACCAAAAGTCAAACTAGTCAAAAATTCAATGGTCAAACTTGGTCATGGTCAACGCCATGTTGTGGTCCTTCTTGGCTATGTTGTGGCAATGCCAAAACACGACAGTCATGATTTTTGACTTCTTTCTGTCGTGGCTACCCTTGTCACATCGTGGCCACTGGAAAATCACCAATTTCTCAATAAGAGCTTAATCCTTTCAGCTCTAGGCTCATACTTCCAGATCTACTTCTCCACACTGAATTAATGGATAAAGTTTCCAACTTTATCCATTAGGACCTCACCATAGGACAAGATCTAAAACCCTAAGTCTGTTAATTCGTAATTGTGACCAAAAGTCAAACATGAAGATAAGAACACTCAAGCTAAGACCTTTTTCACTAGATCAGTAGTTCATGACCAAATAAGCACCACATCAAAATTTGGAGTTTCTTAAACTCCAAGACCACTTAAGAATAGGACCAAATCATCAAAAAATGAGCCCAAACATCAAACAAGAAACACAAAGGTCAAGATATGAACTATATACGTCCAATAACTCAAAAATGTGTAAAAGATATTGGATCCAAGCTTACTCGTTTCTTCCTTTCACCAAAATGAACCACCTTCTTCTTTAATTTTCAGCAAATGAAGCAAACAACCTCAATATATAGCTACTAAGCTCACTTTCATGGAACAGAGGTTAGGGTTTCGAGATGAATGGATGAAGGCTGAAAAGGGTGACCTAAAATGGGGGTTAAGATGCTTAAATATGGATGAAACCCAAAAAATATGTGGGCTTGGGACTGAATAGGCGCCACATCATGGCCATCCATTATTGTGATGTGGTGGCACTCGAAAACACACGTTCGATAAGTATCATTCCACATCGTGTGTATATAAGCCCCACGTCGTCGCTGAGGGTCTGCTCCAAAAGAATTCTTATTTGATTCCTTAGGGTATTTAGCAAGGTTTTTGAGGGGTTTAAAAGTGCTAAAAATAGAAGCTTTCGATTTTGGAGTTCTATTTGCGTAGTTTCCCAGTTTTCGCTAAAACATTTGTAAGTTAAGGTACACTCTTTTTCTTTCAGTATAACTCATATATATAGTAATAAGTCATTATTATGAACCTATAAATATGATTTATCAGTGATTCCAAGTCATAATATTTATTGGCTTGCTTACGGGAGAGGTGTCTAGAATGGTCACATTGGGTTGGTTGTTGGATTTCAGAAAGGCTATATGGGGAAATGGTCCTGCCACCCAACTGTCTTGCCTCTTTGATCCTTATTTGATAGAAGTATTGATATTCATTCGGATCAATGAGGAATAAAGAATATTATTCATTGCCAGGAATATGAGACTAAGACTTAGTGATATTTTTACCTAGGTCACGTCAGAGGAAAAGATAAAATACCAAGGCGAAGTTCTACCAAAGTTCCAAGGCATCTACTTTTATCAAGTGAGTGCATAGTCCCTTTCATGAACATGATTTTAATACAAGTATTAAATATTTTTTAAAGGGCCTACATGTGAGATATATGCTTATTTCCTGAAATATGTGTAGTGAACATATTTGATAACACATGATATGCTAACCAAGTATGGTTCAATATGTGTGAAGATATATATCTATTATTTCATGATAATAGTAATAGAAGTATCATTAGAGAGAAGTATAAAGATTTATTAATAACTAAATACTTTGTATACACTAAAGTAGGATAGTGTTGTCTAAATGAAGTTGTTATTAGGATTTGAGCATTGTAGTTTTACTAAGAGATACTATAAAATTTGCAAAAGCGTCTTAAGTTTAATTAAGTTGGAAAATGGGTAGCATCTGCATAAGAGTACATGAAATCATGAATGCAGAGTAGAATTCAAAAATCCATGGTCTGAGAGTATAGATTAGGTATAGTCTTTCATTCCTGGTCCAAGAGTATGGATTACATATAGTCATTCATTCTAGATCCAAGAGTATGGAAATAGATATAATCATTCACTCCTGATCTGAAAGTATGGACTAGATATAGTCATTCATTCCTGATCCGAGAGCATAGATTAGGTAAAGCCATTCATTTTTAAATCCGTGAGTATGGATTATGTAGTTGTCTAGGATTAATTTGTGAGAATCTACGGAATGGGGTAGATTTCTTATATGAGGTGTATTTGTATATTGTAGGTTAATATATATATATATATATATATATATATATATATATATATATATATATATATTGAAATCCTTATGTACTCACTAGGTTTCCCAACAAGACCCATTCAGCTTCTTTGTAATGTACACATGCATGATGAGAGATTCAAGGAGATGTAGACTATTAGTCTAAGATATTGTAAGGCATGTTTATGCTTATGTTGTGTATCAGTTATGACTTCCCAAGTTTTAATTAATTAATGGAAAATATTTCTTTGGAAACACTTTTTATTAGACAAATTCCGCATTTATAACTAAACTTTGTTAATAAGCATAAATAAAAAGCTTTAAAATGACCATAAAATTTGGGGAAGTCACATCGGAGTTCATTCGAGGATTTTATGGATCCTTCATTTTGTATTATTTATGTTTTGTCGCTACTATTCGCATCTTTACGGATTTATAATGACACTTGTAATGATGGAGGACATATATGATCACGTTCGATATTAAAAACTTATCCTACTTTATATATTGTTCGACGTATGTTTCGACTGTGATATTCGATTCACTTTACTCCCTTGGCGTTTCCGTCGCCAGCTTAGGGTGTGACATTAACCAAATGATGATTGGAAATTGATAAAGTCTCTTTTCCTTTCCAATATAGGCTTATCAATTTTTTTCTTATCCCTTTTGACCTTAACACTTTGATCACTCATCTAAGATTTTTCTTTCAGCATGGTTTCAAAGTTCCTTCATTAGAATTTCCTAATTCAAATTGTGATGAAGATTCTACATTTAGAACACCAGGGATATATCTACCCTTCACTCTCCATGATGTTTTCTCTGATATACATATTGTTTCATCACCATTATCAATTAGAATAGACACAAAATGATTATCAGAAGATTTAGCATTATCAGTCTTAACAATAATGGTTAAATCAACAATATCAGTTTTATCAACACCATTCATAACAAACACTTGATTATGACAATTATTAACTTCTAGAAAAACAACTGCTTCTTCAACCAAACTATCAACTTCTTCAGGTTCAACAAAATTTTTGTATTCAGGAGAATCTTCGGGAATTAATTTCCTTTTTGATTTTTCATCAATTAACACAAAGTTTGAACAATCAGTATCATTCTCCATAGAAATTCCACTAAATTTTCTTTCATCAAAATCAGATTTAATTTGAACATTTTGAGACTCATCATAATGCAATCTGCTACACAGAAAGATATTATTGTGATTAGAATTATTTTGAATTTGTTTCTAATCATCATCAGTTAAAGTATCTTTCAACATTTTCTTAATTTCCATATTTTTCAAAAACTCTTGTATCTTTTCCTAACCAACTCTATACACATCACCTAAAGATTCATTTGATGAAACCAAAGATTCACATTCATAACACACATCATAAATCTCTTCTTCCTTGAATTCTAAAAGTGGTAACATATTTCTGTGCATATTTTCATAAATTTCACAATGGTGAGAGAGTTGTCTCATTTGAGAATACATATGTTTTGTAATCTGACAAAGTATTTTTCATTGTTTCATTAACAATCTATTTCATTTATAATACAGTCGCATCATCTTTTAGTATAATATCTTAAGTCTCTTCTCCTCATTCCTAAATGTGCACCAGCCAAGATTATCATCAAGATTAGTCATTTTCTCATGTTCCATCTTATATTTTCACTTAACTCTGAAATAGTGTCTCTTAATTCATTCAATTCATCATCATAACAAGAAGTAGAAATATCTAATGGTTTGATAATAGAATGTACCTTCTCGATTACCTTATTGGATGATTCAAAATGTTCATCGACACTCTTCGTAGAAAAAGCAAGTTCCGTGAGAGTGTGAATCTAAATCTCCACCATCGTCGAAACTGTAGTATAGATCATTAGAATTTGAGTTTTTCACCACTAAGAACATGCTCACTCTTTTAACTCTATAAACATTAGAAACAAATAAAGATCAATGTGTTGGTCTTCAAACTTCTTCATCTTTGGATCCAGTCTTTCAAACTCCTATGCTTCCTCCATCACTATCATCTTCATCAAAGATTAGAGCTTTTCCTTATATTCGTCTTCTAAAGATCCTCAATTTTCTTTAGATTATAAGCTTCATATTTCATATTCTATATCTTCTTACTCTTTTTTCTCAACACATAATCCTTCACAAAGTGAATTTTACCATTGCAAAATTACTATCATACCCTAAATCTCCAACTACCTTTTTGTCTATATTCTCATCTACATATTTTTGATAGCCCTTCAGTTATCACCTTTATCGTTCTTGTCTGAATAGGAATTATCATCTTTTTAGTTTCCAAAAAAGCCACCTTCAAATCTTGAATTATCTCCATTTCTCAAATTAAACTTAGAAATTTTTTTGATCAATAACTTTTTAGAATTGTTCACCATAAATGCTCTCTCTTTAATTGTCCGTTCGTCATCTGTTAGGTCTGAATAGGAATCCACTACAAATCTCTCTTTCATTAATCGACTTCGTACCCTAAGTCACTTCATCTTCATGTATTTTCTAAGTTCTAATCAATTATGATAATGAATAAGACTTGAATTATTCTTGTGCTTCCACCATTGAAAATATTGATTTCTTTTCAGAAAATATATCCTTGAGAGAATGTTGCCTTCATCTCTATTGGTTGACGTTCCAAATAATACTTCATAATCTGACTCAATAGATGAATATACCTTTTAGAGACCTGATCAATACTTTCACGAGTCTTTTGTTTGAATGAACCAAACTCTTAAAGTAACAATGTTTGAACTCAATGAAGTTGATCATCATCACCAGAATACAACTCTTTCAAACTTTTCTTTATAGAATTAGTAGTTCTATGTGAAATCGCTAATCTAAATGTATTTGGAACAAGAGCAAAACAAACTTCTCTTTTCACTTTTAAGTCATCTTCCAGTCTCTCTTTCTTTACGTTGGTCATATCAATATACTTTTCACGAAGTCTTTCATCATCTATAAGAGAACAAACATATTCATTCGTCTATGAAAATGGATGTGAACCTTTAATTATTGATTTCTAAATATAAGAACCATGCTTCCTAATACCAAAAATATAATCTTCAAAATATAGTACCCATACTTCATAATCATTATGAAACAGAGTACAGACTCTAGTATTGGACCCAATGTTGCTTGACAAATTGAATGTAACAATATGAGAATCTTCTTTTTTCATGATTTCAAATAAATTTGAACAATAGATCAAATAAATGAGAAATGGACAAAATACAAATGATAACAAGTTTTTGATCGAAGATTTCAAGATCAAAATGTAAGGAATTAAGAATGTAGAAGAGATCTAGAAAAATCAAAGATGACAAATGAAGAACATGATGAACACAAATGAATTTACTGAATTGAATTAAAATCAAAGATTTCCTGGTCTGATACCACTTTTAGGATCTATTAGTTAGTTCAAAATGTATGAAATTATTGATTATCTTGAATGAATGTAAGAAACAACAACACACAAAGGTAAATAATTTTCAGTTTTGATTTAGATGAAGAATATCAATTACACAAGGTAACAACACTCAAAAAACTTACTCTACCTTCTAAATAACATACCTATATATAGGTTGGAAAAAATGGATTTGGTTAGAAAATGACCATTAAGGTCATGACACCTAGGAATTGGCAGACTATACGACATTTAAGCAAATGTCACTCTAATATCTAACATGTATGCATTATGAAACTAACTAACTATCAGAAAATTACATTAAAGACTAAGATATTATGATGAAAGCTTTCAAAATAGACTTTAACACAACATACATAAGACTCTAAGGTCTAACACTTTTGTTGTTTGTTGGTTTTCTGATGAGCGATTTCTTGAACTCCTTATTTTTAGGCACCAAGCCTTTTTTGCTCTTGAACACATTATTTCCCTTGCAACTAGAACCTCTACCAAACACATGGTGAACACTAGATCTGACTTTATCATGTTTTTCCCTGTTGGGAGTTTCCTCCTTGATTTAGAGGTGCTTCAATAATTAATCCAAAGTGTAGTCCTCATATTTGTGCATCATCGTCTTTGAGGAGTATTTATATGAGGACGACAACTTTGCAATGCTTCTTTTTACTTAGAAGAGTTTCAAAAGCAATCTACTTTGACACAACAAGAATAAACTTGTATCGTCTGAAAAATGAGTGTAGTTTTGACCGTCGAAGCGATCTACTTTAACAAATTCTTGGGTCATTAGTCGGAAGTTTGCGGAAGAAATATGAATGTCTATTTTTTGAAGAAAATTTAATCACATAAAAAAATTAGATTGTTGATTTCATATTTGATAGAAATGTAATCAAATTGAAAAATAATATTGAGAATTTCATGTGGACTAATTTTTAATGAAATTTTTTGTTCATATTATTAATTACCAAATTTCATCTAGAAACTAGAGTGTTCGTACTTGATCAAATCTAATTAAAAATAAGGTGGAAGGAGACTACCTAGTTAACAAATTAAATTATAGTACAATAAAACTTAATCCAACCTCGTATTTGTTGATCTTTACCACTAAAAGACTGCACACAAGATGCACATGTCCTTAAAGGTGTTTACGTTGCTCAAAATTTGTAAATGTCAGCATAAAACATTGGGATTTGATGCAAAATATCATTAGTTCCAACAACTATGGAATAAGCGATAAATTTGAATTTTGATATTTTGAAACAGAAGAAACATACATTTACCTTACAAAATCACAAATGGGTGTGAAAGTAGAAGGGTGCATTTTGGTGGTGTGTTATAAGGTTCCTAGTAGAGGCATATTTATAGTTGTGAAAACCATGGGAGAATAAAAAAATATAGTTTCATGATGATAATGACCCTATTATGGCTCACCACATGTCACGTCAAGTGAATTCTAATATGTGACAGCTTGCTCTCCAAACAATGCATTTCTATAGACTTCTAGAAATTCAACAAGCTTATCTACGAAGTCAATATGTAAGGGGTTCAGTCCGATTGACTCAACCGAAGCTCGCCAAAATTAAGCTCCTCGACTCCCGATGTGTAGTGCCAAGTGGCAAGTGTGCCTAGATCTTGTTCGCAAGCTTGTGTCCATTTCCTACGTATTAGCTAGGCATGTGTATGTTTTGGCTCATCTCTTTTCTTCACTAAAGCTTTAAAGGCTTAATAAGAGAATATTGTTACTCACCGAATATCATGTGACTGTGTTGATCGAGAAGATGAAGACTATGCCACTGTATCAGGTTCAAAAGGGGGCCACATAGACAAAGGGCATTGGTATTCTAGTTAATGTCTTTTGGCCATGTCACAAAAGAGAATGACAATAATGAGACTATACCAGGTTAGACACAATTGTATAGGGGCTATTGTGGCTTCCCTAATGAGCATATGGTAGGGTGAAATTAATTGGCATGCAAAATCTAGGAAGGCTGGTCTTGGGGTTTTATAGGGGACCTCAGGACAACTCATAAGTAAAAAATGGTGCCAAACCTAAGCCTCTGACAAACGGTATCAGAGCTAATCGATGAAGGTACATGCTAGAATGTTTAGAAATTTTCATGGGGTTTGTACAAGTGTAGGCGAGCTAGTGGGTTGCTATAAACTACAGGGCGGCATGCACCCCCTAGAAGGATGTATCGAACGTGGCTAAATACCGATGATTCCGACCACGAAGTATAAATGTTGGAATCTAGTGTTGCAGTATACGATCATACTTACTGTTACAATAATGGTCATTTCAAAGGGACAAAAGTTCCCCTTTCATCTCATGAGGATGTACGACATTTTGTCAATGGAAGAGTGTCATGGTGTGAATATCCTATAACCATTTTGAATGAGAAGACAAAAGACCATGTCACCATATTAGCGTGTCATTAGGTTCAAAGAGACCACCTGGACCAAGGGCATTATTAGTCTAGTCGTTGTTACCTGGTCGATTCAATGAACAACCTAACAATGAAGGGGGTCGTAGCGGATTAGTCACAATTGGCTGGGGACTAGTATTGTTTCCTTAATGTGACAACCAAGAAAATTTTGTCACTAACCACCATTATGGTATAGTAGGGAAAGATAAATGTAATAGATTAACATTGTAATTTTTGATTTTATGAGTAAATATAATCAAATATGCTGTTATATTTAGAAAAAAAATTCGATGTTTATACTAAACAATAAGCATCCAAAAAACTGTATTTTCTTTTAAAAATGATTAATATATTTAGGAAATACTCGTCAACGCAATTCCAAGCATTTAAAATTGGTAAATATTAGACTCTATTTGGAAGAGTTATGATTTTTGTAAAAAGTAAAATCACAACGTAGATAATTATTACATCATCGAAATAGAATTTAAAGTTTGGTTAAGTTTTGACTAAAGTTATTAAAAGGAGAATCGTAGTACTCCTCGAGATAAAATGCTTCGGATAAAGAACGCAAAAAACGGGATCTGTATGAGAGAGATTTGATTTTTGTAAAATAATTTATTTTTACCACCATTAGGTAAAAAATGAAAGTCAAAACTAGCCAAAACAACCTAAAGAAAAGTTGTAGTACCAGTTGAAATCATCACATAGATAAAGAGAGAGTAAAGATTGGAGATCGTATTCATAAGATATGGATTTTTCAAAATCCTTTTTGTACGTGTGAGGTGCACGGCATGCACCTAACACAAAATTCGATCAGATTGCAAGTGACATGGCCCAAGGAGAGAGTGACATGTGGTAACTCCCGTATCGAGCCACGATGATCACACACGATGTGCGTAGACACTTAGGTCACGCGCTAGTCAAAACTCCAACTATAAATAGCAGGGTCTATAACCCCATTCAGCAAACTCTAAACTTTCGACTCTTTCTCCCTCTGATTGGGTTGTTGCAATCCTGAGGTGCCCCAGAGACCCGAGCCCGAATCAACCCTACACCAACAGTATCATGCGTCGAGGGTGAGTTTCACGACCCCACTTTAAAGTTTTAAAAGATTTTATTGGGGGGAGAGGGAGAGAATACATGTTTATCAAACTAAACTGCTTTAACAAAATATATTTTTACAAATATATTAGTAGCTTATACATATAAAATCAAACGGTAGAATAAATTATCTAAAGAAACACTATGGAGTCTTAAGCAACGATATTAAGCCTAATCATTATACTGCTCAATATAATAGAAAAGGATTATACCTATTTGTTATGTTGGTCATTTTCCTAGGATAACATAGTACCTAGAAGTGATGATGGTCAAGTTCTAGGTTAGGCAATGTACATAGTTGTTACTCTGCTTTAATATCTTGTGATAGAGATAGTCATAATTATTTTGTGTGTGCGTGTGTGTGTGTGTATATATATATATATATATATATATATATATATATATATATATATATATATATATATGATGGCATACCCCATAGTGGTCCGTCATTACATGACTAAACACGATGACATCCAGTCATAGCGAAGCAGCCACTGGCTCTAATGCATCAAAGGAGAAACAACTAGAAGATACTAACCAACTAGGCCTGGGAGCTAGTAGAAGCCAATGTCGAGGTTAGATATTAAAAAGACAGGCGAGAGGATCAGCTATCCCCGGCAGCTAATGTTATACAGGAGAGGACTTCTTGGTCCCCACACAAGGTTGTGAACTGACGTATGGAAGCAGGAATCAATATGATTGCGCATGGGCCACTTCCATTGTTTCTATCTGCACCAATCAGGATTGAGGAGGATTCAGATATGGACAAGTGGACCAATACCAACCTGTCATGCGAAAAACCATTGCTAGGATCCCCATTGTCCAAAAAGCACTACCTATATAAGAAACATTGGGATCGCATAAGGAGGAATGTTCTTTCTAAACTCTCTCACTAGGATATCACCTAATAGCTCTACTCAACCCGCTGACTAGAGCAGTAGAGCATCCTCCCAGGATCTCCTCCTAAAGAACGTCTGACGTATTTCTCGATTGTGACTACAGGTTCCATTTCGGAGACTCCTTAGCCAGCCGGAGTCACGCCTCTAGAATGACGTTGCAACATTAGCATCATCTGTCGTGTGACAACATGAACAAAAACTGCATAGCAAATCCATGATAGATAAGGAGGAAGAGAGAGAGGTAGTGCAGGAACAAGAAGAAGGAAGCAGAGCAAATAAATGCTCGATCCGACCCATGCAGTCGTTAGATCAACATGCCGCCATAACACGACAAATCTAGCCACCACAACGACAATGCAAGCGGGGCAACCAAGCATAACCCAATGTCTAGAACTAATGATAGCAACAACATCACCACTCTGCATTCCTCTATTTGAGCACAAACTCTTGGCCACAACACAACTAGTGTTGTAATGAATGTTGGTACCACTATAACAAGGGGTATTTTTCTAAATTCTCATAGTAATAACCAACTGGCACCATTCACAACCATTGTCCAACCAATTTCTAACGTTCAAAACACACTTCTATATTCACAAACCACAAACCCATTCATTACACCAATTTCTAACAATGCATATGAGAATACTTACATGCCACTGTATAACACCACCGGTGTAACATCACAAATATCTCCCCCAAACTCGTATATCCCTTTTCAAACACCATACATGCCTTTCTAAATGTCGCATTCACACCTATAATACCAGCATGCATTACTACTTCCAATAGGACGAATCATTCTCTCACCCTTCACAACAGATCTTAAACTATGATATTCCAAATACATCCAAGTTGCCCACGTTGAAAACATACAATGGAATGACAGATCCAGATAGCCATATAGACACATATGAGTAGACCATGACGTCTCTCAAATTAGAAAAAAAGTTTAGTTGCACCTATTTCCTCACTAACCTAGATGGTAATGCGGGAACATGATTCAAAACGCTAGCACCATGAAGCATTAGTAATTTTGCACAGTTAAAGTACATTTTCCTAACAAACTTCATGCAACTGTGACGATATAAATAGGAAGCACACACGATAACTGGGTGTAAACAAAATGTCACAACTACCATTTTTGCTAGGAAGTTCTACTCTCATATAATCATTCAACAAAATAACTGGTACTCTAAGCGAATATCATACTCTATGTTCATTCAAATACATCTCTCATGTTCAACAAAGAGTTTGAAAGTCTAAATATTTCGATTCAAGGCTATTATGGTCTAGGACATTCTTATTTGGCCTAATGGGCCAATAAGTATCCAAACCGACTATTTTGGGCCTAGGACCCTTAAATGGCCTCTAAATGGACCTACATTCACAAAACTCAACATTTTGGGCCACAACAATTCCAATAGCCTTAATGGATCATGAACTCCATTCTTTTACCCTAATGGGCCAAAAATTATTATTGGGCTTATGAGATTCGATCAACGCCAATAATTTGGGCCCAAAAATCACTTCATCCTCATTTCATCAAGCCCACTCTCGGCCCAACTATATATATAAAAAAAGACAAAACTGCAAATTTGGTCCCTATGGTATTCAAAATTTTTTGGATAGGGTCCAAAAAGTTTTCAACTTGCATGGACCGTCCAAAATCAAGAATTTACTGTGATTTTGGTCCAAAAAAATTTGAAAAGATGGTTTTGCCCTTTTATTTTCTTTTTTGTATTTTTTATAATCATTCTAATACTTTTTATTTTAAAAATAAAAAGAAAAAAAAGAATTATCCCCCACCCCCACCGTTCTCTCTCTCTCTTCCCCATCTTCCTCACCTCATCTCACTTCACCTGCAATTTAAACTGCATACACACATTGTTTACGAAACATTGAAGCTTCCATGGCACCATGAATCATCATAATACAATTAGAATAAGAAATATCGACACCTCTTTGGTCACCTGCATATGAGTTTCATAAACACCATCTGTCATCTTGATTTGAGATAAGTGACACGAACAAGTAGGCTTTGAGGGCATTAGAATTGTCCATACCAGCTGCTTATCATCACTGGTGGTGGTGAAAATGAAATCCAACATTTTATTAATATTCTCTTCATTTACATGTCTCTCTCTATTGATCATAAATTTTAAAGAAATTTAGAACTTGAATGGTTTACATTCAAACTACTGCATTGTGTTATACAACCTTGGTGGTTGACTTCTGATTAGTTTTTGATGGAGGTTAAATCCTAAGTTTACCACTTTTGAAGATAAACTTCCAATACAAATGATTATTGATCTGAAGGAGGTGTAGCAATGGCTTTTCGTGATTTTGGGTGTGAAGAGCGTCGAAATTAACACCTACTTCATCAGATAGCTCATAGAGGAATCTTTCAGTTCCTACGGAATCAAAAATTTAAAATTGGAGGAATCGGAGGCTAAATGGGACAACTAGAAGGCACTATCGAACATCTAGAGGAGTAGAAGATTCAATTGGCATCTCATGTCTATTCCTATTCCGCATTCAACCAAATTGGAGAGAAAATAGGGAAAATCAAAGGCAAAATCGAGGATGAATGTTCATCTCCTTCGTCACGCCTCTCTTGACTCTGACCTCCACCAACGCCCAAATCGACCATACGTCATCACCGATGTCTTATACAATCTAACCAGATCTAAATACACCTTGCGTACAACCACTTCGGCGTGGGTTGTTGTTGGTGTTAATTAATAGCGAATCTATATGGAACCAGCAACGATCGCTCCTTTTCCTCTTCTTCTTCACTTGAATCTGAAGATATGTCGTCTTTTCTCAACAATCCGTTAACTATGGGAAAGTATGGATAGTTGCTCCCTTCGCTGCCCTCGATTCCTACTGATTTTCCAGATTCTAACAATCAGATTTCTGATCTCAACACTTTTTATTCAATGGAGGCGAATCAGGTAAACTTCCTTCCCACAAAGGATGTGGCTAGATTTGATTTAGGATGTTAGGTACGATTTACATTTTAACTTGTAATTGGCGGAGAATTGTGGCCTCTATGATCCATGTGTTACTAATATTGGAACGATATACTTCTTGCAGAAATAGATTCAAAAATTAAATAGACGTGTGTGTCTCTTCTTGCAACAGGCTTTAGAAATGAAGAACAGGTTTTTGGAGACGAACAGGCTTTACGAGAGAGACAGAGAGAGATAGAGAGGGAGAGAGAGAGAGAGAGAAAGAGAGAGCGGTGGGGGTGGGTGGGGGATAACTCTTTTTTTTCTTTTTATTTTCAAAATAAAAAAGTATTAGAATGATTATAAAAAATACAAAAAAGAAAATAAAAGGGAAAAACCGTCTTTTCAAATTTTTTTGGACCAAAATCACAGTAAATTCTTGATTTTGGACGGTCCATGCAAGTTGAAAACTTTTTGGACCCTATCCAAAGTTTTTTGAATACCACAGGGACCAAATTTGCAGTTTTGTCATAAACAAATCAACAAAGGATGCTTAAGAGTTTGACACCTCACTTTAGTCTATTGGATATCCATGCATAATTTGCATGTATTTAGGCAAGCATGTACCAAACTTTTCACAAGACAAACTCCCATTCTCTCTCCCTCCCTCTACCTCTCGGCCAAACACCCCACAACACCACCTCCATTTCTTTCTTTCAAACACTCTCAAGAAGTCTCCTCATCTTCTACTAAATTTTCGAGTTTGGTGTGTACTTTCAAGAGGATCTTCATCTAGATCATCAACTTGGGTAAGTTCTCACTCAGATCTATGATTTAACTTCTTGATCTCTTCAAAAATCTCCTCTTACATCCATATATTTGTGGATCATGTTCTTAGAACCATCTAAGTTCAAGATCTACTCAAGAGAGTTGCTAGGATCAAAAATCTTCTTCCACTTCTTCATCAAAACCGATCCATCACCCCAAGGTGAGTTAATACCCCCTATTTTTGATTTTTACTTGGTTTTTGGGGGAGAATACAAGTCTTATGTGTAGATCTATGTGTATATGCATGACTATGTGTGTTTTCCATGAATTATTTGGTGATTATGTGTTTATTACTTCATTAATCTAAAAATATGTTAAGATCTTGAAGTTTATCACTTGGATCTTCATAATAACATTGAGAAAAGTATGTTTTATCACTATATTACAAATAAACTAGTAGATCTAGAATTTATACACTTTAAATAGCTAAAATGAGTGTTGTGTTCTTAGATCTATAAATTAAATTCATAAAACATCCCTTGACAGAAAAGTTTGGGTCCAATCTCGGACTTTTTTGACCCTCCTAATGGAAGTATTTTTCAAAACTGTTTACATGGATAAATTTCAGATTTATACCTTTAAAATGACTACTCTCACGTCTTCATACGGTTTTTCTACAATATTTGGCGAAATTTACAAAACTGTCTATCAGATTTGAAATAATTTCGGACCAGCCTGTGAAGGTGAGCAATTTCACATTTGTTAGAAGCCATTAAAAATTTTGAGAAAATTTTTGAACAAAGTAGAAAATTTTTCCAAAATTCCAGAATTTACAGATCAAAATTTCGACTTACGATGACTTTTCTACAAATTTTCCAAAAACTATGTCGGAAAAGCCCAAAAACAGAAAATGTGTATTTCCACAAAAATCAAGCCAAAAATGATATTTTGACTAAAATAGGTTTAAAATGTTATTGTTACCACAAACTAGTCATCAACACAAGTTTTGAACAATATGGAGACTAAAGTGTTATTCTTACAAAAACTAGGCCTTAATTGTAAGTTTTTGGCTTATTGGGCCAAGAACGTCATTTTTACAAAAGTGGGCTTTTTATAACAACTTTGTAAATAATCAAGCTAAAATAAACAAAACAATAGAAAACGGGTTAAAACCGATATTCATATCCTTATTGGGCCTGGAAATATTATAAATGTTTAGAGGGCCTTAGTGTCCTTTTAAATGTATATTGGGCTTAGGATAGAAATTCATATTCCTTTGGGCCTGGAAATTATAGACACGTATAGTGGGCCGTAGTGATCCACTTACACATTTATTGGGCCTGGGAATGAGTTTTTATATGTGTTCTTCTTTCTTTTGCTATTTTAGTGAATACTTGAACCAAAACCAATGATAACTAACAAGCGGATTATTTTGATCATTTTCTAGATTATTAGGCCTTAGTGACCCATTTTTATGTGTGATAGGTCTTGTATACTATTTATATGTTTATTGGGCCTCATTGACCCATTAACATGTGCAACGGACCTTGGATACTATTTGTGTGCTATTTGGGCCTGTAAATACCTTACATGTGAAATGGGCCTTAGTTGTCCTTTCATATATATATTTCGGGCCCATGTTATATAATTTCATTCCAATTTGGGCCTTTAAATGATTTACATGTTTAGCGATGCCTTAGTGGTTCACTTAGATGGTTAATTGGGCCTGGAATGAGATTATACCTTTCTTCGTGTAAATTTGATTAAGGACCTAGTGAGTTTTGTCGGTTGGCATCTATTAAGTGTATAATCATAGCCTGTAGTTATAACCAGAGTCTCTTGGAGGGAGAACGGGGATTTGTGTATAGATCTATATAGGGATGACACCCTACACCTGAGCTGTTCGCTACAGTTAAACTAACTCAGTCTAGGGTGATGAAAACCTTATAATCAAAAATCAAAACCGGCGTCCAACAACGCCAAGACAGGCGAAATTATCATTATTTAGTATGGTTATGATGACTCACTTAGAGGAATTAACGTTACGAAGTTTACGGAAGACCTTTCTCTTTTCTCTAGGATTACTCGGAAACATTCTCGTACTGGTACTCAACCTCGGGGGTTGGTATGGCAGCTTTGTCTTTTACAGACAACATCCGGTTGTCTGGGAACATTCTCTTTACATGCTGATTACATTCTTTCTACATTCTCTTGACCCTTTTAGTCAAATAAACAATAACATACATGCATTAATACAAGATCTGACACAAACACACTAAATAGTTTGCAGAAAATATAGGATTTTCTGGTGGTTTTCAAAGTTATACAAATCATTTTCACAAACATGCTTATGAACTCACCAATATTTTTATGTTGATCGTTTTTCAAAATAACTTGTATTCTTAGGAAACCGTTGAAGCAGGATGAACGAAACAAACTAATGGATATCGTGTTATATTTTGTTCCATCATAGTCTTACTATTTTGGCATGTAATATTCAAATACAATATTCAATGTAAACAATGAATGTTGTTATGTAACATGTGTGATGATGATGATGTTATGTTTCAATTATATTCACTGTAATGATATTTCAAGATGAAGTCACACACAAGCCCCCGGACGTTTCCACCGTCTGGTTTGGGGGTGTGACAGATTGGTATCAGAGCATTGTTTATAGTGAACTAGCATACCTAATCATACATGATATGCAACTATAAATACAATGGGAGTAAACAACTCTGAACATAATAATTTAAAACACATACCTTTGTGTGCATTTTAGAATAATAACACAACAAGAACAGTAAAAGTATTTGGAGGATTTGAACATCGCTATTAAACTCGGGAAGTTATGTAGTTGTATTGCGGGTGAATATAGCTTGATCAACTATATTCATTCAAAATACGACCAACATGTGTTCGGGACTAATTGTGATGCACAATGAATCAAAAACTCACCATTTAATTATCGAAAGAGCTTATAGAACCAAACCTAAACAAAATTAAATTACTATAGGAGTAATTGGTATGCTATTTGTTTCTAGTGTTTATACCCCTTCGTGCAATACACTATAGACGAGTATTATTATCTAGGAAACCCCTATCTCCCTAGTCAGGGAATAGCAGGGTGGCTCAAACCAGAGGAAGACCTAGAAGGAGACTCAGAGGAAGAACCAGAGGAGGAACACGAAGTAGAACTTGCAGATGGACCCGCTGAGTCAGTAGTGGACCTCAAAGAAGAAGTGCCTAAGGGCAATTATGATGATGACTTGGATGCATAATCCGATGTCATCAATCCTCCATGTAAAGCCAGAGTACCAACTTATCGTACGGGCCCCGTGTTAGGGCTTAAATGTTGTAATAGTCGAAGTGTCAGTTAGATTGTTACGAAGTTTATTTTGTCTTCGTAAGAAGGAGTCTTCGGATGTAATGTTATTTATACTAAGGCATTATAAAGAGTAGTATTAATGTCTAGCCCTTAGTATTGTTATGCTTTTGTTCTCCTATAAATAGGGGTCTGTACTAAGTGATTAAAAAGAGCTTTTCACTCAGTCTTTACATATTATTCATTGTAATCTGTAAATTCAAAAGCATAATACGAGCTAAACAAATATTCTATTTACTCTCGTATTCATCGTTATTACTCTTCCTTAATTCATACTTGAATCTGTTTTAAACTCGATTACAAATCTCATCAATTGGTATCAGAGCAGGAATCCTTTCTGTGATTTGATTTTCATACGTTCAAAAAGATTTTTGAATCTACTGTTTGATTCAAAAAGTTTCCGTTCTTTTTGAGTGTGAAAAATTCTTCTTGATCTAAATCTAGGATTCGATTCTGCGAACATATTTGTCAATCGAGTGTTCGTTGTGTGATTCTGATTTGAAATATACAATTTGATTTCAAAATTATTAAAGTTTTCGTATTCATCGTATCATCTTGAAGTTTTTGTCCGTACAACAATGGCGTCATTCAATCTGAATTCCATGACATCATTTTCTCATTTGCTTGGTTCATCCACAAAAATTCCGATGCTTATTCCAGAATATTACGATCAGTAGGCAGATCGTATGCAAGATTACTTGAACGGATTGGATGAAGAATTATGGAAGTGCATTTCAGGAGAAATCAATCAACCTGCAACAGTTCAGCCAATCGGTGTGTCTTCAAGCAATTCGGAAGTTGACAATCAATCCAATCATTTAAAACAACTGGAGAAGAAATGCATGAGGGAATTAAGAGGTGCCTTGCCTCCTGTTGTGTACAATTATGTCATAACATGTACAACAGCTAAAGAAATCTGGAACAATCTCAAAGATAAATTTCAAGGAAGTGAAAAGATGAAGATCACATCTGTGAAACAATGTCTGGTGGAACTCAAAGATTTCAAACAGAAAGAATCTGAATCCATTGAAGTATACTATGATCGGTTCAACGAGTTAATCTATCGTTGTAATCGTTATGGTATTACAAGGTCATCAATGGAGTACAACTTGATATTTGTAATGGGACTTCGAAAGGAATGGAGGAGTGTGAGTATGATGATGAAAAATCAACAAAGTTTTGATACTTCGACTTTGAATGACTTGTACAATCAGTTGAAATCTCATGAAAATGAGGTTAATGAAATAGCTGAGGAAGCGATAGCAAGTCTTGGTGGACCATTGGCACTTGTTTCGAAGGTTTCAGAAAGAGAGAATGAAAAATCGAAGTCTGATGAAGAAGAAGGTTTTTTGATGAATTCTGATGATGAGGCTGTTGCATTTTACTCAAACAATCGAGTAAAGAAATTTTTTAAGAAACCTTTTAATCCAAAGAACAAGTCATCAGATTCGAAGGGTAGTTTTGAGAACAAAAATAGAGTGGATGAAAAGAAGAAAGAAGTGAAGACGGATTCGAAGAGTGAAATTGAGCAAATGAAGATGTTGAAAGGTGATACAGGGATTAATTGCCATTATTGCTATGGTGCAAATCACTTAGCAGTAGATTGCTTGTTGAGAAAGAAGGAGGAAAAGAAAAATAAAACAAAGGATGAAGCGTATTACACTGAGAAACAGGAGGAAGTAAAGTCGAAGGCAAAGAATTTGTCGTTAGTGGCTCATGGAGAAACTGAATCGGATGGCACATATCAAATATGGTCCTCAGGTTCAGACGATGAAGAAATGAAGAATCCAACACACAGGGCCATGTATGCAAAAGTTGAAGAAGATTTAGAAGAAGAAGAGAATTACGAAGTACGTGGACAGTGCTTCGTATCGAAGTCTACCGACAGGTCGCCCATGACTACCAAGGTACGTAAACTTCTTGAATCCTTTAATATTTCAATTTCTACATATAATTCTGAGTTAGTATCTTTTGATGAAACTGTTACTTACTTTGATTCAATTGTCGTGTCTGCTAGCAATGAAGCGAAAAAGTTAAATGATCAATTACTAGAGACAAGAAAGAAGTTAGAATCAAAAGTCACTAGGGTTGATTATTTAGAATTGCAAGTGTCGAATATTATGGAGGATAGGGAGAGTTTAGCAAAGGAAATAAACTTGTTGTTAGCACAAAGAAATATTTTTTGTAATTCTGCGAAAAGATTGTATGGAAAATTAACTGAATTACATCATTCGAGTGAGATAAGTAAGGAACAACACAGAAAATTGCTACCATTTTTAGCATATGATAGAGCTAAGGTAGATAGTGTTTCATATGATTGTGAAAAAGAAATTTCTGATTTTAACAAAGTTCCAGATGATAGGTATAGATATGGAGTTGCTAAAGTCGAAGATTATCTTGATGCTAATGATTTAGTAAAAATTGTAAATGAAACCTTAACTAAATCAGAACAACTTCGAATTTTGAAAAAGACTGAGAATTCTACATCTAATTGTCAAACTAATTTTGCTGATATTGAAGATAATTCTGATAATATTAGTGAAATTAGTGATTTAGAGGATGTAGATTGTTCTCAATTGTCTGTAATAAATGTAGCAAATTCTTTTAAAGGGAAAGAAAAATGTGAGGAATTATTGGTAAAAATTGATACTGATGAACCCTCAACATCAAAAGTTTGTGATATGGAATTTGTGGAAATACATGATAGTCAAACCGATGATAGCGATAATGAGGAAGAAAACACAAATTCGAAGATAATTCAAAGTTCAAAAGAAATTGAAATTCCTCGAGTGGTAGTTGATCAAGTTTATATGGATACACAAGAGTTTAAGAAAATTCTTAGTGAAAAAGGTGTTCATTATCTTGAATCGAATACTGTCGTTTATCCAATCTTCAAATGCACTGATGATATTGTGTTCCCAAATCAAGTCTTTGTAACAACAGACAATGTTGAAAATATAAAGTCTGAATTCAAAAAGTTGGTTGAGGAAGACAATAAGCAAACTTCAAATGAAGGTTTCTTTTCGAATCAAAGCACAGTTGAAAACAATCTCACAAAGAATTCATATATATTTCAACATCAAAAACCAAAAAGAATATCGGTTGAAAAGTCGAAAGTTGAAAAGAAGATAGTTAACACAACTACAAATGTTTTCACGAAGCAAGAAGGTGTTAAAACAGAGGTTAAAGCAGTCAACAAAGCAATAAAATTGAATTCAAAAGAGTTTGAAGCTCAAGTTGACAAATTTTCAAAAGAAAATAATATTTCAAAACGTCAAGCAAGAAAAACAATTTTTTGGCAAACTATTGAGACATTAAATATGACATCAATAAATTTTTCAAAAGAAGGAAAAGTTTTTAGAGGAAAATCCAAGACTCAAAATTTTGAAAAGAAAAATGCTTCATTTTCAAATATTAAAACAAAAGTTTCAAATGAAACAAAAACAACACTTCCAAGAAAAAGTTTTCAGAAAAAGGTTGAAAAACCGATTTCAAAATCACAACTGAATACTTCTTATCATGAGTCTTATCTATTGAAACCAAAAGTGGATTATATTCCAAGTTCAGCAAAATGTTATAATCTTCCGAAGAA
This sequence comes from Lactuca serriola, assembly GCF_051521515.1. Taxonomy (NCBI): domain Eukaryota; kingdom Viridiplantae; phylum Streptophyta; class Magnoliopsida; order Asterales; family Asteraceae; genus Lactuca; species Lactuca serriola. Next base: position 252,972,308 of record NC_136410.1, on the reverse strand, counting down.
GCAAGCTGACAAAATCTGAAATGCGAAAGGTATAACTACTAAAAGAAATATTGATCATTGGTTGGAAGGAAAAGGAAAATTGTATCAATCAAGTAAGTTTTCGAAAGAACAGATACATGAGGCATATGAAAAGTATGTAAATCCTTCAACGAATGGTAGTTTGTCATCCAAAGAATCAAACATTTCAGTTAAAGTTTGGCAGCCGGTCACGAAAGCGAAAAGTGAAACATCACAAACTCAAAATGCGAAGGGTATAATCAGTGAAAATTTAAAAACAATAAAAACTCATATATCTGATCCTTTGAATGAAAATGTTAAATTTATTGACAGTTTCAAAACAAAAGTTTGTGATTGGGTTAATGGTTGTACTTTGCAATTGAAAAACAAACCTAATATGAATGGACCCAACAAGGCTTGGGTACCTAAATTTTTTCAATAATCGCAGGTACTTTGTGACAAGCAATATGATAACAAGTGGTATATCGATAGTGGTTACTCACGTCACATGACTGGGAAGAAGGAAAACTTGCGTGATTTTCGAAGCTTAGAAAATGGAGGAGTGGTAAAGTTTGGCAATAATCACAAATGCAAATTCAAGGGTTATGGAAAGATAACGAATGACACTTTCACTGTCAATCGAGTTGCATTTGTTGAAGGTTTACAACACAATTTGATAAGTGTTTCACAACTTGTTGTGGGTACTGGCAATCAAGTTATTTTTAATGAAGAAGGAAGTGTCATTTCGAATGTTAAGACAAAAGAAGTTTTACTCAAGTCGAAACGAAAGGTGATATGTTTACATTGGATATAGTTCCAATTGTTGGCAAAACTGCTTTGTGTTTACTTTCGAAGGCTGTTGCCGATACAAGCTGGTTATGGCACAGGAGGTTATCACATCTCAATTTTCGAAACATCAACAAACTTGTTGTACAAGATCTGGTAAGAGGTTTACCCGTTCTTAAATATGATAATGACAGTTTGTGTGCAGCATGTGAAGTAGGAAAACAACACAAACAAGGTCATCCAATCACAATAGATTTGAAGATTGTTGAACCCCTCGAACTCTTGCATATTGATTTATGTGGTCCTTCGACAGTTTCTACTCTTAACAAGAAAAGGTACATTCTAGTTATTGTGGATGATTTTTCAAGGTTTACGTGGGTTTATTTTCTCAGGTTAAAATCCGAAGTTCCACAAATGATGATTGATTTTATCAAGAAAATGGAGATGTCATTGAAGAAGTCAGTTCGAAAAATTAAAAGTGATCATGGAACTGAATTCAAAAATCGTGTTTTTGATTCATTTCTGGTGGAGAAAGGCATTTCCCATTATTTTTCATCTCCTTATACACCACAACAAAATGGTGTAGTTGAGAGAAGAAATCGATCATTATGCGAAGCTGCAAGAACAATGTTGGCATATTCGAATTTACCTCAATATTTTTGGGCCGAAGCTATATCGACTACTTGCTTTACTAAGAATCGATCACTCATTCATAGACGGTTTAATGTTACTTCTTATGAAATCATCAATAATCGAAAACCTAATGTCAAATTTTTCCATGTTTTTGGATGCAGGTGTTTCATAATGAATCTTAAGGATAATCTTTCGGAGTTTCAAACAAAAGCTGATGAAGGAATTTTCTTAGGATATTCACACAATTCTGTTGCTTATAGAGTGTTAAATAAGCGAACTCGCAAAGTGGAAGAAACTTTTAATTTGACATTTGATGATCATTACATTAAAAAGTCTAATCATCAATTTGCAAATTACCCTATTTTGCAAAATTCTTCGAATGAAAATGATTCAATTGAAATGGATGATGCTAATTATGAATCGATTTTTGGTATTTCAAATCAAGCAATTGATGCAGAAAGAAATGCAACCGATAATCAAACATCAGAAAATTCGAAGCATGATAATGATTCAATTTTGTTTCCAAATCGAAACACAAATGAACAATCTGATGGTCCAGTGGAGGGGGAGCACTTGGATTCGAACAATTGTGTTAAAGGGGAGCATTCTAGCGAAGGTGATAACATGTCAATCAATGTTAATGTTGAGGGGGAGCCAATTATTGAAGAAGAGCCAATCATCGAAGCGGAGCAAAACATCGAAACGGAGTCAATCATCGAGGGGGAGCCCATACTTGAGAAGGATCCAATTCTTGAAGCAGAACATTTTGATGATGCTGAGGATGCATGTTCCATAAATGGATCAGAAACAGATGTTATGTTCGAAGATGCACCTTTGGATTTTGATCCTGATTATCCACCATTGGATAAATGGACAAGAAATCATCCAAAAGAACAAATTCTTGGTGATCCACAAGCAGGAGTAATAACAAGGGCACAACTTCATGCAAGAAATGAGGTATTGAATAATCATCAAGAGTTATGCATGTTTAATGTTTTTATTTCCAAAATTGAACCAAAGACAGTTAAGGCTGCAATGGAACACTCTGATTGGGTTGTTGCTATGCAAGCTGAATTGTCTGAATTCGAAAGAAACAAGGTTTGGAGATTAATTCCAAAACCTGTTGATGTGTCAATTGTTGGACTCAAATGGATTTATAAAAACAAAACTGACAAAGATGGAAACATTATTCGAAATAAGGCTAGCCTTGTTGTTAAAGGATATTCTCAACAAGAAGGAATTGATTACGAAGAAACATTTTCCCCTGTCGCAAGACTCGAGGCTGTTCGTATTTTTCTGGCTTATGCAGCTAATAAAAATTTCGACGTTTATCAAATGGATATAAAATGTGCATTCCTAAACGGCGAACTCGAAGAAACGGTATATGTTGAACAACCTCCAGGTTTTATAAATACTGAACATCCTGATCATGTTTATATTTTAGATAAAGCTGTGTATGGGTTAAAACAAGCACCAAGAGCATGGTATGCAACTTTAACATCATTTTTAAAACAATCTAAGTTTAAACAAGGATCAGTTGATCCCACTTTATTTCAAAAGAAAATTGGGAATCACCTGATGCTTGTTCAAATTTATGTTGATGACATAATTTTTGACTCTACTGACCCTGCTTTATCCAAAGAATTCGAAGACTTGATGAAAAGCAAATTCGAAATGAGTATGATGGGTAAAATTAATAACTTTTTGGGTTTGAATATTCGTCAAAATAGGGAAGGCATCTTCATTAATCAGGAGAAATATACGAAAAATTTGTTAGAAAAGTTTGGCATGACGAATAGCACAAAGTTACGAGTACCAATGGCAACGGGCATAAAGCTAACTCCTTCGTTAGATAAATCTGCTGTTGATCTCACTCTGTATCGAAGCATGATTGGGTCTTTATTGTATTTAACTACAAGTCGACCTGATATTATGTTTTCTTTTTGTAATTGTGCAAGGTATCAATCAAATCCACGTGAACCACATTTAACAACGGTGGAGAATATTTTTCGATATTTGAAAGGCACTACTTCGTTAGGTTTGTGGTATCCTTCGAAAACAGGGTTCTTTGTACAAGCTTATTCGGATGCGGATCTTGGAGGATGCAGTCTTGATCATAAAAGCACAACTGGTGGGTGTCAATTACTAGATGGAAAGTTGGTCAGTTGGCAATCGAAGAAGCAAACATGTGTTTCGATATCTACAGCTGAAGCTGAATATGTTGTTGCAGCTGCATGTACATCACAAATAATTTGGATTCAAAGTCAATTACGAGATTATGCTATTAATATGAAAAAGATTCCTTTATATTGTGATTCACAAAGTGCAATAAGAATTTGTCATAATCCTGTGCAACATTCGAAGACTAAGCACATTGCTCTTAGATATCATTTCATCAAAGATCATGTTGAAGAAGGAAATATTGAAGTTCATTTTGTGAAAACAACGGAACAATTGGCAGATATTTTCACAAAGGCATTAGATGAAGAATCATTTCTTCGAATCTTGGACGGATTGGGTATGGTTGATGGAAATTCACTTACATGTGATAAAAGTGAAGGATGAGGAGCTCGGATGTTTTGGTGTACCGAAAGTTACTGTTCATGGTCAACGCTTCGAATGCTTCGCATTCGTAAGATGCATTTCTTGTTGAAGTACATAATAAGAGATTACTGTTCAAGTCAACGGTTCGAATGCTTCGTGTTTGTATGTTTTGAAGGTATTTCTAATTCAATTGTTCGCATTTAGTACACATCTTGTTTAAGGATAGAATTTTGGTTTGTTTAATTTTTCTTTTGAAAAACTTTAAAAATCCAAAAAGATTTTATTTTGTTATGTTCTTAATTTTGAAAAATTAAAGATCCAAAAAGATTTTAGTTTGTTATGTTCTTAATTTTGAAAAATTAAAAATCCAAAAAGATTTTATTTTGTTATGTTTTTTATTTTGAAAAATTCAAAAATCACAAAAATATTTTTGTTTTCTTTGTTCGTTAACCTTTGTGTGATGAGAATTTAGTACAGGACTAAAATGCGAAGAGCTCATATTAGTATCTTTTATGGGAAGGTATGATTTCAATAAATTTTGTACTAGTTAGGATGTCCCTAGAAGCATGCTGCTGCATGTTGCCTCAAGCCTCATATGATTCTATGTGTGGGAAATGAAAGCCTTGCTGAAATTATCTCATGAAAATTTCTTCCCAACAAGGCTTGTATTCGCATAAGTCAACAAGAGCTACCTTACTCTTCTCACATGAGTTAAGAGTTTTCTGTTTTGTCCATTATAACAGAGGTACATTTCGATTCTTATCCAATCTTTTTATACCAAACAACTCTTTTTATCAAAAATTTTGAAAAGATTTGTCCTTGAGGTTTTTGATTAAACCAATCAAAACTTAGACAAATCACAAGTCTGTGTTTATGATCTAACATCATGAGTCCGTGATGGAGGTGAAACCCAAATATCATAACCCTTAAGGAATTGACGGGGAACTATGTTCCAGAACTTACGAAACATTTGTTTCAGTACCTTCTATACTCAAAATCATATTCATTTCTTTTGAGTGATCTTAATCAAACATTCGAAACCTACGATGTTTGTTCCCAACAAGATCCAGTATAAAATTTTTTGTATGAATATGATTTCTGTGTGAGTATATTTCGAAAATCCTAGTTACTTTGAATATCTTTCGACACCAAGTTGTCAATGCCTACACTGGCCATACAACTAATTTTGCTTACCATTTATCACCTTATGTTAAGGTTGATATGTAACAAAATTTTCGAAGCCACCTATTTGCCTTTTAAAATAAAACCCTTCGAAACTTCTCTACAAGTTATCGATTGTAATTCACGGGAAACCAAGCAAACTGTTAATTATCTCTCTTGATCATTTTCGAAGAAATCTTTGCCTGGGATTAAAATGTTTTTGTGTCAAAATACATTTTTGACATCACAAGTTTCCAAAATTTTTTTATTTGTTTCTCATCTAAATGTTTTTTGGAACACAGCACACACGAAATCCTTGAGGTTTGAGTAAAACCAACTTAAACTGATGATTTCGAAACTCTGGCATATGACTTCGCTTTTTAAACCCCAAAAGTGAAAGAGCTTGCCCTTTATTCCGAAGGAATCCGACGGTTACAATTCTCTTGGGGAATATCAAACAGTCTTGTCTCTTAGTGACGTATGGTATACGATAAGCGTATAAGGCATGCTGACAGTTACGTTTGTTACTTTTTGATGAGTGAAGTCCGTATTTCAAGGTTCCATGTCAGCAAGCATTTAATGCATCCCGCTTCAAATTCAAAATTCTAGGGTTACATATAAAAAGGGAAATCAGGAGTCAATAACACTTTATGCGATCAAACATTCCGTCATACGGAATTCTCTTTGTAACTCATCTCTTCAAAAAGTCATCTTCTTCATACCTTTTTTGTTCTTATCTTCAACAATGGTGACTACATTATCACCAACCATAGACGAAGTTGTTAGCGTTCCGATTCTGAAAATCCAGGGTTCAAACTACCAAGTGGAATCTGATTTGTCAAAATATCCGGAGGAACTCCAAATGCTGGTGGTTGCTTTACAGAATTCAGTTCTGTCTAAAGCAATGTTCGATTCTTTTGTTGTTCCAATGTCTTGGTTATCAAAGGCGGGTTCCTCTGCATCATACAACAAGGAGACAAGTTGTGTGGAATTCACTATGGTGAATGATACGCATATTAGGGTATCCAAGAGATTGTTTTGCAAAATTTTGGGGATTCCAAATTCTGGTCCATATGATGAAGTGTCTTCTTCTCAAGTAGTGTTTATGTTTAACGAGATGGGCCATCAACCTCCTTTGACGCATATAAGTGACTTTAAGAAATCCGGATTACCTACGGTATGGAATTTTTTATTTGGAATTTTCCTTCGATGTCTTACTGGAAGAACTGTGGGTCTTGATAAAGGAAGGATGGAGGTATATGCAATGGTTGTTGGGTTATACTATGATTTGCAGGTTGATTACTCTAAACAGTTGTGGACAGAGTTCGTAACTAGCATTTCAAAGACGAGTGCCAAGCAGGGAATTTCTTGTGCTCGTTATTGGAGTCTAATAATACAGTATGTTTATCACAAGGAGAAAATCGAAGTTCCGGAATTCGAAGAAAAGGCGGTATTTCACATGTATAGTAGTCTGAAGGAAGTCAATGATGATCCGACCATCTTTACATCAGTAGCTCGCATTCCGGATGCGATGCTCAAGAAGGTGGATCCGACGAATGCAGTTTTGGTGTCATATTTGCAATCCATTGACACAACTGTCTTTACCGGGGTATTACATGAAGAAGAAAAGAAAAAGCCTAAGAAATCGAAGAAGGCAGATGGTGGGTCTTCGGAAAAAGTGGTGAAGGAAGAGAAGAAGAAGAAAATTCCAGTGGCTACAGCTGATAAAGTCGAAGAGGTTTCTCAAATTTTAACCTCAGTAGTTGATACACCAGTTATTGAAGCGTCTCCTTCGAAAGAAACAATTCCTTCGAAGACGGGTGTTTTTCGAAAAATCAAAATCAAGGGAAAGTCTTAGCTTGTGAAGAAAACGCAACTTTCTCATCAGGGGATCACAGTTCGGGAAATTCCAGCTCTGGTGTCTCCATCATCTAAGAAACGAAGGGCTGAAGATCTTGCAAAGTTTTTGAAGAAAAATCAAAGAATCGAAGAAGTAGAGCAAGTTCCTGAGACACCAGAGATTGAAATTTCAAAAGAAGTAGATACCAGTCTGCCTGCTGGTATTTCGAAGCCTGATGATGCGAAGCCTCTTGCACCAACTTCTTTAACCCATGTTACATCAACAATTGATTCTCCAACATTTCAATCGATTATGGATCAACCATTCACCACCATATTCTCAACTCAATCAACTGATCCACCTCATCCATCCTCACCTATTGATGAAACCATGGTTGATGATGAAACCGATAATGAAGGCTTTGGAGGAACGTTCGAAGCTCTTCATTTTGATCAAGCCGAAGAAGATTTCCTTGACCACATGTTGATGACCATGAAGCAGTTCAAGATTTTGAATTCGAAATTGAATTCTATCTTGCAATCCCAAGTAGATGTGGGCAGTGGTGGAGTTACAAGAATGGAAGTTGATTCCTTACTGAAGCTAATGGAAGAAAGGGTGATTTCGAAGGCATCAAGGTTAATTCGTGATTCGGAGAGTCGAGTTCTTGAGAAGGTTGATCAGAATGATATTTCTACAGAGAATCGAATCAATTCTCTGAGATCTGATTTTGTGACGGAGGTGAAGGATCTAAAGATTGTTACGAAGGAGCGTCATGTGCTCTTCGTACAGGAAGTCAAGAAAGTACGAGAAGATTTCAACTTACAGATCAGAGAACTTCGTGAAGACATGCAGAAGGAAGTTCAGACTGCTCAGCAAGATTATGTTTTAGCAAATGAGAAAATTGACATTATTTGTGATGTTGTTGTCAAATGTGTCAAAATGTTTGAGCAGATAAATCCACAACTGATAAATATTTCTGCCAAAGAAGAACAAAGCTTTGGAGAATTGGTAAGGTTGCTGAAAGAATTACAAGACTTGTCTTCGAAGAGTGTTTCTTCGATTATTTCTCAAGAATTTCTGTCTAAAAAATTTTCTCAATTCGAAGCCATCTTACACAAGAATTTGGCTCCATTACTTCGTATATCGAGACTTTTACCAAATGTTTCGGATGCCCCACCTGCTTTCATAGGGGTGCAAGGGGGAGAAAAGATTGATCATACAAAGGCTGGAGAACAAATGAAGACAACTGAAGATACGAAGGTAGTCGGAAAAGTATATCCTTCAAAAGTAGTAGTAAAGCCATCTGTTGTTTCAGCTGATCCAGTTATTTCGACTGTGATTACAACAGTTCCAATTTCAAAACCTATATCAAAAGGTATTGTAATTGAGAAACAAATTGATGTCTCTTCTTCAAAGAATATGGCTTCGTCAAACATTAAAGACAAGGGAAAAGGAGTTATGATTGAGAAGTCAAATAAAGAGAAGAAAGCTGAGGTGGCAGCTGAGGTTGATAGAATAAGACATGTTCAAAGTATAATGAGAGAAAGAGCTTTAGATGGTTCGAATGTTGATAAGGGTGATCCTTCGAAAGTTTTCAACTACGAAACAATAGAATCCAGGGTGATGTTTGATCACATGTATTCTTTTGAAAAGGTTCTGAAAAAGAGCTATGTGGTTATGAACACAGACTTTGGTCAACTTGACTTTCCAGTCAATGAAATGATGTTCGCTATGCCACAGTTCAAAGCTGAAACAAAATCAATGGAAACCGAAGAGGGAAAGAAGATGAAGATAAGGTTTCATGCAGTATTGGCGAAGGCTCAAGAGGAAGTATGGTCTTCGGAGAATATTAAGAAGGTGATATCTATAAAAAGGGATGTCATATTCGAAGGGAAGTTCGAAAATTTGAAGTACACTGTGGCAAGAACAAGTGGAAAGTTACAAGAATTCACAGTGGCAGACTTTCCTTTGATGAACACATATGATCTAATCAACATTGCCTTGATGCTCAAAGACAAATCATTTTCTTTTCTCCAAGACACAGAACCAGATGTTTTTAGTCTTGGGTGCAAGCACATTAAAATATTTTTGGAGAATTATTTTGAGTGCTTAGCTCAAACAGATGTCGAACTTGCTACTGTCAAAGGCTTCGACATAACTGCACCAATGGCACCAACGAAGAAACAAAATGAGCTGAACAAGTACGAAGATGGTGAAATTTGTTTAAAGCCATTAGGGATTGTTTTTGCAGGAAAAGACAAAGCTGGAAGAGCTAAAAGGTTCTTATTTCAAACTTGCAAAGTGGAGAGATACACCAACTCGCAATATACGAACTTAATTGTTCGTATGAACCATTGCAAGAAGAATTCGGAAGGAGATAAGAAAGAGATAAAGAAAGTTATCTCTTGGTACATGGAAATCCGAAGAGTGCTGATGTATGCCGTTCAATCACTGACGTCTTGAAGACTTCGAACTTGATTCCAAAGGGGGAGATTGTTAGGGCTTAAATGTTGTAATAGTCGAAGTGTCAGTTAGATTGTTACGAAGTTTATTTTGTCTTCGTAAGAAGGAGTCTTCGGATGTAATGTTATTTATACTAAGGCATTATAAAGAGTAGTCTTAATGTCTAGTCCTTAGTATTGTTATGCTTTTGTTCTCCTATAAATAGGGGTCTGTACTAAGTGATTAAAAAGAGCTTTTCACTCAGTCTTTACATATTATTCATTGTAATCTGTAAATTCAAAAGCATAATACGAGCTGAACAAATATTCTATTTACTCTCGTATTCATCGTTATTACTCTTCCTTAATCTGTACTTGAATCTGTTTTAAACTCGATTACAAATCTTATCACCCCGGTCGCCCCATGCCCCCATGGGCACACGATATTTGTAGATGGAGTCACCAGCAGGGGATACAACCACACTACGGTAGGAACCGAGATCCCTTAGATCTTAGTCATGAAGGACAAGCTGACCGGGCCCTCCCAGTCATGGTCCGGCGCACCTGAGGTATTGATAACCAAGCTCAGGACATCCTAAATCGAACAGAACAAATGCGGTTTGCTATTGAGAGAGATGAGAGACAAAAACAAGAAGTGAACGGAGACTCCCGAGAGAGACAGTTAGTTTGGGAGGTACGACTACGAGATACCGAGAAACAAGTAGCTCGTCTACGAGGTGCATCCACTACATCAGCACCACCACCACCAGACACTTTCCGCCACAATTAGGATCAACCTTTTCTTTTTCCCTCCTACTATCCGATATGACTCTCTTTCGTGTATTAAGATGGTACTTACCAATGAAACAATTATGTGCTATCTTTATTTCATGTTACTACATAAATTCAATTATATGCACAACCGAACACACGAAACCGCTAGATACTTAAGGATCTCGAGACTGCAACAACCCATATACCCTAAGGATGGACGTAACGACCGTGCCAAATCTGCGACTACCTACTACCATAAATACATCATAGGGATGTCGATGGAAAACAATGAGAATCATACGATGAGACGCGAAATTTATAGAGTACAACCAGGAATGACGACCATTACTTACGATCTGGCTTATTAAGATGCAGCGGGAAAATGCAATCCCACAGGAATAACAAGCGCACCCGCGAGACACCGCTCCTGCAGATGGACTCTACTACATTCCAAGCTGCTGTAACAGTGGAAGTAACCGCTGCTATGACACAAATCAATGCAAAAAACGCCAATGGAGGTGGAAATAGCATTGACAACTCCAGTCGAAGGAATGAGCATGGGAACCAACAAGTGACAGCTTATCAAGGCACTCCAAACCCCAAGCTTAAGAGCAGGAAGCAGAAGTCTTGAAATAATAGAAAGGGACAACCCACTCAAGGGTTCTCAAAGAAGCAACATGTTGTTGTTCATGCAACCATGACCCCTATTACACCAACATCAACGAGACCATATGTTGGAAGCCTTCCAAAATGCAACCAGTGGAATTTCCATCATAAGGGAGCCAGCCGGGAGCTGCATTGTAAGAAATGCAACCGAAAGAATCACACCACAAAATACTGTAGAACTTATCCACGACCGAATCGTCAGCTAAACGAAAACAACAACAATCGCAACAACCTTAACAACAACACTAATGATGAGACCAGTCACACCTACTATGGGTGTGGAGGAACCGGTCACTTCAGGTGAAATTTTCCCAAGGATAACAATCAAGGAGCAGAAGGATCAGAAATGGTCCTGGCCTTGGGTCAAGGCGAAGCAGTCCAAGACCCGACGGTTGTTACTAGTACATTCCCACTTAACAACTCTTTCGCTTGCCTATTATTCAATAGTGAAGCTGAGCGAAGCTTCGTTAGTAACAAATTTGAGCACTTACTAAAGCAACAACCCCAGAAGCTAAACAAAGCCTTTATGGTGGACATGGCTAAGGGGAAAAACCGAATCAACCAAAGATATTTATGTAGGGTACACCTTAACACTAAACAACCATTCATGTCAATAGACTTGATGCCAGTAAATATTTGGAGTTTTAATGTGATAATCGACATAGATTGGTTAAGCCCCATCATGCTAATATTATGTGTTGTGAGAAGGTCGTTCGCCTTCACCTCCCCAAATCACAAAACCCTAATAACCTATGGTGATAAACCTGGCGCAAATCTTCGTCTTATCTCATGCATAAAGGCACAGAAGTGCCTGCACCAGAAGAACTACGTTTTCCTCGCTCTTGTTGTGGACAAGACCAAGGAAGAAGTAAGCATACAAGGTATTCCAGTAGCATGCGATTTTCCGGATGTATCTCCCGAAGAACTTCCGGGAATACCCCAAGAGACAGGTCGAATTTTGAATCGACCTCATACTGAGAACCACATCAATTTCCAATTCACCCTAGAGGTTAGCTCCCGCCAAAAATTCACAAGTTATCCAGTCAATTGAGAAGAATTGTTGCGCAAAGAATCCATCGGACCAAGCTTCTCACCCTGGAGAGCTTCGGTCTTGTTCTTCAAGAAGACGGATCCTTCAGAAGGTACATCGATTTTAGGAAATTGAATAAGCTCCCTATCAAAAATTGATACCCACTCCCTTGGACTGACGATCTATTTGGCCAGCTCCAAGGAGCTAGTTAGCTCTCTAAAATAGATCTAAGAACCGGTTATCATCAACTTCGAGTCCGAGAAGACGACATTCCAAAAACTACCTTCTCAACTCGTAGCGACCATTTCAAATTCATTGTGATACCCTTCGGTCTAATGAATGCTCCCACGATATTCATGGATCCTACGAACCAAGTTTTCCAAACCATTCCTAGTCATCCTTTTCAGTATTTTCATTTATAACATACTTGTCTACTCACGAAGCAAGAACAAAACCCTGTCAACACTTACGACCGACCTTGAAAGCATCAAAGCCGGAGAATATCACGGAGGAAGCACTGCATGGATGGGTAAAACTCTCGAAGTCAAAAGACGAAGCTTATTGTTATAAGAGTTGAGTTGGGCGCTATCCGGGTGATCATTGGTAGGTTAACCCAATCTACCCATTTCCTGCTAATACAGAAATCAAACAAGACGGAAAGATTAACATGGACCTATATCAAAGAGACCGTGAGACTCCATGAAATATCAGTATCTATTATCTCGGATCGGGATAACGGAATTACTTCAAGATTCTGACAGTCACTTCAGAAGGCTATGGGAACATAGTTAGACACGAGCGTTGTTTACCACCCTCAAACCAATAGTCAAAGCGAACGGACCATTCAACCACTCGAAGTCATGCTCTGAGCCTGGGTGTTTGAATTCAGAAAGTCATGGGATACCCAGTTGCCCATGATTGGATTCTCCTACAATAACAGCTATCGCACGAGCATCAAGGTTGATCTTTTCGAGGCTTTTTATGGTCGTAAACGCAGATCACTCGCCAGTACTCTCACGGGACCAGAAACCATTCGCGAAACGACAGAGAAAATAATCCAAATCAGAACTCGACTTCAAGCATCACGAGCCAGACAAAAGAGTTATGCTGACAAATGAATTCCAAGTCTAATGTCGGGTACTATAGAAATTATTTCCCTGGAAAGGAATGATTCGCTTTGGAAAAATCGGGAAAATTGAACCCGCGATACATCGGACCATTCAAGATTTTTTTTTTCGAATTGGTCCAACGGCTTAAAGCTACAGCTACTCGCCGAACATAGAAACGTACACCCTGTGTTCAGCGTCTCGAATCTGAAAAGTGCCTATCAGGAAAAACTCTTATCATTCCTTTAGAAGAGATCGAAGTAGACGAGAATCTCTTGTTCACCGAAGAACAAGTCGAGGTATTGGATAGGGAAGTAAAGCATACAAAAAAAAAGTCGCATTCTGATTGTGAAGGTTCGATGGAACGCCAAGCGTGGATCGGAATTCACATGTGAACGCGAAGACCAGATGAAGAAGAAGTACCCTCACCTATTCTCTCATTCATGAACCTACCTTTCGAAAGAATTTTGGGACGAAATTCCCTCTAACAGGGGGATGATGTCACAACTAGCATTTTTGCTAGGAAATTCTACTCTCATATAATCATTCAACCAGTAAAATAATTGGTACTCTAAGTAAATAGCATACTCTATGCCCATTCAAATACATCTCTCATGTTCAACAAAGAGTTTGAAACTCTAAATATTCCGGTTCAAGGCTATTATGGTCTAGGACATTCTTATTTGGCCTAATGCGCCAATAAGTATCCAAACCGACTATTTTGGGCCTAGGACCCTTAAATGGACTCACATTCACAAAACTCAACATTTTGGGCCACAACAATTCCAATAGCCTTAATGGATCATGAACTCCATTCTTTTACCCTAATGGGCCAAAATTATTATTGGGCTTATGAGATTCGATCAACGCCAATAATTTGGGGCCAAAAATTACTTCATCCTCATTTCATCAAGCCCATTCTCGGCCCAACTATATATATATATATATATATATATATATATATATATATATATATATATATATATATATATATATATATATAAAGAAATCAACAAACGGTGCTTAATAGTTTGACACCTCACTTTATTCTAGTGGATATCCATGCATAATTTGCATGTATTTAGGCAAGCATCTACCAAACTTTTCACAAGACAAACTCCCATTCTCTCTCCCTCCCTCTAACTCTCGGCCAAAGACCCCACAACACCACCTCCATTTCTTTCTTTCAAACACTCTCAAGAACTCTCCTCGTCTTCTTCTAAATTTTTGAGTTTGGTGTGTAGTTTCAAGAGGATCTTCATCTAGATCATCAACTTGGGTAAGTTCTCACTTAGATCTATGATTTAACTTCTTGATCTCTTCAAAAATCTCCTCTAACATCCATATATTTGTGGATCATGTTCTTAGAACCATCTAACTTCAAGATCTACTCAAGAGAGTTGCTAGGATCAAAAATCTTCTTCCACTTCTTCATCAAAACCGATCAATCACCCCAAGGTGAGTTCATACCCCCTATTTTCGATTTTTACTTGGTTTTTGGGGGAGAATACAAGTCTTATGTGTAGATCTATGTGTATATGCATGACTATGTGTGTTTTCCATGAATTATTTGGTGATTATGTGTTGATTACTTCATTAATCTAAAAATATGTTAAGATCTTGAAGTTTATCACTTGGATCTTCATAAGAACATTGAGAAAAGTATGTTTTATCACATATATTACATATAAACTAGTAGATCTAGAATTTATACACTTTAAATAGCTAAAATGAGTGTTGTGTTCTAAGATCTATAAATTAAATTCATAAAACAGCCATTGACAGAAAAGTTTGGGTCCAATCTTGGACTTTTTGGCCCTCTTAATGGAAGTATTTTTCAAAACTGTTTTACATGGATAAAGTTCAGATTTACACCTTTAAAATTACTACTCTCGCGTCTTCATACGATTTTTCTACAATATTTGGCAAGATTTACAAAACTGTCTATCAGATTTGAAATAATTTCGGACCAGCCTATGAAGGTGAGCAATTTCACACTTGTTAGAAGACATTAAAAATTATGAGAAAATTTTTGAACAAAGTAGAAAATATTTCCAAAATTCCAGAATTTACGGATCAAAATTTCGACTTACGATGATTTTTCTACAAATTTTCCAAAAACTAGGTCGGAAAAGCCCAAAACCAGATAAATGTGTATTTCCACAAAAATCAAGCCAAAAATGATATTTTGACAAAAATAGGTTTAAAATGTTATTGTTACCACAAACTAGTCATCAACACAAGTTTTGAACAATATGGAGACTAAAGTGTTATTCTTACAAAAATTGGGCCTTAATTGTAAATTTCTGGCTTATTGGGCCAAAAACGTCATTTTTACTAAAGTGGGCTTTTTATAACAACTTTGTAAATAATCAAGCTAAAATAAACAAAACAATAGCAAACGGGTTAAAACCGATATTCATATCCTTATTGGGCCTGGAAATAATATAAATGTTTAGAGGACCTTAGTGTCCTTTTACATGTATATTGGGCTTAGGATAGACATTCATATTCTTTTGAGCCTGAAAATAATAGACACGTATAATGGGCCTTAGTGATCCACTTACACATTTATTGGGCCTGTGAATGAGTTTTTTTTTACGTGTTCTTCTTTCTTTTGCTATTTTAGTGAATACTTGAACCAAAACCAATGATAACTAACAAGCGGATTATTTTGATCATTTTCTAGATTATTAGGCCTTAGTGACCCATTTTTATGTGTGATGGGTCTTGTATACTATTTATATGTTTATTGGGCCTCATTGACCCATTAACATGTGCAACGGACCTTGGATACTATTTGTGTGCTATTTGGGCCTGTAAATACCTTACATGTGAAATGAGCCTTAGTTGTCCTTTCATATATATATATATATATATATATATATATATATATATATATATATATATATATATTTCGGGCCCATGTTATATAATTTCATTCCAATTTGGGCCTTTAAATGATTTACATGTTTAGCGATGCCTTAGTGGTTCACTTACATGGTTCATTAGGCCTGGAATGAGATTATACCTTTCTTCACGTAAATTCGATTAAGGATCGAGTGAGTTTTATTGGTTGGCACCTATTAAGTGTATGATCGTAGCCTGTAGTTATAACTAGAGTCTCTTGGAGGGAGAACGAGGATTTGTGTATAGATCTATACGGGGATGACACCCCACACCTGAGTTGTTTGCTACAGTTAGACTAACTCAGTCTAAGGTGACAAAAACCTTATAATCAAAAATCAAAATCGGCGTCCAACAACGCTAAGACATGCGAAATTTTATTATTTAGTATGTCTATGACGATTCACTTAGAGGAATTAACGTTATGAAGTTTACGGAAGACCTTTCTCTTTTCTCTAGGATTACTCGAAAACATTCTCGTACTGGTACTCAACCTCGAGGGTTGGTATGGCAACTTTCTCTTTTACAGATAACATCGGGTTGTCTGGGAACATTCTCTTTACTTGCTCTTTACATTATCTCTACATTCTCTTTACCCTTTTAGTCAAATAAACAATAACATACATGCATTAATACACGATCTGACACAAACACACTAAACAGTTTGCATAAAATATAGGATTTTCTGGTGGTTTTCAAAGTTATACAAATCATTTTCACAAACATGCTTATGAACTCACCAACATTTTTATGTTGACCGTTTTTCAAAATAACTTGTATTTTCAGGAAACCGTTGAAACATGATGAACGAAACAAACTAATGGATATTGTGTTATATTTTGTTTCATTATACTCTTACTATTTTGGCATGTAATATTCAAATACAATACTCGATGTAATCAATGAATGTTGTTATATTACATGTGTGATGATGATGATGTTATGTTTCAATTGTATTCACTGTAATGATATTTCAAGATGAAGTCACGCACAAGCCCCCGGATGTTTCCACCGTCTGGTTCGGGGGTGTGACACAGAAGGAAGGGCAAACGGTAAAGGAATACTTGAAAAGATTCACCAAAGCAACTCTCAACACCCTTGATAAAAACGATACAATGGAAATTGGCGCATTCACCTGGGATTTGCTCTCGGATGAATTGTTTAAAAAGTTTCTAGGAAGGACTCCTCATACTAAACATGAGCTAAAAGAAAGTTTCCAAAAATACATACGGCAGGAGGAGGGGAAATTAGACAAAGAAGCATACTTTGAAGCATTGACCGCCACCAAACACCAACAAACTGAGAAACAGAACACTTACAGCCCTACAAGGCAAAAAAGGCAACCTTACCAGTAAGCCAAATAAGCGAGGTGATACAAGTCGTGTCACCGACAGGAGAACCAGACGTGCAGAAGTATAAAATGTGGTTGACAAGTAGCAAGAAAAGAATAACAGGAGAAAAACAAAATAATGTGAATACCACCGAACAAAATAGCATGTCATAGGTCACTTTACTTCATTATGAAAGGAAATAGATGAGAATAATGTAAAAGGAGACCTGACGGAAGTCGCACGAACTCTGAGACTCAAAAGGGGAGAATAAAAGGAATGTGCGACGACAGTAGACAGATTAAAAGAAACCAAAGGAAAAACCTAAGAGATCTTGACCATCAGGGAACAACAACAAAGAAGCACAAGTAGTCACAACGTGGAAGAGCTGGTCAGAAACGTGATTAACCTAAGTTTTTTAATAGATGACCCACGCCCGGAAAGATGGCAAGGAAAACGAACCATTGGTCATCGAAGCACACATCCATAGTTCCATAATCCACAACATGTATGTTGACATGGTTAGTTCAATCAACATAATATACAAACACTTTTTTACACACTTACTTCAAGAATGGATGACACACCTTCGCCTGAAAGCAGGAAGATTGACAAGATGTACGGGGCATTGTATATGGTCGCCGGGAAACAATACAACTACATTTATCCCTATACAGCCAAGTTGACAGGAGGAAGAAGATAGCCATAATAAAATTTGTGGTACTATGCCACATGGCATAACACAACATCATGCTAGGGATAACAACCATGTTACACTTTAGAGCCATTGCATCAGCAATACACAAGCTCGCTAAGTTTAACACACCAGAAGCGCCAACAATCATGATGGAAGGAAATTCTTCAAGACACCAATGCTACAAAATCATGGGGGCAATAGAAATAGCCAGGGGTGAAAAGCAAAAGCATAGACCCCAAAGGAAAAAAAAAGTGATCAACGACGGTTTTCCTGAGCAGCAAATATGATTCGGCACAGAACTTCCCCCGAAAATAAGAGGAAAACTAGTAAACCGACTGAGAAAGTACAAGCATATATTATCATGGATGCTAATAGATATGGTAGTGATAAATAGGAAGGTAATAGAACACAGGATTAATCTGCAGCCAGGGTCAACCCTAATAAAATAGAATAAGCAAGGCCAAGCAGGCAAGACGAACAAAGCAATCAACTTGGAAGTAGCAAAGTTGGTGGACGCTAATATACTATGTGAAGCATTTTCCCCATATGGATAGCTAACCCAGTTATGGTCAGAAAAGGCGAAAGAAGTTGGCGGATGTGCATAGATTATTCAAGCTTGAATAAAGCTTTCCCTAAGGGCTCCAATCTACTGCCGGAGATAGATCAAAAAGTAGAATCGCTACAAGGGTTGGAATGGTAGTGCTTTCTCCAGGCATATAAAGGCTACCACCAAGTGTTAATGAAAAAATAAGATGAGGAAAAAATAGGAATTTGCACCAATAATGGAACATTCTGCTACATGCAAATGCCCTTCAGACTCAAAAATGCTGGAGCTACCTACCAACGGCTTGTTGAAAAACTATTCTAAGATTAGATTGGCAAAAATGTGGAGGTGTATGTTGATGATATATAACGAGAGAGGGAATCCAACAAAACAGAGAAAAGATTGTCGGCCTGCTAGACACGACGGAACCGAGGAACATAAAAGAGATGCAAGCCCTGAATGGAAAAATCACAGCTCTAGGACGGTTCATAGCACAATAAGCGAATAAGGGGATGACATTATTCCAAACATTTGGCAAGTCCCGACACTAGCTCGCCCTGTTTCAAGTGAAATATTGTCAATGTACCTATCAACAACAATGGATGCAATTTCAGCAGTGCTAACAGTGGAAAGACAGGGAAAGCAACTTCTAATATATTTTGTCAGCAGGGCACTACAAGGAGTAAAACTAAATTATCAAATGACCAAGAAAGTTGTACTAACATTAGTTTATGTTGCCATATGATTGCATTGATATTTTCAAGCTCATCAAATCGAAGTCCTTACCACCCAGACTCTCAAAAGTATCCTACTAAAGCCAGTGAAGTCGAGAAGGTTAATCAAGTGGGCCAATAAGCTAGGATAACATGATTTAGAGTACTACCCAAGAACAAGTATAAAGGGACAGGCTTTGGTAGACTTTTTAGTGGAAATTCCAGACAAGGAATGTAACATGACCACCATGCAACAAGACGAAGAAGCAAAATGCATCACAGATAGTCCAACCTGGAAGTTATATACTGATGGCGCAGCCAACAGGGAATGATCAGAAGCAGGCCACATACTCACTAACCCAGAAGGAAATGAGATAACGTATGCATTATGGTTTGATTTAAAAAAAAAAAAAAAAAAAAAACAAAGCCGAGTACGAAGCGTTGCTATCCAGATTAAAATTGGCAAACATAGTTGGAGGAAAATATTTAAAGGTTAGGACTGAGTCGACGTTGGTCACAACTCAAATAAACACGGTGTACGATACTAAGAAACCGAGAATGAAGAAAAACATGATACAAGTCAGCGAAATGGTAGTATCTATTGACACCTTGAAGATTGATCAAGTCAAAAGAAGTGAGAGAAAACGAGCAGATGCACTCAGCAAATTGGCAGCCACTTGTACAAAAAAGTGATGGTTGAAATACTTAAAACATGAAGCATAGAAGAAATAAAAGTACATCCATCATGACAGAAGACAACGGATAGATGACTCACTTATACCACTGCTTACTTCACAATTTGATGCTAAGTAACCCAAGCGGAGTACGAAAGCTGAAAATCAAAGCTCCACAATTCATCATAAAGAACATGCAGTTATACAATGGAGACACCTAACGCCATGGTGACGCTGTGTAACGGCATAAAAGGAGCAGACATCATGAAAGAAACACACAAAGGAGAAGAAGGAGCATATGAAGGGGCAAGGTCCCTAACTGGAAAAGTGCTATGTATGAGCATTTATTAGCCAACCATGCATAAAGAGGTGGAAGAGCTGATGAAAAGATGCATAGAGTATCAAACTTTCTCTCATTTACAACCGTTTCCATCCATACTACTCACAAGTATATTTATCCCCTGGCTGTTCCACTAATAGGGCAGCAATATTGTAGGATCATTCCCAGAAGCTCCAGGAAAGGTCAAGTTCCTCGTAGTCATTGTCGACTACATTACAAAATGGATCGAGGCGAAGCCCATCGCAAGCGTCACAAGGAGGTACATAATTAAGTTCATTTGAAAAAATATATTATCATACTTCGGAACCCCTAAAACCTAAATCAGTGATAATGGGTTACATTTTGTTGAAAATCCATATTGAGGATAGTGTCAAGATAGACATACAAACCAGCGTTTCACCTTAATGGCCCACCCATAGGCAAATGGGATCAAGAAACTCTTGTGAAAAGCTAAAGGTGATTGGGTCGACGATATCCCCAGTTTCCTATGGTCAAATAGAACAATTCCACGCACCAGCACAAAGGAGACGCCTTTCAGCCTGTTTTTCAGCACGAGAGCAGTATTACCAACAGAGTTACTCATGGGATCAGTATGCACAATATGGTTCAGCTAGGAAGCATCGGAAAAAGATTTGCACCATAATTTGGACCTGCTTGATAGAAAACATAAGAGAGCCCAACTAAAGCTGGCAGAATATAAATCTCATGTGAAAAGCTACCATGCCAAACGAATACACAGGAGAGACATGAAAGTTAGAGACTTGGTGTTAAGGGTAAATGAAGTCAGTCACATCGAGCCAAGAGGAAGATTGGGTCCAACATGGGAAGTCCCATATAGGAAAACCACCGCACACCACAATGGATCTAATGAACTGGAAACAATGTATGGGCGACCCATACCAAGAACTTAGCACATCCAACACTTGACTTTATTTTTTGTGTCAAAAAAAAGAGGTGGAAGGAGAAGAGATGAAACATAGACAAAGAACCAGGATGTTGTCTTTGATTTGGGTTCAAATACCCAACTCAACACAACAAGAAGCAGTTCAGCCAAGCCATGGTTCAAAGGATTGCAACCTTTGTGAAAAAAGAGTTGTATGGTTTGAATGCCCAACTCAACACAGCAGCAAGTAGTGCAGCCTTGCCTTTGCTCAAAGGATTGAAACATTTGCCAAGAAAGAGTTGTATGGTTCAAATACCCAAGTTGGTGCAACATCAAGCAGTCCAACCTTGATTTGGCTTAAAGGATTGCAACCATTGCCAAGAAAGAAGTAATATGAATCAAACACCCAATTCCACAATAAAGAAAATAACCATGCAAATAAAAGAGTAAGCAATCAGCTTACATAGCAAAATAAACGACAAAACTAATTGTTTTGTTACATGCGAACACCTAGCAAACCAAAGCTGCATAGGGCCAACAACAAAAGAAAAATGTTCCTTCAAACCCATTTCAGGGTAGTACTAAGTCCTAAAAGCAAGAAAGGTCATTCATTTACCAGCCCCTTGACCTAAGTCTATGATCATGGCATTGCTGCTAGGACCTGCCCCTTCATGATCATCATCCACACATAATTGGTGAAGGCCATTAATATCAAATGAGCCCAATTTCATCATCGAAGCATATTCACCATAAATGAACGAGTCGATTGCTTCAACTATCTCCCCAAAGTGGCTTGAGGTGGAACTAGCAGCACTAGGATCAAACGTTCCATTAACCACTGCCTTGTGTAATGCCTCTCTGCCAGACTCCTCACTAGAAGCGAATCACATGTTCTTGATTCTCCCTACACCCTGCAAAAAATTTAGGAGCTCAATAGTATTGTCAAACAATCCCCACTATCCCGTCCTTGACCAGCCAATCAAAATCATTCCCTAGACAGGACAACTCTGCCTCACTATCAAGCTACAATTTCTCTTTATCCAACAACTCTCTCTCTCTCTCTCTCTCTCTCTAGAGTTCCCACATGGATTTTCAAGGCCTCATTCTATTAGAGGGTGTTATGAAGCTTTGAATCCATTTTGGAGCAATCAAGGTTGTAGAACTCGTTACTCGGTACCTGTTCGCCCGACTATTGAGTAGCGAGTACTCGAGAGTACTCGGGGAGTACCCAGATTCGGTAATTCATGTAGAAATATTTTTAGGGAACATATATGAATCAAAATCATAAGTTGATTGAAATATATAACAAAACTAGATATATGTGAATACACAAAAAACTAAAAAACACATAATGGTCTCACTTCGTGAATAATTATTGAAAATTTAGGATATATATGTAGTAATAATCACATTTGTCTGTTAAATAATAAACCATTAAGTAAATTATACATATTAATCACTGAGTTGACCGAGTTTTACAATATTGCTCAGTTCAATAAGGGGTCGATCAGGGAGTACTCGGGATTCTTTAACTCGCCTCAGTAAGGGGCTTAGTAGCGAGTACTCGGAGGAGTAATCAGCCAACTCGGTGAGTTGTACAACAATGGATGCAATGCTCCTCAAGGGTCATTTTCTCACCAGCCAACAACTCTAACTGTTAGCGAGAGGCCTCCACCAAGAACTCCAAAGAAGCAAACATGTTGTTGGAAACCCCACTCATTCGTACGAAGCTTGACAGCCACACTTCTTAGAGGAAAAATGTGGTGAGACCCCTTAGTAAGGAAAAAATCTCTTTGAGCAAAAGAAAATTCCATAACATCAATTGTTTGGCCATCAGTAAAAGCCTCCATCTCATAAATGGTTCCATTGGGGAAGGCATGACGCGAAAACTCAACAACAACTTCTTGTTCAGAAAGACGAGACTCGTCAGTGAGATTACATTTAAGAAATAAAGGATTGTTGGAAGAGAGATTTTAGCCTTGGAAACTAGCAATGTGGTTAGCATACTCGGATGTCCTTGAAGTAGTAGGAGACTTAACTTTGTGGATTGGCGGTGGCACTGTTGGGCCGGTCACAATAGGACCCTTGTTCAGGATGAGCTGCTTAGTCGCCCTTGGTATCCCTTGGGATCAGTATGTAT
This sequence comes from Lactuca serriola, assembly GCF_051521515.1. Taxonomy (NCBI): domain Eukaryota; kingdom Viridiplantae; phylum Streptophyta; class Magnoliopsida; order Asterales; family Asteraceae; genus Lactuca; species Lactuca serriola. Next base: position 252,949,104 of record NC_136410.1, on the reverse strand, counting down.
CATCGTTAAGAATACTTATTACCTATTGACTAAAAGGAATCAAAGTGAAAATGAAGCTATTGGCAAGCTTGCGACGGCGATAGCGGTCGACAAGGGTTTTTCTTATGGCCGCTTTAGAAAGACTCACAAGGCTCAAAAGTCCTCTTTTTCTCATTACATGAGGCGTGACACCTGCCACAATTCCCTCCTTGTTATCTTCCACGTGCTAAAAAACCTCATAGGGGGCGGGAGGAGGAAGCATGACAAGAGACACGCCAGAAGGGTTGCCAGGCGCCTCGCCAATAGGAGTCGAGTACGAAGGCATCAAAACAGAAATAGAAGTGAATCCCTAAGAAAATTACCGGGAGGGAAGGGGGAGGCTTTCACAAATAGAAATCGGTCGAAACTGGAAGTCCCCCTGGAATCTCCACCCAAAAACATCAGAGAAGGACAACACATGTTTCTCCCCTGAAAGGCAATCATTCCCTTTTTACCTTTTATAAAAAGAGGGAAAGAGGAAATGGAGAAATGGAATAAGCACATAAATGGAATAGAAAAGTCAAAAACAAGAAACCTCACCTCCATTGACAACAAAAAATTCAGGCATCTCTTGACAACGTCGCCACTCGGTTCTCATCCCTGCAGCAGCAAAAAGACACTTAGGGAACTCCTTGGGAACAATGGTAAAACATTCCAGAAGATGAACAGTTTCTCTATCCCGACCAATCAGTTTAGGCGCACTATCAAAATTTGTTTCATTTCAAACATAGGGACATCCAACTCGAGAGTTGTCTACCCAGAACCAATGATTTTGATTATTGTTCGGGATGCTCTTCCTGTTCAGAACAAGAACATGAGCATTCTTCGAGATGTAGAAAGTAAACATGTCACCATAAGTAGAAAAACAAAAGAAGTTATTGAACACCAAAAGACTTGGAAGAAAACCTTATGATTAACATAGCATCTCGAAAGCAACAACCTTGTTTACCATATTAAGAGTAAGGTTGTAAACATTGATCCTGTTTTTACGAAGTACCTCGTCGAGAAAATTAGTGGTCGGATGCTGGTAGCCGCCATCAATGGTCCTGACATACACACCAACCTTTCCCAGAGGAGGTTCCAAAAAAGAGGCATCATCCATCGGGACAAGTGCTCCATCCTTCAACTAAAATTCTTACTTCTCTTGGATTATCTCGGCATACTTAGAGGTCAAGATAACACCATGGCAAGAAATCGTGCTAACAGAGAGACCTATCTTCTTTGAAAATCAAAGGAAGGAGGAAGAAAAAAATTGAGAAGCAAAGAAGAAAGCATATAAAGAGGAAGGCAAGTATTTATGGATATAGATCATTGCAAATCAAATGCCTAGAAAAATCCAGACAGTTTGTAAAGGCAATAATTGCTTGACGAGTATGAAATCGACATGTGCATCATTGAGTCTAGCACATGATGACTCGCTATACTGCCTCATCACTACTAGACTAGGGGACTTGATGGCGTACCCCATAGTGGTCCGTCGTGAGGTGACTAAACACGTTGACATTCAGTCATAGCGTAGCGACCATTGGCTTAAACCTATCAAAGGAGAAACAGCTAGACAACACTAATAGACTAGGCCTGGGAGCTAGTAGAATCCAGCATCGAGGTTAGATCTTGACAAGATAGACGAGAGGATCAGCTATCCCCGATAGCCAGAGTCATACAAGAGAGGACTTCTTGCCCCCCATGCAAGGCTGTGAGACCTTACAAGAGAGGACTTTTTGGCACACTGGGTTGCTATTGGTCGACGGGCCATTTCCATAAATTCCCTAAGTACTAATCACGACAAAGGAGCATTTAGATGGCGACCAGTAGACCAATAGCAACCCAGTGTGCCAATAACGATTGCTATGGTCCCCCCTCGTCCAAAAAGTGCTAACTATATATGAAATGATGGGATCGCTAGAGGAGGTAAGTTCTTTCTGGTCTCTCTCACTAAGATATCACCTAATAGCTTTACTCAAGCCGCTGACTAGAGCATTGAAGCATCCTCCTAGAGAACCTCCGACGTATTTCTCGATTGTGACTACATGTTCCATTTGGTAGATTACTTAGCCGACCAGAGTCGCACCTATGGAACGACGCCGCAACAATATATATATATATATATATATATATATATATATATATATATATATATATATATATATATATATATATATATATATATATGACATCCCCATTCTCACGACCAGAAAATACCGATTTGTTTATGTTTTATTTGAAAATCAGAGTATATATTTAAGAGATATTTTCTAGCATTGTTTTCCTATCTTCTAGCATTGTTTAAGAGTCTATTAGAGTGTTCTAATCCTAGTACCTTCAAAGTTAGGATTTAGATTTGGGTTCCACAAGTTCACCACTTCCCAAATGGCCAAACACTCCAACATTAGGAGTGTACAGCTGTACACTTGCATGTGCGGCCGTACACCTCCCCCCCCCCCCCTTCTGGCCGTACACTCTCATGTATAAACGAGAGACTTAGCCATAATTCAACTCTTTTCACAATCCTAAGCCAAGACCTCGTTTCTCTCTCAACTACCATCCGATTTTTCATCTTGATCTTCAAGATTGTAAGTGTTTCTTCCCTTGAATTGTTGATTCCTTTCACTATCTTGTATGGATCATTGATTTCATCCATGAAATCACTTCATTTTTGTAGATCTTCAAGTGTTCTTCAGTTTCACCAAGAACACCTACTAAGTTCTTGGACCTCAAACACCCCTAAAGGCTGCTATATCGTAAGTACTCCTTTCTATGCTTGTTACTTACTAGATATGCTCCTCAGAAATCGTCCAAACCATGATCATCAAGGAGTGTATGGCCGTACACACCCCATGTGCCCGTACACCCCTTTGTTCAGTGCTTATTGGCCTCAAACTCATATTCTATGCTAGCACATGATCAAGAACACTTAGAGGATGCAGGATATAGTCTTGAAACACAATTTTTGACCATTTCTTCATGGAGTGTACGGCCGTACACTCCCTGGCTGTACACACCAAGCCGTACACCCAAGTGGCCATAGACCTAGTGGCCGTACACACTTGTGTGGCCGTACACCCATTATATGCAACCCTTGGCACTTCTAATACTTCAATCTAAGTGTTTCCTAAGTCCTAGTGTGTTTCCCTTTCATGATTAGTTGTATAAACACTAATTATATTCATATATGTACCATTATATGCTTGTTAGGATCTGCTTGTGCCCGAGATTTCACATAGCACTCAACATCCTTTCCCGATCATTCAGTCAACCCACTCGCTACAGGTGAGTTCATACCCCTGCAATCAACCTTTTAAAGTATTTTAAATGCTTTTAAGGGGGGATACAAGTGAACACAATTCAAATTGTCTTAGTATAAAAATTTATATACTTGCTAAACATCTTGTTTCAAACCATTTTCAAACTGCTTTTAAAACATTGTTAGACTTCTTTATAAAACCCTTTTTAAACTGCTTTTAAACTCTTGTCAAACTCTTTTAATTTCAAAACCATATTCATTTATGTATTAGTGTATAAGTATGCTTTAATGGACTTAGGACTATTGTGGATAACCTTGACTCATGTTCCTTGTTTGGTTGTGGGCTTCGGGTAGGATACATTAGTCCGACTGTCGATTAACTCATAGTTATACATGCTAAATGCGTAATAGAATATAAAACTTTATCTTTAAAAGTTTTACTTAACTCAATTGTTCAAGCTGTAGCAATTGAGCCTTTTCTACAAGTCAAGATCAAAACAAACATCTAGTAAACTATAATAGGTATAGTTTAGTGAGCATATACAAAGAACAGAAGCGAACATATACATATACATCTACATATAGAAAGAACGGAAGAGAACATATACATATACAAGAACAGGAACGAACGTATACATATATATATACATACAAGTACAGTAAGAACATAATAACTAGAATGTGAAATACTACTTCATGATACAACAATACATTGTTGTATCACATTTGTAACCAGATTCTCCTGGAGGGAGAGCGGGCATCGTTTGTATAGATCTATACGGGACAGACACTCCCACACCCCGACTGCTAGCTACAGTCCCAGCCGGTAAGGCTAAGGGGTGACAAAATGTCACCTTACTATTTTATGACGCCAGAAGGTCGTCAGGTATTCAGCCGTCAATCAGTATGGTTACAACTAATTCACATCTAAACCTTTAATTAACCAAATCGAAATTAAAGGCAATAAGACTCTCCAAGGAGTATAGTACATTTAATACGACTACGAGTCTTCATTTTTATCATTTCATATTCAGTAGTGTGACCGATGAGTTAAAACATTCTATTTTCCTAATAGATGATAGTAATAAATGGGAGAAAACATAATTTTACACAGATATAAAGTACTACCATATTTTTCCACACTATTCAAAGTATATATGCAAACATTACATTTTTATACGAGAACAAACATGCAAAACAGTTGGGCCTCGGGTAGAAGGCTACTTTAATTATAAGCAGGAAATATAGGATTTTCTGGGAAAACTTTACAAACTTTTCAAGGTTTTTAATACCAACATTTTGAGGTTTTTAATTAATAAATGACACTAAACACTTATGAAATCACCGGCATTTTATGTTGATTCTCTCTTTAAAAATAACTTGTATTCTCAGGGAACCAGTAAGACAGGTACACCCATGTAGCTTTTGAAGGATGAAGCGGATTCAAGAATCGTCATTATTTTGATTATACATTTTTGGTTTCATTTAAACCTTACAAAGTAACACGCATGTATTTAACTATTCTATTAAAGCAATGGATGTTGTTGATTATTTTACTATTATGCATTGTTATGATACTGTACATGACGTCCTCCACCCCCAATTGTTTCCGCCAATTCGATTTGGGGGGTGTGATAGATTGGTATCAGAGCATTGTTTATGGTAAACTGTGTATATCAACACATAAAAGATATACACACTATAAATGCATTGGGATTAAAATACTCTGACCAAGAGTTTGTACTTTTAAAATACAAGTATTTTACAAAAAGTATACATACATGCATTCATACTAAGGTTAGTATCATACTAGAACAGAACAAAAGTATTACGATTGTTGGACAACACAGATAGGCTTGGGGATGTATGGTCAGTTCTGGGAATGGCATAGCCTGATCAACTATGTCAGTCCGAGAAGTGATTAGCATATGCCCAAGAATGGTTGTGATGTTGCAACAAGTCTAAAAAAACTTACCAACACTACTACAACGAAAACTTTAAAACAGAACATAAACTTAAAATACTATAAGAGCATTTTGTGTTACCATAATTACTTATTTGAGAACTAAAGGTCTTTATTAGTAGGTCAATAGTTGCTTGGTGGATACACTAAGGTTTTATGTAACAAAGATATCATACAATGAGAATCTGTGATCTTTGCTTTACTTCCTGTTCCTTGTTTGGTTGTGGATTTAGAGTTAGGATCGCTTATTCGAAGGTCTATCCTGTTTTCATTACATGTAACTGGTAAGCACTAAGCAGGTATTGGAGTAAATAATAAAGATCATCTTATAATTATCTTAATTAGTGCGTCCATTAACTTTTCTTTTTCCCATATTCTCACGTAGATAACATGGATGGCTTCCATCTCCCCGGCAATCCGTACTTTCCCAACCAAGGCAATGGTGGATGGCTCGATGATGAGCTAGAATGAATCATCCAATCCCTTTGGATGATGACTTCGTAGAGAACTCTTCGGAGGATTCTGACTCCAAGCCTGAAGTCAATAATCTACCCATGTGGCTCCTATTCCAAATCCTAACCCTCGTCTGGCTTTTCAAGGCCCGACGCCTCCATGGGTGGAAAGCTTGGAAACATAGAGTCAAGAGCAGGATCCACCCATGGCATTCAATGGAGACAGAAGCTTCTATGATCTGAGCGAAGGAGGCTCGGCAGACAGGGTCCTGCCAATTCTGGTCTGCAGAGTTGCTCGAAACGAAATACAGGGTAGGACAACCCTCAACCGAATCATGGAAGTGGATGCCAATGCGAGAATGCTTACAATCTGCACCATCCGTCTTGAAGATGCTCGTGAGAGGTCTATGAGAGACAACGAGGCCCTGCAGCAAGAGCTTGCTACAACTCGGGCTGAAGTCATAGAACTCCGAGTACGCCAAAGAGTATTTTAACGAAACCTTCTTGACATGGAGCGTCATCTGGAAAGCTTGAGGGTTCACCCGAGGGGTACCCTTCGCCGGTAGAAGATACTCTACACGTCCTCTCTTTTGGTTTAAGGAATAGCCTTTGTATCTATGATCTATGTAGCACTTTTCCTTTAAAATATTTCTTTCTTTCCAGTACTGTAACTAAAACTTCTATGTTGTCAAAATTTTCCCACTGTTAGTATGTTGTAAGACCTACTCCAAGGTCGAGTTTTCTAAACTCTATGTAACTCCCATACCAACTATAATGACAACAGTAGTTTCCGCTATGTGATCATCTCTTTTAAATTCTATTCTTTTACTATATTTCTCTTGATATCCCTAAATGAAGTCTTATTACCATTTTGTCTTTTATAGATAAAAGATGTCGCCTCGCAAGCGTCCAAACAGAGGTACACCTATAAATCAAAGTCCACCACCACCACCCCCTCCGCAATTCGATGCGGTAATGTTCCAGGCTACGGTGACCGCGGATGTGACCGTAACCATGATGCAAGTAAATTCTGGTGGCGCCAGTGGATCTGGAACCGGTACCAACTCTAACCATGGTGAAAACCAAACGCATACATGGGAGTGCACCAATAAAGACTTCATCAGCTGCAAACCGGTGTTCTTTAACGGAATCGAAGGAATCATTGCACTGTCTCAGTGGTTCGAAAGAACAGAGTTGATCTTTGAGATTTGCTCCTGCCCCGTAGGAAGCAAAGTAAAATTTGCTGCTTGCACCTTCTCTGAAAGGGCTCTGACATGGTGCAATGGCCATGTCAAGTCACTCACACTGTTAGTGGCTAACGCTATGGGCTGGGAGACACTGAAAGACCTGATGACAAAGGAGTACTATCCAAGGGGCGAGGTTCAGAAACTCGAAGAGGAACTTTGGAGCCTTAGGATGAAGGGTTCCGACATAGTGGCCTATACAGCCAGATTCAGCAAACTGGTGACCCTATGTCTGAACATGGTCCCCACCAAAAGCAGAAAGATCGAGAGATACATTTGGGGTTTGGTATCCCCGTATCAAGGAAACGTTATAGCATTGAACCCTGCGACCTTTGATAGTGCCAAGCAATTGGCCCAAAGGCTTATCGATCATGGGGTTCCTCCTCCAACAACAACTACAATTGTTGTCTCAGCACCAACCAAAGTAGTCGACAACCAGAGGAAGCGCGGGGACTAAAAGAAGGGCAAATCAGCTCAACCTTCTTCCAAGAACCAACAGGTTGTGGTTGTCTGTGTTGCCACAACCCCTTTTGCCCCTGTACCAGCAAAGCAATATGCACGGAGTCTACCCAAGGGCACCAAGTGTAATTTCCATCATAACGGCCCCTGCCGGGAAATGCACTGCACCAACTGTGACCGGAAGGGCCATACTATCTGGTTTTGCAAAGCACCACCAAGATCCATCACCCAGGTCCCTGGTATAAGAGTAAGCCAGGCCTGCTACGGGTGTGGTGAGACAGGTCACTTCAAAAGAAACTGCCCTAAAGCTAGGAATGCGGGTGGATCAGGGAGACTACTTGCTATTGGTCATAATGAAGCCATGGCAGACCCCACGGTGGTCATGGGTATGTTCCTCCTCAATAACTCATATGCATGTATCCTATTTGATAGTGGAGCATAGAGGAGCTTCGTGAACCAAAAATTTAAACACTTACTTAACAAAGCACCGCAAGCACTAAAAGAAACCTTCATCGTGGAAATGGCTAACGGAAAGACAGAGAGATTTGATGAGATCTACATAGGTTGTACCCTCATGCTAGATAACTATTCATTTCCAATAGACCTCGCACCGGTGCCAATTAATAGTTTCGACATCATTGTGGGCATGGACTGGTTGAGTCTCCATCGTGCCGATATTCTGTGTTTCGAGAAAGCAGTCCGTTTAAATCTACCAAGTACCGAAGCTTTGTTGATCTACGGCGACAAAGCAAGTACGAGCCTTCGTATCATCTCAAGCATGCAAGCCTAGAAGTACCTATGAAAGGAATATCGTGCATTCCTTGCTCATATAGTCGATGTGAACCAAGAAACGAAACACCTAAAGGAACTCCCAGTAGTACGTGACTTCCCTGACGTCTTTCCGGAAGAACTACCAGGGTTACCACCCCAACGTCAAGTCGAATTCAGGATCGGCTTAGTTCCAGGGACTAACCCCATAGCCAAATCACCCTATCGGTTAGCGCCAGCTGAGATGCAGGAACTATCCGGTAACCTGAACGAATTGCTCAACAAAGGCTTTATTAGGCCGAGCTTCTCACCTTGGGGAGCACCAGTCTTGTTCGTGAAGAAAAATGACGGATTCTTCTGAATGTGTATCGATTACAGAGAACTGAACAAGCTTATTGTCAAGAATCGCTACCCTCTACCTCGCATAGACGATTTGTTCGATCAACTGCAAGGGGCAAACTACTTTTCAAAGATACATCTGAGATCCGGGTATCACCAATTGCGAGTGCTTGAGGAGGATGTTCTGAAAATAGCCTTCCGAACTCATTATGGGCACTGCGAATTTGTAGTGATGCCATTCGAATTAACTAATGTGCCCACAATATTCATGGATCTAATGAATTGGGTGTTTCGTCCTTACTTAGATCAGTTTTTCATTGTATTCATTGATGACATACTTATCTACTCTCATAGTAAGGAAGAGCACAGTAAACTTCTGCTTCAGATCTTGGAAACATTACGATCGGAGAAACTCTACGCGAAGTTCTCTAAATCCGAGTTTTGATTTCAAAGAGTCGAATTCCTGGGTCACATTGTTAGTGAAGATGGAATTCATGTGTACGCTTCCAAAATAAAGGCCATTGAGAACTGGTCAGCACCGAAGACGCCTACGGAAATTCGTCAATATCTAGGCCTCACTGGCTACTATCGCAGATTCATTCAAAACTTCTCACGAATTGCAAAACCTCTTAAAACATTGACCCAGAAGGGCATGGCCTTTGACTAGGAAGAGAAGCAAGAGAAAGCGTTCCAAACGCTGAAACGAGCCTTATGCACTGCACATGATCTTGAGTTAGGAGCAATTGTGGTTGCTCTGAAGATCTGGAGACACTATTTGTATGGCACGAAAAGCACTATCTTTATAGACCACAAGAGCCTCCAACATATATTCGACCAGAAGGAGCTCAATATGAGATAACGACAGTGGGTCGAGCTACTCAATGACTACGAATGCGAAATTCGTTATCATCCCGGTAAAGCCAACGTAGTAGCTAACGTCCTATGTTGGAAAGAATACTCTGGTCGTAGAGTCAAATCATTGACCATGACTATTCATTCACATCTATCCACATAAATTAAGGAGGCTCAATTCGAAGCCTTGAAACCTGAAAATGTGGCGGGTGAATCACTGAGAGATGAATAAAAACTTGGAAGTAAAGAGTTACGGAGCCTTATACTTCATGGACCAGATCTGGACACCGAAACACAGTGGATTCATGAACTTGGTCATGAAAAAAGCACACAACACTCAATATTCTGTCCATCCAGCTTCAAATAAGATGCATCTGGATCTTAAAAAGTTATATTGGTGGCCTAACATGAAAGCAGAGATTGCTACCTTCATGAGTAAATGCCTTACTTGCGCAAAGGTTAAGGTTGAATACCAAAAGCCATCAGGTTTACTCCGGAAACTGGAGATACCTGAATGGAAGTGGTAGCGGATCATGATGGACTTTATAACCAAGTTGCCCAAGACAATAGGTGGCCTCGATACCATTTGGGTGATCATAGATAGGATAACCAAGTCCACACACTTCCTGCCTATCAAAGAAACCGACAAGATTGAGAAACTAACCAGAACATACATTAGGGAAATAGTACGATTGCATGGTGTTCCCATATCCATTATCTCTGATAAAGATAGTAGATTCACTTCGAGGTTCTGGAAGTCACTACAAAGTTCCCTAGGAACTAGGCTGGACATGAGTACAGCCTACCATCCGCAGACCGACGGACAAAGTGAGATGACTATCCAAACTTTGGAAGACATGTTGAGAGCCTGTGTGATTGACTTCGGGAAGGAATGGGATACTCATCTACCCCTTGTTGATTTTTCCTACAATAACAGTTATCACATGAGCATAAAGGTTGCTCCACTCGAAGCCCTCAGTGGCTGAAAGTGCATATCCCCTCTGTGATGGGCAGAGGTGGGTGACACTCAGTTAGCTAAAGGACGAATTCCTGACAGCACTCTCACGGGTCCGGAGATCATTCGGGAAACGACAGAGATGACCATTCAGATTTGTGAACGATTGAAAGCTTGTAGAGCCCGACAGAAAAGCTACGCTGACAAGAGAAGTAAACCTTTGGAATTCTAGGTAGGAGACCGCGTTCTTTTGAAAGTCTCACCCTGGAAGGGCTTGATACATTTCAGAAAGCGTGGAAAGCTAAATCCAAGATACATAGGGCCTTTCGAGATTATCGCTAGAATTTTCCACGTAGCTTACAAACTCAAACTACCTCAAGAGCTTAGTAATGTACCTCCTACCTTCCATGTCTCAAACATTGCGTTGCAAAGCTAAACATCCAAAACGGTCACAAAAAAGTCTCTCTCAATGTCTCTTTATCAATCTCTCTCCAAAATCTCTCTCATAACCTCCCTCAACTTTTTATAATCATTTGGGACATCCCAGCCCTTAACAGAGCCAAAAACCGCGCTAAACGGGAAGTTCATTTGAAAAACAGCCACTTAGGGCCAAACCCTCTTAGAGGCGAACCCTGCTAACAACCGAAACCCTGGGAACCGAAGTCATCAGGACCGAAACTGCTTGGACAGAAATGACATGGACTGAACCTGCCCTAAGAACCGAACCTCTAGCGAACCGAACCACCAAGACCGAACCCGAAGCTCACTCCGCATCAGCCTTCACCTTCGCCTTCGCTTCCGGTTCCTGTCATCAAGTTCGCCTATGAGATTTCTCGGCCGGACCACCTCTCCGTTCTCATCAGCAACCGAAACTCCCTTCGGTTCTAAGCATGTTAGGACCAAACTTCGGTCCTGAACTCAGAATTTTCGCAGGTCTCGCATCTTTTCCCGGTTTTCGATCCTTTTCGCGTTTTAAGCCCATTTTTCATGATTCTAACGTGGGATTTTCACCCAAACTCATATTTTGACATATAAGACCCTATATATTCATAATTTAAACACATTTTAAGGGAAATCCATGTCTAAGAATAATATCTGGTGGATAAGATATTGAGTTTGAGTGTTGACTTTGCCTTAAAGTTATGACACAAGCAACCTCCCACACCCACTCTATGACCACTCCCAGTCACTATTCATGCTTTATGTCACCAATCTCATCATCCCTAGACTCTTCCTTGTCCCCTCACACCCTTCCCCAACAAGTTATCTTGGACAAAGGCTGGGAATTCTTTATCTCACCTCCAAGAAGACCTTTCTTACACCAAAAGATAACACATTTCTCTCTCACTTTCACGCTCCAGAATTCGAAATTCTGATGAAGATCTTGAGATTTTCCACCTATTTTTGTAAGTATCTTCATCCTACACTTAAATATTCTAAAATCTTTCATCCAAATCATGGATTTCTTACACAATAATCAATATATTTGTTCCTAGATCTTCAAATCATCAAATATCTCCCAAGTGTTCTTGACTTGGAAACTACTTTTCTTCACCATCCATCTCAGGTAATCACTCAAGGTGAGTTCATACCCCCCCCCCCTACATTTCCATGTTTTCTTCAAGTTTTAGGGGGGAGAATACAAGTTAAAAAACCAACATCATAACTAAACTCAAACATCAGCTTTCAATAGAAAAGTTAATGTTCATTCACGAACTATTTTGAACATCTTAAACCTTTTAGTTTTCAAAACTGTATTATACGCAAATATTTCAGGTTTAAACCTTTAAAATGACTGCTTGCACATGTCCATACGATTTTTCTACAATTTATGGTGATTTTTACGAATTCAGACCAGTTTGTGAATATGGATATTATCACACAAGTTAGAGACATCTAAAAATCATAATAAAATTTATGAACAAAATTAGACACATTTTATAAACTCTCAAAGTTTACGGATTCAGTTTTCGACATCGTATGATTTTTCTGTGATTTTTCTAAAGCAGTGCAGAAATGGTAAAAACAAATTAACAGTTTACAACTTTCATAACACTTTGTAACATGTTGAGCAAAGTGTAAATCTTTGATGACTTCATATTTTGCATGTGCTTTCTGTTGTGATATAATTATATAATACGGAATGTTCACTAAATTGTAGGATTCATTTATTATTACAATTAATACAAGATGAGGCATAATAAACATAGTTATGTTCTTGATATACATTCTACTTACACAGAAAAAGGTTTACTATAAGTTACAAATATATTGATAAACTATAATAGGTATATTTTATGTTTCATATACAGTACAAACAATTTTGATAAACAATAGTAAGTATAGTTTATGTTTCGTATACATTAGAAACAATTATGTTAAACTATAATAGGTATAGTTTATGTTTCATTTACATTTCGAACTCATTACAAAATGTTTTCAGATCATATAAACTGGGTGCAAATAAAAAGTATCGGGTTTATACAAAAAGGGGTTTTCAGTTTAGTTCACGTAAATCTGTTAATGAATAAATTTCTGAGACATTCGCTTCATGTTACTACTAAAGTAGCACTTTAAAAGTCATGTAAATTGTAACCAGAGTCTCTTGTAGGGAGATTGTGATAGTTGTGTATAGATCTACATTGGGTCTGACAAACCCGCACCCAAGCTGCTTGCAACAGCTCGGCCGGCAGGTCAAGGGTGACAAGTGTCATTTAACTTTGCGACACCTGAAGAACGAAGTATACAAGGCCGACTAGGTCTTAGCATGGTTATAATAACTTGCATGGGGTATTAACAAAACATAAGATTTAAGGGTTTTACTTTCAATTAAACGAGTTTATGTCGATTTAAACTTGCATAAATTTCTTTAAGTATGGAAAATTACTTGTATATTTCGGTCTTGACATTTAAGACTACAATATATTTTAAAAGGGAAATATTGGATTTTCAAGAACAAACATTACTTTTACGAGGAAAGAATTTTAAACACCACATACAAAAGCTTATGTACTCACCAACTTAATTGTTGACACTTATTCGAAACTACTTGTATTTTCAGGAAATCAGTGAACCAAACAAACAACAACTTTTGAGGATGGGACACTCAGACGTCAAACATTTCATTTTGTCATCATAATGTAATTGATTTTGAAATATGTGAACACATACTACGATGTAACTTTTTCAACTATATTTATGAAGGTTGTATTTACTTTGAGCACTATTATACTCGTTGTTATGATACTACACATGAAGTCCTCCATCCCTGGATGTTTCTGCCATCCTTAGTTCGGGGGTGTGACAAATTGGTATCAGAGCATTGTTTATAGTGAACTAAGTATATCAAACCACATAAGATATACAAAGTATAAATTCATTGGGACTAAAAGTCTCTGATTAAACATTTTTCAAGTAACTATACTTTTAGAAATGAAATAGTTTCTTGTTAAAAAGTATGAGTACATGCATGCATACTAGTATAGTGATATATCTAGGACGATACAAAATTAAAAATAAGGAGTTGCACATTATGAGTAGACCTTAGGACATGTAATCAGACTTGGGGTGAATATAGCATGATCAACTATACTTAATCCGAGGTGTGATTAATGTATGCTGGGAATGGTCGTAGTGAGCCACAAGCCTAACAACTTCACATACAAGAAAACCATTAAGAACCAAACATAACATTAAAAATACTATAGGAGTATTTTGTGGTACTATAACTTATGTGAGAATTAAACAGACCCTTACTGGTAGATTCATAATTACCAAGTGTATACCTTAATGTTTTATATAATTGGGATTGTATAGACCTAAAAATGGGTGATTTTCACTCTACCTCCTTTTCATTGTTTAGATGTGGTCTTAAAGTAGGATCACTCATTCAGAGGCCTGTCCTTAAGATATATACAACTTGTATACACTGCATAATTATGGGAAGACTAAGTAGGGGTCACCAAAAAGATAAAAATTTGTTTTAGTTAATCCCATAGATTCTTTAGCCACTCCCATTCTCGCAAAAAAAAACATAGATGTGCATAGCCCCTCCACCACAACAGCCACTAGAGGAGTCGATGAAGGATGAGAAGGGATCCGTGAAGAGGAATCTGGGAAGGGATCAGTCGTAGAGTAAGATACTGGAGTAAATGTTACTGAGCCTTACCATAGCATAACCATACATAAGACACTCGCTCGGATATTCGGGGTCCGACCCTCCATCACGAAATAATGAAGAACAGTAACAAAGTCTAAAGCAGGATATATTAAGGATTCAACACATCTACAGCGAAGGAGAACACCTTAGGAATACCCGAAGGCAAAAAATCTCTACAGCCAACTTAGGATAATCATATCATGAGCATAAAACAGATAAACCAATTCCTTAGATACGCGAAGAGACCGAGCATTGTATGCATCACACCAATAATTGATAAACTAATACAACCTAGTGAGCTAGTAATTGCACTGCTCACACTATGCATTAGGCTTATATTGTCTTTCGTGACAAATAGTAACAAATCATTCAATTCATAGATGTTCATAAGAAGGTAACTACTACTAATTCATAAGTCTATTGTACATAGACCTCTGTTATGAATCGATTTCTATTTACTATAAAATCTGGATCATGATACACTCAGAACTAAGATAACTTAGTTAGATAACTCACAATGTATAAGCCTTTATTAAAGACTCATTAACATCTTACCTTTTTAAACATCATAGTAGAAAGGTGTCGTCTTCGTGGACCTATAGGGTGCGATCATACCAGCACTAATGCACCGGATCCCATCAAAACTCTATAGTTAAGCACGAATGGACAATAATAGTACTAAGATGTACAAACTTAAGAGCCAGAGGAAACCTACTTCTACCTACTACCATAACTCTATCTCAGGAATGTTGGCAGAAACGTTGAGAATAGCATAACAAAAGGCGAAATTTATATATATGTATATATGTATGTGTGTGTGTGTGTGTGTGTATATATATATATATATATATATATATATATATATATATATAAACTATAAGAAAACCACTAGTAGTGACCATCGTTACTCATGAGATCGTTTCTCGTCATACGACAGGATTATGTCATCACCAGGAGGTAACCAGCCAACAAGCAAGGAGCCAATCCTGCAGATAGACTTTGCTACTCTCCAAGGTGCAGTCACGACAGCCGTATCAACCGTCATGGTGCAACTCAATGCTAACAATGCCAATGGAAAAGGAGGCAGTGTCGGCAATATTAGCCGCAGTAACAATCAAGGACACCAGCGGGTGTCTACCAAGGAAGACGCCTCAGACCACAAGCCAAAGTGCAAGAAACAAAAGTTTTAGGACAAAAAGAAGCTCACTAACTCAAAAACTCACTAAAAGACAACAATTTGTGGCTACCCCTACAATTTCAACAGCGATCACGACACATGCCTCGGCCTTTACCACAACACCTGTCACTCCAGCACTGGCCAGACAATATATTGGAACGCTTCCAAAGTGTAACAAGTGTAGCTACCACCATAATGGGGTTTGCCAGGTGATGCACTGTAAAAACTGCAACAAGAATGGGCATACTCCCCGCTTCTGCAGGACTCAGCCCCAGCACATTGCCTTAATCACCAATTCCTGTGTGAGCACAGCATGCTATCTATACGGTGAAACGGGATAGTTCAAGAGGGATTGTCCAACTAAAATGAATGACAGAGGAGCAGGAGGAGTGTGACAACTAAACCTACAGGAGCAACAAGAAACCTTATTAGGACTATTAGGAATCATTTCAAAAACAAGAATAGTTATGTAACCTACGTCTGTATGGTTTCGGTATATTTGCTAAAATTAGCGTCTATCAAGAAGTAGTTAAAATACTCTCTCGTTCAATCAAATCAAAACACTTGTATATGAACTGTGATGACTTGATGTATACATCGGGGTTACTTATGATTAAAATGTTACAAACTTAAAGTGAGTAATTCCGTCATAATTCATGCTCCATGTCTAGTAGTGGGGTTAGGGTAAAGCCACTCACTCGACGGTTTCATCCGTACCAAATTACATACGACTTGCATATTGATCGATCATAGAGATATCTATCGGGGATCATGATATAAAGTATCATTACTAGCTATCAGAACACACTTACTACTAGTACTAATTGTTGTGGTATGAATCATTTGCAGTAACAATAACATCGATCAAAATGGAACACCCTGACAAGAAACACAAGATGCACTATCACTCTAATGAATATCAAGAAAATCCGATGTCGTCATTCAATATGGATTGGCTTGGGTCATCACCTTATCAATTGCATATGTTACGAGAAGACCCTCCACCTAACCAGTTGGATATCGAAACCCTTGTCTCTCATAACCCTAAATCTGACTCTGAAACTCGGGTCATCCTTCATTACGAAACCCCCAAAGCACTCTTTGGAGGTGTGTTATACCTTCTAAAACCTTTTCAAAGTATTCCTAGTAGACCCTTTGAGAATATCACTCGTATAGCATATCAAGATCAAGCTCGGAGACATGGGATGAAATGCGGATAATCTATCAATACTATGTGTATATACGAAGAGTTGTATATAATTACAATTCCATGAACATTGGATGAGTGTTCCCGCCGAATTTCATGTTCCTTGTATGGTTGTGGACTTGGGGCAGGGACAACCATCCAACTGTCTTACAAATCTTAATTATATACGACCTATATGCACAAGGAAATGACAGATGGACCAGGTATAAATCCTACCACGAACTCCAAGACAGAGCTACCCAAGAGTACAAGTGAACATTCTACCATTTGAAGGAACCTAGTCATGCAAACCGAACTCATACACTCCCTGCTGATCTAAACAGCAGGTGCAATGGTGAAAACCCGCTGGAGCGACAATCGTGGACCAAAAATTCACTTAAAGGGAGAAGCAAGAAGCTACTTTCTAGAAACTAACACAAACCTTGTGTAAAGCTCCGATTATACCCCTACCAGAAGGAACCGAAGACTTTGTGGCCTGCAGCGACGCATCAAACCAGGGCTTGGGATACGTGTTGATACAACGAGTAAAGGTCATCGCCTACGTCATGGGGCAGTTAAAGGACATACGAGGTCGATTAGGTCACCCATAACCTAGAATT
The DNA here is from genome assembly GCF_051521515.1 of Lactuca serriola. Classification (NCBI taxonomy): domain Eukaryota; kingdom Viridiplantae; phylum Streptophyta; class Magnoliopsida; order Asterales; family Asteraceae; genus Lactuca; species Lactuca serriola. The sequence goes on along the minus strand of NC_136410.1, from coordinate 252,931,668 downwards.
AGGAGCAGTAGTAGTCATTCTAGAGACGTGGAGGCACTACTTCTACGACACGAAATGTACAATCTCCACCGATCATAAGAACCTAGAAGGCAAGAGCGGTAGGGCACATTATTCCATGAACCGAATCTGGACGCCGAAGTTGGTAGATTTGGAGACGCCATCGCAAATGAAGAACACAAGAAATCGCTACTCCATTCATCCAGGCTCGGACGAGAGGTATCTGGACCTCACAGGATGATATCGGCGGCCGAATGGAAAAGCTAACGTCACTACATATGTGGGCAAGTACCTGACTTGTGCCAAGATCAAGGTAGAATGAAAAAAGCCATCGAGTTTCCTACAACAGTCAGGGATACCCGAAAGGAAGTGTGAGCCGTTAGCCATGGACTTCATAACCAAGTCATCGCGCATTTCCTACCAAACAAAGAAACCGACAAGATGGAGAAATCGACTAGAACGTACATCAAAGAGATTGTACGACTGCATGGTGTGTCAATATCTAATATCTCTGACAGAGATATTAGATTCATTTCGCGAGTATGGCAGTCCTCATGGGGACTAGGCTAGACAAGAGTGCGGCCTACCACCTACAAACCAACGAACAGAGGGAAATAGTTGTTTAAACCTTGGAGATGTGCCTAGAGCTTGTGGGATTGACTTCGGTAAAAGAGTGAGATACCCACTTACCATTAAACGACAACTATCACCCTAACATTAAGGACGCTCCATTGAAGCTCCTTACAGTCGCAAGTACAAATTCCCTCTTTGTTGGGCCGAAGTGGGTGTCATGCAGTTAGCTAAGGGACAAGTCGCTAACAGTACCCCCACTGGACTGGGAATCATAAGAGAAACTACATAGAAGATTGACCACATCGGAGGGAAATTATGCGGACAACCGACAAAAACCTTTGAAATCGTAGGTCGAAGATCAAGTAATATGAGAAGTCTCACCCTGGAAAGGCTTGATACGTTTCGGGAAACGTAGGAAATTGAATCCAAGGTACATCGGGTCGTTCAGGATCCTCGATAGGGTGGGACTGGTAGCATAACAAACTTCGAACACCTCAAGAACTCAAAAATGTACACCCTACATTCCATGTGTCAAACGAAAGAAGTAATTGTTCGACGAAAGTTTCCACTTCGTGGAAAAACCGATAAAAGTCAAAGTTGCATCCCTGTTGTGCAGGTAGGTCCACTGGAACGTAAATCGAGGACCCGAGTTCACCTAGGAATGCGAAGACCAGATGAAACAAAAATACCCGTATCTTTCCCCAACCCTCGAAGTCCCGGTCAAAGTGCTAATTTTGGAACGAAATTCCTTCTAACGGGGGGATGATGTGACAACCGTCAATTTTCGGTCAAGTCAAAGTCAAATAAAGTCAACAAGTCAAACTGGGCAACTCAATTAACCTTCGTAGATTAGGGTTTACATTGTGTTTACTATAGTACAACACACTATCTTATGCAAAGTATCACTTTGAGTCTTCACATGTTCAGAAAATCTAAACCCTAATCAGAGTAAGTGATAGAACTACTCGATAAAACGTTATTTCATACCCCTCGGGAGCTTATAACATTCATAATGAGGCTTAATGGGGTTTACAAACCTTGCATTACGAAGCTAAACATCCAAAAAGGTCACAAACGAAGGCTCACTATGTAACATCCCAAGTTTAGAAGCAAGAAGTAGAAGGGTGCTATGTGAAAATAAAGGAAGGGACTCGGCAAGTACGTCTCTTGACTCGTCGAGTCGAAGCGGGTGCCGGGCACGTGATTAAGTGGCCTGACTCGCCGAGTCAGTGGCTGGACTCAAAGAGTCAGTACTGGATGAGGAAAACCCTAATCTTCGGGTTTGCACCCTATTTAAAGGACTTAATGTCCTCCCCTCAGCCTCCTTAGCCCCCTTTGAGATCCAGAAACCCTAATTTCGTGTGTGAGAATCCTTGGAAGCAAATTGGAGCTTAGATAAGTGTTTTGTGAGGAGATTTTGAAGATCAAGAATCCTGGATCAAGGAGATCTGTGGGGATTCGAATTACTCTTCAGTGGGAGCTCATTTTGGAGGTAATGAATCATTATCCTTGGCCTTCTCCTTTCTAGATCCATCTTTCATGAACTTTTAAGGTTTGTTTGGATATATTGTGATGAGATCTAAGTGCATGAGTTAGATCTGGAGTTGAAACTCCAGATCTGAGTTCTATTTGGATCATAAACGCAGAAAACCTTCCTTATTGCTATGCAAAAGCGATCCCCATGAGTTAAGTTCCTTTCTAGCTTGGTTTTAGGACATATGGGACATGAAGCACGTAACGGTAGCAACTTTATGTTGCTAATGGACTCTAAAGACCCAGATCTATTGTTTGGAGCAAAGGAGTAGCTCTGTTTCGCGAGATTATGAGAATACATGTAAGAACTCGGCGAGTCGGGGAGATGACTCGATGAGTTGGGCTAGGGTTTATCCTTTGAGTCGCGTAGTGACTCGTGGAGTCGCATGGGTGACATGGCGAGTCGTATGATGATGAGCTTGGACTCGACGAGTTAAAGAACAACTCGGCGAGTCTAATGAAGATTGTCGTGGACTCGGCGAGTCTGTTCTTGGACTCGGAGAGTCACGACGAAGAACCTGCAACATTTTCATGATTATGGCTCAGATCAGTGAGTTGAGCGGTGTTTCAGTGAGTTGGACAGGATGGGACTTGGAGAATTTTGAACTGGACGAGTCATGGGGTGACTCGGCGAGTCAAGTCAATCGGAAGGTTGACTTTGACTTTGACCAAGGGTTGACTGTTTTGACTTTTGAGGATAATTGGTAAGCAGGTATTTATGAATTGGATCTTGGATGGTTATAGGTGTTGGGGTTTGGGGCAGTGTTTTGGGAGCGTGATTTCGTGGTTCAGTATGGCATTGCAAGGTGAGTTTTCCTTACTATATCAACAGGGTCTAAGGCACCAATGTCGGCCCTTATTGGATTGGTATGCGGGTTTATTGCATGTTATGGTTATTGATTTACATCCTGGTAGTTAGGATGGTGGTATGCTTAGTGACTTGGTTAGGTCGATATCCTGGAATATAGGATGATGTTATGTTAGTGACCGATTAGGTCGGTATCATGGTCATAGGATGTTGCTATGATATTTGATCTGTTAGATCAGTTGACTATTATATATACTAGCGTATGATATGTATGTGCACATGTTTGTTAGATTGGGGGTTCGGTTGACGCGGTCTTGCTTTGTGCTGAAGGCCAACATACCCAGGGTGGACCGGATAGACTACAAACCCCGAAGGGTATGTTAGTCAGACCGAAGGCCCGACGAGGCAGTCCAGACGTGACGAAGACTCGGAGAGCGGTCCAGACAGCCTGAAGGCCTGTGAGGCAGTCCAGTCAGGTTGAAGGCTCATCATGCATGATATTCTGTATTTGTTTATATGGTATGATTATGATTATGGTTATATGAGGTTGGTATTTTGGGGGTAACTCACTAAGCTTTCGGGCTTACAATTTCAGTTTATTGTTTCAAGTTCAGCGTATGGCCGCGGGTAGGTCGATATCCTGGAATATAGGATGATGTTATGTTAGTGACCGATTAGGTTGGTATCATGGTCATAGGATGTTGCTATGCTATTTGATCTGTTAGATCGGTTGACTGTTATATATACTAGCGTATGATATATATGTGCACATGTTTGTTGGATTGGGGGTTGGGTTGAGGCGGTCCTGCTTTATGCAGAAGAACAACATACCCATGGTGGTCCGGATAGACTACAGACCCCGAAGGGTATGGTAGTCAGATCGAAGGCCTGGCGAGCGGTCCGGATAGGCTAAACGCCCGGCGAGGCGGTCCAGACGTGCTGAAGGCTCGGAGAGCGGTCCAGATAGACTGAAAGCCTGCGAGGTGGTCCAATCAGGCTGAAGGCTCATCATGCATGCTGTTCTATATTTGTTGATATGGTATGATTATGATTATGGTCATATGAGGTTGGTATTTTTGGGGTAACTCACTAAGCTTTTGGGCTTACAGTTTCAGTTTATTGTTTCAGGTTCAGCGCATGATCGCGAGTAGGCGAAGGTGTGACCGTACACTTCTTTGATTGACAATTATGATTTCTGGGAACTCTAATGTATAAACTATTTTGAAAAAAAAATTGTAATAATTGAAAGGTTTCAAATGATTTAAAAAATTTTTAATTGGCTGAAATTTTATGGGTGTTACAAGTTGGTATCAGAACCTTGGTTTGAGTGAATTGAAGGAACACTCATGTGAATCCAGTCTCAAATCAAGGAAAGGTTTTCAAAATGATTTTAAATGGTTTTCAAAATAAGTAAACGAGGATGCGAAGTGTACGATCATCCGGAGCCAGTAAGTAGACCCCAAAATACCATACGGTTAATTGATATTGTGATATGTTAGAATGACATGCTAGTACTAGGCTATGGATCTTTAGGAATTGCATGATAGAATTTCCTGAGTAAATAATGCCGGATAGCCTAGGGATTTCCTTATATGAAATTGACATCATTACTGTAGTTGCTTAGTGTATGCATCATGGTTGTACATAACTAAGATCTTATAGCATGAGAATGTTTGATTTGGCCTTATGTTCTTTTCTTGTTTGATTGGGAGCTTAGGGTAGGATTGGATATTCGAAAGTCTATGGGGTCCAACGTTATGTATGGCTAGCATACACTAGTGCTGCAGGGGATTGGTGGAAGTTTCATGGATGGGTAGATAGTAAGGGGCTGGGAGGCCATTTATGAGATATTTAGCATTCCTCTAGGAGTGAGGATTTATTGCTCGCTATGTATATGTATATGGTAGGATGTTGTGGTGATACTTGAGACAAATATGGGTAGGTGTGGAAAGCACAGGACCCATGTGCGTATCAAGGAAGTCACAATCCCTAGAGTTTGGTTGGGAGTTAGTTCCTGGGATTTAGTTAAGGGATGCCTAATGTTTTTGTGGTGTATTTTCAGTATGGTGGTTACGAGGCATAACGGGGAGGGATCCGGATCAGGATCGGGATCAGGAGAGGGTGGATCAGCACCACCCGAGGTCATTGGTCAGATGAGTATGGATGAGTTGGATGTTAGGATTTGTGATATCCTCCATGAGGAGGTTGCTGCTACGTTCCGAGCGAAGTTGCCAAAGTTGTTTGGATCGATCAAGACCACCATGGTTGAGTACTTTGATGAGCGCTATGCAGATCTTGCAGAGACGGTTTCCACGGTAGCTACAGCGGCAGTAGCAGCGGCAGGGGGAGGAGCCGGTAGGTGCTTTTAGTATCGGGACTTCGATAATACAAATCCCCCTACTTTTGATGGAGTTCAGGATCCGATCGTTTCTATGAGATGGTTGTCAGACGTGGAGGGTTGTTTCTTCACGTGTTCATGCCCTGCGGATCAGAGGGTGAGGTGTGCGGATCAGAGGGTGAGGTGTGCTCTGAACCTTTTGAGGCTCAGGGCGAAGGATTGGTGGAGGTTGACTACGAGATCTTATTCTGATGCGCATCGGGCTGCGGTTACTTGGGATCAGTTCCGTGAGATGTTCAGTACTCGTTATGTTCCGCGGGTTGAGAGAGAGAGAGAGAGAGAGAGAGAGAGGTTGGCTCAGGAGTTCCTGGAGCTGAAGCAGGATTCAGAGTCGGTGACGGAAATCACGAGGATGTCCATGGAGAGGGCGATGTTTTGCCCTGAGTTTGCTTCGGAGAAGGCTCAGATGTCCCGGCATCTAAGTATGCTCAAGGGGGATATCAGACAGTTTGTGTCCACGCATTGATGTGATACCTTGTTAGAGTTGCAGGAGGCCGCCAGGCAACGTGAGTTGGAGATTGAGTTGCAGTTACGAGAGCAGAGGCAGGCCCCAGTGCAGTCGCAGTCGGCGCCAAAATGGTCCAAAACCGTTGACTCTAGGATTGGAGGTTAGAGCAGCCACATTTGTGAGAAATGTGGAAAGGGTCATGCTGGAGTTTGTAGGTCTGGTGGTGCGTGTCGCAAGTGTGGGAGAGAGGGGCATTATTCGAGGGATTTTCGTCAGTCGGCCCCGGTTCAGGATATGAGGATTTGTTATCATTGTCATCAGGTTGGGCACTGGAGGGTCAACTGTCCACAGCTTGTTGCAAGACCAGTGCAGGCTCCCGCACCGGTCAATTTGAAGATTACAGGAGGTGGTCAGGGTGGAGTGGAGCCTCCGAGGGCTCGGGGCACTTTCCAGCTTATAGCAGAGGAAATCAGGGCAGAGCCAGATGTAGTTGTGGGTATGTTTCTATCTTGTTATCTTATTATTTGTGTGGTATTGTAAACTTGTCTGCCTTGTTCCGCAAGATTCGTGATATGATTGAGGATCTTAGTTGTTAGAAGTTGTATTTGGTTAGCGTTCAGGAGGATTCATGGTCAGAAGATAAGGTATATGATCTCTTTGCTAGGAATAGCAACTGCGATGAAAGAAGTATTCAGTTGAGATTCGAACTTTGTTGGATTTCGGGATGTGCAATGGAGAGGGAGTTGTTTTTTGGGGGTTTCTCACTCCAGAGGGAATCGGTTCATGGAAAATGGGGATTGTATCGAGTAGGGTCGATCGAGCCATGACAGTTTTGTCATCAGTAGTTAGTAGTTGGTGCATTGAGTGGGGAGAATTGGAAAATTATCAGATAAAATAGCAAGCATCCAAGGTTGGTTAGTTGTTTGGATTCAGCAGTGTCATTAGCCGAGAGTGTGGTATGGTTAGAGCAGGTGATAGACGTGGGGCAGGGAACAGACCATGGTTTCAAACAAGGTAGTTGATCCTCGTGAGGCCTGGGTTTAGGCCAAGGAAGAGTTAAGGGAACGGATCTGGAGTTCAGAACCCCTAGAGGGCTAGAACAGACTGCGTGGGAGAGACTCCCGGGAAGAATGGTTCAGGGCGATGTACAACAGTTTTTGAGCGCTTTGGATAGACTGAAGGCCAGTGGGTGTACCAGTCAGGCCGAAGGTTCGGAGAATGCTCCAGACAGGATGAAGGCCCAGAAGGGCGGTCCAGACATACTTAAGGTTCCAAGAGTGGTCCAAATAGGCTGAAGGCCTGGTAAGGCGGTCCAGTCATGCTGAAGACTCTGTATGTGTTAGTACACCTGTATGCGGAGAATGAGTGAGTATATCGCCATGCAATAGCAATCGATCGGGTCTGGCCCCAAGTATTGGTCATGTTGATGGAGTTAGTTGAAGGCCGTGTGTGGGCCTTGTTAGTTATGTGATCAAATTCGGAGAATATAGGAGTTAGAGGGTAGCAGTTGCTCTACATGGGTAGTGTAGAGTGGAGTTTTAGCTCCGTGGCACTTGTGGATGTGGTAAAGGTTGTTGAGTAGATTTCCTGGAAGAATGGAAGGGAAGGTATCTAGCTCTGGGAAGGAATGTTGGTCATCTAAAAGGAAAGTAATAGTGTAAAGGGATGATCGAAAGTATTTCAGTTATTGATAGTGGACACTGGAAGTGTACCAGTTGTGCGGAAGCACATCTGGGTTGGATGTTTGTTGAGGATGTGGATTGTTCTATCATGTCAACGCGATAAGTGATTTGATCCAGGGAGGAAACAGGATAAGTTTCCATTCAGTGCATTTTAATAGAAGTAGTGCCAGTTGGGCAAGGGATAGCAGGTTAACACTGGGCCAGGATCCAGTAGTTTATAATGGTATTTAGTTTTCGCAGGCGGCGAATGAATGCATAAGATGGGAATATGGTAGTGTTGTCAGGTGTCACTCAGTTGATGAGTGTTGTGATCAGAGAAAAGAAACCGATGGATGGCTTGAAGCTGTTGTCAGGACCCTGCAGGGGAAGAGATGGATTTTATGGGGATTCGATAGTAGTGTTGAAGGAACTTGGGCCGGTGTGAGATCAGTGGATGCATTGTGGGGGTATCATCCAGAATTATGTGCTGCAGCAGGCTTCGAGGAAGAAGCCTAATTTAAGTGGGGGAAAATTGTAACATCCCAAGTTCAGAAGCAATAAGTAGAAGGGTGCTATGTGAAAATAAAGGAAGGGACTCGGCGAGTAGGTCTCTTGACTCATCGAGTCGAAGCGGGTGTCGGGCATGTGATTAAGTGGCCTGACTCATCGAGTCGGCGGCTGGACTCGACGAGTCAGTACTAGATGAGGAAAACCCTAATCCTCGGGTTTTCACCCTATTTAAAGAACTTAATGTCCTCCCCTCAGCCTCCTTAGCCCCCTTTGAGATCCAGAAACCCTAAATTTGTGTGTGAGAATCCTTGGAAGCAAGTTGGAGCTTAGATAAGTGTTTTGTGAGGAGATTTTGAAGATCAAGAAGCTTGGATCACGGAGATCTGTGGGGATTCAAATTACTCTTCAGTGGGAGCTCGTTTTGGAGGTAATGAATCATTATCCTTGGCCTTCTCCCTTCTAGATCCATCTTTCATGAAGTTTTAGGGTTTGTTTGGAGATATTCTGATGAGATCTGGGTGCATGAGTTAGATCTGGAGTTGAAACTCCAGATCTGAGTTCAATTTGGATCATAAACGCAGAAAGCCTTCTTTATTGTTATGCAAAATCCATCCCCCATAAGTTAAGTTCCTTTCTATCTTGGTTTTTGGAAATATGGGATATGAAGCATGTAAAGGTAGCAACTTTATGTTGCTAATGGACTCTAGAGACCCAGATCTATTGTTTGGAGCAAAGGAGTAGCTCTGTTTCACGATATTATGAGAATACACGTAAGAACTCGGCGGGTTTGGGAGATGACTCGACGAGTTGGGCTACGGTTCAGGCTTTGAGTCGCGTAATGACTCGGCGAGTCGCATGGGTGACATGGCGAGTCGTATGATATTGAGCTTGGAATCGACGAGTTGAAGAACAACTCGGCGAGTCTGATGAAGATTGTCGTGGACTCGGCGAGTGACAACGAAGAACCTCCAACCTTTTCATGATTATGGCTCAGAGCAGTGAGTTGAGTGGTGTTTCGGTGAGTTGGATAGGATGGGACTTGGAGATTTTTGAACTTGACGAGTCATGGGGGTGACTCGGCGAGTCAAGTCAATCGGAAGGTTGACTTTGACTTTGACCAAGGGTTGACCGTTTTGACTTTTGAGGATAATTGGTAAGCGGGTATTTATGAATTGGATCTTGGATGGTTATAGGTGTTGGGGTTTGGGGTAGTGTTTCGGGAGCGTGATTTCGTGGTTCAGTACGGCATTGTAAGGTGAGTTCTCCTCACTATATCAACAGGGTCTAAGGCACCAATGTCAGCCCTTATTGGATTGGTATGCGGGTTTATTGCATGTTATGGTTATTGATTTACATCCTGGTAGTTAGGATGGTGGTATGCTTAGTGACTTGGTTAGGTCGATATCCTGGAATATAGGATGATGTTATGTTAGTGACCGATTAGGTCGGTATCATGGTCATAGGATGTTGCTATGATATTTGATCTGTTAGATCAGTTGACTGTTATATATACTAGTGTATGATATGTATGTGCACATGTTTGTTAGATTGGGGGTTCGGTTGAGGCGGTCTTGCTTTGTGCTGAAGGCCAACATACCCAGGGTGGACCGGATAGACTACAAACCCCGAAGGGTATGTTAGTCAGACCGAAGGCACGACGAGGCAGTCCAGACGTGACGAAGACTCGGAGAGCAGTCCAGATAGCCTGAAGGCCTGTGAGGCAGTCCAGTCAGGTTGAAGGCTCATCATGCATGCTATTCTGTATTTGTTTATATGGTATGATTATGATTATGGTTATATGAGGTTGGTATTTTGGGGGTAACTCACTAAGCTTTCGGGCTTACAGTTTCAGTTTATTGTTTCAAGTTCAGCGTATGGTCGCGGGTAGGCAAGGGCGTGACCATACACTTCTTCGATTGACGATTATGATTTTTGGGAACTCTGATGTATAAACTATTTTGAAAACAAATTGTAATAATTGAATTGTTTCAAATGATTTAAAAAGTTTTTAATTGGCTGAAATTTAGGGGTGCTACACTCTCAATCTCTCTTTATCAATCTCTCTCTCCCAAATCTCTCATAACCTCCCTCAACTTTTTATAATCATTTGGGACATCCCGACCCTTAACGGAGCCAAAAACCGCGCAAAACGAGAAGTTCATTTGAAAAACAGCCATTTAGGCTCGAACCCTTTTAGAGGCGAACCCTGCTAAGAACCGAAACCCTGGGAACCAAAGTCATCAGGACCGAAACTGCTTGGATCGAAACGACATGGACTGAACCTGCCCTAAGAACCGAACCTCTAGCGAACCGAACCACCAAGACCAAACCCGAAGCTTGCTTCGCATCAGCCTTCGCCTTCGCTTCCGGTTCCTGTCAGCAAGTTCGCCTGCGAGATTTCTCGGCCGGACCACCTCTCGGTTCTCATCAGCAATGGAAACTCCCTTCGGTTCTAAGCATGTTAGGACCGAACTTCGGTACTGAACTCATATTTTTCGCAGGTCTCGCGTCTTTTCCCGGTTTTCGATCCTTTTCGCATTTTAAGCCCGTTTTTCATGATTTTAACGTGGGATTTTCACCCAAACTCATATTTTGACATATAAGACCCTATATATTCATAATTTAAACACCTTTTAAGGGAAAACCATGTCTAAGAATAATATCAAGTGGATAAGATATTGAGGTGGAGTGTTAACTTTGCCTTAAATTTATGACACAAGCAACCTCCCATACACACTCTATGACCACTCTCAGTCACTATTCATGCTTTATGTCACCAATCCCATCATCCTTAGTCTCTCCCTTTTCCCCTCACACCCTTCCACAGCAAGTAATCTTGGACAAAGGATGGGAATTCTATATCTCACCTCCAAGAAGACCTTTCTTACACCAAAAGATAACACATTTCTCTCTCACTTTCACTCTCCAGAATTTGAAATTCCAAGAAGATCTTGAGATTTTCCTCCTTTTTTGGTAATAAGTTCATCCTACACTTAAATATTCTACAATCCTTCTTCCAAATCATGGATTTCTTACACAATAATCAACATATTTATTCGTAGATCCTCAAATAATCAAATATCTTCCAAGTGTTCTTAACTTGGAAACTACTTTTCTTCACCATCGATCTCAGGTAATAACTCAAGGTGAGTTGAAACCCCCAAATTTCCATGTTTTCTTCTAGTTTTAGGGGGAAAATACAAGTTAAAACACCAACATCATAACTAAACTCAAACATCAGCTTTCAACAGAAAAGTTAATGTTCATTCACGAACTGTTTTGAACATCTTAAACCTTTTGGTTTTAAAACTGTATTAGATGAAAATATTTCAGGTTTATACCTTTAAAATGACTACTTGCACATGTCCATACGATTTTTCTACAATTTATGGTGATTTTTACAAAAACATCTATCACTGTAGCAACAAATTCAGACCAGTCTGTGAATATGGAGATTTTCACACAAGTTAGAGACATCTAAAAATCATAACAAACTTTTTGAACAAACTACACACATTTTCTAAACTCTCAGAGTTTACGGATTCAGTTTTCAACTTGGTATGATTTTTCTGTGATTTTTCTAAAACAGTGCAGAAATGGTAAAAACAAATTAACAGTTTACAACTTTCATAACACTTTGTAACATGTTGAGCAAAGTGTAAATCTTTGATGACTTCATATTTTGCATGTGTTTTCTGTTGTGATATATTTATATAACAGAGAATGTTCACTAAATTGTAAGAGTCCTTTATTATTACAATTAATACAAGATGAGGCATAATAAACATAGTTATGTTCTTGCTATACATTCTACTTACACAAAAAAAAGGTTTACTATAAGTTACAAACATTTTGATAAACTATAATAGGTATAGTTTATGTTTCATATACAGTACAAACAATTTTGATAAACTATAGTAAGTATAGTTTATGTTTCATATACATTAGAAACAATTATGTTAAACTATAATAGGTATTGTTTATGTTTCATTTACATTTCGAACTCATTACAAAAGGTTTTCAGTTCATATAAACCGGGTGCGAATAAAAAGTATTGGGTTTATACAAAAAGGGGTTTTCAGTCCAGTTCATGTAAATCTGTTAATGAATAAATTTGTGAGACATTCGCTTCACGTTACTACTAAAGTAGTGCATTAAAAGTCCTATAAATTGTAACCACAGACTCTTGTAGGGAGAGCGTGATCATTGTGTATAGATCTATATTGGGTCTGGCAAACCCGCACCCAAGCTGCTTGCAACAGCTCGGCTGGCAGGTCAGGGGTGACAAGTGTCATTTAACTTTGTGACGCCTGAAGAACGTCATATACAAGGTCGACTGGGTCTTAGCATGGTTATAATAACTCACATGGGGTATTAACAAAACATAAGATTTACGAGTTTTACTTTCAATTAAACGATTTTATGTCGATTTAAACTTGCATAAATTTCTTTAAGTATGGAAAATTACTTGTACATTTCGGTCTTGACATTTAAGACTACAATATATTTTAAAAGGGAAATATTGGATTTTCTGTAACAAACATTACTTTTACGAGGAAAGAATTTCAAAAACCACATACAAAAGCTTATGAACTCACCAACTTAATTGTTGATACTTTTTCCAAAACTACTTGTATTCTCAGGAAATCAGTGAACCAGATAAACAACAGCTTTTTAGAATAGGACACTCATACGTCAAACATTTCATTTTGTCATCATAATGTAATTGATTTTGAAATATGTGAACACGTACTACGATGTAACTTTTTCAATTATTTTATGATGGTTTTATTACCGTTGAGCACTATTATACTCGTTGTTATGATACTACACATAAAGTCTGATGGGTTTTAGACATAAGATCTTTCCTATGTGCACATACAACCCTATAGCTTGGATCTAGGTTTCACTAATTGAACATGCAACATATCCAAGACTTTCATGGCTAGATCCAATGTAAACTAACAATCAAAACATATGAAAACAGATCTAGAATAATACCTTGAGTTACTTGCTTGAAAACCTTCTTCTTCTTGGAGCTTAGAGTCACAAATGTCACTCCTCTAATGTCTTACAAACACCAACTAGCAAGAAGATGATTTGAGATATGTGAGGAAGAGGGAAATCGGCTCTAGGGTTACTCCAATAACAAGGTTTGCCGATTTCCTCAACCCTAAGGGTCTATTTATACTGTGAGCGCCTAGGGTTTCACCCTAAAACCCTAATTGGATAACTTAGCCTCAAAGCAATCCAAATTTCCTTCCAGATAATGCCTTGGACGATTTCTAGGTGATCCACATCCCTAAAATCGTCCACCCCTATATCTATAAGGATTCTTAGCTCAAAATACAACTATCACACATTTGACAGTTTATACCCCTTACTTCAATTAATCTCTTTAAGTCACCAAATTAATTCCTAATTAATTTATGACTTATATTAATCAAATAATATTATTATTCCTTTAACATATTATTCTTATAATATATTAATAATAATATCTCTTCTCTCTATAAATCACTCTGTCAAGTTGCTATGGTGAAGGCAGCCCAAAAGGACCATGCAGAATCGGGTCAAGTACTTACCAAATATAGTTACAGCATTAGACACTAATCCAACAAAGTCCTCCATCCCCGGACGTTTCCGCCATCCTTGGTTTGGGGGGTGTGACAGATAACATTGTATGTAGAAGTAATGATGGTCAAGTTTTAGGATAGACATTGTACTTAGTTTTTACTCTGCCTTAATATCATGTTATAAAGATAATCATAATTATTGTATATGTATGATAAAAGAATATATATATATATATATATATATATATATATATATATATATATATATATATATATATATAAGAGTTCATTTGAGAGACATAATTTTGTGAAAAAATGAGACCAATTTTTCTAGTGAAATATTCTAATATTTTAATCATCGTAAAACTATAACTAGCTGAGGTACCCCGCTCCCCGAGGTTCAGTTACGACCAGGGTTTAAGTTAATGACTGCCCAGTGAAGACCATTTATTAAATGTTGTGTTTCTGCAACATCAACACTAAGTTTTCCTCAATATAAAGTATAAATTGAATTCATGGAATCATCTATATGATTTACTAACTATAAAAGATGAGAATTAAAAGTATATAATTAGAATTTTCAAGCATAAGTGCTTTGTAGTGAAGGTCAACTTTGGAAATTTTGAGGGCATGGAAATCAACCCCGTGCATATCTTCAGGCGTTTGTGTAAAAAATGGACCAAAAAGACAGATTTGAGTTGTTTCCATCCTTATGAGGTTTTAAATGATCTAAAAGGTTCCAAATAAATATTGAAAAACTAGGTTCAAGCATACATTGTATTTCCTAATTTCTTCTTATTAGGACATTAAAATTGACATTGCTATAATGTGATGGATTTTAGAAAGTATAATGTTGTAACAAACATCTCAACAAAAGCAACTTGCTATTTTTTTACATTTATCAGTCAATTATACTTTAATTTTTTGTTGTTTTGAATACATGAAGAATAGTAGGAACATATATACCACATATTCCCAGCCATGCTTCTCAACAAATGCTTTGGCTACCTCCTCACTTTCAAAACTGAGTCCTGCTTCACCAACATTAGCATACGGGTCTGCAGTCGATGTTCACCCCATTAATAGATTCTCCCACCTAAATTGATGCATCCAATGGTCAATATGGAAATATTCTCCCAAAACTCAAAAATAGAGTTTTGGACTTAATTAAAGTCATATATCATGAATTATAAGTGAATTATGCATATTCTTAAATACATACTTCTATGTCGATAAAAAATTGATTTTCCACTTTTCGACTTTCCTAGAGTCTTGTTGAGATGCAGTGGGTTTTGTAACTTCCTTGGTTTCAACTAAAGATTAAGAATTCTTAAATAAAAGATATGCAGAAACTAAAGATCATATATTCTTTAAAAATTACAGCACCCTCAGTTTAATACTTTTACTGTGTTTATGTTTTTTCGTATCTTTATTCGGTACCATCAAATTCAATATTTGTCTGTTTTTTTAACCGTTCCTGTTCTATTTTTTGCAGGTTTTAGATATAGTTTCCTTTAGGTACTCACTACATATTAGTTGAATCTTGTATGTTCTATTTGAAGCTGATGCTTTTAAATATTTTTTGAGTTATATGATGCTTATGTCCTGCACATGGTCCCTGTATGTGGTACCAGGTTCTTTAGAAAAGTAAAAAAAAAAGTATCTATTTTTAATCAATGTTATGTTAATTTAGCAATCATGATAGATGGTTGTACATAGTTACCTTATCTAGCATGAAGTTTTTGTTCACATATGAGGGGAATTGAATTTACCTTCACGCACTCCTAAAAGAAATTACACGGTTTATTATTGTGTTATTGGAAGAAAAGAAAAGGGTAAATCTCACCAAAAGTAAAACACCAATAACTAACTAACCTTGATTAACTTTGCAGATATACCAACTATCCAATAACTAAAATAGCAAATGCCAAAAGATAGCAAAACATCATGCAATTAAAAACTATCTGTCAACTTAGATGAGAAAATTATATTTTTATACCAATCATGTGTTTTTCGTGACCAGTAATTATCTCCGGTGGTCAGCACTACCGCCATTGACAATTGCAATCCTTTTTTGTTTCTGTGACCAGACAACAACACAGGTTAGTCCTTTGAACCAAATACCCCAAAACAGTAAAATTGAAAGTAATCTACATGTTACGATGCAATAAGTACAACTCAGTAAGCTTTTAAAGGTAATAAGAAGTCAAACTTTCTTTGTCTTTTTCCACCATCTTTCTCTTACGTTAAAATAAAAAGCTAATATGCCCTTTTAACTCTTTCACTGTTCCATGTTACAAAAATACCCCTTAAAACTTTTATTGCACCAAATCTTTAAAACAACAAAGACTCCTTTTCCCATGCCAATCATGGACTCGAAGCTTCACACTGTCTTGAAAATATCTATCACAATTAAGTGTAACCAAAAAAGACCATAATACCTTTTATTATTATTTTTAGTCCAAAGAAGAGACATGGCAAACCAATTCTTCATTTCCTTATGACTGCACTAATTTCGATCATTCATACTACAAACTGCCAAGAAAAGACCTATCACGTTTGACACATGTATAGTTACATGAACCAACAATATTTCTATTGAAATTGAGAGGAAATCATAAAGCAAAGAGAAAGCTACGTCATTTGATTGCAGAGATTTAAAACATCTAATCTCATCTAGATTTAGTATCCAATTCACAAAGGTTAAAAGTGGTAAATGTATGAAACCTGAATACCCCGTCTAATATGGGACAGCCTCCATGGGATTACCTGAGGGTTGCTCCTGAACAAAGAAAATAGACAGCATGTATGTAGACGAAAAAAATGGACTTAGATCAATAAAGTCACCTAGGAAGTTGAGTCCCTTTTGGCAAGTGTTTTGCATCCTTTGCAGGTTTTTCCATCGCCCTACTTCCCATTACTCGAATCATCACTGGTTTGCAAATCAATATGGAAAGTTCAAAGACCGACACGAAATCTGGAATATTAGAAAAATACAGAAAAGATTGATAAATTTCTACTTCCATAAGCTTTTTTGTTCCATTTGGATGCATTTCAAGACCATATACTTCGTTTTCTTCCCCATATTCATCTAACTACAGTTGAAAATACACAAAAAATAGAAACCTAAGCCAATAGTCAACATATCTTTTTAATTCGGTTAGAGCTTCTAAAATCATTACATACAAGAACAGTAAAATATGCCAAAAAAACTGATAAAAACAGACATTTTAGCACCTGATTTGAGATCCACATAATCTTCTATCATCCTTAGTGCCCTTCCAATACCCTTTTACACCTTCTTGATGTCCTATTCAAACAACTGCCTGCAAACAAATTAAAAAAACTAACATTAAATGAAAGTGAGATAAGTTGATAAAAAATAAATGGAATTTACAAGGCAAATGAAACATGTGGCTTCATCTCCTATTTGATCTAAAGAACAATAAATGGATTCTTGTTATGTTGTACGTATTTTGCTTAAATCTATAATTAAAGTATCTAAAATGGATGGCTGAAATGTCTTTAGAGCTTACTTAAAGTCTTCCGAATGCTAATTTTCTAACATGTAAAAGTTATGAGTGTGTTTAAAATTTCTAAGAAAACAATTATAGAATAACTTCATAAAACTTCCTAAAAGCAAAATTTATTCCATTTCAGACCTTATTCCATTTCCAAGGATTTTTCGGTCATTTAGTCCTCCCAAAGTTGTTTTGTTAAAACGACTTACAAACCCTTTGAATTTGACCAATAAAGCAATAGATACACTAGCATTAGCATGTACATCAAGAATTTCCACAATATCAAATTTGAATTTAGTATGGTTTTCTAGGTCTGAACACCATTCACTATCTCAGAACCAGATTGAGGGTTTACCTGAATGACAATCAGAATCGTTTTCCTCAACTTCTTCGGTGTCAATCGGTATCATAGGATCGATGAACTCAGGGTAGACGTTGGCACCATCCCCATCGCCTGCCAACCACTTCTTTTCTGTTCCGGTGACCAGACAACAACATAGAAATGTCATCGAAAAAACAAAGAACCCTACATTAGATTCTAACTTCTGAATAGAAAAAAAGACAGCATGCCTTGAAATTCGAAAAGCAAAAAAACAAAAAGCAAATCACCTTTCTATGTTTGTTTGAATTTAGATAAACATATGAAATTTAAGCCAACTTTTCCCCTTTTGTTGTTCCAATGGGGACCAAATTGACCTGATTGTCCTTGCAAATACAGATAGCAGATATCATCACAATCAGGAAGATATTAGGTGAGAGAATCGGAGTGGGTAGATAGATAGAACAATCAGGATCTCGGAAAACTTACCGTGTTCCTCTTCGTTCTGCGCAATTGACTCGCTTTAGAATAGGAACTGCAAAGTAAAGTAGAAGACGGAGACAAATCGATACCCTAACAAAACAAATAAACCCAGCAGGCCAAATCAAACAACGCCATCAACAGAGAAGAAGTAGAAGAGGGCAAAAGGAGACAAACCATAAATCGATATACCTGAACTGTAATACTAAAGATTGGAAGCGTAACCACCGTCCGAGTTCAAGTCCGCTTCTGCAATCCTTAGCCTCTTCGTTCATCTCTCAATTCTCGGCAGTTTGTCCAGGCAACTTCGTACGCTTATCTCCACTGTGTCGAAACCGTGTGACCACCTTATATCAAACTTCGCTTCAGTCGCTGGTGGATTGTGCTTCTAGGGTCGAACGGTTTTAGTCTGTAGAAGATGAATGGTAAAAAAAATGGTCAAACTGAGATTAAACGGGATGAACGGGAGGGTGCGAAGGGTTTTGTGGAGATGATATTTGAAGAAATTCTAGGATTTTAGGAGGTTCCGATCAGATGATTCTCAAATTTGATCGGTACTAAATATCTATGATACTATACGAACAGAAATAATACAGTTCAGATAAGAGATAAAGATGGAAGTGAAACCAGGCACGATGAACAACACGTGGACACAGAATAGAATATTTTCCACAAAATACCCCTATACCAAATTCTATAATCAAGGGACCATTTTTGCCAAAGTGTTCACCAGTTCACTATTCATGTTAGAGGCCAAGTTTATATATATATATATATATATATATATATATATATATATATATATATATATATATATATATATATATATATTCTAACATTATACGCTTTTAGAATATTTCAGTGTAAAATTTGTTAAAATATTGTTTTAGAATATCATAATATTGCTTATATTATATTTTTTTGAATAACAGAATATTATAATATTTCACTAGAAAAAAATGGTCTCACGGTCTAACAAAATTAGACTTGTCTCAAATGAACCTAACCTTATATATATATATATATATATATATATATATATATATATATATATATATATATATATATATATATATATAATAAATTATGGAAGAAAATGTAAGGATAGACAATCTACTTAAGTGTACCATAACCTATCAAATAAAATCTATCAAAAGATAATTATTGCATATAGAGTTAAGTGTATATGTGAGTAATTATGATATAAAACGAACATCAACTAAAAAATATAAAACGATAATCATACTTAAGATTTAATACAAATGCGCTAGTGAGTTTTTATTATTCATCCTATAGTCTGATTAAATTTGGCTAAACCCCAAACCTATAATCGTTAACCTTGCAAGATCCAAAAAGATATGTATAGATTTATAAAGGACTAGCACCCCCCCCCCCCTGCGATTGCTAGCTACAATCCCAACAGAATAACTTTCTTAAGTATAAAAGTAATATTTTTCGATGTCCGATGAAGCGTCGTGTTGGCTTTATTTATAGGTCCACAACATCGATTATAGGGGCTCATGGTAATGCTGTTTGGAAAATCTTAATTTAAACTGCCTAGAGGGACGCCTTCAAATAGTTGTATGATTCGATATAAAATGATTCGATAAAAAAATTAAAAGTTTAGGATAGATATTATGTCCTAAAAAGAAAGATTTTTAAATTAAAAGGGAATCCAAATTAAATAAAAATCATAAAGCAGATAACTATAAAAACTTTTGAACTCACCAACTTTATGTTGATGTTTTCAAAATACATGTTTTCTCATAAAGATGAGTGTGGTGATGGAAGGAGGGAAGTCATCAAGGAAGTTGTTGGAAGTTGTTTTAGTTTGTTTTATGTTTAGTTATTAATAGGATGTATGTTTGAACTCCAAACAATTTAACCCTGAAATAATATATGTTAAATAAAAGTAATGTTTGTGTTATAATTTTGTGTATTATTCAATTTATCTGTCATCGTAATCCAATGTCCCTACGCCGCACAGTCCAACATTTTCACCGCCGACTACAGGTGTGACACCTGATAAGCCTATGGAAATATGAAACCAGTTAGCATATGTAATCTGGGATGACTGGTGTTAGGTTTTATAAGGGACCTCGGGATGTCGTATGGGGAAAAAATGTTATCGAACTTGAGTATGTGACAATAAGCTTATAAACACTCTTTAAATTTCTCTCCCACCAATGTGAGATTAAGAAAAACAACCAACTTTATTATTCGTTAATTATTTCCAGTATCAATGCACTTTGAAAAGTATAGTAGTTGGATCTATGATCGGTGGAAATTAAATGAAATTCTGTTACGACTGTGATCAAAAGCATATTCAATCAATTATGTCAACTTTTAGATTCCATTTTAATGTTATTTTGTTGCAAACAAATATTATGTGAAGTTCGAGAAAATAAATTTAAAATCCATCTATAGTTATTTAGAATCAAATGAGTACTTAGGTGATTGTTCAAAATTTTGCATTGGCATATAGTTCTCTGAATTATTGTAAGCTCTACTTATATTTAGCTTGATTTTTATCAAACATTGTGGTAGCAAGATCCAAAGAAATATTATGTGAAAGTTTGAGAAAATAAATTTAAAATCCATTTATAGCTATTTAGAACCAAAGGAAAACTTAGGTGATTGTTCGAATTTTTTTGTTGGCACATAGTTCTCTGTGTTATTAGAAGCTCTACTTATATTTAGTTGTATTTTTTATCGATCTGAATACGATTTAGAAATGCAACGAGGGGTCACATAGATACTAGACTTATATATGCAAGTTATCTCCCCCATCTGAATACGATTTAGAAACGCAAAAAGAGGTCACATAGATACTAGACTTATATATGCAAGTTATCTCCCCCTTTCATATTTGCATAAATATAATGTGAGGAGAGGTTTAGGGACTTTCTCGGAATGGGTAATGGTGGTGCTCGCCACTACATATTGGAGAAGCAACAATCTAGGTTTCGCAACTAGGTCTTGATTTCTATTTTCCATTCATATTCTTTTATGTGTTCATGTCGATTCTATTATGGCTAACTTGAATACATCAAAGAGACTGTCATCTCTATCCGAGTACCATCGTAACATAGCTTCATTCATTTGTTGATTCTTGGAGATAACCATTAGCATTGAGGGCAATCACCACACAACTTAAACTTGAGTTCTTGGTGTTATTATATCATTAAAATTAATATAATAATGGATACAGAAAATACAATTTGATTTTAAAAAGAGAAGGAGAAAAAATATATAAAGGATAAAATTGTCATTTTATTATATTTTAATAAAAATATATAACCATCTATTTAATGGAAGGGTTTTTTTACCAAAATTTGCTTCTATAGAGCAGTTATATAAATTACTCTAACAAAAATGGAATTTTATGAACTTTCAAATTGTTCTTTAGATTAACATTTTTTAAAAAGGGTATTTTGTACTCATCCAAAGCAATTTTCATATACGTTAAATGGAAATTTTGGACTAAATGACCATTCAATACAAGGGCATGTGTAACATCCCGACTCCCCGGAGATATGGAGAGCAACGTGGATTGGATCGATGAGGGACTATTGGAGCAAGTAGTCTTTAGTGATTAGCTTCTGTTGGAGGTAAAAAGCTACCATCTTGATCATTTCTTTTGTTAGATCTAATTATAGGGAGTTTTAGGGTTTTCTCTCATCCATCTTTTGGTCATTTACTCAGTTAAGCATGTCATGAGATTGAAATCTTAGATCTGGACTGTAGGAGGTCTTATGAGCCCAAAGATCCAAGCTTTATTAAGCTAGAGGAAAGCTTTTATGCATCTAACCGTATATAGAGCTTATGTTGCCATTACGAGCCCTAGATGTCATGCATGGACATAAAGCTTGCAGCTTTATGTGATATTTCAGCCTTGGGAGGCTAGATCTAGAGTTTGGGACCTCAATTCTGCTTAGAATCGTCTGAATAAGAAACTGGTTAGGGGGGACTCAACGAGTGCATGAGTCAACTCGACGAGTCAGCTAGGATTTTCCCCGATGGACTATACGCGCTACAACTCGGCGAGTTGATGAGACAACTCGACAAGTTGAGTTGGTTTTTCCCGATATTTTTAGAGAAAATGAAGGAAGTCGACGAGTTGCTTGGGTGCACTCGACGAGTTTAGTCAACATGGACTGTTGACTGGAGTATTAACTTTCGTTAACTTTTAGGGTTTGGTCAACTGTGGACTTTAGAGACCATGG
Source organism: Lactuca serriola (assembly GCF_051521515.1). Classification (NCBI taxonomy): domain Eukaryota; kingdom Viridiplantae; phylum Streptophyta; class Magnoliopsida; order Asterales; family Asteraceae; genus Lactuca; species Lactuca serriola. The sequence goes on along the minus strand of NC_136410.1, from coordinate 252,909,618 downwards.
AAGGGTAAAATGGTCTTTTCACCCTTTCTGAGATTTAGTGGAGAAGTTAGCTTATCATACCAAATGATTATTACAATTTTCCTATTAGAGATAATTAGATTATTATGTAGGAGAAGTCTAGACTGTTCGTGGGGTGCTAGATCTACTTGCTTACTTCCGAGGTGAGTCTTCTCACTATACTTACATGGGTGGTAATGTCGAGTCACCACGAGGCTCTTAGTTGAGTTATCGACGGGAGGGTCCTATGTGCTTATATTGAGTTATGTGATATTATTCATTTTGTCTTTGTTATATATGTTATGTTATTCTTTGTTTTATTGAGATCGGACCGGAGGGTCCAAACCGAGTTGTGAGACTGGAAGGTCCTCACTGAGATATAGGAATGGAGGGTCCAACTCGAGCTATGATACCGGAGGGTCCTCACTGAGACACATGACAGGAGGGTCCATACCGAGCTATGAGACTTGAGGGTCTTCACCGAGATGCGTGAGAACGGAGGGTCCATGTCGAGTTATAGCCACGAGAGGCTTTTTATTTGTGTATATGGTATTTTAGGGAACTTACTATGTGTCGTGCTTACCGTGATGTGTGTTATGTGTTTCAGGTACTTCTCAAGATCGCGGGAAGGCGTCGGCTTGATTATGCACATCTGTCGAGACTATGTTTGAGGATTCTGGGATTCTATCATTTATTTTGTGGATTTTGTTTGACATTTGTGACAATTATGGTTTTGAGAAATATGACATGAGTTTTTATGTGTTTTAAAAATGAGAATATTTGGTTGAAATTTTTTAGTGTTACAAGTTGGTATCAGAGCCTTAGTTTGAGGGATTCAGATGTACTCCCGGGTACGTTCGGACTCAAACTGAGGATTTGAGAAACATTTTCTAAAAAGAAATGATTTTCTAAAATGAGTAAGAGTTTCAAAGAGAAAACGAGACGGAGCAGTGTGTACAATCAACCAGAGCCTAAATGGTGATTTCCCAAAATACCATTATTTGTTTATATTATCAGATATTTACGAGATATTAGGGTTCCATGCTAGGGAATAGGCTAGGTACTTCAGAAATTAGTGCTAGAGTTTCCTGATTCATGCTGTCATAGCCTAGGGTATGTTATTGATTGATTTTATATGCTACTTGCTCTGTATGTGTACTGAGTAGGGAGAAACATAGCAGGAATTTTTAGAGAGAGTTTGAGTAATCTAGGAGAGATACATAGATGAGCATTGAGGAATCAACCAAGAGAGTAGTTGAGATTTGTGAGGGATATAGTACTATGAATTAGGATCCTGAGAGGAGGACTTGATACGACTACAGGTTGATGTGGAAGGTAGTATACTACTGAAAACACCAGAACTATATGCGACCCAAGTAAGAATCTTAGGATGCTAAGGAGCGTGTAGGGGTAGGTAATCGAGTGAGTATGTGTATTGAGCTATTCTCTGATGATTTTGTGTTTATGTTTTAGAGACACTATGGTGATTACCCGTAAAAACCCCAGGGGAAATGATGCTACTGACGAGGAGATCCGCAGGATCATTCATGTGAAGGTGGTCGCAACTATCCGAGAGGCCATACTAGAGATGTTTGGGTCTATTAAGACCATGTTGATTGAGACATTCAACGAGCGATACGGAACTGTTGCGGAGGCTACTGGTGCTGCAGCCACCACGGCCATAGTTGCAGCCAGGCCACTGGGAGGTGACTCGTTGTTGTTTCGTGAGTTCAGCAACACAAAGCCACCAGAGTTTGATGGGACACGGTATCTGATAGTTTCCATGAGATGGATCTCCGACATTGAGGGGTGTTTTTATACGTGATCATGTCCAGAGTATCTGAGAGTCCGGTTCGTGCTGAACCAACTTCGCTTGGGAGCAAAGGACTGGTGGAAGTTTGTGACAACTGATTTTACCCCTGAAAATCATGTTGCAGTAACTTGGGAGAGGTTCACCAAGTTGTTTCGAGATAAGTATGTTCCCCAAGTGGAGAGGGAACATTTGGCACAAGAGTTTCTGTCTCCCAAGAAGAAGACAGAGTCAGTTACTGAGATTACGAGGATGTTCCATGAGAGGGTGTTGTTCTGCCCTGAGCACGTTTCCACTGAGCAGGCATGTGTGAGTCGGTATCTAATCATCTTGAGGAGATACATTCAAGAGTTCGTGGAAAACTCGTCTTATCGGACATTGGCTGAGTTGCAGACCAATGCCAGGAGGAGAGAGATTGAGTTGGAGATTCAAAACAGGGAGGAAGGAGAGCAGCAGGGGAGAGATAGGAGACCGACACAGTTGCAGCCGGTGGCTAAGCAGGCTACGCCCGCTGATTCGAGAGCTGGTGGCCAGAAGAACCGCACTTGTAGCAAGTGCGGCAAGAGCCATGAGGGGTCTTTTCGAGCAGGGATTTGCTACAAATATGGCAAGGAAGGGCATATGGTGAGGGACTGCCCCCCAAGGGATTTTTTTTTTCTTTTACTGCAACCAGACGGGCAATTGAAAGGCCGAGTGTCCCCAACTCACCTAGGGATCAGCGCAGACTACTACTCCTACTACTTTACATGTTACTGATAGCCGGTCGTGGAAGGTCGAGCCTCCGAGGTCTCGTAGGAGAGCATTCCAGCTGACTCGGAAGAGGTTCGTGTCGCGCCTGATGTTGTTACTGGTACGTATTTCCTTATTTTATGTTGTTTTGAGATTTTTTTATGCTTACATTGTGTTGTGTATAAGTATTTTTCTTGTGCGTTATGTGCCTGCTTTGGTGTTATTTGACTCGGGTGCGAGTCGATCTTTTGTGTCCTTATCCTTTAGTCGTCACATTAGTGTCAGACGCGAGGCGTTGAGTCGACCACTGAGGGTTTCTATAGATGACGAGCATGCGGTTTTTTCCACCAATGTATTACAGGGATGTGCGTTGGAAATTTTCGGTGTTGAGTTCCCGATAGATCTGGTGTCGATAGCAATGGATGATGTATGTGTCATAGTGGGCATGGATTGGTTGAGCCGGTTTGGAGTTGTGACTGACTGTGAGCGTCATATGGTAACCATATGAGACCCTAGTGGGGGAGTGCTTACTCTATATGGTGAGGGGACCAGATCTGGATCAGCTTTCTGTTCTACCGCCAAGGAGAGGCAGAGTTTGCAGCAAGGATATATGGGATATTTAGCATATATGAAGGATATGAGAGTTGTCACTGAGAGGCCGAGTTTTATCTCCGATGTTTCGCTTGTGTGTGAGTTTCCGAATGTTTTCCCCCGAGGAGTTACCAGGTGTGCCTCCCAAAAGGCAGGTGGAATTCCAGATCGATTTGGTTTCGGGTGTGGCACCTATTGCTAAGGCACTTTATCGCCTTGCGCCGCTTGAGATGTAAGAGTTATCCTCACAGGTCCAGGAGCTACTGGGGAAGGGTTTCATTAGACCAAGTAGCTCACCGTTGGGAGTGTCGATCCTTTTTGTCAAGAAGAAGGATGGTTCACACCAGCTGTGTATCTAATACCGGGAGTTAAACAAGATGACGGTCAAGAACCGTTATCCACTACTGAGGATCGACGATTTATTCTATTAGTTGCATGGGGCATCTTGGTTTTCCAAGATTGATTTGAGATCTGGGTATCATCAGATGAGAGTTTGCGAGGAGGATATCTAGAAGATGGCCTTTAGGACTCGTTATGGGCACTATGAGTTTGTGGTGATGCTCTTCGGACTCACCAACGCACCAACAACGTTCATGGATCTCATGAACCGGGTGTGAAGGCCCATGTTGGATCGGTCAGTGATCGTGTTCATCGACGATATTCTGGTATGCTCGAGGTCCAGAGAGCAGCACGAGGAACATATTTGGGAGATTCTTAGAGTATTGAGGATGGAGAGGCTTTACGCAAAATTCTCCAAGTGCGAGTTCTGGTTATGAGAGGTCCAGTTCCTAGGGCACCTCATTAATCAGAATGGGATTTTGGTCGACCCGGCCAAGATTGAGGCAGTTATGCGATGGGAGGTGCCGAGGTCCCCATCCGAGATCAGGAGTTTTCTTGGCCTGGCAGGCTACTACCGAAGATTTATCATAGATTTCTCCAAGATTGCTGTTCGTCTTACCAGATTGAGCAGGAAGGGTGTTACTTTTTCCTGGGGGCCTGAGCAGCAGACCTCATTCGAGACTCTTCGCCAGAGATTGTGCGAAGCTCCAGTGTTATCCCTTCCTGAGGGAGTGGAGGACTTCGTAGTTAACTGTGATGCATATATATATATATATATATATATATATATATATATATATATATATATATATATATAAGGGATGGGTGCGGTGTTGATGCAGAGGGGGCACATGATAGCATATGCATTGAGGCAGTTAAAGCCACATGAGACGAGGTATCCCACCCATGACTTGGATTTGGGGGCGGTGGTCTTCGCCCTCAAGAACTGGTGCCACTATCTTTATGGTGTCCGGTGTACCATATATATGGACCATAAGAGTCTGAAGTACCTTATGGATCATCCCAACCTGAATATGATACAGAGGAGATGGTTAGATGTAGTGAAAGTCTACAGGTATGAGATATTGTATCACTCTAGCAAGGCTAATATGGTAGCCGATGCCCTGAGTCGTAGAGCAGTGAGTGCTCCGATCCGAACATATGCATGAGGATGACGATGATGAATCTAGTCTTAGATACCATCCAAGAGGCCCGGATGGTGGCAGCGAGACCAGAGAATTGTAAGAGAGAGCGGGTGATCGGGCAGATTTCTGAGTTTTGGACGGATAGTCGGGGGCTTATAACTTTCTACGGGAGGATTTGGGTGCCTTATACAGGTGGAGCTTGATATATTCTGATGGAGGAGGACCATCGGTCGAGATTCTCGATCCATACGGGGCCACTAAGATGTATTTGGATTTGAAAAGGGATTATTGGTGGCCACGCATGAAGATAGATGTGGCATGGTTAGTTGAGAGATGCCTGACCTGTTGTCAGGTCAAGGCGGAGCACCAGCGACCACATGGCCCGTTGCAGCCTCTAGAGATTCTCTAGTGGAAATAGGAACAGATCTCCATGGATTTTATCACCAAATTACCGAGGACTGCGCGAGGTGTCAATGCGATATGGGTGATTATAGACCGGTTGACGAAGAGTGTTCACTTCCTAGCTATCAGTGAGAGCTCTTCTACAGAGAAATTGGCCGAGATCTACGTGCGAGAAGTGGTGGCACGACATGGAGTGCCGACATCGATAGTGTCGGACCGAGGTGTGTGTTTTACATCTAGGTTCTGGAAGAAGTTTCATGAGGAGTTGGGTACCCGGTTGCACTTCAGTACCACATATAACCCACAGACCGACGGGCAGAGTGAGCGGACGATTCAGATGCTCGAGGACATGCTGCGAGCATGTGTTACGGACTTCGATGGAAGTTGGGACATTTATTTTCCCTTGGCTGAATTTTCATACAACAACAGCCATCATTCCAGCATTGGTATGCCTCCCTTTGAGCTCTTATATGGGAGGAGGTTTCGGACTCCCATCTGTTGGGGAGAGGTAGGTCAGAGATTGATGGGGGCACTAAGATAATGCTCAAGATGACAGAGCAGATCCAGCAGGCCAGACAAAGGTTACTGACATCCCAGAGTCATCAGAAGAGTTACGCCGACCGGCGTCATTCAAAGTTAGAGTTTCAGGTCGGAGATTTTGTCCTCCTAAAGGTATCCCCATGGAAGGGGGTGATCAGATTCAGGAAACGGGGCAAGCTTGGCCCTAGATACATTGGTCCCTTCAGGGTAATAGCACGAGTAGGTAAGGTAGCTTATACATTGGAGTTGCCTTCAGAGTTAAGCCAGATTCACAACACCTTCTACGTGTCTCGGTTGAGGAAGTGTGTAGCCGATGAGACGGCAATGGTTCCTTTAGAGGACATTTAGGTTGATGAAAGCCTGAACTACGTCAAGAGGCCGATAGCGATCTTGGATAGGATGGTGAAGGTCTTAAGGGATAAAGAGGTGCCCCTAGTTCAGGTCCAGTGTCAACATCAGAAGGGGTCCGAGTGGACCTGGGAGCTAGAGTCTGAGATGCAGGAGCAGTACCCAGTGTTGTTTCTAGAAGATGACTTCGAGGGCGAAGTCTGATTCTAGTGGGGAAGAATTGTAACATCCCGACTCCTATGAGATTTGCAGAGCAACACGGATTGGATCCAAGAGGGACTGTTGGAGTAAGTGGTCTTCAGTGATTAGCTTCTGTTGGAGATAAAAAGCTACCACCTTAATCATTTCTTTTGTTAGATCTCATTCTAGGGAGTTTTAGAGTTTTCTCCCATCCATCTTTTAGTCATTTAGTCAGTTAAGCATGTCATGAGACTAAAACCTCGGATCTGGACTGTATGATTTCTTATGAGCCCAAAGATCCAAGCTTTATTAAGCTAGAGGCAAGCTTTTATGCATCTAACCCTATATAGAGCTTATGTTGGCATTTCAAGCCCTAGATGTCATTCATGGACGTAATGCTTGCAGCTTTACGTGGTATTTCCGCCTTAGGAGGCTAGATCTAGAGTTTGGGGCCTTAATTCTGCTTAGAATCGTCTGAATGAGAAACTGGTTAGGGGGACTCGGTGAGTGCATGAGTCAACTCGACGAGTCAGCTAGGGTTTTCCCTGATGGACTGTAATCGCTACAACTCGGCGAGTTGATGAGACAACTCGACGAGTTGAGTTGGATTTTCCCGATATTTCCAGAGAAAACTAAGGAACTCGACGAGTTGCTTGGGTGCACTCGATGAGTTTAGTCAACATGGATTGTTGAGTGGAGCGTTGGCTTTCGTTGACTTTTAGGGTTTGGTCAACTGTAGACTTCAGAGACCATGGAGGGGGAAAATGGTCTTTTCACCCTTTCTGAGATTTAGTGGAGAAGTTAGCTTAGCATATCAAGTGATTATTACAATTTTCTTATTAGAGATAATTGTATTATTATGTAGGCGGAGTCTAGACTGTTCGTGGGGTGCTAGATCTACTTGCTTACTTCCGAGGTGAATCTTCTCACTATACTTATCAGAGTGGTAATGCCAAGTGACCGGAGGGTCTTAGTTGAGTTATCAATCGGAGGGTCCTATGTGCTTATATTGAGTTATGTGATATTATGCATTTTGTCTTTGTGATATATGTTATATTATTCTGTGTTTTACTGAGATCAGACCGGAGGGTCCAAACCAAGTTGTGAGACTGGAGGGTCCTCATTGAGATATAGGACTGGAGTGTCCAACCCGAATTGTGAGACCGGAGGGTCCTCACTGAGACACATGACCGGAGGGTCCACACCGAGCCGCGACACTGGAGGTTCTTCACGGAGACGCGTGAGACCGGAGGGTCCATGCCGAGTTATAGCCACGAGAGGCTTCTTATTTGTGTATGTGGTATTTTGGGGAACTCACTAAGCTTCGTGTTTACTGTGTTGTGTGTTATGTATTTCGGGTACTTCTTAGGATCGCGGGAAAGGCGTTGACTTGACTATACACATCTGTCGAGAGTCGAGACTATGTTTGAGGATTCTAGGATTCTATCATGTATTTTGTGGATTCTGTTTGACATTTGAGACAATTATGGTTTTGAGAAATATGACATGAGCTTTTATGTGTTTTAAAAATGAAAATTTTTGGTTGAAATTTTTTAGTGTTACAGCATGTTCGACACGGAGCGTTTGTGAGCTTCTAGATTCTAGCGTTTGACAAAACAAGGCACTACAAGCTTCTAAAGTTTAGTTTAAACAAAATGTTTCAAATCCAAATGTTACTTCATGTGAGGCGTGTTATGTACGGAACGTTTGGGGCGTTTCAGAGTTTCTAGCTTCGAGCGTTTGACAAAACGCTTCATTTTGAACAGAAAGCCTTGTTTGACAGTGCACAAAAAGTCTCGTTTGACAATACAAACTTCTAATGTTTAGTTTAAACAAAACGTTCCAAATCTAAATGTTACTTCTTATAGTGTTTAACAAAACGCTACAAGCTATAAGCTACCCGCTAGTTTGACGAACACGTGCTATCAGCTAGACACAGTGATACATCCTTCTTCAATGATGTAAGTTAGGTAACGATATCATATCTTTGAAAATAATCATTAGGTACATAATCTAAAGAACATGAGAAAAGGATATATATTAAATTTTATTTTCTCTCTTTGATGTTAGATGATTACATATGTGGTATGTGGTTCAGTTCTTACACCTAACACTTTAAAAAGAACTTAGGATCTTAGAAGAGTCGAGAGAGTTCATTCCTCCCATCATTTCAAATTTTCAACCCATATGGCATATAGCGTCGCATCACAAACTTTTTTCTCCTTTCAATTCCAACTCTAATCTCCCATGCACTCTATTCACATACAAATATGCAAGTTACAACTAACCAAATCATAAGCTTTAAAGGTAGGATGCGTAAGCAGCTTTGAAAGTACACACAGCCCTGAGCCCACAGATTCTTGTGGTACCACAAGGCATCCCACACCATCTTTCACAACTCCGTATGTCCTAAGACGTTTCGTTTAAAGTCCACAATAAGACGCCCTACAGAAGCATACGACGAACCTCCCTCCGCCATAGCCACTCTGCTCTTCTCCCTCATTTCTTTCACCTCTTTTCTAACCTTTTTATCCTCCATCAATCGTCTTATCCCACTTTCAATCTCGTCTGCAGTGACTACGACTTTATCAGTCTCCGGATTAGAAAACTCATTTTTATAATCCAACTTAATCTCCACCCCTAACCCAAGCTCCACCACCATTTCGAACGCATTAATCTGCTGCTCCGCGTAGATTGGCCATGCCGCCGATGGTACACCAAACCACAAGCTCTCCAACAACGAGTTCCACCCGCAGTGAGACACAAATCCTCCGACTGCACCATGAGACAACACAGCCACCTGCGGGACCCACCCCGTTACTTTTCCGATTCCGGCAGTCCGTTCTTGGAATCCTTCCGGCAATACTGTTCCTGGGTCCTCGTAATCACTCGGCGATCTTGTTGTTTGATCTGACGGAGGTCGACGCAGCGACCACAGGAAACGGTGGCCACTCCGCTCTAAACCGTTTGCTATCTCCTTTACTTGAACCTCGTCAAAGCTCCCCATGCTCCCAAAACACAAGAACACCACCGAGGAAGGCGGTTGAGTGTCCAACCAGGTGATGATGTCATCATTACCAAACTTTTTTCCGGCACCGGCTTCTAGGTTCAGTATAGGGCCCACCGGATATACCATTGGAATGGTGCTGTCTTCCGATAATGAATCGATAGCGTGTTTTTCCAATTCCAAGAATGTATTCACGATGATTGCTTTCGCCTCTCTCTGTTTCCGGGCAGACCCTAAAAGAAACTCCAGCCCTTCTCGAGTCTGGCATATGCCTGGAAAAAGCTTTGTGGGCACTGGTTTGATAAAACTCGGAACCGGAATCATGGAATCCGAGTTACTTAACTCGAGAACGTCTTGGTTCCTATCATCAGAGAGTGTCTGGATGTACAACTTAAATCCAAGAAAAGCAGCATTAGAAGTGAAGAACACATATGTCGGAACATTAAACTCGTTTGCCACATCTATCATCCCAGTGCAGAACATGTCGACGACCAACCCGGCAACCCGACCCGAACCCGGATCCGGTTGACTCATCTTATCGGCAACAATTTTCCTTACGTATTTGCAGTGACTGTTGATATAATCAGCGAAGGCAGCTATGGGAGCCTTTGAGACTGGTGGGGTTTTGTCTTGTGGGAGTTCAATGAAGGAGATGCGATCCATGGTGTTCTTAGCTAATGATTGGGTGTATGTGGTGATGGGGGAGCCGGAGCCGGAGCCGAAGGTAGGGGGCGGGATAATGACAAGGACGGTAATGGAGATTTGTTGGTCGCGAGTCACGAGCAGTTTTGCGATCTCAATTGTGGACATGATATGACCGACCCCTGGTGCAGGGATGAAGATGAGCTCTGCAATTGAGTTCGCCATTTCTTCTTGTTCTCAAATGCTCCGTTTGAAGTTTTAGCATTTATGTGCCCAATTCTTCTAGATGATATCGACAGATGTTAAAGCCAATTCGTTGCTTGCAAAACGAACACGTAGCTCGTTGAAAATAAGGGGGTCTGTCCTCAGTTTCTCTGCTCAGTATTGTTTTTTTTCTTTTTTTTAATATTTATTAAATTATATATTTATTAAATGATTAAAAAATATATCAAATTTTTAATTTCTTTATAAAAATAAATATAATATTTGTATGAAATTGAATTTTTTTTAAATGAAAGATTTTTCTGATATACAGCTTGCGTTTTGGTGAAGAAAAAAAAATAAAAAGACTTATTTTTGTAAGGAAATTAAAAACCATAAATTTTGATATATTTTTCTAATCTTTTAATAAATATATAATTTAATAAATATTAAAAAAAAAATACTGATATAAGAAGAGAAAATAAGGATAACAAAAAATAAATGATTACACATACCTTCGGATTTAAAGCATGATTTTTTAGATATTTTCTATAGATATTTTTAGGTTATTTTATATGCATTCAACTTTAATTAAAGGCAAAATATGTAAAATGGAACTTAAAATCAGATTTTGTCGTGATATAAAATGATATATTTTTGTTTGAATTATTCAACCATATAAATTAAGTAATTTTTAAAAATATTTTTAATACAACCAATACTTTTAAGAAAATAATATTTTATTGTATTGTCTAATTTCTCATGAGTTAAACTTTAAAATTTTAATATTATTTAATTAATTTACTTTTTGATACATGTTAAATAATATTTCATTTTAATTTTTGATAATAAATTTTAAATTTTAAATATAATATTATATTTTTGTTATATATATATATATATATATATATATATATATATATATATATATATATATATATCATATTTTTGGAAAAAATACCTAAAAAAAATTATACTTTTAGTTTTCTCTTGTAACAATTAATTTTAAAAAAAAATCATTTTTTTAAATGACAAAATTTAGATGAGCGCGTTTTATAATATACATTTCATAAAAAAGAAATGTTGTAAAATACCAAAACAAACCATCCACCAAAAAGATTTCCCACTACTTAGTTATTGTTAATCTTTTCTAAGGTAGTCATGTATTATAGGTGTAATCCCATTCAATGGATTGAAAATTTTCAAATTTCTAATGAAAATATATCTTTTCCTAGAACACCATGGTTTAATCTTTCGTGTAGAAAGAACGGGATCGATGATAGAAAGTTAGATCTTGTATGTAATATGCAGGGCATTATCCATGATATCACAATATTTGATTTGTTATTCAAGACCAGGGTAGCCCTGAGGGTGTACATGAGGTGTGACAGATCATCGAAGAAAAATAGGGCTTTGATTTTAATAGAATTATAAAATCAATTTAAATAATATATTATTTTCTCTAAACAAAGAGAAAATGTATTTTAGCTTATATGGCTTTGGAGGCGCGCCTCCAACTTTTTCTCCAAACTGATCTGACTTTGAGATTTACGTTCAATCTTTTTTTCTTTTTGTTTTTACGCCTCATGATTCACCATTTGCTTTTTAGTTTTTAAAGTGAAGTTAATGGTCCCTTAAATAATGCTAAAAAAAGCATCGTCTTTTACAATTTCTCACCCCCATTCTAAGTTCAACTTAACGAGGAAAAAGAAAGAAAATAAGTGGAAATGAAAAGAAAATAAAAAAAATTAATTTTTCCGATTTTCATTAAAGGAAGGAAGTGGAAGGAAATGGAACCAAATTGAAGGATAACTTTCCCTTCTAACTTTCCTTCCGGTTTGGAAGGATTTGAAAAGAAAGAAAAAAATGGTTAATTTTCCTTTTACTTCTTTTCGATTCGGAAACACAAAAGAAAAAATTTTGTTTTTCTTTCATTTCTCTCCCGACTTTCTTTTCTTTTCTTAAACTCGGGAACGAGGTGTTAAATTGTAATTTCCTGAATTTACAAATTCACTCCGGTCAAGTCTTTAAAAACACATTTAGAACATTTTAATCAATTTCAGTTTTTCCACATTTAACACCCACCTATTTAATTTAAAACATGTTTTTCAATGTTAATTAAACCGTTATATTAAATTTAAATATAAATAAGTCTTTTATAATCTATTTAAAGTTCAAACTTTTAATCTGGATTCATAGATGTAATAATTTTATATTTTCTGTGATTGAGATAGTATTAAAGTCTCACTTGTCCATAATATTATAAAAAAGATTTAATTTATTGGCAATAACAATTACTCCTAAGAATGATATATTGGAGAATATTTATAATAAAGAGTTGATGAACAATTTTGTTTTGAAGAATACTAGTAGTCATTGTGATTCACATGAGGATTATATATAAGAGAAAGAAGAAATAAAGATTTTGTGTTTTTGTGGTGTGATACATTTGTTTACTAAATTTCCAATCTTAGCTGATAATTCACCATACATTATTGGTGTATCTTGGATGAAGTTTGTAAGCAAAGTCTAAGTTCTCAATTCAATTGTATAAGTGTATGTATAACTAGGCGAATGTTCGCGCGTTGCACAGAAAGACCTATATACTTGACATCTTTACAAATATATGTTTTTTTAATATAACAATAATGTTGTTAAGTTTGATATAATAATCTGTATACTAAATTGATATAATATATTGATCATTTTGAATTATATGATGATATATACATCTATTATAACTGAATAATCTCAATCGTTTAAATAACTTTTATCCGCGAGTTACTTATGAATAAAATTAAATATAATATATGGTTTAATGTTATTTGTAGTTGTTGTTATTGTTATGTTTATTAAATATAACAATAACGTTGTTGTAAATTTTGATATAATAGTTTGTATATTAAGTTAATATAATATATTGATTATTTTGAATTATATGCATATATATATATATATATATATATATATATATATATATATATATATATATATATATATATATATATATAAACTGGAAAATCTTAATCATTTGAATGACCTCTACACGCGGGTTACTCACGAATGAAAATAAAAAATAATATATGTTTAATGTTATTTATAATTGTTATTTTTAATTAATTTTTTAAAATTTATTAGTTTAACGTTTTAATTTCTATCATTGTAACTATTTAAAACATCAAACATTGTTTTTTGTTTTAAAAAATAACAATATGATCATTTATATAGTGTTATTTTTAACTATTGTTATTGTAACATATTTATTTAAAAAATTTTAATGATTATAAAAATATCTTTAGGAAATATTTTAGTTAAATTAATATTACAATTTAGTTTTTGCATTTAGCACTACAATTTCTCACTTATAACTATTCATAAAATATTCTTTAGGTTTTTTTAAGTGGAACTAAAATTTATATTTTTAGTTGATTGTGTAATGTTATATTTAAATTAACAATTTAAGTATTTTATTAAAACTATTCAAAAAGTATAGTTTTAAACTGATAATGATTTACATACAATAATATATTAAATCTATTAAATTAAGTATAATATACTAAAAGTTAAAGATATAACTTTATAATAGAAGTAAAGATATTATTTTAATATTGAAATTTAGTTTATTTATTATTACACTTTATGTTTGATATTTATTTAGCATTGTTAATCAACTTAAAAAGACACTACAATTTATTTTTTTTAACTATTTACAGAATATTCTTTAGGTTGTTTGAGTTGAACTAAAAATTATATTTAAGTTGACTCTATAATATTATATTTAAATTAACAATTTACGTATTTTATCCAAACTGTTCAAAAAGTGTAGCTTTAAAATGATAATTGATATAATTTTTAAAAATTTATTTGCTTAACGTTTTAATTTCTATCATTGTAATTATTTAAAATATCAAACATTTTTTTTAAAGGTAACAGTATAATCATTAAAATAGAGTTACTTTTAACTTTTGTTATTATAAGTTATTTTAAGCTACTTATTTGAAATCTTTTAACGATTATAAAAATATATTTAGAAAATATTTTAGTTAAATTGATATTACAATTTAGTTTTTACATTTAGTACTACAATTTATCACTTTTAAGTATTCGTAAAATATTCTTTGGGTTTTTTTAGTGAAATTGAAATTTATATTGAAGTTGACCTTATAATGTTATATTTAAATCAACAATTTAGGTATTTTGTCCAAATTGTTCAAAACTTGTAGCTTTGAACTAATAATGATATACATACAACAACATATTAAATCTAATAAATTAAGTATAGTTAAATTAACAACTTAATTATTTTATACAAATTGTTCAAAAGTTGTAGCTTTAAAATTATAATAGTTTACATACAACAACATATTAGACCTAATAAATTAATTATAATATGTTAAAAGTTAAAAACATAACTTTATAAGTAGAAGAAAATATATTAATTTAATATTGAAATTTAGTTTATATAAGATTACACTTTAGGTTTGATATTTATTTAACCTGATTAACCAATTTATAATCATTATTAGAAAGAAACCGAAAAGTCATGGGCGTTTCAAATGAATGTGGTGAAAGGAAAAATGTTTCATTTATAAGTATACTAGGTGAATGATCGTGCGTTGCGTAGAAATACCTATATATTTGAAGTCTTTACAGATATAAGGTTTTTTTATATAACAATAACGTTGTTGTTAAATTTGATATAATAATGCATATAGTAATTGATATAATATATTGATTATTTTGAATTATATGATAATATATACATTTATTATAACTGCATAATATCAATCGTTTGAATGACTTCTATCCGCAAGTTACACATGAATAAAATTAAATATAATATATAATGTTATTTATAGTTGTTGTTATTGTTAATTAATCTTTTAAAATTTATTTGGTTAATGTTTTAATTTCTATCATTATAATTATTTAAAACATCAAACATTGTTTTTTTATTTTAAAGGTAACAATATAATCATTTATATAGAGTTTTTTTAACTATTGTTATTTTAAGTTATTTTAAGCTACTTATTTGAAAACTTTTAAACGCTTATAAAAATATATTTAGGAAATATTTTAGTTAAATTGAAATTACAATTTAGTTTTTTCATTTATTACTACAATTTATCACTTTTAACTATTTACAAAATATTCTTTGGTTTTTTAAGTGGAACTAAAATTATATTTAAGCTGACACTATAATGTTATATTCAAACTAATAATTTAAGTATTTTGTAACTATTCAGAAGTTGTAGCTTTAAACTGATAATTATTTACATACAACAAATTTTAAATCTAAAAAATTAAGTATAATATGTTAAAAGTTAAAGACATAACTTTATAAGTAGAAGTAAATATATTATTTTAAAATTGAAATTTAGTTTATCTATGTTACACTTTAGGTTTGATAATTACTTTAACCTTAATAACCAACTTGTAATCAATATTAGAAAGACATTACAGTTTATCACTTTTAAGTATTTATAATTTTTTTTTTTCGTTGTTTAAGTTAAACTAAAATTTATATTTACAATTTATCATCATGACGTGGTTATCGAGAATCATCATTTTCTCAAAACATGAACGTTGTCTAAAATTGTGTCTAGTTTTCAGATTATTTTGAATCACGTTAATTGGAGTTACGAGTCATGAGATATGACCAAAATCCTAACAAGTGGTCAAGTTGTCCAACAATATTATTTTTGTGTCTTCGACTTGCTTAAGCTCGCATTTTCCTGCTTCTAGCTTCCATATTTCTTCTGAGCATGTCTTTTACGCTACATAACAAAATATAATAGATTACAGGACTTGAACCCTCGACCTCAAAGAGGGAGGGCACCACCTGATACCGCTGGGCTACAAGCCTTTTGGTAAATATAATAGATTAAGTACATTTTTTATATAATAAGCTTAATAATAGCTAAAAGTATTAAGATATGATGTAATATATATATATATATATATATATATATATATTGATATTTCCATATTTATACATGTTTTTAGGCAGTATTTACTTATAATTTCATTAATATTTTGGCTATTTGCAATGAATAATGATACTTATAAGCTTTAATTGTACTTTGCAGCCAAATAGAAGCATTCTTGAAGAAAATGGACTCAAAATGACAAAGCATGGAACTTTGGAGGCTTGGAAACTTAAAAGAATGGAAACCCACGTTAAAGCTAAACTCACGACGTAAATATTTAGGGTTCACGATGTGAGTACGAATATTCCAGAAGATTGACATCGTAGAGGAGGAATCCTTGTAGAACACGGATATCTACTGAATTCACGTCATGAGTCATACGCATTCACGACGTGAGAGCGAATTTTAGAACAACTATATATATTCTTAATCATTACGACTTTGGGGACTTTTGGCCAACTTGGAGGGTTCCTGGAAGCGAAATTCAGAGGGAGAAGAAGTTTGGAATTAACTTTCAACACCAAGGGAGAAGAGAAGTTCATAACTTGATTTTAGATTTGGTACATTTAATTATGCTCTTAAATATGACTTGTGATTATTTATTTGCTAGAATTTGCAGCTAAATCTAGATGCTTCTGTTAGCTAGATGAAGCTGGAACTCATGGTGTTAATACTTTAGATTTGACTTTATTTGTTGGGTATGACTTGTGTTTGATTGATTGAACCTAGCATGTTTGATTTAATGTTTGATTGCTTTAAATTCTTGTTCTGTGTAGTTAGTGAATATGAAGTTGCATGAATTTGAATACCTAACAATTCAATGAATACTAGCTTATTAGAGCTAAGATGAAACCAATCTTAGATAAGTAATTGAACTGTTGAATTAAGCTGTGCTAGAGAACTCATATTATGACCGTAAGTGTGTTTTCCAAATCAATCTTACATGGCTCCAATCATATTCAATAATTTATTATGTGTTGACTATTGTGTGACCATACATAGACTTACATGAATTAATTAACATTAGTAAATTTAGAACTAAATTGCTAATACTATCTTAATTGGTAACCAACATTAATTGTCATAACTAATTTATAAACCATTGAGGGAAAGTGGATTCGAATTAACAGAAGTGTTTTGTTTATTGATTGAATTTGTGTTAATGAATTAAGTTTTTCTAAACTTTCAAAATTAGATAAAACCCCTTCCTTTATTAGAAATTAGGTTAATTCAATAGTAAGTAGATTAATTAGTTAAAACCGTTCCCTGTGATTGACACCCGACTTACTCAAACTATTCTATAATTTGACTAGGTACACTGCCTAGGTGCATTTTAGTTAGTTAAGTAGTTATGTAACATCCCCAAAATTCAAGGCCAAAATTTCATTTTTAAATAAGTTATTACATAAACCATCAGTATAAAAACATTCATAATAATATCTCGTGTCAAACCAAAGTGCCAGTAATCAAAACATATTATCATAAAACCATATCAGAGTGTAATCCCAAAGATCTCATGTGCGGAAAACATAGTGTGATGCGATGCGATCGAGCTAGATCCTTTCCTTGAAAACAAAGTACCTGAAACCAAAACTGAAAACCGTAAGCACGAAGCTTAGTGAGTTCCCCAGATACCACATACCATACAAATCAATTGATCCATACATTCCATACATAGCCAAGAGCCATACATAACCAACATATTCATAATCAAGTAAGGTGCTATGTGCCAAACATAGTCTTGCTAAGGTGCTATGTGCCAAACATAGTCTTGCGGTTATGCCACGGGTCGCACGTGATCTTCCTGGTCAAGCCTGGGGCCACTCCCTGGGTCTTACAGACAAGTGCCAAGGGCCACTCCCTGGTCTTTCATGCAAGTATCACAAAAACAACTATACATACTACTCTACTAGGCTACTCCGCATATAGTGTTCCAGGAGCCACCTCCTGGTCTTTCATACATATTGCCTAGGGCTAACCCCCGGGGTCTTCCTATCATACATAATAACATATGGTGTTCCAGGAGCCGCCTCCTGGTCTTTCATGCGTAATGCCTAGGGCTAACCCCTGGGTCTTCCTGTCATACATAGACTAAATGGGCCAACATTGTGGCCGTAGACCCATACAAACAGTGAGGAGACTCACCTCGCACTGCTGAACTTTGCTGATAATCTTCTGGCTGCTGTCCGACCACTCTCTGAATCGCTGCTCCACTAGATCCTCGAGCTACTAATATCAACATAACACTTAGTTACAAACTGAACTCTAGAAGTCAAACTAAGTCAAAGTCCTGGTCAAAGTCAACCTTCCAGTTGACTTGACTCGCCGAGTCAACCCATAGACTCACCGAGTTCTTAAACTCAGAAACTCTCAAAGTACGACCCAACTCGCCGAGTCACCCCAGGACTCGTCGAGTTCAACGATCTCTGAGTCCCATCCTGTCCAACTTACTGAGTCACCACTCAACTCATTGATCTTCGTCTTAACCAGAAGAGGTTGGGGGTTTTGCGACCTGACTCGTCGAGTCCAAGAACAGACTCGCCGAGTCCTTGGCAATCTTCAACAAACTCGCCGAGTTGTTCTTCCAACTCGTCGAGTCCATGCATATGTTCATACAACTCGTCGAGTACACCCATGTGACTCGTCGAGTCTCTCAAGTTCTCAATCCATACAGTGGCTTTTCAAGCCATGCAAGGGCTCCAATCCATAGATCCACTCTTCTACAGTCTAACCCTCACATAAAGTTGCAAACTTTACATGAAACCAAGGAGATATAGGCCCAAAACACTCTAGGGCTAGGGTTTAAGACAAAGGGGCTTCACCAATGACTCATTGACAGCTGCTTTAAGACATTCTAGACCATCACAACCCTAGATCTGAAGTAGTAACCTTAGATCTAAGCCCCAAACCCGAAATAGACCTCAATCTTGCCAAAATAGCCCCAAATCTCATTCAAGAATAGATCTAAATGCAAAAAGGGTGAAGGTAACAGCTTATTACCTCCAAGATGACCTCCTATTGAAGAATAATCCAAATCTCTGTAAACCCCCTTGATCCAAGCTTCTTGATCTTCAAGATTTCTTCACAAAAAAACCACTTATCTAAGCTCCAAATTGCTTCCAAGGACTCTCACTCACGATTTAGGGTTTCTGGGTCTCAAAAGGGTTGCAAAGATGATGGGGAAGGGATGTAATGTTCTTTAAATAGGGCACAACCCCCGAGATTAGGGTTTTTCTCGTCCAGACCAGACTCGCCGAGTCGGTCACTTACTCTATGCCCCGGATCCCGCTCCGAATCGTCGAGTTTCTCCCTGGACTCGACGACTTGACTCTTGACTTAGAGCATTTCCTTTCTTTTTTTGGTCTTTCTGATTCTGGGTGTTACAAGTTAGGTTATAAATTTAAAAGTAGGTGTAGCTAATTGCACACATCATATATATATATATATATATATATATATATATATATATATATATATATATATATATATATATATATATATATATATATATATATATATATATATATATATATCACCGACAAACTCCAAATTTATCTTCTCAATATTGAATTTTAGATTAAATACCCATTTTCAACGAAGATTGCAACCGTTCTTCATATGCTCTTCATTAGTTCATCAATTTCAATCAAAATCAAAGATTTATGAGTTCAATCAAAATCTCCAAACCAAGAACCATCAATTCATCGAATAAATTTCATAGCCTCTTCAAATCGATGATCAATTTCCGAATAAATAATATAGGAATCGAACAAACAAGATCAATAAATCGATCAGATGAACATGAATGAGAAAATTGAATAAGCAAATGGATCAGGTTAAGAGTTCGGTTGAGTATAATATGTGATTCAAATATAGAAATCAAATTGATGTTCTCGATGATCAATATATGAGCAGCCGGCCACATGGAAAATCAGATGCACGAACTTCATGGCTAACTTAGATCTATGCATAGCTTCATCAAGTTCAAATCTTTTCACCTCAAAGTGATGACAAATGGAGATGCGATCTTGGATCCAAAGAGTCCTACTCCTCCAAAAGGATCTTCTCTTTTTACCTCTCTCCTTCAAGGTGACCACAACACACACACACACATAAAGCTCAACAGTGCTCAAAAGTGGACTAGGGTTTGCAAAGGGACGAAATGAGAGTTGGAGGCTAGTGAGGGAGTGAGCATGTGAAGGTTAATGATGCTTATATAGGGTCCAAACACTAAAAATTAGGGTTTGTGGATCACACATGCATGCCCCGCGTATACTAGGTACGCCCCGCGTACGTGAGTCCGCCACAAATTGTAACACCCAAGATTTTGGAAGCCAAGAAAGTAAAGGAAACCCTAAATTTAGGAGGGAATCGGCGAGTCCAAAGGAAGGACTCGGCGAGTCGGAGCGGGATCCGGGTCGAGGAGTTAGTGACCAACTCGGCGAGTCGGCCAAGTGGACTCGGTGAGTCTGGTCTGTGCGAGGAAAACCCTAAATCCGGGGTTTGGAGCCTATTTAAACGTCTCAATCTTCTTCCTAGGGCTCATTTACTGCCTCTCACACCCAGAACGCCGCACCCTAAGCCCCCATTGTGTTCATTCAAGCTTTTAGCCATTTTTGAGTGATTTAGAAGAGGAAGAAGGAGTGGGAATCTTTGAAGCATCAAGGAGTGGTTTTGGATCTGAAGTTTGGGGAGCATTTCAGAGCATTGGAAGGTATCAATTCGTTTCCCTCCTTTAGATATTCCTTGGTTATGAGTTTTGGGGCTTTTAAGCCATGGTTAAGATCAATCTCGAGTTTGAAGTCCAGATCTGAGGTTGCTACCTCATATCCATGCTTGTTTTGGTTTGGAATTCCGCAAGTATCAGCCATTGGGTGGATTTTGGGAGCCTCTTGGTCTTAAACCCTAGCTATGGGTGTATTTTGCCTAGATCTCCCTCTCTACACGTAAAGTTTGCAACTTTACGTGGGGAATAGGCTTGGGAAGGGTAGATCTACAGTTTGGAGTCCATGCATGACTCGGAAGTCCTTTGCATGTAAGTGGATCTTAATGGACTCGGCGAGTCCTTCGAGTGGACTCGGCGAGTAGCTTGAAGATGAGGAGGAACTCGACGAGTGGGATGAACAACTCGTCGAGTCGGATGAAGATAGGCATGAACTCGGCGAGTTGGATGAAGATTGCCGTGTGCTCGGCGAGTCTGTTCTTAGACTCGGCGAGTCAGGTCGCATGGTCCCAAACCCTTCGAGTTAAGTCTCGAGTCAGCGAGTCGAGCCAGGACTCAGTGAGTTGGACAGGACAGGAATCGGGAATCAGTAGACTCGGCGAGTCAGAGGCTGACTCGGCGAGTAGAGTCGCGAGTGGAAGAACTCTGGACTTATGAACTCGGCGAGTCAGTAGGGTGACTCGACGAGTAGGGTTGACTTGGAAGGTTGACTTTGACCAGGACGTTGACTTTGACCAGAGTTGGCTTGGTTGACCTTTGAAGGTCAGTTAGACTAAGTATTATGTTGATATTGGTAGCTCGGGGAGCTAGCGGAGCAGCAGTTCGGAGTCAGCGGTCAAGTAGCAGTCAAAGGGGTTAGCAGCAGCAGTTCAGCAGTATCAGGTGAGTTTCCCTTTGTATGAATGGGTCTACGGCCACAATGCCGGCCCATGTAGTTATGAGTAGAAGACCCGGGGGTTAGCCCTAGGCACAGTATGCTAGTATGATATTCGGACGAGGTCCAATGATAGAGGGCGGGTGCCCAAGGAATGGTTTATGTGATAGTTTATACTTGTTGTCTGTGTGATACTTGTATGTGCCTGGTAGGGAGGTGAGTGAGGGCGAGGTCCCGTATCTCACCAATAGCAGAGTGTGGATGGTGTTCCACATCTCAGTAGCAGCAGAGCAGGGGCGAGGCCCAAGTTAGGAAAGGAGTGAGGGTGGGCTGGGCCCGTATCTCACTATCAGCAGGAGTATGGACGAGGTTCCATGACTCACCAGTAGCAGGACACGGGCGGGGCCCAGAGATAGGCGAGGCCTTAGAGCAAGAGTTGTTAGTATATGTTTAGTTCATGTAATGTTATGTGATATGTTTATGTGCTATTATATTTTAGCGGGCGAGGCCCTGTGACAGGCGAGGCCTAAGTGAAACAGATCTGTATCTGAGCAGGGCTCGAAGCCAGGCGGGGCCTGGAGCGGCGGGGCCGTTGTAACGGGCGAGGCCCGAAGTAGGGGGCGAGGCCCCGGATAGCGGGCGTGGCCCAGTATGTGCAGTATGTGGTTAGGCATGGTATGTGGTAAGGTGGGGAACTCACTAAGCTTCATGCTTATGGTTTTCAGTTTTGTTTTCAGGTACTTCCGGTAGCGGAGGGAGGAGCTCGGGGTGACCGCATGGCACACACCATAGACTAGTCAGCCTGGGAATGTTTACTCTGATAATAAACATGTGTTTTGAAAACTTATACTCAGATTATGTTTTGGAATGACGTCTTGTTTAAAGTAATGTTTTATCAAAAAGAAATTTTTGGTCTTGAATTTTGGAATGTTACACAAATTTATAAAAATGTCACTATGGGCCATTTTGCAAACTTTCACATGTACAAGGGCTAAAATGCAATAACTCTTTATACTTAGGGTTAAAATAAAAATACATCATCATCAGAATGTTACATGTCGGTGGAGAGTGCTTGGGTTTGACTTGTTTGGCCAGTCGTTATGACATGACGCAATGGAGACTAAGAACCAACTTCGACAATGGTGGTAACATTGTAGAGGGCGGAGTACCACCATTTTAAGTTTTGGGAGGAGGTAACTGGAAGCCATTTGTCAATAGCTCTCTTCATTCCGCTTCTGCTTTCAAACTGTTATGATTACAACTCATCACCATTAGAGTAAACGGTGCTTGAAGTAAAAAGTAGGTTGGAGAAGAAGAAGAGGTAAAATGTATGGTTGAATGAAAGAATACAAAACTGGATGAAAAGAATATAAAAGGAAGAGTGGAATTCAACAATTGTAGATTTAGGGTTAATTACATTTATCGTAAAAGATGTGGCTACCAAAATAATACAGACAAATTAATTATTGAATGCCACATCAGTTTTGTGACCTGGTAACCGGTTAATTTTGACCAAAATGACTTAATTGACAAGTTATATTTGAGTTTAATGGCTACAGTGGCAGTTTTCCTTTTAGAAGAGGTGATAACATAGGTTTGAAAATGATGGAACTTTTGTTAAGATAGGGGAAGGAAACCGAGATCTCATAATTCAACGTAGACTCAATCAAATCAGAAATTAAAAGAAGTTGAGTCAGTTTTATAGATGCTGATATATTGGGAAAAGATAAGCCACGTATAAAGTAGATTTTAAAAAATATGCATGAGATAATTGTATGTATTATAATATTTTATGTAAAATTAACTTAAATATGTTAAACTTAAAATTTAATATTATTTTATTGGTAGTTAGCTTAATGGTTTGAACATCTTAAAAAAATAATATTATTATATTCAATCTATTTTTAAAAAATAGTAATATTTCTTTTATAATATAACATAAATATATATATTTAGGGTCTATATTTATTTTTCGCATAGGGCCCACAAAATCCACGGGACGCCCCCTTCCACAACATCCAATTTAGGGACGCCCCCTTCCACAACATCCAATTTAAGAAATCGCGAAATTGTAGAAACGTCTATGTCTATTTCTTAGGCATAATATATAATGGAATTAAAAGTTACATTGTTCAAATGAATACGAAATATACTCTGAATAGACTTAAATACTCTCGTATGTCTTGTGTTTTCAATAAGACGCGATTTATGAGTATTTTCTGTCATTTTTTATTTTTTATTATTTACTTTTTTTTTTATTTTGAATAATACCATAGAACTTGTAGTTTAGAAAACTTTTTGGAGATAGAAAAATTATGGAAAACAATATTTATTAGTTTTTCAACTTATTTGTAGTATGGAATAGTGGAAAATTCTTTTTTTTTCTTGGAAAATTTTTACAAAAAATGTTAGAACTAAAACAATTTCAAAATTTTTACTTTTATGTAGAAACTTTTTTTTTTTCGGAAAACAAATCATTTGTTCATTTTTCAGCAACCACTCTCTCCTTTTCTCCAAACAGCCCCATATATGAAGGTGAGCATGTTCTTATCATTGACAAATCTAAAATCACACACTCCACATTAAACAGAAGAAAACAAAAATCCAAAGATTGTTTAAACACTTTTCCTACACCCACGTCCATTTCTACAATTGTTATATACAAAAAATAATAATAATAATAATAATAAAATTGAAATTTAAAAAAAAAATTAAATTAAAAACAGTTACAAGAAGCATGGCAAAATCATCAAAAATACATCACTATATGGGACATGTATTACAAAAAGATTTATCCTTATAAGAGGATATGTACCGCTGTCCTGCTTGTACTGCTTTTCCTGCCGACCTGAAAAGTCAGAAACAAAGAAGATGGCTACAAGTCTCGAACCCTAAGACCTTACTTATGGATTCTCATCTCCTTACTGTCAAAGCAATCATGTGGGGACCACATCTCGTCTATTGTCACACGCATTAATTCTCATCTCCTAGGCAATCATTTGGGGTCCACCTCACATCATTTGGGGTCCACCTCACGGCTATTGTCACACCTCAATATCCTTCATGTCAGTATCCAAAACATCCAACATTTCATATATTTCATCACCATGAGCGAGATTTCTATCCCTAGACATAAAATAATCCGTACGACCACCATTATCAATCCAACTGTACGCGGGTTCCTTCACCATTCCCTTTTCAAACATCTCTCTCCTTAATCGATCCACACATTCCCAATTTCCTTCCTCTGCAAACATATTAGACAACAAAACATGATACCCCGAATTCTTATCTCCAACACCCATTTCAACCAACTTCTCAGCAACAACTTTTCCCAATTCAAACTCCCCATGGATTCTACAACACCCCATGAGTGACCCCCATATTTTCAAATCATTCCCCTTCTCCCCTAACCCTTTAACAAAATCATACGCTTCTAACACCCTTCCAACTCTCCCTAACATATCAACAACACAACAATAATGCTCGACTGAAGGAACAATTTCATACTCTTCTTCCATCGACTCAAACAACTGAAGACCTTCATCCACCAATCCAGAATAGCTGCACGCACATAGAACCGCAACTATAGTTACAGAATCCGGTTTTATCCCGTTTTCTTTCATTGAATTAAACACATGAAGAGATTTCTCACCCATCCCATGTTGTCCGTATCCCAGTATCATGTTTGTGTATGTAACTAAATTTTTCTCATGTGAAAGTAAAAATACGTTTTCTGCGTATGTAATTATACCCAATTTGGAATACGTATCCACCAAAGCAGAATGCACGAATACGTTATTGTCTAAAGAATGTCGAATTGAAAACGAATGGATTTCTTTAGCTAATCTTGGAATTCCCATTACACTACAGCTTGGAAGAATCGATGCTAAAGTAACAGAATTTGGTGACACGTTGTGATCAATCATCTGTTTGAAAACATCAAAAGCCTGTTCGATTAGTCCGTTTTGAGAGTTCCCGGATATCATTGTGTTCCATGTTGCTTGATCTCTATCACATGAAGAAGAAGAAGAAGAAGAAGAAGAAGAAGAAGTTCTCTCAAAGAGATTTTGAGCAACTTTTATTAAACCCGATTTTGCATACATGTCAATGAGATAACTTTCCATTCCCTCAAACTCAATATTATGTCTAACAAGATACCCATGCGTTTGTTTTCCAATTTCACGGTTTCTTAGATTCGATGCTGCGGATAAAACAGCGGATATGGTGACATCATCGATCACAAACCCTTGATTTTGCATCTCATACACAAGTTTTAACCCTTCATCATCCATTCCATTCTGGACAAAAGACGAAATCATGGTGTTCCAGGAAACGGTATCTTTTTCATTCATATATTTAAAGATCTTTGAGCTTTCTTCAATGGAATTACACCTGGAATACATGACTACAAGTGTGTTCATCACCATCACTGGTGAAATTGGCATAGTTTTTATGATATACGCATGTATCTGATTAGCAAGATCAAGCTCCTGCAACTGTGACACTGCTGTTAAAACAGAGATCAAAGTGACATCATCAATGGCGACATCATCTGATGCATGTAGAACATGAATGAAAAGATTAAGTGCTTCATCAGGTAAACTTTGAAGGACATATCCGCTAATCATAGTGTTCCAAATCTCTATATTTCTCTCTAAACTATAATCAAATATCTTCCTTGCAGAATCAAGAGAACCAAGTTCAGCAAACATGGAGATAGCAGAGCTTGTAGCAAACACATCTGTGAAATACTCATCGCCTGATTTAGTAAGCAACCCATAAACAGCATCAGCAAGTTTGGAATCACCGATTCCTGCTACAGCTGGAAATACATTTACAAAGCTTACCACTGTAGGTTTAAGTCCAGACTTCAAGAGCTTTACGAAATGGGTAACAGCTTCCACAAAAAGTCCCATTTTCACATACCATGAAATCAGAATGTTCCATGAAATGACATTCCTTTTTGGAATTGATTCAAACACGCTTTTTACATCATCATACAAGCAACTGGCATACATATTCAAAAGGGAATTACATACTATTTTGCTAGGATACAAATGGGACCGAATAATATGACAATGAACGGCTTTACCTATCCGAAGACTTTGAGTTTGGGCGCAGGCTTTGAGAATCGAAGAGTATGTGTAGGAATCAGAAAGAAAAGAGTTGGATTTCATTTGGGAGTAGAGGAGTATAGCTTCATGAGGCATGCTATTACAGATAAAGCCAATGATGATTGCGTTCCAAACCACGGTTGTTGGACTGGGAATTTCGTCGAACAGTTGGCGGGCAAGATGGGGTTGGCCTTCCCGGCATAATTGGCTTAGGCGGTATCGAACTGTTTTAGGTCTGGGATGTTGGTGCAGCTCGTCTTTTGTCCATCGGACGTGTGAAGGAGTGTTGGATGGTGCAGGTAGTTGTAATGAACAAGCATGGAGTGCTTGACGAATGGGTGTTGAAGAAGAAGAGTTCGTGGAGAAAGCAAGAGGGACAGGAGACGATGACATCGTGAGGCGAATATGGATCGAGTTATCTGCCAGACAATCAAAGAAGCACTTGCCTTTACCTACGTTCATCTAGTCAATGTAAAAAATGTTTATTTTGGCAGATAAAAATAAACCCTTTTAATCTTTTATAGGTGTTAAATGTGGGGGGAAAATAATAACATTTTTAAGAGTAACTCGTGTGAAAGGTCCCTAGGCTTTGTCAAAATTTGCATTTTTAGTCCAGCATTAGGTTGATAATTTAGTAAACTTTTGGTTTTGATTGTAAATTCCAAAATGGTCCGTGTGGCTCTCATATTTTTTGTGGTTTAGGTTCAAAAAGTTTGAACTTGCACCAATTGTTCGAATTTGGACATTTTTATGAGTTTTGTCCCTTCATTTAACATCTGTCGATGTCGAATTCATCCTGTTAAGTCGGTCACTTGCTTCCCATGTGATAACATTTTTGTCATTTCACTAATTTGTTACTCAATATTTATTTTTATCTTATTTCTTAACACTCAACGCACAAAACACACACACAAACATCATGTGTCGCAAAACTTCTTCACTAGTTTGATTCCACTTGAACAAGTGCAAAATGGAGAGACTTTTGACCACAAACTAAGAAAACGGCGATTAAACCTTATCGGTGGGTGAGACCATAAATCTAGTTGTGTTTTTTAAGTTTTGATGTATGGTTCTGTGTTTTTTTAGATTTAATTTATGTTGAATTGTAAATCTATAACAACTTTTAAACATGAACAACGGAGATCGATTATATCTTGTTGGTAGGTGAGACCACGGAGATTGATTAAATCTTGTTGGTAGGTGAGACCACAATGGCATGGACGAAGCTTGCTTAGGGCAAGGCAAGGGGGGCTGTGCCCCCCCCCCCCCCCCCCTGAATTTTTTGTTAGAAATAGCCCTTTCCACTTTAGTTTATATACATATTTAGTCTAAAAATATAAAATTTATGTTGTTGCCCCCCATGCTCTCCGATTTTCATATATATTATACTTTCGCCCCCCCCCCCCCCCTCCAAAATAAATGTCCAAGCTCCGTCACTGACAATGGAGAGATACCAAAAGAGATCGATTTAACTTTTAAGCCTTGACCACACAAAGAGATCTTCTCGGGCCTTCACCAAACGACATTGAAATGAAGATCTTCCCGGACCACTTTCTTTCATCCATAAATGCTCTGACTCTCTCGTGCTTTTCGTTCTTATCTCTACCAAGCAAGTTCCTTAACTAATAATTTGAATCAACCCTAACGTCTTTCACCATTTTCAGACTCCAAACTCAATGATGATCGAACTTGCCGCCCAATTTTCGATTAACACATACATACGTACGTTAGTATGTAGACATATTGCAATTATATTAGAATGCAGACATAGTTATGATAGTGATGAGATTTCATTCGGCAAAACTAAATACGATTTCATCTCGTAGGTTTTTTTAAGGTGTCTAATTTGGCATATGACCCAAAGAAACACTAACATGATTGCTAACTTCCCCATTGTTTGACAATGTACTTTTTTAATTCCATTGAATCGAATACCACACCTAAGAAGATAACCATTAGTGCTTTTCTAATTTCACGGTTTCTTGAATTGGATGTCATGGATAACAAATCAAATATTGTGAAATCATGGATATAAACCCTTGGCTATTGCATATTACACACAAGCTCCAACTCTCCATCATCCATCATGTTCTTGACAAAAGATGAAACCATGATGTTCCCATATATTTTTTCAGTAGTAATTAAAAAAATTTCAATCCATCTTGAATGGGATTATATTAGTGTATCATGATTTAATTTGTTGTATCTTATGTCCTTAGGTTGTATTTTCCTCATTCTTGAGGTACCTTTTGTGTACATTTCTTCTCTATATATGTATTCGTTACCCACCTTTTGGGGTATCTGTTAATTAAATTAAGACATGGTATCAGAGCACAAACGTCTCTGACTTCTCTCATCCCCATCGATCCCTCTCTCTTCCCTCTGTCTAATCGCTTTCTCTCCTACCTTCTCCATCTAATTTTTTTTTCTTCCGGCGATCCTATGTCTTCCTCAGCACCAGATGCTACTCTTCCCATGAACACCCTTCTCCACATGATTACTATCAAGCTTACTTCCTCTAATTACCTCCTGTGGAAGAATCAAATACTTCCCATGTTCTCCTATCAAAACCTAATTTCCCAAATTGATGGTTCATCTACCCCTCCAAAACCTACAATCGTCCAAGGTGAAAAATCAATTGTCAATCCCCTCCTTTCTTCTTGGATGTCAGCTGATCAGAGGGTTGTGATTATCCTTCATGCTTCCTTGACTGAAGAAGTTGTTGTTGAGATCATTGGTTTACCCACTGCTCGCTCCATTTGGCTTGCCCTTGAGTCCGCTTACAACAACTCGTCGGTAGAACGGATTCAAAATTTACATGACCAACTTCACCAATCGGCCAAAGGTTCGGCTTCTGTATCTGATTTTGGCCGGAAATTCAAGGGCTTGTGTGATCAATTAGCTGCAGTTGGTGCTCCTGTTGATGCCTCTGATCAATTGCATTGGTTTTTATGTGGTTTGGGTCCTTCTTTTGAAACCTTTTCTACTTCTGTTCGCACATCTCGTCATGTTCCAGTTTTTCGGGACCTTCTTGCTCAAGCCAAGAGCCACAAGATGTTTTTGCGGTCTCTTCATGGACCCTCAACTCCACCTGTTGCCTTTGTTTCTGCTTCTGCCCCCAAACTAACCCTACGCGCGGCACTCCTAATTCATCTCGTGGTGGTCATACCAGTGGTGGTCGGGGCAGAGGTAGGCGCCCTCCACACTGTCAACTGTGTCGTACAAATGGACATTTTGCCACCGCATGCCAAAATCTCTCACAGTTTGCTTCTAAGGTTGTCTCACTTGATACTGATCTTTCCAAAGCTTTTCATTCTCAATGTCATGTTACTTCGTCTCGCCTAGATTGGTATGTTGATTCTGGGGCCACTGATCACATGACAAACTCAACTAATGGTGTTGCTAATGCTACTCCGTATCCTGACCAGGCCAACGTTGTAACGCCCCGATTCCCGAGTATCAATTTATGGTTATAAATTCTCATGATTTCAAGGTCTACTCGACGAGGTGGTGGCCTGACTCGCCGAGTAGCAGCGGGTTGGTCCGCAAGTTTAAGTAACCTACTCGCCGAGTCCTAGAAGGGACTAGACGAGTAGGAGCTGGAGGATGAAACCCTAAATCTCGGGGTATTGCACCCTATTTAAAGGATCATTGGCCTCCCCCATCCTCCCCTTTACTGCTTCTTGTCCCTCTCAAACCCTAATACGTGTGTGTGCTCCATTGTGTGTTTCAAGCCTTGGGAAGAAGATTCTTGGAAAAGGGAGCTTGAAGATCAAGTAGCTAGCAGCAAGGAGCTTGTATAGACCTGAAATCTACCTCAGATAGCACCATTTGAAGGTATCAAGTCGTTACCTTGACCTTCTTTCCTTCTAGATCTCCTTTGGGTTGAAGTTTAGGGCTTTTCATCATGTTATGAAGCTAATCTTGGGTATGAGATAGGATCTGAAGTTGCAACTTCAGATCTGAACTCTCCTTGGTCTTTAGATCCATAAAGCTTACAGTTTTAGCAAGTATGAACCCTCCCTTTTGAGTTAAACCCCATTTCAAGTTTAGATTCGGCATTATGAGTCATTAGAGCCTTGCATGCATGTAAAGTTTGCAAATTTACATGATACACATGCCTTGGGAAGCTGGATCTACAATATGGAGCCTTGGCATGGTTTAAAAAGCGTCTGTATGAATGATGGATTGAAGGGGCTCGACGAGTCACAAGGTCGACTCGGCGAGCCGTATGAACATGGTCATGAACTCTACAAGTTGATGAACAAATCGGCGAGTCCGATGAAGATTTCCTTGGGCTCGGCGAGTCAGTCAAATGACTCGGCGAGTCAGCTAGGGTTTTCTCAGTCTTTAGACACGTATGAACTCGGCGAGTTAGAGGAAAACCCGACGAGCCAACCAAGGATTTCACGACTTCTCGAGTTCAGGAAGGACTCGACGAGTCGGTGAACTGCACTTGAAGATTCGAGTCAACATGGACTGTTGACTTTGACTATGGACTTTGACTTTGACCAATAGTTGACCGGTTGACTTCTGAGGGTATTCTGGTAATTGGGAAATTTATGAAAAAGGGTCTTATGGTAACTATAGGTGGTGGAGTTCGTGTTGGTGATCTGGGAGTTGAGCTTTCTAGTTTCAGACGACAATTGCAAGGTGAGTTATCCTCACTATACTAAGGGGTTTAAGGCACCAAGGTCGGCCCATTGGATATGTTATCCTAGTAGTGTTACATGTTGAGTATGAGTTTATGTTTCATGCTAGTGGTTATGCCAGTTAGGTAGACCTGTAGGACTACCTGTGATGTTATATGATTATTGCATGCTCAGTAGTTATGTTATATGTTATGTGGGTTGGGTTGAGGTTGTACTGCTCCATGCGGTAGCCAACAACCCCTAGAGTATTCCAGATATGAGCTGAGGGCCTGGTAGGCATTCCAGACTCATACTGAGGACTTGGGAGTATTCCAGATATGAGCTGAGGGCCCGGTAGGCATTCCAGACTCATACTGAGGAGTTGGGAGTATTCTAGATATGAGCTGAGGGCCTGGTAGGCATTCCAGACTCATACTCAAGACTCAGGAGTATTCCAAATATGAGCTGAGGGCCCGGTAGGCATTCCAGAATCATACTGAGGACTCAGGAGCATTCCAGATACGAGCTGAGGGCCGGTAGGCATTCCAGACTCGTACTAAGGGCTCGGTGGCAATCCAGATGTGAGTTGAGGGCTCGGGACACATTCCAGACTCACACTGTGGGCCCAGGGGTATTCCAATATGTAGAGCTGTGGACCCGTTACGTGCTTTTCTGTTTAGTTTGTTATAATATGTTATTGCTGATATGGTTATGTGGATTGTATGTGTATCGGTATTTTGGGGGAACTCACTAAGCTTTCGGGCTTACAGTTTCAGTTTATTGTTTCAGGTACATCAGGGGACCGCGGTAAGGTGAAGGGGTGATCGTACAGCTCCTCATGTTTTGTCTATGTTTCTAGGAAAGCTCTGATATTATACATTTTGAAAACAAAGTTGTAATCATTTTAATGGTTTGAAATGTTTTTAAAAGTTTAAATTGGCTTGAATTTTTGGGTGTTACAAACGTCACCTTTGGAAATGGTAATAAACTACCCATTTCACATACTGGTTATTTTATGGTCTCGCCGAATATCAAATTGAATGATGTGTTGCTGGTTCCTAATATGGAGAAAAATCTTCTCTCTGTTAGTAAGCTAACCTCTGACAATCATTTGTAGGGATGTCAAAAAGTCCCGTGGGACCCCGTTCCCGTAGGGGCCCCGTCCCGTTTGGGGTAAATTTTGAAAGAATATTGGGGGTGGGGACGGGGGTGGGGGCAAGGTTAACCCCCGTTTTAATTTCGGGGGAGGGGGCGGGGGTAGGCAATCCCGTCCCGAAACCCCCATGGGGACCCCGTTAATAAGTTACACATATATTTACATATATTAATTATATAAATATAATAAACAATAACATGATTTCGAGCTTCCAAAATTCATCAAAAACATGTTTTTAAGTTGTTAGTATAATGTTTTTAAGATGTCATAACTTTTTTATTTTTAACATATAAAATTTTGCTATAAATAATTATTTGTTACTTAAAAAATAGTGTATTTTAGCCTAGATAACAACTTCTTTTAGCAAAAAAAAGGGCAACCCAAAATCAACCGGGGGCGGGGGAACGGGGGCGGGGGTGGGGGTAATAAAGGGGATTCGGGGGCGGGGGCGGGGGTAGGAAGGTTGAACATTTCGGGGGCGGGGGCGGGGGATGCACTTCCCATCCCGTTTTCCCCCGTTGACATCCCTAATCATTTGGATGTTTTGTTTTCCTATCCTTACTTTTATATTCAGGGTTGCATGTCGAAAAAGATTCTAGCTCAAGGAAGATGTGAGAATGGCTTGTATGTTTTGAGCTCAAGCCCCCATTCTCTCGTTGCTGCCTCACCGTTGAAGGCCTCTTTTGAGCTTTGGCATTTACGATTAGGACATGTGTCCTTTGACACTATTTTACTTTTTAATAAAATGGGGAGTTTATGTGTTACCTCCATCTTACCTAAACCAGTTTTATGTTCGGCTTGTCAAATGTCTAAAGGACGTCGATTATCTTTTGATATTAATGTAAAAAGGGCATTACACCCATTGGATTTAGTGCACTGTGATTTGTGGGGCCCATCGCCGGTTTCATCGGTTGATGGTTACCGCTATTATGCTCTTTTTGTGGATGATTTTTCCCGGTTCAGTTGGCTTTACCCGTTACGCTCAAAATCTAAATTTCATATTGCCTTGCCTATATATATGAACCTTGTTCAAAAATCAGTTCTCTACCAAGATCAAAGTGTTTCAAAGTGATGGAGGTACAGAGTTTTTGAATCATACTATTCGACGCCTGTTTGAAGAAAATGGAACCCTTCATCGTTTATCTTGCCCATATACCCCAAAACAAAATGGTCGGGTTGAACGGAAACACCGTCATGTGGTTGAAACCGGATTGGCAATGCTCTTTAACGGTCGTGTTCCACCAACTTATTGGGTAGATGCTTTTTCTTTGGTAGCCTATATAATCAATCGTCTCCCATCACCAGTTCTGGATGGAAAATCACCATTTGAGGTCTTATTTTCATGCAAGCCTTCGTATAGCAACTTTCGTGCTTTCGCATGTCGAGTGTACCCTTATTTACGTGACTATGCGGCTAACAAACTAAGCCTGAGGAGCCTTCCATGTATTTTTTTTGGGCTACTCACCTCAATATAAAGGATATAAATGCTTGGATCCTACCACCTCTCGAATTTTCATCACCCGGCATGCCCGTTTTGATGAAAGTTGTTCCCGCTTTCTAGGAACCCATTAATTGAGGATGCCTCCTTACTCCCACTGCATTCATTTTTGGATGAAGGTATCAAGACCTCCACACAACCTCTACCCACACCATCTTCACCGACTCCTGTCACTAGCCCTTATGGGTTCTGTTTGGATGAGACAACTAGTACTAGGCCATCCACTGTGGACCCGCCTCACTCGCCGACTCTCCTACTAGGTTGTCATTCATGTCGTCAGATGGGTCGGCTGTCCCGATCGTTGGTTCTCACCCTTACACTGCTCCTCATCTTGAGCCCACCTCCATTGTTGAGCCAGATGACCCTCCTGCATCGATTGTCGATCCACCTTCTCCTTTGACAACCTCTCACCCTATGGTGACTCGGTCTAAGTCAGACATCTTCAAATCGAAACATAGGGCGGATATTACTCATACCTCACGTCATGCTCTCTTTGCTGCTTTATTCGGTTCTCGTGATCCTAAGGGTTTTTAATCAGCCATCAAAAGCGCACATTGTTTAGATGCTATGCAACAAGAGCTTAGTGCACTTTCTAATAATTACATGTGGTCACTTGTGCCTCGCCCGAAATATCATAATGTCGTTGGTTCTAAATGGCTTTTTCGCACTAAATATCGTTCTGATGGGTCCATTGAGCGCTACAAAGCTCGTCTTGTAGCTCAAGGGTTCAGTCAAATACCGGGGCTTGACTACTCTCAAACGTTTAGTCCGGTTGTTAAATCCTCTACCATTCACGTTGTTCTATCTTTGGCAGTCATTAATAATTTGAGACTTCATCAACTTGATGTAAACAGTGCTTTTCTCCACGGGCACTTGACTGAACGGGTTTTCATGGAGCAACCTCCAGGGTTTACTGACTCTCGATTTCCTGATCATGTTTGTCTCCTCAACAAAGCTATTTATGGCCTCAAACAGGCTCCACGTGCATGGTTTCAACGCCTCAACAATTTCTTACTTCAGAATGGCTTCACGTGCAGTCGGTCTGATCCATCCTTGTTTGTATTCTCGCATGATTCATGTCTTATGTACCTATTAGTGTATGTTGATGATCTCATCTTAACCGGTAACCAAGAGCATGTTCTTGCATCCTCCACTTCTCGATTGCATAGCGAATTTTCCATCAAAGACCTTGGTGATCTGAACTACTTTCTTGGACTTGAAGTTACTAGGACCAATGATGGGTTGTTCCTAAGTCAATTAAAGTATGCTCATGACATCCTTCAACGAGCTAATCTTCTTGACGCTAAGCCCGTCCACACTCCTTTAGCATCTAATGAGGTGCTTAGCACTCATGGTGATCCATTTGAAGACCCGACTCTCTATCGGTCTCTTGTAGGAGCTCTTCAATACTTGACTATTACTCGACATGATATCTCCTATGTTGTGATCCAAGTGAGCTAGTTTCTACAGTGCCCCACTACTACTCACTACCAGCATGTCAAACACATTTTTTGGTACATTAAAGGTAATGGGTTTTGGTCATAAGACATCCTATGTGCTCATACAAACCCTAATGCTTGGATCTAGGTTTCTCTATTGTACATGCAAGTTATCCAAGACTATAAACCCTAATTCTAGCATATGGAAATCGATATTAACATATAATTAGGTTTAAGATGTTACCTTGATTGTTATGTAGTAATAACAATCCCAATTCCTCCTTGAATTGACTTTGGAAGGCTTAGAGTCACAAGTGTCACTCCTCTAATGGCTCATAAACACCATAAGCAAGAGGATGAAGAGGAGAGAGGTTAGAGGCTGCCAAAACTCGTGTGAAACCCTAGCAAGAAGCTTAGCCACGTTTTTGGTCCTATAAGGGATCTATATATAGTGAGGCAATTAGGGTTATCTAACATGGAAACCCTAATTTGGATGCTTAAGCCCTAAGCAACCCATGGAGCCCTTTCCATAAGGCCTTGGACGATTTCATATGGGCTTCCCCCATAGAATTCGTCCACCTTATGATATGAGGCAATCCATGACCCAAATTGTAATTATCTTATAATTACAATTCCAGTCCCTTAAGTTTAATTAATATCTTTTAGTCACAAAACTAATTACCAATTAATTATTGACTAATATTAATTAAATAATATGATTTCTCCTTTAATATATTATTCCCATAATATATTAATAAATCATAGTTAATCCTTTCTCTCCATAATTCATCCTATCAAGTTGCTTTGGTGAAGGCAACCCAAAAGGACCATGCACCATCGGGTCAAGTACATACCAAAATAGTTATGGACTTAGACACTAATCCAACAGTCTCCCACTTGGATAAGTCTAACAACTATTATGCGTATGACTTCAGATCTTGATCTACAATCGTAGCTTTCCAAAGCCGCTGTCAACTCTGATCATATCAGATACGCGTGTCCTTAGATAAGGGATCATATATTCCTCCATTCTAGATATCATATGAGACATGATTTCAAATCATTCTCTTTGTACTATATCTTGATTCCCGATTTATGACGACTGACTAATTAAACAAATCAAATTAGCCCTAGCCCGACCGAGCATTTACGTTTGTCATCACAAAATCATCGAGGGGCCCAAAGATATCGCTTTTATCCTACTTTGGATAGAAGGAACGGATAAACTTTGATACAATGCTTGCTTGCACTTACTCACCGAATCACACACAACAATATGTTTTATAACACCAAGTTACTAGTGCGTTTACATATTATCAATGTGCAACCGATTTGCAAGATACAACTCACACATCTCGGTTTCAAGAATATAAGATGTTATCGTCTCACCAATCACTCGTGATACAATTCATGGAGTGATCCAAGTGAGCGTGGGTTTAATCCAATGCTCAAATCATATTCATAAGCACTCATGAACGTTGCAGCAAACATTTGCTTATGTCTAATACTCTTTTAGACAATCCACACACCAATTCACGACAATCTTCATTCATATCTACTTCCAACATATGAACGACTGTGGCCCGTTCGAATAATTCGATTATTCTTAATAAATTCAATTATTCTGGAAGTCAAAACATGCAAATATGAAACACAAGAATAATACTAATCCCATATGGCCTCAAACCTTTGAGTATAAATAAAACTCCTTTTATTTATCACCATATCGGTTACTCATTATTTGTCATTTCGGGTAATCAAATTCTTACTTGAATTACTACACTTGTCCCATGCTCTTAGCACGCACACAATGTTTACCTATGGTTCTTACTTTTGTGAAATAGATAAAATTGAACACGTTTCCAATCATTCTCATTTCACAACTCCAAATCCTTTTTCATAAGTGTGAGAATATCAAATTCTTGTTACTTATAAAATATGCTAGATTCTAACATTCTATGCAATGATCCTTTCGTAATGTCATTGCACCTAAGTCACAAAGACTATTGCCAATGATATTACAAAGTCCTCTATCGGACATTGTTACAAGACAATTCCTTAGATATGATGTCTCTCACTCAAAGTACATTCCTTTGAACATCCTTTTGCATAAAAGTTTCTAATCTAGACATAGAGTTGTCAATATTCAATTCCCAATATGGACACGCTTCCATATTTTCCATATGACAACTCATTCTTAATAGAATCTTATCTATTCGTAATGATGTCGATATGGTCCATCCAATATGAAACATTTCCACAATTTCCATATGACAACTCATTCTTAATAGAATCTTTTCTATTCATAATAATGTCGATACGGTCCATCCAATACCATGCTTCCAACTACTCACAAGCGACCAATTCTCGTCAAACTTTAGATTGTCCTTTGATAGTTGTTTAATTATTTTAGTCAAAACCAATTCTAGTCCCTTTTCCCTCTAAATGCGCTCGACATTTGGAAAATTTTAGAATGGTCAAACATTAAAGCATTTGCAATCGATCCTATACCCGAAGCGTATGGGACACGACACATAATGTTTTATTTGCTATGTTCTCAAAATTCGAATTGTGAAGAGGAATGCCGTAATCATAATCGAAATTTTAAGAACACACTATGTACCTTTGACTAAATTTTATTAACATTCCACAACCTAAGCCTTTAGATTTGAAATGAAGCATAATATTCTCTCCCTTAATTATAGCAAAACAACTTTACAACCCTTACGACTTTGCAAGGTATAACTCTTGTTTTCTATAATTAATATTGCCAACTTGCAATACGTTCCATAACAATCATAACTTTTATGCTCCCACTATCATGATGATTACTATAAAACATAACACTTATGCTCCCACTAGCTTTGACATGTATTCAGAAACAGCTTAACTTTCAGAAAAACAATGCTTATTGAATTTATTAAGTTCATGTTTCTAATACTTAGTGCTTTGATAATCTTTTATCAAGGTTTCTTGAACTTATACACATTTGCCTTCGATAATTCATATGTGTGTCTAAACACTTAAGACTAATTGCCAAACCTCACAATTCAAATTATGGAAAGGGATACCGTAACCATAATTGAATTCGAGAAGGCAATTTTACAATCACTATCTTCTTAAAATCTTTCTTAGTGAAAGCATTTCCTCACAATCATTTTCATGAAGGAGGAAATCTTACGACACTTAGATTTAAACGGTGTATGTGTTCTTATCCATGTGAATTTGTTAAAACCAAAGTTTATGACAAATTCAAACTCATATGGACCGAACTTTCTTAGTCTTGATTTCTTGCCTTATGGTAGCACAGCTGCCCACCATGTCTTCCAAGTAGTTAAGCAACTCACCCTTTCCTATCAATGTACCTTTCATTGATTAAGGTGCTTTGCCTTTTATGCGTTCAAAATGAGAACTCATAGGACTCACATGCATAATTAAATTGATTGGATTGGCACAGAAACAAAATAATGTCAACACGATAGGTTGTAAACCTCAACTCGTGTGCTAGTGATGATCGATAAGGTCTATTTGATTTGTTCTTGAAACCTTTCAAGACCAATAAGACTCCCACTGACTCCTTGACATATAAGATTCTCTTGTCAACAACCATTTCTTGACAAACAAATATTCAAGAGTTAGTGTAGCTTTTATCAAAACACTTCATAAATTGGTTCTAGTTGGTCTTTGTCTTATCCAAGACATCACAACTTTCCACATTTGATGAATGTTATAAACCTTTAATACTTTTCACTCATTGTCACAATCTTAACTTTAAGACTTGTCATTGGAACGAAGTATGATTGACTTCTTGATTTAACCATTTCTTCAGTCCTTGATTCCTCTTCTTAAACATACAATTGTACTAAGACTCACTTAGAGGATCAATTGAGATATGGTTCTTAATCATTAAGACTTATCATAAAGCATAAAAGCTACTCTCCCTTCTTCTTAGAATGGAGAAACTTTTATCTTTCTGCCTACTTGATTCTTCTTATTCGTTTTGCTATTGATTTAAACTTCTTCAATCAATTCATATTTACACTTAATCTTGTAAGTATAATCATATTTACTAAACCTTTAGTGAATCATGACGAATATCATTGTTACTCTTATGGTGGACTTGATCAACACGCAACTTTGTGTGCTCGATCTCCTAGTCCTTCACTTGACACTTTGTCAATGAATTAGTCTAATTTCCAAAATACAAAATTTCTCATTCATCGTGCAACCAAGTTGCATGATTCCAAATTTATGTCCAATTGAAACTTGGGCGATGAGAAACTCTCCCTATTTGGTAAATTCTCGACTTTTCCATAAATAAGAATCATATCCATTTGTTGTAGAAATATGCAAACACCAATTTTCATAACGATTTCATTGCAAGGAAATAAACAAATAAATAAATAAGTCAAACGAAAATTTATTTTATTTATAAAAGCAGCGGAAAACATTTGTCCTTACAATGCAAAATCCACTGAAAACTATGTATTTCAAAAGAAAAAATTTCTAACAACTCTATCATAACTATCTAAGCTCAAAATCTAATCTTCAAGTCCATGTGATCAAGATCCATTCCTTGTGATTAGCTTCATCTTGCTCTTTCACCAAGCTTCCTTTTTTTTCACCGATCCTGTAAAACATTCAAATGCAATCTTATCACATTAAGTATTAAGAATCTAGAATAGAAGCTTAAAAGAGTTAATTAATGGATTTTACCTATATTAGAGCCATACGTTTCGACTCTCCCATCTCTTAGATCTCTTAGGTAAATAAGGCAACTTCGTCTCCAATGCCCTTTCTCTTGGCAATAAAAGCAGATTGACTCTCTTGGAACAAGACATGGAACTACTTCAGACATTGCCTTTCTCTTATGATCAAACTTTTAGATCATATCATGTCTTTCGTTGCCATTGTCTATATCCATAGAGGTCTTGAAGACAGATTCACCAATCAACTTTGCTTTTCTAGTGCGCCAAACCATTGCTGATTCAGCAACAATAAGCATATAGGTGAGATCTATAAGGGTCACGTTGCGGTTCATCATATAGTACTCTCTTACGAACTCACTATATGAGTTAGGAAGTGACTGAAGAACCCAATCAACAGCCATTTCCTCACAGACAACGGATCCCAACATTCTTAACCTATCAATGTGTGACTTCATCCCTAGGACGTGTGCACACACTGACTTTCCTTCTTTATGTTTACTTGCCAAAAGGGCTTGAGTGATCTTGAACTTTTCAAGCCTTCGAACTTGTGGGTTAGGGAGAATAATTGGAGGAGGAGGAGGAAGTGAAGCATGATTTCTTGTTCCTCGATCGAATCGTGGAATATCATCTTCATGTGGAATGCTTGTTCCACAGAATTTGGGAAAACCATAGTTGTCGAACTTTGACATCTACAATACGGGAGAAAACGAATTCAATTTAGTTGATTGAATGAGTCCTTAGCAAATCACCCAAATGAGATACTAAGGCTAGGACCCAACACAATATTCTACAACTCGGGAGAGGGATGTCGTAACCCTAATTGCAGAATATTTGAAGGTAAGTGAATGACGATTCACTAATTTCCACCACGAAAAACGAAAAAGAATTTAAGCTTTAAATCTATGAAAACTCCTAGATCCTTTGAGATTCATTGAACTTTCAATGGCATGTTTAAATCTCGATATGCCCCTCTTGTTTGTGACTGGGATGTCGAGGATCACAAAGCGGGTGTGAATAACC
The DNA here is from genome assembly GCF_051521515.1 of Lactuca serriola. NCBI lineage: Eukaryota > Viridiplantae > Streptophyta > Magnoliopsida > Asterales > Asteraceae > Lactuca > Lactuca serriola. The sequence continues at coordinate 252,868,590 of NC_136410.1, read as the reverse complement.
ATGCAAATCTACACGGTGCCCTCACATGTTACAGTCACCTATTCGATGTGCCGGTAAACCACACACGCTCCACCGAACTATGACAAACATTGAGTCACCCTTTGCTACCTTTGCTTAGAACCATTTAGTGTGCCGGTAAACCACACACGCTCCACTAACGTCTTCGCAAGGGCACAAAGTGTAATTTCATGGAATTGCATCAATTCACTTTTGCCTAAGTAACTAAGATTGGGAATTTTTAAAACATTTAGTTACTTTTGTACTTTATTATACTTATAATGAAAGGTTTCGTCCTATCCTACCCGTTCGGCTAACGACCCTCCACTAGTCAAGAGTGCGGTGGGTAAGAGTGGATACCCATTCAATCGTCATTTTATAGGCAATTTCCTTAAACACCCCTTATAGAACAGCTTCGTGAATGAGGCCTACTAACGGTAAGACTGACTTTTACTCATACATATATATAATGTTAGACTTTTAATGTTATATATAGTATAGGGTGTATTTTATACTTTCAAAATACTAGGTGGTCTAATTTAACAATTATACTTTTAATTCAATTAAATTGTAAACCTAAACTTTTATGGATTTATTAAACCTCTTTTAATTATACACCTTAATTAATTAGTAAAACCATAAGGGTGTGATTTGAACTTTTTCAAAACAATACTAGAGTTTTAGAATTTAACATTCCTAATTAAACTTTTAATCAACTTTTAAATTCCAAAACTTGAGGGCAAGTTTTGAAACATTTCAAACATTAGGGTTTAGAATTTAAATATACATCAAAATTAAACAATTAATCAAAATTTAAATTCCAAAACTTAAGGGCAAGTTTTGAAACATTTCAAAACATTAGGGTTTTCACTATGTAAATTTCAAAACAACAAAACTTTTGGGTTCAAATTTAAACTATAAAACTTAAGGGGAAAATATGAAACTTTTCATAATAACAAGGATCAAATAACAAATAATCTAAATTAACAATTAAACACATAATTATCCATATTTGATTTATTTAATGATTTCTTGCAAAATAATTTATCAATTTAGTCAAAATAATTAATCAATTATCACATAAGGAAACAATTATCTTATTAATTGATAAATATCTTCAATTAGATCAAGAATATAGTCAAATATATCATAAAATCGGATTTATATTGATCTAATATGATAAGGTAATTATCCCAAAGCAAAAACAACAAGAAATCCCGAGATATACTCCATCTGACGAGTTGACTCGTCGAGTCAAGCCTGGACTCGTCGAGTCACCATGGACTCGGCGAGTTCAGCTATGGACTCGGCGAGTCCAGCCTCTAGAAACCAAAAAAAAACGAATTTTTCAACCATATCAAGCATCAATACAATAGAAACCAATCTAGTCTCTGATACCACTGATGGGTTTTGGTCATAAGACATCCTATGTGCTCATACAAACCCTAATGTTTGGATCTAGGTTTCTCTATTGTACATGCAAGTTATCCAAGACTATAAACCCTAATTCTAGCATATGGAAATCGATATTAACATATAATTAGGTTTAAGATGTTACCTTGATTGTTATGTAGTAATAACAATCCGAATTCCTCATTGAATTGACTTTGGAAGGCTTAGAGTCACAAGTGTCACTCCTCTAATTGCTCACAAACACCATAAGCAAGAGGATGAAGAGGAGAAAGGTTAGAGGCTGCCAAAACTCGTGTGAAACCCTAGCAAGAAGCTTAGCCACGTTTTTGGTCCTATAAGGGATCTATATATAGTGAGGCAATTAGGGTTATCTAACATGGAAACCCTAATTTGGATGCTTAAGCCCTAAGCAACCCATGGAGCCCTTTCCATAAGGCCTTGGACGATTTCATATGGGCTTCCCCCTTAGAATTCGTCCACCTTATGATATAAGGCAATCCATGACCCAAATTGTAATTATCTTATAATTACAATTCCAGTCCCTTAAGTTTAATTAATATCTTTTAGTCACAAAACTAATTACCAATTAATTATTGACTAATATTAATTAAATAATATGATTTCTCCTTTAATATATTATTCCCATAATATATTAATAAATCATATTTAATCCTTTCTTTCCATAATTCATCCTATCAAGTTGCTTTGGTGAAGGCAACCCAAAAGGACCATGCACCATCGGGTCAAGTACATACCAAAATAGTTATGGACTTAGACACTAATCCAACAAAAGGGACTTTGTCTTTTGGTCTAACGTTCTCAAAGCCGTTGCATACCTCCGTCTTGGGGTACTCTGATGCTGATTGGGCTCGATGTTTGGAGACCCGAAGATCCACCTATGGTTACTCCATTTTTCTTGGTGGTAACCTAGTTTCTTGGAGTGCTAAGAAGCAACCAACAGTTTCTCGGTCCAGATGTGAATCTGAGTACCGTGCCATGGCTAACACCACTGCTGAGATCATTTGGATTACTCATCTATTACGTGAGTTACATGCTTTACCACCTGGTCACCCCACTTTGTTGTGTGACAATTAAAGTGCTCTGTTCGTCACTCAGAATCCGGTGGCGCACAACAGGGCCAAACATATTGACTTGGACTATCATTTCATTCGAGTGCTTGTCTCCTCCAGAAAACTTTGCACTCGGTTTGTTCCGACCAAGCTTCAGGTGGCTGATATTTTCACTAAAAGTCTTTCACGACCGCAGTTTGAGTTTCTACGCTCCAAGTTACGTCTCGGGCGGCCACCCTTTCGCTTGAGGGGGTATTAGTGTATCATGATTTAATTTGTTGTATCTTATGTCCTTAGGTTGTATTTTCCTCATTCTTGAGGTACCTTTTGTGTACATTTCTTCTCTATATATGTATTCCTTACCCACCTTTTGGGGTATCTGTTAATTAAATTAAGACAGATTACACCTATAATACATGACTACAAGTACATTGGGCCTAATCAAATATACATATGGGTAAAAAAGGGAAAACCAACAGTTTCTCGGTCCAGATGTGAATCTGAGTACCGTGCCATGGCTAACACCGCTGCTGAGATCATTTGGATTACTCATCTATTACGTGAGTTACATGCTTTACCACCTGGTCACCCCACTTTGTTGTGTGACAATTAAAGTGCTCTGTTCGTCACTCAGAATCCGGTGGCGCACAAAAGGGCCAAACATATTGACTTGGACTATCATTTCATTCGAGTGCTTGTCTCCTCCAGAAAACTTTGCACTCGGTTTGTTCCGACCAAGCTTCAGGTGGCTGATATTTTCACTAAAAGTCTTTCACGACCGCAGTTTGAGTTTCTACGCTCCAAGTTACGTCTCGGGCGGCCACCCTTTCGCTTGAGGGGGTATTAATGTATCATGATTTAATTTGTTGTATCTTATGTCCTTAGGTTGTATTTTCCTCATTCTTGAGGTACCTTTTGTGTACATTTCTTCTCTATATATGTATTCCTTACCTACCTTTTGGGGTATCTGTTAATTAAATTAAGACAGATTACACCTATAATACATGACTACGAGTACATTGGGCCTAATCAAATATACATATGGGTAAAAAAGGGAAAATCAAGAATCACTAAGTAGTGGAGAATCTTTTGGATGGAGGGTTTGTTTTGGTATCTTTCAATTTTAGTATGTTACAACGTTTCTTCTTTATGAAATGCATTATAAGATATGCTCAGCAACATTTGTCATTTTTACCAAAAAAAAAAAAAAAAACCCGACTATTTTAAAAATTAATTATTACACATGAAAAAAAAACAAAATTATAATTTTTTTGTGATATTTTTTACGAAAATAAAGACGGCAAGTTCTTACATATATAATTATAAAAATGCCAAAATATTACTATGTTATACTTAAACATTTAAAACTTAATACTAAACATTAAAATAAAATATGCTATAATATTTATTAAAAATAATTAATTAATAAATAATAAAACTTTTAAATTTAACTATAATTAAAAATTAAATAATAAAATAAGATAATATTTATTAAAAGTATTGATTGTATTAAAGATATATTTAATTTATATGGTTGAATTATTCAAACAAAAATTGTATTACTTTTTATATTATGACAAAATTTAATTTTAAATAATTTGCCTTTTAGCAAACTTTAATACTTATAAAATAAACTAAAAATATCTAAAAAAAAATTGTCCACTAGTGCATTATATACACCGAACAACGTGTTCATTTTACAAGCAATGAATTGGGTTCATCTCTATCGATATTATCTAGAAGAACTTGCACATAAAATAAAACTCAAACGGAGCATCTGAGAACAAGAAGAAATGGCGGACTCAATTGCAGAGCTCATCTTCATCCCTGCACCAGGGGTCGGTCACATCATCTCCACAATTGAGATCGCAAAACTGCTCGTGACTCGCGACCACCAACTCTCTATTACCGTCCTCGTCATTAACCAGCCGCCCACCTTCGGCTCCGGCTCCGCCATCACCACCTACATCCAATCATTAGCAAACACCACCATGGATCGTATCTCCTTCATCGAACTCCCTCAAGACAAAACCCCACAAGACTCAAAAGCTCCCATGGCCGCCTTCACTGATTTTATCAATAGTCACTGCAAACACGTAAGAAAAATTGTCGCCGACAAGATGAGTCAACCGGATTCAGGACGGGTCGCTGGGTTCGTCGTCGACATGTTCTGCACCGGGATGATAGATGTGGCAAACGAGTTTAATGTTCCGACATATGTGTTCTTCACTTCTAATGCTGCTTTTCTTGGATTTAAGTTGTACATCCAGACACTCTCTGATGATAATAATCAAGACGTTGTCCAGTTAAGCAACTCTGATTCCACCATTTCCGTTCCAAGTTTTGTTAAACCAGTGCCCACAAAAGTTTTTCCGACCATATGCCAGAGTCAAGAAGGACTGGACTTTGTTTTGGGATCTGCCCGGAAACTGAGAGAGGCGAAAGCAATCATCGTCAATACATTCTTGGAATTGGAAACACACGCTATCGATTCTTTATCGAAAGAAAGCACCATTCCGATGGTGTATCCAGTGGGCCCTATACTCAACCTAGAAGCCGGTGCCGGAAAAGCATCGAGTGATGATGATATCATCGCCTGGTTGGACACTCAACCACCTTCCTCGGTGGTGTTCCTGTGTTTTGGGAGCATGGGAAGTTTTGACGAGGATCAAGTAAAAGAGATAGCAAACGGTTTAGAAAGAAGTGGCCACCGTTTCCTGTGGTCGTTACGTCGACCTCCGTCGTATCAGACATCAAGAGCGCCAAGTGATTACGAGGACCCAGAAACGGTATTGCCGGAAGGATTCTTAGAGCGGACTGCCGGAATCGGAAAAGTAACGGGGTGGGTCCCGCAGGTGGCTGTGTTGGCTCATGTTGCAATCGGAGGATTTGTGTCTCACTGCGGGTGGAACTCGTTGTTGGAGAGCTTGTGGTTTGGTGTACCATCGGCGGCGTGGCCAATCTACGCCGAGCAGCAGATTAATGCGTTTGAAATGGTGGTGGAGCTTGGGTTGGCGGTGGAGATTAAGTTGGACTATAAGAAGGATTTTTTTAATCCGAAGGCTGATAAAGTCACGGCGGAGGAGATTGAAAGTGGGGTAAGACGATTGATGGAGGATAACAAGGTGAGAACAGAGGTTAAAGAAATGAGAGAGAAGAGCAGAGCAGCGGTGGTGGAGGGAGGTTCGTCGTATGCTTCTGTAGGGCGTCTTATTCTGGACGTTAAACGAAACATCTTATGAATTGTTTAGTTGTGACTTGTGTTCTTGTATTGTACCAAAGTTTGTTGATAGAGAGATATGAGTTTCGAAAGTGTTTAGAGTGGGAGACTTAGAAGTAAAAAGAGAAAATAATTATGACGTTTGCCTATATACCATGTGGATCGAAAGAGAGGGAGGGATGAACTCTTTCAGCCGTTGAGATCTTAAATTCATTTTCAAAGTGTTCATGTAAGAAGGTGAGGTACATATACCTAACTAGTGATAATTTTTAAAGAATCCTTTTCAATCTTATTAACAGAAAAAGAATAGTTATTCTCAGTCATGTGTCATTTTTTCCACAATTTTCATTTTTTTTTTCTCTTTTCAAATTTAAATAAAATCATGTTGATTAGCATTTAAGAACAAATCAAATTCATAATCCCTAATTAGTTGGGATTAATTGTAATCCCTTAAAATCAGCCGTTTAATAATTATCATATTATATCGGTAGTTGGTAAAAACAATTCAGAAAATCATGCCATAAAATCAAAATCAAAATCAAAATCAACTTTTGTTACTCTGCGTAAAATCAAAATCAAAATTCAAACCCTTCTTAAAATCATGGCCGTAATTTGCGCATCGATTGTCCCTTTATATTGGCAACACGACCAGATAACGGATTGATTTGTATTTTTTCTAAGCATACATTGATTGAAACCTAATGACTTCATTTTCTCGATTAATTGGTTAAGTATGTTTGAATCCACAAAGGTTTGAAGAATTTTCATCCCTTCTTGACTCTTCATGTTGTTTTGCTTCGTGATTAACTCGTCTTTTCATTCTTGTTATCGGTTACGACTTTTTACAGTAAACACGGGTTGCTCTGGTTTGATGAAGACGGACACAAATCGGACTAACTTTACTCACCACTACTTATCCTTACCAACGTCGCACCCCACACCACTCACTACCGTCACATCCTTGCTCAACGGAGACTTGATCCACCGTCTTTCTTCCCGTACTACCACAACAATCACATCTTATGTTCTTAGTCTTACAATGTTATATATTTTGGGGTTTTTGACACTTTGTTTAATTTCCACGGGGTTAAGGACCAAAGAATTAAGGTAAAAGTCATAGACATTTTTTCTCCCTTTGCCTAATCAAGAAATCCATCGCACCTTCAATAAGAAACTCAAGCATAGCATCAGTTATTATTATTCACAGGTTTGCACTTAGCCGCTTGGACCAACTTCAATGCTAGCACTATAAATCGCACTATTTTTATGTAGAAAACCCACAAAAACCATTTTCAAATGCAACCGTACACTAAAAATTAACATTAAAAACATATTTTAATATTATAATTATAAAAGTAATACTTTCTTATTATTAAATAAGGGTTAAAAATAAATATATGAAATATTATAATGTGTATATGTTTAGTGGTGATGGTGATGAATAGTTCCATACAAGTTTGCTAATTTGCTTAGCACCACACCAAATTGTTGGCAAGTTTACAGGTCCATTGGATCAAATTGAGTCTTGCAAATGTTTTGCAGGTACGTTGGAGTTGCTCTTAGCCATTTGGTTTTCTTTTACAAAAATTACTTCAACTATTATTTATTATAATTTTTAATGGTTTGTTTTTGTGTAGTGCAATGGTAGTTAAGGGTAACTTTAAGTACTTAAATGCCCTGTATATAGAATTGTTGTGCTAATGTTCTAATGCTTTATGATGTATGTGAAAAGGTTTCATTTTTTTTATCTTTGGTTTACTAGGGTTAAGTTAAACATCGTTGTTTTTCAATTTGAGATCGAATTCAAGGGTTGGTAAAAGAATTATTGAGGAAAGATGGATGTTGATAATTATGGTGAAATTAGCCATTTGGTTTTCTTTTACAAAAATTACTTCAACTATTATTTATTATTATTTTTAATGGCTTGTTTTTGTGTAGTGCAATGGTAGTTAAGGGTAACTTTAAGTACTTAGATGCCCTGTATATAGAATTGTTGTGCTAATGTTCTAATGCTTTATGATGTATGTGAAAAGGTTTCATTTTTTTTTTATCTTTGGTTTACTAGGGTTAAGTTAAACATCGTTGTTTTTCAATTTGAGATCGAATTCAAGGGTTGGTAAAAGAATTATTGAGGAAAGATGGATGTTGATAATTATGGTGAAATTAGCCATTTGGTTTTCTTTTACAAAAATTACTTCAACTATTATTTATTATTATTTTTAATGGCTTGTTTTTGTGTAGTGCAATGGTAGTTAAGGGTAACTTTAAGTACTTAGATGCCCTGTATATAGAATTGTTGTGCTAATGTTCTAATGCTTTATGATGTATGTGAAAAGGTTTCATTTTTTTTTATCTTTGGTTTACTAGGGTTAAGTTAAACATCGTTGTTTTTCAATTTGAGATCGAATTCAAGGGTTGGTAAAAGAATTATTGAGGAAAGATGGATGTTGATAATTATGGTGAAATTAGCCATTTGGTTTTCTTTTACAAAAATTACTTCAACTATTATTTATTATTATTTTTAATGGCTTGTTTTTGTGTAGTGCAATGGTAGTTAAGGGTAACTTTAAGTACTTAGATGCCCTGTATATAGAATTGTTGTGCTAATGTTCAAATGCTTTATGATGTATGTGAAAAGGTTTCATTTTTTTTTTATCTTTGGTTTACTAGGGTTAAGTTAAACATCGTTGTTTTCAATTTGAGATCGAATTCAAGGGTTGGTAAAAGAATTATTGAGGAAAGATGGATGTTGATAATTATGGTGAAATTAGCCATTTGGTTTTCTTTTACAAAAATTACTTCAACTATTATTTATTATTATTTTTAATGGCTTGTTTTTGTGTAGTGCAATGGTAGTTAAGGGTAACTTTAAGTACTTAGATGCCCTGTATATAGAATTGTTGTGCTAATGTTCTAATGCTTTATGATGTATGTGAAAAGGTTTCATTTTTTTTATCTTTGGTTTACTAGGGTTAAGTTAAACATCGTTGTTTTTCAATTTGAGATCGAATTCAAGGGTTGGTAAAAGATTTATTGAGGAAAGATGGATGTTGATAATTATGGTGAAATTAGCCATTTGGTTTTCTTTTACAAAAATTACTTCAACTATTATTTATTATTATTTTTAATGGCTTGTTTTTGTGTAGTGCAATGGTAGTTAAGGGTAACTTTAAGTACTTAGATGCCCTGTATATAGAATTGTTGTGCTAATGTTCTAATGCTTTATGATGTATGTGAAAAGGTTTCATTTTTTTTTAATCTTTGGTTTACTAGGGTTAAGTTAAACATCGTTGTTTTTCAATTTGAGATCGAATTCAAGGGTTGGTAAAAGAATTATTGAGGAAAGATGGATGTTGATAATTATGGTGAAATTAGCCATTTGGTTTTCTTTTACAAAAATTACTTCAACTATTATTTATTATTATTTTTAATGGCTTGTTTTTGTGTAGTGCAATGGTAGTTAAGGGTAACTTTAAGTACTTAGATGCCCTGTATATAGAATTGTTGTGCTAATGTTCTAATGCTTTATGATGTATGTGAAAAGGTTTCATTTTTTTTTTTATCTTTGGTTTACTAGGGTTAAGTTAAACATCGTTGTTTTTCAATTTGAGATCGAATTCAAGGGTTGGTAAAAGAATTATTGAGGAAAGATGGATGTTGATAATTATGGTGAAATTAGCCATTTGGTTTTCTTTTACAAAAATTACTTCAACTATTATTTATTATTATTTTTAATGGCTTGTTTTTGTGTAGTGCAATGGTAGTTAAGGGTAACTTTAAGTACTTAGATGCCCTGTATATAGAATTGTTGTGCTAATGTTCTAATGCTTTATGATGTATGTGAAAAGGTTTCATTTTTTTTTATCTTTGGTTTACTAGGGTTAAGTTAAACATCGTTGTTTTTCAATTTGAGATCGAATTCAAGGGTTGGTAAAAGAATTATTGAGGAAAGATGGATGTTGATAATTATGGTGAAATTAGCCATTTGGTTTTCTTTTACAAAAATTACTTCAACTATTATTTATTATTATTTTTAATGGCTTGTTTTTGTGTAGTGCAATGGTAGTTAAGGGTAACTTTAAGTACTTAGATGCCCTGTATATAGAATTGTTGTGCTAATGTTCAAATGCTTTATGATGTATGTGAAAAGGTTTCATTTTTTTTTTATCTTTGGTTTACTAGGGTTAAGTTAAACATCGTTGTTTTCAATTTGAGATCGAATTCAAGGGTTGGTAAAAGAATTATTGAGGAAAGATGGATGTTGATAATTATGGTGAAATTAGCCATTTGGTTTTCTTTTACAAAAATTACTTCAACTATTATTTATTATTATTTTTAATGGCTTGTTTTTGTGTAGTGCAATGGTAGTTAAGGGTAACTTTAAGTACTTAGATGCCCTGTATATAGAATTGTTGTGCTAATGTTCTAATGCTTTATGATGTATGTGAAAAGGTTTCATTTTTTTTATCTTTGGTTTACTAGGGTTAAGTTAAACATCGTTGTTTTTCAATTTGAGATCGAATTCAAGGGTTGGTAAAAGATTTATTGAGGAAAGATGGATGTTGATAATTATGGTGAAATTAGCCATTTGGTTTTCTTTTACAAAAATTACTTCAACTATTATTTATTATTATTTTTAATGGCTTGTTTTTGTGTAGTGCAATGGTAGTTAAGGGTAACTTTAAGTACTTAGATGCCCTGTATATAGAATTGTTGTGCTAATGTTCTAATGCTTTATGATGTATGTGAAAAGGTTTCATTTTTTTTTAATCTTTGGTTTACTAGGGTTAAGTTAAACATCGTTGTTTTTCAATTTGAGATCGAATTCAAGGGTTGGTAAAAGAATTATTGAGGAAAGATGGATGTTGATAATTATGGTGAAATTAGCCATTTGGTTTTCTTTTACAAAAATTACTTCAACTATTATTTATTATTATTTTTAATGGCTTGTTTTTGTGTAGTGCAATGGTAGTTAAGGGTAACTTTAAGTACTTAGATGCCCTGTATATAGAATTGTTGTGCTAATGTTCTAATGCTTTATGATGTATGTGAAAAGGTTTCATTTTTTTTTATCTTTGGTTTACTAGGGTTAAGTTAAACATCGTTGTTTTTCAATTTGAGATCGAATTCAAGGGTTGGTAAAAGAATTATTGAGGAAAGATGGATGTTGATAATTATGGTGAAATTAGCCATTTGGTTTTCTTTTACAAAAATTACTTCAACTATTATTTATTATTATTTTTAATGGCTTGTTTTTGTGTAGTGCAATGGTAGTTAAGGGTAACTTTAAGTACTTAGATGCCCTGTATATAGAATTGTTGTGCTAATGTTCTAATGCTTTATGATGTATGTGAAAAGGTTTCATTTTTTTTATCTTTGGTTTACTAGGGTTAAGTTAAACATCGTTGTTTTTTAATTTGAGATCGAATTCAAGGGTTGGTAAAAGAATTAATGAGGAAAGATGGATGTTGATAATTATGGTGAAATTAGCCATTTGGTTTTCTTTTACAAAAATTACTTCAACTATTATTTATTATTATTTTTAATGGCTTGTTTTTGTGTAGTGCAATGGTAGTTAAGGGTAACTTTAAGTACTTAGATGCCCTGTATATAGAATTGTTGTGCTAATGTTCTAATGCTTTATGATGTATGTGAAAAGGTTTCATTTTTTTTTATCTTTGGTTTACTAGGGTTAAGTTAAACATCGTTGTTTTTCAATTTGAGATCGAATTCAAGGGTTGGTAAAAGAATTATTGAGGAAAGATGGATGTTGATAATTATGGTGAAATTAGCCATTTGGTTTTCTTTTACAAAAATTACTTCAACTATTATTTATTATTATTTTTAATGGCTTGTTTTTGTGTAGTGCAATGGTAGTTAAGGGTAACTTTAAGTACTTAGATGCCCTGTATATAGAATTGTTGTGCTAATGTTCTAATGCTTTATGATATATGTGAAAAGGTTTCATTTTTTTTATCTTTGGTTTACTAGGGTTAATTTAAACATCGTTGTTTTTCAATTTGAGATCGAATTCAAGGGTTGGTAAAAGAATTATTGAGGAAAGATGGATGTTGATAATTATGGTGAAATTAGCCATTTGGTTTTCTTTTACAAAAATTACTTCAACTATTATTTATTATTATTTTTAATGGCTTGTTTTTGTGTAGTGCAATGGTAGTTAAGGGTAACTTTAAGTACTTAGATGCCCTGTATATAGAATTGTTGTGCTAATGTTCTAATGCTTTATGATGTATGTGAAAAGGTTTCATTTTTTTTTTATCTTTGGTTTACTAGGGTTAAGTTAAACATCGTTGTTTTTCAATTTGAGATCGAATTCAAGGGTGTGTAAAAGAATTATTGAGGAAAGATGGATGTTGATAATTATGGTGAAATTAGCCATTTGGTTTTCTTTTACAAAAATTACTTCAACTATTATTTATTATTAATTTTAATGGCTTGTTTTTATGTAGTGCAATGGTAGTTAAGGGTAACTTTAAGTACTTAGATGCCCTGTATATAGAATTGTTGTGCTAATATTCTAATGCTTTATGATGTATGTGAAAAGGTTTCATTTTTTTTTTATCTTAGGTTTACTAGGGTTAAGTTAAACATCGTTGTTTTTCAATTTGAGATCGAATTCAAGGGTTGGTAAAAGAATTATTGAGGAAAGATGGATCTTGATAATTATGGTGAAATTAGCCATTTGGTTTTCTTTTACAAAAATTACTTCAACTATTATTTATTATTATTTTTAATGGCTTGTTTTTGTGTAGTGCAATGGTAGTTAAGGGTATCTTTAAGTACTTAGATGCCCTGTATATAGAATTGTTGTGCTAATGTTCTAATGCTTTATGATGTATGTGAAAAGGTTTCATTTTTTTTTATCTTTGGTTTACTAGGGTTAAGTTAAACATCGTTGTTTTTTAATTTGAGATCGAATTCAAGGGTTGGTAAAAGAATTAATGAGGAAAGATGGATGTTGATAATTATGGTGAAATTAGCCATTTGGTTTTCTTTTACAAAAATTACTTCAACTATTATTTATTATTATTTTTAATGGCTTGTTTTTGTGTAGTGCAATGGTAGTTAAGGGTAACTTTAAGTACTTAGATGCCCTGTATATAGAATTGTTGTGCTAATGTTCTAATGCTTTATGATGTATGTGAAAAGGTTTCATTTTTTTTTTTTATCTTTGGTTTACTAGGGTTAAGTTAAACATCGTTGTTTTTCAATTTGAGATCGAATTCAAGGGTTGGTAAAAGAATTATTGAGGAAAGATGGATGTTGATAATTATGGTGAAATTAGCCATTTGGTTTTCTTTTACAAAAATTACTTCAACTATTATTTATTATTATTTTTAATGGCTTGTTTTTGTGTAGTGCAATGGTAGTTAAGGGTAACTTTAAGTACTTAGATGCCCTGTATATAGAATTGTTGTGCTAATGTTCTAATGCTTTATGATGTATGTGAAAAGGTTTCATTTTTTTTATCTTTGGTTTACTAGGGTTAATTTAAACATCGTTGTTTTTCAATTTGAGATCGAATTCAAGGGTTGGTAAAAGAATTATTGAGGAAAGATGGATGTTGATAATTATGGTGAAATTAGCCATTTGGTTTTCTTTTACAAAAATTACTTCAACTATTATTTATTATTATTTTTAATGGCTTGTTTTTGTGTAGTGCAATGGTAGTTAAGGGTAACTTTAAGTACTTAGATGCCCTGTATATAGAATTGTTGTGCTAATGTTCTAATGCTTTATGATGTATGTGAAAAGGTTTCATTTTTTTTTTATCTTTGGTTTACTAGGGTTAAGTTAAACATCGTTGTTTTTCAATTTGAGATCGAATTCAAGGGTGTGTAAAAGAATTATTGAGGAAAGATGGATGTTGATAATTATGGTGAAATTAGCCATTTGGTTTTCTTTTACAAAAATTACTTCAACTATTATTTATTATTAATTTTAATGGATTGTTTTTATGTAGTGCAATGGTAGTTAAGGGTAACTTTAAGTACTTAGATGCCCTGTATATAGAATTGTTGTGCTAATATTCTAATGCTTTATGATGTATGTGAAAAGGTTTCATTTTTTTTTTATCTTAGGTTTACTAGGGTTAAGTTAAACATCGTTGTTTTTCAATTTGAGATCGAATTCAAGGGTTGGTAAAAGAATTATTGAGGAAAGATGGATGTTGATAATTATGGTGAAATTAGCCATTTGGTTTTCTTTTACAAAAATTACTTCAACTATTATTTATTATTATTTTTAATGGCTTGTTTTTGTGTAGTGCAATGGTAGTTAAGGGTAACTTTAAGTACTTAGATGCCCTGTATATAGAATTGTTGTGCTAATGTTCTAATGCTTTATGATGTATGTGAAAAGGTTTCATTTTTTTTATCTTTGGTTTACTAGGGTTAAGTTAAACATCGTTGTTTTTTAATTTGAGATCGAATTCAAGGGTTGGTAAAAGAATTAATGAGGAAAGATGGATGTTGATAATTATGGTGAAATTAGCCATTTGGTTTTCTTTTACAAAAAATACTTCAACTATTATTTATTATTATTTTTAATGGCTTGTTTTTGTGTAGTGCAATGGTAGTTAAGGGTAACTTTAAGTACTTAGATGCCCTGTATATAGAATTGTTGTGCTAATGTTCTAATGCTTTATGATGTATGTGAAAAGGTTTCATTTTTTTTTATCTTTGGTTTACTAGGGTTAAGTTAAACATCGTTGTTTTTCAATTTGAGAACGAATTCAAGGGTTGGTAAAAGAATTATTGAGGAAAGATGGATGTTGATAATTATGGTGAAATTAGCCATTTGGTTTTCTTTTACAAAAATTACTTCAACTATTATTTATTATTATTTTTAATGGCTTGTTTTTGTGTAGTGCAATGGTAGTTAAGGGTAACTTTAAGTACTTAGATGCCCTGTATATAGAATTGTTGTGCTAATGTTCTAATGCTTTATGATGTATGTGAAAAGGTTTCATTTTTTTTATCTTTGGTTTACTAGGGTTAATTTAAACATCGTTGTTTTTCAATTTGAGATCGAATTCAAGGGTTGGTAAAAGAATTATTGAGGAAAGATGGATGTTGATAATTATGGTGAAATTAGCCATTTGGTTTTCTTTTACAAAAATTACTTCAACTATTATTTATTATTATTTTTAATGGCTTGTTTTTGTGTAGTGCAATGGTAGTTAAGGGTAACTTTAAGTACTTAGATGCCCTGTATATAGAATTGTTGTGCTAATGTTCTAATGCTTTATGATGTATGTGAAAAGGTTTCATTTTTTTTTTATCTTTGGTTTACTAGGGTTAAGTTAAACATCGTTGTTTTTCAATTTGAGATCGAATTCAAGGGTGTGTAAAAGAATTATTGAGGAAAGATGGATGTTGATAATTATGGTGAAATTAGCCATTTGGTTTTCTTTTACAAAAATTACTTCAACTATTATTTATTATTAATTTTAATGGCTTGTTTTTATGTAGTGCAATGGTAGTTAAGGGTAACTTTAAGTACTTAGATGCCCTGTATATAGAATTGTTGTGCTAATATTCTAATGCTTTATGATGTATGTGAAAAGGTTTCATTTTTTTTTATATTAGGTTTACTAGGGTTAAGTTAAACATCGTTGTTTTTCAATTTGAGATCGAATTCAAGGGTTGGTAAAAGAATTATTGAGGAAAGATGGATGTTGATAATTATGGTGAAATTAGCCATTTGGTTTTCTTTTACAAAAATTACTTCAACTATTATTTATTATTATTTTTAATGGCTTGTTTTTGTGTAGTGCAATGGTAGTTAAGGGTAACTTTAAGTACTTAGATGCCCTGTATATAGAATTGTTGTGCTAATGTTCAAATGCTTTATGATGTATGTGAAAAGGTTTCATTTTTTTTATCTTTGGTTTACTAGGGTTAAGTTAAACATCGTTGTTTTTCAATTTGAGATCGAATTCAAGGGTTGGTAAAAGAATTATTGAGGAAAGATGGATGTTGATAATTATGGTGAAATTAGCCATTTGGTTTTCTTTTACAAAAATTACTTCAACTATTATTTATTATTATTTTTAATGGCTTGTTTTTGTGTAGTGCAATGGTAGTTAAGGGTAACTTTAAGTACTTAGATGCCCTGTATATAGAATTGTTGTGCTAATGTTCTAATGCTTTATGATGTATGTGAAAAGGTTTCATTTTTTTTTATCTTTGGTTTACTAGGGTTAAGTTAAACATCGTTGTTTTTCAATTTGAGATCGAATTCAAGGGTTGGTAAAAGAATTATTGAGGAAAGATGGATGTTGATAATTATGGTGAAATTAGCAATTTGGTTTTCTTTTACAAAAATTACTTCAACTATTATTTATTATTATTTTTAATGGCTTGTTTTTGTGTAGTGCAATGGTAGTTAAGGGTAACTTTAAGTACTTAGATGCCCTGTATATAGAATTGTTGTGCTAATGTTCTAATGCTTTATGATGTATGTGAAAAGGTTTCATTTTTTTTTATCTTTGGTTTACTAGGGTTAAGTTAAACATCGTTGTTTTTCAATTTGAGATCGAATTCAAGGGTTGGTAAAAGAATTATTGAGGAAAGATGGATGTTGATAATTATGGTGAAATTAGCCATTTGGTTTTCTTTTACAAAAATTACTTCAACTATTATTTATTATTATTTTTAATGGCTTGTTTTTGTGTAGTGCAATGGTAGTTAAGGGTAACTTTAAGTACTTAGATGCCCTGTATATAGAATTGTTGTGCTAATGTTCTAATGCTTTATGATGTATGTGAAAAGGTTTCATTTTTTTTTATCTTTGGTTTACTAGGGTTAAGTTAAACATCGTTGTTTTTCAATTTGAGATCGAATTCAAGGGTTGGTAAAAGAATTATTGAGGAAAGATGGATGTTGATAATTATGGTGAAATTAGCCATTTGGTTTTCTTTTACAAAAATTACTTCAACTATTATTTATTATTATTTTTAATGGCTTGTTTTTGTGTTGTGCAATGGTAGTTAAGGGTAACTTTAAGTACTTAGATGCCCTGTATATAGAATTGTTGTGCTAATGTTCTAATGCTTTATGATGTATGTGAAAAGGTTTCATTTTTTTTTATCTTTGGTTTACTAGGGTTAAGTTAAACATCGTTGTTTTTTAATTTGAGATCGAATTCAAGGGTTGGTAAAAGAATTAATGAGGAAAGATGGATGTTGATAATTATGGTGAAATTAGCCATTTGGTTTTCTTTTACAAAAATTACTTCAACTATTATTTATTATTATTTTTAATGGCTTGTTTTTGTGTAGTGCAATGGTAGTTAAGGGTAACTTTAAGTACTTAGATGCCCTGTATATAGAATTGTTGTGCTAATGTTCTAATGCTTTATGATGTATGTGAAAAGGTTTCATTTTTTTTTATCTTTGGTTTACTAGGGTTAAGTTAAACATCGTTGTTTTTCAATTTGAGATCGAATTCAAGGGTTGGTAAAAGAATTATTGAGGAAAGATGGATGTTGATAATTATGGTGAAATTAGCCATTTGGTTTTCTTTTACAAAAATTACTTCAACTATTATTTATTATTATTTTTAATGGCTTGTTTTTGTGTAGTGCAATGGTAGTTAAGGGTAACTTTAAGTACTTAGATGCCCTGTATATAGAATTGTTGTGCTAATGTTCTAATGCTTTATGATGTATGTGAAAAGGTATCATTTTTTTTATCTTTGGTTTACTAGGGTTAATTTAAACATCGTTGTTTTTCAATTTGAGATCGAATTCAAGGGTTGGTAAAAGAATTATTGAGGAAAGATGGATGTTGATAATTATGGTGAAATTAGCCATTTGGTTTTCTTTTACAAAAATTACTTCAACTATTATTTATTATTATTTTTAATGGCTTGTTTTTGTGTAGTGCAATGGTAGTTAAGGGTAACTTTAAGTACTTAGATGCCCTGTATATAGAATTGTTGTGCTAATGTTCTAATGCTTTATGATGTATGTGAAAAGGTTTCATTTTTTTTTATCTTTGGTTTACTAGGGTTAAGTTAAACATCGTTGTTTTTCAATTTGAGATCGAATTCAAGGGTTGGTAAAAGAATTATTGAGGAAAGATGGATGTTGATAATTATGGTGAAATTAGCCATTTGGTTTTCTTTTACAAAAATTACTTCAACTATTATTTATTATTATTTTTAATGGCTTGTTTTTGTGTTGTGCAATGGTAGTTAAGGGTAACTTTAAGTACTTAGATGCCCTGTATATAGAATTGTTGTGCTAATGTTCTAATGCTTTATGATGTATGTGAAAAGGTTTCATTTTTTTTATCTTTGGTTTACTAGGGTTAAGTTAAACATCGTTGTTTTTTAATTTGAGATCGAATTCAAGGGTTGGTAAAAGAATTAATGAGGAAAGATGGATGTTGATAATTATGGTGAAATTAGCCATTTGGTTTTCTTTTACAAAAATTACTTCAACTATTATTTATTATTATTTTTAATGGCTTGTTTTTGTGTAGTGCAATGGTAGTTAAGGGTAACTTTAAGTACTTAGATGCCCTGTATATAGAATTGTTGTGCTAATGTTCTAATGCTTTATGATGTATGTGAAAAGGTTTCATTTTTTTTATCTTTGGTTTACTAGGGTTAAGTTAAACATCGTTGTTTTTCAATTTGAGATCGAATTCAAGGGTTGGTAAAAGAATTATTGAGGAAAGATGGATGTTGATAATTATGGTGAAATTAGCCATTTGGTTTTCTTTTACAAAAATTACTTCAACTATTATTTATTATTATTTTTAATGGCTTGTTTTTGTGTAGTGCAATGGTAGTTAAGGGTAACTTTAAGTACTTAGATGCCCTGTATATAGAATTGTTGTGCTAATGTTCTAATGCTTTATGATGTATGTGAAAAGGTATCATTTTTTTTATCTTTGGTTTACTAGGGTTAATTTAAACATCGTTGTTTTTCAATTTGAGATCGAATTCAAGGGTTGGTAAAAGAATTATTGAGGAAAGATGGATGTTGATAATTATGGTGAAATTAGCCATTTGGTTTTCTTTTACAAAAATTACTTCAACTATTATTTATTATTATTTTTAATGGCTTGTTTTTGTGTAGTGCAATGGTAGTTAAGGGTAACTTTAAGTACTTAGATGCCCTGTATATAGAATTCTTGTGCTAATGTTCTAATGCTTTATGATGTATGTGAAAAGGTTTCATTTTTTTTTTATCTTTGGTTTACTAGGGTTAAGTTAAACATCGTTGTTTTTCAATTTGAGATCGAATTCAAGGGTTGGTAAAAGAATTATTGAGGAAAGATGGATGTTGATAATTATGGTGAAATTAGCCATTTGGTTTTCTTTTACAAAAATTACTTCAACTATTATTTATTATTAATTTTAATGGCTTGTTTTTATGTAGTGCAATGGTAGTTAAGGGTAACTTTAAGTACTTAGATGCCCTGTATATAGAATTGTTGTGCTAATATTCTAATGCTTTATGATGTATGTGAAAAGGTTTCATTTTTTTTTTTATCTTAGGTTTACTAGGGTTAAGTTAAACATCGTTGTTTTTCAATTTGAGATCGAATTCAAGGGTTGGTAAAAGAATTATTGAGGAAAGATGGATGTTGATAATTATGGTGAAATTAGCCATTTGGTTTTCTTTTACAAAAATTACTTCAACTATTATTTATTATTATTTTTAATGGCTTGTTTTTGTGTAGTGCAATGGTAGTTAAGGGTAACTTTAAGTACTTAGATGCCCTGTATATAGAATTGTTGTGCTAATGTTCTAATGCTTTATGATGTATGTGAAAAGGTTTCATTTTTTTTTTTTTATCTTTGGTTTACTAGGGTTAAGTTAAACATCGTTGTTTTTCAATTTGAGATCGAATTCAAGGGTTGGTAAAAGAATTATTGAGGAAAGATGGATGTTGATAATTATGGTGAAATTAGCCATTTGGTTTTCTTTTACAAAAATTACTTCAACTATTATATATTATAATTTTTAATGGCTTGTTTTTGTGTAGTGCAATGGTA
The DNA here is from genome assembly GCF_051521515.1 of Lactuca serriola. Classification (NCBI taxonomy): domain Eukaryota; kingdom Viridiplantae; phylum Streptophyta; class Magnoliopsida; order Asterales; family Asteraceae; genus Lactuca; species Lactuca serriola. The sequence goes on along the minus strand of NC_136410.1, from coordinate 252,848,854 downwards.
GTTAAGGGTAACTTTAAGTACTTAGATGCCCAGTATATAGAATTGTTGTGCTAATGTTCTAATGCTTTATGATGTATGTGAAAAGGTTTCATTTTTTTTTTATCTTTGGTTTACTAGGGTTAAGTTAAACATCGTTGTTTTTCAATTTGAGATCGAATTCAAGGGTTGGTAAAAGAATTATTGAGGAAAGATGGATGTTGATAATTATGGTGAAATTAGCCATTTGGTTTTCTTTTACAAAACTTACTTCAACTATTATTTATTATAATTTTTAATGGCTTGTTTTTGTGTAGTGCAATGGTAGTTAAGGGTAACTTTAAGTACTTAGATGCCCTGTATATAGAATTGTTGTGCTAATGTTCTAATGCTTTATGATGTATGTGAAAAAGGTTTCATTTTTTTTTTTATCTTTGGTTTACTAGGGTTAAGTTAAACATCGTTGTTTTTCAATTTGAGATCGAATTCAAGGGTTGGTAAAAGAATTATTGAGGAAAGATGGATGTTGATAATTATGGTGAAATTAGCCATTTGGTTTTCTTTTACAAAAATTACTTCAACTATTATTTATTATTATTTTTAATGGCTTGTTTTTGTGTAGTGCAATGGTAGTTAAGGGTAACTTTAAGTACTTAGATGCCCTGTATATAGAATTGTTGTGCTAATGTTCTAATGCTTTATGATGTATGTGAAAAGGTTTCATTTTTTTTTTATCTTTGGTTTACTAGGGTTAAGTTAAACATCGTTGCTTTTCAATTTGAGATCGAATTCAAGGGTTGGTAAAAGAATTATTGAGGAAAGATGGATGTTGATAATTATGGTGAAATTAGCCATTTGGTTTTCTTTTACAAAAATTACTTCAACTATTATTTATTATTAATTTTAATGGCTTATTTTTATGTAGTGCAATGGTAGTTAAGGGTAACTTTAAGTACTTAGATGCCCTGTATATAGAATTGTTGTGCAAATATTCTAATGCTTTATGATGTATGTGAAAAGGTTTCATTTTTTTTATCTTTGGTTTACTAGGGTTAAGTTAAACATCGTTGTTTTTCAATTTGAGATCGAATTCAAGGGTTGGTAAAAGAATTATTGAGGAAAGATGGATGTTGATAATTATGGTGAAATTAGCCATTTGGTTTTCTTTTACAAAAATTACTTCAACTATTATTTATTATTATTTTTAATGGCTTGTTTTTGTGTAGTGCAATGGTAGTTAAGGGTAACTTTAAGTACTTAGATGCCCTGTATATAGAATTGTTGTGCTAATGTTCTAATGCTTTATGATGTATGTGAAAAGGTTTCATTTTTTTTTTATCTTTGGTTTACTAGGGTTAAGTTAAACATCGTTGTTTTTCAATTTGAGATCGAATTCAAGGGTTGGTAAAAGAATTATTGAGGAAAGATGGATGTTGATAATTATGGTGAAATTAGCCATTTGGTTTTCTTTTACAAAAATTACTTCAACTATTATTTATTATTATTTTTAATGGCTTGTTTTTGGGTAGTGCAATGGTAGTTAAGGGTAACTTTAAGTACTTAGATGCCCTGTATATAGAGTTGTTGTGCTAATGTTCTAATGCTTTATGATGTATGTGAAAAGGTTTCATTTTTTTTTATCTTTGGTTTACTAGGGTTAAGTTAAACATCGTTGTTTTTCAATTTGAGATCGAATTCAAGGGTTGGTAAAAGAATTATTGAGGAAAGATGGGTGTTGATAATTATGGTGAAATTAGCCATTTGGTTTTCTTTTACAAAAATTACTTCAACTATTATTTATTATTATTTTTAATGGCTTGTTTTTTTGTAGTGCAATGGTAGTTAAGGGTAACTTTAAGTACTTAGATGCCCTGTATATAGAATTGTTGTGCTAATGTTCTAATGCTTTATGATGTATGTGAAAAGGTTTCATTTTTTTTTATCTTTGGTTTACTAGGGTTAAGTTAAACATCGTTGTTTTTCAATTTGAGATCGAATTCAAGGGTTGGTAAAAGAATTATTGAGGAAAGATGGATGTTGATAATTATGGTGAAATTAGCCATTTGGTTTTCTTTTACAAAAATTACTTCAACTATTATTTATTATTATTTTTAATGGCTTGTTTTTGTGTAGTGCAATGGTAGTTAAGGGTAACTTTAAGTACTTAGATGCCCTGTATATAGAATTGTTGTGCTAATGTTCTAATGCTTTATGATGTATGTGAAAAGGTTTCATTTTTTTTTATCTTTGGTTTACTAGGGTTAAGTTAAACATCGTTGTTTTTCAATTTGAGATCGAATTCAAGGGTTGGTAAAAGAATTATTGAGGAAAGATGGATGTTGATAATTATGGTGAAATTAGCCATTTGGTTTTCTTTTACAAAAATTACTTCAACTATTATTTATTATTATTTTTAATGGCTTGTTTTTGTGTAGTGCAATGGTAGTTAAGGGTAACTTTAAGTACTTAGATGCCCTGTATATAGAATTGTTGTGCTAATGTTCTAATGCTTTATGATGTATGTGAAAAGGTTTCATTTTTTTTTATCTTTGGTTTACTAGGGTTAAGTTAAACATCGTTGTTTTTCAATTTGAGATCGAATTCAAGGGTTGGTAAAAGAATTATTGAGGAAAGATGGATGTTGATAATTATGGTGAAATTAGCCATTTGGTTTTCTTTTACAAAAATTACTTCAACTATTATTTATTATTATTTTTAATGGCTTGTTTTTGTGTAGTGCAATGGTAGTTAAGGGTAACTTTAAGTACTTAGATGCCCTGTATATATAATTGTTGTGCTAATGTTCTAATGCTTTATGATGTATGTGAAAAGGTTTCATTTTTTTTTATCTTTGGTTTACTAGGGTTAAGTTAAACATCGTTATTTTTCAATTTGAGATCGAATTCAAGGGTTGGTAAAAGAATTATTGAGGAAAGATGGATGTTGATAATTATGGTGAAATTAGCCATTTGGTTTTCTTTTACAAAAATTACTTCAAGTATTATTTATTATTATTTTTAATGGCTTGTTTTTGTGTAGTGCAATGGTAGTTAAGGGTAACTTTAAGTACTTAGATGCCCTGTATATAGAATTGTTGTGCTAATGTTCTAATGCTTTATGATGTATGTGAAAAGGTTTCATTTTTTTTATCTTTGGTTTACTAGGGTTAAGTTAAACATCGTTGTTTTTCAATTTGAGATCGAATTCAAGGGTTGGTAAAAGAATTATTGAGGAAAGATGGATGTTGATAATTATGGTGAAATTAGCCATTTGGTTTTCTTTTACAAAAATTACTTCAACTATTATTTATTATTATTTTTAATGGCTTGTTTTTGTGTAGTGCAATGGTAGTTAAGGGTAACTTTAAGTACTTAGATGCCCTGTATATAGAATTGTTGTGCTAATGTTCTAATGCTTTATGATGTATGTGAAAAGGTTTCATTTTTTTTTTATCTTTGGTTTACTAGGGTTAAGTTAAACATCGTTGTTTTTCAATTTGAGATCGAATTCAAGGGTTGGTAAAAGAATTATTGAGGAAAGATGGATGTTGATAATTATGGTGAAATTAGCCATTTGGTTTTCTTTTACAAAAATTACTTCAACTATTATTTATTATTATTTTTAATGGCTTGTTTTTGTGTAGTGCAATGGTAGTTAAGGGTAACTTTAAGTACTTAGATGCCCTGTATATAGAATTGTTGTGCTAATGTTCTAATGCTTTATGATGTATGTGAAAAGGTTTCATTTTTTTTTTATCTTTGGTTTACTAGGGTTAAGTTAAACATCGTTGTTTTTCAATTTGAGATCGAATTCAAGGGTTGGTAAAAGAATTATTGAGGAAAGATGGATGTTGATAATTATGGTGAAATTAGCCATTTGGTTTTCTTTTACAAAAATTACTTCAACTATTATTTATTATTATTTTTAATGGCTTGTTTTTGTGTAGTGCAATGGTAGTTAAGGGTAACTTTAAGTACTTAGATGCCCTGTATATAGAATTGTTGTGCTAATGTTCTAATGCTTTATGATGTATGTGAAAAGGTTTCATTTTTTTTTTTATCTTTGGTTTACTAGGGTTAAGTTAAACATCGTTGTTTTTCAATTTGAGATCGAATTCAAGGGTTGGTAAAAGAATTATTGAGGAAAGATGGATGTTGATAATTATGGTGAAATTAGCCATTTGGTTTTCTTTTACAAAAATTACTTCAACTATTATTTATTATTATTTTTAATGGCTTGTTTTTGTGTAGTGCAATGGTAGTTAAGGGTAACTTTAAGTACTTAGATGCCCTGTATATAGAATTGTTGTGCTAATGTTCTAATGCTTTATGATGTATGTGAAAAGGTTTCATTTTTTTTTATCTTTGGTTTACTAGGGTTAAGTTAAACATCGTTGTTTTTCAATTTGAGATCGAATTCAAGGGTTGGTAAAAGAATTATTGAGGAAAGATGGATGTTGATAATTATGGAGAAATTGGTTGTCTCGGCCTTGAATTTTAAAGTCATGAAAAAAAAACTTATGTTCACCAATTAGTGAAAACAATCGGGGCAACTTTGGGAACTTAAATGACATAAGGTTGGAACCGACTTCATTTAAATGATTGAATTATAAGTCCTTTCTGTGGGGATTCTACAGACATCCAAGTAAAGTAAGAATGAGCAACACTTATGTAACCATCAACCTTTCAAAATGTTTAATATTAATGGAAACTAAAGCATACCCAAAGGAAATAAACTCCATCAGTTGATCACTATCACACTGCAATGTCAATCACATTTTAGTTGTTGCAATGAGATAAGAGATATTTTGAAAAGTTATTGATACGAGGAGTAGAAAAGCTGATTTCTTGTCAAAAGAAGTGAAATTTGAGGATAGGCTCTTCACTCTACATGGTTGTTAGTGATTCTCATTTATTGAAGGGTGCTAATAATCTCATTAAATTACAAGTCAGAGGACCAAATCTATAATTTGATATGTAGTGATACTTGGGTTGTTGGAGATCTGGGATACGGCTCGACAGTTAGAGTTGCTTTTTGTTGTGGTGCAGATTGTTGTGTTCTTATGTATGATTTGAATGTTAAGAAGTCATTTGAACAACTTGAGGGAGGATTTCGTTATTTAGGTATATGCTAACATGGGAATAACATTTTAGAGTTCAAAAATTTTAAATGTTTGAAATGTAAAATTTTTAAAGAAATATACCATGGTGGTAGATTACAAATCAATATAAAAGACAAGTTTACATATAAAAAAGTAAATTTTAGTTCATTTGTATGTGCAAATCATTGTGTCAAGTTGATATCTTTTCTGTTAGCTTGTACTCATTTTTTACCACTCACATAGAACTTTTTAGTAATGGCGTGAGTAGATAAATAGTTGTTTTAATACAATATCATTTACGAGAGATATATAATAATGGAAATACAATTTAAAATAGGGTTATTGTCATAAAAACCCAACAATTTTTGTGTTTGTTTTTAAAAGGTCCTTAAACTAATTTTTGTTCCTTCTAAACCATTAAAATGAGAAATGACTTGTTGAAAATGGGAAATTCAAAATTTTCATCCGGTTAGCAAGTTAGTTTGTACTGTCGACTTACATGACATAGACAAATATAGCTACATAGACACCAATGGTCGACGTGGCATAAATAGTAATTTATTTTTTCTATTTTTCAAACGTGAGGGACCCCTACTGCTAAATATTAGAACATGAGGTTGGGAGCTAAAATTTTGACGATGATATTCTCGTGTATCTAGTCAATCTCTCACTTTCGCTATCCTTCACACTTACGAATTCTTCCATGGCGCATGATAGGTTATGAAAGAGAAGGTCGGTGCGTGATCTGCAAAATTAGTCCGCCGGTAGAAGAGATGCTTACTTGCAACACCTGTGTTATTCCTTAGCACCTCAACTATTGTAACATCCCAAATTCAGGTGCGTCTCTTAAACCCTTCTCCTTTTTCCAAGCTGTCAAGTTAAGCCCCTAAAATGAAATGTTAAGGCAAATGAGTACGTTGGGCGTACTAAGGAGTACGCTGCGCATACTCGCGCGCTTAAGTTGGACGCGGACTCGCTTAAGTACGCTGGGCGTACCCAGGGTTACGCTGGGCGTAGCGGGCCTAGATGTAAACCCTAATTTGTGACTTGTGCACTATAAAAAGAATGCTAAGGCCTTATCCTTAGCCACCATTTCAGAGAGTGAAACCCTAATAGAGAGTCATCCTTCGTTCTAGCTTGTGTGTTTGTGTTCTAAGCTTCAAAGTGCCATTTAAAGGTGGTGAAAGAAAAGAGGAGGCCATTTTGGGAGATAGAAGTTGGTGGACAAGAGTAGATCCGAGTTTGTCAGAGGTTGAAGCTTCTTTTTGAGGTAAAAAGCTCAAAAAATTCCTTATCATTTGTGATTTGTGCTTCTTGGACCAATTTCTAGGGTTTTTGGTCCCAAAGTGGAGACTTTATGAGCAAATGGTCTCCATTGGCCTAGATCTACCATATTTCAGGATTATAAGAGTTGTATGTTCATTAAAATACAATCTTGGACGTGAATATTGAGCCATGCATGAGATCTAGACCTTTTGAGGAAGAAGGAAAGGTGTTAGAGTAATTAGGGACCTTTACAGCCATGCAAAGGCTTAAAGGTTCTGGCTTTATGGAATAAGAGGCTTAAGGAAAGTCAGATCTGAATGTTGAATGAGTGTCTTAACCGCTTAAGACCAAAATCCAAGAAAAGGCTGAAACTGAGACTTACATTGGGCGTAACTCTCAGTACGCGCAACATAAGGGGTTGAGACCCCGATTATGGTTCGCCGGTGTACGCCCCGCGTACAGAGAAGGTACGCGCCGCGTACTGCCTCCTTTTGACTTTCGTTGACTTTTAGGGTTTTGGTCAACCATTGGACTTTTGGGTCAGGGAGGGGTAAAATGGTCTTTTACCCTTCTGTGGGATTGTACGAGTGGATTTAATCTTGCCTTTGAGAGCCATTATTTATTTGAGAGTGTTGTTTATGTGATTAGGCGGGGGCTAGATCAGTGTGTTCGTGTGCGAGATTATCCGAGATACTCGAGGTGAGTATTCTCACTATACATTACCTAGAATGGTATTTATGTGTAGACCGAAGGGTCTTGTATGCTATGTGTATGTATGAGATTAGTTGTATGTATGCCATCTGTTGTATAGACCGGACCGGAGGGTCCAACGATATAGACTGGACCGAAGGGTCCAACGATAAAGACTGGACCGAAGGGTCCAACGAGGTACGAGACTGGAGGGTCCCGCTGAGACACATCGACCGGAGGGTCATACAGTAGCCTCGAGTGGCGTATGTGTTGTATGTGGTATTTTGGTGAACTCACTAAACCTTTGTGCTTACAGTGTTTGTGTTATGTATTTCAGGTACCAGTGAGGATCGCAGGAAGGCGCCGGCATGATCAGTACACACTATTGGATTTTCATACATTTGATCTTGGGATGTGAATTTATGGATTTGTTATGTGATACATTGAGAATTGAGAATCTTTATGAACGAAATTACATTTTTAAAAAGTGAAAAAATTGTTTTGAAATTTACGTTGTTACAAGTTGGTATCCGAGCCTTGGTTTGATGGATTTGGATGCACCTTCAGGCGTTTCTGAACTCAAACTGAGGATTTGAGGTAGTTTTTCATAAAATAAACAATTTTTCTAAAGAAGTAAAAGAGTTTGAGAAAAACAGAAGGAAGTAGTGTGTACGATCAGCCAACGCCCGAACGGTGATTTCCCAAAATACCCTTACATTATGTGTTATGAGACATGTTATGATGTGTTCTGCATGCTAGAGTAGGTTAGGTATTCATATTAGGACTAGAGTGGACTGATTTGTGATGCCTTAGCCTAGGAAGATTTTTTTTGCTATTAGATGCTTGAGAGTGAGTAGGTAGTAATGAGGAGCTTATGAGAGGTCTACCGAAGGGTAGCCTATGCGAGCGAGATGTAGAGTACTTGTGATCTGGGATCCTGGGAGGAGGACTTGGGGTGCGTACTGATGCAATGTGGGAGGTAGTATAGGGCCCGTACTACCGAAGACACCGTACCAGTGCGCATTCCAAGTAATAATCCTTAGGGTACTAGGGAGCAAGTAGGGTTGAGTTATCGAGTGCGAGTATGCTCGAGCGGATCTCTGATATTTTGTGTTGTATTTCAGAGAGACATCATGGTTGGGACACGTCGCACACCTGAGAGCAGTGGTGTTAGTGATGAGGAGATCCGCAGGTTGATTCATGAGGAGGTGGCTGCTGCCATCCGAGCCGAGATACCGGAGATGTTTGGGTCTTTCAAGACCACTCTGATCGAGACTTATGACGAGCGTTACACTGCTCTTACTGATGTTGTTGTTGTTGCGGCCACCACAGCCGTCGCTGGTGCGAGGCCGCAAGGGGTGACTCGTTGCTGTACCGAGAGTTCAGCAACACGAAGCCACCAGAGTTTGTCGGGACGCAGGATCCGATCGCTGCGATGAGATGGATTTATGATATTGAGGGATGTTTCTATACTTGCTCGTGTCCAGAGCATTTGAGAGTTCGGTTTGCACTAAACCAACTTTGCTTGGGGGTGAAGGACTGGTGGAAGTTTGTGATGGCAGACTTCTCTATGGCAGAGCTTACTGCAGTGACCTGGGAGAGGTTCACCACGATGTTTCGAGATGAGTATGTTCCTCCTGTCGAGAGGGAACGTCTAGCCCAGGAGTTCTTGTCCCTCAAGCAAGGAACTGAGTATGTTACGGTGATTATGAGGATGTTTCATGAGAGGGCACTGTTTTGCCCTGAGCACGTGTCGACTGAGCAAGCACGTATGAGTCGGTACTTGAGCATATTGAGGAGGGATATCCGTGAGTTCGTGGCGAACTCGTCATACCGGACATTTGCCGAGCTCCAGAAAAATGCCCGAAAGAGAGAGATTGAGCTAGAGACTCAGGTCAGAGAGGAAGCTGAGTCTAAGAGGAGGGACAGGCGACCGACACAGGTGCAGCCGGCAGCCAAGCGGGAAAAGCCCGCTGATTCGAGATCAGGGGGTCCGAAGGGCCGCACTTTTGGGAAGTGCGGCAAGTGCCATGAGGGAGTGTGCAGAGCTGGGGTGTGTTACAAGTGTGGGAAGGATGGGCACTATGCGAGGAATTGTCCCCAGGGATTCACGGTTTGCTTCCATTGCAACCAGACCGGCCATCGGAAGGCCGAGTGCCCATATCTGCAGCAGGGATCAGCACAGGGATCTGCACCTGCTTCCCGAGCTACTAAGGTTCGGCCGGTGAAGGCCGAGGCATCGAAGGCTCGCGGGAGAGCCTTCTAGTTGACAGCGGAGGAGGTCTGTGCAGTGCCCGATGTCGTGGCTGGTATGTATTCTTTCATTTGTTATGCTGAATTATGAGATATTATTCTTATATTACGATATGCGTAGGTACTTTTCTTATGAGTTCTGTACCTGCTTTGGTGTTATTTGACTCGGGTGCGAGTCAGTCATTTGTGTCTTTAGCGTTTAGTCATCACATCAGTACCCAGCAGGAGACGTTGAGTCGACCTTTACGAGTTTCCATAGCTGACGAGCGAGCGGTGTATGCCACTGATGTGATTCGAGGATGTGTACTCGAGATTTTCGGCGTTGAGTTTCTGATTGAATTGGTCCCGATTGCGATGGGAGATGTCTGTGTCATCGTGGGCATGGACTGGTTGAGCAGGTTTTGAGCGGTTATCGACTGCGAGCGACAGCTGGTGACCATATGAGACCCTAGTGGGGGAGTTTTTACGGTTTATGGCGAGGGTACCCGTTCTGGGTCAGCATTTTGTTTGGCTGCCAGAGCGAGGCAGAGTTTACAGCAGGGCTGCAGTGGGTTTGTAGCCTATGTGATGGATACGCGAGTGGCCGCTGAGAGGCCGAGTTCGATTGATGATGTTCCGACAGTGCGCGAGTTCCTGGATGGTTTTCCCAAGGAGTTTCTGGGTATGCCTCCCGAGAGGCAGGTAGAGTTCCGCATCGATTTGGTTCCAGGGGCAGCGCCTATCGCCAAGGCACCTTATCGCCTTGTACCGCCAGAGATGCAGGAGTTATCCTCGCAGCTTCAGGAGCTGCTGGGGAAGGGGTTTATTAGACCGAGTAGCTCACTGTGGGGAGCGCCAATCCTTTTTGTCAAGAAAAAGGATGGTTCACACCGGATGTGCATTGATTACCAGGAGCTGAACAAGTTGACGGTCAAGAACCGTTACCCATTACCGAGGATCGACGATTTGTTCGATTAGTTGCAGGGAGCGTCTTGGTTCTCCAAGATTGATCTGAGGTCGGGATATCATCAGATGAGAGTGCGTGATGAGGATATCCAAAAAACAGCGTTCAGGACTCGTTACCATATGACAACTTATTCTCAATAGAATCTTTTCTATTCATAATAACGTTGATATGGTCCATCCAATACTATACTTCCAACTACTCACAAGCGACCAATCCTTGGCGAACTTTGGATTGTCCTTTGATAGATGTTTAATTATGTTAGTCAAACTGATTCTTGTCCTTTTCCCTCTAAATGCGCTAGACATTTGGAAAATTTTAGAATGGTTAAATATTATAGCATTTGCAATTGATCCTATACCCGAAGCGTATGAGACACGATGCATAATGTCTTACATGAAGATTTAATACTTTATCAATCTTCTGCCATAATATTTTATGTGCTACGTTCTCACAATTCGAATTATGAATGTCGTAATCATAATCGAAATTTAAGAACACACTATGTATCCTTGACTAAGTTTATTAACATTCCACAACCTAAGCCTTTAGATTTGAAATGAAGCATAATATTCTCTCCCTTAATTATAGCAAAACAACTATTCAACCCTTACAACTTTGCAAGGTATGACTCTTGTTCTCTATAATTAATATTGCTAACTTGCAATACTTGCCTTCATAATCATGTAATCATAACATTTATGCTCCCACTATCACGATGATTCTTACAAACATAACACTTATGCTCCCACTAGCTTTGACATGTATTCAGAAACAGCTTAACTTTCAGAAAAACAATGCTTATTGAATTTCTTTAAGTTCATATTTCTAATACCCAATGCTTTGATAATCTTTTATCAAGGCTTCTTAAACTTATAACCATTGCCTTAGATAGTTTATATGTGTGTCTTAAACAATTTAGACTAATTGACAACTCTCATAATTCGAATCATGGAAAGGGATACCGTAACCTTAATCGAATTCGAGAATCCAATTTTCACAATCACTATCTGCTTAAAATCTTTTCTTAGTGAAAGCATTTCCTCACAGTCATTTCCATGAAGGAGGTAATCTTATGACACTTAGATTTTAATGGTGTATGTGTTCCTATCCATGTGAATTTGTTAAAACCAAAGTTTATGACAAATTCAAACTCATATGGACCAAACTCTTAATCTTGATTTCTTGCCTTATGGTAACACGGCTGCCCACCATGTCTTCCAAGTAGTCAAGCAACTCACTCTTTCCTATCAATGTACTTTTCATTGATCAAGGTGCTTGCCTTTTATGCGTTTAAATGAGAGCTCATAGAATTCATATGCATAATTAACTCGATTGGAACGGCATAGAAACAAGGTAATGTTTAACTCGTGTGCTAGTGATGATTGATAAGGTTTATTCTTGATTTGTTCTTGAAACCTTTCAAGACCATTAAGACTCCCACTGACTCCTTGACATATAAGATTCTCTTGTCAATAAACATTTCTTGACAAACAAATATTCAATAGTTAGTGTAGCCTTTACTAAAAAAAAAACATAAATTGGTCCTAATTGGTCTTTGTCTTATTCAAGTCATCACAACTTACCAATTTCAAATGTTCAAGAATAAGAAAACCTTTTTCCAAATTCTACATTTGATGAATGTTATAAACCTTCTTAAGACTTGTCACTCAATATTACAATCTTAACTCTAAGACTTGTTATGGAATGAAGTATGATTGACTTCTTGATTTAACCATTTCTTCAATTCTTGATTCCTCTTCTTATACATACACTTGTACTAAGACTTATTTTAGAAGATCAATTGAAATATGGTTCTTAATCATTGAGACATATCATAAAGTATAAAAGGTACTCTACCTTCTTCTTAGAATAGAGAAACTTTTATCTTTCTGCCTACTTGATTCTTTTATTCGTTCTGCTATTGATTGAAACTCTTTTGATCAACTCAGAATTACACTTAATCTTATAAGTATAATCATATTTACTAAACCTTTAGTAAATCATGATGAATATCTTTGTCATTCTTGTGGTGGACTTGATCAACACACAACTTTGTGTACTCGATCTCCTAGTCCTTCACTTGACACTTTGTCAATGAATTAGTCTAATTTCAAAATATGAAATTTCTCATTCATCGTGCAACCAAGTTGCATGATTCCAAGTTTCTGTCCAATTGAAACTTGGGCGATGATAAACTCTCCCTATTTGGTAAATTCTTGACATTTCCACTATTAACATAATTAAGAATCTTATCCATTCGTTGTAGAAATATGCAAACATCAATTTTTTCATAACGATTTCATTGCAAGGAAATAAATAAATAAATAAATAAGTCAAATCAAAAATTTATTTTAATCATAAAAGCAGCGGAAAACAATTGTCCTTACAATGCAAATTCAACTGAAAACTGTGTAGAAAATTTTCTAACAACTCTATCATAACTTTCTAAGCTCAAAATCTAATCTTTAAATCCATGCGATCGAGATCCATTTCTTCGTGATTAGATTTATCTTGCTTTTCCATCAAGCTTCCTCTCTTTTTCACTGATCCTGCAAAACATTCAAATGCAATCTTATCACATCATGTATTAAGAATCAACGAATAGGAACTTAATGGAGTTAGATAGTGGATTTTACCTGAAGTGCAGCCATACTCTTTGACTCTCCCATCTTCTGGACTTTTCAGGCTCTTAGGGTAGACTTGTATCCAACGCCATTTCTCTTGGTAGCAAACGCAGGTCGGTTCTCCTAGAACGTCCTCGGAGCATGGTTGGTTGACTTTCCCAACAAATATGCTCCATTGCTTTGCCAAATCATTTCTGATTCAGCAGCAATGAGCATGTAAGTTAGGTCAATGAGGTTATCGTCATGATCCATCATATAATACTTTCTTTTGAACTCATTATATGATTCAGGAAGTGACTGTAGAACCCAGTTCACAACCAACTTATCAGGGAATGATGCACCCAACATTATCAACCTATCGATGTGTGATTTCATTCCTAGAACGTGGGCACACACGGGTTTACCATCTTCATGTTTCATTTCCAATAGGGCTTTAGTGACATTGAACCTTTCAATTCTTTGATCTTGTGGGTTAGGGAGAATAATTGAAGGAGGTGGAGGAAGTGAAGTATGATTTCTTGTTCCTCGATCGAATCGTGGAATATCATCTTCATGTGGAATGCTTGTTCCACGGGATTTGGGAAGACCATAGTTGTCGTACTTTGACATCTACAAAACGGGAGGAAAAAAAATTGAAGTTAGTTGATAGATTGAGTCCTTAATAAATCACCAAAATGAGATATTAAGGCTAGGACCCAACACAATATTCCACAACTCGGGAGAGGGATGTCGTAACCCAAATTGCAGAACATTTGAAGGTAAGTGAATGACGATTCAGTAATTTCCACCATGAAAAACGAAAAAGAAATTTAAGTTTTAAATCTATGAAAACTCCTAGATCCTATGAGATTCATTGAACATTTCAATGGCATATTGAAATCTCGATATGCCCCTCTAGTTTGTGACTGGGATACCGAGGATCACAAAGCGGGTGTGAATAACCATGCAAACTTACATGGTGCCCCCACATGTTACAGACACCTATTCGATGTCCCGGTAAACCACACACGCTCCACCGAACTATGACAAACATTGAGTCACCCTTTGCTACCTTTGCTTAGAACCATTTAGTGTGCCGGTAAACCACATACGCTCCACTAACGTCTTCGCAAGGGTACAAAGTGTAATTTCATGGAATTGCATCAATTCACTTTTGCCTAAAGTAACTAAGATTGGGAATTTGTAAAACATTTAGTTACTTTTGTACTTCATTATACTTATAATGGAAGGTTTCTGTCTTATCCTACCCGTTCGGCTAACGACCCTCCACTAGTCAAGAGTGCGGTGGGTAAGAGTGGATACTCATTCAATCGCCATTTTATAGGCAATTTCCTTAAACACCCCTTATAGACCAGCTTCGTGAATGAGGCCTACTAACGGTAAGACTGACTTTTACTCATACATATATATAATGTTAGACTTTTAATGTTATATATAGTATAGGGTGTATTTTACACTTTTAAAATACTAGGTGGTCAAATTCAACAATTATACTTTTAATTCAATTAAATTGTAAACCAAAACTTTATGGATTTATTAAACCTCCTTTAATTATACACCTTAATTAATTAATAAAACCATAAGGGTGTGATATGGACTTTTCAAAACAATACTAGGGTTTTAGAATTTAACATTCCTAAATTAAACCTTTAATCAGCTTTTAAATTCCAAAACTTGAGGGCAAGTTTTGAAACATTTCAAAACATTAGGGTTTAGAATTTAAATGTACATCAAAATTAAACTTTTAATCAAAATTTAAATTCCAAAACTTGATGGCAAGTTTTGAAACCTTTTCAAAACATTAGGGTTTCAACTATTTAAATTTCAAAACAAAACTTTTGAGTTCAAATTTAAACTATAAAACCTAAAGGGGAAAATTGAAACTTTTCATAACACAAGGATCAAATAACAAATAATATAAATTAAACAATTAATTTCATCATTATCTATATTTGACCTAGTTTCAATTTCTTGCAAAATAAGTTACCCAATTAATACAAATAATCAACTTTAATCATATAAGGAAGTTATTATCTAATCAGTTGGTAATTATCTTTTGTTTAATCAAGGATATACTCATAAATATGTATAAAATCGGATTTTAGTGACCTAAAACAGATAAGGCAAGTATCCATGAGTAAAACAGCAAGAAATCCCGAAAATAGCTCCATCTGATGCTTGAACTCGCCGAGTACCACGATGGACTCGCCGAGTAGGAGCCTACTCGCCGAGTCCACAATGGGACTCGCCGAGTTCATCAGGCAGGTTGGCCAAAAACGATTTTTGCAACTTGAATAAACACATAATGCATCAATACATTAGAAACCAATCAAGGCTCTGATACCACTGATGGGTTTTAGCCATAAGAACATCCTATGTGCTCATACAAACCCTAATGCTTGGATCTAGGTTTCTCTATTGTACATGCAATTCATCCAAGACTATAAACCCTAGATCTAACATATGATGATCAATATAACATATAAATTAGGGTTTAGATCATACCTTGATTGTTATGTAGCAATAACAATCTCAAATCCTTCTTTTATTGACTTTAGAAAGCTTAGAGTCACAAATGTCACTCCTCTAATGGTTCACAAACACCAAGAGCAAGAGGATGAAGAACAAGGAGAGAGGAGGCTGCCCAAAACGTTGAAAACCCTAAGGAACAAGTTCACCACGTTTTTGGGGTTTAAGGGTTCTTTAAATAGTGAGACTATTAGGGTTATCTAACAAGGAAACCCTAATTTGGATGCTTAAGCCCTAACCAACCCATGGACTCCTTCCTTAACAAGCCTTGTACGATTTCTAATGGGTTTCCCCATAGAATTCGTCCACCCCTTTAATATGGAGTCCATTATCTCAATATTCAACTATCATACAATTGACAGTTCTAGTCCCTTAATTTAATTAATGTCTTTTAGCCACAAACTTAATTCTTATTAATTCTTGACTAATATTAATTAAACAATATGATTTCTCCTTTAGTCTATTATTCTCATAATATATTAATAAATCATATTTAATCCTTTCTCTCCATTATTCATCCTATCAAGTTGCTTTGGTGAAGGCAACCCAAAAGGACCATGCACCATCGGATCAAGTACATACCAAAATAGTTATGGACTTAGATACTAATCCAATAGTTGGAGCCTCTGGTCCGGTCATATCTCGTAGGACCCTTCGGTCCAGTCTGTATCGTTGGACCCTTCGGTCCGGTCTATATCGTTGGAGCCTCCGGTCCAGTCTATACAACAGATGGCATACATACAACAAAATGCACATAATCTCATACATACACATAGCATACAAGACCCTTCGGTCTACACATAAATACCATTCTAGGTAGTGTATAGTGAGAATACTAACCTCGGGTATCTCGGATAATCTCGCACACGAACACACTGATCTAGCCCCGACCTAATCACATAAACAACACTCTCAAATAAATAATGGCTCTCAAAGGCTAGATTAAATCCACTCCTACAATCCCACAGAAGGGTAAAAGACCATTTTACCCCTCCCTGACCCAAAAGTCCAATGGTTGACCAAAACCCTAAAAGTCAACGAAAGTCAAAAGGAGGCAGTACGCGGCGCGTACCTTCTCTGTACGCGGGGCGTACACCGGCGAACCATAATCGGGGTCTCAACCCCTTATGTTGCGCGTATTGAGAGTTACGCCCAATGTAAGTCTCAGTTTCAGCCTTTTCTTGGATTTTGGTCTTAAGCGGTTAAGACACTCATTCAACATTCAGATCTGACTTTCCTTAAGCCTCTTATTCCATAAAGCCAGAACCTTTAAGCCTTTGCATGGCTGTAAAGGTCCCTAATTACTCTAACACCTTTCCTTCTTCCTCAAAAGGTCTAGATCTCATGCATGGCTCAATATTCACGTCCAAGATTGTATTTTAATGAACATACAACTCTTATAATCCTGAAATATGGTAGATCTAGGCCAATGGAGACCATTTGCTCATAAAGTCTCCACTTTGGGACCAAAAACCCTAGAAATTGGTCCAAGAAGCACAAATCACAAATGATAAGGAATTTTTTGAGTTTTTTACCTCAAAAAGATGCTTCAACCTCTGACAAACTCGGATCTACTCTTGTCCACCAACTTCTATCTCCCAAAATGGCCTCCTCTTCTCTTTCACCACCTTGAAATGGCACTTTGAAGCTTAGAACACAAACACACAAGCTAGAACGAAGGATGACTCTCTATTAGGGTTTCACTCTCTGAAATGGTGGCTAAGGATAAGGCCTTAGCATTCCTTTTATAGTGCACAAGTCACAAATTAGGGTTTACATCTGGTCCCGCTATGCCCAGCATACCTAGGCGAGTCTGCGTCCAACTTAAGCGTGCGAGTAGCGCAGCGTACTCCTCAGTACGCCCAGCGTACTCATTTGCCTTAACATTTCATTTTAGGGGCTTAACTTGACAACTTGGAAAAAGGATAAGGGTTTAAGAGACACACCTGAATTCGGGATGTTACAATTCTCCCCCACTAGAATCAAAGTTCGCCCTTGAAGTCTCATACTGCAAACAACTCCGGATGTTGCTCCCGCATCTCTAACTTCGGCTCCCAATTCAGCTCGGACCCTCTTCGATGTTGTCACTGGACCTCAACCAGGGGAACCTCCTTGTTCCTCAGAACCTTGATCTTCCGGTCCAAGATCGCGATCGGTTTCTCAACATAATTCAGGCTTGCATCCACCTGAATATCCTCCAGCGGTACCACTGCCGACTCGTCGACTATACACTTCCTCAGCTGAGACACATGGAAGGTATCATGAATATTGCTCAACTCCGCAGGTAGCTTTAAACGATATGCTACCTTGCCCACCCTCGTGGACACTCTGAATGGACCGATGTACCGGGGCCCCAACTTGCCCCTCTTCCTGAATCGGATCACTCCTTTCCTGTAACACCGTAAATTTCAAAACAATTTTTCGCATTTTATAAAACATAATTCGTTTAATATTCATAAAACATCAATGTTTGAAACTCAATCCATGACATATAAAAACCCCAAGATCTCATAACATAAAAATCCCGAGTGTGTACTGATCAAGCCGGCGCCTTCCCACGGTCATCACTAGTACCTGAAACAAATAACACCAAACACTGTAAGCACAAAGCTTAGTGAGTTCCCCAAAATACCACACATAGCACATATTAGCCACTCGAGGCTATAACTCTATGGGTCTGTGGACCCTACTCTGTGAACCCTCTGGTTCTAACTCTGTGAACCTTCCGGTTCCAACTCTATAAGCATGCACAACATAAATCACATAGAAATAATGCAGTAAAACACATTACATACATATAGCATACAAATACTCTATCACATAGCCCTGATTGTCACACCCCAAAACCGGAACGGCGGAAACGTTCTGGGGTGGATGACGTCATGTCAAGTATCACAACACATGCATTATAGTAATCAAAGTACAATAAGACATTTCATTAATAGTAATAATTTTACATGGTTACATTAATACATCAAATCAAAGAAATACACGTAATAGAATAGATACAACATAATACTAAGCTATCTTCATCAACAGCTCCGAGATGTACCTGTCTAATGCTAACCTGAGAATACAAGTTATTTGAAAAGCGAGTATCAGCATTTTTTACAAATGTTGGTGAGTTCATAAGCATTTAGTGACGTTTTCATTCAAATAACTCTAATAAAAGTAGTAGTTTAAGAGATTTCAGTGTATTAGAGTCCTTTCCAGAAAGTCCTATATTTTCTTTAATAAAAGCAGCCTTCTACCAAGGCTGGTCAGTGTTATGTGGTAAAAAGTTATTTTCCCTAAATTGCTATCATTATCAAAATACTGAATTTGATTATCGAGGAAAGCAAATGACATCAGGGAATAACATATGCCTCAGCAGTTAGGACTGCTAACTAAGGCAAGGAATCATAGACTCCAGGAGAGTATCGAACGAACGACACGCCTGGTTCAGTCTAATAAATAGAGACACAGACCCCAGAAGGTACCAAATGAAAGGTACAACTGGTAAGGTCCAAAACAGTGAATACAGACCGCAAACAATATCAAATGAAAGATACGTCTAGCCAAGTCTAAAACAGTGAACACATTGAATACAGACCGCATACAATATCAAATGAAAGATGTGTCTAGCAAGGTCTAAAACAGTGAATACAGTGAATACAACGGATACTGTGAATATAGTGGATACAGACCCCAGACAACATCAAATGAAAGATACGTCTTGTAAGGTCAAAACAGAGGAGACAGACCCCAGACAGTATCAAATGAAAGATACGTCTTGTAAGGTCAAAACAGTGTGACTCTGAAATTGAATTACCAGCATACAGTGTAAATTGCTGGCGAAATACCGTTACCTTAAGGCCATGAATTATAAGGTAACCCGGGATACTCGTAACCATACTAACCGACACTAGAGTACCAGACGCCCTACAAGCATCTATATAATGTGACATTTGTCACCCCTTGGCTTGGTGAGCCGTGGACTGTAGCTAGCAGTCAGGGTGCGGGGGTGTCAATCCCGTATAGATCTAAACACACAATGTCCGCTCTCCCTACAGGAGACTTTGGTTACCAACTAGATGACGGAGAAGGCCGTGTCCTGAAGATGCATCCCAAATAGTGGGTAGAGACTTCCAACTAGTGGGTTTCTAATGCAAGTGCTGAACTAGAGGTAGAGACTCATAACTAAACTGACTGAAGTAACCCATATGTCTATGCTTGTGTACATAATATATAACTAATGAATCAACGACCTTCGGATGGACATCCGATCCCACCAGACCACATCTCAACGAAGAAAAGGAAATAGGGCGGACAAGCCTTCCTAAGTCCTTCAATCATTATTTATATGCATCTATACAAGCACAGACATACGTCTAACTACGCTTGAGTGTGTATCAAGTGGAATCATATCGTGAAGTATAAGTGTACAGAGGAACATCCGAGTCGTGAAGTATAAGCGTACAGTGGAACATCCAAGTCGTGAAGTATAAGCGTACAGTGGAACATCCGTGTTGTGAAGTATAAGCGTACAGTGGAACATCCGAGTCGTGAAGTATAAGCGTACAGAGTGGGATAATCGAATCGTGAAGAATAAGTGTACCAAGTGTAAGTGTATCACGAAGTGGAGACGACGATAAATGAAGTAAGAGTGTCTATCAAGTATAAGAGGCTACAAGTATAAGCGATATAGAGACAAAAATCCGGTATAAGCGTATCACGAAGGAAATGCGTTATCAAGTAGGAGTTTTAAATAAGTAAAAGCGAAGCAGCAGTACAAACAAGTAAAAGTATACGTTGTGAAAGAGAACTTTGATTAAAATCTTGTAAAACCTTTATAAACCAGTTTAAAGTGAGTTTTAAATAAAGCAGTATAAATAAGAGTCTTGAAACAAACGAAAAACCTTTTTGAAAACCATTATAGTGTCCTACTCGGTAAAACAGTGTACAGTGTCGTAAAATCTTGTGCATGCGGGTTATCAATCACATGTGATTGATATGATAACTGGCATGTTTAACTTGTATTCCCCCCTATAAAACATGTAAAAACATTAAAGGGTTCATTCAGGGGTATGAACTCACCTGTGTAAGTAGGTCCGACGAAGGTGCCGTTTGGGCGTTTGGTGTCTCGCAAGGACTCGAACACACACAATGACCTATTGAACATATGATAACATATGTTCACATACAATTAGTATATTTAATACTAATTAAACAAATATACGCGCTCACAGGAGCGGAAAGCACTTTAGATAAGTGTTTGGGTATCCCAGGTAGCGTCTAAAGGTGTGTATGGCTTAGGTATGGAGTTTATTATCCGAGAGTAAACTCCCAAAGTTGTGTTTACGGCCCAGGGACATCTCACCATCAGTTTACAGCCGTAAACTCATGGTGGGGGTATCTAGTGTGTTTTAAGGCTTCTACTTGCTCATGAAATTATTCTAAGTACTTTTCCAAAAAGGCATGAGTGTGTTTGAGGCTTCTAAGGGCATGATCTTGGAGTTTACGGCCTAGGGACAACTCCTAAGGGAGTTTACGGCCGTAAACTCTCATCCTTAGAGTTTTGTGAAGTTTAAAGCCCCTAATACCTTGCTAGTAATTTATAATGAAGTGTTATGACAATTTGGGGGATTAAAACTATCATTTTGGCACATTTAGGGGTGTTTACGGCCTTGGTACATACCTGGGCCGTAAACTCCATTTTCCCCTTCATTTTGATGTGCTTAATTGATCCAAACCCAAAGGACAAGCCCCTATTTTATGTCTTAAGCCTTGGTATGAATTTAGGGCACCCTTTAACATGTTTTTATGAGTTTACGGCCCTGGAACTATTTCTTGGGAAGCTTTGGTCGTAAACTCCTAAATGGAGGGTGTTTGACATGTTTAAGGTCCCCAAACTATTTTTAGATGATTCTAGGATTTATTCCAAGGCTATTGGTGGAGTTCTAGGGCTTTTGAGCATGTAAAAATGAGTTTACACCCCATGTCTGAGGGGTTTACGGCCCAAGCACATTCCTTGGCCGTAAACTCCTATTTTCTCCTCAAAATTCATGACTAGGGTGTTCTAAGTCCGGATTTGCAAGCCATAAGGTCGTATCTAAGTCCCAATGTTGGTTTGGAGGGTTTAAATTTCTTAAAAACCCACTTATTAAGTGTTTATGGCCCAAGCATGATCCTTGGTCGTAAACACATGTTCCAAGTCCAATTCTATGCTATAAACACGTATCATAATGTTTAGAGTAAGCTAGGGTAAGCGGACTTACAATTTGGAAGCGTTTGGTTGCGGATTCGGGGGCGAAAACGAGTCTAGAGAGAGAGTATAGAGAGAGAGTGTTTAGGGAGTGTAAAAGTCTCCAATGGACTCCACTCACCTTTATATAGGGTTCCGAGTCGGGGCTCAGTGGAATTTTACCCGATACTGCCATTATACGGGGCTTTTGGTCGCACCCGATTTAGGGGTCGTAATAATAAAACTTAACACTTTCCAAATAAATGGAAATGTGTGATGTGTTTTTATTTCCCTTTTATCACGACTTAACGGCATGTTAATGTAAACCAATGGAATGTTTATTAAATTGACGCCCTTAAATTAACAAAACTTTTATACAGTGGAATATTCCGTTAACTGTAACGGGGAAATGTAACGGGACAACTTGGGTTGTCACACTGATTACCTACTCAAGGTAAAGTATAGTGAGAAGACTCACCTCGCGTATCTCGATAACTCGCAAATCCCTGAAATCACTAGCGCTCGATCTCCCGAGCTAAAGTCCTCCTATAACACAATATATCTCTAATTAACACTTTCACAACTAAGGTTGACTAACCCTATCAAGTCAATACTGGTCAACTATGGTCAATGGTCAACGGTCAACTTTGACCAGACTCGGCGAGTGCACTAGAGCGACTCGGCGAGTCTATACGTGTTCACTGACTCCCTCGGATCCTCTCTTGACACGTCGCGTACTTCCCTAACTCGACGAGTTCCACCTGGCATGAATCGCGGGGCCACCACGACTCAACTCGCCGAGTCTCAAGAACAACTCGGCGAGTTCAGGCTTGACTCAGCCCCCCCCTTTGACTCTCCCTGACTCACTGGATCATCCCCTAACCCGGCGAGTCTACTCTCTGAACAACTTACATGAAACCCAAACCCTACTCGCCGAGTCTCAAGAACAACTCGGCGAGTTCATGCCATGCACAAACTCTATTGAACTCCTGAGGTCAGATCTGTTTCCCCAAACCATAGATCTAGCCTTCCTAAGCATGAATGTCACGTAAAGTTCGCAACTTGATGCTTGTATAACCACAACAAGGCATCAAAAGGAGATTTGGTCCCAAAAATGACAACCTAAGTCCAATAACTCCATACTAACCCAAAAAACTCCAAGGGTTAAGGTCTCTGGACCTCTTTGAGTCCAGATCCAAGGCACAAACTCGAAGAGGGACCATTTGCTTCACGTAATCACTCTCCAAAGGGGGTTAGGAAACCCTAACTCTAAAGATCAAACCTAAAACTGAAGGAGGTTCGAACTATTACCTCAAAATGAAGCCTCTGGACTCTGGATCTGCTTGAATCTCACCTCCTCCTTGCTCTTGTCACCCTCTTCTTGCTAAACAAAGGGTACAAAGATCCAAAAGTGACTTCTTCTCTCTCAAAGCGGTTTAGATCTCTTAGGGTTCTCTCAAGGGACTGGTAGCCGCAATGGGAGGCTATAAGTGCCCTTAAATAGGCTCCAAACCCGGGGAATTAGGGTTTCATTAAACAGCGTGGACTCACCGAGTCCGGACGCAAACCCGCACCCATAACCGCGATCATAATCGGCAAGTTTGGGCTCCAACTCGCCGAGTCTCCTCACAAATCACCAAAAATACAATAATAAATAATACTTGGGAATTCGGGATGTTACAATTGTCCCCCACTAGAACTAGACTTTGCCCTCGAAGTCTCGCTCCGCAAATAACTCCGGATGCTGCTCACGCATCTCACGCTCCGGCTCCCAAGTCATCTCGGACCCCTTCCGATGTTGCCACTGAACCAAAACCAAGGGTACCTCCTTGTTCCTCAAAACCTTTATTTTCCGATCTCTGATTGCCACTGGTCTCTCAGCATAATTCAGGCTCGCATCCACCTTAATATCCTCTAATGGAACCACTGCCGACTCATCGGCTATACACTTCCGCAATTGCGACACGTGGAAAGTGTCGTGAAACTGACCCAACTCTGCTGGCAACTCCAAGCAATAGGCTACCCTACCTACCCTCGCGACCACCCAGAATGGACCAATATATCGGGGCCCCAACTTGCCCCTCTTCCTGAATCGAATCACTCCTTTCCAATGGGAGACCTTCAGGAGCACAAAGTCGCCGACCTGAAACTCAAGCTCGGACTGGCGTCTGTCCGCATAACTCTTCTGACGACTCTGAGCGGTCAACAACCTCTGTCTGACATGCTGGATCTGCTCTGTCTTCTGAAGCACAATCTCTGTACTGCCCATAACACGTTGTCCAACCTCTCCCCAGCAAATGGGGGTCCGACACCTCCTTCCATACAATAGCTCAAAGGGTGGCATACCAATGCTCGAATGATGGCTGTTGTTGTAGGAAAACTCTGCCAAGGGTAAATACGTATGCCAACTCCCCCCGAAATCCAACACACATGCCCGGAGCATGTCCTCGAGCGTCTGGATCGTCCGCTCACTCTGTCCGTCTGGTGCTCGGCCTTAACCCTACGGCAGGTTAAGCACCTCTTAACAAACCACGCAACATCCCTCTTCATACAGGGCCACCAATACTCTCTCCTCAGGTCCAAATACATCTTAGTGGCCCCAGGATGGATCGAGAATTTCGACCGATGAGCCTCTTCCATCAAAATGGTACGCATCCCTCCCACAAATGGTACTCATATACGCCCTTGAAATATCATAAGCCCCCGACCATCGGTAACGAACTCCGATACCAACCCAACAACTCGCTCTCTCTTCTGGTTCTCCGATCTGACGGCCTCAGCCTGTGCTCCACGAATGGTGTCCAACACCGGAGCCATCACGGTCAATCGCAAACATATATCTCGCAATGGGGCGCTCTCCGCCCTGCGACTTAGGGCGTCGGCTACGACATTAGCCTTGCCCGGATGGTACAGGATCTCACAATCATAATCCTTGACCACATCCAACCACCTTCTATGTCGCATATTTAGGTTGGGTTGATCCATCAAATACTTCAGGCTCTTATGGTCCGTGTATATCGTACACCGAACCCCATACAGATAATGACGCCAAATTTTGAGGGCGAACACCAATGCCCCCAACTCTAGATCATGGGTGGGATACCTCGTCTCATGAGGCTTCAGCTGCCTCGATGTGTATGCTTTCACATGCCCTCTCTGCATCAGCAACACTCCCAACCCCAAGATCGACGCATCACAGTATACCACAAAGTCCTCCATCCCCTCCGGGAGGGTTAACATCGGGGCTTCGCATAACCTTTGGCAAAGCGTCTCAAAGGAGGCCTGCTGCTCGGGGCCCCATGAAAAAGCGACACCCTTCCGGGTCAACCTGGTGAGTGGCACTGCGATCTTAGAGAAATCCTTGATAAATCTCCGATAATAACCTGCCAACCCTAAGAAACTCCTTATCTCGGAGGGTGACCTCGGCACCTCCCAACTCATCACTACCTCAACTTTGGCCGGGTCGACCAATATCCCTTTCTGGTTAACGAGATGCCCTAGGAACTGGACCTCTCGCAACCAGAAATCACACTTGGAGAATTTGGCATAAAGCCTCTCCGATCTCAGAACTCCGAGGATCTCCCTCAAATGCTCTTCATCCTGCTCTTTAGATCTCGAATATACCAAAATGTCGTCGATGAATACAATCACTAACCGATCCAACATCGGCCTGCACACTCGATTCATGAGATCCATGAACACTGGCGGGGCATTGGTGAGCCCGAAAGGCATCACCATAAACTCATAATGCCCATAACGTATCCTGAACGTTGTCTTCTGGATGTCCTCATCTCGCACCCTCACCTGATGATATCCAGACCTCAAATCGATCTTGGAGAACCAAGATGCTCCCTGTAACTAATCGAACAAATCGTCGATCCTCAGCAACAGGTAACGGTTCTTGACCGTCAGCTTGTTCAACTCCCGGTAATCAATGCACATCCGGTGTGAACCATCCTTCTTCTTCACAAAAAGGATAGGCGCTCCCCACGGCGAGCTGCTCGGCCGAATAAACCCCTTTCCCAATAGCTCTTGAAGCCGCGAGGATAACTCTTGCATCTCTGGAGGTGCAAGGCGATAAGGCACCTTGGCGATAGGCGCGGCCCCCAGAACTAAATCGATACTGAACTCCACTTGCCTCACGGGAGGCACACCCGACAACTCCTCTGGAAATACATCCGGGAACTCACGCACTATCGGAACCTCCTCAACTGACCTCGGCCTCTCTGAATCAACCCACGTATCCATCACATACGTCACAAAGCCCTTACAGCCCTGCTGTAGACACTGCCTCACCCTAGCGGCCGAACAAAATGCTGACCCAGAACGTGTACCCTCGCCGTACACCGTAAGAACTCCCCCACTAGAGTCTCGTATGGTCACCAGCTACCACTCGCAGTCGATAACCACACCGAATCTGCTCAACCAGTCCATGCCCACAATGACACAGACATCACCCATCGCAATAGGAACCAAATCAATCGGGAACTCAACACCGAAAATCTCGAATACGCACCCACGGATAACCTCTGTGGCATAAATCACCCTCTCGTCAGCTATGGAAACTCTCAGAGGCCGACTCAACACCTCACGACTAACACTGATATGCTGACTAAAAGCCAAAGATAAAAAAGACTGACTCGCACCCGAGTCAAATAACACCAAGGCAGGTACCGAATTCACAAGAAAAGTACCTACGCATAACATAAAATAAGCATAATATCTCAATATCAAAATAAATACACAAAAGAATACATATCAGCCATGACATCGGGCGTTGCGCGGACCTCTTCCGCGGTCAACTGAAAGGCTCTCCCTCGTGCCCTCGGCGCCTCGGCCTTCACTGGCCGACTCTCGGTAGCTCTGATGGCGGTAGGGGCGGATCCCTGAGGTGCTCCCAGAGCCGATCCCCACAACTGCAGACACTCTGCCTTCCGGTGTCCGATCTGGTTGCAGTGGAAACACACTGCAAACCCCTTGGAGTAGTCCTTGGCCATATGCCCCTCCTTGCCACACTTGTAGCAAGATCCAGCTCTACAAACTCCATCATGACCCTTGCCGCACTTCCCGCAAGTGCGGCCCTTCTGGCTCCCAGATTTGGGATCAGCGGGCTTGGCCCGCTTGGCTGCCGGCTGGGACTTTGTCGGTCACCGATCCCTCCCCTGAGACTCCGCCTCCTCCCTCGCCTGAGTCTCTAGCTCAATCTCCCTCTTCCGGGCATTTGCCTGAAGCTCGGAAAATGTACGGTACGAGGAGTTCGCCACGAACTCCTGAATGTCTCGGCTCAAGATACTCAAATATCAGCTCATACGTGCCTGCTTAGTGGACACGTGCTCAGAGCAGAACATCGCCCTCTCGTGGAACATCCTGGTAATCACCGTAACAGACTCAGTACCCTGCTTGAGGGTCAGAAACTCCTGGGCCAAACGCTCCCTTTCCACCTGGGGAACGTACTCGTCTCAGAACATGGTAGTGAACCTCTCCCAGGTCACTGCCGCAAGCTCAGCAGGCGTAAAGTGCGTCGTCACAAACTTCCACTAGTCCTTCACTCCCAAGCGAAGCTGGTTTAGCGCGAATCGAACTCTCAAATGATCTGGAGATGAGCAAGTGAAGAAACACCGCTCTATGTCTGAAATCCATCTCATAGCCACCACCGGGTCCTGGGTCCCATCAAACTCCGGCGGTTTCGTGTTGCTGAACTCTCGGAACAGCAACGCATCACCATCCTGTGGCCTCGCGACAACAATAGCTGCGGTGGCCGCTGCAACAGCAGCCTCAGAAAGAGCAGCATAACGCTCGTCGAAAGTCTCAATCAACGTGGTCTTAATAGACTCGAACATCTCTGGTATCTCTGCTCTGATGGCCGCAGCCACCTCCTCATGGATGATCTGGCGGATCTCCTCATCACTGGCCCCACTGCTCTCAGGCATAAGACGTGTCCTCACCATGATCTACCTCTAAAATACAACATATGATAAATTAGAATCCATTCGAGCATACTCACACTCGACAACTCATCCCTCCTTGATCCTTGGCATTCCAAAGATTCTTACTTGGGCTGTACACTGCCCCGGTGCTTTCAGTAGTACAGGCCCAATACTAATGTCCGCACCGTATCAGAATACACCCCAAGTCCTCCTCTTCGGATCTCAAGTTCCAAGTACTCTATCATGCATAATCCACACTCTAACAGATTTCTCATAAGCTTCTCTCTGCTACTTACTCACTCCTAAGCATCTCATAGCAGCTCACCTCTCCCTAGGCTAAGGCATCACGAATTAGGCCACTCTAGTCCTAATAGGAGTACCTAGCCTACTCTGGCATGAGAATACATCATATCAATATCATAACACATAATATGAGGGTATCTTGGGAAATCACCGTTCGGGCGCGGACTGATCGTACACACAACTCGGCTCTGCGTTTTTCCAAAAATCTTTTACTCTTTTTGAAAATATTTCTCAAATCCTCAGTTTGAGTTCAAATACGCCCGAAGGTGTACTCGAATCCCTCAAACCAAGGCTCTGATACCAACTTGTAACACCGTAAATTTCAAAACAATTTTTCGCATTTTGTAAAACATAATTCGCTTAATATTCATAAAACATCAATGTTTGAAACTCAATCCATGACATATAAAAATCCCAAGATCTCATAACATAAAAATCCCGAGTGTGTACTAATCAAGCCGGCGCCTTCGCACGGTCATCACTAGTACCTGAAACAAATAACACCAAACCCTGTAAGCACAAAGCTTAGTGAGTTACCCAAAATACCACACATAGCACATATTAGCCACTCGAGGCTATAACTCTGTGGGTCCATGGACCCTACTCTGTGAACCCTCTGGTTCTAACTCTGTGAACCTTCCGGTTCCAACTCTATAAGCATGCACAGCATAAATCACATAGAAATAATGCAGTACAACACATAACATACATATAGCATACAAATACTCTATCACATAACCCTGATTACCTACTCAAGGTAAAGTCTAGTGAGAAGACTCACCTCGCATATCTTGATAACTCGCAAATCCCTGAAATCACTAGCGCTCGATCTCCCAAGCTAAAGTCCTCAAATAACACAATATATCTGTAATTAACACTTTCACAACTAAGGTTCACTAACCCTATCAAGTCAACACTAGTCAACTCTGGTCAATGGTCAACGGTCAACTTTGACCGGACTCAACGAGTGCACTAGAGCGACTCGGCGAGTCTATACGTGTTCAATGACTCCCTCGGATCCTCTCTTGACACGTTGAGTACTTCCCTAACTCGACGAGTTCCACCTGGCATGAATCGCGGGGCCACCACGACTCAACTCGCCGAGTCTCAAGAACAACTCGGCGAGTTCAGGCTTGACTCAGCCCCCCCCCCCCCCTTTGACTCTCCCTGACTCACTGGGTCATCCCCCAACCCGGCGAGTCTACTTGCTGAACAACTTACGTGAAACCCAAACCCTAATCGCCGAGTCTCAAGAACAACTCGGCGAGTTTATGCCATGCACAAACTCTATTGACCTCCTGAAGTCAGATCTGTTTCCCCAAACTATAGATCTAGCCTTCCTAAGCATGAATGTCACGTAAAGTTCGAAACTTGATGCTTGTATAACCACAACAAGGCATCAAAAGGAGATTTGCTCCCAAAAATGACAACCTAAGTCCAATAACTCCATCCTAACCCAAAAAACTCCAAGGGTTAAGGTCTCTGGACCTCTTTGAGTCCAGATCCAAGGCACAAACTCGAAGAGGGACCATTGACTTCACATAATCACTCTCCAAAGGGGGTTAGGAAACCCTAACTCTAAAGATCAATCCTAAAACTGAAGGAGGTTCGAACTATTACCTCAAAATGAAGCCTCTGGACTCTGGATCTGCTTGAATCTCACCTCCTCCTTGCTCTTGTCACCCTCTTCTTGCTAAACAAAGGATACAAAGATCCAAAAGTGACTTCTTCTCTCTCAAAGCGGTTTAGCTCTCTTAGGGTTCTCTCAAGGGACTGGTAGCCGCAATGGGAGGCTATAAGTGCCCTTAAATAGGCTCCAAACCCAGGGAATTAGGGTTTCATTAAACAGCGTGGACTCGCCGAGTCCACTCTTGGACTCGCCGAGTCCGGACGCAAACCCGCACCCATAACAGCGATCATACTCGGCAAGTTTGGGCTCCAACTTGCCGAGTCTCCTCACAAATCACCAAAAATAAAATAATAAATAATACCTGGGAATTTGGGATGTTACATTTCCAAGGAGACACCTTCAGGAGTACAAAATCTCCGACTTGAAACTCGAGCTCAGATCGTCGCCTATTCGCGTAACTCTTCTGGCGACTCCGAGCTGTCAACAACCTCTGCCTGACCTGTTGTATCTGCTATATCGCCTGAAGAACTAACTCAGTGCTACCCAACACACGCTGTCCGACCTCTCCCCAGCAAATGGGAGTCCGACACCTCCTCCCATACAACAACTCAAAGGGAGACATACCGATACTCGAATGATGGCTGTTGTTATAGGAAAACTCAGCCAACGGCAAGTGTGTGTCCCAACTTCCTCCGAACTCCAACACACATGCTCGAAGCATGTCCTCGAGCGTCTGGGTCCTCATGGAAATTCTTCCAGAATCTGGAAGCAAAACCTACATCTCGGTCTGACACAATCGAGATCGGCGCTCCATGCCGTGATACCACCTCCCTCACATACAGTTCTGCCAGCCTCTCAGCGGAAAAGCTCTCACTAATAGCAAGAAAGTGAGCGCTCTTTGTCAGCCGGTCGACAATCACCCAAATTGCATCGACACCCCTCGCGGTCCTCGGGAATTTGGTGATGAAATCCATAGAAATCTGTTCCCACTTCCATTGGCGAACCTCAAGTGGCTGCAACTTGCCATGCGGACGCTGGTGCTCGGCCTTAACCCTGCCACATGTCAAGCACCTCCCAACGAACCATGCAACATCCCTCTTCATACAGGGCCAGCAATACTCTCTTTTCAGGTCCAAATACATCTTAGTGGCCCTGGGATGGATCGAGAATCTCGATCTATGCGCCTCCTCCATTAATGTGGCATGTTCCCCGCTTGCATACGGTACCCAAATCCGACCTTGAAAGGTCATAAGCCCACGGCTATCGGTAATGAACTCGGATATCTTCCTGATCACCCGCTCTCTCTTACGGTTCTCCGGTCTCACAGCCTCTGCATGGGCCTCCCGAATGGTGTCCCACATCGGAGTCATCACCGTCAACCTCATATAAATGTTTCGAATCAGGGCACTCTCCGCCCTACGGCTCAGGGCATCGGCTACAACATTGGTTGTGCCCGGGTGGTACAGGATCTCACAATCGTAATCCTTTACCACATCCAACCATCTCCTCTGGCGCATGTTTAGATTGGGCTGATCCATCAAATACTTCAAGCTCTTGTGGTCCGTGTATATGGTACACCGAACCCCATACAAATAGTGACGCTAGATCTTGAGGGCGAACACCACTGCCACCAACTCCAGATCGTGGGTGGGATACCTCGTCTCATGAGCCTTCAGCTGCCTCGATACATACGCTATCACATGCCCCCTCTGCATAAGTACTGCACCAACCCCGATATCGATGTGTCACAGTACACCACAAAATCCTCCATCCCTTTCGGGAGGCCTAGCACCGGGTTATGCGCATTACGAGTTCGTGGTGATGCCTTTCGGGCTCACCAATGCACCGACAGCGTTCATGGATCTCATGAACAGGG
The DNA here is from genome assembly GCF_051521515.1 of Lactuca serriola. Lineage (NCBI taxonomy): Eukaryota > Viridiplantae > Streptophyta > Magnoliopsida > Asterales > Asteraceae > Lactuca > Lactuca serriola. The sequence continues at coordinate 252,817,510 of NC_136410.1, read as the reverse complement.
TCTGCAGGCCGATGTTGGATCGTTCGGTGATCGTGTTTATTGATGATATATTGGTGTATTTATGATCCAGAGAGCAGCATGAGGAGCATTTGAGGGAGATCCTCGGAGTTCTGAGATCGGAGAGGCTTTACGCCAAATTCTCCAAGTGCGATTTCTGGTTACGAGAGGTCTAGTTCCTAGGACACCTCATTAACCATAATGGGATATTGGTCGATCCGGCCAAGATTGAGGCGGTTATGAGGTGGGAGGCGCCGAGATCACCCACCGAGATTAGGAGTTTTCTTGGGTTGGCTGGCTATTATCGGAGATTTATCAGGGATTTCTCCAAGATCATCGTGCCACTCACCAGTTTGACCCGGAAGGGTGTTGCTTTTTCATGGGGTCCAGAGCAACAGACCTCGTTTGAGACACTTCGCCATAAATGGAAAGGTTTCCATATTGGGAGTTGGATATTGAGAATCAATGTCTAGATTAGAAAATTTTATGCAAAAGGATGTTCAAAGGAATGTACTTTGAGTGAGAGACATCACATCTATGGAATTGTATTGTAACATAAAAGAACCTTGTAATTTCATTGGCAATAGTCATTGTGACTTTTGTGCTATGACATTACGAAAGGATCATTGCATAAAATGTTAGAATCTAGCATATTCTATAAGTGGCAAGAATTTGATATTCTTTCACTTATGATAAAGGATTAGGAGTTGTGAAATGAGTATTATTGGAAATATGTTCATTTGATCTATTTCACAAAGTAAGATCTGTAGGTAAACATTGTGTGCATGCTAAGAGCATGAGACAAATGTAGTAATAATTCAAGTAAGAAGTTGATTACCCGAAACAACAAATAATGAGTAATCAATATGGTGATAAATAAAAGGTGTTTTATTTATACTCAAAGGTTTGAGGCCATATGGGATTAGTATTATTCTTGTGTTTCACTTTGCATGTTTTGACTTCCTGAATAATTTAATTTGTTTAGAACAGTCAAATTATTCAAGCGGACCACAGTCGTTCATATGTTGGAAGTAGATATGAATGAAGACTGTCGTGAATTGGTGTGTGGATTGTCTAAAGAGAATTAGACATAAGCAAATGTTTGCTGCAACGTTCATGAGTGCTTATGCATATGATTTGAGCATTGGATTAAACCCACACTCACTTGGATCACTTCATGGATTTTATCACGAGTGATTGGTGAGACGATAATATCTTATAATTCTTGAAACCGAGATGTGTGAGTTGTATCTTGCGAATCGGTTGCACATTGATAATATGAAAACGCACCAGTAACTTGGTGTTATAAAATATATTGTTGTGTGTGATTTGATGAGTGAGTGCAAGCGAGCATTGAGTCAAAGTTTATTCGTTCCTTTTATCCAAAGTAGGATAAAAGCGATTTCTGTGGGCCCCTCGATGATTTAGTGATGGCACCTAAGCGCTTGGCCAAGCTGGGACTAATTTGATGTGTTCAAATTATAGTATATTGTCAATCGTCATAAATCTGAATTCGGGAAACAACACATAGACAGAGAGAATGATTTAGATCCATGTCTCAGTCTATACGATATCTAGAATGGAGGAATATATGATCCCTTATCTTAAGGACACGCGTATATGATAAGATCAGAGTTGACAACGGCTTTGGAAAGCTACGATTGCAGATCAGGATCTGAAGTCATACGCAAAATCGTTATTAGACTTATCCAAGTGGGAGACTGTTCGATTAATGTCTAAGTCCATAACTATTTTGGTATGTACATGACCCGATGGTGCATGGTCCTTTTGGGTTGCCTTCACCAAAGCAACTTGATAGGATGAATAATGGAGAGAAAGGATTAAATATGATTTATTAATATATTATGAGAATAATATAATAACGGAGAAATCATATTGTTTAATTAATATTAGTCAAGAATTAATAAGAATTAAGTTTGTGGCTAAAAGACATTAATTAAATTAAGGGACTAGAACTGTCAATTGTATGATAGTTGAATATTGAGATAATGGACTCCATATTAAAGGGGTGGACGAATTCTATGGGGAAACCTATTAGAAATCGTCCAAGGCTTGTTAAGGAAGGAGTCCATGGGTTGCTTAGGGCTTAAGCATCCAAATTAGGGTTTCCTTGTTAGATAACCCTAATAGCCTCACTATTTAAAGAACCCTTAAACCCCAAAAACGTGGTGAACTTGTTCCTTAGGGTTTTCACACGTTTTGGGCAGCCTCCTCTCTCCTTGTTCTTCATCCTCTTGCTCTTGGTGTTTGTGAACCACTAGAGGAGTGACATTTGTGACTCTAAGCTTTCTAAAGTCAATACAAGAAGGATTTGAGCTTGTTATTGCTACATAACAATCAAGGTATGATCTAAACCCTAATTTATATGTTATATTGATCATCATATGCTAGATCTAGGGTTTATAGTCTTGGATGAATTGCATGTACAATAGAGAAACCTAGATCCAAGCATTAGGGTTTGTATGAGCACATAGGATGTTCTTATGGATAAAACTCATCACCAACGAGCTACGAGACTGGAGGGTCCCGCTGAGACACATCGACCGGAGGGTCGTACAGTAGCCTCGAGTGGCGTATGTGTTGTATGTGGTATTTTGGGGAACTCACTAAGCCTTTGTGCTTATAGTGTTGTGTTATGTGTTTCAGGTACCAGTGAGGACCGCAGGAAGGCGCCGGCATGATCAGTACACACTATTGGAGTTTCATACATTTGATCTTAGGATGTGATTTTATGGATTTGTTATGTGATACATTGAGAATTGAGAATCTTTATGAATGAAATTACATTATTAAAAAGTTAAAAATTGTTTTGAAATTTACGTTGTTACAACTATCTATTTGTTTGTCTACAAATCCTAGTTGATGTTGCCCAATGGGAGTGTATAGACTGCTCAACTATCATCTCATCCAACCCCACCCGCCTTAGTCCATGGTCACATCGGGATCAAAACCATCAAATTTGCTTATTCCAGCTATCCCACTATCGAATCTGATATATCGCTCTCTGACCAAAATAAGGCCAAGAGATAGACTTGGTGGTGGATGAGGGAAGTAGATCATAAACGCCACAGGGACAATTTTTGTGAGTTTAAAGCTTAGTGAAATCGTAAAAGGAAACACATTGATAAACTCATCGGTGCATCAAAGGTAAAAGAAAAAATCATGAAGAAATCAATCTTCTCAATCACGATTGGATCTAACAACTTCATTAACAATTATTTGCTTCAAGTTCTCGCTATTGGAGCTAACGTTTCACAAACCGTCGATTCTTTTGTCGATCATCACCTTAGTCACCTTCAGGCCCACAAGCTACACTCACCCATTACTCACACACACATTGTATTTTATTGGAAGGCGTTGGTGATTAATTGTTGGCGATGGAGATGCATGTGAGAAAGAAACACTACTGAAGGGAGGGTGTAGCCATGGGAGACAGAGGATGCGTAACCCCAATTTCTTCCCCCTCCTTCCTTTAACAAACGCTTAAATTGACAATGACTAGAGATGGAATGAGATGGTTGGTCCTGGTGGGGAATACAACGAAGATGTCAGTGATCGATTACAAATAATGATAGAGATGACGGAGGGACTATGAGACGACCATCGATTTCTAGGCTTAGAGGAAGACGGAGGAGATGACTTCGGTTGAAAAACCCATGACTCCATGAGTATCATAGATAGTCATAGGAAGGTAAAGGATAGTGGTTTGTCTTACATGTAGGATCCATGTAGAATAATATATGACATGTCATCTAAGTTTTGATTGAATTTACATGGTAAGCGGGAACAAGAGGTTATATTCCCCTTAATAACAGGTTATTTTTGAGTTTATACATTTAAAAGGAACAAAAATTAGTTTAAGAACGTTTTAAGACCAAACATAAAATCTTGTTGGGTTTTAATGACAATAACCATTTAAAATATAATGTTTACTTATTAGTTAAATAACAAATATATTAAAATTACGAATGTTATCATATGTTAAAAGCTTATAACGAGACAAACAATATGTTTTTTTTATTTCTTTTTTTTTTTGATAAATAAGTTTACCACATTAACTTAAAAAATATATTTTTAAATAATCATTGTCTAAATATGTGTCTTAAACTAAAACTCTAAAAGTAACTAAAAAGGCCTATTTACATATTATTAAAAAAAACATTTATTTATTTCCTTGCTTTCTCATGTTTAAGGAAAAACAAGGCGATTGATTAAAAATTTAACACATATTCTTAAATAATCATTGTCCAAAACTCCAAATATGTGTCTTAAACTAAAACTCTAAAAGTAACTAAAAAGGCCTATTTACATGTTATTAAAAAAACATTTATTTATTTCCTTGCTTTTTCATGTTTAAGGAAAAAGATGGCGATTGATTAAAAATTTAACAAGCATGCTCCTTTATATTTTGTTACATATTAACTAAAAAAGAAACTAAAAACCCTCCTATATTTTATTCTTACTATTAGGTGTGAAACTTATGTATTAAATTAAATGAGTTTATTTAAAAGAAGCTGAATTATAAAAATTAACATGTTTTTTTTTTCTTTTAAATTTAAACAAATAATTTAAATAAATAAATAAAGAAAGTAATGAATCTTTAATTTAGTAATTTTGAAATTAAAATGAAAGTTAATTAATGAAATTGATATACATTTATTATTCCATTTAAATACTATCTACAATTTAATAAAATGAAAAAACTATAAAATGACATGTGGAATAAAAATTAATTTAAAATTACCATAAAATTACATGTGCAAAATAAATAAGAATGTGACATGTGGTAAAAAAATCTTTATTTATCAGGGATGATCTTTCTATTCACATTAAATGGTGACAAGCGAACTAAAATATTATCATTTTCATTAAATGTCTCGTTAAATTTTACACATGTCAACATCTAATATGGTAGGAGGATAAATAGAAATAAAATATAGGAGAATATTTAATTTCTCTAAAAATAATAATGATTGATTTACAAACAAAACACCAAAGTATATATAAAAATAACTGTTTGTAAATGTATGATTAATGATTACGATTTTTATGGTCACTATGTTGTTTTACAATATCATTATTTTCTTCATTAATTTACAAATAAAAACCATTTCATATATCTTGAAAAAAAATACACATATATATTTGAATCAACGATTATAATTTTATATAAATAAAAAAAATATAAATCTCATGATTAATAATTTATTGATAATAAATGATTAATAATTATGACTTTTTACTATAAAAATTTATTTATTTTTTATAACCGTAATTCTTATGGGCTATAACCTAATGATACATGATATCGATAAAACTGATTTAAATTGAACAGTACAAAATATCTTTACGAGAACCCCAAAGCAATACAAAATAACCTTTTAAAAACCTTGTTCTAGAAAACAATTTGAAAGTTCACTAACTGTAAAAGGTGGCAAAGTTTATTTTTTTCTTAGAGTAAACTAGAGTAGAACCCCGCATTGCGGGATTAGAATTGGTAAAAGAAATAACATAAAAAGTTGAATTTATTAGCGTAGGTAGTAATCAATTTGTGTGAGATAGTGAGAAAATCGTATTTGTCAACAAATTTACAAACTGAAAAATTACATTAGAAATAAACATTAGAACCAAAACATCTTTATATGTTATAAAGTTTTCTAACAGACCCTTGATTTTTCTTTTAAGACATCATTCTTCTTTACCCTTTGTTTGAAATCCTCACTGCACCTTGATGACATCACATGGTCAATTCTGAGACAAATATTATTCTTGATAAGCATGTTTCCAACCTGCAGTTTAAAGCAACCAATAATAAAGATAGTAAGATTAATGAAAGGGTTCAATTTTAATATTGATAAAATTATTGTCATGGAAAACTCATATACAACGAAATTACGAAACAAAGAAAGAAAACATGAATATCTAATTCAATCCCTTCTATACAGTAGTGGAAGGTGTAAAATGGCTGCACCGAATGACTATCATAAATATACTTGCTCTGTTTTGATAAGCTACATTGGTGCTAAAGCTGAAAGATCATGTAAATGCAGGGTTAAATGTTCACCAACTTTCCTGAGAAGCAACAAAAATTGATAATACAATAGTGCTTCTGAAAAACAAACAAACAAACAAACAAACTTTCAACGTTAGTTTGACTTTCAAACATCAAACACAATACAATTTAAAATCTAAAATTTAACAAACTTGCATGCATCATGTACCATTCTTAAAAGTCATCAAACAATTCCAATCGTTCAATCTCATAAAACAATTTCAATCGTTCAATCCTAATTAACTAAAAAAATAAGAAACCAAAAACCAAAAGCTTCTTAAATGCATTCACAATTTAGACACCTTTTTTTTTATAAATATAAAGATCAAAAAACCAAATACCTTTGACGTTCTTGTGGATTAATGAAACTTGTATAAATCTTCAACATATTCCAAGCAACATCTCTCTAAAACTCATCATAACAACGTACTTTCATTTATTTGTTAATTATTACAATTTTTTCTTATTAAATAAAAATAAAAAAAATTAAAATTAAAAATCCATACCTGTCACCCGTGTTTAAGGAGAACTTTTTCTCTATCATGCAATGTTAGTGTATCATAAATGCCCAATAGTCCACACCATCGACTCTTAAGAAAGATATACACATCAAGATAGTGGCAGAAGGGAAAAGGGGTAGTTTTGGGGACTTTATTTCACCTATTATGAATGAAAGTCAAATCGGAAAATTATGATCGTCAATTGATTAAAGCTACGAAAAGTTAAATATTATGCATTTATGTCAGCAATAATAACTTATTTGGTCCTAGATAATTGGAAAATGAAAACCGTAATCACTGCCTATCAAATTACCAAAACTGGGTATTATAGCTTCAAGAATGAAATGAGTATTATGTGCTTTTGCGCTCTTTTATAAACCTAAACGAATTCATTTTATGGTTTTGAGGTCTTCAATAAACTAAACGACTATATATGTCTTTGGAAAGTTGTTCGAAAAAATAAATAAAAAAGAATAGATAATTGAAGATTTCATGGAGATTTAAGTTTTTGAAACTCTTTTAGGTCAGACATTTTATCAAACAGGTAATATGCATCCCAACTAAATATATATTATTGTTAAATTTGAAAGCCATCTAAGCCCAGAAGAATCAATTTCATAAAACAAATATTCTAATAACCAGTTCATAGATTTGAAGTAATCATTCAAAAGGTATCCAATTGACAAACATACATAATTTAAGAAGTAATCAATCATAGAGTATCATTTGTAAACCATTTGTTATACGAAGGGTAGTTTGGTCTTCTAATGAAACACATATTTATATGGGAGTTGGTCGGTACCTAACAGGTGAAGACATCCAAATCTGTCGATTTGGAGTCTTTTTGTTCAACATATATGTTCCCACTTCCCAGATCAGCAAACTTCAAACTTAAAGGTTGGTTCTGTAAGATAAATCCAAAAACAAAATTTTATCATAAATAATAGATCAACACATTAAAGGGAATTAATTTATCATAGGAACAAATGAGAACAACACAAGGTAAGGCAGATGCACGGGATTTTACAGAAAAAATCAAAACCTGAATCAATGGAAAATTCAATAGGATCAAATTAGAACACTCAAACTAAAATCCCTAGAGGCAATATCAATTTAGAAACAAATAAGAGAAGCTAAAAACAATTAAGATAAGATGAAAGAAGAACCATAAGAAGTCGTTTGCTGGTGTGAAGGTTAAAAGCATATGAGAGTCAGGAGTACGCCTACGAACGTGGGCTGTCCTGGATACATATGAACAGGAAGAACACGATATTAGAATCGACATACAGACACCCACACACGCAAAACACGAAACAATTTGAAGACGCCGGTGAATAAGTTTTTACCTTCAAAAGTAACGTTCGATTGAAAGCTGTAACTTCAATCTTGTAAAAAAATAAATTAAAACAAATTAAGAACACCATGATCTGTAGTTTGAATCATGAAAAAGTTGAAAAAATAAATCATACTTTTGGTTTCCCCAAGCTGCAACTTAAAATATCGGAGGGTTGATTCTCGATTTCGCGGTTGTATGTGTCGCTGGAAGGGCGATGCTTAAATGTCGATATCGTAAGAAGCTTCAATCGATTTAGAAGAACCACCAAGCGTTGAAGAACTTTGTAATTGATTATGAAAAAAGAAAATAGCAGGACCGGTGAAGATGGAAATCCAAAGCAAACCCCAAATGGAAAGAAAATCATACCGAAATCAAGATGAGGGTTCGGAACTGTAACACCGTGAATTTCAAAATAATTTTTCGCATAATATAAAAACATATTCATTTAATTTTTCATAAAACATCAGTGTTTGAAACTCCAATCAATGTCATACAATGAATCCCAAGATCACATATCATAAAAATCTCATGTGTGTGTACTGATCAAGCCGGTGCCTTCCCACGGTCATCGCTAGTATCTTAAACAAATAACACCAACACTGTAAGCACAAAGCTTAGTGGGTTCCCCAAAATACCACACATAACACATATTAGCCACTCGAGGCTATAACTCTGTGGGTCCGTAGACCGTACTCTGTGAACCCTCTGGTTCTAACTCTGGGAACCTTCCAGTTCCAACTCTATAAACATCCACAACATAAATCACATAGAAATAATGCAGTACAACACATAACATACATATAGCATACAAATACTCTGTCACATAACTCTGGTTACCTACTCAAGGTAAAGTATAGTGAGAAGACTCACCTCGTGTATCTCGATAACTCGCGAATCCCGGAAATCACTCACGCTTGATCCTCCGAGCTATAATCCTCCTATAACATCATATACCTCTAATTAACACTTTCACAACTAAGGTTGACTACCCCTATCAAGTCAACACTGGTCAACTCTGGTCAACGGTCAACGGTCAACTTTGACCGGACTCGGCGAGTGCACTAGAGTGACTCGGCGAGTCTATACGTGTTCACTGACTCCCTAGGATCCTCTCTTGACACGTCGAGTACTTCCCTGACTCGACGAGTTCCACCTGGCATGAATCGCGGGGCCACCACGACTCAACTCGCCGAGTCTCAAGAACAACTCAGCGAGTTCCAACTTGACTCAGTCCACCTGTCAACCCTCTCTGACTCTCCCTGACTCACTGAGTCAACCCTTAACTCGGTAAGATCACTCGCTGAGTGGTTATGGACAATCTTCATGCTACTCGCCGAGTCTGTTCTTCGGACTCGGCGAGTCCAAGCCATGAATTAACTTAAACTCACTCCTGAGGTCAGATCCGTTCCAGTAACTCATAGATCTAGTCCTTCCAAGCACATTTATCACGTAAAGTTATGATCTTGGCTACCATGCAACGCCTACAAGGCTTCTTTTGGTGAAATGACATCTAAAATGGTAACCTAAGTCCACAACTCAAAAGGAAAGGCATAAAGCAGAGCATTTGGGACTCTCTGGACCTACTAATGTCCAGATCTAGGTACCAATTCCCCATGGGACCTTTCACACTCCAATTACAAGGCATGAAGAAACCCTAGATTTGACCATATCAATAAATACACGAGAATAGGCTCTGAATATTACCTCAAATAGCTTCCTCTGCCGAAATAGGAGTAGATCCAAGCTCCCCAACTCTTCTAGCTTGGCCTTCCTATTCCCTTCTTGCAAACACACACAAGGATGGTGAATAATGGCCTCTTTTCTCACTCACAAGGACTCACAGATGCTCTGGTGCTCTCAAGGTCAGAGATAGCCGCAATGAAGGGTAATAAGGTCCTTTAAATAGGGCTCAAGGCCGGGAAATTATGGTTTCATTAAATAGCGTGGACTCGCAGAGTCCACCCTTGGACTTGCTGAGTCCGGACGCGAACCCGCGTCCAAATCCGCGATCCTACTCGGCGAGTCTAGGCTCCAATTCGTCGAGTCTCCTCACAATTTACCAAAAATAAATAAATGAACAATACCTGGGAATCCGGGATGTTACAGAAACGGTGTCGGAGATGGGTAGCTAAAGAGGGAGGAGACTTAGTGTGGATGGACATTGCAGTGAAGAAACATGAAGTAGGATACAGAGGCAATGAAGTGAAAACAGAAGGAAAACCGGAGGTAAGAGTCCGTGAAATAGCTGACTCAACAGAAGAACCGTGTAATACCAACACGTAGACGGTATCTGTGGACTTCACACCACGTGTAACCCACTATCTCCGACAATCATGAGAAGAGCAAAAGAGAACACAAACGTAAAAGGTAGTCGGTGAGAAATAAAATCAGATAAACCAAATAAAAAATTAAAAAAAATTAAAAACTTTCAACCAATCATAACAAAGAACTGTTCATCATACAATTTGAAATTAGTATATATATATATATATATATATATATATATATATATATATATATATATATATATATATATATATATATATTACATAAATGGTGGTTGTGGTTTTGTGAAATAAACGACTTTATACAAACTTTTTTCTTCCACTAAATCGGTGGTTTCTATGGTTTTTTCAAAACTTTAACAAATGACAATTTTATTATGTTTTTCTTATTATGTTTTTCTGTTTTTTTAAAAGTTATTTTATGTTTTTTATCCATTAATATATTAATTTTAATGAGTTAATAATAAATAGCAATCCAAATTTAAGACATGAACACGGATGAATGGAAAATAGAAATCAAAACACAATTGCGAACACTAGTTTATCGCTATTCCTATATCCATTTCAGCTGCTCCGATCCCGCACGTAGTGTAAAAAAGTTCTTTTTTTTTTTTTTAATGTTTTTTCTATTAGGTGCACCGGCTTAAAATACGAGTGCCACTACCAATATAGATTTTTTCGGAAATTTTTTTTAGTGCCACCTCTACTAAAACATTCTGCGTCTGCGACTGCCATCATGTATGCCATACATTTTAACGTGTTTAAGCTATGCCTACCCTATCTTTAGTATAGCTTATGTTTTAATATAGTAACGTTATTAGGAACTTATAATAAGTATTTGGGCCAATATTATGAGTTATATTGAGTGTTATTTAATGCTTATATAATAATAATAATAACTACACTATTAATTTGTCGTGGTTAACGTCAGACTAAACTCTAGTGGTAATGATACTAGGTTTTGTCGAGGAAGTTGTTTTAAGAGTGACGAAGTGTTGTCCGAGTGCCGAGTCACCACCTTCCCAGGTGAGTGCATAGTCCCTTTCATGAACATGATTTTAATACAAGTATCGATTGAAGTATTAAATATATGTTTATGTGCGAATTATTTGATGTTGCCTGAGATACTTGTTAAAGAACATACCTGATTATATATGCTGATTTAGGATAAAGAGTAAACCTAAATTAATTATGAGGAATATTGGTTAGTGTTTTCTTACGAGAACGAGTGCATTATACTCAGAGGATAAAACCTTAGTATATGTCATTGATCCGGAAGCATGGATTAGACATAGTCATTGTCCCTAGTCTGATAGTATGGATTAGGCATAATCATTCATCATTAATCCGAGAGTATGGATTAGTCATTCGTCCCTAGTCCGAGAGTATGGATTAGGTAAAGTCGTTCATTTTTGATCTGGGAGTATGGATTAGGTAAAACGGCTAATCTTAGGTCTGAGAGTATGGATAGTCTCGTTGTGAGGATTGACAGGGTGGGATAAGAGTTGTTTATATATATGGTGAAATGGTATATTTTGTGAGTTTTAAACTATATATATGGTATAACATTGTGGGATTGAAATCCCTATGTACTCACCAGGTTTCCCAACATGACCCACTTAGTTTATTTATTTCACAGTTGTTGATATGAAGTCACATTACACTAAGAGATTAAGGAGATATAAATCACTAGTGATAATGAATGTAAGTTCTGTTTATGCTTATGTTTATGTATTGACGATCACATCCCAAATGTTTTAAAATGAATAAAAATACTTTTCTTCGGAAATGCTTTGATAATGTATTTATCATGTTTTACTGGGAACAAATTCCGCAACATTTTTAGTAAAAGAGATACTCTGATTTTTATAAAACATAAACAAAATCAGTCTTTTCTGGCCGTAAAAATGGGGATGTCACACCGAATCACACACAACAATATGTTTTATAACACCAAGTTACTGGTGCGTTTACATATTATCAATGTGCAACCGACTCGCAAGATACAACTCACACATCTCGGTTTCAAGAATATAAGATGTTATCATCTCACCAATTACTCGTGATAAAATCCTTGAAGTGATCCAAGTGAGCGTGAGTTTAATCCAATGCTCAAATCATATTCATAAGCACTCATGAACGTTGCAGCAAATATTTGCTTATGTTTAATACTCTTTAGACAATCCACACACCAATTCACGACAGTCTTCATTCATATCTACTTCCAACATATGAACGACTGTGGCCCGTTTGAATAATTTGATTGTTCTAAACCAATTAAATTATTCAGGAAGTCAAAACATGCAAAGTGAAACACAAGAATAATACTAATCCCATATGACCTCAAACCTTTGAGTATAAATAAAACACCTTTTATTTATCACCATATCGATTACTCATTATTTGTTGTTTCGGGTAATCAACTTCTTACTTGAATTATTACTACACTTGTCCCATGGTCTTAGCATGCACACAATGTTTACTTATGGTTCTTACTTTGTGAAATAGATCAAATGAACACATTTCCAATCATACTCATTTCATAACTCCTAATCCTTTTTCATAAGTGAAAGAATATTAAATTATTGCCACTTATAGAATATGTTAGATTCTAATATTTTATGCAATGATCCTTTCGTAATGTCACTGCACTAAAGTCACAATGATTATTGCCAATGAAATTACAAAGTCCTCTATCGGAGATTGTTACAAGACAATTCCATAGATGTGATGTCTCTCACTCAAAGTACATTCCTTTGAACATCATTCTGCATAAAATTTCTAATCTAGACACAAACTTTCAATATCCAACTCCCAATGTGGAAACGTTTCCATATTTTCCATATGACAACTCATTCTTAATAAAACCTTTTCTATTCATAATAATGTCAGTATGGTCCATCCAATACTATACTTCCAACTACTCACAAGCGACCAATCCTCGACGAACTTTGGATTGTCCATTGATAGTTGTTTAATTATCTTAGTCAAAACCGATTCCTGTCCTTTTCCCTCTAAATGCGCTAGACATTTGGAAAATTTTAGAATGGTCAAATATTATAGCATTTGCAATCGATCCTATACCCGAAGCGTGTGGGACACGATGCATAATGTCTTACATAGAGATTGGATACTTTATCAATCTTCTGCCATAATATTTTATGTGCTATGTTCTTATAATTCGAATTATGAAGAGGAATGCCGTAATCATAATCGAAATTTAAGAACACACTATGTATCCTTTGACTAATATTATTAATATTCCATAACCTAAGCCTTTAGATTTGAAATGAAGCATAATATTCTCTCCCTTAATTATAGCAAAACAACTATTCAACCCTTACAACTTTGCAAAGTATGACTCTTGTTTTCTATAATTAATATTGCTAACTTGCAATACTTGCCTTAATAATCATGCAATCATAACATTTATGCTCCCACTATCACGATGATTATTACAAACATAACACTTATGCTCCCACTAGCTTTGACATGTATTCAGAAACATCTTAACTTTCAGAAAAAAACAATGCCTATTGAATTTCTTTAAGTTCATATTTCTGATACCCAATGCTTTGATAATCTTTCATCAAGGCTTCTTAAACTTATACACCTTTGCCTTAGATAGTTTATATGTGTGTCTTAAACAATTTAGACTAATTGCCAAATCTCATAATTCGAATCATGGAAAGGGATACCATAACCATAATCGAATTCGAGAATACAATTTTCACAATCACTATCTTCTTAAAGTCTTCCTTAGTGAAAGCATTTCCTCACAGTCATTTTCATGAAGAAGGGAATCTTATGACACTTAGATTTTAATGGTGTATGTGTTCCTATCCATGTGAATTTGCAAAACAAAAGTTTGCGACAAATCCAAACTCATATGGACCAAACCTTCTCAATCTTGATTTCTTGCCTTATGGTAACACGGCTGCCCACCATGTCTTCCAAGTAGTTAAGTAGATCACCCTTTCCTATCAATGTACTTTCAATTGATCAAGGTCCTTGCCTTTTATGCATTCAAATGAGAACTCATAGTGCTCACATGCATAATTAACTCAATTGGAACGGCACAGAAACAAGGTAATGTCAACACGATAGGTTGTAAACCTCTACTCGTGTGCTAGTGATGATCGATAAGGTTTATTCTTGATTTGTTCTTGAAACCTTTCAAGACCATTAAGACTCCCACTGACTCCTTGACATATAAGATTCTCTTGTCAATAAACATTTCTTGACAAAACAAATATTCAAGAGTTAGTGTAGCCTTTATCAAGACAAAACATTTCATAAAATTGGTCCTAGTTGGTCTTTGTCTTATCCAAGACATCACAACTTTCCAATATCAAATGTGCGAGAATAGGAAATCCTTTTTCCAAATTCTACATTTGATGAATGTTATAAACCTTCTTAAGACTTGTCACTCAATATTACAATCTTAACTCCAAGACTTGTTTTGGAATGAAGTATGATTGACTTCTTGATTTAACCATTTCTTCAATTCTTGATTCCCCTTCTTATACATACAATTGTACTAAGACTCACTTATAGGATCAATTGAGATATGGTTCTTAATCATTAAGTCATATCATAAAGCATAAAAAGTACTCTCCCTTCTTCTTAGAATAGAGAAACTTTTATCTTTCTGCCTACTTGATTCTTCTTATTCGTTCTGCTATTGATTTAAGTTCTTTCAATCAATTCAGAATTACACTTATTCTTATAAGTATAATCATATTTACTAAACCTTTAGTAAATCATAACGAATATCTTTGTTACTCTTGTGGTGGACTTGATCAACACACAACTGTGTGTACTCGATCTCCTAGTCCTTCACTTGACACTTTGTCAACGAATTAGTCTAATTTCCAAATATGAAATTTCTCATTCATCGTGCAACCAAGTTGCATGATTCCAAGTTTTTTTTTGTCCAATTGAAACTTGGGTGAAGAGAAACTCTCCCTATTTGGTAAATTCTTGACATTTCCACTATAAACATAATTAAGAATCTTATCCATTTGTGGTAGAAATATGCAAACATCAATTTTTCATAACGATTTCATTGCAAAGAAATTTATAAATAAATAAATAAGTCAAATCAAAAAATTTATTTTATTCATAAAAGCAGCGGAAAACATTTGTCCTTACAATGCAAAATCAACTGAAAAACTATGTAGTCAAATATTCTTAACAATTCTATCATAACTTTCTAAGCTCAAAATCTAATCTTCAAGTCCATGCGATCGAGATCCATTTCTTGTGATTAGATTCATCTTGCTCTTCCATCAAGCTTCCTCTCTGTTCACTGATCCTGCAAAACTTTCAAATGTAATCTTATCACATCATGTATTAAAAATCAACGAATAGGAACTTAATGGAGTTAGATAGTGGATTTTACCTGAAGCACAACCATACTTTTGACTCTCCCATCTTCTGGACTCTTCAGACTCTTAGGGCAGACTTGTATCCAACGCCCTTTCTCTTGCCAACAAACGCGTGTCGATTCTCCTAGAACGTCCTCGGAAGCATGGTTGGTTGTCTTTTCCAACAAATATGCTCCATTGCTTTGCCAAATCATTTCTGATTCAGCAGCAATGAGCATGTAAGTTAGGTCAATGAGGTTATCGTCATGATCCATCATATAATACTTTCTTTTGAACTCATTTTATGATTCAGGAAGTGACTGCAAAACCCAGTTCACAGCCAACTTATCAGGGAATGATGCACCAAACATTATCAACCTATCGATGTGTGATTTCATTCCTAGAACGTGGGCACACACAGGTTTACCATCTTCATGTTTCATTTCCAATAGGGCTTCAGTGACATTGAACCTTTCGATTCTTCGATCTTGTGGGTTAGGCAGAATGATTGGAGGAGGTGGAGGAAGTGAAGTATGATATCTTGTTCCTCGATCGAATCGTGGAATATCATCTTCATGTGGAAAGCTTGTTCCACGGGATTTGGGAAAACCATAGTTGTTGTACTTTGACATCTAAAAACCGGAGAAATAAATTCAAGTTAGTTGATTGATTGAGCCTTAATAAATCATCCAAATGAGATATTAAGGCTAGGACCTAACACAATACGCTACAACCTAGAAAAGGGATGCTGTAATCTAGTTGCAGAATATTTGAAAGTAAGTGAATGACGATTCACTAATTTCCACCATGAAAAACGAAAAAGAAATTTAAGTTTTAAACGTATTGAAAACTCCTAGATCCTTTGAGATTCATTGAACTTTTCAATGGTCATGTTTAAATCTCGATATGCCCCTCTAGTTTGTGACTGGGATGTCGAGGATCACAAAGCGGGTGTGAATAACCATGCAAATCTACACGGTGCCCTCACATGTTACAGTCACCTATTCGATGTGCCGGTAAACCACACACGCTCCACCGAACTATGACAAACATTGAGTCACCCTTTGCTACCTTTGCTTAGAACCATTTAGTATGCCGGTAAACCACACACGCTCCACTAATGTCTTCGCAAGGGTACAAAGTGTAATTTCATGGAATTGCATCAATTCACTTTTGCTTAAGTAACTAAGATTGGGAATTGTGTAAAACATTTAGTTACTTATGTACTTCATTATACTTATAATGGAAAGTTATGTCCTATCCTACCCGTTCGGCTAACGACCCTCCACTAGTTAAGAGTGCGGTGGGTAAGAGTGGATACCCATTCAATCGCCATTTTATAGGCAATTTCCTTAAACACCCCTTATAGATCAGCTTTGTGAATGAGGCCTACTAACGGTAAGACTGACTTTTACTCATATATATATATATATATATATATATAATGTTAGACTTTTAATGTTATATATAGTATAGGGTGTATTTTACACTTTTAAAATACTAGGTGGTCTAATTTAACAATTATACTTTTAATTCAATTAACTTGTAAACCAAAACTTTTATGGATTTATTAAACCTCTTTTAATTATACACCTTAATTAATTAATAAAACCATAAGGGTGTGATATGAACTTTTCAACACAATACTAGGGTTTTAGAATTTAACATTCCTAAATTAAACCTTTAATCAACTTTTAACTTCCAAAACTTGAGGGCAAGTTTTGAAACATTTCAAAACATTAGGGTTTAGAATTTAAATATACATCAAAATTAAACTTTTAATCAAAATTTAAATTCCAAAACTTGAGGGCAAGTTTTGAAACCTTTTCAAAACATTAGGGTTTCAACTATTTAAATTTCGAAACAAAATTTTTGAGTTCAAATTTAAACTATAAAACCTAAAGGGGAAAATTAAAACTTTTCATAACACAAGGATCAAATAACAAATAATATAAATTAAACAATTAATTTTATCATTATCTATATTTGACCTAATTTCAATTTCTTGCAAAATAAGTTACCCAATTAATACAAATAATCAACTATAATCATATAAGGAAGTTATTATCTAATCAATTGGTAATTATCTTTTGTTTAATCAAGGATATACTGACAAATATGAATAAAATCGGATTTTAATGACCTAAAATAGATAAGGCAAGTATCCATGAGTAAAACGGCAAGAAACCCCGAAAATAACTCCATCTGACGCTCGAAGTCGCCGAGTACCACACTGGATTCGCCGAGTTGAGGCCTACTCGCCGAGTACACTGTGGTACTCGCCGAGTTCATCAGGCAGGGAGCTCAAAACTCGATATTGTAACTTGAACAAACATACAAGGCATCAATACAATAGAAACCAATCAAGGCTCTGATACCACTGATGGGTTTTAGCCATAAGAACATCCTATGTGCTCATACAAACCCTAATTCTTGGATCTAGGTTTCTCTATTGTACATGCAATTCATCCAAAACTATAAACCCTAGATCTATTATATGATAATCAATATAACATATGAATTAGGGTTTAGATCATTCCTTGATTGTTATGTAGTAATAACAATCTCAAATCCCTCTTGTATTGACTTTAGAAAGCTTAGAGTCACAAATGTCACTCCTTTAATGGTTCACAAACACCAAGAGCAAGAGGATGAAGAAGAGAAGAGAAGGAAAACGTGTGGAAACTCTAGACAACAAGTTCACCACGTTTTTGGGGCTTTAGGGTCCTTTAAATAGTGAGGCTATTAGGGTTATCTAACAAGGAAACCCTAATTTGGATGCTTAAGCCCTAAGCAACCCATGGACTCCTTTCTTAACAAGCCTTGGACGATTTCTAATGGGCTTCCCCATAGAATTCGTCCAACCTTATATTATAAGGTAATCCATAACCCAATTTCAATTATCTTATAATTACAATTCCAGTCCCTTAAGTTTAATTAATGTCTTTTAGCCACAAACTTAATTCTTATTAATTCTTGACTAATATTAATTAAACAATATGATTTCTCCTTTAATATATTATTCTCATAATATATTAATAAATCATAATTAATCCTTTCTCTCCATAATTCATCCTATCAAGTTGCTTTGGTGAAGGCAACCCAAAAGGACCATGCACCATCGGGTCAAGTACATACCAAAATAGTTATGGACTTAGACACTAATCCAACACATAGTCCAAAACATACATTGAACAATATATAGAAATTGCATAAGATTACAATATATGACAATATCAAATATATTTTACATCATTAAAAATGTCGTTGTAAATCCTCAACAATAAATACATTTGTGAAAAAACATTGTCAACATCAAAAATACAAAACAAGGAATTAGGCCCGACCCAATAGATGGGGCAAGTTAGACGACGGCCAAGGGCCTTATAGAGGTTTGGGCCCAATTTTAAACCTCTTAGTATTTATATACTAACAAATAGTTTGAGGAAACAATGAGGGCAACTTTGGGAACTTAAATTCCATAAGGTTGGAACCGACTTCATTTAAATGATTGAATTATAAGTCCTTTATGTGGGGATTCTACAGGTACCCAAGTAAAATAAGAATGAGCAGGACTTATGTAACCATCAACCCTTCAAAAATTTTAATATCGATGGAAACTAAAGCATACCAAAGTAAACAAACTCCATCAGTTGATCATTATCACACTACAATGTCAATCAAATTTTAGTTGTTGCAATTAGATAAGAGATATTTGGAAAAGTTATTGATAAAATGAGTAGAAGAGCTAATGTAACATCCGGATTCCCAGGTATTCTATGTTATTCATTTATTTTGAGTTAGAGAGAAGGACTCGACGAGTCAACGCCTAGACTCGTCGAGTAGGGTCGCGATTTACTGACTGGATTAATGAATGGACTCGACGATTCGGTAGGGTGAGTCGACGAGTCCGTTCTGGCGGCAGAAACCCTAAATCTTTGGGCCTGTGCACTATTTAAGGGTCCTTATAGCCCTCATTTTCGGCTACCAGTCCAAAGAGAGAAACCCTAGAGACCTTGGATGAGTTGTGTAAGAGATAGAGAGCCTTTTTGATCCTTGTTAGTGTGATTTTGCAAAAAAGAAGGTGTTTCCAGCAAGAGGACGTCAAGGGGATTGCTATTCTGTGGGTTTCTAGCTCGGATCTACAACTTTGAGGTAGTAAATCGACCCTTCTTCTGTTTAGTATGAGATCCTTGAATTTAGGGTTTTCTATACCCTTTTATTAGCTTGAAATGATGATTATATTGTTCCTTTGAGTGTTAGACTCTGGATTTGGACCTTTAGAGGTCTAGAGAGCCTTATCCTTCCTGCTTTATGTTGTTCCATGGGGGAAATGAACTTAGGTTGCCATTTTAGAGAAGATCTCACCAAAAGGAGCCCTATGTGTGTTGCATGAATGTAAAGGTCGAACCTTTACGTGGTTATTGTTGGATAAGGTGTCTAAGTCCATAACTTATTTGCTATATACTTGACCCGACCCGGCATGGTCCATTTGGGTTGCATTTCACCCGAACAATTTATGGATAATTTTATGAGAGTTATACACATATGTTTATTAATATATTATAAGTTATAATATATTAATATGAGGTTATGTTATTTAATTAGTCTTGGTCTTAAATTAATTATGAATTAATTTAGAGATTAAAAGGAAGACTAATTAGATAATGGACTATTGGTTTTATATGGTGTAGGCTAGCACTCATTTGTTAATGGGCTAGGCTTGGATGGAAGTCCATGGATGATCCATGGAGCTTTTAACCCATGGATCCTTGGAAAAGGAAAGGTCATGGGTTATTAGGGTTTCACCCTAACCATGTACACTATATAAGCATGCTATGGTGCATGAAATGAAACTAGTGAACTAGTGTGTGTGCTTGTGTGTGGCTGAAATTAGTGTGTGTATACACTCTCTCAATGTTTTCCAAGTGTTTGTGGTGATTTGTGATTCCATTTGAGGCATTCACACTATTGGTGCTTGGCCCTCAAACTCCTTAAGAATCAAACTCATCAAAAAGGTATGTAATCTCTTCTAACTATTTTATGTTGAAATGTTCCCCATGCCATGTTAGATAGGTTATGAACCTTGGAAAATTATTATTTTGCATGTATTTAGACAAACATAGATCCAAGGTTTATTAGGGTTGCATGCACACTTAGGAAGTGTTAGATTGCTCAAAACCCAACAGTGGTATCAGAGCCTAGGCTTGCTTGTTTGATACTTGATGCAAAATAGTTGAAAAAGTCGAAAAACTTGCTGTCTGCCTGATGAACTCGCCGAGTCCATGGGGGGACTCGCCGAGTTCATGTGTATCTTCAACCTACTCGCCGAGTAGGTTCATGCACTCGACGAGTAGGAGCCACAGAGTGCAGATTTTCGACTTTTGCTGCTGGAAATGGACTAGAAAGATTACCCTAAACTATTTTGGTGTTTTAAAACTTGTTTTAGTTGGTGTAATGGTTGTTCTAATCCATTTACAATAGCATATATCAAAATTCCATGATTTTTATGAGTTCATATAATTCTTGAAATTTTGATGATCATGTTCATGTTCTTATGAATTTAGAAGATGATAGGAATTATTTGCTGAATTGTTTAGAATTAATTCTTGATCATTTATGTGTTTTAATGGAGTCCATAATTTGTCCCAAGTTATGGATAGCCAAAGGTCACTTTCTTTAACACACACATTTAAACACATAAGTTACATGAAAATGAAGAGTTTTCATTTTTATGAACCTTTAATTCATAAGTTATGAAATGAAAAGTTTTGGATAGTTACAAAACTTGTCCTCAAGTTTTGGAATTTGTAAAGTTTCACACACTTTAATAAACTTTAATTCCAACCCTTAGAGTTTTAATAGTTAAAATTCAACCCTTATACTATTTATAACATTAATGGTTAATTATTATATATATGTATAAGAATAAGTCGTTCTACCGTTAGTAGGCCTCATTCACGAAGCCGATCTATAAGGTGGGTATAAGGTTGTTGCCTATAAAATGGCGACTTAATGGGTGTCCACTCTCACCCACCGCTTGCTTGACTGGTGGAGGGTCGTTAGCCGAACGGGTAGGACAATGACTTTAAATCCTCATTAAAAGTATAATGATTATTATAAAGTAACTAAACCTTTTAATTCCCAGTCTTAGTTATTTTAGGAAAAATGTGAACATGGTGCTAGTCCATGGAATTCACACTTTGTACCTTACCAAGTCATTGGTGGAGCGTGTGTGGTTAACCGACACACTAACTTGGACTAGTAAGGATCACGAAGGGTGACTTAATGTTTGTCATGGATCAATGGAGCGTGTGTGGTTAACCAGCACATTGATTATGTGATAATATTAAGGGTACCAAGTGAATTAGCATGGTTATTCACACCTTGTTTTGTGATCCTCGGCATCCCAGTCACAAAACTTGAAGGGCACAATCGAGATTGAAACATGCCATTGAAAAGTTCAATGAATCTCAAAAGAATCTAGGAATTTCAAATCCAATTAAAACCTAATAATTCATTTTTTTATCATGGTGGAGATTGGTGAATCGTCATTCACCTACCTTTCAAATATATTATTACTTAGATTACGACATCCCTCTTCTAAGTATAATATATTGTGATTGGGTGCTAGCCTTAATATTACATTTGGGTGTCTTATTAAGGATTCTATATATCTAATCTAAACTTGCCTTCTTCTTTCAGATGTCTTCCAACACTAATGCTTCAGTCTCTAACCCAACTGGTTCTTTCTCTCTCATGAATCTTTGTGGGAGAGTCATCTTTGATGGTTCCAACTTCATGGATTGGATTAGGAACATCAGGATGGTTACTCATTATGAGGACAAGGAATATGTCCTCGATAAGGAGTTAAAAGAGCTTGATGAGTCTACTGCTACTCCTGAGAAGATCGCTGAATTCAGGACACATGAGAGAGATGCTACTAAGGTGGCATGTATCATGATGGCCACGATGACAGCCGAGATCCAAAAGTCATATGAAGATTTCTACCCTTTTGAGATGCACCAAAACCTGATGGAAAGGTACAATCAGAGTGCTCGTCAGGATAGGTATGAAATAATCTCCTCCATAATAACTACCCGCATGAAGGATGGTGATTCCGTCACGGCTCACATGCAAAAGATGCAAAGGTATGTGGACTGTTTGCTGAAGCTAAATGTGAACATCCCTGAGGAGTTGGCAATTGACATCATTTTGCACTCCTTACCTTCTTGTTATGACCAATTTCGTATGACATATCATATGAACAAGGAGGAAGTTACCCTCAGCAAGCTTCAAGGACTCTTGAAGACCGCGGAAACCGGTCTTAAGGGCAAGGCGGTTGTTGCCTCTACTACTCCTACTCCAACATCTACCCCTGTTTTGGCTATCGGGCAAGGCAATGGGAAAAAGAGGAAGCACCCTTCGAAGGGTACCAAGGGAAAGTCTCTTGAAGGCTCCTCATCGAAGACCAAGAGCGGTTCTGTCACTCCTTCTGCCATTCCCAAGGATGCTGAATGCTTTTATTGCCATGAAAAGGCACATTAGAAGCGAAACTGCCCTAAGTACTTGCAGGATCTAAAGGATGGGAAAGTGAAACCCACCCATGCAGGTATTTACACTATATTGTCTAATTACTCATCATATTCTAACTCTTGGGTGCTTGATACAGGATGTGGTATTCACATATGTTCTGATATGCAGGGCCTAAGAAGAAGTGAGGATGTGGAGCACGGGAAGATAAACTTGATCATGGGGAATAGGAAGGCTTCACCTGTTTCCAAGATTGGAGTTTATACTTTGTTGCTTAATAATGGGTTAAAATTAGATTTGAATAAATATGTGTACTCGTCTGAAATGGTGAGAAATATTATTTCTTTTCATGCTTTGTACAAACAAGGTTTTACCTTTTCGTTTGATAATGAATGTGGTGGTATTAATGCTTTCTTTAAAAATGTGTTTTATTTTAAAGCGTTACCTTGTGATGGTGTGTATGAAACTGTGTCGATTGTAGAAAACTTAGGAAATAATGTGTTGTATATTGATTCTTCTACTAGCCTAGATAAAGCATTATTGTGGCATTGTCGTCTTGGACATGTAAACAAGAAACGCATAGGCCAACTCCAAAAGAGTGGAGTTTTGGAATCATTCGACCTTAAATCGGATGATAGTTGTGAATCTTGTCTACTTGGAAAGATGACAAAATCACCCTTCACTGGAACTTGTGAAAGGGGTGAGGGTTTGTTGGACCTAATATATACTGATGTATGTGGGCCATTCAAAACCGCCACAAGGGATGCTAATCGGTACTATGTGACTTTTATTGATGATTTTAGTAGATATGGGTATGTCTACTTAATCAAACATAAGTCAGAAACCTTTGAAAGGTTTAAGGAATTCAAACAGGAAGTAGAAAATCAATTGGGCAGGAACATTAAGATGCTTCGATCCGATCGAGGTGGTGAGTATCTTAGTACCGAGTTCCTTGACTATCTTAAGGAGTGTGGGATTGTCTCACAATTGACTCCTCCCAGGACACCACAGCTGAATGGTGTAGCTGAGAGGCGTAATCGAACCCTGTTGGACATGGTTCGCTCTATGATGAGTCGAGTTTCACTACCAATCTCTTTTTGGGGGTATGCCTTAGAGACTGCCGCCCATATCCTTAATCTAGTCCCTACAAAGAAGGTTACCAAAACACCTCATGAGATGTGGACTGGGAAGGTTCCCACTTTGAACCACATCAAGATTTGGGGTTGCGAGGCTTTCGTGAGGCGTGAGACTCATGATAAGCTCGAACCCCGAAGTGAAAGGTGTATTTTCATCGGCTACCCACAGAAATCTTTCGGTTACCTCTTCTACAGACCCAGTGAGAATGTGGTCTTTGTAGCAAGAAGAGGGGTCTTTCGTGAGAGAGAATTTATAAGCCAAGGAGACAGTGGGAGGCAAATTGATCTTGAAGAAATTCAAGAAGCAATTGGTGAAGGAACCTCAGACACTAGCAATCAACCTGAGGAGGAAACTCCTGTTGAGCAAGCTGACATGTCTGTACCTCCGAGGCGTTCCACACGGGTTAGGAACACACCTTTGTTTTATTATGGCTTTCATATTACTACGGAAGGTGATACGTTTATCAGCGATAGTACACTGGTAAATTTGGATGAACCTAGCAATGTTAAGGAAGCCATGGCAGGCCCGGAGTCTGCTAAATGGAAGGAGGCTATGGACAGCGAGATACAGTCCATGTATGACAATCATGTTTGGAACTTGGTTGACAATGTACCAGGCCGTAAAACAGTCGGGTGCAAATGGATCTTCAAGAAGAAGACCGACATGGAAGGAAAGGTGCATACTTATAAGGCTCGACTGGTTGCAAAGGGTTTTACTCAGACTCAGGGTATTGATTATGATGAAACCTTCTCGCCGGTAGCAAAGATTAAATTTATTAGGGTTATGCTAGCCATTGCAGCATTTCATGATTATGAAATATGGCAAATGGATGTCAAAACCGCTTTCCTTAATGGAAAGTTGGCTGAGGATGTGTACATGAATCAGCCAGAGGGTTTTGTCAGTGCAGAGTACCCTAATAGAGTATGCAAGCTTGAGAAATCCATTTATGGATTAAAACAAGCATCTCGTAGCTGGAATCTTTGTTTTGATGAGAAGGTCAAAGAGTTTGGTTTCTCGAGAAGTGAAGATGAGTCTTGCGTGTATGTCAGAGCTAGTGGGAGTATAGTTAGCTTCTTGGTACTGTATCTGGATGACATACTACTTATAAGAAATGACATCCCAACCTTGCCGGAGGTTAAGTCCTGGCTTGGTAAGTGCTTTGCTATGAAGGACCTAGGGGAGGCTACCTATATCCTAGGGATAAGGATATTAAGAGAAAGGAGTAAAAGACTAATTGGACTTAGTCAGAGTACCTACTTGGATAAGGTGTTGAAAAGGTTCAACATGCAGAATTCCAAAAAAGGAGATTTACCGATCCAAAGCAATGCCAAACTGAGTAAGACTCAGAGTCCGAGTACAGAGGCAGAGATAGCTGAGATGAGCCAATTACCGTATGCTTCCGCTGTTGGCTCGATCATGTATGGTATGACTTGTACCCGCACTGATGTGGCATTTGCTTTAAGCATGGTCAGCAGGTATCAGGGGAACCCTGGCAAGGCTCATTGGACTGCGGTAAAGAACATTCTCAAGTATTTGCGGAGGACTAAGGATTGGATCCTTACCCTTGGTGGGAGTGATGACTTGAGAGTATTAGGGTATAGTGATGCTGGTTTTCAGACTGATAGGGATAACTTCTGCTCTCAGTCGGGCTGGGTCTTTACCTTAAATGGAGGGGCAATTTCTTGGAAAAGTTCCAAGCAGGAGACGGTGGCTGATTCGACTTGTGAATCAGAGTATATAGCAGCGAGTGAAGCAGCGAAGGAGGCGATATGGCTAAAGAACTTCATCGGAGACCTTGGAGTTGTACCAGCTATTAAGGAACCTATGGAGATTTTCTGTGACAACAATAGTGCGGTTGCCTTAGCCAAGGAACCAAGAGATCATGGCAGATCCCGACACATTGACAGAAAATATCACTTCATAAGACACAAGATTGAAGAAGGACTCCTCGTGGCAAGGAGAATATCATCAGATGAGAATCCTGCAGATCCCCTTACGAAGGGACTGACGAGGGTTAAGCATTTTCAGCATGCGAGGCGCATCGGGCTGAGGGACGATATTAGTTTTACAGATTAGATAGTTTTCCTGAAACTTGTAAAATGTAATCAACGTTTGATGATGAATAAAATTTGTGATTTATTTATGAGTAAAGTGTTACTATCATTGTCAATTATTTACTATTGTTTCAGTTTTGCATGTTTTGACTTCCAGAATAATTAATTTATTCAAACCTCCACAATCGGTCATACGTCGGAAGTAGGTATGAATCAAGATTATCATGAATTGGGTTTGTAGATGGCTAAAGGTGTTTAGACATGGCAATGGTTGCTGCAACATTCATGAGTACTCATAAGCTATGAGTATTGGTATAAACCCACGCTCACTTGTATCACTTCATGGAATTTATCTCGAGTGATCATGAGACGATAATATCATATAAGTCTTCAAACCTAGAGATATGAGTTGTTACCTATGAGTTGGTTGTGTATTGATTGCACGTAAACGCATCAGTAACTTGATGTTATAAAACGTGCCTTTGTGTACAATTCAACAAGTAGTAGAACAAGCATATGAGTTGAAGTTTATCTGTTCCTTCTAGAAATAGAAGCGATATCTGGGCCCCTCGATGATTTTGTGTTGACCCATGTACCGGGCCCGGTCAGGACTAAACTGATGTGTTCAGTAAAGTTCTTTGTCAAACAAATCGGAAATCGAGAAACAACTGCCAGACAATAAGCAAGACATAGTTCCATGTGTTTGTCCGGCTGATATCATGAGAACAGAGGATTAAATGATCACTTGTCTTAAAATGGCGCTTCGTAATTCAACAGAGTTTTCGAGAGCTATGATTGCTGGTTGGTTCCTGAAGTTATATAGGCAAATAGAGTTATTAGACTTATCCAAGTGGGAGTCTGTTGGATAAGGTGTCTAAGTCCATAACTTATTTGGTATATACTTGATCCGACCCGGCATGGTCCATTTGGGTTGCATTTCACCCGAACAATTTATGGATAATTTTATGAGAGTTATACACATATGTTTATTAATATATTATAAGTTATAATATATTAATATGAGGTTATGTTATTTAATTAGTCTTGGTCTTAAATTAATTATGAATTAATTTAGAGATTAAAAGGAAGACTAATTAGATTATGGGCTATTGGTTTTATATGGTGTGGGCTAACACTCATTTGTTAATGGGCTAGGCTTGGATGGAAGTCCATGGATGATCCATGGAGCTTTTAACCCATGGATCCTTGGAAAAGGAAAGGTCATGGGTTATTAGGGTTTCACCCTAACCATGTACACTATATAAGCATGCTATGGTGCATGAAATGAAACTAGTGAACTAGTGTGTGTGCTTGTGTGTGGCCGAAATTAGTGTGTGTATACACTCTCTCAAAGTTTTCCAAGTGTTTGTGGTGATTTGTGATTCCATTTGAGGCATTCACACTATTGGTGCTTGGCCCTCAAACTCCTTAAGAATCAAACTCATCAAAAAGGTATGTAATCTCTTCTAACTATTTTATGTTGAAATGTTCCCCATGCCATGTTAGATAGGTTATGAACCTTGGAAAATTATTATTTTGCATGTATTTAGACAAACATAGATCCAAGGTTTATTAGGGTTGCATGCACACTTAGGAAGTGTTAGATTGCTCAAAACCCAACAGTTATTGTGTATGGGAAGGGCATATCTATAGGTTAGAGAAGCGGATCTGACCTCAGAAGGTCATTTGAGTGTTGCCATGGAAGCAACTCGCCGAGTTCATAAGTGGACTCGACGAGTCGAGTCGGGGTTGCCCCGCGATTCGTGACAGGAGTAACCCGTCAAGTGAAGGGATAACTCGACATGCCAAGGGATACTAGAAGGATTCATAGGATTTGCATGGACTCGCTGAGTCGCCCATGTGCACTCAACGAGTCAGGTCAAAGTTTGACTGTTGACTTCAGTTGACCTTAGGGTTTTGGCCAACCTGATTCAAGAGAGTACAGGGAGGGGTAGAATGGCCTTCTACCCAATATTTAGAGATGAGGCTATGAGAGGGTATTGATCAGGACTGGTATTCGGTTGATAGGAGGAGGCTAGGTCGGGACGTCGAGCACGAGGGTTTATCCACCTTCATTCGAGGTGAGTCTTCTCACTATACTTTACCAAGAGTGGTAATTAGAGTTATGTGACATAGTATGTTGTATGCTATTATATGATGTGATATCTATGTGATTCTATGCTATGTGTGATTCAGAGTTTACAGAGTTAGGACCGGAAGGTCCACAAAGTTAGGGCCAGAGGGTCCACAGAGTTATGGGATTGGAGGGTCCCACTGAGACACTATGACCAGAGGGTCATACATATTTATAGCCTCGAGTGGCTAATATGTGTTGTATGTGGTATTTTGGGGAACTCACTAAGCATTTTTGCTTACAGTTGTTGTGTTATGTGTTTCAGGTACTAGCGAGGATCACGGGAAGGCGTCGGCATGATCCATACACACTGATGAAGATTTATGTAATTCAGATTCTGGGGTTGTTTAAGAGATAATATGTGAGACAATGGATTTTGTTATGAATGAAATTATGTTTTTAAAATGAAAAATTATTTGAAAATTTTGTTGTTACAAGTTGGTAACAGAGCCTTGGTTTGAGGGATTCGGATGCACCTTCGGGCGTATCTGAACTCAAACTGAGGATTTGAGAAGTTTTTCACAATAAAAACTTTGTTTTCTAAAAAGCGTAAAAGGTTTTGAGACGAGCAGAGCGGATTAGTGTGTATGATTAGCCAGCGCCCAAACGGTGATTTCCCAAAATACCTTTACATTATGAGTTATGAGATATGATATGATATGTTATGCATGCTAGAGTAGGCTAGGTATTCATATTAGGACTAGAGTGGCCTAATCTGTGATGCCTGAACCTAAGGGATTTCTACTACTATGAGATGCTTGAGAGTGAGTAGGTAGCAGCGAGGAGCTTATGAGAGGTCTGCTGGAGAGTAGCCTATGCGTAGCGATATTAGAATACTTGTGATCTACGGTCCTAGGAGGACGACTTAGGGTGGATACTAATGCGGGGTGGACGGTAGTATAAGGGCCCGTACTACTGAAAACACTGGATCAGTGCGCAGTCTAAGTAAGAATCCTTAGGGTACTAGGAAACAAGTAGGGTTGAGTTATCGAGTGTCAGTATACTCGGTGAGTCTTTGATGTTTTTATATTGCATTTTAGAGACATCATGGTTAGGACATGCCACAGACCAGAGACCAACGACGTGAGTGACAAGGAGCTTCGTCAGATGATCCACGAAGAGGTGGCTGCAGCTATCCGCGCAGAGATACCGGAGATGTTTGGGTCTATCAAGACCGCCCTGATTGGGATGTTTGCCGCGAGATACGTAGTGGTTACTGAGGCTGCGGCTGCTGCAACTACTGCAACCCTGGCTACTGCTAGACCTCATGGAGGGAGGTGACTCGTTGCTGTTTCGGGAGTTGTGACAACCCAAAATTTATTCCATCATTATAACCGGTTCCCGTTAATAGAATATTCTATTTTATTAAGATTCCGTTAATATTGGGGTAGAAAAATCAATAAATGTTTTATTTTATTTTATCAATGTGGGAATGAAATAAATAAAAACACGTGAATTACCCTCCTGTTTAATTGAAAAAAAAGTTTTTAATGACGACCATTTAATCAGGTAAAAATTTAAGCCTCGTTAAACGTCAGTATCGGGTAGAATTCCACCGTGTGTCAAACTTAAAGCATATTTCAAGTTGAAGTAACCTCATTTTGAAGCTTCTCACCCTCTCTCTACAATTCCAAGCTTTTGATCCAAAAATCACCCCATTTCAAGCTCCAATTTGGTAAGATATCCATCCTAACTCTTAGATTATCATGCTTAGCTTGCAATTTCATGTCAAAATCATCCAAAAGGACCATAATCATGTGTTTACGGCCCTGTAACACCCTTGGGCCACAAACACACATAGATGGGGTTTTGAGCCTCAAAACCCTTCCCAACCACATTTGGAGCTTAGATATGACTTAGGGGCTTACAATATCGGACTTGGAACACCTAAACCTCATCATTTGAGGGGTAAATAATAGTTTACGGCCCAAGCATATGCTTAGATCGTAAACACCATTTCATAGGCCGTAAACCCCCTTTAAAGGTGTTAAAATGCCCCTTAAGCACCTCCTAAGCCTTGGAATAAAGTCTAGAACCATCCAACAATGTGTTAGGGACCTTATGCATGCAAGAAACCACCCCCTAAGGAGTTCACAGCCGTAAACCCCCCAAGGAATGGTTCTTGGGTCGTAAACTCCTATAAGGTGGTCAATTGGTGCCCTAACTTCCTTCCATGACATGTACCTTGCACTAGAAACTCTTGCAATTGACCTAGGACCACCAAAACAGATTGAGAATTGGTACATAAGAGTTTATGGCCGTAAACTCCTAGTTTACTGCCATAAACTCCTCAAATGGTCCTTATGTGGTTTAAATTCCATTCCAATGCCTTAAAACTAAGTCTAGCATCACCCCTCAAGAGTTTTAAGACCATTGAGCATCCTAGAACACCCCCACCATGAGTTTACGACCGTAAACTTATGGGGAGTTGGTCATTGGGGCCGAAAACTCCATAACAAGTTTACTCTTGAAGAGGAGACTCCATATACAAGTGATACACACCCTTAGATGCTACCCGGGTCACTCCTAGCAATTGAAATGAAGTGTTTTCGCGTCTTGGAGTGTATTGTCTTATCTAATTAGTGGTTCAAATTCTAATTAGATACAATTATATATCTCTTCATATTACATAGGAACCTCGCGCGTTCTCAAGCCCCGAACTGACACTTAGCATCTATCCGACACACTCCTCGTCTGGTGAGTTCATACCCCTTAATTAACCTTTTTAAATGCTTTTACATGTTTTAGGCGGGGGGGGGGGGGGATACAAGTTAAATGTAACAAGTTTTGGTATCAAATCATATGTGATTTATAACTTGCAACCAAAAGGATTTTCTATACTTTTAGCTGTTTGTCAATAAAACTGTTTTAGATAACCATTAAACGCATTTTCTATGTTAAATTCTCATCAAATTATTTTGAAACTACTTTTAAATTACTTTTCTTTTAAACTATATCTACACCAATATATTTATATAAGTAAGACTTGAAGGACTTAGGATCGATAACTCTCCTTATTTCCTGTTCTTGTTTGATTGTGGTCTTAGGGTATACTGTTATCCGTCTGACTGTCGTTGAATTCTTAGTTATATATCATATATATTTGTGTTAGATATGAAAGTCTTCATCTTATTCAATACCTTTGTGAAACAAAGGCTTGCAATTCCCACACACTATTTAACTATAATAGGTATAGTTAAGACTACTGCTCGTTACCTCTATTTCTAGGATACCCACTATAAATACTACTACTACAAGTTAATGCACGATAAATATAATACTCTATACACTATACTAAAAGTTACTATACTATAATACCATAGAATACACTAATCCGGAACATAACACACTATCCCTCTATATGGCAATCTACGGCGCAAATACCATGTAACCAGAGCTTCCCGGAAGGAAAGCAACACTACATGTATAGATCTATATAGGACGGATGCTATTACATCCCGACTGTTAACTACTGTCCGAGCCGGCTAGGCCCAGGGATGGCACTACATCGCTACACTATGTATGACCGGCAAGGTCTCAGACCCTCTATTATCATTCAGTTTTGTTAAATGAGAGATCGTCCATATCCAAATTAACATAATAAGACTTAAAGTCTAAGCTAACTTCCCGAAGTAAATAAACATATATTACTAATAGAAGTTTGCAACACTACTATAGGCAACCAACAATGCTTTTCCTTATTTACGATACTTGAATGAAATTTATTACCTTATTTTTATAATTGAAGGTTTCAATGGAAATACTTTTACACACTCGAAGGATTTAACTTAGAAATGCTCAATTTTGGAAAATATAGGATTTTCTAGGGATTTCTACTATTCTTAACATTAATTACAACATTCATACTACATGATTGTAAACACTTTTATACAAGCAACGACACTAAATTCTTATGAACTCACCAACTTTATGCTGATACTCGTTTTCAAAATAACTTGTATCCTCAGGTCAAAGATAGACAGGTACTGGTGCAGCTATTGAGAAGATGGAGCGTGTACAAGACTCCTCTTTTATTTTGGTTATACTTTTGTTGTTTATCAAAACTATACAGAACACGCTTGTAATTAAATTTACTATATTAATGCAATGGTTGTTGACACTTGTTTTTACTATTTTGAAAATGTTATGATACTGTACATGACGTCCTCCACCCCAGAACGTATTCCGCCGTTCTCGGTTTTGGGGTGTGACAGATTGGTATCAGAGCATTGTTTATAGTGAATCAAGTATATCAACCCATAAAAGATATACAAACTATAAGCACTTCGGGACTAAAACACTCTGACCAAGAATATATACTTTTAAATACTAAAATATTTAATTAAGTATATATATATATATATATGTATATATATATATATATATATATATATATATATATATATATATATATACATTCACAAACACAAAGAGTCAGTATCATACTAGAACATAACAAAAGTATTAAGATTGTTGAACAACGCAAATGGGCTTAGAGACATATAGTCAAGTCTCGGTGAATGTAGCCTGATCAACTACATTTTTCCAGGAGTGACTAGCATGTGCCTAAGAGTTATTGTGGTGTTGCAACAAGTCTAAAACTTACCAACACTACCACAAGAATGTTAGAACAAGAATACTATAGGAGTATTCTGCATTTTACTAACTACATATGTGATAACTAAAAGGGTCGTTACTGGTAGGGCAATAGTTGCTAAGTGGATACACCACAATTACATGTGACTAAGGCGCTATAGACTTAGAATCTGTGACCTTTGCTTCATTTCCTGTTCTTGCTTGATTGGGGATCTGAAGTTAGGGTCGGTTATTCGAAAGACTATCTTGCTTCGGTTACATGTAATTGGTATGCTCTATGCAAGTATTGGGTCGACTAATAACGACCATCTTATACGTATCCTAGATTAGTACGTCTGTTAACCTTTATTTCCCCATTCTCGCGTAGATAGCATGGCTGGCTTCCACCATCCCGACGATCCACGCTACCCAAACCAAGGAAATGGGGGATGGCTCGATGAGGAGTCAGAAGATGACCACCCGATCCCTCTGGATGACCACCAGGCAGAAGGCTTTTCGGATAGCTCCAGCTCCGAGCCAGAAGTTAAAAACCTACCCTCTGTAGCTCCAAACCCCAACCCCCGTCCGACATTTCAAGTCCCCACTCCCATGTGGGCAATAACCTTGAACAGATGGAGTGATGAGCACGGTCAGCCTTTACCTTTCAATGGAGACCAAAGCTTCTACAACATAAGCGAGGAAGGAGCAGCGGACCGAGTCTTGCCTATCATGGTCCGAAGGATTGCCAGGAACGTCCAACAAGGTCAAGCGGCTATTGGCCGAGTTATGGAAGTTGATGCCAACTCTAACCTCAACACTGTTCGCATCCGTCAACTGGAAGAAGCAATGGATAGGACGAGGAGAACCAATGAGGCTCTGCAGCAACAACTAGCTGCATCTTGAGCCGAAGTCAGGGAACTACGGGCACGTCAGAGAGCACAAGAAAGACATCTTCAAGTAGTTGTGCGCTAACTGGCTGATCTAAGGGTTCTCCCAAGGGATACCCGTCGCTAGTAGAAGATGTCAGCCTAACCCCCTCTTTTGTTTAAGGACTAGCCTTTTTCCTTTCTATGCTTGGTAGAGCACTTGTCTGTAAACATTCCTAACTTTGAAAGTACTCTAATTTAGGCCTCTAGACTGCCAACATTTTCCTTTATGGTTTGATGTAAGACAGTCACACCCCAAAACCGGAATGGTGGAAACGTTCTGGGGTGGATGACGTCATGTCAAGTATCACAACATATGCAGTATAGTAATCAAAGTACAACAACCATTGCATTAATAGTAATAGTTTTACATGGTTTACATTCTATTGAATCATTAAAGTAATACAAGCATTAATGAAGGTGCAGCTTGGTACATAACTGTCTTCACCAAAAGCTCCTGAGATATACCTGTCTATTGCTGACCTGAGAATAGATGTTATTTTGATAGCGAGTATCAACATTTTTATAAATGCTGGTGAGTTCATAATTCTTTAGTGTCATTTGTGTAAGTTCAAAATAACTTTATAAAAGTGGTAGTTTAGAGTCTACAGTGTATTAGAGTCCTTTCCAGAAAATCCTATATTTTCTTATTTAAAAGCAGTCTTATACCAAGACTGGACAGAGTTATGTTTGTAAAAGTAATTTTCCCTTAAACACTATCATTATCAAAATACGGTGTTTGATTTTAAAGAAAGTAGGAGAATATCATGGAAAATAACAGATGCATCAGCAGTGAAGACTGCTGCATAAGGCGAAAGAGATCATAGACTCCAGGAGAGTATCGAACGAACGACACGCCTGGCTCAGTCTATCAAAAGGAGGTGCAGACCCCAGATGGCACCAAATGAATGCTACGTCTAGTAAGGTCTAAAACAGAGAGACATAGACCCCAGACAGTATCAATTGAATGACACGTCTAGCAAGGTCTAAAATAGTGAAGGCACAGACCCCAGACAGTATCAATTGAATGATACATCTAGCAAGGTCTAAAATAGTGAAGACAGACCCCAGAAAGTATCAAATGAATGACACGTCTAGCAAGGTCTAAAAACAGTGTAATTCTAGGTGTGTATACTCAAGGTGTGTATTTTCTAGGTGTGTATATTCGAGGTGTGTATTTTCTAGGTGTGTATTCCCAGCAAACAGTGTTAAACGTCATTACCTTAAGGCCATGAATTATAAGGTAACCCCGAGATACTCGTAACCATACTGATAGACACTAGAGAACTCGACGCCCTGCAAGCGTCAAAATAAAGATGTGACATTTGTCACCACTTGGCTTGGTAGGCCGTGGACTGTAGCTAGCAGTCAGGGTGAGGGGCTGTCAATCCCGTATAGATCTATACACACAATGTCCGCTCTCCCTACAAGAGACTCTGGTTACCAACTAGACAACGGAGAAGGCCGTGTCCTGAAGATGTATCTCGAATAGTGGATTCTGATGTAAGTGTTGGACTAGCAGTAGAGACTCATAACTGAACCGATCGATGTAAACCCATATGTCTATACATGTATACATGATATATAATTAATGATCAAACGACCGTCGGATGGATATCCGATCCCACCAGACCACATCTCAACGAAGAAAAGGAAATAGGGCGAACTAGCCTTCCTAAGTCCTTTAATCATTATTTATATAACTATACATGTACAGGCATACATTTAACTAAGTGGAAACGTATCGTGAAGTATAAGTGTATCGTGAAGTACAAGCGTATCGTGAAGTAGAAGTGTATCGTGAAGTAGGAGCGTTAATAAGTATAAGCGTATCATGAAGTGGAAGCATTATCAAGTATAAGTGAAGTAGAAGCGTTATCAAGTATAAGTGAAGTAGAAGCGTTATCAATTATAAGTGAAGTAGAAGCGTTATCAAGTATAAGTGTATCACGAAGTGGATGCGTTAACAAGTATAAGTGAAGTAGAAGCGTTATCAAGTATAAGTGAAGTAGAAGCGTTATCAAGTATAAGTGAAGTAGAAGCGTTATCAAGTATAAGTGTATCACGAAGTGGACGCGTTAACAAGTATAAGTGAAGTAGAAGCGTTATCAAGTATAAATGTATCACGAAATGGAAGTATAACGAAGCAGTAGTATCTAACCAAGTAGGAGTATAAAAACATGGATGAAAACTTTGGGAAAACCTTTATACTTAAGAAAATCACGACTTGGTATTCTTTTGTAAAACAAGTTTGAAAACCTTTAGAAATCCTTTGAAAACCTTTCATAAACACATTTTAAATGAAACTTTGATAAACATTCAGCATGAGAGTTAATTTGAGGAAAACTTTGACCAAGTAAAGACGTTTTAGAAACCATTTACAGTATCATACTTGGTAAAACAGTTGACAGTGTAGTAAATCCTTGTGCATGCGGGTTATCAATCACATGTGATTGATATGATAACTGGCATGTTTAACTTGTATTCCTCCCCCCCCTAAAACATGTAAAAACAGCTGAAAAGCTTCATTAAGGGGTATGAACTCACCTGTTGTAAGTGGATCGGGTGAAGGTGCCGGTATAGGATGCTAAGTGTCAAGTGAGGAGTTGACCATACACGCGAATCCTATTTAACATGTAATGATACATTTAAGTATCTAATTAGTCATTTAACAACTAATAAAGCAAGTAAGGATGTCTTACGACATCAAAACACTTTGCTACAAGTGCTAGAAGTGTCAAGGGTTGCATAGAAGGTGTGTATGGACTCACTTTGGAGTTTACTCCTCATATGAAGGCCCTTATGGGTGTTTACGTTTTCAAGACCCTTTCCCCCATGAGTTTACGGCCGTAAACTCATGGTAGTAGTGTCATGGGATGCTTAAAGGTCTTAACTCACTCATGGAGTCGTGCTAGAGTTGAATCAAGGGCTAAGGAAGTGATTGGGGCTCAAAATGGACACCATTTGGGTGTTTACGGTCCATAGTTTACTCCTTGAGGAGTTTAAAGCCGTAAACACATGATTTTACGGTCATAAACTCATGTTTGTCCATTCCTTTGGTTGTTTGGTGGTTCTAACTCATGTATTTAAGGTTCTAGTGGCTTTTAGAGGCATAGGAAGGTGTTTAGGGCACTTAAGCACCTTGGAAAGGTGTTTACGGTCTAAGGAGATGCACTTGGGGAGGTTACTACCTTAAACACATGAGTTTATGGCAGTAAACTCATGTTAGTCCCTAAATCATGCGTTTTTGTGGTTGTAGGTTGAGCATACGAAGTTCTAGGTCCAATTCCAAGCCATACAAAGTGTTGAGGGCACTTTAACACCCTTTGGGGGTGTTTATGGTCTAAGGATGTGTGTTTACGGTCCAAGAACCTTCTTGGGCCGTAAACTCAAGTGTGACATGATTTTGTATGCTTTGGTGCATAAAATGAGGGAAAATAAGGTTCTATGTACTCTAGGAAGTTCATGGAAGCCCTTGGAGGTGTTTGAGGGGTAGCTTGACATCTTAAAAGGTGTTTATGGTCCATGAACATGGGTTTACGGTCCAAGAACATTCTTAGACCATAAACTCATGTTTACTCCCCATTTGGTCCAATTTTGGTGTTCTAAGTCCTTTCGGGTAAGCCTCTAAGCCATTTCTAAGCGTAAGAAGTGTTTTGGAAGGGTTTTTGAGCTTTAAAACCCACATCCAAGGGGTTTATGGTTTTGGGAGGCTCCCAAGACCGTAAACTCATGTTCTTGAGGTTTCCGGATGATTAAGTCACGAATTTGCAGGATAGAAGTGCTAAACAACAAGCTAGGGAGGTTTACTTACCAATTTGAGGCTCGGATGGACGATTTTTGACCAAAACCTGTTTGTAGAGAGAGAAAGTAGAGAAAGAGAGAGTCTAAGGTGGTAAAAAGGTGGGAGTGAATCCCACTCCTCCCTTATATAGGGTGGAGCTTATGGCCTAGCTGGGGTTCTCCTGACACCAACCGCGAACATGTTTTTCACCACTTCCTTAATCACGACAAATTTTAAAATTATACCGCCTTAATTTTTGTTCGCTTGACGAATATTATTTAAAATATTCCAACGGGTTTAACTTCGCTCAAAAATATTTTCGGGATAAATTTGACAAATTTTTGACGTAACTAATTTCAACGTTAATTTCGACGTTAACTTTAACGGAAATTTTTGGGTTGTCACAAAGACCTACTGTTAGGTAACTTTTCTTGAACTTATATTATATCATTAATACTAGTTAAACTGGCAGTTAACTACTATGTTGCTATGACTCTCTCTCTGATTATAGGGCTATGTTGATTCAGTCCATGAAACACTCTTATCATACTTACAATAGACTCTTCCTATTGTCATCATCTCTATGAACTTTCAGTAAAGGATACCTCCCCGTAAGCGTCTGAGCAGAGGCAGAGTTGCGGCTCAAACCCCACCTCCTCCACCCCCTCCTCTGTAGTTCGATCCAGTGCTGTTTCAAACAGCTGTGACCGCAGCTGTGACAGCAGCCATGGCCAAAATGAATTCTGGCGATGCTAGTGGAGTCGGAATGGGCACCAACTCCAGACATGGTGAAATCCATCCGCGTGCACAGGGGTGTACTTATAAGGACTTCATGAATTGCAAACCCACTTTCTTCAATGGGACCGGGGGAATACTTGCATTGTCTCAGTGGTTCGAAAGAACAGAGGCAGTCTTTGAAATGTGCTCATGCCCCAAGGAGAGCAAAATAAAGTTCGCTGCTGCCACCTTCACCGAAAGGGCTCTGACATGGTGGAACGACCATGTCAATTCACTCTCTTTAGTGACAGCCAACGGCATGGGCTGGGAGACACTGAAGGACCTTCTGAGAAGGGAGTACTTGTTGGATAAGGTGTCTAAGTCCATAACTATTTCTGGTAAGTACTTGACCCGACCCGTTATGGTCCATTTGAGTTGCATGGCACCATGCAATTGGATAAACTAAGTGAGAGAAATAACACATATGATTTATTAA
The DNA here is from genome assembly GCF_051521515.1 of Lactuca serriola. Classification (NCBI taxonomy): domain Eukaryota; kingdom Viridiplantae; phylum Streptophyta; class Magnoliopsida; order Asterales; family Asteraceae; genus Lactuca; species Lactuca serriola. The sequence goes on along the minus strand of NC_136410.1, from coordinate 252,778,594 downwards.
TATATTATAAGTTCTAATATATTAATAATATTGTTTAATTAGTTTTGATCAAGAATTAATTTAGAATTAATTAAGTGATCAAAAGATAACTAATTAAATATATGGGTAGATTATGTAAATCTTCCATATCTTATATAGTGGGCTAAGTGGCTCCATGGATTATCAAGTTGGGTTCCACCCATAGGATGCTCCATGGAGTTAACCCATGGATCAAGAAATGAAGAGTCATAGAGCATTAGGGTTTACCTAATGCAACACACTATATAAGCAATGCAACTCTCCCCAAATATGTTATTACTTAGATTACGGCATACCTCTTCTAAGTATAATATATTGTGATTGGGTCCTAGCCTTAATACTACATTTGTGTGTTCTATTAAGGACTATCTCTATTTCTAAACTAAACTTTTCTTCTCTTCAGATGTCTGCAAACACTGCTACTTCTGGCTCTAATCCTAATGGGTCCTTTTCTCTAATGAAATTGTGTGAGAAAGTTACTTTTGATGGATCCAACTTTAATGAATGGATCAAAAACATCTGAATGATTACCCTCTACGAGGACAAAGAATATGTCCTCAATAAGGAGCTTAAGAAGATAGATGAGATAGTTGCTACTCCTCAAGAGATCGCTGACTTTAGGGCACATGAGAGGGACGCCACCAAGGTGGCATGCATCATGATGGCCACTATGACAGTCGACCTCCAAAAGTCCTATGAGGACTACTACTCTTTTGAAATGCACCAAGATTTGATGGAAAGATACCATCAAAGTGCAAGACAAGAGAGGTATGAAATCATATCCTCCATGATAACAACCTGAATGAAGGATGGTGAACCCATCACGGGCCACATGCAGAAAATGCAAAGATTTGTGGACCGCTTGCTGAAGCTTAATGTGAACTTCCCCGAGGAGCTTGCAATAGATATTATTTTGCACTCCTTACCTTCATGTTATGATCAATTCCGCATGACATACCACATAAATAAGGAAGAGGTCACTCTCAACAAACTTCAAGGACTCTTAAAGACCGTGGAAAGTGGTCTTAAGGGTAAGGCGGTTGTTACTACTCCTACTCCTACCAACTCTTCCCCTGTCTTGGCAATCGGGAAAGGATGAGGGAAGAAGCGAAAGAGTTATTCGAAGGGTACCAAGGCTAGGACCCTTGAAGGCTCTTCTTCAAGTGGAACCAAGAAAGGTTTCATCACTCCTTCTTCTGACCCAAAAGAGGCTGAATGCTTCTATTGCCATGAAAAGGCACATTGGAAGCAGAACTGCCCAAAATACCAGCAAGATGTGAAGGATGGGAAAGTTAAACCCAACCATGTAGGTATTTACACTATCTTATCTAATAACTCACCCCATTCTAACTCATGGGTCCTTGATATCGGTTGTAGTATTCATATCTGTTCTGATTTAGAGGGACTAAGAAGAAGTGAGAATGTGGAGCAAGGAAGAATAAACATGATCATGGGAAACAGGAAAGCTTCACCTGTCACCAAGATTGGAGTTTATACTTTATTGCTAAGTAGTGGGTTTAGTTTAGATTTGAATAAGTGTTGTTATTCTCCGGAAATGGCAAGAAATATTATTTCCTTTCATGAATTGTATAAACAAGGTTTTACCTTTTCATTTGATAATGAAGTTGGTTCAATTAATGCTTTCTTTAATAACATTCTTTATTTTAAAGCATTACCTTGTGACGGTGTGTATGAAACTGTATCTGTGGTTGATAACTTAGGAAATAATGTTTTGTGTATTGATTCTCTGAATATTAATAACTTGGATAAAGCATCATTATGGCATTGTCGTCTTGGACATATAAGCAAGAAACGCATAGGCCAACTCCAAAAGGATGGAGTCTTGGAGTCATTTGACCTAAGGTCAGATGATAGTTGCAAATCATGCTTACTTGGAAAAATGACAAAGTCACCCTTCACAGGTTCTTGTGAGAGGGGTGAAGATTTGTTGGACCTTGTACACACAGATGTGTGTGGACCATTCAAACATGCCACAAGAGATGCTAGTCGTTATTATTTGACTTTTACTGATAATTATAGTAGATATGGATATATCTACTTAATCAAGCATAAGTTAGAGACTTTCGAAAGGTTTAAGGAATTTAAACAGGAAGTCGAGAATCAGTTGGGCTGGAACATTAAGATGCTTCGATCCGATAGAGGTGGTGAGTATCTTATTTCAGAGTTCCTCGACTATCTTAGGGAATGTGGGATTGTCTCACAATCGACACCTCCCAGGACACCGCAGTTGAATGGTGTAGCTGAGAGGCGTAATCGAACCTTGTTGGATATGGTTCGTTCTATGATGAGTCGAGCTTCGCTACCACTCTCATTCTGGGGGTATGCCTTAGAGACTGCCGCCCATATCCTTAATCTAGTCCCTACAAAGAAAGTTGCCAAAACTCCTCACGAGATGTGGACTGGTAAAGTACCCAAACTAGACCACATCAAGATTTGGGATTGTGAAGCTTTCGTGAGACGTGAGACTCATGATAAGCTTGAACCCCGAAGCGAGAGGTGTATTTTCATCGGCTACCCACAAAGATCCTTTGGTTACCTCTTCTACAGACCTAGTGATAATGTGGTCTTTGTAGCAAGAAGATGAGTCTTGAGAGAGAGAGAGAGAGAGAGAAAGTTTATAAGCCAAGGAGGTAGTGGGAGGCAAATTGACCTTGAGGAACTTCAAGAGTCAAGTGGTGAAGGAACTTCAAACCCTAGCCCTCAACTTGAGGAGGAAACTCCTGTTGAGCATATTGATGAGTTTGTACCTCTGAGGCATTCCACAAGAGTTAGGAATGCACCTGAGCATTACTATGGTTTCCATATTACTGTGGAAGGTGAGACACTTATTAGTGATGAGACACTAGTAGGTCTGGATGAACCTAACAGTTACGCGGAAGCCATGGCAGGCCCTGAGTCTGCTAAATGGAAAGAGGCTATGTATAGCGAGATACAATCCATGTATGACAATCAAGTTTTGAACTTGGTTGAAAATGTACAAGGTCGTAAGACTGTAGGGTGCAAATGGATCTTCAAGAAGAAGACACACATGGATGGTAATGTACACACTTATAAGGCTCGACTGGTTGCAAAGGGCTTCTCTCAAACTCCTGGAGTGGATTATGATGAGACCTTTTCTCTAGTAGCCAAGATTAAGTCTATTAGGGTTATCTTAGCCATAGCTGCATTTCATGACTATGAAATATGGGAAATGGATATCAAAACCGCTTTCCTTAATGGAAAGTTGACTGAAGATGTTTACATGAGTCAGCAGAAGGTTTTGTCAGTAACGAGTACCCTAATAGAGTGTGTAAGCTTGAGAAATCCATTTATGGATTAAAGCAAGCACCTCGCAGATGGAATTTTTGCTTTGATGAGAAAGTCAAGGAATTTGGCTTTTCTAGGAGTGAAGGTGAATCTTGTGTGTATGTCAAGGCTAGTGGGAGTATAGTTAGCTTTTTGGTATTGTATGTGGATGACATACTACTCATAGGAAATGAAATCCCAACTCTGCAGGAAGTTAAGTCCCGGCTTGGGAAGTGTTTCTCTATGAAGGACCTAGGAGAAGCTGTCTATATTCTAGGGATAAGGATTTTGAGAGACCGGAGTAAAAGGCTAACTGAACTTAGTCAAAGTACCTACTTGGACAAGGTGTTGAAGAGATTCAGCATATAGAACTCCAAGAAATGAGAGTTACGCATCCAGAGTAATGCCATATTGAGTAAGACACAAAGCCCTAGTACTGAGGCTGAGATAGCAAAAATGAGTCGAGTGCCTTATGCTTCGGCAGTAGGCTCGATCATGTATGCTATGACTTGTACTCGACTTGATGTAGCCTTTTCTTTGAGCATGGTAAGCAGGTATCAGCGGAACCCTGGCAAGGTTCACTGGACTGCGGTAAAGAATATTCTCAAGTACCTACGGAGGACTAAGGACTGGGTTCTTACCCTTGGTGGGAGTGATGACTTGAGAGTTGTAGGGTATTGTGATGCTGGTTTCCAGACTGATAGGGATAATTTCCACTCTCAGTCGGGCTGGGTCTTTACCCTAAACGGAGGAGCAATCACTTGGAAGAGTTCCAAGCAGGGGACAGTGGCTGATTCCACTTGTGAATCAAAGTATATAGCAGCGAGCGAGGCAACAAAGGACGCTATATGGCTGAAGAACTTCTTTGGAGACCTTGGAGTAGTACCAGCTATAAAGGAGCCCATGGAAATTTTCTATGATATTGAAAGTGCTGTTGCCTTAGCCAAGGAACCAAGGGATCATGGGAGATCCAGACACATCGACAGGAAATATCATTTTATCAGACATCGCATCAAAGAAGGAATCCTCGTGGCAAAGAGGGTATCATCGGATGAGAACCCAGCAGATCCCCTCACGAAGGGACTGAGTAGGGTTAAGCATCTCTAGCATGCTCGGAGCATAGGGCTGAAGGATGATATAAGTTTTAGTAGTTAGATAAATTATGAAATTTGTAAAGTGTAATTGACATTTGATGATGAATAAAAGTTGTGTTTATTTATGAGTAAAGTGTTACTATCTCTTGTCACACTACTAGAAAAAAGGCCTTTTACGACGCTCATTGCGCGTCGTAAAACGCTCAGACGACGCGCAAATGCGCGTCAAGGAAGGCCCTGTCATAAAGAGAGATGACGCGCTTTTGCGCGTCGTCTATAGACGACGCGCATTTACGACGCGCATTTATGACGCGCATTTACGACGCGCGGTTATGACACGCAATGCGTATCAAGAAAGCCCTTGTCATAAAGGAAGACGACACGCATTTGCGTGTCGTAACCTTACGACGCGCGTGTTTATGACACGCAATGCGTATCAAGGAAGCACCAGTCAAGAAAGACCATGTCATAAATGAAGACGACACACATTTTTGCGTATCGTAATTTTAATTTTTTTTAAAAAAAATATATTTATATATTTATTAATTTATAAATTAAATTTGCATTTAATCTCTCATAATAGAAATAAAATACCATATATAAAAAATACAATCCATTGCATAATATAAAATAAAATACCATATACAAAAAATACAATCCATTGCATTTAATTTGTATGTATAACAAAGACACATGTGTTAAACTTGTTACCATTAACATCTAATCGTATGGACTCGAGTGTTAAACTTGTTACCATTAACATCTAATTCATAAGTCCTTTCAACAAGATTGTTACCTGCATAAATGAAAACAAATAGGAACATTAACAGCCCAGCATGCTAAAGCCTCATCAATACAACAAAGGAGACAAAAGTAATGTAATAACCCAAACATTAAAACCAAACATTAATATAAGAGATGGGAAATCTTTTACCTGAATATAACTAGCACCAAACAAACCACCATTTCCAAGCTGGAATTGAGTTCGATGCAATGTGACTAAAAAAACACAAATCACTCTCAAATTTCACTTACCCCTTTCACTTTCACATAACACCAACCAACCTACTTATAAGTTGCTAATTATCTAGGCTATTTTTCTTTTTCTCTTGATCAAAATAACATGTTTATGCCCAAGTCAATTACAGAATTGTATTCCTTAGTATCATGTGGACACAACATTTTACCGAATGTGAATTGAATATGACAAACAAACATTTATATTCTCATGAAATCAAAGATAATTTATAATATTTTTCTAAATAATTAACAAACTTGATGTTTCAAGACCCATAAGGATAATTTCTGCAACATTATATTCTAACAAACCCTACTTTAATCACAACATTAAACCAAAATCGACCAAAAACTCACATAAACAATCAAACCAAATATAAACACAGGCTTGATTTCGTATTCAAACAGATTAAGAAAGGCAGCAAACATTGTTTGTGATTTAGAAACTAATAGCTTAATCCTCAATTCATATTAGCATAGTAACAAATGTGCACTTATATCGTTTTTTCCTTTTGAACATTCACTTTCCAACAGATGCTAAAAAAGCTAATACATTCTTAGTGGGTGCAACCTAAACAAAACTGTCACCATACACAACAGATGCTGAAAAAATTGAATAATTTATCTTTTGCTGCAACTGGATCATACAAAGCTAGACACACTTTTATATGTTTCAAACATAAACTTATTGTGTAATGAGGATCCAAATGGAATAATTCAGCCACCCCATACTCCTTTGTTCTATCTCGCCTCTATAATTTATTTCACCGTTCAAGAGAAGGGTATAAGGGGTTTCATAGACATTATGAATTAATTTATCCTTTATTCTACTTCCCTTATTTGAAACAATCTCATCATAAAACGTTCAACATTTCAACATATTATACGACCTAATGCACTAAAATTCAAGTGATGTAAAACAATAAAACTTGCTTTGAAAGTTCATAAATAAATAAAAATTACCTTTTCAAATTCTGCATAAACTTCTGCAGGAGCTATGGTCATCAAAGTTGACAAAGCAAGTACTGCAGCTTCTTGTTCCAAATGACTAGTACTCATCAACCCCATTGGTCCAGGCAAACGCTACATATTATACCACAACCAAGGGTTAATAATAATTAATAATATATAAAAGATAAGATAAAAAGTAATCAATAAAAATATCAACACTCGGAATCAATGATTCCACAGGTAAAAAAAAACTTACATTGGAATCAGAACGCTGCAAAGGGCTTCTGGAATCAGCTCTACCATGGGAATAGGGTGATGATGTTGATGCTTTCTCATTTCCTCCTCCTTCAGGGCTTCTGCTTCTAGAACGTGACCTACTCCTACGTGGAGGAGACCTGCTTCTATGTAATCCATCAGTTTATTGAGACATCACATGATAAGGGCATTCTAGTCTTTTCAACACTAGTACTTCTATGTAAGTAACAAACACATATAGAATAGTGAATAGTCCATCATGTTCCTAATGAAACATCAACTTTAAACAGACAAACAAAACTTTTTATGGATGCTATTTTTAATGATAAGGGCATTTACGTCTTTTTACCTTATAGGAGACCTACTTGGGCTTCTCTCATCATCATAATCATCATCATATCTACCCCTCCTGTTTCTTCTATGATAATCAGGGCTCCTACTCCTACTGCATGAGGGTCCTACTTCTTTAACGATCTTTGTCCCTTCCATAATACCTGTCCCTGCTACTGCTGCGACTTATCCTCCTGTAGCCCTTGTATTCATCTCTATACCTGGAACTACATTGGGTAAACATCAACTCCAATACAAGGGTAGAATGGTCAAAACTACATTCTCATCATACCTTGGTCTAGGACTTTGGCTCCTTAATCCACCCTTCAGCTTTTCTACTGGTTCAAGTATCCTTCCCTTGTGACTAAAACAAGAATAAAAACAACCACATTAGTCAAACAACCATATACTTTTTCATATCTGATTCTTCGAATTTAGAAATATATTAGATTATATGTGAATGTGACTCACATTTTTTCAGCATTAGGCCCATATTTGGCAAATTAAACCATCATCTCTCTTCCATCAACAACTCTTCCTGAAAGGTGTAGAACAAAAGTGAAATCATGGTGAAGTGATGATATTGGATAAGTGTTATAGCTATTATATATTATTAAAAGTGATAAAGAAGAATCAGATCTGGAAGTCCAAACACCTAACATGGAATCGAGGGCTTAAGGAAGAAATCAAGCGCCGGTGACTTTTCTCCGGATAAAAACAATTTCCCGCCAATTTCACAAATCAGCGTTCCAAAACCAAAATTCCCGATCCCAATCGCGTTTCTGTGCAATCCAATTTGCCAATTTCACGTTTCAGGTATCGATTTAAAGAATTGGTGGGATCGCAAGCATGACGTACCGGAGGGCGTTTCTGTCGGCGATTGGTACGCAATCGTACCTCGTTTGGGATCGAGCCGTTTGGAACGTGGATCGTGACTACTTTGGCGAATCCGGTGACTATGGATTGAACCATGCACACCATTGATTTCTATTCAACGAATCTCCAACAAACATAAGCCTCTTGTTCTTCGATTCTCCACCAACAATTTCCCTATAAACCTTCATTTCATTTCCCCCAAAACACACAATTAAAATCATCAAGAATTCAACAATTAATTCGATTTTAAAAAGTGGAAGAACAGAGTATGCTTACTTTGGCAAATTACAGTCTTTAGGCTGCCACCTCCACTTCTGATATGAAGTCGTCGGTTGCTTTACAGAGAGATATGAAATCGAGACGAAAAGACGAGATTGACCCATCTGGTAATAAACGGACTCGGGAAGCTGAACAAAATGACCCGAGATTGACCCATCTAGTAACAACGCTATTGATGCCATTCCTTCCATTTTCGACTGTTCATCCTCCACTTCCTCTACTGCCACTTCTTCACCATCTTCTATTTTTTCTGTATTTAGATCTGAGAGTATAATTAGGGCTTTTTCTAACAATTTCAACATCGAGTGGGAGATATGGTGGTTCCAGTAGGTAGAAGTGAGGGAAGAAATAGGCAGCAGTCAATGTCGGGAGGGGGAAGGAAGGAGCGTCCATAATTTGGGCAAGAGGGAAAGGAGAAAAAAAGGAAGGCGGGATTTTTAATTTTTTCAGAATTTCATTTCCCCCTACTGTTAAAGGATGGAACGCGCGTTCCATTAAAAATTATAAAGCGACATCCTTAGACGACGCGCATTTTATTATAGGTGCCCTCCGTGTTTTTTTTTGTTAGACACTAATTTAAGGGCACGCAATAATGCGTGTCCTCTATTGTTAAATTTTTTGAAGAGATGACACTTTTTTAAAAGTCACTCTCTTTTGCGTAACATAAATCAACGAGTGTCGTGGTTTGCGCGTCGTAAAAGGGTCTTTTCTTGTAGTGTCAATTGTTTACTATATTTCTTTTGCATGTTTTGAGTTCCAGAATAATTATGTTTGGTATAACATATTATTCGAACCTCCACAGTAGGTTTTATGTCGGAAGTAGGTATGAATCAAGACTGTCATGATTGGTTGCAGAGGTGTAAAAAGAGGACATGGCTACAACAATCATGAGTGCTCATAAGTTCTGAGCATTGGACTCAACCCACGCTCATTGGAATCACTTCATGGAATTTTATCTCCAGTGATCGTGAGACGGTAATATCATATAAGTCTTCAAACCTAGAGATGTGATTTGTTACTTACAAGTTGGTTATACATTGATTGTACGAAAACGCATTGGTAACTCGATGTTATAAAACGTGCTTTTGTGTATAATTCTATGAGTGGTAGAACAAACATATGAGTCGAAGTTTATTTGTCCCTTCATTGATTAGAAGCTGATATCTGGGCCCCTCGATGATTTTGTTTTTACCTATGTACCGGGCCCGGCTAGAACTAAGTTGATGTGTTCAATTAAGTTCTTTGTCAAACAAATCGGAAATCGGGAAACAAACTGTTGGACAATAAGTAAGACATTGTTCCATGTATTTGTCCGGTTGATATCTAGAACAGAGGATTATATGATCCCTTATCTTAAATGGCTTATCAACATCTTCTCAATTCCGAGAGACCTTGAAAGAGCTACGATTGCCGATCGGTTCCTGAAGTATTGCAATTATAGTTATTAGACTTATCCAAGTGGGAGACTGTAAGGTGTCTAAGTCCATAACTATTTCTGGTAAGTACTTGACCCGACCCGGCATGGTCCATTTGAGTTGCATGGCACCATGCAATTGGATAAACTAAGTGAGAGAAATAACACATATGATTTATTAATATATTATAAGTTCTAATATATTAATAATAATGTTTAATTAGTTTTGATCAAGAATTAATTAAGTGATCAAAAGATAACTAATTAAATATATGGGTAGATTATGTAAATTTTCCATATCTTATATAGTGGGCTAAGAGGCTCCATGGATTATCAAGTTGGGTTCCACCCATAGGATGCTCCATGGAGTTAACCCATGGATCAAGAAATGAAGAGTCATCGAGCATTAGGATTTACCTAATGCAACACACTATATAAGCAATGCAACTCTCCCCAAAATCGGCTACACACTAAGAAACAAGAGGGCTTGGCCGATTTTGCATGTGTTAGAGTATTCTCTCAAGTTTATTCTTTGCATTTGGTGTTGTGTGAAGCATTTGAGGCATCACACTTGAGGTGCTAGGCTCACAAGGTTTCAAGGAACACTTTCAACAACAAGGTATGTAGTTTTATCTTTTATACAAAGAAAAATTGTACCCCATGTATGCTAGATAGGTTCATAACCTTAGAAAAACAACTTTGCATGAATATTAGACAAACATAGATCCAAGGTTATTAGGGTTGCATGTACACTTAGGAAGTGTTAGAATGCTCAAAACCCATCAGTACTGCCCTAGGGGTGAAATTCAAAAGCTTGAGGAGGAACTCTGGAACCTCAAGATGAAAAGGACCGACATAACAACTTATACAGCCAGGTTCTGCGACCTGGCAGATATGTGTCCTAACATGATCCCTTCTGAAAGCAAGAAGATTGAACGATACATATGGGGTTTAATGCCCCTGTATCGAGGAAACGTTTTAGCATCACGCCCTACGACCTTTGACAGCGCCAAGGAATTGGCCCAAATGTTGATTGATCATGAAGCTCCTTCCACCCCATCAACAACCACGGCGAACACCACTGCACCACCCAAATCAACTAACAAAAAGAGGAAGCGTTGGGATCAGAAGAAGGGCAAGAAAACTCAAACCTCCTCCAAAGACCAACAAATCGTGGCTGTCCATGCTGCTACGACTCCTGCTACTCCGGTACCAGCAAAAACCTATGTTGGAAACCTACCCAAGTGTCCCAGGTGCCCCTTCCATCACAACGGCCCCTGCCATGAACTGCACTGCACCAACTGCGACCGGAAGGGCTATACCGTCCGATTTTGCAGATCCCAACCCAAACCTATCTCTCAAGTCCCCAGCTCGGGAGTGAGCCATGCCTGTTATGGCTGTGGAGAGGTAGGTCATTTCAAGAAAAACTGTCTGAAGGCCGGGAATATGGGAGGAACAGGAAGTGTGACAACCCAAATTTTATTCCGTTACATAATCCCGTTTTCACTAACGGAATTCGTCGCTTTTGAAAATTTCCGTAATACTTGGAGTCGTCAATAAATAAATATCTATTTATTTATGTTTTAGGTCATTATCATTTTAGTATAAGTAAATATAACTTGTTAATGAAATCCCGTTTAACAAAATAAAGTTATATTACTTTTCAACCACTTCACCCGGGTAAAAAGTTTAAACCCCGTTAAACTTGAGCATCGGGTAGTCGTGTACCGGGTGCAATACCCGAGGCATATTTAAGGAAAATGGATGCCACTTTGCACCCTTTTTACCACCCCAAACATACACTCTCTCACTACTTTCTCTCTCTAGACCCGATTCCGACTCCAAAACTGCGAATTCCGGCTTCCAAACGTAAGATTTTCTTTCCTAACTTGTTCTAAACATACATCAAAGTGTTTATAACTAAAAAATCATATGATTGAGGGGTAAACAAGGAGTTTATGGCCTAAGAAGCTCCTTAGGCCGTAAACACCCCAAAACATGGCCAAACTCCAACTTTTCCTTCCTTTAGGCTTGTATGCTAATTAGGGAATTTACCTAGATGAGTTTGGACATCAAAACACAAGTTTTTAAGGCCTAAAAGAGGGTTTACGGCCCAAGTATATGCTTAGGCCGTAAACACCCTTTTTCCTTGTTAAAATGTCCTAAAAACCCATCCAATGCATATTAGAATTAAGATATGATTTTAGGAAATGCTTAGGGCCATTTAACAACACATTTTGAGGGATAATATAGAGTTTATCGCCCAAGCATAAGCTAGGACCGTAAACTCCACCAAACAACACCAAATGAAGGTTTAAAACCCCCAAATTGGTCCTAGACATTCACTAGAAATATAGGGGATTGATTTAGGGCCTTAGCATCCATTTTTGGGAGGAGAACAAGAGTTCACGGCCAAGACTAGGGTCTTACGGCTGTAAACTCCCAAGGAGTGGCCTTTGGGCCATAAACTCCAAGGGAGTAAACTCTTGGACTCCCCCGTAACCCCTTTTTGGCCTTGTACAACCCCCGAGAACCACTTCTAAGCCCTAAGACCCCGAATCAATGCTAGAATATCTAAATGTTTTAATAAAAAGCATAAAATGACTAATTTCTTGTAAAACACGTATTCCATATGCTAATAGGGTCTTAAAAGGTGTACAAGTCCTTATTTGGTACCAAACGCTCAACCGACACTTTCACCCGATTTACCCGATTTACTCGGTTTCAGGTGAGTTCATACCCCTTAAATGAACCTTTCAAATGTTTTATATGTTTTAGGGGGGGATGCAAGTCAATTATACATGTTTATAAAAATTAATCACATGTGATTCACTATTCGTAGTTCAAATCACATGTGATTTACCACTATGCCTTAAAAAAAGCTTTGCGTTTTCAAAACTATTTTGGATAAATAAACTATTTTCTAAGTGTTCTTTTTGGACAAGATTTTTATTAAATAAATTTTCTTATAAAATGTAACCACACTAATATATTTATATAAGTAAGACTTGAAGGACTTAGGACCGATAGCTCGCCTTATTTCCTGTTCTTGTTTGATTGTGGGCTTAGGGTAGTTGTTATCCGTCCGATTGTCGTTGATTTCTTAGTTATATATCATGTATATTGGTGTTGGATACGAGTATTTTCATCCCATTCGATGCCTAATCTACTAAATTGACAAGAACCATACACACTAAGTTAACTATAATAGGTATAGTTAAGACCACTACTACTCGCTACTATCACTACTCTACATACTATAATACACACTATTACGAGACTATACATGAATGAGAGAAGATACTACAAACTATATAAAAGACTACTACACTATAATACAAGAGGAAGCACTAATCAGGAAGATACACACTAATTCACTACAAGATACTCTACTCGCTACATACTATGCCCAGAGTTTTTTGATAGGAAGACGACGCTACATGTATAGATCTATACGGGGCAGACACTACTACCTCCCGACTGTTAACTTCAGTCCAAACTGTGCAAGCCCAGGGATGACGCTACTTCACTACACTGTGCATGACCGTGAAGGTCATGGGGTTCTCTATTACTCACACTATCAGTCGCATACAAGGAATACACTAACTCCACACTAAAATACTAAAACTAAAGTATAAGTTAATATCCCGAAGTAAATAAGTATCTATTACTAATGGGAGCCTGCACCACTTTCACTGTAACAGGCATAACTTTTCCTATTACACCACCTATTGGAGATTCACTAATATACTTTTACAACCAATGGTTTTCACTGATGAAAATTTCATACAACTTAAGGGTTTTCATTTACGAAGTAATTTCTGGAAAATATAGGATTTTCTAAGGTTTACTACTACTTATTAATGTAAACTGCAGCTTTTGACACTATATTTTCTAATGCATTTTATACAAAAACTCACACTAAACTCTTATGAACTCACCAGCTTTATGCTGATACTCGTTTTCAAAATCACTTGTATCCTCAGGTAAAAGATATACAGGTATAGGTGCAACATTTTGGAGAAGGTGGAGCATACAAGATCCATCTCTTATTTTTGTATTGCTTTTGGTGTTTGTTGAACATTATAGAAAACACTTGTAATTAAACTTACTATGAAATGAAATGGTTGCATGTTTCTTGTTTTTACTATTATGAACTTGTGATGATACTGTACATGATGACCTCCACCCCGAAGCGTATTCCGCCATTATCGGTTTTGGGGTGTGACAGATTGGTATTAGAGCATTGTTTATAGTGAATCAATTATATCAACCTATAAAAGTTATACGAACTATAAACACTTCGGGACTAAAACACCCTGACCAAGAATATATACTGTTAAGTATTTAAAAGATTTAACTAAGTATATATATACACACATCTCTATAAACACAGAAGTCAGTATCACACTAGAACAAAACAAAAGTATTAAGATTGTTGGAGAGCACAATTGGGCTTAGAGGCATATAGTCATATTTGGGGGAATGTAGCCTGATCAACTACGTTTTCGTGGGAGTGACTAGCATGTGCCTAAGCTTGGTTGTGGTGTTGCAACAAGTCTAAAACTTACCAACACTACCACAATAACATTACCATAAGAATACTATAGGAGTATTCTGTATCTCTAAAACATACATATGTGATAACTAAAAGGGTCGCTACTTGTAGGACAATAGTTGCTAAGTGGATACACCATGGTTACATGTGACGAGGGCGCTATAGACTCAGAATCTGTAGCCTTTGCTTCATTTCCTGTTCTTGTTTGATTGGGGATCTGGAGTTAGGGCTGCTTATTCGAAGGACTATCTTGCTTCGGTTGCATGTAATTGGTATGCACTACGCAAGTATTGGGTCGACTAATAACGATTCATCTTATAAGTATCTTAGAGTAGTACGTCTATTAACCTTTCTATCCCCCTTTCTCGTGTAGATAGCATGGCTGGTTTCCACCATCCCGATGATCCGTACTATCCAAACCAGGGAAATGGAGGATGGCTCGATGAGGAGTCAGACGATGAGCACCCGATCCCTTTGGATGATCATCATGCTGAAGGATTATCAGATAGCTCCAACTCCGAACTAGAAGTTAACAACCAACCTCCTGAAGCTCCGAACCCCAACCCTCGTCCGACATTTCAGGGTCCCACTCCTATGTGGGCCATATCCTTGCACCGATGGAGCAAGGAGCATGGCCAGCCTTTACCTTACAATGGAGACCAAAGCTTCTACAACATAAGCGAAGGAGGATCAGCGGATCGGGTTCTGCCCATCATGATCCGAAGGATTGCCAAGAATGTCGAGCAGGGTCAAGCAACTATTGGTCGAGTTATAGAAGTGGATGCCAACTCAAATCTCAACACTGTTCGCATCCGCCAACTCGAAGAAGCCATGGACAGGACAAGGAGGACCAACGAGGCTCTGCAGCATCAGCTGGCTGCATCCCGAGCCAAAGTTAGCGAACTCCGATCATGTCAAAGGATTCATGATCGACACCTTCAGGAAGTTATGCGTCAGATAGCGGATCTGATGGTTCACCCAACAAGTAACCGTCACCAGCAGAAGACATCTAGTACCTCAGTCTTTTGTTTAAAGGACTAGCCTTTCTTCTCTATGTTCCGTAGATCTCTTGTCTGTAAACATACCTAGCTTAAAAGTACCCTAACTAGACCCTTAAACTGCCAACATTTTCTTGATGATTTGATGTAAGACCTACTGTTAGATCAATTTTCATGAACTTGTATTACATCATTTATACCAGTATATTGGCAGTTGTCTACTCTATTGCTATGACTCTCATTCTGATCTTGGATTATGTTGATTTAATCCATGAAACACTCTATTCATATTCGCAATAGACTCTTACTATTTCTATCATTTCTATGGTCTTCCAGCGAAATATGCCTCCACGAAAGCGTCCAAGTAGAGGAAGACTAGCAACTCAAACCCCTCCTCCACCACCCCCTCCTCCGCAGTTCGATCCAGTGTTGTTCCAAACGGCTGTGACCGCGGATGTGACGGCAGCCATGGCCCAAATGAACTCCGGGGACACGAGCGGTGGTAACTCCAGATTTGGTGAAGTCCATCAAAGAGTGCAGGGATGCACTTATAAGGACGTCATGAACTGTAAACCTACCTTCTTCGATGGTATCGGAGGAATTCTGGCATTGTCCCAATGGTTCGAAAGAACCGAAGCTGTATTTGAAATGTGCTCTTGCCCCGAAGAGAGCAAAATCAAGTTCGCTACTGCCACCCTCACCAACAGGGCCCTGACATGGTGGAACGGCCATGTCAGTGCACTCTCCTTGGTAACAGCCAATGCCATGGGCTGGGACACTCTAAAGGATCTCATGAGAAAGGAGTACTGCCCTAGGGGTGAAATTCAGAAACTTGAGGAGGAACTTTGGAACCTCAAGATGGCAGGGACCGACATAATAGCTTACACGGCCAGGTTCTGCGACTTGGCGGCTATGTGTCCCAACATGATCCCATCTGAAAGCAAGAAGATTGAACGATACATCTGGGGTTTAGTGCCCCCATATCGAGGAAATGTTCTAGCATCACGCCCAACCACCTTCGACAGCGCCAAGGAATTGGCCCAGAGTCTGATCAACCATGAAGTCTCTTCCACTCCAGCAACAGCAACTGTCACACCCCAAAACCAAGAATGGCGGAAACGTTCTGGGGCGGAGGACGTCATGTATAGTATCACAACACAGTAAATGTAAATAAGTAAACAACATCATCCATTGCATTAAATATATAATTTTAATACAAGTGTGTTCTGTACAGTTATAGACACCAAAAATAATGTAACACAAAATAATATGAGATGAGTCTTGAATGCACTCCATCTTCTCAAAAGCTGGCCTCGGTACCTGTCTACTGATGACCTGAGAATACATGTTATTTTGAAAGAGTTTATCAGCATTAAGCTGATGAGTTCATAAGTATTTTAGTGTCAATGTTTGTAGGCAAAAACGTTTGAACCTGTCTCAATGTATAAGTTTGTAAAAGTGTAAGTAAATGTTTGAAAGTGTTTGTAAAAGTTTGAATCTCTCAGAAAATCCTATATTTTCTATAAAAGTAACCTTCTACCAAGGCTAAACTGTTTTGTAAACTCGTCTGTTGTAAAAGTGTGTAATTACCCAAGTGTAACTATCATTTGATAAAATATAGTTTGTACATTAATGCTTTAAGTGAGATTATCACTAAAATATGTAATGGGTAAATCATTGTAGTACTGTAGTTTTGTATAATAAGAACTACTGCTGTACTAATTACTACTACCTTAAACCGGATTTATATTAAGGTATAATGTGATAAATTGCACCATGCTATCGACTGGTAACAACGACATAATGAATGGTCGTAATAAAAGAAATGATGTTTGGCACCCGCAGACCTGCAGGTCTGGCTGTAGCTAGCAGCAAGGTGTAGGATAGTCAATCCAGTATAGATCTATATGCAAACTCACGCTCTCCCTCCAAGAGAATTCTGGCTACAACTCGGGCCATGACATTTAAGGCATGCTCCGACACAGTGGATCACAATTGTTACGTATTTATGTATATGTAATGTTTCTCGTTCTAGTATAGCTGTATATATACTTGTTTCTAGTATAGCTGTATATGTACTTGTTTCTAGTATAGCTGTATATGTTCATGTTTCTAGTATATCTGTATATGTTCATGTTTCTAGTATATCTGTATATGTACTTGTTTCTAGTATATCTGTATATGTACTTGTTTCTAGTATATCTGTATATGTACTTGTGTTACCCCGATGGTAACTAACTATTGATGTACTGATAAGTATGAATATGGAAGTACTTTTATGTCTATACATGTATATATGATATATAAGTAATATGGAAACGACCTTCGGATGGTCACCCGAAATCCCACCAGACCACATCCAAATCGAGGAAAAGGAAATAGGGCGGATGGCCTTCCTAAGCCCTTTGAACATTATTTATATATCTATACATATATGGGCATGCAATTGAATATATAAAAGCATAAATAAGTTTTCATAAGACATTGGAAGCATAAATATAATTTCAAGAGAAGATCGACTTGATGTCGATCTATAAAACAATTTGAAGGCATAAGTTGGTAAAACAGTTTAAGTATAAGAAGCATTTGTTTGAATCACAGTCTATAAATAAGTTTGGATAGTAAAAGAGTTTGTAACACATTTCAAAGTAAAGCAGTTTGATAAACAGTTTGAACAGTGGTAAAAATCGTTGTTTTCCTAGTTATTAATCACATGTGATTAAATGCAATCACATGTGGTTGAAACAATAACTATAAGTATTTGACTTGTATTCCCCCCCATAAAGTGTTTAAAACATTTAAAATCATTTCAAAGGTTGATTCAAGGGGTATGAACTCACTTGTGGTGAGCTGTACGAATCGCAGTGTCGGATACCGTGCTAGGTGGCAAACGGAGACTTGTTTACACGCACGAGCCTAGTTATCATATAATAAGCATATATATAACTAATTAGACAAATAATAACTTAATAAATAAGTTAAAACACTTAGGAACATGTAAACACTTTTTATAAGTGTTTAAGGTCCAAATGGTTGCATCTAAGTTGCTACGGGACAAGGCAAAAGGGTTTGAAACATCAAATGGCCTTGCATAAGAGTTCACCACCCAACAAACCCCACCCTTTGGAGTTTACGGCCGTAAACTCATGGGTTTATGGCCGTGAACTCCTCTCATGGTGGTTTTGGGTGTTTTAAAGTGCTATCTTGATCCTAGAACACTCCTAGCTTTGTTGGAATAACACATGAAGTAGTTTAAGGCCCTAGAATGCTCCATAGGGGAGTTTACGGCCTAAAGTCCATCTACCCTACAGTTTACGGCCGTAAACTCCTATGGGGTGATGGCTTTTAATTGTTTTGAGGCACTTACACATCAAGGATGGCTTCCATGATTTTATCTAAGGCTAATGGGGACAAGAGGCACACTTTTGTGCCTTCACTTGGAGTTTACGGCCCAAGATATGTTCCTTGGCCGTAAACTCCTTTTAAGGAGTGATTATGATGTCTTTTCCTCACCATTCAAGTCCCATGTGTTCAAGGTAAATTGTCTTAAGGCCTAAGGTGTGTTTGGAATGCTTTTTACCCTAGAAAAAGGGGTTTACGGCCCAAGAGGGGTTCTTGGCCGTAAACTCCTATAAACTTATGATTTTGAAGGGTTTTGATGTCTAAAATAGGCACAAGCATTTGAGGGTAAAGTTCTTAGGCTTAAGGGGGTGGTTTAGGGCATCTATGTCCCTTAAAAAAAGGGGTTTACGGCCCAAGGAAGTTCCTTGGCCGTAAACTCCAATTTCTTGTGTTTCTTGGTTGCTTTCTAGACTCTAAAGATCATACACAAGGTCCTTTACAAGTTGTCTAGCAAGGAATCGGGTCTAGGAAGCCTTAAAGTTCCATTTTGGAGTTTACTCCCCAAGAACGTTCTTGGGCGGTAAACTCCCGGATCTTGTAATCTAAACATGTAATTGATGTTATAAAGCATCTAACAAGTATTGAAACACATTTAGTAAAGTAGACTCACAATCTGGGATGAAAACCCGAAGATCCGTCAGAGAGAATATGGCTTTTCTCTATTTGGAATTGTAAATAATGAATTAATTTAGTTCAGAAAACTATTTATAGTCCTGGAATATTTTGACCGAAAATATTTTTATTCTGGATATTGGACTGCAACAATATGAAACTTGAAATGCCCAAATTTCACAAACCCCGGAGCGTCCACTCTCCTAATATCTCCTTAAACATAAACCCTGATGTACACAAACTTGTTCGGAAAAGTGTGAAAATCACAGAAACTGGACTAGCTTCTATTGGATAGATAATGTTCGTACAATGGAAATTTCGGGTTGTCACAGCAACCACGACTACCACTGCACCACCCGATTCATCTGACAGAAAGAGGAAGCGATGGGATAAGAAGAAAGGCAAGAAAACTCAAACCTCCTCTAAGGACCAGCAAATTGTGGCGGTCCATGCTGCCACTATTCCAGCCACTCCTGCACCACCAAAAGCTTATAGTGGGAATCTGCCCAAGTGTCCCAAGTGCCCTTTCCACCACAACGGCCCCTGCCGTGAATTGCAGTGTTCCAACTGCGGCCGGAAGGGCCATACTGTCCGATTTTGCAGGGGCCCCTCCCAAACCTATCTCACAAGTTCTCGGTTCGGGAGTGACCTTGACGTATTATGGCTGCGGTGAAGCTGGTCATTTCAAGAAGAACTATCCGAAGACTGTAAATGCTGGGGGAACTAGAAGACTACTCGCTATTGGTCACAATGAGGCGGTAGCGGATCCCACAGTAGTCACGGGTACGTTTCGATCAAGAGTTTCGATGTCATTGTTGGTATGGACTGGTTGAGTCTTCATCGCGTTGATATCCTATGCTTCGATTAAGCCATTCGCCTGAACCTTCCGAATCACAAAACCCTATTGATCTATGGAGATAAAACCGGTACGAGCCTTCGTATCATCTCCAATATTCAGGCTCAGAAATACTTGCGTAAGGAAAACCGCGCTTTTCTAGCTCACGTTGTCGACGCTAGCCAGAAAGCGAAGGATCGGAAGGACATCCCCGTTGTATGCGATTTCCCCGATGTCTTTCCGGAGGATCTTCCAGGTCTACCTCCCAAACGTCAGGTTGAGTTCAGAGTCGACCTAGTCTCAGGAGCTACCCCCGTAGCAAAGTCTCCCTATCGGTTAGCGCCTGCCGAGATGCAAGAACTATCCGGTCAACTTAACGAGGTTCTCAGCAAGGGCTTTATAAGACCGATTTTCTGACCTTGGGGAGCTCCGGTCTTGTTCGTAAAGAAGAAGGACGGATCGTTCCATATGTGCATCGATTATAGGGAACTCAATAAACTCACGGTCAAAAATCGCTATCCTCTCCCTCGTATCGACGACCTATTCGACCAACTGCAAGGAGCGAGTTACTTCTCCAAGATTGATCTTAGGTCCGGGTATCACTAGTTACGGGTACTTGAGGAAGATGTTCCGAAAACATCATTCCGAACCCGATACGGGCACTTCGAGTTCGTGGTGATGCCCTTTGGACTGACTAACGCCCCCGCAGTATTCATGGACTCGATGAATAGGGTATGTTGTCCATATCTAGATCAATCCGTCATCATCTTTATTGACGATATACTCGTCTACTCTCGGAGTGAGGAAGAACACAGGGATCATTTACGATGAGTCTTAGAAACCCTACGGTCAGAGAAGTTATACGCGAAGTTCTCTAAGTGCGAATTTTGGATCCGAAGAGTCGAATTCTTAGGACATGTGGTTAGTGAAGACGGAATCCACGTGGACCCCTCCAAAATTAAAGATATTGAGAATTGGTCAGCACCGAAGACGCCTACAAAGATTCATCAATTTCTAGGCCTCGCTGGCTATTACCGCAGATTCATCCAAAACTTCTCTAAGATTGCGAAGCCTCTCACCATGTTGACCCAGAAGGGCGTATCATTTGACTGGGAAGAGAAACAGGAGAAGGCATTCCAGACCCTGAAGCGAGCCCTATGCACCGCACCAGTATTGTCCCTTCCCGAAGGAACAGAAGATTTCGTGGTATACTGCGATGCATCGAATCAAGGACTCGGTTGTGTCTTGATGCAACGAGGTAAAGTCATCACTTATGCCTCAAGACAGCTAAAGACACACGAGGTGAACTACACTACGCACGACCTCGAGTTAGGAGCGGTCGTTTTCACACTAAAAATCTAGAGAAACTACTTGTATGGAACGAAGAGCGTAGTGTACACTGATCATAAAATCCTCCAACACATACTGAACCAGAAATAGCTCAATATGAGACAACGCCGATGGGTCGAGCTACTCAACGATTACGACTGCGAGATTCGATATCACCCGGGGAAAGCCAACGTGGTAGCAGACGCCTTGAGTCGGAAAGAGTATTTTGGTCAAAGAACCAAGTCATTAACAATAACTATCCACTCGCATCTATCCACACAGATCAAGGAGGCTCAGCTGGAAGCCTTAAGGCCTGAGAATGTGACGCGAGAATCCCTGCGCGGAATGGATAAATGTTTGGAGGTCAAGGGTGACAGAGCCTGCTATCTCATGGACTGAATCTGGACTCCACGCCACGGAGGTTTCAGAGATTTGGTCATAAAGGAAGCACACAACACCCGATACTCCGTCCACCTAGGTTCGGATAAGATGTATATGGATCTCCAGAGGCTATACTGGTGGCCTAACATGAAAGCGGAGATCGCTACCTTCATGAGTAAGTGCCTTACTTGTGCGAAGGTTAAGGTCGAATACCAGAAGCCATCAGGTCTCCTTCAACAATCGGAGATACCGGAATGGAAGTGGGAGCGGATTACAATGGACTTTATAACCAAGCTGCCCAAGACAACGGGTGGGTTGGATACCATTTGGGTCATCGTCGACAGATTGACCAAGTCTGCACACTTCCTACCCATCAAGGAAACGGACAAGATGGGGAAGCTCACAAGAACATACCTTAAGGAAATAGTATGACTGCATGGCGTCCCTATATCTATTATCTCAGACTGAGATAGTAGATTTACCTCGAGATTTTGACAATCACTTCAAAACGCACTAGGGACGAGGTTGGACATGAGTATAGCCTACCATCTGCAGACTGACGGACAAAGTGAGAGAACGATCCAAACCTTAGAGGATATGTTACGAGCCTGTGTGATCGACTTTGGTAAATCGTGGGATACACACCTACCTCTTGTGGAGTTTTCCTACAACAATAGTTATCATACGAGCATCAAAGCAGCTCCATTCGAAGCCCTCTACGGCCGGAAGTGCAGATCCCCTCTGTGCTAGGCTGAGGTGGGTGACGCTTAGTTAGCTAAAGGACGAGTTCCTAACAACGCT
The DNA here is from genome assembly GCF_051521515.1 of Lactuca serriola. Taxonomy (NCBI): domain Eukaryota; kingdom Viridiplantae; phylum Streptophyta; class Magnoliopsida; order Asterales; family Asteraceae; genus Lactuca; species Lactuca serriola. The sequence goes on along the minus strand of NC_136410.1, from coordinate 252,756,138 downwards.
CTCACTGGTTAGGAGATCATTCGAGAAACGACCGAGAAGATTGTACAGATTCGTGAACGATTAAAAGCTGCTAGGGATCGGCAGAAAAGCTACGCCGACAAACGAAGAAAACCCTTGGAATTCCAGGTGGGAGACCGAGTCCTTTTGAAGGTCTCGCCCTGGAAGGGCACGATACGCTTCGTAAAGCATGGAAAGCTGAACCCAAGGTACATAGGGCCTTTCGAGATTCTCGCTAGAATCGGCCCCGTAGCTTACAAACTCAACCTACCCCACGAGCTAAGTAACATACATCCTACCTTCCACGTCTCAAACTTGAAGAAAAGCCTGTCCGACGAGACTCTCGTGATTCCCCTTGACGAGGTCGAGGTCAATGAGAGCCTCAAATTCATGGAAGAGCATGCGGAGATGATGGATCGGGAGGTAAAACGAACGAAACAAAGCCGCATCCCAATTGTGAAGGTTCGGTGGAACGCCAAGCGAGGACCGGAATTCACATGGGAGCGCGAGGATCCAATGAAACTCAAATATCCCCATCTTTTTGCATAGTAGTTTTGTAATGACTCTCTGTATGAATTCTAAATTTCGGGACGAAATTCCGTTAAACTTTATTCCGTTACATAATCCCGTTTTCACTAACGAAATTCGTCACTTTTGAAAATTTTTGTAATACTTGGAGTCATTAATAAATAAATATCTATTTATTTATATTTCAGGTCATTATCATTTTAGTATAAGTAAATATAACTTGTTAATGAAATCCTGTTTAACAAAATAAAGTTATATTACTTTTCAACCACTTCACCCGGGTAAAAAGTTTAAACCCTGTTAAACTTGAGCATCAGGTAGTCGTGTACTGGGTGCAATACCCGAGGCATATTTAAGGAAAATGGATGCCACTTTGCACCCTTTTTACCACCCCAAACATACACTCTCTCACTACTTTCTCTCTCTAGACCCGATTCTGACTCCAAAACCACGAATTCCGGCTTCCAAACGTAATATTTTCTTTCCTAACTTGTTCTAAACATACATCAAAGTGTTTATAACTAGAAAATCATATGATTGAGGGGTAAACAAGGAGTTTACGTCCTAAGAAGCTCCTTAGGCCGTAAACACCCCAAAACATGGCCAAACTCCAACTTTTCCTTCCTTTAGGCTTGTATGCTAATTAGGGAATTTACCTAGATGAGTTTGGATATCAAAACACAAGTGTTTAAGGCCTAAAAGAGGGTTTACGGCCCAACCATATGCTTAGGCCGTAAACACCCTTTTTCCTTGGTAAAATGTCCCAAAAACCCATCCAATGCATATTAGAATTAAGATATGATTTTAGGAAATGCTTAGGGCCATTTAACAACACATTTTGAGGGATAATATAGATTTTACGGCCCAAGCATAAGCTAGGACCTTAAACTCCCCCAAACAACACCAAATGAAGGTTTAAAACCCCCAAATTGGTCCTAGACATTCACTAGAAATATAGGGGATTGATTTAGGGCCTTAGCATCCATTTTTGGGAGGAGAACAAGAGTTCACGACCAAGACTAGGGGCTTACGGCCGTAAACTCCCAAGGAGTGGCCTTTAGGCCATAAACTCCAAGGGAGTAAACTCTTGGACTCCCCCGTAACCCCTTTTTGGCCTTGTACAACCCCCGAGAACCACTTCTAAGCCCTAAGACCCCGAATCAATGCTAGAATATCTAAATGTTTTAATAAAAAGCATAAAATGACTAATTTCTTGTAAAACACGTATTCCATATGCTAATAGGGTCTTAAAAGGTGTACAAGTCCTTATTTGGTACCAAACGCTCAACCGGCACTTTCACCCGATTTACCCGATTTACTCGGTTTCAGGTGAGTTCATACCCCTTAAATGAACCTTTCAAATGTTTTATATGTTTTAGGGGGGGGATACAAGTCAATTATACATGTTTATAAAAATTAATCACATGTGATTCAGTATTCGTAGTTCAAATCACATGTGATTTACCACTATGCCTTATAAAAGAACTTTGCATTTTCAAAACTATTTTGGATAAATAAACTATTTTCTAAGTGTTCTTTTTGGACAAGATTTTTATTAAATAAATTTTCTTATAAAATGTAACCACACTAATATATTTATATAAGTAAGACTTGAAGGACTTAGGACCGATAGCTCGCCTTATTTCCTGTTCTTGTTTGATTGTGGGCTTAGGGTAGTTGTTATCCGTCCGACTGTCGTTGATTTCTTAGTTATATATCATGTATATTGGTGTTGGATACGAGTATTTTCATCCCATTCGATGCCTAATCTACTAAATTGACAAGAACCATACACACTAAGTTAACTATAATAGGTATAGTTAAGACCACTACTACTCGCTACTATCACTACTCTACATACTATAATACACACTATTACGAGACTATACATGAATGAGAGAAGATACTACAAACTATATAAAAGACTACTACACTATAATACAAGAGGAAGCACTAATCAGGAAGATACACACTAATTCACTACAAGATACTCTACTCGCTACATACTATGCCCAGAGTTTTCCGATAGGAAGACGACGCTACATGTATATATCTATACGGGGCAAACACTATTACATCCCGACTGTTAACTTCAGTCCAAACTGTGCAAGCTCAGGGATGACGCTACTTCACGAAACTGTGCATGACCGTGAAGGTCATGGGGTTCTCTATTACTCACACTATCAGTCGCATACAAGGAATACACTAACTCCACACTAAAATACTAAAACTAAAGTATAAGTTAATATCTCGAAGTAAATAAGTATCTATTACTAATGGGAGCCTGCACCACTATCACTATAACAGGCATAACTTTTCCTATTACACCACCTATTGGAGATTCACTAATATACTTTTACAACCAATGGTTTTCACTGATGAAAATTTCATACAACTTAAGGGTTTTCATTTACGAAGTAATTTATGGAAAAATATAGGATTTTCTAAGGTTTAATACTACTTATTAATGTAAATTGCAGCTTTTCACACTATATGTTCTAATGCATTTTATACAAAAACTCAGACTAAACTCTTATGCACTCACCAGCTTTATGCTGATACTCGTTTGCAAAATCACTTGTATCCTCAGGTCAAAGATAGACAGGTACAAGTGCAGCATTTTGGAGGAGGTGGAGCATACAAGATCCATCTCTTATTTTTGTATTGCTTTTGGTGTTTGTTGAACATTATAGAACACATTTGTAATTAAACTTACTATGAAATGAAATGGTTGCATGTTTCTTGTTTTTACTATTATGCAATTGTGATGATACTGTACATGACGTCCTCCACCCCGAAACATATTCCGCTGTTATCGGTTTTGGGGTGTGACAGGAAGACTACTTGCTATTGGCCATAATGAAGCGGTGGCGGACGCTGTAGTAGTCACGGGTACGTTCCTTCTCAACAACTCTTATGCTTGTGTCTTATTCGATAGTGGTGCAGAAAGAAGCTTCATAAACCAAAACTTTAAACACTTACTTAAACAATCCCCACAACCACTAAAAGAAACATTCGTCGTAGAAATGGCTAACGTAAAGATAGAAAGCTCTAGCGAAATTTACATAGGTTGTACCCTCACGTTAGATGATCATTCATTCCCAATCGACCTCATATCAGTTTCGATCAAGAGTTTCGATGTCATTGTTGGCATGGACTGGTTGAGTCGTCATCGCCTTGATATCCTATGCTTCGACAAAGCCATCCGCCTAAATCTACCAAATAGTGAAACCCTGTTAATCTACGGAGACAAACCCAGTACGAGCCTTCGTCTCATCTCCAGTATTCAAGCCTAGAAGTACTTACATAAGGAATATCGCGCATTCCTTGCACACGTCGTTGACACGAGCCATAAAATGAAAGATCTAAAAGACTTGCCCGTCGTATGCGATTTCCCCGACATCTTTCCAAAGGAACTCCCAGGTTTACCTCCCAAACGTCAGGTTGAGTTCAGAATCGACCTAATCCAAGAGGCTACCCCCGTAGCTAAATTTCCCTATCGTCTAGCGCTTGCTGAGATGCAAGAACTGTCCGGTCAACTTAATGTGCTGACGGTCAAAAATCTCTACCCTCTTCCCCGTATAGACGGCCTATTCACTGCAAGGGGCGAGTTACTTCTCCAAGATTGATCTTAGGTCCGGGTACCACCAATTACGAGTGCTTGAGGAGAATGTCCCGAAAACAGCCTTCCGAACTCGTTACGGCCACTTCGAGTTTGTGGTAATGACGTTCGGACTGACCAACGTGCCCGCAGTATTCATGGACTTAAAGAATAGGGTGTTCCGTCCTTACTTGGATCAGTTCGTCATCGTATTCATTGATAACATACTCATCTACTCTCGAAGCAAAGAGGAGCATAGCGATCACCTGCGACAGGTCTTAGAAACCCTACAATCAGAAAAGCTTTATGCGAAGTTCTCGAAATGCGAATTCTGGATCCGAAGGGTCGAATTTTTAGGACACGTGGTTAGCGAAGAGGGAATCCATGTGGACGCATCCAAGATTAAAGCTATTGAGAACTGGTCAGCACCGAAGACGCCTACAGAAATCCGTCAATTTCTAGGCCTCGCTGGCTACTACCGCAGATTCATTCAGAACTTCTCTCGAATTGCGAAACATCTCACAACATTGACTCAGAAAGGTGTGACATTTGACTGGGAAGAGAAACAGGAGAAAGCATTCCAAACCCTGAAGCGAGCCCTATGCACCGCACCAGTATTATCCCTTCCCGAAGGGACAGAAGATTTCATGGTATACTACGATGCATCGAACCAGGGGCTCGGTTGTGTCCTGATGCAACGAGGTAAGGTCATCGCTTATGCCTCGAGGCAGCTGAAGACACATGAGGTTAACTACACCACACACGACCTCGAGTTAGGAGTGGTCGTATTCGCTATAAAGATCTGGAGACATTACCCGTATGGAACGAAGAGCACGATATACACCGACCACAAAAGCCTCCAACACATACTGAACCAGAAGGAGCTCAATATGAGACAACGATAGTGGGTCGAGCTACTCAATGATTACGACTGCGAGATTCGTTATCACCCGGGAAAAGCCAATGTAGTAGCAGACGCCCTAAGTACAAAAGAGTATTCTGGTCGAAGAGTGAAGTCGTTAACAATGACTATCCATTCGCATCTATCCGCACAGATTAAGGAGGCTCAACTTAAAGCTTTGAAGTCTGAGAATGTGGAGGGAGAATCCTTACGTGGAATGGATAAGAACTTGGAGGTCAAGGGTGACGGAGCCTTATATCTCATGGACTGAATCTGGACGCCGCGTCACGGTGGTTTCATAGACTTCGTTATGAAGGAAGCACACAACACTCGATATTCCGTTCACCCAGTTTTAGATAAGATGTATCTGGATCTCAAAAAGTTATACTGGTGGCCTTACATGAAAGCAGAGATTGCTACCTTCGTGAGTAAATTCCTTACTCACGAAGGTCAAGGTTGAATACCAGAAGCCATTAGGTCTTCTCCAGCAACCGGAGGTACCGGAGTGGAAGTGGGAGCGGATCACAATGGATTCCATAACTAAGCTGCCCAAGACAACGGGTGGGTTGGATACCATATGGGTCATCGTGGACAGATTGACCAAGTCTGCGCACTTCCTACCCATCAAAGAGACATATAAGATGGACAAACTTACCAGAACATACATTAAGGAAATCGTACGGCTGCATGGCGTCCCTATATCTATCATCTCTGATAGAGATAGTAGGTTCACTTTGAGATTTTGGCAATCGCTTCAAAAAGCCTTAGGGACGAGGTTGGACATGAGTACAGCCTACCATCCGTAGACCGACGGGAAAAGTGAGAGAACTATTCAAACCCTAGAAGATATACTGCGAGCCTGTGTGATCAACTTTGGTAAGGCATGGGATACCCACTTACCCCTTGTAGAGTTTTCTTACAATAACAATTATCACACGAGCATCAAGGCAGCTCTGTTCGAAGCCCTCTACGGTCGGAAGTACAGATCCCCTCTGTGTTGGGCTGAGGTGGGTGACACTCAATTAGCTAAAGGACGAGTTCCTAATAGCGTTCTCACTGGTCCGGAGATCATTCGAGAAACGACCGAGAAGATTGTACAGATTGGCGAACGATTAAAAGCCGCTAGGGATCGACAGAAAAGCTACGCAGACAAACGAAGAAAACCTTTGGAATTCCAGGTGGGAGACCGAGTCCTTTTGAAAGTCTCACCTTGGATGGGCATGATAGGCTTTGGAAAGCGTGGAAAGCTGAACCCAAGGTACATAGGACCTTTCGAGATTCTCGCCAGAATCGGCCCCGTAGCTTACAAACTCAATCTACCCCGCGAGCTCAGTAACATACATCCTACCTTCCATGTCTCAAACCTGAAGAAATTCCTATCCAACGAGACTCTTGTAATCCCACTCGACGAGATCGAAGTCAACGAGGGCCTCACCTTTGTGGAAGAGCCTGCCGAGATTATGGACCGAGAGGTCAAACGAACGAAACAAAGCTGCATCCCAATTGTGAAGGTTCGCTGGAACGCCAAACGAGGACCAGAGTTCACTTGGGAGCATGAGGATCAAATAAACTCAAGTATCCCCATCTCTTTGCTTAGTAGTACTGTAATAACTTAGTTGCTTGAATTCTAAATTTCGGGACGAAATTTCCCCTAAAGGGGGGATGATGTGACAACCCAAAATTTATTCCATCATTATAACCCGTTTCCGTTAATAGAATATTCTATTTTATTAAGATTCCATTAATATTGGGGTAGACAAATCAATAAATGTTTTATTTTATTTTATTAATGTCGGAATGAAATAAATAAAAACACGTGAATTACCCTCCCGTTTAATTGAAAAAAAAAAAGTTTTTAATTACGACCATTTAATCGGGTAAAAATTTAAGCCTCGTTAAACGTCAGTATCGGGTAGAATTCGACCGTGTGTCAAACTTAAACCATATTTAAAGTTGAAGTAACCTCATTTTGAAGCTTCTCTCCCTCTCTACAATTCCAAGCTTTTGATCCAAAAATCACCCCATTTCAAGCTCCAATTTTGTAAGATATCCTTCCTAACTCTTAGATTATCATGCTTAGCTTGCAATTTCGTGTCAAAATCATCCAAAAAGACCATAATCATGTGTTTACGGCCCTAGAACACCCTTGGGCCACAAACACACATAGATGGGGTTTTTGAGCCTCAAAACCCTTCCAAACCACATTTGGAGCTTAGATATGGCTTAGGGGCTTACAATACCGGACTTGGAACACCTAAACCTTATCATTTGAGGGGTAAACAAGAGTTTACGGCCCAAGCATATGCTTAGACCGTAAACACCATTTCATAGGCCGTAAACCCCTTTAAAGGTGTTAAAATGCCCCTTAAGCACCTCCTAAGCCTTGGAATAAAGTCTAGAACCATCCAACAATGTGTTAGGGACCTTATGCATGCAAGAAACCACCCCCTAAGGATTTCACAGCCGTAAACCCCCCAAGGAATGGTTCCTGGGCCGTAAACTCCTATAAGGTGGTCAATTGGTGCCCTAACTTCCTTCCATGACATGTACCTTGCACTAGAAACTCTTGCAATTGACCTAGGACCACCAAAACAGATTGAGAATTGGTACATAAGAGTTTATGGTCGTAAAACTCCTAGTTTACTGCCATAAACTCCTCAAATGGTCCTTATGTGGTTTAAATTTCATTCCAATGCCTTAAAACTAAGTCTAGCATCACCCCTCAAGAGTTTTAAGACCATTGAGCATCCTAGAACACCCCCACCATGAGTTTACGGCCGTAAACTCATGGGGAGTTGGTCATTTGGGCCGAAAACTCCATAAGGAGTTTACTCTTTAAGAGCAAACTCCATATAAAAGTCATACACACCCTTAGATGCTACCCGGGTCACTCCTAGCACTTGAAATAAAGTGTTTTCGCGTCTTGGAGTGTATTGTCTTATCTAATTAGTAGTTCAAAGTCTAATTAGATACAATTATATATCTCTTCATATTACATAGGAACCTCGTGCGTTCTCAAGCCCCGAACTGACACTTAGCATCTATCTGACATACACCTCATCTGGTGAGTTCATACCCCTTAATTAACCTTTTTAAATGCTTTTACATGTTTTAGGGATACAAGTTAAATGTAACAAGTTTTGGTATCAAATCATATGTGATTTATAACTTGCAACCAAAAAGAATTTTCTATACTTTTATCCATTTGTCAATAAAACTGTTTTAGATAACCATTAAACGCATTTTCTATGTTAAATTGTCATCAAATTATTTTGAAACTACTTTTAAATTACTTTTCTTTTAAAATATATATGCACCAATATATTTGTATAAGTAAGACTTGAAGGACTTAGGACCGATAACTCACCTTATTTCCTGTTCTTGTTTGATTGTGGTCTTAGGGTATATTGTTATCCGTCTGACTGTCGTTGAATTCTTAGTTATAGATATGAAAGTCTTCATCTTATTCAATACCTTTGTGAAACAAAGGCTTGCAATTCCCACACACTATTTAACTATAATAGGTATAGTTAAGACTACTGCTCGTTACCTCTATTACTAGGATACCCACTATAAATACTACTACTACAAGTTAATGCACGATAAAGAGAATACTCTATACACTATACTAAAAGTTACTATACTATAATGCCAGAGAATACACTAATCTGGAACATAACACACTATCCCTCTATACGGCACTCTACAGCGCAAATACCATGTAACCAGAGCTTCCTGGAAGGAAAGAAACACTACATGTATAGATCTATTCAGGACGGACGCTATTACATCCCGACTGTTAACAACAGTCCGAGCCGGCTAGGCCCAGGGATGGCACTACATCGCTACACTATGTATGACCGGGAAGGTCATCAGACCCTCTATTATCATTCAGTTTGGTTACATGAGAGATCGTCCATATCCAAATTAACATAATAAGACTTAAAGTCTAAGCTAACTTCCCGAAGTAAATAAACATATATTACTAATAGAAGTTTGCAACACTACTACAGGCAACCGGAAATGCTTTTCCTTATTTACGATACTTGAATGAAATTTATTACCTTATTTTTATAACTGAAGGTTTCAATGGAAGTACTTTTACACACTCGAAGGATTTAACTTACAAATGCTCAATTTTGGAAAATATAGGTTTTTCTAGGGATTTCTACTATTCTTAACATTAATTACAGCATTCATACTACATGATTGTGAACACTTTTATACAAGCAACAACACTAAATTCTTATGAACTCACGAGCTTTATGCTGATACTTGTTTTCAAAATAACTTGTATCCTCAGGTCAAAGATAGACAGGTACTGGTGCAACTTTTGAGAAGATGGAGCGTATACAAGACTCATCTTTTATTTTGTTATACTTTTGGTGTCTATCAAAACTATACAGAACACGCTTGTGATTAAGTTTACTATATTAATGCAATGGTTGCTGACACTTGTTTTTACTATTATGCAAATGTTATGATATTGTACATGACATCCTCCACCCCAGAACGTATTCTGCCGTTCTCGGTTTTGGGGTGTGACAGGAGTTCAGCAACACGAAGCCACCAGAGTTTGAAGGGACGCAGGATCCGATTGCTGCGATGAGATGGATTTATGATATCGAAGGGTGCTTCAAAACATGTTGGTGTGCGGAGCATATGAGGGTTCGGTTTGTGATGAACCCGCTTCGTTTGGGAGTGAGGACTGGTGGAAGTTTGTGGCGGCAAACTTCACTCTTGCAGAGATCTCAGAAGTGACCTGGAAGAGGTTCACCACCTTCTTCAGAGAAGAGTATGTCCCCTAGTGGAGAGGGAAAAGTTGGCACATGAGTTTTTATCCCTCAAGCAGGGGACGGAGTCCGTGACTGTGGTTACACGGATGTTTCACGAGAGGGCATTGTTTTGCCCTGAGCACGTGTCATCTGAGAAGGCACACACAAGTCGGTATTTGAGCATTGAGAAGTGATGTCATGGTTCGGGCACCATGACCAGCAGATTGAGAAGTAATGTCATGGTTCGAGTACCATGAGTTGTAGCAGGTCGAGAGTTGATGTCGTGGTTTGACTACCATGATTCATAGAAGATTAAGAGGAAATAACATGGTTCAGGTACCATGATTCATAGCAGATCGAGAGATGGCCAAACATTTTGAGGATCATGACATGTGGCGGTTAGTGTTTCTTGTTTCGACCTGTTTTTCCGTGGGGATTGTCCAGACTGAGATCAGAGGTGAATGAGTATGGGACCAGAAGGCCATGATGAACGAGTTTAGTGGAGCATCCTTTGAAAAAGGGAAATTGAGTGAGCTCCGAGGGATTGTGGGTGACATGCCAGTTGGAGTCGCAAGACTTAAGAATAAGTAGGGATGAGGACTTCTGGGAGAATATTGTCTAGGTTGGGCGACCGGCCAATAATGGAGAGGTCACTCTCTGTGACCCGAGTAATGCTATTTCCGTTTCCTGTGGGAGGTGTAAGAGGTGTCGAGATTTTGGTTTTTGTGTATGGGGGTGAGCCCTGTGAGATTGCATGGATGTTAATCTGCAACCAGAGTATATGGCAGTAGGTCTGCCGTGAGGTAAAGATATAGCTTGAATAGGTTGTCAGTGAGGACTGAGATGGTCAAGGACCAGAATACATCATAATTGAGTATAGTAGGGCATGTGTTAGCTGCAGCTACGGACGATCAACGGGAGTATAGCAGAGCGGTGGCCCTTATTGTCTTCGATGGGTACTAAGAGTTGAAGTGTGGTCTCTGCTCTTGTGTCAAGTGACGTGATGGAACATTGGTTGAGGAGTCGATGACGAGAAGTACGGTAGATCATTACTTCCGGACAAAGAGTCAGGGTTAATATCGGACAGTTGGGAGTTCCGGTGAAGGAGTGGTGTGAGATTCTAAATGACTAGAGGCAGTCATGGTGGAAAGTTCTGAGGATTTCATATGAGTTTTGAGGAATTTGGAGTTGCTCGATCTCTGTCGGGAGATCACCGAGCGTCGCGTGTCACCTTCCAAGAGTAGGTGCGATGTTACTGGTGGAAACAGTCTGTGGGATTGATTGCTGGTGCGCCGATTGGGGATGGTTCGAACCCTAAGTGGGGGAGAACCGGGTATTTTATTGAAGGGATCAGGGATTCGATCGAGAATGGTTAGAGATTAGGATATAGATATTGGTGGTGCGAATTCATTGAGCCCAAGGTTGTTGGTGATTGAGACGAGGTGTAGAGTAAGATAATGCATGTGTTATGTTTGAAAAGGAGGAGTGCCTCCACGACAATTGGCCGTTGATCGGAGACCTTGGGGTGAACCGGGAATTCCTCAAGGTCATAATGGTGAATTCGAGATGGTTGGCTCGTAGGGTGAGTTCGGCGGTTAAGAAATTCTGGTTCAATGATGGGGCTGTTATTCAGCCTGGGAAGAGCAGAAGTTGATTAGACAACCAATTCCAGGTTGTGGATCAGGAAGATCAGTAGATGAGACGAGTTGTTGTGAGGTTCTATGTGGAGTATTGAAGTATGTGAATTTAATGCATTGGATTTCAAATAAGTTTGTGTCTTGAGTAAAGAAAACAAGTGGTGGGTCGAGCATCGATGGTTCCAGTGGGAGCACTTTCGGTTAATGACATCAAGTGAGATTGCCCAAGAATCTGGAATGTAGCAGGGAAGGGTGTTTTGACGATTTTTGCCAGATATAGTGGTGCATAATTTAGGTAAGTGCATGCACCTATCTATGATTGATCCGCGAAATGTGAGTTAGTGAGAGGGTGTTATGATACTGCGGGGAGCCGTAGTACTCACTAGCCAGCGAGAGGGTGTTGTGATATTGCGGGGAGCCATAGTACTCACTAGTCAGCAAGAGGGTGTTGTGACACTGCGGGGAGCCGTAGTACTCACTAGTCAGCAAGAGGGTGTTGTGATACTGCAGGGAGCCGTAGTACTCACTAGTTAGCGAGAGGGTGTTGTTATACTGCGGGGAGCCGTAGTACTCACTAGCCAACGAGAGGGTGTTGTGATACTGCGGGGAGCCATATTACTCACTAGCCAGCGAGAGGGTGTTGTGATAATGCGGGGAGCCGTAGTACTCACTAGCCAGCGAGAGGGTGTTGTGATACTACGGGGAGCCGTAGTACTCACTAGTCAGCAAGAGGGTGTTGTGATACTACGGGAAGCCGAAGTACTCACTAGTCAGTAAGAGGGTATCATGGTGTGGCAGGGAGCCGTGTTATTTTGTTGATCAGAGCATGACGCAGGAGAGTTCTTAGGCTTGAGTAGCCTTATTGGGTTGAATATTCGGGAGCCTGAGGGCCAGAATATGAAAGAGACGGAGGTCTCTATATTTGTCGGGAATCGTTATACTCTGATTTGAGTTGTGGTTGTCGCAACCCAAGGGAATGGGAGAAGAGGTATACGCGCGGGTTGCGGGTCATGATTCATGAGTTGAATGCTTCGTTTGGACGAGTGGTTCTAACTCTGGGTCGGACCAAACTCTCGAGGTTGAGTTTGGCTCTGGTGGTGCGTTGGATAGGCGAGATGAGATTTTGGACTCTGAGGTGGGTTCCATGTTGAGGAGTATTGTTTATCATCTGATGTCTTAGACCCGTGTGGGTCAGTACTCGGGTATGGGAGGTACCACAAGTTGCATGGAACGATGAGGAGCAGATGTCAGAGGTCGGAGTTGAGTCGATCTCCAGTTAGGAAGGTAGCGTTCACTTAGGGTTAAGCGGACTTCTTTACTTGTGTGTGTAATGCCCCATCTCTGGTATGTTGTTCCTGTGGCATTTATTTAAAAGTTTCATTGAGGGACTCGGTGAGTCTATGGCCTGACTCGTCGAGTAGGGTTGAGTTTTGTGCACGTGTTAGTCGGTGACTCGGCGAGTCCATATTCGGGACTCGGCGAGTCTGCTTGCCTGGAAGAAACCCTAAATCCCCGGGTTGCTCACTATTTAAGCAATGCTATGTGCCCCAAACTCACCTCCTTCACCCTCAGAGAGCTGTGAGAAAACCCTAATCCATCCCTTATTGTTTTAAGTGCTTTTGTGTGTGGATTTTGAAGGCTTGAAGAAGAAGAAGAAGAAAGGAGCAAAGAGAAGAGGTGTAGAGCAAAGATCCAAGGGCAAAAGCAGAGTTCATTGAGGTATTTCTCGGATTCCTTCTGTTTTATGCTTTAAACCTCCATTAGAACTCTTCTAGGGCTAGTTTGATGCATTTTCCAAGCCTTATAGTTGTTTGGATGCCTTAATAGGTCGAGATATCCCTAGATCTGTTCATTTAGTAGTTGTAGAGCCCGGATCTATTGCCTTTTGATGATGCTTTGCATAAGAACCCTAGATCTAGCCTTTATTATGCTTTTTGAGCCTTATTATCTTCTTGGTCGCTTATGGGCACGTAAAGATAGAATCTTTACGTGCTAATCGAGTTAAGGAAGCCCAGATCTATAAGTTTCAGACGCTGGATTCAAGCATAATCGAGTTTAGAGTAGCTGCATGGATGTGACTCGGCGAGTCGGAAGAACGACTCGGCAAGTCAAGTCGCGAGTCCCGTTTTTCCCCTTTTTGAGTGATGTCGAGTGGAAGCCTGTGAGTAGTAGAGTGGACTCAGTGAGTTGGAGGGCAGACTCAGTAATGGAGGGACTCGACGAGTTGTTCATACAACTCGGCGAGTCCAAGGCAATCTTCTTAGCTCAAGAACAACTCGTCGAGTTGTTCATATGACTCGGCGAGTCGGATGAAGATTGTCTGAGTTCTTGGATCGAGAGGGTACTCGTCGAGTCGATGCCATACTCGACGAGTAGCCATGAGTAGGGTTGAGAAGTGAGACTAGAGACTCGGCGAGTTGGCGGCCCAACTCGGCGAGTCAGGTCAACTATAAGTTGACTTTGACCGAGAGAGTTGACTTTGACTAAGGGTAAAAGAGTCATTTTACCCCAGTGCAGTGTTTAGCATTTGATTGAGTGTGTTTATGGACTTGTAGCCGGGGAGATACCGGAGCAGCAGCAGTTAGCTTCCAGAGCCATTCACACAGCAGCCAGTTCACGAGGTGATTTTCCCTTCAGTAGGAACGGGTCTAAGCCCACAATGCCGGCCCGTTCAGTTAGCCGTAGTTTCTGGACTTCGGTCCAATGCAATAGCTAGTATGTTTGACGCCTCCGTGGCTCAGACGGGATTTATGTGTTTATGCTAGTTGATATGTTTATGCTATGTTCAGTTAGCTTCGGACTTCAGTCCGATGTAGGGGACAGAGGTCCCAGTCAGCTTCGGACTTCGGTCCGATGTAGGGGACGAAGGTCCCAGTCAGCTTTGGACTTCGGTCCGATGTAGGGGATAGAGCTCCCAGTCAGCTTCGGACTCCGGTCCGATGTAGGGGACGAAGGTCCCAGTCAGCTTCGGACTTCGGTCCGATGTAGGGGACAGAGGTCCCAGTCAGCTTCGGACTTCGGTCCGATCTAGGGGGCAAGGCCCCAGTTAGCCCGGACTTCGGTCCGATGCAGTGGGCAAGGCCCAGTATGTGCTTATATGTTATTATGTGTTATGTGGTAGTTTGGGGGAGCTCACTAAGCTTCGTGCTTACAGTTTCAGTTTTGGTTTCAGGTACTTCCGCAAGCAAAGGGAAAAGCTCGGGATGATGGCATCGCACACACCACAGCTTCAGTTTTCTCCTGGGAGTTGATTTAGTTTTCTTGATATGTTTGGATACAGTTGTGATTTAGTTTTTCTTACAATATTCTATCATGGTTTTGAAACACATAGCATATTGTTTTATTATGTGATACTCAGTCTCATGGGTTTTGTTATAATAAAAATCGAAATTTTTGGGTGATATTTTTGGGTTGTTTCAAGTTGGTATCAGAGCCCTGGTTTGAGGGATTCAGATACACCTCCGGGTGTATCTGAACTCAAACTAAGGGAAAGATAAAAAGATTTTCAAAAAGGAAAAAATATATATATATATTTTCGAATGAAATTTTGAAAAGCACTTAGAAAGAAAAGAATTTTTAAAGAAGATAAGGGTGTGGTGCATGCGATCAGCCGAGCTCAAGTAAGTACTCCCAAATTACCAATACAAGTTTTATTATTATGATTAATTGTTCCAGTTTTAGTAGAACAGCATGCTAGTATAGGACTAAGGATCTAGGAGGATGCCTTATCTGCCTGCTATATGTGTTACAGCTTTATGAGAATTGCATGCTAGTATTGAGTAGACAGCAGTAGGATAGCCTGTTTAGGTTATGCCTGGTAGCGCGAGCTTAGCATTGTATGCTAGTGTAGTTCTCGTTATGAGAATAGTTTTGCCTGAGTATGTTTCCCTTATCCGAATGCTGCTTGCTTTGTGCTTTGTGGGACTCTGAGTGGTGGGAGTTAGCCATTAGGTGAATACGTCACATTACATGTGAGCAGGGTTGAATAATCTCAGAGTGCTGGGTTTGGCCCTATTGCGCAGCTCTTGTCTGAGTCCAACCGTTGTAGGGACGAGTCTTTTACTCAAAGGATTATCCGAGCCTCATTGGATGTGATGGTATTCAGGTGGTAGCTAATTAGCATTACAAGGAGGCCTTCAGCAGCTGAGGACTGGTTTGAGTGGAGTCAGAGATTTCCCTAGGGCAAGCCTAGGATGAGAGTAGCAGAGATCAGTAGTAGTAGAAGTGACTTGGTGGAGTCAAGACAGTTCTTGAGGAAAGTACGGATAGATGTGGAAGGTAGTATGGGCCCGTACTACTGAAAGCAGAGGATCCGTACTCGAATCAAGGAAGGCTGAGACAAGACCAGGAAGCTAGTAGTAGTATCAATGATCCCTTGAGATATTTCAGTTTTCTGATGATGCTATGATGTGTTTTAGAAAGGTGGTTTTGTGTCCGAGGACAGCAGCCGACAGTGGAGGTGCCGGGGAGGGATCAGGATCAGGCTCGGGGGATGAGCGCATGGATGAGCAGACCAGAGAGTTTCTTTCTTCAGAGATTACTCGTATCATTTTAGAGCAGACTCCTGTGATCTTCAGTTCGATCAAGGAGGGTATCCTAGAGCTGATGGATGAGAGGTTGGGCACCTTCCGTACCGAGGTGGCGGCCATGATGGGGTCGCGCACACTTACGTTCAGGGAGTTCAGGGCATGTGGAGCTCCAGACTATCATGGGGCGCAGGACCCTATAGTGAGTACTAGATGGTTGGCGGATGTGGCCAAGGCGTTCCGCACTAGCAGGTGTCCCGAGGGGGACAAGGTCAGGTTGGCGTCCTGTCTTCTGAAGGACAGGGCACGAGATTGGTGGGAGGAGGTCGGACATACCATTGGAGATGATGCAGCATTGGATGCCATGACCTAGGCTGATTTCTCTACCAGGTTCAGGGCGGAGTTTGTACCAGTCATTGAGGTGCAGCAGTTAGCCAGAGAGTTTCAGGACCTCACCCAGACTATAGAGACCGTGGCGGAGATCACTGCCATGTTCAGGGAGAGGGCTCTTCTTGTTCCTCAGTATGCAGCCGATGAGGAGATGAAGAAGGCCCGTTATCATGAGATGTTGCGGAACGTTGGACGACATGATTGCTAGGGCTCGAGAGAGGGAGATTGATCTCGAGATGGAGAAGAAGAGGAAACCGGAGACGGTTTCGGGTTCAGGAGGTTCGGGAAAAAAGCCCAAGGTTTCAGATCACAGATCCAGGGTTCAGCCGAGCCACAGTCGATGTGGCAGGTGTGGGAAGATGCACAATGGGTTGTGCAAGGCAGGGAGTTCCGGCTGCTTCAAGTGCGGTCGGACTGGGCATTTGAGCAGGGATTATACGGCCGCTGCTACTGCCGTTGCAGTATCAGATCTGATTTGCTTTCAGTGCAATCAGAGGGGACATAAAAAGTCCCAGTGTCCGAGTTTAGCTGCAGCAGGGAAGGTGGCTGCACCTGCCCCTGCTACTTTGAGGATTACAGATGGCCGGCAGGGCCGAGCCGAGGCGCCAGTGGCGAAGAGTAGGGCGTTTCAGATGACAGCAGAGGAGGCGCGAGCGACTCCTGATGTGGTGACGGGTATGTATCTTCCCTTCATCTCTTTATTATTATTAATTGATTATTGCTTATGATTGTATGTTTTATATAGGGTCATTCTCTGTGAACGGCATTTCTGCTATGGTATTATTCGATTCGGGGGCTACCCGATCATTTGTATCGCTTGCGCTTAGCAAGAGATTTAGCAGAGCTCCAGGGGAGCTGGATTGTCCACTAGAGGTTGAGATAGCAGATGACAGGACCGTGAGGGTCGCCAGAGTGGATAGAGGGTGTTCTCTTCAGTTGTTCGACGAGCAGTTTTCGGTGGACCTGGTTCCTATTCCCCTGCGAGGGAATAAGGTTATTGTAGGCATGGATTGGCTAAGCCCCAATGGGGCGGTGATTGATTGTGAGCTTCAGCTAGTGAGGGTTCGCACTCCCAGTGGGGGAGAGTTAGTGATTCAGGGCGAGAGGCCACAGCGCGGACCGACCTTTTGTTCCGCCGGAAGGGCGAGGCGCTATTTTCAGCAGGGATGCGTTGGTTATGTAGCTTATGTCTTGGATACCCGGGAGAAGGGAAAGACGACAGTTGATGATGTTCCGATAGTGCGAGACTTTCCGGATGTATTCCCTGAGGATTTACCGGGAATACCTCCTGAGAGGCAGGATGAGTTTGGGATCGACCTGATTCCTGGTGCGGCTCCGATAGCCAAGGCACCATATCGCCTAGCTCCCCCTGAGATGCAGGAGTTGTCTATGCAGTTGCAGGAGCTGCTAGACAAGGGTTTCATTCGGCCGAGCAGTTCGCCTTGGGGAGCGCTGATCCTGTTTGTGAGGAAGAAGGATGGGTCGCATCGTATGTGTATAGATTACCGGGAGTTGAATAAGGTGACGGTGAAGAATCGATACCCACTTCCGAGGATAGATGATTTGTTTGACCAGCTTCAGGGAGCGTCTTGGTTCTCCAAGATCGATCTACGCTCCGGGTATCATCAGATGTGGGTTAGGGATGAGGATGTGCAGAAGACTGCTTTCAGGACCAGGTATGGTCATTATGAGTTTGTGGTGATGCCATTTGGGCTCACCAATGCCCCAGCCGCGTTCATGGATCTCATGATTCGCGTGTGCAGGCCGATGCTGGATCGGTCAGTGATAGTATTCATAGATGATATCTTGGTATATTCCAAGACGCAGGAGCAGCATGAGGAGCACCTGAGGGAGGTGCTAGAAGTTTTGAGGAGGGAGAAACTTTTCGCAAAGTTCTCCAGGTGTGAGTTCTGGTTGCGCGAGGTGCAGTTCCTTGGTCGCCTCGTCAACCAGAAGGGTATTTTGGTGGATTCGGCCAAGATAGAGGCCGTGATGTAGTGGGAGGTCCCGAAGTCTCCATCTGAGATTCGGAGCTTCCTAGGGTTGGCAGGGTATTACCGGAGATTCATTCAGGATTTCTCCAAGATAGCAGTGCCGCTCACTCGACTGACCAAGAAGTCGGTGGTATTTCGTTGGGGGCCCGAGCAGCAGGCAGCGTTCGAGACCCTCAGGCAGAGATTGTGCGAGGCTCCGATCCTTACCTTACCAGAGGGAGTAGAGGACTTCGTAGTCTACCGTGATGCCTCAATCACAGGTATGGGAGCAGTGTTGATGCAGCGAGGCCATGTGATAGCTTACGCTTCGAGGCAGTTGAAGCCTCACGAGGCTAACTATCCTACCCATGATTTAGAGCTGGGGGCGGTTGTGTTTGCCCTCAAGATTTGGAGGCATTATCTTTATGGGGTCCGTTGTACTATCTACACGGATCACAAGAGTTTGAGGTACCTTATGGATCAGCCAAGTCTGAACATGAGGCAGAGGAGGTGGTTGGATGTGCAGAAGGATTATGATTGTGAGATCCTTTACCATCCAGGGAAGGCCAACGTGGTGGCCGACGCCCTAAGCCGCAAAGTGTCGGCAGCACCTATCAGAGGTTTGTGTTTGAGGATGACAGTGATTACTCCGTTGTTGGAGCGGATCAAGGAGGCTCAGGGTGAGGGCCTCAAGGAGGAGAGGCAAAAGTGTGAAAGGGTAGTGGGCCAGGTAGCTTCGTTTGATTATGACAGTCAGGGATTGCTGACACTTCATGGGAGAGTGTGGGTACCGTACTGGGGTGGGGTACGGCAGGTGTTGATGGATGAGGCTCATAAGTCTCGATTTTCTATCCACCCAGGGGCGACGAAGATGTATAGAGATCTTCGACCCGATTATTGGTGGCCCTGCATGAAGCGGGATGTCGCTTGGTATGTTGAGAGATGCCTGACCTGCAGGAAGGTCAAGGCGGAGCACCAGAGGCCTAACGGCAAGATGCAGCTGTTAGAAATTCCCATGTGGAAATGGGAGGACATCACCATGGATTTTATCACCAAGCTTCCCAGGACCGCACAAGGAGTGGATTCGATATGGGTAGTAGTGGATCGGTTGACGAAGAGTGCTCATTTTATCCCGATTCAGGAGAGTATATCGGCAGAAAAGTTAGCCGATATCTATGTGCGTGAGATCGTGGCACGTCATGGAGTGCCGGTATCGGTGGTGTCAGACCGAGATGTCCGTTTTACATCCAGATTCTGGAAGCGGTTTCACGACGAGATGGGTACTTGTCTTCATTTTAGCACCGCTTTCCACCCTCAGACGGACGGTCCGAGCGAGAGGACGATTCAGACTCTCGAGGACATGCTCAGGGCATGTGTTCTAGACTTCGGTGGTAGTTGGGATACGTATCTTCCGTTAGCGGAATTTTCATATAACAATAGTTATCATGCGAGCATTGATCGACCTCCCTTTGAGATGCTTTATGGGAGGAAGTGTAGGACCCCGATTTGTTAGGGCGAGGTCGGTTAGCGAGTCGTTGGGAGCACAGAGGTGGTGCTCAAGACGACCGAGTTGATTCAGCAGGTCTGTAGTAGACTGCAGACTGCGCAGAGTCGGCAGAAGAGCTACGCCGACAGGAGACGTTCATACTTGGAGTTCCGGGTGGGCGATATGGTCCTCCTGAAGGTCTCACCCTGGAAGGGTGTCATCAGGTTTCGGAAGAGGGGCAAGTTGGGCCCCAGGTTCATTGGTCCTTTCAGGGTTTTGGCCCGAGTGGGTCGGGTTGCTTATCGGTTGGACCTTCCTGTAGAGCTTAGCCAGATCCACAACATTTTCCATGTGTCTCAGTTGAGGTAGTGTTTGGTGGATGAGTCAGCAGTTGTTCCCTTAGAGGATATTCAGGTTGATAGCAGCCTGAATTATATTGAGAGGCCGGTCGCGATTCTGGACCGGAAGACAAAGACCTTGAGGAACAAGGCAATTCAGTTAGTGAAGGTGTAGTGGTAGCACCGGAAGGGGTCTGAGTGGACGTGGGAGGCTGAGGAAGAAATGAGAGAGCACTACTCGGAGTTATTTGCAGATTCATCCGTAGCAGACTTCGAGGACGAAGTCTAAGACAAGTGGGGGAGAATTGTAACGCCCCATCTCTGGTATGTTGTTCCTGTGGCATTTATTTAAAAGTTTCATTAAGGGACTCGGCGATTCTATGGCCGGACTTGTCGAGTAAGGTCGAGTTTTGTGCACGTGTTAGTCGGCGACTCGGCAAGTCCATATTCGGGACTCGGCGAGTCTGCCTGCCTAGAAGAAACCCTAAATCCCCGGGTTGCTCACTATTTAAGCAATGCTATGTGCCCCAAACTCACCTCCTTCACCCTCAGAGAGCTGTGAGAAAACCCTAATCCATCCCTTATTGTTTTAAGTGCTTTTGTGTGTGGATTTTGAAGGCTTGAAGAAGAAGAAGAAGAAAGGAGCAAAGAGAAGAGGTGTAGAGCAAAGATCCAAGGGCAAAAGCAGAGTTCATTGAGGTATTTCTCGGATTCCTTCTGTTTTATGCTTTAAACCTCCATTAGAACTCTTCTAGGGCTAGTTTGATGCATTTTCCAAGCCTTATAGTTGTTTGGATGCCTTAATAGGTCGAGATATCCCTAGATCTGTTCATTTAGTAGTTGTAGAGCCCGGATCTATTGCCTTTTGATGATGCTTTGCATAAGAACCCTAGATCTAGCCTTTAATATGCTTTTTGAGCCTTATTATCTTCTTGGTCGCTTATGGGCACGTAAAGATAGAATCTTTACGTGCTAATCGAGTTAAGGAAGCCCAGATCTATAAGTTTCAGACGCTGGATTCAAGCATAATCGAGTTTAGAGTAGCTGCATGGATGTGACTCGGCGAGTCGGAAGAACGACTCGGCAAGTCAAGTCGCGAGTCCCGTTTTTCCCCTTTTTGAGTGATGTCGAGTGGAAGCCTGTGAGTAGTAGAGTGGACTCAATGAGTTAGAGGGCAGACTTAGTAATGGAGGGACTCGACGAGTTGTTCATACAACTCGGCGAGTCCAAGGCAATCTTCTTAGCTCAAGAACAACTCGTCGAGTTGTTCATATGACTCGGCGAGTCGGATGAAGATTGTCTGAGTTCTTGGATCGAGAGGGTACTCGTCGAGTCGATGTCATACTCGACGAGTAGCCACGAGTAGGGTTGAGAAGTGAGACTAGAGACTCGGCGAGTTGGCGGCCCAACTCGGCGAGTCAGGTCAACTGTAGGTTGACTTTGACCGAGAGTGTTGACTTTGACTAAGGGTAAAAGAGTCATTTTACCCCAGTGAAGTGTTTAGCATTTGATTGAGTGTGTTTATGGACTTGTAGCCGGGGAGATACCGGAGCAGCAGCAGTTAGCTTCCAGAGCCATTCACACAGCAGCCAGTTCACAAGGTGAGTTTCCCTTCAGTAGGAACGGGTCTAAGCCCACAATGTCGGCCCGTTCAGTTAGACGTAGTTTCTGGACTTCGGTCCAATGCAATAGCTAGTATGTTTGACGCCTCCGTGGCTCAGACGGGATTTATGTGTTTATGCTAGTTGATATGTTTATGCTATGTTCAGTTAGCTTCGGACTTCGGTCCGATGTAGGGGACAGAGGTCCCAGTCAGCTTCGGACTTCGGTCCGATGTAGGGGACGAAGGTCCCAGTCAGCTTCGGACTTCGGTCCGATGTAGGGGACAGAGGTCCCAGTCAGCTTCGGACTCCGGTCCGATGTAGGGGACGAAGGTCCCAGTCAGCTTCGGACTTCGGTCCGATGTAGGGGACAGAGGTCCCAGTCAGCTTCGGACTTGGTCCAATGTAGGGGGCAAGGCCCCAGTTAGCCCGGACTTCGGTCCGATGCAGTGGGCAAGGCCCAGTATGTGCTTATATGTTATTACGGGGTATGTGGTAGTTTGGGGGAGCTCACTAAGCTTCGTGCTTACAGTTTCAGTTTTGGTTTCAGGTACTTCCGCAAGCAAAGGGAAGAGCTCGGGATGATGGCATCGCACACACCACAACTTCAGTTTTGTCCTGGGAGTTGATTTAGTTTTCTTGATATGTTTGGATACAGTTGTGATTCAGTTTTTCTTACAGTATTCTATCATGGTTTTGAAACACACAGCATATGGTTTTATTATGTGATACTCAGTCTCATGGGTTTTGTTATAATAAAAATCGAAATTTTTGGGTGGTATTTTTGGGTTGTTTTAGTGTGTCACATTGGGCCGATGCAGTTATAGTAAGAAGGAAACCATGGAGACGGTTGAGATGATGCAACGGATGACCCTGGAGGTTCAACTTTTGGGTTGAGATTAGGCCTGGTACTCAGTGTCAAAAAGGGTTACGAGGAATGAAACTGAGGCTTATATTTTAGATGTCTGAGGACTTTTGAGCGAGCATGAATTTATTGTGTCGGAGGACAGGATGTTGGAAGTTTATTGTTCGGAGGGACTCTGATAATAGTGCAGTGGATGAGCCCTAGTGGGATATGAACCCTTTCGTTCCTTGGGGCGTGATTCAGACTGTTTTGGTACATTGGTATGAGTGATTGATAGCCGATTGTTGGATTTTGTCTTGTAAGAATCAGAGGAGTAGTAAGTTATCAGGGTTTGATGTTCGAGGAGCGAACATCATGGTGTTAGCGTGAGTGGGCGGTCTGGTAGTGGACCAGGCCACTAGAGTTTCCCGATTCTGGGAAGGTCAAAAATGGGTATTATAGCGCTAGAGGGGCCGATCCTGTTCCAAATTTAGAGTTCCTGGTTGGATCCAGGTATTCATGGAGAAAGATATCGTTTTGGTGTGAGAACTTCTCAATGGTGCTTTTCGAGTGTTTGGTTTTGATCTATGTGGTTTGAGGAGCGATTTCGAGGGCGAAATCTATTTCAAGTGGGGGGGATTTGTAACATCCAGATTCCCAGGCATTCTATGTTATTCATTTATTTTGAGTTAGAGAGAAGGACTCGATGAGTCAATGCCTAGACTCGTCGAGTAGGGTCATGATTTGCTGTCTGGATTAATGAATGGACTCGACGAGTCGGCAGGCTGACTCGACGAGTCCATGCTGGCGGCAGAAACCCTAAATCTTTGGGCCTGTGCCCTATTTAAGGGTCATTATAGCCCTCATTTTCGGCTACCAGTCCAGAGAGAGAAACCCTAGAGATCTTGGATGAGTTGTGTAAGAGAGATAGAGCCTTTTTGATCCTTGTTAGTGTGATTTTTCAAAGAAGAAGGTGTTTCCAGCAAGAGGAGGTCAAGGGGATTGCTATTCTGTGGGTTTCCAGCTTGGATCTACAACTTTGAGGTAGTAAATCTACCCCTTCTTCTGTTTATTATGAGAACCTTGAATTTAAGGTTTTCTATACCCTTTTATTGGCTTGAAATGATGATTATATTGTTCCTTTGAGTGTTAGACTCTGGATCTGGACCTTTAGAGGTCCAGAGAGCCTTATCCTTCCTGCTTTATGTTGTTCCATGGGGGAAATGAAATTAGGTTGTCATTTTAGAAAAGATCTCACCAAAAGGAGACATATGTGTGTTTCATGAATGTAAAGGTCGGACCTTTACATGATTATTGTGTATGGGAAGGGTAGATCTATAGGTTAGAGAAGCAGATCTGACCTCAGAAGGTCATTTTGAGTGTTGCCATGGAAGCAACTCGCCGAGTTCATAAGTGGGCTCAACGAGTCGAGTCGGGGTTGCCCCGCGATTCATGACAAGAGTAACACGTCGAGTGAAGGGATAACTCGACGTGCCAAGGGAGAGTAGAAGGGTTCAGAGGATCCGCATGGACTCGCCGAGTCACCCATGTGCACTCTACGATTCGGGTCAAAGTTTGACCGTTGACTTCAGGTGACCTTAGAGTTTTGGCCAAGCTAATTCAAGAGAGTTTAGGGAGGCGTAGAATGACCTTCTACCCAACCTTTAGATATGAGACTATGAGAGGGTATTGATCAGGAATGTTATTCGGTTGATAAGAGGAGGCTAGGTCGGGACGTCGAGCACGAGGGTTTATCCGACTTCATTCGAGATGAGTCTTCTCACTATACTTTACCAAGAGTGGTAATTAGAGTTATGTGACAAAGTATGTTGTATGCTATTATATGATGGGATATCTATGTGATTATGTGCTATGTGTGATTTAGAGTTTACAGAGTTAGGACCGGAAGGTCCACAGAGTTAGGGCCAGAGGGTCCACAGAGTTATGGGATTGGAGAGTCCCATTGAGACCCTTTGACCATAGGGTCATACAGAGTTATAGCCTCGAGTGGCTAATATGTGTTGTATGTGGTATTTTGGGGAACTCACTAAGCATTTATGCTTACAGTTGTTGTGTTATGTGTTTCAGGTACTAGCGAGCATCGCGGGAAAGCGCCGTCATGATCTGTACACACTGATGAAGATTTATGTAATTGAGATTCTGGGGTTGTTTAAGAGATAATATGTGAGACAATGAATCTTGTTATGAATGAAATTATGTTTTTAAAATGAAAAATTCTTTGAAAATTTCGTTGTTACAGCTGATGTCTTGACAAAAGAAGTGGAATATAAGGATAGACTTTTCACTCTACATGGTTGTTAGTGATGCTCATTTATTGAAGGGTTCTAAGAATGTCGTTAAACTACAAGTTGGAGGACCAAATCTATAATTTGATATGTAGTAATAATTGGGTTGTTGCAAATATGGGATATAGTTGGACAGTTTCAAAGCCTTGGAGTTTCTTTTTTA
Source organism: Lactuca serriola (assembly GCF_051521515.1). Taxonomy (NCBI): domain Eukaryota; kingdom Viridiplantae; phylum Streptophyta; class Magnoliopsida; order Asterales; family Asteraceae; genus Lactuca; species Lactuca serriola. Next base: position 252,731,072 of record NC_136410.1, on the reverse strand, counting down.
TTGCGGTGCCGGAAAAGCGTCGAGTAATGATGATATCATCACCTGGTTGGACACTCAACCGCCTTCCTCTGTGGTGTTTCTCTGTTTTGGGAGCATGGGAAGTTTTGACGAGGTTCAGTTAATGGAGATAGCAAACGGCTTTGAGCGAAGTGGCCACCGTTTCCTGTGGTCGCTACGTTGACCTCCGTCGGATCAAACAACAACAGCACCTAGTGATTACGAGGATCCAGGAACGATATTGCCGGAAGGATTCTTGGAGCGGACTGTCGGAATCGGAAAAGTAACGGGGTGGGTCCCTTAGGTGGCTGTGTTGGGTCATGGGAGGATTTGTGTCTTACTGCGGGTGGAACTCGTTGTTTGGTGTACCATCGGCTACATGGCCAATCTATGCGGAGCAACAACTTAATGCATTTGAAATGGTGGTGGAGCTTAGGTTGGCAGTGGAGATTAAGATGGATTATAAGAAGGATTTTGTTAATCAGAAAGCTAATAAAGTGGTAGTCACGACGAAGGAGATTGAAAGTGGGATAAGACGATTGATGGAGGATTACAATTTGAGGAAAAAGATGAAAGAAATAAGGGAGAAGAGCATAGCGAAGGTGGCGGAGGGAGGTTCATCGTATGCGTCTGTAGGGCGTCTAATTAAGGACTTTAAACGAAACCTGTTATGAGTTCTCTTTATATACTTAGTTAATCACATATGCAATGACTAGGGTTCATTATGTAACTGATATATTAAATAAACAAATTAATTAATTAATAAGAAAAGAAATATACATTACCTTTAAAACTAGTACAAAGAAATATACAGTACCTTTAAAACTACTCGCATTTAAAACTAAAGCCCATAAAAAGCGATGTTTGAGCTGATTCCGTATAGCCATGTACACCTCAAAGGTTATATGAATTGTTTAGTTGTAACTTGTGTGCTTGTATTGTACCAAAGTTTGTGGAAAGGGAGATATGAGTTTGCAAATGTTTAGAGTGGAAGACTTAGAAGTGAAAAGAGAAAATAGTTGGCGCATGTTACCATGTGGATCGAAAGGGCGGGAGGGATGAACTCTTTCAGCCGTTTAGATCTTCAGTTCATTTTCAAAGTATTGATGTAAGAAGGTGAGCTACATATATGTGGTGTCTAACTTCATTGGTTATCCAACATCAAAGAGCAAAAACAAAATTTAGTGTATTTCCTTTTCTCCTATTCTTTATATTGCGTAAGTAATGACAATTTTAATTTAAATAATGATATATATTGATATCAAAAACAAAACTGCTTTAATTTGAGCATTACAAAATATCTTTATGAAAACCCCAAAGCAGTACAAAATAACCTTTTAAAAACCTTGAACTAGAGAACAATTTGAAAGTTCAATTAGTTGCAAAAGGTTTCATAGTTTGTTTTATTTTCTTTAGAGTAAATTACATAAATGGTGATTATTGTGGTTTTGTGAAATAAACAACTTTGTCTAAAGTTTTTTCTTCCATTAAATCTTGGTTTCTATGGTTTTATCAACACTTCAACAACTGACAATTTTATGATGTATTTTTTCTCTTATTATCTTTTTTTAAGTAATTTTATATTTTTTATCCACTAATATATTAATTTTAATGATTTAATAATTATAAGAATCCAAATTTAAGACATGAACACGTGTGAATAGAAAATAAAAATCAATACTACAACCATCATAACTATACATTTCAGCTAAGACCTTAAACCCTACCTAGTAATGTGTTTATACAACCATGAGAGGGAGTGATAATTTGTTGTCACATCCTCACCCGACGACGAAAACATTGGGGGTGTGCAACAGGAATAAAGTATCACAGTCCAAAGCATACATTGGACAACATAATACATTGGACAACATATAGAAATAACATAAAATGTGACATTATATGACATTATCAAATATATCTTACATCATTATAAACATCGTTGCAAATACTAAACGATAAAAACATTTGTGATAAAACATTGTCAACATCAAAATTACAAAACAACAAAATTACAAAACAAGGGATCCATAATATCTTGGGGGGAAACTACAACTCGTTAGGTTGGCATGAGGAGCCACACTTGTATGTGTATAGAAACAAAAGTATGTTTTTCTCTCTTAAATATTACAAATTAAAATAAAAGTAAAAATTACCAACATATTATTTTTCCAGACAAATGATGAAACCAAGAATTCAAGATTGATTGTTAAATTTAGTTCAAAGTATATCATATTTGAATCGCTTTCTTATAAGATCCTAATGATTGTATTACTATTTATTTTTTGAAAAAGTATATAATATTTTTTGCGGAGACTAATAAGTATATCATAGAATATTTATTTTTTGAAAAAGTATATAACATTTTTTGCGGAAACTAATAAGTATATCATAGAAGTAGGTTTATACGAAAACATAAATATTTTGTTAAAACGCGAAAACATATTTTATCTTATAAAAATCAAACACATGTACCATAAAAAAAATAAATTTATTAGCAATAAATTAAAGATAATAAGTTTACATTAGATGATATTATGATAATATAGATTTAAAGACGGTTTTAATAATTTTTTTTTGACGTCCTTAATTATTTTTAAATTTATGTTTTAATAATAAAAATGTTCAAAATTATATTTTGCTAATATGAAATAATTTCTCTCATCTATCATCGATTATCATCATGTATTTCAAAGTTTGAAAGAATTATTTTTCAAAATATAATGTTGAGGTGACACAATATCATAGGTTTTTCTTGTTATCGTGTTTTCACAAATTATTTGTATTTTCGCATAAACCCTCCCCGTAAATCATATATCTAAAGTATTTCTGATTTTTGATATATTTATTTTGAGATGAATAGTCAACTAAATCATATTTTCATTATTTAAACTGTTTTTAGGAGGATATATACTACGTTTTAAATAAAAAAACATTTTTCATACTAATAATATGGTACATTTTGGACGTGATCATTTTTCATACTACTAATATGGTACATTTTGGACGTGATGTTCTATGTTTTCACGATTTGATAGAAATTTTGCTTATCCACTCCTTTTAAAAGTCAGCTAAGGATGCAAATAAGGACTTATAAAGCGCCTTTAAAATCCCCCGAACGGCACGTCATAGATACAACGTCAAACAAATCATTTGAGAACAACAAGAAATGGTGAACTCAACTTCGGAGCTCGTCTTCATCCCTGCACCATGGGTTGGTCACATTATGTCCACCATCGAGATCGCAAAACTGCTCGTGAATCGCGACAACCACCTCTCCATTACTGTCCTACTCATTAACCCACCGCCAACCTTCGGTTGGAGCTTCGCCGTCACCACCTACATCCAATCATTAGCAAAGACCAAAATAGATCGCATAACCTTCATCAACCTCCCTCAAGACAAAAACTCACCAGTCTCAAAAGTTCCCATGGCTACCTTGACTGATTGTATCAACAACCACTGCAAATACGTAAGAAAAATTGTCGCCCACAAGATGAGTCAACCAGTTCCGGGGTCGGGCAAGGTAGTCGCGTTCGTCGTCGACATGTTCTGCACTGGGATGATAGATGTGGCAAACGAGTTTAATATTCCGACATATGTGTTCTTCACTTCTAATGCTGCTTTTCTTGGATTTAAGTTGTACATCCAGACACTCTCTGATGACAAGAATCAGGACGTTGTCGAGTTAAGCAACTCAGATTCCAAGATTCCCGTTCCGTGTTTTATCAAACCAGTGCCCACAAAGGTTTTTCCGGCCACATGCCACACTCAAGAAGGGCTGGAGTTTGTTTTGCGGTCTGCCCGGAAACTGAGAGATGCGAAAGCCATCATTGTCAATACATTCTTGGAATTGGAAACACACGCTATCGATTCATTATCGAAAGAGAAAACGGTTCCGATGGTGTATCCGGTGGGTCCTATACTCAACCTAGAAGCCGGTGCCGGAAAAGCGTCAAGTAATGATGATATAATCACCTGGTTGGACACTCAACCGCCTTCCTCCGTGGTGTTCCTCTGTTTTGGGAGCATGGGAAGTTTTGACGAGGTTCAGTTAAAGGAGATAGCAAACGGCTTAGAGCGAAGTGGCCACCGTTTCCTGTGGTCGCTACGTCGACCTCCTTCGGATCAAACAACAACAGCCCCGAGTGATTACGAAGACCCCGGAACGGTATTGCCGGAAGGATTCTTAGAGCGGACTGCCGGAATCGGAAAAGTAACAGGGTGGGTCCCTCAGGTGGCTGTGTTGGGTCATGATGCAGTTGGAGGATTTGTGTCTCACTGCGGGTGGAACTCGTTGTTAGAGAGCTTATGGTTTGGTGTACCATCGGCGGCATGGCCAATCTACGCGGAGCAGCAGCTTAATGCGTTTGAAATGGTGGTGGAGCTTGGGTTGGCGGTGGAGATTAAGATGGATTATAAGAAGGATTTTGTTAATCAGAAGGCTATTAAAGTGGAAGTCACGACGGAGGAGATTGAAAGTGGGATAAGACGATTGATGGAGGATTACAAGTTGAGGAAAAAGATGAAAGAAATAAGGGAGAAGAGCATAGCGGCGGTGGCGGAGGGAGGTTCATCGTATGCTTCTGTAGGGCGTCTAATTAAGGACCTTAAACTAAACCTGTTATGATTTCTCTTTCAACTGTTGTGTACTTAGTTAATCACATATGCAATGACTAGGGTTCATTATGTAACTGATATATTAAATAAACAAATTAATTAATTAATAAGAAAAGAAATATAGAGTACCTTTAAAACTAGTACCATTTAAAACTAAAGCCAGTAAAAAGCGATGTACCTCAAATGTTATGAATTGTTTAGTTGTAACTTGTGTGCTTGTATTGTACCAAAGTTTGTGGAAAGGGAGATATGAGTTTCCAAGTGTTTAGAGTGGAAGACTTAGAAGTGAATGGAGAAAATAGTTGGCGCATGTATACCATGTGGATCGAAAGGGCGGGAGGGATGAACTCTTTCAGCCGTTGAGATCTTAAGTTCATTTTCAAAGTATTGATGTAAGAAGGTGAGTTGCATATATGTGGTGTCTAACTTCATTGGTTATCCAACATCAAAGAGCAAAAACAAAATTTAGTGTATTTCCTTTTCTTCCTATTCTTTAGATTGTGTAACTAATAATAATTTTTATGGAATGATGTATATTGATATCAAAAACAAAACTGCTTTAATTTGAGCAGTACAAAATATCTTTATGAAAACCCCAAAGCAGTACAAAATAACCTTTTAAAAACCTTGAACTAGAGAACAATTTGAAAGTTCAATTAGTTGCAAAAGGTGTCTTAGTTTGTTTTATTTTCTTTAGAGTAAATTACATTAATGGTGATTGTGGTTTTGTGAAATAAACGACTTTGTCTAATGTTTTTTCTTCCATTAAATCTTGGTTTCTATGGTTTCATCAAAACTTTAACAAATGTATTTTTTTTCTTATTATCTTTTTTTTTTAAAAGTAATTTTATATTTTTTATCCACTAATATATTAATTTTAATGATTTAATAATTATAATAATCCAAATTAAGGCATGAACACGTGGGAATAGAAAATAGAAATCAATACTACAACCACCATAACTATGCATTTCGGCTAAGCCGTTAAACCCTACCTAGTAATGTGTTTATACAACCATGAGAGGGAGTGATAATTTGTTGTCACATCCTCACCCGACGACGAAAACATTGGGAGTGTGCGACATAAATAAAGTATCACAGTCCAAAGCATACATTGGACAACATATAGAAATAACATAAAAGGTTACATTATATGACATTATCAAATACATCTTACATCATTATAAACGTCGTTGCAAATACTGAACGATAAAAACATCTGTGATAAAACATTATCAACATCAAAATTACAAAACAAGGGATCCATAATATCCTGGGGCGAAACTACAACTCTTTAGTTGTGTGAGAATAAATGTTTTAAATATACGTCAACAAAATATTGTTGGCGAGTTACACAAGTTTTGTCTAGGTGTACTTTTATGACCAATAGAGTATTTTATATAAAAAGGATGAATATCGAGTTATATAAAATAAAAATATTTTTTCCAACCTGAAAGTATAAAAATATGACTTATTTTCACACTTGCAATTCCATGCAAGTAAAAATATTGTTTTTATAAATAACTCAGTCTATAAACAGTGAAAAGTGGTGTTGAATGGTTTATTAAGTAATATTCAGCTTAATTCATTAACCGACATTTATCTATTTGAACAAAACATTCTTACTACGTACATTTTTATCGCAAACGTCGTATGAGTGTACAAACCACATATAAATCATATTTCAATTCTATATGTGCAAAAAAAACTCTGACGTCTATAATAAGCCTATAACTGAATTATGGACGGGCCAACCTTTGCACCAACATTATAATGTAACACCGTAAATTCAAAACAATTTTTCGCATTTTATAACAACATAATTAATTAAATATTCGTAAAAACACCCATGTTTGAAATTCAATCCATGTCATACAAAAATCCCAAGATCTCATAATATAAAATCCCGTGCGTGTGTACTGATCAAGTCGGCGCCTTCCCACGGTCGTCACTAGTACCTGAAACAAATAACACCAAACACTGTAAGCACAAAACTTAGTGAGTTCCCCAAAATACCACATATAACACATATTAGCCACTCGAGGCTATAACTCTGTGGGTCCGTGCACCCAAACTCTGCAAACCCTCAGGTTCTAACTCTGTAAACATGCAAAGCATAAATCACATAGAATAATGCAATGCAACACATAACACATATATAGCATCCAACACTGTATCACATAACTCTAGCTACCTACTCAAGGTAGAGTATAGTGAGAAGACTCACCTCGTGTATCTCGAGAACTCGCAAATCCCTGAAATCACTCGTGCTCGATCCCCCGAGCTATAATCCTCCTATAATACAATATATCTCTAATTAGCACTTTTACAACTAAGGTTGACTAACCCTATCAAGTCAACACTGGTCAACTCTGGTCAACGGTCAACTTTGACTGGACTCGGCGAGTGCACCAAAGCGACTCGGCGAGTCTATACGCGTTCACTGACTCCCTCGGATCCTCTCTTGACACGTCGAGTACTTCCCTAACTCGACGAGTTCCACCTGGCATGAATCATGGGGCAACCACGACTTAACTCGTCGAGTCTCAAGAACAACTCGGCGAGTTTCGGCTTGACTCAGCCCCAAATTCACTCTCCCTGACTCACTGGGTCATCCCCTAACCCGGCGAGTCCACTCGCTGAACACTTTACGTGAAACCCCAACCCTACTCGCCGAGTCTCAAGAACAACTCGGCGAGTTCATGCCATGCACAAACTCTATTGATCCTCTGAGGTCAGATCTGCTTTCCCAAACCCTAGATCTGGCCTTCCAAGCATGAATGTCACGTAAAGTTCAAAACTTGATGCTTGTACAACCCCCACAAGGCATCAAAAGGAGATTTGGTCCCAAAAGTGACCACCTAGGTCCAATAACTCCATAATAACTCAAAAAGCTCCAAGGGTTAAGGTCTCTGGACCTCTTTGAGTCCAGATCCAAGGCACAAAATCGAAGAGGGACCATTTGCTTCACATAATCACTCTCAAAAGGGGGTTATAAAACCCTAACTCTAAAGATCAACCCTAAAACTGAAGGAGATTCGAACCATTACCTCAAAATGAAGCCTCTGGACTCTAGATCTGCTGGAATCTCACCTCCTCCTTGCTCTTGCCACCTTCTTCTTGCTAAACAAGGAATACAAAGGCTCAAAAGTGACTTCCTCTCTCCCAAAACGAATTAGCTCTCTTAAGGTTCTCTCAAGGGACTGGTAGCCGCAATGGGAGGCTATAAGTGCCCTTAAATAGGCTCCAAACCCGGGGAATTAGGGTTTCATTAAACAGCGTGGACTCGCCGAGTCCACTCCTTGGACTCGCCGAGTGCAGACGCGAACCCGCGTCCAAACCGCGATCCTACTCGGCGAGTTTGAGCTCCAACTCGCCGAGTCTCCTCACAAAATACCAAAATATAGAAATGAATAATACCTGGGAATCCGAGCTGTTACAACTCTCCCCCACTAGAACTAGACTTCGCCCCCGAAGTCTCGCTCCGCAAATAATTCCGGGTGCTGATGGCGCATGTCACGCTCCGGCTCCCAAGTCATCTCGGACCCCTTCCGATGCTGCCACTGAACCAAGACCAAGGGTACCTCCTTGTTCCTCAGAACCTTGATTTTCCCATCTCTGATTGCCACTAGTCTCTCAGCATAATTCAGGCTCGCATCCACCCGAATATCCTTTAATGGAACCACTGCCGATTCATCGGCTATACACTTCCGCAATTGCGACACATGGAAAGTGTCGTGAATCTGCCCCAACTCTGCTGGCAACTCCAAACGATAGGCTACTCTGCCTATCCTCGCGACCACCCGAAATGGACCAATATATCGGGGCCCCAACTTGCCCCTCTTCCTGAATCGGATCACTCCTTTCCAAGGAGAGACCTTTAGGAGCACAAAGTCGCCAACCTGAAACTCAAGCTCGGACCGGCGTCTGTCCGCATAACTCTTCTGACGACTCTGAGCGGTCAACAACCTCTGTCTGACCTACTGGATCTGCTCTGTCGTTTGAAGTACTTTCTCAGTACTGCCCATAACACGCTATCCGACTTCTCCCCAGCAAATGGGGGTCCGACACCTCCTCTGATACAACAGCTCAAAGGGCGGCATACCAATGCTCGAATGATGGCTGTTGTTGTAAGAAAAGTCTGCCAAGGGCAAGTACGTATCCCAACTCCCCCCGAAATCCAACACACATGCCCAGAGCATGTGCTCGAGCGTCTGAATCTTCCGTTCACTCTGTCCGTCTGTCTGGGGGTGATATGCGGTACTAAAATGCAACCTAGTACCCAGCTCCTCATGAAACTTCTTCCAGAATCTGGAAGTGAAACGTACATCTCGGTCTGAGACAATCGAGATCGGCACCCCATGCCGAGATACCACTTCCCTCACGTATATCTCTGCTAACTTCTCTGCGGAGGAGCTCTCACTAATAGCAAGGAGGTGGGCGCTCTTCGTCAACCTGTCCACAATCACCCAAATTGCATCGACTCCCCTCGCAGTCCTCGGCAATTTGGTGATAAAATCCATAGTAATCTGTTCCCACTTCTATTTGGGAACCTCCAACGGTTGCAACTTACCATGCGGCCTCTGGTGCTCGGCCTTAACCCTACGGCAGGTTAAGCACCTCTCAACAAACCACGCAACATCCCTCTTCATACAGGGCCACCAATACTCCCTCCTCAGATCCAAATACATCTTAGTGGCCCCAGGATGGATCGAGAATTTCAACCGATGAGCCTCTTCCATCAAAATGGTACGCGTCCCTCCCACAAACGGTACTCAAATCCGCCCCTGAAATGTCATAAGCCCCCGACCATCGATAACGAACTCTGATACCAACCCTACCACTCGCTCCCTCTTCTGGTTCTCTGATCTCACGGCCTCAGCCTATGCTCCACGAATGGTGTCGAACATCGAAGCCATCACGGTCAAATGCAAACATACACCTCACAACGAGGTGCTCTCCGCACTGCGACTTAGGGCGTCGGCTACCACATTAGCCTTTCCCGGATGGTACAGGATCTCACAATCATAATCCTTAACCACATCCAACCACCTCCTCTGCCGCATATTTTGGTTGGGCTGATCCATCAAATATTTCAGGCTCTTATGGTCCGTGTATATCGTACACCGAATCCCATACAAATAGTGACGCCAAATCTTGAGGTAGAACACCACAGCCCCCAACTCTAGGTCATGGGTGGGATACCTCGCCTCATGTGGCTTCAGTTGCCTCGATGCGTATGCTATCACATGCCCTCTCTGCATCAGCACCGCTCCCGACCCCAAGATCGATGCATCACAGTATACCACAAAGTCCTCCATTCCCTCCGGGAGGGCTAACACCGGGGCCTCGCATAACCTTTGGAGAAGCGTCTCAAAGGAGGCATGCTGCTCGGGGCCCCATGAAAAGGCGACACCCTTCCAGGTCAATCTGGTGAGTGGCACTGCGATCTTAGAGAAATCCTTGATAAATCTCCAAAAATAACCGGCCAACCCTAGAAAACTCCTGATCTCGGAGGGTGACCTCGTGTCACACCCCCGAACCAGACGGCGGAAACGTCCGGGGGCTGTTGTGACTCAATTGAATACCATCACAATGAATATACATGAAACATAACATCATTCATCACCAACATTTGAATATTACAACTGATAGTGTTTACATTCATTACATTGTCTCAAAACATTACATTCTCAAAAGTAATTGTTCGATACTAATTAAACAACAGCAAAACGTCATAGAGTACAATTCATCCTTCACTTTATCTGTTACCTGAGAATACAAGTATTTTGAAAAAACGTCAACATATGAAATGTTGGTGAGTTCATAAGTAGTGTTTGAAATCCAAGGTTTTGTATTGTTTGAAAACCACCAGAAAATCCGATATTTTCTGAAAATAGTATAGTCAAAAAGGTGTGAAGATCCATAACTATGCTTGCTTGTTTTCTATAGATGTAAGCGTATGATTTGTAAAACTTGTTATGTAGTTCGTAGGTGTAATAGTTGAAAACCCTAGGAAAACCCGACGTTTTCCTAATACTTTGCTTTAAATTAGTTCATGTGTTGTTATTTCGTTACGACAGGTGTATTCGTTGAGCTCCGGAGGCATTGGGTGTACAGTGGGTTGTGAATTGTTGTAACATACGTTAATGAAAACGTCCAGTTGACAACCGTACAAGCGATCCCTTAGGCGTCACTCGCACTTATTCACATAACCCAGCCCTCCTGGACTTGTGTAGTCCCACGACCGAAGGGAAAAGGAGAAGGTGCGAAACCCTCGGTATTTCCCTACGTCGTTCAAGACCATTGCGAATGTGAAGGGCCCGAAGCCCAACTCGCAATCGTGAGTTCCCGACTTTACTAGCAGTACCGAAGGACCCTAGGGGACCAGCAGAACGTTTGCCATTGAAAGTCCTTTTACACGAGGTTAGGTCGTATTGGACCCAACTACATGTAAGCAAGTATCCTTTGGGCCTAAAGATCATGTCATCGGGCTAGCTAGGCCAAACAAGCATGATTTGAAACTTTTGGGCCTAAGGAAGGTACGTCGACGTATAGAGTAGTTCCACGAGTGTATAGAGTTCCGAGAGTTCCATGTGTGTATTGAGCGTTGTAGTGTTAGTAGTTTTGGATTTGTTATTGATTCGAGACCGAATCAATTCGTTTGATAATGATTGTTGGTGATATTGTGTATTGTAATTCATTGAGAGTCGTAGTGTCAGTCTTGGTTCACAACGAGTGTATTGAATTAACATTGAAAATTTTCAGTTTACAACCCCTCTTTATTTTGTAAATTTACTTTTTCACCCCTTTAAGTAAATTAATTTCCGGTTTAGTCCTTAAACCATTTTTCTTGGCATTTTAACATCAAAACTTAATGAAATTGATATTTTTCAGCACCTTTTTAATTGAAAACAGTTTTAGACCCTGAAAACACAATTTTTCTCGGTTGTAGCCCTTTATTTCGAAATTTTTACACTTTTGGCCCAAATTGGAAAATTTTTGCAACTTTGGTCCTTTTTAACTATGGAAAGCATTTTGACCTTTGAAAAGTATGTAGAACACTAATAACCCCTCAAGTTTGGGAAATTTCGCATATTGGGCCCTATTGGGCCGAAAATGTCATTTTTAGCCCATTAAGCTTGAAATTTATGTTTTTAATCCTCCAAAAAGTATATTTTTAGAAAATACATTATGGAAACTGTTTTGACTCATCTCACCCATCAGAATTCGAAATGTTTCATTTTGGGCCCTTTAACTTTACATTTTTAACATTTTATGTCCAAAAATTGAGTTTTTAGCCCAAAGAAGATGTTATTAAGCCATTTAGCTATTTTTCTTGGAACACTTTGTATGTACAAATATATTTGATGCTAGTATCATTTAACATAAAATATATCTCAATTTTTAGGGGTTTATGGCTAGATCCAACATTATAAACACACAAAAACACACATATAAGCATAGAAATCATACAAGGCATACAAAACACATATAGATCTACACTTTCACTTGTATTCCCCTCCCATAAAACTTATAAAACAGAAAAATAGGGAGTATGAAGCTCACCTTGTTTGAAGGTTTCGGTTTTTGATGAAGATGTGAAGAGGTTTTTGGCCCTAGCAAGCTTCTTGAGGAGCTTTACAACTTAGATGGCTCTAAGATATATGATTCACGAAATGGAAAGGGTTAAGAGGAGATTTTGAAGAAATCAAGAAGCTAAACCATGGATATAAGTAAAAACTTACCTAGGATGATGATTTTTGGTGGAGAATCCTCTTGAAAGCACACACCAACTCGAGATTTTTGATGGAAGATGGAAGAGGTATTTGAGAGTGTTTAAGAGAGTTTTTGAATGAAAAATGAAGGTGGTGAGAGGGTTGGCTGAGAATATGGAGAGAAGGAAGAGAGAGATGGTGAGGTGACATGCTTGGAAGTATGGGGGTCCTTGCATGGATGTATGTTGGACATTATGGAGGTGGCACCTCCTACGTCAACTCTTATTACATTTCCCTCTTTTTTTCTTTTTTTTTTTTGTTTTATTTGATCTTGGGCTGAGATTTTGGGCTAGGAGGAAGGAGGGTGAATTAGCTTGGCCCAATTCTTTCTTTGGTTCGAAATTATGAAGCCCATAAAGAAAATTTTCGGCCCATTGGGCCTTTAGGGTAGTTCTCGGCCCAATAGGTCCATGAGAAAGGTGTGGGTCATTCTAGGCCCATTAAAGCCCAAAATACTATATCTTAATGAATGTGAGTTCAAATAAGGCCCAACTTAAGACTCTTAGCTTAAAAGAATTAAGTTAAGGGTTTATTGGCCCATTAGGTCCAATAAGAGAATCATAGTCCATAATGAACTTGAGTCGGGATATCTAGGGTTTCCAACCCTTATTTAAACATATGAGATATATTTGAATGAGAGTGGAGTATGATACTCCTTTAGAGTAAAAGTTATTACACTAGGTGAATGATTGCATGAGAGTAGAATTTCCTAGCAAAAATGCTAGTTGTGACATCATCCCCCCGTTAGAGGGAATTTCGTCCCGAAATTCTTTCGAAGGGTAGGCTCATGAATGAGAGAATAGGTGAGGGTATTTCTGCTTAATCTAGTCTTTACATTCACTTGTGAATTCCGACCTACGTTTTGCATTCCGTTGATCCTTCACAATCGGGATGCGGCTTTGTTTTGTACGCTTTACTTCCTTATCCAATACATTGACTGGTTCTTCGACGAACATGATATTCTTGTTTAATTCGATCGCTCACAAAGGAATGATAAGAGTTTTGCCTGATAGGCACTTTTTCAGATCTGAGACGCTGAGCACAGGGTGTACGTTACTGAGCTCTACAGGTAGCTGCAGCTTGCAAGTCTTTGGACCAATCCGAGCAAGAATCTCGTACAACCCGACGTATCGTGGGTTTGGTTTGCTCGTTTTCTAAGGAGAATCATTCCTTTCCAAGGAGATTCCTTTAATGACATGAGATCCCCGACTTTGACATCCTATTGGCTTATGCCGCTTGCCGGAATAGCTCTTCTGTCGGTCTCGCGATGCTTGAAGTCAGGCTTTGATTTGGATTATCTTCTCTGTTGTTTCGCAAATGGTTTCTGGTCTCATGAGAGTACTGGCGAGTGATATGCATGTATGACTATAAAGGGTTTCGAAACGAGCAATCTTGATGCTCGTGCGATATCTGTCATTGCGTGAGAATTCAACCAAGGGCAAGCGGGTATCCCCGGATTTGTTGAACTCAAACACCCAAACTTGTCGCATGAATTCGAGTGGTTGAATAGTTCGTTCACTTTGACTATTGGTTTGAGGGCGATAAGCAACACTCATACTTAGCTATGTTCCTATAGCCTTTTGAAATGACTGTCAAAATCTTGAAGTAGTTCCGCTTTCTCGATCCGAGATAGTAGATACCGATATTTCATGGAGTCTCTCGATCTCTTTGATATAGGTCCATGTAAATCTTTCTGTCTTGTTTGAATTTAGTATTAGCGAGAAATAGGTAGATTGGGTTAACTTATCGACGATCACCCAGATAACGCCCAACTCATCTCTTATAATAATAAGCTTTGTCTTTTGACTTCGAGGGTTTTATCCATCCCTGCAGTGCTTTCATCGCGATATTCCTAGCTTTGATGCTTCCAAGGCTGGTCGTAGATGATGATAGTGTTTCGTTCTCACTTTGTGAGCAGACGATTATGTTATTGATGAAAATAATGAAAAGGCTAACTAGGAATGGTTGGGAAAACTTGGTTCGTAGAGTCCATGAGTAGTGTGGGAGTATTCGTTAGACCGAAGGGTCTCACAAATGAATTTGAAATGGTCGTGACGAGTTCGGAAGACAGTTCTTGAAATGTCGCCTTCTCGGACTCAAAGTTGATGATAACCGATTCTTAGATCTATTTTAAAGAAGTAACGAACTCCTTGGAGTTGGCAAAATAGATCGTCAGTCCGTGGAAGTGGGTATCGATTTTTAATAGGGAGATTATTCAATTTCCTAAAATCGATGTACCTTCGGAATGATCTGTCTTCTTGAAGAACAAGACCGGAGCTCCCTAGGGTGAGAAGCTTGGTCTAATGAATCCTTTGCGCAACAATTCTACTCAATTGACTGGATAACTTTATGAATTTTCGGCGGGAGTCAACCTATAGGGTGAATTGGCAATTGATGTGGTTCCCGATACGAGGTTGATTCGAAATTCGACTTGTCTCTCTGGGATATTCCCGAAAGTTCCTTGGGAAACACATTTGTAAAAATCACATGCTACTGGAATACCTTGTATGCCTACCTCTTCTTTGGTCTTTTCCACAACATGAGTGAGGAAAACGTAGTCCTTCTGGTGCAGGCACTTCTGTGCCTTGATGCACGAGATAAGGAGAAGATTGGCGCCAGGTTTATCACCATGGATTATTAGAGTTTTCATGATTAGGAAGGTGAAGGCAAACGGCCTTCTCGCGACACATAGTATCAGCACGGTGGGGGCTTAAGCTAACCATGACGATCATCACATTTAATACTCCTAATATTTACCGGCATGAAACCTATTTGTAATGAATCGTTGTCTAGTGTTAAGGTGTACTCCACATAAGTAACCTAGGTTAAATCGGTTTTTCCCCATTGGCCATGCCCATTGAAAAGGCTTAGCTTAGCTTTGGGGATGTTGTTTTAGTAAGTGTTTGAATTTGATACTAATCGAAACTTCGCTCGGATTTACCATTGAATAAGAGGTAAGCGAAAGAGTTGTTAAATGGGAACATACCAGTAACAATTGTCGGGTCTTGATCTGCTTTGCCTTAACCCAAGGTCAGGACCATTTCTGATCCTTCTGCTCCTCGATTGTTATCCCTGGGGAAATTGCGCCTGATGTGACCAGTTCCTCCACACCTATAGCAGGTGCGATTGGTCTCATCATTGGTGTTGTTGTTAGGGTTGTTGCGATTGTTGTCGTTTTCATTTGGCTGAGGATTCTAGCATGGATAAGTTCTACAGAATTTGGTGATGTGATTCTTTCGGTTGCATTTGTTACAATGCATCTCCCTGCAGGCTCCATTATGATGGAATTTGCATTGGTTGCATTTTGGAAGGTTTCCAGCATATGGTCTCCTGGTTGCTGGTGTAATAGGGGTCATGGTCGCATGAACAGCAACAACATGTTGCTCCCTTGAGAACCCTTGAGTGTGTTGTCCCTTTCTCTTACCTCCAGACCTCAGTTTCCTGCTTTTAAGCTTGGGGTTTGGAGTTCCTTGACAGGTTGTCACTTGTTGGTTTCCATGTTTGTTCCTTTGGCTGGAGTTGTCAATGCTATTCCCGCCTCCATTAGCGTTGTTTGCATTGATCTGTGCCATAGCAGCGGTTACTGCTGCCATTACAGCAGCTTGAAATGTAGCAGAGTCCATCTGCAGGAGTGGTGTCTCGCGGGCGTGCTTGTTATTCTTGCGGGATGGCATTTGCCTGCTGCACGTCGATAATCCAGATCGTAAGTAATGATCGTCATTGTTGGTTGTACTCTATAAATGTTGTATCTTGTTGTATAATTCTCACTGCTTCCATCTACATCCCTATGATGTATTTGCAGTAGTACATAATTACAGATTTGGCACGATCGTTACGTCTATCCTTAGAGTATATAGGTTGTTCCGGTTTCGAGATCCTTAAGTTTCTAGCGGTTTTGAGAGTTCGCTTGAGCATATAATTGAGTCTATGTAGTAATATGAAATAAAGGTACCACATAATTGTTCCAATGGTAAGTACCATCTTAGTACGCGAAAGAGAGTCATGTCGAATAGTAGGGGAAAAAGAAAAGGCTAATCCTAATTGTGGTGGGAAGTGTCTGGTGGTGGTGCTGGTGAAGTGAATGCACCTCGGAGACAAGCTACTTGTTGTTCGGTGGCTTGTAATCGTACTTCCACACTAACAGTCTCGCTCGAGAGTCTCCATTCACCTCCTATGTTTGCCTCTCATCTTTCTCAATAGCAAACCACATTTGTTTGGTTCGGTTAGGGGTGTCCTGAGCTTGGCTATCCCTACCTCAGGTGCCCTAGACCACGACTGGGAGGGCCCGGTCAGCTGGTCCTCTATGGCTAATGGTCAGAGAGACCTCGGTTCCTACCCTGGTGTGGTCGTATCCCCTGCTGGCGACTCTATCTCCAAATATTGTGTGCCCGAGGGGGCATGGGGCCACTGGGGACCACACGATAAGTCGGTACTCTGGCTTTTCAAGGATGGTTGATGACATCGGATTCTGCATCCGAGTCATCATCATTTCTGTCCTTGGGCTCTTCCTCCTCGAGGTCCACTATTGACTCAGCGGATTCACATGCGAGTTCTACTCCGTGTTCCTCCGGTGGTTCTTTCTTTGGGTCGAGCCACCCTACTATATCCTGACTAGGGAGATAGGGTTTCCTGACTAATGATACTTGTCTATAGCGTATTGCACGAAGGGCCATGAATACTAGAATCAAATAGCATACCAATTACTCCTATAATCCTACAACTATTGCATAGATTTAGTTGGGGTTCCCTTCTTGGGGATTAAGGGGTATGATTTTAGATTCCCTAGCTATCACGATTTCTTCAAGACATGTGATGGTTGTACCTTGGAGGGGATGTAGTTGATCAGGCTCCATCCGCCCCTTGATACAACTAAGAACAGTCCTGAATTAACCGAGATACTAGCATTATCTTGTTTGGTTCGGTGTTAGGTTCTCGTTCCTAATACAAGAAAGGGTGTTTTATTGTTATGTTTTACTTGTTTTGTTCAGACTTATGTTAGTCCCTCTTTTGGTTTATAGTTTCATATCAATGTATGGTTAGATATGCTAGTTCACTATAAACAGAGCTCTGATACCAACCTGTCACAACCCCGAACCAGACGGCGGAAACGTCCGGGGGCTGTTGTGACTCAATTGAATACCATCACAATGAATATACATGAAACATAACATCATTCATCACCAACATTTGAATATTACAACTGATAGTGTTTACATTCATTACATTGTCTCAAAACATTACATTCTCAAAAGTAATTGTTCGATACTAATTAAACAACAGCAAAACGTCATAGAGTACAATTCATCCTTCACTTTATCTGTTACCTGAGAATACAAGTATTTTGAAAAAACGTCAACATATGAAATGTTGGTGAGTTCATAAGTAGTGTTTGAAATCCAAGGTTTTGTATTGTTTGAAAACCACCAGAAAATCCGATATTTTCTGAAAATAGTATAGTCAAAAAGGTGTGAAGATCCATAACTATGCTTGCTTGTTTTCTATAGATGTAAGCGTATGATTTGTAAAACTTGTTATGTAGTTCGTAGGTGTAATAGTTGAAAACCCTAGGAAAACCCGACGTTTTCCTAATACTTTGCTTTAAATTAGTTCATGTGTTGTTATTTCGTTACGACAGGTGTATTCGTTGAGCTCCGGAGGCATTGGGTGTACAGTGGGTTGTGAATTGTTGTAACATACGTTAATGAAAACGTCCAGTTGACAACCGTACAAGCGATCCCTTAGGCGTCACTCGCACTTATTCACATAACCCAACCCTCCTGGACTTGTGTAGTCCCACGACCGAAGGGAAAAGGAGAAGGTGCGAAACCCTCGGTATTTCCCTACGTCGTTCAAGACCATTGCGAATGCGAAGGGCCCGAAGCCCAACTCGCAATTGTGAGTTCCCGACTTTACTAGCAGTACCGAAGGACCCTAGGGGACCAGCAGCACGTTTGCCATTGAAAGTCCTTTTACACGAGGTTAGGTCGTATTGAACCCAACTACATGTAAGCAAGTATCCTTTGGGCCTAAAGATCATGTCATCGGGCTAGCTAGGCCAAACAAGCATGATTTGAAACTTTTGGGCCTAAGGAAGGTACGTCGACGTATAGAGTAGTTCCACGAGTGTATAGAGTTCCGAGAGTTCCATGTGTGTATTGAGCGTTGTAGTGTTAGTAGTTTTGGATTTGTTATTGATTCGAGACCGAATCAATTCGTTTGATAACGATTGTTGGTGATATTGTGTATTGTAATTCATCGAGAGTCGTAGTGTCAGTCTTGGTTCACAACGAGTGTATTGAATTAACATTGAAAATTTTCAGTTTACAACCCCTCTTTATTTTGTAAATTTACTTTTTCACCCCTTTAAGTAAATTAATTTCCGGTTTAGTCCTTAAACCATTTTTCTTGGCATTTTAACATCAAAACTTAATGAAACTGATATTTTTCAGCACCTTTTTAATTGAAAACAGTTTTAGACCCTGAAAACACAACTTTTCTCGGTTGTAGCCCTTTATTTCGAAATTTTTACACTTTTGGCCCAAATTGGAAAATTTTTGCAACTTTGGTCCTTTTTAACTATGGAAAGCATTTTGACCTTTGAAAAGTATGTAGAACACTAATAACCCCTCAAGTTTGGGAAATTTCGCATATTGGGCCCTATTGGGCCGAAAATGTCATTTTTAGCCCATTAAGCTTGAAATTTATGTTTTTAATCCTCCAAAAAGTATATTTTCAGAAAATACATTATGGAAACTGTTTTGACTCATCTCACCCATCAGAATTCGAAATGTTTCATTTTGGGCCCTTTAACTTTACATTTTTAACATTTTATGTCCAAAAATTGATTTTTTAGCCCAAAGAAGATGTTATTAAGCCATTTAGCTATTTTTCTTGGAACACTTTGTATGTAGAAATATATTTGATGCTAGTATCATTTAACATAAAATATATCTCAATTTTTAGGGGTTTATGGCTAGATCCAACATTATAAACACACAAAAACACACATATAAGCATAGAAATCATACAAGGCATACAAAACACATATAGATCTACACTTTCACTTGTATTCCCCTCCCATAAAACTTATAAAACAGAAAAATAGGGAGTATGAAGCTCACCTTGTTTGAAGGTTTCGGTTTTTGATGAAGATGTGAAGAGGTTTTTGGCCCTAGCAAGCTTCTTGAGGAACTTTACAACTTAGATGGCTCTAAGATATATGATTCACGAAATGGAAAGGGTTAAGAGGAGATTTTGAAGAAATCAAGAAGCTAAACCATGGATATAAGTAAAAACTTACCTAGGATGATGATTTTTGGTGGAGAATCCTCTTGAAAGCACACACCAACTCGAGATTTTTGATGGAAGATGGAAGAGGTATTTGAGAGTGTTTAAGAGAGTTTTTGAATGAAAAATGAAGGTGGTGAGAGGGTTGGCTGAGAATATGGAGAGAAGGAAGAGAGAGATGGTGAGGTGACATGCTTGGAAGAATGGGGGTCCTTGCATGGATGTATGTTGGACATTATGGAGGTGGCACCTCCTACGTCAACTCTTATTACATTTCCCTCTTTTTTTCTTTTTTTTTTTGTTTTATTTGATCTTGGGCTGAGATTTTGGGCTAGGAGGAAGGAGGGTGAATTAGCTTGGCCCAATTCTTTCTTTGGTTCGAAATTATGAAGCCCATAAAGAAAATTTTCGGCCCATTGGGCCTTTAGGGTAGTTCTCGGCCCAATAGGTCCATGAGAAAGGTGTGGGTCATTCTAGGCCCATTAAAGCCCAAAATACTATATCTTAATGAATGTGAGTTCAAATAAGGCCCAACTTAAGACTCTTAGCTTAAAAGAATTAAGTTAAGGGTTTATTGGCCCATTAGGTCCAATAAGAGAATCATAGTCCATAATGAACTTGAGTCGGGATATCTAGGGTTTCCAACCCTTATTTAAACATATGAGATATATTTGAATGAGAGTGGAGTATGATACTCCTTTAGAGTAAAAGTTATTACACTAAGTGAATGATTGCATGAGAGTAGAATTTCCTAGCAAAAATGCTAGTTGTGACACCTCGGCACCTCCCAACTCATCACCGCCTCAACTTTTGCCGGGTCGACCAATATCCCTTTCTGGTTAACGAGATGCCCCAGGAACTGGACCTCTCGCAACCAGAAATCACACTTGGAGAATCTACGATCTCAGAACTCCGAGGATCTCCCTCAAATGCTCCTCATGCTGCTCTCTAGATCTCGAATATACCAAAATGTCGTCGATGAATACAATCACCGACCGATCCAACATCTGCCTGCACACCCGATTCATGAGATCCATGAACACTGTCGGGGCATTGGTGAGCCCGAAAGGCATCACCACAAACTCATAATGCCCATAACGCGTCCTAAACGCTGTCT
Organism: Lactuca serriola; assembly: GCF_051521515.1. Taxonomy (NCBI): domain Eukaryota; kingdom Viridiplantae; phylum Streptophyta; class Magnoliopsida; order Asterales; family Asteraceae; genus Lactuca; species Lactuca serriola. The sequence goes on along the minus strand of NC_136410.1, from coordinate 252,710,273 downwards.
TCTGGATGTCCTCATCTCGCACCCTCACCTGATGGTATCTAGACCTCAAATCGATCTTGGATAACCAAGATGCTCCCTACAACTGATCAAACAAATCGTCGATCCTTGGCAACGGGTAACGGTTCTTGACCGTCAGCTTGGTCAACTCCCGGTAATCTATGCACATCCGGTGTGAACCATCTTTCTTTTTGACAAAAAGGATAGGCACTCCCCACGGCGAGTTGCTTGGCTGAATAAATCCCTTTCCCAACAGCTCCTGAAGCTGTGAGGACAACTCTTGCATCTCTGGAGGTGCAAGGCGATAAGGCACCTTGGCAATAGGCGCGCCCCCCAGAACTAAATCGATACCGAACTCCACTTGCCTCACGGGAGGCACACCCGACAACTCCTCTGGAAAGACATCCGGGAACTCACGTACTATCGGAACCTCCTCCACTGACCTCGGCCTCTCGGAATCAACTCGCGTATCCATCACGTACGCCATAAAACCCTTACAGCCCTGCTGTAGACACTGCCTCGCCCTAGCGGCCGAACAAAACGCTGTTCCAGAACGTGTACCCTCGCCGTACACCGTAAGAACTCCCCCACTAGGGTCTCGTATGGTCACCAACTGTTGCTCGCAATCGATAACCACACCGAACTTGCTCAACCAGTCCATGCCCACAATGACACAGACATCACCCATCGCAATAGGAATCAAATCGATCTGGAACTCAACACCAAAAATCTCGAATACGCACCCGCGGATCACCTCCGTGGCATATATCACCCTCTCGTTAGCTATGGAAACTCTTAGAGGCCGACTCAGTGCCTCGTGACTAACACTGATATGCTGACTAAAAGCCAAAGATACAAAAGACCGACTCACACCCGAGTCAAATAACACCAAGGCAGGTACACAATTCACAAGAAAAGTACCTACGCATAACATAATATAAGCATAATATCTCAACATCAAAATAAATACATGAAAGAATACATACCGGCCATGACATCGGGCGCTGCACGGACCTCCTCCGCGGTCAACTGAAAAGGCTCTCCCTCGGGCCCTCGGCGCCTCGGCCTTCACTGGCCGACTCTCGGTAGCTCTGATGGCGGTAGGGGCGGATCCCTGAGGTGCTCCTTGAGATGATCCCCGCAACTGCGGACACTCCGCCTTCCGGTGTCCGGTCTGGTTGCAGTGAAAACACACTGCAAACCCCTTGGGGCAGTCCTTGGCCATATGCCCCTCCTTACCACACTTGTAGCAAGATCCAGCTCTACAAACTCCATCATGACCCTTGCCGCAGTTTCCACAAGTGCGGCCCTTCTGGCTCCCAGATTTGGGATCAGCGGGCTTGGCCCGCTTGGCTGCCGGCTGGGACTGTGCCGGTCGCCAATCCCTCCCCTGAGACACAGCCTCCTCTCTAGCCTGAGTCTCTAGCTCGATCTCCCTCTTTCGGGCATTTGCCTGAAGCTCGGCAAATGTCCGGTACGAGGAGTTCGCCACGAACTCCCGAATGTCTCGCCTCGAGATACTCAAATACCGGCTCATACGTGCCTACTCAGTGGACACGTGCTCAGGGCAGAACATCCCCCTCTCGTGGAACATCCTGGTAATCACCGTCACAGACTCAGTACCCTACTTGAGGGTCAGAAACTCCTGGGCCAAACGCTCCCTCTCCACCTGGGGAACGTACTCATCTCGGAACATGGCAATGAACCTCTCCCAGGTCACTGCCGCAAGCTCATCAGGCGAAAAGTGAGTTGTCACAAACTTCCACCAGTCCTTCGCTCCCAAGCGAAGCTGGTTCAGCGCAAATCGAACTCTCAAATGCTCAGGAGATGAGCAAGTGAAGAAATACCCCTCTATGTCTGAAATCCACCTCATAGCCGCCACCGGGTCCTGGGTCCCATCAAACTCTGGTGGTTTTGTGTTGCTGAACTCTCGGAACAGCAACGCATCACCACCCTGCGGCCTCGCAGCAGCAACATCTGCAATGGCCGCCGCAACAGCAGCCTCAGAAAGAGCAGCATAACGCTCGTCGAAAGTCTCAATCAGCGTGGTCTTAATAGACCCGAACATCTCTGGTATCTCTGCCCTGATGGCCGCAGCCACCTCCTCGTGGATGATCTGACGGATCTCCTCATCACTAGCCCCACTGCTCTCTGGCATATGACCCATCCTCACCATGATCTACCTCTGAAATACAACATACGACAAATTAGAATCCATTCGAGCATACTCACACTCGACAACTCTTCCCTCCTTAATCCTTGGCATTCCGAAGGTTCTTACTTGAACTGTACACCGCCCCGGTGCTTTCAGTAGGACGGGCCCAATACTACTGTCCGCACCGTTTCAGTATACACTCCAAATCCTCCTCTTCGGATCCCAAGTTCCAAGTACTCTATCACTCTCTAACAGATCTCTCATAAGCTCGTCGCTGCTACCTATTCACTCTCAAGCATCTCATAACAGCTCACCTCTCCCTAGGCTAAGGCATCACAAATCAGGGCACTCTAGTCCTAATAGAACTACCTAGCCCACTCTAGCAAGAGAATACATCATATCAATCTCATAAACATATAATATAAGGGTATTTTGGGAAATCACTGTTCGGGCGCTGACTGATCGTACACACGTTTCTGCTCTAAGTTTCTCTAAAAATCTTTTACTTCTTTTAGAAAATTTGGTTCTATTTTGAAAATATTTTCCAAATCCTTAGTTTGAGTTCAAATACTCCCGAAGGTGTACCCGAATCCCTCAAACCAAGGATCTGATACCAACTTGTAACGCCGTAAATTCCAAAACAATTTTTCGCATTTTATAACAACATAATTCATTTAATATTCGTAAAAACACCCATGTTTGAAATTCAATCCATGTCATACAAAAATCCCAAGATCTCATAATATAAAATCCCGTGCGTGTGTACTGATCAAGCCGGCGCCTTCCTACGGTCGTCACTAGTACCTGAAACAAATAACACCAAACACTGTAAGCACAAAGCTTAGTGAGTTCCCCAAAATACCACATAGAACACATATTAGCCACTCGAGGCTATAACTCTGTGGGTCCGTGCTCCCAAACTCTGCGAACCCTCAGGTTCTAACTCTGTAAACATGCAAAGCATAAATCACATAGAATAAGGCAATGCAACACATAACACATATATATATCATACAACACTGTATCACATAACTCTAGTTACCTACTCAAGGTAGAGTATAGTGAGAAGACTCACCTCGTGTATCTCGAGAACTCGTAAATCCCTGAAATCACTCGTGCTCGATCCCCCGAGCTATAATCCTCCTATAATACAATATATCTCTAATTAGCACTTTTACAACTAAGGTTGACTAACCCTATCAAGTCAACACTGGTCAACTCTGGTTAATAGTCAACTTTGACTGGAATCGGCGAGTGCACCAAAGCGACCCGGCGAGTCTATACGCGTTCACTGACTCCCTCGGATCCTCTCTTGACACATCGAGTACTTCCCTAACTCGACGAGTTCCACCTGGCATGAATCGTGGGGCAACCAAGACTCAACTCGCCGAGTCTCAAGAACAACTCGGCATGTTTCGGCTTGACTCAGCCCCAAATTCACTCTCCCTGACTCACTGGGTCATCCTCTAACCCGGCGAGTCCACTCGCTGAACACTTTACATGAAACCCCAACCCTACTCGCCGAGTCTCAAGAACAACTCGGCGAGTTCATGCCATGCACAAACTCTATTGACCCTATGAGGTCAGATCTGCTTTCCCAAACCCTAGATCTGGCCTTCCAAGCATGAATGTCACGTAAAGTTCGAAACTTGATGCTTGTACAACCCCCACAAGGCATCAAAAGGAGATTTGGTCCTAAAAGTGACCACCTAGGTCCAATAACTCCATAATAACTCAAAAAGCTCTAAGGGTTAATGTCTCTGGACCTCTTTGAGTCCAGATCCAAGGCACAAACTCGAAGAGGGACCATTTGCTTCACATAATCACTCTCAAAAGGGGGTTATAAAACCCTAACTCTAAAGATCAACCCTAAAACTGAAGGAGATTCGAACCATTACCTCAAAATGAAGCCTCTGGACTCTAGATCCGCTGGAATCTCACCTCCTCCTTGCTCTTGCCACCTTCATCTTGCTAAACAAGGAATACAAAGGCTCAAAAGTGACGTCCTCTCTCCCAAAACGAATTAGTTCTCTTAGGGTTCTCTCAAGGGACTGGTAGCCGCAATGGGAGGCTATAAGTGCCCTTAAATAGGCTCCAAACCCGGGGAATTAGGGTTTTATTAAATAGCGTGGACTCGCCGAGTCCACTCCTTGGACTCGCCGAGTCCACTCCTTGGACTCGCCGAGTGCAGACGCGAACCCGCGTCCAAACCGCGATCCTACTCGGCGAGTTTGAGCTCCAACTCGCCGAGTCTCCTCACAAAATACCAAAATATAGAAATGAATAATACCTGAGAATCCGGGCTGTTACATATAAGGAGGCAAGTTGAAAAACATTACCAACACTTCATCAATGTCGTAAACTAATAAGAGACTAGACATCAACGCCCGTTTCGACATCAACACCCGTTTCTACTCATCAGACGATGGTCGTAGCTAGCAACCATAGGTTGGGTTATCAACCCATATAGATCTATATAATTGGTATATATACAATCTGTTTCTTGTTCCCTACAAATTAATGGTTACAACGAGTTTTAACTAAGATTCGTGGTCTTAGTTGATGAAGAAGATTATCTCATATAAGGAGTCCTGAGTATAATAGATCTTATCGATGTGCGTAAGCATCTTAGCCATAAACTTTTAGTTAAAACTTTGGTAGACTATTATTAGTTCCCATCTTTTGAAAACGATAATTCAAGTCTTCAGTTTTAAAATTTACAAGATTTAATATTTTCAAAAATTGTATCAATTTTTATCATAAAAAATCGGACAGCGTAACGATTACGTTTTAACCAAAAACCATGTTTCAACTACTATAAAATCAACAATTTCAATATATAATCACAAGTTTACAAATCGTTAACAATACATCATTTGTAACAAAAGAAGATTTTAAGGCAAATAACCGACATGCTTTTATAACCATTGAAGTTCATAGTAATGTATCTAATAGTTAAATTTTAATATTGAAATATATTATATAAAAATATCGGACGTGTGTGTGTGTGTATATATATATATATATATATATATATATATATATATGTATATACACGTGAGAACATTTGAGAACAAATTTGGACCACACAATTTTTTTAATTAAAATTGTAAAATAATATTCATATAAATCAAAAAATAGTTACAAACAATTAAAAAATTCACTAACTAACACCACTCACCACCCTACCAACACCACCCACCACCACTACCTACCACCCATCACCACCACCCGTCACAACCACCCATTACTAACCACCAACCACAACCTACTACTCACCACCAATAACCACAACCCGTCACCACCACCACCACCCCCACCACCTGCCACCACCACCACCACCAGCCACCAACATCATCACCCACCAATACCACCCAACCACCACCATCCGTCACCACCACCCACCTCCGCCACCCCTCACCACCACCCACCTCTGCCACCCCTCACCACCACCTATCACTACCCATCATCACCCAACACCCATCACTACACACCACCCACCCACTACAACCACCACCACCACCATCACCACCACCTGCCAACACCTCCCACATCCACCACTCATCATCATTACCCAACCAACACCACTTACCACCACCACTCATCACTATCCACCACCACCCAACACCCATCATTACCCACCACCCACCACAACCACCACCCACCACCCACCATCATCACCACCCAACTACCACCACCCACACCCACCCATCACCCACCATTAGCACTACCTATCATTATCACCACCACTCGCAACCACCCACCCATCACTACCATCCATCACCATATCCCTACCTCCACCACCCATCATCACCATCCACTGCCACAAGCCCCACCTTAACCTATAAAAACCACCAACCACCACTATCCACCAATCACTACCACCCGTCACTACCACCTACCATCACCACCCACCTCCACCACCCATCACCACCACCACCACCCCCAACCACCCACCCACTACCACCTACTTACACCACACATTACCACCACTCAACACAACCACCCCCACCCACCACTCACCAAGACCATTGCCACCCATCAATACCAACCAAAACCACCACCAAAACCCCCACCCTCCACAACCACATGTGATTGTATGTATACATATGTTTTATATGGATACGATTTGTTTTTGTCTAAATAAACCATATGTGATTAGATACCTTTTATTAATATGATTAAATACACAAGAATAACAAAAATATATATTATCCACATAAATCATTTGTGATTAGACATATATAATCACATATGATTATATGTTTTAATCACATATGATTTATGTGAACAACATGCATTTTCGTGTTGTTGATTCGTGTTGTTTTCTTATATTTAATCACATGTGATTATATGGATGTTGTATCTAATCACATATGATTTATATTGACAAGATTCATTTTCACATTTTTCTTCAACAAAAATTTTTATGTTTTTAATCACATGTGATTTTTGTGGACAATATTTATTTTTGCATCGATTTAATAATTTTCTCATGTATTTAATCATACATGATTAATGTGGACAAGATTCATTTTTGTTCATATAAATCATATGTGATTAAATACATATAATCACATGTGATTATACACAAAAAGACTATTGAATCGAGAAAGTGAGAATGAATTTTGTCCACATAAATCTTTTGTGATTAGATACGTATAATCACATGGGATTATATGTAGTTAATCATATATGATTTATGTGGACAATATCCATTTCTCGTTTTCCATTCAATAGTTGGTCTTGTGTATTTAATCACATGTGATTATATGTATTTAATCACATATGATTTACATGGACAATATTCATTTTCATGTTTTCGACTCAATATTTAGTCTCATGTATTTAATCACATATGATTATATGTATTTAATCACATATGATTTATGTAGAAAAAATATATTTTCGCGTTCTTGATTCAATAGTTGTTCTCATGTATATAATCACATATGATTAAATGTATCTAATTACATAGGATTTATATTGACAAAATTCGCTTTCGAGTTTTACATTCAATAATTTTCTCATGTATTTAATCACATGTGATTATAAGTATCTAAGCATATATGATTTATATGGACAAAATTGAATTGATCTTGTCTATATAAATCATATGTGGTTAGATATATATAATAAAATATTGTTAAATATACGAGAACAACTATTGAGTCGAGAACACAAAAATAAATATTGTCCACATAAATCATATATGATTAGACACATATAATAATATTTGATTATATCAATTTAATCACATATGATTAATGTGGTAAAAGAACAACTATTGAATTAAGAATACAAAAATAAATCATGTCTACATAAATCATACGTGATTAGATACATATAAACACATGTGTATTTAGTCACATATGACTATATGTATTTAATCACATGTGATTTATGTGGACAAGATTCGAAAATGCAAAAATGAATTTTGTATACAGAAATCATATGTGACTAAATGTACAAGAACAAATATTAAATGAGAATGTCAAAACGAATATTCTCTATATAAATCATATATGATTAAATACATATAATCTCATGTAATTAAATACACATGTGATTATATGTATTTAATCAAATATGATTTATGTAGACAATATTTATTTTTGCGGTTTTGATTGAATAATTGCTTTTGTGTATTTAATCACATGTAATTATAGGTATATAATCACATATGCTTTGAGGTAGACAAGATTCATTTTGCCTTATCGGTTCAATAGTTGTGCTTATGTACTTAATCACATGCGATATAACATATAATCACATGTGACAAAATACATGAGAACAACTATTGAATCGAAAAAGCGAAAATGAATTGTGTCCACATAAATCATGTGGTTAGATTCATGTAATCACATGTGATTAGATGTATTTAATCGTATATGATTAATTTGGATAATGATTTGTTTTTGTGTTCTTGGTTCAATATTTGTTATCATGTATATAATCACATGTGATTGTATGTATCTAATCACATATGATTTACATAAAAAATATTCATTTTTTTCTAAATAAAATCATATGTGATTAGAAACATATAATCACATCTGATTAAATGTATTTAATCACCTATGATTAAAGTGGAAAAAGACAATTATTGAATCGAGAATGCATAAATGAATCGCAACCACATAAATCATATGTGATTAGATACACATAATCACATGTTATTATATATAGATAATCGCATATGATTTATGTGGACAATATTCATTTTGTGTTCTCGATTCAATAGTTGTTCTCGTGTATTTAATCACATGTAATTATACATCTCTAATCACATATGATTCATGCGAATAAGATTCAAATTGGTGTTCTCAATTCAATAGTTGTTATCATGTATTTAATCATATGTCATTTATATATTTAATCACATATGATTAATATGGACAAAGAACAACTATTGAATCGAAAACACAAAAATGAATCTTGTGCATATAAGTCATATGTGATTAGATCATATAATCGCATGTGATTTAATACACGAGAACAATTAACGAATCGAGAATGCGGAAATGAATAGTTTCTGCATGTCACACTAAAAAACAAACTACTTTTTTCCTTTCCTTGTTCACTCTACCGGATTAGGGTAACCGTAAAGAATATCATAAAACAAGTAATGCCTACATATTAGGAGAGTTTGTGTAACTCGCCTCCTTGAACTTGAAAATTAGCTAGCATGAGCAAGATGGATCTTTTCCTTTCTGAGATCCTACACAGCAATCATAACATTATTTAGCTTGTGCATTATTGTATTACTCTTATAAAACTTATGTATATATTTTCTTATTTTCTCTTTGACAGGAGTGCCCTTTTGGGATCTGTTTTCTTACCTTTTAACCTATTATTAAATTTCTATAAAATAATATTGGTAAATTTTCCTCTTTTATCTTTTAAGAAATATAAAGATCTCGTTCAAATGATTTTTGGTTGATTTTATATTAAATTTACAAGTTAGTAACTTTAAGCTGTCACATTCTAGACCACTCAACACTATTGGAATAAGCTGTACCAATCTACTAATAATTACATCAGACCCTTTATATGTGGGAAACTATACATCCATATCTAACTATAGTCTTTGGAATTTTGGAATTTGGAGTTCTGATGAATTTATTATGATTTTTTGAAAACAATGCTTGAAATGTGTTACAGCATGGATGAAACTGAGAAGAATGCCAATTTTACCCCTCAAGGATTTGGAATTTCAAAATGTGATTCAAATTTTCAAGAAACTAGACAAAATAATATTTCCTTAAAAATAAGTCTCATGATTTTTAGGTGTTCCTAATGACTTGCACGAATTTTAGAAGTTGGAGGACAGATTTGGGAAAATTGATCAAAATAGCTTTTAAATCACATTTTGTGTTCTATCAAGTACTTAATGTTTAAGCCTTAAGTTTATCACTTTTAACATGATTGTTTGTTACTCATTAGGATATTTAGATTTGAAATTTAATTTAACGTAAGGACCTTAATGTTTGTCCTAATGAGGGTTCAAAGTTAAGGATTTTCACATAAAATGCCACTTCTACACTTATTAGGTTCTTTCAGACAATATGACAAACACCTTGTGTGCATGAAATCCTACGGTGATCATCATCTCTCTAATAGACTCCAATACAGTCACTAGAGCTTACTATTTTCATTTATCATTGACACCAACAATTAGCGTAAAGAAGAAACGATTCATGATTATAAATGGAACGATGTCAGATTTCACAATATCATGAATCTGACTCATAATTCGATCAGATCCATTGTTTTCCTGATCAGATTACAAATCAAACTAGAATGTGCTAATGTGTGTGTATGTGTGAGAGAGAGGGGGGGGGGAGAGAGTAGTTATACTACCCTACGGAAGATCAGATTGTTGAGTTTGAGCATTGAATTTCTAGAACAAGTATCATGCATAGATGAAAGTTCATAAGAAGAAGAAAAGCACTAGGAGGCGGGGTCAATGTCGGAGGGGCATAATGGGAGGAGTCGTTGTTGGGCAAAGGGCAGGACCAGAGAAGGGTGTCACTAAGTTTGTCATGAAAAACAAAGCATAGGGAATCATTAGTTAAGTTACAGATAACCACTTTCTTCATTAGCACTTAAATGATGCGTTTCGTTTTTTAGATGTGTAGTTGAAATTTGTTCTCAAATGTTCTCAATATAAGAATTGTTCTCATTTGAACATATATATATATATATATATATATATATATATATATATATAATTTAATCTTTTAACTAATATACATTTATTTTTAAGTTAAATCCACGACCATACTCGGCGAGTCTAGACGCCAACTCGCCGAGTCTCCCCTCAACACCCAAAAATAAAAGAGCAAAACATCATACCTAGGAATCCGGGTGTTACATCAACTCCCGGTAATCAATACACATCCGGTGTGAAACATCCTTTTTCTTGACAAAAAGGATCGGTACTCCTAACGGTGAGCTACTCGGTCTGATAAAACCCTTCCCCAGTAGCTCCTGCAGCAGTGAGGATAACTCCTGCGTCTCTAGTGGCGCAAGACGATAAGGTGCCTTGGTAATAGGTGCCGCTCCTGCAACCATATCAATCCGGAAATCCACCTGCCTCTCGGGAGGCACATCCGCTAACTTCTCGGGAAAAACATTCGGATACTCACACATTATCGGAACCTCGACGACAGAACTCGACCTCTCTGTAGCAACACGCGTATCCATCACATACGCCTAAAAGCTCATACAACCCTTCTGTAGACTCTGTCTCGCTCTAGCTGTAGAGTAGAAGGTGGATCCAGACCGAGTACCCTCACCATACACCGTAAGCACTCCCCCTACTAGGGTGTCATATAGTCACCATTTGACGCTCACAGTCGATCACAGCTCGAAACCGAATCAACTAGTCCATGCCCACTATGACACAAACATCACCCATCGCAATCGGTATGAGGTCTATTGGGAACTCGACACCAAAAATCTCTATTACACAACCCCGGATCACATCAATAGCAAAAATAGCATGCTCGTCGGCTATAGAAACCCTCAGAGGTCGACTCAACACCTCACATTAGATATTGATGTGATGACTAAAAGATAAAGACATGAAGGATCGACTCGCACCCGAGTCAAATAACCCCAAAACAGGTACAAAACTCACAAGAAAAGTACCTATACACAAAACAAAATAAGCACAACATATCTCAACAGAATATAAATAAAGAATACCTACCGACCACGACGTCAGGTGCTACGCGGACCTCCTCTGTTATCAGCTAAAAGGCTCTCCCACGAACCCTCGGTGTCTCGGCCTTCGTTGGACGACTCTCAGTAACACATAAAGTAGCTAGTGCAGATCTCTATGCTGATCCCTGAATGAGCTGAGGGAACTCGACCTTCTGATGGCTAGTTTGGTTGCAATGAATGCAAACTTTAAACCCCTTGGGGAAATCCTTCGCCATGTGCCCCTCTTTGCCACATTTGTAGCAAATCTCCGCCCGACACGATCCCTCATGACTCTTGCCGCACTTGCCATAAGCGCGGCCCATTTTGGCCCACAGTCCTCGTATTAGTGGGTTTAGCCTGCTTCGTCGCCAGATGTGACTGCATTGGTCTCCGGTCCCTACTCCGAGACTCCTGCTCCTCCTCCATGGTCTATAACTCTAGCTCAATCTCCCTCCGTCTGGCATTGGTCTGCAACTTAGCCAATATCCGATATGATGAGTTCACTACGAACTCTCATATATCTCTTAGTATGCTCAGATATCGAGTCACACGTGCCTGCTCGGTGGATACGTGCTCAGGGGAGAAACTCCTGGTCCAAACGTTCCCTTTCCATCGGAGGAACATAATCATCTTAGAATAATTGAGTGAACCTCTCCCACGTCATTTCAGCATGGTCTGCAAGAGTGAAACGGGTAGTCACAAACCCCAAGTCATCCTCCTAGGATCCTAATTCACTAGTACTCCAAGTCTCATGAATAACATACTACAATCTCGTCGAGAAGTACTTCAATTCACAAGTACTCCTCCTAGGATCCCAATTCACAAGTACTCCAACTCGTCGAGTAGACTCGACTTTTAATCAGGGGGTTAAGTGACCTACTCGACGAGTCGAGAGACCAAATCGGCGAGTAGGACTGTCTAGATGAAACCCTAATATTTGGGTTCACACCCTATTTAAGCAACTTATAACACCACAAACCAGCCTCCATTGTCCCAACCAACCCAAAGAAAACCCTAACCCGACTCCTCGATATCAGATATCCATCTCATAGGAGCAATCGGATCCTGTGTCCTATCAAACTCTGGTGGTTTCGTGTTGTTGAACTCCTGAAACAACAACGAGTCACCTCCCTGTGGCCTGGCAGGGGCGACAGCTGTGGTGTAACAACCCGAAGTTGTTCATCACCGAAAACCCATTCTACCCGTATAACTCGCCGTATATCGAAACGTTCCGATGTCGTTTTGGGTTATGTTAATTAAACATATATGTTTAATTGATGCTAAGGAATGTCCAAACCTCTTAGGAACTCATGAATTTAGCCCAAAATGTTTATTTCATAAATTTTAGAAATGTCCTCGCCGGATTACGGAAACTTAATCGGGTGCGACCAAAAGCCCCGTTTAATGCCGGTATCAGGTAGAATTCCACCGTGTCCAAGTTTTGCGACCTATATAAACGTGATAAACCTTCCACTTGAAGCTCTTTCTCTCTCTCACTACTCTCTCTCTAACCTCTCTCCTAAATCTAAGTTCAATGGTCCAAAACTCAAATTTAAGGCTTCAAATCTCTAAGGTACCTTCCTAAACTCAATGTATAACATATTTGACTTCCAAATTTGGGATTTAATCATGAAATAAGGCCTTGTATGTGAGTTTACGGCCTTGATAGAAGCTTAGGTCGTAAACACATAGTTAAGGGGTTTTTAAGCCCTAAATCCCTTCCTAGACCCCAACAAGACATAGATATGACTTCTATAGTATTGGTTTTAGCCTTGGGACACTTGAAACATAAAATTTGAGGGACAATTGAGAGTTTACGGCCAAGGCTTATGCTTGGGCCATAAACCCTTCATATTTGGGGAGTAAACTCCTCTAAAAATGTTAAAATGCCACTTTAACACCCCTAAAGCCTTAGAATAAATTCTAGAAGTGTATACAAACAAGTTTTAGACCTTTAAACATAATAAATCACACATTAAGGGAGTTCACGGCCATGAGGGGTGTCATGGGCCGTAAACTCCAAAAATGTTGTAAAAAGTCCCTTAAAACTTCATGAAAGGCCTTGGAACAATTTTAGGAAACACATGTGATTAATTTGGAGACATTAAAACACTTATTCAAGGGTATATAGGAGTTTACGGCCGTAAGCTCCATGCTAGGGCCGTAAACTCCCTTAAGTGTTGTCATTTGGTGTTTTAAAATTAATTCCAAGCCTTGAAACCAACCCTAGAAATTTTCCCCTTAAGTGTTTCAAGCCATTTTGCACCATAAACCACCCCACCATGAGTTTACGGCCGTAAACTCATGGGGAATGGGTGTTATAGGCCAAAAACTCTTGTATGAGTTTACTCTTGAAGAGTAAACTCCATTTCCCGGTCATTCAAGTCCTTAAACGCCACCCGGGTCCCTCCAAACACTTGTAATGGGGTGTTTCCGTGACTAAAAGTGTTTGTCCCTAACAATTAAATAATCTAAGTCCTAGTTAGATACAAATGTGTATCTTTGTATTATACTTAGGAACCTCGTGCGTTTGCAAGCCCCGAACCAACGTTTAGCATCCTAAATCGTCACGTTTCTCGTCCGGTGAGTTCATACCCCTACGCTTTTTCCGTGTTTTTCAATGTTTTCAGGGGGGAATACAAGCAAACTATAACTGTTTTTGAATTATAACATTAATATGTTTCAAATTATATCTGCCAAACTTATAAACACTTTAGCCCCTTATGTATTATGCTGAGCATAAGGGATGATTTATCAACTACAACTAAATGGATTTTAGTTAAGAAAATAACCAAACTAATCAAATTATTATGGGAATAATTTGGGGTTCTTTAGTGTTCATTTTATCATGTACTGATATGTATATAAAGTTATTAGATAAACTATGTCTGATTCAGTTTATCTCCATATCATTTGAATGTATTGCCAGATAGTTTCATTGTATGTATCTATATTCACTGTATTATGTTTCATAATCTTTTATATGTTTGATATCGTATGAGAACCCTGTGAATAGTTTAGTACTAGTTTGTGAGTTCGTCACTACCCTTTATGGATGATCAGTAAATCCTCCCCGGAAGTGTAACCAGAGTCTCCTGGAGGGAGAGCGAGGAATTTGTGAATAGATCTATTCGGGACTGACAATCCCACACCTTAACTGCTAGCTACAGTTAGGCGGGCACGCCTGGGGTGACAAATTCTGGATATCATTCGACATCTAACAAGCGTCAAGGAGGTCTCGTTGTTGTATCAGCATGGTTACCCGACTCACAATACGTATTAATATAAGTTTATTCACGGCTTTGGTTTTGGATTTGATTTTATATCAATCTTCTATCTTTAGATCTTATATCTAGTACGGGACGGTAATCCCATGGTTTATAGTCTATAGGGTTCATATCTATTGCAGGATGTTATTCCTATGGTTAGAATCTATATCTAGTTCGGGATAGTGATCCCATGATTTTATCAAACTATCTTATATCTAGTTCGGGATAGTGATCCCATGGTTTTATCAAACTATCTTATATCTAGTTCGGGATAGTGATCCCATGGTTTTATCAAACTATCTTATATCTATTTCGGGATAGTAATCCCATGGTTTTAACAAACTATTTTGTATCTAGTCTGGGATGGTAGTCCCATGGTTTTCAGTCTATATTTTTAAGTATATCAAACTATCTTGTATCTAGTATGGGATGATAGTCCTATGGTATTAAATCTATATATAGTACGGGATGTTAGTCCCAAGGTTTTCAAACTACTTTCCATCTACAGTTCACGTATAATTAAAGTATTTTATACCTAATTCGGGATAGTAATCCCATGATTTTCAATATATAGTTTTGTGCATTAAACTATACTTTGTAATATTCAATCGGTCTTGTATTTAGGAAAATATGGGATTTTCCTGGGGTAACGTATAACGCGTAATTGAACTGTAATGAAGGATAACTAAACTGTTTTACATAAGAAAATATGAGATTTTCTTGGATAACAAACCTTTTCGGAAAACTAAAGGAAACTGGTACATTTTCACAAAACAAAACCGCATATGAACTCACCAGCTTTATGCTGATTTTCAAACCGCTTGTATTCTCAGGTCCACGTTAGACAGGTACCTGACGATATCTTTTGGTGAAGACGGAGTGCTCAGAAGACTCGTCTCAAATTTTGTTCATATGATATATGTATAACACTTGTACAATTTACTTTTGAAACAAATGTAAACTTTCAAATATATGTAATGTAATGGTTGTTTACTGTGATTACTATGTACATTGGATTTGATACTCAACGTGGAGTCAACCCTGGAAATGTTTCAGCCTTTGGTTTTCGGGGTGTGACATGTGGTGGCTACAACATCAGCCGCCTCAGTAACAACAACATAACTCTCGTCAAATGTCTCAATCAGTGTGGTGTTAATAGACCCAACCATCTCATGTATCGCCTCTCGAATGGTTGCGGTCCCATCCTCATGAGTCATCTTGTGAATCTCATCATCACTAGTGCCACTACTCCTGGGGTTGTTGTTGGGTTTTGAGCAATCTAACACTTCCTAAGTGTGCATGCAACCCTAATAAACCTTGGATCTATGTTTTCTTCTAAAATAGATGCAGATAATAATTTCCAAGGTTTCTTCCTAACTAGCATAGCATAAGGATTATGAATCATAAAAGTACTAGTAGAAATACATACCTTTTGATGATGGTTGATTGTTTGGAGTTTGAGAGCCAAGCACCAATAGTGTGAATGCCTCAAATGGAATCACAAATCACCACAAACACTTGGAAAACTTTGAGAGAGTAGTATACTTTCTTATGGAATCGGCCACCACTAAGTCTCACACAACTAGAGTGTCATTTCTTGCATCATATGCTTCTTTATATAGTGTACATGGTTAGGGTGAAACCCTATTAACCCATGTCTTTTCCTTTCCAAGGATCCATGGGTTAAAATCTCCATGGATCATCTATGGACTTCCATATTAGCTTAACCCATTAACAAATGAGTATTAACCCACACTATATAAAATATAATAGCCCATAATTTAATCAGTCTTCTTTGTAATCTCTAAATTAATTCATAATTAATTTAAGACTAAAACTAATTAAATAACATGACTCCATATTAATATATTATAACTTTTAATATATTAATAAATCGTAAGTAAACAATTCTCATAAAATTATCCATAAATCGTTTGGGTGAAGTGCAACCCAAATGGACCATGCCGGGCCGGGTCAAGTATGTACCAAATAAGTTATGGACTTAGACACATTATCCAACAGACTCCCACTTGGATAAGTCTAATAACTATATTTGCGTATGTTACTTCAGAAACCAACCAGCAATCGTAGCTCTCAAAAACTCTGTTGAACTATGAAGCGCCATTTTAGATAAGTGATCATATAATCCTCTGTTCTCATGATATCAGCTGGACAAATACATGGAACAACGTCGTACTTATTGTCCAGCAGTTTGTTTCCCGATTTCTGATTTGTTTGACAAAGAACTTAATCGAACACATCAATTTAGTTCTGACCGGCCGGTACATAGGTCACAACAAAATCATCGAGGGGCCTAAATATCGCTTCTATTTCTAGAAGGAACAGATAAACTTTGACTCATATGCTTGTTCTACTACTTGTTGAATTGTACACAAAGGCACGATTTATAACATCAAGTTACTGATGCGTTTACGTGCAATCAATGCACAACCAACTCATAGGTAACACCTCATATCTCTAGGTTTGAAGATTTATATGATATTACCGTCTCACGATCACTCGAGATAAATTCCATGAAGTGATACAAGTGAGCGTGGGTTTATTCCAATACTCATAACTTATGAGCACTCATGAATGTTGTAGCAACCATTGCTATGACTAAACCCATTTAGCCATCTACAAACTCGATTCATGACAGTCTTGATTCATACCTACTTCCAACATATGAACGACTGTGGAGTGTTTAAATAACTTAGTCATTCGGAAAGAATAACCTAGCTATTTTTGAAGTCAAAACATGCAAAGTGAAACACAATAATAATCGAATCCAATATGGTCTCAGAACCCTTTTGAATATAAATAGAACCACCTTTTATTTGTCACCATATTGATTACACATTATTCATTGTATAATGTTTCAAACAATCAACTTAAGACTTGAATAAAAACAACAGTCGTCCCATGCTCTTAGCATGTACACTTTGCTTTTTCTAAACAATAGTTATGCCATACTCCAAGTATGCACACTATGTTTGTTGTTGGGTTGAAGATTCGTTCAAGGATTGCGTCATTGGGCTCGGCTATTAGTCCATTTATTTTGTACTCCGGTTTTGGGCCTGTCCAACCGAGAGCCCGTTAGGTTTATTATATAAGTATATGCTTGCATGCATATTAGGTTAACGATCAAGAAGACGATAGCATTACGATAGCATTATAGTTTTCTCTCTTTATCGTTCCTGTAAACCTACTAATCCTCTACAGTTGATGTTCTTAATCGAGCTCTTCAGAGGGTTTATTTTTAATCATTCGACTCGTTTGATTCATTCTTGACTTGTTCTTTATTTTCGTGTTCTTGTTGTTTAATATTTATTCACCTGTTTAAGATCTAATCGATCTTCAAGATTAAGTTTTAATCTCATCAATTGGTATCAGAGCAGGAGGCTGTGTAATCGATACACATCTTTTCTGTGAAAAGGTTTCAATTAGGGTTTTTCCGCAATTACTGATATTTATTGAGCCGTCATCTCATTATTGACGTATCTTGATATTTATTGTTTTGCCCTAATCTGATTTATTACAAGTCTGATCTTTGAACAGGTTTTTCGATCATGATGGACGAGTCGCAATCAAATCCCATCAATATTTCCAACAGCATCGGTTCAACCACGAAGATTCCAATCCTATATACCCATGACTATGAAGTCTGGGCGCATCACTTCGAAGACTACGTGATAGGATCTGAGGATAATGGATACCTCATATGGGAAGCAATCATTAATGGACCTTTTTCTCATTCTGCAACATCAAGGATTATTAAAACTCAAAAGGAGTATAATGATCTGCTGAAGGATGTCAAAGATATTGCGCAAGATGAGAAGGATAAATTCCAGTGTAATATCAAGGCGTTAAGATTGATAAGATTCGCCCTTCAGTCCGACACCTTCAGGTTGGTTAGCTCATGCACAACGGCAAAGGAAGTTTGGGATAGACTTCGCGAACTGTACTCTACAGACGAGGATCTTGAACATTCTATCCAAACCTTGCTCTTATCTGAGTTTGGAGAATTCAGGCAAGGAGCCGAAGAAACTGTGACCCAGACGTTCGATCGCTTCAATCATCTTCTCAGCAGGATGATCAAACATGACATCGAAAGGAAGCTTATCGAGCAGAAGGTTACGTTCTTAAATGGTCTATGGTCAGAATGGAGAGCGGTGGTGTCAACAGTTAAAGCCCATGAGCAGTTTAAATCATACTCTTTGGCGAAACTGGTGGGTATTCTAAAGTCCCAGGAGAAGATTGTGCTGCAGGAAAAGAACGTTGTTTCAAGCCTAGGTTCACTAGCCCTCCTGTCAAAAAGTAAAGCTGTGATGGAGGATGAAGACCTCAACTTGGAGGAGTATGACCTCACATCTGAGGATTATGCTATGATGGTGTCTAACCCCAAGAGGTTCATTAAGAAGAGATTCCCCAGCAACAAAAACCGAAACTGGCAGGGGAGTTATAGTTCAGAAAAAGTTAACAATGAACCGAAGGTTGAAGAGCCCAAGAAGGAACCGAAGGCAGATGGTGATTCTGGAGTAAGCTGTTACTACTGTGGTGGGAAAAACCATTATGCTAAAGATTGTGTCCTAAAAAAGATGGCTGAAAAAGATGAGGAAAAGGATGAGGAAGCTGTGCTACAGAAAAGGCTTGATGAGACGAGAAAGAAGAAATCTACCGCTAACCCTTCCATGAATGCTCTAATTGTGCAGGGTTCGGTTGCTGATGACGAGTTCGGTAGCGTGGAAGTTTAGTCAACCGACTCCGAAGACGATGAAGTGAGGAAGCCTTCACATGGAAAGGCTTGTGTGGCTAAAGAGGAGAGCAGTGGAGGCAGGTGCTTCATGGTGTCCGATGTATCTCAGTTAAGGGGATACAACACTGATGGTGGAAGCAATGAACCGAAGGAACAGCAGGATATGTGCTTTACGGCCAAACCGCTCAGCCAGCAGTTCAATTAGCTCGATGAACTGATCAAGAAGGTACAATCGGTTTTCGTTTCATTTAAAGTACCACAATCCTCATATGAGAAATAACTAAAAATTGTTAATACAAGAATTTCTCATCTAGATAGTAGTTTAACTCAAACTCGAGTCACCAATTCTAACCTAACTGATCAATTAAGCAGGGTGTCTTCGAAGAGTGAGGAGCGGCGCATGTGGATCGAGTTGAAGGAGTCTGAATTAGTTAAAATAAAAGACGAAAACATTTATTTACAAAGAGACAATTTAAAGTTGTTAAAACAGCGGAATGGTTTTTGTTTAATTGCAAAACGTCTTTATTCTAATATTACTCAGCTTCACTTGGACTGTGAAATAGGCCAAAGGATCCATCGCATGATTTTACCTTTCCTTGAGTTTAAGGAGGATGAAATCGATGCTGAAGCCTATAATTGTGAGAGTGTGATATAATCTGATGATGTCAATCCGACCTACATGTATGGACTAGACAAAATTGAGTCCTTCATTAAATCCAAGGACCACAAGGACATGCTTAAAAACCTTTTGGATGAAAATGATAGACTTAAATTGAGAATCGAAACCATACAAAAATTTGACTCTTTAAACGCCAACTTAAGCTCAGAAAACAAAATTGATGTTGAAAATGCATCTGAGCTTAACGAGGACGACAACATGAGTGAAATTTCTGTAGAGGACACGGTTGACTGCTCAGAATTTGTAAAAAACGAACCTGAAAACCACAAGAATCTAATTTCTGAAAATTCAGTGGAGTTTGCTCGATTGTCCCAACAAAAGTCCCCGATCTTAGCAGAGAAAGCAGTTGTATATCAAAAGGTCAGGACCACTCCAAATCAAGTGTACAAGGTCACTGGAGTACCCGAACATCAGACCGCTGAACTCACAGCTATTGTAAACGAAGACAATGCTGATGGCTGTGATGAGTACTTCTGGTCAGCTCCAATAGATAATGCAAACAAAACCGTAGGCTTATCAGAAAGAACCTCATGGATGAGTAAAGGTAGGTACATACCAGAACCCTTGAATAAGCCAGATAATTTCGATGAGCCAAGTACTAGTGGTACGAAAGACGTTCCTCAAGAGAATGGAAGTTCGGTAAAAGAAGATATTCCCTCTAGTTCCTTAGTTCAAAGTGAATCTCCTACAGTTCAAAGTGAACCAGCCAAGGTGAAACCGAAAATGAAAGCCAATATTCATCATCAACCGAAGCAGATGAGGAATAAGAAACGTGAAAGGAACCAGAGATACAGGAAGAATCTCTCTAAAAGGAAACAATTCTGGCAATCCCAGAATGCATATTTCTCACATCAAGACAAGAATCTGAAGTTTGAGAACAATCCTGTCAAAAAGCATGAGAGCCACAACAACCGAAAGCCAAGGTTCGGTTCGGAAGAGAATACCAACCGAAAGCCAAGGTTCGGTTCAGAAGAGAATATCAACCGAAAGCATAGGTTCGGTTCAGAGAACTGCTCCAACCGAAAGCAAAGGTTCATTTCTGAAGTCAAAAGAGATCAAAACTCTAAGGTCAGTCCCACCAATGATCAAAAGCAAGAGGGTCACCTAGAGTCTCCAGCCAAGAAGTCATCTCAATCTAAGCCCACTTCTTCTCATTCATCTAATTCTTCTAATTCTTCCAATTCATCTCCATCTTGCTCTAAAGCTCATTCTGGTCGTTCTCAAAAATCTCATTCGTCAGCTGAACAAAAAGGCAAACAGAAGGTTAATGCATCCAAACCTAAGTCTAAACCGAACACACCTAATCCTAATAAAATCAAAGTTTTTACCAATAAAAAGAAAGATGAAACAACACTTATAAAACGAACATATCTTGTTGACATCTCTCTTACTATTCCTGTTCCTATGAAAAGCTCACATGGGCCCAAGAAACTTTGGGTTCCTAAATCTGCTTAATTTTTGCAGGTTATAAGTGATGAGCAGTTCGACGAAGAATGGTACATAGATAGTGGCTGCTCGCGTCACATGACAGGAAGGAAAGAAGAGCTCAGGGAATATAGGTCTCTCTCAAATGGTGGCAACGTCAAGTTTGGAAACAATTCTTTCGGCACCATAAAGGGATACGGAATTATAACTAATGGTGATTTTACTATAAGGAAGGTGGCTTATGTGGAAGGACTACAACACAATCTCATCAGTGTATCTCAGCTTGTTGGAGGTACAGGTCTCAAAGTCTCATTCGACGATGAAGGTTCTGGAATTATTGAGAAGAAGACGAAGAAAGTAATTCTCAAATCGGAGCGAAAGGGTGAAATGTTTCCTCTAAACCTTAAACCCATCAAAGGAAACCCAGCTATATGCTTGTTATCAAAAGCTCAATCTGACGAAAGCTGGTTGTGGCACCGAAGACTCTCTCATCTCAACTTTAAAGATATCAACAAACTTGTCACTGGAGGTCATGTTCGAGGCCTTCCATTGCTCAAGTTCGACAGAGATCATTTGTGTGCTGCATGCGAAATGGGGAAGCAGAGTCGTCAAAGTCATCCATATGTAATTAACACAAAAGTAGTTGAACCACTCGAATTACTTCATATTGATTTGTGTGGTCCATCATCTATCGAAAGCATCGGTGGTAGCAAGTATATTCTTGTTATTGTTGATGACTTTTCACGATTTACATGGGTGTTCTTTCTAAAGCTCAAATCTGAAGCGACTCATAAGCTGAAAGTGTTCATCAAGCAGATTGAAGTACAGCTCAAGAAGGTCGTTCGCAACATCAGAAGCGACAATGGTCTGGAATTCAAGAACAGGGAATTTGATGAATTTCTAGCAGAAAAGGGAATAAGTCACAACTTCTCAGCTCCCTACACACCTCAACAGAAC
The DNA here is from genome assembly GCF_051521515.1 of Lactuca serriola. Classification (NCBI taxonomy): domain Eukaryota; kingdom Viridiplantae; phylum Streptophyta; class Magnoliopsida; order Asterales; family Asteraceae; genus Lactuca; species Lactuca serriola. Next base: position 252,687,825 of record NC_136410.1, on the reverse strand, counting down.
GGAATTGTCGAAAGACGAAACCGATCTTTGTGTGAAGCTGCCCGAACTATGCTAAGTTTCGCTTCCTTACCTCTTTATTTTTGGGCTGATGCAATTTCTGCTGCTTGTTTTACACAGAACAGGTCTTATCTCAACAAACGATTCACGCTCACACCATACGAGATTCTCAACAACAGAAAGCCCAATGTGAAATTTTTCCATGTGTTCGGCTCACGGTGTTTCATCTTTAACTCTAAAGAACACCGCAACAAGTTCGATGTCAAAGACGACGAGGGAATCTTTCTGGGCTACTCTCTCACTTCCAAAGCATATAGAGTCCTAAACAAGCGTTCGAGAAAAATCGAAGAGACCTATTACGTGACTTTTGACGATAGCTATGTCAAAAAGCTACAGGCCAAAGAAGACACAGCTGGGGAAATCTTTCCTCAAACTAGCCAAGTCACAGTCTCGATCGCCAATCTATACGAGAAGTTTCTGGAGCTATTTGACGAACCAGAGAAAGCTACTCTCTCAGAAGCAGGCGCAGCAGACAACAAGGTAGACCACATGAAGAAAATTATCGAAGAAGCTGCCAGGAGAATGAATGAAGGAGGATCGAATTCTGATGAACCTCCATCTAACGATGATTCAGTCGAGGGGGAGCCAAGCTCACATGTTGAGGGGGAGCCAAGCTCTACACCTGCTACCGAAAGTCCAACTCCAACCGAAAGTGCTTCTCCAACCAAAGGTGCATCAATGCCTGAAAGTCCAGCACCACAAGAAACCTCTGAACCTCAAGTTTCTCATAGCTCATCAATTGAGGGGGAGCATGGTGATATGTCACTTGACTACGAAAGCCAATCCGAGCCAGAAGAGATGATCAATGCTGAACTAGACCCAACCTTTGATCCAAATTATCCTCCTCTTATCAAATGGACCAGAGATCATCCTATCTCTCAAGTGGTTGGTGATGTCTCCGAAAAGGTTCTGACCCGATCACAACTGAAGGCAAAACAGACATCCTTATTTTCAAAGGTTGAGTTTTGTATGTTTAACTCATTCGTATCAAAAGTTGAACCGAAGACAGTTAACACTGCTCTCGATCACTCCGATTGGGTTCAAGCAATGCAAGACGAACTGAACGAATTTGAAAGGAACAAAGTCTGGCGCCTCATTCCAACTCCTCCAGATGCCTCAGTTGTTGGTCTCAAATGGGTCTTTAGGAATAAAATGGACAAGGAAGGGAATGTTATAAGGAACAAAGCTCGTCTGGTAGTAAAGGGATATTGTCAGGAGGAAGGGATTGATTATGAAGAGACTTTCGCTCCTGTAGCTAGGCTGGAATCTGTAAGAATATTTCTTGCTTATGCTGCCCATAAAAACTTTGAAGTTTTCCAAATGGACGTCAAGTGTGCATTTCTTAATGGAGAACTCGAAGAAACCGTGTATGTGGAGCAACCTCCTGGGTTCGTGAACGAAAAGTATCCAAATCATTGCTATATTCTGGATAAAGCTGTGTATGGCCTTAAACAAGCTCCGAGAGCCTGGTATGAAACGCTAACTAAATTCTTAAAGATGTCTAAATTCAAACAAGGTTCGGTTGACCCAACCTTCTTTCGCAAAAAGGAAGGTAACCACCTTATGATAGTTCAAATTTATGTCGATGACATCATCTTTGGCTCTACGAATCCCAGCCTAACAGCTGAATTCAGAAAGTTGATGGAGACTAAATTTGAAATGAGCTCAATGGGTCCTATTAACTTTTTCCTTGGTTTAAATATTAGACAGGGACCCGAAGACATCTTTATCAATCAGGAAGCCTACACGAAGACTCTCCTAGCAAAGTTTGGTATGATGGGAGACTCCAAAGTCAAAGTCCCAATGGCATTCGACACCAAGCTAACTCCATCCCTAGACAAACCGGCTGTTGATATCACGCTCTATCGTCAAATGATAGGCTCACTAATGTATCTTACTGCTAGCAGGCCTGACATCATGTTTTCTGTGTGTTATTGTGCTCGATTTCAGGCAAACCCACGCGAACCTCACATGCTTGCAGTGAAGAACATTTTACGCTATCTCAAGCGAACCACCTCCTTAGGTCTATGGTATCCTTCCAACTCAGGCTTCTTCGTTCAAGCCTATTCAGATGCTGACTTTGGAGGATGTGGACTCGACAGAAAAAGCACCACTAGCGGCTGTCAATTCCTTGACGGGAAGTTGGTTAGCTGGCAATCCAAGAAACAAACGTGCGTGTTGTTGTCTACTGCCGAAGCGGAATACATAGCCGCTGCATCCTGCACCTCTCAAGTGATTTGGATCCAGAGTCAACTTCGAGACTATGGACTCAATATGAAGAAGATCCCACTATATTGTGACTCTGAAAGTGCAATTAGGATCTGTCATAACCCAGTGCAACACTCTAAAACCAAACACATAGCACTGAGGTATCACTTCATCAAAGATCACGTGGAAGATGGAAACGTCGAAGTACACTTTGTTCGAACCACTGATCAACTGGCTGACGTCTTTACCAAAGCTCTTCCTGAAGCATCATTCAACAGAATACTGCAAGGGCTAGGTATGATGGAATCAGAGTCAGTACCTCACACTACCTCTCAATCTTAAACGTAAGAAGCGAAATTGACCGAACGTTCAGGTTCGGTTAAATCATCTGACTCGCTCATCACCACAAAGGTAGTTTTCTTGGTTGTATATTTCTTGTACAAAGTTGTTTATCTTATTGTTAAAAGTATTTTCTGATTGCATGTCTAAATTCCTTGGTTTTCTAAAATTTTCCAAAACCGAAACCTACCGAAGGTTCGGGTTCGGTTTCTCAAAATTTTCCAAAACCGAAACCTACCGAAGGTTTGGGTTCGGTTTCTCAAAATTTTCCAAAACCGAAACCTACCGAAGGTTCGGGTTCGGTTTTTCAAAATTTTCCAAAACCGAAACCAATCGAACGCTCGGGTTTGGTTTTTCAAAATTTTCATGAACCGAAACCAACCGAACGCTCGGGTTCGGTTTTTCAAAATTTTCTTGAACCGAAACCAACCGAACGCTCGGGTTCGGTTTTTTAAAATTTTCTGGAACCGAAACCAACCGAACGCTCGGGTTCGGTTTTTCAAATTTTCTTCAACCGAAACCAACCGAACGCTCGGGTTCGGTTTTTCAAATTTTTCCCAACCAAAACCAACCGAACGTTCGGGTTCGGTTTTTTAAATTTTTTCCAAAGTTTTTTTACTTACTCTTTCTAAATTTTTTTCTTCTTGCTTATTTTTTTTATTATAATTTTTTTTTACTTTCTTTTATTTTTTTTATTATTTCTTTAATATATCTCAAAAACTCTAAAAATATTTTTCTCTTTTAATTTTGTTTGTGTGTTTGTTCGTTTATGGGGGAATAATTGTTGCATTACTTAAGTGTCCCTAGAAGCATGCTGCTGTATGTGCCCCAAGCCTCATAAGATTTTGAATAAAAGCCTTCATGACCTGGTATAAACAAACCTTGTCTTCCCAATAAGGCTGCCACAATTATTCTAATCGTGAGCTACCTCACTCTCTTCTCACATGAGTTAAGAGTTTTCTGCTTGGTCCTTATTTTCGCAGCAGAGGTACTTTATCTTCTTACACCATCTTCATTACATTTCTCCATTACATTCGTTTCATCAACGTAACCCTTGAGACTCTCAGAAATTACCACTGAGGTTTATGGTTACACAACAGCTGTGTTTATGATCTTAGTTTCGTGCCACTACGAGCTGAGTGAAACCCAAAATTCAACACCAATTCTGAATTGACGGTGAACAATTAATTTGCTCAAGTTTTCACCAAAGAATTGACGGATGTACCATCATGAAATCTCAAATTTTATTTTGTGTGATTCCTATGAAATTGTTAAACACCATAACATTTCTTCCCGTGGGATCCAGTTTTTATTTTTTTGAGATTTTATATTTTCCAAGCCAATTTAAAATTAATTCCTACCTACTTGTTCAACAGACTACACCGGTCTCACAAGTACTTTGATCACTTTCTTTCTTATTTCAAGATTAGAATTGTTGCATCAAAGCGAAAGCCACCCTGAAATAGCCAAATTAAAAGAAGCCTTTCAACATTTATTAATAAGTGTTTGATCGTAATTCAACGGGAAACCACATTAACACTTTGAGGTCTCTCTTGATCTTGAAGGAAGAGATTTGTGCTCGGGATCATTTGTTTCGTGTCATTATTGACATCACAGTCATTCCTAAAAAGAGTTGTTTTATTTCTTTTCTTTTTACACTCTTAGCAGGAAAATCTTTGATTTTCCAAAATTCCGTTACTAATAATTACAGGCTGTATTATTGCTTTGGTGGTTAATTATCAAGCTGTGGTCAAAAATCATCCACGTGGGCAATTTATTCAAAAGATGCGATTCAAAAGATAAGACGAAGGGTTGCTGACTCAGGCGGGAGTTAAAAGGATTGAATTTCAAACGACGGTAAAAAGGGGCGCGTGTGAATTTGAAACACCCACTCTTTTACTGACATATTGGACGCGTGTGCGAATTTCAAGCGATTCCTCTCTAGCACTTAAAGGCACTTGAGGATTTGAACCGGTTTATTCTGAAACGGCGCTTGTTGGGCGGCGTGATCCTAGGAATCTGACACTCTCTCTCCTACGTGATCATCGCATGCCTTAACTGTCACGCATAGAAGATTTGAACAGATTTTTCTCTCTCCTTACAATCACTATAAAAGGCAGTCTCTACTCCCATTTACCTCTTTACTGCATCCGAAATTTCAAGAGAGCAAAAACTCCCAAAAGCTTTCCTGTTCATCATCTTCTTCAACCTTCAACAATGGCAGAATCATCCTCAGTCCATGCTACCTCACACATCCTTCCCATTCGCCCACAACAATGCTTGGTGATCGATCTAAACCCTCTGGCGTACGACTCTTATATGTCGCCGATCATCGAGTGCCTGAAGTACTCCCAAATCGCTCCTGCTCTCTCCAGGATTGAATCTGTGCCTATGGTGATTCTCTCACAGGTGTATGCGACTGCCTATTACGACAAAGCAGTTGAGCGCGTCTTCTTCGAGGTTGCTGATCATAAGACCTCCATTTCACGACAACGTTTTGGTACTTTGCTAGGTTTGGCTGCTGACCCATCGAGAATTAATCTGGAGACGATTCCGATTGGGCATCTTTACAACATGTTCTATAACATGGGGTACACGGAGGTGCTCGTCTCCGTCGCAAAGTTCAAGAAATCCTGCTTGCCGCCGCAGTGGAACGGCATGTTCACAGTCCTCTTCAAGGGCTTATCTGAACGGAGCTCAGGATCAGATGGTGCTAGTCGACTGTTCTTGTTGATTATGTACGCAATTTACAATTGAGTCAACCTAGACTTTGGGTTGGTCCTCTGGCAACAGCTCATCCAGAGCCTTTCTTCTTCATCACGACATTCTGAGGTGTCGTTTGCCCGGTTCTGGATTCTTATCACCAAATGGGCGATGGATAAGTTGGATATTCCCACTGCTGCTGGTGCATCGATGTCTTCGGTCAGTACTTTTCATACCACGAAGATCATCGTCTCTGATGCATCCAAGTTTTCTTTCATTGGCTCTATTCCGGAGACAATGTAATGCGACGTCCCATCCGACAGCAGGATCATCCGGACGATTAAAGAGTTCAAGGCGTCTGGTCCTAGGGAACTTACACCGGAAATGCTAAAGTCCATCCATGATGCTGACAAACCGGTTCCCAGGGGCAAAAAGGCGGATATAGGGAAGCAAGTGACCAAAGCTCCTAAAGGTCCTTCTCCCAGGAAGAGGAAACAAACAAAACCTGCCCAGTCACCGCAACCGAAGAGAAGGAAGACTCAACCGAAGCGAAAGCTTGTCATCCCTTCATCTTCGAGTGACTCAGAAGGCGAGAGTTCGGATTCGGACGGCTCTCAACCAGGCGAAACCCCTCTAAGAGGCAACACCCCACCCCGATCTCCTACCCCAGACATGGAAATCCATAACTCACCCATTCCTTCACCCACTCAAACAATCCCTACTTCCATTCCCACCATAAACCCCACTACCACTATTCCTCCAACCTCTTTCCCTATACCACCACCCATTTTCACAACTGCAACCGAAACACCACCTGTAACCGAAACCCCACCCGTAACCGAACCACCTCAAACCGAAACCCAGCATACAACCGAACCTACCCACACTCAACCACCACCCGAAACTACCCCAACCAACACTCAACCTGAACCTACAAAAACCACCACACCCCCAGCTTCACCACCCCCACCATCTCCAGATCATGCCTCTGATGGAGATAACCCGTTTCTTGGTGGTGAAAACATGACCTTCGATTCGGTCTACTTTAGTCCGTTTCAAGTTCAAAGTGACGAAGAGGATGATGCTCCAGTGACAAAGAAGCATCTTAAGGAGCTTAACGAGAAGGTTGACTTACTTCTTGCGTCATCCACCAACAACCAGTCCTCTCTCTCTGAAGCCGCTCTTCAGAAGATTGTTGATGCCTTCTCCAGGGCTCAGCATGATTCGGTAGCTTCAGCCACTGCCGCCATAAACGCCTCTACAAAAGCCTGTGAGGCTGCGACCGCAAAAGTCGATAAACTATTCTCAGACGCCTCTACCCTGTTGAAGTCCTTACAGGAGAGCGCTGATGTCACCAAGACAACGTTGGAACCAATCGTTCAACAATTGGCCACGTTCGTCTCCACGGAGTTGACATCGTTCGCTACCCTTCGCCAATCCATAAGCGACGACAACTCGGCCCTTCGCGCCTCCATTAATGAGCGCCTCGCTAAGCTTCAAGAGGATCTCGCAGCTGAAAACTCCTTGATGGACGTTCTGGCAAGCAAAACCACCGCCCTCAAGGTCAAGAGCACTCAGCTTTCACACTCACAAAAACAGCTTGAAGCTCTTCGATCCGAAAGGGAGGTCATAAAAACATGTGTTTCGGATGTACACGCTGCCCTATCTAATATCCTGGAAGCACACGATCCGATTCTCAACCATTCGGTGAGGCGAACCCTTGCTGAAAAACTTGCTCCTGCCCTGGACCTTCTCAGCAAAATTGAGGGCATACCTAGTTTCGTGTCCAATCCGAAACAAGGGGGAGAAGGGAAGAAGTCCGGATCGAAACCACCTCCTTCCTCCAAAGCCACTCACACAACCGAACCACCTCCGACTGGTCAAACTTCGGGTTCGGGTGTGAAGGATAAAGGGAAGAACATAGCTGAGGAAGAAGATGAAGATGAAGATAAAGAAACCATTGCGGACATGTTGAAACGTAAAAACAGTCGCAGTGCTGATGATGATGTCAATCGTGTGGCGCGAGAGGCTGAAGAAGCCGAACGCAAGAAGAAAGAAGCCCACGATCTCCTTGAGAGCAGGAAGACTCTATTCCCTGCCTGGACTCGGGAGCGAATGATTAAGGAGGCCATAGATACTCCCAGCATCCTATGGCTCGAGCCGGTGATTTCCTTCGACTGCTATAATTCTGTCGATTCGCAGTTCGACATGCCGTTGACTCGAAAGGCGTTTATCTTCCACGCCTTCTCCAATATTTTTGAAGTCCCTCATCCGAATTCTGAGGTTGATAGGGAGCTGATCGATTTCTATCTGAAGGCTGCTCGTCCTCAGTATCTAACATGGAGCGCCCAGAAGATAGTGAATGTTCGGGTATTGAAGCCTTATACCGAAGGAAGATTCATCAATGTTCGGTTCAAGGTGATTCGAGGGTCTGCAAGAACTGAACATCTTATATCCCTGGCAGATCTACCGAACCTAAATCCTCATGATTGGATCATATTGCATAACATCCTCTTGACGAATGAAGCTGAATATGGTCCGATTATAGACCATCTCAAAAGGATGTTAGTCTGTTACATCATGGAGGTAGCCCTAATGGATCAGGAGGTAGCCACCATCTTCAAGAAGAAACCGAAGATTGCTCCTGTGGGATCGGCCAGTGATCTCAATCAAATGAAAATGGGCAAGATCGACCCGAGACGCAATTCGGTCATGTTCACTAGAGCAGAAGGACAGAAATGTCTATTTGCTTTAGCTGACAAACATCTTTACACCACTGCTTGTCTAGAGCACGTGTTGACGATCATCCGAAGGTGTAAAGAGAATGCAGCGGATGATGTTAAATACTTCGAAGATATGATCCAATGGTACATCAGGTTTAGACAGACGATACTGGCTCTTATCTCGCGTCTGTTTAATACCGTGAAGAAGAAAGTACATGCCACCGCTGCTGGCCCAAGTAACAAGTGAAGATCTCGCTCCAATTGACGCAAAGGGGGAGATTGTTGGGTTGAAGATTCGTTCAAGGATTGCGTCATTGGGCTCGGCTATTAGTCCATTTATTTTGTACTCCGGTTTTGGGCCTGTCCAACCGAGAGCCCGTTAGGTTTATTATATAAGTATATGCTTGCATGCATATTAGGTTAACGATCTAGAAGACGATAGTATTACGATAGCATTACAGTTTTCTCTCTTTATCGTTCCTGTAAACCTACTAATCCTCTACAGTTGATGTTCTTAATCGAGCTCTTCTGAGGGTTTATTTTTAATCATTCGACTCGTTTGATTCATTCTTGACTTGTTCTTTATTTCCGTGTTCTTGCTGTTTAATATTTATTCACCTATTTAAGATCTAATCGATCTTCAAGATTAAGTTTTAATCTCATCATTTGTCTATGATCCTTACATTGTGATGTAGATCAATTGAACATGATTCTAATGATACTCATTTCTCAATCCCAAATCCTTATTTTAAATGTGAGATCCCCGATTCCTATCATTTACCAAAAAATCTGTTAGATTTTAAAATTTTATGCAATGTTCCTCTTGTAATGATTATGCACAAAGTCACCAAAACCTTGTCACCAGTCATTACAGAGTATTCCAAAGAAGGTCAACTTCTATGGAACGGAAGTCTCATATTCAAAGTACATTGCTTTGAACATCTTTCTTGCATCAAGGTTTCCTAATCATACATAGATTGAATAACTTCCACCTATGGAATCATTTCCATAGTCCCATTTTGACTATCACTTCCGAACAAGAGTTACTTCTTTTCAGAATATGTCAATATGGTCCTTTCCGACAACTTACATCATACTTCCAACTTTCCCTGAGCAACCAATCTTTGGCGAACCTCAGATTGTCCTCGATAATTGCTTAATCACTTTAGTCATATCCAGTTCTATACTTTTCCCTTCTCAATGCCTTAAGCATGTGGAAAATTTAGAAAAGATGAATATTATAGCACATGCAATCGATCCTATATCCGAAGCATATGGGACACGATTCATGATGTTTGACATAAAGACATGATACTAGACCAGTCTTTTGCTACAATATTTTTTATTTGCCATGTTTTAAAATTTTAACTATGAAGAGGGATGCCGTAATCATAATCGAATTTTGAAAACGCAATATATATTGAATTTCTTCAAGTTGAACCATTCCAACATAAAATTCATATATATATATATATATATATATATATATATATATATATATATATTCTTGACTAAAGATGATTAAAATCTCAATCTATGCTTTAGAATTGAAACGAAGTATAATTTCCTCTCCCTTAATTATAGCAAAACAACTTTTCAACCCCTGCAACTTCACGAATTGAAACTTTGTTTTCTATAATTAACATTGCTAACTTGCAACACAAAACGTAATAATCATGCTCCCACTAACATGATGATTATCAGCATAACACTTATGCTCCCACTAGCTCTGACATATTTCCAGAAATCTGCTGGACTTCTGAAATTTAGATTCATACACCCTTTCTTAGATAGCTCACATGTGTGTCTAAACAATTTTCAGAACTATGAAAAGGGATACCGTAATCATAGTCTTAATTGTTTAGATGGTTGCCATTTCTCACAAGTCCATGTTAGTGTGCCGGTGAACCACACGCGCTCCACTAACGACTTTTCAAAATGCAAATAACACAATTGATATCTACATAAAATCTACTTAGTGAAAGCGTTTCCTCACCATCATTTTCATGAGTCGGAGAGAAACCTTATGACACTTAGATTTTATAGTGTATGAGTTCCTATCCATGTGAATTTGTCAAAACCATAATCACAAGATAAGGTTAGTGACAAATTCAGCCTTACATGGATTAAACTTGTTCAATCTTAGTTTCTTGTCACCTTGGTAGCACAAGGCCCACCAATGCTTCCAAGTTGAACTCTGATAACTCACATGCAAATTCAACTTATTTGAAGTAGGTACAGAAATAAGAATTATGTCAACACGATAGGTTGCAAACCTTAAGTCGTGTGCTAGTGATAAATTACAGGTTTTACTCTTGATTAAATCTTGAAACTCTTTCAGGATCTTTAAGGCTCCTACTGTCCCCTTGACATATAAGTTTCCCCAGTCAAGAACCATTCCTTGACAAAACAAATATTCAAGGGATAGTGCGGATTCTTATCAAGACTAACACTTCACACAATTGGTCTTAGTTGGTCTTTGTCTCATTCAAGACATCACAACTTACCAATCTCAAATGTACAAGAGTAGAAAACATTTTACTCTTACATTTGACTAGTGTTAATAAATCTTCCTTTATGTCACTCAAAGTTACAATCTTGGAGTATGACTCTAAGAATTGTTTTGGAACGAAGTATGACTCATCTTCTTGATTTTAACCAATCCAACAATTCATGACCTCTCTTCTTAGCCATAACAATGCACTAAGACCTCCTTAGAGTATGAATTTGTGATATGGTTTCATAATCATTAAGATGATCATGAAATACAATACTAAAGTACTCTCCCATCCTTTCAGATTTGAGAAACTTTTATCTTTCTGCCTAATTTGATTCTTCTCATTTGTTTTGTCATACATTGTAACCTTTCCAATGTTACAGAATTATACTTAACCTCATAAGTATAATCATATTTAATAATCTTTAGTAAATCATGACAAATCAATCTTTGTGGTGGACCTTGACCAGCGCACACCCAGTGTACCTAATTCCTTAGTCTTTCAATTGACTCACATATACATGTGATCAAATAATTAGTCTTAATTTTCAAAGATGAAAATTCTCATTCATCATACAATGCAACTTGTATGATTCCAAGTTTCTTTCCAATTGAAACTTGGGTGATGAAAAACTTTCTTTATTCGGTAAATTCAGACACTACCACAAATGAAGGAATCAAATCCACTTTCCAATATTGCTATTACTGGAAACATATAAGCAACAATTTTCCACAGATGCCATTGTAAGGATATTTTTAAAATAAATAAAATTAAAACCCTTTTTTTTCTTTTATTTTAAAACTTTGCGGAAACACTTATCCTTACAATCCACATGAAAACCTTGTTGTTATCTATTCATAAGCAATATATTATAACGCTTAAGCAACAACTCAAAATTCTGATTACCGAACCATGCGATCGAAACCCACCTTCGCAATCAGAATCAACATTTACTTACTTTAAGCTTCCTATCTTTTCTTTGATTCTTAAAAACATCAACATGTGACCCATTCACATTATGTAATAAGAATCTCCAAATAGAAACTTAATAGAGTTAGTCAGTGGACTTTAACTGAAGTAGAGTCAAACTTTTTGACTTGATCAATCTTATGATCTTTCAGGTAAATATGGCAGCTTTGCAATCAGTGTCCCTCCCTTTGGCAATAAAACATATAGACCCTTTGGTAATGGCACATGAGACTATCTCAGACTTAGCCTTTCTCTTTACCATTTGGTCAACCGAGTTGACTATGGCCGATCCCTTTCCATTGGGAAGAGAAATCCTTTTCTAGATATCCAGTGCTACCATTGTCAATGTCCATTTAAAGTTTGGGAAGTTGATCTTCTAACAAAATTTGCTTTACTAGTGTTCCAAATCATTGCTGATTCCGCAGCACCAAGCAAATAGATAAGATCATTAAGGGTCATGTCATAGTCTATCTCATAGTAGTCCTAAAGAGACTCATTATGTTACTAAGAAAGTGATTGAACATCCAACTTTCACGAGACTTTGACACCCAACTCTCCCGGCTTGTCAATATGTGACTTTATCTCCAAGATGTGAGCACACATAGACTATGCTTGCCAATAGGGATTGAGTGACTTTAAACTTTTCAAGAACTTGTGGGTGAGGGAGAATAATTGGAGGAGGTGGAGGAAGTGAAGCATGATGTTGAGGGACACCATCTTCAAGAGATTTGGGAAGATCATAGTTGTCTGAACCAGACATCTATAATGGGAGAAAATTAAGTTAGTTGATTCAAAGTCCTTAATATAACACCCAATATGAAATATTAAGGCTAGGACCCAACACAATATTTTATAATTTGGAAGAGGGATGCCGTAATCCAAGCTATAAAATATTTGAAGGTAGACGAATGACGATTCATCAATATCCACCATGAAAAACGAAATAATTTATTAGGTTTTAATTGGATTTGAAATTCCTAGAGCTTTTGAGATTGATTGAACTTTTCAATGGCATGTTTCAATCTCGAGTGTGCCCTCTCAAATTTTGTGACTGGGATGCCGAGGATCACAAAACAAGGTGTGAATAACCATACCAATTCACTTGGTGCCCTTAATATTATCACCCAATCAATGTGCCGGTTAACCACACACGCTCCATTGATCTATGACAAACATTAAGTCACCCTTCGTGATCCTTACTAGTCCACGTTAGTGTGCTGGTTAACCACACACGCTCCACTAACGACTTGGTAAGGTACAAAGTGTGAATTCCATGGGCTAGCACCAAATTCACATTTTTCCTAAAGTGACTAAGATTGGGAATTAAATAAAACATTTAGTTACTTTATAATAATCATTATACTTTTAATGAGAATTTAAAGTCATTGTCCTACCCATTCGGCTAACGACCCTCCACCAGTCAAGCAAACGGTGGGTGAGAGTGGACACCCATTAAGTTGCCATTTTATATGCAACAACCTTATACCCACCTTATAGACCGGCTTCGTGAATGAGGCCTACTAACAGTAAAACGACTTGTTCTTATACATATATATAATAATTAACCATTAATGTTATAAATAGTATAAGTGTTGAATTTTAACTTTTAAAACTCTAAGATGTGGAATTAAAGTTTGTGTGAGACTTTACAAGTTCCAAAACTTGAGGGCAAGTTTTGAACAATTCATAAACTTTTGGATATTCATAACTTATGAGTTTTAATTAAGTGTTTAAAACTTTTAATGAAGAGTCTCTTGGAAATCCATAACTTGAGGACAAGTTATGAAGTCCATAAAAGCATTTATTAGAAAAACTCTTCAAAAGTGTAACTTATGACTTCTTAAAAAAAACATTTAAAAGAAAAAACTTTTGGAATTCCATAACTTGAGGACAAATTATGAATTCCATTGAAACACATTAAGATGAAGAATTAACTAACAAACAATTTGCAAATAATTCCTATGATCTAACAAAACTCATATGAACATGAACATCCACATCAACAATTTCAAGAATCATATGAACACATATAAACTTGAAATTTTGATTATAACTTTGAAATTGGTCCACCATCATCATTACACATCAAAAAAAGGTTTTATGAGTCCAAAACAGTTTAAGGTAATGATTCTAGACCAATTCCAGCACCAAAACTCGAAGATATGTTGTCTGGGGGTCCAACTCATCGAGTGCATGAACCAACTCGCCGAGTTGGATGAATTTTTTCTTGGACTCGGCGAGTCTGCTGTGCAGACAGCACATAAACTTCGATTTTCAGCAATTTGCATCAAGTATTCAAGAAAACAAGCCTGGATCTGATACCACTGTTGGGTTTTGAGCAATCTAATACTTCCTAAGTGTGCATGCAACCCTAATAAACCTTGGATCTATGTTTTCTTCTAAAATACATGCAAATAATAATTTCCAAGGTTTCTTCCTAATTAGCATAGCATAAGGATTATGAATCATAAAAGTACTAGTAGAAATACATACCTTTTGATGATGGTTGATTGTTTGGAGTTTGAGAGCCAAGCACCAATAGTGTGAATGCCTCAAATGGAATCACAAATCACCACAAACACTTGGAAAACTTTGAGAGAGTAGTATACTTTCTTATGGAATCGGCCACCACTAAGTCTCACACAACTAGAGTGTCATTTCTTGCATCATATGCTTCTTTATATAGTGTGCATGGTTAGGGTGAAACCCTATTAACCCATGTCTTTTCCTTTCCAAGGATCCATGGGTTAAAAGCTCCATGGATCATCCATGGACTTCCATATTAGCTTAGCCCATTAACAAATGAGTATTAACCCACACTATATAAAATATAATAGCCCATAATTTAATCAGTCTTCTTTTTAATCTCTAAAATAATTCATAATTAATTTAAGACTAAAACTAATTAAATAACATGACTCCATATTAATATATTATAACTTATAATATATTAATAAATAGTAAGTATACAATTCTCATAAAATTATCCATAAATCGTTTGGGTGAAGTGCAACCCAAATGGACCATGTCGGGCCGGGTCAAGTATGTACCAAATATGTTATGGACTTAGACACATTATCCAACAGTTGTGGCATATACCCACCATGATGCCTATAAAACACAAAACAAAAATCATCAGAGACTCACTAGAGCATACTCATACTCGATCACCCATCCCTACTTGTTCCTTAGTATCCTAAGGATTCTTACTTGGGTTGTGTATAAATCCGGTGCTTTTAGTTGTATGGGCCTAATACTACCTTCCACACCAATCTGTAGTCACCCAAAGTCCTCGTCCTAGGATCACAATTCACAAGTACTCCAACTCTCATGAATAACATAATACACTCTTAGTAGACCTCTTATATACTCATCTAGGTATCTCTCCTAGATTATTGTAACACCTAGTTCCTGGTACGTATTTAAATTCAAGTAACTCCATTGTTTTCTCTGGGACTCGGCAAATGGGAGGCCCAACTCGTCGAGTAGACTTGACTTTTGATCAGGAGGTTAAGTGACCTACTCGATGAGTCGGGAGACCGACTCAGGGAGTAGGACTATCTAGATGAAACCTTAATATTTGGGTTCGCACCCTATTTAAACAACTTATAACACCATAAACCAGCCTCCATTATCCCAACCAACCTAGAGAATACCCTAACCCGAAACCCTAGACATTATTGTGTGTTCTTGATATTTGGTACTTTTTTGTGTGTTTTTGAAGGTGGAAAGGAGGAAGGAAGCTAGGGAGTTCAAGTAGAAGGAAGAAGATCCAAAGGTTTTACTCCATTCTCAGCTCATTCAAGGTAAATCGGAGATTTTTGTATGTAAAATAGTTTTGAAAAATATTATAATTAAGGTGGTCAAAACAGTCCGTGAATAGTCCAAAATGTTTCTGTTAAAAGTTGATTTTTGTATTTAGGTTATAAATGTTTGAACACAACACTTGTTTTTGCTATTTTGAGTGTATATTATCGGATCTACATGTTTACATGTAATATATATAATAACACATACTTTTCTCCTGGTTTTTTCATGAAGATCTAAGTGATAAACTTCATGTTCAAGTGAAGATCTAAAAGTTAAACACATAACACAATGGTATATTATCGGATCTACATGTTTACGGGGGCATGAAGCTCACCTTGGGGTTTTTGAGACGTAGAAGAAGAAGATGACACTTTGAAGCTAGCTTGAGTTTTGGTGAGATCTCGAAACAGAGGTGGTTCTAAGGTCCAAAATCACAAAAATAAAGTGTAAGGGAAAGATCATAGCATAACTTGAAGTAAAATATTTGAGTTTTAGTCAATAAGTTACCAAGTTTGTAAACCATTGAAGAAGATCACTTTGAAACTAACACGTGCACACACACCCACAATATTGTTGGAGAGGAAAGAAGATGGGTGGAACTAGAGGTTTTAAGAGAAACTAGATGATGTTCTTTAGAGTAAAGAGAGAAAATGAGTTGGATGAAAGTGGTGGGGGGAAGAAAAATGGGGTGTTTGGCCAAATTAAAGGAGGAGAGGGGAGAGAGAGATGTATGGAAGTTTGTTGGACAATTACTCAAGCCTAGATACATGGTGGGTAAGAGCTTGGAGGCATGGGGGTTAAAGTTGTGGTGGCATGCATAGAAAATTCACCATTTTGTCTTCTTCTTTATTTTTTTACTAGCCCACCCTAACCGGCCCAAGGTTGGCCCAAAAAAAATATTTGTGGTCTTGATTTAGCTTGGCCCACTGAAGGTTTTGGCGCATTGATGCTTACTAGGGGTTTTCGGCCCAATTAGGGTTTTTTTTGATTGAGAATTTGTGTATAAGGCCCCAAAATGATTGGGCTTGGCTTAATGGATCTAGTTTTGGTTTTGAATCAGAATATATGAAAGTATGAACTTAAATGGCACCGTAGTTTGAATTTTACTAGTTGGGTCCTTATAAGTTTACATGGAGGAATCATCTCGTATACGGATTAAGATCTAACTTTAATTTGCTAGTTGTGACATGATCCCCCCGTTAGAGGGAATTTCGCCCCGAAATTCGTCCTAAAGCAACAGATCGAGTAGTAAGGAAATGGTACGGGTATCTCGGGTTCGCTTTTCTATGCTTTCCCAAAACGTATTATCTCTTTTCGAAATAGGGCTTTTAGTAGTACATGATCACTAACTTGGGATTCCAAGGACTTCTGTCTCTCTGATGATTTCGGGACTGGTGACAGAATTATAGGGTACTTGCCCTTTGGCTACCTTGGTGTTGATCATCTCAGCCCAACACAAAGGTATTCCGCCTTTGCGTCCTATATGGTGAAGTGAATGGATGGTCATGGTTAATAATCATCGTGTATTTGACGCCCCAAAAGTAGTGCCTCTAAGCCTTAAGGCGAACACCGTTGTCACCAGGTTAAAGTTGTGTGTGGTATTGTTGGCCTTGTATTTCTTAATTTGGCATGGGAGTTTTCTTACTACGGGGTTCTGAACTAGTGGGACGTCGATCTTTGCTTGTTTTTTGAGGGTGGGTCGAGTAAGTCTTCGATTCGGGATAGGGAATATCGATGCTTGAGGATGGTTTTGTTTGATTCTTAGTAGTCAGTGGTATTATGGACACTTAATCTTTCCTATTTGTGAGTCGGATAGGTGTTCTTTGAGGTTCAAGTCTTGGTTTGATAACCCTCATACTTACTGGGTCGTTCCATCGACCGGATACCTTTGGTGTTTATGTTGGTGCTAAGTGGTCTTGGTGATCTGGCTTTGAGAAAGGCTCCATGCTTTGAGTCGATCTCCGAACTCAACTTGCCATGGAGGTGATATTTCCGAAAAGACTTTGGATACATCTTAGGGGGGTTATAAATCTCTAGGTTACCCTCATTGCCCTTTGCTCCTTGTTTCTTATCCCTATTATGGGCTAGGAAAGAGCATGGTATTTTGTTGCACGGGTACCTAAGGGTCTAGATGTCCGTGATAATTCGAGTATTGTCGTTATATGTTGTAGGGGTTTCGTTAATCGATTGGTTAAGGTGAAGAGTCTCGTTGGTAAATGAATTTTGTATGGTGAGGATCAAGTCATCCCATGTCAATTGAAATCGTTGGGCTCCTTATTGTAATACATGTTGGATTGATCTGAAAGGGATGTTTGTTTGAAATGATAGTGTGTTCTACGTACACGTCTGTAATGTTACCAATTTCGTCCTTGGTATTACTATTGTGGTTATTTCGTTCTAAATTTTTGGGTGTCCTAGTAATACGAGTGCCTTTGTATAATCGATGTGATTTCGTAGTCTGATTTCTATTAGACCTCTCTATGATGGTTTAATGTAGCCTAGCCGTACATAATTTATGATTGAAGAGATTGTAGACTGAGTGGTCATGCCCAAAAACCACAATTAGGCAAGAAATAGGAATTATGGCGGAACTACGCACTCTAAGCTAGTAGAATCTTAATTACCCATGACCTTACATTTACACTAAGTTAGAGTGAGTGATTTGGGAACGTACCAAAAATCTCGATAGGGTTCCTCGTTGCCCCTTCCATGTCTATTTGCTAAACTCCTCCTGGTCCTCCATCATTTTTCTCTGTTGGACAATTCCTTTGAAGTGTCCCGTTTCACCGCTTGTGTGGCATACTATACTTACTTCTGGGTTGAGGGTTGGAGTGACGCATGGGTTCGGGGCCCTACATGAAGGGTTTTGAGCATTCTAACACTCCTATGGTGTACATGGAACCCTATAAACCTTTGATCTATGTTTTCTCTATTACACATGCAGATATATATGATATTCCAAGGTATTGCTCTAACTAGCATAATATGAAGTACATATAATTGAAATTCTAGTAGAATTACATACCTCTTTGTTGTAGCTTGACTCCATGGAGCTTAAGAGCCTAGTGCCTCAAATGTGACACCTTAAATGGTTCACACAACACCACCAACATCTTGGAATAACTTTGGAGAAAAGGTTCCTATGCTTAAATCGGCTAGCCCTCATGTGTACACACACTAGTGCCAATTTCTTGAGCCATGGGGTCCTTATATATTGTGGCTATTAGGGTTACACCATGTAAACACTCATGTATTTCCATATTCTTCATGCTCCATGGGTTAAAACCTCCATGGAGTATCCATGGGTTACTCCATGGGTTTAGCCCAACATGAAGAACTATGGGTCACAAGCCCACATATATAAAAAATGAAGGATTTACACAATCAATCGACATATAATTAATTAGTCTCCTTTTGATCACAAAGTTAATTCGAAATTAATTCTTGATCAATACTAATTAAATAATATGATTTCATATTAATATATTAGAACTTATAATATATTAACAAATCATTAATATCCTTTTATCACAAAAGTCTATCCAAATTGTTCCGATGCCATGCAACCCAAATGGACCATGCCAAGCCGGGTCGAATACATACCAATAATAATTTGGGCTTAGACATCTAATCCAACACTACAGTGGTTGGATGTGTGCCCCTTCTTGTTTCGTCTTTTGCAATGAAATTCCCGACAGACTCCCTGATGATGGTGCTGCACTTGCTGTAGAGCAAGAGGTTTCCATGATACGATCTTCTCGGAGCTAGGGTAGGGGGCCAGTAGGGGTAGGGGCTGCTACAACTTGTTTCCTTTTAATAGGCCCTTGAGTCGATTCGCTTCCTTTCTTGTTCTCTATCTTTCACTTCATGACCTTAGGTTTGGAGTTTGGGGTGTCTTGGCCAATTGTCCCTCGTTGGTTTCCTTGGTTGTTACTACGGTTGGAGTTACCGACACCATTTTCGTTTTTGTTTGGGTTATTGGCGTTGAGTTGTGCCATGACGGTGGTCACGGTAGCTGTTATAGCGGCTTGGAAGGTTGTGGGGTCCATCTGCAGAATTGGTGTTTCGACGGCTAGCTGGTTATTTCTAGCCATATGTCATCTATGATTATAGATATGAACTTATGAATGTACGCATATAAATCACATGTTTTTTGTATGATTCTCGTTGTTTTGACCTACATCCCTATGATGTATTAATGATAGTATGAAGAAATAGGTGTTGTACAAATGTTAAGTTACACTAATAGATTATAGATATCCGATCCTTAAGTTGGCTCAGGTTACGCGAGTTCTTGGAGGGCGTACGTCTCTTGATTTACTACTACTAGTGGTGATGAATTACATGGTAAACGTAGGACTTAGTGCGAATAGTGTAATGACTCTCATATGCCTAAATAGCGTACAAGGTGTCCAACCATTTCGCTCATTTCACGAGTGGCCTCTTCTGCTCTCTGCTCTTCTAAGTTTGCCTTAGCCTTGGCTTTAATGAGTTGTCGCCTTAGGGTGATCACCTTTTCCTCTAGGGCGTAGTCAGTTGGTAAGGTCCTCCTGTGCTGTTTACTGATTCGGTATTGCTTCCGAGTGTTAAGGCTCGCTAAGGATCTCTCCGACACCTTCATCCATGTCTGACTCCTCATCAGAATCCTCTCCCTCATGGTTCATCTCTTGGTATTCTTCAGGAACCATTTATGGGTTCTCCCCTTGCACTTCTTATGGTTCACCCTCGATCCATTCGTTGGCTATTACTACAGGGTAGTAGGGGTCTTCGAGGTGAAGCTCAGCCATGTTGCCTTCACGAGAGTGGAAGTATGGGATACATGTAGAAAATTTAAGTGTGGAGGTCATATGGTATTCTAAAGTACTACTATCGCATTACATGTTTGATCATAGGATTTCCTGGTGTACGAAATAGATGATTTTGTTAGACTTGTTGCTATTGTTTGGTATCATAAAATACTCCTGTAGTATTTTAAACTTTAGGTTTGCTTCTAATGCTCCTTTGCATGTAAGGTTTGATAAATTTTAGATTCGTTGCAACACTACCCTCCCTACCAAACACATGTTGGACGTATCGCGATTAAATATAGTTGATCAGGCTATGTTTATCCAATATATGATTACATAACAGCCTAGGTTTGACTGTAGTGTTCAATATCTAAATACTTTTGTTTTGTTCTTATTAGATACGGTTCTAGCAAGTATGTATAATTTTAGAAGATACTTATATTCTTAAGGTATACTTTTAGTCAGAGTGTTTTTAGTCCAATTGTATTTATAGTTGAATATCTTCTATGTTAGATATACTAGTTCACTATAAACAATTCTCTGATACCATTCTGTCACCCCCCAAATCGGGACGGCAGCAACGTCCGGGGGCGGGTGACTTCATGTACTGTATCATAACAATTGATCATGAATGAACCATAGCAACCAAACATCATACATTGGAAATACACACTTACATAGTTTAAATGTTGAATTGGTTTATCAGTTAAACAAAAGTAAGAAAAGTAAAATTTCTTGAAGTCGTAACACTTGATCTCATAGCTGAGCTTATTACCTGTTACTGGATCCCTGAGAATACAAGTCGTTTTGAAAAGTGTCAACTAAAAAGTTGTTGAGTTCATAAGCATTTTTATATAAAATGGTTTTGTATTTGTTTAGAGTAGTTCTCCTAGTACTTTCTGAAATCCAATATTTCTATAAAAATAATTTGTAAGTCTCATTCTAAAACTGTGAATATATGCATGCCTGTCCAAGGTTATATCTTGTTTGCAAAAGTGAAGCAAATATTCCCAGAAAATCTGATATTTTTTAAAAGGAAATGGTTTGAAATATTTGTTTCTGATCTTATATTAATGCATGTGTGTTAATGTTTCCAAGAATGGAAAGAGAATGATCCCAGACAACCCGATGTCATTTGCGTAAGAAAAAGGCTGGAATCTCAACCCCCGAGGTTGAGTACCAACGCGTATAGGTTACCATTTTATCCAAAAACAAGGTTTCTCCATAAATTTTATAATGTTAATTCCTCTAGGTGAGCCGTTATAACTATAATAGATAAGGACAATTTCGCCTGTCATGGCGTTTTTCGGACGCCGACGGAAAATGGTAAGATTTTTGTCACCATAGACTAGCCTAGTCTAACTGTAGTGAATAACTCATGTGTGGGGTGTCACCCCCGTATAGATCTATAAACAAACTCCCACTCTCCCTCCAAGAGACTCTGATTATAATTACAGGCTACGATCGTACACTCAATACGTGTCAACCGACACGTCTCACTAGATCCTTAATCGAATTTACGCAGAAAAGAAATAAAAACATATAAGGTATATTTCAGGCCCAATAAGCATGTAAGTGGATAGATAAGGCCCAATATACATGTATATTATTACTAGGCTCAAAAGGAATATGAATGTATATCCCGGACCCAATATTCATATAAAAGGACGACTAAGGCTCATTCAACATGTATACTATTTCCAGGCCCAGTAAGGACGTGAATATATATATATATATATATATATATATATATATATATATACAAGCTAGCATGTCTAGATGTTTTAAAAGTATATATAAGTTATAAAATCTTGCATCTAACACAAGTATAAGAGGTTTTAGCATGATAAAAATAATATCTTGTTTTTGACCTTTCTGTCCCAGTTTTTAGAAAAATTATAGAAAATCGTCATAAGTTGAAATTTGGATCCGTAAACTCTGATATTTTGGAAAATGAGTCTACTATATTATTATTTTTTATTGAGATTTTTAATGGCCTCAAACCAGTGGGAAAATGTTCATCTTCACCGAATGGTCCGAAATTATTCATGAAATGATAGGAAGTTTTGTAAAAATCACCAAAAATTGTAGAAAAATCGTATGAACGTGTGCGAGTAGTCATTTTTTTAGGTATGGACCTGAGATATTTTCATGTAAAATAGTTTTGAAAAATATTATAATTAAGGTGGTCAAAACAGTCCATAAATAGTCCAAAATGTTTCTATTAAAAGCTGATTTTTGCCTTTAGGTTATAGATGTTTTAACACAACACTTGTGTTTGCTATTTTGAGTGTATAATCTCAGTTCTACAAGTTTACATGTAATATATATAATAACACATACTTTTCTCATGGTTTTTCATGAAGATCTAAGTGATAAATTTCATGTTCAAGTGAAGATCTAAAAGTTGAACACGTAACACATTGGTACATGCAAATATCCAATGGTTAAACAAGAGTTGACTTGTATCCTCCCCCCAAAAACATGAAAAATACGAAAGATATAGGAGTATGAATCTCACCTTGGGGTTTTTGTGATGTAGATGAAGAAGAAGATGAAACTTTGAACCTAGCATGAATTTTTGTGAGATCTCGAAACAGAGGTGGTTCTAAGGTCCAAAATCACGAAAATGAAATGTAAGTGAAAGATCTTAGCATATCTTGAAGTAAAACATTTTAGTTTTAGTCTATAACTTACCAAGTTTGTACACCTTTAAAGATGATCAATTTGAAACTAACAAATGCACACACACCCACGATATTGTTGGAGAGGAAAGAAGATGGGTGGAACTTGAGGTTTTAAGAGAAACTAGATGATGTTCCTCAGAGTAAGGAGAGAAAATGAGTTGGATGAAAGTGGTGGGGGGAAGAAAAATGTGGTGTTTGGCCGAATTAAGGGAGGAGAGGGGAGAGAGAGATGTATGGAAGTATGTTGGACAATTACTCAATCCTAGATACATGGTGGGTAAGAACTTGGAGGCATGAGGGGTAAAGTTGTGGTGGCATGTATAGAAAATTCACCATTTTCTCTTTTTCTTCTTTGGTTTTTTATTTTATTATTATCTTTTTGTCTAGCCCACCCTAACCTGCCCAAGGGGCTCTGGGCCAAAGGTTGGCCCAAAAAAATATTTGCGGGCTTGATTTGGCTTGGCCATTGAAGGTTTTGGCTCATTGATGCTTACTAGGGGTTTCGGCCCAATTAGGGTTTTTGGATTGATAATTTGCATTTAAGGCCCAAAAATGATTGGGCTTGGCTTAATGGATCGAGTTTTTGGTTTGAATCACAATATATGAAATTATGAACGTAAATGGCGTCGTAGTTTGAATTTCACTAGCTGGGTCCTTATAAGTTTACATGGATGAATCATCTCGTACATGAATTAAGATCTAACCCTAATTTTCTAGTTGTGACACCGATCCTCTACTTGGCCCAAGACACACCCATCCATATAAACCATTAGGGCCCAAGTATCAAAGCCAAAAAAGATGGCCCAATACCTGAAGCCCAAAGATCGAAAATCAAATAGGGGTTGTACGCGGGGCGTACCCCTTCAGTACACTGGATGTGCATCGCCTTGAATTGAGCCATTACGGGGGCTTGACTCCAAACATGGGGTGTACAGCCACTTAAGTGGGGCATACCCTCGCATGAATTAAAACTTCCATAAGTACTTAATGGATTAAGCACTTAAGCTCAAACTTTAGATACACAACTCAAATGTGCTCCAGAACCATAAAGTCTCAAACTTTAAGACTTTGGTCGACCAAAAAGGGCTTAATTCATGGTCTTAATCCATTAAGACCTCTTACAAAGAACTAGGGACCAAAACTAGCTCAAGGGACCTCATTTTTATGCCTTAGGACCCATCCTAGGGTTTGAAAAGACAACTTAACTCGACCAAAACAAATCATGCACAATATTGGGACTCTTGGGGCAAGAAGAATGCCAAAAAGTAGTTAAAACAACATCTACATAATTCTAGCATAAATGTAGAAGCTTTATACCTTCTAAAGCTTCCAAAGATGGTGATAACCCCAAATCTACAAGTTTGATTCCTTCATTGACTCCTTGATGCTCTTTCTTCTCATTCAATCACACCAACAACACACTTTAGGCTCCAAAACTCTCTCTTATGGACTAGGGTTTGCTAAGAACGGTTTAAATACTTGGAGGCTGAAAAGATGAGAGGAAATGGTCTATAAGATGCTTAAATACTCCACAAACCCTAAAAGTTAGGGTTTCACTCCGACACTCGTATGCCCAGCGTACTACACTTAGCGTACTCAGATGTACGACCAACGTACAACTCAAGTCCCCAAAATCACCATTTTGCCACTAAGGCCTCCTTTTGCCACTTCTTTCCAAACCAAGGGCCAAAATGACGTAATTCAAAGTCCATGGGATGAATTTGAAGTTACTTGAAAGACGGGATGTTACATTTAATAAGATGTTAAAAAACAAATACTTAAAGATATTAGTTTAAAAGTTTAAGATGTTTAAAACAATTGTAGCCATAAGTTTGGTCATGTTCTGAAGTCTCGTCAAGATAATGAGTTTGTTAGTTGCAATAAAAACTATAATCTAGAAAACAAATAAGTTTTAAAGAACATAGTGACATATAAACAATTGTTTTTAATATTATTGGTGTCATACTATCATAATAAAAGAGATTCATAATTTATAATAATGATAGTTAGTTTATGTGTGATCAAATATCTGTTACAAAGTAAAAGCTCTACGAAAGGAAAAAAAAATTTAAAATAATTCGGGTAATTCAGGTATACCTGACCTGAAAAAATAATCGGGTTACCGAATACCCGAAAAAATTAACCCGATACCCGATTAACACGACCCGATTTACCTGTACTCGAAAAAATTAGGCGGTTAATTCGGGTATCGTGTATTTTCGACAGGGCTATATATATATATATATATATATATATATATATATATATATATATATATATATATATATATATATATATATATATATATATAAAGGGAGAGAGAGATATTCATATGTAAACAAACAAGTATTGTGTTACTATACAACTAATTCCTTGCCAATTGTTATATATTACTTTCGTGAATTTTAATTAACTAATCAGGGACAATTGAGTAAATTAATCTGTTAAATTAATCCTATAAAATCATGTATCCATTTTTCTTCACCATGGGCATCACTTCCTTCGCAACAACCCACATCGGCGATATTGTTTATTGCTTTCATGTTTCTGACGACGATGTGCTTTTTTGGCAGCACTGTTTTCGGTGACATTTGTCACTTCATCGACGGTCTCCTCCCGCGACACCTTTTACAACGAAGAATTACAGACAATGAGGGACCGTTCAAAACCTTGTAGATTGATGTTTATAAAAGTGGCACAATTAGATAATCAAAATGAATCATGAGTCGAATAGGTCTTTGTTCTCTAGGCAAATAAAACTTCGATGAATTCCTTATTGACCAATTTCTTTGGATAATTTACTGGAAAAGGAACAAGCATATCGATTTTGAGGAATTCCTATTTCTGTCTCTCTTTATATATATATATATATATATATATATATATATATATATATAAAATGTTAGGATCAAATGTGAACGAATAATCAAATTCTAACCGTTAAATTAAAAGAATGAATGAATGTGCATGTGATAACATTTACTATATAATTATTTTAAATTAATTTTAAGGGTATATTATTTAAATTTGTTAACATTAATTGTTGGAAAGTGAGGAGTTTAAGGGTTGCAATTTAAAATATATTTAAAATAAAATTATGTATTTTATATATTTACTTAATTATCGTACTTTTTGATATGAAGTTGACTATTTTACGTATATTCTTTAAGAATAAAATGTAATAATTTTTGCATATTTGATAATTTTTTAGGAATAACTTCATTATTTTGGTTCATTTTGTTGATTATGGTGTCATCATTCTTGTGGAATTAATCATTCATAAAGAATACAAGTTCTATAAGTAGATTTAAAAAAAATATTAAATATGATATTATGCATTCTTAAGTTATCATATTATGCATTCTTAAAGAATACAGATAGCAACCACTCTTTTTGATTATCAAATTGCACATCCTTAGAAGCTACTAAGTCAATTAGAATTTTTATTATATAAATTTCTTCTTAATGGGTGTGTCGTGACTATTATGGTGTGTGTCGCGCGTGTTAGCTACATCGATCCTTCAACTTACTGGCCACATGTTGCATTTTCCATGCTCTATTTTGCCGCTTCTAGAAGCACGCGTTGCGCCCCGTTCACTAGATAACTTTTTTTTTTTTTTTTAAATTGTACATTTGTCATACAAGCTTCATTTTTAACATTCTTTATATCCATGCTTAGATACTAGCAATTACTACATCTTTCATTTAGACCCCGTTAGTTAATTCTCAATTTATTTTTAAATGTATATTTTTATAGGCTTAGATTGTTAAAGTCCGTAAAAAAAATAATTCTTTCATACAAATTCCATTCTTAACTGTTTCTATATTTATGGAATTGTGTTTACAAGATCTTCAACTCTCATTTAAATTGTTTAGGCTAAATGTCAAATGATTTGACTTTCAATTTTTATGTCCACACGGATGCGCCAAAGCTTTAAAAAATCATATCGTTCTCATATTAAGTTAGATTTAGACATTTTCTATATACACACTCTCACTTTTATGATTATTAAGAATTTTGTTTAGGTTAGTCAGGATAATAAGAGACCAATCTTTGATTCACTTTTTACGATGCACTTTACTGTATAGGGCTAAATCATAGAACAATCATAACTTCTTCATAAAAAGTTAGATTTGAGCGTTCTATATACCCATAAAATCGTCATCACAACTACTACAACTCTCATCATGATTATTTATCCAAACTAATCTTATAATAAAAACATCTATTTATCTCTCATAAAGTGTATAAAGAATAATTGTTACATATTATATGTTAAATGTCTAGCCCGAATTTGCGGGTTTTGAAATTACATCCCCCTTAGGATGATTATGTCCCGAAATCATCAGCAAAACATGGCTGGAGAGTGATCCCACAAGTAAGGATTTTTTTCTTTATGACTAAATCATCATTTTATCACTAAGAGTTTAAAGATAAAAGTTTATAAACGTAATTGTTTTGTATTCCTTTCTACAATAATCGAAACTCTGACACCTTTGGTAATGAGTATCAAGCTCTTGGACTTCTTAGCTATTGACGATGCTCAAACTTGCCCCCAATCTTTATACTTTGTTGAACCTTCAATCCTAACTTTTTTGTTACAAACTCGACCTTCATCGATGACTTATTTTCCTTCTCAAACAAAGTAAACCCATGATATCGCCTTTTCTTTGGCTACCGTAACAAATTGAATGTCCACGCTCTAAGGACCTTCAATTACATGACACAATGCCTACACTTAGGTCTCCATGAGTCAAAATCTAGCATCAAAGATACCTTCCATCATGTTCTAACATGGTACAACCATGTCATAGCAGGTAGCATTTCTGTTATCTTCACAATCACAGGTTCTGCTCCTCCAATTTTGATCGTAACTATAATTACAATTCTACCCCCTTACTCTCCATATAAATTCCTTATCGTATAGTGGCCAAGTTACAAGGCACACTATACAGAATTTGTTATATTGGTATGGAGGTAAACACCCTTGAACTATTTCTATCAACATTTTTGGTGCGTAGCAAATTCATTATGTTTAAACCATAATTCCTTATTATCACACCCCTATCGGTGACGGAAACACTTAACTATGCCATGTTTGACATTGGATCACATTCATTGAACACATGTTGAATAATATAACATAATTAGGGATTTTATAACTTCTTAAAACAATTACAATAATTTTTATTGTGCACCATACTCCATCCCTCTTACATTAGGCTACATAATATAATAAAATTTGTATGGGATGATCACTTCAAGTCTTGAACTTTTGATAAGAAGCATCCTTCTATTGATTTCTTGGAGCGAAATTCGCTTCATCTTTTGTTGCCTCCAGGTTCATCTGAAATCCCCGTGCCTTGGTTTTTGTGGCACATTTAGCATTGTAATTCCTTTCTTCATTCGGTAGTCTTTCTAGAAATGCCCTTGCTTTTCCATAATTGAAACATGCTTTCTGATTGGATGTACACTTGCTAGTAAAGTGACTAGTAATGCTTCACCTGTAGTAGGCCACATCTTTTATCTATTGCCCAACATGCTTCAGCTTTCACTTTTCACATCACTTCACCTTATTGTTATCTTTATATTTCTTGCATTTATACTTCAAGAATCTATTTTTCATTTTGGATTTTGAGAATCCTTCACTCTTCCTCTTTTCTCTAACTTTAGCTTTATCAGTAGTTCTCGTATTGGTCATGTCTTCAACAGATCTGGCAAACCAAATGGCTGCCTCTAGAGTATGTGCTTGATGTACTGGCACAAATTACAACCATGGTTGTAAGGTACAAGGTGCAAGGCAGAATCCATTCTATCTGTGAAGGCATTGGTATACTCATCAACATATATGTTGCCCTTCTTTAGTGTTAGACACTTGTTCTCCATCTTTAACATGTTTTGGGATGAGCAGAACTTGTGTTTGAAGTGTAGCAAGAACTCTACCCATCTCAACTATAGTGGCTTGTTAGGGCTATCGTCTTTCCTTATGTGATCCACCAACGAACAACCCCACCCCTAAATTGATGCACAACATAAATGGTTTGTGCTTTTCCGATGCAACCACATGTTATGAAAGCTAGCTACATCTCAAAGATCCAGTCCACAACTCCAATTGGATCTTCTTTCCCATTAGAATTTGATGACTTGCAAGTCGTAAAGTCCTTGTACTTGCATCTGTTTCTATCAATCATGCCATCATGATTGTTTCTTTTAACCAATTGTTGTTTAGCTTGTTCTATAGTCATATTATAGGTTCCTTCTTCATACTAACCTTCATTAAACACCTGTTCATCAACCGATAGAGTGACTTCTCTCCTATTCCCTTAGAGCATTTATCTTGTTTCCTCCATTTTCTTAGCTAGCATTCCCTAGATCATAGTTTGAACTCCTACCATAGTGATTGATTCAGCCGTTGCTATGACATCTGGTGCATGCTTAATCACACGTCGAGGTCATGGCGTTGACACTTGTTACCGTTTTCTAGTCCACTACGAGTTATCGCCATGATGTTTTGTACACCATACAATGATTAAGTGTACTAGAAGGCGAGTATATTATGATAGGAAAGCGTGTAGTTATTTTAGATGCATAATCCCCCTTATCATTGTGAAAAGTTATATGCTAGTTCTACTACATTAATTGTACGTGTAGAATTTTGAACACATAAAGTTCACAAATCAATCTTGGCAACAAATATTAAATCTATTCAATTAATAGCAATCTAGGTATGCAACTTAAAGCATGCTAGAATAAAAATCATTTACCAAATAATAGCAATTAAGGCACATAACCAAAAGTAAGCTAGTTCTTGTGTCAAATAAGCTATGCAACCTAAAATAATTTAAACACATGCCTCATGATCATCACTTAACAATCTAAGTTTAAGTCTAAAATTTTGCCTAAAATTCCTTGTTCACTTAAACTAATACTTAGATACCAATTGTGACAACACTAATTTTACGGCCAATTAAAAACTTTTTCTTTATGCTTATTTAAAATAGAGTATTCATTTATTTGTACAGAATTTTTCCCAAAACATTATTAATGTGAAATAATATCAATATCAAAAGCCTTTCCGAAGAAACATTTTCCATTAATATTTAAAAGCTTGGGATGACACAACTGATATATAAACATAAGCATAAACTAGTCTTTGCCGGCCTTACATCAATTTACTTAATGTCCTAAAACTCCTTAAATCTCTTGGTAGATTCAAACATGGAAATCCCTGAACCTTGGTATCGTTACTTGTGATACAAAGGAACTAAGTGGGTAAGGTTGGTGAGCCTGGTAAGCACATAAGATTTTCAACCCACAATTATATATATATATATATATATATATATATATATATATATATTTCACACCCAACAAATAACCCCATTACCCCCCTTCACGGTGTTCTTATTCTCAGATCTTAAAATGATAACCTTGAGGGATCTACCCTAAAGGATCACTATGAGTAGATAATAATTTTTTGGAGATTCCGTAACAATAAATAACAATGTGGATGGAGTACATGTACAAACATTCTTTCCTTTTCCATGAAGAGCATGATCACCAACACATACAGGTGGCAAGGCTGTTAGTGTTCCACTAGAGTGTCTAGAGTAGTAGTCAGTGGTCATCATTTATACTTCCATATATGATTGGTCCAGCTAGTATAATCGTACTATGCATGGCCTCTGACAATTATACTATTTTCGCATTACCCTTTACTACCCAATACAATTTGAATATGATAATATAATATCATATTATTGCATTTAGCATATATATCAAGAACACGGATAATACGTACATATAACATTTAATTATCTAAAAGTGGATGACTGGAAATTAGGGTAGCTCTTCGCCTAACATTTATCTTTTTCTTTTAAAAGACCTACGTATAGATTATGTTTAGTATTATATTTCATGTGACTATAATGGTAGTCTACATTCATAAATCATCTGAATGTCTACATCAAGATCTATTAAGTAATTAAGGAATATCCATGCAAGATCATATCGGAGGTAGGGTCAGTTTGGTATATAGATTATGCTTTTTGGAAATCACACTTTAAACACTTCACTAAATCTAGCCTTGATATCACTCCCGTAAGTAGATCACTCAATATTATGACATTAAATCACTGATAAATTTTATAATAACAAATATGAATATAAATTTCAGTTACACTTGAAAAAAAATAAATGCAGCTTAACTTATAGTGTTTCCTGACAGAATGTAAGGAAAGTTCGCAGGTAGAACTCCTACTTAATTGCTACTATTTTTTGGATGCTCAATTATATACTTCTAAAATCTAGAGACAATCAGGCTTGAGAAAGGTAAAGGTTCTAGAGAGAAAGGTGTATAAATATGTTAAAGTAATGGTTGAAATTCGAGCTATTTATAGGAGTTTGGCTAGGGCATAATGTGCCTATAAAGATGCACGACGACCCTCTTTGCTACATCGATCCTTCAGTGTTCTACCATGTGTCGCATTTTCCCTGGTTCGCATCAACCCTTCTAGAAGCGCGCGCCACACCCCGTGCGCTAGATTTTATTGTTTTTTTAAAAATCATATATTTCTCGCATGAGCTCCACTTTTGAAATTTTAAATATTCACGTGTATCTATCGACCAGTACTACAACTTTCATTTAGACTCCATTGGCTAACCATCAATTGGTTTTTAAATTTTTTTTATAGGATTAGACTATTAAAGTCAATTTAATAATACTCCTTCATACAAATTATGTTCTCGACTGTCTTTATATCAACGAAGTTGTATTCATGAGATCTTTAACTCTTGTTTGAATTGTTTTGGCTAACAGTCAACAGATTGGAATTTCGATTTCTATGTCTACACTGTTGTGCTGAAACTTCAAAAAATAATAACTTCTTCATATTAAGTAAGATTTAGACATTCTCTTTATGTGCTCTCGCTTTTATGATTATTAAGAGTTTCATTTTCATTTTCATTGCTTAGACTAATAAGCAACACATTTATGATTTACTTTTTACGACTGACTTTGTTGTATATGGTTGAACATAAATTTTTGAACAATCATAATTTTTTTATAAAAGTCATATTCTAGCGTTAGAATTGTCATCACGACTACTACAAATGTCATTAAGTATATTTATCTAAATTATTCTTATATTAAATACATCTATCTATCGCTCGTAAAACGTACAACAAATAAATATTACTTATTATATCTTAAATGTCTATCCCAAAGTTGTGGGGTTACAAAGCAATTCAAACACTTGGTCACATAAGTAGCAATTTTTGCATTCATGTACGACCACCGATACACTTTCTTTAGATCCAAATACATATTTTTGGAACCACGATGAACGGAATATTTCAATTCTCCAAACTTGGGTGTCTAGATTCAATTCATGAAATATCACATACTGTCATCCTTAAGTTCAAATTATTTATCCATTCCCCTCAGAGCCTCGTCCACAACATTCTCTTCTTCCATGGCTTCCTGCTGAGTTTCTCGTATTTGTGCATTAATATTTGAATGGATGATCATGGTTAGTGCTTGCACTCATTGGGGTTTCACATGCTCTTTACAACTAAAGGCATATGCCACAACGTTGTGATAACGATTTTCACATTCGTAGTCATTCAATAGCTTAACCCACCTTCGTTGTATCATTTTGAATTCCTTTTTGTCAAAGATATGCCAGAGAGTCTTTTGATCCGTAAATATAGTACACTTTGTACCATAAAAGTAGTAACTCCATATTTTTAGAGAAAACAACACCACTCCTAGTTCAAGATCATAATTCATGTAATTGACTTCATGCACTTTAATTTGTCGAGATGCTAAAGCAATCACCTTGTCTCTTTAAATTAATAGGCAAAGAAATCTTTAGTGAGACGCATCATCATATATGAAGCATTTATTCTTTCAGGTGGGGATAAAATTGGTGTGCTACACAACATTTGTTTCATTATTTGGAATGTAACTTCCTGCTTATCTCCCTAGTCGAACTTCATTTCTTTCTGTGTTAATACAGTTAGAGGCTTAAATATTTTATAGAAGTTTACTATAAATCTCCTATAGTATCCTGTAAGGCCTAATAATTGTCGCACTTCCATTGGTGTCTTTGGTGTTTCCCTAGTCTTAACTACTTTATTTTTCGTGGGTTCCATATGTAACCCCTGTTTACTCATAACATGGGCTAAGACCTAATCCAAAATACACATTTAGAAAATTTCATGTAGAATTTCTCTTCTCTCAATAATACCACTATTAACTGTAAGTGTTAGCCATGTTCTTCCTTATATTGTGAGTATATAAAGATATCATTAATAAATAAAATCACGAATTTGTGTAAGTATAAATTGAAGACACGATTCACGATGACCATGAATACTTCCAGGGCATTTGTTAATCCAAATTAGGGTTGTAAACGAAATGAATGTTCAACAAACTGTTCGTGAGACGTTCGAAACGAAGTTCGTTTATGTTCATTTCTTTAATAAATGAACGAACAGGAACACAAATTCTCGTTTATTTAGTTAAACAAACGAACATTAACAATGGTCTCGTTCGTTTTATTATGTTCATGAACATTCATTTATGTTGTTTGTTTATGGTTGTTTATGTTCGTTCATATAACTTTATTTTTATCTTCACATATGTTTAATTGTGTTTGATTACATTACTATATTATATGTTCATTTATGTTCATATATGCTTGTTTATCTTTGTTCATTTATGCTCATTTGTTTATGGTCGTTTAGCATGTTCATGAACAAATACGAACATACATGAACAATGTAATTTTTGAAACGAACGAACATGAACAAGAAAACTCGTTCGTTTAACCGTTCGTGTTCGTTTATTTGTTCGATTAACTTAAATGAACGAACATGAACAAGCCCCATTCATGTTCGTTCATTTCGTTTACAGCCCTAATCCAAATGGCAACACTAGGAACTCATAATGACCATACCGAGTCCTAAATGTAGCCTTCAGAATATTCTCTTCAAGTAGTATGAGTTGTTGATGTGCGAATCTCTGATCTATCTCTTAGTTCCCTGTAATCGATACACATCCTAAACGATACATTTTTCTTTTTGACAAACAAGACTGATGCTCCCCATGGTGAGAAACTTTTTCGAATGAATACCTTGTTAAGAAGTTCTTATAGTTTCCTTGAAAGTTTTTGCATCTCTAATGGAGCCAATTGTAGGGTGATTTAGCCATCGGTGTTGCCCCAGGGATTAGGTCAATGCAAACCCTTCATATTTAGTTTACATAGTTCTATAACATCGTAAAATTTAAAACAATTTTTCGCATTTTCAAACACATTTTCACAAGTTCATTCATTCATAAAATGTCAAAGTATCATGTATTTTGTTTCACAAATATCTCCCAAGATCAAGTAAATAAAATCCCATGTGTGTGTACGAATCAAGCCGGCGCCTTCCCGCGATCATCACTGGTACCTGAAACACATAACACGTAACACGGTAAGCATAAGCTTAGTGAGTTCCCCAAAATACCACTCTAACACATAATAACCACTCGAGGCTGTAACTATGTTGACCCTCTGGTCAATGTGTCTCAGTGGGGCCCTCCAGCCCCAACTCTTTGTGGGCCCTCTAGCCCTAACTCTAGGGACCCGAAAGTCCCAACTCTGTAACTCTGAATCATGCATAACACATATCACAATAAATCACAACACATAAACAACATGCAAGTACACTGGCATATATCTCTATAGTACTCTGTCACATAACTCTGTTACCACACTAGGTAAAGTATAATGAGAAGACTCACCTCAGGCGTCTCGGTAAATCTCTGACTCGATGGAAAATATTGCCTAGCCTCCGCCTATTCACAAAAATAAATACTCTTATAAATATAACTCTCGAGACTAGACTCAACCTGCCATTGGCACCCTCAGAAAGGTAAAAGACTATTTTACCCTCCCCTCTTGTCACAAGGACTTTATTGACAACCAAACACTAAAAGTCAACGGTCCTAGTTTGACCCTACTCGCTGAGTGCACCCTGGTGACTCGGCGAGTTCTCATATGTCCTTTAACCCTTTGTCCCGCTTGACACGCCGACTCCCTCTCTATAGTCGACGAGCCATACCAGCCATGAATCGCGGGGCCACCTCGACTCAACTCGCTGAGTCTCAAGAACAACTCAGCGATTATCGTCTTGAACTCCAGTCCTCTAACTCCCTCCTGACTCACTGAGTCATCCCCTAACCCGACGAGTCTACTCGCTGAACAATTTACGTGTAACCCTAACTCTACTCGCCGAGTCTCAAGAATAACTCGGCGAGTTCATACCATGCAAAAACTCTATTGACCTCCTGAGGTCAGATCTGTTTCCCCAAACAATAGATCTGGCCTCCCCAAGCATGAATGTCACGTAAAGTTTGAAACTTGATGCTTGTATAACCACAACAAGGCATCAAAAGGAGATTTGGTCCCAAAAATGGCAACCTAAGTCCAATAACCCCAAACAAACCCATAAAGCTCCAAGGGTTAAGGTCTCTAGACCTCTTTGAGTCCAGATCCAAGGCACTAACTCAAAGAGGGACCAATTGCTCCACATAATCACTCTCCAAAGGGGGTTAGAAAACCCTAACTCTAAAGATCAACACTAAAACTGAAGGAGGTTTGAACTATTACCTCAAAATGAAGTCTCTGAACTCTGGATCTGCTTGAATCGCACATCCTCTTTGCTCTTGTCACCTTCTTCTTGCTAAACCAAGGATACAAGGATCAAATAGTGACCTCTTCTCTCTCATAGCGTTTTAGCTCTCTTAGGGTTCTCTCAAGGGACTGGTAGCCGCAATGGGAGGCTATAAGTGCCCTTAAATAGGCTCCAAACCCGGGGAATTAGGGTTTCATTGACTCGCCGAGTCCGGACGCGAACCCAGATGAATATCCGCAACTCTACTCGGTGAGTCTTGGCTCCAACTCGCTGAGTTTCTCCACAAATTCCAAAATAATTAAATAAATTAATATACCTGGAAATTCAGGATGTTACAATTCTCCCCCACTAGAATCAGACTTCGCCCTCGAAGTCTCACTCTAGAAACAACTCCGGATGCTGCTCACACATCTCGCGCTCCGACTCCAAGTAAGCTCTGACCCTCTCTGGTGTTGCCACTGGACCTGCACCAGAGGCACCTCTTTCTTCCTCAGAACCTTGATCTTCCGATCCCTGATTGCCACCGGTCTCTCAGCATAATTCAGGCTCGCATCCACCTGAATATCCTCCAATGGTACCACTGCCGACTCATCGGCTCTACACTTTCGCAACTGCGACACGTGGAAAGTGTTATGGATCTGACCTAACTCTGCAGGTAGCTCCAACCGGTAGGCTACCCTGCCTACCCTTGCGATCACCCAAAAAGGACCGATATATTGGGGCCCCAACTTGCCCCTCTTCCTGAATCGGATCACTCCTTTCCAAGGAGAGACCTTTAGGAGTACAAAGTCGTCGACCTGGAACTCGAGCTCGGACTGGCGCCTGTCCGCATAACTCTTCTGACGACTCTGAGTGGTCAATAACCTCTGCCTGACCTGCTTAACTGTTCAGTCGTCTGAAGCATAATCTCGGTACTACCCATAACACGCTGCCCGACCTCTCCCAAAAGATAGGGGTCCGACACTTTCTTCCATACAACAGCTCAAAGGGTGGCATACCAATGCTCGAATGGTGGATGTTGTTGTAAGAAAACTCTGCCAAGGGAAAATACGTGTCCCAACTCCCACCAAAATCCAACACACATACCCGGAGCATATCCTCGAGCGTCTGAATCATCCGCTCGCTCTGTCCGTCAGTCTGGGGTGGTGTGCGGTACTAAAATGCAGCCTAGTACCCAATTCCTCATGAAATTTCTTCCAGAATCTGGAAGTGAAACACACATCTCGGTCTGAGACAATCGAGATCAGCACTCCATGCCGCGATACCACCTCCCTCACGTACATCTCTGCCAACTTCTCTGCGGAAGATCTCTCACTGATAGCAAGGAAGTGGGTGCTCTTTGTCAACATGTCCACAATCACCCAAATTGCATCGACTCCACTAGCAGTCCTTGGCAATTTGGTGATAAAATCCATGGTAATCTGTTCCCAGCTCCATTCGGGAACTTCCAACGGCTGCAACTTACCATGCGGTCTCTGGTGCTCGGCCTTAACCCTACGACAGGTCAAGCACCTCTCAACAAACCACGCGACATCCCTCTTCATACAGGGCCACCAATACTCTCTTTTTAGATCTAAATACATCTTAGTGGCCCTAGGATGGATCGAGAACTTCGACCGATGAGCCTCTTCCATCAAAATGGTATGCGTCCCGCCCACAAACGGTACCCAAATACGACCCTGAAATGTCACAAGCCCCCGGCTGTCGGTAACGAACTCCGATACCATCCCGACAACTCGCTCTCTCTTCTGGTTCTCTGATCTCACGGCCTCAGCCTGTGCCCCACGAATGGTGTCCAACATCAGAGCCATCACGGTCAATCTCAAACATACGTCTCGCAATGGGGCGCTCTCGGAGGGTGACCTCGGCACCGCCCAACTCATCACTACCTCCACTTTGGCCGGGTCGACCAATATCCCTTTCTGGTTAACGAGGTGCCCTAGGAACTGGACCTCTCGTAACCAGAAATCACACTTGGAGAATTTGGCATAAAGCCTCTCCGATCTCAGAACTCTGAGGATCTCCCTCAAATGCTCCTCATGTTGCTCTCTAGATCTCGAATACACTAAAATGTCGTCGATGAATACAATCACCGACCGATCCAACATCGGCCTGCACACTCTGTTCATGAGGTCCATGAACACTGTCGGGGCATTGGTGAGCCCGAAAGGCATCACCACAAACTCGTAATACCCATAACGCGTCCTGAACGTTGTCTTCTGGATGTCCTCATCTCGCACCCTTACCTGATGATATCCAGACCTCAAATCGATCTTGGAGAACCAAGATGCTCCCTGCAACTGATCGAACAAATCGTTGATCCTCAGTAATGGGTAACGGTTCTTGACCGTCAGCTTGTTCAACTCCCGGTAATCAATGCACATCCGGTGTGAACCATCATTCTTCTTGACAAAAAGGATAGGCGCTCCCCACAGTGAGCTGCTCGGCCGAATAAACCCCTTTCCGAGCAGCTCCTGAAGCTGCTAGGATAACTCTTGCATCTCTGGAGGTGCAAGGCGATAGGGCACCTTGGCGATAGGCGTGGCCCCCGAAACCAAATCAATACTGAACTCCACTTGTCTCACGGGAGGCACACCCGACAACTCCTCTGGAAATAAGTCCGGTAACTCACGCACTATCGGGACCTCCTCAACTGACCTCAGTCTCTCTGAATCAACCCGCGTATCCATCACATACGCCACAAAGCCCTTACAGCCCTGTTGTAGACACTGCCTCACTCTAGTGGCCGCACAAAATGCTGACCCAGAACGTGTACCCTCGCCGTACACCGTAAGAACTCCCCCACTAGGGTCTCGTATGGTCACCAACTGTCGCTCGCAGTCGATAACCACTCTGAATCTGCTCAACCAGTCCATGCCCACAATGACACAGACATCACCCATCGCAATAGGAATCAAATCAATCGGGAACTCAACACCGAAAATCTCGAACACGCACCCTTGGATCACCTCTGTGGCATATATCACCCTCTCGTCAGCTATGGAAACCCTCAGAGGTCGACTCAACGCCTCACGACTAACACTGATATGCTGACTAAAAGCCAAAGATACAAAAGACCGACTCTCACCTAAGTCAAATAACACCAAGGCAGGTACAGAACTCATAAGAAAAGTACCAACCACAACATCGGGCGCTGCGCGGACCTCCTCCGCGGTCAACTGGAAGGCTCTCCCTCGTGCCCTCGGTGCCTCGGCCTTCACTGATATCATGTGAACAATATTTGAATACAATGTAAACATATTTAATATTCAATGCAATGATTGAAATGCTTTGTTTCATTTATATTCAATTGTTATGATACTATACAATGACATGATCCGCCCCCAGACGTTTTCGCGGTTTCGGTTCGGGGGTGTGACAGATTGGTATCAGAGTAATGTTTATAGTGAACTAAGTATATCAAACCACATAAGATATAAAACTATATAGAAAATGGGACTAAAACACTCTGACTAAGAAGTATACTTTTAAAATATAATAGTATTTTCATAAAAAGCATTCATGCATGCATACTAGGAATAAAGTCATAATAAGAATCATATAAAAGTATTTAGAGGTGTTAAACGCTATGGTTAAGCCTAGATAGCTAGGTAATCATATCTGGGATAAATATAGTCTAATCAACTATACTTATACGAGATATGACCAACATGTGTTTATGAATGGTCGTAGAGGGTAACAAACCTGAAACTTACCAACCCTATATACCAAGAAACTATAGACTCAAATATAAAGAATTAAAATATTATAGGAGTATTTTAGAATACTATAAACCTTTAATGTATTTCTCATATCTCTAGTCTCGCGCAGACAATATGGCAGGATTTCACATGCCCAGAGACCCCTATTTCCCTAACCAGGGAAATGGTGGGTGGATTGAAGAGGATCCTGAGGAGATAGTGGAGGAAGAGGAAGATCCCGAGGGAGAACTAGAAGATGAAGAAGGCGAGGAGGACTTAGAGGAAGAAGAAGACGAGGATGAGCCAGAGGTGGAGTCGAATATAGAGTCGGAGGTTATTAACCCTCCTTACGTCTCCAGGGTTCCTGCACACCAACTAGGCTACCAGGGGCCCACACCCCACTGGGCAGATGACTTGGAGAGATGGAGATGGGAACAACGCCAACATTCTGCTTATGGGATGGAGCGAGGTTACTATAACCTCCACCAAAGGGGTCCGGCAGACAGGGCCCTTCCTGTCATGGTTCAGCGGATCTCTCACCTCTGGAATTAGAAGAGGGCATCGACGAACCAGATCTTGGAGCTAGGGGATGTTGCTGAGGCCAATGATGTTTGAACCCGATGGACAGAGAGGGACTACACCTGAACATACCATCTCATTGACAGTATCTATAAGGACCTTACCACCGCTCAAGCAGAGGTAAGAGAGTACTAGGAGAGGCACTTGGCTCTCGAGGAAAGAGTGATCACAGCCAAGCGCCGGATAGCAGAGTTATAGGGTGCCTCTACTTCATCTCAGGGACTGCAATAGATGACGCGCCGTGAGTAGGGTGTATCCTACCCACGTCTTAATTTTATTTACGATTAAGTGTTGGTGCTACTCTTTTATGTATACCTTCTTAAAGGTGAATTTTCACAAAAACTAAGTACTAACACTATATTATTAATGAAATGGGTACGCGTTTTATTTCATTATATGTTGCTGTTTGTTATGCAATTGTTTTTATGATAAATAACATTGTGAGTTGCTTGCAAAATTTCAATAACAAATGGATTTGATACACATATAAAAAAAGCATTCATTTACGGTAGTGCCTGATTCATAACTCTTCTAAGAAACTCATCGTCATTCCACCTTTAAACTTTATGGCAAAAGTATGCCACAAAGGAAACCGAACAGGCGCAAGAACATCACACCAACAGCTCCACCAGTGCCACGACCACCACCTCCCCCACAAATGGACTCTACAGTGTTTTAGGCTGCAGTAACAACTGTTATGGCTACTTCCATGGCCCAAATCAGCAATAACAGCAACAGAGGCGAAAACGGAACCAACAGTTCCAACCAGAGCGTGAATCAAGGGCACCAACGAATGTGCTCATACAAACATTTTATGAACTGAAAGCCCAGGACATATCATGGAGATGGAAGGGTCGTTACTTTAACAAGATGGTTCGAGAAGACTGAGTATGTTTTCGAAATCTGTGCATGCCCTGATGAGTTCGAGTCAAGTATGTTGCATGTACATTTGTAGACCCAGATTTGTCGTGATGGAATGGCCACCTTAAAACTTTAACTCTAGTTGTTGCCAACACGATGAGTTGGGAGGATCTGAAGGATATGATGCTCGAGGAATACTGTCGAAAAAATGAGATGCAGAAACTGGAACATGAATTATGGGAATATTCCATAAAGGGCTCTGATATTGCCATCTACACTACTTGATTTAATGAGCTGGAAACTCTGTGCCCTGGAATGGTCACCCCGGAGGCCAATAAAGTGGAATGTTACATTTGGGGTTATCCCATCAGATCCAGGGAATGGTCATATCTACCAACCCGAGCACCCTCGACAGTGCCAAGCGTCTGGCACAAACTCTTCTCGACCAGGGAATTCGTCAAGGCATCATGAACCCCGTGCCTGAACAACCGAAGCGGAGTGACAACAAGAGGAAGTTTTGGAACAAAATGTAGGGCCTGTTGGATTTAGTGTCTAAGCCATAACTATAACTGGGATGTACTTGACCCGATTGTAGCATGGTCCTTTTGGGTTGCCTTCATCAGTGCAATTTGATAAGATATACTTTTGAGAATAAGGTTATTTATTATTTATTAATAACTTATAAGTATAATATATTAACAGAGAAATCATATTATTTAATTAGTATTGATCCAAAATTAGTTTGGAATTAATTTTGTGATCAAAAGAGACTAATTAAGTATATGGGGATTGATTATGTAAATCAATGATATTTATAATGTCGGCTAATGATCCAAAGTTATTTAGGATGGGCTAAACCTATGTGATAGCCCATGGATAGTCCATGGAGGTTAACCCATGGATCCTAAGTATATGAAAGGTTGTTAGGGTTTACAAAATGTAACCCTAGAATTTTTCACATTATAAATACATACCCATAGTGTCAGAATCGGCTACCACTTGATTCTAAGAGATTGAGATTTATTTTGTGCCAAATAACGTTTTCTCTAAATCCTTCTCTTGAATATGGTGTTTGTGAGCCATTAGAGGCATCACACTTGAGGTGCTCAAGTTTTCAAAGGTAAAGAACTACAAGTCCTACCAAGAGGTAAGTCATCTAACTAGTTATACTGTTCAATTAGTCAATTGTATGCTAATTGGGGACAACGGTTTGGAAAAATTAAAATGCATGTATAATTAGAGAAAACATAGATCCAAAGCATTTATGGTTGCATGTGCACTTAGGAAGTATTATAGTACTCAAAACCCAACAATGGTATCAGAGCCTATGATTGTTTTCTGTTATAGTGCTGAATACCCAACAGTGTTATAGTGCTCAAAACCCAACAGTAGTATTAGAGCATTTATGGTTGCATGTGCACTTCGGGAATTTTGGCCTTTTTTGGATTATGAACATTACCACAAACTATTTTGGCTCATAAAAATTGTTTTTTAATGATATGGTAATGTTAATCCCCATCCAATAACATGATATTTGTCAAATTCTAAGATAACTACTTGTTATGTGTAATACTAGTTGTTTGTATAATTTGAAGATATAAATCAAGTTAGGTCAAATTGGTAAATGATCATCCTATCATAAATTTGATTAGTTAATTTAATCTATGATTGTTTCTTGAATAGTTCCATAACTTGTCATCAAGTTATGGAATGTGAAAAGTCACAACATTTATGGAACATTAATTTTCATAAGTTATGAAATACCAAGAGTCATGAAAAGTTCATAACTTGCCCTCAAGTTGTGGAATTGGAAAAATCTCATTTATGCAACTTTAAAATCCATAATTTATGAATTTCAAAAGTCTTGACAAGTTACAAAACTTGCCCTCAAGTTTTGGAACTTGAAA
This sequence comes from Lactuca serriola, assembly GCF_051521515.1. Taxonomy (NCBI): domain Eukaryota; kingdom Viridiplantae; phylum Streptophyta; class Magnoliopsida; order Asterales; family Asteraceae; genus Lactuca; species Lactuca serriola. The sequence continues at coordinate 252,645,311 of NC_136410.1, read as the reverse complement.
AGTTACATTAATGTAATTTCAATTCCAAACCCTAGAGTTTTAAATTATAATATTAAAAGTTAATACTGATATATATATATATATATGTGTGTGTGTGTGTGTGTGTGTGTGTAAGAATAAGTCAGTCTTACCGTTAGTAGGCATCATTCACGAAGCCGGTCTATAGGGGGGTTTATAAGGTTACTGCCTATAAAATGGTGGTTTAATGGGTGTCCACTCTCACCCGCCGCTTCCTTGATTGGTGGAGGTTCGTTAGCCGAACGGGTAGGATAGGACATTAATTCTCCCTCATTAAAAGTATAATGATAAAAAAGTAATGTAACTAAACTTTTATTAAATTCCCAATCTTAGTTACTTTAGGAAAAATGTGAAAATGGTGCTAATCCATGAAATTACACTTTACACCTTGTTAAGTCGTTAGTGGAGCATGTGTGGCTAACTGTCACACTAATCTGGGATTGACAATGTGTGGCAAAGGGTAACTTGATGTCAATCATAGATCAATGGAGCGTATGTGGTTAACCGACAAATTGATTAGGTGATCTGTAACATTGGGTGTACCAAGCTAATTTGCATGGTCATTCACACCTTTTTTGTGATCCTCGGCATCCCATTCACAAACTTGAAGGGGACATCGAGATTTAAATATGCCATTGAAAAGTTCAATGAATCTCATTGATCAAGGAGTTTCAAACCAATTAAAACTTAATAATTTATTTTGTTTTTCATGGTGGAAATTGGTAAATCGTCATTTACCTCCCTTCAAATATTCTACAATTGGATTACGAATCCCTCTTCGTAATTTTAAAATATTTTGTTGGGTCCTAGCCTTAATATTTCATTTTGGGTGTTATATTAAGGAATTAAATCAGGTAAATTGAATTTCTCCCTTTATAGATGTCTAGTTCAGACAACTATGGTCTCCCCGAATTTGTTTGAAAAAGTTTTCTACATGAAGATGATATTCCACAATATCATACTTCACTTCCTCTACCTCCTCCAATTATTCTCCCTGACCCACAAGCTCGAAGACTTGAAAAGTTCAAGGTCACTCAAGCCCTACTTGCAATGAAACATCAAGATGGGAAGTCTATATGCCTCATGTCTTTGACATGAAGTTGCATATTGACAGGTTGGGAATGTTGGGTGTCATGTTCCCGAGGAAGTTGGCTATTGACTTTATTCTTCAGTCACTTGCCAAGTCATATAGTGTGTTCGTTAAAGACTATTATATGACAGATCACGACATGACCCTTATTAATCTTACAAATTTTGTAATTGCTGCTGAATCAGCAATGATTTGGCGCAATGGTCAAGAAAATTTGATTAGAAGATCTACCTCCCAAGCTGACATGGGCAATGACATGGACATCCCGAAAATGATACCTTCTCCTAAAGAAAAGGAATTGGCCATGGTCAAAAGTTTTTATCACAAGAGAAAGTTCGGTTCTGGGATTGTCTCATGTGCCAATGCAAAAGAAGCCATTGGAATCGAAGCTGCCCAGACTACCTGAAAGATCTAAGAGAAGGTCGAATCAAAAAGTTTGACTTTGCTTCAGGTAAGTCCACTATGTAACTCTATTAAGTTCTTATTTGTAGATTCTTAATACATAATGGGATAAGATTACATTTTGATGTTTAGTATAATCGAAGAAAAGAAAGGAAGGTTAAGGGAAGAGTATGCTGAGTTTGATCGCGAAGAGATGGATTTCGCTCACATGGTTTGATGATCGGATTTTTGAGCTGCTGCTTAAGAGTTGTGATAGATTATTTAGAAATTTGAAATAACATAGTTTTTCATTTCTAATTGCATTGTAAGGAAAACTTTTTCCGTACTTTTTTATAAATAAAGAAAATTTTTGAATTTTATCTTATTTTATATTTCATTGCAATGGCATATGTAAAAAAATTGATGTTTATATTTTTAGCAATATGGATTTGATTCTTTTGTTTAAGGTAGTGTCAAAATTTACCAAATAAGGAAAGATTCTCATCACTCAAGTTTCAATTGGATAGAAACTTGGAATCATGCAACTTGTATTGTGTGATGTATGAGAACCTTCATCATTGGGAAATTAGGACTAATTCCTTGTTCACATATACATGAATCAAGTAAATGAGTAAGGGATCGAGTACACATTCTTGTGCACTGGTCAAGTCCACCACAAAGAACGATACGACAATCAGTTATGGTTTATGTAATGCCCGTAGATCCGGGCTAGTCAATTCAGAGACGATAAGCGTCAAAAATGACTTTTTGATAGAAGATTACTTAGGATGAATAATATTAACTAAGTTGTAGAATATGTTACAAGGATTTCGTACATATAAAGAACGCCGAAATCCAAGTTATAACGAAGAAGTTATGACCTGTCGAAGTTTCGCGACAGAACTGGCACGACGCTGAATGACGTAAAAAGTGAATTTACGTTAGAGCGATATTTAGCATTAGTGATATTAAAGAAAGTCATAGAGTTCGTTAAACCGAGAGAATGCATAAAAAGAATGCCCAAATCTGACTTAGTATGAGGAAGTTATGATTTTTCTAAGTTTCAGCTTAGCAGTATGCAACCCGAATACTCGATTTGAGACCGAGCGCTTTTTAGCCGAAACAATATAAATGAGAATCGAAGATCTCGTTAATAGTAGTGAAACGATAAAAAGACAAGCGAAAATGAACGTCATATGAAGAAGTTATGAATTTATAACGGAGTTTTCCTGTCCCGGCCTACTAAAAATAAATAATAAAAATAAAGTCAAAATTAGCCGATAGAGTTTAAACGAAAGTTGTAGAGCATAGTCTCACCTACGCGTGGATATAAAGAACATAGAAAATGGTGTTCGATATTATCCAAAGGGGGGGGGGGGAGTCAGCGAGCTTATCCAGGTTACACCCAGCGTAACCTTAATTACGCCCAGCATAATTCGGTGGTTCAGCCCTTATAAAAGGGATGCGAGGGCAGCCGAGTTCTTTGCTCATTTCTTCCCTTTCTCTCGCGTTTTTGCATCGGTTTTCATGCAAGAAATATCTCGAAGCACCGGTATCATTCCCGAGACCCGAAGCAAGTACCGAAGCCCCGAAGATCCCGAGAAGTGCGATTCCCGAGCCGAAGCTCTGCCCGCAAGAAGCCATTTTTTGTGAAGATCTTCCAGATCTACCGAAGAATACTACTTCTACAAACCGTAGTGCTGACCGATCATCTTCTAATCAAGTGAGTGTGTGGTCACTTTCTTCTAACACATAAACATTAAGTATTTGCTATGAAATACGTGCTATGTGTATAATATAATGTTGTTTATTTGAGATCATTGTGGAATGAATGAATTATATAAGTTTTAATGAGTTAAACTATATATGTATTTTGTATCTAAAAATATGTTGGGTAGAACATGAGTAGATGAGGTTGTTGGTAGGTGATAAAAGGTGGGTTGGACCATGAGATAAAAGGATAAAGAGATAAACTTGTTTTAGATCCGAGAGTATGGATCAGAGCAGGAGGTTAGTTTTAAATCCGAGAGTATGGATCAAATCAATAGGTTAGTTTTAGATGCGGGAATATGGATTAGGTAAGGAGGTAAATTTTAGATCCGGGAGTACGGATTATGTATTTTTGAATTATGTGTTCATACGATAAGGTTTCATGCGTATAGTCCCTTTTAGGAACATGATTTTTATACGTGTATTGATTAAAGTATGAAATGTACATATGTATGTAAAGTATTTGTTATCATCCGAAATACGGGTTAGATATATTTGATGATATTCAACATGCGAATCATTTATGGTTCAATATGTGTTAGGATGTGAATATATGATATTATTAGTTAAAACCTTGTGTTAAGTATACACTAGTTAGCGTTTCCTAAATAGAGATAGTATCAAAAATTGATTATAAACATTGTAGGTTTGCCTAGTGATGGGTTAAGACTTAAATGGGATGTCTAGTTCAATTAAGATTGGAATTTGGGTAGTCTCTATTTAAGACTACGTGTGGGGTGAGATTGATGATCGGTGGAGTACGTCCTACGTATAGAAGTACATTTTATGTATGAAGTATTTTTCAAAGCTCTGTGCCTTGGGTGCTGCTTGTGCCAGGGTACTATTATGTTCTCGGGTACGATTCTTTCGCATACCAGAGTACTATAATGTGCCAGAAGTACTATCTTGTACAAAGTCTTTTTGACAATTTTGTGTGTCGGCTACGGGAGCGTACGGGAGTACTCTAGTAGTATTTCCGCATACTTTTATTTTGAGAGAGCTTTGGAGTCAGCATTTCTTTTATGAGGTGATCGACCGAGCTTCATATGTCAGCATTTTATTTCACGAAGTAATTAAGGGAACTTCGTAGACTGCCTAATAAAGTGTGTCGATAAAAGACCATTGCTAGATATGTCTAGTGTTATATTGTTGGATAGGGTGCATTTGGGGGTGAAATACCTCATGTATTCAGGCCACTACTATGCAAAGTTCGATGCTGGGATAGGTAGAGTCTAGAGGTATAATACCTCATGATAGTCGGACCACGCCTAGACATTGTTATCTAGATAACTACCCCTGACTTAATTGTCTTGTGGTTCTTTCTTTTACGAACAAAGGTTCGTGGTGAAACTTATTCCATTCCCCTCATTTGATGTCTTTATTGATCCTCGTTTGCTGGCAAGGAATTTCCGAAGCAGCTTCGTCAGTTGTTGTTCATATTGATTCCATGGGCTAGATCTCGTAAGATCATAGTATAGGGTCAGTATGTGGGGATCGACGTGATGGGATATATTGTTTTAGAAATATAATTTATATGTGTTTATATTATTAGTTGTTTTGTAGGGTCGAGATATACTTTATTATCACGTTGTTTGAACTAAGAGCTTTCATACTCTTTGTTCCTTAGGTGATTAGGTTCACCAGGAATATTCGAACTAAGTGTGCATTAGATATTTGAACTTCGTGTTCATCAGGGATAATTGAACTAGGTGTTCATTAAGTGTTTGTGAACTAGGTGTTCATTGGGTAATATTGGAAATAAGTGTTCATTAGGTGTTCTTGAATTAGGTGTTCATTAATTGTTGTGAATTGCGTGTTCACCAGGGGTAATCTAAGAACCTTGGCAGCACTAGAATTTGTGCCAGTTCCTTAGGGCTATCCTTAGGAATGAATGGGAGAAGGGTAATCAGTTCTTAGGATAAATCCTTAAGAAATAAATGGAGATAATGGGGGTGGGTAATTGAATTGATTGTTTGATAATTGAATATAATAATTATATTATTGTGGGTTGAAAACCCTATATGCTCACCCGGCTCCCAAGCCTGACCCATTCAGTTTTCATTGCATTACAGGTAATGGTACAAGAGTATAAGTTGGTGGACTTGACGAGAGATTTTGGATTATAGGCCAGTAGTTATGAATAAATGTTGTAAGGTCTATTTTGTTCTGTTTATGCTTTTGGTCTTTATTGAACATGATATCCCGAGATTTTGTTATATAATGAAAATACATTTCTTTAAAGAAATGCTTTGATAATCTTTATCATATTTTGTTTTGGGAACAAATTCCGCAACTCTTTCAAATCAAAAGGATTTACTCTGACATTATTTTAAAAGCATAAATGAAAATCGGTCTTTTCTGGCCGAGATTTTGGGGAAGTCATGGTTTACTAAAGTTAGTAAATATGGTTATGCTTACAAGATTAAGTATAATTCTGGGTCATCGAAAAGTATCAATGTATAGCAAAACGAATAAGAAGAATCAAAGTCAGCATAAAGATAAAAGTTTCTCAAATATGAAAAGATAGGTGAGTACTTGAGTATCGTGTTTTATGATCATCTTAATGATTATGAAAACCATATCACAATTTGATCCTCTAAGGATACCTTAGTGCATTTGTATGGCTAAGATGAGGAATCAGGAATTGTTGAAATGGTTAAAACAATTAAGATGAATCATACTTCATTCCAAAATCAATTATTAGAGTCATAATCCAAGATTGTATATTGGGTGACATATCAACAACGGTAGAGTAAAATGTTTTCTACTCTTATACATTTGAAATTGGTAAGTTGTAATGTTTTGGATAAAACAAAGATCAACTAATATCGATTTTCAGAAGTGTTTGTCTTGATAATAACCGCACTAACCCTTGAATATTTGGTTATGAAGGAATGTTTCTTCATAAAGAGAATCTTATATGTTAAGAGGTCAGTGTGAGTCTTAAAGATCATGACAAGTTTCAGGAACTAATCAAGAATAAACATATTGTTAATCACTAGCCCATAACTTGAGGTTTGTAACCTATCGTGTTGACATATTATTGTTTTTGTTCCCATTACAGCTAAAGTTATTATGTTGGATTAGTGTCTAAGTCCATAACTATAATTGGTATGTACTCGACCCAACTCGGCATGGTCCATTTGGGTTGCATGGCATCGGAACATTTGGATAGACCATTTGTGAGAAGAGGACATTTGTGACATATTAATATATTATAAGTTATAATATATTAATATGAAATCATGTTATTTAATTAGTATTGATCAAGAATTAATTTGGAGTTAATTTAGTGATAAAAAAGAGACTAATTAAATATATGGGGATTGATTGTGTAAATCATTCATTCTTATATATGTGGGGTTATGATCCAAGATTCCTTATGTTGGGTTTAACCCATGTGGTGACCCATGGATACTCCATGGAGGTTAAAACCCATGGAGCATAAGGAATGGGTAAAGTCATGAGTTACATGGTGTAACCCTAATAGCCACACTATATAATGACCCCTTTAGCTCATGAAATTGGCACTAGTGATACATATGTGAGCGCTAGCCGATTTGAGCATGAAGTGACTTCTTCTCATGGTTATTCCAAGTGTTGATAATGTTGTGTGAACCATTTGAGGTGCCACACTTGGGGCACTAGGCTCTCGAGCATCATGGAGTCAAGCTACATCAAGAGGTATGTATTCTAACTTGTTATATTACCCAGTATCAAAAGATTGTATGTTGGATAGGGTAATACCTTGGAGTATTCATATTTTCATGTATAATAGAGAAAACATAGATCAAAGGTATTTAGGGTTGCGTGTACACTTAGGAGTGTTAGAATGCTCATAACCCAACAATGGTATCAGATCCTAGGCTTGTTTTCAATTACTTGATGCAAACTTGTTTTTTTTATAGCTGAAATTGTCCAGACAATAAAACTCGACAGTTTATGCAAAAAAAACTCGACGAGTTCATCATTTTCGGCATGAACTCGATGACTTCCTCAAAGAACTCGATGAGTTTTCGGTGCTGACAGCTTGCTGTTCGATTGTTTTGACTGGAATTGGACTAGGAACATTACCCTAAGCTGTTTTTGAACTTATAAACTTGTTTTTGATGTGGTAATGTTCATTCTCATCCAATTTCAAAGATAATTGACAATAGATTCATGTTTTGTATTAGTTTAAGGATTAGTCTAATTACTTGAAAAGGTTTGATTTGAATTATCTTGTTCTTATGAGTTGCTTAGATTAATAGGAAAGTTATGTGAAATTGTTGTTTTCAATCCAAATTAGTCTAAATGTGATTCTAAAATGTGTTTTTGTAACTTGTCCTCAAGTTATATGAAAAGTCACATTTAAGATTCATAAAACTCATAAATATTTCTATAGGTTATGAATAAAGAAAAGTCACATTCTTTTAATAGTTTAAAGTCTTCCATAATTTGTCCTCAAGTTATGGAACTTGAAGAGTTTTTGGATTAAAACTACTTTAAACACATAAGTTATGGAAATTGAATAGTTTTGAATAGTTTGAAAACTTGCCCTCAAGTTTTGGAATTTGAAAAGTTTTTCCTTATGAATACAATCATTCCAAGTTAAGCCCTTAGAATTTTAAAAGTTAAAATTCAACCCTTATAATTTATAATATTATAAGTTAATATATATATATATATATATATATATATATATATATATATATATATATATGTATGTATGTATGTATGTATAAAAGCAATTTGTCTTACCATTAGTAGGCCTCATTCACGAAGCCGGTCTATAAGGGGGTATAAGGTTACTACCTATAAAATGGCAGTTCAATGAGTGTCCACTCTCACCCACCGCTTCCTTGACTGGCGGAGGGTCGCTAGCTGAACAAGTAGGACAAGGACTATATTTCTCCCTTCATTAAAAGTATTAGTGATAAATGTAAAGTAACTAAATGTTTTTATAATTCCCAATCTTAGTTACTTTAGGAAAATGTGAATAAGGTGCTAATCGATGAAATTACAGTTTGCACGTTGCTTAAATAAGTTAGTGTAGCGTGTGTGGTTAACCGGCACACTAACTTGAATTAACAAGGTAGGCAAAGGGGTAACTTAATATTTATCATAGTATCGGTGGAGCGCATGTGGGTAACCGGCACATCGATTAAGGGGTAAATATTAAGGGTACCAAGTAATTTGCATGGTTACTTCACACCTTGTTTTGTGATCCTTGGCATCCCAGTCACAAAACCTGAAGGGCACAATCGAGATTGAAACATGCCATTGAAAAGTTCAATGAATCTCAAAAGATCTAGGAGTTTCAAATCCAATTAGAAACATAATAAATTATTTCGTTTTTCATGATGGAAATTGGTGAATCGTCATTCACCTACCTTCAAATATTCTATAGCTTGGATTACGAAGTCCCTCTTCCAAGTTATAAAATATTGTGTTGGGTCCTAGCCTTAATATTTCATATTGGGTGTTATATTAAGGACATTAAATCAACTATCTTGAATATCTCCCAAAAGATGTCTAGTTTAGACATCTATGATCTTCCCAAATATCTTGGAACTTCACTTCCTCCACCTCCTTGAATTATTCTCCCTTACCCACAAGTTCAAGGTCACTCAAGCCCTAATGGCAAGCAAGGTCTATGTGTGCTCACATCTTGGAGATGAAGTCACATGTTGATAAGCCGGAAGATTTGGGTGTCAAAGTCTTAAAAAGTTGGATGTTCAATAACTTTCTATGTCACATAGTGAGTTCCTTTGGGACTACTATGAAACAGACTATAACATGACCCTTAATGATCTTATCTATTTGCTTAGTGCTGTTGAATCAGAAATGATTTGAAAACTAGAAAAGCAAATTTCATTAGAATATCAACTTTCCAAACGTTCAATGGACATTGACAATGGTTGCATTGGATACCCAGTAAAATCTTTCTCCTCCCATTGGAAAGGGATTGGCCATAGTCAACTCGGTTGACCAAATGGTAAAGAGAAAGACTAAGTCTGATATTGTCCCATTTACCAAAGGGTCCATATGGTTCTATTGCCAAAAGGAAGGGGCATTGGTTGCGAGGCTGCCAAATTTACCTGAAAGATCATAAGGCTGGTAAAGTCAATAAGATTGTCTCAGCTTCAGGTAAAGTCCACTATCTAACTCGATTAAGTTTCTATTCTGAGATTCTTATTACACGATGTGACTGGATCACATGCTGATGTTTTAAGAATCAAAAGGAAAAGTGAAGGAAACTTAAAAAAGAGTATGCTGAATCTAATCGCGAAGATGGATTTCTATCGCTTGATTGAAGATCAGATTCTTGAGCTACTCTTAGGAGTTATGATAGATTGCTAGGAAACATGTAATAGCATAGTTTTCATTCAAAGTTGCATTGTAAGGAAAAGTTTTTCTGCAAAGTTTTAGAATCCAAGGAAAATTATTTTTTTTTTTTTATATTTTAAAATATCCTTAGAATGGCATTTGTGAAAAATTGATGTTTATATGATTCCATTAATAGCAAGATTGGAAATATGAATTTTATTCTTTCATTTGTGGTAGTGTCTAAATTTACCAAATAAGGAAAGCTTCTCATCATCCAAGTTTTCAGTTGGATAGAAACTTGGAATTATACAAGTTGTACAGTATGATGAATGACTAAGGATCGAGTACACATTCTAGTGCACTGATCAAGTCCACCACAAAAGATCTATAAGACTATTCGTCATGATTTACTAAAGTTTAGTAAATATGGTTATAGTTCCAAGTTCAAGTGTAATTCTCATACATTGGAAAATTTTCGATGTATAGCAGAACGAATGAGAAGAATCAAATTAGGCAGAAGGATAAAAGTTTCTCAAATCTGAAAAGATGGGAGAGTACTTTAGTATAATGTTATATGATCATCTTAATGATTAAGAGACCTTATCACAATTCATCCTCTAGGTCCATTCTGATAGCTAAAAAGAGGAGCTATGAATTGTTGAAGTGGTCAAATCAAGTAGATGATTCATTCCTCGTTCCAAAAACAATTCTTAGAGTCATACTCCAAGATTGTAACTTGAGTGACATATCTTAAAAGAAGGTTTCTTAACACTAGTCAAATGTAAGAGTAAAAGTATCTTACTCTTGTACATTTGAAATTTGTAAGTTGTGATATTTTGGATAAAAACAAAGACCAACTAAGACCAATTGTGTGAAGTGTTTGTCTTGATAAAGAATCCAAACTATCTCTTGAATATTTGGCAAGATAGTCTTATATGCTAAGAGGATAGTGGGAGTCTTAAAGATCCTGGAGGAATTTCAAGATCTAATCAAGAATAAAAACCTGTAGTTTAACACTAGCACACAACATGAGGTTTCTAACCTATTATGTTGACATATTTCTATTTCTGTGCCCATTCCAGTTAAAGTTGGCTTTGCATATGAGTTCTTAGAATTCTCAATTGGTTGCATAACAACTTGGAAGCAATAGTAGGCCCTTGAGCTACCAGGTGGCAAGGAATTCAGATTGAGTTCAATCCATATGAGTTTGGATTTTTCATTATCCTTGTCTTGTGATTCTGGTTTTTACAATTCACATGGATAATAACACATACAACAGAAAATCTAAGGGTCATAAGGTTTCTCTCTGATTCATGAAAATGATGGTGAGGAAACAGTTCCACCAAGTAGATTTCAAGCAGATAGCAAAGATCTAAACAATTGAGACTATGATTACGGAATCCCTTTTCATAGTTCTGAAATTGTTTAGACACACATGCATGCTATCTAAGGAAAGGTGTATGATTTTGATAAAGTTTTTATCAAAGCATCTCGTATCAGAAGTCTGAACTTTGGTAAGAATGTCAATAAAGTATTGATTTCTAGAAGTCCAACTGATTACTGAGTACAAGTCAAAGCTAGTGGGAGCATAAGTGTTATGCTAATAACCATCATGTTAGTGGGAGCATGATAATTATGATAAATGTTGCCAGTTAGCAATGTTAATTATAGAAAACAGAAGGTTTCAATTGGGAAAAAGTTGTTTTGCTATAATTAAGGGAGAGGAAATTATACTTCATTTCAATTTTAAAAGCTTAGATTTAGGTTTTATTCATCTTTAGTCAAGGATATATATGAATTTTGTGTTGGAATGGCTCAACATAAGGAAACTCTATATATGGGTCTATTATTTGTGTTCTAAAATTCGATTATGATTACGGCATCCCTTTTCATAATCTGAATTATGAGAACTTGGAAAATAGAAATATTGTAGCAAAAGACTGGTCTAGAATCATGTCTTTATGTGAGACATCATGAATCATGACCCATATGATTCGGATATAGGATCGATTGCATCTGCTATAATATTCATCCTTTCTAAAAGTTTCCAAATACCTGGGGCATTAAGAAGGGAAAAAGGTCTAGAATTGGATATGACTAAAACGATTAAGAAATTGTCGAGGACAATCTAAGGTTTACCAAAGATTGGTTGCTGAGGGAAAGTTGGAAGTATAATGTTAACTTTTGGAAGGACCATATTGACATATTCTGAAAAAAGGCAACTCTTGTTCAGAAGTGATAGTCAAAATGGGAATATGGGAAGGTGGAAGTTGCTCAATAAATTTGTGTAAGATTAGGAAACTTAATGCAAAAAGGATGTTTCCAAGGAGTTGATCTCCTTTTGAATGCTCTGTAATTTTTGTTGTCAAGTCTTTGTGACTTTGTGCATAATCATTACAAGAGGATCAATGCATATAAGTTTAGAATCTAACATATTTCGGTAAATGGCATGAATTTGGAATTTCTGCATTTGCAGTAAGGATTTGGGACCGTGAAATGAGACTCATTGGAGTTATGTGCAATCGATATATTTAACAAAGTAAAGATCATTGGAGTATGCATACTTGGAGTATGGCATAACTAATGTTCAGAAGAACATAGTGTACATGCTTTGAGCATGGGACGACTATTGTTTTAATTCAAGTATAAAGTTGATAGTTTTAAACAATATGCAATGAATAATGTGTAATCAATATGGTGATAAATAAAAGATGTTTTATTTATATTCATAAGTTCCGAGACCATATTGGATTCAATTATTTTTGGTGTTTCATTTTGCATGTTTTGACTTCCAGAATAACTAGGTCATTCTTCCTGAATGACTAAGCTATTCAAACCATCCACAGTCGGCCATATGTTGGAAGTAGATATGAATCAAGATTGTCATGGGTTGGCTTGTAGAGGTCTAAGATGTTGGACAAAGTGGTGCTACAACACTCATGAGTGCTCATAAGTTATGAGTATTGGATTCAACCCACGCTCATTGGAATCACTTCATGGATTTAATAACGAGTGTTCATGAGGCGATAATATCTTATATTCTTCAAACCTAAAGACATGAGTTGTTAGTATGAGTTAGTTATACATTGATTGCATGAAAACGATGTTATAAAACGTGCCTTTGTGTATGATTCAACAAGTAGTAGAACAAGCCATATGAGTCGAAGTTTATCCATTCATTTTACCTTCGGGATAAAAGTGATATATGTGGGCCCTTCGATGATTTAATGATGACACATGTGAGTGCTTAGCCAAGCCAGGACTGATTTGATATGTTCAATCAGTAAGTCATCAAAAATCGGAAATAGGGAAACAACAAATGGACAGAGAGAATGATTTATAATCCATGTCTCAATCCATATGATATCAAGAATGGAGGAATATATGATCCTTTATCTAGTGGACAAGTCATTGACAAAGGTCATAGTTCATCGACAAGGTCAGAGTTCGATAGCGTCTTTTGAGAGCTACGATTGCTAGTTAGGTTTTGAAGTCATACTCAATAATAGTTTTAGACTTATCCAAGTGGGAGACTATTGGATTAGTGTCTAAGTCCATAACTATAATTGGTATGTACTTGACCCGACTCGACATGGTCCATTTGGGTTGCATGGCATCAGAACATTTGGATAGACCGTTTGTGAGAAGAGGAAATTTGTGACATATTAATTTATTATAAGTTCTAATATATTAATATGAAATCATGTTATATAATTAGTCTTGATCAATAATTAATTTGGACTTAATTTAGTGATCAAAAGGAGACTAATTAAATATATGGGGATTGATTGTGTAAATCATTCATTCTTATATATGTGGGGTTATGATCCAAGATTCCTTATGTTAGGTTTAATCCATGTGGTGACCCATATATACTCCATAAAGGTTAAAACCCATGGAGCATAAGGAATGGGTAAAGTCATGAGTTACATGGTGTAACCCTAATAGCAACATTATATAAAGACCCCTTTAGCTCAAGAAATTGGCACTAGTGATACATATGTGAGGGCTAGCCGATTTGAGCATGAAGTGTCTTCTTCTCATGGTTATTCCAAGTGTTCATGATGTTGTGTGAACCATTTGAGGTGTCACACTTGGGGCACTAGGCTCTCGAGCATCATGGAGTCAAGCTACATCAAGAGGTATGTATTCTAACTTGTTATATTACCCAAGTATCAAAAGATTGTATGCTAGATATGTTAATACCTTGGAATATTAATATTTGCATGTATAATAGAGAAAACCTAGATCCAAGATATTTAGGGTTGCTTGTATACTTAGGAGTGTTAGAATGCTCATAACCCAACAGACTATGCATGCGAGTTCTATGAGTTCTCAATTGTTTGCATAACAACCTAGAAGCAATGGCAGACCCTTGTGCTGCCAGGTGGCAAGAAATCAAGATTGTACAAGTTCAATTCATATGAGTTTGGATTTGTCACTAACCTTGTCTTGTGATTATGGTTTTGACAAATTCACATGGATAGGAACACACACACCGTAAAGTCTAAGTGTCATAAGGTTTCTCTCCAATTCATGAAAATGATTGTGACGAAACGCTTTCACTAAGTAAATTTTAAGGAGATAGCATTTGTGATATTTGCATTCTCAAATTCAATTATGACTACGACATCCCTCTTCATAGTTCGAATTGTGAGAAATGGCAAAAAGGTCTAAACATTTGAAACTTATTGCTGTAAGTTCTGAAATAGTTTAGACACACATGTGAGCTATCTAAGGAAAGGTGTATGACTTTGAGAAGCTTAGATAAAGGTTTATTGAAGCATCTCGTATCAGAAATCTGAACTTTAATTGGTAAGAAAGTCAATAAGTATTGATTTCTAGAAGTACAGCTGATTTAGATACATGGCTAAGCTAGTGGGAGCGTAAATGTTATGCCAGTAAGATAATAATTATTATGCTAGTGGGAGCATAATTATTATGGTAAGTGTTGCAAGTTAGCAATGTTAATTATAGAAAACAATGTTATTAATTCACAAAGTTGTAGGGTTTGAAAAAGTTGTTTTGCTATAATTAAGGGAGAGGACCTTATACTTCATTTTTCAATTCTAAAAGCTTAGATTGAGATTTTCAAATTTAGTCAAGACATATATGAATGTTATGTTGAAAATATTCGATAGAAGGAAATTATATATATGGAAATTTTATTTGCATTCTCAAAATTCGATTATCATTACGGCATCCTTCATCATAGTTCGAATTGTGAGAACATGGCAAATAAAAATATAGCAAAAGAATGATGAAGTATCATGTCTTTATGTAAGACCTTATGAATCGTGACCTACATGCTTCGGATATAGGGTCAATTGCATATGCTATAATATTCTTGTGTTCTAATTTTCCAAATGTCTAGGGCATTAAGAGGGAAAAAGACTAGAACTAAATATGACTAAAGTGGTTAACAACTGTCAAGGACAATCTAAGGTTAACTAAGGATTGGTTGCGTATGGATAGTTGGAAGTATAGTAATGAATGGACCATATTGATATATGTGACAACCCAAGTTGTCCCGTTACATTTGCCCATTACCGTTAACGGAATATTCCACTGTATAAAAGTTTCGTTAATTAGAGGGTGTCAATTTATTAAACATTCCCTTGACTAGCATTAACATGCCATAAGTCGTGACATAAAGGAAATAAAAACACATAACACCCATTTCCATTTATTTGGAAAATGTTAGGTTTTATTGTTACGACCACTAAATCGGGTGCGACCAAAAGCCCCGTTTAACGGCAGTATCGGGTAAAATTCCACTGAGCCCCAACTCGGAACCCTATATAAGGGTGAGAGGAGTCCATTGGAGACTTTTTACACACTCTCTCTATACTCTCTCTCTAGACCCGTTTTCCCCCCGAATCTGCAACCAAACACTTCCAAATTGTAAGTCCGCTTACCCTAACTTATTCTAAACATATTGATTCACGTTTATAGCCCGAAAATCATCTAAGAAGGCATGGAATAAGGAGTTTACGGCCTAGGAACACTCTAGGGCCATAAACCCCTATTATGGTGCCAAACATGCCTTAAAACTCATCCTTAAGCTTAGAAACTATTAGGGGATTTAGCCTAGGAGTGTTTACTCATTTAAAACAATCAATTTAAGGGGTAAAAGAGAGTTTACGGCCCAAGCACAAGCTTAGGCCGTAAACACCTCAAAATCTTGTTAAAATGCCTCCAAAACACTCCCAAACCACCCTAGGGCTTAACACATAAATTAGGGGCTTATTCTCTTGGGTTTAGATCACTTAAACATTAAGAATTGGAGGATTAATAGGTGTTTACGGCCCAGACATGTGTCAAGGTCGTAAACTCCCCAAACCAAGCCAAAATGTTGGTTTTTGTTCCCCAAATGACCTTAGACTATTGCTATAAAATGCTAGGAAGGATTTAAGGGCTTAAACACAAGAAATGGAGGGATTGAAAGGAGTTTACGGCCCAAGCAAATGTCTAGGCCCTAAACTCCCCAAAACACATCCAAATGATAGTTTTAATCCCCCAAAATAGGATCACACTCCATTATAAATTGCTAGAAGTGAAATATGGGCTTTAAACTTCACAAAACTCTAAGGGTGAGAGTTTACAGCCGTAAACTCCCTTAGGAGTCGTTCCTAGGCCGTAAACTCCAAGATAATGCCCTTAGAAGCCTCAAACCCACTCATGCCTTTTGGGAAAAGTACTTAGAATAATCCAATGAGCAAGTAAAAGCCTTAAAACACCCTAGAACTCATCACCATGAGTTTACGGCTGTAAACTCATGGTGAGATGTCCCTGGGCCGTAAACTATGTGATAAGGGTGTACTCTTGGATAGTAAGCTCCATTCCTTAGCCATACACACCTTTAGACGCTACCCGGGACACCCAAACACTTAACCAAAGTGTTTTCGGCTCCTGTGAGCGCATATATTTGATTAATTAGTATTAAATGTGCTAATTGTATGTGAACATATGTTATCATATGTTAAATAGGTCATTGTGTGTGTTCAAGTCCTTGCGTGACACCGAACGCCCAAACGGCACCTTTGTCGGATCTACTTACACCAGGTGAGTTCATACCCCTGAATGAACCTTTTAAATGTTTTTACATGTTTTATAGGGGGGGGGGGAATACAAGTTAAACATGCCAGTTATCATATCAATCACATGTGATTGATAACCCGCATGCACGAGATTTTACTACTGTACAGTGTTTTAAGCAGTAAGACACTATAATGGTTTTCAATTGTTTCAAAACTTTTACTTATACTGTTTTATCTAAATTCATTCTAAACTGATTTATGAAAGATTTTCTAAGGTTTTCAAGCATATTTTACAAAAGAATACAAATTGTGATTTTCTCCGGATATAAAGGTTTTTCATCAAAGTTTCCCTCTTTCGACGTATACTTTTACTTGTTAAATATTGCTGCTTCGCTTATACTTATCTTATACTCCTACTTTGTAACGCTTTCACTTATACTTGAAGTCACTTAAACCTGATAGACGCTTATACTTATTCACACTCTTACTTAGTGATACGATTCTACTTCGCTTATACTTGATATCGACTCCACTTCACTTATACTCGATACGCTCTTACTTCACTTAATGTCGTCTCTACTTCGTGATATGCTTATACTTGTTCGACGCTCTTACTTCACTTGAGACCACTCCTACTTCACTTGTTAGACACTCCTACTTCACAAAGATCACTCCTACTTGATACACACTCAGTCGTAGTTAGATGTATGTCTATGCTTATATAGGTACATATAAGTAATGATTGAAAGACTTAGGAAGGCTCGTCTGCCCTATTTCCTTTTCTTCGTTGAGATGTGGTTTGGTGGGATTGGATGGCCGTCTGAAGGTCATTTGAATCATCAGTTATATATTATGTATATGAGTATGGACATATACGAATTCTCTAGTCAGTTCAGTTAAGAGTCTCTACCTTTAGTCTACATTTACATTAGAAACCCACTAGTTGGAAGTCTTTACCCACTATTTGTGATGCATCTTCAGGACACGGCCTTCTCCATCGTCTAGTTGGTAACCAGAGTCTCCTGTAGGGAGAGCGGACATTGTGTGTATAGATCTATACGGGATTGACAACCCCGCACCCAGACTGCTAGCTACAGTCCCGACCTACCAAGCCAACGGGTGACAAATGTCACATCTTATAGATGCTTGTAGGACATCTTGTACTCTAGTCAGTATGGTTACGAGTATCCCGGGTTACCTTATAATTCTTTGGCCTTAAGGTAACGGTATTTTGCCAGCAATTTACATTGTATGTTGATAACTCATTTTCAGAGTCACACTGTTTTGACCTTACAAGACGTATCTTTCATTTGATACTGTCTGGGGTCTGTCTCCTCTGTTTTGACCTTACAAGACGTGTCTTTCATTTGATGTTGTCTGGGGTCTGTATCCACTGTATTCACAAAATCCACTGTATTCACTGTCTTCACTGTTTTAAACCTTTCTAGACGTATCTTTCATTTGATATCGTCTGCGGTCTGTATTCACTGTGTTAGACCTTACTAGTTGTACCTTTCATTTGGTACCTTCTGGGGTCTGTGTCTCCGCTTGTTAGACTGAACCAGGCGTGTCGTTCGTTTGATACTTTCCTAGAGTCTATGGTTCCTGGCCTTAGTCAGCAGTCATCACTGCTGAGGCATATGATATTCCCTGATGTCGTTTGCTTTCCTCAATAATCAAATCCAGTGCTTTGATAATGATAGCAACTTAGGGAAAACTACTTTTTACCACACATCACTGACCAGTCTTGGTAGAAGGCTGCTCTATTAAAGAAAATATAGGATTTTTTGGAAAGAACTCTAATACACAGTAAACACTTAAACTACTACTTTATAAAATTATTTGAATAAATGTCACTAAATACATATGAACTCACCAGCATTTGTAAAAATGTTGATACTCGCTTTTCAATAACTTGTATTCTCATATTAGCTTTAGACAGGTACATCTCGGAGCTGTTGCTGAAGATGGCTTAGTGCCTCGCTGTACTTATATATATCTGTCTGTATTACTTGTATTACTTTGGCGTATTGTAATGTAACCATGTAAAACTATTACTATTAATGCAATGTTTTGTTGTACTTTGATTACTATATACATGTGTTGTGATACTTGACATGACGTCATTCACCCCAGAACGGTTTTGCCGTTCCGGTTTTAGGGTGTGACAATATAATTCTAAATAGATAGGATTCTGTTAAGAATGGATAGTTATATGGAAATTATGGAAGAGTTTCCATAATGGGAGTTGGATATCAAGAATATATGTGTAAGGTAGAAACTTTTATGCAAAGGAAGGATGTTCAAAGGAATGTACTTTGAATATGAGACTTCATCTCCATGGAATTGTCTTATAACAATCTCCAAAGGAATGTACAAAAGGAATCTTTGCATAATAGTTTAGAACTAACACATTCTAATAGTGGCAAGAATTTGGTATTCTTACACTTATAGATTTGGAATTGTGAAATGAGTTTAATTGGAAGTCGAATTGATTTATTTCACAAAGTAAGGAACATAGGTAAAGATAGTGTGCATTCTTGGAGCATGAGACAACTATTATTTTAATTTAAGTATTAAGTTGATCAATCAAAACATTATACAATGAATAATGAGTAACCAATATGGTGATTAAATAAAAGGTGTTTTATTTACGCTCACAAGCTTTGGGGCCATATAGGATTAGTATTATTCTGATGTTTCACTTTGCATTTTTTGACTTCCCGAATAATAAGATTATTCAAACTATCCACAGTCGATCATCCTTTGGAAGCAGGTATGAAGCAAAACTGTCATGAGTTGGCTTGTAGATTTATCTAAGGCGTTAGGCACAGAAATAGTTGCTACACCATTCATGAGTACTTCGAAAATAAGATTTGAGTATGTGAGCAACCCGCACTCACCTGAATTACTTCATAGAATTTATTACGAGTGATTGTGAGATGATAATATCATATAGTCTTCAAACTAAGATATATGAGTTGTTGACTACGAGTTGGTTGTGCATTGATGATACGAAAATGCATCAGTAACTTGATATTATAAAACGTATCATTGTGCATGATTTAATGAGTAGTTAGTACAAGCATTTAATGTCAAAGTTTATCTATTCCCTTTTATCCTAAGAGGATTAAAAGTGATATCTTGGGCCCCTCGATGAATCTGTTTTGACTTATGTGCCAGGCCCGGTCAGAACTAATTTGATGTGTTCAGTTATGTTCTATGTCAGAAGAATCGGAAACCGAGAAACAAACTGATGGACAATAAGTATGACATTGTTCCATGTAATTGTGCAGCTGATATATGATCCCTTATGTAAAGGATGAGTCATCGACTAGGTAAAAGTTCAGTAATGGCTTTTGAAAGCTTACGATTGCTAAGTCGGATCCTAGAGGTGCATTGGCAATTATAGTTATTAAACTTATCCAAGTGGGAGACGGTTGGATTTAGTGTTTAAGCCATAACGGTAATTGAGATGTACTTGACCCGATTGTAGCATGGTCCTTTTGGGTTACCTTTATCAGTGCAATTTTATAGGATGGACTTTTGAGAATAAGCTTATTTATGATTCATTAATATATTATATGTATAATATATTATTTGATAAATCATATTATTTAATTAGTATTGATCAAAAATTAGTTTGGAATTAATTTTGTGATCAAAAAAGACTAAATAAGTATATGGGGATTGATTGTGTAAATCAATAATATTTATAATGTGGGCTAATGATCCATAGTTATTTACGATGGTCTATACCAAGTGATAACCCATGGATAGTCCATGCAGGTTAACCCATTGATCCTAAGTATATGAAAGGTCATTAGGGTTTACAAAGTGAAACCCTAGCATTTTCCACATAATAAATACATACTCATAGTCTCAAAATCGGCTAAAACTTGATTCTAAGATATTGAGATTGATTTTGTGCCAAATAACCTTTTCTCTAAAGCTTCCTCTTGTATATGGTGTTTGTAAACCATTAAATGCATCAGACTTGAGGTGCTCAAGCTTTCAAAGGTCAAGAACTATAAGTTCTACTAAGAGGTAAGTCATCTAACTAGTTATATTGTTCAATTGTTCAATTATATGCTAGTTAGGGACAATGCTTTGGAAAAATGAAAATGCATGTATAATTAGAGAAAACATAAATCCAAAGCATTTAGGGTTGCATGTGCACTTAGGAAGTTTTATAGTGCTCAAAACCCAACAGGTCCAACCCACTCAAGACTCGGCCAAGAAGCAACAAATAGTGGTCGTCCATGTCATCATAGCCCCTACGCCCCAACACCAGCCAAGCAATATGCTGGAACACTTCCGAAATGCGACAAACGCTACTACCACCACAATGAATCTTGTTGGAAAATGTAATGTAAAATTGTAACAAGAAGGGGCATACTGCCCATTTCTGCAAATAACCTGCACAACCGACCACCCAAGCCGCCAATGTTGGGGTGAGTCGCACATGCTATGGTTGCAGTGAGGTCGGGCATTACATGAAGGGCTGCTCGAAGGCACAGAACATAAATAGTGAAGGCATGGGAAGGCTTCTAACGATGGGGCATGAGGAGGCCATGAGAGATCAGACTGTGGTTACTGGTACGTTTCTCTTAAACAACTCATACACATGCATACTTTTTGATAGTGGTGCAGAGAAAAGATTCGTGAGCCACTGGTTTAAACACTTATTCAACCAGAAACCCTAATCACTAAATGAAACATTAACTATAGAGATGGCTAATGGAAAAATAGAACGCATTAAAGATATATTCGTAGGATGCAAACTAACCCTGAATAATCATTCCTTCCAAATCGACCTGATGCCGATCATGATAAATAGTTTTGACGTTATCGTTGGCATATATTGCTTAAGTCCTCACCATCCCAAAATCATGTGCTACGAAAAGGTCGTCTGCCTTAACCTACCAAATAATGAAAACCTCATAATTTATGGCCACAAACCCGAAATGAACTTACAAATAATCTCATGCATCAAGGCTTAGAAGTATCTGTGCAAAGAATATCACACATTCTTAGCCCACGTAGTGGATGAGAAACAAGAAGGGAAATATATTAAGGATATTCCTGAGGTTTGCAACTTTCCTGATGTATTCCCAGAAGGCCTTCCAGGAATCCCACCGGTACGCCAAGTCGAGTTCAGAATCGAATTGATTCGTGGAGCCACCCCCGTAGCCAAGTCCCCATACCGCCTAGCACCTACAGAAATGCAGGAACTATCTAGCCAACTGAATGAACTTCTAAGCAAAGGATTCACCCTACCGAGCTTCTCACCTTGGGGAGCACCGATATTGTTCGTGAAAGAGATGGATGGATCATTCCATGAGTTCATAGACTATCGAAAACTAAACAGGCTCACTATAAAAAACAATTATCACCTACCTCGAATCGACAACTTATATGATCAACTGCAAGGGTCGAGCTACTTCTCATAGATTAACCTAAGGTCGGGGTATCATCAACTGCGAATTTAGGAGCAAGATATCCCTAAGACGAAATTCAGAACTCGCTACAGTCACTACGAGTTTGTAGCGATGCCCTTCGGCTTAACAAATGTGCCAGTAGTGTTCATGGATTTAATGAACCATGTGTGTCGGCCATACCTGGAAAAATTCATGATAATACTCGTCGATGACATACTAGTTTATTCACGGAGCGAGGAGGAACACCGCCAGCATTTACGGCAAGTCCTGGAGATGTTCATGGCAGAAAAACTATACCCCAAATTCTCAAAATGCAATTCTGGATAAGAAAAGTGGACTTTTGGGGACATGTAGTCAGAGAGGAAGAGATACACGTGGATCCTTCCAAAGTCAAGGCGATCGCAAAATGGGCAACACTACCGAAGATTCATACAAAGCTTCTATAAGATCGCAAAGCCGCTCACAACTTTAACACATAAGGGAGTAACTTTTAGCTGGGGAAATAAACAAGAAGCCGCTTTCCAAACACTTAAACAAGCCTTGTGTGGTGCTCCCATCTTGTCCCTCCCGTAAGGGACTGGAGACTTTTGTGACAACCCGAAATTTCCATTTTGTACAACATATCAAGTCAATAGAAGTCCGAACAGTTACTGTTAATTTTCAGACTATTTGGGATTAGTTTGAGTACTCTTTGATTAACACGTTAGGAGATGCCAAGAGAGAGGATGTCCTAGGGTTTATTGTGCAACTATAACATTTCATACTCCAAGAAATTTGAAATTTACAACCCAAACATGGAGTTTGCGGTCCAAAACCCCAAGGGGTATATATATGGTCCTTAGCCATATTTATTCATTTGTTCCATTTCCAACTAGAGAAAAACCTGATTCTCTCTCAACGATCTTCAACTTTTCATGCCAAATCGTAAGTCCTTCTATCTAAGAGTATAATATGGCTTGTAATGTGTCTTAACATCAAGAAATCACAAGGAAACATCAAGAGCAAAGAGTTTACGGGCCAAGAACACCTTGGACCGTAAACCCTTCTTTAAGGGCCAAAAGTGTGCCCTAGTCCCTTCCTTTCCTTGTGAAACTAGCCTAGACTCATACCTTAATGTGTATAGGAATTGAAAGCACAAAAATACCATGTCCATGAGAGATTACGGCCGCAATCCCTAAGGGAATTGGTCTTAGGGCCGTGAACTCCTCAAAGGAGGTAAAGGGTGCCCTAATTTCTTCCAAGGATTAAACCATCAAGTAGAAATACTTCTAAGGGACATGTAAGGCTTCAAAAACACAAATGACCAAAAGCTTAGGAGATTACGGCTGTAAACTCAAGAGTTTACGACCGTAAACTCATTGTGTTATGGTCCTTGGCGAGTAAACTCAAGAAAGGGGTTCTTTTGAACCCTAAACCCAATAGCTTTGTCCTACAACAACTTAGATGCAATCCTTAGGACTTATAACACTTATATAAGGTGTTTAGCATGTTCTAGGATGTCTTAACATTGTCAATTAGTAGTTTAAAGACTAATTGGATACATATATGTGTGATTATATGTTAACTAGGATCTTTGAGTGTGTACAAGTTTTCACTTGACACTTAGGAATCCTACATCGTTCAGTTCATCCAAACCACCATCTGCAGGTGAGTTCATACCCCTTAATCAATGTTTTAAATGATCTTAAGTGCTTTAATGGGGGGGGGGATACAGGTAGAAAACAACATGCTATAGAATCAATCATATGTGATTCATAACTGTGTTTTCATCCAACTGATTTCACATGCTTCAAAATGTGATACATGAAATGGTTTTCTATCTTAAAATGTTTTGTTATCAAATGAATTACTTTTGAAATGTTTATAAAATGACATTAAGTCATTGTTATTTATTATTCAAAACTCTTAAATGTTTTAGAAAACCTTTTTCTTGTCCTTGGTCAAATCTATATCTATACACTTATGTTCATACATATATAAATATTCCTATTACAACGAATCACACCAGAGTCAGTTCATTCATGAGTCTATACTAAATGCTATATGAAGAGATATACTTACATGGATACACTTACATGGACACTTATACCTAGATACTAGACGATGAGATACTATTACATACTTTACGTGTAGATTAGTTCTGTCTATCCTAGTACAAAAGGATACTATACGGGACTAACCATTCCGACACCCACCTGTTAGCAACAGAGGTAATGAACATCTACGGATGCCTAAGGTTAATACTTATACTAGGGGTACCTTTACGGGACTAACTATTCCTACGACCTGCTGTTAGCTACAGAGGAATATGAACATCTACGGATGTCGTGTTTATCCTAATACAAAAGGATAATACTTATATATGGCTATATTTTCCCTATTACTTTTATTTTGTGATACGTTCACATAAACGATGAGCTGGACTATATATTGTTAATAGTAGTCATACAGGGGAAAAACCATCTTTGATACCTTCAAAACATTCGGGATATAGCACTTAAATACTTATGAATCCACCAGCTTTATGCTAATCTACTCTTTCAAAATAACTTGTATTCTCAGGTCACCAGTAGACAGGTACGATGACCAGGTTTTGAGAAGATATAGCACAGACAAGACTCGTCTTTTATTTTGATTACATATTTTGGTGTCTTATTACATTGAAAGAACACACATGTATTAAAACTTTACTTTTAATGCAATGGATGATGTTATTGCTTGTTTACTACTTTACACTGTTATGATACTTCACATGACGTCCTCCACCCCTGAACGTTTCCGCTGTTCTTGGTTTTTGGGGTGTGACAGATTGGTATCAGAGCATTGTTTATTGTGAATATAGTATATCAACCCATAAAATATATACTAACTATAAATACATTGGGATTAAAACACTCTGTCTAAGAGTTTATACTTTTAAATACTAAAATATTTAAGTAAGTATATGTGCATGCATTCATACTAAATTCGGTGTCACAGTGACAAGAACAAAAGTATTACGATTGTTGAATATCACAAGTAAGCCTGGGGATATATGGTCAGTCTTGGGAGTGGCATAGCCTGATCAACTATGCTGGTCCAAGGAGTGTTTAGCATATGCCCAAGAATGGTTGTGATGTGGCAACAAGTCTAAAAAAAAAAACTTACCAACACAACCACAAATAAATACCATAGGGGTATTTGGTCTTATTGTAATTATCTTAGTTAGTTCATCTATTTAGTTATTTCTTATATCCCTTTTCTCGCGTAGATATTAAATGGCTGGATTTCCCCACGGCGACCTGTACTTCCCAAACCAAGGCAACGCTGGATGGCTACAGGAAGAACCAGAAGATGATCACCCAATCCCTTTGGATGATCACCATGCTAAGGGTTTTTCTGATAGTTCTGACTCGGAGCCTGAAGTCAACAACCTACCTCCAACTGCTCAAAACCCAAACCTGAACCCCCGTCCCGAATTTCAAGGACCCACACCTCTGTGGGCCACAAACTTGAATAGGTGGAGTCAGGAACAGGGTCAACCTATCCCATACAATGGAGACAGAAGCTTCTACAACCTCACTGAGGGAGGTTCTACTGACAGGGTCCTACCCATCATGGTTCGTAGGATTTCTCGGAACACGATATTGGGTCAATCATCTATCAATCGAGTCTTGGAGATTGACGCCAACTCTGGCGTTAACACTGTCCGCATTCGCCAACTAGAGTCTGCTCAGGAAAGGACTCTAGTCCGTAATGCAGCTCTTCAGAAAGAACTTACTAAAACTCAAGCTGAAGTTAGGGAACTTCAAGCTCAGCAAGTGAGAGCTGACAGGCGTATAAGGGACATAGAACGCCTACTATCGGCATCGAGAACTCATGCTAGCAGTTCTCATCACCGATAGAATATCATCAACTCATATTTTGGATATAACCTAGTTTATGTAAAAACTTTGGTCTAATTTCCTATCCTTGTAAATCTTAGACCCGTTAGGTCTTGATCTAGTCATAGTTCTGTCAAAATTTTCCTATCTTGGTTGATGCAAGGCCTACTTCTAGGCTACTTTTCCCAAACTTGTTACATCCGTAATTCTAGTATTATTGACAGATATCTAATCATATCGAAATTATTTTCCAAATGCTATCATCTTCATTTAAACATACTATTCATTGTGCTGTTGGACTATGGAGAGTTAGTCCATGAGTCATTCTCATTATTTATTTATTCTTATCAATGTTGCCATCTTGTTAAACGTATAGTTAAAAAATGCCGCCACGCAGAAACCCAAGACGTAACCCTAATAACAAAACGCCGATACCACCACCTCCTCCACCACCTCAACCTCCTCAACCACCTCCTCCTTTCGATGCCACTATGTTCCAGCCAGCCTTCACAACAGTCGTAGCAGCTATTGTGTTAGCCATCAATACTCCTGCCCCTAGTGGATCGGGATCATGTGCGCATCCCTCCAACCACGGCGAGAGCCATGAGCATCCCAGGGAATGCACCTACAAGGGTTTTACGAATGCTAAACCCCTGAACTTCAATGGAACTGGTGGGGTTATGGTCTTAAGGCAATGGATTGAAAAGGTGGAAGCAGTCTTTGAAATCTGCACCTACCCGGAGGGCAAGAAGGTCAAATTTTCTACTTGTACCTTTTTTGACAGAGCACTAACTTGGTGGAATGGCCATGTTAAGTCTCTGACTATTGTGGTGGCAAATTCTATCAGTTGGGAAAACTTGAAAGCCATGCTGATGAGAGAGTACTGTCCTCAAGGAGAAATACAAAAACTCGAACAGGAACTCTGAGGTATAGAAATGGTTGGTTCCGACATATCAACCTATACGAATGGATTCTGTGATCTGGCAATTCTATGCCCTGATATGGTTGCTCCCGAGAGCAAGAAAATAGAGAGATACATCTGGGGACTGTTGCCCCAGATCCAGTCAAGTGTGTTAGCATCCTAGCCTATCACTTTTAACAGTCCCAAAGAGCTGGCACAATCTCTCATAGATCACGGGAAACACCAGAACCCGACAATCCCTACACCCCAACCACAAAGGGGAGACAACAACGACAACAAGAAGAGGGGTGGAACAAGAGGAAAAGAGGAGCTTCGCAAGAGTCCTCAAAGAGACAACAACTAGTGGCAATCAATGCTGCCACAGTAACACCTGTTGTCCCTACAAACCCCTTACCAGCAAAAACTTATGCTGGAAATCTTCCGAAGTGCAATAAATGCAACTTCCATCACCATGGACCTTGCCAGGAGATGCAGTGCTCTAACTGCAACAGGAAGGGACATACAGCTCGTTTCTACAAGACTCCAGCAGGGCCGACCGCCCAAGTTCCTAACGCCAGTGTGGGCCAAGCTTGCGACGGTTGTGGCGAGGTAGGCCATTATAAGAGGAACTGCCCTAAGGCGGGGATGACTGGCGGAGTAGGAAGAGTTATGGCCATAGGCCACGAGGAAGCAGTAGCTGATCCTACGATAGTTACTGGTATGTTTCTCCTCGATAACTCATATGCTTACATACTTTTATACAGTGGAGCAGAGAAAAGTTTCGTAAGTCATAAATTTGCACAACTACTTAAACAAAAACCATGTGCATTAGATAAATCATTCACGGTAGAAATGGCAAACGGGAAAACGGAAAGTACTAACTGCATATACGTAGGTTGTACTTTAACTTTAGATGGTCATACTTTCAAGATAGACCTCATGCCGGTCTCAATTAAATGTATCGACGTTATTATCAGCACGGATTGGTTGAGTCTTCTTCGTGCCGACATCATGTGCTTTGAAAAAGCAGTTCGTCTTAAACTTCCTAACAGCGAAACCTTAGTTATCTATGGCGACAAGCCTAGTACGAACCTTCACATCATTTCGTGCATCCAAGCTCAGAAGTGATTACGAAAGGAGTATCATGCATTCCTCGCGCACATCATCGATACGAGTCAAGAAGTAAAAGACATTCAGAACATCCCCGAAGTACGCGACTTTCCCGACATCTTTCTAGGAGAACTTCTCGGATTACCACCACAACGCCAAGTCGAGTCCAGAATCGACTTAGTGCCAGGGACTACTCCCGTAGCAAAATCTCCTTAACATCTGGCACCGGCAGAGATGCAGGAACTTTCCAGTTAGCTTAACGAACTTCTCAAGAAGGGATTCATTAGGCCAAGCTTCTCACCATGGGGAACACCATTCTTGTTTGTCAAGAAGAAAGATGGATTGTTTCGTATGTGCATCAACTACACAGAACTCAACAAGCTTACCATTAAAAACCGTTATCCCTTGCCCCGCATTGACGATCTATTTGATCAACTTCAAGGAGCCAACTACTTCTCGAAGATAGATCTACGATCTGGATATCACCAACTACGAGTGCTAGAGGAGGATGTTCCCAAGACAGCCTTCCGAACTCGTTATGGGCACTAGAATTCGTACTAATGCCGTTCGGATTAACTAACGTGCCCGCAGTATTCATGGATTTAATGAATAAGGTGTGTCGTCCTTAATTGGATCAGTTTGTGATCGTCTTCATCGATGACATACTCATCTACTCTAAAAGTAAGGAAGAACATAGTCAACATCTCCGCAGAGTCTTGGAAACATTACGATCGGAGAAGCTCTACGCGAAGTTCTCTAAGTGCGAATTTTGGATTCGAAGAGTCGAATTCTTGGGCCACGTTGTTAGTGAAGAGGTAATACACGTGGACCATTCCAAAATCAAGGCCATTGAGAAATGGTCAGCACCGAATACACCTACAAAAATTCGTCAATTTCTAGGTCTCTCTGGCTACTATCATAGGTTCATAACTTCTCCCGCATAGCGAAACCTCTTACGACATTGACCCAGAAGGGCGTGGCATTTGACTGGGAAGAGAAACAGGAAAGATCATTCCAAACGCTCAAGCGAGCCTTGTGCACCACACCAATACTATCCCTCCCCGAAGGAATAGAAGACTTCGTTGTCTATTGTGATGCATCAAATCAAGGACTCGGATGTGTTCTGATGCAGCGAGGTAAGGTCATCGCCTATGCCTCGAGACAGCTAAAGACACATGAGGTTAACTATACCACCCACGATCTTGAACTAGGAGCAGTTGTGTTTGATCGGAAGATCTGGAGGCACTACCTGTATGGTACAAAAAGCACGATCTTTACAGAACACAAAATTCTACAACATATTTTTGACCAGAAGGAGCTCAACATGAGACAACGACGGTGGGTCGAGCTACTCAGTGATTACGAATGCGAAATTCGTTATCATCCGGGTAAAGCCAACGTAGTAGCTGATGCCCTAAGTTGGAAAGAATACTCTGGTCGTAGAGTCAAATCTTTGACTCTAACTATCAATTCACACTTGTCCACGCAAACTAAGGAGGCTCAGCTCAACGCTTTGAAACCTGAAAATGTGGCGGGTGAATCCCTGAGAGGGATGGATAAGAACTTCGAAGTCAAGGGTCACAGAGCCTTATACCTCATGGATCGGATCTGGACACCGAAACACGGTGGCTTTAGAGACTTGGTCATGACCGAGGCGCACAACACCCGTTATTCCGTCCACCCATGTTCAGATAAGATGTATCTGGATCTTAAAAAGTTATATTGGTGGCCTAACATGAAAGCTAATATTGCTACCTTCGTAAGTAAATGCCTTACTTGCACGAAGGTAAAGGTCGAATACCAGAAACCCTCCGGTCTTCTGCAACAACCGGAGATACTATAATGGAAGTGGGAGCGGATCACTATGGACTTCATAACCAAGTTGCCCAAGACAACGAGTGGACTTGATACCATATGGCTCATCATCGACAAATTGACCAAGTCTGCACACTTCCTACCCATCAAAGAAACTGACAAAATGGAGAAACTTACGAGAACCTACATTAGGGAGATTGTACGATTGCACGGTCTTCCCATATCCATTATCTCTGATAGAGATAGTAGATTCACTTCAAGGTTCTAGCAGTCGCTACAAAGTTCCCTAGGAACTAGGCTGGACATGAGTACAGCCTACTATCCACAGACCGACTGACAAAGTGAGAGAACTATCCAAACCTTAGAAGATATGTTGCGATCCTATGTGATTGACTTTTGGAAAGCTTGGGATACTCATTTACCCCTTGTTGAATTTTCCTACAATAGCAGTTATCACACGAGCATAAAAGGCAGCTCCTTTCGAAGCCCTTTATGGCCGAAAGTGCAGATCCCCTCTGTGCTGGGCTGAGGTGGGTGATACCCAGTTAGCTAAGGGACGAGTTCCCGAAATCACTCTCACAGGTCCGAAGATCATTCGAGAAACGACAGATAAGATCGATCAAATTTGTGAACGATTGAAAGCCTCTAGAGACCAACAGAAAAGCTACGCTGACAAGCGAAGGAAACCGTTGGAATTCTAGGTGGGCGACCGTGTTCTACTGAAGGTCTTACCTTGGAAGGGCTTGATACACTTCGGAAAGCGTGGGAAGCTCAATCCAAGATACATACGACCTTTCGAGATACTTGCCCGAATCGGCCCCCTAGCTTACAAACTCAATCTACCGCGCGAACTCAGTAATGTATATTCTACCTTCCACGTCTCAAACTTGAAAAAGTGGCTCTCCGATGAGACTCTTGTAATCCCACTCGACGAGATCGAGATCAACGAGAGTCTCAAATTCGTGGAAGAACCAGTATAAATCATGGAACGAGACGTCAAGCGAACAAAGCAAAGCCGTCTCCCGATATTGATGGTTCGCTGGAACGCCAAGTGAGGACCAGAATTCACTTGGGAGCGAGAGGATCAGATGAAACTGAAATATCCTCATCTTTTTGCTTAGTTATTTGTAACTACTTATTTGCTTCAATTCTAATTTCGGGACGAAATTCCTTCTAACAAGGGGATGATGTGACAACCCGAAATTTCCATTATGTACACCATATCAAGTCAATAGAAGTCCGAATAGTTACTGTTAATTTTCAGACTATTTGGGATAAGTTTGAGTACTCTTTGATTAACACGTTAGGAGATGCCAAGAGAGAGGATGTCCGAGGGTATATTGTGCAACAATAAAATTTCATACTCCAAGAAATTGGAAATTTACAACCCAAACATGGAGTTTGCAGTCCAAAACCCCAAGGGGTATATATATGGTCCCTAGCCATATTTATTCATTTGTTCCATTTCCAGCTAGAGAAAAACCTGAATCTCTCTCAAGGATCTTCAGTTTTTCATCCCAAATCATAAGTCCTTCTATATAAGAGTATAATAGGGCTTGTAATGTGTCTTAACATCAAGAAATCAGAAGGAAACATCAAGATCAAAGAGTTTACGGCCCAAGAACACCTTGGACCGTAAACCCTTCTTTAAGGGCCTAAAGTGTGCCCTAGTCCCTTCCTTTCCTTGTGAAACTAGCCTAGACTCATACCTTAATGTGTGTAGGACTTGAAAGCACAAAAATACCATGTCCATTAGAGATTACGGCCGCAATCCCTAAGGGAATTTGTCTTAGGGTCGTGAACTCCTCAAAGGAGGTAAAGGGTGCCCTAATCTCTTCCAAGGATTAAACCATCAAGTAGAAATACTTATAAGGTACATGTAAGGCTTCAAAACATCAAATGACCAGAAGCTTAGGAGATTACGGCTGTAAACTCAAGAGTTTACGACGATAAACTCATTGTGTTATGGTCCTTGGGGAGCAAACTCAAGAAAGGGGTTCTTTGGAACCCTAAACCCAATAGCTTTGTCCTACAACAACATAGATGCAATCATTAAGACTTATAACACTTATATAAGGTGTTTACCACGTTCTAGGATGTCTTAACATTGTCAATTAGAAGTTTAAAGACTAATTGAATACATATATGTGTGATTATATGTTAACTAGGATCTTTGAGTGTGTACAAGTCTTCACTTGACACTTAGCAATCCTACATCGTTCAGTTCATCCAAACCACCATTTGCAGGTGAGTTCATACCCCTTAATCAATGTTTCAAATGATTTTCAGTGCTTTAATGGGGCGGGGGGGAATACAGGCAGAAAACAGCATGCTATAGAATCAATCATATGTGATTCATAACTGTGTTTTCAACCAACTGATTTCACATGCTTCAAAATGTGATACTTGAAATGGTTTTCTGTCTTAAAATGTTTTGTTATCAAATGAATTACTTTTGAAATGTTTATAAAATGACATTAAGTCATTGTTATTTATTATTCAAAACTCTTAAATGTTTTATAAAACCTTTTTCATGTCCTTGGTCAAATCTATATCTATACACTTATGTTCATATATATATATATATATATATATATATATATATATGACAGCTTTCATTCTTCAGTCAGTTCCCACACTCTTGAGTAGCAAGCGTGTATAAACTTTCTTGGACCATAAATACATTCCAGTAAACTATTATAGGGATAGTTTAGGGTATAAAAAACATTATTCCTATTACAACGAATCACACCAGAGTCAGTTCATTCGTGAGTTTATACTAAATGCTATATGAATAGATATACTTACATGGATCCTCTTACATGGATACACTTACATGGACACATGTACCTAGATGCTATACGATGAGATACTATTACATACTTTACGTGTAGATTAGTTCTGTCTATCCTAGTACAAAAGGATACTATACGGGACTAACCATTCCGGCACCCACCTGTTAGCAAAAGAGGTAATGAACATCTACGGATGCCTACGGTTAATACTTATACTAGGGGTACCTTTACGGGACTAACCATTCGTACGACCTGCTGTTAGCTACAGAGGAAAATGAATATCTACGGAGGTTCAAGGTTAATACTTTTCAGCAGTCGCGATGTCCTGTTTATCCTAATACAAAAGGATAATACTTACATATGGCTATATTTTCCCTATTACTTCTATTTTGTGATACGTTCACATAAACGATGAGGTAGACTATATATTGTTAATAGTAGTCATACAGGGGAAAAACCATCTTAGATACTTTGAAAACATTCGGTTCTTGGTAGAAGACTACTTTTATACTAGTAGCAAATATGGGATTTTCTAGGGTTTTCACACTTATATCAAATGTTTTAATCAAAACTTTACATGACATTCATAACAGCTTTCCAAAACGAAGTAATGACACTTTTATACTTATTAATTCACCAGCTTTATGTTGATCTACTCTTTCAAAATAACTTGTATTCTCATGTCACTAGTAGACTAGTACGATGACTAGGTTTTGAGAAGACGGAGCACAAACAAGACTCGTCTTTTATTTTGATTACATATTTTGGTGTCTTATTACATTGAAAGAACACACATGTATTAAAACATTACTTTTAATGCAATGGATGATGTTGTTGCTTGTTTACTACTTTACACTGTTATGATACTTCACATGACGTCCTCCACCCCTGAACGTTTCCGCCGTTCTTGGTTTTTGGGGTGTGACAACTTTATGGTCTATTGTGATGCATCCAAGTAGGGCCTAGGGTGTGTAATCATGCATGAAGGAAAGTTCATCGCCTATTCCTCAAGATAGATCAAGACTTATGAGGTCAATTACACCACACACGACCTCGAATTAGGGGCAGTGGTGTTTGCCATAAAGATCTGGAGACACTAACTTTATGACACCAAATGCACCATCTTCACAGATCATAAGACTCTTCAACACATTCTCAATCAAAATGAGCTCAACATGAGACAACGACGATGGGTCGAACTGCTAAATGACTATGAATGCAAAATTCATTATCATCCGGATAAGCCAACATAGTAGTAGACGCCCTAAGCCAAAAGGAATACTCAGGCCGCCGAGTAAAATGTGTTTAGGTGGGTAACAAACCTAAAACTTACCAACCCTATATACCAAGAAACTCTAGAATCACATATAAAGAATTAAAATATTATAGGAGTATTTTAGAATACTATAAACCTTTCATGTATTTCTCAGAGGAGGAGTCGGATGCAGAGTCAGAGGTTATTAACCCCCTTACATCGCCTGGGTTCGTGCACACCAACTAGGCTACCAGCTACCCACGCCCCGCTCGGCAGAAGACTTGGAGAGGTGGAGCTGACAACAACGCCAATGTTCTCCTTATGGGATGGAGAGAGGTTACTATAACCTCCACCATAGGGGTCCAGCAGACAGGGCCCTTCCTGTCATGGTTTAGCGGATCTCGCACCTCGGGAATTAGATGAGGGCATCGACGAACTGGATCTTGGAACTTGGGGCTGCTGCTGAGGCCAATGATGCCTGAACCCGATGGATGGAGAGGGACTACACCCGAACATGCCATCTCATTGACAGCCTCTATAAGGACCTTACCAACGCTCGATCACATGTTAGAGAGTACCAGGAGAGGCAGTCGACTCTCGAGGAGAGAGTGATCACAGTCGAGCGTCGAATAGCAGAGTTATAGGGTGCCTCGACTTCATCTCAGGGACCGCAATAGACGATCCGCCATGAGTAGGGCGTATCCTACCCACGTCTTGATTTTATATACGAGTAAGCGTTGGTGCTACTCTCTTATGTAGACCTTCTTAAAGGTGAATTTTCAGAAAAACTATGTACTAGCACTACATTATTAATATAATGGGTATGCATTTTATTTCATTATATGCTGCTATTTGTTATGCAATTATTTGTTTGTATTATAAATAACATTGTGAGGTTCTTGCTAAATTTCCATAACAACTAGACTAGATACACATGCAAAACAAGGCATTCATTTATGGTAGTGCTTGATTCATAAGTCTTCTAAGAAACTTATGGTCATTCCACCTTTAAATATATGGCAGAAGTATGCCACAAAGGAAGTCGAACAAGGGCAAGAACAACACACCAAAAGCTCCACCAGGGCCACCTCCCCCACAAATAGACTCTGCGGTGTTTCAGGTTGCAATAATAGTTGTTGTGGTTGCTTTTGTGGCCCAAATCAGCAGTAACAGCAATGGAGGTAGAAACAGAACCAACAGTTCCAACCAAAGCGTGAATTAAGGGCACCGATGAATGTGCTCATACAAAGAGTTTATGAACTTCAAGCCTAGGACGTATCATAGAGATGGTGTGGTCTTTACTTTAATAAGATGGTTTGATAAGGCTGAGACTGTCTTTGAAATCTGTGCATGCCCTGATGAGTTCAAAGTAATGTATGTTGCATGTACATTTGCAGACTCAGCTTTGTCATGGTGGAATGGCCACGTTAAAACTTTGACTCTAGCTGTTGCCAATGCTATGAGTTGGGAGGATCTGAAGGTGATGATGCTTAAGGAATACTATCCAAAAAGCAAGATGCAGAAACTGGAACCAGAACTATAGGAACATTCCATGAAGGGCTCCGATATTGCTACCTACACTGCTAGATTTAATGAGCTGACAACTCTTTGCCCTGGAATGGTAACCCCGGAGGCCAAGAAAGTGGAACATTACATTTGGGGGTTATCTCCTCAGATCTAGGGAATGGTTATATCTGCCAACACGAGCACCTTCAACAGTGCCAAGCGTCTAGCACAAACTCTTGTCGACCAGGGAATTCGCCAAGGCATCATGACCCCCACGCCTAAACAACCAAAGCAGAGTGAAAACAAGTGGAGGTTTGGAACAAAAAGTAGGGCTAACCTGCTCAAGACTCGGCCAAGTAGCAACAAATGGTGGCCATCCATGCCATCACAGCTCCTACCGGCCAACACCAGCCAAGCAATATGGTGGAACTCTTCCGAAATGCGACAAATGCAACTACCACCACCATGGAGCTTGTCGGGAAATGTAATGTAGAAATTGCAACAAGAAGGGGCACACCACCCATTTCTGTAATGCCTCGGCACAACCGACCACCCAAGCCGCTAATGTTGGGGTGAGTCGAACATGCTACATTTGCGGTGAGGCTGGGCATTACAAGAGGGATTTCTTGAAGCCATAGAACATAAATAGTGAAGGCGTGGGAAGGGTTCTAAGGATGGGGCATGAGGAGGCCATGAGGTATCACACGGTGGTTACTGGTACGTTTCTCGTAAACAACTCATATGCATGCATACTTTTCGATAGTGGTGTGGAGAAAAGCTTTGTGAGCCACCAGTTTAAACAATTACTCAAGCAGAAACCCCAATCAGTAAATGAAACATTCACCGTAGAGATGACCAATGGAAAAACGGAACACACTAAAGATATATTTATAGGATGCACACTAACCCTGAACAATCATTCCTTCCAAATCGACCTGATGTCGGTCACGATCAGTAGTTTTTACGTTATCGTGGGCATACATTGGTTAAGTCCTCACCATGCCGAAATCTTGTGCTATAAAAAGGTCGTCCATCTTCACCTAACAAATAACAAAACCCTCTTCATTTATGGCGACAAACCCGAGATGAACTTAGAAATAATCTCTTGCATTAAGGCTTGGAAGTATCTGCGCAAGGAATATCACGCCTTCTTAGCCCACTTAGTGGATGAGAAACAAGAACGGAAAGATATTAAGGATATTCCCGAGTTCTGCAACTTTCCTGATGTATTCCTAGAAGACCTTTCAGGAATCCCACCAGTATGCCAAGTCGAGTTCAGAATCAACTTGATTCCAGGAGCCACCCTCGTAGCTAAGTCCCCATACCGTCTAGTCCTTGCGAAAATGCAGCAACTGTCCAGCCACCTGAACAAACTTCTAAGAAAAGGATTCATCTGACCTAGATTATCACCTTAGTAGCACCGGTATTGTTTGTGAAAAAGAAGGACGGATCGTTCCACATGTGCATAGACTATCGAGAATTAAACTGTAACACCCTAATCCTCAGGTATTGATAATGATATTTTGGGTTGGTTTTTGAGAACCTACTCGGCGAGTTGGCCTACCTACTCGTCGAGTAGTAGCGGGTTTGTCCACGAAGTTTAATGATCTACTCGCCGAGTCCATTATGGTACTCGACGAGTAGATGCTGGCAGATGAAACCCTAGATTTCGAGGCCTTGCACCCTATTTAAAGGGACATTAGCCTCCTCTAGCCCCCCCCCCATTACAGTTCTTTACCTCCCAAAAACCCTGATTTGAGTGTGAGTGTGTTTCTTGGTGATTTTAAGCCTGAAGGAGGGATTTGGTGAAGGAAGCACTTGAGGAAGCAAGCTAGAGGAAGAAAAGGACTCATGGGGATTCAAGATCTACTTCTGTGTTGCACTTTCTGAAGGTATTAAGCCATTCCTTGGCTCATATCCACCAAAACCCTCTTGTGCATGGATTCTAAGAAAGGGCTTTTGTGTTTAAGCCAAGATCTGAAGTTGTAACTTCAGATCTGGACTCCTTTTGGTCTTTAGATGCATAAAGTTATCAGTTGTGCCTAGCTTGTGCCTCCCCTCTAGTGTATGACTCCATTCCAAGCTTATATTTGCTATTTTAGGGCCTTAAAGCCTTGCATGCACGTAAAGTTTGCAACTTTACGTGGAAAGCATGCACCAGAAGCTTAGATCTGTAATTTGGAAGCATTGCATGGCTCAAAAGAGTCTGTATGGCCTAAGATCTGATAGGACTCGACGAGTCGCAGCGGGTGACTCGGCG
The DNA here is from genome assembly GCF_051521515.1 of Lactuca serriola. Lineage (NCBI taxonomy): Eukaryota > Viridiplantae > Streptophyta > Magnoliopsida > Asterales > Asteraceae > Lactuca > Lactuca serriola. The sequence goes on along the minus strand of NC_136410.1, from coordinate 252,607,757 downwards.
AGTCATATGAAGGCAGGCATGGACTCGGCGAGTTGGATGAATGACTCGACAAGCCCGATGAATATTGTCTTAGACTCGACGAGTTGGATGAACAACTCGGCGAGCCGGATGAAGATTACTTAGAACTCGACGAGTTAAAGGAACAACTCGGCGAGTCGAGTGAGATTTGCCCATCTATTGGATGTTCGTAGTCATGTCAAGTGGCAAGCAAGGAAAATCGACAAATGATCTTAGATTATCAATCAAGATCGTGTGAACTCGGCGAGAAGACTTTATCCCGGGAAACTCGACGAGGCATTAGTTGTACTCAACGAGTTAGGGTCAACATGGACTGTTGAATTGATCTTGGCTGTAGTTGACCAGGATTGACTTTGGGGAAATGACTGGATATTATATGAAACTTTTTAGGCAGTTGAGTGGAGCGGCTCGTGGGGTATATTTGGTCGCAAAGTGTCAGTTCAGCATTCGTGACAGGTGAGTCTTCTCACCATACCTATGGGTCTAAGGCACCAAGGCTGGCCCATTATGTGATTGTGACATGTGTATTAGACATTCTGTGTTTTGTTATGTGATTGCATGTTTTGTATGAAGACCCCGAGGGAGCCCGTGGCATTGGATGTAAGACCATGTAGGGTAGCCCATGGCAGTCCTAGGTGAAGACCATGTGGGGTAGCCCATGGCATTGGATGTAAGGCCATGTGAGGGAGCCCATGGTAGTCCTAGGTAAAGACCATGTGGGGTAGTAATGGCATTCTCTCAGGTTTCTTGTATACATGGCTTATGTGATATGTGTGTAGCTTTTATAGCTAATAGGATATGTGATATGTGGTTGTGTGTGTGGTATACTCTGGGAAACTCACTAAGCATTTTGCTTATAGGTTGTTGATTGTTTCCGGTACATAGGAGCCTAAGCGCAAGGGCAAGGCGTGATGACGTGGCGCACACTCTACCTCTCTTTTTGTGTGTTTGGGACTCTCTGATGTTTTCGAAAGTACAACGAATTTGTAATAATTATGAATTGGAAAACAATTGGCTTGAAAATCTATGGATTATGGGATTTGTTTGATCAATTAAAAATGAAAAATTTTTTGGTAAAATTTGGGTCGTTACAAGTTGGTATCAGAGCCATGGTTTGAGAGATTCGGACACATCCTCGGATGTGTCAGGACTCAAACTAAGGAAATAGTAAAATGTTTTCAAAAGTAACTTAAAAAGGATTTTTCTAAGCCTAAAAGAGGAGAGCGCAACACGTGTGATCATCCGAGCCAAGTAAGTAGTTCCCAAGTTGAATAGCCGTGTTATATGATAGTGAGCTTTGTCTATTATATGGAATTGCAAAGTGTATGTTTTAAAATTATATACGGTTAGGAGCTAATAGCCTCAGAATGATTGATTTAGGCTTATTTCTCGTTGGACGCGGTCCTAGGGTAGAATCCTTTATTCAAAAGCCTATTTGATCCTTTCTGTGTATAATTTGCATGCCTAAAAGCAACCTGTAGTGAGTGGTCTGACTGGTATGAGTAGGACAACCATAGGGTGTCCGGGTTTGATTCATGTCGGAGTTGTGAGTCATGGTTTGTGTGGATAGATTTGGATGTACCAGCTAAAGCAGTGGGGTAAGGTACGATTAGGTGTGGAAGGTAGTATTGGGCCCGTACTACTAGAAGCACAGGACCTGTACCCAAACCCATGTTCTACCTGGAAATTCCGAAGAAGCATGGTATGGATGCAATCTCGATATGGGTATCCTGATCTTTATGTTTGTGTTATGACAGTTCAGCATGGTGGTTATGCGATTTGAAGCAGGGGATCGGGATCGGGATCGGGATCGGGGTCGGGATCCAGGGCTGGGTCAGGCGGCCCTACTGATGGTATTGACGAGAGGCTGCGTGAGTTGATTGCGGTCGAGGTTACGAGGGGCATCCTTGACACTACCCCAGTCATCTTTGGGACGATCAAGGAGGTCATGATGGAGATCATGGAGGAGAGACTTAGGGCATTCAGGGCCGATATTTCTGCAGGCCAGGGTGGAGCTCGAACCCACACATTTAGAGAGTTCAAGGCATGCGGAGCTCCTAATTTTTCTGGGATCAGGGATCCCATCGTAAGCAAAAGTTGGGTGGCGAACATTGAGAATGCCCAACGCACGAGTTCTTGCCTGGAGGAGGCAAAGGTTGGATTTACTTCCTTATGTTGTAGACCGAGTTTGTACGACGATTCGATCAGGAGTTTGCACCACCTATTGAGGTGCAACGGATGGTGAGCGAGTTTCATGATTTACAACAGACTACTGAGACTGTGGCGGAGATCACCGCCAAGTTTCGAGAGCGAGCTTTGTTGATCCCTCAGTATGCGACAAATGAGGACATGAGGAGGACCCGATATAACTCTATGCTGAGAGAGGACATTCGGGAATTCGTGAGCTTTACAGGGTGCAAAACCCAGAATGAGATGGTTGATAAGGCCCGTGAGAGGGAGATGGAGTTGGAGTCCTACACGAAGCGTAAGATTGAGCAGGTGCAGGCAGCGGGGACACAGGATAAGAAGCCTAAGACCTCTGATTCTTCGAGTAAGGGCCAACAGGGCCGTGGCCAGTGTGCCAAGTGTGGGAGATTTCATAGTGGGGCTTGTCAGACAGCCGGGATGTTAGGATGCTACTCTAGTGGCCAACAGGGCCACTTGAGTAAGGATTGCCCCAAGAAGGGCTTGATATGCTTTCACTGCAACCAGACAGGCCATAAAAAGGTCAATTGTCTGAAGTTGCAAGGAGGAGGAGGAGGAGGAGGATCGGTGAAAGCACACACGCCCGCTAATATGAGGATTACTAATGGCCGCCCTAAGGCGGAAGCTCCAGCGGTGAAGAGCCGTGCATTCCAGCTGACTACCGAGGAGGCTCGGGTCGCGCCAGACGTCGTGGCTAGTATGTGTTCATTATCCTCTGTCTCTTTTATGTTAAATGTTTGTATGTATGCTTATTGTGATTTGTATAGGGACATATCTAGTCAATGGTATGACAGCCCATGTCTTATTCGATTCGGGGGCTACCCGATCTTTTGTGTCTCTTGCGCTTAGCAAGAAATTCCAAGACGCATCGGGGATTCTAGATGCTCCGCTCGAGGTGGAGATTGTAGATGATCGCACCATGAGTGTTGCGAGGGCTTGTCAGGGCTGTGTCCTGAATGTGCATGGCGAAAGGTTTCGCGTTGATTTGGTTCCCATACCATTGCGAGGATTGAAAGTGATTATTGGGATGGACTGGCTGGGGGCCATTGGGGCCATGATCGATTGTGAGCGGCAGCTAGTCTAGGGTCGAACCCCAAGGGGGGGTGGGGGGAACTGGTTATCTACGACGATAGGACCATGCAGGGCCCGACCCTTTGTTCAGCTGTGAGGGCGAGGAGGTTTCTGCAGCAGGGTTGCATGGGATTTTTGGCCTATATTTCAGATACGCAAGTAGAGGCAGTGGCGGATATCGATAGTGTACCAGTGGTGCGGGATTTTCGGGACGTTTTTCCCAAATAATTACCCAGAGTGCTTCCGGAGAGGAAGGTGGAGTTTCGTATTGACATGGTACCCGATGTCGCCCCGATAGCAAAGGCACCGTATCGGTTGGCGCCACCCGAGATGCAGGAATTATTGTCACAGTTTCAAGAGCTTCTAGACCGAGGGTTCATCCGTCCGAGCAGTTCTCCATGGGGAGCTCCGATCCTTTTCATGAAAAAGAAGGACGGGTCGCACAGGATGTGCATTGATTACAAAGAGCTGAATAAGCTGACGGTGAAGAACCGTTATCCTTTGCCTATTATTGACGACCTGTTTGATCAGCTTCAGGGAGCATCGTGGTTCTCTAAGATTGATCTCCGGTCAGGGTAACATCAGATGAGGATTCGGGATGAGGATATACCGAAGACAGCTTTCAGGACTCGTTATGGGCATTACGAGTTCGTGGTGATGCCATTCGAGCTCACTAATGCTCCGGCCGCTTTCATGGATCTCATGAACCGGGTGTGCAGGCCGATGTTGGACCAATCGGTGATTGTTTTTATTGATGATATCCTGGTCTACTCCAAGACCAGGGAGCAGCACGAGCAGCATTTGAGAGAGGTGTTTGAGACCTTGAGGACGGAGAAGCTGTATGCTAAGTTCTCCAAGTGTGAATTTTGGTTGCGGAAAGTGCAGTTTTTGGGTCATATCATCAATCAAGAGGGTATTTCGGTAGACCCAGCGAAGGTGGAGACTGTTATGCGATGGGAAGTACCGAGGAATGCCTCAGAGATTCGTAACTTCTTGGGCTTAGCGGGTTATTACCGGAGATTTATCCAAGATTTCTCCAAGACTGCTGTGCCATTGAACCGTTTGACCAAGAAGAATGTGGCCTTTCGATGGGGTGAGGATCAGCAGAGCGCTTTTGAGACCCTGAGGAAGAGGTTATGCGAGGCTCCGATCCTAGTACTGCCCTAGGGATTGGAAGATTTTGTGGTATATAGTGATGCATCGATTTCAGGGTTGGGTGCGGTACTGATGCAGAGGGGACACGTGATCGCATATGCCTCGAGGCAGTTGAAGCCTCACGAGGAAAATTACCCCACTCATGAATTGGAGTTGGGAACAGTGGTGTTTGCCCTCAAGATTTGGAGGCACTCTTTGTATGGGGTGAAATTCATTGTGTATACCGATCACAAGAGTCTGAAGTATTTGATGGACCAGCAGAACCTAAATATGCGACAAAGGAGGTGGTTGGATGTGCTAAAGGACTATGACTACGAGAACTTATACCATCCAGGGAAGGACAATGTGGTGGCCAATGCATTGAGTCGCAAGGCGACGGGGTCGCGGATCAGGGGTATTTGTATGAGGGTGACGGTAAGTCCACCCTTGATAGACACGATTCGAGAGGCTTAGGTCGAGGGGGTGAAGAAAGAGAACTGGAAATTGGAAAGAATTCGGGCGAAGTATCCTTTGTTTGTTAAGGATAGTCGTGGCTTGTTGACGTAGTGTGGCATAATATGGGTGCCGATGTCAGGGGGTGAGGCAGAGACTGTTAGAGGAGGCGCATAAGTCCAAAATTTCTATACACCCAGGTGCAACAAAAATGTATAGGGATTTGAGGTTGAGTTATTGGTGGCCCTGTATGAAATGGGAGATCACCGGATATGTGGAGCGATTCTTGACCTGCAGGAAGGTCAAGTTCGAGCACCAGCGACCTCATGGTAAGGTTCAGCCATTACCCATTCCCATGTGGAAGTAGGAAGAGATCACTATGCACTTCATCACGAAGCTACCGCGGACAGCGGGGGGGAGTAGATGCCATATGGGTGATCATGGATAGACTGACGAAGAGTGCTCACTTCATTCCGATCTCCGAGAGTATATCTGCAGAGAAGTTGGCGGACATTTATGTTCGAGAGGTGGTGGCTAGGCACGGAGTGTCGGTATCAGTGGTTTCAGATAGGGATGTTCGGTTTACATCCAGGTTTTGGAAGAAGTTCCACGAGGAACTGGGTACTCAGCTACATTTTAGTACAACATATCACCCCCAGACCGACGGCCAAACTGAGAGGACGATCCAGACACTGGAGGATATGCTGTGGGCATGTGTGCTGGATCTCAGAAGGAGTTGGGATACGTACCTCCCGTTGGCCGAGTTTTCGTACAATAACAGTTATCATGCCAGTATCGACTGAGCACCATTTGAGATGCTATATGGACGGAGATACAGGACCCCAGTGTGCTGGGATGAGGTTGGACATCGAATTTTGGGCAGCACGAAGGTGGTACTTGAGACCATCGGACTGATTTAGCAGGTGCGGGACCGATTGCGAGTTGCGCAGAGTCGCCAGAAGAGTTATGCGGACCGACGACGATCAGTCCTCGAATTTCAGGAAGGAGACTTTGTCTTACTGAAGGTGTCACCCTGGAAAAGGATTATCCGGTTCCGCAATAGAGGCAAATTGGGGCCCCGGTTCATAGGACCGTTCAGCATCATAGCCCGGGTGGGCAAAGTGGCATATCGTTTAGAGCTCCTAGAGGAGCTTAGTCGGATTAACAACACCTTCCATGTGTCTCAGCTCCAGAAGTCTGTTGGCGACGAGTCTTCAATCATATCCTTGGACGACATTCAGTTGGATGGGAGTCTGATTATGTCGAGAGACCAGTTGCGATCCTAGACAAGAAGACGAAGAAGCTCCGAAACAAAGAAGTGAAGTTTGTAAAGGTGCAGTGGCAGCACCGAAAGGGTTCCGAATGGACCTGGGAATCGGAAGATGAAATGCAAGGTTTCTATCCGGAGTTGTTTGGACCAGCAGGCTTCGAGGACGAAGCCTAATTCAAGTGGGGGAGAGTTGTAACACCCTGATCCTCAGGTATTGATAATGGTATTTTGGGTTGGTTTTTGAGAACCTACTCAGCGAGTTGGCCTCCCTACTCGTTGAGTACTAGCGGGTTTGTCCGCGAAGTTTAATGATCTACTCGCCGAGTCCATTATGGTACTCGACGAGTAGATGCTGGCAGATGAAACCCTAGATTTCGGGGCCTTACACCCTATTTAAAGGGTCATTAGCCTCCCCTAGCCCCCCCTTTACAGCTCTTTACCTCCCAAAAACCCTGATTTGAGTGTGAGTGTGTTTCTTGGTGATTTTAAGCTTGAAGGAGGGATTTGGTGAAGGAAGCACTTGAGGAAGCAAGCTACAAGAAGAAAAGGACTCGTGGGGATTCAAGATCTACTTCTATGGTGCACTTTCTGAAGGTATTAAGCTGTTCCTTGGCTCATATCCACTCAAAACCCTCTTGTCGATGGATTCTAAGAAAGGGCTTTGGTGTTTAAGCCAAGATCTGAAGTTGTAACTTTAGATCTGGACTCATTTTGTTCTTTAGATGCATAAAGTTATCAGTTGTGCCTAGCTTGTGCCTCCCCTCTAGTGTATGACTCCATTCCAAGCTTAGATTTGCTATTTTAGGGCCTTAAAGCCTTGCATGCACGTAAAGTTTGCAACTTTACGTGGAAAGCATGCCTCAGAAGCTTAGATCTGTAATTTGGAATCATTACATGGCTCAAAAGAGTATGTATGGCCTAAGATCTAATAGGACTCGGCGAGTCGCAGGGGGTGACTCGGCGAGTCATATGAAGGCAAGCATGGACTCGGCGAGTTGGATGAACGACTCGGTGAGCCCAATGAATATCGTCTTAGACTCGATGAGTTGGATGAACAAGTCGGCGAGCCGGATGAAGATTACCTAAAACTCGACGAGTTGAAGGAACAACTCGGTGAGTAGAGTGAGATTTCCCCATCCATTGGATGTTCATAGTCGTGTCGAGTGGCAAGAAAGGAAACTCGACGAATGATCTTAGATTATCAATCAAGATCGTGTGAACTAGACAAGTCACCTCGATGACTCGGCGAGTAGACGTTATCCTGGGAAACTCGACGAGGCACTAGTTGTACTCGGCGAGTTAGGGTCAACATGGACTGTTGACTTGATCTTGGTTGTAGTTGACCAGGATTGACTTTGGGGAAATAACTGCATATTGTATGACACTTTTTAGGCAATTGAATGGAGCAGCTCGTGGGGTATATTTGGTCACAAAGTGTCAGTTCAGCATTCGTGACTGGTGAGTCTTCTCACCATACCTATTGGTCTATGGCACCAAGGCCGGCCCATTATGTGATTGTGACATGTGTGTTAGACATTCTGTGTTTCGTTATGTGATTGCATGTTATGTATGAAGACCCCAGGGGGAGCCCGTGGCATTGGATGTAAAACCATGTGGGGTAGCCCATGGCAGTCCTAGGTGAAGACCATGTGGGGTAGCCCATGGCATTGGATGTAAGGCCATGTGGGGGAGCCCATGGCAGTCCTAGGTAAAGACCATGTGGGGTAGCCTATGGCATTCTCTCAGGTTTCATGTATGCGTGGCTTACGTGATACGTGTGTAGCTTTTATAGCTGACAGGATATGTGATATGTGGTTGTGTGTGTGTGGTATGCTCTGGGAAACTCACTAAGCATTTCGATTACAGGTTGTTGATTGTTTCAGGTCTTTCGGAGCCTAAGGACAAGGGCAAGGCGTGATGACATGGCGCGCACTCTACCTCTCTTTTTGTGTGTTTGGGACTCTCTGATGTTTTCGAAAGTACAATGAATTTGTAATAATTGTAAATTGGAAAATAATTGGCTTGAAAATCTATACATTATGGGATTTGTTTGATCAATTAAAAATGAAAATTTTCTTGGTAAAATTTGGGTCGTTACATGAACAACCTCACTATAAAAAAAAACGTTATCCTTACCTCGAATCGATGACTTATTTGATCAACTACAAGGGTCGAACTACTTCTCGAAGATTGAACTAAGGTTGGGGTATCATCAACTGCGAATTTAAGAGGAAGATATCCCTAAGACGGCATTCAGATGTCGCTACAGTCACTACGAGTTTGTAGTGATGCCCTTCGGCTTAACGAATGCGCCAACAATGTTCATGGATTTAATGAACCGTGTGTGCCGGCCATGCCTGGATAAATTTATGATAGTATTCATCGATGACATACTAGCTTATTCATGAAGCAAGGAGGAACACCGTCAACATCTACGACAAGTCCTGGAGACGTTAATGGCAGAAAAACTATACGCCAAACTCTCAAAATGCGAATTTTGGATCAGAAAAGTAGACTTTTTGGGACATGTAGTCAAAGAGGAAGGGATACATGTGGATAATACCAAAGTCAAGGCTATTGCAAACTGGGCAACACCAAGAACACCGACGGAGATACGCCAGTTTTTGGGCCTTACTTGCTACTACCGAAGATTCATACAAAGCTTCTCTAATATCGCAAATCCGCTCACAACCTTAACACAGAAGGGGGTAACTTTTAGCTAGGGAAATAAACAAGAATCCACTTTCCAAACGCTTAAACAAGCATTGTGTAGTGCTCCCATCTTGTCCCTCCCGTAAGGGACTGGAGACTTTATGGTCTATTGTGATGCATCCAAGTAGGGCCTAGGGTGTGTAATCATGCAACAAGGAAAGGTCATCGCGTATTCCTCAAGACAACTCAAGACTCATGATGTCAATTACACCACGCACGCCCTTGAATTAGGGGCAGTGGTGTTTTCCATAAAGATCTGGAGACACTAACTTTATGACACCAAATGCACCATCTTCACAGATCATAAGAGTCTTCAACACATTCTCAATCAAAAGGAGCTCAACATGAGACAATAACGATGGGTCGAATTGCTAAATGACTATGATTGCGAAATTTGTTATCATCCGGGTAAGGAAAACATAGTACCAGACGCCCTAATTCGAAAGGAATACTCAGGCCTCCAAGTAAAACCGTTAACAATGACCATCCATTCCCACCTGTCTACACAGATCAAGGAGACACAACAAGAGGCCTTAAAACTCAAGATCATTATAGTGGAGGCTCTGCGGGGAATGGATAAAAACTTCTATGTTAAGGATGACAGATCTTATTATCTCATGAATTGAATCTGGACGCCGAGGTTCGGCGGGTGTAGAGACGTTTTCATGAACGAGGGTCACAAGACCAGATACTTTGTTCATCCCGATGCAAACAAGATGTATCTGGACCTCAAGAAACTTTATTGGTGGCTGAACATGAAAGCTGAGATTACTACCTATGTGGACAAGTGCCTTACTTGCGCCAAGGTCAAGGAATAAGATCAAAAGCCCTCGGCTTTGCTTCAGCAACCGGACATACCCGAGTGAAAGTGGGAGCGGATAACCATGGACTACATAACCAAGTTTCCCAAGATAACGGGTGGACTTGACACTATCTAGGTGATCATTGATAGGCTTACCAAATCCTCACACTTCCTAGCAATCTCAACATGATGGATTAGCTAAGACCTGGATTAGTGAGATTGGATCCCTGTGCAAATCTTTTTCTAGAGCCTCCTTCTCGGTGTGAAGGGAAGCACTCAGATTCGAGATTGCGGCATTAGCTTTGGAAGCATTGGTATCAAAAGAGCTCTGAAAGGTGCTCATGAAGGCTTTGGCATTAGTAATTAGTTTATCGACTTTTTCGGTCGCTTCCTTGCAGGTCTTAGCCGAATCCTCCATGGCTTTATTCGCCTTTTCTAGGTTCTCTACATGCTCTTTTAAAGTTGTTTCAGTTAATGCCTTGACTGTTTCTTCGGAATATGCATTGCTGGATGAAGTGTTGGAAGATTGGATTAACGAATCCAGTTTGTCATTGAAGGCTTTGAATTGTTTTTGAGTGACAAGTGCGTCGTCGTCACTTTCCTCAATGACATGAAAAGGACTGAAGGTGAAATCTTCAAAATATACATCACCTCCAAAAATAGTCTCCTAGTCATCCTGCCTTAGTGGAGAAACGGGTGGTGTTGAATAACCGACTGAGAAATTTGAAGCCCACACCCCCGCATCAGATGCGTTGATAGTGACTGGAGGTTCTTCAGTGGTAGTGGTTGTAGTTGCGGTTGAATCGGTGAAGAGTGGTGTGGATTGTACGAGAGTGGTCTACATATCTGAAACCCCGATTGATACTGGTGGGCAAGGGGCGATAATGATTGGGTAAGAAATATTGGATGTACGAGAGGGGATGGAAAAATCCTGGAAAATTTCTTCAGTAGTTGGAACAGAATTTGGAATTTCAAATATCACCTCAAGGTTCATAGTTGTAGTCTCCGAAACCTTCGGATTAGATGTTGCTGCAGTATCATTCTCCTCTTCGTTTGTTATACAACACTGCATAGGAACCTCCGAAAGTGTGTGTGACTGCGATCCCTCATGAGCACTTAGAGTTGGAGATCTTGGCTTATGAGCTACTTTCTTAATCTTCTTCTTCTTCGGTGCTTGAGGAGGTTTGGATGGACCAACCGTCACAACCCTCTTCTTGCCTCCCTTCTTGGGTTTGTCTAAATAGTCAAGGGACTTTCACATTTCATCATTCAAAGGACAAAAGACCAAAATTGGTATTTTACGATAATCTTCCAGGAGTTTACTTTCCACAAGGACATCACGAAACATGGCCTCAAGAATTGAGCCAATGAAGGAGAATTTCGAATTATCAGCCAAGATGATATCCATTGTGTGGAAAATTGGAATCGCATCCATAATAGAATCTTTCATGACAGGAATGTGAAGCTTATTAATGGCTCATTGAATGACCAAAGTCCAGAAACGCGCACAGGAAATCTCACTGTGTCGTGTAGTTGAGAGAGTATTCTGGACCAATTGATCCCATAGCACTACGCCATAATCAAGATTTGCTTTAGAATAAATACTATACATGTGAGTCATGAAGAGCTTGTTTATAACATCCGTTTAAAATAGAATAATTAAATAATAAAATCGGAACCCCGAGAGGTAATTTTTATTATTATTTTGTGGTATTGTAGCCCAAAATCAGATAATAATTAGCACGGTGCTGGTTTCAGGGAGCTAAATGACAATATTTGAATCTCTGGGGGGTTAAAGTGTAATTTTGGGGATTTATTTTGCACAGGATTTTAGAAGTCAGGAGGTGTTTGGTATCATTTGGACTTAATATGAAAGGAATTTGGTTGGCTAGGGCTAAAAGCAAAAATTCTGTACCTAAGTTGAAAAAAATTTGTCACGCAGGGGCTGCATGGTAATTTTTGGGACTTAAGTTGAAAAGATTTTCTTTGCAGAGAGACCAAACTTGTAATATATGCAAATGTTTGAATATGGACATGGGTTAAACCCGTCACCCTTGTCATCCTCCATATTTATACATCATAACCCACATGCACCCCATCTAACCCTAACCCTACTTCACAACGCCAGCCGCTACCTCCTTCCTCCATCGTTCATCCATCGCCGTTGTTGAAGACATTTCCACTGCCATTGTCGGACGTTGTGAATAGCTGAGAGAAAAAGAGAGAGAAAGAGAGAGAAAGAGAGAGAGAGAGAGAGAGAGAGAGAGAGCCGCCACACATAAACCCTTCCGCCACCTCCATCCGACTCTCTCTCGTTCTCAGATCTGTTGAAGCTCCAAGCGACCGCTGAACTTTCTCCGTTCCTTGCTTGCTATGCTCAGGCCAATGCAACCACTGTTGGATCCATAAGATCACCGAGAAGCCATCAAAGGCCGACAACTATAGATACCGTTGTGGTTCGTGGTTTGTGATGAGATTGCATGTGTGTGTGGTTTTCTGGCTAATGGGAATCGTGAAGAACCATCATGGCAGTCGGCCATGGTGGCTGCCACCGATAACGAACTTCCTGCCTTGGACTGCCGCTGCTCCCCTCCTCCTTGTGTCACCACCGCCACCGTACATCACGAGGTTGGTGGCTGGGTTTATTTCACAATCGGAGATTGTGTGAGGGTGTGATGCTTGGACGGGAATCATAAGAGGCCACCACCACCACTACCGTAAGGTGGTGGCTAGCACCTCCGACAACTACCTGTCGCCACAAAGTGGCTTTGTGTGTGTTATTTTATGTGTGTGTGTATTTGAATATTGTTGTGTGGTTGTTGTATCATTGTATGGCTGGAATAATCAAAGAAAACAACCTGTCACTACTGTGAGGTGGTAATTGCCACCTCATGCCGCCATTCTGCCGCCACCTTGGGTGGCTGTGTACTTTTGTGTGTGTGATTATCATTTTCTGATGCTTGGATATTTTTAGCCAATGTCATAACCACCACCACAAGGTGGTGGCTGCCGCCCTGACCACCACTACCCGAGGTGGTAATGGGTGGTGGTGCCCGACTTATTTAAACCTAGTGGACCCAATGAAGCCCTAATTCAACTAAAAGCCTAACCATTTGACTAATTGGCTAGTATATGGGTTGGAAACTCTAATGTCATGAAACCCTAATTTTACTTGGGCCTTGCGTTGGGCCTTTCTATTGGGCTTTGGTGATTGGCCTATTGATGGGCTATCCAAGAACAAGCAAATAGACTAAAATAATTGGATGGGATTTAGGATAAGGCCCTTGTGAAGGACTTGGGCCCAATTTGAAAAATTGGGCCATAGGTGGGCCATAAATGGCTCTTGATGATTATGAGATATTGGGCCATTTGGAGAGTTTAGACTAGAATAAATGGATGGGCCTTAAGGAAAGACCATGTAGTGGTCTGGGCCCAATTTGGAAAATTGGGCTATATGTTGAGCTTTGGCCCATTACTTGACTTTTGGGCTTTTGAAGTGTGAGTTGGGCCATGGGCTTGATTCAAGCTAGGTTGGGGGTAAAGTAGTCCTTTACCCCAAGCATGGACTTATGGTTATGTATTGGAACCCAATTATTAATTGGGTGTCATTCTAATGATTGACAGTTCGCAAACTTGTCAACTAATAGCTAGAGTTTTATCCGCAGGACTTCAGCAGTGCCAGGTGAGTCTCCTCACCAAACTATTGGGTATAAGGCACCAATGTTGGCCAATTTATATAGTTGTGATGATTATTGTTAATGTGCGATCGATATATTATGTATTTATGCGATGACCATGTGGGGTTCCCATGGCAATTTGTCATATGCGTTATGCTAGTTGATTGTGTGGTATTTGTATGCTAGTTGTCTTTGTGATACTTGCATGGAAGACATTGGGGGGTTCCTAAGGCAATTGGATATAAGGCCATGTGGGGGTTTCCATGGCATTCCAGGCTAAGACCATGTTGGGGTAACCATGGCAATGATTTAAGACCATTTGGGGGTTACCATGGCATCCGGGGTAAGGCCATGGAGGGTTTCCATCTGTCACGCCCCGAAAACCAAAGGCGGAAACGTTCCCGGGGTTGACTCCACGTTGAGTATCAAATCCAATGTACATAGTAATCACAGTAAACAACCATTACATTACATATATATGAAAGTTTACATTTGGTTCAAAAGTAAATTGTACAAAAGTTATACATATATCATATGAACAAAAGAGACGAGTCTTCAGAGCACTCCGTCTTCACCAAAAGATATCGTTGGGTACCTGTCTAACTTGGACCTGAGAATACAAGCAGTTTGAAAATCAGCATAAAGCTGGTGAGTTCATAAGCGGTTTTATTTTGTGAAAATGTATCGGTTTCCTTTAGTTTTCTGAAAAGATTTGATATCCAAGAAAATCCCATATTTTCTTACGTAAAGTAGTTAAGTTATCTTTCGTTACAGTTCTGTTACAAGTTATAAGTTAACCCCAGGAAAATCCCATATTTTCCTAAATGCAAGATTGATTGAATAACACATAGTATAATTTAATATACAAAACTATAATTTAGACGAACTGTACATAGAAAGTATTTTGAAAATCTTGGGACTAACATCCCGAACCAGTTGTAAGATAATTCGATAAAGACCATGGGATCACTATCCCGAAAATAGATATAAGATAGCTTGATAAACCATGGGATCACTATCCCGAAACTAGATATATGATAGATTGATAAAATCATGGGATTATCATCCCGTATAAGATTTAGCTTCAAAACCATGGGATTACCATTCCGAACGAGATATAGACACAAGATCATGGGATTATCATCCCGAATGAGATATAGACATAAAACCATGGGATTACCATTCCCAACGAGATATAGACACAAGATCATGGGATTATCATCCCGAATGAGATATAGACATAAAACCATGGGATTACCATCCCGAACGAGATATAGATACAAGACCATGGGATTATCATCCCGAACAAGATATAGATTCTAAACAAAATCCTAGCTGTGAATAAGTTTATATTAATACGTATTGTGAGTCGGGTAACCATGCTGATATGACAACGAGACCTCCTTGACGTTAGTCAGACATCGAATGATATACATAATTTGTCACCCCAGGCGTGCCTGCCTAACTGTAGCTAGCAGTTAAGGTGTGGGATTGTCAGTCCCGAATAGATATATTCACAAATTCCTCGCTCTCCCTCCAGGAGACTCTAGTTACACTTCTGGAGAGGATTTACTTGATCATCCATAAAGGGTAGTGACTATCTCACAAGCTAGTATTAAACTATTCACAGGATTCTCATACGATACCAGACATACAAAGATTTTAAGACATGATACAGTGAAAATAGTTACATACAGGAAATTATCTGGCAATACATTCAAATGATACGGAGATAAACTGAATCAGACATAGTTTATCAAATAACTTTATACAGATATCAGTACATGATATAAATAGAATTATAGAACCCCAAATTATTCCCATAATAATTTGATTAGTTTGGTTATTTTCTTAACTAAAATCCATTTAGTTGAAATTGATAAATCATTCCTTATGCTCAACATAATACATAAGGAGTAAAAGAGTTTATAAGTTTGCCAGATAATATTTGAAACATATTAATGTTATAATTCGAAAACAGTTATAGTTTTGCTTGTATTCCCCCCCTGAAAACATTTAAAAACACGGAAAAAGGCGTAGGGGTATGAACTCACCGGACGAGAAATGTGACGATTTGGATGCTAAGAGTTGATCCGGGGCTTGTAAATACACGAGGTTCCTAATTATAATGTAAAGATATACATTTGTATCTAATTAGGACTTAGTTTATTCATATGATAGGGACACTTGCTTCAAGTCGCGAAAACACTCCGATACAAGTGTTTGGAGGGACCCGGGTGGCGTTTAAGGACGTGAAATGACACTAGGGACTTGGGACTTGAGTTTACTCCCCATGAGTAAACTAATATAAGAGTTTTGGTCTAAAAAAAACCCATTCCCCATGAGTTTACGGCCGTAAACTCATGGTGGGTGTGGTTTAAGGTGCTAAATGACTTCTAACACTTAGGGGATAATTTCTAGACTTGGTTTAAGGACTTGAAAGGATTTTAAAACATAAAATAGACCCACTTATGGGAGTTTACGGCCTAGCATGGCTTCATGGCCGTAAACTCCTATTTTTCCATGAAAATGGTGTTAAATGGTTCCAAAACAAATCACATGTGATTAATAGAATTATTCCAAGGCCTAACTTGAGTTTGCAAGGGACATTTGAGGGTTTTATGGAGTTTATGGCCCATGAGACCCCCTCATGGCCGTAAACTCTTCTATAGAGTGCTACAAGGTGTTTCAAGGTCTAAAACTTGCATGGAAGGACTTCTAAAATTCATCTAAGGGCCTTAGGGGTGTTTAGTTTGCATTCTAACACCAAGAATCAAGGAGTTTATGGCCTATGAACAATTCTTGGCCGTAAACTCATAGAAATCCCTCAATTAATGTGTTTAAGGCCCTCAAACTATTTTTGGTTGGTCCTTTGATTTATTCCAAGGCTTTTGGTGGTGTTGGATGGCTTTCTAACACCTTAGAATTGAATTTATGCCAAGTTTTGAGGAGTTTACGGCCCAAGCACATGCCTTGGCCGTAAACTCACATAAGTCCCTAAAAAATCATGTTTCAAGTGTCCAAATGCTAAAACCAAGGTTCTATAATTCATATCTAAGCCATACTAGTGATTTGGAAGGGTTTAAGGGCATGAAAAACCCCATTTACATGAGTTTACGGCCCAAGCTCATGCCTTGGCCATAAACTCCTTCAAATGAATCAAAATCAAAGTTTTAAATGTTCTAAGTCCATATCTTGAAGTCCCTTAGCCATATCTAAAGTCCAAATGAGCTTAGGAAGGAGTTTAAGGGCTAAAAACCCTTCAAAATGGTGTTTACGGCCTAGGCAGCCTCCTGGGCCGTAAACTCACATATGATGTCCAATTTCATGATTAAATGTCAAATTTGGAAGCCAAATATGCTATAGATTAAGGCTAGGAAGGTACCTTAAGGATTTGAGGCCTTAAAATTGAGTTTTGGACCCTTAATCTTTGGATTTAGGAGAGAGGTTAGAGAGAGAGTAGAGAGAGAGAAGGAAAAAGCTTCAAATGATAGGTTAAACACGTTTATATAGTTCCTAAAACTTGGACACGGTGGAATTCTACCCGATACCGGCCTTAAACGAAGCTTTAGGTCGCACCCGATTGAGTTTCCGTCACCCGACAAGGATATTTCTAAAACTTATGAAATAAATGTTTTGGGCTATATTCATGAGTTCCTAAATGATTTGGACCCTCATTGAATGATAATAAACATATAATTTTAGTTAACTAAACTCAAAAACGATATCGGGACATTTCGATCTCCGACGAGTTATACGGGTAGAATGGGTTTTCGGCGACGAACAACTTCGGGTTGTTACATTATTCCCCCGTTAGAGGGAATTTCGTCCCGAAATTCAAAGAATAAGATACTGGTCATGGATTGGAATGAAACACGAATGTATTTGTTGCTTCGGATCTTCACTTTCTCAAGTGGAATCAGGTCTCTACTGGGCGTTCTAACGAATTCTCATTATCGGGACATGTCTTGGTTTCGCACCTTGACTCTCTCTCAATTTATGATATCAATCTGTTTTCTCATTGAAGTTCCAACCCTGAACGACTTCGGTTTCTTCAAAGGAATCACTAGGGTTTCGTTGGGCAGATACTTCTAAGGATTCGAGACGTGATGGTCTAGATAGATATTACCAAGCTCTAAGGGCATCCGAAACCTGAAGGTTGCAGAATCGATCTCTACGAAGATCTCGAAAGGTCTGATGTGAGACTAAACTAGACACTCGAAAGAAACTCCTGGGAATCCTTCGGGGCTAACTTCCCGTTTCTCAATAATCACAGAAACGAGGGATGCGTGGTAATTCACATGGGGAAAACTTTTGATTTCTAAGACATAGAATGATACGAAAGTTTGATGCCGAAGATCACGAGAACAAGGCCGAGGAAAAATCTAGACGAGCGACCCTTTTGAAAACAAGGATGACAACACGAATGAAAACTCGGTCATTTCATGTTAAACATAGCATCAAAATATTTTCATGGAAAGTTTTCCCTTTTTAAATCGAATGGAACAGAACAGTCCTCCGGACTGAGGATTCAATCTATAAGTACGAAGTTAATGCTCTCTATCTCACTGGTTAGTCATCTCGACGGTACACGTTTCGATTACATGCGAAGAAATTGAGTTTAGAAAACGTTCGAATAGATAGATAACAGGTTTCCCTTTTGTACTTAAATCGAAAAGAGTTGCAGGTATAAGAATTATCAAAGAGAGATATACCTGCGGCAGCAGAGGGATTTGTGGTTGTAGCTGTCTTGAGACAATTCCTTTTGAAGTGCCCAGCTTCACCACAATTGTAGCAGGCCGGACTGATTCCCACTCCGGATGATTGGTTTGTTGGCTTGGCTGGTTTTCTGCAGGTTCACGCAAGATGGCCCTTATTGCCACAGTTGTCGCAGATCCTTTCGCGACATGGACCAGGAATGCGGTGGTGGTAGTTACACTTACTACACCAAGGAAGGGTACCAGTGTATCTACTGGCGGGAGTTTGGGTTGTGGAACCGACAGCTGAAACAGCAACAGGGGCAGTAGCAGCATGGACTGCTACCGTTTGCTGTTTCTTAGAAGACCCTTGCGTACTCTGGGCCTTCCGTTTGTTCCAGGATTTCTTTTTACTTCCGCCTCCACTAGTGACTAGCTCGGGGGTAGTAGCTTCCTCATCAGAGTTGTCTTCGTGATCTATCAGGATTTTCGCAAGACATTTGGCACTGTCATAAGTGTCTGGCTTCGCAGCCAAGACATTCCCTTTTGTTGGCTGGGTCAACCCCCAGATGAACCTCTCTATCTTTTTACTTTCCGGGGTAACCATTC
Organism: Lactuca serriola; assembly: GCF_051521515.1. Classification (NCBI taxonomy): domain Eukaryota; kingdom Viridiplantae; phylum Streptophyta; class Magnoliopsida; order Asterales; family Asteraceae; genus Lactuca; species Lactuca serriola. The sequence goes on along the minus strand of NC_136410.1, from coordinate 252,589,109 downwards.
CCGGACAAAGTAACGCCAAATCATCGAATCTTGAGGTATAAGCAGCTATGTCGGAACCCTTCATCTTAAGGCTCCAAAGTTCATGTTCTAGTTTCTGAAGTTCGCCCCGAGGGCGATACTCTGCGAGAAGAAGCTCCTTCATAGCTTCCCAACCCATAGCATTGGCTACAGGTAAAGTTAAGGATTTGACTCGGCCATTCCACCAAGTCAGGGCTTTGTCTAGGAAGGTGCAGGTAGCAAACTTGACTCTATCAGACTCCGAACAGCCACATATTTCAAAGATTGATTCGATTCTCTCGAACCATCGGGTTAAGGAAATGACACCCCCTGTGCCATCGAAGAATGTCGGTTTTGCGTTCATGAAGTCTTTATAGGAACCCCCTTTTTGGTGTCCCTGGCTGTCATCTGGGTTTTGGGTTTCACCTCCCGAACCCCTAGAGTTCAGTTGAGGTAAGAGAGCTGATATGGTAGCGGAAATGGTTGCCTGAAGTGTTTCCAAATCGATCTGAATAGGAGGTGGTGGCGGAGGAGGATTGTTGTTGTTCGTTGAGCTGGGTCTCTTTCTTGGAGGCATCTTGATCTAAAAAGATCAGGAAAGAGAGGATCATAAGTCCTCTGAATTGAATCAAGAGATATGGGACAGGAGATATCTCATCAAGGCAAATATAGCATCATACTAAGCGATAAAGCAGAGAGGAGTTATCAAGATAGAACATTTTATCGCTAAAGGAATAATCAAGGAATAACGCGTATACAGGAATTTCTATAAAGGATCGGCTCGAGAAATACTCCCATAGTATTTCATGGTTCGCTGCAGCGACGATTTGTTGTTTGGGATATTAGGTAAGTTTTAGGTATGCCGCATACCACAGTCACTCCCAAGCACATGTTGGCCGTGTCTCGAATGAATATAGTTGGCCAGGCTATATTGACCCTAGACATGACTACATAACTGCCCAGGTTTAACTGCAGTGTACAACACCCATTTACTTATGTTTTGTTCTACTTATGTTACGGATTTCGACGGCTCGGCATACTTAAATACTTTTGAAAATACTTATATTTTGTAGGATACTTTTAGTTCAGAGCACTTAGGCCCCTTAATGTTTATAGCTTTATACCATGTAAGGTTTGGTATACTCTGTTCACTATAAACAAGGGCTCTGATACCAATCTGTCACGCCCCGAAAACCAAAGGCGGAAACGTTCCCGGGGTTGACTCCACGTTGAGTATCAAATCCAATGTACATAGTAATCACAGTAAACAACCATTACATTACATATATATCAAAGTTTACATTTGGTTCAAAAGTAAATTGTACAAAAGTTATACATATATCATATGAACAAAAGAGACGAGTCTTCAGAGCACTCCGTCTTCACCAAAAGATATCGCCGGGTACCTGTCTAACTTGGACCTAAGAATACAAGCAGTTTGAAAATCAGCATAAAGCTGGTGAGTTCATAAGCGGTTTTGTTTTGTGAAAATGTATCGGTTTCCTTTAGTTTTCTGAAAAGATTTGATATCCAAGAAAATCCCATACTTTCTTATGTAAAGTAGTTAAGTTATCTTTCGTTACAGTTCTGTTACAAGTTATAAGTTAACCCCAGGAAAATCCCATATTTTCCTAAATGCAAGATTGATTGAATAACACATAGTATAATTTAATATACAAAACTATAATTTAGACGAACTGTAAATAGAAAGTATTTTGAAAATCTTGGGACTAACATCCCGAACCAGTTGTAAGATAATTCGATAAAGACCATAGGATCACTATCCCGAAAATAGATATAAGATAGCTTGATAAACCATGGGATCACTATCCCGAAACTAGATATATGATAGATTGATAAAATCATGGGTTTATCATCCCGTATAAGATTTAGCTTCAAAACCATGGGATTACCATTCCGAACGAGATATAGACACAAGATCATGGGATTATCATCCCGAATGAGATATAGTCATAAAACCATGGGATTACCATTCCGAACGAGATATAGACACAAGATCATGGGATTATCATCCCGAATGAGATATAGACATAAAACCATGGGATTACCATCCCGAACGAGATATAGATACAAGACCATGGGATTATCATCCCGAACAAGATATAGATTCTAAACAAAATCCTAGCTGTGAATAAGTTTATATTAATACGTATTGTGAGTCGGGTAACCATGCTGATATGACAACGAGACCTCCTTGACGTTAGTCAGACGTCGAATGATATACAGAATTTGTCACCCCAGGCGTGCCCGCCTAACTGTAGCTAGCAGTTAAGGTGTGGGATTGTCAGTCCCGAATAGATCTATTCACAAATTCCTCGCTCTCCCTCCAGGAGACTCTGGTTACACTTCCGGAGAGGATTTACTTGATCATCCATAAAGGGTAGTGACTATCTCACAAGCTAGTATTAAACTATTCACAGGATTCTCATATGATACCAGACATACAAAGATTTTAAGACATGATACAGTGAAAATAGTTACATACAGGAAATTATCTGACAATACATTCAAATGATACGGAGATAAACTGAATCAGACATAGTTTATCAAATAACTTTATACAGATATCAGTAAATGATATAAAGAGAATTATAGAATCCCAAATTATTCCCATAATAATTTGATTAGTTTGGTTATTTTCTTAACTAAAATCCATTTAGTTGAAATTGATAAATCATTCCTTATGCTCAACATAATAAATAAGGAGTAAAAGATTTTATAAGTTTGCCAGATAATATTTGAAACATATTAATGTTATAATTCGAAAACAGTTATAGTTTTGCTTGTATTCCCCCCCTGAAAACATTTAAAAACACGGAAAAAGGCGTAGGGGTATGAACTCACCGGACGAGAGTTTACATGAGTTTACGGCCCAAGCTCATGCCTTGGCCGTAAACTCCTTCAAATGACTCAAAATCAAAGTTTTAAATGTTGTAAGTCCATATCTTGAAGTCCCTTAGCCATATCTAAAGTCCAAATGAGCTTAGGAAGGAGTTTAAGGGCTAAAAACCCTTCAAAATGGTGTTTACGGCCTAGGCGGCCTCCTGGGCCGTAAACTCACATATGATGTCCAATTTCATGATTAAATGTCAAATTTGGAAGCCAAATATGCTATAGATTAAGGCTAGGAAGGTACCTTAAGGATTTGAGGCCTTAAAATTGAGTTTTGGACCCTTAATCTTTGGATTTAGGAGAGAGGTTAGAGAGAGAGTAGAGAGAGAAGGAAAAAGCTTCAAATGATAGGTTAAACACGTTTATATAGTTCCTAAAACTTGGACACGGTGGAATTCTACCCGATATCGGCCTTAAACGAAGCTTTAGGTCGCACCCGATTGAGTTTCCGTCACCCGACGAGGATATTTCTAAAACTTATGAAATAAATGTTTTGGGCTATATTCATGAGTTCCTAAATGATTTGGACCCTCATTGAATGATAATAAACATATAATTTTAGTTAACTAAACTCAAAAACGTATCGGGACATTTCGATCTCCGACGAGTTATACGGGTAGAATGGGTTTTCGGCGACGAACAACTTCGGGTTGTTACACCATCGCACCTTTATATGATGTTTGTATGGCTTATAGGATTTGTGTATGTGTACTATTAATTGATTATGTGTTATGTTGATATGATATTAGTATGGAAGACCCTGGGGGTTCCCGTGGCAGTGGACTGAGACCATGTGGGGGTTCCCATGGTAGTTAAGACCTTGTGGGGGTGCCCATGGCAGTGGGCTAAGACCACGTTGGGATTCCAGTGGCACCCGGGGTAAGACCTTGGAGGCTTTCCATGGCATCTCATATGTTTGTATACGTGGCTTATGTGATATGTGTAGCTTATAGAGATAATATGGAATATGTGAATATGTGGATAGCGTTGGGTATGCTCTGGGGAACTCAATAAGCTTTGTGCTTACAGTTTTGTTTATGGTTTCAGGTATCATTGTTTTGGAGAGGAAGGGATCATCTTCACCGCAGTGCACACACCCATGTTTTCGGAATTACGTGATTTTGGGATGAACTCTGATAAATGTTTTTGAATACCTGGATTTAAAGATAACTGTGTTTTACTATAACAAAAATGAAATTTTTACCCCTGATTTTTGGGTCGTTACAAGTTGGTATCAGAGTCTTGGTTTTAGGGATTCGGACATACTTTTGAGTGTGTCTGAACTCAAAATGAGGATCTGTAAAGTTTTCAAAAAAAAAAAAATGTTTTCAAGGAAAAAGTTTTTTAAGACAAGAAAGGGTGTGGTGCATAGAATCGGTCGACCTCAAGTAAGTTTCCCTAGAATGCCCATATATGATATCTGTTATGGCTTGCTTTATGAATCTAATAATCACATGCTAAATAGGGCTAGGGAAATGCCTTTATATGCTGTATGAGCTGGTAGACTTGCATGTTAGTGTTGAGTAGTCAGCGATAGATTGGCATGATATGTGGTGCTTGTAGCCTTGGGAATATTGGATGCCATGCTGGAACGAGAATGATTATTGGTAATAGTAAATTCTAAGTGCATGCTTTTTAAAATATATACGGTTAGAATAATTGATTAGGCCTTATTTCCTGTTCCTCATATGTTTGTAGTCCAAGGGTAGAGTCTATTATTCGATAGTCTATTAGATCCTGTTCTGTGTATAATTTGCATGCATGAGGCAGCCGACAGCGAGAATGGATAGATGTGGATAGCATGAGTTGTAGTATGAGGGCTGAATGTTCTATGATAGTTTATGGGTTGGAGATTACCCTAGGGTAAGCCTAGGATGAGATTAGTGGCAGGAGTCACCAGATTGCAAATTGTATGTATGGATAGACTTGTGTGATTAGGGTATGTTGGTTAGTTTTCCGTTGCCCAAATGTTGATAGCCTTGTGCTTTGTGGAACTCTTGAGTGATGAGAGTCAGCTACTAAGTGGATATGACAATATCCAGGAGTTAGATGGTTGGCATCATGGGGAGTTCTTCAGCAGCTGATGGCAGGGCGAGGTTGGGAACCTAGGAAAGCCTAGGATATGCTCCAGTAACTTAGTGGGGCGGTTCGGTGAGGTTGGGAACCTAGGGGAGAGTAAGAGTTTCTTTAGTGGGTGTTGTGTTGCTGTTTAGCGGATATTTGGTGCACCAGTGGAGTAGGTGACTTAGAGGATTCAAGACGATTGCTAAGGAAAGTATGGATAGGTGTGGAAGGTAGTATGGTCCGTACTACTGAAAGCACATCCATACTCGAATCGGTGAGAGTCTTGGAGAATCTAAGAAGCTTATGTGAAGGAGAATTCTTGGTTATGCTCTGATAGTGGAGATAGCTGCCTTGCCTGACGAGGATGAGCACACATGGGGAAGGACTAGGGTTTGTATCAGACCCCCGAACCGGAGAAACGACGGAAACGTCTGGGGGTTGGGTGACTTCATCTTGTAATATCATCACAGTGAATATAATAGAAACAAGGCAAGTATCATCATCACACGCACAATAATACAAAAATACTGGGTTTACATCGTTGTAATTGTTTACAAAAGTTACATCCTAAAATTATAAGGTTTATGATAGCAACAAAATACAACAAATTCCACATGTTCCTGATGTCCACTTGTGTAATGATTTCTAGAGAATACGAGTTATTTTAAAAACGTCAACATATATAATGTTGGTGAGTTCATAAGCATGTTTGAATGAGAAGTCTTGTATCATTTAGTAAACACCAGAAAAACTGATACTTTCTATAAAGTGGTTTGAAGTTTTTGTATCATTTAGTAAAAAACAGAAAAACCGATATTTTCTGTAAAATGGTAGAAAGTTTTGTATCAAATCTTGTCTAAAGCATGTATGTTTCTATTTTGAACATGTATTAAAAGAGTATTACATAAAATCCTATATTTTCTGTTGTAAGTATAAGGCGCTATATAATTGTATGTTTTCCCAGAAAATTCGATATTTTCTGTTTATAAAAGTGTTGTGGTCTTAAGACCCTAAGACTGAATACCAGTGTGTATGTATGTTTTTCTATCATCAAATTAGTATATGTATTCTGTATATCTATAATGGAGTTATTCTCTATGTGAGTCATTATACCCATACTTAATAATGATTGATCCGCCTGTCATGATGTTTTTCAGACGTCGACTTGTTTAAGGTAAGGTTTGTCACCCTAGACTGACCTAGTCTAGCTGTAGCGATCAGCTCATGTGTGGGGTGTCAACCCCATATAGATCTATACACAAACTCTTGCTCTCCCTCCAGGAGACTGTGGTTATAACTACAGGCGTACGGTTGTACACTACATAGGTACGAATGAATGAAATGTCTCACAAGAGGCTTAACTGAATTTACGTGAATATTTTATTACACTATGTAACGCAGTGAATAATGTTCCGTGTATGTTTTAAGTCTACTGGACCCAACAAGCATGTAAATGGGCCACAAAGGTCCAAATAACATGTAATGTATATTCCAAGCCCAATAAGCATGTAATTGGACCATAAAGGCCTAATAGATATGTAGTGTGTATTCCAGGCCTACTTACACATGCAAATGGGCCACTAAGGCCCAATGAGCATGTAAGGTATATTCCGGCCCAATTAAAAGTATAATATACGTATTTAGTCTGTTTGTTATTACATTGGTTATTTAAACTCAATTGTTTACCAAGATGACTTAAAAGGCACACCTTTTGTAATAATGACCTTTTTGGTCCATAAAACTGAAAATTTACAAATAAGGCACATTTTTGGTAAAAATAACACTTTAAGTCCCATACGACCAAAAGTTTACATTTTAGGGCTTGTTTCAAAATAAGATGACATTTTTAGCCTATTTTTATTAGAAATGACATTTTCGGCCCAATTTTATGAAAATTGACATTTTCAGCCCAAAGGTCTATAAATTTCCTTTTTGACCCAAGTTTAATAAAATTTTCATTTCCAACCCATTTAACCGAAAAATAACATTTTTGGCTCAAATTTATTTAAAATGACAATTAAATGCACAAAAGTAAAAAATTTACAAATTTAGCCCATGAAACCGTGAAGGCCCAATTTGAGGCCCACTTTGTGAAAATTTACACTTTTGGCCCTTTTAAAACTATGAACTTCATAAAAATCCATTTTAATTTAAGAATGACCCATTTTCGTCCTCTTAAAACTGTGAGTTACATAAGAACCTCACTTTTTGTCTACTTTGTCAAATTTGGCCTTTTACATGATTTTACTTAGCTTCAAATATCCTTAACATGTTTTTAATCCTTTCATCTTCATAATAAGTTGCATCGAGTGTTTTAGTTTACCAATATCACCATATTTTAGTAGATCTATCGAAATCTATGAAGTTCTAACACATAAGCACAACATATAACATGGAAAACACACATAATCATACTTGAACAAATACATCTACACAAAGCAACTTGTATCCTCCCCTAAAACATAGTATAAACCAAAATCAAATGGGTATTAACTCACTTTGGGGTATGGATCGGTTTTGGTCAGAAGTTGGAAAGGGTTTTCGGCCTTGGATGCCTTCTTGATGAGTTTTCGAGCTCTAGGGACTTCTAAGAGCATGAATCACGGTTTGAAGAGTTATTGAGTGGTAAGTTTAACATAAACATGAAGTTAAACTTCTTAAGTGAGAGTAGCCTACCAAGATGAAAGGATTTTGATGAAGTGTTCCTTGGACTCCCACACAAGCACACACGAATTTGGTGAGGGAAAATGAAATTTTCTTGAGTTCTTAGAGAGAATTGTTTGTAAATTGGAGAGTGAAATGAGGGTGGTGGTGGGAATCCTTATGGCCGAGAATAAGAAGAAGAAAGGGAGGGATTTGAAATAAGGTTATTACATGAAGGATTAAGATGTAAGCATAGATGTTTGTGATGCAATTAGGTTGGAAATCCTCTAGTTAAAAATGACATGTCACTATTTAGATTAGTTAAAATTTTCTTTTCTTTTGTTTTTTTAATCAAAACTGAGAATGAAAGGAATGAATAAAGGAAAATAAACATTTTGGCTAATATTGGATGTACTTGAAATTATAAGGCTCAATGTGGAAATTTCCGGCCCATTGGGCCCTCTTATGAGTCCATGGCCCAAAAGTAGAAAAGATATGGGTTATCGACCCAATGTGGTTCAAGAAAACATTTATGGCCCATGTGAACAAAGTGAGACATTTTAGTCCCAATATGGCCCAAAGTGCTAAAGTTTAATGAATGTGGTTCCAATTAGGGACCAAATGAGGACTCTTAGGCCAAAAGAATCAAGTTGAGGGTTTATTGGCCCATTAAGCCCAATAAATAATTCCTGGCCCATAACCGGGAAGTTAGGGTTACATAACCAAAGTCGAGTGAATGTAGTATATTGAATTAGGTTTAGGGCTTCATGAGTGAGTCTTGATTCGAATAGTTGTTTTTGAATGAGTAATATGTATAATGTCAAACTTGGAGTTACAAGATACAACAAGAGTTCATTATAGGTAGGTAGAATTTCCTAGCCCACAAATGCTAGTTGTTACATTTTGGTCCCGGCTTCGATGGTGAGCCAGTTAGTGGAAGGACTGCCATGGTTTTGAGTTCGCCTTGGATCTCTTATATCAGGAGGCAACGATTGATTGTGAGATCGATTGTACTTTCGGGATTAGAGACTAAGTCTTGGGGTAGTTAGTAGCTAGTTTAGGGCTAAGGCTGCTTCAGCTATATCAGTTCTGCCATTGAATGATTGAGTTAGTGGGTGTGTCAGGGTATGAGACCCTGAGTGATATGATTTCTAGAGTTTGAGAGCAGGGATTCATTTGGAGCACGTTAGGAAGAGGGGACCAGATCAGGTGCATTTATTGGAGGGTCCCGGAAAGAGATTAAAGAGTTCGATTCAGCTTTTGAGAGGCTAACAGGGTCGGATTCAGTGCAGTTCTTGTGGGAAACTACACGATGGAGTTTTCGTGCTAAGGGTTTTGGTAAGTGTACCTCTAGGTTTTTCCCCTTATTGTGTTTGGGTTATATCCTCAAGCAGTGTCATATGTCATTTGCATACTGTGAGTTACGGGCTGGTTAGTGAAAAGTTGTTTCCCTCTTTACTGGTTTAGAGCATTCAATGTTAGTCGGGTCTATGGTTGAGATCAGTTTAGGGATGTGATGTGGAAGGTCTATGGCTAGGATTGGTGACTCAACCATTGTGCTTGGGTCGGATTTTGGAAGCGCCAAATAAATTGATCTACTGCGGAGGCTTAGGACTGGGCTTCAGTTATTTGGATTCCAAGATATAAGTGTGGCATCATTTCAAGGTGTCAGAGATTACTATTTTCACTAGGATTTGGGAAGTGTTCTCCTGGTCTTTAAAAGTTGTGTGGTCTTTTAGGGTTTGGTCCAATAATAGAACACTAGCACGAGTAAGCAGCAGGTTGTCAACAATTTGGTTATTAAAGAGTAAAAAGGATTTGGAATCATTCAAATCTCACGTATTGTGAAGATTTAGTCAAATCTAAGTAGGGAAGAACCGCATAGGTATTCAGGACAGGGGCAGGTATGAGACTGGGATAGGTTTCTCGTCCTCATCGAGAAAATAGCAGCCCAAGTGGCTTTTTGGTCTGAGGTTTGGGTGAGTATGGAGTTTGGTAAAACTCCCCAACGCGTGAATCGCGTCATCTTGGGGCTTGATGGCAAATTTTGGGGAAGCAGGTTGGGGCTCTAGTTATGAATTGAGGTCAGTTGGGGTAAAAGTTTTATAAGACTATGGGGGAGCTGTAGAATTCACTAATGGTCAGTTAAGGTGAAAGTGTTGTAAGACTACGGAGGAGCCGTAACATTCACTAATGGTCAGTTGGGGTGTAAGTGATGTAAGACTACGGGGGAGCCGTAGCATTCACTCATGGTCAGCAAGGATGAAAGTGTTGTAAGACTACGGGGGAGCCATAGCATTCACTCATGGTCAGTAGGGTGAAAGTGTTGTAAGACTGTGGGGGAGTCGTAGTTGTGAGTCCCTAAATTTGCTAGATGTATCAATCCGATCCACTTGATGGTGTAAAGTCCCAATCAAGTGGATGATGAAAGATGAAATGGAGAAGAATAAGAAGAATAACTTGATGAATCTTCAATGTATTAATGATATGAATGATGTTCCAATACACAAGATCCAAAACACACACAAGTTCTCTCTCACTTTCTCTCTATAGAACATGGTCCTCTCAACAATGGCTTCCCTCCTCACTAATGATTGACCGAAAACGTCCCACACTTGGTTCTTGTTTTCTAAAACACGCCTTTTACTCCTATATATACCTATGGACCTAAGGCCAAAGCCCAAACCCAATACCCTGACCGAAATTCCATGAGATTTCGGTCCAAGCTACAAATAAACCCAATAATATTTTCGCTCAAGACTAAAAACAATAAAGGCTTAGAAACGAAAAGTATAAACCAAATATTAGACCAATAATCTCCCCCTTGGTTTATAGATTTCTTTTCTTTTGGCCTGACAAACTCCCCTAGGTTTGTAGCTTGCGATTCTTGTCAATCTTCACATTGAGCTTGGCTTTAGCATTTATCTTGAATTTCCTCACAACGTTAATTGAATCTTCTATGTGAATGAATTCATCTTGAAAAGTTGGAATTTTCGTCAAGATCTGACTCTGAACGCACATTGGGTGTGGAGGCCTCTTATATAGATTCTTGAAAATTATCACTTTCAGCTTGAGAATCTTCAGAGAGAATGATAGAGAGACCGATTCTTCTGGATCACTTCAGCATGTTCATTGATAGCAGCAAATTGATTGAGGAGGATTCAATGAAATCTGTCACATAATCTTCAAGTACAGCTTCATCTTGCTTCCAGGGTTTAAAGATTGAATGTTGAAGGAATAATCTTCATTTCTTGTTTCTTCAAATGAAAATTCTTCGACAGTCATGGATGAAGCCTTGGCTCAGAAAATCTCGATACAGTCTCCATGAGTCTCATTTACATTTGAATTAACTTTTCAAGACAAAACTAAAAACAAACCCAGCACACAATATTTTTGTATTTTTCATATTTTTATTTTTAATTTTTTTTTTTACATTTTAATTCTCCCCCTTAATTTCCTGCATAGATGAAAACTATGAAAAAATTTAACAAAAACAAAAATAATGTCTAAATTTAAGACTTTTGGGATCAAAGCTGTCAAGCAATTCAATATTGTTTATCAGCACACGCCAGCATGTTTAGATCTGGTCAATCATCGGTATTGTGGTCCACTTAAACATGAAGAAAATTGACAAGTTGGACAAATAATAAGTGACCAGACATTTTCACCTAGATTCCTAAATATACCATTTAAATGACGATGACTAGGGATATTGTTGTCCACTTAAATTCAACAGTGAGATCTACAGACAACCTATTAAATGGTTCATATTTAGATGCACTAGAATGTGTTCCCCACATCCCGATATACACCGGTAATCAAGAACTTCCAAAGAACTCCTTACTTTAGGTGAGTATTCAATCATTACGAAAGAAGTCAGAAATAGAAATGCATATGTTGTATCCCAGGTCGGATGTTTTCCAATCACGCAGGGGGAACAACATATGACTAACATAGATTGGGGGTTTTAGAGATAGTGGGGTGCATATGTTGTGTCCTAGGTCGGATCTTCCGATTCGCAGAGGGGCCATCATATGACTAACAAATAGAAAGAATTTCATAGATAAGGATACACATAGAGATAGAGTTGCATATGTTGCATTCCAAGTCGGATATGTTCCAATCACACAGAGTAGGCAACATATGACTGACAGATAGAAAGCAATAAAATAATTTCCTACATACCTACTTTATCAGAACCCCCCAGTCGCCCTATCATTACCGAAATTAAGGACATAAGTCCATACCTCGAAGAAATGTTGATCCATAGTTCTAGATAATTAAATTTAATGTATCTCGCAGGTTCCCATGCTTATCTCACTGCTCAATCTACTCGAGCGTTGTATGGTTAGTTCAAATGAAACTATCTAAGTCTACACTATCAAGTCCTTTCATTTTCAAACTATGTGTAGTCCTTTTGAACCCTTCGTGCCTACCAGCACATTGAGCATATAGTCTAAACAATTCAACTTTAGTGCATTACATGAATTTCAGCTTTCCCTTTAACACTAAGCTTCATATCACTTCCCAAACAAACAATACCTACAAATGAAAAAATATAAGAAAATAAAAGATTGTCTTCAAAACGAATCATTGTAAGAAAAACTCAGGAGTATCGTGAAGAAAAATCAAACCGTAAGTCACCAATTGAATTTTCATCCAGATGGTCTAAGAACATAACACATATTTCAGTCTCAGAATACATACGAAAATTCTTCACATCATTAAGCCCAAACCCCATTTGTGGTCCATTCCTTTCTTCCTTCCCGCAAAGGACACATACTCTAAAACACAGTTCTGAATGTTTTAAAGTTGAGAGATGTCCCCTATCATGTTCTTGGAACAACCACTATCAATAAACTGAAGTCTGATGATATGCCTCCATAGCTACTCCAGCACATAGTTTAGGATTAATTGGTCTTTGGAACCCAATCCATTTTGAAACTAGGTTGACCTTTGTCATTTGTGCAAGTTATTCTCTCCCATGACATATCCTTCTTATCACAAATAGAAGATGAAGAAATGTTAGAATCATTAGAAGATTTGGGAGTATGAAACTTTTTTACCCATTTGTAGTTGGGTTTGACCCATTTCCTGTTCGATCGGATGGATGCCTCAATACTTGTTTTTGAACTTGAAACGGGACGCTGAGATGGCTTTGCCTTAACCGGTCTTGGTTTCATTGGAGCATCTTTCGAATTTGGCTTCTTGGCTGGCATTTCCTTCTTGACCTTGAGAGTTTGATTCTTGCCCTTCTTGGCATTCCGGTCACCATTAACTGAACATGGTCTCGAAGGGTTTCTTTTGTAAAATCTCCCTCTTGTCGCATTGTTCCATCCTTGTGCATAATAGGGAACATATGTGCGATTTGAACAATTTATGGAAATGTGTCCAGGTGTTCCACAGTGAAAACACGTCCGTTTCTTCACATAGGAGTTGTTTCTTCCTGCCCCTAGTGGTATGACCCTACCTTGTTTCTAATTGTTTCCACATGCACACATACAGCAAGCCGACTATTTCACTTGTTCTGATGGCTTGTATTTACCAACAGTAGGTTGATTAGAAGCAATATATTCAGAAGCAACAGATACAGAGTTCATGGAGTCATTTGTTTGAGAATCAACAAAATCAACAGAATTAGAATTAATTATGTTCTTCTTGTCCTCATCCTCCAGTACTTCACTTGCACAAGAAGTAGAATCATTAGTATCTTTCATCTCAACACCCTCGGTTTGACCTGATTGCTCAGTCTTAACTAAATATGGTGCAGGGGGTTGGCCATACTAAGCAAGTATCTCTTCCTTGTTGGTCTCAAGGGGTGGGTTATAGTTGTCATTGAAAGGAGGTGGAACACTATGATACCCTAAACCCTTAGTTTGATTATCTTTAACTTTTAATTTTTTCTTTATCATGGATGCAACTGCCTCACTTGACACATCAAATTTCTTAACGTTGAATGCATCAAGTTTGGCAGTCAATTTAGCAAGTTGTTCCTTAACATAGGTACAATTCGCACATTTGTTGCTATATTCTTCATGAAGTGTTATTCCCCAAATTTATGATCTGAATCAGTGATCATATGATATTGCAAACAATTTAGAGTGTAGCAGTGAGTAGAAGAATGATTAAGCCAAGCATGCACAAATTTATATCATATAAACGTCAAATACACCTTGGGAAACACGCACATACATCACCTGACACTGACACAGACTCCTACTATTTATATCACCCCAGCAGTACACCGTTGTACAGCTACACACGCGTGTGCGGCCGTACACAAGGTGTACAGCCGCACACACGTGTACAGCCACACACAATCAAACAACAACCATTACAAACACCAAAACCCTAACAAGACCAATTACAAGATAGATGCCTAACCTAAAGCACTATATAATGACCTATCAATCTCCCCCTTGGTTTGTGGCTAGCTTGAGCATGGTCTTCAAACACTTGGTTTCTTGAACAGCTTCAGGTCAAATTTTCCCATGGATCCCATCCAAAGATTTTCATTGATGATCGTGGAAACCATTCATGTGAATTCATTAGCAGCAGCCTCCATGACCTCCTTTCTGCATATGATTTGATGACGAGCCAGGGTATGAATGTCTCTCTCCATGAATCTGAGGAGATCCTTAGCACTAATAAGCCTCAGAACCTCTTCTCTGTTTTTGAACTTGATGGCAGCGGTTGCAGTTTCATCATCGTAGGCCCAAAATTCCATGTTATCAAGATATCCATCGTGGAAGTGTTGTGGGATTGGAATATTGTTCACTTGATTAGTAGCCGGCCATAACATGATCTTCATTGATTGGTTGGTTTCAGGATCAAGGACATGCTTGTCTTTTTTGATCAATGCTTTTGCAGTTTTCATCGAAGGAAATTTATCATTGACCTGATTATCCAAAAAATGCTTGAATATGAAAACACTAGGGCTTTGAGAAGGATTGTGGAAGCGAGCCCTAGAGAGTTCAGAGAGATCAACTTTCGTCCATGAGTTGAAGTGATGTATGCTTCTGTAGTATTTTGGATTTCCAGAATTCCTCTTAACCACCCACAACTTAAGCTTAGGATCATAACCCCACATCTTGATTCCTGTACGATCACCATATTCATCACCAAATTTTCTCCTTGTAAGATCAATCACTATGAGTTGAGGTTCATCTGCTTTGCGATTATCATTTGAACTTTTCAAGAAAAGCAAGCCTTCCTTCTGCCCAGCAGTGACTGTTCTTTGGCCATGTTTGATTTTGATCCGTGGGATGGCATTTATAGGCTCTTTATCAAATCAGTCAACAATTCTTGTTGTTCTCGGAGAAGGTTGGTCAACAAGAGATTCGCCTTCTGAAGTCTGGATAGGAGCAACGGGAGGATCTTCAACACCACCTGGCTGTTGAAATAAAGACTGAAACTTATCTCCAAAGGCTTCAAAAATTTTATTCTTCAAGCTAAAATAAAAGGCAGTTAGGGATCCAAGATTGGTCTGAAGCTCAGAGATTTGCTTTGACTTCATGGAATTCTCTTCTTCAAGCTCAACAATCCTAACATCATGCTTTCCAATTAAGATGTCTTTCTCAATGTTCTATTATTTAAAATGCCAATTTCTTCTTTAAGAGAGGACACCTCAGAATCACCATCACCTGAACAACCTTCCTCGATAGATATTGCTTTTTCCATGTGAGGAAGGTTCAGAAATATTTTGAGCCAAGTGCCTTGCTAGCCTAATGGAGGCTTCATCCAGCGAAGGCCTTGATGGGGAGTATTCTGGGACAGCAGATGACCCGCCAGTTTCAAATGTGGTGCTTGGGCCTTCATCGTGTGGTGTAGTAACAGTTGTGGTGACAACAGTGGATGGAGCTAGAGGTGCTTGATCCTGAATAAGCACTCCCTGCCTCGGATCAAGACGCCTTCTTTTCACTGGACACAGAGAGGTATGTGTCTGTGTCGGATCATTAGAGGAAGGTACAAATGAAGGAATAGTTGTATCAGAGGGAGGAATCTCTAAAACTGCATCCTTATGGCTTGAAGATTCTACCATCACTCTTGAAGTTGGAGGCATTGCTTTGAGAACGTCATCAGCACCCCTAGACTCAGTTGCTATGTGAGAAACTTCATTGTCGTTGAAAAAGAAGTTGTCAAAGAATGTTGATCTTGGACCTAGGTCTTCATGATCTAGGTCAAGGTTGAGTGGGATTTCTTCATTTTCAAAGCTAGAGAAATCCATTTGATTGAGAAAATCATCATCACCCTCATTTTCTTCATCATTGACCTCCAAATGAATGTTGCTCTGAATCTCCACATTCTGTAGTTGGTCATGCTCTTCTGCCCGATTGCAATAGGAGAAACATAACATTCTTCGTTTTCATCTTCAGAGGCCGAAATAATGACCTCTTCGGTTTCTGCGGGGCTAGAAAGATTTGCGGATTCAGATTGCTCACTCTCCTCAGCAAAGATTCCAAACTTGATCAAGGGAAATTTTCCTTCAAAGTTAACTTTCCCTGGTCGATTCTGCTTCATTAGCCCAAAAGCACTTGAGCCAATCGACTTAAGATCAAGAGTTTCTCCTCCTCTTTCAACTTCAGGGTGCTTGATATTGAATATGATTTGAAGGAATCTCGGGTACAAGAAGAACTTATCCCTCTTGTTGCCTTCAATGTTCAAACTCATCTCATGTTGAATGAACCTTGAGAAGTTGAACTCAAATCCGGACACTAAGGCAGCAATTGCACCAGTGTTAACCAGGAATATTTCATTAGCTCCAGACTTCCGGCCAGAGATACAGCTCATAAACACATGAGCTAAATATTTCTAGCACGGAGGCAGAAGCTTCTTGAGAGTGGGGGGAAATGATCCTTCATATCCCATTTGGTTCAAAATCTCTTGAGCCCTGTCCAGCTCAATCTCCATTGGGAATTCAGGCTTGTCATTGATCCGCAGGGTTTCTCGAATAATTTCCTCGGTAACCAGGACTTTCTTTCCACATACAGAAGCCTCAAGAAACTTGGCACCCTTGTTATCTTTCTTCACTACAGCGTTGCTCCAGAATTCCTTCACCAATTTCTGATAAATGATCAGACACATGGTAAGAGCAGAGAACAGGCAACATCTTCTTAGACCATTCGCTATGAATTGAAACTCAGAGTGAGCCTCTGGAGGATCAAGAAGGTAGACAGTCAGATTGTGAACTTTAGCGAATTCAAGATCTGCCATATTGAGATGAGAAAAACACAAGAGAATTCATCAATAAATATCAAGTATTTTCCAAAAATCATTTGAGTAAGGTTTTTAAATGGTTAAATTTCAAATTTTAAGGACTAAGTGGGGTGTACAGTCATACACTCAGAAGTCCAGCCGTACACAGTGTGCAGTCGTACACTGGTGTGCAGCCATACATTGGTGTGTGGCCGTACACGGGTGTTCGGCCGTACATGGGTGTGCATCCGTACACGGTCCATTTCTGCCGAAAAACGCTCTTAAACCAAGGAATTTCAGTCGATTAGGCTCAATAATTTCATTTCAATGGTCGATTAGATGATACCTTCGCGATTGAGTGTTGAATTTCTAGAAAATATCGAATTTTTAGGCTTTTAAAGAGAGAGAATCTGATGGGAGTGTGCGACTATACTTAGAGAAATGGAAGGAAAGGAGTGTCCGGCCACACACTCTCTTTATATACCTCGGACCAATTCAAACCCAATCAGCCCAAAAGATTTTTGATCATGATGCATTTTCAAGGACTAAAAATAAAATTAAAATAAAATTAAAAAAATAAAAAAATGAAAACAAAATAAAATTAAAACTAATTAAAAATAAATGATTATCATTAAAACTAGCGCTAATAACTATTTGTTATGTTGGGATCAAAGCTGTTAGGCAGCCTTAATCCACTTATCAGTACCTCTCCCTTCATGAAAAAATCTGGTCAATCGTCGGTATTGTGGTCCACTTAAGCACAAAAGATTTTGACAAAATTAGGACATACTATAAATGACAAGACATTTTGTGACCTCATATACATATATGAAATTCCTAAGGACCATTCGTCTGACGACGACCAAAGATATTGTTGTCCACCTAAATTGAGCAGCGAGATCTACAGACAACCTATTATCTGTTCAATTTTAGTTGTACTAGAATGTGTTTCCAACTTCCTGATATACCCTAATAATCAAAGACTTCTAGAATACTCCTTATTTTAGATGAGCATACAATCATTAAGGAAGAAAATAGATTTAGAATGCATATGATGTACACTCAGGTCGGATTTCTTCCAATCACGAAGAGAGTGAAACATATGACTAACTAGAGTTTAGAGAGGGATTTAGAAGTAGAAGGTTGCATATGCTGTGTTCCAGGTCGGATTGTTAATCACGCAAAGGAGACAGTATATGACTAACATGTAGGAAGAATAGCATAGAAGAAGATGCAGAGAGACAAAGTTGCATATGTTGCATTCCAGGTAGGATCTCTTCCAATCAGCAGAGGAAGCAACATATGACTAACAGATAGAAAGAAAGAAAATAATTTTCTACAAACATAATTTATCGGAATTCCACAGTTGTCCCGTCAATACCGTAATTAAGGACGAAGTCTGCACATCGAGGAAAAGTTGATCCACAGTTCTAGATACAGATCATTTGATGTATCCGCAAATACCCATGTATATCTCTCTGCTCAACCTACCCAAGCATCGTATTATCAGGCTAAGTGGAACTATCTAGGTTATGATTTGTCAGTTCACTAGATTTTTAAGTTCATCTAATCCTAGTCAAGTCCACTTTAAAACTTTCCATGCCTACCAACGCATCAAATACAAATCTCAGACAATTCGACTTAGGCACCTTACACAGATTCAGATTGTCTGTTATCACATGAATATATCATTTCACAACATATCTCCTACAGACAAGAACTATCAGCAACATATTTTTTTAATTTTTTTTTTTACTTTCTTAACATTTTTGGATTTTTAGATTTCTAATTTTTGTTTGTTGTTTGATTATTTCTCCCCCTAAATTTGTGCATGGGTGAGAAGGAAATTATAATGTGCAAATTTAAACTAACCTAAAACAAAAATTAGTCCTCAAAACGTATCATTTTCAAAAAGCTTACAGGCGCATCGAATTGAGCTTCGTTAAACGACTTTGTGAACAGATCTGCCACATTATTTGTAGTGGGAACCTGTTCCAGCCAAATGAGCGAACGCTCATAACAATCTCTGATGAAATGAATTTTGATATCAATGTGCTTGGTTTTCGAGTGTTGAACTAGGTTTTTAGCAATCTGTATTGCAGCCTCATTGTCACAAATATAGGGGGTTCTAAATAATTCAAACTATAATCCAACAGCTGATGTTGGATCCATATAACTTGAGAGCAACAAGCAGAGGTAGCAACATATTCAGCTTCTGCTGTTGAGGTTGAGACCGTGTGCTGTTTCTTGCACTGCCAAGACACCAGCCGGTCACCAAGGAATTGACATCCTACTGATGTAGATTTCCTGTCAAGCTCACAGCCTCCATAATTACTATCAGCAAATGCATATAAATCAAATTCGGAATTTTTCGGATACCAAAGACCCAAATTTGGGCTCCCTTTGAGATACCGAAAAATTCTTTTGACAGCAATAAGATGTCAAAGTTTAGGATTAGTCTGATAGCGTACGCATTAACAAACTGAAAAAATGACGTCTGGACGGCTTGCAGTTAGATTCATCAATGAGCCGATCATCGATTGTAGTGAGTTTGATCTACGGATTCGCCGTCAGTATTTGGAGTCAGCAGGGGTCTTTCCGCCATTGGCGTCAAGGCTGGTTTTGCGTCTTGAAACCCGAACTTCTCAAGTATATCCTCCACATACTTTGCTTGATGGAGCAGGATTCCGATTGATCTTTGTTAGACCTGAAGCCCCAAAAACATGGTCATTTCACCTAGTGAACTCATCTCGAACCTCTTTTTCATCACTCCTTCGAACTTTTTGCATAGCTGTGGACTTGTAGACTCGAAGATAATGTCATCAACATAGATCTGGACTAGAATCTGATCATTACCCACATGCTCAATGAACACATTTATATCACATAAACGTCAAATACACCTTGGGAAACACACACATATATCACCTGACACTGACACAAACTCTTACTATTTATATCACCTCAGCAGTACACTGGTGTATAGCCACACACACGTGTGCGGCCGCACACAGGGTGTACGGCCGCACACACATGGACGGCCGCACACAATCAAACAACAACCATTACAAACACCAAAACCCTAACAATACTAATGACAAGATAGATGTCGATCCCAACCCACTATATAATGACCTATCATGAAGTTTCCTAAAGTCCTTTGTTTTGGCCTCTAGTTGTGCTTTTAAGTTTTTTTGGACATTTCCTAAGTGTATATCCTTCATATTTAAGGTCCTCATTTTCTCTTTTTAATATATCGATTTGATCATGGAGAAACTTAATTGTAGCTTCACAAGATTGAGTACAAGGAGTTTCATCGACCCTGGTGTTTAAATAACTCATTGTTTATCAAAAATTGCCCTTTGACTTGAAACCATGAAAGTTAACCTTAAAAGTCAAATTTAAAAAGTCAAACTTAGAAGTCAAACCAAAAAGCTAAACGTGAAAACTTGAAAGTTAAATAAGAAAGTCAAAGTTTAAAGTCAAAGGTTAAACTTGAGAGTCAAAGAAAATTTTTAAGGTCGAAAGTCAAATTAGGAAGTCAAAAATCAAAAGTCAAAGCTTTATGCCAAAAACGAAACCTTAAAATTCGAAAAATTGATTTTTAGGCTAAAAATGTCAACAATCCGAAAATATGGCCGAAATTGAAAAGTCTCTTGGTCAGACGGATATTTTTCGCACATGGTAGTCTGCTGGCCAAGAACTCCTGCAAACCGACCACGTGCGAGACTGCTGACCAAACACGTGCGCAACCGAAAACTATCCGAAGTCGAAAACGTCTGAGACGCTCTGCCGCAAACGGCTTTCAGCTGTAAACGCTTCGGACCAAGAACACCGTAGACCCTGCTCCATCGAGAACCCTTGTTTTCGGCTGTAAACGAGCTTCAGACCGAAAACCTGCTGACCGAATATGAGTTTTACGGCCGAGAACCCTCAGATCAGACCCTCGCCCTCACAAAATTCCGAAGAAAACACGATTTTTTTAAACCTTTTTAGCTCCAAACTAGATCAAAAATTCGTTTTTATGAAGAATACGAAGAACAAACCCCCAATATTTTTTCCAAAACTATCAAAAAATGCCAAATCCTTCAAGAAAAAGTCCAAAAACGTTCAAGATCTTGCCAATTTAATTGATACGATCCAAGCTTTGATACCAAATGTAAGTCCCTAAAATCGGTTGACGTATCAATCCGGTCCACTTGATGGTGAGGAATCCCAATCAAGTGGATGATGCAAGATGAAATGGAGAAGAATAAGAAGAACTTGATGAATTTTCAATGTATTAATGATATAAATGATGTTCCAATACACAAGGTCCAAAACACACACTAGTTCTCTCTCTAGGTCATGCTTCTCTCAATAAGGGCTTCCCTCCTCACTAATGCTTGACCAAAAACATCCCACCCTTGGTTCTAAAACATGCCTTTTACTCCTATATATACCTATGGACCTAAGGCCAAGGCCTAAACCCAATACCCAGAACGAAATCCCATGAGGTTTTGGTCCAAGCTACAAATAAACCTAATAATATTTTTGCCCAAGACTAAAAACAACAAATGCTTAGAAAAGCAAAGTATAAACCAGATATTAGACCCAACAGTAGCATTCAGTAGTAGTCAGAAAGTGTGGAAAGTATGGTAAGACTGGGGAGGAGCCGTAGCATTCACAAGCAGTCAAATAGTATGGAAAGTGCAGAAAGACTGCAGGGTAGCTGTGGCATTCACGAATTTGTTCAAGTGACTTGGGGCAGGGTGGGCCAGTTCGCAAGGTTGTGATTAGGTCACAACATAACTGAATCAGGAAATGGTAGGTCGAAGGAGGCCGGGTATGATGTAAGACTACATTTATTCTGGTAGCATTCACCTTTTTGCGTCGGATTCAGTGGTGACAGGTTGTCAGCCTATCGTGATCGAATGGATCAAATGGATTGAAGGGGCCATGACTGGTGGTATAGATAGGTCAACTATAGTTAGACGATGTATCCTTCAGAGGTCACATGAGACTGCTACATGTGCTTTTGGCTCAGCAATCGGTTATGTATCCAATGTTTTGAGTAGTTGACAGATAGTGTGAGATCAGAAGGGTCTCAGATGCTTTCGAAAAGCAGCAAGTAGTAGCAAGAAGAGTTGAAGTGGGTTCAGTGACTTGGAATCCGTGTGTGGAGTTGCTTGTCACTCGGGGCATATACTAAGTTGGTTTCAGTTGGACTAAATAATATCAGAAGTTGAATGGCCATTTGAAAGAAAGTGTAGTAAACTCGACAATGATTCGATGTGGGCGGTCTGTCAGGGAGACAGACCATCTCTAGACTTCTGAATTCAGACTAAGTAGATGTGATCATGTTGCGAGTATTCATTTCATCTTCGGGTATTAGAACCCTGCGGGGTTGGTTTTGGTTGCCTTGGAAAGGCTACGGTATGCTCAGGATTGTGGTCATGTAGTTCAAGTTGTCTAACGTGTAATGAATGATAAAAAAACGATTTCGAGGACGAAATTAAATTTAAGTGGGAGAGAGTTGTAACATCCCATTTAAAATAGAATAATTAAATAATAAACCCGAAACCCCGAAAGGTAATTATTATCATTATTTTGTAGTATTATAGCCCAAAATCAAATAATAATCAGGGGGTGTTGGTTTCGAGGAGCCAAATGACAAGATTTGAATTTTCGGGGGTTACATTGTATATATAGTATTTATTTTGCAAAGGATTTTAGAAGTCAGGGGGTGTTTGGTATCATTTGGACTTAATATGAAAGGATTTTGGATGGCTGGGGATAAAATAGTAAATTATGTACCAAAGTTGAAAATCATTTGTCAAGAAGGGGCTAGATGGTAATTTTTGGGACTTAAGTTGAAAAGATTTTCTATATAGAGGGACCAAACGTGTAATATATGCAAATGTTTGAATATGGATACAGGTTGAACCTGTCACCCTCGCCAACCTCCGTATTTATACTTCATAACCCACATGCACCCCGTCTAACCCTAACCCTACTTCTCAACAACAGCCGCCACCTCCTCCCTCCATTGTTCAATCGCCGGCATTGTTGAAGACGTTTCCACCACCATCGCCGGACGCCATGAACAATAGAGAGAGAGAGAGAGAGAGAGAGAGAGACGCTGCACATGAACCCTTCCGCTACCTCCATCCGACTGTCTCTCGTTCTCCGATCTGTTGAAGCTCCGAGCGACCGCCAAACTTTCTCTGTTCGTCGCTCGCTATGCTTAGGCCACTACCACCGCTTTTAGATCCATAAGACCAAAAAGAAGCCGTCTTTGTTGTCTCACCACTGACGAAGATGAAAATGCAACCACTTGTTGTGTTTCAGTCGTGGGGATCAACGGTTGACAACCGTGGAGACCGCTGTGGTTCGTGGTTTGTGATGAGGTTGTGTGTGTGTGTGGTTTTTTGTCGAATGGGAGTCGTGAATAACCACCATGGTGGTTGCCGCTGATGATGAAATTGTTAACCCTGATCACCGCTGCTACTTGCCTTCTTGTGTCACCACCGCTGCCATACGCCACCAGGTGGGTGGCTGGGTTTATTTCGCAACAGGAGAGCGTATGAGGGTGTGATGCTTGGTCGGGAATCACAAGAGCGCCACCACCACCACCATGAGGTGATGGCTAGCACCTCCAACCACCGCCTACCGCCACAGAGCGGCTATGTGTGTGTGTGTGTTATTTTTTTTGTGTGTGTATTTGGATATTGTTGTGTGGTTGTTGTATCATAGTATGGCCGGAATAATCAAAGAAAACAACCTGTCAACGCTGTGAGGTGGTGGTTGCCACCTCACACTGCCATTATGCCGCCATGAGCCGCCACCTTGGATGGTTGTGTGCTTTTGTGTGTGTGATTGTTATTTTGGGATGCTTGGATATTTTTAGCCAAAGTCATAACCACCACCACGAAGTGGTAGCCGCCGCCGTGAGCCGCCGATGACCTCCACTACCCGAGGTGGTAGTGGGTGGTGCCCAAATTTTTTAACCCTAATAGACCCAATGAAGCCCTAATTGACCTAAAAGCCTAACCATTTGACTAATTGGCTATTATTTGGGTTGGAAACCCTAATATTACTTCGGTCTTGAGTTGGGCCTTTCTATTGGATGGGCTATAGGCCCATGTGAAGGACTTGGGCTTAATTTGGAAAATTGGGCCATAGGTGGGCCATAACTGGGCCTTGATGATTAAGAGATATTGGGCCATTGGAATACCAAGAGTATAGACTAGAAAAAATGGATGGGCCTTAAGGAAAGACCATGTAGAGGTCTGGGCCAAATTTGGAATATTGGGCTATATGTTGGGCTTTGGCCCATTACTTGACTTTTAGGCCTTTGGAGTCTGAGTTAGGCCTTGGGCTTGAATCAAGCTATGTTGGGGGTAAAGTAGTCTTTTACCCCAAGCATGGACTTATGGTTATGTATTGGAACCCAATTATTAATTAGGTGTCGTTTTGATGATTGACAGTTCGGAAATCTGTCAACTAGCAGCTAGAGTTTTATCCGTGGGACTTCAGTAGTGCCAGGTAAGTCTCCTCGCCATACCAATAGGTATAAGGCACCAAGGCCAACCCATTTATTTAGTTGTGATGATTTCTATGAATGTGCTATGGATACATTAGGTATTTATGTGAAGACCATGTGGGGTTCCCATGGTAATTAGTTATATATGGTTTGCTAGTTGATTGTGTGGTATTTGTATGTTAGTTGTCTTTGTGATACTTGCATGGAAGACCTTGGGGGTTCCCGAGGCAGTTGGATATAAGGCCATATGGGGGTTCACATGTCATTCCAGGCTAAGACCATATGGGGGTTCCCATGGCAATGATCTAAGACCATGTGGGGGTTCCCATGGCATCCGGTGTAAGACCATGGAGGGTATCCATGGCACCTTTATATGTTGTTTGTAGGGCTTATAGGGTTTATATATGTATACTGTTATTTGATTATGTGTTATGTTGATATGATATTGGTATGGAAGACCCCGGGGGGTTCCCGTGGCAGTGGATTGAGACCATGTGCGGGTTTCCATGGCAGTTAAGACCATGTGGGGGTTCCGATGGCAGTGGGCTAAGACCATGTGGGGGTTCCAGTGGCACCCGATGTAAGACCTTGGAGGGTTTCCATGGCATCCCATATGTTTTTATACATGGCTTATGTGATATGTGTAGCTTATAGAGCTAATATGGATTATTTGAGTATGTGGATTGTGTGGGGTATGCTCTGGGGAACTCACTAAGCTTCGTGCTTACATATTGGTGTATGGTTTCAGGTATCATTGTTTTGGACAGGAAGGGCTCAGCTTGATCGCAGCGCATACACCCGTGTTTTCCGTATTAGGTGATTTTGGGATGAACTCTGATAAATGTTTTTAATTAGCAATGTTTTGGTATACTTAGATTTAAAGATAACTGTGTTTTACTATAATAAAAATGAAACTTCTACCCTTAATTTTTGGGTCGTTACATTGTTGGCACAATCAGAATCTGTGACGCGTTCAGAAAAGCTCTTGAAGAGGAGGTCAAACATCCCATTCCACATTGGTGGTAAATTGGGCTTCTTAAACATTGAGACAGTAGTTAAGACCTATTTGTAGCCCATTTGAAAGAACATCTCCATGATGGCTGAGTTGGAGATGGATTCAGGATCGATTAAATCTCCTTCTTGTGGAAGCCCTTACAGAGAACAAAAGCAGGATTTGGTGATGTGGGTTTCCCTGTTGAAAACTTGGTGATGTGGGTTTCCATGTGAGCAAGCAAGAACCCAAGGGTAAAGAAAAACTGTTCGGTGGAGAACCTATCATCGATAACAGTGAAGATGAAGAAGAGTTGGATGAAAACGAGCTTAAAAATCGAAAGGCTCGTGAAGTTGAACTGGATAAGCACCAACGAATCATCCGAGAGGCCGATGAAAAAAAAGAGCTGAAAAGGAGGCCCAAGGCACTCTTCAAAGCAAAGAAGCTTCTATTCCCCAAGTGGACCATGAAGCGAATCTATAATGATGTTGTCAATTTATCTAGCCAGTATTGGTTAGAGCTAATTGTGTCTTTTGATCTTCAAAATACACAAGATTCACAATTTGATCTACCCATCACTCCAAAGGCTTTCAGGTTTCATGCTTTCATAAAAGTTGATAAACATTCCAATCATGGAGAGCGGGGCTAATCACTTGTTGTTCTCTTTCTAACTGAAGCATATGAAGCTACAATACGAGACATGGTCCTTGAGCAAAATAATTGGTGTGAATGACATAGGACCAATTGAGACTGACGGCTTTTCGAACGTAAAGTTCAAAGTGGCAAGAGGTTCAGCTAGTCAATGCTACGAGTTCACACTTGCAGACTTACCTTGTATTAACCCCAATGAATGGTTAGTTCTTTACAACATGTTACTGAAAGAAAAAAGAAAAATACGAACCTATCATGTCTTATCTCCAGATAATGATCAAGTCTTACATTCAGGAGATTGGAGAAATGAATGTTGAGGTAGCCGCGTTGTTACGAAAGAAACCTTCTGCCGTTCTTAAGGAATCTCCAAAGGACTTCGAAAACCTGAAGTTGGGGAAGATTTACAGTAAGGAATGGTATGTGGTTTATCAAGCCAGGGAATGAACTGGTGCAGACTTTCGCAAGGCATGTTTCTTCCTTTCTGACAAGAACTTGTACACTACTGGATTTAGTGAAGAGATTCAAGGGCAATAACAAGGATGACATCAAGTGCTTCACTGACATGATTTTGTAGTACATGCAATTGCAACAAACAATTTTTTGTATCATTCCCAAAGTTTACGAAGTTCAAAAGCGAATTCAAGGCTAATGGATTTGGGCCCCAATTGACGCAAAGGGGGAGATTGTTGGGTATTAGATGTTGCGTCATTGGGCTTTTGGTTTAGTCTTTTGTATTAACGAGTTGGGACTGTCTACTCGTCTTTATCTCTAGGTTTAGAGTATTTAAGGTGCATGTATGCATCATATTTTTGATAACTTTGATTATTACGTTGTAACCCTAATCACGCCTCTGTAGTAGCAATTCTTCATAGAGTTCTTCTGAGGCGTGACACTTAATCATTCGACATTCTTTAAATTATCGTTGTGTTCTTGTTTTACTTGTTTAGAATCTAAAGATCTTTAAGGATTTTAATCCTAACAAGTAGGTTTTTTTAGTTTTTTGATGTAAAAAGTGTTAAACATTATACCATGCACAAATTTACACAGTGTAGAGACGATTTTTGTTTTCAAAATTTGTTAAGTAGTTTTGTTTACTTTTGGATTTAATATATAACTTTTGTTTATTATTGTTCAGTTATTCAATTTTTCAACATGTATTTTGTTGATTCCAATGAGAATGTAAGTTTCATCCATGAGCTAGGGATGCAAGGGATGCAATTTATCTCCACGATTTTCCAATTAAGTGAGAATTTTTGCACTCATACTAGAGTTCTGAATCTGGCTCAAAGTGTTGTCAACCTTCTTTGCCACTTTTTTCCCTTGTTTGTTGATGCTTTGAAGCCAGAAACTAGTCGAATTAATGGAGATCTAGCTATGTTGATTGAAAATGAAACAAATGATAATGATATCAAAACCATATTTGGAAACAATGGGGTTGGCTATCAGCATTTTAGTGGATTTGGTGCTGAGCAAGTTGTTTTAGTTCGTGATGAACATCTAAAAGAGAAGGTTAAATTTTGCTTGTTTTAATTTACTATTCTATATCACCCATAATTCAGTAGTTTTTTTTATTAATTCTTTATGGTATGATGATTACCGGTTGTAGAATATGATAATTTTTGTGATTTGTTTCTTTTTGCACGAAAGATATGTCCTAATTGATAATTTTTGTGATTTATTTCTCCGTTATGGAATTTGGATTTTGATTTAACGAAGTCTTCATTTTGATTTTACGAAGTCTTGAACCTATGGTTGGTGAATTAGTGGTCTTAATCATTGTATTCATGCACGTGGTGTTTTTTTTGTTCATTTTATATCATTGGGAAATGTGAATATTTTTCCAAAGAATGCATACGGTAATTGAATCTTGAGTTCCAATTCTGTTGGAATAGAATCACAAATTTCAATTCCGTTGGAATGGAATATAGATATTTTCTCATTGTTTTATGCATGTTCTACAATTATTGGATATTGGTTTTGGAGCAATTCAAAAGTCCATATATTTTTCCAAATGAATTTAGTTTTTTATTTTTCATTTGTTAATGCATTATTGGATTTTAAACTGCAATTTGGATTTGTTTTTCACAGAAGTTGATGATTGAAGAACGGACCACAAATTGAAAGTTATTATTAGCAATATTATTCTTTTAGAATGTATTAGTATCTTTGTTAGATTTTGATGTTTTTTTCCCGATTTGAAAGTGCATTTTAGTTTTATTCTTAACAATAAATGTAATTCTTAGAAATTGTTACTCGTATTCTATAAGAATTAATGTAAGTTTTATTTTTATTCTTCGATTGATGGTTGAAAATTTTATTATTCTATAAAAAGTTTTTAAAGTGATGATCAAAAAAATAAATTAAAAAATATTTTTATTATTTTATGATTGAAGAATATTTTTATTTTTGTGCGGATCATACGATCCAAATATCATTCATAAGATGGTTCCTATTTTTTTTAAAATATAATATTCTTTCAAAGACTCATCGTTGAAGTCAATATAAACCCTAAAATATATGTTTTGAATTGTCTATCTTTGGTATTTTAAGCTATTTACTTTTAGGAAATAGTCAAATGAAAACATATTCTTTTCATTTAAACTGTTTTTAGTACGATATACCTACACTTTTAAATAAAATATAAACATTTTTCATACTACTAATAACAACTTTTCCCTCATGATGTTCTGTGTTTTCACGATTTGATAGAAAGTTTGCCTGTCCGCTACATTTAAAAGCCAGCTGTTGGTTCAAATACGGAATTATAAGATGCCTTTAAAATCCCCCCCGAACTGGCATATCATAGATAAAACTTCAAACCAATCATTTAAGAAGAAAACAGAAATGGAGAATCTAATTACGGAGCTCGTCTTCATCCCTGCACCAGGGGTTGGTCACATCATGTCCACCATCCAGATCGCAAAACTACTCGTGACACGCGACCACCACCTCTCCATTACTGTCCTCCTCATTAACCCGCCTCCCACCTTCGGCTCCTGCTCCGCCGTCACCACGTACATCCAATCATTAGCAAACACCAAAATGGATCGTATCTCCTTCATCGATCTCCCTCAAGACAAAACCCCACCA
Source organism: Lactuca serriola (assembly GCF_051521515.1). Lineage (NCBI taxonomy): Eukaryota > Viridiplantae > Streptophyta > Magnoliopsida > Asterales > Asteraceae > Lactuca > Lactuca serriola. Next base: position 252,560,040 of record NC_136410.1, on the reverse strand, counting down.
GTCTCAAAAGTTCCCATGGCTGCCTTGACTAATTGTATCAACAATCACTGCAAATTCGTAAGAAAAATTGTCGCCAACAAGATGAGTCAACCGGGTTCGGCTCGTGTCGCCGGGTTCGTCGTCGACATGTTCTGCACCGGGATGATAGATGTGGCAAACGAGTTTAATATTCCGACATATGTGTTCTTCACTTCTAATGCTGGGTTTCTTAGATTTAAGTTGTACATCCAGACACTCTATGATTATGAGAACCAAGATATTGTCGTGTTAAGCAACTCGGATTCCACGATTCACGTTCCGAGTTTTGCCAAGCCAGTGCCCACAAAGGTTTTTCCAGGCGTCTTCCAGACTCTAGAGGGGCTGGACTTTGTTCTGGGGTCTGCCCGGAGACTGAGAAAGGCGAAAGCGATCATTGTGAATACATTCTTGGAATTGGAAACACACGCTATCAAGTCATTCTCGGAAGACTGCACCATTCCAATGGTGTATCCGGTGGGCCCGATACTAAACCTAGAAGGCTGTTCCCTAAAAGCGTCGGGTAATGATGAAATCATCACCTGGTTAGACACTCAACCGCCTTCCTCGGTGGTGTTCCTGTGTTTTGGGAGTACGGGAAGTTTTGACGAGGTTCAAGTGAAGGAAATAGCAAACGGCTTAGAGCGGAGTGGCTACCGTTTCCTATGGTCCCTGCGTCGACCTCCAAAAGATAAGAGAACAAGAGCGCCGAGTGATTACGAAGACCTAGGAACGGTATTGCCCGAAGGATTCCTGCAACGGACTGCTGGAATCGGAAAAGTAACGGGATGGGTCCCGCAGGTGGCTGTGCTGGCTCACAGTGCAGTCGGAGGGTTTGTGTCTCACTGTGGTTGGAACTCGTTGTTGGAGAGTTTGTGGTTTGGTGTACCATCGGCTGCATGGCCAATCGACGCTGAGCAACAGATTAATGCGTTTGAAATGGTGGTGGAGCTTGGTTTGGCACTGGAGATTAAGTTGGATCATAAGGATTTTTGTAATCAGAAGGCTAATAAAGTCGTGGTCACTGCGGAGGAGATTGAAAATGGGGTAAGACGATTGATGAACGATAAAAAGGTCAGAACGGACGTTAAAGAAATGAGAGAGAAAAGCATAGCGGCGGTGGCAGAGGGAGGTTCGTCGTATGCTTCTGTAGGGCGTCTTATTTTGGACTTTAAACGAAACCTGTTATGAGTTCTGTTTCAACTGTTGGTGTAATAAGTGAACCACATGTGCTAATCTCAAAAGTGAACAGGTTTATATATATATATATATATATATATATATATATATATATATATATATATATATATATATATATATATATATATATATATATATATATATATATATATATATATATTATTTACGATGTACCTCAACACACACATTTATTAAAAAATTAATTTTTTTTATCTTCTATAATCCAATTAAATCCAAACTTGCAAATCATTTATATATTAAATAAATATAATTTTTTGTTATTTTCTATTCAAATAAAAATTATTAAAAATACTAAAATAAAATCATAACAACTAATTTATTTGTTTAAGATAAAAAATATTAAAAAACAGACATCATTCATCAAATATACTTAAAAGAAAAATGATAAATCAAGTTACGGATATAACATAAAATATAAAATTATAGATTTAGAAGCTAAAAAATATATATTATTTGTAAACGTCCAATTTTTTCTATGTGTTAAATCAAATCGTCTTTAAAGCCATCAAAATTTTAATAAAATGTATTTGTAAATGAATGATTCATGACAAAAGAAATATGTAAAACGTGAATCTTGGTAAGTTTCTCTTTTGCCTTTGCATTATTTAAATTGTCAAATTTGGTCCTTGAGTTTTATGCAGGTCATACCACAAGGTACACTTACCGTACAAGCTGTAAAGCGAGTACGTGGGACGTACCAAGTAGCACGCTTAGCGTACTCATGCGAGGGTTTGATCATGGATCCGGAGGTGTACGTTGGGCGTACAAAAACGTACGTGGGGCGTACGTAAGGATTTTGAAAACCTTAATTTTCGGGGTTGGCCACTATATAATCATCATTATGGACTTGGAACCCTCATTTATTCAACCTCCTTGTCCTCCCAGCCCTTTACTCGAAACCCTAACTCTATAGTTGAAAGTTCTTTAGCTTAGAAGGTCTTTTAGGTGCATTTTTAGTGTTTTGGATGAAGGAGATCATCCTGGAGCTTCATTGTAAGAGTGGGAGCTTGTAGATCCAGGTTAGCATTATCTTTTGGCATTCATTTGAGGTATAAAGCTCTGAACTTGTTGTGTTATAGCTTAAATCTCCTATGTTTGAGTTTTGGACCCATTTTGCTCCCATAAATGAGATCTTGTGGATTATTATCATTTCTGAAGCTTAGAGTTGCTACTCTTGGTGTTCTTTTCGTCTTAGAGTCATAAAGTTGTCATCTTTGAAGCTTAGAACCATCCATGCATGAGTTATGGCCGTTATATTGAAAGTAGAATGTTATAAATCAAATTTGGGATCTTTTGGGGCATGCAAAGTCACCAAGTTAATGACTTTATAGCTCTAGATACTCTTTGGGACTCAGATCTATGTTTTGGACTATTAGACTTACGCATTAAGAGCTTAATGGAAGAAATGGCTTAATGGAGGAGTACGTTGAGCGTACAAGCCATGCAACGAGGACATTTAGCGTACAGCTGAGTACGCCCTGCGTACCCAGTCAGTTTTGGCTTCGCATTTTCTGGCCTCAGATTGCGCCACTTCTTTGGACTTTGTTGGTTTGGGCCTTTTTGGGCCATCTAAGATCAAGCTTTTGGGCTACGGAAATTATTGGAATTTAGGGTAAGGCCCATATAGGGGTTGGGCCCAATTTGGAAAATTGGCCAATAAGTGAGCCTTAGTTGATCTATTGGTTTTGGGCCTTTTGGGTTTATGGATTTGGGCCTCAGTTTTGGTTCAAGGTAGGCTAGGGGTAAAATGGTCATTTTACCATTTTACCGCAAGTGTAACATTCTGTTGAAAATAAGTAAATAAATAAATTAAATAAGAAAGTAATAAAATAGATAAATAAAATAAATAAATAAATAGCCCTAAAACTCTGAGATGTATTTTAGCCTAAGTCGTATTAATTCGCAGGCTGTACACCTTAGGGGTGTTAAAAATTAATTTTTTGGATGTTTAAGGTCAAATTGAAACATATAGACTTGGATTGAAATGATTTTTGGAAGCAAGGGGCTATAGGGTAAATTAGGGATTTAATTTGATAACGTTTTGGGATGCAGGGACTAGAAGCTTCAAATGGAATGAAGTTTAAGTCGAGACGGGGCTTAAACCCGTCAACCCACCCTTCCCCTCGTCGCATACTCGTTGAAAACCCTAAACCTATTCTTGTTAGGTCAGTCGGCACCATTATTTCTCCCATCTCCAACTGCCGCCATCCCATTCGTCGAACCACCACAATTGATGCATCTATTGCCGGCGAAGAGTGAGGACCGACAAGAGAGGACGTCGTGACCGCTGGGGAAGTCAAGAGAGTCGGAAATCGTGGAATGTAGTTGCTATTATCGCGAAGCATCTCTCTTCTCCAATTCGTTTTCTACTACGCCATCGTAGTGTCGATTGTTAGCGTCGCCGCCATCGCTCTAAGAGCGGCTGTCCCTTTTGTCATTCCTCTGGTGGTTGTCTGGCACCTCGAAGGAGGATTCCGAGTTCTTTTTTCACATGAGTGGTATGTGTTTGTGTGTTGGTTGGTCGGATAATCGAAAAGAACCACCATGGCCACTAACCATGGTGGTTGCTGCCTGCTGTTATCTCCTGGCACCACCAGTCTGTTGGGTTTTGAGCATTCTAACACTCCTTAGTGTACATGCAACCCTAAATACCTTGGATCTATGTTTTCTCTATTATACATGCAAATATGAACATCCAAGGTATTATCCTAATCTAAGCTATCAAACATTGAATATAACAAGATAGAATACATACCTCTTTGATGTAGAATGTCTTCATGAAGCTTGAGTGCCTAGTGCCCCAAGTGTGACGCCTCAGATGGTTCACACAGCACCAAATACACTTGGAATAACTTGAGAGAATTCTACACTTCATGAAAATCGGCTAGCCCTTCTATTACACTCTAGTGGCCAATTTTGGTGAATAATATGATGCTTATATAGTGTGTTACAATTAGGGTTACACCATGTAAACCCTAATTGTCATGACCTTTCATTTCCATGACCCATGGGTTATGTAACTGTTGGGTTTTGAGCAATCTAACACTTCCTAAGTGTGCATGCAACCCTAATAAACCTTGGATCTATGTTTGTCTAAATACATGAAAAATAATAATTTTCCAAGGTTCATAACCTATCTAACATGGCATGGGGTACTTTTAAACATAAAAGAATTAGATGAGATTACATAGCTTTTTGATGAGTTTGATTCTTAAGGAGTTTGAGGGCCAAGCACCAATAGTGTGAATGCCTCAAATGGAATCACAAATCACCACAAACTCTTGGAAAACTTTGAGAGAGTGTATACACACTATAAAATCGGCCACACACAAGCACACACACTAGTGACACTAGTTCACGCTAGTGGCTATTTCATGCAACATAAGCATGCTTATATAGTGTACATGATTAGGGTGAAACCCTAATAACCCATGACCTTTCCTTTTCTAAGGATCCATGGGTTAAAAGCTCCATGGATCATCCATGGACTTCCATACAAGCCTAACCCATTAACAAATGAGTGTTAGCCCACACCATATAAAACCAATAGCCCACAATCTAATTAGTCTTCCTTTTAATCTCTAAATTAATTCATAATTAATTTAAGACTAAGACTAATTAAATAACATGACTTCATATTAATATATTATAACTTATAATATATTAATAATCATATGTGTATAACTCTCATAAAATTATCCATAAATAGTTTGGATGAAATGCAACCCAAATGGACCATGTCGGGTCGGGTCAAGTATATACCAAATAAGTTATGGACTTAGACACCTTAGCCAATAGACTCCCACTTGGATAAGTCTAATAACTATATTTGCGTATGTTACTTCAGGAACCAACCGGCAATCGTAGCTCTCGAAAACTCTGTTGAACTATGAAGCGCCATTTTAGATAAGTGATCGTATAATCCTCTATTCTCATGATATCAGCCGGAAAAATACATGGAACAACGTCGTACTTATTGTCCAGCAGTTTGTTTCCCGATTTTCGATTTGTTTGACAAAGAACTTAATCGAACACATCAATTTAGTTCTGACCGGCCGGTACATAGGTCACAACAAAATCATCGAGGGGCCTAAATATCGCTTCTATTTCTAGAAGGAACAGATAAACTTCGACTCATATGCTTGTTCTACTACTTGTTGAATTGTACACAAAGGCACGTTTTATAACATCAAGTTACTGATGCGTTTACGTGCAATCAATGCACAACCAACTCATAGGTAACAACTCATATCTGTAGGTTTGAAGATTTACATGATATTACCGTCTCACGATCACTCGAGATAAATTCCATGAAGTGATACAAGTGAGCGTGGGTTTATTCCAATACTCATAACTTATGAGCACTCATGAATGTTGTCGCAACCATTGCTATGACTAAACCCGTTTAGCCATCTACAAACTCGATTCATGGCAGTCTTGATTCATACCTACTTCCAACATATGAACGACTGTGGAGTGTTTAAATAACTTAGTCATTCAGAAAGAATAACCTAGCTATTTTGGAAGTCAAAACATGCAAAGTGAAACACAATAATAATAGAATCCAATATGGTCTCAGAACCCTTTTGAATATAAATAAAACCACCTTTTATTTATCACTATATTCATTACACATTATTCAATGTTTCAAATAATCAACTTAAGACTTGAATAAAAACAATAGTCGTCCCATGCTCCTAGCATGTACACTTTGTTTTTCTAAACAATAGTTATGCCATACTCCAAGTATGCACACTATGTTTGTCTATGATCCTTACATTGTGATGTAGATCAATTGAACATGATTCCAATGATACTCATTTCACAATCCCAAATCCTTATTGTAAATGTGAGAATCCCCGATTCCTATCATTTACCAAAAAATCTGTTAGATTTTAAACTTTTATGCAATGTTCCTCTTGTAATGATTATGCACAAAGTCACCAAAACCTTGTCACCAGTCATTACAGAGTATTCCAAAGAAGGTCAACTTCTATGGAACGGAAGTCTCATATTCAAAGTACATTGCTTTGAAAATCCTTCTTGCATTAAGGTTTTCTAATCTTACATAGATTGAATAACTTCCACCTATGGAGACATTTCCATAGTCCCATTTTGACTATCACTTCCGAACAAGAGTTACTTCTTTTCAGAACATGTCAATACAGTCCTTTCTGACAACTTACATCCTACTTCCAACTTTCCCTGAGAAACCAATCTTTGGCGAACCTCAGATTGTCCTCGACTATTGCTTAATCACTTTAGTCATATCCAGTTCTAGACTTTTCCCTTCTCAATGCCTTAAGCATTTGGAAAATTTAGAAAAGATGAATATTATAGCACATGCAATCGATCTTATATCCAAAGCATATGGGACACGATTCATAATGTTTGACATAAAGACATGATACTAGACCAGTCTTTTGCTATAATATTTTTTATTTTATTTTATTTTTTTATTATTTGCTACGTTTTCAAAATTTAACTATGAAGAGGGATGCCGTAGTCATAATTGAATTTTGAGAACGCAATATATATAGAATTTCCTTAAGTCGAACCATTCAGACATAAAATTCATACATATATTTTGACTAAGGATGATTAAAATCTCAATATATGCTTCTAGAATTGAAATGAAGTATAATTTCCTCTCCCTTAATTATAGCAAAACAACTTTTCAACCCTTGCAACTTCACGAATTGAAACTTTGTTTTCTATAATTAACATTGCTAACATGCAACACTAAACGTAATAATCATGCTCCCACTAACATGATGATTATCAGCATAACACTTATGCTCCCACTAGCTCTGACATATTTCCAGAAATCTGCTGGACTTCTGAAATTTAGATTCATACACCCTTTCTTAGATAATTCACATATGTGTCTAAACAATTTTCAGAACTATGAAAAGGGATACCGTAATCATAGTCTTAATTGTTTAGACATTTGCCATTTCTCACAAGTCCATGTTAGTGTGCCGGTTAACCACACGCGCTCCACTAACGACTTTTGAAAATGCAAATAACACAATTGATATCTACATAAAATCTACTTAGTGAAAGTGTTTCCTCATCATCATTTTCATGAATCGGAGAGAAACCTTATGACATTTAGATTTTATAATGTATGAGTTCCTATCCATGTGAATTTGTCAAAACCATAATCACAAGATAAGATTAGTGACAAATTCAGCCTTACATGAAAACTTGTTCAATTTTAGTTTCTTGTCACCTTGGTAGCACAAGGCCCACCAATGCTTCCAAGTTGAACTCTGATAACTCACATGCAAATTCAACTTATTTGAAGTAGGTACAGAAATAAGAATTATGTCAACACGATAGGTTGCAAACCTTAAGTCGTGTGCTAGTGATAAATTACAGGCTTTACTCTTGATTAAATCTTGAAACTCTTTCAGGATCTTTAAGGCTCCCACTGTCCCCTTGACATATAAGTTTCCCCAGTCATGAACCATTCCTTGACAAAACAAATATTCAAGGGATAGTGCGGATTCTTATCAAGACTAACACTTCACACAATTGGTCTTAGTTGGTCTTTGTCTCATCCAAGACATCACAACTTACCAGTCTCAAATGTACAAGAGTAGAAAACATTTTACTCTTACATTTGACTAGTGTTAATAAATCTTCCTTTATGTCACTCAAGGTTACAATCTTGGAGTATGACTCTAAGAATTGTTTTGGAACGAAGTATGACTCATCTTCTTGATTTTAACCAATCCAACAGTTCATGACCTCTCTTCTTATCCATAACAATGCACTAAGACGTCCTTAGAGTATGAATTTGTGATATGGTTTCATAATCATTAAGATGATCATGAAATACGATACTAAAGTACTCTCCCATCCTTTCAGATTTGAGAAACTTTTATCTTTCTGCCTAATTTGATTCTTCTCATTTGTTTTTTCATACATTGTAACCTTTCCAATGTTACAGAATTATACTTAACCTTATAAGTATAATCATATTTACTAATCTTTAGTAAATCATGACAAATCAATCTTTGTGGTGGACCTTGACCAGCGCACACCCAGTGTACCTAATTCCTTAGTCCTTCAATTGACTCACATATACATGTGATCAAAGAATTAGTCTTAATTTTCAAAGATGAAAATTCTCATTCATCATACAATACAACTTGTATGATTCCAAGTTTCTGTCCAATTGAAACTTGGGTGATGAAAAACTTTCTTCATTTGGTAAATTCAGACACTACCACAAATGAAAGAATCAAATCCACTTTCCAATATTGCTATTACTGGAAACATATAAGCAACAATTTTCCATAGATGTCATTGTAAGGATATTTTTAAAATAAATAAAATTAAAACCTTTTTTTTCTTTTATTTTAAAACTTTGCGGAAAAACTTATCCTTACAATCCACACGGAAACCTTGTTGCTATCTATTCATAAGCAATATATTATAACTGTTAAGCAACAGCTCAAAATTTTGATTACCGAACCATGCGATCAAAACCCACCTTCGCAATCAGAATCAACATATACTTACTTTAAGCTTCCTATTTGATTCTTTGATTCTTAAAAATATCAACATGTGACCCATTCACATTATGTAATAAGAATCTCCAAATAGAAACTTAATAGAGTTAAACAATGGACTTTACCCGAAGTAGAGTCAAACTTTTTGACTTGATCAATCTTATGATCTTTCAGGCAGCTTCGCAATCAGTGTCCCTTCCTTTGGCAACAAAACACATGGACCCTTTGGTAATGGCACATGAGACTATCTCAGATTTAGCCTTTCTCTTTACCATTTGGTCAACCGAGTTGACTATGGCCGATCCCTTTCCAATTGGATGAGAAATGCTTTTCTAGATATCCAATGCTACCATTGTCAATGTCCATTTAAGACTTGGGAAGTTGTTCTTTTAATCAAATTTGCTTTACTGGTGTTCCAAATCATTGTTGATTCCACAACACCAAGCAAATAGATAAGATCATTAAGGGTCATGTCATAGTCTGTCTCATAATAGTCCCAAAGAGACTCACTATGTTACTAAGAAAGTGATTGAACATCCAACTTTCACGAGACTTTGACACCCAACTCTCCCAGCTTTTCAATATGTGACTTTATCTCCAACATGTGAGCACACATAGACTATGCTTGCCAATAGGGATTGAGTGACTTTAAACTTTTCAAGAACTTATGGGTGAGGGAGAATAATTGGAGGAAATGAAGGAAGTGAAGCATGATGTTGAGGGACACCATCTTCAAGAGATTTGGGAAGATCATAGTTGTCTGAACCAGACATCTATAATGGGAGAAAATCAAGTTAGTTGATTCAAAGTCCTTAATATAACACCCAATATGAAATATTAAGGCTAGGACCCAACACAATATTTTATAATTTGGAAGAGGGATGCCGTAATCCAAGCTATAAAATATTTGAAGGTAGGCGAATGACGATTCACCAATTTCCACCATGAAAAACGAAATAATTTATTAGGTTTTAATTGGATTTGAAATTCCTAGATCTTTTGAGATTCATTGAACTTTTCAATGGCATGTTTCAATCTTGAGTGTGCCCTCTCAAATTTTGTGACTGGGATGCCGAGGATCACAAAACAAGGTGTGAATAACCATACCAATTCACTTGGTACCCTTAATATTATCACCTAATAAATGTGCCGGTTAACCACACACGCTCCATTGATCTATGACAAACATTAAGTCACCCTTCGTGATCCTTACTAGTCCAAGTTAGTGTGCCGGTTAACCACACACGCTCCACCAACGACTTGGTAAGGTACAAAGTGTCAATTCCATGGGCTAGCACCAAATTCACATTTTTCCTAAAGTAACTAAGATTGGGAATTAAATAAATAAATAAATATTTAGTTACTTTATAATATTCATTATACTTTTAATGAGAATTTAAAGTCATTGTCCTACCCGTTCGGCTAACGACCCTCCACCGATCAAGCAAGTGGTGGGTGAGAATGGACACCCATTAAGTCGCCATTTTATAGGCAACAACCTTATACCCACCTTATAGACCGACTTCGTGAATGAGGCCTACTAACGGTAAAACGACTTGTTCTTATACATATATATAATAATTAACCATTAATGTTATAAATAGTATAAGGGTTGAATTTTAACTTTTAAAATTCTAAGTGTTGGAATTAAAGTTTATTAAAGTGTGTGAAACTTTTCCAAATTCCAAAACTTGAGGGCATGTTTTGTAACTCTTCAAAACTTTTCATTTCCTAACTTATGAATTAAAGGTTCATAAAATGAAGACTCTTCATTTTATGTAACTTATGTGTTTTTAATGTGTGTTAAAGAAAAGTGACCTTTGGATATCCATAACTTGAGGTCAAATTATGGACTCCATTAAAACACATAAATGATCAAGAATTAATCCTAAACAATTCAGCAAATAATTCCTATCATCTTCTAAATTCATAAGAACATGAACATGATCATCAAAATTTCAAGAATTATATGAACACATAAAATCATGGAATTTTGATATATGCTATTGTAAATGGATTAGAACAACCATTGCACCAACTAAAACAAGTTTTAAAACACCAAAACAGTTTAGGGTAATGTTTCTAGTCCATTTCCAGCAGCAAAAGTCGAAATTCTGCATTCCGATCATTCTACTCGCCGAGTGCAAGAACCTACTCGGCGAGTAGGATGAATTTTGCCTTGGACACGGCGAGTCCCCCCATGGACTCGGCGAGTCCATCATGCAGACAGCAAAAATTTCGACTATTTTCACTATTTTGCATCAAGTATCAAACAAGCAAGCCTAGGCTCTGATACCACTGTTGGGTTTTGAGCAATCTAACACTTCCTAAGTGTGCATGCAACCCTAATAAACCTTGGATCTATGTTTGTCTAAATACATGCAAAATAATAATTTTCCAAGGTTCATAACCTATCTAACATGGCATGGGGTACTTTTAAACATAAAAGAATTAGATGAGATTACATACCTTTTTGATGAGTTTGATTCTTAAGGAGTTTGAGGGCCAAGCACCAATAGTGTGAATGCCTCAAATGGAATCACAAATCACCACAAACTCTTGGAAAACTTTGAGAGAGTGTATACACACTATAAAATCGGCCACACACAAGCACACACATTAGTGACACTAGTTCACACTAGTGGCAATTTCATGCAACATAAGCATGCTTATATAGTGTACATGATTAGGGTGAAACCCTAATAACCCATGACCTTTCCTTTTCCAAGGATCCATGGGTTAAAAGCTCCATGGATCATCCATGGACTTCCATACAAGCCTAACCCATTAACAAATGAGTGTTAGCCCACACCATATAAAACCAATAGCCCACAATCTAATTAGTCTTCCTTTTAATCTCTAAGTTAATTCATAATTAATTTAAGACTAAGACTAATTAAATAACATGACTTCATATTAATATATTATAACTTATAATATATTAATAATCGTATGTGTATAACTCTCATAAAATTATCCATAAATAGTTTGGATGAAATGCAACCCAAATGGACCATGCCGGGTCCGGTCAAGTATATACCAAATAAGTTATGGACTTAGACACCTTATCCAACAGTAACCTCCATGGAGCATCCTATGGGTTTAACCCAACTTGATTATCTATGGAGCTTTGGCCCACTATATAAGTTATGGATGATTTGCACAATCAACCCATATATTTAATTAGTCTGCTTTTGATCACTTAATTAATCCTAGATTAATTCTTGATTAATACTAATTAAATAATCTTATTATTCTTATTATTAATATACTAGAACTTATAATATATTAATAACCATAAGTGTCTTATTTCTCTCATTTTAGTCTATCCAAGTGCATGATGCCATGCAACCCAAATGGACCATGCCGGGTCGGGTCAAGTCTTACCAATTATAGTTATGGACTTAGACATTAATCCAACAGTCTCCCACTTGGATAAGTCTAAAACTATTATTGCGTATGACTTCAGGAATCGACTGGCAATCGTAGCTCTCAAAAGCTTCTATCGAACTCTGACCTTGTAGATGAACTCTAACCTTTGTCAATGACTTGTCCATTAGATAAGGGATCATATATTCCTCCATTCTAGATATCATATGGATTGAGACATGGATTATAATCATTCTCTCTGTCCATTTTTTGTTTCCCGATTTCCGATTTATGACGACTAACTAATTGAACAAATCAAATTAGTCCTGGCCCAGCAGAGCACTTCCATTTGTCATCATCAAATCATCGAAGGGCCCACAGATATCGCTTTTATCCCGAAGGTAAAAGGAATGGATAAACTTCGACTCATATTGCTTGTTCTACTACTTGTTGAATCATACACAAAGGCACGTTTTATAGCACCGAGTTACTGAATGCGTTTTCGTGCAATCAATGTACAACCAACTCATAGTAACAACTCATATCTCTAGGTTTGAAGAATATAAGATATTATCGTCTCATGATCACTCGTGATAAAATCCATGAAGTAATTCCAATGAGCGCGGGTTGAATCCAATACTCAGAACTTATGAGCACTCATGAGTGTTGTAGCCCTTTGTCCAACATCTTAGACCTCTACAAGCCAACCCATGACAGTCTTGATTCATATCTACTTCCAACATATGACCGACTAAGGATGGTTTGAATAACTTAGTCATCCAAAACAATGACCTAGTTATTTTGGAAGTTAAAACATGCAAAATGAAACACAGTAATAATTGAATCCAATATGGTATCAAAAACTATGAACATAAATGAAACACCTTTTATTTATCACCATATGATTACACATTATTCATTGTATACTGTTTCAGCTATCAACTTTATTCTTGAATTTAAAACAATAGTTGTCCCATGCTCCAAACATGTACACTATGTTTTCTAAACACTAGTCATGCCATACACCAAGTATGCATACTATGTTTGTCTATGATCTTTACTTTGTGAATTAGATCAATTAAACATAACTCCAATGATCCTCTTTTCACAGTCCCAAATCCTTACTACAAATGCAAGAATTCCAAATTCATGCCATTTACTGAAATCTGTTAGATTCTAAACTTATATGCATTGATCCTCTTGTAATGATTATGCACAAAGTCACAAGGACTTGACAACAAACATTACAAAGTATTCCAAAGGAGATCAACTCCTTGGAAACATCCTTCTTGCATTAAGTTTCCTTAATCTTACACAGATTGAAAATTCTAACTTTGAAACATTTCCAGATTCATTTTGACTATCACTTCTGAACAAGAGTTGCCTCCTTACAGATTATGTCAATATGGTCCTTCCAGAATTATCACTATACTTCCAACTGTCCTTGAGCACCCAATCTTTGGTAAACCTTAGATTGTCCTCGACAATTGATTAATCCTTTTATTCATATCCAATTCTAGACCTTTTCCCTTCTTAATGCCCCAGGCATTTGGAAAATTTTAGAAAGGATGAATATAGTACATGTAATCGATCCTATATCCGAAGCATATGGGACACGATTCATGATGTCTCACATCAAGACCAAACTAGTCTTTTGCTATAACATTTCCATTTCTATTTGCCAAGTTCTCATAGTTCAGATTATGAAAAAGGATGTCGTAGTCATAATTGAATTTTAGAACGCAAATAATGGACCCATATACAGAATTTCCTTATGTTGAGCCATTCCAACATGAAATTCATATATATATCCTTGACTAAATGATTAAAACCTCACGATCTAAGCTTATAGATTTGAGATGAAGTAGAATTTCCTCTCCCTTAATTATAGCAAAACAACTCTTTCCCAATTGAAACTTTTATTTTCTATAATTAACATTACTAACTTGCAATACTAATCATAATTATCATGATCCCACTAACATGATGATTATTAGCATGACACTTATGCTCCCACTAGCTTTGACATGTACTCAGAAATCAGCTGACTTTCTTACCAAAGTTCAGATTTCTAATACTAGATTGTTTTGATAAAACTTTATCAAAATCATACATCTCTTTTAGATAGCTCACAGGTGTGTCTAAACACTTTCAAGAACTATGAAAATGGATGTCGTAATCATATACTTGATTGTTTTGACTTTTGCCACTTCTCATAAGTCCAAGTTAGTGTGCCGATAAACCACACATGCTCCACTAACGACTTTGAGAATGCAAATATTACAATTGCTATCTAACTAAAATCTACTTAGTGAAAGTGTTTCCTCACCATCATTTTCATGAAACGGAGAGAAACCTTATGACACTTAGATTTTTATGGTGTATGCGTTCTTATCCATGTGAATTGTCAAAACCATAGTCACAAGACAAGGATAATGACAAATCCAAACTCATATGGATTGAACTCAATCTTAATTTCTTGCCACCTAGCAACTCAAGGGCCTGCCATTGCTTCCAAGTTGTTGTGCAACCAATTGAGAACTCTAAGAACTCATATGCAAAGCGACCTTTAATTGGAATGGGCACAAAATATGTCAACACGATAGGTTATAAACCTCAAGTCGTGTGCTAGTGAAAAACTTCAGGTTTTATTCTTGATTAGTTCTTGAGACTTTCATGACCTTTAAGACTCCCACTGTCGTCTTGACATATAAAAATTTCTTGTCAAATATTCAAGGGATAGTGCGGATTCTTTATCAAGACAAACACTTCACACAATTGGCCTTAGTTGGTCTTTGTTTTGTCCAAAACATCACAACTTACCAATTTCAAATGTACTAGAGTAGGAAACTTTTACTCTTACATTTGACAAGTGTTTTAACCTTTTTTAAGACATGTCACTCAGATTACAATCTTGGAGTATGACTCTAAGACTTATATTGGAACGAATTATGACTCATCTCCTTGATTTCACCATTTCAACAATTCAAGTTCCTCTTCTTAGTCATAAGAATGCACTAGGATTTCCTTGGAGAACTAATGTTGATAAGGTTTCTAAATCCTTAAGATGATCACAAAAACCGGATACTAAAGTACTCTCCCATCTTTTCAGATTTGAGAAACTTTTATCCTTCTGCCTAATTTGATTCTTCTTATTCGCTCTGCCTTACATTGGAACCTTTTCCAATGTCTCAGAATTACACTTAAGCTTGTAAGTATAACCATATTTACTGAGCTTTAGTAAATTATGACGAATAATCTTATCAATCTTTTGTGGTGGACTTGACCAGTTCACAAGAATGTGTACTCGATCCCTTAGTCCTTCACTTGACTCACACATCCATGTGAACAAGTAATTAGTCTTAATTTTCCAATACTTGAAAGTTCTCATTCATCATGCTATACAACTTGCATAATTCCAAGTTCCGGTCCAATTGAAACTTGGGTGATGAGAATCTTTCCTTATTTGGTAAATTTAGACATTACCACAAATAAAAGAATCAATTTCATATTTCCACTCTTGCTATAAATGGAATCATATAAGCAACAATTTTTCCTCAAATGTCATTGCAAGGATATTTTAAAATAAATAAAATCATCATTTTTCCTTTTATTTTTAAAACGTTTGCAGAAAAACTATCCTTACAATCCATATGAAAACTTGTTGTTATCTATTCCTAAGAAATATCTCATAACTCCTAAGAAGTAGCTCACGAATCCGATCATTAAACTATGCGATAGAAATCCATCTACGTGATCAGATTCAGCATATTCTTTCTTTAAGTTCCTTTACTTTTCTTTGATTCTTAAAACATCACTATGTGACCCAGTCCCATTATGTTTCAAGAGTCTCAGAATAGAAACTTATCGGAGTTAGATAGTGGACTTTACTTGAAGTAGGGTCAACCTTATTGACTTTAACATCCTTGGGTAAATTGGCAGCTTCGCAACCAATGCCCCTTCCTTTGGCAATTTAACATATGGACGCTTTGGTAATGGTACTATCTCAGACTTAGCTTTTCTCTTTACCATTTGGTCAATCGAGTTGACTATGGTCGATCCCTTTCCATTAGGAAGAGAGAGCTTTACTGGATATCCAATGTCATCATTGACAATGTCCATAAAGTTTTAGGAAGTTGATCTTAGCAAATAGATAAGATCATTAAGGGTCTTGTCATAGTCTGTTTCATAGGAGTTCCAAAGAAACTCAGTATGTGACTTAGAAAGTGATTGAGCCACTAACTTTCTCAAAACTTTGACACCCAACTCTCCCGGCTTGTCAATATGTGACTACATCTCCAAGATGTGATCACACCTTGACCTTGCCTTGCCAATAGGGCTTGAGTGACCTTGAACTTCTGGGTTAGGGAGAAATAATTGGAGGAGGTGAAAGAAGTATGATTTCCAAGGGACATCATCTTCATTTAGGAAAGCTTGTTTCAAGAGATTTGGGAAGATCATAGATGTCTAAACCAGACATCTTTTGGGAGATATTCAAGATAGTTGATTTAAAGTCCTGAATATGACACCCAATATGAAATATTAAGGCCAGGACCCAACAAACTATTTTATAACTTAGAAGAGGGATGCCGTAATCCAAGCTATAAAATATTCGAAGGTAGGTGAATGACGATTCACCAATTTCCACCATGATAAACGAAATGTATTATTAGGTTTTAATTGGTTTTTGAAACTCCTAGATCTTTGAGATTCATTGAACTTTTCAATGGCATGTTTCAATCTCGAGTGTGCCCTTCAGGTTTTGTGACTGGGATGCCGAGGATCACAAAACAAGGTGTGAAGTAACCATGCAAATTACTTGGTACCCTTAAGTGTTTACCCCTCAATCGACGTGTCGGTTAACCACACACGCTCCATCGATACTATGATGAACATTAAGTAACCTTATACCCCCCTTATAGACCGGCTTCGTGAATGAGGTCTACTAATAGTAAGACTGACTTTACTCTTATACATACATACATACATACATACATACATACATACATATATATATATATATATATATATATATATTATTAACTTATAATATTATAAAGTATAAGGGTTGAATTTTAACTTTTAAAATTCTAAGGGCTAACTTGGAATTAAAGTATTCATAAGAAAAAACTTTACAAATTCCAAAACTTGAGGGCAAGTTTTGAAATTATTCAAAACTAATTAATTCCATAACTTATGTGTTTAAGTAGTTTTAATCAAAAAACTCTTCAAGTTCCATAACTTGTGGACAAGTTATGGAAGACTTTAAACTAATAAAAGAATTAACTTTTCTTTATTTTATAACTTATGGAATTAATTAAGGTTACACTTTTTTTTATTTAATGAAGAGACTCTTGGTCCTCCATAACTTGAGGACAAGTTATGGAGTCATAAAACCATTTAATTAGAACTAGACTCTTCATTTTGTAACCTTTGCCAACTTTTATGAGTTTTATGAAACTTAAATGTGACTTTTCATATAACTTGAGGACAAGTTACAAAAACACATTTTAGAATCAACTCTTAGATTAATTTGGAGTGAAAACAACTATTTCACTCAACTTTTCTATTAATCTAAGCAACTAATAAGAACAAGATAATTCAAATCAAACTTTTTCATGTAATTAGTCTAAACCTTAAACTAATACAAAACATGAATCTACTGACAATTATCTTTGAAATTGGATTAGCATGAACATTACCACATCAAAAACAGGTTTATAAGTCCAAAAACATCTTAGGGTAATGTTCCTAGTCCAATTCCAGCCAAAAAAGTCGAATATATACTGTCTGTGGGTCCAACTCGTCGAGTGCACGAACCAACTCGGCGAGTTGGATGCATTTTGCCTTGGACTCGGCGAGTCTGCTGGGCAGACAGCATCAAAACTCGATTTTTCAGCTACTTTTGCAAGTATAACAAGAAAACAAGCCTAGGCTCTGATACCACTGTTGGGTTTTGAGCATTCTAACACTCCTAAGTGTACATGCAACCCTAAATACCTTGGATCTATGTTTTCTCTATTACACATGCAAATATGAACATCCAAGGTATTATCCTAATCTAAGCTATAAAACATTGAATATAACAAGATAGAATACATACCTCTTTGATGTAGAATGTCTTCAAGAAGCTTGAATGCCTAGTGCCCCAAGTGTGACACCTCATGTCACACCCCCAAACCAGACGGCGGAAACGTCCGGGGGTGGAGGACTTCATTTGTAGCATCACAACACATGCATCATAGTAATCAAAGTACAAACAACCATTGTATTTAAAAGTATAATATTTACATGTGTTCAATCATTGTATATTGAAATCAAACTAGTTATACAAAAGAAGAAGATAAGACTCATAATGGCTCCATCTTCTCAAAAAGCTCGGGGAGTACCTGTTATTATTTCCCTGAGAATACAAGTAATTTGAAAAGAGAGTATCAACAATAAGTTGAGTGAGTACATAAGTCTTTATGTTTGAATGGGTGTATTTGTATTTTGAATATGAAAACACTCCTAGAAAATCCCATATTTTCTGTGGGGTGTGAAAAGTAGTTTTATTCCCATAAAACCCTCTTATTTGTAAACCATTGTATTTGTAAAACTTGTATTTGAGAGTGTACCCCGCTTCACCAGCTATTATTGAAAACTATAGTATAGCATTGTACTTTGCATTTTGTAAACTGGTACTTTGAAGATATACTTATGTTTAGTTGTTTATACACTAACGTGTTGTTAATATCTTTTTAATGAGTTATTATAACCATACTAAGACATGAACGCCTGAAACAAACGCCTGATGAGCGCTTAAACTGTTGATAACAATTGCCACTCATTGGCGTGTATGCCTGACTGTAGCTAGCAGCCTGAGTGCGGGGTTGTCAGTCCCCGATATAGATCTACACACAACTTGTTTCGATCCCCGGACTGGAGATTCTGGTTATAATGTCAGGGCTTTACCTTGGTTGTCTAAACTGAATCTAAACAACCTAAATTAAATGTCTCATAAAAAGCATATAAACGTTACATGTATATTAGTTATGAAAACCCAATCATTCTGAAATAAATGACTGACAGTATATTCTTGACTTAGTATCCCGAACATGTATTTTATAAGTGTAAACCCTTGATTTGTTTTGAATTAAAACCCTTGTTGCATGTAAAACATTGTATTCATATGAATTATCGCTCTATGTATCATAAATTATACCTATTATAATTTATATGTACTTTATGAATTGGTAACTAACTATTTTTGCATGTAATCCTTTGCTCAACATGTTACAAAGGGTGATTAAGCTGATGAAATAACTTTTAATTTTATATACATATACAATTTTAAATGTAAGTAAAATTTGAACGACCTTCGGACAAATAACTGGTACTACAAGTCCACATCCAAACAAGGAAAAGGACCTAGAATGAATTATTAGTCCTAAGGCTTTTAAATCTTATTTATATTAAATTATATATACAAATATGTATATTTGGGAAAAATATAAGTTTATAAAAGAGTTCAATATTTGAAGTATTTTTGATGCCTTAAAATCATTTTATCGTGATTTGAAATCATTTATTTATAACACAGAGTTGTTGTGTTATACTTGTATTTCCCCCCTTAAAACAATAGAAATTATGAAAATACAGGGGTATGAACTCACTTGGTAGGTGGTAATTCGGACAGGGTTTCGTTTCACGAAAAGGAGTTTATTTGTCGAGAAACCGGCTCAAATCGGGCAGAGTTTTGACAGGAGAGAGGATGAATTCTCGAGAATTTCGGGGCTTCACGGCTTACTTCGGGCTCGAGTCTTGATACCGGGGCTTTAAGGGTTGTATATAAGCTTAAGGGTGTGGAAAAAGTGAAAGAGAGTAAAATTTGGGGTGAAAAGTGTAAAAAATCCGGAAACCCTCGCATGCCTTATATAGGCCGAAGCCTCGGATCCGAAGCTTGTGCGAGGCTATGCGAGGCTGACATTCTGCGAAGGGAAGCAGCTTCGGTTCGGAGGTGGTAGGCTCGGATTGGTCTAGCCCTCGGTCCAATGCAAAGAAGCCACGTGCGAAGGGGTGTCCGAGGGTGGTGCGAGGCGTGTGCGAGGAGCATCCCCGGTGTGTCTCCTTGCGAGGCTGTCCGAGTGGGATTGGACCGCAGAGGTGGCCGAATCAGGAGGTGACACGCGAGACTTCGGTCCACTCAGCAGCCGACACGTGGAGGCTCGCATGCGAGGGGTGACGTGGCGCTACTGTTCATGCGAATTTTCCCGGGTATTTCTATTTTTCTTTATTTTTTTGCCAAAACTTGTAAAATTCATAACTTTTGCATACGAACTCCGTTTTTGACGTTCTTTATATGCACGCGTAGCTAAAATTATACTCTACGACTTTCGTTTAGACTTTGTCGGCAAATTTTGAATTTATTTTTTTATATTATTATTTTAAACAGATCGGGACGTGAATCCGTTATAAATTCATAACTTTTTCATACGACGTCCGTTTTTGTCTGTCTTTTTATCGTTGTACTACTAATGAAGATACCTTCAATTCTCGTTTAGGTTGTGTCGGCTAAAAACCACTCGATCTTTATTTCGAGTTTTTAGCTGTACACTACTAGACTGAAACTTCGAAAAATCATAACTTCCTCATACGAAGTCAGATTTTGGCGTTCTTTTTATGAAAGTTCTCGGTTTAACAAAAACTATAACTTTCATTTAGATTGTTATGGCTAGAAAGCCTTTTATCAAAAATTTAGTTTTTACACTGAACAGTGTTTTGCCGGTTTTGTCGCGGATTTTCGATTGGTCATAACTTCTTCGTTATAACTCGGATTTTAGTGTTCTTCATATTTTTGGAAATCTTGTTACAATCTCTATCACTTGGTTTAACCTAATTGATATTATTTAATAATTTATTTTTGTGTGTCAATTATGTAAATATACATAGTATGCCGAAATTTCTCTTTATTTAATTAAAAAGAAGTACAATTTGACCTACATTATTACATAAGTTTGAAATAACGATTTGTTACATTATCCCCCCGTTAGAGAGAATTTCGTCCCGAAATTTACTTTACGGATAGACTATGGAAAAGATGTGGGTATTTTTGTTGCATTTGATCCTCCCGCTCCCAAGTGAATTCAGGTCCCCGTCTTGCATTCCAGCGAACCTTCACTATCGGGATGCGGCTTTGTTTGGTTTTCTTAACTTCCCTGTCTAGTATCTCTACGGGTTCTTCCACAAAATTGAGGCTCTCGTTTAACTCGATTTCCTTGAGTGGTATCACAAGAGTCTCGTCGAAAAGACACTTTTTCAAGTTCGAAACGTGGAAGGTAGAATGAATGTTACTTAGTTCTTGGGGTAATCGAAGTTTGTAAGCTACAGGGCCGATTCGGGCAAGAATCTCGAATGGTCCTATATACCTTGGGTTCAGTTTGTCACGCTTTCCAAAGCGTATCATGCCTTTCCAGGGTGAGACCTTTAGCAAAACTCGGTCGCCAACCTGGAATTCCAAGGGTTTTCTCCTTTTGTCTGCGTAGCTTTTCTGTCTATCTCTGGAAGCTTTAAGTCGTTCCCGAATTTGTACGATCTTTTCGGTAGTTTCTCGGATAATTTCTGGACCAGTGAGAGCACTGTCAGGAGTTTGACCTCTAGTTAGTTGCGTGTCACCCACTTCAGCCCAGCACAGAGGGGATCTGCACTTGCGACCATAGAGGGCTTCGAATGGAGCAGCTTTTATGCTAGTGTGATAACTGTTGTTATAAGAGAACTCAGCAAGGGGTAAATGAATATCCCATGCCTTCCCAAAGTCTATCACACAAGCTCGTAACATATCTTCTAACGTTTGAATCGCCCTTTCGCTTTGTCCATCGGTTTGCGGATGGTAGGCTGTGCTCATGTCTAGCCTAGTTCCCAGAGCGTTTTGTAAAGATTGCCAAAAACGAGAGGTGAATCTACTATCTCGGTCTGAAATAATAGATATTGGTACACCATGTAGTCTAACAATCTCCTTGAGGTACGTTCTGGTTAGCTTTTCCATCTTGTCGGTCTCCTTGATTGGTAAGAAGTGTGCGGATTTGGTTAATCTATCGACGATTACCCAAATAGTATCATAACCACTTGATGTCTTGGGTAACTTGGTTATGAAATCCATTGTAATCCGCTCCCACTTCCATTCAGGGATTTCAGGTTGTTGTAATAAGCCTGAAGGTTTCTGGTACTCTACCTTAATTTTGGCGCAAGTAAGGCACTTGCCCACAAAGGTAGCGATTTCGGCCTTCATGTTAGGCCACCAATATAACTTCTTAAGGTCCAGATACATCTTGTCTGAACCTGGGTGGATGGAGTATCGGGTTTTGTGTGCTTCATTCATAACCACATCTCTGTAACCACCAAACTTTGGTGTCCAGATCCGGTTCATGAAATAATAGACTCCATCATCCCTGACTTCGAAGTTCTTATCCATTCCTCTTAGAGTTTCACCTGCTACGTTTTCGGGTTTCAAGGCTTCAAGTTGAGCTTCCTTGATCTGTGTGGACAAATGCGAATGGATTGTCATGGTCAACGACTTTACCCGGCGTCCCGAGTATTCTTTTCTACTAAGGGCGTCAGCTACTACGTTTGCTTTACCAGAGTGATAACGAATTTCACACTCGTAATCGTTCAGTAGCTCCACCCATCGTCCTTGTCTCATATTCAGCTCTTTCTGGTCGAAGATGTGTTGGAGACTTTTATGGTCCGTGAATATTGTGCATTTCGTGCCATATAAGTAATGTCTCCAAATCTTCAGAGCAAACACCACTGCTCCTAATTCAAGGTCATGTGTTGTATAGTTGACTTCATGTGTCTTTAGCTGTCTTGAGGCGTAGGATATAACCTTTCCTCTTTGCAGAAGAACACATCCAAGCCCTTGATTAGAAGCATCACAGTACACTACGAAATCCTCTGTCCCTTCAGGGAGAGACATGATTGGTGCACTACACAAGGCTCGCTTTAGCATTTAAAACGATATTTCTTGCTTTTCTCCCCAGCTAAAAGTTACACCCTTTTGGGTCAGAGTAGTAAGAGGCTTAGCTATTCGAGAGAAATTTTGAATGAATCTGCGATAATAGCCAGCAAGACCTAAGAATTGACGTATTTCTGTAGGTGTTTTGGGTGCTGACCAGTTTTCAATTGCCTTTATTTTGGAAGGGTCAACGTGTATTCCTTCTGAACTAACCACGTGACCTAGGAAATCTACCTTCCTGATCCAAAATTCACACTTTGAAAACTTCGCATAGAGCTTCTCCGACCTAAGTGTTTGTAATATTTGACGAAGATGTTGGCCATGTTCCTCTTTGCTCTTTGAGTAGATAAGGATATCGTCAATGAAGACTATAGCAAATTTGTCCAAGAATGGACGACACACTCTGTTCATTAGGTCCATGAACACTGCAGGTGCATTCGTCAATCCGAATGGCATCACTATAAACTCGTAATGACCATAACGAGTTCTGAACGCGGTTTTGGGAACGTCTTCCTCCAAAATTCATAACTGGTGATACCCGGATCTTAAGTCTATTTTCGAGAAGTAGTTCGCCCCTTGAAGTTGGTCGAACAGATCGTCAATGTGAGGCAGAGGGTATCGATTCTTGATGGTAAGTTTATTCAGCTCGCGGTAGTCAATACACATGCGGAATGATCCATCCTTCTTCTTTACGAACAAAACCGGTGCTCCCCAAGGTGAGAAGCTTGGTCTTATGAAACCTTTGCTTAGGAGTTCGTTAAGTTGGCTGGATAATTCCTGCATCTCGGAAGACGCAAGACGATAGGGGGATTTAGCTACAGGGGTAGCTCCAGGGATTAAGTCGATTCGGAATTCGACTTGTCGTTCGGGAGGCACTCCTGGAAGATCTTCGGGAAATACATCGGGAAAGTTGCAGACTTCAGGAATGCTTGCGATGTCTTTCACTTCTTGCTTTTTATCTACCACATGAGCTAGGAATGCACAATACTCCTTGCGAAGGTATTTATGTGCCCTGATGCTTGAAATGATCTGAAGGTTTGTTCCGGGTTTGTCGCCATAGATAATAAGAGTTTCGTTAGTTGGTAAGTTCAAACGAATAGCTCTTTCATAGCATAGGATGTCGGCAAGGTTGGGGCACAACCAATCCATACCTATTATGATGTCAAACTTTTGATAGAGACCGGCATAAGGTCTATTGGGAAAGACAAGTCATTTAACATAAGGGTACATCCTATGTATATATCATTGGTGGATTCGGATTTCCCGTTAGCCATTTCTACTGTGAAGGTTTTGTTTAGTGGTTGCGAGTTCTGATTTAGTAGATGTTTAAAGTTATGGCTCACGAAGGTCCTCTCGGCACCACAATAAAAAAGAATGCATGCATAAGTATTATTGAGAAGGAACGTACCCGTGACCACAGCAGGGTCTGCCACCGCTTCTTCGTGACCTAGTGCTAGAATTCTCCCAACCCCACCTGCATTTCCAGCTTTTGGACAATCTTTCTTGAAATGCCCCACATCACCGCATTGGTAGCATGCTCGACTTACTCCAGCGGCAGGTACTTGGTTAAGGGGTTGAGGCGGTGTTCTACAGAATTGGGCAGTATGCCCTTTCCTATTGCAGTTACGGCACTGCATTTCAGGGCAATTTCCGGTGTAGTGAAAATTGTACTTGTTGCATTTAGGGAGGCTACCAGCATAGGGCTTAGTTGGTGCTGAGTAGTTAGGGGCAACAGCAGGTGTAGTAGTAGGTATGGTAGCAGGCACAGTAGTAGCATGGACTGCCACTATTTGTTGCTTCTTTGAAGGTTCCAGAGGAGATTTTCCCTTCCTTTTGTTCCAACCCTTCTTGTTGTTGTTGTTGTTGTTCTCCCTAGGTTGTTCTGGGGCGGTAACCATAGAGTTTTGACGGTTTCCGTGGTCAATAAGTGACTGTGCCAGTTCCTTGGCACTGTCAAAGGTGACAGGTTTTGATGCAATGACACTTGCTTGTATCTGGGGCGACAGTCCCCAAATATACCTTTCAATCTTTTTGATCTCTGGAGCAACCATATCCGGACACAGAATCGCCAAGTCACAGAATCGATTCGTGTAAGTCGTTATGTCGGCACCGGCCATAGTAATACTCCAGAGTTCTTGTTCCAGTTTCTGGATTTCCCCTCGCGGGCAATATTCACGCATCAGCATGGTTTTTAGGTTCTCCCAACTTATAGTATTAGCCACCACCAAAGTTAGTGACTTAACATGGCCATTCCACCATGTTAGGGCCCTATCTAAGAAAGTAAAGGCAGCAAATTTAACTTTGCTACCCTCTGGACAGGAGCAGATTTCAAAGACTGCTTCTGTCTTCTCAATCCACTGCCTTAAAACCATCACTCCTCCAGTTCCATTAAAGGTCCTGGGTTTGGCATTCGAGAAGTCTTTATAAGTGCACTCCCTCGAGCGCTCATGACCCTCGACAAGGTTAGAAGGATGTGGATCAGCTCCCGAACCACTAGTACCGCCAGCATTGATATGAGATAAGGCAGCCACTACAGCTGGCGTGACTGCCGCTTGGAACATGGCAGCATCGAATTGAGGGGGTGGTGGTGGAGGTGGTGTCGGTGCTTCCGTTTCATTGTTACGTCTAGGATTCCTACGAGGAGGCATCTTTTTCTATAAAAGTCAATAGATAAAAAGATAGTGAGATATCAAGAATGAATATGAATTTGATATCTCTGAACTTAAACACTTAATTCAACAAGAATCTTGTAAAGAATTGAAAATAGATTTCCACTGCAAGTATAACTTGCAATAGGATAATATAAATTAGAGTGGTTATTTTTCAAAGAATATCTAAATACATGTCGATTGTGTTGATATCTATGTAATTTGTATATGTGACCTTCAAGTAGGTCCATAATACTATGAAAGTATTGACATTAAACCGACCTACCGAAAATAAAATTTTTCGCGGCCGTATCGAAAAGTATGAAAAACAACACTGGAACATATCCTTAATCCCAAAACTTTGGAATGGAAGGTTTGTGAAAATTGTAATAGCTCTTGTTGAAGTAAGGTGCTTATTATTTTATTGATGCTTGATTTTGTACATGTCCTGAAAGTAGTCTATACATTCAGTATATTAAACTAGAAAAGTAGTGTAAACACTACTTGCGACGGTTGCTGCGACGGTTACTGGGTTCCGCTTCGTCTTGCGATTTCCAGCGCCTTTCATGGGCAGCTTGATGCTCCCTCAGTCCTCTGATCTCTGATTCAGCAGTATTAAGTTGCCTTTGAAGGGCTTCAGTATGGTGTTGGGTATCATCTTGCATCTCGTCAAGACGAAGGATATCGGCAGCGTTAGCCTGTGCAGCCGCATTCACTTCTAGGATACGATTGATTGACATCCTTGATTGATCGAATTGTCGGGCAATTCGATTCACTATAACTGGAAGAGCTCTGTCGGCTGCTCCTCCTTCTGAGACGTTATAGAAACCCTGTTGCATTCCGTAGGGAGGGCGTTGGCTGTCTTGTCGACTCCAATGGTTTATGTATTGGCCCCACTCGGGTATAGGTATTGCTTCCTCTTGTCTCGGGGGACGTATCCCCGGGTTGCAGACTTATGGCTCTGTATCGGTACTGCTTGACTCGCTGTCCTCAAATGGTTCTTCATCTGAGTCTTCTTTTGGATCTTCCACTATCCATTCCTGATTGCCATGATTTGGAAAATAAGGGTCCCCTGGTGGATGATGTCCTGCCATTGTGTCTGTACGAGAATAAGGTTATGAGAAATGCTTGAAAAGAAAACTAAAGCATATCGATGTTTATAATATTCTTATAGTATTTTATGTTCTGTTCTTAGAGTTTCTTTGGTAGTTGGTAAGTTTTAGATACGTCACAACACTACTATCACTCCCAAACACATGTTGGTCATGTCTGAAATCAATATAGTTGATCAGGCTATATTAATTCTAGACATGATTACATAACTGCTCGGGTTTAACTGTAATGTTCAACATCCAAATACTTTTAAGTTCTTATGACTATGTACTTATAGGGATGAGGGTTAGTATACTTCTTGTAAAAATACTTAAAATTCTTAAAAGTATACTTGTAGTCAGAGCTCTTAGCCCCAATGTATTTATAGTTTGTATATCTTTTATGGATTGATATACTGAGTTCACTATAAATAATGCTCTGATACCAATCTGTCACACCCCCAAACCAGACGGCGGAAACGTCTGGGGGTAGAGCACTTCATTTGTAGTATCACAACACATGCATCATAGTAATCAAAGTACAAACAACCATTGTATTTAAAAGTATAATATTTACATGTGTTCAATCATTGTATATTGAAATCAAACTAGTTATACAAAAGAAGAAGATAAGACTCATAATGGCTCCATCTTCTCAAAAAGCTCGGGGAGTACCTGTTATTATTTCCCTGAGAATACAAGTAATTTGAAAAGAGAGTATCAACAATAAGTTGAGTGAGTACATAAGTCTTTATGTTTGAATGGGTGTATTTGTATTTTGAATATGAAAACACTCCTAGAAAATCCCATATTTTCTGTGGGGTGTGAAAAGTAGTTTTATTCCTATAAAACCCTCTTATTTGTAAACCATTGTATTTGTAAAACTTGTATTTGAGAGTGTACCCCGCTTCACCAGCTATTATTGAAAACTATAGTATAGCATTGTACTTTGCATTTTGTAAACTGGTACTTTGAAGATATACTTACGTTTAGTTGTTTATACACTAACGTGTTGTTAATATCTTTTTAATGAGTTATTATAACCATACTAAGACATGAACGCCTGAAACAAACGCCTGATGAGCGCTTAAACTGTTGATAACAATTGCCACTCATTGGCGTGTATGCCTGACTGTAGCTAGCAGCCTGAGTGCGGGGTTGTCAATCCCGATATAGATCTACACACAACTTGTTTCGATCCCCGGACTGGATATTCTGGTTATAATGTCAGGGCTTTACCTTGGTTGTCTAAACTGAATCTAAACAACCTGAATTAAATGTCTCATAAAAAGCATATAAACGTTACATGTATATTAGTTATGAAAACCCAATCATTCTGAAATAAATGACTGACAGTATGTTCTTGACTTAGTATCCCGAACATGTATTTTATAAGTGTAAACCCTTGATTTGTTTTGAATTAAAACCCTTGTTGCATGTAAAACAGTGTATTCATATGAATTATCTCTCTATGTATCATAAATTATACCTATTATAATTTATATGTACTTTATGAATTGGTAACTAACTATTTTTTCATGTAATCCTTTGCTCAACATGTTACAAAGGGTGATTAAGCTGATGAAATAACTTTTAATTTTATATACATATACAATTTTAAATATAAGTAAAATTTGAACGACCTTCGGACAAATAACTGGTACTACAAGTCCACATCCAAACAAGGAAAAAGACCTAGAATGAATTATTAGTCCTAAGGCTTTTAAATCTTATTTATATTAAATTATATATACAAATATGTATATTTGGGAAAAATATAAGTTTATAAAAGAGTTTAATATTTGAAGTATTTTTGATGCCTTAAAATCATTTTATCGTGATTTGAAATCATTTATTTATAACACAAAGTTGTTGTGTTATACTTGTATTTCCCCACTTAAAACAGTAGAAATTATGAAAATACAGGGGTATGAACTCACTTGGTAGGTGGTAATTCGGACAGGGTTTCGTTTCACGAAAAGGAGTTTATTTGTCGAGAAACCGGCTCAAATCGGGTAGAGTTTTGACAGGAGAGAGGATGAATTCTCGAGAATTTAGGGGCTTCATGGATTACTTCGGGCTCGAGTCTTGATACCGGGGCTTTAAGGGTTGTATATAAGCTTAAGGGTGTGGAAAAAGTGAAAGAGAGTAAAATTTGGGGTGAAAAGTGTAAAAAATCCGGAAACCCTCGCATGCCTTATATAGGCCGAAGCCTCGGATCCGAAGCTTGTGCGAGGCTATGCGAGGCTAACATTCTGCGAAGGGAAGCAGCTTCGGTTCGGAGGTGGTAGGCTCGGATTGGTCTAGCCCTCGGTCCAATGCAAAGAAGCCACGTGCGAAGGGGTGTCCGAGGGTGGTGCGAGGCGTGTGCGAGGAGCATCCCCGGTGTGTCTCCTTGCGAGGTTGTCCGAGTGGGATTGGACCGTAGAGGTGGCCGAATCAGAAGGTGACACGCGAGACTTCGGTCCACTCAGCAGCCGACACGTGGAGGCTCGCATGCGAGGGGTGACGTGGCGCTACTGTTCATGCGAATTTTCCCGGGTATTTCTATATTTCTTTATTTTTTTGCCAAAACTTGTAAAATTCATAACTTTTGCATACGAACTCCGTTTTTGACGTTCTTTATATGCACGCGTAGCTAAAATTATACTCTACGACTTTTGTTTAGACTTTGTCGGCAAATTTTGAATTTATTTTGTTATATTATTATTTTAAACAGATCGGGACGTGAATCCGTTATAAATTCATAACTTTTTCATACGACGTCCGTTTTTGTCTGTCTTTTTATTGTTGTACTTCTAATGACGATACCTTCAATTCTCGTTTAGGTTGTGTCGGCTAAAAACCACTCGATCTTTATTTCGAGTTTTTAGTTGTACACTACTATACTGAAACTTCGAAAAATCATAACTTCCTCATACGAAGTTAGATTTTGGCGTTCTTTTTATGAAATTTCTCGGTTTAACAAAAACTACAAATGTCATTTAGATTGTTAAGGCTAGAAAGCCTTTTATCAAAAATTCAGTTTTTACACTGAACAGTGTTTTGCCGGTTTTGTCGCGGATTTTCGATTGGTCATAACTTCTTCGTTATAACTCGGATTTTAGTGTTCTTCATATTTTTGGAAACCTTGTTACAATCTCTATCACTTGGTTTAACCTAATTGAGATTATTTAATAATTTATTTTTGAGGGTCAATTATGTAAATATACATAGTATGCCAAAATTTCTCTTTATTTAATTAAAAAGAAGTACAATTTGACCTACATTATTACATAAGTTTGAAATAACGATTTGTTGCACCTCAAATGGTTCACACAACACCAAATACACTTGGAATAACTTGAGAGAATTCTACACTTCATGAAAATCGTCTAGCCCTTCTATTACACTCTAGTGGCCGATTTTGGTGAATAATATGATGCTTATCTAGTGTGTTACAATTAGGGTTACACCATGTAAACCCTAATTGTCATGACCTTTCATTTCCATGACCCATGGCTTATGTAACCTCCATGGAGCATCCTATGGGTTTAACCCAACTTGATTATCCATGGAGCTTTGGCCCACTATATAAGTTATGGATGATTTGCACAATCAACCCATATATTTAATTAGTCTTCTTTTGATCACTTAATTAATCCTAGATTAATTCTTGATCAATACTAATTAAATAATCTTATTATTCTTATTATTAATATACTAGAACTTATAATATATTAATAACATAAGTGTCTTATTTCTCTCATTTTAGTCTATCCAAGTGCATGATACCATGCAACCTAAATGGACCATGCCGGGTCGGGTCAAGTCTTACCAATTATAGTTATGGACTTAGAGATTAATCCAACACAGCCACCGTGGAAGTTGGATGCGTGTGTGTGTTTTATGGTGTAAATATGTGTGTATTATGGCGTGATGTTGTATGAGAAATCTTTGGCCGAAAAATCAAGGAAAACCCCCCATCACCACCGTGAGGTGGTGGCTGCCACCGTTCTGCCGCTACTAGCCACCATCTCTTGTGGTTGTGTGTTTATGTATGTTATTGGACTGATGTTTGAAATGCTTTTGTCATTGTTTTTGCCTAAAATCATAACCACCACCACTATGAGGTGGTGGCTACCGCCATGAACCACTGTTGAGTACCACCGCCCGGGGTGGTGCCCAACTTATTGAACACTAATTAACCTAAAAGCCTAACCTGGAACCTAGTTGGCACGTATTCGGGTTAGAAACCCTAATTAGGGTTTAGAAAACCCTAGTGTCAGGAAACCCTATTTTTTGGAGTTGGTCGGGACCCGCATTAAAGTTGTTAATTAAATTCTAATTAATACTTAATAATGCCCCTACAATTAACTTAATGCAATATTAGGCTTAATGTGTTAAGTCCTTAAGGGGTTAAGTATGGAATACTAACCGTAGTTGTAATTTTATGTGAAAACCCTTAGAATTAAGGAGCTCTATTTGGACAATGACCGGGCACGTATTCGGGTTGTTGATTGGATTATTATTCACCCGAGAATGACTAAGTCAAACCTTAATCAATCATACCCCTAAGTGATTAAGTCCTTAATGGGTTAGGTGTTCTTACTTAATCATAATCGTCATTTTATGTAAAACCCTAATCGTCATTTCATGTGTGGTGGTTACTGTTGCAAGTGACTATGAGTTGTTATCGGGTATTGACTCAAGTATCTTCCTGTAGGTGATTAGAAGTGAGTTGAAGTTGGTAGAGCCCTTCATTGATATAGTGGTTATCTACGCGCACATCGAGGTGAGTTGCGCCTCACTATACCCATGGGTTGAAGGGACCAATGTCGGCCCACTAGCTTTGGTTATCTGCTAGTAGAGGGATGCCTTAGCAACTGTATATAGTCATGTACAACTAACTAAGGACTCTTGATCTAAGCTTTCTTACATGTTCCTTATTCGGTTATGGTTCTAGAGTAGGATCACCTATCTGGATGACTATCTCACCTTTGGATATATACGGCCATGCATTCCTTGGATTGTTGATATTTAATATGCTGATATACTATAGTAATCTGTTAGGTCTATGTTTTGGTATTAAGTATGATGTTATGCTATAGTGATCTGTTAGATCTATCTCCTGGTATTGAGTATGTTGCTTTGTGGTAATAACCTATAGAATTGTATGTTATATGTGCTTGTTGCTTATCAATTATGGAGTGCCCTTGGGGATTGTCTATGGTCATGTAGGATAGCCTAAAAACTCTGGGTCTAGGCTCTCTTGCTTGTTCCTTGTTTAGTTGTGGTTTTAGACTGGGAACATTTGTTCGGGTGGCTATCTCACCTCTTGTTACTTATGGTTACACATTATGTGAGGGTTAGTTGGTAGCAAGATTGTATGTTGTGGGAGGATTAGTACCCAAAATTTCCATTATGAACAAACCATATCAAGCCAATAGAAGTAGAACAGTTACAGTGAAAATTCAGACTCCGAGTGTAAGTTAGGTAGTTTTCAGGATTTACACTTAAGAAGATATTAGGAGAGTGGTTGCACTAGGGTTTTGTGCAACACTGTTATTCCATTACTCTAAGACATTAGAGTTCGTTCCAGGAATAAAAATATTTTCTGCCAAAACTATCTCAGGACTAGAAATAGAATTCTGAACCAAATTGGTTCATTTGTTGAATTCCATTTAGAGAAAAGCCAAAATTCCCTCTCACGGATCTTCGTGTTTTTATCCCAGATTGTGAGTATACTTCTCTAGTTGTTTTATACTACTTGTTATAAGCTTAGTAACATAGATTGCTTGCCAAATAAGTGAGATCCGGGAGTTTACCGCCCAAGAACGTTCTTGAGGAGTAAACTCCATTTTAAGGTTCTAAAGGGTTCTAATGACCCTCAAAGCTTTAAAACTCGAACTAGAAGCCCCCAATTCATGCCTTATACCACAAAACAATTAGGAATCATGGCTAGAAGGGAGTTTACGGCCAAGGAGCTTCTTAGGCCGTAAACTCCATGTTTTAGGTGCCAAAATGCTTTAAAACTTTCCCTAAGGCTTAGAAAACATAGAAAACATAAGAAAGCACAAGTGTTGAAGAATTTACGGCCAAGAGTAGTTCTGGGGCCGTAAACTCCTATAAAGGGGTCAAAAGACACCCTAAATCCTTTCTTAAGCCATGAGACAAATTAGGACAAGTACCTTAGTGTGTTTGGGGCTAGAAAACACCACAAAAACACCAAGAAAAGAGAGTTTATGGCCCAAGATATTTTAGGGTCGTGAACTCCAATATATGGTGCCAAATGGTGCCATAATTCTTTCTAAATCCTTGAGCAATTGCCTAGAACATATCCTATGTGAGTATGGGACTTGAAAGCTTCATAAACACCCTCCCAAGGGAGTTTACGGCCATAAACTCCAAGGGATTATGGTCCCATGGCAGTAAACTCCTTAAAGGAATTGACATGGCACCCAAAGACTTGATTTAGCATTGAAACAATTCACCACATGAGTTGTATAATTGATAGACTTCATTTAGGGGCTTGTTGAGAGTTTACGGCCAAGAGCTTACTCCCCTGGGCCGTAAACTCCAAGACATATGGTCTTTAGACCATAAACTCCCATTAAGGGCATTACACTCCTTTGTTGCAACCCTTTAGCCTCCTAGCACTTGACCAAAAGTGTTCTCCTCGCGCTTAAATGTTATTACTTGTATAATTAGTGTTTTAATCACTAATTATTTATATACATATGTTTTCATATGTAATTAGGATCATTGTGTGTGTCTAAGTCTTCACTTGACACCAAGCACTCGATAACAGTCCGTTCAATTCCAGTCACTTACTGCAGGTGAGTTCATACCCCTTAACTAATGTTTTAAACTATTTTTAAATGTTTTATGGGGGGGGGATACAAGTAGAATCATGCTACTTATTATGTCAATCACATGGGATTAGTAAGTAGGATTATATTACTTATTACATCAATCAAATGTGATTAATATACAACATTCAAATGATTTGGCTACTCATTAGCCGTTTTACCAAACAGTTTCCTTCAAATGATTTTTTATAAACATTTTATATGTTTTAAACTCCTTATTACACTGTACATCTTACTCCGTACATTACCTTTCAAACTTATTTACAACTGTGTTTCAAACAAATGTTTCCTTATACTTAAATTGTTTTATCAAACTTATGCCTTCAAATTGTTTTATAGATTGACATCAAGTCGATCTTTTCTTAAAATAATATTTATGTTTCAAATGTCTTACAAAACTTATTTATGCTTTTATATTATAAATTGCATGCCTCTATATGTATAGTTATATAAGAAATGTTTAAAAGACTTAGGAAGGCTATCTATCCTATTTCCTTTTCGCGCTTGAGATGTGGTCTGGTGGGATATCGGGTATTCGTCCGAAAGTCGTTTAAATATTAGTTATATATCATGTGTACATATATAGTCATAAAAGGTCCTTCCAGTTCAACATATGCCCTTGGGTAGCAAGGGTATACATCCATGTTCATACGTACCATATAGATTACTAGTAAACTACCATATGGGTAGTTTAGGAAGATACTAGAACAATTACTAAAACGCGATATCATACAATGAGTCAGTTCATTCATGAGTCAATACTTTCTAGAACATTACAGTACATTACATATACAACTATACTATGAAGAGAACATATACAACTATACTAGAACGATTACATTACTATACTTGCTAGGTAGAGAGCACGTACATTACATCTAGAACAGTTCATTACATTACAGCTAGAACAGTTAATTACATTACAGCTAGAACAGTTCATTACATTATAGCTAGAACAGTTCATTACATTATAGCTAGAACAGTTCATTACAGTACATATACAAGAATACGTTAATTATCGTGATTTAAATCGGAGCATGACTTAAATGTTATTGCTCGAGTTGTAGCCAGAATTCTCTTGGAGGGAGAGCGTGAGTTTGCGTATAGATCTATACTAGATTGACAATCCTACACCTTGCTGCTAGCTACAGCCGGACCTGCAGGTCTGCGGGTGCCAAACGTCATTCCGTTATTACGACCATTCATTATGTCGTTGTTACTAGTTGATAGTATGGTGCAATTTATCACATAATGCCTTAATATAAATCCGGTTTAAGGTAGTTAGTACGGCAGTAGTTCTTATAGCACTACACCATAGTACTATTTCATTTTCCCATTGCATTCACTTCATGAACATTCACACGACGCACGATAATGTAGAAACTATATTTTGGATAATGATAGTTATACTTGGGAACATACATACTCTTACAAGAGACACACATTCAGAACAGTTGGGTCTTGGTAGAAGACTACATTCAGAACCGTTAGGTCTTGGTAGAAGACTACATTCAGAACAGTTAGGTCTTAGTAGAAGACTACATTCAGAACAGTTAGGTCTTGGTAGAAGACACCTTCATATTCTAGTAGGAATCATAGGGATTTCTAGGGTTTTTCAAACACTTACATTTCATATACACTTTCGATACTTACAATACATATACTTACAAATTCTTACATACAAATACTTACATACAAATTAAGACACTAAATACTTATGATCTCACCAGCTTCAAAGCTGATACTCGCTTTCAAAATTACATGTATCCTCAGGTCATCATAGACAGGTACTGATGCAAGGAGAAAGGAAGATGGAGCTTGTTCAAGACTTATCTTTCATTTTGATTTATGCTTTAGTGTTTATCAAAATTTGACAGAACACATTTGTATAATAATTATATTATTAATGCAATGGATGATGTTGTTGCTTGTTTACTACTTTACATTGTTGTTGATATTATACATGACGTCCTCCGCCTCAGAACGTTTTTGCCGTTCCTGGTTTTAGGGTGTGACAGGTTGAAGGGACCAATGTCGGCCCACTAGCTTTGGTTATCTACTAGTAGAGGGACACCTTAGCAACTGTATATAGTCATGTACGACTAACTGAGGACTCTTGATCTAAGCTTTCTTACATGTTCCTTATTCGGTTATGGTTCTAGAGTAAGATCACCTATCTGGATGACTATCTCACCTTTGGATATATATGGCCATGCATTCCTTGGATTGTTGATATTTAATATGTTGATATACTATAGTAATCTATTAGGTCTATGTTTTGGTATTAAGTATGATGTTATGCTATAGTGATCTGTTAGATCTGTCTCCTGGTATTGAGTATGTTGCTTTGTGGTAATAACCTATAGAATTGTATGTTATATGTGCTTGTTGCTTATCAATTATCGAGTGCCCTTGGGGATTGTCTATGGTCATGTAGGATAGCCTAAAAACTCTGGGTCTAGGCTCTCTTGCTTGTTCCTTGTTTGGTTGTGGTTTTAGACTGGGAACATTTGTTCGGGTGGCTATCTCACCTCTTGTTACTTATGGTTACACATTATGTGAGGGTTAGTTGGTAGCAAGATTGTATGTTGTGGGAGGATTAGTAGGTAGTAGTGAGATGTGTGATTGTTGTTTTCTTGTATTAGGTGCCAACTTGATCTTGATTGTTTATATTTCGACATATTGTTCTTGGTTTAGGTTGAGGCAGTCGTGTTTTGTGCTGTAGGCCAAGATACACGGTGCATGCCAGCTGTAAGCTGTAGGCACGGAGGCTCAGTCAGAGTGGTAGGGTTGAGGTAGTAGGCCAACAAACCCTAAGTATTCCAGCCCGATGGCTGATTGGACCTGTTGTTTATTGGCATTCTGTAACATCCATAAATTTCATAAAATTTTAAAATTTTCAAACATCTAAAATCATTATTTATTACAAAATGTTTTCAAAATAGTTTCATATCAGAGTATCCAAGAAATCAAAATCATAAAATGCGAGGAGGTGTACGATCACGCCTTCACCTTCCCGCGATCATCCGAAGTACCTGAAAAAATGCAAAACTGTAAGCCTGAAGCTTAGTGATTTCCCCCAAAATACCAACGTCATACAAACCATAACTATATCGTAACAAACAACATGCATATAGAGTCTACAGTATGAATGGATCGCCCTCACCGAGCATTCAGTCTATCTGGCCCACACTCAGCACCTGCAGCATGTCTGGTCCACCGTACCAGGCCTTCAGCCTATCTGGACCGTTCTCTGGGCCTTCGGCCTGACTAATATGCCCCGTTGGGCCTGCAGTCTATCCGGGCCTTCTTGGGTATGTTGGCTTACAACACAAAGCAAGTCCGCCTCAACCCAACCCCAACCATACAATCAACACACACACACACACACACACACACACACACACACACACATATATATATATATATATATATATATATATATATATATATCGAATGCTAGCTAGCATGTACGAACAGTCAAACCAATCTAACAGATCACTAATCATATCATCATCCTATATAACAGGATACCGACCTAACAGGCCACTAAGCATATGATCATGCAATAACCAGGATAAAATTCCAAAAGAAAGGGCCGGAATTGGTGCCTTCGACCTTGTTAGTATAGTGAGGAAAACTCACCTTACAAGTAGTGCTGACTGAAAAGGTCAAACTCCGAAACATGGCTCCAAACTCATACACCTACAACCACCATTGATCCAATTCCATAAATTCCCAAATTATCAAAATACCCTCAAAAGTCAAACTTGGTCAACCTTGGTCAAAGTCAAAGTCCACAGTCAAGGTCAACAGTCGATGTTGACCCCAACTCATCGAGTGCATATAGCAACTCTTTGAGTTCCTCCAGAGTCCATAAAACTTAAAACTCGAGTCAACTCATCGAGTTACCTAAGTAACTCGTCGAGTTCTTTAGTGTCCAGGAGACCGAAAACTCTAATCAACTCGCCGAGTCGTCTCACCCACTCGCCGATTTTACTCAACATCCAGAAATGGGAAAACCCTAGCTAGCATGAACAAACAGTCAAACTGATATAATAGATCACTAATCGTAGCATCATCAATATTATCCATAGGAAAATCCCATGTTTTCCTGAAATGTGTGTGTGTGCTATTACCAATTCTGAGTGTGCTAACCATTACCAGTTCTAAGTGTGCTAACTATTACCAGTTCTGATTATGTTCATTGTTATCCATAGGAAAACCCCATGTCTTCCTGAATGTGTGTGTGTGTATCATTATCGATTCTGGTTATGCTCAGTGTTCTCCCTAGGAAAACCCCATGTTTTCCTGAATGTGTGTATGTGTGTGTGCCTATCATCCTTGAATGTACATTAGCTTTACTACAAACATAAAGCTAGAAAATGATTCTAAAGCGTTAATAATCTAGATTGCGAGTCCTTAACCATACTCAGACTAGATATGACTCGGGTCGTGGTCAGTATCCTTTTTATGACTTTTGTCACCCTTGAACCTTTTGGTTCGGCTGTAGCTAGCAGCCAGGTGCGGGATTGTTAGTCCCGTATAGATTTATACACTCAAGTCACGCTCTCCTACGATCGGAGATTCTGGTTACAGGGTTAGTCCTCCACTATCTCGATCCATGGAAGTGTTACAAGGACATGTCTCCAATCTTTAAGATCACTCTTTACTCTTCGACTAGGAAAGTAGTATCTACGACTATCTTAGTTCTAACATACCTTTCCTTTACACTCGAGCCTAGGTGTCATTATTAAGGACATTACACTCGAGTCTAGGTGTTATCTAATGATTACTGTCCTTTACACTCGATCCTAGGTGTATTATTAAGAACATTACAGTGATTTATATTATCAAATGATTGATGCCTTTTACACTCAAGCCTAGGTGTATGAAGTTTTATGTGTTCTTTATGGCGTCTGACTTTTATACTCGTACCTATGGTATTTTATTACAGACTTTACAATATTTTACATTTTGTATCAATATAAGTATGAACAATCAACTGAGAAGTATACAATATGACAGTATATAAGAAGAATTGAAAATCGGTTTTAAACAAACAACCCTGCAAATTAAAATAGTTTACTAAAAGGGTTTTCAATCCTTAAAAATGTACAAGTATGAAACCATTTAACTAAAATCCTAAGTTTAAGTACAAGATATTCTTGTACTCTTGCTTGTATTCCCCCCTGAAAACATTGAAAAATCATTGAAAAGGGGTAGGGGTATGAACTCACCGGACGCAAAGTTGTGTCGGATGGGATGCTAAACGTCGAACTGAGGCTTGAATACGAGCGAGGTTCCTATGTAATATTAAATAATACACAATATATATCTAATTAGATTTAAATAACTAATTAGATACACTTGAACATTCTAAGACGCGAAAACACTCCAAAATGAGCGTTTGAAGTGACCCGGGTGGCTTTTCAGGACATGAATGACTAGGATTTAGAGTTTATTCTCCAATGGTAAACTCTTAGGGAGTGTTTACGGCCTAAACACCACATCCCCATGAGTTTACGGCCATAAACTCATGGTGGGTGTTTTTTATGAGCTAAATGGCCTTAAATCAAATAATGGGTGTTGCTAGGTTTGGCTTTTGGACATTTGAAAGGGATTAAATCATTATATGGATTAATAGAAGAGTTTATGGCAGTAAACTAAGAGTTTATGGCCATAAACTCTCACCCACATCCAACTAAATTAATTTGAAGGCCAAGGATTAATCACAAGTGATTCAACTAATTTTTACAAGGCTTAGGGTGAGTTTAGGGCTTTAAATGGCATATATCTAGGAGTTTACGGCCCAGGAGCATATGCTCTGGCCGTAAACTCTCAATTAGAGAGTTATGATATGTTTAAAGCCCCTAAATGATTTTTGGTTGGTTCCATAATTTATTCCAAAGCCTAAGGGGTGTGTAAGTTGCATTTTAACACCCAAAAAAGGAGTTTACCACCCATTTAAATGAGTTTATGGCCCAAGTATGTTCTTGGGCAGTAAACTCATGTTTACTCCATAAAATTTACATTCAAGATGTTTTAAGTCCATTCCAATAATTCCTTTGGCCATATCTAAGCTCCTATGGTGATTTGGAAGGGTTTTATGGCTCAAAAACCCCAATTACATGTGTTCACGGCCTAAGGCTGATCCAGGGCCGTAAACACATGTTTATGGTCTTATCCCATGATTTAAACACGAAAATGAAGCCTAAGGATGTTATACTAGGAGCTAGGATGCTTACCTTGGTGTTTTAAGGCTTGAAATGGATGATTTTGGCTTAACAAGATGGATTTTAGGAGAGAGGTTAGAGAGAGAGTGAAAAAGCTTCAAATGTGGCTTAATATACTTTAAATATGGTTTGACTCGGATACACGGTGAAATTTTACCCGATACCGACGTTAATTGATGCTTTGGGTCGCACCCGATTAAGTTGTCGTTACCCGATATGGTCGAAACTATAATCTTTCAAATTACTAGTTCGGGACGTTTTCACATGTTTCCCACATGTTTGGATACTTACCAAGTCAAAATAAAGGTTTTGACTTAATTAACCTAATTCAGGACGAAATCGGAACAATTCGCTTAAGACGAGTTTTGACAGAACGGTTACGGCGAGGAAGCAAAGTTTCGGGTTGTTACATTATCCCCCCGTTAGAGGGAATTTCGTCCCGAAATTCAAGAATTTAGATACAACATTATGGACAAAGGGTGTGGATGTGTCTGTTGTATTGGGTCTTTGTGTTCCCATGCGAATTCAGGTTCTCGCTTGGAACCTTCACTAACGGGACGTGGCTCGGTTTCATACGCTTGATTACTTGGTCTATGATCTTATTTTGCTCATCCGGAGAGTTTGGGTATATCATGGTTTGTAACGCCCGCAGATCCGGGCTAGTTAATTTAGAGGCAATAGGGGTCGAAAACAACTTTTCGACAAAAAGATTATTTAGAATAAATAATCTTAACCAAGTTGTAGAATATGTCACAGGGTTTCCGTACATATAAAGAACGCCGAAATCCGAGTTATAACGAAGAAGTTATGACCCGTCGAAGTTTCGCGTCGGAACCGGCACGGCGCCGGGAAGCGTAAATAGTAAATTTATGATAGAGAGAGATTTAGATTTAGCGCTCTAAACGAAAGTCGTAGAATATGTTAAACTAAGAACTTCGATAAAAAGAACGCCCAAATCTGACTTCGTATGAAGAAGTTACGATTTTTCGAAGTTTCGGATTAGCAGTGTACAGTCCGAAATTCGAATATTAGATCGAGCGATTTTTAGCCGAAACAACCTAAACGAGAATTGAAGATCTCATTATTAGTAGCGTAACAATAAAAAGACAGACGAAAATGGACATCGGATGAAGAAGTTATGAGATTATAACGGACCAATCCTGTCCCGGCCTGTTAAAAATATAACTTTAAAAATAAATTCAAAATTAGCCGAAGGAGTCTAAACGAAAGTTGTAGAGTGCGTCTCCACCTTCGCATGGATATAAAGAACGTCAAAAACGGAGTTCGTATGAACAAGTTACAAATTATAATAGCATATTTACGTATTTAAATAAAGTATAAATCATATATACGTACACATATATATACATATGTATATATCATTAGAAAGGTATCGACGATGCGGTCATTATAAGACTAATGTTGAGTTCTTTCGACATTAGTTTAGTACAAATATCTTTAAATCTATTTAAAATAGTATTATTAAGGGGTGTTTAGTTGTTTATATAACTATAAGGTCATTAAGTAATTATGGGGGGTAGTTTTTGTAAATTCAATTACTATAAATAAGAGGCTTGGGCTCTCATATTTCTTGCACCATTCTCTTGATTCAAGAGTCTTTCTCTCCTTATCCCCCGAGCATTTCGGTCCCTCGTGATTCGACTTCTCTTTCTGTAGTTTTAGTATAGTAAGGTGAGCGCTGAAGCGTTGCACGAATCTTTCTTAGAAAGATTCAGCG
Source organism: Lactuca serriola (assembly GCF_051521515.1). Taxonomy (NCBI): domain Eukaryota; kingdom Viridiplantae; phylum Streptophyta; class Magnoliopsida; order Asterales; family Asteraceae; genus Lactuca; species Lactuca serriola. The sequence goes on along the minus strand of NC_136410.1, from coordinate 252,518,358 downwards.
ACGAAGTTCTGCCCCTACAGAGCCCGACTCCTAGCTAAAATCCCCTTGTAAGTAAGTTATGCTTACCCTATTTTAAATATAGTTTATATTTAAAATTAGTATTGTTATTATAAATTTATAATAAATATTTGAGCTATTATTATGACTTATATAAGTGTCGTTATAATATCTTTTTAACTACTCGCGGTACGGGGAATCTGGTTTAAAGGGCCGCATAGGGTTGTTGGATTTCAGAAGTGCTATATGCCAAAATGGTCCTGCCCTCCGGTGTTTTATGTCTGGCCCCTGTCTGTACATAGTGGTTGGAAAGTATTGTTTAAACGCTTATATAATAATAATAAGACTAATAATTAGTCACGGTAAATATTAGACTAAAATCTAGTGGTAATAATACTAGGTTTCGTCGAAGGAAATTATTTTAAAGTAAACGAAGCGCTGTCCGAGTACCGAGTCACCACCTTCTCAAGTGAGTGCATAGTTACTTTTATCTTACACATAGATATGAAGTATTTAATATATATTACGTGTTGTGAGTGCATAGTTACTTTCATCTTACACATAGATATGAAGTATTTTATATAAACTACGTGCTATGTGTGCACATTATCTGAATACTTGTTGTCTATGCTGGTTGAACGTTTTATACATGTTTTAAAGGACTTAAACTGTATACGTATTTTATATATACAAAAATGTTGGGTATGAGATGGGTAGATGAATGATGAGAGATAGAAGATGACGTGAGTATACATTGGCAGCTACAGACTTAGTGCCTATGGGACAAACACCGGTAGCTATGGACTTAGTACCTTTTAGACGTTGGTAGCTATGGATTTAGTACCTGTAGGAATTGGTAGCTATGGACTTAGTACCTGTTGAACATTGGTAGCTATGGACTTAGTACCTATTAGATAAAGACTGGTAGCTATGGATTTAGTACCCGATGAATAGACTATAGCAGCTATGGAATTAGTGCTTTATGAACGAACATTGGCAGCTATGGATTTAGTGTCAGTCCCATAACCCTGGAAGTAAGGGACTTCGGAATAAACGAATGCAGGATAGATGACTCTTAGGTTAAATCCTTAAAGAGTAAAGAAGATAATGGGGATGGGTAACTGGGTTGATTGTTTGATTGAACATAATAATTATATTATTGTGGGTTGAAAACCCTATGTACTCACCAGGTTTCCCAACCTGACCCACTCAATTTATGTATATCACAGGTGACGAAGTGAAGTGACATTACACTGAGAGATTTAAAAGAGATGTAGATCACTAGTGTAAATCATTGTAAGTTCTGTTTATGCTTATGTTTCGGTATTAACGATGACATCCCAAACATTTTAAAATGAAATAAATACGTTTCTTCGAAAATGTTTTAATAACGTATTTACCATGTTTTTCTAGGAACAAATTCCGCAACCTTTTTATAAAATGAAGTACTCTGATTTTTATAAAGCATAAACAAAATCGGTCTTTTCTGGCCGTGATTTTGGGGATGTCACATGGTTCTTGGTCACACTAGAATGGATTTATATGGTTTTATCAGGCAGGTATTCATTAAGGACAGAGGTGCAAGGTACAAGATGAACGCTACTAATTACTAAAGGTATTTCGGAACTGAAGGCTAACGAATCAATCCGAAAGGGGATATGAAAGGGTCTAATGTATCACAGACTAAGTTTTCCATGCCTTATTAAGTTTACTATGGGTGTCTTTAACTCCTTGTTTCTCGCTGATCATACGGACTAGGAATACTTGACACTTCTTTCGCAGGAACTTTCGAGTTTTGACGCATTGAACGAAGCGAAGGTTCGGGCTAAACTCGTCACCATGAATTATGAGGGTCTGATCAGAAAGAAGATTGAGACGAACGGTTTTTCTATAACGAGGTGTATCAACACAGTCGGGGCTCAATCGATACATAATAAGGATAACATCAAAGCTCTTACTGAAACTGACATCGGGTTAATGAGAAATGAATGATTACTCAAGATAAGGACACAACGTTGAGATAAGTCGTTTATACACTCATTCTCACTGACAACTATCTTGACGGTAAATGTTTTTGATTGTCAAACGAGGACTATGTTTAACAAGATAATTGAATGAATGACTAATTGAACTTTCTTGACACTAGATTTGAAGAAGATGCGAGCATAAGGATAGTCGGAAAGAAATATACCCGCTACGTTAGTGGGATTTGCGGCTGCCTCCTCTTGCTTCAAAGCTAGGGCCATTCCGGCGTTGTTAACATTATTGGGGGCTATTGCTTTTGGGCAGTTTCGCTTGAAATGCCCAATTTCTCCACAACTATAGCAGACCTGATCGATAGAAGTTTGCTCGAGGTGTTGGACTACTGTTCTGCAGCTTCTAGCAAGATGACCTTTCTTGCCACAACGTTTGCAAATCATCTTGCGACATGGGCCAGGAATATAATGATGATAACTACAACTGCTGCACCAAGGGAGATTACCAGCATACCCAGTGACAAGTGCTTGAGCCTTAGACGAAATAACAGGAGTAGTGGTAGCTTGAATTATAGGAACAACGGCAGGATTGGTAGCAACTTGGACTGCCACATTTTTGGGCTTCTTGGAGGGTCCTTGGGAACTCTGACCCTTTCGCTTCTTCCAGATAACCTTATTACTCTCATCGAACTCATTCTGATGCTCCTGAACATTTTCATGATTTTGGGGGTAGGGGTTATATCCTGGACCAATGGACTTGTTAGGATTCAAGATCCTCATTGCAGCCGTCACTGCAGCAGAAACAACCAGCTGGAACATCACAGGGTTGAAGCGAGACGAGGGTGGAGACGGAGGGTCGTTGTTCTTCGTGCTAGGTTCTTTCCTTGAAGACATCTCGATCTAAAGGATTAGGAAAAAGAGGATAATAAGTCCTCTAAATTGAATCAAGAGATATGAAACAAAGGATTTCTCTTTATGACAGACATATAATTCTATTAAGCGAATAAGCTGGAATGAGTTATCAAAGCAGATATATATCGCTAACGGAATGATCGAGGGGCAATGCTCGAATGAGGAAATTCTACTACAAGGTTGGATCCAGAAATACTCCCATAGTATTTCACGATTTACCGCAACGAAGATTCGTTGTTTGTGGTATTTGGGTAAGTTTTAGGTATGCCGCATTCCACATTCACTCCCAAGCACATGTTGGCTGTGTCTCGAATGAATATAGTTGATCAGGCTATATTAATCCTAGACACGACTACATAACTGCCTAGGTTTAACTGCAGCCTACAACACCCATTTACTTATGTTCTGTTCTACTTATAGATACGATTCTCGACGGCTAGGATACTTGTATACTTTTTGAAAATACTTATATTTGAGATATACTTTTAGTTCAGAGCGCTTAGGCCCCTTAATGTTTATAGTCTTATACCATGTAAAGTTTGGTATACTTAGTTCACTATAAACAAGGGCTCTGATACCAATATGTCACACCCCGAAACCAAAGGCGGAAACGTCTCGGGGCGGAGGTGACTTCATGTGAATCATAACCAATGTACATAGTAAGCGAAGTAAAACACAAAACATTACATTACATAGATTTCATTACATCAGTTGAAAAGTAAAGTAGTACAAGTTTCATAGATACATAGTTTAAACAAAAGAGAGACGAATCTTCTACGCATTCCGTCTTCACCAAAAGAGATCGTCGGGTACCTGTCCAAAGCGGACCTGAGAATACAAGCGGTTTGAAAATCAGCATAAAGCTGGTGAGTTCATAAGCGGTTTGTTTTATGAAAAGAACGAGTTCCTTTAGTTTCCTAAAAAAATGGTTAATCAAGAAAATCCCATATTTTCTTATGTAAAAATAGTTTCCAAATCCGAAAGTAAAGTAAACGATGAATAATAAAAACATGATTATTCAAATGATTTTGTAAAGTATAGTTATTTAACTCATTACACTTTTATGGTTACAAACTACTGTTACTCAGGAAAATCCTATATTTTCCTATGTGTGAAAGTGTGAATTATTACTGATTCCGTATAAGCTAACTGTTACTGATTCCGATTATGTTCAATATTATCCATAGGAAAACCCCATGTTTTCCTGAAATGTGTGTGTGTACTATTACCAATTCTAAGTGTGCTAACCATTACCAGTTCTAAGTGTGCTAACTATTACCAGTTCTGATTATGTTCATTGTTATCCATAGGAAAACCCCATGTCTTCCTGAATGTGTGTGTGTATCATTATCGATTCTGGTTATGCTCAGTGTTCTCCCTAGGAAAACCCCATGTTTTCCTGAATGTGTGTATGTGTATGTGCCTGTCATCCTTGAATGTACATTAGCTTTACTACGAACATAAAGCTAGAAAATGATTCTAAAGCGTTAATAATCTAGATTGCGAGTCCTTAACCACACTCAGACTAGATATGACTCGGGTCGTGGTCAGTATCCTTTTTATGACTTTTCTCACCCTTGAACCTTTCGGTTCGGCTGTAGCTAGCAGCCAGGTGCGGGATTGTCAGTCCCGTATAGATCTATACACTCAAGTCACGCTCTCCTACGATCGGAGATTCTGGTTACAGGGTTAGTCCTCCACTATCTCGAGCCATGGAAGTGTTACAAGGACGTGTCTCCAATCTTTAAGATCACTCTTTACTCTTCGACTAGGAAAGTAGTATCTACGACTATCTTAGTTCTAACATACCTGTCCTTTACACTCGAGCCTAGGTGTCATTATTAAGGTCATTACACTCGAGTCTAGGTGTTATCTAATGATTACTGTCCTTTACACTCGATCCTAGGTGTATTATTAAGAACATTACAGTGATTTATATTATCAAATGATTGATGCCTTTTACACTCAAGCCTAGGTGTATGAAGTTTTATGTATTCTTTATGGCGTCTAACTTTTATGCTCGTACCTATGGTATTTTATTACAGACTTTACAATATTTTACGTTTTCTATCAATATAAGTATGAACAATCAACTGAGAAGTATACAATATGACAGTATATAAGAAGAATTGAAAATCGGTTTTAAACAAACAACCCTGCAAATTAAAATAGTTTACTAAAAGGGTTTTCAATCCTTAAAAATGTACAAGTATGAAACCATTTAACTAAAATCATAAGTTTAAGTACAAGATATTCTTGTACTCTTGCTTGTATTCCCCCCTGAAAACATTGAAAAATCATTGAAAAGGGGTAGGGGTATGAACTCACCGGACGCAAAGTTGTGTCGGATGGGATGCTAAACGTCGAACCGAGGCTTGAATACGAGCGAGGTTCCTATGTAATATTAAATAATACACAATATATATATCTAATTAGATTTAAATAACTAATTAGATACACTTGAACATTCTAAGACGTGAAAACACTCCAAAATGAGCGTTTGAAGTGACCCGGGTGGCTTTTCAGGACATGAATGACTAGGATTTAGAGTTTACTCTCCAATGGTAAACTCTTAGGGAGTGTTTACGGCCTAAACACCACATCCCCATGAGTTTACGGCCATAAACTCATGGTGGGTGTTTTTTATGAGCTAAATGGCCTTAAATCAAATAATGGGTGTTGCTAGGTTTGGCTTTTGGACATTTGAAAGGGATTAAATCATTATATGGATTAATAGAAGAGTTTATGGCAGTAAACTAAGAGTTTACGGCCGTAAACTCTCACCCACATCCAACTAAATTAATTTGAAGGCCAAGGATTAATCACAAGTGATTCAACTAATTTTTACAAGGCTTAGGGTGAGTTTAGGGCTTCAAATGGCATATATCTAGGAGTTTACGGCCCAGGAGCATATGCTCTGGCCGTAAACTCTCAATTAGAGAGTTATGATATGTTTAAAGCCCCTAAATGATTTTTGGTTGGTTCCATAATTTATTCCAAAGCCTAAGGGGTGTGTAAGTTGCATTTTAACACCCAAAAGAGGAGTTTACCACCCATTTAAATGAGTTTACGGCCCAAGTATGTTCTTGGGCAGTAAACTCATGTTTAATCCATAAAATTTACATTCAAGATGTTTTAAGTCCATTCCAATAATTCCTTTGGCCATATCTAAGCTCCTATGGTGATTTTGAAGGGTTTTATGGCTCAAAAACCCCAATTACATGTGTTCACGGCCTAAGGCTGATCCAGGACCGTAAACACATGTTTATGGTCTTATCCCATGATTTAAACACGAAAATGAAGCCTAAGGATGTTATACTAGGAGCTAGGATGCTTACCTTGGTGTTTTAAGGCTTGAAATGGATGATTTTGGCTTAACAAGATGGATTTTAGGAGAGAGGTTAGAGAGAGAGTGAAAAAGCTTCAAATGTGGCTTAATCTACTTTAAATATGGTTTGACTCGGATACATGGTGAAATTTTACCCGATACCGACGTTAATTGATGCTTTGGGTCGCACCCGATTAAGTTGTCGTTACCCGATATGGTCGAAACTATAATTTTTCAAATTACTAGTTCGGGACGTTTTCACATGTTTCCAACATGTTTGGATACTTACCAAGTCAAAATAAAGGTTTTGACGTAATTAACCTAATTCAGGACGAAATCGGAACAATTCGCTTAAGATGAGTTTTGACGGAACGGTTACGGCGAGGAAGCAAAGTTTGGGGTTGTTACACCCTAGACTGGCCTGTCTAGCTGTAGCGAGTAACTCAGGTGTGGGGTGTAACCCCGTATAGATCTATACACAAATTCTTGTTCTCCCTCTAGGATACTCTGGTTATAACTACAGGACTTACGGTGTACACTAAGGTAGGTACGGTGAAGGTGCGTCTCACAAGAGCCTTAACGACATTTGTACGCAAATAGTGTGTTTCATGATTGTAGCGTTAAAAATAATATTACGAGTGTATATCGTTAACTACAACTCATAAATAGTAAAAATGCAATCATTTTTATTGAGAGTGTCAGATAGTTCGTTGTTTCATCATCCTTATCAAAATAGTCGATTGTTGACGATATGTTCACGAGAAGCCCAATTCTTATAAAATTGATGCTGAGGCCCATTTAACACAAAATTGACACTATAATGCCCAATTTGGATAAAAGGGTCGTATAAGGTCCAATTTTTGGTACAAATTGTTATAAGTGGTCCATTTTACTAATTAATCAAATTTTTGGCCCATTTTATATATAAATGTCGTTTTGGGCACAATTGTTCATTTTCAGCCCATTTTAAATGAAAATGTCATATATGCCCATTTTTACCAAAAATGACACCTTTGGCCCATTAAAATCAAGAATATCAAATAAAAGCCTATTTTAATGAAAAATGACTCTTTTGGCCCATGAAAACAGTGAATGACATTAAAATTCCATTTTTATCCAAAAATGACACTTTTGGCCCAATAAAACTGTGAATGACATAAAAAGCCCATTTTTATCCAAAAATGACACTTTTGGCCCATAAACACCGTGAATATCAATTAAAAGCCCATTTTATTAAAAATGGCACTTTAGGCCCAATAAATACGTGAAAGACATTTTAAGCCAATTTTTAACAAATATGTCACCTTAGGCCCAATATACCGTGTATGTCAATAAAAGCCCCATGAAAAATGACACTTTTGGCCCACTTAAACCGTGGATGTCAATTAAAAACCCATATTTATGAAAAATGACATTTTTGGCCCACTAAAGCTGTGAATGTCAATAAAAACCCACTTTTATGAAAAGTGGCAAATATTGCCCCTTATTATGATCTCTTTAGTTTTATTTTGAATATTCAAGCTTTCTTAGCCTCTTTAAGCAAACATAGGGAGCTACATCATGTAAGTTATTCCAACAACTTCAAGGCTTGTGTAAATCTCAAAATTTTGGAGTTTTTAGCATAATATCTCAACATAATAACACATATATTATACCAAACATACACATGCAAGCATACATATCAAGATTTTACACAAAACTAGCTTGTACTCTCCCCCAAAAGATAGTAAATCACGAAAAATAAGGGGTATGAAGCTCACTTTGAGTTTGATCGGTTTTGAAGAGAAAGAAGAAGGAAGTTTTTTGTCCTTGAATGCTCCTTAGGGAATAGCTTTCGAACTTAGAAAGTTCTAGGTGCATGAACACGAAAATAAAATGTTTATGAGGGATAATCTTAGCATAAAATGGAGAGTAATAATATGCGTATGATAACAACTTACCAAGAGGATGAAACTTGATGAAAACCTCTTAAAAACACACACCAAACTCACAAAAATTGCAAGGGGAATGAGGGAATTTCCTTGAGATTGAGAGGGAGATATGAGAGAGCTTGAATGAATTTGAAGTGAGGGATGAGGGAGATGGGGGTCTTGGCCGGATTCAAAGGGGAGAAGGTAGAGATTAAATATGGTCATTACATGGAGGTTTAGCACATTAATCCTAGAAGTATAGTGGGTAATTTTCATGGGTTACCACCATGCATTAGTGAGGTGTCAAAATATAGACAATGCCCCATTATATATATATATATATATATATATATATATATATATATATATATAATGGGGCATTGTCTATATTTTGACACCTCACTAATGCATGGTGGTAACCCATGAAAATTATCCACTATACTTCTAGGATTAATGTGCTAAACCTCCATGTAATGACCACATTTAATCTCTACCTTCTCCCGGTGTCAAAATATAGACAATGCCCCATTATATATATATATATATATATATATATATATATATATATATAATGGGCGAGAATAAGAGAGGGAGGAAACAAATAATATTTGTTTGGGCTTAAGGTTGGGGTGTAACCGAGAACACAATAACCCGTCAAGGATTTTTCCATCCCAAGGAAGCCCAATACATGTTTTCGGTCCAAAAGGGTAAAGGAATGAGTTTTCGGCCCATTAAGTCCCATTAGAGCGTTCTCGGCCTAAAGGTTGGCCCATTTAAGACTTTGCTCAATGAGGCTAAATAAATGGGTTTTCGGCCCATAGAAACAAATTCAGAGGTTATTGATCCAATAAGTACCACGAAGGGTCTTATGGCCCAAAATACTATTGTTTAATGTATTTAGGTCCAACTAGGACCTTAATGTGGATTCTTGGCCCAAAAGAACCAAATTAAGGGTTTACCGGCCCATTACGCCCAATAAGAGAGTACTAGTCCACTGGGAGGTTTGAACCAGGAAGTTAGGGTTAAAACCCAAAATTGAGTGAATGAAGCGTATTGAATTAGGTTTAGAGCTTTCACGAGGAAGTTTCGACTTGAAACAAATTTATGGATGTATAACTAATCTAGTATTGAAGTTTGGTTCGTGTTTAACATAGTGTCATAGAATTACATAAGGAACCATCTTGTACATGAATAGAAAATTCTAGCTCTAAAATGCTAGTTCTGACATACTACCATCTTGGAGATATCATGTATGAATCTTCCGTAGTACCCTGCCAATCCCAAGAAGCTCATAATATATGAGGGAGATCCGGGAGCCTCCCAATGCATAACCGCTACAATCTTAGCCGGGTTAGCCGAAATCCCCTCCTGGTTAACGAGATTTCCATGGAACTGAACCTCTCATAAGCAAAACTCACACTTCGAGAACTTGGCTTACAGCCGTTGTTGTCTCAAAGCTCACAATAGCTCGTAAAGATGCTCTTCGTGCTGCTCCCTAGTCTTGGAATACACCAAGATGTCATCTATAAACATAATGACCGAGCGATCGAGCATCAGTCTGCACACCTGATTCATCAAGTCCATAAGTATTGTCGGCACGTTGGTGAGCGCAAACGGCATCACCACGAACTCGTAATGTCTATATCGAGTCCGGAACGTGGTCTTCTCCACATCCTCCTCCCTAACCCCGATCTGATGGTATCCGGACCTCAGGTCTATCTTAGAGAACCAAGATGCTCCCTGCAACTGATCAAAGAGGTCATCTATCCTCGGGATTAGATAACGGTTCTTTACCGTAAACTTGTTCAACTCCCTATAATCAATGCACATCCGGTGTGAACAATCTTTCTTCCTACAAAGGTAATCGGTGCTACCCACGGAGAACTGCTCGGATGGATGAACTGCTTTCCCAGCAGTTCTTGCAACTGAGATGACAGATTCTGCATCTTGGGTGGTGCCAAATGGTACAGTGCATTATTGATAGGGGCGCACCTGGCACTAGGTCGATCCTGAACTCGACCTGCCTCTCCGAAGGCAATCCGGGTAACTCCTCCAAAAACACATTCGTGAACTCTTTGACAACCGGAACGTCCGGCACTGAAACCTGGTCCCTGACTCGCGTATCCACTACATATGCCAAGTAACCCGCACACCCCGTATTGAATATACTGTCGAGCCCTGACAGCTAAGCAAAACCCTGAACACAATCTGGTACCCTCGCCGTATATAACGAGTTCTCCCCCACTTGGGGTTCGAACTACCACCCGTTGACCCTCATAGTCGATCATGGCACCAAAGCTACTCAACTAGTCAATACCCACAATCACACTCACATCCCCTATGGGAATCAGAATCAAATCTATCGAGAAGGATACCTCGAAGACCTCCAGAACGCAATCCCAATAGACCAAAGAAGCAGAAATCATGTGTTCGTTGGCGATAGAGACTTGCAATGGACACTCTAGCTCTCCTACATGCAAACCGAACTCCCTACTGAACGATCAAGAGACAAACGACTGACTCGCCCCCGAGTCAAATAATACCAAAGCAGGTAAGGAGTTCACTAAAAATGTACCAGTAACCACATCTGGTGTAGTCCTGGCCTCATCGACTGTAAGCTGAAAGGCGCATCCCCGAGCCTTCAGATGCTCTACTCTACCCTGACTCCCATCAGTAATCCTTGGTGTAGTCGACGCTGGAGCCTGCACCGGCTTGGCAGTGAGTAATGGACAGTTGGTCTTCACCTGAACAACCTGATCGCAGTTATAGCAGATCCTTATATCCTAAACCAGGGCTGGCTGGCGGTAATCCATCACAAAGTGCCCCTGTTTTCCGCATTTGCGGTACGCACTCCCAGATCTATAAACTCCCGAATGACCATTCCTGCACTTCCCACAAGTGCGGCCGTGCTGGCCCCCAGACCTAGAATCAGCGGTCTTGGGCCGCTTTGGCACAGGCTGTGACTGCGTCGGGGCCTGCCTATGTTCACTGTAACTCAATCTCCAGCTCATGCCACCTAGTGGCCTCCTGTAACTCCAACAATGTATCACAACGCTGGTTAGCAACAATGTCGTATGTCAGTCTTGAGTATGGTCAGATAACATGTCATTAGTGATGGGATTTATGCATAAGAACAATCCTATGTGCTCATACAAACCCTAATGCATGGATCTAGGTTTCTCTATTGTACATGTAATGAATCCAAAACTTACAAACCCTAATCTAGCATACATAAATTTCAAAATTAACATATAACATCAGATCTAGATGTTTACCTCTTTAATGGAAGCTTGAATCTTCTTTCTTGGAGCTTAGAGTCACAATTGTAACTCTTCTAATGGCTCACAAACACCACAAGCAAGAAGGAAACTATGAGAGAGGAGGGAGGATGCTTAATTTCGGCCTAGGGTTTCTCTTGGGAAGCAAGTGGCCGAAAATTGAAGGCTAGGGGTCTTATTTATACTGTAGGTTGCTAGGGTTTCAGTCTAAACCCTAATGGACAGCTTAATGACCAAGCAGCCCAAGGAACCTTCTGGAATAGGGCCTTGGACGAAAATATGATGATCCTTCATCATAATTTCGTTCCCCCTTAGTCGATTAGGTTTCCAAGCCCAAAACTCAACTATCACGCATTTGACAGTTTACACCCCTTTATTTAATTAATCTCTTTTAGTCACTAAATTAATTCCTAATTAATCTATGACTAATACTAATTAAATAAATATGATTTCTCCTTTAATATATTATTCTTATAATATATTAATAAACCATAATATCCTCTTTATTTCCTTAAATTACCTTGTCAAGTTGCTTTGGTGAAGGCAACCCAAAAGGACCATGCTCGACCGGGTCAAGTACATACCAAATATAGTTACGGGCTTAGACACCATTCCAACAGTCTCCCACTTGGATAAGTCTCGTAACTATATCTCACATATGACTTCAGGATCCGATTAGCAATCGTAGCTCTTATACGCCGCTGTCAACTCTGATCAGTAACTTGTCCTTTAGATAAGGGATCGTAGAATCCTCTGTTCTAGGTATCATGCTTACAATACTAATTGTTCAACACTTTGTTTCTCGATCTCTGATTCGTTCGACATAGAACTCAGTTGAACACATCAACTTTGTTCTGACCGGGCCCGACACATAATTCCAACCAAATCATTGAGTGGCCAAAATATCACCTTTATTCTCTTAGAAGAAAAGGAACATATTAACTTTGACTCATATGCATTTACTATTTACTAATTAAATCATGCACACCAATGTGTTTTATAACATCAAGTTACTAATGCGTTTACACTTCATCAATGGACAACCAACCAGCAAACAATAACCATATCTCTAAGTTTTAAGACTATAAGATATTATCGCTTTGCGATCACCCGAGGTAAAATACCACGAAGTGATACCAACAATCGCAGGTTTATTCTAATGCTCAAATCACAATTCATAAGAACTCATGAACTTTGCAACAAACTATTGCTATGTCTAAAACCTTTTAGACAATCTACAAACAGATTCATGACAGTCTTCTTTCATATCTACTTCCAACATATGAATGACTGTGGATCGTTTGAATAATCTTATTATTCAGGAAGTCAAAACATGCAAAACTGAAACAATAGATAAATAACCAACACAAGATAGTAACCTTATTCTTTAAATAAGCACCTTTATTTATATCAAATGTCAAGTACAAATTATCTATTACACGTTTCCTATCTATCTAATCCAAACTCATATCATCCTTCGGCCCAATGCTCCTAGCGTGCTGCAAGTGCTTAACCCTACTCAGTCCCTTTGTAAGGGGATCTGCTGGGTTATCTTCTGACGATACCCTCTTCACTATGAGGAGTCCCTCTTCTACCCGCTGTCTAATAAAATGGTATTTTCTGTCGATATGCCTGGATCTACCGTGATCCCTTGGTTCCTTGGTTAAGGCAACCACTCCTTCATTATCACAGAAAATATCTATTGGCTCCTTTATGGATGGAACAACTCCAAGGTCTCCAATGAAGTTCTTCAACCACATTGCCTCTTTTGATGCTTCACTTGCTGCAATGTACTCCGTTTCACACATTGAATCAACCACAATCTCCTACTTGGAACTTTTCCAAGTTACTTCTCCTTCGTTAAGGGTAAAGACCCAGCCTGACTGCGACCGGTAATTATCCCAATCCGTCTGAAAACTAGCGTCACTGTACCCTCGTACCCTTAAGTCATAACTCCTACCGAGGACTAGAAACCATTCATTGTTCCTCCGAAGGTACTTAAGAATATTCTTAATTGCAGTCCAATGGGCTCTACCAGGGTTTCCCTAATATCTGCTGACCATGCTCAAAGCGAACGCCACATCAGGGCGAGTACAAGTCATGGCATACATGATCGAGCCAACTGTGGAAGCGTAAGGTACTCGACTCATATCAGATATTTCTTCCTCTGTACTCGGACATTGAGTCTTATTCAACTTGGCATTGCTTTGGATTGGCAACTCCCCTTTCTTGGAATTTTCCATACTAAAACGCTTTAGTACCTTATCCAAGTATGTATCCTGACTGAGTCCTATCAGTCTCTTACTTCTATTTCTTACTATCCTTATTCCCAGAATATATGCAGCCTCTCCGAGGTCCTTTATAGCGAAATACTTCCCAAGCCAGGACTTGACCTCCTGCAAGGTTGGGACGTCGTTTCCTATGAGTAGTATGCCATCAACATACAATACGAGGAAGCTCACTATACTCCCACTGGCTTTGACATATACACAAGATTCATCTTCGCTTCGCAGAAATCCAAACTCTTTGACTTTCTCGTCAAAACAAATATTCCATCTGCGAGATGCTTGCTTTAATCCATAAATGAATTTCTCAAGCTTACACACTCTATTTGGATTCTTCGCATCGACAAAACCTTCTGGCTGATTCATGTAAACATCCTTAGCCAACTTTCCATTAAGAAAAGCGGTTTTTATGTCCATCTGGCATATTTCATAATCATGAAACGCAACTATTGCGAGCATTACCCTAATAGACTTTATCTTCGCAACTGGTGAGAAGGTCTCATCATAGTCAACTCTAGTAGTTTGAGTAAAGCCCTTCGCAACCAATCGTGCTTTATAAGTGTGCACATTCCCATCCATGTTTGTCTTCTTCTTGAAGATCCACTTGCACCCGACTGTCTTACGACCCGACACATTGTCAACCAAATTCCAAACTTGGTTGTCGTACATGGACTAAATCTCACTGTCCATTGCCTCTTTCCCTTTTAGCAGACTGCGGGCCTGCCATGGCTTCCTTGTAGCTGCTAGGTTCGTCCAAATTTATTAATTTTTCATCACTAATAAACGTATCCCCTTCAATAGTAATATGAAAACCATAAAACTGGGGTTGAACACTAACCCTACTAGAACGTCTATGAGGTAAAGACTCGTCAATTGGCTCAACAGGAGTTTCCTCCTCTGGTTGAGTGCTAGTGTTAGAAGTTCCTTCATCGCTTTGCTCTTGAATCTCTTCAAGATCAATTTTCCTCCCACTGTCCTCTTGGCTTATGAGTTCTCTTTCTCGGAAAACCCCTTTTCTCGCAACGAAGACAACATTGTCACTCGGTCTGTAGAAGAGATAGCCAAAAGACTTATGTGGATAGCCGATTAAATAACACTTCTCACTATGAGGTTCAAGCTTGTCGTGAGTCTCTCATCTTACGAAAGCCTTGCAACCCCAAACCTTGATATGTGCCAACGAGGGAGCTTTCCCTGTCCACATCTCGTGAGGTGTTTTGGCAACCTTCTTGGTGGGAACTAGGTTAAGGATATGGGTGGCAGTCTCTAAGGAATACCCCCAGAAAGCTATGGTAACGAAGCCCGACTCATCATAGAACGAACCATGTCCAACAAGGTCCGATTACATCTCTTAGCCACACCATTCAATTGTGGCGTTCTCAGAGGCGTCAATTGTGAAACGATTCCGCATTCCTTTAGATAGTCGTGAAACTCAAGACTTAGGTACTCTCCTCCTCGGTCTGACGGAAGCATCTTGATTTTCCTACCCAACTGATTCTCCACTTCATTCTTAAACTCTTTGAACTTTTCAAAGGTTTCTGACTTTTGCTTGATTAAGTAGATATATCCATATCTTCTATAATCATCCGTAAAAGTCACGTAAAAGCGGAAAGCATCCCTTATGGTGGATCTAAAGGGCCCACACACATCGGTGTGTATGAGATCCAATAGTCCCTCACCCCTTTCACAAGTGCCAGTAAAGGGTGACTTGGTCATCTTCCCAAGTAAACAAGATTCACACACGTTATCGTCCCTAAGGTCGAATGACTCCAACACTCTATCCTTTTGGAGTTGGGCTATGCGTTTCTTGTTGACATCGCCAAGGCGACAATGCCACAAGCATGCTTTGTCTAGACTATTAGACGAATCAATATTCAACACATCATTTCCTAAATTGTCTACAACCAACACAGATTCATATATTCCATTACAAGGAAATGCATTGAAATAAAAAACACCATTCAAATAAACATTAATAGAACCATTACTATTATCAAATGAATATCTAAAACCATGTCTATATAATCCATGAAAATAAATGATGTTCTTTGCCATATCTGGCGAATAGCAACAATTATTTGAATCTAATCCTAACCCATTACTCAACACTAATGAATAAACTCCGACTCTGGTCACAGGCGACGATCTTCTGTTTCCCATAATCAAGTTTATTTTCCCATGCTCCACCTCCCTACTTCTTCTTAGTCCCCGCAAAATAGAACAAATGTGGAAACCACATCCTGTATCAAGAACCCATGAAGTAGCAAGTGATGAGTTGTTAGATTTAATAGAATACATACCTGCAAAGCTGGGCTTTATCTTCCCATCCTTAATGTCCTGTAGATATTTAAGGCAACTTCATTTCCAGTGGCCCTTCTCGTGGAAATAGAAGCACTCTGCTTCCTTAGGGTCAGAGGAGGGTTTAGCAGAACCTACTTTGGTCCCACTAGAGGAAGAACCATCACGGGACTTTCCATTTTGGTGGCTCTTTGGAGGAGCCTTCCTCTTCTTTCCCTTCCATTGGCCAATTGCCAACACAGGAGCAGCCACAACAAGGGATGATGCAACAAATTTTTCCTTGAGGTTGCTCTCAGCAGTCCTTGAAGCTGACTCAAGGAGACCTCTTCCTTATTCATGTGGTAGGTCATTCTGAACTGGTTGTAGCAGGAAGGCAAGGATTGGAGGATGATGTCAATAGCCAAATCCTCATCAAAATTAACATTAAGTTTGAGAAGACGATCAACATACCTCTGCATTTTCTGCAAATTAGAGGTTAGGGACTCTCCACTCCCCATCTTAGTGGTGATCATGTTAGTAATGATCTCATATCGCTCTTGCTTTGCGCTTGGGTGGTACCTGTCCAGCAAATCTTGATGCATTTCATATGGATACATGTCCTCATAGGAATTTTGGAGTTCGAGATTCATGGTGGCCAGCATGATGCAATGAACTTTCGTAGCATCACGCTCATGGGACTCAAAGGCGGCCACCTATTCAGGAGTAGCAACATCTGGGATGATCTTTTCAAGCTTCTCATCGAGGACATATTCTTTGTCCTCATAGCGAGTGATCATATGAATGTATCTCATCCACTCGTTGATATTTGACCCATCAAATGTCACCTTTTGACATAGGTTCATCAGCGAGAATGACCCAGAAGCGTTGTTGTTGTTGTTAGCAGACATTTGAAAAAAGAAAGGAACAAAGTTTGATTAGAAATGAATCCCCAATTAAACACCCAAATGAAAAATTAGGGCTAGGATCCAACAACATTATTCACACCTTAGAAAACGGATGCCATAATCTAAATGCAAATAATTTGAAGGTAAGTGAATGAAGATTCACTAATTTCCACCAAGATAAGCGAAAAGAATTTAAGTTTTAAACGTATTTGAAAACTCCTAGATTCTTTTGAGATTCATTGAACTTTTCAATGGCATGTTTAAATCTCGATATGCCCTTCAAGTTTGTGACTGGGATACCGAGGATCACAAACAAGGTGTGAATAACCATGTGAATCAACATGGTGCACTCAATGTCTCTATCACCTAATCAATGTGCCGGTAAACCACACACGCTCCATTGATCTACGACAAACATCAAGGCACCCTTTGCTACCAATGTCAATCCCAAATTAGTGTGTCGGTTAACCACACACGCTCCACTAACGTTTGGCAAGGGTACAAAGTGTAATTCTAAGGATTAGCATCATTTTCACATTTTACCCTAAAGTAACTAAGATTGGAAAATTGTAAAAACATTGTAGTTACTTTGTATCATTCATTATACTTTCAACGAGGAGAGAATTGCCCTATCCTACCCGTTCGGCTAACGACACTCCACCAATCAAGGAAGCGATGGGTAAGAGTGGATACCCATTAAACAACCATTTTATAGGCCATAACATTATACCCCCCCCTTATAGATCGGCTTCGTGAATGAGGCCTACTAACGGTAAGACTAGCACTTTAAGTTATACATATATATTAATTAATCTTGTAATAATATAATAGTATAGGGTTGAATTTTAAACTTGTAAAATTCTAAGGGCTTGAAATTTAAATCATTCAAAATTAAACTTTTAATCATAAAATTTAAATTTCAAAACTTGAGGACAAGTTTTGAACTTTTCAAAACACAAGGGATCAAATAACAAATAATATTAATTAAACAATTAATTTTATGATTATCAATATTTAACCTAATCTAATTTTAGTCACAAGATAATTACCAAATAATTTAAATAATGCATATTTATCATATAACGAAACTATTATTCAAAAGATTTGAGATTATCTTTTGTTTTGGTAAGGATAATCATTTGCATACAATAAAATTCGGATATTATTATCAAAAAACGATTTTTGGAATTTATCCTATAGCAAAACAGCAAGAAAATCCCAAGATATGCTCTGTCTGACTCCCGAACTCGCCGAGTCAGTCCTGGACTCGCCGAGTTGAGACAACTCGCCGAGTCCAGATATTGACTCGCCGATTTGAGTCGGGTAGAGGCCAGAAAAATGATTTTCAGTAGAAACGCAACAATTACATCACATACAACAGAAACCAATCAAGGCTCTACTACCACTGATGGATTTTATGCATAAGAACAATCATATGTGCTCATACAAACCCTAATGCTTGGATCTAGGTTTCTCTATTATACATGCAATGAATCCAAGACTTACAAAACCTAATCTAGCATACATAAATTTCGAAATTAACATATAACATCAGATCTAGATGTTTACCTCTTCAATGGAAGCTTGAATCTTCTTTCTTGGAGCTTAGAGTCACAATTGTAACTCCTCTAATGGCTTACAAATACCACAAGCAAGAAGGCAACTATGAGAGAGGAGGGAGGATGCTTAATTTCGGCCTAGGGTTTCTCTTGGGAAGCAAGTGGCCGAAAATTGAAGGCTAGGGGTCTTATTTATACTGTAGGCTGCTAGGGTTTCAGTCTAAACCCTAATGGACAGCTTAATGACCAAGCAACCCAAGGAACCTTCTAGAATAGGGCCTTGGATGAAAATATGATGATCCTTCATCATAATTTCATTCCCCCTTAGTCCATTAGGTTTCCAGGACCAAAACTCAACTATCACACATTTGACAGTTTATGCCGCTTTATTTAATTAATCTCGTTTAGTCACCAAATTAATTCGTAATTAATTTATGACTAATACTAATTAAATAAATATGATTTCTCCTTTAATATATTATTATTATAATATATTAATAAACCATAATATCCTCTCTCTCTCTCTCTCCTTAAATTACCTTGTCAAGTTTCTTTGGTGAAGGCAACCCAAAAGGACCATGCTCAACCAGGTCAAGTACATACCAAATATACTTACGGACTTAGACACTATTCCAACAATGTTGGCTGTCGGTCTTGAGTATGCTCAGATAACGTGTCATTAGACCCTGCTGGGAAGCAAACTCCAGGCAAAACATCACCCTCTCAGTAAACATACGGGTGATCTTCGTCGTCGACTCTAAACCCTATCTCAAATCCAAAAACTCCTGTGCCAGTCGTTCCCACTCAACTCGCGGAATGTAGCGAGCGCAAAACATATTCTTGAATTGCTTCCAAGTAACCATAACACTCTGCTCATCAAAATATGACCCAGTCATCAACCTCCACCAGTCCTTTTCTCTGAACCTCAGCAGGTTTAAATCACACCTGACCTTCTGGTCAGCAGGAGATGAGCATGTAAATAAACATCCCTCCACATCAGTTAGCCACCACATGGCTATGATCGGGTCCTGAGTCCCATCAAAAGTCAGGGCTTCGTGTTATCGAAGTCCTGATACTGAAAAGCCCGACTGGTCCCACCACTAGCGGCTGCTATAGCTGCGGAGGCTGCAGCGGCAACCGTCTCAGTAAGGGATGCATAATGCTTATCAAAGTACTTGACCATAGTGGTCTTGATAGACCCAAACATCTCCGGCAACCACGCCCGGCACAGTGTAGCAACCTCATCATGCAAGATTTCTCGAATCCTGGTGTCCAGCTCGTCTGGCCTCATCTGATCAATAGTCTCAGGTTCTGCTGGTCTACCCTGACCGCCATCTCATGATCCTGATCCGGATCCACTCACAAATTGCCTCATAACCACCATGCTAAAAATACACTAAGGAGATATCAGACATTCCATACAATAATCTGCGAACCAACTTCCATCAAAACCCTAGGTGTTGTTGACTTCCTTGCTACGCGTATGAGTCCTATGCTTTTAGTAGTACGGGCCCATACTACCTTCCACACCTACACATATTTGTCTCAAGTATCACCATAATGCCCTAATCATATGCATAAACATGGAGTGCGCTCAATCATCACTCCTAGAGGAAGGATAAACATCTCATAACTGGCCGACTGACCAAGCACAACCTATCCATGAAACTTCCACAAACCCTTCAGCACTCGTGTATGCTAGTCATACATAACGCTAGACCATATATACATTTGAATATATGATCCTACCCTAAGCCCTTCATCAAACAAGAATAGGAAATAAGGCCAAACCAAACCTTCTTAGGCTATAAAATCTTAATTATGTACAACTATGATGCATACACTAAGCTACTACAGCAATGATGTCAATTTCATATAAGGAAAAACCTAGGCTACCAGGCATCATATAATCAGGCAATTCTATTGCGCAATTCCTGAAGATCCCTAACTTATCGCTAGCATGCTGTTCTAACATATCATAATATCAAATATCCATATGGTATTTTGAGGTCTACTTACTGGCTCTGGCTAATCGTACACTCTGCATCCTCCTTTAGTATTTTGAAAACCCTTTGAAAATCATTTTGAAAACCTTTTTCCTTAGTTTGAGACTGGATTCACACGAGTGTTCCTCCAATTCACTCAAACTAAGGCTTTGATACCAACTTGTAACATCCATAAATCTCAAAAAAAATTTAACTTTTTCAAACATCTAAAATCATTATTTATTGTAAAATGTTTTCAAAATAGTTTCATATTAGAGTATCCTAGAAATCAAAATCATAAAATGCGAGGAGGTGCATGATCACGCTTTCGCCTTCCCGCGATCATCCGAAGTACCTGAAACGAAATCTAAAACTGTAAGCCCGAAGCTTAGCGAGTTCTGCCAAAATACCAACGCCATAGAAACCATAATCATATCATAACAAACAAAATGCATATAGAGTCTACAGAATGACTGGACCGCCCTCACCAAGCCTTCAGTCTATCTTGCCTACTCAAAGAACCTTCAACATGTTTGGTCCACCCTATCGAACCTTTAGCCTGTCTGGACCGTTCTCCGGGCCTTCGATCTAACTGATATGCCCTATTAGGCCTGCAGTCTATCTGAGCCACCCTGGGTATGTTGTCCTACAACACAAAGCAGGTCCACCTCAACCGAACCCCAACCAGACAATCAACACACACACACATGTATATATATATATATATATATATATATATATATATATATATATATATATATATATCAAACGCTAGGTAGCATGGACAAACAGTCAAATCGATCTAACAGATCACTAATCATAGCAACATCCTATATACCAGGATACTGACCTAACAGGTCACTAAGCATATCATCATGCAATAACCATGATAACAATCCAAAAGAAAGGGTCGGCATTGGTGCCTTCGATCCTGTCAGTATAGCGAGTAAAACTCACGTCACAAGTAGTGCTGAACTAAAAAGGTCAAACTCCGAAGTCTGGCTCCAAACTCAAACACATACAACCACCATTGATCCAATTCCATAAATTCCAAAATTACCAAAATACCCTTAGAAGTCAATGTTGGTAAACCCTGGTCAGAGTCAAAGTCAATAATCAAGGTCAACAGTTCATGTTGATGCCAACTCGTCGAGTGCATATAGCAACTCGTCGAGTTCCTTCAGAGTCCATAAAATTGAAAACTCGAGTCAAATTGTCGAGTTCTTTAGTGTCCAGGAGACCGAAAACTCTAATCAAATCGTCGAGTCATCTCACCCACTCGCCGAGTTCACTCAACATCCAGAAATAGGAAACCCTTATTCAACTCGTCGAGTTAACTAAGCAACTTGTGGAGTTCCTTCAGTCCTTTTCTCATTCAGATGTTTTAAGCTAAACCAAGGCTCCAAATTGTATATCTAGCCTCCTAGTGTGTAGTTACCACGTAAAGTTGCTAACTTTACATGCATCCAAGGCTTCAAGAAGCTAAACCACTCAAAAATAGTCTTAGGAAGAGGTTTAGGTCATGGAGAAGGGACAGAGATTCATTAAGCTTGAGTCTTTATGTCAATGAGGTCCTAGAGGAATCCAGATCTGAAGTTACAACTTCAAATCGTGCTCAAAACCAGCAATGCTTCAAGGATAAGCTAGAAATGGCCCTAAAATCTTGAATGAAGATATCTACTAAGAAAATGATCAAGGTAATGCCTTTTTACCTTCAAATGAATGCCGAAACGGTGTAGATGTTGGATCTATTATCCCCTTCTTGTTCCAAGCTTCTAAATCTTCAAATCTCTTCAAGAAATGCACCAAACACACACTTTTAGCCTCGCACACACACACACTCAAAATAGGGTTAGCTCAATATGGGTTTGCTTCTGGACGTCAAAAGGTGGTAAGGAGAAAATTAGGGTTTTCAAACACAACCTCTACTCGTCGAGCTGGGTCCTCCAACTCGTCGAGTAGGTCCTAAAGTTCACGCGGGCTGACTAATCTCTACACAACGAGTTGGGGGAACCAACTCGTTGAGTAGGTCTAAAAATGTGAACATTAAAGCTTCAAATTTATACCTGGGATCCGAGATGTTACACAGTCCAACATGGGGTATTCCATCCCGAGGATGACTGTACCCGGAGGTTAACTGGGCCTAGGGTATCCCAACCAGATGGTTGACTGGGGCCGACATGTTTGATTATATTTGTCAGCTGTTTATATCGTGGTATTTTTGGGGAAAGTCACTAAGCTTTATGCTTACCCAGTTGTTTATGGTTTCAAGTATCATCAGTTATTGTTGGAAGGCGAAGGCGGGACTGTACACACTCATCAACAACATTGAAGATTTTGGTTTCTACAATACTTTGATTTTTAACAAATATGATTCGGAATAAACGGTTTAAATTAATTAATGGATTAACAAACTGGAAGTTTTACCTTAATAAAAATGAAAACTTTTTGTTATGAAAATGAGATGTTTCACCAAGTATGGATTATGGTCTATAGATTGGAACCCAAGTGTTAATTGGGTTTTATTTTGTACTTATAGCTCGGAGAGAAGTCAGGGTAGTAGCTACGGATTTCTTTCAGTGAGATTTAGCATTCGAGGTGAGTTTCCTCACTGGTTTTAGCGGGTCTAAGGCATCGATGTCGGCCCTTATTGATTATCCTAGGATGCTAGGAGTCTGTGTGACCCTTGCATGTGTTATGTGCTGCTATATATACCAGGTGGGGCTCGATGCTAGGCGAGGCCTAAGGACTGGAGCATATGCTATTGTTTATGATCATTATATGTGTTAGCATGATTATGTGATATAGATTGTATGTGTATAGCGGGCGAGGCCCAATGACAAGCGAGGCCTGAGAATAAGAGAAATTTTGGACTATATTTTTTTGGACGTTACGAGTTGGTATCAGAGTCTTGGTTTGAGGGATTTGGGAACACTCTCGGGTGTGTCTAAACTCAAACTGAGGATTTGGTAAAGTTTTTCCAAAAGAAAAATATTTGAAGAAAAAGGTTTTCTAAAATAAGAAAGGGTGTGGTGCATGCAATCAGTCGAGCTCAAGTAAGTTTTCCCATATTACCCATACATTTTATTTGATATTCTTTGATCTGTGTATCTGTGAACCGCATGCTAGTTAGGGATAAGGATTTGCTCGGTCATGATAGAATGCTAGGAGAGATGCCTTTGTATGCATGTTGTATGAGCGTGTAAACTATCATGCTAGTACTGATCAGTCAGTGATAGGATGGCTTGATTAGGTTATGCTTGGTTCTGATACTTGATACTCGAATGTTGCTTGCTTCGTGCTTTTAGGAGTTCTAACTAGCTTCATCTAACTAGTAAACGAATTTGCTAAGTTACATATTATGAGAACTAAATATTTTTAGAAGGTTAGATTTTAACTCTATTACACAGCTCTTGTTTGAGTCCAACTGTAACACCCATAAAATTCAAGCCAAATTTAAACTTTTTAACACATTTTAAAACCATTAAGTTATTATAGGTTGTTTTCAAAATAATTTGGACATCAGAGTATTCCCATAATTAATCATGAAAATATGAGGAGGTGCACGATCACACCTTCGCCTTCCTGTAATCATCCGAAGTACCTGAAACAAAATCAACAACTGTAAGCCTGAAGCTTGGTGAGTTTCCCCAAAATACCAACACCATACAAACATAACCATATCATATAACCAATGCAGAACAGCATGCATAATGAGTCATCAGCCTTACTGGACCGCCTCACAGGCCTTCAGTCTATCTGGACTACTCTTCGAGCCTTCGGCACATCTGGACCGCCACGTAGGGCCTACAGCCTTTTCGGACCGCTCGTCGGTATGTTGGCCTACAGCACAAAGCAGGACCGCCTCAACCCATCCCTCAATCAAACAAACATGTGCACATAAATATCATACGCTAGCTCATTTCATATAATAGTCAAACCGATCT
This sequence comes from Lactuca serriola, assembly GCF_051521515.1. Classification (NCBI taxonomy): domain Eukaryota; kingdom Viridiplantae; phylum Streptophyta; class Magnoliopsida; order Asterales; family Asteraceae; genus Lactuca; species Lactuca serriola. The sequence goes on along the minus strand of NC_136410.1, from coordinate 252,494,002 downwards.
AACAGATCACCAATCATAGCAACATCCCAATAACTGGGATACAGACCTAACCGGTCACTAACATAGCATCATCCTATAACAAGGACAATCATGTGCATATAGACATCATATAACACTAGCATGTATATATATAACAGTCAAACCGATCTAACAGATCACAAAGCATGGCAACAATCCTATAACCAAGATATCGACCTAACAGGTTACTAACATAGCATCATCCTATATACCAGGATAGCGACCTAACAGGTTACTAACATAGCATCATCCTATATACCAGGATACCGACCCAACTGGGTCACTAAACCATAGCATATCACCATCCTAACTACCAGGATATAAATCAGTAAGAATGACATGCAATAATTCGAATACAATCCATAAAGGGTCGGCCTTGGCGCCTTAGACCCTATTGATATAGTGAGGAGAACTCACCTGGCACTATTGAAGTCCCGCAGGTACACTCCAGCTTCTGATTGACAGATTTCCGATCTGTCAAAATCAAACAATACACAATTAATAATTAGGTTCCAAGCCCAAAGTCCAACTCACACTCCAAAAGCCCAAAAGTCAAGTAATGGGCCAAGGCCCAACATATGGCCCAATCTTCCAAATTGGGCCCATCTAATTACTTTGGTCAATTAACTTCTTCTTGGATGGTCCATCAATAGTCTAACCACCAAAACCCTATAGGATGGCCCAACTCAAGGCCCAAGTGAAATTAGGGTTTCACATAAAATGACAACTAGGGTTAAGTGTTTCTCACTTAACCCATTAAGGACTTAATCCATTAAGTCCCTTACTTTACTAAATAAGTCATATGGTGTGATTGGGCTTAATACACAATTCCATTCCAATGGCCCAAATGTGGGTCCCGATAAGTCCAAGCCCCTAATCCCAAAATTAGGGTTTTCACATGAAATGATGATTAGGGTTAAGTGTTTCTTACTTAACCCATTAAGGACTTAATCCAATAAGTCTAATATTTACATAGGTTAATTTGCCAAAATTAGGGTTTCATGGCATTAGGGTTTTCCAAACCCTAATTAGGGTTCCAACCCAATACTAGTCCATTAATCAAATGGTTGGGCTTTTAGGTGACTTTGGGCCTCATTGGGCCCATTAAGGTTTTATTAGCTCAATTAGGGTTTCCTTGGGCCCATTAGGGCTCCATTGGGCCTACTAGGGTTTCATGCATCCCAAACGAATCAACACAACAAGGCAAAGCACACCGCCACCCGACACGGCGGTCGGTGGCGGCAGGAGGCGGAAGCCACAACCTCATGATGGTGGTTATGGATTTTTCTATTATTATTTCAAGAACCAATTACAATAATACATACAATAACCCAAAATAAACTTCCCATAATTACACCCACCACCACTTTGTGGCAGCAAACGGTGGTAGAGAGTGGCAGCCACCACCTTATGGTGGTGGTGGTTGCCTCTTGTGACTTTGGCCAAGGCAATCACACACACGACACACACGCAAAACACACACTATTCTGATCGCGAGATAAGCCCAGCCACCCACCTGGCGGCGGTGACACCAGAAGTCCGACAGCAGCTCCATTATCGGCGGCGACCACCGCTAGCAGCGGCCCGAACAGAACGGAGAGAGAGAGAGAGAGATGCCATTCACGGAATGGTGGTTGTCGTGCCCGTCACAGTAGTGGCCACGACATCCGTCGTTGGTCCTCGACTTGGCCGCTATCGATCTTGTCGTCGGCAGCTCCGTTATCGGCAACCATGGCAGCAACCATGGCGCTACGACTGGCGGTGGTTCGGCGCAGCGGAGGCAACCACCTGCTGGAAGGGAGTCATCGACAGGGGCCGCTGGAACAGCACTGACGACATCACAAGCGGCTATGGGTGGCCTTGGTTGGCTTTGTTGGTTAGAAACACAAGAGCAACAGCTGGTGGTGCGGCGTCAGAGTCGGAGAAGGAGGAAGAAAAGGGTAATGGTGGCTGGGGGGGGGAACAAGGGTGGAGAGGGTGGTGATGGCTTAATCATATTCGATCTAGGGTTAGGGTTTGAGAGGGTAGCGGGTTTTATACCCCGACTCCCTTATAACATTTTCCCATAACGACAGAACCAGCCCCTCCATCTTGTTTTTCCTTCAAATTTGATCCAACTGTTACCAAATGGCCCTTCCTACGCAAATCCCTTTTCAAGTTGGGTCCAAAACTTACCATTTAGTCCCTGCTTCCATAAATCTTTACAAATTAAATCCCAAAATTATACTTTAGCCCTTGGAGATTCAAATCTTGTCATTTGGCTTCCCGAAAACGACTCCCAGATAATTATTACCAGATTTTGGACTATAATAACATATGATAATAATAAAAATTGCTTCTCGGGGTTTCGGGTTTATTATTAAATTATTATATTTAAATGGGATGTTACAACTCTCCCCCACTTGAATTTGATTTCGTCCTCGAAATCGTTTCTTCTCATTCCTTACACTTCAAACAACTTGAACCACAACCCCGAGTATAAATCTAGACTTTCCAAGGCAACAGTAACCAACCCTCGTAGGGTTCCAAAACCTGAAAATAAACGAATCCCTTGAAATATGATCACGTTTACTCAATTGTTAATCTGAAGTCTCGAGATGGTCTGGCTCCCTGACAGACTGCCCACACTGGATCATTGTCGAACGCATTGCACTTAACTCCCAACTGGCTACTCATCTTCAAATAATATGAGGTTCCCACTAAAAAATAGAATCACAAACCCTACACTGCTAATTGTGATCCTTTAGTTCCCGAACCACATACATATAATAACCGGCTCATAAGCACAAATACTCATACCTAGCCCAAGCTACCTCGGTCTGGAATACCAGGCATGCCTACGACGGGTCTAGTCATCCCTAGGATGGAATACCCTCGTATCACGCACGTGTTTAGTCCAATCAACCACTGGGTTGGAATACTAAACACACCATATCCAATCAATCATAGGGTTCAGTCATCCTAACGATGGAATACCCTAGATTGGAATACCATTATATACATAACTCGGGTCTAACCCATAACATGAAATCCAAGGACCTATCCTTGCATCCCATCTAAAATCCTCTAATTCGTCACAACCGAGTACCACTCATCTGAAATACCAAGTTCCGGGCCGGTCGCGGAGCTAAAGGACTCCCACATAGTTGCTTCACACGACCTCCGAACGAAATCCTTCCCTGGAACTAGTTGCCAATAGTTACCATGACACTGCGACTCTAACAACCTCCTGATCCAACCAATCGGATCCATGCGTCAAATCCCGTCGTTACCAAATCCACGGTTAAAAAGGAATTTCTATATGACTAATGGTAGCCTTACATCACAAGCAATCTTAAGCAATCTATTGCTTCCTTGACCTCATAAATGTAGTGACGTTCCCACAGTCTTATCACTAGCTTAACCAGGTCTAATCCGGTTCCCAGAGCCTGAACGACAGAACATTCTAATCCCATGCCTTCCTAAAACTGACGGATACCCATTCAGATCTACTCCCAGTCACCTAACTAGAGTATTACCTGATCCAAACAGATTAATCCCATGAGACACTCCGAACTGATGAGATCACCAAGATCCACTATACTCTATCCGATTTCTAATAACAACTCCCGATCAACCCAAAATATATTGGAGTCTTTAGCCTACTCCAACAACATGTTCGATACTTGGGAACAGACCTACTGATTGATATAACATAGCAGCATACTCAATACCCACACATACATCTACAAACACATACAGAGTATTCAGCATGCCTGGACCGCCTCACTAGGCCTTCAGTCATCTGGACCACTCTAAACTATTGAACATCTCCTTGGACCACCCCCTGGTGATCTTTCCCATGCAGACTGTTCTCACCCACTTAGGGTTCCGAACACCTAATCTATTTCTTGGACTCTAACCCCGGCCTAATCCTAGGCCTCATGTCAATCGTCCGTCCCCTCGGAAATCCATGCTCTATTCCCTGACCTGCGTGTCTACCGCATATGCTAATAACCCGCACACCTATGCTGAATGTACTGCCCAGTCCTGGTAGCTATCAATACCCTCAACCTATCAATCCAAAACCTTCAGAGTCGAGCAAACCCTCGGCCGAATACTCGAACTGAACACCATTCATGACTAGAACTCTAACCCGGTTTCCCGAATTCTGCTATCAATAACCAGGAAAACGTGATACACATGCTCAGGAGTTTTACCGAACTCCCAATTCACACAACCCACAAACCAAACAACCACTTAGGTTGTCTTCCTTCATGACAATGATGCGAAACTTATCCTATTTCCAAAGCCAATCCTGCCTCTATATCACGAGACAATTCTCCCCCACTTAGATTCGACTAAATCTTCACCATACATGAAAATTGGAGAATTTCCAATCTTTCTCACTACCAACCATCGATCCACATACAACCAACTCTTACCAATTAGTGCTCCATTACCAGCCAATCCCCAGTGATCACACACTTCTAACAACTAGCTGAACACCTTCTGAATCCCAGGGACACCAACAGTCCCCAATGCTCGAATGATCCCACTCCCAAACCTTAAAGTCCAAAGATAGATACTCCAACTAATGTCTCAACAACGAGCTACATCCTTTGGTGTTTTCCTCCGCCAATCAATACTAAAACCACTGAATCCTGACAATGTTGAATAACCATCATGTGGGACCCTGCCCGTAGACCTCCCATATAATACCCTTCTTCCCAAGGTGCTCCAACAAATCTCCCGCTCTCGGCTCTAGAAATCATATCATTTAGGACCTCATACCCTGACTCACTCACCAGCTCAATCATCCGCAGCTGAACTGCAGTAGCTGAAACAACATTTGCCCTAAACCAGGCTATAACTACTCCCAAGACATAGTCTACGATCCCAAAAGTGCAATAGATCACACAATCAGTCCTTACCGTCCGATACAGGAGATCCAAGGCGAAATGGACCTCTAAAATACTTATGCCACATCGACCCACCTGCGCTTACCCATGCTAAACCACGGTCGCCAATCCCGGCAACCAACTAACCCCGAGTTAGAATACAACCTGATCCTGGGATCACAAGCCTGCTTAATCCTTCGAGCTCGTAAACTGAAAAGGCACAATACTTGCCCTAGAAAAAGACATTCCAATCCTATCAATAAACCATTTTTAATTCCAGTTGCATAACTCCAGTTGAACACAATCATGACTCCTTTCCGGAGTCCCCGCGACTCACATCCTTTCTAGAAACTAAGGTGTTATCCTCTCCCGCTCACCCGCGAAAATATAACGAGTACAAATCGTCTTCCTGATCCAAGATAATTGTAGCCCTCTGCTCATCAGAATATGTCCTAGTAACAAGTCACAACACTGAAAAGCTTGACCAGCTCCTCCCCTGCTGTTGTTACAGCTGTTGAAGCTGTTGCGGCAGCCGTCTCAACAATGGCTACATAGCGCTCGTCAAGGTATTCAACCATAACGGTCTTGATAGACCCAAATATCTCCGAAATCTGACCCCAGACAAATCCCGATCACCTCCTCTCGGATGATCTCACCGACACGATCCACTGACAATGCTGGCCTATCCTGGCTGCCAGCTCCCGATCCTAACTCGAATCCACTCTCAAGACGTCTCGTAACCACCTTTCTAGTAACACACCAGAAAGGTCTCTGATAACCCATATAATGACAAAGAGCTAATTCCCAACCAAACCCTAGGGGTTGTGACTTCCTTGCTACGCGTATGGGTCCCGTGCTTTCAGTAGTACGGGCGCATACTACCTTCCACACCTACCCATATTTGTCTCAAGTATCATCACAACGCCCTAACAATATACATAAACATAGCAAGCACTCAATCCTCACTCCTAGAGAAATCCTAAATATCTCATAACTGGCCTCTCGGCCTCTCACAACCCACCCATCCATGAAACTTCCATCAACCCTGCAGCACTAGTGTATGCTAGCCATACATAACGCTGGACCCCATAGACTTTTGAATATTTGTAACGCCTGTGTTTCCGGGCTTGCCATTTTTAGCAATGCAATGGTCTAGGTTAATTTTTGTAACCCGTTTTGAAATAATAAGATTTTATTAATTGCGTATTATGTGTTTTGTGCTTAATTGCTTAATTATGTGGTTTGATTAATTAAGAATAAAAATAAGAGTCAAAATTTAAGTGTAAAATAAACTTGATATCTTTGAATAATGTTGTAGTAGGTGAAACGAGGTTTCCGAATATATATAGAACGCCCAAATCTGACTTCGTAGGAGGAAGTTATGATTTATCGAAGTTTCGGCTTAGCGGTATGCAGCCTGTTATACTCGATTCGAGATCAAGGGGTTTTTAGCCGAAGCAATCTAAACGAGGACTGAAGGTCTCGTTGTTGGTATCGAAGCGATAAAAAGTTAGGCGAGAACGGACGTCAAACGAAGAAATTATGAATTTATAACGAAGTTTTTCTGTCCCGGCCTATTAAAAATAAATAATAAAAATAAAGTTAAAATTAGCCGACTGAGTCTAAACCAAATTTGTAGAGCATAGTCTCACCTTCGCGTGGATATAAAGAACGTCGAAAACGGAGTTCGTATGAAGAAGATATGAATTTCCGAAGTTTATTAAATAATTTGTATTTAAATTTAATTGGAAAATCCGACATTATCCGAAGAGGAGTCATCGGACTCATCCGAAGTACGCCCCGCGTACTCGTGTACGCCCCGCGTACACCGAGGTATGTCGACACTCGCACTCGAGCACTTCGGATACGTAAGCAGTGACGTTTCGGAGCAGTACGTCCCACGTACTCCGAGGCTCCAGCCTCCTATAAATAGGATGTGAGGGCAGTCGAGTTTTTTGCTCTTTTCTCTCTTCTCTCTCCCGTTTTGCATCGATTTGCGCGCCATAAATACCCCGAAGCCTCAGTATTATTCTCGAGCCCCGAAGCAAGTCCCGAGATCTCGAAGATCCCGAGAAGTGCGGTTCCCGAGCCGAAGCTCTGCCCGAGAGAAGTTCGATTTTTGTGAAGATCTTCCAGATCTGCTGAGGATTACTACTTCTGCAAGTCGTAGTGCTGTCCGATCATCTTCTGATCAAGTGAGTGTATACTACCTTTCATAAACACGATAATAATACAAGTATGGTTCGAGTGTATTAAGTATATTGTTGTTTATATGTGTGAGTATGTAGTTACTTTCTTCTAACGCATAATTATGAAGTATTTTATACGAAATACGTGTTATGTGTATATTTTGTTGTTATGTGTGTGAATGTATATTCACTTTCTTCTATCTCATAGATATGATTTGTTTTCTATGAAATACGTGTTATGTGCCTCATCTGTTATGTGGAATATGTATTGATTAAAGCATGCTATACAGGTTTTTAAACTATGTATAAAAATGTATATTTTTATCTACTAATATGTTGGGTAGAACATGGGTAGATAGTTGGTGTGTAATAAATAGATGAGAGGCCTCGTTGTTGTTTTGATTCAGTCATCTAGCGGAGTTTAGATGACGACCACGGACTTTTCTAGACAGTCTTGTGGAACATTAGCAGGTTCGCCACCTGTAGGTGTTAATGAACTTGGGTGTTCATTCGCTGTACTCCATCCCCCTCATGGTTGCCTTATTTGACTTAGATTGCTGAGGAACCCCCGAAGCATGTGTTGTTGCCCCGATGAAATATTCTTAGACTAGGTCCCTTATGTTAGTTATCTTAGGGACATAAAGTGAGAATAACAGGAATGGGTAATTGGGTTATTGTTGGTTGGTGGAAATTAAATTTAATTATTTATTGTGGGTTGAAAACCCTATATGCTCACCAGGCTCCCAAGCCTGACCCACTCAGTTTTATTTGTATTACAGGAAGTGGCGCGAGGGCATAAGATGGATGAACCATCAAGTTGTTTTGTTTACAAGTCTGTATATGTATATATTTATTGAATGACTTGTAATGTTATCGTTTATGCTTATTGGTCTGTATCGGAACATGACACCCCGAGTTTTGATTATATAAGGAAAATACATTTCTTTTATGAAATGCTTTGGTAAACATTGTTTTATCATGTTTTGCTTTTGGAAACAAATTCCGCAACTCCTTCAAATCAAAAGGATTTACTCTGAAATTATTTTAAAAGCATGAATGAAAATCAGTCTTTTGTGGCCGAAATTTTGGGGATGTCACAGTTGGTATCAGAGCATTAGTTTAAGCGAACTCGGAATTTGTAGGATTTCTAGACTTAAACTTAGAATGCTAAGTGAAGTTTTGAGATGTGTGTCTGTTATGTTTTAGACACGAGCACTAGTTTATTTTAGGAAAGTTGCCTAAAATGCTTTATGTGCTAAATGCTATATGTTGCCATATATGATATTATTTTTTTGGATCTATGGTCTGTTGCCAACCGGATCTAGAAACTTTATGTGTGTAGGATTCTAAGCGTGCGTCTACGATATTAGAACTAGCATATAAACGTTTTGGAGTGATAAGGATGATTTGAATATCTATCGTGATTGAGGATCTAATTTCACCTTATTCGGTGTGTAGATCAAAATGGTGAGAACAAGAAGTGGAGTTGGAAATGCTGATGAAAACAGGAATCAACCACCAGTGATTGAACAAATACCTGTCGTAGCAGCAGCACCTGAGCTAATAACCATGGTTGGTGTGCAAATGATTATTCAGACGATGTTGGATCGTCAGATGGATGAAACTAGACGGTTGCTTCAACAGAATCGTGAAGAACTTTCAATTCGTGTGGAAGAGCCCGAATTAAATGAAGGGCACTCGGAAGGTGGAAACATCAGTGGGTCTGTTGGTCAAGCCAACCCACCGATAGTTAGGCAAGATAACCATGATGGAAGTAATGATGGAATGGGATGAAAGTACAAAGACTTTCTAACTTGCAAACCATCGACCTTCAATGGAAAGGAGGATCCGATTGGAGTTATGGATTGGATCTCCGAAATGGAGTTAGCCTTCATGACTTGTGGCTGCAGAGGTAAGTTGCAGACTATCTATGCAGTGCGTCAGTTCCGAGGTGGAGCCGTTTGTTGGTGGAACACTCTAGGGAAGACTTTGAGCCCTAATGAGCCACTGCAATTGTCATGGGCAGAGTTCTTGGTGCAGTTCAAGCGCAAGTTCTGCTCGGCTCAAAATCTATTGGAATTGGAGAACAAGTTTTTGGCATTGACGAAAGGCAGCATGTCAGTTGATGAATACACCAATAACTTCACCGATAAGATGGAGTTTGCCTTGCGTATCGTCCCAGATGAGCTGAAAAAGGAGGACCGGTATGCGAAGGGACTCCCATGGGAGTACGAGGTGCCGGTACGTCAGGCACATACTCTAGAGGCAGCTATCTGGGCTGCCAAGTCTGTTGAGAACATGATTAAAGGGAGAACCACCGACAAGGTTGAGGTTGGTGAGAAAAGAAATTTTGAGGGAACATCTGGTTCCGGTAAGACAGGCAAATTTTCGAAATCTTATTCAAAAAAGTTTGGAGGAAAGGGAGGCGAAGCGAAGTGGTGTGATAAGTGTAAGAAAAAGCACTTTGGGAAATGTAGCGAGGATGTAACCTGCTACAAGTGTGGAAAGGTTAGACATTTTGCCAATGAGTGTCCGAACAACAAAAGGATGTGTTTTGGTTGTAATGAAGAGGGGCACATTTTGAAAGACTGTCCGAAGAAGAAGGAGGCAGCTAGGCCCAACATTCCACCAAAGCCGAAGGCGAGAGCCATCCAGATGACACTTGAGGCCGCGAAAGATGAAGCTGATGTCGCTTCAGTTACCTTTCTCATAAACGAATTACCTGCTCAAATTTTGTTTGATTCTGGAGCCAACTACTCCTTTATTTCGCATGAGTTTGGTAGAAAGCTAGCTTTGCCTATTGATAGACTGGATAATGCTTTATTACTCGAAGTAGCTAGTGGCAAGTTTGTACCTGTTATCCATCGTATGAAAAAACATCTTAATCGACCTTAATGGGAATAAGTTTCACGAGGAATTATTGCCTATCAAACTAAATGGTTTCGACATCGTGTTGGGAATGGATTGGCTTAGCGCCAATGATGCCGAAATTTTATGCAAGAAGAAGATAGTTAAAGTAAACCCGCCTGGGAAAGATTCGTTTTTGGTGTATGGGGACAAACGGCGAGTGAATTCTGGAATCATTTCCCTAATTAAAGCCAGAAAGTGTTTGACCAAGGGATGTACATCATATTTAGCATTCGTGATTGATGCTAAGAAGGAAAAGAAGGTGATGCAGAGTATTCCAGTGGTGTGTGATTATCCGGAAGTATTTTCCGAAGATCTTCCTGGATTACCGCCTGATCGACAAGTGGAATTCCGTATTGACTTGTTACCAGGAACCACGCCAATAGCAAAAGCATCTTACCGATTAGCACCGACGGAGATGAAGGAGCTAATGATGCAGCTTCAGGAGTTATTGGACAAAGGTTTCATTAGACCTAGTTCATCGCCCTGGGGAGCTCCGGTGTTATTCGTGAAGAAGAAAGATGGAAGTATGAGAATGTGCATCGATTACAGAGAGCTGAACAAGGCAACAATAAAGAATAGATATCCGTTGCCAAGGATTGATGACCTGTTTGATCAATTGCAAGGTTCGAGCTATTTCTCGAAGATCGATCTAAGGTCAGGATATCATCAGCTAAAAGTAAGAGATCAAGATATCGAGAAAACTGCATTCAGAACTAGATATGGCCACTACGAGTTCTTGGTTATGTCGTTTGGACTAACCAATGCTCCGGCAGCATTCATGGATTTAATGAATAGGGTTTGTAATCCATTCCTTGATAAATCCGTGATAGTGTTCTTAGACGACATTCTGATTTACTCGAAAAGCCAGGAGGAGCATGGCAGACACTTGCGAGAAGTGTTGGAAGTTTTGAAGAAGGAGAAGTTGTATGCAAAGTTCTCCAAATGTGACTTTTGGATTCGAGAAGTCCAATTCTTGGGTCACATGGTCAACCAAGAAGGGATAATGGTTGATCCAGCAAAGATTGAAGCTGTAATGAAGTGGGAACAACCGAAAAGTCCCACGGAGATTCGAAGCTTTTTAGGATTAGCCGGATATTACCGCAGGTTTATCCAGGGCTTTTCTTCGATTGCTACTCCATTATCAGCTTTGACCCACAAAGGAGCTACTTATGCTTGGAGTGATAAGCATAAAGAAGCATTCGAGAAGCTAAAGAAGAAGCTATGCGAGGCACCGATACTTTCTCTACCCGATGGAGTTGAAGACTTCGCTGTTTATAGCGATGCGTCTGGTGTTGGATTGGGCTGTGTTCTGACCCAAGGAGAAAAGGTGATAGCATATGCGTCTCGACAGCTGAAAGAGCATGAAAAGAATTACCCGACTCATGATTTGGAGTTGGCAGCGGTAGTTTTCGCTCTGAAAATATGGAGGCATTACCTCTATGACACGAAGTGCAAACTTTTTACTGATCATAAGAGTCTCCAATATCTCTTTAACTAGAAGGAATTGAATATGAGGCAACGACGCTGGCTAGAATTACTTAAAGACTACGACTGCGAGATACTTTACCACCCTGGTAAAGCTAATGTTGTTGCTGATGCTCTCAGTTGGAAAGTCAATCTTGAAAGGAAAAGGCCAAGAGCGTTGAGAATTGAAGTTGTCTCGACCATTGTGGAATGTATAAAGAAAGCTCAAGAGGAAGCTTCTGAGAAAAATGACCGAAAGGAGGAACGTTTGGGTAAAACGTTGGTGTTTGGTACAAACGGTCATGGACTAAAGGTATTCCAAGATCAGATTTTGATACCTAAGTCAGGAGGAATTAGGGATCTTCTGATGGAAGAAGCTCACAAAACCATGTACTCAATTCATCCTGGTAGCACTAAAATGTATAGGGACCTGAAACCCTACTACTGGTGGCCGACGATGAAGCTTGATGTTGCAAAGTATGTGGTCGAGTGTGTGACTTGTGCGAGAGTCAAGACACAACATCAGAAACTGTACGGGAGTTTAGAACCATTGCCTGTGCCTATGGGTAAGTGGGAAGACATTGCTATGGATTTTGTCACTAAACTGCCCAGAACAAAGAATAGTCACGACATGATTTGGGTGGTCGTTGATCGATTCACTAAGAGTGCGCATTTCATAGCAGCCAAGGAGAAATGGTCTATGGAAAAGCTTGCGAATTCTTATGTGAAGGAAATTGTGAGGCTTCACGTTGTTCCGTTAACGATTGTATCGGATCGTGATAGCCGTTTCACCTCAAGGTTTTGGAAAAGTCTACAAGAGGAAATGGGTACCAAGTTATGTATAAGCACAGCTTACCATCCGCAGACTGATGGTCAGAGTGAAAGAACGATACAAACACTTGAAGATATGCTGAGAGCATGTACCTTGGAATTCCTAGGTAATTGGGATGAACATTTACCTTTGGTAGAATTTTCCTATCATAATAGTTTCCACTCGAGCATTAAGATGGCACCATATCAAGCTTTGTATGGACAAAAATGTCGTACGCCGTCTTTTTGGCTTGAGGCTGAGGAAAAGCAGTTTATGGGACCAGAGATGGTTCATCAAACTGCTGAAAAGTTGAAAATAATTAGGGAAAGAATGTTAGCAGCTCAGGATCGTCAAAAGAGCTATGCTGACAAAAAGCGAAGATCGATGACTTTTGAGGTTGGAGATTCGGTTTTGCTTAAAGTCTCGCCGTGGAAGGGACTTATAAGATTTGGTAAAAGGGGAAAGTTGAGTCCAAGGTTTATTGGACCGTTTAAAGTTCTTCAGAGGGTTGGAAACCAAGCTTACAAGCTCGAATTACCCGAAGAATTGAATGGAATTCACAACACTTTTCATGTGTGTTATTTGAGGAAGTTCACAGGAGAAGTTCCCAATATAATTCCAATTTATGAATTGAGAATTGATGAAAGCAAAAGGTTAATTGAAGAACCAGAGGCAATTGTTGACCGAAAGACTAAGAAGTTGCGACGCAAAATGGTTGGGTTAGTGCTTGTCCGATGGAAATACACGAATGGGCCGAATCTCACCTGGGAGACGGAGAGTGACATGTTGAGTCGCTATCCGCATTTGTTTGTTGATGTGTGATTTCGGGGATGGAATCATTCTAAGGTGGAGAGAATTGTAACGCCTGTGTTTCCGGGCTTGCCATTTTTAGCAATGCAATGGTCTAGGTTAACCTTTGTAACCCGTTTTGAAATAATAAGATTTTATTAATTGAGTATTATGTGTTTTGTGCTTAATTGCTTAATTATGTGGTTTGATTAATTAAGAATAAAAATAAGATTCAAAATTTAAGTGTAAAATAAACTTGATATCTTTGAATAATGTTGTAGTAGTTGAAACGAGGTTTCCAAATATATATAGAACGCCCAAATCTGACTTCGTAGGAGGAAGTTATGATTTATCGAAGTTTCGGCTTAGCGGTATGCAGCCTGTTATACTCGATTTGAGATCGAGGGGTTTTTAGCCGAAGCAATCTAAACGAGGATCGAAGGTCTCGTTGTTGGTATCGAAGCGATAAAAAGTTAGGCGAGAACAGACGTCAAACGAAGAAGTTATGAATTTATAACGAAGTTTTTCTGTCCCGGCCTATTAAAAATAAATAATAAAAAAAGTTAAAATTAGCCGATGGAGTCTAAACGAAAGTTGTAGAGCATAGTCTCACCTTCACGTGGATATAAAGAACGTCGAAAACGGAGTTCGTATGAAGAAGATATGAATTTCCGAAGTTTATTAAATAATTTGTAATTAAATTTAATTGGAAAATCCGGCATTATCCGAAGAGGAGTCATCGGACTCATCCGAAGTACGCCCCGCGTACACTGAGGTATGTTGACACTCGCACTCAAGCACTTTGGATACGTAAGTAGTGACGTTTCGGAGCAGTACGCCCCGCGTACTCCAAGGCTCCAGCCTCCTATAAATAGGATGCGAGGGCAGCCGAGTTCTTTTGCTCTTTTCTCTCTTCTCTCTCCCGTTTTGCATCGATTTGCGTGCCATAAATACCCCGAAGCCCCGGTATTATTCTCGAGCCCCGAAGCAAGTCCCGAGATCCCGAAGATCCCGAGAAGTGCGGTTCCCGAGCTGAAGCTCTGCCCGAGAGAAGTTCGATTTTTGTGAAGATCTTCCAGATCTGCTGAGGATTATTACTTCTGCAAGTCGTAGTGCTGTCTGATCATCTTCTGATCAAGTGAGTGTATACTACCTTTCATAAACACGATAATAATACAAGTATGGTTCGAGTGTATTAAGTATATTGTTGTTTATATGTGTGAGTATGTAGTTACTTTCTTCTAACGCATAATTATGAAGTATTTTATACGAAATACGTGTTATGTGTATATTTTGTTGTTATGTGTGTTAATGTATATTCACTTTCTTCTATCTCATAGATATGATTTGTTCTCTATGGAATACGTGTTATGTGCCTCATCTGTTATGTGGAATATGTATTGATTAAAGCATGCTATACAAGTTTTTAAACTATGTATAAAAATGTATATTTTTATCTACTAATATGTTGGGTAGAACATGGGTAGATAGTTGGTGTGTAATAAACAGATGAGAGGCCTCGTTGTTGTTTTGATTCAGTCATCTAGCAGAGTTTAGATGACGACCACGGACTTTTCTAAACAGTCTTGTGGAACATTAGCAGGTTCGCCACCTGTAGGTGTTAATGAACTTGGGTGTTCATTCGTTGTACTCCATCCCCCTCATGGTTGCCTTATTTGACTTATATTGCTGAGGAACCCCCGAAGCATGTGTTGTCGCCCCGATGAAATATTCTTATAATAGGTCCCTTATGTTAGTTATCTTAGGGACATAAAGTGAGAATAACGGGAATGGGTAATTGGGTTATTGTTGGTTGGTGGAAATTAAATTTAATTATTTATTGTGGGTTGAAAACCCTATATGCTCACCAGGCTCCCAAGCCTGACCCACTCAGTTTTATTTGTATTACAGGAAGTGGCGCGAGGGCATAAGATGGATGAACCATCAAGTTGTTTTGTTTACAAGTCTGTATATGTATATATTTGTTGAATGACTTGTAATGTTATCGTTTATGCTTATTGGTCTGTATCGGAACATGACACCCCGAGTTTTGATTATATAATGAAAATACATTTCTTTTATGAAATGCTTTGGTAAACATTGTTTTATCATGTTTTGTTTTTTGGAACAAATTCCGCAACTCCTTCAAATCAAAAGGATTTACTCTGAAATTATTTTAAAAGCATGAATGAAAATCAGTCTTTTCTGGCCGAGATTTTGGGGATGTCACAATATTCGATCCTACCCTAAGCCAAAATCAATAAGAATAGAACACAAGGCCAAATCAAACATTCTCAGGCTATAAGATCTTAATTATATATAGTCGTCATGCATACAAGTAACCACAACGATGATGTCAATCTCATATAAGGAGACCCTAGCCTAGCAGGCATCATGTAATCATGCAATTCTATCACGCAATTCCTGAAGATCCCTAGCCTAATACTAGCATGCTATTCTAACATATCACATAATCAAATCACTATATGGTATTTTGGGGTCTACTTACTGGCTCTAACTGATCGTACACCTTGCATCCTCATTTACTTATTTTGGAAACCATTTAAAAATTCATTTTAAAATCCTTTCCTTAATTTGAGACTAGATTCACACGAGTGTTCCTCCAATTCACTCAAACCAAGGCTCTGATACCAACTTGTAACACCCATAAAATTCAAGCCAAAATTAAACTTTTTAACACATTTTAAAACCATTAAGTTATTACAGGTTGTTTTCAAAATAGTTTAGACATCAGAGTATTCCCAGAATCAATCATGAAAATATGAGGAGGCGCACGATCACGCCTTCGCCTTCCCGCAATCATCTGAAGTGCCTGAAACAAAATCAACAACTATAACCCCGAAGCTTAGTGAGTTTCCCCAAAATACCAACGCCATACAAACATAACCATATCATATAACCAATACAAAACAGGATGCTTAATGAGTCATCAGCTTGACTGGACCGCCTCACAGGCCTTCAGTCTATCTGGACTGCTCTTCGAGCCTTCGGCACGTCTGGACCGCCACGCAGGGTCTACAGCCTATCCGGACCGCTCGTCGGGTATGTTAGCCTACAACACAAAGCAGGACCGCCTCAACCCAACCCTCAATCAAACAAACATGTGCACATAAATATCATACGCTAGCTCATTCCATATAACAGTCAAACAGATCTAACACATCACCAATCATAGCAACATCCCAATAACCGGGATACATACCTAACCGGTTACTAACATAGCATCATCCTATAACCAGGACAATCATGAGCACATAGACATCATATAACACTAGCATGTATATATATAACAGTCAAACCGATCTAACAGATCACAAAGCATAGCAACAATCCTATAACCAGGATATCGACCTAACAGGTCACTAACATAGCATCATCCTATATACGTGGATACCGACCCAACCGGGTCACTAAAGCATAGCATATCACCATCCTAACTACCAGGATATAAATCTGTAAGCATAACATGCAATAATCTGAATACAATCCATAAAGGGTCGGCCTTGGTGCCTTAGACCCTGTTGATATAGTGAGGAGAGCTCACCTGCCACTGCTGAAGTCCCGCAAGTACACTCCTGTTGCTGATTGATAGATTTCCGAACTGTCAACATCAAACAATACCCAATTAATAATTGGGTTCCAAGCCCAAAGTCCAACTCACACTCCAAAAGCCCAAAAGTCAACTAATGGGCCAAGGCCCAACATATGGCCCAATCTTCCAAATTGGGCCCAAGTCCTCACATGGGACTTATCCTAAAGCCCATCTAATTACTTTGGTCCATTAACTTGTTCTTGGATGATCCATCAATAGTCTAACCACCAAAACCCTATAGGAAGGCTCAAGGCCCAAGTGAAATTAGGGTTTCACATAAAATGACAAGTAGGGTTAAGTGTTTCTCACTTAATCCATTAAGTCCCTTACTTTACTAAATAAGTCATATGGTGTGATTGGGCTTAATATACAATTCTTTTCCAATGGCCCAAATGTGGGTCCCGATAAGTCCAAGCCCATAATCCTAAAATTAGGGTTTTCACATGAAATGATGATTAGGGTTAAGTGTTTCTAACATAAACCATTAAGGACTTAATCCAATAAGTCTAATATTGACTTAGGTTAATTTGCCAATGATTATTATTTAATATTTCAAGTTATTAAATAATTCTTGTGTGTGTCCCTATCAATTTCCAAAATTAGGTTTTCATGGCATTAGGGTTTTCCAAATCCTAATTAGGGTTTCCAACCCAATACTATCCCATTAATCAAATGGTTGGGCTTTTAGGTGACTTTGGGCCTCATTGGGCCCATTAAGGTTTTATTAGGTCAATTAGGGTTTCCTTGGGCCCATTAGGGCTCCATTGGGCCCACTAGGCTTTCATGCATCCCAAACGAATCAACACGACATGGCAAAGCACACCGCCACCCGACATGGCGGCTGGTGGCGGCAGCCACCACCTCACGATGGTGGTTATGGATTTTTCTATTATTATTTCAAGCACCAATAACAATAATACACACAATAACCCAAAATAAACTTCCCATAACTACACCCACCGCCACCTTGTGGCAGCAAACGGTGGTAGAGAGTGGCAGCCACCACCTCACGGTTGTGGTGGTGGCCCTCTTGTGACTCCAGCCACACACTATTCTGATCGCGAGATAAGCCCAGCCACCCACCTGGCGGCGGTGACACCAGAATTCCGACAGCAGCTCCATTATCGGCGGCGACCACCGCTAGCAGCGGCCCGAACAGAACGGAGAGAGAGAGAGAGAGAGAGAGAGAGAGAGAGAGATTCCATTCACGGCAGGGTGGTTGTCGTGCCCGTCACAGCAGTGGCCACGACGTCTGTCGTTGGTCCTCGACTTGGTGGTTATCGATCTTGTCGTCGGCAGCTCCGTTATCGGCAGCCATGGTAGCAACAATGGCACTACGACTGGAGGCGGTTTTGCGCAGCGGAGGCAACCACATGCTGGAAGGGAGTCGTCGACACGGGCCACTGGAACAACATCGATGACATCACAAGTGGCTACGGACGGCATTGGTTGGCTTTGTTGATCGGAAACACAAGAGCAATGGGTGGTGGTGCGGCGCCAGAGTCGAAGAAGGAGGAAGAAGAGGGTAATGGCGGCTGGGGGGAACAAGAGTGGAGCGGGTGGTGACGATTGCATCATATCCGATCTAGGGTTAGGGTTTGAGAAGGTAGTGGGTTTTATACCCCGACTCCCTTATAACATTTTCCCATAACGACAGAACCAGCCCCTCCATCTTGTTTTTCCTTCAAATTTGATCCAATTGTTACCAAATTGCCCTTCCTATGCAAATCCCTTTTCAAGTTAGGTCCAAAACTTACCATTTAGTCTCCACTTCCATAAATCTTTATAAATTAAATCCCAAAATTATAGTTTAGCCCCTGGAGATTCAAATCTTGTCATTTGGCTTCCTGAAAACGACTCCCAAATAATTATTATCAGATTTTGGACTATCATAACATATGATAATAATAAAAATCGCTTCTCGGGGTTCTGGGTTTATTATTAAATTATTATATTTAAATGGGATGTTACACCAAGCATTGTAGTGTGAGACCTCTCATTCGAAGAATTCTCTAGTTATAGTGATATGTGATGGTATTCGCGAGCTCATTAGAGGAAGTTAGTGGGAGTTCCTTCTGCAGCTGATGGCGGAGAGTGGTATGGAGTTTTCCCTATGAAAACCTAGCATGAGATCTAGTGCTAAGAGCCTTATCTGTGAGGGGAGGTTATATGGATTTAGAGTAACGTGGTTGAGCCAAAGCAATTTTTGAGGAAAGTACAAATAGATGTAGAAGGTAGTATGGGCCCGTACTACTAGAAGCAGAGTATCCATACTCGATTCAAGGAGAGTTGCGATTAAATTAGGGAGCTTGTAGAGTTGTGATTCCTTCGATATACATACATACATATATATATATATATATATATATATATATATATATATATCAATGTGTATGTTTTGGTGGTTTATGTGGTCTATTTTCAGTATTGTGGTATTACAGGGCAGACCTATCAACAACTCTAGTGCCGGGGAGGGTTCAGGATCATGATCTGGAGTTGGGTAGCTCGTTAAGCAGACTAAGGAGTTTCTCTCGTCAAAGATTACTCATAGGATTCTTGATCAAACTCATGTGATCTTCGCCTCGGTCAAGGAGGGTATCCTAAAGGTTTTGGAGGAGTGATTAAGCTCGTTCTGTTATGAGATTATGGCATTAGCAGGAGATTGATCTTTGACATTCAGGGAGTTCCGGGCTTGTGGAGCTACAAATTATTATGAGGTGAAGGACCCCTTTGCGAGTGGGCATTGGTTAGGCGGATGTTGCTAACGTTTTCCGTACCAGTCACTGTCCTGAGGGGGACAAGGTAAAATTAGCTTCCTACCTTTTGAAGCACAGGGTGCAAGACTGGTGGGAGGAGGTTGGGTGCACTAGGTGATGATGCGGTTTATGTGATGTCATGGGATGATTTATCGACTTGGTTTCGAGCTGAGTTTGCACCAATAATCAAGGTGCAACAGTTGACACGAGAGTTCCAGGATCTCCGCCAGACTACAGAGACGGTGACTGAGATCACTACGATGTTCACGGAGAGGGCACCTATGGTTCCACAGTATGTGGCAGATGAGGAGATGAAGAAGGACCGATATCATGAGATCTTAAGGAGCGACATTCGGCAATTTCTAAGCCGATCCATCTTCTCGAGCTTGGGAAAGGGAGATTGACCTGGAGATGGATAGGAAGAAAAAGCCAGATAAGGTTCAGACATCAGGGGGTTCGGGCAAGATGACCAAGGTATCGGATTCCAGATGGAGGGGCCATTAGGGCCGTAGCAGCTATGTCAAATGCAGCAGGACGCACGAGGCACCGTGTAGGAGTGGCATTGGTGGTGGTTTTGGCTGCTTTAAGTGTATTCGGACAGGTCATTATAGCAGGGATTGTACTGCTACCACCACCCAGGGATTAGACCTATTTTTTTTTCATTGTAATCAGAAGGGCCACAAGAAGGCCCAATTTCCGCGTTTAGCTGCAGTAGAACCGGTGTCAGCACCCGCTCCTGCGACTCTTCGGATTAGAGACGACTGTTAGGGCCAGGAAGATACGCCTGCAGCTAAGAGCAGGGCTTTCTAGCTGATGGTGGAGGAGGCACATGTAGCTCCCGATGTGGTGACGGGTATGTATCTTCTCCTTATGTCTTTATTTATATTGAATTGCCTACTTATTTTTATGTGTTTTATTTCTAGGATCGTTCTTCGTGAATGGTAATTCTGCTTTAGTATTGTTTGATTTGGGGGCTACCCGGTCTTTTATATCACTTGTGCTTAGCAAGAGATTTTCTAGAGCTCTGGGGGATCTGGATTGTCCTCTTGATGTTGAGATTGCTGATGATAGGACAGTTTAGGTTGTGAGGGTTCACTGGGGTTGTGTTCTTCAGTTATTCAGCGAGCAGTATCTAGTTGATTTGGTTCCCATTCCTCTGCGTGGGAACAAGGATATCGTGGGCATGGATTGGTTGAGCCCTAATGGGGAAATGATTCACTGTGAGTAGCAGTTAGTTCAGGCTCGGACCCCAAGTGGGGGAGAGTTCGTTATTCATGGTGAGAGACTGCAGCGTGGGCCAATTTTGTGTTCTGCAGCGAGGGTTGGATGCTATCTTCTTCAGGGTTGCTCGAGTTTTTTCGCCTATGTCATGGATTCCCGGGATAAGGGTAATGCGACCATGGATGATGTGTCGATTGTGCAGGATTATTCAGATGTGTTTCCAGAGGATTTTCCTGGGGTGCCTCCAGAAAGGCAGGTGAAGTTCATGATTGATCTGGTTTTAGGTGCAGATTAGAGAGCCAAAGCACTGTATTGGTTGGTTCCTCCCTTGATGCAAGAGTTGTCTACACAGCTGCAGGAGCTGTTAGACAATAGATTTATTAGACCGATCAGTTCACCTTAGGGAGCACCTATTCTGTTTATGAAGAAGAAGGATGGGTCTCAACATATGTGTATCGACTACCGGGAGTTGAATAAGGTAATAGTGAAGAACCGTTATCCCCTCCCGAGGATCGATGATCTTTTCGACCAGCTTCAGGGAGCATCTTGGTTCTCCAAGAATTATTTGCATTCGGGTTATCATCATATTTGGGTCAGGGATGAGGATGTGCAGAAGACAGCCTTCCCGACTCGATATCGTCTTTATGAGTTCGTGGTGACGCCTTTTGGGCTCACCAATGCTCTAGCTGCGTTCATGGATCTCATGAACCGCATGTGCAGACTGATGCTGGATTGGTATGTGATAGTATTTATTGATGACATCTAGGTTTATTCCAAAGTACATGAGGGAAGTCCTGGAGACTTTGAGGAGGGAGAGACTTTTCGCAAAGTTCTCCAAGTGCGAGTTCTTGTTGCGCGAGGTGCAGTTTCTGGGGCACCTTGTCAACTAGAAGGGTATTTTGGTCGATCTAGCCAAGGTTGAGGCCGTTATACAATGGGAGGTTCTGAGATCTGCATGTCAGATTTCAAGTTTTCTTGGTTTGGCAGGTTATTCTCGGAGATTCATCCAGTATTTCTCCAAGATCGTTGTTCCATTGACCCGACTGACCAAGAAGTCAATGACATTTCGTTGGGGGCCTGAGTAGTAGGCAACTTTTGAGACTCTTAGACAGCGGTTGTGTGAGGCGCCGATTCTGACCCTACCTAAGGGTGTCGATGACTTTGTGGTTTATTAGGATGCTTCGATCTCCGTTCTGGGGGCAGTTTTGATGCAGCGATATCGTGTGATTGATTACGCTTCGAGGCAGCTGGAGCCTCATGAGGTGAATTATCCGACACATGATTTGGAGTTGGGGGTCGTGGTTTTTGCCCTCAAGATTTAGCGGCATTACCTCTATGGGGTCCGTTGTTCTCTTTACACGAATCACAAGAGCTTGAGGTATCTGATGGATCAGCCGAATTTGAACATGAGGCAGCGTCGTTGGTTGGATGTGGTGAATGATTATGATTGTGAGATCCTTTATCACCCGGGGAAGGCCAATGTGGTGGCTAATGCTCTCATCCTCAAGGCAGTCACAAATTCGATCAGAGATATATGTTTGAGGATGACGGTGATTACTCCATTATTGGAGCGGATTCGTGAGCCTCAGGTAGAGGCTATGAAGGAAGAGCACTGGAAGAGTGAGCGCATTGTGGGTCAGGTGGCTACCTTCAATTATGATAGTCATGGTTTGGTGACTCTGCATCAACGAGTATGGGTTCCTTGTTAGGGCGGTGTACTCCAGATTCTAATGGAGGAGGCCCGAAATTTGAGGTTCTCCATTCATCCCGAGGTGACAAAGATCTATAGGGATCTTCGTCCTGATTATTAGTAACCCTGCATGAAGCGGGATGCGGCATGGTATGTTGAGCGGTGCCTGACTTGAAGGAAAGTCAAGGCCGAGTATCAGCATCCTCACGACAAGATGAAGCCGTTGGAGATTCCCATATGGAAATGGGAAGACATCATTATGGATTTTATCACGAAGCTTCCTAGGACTATGTGCGGAGTGGATTCTATTTGGGTTATCGTGGATCGTTTGACCAAGATCACGTATTTCATCCCGATCCAAAAGAGTATTTCTGCAGAGAAGTTAGCTGAGATTTATATCAAGGAGGTGGTGACACGTTATGGGGTGCCGGTATCAGTGATTTTAGACATGAATGTTCTCTTTACTTCCAGGTTCTGGAAGCGGTTTGATGAGGAGTTCGCACTCGTCTCCATTTTAGTATAACATTTCATCCGTAGACCGATGGTCAGAGTGATCGGACTATTCAGACCCCTGAGGATATGCTGCATTCATGTATGTTGGATTTCGGTGGGAGTTGGGATACGTATCTTCTGTTAGCAGAATTTTCATAAAACAACAGTTATCACACCAGTATTTATCGACCTCTTTTTGAGATGCTCTTCGGGAGGAAGTGCAGGACCCTGATTTGTTGGGGTGAGGTCGGTTAGCGAGTCACAGGGAGTACCGATATGGTGCTCAAGACCACTGAGTTGATTCAACAGGTTCGAAACAGGCCCCAGACAACTCAGAGTCGGTAGAAGAGTTACGCTGACAGGCGTCGATCGGAAATGGAATTTCAGGTGGGGAATATGGATCACCTGAAGGTGTCACCTTGGAAAGGTGACATCCGATTAAGGAAGTTGGGCAAGCTGGGCTCCAAGTATATTGGTCCCTTCAGGGTTTTGGCTCGAGTTGGCCGGGTTGTGTATCGTCTAGATCTTCCAGCCGAGCTCAGTCAGATTCATAGCATGTTTCATGTCTCTCAGTTGCAGAAGTGTTTAGTAGATGATTCCGCATTTGTACCATTGGAGGATATTCAGTTGGATGACCTCCTGAATTATATTGAAAGACCGGTGTCAATTTTAGATTGGAAGACGAAAACCTTGAGGAACAAGGTTGTAGAGGTGGTGAAGGTGTAGTGGCTGTACCGAAAGGGGTCAGAGTGGACTTAGGAGCCCGAGGATGAGATGAGAAAATATTATCCAGAGTTGTTCGGGGCGGTGGACTTCGAGGACGAAGTCTAATTCAAGTGGGGGAGAATTGTAACACTTGAATCTTTGTAAGTTTCTCTTTTGCCCTTACATTATTTAAATTTTCATATTTGCTCCTTGAGTTGTACGTGGGGCGTACCACAAGGTACGCCTAGCGTACAAGCTGTAAAACAAGCACGCGGGGCGAACCAAGTAGTATACTTAGCGTACTCATGCGAGGGTTTGATTGTGGATCCGAAGGTGTACGTTGGGCATACAGAAGTGTACGCGGGGTATGCGTAAGGATTTTGGAAACCCTAATTTCCAACGTTAGACACTATATAATCATACTTATGGACTTGACACCCTCATTTATTCAACCTCCTCGTCCTCCCAACCCTATACTCGAAACCCTAACTCCATAGTTGATTGTTCTTGAGCTTAGAAGGTCTTTGGGTGCATTTTTAGTGTTTTGAAGGAATGAGATCATCTTGCACCTTTATTGGAAGAGTGGGAGCTTGTAGATCCGGGTTATCATCTTTTGGCATTCATTTGAAGTATAAAATCTGAACTTGTTGTGTTATAGCTGAGATCTCCTTTGCTTGAGTTTTGGACCCATTTTGGTCCCATAAATGAGATCTTGTGGATTATTATCATTTCTAAAGCTTAGAGTTGCTACTCTTGGTGTTCTTTTGGTCTTAAAGTCATAAGTTGCCATCTTAGAAGCTTAGAAGCATCCATGCATGAGTTATGGCCATTATATTGAAAGTAGAATGTTATAAATCAAAGTTGGGATCTTTTAGGGCATGCAAAGTCACCAAGTCAGTGACTTTATGGTTCTAGATACTCTTTGGGACTCAGATCTGTGTTGTGGGCCATTAGACTTGAGCATTAAGAGCTTAATGGAAGAAATGGCTTAATAGAGGAGTACGCTGGGCGTACAAGCCAATACGTGCAGCGTACAAGCCATGCAGCGAGTACGCTTAGTGTATAGCTAAGTATGCCCTGCATACCCAAACAGTTTGGGCTTCGCATCTTAGGGCCTCGGATTGCGCCACTTCTTTAGACTTTGTTTCTTTGGGCCTTTTTGGTCCATTTGAAATCAAGCTTTTGGGCTAAGGAAATTTTTGGGCTTTATGGTAAGGCCCAATTTGGAAAATTAAGTCGTAAGTGGGCCTTAGTTGATCTATTGGTTTTGGGCCTTTTGGGTTTATGGATTTGGGACTCAGTTTTGGCTCAAGGTAGGCCCAGGGTAAAATGGTCATTTTTCCCCAAGTATGGATTATGGGCTATAAATTGGAACCCAAGTGTTAATTGGGTGTTATTTTGTATTGATAACTCGGGGAGTCGTCAGGGCAACAACTATGAATTTCTTTTAGTGAGCTTCAGCATTTGAGGTAAGTTTCCTCACTGGGTTAGCGGGTCTAACACACCAATGTCGTGTTAGGTTTTAAGCACTATAACACTCCTATGGTGCACATGCAACACCAATAGCTTTGGATCTATGTTTTCTCTAATTATACATGCAATAAAATTTCCAAAGCTTGAAGCATACAACTAGCATACAATTTTGGTACATTAATCATAAAATCAAGTTAGAAGAATACCTCTTTATTGTAGCTTATAGTTTTGGCCTTTCAAGAGCTTAGCACATCAAATGTGATGCCTCAAATGGTTCAAAAACACCATGAACATGTTGGGTTTTGAGCATTTTAACACTCCTAAGTGTACATGCAACCCTAAATACCTTGGATCTATGTTTTCTCTATTATACATGCAAATATGAACTTCCAAGGTATTATCCTAATCTAGCATACAAAATAATGAATATAACAAGATAGAATACATACCTCTTTGATGTAGAAAGTCTTCATGAAGCTTGAGTGCCTAGTGCCCCAAGTGTGACACCTCAAATGGTTCACACAACACCAAATACACTTGGAATAACTTGAGAGAAACTTGAACACTCCTTGAAATCGTCTAGCCCTCACACTCACACATAGTGCCCGATTTCTTGAGCCATGGGATTCTTTTATATGGTGGCTATTAGGGTTACACCATGTAACTCATGACTTTACCCATTCCTTATGCTCCATGGATTTTAACCTCCATGGAGCATCCATGGGTCACCCCATGGACTTAGTCCAACATAAGGAATCTTGGATTACAAGCCCACATATATAAGAATGAATGATTTACACAATCAACCCATATATCTAATTAGTCTCCTTTTGATCACTTAATTAATTCCAAATTAATTCTTGATCAATACTAATTAAATAACCTTATTAATATAGTAGAACTTATAATATATTAACAAACCTTAAGTGTTATTTCTCTCATTTTAGTCTATCCAAATGCATGATGCCATGCAACCCAAATGGACCATGCCGGGTCGGGTCAAGTCTTACCAATTATAGTTATAGACTTAGACATTAATCCAACAGTCTCCGACTTGGATAAGTCTAAAACTACTATTGCGTATGACTTCAAGAACTAACTGGCAATCGTAGCTCTCAAAAGCTTCTGTCGAACTCTGACCTTGTAGATGAACTCTAACCTTTGTCAATGACTTGTCCATTAGATAAGGGATCATATATTCCTCCATTCTAGATATCATATGGACTGAGACATGGATTATAATCATTCTCTCTGTCCATTTGTTGTTTCCCGATTTCTGATTTATGAAGACTGACTAACTGAACAAATCAAATCAGTCCTGGCCCGGCCGAGCACTTCCATTTGTCATCATCAAATCATCGAGGGGCCCATAGATATTGCTTTTATCCCGAAGGTAAAAGGAATGGATAAACTTCGACTCATATGGCTTGTTCTACTACTTGTTGAATCATACACAAAGGCACGTTTTATAACACCGAGTTATCGAATGCATTTTCGTGCAATCAATGTACAACCAACTCATAGTAACAACCCATATCTCTAGGTTTGAAGAATATAAGATATTATCGTCTCATGATCACTCGTGATAAAATCCATGAAGTGATTCCAATGAGCGCGGGTTGAATCCAATACTAAGAACTTATGAGCACTCATAAGTGTTGTAGCCCTTTTTCCAACATCTTAGACCTCTACAAGCCAACCCATGACAGTCTTGATTCATATCTACTTCCAACATATGATCGACTGTGGATGGTTTGAATAACTTAGTCAATCCGGAAGAATAACCTAGTTTATTCTGGAAGTCAAAACATGCAAAATGAAACACAAGAACAATTGAATACAATATGGTATCAAAACCTATGAACATAAATAAAACACCTTTTATTTATCACCATATGATTACACATTATTCATTGTATACTGTTTCAGCTATTAACTTTATTCTTGAATTTAAAACAATAGTTGTCCCATGCTCCAAGCATGTACACTATGTTTCCTAAACACTAGTCATGTCATACACCAAGTATGCATAGTATGTTTGTCTATGATCTTTACTTTGTGAAATAGATCAATTGAACATAACTCCAATGATCATCTTTTCACAGTCCCAAATCCTTACTGCAAATGCAAAAATTCCAAATTAATGTGATTTACTGAAATCTGTTAGATTCTAAACTTATATGCATTGATCCTCTTGTAATGATTTTGCACAAAGTCACAAGGACTTGACAACAAACATTACAAAGTATTCCAAAGGAGATCAACTCCTTGGAAACATCCTTCTTGCATTAAGTTTCCTTAATCTTACATAGATTGAAAATTCTAACTTTGAAACATTTCCAGATTCATTTTGACTATCACTTCTGAACAAGAGTTGCCTCCTTACAGATTATGTGAATATGGTCCTTCCAGAATTATCACTATACTTCCAACTGTCCTTGAGCACCCAATCTTTGGTAAAACTTAGATTGTCCTCGATAATTGATTAATCCTTTTAGTCATATCCAATTCTAGACCTTTTCCCTTCTTAATGCCCCAGGCATTTGGAAAATTTTAGAAAGGATGAATATAGCACATGTAATCGATCCTAAATCCGAAGCATATGGGACACGATTCATGATGTCTCACGTAAAGACTAAACCAGTCTTTTGCTATAACACTTCCATTTCTATTTGCCAAGTTCTCATAATTCAGATTATGAAAAGGGATGTCGTAATCATAATTGAATTTTAGAACGCAAATAATGGACCCATATATAGAATTTTCTTATGTTGAGCCATTCCAACATGAAATTCATATATATATCCTTGACTAAATACGATAAAAACCTCAATATAAGCTTTTAGATTTGAGATGAAGTATAATTTCCTCTCCTTTAATTATAGCAAAACAACTCTTTCCCAATTGAAACTTTTGTTTTCTATAACTAACATTGCTAACTTGAAATACTTATCATAATTATCATGCTCCCACTAACATGATGATTATTAGCATGACACTTATACTCCCACTAGCTTTGACATGTACTCAGAAATCAGCTGACTTTCTTACCAAAGTTCAAATTTCTGATACTAGATTGTTTTGATTAAACTTTATCAAAATCATACACCTTCCCTTAGATAGCTCATAGGTGTGTCTAAACAATTATGAAGAGGGATGTCGTAATCATAATGGCTAGACCTTTTTGCCAATTCTCACAAGTCCAGGTTAGTGTTCCGGTTAACCACACACGCTCCACTAATGACTTTGAGAATGCAAATATCGCAATTGCTATCTAGCTAAAATCTACTTAGTGAAAGTGTTTCCTCACCATCATTTTCATGAATCCGAGAGAAACCTTATGACACTTATATTTTTATGGTGTATGAGTTCCTACTCATATGAATTTGTCAAAACCATAATCACAAGACAAGGATAATGACAAATCCAAACTCATATGGATTGAACTCAATCTTAATTTCTTGCCACCTGGCAGCTCAAGGACCTGCCATTGCTTCCAAGTTGTTGTGCAACCAATTGAGTGATGGGTTTTGGTCATAAGACATCATATGTGCTCATACAAACCCTAATGCTTGGATCTAGGTTTCTCTATTGTACATGCAAGTTATCCAAGGCTATAAACCCTAATTCTAGCATATGGAAATCGATATTAACATATAAATGGGTTTAAGATGTTACCTTGATTGTTATATAGCAATAACAATCCCAATTCCTCCTTGTATTGACTTTAGAAAGGCGTAGAGTCACAAGTGTCACTCCTCTAATGGCTTACAAACACCAAGAGCAAATGGAGAAGGTATAAAGAGAGAGGAGAGGTATAATAATTCGTCTCTAAGACCTCTTGGGAAGGCATGGACGAATTCATGAGCCTTAGGGGTCTTTATATAGGTGTAGAGATTAGGGTTTTAGTCCTTATCCTTATCTAGTTGCTTGCCCACCAAGTAACCATAAGATAAGCCTTGAAAACCCTTATCCTTTATCCTTTGGATGATTTCAAGGATCCTTATCTCCTTGAATTCGTTCAACCAATATTTAGGATAACCATTACCATATTTTGTAACTATCACATAGTTACAATTCAGCCCCTCTAGTTTAATTAATTACACTTGATCACAAAAATAATTCTTAATTAATTATTGAACAATATTAATTAAACAAATATGATTTCACCTTTAATATATTACTCTTATAACATATTAATAAATCATAATAATCTCTCTCTCAATTTATTTCTTCAATCAAGTTGCTTTGGTGAAGGCAACCCAAAAGGACCATGCACCATCGGGTCAAGTACATACCAAAATAGTTATGGACTTAGACACTAATCCAACAGTCTCCCACTTGGATAAGTCTAATAACTATTATGCGTATGACTTTAGATCCTGATCTGCAATCGTAGCTTTCCAAAGCCGCTGTCAACTCTGATCCTATCAGATACGCGTGTCCTTAGATAAGGGATCATATATTCCTCCATTCGAGATATCGTATGAGATATGATTTCAAATCATTCTCTTTGTACTATATCTCGATTTCCAATTTATGACGACTGACTAATTGAACAAATCAAATTAGCCCTAGCCCGGCTGAGCATTTACGTTTGTTATCACTAAATCATCGAGGGGCCCAAAGATATCGCTTTTATCCTACTTTGGATAAAAGGAACGGATGAACTTTGATACAATGCTCGCTTGCACTCACTCACCGAATCACACACAATAATATGTTTTATAACACCAAGTTATTAGTGCATTTACATATTATCAATGTGCAACCAATTCGCAAGATACAACTCACACATCTCGGTTTCAAGAATATAAGATGTTATCGTCTCACCAATCACTCGTGATACAATTCATGGAGTGATCCAAGTGAGCGTGGGTTTGATCCAATGCTCAAATTCATATTCATAAGCACTCATGAACGTTGCAGCAAACATTTGCTTATGTCTAATGCTCTTTAGACGATCCACACACCAATTCACGACAGTCTTTATTCATACCTACTTCCAACGTATGAATGACTGTGGCCCGTTCGAATAATTCGATTATTCTTAATAAACTCAATTATTCTGGAAGTCAAAACATGCAAAGGTGAAACACATGAATAATACTAATCCCATATGGCCTCAAACCTTTGAGTATAAATAAAACACCTTTTATGTATCACCATATCGATTACTCATTATTTGTCGTTTCGGGTAATTAACTTCTTATTTGAATTATTACACTTGTCCCATGCTCCTAGCATGCACACAATGTTTACCTATGGTTCTTACTTTGTGAAATAGACCAAATTGAGCACATTTCCAATCATTCTCATTTCACAACTCCAAATCCTTTTTCATAAGTGTAATAATATCAAATTCTTTCCACTTATAGAATACGCTAGATTCTAACATTTTATGCAATGATCCTTTCGTAATGTCACTGCACCAAAGTCACAAAGACTATTGCCAATGATATTACAAAGTCTTCTATCGGAGATTGTTGCAAGACAATTCCTTAGATATGATGTTTCTCACTCAAAGTACATTCCATCGAACATCCTTTTGCATAAAGGTTTCTAATCTAGTCATAGATTTTTCAATATTCAATTCCCAATATGGACACACTTCCATATTTTCCATATGACAACTCATTCTTAATAGAATCTAATCTATTTGTAATGATGTCGATATGGTCCATCCAATATGGAAACATTTCCATATTTTCCAATACTATACTTCCAACTACTCACAAGCGACCAATCCTCGTCGAACTTTGGATTGTCCTTTGATAGTTGTTTAATCATTTTAGTCAAAACCGATTCTAGTCCTTTTTCCCTCTAAATGCGCTAGACATGTGGAAAATTTTAGAATGGTCAAACATTAAAGCATTTGCAATCGATCCTATACCCGAAGCGTATGGGACACGACGCATAATGTTTTATTTGCTATGTTCTCAAAATTCGAATTGTGAAGAGGAATGTCGTAATCATAATCGAAATTTTAAGAACACACAATGTACCTTTTGACTAAATTTATCAACATTTCTCAACCTAATCCTTTAGATTTGAAATGAAGCATAATATTCTCTCCCTTAATTATAGCAAAACAACTTTACAACTCTTACGACTTTGCAAGGTATAACTCTTGCTTTCTATAATTAATATTGCCAACTTGCAATACGTGCCTTAATAATCATACAATCATAACATTTATGCTCCCACTATCACGATGATTATTATAAAACATAACACTTATGCTCCCACTAGCTTCGACATGTATTCATAAACATCTTAACTTTCAGAAAATCAATACTTATTGAATTTCTTAAGTTCATGTTTCTAATACTTAATGCTTTGATAATATTTTATCAAGGCCTCTTATACTTATACACCTTTGCATTAGATAGCTTATATGTGTGTCTAAACAATTAATACTAATTGCCAAACCTCACAATTCAAATCATGGAAAGGGATACCGTAACCATAATTGAATTCGAGAATGCAATTTTACAATCACTATCTTCTTAAAATCTTTCTTAGTGAAAGCATTTCCTCACAATCATTTTCATGAAGGAGGAAATCTTATGACACTTAGATTGAAACGGTGTATGTGTTCCTATCCATGTGAATTTGTTAAAACCAAAGTTTACGACAAATTCAAACTCATATGGATCGAACTTTCTTAATCTTGATTTCTTGCCTTATGGTAGCATAGCTGCCCACCATGTCTTCCAATTAGTTAAGCAACTCACCTTTTCTTATCAATGTACTTTCCATTGATCAAGGTCCATGCCTTTTATGTATTCAAATGAGAACTCATAGGACTCACATGCATAATTAACTCGATTGGATTGGCACAGAAACAAAATAATGTCGACACGATAGGTTGTAAACCTCAACTTGTGTGCTAGTGATGATCGATAAGGTTTATTTGATTTGTTCTTGAAACCTTTCAAGACCATTAAGACTCCCACTGACTCCTTGACATATAAGATTCTCTATGTCAATAACCATTTCTTGACAAACAAATATTCAAGAGTTAGTGTAGTTTTTATCAAAACATTTCATAAATTGGTCCTAGTTGGTCTTTGTCTTATCCAAGACATCACAACTTTCCACATTTTATGAATGTTATAAACCTTCTTAATACTTATCACTCAATGTCACAATCTTAACTCTAAGACTTGTTTTGGAACGAAGTATGATTGACTTCTTGATTTAACCACTTCTTCAATTGTTGATTCCTCTTCTTAGACATACAATTGTACTAAGACTTACTTAGAGGATCAATTGAGATATGGTTCTTAATCATTAAGACCTATCATAAAGCATAAAAGCTACTCTCCCTTCTTCTTAGAACGGAGAAAATTTTATCTTTCTGCCTACTTGATTCTTCTTATTCGTTTTGCTATTGATTTAAACCTTTTTAATCAATTCCGAATTACACTTAATCTTATAAGTATAATCATGTTTACTAAACCTTTAGTAAATCATGACGAATATCTTTGTTACTCTTATGGTGGACTTGATCAACACGCAACTTTGTGTGCTCGATCTCCTAGTCCTTCACTTGACACTTTGTCAACGAATTAGTCTAATGTGAAATTTCTCATTCATCGTACAACCAAGTTGCATGATTCCAAGTTTCTGTCCAATTGAAACTTGGGCGATGAGAACCTTTCCTGATTTGGTAAATTCTTCGACTTTCCATAAATAACATACTAAGAACCAAGTCCATTATTGCTAATAATAGACACATTCAAACATCAATTTTTCATATACGCCATTGCAAGGATAAATAAATAATACAAAATCAAAATTTATTTTAATGCGGAAAAATTTGTCCTTACAATGCAATTCATTGAAAAACTATGCTAATACATCTTTCTTAGCAATCTAATTCTAACTCTAAGTAGTAGCTCAAGAATCTAATCTTCAAGAAATGCAATCGAAATCCATTCCTTCACGGTTAGATTTTTCTCACTTCTTCCCTTAAGCTTCCTTTCTTTTCTTCGATCCTACAAAACATCAATTGTAATCTTATCACATTATGTATTAAGAATCTAGAATAGAAGCTTAAAAGAGTTAGTTAATGGATTTTACCTATATTACAGCCATATGTTTAGACTCTCCCATCTCTTAGATCTCTTAGGTAAATAGGGCAGCTTCATCTCCAATGCCCCTTCTCTTGGCAATAAAAGCAAATTGACTCTTTTGGAACGGGACATGGAACTACTTCAGACATTGCCTTTATTTTATGATCAAACTTTTTGATCATAGCAAGTCTTTCGTTGCCATTTTCTATAACCATAGAGGTCTTGAAGGCAGATTCACCAATCAACTTTGCTTTTCTATTGCGCCAAACCATTGTTGATTCAACAGCAATAAGCATATAGGTGAGATCTATAAGGGTCACGTCGTAGTTCATCGTATAGTACTCTCTTACGAACTCACTATATGAGTTAGGAAGTGACTGAAGAACCCAATCAACAGCCATTTCCTCATAGACGATGGATCCCAACATTCTTAACTTATCAATGTGTGACTTCATCCCTAGGACATGTGCACACACCGGCTTTCCTTCTTTATGCTTACTTGCCAAAAGGGCTTGAGTGATCTTGAACTTTTCAAGCCTTTGAACTTGAGGGTTAGGGAGAATAATTGGAGGAGGTGGAGGAAGTGAAGCATGATTTCTCGTTCCTCGATCGAATCGTGGAATATCATCTTCATGTGGAAAGCTTGTTCCACGGGATTTGGGAAGACCATAGTTGTCGAACTTTGACATCTACAAAACGGGAGAAAAACAAATTCTAGTTAGTTGATAGATTGAGTCCTTAGTAAATCACCCAAATGAAATACTAAGGCTAGGACCCAACACAATATTCCACAACTCGGGAGAGGGATGTCGTAACCCTAATTGCAGAATATTTGAAGGTAAGTGAATGAAGATTCACTAATTTCCACCACCAAAAACGAAAAAAGAAATTTAAGTTTTAAATCTATGAAAACTCCTAGATCCTTTGAGATTCATTGAACTTTCAATGACATGTTTAAATCTCGATATGCCCATCTAGTTTGTAACTGGGATGCCGAGGATCACAAAGCGGGTGTGAATAACCATGCAAACTTACATGGTGCCCTCACATGTTACAGTCACCTATTCGATGTGCCGGTAAACCACACACGCTCCACCAAACTATGACAAACATTGAGTCACCCTTTGCTACCTTTGCTTAGAACCATTTAGTGTGCCGGTAAACCACACACGCTCCAATAACGTCTTCGCAAGGGCACAAAGTGTAATTTCGTGGAATTGCATCAATTCACTTTTGCCTAAGTAACTATGATTGGGAATTTGTAAAACATTTAGTTACTTTTATATTTCATTATACTAATAATGGAAGGTTTTTGTCCTATCCTACCCGTTCAGCTAACGACCCTCCACTAGTCAAGAGTGTGGTGGGTAAGAGTGGATACCCATTCAATCGCCATTTTATAGGCAATTTCCTTAAACACCCCTTATAGACCAGCTTCGTGAATGAGGCCTACTAATGGTAAGACTGACTTTTACTCATACATATATATAATGTTAGACTTTTAATGTTATATATAGTATAGGGTGTATTTTATACTTTCAAAATACTAGGTGGTCTAATTTAACAATTATACTTTTAATTCAATTAAATTATAAACCTAAACTTTTATGGATTTATTAAACCTCTTTTAATTATACACCTTAATTAATTAATAAAACCATAAGTGTGTGATTTGAACTTTTTCAAAACAATACTAGAGTTTTAGAATTTAACATTCCTAATTAAACTTTTAATCAACTTTTAAATTCCAAAACTTGAGGGCAAGTTTTGAAACATTTCAAGACATTAGGGTTTAGAATTTAAATATACATCAAATTAAACTATTAATCAAAATTTAAATTCCAAAACTTGAGGGCATGTTTTGAAACCTCTTTCAAAACATTAGGGTTTTAACTATTTAAATTTCAAAACAACAAAACTTTTGGGTTCAAATTTAAACTATAAAACCTAAAGGGGAAAAATATGAAACATTTCATAACATAAGGATCAAATAACAAATAATCTAAATTAACAATCAATCACATAATTATCCATATTTGATTTATTTAATGATTTCTTGCAAAACAATTTACCAATTGAATAAAAATAAATAATCAATTATCACATAAGGAAACAAATATTTTATTAATTGATAAATATCTTCAATTAGATCAAGAATATAGTCAAATATATCATAAAATCGAATTTATATTGATCTAATATGATAAGGTAACTATCCATAAGCAAAAACAGCAAGAAATCCCGGATATACCTCTGTCTAACGCACCGACTCGCCGAGTCACCCTCTGGAACTCGCCGAGTCAGGTCGAACAATGAGGCCAAAACATGTTTTTCAGTTACATCAAGCATCAATACAATAGAAACCAATCAAGGCTCTAATACCACTGATGGGTTTTGGTCATAAGACATCCTATGTGCTCATACAAACCTTAATGCTTGGATCTAGGTTTCTCTATTGTACATGCAAGTTATCCAAGGCTATAAACCCTAATTCTAGCATATGGAAATCGATATTAACATATAAATGGGTTTAAGATGTTACCTTGATTGTTATATAGCAATAACAATCCCAATTCCTCCTTGTATTGACTTTAGAAAGGCTTAGAGTCACAAGTGTCACTCCTCTATTGGCTTACAAACACCAAGAGCAAATGGAGAAGGTATAAAGAGAGAGGAGAGGTATAAGAATTCATCTCTAGGGCCTCTTTGGAAGGCATGGACGAATTCATGAGCCTTAGGGGTCTTTATATAGGTGTAGAGATTAGGGTTTTAGTCCTTATCCTTAATAGTTGCTTGCCCACCAAGTAACCATAAGATAAGCCTTGAAAACCCTTATCCTTTATCCTTTGGATGATTTCAAGGATCCTTATCTCCTTGAATTCGTTCAACCCATATTTAGGATAACCATTACCATATTTTGTAACTATCACATAATTACAATTCAGCCCCTCTAGTTTAATTAATTACACTTGATCACAAAATTAATTCTTAATTAATTATTGACCAGTATTAATTAAACAAATATGATTTCTCCTTTAATATATTACTCTTATAACATATTAATAAATCATAATAACCTCTTTCTCTATTTATTTCTCCAATCAAGTTGCTTTGGTGAAGGCAACCCAAAAGGACCATGCACCATCGGGTCAAGTACATACCAAAATAGTTATGGACTTAGACACTAATCCAACATTGAGAACTCTAAAAAATCATATGCAAAGCCAACTTTAACTGGAATGTGCACAGAATATGTCAACATGATAGGTTATAAACCTCAAGTCGTGTGCTAGTGAAGAACTTCAGGTTTTATTCTTGATTAGTTCTTGAGACTTTCAAGACCTTTAAGACTCCCACTGTCCTCTTGACCTATAAGACTCCCTTGTCAAACATCCAAGAGATAGTGCGGATTCTAATCTAGACAAACACTTCACATAATTGGCCTTAGTTGGTCTTTGTTTTATCCAAAACATCACAACTTACCAATTTCAAATGTACACGAGTAGGAAACTTTTACTCTTACATTTGACAAGTGTTTTAAACCTTCTTTAAGACATATCACTCAAATTACAATCTTGGAGTATGACTCTAAGACTTGTATTGGAACGAAGTATGACTCATCTTCTTGATTTAACCATTTTCAACAATTCAAGATTCCTCTTCGTAGTCATAAGAATGCACTAAGATTTCCTTAGAGAACTAATTGTGCTATGGTTTCTTAATCATTAAGATGATCACAAAACTGATACTAAAGTACTCTCCCATCTTTTCAGATTTGAGGAACTTTTATCCTTCTGCCTAATTTGATTCTTCTTATTCGCTCTGCCATACATTGGAACCTTTTCCAATGTCTCAGAGTTACACTTAAGCTTGTAAGTATAATCATATTTACTGAGCTTTAGTAAACCATGACGAATAGTCTTATCGATCTTTTGTGGTGGACTTGACCAGTGCACAAGAATGTGTACTCGATCCCTTAGTCCTTCACTAGACTCACACATCCATGTGAACAAGTAGTTAGTCTTAATTTTTTTTCAATGCTTAAAAGTTCTCATTCATCATGCTATACAACTTGCATGATTCCAAGTTTCTATCCAACTGAAACTTGGGTGATGAGAATCTTTCCTTATTTGGAAAATTTAGACACTACCACAAATGAAAGAATCAAATTCACTTTCCAATATTGCTATCAGTGGAATCTTATAAGCAACAACTTTTCACAAATGCCATTGTAAGGATACTTAAAATAAATAAAATCAAAACCTTTTTCTTTTATTTTAAAACTTTGCGGAAAACTTATCCTTACAATCCATATGAAAACCTTTTTGTTATCAATTCCTAAGCAATATAAATATCATAACTCTTAAGTAATAGCCCAAAATTCTGATCACCGAACCATGCGATTGAAATCCATCTTCGCGATCAGAATCAGCATGCACTTAATAGAGTTAGACAATGGACTTTACCTGAAGTAGAGCCAAATTTATTGACTTTAACATCCTTAGGTAAATTTGGCAGCTTCGCAACCAATGCCCCTTCCTTTGGCAATAGTTATCTATGGACCCTTGATAATGGGGCTATCTCATACTTAGCCTCTCTCTTTACCATTTGCTCAACCGAGTTGACTATGGCCGATCCTTTTCCATTGGCGAGAGAGAGCTTTACTGGATATCCAATGTCATTATTGTTAATGTCCACAAGTTTTAGGAAGTTGATCTTAGCAAATAGATAAGATCATTAAGGGTCTTGTCATAGTCTGTTTCATAGGAGTCCCAAAGGAACTCACTATGTGACTTAGAAAGTAGTTGAGGCACCAACTTTCTCAACACTTTGACACCCAACTCTCCCGGCTTGTCAATATGTGACTACATCTCCAAGATGTGATCACACATAGACCTTTGCTTGCCAATAGGGCTTGAGTGACCTTAAAATTT
Source organism: Lactuca serriola (assembly GCF_051521515.1). Taxonomy (NCBI): domain Eukaryota; kingdom Viridiplantae; phylum Streptophyta; class Magnoliopsida; order Asterales; family Asteraceae; genus Lactuca; species Lactuca serriola. The sequence continues at coordinate 252,455,976 of NC_136410.1, read as the reverse complement.
TCAAGAACTTGTGGGTTAGGGAGAGTAATTGGAGGAGGTGAAAGAAGTATGATTTCCATGGGACATCATCTTCATTTAGGAAAGCTTGTTTCAAGAGATTTAGGAAGATCATAAATGTCTAAACCAGACATCTTTTTGGGAGATATTCAAGATAGTTGATTTAAAGTCCTTAATATGACACCCAATATGAAATATTAAGGCCAGGACCCAACAAACTATTTTATAACTTAGAAGAGGGATGCCGTAATCCAAGCTATAAAATATTCGAAGGTAGGTGAATGACAATTCACCAATTTCCACCAAGATAAACGAAATGTATTATTAGGTTTTAATTGGTTTTTGAAACTCCTAGATCTTTGAGATTCATTGAACTTTTCAATGGCATGTTTCAATCTCGAGTGTGTCCTTCAGGTTTTGTGACTGGGATGTCGAGGATCACAAAACAAGGTGTGATGTAACCATGAAAATTACTTGGTACCCTTAAGTGTTTACCCCTCAATCGATGTGCTGGTTAACCACACACGCTCCATCGATACTATGATAAACATTAAGTTACCCTTTGCCTACCTTGTTAAATACGAGTTAGTGTGCCGATTAACCACACACGCTCCACTAACCGACTTAAACAAAGTGCAAAGTGTAATTTCATGGATTAGCACCTTATTCACATTTTCCTAAGTAACTAAGATTGGGTATTTATAAGAGTTTAGTTACTTAGTATTTATCATTAATACTTTTAATGAAGGGAGAATTCTAGTCCTTGTCCTACCCGTTCGGCTAACGACCCTCCACCGGTCAAGGAAGCGGTGGGTGAGAGTGAACACCCATTAAACTGCCATTTTATAGGCAGTAACCTTATACCCCCCCCCTTATAGACCGGCTTCATGAATGAGGCCTACTAACGGTAAGACTGACTTTACTCTTATATATATATATATATATATATATATATATATATATATATATATATATATATATATATATATAAACTTATAATATTATAAAGTACAGGGGTTGAATTTTAACTTTTAAAATTCTAAGGGCTAACTTGGAATTAAAGTATTGATGGGGAAAACTTTACAAATTCCAAAATTTGAGGGCAAGTTTTGAAACTATTCAAAACTCTTGGATTTTCATAACTTATGAGTTTAATTAAAGTTTTAAAAACTTTAATGAAGTGACTCTTTAACATCCATAACTTGAGGACAAGTTATGGAGTCATAAAACAATTTAATGAGGAAAAAGACTCTTCATTTTGTAACCTACGGCAACTTTTATGAGTTTTAAGATTCATAAATGTGACTTATAAGTTACATAAACACATTTTATGAACTTCTTTTAGATTAATTTGGATTAAAACCGACTATCACATAATTTTATTCATTAATCTAAGTTCACTCATAAAACAAGGTAACACAAAAAAACTTTTGGTGAACCATAACTTATTCTTAAGTTATGGAATCCTTTAAAACATTAACACCAAATTTTGTAACTCCATAAAAACTTTGAATCAATTTTTTTTTTTTTAAAAAAAACATTTTCATATCCAAAACTTATGGAGGATTCAAAAAATAAAACTCTTTAGATCAAACTTTTAAAACTAATAAAATAATCATATCATTTTATCTTTTATTAAATTTGACCTAATTCAACTCATAAAGCAAATTATTCATATTTTACAAATAATTAGTTTTTCACAAGAACAAGTAATTATCTTAAAATTTGACAAACTTCATGTTTTTTTCCCTTTTTTTCAACTTTGAAAATAAAATATTTGCATCAATATAACAGAAAACAACCCGTGGCTCTGATACCACTGTTGGGTTTTTAGCATTTTAACACTCCTAAGTGTACATGCAACCCTAAATACCTTGGATCTATGTTTTCTCTATTATACATGCAAATATGAACTTCCAAGGTATTATCCTAATCTAGCATACAAAACAATGAATATAACAAGATAGAATACATACCTCTTTGATGTAGAAAGTATTCATGAAGCTTGCGTGCCTAGTGCCCCAAGTTTTACACCTCAAATGGTTCACACAACACCAAATACACTTGGAATAACTTGAGGGAAACTTGAACACTCCTTGAAATCGTCCAGCCCTCACACTCACACATAGTGCCCGATTTCTTGAGCCATGGGATTCTTTTATATGGTGGCTATTAGGGTTACACCATGTAACTCATGACTTTACCTATTCCTTATGCTCCATGGATTTTAACCTCCATGGAGCATCCATGGGTCACCCCATGGACTTAGTCCAACATAAGGAATCTTGGATCACAAGCCCACATATATAAGAATGAATGATTTACACAATCAACCCATATATTTAATTAGTCTCCTTTTGATCACTTAGTTAATTCCAAATTAATTCTTGACCAATACTAATTAAATAACCTTATTAATATATTAGAACTTATAATATATTAACAAACCTTAAGTGTTATTTCTCTCATTTTAGTCTATCCAAATGCATGATGCCATGCAACCCAAATGAACCATGTCGTGTCGGGTCAAGTCTTACCAATTATAGTTATGGACTTAGACATTAATCCAACATAACAAAAGAGGACTTTGAGAGAGAGGTTAGACACGACCAAAATCGGTTATAATTCTCTTAGAATCCTTAGTGTGTCGATTTTGGCCAAGGGGTAACATTTATATAGCGTAGGATTCCAAAAGTAATGGGTAAACCATAACCCATACACTTGGGTTAGGATCCATATCTCATTTAGGCTAAGTCTTATGGATACTTACATAAACTTAACCCATCATGGATCAATAGCCTAAACAATATATATGTCACTGATTTATATAATCAGTCCCCGTTAATTTAATTAATCGCTTTTGATCACTAAATTAATTCCAAATTAATTCTTGATCAATACTAATTAAATATTATGATTTCTCAATTAATATATTATAATTATAATATATTTAAAAAATCATAAACAACCTCTTTCTCAAATATTCATCTTGTCAGATTGTTCTAGTGAAAGCAACCCAAATGGATCATGCTACTCTTGGGTCAAGTACATACCAATTATAGTTATGGGCTTAGACACCTAATCCAACAGTCTCCAACTTGGATCAGTCCAATAACTATTATTACAAGTATGACTCCAAAACCCCGACTAGCAATCGTAGCTCTCAAAAGCCGCTGTCGAAATCTGACTTAGTTAAATGACGTCTCCATTAGATAAGGATTCATATATTCCTCTAATATAGATATCGTATGAACTGAGACATGGATTATAATCATTCTCTCTGCTCATGTGTTGTTTCCCTATTTCCGATCTATGACGACCGACTAATTTAACAAATCAAATCAGTTCAAGATTGGCCAACCACTTAGGGTTGTCATCACTAAATCATCGAGGGGCCCAAATATATTGCTTTTATCCCACACTGGGTAAAAGGAAAGGATAAAATTTGACTATAATGCTTGCTTTTACTTACTCATCAAATCACGCACAACAGTATGTTTTATAACACCAAGTTACTGGTGCGTTTCCATATGCCAATGTGCAGCCGACTTGTAAACTACAACTCACATGTCTTGGTTTCAAGACTATAAGATATAATCATCTCACATTCACTCGTGAGAAAATCCATGAAGTGATTCATATGAGAGTGGGTTTAATCCAATAATCGAATCTTATTCTAAAAGTACTCATGAACACTACAACAAACTTGTGTTATGACTAAAACTCTTCAGACAATCTACAAACGGATTCATGACAGTCTTGCCTCAATACCTACTTCCAAAGTATGATCGAATGTGGATAGTTTGAATAACCTAGTTACACTGGAAGTCAAAACATGCAAAGTGAAACACAAGAATAATCGAATCCAATATGGTCTCAAAACTTTGGAATATAAATAAAACACCTTTTATTTACTCACCATATTGATTACACATTATTCATTGTATAATGTTTCAATTTATCAACTAAATACTTGAATAAAAACAATAGTTATCCCATGCTCCAAGCATGCACACTATGTTTATATATGGTCCTTACTATGTGAAATAGGTCAATTGTAAACCTTTCCAATGACACTCATTTCACAATTCCAAATCCTAATCATAAGTATAAGAATACCAAGTCCTTGCCACTTACTATAATCTGTTAGATTCTAAGCTTATATATAGTGATCCTTTTGTAATGACTACGCACACAAGTCTTTTCCAATTACAAAACTTTCCATTGGAGATTGTTACAAGACAATTCCATAGATACGAAGTCTCATATTCAAAGCACATTCCTTTGAACATCCTTCTTGCATAAAAGTTTCTAACTTACTCATAGATTCTTGATCTACAACTCCCATTATGGAACCTTTTCCATAATTTCCATATGACTATCCATTCTTAATAGAATCCTATCTATTCGGAATTATATCCATATTGTCGATTCATTACTATACGTCTAACTGTCTTTAACCAACCAATCCTTAGCGAACCTCAGATCGTCCTTGACAGTTATTTAATAACTTTAGTCATATCCGGTTCTAGTCCTTTTTTCCCTCTTAATGCCCTAGGCATTTGGAAAATTCATAACACATAAATATTATAGCATATGCAATCGATCCTATAATCGAAACATATGGGACACAATTCATAATGTCTTACATAACGACCTGATACTTTACCAGTTTCTTGCTATAACATTTCCATATATAGAAGTTCCTTATGTCGAATCTTTTCAACATAACATTCATATATGTCCTTGACTAAATTTGATTAAAATATCATAATCTAAGCTTTTAGATTTGAAATGAAGTATAAGTTCCTCTCCCTTATTTATAGCAAAACAACTTTTTGAATTGAAACCTTTGTTTTCTATAATTAACATTGCTAACTTGGAACACATCACATAAAAATCATGATCCCACTAGCATAATAATTATTATCTTACTAGCATAACACTTATGCTTCCACTAGCTTTGAGATGTAACCAAAATCAGCTGGACTTCTAGAAATTAATACTTTATTGACTTTCTCACCAAAGTTCAGATTTATGATACGAGATGCTTCTATAAGCCTTTATCTAAGCTCATACACCTTTTATTAGAAAGCTCATATGTGTGTCTAAACTATTCGGAACTTACAACAATAAGTTCCGAATGTTCAAACTATTTTCAATTTCTCACAATTCGAACTATGAAGAGAGATGTCGTAATCATAATAGAATTTGAGAATGCAAATATCACAATTGCCATCTCCTTAAAATCCACTTAATGAAAGCGTTTCCTCGCAATCATTTTCATGAATTGGAGAGAAACCTTATGACACTTAGATTTTATGGTGTATGTGTTCCTATCCATGTGAATTTGTCATAACCATAATCACAAGACAAGGTTAGTGACAAATCCAAAGCTCTATGGACTGAACTTGTTCAATATTAATTTCTTGCCACCTGGCAGCTCAAGGTCCTACCATTGCTTCCAAGTTGTTATGCAAACAATTTAGCACTCATAGAACTCACATGCATAGTCAACTTTAACTGGAATAGGCACACAAACAAGAATATGTCAACACGATAGGTTACAAACCTCAAGTCATGTGCTAGTGATTAACAATATGTTTATTCTTGATTAGTTCTTGAAGCTTTTCAAGATCTTTAAGACTCCTACTGGCCTCTTGACATATAAGACTCTCTTTGTCAAGAAACATTACTCAACAAAAAAAATATTCAAGAGTTAGTGCGGTTTCTTATCAAGACAAAACACTTCACACAATTGGTCTTAGTTGGTCTTTATCTTATTCTTATCCAAGACATCACAATTTACCAATTTCAAATGTGTAGGAGTAAGCAAACATCTTTCTATTCCACATTCGATGAGTGTGTTATAAACCTTCTTACGATTATGTCACTCAAGGCACAATCTTGGAGTATGACTCTAAGACTTGATTTTGCAACGAAGTATGATTTATCTTCTTGATTTAACCATTTCGACAAATCACGATTCCTCTTCTTATCCATACAAGTGCACTAAGGGGTCCTTAGAGGATCAATTGTGATATGGTTTTCATAATAATTAAGATGATCATAAAACATGATACTAAAGTACTCTCCTTTCCTTTCAGATTGGAGAAACGTTTATCTTTCTGCCTAATTTGATTTCTTTTATTCGTTCTGCTATACGTTGAAACTTTTCCAATGATTCATAATTACACTTAATCTTGTAAGTATAACCATATTTACTAAACTTTAGTAAATCATGACGAATAGTCTTGTTCTTCTTTGTGGTGGACCTAACCAACGCACAACCAACTGTACACGATCCCCTAGTCCTTCACTTGACTCACATATACATGTGAACAAGGAATCAGTCTTAATTTCCCAAAGATGAAAGTTCTCATCCATCATACAATATAAGTTGCATGATTCCAAGTTTCTGGACAATTGAAACTTTGGTGATGAGGATCTTTCCTTATTTGGTAAATTACGACACTACCACAAACGAAAGAATCAAATCCATATTGCGAAAAATAGAAACATACAAACATCAATTTTCACAAATGTTGTGGCAAGGAAATATAAATAAGATATAATCTAAATTTCTCTTTATTTATAAAATGCAGAACACTTTTCCTTATAATGCAAGTACATATAAAAACTATGTCTCTAAATATTCCTAAGCAATCTATCACAACTCCTAGCATCAGCTCAAAAATCCGATCATCGAACCATGCGATCGAAATCCATCCCTTCATGATCAAACTCAACATGATTTTCCTTTAAGCTTCCTTTGATCCTACAAAACATCAAAATGTAATCTATCACATCATGTATTAAGAATCTACCAATATGAACTTAATAGAGTTAGATAGTTGACTTACCTAAAGTAGAGTCAGACTTTTTGACTTTACCATCCTTATGATCCTTCAAGTATATACGGCAGCTTCGCAACCAATGCCCCTTCTCTTGGGAATAGAAACATATGGACTCCTTCGGAATGGTACACGGGACAATATTAGACTTAGCCTTTCCCTTTCCTTTGGGAAGAGAAATCTTTTCTAGACTTCCAATGTTTCCATTGTCATTGTCCATGGAAGTTTGGGAAGTAGATCTTCCAATCAAATTTGCTTTACCAGTGCGCCAAATCATTGCTGATTCGGCAGCAATTAGCAAATAGGTAAGATCGATAAGGGACATGTCACAGTCTGTCATATAGTAGTATTTAACAAACTGACTATACAACTCGGGAAGTGACTGAAGAACCAAGTCAACAGCTAACTTCCTTGACACAACGACTCCTAACATTCCTAGCCTGTCAATGTGTGACTTTATCTCCAAGACATGTGTACACACAGACCTTCTATATTGGTGTTTGCTAGCTAATAGGGCTTGAGTGAACTTGGACTTTTCAAGTCTTTGAACTTGTGGGTTGGGGAGAACTATTGGAGGAGGTGGAGGAAGTACATCACGAAGAAGGGATTAATCTTTCTCCTTGATTGTCTTGTGGAATATTATCTTCATGAGGAAAGCTTTTTCCATAAGATTCTGGAAGACCAAAGTTGTTTGACCTAGACATCTATAATGGGAGAAATTCAAGTTAGTTGATTTAATTCCTTAATATAACACCCAAATGAAATATTAAGGCTAGGATCCAACACAATATTCTACAATTCTAAAAAGGGATGTCGTAATCCAATTGTAAATTATTTGAAGGTACATAAATAACGATTTACTAATTTCCACCATGAAAAATAAAATTGATTATTAAGTTTTAAATGAATTGAAAATCCTAGATTCTTTTGAGATTAATTGAATTTTTTGTGGCATGTTTAATCTCGATTATGCCCTTCAAGTATGTAGCTGGGATGCCGAGGATCACAAACAATGTGTGAATAACCATGTAAATTAGCTTGGTACACTTAATGTTACAAATCATCCAATCAATGTCCTGGTTAACCACACACACTCCATTGATCCATGATTAACATCAAGCTACCCTTTGCCACACATTGTCAGTCTCAGATTAGTGTTTCGTTTAACCACACACTCTCGGCTAATGACTTAACAAGGTGCAAAGTGCAATTTCATAGGTTAGCACCAAATTCACATTTTTCCTAAGTAACTAAGATGGGGAATTTATAAGTGTTTAGTTACTTGGTATTTTCATTATAATTTTAATGAGAATTAATGTCCTATCCTACCCGTTCGGCTTACGACCCTCCACCAGTCAAGGAAGCGGTGGGTGAGAGTGGACACCCATTAAATCATCATTTTATAGGCAGTAACCTTATATCCCCTTATAGACCAGCTTCGTGAATGAGGCCTACTAACGGTAAGACTGACCTTTTACTTATACATATAATATATTAAACTTTTTAATTATATATAGTATAAGGGTGTATTTTAAACACTTAAAAATACTAGGTGGTTTAATCTATTAATAAATTATACTCTTAATTTAATTAATCTTAAACCATGTTATTATTGATTTATTAAACTTCTCTCTGAATTAAACACTTTAATTAATTTAATAAAGTCCACAAGGTGTAATTGAACTATTCAATGCAGCTAGGTTATTAAAAATTCAAAATTAAAACTATTTAATTAACTTTTAAGTTATGAACCCAAGAGATGCATCTTTTGAAACCTTTCAATTACTAGAGTTAATGTTTTCATAATTTGAGACTTTTCAAATACCAAAACTTGAGGGCAAGTTTTGTAACTCTTGAAGTCTTTTTTATTTCCATAACTTATGAGTTTAATGTCATTTTAATGGATGAGACCTTTCATGTTCCATAACTTGAGGACAAATTATGGAAGTCATTAAAAAACATTTAGATCCATTTTAGCAAATAAAATTATCATCTAATCTAGGTTGATCTAATTAAACTCATAAGGCAAGACAATTCATATCAACAATTTACAAGTAACTTTGTTTATCATATAATCAACAGTTATCTTTTCATTGGATGAGTATAATCATTACCATACCAAAAAAATTAGATTTTATGAACTAAAACATTTTGTGGTAATGATCCTAATCCAAAACAGGCCAAAAATCCCGAAAATATGCCATCAGAAGCGTCTACTCAATGAGTACATGAACTGGACTTGTCGAGTTCCCCTTTTACTAGGTGGTTGAGTCAGGCATTAGACTCGGTGAGTTCATCAGTCAGAGGCCAGAAAATTGATTTTTTCAGCTTTGAAAATTAACAAGCATCAAATATAACAGAAAACAATCCTAGGCTCTGATACCACTGTTGGGTTTTAAGCACTATAGCACTCCTATGGTGCACAAGCAACCCTAATAGCTTTGGATCTATGTTTTCACTATTTATTCATGCAATAAAATTTCCAAGGCTTGAAGCCTACAACTAGCATACAATTTTGGTACATTAATCATAAAATCAAGTTAAAAGAATACATCTTTATTGTAGATTGAAGCTTTGGCCTTTCAAGAGCTTAGCACCTCAAGTGTGATGCCTCAAATGGTTCATAAACACCATGAACAAAGGATGACTTTGAGAGAGAGGTTAGACACCACCAAAATTGGTTATGATTCTCTTAGAATCCTTAGTGTGTCGATTTTAGCTAAGGGGTGACATTTATATAGTGTAGGATTCCAAGAGTAGTGGGTAAACCCTAATACATACACTTGGGTTATCATCCATATCTCATGTGGGCTAACTCTTATGGATACTTACATAAACTTAGTCCATCATGGATCAATAGCCCAAACAATATATATGTCACTGATTTACATAATCAGTCCCCATTAATTTAATTAGTCTCTTTTGATCACTAAATTAATTCCAAATTAATTCTTGATCAATACTAATTAAATATTATGATTTCTCACTTAATATATTATACTTATAGTATATTAAAAAAAATAAATAACCTCTTTCTCAAATATCCATCATGTCAGATTGTTCTGGTGAAGGCAACCCAAATGGACCATGCTACTCTCGGGTCAAGTACATACCAATTATAGTTATGGTCTCAGACACCTAATCCAACATGTCGGCCCTTATTGATTATGATGGGATGCTAGGAGTCTACCTGACCCTTGCTTGTGTTATGTGCTGCTATGTGTATCGGGCGGGGCTCGATACCAGGCGAGGCCTGAGGACTGGATCATATGCTAGTGTTTATAATCATTATATGTGTTAGCATGATTATGTGATATAGATTGTATGTGTATAGCGGGCGAGGCCCAGTGACAGGCTCGATGTCGGGCAGGGCCCGATGTAGGGTGGGGGGCCAATATATGATTTATTATGTATGGTACAGGTTAGTTTAAGGAACTCACTAAGCTTTGTGCTTACGGTTTTCAGTTTATGTTTCAGGTACTTCCAGTGGCAAGAGGAAGAGCTTGGGGTGACTGCATTGCACACATCATATGGATTCCGCATTTGATATTTCATTCTGATTTTTTGATATTTGATACATTGGTTTATTTGGGATATATGGATAATGATTGGAATACTATTTTATTTGATTTTAAAAATGAAATTTTTGGATTATGTTTTTGGGACGTTACAAAATACGAAATCAAAAGCGATTGAAAATTGAGAATCAAAATTGAATATGAAAATACGTCGATATTATAGTCTATTTATAAGGAAAAAAATATACTTTTTATAACATTTTTATATTTTTTATAGTTTATATACATAAAATATAAGAAATCTAATTAGATATGGTTTTTAAGTTGTTTAAAATTAAATTTTATAAAAAAAGTCATATATTTATTTTGTTATTAAACATCGGAAAAAGAATTAATAAAAAGTTGACATATTGGCTATATGTTTGTATTGCTTTTATTATTATTATTATTATTATTATTATTATTATTATATATTAAAATTCTCCTTCCTTATCTACCGTAAACTTGGGCTTTTATTGGCAGATTTCGTCCTTGATTTATGTTGGGCAGTTTATGCCATTTTCTCCGTTCTTTGTCCACACGTGTTGTGATTCTCAATCCACCGCTTCAAATGTCCAATGGTTTTTCTCCGGTAACCACTTCTCTTTTACTTCTCATCTGTCTTCTCCATTTCTTTCATGTTTTTGTCGCAGAGGCTTTTGCTTCTATTCTACACTCAACAACACTCACCGCCCCTTCTATGCAATTAGGTGTTCGTGATTCCTCCATCATCACCGCCTCTCAGGTAACCTTCCGTTCTCTCTCTTCGTCTCCTTCAATTCTCGATTTTCCATTTCGGCTACTCGGACGAATGGATTAGGGTGAGTGGATGTCGTTTTTCCTCTCTTGCATCTTCTACACTTTTTCTTCTTCCCACGACTTCTTTTTTATTAAATTAAATGAGTTGGGTTTCTTCCACATAGTAGGATCGTCATGAATGATCGACCATTACCATGAGTTGTGGTCTTGTGTGCCACAAGCTGGATTTTCAAGATCCTGCTGAAGCCCTAGCCGGTAACATTTGCCACCTGAAGGGTTGATTCGTCGAATGTTGTGGCTTCTTCCCTATTTTTCTTCAGTTTTAATTATCATTATTATTTTAATCAACAATTGAAACACTAATTTCGTATTCAATTTTCAGATTTTTATATATCTGAACCATGACATTTTTTATTGTTAAGGTACTTAGGGCAATCATGGAGAGACTACATGTATACATGTGTATGCATGTGTGTATCTATGTTGATGTTAGTTTATTACTAAAATGTATAACATTGGATTTTGATTTATGTTTGGATTAGGCTTGTCATACAAAAGTAGAATATGAAGAATATGGGGCAACCATATGCAGAATATATCTTGTTTTCAAGGGATATGTAGGTGTTCAGGTGCTTCTTTTTTAAAAGTATAGATTTTTATGTAGGTACTTATACTTGAGTAAATTATTAAGAGTGAGTAGAGCTTCAGATGCTTTTCTGCACCTCATAATCAATCAGGTAACTTTTTTATAAAATCATTTTTGGACGTTTCTTTTAACTCATTTGCAAATAACAAGAGTTCGATTAATATATAAATATTTTTAGTATATATTTGCTTTGGCTTTTATTGGATTTTTTTATCAACATTGGTGACATTACAAGGGAGGCCATCCCAATTTATGCCAAAAGTTAAACATGTATGCTTTTTTATATTTTAATATCTTTTATAACATTTATCGTCACATTTGTTAGTACAATATTAATATATGAAATCCGATTTCAATAAAAATGAATAAATATTTATGATTTAGGAGAGGGTATCTTCGGTTATTGCAAATTGGCAGCTATGGATACCTTTTCAATTTCTCAACTTCTGTTTTGCCGCTCAACAATTTCAGGCTTGAGTTCATTGATTATTTTTTAACTTAAATTTTGTGCTTTTTAATGTTGAAATTGATTGGGCAGTTCCTTGCAACCAACTTTATTTCATTTTTTAAAAGTTAATTAGTGGGGCAGTTGCACGGGTACTTTCGAAGTACAACTTTTCCTTTTCCTGTTTAATCTTCATTTGGTTTGGGTTAACTAATTTTTTTTATTTATATTTTTTAGCTTCTTAGGTATCACTCTTGATTGCTACGTTTTTTTTAACTTTTGGTGTTAGATTTAAGAAATCCGTGCAACTTAACATAGCTTATTGACTTCTGAAAATTGAATATGATTAGTATGCTTATTGAATTTTGAACTGGTTATAGTTATAATTTTCCTAACCAATTACCATTTCTTGTGGATAAAAATGTGCTATGGTTTCCATTCTTTCACCAGGTGTCCATTTTGGTATTGCAAAAGTATGAATATCCTGTATTGGCATGGGCCATTAGTGAAGTATTATCATCATTAGCAGGAGAAGACAAGTCAAACATGCCTTCATTGATCCTTCCTTTCATTCTAGACACATCAAAGACTAAGCTGGAAAGAAAATACTCAGCAGATGAATGTGTTTATGGCATCCAAATCGGCCCACCACCAACTGACCTATGAAGCCTCTTTTAGTATATGAAAAGTAAGGTCTCATCGATTTTATACTACTGCTACTGCTTATTTTTCAATTTATTACCAAATTATGCATCCAGAAATTGGTAAGGAATCCAATTTTTTTCCTAAAGTTGCAAAACGCGCCACACTAATTTTTTAGAAAGACAGTTAACCATTCATAAGTTTATTTTGGCAATGCATTGAAAAAAACTGTCAATCTGTGAGGGTGCCAGTTCGGTATCCTCAACAACTTCATGTAGTTAACATATATCTGTCTATATTAGGTGCTTTATCTGTTAAGCTCATTAACTTAAAAACAAAAGATTCATTTGTTTTTAAATATGTATTTATGGAAATTTTTATGATATGTAATTTTTTTCTATTATTTGTAGTATATATTGTCATGTCTTTAACTTTATGACAGATGTCTTTTGCAAAACTGGTAAAACGAAAGATGGAATTCAAATCCCTTTGATTTCGTGTGATTGAAAATTTTGAAACGGTAGCTTTCTAGTCAATATTCGACACCTGGCCTCAATCAGCCGAGGTGGTAGTCTCTGGGTAAAGGGAAGATGGCAGGTTTGTGTTCACTATTTAAAAGATATTGGAAAAAATACATTCAGTTATAGCATTGTACTTTCAGAGTTCCTTTTTGTAAATGGGTGAATTGTAGACAATAGCGACATAGTTTACTGTGTAGCTACCAATTGAAGCAATGTGCTATACTTTCATACAAAAACGACACCTTTCAACCCCCGCAACGCGGGGAACACCTTTCTAGTCATTATTATTATTATTATTATTATTATACCAGCACTAAATCGTTTTACTAATATGGATAGTCTTATGTAACTAATATAATAAACATACAAATTTATTAAATAATTAGAAAAGAAATTAACTAGAGTTCTTTATGTAACTAATATAATAAACATACAAATTTATTAAATAATTAGAAAAGAAATTAACTAGAGTTCTTTATGTAACTAATATAATAAACATACAAATTTATTAAATAATTAGAAAAGAAATTAACTAGAGTTCTTTATGTAACTAATATAATAAATAAACAAATTAATTATATAATAAGAAATGAAATAGAGTGTATCATTAAAACTAGAATTGCTGCAAAACAATTTAGCTATTGTCAAACCCATTTAATTAAGGGATAATAATTTGAAAGGATAATTACTTATGTATTTTGTATATATTTGGTCATTTAACCATTTTCTATATGTATTTTTAACTATTAAATTGTAATTATGTTTAAAACATATCATTATTAACTGCAATAGTAGGTAAAACCTTTTTTTAGGGTTTGAGTTCCACATCCGATGAAATTTTCGACGTTCTGAATCTTGGGTGGCTTCTTCGGTCATCTTATCTTGCCATATCAGATATGGAATCGTTTTTTTGATTTATTGGGTTTCTAAAAGGGAATTTTTTGAGCATCTTCTTATGAAATATGATTTCAAGTATGCCATCCTTTACCATAAAACCTCGACTTTTAAAGCTTGGGTTTGTGTGCGTTTATGTTCAGCTTAGGAGGAAATCAAAATTTGGAGGAAAGTGAATTTAAACTGAGATTCAGATTTAAAATCGAAATCTGATGAGAGAATCGATTTCAAGAACACAACTTCAAACGATTTTATCTTCATTTGTGTTTGAGTTTATCTTTATCTCTCACTTTCGATTCGAAATCAATCTTCCGTTTTCCTGATTTTCCCGATTTCCGTTTTCTCAGCAACACTAATTCCATAGGTTCAATCTATTTGCTTCCTATGATGTCAAGAACATGGAAGAAGATTGTTTATCCATCCAAATTTGGTGTAAATTGGGAATGTTTGAAGTTCGTAGGTGAAATCCCTTAAAGTCTTATTAGGGGGTGTTTGGCTTAGCTTTTCACAACCAAAAGTCTTTTTTATAAAAGAAAAAAAACAAAAAGATGTTTGGCAAACTAATAACTTTTGGAGTTTTAATACAAGAAAAAACAAATCCTGACTTTTTGTAACTTTTTGGAAAAGTTCTTTTGAGCTTTTAAAAGCTAAGTCAAACACCCCCTTATTAGAAATTTCACCGGAGATGATGCCGAAGATGTTTCCGTGCCTAAGGTGTATATGTCGCCAAAGTTGGATCTCAAACAATCAAAACAATTTTTGTCTACCATTTCAAATAATAATCATTAGATTTAAACAAAATATAAGTTTAAGGGTTAATAGTGCACTTAAAAATATTAAATGACCAAATATGTACAAAGTGTATATTTAGTTACCCTCTTAAGTCATTATCTTTTTAATTAAATTGTTTAATTTGGTAAAAATTATCATTTTTTGGTTTCAGCCGACCAACATTTAAATTAATATATATATATATATATATATATATATATATATATATATATATATATATCATTTATGTTTTAAAAAGGATAAATAGCACAAAAGATATTCAGTTTACACTAAAATTCTAACTTGACATCCAGGTTTTGATCGACTACACGTCTCAAGACCTCCAAACTCATTTTAAAGTTGCGTATTTAATATAAAATACGGTTTTTATATAACTAATACATATTTATATATAAAATTATGGTTTGAATGTAAAAGAAACTTTGTATTTATGCAAAACTATGGTTTTTAATTGAAAAAAAAAAACGTATTTATATGGTTTAAATGTATTAAAAAACTATTTATAAGATTTCAAATAGAAAATTGTCAACATTGAATAAAATTGGAAAAAATGATATTTGATTTGGAACAAAAAAACAAGTGTCAAAATTGAAAAATAAATAAATAAATTTAGTGTTAAAATCGAAAAAAGTGAAAACTTAGTGTTTTTTGTGGAAAAAATATTCAATTTTGACACGTCAGCATATCATATCAGCATGTCACGTTATCAAAACTGACACGTCATCATGCCACGTCAACATGTAACCTAGTTAACCGGTTAAGTGGTCAGAAGTGTAACAAATTAGAAAACACGGTGTCAAATTTGAGATAAAAAAAACACGGTGTCAAATTAGAATTTTGGTATAAACTAAGTGTCTTTTGTGTTATTTACCCTTTGAAAAACACAATTGTAATTATAATATTTAACTTTAGCACCGACAACATTATATCTCATTCATGAATTGCGCTTCATATTCCCTAACCATGAATTGTTGAGTTCGAGTCTATCATGCTCTCCTTCTCCTTTGCGACTCTTTCTCAGCTTGACAACCTCTCTCTGATCGACGATTCTCTCTTTACGTCTCAGTGTTTCTCACTCCCATTCAACTTTCTTTGATTTACAAAGCACAATTCGTCTTCTATCACTACAAGGATTCAAAAGCGGTGATTATTTTTTTACCCTATGCCAACAAAATGTCGTTGAGAAAGATGTACCAACAATATGTCATTAGTATCGCTTTGTCGCTATAACTCAAAAATATTGTCATGATAAAAGCTAGTTTTACTGAAGACATGCCTCTACAACTTTTTTCTAGAATGATATTCAGAAAAAATAATAGAAAAATTAAAAAAAAAATCAATACCTATCCTGGACATGTCGTTAGTATAGGTTTCACCTATCCTACTGACATGTTTTTGGTATAAGTGACACCTATACCGACGGCATCCAGTTGGCATGTTTTTAGTATAAGTGACACCTATACCGATGATATGTCGTGGGTGTAGTTTAAAAATAGTATTTTGGAACAAGCTTTTACTGATGACATGTTGCCGTGATAACTCCTCGGTAGTTTTTTTTTTAGTTTAAAAATTCTTTTTTTTAAACCATTTTATATATGTTTGTTTAAAAATTCTAGAAAATTTGCAACATATACACGTAAAAAACAAACATTCAAGTTCTTACAAACGTATAAATGTCTAATACAAACCGAAAAGATTATTAATATTCAACACATATTGTTCAAAGTCTAATACAAACCAAAAGGATTACAAATATTCAACACACATTGTTTCACAGTGATACAAGCATAATATTAAGATTCATCATCACCTTCATTACTTTCCTTCGTTGCATCGGTTTCTTTAGAGGTTAAAGTATTTCTTGCACATGTATTGGGATTAATTTGAAATTTTGTTGTTAGTGGTGGTTGGTATTTCCTGCACCGGTCATACTTTGAGGTTGAGATTAAGATTCAACCTAATTACATGGGAGTTGCCAACCTCATTTGCCGTGGAGTTACAAACCACCTCTAGAATTTATCCGACTATTGTTGTATCTTTTTCTAATGTAAATAAAACAATAAACATGCATTAAATATAATAAACATCTAAGCTAAACATTAAAATAATAGTAATACTGTAATATCCCAAGTTCGGAAGCAAGAAGTTGGAGGGTGCTAAGTGAAAATAAAGGAAGGGACTCGGCGAGTAGGTCTCTTGACTCGCCGAGTCGAAGCGGGTGCCTGGCACGGGGTTAAGTGGCCTGACTCGGCGAGTCGGCGGCTGGACTCGACGAGTCAGTGCTGGTCGAGGAAAAACCCTAATCTTCGGGGTTGCACCCTATTTAAAGGACTTAATGTCCTCCCCTCAGTTCCCTTAGCCCCCTTTGAGATCCAGAAACCCTAGAATCGTGAGTGAGAGCCATTGGAAACAAATTGGAGCATTTTTAAGTGTTTTGTGAAGAGATCTTGAAGATCAAGAAGCTTGGATCAAGGAGATTTGTGGAGATTCAGATTACTCGTCAGTAGGAGGTCATTTTGGAGGTAAGGAATCGTTATCCTTGGCCTTCTCCTTTCTGGTTCCATTTTCATGAAGTTTTAGGGTTTGCTTGGAGAAATATTGATGAGATCTTGAAGCATGAGTTAGATCTGGAGTTGAAACTCCAGATCTGAGTTCTATATGGGTCATTGATGCAGAAAGCCTTTCTAGTTGCTATGCAAAAGCCTTTCCCCAAGAGTTAAGTCCTTTTCTAGCGTGGTTTTTGGAATTATGGGGCAAGAAGCTCGTAAAGGTAGCAACTTTATGTTGCTAATGGACCTTAGAGACCCAGATCTATTGTTTGGAGCAAAGGAGTAGCACCGTGATTCGAGATTATGAGAATGCACGTATGGACTCGGCGAGTCTGGGAGATGACTCGGCGAGTCGGGCTAGAAATCAGACTTTGAGTCGCGTAGTAACTCAGCGATTCGCATGTGTGACTCGGCGAGTCTTATTAAGATGAGCTTGGACGCGACGAGTTGGCAGAACAACTCGGTGAGCCTATTGAAGATTGCCTTGGACTCGACGAGTCTGTTCTTGGACTCGGCAAGTCTGGTCGTGGAACCCTAGCCTTTGTTGGTTAAGTCGTGTCTCAGTGAGTTAAGCAGGATGGGACTCGAAGATTGTTGGACTCAACGATTCTTGGGGTGACTCGGCGAGTTGAGTCGTGATTGGGAGTTTCTGAGTATAGGGACTCGATGAGTTAACACGTTGACTCGGCGAGTAGGGTCAACCAGGAAGGTTAACTTTTACTGAGGACTTTAACTTTGACCAAGGGTTGACCAGTTAACTTCCAGGGGTATTTTTGTAATTATTGGTATTTATTGAATTTGGTTATTTGGTAATGTTCAGTGGTGGAGTTTGTGTCGGTGGTCGGAGCAGCGTAATCTTATTCTTCATTCGGCAGTTGAAGGTGAGTTATCCTCACTATATCAACAGGGTCTAAGGCATCAAGGCCGGCCCTTTATCGGATGGAAATCCGGGTAGTTGTTGTTATTTTATTGCTTTGTTATGTCTGCATCCTGGTAGTTAGGATGGTATGTGTTTGAGACCTGGTTAAGGTCGGTATCCTGGTATATAGGATGATGCTATGCTAGTGAACGGTTAGGTCGGTATCTTGGTTAGGATGTTGCTATGTTATGTGTTATGCTGGATCGGTTTGATTACTTGTGAGATGTTATATGATTATATGTTTATGTGCACATGGTTGTTGGACTGGGGTTGGGTTGACGCGGGTCCTGCTTTGTGATGTAGGCCAACATACCCAGGGCGGACCGGTTAGACCGAAGGCCCGACGAGCGATCCGGATAAGCTTAAGGCCTGAAGAGGGCGGACCAGACGTGCTGAGGCTCGGAGAGTAGACCAAAAAGTCTGAAGGCCCGGTGCGGGCAGACCAGTCATACTGTAGACTCAGAGAGTGAACCAGGTGGACTAAAGGCCCGGTGCGGGCGAACCAGTCACACTGTAGACTCGGAGAGAGAGTGGACCGGGTGGATTGAAGGCCTGGTGCAGGTGGACCAGTCACATTGTAGACTCGATATGTATGGTTGTTCTGTTTACGATATGATATGTTATGTGTATGGTATTGTGGTTGGTATTTTGGGGGTAACTCACTAAGCTTTCGAGCTTACAGTTTCAGTATATTGTTTCAGGTACTTCAAGAGATCGTGGCAAGGCGAAGGCGTGATCGTACCGCTCCTCATGTTTTATGATATGGTTCTGGGAGATACTCTGTTGTTTAAACTAATTTGAAAATGAGATGTATGAACTTAATGGTTTTGAATGAACTAAAATGTTTTAATTTGGCTCAATTTTTTTGGGTGTTACAAGTTGGTATCAGAGCCTTGGTTTGAGTGAATTGGAGGAACATACGTGTGAATCCAGTCTCAAATCAAGGAGGGATTTTCAAAATGGTTTTCAAAAGGTTTTCAAAATAAGTAAAGGAGGATGCAGAGCGTACGATCAGCCAGAGCCAGTAAGTAGACCCCAAAATACCATACAAGTTATTTGATTATGTGATATGTTAGAACAGCATGCTAGTACTAGGCTAGGGATCTTCAGAAATTGCATGATAGAATTGCATGATTATATGATGCCTGCTATCCTAGGTTTTTCCTTATATGAGATATTCAGTTTTCCTCTCGGAGTGAGGATTGAGTGGGGTGTATATGGTTAGAGTGTTGTGCTGATACTTGAAACAAATATGGGTAAGTGTGGAAGGTAGTATTGGCCCGTACTACTGAAAGCACAGGACCCATACGCGTATCAAGGAAGTCACAACTCTCTAGGGTGTTGGTTATGAGATAGTCCTCTGGGCGGTTATGTGATGTGTCTAATGGTCTTGTTGGTGTATTGCATTATGGTGATTACGAGACGTTTCGGGGCAGGATCCGGTTCGGGATCGGGATCAGGAGAGGGTGGTTAGGATGGACCAGTACCACCCGAGGTCATTGGTCAGATGAGTACGAATGAGTTGGATGCCAGGATTCGCGAGATCTTGCATGATGAGGTTGCTGCCATGTTCAGGGCTGAGTTGCCAGAGATGTTTGGTTCGATCAAGACCGCCATGGTTGAGTATTTTGATGAGTGCTATGCAGCTCTTGCAGAGACAGCGGCCGCGGCAGCTGCAGCGGCTGTGGCAGCGGCAGAGGGAGGAGCCATTCGGGGCTTTCAGTATCGGGATTTCGATAATACGAAGCCCCCTACCTTTGATGGAGTTCAGGATCCTGTCATTTCTATGAGATGGTTGTCAGACGTGGAGGGTTGTTTCTTCACGTGTTCATGCCCTGCGGATCAGAGGGTGAGATGTGCTCTGAACCTTTTGAGGCTTGGGGCGAAGGATTGTTGGAGGTTGACTACGGGATCTTATTCTGATGCGCAGCGGGCCACGGTTACTTGGGATCAGTTCCGGGAGATGTTTAGTACTCACTATGTTCCGCAGGTTGAGAGAGAGATAGAGGTTGGCTCAGGAGTTCCTGGAGCTGAAGCAGGATTCAGAGTCGGTGACGGAGATCACCAGGATGTTTACTGAGAGGGTGATGTTTTGCCTGGAGTTTGCTTCGGAGCAGGCTCAGATGTCCCGATATCTAAGTATGCTCAAGAGGGACATCAGATAGTTTGTGTCCACGCAGAGGTGGGTTACCTTGTTAGATCTGCAGGAGGCCATCAGGCGGCGAGAGTTAGAGATGGATTTGCAGTTACGAGAACAGAGGTAGGCCCGGTGTAGTCGCAGCCGGCGCCGAAACGGTCCAGAACCGTTGACTCTAGGGTTAGAGGTCAGAGCAGCCACATTTGTGAGAAGTGTGGGAAGGGTCATACCGGAGTTTGTCGATCCAGTGGTGCGTGTCGCAAGTGCGGGAGAGATGGGCATTATGCGAGGGATTGCCGTCAGTCGGCCCCGGTGCAGGATATGAGGATTTGTTATCATTGTCATCAGGTTGGACACATGAGGGCCAACTGTCCACAGCTTGTTTCCAGGCCAGTGCAGGTTCCAGCACCGGCCACTTTGAGGACTACTGGTGGGGGCCAGGGTGGAGCGGAGCCTTCGAGGGCCCAGGGGTGCGCTATTTAGCTCACAGCAGAGGAGGTCAGCACAGAGCTGGATGCGGTTGCGGGTATGTTTTCGTTTCGTTGTTGTCTGGTTATCTTGTTATTTTGTGGTGTTGTATTTTATTCGCCGTTCTACGTGTTTCATGGTTTTGTTGAAGTGATAGTAGTCAGGAGTTGTAAGTGGTTAGCATCCAAGGGATTGTTGGTCAGAATTTGGTTGTATGGTCTTGTTGTCGGTTATAGCAATTGCGATTTAGGAAGTGTTCAGCAGAAAGTCTAACTCCCTTAGAGTTCGAGATGTACAATGTTGGAGGAGTGATTTTGTGAAGGTCACTTGTTGCAAGGGAAATCAGTTCTTGGATAAAAGGAGTATGTTAAGTAAGGATGACTGATTTATGTCGGTTGAGTCGCTGGTGGTTGGAAGTCAGTGCTTTAAGTGGAGGAGATTGGAAAATTCTCAGGAGGATTGATAAGCGTTAGAGTTTGATTATCTGTTTGGGACCCAGTAGTGTTTCAGTCAACCAAGAGTGTGGGCTGGTATAAGTAAGTGACAGACCGATGGGGCAGAGTACAGACCAAGGATTTCGGAAATGGTTATTGGTTGTTTGTGAGGCCTAGGATTAGGCCGGGATCTGAGTATATGGAATGGAGTTAGAGTTCGGAACCCCTAGCGGGATAGAACAGTATGTATGGGAGAGACTCCCAGGAGGAATAGTTCGGGATGATGTATGATAGTATGAGCGGTCCAGGGAGACTGAAGGCTGGTGGGCATACCAGTCAGGCCGAAGGCTCGGGGGACGGTCCAGACAGGATGAAGGCCCTGGAGGGCGGTCTAGACATGCTGAAGGTTCAGAGAGTGGTCCAGATTGGCTGAAGGCATGGTAAGGCGGTCCAGTCATGCTGAAGACTCTGTAAGTGTTGATAGATCTATATGCGAAAAGTGATTTGCGTATGCTGCTATGCAGTAGCAAGCAGTGGGTCTGGCCCCGGGTATCAATCATGTTAGTGGAAGGCAGTGCATGGACCCAAGAGTCCTTACGAATAGATTCAGGGCATGTACGATGCATGGAGTAGCGGTTACTCTACAAGGGATAGTGTAGAGTGGGGTGTGAGAACCGTGACACTTGTCTGAAGTGGCAAGGTGTCACACCCCAAAACCAAGAACGGAGGAAACGTTCCGGGGCAGAGGACGTCATGTATAGTATCACAACAATGAAAAGTAGTAAACAAGCAACAACATCATCCATTGCATTAATAATATAATTTTAATACAAGTGTTCTGTCAAATTATAATAGACACTAAAGTATAAACAAAATGAAAGAAGTGTCTTGAACGAGCTCCATCTACTCTAAACCTTGCATCGGTACCTGTCTACTGTTGACCTGAGGATACAAGTTATTTTGAAAGAGAGTATCAGCTTTAAAGCTGGTGAGATCATAAGTATTAATGTGTCTTAATTTGAATGTAAGTATTTGTTTGACATGTAATGAAAGACTGGAAAATGTTTTGAAAGAGAGTTTGTGTAAGTATGAGAATGTTTGTAAAACAACTGTAAACGTTTGAAAAACCCTAGAAATCCCTATGATTCCTACTATACTAAAAGGGAGTCTTCGACCAAGACCTAACTGTTCTAAATGCAGTCTTCTACTAAGACTAAATTGTTTTATATGTTCGTTTCTTGTAAAAGTGTGTAATTTTCCCAAGTGTAACTATCATTAACAAAATATAGTTTGTACATTAATGTTTAAGTGAAATGATCACTAAATATATGTAAAGGGTAAATTAATGTAGTACTGTAGTGTTGTATTATAGGAACTACTGCTGTACTAACTACCTTAAACCGGATTTATATTAAGGTATCATGTGATTAATTGTACCATACTATCGACTAAGTAACACGACAAATGGGTCGTAAAAAGGTATGACGTTTGGCACTCGCAGACCTGCAGGTCCAGCTGTAGCTAGCAGCAAGGTGTAGGATAGTCAATCCAGTATAGATCTATACGCAAACTCACGCTCTCCCTCCAAGAGACTCTGGCTACAACTCGGGCCATGACATTGAAGGCATGCTCCGATACAGTGGATCACAATTATGTTAATGTATTCATGTATATGTAATGTATTGTTAATCGTTCTACGTGTGCTAGCTGTAATGTGTGTTCTCTCTCTATCTAGTAGGTATAGTAATGTACTGTGAGTACTAGCTGTAATGTATGTTCTCTCTATCTAACAAGTATTGACTCATGAATGAACTGACTCATTGTATGATATTGCGTTCTAGTATCTTCCTAAACTACCCATATGGTAGCTTACTAGTAATTTAAATGGTACGTATGAATATGGATGTATATCCTTGCTACCCAAGGGCATTGGATGAACTAGAAATACCTTTATGACTATGTATGTACATATGATATATATAACTAATATTTAAACAACCTTCGGACAGATACCCGATGTCCCACCAGACCACATCTTAAGCACGAAAAGGCATGCAATTGATAATAGTCTTCCTAAGTCTTTTAAACATTTCTTATATAACTATACATATATAGGCATGCAATTGATAATATAAAAGCATAAAATAAGTTTTGTAAAACCTTTGAACATAATTATTATCTAAGAAACTATTGACTTGATGTCAATCTATAAAACGGGTTGAAAGCATGGGTTTGATAAAACAGTTTAAGTATAAAGAAACATTTGTTTGAAACACAATTGTAAATGAGGTTGAAATGAAACATACAGAGTAAAATTTACAGTTTAACAAGGAGTTTTAAACATATAAAGTGTTTATGAAAAACATTTGAAGGAAACTGTTTGGTAAAACGGCTAATGAGTAGCCAATCATTTGAATGTTGCTTATTAATCACAAGTGATTGATATAATAACTAGCATGATTCTACTTGTATCCCCCCCCCATAAATCATTTAAAAACATTTAAAACATTGATTAAGGGGTATGAACTCACCTATTGCGAGTGGATCGGAAGGAAGTGTCGGATAAGTGCTTGGTGTCAAGTGAAGACTTAGAAACGCAAAAAGATCCTAATTACATATGAGGACATATGTATATAAACAATTAGTCTTTAAACAACTAATAAACAAGTCAAGACACTCTAGGACATGACAAACACTTTGTATAAGTGTTATAAGTGCTAAGGAGTGCATCTAAGTGTTGTAGGGAAAGGCTAGTATGATTGGGGTTCAAGGAACACTCTTAAAATGAGTTTACTCCCTAAGGACCAACACCCCTTGAGTTTACGGTCGTAAACTCCTAACCTTTTGACCATTTGCTGTTTTGAAGTCTTCTAAGCTATTCCAAGCATTCCTACTTCATGATTTAGCCTTAGGAAGTGCTGTGTGGCATCAAAACACTCCTAAATGGAGTTTACGGTCTAAGGACCATTTCTCCATGAGTTTACTACCTTAAACTCATGAGTTTACTACCTTAAACCCATAAGTTTGGTATTTGGCGGTTTTCAAGTCCTTAGCTCAAACATGGCAATAGTCTAGGTTAGATTTAGACATAAGGAACAACCGTGGGACATTTATGGGACTTTTACACATCATTTGGGGTGTTTACGGTTTTGGGACATCCCCAAACCATAAACACATAAAAATAGAAAGTTTTGGTGCTTTTTGTGTGATAAACTCTTCAAGGATGAATCTAGACAAGTCCCTAAGGCATTGTGAAGCATCTAGGCACCTTAACATACCATTTTGGCCCTATTCTTGGTGTTTACGGTTTTGGGACCTCCCAAAACCGTGAACACCTTGATCTTGGTGTTCTTGGGAATTTTCTTTGATATAAACATGTATAGCAAGCTTTAAATGTCTCTAGGATAGAAGTACTTACATTGTGGAAGCTTGAAATGAACTTAAAGGCCAAGAACACTTAGTGTGTGTTCTTGGTGTTTTTGGAAAACTAATCAAAACACAAAATGGATGGATTATAGGATGTACAATCACTAGATTAAGTGATATACTAACTTGAAAGGGCTAGAAACACTTACTAGATTGAAGATTTTGAATAAAAACTTAGATGATACTTGAGAGGATATTTTGGAGTTTACTCTTTTGGTGTTTGGCGAGTAAACACAAGAATGACTAGTCTTGGGGAGTAAACTCATGTTTATCCATGAGTTTATGATTTTTGGATGATTTTTCAACCCAAACTTAAAAGTTTGGCCACGAACTTCTAAGACACAAGGTGTTTGCGGTTTTTAAATTTCAAAACCCGAGGCGACACTTTCTTTCACCCGTTCGTTTAAAGAATATTATTAAAATAATCAAACGAACTTTATATTTGATAAAAATAAGAAATAATGACATTAACTTATAATAAAAAAGTGATTGACTTTTAGGGTTTGACCGAATGGAAATTTCGGGTTGTCACACAAGGCTGGCAAGTAGATTTCCTAGGATAAGGAAAGGGTATGGTATGTAGCTCTGAGAGGGAGTGTTGGTTCACGGAAGTGAAAGTAGTAGTGAAAATGGATGATTGAAAGTATTTCAATTATGGTTAGTGAGCATGGTAATTGTGTTAGTAGTATGGAAGCACATCCAGGTATGGGTGTGATCATGGGTTATGTATGTAGTGGTAATTCATCCTGGGGATGTCTGGAGGTATCGTCAGTGTGTCAGGTTTTTCCAGCCCGAGGATGTTAGAGCAGGTTCAACATGTGCATGTGATTGCAGATGAGAGCTCATGGGAATTGCTCAGGAGCTGAAGGATGTGTCATCCTGTCAGCACGGAAAGAAAAGAGTTGGATTCGGAAAGGAAGCGGGATAACGTCCCAACAGTAAATTCGATAAAATTATGACAAGCGAGGAAAGGGATAACAGTTGGTACCGGGTCAGGACCCGGGGTTTAGAATGGTATCTAGTTTTCGCAGGTGGTGAATGAATACGTAAGACGTAAGTATGGTAGTGTCTTCAGGTGGCACTTAGTTGATGAGTGTTGTCATAAGGGAAAAGAAGCAGATGGCCGGCTTGAAGCAATTATCAGGACCCTGCAAGGGAAGAGATGGATTTTAGGGATTCGATAGCAGTGTTGAAGGAATATGGGCCGGTTTGAGATCAGTGAATGCATTGTGGGAAGTATCGTCTAGAAGTTCGTATTGTCGCACGCTTCGAGGATGAAGCCTAATTTAAGTGGGGGAGAATTGTAACATCCCAAGTTCGGAAGTAAGAAGTTGGAGGGTGCTAGGTGAAAATAAAGGAAGGGACTCGGCGAGTAGGTCTCTTGACTCGCCGAGTCGAAGCGGGTGCCTGGCACAGGGTTAAGTGGCCTGACTCGGCGATTCGGCGGCTGGACTCGACGAGTCAGTGCTGGTCGAGGAAAAACCATAATCTTCGGGGTTGCACCCTATTTAAAGGACTTAATGTCCTCCCCTCAGCTCCCTTAGCCCCCTTTGAGATCCAGAAACCCTAGAATCGTGAGTGAGAGCCATTGGAAGCAAATTGGAGCATTTTTTAGTATTTTGTGAAGAGATCTTGAAGATCAAGAAGCTTGGATCAAGGAGATTTGTGGAGATTCAGATTACTCTTCGGTAGGAGGTCATTTTGGAGGTAAGGAATCGTTATCCTTGGCCTTCTCCTTTCTAGTTCCATTTTCATGAAGCTTTAGGGTTTGGTTGGAGAAATATTGATGAGATCTTGAAGCATGAGTTAGACTGGAGTTGAAACTCCATATCTGAGTTCTATATGGGTCATTGATGCAGAAAGCCTTTCTAGTTGCTATGCAAAAGCCTTTCCCCAAGAGTTAAGTCCCTTTCTAGCGTGGTTTTTGGTATTATGGGGCAAGAACCTCATAAAGGTAGCAACTTTATGTTGCTAATGGACCTTAGAGACCCAGATCTATTGTTTGGAGCAAAGGAGTAGCTCTGTGATTCGAGATTATGAGAATGCACGTATGGACTCGACGAGTCTGTGAGATGACTCGGCGAGTCAGGCTAGAGATCAGACTTTGAGTTGCGTAGTAACTCAATGAGTCGCATGTGTGACTCGGTGAGTCTTATGACGATGAGCTTGGACGCGGCGAGTTGGCAGAACAACTCGGCGAGTCTGTTGAAGATTTCCTTGGACTCGGTGAGTCTGTTCTTGGACTCGGCGAGTCTGGTCGTGGAACCCTAGCATTTGCTGGTTAAGTCGTGTCTCGGTGTGTTGAGGGACAACTCAGTGAGTTGAGCAGGATGGAACTCGAAGATTGTTGGACTCGACGAGTCTTAGGGTGACTCGGCGAGTTGAGTCATGATTGGGAGTTTTTGGGTATAGGGACTCGACGAGTCAACGCGTTGACTTGGCGAGTAGGGTCAACCAGGAAGGTTGACTTTGACTAAGGACTTTGACTTTGACCAAGGGTTGACCAGTTGACTTCCAGGGGTATTTTGGTAATTATTGGTATTTATTGAATTTGGTTATTTGGTAATGTTCAGTGGTGGAGTTCGTTTCGGTGGTCGGAGCAGCGTAATCTTATTCTTCAGTCGGCAGTTGTAGGTGAGTTATCCTCACTATATCAACAGGGTCTAAGGCACCAAGGTCGGCCCTTTATCGGATGGAAATCCGGGTAGTTGTTGTTATGTTATTGCTTTGTTATGTCTGCATCCTGGTAGTTAGGATGGTATGTGTTAGAGACCTGGTTAAGGTCGGTATCCTGGTATATAGGATGATGCTATGCTAGTGACCAGTTAGATCGGTATCCTGGTTAGGATGTTGCTATGTTATGTGATATGCTGGATCGGTTTGATTAGTTGTGAGATGTTATATGATTATACGTTTATGTGTACATGGGTGTTGGACTGGGGTTGGGTTGAGGCGGGTCCTACTTTGTGCTGTAAGCCAACATACCCAGGGCGGACCGGTTAGAACGAAGTCCCGACGAGCGGTCCGGATAGGCTGAAGGCCCCAAGAGGGCAGACCACATGTGTCGAGGCTCGGAGAGTGGACCAGACAGTCTGAAGGCCCGGTGCGGGCGGACAAGTCATACTGTAGACTCAGAGAGTGGACCAGGTGGACTGAAGGCCCAGTGTGGGCGGACCAGTCACACTGTAGACTCGGAGAGAGAGTGGACTGGGTGGACTGAAGGCCTGGTGCAGGCGGATCAGTCACACTGTAGACTCGATATGTATGGCTGTTCTGTTTACGATATGATATGTTATGTGTATGGTATTGTGGTTGGTATTTTGGGGGTAACTCACTAAGCTTTCGGACTTATAGTTTCAGTGTATTGTTTCAGGTACTTCAAGAGATCGTGGCAAGGCGAATGCGTGATCGTACCGCTCCTCATGTTTTATGATATGGTTCTGCGAGGTACTCTGATGTTTAAACTAATTTGAAAACGAGATGTATGAACTTAATGGTTTTGAATGAACTAAAATGTTTTAATTTGGCTCAATTTTTATGGGTGTTACAAATATACCTTAAGCTAAAAAGTCATTACCAAAATCGCGAACCTGACGATAATAGGTATGAAAAATGATCTGGATCGTAAACAGATCATATAGGATCGCAAGTGGGATCGTAAGATCGTACATAGGATCGAGATCCGATACATTCCCTTGATTTTTTTTTGCAAATGATTTTTTTTTTACCATTTTATGTTTTTTTTACCATTTACCAATTTACCGTTTATCATTTTGTGTTGTGATTTATGACTGATATTTTGAAGTTTTTATAGCTTTTGAACGAAAAGCTGAATGTTTGAAATATTTTTGATGATTAAAATTTATTAATTAAAATTATATTTTATTTTGTAGGATCTTAGAATCCTGATCCCGATTTTACGATCCAAAAAATATCCTATATAGGATCCCGATCTTAACAACATTTGTTTCAAGGATTGACATCTCAGAAAAAACAAAAAAAAACGTATATAATTAAGAAATTAAATACCCATCTTTAATAAGAAATCTAGAAAGTACCAACGACTTTGGATCTATGACACTTCTTAAATATGACTCATCTTGTTTTCCAAAATCCAACCCAAATTTTATTTGATATGAAAAGGAATACACATATTATTATTTGTTGGTTCCATTACCTTTTTAGGTTGTAGGGTGTGGTGCGGTTTCAGTGAGTGTGGTTTTGCCACATAAGCAGCGAACACCGCCCTCGGTACGGTTCAAACCGCAGTGCAGCAAAAAATAGTCATGGCTTATGATTGGGTGTAGATAATTTGACTGTTTTGTGATTGGGTGGGGAGAAATTAAAATTTTTATTTAATTTTTTTTAAAATAAAGCGTGACACCACTCCTTCGGTATCACAAGAAACCACACTTTTGTTGTAAAAATGATATGGCATTTGGCAACGAAGGAAGTGCGGTTACAGGGATGATTCTTGGAAGTTTCAATTTAGTTTATCCGCTAACACTGGTGACAACTCACAGTCTTACCTCTGGGCCCATTTCCCTTGAAGGAAATAAAATATATCAGCGAGCTACTCAGGTGCAGGGAGTAAAAGCCATAGATAAAAATATTGCTTCATTCGTCTTCTTTCAAACCAAAAGAAATGACGACTACAGTAACACAACTCGTATTCATTCCTGCGCCAGTAATCGGTCATATCAGATCAACAATCGATCTCGCAAAACTACTTGTGAATCGAGATCAAAGGCTCTCCATAACCGTTCTTCTCATAAACCCACCTTCCAGCTCACGATCTGGCTCAGTTATCACCACCTACATCGAATCTTTAACCAAGAAACCCATCGAACGCATTCACTTCATCGAACTCCCACAAGACGAAACGCTACCAGAACGTGACCCAAAAGCTCCCATGACTTTCGTCAATAATTTCATAAACAGCCATCGGAAATACGTGCGAGACATTGTAAGCAACATGATAAGTCAAACGGGTTCTTGTCGGGTAGCTGGATTCGTCGTCGATATGCTCTGCACAGGGATGATAGATGTGGCAAACGAGTTCAATGTTCCAACCTACATATTCTTTACATCTAACGCTGCTTATCTTGGCTTTCAGTTCCATATCGAAACCCTATGTGATGATCACAACGAAGATGTTATCGAGTTGAGCAACTCAGATGCCAAGATACCGGTTCCGGGTTTCATGAATCCAGTTCCGACGAAGGTCTTTCCTTCAGGGTTCGATACTAAGGAAGGGTTGGATTATGTTCTATTGATTACAAGAAACTTCAGAAAGGCGAAAGCAATCATTGTTAACACATTCTTGGAATTAGAAACACGCCCAATCGAGTCGTTATCTTCCGACAGCAGGATACCGTCTGTGTATCCGGTAGGGCCTGTACTGAACCTAGAAGACGGCGCCGGAACACTGTCGGAAAGTGACGTCATCAGCTGGTTGGACATTCAGCAACCTTCCTCGGTTGTTTTCTTGTGTTTTGGGAGTTTGGGATGTTTTGATGAAGTCCAAGTGAAGGAGATTGCATATGCTTTAGAGCGAAGCGGGCGTTCTTTCTTGTGGTCACTACGTCAACCTCCTTCGCTGGAGCAGACATCAAGAGCTCCCGGAGATTACGAGGATCCCGGAGTGGTATTGCCGGAAGGGTTTCTGCAGCGTACTGCTTCAATCGGGAAAGTGATCGGGTGGGCTCCACAGGCGGCGGTGCTAGCTCACTGTGCAGTTGGGGGGTTCGTGTCGCACTGTGGGTGGAACTCTTTGTTGGAGAGTTTGTGGTTTGGTGTACCGGTGGCAACATGGCCGATTTACGCCGAGCAGCAGATGAATGCGTTTGGAATGGTGGTGGAGATGGGATTGGCGGTGGAGATCAAGCTGGATTATAAGAAGGATTTGTTTGATGGGAAGAGCAATATTGTCACGGCGGAGGAGATAGAGAGCGGGATAAGGCGGCTGATGGAGGATGACGATGTAAGAGAAAAGATAAAAGAGATGGGGAAAAAGAGCAAAGCGACTGTTAAAGAGGGAGGTTCGTCTTACGCTTCTGTTCGTTGTCTCATTGACAATTTTAGAAGTAACATCACATAGTTTGAGTCATTTGTATTTTTTAGAAGTAAATTTATGACTTTTTATGTGTAAAATTGTAATATACAAAAAACACATAAAAGAGTGATATTGGAAGCAAGATACTCGTGTTTTATAATCTTATGCTCAGAGGTATTCTCATGGGTGAGAAGGGAGTGATATTGTGGAAATTGTGTTCACTAGTGAAATGGTAGTGAAGAAGAGAGAGATTGTAGAGAGAGATGGACACAAATAAATGTTCTACAAGAGAGAGATTGCACAGGGATATACCACGCCACAAGACACTCACCCTACCAAAGAGCTTCTAACCCAACGCTATCCGGTGTTGCCATATCTCCTTGAGGTTGAGTGTTCAAGTCTCATCGTGGACATAGGTGGATTTAAGATGTAGTTTAAGAGTATGTTAGATTTGTCGTTCAAAAATAACAAGACAGCCACCCATCTTTGGGGCGGTATTCACACGTGACTTTCTATGCCACATAGGACATTATGCGTAGAGTGATGCCCCATACCGGAAGGCCTTAACTACTAACGTTATATCTATTTTGTGGCCATGTTGACCGACATAAAAAATTGTATTTTTTTCTTTTATAGCATCTGACTTTCATTTGTTCCTATTATAATATTTTTCTATGACAAATCTATCTAATTAGAGTTATATATCAATCATAAAAAGTTGTTTATTTTTTTTTACATAATGCATCCGGAGCAAGTACATTTTGGTGATGTCTTAATTATAGTATCCTACTTTCAAATACATTGCTATTTTTCATAGAGTTTTTGAATTGAAGTATAGTATTTGACTATTTCGGTATTTGCAAAAAAATATTTACAAAATTTAAGAAACATAAAATAAAAAATATACATTATACACGAGTTAATAGAATAGACAACAATAATTACCATTGTTGTTAACACTCTTAGACGATATAAACACTTTTGATGCTTGAATCTGTTGATACAAGTGGTTGGCCGAATTTGAAATATATTATTGAATTGAGTTGCTCAATTCACCTCACCACATTGATGATAATTATGGAGTCATTTCCTGACTATGAGTTACCCAATCTTACCTCTTTAACAGTAAAGTGTCCAATTATCGATGCGTCGTTTCCTCATGGGCTTTGTCCTCCCAAATTGAATTACCTTGGAATAGGAGGGTTGAAGAAGCCCATCCCAGAGTGGACCCATAGAATTTCCCAACGACCCAACCTCACTTGATAACTTAATATTATATGGCGGAATACTATATGATGATGTGAAAAACTTTGATCAATTGTCACATCTTCTTCCTTCATCTCTTGCTTCTCTTTCCATCAATGAATTACGGAAATTGGAATCAGTTTCAATGGACTCCAACACCTCACCTCTCTCAAGCATCTCTCTGTTTCCAACTGCCCAAAGATGTTACATCTACCAGAAAAGTTGTTTCCTTCGCTTTTGTCTTTGATAATTGATAGATGCCCAAGAAAAGAGCATTATAAGAAGCTCCTATTGGCCCCACATCTCCCTTATCCCAGGCTTCACTTTTGACGAGTAATTACAAGTTTAATATGAAGGTACACCCTTTTCTACGCTTTTGACTTCTTCTAGTTTCAATATGTATTAAAGGAAAAAATTCTATTTGCGTACCAAAGATATGCTTAATGATATTTTGGATATTACCTTTTCTTTTTGTTGATGAATATGATTAAGATTTATAGTGGCGATTGATTGCAAAATGAATCAAAATGGTTAACCAGTCAAATAGAATTGAAGGATTTGAAGTATAACTAGTAGGTGATTCAGGCTTTGCGTAAAACATTTGTTTAACTAAAAAAAATCAGAAGACTTAAAAAAAATGGACCAAAATTGAATAAAAATTAAAAAGTGGTCCAAAGCTGACAATCTTAATAAACTTCATGGACCATTTATGTCAAAAAGCACCCTCCCCTCACATAGTTTACTGTTCATAAGGTTTATATGTCTTTAATCTCCCTAAAAGAATAGTTTTATTCTTTTTTTGATATGTGTCACCATATTAGACCTCATAATTAATGCATATTTTATTTTTATTTTGTCATGTGTTACTCTATTATGTCTCCTAATTAATAGATGTCACTTGTCAACTTATTGATTCTCCATCAAATTTTAAATTTCTCACTCTAATTACATTAAATTAATAACATTAGAAAAAAATTAAAATAAAATTAACACAAATTATAAAGTGATATAATTTTACATATTTATTTAAAGCAATGATTATAATTTTATATAACTAAAAAAATCTCTTAATTAATAATTTATTTAAAATAAGTGATTAATAATTTTGAGTTTTACTATTAAAATTTAATTAATTTTGTAACTGTGGTTGCCACAGGTTATAAACTAATATGTATATAAATTTGTCATAAAATTACTAGGATTGTACCCATTTGAAAATGCCAATTGATATGTGACCGATTTGACCCGAGATTAATACTAATTAGGGGTTATTTCCTTTTGATATAATAGACTTAATAGGCTTATGTCTTAATATGTTCAAATAGTATAAGGTATTTATTACATGATTGCTGAATTTTGGTCATATAATTAATCTGAATGTTTATAATAAACAACATTTATTGAATTTATATTTTGCAGCCATGGGGATCCATGGACCCACAATCCCCATCATTTTGCATCCATGGGGACCCAGAGTCCCCATCATATGCATATGTCGTTTGGTTATGTCATATGCTTAAGCAAAGGATGAGGACCAAATGTCGACTCCTGTTAAATTGAACAAAGATGGAGAGCTAGCCTAAATATCATCTGTAGAAATTAACTTTAGGACTTCAACATATGGGAATGATTATGAGGTGTGAATTACATTAAGGTATGAGGCAAGATGCTCATATACTAGCGTTGTTTGAATAGATAATTGTTCAGGATATAAAATTGTAAAATTATAAGTTCTTCCTTTTCGGTGGTCTTTTGATCAAAGTTTATTTCTACCGTTAACCATAGAATTAGGATGAATTTGTATGGTTCTATTTCTGAATTAGGAGTCTGTCATCTACAAAAGGATGAGAACCTGATGTATTTTTAAAATGAATTATGCATAAACTATCATCCTAATTTGAATTTTTTGTTCATGAATTCTACATATGAAGATGTAGGAATTTGGAATTCATGTATCCGGATAGCTCTCATAATATTAACTGATAATCGAAAGTAATTAGAAGAGTGTTAAAATAAATAATGTTTTATAATATTCAAACTAACTTTTATTATAGGATATATTTTGTAGTGTTTGTGTTAAAAATGTTGTGCAGGTTTATATGTGAAGTATTGAGGGGGCGGAGTGTAATATACACAAAATCATCCGGGTTTACACACGGATCTTCGGATCTAGTGTAACCCAGGTACTTAAGGACCGAGTGACTGAAAAGGGTCATTATTCATAATCTGATCAACTTCTCTTCTCTCATTCTCTCTCATTCTCACAATTCATATGTTTTAGGGTTTACACAAACCCCCCGCTATCCCTCCAAAAGACTCTGGTTATAACTACAAGCTACGATCGTACACTCAATAGGTGTCAACCGACACGTCTCCTTAGATCCTTAATCAAATTTACGCGAAGAGAAACATATAAGGTACATTATAGGCCCAATGAACATGTAAGTGGACAACTAAGCCCCACTAAGCATGTAAATCATTTCTAGACTCAAAAGGAATGAGATTATATATCTCGAGCCCAATATATATGTAAAAGGACAACTAAGACCCATTTTACATGTATATTATTTGCAGGCCGAATAAGCACGCAATGAGTATCCAAGTCGTCAGCCCTAGAAGTCTTCTTGAGAGGAGATCTTCGAATTCTAAGAAGTTTTTTAGAGCATGATCATGAAAACATGTGCTCATGAGGATGGATCTATCATAAATTAAAATAAATCACTTTGAGTTTACATGATCTTACTTAAGTATGAAGCTTGAAGAGACTTTCCTTGAGACACACACAAGTACACACGAATTCTAGGAAGAATATAGGAGGTTTCTTTGAGTATTCTTAGAGAGAAATGTTTGAGTGGGTTTGAGAGTAAAATGAAGGGGGTGGTGGGTTGTTTGGGCCGAGAATAAGAAGAAGAGGGAGGGAAGAGAGAGATGACAATATTGTTGCATGGAAACATGAGATTTCCTAAAGACATGGTGTATAATTTGCTTATGTAACACCCCGAATCTCAGGTAATAATTAAATAAATGTTTTTGGAGTTTTAGCCCTACTCGACGAGTTGGTTGCCCTACTCGTCGAGTAGCAGCGGGATGGATCGCGAGTTTAGTGGCCCACTCGGCGAGTCCATTATTGAACTCGGCGAGTAGGAGCTGGAAAATGAAACCCTAATCCCCGGGGTTTGCACCCCTATTTAAAGAAGCTCAAGCCTCTTTCAGTACCTTTCCAGCCTCCCTTACTCCACTAACTCGTGAGTGTGTGTGCCCTTGTGTGTAAAGCTTGAGAGAGAATTTTGGTGAAAAGTGTGGTGAACCAAGTGGCTTAGGCAAGGAGTTAAGAGGAGGTTCGTGTTCTTCTTCTGTGGTCATCTCTTGGGGAAGGTAATTGATCTTTTCCCTCAGTTATTTTGGTTGGACCTCATCCTTGTATGAGTTCTAGGGCTTTAGAGGAGGGGATCAAGTTAGTATGGCAATATATGGGCTAGATTGGGAGTTGTAACTTCAGATCTGGACCCTCCTTGGATTATTCAGACATAAAGTCCCAGCTTTAGTCGAGTTTAAGTTCCCCTTTGTCCTTGAGCACCCATTAAGAACTTGATGTTGGCATTTGAAGCTTGTAAAGCCATACATGCACGTAAAGTTTGCAACTTTACGTGATAAGTAGGCCTAAGGGAGTTGGATCTGCAATTTGGGGCCTTTCCATGGCTTATGGACGTCTGCATGATAAAATGACTGAAGGAACTCGGCGAGTCGCAAATCCGGCTCGGCGAGTCGTTTGAAGATATGCATTGAACTTGGCGAGTTGGATGAACAACTCGGCGAGTCAGATGAAGAAAGTCGTGGACTCGACGAGTTGGTTGAACAACTCGGCGAGTTGGATGAAGATGGTCATGAAACTCGACGAGTTGAAGAACAACTCGTCGAGTCGTATGAGTTTTAGGCAAGGATGTGTTTGCTCGCATACCCGTCGAGTTTCAGGGAGGAAACTCGACGGATGGCCTTAAGATTTGATCGGGATTCGAAGGAACTCAACGAGTCACCCCAATGACTCGGCGAGTTGGAGTGTATTTTAAGAACTCGGTGAACAGTCTAGAGTACTCGGCGAGTTGATGTCAACATGGACTGTTGACCTTTACCAAGGACTTTGGCCTTGATCAGGGTTTGACTAGTGGGTTATGGAGTATCTTATGAGGCTAAAGACTTATGAGTATATTGTGCTATGGATATAGGTGGTGGAGTCGGTGACGAGTGATCCGATAGTTGGAATTACCTTTCGAGTCGACATCTGTGAGGTGAGTTATCCTCACTATATCGATAGGGTCTACGGCACCAAGGCTGGCCCTTTAGTTGTTATTGTTTTGGTATGTTGCATGTGGTTATGATTTGTTTGTTCGGGATCGAGGTAGACAATATGTTATGCTTTTATGATCCGTAGGGATTGGTGTGTTAGTGACCTGATAGGTCGGTACTCTAGTTACAGGAGAAATCTATGATTATGATCAGTGAGATAAATATACTTGATATTTGTATATTCCAGTATATGATAGCTACGCGCACATGGTTATTTGCTTGTTGGTTGGGTTGAGGCGGTCCTGCTTTGTGCTGAAGGCCGACATACCCTATGAGCGGTCCGGGGAGACTATACTCCCACGTGGCGGACCAGTCATGCCGAAGGCTCGGGATAGATTCAAACAGACTATAGGCCCGGTAGGGCGGTCCAGTCAGGCCGATGGCCCAGTATACATGACGATTGATTGATTATTACTGATATGATTTCTGTTTGTACGGTATTGGTATTTTGGGGTAGCTCACTAAGCCCTCGGGCTTCCAGTTTTCAGTTTATTGTTTCAGGTACTTCAGGAGATATAGGAAAGGCAAAGGCGTGACCGTACTGCTCCCCATCCTTACGATCTGTTTTTGGGACACCCTGATGATAAACGATTTAGAAATGTTTTGTAAAACAATTACTGTTGTTTCTTTTGTTAATGTTAAAAGTTGAAAATTTGGCGGAAATTTCTTGAACATTACAAGTTGGTATCAGAGCCTTGGTTTGAGTGAATTGGAGGAACACTTGTGTGAATCCAGTCTCAAATCAAGGAGATTTTTGGAAAATGAAATTTAAATGATTTTCAAACGAAGGATGGGGGAATGCAGAGAGTACGATCAGCCAGAGCCTGTAAGTAAACCCCAAAATACCGTACACCTAATTAATATTCTGATATGATTAGAGCAGCATGCTAGTGCTAGGCTAGGGATCTTCGGGAATCACATGATAGATTTGCCTGATTATATGATGCCTATTAGCCTAGGGTTCTTGTATATGGAATTGACATCATGGTTGTAGATGTTTAGTGTATACACTACGGTTGTGTGTAGTCAAGATCTTATAGCCTGCGAATGTCTGATTCGACCTTAGGGTAGGATCGGGTATTCGAAAGTCTATCGGGTCCAGTGCTATGTGCAGCCAGTATACACTAACGCTGCGGGGGTTGATGGAAATTTCATGAATGTGGGAATGTCATGGAAATTTAGGATCGGTTGCTAGATGTACCCTGTTAGTGAGGGTTGAGCGCATGATATGTTGAGTGTAGTTTTAGGGCGTTGTGGTGATACTTGAGGAAAATATGGGTAGGTGTGGAAGGTAGTATGGGCCCGTACTACTGAAAGCATAGGACCCATACGCGTAGCAAGGAAGTCACAACCCCTAGGGTTTTGGGTTAGACTCCCGACATTATATTACTTATTTGATATTTTGAGTGTGATTGCAGTATGGTGGTGACGAGATGCTTTGCTAATGGATCTGGGTCAGGATCGGGGTTGGGAGATGGAGGGTCAAAGGTGCCGTTAGCACCTGAGCCCGTAGTTCAGATGGGGACTTAGGAGCTGGATGCCAGGATTCGGGAGATTTTGCATGATGAGGTCGATGCGGCTTTTTGAGCGCAGCTGCCAGAGATGTTTGGGTCGATTAAGAGTGCGATGGTGGAGTATTCTGATGAGCGATATGCCGCTCTAGCAGAGACAGCTACCTCTGCAGCCACATTGACTGTAACTACGACAGGGATTGGGGGAGCAGCCAGCAGGGCTTTCCAGTACTAGGACTTCGATAATACAAAGCCCCCGACATTTGATGGTACACAGGATGCTATTCGGGCTATGAGGTGGTTATCTGACGTGGAGGGATGTTTCTTCACGTGCTCTTGCCCTGTTGACTAGAAGGTTAGATGTGCCCTGAACCTGCTAAGGCTTGGGGCAAACGACTGGTGGAGATTGACGACAGTTTCCTATTCGGATGATCAGCGGACTGCTGTTACCTAGGAGCAGTTCCGGGAAATGTTTCGCGCCCACTACGTTCCTCGTGTTGAGCGGGAGTGACTTGATCAGGAGTTCTTGACTGTGAGACAGGATGGAGAGTCAGTGATGGAGATTACCCGGATGTTCACGGAGAGGGCTATGTTTTGCCCAGAGTTTGCGTCAGAGCAATCTTAGATGACCCGTTATCTGAGTATGCTCAAGACGGACATACGGCAGTTTATGGCCACCCAGCGTTATGATACCCTCCTGGATCTGCAGAAAGCCGCGAGGCGGCATGAGTTAGAGTTAGAGTTGCAGCTGAAGGAGCAGCGTCAGGCACCGGCCCAGTCTCAGCCGGCACCCAAGCGATTTAAACCCGCTGATGCACGATCTGGGGGACAGCAGAGCCGCACTTGTGGGAAGTGAGGCATGGTTCACTCAGGAGTTTGTCGAGCAGGAGGAGGGTGCCACAAATGTGGCAAGGAGGGGCACTATGCCAGGGACTGCCGTCAGTCCGCCCCTCCACCAGATATGAGGATCTGCTATCATTGCCATCAGGTTGGTCACGTGAAGACCAACTGTCCGCAGCTTGCCGCTAGGCCTGCACAGGGTTCTACCCCAGTTGCTGGGAAGAG
This sequence comes from Lactuca serriola, assembly GCF_051521515.1. Lineage (NCBI taxonomy): Eukaryota > Viridiplantae > Streptophyta > Magnoliopsida > Asterales > Asteraceae > Lactuca > Lactuca serriola. Next base: position 252,416,716 of record NC_136410.1, on the reverse strand, counting down.
TGGGGATGGGAGGCCGGTCAAGGTGGAGCCTCCGAAGGCTCAAGGAGGCGCCTTCCAGCTTACGGCCGAAGAGCCCAAGGCAGCACCGGATGTGGTTGCTGGTACGTTTCTATTTCTCTGTCTTGATTATTATATTGTGTTATGCTTATTGGTTGTGCCTGTGATTAGGTACGTTGTTAGTAAATTCTTTGCCTGCTTTAGTTCTATTTGACTCGGGGGCGAGTTGGTCGTTTTTATCTCAGACTTTTATTAAGGGGTTCATTGTGCCGATGGATGATCTCGAGTGCCCGTTGCGAGTCTCGATCGCCAGCAAGCACGGAGTTTCCGCTTCTTCGGTCTACCGGGGATGCGAGTTGGAGATTTTTGGGGTGCCCTTCCCGATAGATTTGATTCCTATTCCCATGAGGGATGTATGTGTGATTATAGGGATGGATTGGATCAGCCGCTTTGGCGCCATGATTGACTGTGAGGGGCAGTGGGTGGTGGTTCGAACCCCAAGTGGGGGAGAACTCATAGTGTATTGAGAGGGCACCAGACTGGGATCAGGGTTCTGTTTGGCAGCCAGGGCTCGACAGTATATTCAGCACGGGTGTGCCGATTACTTGGCATATGTGATAAATACGGGGGATAGGGAACAGCTCTCAGTATCAGAGGTCCCAGTGGTTAGTGAGTTTGCTGACGTGTTTTCAGAGGAGTTACCCGAAGTGCCTCCGGAGAAGCAGGTTGAGTTCAGGATTGATCTAGTGCCAGGTACGGCACCTATCGCCAAGGCGTCGTACCGTTTGGCACCGCCTGAGATGCAGGAGCTGTCATCTCAGTTACAGGAGCTGCTGGGGAAGCAGTTTATTCGTCCGAGTAGTTCCCCTTGGGGAGCGCCGATTCTCTTCGTCAGAAAGAAGGACGGTTCGCACAGGATGTGCATTGACTATAGGGAGTTGAACAAGTTAATGGTGAAGAACCGTTATCCCCTCCCGAGGATAGATGATCTTTTCGATCAGCTGCAGGGTGCATCTTAGTTTTCCAAGATCGATTTGAGATCTGGATATCACCAGGTCAGGGTGAGGGAGGAGGACGTAGAGAAGACTGTGTTCCGAACTCGTTATGGTCATTACGAGTTCGTGGTGATGCCGTTTGGACTCACCAACGCAGCGGCAGTGTTCATGGATTTGATGAACCGGGTTTGCAGACCGATGCTCAATCGCTCGGTTATTGTATTCATATATGATATATTGGTGTATTCCAAGACACGGGAGCAGCATGAGGAGCACCTCAAGGAGCTGCTAGAGGTGTTAAGGTGAGAGCGGTTGTACGCCAAGTTCTCTAAATGTGAGTTTTGGTTGCGAGAGGTCCAGTTCCTAGGACATCTCGTTAACCAGGAGGGGATTCTGGTCGACCCGGCTAAGTTTGAGGCAGTTATGCAGTGGGAGATTCCAAAATCTCCCTCAGATATCAGGAGTTTCTTGGGTTTAGCGGGGTATTACCGGAGATTCATTTGTGATTTCTCCAAAATTGTGGTGCCCCTCACTCGTCTTACGAGGAAGGGGGTGGATTTCTGATGGGGCCCGGAGCAGCAGAGGGCGTTCGAGACCCTGCGGCAGTGTTTATGCGAGGTGCCGATGTTGACTAGATATTTTGTGATGCATCCGTACAGATATTTTGTGATGCATCCATCACAGGCTTGGGACGGTCCTCATGCAGAAGGGACGAGTGGTAGCCTACGCGTCGTGGCAACTAAAGCCGCATGAGACTAGATACCCGACGCATGATCTGGAGTTGGGAGCGGTGGTTTTCGCCCTCAAGATTTGGAGACACTATCTGTACGGGGTCCGTTGCACGATATACACGGACCACAAGAGTTTGAGGCACATCATGGACCAGCCAAGCCTAAACATGAGGCAGCGTAGGTGGCTGGATGTGGTCAAGGACTATGATTGCGAGATCCTTTACCATCCTGGTAAAGCGAACGTGGTTGCGGATGATTTGAGCCGTAAGTCGGCTAGGACGTCCACCCCCGCCCGATGTATGAGGATAACGGTGGATTCCCCGCTGGTGGGTTTCGTCAAAATGCTCAGATCGAGGGTATGAAACCGGAGAATCAGAAGCTGGAAAGGATTAAGGGCGAAAGTGTCCGTTTGTTCAGGATAGCCGCGGGCTATTGACCCGATATGGTCGGATTTCGGTTCCGATGGCCGGAGGGGTTAGACAGACAGTGATGCAGGAGGCTCATAAGTCTCGTTTTTCTATTCACCCGGGGGCCACCAAGATGTACCGTGATTTGAGTTTGAGTTATTGGTAGCCTGGTATGAAGCGAGATGTCGCTTGGTACGTCGAGAGGTGCTTGACCTGCAGGATGGTCAAGGCCGAGCACCAGAGGCCGCATGGCAAGCTGCAGCCTCTAGAGATTCCCATGTGGAAATGGGAATGGATCACGATGGATTTCATCACAAAGTTGCCAAGGACAACAAAGGGATTCGACGCTATATGGGTCATGGTGGATCGATTAACCAATAGTGCTCACTTCCTAGCCATTCGGGAGAGTTCGTCGGCAGAAAGGTTGGCCGACCTATACGTCCGCGAGATTGTCTCTCGCCATAAAGTCCCGGTTTCCATTGTTTCAGATCGGGATGTCAGGTTTACTTCACGATTCTGGCAGAAGTTCCACGAGGAACTGGGTACGAGATTGCATTTCAGTACGGCGTTTCATCCGCAGACTGATGGGCAGAGTGAGCGGACCATCCAGACCCTCGAGGATATGCTGAGGGCATGTGCTATTGATTTTGGTGGGAGTTGGGACTCCCACCTACCGCTTGTGGAGTTCGCCTACAACAACAGCTACCATTCCAGTATTGGCGCTCCGCCTTTCGAGCTGTTGTATGGGCGGAAGTGTAGGACCCCAGTCTGTTGGGGCGAGGTTGGGCACAGGGTGATGGGACGGACAGAGGTAGTTCTGCAAACTACCGAGATGATACAGCAGATTAGACAGCGACTGCAGACCGCTCAGAGCCGACAGAAAAGTTATGCGGACCGGTGCTGATCTGAGCTGGAATTTCAGGTGGGTGACATGGTTCTCCTGAAGGTCTCACCCTGGAAGGGTGTGATCCGTTTCAGGAAGAGGGGAAAGTTGGGTCCTTGCTATATTGGGCTGTTCAGGATTGTTGTCAGGGTGGGCAAGGTGGCTTATAGGTTGGAGCTCCCGGAAGAGCTCAGCAGGATCCACAACACATTTCATGTTTCCCAATTGTGGAATTGTGTTATGGATCCGGAGGCAGTGGTGTCGTTAGATGATATCTTGGTCGACGAGCATTTGAACTATGTGGAAAGGCCGGTGGCAATTTTGGAGAGGAAGAAGAAGATCCTGCGGAACAAGGAAATACCTTTGGTAAAGGTACAATGGGAACATTGGAAAGGGTCCGAGTGGACGTGGGAGCCGGAGGTGGAGATGCGCGAGCACTATCTGACTCTGTTTATCCCAGCGGACATCGAGGACGAAGTCTAGTTCAAGTGGGGGAGAGTTGTAACGCCCCGAATCTCAGGTAATAATTAAATAAATGTTTTTGGATTTTTGGCCCTACTCGACGAGTTGGTTGCCCTACTCGTTGAGTAGCAGCGGGATGGATCGCGAGTTTAGTGGCCCACTCGGCGAGTCCATTATTGAACTCGGCGAGTAGGAGCTGGAAAATGAAACCCTAATCCCCGGGGTTTGCACCCCTATTTAAAGAAGCTCAAGCCTCTTTCAGTTTATTGTTTCAGGTACTTCAGGAGATAAAGGAAAGGCGAAGGCGTGACCGTACTACTCCCCATCCTTACGATTTGTTTTTTGGGACACTCTGATGATAAACGATTTAGAAATGTTTTGTAAAACAATTACTGTTGTTTCTTTTGTTAATGTTAAAAGTTGAAAATTTGGCGTAAATTTCTTGAACATTACAGCTTAGTTATCCATTAAACAATAATTAGGTGGAAATACTCTAATTATCATCTTGATATATTTTTTTATACAAAACCGAGAATAGAGAGAGAGAGAGAGAAGGAAGAGTTTGGGCCATTTTTTATTGTATTTGATATTTGAGGCCTAAATTGAGAGTTTTCGGCGCATTGGGCCCATATATGGGTTTATAGCCCAAAATGATAAAGTAAATTTGGGTTTTCGGCCCAATGAAGCCCAAGAAGTTAGTTCACGGCCCAATAGGGCTTATGAAACCATTTACGTCCCAATAAGGCCCATGATTACAAGATGAGTCATTCTAGGCCCACATTACCTAAAATACTATAGTTTCATGAATGTGGGTCCAATTTAATCCGAGTTAGGTTTCCTTGACCCAAAATAGCCAAATTGAAAGTTTACTAGGACATTAGGCCCAATAATAGGATCCTAGTCCATACTAAGTTTGAATCGGGTTACTAGGGTTTCAAACCCACAATTGAGTATCTGAGTTGTATTGAATTAGGTTTTGGACTTAACTCAGGATTTTTGAGTCAAATGAATGTTTTTTATTGAGCATAGAACATGATATCCACTTAGATTACAAGTCTTACAAGAGTTGATGGTTACATGAAAACATAATTTCCTAGCTAAAAATGCTAGTTGTGACACCCATGATCTCGAGTTGGGAGCTGTGGTCTTCGCCTTAAAGATTTGGAGGCACTACCTATATGGTACCGAGTGCACCATCTTCACAGACCACAAGAGCCTCCAGCACATTCTGAATAAAAAAGAACTGAACATGAGACATCGGCGATGGGCCGAGCAACTAAACGACTATGAATGCGAGATCAAGTACCACCCAGGCAAGGCTAATGTGGTAGCCGATGCTTTAAGCCGAAAGGAGTACTCGATTAGCTGAGTAAAGACACTGACAATGACCATCCCTTCCCATCTGTCCTCACAAATCAAGGAGGCTCAACAGGAAGCCTTGAAACCAGAAAACGTCGCAAACGAGGCATTGCGTGGAATGAAAAAGAATCTGGCAGTCAAAGAAGACGGAGCCTATTATCTTATGGATTGGATCTGGACACTGAGGTTTGGTGGATTTTGAGACGTGATAATGAATGAAGCTCATAAAACGAGGTACTCTATCCATCCAGGTTGCAATAAGATGTACGTGGATATCAAACAACATTATTGGTGGTCGAATATGAAAGTGAAGATTGCCACTTACGTGGGCAAGTGTCTCACTTGTGCCAAAGTTAAAGTGGAATATTAGAAGCCCTCGGCTCTACTGCAACAACCCAAAATACCAAAGTTGAAATGGGATAGAATAATAATGGATTTTATAACCAAATTACCCAAGACGGCAGACAGTTTGGATGCTATCTGGGTAATCGATTAACAAAATCCGCCCATTTCTTGCCAATAAATGAGACGTACAAGATGGAAAGACTAACATGAATATACCTGAAAGTGGTGGTGAGACTTCATGGAGTTCCCATATCTATTATCTCTGATCGAGATAGTAGATTCACCTCTCTGTAACACCCAGAATCAGAAAGACCAAGAAAGGAAAGGAAAACCCTAAGTCAAAGGGGTCAACTCGTCGAGTCCATAGGTGAACTCAACGAGTTGGAGCAGGTTCCGTGTCGGGATTTAAGTGACCGACTCGGCGAGTTGGAGGGACTGACTCAGCGATTCAGGTCTGGGTTGGAAAACCCTAATTTCTGGGCTTGGTGTTCTATTTAAGCATCATTTCAGGCCTTCACCCCAGCCTCCATCACTCCCTTTACCTTCTCTCGAACCCTAAGCCTCCATTGAAGTACTCTCAAGCTTTCTTTATCATTTTTGGGTGCTTTGAAGCTAAAAGGAAGAAAGGAACCTTGGGTGATTCAAGAAGTGGCAGTGGACTCTGTGTTGGTGTCCTATTTCAGATCCTTGGAAGGTATGAAGCTAATACCTTGGCTGTTATTCATTTAGATCCCTTTCCTAGTTAGATTTTGTTATTTTGGTCCATTTCCAAGGCCAATTCGTGTATTGTGCCTTTGTGAGCAAAGAGAACTTCGGATCTAGGGTTGTCTTGGCCTAGAAACCCATAAAGTAGCAGTCTTTGGTGTGTTGGTGAAGCATGCTTGTCTCAAACCCTAGCCCTAGAGTGTTTTAAGCCTATAGCTCCTTGGTTTCATGTAAAGTTTGCAACTTTACGTGAAGGATGGGACTTAGAAGAGTGGATCTACAGTTTGGATCCCCTACATGGCTCGAAAAGCCACTGTATGGATTACGAACTGAAGCTACTCGGCGAGTCACATGGGTGGACTCAGCGAGTTGTATGAAGTTAGGCAGGGACTCGACGAGTTGGAAGAACAACTCGACGAGTCTGTTGAAGATTTTCGTGGACTCAACGAGTATGTTCTTGGACTCAACGAGTTGGATCTCAGAACCTCAAACTTTTATGGTTAAGACTTAGAATGGTGAGTTGAGTGGTGACTGAGTGAGTTGGACAATATGGGACTCGGAGATCGTTGAACTCGACGGGGCGACTCGGCGAGTTGATGCGTATTATGAGAGTTTATGAGTATAAGGACTCGACGACTCAATGAGTTAGCGGGCGGGGCCCAGAGATAGGCGAGCCTAAAAGAAACAGATCTGTATCCGAGCGGGGCTCGAAGCCAGGCGGGGCCTGGAACGGCGGGGCCGTTGTAGCGGGCAAGGCCTGAGGTAGGAGCGAGGCCCAAAATAGCGGGCGTGGCCCAATATGTGCTATATGTGTTTGTGTAGGGTATGTGGTATGTTGGGGAACTTACTAAGCTTCGTGCTTACGGTTTTCTGTTTTGGTTTCAGGTACTTCCGGTGGCGGAGGGAAGAGCTCGACGTGATCGCGTGGCACACACCATTAATTAGACAACCTGGGATGTTTTACTCTGATAATGAGAATATGTTTTGAATTAATACTCTGAATGTATGTTATGAATTATGACAAGGCTTTTATAAATATGGTTTTAGTAATGTTTAAAGAAAATTTACAGTCATGATTTTTGGGATGTTACACTCTCGCTTTTGGCAGTCGCTCCAGAAAGCTTTGGGAACCCAACTGGATATGAGCACTGCCTACCACCCTCAGACTGATGGCTAAAGCAAGCGAACCATTCAGACTCTATAAGACATGCTCCGAGCATGTGTAATAGATTTTAGCAAAGCTTGGGATACCCACATGCCCCTAATCGAATTCTCATATAACAACAGCTACCACACGAGCATAGGAGTTGCTCCCTTTGAGGCCTTGTACGGCCAGAAATGCAGATCACCCCTTTGTTGGGCTAAAGTGGGAGACACCCAGTTGGAAAAAGGGCACACGCTCAACAACACTCTCACTGGACCCGAGATAATTCGAGAAACAACAGAAAAGATAGTCCAAATCAGAGCACGACTCCAAGCATCGCGAGACCGAAAAAAGAGTCATGCGGATAAAAGGAGAAAGCCTCTGGAGTTCCAAGTGGGGGATCGGGTGTTATTAAAGGTCTCTCCTTGGAAAGAGACGATACGATTTGGAAAGAAAGGAAAGCTAAACCCACGATATATCGGACCATTCGAGATCCTTTCCTGGATCGGTCCGGTAGCCTACAAACTACAACTACCCTCAGAACTTAGTAATGTACACCATGTATTCCATGTATCAAACCTAATGAAGTGTCTATCGGATGAAACTCTTGCAGTCCCACTAGACGAAATTGAAGTGAACGAGAACCTTTTATTCATTGAGCAGCCTATCGGGATTATGGATAGAGAAGTTAAGCGCACGAAACAAAGCCGCATCCCCATTGTGAAGGTTAGATGGAATGCCAAGTGCAGACCTAAATTCACATGGGAACGCAAGGATCAAATGATGCAAAAATACCCACACCTTTTCGCTAGTTCGTAAGAATAACTTTTAAAGAATTTTGGGACGAAATTCCCTCTAACAGGGGGATGAAGTCACAACTACAAGTTTCAAGTCCAAAAACCAAGCCAAAGGAGTCCTGTATATGTAATAGTTATAACTATATTACTATTTTGATATGTGTAATATAAATTTTGGGAATTATATTGCCTTGAGCTCGAATAATCAATGCAAACAAATAAGAAATTTAAGTTACGTCAAAATATTGATCACACAAATAATAAAGCCAACACATTAGAATTCATACACTTTAGACCATGAACACTTACCTAGAAACTTCCAAGTCCGTAAACCCTTCTTCTTGGACCATGGTTGGCCGTAATAACTCTTAGTGGGCCACTTTGGCCGTGAACCACCCAAAGCCACCTAGTCTTGACCGTGAACCACCATAAACATCAAAGGAAGGACCGTGAACACCCTTAAGGAATAAGGTTTGACCGTGAACACCTTAAGGGGAGGAATCTTGGCCGTGAACTCCATAAGGGACCACCATTTGGCCGTAAACTCTTGTGAAAAACCCATTTAGACCATGAACCCTTTTGATTTCAAAGGTGTTTACAATAGTCTTTCGCCATTTCCCCATACAAATCTCAGTAAAACATGTATTAACCTCTAGTAATAAGCTTTATCCATCAGTAATCCAAGCAAATATCACATCAATTTCTTATTCCCATATGAGGAGCGTAAACCCCTTCTTTTCATTCCACAAACTCATTTTCACTTTTTGAGAACTCCATAAACACTCTCAAGAATTCAAGCTAAGTTCCATAAGCCATTTCTTCACAATCCCTTCTAATATTTTTGTAAGTAATTCGTGCATAGCTTGATGTTTCATACATTTAATTGTGGAAATTCTGCTTAATCACACATAACTTCATGTGTTATGTGACACCCGAAAATCACGGCCATAAAAGACCGCTTTCATTTATGCTTTTAGAATAATTTCAGAGTAAATCCATTGATTTAAAAGAGTTGCGGAATTTGTCCCCAAAACAATACATGATAAAATAAAGTTTATCAAAGCATTTCTTAAAGAAATGTATTTTCATATATATCAAAACTTGGGATGTCATGTTCGGATACAGATACAAAAGCATAAACAATAAAACATAGACCTTACACAGTTATATATAACTACTGGTCTATAAACAAAAACATCTTCACAAGTTCTCCAACTAATGCTCTCGCGCCACTACCTATAATACAAGGAAAATGAGTGGGTCAGGCTTGGGAGACTGGTGATCATATAGGGTTTTCAACCCATAATAAATAATTATATTTAATATCACCAACCAACATTAACCCGATTACCCATTCCCGTTATCCTCACTTTACGTCCCTAAAACAACAACTATCATAAGGGACCTAATCTAGGATTTTCATCGGGACGGATAATACTGCATTGGGGTTTCCTCAGCAATGAAGGGGATAGAATACAACAAATGAACACCCAAGTTCACCAACACCTACAGGTTATGAGCCTGCCAACATTCCACAAGATAGTCTAGAAAGAGTCTGTGGTCGTCATCCATATTCTGCTGAATGACTAGATCACAATCACATCGAGGTCTCTCATCAGTTTATCACACATCAACTATCTACCCAAGTTCTACCCAACATTTTTGTAGATAAAAGCATACATATGCAACTTAAAAACTGATAAGATACTCATTCAATACTCATCCCAAATAAACAGATAACATATATATACACGTATATTTATACACACATAACACGTATTCTAAAGTAGCTACTTCATGTCTATGTGTTAGAAGAAAGGGAATATACAATCACTTGATCAGAAGATGATCGGACAGCACTATGGCTCTAAGAGCAGTATTCTTCGGTGAAACCGGAAGATATTCACACACAGGGCTTCTCGCAGGTAGAGCTTCGGCTTGGAAACTTTACTTATCAGGATCCTCGGGGCTTCAGGACTTGCTTCGGGTCTCGGGATGATACCGGGGCTTCGGGGGTACTTCTTTGCATGTAAATCGAGGTAATACGGGTGAGAGATGAATGAATTAGCAACCTTGGCCGGCTGCCCCTTCAACTCTATTTATAGGGCTCTTTTCTGGAAATTCACATCGTGAACAGTACTCCCCCGTCGTGGGCCTGATCGTCACTGCATGCGTCATCACAAGTGGGGTCTAGCAGAGTCCAGGTGACGTCATTTCTGAGTTCACGTCGTGAACACGGTGTTCACGTCATGACCTCTGACATAGTGTCGGGTTTCGTGCCCCGAACTTCAGAAATTCATATATTTTGCATACGAGCTCCGTTTTCGATGTTCTTTATATCCATGCGTAGGTGAAATTATGCTCTACAACTCTCATTTAGACTCCGTCGGCTAATTTTGAATTTATTTTTATTATATTATTTTTTCGTGGGTCGAGACAGGAAAACTCCATTAGAAATTCATATCTTCTTTATCTGACATCCGTTTTCGTATGTCTCTTTACCGTTGGACTAATATCGACGAGATCTTCGATTCTCGTTTAGATTATTTCGGCTAAATATCACTCGATCTCAAATTCGAACTTTGGGTTGCATACAGCTAAGTCGAAACTTCGAAAAACCATAACTTCCTCATCCGAAGTCAAATTTAGATGTTCTTTTTATGTACGCTCTCAGTTTAACATATTCTACGACTTTCGTTTAGATCACTAAGGCTAGATACCGCTTTATCTTAAATTCATATTTTACGTCATTCAACGTCGTGCCGGTTCTGTCGCGAAACTTCGACATGTCATAACTTCTTCGTTATAACTTGGATTTTAGCATTCTTTATATATTCGGAACCTCGTCACGAACACTACCACATCCTTCATAGATATCGGGTTTATCTAACATTTCATTTTGACGCTTATTTTTATCCTTAATTCATTTAAGTCACACAATTAAGCACAAAACACATAATACTCAAATAATACATTATTATTTCAAAATGGGTTACAAAGGATAATCTAGACTATTACACCATCATTAATGTCTAGCCTAGAGACACGTGCGTTACATGTTAACAACCTTAGGGTATCAAAGTCTCCAAGAAATTCATCAAACACCTCAAGTGTTCTAGGCTCCAAATATTCACATCATCTCTTCAACCACACTTTCCTCTACCCAAGGTGAGCTTCATACCCCTATTTTTGAGTTTTCACTATTTTGGGGGAGGATACAAGTCAAAGGTCATTTGAAATCTTGGTATAATTGCTTGTCTATACATGTATGTTATGTTGTATGTGGTTGACGTTATAAAACTCCATATGAATAGTCCAAAAACTCAAGATTTTGGTTAAGTCTCAAGAGTTTGGACTATATTTCGCATATGGTGTTGTTAGAAACAAAAACTATCATCTATATGAAATATGATTCATAAAAGTTTATCTCAAGAACCACAAGAATTTTGCTTCAAGAAATTGTTTAAACAAAGTTGTTGGACATAATATTTTGAAGATGTTAAATTATGAATATATTATTATTTTTGGACCATGCTTGGCCAAGAATATATATATATATATATATATATATATATATATATATATATATATATATATATATAAAAGGTCACTTTTGAAACATTGGATAACTTTGAGTTATATTTGAACATTTCGATTGATAAGGAACCAAAAATGGGATTAATTAAATAAATGACTATTTTGGACATTCTCTTAAATAAAAATTTAAATGAGTATTTTGGAAGAAATGAACCATTTTCAACAATTCTAGTGTATTTGGATCACTAACGATACTTTTTTGACAAATGTGGGTCTTATTTGATAATTTATGAAAAGAAGGGGCACTCTTGCCACATTGATAATATTGAGTTATTTTTGACAAATATGAGTCAATGTGGATCAATCTCAATAAACGAAACAAAAACGAAATATCTAGTCGACGAGTACAACTAATGTTATTTATTAGATAAATAACGAAATTCAACTATTAGCGTAAATACATGTTAGGATTCTAGTGAGACGCATCTTCACCGTACCTATATAATAGTGTACATTTAAACAGTGATGGAGCTTGAAGTTATGATTTCGGGGGGGGGGGGGGGGGGGCAAAAATAAAATACGTATAAAAATTGAAGAATGGGGGGGGGGGGAGGAAGTCAAATTTTATAGTTTTGGGCATAATATGTAACATTTTCGATACTTGAGGACTATATATATAAAAAATTGGGGGGGGGGGGGGGGCACAGCCCCCTGGCGCTATAAATGCTCTGTCCATGCATTTAAAGTCCTGTAAGAGTTATAACCAAAGTTTCCTAGAGGGAGAGCGAGAATTTGTGAATAGATCTATACGGTGTTGACACTCCGCACCTTCGTTGTTTGCTACAGCTAGACATGCCAGTCTAGGGTGGCAAATGTCTTCAACAAAACCAACGCCTGAAGAACGTTAAGACAGGCACTCCGTCATATTAGTATGGTTATAACGAGTCACTTAGAATATAACAATATTATTTAATTTACGCGGATCACATCTTTTGTTCATAATCAATTATGGTTTTGAATATCTCGAATGAAACTTTATCACACAAGTCTTAGAGTTTTAAGACTGCTATTTTTGTATATAAAAAATATAGGATTTTCTGGGGAATTTTTTTTTATACAATTTTCGAAAAGTTATAACTAAAACACATACGTAATTATACTTGATTGGAAACGAAGACTTACAACTATTTTGACAAGAAAATATTGGATTTTCTGGGTTTCTAAACTATCACAATTTTTATGTAAAAGTGCTTATGAACTCACCAACATATTATATGTTGACGTTTTTCAAACGACTTGTATCCTCAGGAAATTAGTAAGCAAGTTTATGGATCGCGAATTGATTATTTTGCTGTAGTTTGGGATTTACTTACTAATGTCTCTTTTGTGTAATTTGTGAACAAATACATGATGTAAAAACAATGTAAGTTTGTTATCATAATGTATGATGTTTGAATTTTATATGTTTCATTTATATTCAACTGTTATGGTACTATACAATGAAGCCACCCGCCTCCAGACGTTTCCGCTGTCTGGTCCAGGGGTATGACAGTGTGAGTTATGATCTAGGGGGAAGGTTTAGGTCTACTGTGTTTATTGTTTTACATTTATATTAATAATATTATTAAAAGAAGTTACAAAGGAATTATAGTCTCTTTATGTCAACAAGGGACTAAAAACACAACGAAATCAAACGATAGAGACGGTCCGAGTGAAAAAGCAAAAATTAGGGACCAAATGCAAAATTTTAGCAAACCATAGGGACAATTTTAATAATTTTTTCTAAATGGAAAAAGAATAAATATGTAATACAATTATCTTTATATAACGATATTACATTGTTATAATATTAAACAATATTTTAGCTCATTTTACATTACTCAAAGATTTTTATATGTTAAACCATGTGCCAACTCAATTTTTTTCTTCTAAATGAAGAACCAATTTGAGTATGCCATGATTAACATTAGGTGTAATTGTGGGAAGGTTTGGTATATATACTAGTAATCCTAGTTCACATCATTGACAAGTTGTGGTTGTGCGTAGAGTATTTAAATACTTGAAAGGAACCATGAATTATGGTTCAACTTATAGTGGAGATCCTTATGTTTTGAAAAGATACTCTGATGCTAGCTGGATTAACAACTTAGAGGACCACTCATCTATAAGTGGTTGGGTGCTTCTTCTTAGAGGAGGAGCCATTTCTTGAGCATCCAAGAAACAAACATTATTACCAACTCAACCATGGAATCTGAGTTTGTAGCTTTATCTGCTGCTGGTAATGAAGTTGAGTGGTTGAGGAATTTGATTTATGAAATTTCATTATGGCCAAAATCTATATCTACCATTTCTATCAGATATGATAGTGTTTCAACATAGGCTATGGCTTATAGCCAAGTGTATAATGGAAAATCTATATATATATATGTGTTAGATATAGCATGATTTGTTAGTTAATCATGATTGGTGTGATATATGTTGAGTATGTGAGAACTCAGTTAAATTTGGCCGATCATCTAACTAAAAGGTTAGCAAGAGATCTTGTACACAAGGTGGCTATAGGGTTACTTTAATACATAATCATTATTATATATATCTGGTTGTTAATCACATCAGTATACTATATTCATCACCATGAATAGTTTACTAACTTCTCACGTTAGTCTTAGTTCATTACTTTCTTCCTTAAAGTATGATTGAATGTGCAACTTTTTAATACATTAATATTAAAGGAGGTTTAAATCATGAAAATTTGAACACTGAGATGAATTAAATGAAAGTAATTTATAACCAACATATATTAAGATCTCTATCTAATAATCACCACTTCATTTTAAACTTCATAATGTATCAATTCACTATATCAGTTAAACTAATCTTGCTAAGTTAACTACACACTAAATGCTAAATACATAATGTATAAGTCATACTTTGACTACGTCAATAACTTGGTCTTACCCAAGCTCCTTTTCAAAGCTACTCTAAGATGTCTAACAACTCTGAGTATGCATTTTATGTGTCAATATGCAAATGGTATTACAATATTAGATGACCTCTGTGACAACCCGAAATTTCTTTCTTGTACAAGAGACCAATTGAATCCAAGTTAGACTCATTTTGTTAGCTTTCAACACCGTTTGGGGTGTATTGGAGCCTTCTAAATGTAATACAAATTAGGTAGGAACCGAGAAACAGGATAACACAATGCGTATCAAGCAAAATCGGGCCAAGCACTCCAAAACATAGAGTGTGCGGCCACACACTTGAGTGTACGGCCACACACAGGTGTGTGCGGCCGCACACCCGTTTCCAGCCACACACTCACCTCTATATATAGGGGAGGACCCGCTTCATTCATTATTTCCTTCTTTGCCTGCAATCTACTTCTCTCTCTACTTTCTTTCTCTAAAAATCTCATCCAAAGAACACTCTAAGGGCCTCAAGAACGTGAATCACCCCCATCAATCAACTTGTTTCTGGTAAAACATCTGAATCTAAGCTTAAAACTCATAGTGTTCTTAGTGTTCTTCATGTGTTCTTCATCATTTGAAGGAGTGCGGCCGCACACCTTCATATGGTGGCCGCACACACCTTAAAAACTCTCCAAAGTGAAGAGTTTGGCCTTCATTTACTAATAAGACTTAAGAACACCTCAAAAATCGACGTTTTGGGCACAAATTAGGAGTGTACGGCCGCACACTCCTGTGTACGGCCGCACACACCCACTGTACGGCTGCGCACTCATGTGTGCAACCGCACACACGCATTTGTTGTACATTTTGACCACACACTCTCTTGTGTAGTCATATACCACTCATATACAACCTTTTATGGTTGTAACACTTCATAATAAGTGTTTACTAGTCCCTAAAGAGGTCCCACTACAATAAATAGTTATTCCAAGCACTAATTACACACACACACACACACACATATATATATATATATATATATATATATATATATATGTCATTATATGGTTAATAGGATCCGTTTGTGCTCAAGTCCGCAATTAACACTCAACCTCCTAAACTGATCCTACCGTCGCATCACTCACTACAAGTGAGTTCATACCCCTTAATCAACCTTTTAAATGTTTTTATATGTTTTATGGGGGGATACAAGTTGAACCAAACAAGCTATAGTACTAATCATATGTGATTTACAACTTGTTATCAAAAGGATTTTCTATATTTTCAAATTACCATACCAGTAAAGTTGTTTTAAACGTTTATCAAACTTATTTTCATGTTTAGTTGTTCTAAAAACTATTTTCCAACACTTTCAAAAATTATTTTTGTTTTCAAATTGATAAGTTATAAAAACTCTTTGATCGATTAGATCTTTGTAACAGGTAAATAAAGAACGTAAAAAAACAGTGAAATAAAACACAAGTATGGATCTGAATGAGTCGAATGATTAGATTAACTCAATCCTCAGCAGAGCTCGATTAAGAACTTCCACTGTAGAGGATTCTAGGGTTACAAAAACAAGAACGATGAATACGCTTGAAAATACTTATCTAATCCTTTTGTTCTAGGATGCATGCAAGCATCTATTTATAATAAACCCTACATAAAACTCACAGATGGACAGGCCCATACCGGAGACAAAACTTGGACTAGCTAACGTGCCTAATAGACGCAACACTAAGCTG
Source organism: Lactuca serriola (assembly GCF_051521515.1). Lineage (NCBI taxonomy): Eukaryota > Viridiplantae > Streptophyta > Magnoliopsida > Asterales > Asteraceae > Lactuca > Lactuca serriola. The sequence continues at coordinate 252,400,697 of NC_136410.1, read as the reverse complement.
GACCTAACAATCTCCCCCTTTGCGTCAATTTGGAGCGAGACTATCATTTCTTCTTGCTTGGACCAGCTGCAGGAACTTTCTTGGTTGTATCAAACAGACGTGAGATCAGGGCGATAATAGTTTGTCTGAAGTGAATGTACCATTGAATCATATCATCAAAGTACTTCTTGTCATCCGCTGAATTTTGCTTGCACCGATGGATGATCCCTAAGACATGTTCCAGACATGCAGTGGTATAGAGATGTTTGTCTGCCAAAGCGAAAAAGACATTTCTGGCCTTCGTCTCTGGTAAACATAACGAAGTTTCTCTTTGGATCTATCTTCCCCATCTGCATCATGTTTAGGTCACTTGCTGAGCCAACAGGAGATATGGTATGCTTTTTCTTGAATACAGTCGCTATCTCCTGATCCATTTTGGCGACTTCCATAATGTAACAAACAAGCATCCTCTTGATGTGGTCTATGATCGGACCATATTCTGCTTCATTAGTAAGAAGGATGTTGTGCAAGATGATCCAGTCGTGTGGATTCAAGTTGGGAAGATCAGCAAGCGAGATGGCATGTTCGGTCTTGGCAGATCCTCTCAGCACCTTAAACCGAACGTTAGTGAAGTTTCCTTCCTTGTACGGCTTTAGAACCCGAACATTGATAATCTTCTGAGCGCTCCATGTTTGGTACTATGGTTGAGCAGCCCTCAGATAGAAATCAACTAAGTCCCGGTCAACCTTTGGATGAGGATGAGGGAACTCAGCAACGTTGTCAAAGGCATGAAATACGAACGCCTTTCGGGTCAGTGGCATATCGAACTGAGAATCGATAGTATTAGAACGATCTAAGGAGATCACCGGTTCTAGCCAAGAGATGTTGGGTGTTTGGATGGCTTCTTTCAGCAGTTTCTCAAGAGTCCAAGGAGGAAAAAGAGTTTTCCTGCTCTCGATAAGGTCGTGTGCTTCTTTCTGTCTTCTTTCGGCTTCTTCAGCCTCTCTAGCAACACGAGCACTGAGATCAACATCTTTATCTCGACCATGCTTCTTTAGAAGGTCGGCAATGGTCTCCTTATCTTCATCATCGCTCTCCTCAACAATTTTCTTGCCCTTGTCTTTTACACCGGAACCCGAGGCTTGGCCTGTAGGAGGAGGTTCGGTTGTTTGTGTTGTTGTTGAAGAAGGAGGCGGTTGAGATACATTCTCTTTTTCTCCCCCTTGTTTCAGAATGGACACGAAATCAAGGAGCCCTTCAATCTTGCTCAGTAGAGAGAGGGCAGGAGCAAGCTTTTCTGCAAGAGTTCGCCTGACAGAATAGTTGAGTATCGGGTCATGTGCTTCTAGGATGTTGGATATAGCTGAGTGGACATCCGAAACACATGAAGAAATTATCTCTCTTTCAGATCGAAGAGACTCAATCTCCTTTTGTGAGTTGGAAAGGTGAATACTCTTGACTTTAAGAGCGGTGGTCTTCCGAGAAAGAGCATCCATGAGGGAGTTCTCAGCAGCTAGATCGTCTTGAAGCTTGGCAAGGCGCTCCTCAATGGTTGTCTTGAAAGCTGAGTTGTCGGCTGAGAGAGTTTGACAAAGAGAAGCAAACGACTTCAGCTCTGACGCAACTGATGTAGGCAGCTGGTTGACAATGGGTTCCAGCTTTGTTTTAGTGGCTTCAGCATTTTCCTGTAATGATTGTAATAAAGAAGACGCATCAGTGAATAGTTTATCGACTTTTTCGGTCGCTGCCTCACAGGCTTTGGTTGAGGCATCAATGGCTGCAGTAGCGGAGTCTAGAGAGACTTGATGAGCTTTGGAAAAAGCATCAACAATCTTCTGAATGGCAACTTCAGAGAAGGTAGACTGGGATGAAGAAGAGGAGGCGATGAGCGAATCGATCTTGTCGTGAAGCTCCTTGAGATGCCTCTTGGTAACAGGAGCATCATCATCATCGTCACTTTGTACTTGAAACGGACTGTAATAGACCAAATCAAAAGTCATATCCTCCCCGCCGAGGAATGGTTCTTCGTCCTCTGCTGCCTAAGCAGGAGATGATGGTGATGGTGAGGGTGGAGGCTCAGTATTTGTAGTAGGTTCGGGTTGGGTGGTATGTTTGGTAGTCGGTGAGGGTTTAGGGGCTGAAGTGGCATTGGGTGCGTCAGTATGAGCCCCCGTATCAGATACGTTGGTTCTTACGTTTGCAGTGGTGGTGGTTGCGTCGGTAAAGATGGGTGGTGGTACTGGGATGGAAGTGGATGGTATTTGAGTGGTGGAGGTTATGGGGGGAATAGAAATAGGAATTGTAACTGGTGGAGAAGAGATTGGAGAAGTTGAAAAGTGAGCTTCTGGAGTAGGCGATCGTGGTGGAGTGTTACCACGAGGAGATCCGTCAGAGGCAGAATTTTCTTCCTCAGATTCGCTTGAGGAGGAGGCGATTATCAGCTTTCGCCTTGGTTGGGTTTTTCTCTTCTTCATTGGAGGGGATTGGGCAGCCTTGGTGGTTTTTCTTTTCTTGGTAGAAGGGCCTTTCCCTCCCTTTGCAATCTGCTTGTCTTTGCCCTTGTCAGTCTTCTTTCCTCTTGCAGCAGGCTTGTCAGCCTCATGAATAGACTTGAGCATCTCAGGAGTAAGCTCTCTCGGACCAGAGCGTCGAAACTCCTTATAAGTGCGAATAATCCGGCTGTCAGCAGGAACATCTCCGTACATCGTCTCTGGAATAGAGCCAATGAATTGAAATTTTGAGGCATCAGAGACAATGATCTTCGTGGAATGGAAAGTACCAATCGAAGACATTGGAGAACCAGCAACAATGGGGACTTGATATTTGTCCATCACCCATTTTGTAATGAGAGTCCAAAATCGAGCATAGGAAATCTCGGAATGTCGAGAAATAGAAGACAGACTCTGAATGAGTTGTTTCCATAGGACCGACCCGTAGTCCAAGTTGATACCATTGTAGATCCCGTACAGAATCGTGATGAACAGACGGCTTGCTTCGTCTGATCCAACACTACGTTCAGACAGACCCTTGAATAGTACTGTGAACAACCCATTCCACTGAGGAGGCAGGCACGATTTCTTGAATTTCATGACCGTAGTCAGCACCTCAGTGTACCCCATGTTGTAGAACATTGAGAACATGTGACCCACCAGAATTGATCCAGGGTTAACCCTAGTTGAATCAGGTTCAAACCCTAAAATCGAGCAAAAACGTTGCTTGGAGATCGACACCTTGTGATCGAGCACCTCGAAGAAAATCCTGTCGACTGCCTTGTCATAATGAGCAGTGGCGAAGATCTGAGATAAGAACTCCATAGGAACTGCTTCAACCTTGGTAAGAGCAGGAGCAATTGGCGAGTACTTGAGGCATTCGATAATCGGGAACATGAAAGCGTCATAAACCTGAGGAGTAAGATCGATGATCAAACTCTGTTGTGGACGAATCGGCAAGATGTGAGAGGTTGCATGAACTGATAAAGAATCCGCCATTGTTGTGAAGAAGATGGGAGAGATGATGAACAGTAGAATGCTTGAGGGTTTCTTGCTCTCTGAAATATGGGGCAGTAAAGAGGTAAACAATGGTTTATGTTACCTTTTATACTGTAAGTAGAGGAGAGAGAAGAATTTGTCCCAAATCTTCGAGGGAAATGCAAAGGGTTTTTCGGAAGTGATGGATGCGTGACAGTTATGAGCACCGATGATCACACATGAGAGAGAGTGTTAGTCCCGATTAACACGCCTTCCCATCAGGCGCCGTCTAGAAATGAAACGGTTCCACTTCACACACCTGGTTGTCAAGCGCCATTTGCAATTCAAATTGATTGGACTCCCGCCTGAGTCAGCATATTATCATCTTATCCTTTGAGAGTTAACGTCATCTTAAAGCAAAGTTGCCCGCGTGGATCAATATTAACCATAACCCTTTTATTACTTCAAACCCCATTTAAAAATGATGTCATGTAATTAATGAAACCAGAATTATGGAAAATCAAAAAGATTTTCGTGCTTAGTGTGTAAAAGAAAAAGAAATAAAGCAACACATATGAGGGATTTTGTGATGTTAATATAGACACGAAACAATGGATCCCGGGCACGAATCTCTTCCTTCAAAGTCAAGACAGACCTTAAAGTGTTTGTGTGGTTTCCCGTTGAATAACGAGCAGACACTTATTTATAAGTGTTGAAAGGCTTCTTTTAATGAGGCTTATTTGGGTGGCTTTCGCTTCAGTTCAGAATTCCTGATCTTGATATAAGACAGAAATCGAACGAAGTACTTGTGAGACCAATGTAGTCTATTGAACAAGTAGGTTTGAAACAATTTAAGTGACTAGATAAAGTAGTTTATGTAAAATCTCAAAAAAATAAAACTGGATTCCAAGGGAAGAAATGTTATTGGTTTTAACAATTTCATAGAAATCACTCAAAAGGAAATTAGAGATTTCACTTTGTATCCCCATGGATAAGTCCGTCAATTCATTAGTGATAGCTAGAGCAAAATTGATTGATCACCGTCAATTCATAGTAGGTATTGAATTGTGGGTTTCACTTAGTTCGTAGTGACACGAAGCTAAGATCATAAACACAGAAATTATGTAACCATAAACCTCAGTGGTAATTTCTGAGAGTCTCAAGGATTACGTTTATGAAGTGAATGAGATGGAGAAAATTAGAGTAGATGGTGTAGAGAACGAAAGTACCTCTGCTGTTAAAATAAGGACCAAGCAGAAAACTCTTATCTCATGTGAGAAGAGAGTCAGGTAGCTCATGATTAGAACAAATATGGAAGCCTAATTGGGAAGACAAGGTTTGTCTTTACCAAGTCAGTAAGGCTATTATTCAGAATCAGGTGAGACTTTGGACACATACAACAACATGTTTCTAGGGACGCTTAACTAGTGAAATGATTTCCCCACAAATAAACACACAAAAGGATAAGACACAAAATAAAACAAAAAAATATTTTTGGAGTTTTTGAATTGATGAAAAGAAAATAAAAAAATATTTTTGGAATTTTTTTTGATATATATAAAAAAACAAATAAGTAAAAAAAATAAAATAAACACAAACAAATTTGGAACCGAACCCGAGCGTTCGGTCTATTTCGGTTGCAAGAAAAATAAGTTTAAAAAAGAAAAGAACTTTGAAAATGAGTAAAATGAATAAAGAAAATGATACAAAAGGTTTACAACCAAAGAAACTACCTTAGAGTGATAAGCGACGATCAGATAATACGACCGAACCCGAGCGGTCGGTTCATTTCGACAGACATGAGACCCGAACCCGAACGTTCGGTTTATTTCACTTCCAACATTTAATTTTGAGAAGTAGTCTTTGGTACTGACTCCGATTCCATCATTCCTAGCCCTTGTAGAATTTTGTTGAAAGATGCTTCAGGAAGAGCTTTGGTGAAGATGTCAGCCAGTTGATCAGTGGTTCGAACAAAGTGAATTTCGACGTTCCCATCTTCCACATGATCTTTAATGAAGTGATACCTCAGTGCTATATGCTTGATCTTGGAATGTTGCACTGGGTTATGACAGATCCTAATTGCACTTTCTGAGTCGCAATATAGTGGGATCTTTTTCATATTGAGTCCATAGTCCCGGAGCTGGATTTGGATCCAAATCACTTGAGATGTACAGGAGGCAGCTGCGATGTATTCTGCTTCGGCTGTAGACAGAGATACACAAGTTTGTTTCTTTGATTTCCAGCTAACCAACTTCCCATCTAGGAATTGACAGCCTCCAGTTGTGCTTTTCCTGTCTAAACCACAACCCCCAAGGTCTGCATCTGAGTAGGCTTGAACGAAGAAGCCTGATTTTGATGGATACCATAAACCGAGAGAGGTGTGATAAGTTATTAAATAAACTTGAAGATCGATTAGATCTTTATAACAGGTAGTATGAAGAACACAAACAGTAAACAAGACAAAGTTGAATCACAATATGTCGAATGATTAATTTAAGCAATCCTCAGCAGAGCTCGACTAAGAACTTCCGTTGTAGTGGATTTAGGGTTAGAAGAACAATAACAAACTTCTGAATAATTTATGATCTATCGTTCTATCGTTTCAGTCGTTCTCATCGCTGACTAAAGATGCATGCAAGCACCTATATTTATATTAAATCCTATCAAGCTCACGGTTGGACAGGCCCAAACCGGAGATACAAAACTTGGACTAATTAGCGAGCCCAATAGACGCAATACAAAACAAAACACAACCCAACAATCTCCCCCTTTGCGTCAAATTGGAGCGAGACTACTTCTTCTTCTTGCTTGGGCCAGCAACGGGTGTCTTCTTTACAGTGTCAAACAGACGTGTGATTAGAGCGAGAATGGTCTGTCTGAACCGAATGTACCATTGTATCATGTCATCAAAGTACTTGACATCATCCACTGAGTTTTGCTTGCATCTGTGGATGATCCCCAACACATGCTCTAGGCAAGCAGTGGTGTACAGATGTTTATCAGCTAAGGCAAAAAGACATTTCTGTCCTTCGTCCCTAGTGAACATGACTGAATTCCACTTCGAGTCAATTTTTCCCATCTGCTTTTGGTTCAGATCACTGGCAGAGCCAACAGGAGATATTTTTGGTTTCTTCTTGAAGACGCTTGCTATCTCCTGATCCATCAGTGCAACTTCCATGATGTAGCACACCAGCATCCTCTTGAGATGGTCGATGATCGGACCATATTCAGCCTCGTTGGTCAGAAGGATGTTGTGCAAGATTATCCAATCATGGGGATTGAGATTCGGAAGATCTGCTAAAGAAATGGCATGTTCGGTTTTGGCAGACCCTCGAAGCACTTTGAACCGAACGTTGATGAACTTCCCTTCAGTGTACGGCTTCAAGACCCGAACGTTGATAATCTTCTGAGCGCTCCAAGTCTGATATGGAGGTTGAGCAGCCTTCAGATAGAAATTAATCAAGTCCCGATCAACCTGTGAATGAGGATGAGGGAACTCGGCAACGTTGGAGAAGGCGTGAAAGATGAACGCCTTTCGGGTCAGTGGCATGTCGAACTGAGAATCGACAGTATTGGAACAGTCTAGAGAAATAACAGGTTCCAGCCACAAGATGCTCGGAGTATCGATGGCTTCCTTTATCATCCTCTCGAGAGTCCAGACAGGAAAAAGAATTTTCCTACTCTCAAGAAGGGTCGTGGGCTTCCTTCTGTTTTCTTTCAGCTTCTTCAGCTTCTCTAGCCACACGAGCACTATCATCAGCCACATTGCGTCGACTTCTACGTTTTAACAAGTCGGCAATGGTTTCTTTGTCTTCTTCCTCTTCTTCCTCAGCAACATGCTTGCCTTTGTCTTTCACACCCGAACCGGAGGCTTGGCCTACTGGAGGAGGTTCGGTTGTGTGAGTTGCCTTTGAGGATGGAGGTGGTTGAGACATGGACTCCTTTTCTCCCCCTTGTTTCGGAATGGACACGAAATCAAGTAGCCCTTCAATTTTGCTTAGCAGGGCAAGGGCAGGAGCAAGCTTCTCTGCAAGGTCTCGCCTCACAGTGTAGTGCAGGATGGGATCATGTGCTTCAAGGATGTTGGATATGGCAGAGTGGACATCCGAAACACACGACTTAATCACCTCCCTTTCAGACCGAAGAGAATCAACCTCCTGTTGAGAATTAGAGAGTTGAACGCTCTTGACCTTCAGAGCGGTGGTCTTTTTGGCTAAAACATCCATCAACGAGTTCTCAGCAGCCAAATCTTCTTGGAGTTTTGAGAGACGCTCGTCAATAGTAGCATGAAATGTTGAGTTGTCGTCTGAGAGTGTTTGACGTAATGAAGCGAAGGACTTCAACTCAGTGGAGACAGACGTGGCCAACTGTTGAACAATCGGTTCCAACGTAGTCTTAGCTGCATTTGCACTCTCCTGTAAAGACTGTAACAGGGTAGAGGCATCAGAAAATAGTTTATCAACTTTTTCGGTCGCAACCTGACAGGCTTTTGTTGAGGCATCAATGGCGGAGGTTGCAGAAGCGAGAGAATCTTGTTGAGCCTTTGAGAAAGCATCAACAATCTTCTGAACTGCAGCTTCGGAAAGTGATGATTGAGACGTAGAAGAAGATGCAATGAGCAAGTCAACCTTGTCATGGAGCTCCTTGAGATGTTTCTTTGTAACCGGAGCATCATCATCATCATCGCTCTGTACTTGAAACGTACTATAGTAGACCGAGTCAAACGTCATATTTTCCCCGCCAAGGAAAGGTTCTTCACCCTCTGAAACATGACCAGGAGAAGGTGGTGGTGGTGAAGCTGGTGGTACAGTAGTATGGGTAGGCTCGGGTTGGGTTGTTTCGGGTATAGGTGTAGGGGTAGGTTCGGATGTGTTTGTGGTTTCGGGTGCTGGGGTAGTTTCGGGTGCATCAGTATGAACCCCCGTATCAGATACGTTGGCTCTAACATCTGCAGTGGATGTTGTGGTTGCTTCGGTGAATATTGGTGGTGGCATTGGGATTGAAGTGTTTGGAATGTGTGTAAAGGGGTTTATGGTGGGAATGGACGTAGGAATAGTTTTAGGAGGAGAGGGAATTGGAGAAGGAGGGATTTGAATTTCAGGGGTAGGAGATCGGGGTGGAGTCTTGCCTCGTGGAGAGTCTTCAGAACCCAAACTCTCTCCCTCAGACTCGCTTGAGGAAGAAGCGATAACCAGCTTTCTCCTGGGTTGGGTTTTTCGCCTCTTTTGCTGCGGAGACAGAGCAGCCTTTGTGGATTTCCTATTCTTTGGAGAAGGGCCTTTAGCCCCTTTCGCCACCTGTTTCCCTTTTTCAGCCTTCTTGCCTCTTGGAGCAGGCTTGTCGGCTTCGTGAATCGACTTCAACATCTCCGGTGTGAGATCCCTCGGACCAGAACGCTTAAATTCTTTGTAAGTTCTGATAATCCGGCTATCAGCTGGAACATCACCATACATAGACTCCGGAATGGAGCCGTTGAATGGGAACTTGGATGCATCTGAGATAATGATCTTCGTGGTATGGAATGTACCAATCGAAGACATTGGAGAACCAGTGACAATGGGGACGTGGTACTTGGCCATCACCCATTTCGTTACCAAAGTCCAGAACCTGGCGTAGGAAATTTCAGAATGCCTTGATGTAGAGGAGAGACTTTGGATGAGTTGTTGCCACAGAATGGACCCGTAATCCATGTTAATGCCATTGTAGACACCATACATTATCGATAAGAACAACCGGCTAGCACCATCCGAACCAGAGCTTCTTTCAGAGAGTCCTTTGAATAAAACAGTGAACATCTCGTTCCACTATGGCGGTAGGCACGACTTCTTGAATTTCGCGACTGAAGTAAGCACCTCCGTATAACCCATGTTGTAAAACATATTGAACAAGTGCCCCATGGGAATCGACTCAGGATTAACCCTTGTTGAGTCAGCGTCAAACCCTAACAGGGAGCAAAATCGTTGCTTGGAAATTGAGGCTTTATGCTGAAAGATGTCGAAGAAGATCCTATCCACAGCCTTGTCGTAGTGAGCAGTCGCAAAGATCTGCGACAAGAACTCCATTGGAACTGATTCTGCTCTTGTAAGTGCAAGAGCAATCGGCGAAAACCTTAAACACTCGATAATCGGGAACATGAAGGCGTCGTAAATGTGAGGAGATAAATCGATTATCAGGCTTTGTTGTGGGCGAATAGGCAGAATGTGGGATGTTGCGTGAACGGAAGATGAATCTGCCATTTCTTGAAGAGAGTGAAGAAGATGATGAACAGTGAAGTTTCAGGGATTTCTTGCGCTCTGGGAATTTTAATTGCAGTAAAGAGGTAAATGGTAGAGGATGTTGCCTTTTATACTGTGGGTTAAGGAGAGAGAAAGATCTTCCCAAATCTTCTATCGAAAAACGAAGAGTTTTCCGGAGTTGACTGATGCGTGACAGTTGGGGTAGCCGATGATCACGCATGAGAGAGAGTGTCAGATTCCAAAGAACACGCCTCCCATCAAGCGCCGTTTGGATATGAACCGTTTCAGATTCACACGCGCCTTTCTTGCGTCGTTTGGAGATAAAACGCTTCCGATTCTCACGCATGCCCTTTTAGCGCCGTTTGAAATCAAATTGATTAGACTCCCGCCTGAGTCAGCACGCCTTTATCTTATCTCTTGAAATTGTAACGGCATCTTTTGAACAATTCCGCCACGTGGAATAAAATCAACCATATCCTGTAATCGACTGCCAATCCAAGTAAAATGCCTTGTAATTAATGAAACCTGAATTTTGGAAAATCAGAGATTTTCGTGCTAAGGGTGTAAAAGAAAAGAAATAAAGCAATAATTTGTGGAAAAATGTGATGTCAATAAAGACACGAAACAAATGATCCCGGGCACGAATCTCTTCCTTCAAAGTCAAGAAAGACCTTAAAGTGTTGGTGTGGTTTCCCGTTGAATGACGATCAAACACTTATTAAGAAGTGTTGAAAGGCTTCTTTTAATTAGGCTTAGTAGGGTGGCTTTTGCTTCGATTCAACATTCCTAATCTTGATATAAGATAGAAAGTGAACGAGGTACTTGTGAGATCGGTGTAGTCTGTTGAACAAGTAGGTTGGGAATAATTTAAAGTGGAAGGAATATAAAATCTCAGCAAAAATTAAAAACTGGATCCCAAGGGAAGAAATGTTATGGTTTTTAACAATTTCATAGGAATCACACAAAAGAAAAATTGGAGATTTCATGAAGATACATCCGTCAATTCATTAGTGAAAACTAGAGCAAATTAATTGTTCACCGTCAATTCGTATTAGGTATTGAATTTTGGGTTTCACTTAGATCGTAGTGGAACGAAACTAAGATCATAAACACAGAAATTGTGTAACCATAAACCTCAGTGGTAATTTCTGAGAGTGTCAAGGGTTACTTTTTTGAAACGAAAGTGATGGAGAAATGGAATTTAGATGGTGTAAGAAAACAAAGTACCTCTGCTGTGAAAAACTGGACCAAGCAGAAAACTCTTATCTCATGTGAGAAGAGAGTTAGGTAGCTCATGATTAGAATAAATAAGAAAGCCTAATTGGGAAGACAAGGTTTGTTTATACCAAGTCAGTAAGGCTTATTATTCAGAATCAAGTGAGGCTTTGGACACATACAGCAGCATGCTTCTAGGGACACTTAGCTAATTCAATAATTTCCCCATAAACGAACACACACATAAAAGTAAAGCCCAAAACAAAAAAAAATAAAGAACAAAATGTTTTTGGAGTTTTTGAAATGAAATATAAGAAAAATATTTTTGGAATTTTTGATAAATAAATAAAAAAAAATAAGACTGAGAAAAAATTAAAAAGTAAAAAAAAAAAAAAAAACTTTGGAACCGAACCCGAGCGTTCGGTCTATTTCGGTTGTGAGAATTTAAGAAACCGAACCCGAGCGTTCGGTCTATCTCGGTTGTGAGAATTTAAGAAACCGAACCCAAGCGTTCGGTCTATTTCGGTTACCAAAAATAGATTTTAAATTTTTTTTTGATAATAGAAGAAATGCAATAGGAGCAATTATACAAATAGCGTACAACCAAGAAAACTACCTTTAATTGATGAGCGAAAAGCAGATGATTCAACCGAACCCGAGCGTTCGGTTCATTTCGGTACATTAGTACAAGACCCGAACCCGAACGTTCGGTCTATTTCGCTTCTTATTTTTGAGTTTGAGAGGTAATCTTTGGTACTGACTCCGATTCCATCATACCTAGCCCTTGTAGAATTTTGTTGAACGATGCTTCAGGAAGAGCTTTGGTGAAGATGTCATCCAGTTGATCAGTGGTTCGAACAAAATGAATTTCGACGTTCCCATCTTCCACATGATCTTTGATGAAGTGATACCTCAGTGCTATGTGCTTAGTCTTCGAGTGTTGCACTGGGTTATGACAGATCCTAATTGCACTTTCTGAGTCGCAATACAGAGGGATCTTTTTCATATTGAGTCCATAATCCCGGAGTTGACTTTGGATCCAAATCACTTGAGAAGTATAGGAGGCTGCTGCAATGTATTCTGCTTCAGCTGTAGATAATGACACACAAGTTTGTTTCTTTGATTGCCAACTAACTAACTTTCCGTCTAAGAATTGGCAGCCTCCCGTGGTGCTTTTCCTATCTAGTCCGCAACCTCCAAGGTCTGCATCTGAGTAGGCTTGAACAAAGAAGCCTGAGTTGGATGGATACCAGAGGCCTAAAGAGGTAGTTCGTTTGAGATACCAGAGTATGTTCTTTACTGCAAGCATATGAGGTTCTCGTGGATTCGCCTGAAATCTAGCACAATAACAAACAGAGAACATGATATCAGGCCTGCTAGCAGTAAGATACATCAATGAACCGATCATCTGGAAATATAGTGTGATATCAACTGCTGGCTTATCCAATGATGGAATAAGCTTGGTACTGAACGCCATTGGAACTTTAACCTTTGAATCTCCCATCATGCCAAATTTTGCAAGGAGAGTCTTTGTGTAAGCTTCTTGATTAATAAAGATGCCTTCGGGTCCCTGTCTAATATTTAAACCAAGGAAAAAGTTAATTGGACCCATTGAACTCATTTCAAATTTAGTCTCCATCAGCTTTCTGAATTCAGCCGGAGTATGTTCTTTACTGCAAGCATATGAGGTTCTCGTGGATTCGCCTGAAATCTAGCACAATAACAAACAGAGAACATGATATCAGGCCTGCTAGCAGTAAGATACATCAGTCAACCGATCATCTGGCAATATAGTGTGATATCAACTGCTGGCTTATCCAATGATGGAATAAGCTTGGTACCGAACGCCATTGGAACTTTAACCTTTGAATCTCCCATCATGCCAAATTTTGCAAGGAGAGTCTTTGTGTAAGCTTCCTGATTAATAAAGATGCCTTCGGGTCCCTGTCTAATATTTAAACCAAGGAAAAAGTTAATTGGACCCATTGAACTCATTTCAAATTTAGTCTCCATCAGCTTTCTGAATTCAGCCGTTAAGCTAGGATTCGTTGAGCCAAAGATGATATCATCGACATAAATTTGAACAATCATAAGGTGGTTACCTTCCTTCTTACGAAAGAAGGTTGGGTCAACCGAACCTTGTTTGAATTTGGACATCTTTAAAAACTTGGTTAGCGTTTCATACCAGGCCCTTGGAGCTTGTTTCAGTCCATATACCGCTTTATCCAAAATGTAACAGTGATTGGGATACCTTTCATTGACGAATCCAGGAGGTTGCTCCACGTATACGGTTTCTTCAAGTTCACCATTTAGAAATGCACACTTGACATCCATTTGGTAGACCTCAAAGTTTTTGTGAGCAACATAAGCAAGAAATGTTCTGACGGATTCCAGCCTAGCAACAGGAGTGAAAGTTTCTTCATAGTCGATTCCTTCCTCCTGGCAGTATCCTTTTACTACAAGACGGGCTTTGTTTCTTATCACGTTGCCTTCCTTGTCCATCTTATTTCTGAAGACCCATTTGAGACCAACAACTGAGGCATCTTGAGGAGTTGGAATGAGACGCCAAACTTTATTCCTTTCGAATTCATTTAGTTCATCTTGCATAGCTTGAACCCAATCGGAGTGATCAAGAGCAGTGTTAACTGTCTTTGGTTCAACTTTTGAGACGAAGGAGTTAAACATGCAGAATTCGACTTTTGAAAATAAGGAAGTTTGTTTTGCCTTTAGTTGTGATCGGGTCAGGACTTTTTCAGAGACATTACCGACAACCTGCGAAACAGGATGATCCCTGGTCCATTTGACGAGAGGAGGGTAATTTGGATCATAAGATGGATCCAATTCAGCGTTTACCATCTCTTCTAGTTCAGATTGACTACCATCGTCTTCAATTATATTAGCATTCTCCCCCTCGACAGATAAGCTTTCTGATGTGTCTTGAGTTTCTGGAGCTACAGGGGTTTCGGGTGGCGTCGAGCTTTCGGGTGTTGATGCACCTTCGGATGGTAAGGCACTTTCGGTTGGTGTGGCACTTTCGGTTGGTGAAGTGCGTTCGGGAGCATCTTGAGAACTGTTCTCCCCCTCAACATGTGAGCTCGTCTGTGATGACGAAGATATGCCCTCCCCCTCAACTGAAGTATCGCGCTGTGGAAGGTCGTCAGAACTTGATCCTCCTTCATTCATTCTCTTTGCAGCATCATCGATGAGTTGCTTCAGATGATCTACTTTGTTGTCAGCTGCACTCGCTTCTGAGAGAGTTTCCTTCTCTGGTTCATCAAATAACTCGACAAACTTCTCAAAGAGGTTTGCGATTGAGGCTGTGACTTGGCCAGTTTGAGGAAAGATTTCTCCAACTGTGTCTTCGTTGGCCTTTAGCTTTTTGACATAGCTATCATCAAAGGTCACGTAATAAGTTTCTTCTATTTTCCTCGAGCGCTTTTTTAATACCCTGTAGGCTTTAGAAGTGAGAGAATAGCCCAAAAATATCCCTTCATCGGCTTTGACATCAAACTTGTTGCGGTATTCTTTAGAATTGAAGATGAAGCACCGTGAACCGAACACATGGAAAAATTTGACATTTGGCTTCCTGTTGTTAATGATCTCATAAGGAGTGAGAGTGAATCGCTTATTGAGATATGACCTGTTCTGCGTAAAACAAGCAGCAGCAATAGCATCAGCCCAAAAATACAAAGGTAAAGAAGCAAAACTTAGCAAGCTTCGGGCCGCCTCACACAACGATCGGTTTCGTCTTTCGACAATTCCGTTTTGTTGAGGAGTATAGGGAGCTGAGAAGTTATGACTGGTTCCTTTGTCGGCTAAGAATTCTTCGAATTCTTTATTTTTGAACTCTAGACCATTATCGCTCCTGATGTTGCGAACGACTTTCTTTAGCTGTACTTCAATCTGCTTGATAAACGTCTTCAGTTTGAGTGTTGCTTCAGATTTGTGCTTCAGAAAGAACACCCATGTAAAACACGAAAAGTCATCAACAATAACAAGAATGTACTTGCTACCGCCGATGCTTTCGATAGATGATGGACCACACAAATCAATATGAAGTAACTCTAGTGGTTCAACAACTTTAGTGTTTATAATCGATGGATGACTTTAACGACTCTGCTTTCCCATTTCACACGCAGCACATAAATGTTCTCGATCGAATTTGAGCAATGGAAGACCTCGAACATGACCACCTGTGACAAGTTTGTTGATATCTTTGAAGTTGAGATGAGAGAGCCTTCGGTGCCACAACCAGCTTTCGTCAGATTGCGCTTTCGATAACAGGCAGATAGCTGGATTGCCTTTGATGGGTTTGAGGTTCAGGGGAAACATTTCACCTTTGCGCTCTAATTTGAGAATAACTCTTTTCGTTTTCTTCTCAATTATCTCTGAACCCTCATCATCGAATGAAACCTTGAGACCGGTACCTCCAACAAGCTGAGATACACTGATGAGGTTGTGTTGTAGTCCTTCTACATATGCAACCTTCCTTATCGTGAAATCACCGTTTGTAATCATTCCATAGCCTTTGATGGTGCCAAAGGACTTGTTCTCGAACTTGACATTTCCACCGTTTGAAAGAGACCGAAACTCCCTCAGTTCCTCCTTCCTTCCTGTCATGTGACGCGAGCAGCCACTGTTAATATACCATTCTTCGTCAAACTGCTCGTCACTGATAACCTGCAAAAATTAAGCAGATTTAGGAACCCAAAGTTTCTTGGGTCCACGTGAGCTTTTCATAGGAACAGGAATAGTAAGAGAGATGTCAACAAGATATGTTCTTTTTATTAAAGTTGTTTCATCTTTCTTTTTAATGGTGAAAACCTTAATTTTATTAGGATTTGTTACTTTCGGTTTGGTTTCTGGTTTAGGCACTGGGACATTGGAATGCTTTTGATCGGTTTTGACTGAGGAAACCTTCGATTTTCCTTTCAAATCTGTTGAAGATTTTGGATTTTGAGCATTAAAAGAATTGGATTTAGAATGAGGTTGAGAGGAATTAGAAGAATTAAAAGAAGAACGAGAGAAGTTAGACTGAGATGATTTCTTGACTTGAGATTCTAAGTGACCCTTTTGTTTTTGATCATTAGTGGGACCTAACCAAGATCTTTGGTCTCTTTTGCTCTCTGAACCGAACCTCTACTTTCGGTTGTTACGAATTTCTTGTGACCTAACAGTGTTTTTGTCTGACTTTAAATTTCTGTCAGGATAAGAGAAATGGGCATTTTGAGATCGCCAGAACTGTTTTCTCTCAGAGAGATTCTTCTTGTATCTCTGATTTCTTTGCTGTTTCTGATTTCTCACCTGCTTCGGCTGACGATGGATATTCGCTTTTTGTTTTTGCTTTCGGTCAGCAGGTTCACTTTGAACAGATGAAGTTTCGCTTGAAGTAGTGACTTCTTTTGCAGGAACTCCTTTTTCTTTAGGAACATCTTTTGTACCACTGG
Organism: Lactuca serriola; assembly: GCF_051521515.1. Lineage (NCBI taxonomy): Eukaryota > Viridiplantae > Streptophyta > Magnoliopsida > Asterales > Asteraceae > Lactuca > Lactuca serriola. The sequence goes on along the minus strand of NC_136410.1, from coordinate 252,384,353 downwards.
TACTTGGCACGTCGAAGCTATCAGGTTTGTTCAAAGGCTCTGGCACATATCTGCCTTTGGTTTTCCATGAAGTCCTTTCTGACAGACCAACTGTTTCGTCAGCATTGTCGATAGGAGCAGACCAGAAGAACTCATAACAACCATCAGCATTGTCTTCGTTAACAATAGCTGTGAGTTCGGCTGTCTGATGTTCTGTTACGCCTATGACTTTATACACCTGATTTGGAGTGGTTCTAACCTTTTGATATATTACTGCCTTTTCTGCAAGGATTGGGGACTTTTGTTGGGACAAACGAGCAAACTCCACTGAATTTTCTGAAATGAGATTCTTGTGGTTTTCGGTTTCGCTCTTGACAAATTCTGAACAATCAACTGTGTCCTCTACAGAAATTTCACTCATATCGTCATCCTCATTAAGCTTAGAGGCATTTTCAACATCAATTTTATTTTCTGAGCTCAAGTTGGCATTAAATGAGTCAAATTTTTGTATGGTTTCGGTCCTCAGTTTTAGTTTATCATTTTCATCCAAAATGTTTTTAAGCATGTCCTTATGGCCCTTGGACTTTATGAAAGATTCGATTTTGTCTAGACCATACATATACGTCGGATTAACATCCTCAGACGAAACAACACTTTCACAGTTATATGCTTCAGCGTCAATTTCATCCTCCTTAAACTCAAGGAAGGGTAAAATCATGCGATGAATTTTCTTCCCTATTTCACAGTCCAAATGAAGCTGAGTGATATTAGTATAAAGACGCTTAGCAATTAAACAAAAGACATTTCTCTGTTTTAAAAGTTTTAAATTGTCTCTTTGCAAATAAATTTTTTCATCCTTGGTTTTGATTAACTCCGACTCCTTTAGCTCGATCCACATCCTCCGTTCCTCACTCTTTGAAGATACCCTGCTTATTTGGTCAGTTAGGTTAGAATTGGTGACACGGGTTTCAGTTAAACTGCTGTCTAGATGAGAGATTCTTGAACTAACATTTTTTTAATTCTTTTTCATATGAACTTTGTGGGACTTTGAATGCAATAAAAACGGATTGTACCTTCTTGATTAATTCATCAAGTTCGTTGAACTGCACGCTGAGCGGTTTTGTTGTGAAGCATAAGTCTTCTCGCTCCTTTGCGTCTTCATTCCCACCATCTGTATTGTATCCCCTCATCTGAGATACATCAGACACCATCAAGCACTTTCCACCGCTAGCCTCATCTTTCGCCACATAAGCCTTTCCATGAGATGGCTTCCTGACTTCATCGTCTTCAGAATCGGTTGACCAAACCTCCACGCCACCGAACTCATCATCCGCTACCGAACCCTGCACGATTAAAGCATTCATAGAGGGGTTAGCAGTATATTTCTTTCTCTTGATCTCTTCCAGCTTTTTCAACAGCATAGCTTCTTATTCTTTTTCCTCATCCTTTTCTGCCATTTTCTTGAGAACACAATCTTTAGCATAGTGGTTCTTTCCTCCACAATAATAGCAGCTCACACCCGAATCTCCTTCAGCTTTCGGTTCCTTCTTTGGTTCTTCTGCTTTCGGTTCTTCCCTAACCTTCTTAGAGCTATAACTTCCCTGCCAATTTCGGTTCTTATTTGTAGGGAACCTTTTCTTGATGAACCTCTTTGGGTTTGAGACCATCATTGCATAGTCTTCAGAGGTAAGGTCATAATCCTCTAGGTTGAGGTCTTCATCTTCCATCACAGCTTTGCTTTTGGACAGAAGGGCCAATGATCCCAAGCTTGAAACCACATTTTTCTCCTGTAACACAATCTTTTCTTGAGATTTCAGGATGCCTACCAGTTTCGCCAAAGAGTAAGATTTGAATTGCTCATGCGCTTTAACAGTGGACACAACCGCTCTCCACTCAGATCTGAGACCGTTTAAAAATGTAACCTTTTGTTCAATCAACTTCCTTTCAATGTCATGCTTAATCATCTTACTAAGTAGATGATTGAAGCGATCGAACGTCTGAGTCACAGTTTCTTCAGGACTCTGCTTGAATTCACCAAATTCGGACAACAGCAGGGTTTGAATGGAATGCTCTAGATCTTCGTCCGTAGAATATAACTCTCGCAGCCTATCCCATATTTCTTTGGCAGTACTACATGAACTCACTAGCCTGAAAGTGTCAGATTGAAGAGCGAATCTGATAAGTCTCAATGCTTTAATATTACACTGAAATTTATCTTTTTCGTCTTGAGCAATATCTTTAACATCTTTCAAAAGATCATTATACTCCTTCTGAGTTTTAATAATTCTTGAAGTTGCTGAATGGGCGAATGGTCCAGATACGATTTCTTCCCAGATGAGATATCCATTGTCCTCAGATCCGATAACAAAATCTTCAAAGTGATGTGCCCAGACCTCATAATCTTGGGTGTAAAGGATGGGAATCTTTGTCGTTGATCCAATGATGTTTGAGATGTTGATGGGATTGGATTGTGACTCGTCCATGCTTGATCGAATAACCTGTTTAAAAGATCAGACTTGTAATTTATTAAATTAGGGCAACACAAATAAATGTTGAGTTACGTCAATTATGGGATGACGACTCAATAAATATCAGTAAATGCGGAATAACCCTAATCGTAACCTTTTTCACAGAAAAGAAGTGTATGAATTACACAGCCTCCTGCTCTGATACCAACTGATAAGTTATTAAATAAACTTGAAGATCGATCAGATCTTTATAACAGGTAGTATGAATAACACAAACAGTAAACAAGACAAAGTTGAATCACAATATGTCGAATGATTAATTTAAGCAATCCTCAGCAGAGCTCGACTAAGAACTTCCGCTGTAGAGGATTTAGGGTTACAAGAACAATAACAAACTTCTGAATAATTTCTGATCTATCATTCTATCGTTTCAGTCGTTCTCATCGCTGACTAAAGATGCATGCAAGCACCTATATTTATATTAAACCCTATCAAGCTCACGGTTGGACAGGCCCAAACCGGAGATACAAAACTTGGACTAATTAGCGAAATAGACGCAATACAAAACAAAACACGACCCAACAAGGTGGTTCGTTTCAGATACCGGAGTATGTTTTTCACAGCAAGCATATGGGGTTCACGAGGATTCGCCTGAAATCTAGCACAGTAACAAACAGAAAACATTATATCAGGCCTGCTAGCAGTAAGGTACATTAGAGAACCAATCATCTGGCGATATAACATAATATCGACTGCCGTTTTTTCCAAGGATGGTGTGAGCTTGGTGCCGAATTCCATTGGAACTTTAACCTTTGAGTCTCCCATCATGCCAAATTTAGCAAGAAGAGTCTTGGTGTAAGCTTCCTGGTTGATAAAGATGCCTTCGGGTCCCTGTCTAATATTTAAACCAAGGAAAAAGTTAATCGGACCCATTGAGCTCATTTCAAATTTAGTCTCCATCAGCTTTCTGAATTTAGCTGTTAAGCTAGGATTCGTTGAGCCAAAGATGATATCATCGACATAGATTTGAACAATCATAAGGTGGTTACCTTCCTTCTTACGAAAGAAGGTTGGGTCAACCGAACATTGTTTGAAGAAGGTGGATTCTCCCCCTCAACTGAAGCGCCTTGCTGAGGAGGTTCGTTTGGAACTTGTTCTCCTTCACCCATTCGTTTGGCGGCATCTTCGACAATTTGCTTCAGATGGTCGACTTTGTTGTCTGTTGCCTTGGCTTCCGAGAGAGTAGCTTTCTCAGGTTCATCGAATAGTTCCACAAACTGATCGAACAGATTAGCAATCGAGGTCGTGACTTGACCTGTTTGAGTGAAAATCTCTCCAATTGTTTCTTCAGTAGCTTTTAGCTTTTTGATGTAGTTATCATCGAAAGTCACATAATATGTTTCTTCGATCTTCCTCGAACGCTTATTTAAAACCCGGTATGCTTTTGAAGTAAGAGAGTATCCCAGAAAAATTCCTTCATCAACTTTAACGTCAAACTTGTTACGATGTTCTTTGGAGTTGAAGACGAAGCATCGTGAGTCGAACACATGGAAGAATTTTACGTTCAGCTTCCTGTTATTGATGATCTCATAAGGAGTAAGAGAGAAGCACTTGTTGAGATACGACCTATTCTGTGTGAAACATGCTGCAGCAATAGCATCAGAAATATAACGGAAGAGAAGCGAAACTTAGCATCGTTCGGGCCGCCTCACACAAGGATCGGATTCGTCTTTCGACAATTCCATTCTATTGAGGCGTATAGGGGCTGAGAAGTTGTGACTGGTTCCTTTTTCTGCCAAAAAGTCTTCAAATTCTTTGTTTTTGAACTCCAGTCCATTGTCGCTCCTGATGTTGCGAACGACTTTTCTCAGTTGCACTTCAACCTGCTTAATAAACATCTTTAGCTTGAGAGTGGCCTTAGATTTGTGCTTCAGAAAGAATACCCATGTAAAACATGAAAATTCATCAACAATAGCAAGAATATACTTGCTACCGCCAATGCTTTAGATAGATGATGGACCACATAAGTCAATGTGAAGTAACTCAAGCGGTTCAACAACTTTAGTGTTTATAATGGATGGGTGACTTTGACGACTCTGCTTCCCCATTTCACACGCAACACACAAATGTTCTCGATCAAACTTGAGCAATGGGAGTCCCCTAACATGACCTCCTGTGACAAGCTTGTTGATGTCTTTGAAGTTAAGGTGTGAGAGCCTTCGGTGCCATAACCAGCTTTCGTCAGAATGTGCTTTGGATAAAAGACATATAGTTGGATTTCCTTTGATAGGTTTGAGATTGAGAGGAAACATTTCGCCTTTGCATTCCAATTTGAGAATCACTCTCTTTGTTTGCTTTTCTATGATTTATGAACCTTCATCGTCAAATGAAACTTTGAGACCGGTACCTCCTACCAGTTGAGATAAACTGATGAGATTATGCTGTAGCCCTTCTACGTACGCCATCTTTCTTATGGTGAAGTCACCATTGGTTATCATACCATAACCCTTTATCGTTCCATATGAGTTGTTCCCGAACTTGACATTCACACCATTCTGAAGAGATCGAAACTCCCTTAGCTCCTCCTTCCTCCCTGTTATGTGACGTGAGCAGCCACTGTCAATGTACCATTCTTCGTCGAACTGCTCGTCACTAATAACCTGCAAAAATAAAGCAAATTTAGGAACCCAAAGTTTCTTGGGTCCACGTGAGCCTTTCACAGGAACATGAATAGTAAGAGAAACATCAACAAGATATGTTCTTTTTATTAATGTTGTTTCATCTTTCTTCTTAATGGTGTATACTTTGATTTTGTTAGGAGTAGTTACAATCGTTTTGGTTTCAGGTTTTGGCGTTTGGTCCATAGACTGCTTTCGGTCATCCTTGACAGAGGAAATCTTCGCTTTTCCTTTCAAATCCTTTGTTGATTTTGAACTTTGAGCAGGAATAGAATTAGGTTTAGAAGAGAATTGAGAATGAGAAGAATTAGAATGGGAATTTCTTCTGACTTGCGGTTCAATATGACCCTTTTGTTTTTAGTCATTGGAGGGACCGAACCTGGACGTTCGGTAGCCATTGCTTTCGGGAGCGAACCTGTCCTTTCGGTTGCTGTTTGAACCGAATCTGTCCTTTTGGTTCCGTTCCTCATGTGACTTGAAATCCTTTTTCTCTTGCTTTGAATTCTTATCGTGATAAGAGAAATGATTGTTTTAAGAGCGCCAAAACTGCTTTCGCTCAGAGAGATTCTTTTTGTATCTTTGATTCCTTTGCTGCTTTTGATCCTTCACTTGTTTCGGCTGTTTGTGGATGTTAGTCTTTTGCTTTTGCTTCTTGTCAGCCGGTTCACTTCTCACAGATGATGTTTCTCTTGTGGAAGCAACTTCTTCTACAGGAACTTCTTTTGTACCGCTAGTGCTTGGCACGTCGAAGTTGTCAGGCTTGTTCAGAGGCTCTGGTACATATCTACCTTTGGTTTTCCAGGACGTCCGCTCTGACAGACCAACAGTTTCGTCAGCATTATCTATAGGAGCAGACCAGAAAAACTCATCACAGCCATCTGCGTTATCTTCATTCATTATGGCAGTGAGTTCGGCTGTTTGATGTTCAGTTACTCCTGTGACCATATACACTTGATTTGGTGTTGTTCTCACCTTTTGGTACACTACAACCTTTTCTTCTAGAATCGGGGACTTATTTTGGGACAAACGTGCAAACTCCACAGAATTTTCAGAAATAAGATTTTTGTGGTTTTCGGGTTCGCTCTTGACAAACTCAGAACAGTCGATTTCATTCTCTACATAAATTACACTCATATCATCGTCCTCATTAAGTTCAGACGCGTTTTCGACATTAATTTTATTTTCTGAACTTAAATTGGCATTCAATGAGTCAATTTTTTGTATAGTTTCGGTTCTTAGTTTCAGCTTATCATTTTCATCCAAAAGGTTTTTCAGCATGTCCTTATGGTCTTTGGATTTTATGAAAGATTCTATTTTCTCCAGACCATACATGTAAGTGGGATTTACATCATCAGACGAAACAACACTTTCGCAGTTATAGGACTTAGCATCGATTTCATCCTCCTTAAACTCAAGGAAGGGCAAAATCATGCGATGAATTTTCTGCCCTATTTCACAGTTCAGATGCAGTTGAGTGATGTTAGCATAAAGACGTTTAGCAATCAAACAAAAAACATTTCTCTGTTTTAAAAGTTTTAAATTGTCTCTTTGTAAATAAATGTTTTCGTCCTTAGACTTAATCAGCTCCGACTCCTTCTGCTCTATCCACATCCTCCGCTCCTCACTCTTGGATGACACCCTGCTTATTTGGTCAATTAGGTTAGAATTGGTGAACCTTGTTTGAGTTAAACAACTATCCAAATTTGAGATTCTTGAATTTAAGCTATTTAATTCTTTTTCATATGATTTATGTGGGACTTTGAATGAAACAAAAAAAGATTGTACCTTCTTGATCAATTCATCAAGCTCATTGATCTGCACACTGAGAGGTTTTGCTGTGAAGCATAGGTCCTCTCGCTCCTTGGTGTCCTCTTTTCCGCCATCAGTATTGTATCCCCTCATGTGAGATACATCATTCACCATCAAACACTTCCCGTTGCTTTCGTCACCTATTGCAACATATGCCTTTCCATGTGAAGGCTTTCTCACTTCATCATCCTCTGAGTCGGTTGACCATACCTGCACGCCACTGAACTCGTCATCCTCTGCCGAACCCTGTACAATAAGAGCATTCATAGAAGGGTTAGTAGCAGCTTTCTTTCTCTTGATCTCTTCCAGATTTTTCATCAAGACAGCCTCTTCGTCTTTCTCCTCATCCTTCTCTGCCATTTTCTTCAGAACACAGTCTTTGGCATAATGGTTCTTTCCTCCACAGTAGAAGCAGTTCACACCAGAATCACCATCAATCTTCGCCTCTTTCTTTGGTTCCTCAGTCTTGGGCTCCTCCCTAATCTTTTCAGAACTATAGCTTCCCTGCCAATTTCGGTTCTTATTGGTAGGGAACCTTTTCTTGATAAACCTTTTTGGATTAGACACCATCATTGCATAATCTTCAGAGGTAAGATCATAGTCTTCTAGGTTCAGATCTTCATCTTCTACCATATTTTTGCTTTTAGATAGGAGGGCCAAGGATCCCAAACTTGAGACCACATTCTTCTCTTGCATGACAATCTTTTCTTGGGATTTCAAAATTCCCACTAGCTTTGCCAGCGAATTAGACTTGAACTGCTCATGAGCTTTGACTGTAGACACAACAGCTCTCCATTCGGGTCTTAGGCCATTTAAAAAGGTGACCTTCTGTTCAATCAGCTTCCTTTCTATATCATGTTTGATCATCTTGCTAAGAAGATGATTGAAGCGATCGAATGTCTGAGTGACAGTTTCATAAGAATTCTGCTTAAATTCACCAAACTCAGACAACAGCAACGTCTGAATGGAATGCTCCAAATCTTCATCTGTGGAATAAAGCTCTCGCAACCTATCCCATATTTCTTTAGCGGTACTGCAGGAGCTCACCAACCTGAATGTATCAGATTGAAGAGTGAATCGGATCAGTCTCAATGCTTTAATATTGCACTGAAACTTTTCCTTTTCGTCTTGAGCAACGTCTTTTACATCTTTTAACAGATTATTGTATTCTTTCTGAGTTTTGATGATCTTTGATGTTCCTGAGTGAGCAAATGGTCCTGACATGATTGCTTCCCAAATAAGATATCCATTATCTTTAGATCCGATGACATAATCTTCAAAATGATGTGCCCATACTTCATAATCTTGGGTGTAAAGAATAGGAATCTTTGTCGTTGATCCAATGCTGTTTGAGATGTTCATAGGATTAGATTGAGACTCATCCAAGCTTGATCGTTTAACTTGTTTGAAAGATCAGACTTGTAATATGTAATATTAGGGCAAAACAAATAAATGCTGAGTTACGTCAATGATGGAATGACGGCTCAATAAATATCAGTTAATGCGGAATAACCCTAATCGTAAACTCTTTCACAGAAAAGATGTGTATGGATTACACAACCTCCTGCTCTGATACCAATTGATAAGTTATAAAAACTCTTTGATCGATTAGATCTTTGTAACAGGTAAATAAAGAACGTAAAAAAACTGTGAAATAAAACACAAGTATGGATCTGAATGAGTCGAATGATTAGATTAACTCAATCCTCAGCAGAGCTCGATTAAGAACTTCCACTGTAGAGGATTCTAGGGTTACAAAAACAAGACCGATGAATATGCTTGAAAATACTTATCTAATCCTTTTGTTCTAGGATGCATGCAAGCATCTATTTATAATAAACCCTACATAAAACTCACGGATGGACATGCCCATACCGGAGACAAAACTTGGACTAGCTAACGAGCCCAATAGACGCAACACTAAGTTGGACCTAACACAAATCATATCTACACTAATATATTTATATAAGTAAGGATTGAAGGACTTAGAACTGATAGCTCACCTTATTTCCTGTTCTTGTTTGATTGTGGACTTAGGGTATTCTGTTATCTTTCCGACTGTCGTTGAATTCTTAGTTATATATCATGTATATTTGTCTTGGATATAAAAGTCTTCGCTTCATTTCAACACCTTTGTGTATCAAAGGCATTCAACTAATATCTCTATTTAACTATAATAGGTATAGTTAAAGGTTTCCACTCATTACTATTGCTACTATGATACTCACTATGGGCAGTACAATTACGAGTCTATACGTACTATACACTATAAGAAGAGAATACTATACACTATACGAAGAGAATACTATACACTATACGAAGAGAATACTATACATTATACGAAGAGAACACTATATACTACACAAAGAGAACGTTATATACTACACAAAGAGAATACTATATACTACATGAAGAGAATACTATATACTATACGAGAGAATATACTAAAATAGAATGTGAAGCACTACTTCTCGATAAGACACTTCGCTATGCGATCGTCGTGTAACCAGGGCCTCCTGGAGGGAGAGCGAACACTATGTGTATAGATCTATACGGGACGGACACTCCCACATCCCGACTGCTAGCTACAGTCCGAGCCGATCAGGCTCAGGGATGACAAAACATCACTACGCTACACATGACCTGGAGGGTCAACTGTTATACTACTGTCACTCAGCATGGTTACATACGAGTTTCATATTCAAACCTTAACTAACATATTAAGAATTAAAGCTAAAACAGACTTCCCGAGGTGTATACACATTTAATACTACCTAGAGTTTACATCTCTACTACATTTAGCCGGCAGGGACACTACTGGGTAAAACTCAATTCTTCCAATTTCCTTATATGAACGAAATTTAAAACTATATTTTCACACTGACATTTTCACTGGGAAAACTCTTACATTTTCAAAGAATCAAACTTACAAATATCCGAGTCTTGGTAAAAGACTACCTTTGTTGGAAAATATAGGATTTTCTAGGGTTCACACTGTTTTCAAAACTTGATAACAATTATTGTATTACTTGGTCTCAAACACTTTTTATGCAAATAATGACACTAAATACTTATGAACTCACCAGTTTTATGTTGATACTCATTTTCAAAATAACTTGTATTCTCAGGTCATCAGTAGGCAGGTATAGATGCAGCTTTTGAGAACATGGAGTATATATATACAAGACTCATCTTTTATTTTGATCATACATTTGGTGTCTATCTGTACAGAACACGCTTATATTACAATTATTATGCTAATGCAATGGATGTTGTTGCTTGTCCTTACTATTATGCATTGTTATGATACTGTACATGACGTCCTCCACCTTAGAACGTATTCCACCGTTCTCGGTTTTGGGGTGTGACAACCTCTTTCATCCACATAGTATTTATCGTAGCTTCACTAGCTACAACATCTTCAAACTCAGCTATTGAATTTAGCTACAATATCTAACTTGGTGCTCTTTCATCTACATACTACGTACTGTAGCTTCAATAGCTACAACATATTCAAACTTAGTTGTTGAATTTAGATACGATATTTAACTTGGTATTCTTTGAAGTTATCGTTACTTTGTTTTGTAAGATCACGAGTATTGAATGTGGAAATTAATCATTTCTATTAATTTGAAATTTTTTGGTAACTATTTCATTGATCTTTTCCTCAAGAATTAATATCATGTTCCAACACTTGAGATTATTCTTGATTACTTTTGATTTTTGGCTTTTTCAAAACAACTTTGATATCAACTTGTCATGCTCGTATCATATGAGATATCATACGAAATAAATGTTATATTTCTATAAAAAAAAATGTAACAAATTCCTATATTTATATATTATATAATTTAATTATCCTATATTTTTAAAATAGCGGCCAATGTATTCATACCATAAAAACAACAATGGTTGGTATTTGAAAAGATATCTTTTGTCGAAATTGAAAAGTAAACGTATGATTAGTTTTTTTAAGAGTATACGGTGTGGGTCGCAACGAGAAACGAATTGGTTGAGTTGATACACGAAAACGACGTCACGACGCGGGGAACACCGCCCCCCAACTCGTTAAAGCTCGTTATGTTGGATGTTGTGGTAACGAGGACGAGATAAAACAAGAAAGATGATTGGCTATCTCATTCATCAACCAATCAAATAATTTTCTCTATTTTCTCTCTCTACCTCTTAACATGATATAACATGTGGAACACCATTTCCCCCTTAGTGTTATGGTGGTGTTATGGATGAGGTGACATCAATTTGGTGTTACATCCCGTTGCCCACACCCAATGCTCTTAGTCGATTAACTATAACAATAAAGGTAAGATTAAATAAAAAAATTTACACAATTTTATTTATATACAACTCATCGGATAGATGTCATTAAGATAATATAGTTCGATATAAATATTTATATTCAACCACTAGGTTTGAGACTCATATATTACATGGTTAATTAAAAATTTTAAATATCAAAATGTATATATTAAAGTTAAATTTTAAAATAAGGATGGAAAAAATATATTTATTACAATTTATGATCATATTTATTTCATTTAATACTTTAATTATATAACTATGTGTATTATATATGTGACTTTTTAATTTTAAAAATTAAAATAACCTAGAAATTGACATGTGGATATTATTTATTTCAAAAATATCACAAACTGACAAGTGTCAAAACTTATGAGAGATTGACATGTGGCAAAATCGATTTTTCATTTATTAAAGTAGATAAGATACTATTTTGAATTTTATTTTTATTATTACATTCAATAATTATAAGATAAGTCTTTGATTTCTTACATTCAATAATTATATGATAAGTCTTGAATTTTATTAGAAAGACATTTTATTTTTAAATCAACTCTTCTTGTCCCAAACAAATTTGAACTATCAACCTTTAGCGTATCCATCCATTAAAATTTGATACCAAAATCCCTTTAATAAGTTGTGAATTGTGATTAACATACTTTGGGGAGCTAGCGGAGCAGCAGTTCGGAGTCAGTGGTCAGGTAGCGGTCAGAGGGGTTAGCAGCAGCAGTTCAGCAGTATCAGGTGAGTTTCCCTTTGTATGAATGGGTCTACGACCACAATGTCGGCCCATGTAGTTATGAGTAGAAGACCCGGGGGTTAGCCCTAGGCACCGTATGCTAGTATGATATTCGGATGAGGTCCAATGATAGAGGCCAGGTGCCCAAGGAGCGGTTTATGTGATAGTTTATACTTGTTGTCTGTGTGATACATGTATGTGCCTGGTAGGGAGGCGAGTGTGGGCGAGGTCCCGTATCTCACCAATAGCAGAGTGTGGATGGTGTTCCACATCTCAGTAGCAGCAGAACAGGGGCGAGGCCCAAGTTAGGAAAGGAGTGAGGGTGGGCTGGGCCCGTATCTCACTATCAGCAGGAGTATGGACGAGGTTCCATGACTCATCAATAGCAGGACACGGGCGGGGCCCGGAGATAGGAGAGGCCTTAGAGAAAGAGTTGTTAGTATATGTTTAGTTTATGTGATGTTATGTAATATGTTTATGTGCTATTATATGTTAGTGGGCGAGGCCCTGTGACAGGCGAAGCCTAAGTGAAACAGATCTGTATCCGAGCGGGACTCGAAGCCAGGCGGGGCCTGGAGCGGCGGGGCCGTTGTATCGGGCGATGCCCGGGGTAGGGGGGAGGCCCAAGATAGCGGGCGTGGCCCAGTATGTGCAGTACGTGGTTTTGCATGGTATGTGGTAAGGTGGGGAACTCACTAAGCTTCGTGCTTACGGTTTTCAGTTTTGTTTTCAGGTACTTTCGGTAGCGGAGGGAGGAGCTCGGGGTGATCGCATGGCACACACCATAGATTAGTCAGCCTGGGAATGTTTACTCTGATAATAAACATGTGTTTTGAAAACTTATACTCAGATTATGTTTTGGAATGATGTCTTTGTTTAAAGTAATGTTTTATTAAAAAGAAATTTTTGGTCTTAAATTTTGGGATGTTACATATAGACTTAGAATATGTGATCTTTGCTTTACTTCCTGTTCCTTGTTTGGTTGTGGATTTAGAGTTAGGGTCGCTTATTCGAAGGTATATCTTGTTTCGGTCGCATGTAATTAGTATGCACTATACAAGTATTGGTCTGACTAATAACGATCCTCTTATAAGTATCTTAGATTAGTACGCCTATTAACTATTCTTCCCCTTTTCTTGCATAGATATCATCGACGCATTTCATCATGGTGACCCATACTTCCCAAATCACGGCAATGCGGGATGGCTTGAAGAAGAGCCTGATGAGGAACATCAAATCCCTTTGGATGACCACCAAGCAGAAGGCTTCTCGGATGGGTCTGACTCCGAACCCGTAGACAACACCCTATCCCCTGTGGCCCCGGTCCTAAACCCTAACCCCCGCCAGGCCTTCCAAGCCCCGACACCTGCATGGGTGGAATGCATAGAGACGTGCAGTGAAGAGCAAAATCAACCCATGTCATTCAATGGATACCGAAGCTTTTATGACACGAGTGAAGGAGGATCAGCAAACAGAGTCTTGCCCATCCTGGTCCGAAGAGTTGCCCGCAATGAAATCCAAGGCAGGACGGCCCTCCAGCGTATCACAGAGGTTGATACAAATGGAGGACTGCACTCCCTTCGCACCAGCCGCCTGGAGCATGCTAGGGAGAGGTCCGCATCAGACCACAAGGCCTTGCTTCGGGCATTAGCTAACACTCGGGCTGAAGTCATAGAGCTCCGGGTTCGCCAGAGGGTCTACGAGCGACACCTCCTCGACATGGAACGTCAACTGGCCGACCTTAGGGTTCGCCTGAGAAACATCCACTGCCTCCGTTAAAAGATGACTAGCACATCTTTTCTTTTGACTTAGGAATAGCCTTTAGCATTTGTGCTTGAATGAAACACTTGTCTATATAATATTCCCATCTTTCAGTATGCTATGTAGTCTTCTAAACTGTTAATCATTTTCCCCTCATATGGTTTGATGGCCTACTGTTAGGCTATTTTTCAAGAACTTATTTACATCAGTAATACCAGTAGTATTGACAGTTATCTAACCTATTGGGAAAGGTTTATACTATTATGTCTCCCTACTCGATATATGACTCTGTCTGACAACTTGTCTGTCACACCCCGAAACCCAAGGCGGAAACGTTTCGGGGCAGAGGTGACTTCATGTTAAGTATCACAACCAATGTACATAGTAAGCAAAGTAAACAACCATTACATTACATATTAGAATTTACATTTGTTTGAAAGCAAAGTGTTACAAGAGTTATACATATATATCATATGAACAAAAGTAAGACGAGTCTTCTATACGCTTCGTCTTCTCCAAAAGATCGTTGTGTACCTGTCTAATGTGGACCTAAGAATACAAGCAGTTTGAAAATCAGCATAAAGCTGGTGAGTTCATAAGAAGTTTGTTTTCTAAAAATGTACAAGTTTCCTTTGGTTTTCCGAACAAGTTTGTTATCCAAGAAAATCCCATATTTTCTTATAAGTAAAGTTTAGTTATCCGTTTGTTATACGATCCGGTTATGTACAGTTTGTTATCCCAGGAAAAACCCTTATTTTCCTTAAAAGTTTATAGTTGGTTATCGGTTCCGAAAGTAATGTACAAGTGTCTACTATACTTTATGTGTCCGTGTGATGTTTCCTGAAAACCTGTTTATCCTTGAAAAGTACATTAGGTTTAACTCGTATATAAAACTAATAAGTAAGTATAAAAGTATTCATAATCTAAGTTGCGAGTTCCATAACCATACTATAGGCTGGATAAGGCTCGAAACAGGGGCCAATATCTTTTTATGACTTTTGTCACCCTTGAACCTTTCGGTTCGACTGTAGCTAGCAACCAGGTGCGAGGTTGTCAATCCCGTATAGATTTATACACTCAAGTCACGTTCTCCCTCCAAGAGATTCTAGTTATGGGGGTAGTCCTACACTCTCTTAACTAGGGGGAGTGGTACAAGGACGTGTCTCCAATCTTAAGATTAATGAATTAAAAGACAATAAAACGGGAAATTCTGATTAATTAGTCCTTCACTCTCGTAACTAGGGGGGTGTTATCAAGGACTTGTCTAAAGTTCTAAGTTTAATGTTACAATTCCTCCACTCTCGTAACTAGGGGGAGTGGTAAGGTTCCTAGCTTAATGTTATTATTCCTTCACTCTCGTATCTACGGGGAGTGGTAAAGTTCTAAGTTTAATGTTATTAGTCCTGCACTCTCGTATCTACGGGGAGTGACATCAAGAACGTTTTAAAGATTTAAGATTCATTCTTTTAACAATAATGATATGGAAATTCATTTGTGAAATATAAAATATAACATTTTAAAACGGGTTTCACAAATAATATGATGGTTTACTCTGCAAGTTGAACGATTGGTTAATATAGTTTTCAGTGTTAAAAGTATATGAAATATGAAACAGATCAAATGAAATCATAAGTCTGAGTACAAGATTTCCTTGTACTTTTGCTTGTATTCCCCCCCCCCCTGAAAACATTGAAAACATGGAAAAACGTAGGGGGTATGAACTCACCAGTCGCGGAATGTGTCGGTTTGGATGCTAAACGTCAGTTCGGGGCTTGAACGCGTGTGAGGTTCCTATGTAATATGAAAAGATACACATTTGTATCTAATTAGGCTTTGAACTACTAATTAGTTGAGGATATACACTTCTAGTTGCGAAAACACTTCATTTCAAGTGTTTGGAGTAACCCGGGTGACATCTATTGTCACAACTAGAAATTTTTGTGCCTTGTAACTACAACACTTATGCCAATTATGAATCAAAAACATGAAATCATGTATGATGCTTACTCTATGACAACAAAATTTCAATCAAACACTTCATACAAGCAATGCAAATAGTCAACAAGCAATTGGAAACCTTAGAAATCCTTGTTTAAGTCCATTATGGATTAGGATTTCCTTATTGGGCCCAATGGACCAATAAGCTTCCAATCGGACTATCTTGGGCTTAGAACTCTTGAATGGGCTCTAATTGGACCCACTTCCATTTATTTCAATATTTTGGGCCATGTTGGGCCTAGAATGAAATAAATTATTTAAATGAACCATATTGGGCCATAATTAACCTAATTTAGCCCTAATAGGTCATAAAAATCACATTTATATTTATTTGGACCAAAAATCACTCAACATAACCATGAAAATTGGGCTTAAGCATTTAAGGCCCAAAACTCTATTCTCTTTTCTCCATTCTCGGCCCAAGCCCAATCCATGGGGAAGAGTTGACTTAGGCCTTGCCACCTCATTTTTACATGGAGGTTATCCATGCAAATAACCCAAGTATCCATGTACTATCTCATCAATCTTCTCTCTCCCTCTCCCTCTTTTTCCTTCAGCCGAGAGCAAGAGAATGAACACACACACACCTCAAAAAACTCTCTCTAAATCACTCAAGAATCATCCACTCTCTTCATCCAAAATCTCGAAAATTTGGCTTGAAGTCTAAGGATCTTCATCAAGTAATTCATCATCTAAGGTAAGTTAATGGCTAACCTATGATCTAACTCCCTTCATTTCATCAAAATCTCTTCTAAATCCATTCAATCTTGTGATCTTGCACCTTAGAAGCTCTTTAAATTCGAGATCTTCTAAGAAAGGTTGCTAGGGCCGAAAATAACAACAAACTCTTCTCTTTTCTTCTTCAAAACCGATCCACAACTCAAGGTGAGTTTCATACCCCCTTCTTTTCGGTTTTTATGAGTTTTTATGGGGGAGAATACAAGTAAATGTGTAGATCTATGTGTAAATGTATGCTATGTGTGATTTGATGCATGTATGTGTGTGATATCATGTGTTTGTGATGAATATGTTATCCAAAAAGTGTGTAAAAAATGAGATCTAAAACATGGGGAAAGAAATAAACATAACTTAAACTATTTTACACTAATCAAGTCAAGAAAAATAGTTTATATGGTTAGAATGAACATACTTGAACATAAAACTTATTTTTGGGCTTAAATTGTCAAAAATACAAAGATTGGGGTCCAAACCGACAAATTATAATTTCTGGAGGGTCAAAAGGGTCCAAACAGTTTCTAAAATAATTTTTCTGAACATCAACATTTTTTAGGGGCTTAAAATGTAAATTTTGAATTTAATGGGCTAAATTTGGGCTTTTCGGCCCAATAAGCTTCAAAGTGCAAAATTTCTAAATTTGAGGGGCTGGAAATGCAAATTTCTGTAAAACATGGGATTTGAAGTGAAACAAAACAATTCCAATGGTCAAAAATGCTTTTCAAATGCAAAAAGGATCAAAAATGTAAAAATTTTCTATTTTGGGCCAAAACTGTCAAAGTTGCGAAATTGAGGGTTTAACTGAGAAAACATTATTCTGGAAGGACTAAAGTTGTTTACAAAACAAAAATTGGGGTAAAAATGTCTTTTCTACAAGTTTATGACATAAAAGTGTCAAAATAATGTTTTAAGGACTAAAATGAAATTCTTTTATATAAAGGACTAAAAGTGCTATTTTTATAAAAGAAAGGTTGTGAAAAAGTAAAAATCTTACTTTTAAACGAATTAATTCATTAAGACAAAATACAAGATCCACGACTACCGACGAAGCATAAGAACAAATACACTCTCAACACCCAATATCGTTACAAAACGAATTGATTCGGTCTCGAATCAATAACAAAACAAAAATCAATAATTCATAGGATTTCAATAAACACGCGATAACTACGATGAGTCAACATTCAATCTTTGGGCTTGAAAGTTTCAAATCGTGATTGGTGGGCCTTACTAGCCCAATAACATGATCTTTGGGCCCGAAGGGAACGCGCTTACATGTTAATGGGCCTTCTATGACCTAGTTTCATGTAAAAGGACTTTCAATAGCTCTATTGTGCTATTGGGCCCTAATGGCCCATTAGTACTGCTAGTGAGGTCGAGAAGTCAAATGCGATTCGGGCCAAGCACCTTACGCATTCCCAATAGCCTTGAATAACTTATGGAAATAAAAGGGGGCTTCGTACCCTCCTTTCTCCTCGGTTGTTGGGCTTACAAGAATTCGAGTAATCAGATTCGTGACGTTAAACAAGAGAAGTCAGGGTGGTTGGATTACGTGGGTAGTATGGACGACGCCTCAAGGATCGTCCGTAATTTGTAGTTATAAACTACTCATTTTCATTAATGCGTGATTGTAACAACTCACAAACTTTAATTAATCCAATGTCACCTGGGTAATCAAAAACAATCGTCGTATCGTTATAACAATAAACAAGTCATGTAATTTACGTATTGGGAAAACATCGGGTTTTCCCAGGAAGTGCAACATTTTCACCTATGTGATGTATACAAAGTTCAACAATTATACATGTTTTCAAAAATTGACAAGCATATTTACGGATCTTCACACTTTTTATAAATAAATGCTCTTTTCAGAAAATATCGGATTTTCTGGGTTTTTCAAACTGAACAAAAATCATTTTTCCATAACATTACTTATGAACTCACCAACATTTCATATGTTGACGTTTTCCAAAATAACTTGTATTCTCAGGTACCAGGTAAGCCGAAGAATATGTAACAAGTTATGTCATGGTGTTTTGCTTAGATTATTTATCGAACGGTTTATGTTATGAAATTGTAATGTTTAAAACAATGTACTGAATGTGAACAATATCAGTTGTAATATTTCAATGCATGGTGATGAATGATGTTATGATTCATGTATAATCATTGTGATGGTATTCAATTTAAGTCACAAGAGCCCTCGGACGTTTCCGTCGTCCGGTTCAGGGGTGTGACATCTATGGACGTATATGGCTTGGATATGAAGAGTAAACTCCCAAGAGTGTTTACAGCCCTAATGACCCACTCCCCATGAGTTTACGGTCGTAAACTCATGGTGGGGTGTTCTAGGGTGCTAAATGGTCTTATAACATTTGAGGGGTGATGCTAGGTTTGGTTCTAGGGCATTGGAAAGTAATTTGGACATTCTAAGGACCATTTGAGGAGTTTACGGCAGTAAAATAGGAGTTTACGACCGTAAACTCTTATGTACCCATTCTTATTGTGCTTTGGTGGTCCTAGGTCAATCACAAGTGATTCTAAGTCATTTTACAAGCCATGGGGTGAATTTAGGGCACCATTTGACCCATTTATAGGAGTTTACAGCCCAGGAACCCATCCTTGGGGGTTTTACAGCTGTAAGCTCCT
Organism: Lactuca serriola; assembly: GCF_051521515.1. Classification (NCBI taxonomy): domain Eukaryota; kingdom Viridiplantae; phylum Streptophyta; class Magnoliopsida; order Asterales; family Asteraceae; genus Lactuca; species Lactuca serriola. The sequence continues at coordinate 252,365,220 of NC_136410.1, read as the reverse complement.
ATTGGAGTGGTTTTCATCACGTTTAAGGCTCCTAATTCGTTTGTGGTTGCTTCTAGATATTAGTTCAAGGCTTAGGAGGTGTGTAAGTGGCATTTTAACACCTTAAAAGGAGTTTACTACCCATGAAAGGGTGTTTACGGCCCAAGCATATTCTTGGGCAGTAAACTCATGTTTACTCCCTAAATGATGAGTTCAAGGTGTTCCAAGTCCATTCCAATAAGTCCTTAAGCCATATCTAAGCTCCAAAGGTGGTTTGGAAGGGTTTTGGGCTCCAAAACCCATTTTATGTGAGTTCATGGCCTAGGACTGTTCTAGGGCTGTAAACTCATGTTAAGGGTCTTATTTCATAGATTAAACACGAATTTGAAAGTTTAGGATGTTATACTAGGAGCTAGGATAGTTACCTTGATGATTTGGAGCTTGAAATGAGTGATTTTGGATCAAGAACTTAGATTTGAGGAGAGAGGTTAGAGAGAGAGTGAAAAGGCTTCAAATGAGGCTTAATCAACTTTATATATGGTTTGGATTTCAGACACGGTGGAATTCTACCCGATACTGACATTAGACGGGGTTTTGGTCGTACCCGATTTAATTGTTTATAACCCGACGGAATAAAACTAAAATTTTTCCAAATAATAATTTGGAGCATTTTCATGTGTTTCTAACGGGTTTGGACACTCACGAGTTCATTATAAAAGTCTCAAATTAAAATACCTAACACAAAATGTTAACGGAAAATTGGAAAAATAAACGGGTTTCGCTGACAGGAACGGGTTATCGTGACGGAAGAATTTTCGGGTTGTCACATTGTCTATGGTGATTTAATTCATGAAACACTCTCATCATACTCACAATTTTTTCTCACTATTGTCGTCATCCTTATAAATTTTCAGTAAAAGATGCCGCCTCGCAAGCGTCCGATCAGAGGCACGCCTGCGAATCAAACTCCACCTCCTCCTCCTCCTCCTCCACAGTTCGATCTGGTGATGTTTCATACAGCTGTAACTGCAGCTATGGCCCAAATAAATTCTGGCAATGCAAGTGGAGCTGGAATGGGCACCAACTCTAGACATGGTGAAATCCACTCTCGTACACAGGGGTGTACCTATAAGGATTTCATGAGCTGCAAACCCATGTTCTTCAATGGAACCGAAGGGATCATTTCACTGTCCTAATGGATCGAAAGAACCGAAGCCGTCTTCGAGATGTGCCCGTGCCCCGAGGAAAGCAAGATTAAGTTCGCTGCTTTCACCTTCACCGAAAGGGCCTTGAAATGGTGGAATGGCCATGTTAAATCACTCTCCTTGGTAACAGACAATGCCATGGGATGGGACACGCTAAAGGACCTTCTGACAAGGGAGTACCGCCCTAGGGGAGAAATCCAGAAACTCAAGGAGGAACTCTGGAACCTCAGGATGAAAGGGACCGATGTGGTGGCTTATATGGCCAGGTTCTGTGACCTGGTAACTATGTGTCCTATCATGATCCCCACTGAGGGCAAGAAGATTGAGCGATACATCTGGGGTTTAGTGCCTCCGTATAGAGGGAACATTTTAGCATCACGCCCTACGACCTTTGACAGCGTCAAGGAATTGGCCCAAAGGTTGATTGACCATGAAGCTCCTTCCACTCCATCAATGATAACGATGATTGCTACTGCACCCATCAAGACATCCGACAACAAGAGGAAACGGTGGGACCGGAAGAAGGGCAAATCAACCCAATCATCTTCAAAGAACCAACAAGTGGTAGCTTTCCATGCTGCCACTACTCCTGCTGCCCTTGTGCCAACCAAAACATATGCAGGGAACCTGCCCAAGTGCACCAAGTGCCCTTTTCATCATAACGGCCCCTGCCGTGAATTGCACTGCACTAACTGCGACCGGAAGGGCCATACCGTCCGGTTTTGAAAGTCTCAACCCAAACCCATTTCTCAAGTCCCTAGCACGGGAGTAAGCCAGGCTTGCTATGGCTGTGGCGATGTAGGGAATTTAAAAAGAAACTGTCCGAAAACTGGGAATACTGGAGGAACAGGAAGACTACTTGCTATTGGCCACAATGAAGCAGTAGCAGACCCCACAGTAGTCACGGGTACGTTCCTTCTTGATAACTCTTATGCTTGTATCCTATTCGATAGTGGGGCCGAAAGAAGCTTCATAAATCAAAACTTTAAACACTTACTTAAACAATCCCCGCAACCGTTAAAAGAAACCTTCGTCGTAGAAATGGCTAACGAAAAGACAGAGAGTTCTAATGAGCTCTACATGGGTTGCACTATCACGCTAGATAATCACTCATTCCCAATCGACCTCATACCAGTATCAATCATAAGTTTTGATGTCATCGTGGGCATGGACTGGTTGAGTCTCCATCATGCAGATATCCGGTGCTTCGACAAAGCCATCCGTCTAAATCTACCAAATAACGAAACCTTGATGATCTACGGAGAGAAGCCCAGTACGAGCCTTCGTATCATCTCAAGTATTCAAGCCCAGAAATACTTGCGTAAAGAATATCGTGCATTCCGTGCACACGTCGTCGATACGAGCCGGAAAGCGAAAGATCTAAAAGACTTCCCCGTAATATGCGACTTCCCCGACGTCTTTCCAGAAGAGCTACCAGGTCTACCTCCCCAACGTCAGGTTGAGTTCAGGATCGACTTGATTCCAGGAGCTACCCCCGTAGCCAAATCGCCCTATCTTCTAGCGCCCACTGAGATGCAAGAACTGTCGGGTCAACTTAACGAGATGCTCAGCAAGGGATTTATAAGACCAAGCTTCTCACCCCGGGGAGCACCGGTCTTGTTCGTAAAGAAGAAAGACGGATCGTTTCGTATGTGCATCGATTACAGAGAACTCAACAAGCTAACGGTCAAGAATCGTTACCCTCTTCCTCACATAGACGATTTATTTGACCAACTGCAAGGGGCGAGTTATTTCTCTAAGATTGATTTGAGGTCCGGGTATCACCAGTTACGAGTGCTAGAGGAGGATGTCCCAAAAACAGCCTTCCGAACTCGTTACAGACACTTCGAGTTTGTAGTGATGCCGTTCGGACTAACCAACGCGCCCGCAGTATTCATGGACTTAATGAATAGGGTGTGTCGTCCTTACTTGGATCAGCTCATCATTGTCTTCATAGACGACATACTTGTCTACTCTCGAAGTCAGGAGGAGCACAACAATCGTCTACGACAAGTCCTGGAAACCTTACGATCGGAGAAACTATACGTGAAGTTCTCTAAGTGCGAATTTTGGATCCGAAGAGTCGAATTCTTAGGACACGTGGTTAGTGAAGAAGGAATCCACGTGGACCCATCCAAGATTAAAGCTATCAAGAACTGGTCAGCATCGAAGACGCCTACAGAAATTCGCCAATTTCTAGGTCTCGCTGGCAACTATCGCAGATTCATACAGAACTTCTCTCGAATCGCGAAACCCCTTACAAAATTGACTCAGAAAGGTGTGGCCTTCGATTGGGGAGAGAAGCAAGAGAAGGCATTCCAAACCCTGAAACGAGCCTTATGCACCGCACCAATACTATCCCTCCCCAAAGGGACAGAAGATTTCGTAGTATACTACGATGCATCAAATCAAGGGCTCGGTTGTGTTCTGATGCAATGAGGTAAGGTCATCGCCTACGCCTTAAGACAGCTGAAGACAAACGAGGTCAACTACACCACACACGACCTCGAACTAGGAGCGGTTGTGTTCGCCCTAAAGATCTGGAGACACTACTTGTATGGTACAAAGAGCACGATATACGCCGACCACAAAAGCCTACAACACATATTCAACCAGAAGGAGCTTAATATTAGGCAGCGACGGTGGGTCGAGCTACTTAATGACTACGAATGCGAGATTCGTTATCATCCGGGTAAAGCCAATCTAGTAGCAGACGCCCTAAGTCGAAAAGAATATTCTGGTCGAAGAGTCAAGTCATTAACAATGACTATCCGTTCGCATCTATCCGCACAGATTAAGGAGGCTCAGCTCAAAGCCTTGAAACCCGAAAATGTGGCGGGAGAATCCCTACGAGGAATGGATAAGAACTTGGAAGTCAAGGGTGACGGAGCCTTATATCTCATGGACCGAATTTGGACGCCGCAACACGGTGGCTTTAGAGACTTAGTCATGAAGGAAGCCCACAACACTCGATACTCTGTTCACCTAGGTTCAGATAAGATGTATCTGGACCTTAAAAAGTTATACTGGTGGCCTAACATGAAAGCAAAGATCGCTACCTTCGTGAGTAAATGCCTTACTTGCGCCAAGGTCAAGGTCGAATACCAGAAACCATTGGGTCTACTACAACAACCGGAGATACCTGAATGGAAGTAGGAGCAGATCACTATAGATTTCATAGCCAAGCTACCCAAGACAACGGGTGGGCATGATACCATATGGGTCATCATCGATAGATTGACCAAGTCCGCACACTTCCTGCCCATCAAAGAAACAGACAAGATGGAGAAGCTCACAAGAACATATATTAGGGAGATCGTATGACTGCATGGTATTCCTATATCTATTATCTCCGATAGGGATAGCAGATTCACTTTGATATTTTGGCAATCGCTGCAAAACTCCTTGGGTACGAGGCTGGACATGAGTACAGCCTACCATCCGCAGACCGACGGAAAAAGTGAGAGAACTATCCAAACCTTCAAAGATATGCTACGAGCCTATGTGATTGACTTCGGTAAGGCATGGGATACCCACTTACCCCTTGTCGAGTTTTCCTACAACAACAGTTATCGCACGAGCATCAAGGCTGCTCCATTCGAAGCCCTCTACGGTCGAAAGTGCAGGTCCCTTCTGTGTTGGGCTGAAGTGGGTGACACTCAATTAGCTAGAGGATGAGCTCCTGAAAGCACTCTCATGGGTCAGGAGATCATTCGAGAAACTACAGAGAAGATCGTTCAGATTCGTGAATGATTGAAAGCCGTTAGAGACCGACAGAAAAGCTACGCAGACAAACGAAGAAAAACCTTGGAGTTCCAGGCGGGAGACCGAGTCCTTTTGAAAATCTCACTCTGGAAGGGCTTGATACGCTTTGGAAAGCGTGGAAAGCTAAATCCAAGATATATAGGGCCTTTCGAGATTCTCGCTAGAATCGGCCCCGTAGCTTACAAACTCAATCTACCCCGCGAACTCAGTAATATTCATCCTACCTTCCACGTCTCGAACCTGAAAAAGTGCCTATCCGACGAGACTCTTGTGATCCCACTCGACGAGATCGAGATCAACGAGAGCCTTAACTTCGTGGAAGAACCTGTGGAGATTATGGACTGAGAGGTCAAACGAACGAAACTAAGCCGCATCCCAATTGTGAAAGTTCGTTGGAACGCCAAACGAGGACCAGAGTTCACTTGGAAGAGTGAGGATCAAATAAAACTAAAATACCCTCATCTTTTTGCTTAGATATTGTGTAATAAGTTAGTTGTTTGAACTCTAATTTCGGGACGAAATTCCCTCTAACGGGGGGATGATGTGACAACGCGAAATTTCTTTCTTGTACAAGAGACCAATTGAATCCAAGTTAGACTCATTTTGTTAGCTTTCAACACCGTTTGGAGTCTATTGGAGCGTTCTAAACGTAATACAAATGAGGTAGGAACCGAGAAACAGGATAACACAATGCGTATCAAGCAAAATCGGGCCAAGCACTCCAAAACATGGAGTGTGCGGCCACACACTTGAGTGTACGGCCACACACAGGTGTGTGCGGCCACACACCCGTTTCCAGCCACACACTCACCTCTATATATAGGGAAGGACCCCCTTCATTCATTCTTTCCTTTTTTGGCTGCAATCATCTTCTTCTCTCTACTTTCTCTCTCTAAAAATCTCGTCCAAAGAACACTCTAAGGGCCTCAAGAACGTGAATCACCCCCATCAATCAGTTTGTTTCTGGTAAAACGTCTAAATCTAAGCTTAAAACTCATAGTGTTCTTCATGTGTTCTTCATCCTTTGAAGGAGTGCAACCGCACACCTTTATATGGTGGCCGCACGCACCTTAAAAACTCTCCAAAGTGAAGAGTTTGGCCTTCATTTACTCATAAGACTTAAGAACACCTAAAAAATCGACGTTTTGGGCACAAATTAGGAGTGTACGCCCGCACACACCCACTATAGGTCCGCACACTCATGTGTGCAACCGCACACACGCATTTGTTGTACATTTTGACCATACACTCCCTTGTGTAGTCATATACCACTCATATACAACCTTATATGGTTGTAACACTTCATAATAAGTGTTTACTAGTCCCTAAAGAGGTCCCACTACAATAAATAGTTATTCCAAGCACTAATTACACTCACACACACACACACACACACATATATATATATATATATATATATATATATATATATATATATGTCATTATATGGTTAATAGGATCTGTTTGTGCTCAAGTTCGCAATTAACACTCAACCTACTAAACTGATCTTACCATCGCATCACTCACTACAGGTGAGTTCATACCCCTTAATCAACCTTTTAAATGTTTTTATACGTTTTATGGGGGGGGATACAAGTTGAACCAAACAAGCTATAGTACTAATCATATGTGATTTACAACTTGTTATCAAAGGATTTTCTATATTTTCAAATTACCATGCCAGTAAAGTTGTTTTAAACGTTTATCAAACTTATTTTCATGTTTAGTTGTTCTAAAAACTATTTTCCAACACTTTCAAAAATTATTTTTGTTTTCAAATCATATCTACACTAATATATTTATATAAGTAAGGATTGAAGGACTTAGAACTGATAGCTCACCTTATTTCCTGTTCTTGTTTGATTGTGGACTTAGGGTATTCTGTTATCTGTCCGACTGTCGTTGAATTCTTAGTTATATATCATGTATATTTGTGTTGGATATAAAAGTCTTCGCTTCATTTCAACACCTTTGTGTATCAAAGGCATTAAACTAACATCTATATTTAACTATAATAGGTATAGTTAAAGGTTTCCACTCATTACTATTGCTACTATGATACTCACTATGGGCAGTACAGTTACGAGTCTATACATACTATACACTATAAGAAGAGAACATTATACACTATACGAAGAGAATACTATACACTATACGAAGAGAATACTATAGACTATACGAAGAGAATACTATACATTATACGAAGAGAACATTATATACTACACAAAGAGAACACTATATACTAAATGAAGAAAATACTATATACTATACGAGAGAATATACTAAAATAGAATGTGAAGCACTACTTCTCGATAAGACACTTCGCTATGCGATCGTCGTGTAACCAGGGCCTCCTGGAGGGAGAGCGAACACTATGTGTATAGATCTATACGGGACGGACACTCCCACATCCCGACTGCTAGCTACAGTCCGAGCCGATCAGGCTCAGGGATGACAAAACATCACTACGCTACACATGACCTGGAGGGTCAACTGTTATACTACTGTCACTCAGCATGGTTACATACGAGTTTCATATTCAAACCTTAACTAACATATTAAGAATTAAAGCTAAAACAGACTTCCCGAGGTGTATACACATTTAATACTACCTAGAGTTTACATCTCTACTACATTTAGCCGGCAGGGACACTGCTGGGTAAAACTCAATTCTTCCAATTTCCTTATATGAACGAAATTTAAAACTATATTTTCACACTGACATTTTCACTGGGAAAACTCTTACATTTTCAAAGAATCAAACTTACAAATATCCGAGTCTTGGTAAAAGACTACCTTTGTTGGAAAATATAGGATTTTCTAGGGTTCACACTATTTTCAAAACTTGATAACAATTATTGTATTACTTGGTCTCAAACACTTTTTATGCAAATAATGACACTAAATACTTATGAACTCACCAGTTTTATGTTGATACTCGTTTTCAAAATAACTTGTATTCTCAGGTCATCAGTAGGCAGATATAGATGCAGCTTTTGAGAAGATGGAGTATATATATACAAGACTCATCTTTTATTTTGATCATACATTTGGTGTCTATCTGTACAGAACACGCTTGTATTACAATTATTATGCTAATGTAATGGATGTTGTTGCTTGTCCTTACTATTATGCATTGTCATGACATCCTCCACCCCAGAACGTATTCCGTCGTTCTCGGTTTTGGGGTGTGACAACCTCTTTCATCCACATAGTATTTATCGTAGCTTCACTAGCTACAACATCTTCAAACTCAACTATTGAATTTACCTACAATATCTAACTAGGCGCTCCTTCATCTGCATACTACTTACTGTAGCTTCAATAGCTACAACATATTCAAACTTAGTTGTTGAATTTAGATACGATATTTAACTTGGTATTCTTTGAAGTTATTGTTACTTTGTTTTGTAAGATCACGAGTATTGAATGTGGAAATTAATCGTTTCTATTAATTTGGAAATTTTTGGTAACTATTTCATTGATCTTTTCCTCAAGAATCAATATCATCTTCCAACACTTCAGATTATTCTTGATTACTTTTGATTTTTGGCTTTTTTCAAAACAACTTTGATATCAACTTGTCATGCTCGTATCATATGAGATATCATACGAAATAAATGTTGATTTCTATAAAAAAAATGTAACAAATTCCTATATTTATATATTATATAATTTAATTATCCTATATTTTTAAAATAGCGGCCAATGTATTCATACCATAAAACAACAATAGTTGGTATTTGAAAAGATATCTTTGTCGAAATTGAAAAGTAAACAGATGATTAGTTTTTTTAAGAGTATACGGTGTGGGTCGCAACGAGAAACGAATTGGCTGAGTTGGCACACGAAAACGACGTCACGACGCGGGGAACACCGCCCCCCAACTCGTTGAAGCTCGTTATGTTGGATGTTGTGGTAACGAGGACGAGATAAAACAAGAAAGATGATTGGCTATCTCATTCATCAACCAATCAAATAATTTTCTCTATTTCCTCTCTCTACCTCTTAACATGATATAACATGTGGAACATCATTTCCCCCTTGGTGTTATGGATGAGGTGACATCAATTTGGTGTTACATCCCGTTGCCCACACCCAATGTTCTAAGTCGATTAACTATAACAGTAAAGGTAAGATTAAATAAAAAAAAATTACACAATTTTATTCATATACAACTTATCGGATAGATGTCATTAAAATAATATAGTTCGATATAAATATTTATATTCATCCACTAGGTTTAAGACTCATATATTACATGGTTAATTAAAAATTTTAAATATCAAAAATATAAATATTAAAGTTAAATTTTAAAATAAGGAAGGAAAAAATATATTTATTACATTTTATGATCATATTTATTTCATTTAATACTTTAATGATATAACTATGTGTATTATATATGTGATTTACCTAGAAATGGACATATGAATATTATTTATTTCAAAAATATCACTGATAAGTGTCAAAACTTATGAGAGATTGACATGTGACAAAATTGATTTTTATTTATTAAAGTACATAAGATACTATTTTGAATTTTATTTTATTTATTACATTCAATAATTATAAGATAAGTCTTCGATTTCTTACATTCAATAATTATATTAGTCTTTGAATTTTTTTAGAAAGACATTTTATTTTTAAATCAACTCTTTTTGTCCCAAACAAATCCGAACTATCAACCTTTAGTGCATCCATTAATTTTTGATACCAAAATCCCTTTGATTAGTTGTGAATTCCGATTAACATACTTTGGGTTAGTGGCAGTGGTTAAAAAAAAGCTAACATTGAAAATCTATAAACGTATCGGCAAGTTTCGTTTTCTCATTTTAACGATAAAGATAAGAAGACACCGAGTTGCTGAGCACATGTCCAAGTTGGAGAGGTCACGTGCCAAAGACAATGGTATGTCCAAATTGGAGAGGTCACGTGCCAAAGACAATGGTGGCCAGCTAGAAAGTTTAAAAAACAATATTAAAAAATGTTGACGATAAGGTCCATAACAAAGGGTGAAATCACCATTGATCGTTCTTTTTCGAGCAACGATTTCATCTATATTCCTATCAAATCATACACATCTGTAGTGCTCCCATTTTACCTCTGAGTAAGCAATGGCTGAAATAGTTGTCTCTGCCTTCTTATCGGTGTTCTTTGAAAAGCTGGCCTCTGAAGCCTGGAAGAAGATTGCTCGTGCCAAGGGAATTGATTCCGAGCTCAAGAAACTGAAGAGGTCATTAATCCAGATCAATGCTTTGCTTAATGATGCTTCTCAAAAGGAAATAACTGATGAAGCTGTTAAACAGTGGCTAAATGATCTCCAACATGTAGCTTACGACATAGACGATGTTCTTGACGATTTGGCAACCGAAGCTATGCATCGTGAGTTGACCGAAGAATCTCAAGCCACCACAAGCAAGATAAGAAAACTAATCCCAACTTGCTGCACGAATTTCTCAGTAAGTACTAGGATGCGTGGCAAGTTAGATAATATTACCACCAAGTTACAAGAACTGATAGAGGAAAAAAACAATCTTGGTTTAACTGTGAAAGGTGAAATCCCGACGCATATGAATAGAAAATTACAAACCTCTTTGGTAGATGCATCTAGTATTGTTGGACGAGAGAGTGAAAAAGATGAATTGCTCCACAAGCTATTGAGTGATGAACCATGTGATAGAAACTTCAGCATCGTGCCCATAGTTGGTATGGGTGGGGTAGGTAAGACCACTCTAGCAAGACTTTTGTATGACGAATTTCAAGGGAAGGATCACTTCGAACTCAAGGCGTGGGTTTGTGTTTCTGATGAGTTTGATATCTTCAGTATAAGCAAAACCATTTTCGAATCCATAGAGGGGGGAAACCAAGAGTTTAAGGATTTAAATCTGCTTCAGGTGGCTTTAAAGGAGAAAATCTCAAAGAAACGATTTCTTGTTGTTCTTGATGATGTATGGAGCGAGAGCTATACTGATTGGGAAATTCTAGAACGTCCATTTCTAGCAGGAGCACCAGGAAGTAAAGTAATCATCACAACCCGCAAGTTGTCGTTGCTAAACCAATTGGGTCATGATCAACCATACCAATTGTCTGATTTGTCACATGACAATGCTCTATCCTTATTTTGTCAACATGCATTGGGTGAAAATAGCTTTGATTCACATCCGATACTTAAACCACATGGTGAAGGTATTGTCGAAAAATGTGATGGTTTGCCATTGGCTTTGATTGCACTTGGGAGGTTATTGAGGACAAAAAGAGATGAGGAAGAATGGAAGGAACTATTGAATAGTGAGATATGGAGGTTAGGAAAGAGAGATGAGATTATTCCTGCTCTTAGATTGAGCTATAATGATCTTTCTGCCTCTTTGAAGCAGTTGTTTGCATATTGCTCCTTGTTCCCCAAAGACTATGTGTTCAACAAGGAGAAGTTGATTTTATTATGGATGGCAGAAGGGTTTTTGCACAATGAAAATACAAACAAGTCAATGGAACGCTTAGGTCTTGAATATTTTGACGACTTGTTGTCAAGGTCATTTTTTCAACATGCACTAGATGACAAATCGTTGTTTGTGATGCACGACCTCATGAATGACTTGGCCACGTCTGTTGCTGGAGATTATTTTTTAAGATTAGACATTGAAATGAAAAAGGAAGCTTTGGAAAAATACCGACATATGTCATTTATTTGTGAGAGGTACATAGTTTACAAAAGGTTCGAACCATTTAAAGGAGCTAAAAAATTGAGAACTTTCTTAGCAATGCCTGTTGGGATGATAGAAAGTTGGACAACATTTTACTTATCAAATAAGGTCCTGGATGACTTACTTCACGAGTTACCATTGTTGAGAGTTCTAAGTTTGAGTCATCTTAACATCACAGAGGTACCTGAAATAATAAGCAATTTGAAACACTTGCGGTATCTTAATTTATCTCACACGAGTATCACACATTTACCAGAAAATGTCTGCAATCTTTACAACTTACAAACATTGATCCTTTGTGGCTGTTGTTTTATAACCAAGTTTCCCAACAACTTCTTAAAGCTTAGAAATTTACGGCATTTGGACATTAGCGATACTCCCGGTTTGAAGAAGATGTCCTCGGGGATTGGTGAATTGAAGAACCTACACACTCTCTCCAAGATCATTATTGGAGGTGAAAATAGACTAAACGAGCTTAAGAACTTACAAAATCTCCATGGGAAAATTTCCGTTTGGGGGTTGGGCGATGTGCAAAATGCAATGGAGGCACGTGAGGCGAATTTATCACAAAAGAAACTTAGCGAGTTACAGTTGGATTGGGGTTATGGGGATTATGAGTTGAATGTTTCTCGAAAGCAAACCCATGATAAGGAGGTCCTTAATGAGCTGAAGCCTGATAACCATAGTTTGAAAAAGCTTGAAATTTTGTCATATGGAGGTACAGAGTTTCCAAACTGGGTTGGGAGTCCCTCGTTTCTTATGCTAACTCATGTGTCCATATATTTCTGTGAAGAATGTACATATCTACCAAGTCTTGGGAAGTTACCATCACTTAAGGAGCTGTTTATTCTTGGCATGAGCAAGGTGAAAGTTATTGATTGGGAGTTACTTGGAACTGGAGTTGCATTCCCATCACTTGAAATTCTAAGTTTTGGTCATATGTCAGGGTGGGAGGTATGGTCAACCGAGAATAGTGGGGTTGTAGACACAGCATTTCCATGTCTTCAAGAACTTCATATCGAATTTTGTCCTAATTTAGTTCAAGTCTCACTTGAAGCCCTACCTTCACTTAGAGTTTTAGAAATAAAAGGATGTGGTCATGGTGTGTTGACAACTCTGGTTCATGTAGCTTCTTCAGTCACCATGTTGGAAATAGGTAATATTTCAGGGCTTAATGATGAACTGTGGAGAAGTGCTTTCAAGTATCTTGGGAAACTTGAAAAGTTATACATTAGTGGGTGTAATGAAATAAGATATTTGTGGCAATCAGAAGTAGAGGCAAGTAAGTCTCTAGTGAATTTAAGGAATTTGAATGTGAGTGATTGTTCAAATCTGGTGGGTTTAGGAGAGAAAGTGGAGGATAACTGTGGAAGCATCCAGACGTTTATTAGGATGTTGTCTATAGCACGTTGTGAGAGTATTGAGCATTGCAGTTGTCCTAATAGCATTGAGTTTCTGAATATCCGTAGTTGTGATTCAATTACATCAGTCTCTTTCCCAAAAGGAGGAGGGAAGAAGCTCAAGTCATTTGCCATTGGAGGTTGTCAGAAGTTTTTGGAAGAGGAGCTTGGAGGAGAAAAGAGTAGGTTGCTTATCAACTCAAACATGAAAATGCTTGAATCTGTAGATATAGATGGTTGGGTAAATCTGAAATCTATCATTGAATTGAGTTACTCTGTTCACCTCACCACATTGATGATAACAAAGTGTCCAAAAATGGAGTCTTTTCCTGACCATGAATTACCCAATCTCACCTCTTTAACAATTCTGGTAATAGCAAAGTGTCCAAGTATTGATGCCTCCTTTCCTCGTGGGCTTTGGCCTCCCAAATTGAGTTACCTTGGAATAGGAGGGTTGAAGAAGCCCATCTCGGAGTGGGGTCCACAGAATTTCCCAACCTCACTCGAGAACTTGATGTTAAATGGCGGAATATATGATGATGTGAAAAACTTTGATCAATTGTCGCATCTTTTTCCTTCATCTCTTGCTTCTCTTTCGATAACGGGATTTCAGAAACTGGAATCAGTTTCAATGGGACTCCAAAACCTCACCTTTCTCCAGCGTCTCTCTGTTTCCAAGTGCCCGAAGATGTTACATCTACTAGAAAAGTTGTTTCCTTCGCTTTTGTCTTTGAGAATCGATAGATGCCCAAATTTGAATGAAAGGAGCATTAGAAGAAGCTCTTATTGGCCCCTCATCTCCCTTATCCCTCTCTCCACTTTTGACGAGTAATTACAAGTTTAATATGAAGGTACGTCCCTCTCTATGCTTTTGACTTCTTCGTAGCAATATGTGTTAAAGTAAAAATTCTATTTGTGTTTTAATTACCAAAGATATGCTTAATGATATTTTCGATATTACCTTTTGTTTTTGTTGATGAATATGATTAGGGTTTGTCAATATGGACGGGTCACCATGGATTGCAAAATGAATCAAAATGGTTGACAAGTCAAATAAGAGTTGTTGGATTTGAAGTATAATTGGTCTTAGACTTATGAGATTTGTACACTTTTGAAAATGCCAATTGGTGACCCATTTGACCCACGATTAGTAGGCTTATGACTCAATACGTTAAAATATAATTAGTCTGAATGTATTCAATAAACAACTTTTATTGAATTATATTTTGCAGGAATGGATTGGGGACCCACAGCTCCCATCATCGCTTTTTCCAACCTTCTCAGTTTTCACTCAGGAATGCAACAATTTATGCATATGCCGTTTGGTTTTGTCATATGCTTAAGCAGAGGATGAGGAACAAATTTTGACTCCTGTCAAATTGAACAATGATGGAGAGCTAGTCCAAAGATCATCTCTAGAAGTTAATACAGAACTTTAAAAGATGGCAATGTTGATGAGGTTCGGTGAATAACATTAAGGCATGAGGTAAGATGCTCATGTACTCTGATTGTTTGTATAGATTATTGTTCAGGATAATCTTGTTCAGGGTTGTAAACAAAATATTATTTAGGTTTTCAGGAGATCACAATATTCTATTTTGGTTGTGAGAATGCTGATGAGATTAGGCGAATAACAAAGTGTCCAAGTATGGAGTCATTTGACCATGGGTTGCTGACTCTCACCTCGTTGACACATATCATAGATAGAAAATCGTAAAATTATAAGTGCTTCCTTTTTGGTGGGCTTTTCATCAGAGTTTATTTCTACTGTTAAGCATAGAATTAGGATGAATTTGTATTGTTCTGTCATCTACAAAAGGATCGGCACCTAATGTATTTTTAAATTCAATTATGCATAAACTATCATACTAATCCGAATTTTCTACTCATGAATTCTACATATGAAGATGTAGGAATTTGGAATTTATGAATCCAAATAACTCTTAAATACCATATAAACTCCTAACTCGAAAGTAAGTAGAAGATCGCCTAACCGTATTTGACTGGTAAGTACACACCATCTCTTAACTAACACAAATCACATGGACTGCCAACATGAAATGTATACAGACAGTTTAAGACTCTTAACACTTGGGAGGCTTGATGCTGAAGAAGGGAAAGAGAGGGTCAAATAGTACTGATAAAGAAGCATCTTCTTCATTGACCTTTTACAACATCTTTCCGGTATGGCGACTTTACTGAAAGACAAAATTAACAAAAATAGTCCCTGTGGTTTGCCAAAAGTCACAAAATCGGTCCTTGCTAATTTTTTTTATGCAAATGGTCCTTGTGGTTTGCAAAAATTGCAAAGATGGCCCTTTTTACTAACACCGTTAGTATTCAACCGTTAGGGAGTGAATCTGTAAGGGCATTTTCGTCTTTTCAAGTATAAAGGGACTGAATCTGTAAGGGCATTTTCGTCTTTTTACTAACCTCCTACACCTTCAGCAAATTAGTTAACTTTTTCAAACAAACTTCAAAAATGGTCTCACGAATTCAGTCACTTTATACTTGAAAAGACGAAAATGTCTTTACAGATCCAGTCCTTAACGGCTGAATACTAACGGTGTTAGTAAAAAGGGCCATCTTTACAAGTTTTGCAAACCACAAGGACCATTTGCATCAAAATATTTTTGTAGGGATTGACTTTGAGACTTTTGGCAAACCGCAGGGACCATTTTTGTAATTTTGTCTTACTGAAAGGAGGTCTCCAAACATTATGGATCAGCAACCATTATGAGGACCGACATGGTTGATAGAGAAGGGAAGCCATTGCTAGATGAACAATCGTACTACAAATCAACTGTGTGGAACAGCCTTTGATCCAGAATTGGTGTCCAATATAACGACAAATGATTACTTCCAATTTTTGTGTGCCATGAACTGCTCAAATCGTGCTCCTAATGGTCTTTCTCTGCTTAGTCAAATATCTTTATTCAATAAAAAAAAAACACAACTTACTAACAATTTAATTAAACAACATTATCTGCAACAACTTTAACAGAGAATAGCAAACACTTTTCTCCAAGTTTGCCAGAACACGTTTTTATCTTCACAACTTCACAAGTTTTTTACTCTGCTTGTAGTGCTACTTGCATATTATTAGTATCTACAATACAAAAGACACAAAAATAAAAAACCATGTCTTACATATTTATAAATTCATGACTAGTGGGCTACTATAATTAAGAGCATCATGCAATTGTTACAAATCTTAATGAAACCAAAAAAGAGAGATTACATTAATGATGGATCTATTTTTAAATGTATATTATTTACCTATGAACTCATAACAGTTTAATAAGGATGTTTCTTTCACCAACAGTTCTTTTATGTCCAATAGAGCAGTATATGTGGCATAGTATTTATAAGTATGCCGAAGCTTTCACTTATGTGTTCTATTGCTCAAATGGAACATCGATAGAGCTACTTTCTTCCTCTTTAAATTGAATACCGCCTCGCTTTGATTATCAACTGACCCACTTAGTGAATTCGATCCATGGGCTTATACGTGAAAATACTATGTCAAAAACATAATCACGTTATTTGAATTTTATAGAAAAATCTATAAGAATGGATGAGATCATATGTCAGATGCAGTCAAGAAGTTCAATGGATATAAATTGAAAATTAATTCGAGTAATTTGATGTATTAAAAAGAAATATAAGGGCAACTTGGTATTGTCAACTTATTCCTCCCTTAATGCCCTAATTATGAAAAATCTCTGCGGAATAAAAATCAATTATGCATTAATAAACCATCTGATCAAACTTTCATGCAATTTTCACACACATCTATTTGAACATGCTTACGCCCAATTGAAAAAAATATGTATAAAATATGATCAAAAAGTGGAAAAACAATCTCAAAGTGTGCTTCATTTTTGCTAGGATTAATATCAAGGATTAAAAGAATATATGAATGATAATTTTTCAAATCCATAGAAACTACCAAAAAATATTTTGGATTTTCACGACTCAAAATCCATAGAAACTGTTGGTGAAGGTTGTCCGGTGTTTTTAGAGTTCCCTCATCGATGAAAAAATAGGATTGTAGGTTCTTGAAGAGTGTGACTGGATCGAGAACATCTTTGGGAAGCAACACAGGAGACAAACACGTTGTAGGGGGACAATTTCCGATTGGCTCCAAAAAAAACCCAGGAGCCGAAGAATGTAGCCGGCTCATTTATAAGTCGTCATGTTTTTAAGTATATGTATAATATAATGTTATACCTTTTTCCTTCCTTTTATAAATGTAGCTAAACCCAAACACATTAATTATATTTTGCTTTTTAACAATATTATAAAAAAAATATCTAACAAACAATTTTATATTTATATAAAAAGAAATACTAATTGAAACGCTCAGCCAGAATCTGGATCCACCATTATTGGACGTATATATGAGCATGCATCAGCTGTAATATAGTACTAAGAAACAATATGATTAAAGGTTTGAATCCAAATTCCATTATTGGACCAACGATATGATGCACCAGCTGTAATATGCAAAAACAGTATTACAAATGCTAACCCAAACAGCAGCTAAGAAACAATATAAATAATGGTTTGAATCATCCTTCTTCATACACTCATTTCATCTAATTCTAAATCCCTATATTCATACATACCAAGTGCTCCCATTTGAGGTTTTCACTATAAGCAATGGCTGAAATCCTTGCTTCTGCCTTCCTCCAGGTGTTCCTTCAAAATCTTGCCTCTGAAGCCTTGAAGAAGGTTGCTCGTTCTAAAGGAGTTGATTTGGAGCTCGAGAAATTGAAGAGATTGTTAACTCGTATACAAGCTCTGCTTAATGATGCTTCACAAAAGGAAATAAGTAAGGAAGCTGTTAAAGAATGGTTGAATGCTCTCCAACATTTGGCTTACGACATAGACGACCTACTTGACGATTTAGCAACCACAGCTATCGATCGTAAGTTCTCTGAGGAATCTGGGTCCACCATCAGCAAGGTACGAAAGTTAATTCCACCTTGTTGCTATAGTTTATCAAGTACTAAGATGCGTAGCAAGATAGATAATATTACCAGCAAGTTACAAGAACTATTCGAGGAGAGAAATAGTCTTGGGTTAAGTGAAATAGGTGAAAGCCGAACACTTAGAAATAGAAAATTAGAGACCTCTTTGCTAGATCCATCTAGTATTGTTGGACGCACTGTAGCACCTGGTTTTGGTACGTAAAATTTAGCTAAGTATTTCACATTTTTAGCCTTGGACTCGACGAGTTGGAGGTTCGACTCGCCGAGTAGGGACGGGATCCAGAACACGTTTAAGTTGGCGACTCGGCGAGTCCATATTCTAGACTCGGCGAGTCCCCGCTGTCAGATGAAACCCTAAATTTCAAGGGTTTGCACCCTATTTAAACCCCTTTTTCTACCCCTAAGCTTGCCCCCATTCACCCTCAGAGCTCTATACTTCGTTCAAGCCTTGTCCCTTGTGAGTTTGAAGCATTTGGTGTGTTTTCTTGAAGATTTGGAGTGGGAAGGAGAGTAGATCAAGAAGAAGAGGAGGAGACCAGGCATCTTTGAGTTATCTCAGTGTTTTCCTTAAGGTATAACTCGATTTCCCCTCTGTTTTCATGCTTATAGTCCCTTTTAGCTCCATGGAAGTCCTTCTTGAGCCTTTCCCCAAGCTTGTTTGTGCTTTGTGGGTTGTAATAAGTTGTTAGCCTCTAGATCTAGGTGAGATTGAGCTCCAGGAGCTTAGATCTACTGTCTTTATGGAGCCATATTGCATGAAAGCCCTAGATCTACTCTTTTGGTGCATTTTGAGCCCTAAAACCTTTATTGGTGATTACTTACACGTAAAGTTGGAAACTTTACGTGTTATTCATGCCCTAGAAACCCAGATCTATGAATGGCATGAGCTGGATCCAAGCAGAATCGCATGTATAGTTTTTGCATGTGGCCGACTCGGCGAGTCGTTCATCTGACTCAGCAAGTCGAGTCGCGAGTCCCCGGGTTTTCCCCTTTTTCGTGTTGCTGGTTGGAGCAGTGAGTCATGGGGGTGTGACTCAGTGAGTCGGAAGCCAGACTCACTCATGAAGTAACTCGGCGAGTCAATGCCATGACTCGGCGAGTTCAAGGCAATCTTCTTGCCCCAAGAACAGACTCGGCGAGCTGTTCATACAACTCGGCGAGTCTCAGCATAGAGTGTTCTTCGGATGAAGACGAACTCGACGAGTTGTTCATACAAATCGGCGAGTAGGATGAAGGACGTTTGGACATCAGTTTAGAAGGAAAACTCGTCGAGTCGATGCCAAACTCGTCGAGTAGAGACGGGATTAAGGTTATTCCAATGGATAAGGACTCGACGAGTTGGCGAGCCAACTCGGCGAGTCGGGTCAACTGGAAGTTGACTTTGACTTTGATTTTTGGCTTGGTTAGGGGTAAATGGTCATTTTACCCTGAAGTTGATTAGCAGTATTTGACTGAGTGTTTTGCGGGAATTGTAGCCGGAGGATTTCCGGGGCAGCAGCAGCATAAGACAGTCAGTTCCCATGCAGATCAGCAGCTACTTTGAGGTGAGTTACCTTCCAGTAGCGGTGGGTCTAAGGCCACAATGCCGGCCCACCAGTAGGAGACATATGATAGATGATTGTCTCTGTGGTATCATCTAGGTTTGCTACTACCTGATATGTTATATGCTAGCATGATATTGTTGGATTAGTGTCTAAGTCCATAACTATTTTGGTATGTACTTGACCCGATGGTGCATGGTCCTTTTGGGTTGCCTTCACCAAAGCAACTTGATTGGAGAAATAAATAAAGAGAGAGGTTATTATGATTTATTAATATGTTATAAGAATAATATATTAAAGGAGAAATCATATTTGTTTAATTAATATTGGTCAATAATTAATTAAGAATTAATTTTGTGATCAAATGTAATTAATTAAACTAGAGGGGTTGAATTGTAATTATGTGATAGTTACAAAATAAGGTAAGGATTATCTTATTAATAGGTTGGACGAGTTTAAGGTGATAAGGCCTTAGAATTCGACTATGATAAGGATTCAAGGATTATCTTATGGGTTGCTTGGTGGACAAGCAACTAGATAAGGATAATGACTGAAACCCTATCTCTACACCTATATAAACACCCTTTGACTCATGAATTCGGCCAGACCTTCCCAAGGCATCTTAGGGACGAATTATTATACCTCTCTTCTCTCTTTATATCTTCTCCATTTTCTCTTGGTGTTTGTGAACCATTAGAGGAGTGACACTTGTGACTCTAAGCCTTCCAAAGTCAATACAAGGAGATTTGGGATTGTTATTGCAACATAACAATCAAGGTAACATTATAAACCTATTCTTATGTTAATATGATTACTTGAATGCTAGAATTAGGGTTTATAGTCTTGGATAACTTGCATGTACAATAGAGAAACCTAGATCCAAGCATTAGGGTTTGTATGAGCACATAGGATGTTCTTAGGACCAAAACCCATCAGTGGTATCAGAGCCTAGACTGGTTTCTATTGTATTGATGCTTGATATGTTTGAAAAATTCGATTTTTGGGTTTCTGGAGGCTGGACTCGCCGAGTCCATAGCTGAACTCGCTGAGTCCATGCAGACTCGACGAGTCCATGCTTGACTTGACGAGTCAACTCGTCAGATGGGGCTATCTTCGCAATTTCTTGCTGTTTTTGCTTATAGAAAGTTACCTTATCACATTAGATCAATATAAATCCGATTTTTTGATGTATATGAGTATATTCTTGATCTAATTGAAGATATTTATCAATTAATAAAATATTTGTTTCCTTATGTGATAATTGATTAATTATTTTGACTAAATTGATAAATTGTTTTGCAAGAAATCATTAAATAAATCAAATATGGATAATTATGTGATTAATTGTTAATTTAGATTATTTGTTATTTGATCCTTGTTGTTATGAAAAGTTTCATATTTTCCCCTTAGGTTTTATAGTTTAAATTTGAACCCCAAAAGTTTTGTTGTTTTGAAATTTAAATAGTTGAAACCCTAATGTTTTGAAAAAGGTTTCAAAACTTGCCCTCAAGTTTTGGAATTTAAATTTTGATTAAATGGTTTAATTTTGATGTATATTTAAATTCTAAACCCTAATGTGTTGAAATGTTTCAAAACTTTCCCTCAAGTTTTGGAATTTAAAAGTTGATTAAAAGTTTAATTGGGAATGTTAAATTCTAAAACTCTAGTATAGTTTTGAAAAAGGTTCAAATCACACCCTTATGGTTTTATTAATTAATTAAGGTGTATAATTAAAAGAGGTTTAATAAATCCATAAAATTTAGGTTTAAAATTTAATTGAATTAAAAGTATAATTGTTAAATTTGACCACCTAATATTTTAAAAGTGTAAAATACACCCTATACTATATATAACATTAAAAGTATAACATTATATATATGTATGAGTAAAAGTCAGTCTTACCGTTAGTAGGTCTCATTCACGAAGCTGGTCTATAAGGGGTGTTTAAGGAAATTGCCTATAAAATGGCGATTGAATGGGTATCCACTCTTACCCACCGCACTCTTGACTAGTGTAGGGTCGTTAGCCGAACGGGTAGGATAGGACGAAACCTTCCATTATAAGTATACTGAATCATTAAAGTAACTAAATGTTTTCATAAAATTCCCAATCTTAGTTACTTAGGCAAAAGTGAATTGATGCAATTCCATGAAATTACACTTTGTGCCCTTGCAAAGACGTTAGTGGAGCGTGTGTGGTTTACCGGCACACTAAATGGTTCTAAGAAAAGGTAGAAAAGGGTGACTTAATTTTTGTCATAGTTCAGTGGAGCGTGTGTGGTTTACCGGCACATCGAATAGATGACTGTAGCATGTGAGGGCACCATGTAAGTTTGCATGGTTATTCACACCCGCTTTGTGATCCTCGGCATCCCAGTCACAAACAAGAGGGGCATATCGAGATTTAAACATGCCATTGAAATGTTCAATGAATCTCAAAGGATCTAGGAGTTTTCATAGATTTAAAACTTAAATTTCCTTTTCGTTTTTCATGGTGGCAATTAGTGAATCGTCATTCACTTACCTTCAAATGTTCTGCAATTAGGGTTACGACATCCCTCTCCCGAGTTGTAGAATATTGTGTTGGGTCCTAGCCTTAGTATCTCATTTGGGTGATTTGCTAAGGACTCATTAAATCAACTAACTTGAATTCGTTTTCTCCCGTTTTGTAGATGTCAAAGTTTGACAACTATGGTCTTCTCAAATCCCGTGGAACAAGCATTCCACATGAAGATGATATTCCACGATTCGATCGAGGAACAAGAGATCATACTTCACTTCCTCCTCCTCCTCCAATTATTCTCCCTAACCCACAAGTTCGAAGGCTTGAAAAGTTCAAGATCACTCAAGCCCTTTTGGCAAGTAAACATAAAGAAGGAAAGCCGGCGTGTGCACACGTCCTAGGGATGAAGTCACACATTGATAGATTAAGAATGTTGGGATCCGTTGTCTGTAAGGAAATGACTGTTGATTGGGTTCTTCAGTCACTTCCTAACTCATATAGTGAGTTCGTAAGAGAGTACTATATGATGAACCGTGACGTGACCCTTATAGATCTCACCTATATGCTTATTGTTGCTGAATCAGCAATGGTTTGGCGCAATAGAAAAGCAAAGTTGATTGGTGAATATGCCTTCAAGACCTCTATGGATATAGACAATGGCAACGAAGGACATGCTATGATCGAAAAGTTTGATCATAAGAGAAAGGTAGTGTCTGAAGTAGTTCCATGTCATGTTCCAAAAGACTCAATTTGCTTTTATTGCCAAGAGAAAGGGCATTGGAGACGAAGCTGCCCCATTTACCTAAGAGATCTAAGAGATGGGAGAGTCAAAACGTATGGCTCTAATATAGGTGAAATCCATTAACTAACTCTTTTAAACTTCTATTCTAGATTCCTAATACATAATGTGATAAGATTACAATTGATGTTTTGTAGAATCGAAGAAAAGAAAGGAAGCTTAAGGGAAGAAGTGAACAGAATCTAACCGTGAAGGAATGGATTTCGATCGCATTTCTCGAAGATTAGATTCTTGAGCTACTACTTAGAGTTAGAATTAGATTGCTAAGAAAGATGTATTAGCCTAGTTTTTCAATGAATTGCATTGTAAGGACAAATTTTTCCGCAATAAAGTAAATTTTGATTTTATAATATTTATTTATCCTTGCAATGGCATATATGAAAGATTGATGTTTGAATATTAGCAATAATAGATTTGATTCTTAATTATATTATTTGTGGAAATGTCGAGAATTTACCAAATAGGGAGAGTTTCTCATCGCCCAAGTTTTAATTGGACAGAAACTTGGAATTATGCAACTTGGTTGCACGATGAATGAGAAACTTCATTTTTGGAAATTAGACTAATTCATTGACATAGTGTCAAGTGAAAGACTAGGAGATCGAGCACACAAAGTTGCGTGTTGATCAAGTCCACCATAAGAGTAACAATGATATTCGTCATGATTCACTAAAGGTTTAGTAAATATGATTACTTACAAGATTAAGTGTAATTCTGAATTGATTGAAAAAGGTTTAAATCAATAGTAGAACGAATAAGAAGAATCAAGTAGGCAGAAAGATAAAAGTTTCTCCATTCTAAGAAGAAGGGAGAGTACCTTTTATGCTTTATGATAGGTCTTAATGATTAAGAACCATATCTCAATTGATCCTTTAAGTGAGTCTTAGTACAATTGTATGTCTAAGAAGAGGATTCAAGAATTGAAGAAATGGTTAAATCAAAAGGTCAATCGTACTTCGTTCCAAAACAAGTCTTAGAGTTAAGATTGCGACATTGAGTGATAAGTATTAAGAAGGTTTATAACATTCATCAAATGTGGAGAGTTTTGATGTCTTGGATAAGACAAAGACCAACTAGGACCAATTTATGAAGTGTTTTGATAAAAGCTACACTAAATCTTGAATATTTGTTTGTCAAGAAATGTTTTGACAAGAGAATCTTATATGTCAAGGAGTAAGTGGGAGTCTTAATGGTCTTGAAAGGTTTCAAGAACAAATCAAATAAACCTTATCAATCATCACTAGCACACGAGTTGAGGTTTACAACCTATCGTGTTGACATTATTTGGTTTCTATGCTGTTCCAATTGAGTTAATTATGCATGTGAGTTCTATGAATTCTCATTTTGAACGCATAAAAGGCAAGTCACCTTAATCAATGAAAGGTACATTGATAGGAAAAGGTGAGCTGCTTAACTACTTAGAAGACATGGTGGGCAGCTGTGCTACAATAAGGCAAGAAATCGAGATTAAGAAAGTTCGGTCCATATGAGTTTGAATTTGTCGTAAACTTTGGTTTTAACAAATTCACATGGATAGGAACACATACACCGTTTAAATCTAAGTGTCATAAGATTTCCTCCTTCATGAAAATGATTGTGAGGAAATGCTTTCACTAAGAAAGATTTTAAGAAGATAGTGATTGTAAAATTGCATTCTCGAATTCGATTATGGTTACGGTATCCCTTTCCATAATTTGAATTGTGAGGTTTGACAATTAGTCTTAATTGTTTAGACACACATATGAACTATCGAAGGCAAAGGTGTATAAGTTCAAGAAGCCTTGATAAAAGATTATCAAAGCACTAAGTATTAGAAACATGAACTTAAGAAATTCAATAAGTATTGTTTTTCTGAAAGTTCAGATGTTTATGAATACATGTCGAAGCTAGTGGGAGCATAAGTGTTATGTTTTATAGTAATCATCATGATAGTGGGAGCATAAAAGTTATGATTGTATGATTATTATGGAAAGTATTGCAAGTTGGCAATATTAATTATAAAAAAACAAGAGTCATACCTTGCAAAGTAGTAAGGGTTGTAAAGTTGTTTTGCTATAATTAAGGGAGAGAATATTATGCTTCATTTCAAATCTAAAGGCTTAGGTTGTGGAATGTTAATAAATTTAGTCAAAGGTACATAGTGTGTTCTTAAAATTTCGATTATGATTACGGCATTCCTCTTCACAATTCGAATTTTGAGAACATAGCAAATAAAACATTATGCGTCGTGTCCCATACGCTTCGGGTATAGGATCGATTGCAAATGCTTTAATGTTTGACCATTCTAAAATTTTTCCAAATGTCTAGCGCATTTAGAGGGAAAAGGGACTAGAATTGGTTTTGACTAAAACAATTAAACAACTATCAAAGGACAATCCAAAGTTCGACGAGGATTGGTCGCTTGTGAGTAGTTGGAAGTATAGTATTGGAAAATATGGAAATGTTTCCATATTGGATGGACCATATCGACATTATTATGAATAGATAAGATTCTATTAAGAATAAGTTGTCATATGGAAAATATGGAAATGTGTCCATATTGGGAATTGAATATTGAAAAATCTATGACTAGATTAGAAACTTTTATGCAAAAGGATGTTCAAAGGAATGTACTTTGAGTGAGAGACATCATATCTAAGGAATTGTCTTGTAACAATGTCCGATAGAGGACTTTGTAATATCATTGGCAATAGTCTTTGTGACTTTGGTGCAGTGACATTACGAAAGGATCATTGCATAGAATGTTAGAATCTAGCATATTTTATAGGTAGCAAGAATTTGATATTCTTTCACTTATGAAAAAGGATTTGGAGTTGTGAAATGAGAATGATTGGAAATGTGTTCAATTTGATCTATTTCACAAAGAAAGAACCATAGGTAAACATTGTGTGCATGCTAAGAGCATGGGACAAGTGTAATAATTCAAGTAAGAAGTTGATTACCCGAAACAACAAATAATGAGTAATTGATATAGTGATAAATAAAAGGTGTTTTATTTATGCTCAAAGGTTTGAGGCCATATGGGATTAGTATTATTCTTGTGTTTCACTTTGCATGTTTTGACTTCCAGAATAATTGAGTTTATTAAGAATAATCGAATTATTCGAACGGGCCACAGTCGTTCATATGTTGGAAGTAGATATGAATGAAGACTGTCGTGAATTAGTGTGTGGATTGTCTAGAGGAGTATTAGACATAAGCAAATGTTTGCTGCAACGTTCATGAGTGCTTATGAATATGATTTGAGCATTGGATTAAACCCATTCTCACTTGGATCATTCCATGAATTGTATCACGAGTGATTGGTGAGACGATAACATCGTATATTCTTGAAACCGAGATGTGTGAGTTGTATCTTACGAATCGGTTGCACATTGATAATATGTAAACGTACTAGTAACTTGGTGTTATAAAACATATTATTGTGTGTAATTCGGTGAGTGAGTGCAAGCAAGCATTGTATCAAAGTTTATCCGTTCCTTTTATCCAAGGTAGGATAAAAGCGAAATCTTTGGGCCCCTTGATGATTTAGTAATGACAAACGTAAATGCTCGGCCGGGCTAGGGCTAATTTGATTTGTTCAATTAGTCAGTCGTCATAAATCGGGAATCGAGATATAGTACAAAGAGAATGATTAGAAATCATGTCTTATACGATATCTAGAATGGAGGAATATATGATCCCTTATCTAAAGGACACGCGTATCTGATAGGATCAGAGTTGACAGCGGCTTTGGAAAGCTACGATTGCAGATCAGGATCTGAAGTCATACGAAGAATAGTTGTTAGACTTATCCAAGTAGGAGACTATTGGATTAGTGTCTAAGTCCATAACTATTTTGGTATGTACTTGACCCGATGGTGCATGGTCCTTTTGGGTTGTCTTCACCAAAGCAACTTGATTGGAGAAATAAATAAAGAGAGAGGTTATTATGATTTATTAATATGTTATAAGAATAATATATTAAAGGAGAAATCATATTTGTTTAATTAATATTGGTCAATAATTAATTAAGAATTAATTTTGTGATCAAATGTAATTAATTAAACTAGAGGGGTTGAATTGTAATTATGTGATAGTTACAAAATAAGGTAAGGATTATCTTATTAATAGGTTGGACGAGTTTAAGGTGATAAGGCCTTAGAATTCGACTATGATAAGGATTCAAGGATTATCTTATGGGTTGCTTGGTGGACAAGCAACTAGATAAGGATAATGACTGAAACCCTATCTCTACACCTATATAAACACCCCTTGACTCATGAATTCGGCCAGACCTTCCCAAGGCATCTTAGGGACGAATTATTATACCTCTCTTCTCTCTTTATATCTTCTCCATTTGCTCTTGGTGTTTGTGAACCATTAGAGGAGTGACACTTGTGACTCTAAGTCTTCCAAAGTCAATACAAGGAGATTTGGGATTGTTATTGCAACATAACAATCAAGGTAACATTATAAACCTATTCTTATGTTAATATGATTACTTGAATGCTAGAATTAGGGTTTATAGTCTTGGATAACTTGCATGTACAATAGAGAAACCTAGATCCAAGCATTAGGGTTTGTATGAGCACATAGGATGTTCTTAGGACCAAAACCCATCAGATATGTTATATGTGATAGTAGTAGAGTTCGGTTGTTAGGACCGGAGGGTAGTCAGACACCCCAGATACGTCTGACAGTATGTGATGTTATGTTTATATGCTAGCATGATCTGTTATATGAGTTAGAGGTAGTAGGAGGGGAGCAGTCCCCGAGTTCGGTTGTTAGGACCGAAGGGTAGTTCAGACACCCAGATATGTCTGATAATATGTTATGTTATGATATGTGATAGTAGTAGTAGTAGTAAGGGGGTGAAATAGTCCCCGAGGTTCGGTCGTTAGGACCGAAGGGTAGTCAGCACCCCAGAATGGCTTGACACGGGTAGGACGACACCCCAGAATGGCCGCATGGGTAGGTCGGCACCTCAGAAAGGCCGTGTCGGGTAGGTCGGGCACCCCAGAAATGTCTGGCAGTATGTATGATATGTGATTGTATGGTATGTGGTACGATGAGGGAACTCACTAAGCTTCGTGCTTATAGTTTTCAGTTTTGGTTTCAGGTACCTCTTCTTCGAAGGGGAAGGAGCTGGTGCGGTAGCGGCATATCACATACACGCCTTGTATTCCGCACTATGAGATCTTCCTGGGGATTTGTACTCTGACATTGTTATGATTTATAAAATGGTTTCCAGACACGCAACATCTTTTATGAAATGATATGATCAGTGAATGTTTTAATTCTAATGTTTTGCAAAGTATATGTTTTAAAAATGAAATTTTTGGCTCGTATTTTTGGGACGTTACACGCACAGATGAGAAGGAAGCGTTGCTTCTCAAGCTATATGAACCATGTGATAGAAACTTTAGCATCGTGCCAATAGTTGGTATGGGTGGGTTAGGTAAGACCACTTTAGCTAGACTTTTGTATGATGAAATGCAAGGGAAGGATCATTTCGAACTCATGGCGTGGGTTTGTGTTTATGATGAGTTTGATATCATGAATATTAGCAAAACTATCTTCCAATCTCTAGGTGGGGCAAATCAAGAATTTAATGATTTAAATTTGCTTCAAGTAGCTATAAAAGAGAGGATCTCGAAGAAACGGTTTCTGTTTGTTATAGATGATGTGTGGAGTGACATCTATGCCGATTGGGAAACCCTAGCAAGGCCATTTCTTGCAGGGGCACCTGGAAGCAAAGTTATCATGACAACCAGGAAGTTGTCGTTGCTAACCCAACTTGGTTACAATGAACCTTATAGTTTGCCTATTCTATCTCATGAAAGTGCTCTATCCTTATTTTGTCAACATGCATTGGGAGAATCAGAAAACAAATTTGATTCACATCTGGTACTTAAACCATATGGCGAAGGTATTGTCAGAAAATGTAATGGCTTGCCGTTGGCTTTGAAAGCACTTGGGAGGTTATTGCGGACAAAAATAGATGAGGAAGACTGGAAAGCTGTGTTGAATAGTGAGATATGGAGGCTAGAAAAAGGAGATGATATTGTTCCAGCTCTTAGACTAAGCTATCATGATCTTTCTCCCCCTTTAAAGCAGGTGTTTGCATACTGCTCATTGTTCACAAAGGACTATTTGTTCGACAAGGAGGAGTTGATTCTCTTGTGGATGGCCGAAGGTTTTTTGCACCAATCAAATGCAAGCCAGTCAATGGAACGCTTGGGTCACGAATATTTTGATGAGTTGTTATCAATGTCATTTTTTCAAAATGCTCCTAATAACAAATCGTTGTTTGTGATGCATGACCTCTTAAATGACTTGGCTACATCTGTTGCTGGTGATTTTTTTTCAAGATTAGACATTGAAAAAAAAGAAGGAATTCAGGAAGGAATCCCTGGAAAGGTACCGCCATATATCATTTGTTCGTGAGGAATACATGGTTTCTGGAAGGTTTGAGCCACTCAAAGGAGCTAAAAGTGTGAGGACATTCTCAGCGTTATCTGTTGGGTTGATAGAAAGTTGGCAAAGATTCTACTTATCAAATAAGGTCCTGGATAACTTACTTCGGGAGCTACCATTGTTAAGGGTCCTAAGTTTGAGTAATCTTAGCATAAGCGAGGTACCTGAATTCATATGCAGTCTATTGCACTTGCGGTACCTTAATCTATCTCAAACTAGAATCACCCATTTACCAGAAAATGTCTGCAAGCTTTACAATCTCCAGACATTGATCCTTTTTGGCTGTGAAAGTTAAACTAAGTTGCCCAACAGCTTCTTAAAGCTTAAAAACTGGAGGCATTTGGACATTAGGAATACTCCTGGTTTGAAGAAGATGCCCTTAAGGATTGGTGAGTTGAAAGGCCTACAAACTCTCTCCAAGATCATAATTGGAGGTGAAAACAGATTTGCAATAACCGAGCTTAAAAACTTGCAAAATCTCCATGGGTAAATTTCCATTTGGGGGCTGGGCAAAGTACAAAATGAAACGGAGGCACATGGCTCACACTTATCACAAAAGAGGCTTACTGAGTTAGAGTTGGATTGGGGTTATGGGTTATTGCAAAAGAGGCTTAGTATGTTGGAGTTTGCTGAGAGTTTTGGGGATTCTGAGTTGAACGTTTTTCGAAAGCAGACACATGATAATGAGGTCCTTACTGACCTGAAGCCTCAAGCTGATAGTTTGAAGAAGCTTGAAATTGTGTCATATGCGGGTATAGAGTTTCCTTATTGGGTTGGCGATCCTTCGTTTCTTGGGTTGACTCACGTGTCGATATATGGGTGTGAAGAATGTACATCTCTACCAGAACTTGGGCAACCACCATCACTTAAGGACTTGTATATTGGGAAGATGAGTAAGGTGAAAGCTGTAGGTTGGGAGTTGCTTGGAACAGGTGTTGCATTCCCATCCCTTGAAATTCTAACTTTTGATAGTATGCCATCATGGGAGGTATGGTCAACCAATAACAATGGGGTTGTAGATGCAGCAGTGTTTCCATGCCTTAAAGAGCTTATTATTCTATTTTGTCCTAATCTGGTTGAAGTCTCACTTGAAACACTACCTTTACTCAGAGTTCTGACAGTAAAAAGATGTGGTCATGGTGTGTTGACAAGCCTGGTTCATGTCGCTTCATCACTCACCAAGTTGATATTACATGATATTTCAGGTCTTACTCATGAGGTGTGGGGAGGTGTTATGAAGTATCTTGGGGAAGTTGAAGAAGTAACAATAGAAAGGTGTAGTGAAATAAGATACTTGTGGGAATCTGAAGCAGAGGCAGGTAAGCTTCTTGCGAATTTAAGGAGGTTGGAGGTAGATAATTGTTCAAATTTGGTGAGTTTAGGAGAGAAAGAGGAGGATAATTGTGGGAGCAACCTAACATCTCTTAGGTGGTTGTTGGTATATGGTTGTGCCAGCTTACAGCATTGCAGCTGTCCAGATAGCCTTGAGTCATTGACTATTTTGACCTGTGATTCAATTACATGTCTTTCCCAACAGGAGGAGGGCAGAAGCTCAAGTCAGTTTCCATCCGGAAGTGCAAGAAACTTAAATCTATGAATGAATTGAAGTTCTTCATCCATCTGACCGAATTCAGAATAGACGTGTGTCCAAGTCTGGAGTCATTTCCATTTCCTGACCATGAGTTGCCGAATCTTGCCTCGTTAACACATTTGGAAATAAAAAACTGTAAAAGTATGGATGCTTCCTTTCCTGGTGGGCTTTGGCCTCCAAATCTGTGTTCCCTTGGAATAGGAGGGTTGAAGAAGCCCATGTCAGAGTGGGGCCCACAGAGTTTTCCAACCTCACTTTGTGACCTACGTCTATATTGCAGACCATATGAAGATGTGACTGATTTTAGTAGATTGTCCGGTCTTTTTCCTTCATCTCTTACTTCTCTTGGCATACAAAGATTTGAGAAATTGGAATCGGTTTCAACGGGACTCCAACACCTCACCTCCCTACAGCATCTCAGAATTGTCAAGTGCACAAAGATGATGGATCTACCTGAAAAATTGTTGCCTTCGCTTTTGAGTTTGGGAATTATTGATTCCCCAAATCTGAAAACAAAGAGTAATATAGGAGGCTCGTATTGGCCAGTCGTCTCTCTAATCCCATTCCTCTTCTTTATTACGAAGGTACGTCCTTCTCTAGGTCATTTAAACAAAAAATTTAAATATTGTCTCCTTAATCGAAGCGTGTATTTCAACAAAAGTTCTATTTGGGACTTAATGCTTTTCTGTTAACGTGGTATGCTTACTGATTTATGTTAACGTGGTATGCTTACTGATTTAATATGACTAGGGTTGTCAACATGGAAGTGTCACAATGGCCTGCAAAATAAATTAAATTGGTTAGCAAGTCAAATACTTTGAAATTAAAAAATCATTCCATTCGGATATCCAAAATAAATGGTGAACTAGGGTTGGTGTGTAGACCTGTCGTTGTCTGTTAAAATTACACAGCTTCCATTTGGAATGACGATGATAATAATAATATCTTATTGAAGCGGTTTAAATACGTGCAAAACATGAATCTTTTTATCAACGGAACTAATACTAATTAAACCCATTAAGGTTTAGTGGATGGAATTCTCATCTAGTAGATCGATTTTGACACAGCTAAATATTATTGTATATCTGTGAAACTATTGTGAACAGAAATGCTATTTGTCTTTCACTTCCATATATTTATTTGTTGCATAGTTTTTCCTTTTAAACCATATTTGGTATTTCTTTTTAGCTTACTTCTTTGGAGGGACCATCAGATATGTTTTATTGTTTATGACCCATTGAGTCATTGTTCAATTCTCTGTTCTTTTGTTATTTGGTAAAATATTTGCTGAATTGTGCTTGTATAATTACTTGACATAATGTATCCAGTAGTCATTTCAGAATGAACAACTTCTGTTGATTTCATTTTTACATGTTCTGAATTTGTGAAAATCTTATTTAGATGTAGAGGTGAAATACCACTTGCTATTAGTTACTTGGAATTAGTTACTGCGGCTTGTATGTGAGATGAGAAACATATTTTGACACCTGTCAAGTTGAACAATGATAATGGAAAACTAGTCCAACTATCCTTTTGAGAACTAAATCGCAATTAGGTACAAAATTGACCACTGATTTCAATTGCTCATGTAGTTGCTTAATCTTTTCACATTATATATTGACATTCGTGTTTCTTTAATTTGTTTTTTTTTTTTTTTTTTTTTTTTTAAATGTATCTTTGCAAAGGCTTTCTGTAAGTATAAAATTTTGAGTAGTTTCCATAACTCTATGACACTAGGAGCAATCGATTGATTAAGGGGTGCATTAGCCATTAATACAATAATGAACGTAATTGTTCATTTCAGCCAATTTTGAAATGTGTGGGAGTTATCATAATAGTCCATGGTTTTCAAAATAGTTGCAATTTGATGCTCCCACCAAATATTTTTCACTATTCAGTTGGTTGTGGCTGAATAATATTTGTAGTGATAGAATCTTTTAATCACCGCTTCAATCATTAGACTTTACAGTACAAAGTACAAACAATTACAATTGCAGGAAAACAAATACATGAATCACATCTTCACTTACTGATTACAACTGGATCTAACATAGGAATGATATCTTGATTACACTATATTGAGTTACAACTTATTTTATACAATACTATATAACTGACATGAACTGTTTCTAAATTCTAATAACAGAAAAACAGCAGAAGAGAAAAGGGAAAAACTGTTGTTTGTGATGATTAAGGTTACAAAAGCGAGATCTGTGTTGGTGATGAAACAGTTGCTTCAGCAGGATTGTGAAGAAAGGCGAATCTGGTTT
Organism: Lactuca serriola; assembly: GCF_051521515.1. Classification (NCBI taxonomy): domain Eukaryota; kingdom Viridiplantae; phylum Streptophyta; class Magnoliopsida; order Asterales; family Asteraceae; genus Lactuca; species Lactuca serriola. The sequence goes on along the minus strand of NC_136410.1, from coordinate 252,332,008 downwards.
CTGTTTTTTTCTTTGGAATATGAAGATATTTAAGAATGAGAAGAGAGGGCCAAATAGCACTACTGAAGAAGCATGTACAGTCGATCAATGTAATTTAAGTTCAGTTGTTCATAGATCAGCATGTAAAAACTTGTTTCATGTTATTTAACTCCCGTTGAGTGTTATTTGCATGATTTTTTTCCCTATTCCTCTTCATTATAGATTTTTGTTACAATTTCAAATCTCAGCATAGAAATGTGAGCGCAAAATTGGCATTATTCATTTTACCTTCCCAAGTGATGCATTGATTTGTGCATATGCTTCTTCACAAGTATATCCAGCCATTTGTAGTGCAGGTTTAGTGTGGATGCATTGTTCTTATTTCTCTTTATCCGACTCTTGTTTTAACTCTTATGTTATAATTTTGATAAAATTACAATCGGTCATTGTCGTTGTCAAAATTATATGGTTTTGGTCCAAAAAAAGTTTTGTGCAATATTTGTCAAAGTTTGGATTCTTTGTGTGGTTTTGGTTCTAATGGTTATCTTTTTTTTTTCATAGTTTTGGGCCATACCATACTTGAAATGACAAATATGCCTTTAATTGATTTCTTTTTTAATTAATTTCTTATTATTTTAATTAAAAAACACACAAAAAAACACCCACCCTCTTAAGTCAACACCCACTCGATATGGATCGGCCAGTGAAATGTTAATAATCTCTTAGAGAACAGTTCGGAAAGAGAGGCTCATGAAGGCTTATGGCTAGATACTTTCAATAGAGGTGCGGGGATCCGCTATAATCGTGTAACTGGCAACGGGAAACGACGATTTACCTAACACATAGCGTGAGTAGTGTAACCACTAACTCACTAAATTGTATTATTTTATGGGTGTATTAACGTGACGAACACGAGGAAAAGACACTTCTCAGGTTCCATGTACTGGCTCCCTCTCTGTCTGCCTCGTATCCTTGACTGAAGTCGGCGTTGGTTTCCTTCGGGTAGTTACCTAGGGTTCTCTCCTCGTATGGACATATTGAATCTCTACTCCGCCTTGCTTCCGAATCCAACTCTGGTGTCATCACCTCATGATGGATGACTGGAAATCTCGGAAGTTTAGGCGAGTTTCTCACCGATGCCCCTAAAGAGATATAGGCACCTGGTGAATTCAATAGTCTCGAACCAGTTCATTTATTTCCGAACTGGAAATCTTCTCAATGAACCTCTTCTGGGTCTGTATCAACTCTTCTGTCAAGCACTGAAGTGGATAGGGTTTTCTACAGGGTTTGTGCGAGAATGGAAATGTCTAAAGAATCCTAAGAGATTATTAACATTTCACTGGATGATCCATATCGAGTCTTGCTACGATTACACAAGGTATACAAATCATATATAGCTTAGATCCGATAGGCCTTCGAATATGTGATACTACTCTAGATCCACATCCCAACGAGGAAAAGGAAATAGGGCGAAACCACACATTCTTAGCCTATGAGATCCTTATTATATATAACCTTGGGAGTATACTCTCTGTAATTGTAGGTATATCAATAAGGATCTTTTTAGTTCTTCACACAAGGTTAGTTATGGATCCTAAAATACCCCTATGGTATTTTAATTCTTGTTTGATTCTTATCTTCTGATTATGATTCTGGGATTATTGTTAGTCTTTTTGTATTCCAAAATTCTCCTATAGTATTTTAACTTTATGTTTGGCTCTAGCATTCCTAGTTGGTAAGTTTCAGACCTGTTGCAACACCACTATCACTCCCAAGCACACGTTCATCGCATCTCGAATAAATGTAGTTGATCATGTTACATTTATTCCAGCTTACGATTACATAACTGCCCAGGTTTGACGGTAATGTTTAACATCCGAAGACTTTTATTATTGTTCTTCTTGTAATACTTTTGTTCGAGTGTTTAGATTCTGGATGTTATTATACTTTGGTAAAATATGGTTATATTTTAAAGTATAATTCTTGGTCAGAGTGTTTTATCCCTTTGTATTTATAGGCTGTATATCTTTTATGAATTGATATACTTAGCTCACTATAAACAATGCTCTGATACCAATCTGTCACACCCCAAAACCGGAACGGCGGAAACATTCTGGGGTGGATGACGTCATGTCAAGTATCACAACACATGCATTATAGTAATCGATGTACAACAAAACATTGCATTAATAGTAATAGTTTTACATTACTTTCATTACAATACATTAAAGTAATACAAGTAAATATAATAAGTACAGCATGGTACTAAGCTGTCTTCATCAACAGCTCCGGGGATGTACCCGTCTAATGCTGACCTGAGAATACAAGTTATTTAAAAAGCGAGTATCAGCATTTTTACAAATGCTGGTGAGTTCATAAGCGTTTAGTGACATTTTATACAAATAACTTTATATAAGTGGTAGTTTTCAAGTATATAGTGAAATAGAGTCCTTTCCAGAAAATCCTATATTTTCTATTTAAAAGCAGTCTTCTACCAAGACTGGTCAGAGTTATGTGGTAAAAAGTAGTTTTCCCTTAATCGCTATCATTATAAAAATACAGAATTTGATTATTAAAGAAAGCAAGAGGAATCAGGGAAAATAACATATGCCTCAGCAGTGAGGACTGCTGACTAAGGCAAATGGAATCATAGACTCCAGGAGAGTATCGAACAAACGACACGCCTGGCTCAGTCTACGAAGAGAGACACAGACCCCAGATAGTACCAAATGAAAGGTACAACTAGTAAGGTCTAAAAACAGTGAATACAGACCCCAGACAGTATCAAATGAAAGATATAGCTAGCAAGGTCTACAAAAGTGAATACAGACCCCATACAGTATCAAATGAAAGATACAGCTAGCAAGGTCTAAAACAGTGAATACAAACCTCAGACAGTATCAAATGAAAGATACAGTTAGCAAGGTCTAAAACAGTGTGACTCCGAGAGTGGGTTCCAGCATACAGTGTAAATTGCTGGTGAAAAACCATTACCTTAAGGCCATGAATTATAAGGTAACCTGGGATACTCGTAACCATACTAACCGACACTAGAGTACCTGACACCCTACAAGCGTCTAGAGAATATGACATTTGTCACCCCTTGGCTTGGTAGGCCGTGGACTGTAGCTAGTAGTCAGGGTATGGGGGTGTCAATCCCGTATAGATCTATACACACAATGTCCGCTCTCCCTACAGGAGACTCTGGTTACCAACTAGACGATGGAGAAGGCCGTGTCCCGAAGATGCATCCCAAATAGTGAGTAGTGTGTTTCCAATGTAAGTGTTGAACTAGAGGTAGAGACTCATAACTGAACTGACTAGAGTAAACCTATATGTCTATGCTTGTGTACATAATATATAACTAATGATCAAATGACCTTCGGACGGACATCCGATCCCACCAGACCACATCTCAACGAAGAAAAGGAAATAGGGCGGACAAGCCTTCCTAAGTCCTTCAATCATTATTTATATGCATCTATACAAGCACATGCATACATCTAACTACGCTTGAGTGTGTAACAAGTGGAATCATATCGTGAAGTATAACCGAATCGTGATGTATAGCCGAATCGTGAAGTATAAGCATACAGTGTGAATAACCGACTCATGATGTATAACCGAACAGTGTGAACAACCGAATCGTAAAGTATAAGCGTTACCAAATATAAGTGTATCACGAAGTGGAAATGACAACAAGTGAAGTAAGAGCGTCTAATACACATAAGCGACTACAAGTATAAGCGAAATAGAGGCAATAACAAGTGTAAACGTGTCACGAAGTGAAAGCGTTATCAAGTAGGAGTTTAAACTAAGAGGGAGTATCAAAACATGGAAGAAAACCTTTATTCTTGAGGAAATCACGACAGGGTAATCTTTTGTAAAATAAGTTTGAAAACCTTTGGAAATCCTTTGGAAAACTCTCATAAATCAGTTTTAAATGAAACATTGATAAGACAATATAAGTAAAAGATTTGAATAATTGAAAACATTTTAGAAAACCATTTATAGTATCATACTCGGTAAAACAGTTAACAATGTGGTAAATCCTTGTGCATGCGGGTTATCAATCACATGTGATTGATATGATAACTGGCATGTTTAACTTGTATTCCCCCCTATAAAACATGTAAAAGCATTTAAAAGGTTCATTCAGGGGTATGAACTCACCTGGTGTAAGTGGATCCGATGGGGGTGCCAGTTGGGTGCTCGGTGTCAAGTAAGACTCGGACACACTTAGTGACCTATTTAACATATGATAACATATGTTTACATACAATTAGTATATATAATACTAATTAAACAAGTATACGCACCCTAAAGAGCGGAAAACACTTTGGTTAAGTGTTTGGGGTGTCTCGGGTAACATTTAAGGGTGTGAATGACTTAGGAATGGAGTTTACTCTCTAAGAGTAAACCCTATACATGGTGTTTAAGGCCCTGGGACAACTCACCATGAGTTTACGGCTGTAAATTCATGGTGAGGGTGTTCTAGAGTGTTTAAAGGCTCTATCTTGATCGTGAAATTATGCTAGGTCTAAATCCAAAAGGTATGAATGGGTTTAAGGCATTTAAAGGGACCAAATGGGATTTTACGGCCCCAACCATGGGAGTTTATGGCCGTAAGCTCCCAAAGACCTCTTCCTTGGATGTTTTAAGTCTTAAATGGTATAGGATAAAATCCTAAGCATTTTTCCAAGTCAAATGGGGAGTTTAGGGCACCATTTAACCCCTTTATAGGAGTTTACGGCCCAGGTACCCTTTCATGAGGGATTTACGGCCGTGAACTCCCTATGGAGTTGTTTTAATTGAGTTTAAGGTCCTTAGCTTGTTGGTGGTTGATTCTAGAATTTAATCCAAGGCCATTGGTGTGTTTAAGGGCATTTTTAACACACAAATATGAGTTTACTCCCCATGGAGAGGAGTTTACGGCCCAAGCATGTTCTTGGGCAGTAAACTCATATTTACTCCCCAAAATGCTAGTTCAAGGTGTTCTAAGTCCGATTCCATAAGCCTACAAGTCATATCTAAGCCTTAGGGACAATTTGGAGGGGTTTTGGGGCTTAAAAACCCCATTAAATGGTGTTCACGGACAAAGAGTGTTCTTGGGCCGTAAACACATGATTATGTCCCTATTTTATGTTTTAAAATCGAAATTGCAGGCTATATAAGTTATACAACGAGTTAGGATAGTTTACCTACTCGTTTGAGGCTCGAAACGGACGATTTTTGGCTTGAATTTAAGTTGTAGAGAGAGAGAGAGAGGGTGGGGAGAGTGTAAAAAGTCTCTAATGGACTCCACTCACCCTTATATAGGGGTTGGAGTTGGGGCTCAGTGGGATTCTACCCGATACTGCCGTTAAACGGGGCTTTTGGTCGCACCCGATTTAGTGGTCGTAATAATAAAAACTAACTTTTTCTAAATTACTATGAAAATGTAATTTAAGTGTTTTCATTTAATTTATTACGACTATCACGACATAAAACATAAATAAATAAAACATTTATTTATTTGACGACCTCTTATTAACGGAACTTTTATACAGTGGAATATTCCGTTAACGGAAACGGGGTAATGTAACGGAATAAACTTTGGGGTTGTCACACATATGCTGGCCAAGACCATCAATAGGGATAGTTAGCAGAAAATCTTGAGCATGAGGCGCCCGCAGACACTCAAAGATTGCTTTCTGTCTGACAGTCATGTCGAAGTTGACTTCCATATCTTGGACGATTTTGCTAAAAAGGGCACACGCCAAAGCCTTTTGGGGTTTAGGGGGGGCGGTGTCCTTATTAGTGAAACCGCTACAGTCAAATCCCGGAATCGTATCACGAAGACGAGTCATAGCACACAGGTAATCCGATTCCATACCACATATGCCACTGTCACGTAAGATGTGGTCTTGTAATGCCCAAGATTGGGCCCTCGAGGCTACAAATGCGTAGGAGGAAACCTCGTAGGCCGAGTACAAACCCAAACCACTGAAACGAATAGGTAAGGAAGCCAAGCGCCACTGAATGTCTCCAAAGAAGGGGCCTCCACATACCACCATATCCTCGATAGACCTGTACAGTCCCTTGTCAAAGAATACTGCTTCCTCTTTGATGTGTACCGACTGAGATGTCCTTAAACCAAAGAAAAGTTTTGCAATGCCCATACACGATCGAAACAAAAGGAGCTCACTCTGTGGGTCACATAGTTGTGGAAGAAGGCCCATCAAATCAACAACATTTGAAATGACAATGATAATAATAATATTTTATTGGAGTGGTTTAAATACATGCAAATCATGAATCTTTTGATCAAGTAGATCGATATTGACACAGCTAAATATGATTCTATATTTATGAAATTATTGTGAACAGAAATGCTATTTATCTTCACTGCCATCTATTTATTAGCTCCATGGTTTTTTACTTTAAAGGCAGATTAGGAATTTCAATTAAGTGTACTTCTTTTTAGGTGACCCACCTTTGTGATTTTTCAATTGCAACATTCTATGCTTATGACTTATGTCATCTGGTGTGCAAGGTTGGTTTCTATCATGCTATCTGCAGAGTCACAGATCCTTATGTGGTCTAACTACAATCTAATGTACACTGGTTTCCAAAGTTGATTTCATTTTTTACATGTTCTGAATTTGTGAAAATCTAATCTTGATGTAGAGGTGAAATACCACTTGTTATTAAAGTCATCAGGAAAAAGGCGAAATCTGTTTTCTGCTTACTTCTCTGGATTTTGGAGACGCCGAAGAAGGGGACAAGAGGGTTCATAGATAACCATGTAAAAACTTGTTTACTGATATAGATGGCATGGTTTCTTGATCACTGCTTTTCTACATGTTGTGTCTCCAAAAGTTTGGATGCGGTACCCCAAAAGGGCCATGAGTTTCTACAACCTGTTCTTAAAGTGTACAACATTCATGAGGTACTTTGTTTCTTCACTGTTCTTTACTAGATCCTTACAACTTCATATAAGAAGAAACTGGCATGAATATACGCCATGACTGATTTCATGTGCAGAGTCGGTTCCTATTGGAAACATTTTGCACTTCTAGTGAGAGATTTGTAGACAATCAGAGCAGGGGGCAAGAGCTTGTAGTTGATTATAATGGGGTACGTAGATACATCCATGAACACAAGAAGATCAAGCAAAGGTTGCTGTGGCTATAACCGGAAGAGGAATCCATCCATATGAGGTTCAACCACATAAAAATCCGATGAAAATGTGGATCTCAGGCAGAATTATGTAAGAATACCTCAAATTCGCGGGTTTTAAACACATTTTAGGGCTTCAATGAGATATCTTATGCACTTGATATTTTTTTATTTTTTTCTCACATATTAACATGATTTAAGCCATTGATACTGTGTAATTTTCTCAATTTCCTTGCATTGTAATAAGTTCATTATTTACTTGTTGATCTCTCTGGGTGGATCGGATTTTCCTTGTAAAGATATATGTTAGTCTCTGTACCCTTTTATATCTTTACCAGTGTTGATTTTGTTAGATATTAGCATTAAAGTGTTTAAGATGTGTATCGTGCATAAGCTCAATGTAAAGAAGATATGAAGATTAATTGGGACATTGCACCTTTTGGACCTAGCTTTGCCATTGTTCATAAACGTTGATAAACACAAATTGCTTTAAAGGAAAAGAAAAATTAGAAGACAAGGTCCTTTCGATTGGTTCTTTTGACTTTCTCTTACAAGATGACAATGGAATTTTATTAGTCTGATTTGCTTTTATAAAATCTTATAAAGATAGGTTTGATTGATTTTGGAGTGATGTATATTCGACTATATATAATGGATACAAGATTACATAATAAGATATATTTAAAATACAGCAGGATCCTATAAACTAGGAGTAGATAAATTTATTTGTGGTTTGACAAGTTAATAGGTATTTAAATTGCATATAAGTTTTTGATATGAGAAATTAAATATCTTCCTACTTTTTGTTCCTACATATCCTCAACCCAATGAAATGGTGACATGTGTAACATTTAATGAGATTTAATGATACTTTAGGATACTAATATGACACATGTTATCATTTAAATGGGTAGGAGGATTGGTAGAATCAAAATGTAGGAGAATATTTAATTTCTCTTTTGATATTATATAATATATTAATTGTAAAGCCTTTTTGTGAATAGTACTATTTTTTGATTGGTTGTAAATTTGTTTCTCATTTTCTTTGCTATGTGTCAATTTTTTATTTATTTTTTTTATTTTTCCTTTGGCCTTCTTCGAGATAGTGGCTAACACATGTTTTCAAATCCACAGCTACCATGTACGTAAATGATTCCTATTGGTTCCCTTTAATTTAATTTTTATTTATTATTATTTATTTTTATATTTAGTGTGGCCAGATACGTGTTTCTTTACCTTGGTTGGCGCCTGCTACTTGTCCTGGACACGTTTTACTCCCTTCACAATCCCAAGGCAGAAATTGACGCTCATCGCCACTGTCACAATCATGGGGTTGTATGCATGTGTAATCTACCGCTTCTTTCCTCCATATGCCTTACAACCAGATAACCTTTCGACACGGTTTCCGCCACAGCCTCCGTCGATGCTTCCCAGTCCCCACTGCCATTATCTGCTTCCACATATTATGAGGGTTAGTAATGCTTCTTTGTGCATCTGTTTTTAGGGTTTTTTGTTTACTTATCAAAATTGAATTCAAGGTCTTCGTTATCTAATTTGTCTGCGATCTTTAAATGGGTCTGTGTCTCTCTTCACCCTTCTACTCCAACATTAGATGGAAACATTGATATGTATGTGATTTCAGTTTTTTTATGATCTTGGGATTTGTTTGCATCATGTTAGTTGGTCCAACTGAATCCATGAGCTCGAATAAGCCAATGGATGTTCTTCCATAGAGTACGTTATATAACTCCATCCTGCAAAAGTTTCCATCCACCACCGATCGCAAACATGTAAGTTACATTCTCTCCAACCTATTTTCCCTCAATATTTGGAAACCAAAAATCGACAGTTTCGGAGTGATGGTCGTGTTTCATTCTAGAATTTTCTAATTTCGTGCTTTGGTGATTCAATTTTGGCATCTCTTTTCTTTTTTGCTCCAATGGATTATCAAGATAGGGCTAAGAGTAAAATTGATAAGATTCTTGAGGTTGTATGGCAGGGTTGTAAGTCTCTTGGTCCATGTTTACAGGCAGCTTCCGCTTTAGGTAGGTATGCGATACCTAATTATATTTTTCACGATGCTACATTTATCTTATAGCAAGGAAGAAGCAAAGAGGTCAATATACTCTGTTCCTACAAAAGATTACTATATGTTTGGTTGCAAAATTGACGTCAATGTGGTTATTAGTTTCAAATGTAACATTCTGAATCGTCTTCTTTTTACTAAATTCTGATGCCTATTATTTCTGATATTCTTATATTCTTTATCACTGAAGCTTACTGTTCTTTCTGTTGGATTAATGTCTAAGTCCATAACTATATTTGGTATGTACTTGACCCGACCCGGCATTGGTCCATTTGGGTTGCACTTCACCGACACAATTTATATGGATAATCTTTTGAGAATAGTATGTTTATGATTAATATTAATATATTATAATTTCTAATATATTAATATGGAATCATATTATTTAATTAGTATTGATCAAGAATTAATTTATAATTAATTAAGTGATCAAAAGGAACTAATTAAATATGGACTCTTATATATATGGAATGGGCCAAGTTCATTTAGGTTGGGCTAAGCTTTCATGGATAGTCCATGGAGTGTTTAACCCATGGATCCTAGGAAATGAAAGGTCATGGGTATTAGGGTTTAACCCTAATCCTCCATACTATATAAAGATGTCTTTGGTTGGTGAAATTGCCACTAGTGTGGAACACTAAGAAGGGCTAGCCAATTTCACTAGAGAGAACCAAGTATCCATATTCTCTAAAGTCTTCCAAGGTGTTTTGGTGATTTGTGATTCCATTTGAGGCTTCCACACTATTGGGGCTAAGCTCTTAAAGCTTGAAGACATCAAGCTACATCAAAAGGTATGTCTTCTAACTAGTACTTTGTAGATTAAGAACATCATAATATGCTAGTTAGGATTAAAGCCTTGGAAAGTTCTTATTTGCATGTATAATAGAGAAAACATAGATCCAAGGTTTATAGGGTTGCATGTACACCATAGGAGTGTTAGAATGCTCAAAACCCAACAGTGGTATCAGAGCCACGGGTTGTTTTCTGTTATATTGATGCAAATATTTTATTTTCAAAGTTGAAAAGAAAAAAGAAAAAAAAAGGAAAAAAAAATGAAGTTTGTCAAATTTTAAGATAATTACTTGTTCTTGTGAAAAACTAATTATTTGTAAAATTTGAATAATTTGCTTTATGAGTTGAATTAGGTCAAATTTAATAAAAGATAAAATGATATGATTATTTTATTAGTTTTAAAAGTTTGATCTAAAGAGTTTTATTTTTTGAAACCTCCATAAGTTATGGATATGAAAAGGTTTTAAAAAAAATTGATTCAAAGTTTTTATGGAGTTACAAAATTTGGTGTTAATGTTTTAAAGGATTCCATAACTTAAGAATAAGTTATGGATCACCAAAAGTTTTTTGTGTTACCTTGTTTTATGAGTGAATTTAGATTAATGAATAAAATTATGTGATAGTTGGTTTTAATCCAAATTAATCTAAGAATTGATTCTAAAATGTGTTTTTGTAACTTGTCCTCAAGTTATATGAAAAGTCACATTTAAGAATCATAAAACTCATAAAAATTGGCAAAGGTTACAAAAATGAAGAGTCTAGTTCTAATTAAATGGTTTTATGACTCCATAACTTGTCCTCAAGTTATGGAGGACCAAGAGTCTCTTCATTTAATAAAATAAAAGAAAATAAAAAAAAGGTGTAACCTTAATTAATTCCATAAGTTATAAAATAAAGAAAAGTTAATTCTTTTATTAGTTTAAAGTCTTCCATAACTTGTCCTCAAGTTATGGAACTTGAAGAGTTTTTGGATTAAAACTACTTTAAACACATAAGTTATGGAATTAATTAGTTTTGAATAGTTTCAAAACTTGCCCTCAAGTTTTGGAATTTGTAAAGTTTTCTCTTATGAATACTTTAATTCCAAGTTAGCCCTTAGAATTTTAAAAGTTAAAATTCAACCCTTATACTTTATAATATTATAAGTTAATAATATATATATATATATATATATATATATATATATATATATATATATATATATATATATATATATATATATATATATGTATAATAGTAAAGTCAGTCTTACCGCTAGTACGCCTCATTCACGAAGCCGGTCTATAAGGTGGGTATAAGGTTGTTGCCTATAAAATGGCAACTTAATGGGTGTCCACTCTCACCCACCGCTTGCTTGACTGGTGGAGGGTCGTTAGCCGAACGGGTTTGACAGGACTATAATTCTCCCTTCATTAAAAGTATTAATGATAAATACTAAGTAACTAAACACTTATAAATACCCAATCTTAGTTACTTAGGAAAATGTGAATAAGGTGCTAATCCATGAAATTACACTTTGCACTTTGTTTAATTCGGTTAGTGGAGCGTGTGTGGTTAACCGGCACACTAACTCGTATTTAACAAGGTAGGCAAAGGGTAACTTAATGTTTATCATAGTATCGGTGGAGCGTGTGTGGTTAACCGGCACATTGATTGGGTGATAATATTAAGGGTACCAAGTGAATTGGTATGGTTATTCACACCTTGTTTTGTGATCCTCGGCATCCCAGTCACAAAATTTGAGAGGGCACACTCGAGATTGAAACATGCCTTTGAACAGTTCAATGAATCTCAAAGATCTAGGAGTTTCAAAACCAATTAAAACCTAATAATACATTTCGTTTATCTTGGTGGAAATTGGTGAATCGTCATTCACCTACCTTCAAATATTTTATAGCTTGCATTACGGCATCCCTCTTCTAAGTTATAAAATAGTTTGTTGGGTCATAGGCTTAATATTTCATATTGGGTGTTATATTAAGGACTTAAGATCAACTATCTTGAATATCTCCCAAAAGATGTCTGGTTTAGACATTTATGATCTTCCTAAATCTCTTGAAACAAGCTTTCCTAAATGAAGATGATGTCCCATGGAAATCATACTTCTTTCACCTCCTCCAATTATTCTCCTTAACCCACAAGTTCAAGGTCACTCAAGCCCTATTAGCAAGGCAAGGTCTAGGTGTGATCACATCTTGGAGATGTAGTCACATATTGACAAGCCGGGAGAGTTGGGTGTCAAAGTCTTGAGAAAGTTGGTGGTTCAGTCACTTTCTAAGTCACATAGTGAGTTCCTTTGGGACACCTATGAAACAGACTATGACAAGACCCTTAATGATCATATCTATTTGTTAAGATCAACTTCCTTAAAACTTGATGGACATTGACAATAGTGACACAGGAAATCCAGAAAAGCATTCTCTTCCCAATGGTAAAGGGATCGGCCATAGCCAACTCGGTTGACCAAATGGTAAAGAGAAAAGCTAAGTCTGTGATAGTCCCTTGTACCATTATCAAAGGGTCCATATGTTTATATTGCCAAAGGAAGGGGCATTGGTTGCGAAGCTGCCAAATTTACCTACGGATGTTAAAGTCAATAAGTTTGACTCTACTTCAGGTAAATTCCACTATCTAACTCTGCTAAGTTTCTATTCTGAGATTCCTGATACATGATGTGACTGGGTCACATGGCGATGTTTTAAGAATCAAAGAAAAGTGAAGAAACTTAAAGAAAGAATATGCTGAATCTGATGGCGTAGATGGATTTCTATCGCATAGTTTGAAGATCGGATTCTTGAGCTACTTCTTAGGAGTTATGAGATATTGCTTAGGAATAGATAACAACAAGTTTTCATATGGATTGTAAGGACAAGTTCTTCCGCAAAGTTTTTAAAATAAAAGGAAAATTTTTGATTTTATTTATTTTAAAATATCCTTATAATGGCATCTGTGGAAATTTTTGTTGCTTATAAGATTCCATTAATAGCAAGAGTGGAAGTATGAAATTGATTCTTTCATTTGTGGTAATATCTAAATTTACCAAATAAGGAAAGATTCTCATCACCCAAGTTTCAATTGGACCGGAACTTGGAATCATGCAAGTTGTATAGCATGATGAATGAGAACTTTCAAGTATTGGAAAATTAAGACTAATTAATTGTTCACATGGATGTGTGAGTCAAGTGAAGGACTAAGGGATCGAGTACACAGTCTTGTGCACTGATTAAGTCCACCACAAAAGATTGATAAGATTATTCGTCATAATTTACAAAAGCTCAGTAAATATGATTATACTTACAAGCTTAAGTGTAACTCTGAGACATTGGAAAAAGGTTCCAATGTATGACAGAGCGAATAAGAAGAATCAACTTAGGCAGAAGGATAAAAGTTTCTCAAATCTGAAAAGATGGGAGAGTACTTTAGTATCAGTTTTTGTGATCATCTTAATGATTAAGAAACCATATCAAAATTAGTTCTCTAAGGAAATCTTAGTGCATTCTTATGACTAAGAAGAGGAACTTGAATTGTTGAAGTGGTTAAATCAAGAAGATGAGTCATACTTCGTTCCAATACAAGTCTTAGAGTCATACTCCAAGATTGTAACTTGAGTGACATGTCCTAAAGAAGGTTAAAAACACTTGTCAAATGTAAGAGTAAAAGTTTTCTACTCTTGTACATTTGAAATTGGTAAGTTGTGATGTTTTGGATAAAACAAAGACCAACTTAGGTCAATTTTGTGAAGTGTTTGTCTTGATTAGAATCTGCACTATCTCTTGGATGTTTGACAAGGGAGTCTTATAGGTCAAGAGGACAGTGGGAGTCTTAAAGGTCTTGAAAGTCTCAAGAAATAATCAAGAATAAAACCTGAAGTTCTTCACTAGCACACGAATTGAGGTTTATAACCTATCGTGTTGACATATTATGTGCCCATTCCAGTTAAAGTTGGCTTTGCATATGAGTTCTTAGAGTTCTCAATGTGTTGCACAACAACTTGGAAGCAATGACAGGCCCTTGAGCTGCCAGATGGCAAGAAGTTAAGATTGAGTTCAGTCCATATGAGTTTGGATTTGTCATTATCCTTGCCTTGTGACTATGGTTTTGACAATTCACATGGATAAGAACACATACACCATTAAATCTAAGTGTCATAAGGTTTCTCTCCGATTCATGAAAATGATGGTGAGGAAACACTTTCACTAAGTAGATTTTAGCTAGATAGCAATTGTGATATTTGCATTCTCAAAGTCGTTAGTGGAGCGTGTGTGGTTTACCGGCACACTAACCTGGACTTGTGAGAAGTGGCAAAAAGGTCTAACCATTATGATTACGGCATCCCTCTTCATAATTGTTTAGACACACAAGTGTGCTATCTAAGGGAAGGTGTATGATTTTGATAAAGTCTTATCAAAACAATCTAGTATCAGAAATCTGAACTTTGGTAAGGAAGTCAGTTGATTTCTGAGTACATGTCAAAGCTAGTGGGAGCATAAGTGTTATGCTAATAATCATCATGTTAGTGGGAGCATGATAATTATGATAAGTATTGCAAGTTAGCAATGTTAATTATAGAAAACAAAAGGTTTCAATTGGGAAAAGTTGTTTTGCTATAATTAAGGGAGAGGAAATTATACTTCATCTCAAATCTATAAGCTTAGATCGTGAGGTTTTAATCATTTAGTCATGGATATATATATGAATTTCATGTTGGAATGGCTCAACATAAGGAAATTATGTATATGGGTCCATTGTTTGCGTTCTAAAATTCGATTATGATTACGACATCCTTTTTCATAATCTGAATTATGAGAACTTGGCAAATAGAAATGGAAATGTTATAGCAAAAGACTGGTTTAGTCTTTATGTGAGACATCATGAATCGTGTCCCATATGCTTCGGATATAGGATCGATTCCATGTGCTATATTCATCCTTTCTAAAATTTTCCAAATGCCTGGGGCATTAAGAAGGCAAAAGATTTAGAACTGGATATGACTAAAAGGATTAAACAATTTTCGAGGACAATCTAAGGTTTACCAAAGATTGGTTGCTCAAGGACAGTTGGAAGTATAGTGATAATTCTGGAAGGACCATATTGACATAATCTGTAAGGAGGCAACTCTTGGTCAGAAGTGATAGTCAAAATGGAATCTGGAAATGTTTCAAAGTTAGAATTTTCAATCTGTGTAAGATTAAGGAAACCTAATGCGAGAAGGATGTTTCCAAGGAGCTGATCTCCTTTGGAATACTCTGTAATGATTGTTGTCAAGTCTTTCTGACTTTGTGCATAATCATTACAAGGGGATCAATGCATATAAGTTTAGAATCTAACAGATTTTAGTAAATGGCATGAATTTGGAATTCTTGTATTTGCAGTAAGGATTTGGGAGTGTGAAAAGAGAATCATTGAAGTTATGTTCAATTGATCTAGTTCACAAAGTAAAGATCATAGAAAAACATAGTATGCATACTTGGTGTATGGCATGACTAGTGTTTAGAAAACATAGTGTACATGCTTGGAGCATGGGACAACTATTGTTTTAAATTCAAGAATAAAGTTGATAGCTGAAACAGTATACGATGAATAATGTGTAATCATATGGTGATAAATAAAAGGTGTTTTATTTATGTTCATAGGGTTTGATACCATATTGGATTCAATTATTATTGTGTTTCACTTTGCATGTTTTGACTTCCCGAATAAACTAGGTTATTCTTCCGGAATGACTAAGTTATTCAAACCATCCACAGTCGGTCATATGTAGGAAGTAGATATGAATTAAGACTGTCATGGGTTGGCTTGTAGAGGTCTAAGGTGTTGGACAAAGGGCTACAACACTCATGAGTGCTCATAAGTTCTGAGTATTGGATTCAACCCGTGCTCATTGGAATCACTTCATGGATTTTATCACGAGTGATCATGAGATGATAATATCTTATATTCTTCAAACCTAGAGATATGAGTTATTACTATGAGTTGGTTGTACATTGATTGCACGAAAACGCATTTGGTAACTCGGTGCTATAAAACGTGCCTTTGTGTATGATTCAACAAGTAGTAGAACAAGCCATATGAGTCGAAGTTTATCCATTCCTTTTACCTTCGGGATAAAAGCGATATCTGTGGCCCCCTCGATGATTTGATGATGACAAATGGAAGTGCTCAGCCGGGCCAGGACTGATTTGATTTGTTCAATTAGTCAGTCGTCATAAATCGAAAATCGGGAAACAACAAATGGACAGAGAGAATGATTATAATCCATGTCTCAGTCCATATGATATCTAGAATGGAGGAATATATGATCCCTTATCTAATGGACAAGTTCGTTGACAAGATCAGAGTTCGACAACGGCTTTAAGAGCTACGATTGCCAGTTAGGTTTGAAGTCATACGCAATAATAGTTTTAGACTTATCCAAGTGGGAGACTGTTGGATTAATGTCTAAGTCCATAACTATATTTGGTATGTACTTGACCCGACCCGGCATGGTCCATTTGGGTTGCACTTCACCGACACAATTTATATAGATAATCTTTTGAGAATAGTATGTTTATGATTAATATTAATATATTATAAGTTCTAATATATTAATATGGAATCATATTATTTAATTAGTATTGATCAAGAATTAATTTATAATTAATTAAGTGATCAAAAGGAACTAATTAAATATGGACTCTTATATATATGGAATGGGCCAAGTTCATTTAGGTTGGGCTAAGCTTTCATGGATAGTCCATGGAGTGTTTAACCCATGGATCCTAGGAAATGAAAGGTCATGGGTATTAGGGTTTAACCCTAATCCTCCATACTATATAAAGATGTCCTTGGTTGGTGAAATTGCCACTAGTGTGGACCACTAAGAAGGGCTAGCCAATTTCACTAGAGAGAACCAAGTATCCATATTCTCTAAAGTCTTCCAAGGTGTTTTGGTGATTTGTGATTCCATTTGAGGCTTCCACACTATTGGGTCTAAGCTCTTAAAGCTTGAAGACATCAAGCTACATCAAAAGGTATGTCTTCTAACTAGTACTTTGTAGATTAAGAACATCATAATATGCTAGTTAGGATTAAAGCCTTGGAAAGTTCTTATTTGCATGTATAATAGAGAAAACATAGATCCAAGGTTTATAGGGTTGCATGTACACCATAGGAGTGTTAGAATGCTCAAAACCCAACACTTTCCAGCTAAGCTGATTATCAGATGGGTTTTACTGGATTCTCATATATGTCATGGCAACCATGATTATGGACGTATGCGTATTGTTCTGCCTTAAGTTTGATTAAGATTTATTACTTTTAAATTCCTAGGAGAAGGTAAAGGTATTCACTATTGTAATGTTTCTCAGAGATGTCAAACTCATTGTGGGATTGAATTTCTCAAATATGTTGACAATCTTTGGCATTTAATTAAGGACTATACACTTGTGATGGTATACATATGTGATGGTATACTCTGTGAAAATGTCTAATCCAATATGCAACAGACATATTTGTACACATTCTATCTTTAGTAACATAGTAGCATGCGAAAGTACTCATATTATTGACTATTTGAGAGTTGCGATGTCATTTAATGTTTAAAATTGGTTTTCTGCTCCACAGGAAAACTATTTATTCATGGACATGTTGTTCATTATGATGAAATGTTCCATTGGGATTGGGTAAAAGATAAGAACGACAATGGATTTAGGAGAAGAGGTCGAACGAGATCTAAAAGGAAAGAATAGCATATAGATAGTGATTGATCTTTTTCCTTCTATGTTTCAAGGTACATGACGTATGTATACTTAAAAACATTAGTTTGTAGTCTATATATGTTATATTCCTAAGATAGTTGTAACATCCCAAGTCAGAATCAAGAGTTCAGGGGGTAAAGTGTAAGTTTGGAAAAGAGGAACTCGGCGAGTAGGAGCTGCAACTCGTCGAGTCTAGGCGTGTGCCGGGCACATGTTAAGTGACTGAACTCACAGAGTCAGAGGCTAGATTTGACGAGTCCGTGCTGGAATGAGAAACCCTAATTTCTAGGGTTTGCACCCTATATAAGGAACCTTAAGCCCCACCCTAGCCTCTTTAGCACTCCCTTTGACATCCAGAAGCTTGCCCCATCGATTTCAAACCCTAAATTGAGAGCAAGAAGGATTTAAGTGTGTTTTGGAGCTTGGAGAAGAAGGATACTTGAAGAAAGAGTTGGTGGGATCATAGAGGAGCGAAGTGGATCTGATTTCCTTGCTTGTTGGCATCATATTGAAGGTAAAAAGTTGTTGCCTTGACTTTGTTGTGCTTAGATTGTTCATAATTGAAGTTTAAGGGCCTAAATGAGTCTCTTTTTGAGCATGGGGTTCAGATATGTGGTTGCTACTACAGATCTAGACTGGTCTTGACTCATGAATCAGGAAAGTGATAGCTTTGGAGCTTGATTGAGAGTGTCCTTGCCTTAAACCTTCATTTTTAGCTTGTTGGAGCTTGTTGAGCCTTGCATACATGTAAAGTTGGAAACTTTACGTGTGAATCTGACCCTAGGAGTCCAGATCTATGTATTGGAAGCAATGGAATGGCCTATAATCGTCTGAATGAAGATGTCATGAATGGACTCGGCAAGTATGGGAGATGACTTGGCGAGTCGGGCTAAGGATCAGACTTTGAATCGCATAGTAACTTGGCGAGTCGCATGGGTGACTCGGCGAGGAGTATGATGATGAGCTTGGACTTGGCGAGTTGGAAGAACAACTCGGCGAGTCTGTTGAATATTGCCTTGGACTCGGCAAGTCTGTTCTTGGACTCGGCGAGTCTGGTCGTGAAGTCCTAACCTTTTCTGGTTGAGCTGTGAATCGGTGAGTCGAGGGATGACTCGGTGAGTTGAGCAGGAAGGGACATAGAGCTTGTTGAACTCGACGAGCCTTGGGGCGACTCGACGAGTTGAGTAGTGGCTTGGGGAATTCTGAGCATAGGAACTCGACGAGTCAACGGGTTGACTCGGCGAGTAGGGTCAACCAGGAATGTTGACTTTGACTTGGACCAAGGGTTGACCAGTTGTCTTCTAGGGGTATTTTGGTAATTATTGGTATTTATTGGTTTTGGTTATTTGGTAATGATCAGTGGTGGAGTTTGTGCTGGTGGTCGAAGCAGCGTGGTCTTATTTCTTCAAGTCGGCAGTTGCAGGTGAGTTATCCTCACTATATCGACAGGGTCTAAGGCACCAAGGCCGTCCCTTTATCGGATGAGAATCCGGGTAGTTGTTTTTTATGTTATTGCTTTGCTATGTCTGCATCCTGGTATTTAGGATGCTATATGTTAGAGACCTGGTTAAAGTCGGTATCATGGTATTTAGGATGATATATGTTAGAGACCTGGTTAAGGCCGGTATCCTGGTATATAGGATGATGCTATGTTCCTGGTTAAGGTCGGTATCCTGGTATATAGGATGATGCTATGTTAGTGATCGGTTAGTTCGGTATCCTGGTTAGGATGTTGCTATGTTATGTGATCTGCTAGATCGGTTGATTAGTTGTGAATTGCTATATGATTATATGTTTATGTGCACATGGTTGTTGGACTGGGGTTGGGTTGAGGCGGGTCCTGGTTTGTGCTGTAGGCCAACATATCCAAGGCGGACCGGTTAGACCGAAGGCCCGGCGAGCGGTCTGGATAGGCTAAAGGCTCCAACAGGGCGGACCAGACTTGCCGAGGCTCGGAGAGTGGACCAGACAGACTGAAGGTCCGGTGCGGGCGGACCAGTCATACTGTAAACTTAGAGAGTGGACCAAGTGGACTGAAGGCCCGGTGCGGGCGGACCAGTCATACTGTAGACTCGGAGAGAGAGTGGACCGGGTGGACTGAAGGCCTGGTGCAGGCGGACCGGTCACACTGTAGACTCGATATGCATGACTATTCTGTCTGTGATATGATATGTTATGTGTATGGTATTGTGGTTGGTATTTTGAGGGTAACTCACTATGCTTTCGAGCTTACAGTTTCAGTGTATTGTTTTTGGTACTTCAGGAGACCGTGGCAAGGCGAAGGCGTGATCGTACCGCTCTTCAGTTTTATGTTGATGTTTCTGGGATACTTTGATAATAAATGCATTGAGAACCTTTTGTAATAACTTAATGAAGATGAGTTGTTTTTGAAAAGTTTAAATTGGTTGTAAATTTTTGGATGTTACAATAGTACATAAATTTTATTTGAAAAGACATAAGGCATCAAATTTTGGTGAGTATGCATTATGTGTAATTACTTATACCGTTATCGTTTACTGGTCTAAGCCTACCAGTCCTATGTATTTCACCTTTTTTCATATCTTAGTTTCCTATTTAGGCGACTAAAGTGCATTAGTTACCTATTATTTTTATTTGGAATAATCACAAATTCGACTAAAATTGGAGGGTATTAAAACTGATTAGAATCAGTTAAGATGTGGAGATAATAGTATATGGGATTTGGTGCAATTCCAACCCATTCCATCATTTCGCTGCAAACTACCAATACAGACAAATTTATTTCATTTTTGACCCATAATAGGAATGTATATAGAATATGACGTGTGAAGATAATAAAGGTATAAAATAATTATTATTATGATAACAATGAACATAATATATATTCAAAATATAAATTATATACAAAAATAATAATTATATTTAACGCACCATTTAACGAATACTTTGGACAAGATCAAACCCAAAAGAATGAAACCCAGGACAATTATCAAAACACCGATAATATTTTATATTAGTTTCAATCATATATTATGTGGATATTTAAATTATTTATTAATTTAAATATACATTTAGAAGCAAAATCATGATGGCAAAGGATCTATAAAGCGTTTAGTTGTTGATATGGATAAATTTCGAAACATGCATATGTCACATCATGGCATTCTTATAACGTCTATTTTTTTCTGTTTCAAATACTTCAATTTAATATGTTTCTATATATTTTGTTTTCAGATTTCATTTAAATGGATGGTCATCATGGGATAAAAAAGGTATCTTTTTTCATTTCTTAGCCTAATGCTTCATCATTTCTTAAAAATTTAAATGTTGAATTAAAAAATCACTTTTTCTTACAAATGGTGTAACATTTGATAGAAGTGGATCAAGTTTTGAGATCTGCTGGATACGTTTTCTGGGTCGCATCGATCAAGTTAACAGCCTGTTGGAGCGTGGTGAAAGGATAAATTCTATATCTCTGTCACTAACTATTTGTGATTCCAATCCCCTCATCCCATTCTAGTGTTTGACTCTATGATTTCTTATTACCTGATCAGATTTCATTGATTGTTTGTAGTTTTGGTGGATTATAATGTTGTTAGTTGAATCCATACCAGGAAGTGCATGTTTCTTTTTTATTGTATTCGTTAAGAACTTGATATTCACCCCATTAAAGGTTTATTTTTTTGTTAAAAACACCCTCACTTTTACACCAGTGATGATAGGCATCAGAGTAAACTATCAAGGGAGCATCGAGCTCTTAATGTTTTTTTTTGGTAGTTGGTAATTGTATGTTGGTTGGATTTGTGGTTGTGTTTTCTTTCTTGTGTTTTGAGGTCTACATCTTCAGCAATTTTTTTTGCTAGCTGGTGCTACTCTTGGTGAGCTTTTGGGTTCATTGTTTGCTACAGAAATGGCCTGGTCGAACCATGTAACATTTATCATTAATCCCTTTGTTTTTTGAGAAATGGTTTTGCAATCTATTTGTCTATTTTGGGTTTTATTTATCAAATATCATTTCTCTTATTAAAAATTTGTTTCCGTCTTTTCTTATCAGATCTATTGCTATTTATTGCCCTCTTTATGGAATCTGCTGCACAGACATCCAAAAGGATCAATAAGGATATATCTGTTACTTTTGAAGAAATGGTTTCTCTCAGGTTCTTATTTATTTGTCAGTTTATGCTTCGTTTTCAAAAAACCTTCTTTAAATCATCACAAATTTAGGGTTAACTGGTAAAGATTTTTCTTGTTAAAAATTTGCAACTCCATAAAAAGATATTTTCCATCAACATCATACAAATTCAGTTTACATGTGCACCAATGCACATGCAGGCCGTTCATCTGCATGTGCGTCTGAATCTCATTCTAATCGAAGTCCTAGTCAAATTAAATCCCAAGGGTTTGTTTTACTGTCCTAATCGGTTCAATATGAACAAAACTAAACACAAATTTCCTCAAAATCAGACCATAAATCGAAAATGGCATAAACCCTAGCTTTTCTTTTTTAGCACAATGCATAAAAATTAAGGAATTAAACCAAAATCTAAGCATAAGAGTTACATAGAACATACCGTCACAAATAGCAAAATTAGGTTAAAATGTGAATTCCTATACAATATAACCTCCTTGCGTAACCTTACAACATCTCATCTAGCGAACTTCAAAACATTAATTCCATTACGATTCTACTTTTATACATTGACATTTAGGTCGAAACAATCACATATAAGCCCGAACTCGATCCATAAAGCCAAGTCCAATCATTTTTGGGCCTTAAACACAAATTCTCAATCCGAAAACCCTTATTGGGCCGAAAACCCCTAGTAAGCATCAATGAGCCAAAACCTTCATTGGGCCAAGCCAAATCAAGCCCACAAATATTTTTTTTGGGCCAACCTTGGGCCGGTTCGGGTGGGCTAGTAAAAAAAAGAAGAAAGAAAGAAAAAGAGAAAATGGTGAATTTTCTATGCATGCCACCAGAACTTTACCCCCCATGCCTCCAAGCTCTTACCACCATGTACCATGAGAAAAGTCTGTTTAGTCTTATATATTACATGTAAACTTGTAGATCTGGGATTATACACTCAAAATAGCAAAAATAAGTGTTGTGTTCAAACACGTATAACCTAAACTCAAAACTCATCTTTTAATAGAAACGTTTTGGTCTAATTACAGACTGCTTTGACCCCCTTTATGGTTTTATTTTTCAAAACTGTTTTACATGCAAAAAGTTCAGGTTTATACCTTTAAAATCTACTCTCACACATTCATACGATTTTTTTTACACAATTTTTGGCGGTTTTTACAAAACTGCCTATCATATCAGGAATGATTTCCGACCAGTCTGTGAAGATGAACATTTTCACACTGGTTTGAGGCCATTAAAAATCTTAATAAATTTTTTTAATAAAGTAGACTCATTTTCCAAACTCTCAGAGTTTACGGATCCGAATTTAGACAAACGATGATTTTTCTATAATTTTTTTTTTAAAAACAGGGATAGAAAGGTCAAAAACAAGAAATTATTTTTATCATGCTAAAAGCTCTGATACCTATGTTAAATGCAAGTTTTTATAACTTATATATACTTTGAAAACATCTATACATGTCAACTTATATGTATTCTTTCGTTTATTGGGCCTGGAAAATTAATGTACATGTTTAGTGGGCCTTAGTGTCCTTTTGCATGTTTAGTGGGCCTTAGTGTCATTTTACATGTTTAGTGGCCCTTAGTATCCTTGTACATGTTTAGTGGGCCTTTAGTTGTCCTTTTACATGTATATTGGGACAGGGATATACATTCATATTCCTTTTGAGCTTGGAAATAATATACATGTTGAGTGGGCCTTAGTTGTCTACTTACATGTTTATTGGGCCTGGAATATACCTTATATGTTTTTCTTTCTTTTTCCGCGAAAAATTGATTAAGGATCTAGTGAGACATGTCGGTTGACACCTATTGAGTGTACAATCGTAGCCTGTAGTTATAACCAGAGTCTCTTAGAGGGAGAGCAGGAGTTTGTGTATAGATCTTGTAACACCGAAAATTTCAAACAATTTTTCATTTAAAAATAATCGTTTAATTCTTAAAAACACTTTGCTTAAAATCTCATTCATAATCGAATTACAAAACATAATTCCATTTTCACTTGCATGATAAACCAGGATCCTCAAAACATGACTCTTTCTCTGGTGTGTACAATCGAGCCGGTGCCGTCCCGTGATCCTGAGAGAAACCTGAAACACATAACACAAAACACCGTAAGCACGAAGCTTAGTGAGTTCCCCAAAATACCACACATAACACATATTAGCCACTCGAGGCTATAACTCTGTGGGTCCGTGCACCCAAACTCTGTGAACCCTCAGGTTCTAACTCTGGGAACCTTCCGGTTCCAACTCTATAAGCATGCACATCATAAATCACATAGACATCATGCAGTACAACACATAGCATACACATAACATACACATACTCTGACACATAACTCGGATTACCTACTCAAGGTAAAGTATAGTGAGAAGACTCACCTGGCAAGCAGAAAGCAGATATCCCCACACTTGAATCTCTAACATGCCACAGCCTAACACATAAGGCAAATACTCTCATGAATATAACTCTCGAGTCTAGGATCAACCCTCTCTTGACACCCTCTTAAGGGTAAAAGACTATTTTACCCCTCTCTTGGCCCAAAGGCCACATCGCTGACCAAACCCTAAAAGTCAACAAAAGTCAACGGTCAACTTTGACCGGACTCGGCGAGTGCACTAGGGCGACTCGGCGAGTCTACACGTGTCCACTGACTCCCTTGGATCCTCTCTTGACACGTCGAGTATTTCTCTGACTCGACGAGTTTCACCTGGCATAATCGCGGGGCCACCACGACTCAACTCGCCGAGTCTCAAGAACAACTCGGCGAGTTCCAGCTTAACTCAGTCCACCTGTCAACCTTCTCTAACTCTCCCTGACTCACTGAGTCATCCCTTAACTCGGCAAGACCACTCGCTGAGTGGTTAGGACAATCTTCATGCTACTCGCCGAGTCTGTTCTTCGGACTCAGCGAGTCCATGCCATGCATCGACTCAATCTCGCTTCTGAGGTCAGATCCGCTCCAAAAACTCATAGATCTAGCCCTCCCAAACACATTCATCACGTAAAGTCTCAATCTTGGCTACCAAGCAACGCCTACAAGGCCTCTTTGATGAAATGACATTTAAAATGGAAACCTAAGTCTCCAACTCAAAAGGAAAGGCATAAAGCATGGCATTTGGGACTCTCTGGACCTACTAAGGTCCAGATCTAGGTACCATTTCCCCATGGGACCTCTCATACTCCAAATACAAGGCAAACAAGGCATGAAGAAACCCTAGATTTGGCCATATCAATTAAAACACGAGAATAAGCTCTGAATGTTACCTCAATTAGCTTCCTCTGTCGAAATGGGAGTAGATCTAAGCTCCCCAACTCCCTTAGCCTGGCTTTCCTCTTCCTTTCTTGCAAATACACACAAAAATGGTGAATAATGGCCTCTTATCTCACTCACAAGAACTCTCAGCTGCTCTGGTGCTCCCAAGGTCGAAGGTAGCCGCAATGAAGGCCATAAGGTCCCTTAAATAGGGCTCAGGGCCGGTAAATTAGGGTTTCATTAAACAGCGTGGACTCGCCGAGTCCATTCCTTGGACTTGCCGAGTCCAGGCGCGAACCCACGTCCAAAACCATGATCCTACTCGGCGAGTTTGAGCTCCAACTCGCCGAGTCCCCTCACAAAACACCAAAAATATATGAATAAATAACACCTGAGGTTCCGGGCTGTTACAATTCTCCCCCACTAGAACTAGACTTCGCCCTCGAAGTCTCGCTTTGCAAATAACTCCGGATGCTGCCCACGCATCTCACGCTCCGGGTCCCAGGTCATCTCGGATCCCTTACAATGTTGTCACTGAACCAAAACCAAGGGTACCTCCTTGTTCCTCAGAACCTTGATTTTTCCGATCTTCGATCTCCACTGGTCTCTCAGCATAATTCAGGCTCGCATCCACCTGAATATCCTTTATTGGAACCACTGCCGACTCATCGGCTAAACATTTCCTCAGTTGAGACACATGAAAAGTGTCGTGAATCTGCCCCAACTCTACTGGCAAATCCAAACGATAGGTTATCCAGCCTACCCTCGCGATCACTCGGAAAGGACCAATATATTGGGGCCCCAATTTGCCCCTCCTCCTGAATCGAATCACTCCTTTCCAAGGAGAGACCTTCAGGAGTACAAAGTCACCGACCAACAATTCGAGCTCGGACCGACACCTGTCCGCATAACTCTTCTGGCGACTCTGAGCGGTCAACAACCTCTGCCTGACCTGTTGTATCTGCTCTGACGTCTGAAGCACGATCTCTATACTTCCCGTCACACGTTGCTCTACCTCTCCCCCGCAAATGGGGTCCGATACTCCCTTCCCCACAACAGCTCAAAGGGTGGCATACTGATGCACTAAAGATAGCTGTTGTTGTAGGAAAACTCTGCCAAGGGCAAATACGGGCCACATTTCCCCCCCGAAATCTAATACACATGCCTGAAACATATCCTCGAGCATCTGAATCGTTCGCTCGCTCTGAAGTGTCCGCAGACATCACCATGGTGAACTCTAGCTCATTTCTCATATTTATCTTCGATACCGAGCACCAGGTCAGCTTTTGGCCCCACAGCTGAACCCCCAAGGTCACACATAACATGATCCAAAACATCTCACTAACTTCCTCTCCGTGACCACTATCACGGCCCAGTGACTCGCAAGTCACGAAATTCCCTTTTTCCTCATAAAAAGAATACAATCCAATTGAAGATCGACTCAGCTCTAACCTCTGGCGTCTGCTGCGCATATTCTCCCGCGCGCCTCGCTGACCCTCCCGATAGAGACGGAGACCCCAGTCTCACCCCGGTTTAACCACTAGGCTCCAAAAACTCAACACTAGGGCTACTCAAGCCTAAAACTCTTCTGCATCATGCACTTATCGGAGAACACTCCATCATCACACTCTCTTGCCGTCTAGTGGGTACTATGGCTTCCCACAACATTACGACAGCCTCTGACAAGTGAGTACTACGACTCCCCGTAGTATCACAACGCCAACTAACTAGTGAGTACTACGGCTCCCCGTAGCACCACGACTCCTTCCCTCTGACTTGTGAGTACTACGGCTCCCCGTAGCATCACAACACCCTCTGACTGGCAAATACTACGACTCCCCGTAGCATCATGACTCTCTCTCTCTGACTTGTGAGTACTACGGCTCCCCGTAGCATCACAACACCCTCTGACTGGTGAATACTACGGCTCCCTGTAGCTTCACCCTATACTCTCATTCTCATTACAACGCCACACTATGTTCACTAACTCATGCACCGAAGACTATCATAGATAGTTACACGCACACTTGCCCCGAAATGCATTACAGACTCTGGCGGCAACCGCCATAACATAGAACCTACCTCTGCGGAGATCCACTTCCTTAAATAATCCCTCTTGATGACAATACACTAAGGGCTTCCACTGGAACCGTGGATACATGATACATCACTAGTCATCTTAACCCAAGACTCTAAATAACTCTGAAATCGGGACGCTATACGCGGAAAACACAGAACACCCTAACAGAGCATCACAATGTCCTGCCTCTACCACTGATTCCCTCACTCCCAACACCATACACACACAACAATACATTTCCTCTGAATCCCATAATAATTTGTTATACCACTCGATGCGCAACTTCAGTGCATCCAAACACTCAATTGGAATACAAGGAAGGCGCTAACCCTTCAGAACACACTGATGATCCTCCGAAACCCTTTCCACTACTGCTCAAAATTCAAGCAAGAATACACATCCCAGCCCGGGAGTTGGCTACTCGATAATCTTCTACCCATATTTCAACCCAGAAGTTCTCAACTGCCCATACCATCATTACGAGTCTTCCACTTGAAACGACTCTGACCACCACCAGATTCCTGACCATTGACCACCCGCCGTGGAGACACCCATCCTTCTCTCAGGCATACTCCACATGCATTACCTCGCCCTACACCTTTCCTTGACCACCAATGACCCTGATCTCATGAATTCAAGCCTCAGGTTCTGCATCCAACCCCTAACCGCTCTTGCACAAATCTCTGGTTCTCTCAATAAACCACCCGGTTCTCCCCCACTTAGGGTTCGAACCATCACTATCTGACACATCAACAACCTCACGAACTATTTCCACCAGCAATAACGCACCTGCCCCTGGAAAGTGCTACGCAACGCCCGATAATCCCCTTTAAGGAAATCAATCGATCTCATAACTCTGAACCTCGGATGAAATCCTCAAGAACTTCTCGTCACGACTGCCTCTAGTCTTTCCAAGTCTCGTACCAATCCACTACCAACAACTCAACTGTCCAATAACATCACTGACTCATAGACTGGACCACGAAATCATCATATTCCCCACTTCGACTCATCAACCAACGTTCCAACACATGGATCATCCCAAGAACAGGGACCCACTCCCATATTCCATACCCAACATGGATAGAAAAACCACTGCATTGATTAACTCGACTGGACTTCCCACTGATACCTCTACAATACGCCCTACTATACTCAAATAGGTGTAACGTGGCCCTTGACTATCTCAGTCCCAACTGACTATTTGCTCATGGTAAATCACTGTCTCGCAGCACACATGCTACCTGATACTCTGATGGAAAATCATCATCAATGACAACCTGCAGGGTTTTACCCCCAAACCCGAAACTTAAACATCAGGCCTCCCATGTTTCGCACACGAACATAAATAGCACCACTCAGGTCATAGAAGGTGACATCTCCTCTATCGACTGATTGCTCAACTCAGACCGAAATTCTCCCCTCCCTCTAACTCCTTACCAAAATACTCTGATAGGCTCTCGACCTACCTCTTAAGGGACGCCTCTTCAAACTCAATCATGGCCTACAGGCCTAAAACCCATAGCGTCCAATCTCTACCTCATCAATCGTGATCGGATAACTGGAGAATCACAAGCATCATTCACTACGAACCATGGTACTCATCCCATGACATCTCTTCTCAATATGCCCCGGTGTATGGTACCCAAACCATAGCATTACTCCTCCATCTGTTTCGATGTATGGTACTCGAACCATAACATCACTCCTCGATCCACTCCGATGTATGGTACTCGGACCATAACATCACCCCTCAATCTGCTCCGAAGTATGGTACTCGAACCATAACATCATTCCTCAATCCGCTCCGATGTATGTTACTCGAACCATAACATCATTCCTCAATCCGCTCCGATGTATGGTATTCGAACCAAAACATCACCCCTCAATCTGCTCCGATGTATGGTACTCGAACCATATCATCACTCCTCAATCTGCTCCGATGCATGGTACTCGAACCATAACATCACTCCTCAATACGCTCGTTAGAACCTTCAGAATACTCCCTGTATCAAGTATGGGTCCTCTGCTTTCAGTAGTACGGGCCCATACTACCTGCCACATCTACCCATACTTTCCACACGGACTATCCCGGAGCTTCTAAGTAGCTGCTCGACCTTCTCGTTCACCAATTTCCGTCGCGCGCTCGCTCCCCAGCGAAATTCTCTACTCTGCCAGCGCACTCATCTGGCTAAGGTTACTCCCTAGGCTCTTCCTGGATTCCCACACTTCTCTGCCATCAGCTGCTGAAGAGCTCCTAATGATGCCAGCCATCTACCTCCTGAATATCGTCATATTCTCTTGGTAGCTGACTCCCATCATCGCGAGTTCCACAAAGCACGAAGCAAGCAGCATTCGAGCATCGAAGAATATATAGGACTCACTCTGGGTGATAACTCCGCTTGCTCTGCTCATCCTCGAAAGTACCACCAAACTCTGCAACTCTTCCCCTCGCGGGTTCTAACTATTCTTTCTCTAAGTACCACAGTACTCATCTAGGTTTCTCCCCTAGATTACTCCTCTACTCAAATCCCCTAAAGGATTCCAACTAAATATTCTCACTCATCACATACTCAAAAGCACATCGCATATAACAACAATTCCTAGGCTAAGGCATCACAAATCAGGCCACTCTAGTCCTAACATATGGAATACCTAGCCTGTCTCTAGCATGCAATAATATCTCATAAAGTGCATCATAAATATCTCATAACACAAAAGTAAGGGTATTTTGGGAAATCACTGTTCGGGCTCTGGTTGATTGTACACACTGCTCTTTCTCGCTTTCTCTTTGAACTCTTATTCGCTTTAGAAAATTATTTCTTTGAAAACTTTTCTTACTTCCTCAGTTTGAGTCCAGAATTACCCGAAGGCGCATCCGAATCCCTCAAACCAAGGCTCTGATACCAACTTGTAACACCGAAAATTTCAAACAATTTTTCATTTAAAAATAATCGTTTAATTCTTAAAAACACTTTGCTTAAAATCTCATTCATAATCGAATTACAAAACATAATTCCATTTTCACTTGCATGATAAACCAGGATCCTCAAAACATGACTCTTTCTCTGGTGTGTACAATCGAGCCGGTGTCGTCCCGTGATCCTGAGAGAAACCTGAAACACATAACACAAAACACCGTAAGCACGAAGCTTAGTGAGTTCCCCAAAATACCACACATAACACATATTAGCCACTCGAGGCTATAACTCTGTGGGTCCGTGCACCCAAACTCTGTGAACCATCAGGTTCTAACTCTGGGAACCTTCCGGTTCCAACTCTATAAGCATGCACATCATAAATCACATAGACATCATGCAGTACAACACATAGCATACACATAACATACACATACTCTGACACATAACTCTGATTACCTACTCAAGGTAAAGTATAGTGAGAAGACTCACCTAGCAAGCAGAAAGCAGATATCCCCACACTTGAATCTTGAACTTGCCACAGTCTAACACATAAGGCAAATACTCTCATGAACATAACTCTCGAGTCTAGGATCAACCCTCTCTTGACACCCTCTTAAGGGTAAAAGACTATTTTACCCCTCTCTTGGCCCAAAGGCCACATCGCTGACCAAACCCTAAAAGTCAACAAAAGTCAACGGTCAACTTTGACCGGACTCGGCGAGTGCACTAGGGCGACTCGGCGAGTCTACACGTGTCCACTGACTCCTTGGATCCTCTCTTGACACGTCGAGTATTTCTCTGACTCGACGAGTTTCACCTGGCATAATCGCGGGGCCACCACGACTCAACTCGTCGAGTCTCAAGAACAACTCGGCGAGTTCCAGCTTGACTCAGTCCACCTGTCAACCTTCTCTAACTCTCCCTAACTCACTGAGTCATCCCTTAACTCGGCAAGACCACTCGCTGAGTGGTTAGGACAATCTTCATGCTACTCGCCGAGTCTGTTCTTTGGACTCGGCGAGTCCATGCCATGCATCGACTCAATCTCTCTTCTGAGGTCAGATCCGCTCCAACAACTCATAGATCTAGCCCTCCCAAACACATTCATCACGTAAAGTCTCAATCTTGGCTACCAAGCAACGCCTACAAGGCCTCTTTTGATGAAATGACATTTAAAATGGAAACCTAAGTCTCCAACTCAAAAGGAAAGGCATAAAGCATGGCATTTGGGACTCTCTGGACCTACTAAGGTCCAGATCTAGGTACCATTTCCCCATGGGACCTCTCATACTCCAAATACAAGGCAAACAAGGCATGAAGAAACCCTAGATTTGGCCATATCAAGAAAAACACGAGAATAAGCTCTGAATGTTACCTCAATTAGCTTCCTCTGTTGAAATGGGAGTAGATCTAAGCTCCCCAACTCCCTTAGCTTGGTTTTCCTCTTCCTTTCTTGCAAATACACACAAAAATGGTGAATAATGGCCTCTTATCTCACTCACAAGAACTCTCAGCTGCTCTGGTGCTCCCAAGGTCGAAGGTAGCCGCAATGAAGGCCATAAGGTCCCTTAAATAGGGCTCAGGGCCGGTAAATTAGGGTTTCATTAAACAGCGTGGACTCGCCGAGTCCATTCCTTAGACTCGCCGAGTCCAGGCGCGAACCCACGTCCAAAACCGCGATCCTACTCGGCGAGTTTGAGCTCCAACTCGCCGAGTCCCCTCACAAAACACCAAAAATATATGAATAAATAACACCTGAGGTTCCGGGCTGTTACAGATCTATACGAGGATGACACCCCACACCTGAGTTGTTCGCTACAGTTAGACTAGGTCAATCTACGGTGACAAAAACCTTATCTTATTCCGTTGGTGTCCAAAAATCATCATGACAGGAGAAATTTTCATTATCTAGTATGGTTATAACGGCTCTCTCAGAGGAATTAACGTTATAAAATTTACGGGAAACATTCTTTTTGGATAAAATGGTAACCTATACACATTGGTACTCAACTTCGGGGGTTGAGATTCCAACATTCTCTTATGCAGACAACATCGGGTTGTTTGGGGTCATTCTCTTTCTATTCTCGCAAAGATTAACACACATGCATTAATATAAGATCAGACACAAATATTTTCAAACCATTTCTTTTTAGAAAATATCGGATTTTCTTGGAATATTCGCTTCACTTTTGCAAAGAAAAGATAACCTAGGACAGGCATGCATATATTCATAGTTTTAGAACGAGACTTACAAATTATTTTTATAGAAATATCGGATTTCTGAAAGCACTATGAGAACTACTCTAAACTAGTACAAAACCATTTTATACAAAAATGCTTATGAACTCACCAACTTTTTAGTTGATGCTTTTCAAAACAACTTGTATTCTCAGTGATCCAGTAGTAGGTAATAAGCTCGGCTATGAGATCAAGTGGTGCGACTTCAAGAAATTTTACTTTTCTTACTTTTGTGTAACTGATGAACAAGTTCAATATGTAAACTATGTAAGTGTGTATTTCCAATGTATGACGTTGAGTTGCTACGTTTCATTCATATTCAATTGTTATGATACTGAACATGAAGTCATCCGCCCCCGGACGTTTCCGCTGTCCCGGTTCGGGGGTGTGACAGATTGGTATCAGAGCATTGTTTATAGTGAACTATTATATCTAACCATACACGATATACAACTATAAATACAATGGGACTAAAAACACTCTGACTAAAATGTATACCTTAAGAATATAAGTATCTTCTAAAAGTATACATACTTGATAGAACCATATCATAATAAGAACAAAACAAAAGTATTTAGATGTTGAACACTCTAGTCAAACATGGGCAGTTATGTAACCATATCTGGGATAAATATAGCCTAATCAACTATATTTACTTGAGATATGACCAACATGTGCTTAGGAGTGCGGTTAGCATTGCAACGAGTCTAAAACTTACCGACCTTACATGCAAACGAGTATTAGAGCCAAACCTAAAGTTTAAAATACTATTGGGGTATTTTATGATACTAAACAATAACAACAAGTCTAAAAACTTATCGATTTCGTACATCAGGAAGCCCTAGGATCAAACATGTAATACTATAGTAGCATTTTAGAATACCATATGACCTCTACACTTAAATCTTATACACGTATCTCATACCTCCATTCTCACAAAGGCAACATGGCTGAGCTTCACCCCGAAGACCCCTACTACCCTAAGGTAATAGCCAACGAATGGATCGAGGGAGAACCAGAGGAAGTACAAGGAGAGAATACAGAAATGGGTCCTGAAGAATACCAAGAGATGAACCACGAGGGAGAGGATTCTGATGAGGAGTCAGACATGGATGAAGGTGCTGGAGAGATCCTTAGCGAGCCTTACCCCTCGGAAGCAATACCGAACCAGCAAGCAGCACAGGAGGACCTTACCAACAGACTACGCCCTCTAGAGGAAGAGGTGATCACCCTAAGGCGACAACTCATTGAAACTGAGACTAGGGTAATCTTAGCAGAGCAGAGAGCTGAAGAGGCCACTCGTGAAATGAGCGAAATGGTTGGACACCTCGGGCACTATTTAGGCATATGAGAGTCACTACACTCTTCGCACTAAGTCCTAGGTTTACCATGTAATTCGTCACGACTAGTAGTAGTAAATCAAGAGAGGTACGCCCTACAAGAACTCATGTAACCTGAGCCAACTTAAGGATCTGATATCTATAATCTATTAGAGTAACTTAACATTTGTACAATACCTATTTCTACATACTACCATTAATACATCATAGGGATGTAGGTCGAGACAACGAGAATCGTGCAACAAAACATGTGATTTATATGCATACATGCAACAAAATCATGTCTTCCCATGGAAACAACTAGCTAGCCGGCGAAACACCAATTCTGCAGATGGACCCTACAACCTTCCAAGCCGCTATAAAAGCTTCCGTGACAATCTTCATGGCACAACTCAGCGCCAACAACCCAAATGGAAATGGAAATGGTGTCGATAACTCCAACCGTAGTAACAACCAAGGAAACCAACGATAGACAACTTACCAAGACACCCCAAACTCCAAACCTAAGGTCATGAAGCGAAATCTAGGTAACAAGAAAGGAAGCAGATTGAATCAAGGGCCTAGCAAAAGGCAATAAGTTGTAGCAGCCCCTAACCCCATTGGCCCCTGTAATAGCCCGGATTCCCAGGTATTATTCGTTCTTATAATTTTGGTTATTTGTGAGGAGACTCGGCGAGTTGGAGCTCAAACTCGCCGAGTATGATCGCGACTATGGGCACGGGTTCGCGTCTGGACTCTGCGAGTCTAAAACTGGACTCGGCGAGTCCACGCTGTTTAATGAAACCCTAATTCCCCGGGTTTGGAGCCTATTTAAGGGCACTTATAGCCTCCCATTGCGGCTACCAGTCCCTTGAGAGAACCCTAAGAGAGCTAAATCGTTTTGGGAGATAGGAAGTCACTTTTGGGCCTTTGTATTCCTTGTTTAGCAAGAAGAAGGTGGCAAGAGCAAGGAGGAGGTGAGATTCCAGCAGATCCAGAGTCTAGAGGCTTCATTTTGAGGTAATAGTTCGAACCTCCTTCAGTTTTAGGGTTGATCTTTAGAGTTAGGGTTTTGTAACCCCTTTGGATAGTGATTATGTGAAGCAAATGGTCCCTCTTCGAGTTTGTGCCTTGGATCTGGACTCAAAGAGGTCCAGAGGGCCTAACCCTTGGAGCTTTTTGGGTTATTATGGAGTTATTGGACCTAGGTTGTCATTTTGGGACCAAATCTCCTTTTGATGCCTTGTGGGGGTTATACAAGCATCAAGTTTCGAACTTTACATGACATTCATGCTTGGGAAGGCCAGATGTCCGCGCAGCGCCTGATGTCGTGGCTGGTATGTATTCTTTCATGTATTTATTTTGATGTTGAGATATTGTGCTTATATTATGTTATGCGTAGGTACTTTTCTTGTGAATTCTGTACCTGCCTTGGTGTTATTTGACTCGGGTCGGAGTCGGTCTTTTGTATCTTTGGCTTTTAGTCAGCATATCAGTGTTAGTCGTGAGGCGTTGAGCCGGCCTCTGAGAGTTTCCATAGCTGATGAGAGAGTGATATATGCCACGGAGGTGGTCCGTGGGTGCGTATTTGATATTTTCGGTGTTGAGTTCCCGATTCATTTGATTCCTATTGCGATGAGTGATGTCTGTGTCATTGTGGGCATGGACTGGTTGAGTAGATTTGGTGCGGTTATCGACTACGAGCGACAGCTGGTGACCATACGAGACCCTAGTGGGGGAGTTCTTACGGTGTACGGCGAGGGTACACGTTCTTGGTCAGCGTTTTGTTCGGCCGCTAGGGTGAGGCAGTGTCTACAACAGGTCTGTAAGGGCTTTGTGGCGTATGTGATGGATACGCGGGTTGATTCAAGGAGACCGAGGTCAGTTGAGGAGGTTCTGATAGTGTGTGAGTTCCCGGATGTATTTCCAGAGGAGTTGCCGGGTGTGCCTCCCGTGAGGCAAGTGGAGTTCAGTATCGATTTGGTTCCGGGGGCTGCACCTATTGCCAAGGTGCCCTATCGCCTTGCACCTCTAGAGATGCAAGAATTATCCTCGCAGCTTCAGGAGCTGTTGGGGAAGGGGTTTATTCGGCCGAGTAGCTCGCCGTGGGGAGCGCCTATCCTTTTTGTCAAGAAGAAGGATGGTTCACACCGGATGTGCATTGATTACCGGGAGTTGAACAAGCTGATGGTCAAGAACCGTTACCCGTTGCCGAGGATCGATGATTTGTTCGATCAGCTGCAGGGAGCATCTTGGTTCTCCAAGATCGATTTGAGGTCGGGGTATCATCAGGTAAGGGTGCGAGATGAGGACATCCAGAAGACAACGTTCAGGACTCGTTATGGGCATTATGAGTTTGTAGTGATACCTTTCGGACTCACCAATGCCCCGGCAGTGTTCATGGATCTCATGAACAGAGTGTGCAGGCCGATGTTGGATCGGTCGGTGATCGTTTTCATCGACGATATTTTGGTGTATTCGAGATCCAGAGAGCAGCATGAGGAGCATTTGAGGGAGATCCTCGGAGTTCTGAGATCGGAGAGGCTTTACGCCAAATTCTCCAAGTGTGATTTCTGGTTGCGGGAGGTCCAGTTCCTAAGGCACCTCGTTAACCACAAGGGGATTTTGGTCGACCCGGCCAAAGTAGAGGCAGTGATGAGTTGGGAGGTGCCGAGGTCACCGTCCGAGATAAGGAGTTTCTTGGGGTTGGCAGGCTATTATCGGAGATTTATCAGGGATTTCTCCAAGATCGCCGTGCCACTCACCAGGTTAACTCGGAAGGATGTCGCTTTTTCATGGGGACCAGAGCAACATACCTCTTTTGAGACGCTTCGCCAGAGGCTATGTGAAGCCCTGGTGTTAGCCCTCCCGGAGGGGATGGAGGACATTGTGGTATACTGTGATGCATCGATCTTGGGGTTGGGAGCGGTGCTGATGCAGAGAGGGCATGTGATAGCATACGCATCGAGGCAGCTGAAACCTCATGAGACGAGGTATCCCACCCATGATCTAGAGTTGGGGGTAGTGGTGTTCGCCCTCAAGATTTGGCGTCACTATCTGTATGGGGTTCGGTGTACGATATACATGGACCATAAGAGCCTGAAGTATTTGATGGATCACCCCAACCTAAATATGCGGCAGAGGAGGTGGTTGGATGTGGTCAAGGATTATGATTGTGAGATTCTGTACCATC
The DNA here is from genome assembly GCF_051521515.1 of Lactuca serriola. Taxonomy (NCBI): domain Eukaryota; kingdom Viridiplantae; phylum Streptophyta; class Magnoliopsida; order Asterales; family Asteraceae; genus Lactuca; species Lactuca serriola. Next base: position 252,295,118 of record NC_136410.1, on the reverse strand, counting down.
CGGGCAAGGCTAATTTGGTAGCCGACGCCCTGAGTCGCAGGGCGGAGAGCGCCCCATTGCGAGGTGTATGTTTGCGATTGACCGTGATGGCTCCGGTGTTGGACACCATTCGTAGAGCACGGGCTGAGGCCGTGAGATCGGAGAACCAGAAGAGAGAGCGAGTTGTTGGGTTGGTATCGGAGTTCGTTACCGATGGTCGGGGGCTTATGACTTTTCAGGGGCGTATATGGGTACCATTTGTGGGAGGGGCGTATACCATTTTGATGGAAGAGGCTCATCTGTCGAAATTCTCGATCCATCCTGGGGCCACTAAAATGTATTTGGACCTGAGGAGGGAGTATTGGTGGCCCTGTATGAAGAGGGATGTTGCGTGGTTTGTTGAGAGGTGCTTAACCTGCCGTAGGGTTAAGGCCGAGCACCAGAGACCGCATGGTAAGTTGCAGCCGTTGGAGGTTCCCGAATGGAAGTGGGAACAGATCACCATGGATTTTATCACAAAATTGCCAAGGACTGCTAGGGGAGTTGATGCAATTTGGGTGATTGTGGACAGGTTGACGAAGAGCGCCCACTTCCTTGCTATTAGTGAGAGCTCCTCCGCAGAGAAGTTAGCAGAGATGTACGTGAGGGAAGTGGTATCTCGGCATGGGGTGCCGATCTCGATTGTCTCAGACCGGGATGTACGTTTCACTTTTCATGAGGAGTTGGGTACTAGGCTGCATTTTAGTACCGCATATCACCCCCAGACAGACGGACAGAGTGAGCGGACGATTCATACGCTCGAGGATATGCTCCAGGCATGTGTGTTGGATTTCGGGGGGAGTTGGGATACGTACTTTCCCTTGCCAGAGTTTTCCTACAACAACAGCCATCATTCGAGCATTGGTATGCCGCCCTTTGAGCTGTTGTATGGGAGGAGGTGTCAGACCCCCATTTGATGGGGAGAGGTCGGACAGCGTGTGATGGGCAGTACATAGATCGTGCTTCAGACGACAGAGCAGATCCAGCAGGTCAGACAGAGGTTGTTGACCGCTCAGAGTCGTCAGAAGAGTTATGCGGACAGACGCCGGTCCGAGCATGAGTTTCAGGTCGGCGACTTTGTGCTCCTGAAGGTCTCTCCTTGGAAAGGAGTGATTCGATTCAGGAAGAGGGGCAAGTTGGGGCCCCGATATATTGGTCCATTCCGGGTGATCGCGAGGGTAGGCAGGGTAGCCTACCATTTGGAATTGCCAGCAGAGTTAGGGCAGATTCACGACACTTTCCACGTGTCGCAATTGCGGAAGTGTATAGCCGATGAGTCGATAGTGGTTCCATTAGAGGATATTCAGGTGGATGCGAGGCTGAATTATGCTGAGAGACCAGTGGCAATCAGATATTGGAAAATCAAGGTTCTGAGGAACAAGGAGGTACCCTTGGTTTTGGTTCAGTGGCAGCGTAGGCAGGGGTCCGAGATGACTTGGTAGCCGGAGCGTGAGATGCGTGAGCAGCATCCGGAGTTATTTGCAGAGCGAGACTTCGAGGGCGAAGTCTAGTTCTAGTGGGGGAGAATTGTAACAGCCCGGATTCCTAGGTATTATTCATTCTTATAATTTTGGTGATTTGTGAGGAGACTCGGCGAGTTGGAGCTCAAACTCGCCGAGTATGATCGTGGCTATGGGCACGGGTTCGCGTCTGGACTCGGCGAGTCCAAAAGTGGACTCGGCGAGTCCACGCTGTTTAATAAAACCCTAATTCCTCGGGTTTGGAGCCTATTTAAGGGCACTTATAGCCTCCCATTGCGGCTACCAGTCCCTTGAGAGAACCCTAAGAGAGCTAAATCGTTTTGGGAGAGAGGAAGTCACTTTTGGGCCTTTGTATTCCTTGTTTAGCAAGAAGAAGGTGGCAAGAGCAAGGAGGAGGTGAGATTCATGCAGATCCAGAGTCCAGAGGCTTCATTTTGAGGTAATAGTTCGAACCTCCTTCAGTTTTAGGGTTGATCTGTAGAGTTAGGGTTTTCTAACCCCTTTGGATAGTGATTATGTGAAGCAAATGGTCCCTCTTCGAGTTTGTGCCTTGGATCTGGACTCAAAGAGGTCCAGAGGCCCTAACCCTTGGAGCTTTTTGGGTTATTATGGAGTTATTGGACCTAGGTTGTCATTTTTGGGACCAAATCTCCTTTTGATGCCTTGTGGGGGTTATACAAGCATCAAGTTTCAAACTTTACGTGACATTCATGCTTGGGAAGGCCAGATCTATGGTTTGGGGAAGCAGATCTGACCTCAGAAGGTCAATAGAGTTTGTGCATGGCATGAACTCACCGAGTTGTTCTTGAGACTCGGCGAGTAGGGTTGGGGTTTCACGTAAATTGTTCAGCGAGTAGACTCGTCGTGTTGGGGGATGACCCAGTGAGTCAGGGAGAGTCAATAGGGGGATGAGTCAAGCCGGAACTCGCCGAGTTGTTCTTTAAACTCGGCGAGTTGAGTCGTGGTGGCCTCGCAATTCATGCCAGGTGGAACTCGTCGGGTTAGGGAAGTACTCGACGTGTCACGAGAGGATCCGAGGGAGTCAGTGAACACCTATAGACTCGCCGAGTCGCTCTAGTGCACTCGCCGAGTCCGGTCAAAGTTGAACGTTGACCATTGACCAGAGTTGACCAGTGTTGACTTGATAGGGTTAGTCAACCTTAGTTGTGAAAGTGTTAATTAGAGATATATTGTGTTATAGGAGGATTATAGCTCGGGGGGATCGAGCGCGAGTGATTTCCGGGGTTTGCGAGTTATCGAGATACGCAAGGTGAGTCTTCTCACTATACTTTACCTTAAGTAGTTAACCAGAGTTATGTGACAGAGTATTTGTATGCTATATGTATTTTATGTGTTGTACGACATTATTTCTATGTGATTTATGCTGTGCATGTTTATAGAGTTGGAACCGGAAGGTTCACAGAGATAGAACCAGAGGGTTCACAGAGTAGGGTCCACGGACCCACATAGTTATAGCCTCGAGTGGCTAATATGTGTTATGTGTGGTATTTTGGGGAACTCACTAAGCTTTGTGCTTACAGTGTTTGATGTTATTTGTTTCAGGTACTAGTGATGACCGTGGGAAGGCGCCGACTTGATCAGTACACACACACAAAATTTTTATGTTATGAGATCTTGGGATATTTATATGGCATGGATTGATCTTCAAACATTGATCTTTTTATGAATATTAAATGAATTATGTTTTTATAAAATGCGAAAAATTGTTTTGAAATTTACGGTGTTACAGCCCCTACCCCCGCATCGAGAAGACCATATCATGGAAACCTCCCGATTTGCAACAAGTGCAACTACCATTATCAGGGAGTCCGCCGGGAATTTCATTGCAAAAGGTGCAACAAGAAGGGGCATACCTCCTTCTACTGTAGGGCCCCATCCCCACGCCTCACTCCAACCCCCAATCCAGAAGTAAGTCCCATATGGCACACATGCGGTGAAACGGGACACTTCAAGAGGAATTGCCCAACAGAGAAGAATAGCGGAGGACCATGAGGAGTTTAACAACTAGACATGAAAGGGACAACAAGGAACCCTATGGAGATTTTTGGTATGTTCCCAATCCTCAGTCTAACTTAGTATAAATGTAAGGCTGTGTGTAATGAAGATTCTGCACGTTTAGAGTGGGTAGTTCTGCCTTAATTCTTGTTTCTTATCTAACTGTGGATTTAGGGCATCACCACTCAGTCTGCAATATTTTCAATATTAAATTATGTACAACTAGGCTACATCAAACCATCATAGAGAGGTCTAATAGAAATTAGACTATGAAATCTCATCGTTTATACCAACGCACTCGTATTGCTAGGGTACCCAAAAATTCTGAACGAGATAACCACATTAGTAATACCAAGAACGAAATTGGTTACATTACAAACGTGTACATAGAACACACTATCATTTCGAACAACCATCCCTTTTAGATCAATCCAACATTATTACAATAAGGAACCCAACGGTGTCAATTGACATGGGTTGATTTGATCCTCACCATACAAAATTCATGTGCCAATGAGGATTTTCTCCTTAACCAATCGATTAATGAAACCCCTACAACTTGTAATGACAATCCTCGAATTATCTCGGGCATCTAGACCCTTAGGTACCCGTGTAAGTAATACCAAACTCTTTCTTAGCCCTTAATAGGGATAAGAAACAAGGAGAAAAGGATACCGAGGGTAACTTAGAGATTTATAACCCCCCTAAGATGTTTCCAAAGCCCTTTCAGAAATATCACCTACATGCCAAGTTGAGTTCGGAGATCGACTCAACTCATGGATCCATTCTCCTAGCCAGACCACTGAGACCACTTAGCACCAGCATAAAACCGAAGGTATCTGGTCGATGGAACGACCTAGTAAGTATGAGGTTATCAAACCCAGACTTGAACCTTAGAGAACGCCTATCCAACACATAAATAGGAATAAGCTAAGTGTCCATAGGACCACTGACTACTAAGAATCAAACGAAACCCTCCTCAATGATGGATATCCCCTATCCCGAATTGAAGACTTATTCGACCTGCCCTCAGAACAAGAAAAGATCGACCTCCCACTAGTTCATGATCATGTAGTAAAAACCTCCCATGCCAACTTAAGATGTATGATGCCAATTATACCGCATGAAACTTTAACTTTAGTAACAATAGTGTTCGCCTTAAGGTGTAACGACCAAAAATTTGAGCCAATTTTTAAACATTTTATTTCATTCAAAGCCATTAAGCTCATACATTTGTTTTCAAAATAGTTTAAACATCAGAGCATTTCCCAGAACCATATCACATAAGTCATAAAACATGAGGAGCGGTACGATCACGCCTTCACCTTGCCACGGTCTCTTGAAGTACCCGAAACAATACACTGAAACTGTAAGCCCGAAAGCTTAGTGAGTTACCCCCAAAATACCAACCACAATAACATACACATAACATATCATATCATAAATAGAACAACCATGCATATCAAGTCTACAGTGTGACTGGTCCGCCTGCACCAGGCTTTCAGTCCACCCGGTCCACTCTCTCCCCGAGTCTACAATATGACTGGTCCGCCCGCACCGGGCCTTCAGTCTGTCTGGTCCACTCTCTGAGCCTCAGCACGTCTGGTCCGCCCTCTTGGGACCTTCAGCCTATCCGGACCGCTCGCCGGGCCTTCGGTCTAACCGGTCCGCCCTGGGTATGTTGGCCTAGAGCACAAAGCAGGACCCGCCTCAACCCAACCCCAGTCCAACAACCATGTGCACATAAGCATATAATCATATAGCAATTCACAACTAATCAACCGATCTAGCAGATCACATAACATAGCAACATCCTAACCACGATACCGACCTTAACTAGGTCTCTAACATAGCATCATCCTATATACTAGGATACCAACCTTACCCAGGACTCTAACATAGCATCATCCTATATACCAGGATACCGACCTTAACCAGGTCTCTAACACATACCATCCTAACTACCAGGATGCAGACATAGCAAAGCAATAACATAACACACAACTACCCGGATTCCTATCTGATAAAGGGCCGACCTTGGTGCCTTAGACCCTGTCGATATAGGGAGGATAACTCACCTGCAATTGCCTACTGAAGAATAAGATTACGCTGCTCCGACCACCGACACAAACTCCACCACTGAACATTACCAAATAACCAATCCAATAAATACCAATAATTACCAAAATACCTCTGGAAGACAACTGGTCAACCCTTCGTCAAAGTCAAAGTCCTCAGTCAAAGTCAACCTTCCTGGTTGACCCTACTCGTCGAGTTAACCCATTGACTCGTCGAGTTTCTATGCTCAGAACTCCCCAATCCATGAATCAACTCGCCGAGTCACCCCAAGACTCGTCGAGTTCAACAAGCTCTGAGTCCCTTCCTGCTCAACTCACCGAGGCATCCCTCGACTCACCGATTCACAGCTCAACCAGAAAAGGTTAGGACTTCACGACCAGACTCGCCGAGTCCAAGAACAGACTCGCCGAGTTGTTCTTCCAACTCGCCGAGTCCAAACGTGACATCTTCATTCAGACGATTTCTGGCCATTCCATTGCTTCCAATACATAAATATGGACTCCTAGGGTCAGATTCACACGTAAAGTTTCCAACTTTACGTGCATGCAAGGCTCAACAAGCTCCAACAAGCTAAAAATGAAGGTTTAAGGCAAGGACACTCTCAATCACTCCCCAAAGCTATCACTTTCCGATCTGATGGCTCCAAACCAACCTAGATCTGAAGTTGCAACCTCAGATCTAGTCTCTATGCCCGAAATAGATCCCAACCATGCTAAAGAACCCCAAATCACACACCATGGATGGAATAACAAGGAAATAGCTTAAGGTAAGGTCCTCTTACCTTAGAGATGAGTCTAAACTAATGTAGAGTGCAGATCCACAATCTCTCTTGATGCTATCCTCAAATTCCTCCAAAATTCTCTTCACCAATTTCTTCTTCCAAGCTTCAATCTTCTCAACAATGGAGTCTCTCACGATTAGGGTTCCTCTGGAACACTCAGGGAAGATAGAGGTTTAGATGAAGGCATACTATTCTTTAAATAGGGTGCAAACCCTAGAAATTAGGGTTTCTCATTCCAGCACGGACTCGTCGAGTCCAGCCTCCGACTCGGCGAGTCCGATCACTTAACATGTGCCTGGCACACGCTTAGACTCGACGAGTTGCAGCTCCCACTCGCCGAGTTCCTCTTTTCCAAACTTACACTTTACCCCCTGAACTCTTGTTTCTGACTTGGGATGTTACATAAGGTTTAGAGGCACTACTTTTGGGGCGTGAATAACGTGATCCTCATTAACCATGACCATCCTTTCATTTCACCATATAGGTCGCAAAGCCAAAATACCTCTGTGTTGGGTTGAGATGACCAACACCCAACTATCCAAAGGAGCAAGGTCAAGGGCCGATAGCAAAGGTCCACTAGATCACTAAGCAAGGACATAAATTCTCCTAGGAACGAAAAGGCTAGACAAAACCAAGATACCCCGCATCTTTTCCGTATTATATGAGAGCTGCTTTAGGATGAATTTCGGGAGGAAATTCCCTTTAACGGGGGATGATGTCACAACTAGCAAAATTATGTTTAAATGTGAATTCCTATACAATATAACCTCCTTGCGTAACCTTACAACATCTCATCTAGCGAACTTCAAAAATTTAATGCCATTAAGATTCTACTTTTATACATTGACATTTAGGTCGAAACAATCTCATAGAAGCCCGAAACTCGATCCATAAACCCAAGTCCAATCACTTTTGGGCCTTAAACACAAATTCTCAATCCAAAAACCCTAATTGCACCAAAAACCCCTAGTAAGCATCAATGAGCCAAAACCTTCATTGGGCCAAGCCAAATCAAGCCCACAAATATTTTTTTGGGCCAACCTTGGGCCGAGAGCCCCTTGGGTTGGTTCGGGTGGGGTAGTAAAAGAAGAAGAAGAAGAAGAAGAAGAAAGAAAGAAAGAGAAAGAGAAAATGGTGCATTTTCTATGCATGCCACCACAACTTTACCCCCATGCCTCCAAGCTCTTACCCATTATGTATCTAGGCTTGAGTAATTGTCCAACATACTTCCATACATCTCTCTCCCCTCTCCTCCCTTAATTTGGCCAAACGCCCCATTTTTCTTTCCCCCACTACTTTCATCCAACTCATTTACTCTCCTTACTCTTAAGAACAATTTCGTGGGTGTGTGTGCATGTGTTAGTTTCGAAGAGATCTTCTTCAAAGGTTAACAAATTTGGTAAGTTGTAGACTAAAAATTAAATGTTGTACTTCAAGATATGCTAAGATCCTTCCCTTACACTTCATTTTCATGATTTTAGACCTTAGAACCAAGTCCATTTTGAGATCTCACCAAAAAAAATCAAGCTATGTTCAAAGTTTCATCCTCTTCTTCATCTACATCTCAAAAACCCCAAGGTAAGCTTCATACCCCCATATCTTTCATATTTTTCATGTTTTCGGGGGGAGGATGCAAGTCAAGTCTCGTGTAACCGCTGGATATTTGCATGTACCATTGTGTTATGTGTTTAAATTTTGGATCTTTACTTAAACATGTAGTTTATCACTTATAATCTTAATAAAAACCATGAGAAAAGTATGTTTAGTCTTATATATTACATGTAGGCGGTGTTTGGCTTATCTTTTCGAGAGGTAAAAGTCCTTTTTGGAAAAGATAAAATGTAAAAGATGTTTGGTAAAATGATTTTAAAAGCTACTTTTGGATTTTTGATATAAGAAAAACTGACTTTTTGGAAAAGTCGGGAAAACAAGACTTTTTGTAAGTTTTCCAAAAATGACTTTTGCCTCTCAAAAAGATAAGCCAAACAACCCCGTAAACTTGTATATCTGGGATAATACACTAAAAATAGCAAAAATAAGTGTTGTGTTCAAACATGTATAACCTAAATTCAAAAATTAGCTTTTAATAGAAACGTTTTGGGCTAATTATGGACTGGTTTGACCCCCTTTACGGTTTTATTTTTCAAAACTGTTTTACATGCAAAAATTTTAGGTTTATATACCTTTAAAATGACTACTCTCACGCGTTCATACAATTTTTCGACAATTTTTGGCGATTTTTACAAAACTGCCTATCATTTTAGGAATGATTTCGGACCAGTCTGTGAAGATGAACATTTTCACACTAGTTTGAGGCCATTAAAAAACTTAATAAATTTTTTGAATAAAGTAGAATCATTTTCCAAACTCTCAGAGTTTACAGAACATAATTTTGACTAACGACGATTTTTCTATAATTTAAAAAAAAACAGGGACAGAAAGGTCAAAAACGTGTAATTATTTTTTCATGCTAAAAGCTCTTATACCTGTGTTAAATGCAAGCTGGTATAACTTATATATACTTTTAAAACATCTATACATGTCAACTTATATGTATTCTTTTGTTTATTAGGCCTGGAAAATTAATGTACATGTTTAGTGGACCTTAGTGTCATTTTACATGTTTAGTGGGCCTTAGTGTCCTTTTACATGTTTAGTGAGCCTTAGTTGTCCTTTTACATATTTAGTGAGCCTTAGTTGTCATTTCACATGTGTATTAGGCCTGGGATATACATTCATATTTCTTTTGAGCCTGAAAATAATATACATGTTCAATGGGCCTTAGTTCTCCACCTACATGTTTATTGGGCCTGGAATATACCTTATATGTTTTTCTTTCTTTTTCCGCGTAAATTCGATTAAGGATCTAGTGAGACGTGTCGGTTGACACCTATTGAGTGTACAATCATAGCATGTAGTTATAACCAGAGTCTCCTGGAGGGAGAGCGGGAGTTTGTGCATAGATCTATACCGGGGTGACACCCCACACCTGAGTTGTTCGCTACAGTTAGACAAGATCAGTCTATGGTGACAAAAACTGTATCTTATTCCGTCAGTGTCCAAAAATCGTCATGAAAAGCAAAATTGTCATTATCTAGTATGGTTATAACGGCTCACTCAGAGGAATTAACGTTATAACATTTATGGGAAACCTTCTTTTTGGATAAAACGGTAACCTATACGTGCTGGTACTCAACCTCGGGGTTGAGATTCCAGCATTCTCTTACGCCGACAACATCGGGTTGTCTGGGGTCATTCTCTTTCTATGCTCGCAAAGATTAACACACATGCATTAATATAAGATCGGACACAAATATTTTCAAACCATTTCTTTTTAGTAATTATCGGATTTTCTAGGAATATTCGCTTGGCTTTTTCAAAAAAAAGATAACCTAGGACAGGCATGCATATATTCGCAGTTTTAGAACGAGACTTACAAATTATTTTTATAGAAATATCGGATTTCTGAAAGCACTATGAGAACTACTCTAAACTAGTACACAACCATTTTATACAAAAATGCTTATGAACTCACCAACTTTTTAGTTGACGCTTTTCAAAATGACTCTTATTCTTAGGGATCTGTAGCAGGTAATAAGCTTGGCTATGAGATGAAGTGGTACGACTTTAAGAAATTTTACTTTTCTTACTTTTGTGTAACTGATGAACAAGTTCAATATGTAAACTATGTAAGTGTGTATTTCCAATGTATGATGTTTGGTTGCTACATTTCATTCATATTCAATTGTTATGATACTGAACATGAAGTCATCATCCCCCGGACGTTTCCACCGTCCCAGTTCAGGGGTGTGACACATACCTTTGGAGTTGATTACAGGAGTAGAAGAAGAAAAATCAGAGTTTTTGAGAAGAATCGCCAAAAGCTTTAGTTTAATGTGAAAAGTAAAAAAGATAAACCGGGGTAAGAAGATAAAGCTTGAGTTTAATGTGACACATACCTTTGGAGTTGATTACACATGGCGTTCCGGACGAACTCCGAATACGGAAGCACGATCAGTAAAATGAGAAGATCACAATGTGAATGCAATGAGAAAATAATAAAGTACTGTAGTGTTGTATTATAGTGACTACTGTTGTTCTAACTACTTTAAGCCAATTGTTAATTAAGGTATAATGTGATATGATTGTAACCATGCTTGATCGATTAGTAAAACACGACGCTCTAAGACGTCGAAATGGTATGACATTCGTCACCCGTAGACCTGCAGGTCCCACTGTAGCTAGCAGCAAGGTGTAGGACGGTCAGTCCCGTATAGATCTATACACAAATTCACGCTCTCCTTCCAGGAGACTCTTGTTACAAAACAAGCCATAGCAGTGATGCCATGCCCCGAAGAGGTGACTCACATTTATGTTATAGTATTCTTGTATATGTATTGTATGTACTAGTGTTGTGTATCTTCTCTCTGTCTAGTATGTAGTATGTTCTCTTTGTTTCTCATCATATTATGTTCTCTTGTATAGTATAGTGTATTGTATGTTTTGTTAGTTTCTCATTATAGTATATTCGTTCTGTTTCTCATAATAGTATATTCTCTTAGTTTCTCATCATAGTATGTATTGACTCATGTATGAACTAACTCTTTGTATGTTTCATTGTACTAGAAATAGTGAGTAGTGACTTCCTAAACTATACCTATTATAGTTTACTAGTAGAGTTGTTTGTATAACTGAGTGTGTTGAACTGAGGTAAAAGCTTTTATGTCTATACATATATACACAATATATAACTAAGGATCAAACGACACTCAGACAAACAATAGGGTACTCTAAGTCCACAACCAAACAAGGAACAAGAAATAAAGTGAGTTATCAGTCCTAAGTCCTTCCAACCTTACTTATATAACTATATATGCATTTGACATTGTTTTGACAATATATAAATTTAACAGATTTAAAAGAAAAGGTTTAACATATAAGAACCAGTTTGATAATGAGTTTAGTATGTAAAAGAGTTTAGTAATCATTTTGAAGTAGTTTGTTTGATAAAACAGTTAAAAGTATAGTAAATCCATTTGTCTGGTAGTTATTAATCACATGTGATTGATATAATAACTATAATGTTTCAACTTTTATCCCCCCATAAAAGCACTTAAAATCATTTAATAGATAGATTAAGGGGTATGAACTAACCTGTAGTGAGTGGTTTGGATGAACGAGTGGTATAAGATGCTAATTTCAAAATGAAGACTTGAGCATACACACGGATCCTGTTTATCATATAATGATACACATATGTATATAATTAGTGTTTAAACAACTAATTATACAAGTAAGGACACCCTAGGTCATAGAAAACACTTAGATTCAAGTGCTAGAAGTACAAAGGGTTGCATAGAATGGGTGATGGCCACACATAGGAGTGTAAGGCCAGAATATTGTGTCTCATGGGTGTGTACAACCAGAGTGTACGGCCCAAGTGAGTATATAGCCGTAAACTCATGGTGAAACATGCCATTTTGTGTTTCCAAGCCTTAGGAATGTTCTAGGGAAGGTGTTTTGACCATTGCTTAGCCGAAATGGAGGTTTGATGCTATTTTGGGCCTTTAAAAGGGTGTGTACTGCCACACAAGGAGTGTACGGCCGTACATCCTTGATATTCATTTAAAAATGGTCAAACGTGTATTCCAAGTCTCTATCTTGCATTCACTAAGTGTTCTTGATCAAGTGCTAGCCTAGACCATGAGTTTTAAGGCCTTTAAGCACCAAATGGTGGGGTGTACGACCACATGGGGTGTGTACGGCCGTACACTCCTCATTGATCATCTTTTTGACGTTTTCTAAGGAGTAAATCAGTAAATAATATGTATGAGGAGTGGTACTTACGATATAAAAGTCTTTAGGGGTGTTTGTGGCCCAAAAACTTAGTAGGTGTTCTTGATGAATACTTGAAAATCTAAACAAAATGAGTAGTTTAATGGATGAGATGGTAAATATTTACTAGATAGAGTAATGAATCATCAAATAGATAGAGGAAAACACTTACAACTTGAAGATTTGAAGGCAAAATCCGATGATACTTGAGAGAGAAGTGATTTTCGGCCTTAAGAGTGTGAAAAGAGATGAAAGGAGGCTAACACTCTCATTTATACATGAAGAGTGTACGGCCAGAAAGGGGTGTACGGTCGTACACTCCTTAAGTTGGAGTGTTTGGCCAATTTTTGAAGTATTGAACTTGTGGGACTTATTTCTAAACCTTAACTTTGAAGGTACAAGGCCTAGAACACTCTAATTAACTCTAATCAACGATAGAAGATAGCAAAAATGAGTCTGAACTTGATTGATTTGAATAAGTGTACAAGATAGAAATTTCGGGTTTTCACAACTAAAAAGTATAGAATTCCCTAATCGCTTGCAATCTCGATACCCATGCAAAAAGTGAAACCAAGCAATGCGTATGATCAGAAATTCCTTCAAATAACAAAAACCTTCCTGACAAGTGACATGATATCAATGAAAATAAAATAACACTGCAAAATAAGAACAAATAAAGAATAATAAAATAAACTAAATCAATTGAAAACCTTCCCCGACAATGATGACAAAAACTTGATGTGTATATTTAATGCACTAGTTTTTAATTTATAATTCCTAGTTTATCGTATCTAAACTAAACCTTACAGACAGTGTACCCGATCGAGTATAGTATAATTTTGATAAGAAAGGGTGTCAAACTCAAAGGGAATAGTAATGAAATTAATTACATGTGACCATTTAGTGAACATGGTCATGTTCAACGTAATTACATGTCTTCAACAGATACCCAACAATATTAATAAACTTTAAACTGTGTGACTATTTATTAGTAAAACACCACACTGAAACAACCTGCATGTCGCAATTTGGTGATATATTGTCACCACAATTACTAAATAAATGTGTCTAATGAAAGTTTAATGTCATAATATTGGATAAAATGATTGATTTTAACAACAAAATTCCCTACCCAATAATCACACTTTTATAATACGACAACACTTTTTCATATCATACAGACACTATATTTTAAAGTGACCATAAGACCCATACGATGGTGTCACCTTCTGTCACACTTTCAGGGAAAAAATAAATGTCACTGTATGCATATGATCACACTTTTATGGTGTATCGTTAGGTTATTTTTGTACTAGTGTTTTTTCTGAAACATGTAACGCGTACAACGATGTAACTATTTTCAAATTATAATTATGACGGTTGTGTTTGCTTTGATAACTTTTATTTAATTGTGATGATACTGTACATGAAGTCATTCACCCCAAACGTTTCCACCGTTTCTCGGATAGGGGGTGTGACATATTGGATACAGGATGGATGTTCCCACTTCCATTCAGGTATCTCCGGTTGTTGAAGTAAACCTGATGGTTTCTGGTATTCGACCTTAACCTTTGCGCAAGTAAGGCATTTACTCATGAAGGTAGCAATCTATGCTTTCATGTTAGGCCACCAGTATAACTTTTTAAGATCCAGATACATCTTATTCGAAGCTGGGTAGACGGAATATCGAGTGTTGTGCGCTTCGGTCATTACCATGTCTCTGAAACCACCGTGTTTCAGTGTCCAGATCCGATCCATGAAATATAAGGCTCTGCCACCCTTAACTTCCATGTTCTTATCCATCCCTCTCAGAGATTCACTCGCCACATTTTCAGGTTTCAAAGCTTCTAGCTGAGCCTCCTTAATTTGTGTGGACAAGTGTGAATGGATGGACATAGTCAATGATTTGAACCTACGACCAAAGTATTCTTTCCGACTTAGGGCGTCAGCTACTACATTGGCCTTGCTAGGATGATCACGAATTTCGCATTCGTAATCACTAAGTAGCTCGACCCACCGTCGTTGTCTCATGTTGAGCTCCTTCGGGTCGAATATATGTTGAAGGCTTTTGTGGTCTGTAAAGATAGTGCTTTTCGTACCATACAGGTAGTGTCTCCAAATCTTCAGAGCAAACACAACTGCTCCCAACTCAAGATCATGTGTGGTGTATTTGACCGCGTGTGTCTTCAGCTGTTGTAGAGGTTAAATTGTAAAAGTCGAATTGTGTGTTTGTTTAGTTTCGCATTTTAAGTTATTTTACTAAGTCAGTTTTATGCGAAGCGTATTGTAATAGACTTAGTATATTTTTTGTACACTCAGGTTCCCTATAAATAGGGACTGAGGATAGAAGTAGAATATAACTTTTGGAACTCAAATATCCTTTCTACTTATTCTTGTAATCAGTCTTTATCAATATAAGATCTGATTAATATTTACTCTTCGTGTTCTTACTTTTCAATCACTCAAATCATAATTGCTTTCATAATCTCGATAACAATTCTCTTCAATTGGTATCAGAGCAGGATTCAAAATGCATAAATCTGATTTTCGTGTTAGAATCATTTGCTTTTTGAGTAGCAACTTTACTCAAAATTTTCCGCGCATTTTGGTTTTGAAAATCAAAATTGATCTTCAGATTTGAATTGATTCTGTCTTTGAATTGTTTAGTCGAGTAATCGATTAGCGATTTATGATCAATTCAGTTGATCAATTCTCAAATTCATCAAGTTTTTCAAGCTTTCTGAAAATTTCCGTGTTCATCAATGGCGAACTTCAACATGAATACAATGACTTCCTTCTCTCACTTGCTTGGTTCCTCAACCAAAATTACGATGTTAATTCCTGAATACTATGATCAGTGGGCTGATAGAATGGAGGATTACTTAAATGGAATTGATGAAGAACTTTGGAATTGTATTGATGGAACAGTGCAAGCTCCTGCTAATGTTCAACCAATTGGACCATCTACTACATCTGCTGAAGTTGCTGAACAACAAAAACGTTTGAAGAATAATGAAAAGAGGTGCATGAGGGAACTAAGAGATGCTCTACCTCCTGTGGTTTACAATTACATACGTAGTTGTAAAACAGCCAAGGAGATCTGGAACACTCTAAAAGAGAAGTATCAAGGTAGCGAAAAGAAGAAGATCAACTCTGTGAAGCAATGTCTAGTTGAACTGAAGGAATTCAGACAAAAGGATGCTGAAACTCTTGAAAATTACTATGATCGTCTGAATGAGCCTGTGTTTCACTGCAATAGGTATGGAATCACTAGGTCTCTCATGGAGTTCAATTTAACTTTCATCATGGGTCTTCGCAAGGAATGTTGAAGCGTAAGTATGATGATTAAGAATCAACAGAGTTTTGATACAACTCACTTGAATGATCTCTACAATCAGCTGAAAACACATGGAAGTGAAGTTTCAGAAATGTATGAAGAATCAAAACAGAGTATTGGAGGTCCTTTGGCTCTTATTTCAAAGGTATCAGAAGTTGATGTTAATGAAAAAGATGGTTCAGTTAATGAAGGATTTTTGATGAACTCTGATGATGAAGCTGTGGCATTCTACTCAAATAACAGAGTTAAGAAATTTTTCAAAAAGCCTTTTAATACAAAAGGAAAGGCTAGTGATGCGAAGAGTGGAGTCACAAAAACTGGAGGAGAGGAGAGGAAGAAAATGGAGAAAACTGATGAGAAACAAAAAGATGCGAAAAAAGTGAAGAAGCTGAAAGCTGACTCAGGAATTTATTGTCACTACTGCAATGGTGCGAATCACTTCGCATCCGATTGCATGTTGCGAAAGAAAGAAGAGAAGAAGGAAAAAGTTAAAGACGAAGCATACTATTCGGAAAAGATTGAAGAGTTGTGCGCTAAGACAAAAGGAGTGTCTCTAGTTGCGAAGGGTGAATCTGATGATGAAGAGAGTGGAACGTATCAGATCTGGTCTTCAGGATCTGATGACGAAGAAATGAGGCATCCTACACATGGAGCTATGTTCATAATTTTTGAAGATTGCGAAGAGGATATTTCAGTAAGGTGCTTCGTATCCAAATCCATGGACAAATCACCCATGCCCACCAAGGTACGTGCTATACTTGAATCTTTTAATATTCCTTTATCTGCTTATGATGCTGAAATCACTTCATTTGATGATACTGTGGCTTATTTTGATTCTGTTATTGTGTCTTCTAGTATTGAAGCTCAAAATTTAAATATGCAACTAGGTGAGACACGAAGAGAATTAGAAATAAAAAGGAGCAGAGTAGAAAAACTTGAAATGCAGATCAAAAATGTAAATTATGATAGGAATAATCTTACAAATTATGTTAGGTTGTTGCTAGCACAAAGGAACATATATTGTAATTCTGCCAAACGATTGTATGAAAAATTAACTGCTTTACATCATTCTTCTGACATTATCAAAGAACAACATAGGAAACTTTTACCTTTTCTTGAATATGAACGTGAAAAAGTTGATGTTGTTTCTGATGATTGCGAAAGTACAATTGCTCAATTTGACAAAATACCTGATGATAGATATGCATATGGTATTGTCAAAATTGATGAATTCCTGAATGCGGATGAGTTGGTTAACATTGTCAATGAAAGTTTGACAAAGACTGAACAAGTGAAAATCTTAAAGAAAACCGAAACTTCAACTCTTGATTCTCAATTCTATTATGCTGATGTCAATGACAATTCAGACAATATGAGTGAGATCAGTGAAATCGAAGAGGAAGAAGAGGTTGATTGTTCTAAATTGTCAATCATTAATATCACATCTAATATCAAAGGTAAAGAAATTATAGTTGATTCGATAGTGGAGGATGAAACCGATAAACCCTATACTTCGCAACATTGTAATTTTGATAATGTGGAGGTTGAAAGCTGGAAGACTGATGAAAATGATGAAAACAAAGAAGGTGTGAAGGATTCACCTGAGACACCTCCAAGAGTTGTTGTTAATCAAGTGTTTGATGATACAAAAGAATTAGATACAATTGTAAATGAAAAAGGTGCACATTATTTGGAAACTAACACTGTGGTTTATCCAAATTTCAAATGTACAGATAACATCATTTTTCCAAATCAAGTTTGTCACAACTGGAAATGTTGAGAAAATTAAACCTGAATTCATCGAAATGGTTGAAAATGAATCAAAATTCATCAACTGTAGGTTTCTTTTCAAATCAAAGTACAAAAGAAAACAATTTAACTAACAATTCTTATGTTTTCCAAGAGCAAAAATCATCACAAAAATGGGTGGTTAAAGGTGCAAAAGCAAACAAAATTTTTGAAAAAGTTGAAAAACCAAAGGATGAAGTGAAATTAAACTCTCATGAATTCAAATTGATGGTTGGAAATTATTCAACATAAAATAATGTTTCATAAAGAAAAGCAAGAAAAGAAATCTTTTGGCAAGTTGTGTCTAATGTTAAACCAAAAGTTGAAAAAGAACAAATTTCAAAAACATCATCAAAATTTCAAAGCAAAAATAAACAAACAGGTACAAGTTTTCACAAACCAATAAATGCTGTTGACAAAATTCCATGTGTTCGCAAATATGACAACAATCGAAAATTTGAGACTTCGCAAAATTTTTTAAATAATCAAAAGTTTCAAAATGTTGGCAAATTCACGAATACTTCATCAACTTTGAAAAATTCAACTAAAAAAAAAGTGAAATTTTCACCAAAACAACCAAATTTTCCAAATCCTTCAGTCTCAAAACCGACTAAAGTTTCGTATACAAAAGGAAAATCTGATGTAAGTACGATCAATCGTTGGCTTGAAGGGAAAGGAAAACAATATCAAAGTAGGAAGTTTTCAGAGCAACAAATAAAGAACATTTGACAAGTTCGCAAATAACTCTTCCACTTCTAGTTCACCATCTCATAATTCGCAAGTTTCGGTTCAAAAATGGAAACCAGTTATCAAAGCTGCGAATGTTGTGAAGGATGAGATAACAATCAATGGAAATCCAAAACTATTGAACGACTATATTTCAATATCTAGATCTGATGATGTTGATATAATGGATTCTGTCACAAACAAAGTGAAAACATGGTTTTTAAATTCAAAGAATTTGTTTCATTCTACTAATGATGGACCCAACAAGTCTTGGGTTCCTAAATTTTTTCAATAAATGCAGGTGATGTGTGACGAGCAATATGATACAAAATGGTATATTGATAGTGCTTGCTCTCGTCATAGGACTGGAAGAAAGGAAAACTTGCGAGATTATAGAAGCTTGGAAAATGCAGGAGTAGTCAAATTTGGGAATAATCACAAATGTCAAGTGAAAGGTTATGGGAAAGTCACGAATGGACAATTCACTGTCAACAGAGTTGCTTAGGTTGAAGGTCTTCAACATAACTTGATTAGTGTGTCACAACTTGTTGTGGGTACTGGAAACCAGGTTGTATTTAATGAAGAAGGAAGTATCATTTCAAATGCGAAGACAAATAAAGTACTTCTCAAATCTAAAAGATATGGTGATATGTTTACACTGGACATCAAACCACTCGTGGGAAAACCTGCTGTGTGTTTACTATCAAAGGCATCTAATGATGTCAGCTGGCTTTGGCATAGAAGATTGTGACACTTGAACTTTCGCAATATTAGCAAACTTGTCACTGAAGATTTAGTTCGAGGTTTACCTGTACTAAAATTTGACAGTGATTCTCTGTGTGCAGCTTGCGAACAAGGAAAACAACATAGAAAAGGTCATCCGATTGTGATAGATTAAAAAATCATAGAACCATTGGAACTTCTTCACATTGAATTATGTGGATCGTCGACTGTTGCTACAATCAATAAAAAGCGGTACATTTTAGTTATTGTTGATGATTTTTCTCGATTCACATGGGTATTTTTTCTCAGGTTAAAATCTGAAGTTGCTCAGACAATGATTAAATTTATCAAAAAGATTGAACTTAGTCTGAAAAAGAGTGTTCGCAAAATTAAAAGTGATAATGGTTCGAAGTTTAAAAATCAAACTCTTGATTCTTTTCTCAAAAGCAAAGGTATTTCGCATAATTTTTCATCATCATATACTCCTCAACAAAACGGTGTTGTTGAAAGAAGAAATCGATATCTATGCGAAGCAGCCAGAACAATGTTAACATATGCGAATCTACCTCAATATCTTTGGGCTGAAGCAATTTCAACTGCATGCTTTACTCAGAATATATCATTTATTCATCGCAGATTCAATATCACTCCATATGAAATCATCAGCAATCGAAAACCTAATGTCAAATTTTTCCATGTTTTTGGTTGTAGGTGCTTCATAATGCATCTCAAAGATAATTTGACAAAGTTCCAAGCTAAAGCTGACGAAGGCATATTCTTAGGATATTCACAAAATTCAGTAGCATACAGGGTGCTAAACAAGCGAACAAGAAAAGTTGAAGAAACTTTCAATTTAACTTTTGATGATTACTATCTTAAACAAACGGATAGTAAATTTGAAAATAAATCAATACTTGTCGATTCAAATACTCAAATTGATAATTCTGAAATAAATGATTTTGATTATGACTTAATTTTCGGAGTACCTGACAGGGAAATTGATGCGGAAACTAATGCTCCTGATAATCAAACATTAGAATCCTCAAAACATACTGATGATTCGAAAATTACTACAAGGTCAATATCTTGCGAAAGTGTGCCTGATGTTCGTATGGAGGGGGAGCATACGATCAACAATGAAGACTGTCAGCCAACTTTCGAGGGGGAGAATGAAAATATGAATCATCAAGTTGAGGGAGAGCTTTCGTAAAATCAACAGGAACATCATTTTGAGGGGGAGCATCAAGATGAACATCATGTTGAGGGGGAGCATGATGAAATAGAGACAGTTAATCTTGATGAAAATGATGAGTTTCATGAACTAAATGATAATTTTTCTGTTGCAGGATCTGAAAATGAAGATATGTATGAAGATGCACCATTAGAATTAAATCCTGATTATCCACCACTTGAGAAATGGACAAGAAATCATCCAAAAGAACAGGTATTTGGAAATCCACAAGATGGTGTGTTGACAAGAGCTCAAATTTGTGCGAAAAATGAGGTACTGAATGTGAACCAAGAACTGTGTATGTTTAATGTCTTTATTTCGAAAATAGAGCCAAATACAGTAAAGGATGCTATGGAAAACTCAGATTGGGTTGTTGCTATGCAATCTGAACTGGCTGAATTTGAACGAAACAAGGTTTGGAGATTAATTCCTAAACCTTCTGATGTTTCAATTGTTGGATTAAAATGGATTTTTAAAATAAACCGAAAAAGATGGCAATATTATTCGAAATAAAGCTAGACTAGTTGTTAAAGGTTACTCGCAACAAGAAGGAATTGACTATGAAGAAACATTTTCTCCTGTTGCAAGACTCGAAGCAGTTCACATATTTTTAGCTTATGCAGCTCACAAAGACTTTGATGTTTTTCAAATGGATGTTAAGTGTGCATTTTTAAATGGACAACTTGAAGAAACAGTCTATGTTGAACAACCACAAGGATTTATAAATGATGAACATCCTGATCATGTTTACATCCTAGACAAGGAAATGTATGGATTAAAACAAGCACCAAGATCCTGGTACGCAACACTTACAAACTTCTTGAAACAATCTAAATTTAAACAAGGATCAGTAGACCCCACATTATTTCGCAAGAAAGTTGGGAATCATATAATGCTTGTTCAAATTTATGT
Organism: Lactuca serriola; assembly: GCF_051521515.1. NCBI lineage: Eukaryota > Viridiplantae > Streptophyta > Magnoliopsida > Asterales > Asteraceae > Lactuca > Lactuca serriola. The sequence continues at coordinate 252,274,191 of NC_136410.1, read as the reverse complement.
TGATGATATTATTTTTGGCTCAACTGACCCAACATTGTCAATTGAATTTGAAAATCTAATGAAGAGTCAATTTGAAATGAGTATGATGGGAAAATTAATAATTTTCTTGGATTGAACATAAGACAGAACAGGGAGGGAATTTTAATCAATCAAGAAAAATACACGAAGAACTTGCTTGAAAAATTTGGAATGACTAACATCATGAAATTGAGAGTACCAATGGCAGTGGGAACAAGATTAACTCCTTCGTTAGATGCTCCTGCTGTTGACTTAACACTTTATCGAAGCATGATAGGGTCTTTATTGTACTTAACTGCAAGTGGACCTGATATTATGTTTTCGGTATGTAATTGTGCTACATATCAAGCTAATCCCAGAGAACCTCATTTGACTGCAGTGAAAAATATTTTTCGCTATCTTAAGGGAACAGCTTCGTTAGGACTTTGGTATCCTTCGAAAACGAGAATTTTCATTCAATCTTTTTCAGATTCTGATCTAGGTGGATGTACTTTGGATAGGAAAAGTACGAGTGGTGGGTGTCAACTATTGGATGGGAATTTGGTAAGTTGGCAATCGAAGAAGCAAAATTGTGTGGCTATATCAACTGCCGAGGCTGAATACATTGCTGCTGCTGCTTGCACTTCGCAAATTATTTGGATTCAGAGTCAACTTCGTGACTACGCAATAAACCTGAAAAAGATTCCCTTGTATTGTGATTCGAAAAGTACAATTCACATTTGTCATAATCTAGTACAACATTCAAAGACAAAACACATTGCTCTTCGATATCATTTTATCAAAGATCATGTGGAAGATGGGAATATTAAAATTCATTTTGTTAAAACAACTGAACAACTTACTGATATTTTTACTAAACCTCTTGATGAAAAATCATTTGTAAGAATTTTAGCAGGTTTGGTGATGATTGATGCGAATTCAATTCCAAAATATCAAGCATGAAAGTTTCATTCATCAGTTATGAGTCAGAATTGTTCAGATGTTACTGTTCATACAGAGGCTTCGCATGGCTTCGCATCCACATTTCTTCGCATTTGCGATCATAACAACTAAGGTTAGGTTTATGATTCATTTTGTAGTTTTTATTTTTGAAAAATTAAAAATCCAAAAAGATTTTATGTTTATTCATTTTTGTTTTTGAAAAATTAAAAATCCAAAAAGATTTTATGTTTATTCATTTTTGTTTTTGAAAAATTAAAAATCCAAAAAGATTTTATTTTGTTATGTTTTTAATTTTGAAAAATTTAAAATCACAAAAATATTGTTTAGTGTGTTTTGAGTTTAGTCCAGGGCTTAATGCGAAGAGGTCATGATTATATGTTTCTATGGGAAGGTATCAATTTTTTTTTATTTGAACTAGTTAGGATGTCCCTAGAAGCATGCTGCAACATGTTGACTCAAGCCTCATATGATTCTATGTGTGAGAAAAGAAAGCCTTAATGAAATTATCACATGAAAATTTCTTCCCGAAAGGCTTGTATTCGCATAAGTAAAAAGAGCTACCTTACTCTTCTCATATGAGTTAAGAGTTTTCTATTTGGTCCACATATAACAGAAGGTACATTCGATCTAATAACCAATCTTTTTCATCTCAAAATTTCTTCACACAAATCACACACAAAGACGTATGTCCCAGAGGTCTCTGATCCAACCCATCGAGACTTAGATATACAAAAGTTCTGTGTTTATTATCTGACATCATGAGTCCGTGATGGAAGTGAAACCCAAACATCATAAACCTTGAGGAATTGACGGGGAACATAGTTCCAGATTTTAACGAAACTTTTGTATCAGTACCAAAATTTCGAAACTCCAAATCATATTCAATTCGCATGTGTGGTCTTTATCAAACATTCGCAACCCACGATGTTTGTTACCCAACAAAATCTAGTACAAAATTTTTTTTGAATATGATTTTTGTGTGAGTTTTATTCGCAAATCGTAGTCATGATAAATATTTTCAAAAGCCAACTTGTCACTGACTACACTGGTCATACAAGTAATTTCATTTACAATTTCTCACCTTATGTTAAGGTCGATATGTAATGGAACTTTAAAACCAACCCAAAAATTTACCTTTCAAAAAGAAGCCCTTTGATACTTATCAAAAAGTATTCGATTGTAATTCACGGGAAACTACACAAGCTGTTGATCATCTCTCTTGATGACTAACGAAACAACCTATGCCTGGGGTTCAACTGCATTCGTGTCAAATTGAATATTTGACATCACAGAATTCCAAATTTTTTTTAATTGTTTCTCATCTTATTTCTTTGGAACAATGCACACACGAAATCCTTGAGGTTCTGAGTAATACCAACTCAGGCTGATGATTTTGCAAATCTAGCATATGACTTCACTTTACATCCCAAAAGTGAAAGAGCCTTGCCTCCATGCGAAGGGTTTTAACGGTTCAAATTCTATAACGGGAAAATTGACAGGGTGTGTACTCAAGATGGTTGGTATTCTCTCCGGTTTTCTTGGAGATGTGATAGTTAGTTTTTGAAGAATGGTTATCTTTTACAGTCATGATTTGATTTTCAAGGTGCCACATCGGATAACATTAAATGTATCCCGCTTTAATTTCAAATCGATTTGGGTAACCTATAAATGGGGGATCAAGATCATTGTATACGGTTACGCGAACAAAACTCTCACAATCCTAAAAAGCTTCAAAATTTTTCAACTTCATCTCTTTCAAACCCTAACAATGGATGGAACTCAATCAAACACTGATGAAGTTCTCTCACAATCACTCATGAAGATCCAAAGCACCAACTATCAAGTTGATCTGAATGTCTCTTCTTATCCCAAAGGACTGAAGATGCTTATAGTTGCCTTGAAACGATCACCCCTGTCCACCGCCATGTTAATTTCTTTCTCAGTTCCGATGACATGGTTGTCATTGGCAGCTTCATCGGCTTCACACAACTACACCACTGATGTGATAACCTTCAACATGATGAACAACAAACGGGTTAAACTTACCAAGAAGATGTTCGTTGAGTTATTGAAAATCCCTAACAACCCTCCATTTTTCAAACCCATTAATTCTCAAATTATCCACATGTTCAACGAAATGGGCCATCAACCAACACTTGAGAAGATCAGTGACTTCAGAAAGTCAGGATTACCGTGTATGTGGAATTTTTTGTTTGGTATTTTTCTCAGATGCTTAATAGGACGCACAGTTGGTCTTGATAGGGGGCGTATGGAAGTTTATGCCATGGTAATGGGCTTGTACTATGATATTAGTGTGGACTATGAAACTCAGTTATGGAAGAAGTTTGTTAAGAGTCTGGAAAACATGAATTCGGAAAAAGGAATTTCATGCGCAAGGTATTGGAGCCTTATTCTGGAAAAGGTGTATGACAAAGAGGGAATTCAAGTTCCAGAGGGTGCTGATGTGGCTGAATTTTCATTATATCAATTTCCTAAGGAGGTGGAGGATGATGAAAATATTTTTACTCATGTTTCTCGCATTCCGGATGCGATGCTTCGCAAAGTATCATCCACTCACAAGGTGTTGATACGCTACATGAAGACTTTCGATCCAGTTGTGGAGACTGGAATTTTGTTAGAAGTTGCTGCCAAAACCCCAAAGAAGAAGAAGGCTACCAAGAATGATGCAACTGCTCAATCTTCGAAACAGGGTCAAGAAGAGGAGGTTCAGATAGAGGAAACCTCGCCAAAATCGAAGAAGGAAACAATACCCTCAAAATCAGGGGTATTGAAAAAGATTCGCAAGACTGAAGTGAGCAGTAAGGGGGTGACTGTTCACAATATTCCAGCTCCTGTCTCTCCAGGATCTAAGAGGCAACGTGCTCATGATGTTACGAAACAAATGCAACAAACATTGTTGAAAAAGCGAAAGCTGATAATTCGCAATGAGTCTTCAAATGAAGAGGTGGTTCCAGACACTCCACTAATTTCTACACCGGTAATCACTTCTGTTCCACCTGTGTCAAATATTCAAGTTTTGCAAATTTCCTCAGAACCACTTGAAATGGTCACTACCAAATCAGTTTCTGAGGAGGTACCTATTTTCGATACGGTTGTCAACATATCTGATACGGGGGCACCTATCACAAGCATTGAAACCACTTTGCCAATTAGCCTACCAGTCACCTTACCCATTTCTTTACCACCTGTATCATTTCCAACTACTACACTATCCACAACCTCATCCATTTTTGATAATCCTCTACAAAACCCATTTACAACCCTATTTCCCTCACAATCACCTGAAACTCCTCAACCTTCGCAACCCATGTATGATAATGAAACCGAAGGAGGAGCTTTTGGAGGAGTATTTGAAGATATTCACTTTGATTCAGAGGAGGAGGATATACCTGATCATATGCTTATGACAGGAAAGCAGTTCAAAATCCTGAATCATAAGTTGAATGCCATTATTCAGTCACAAGCTGATTTTGGCAGAATATCATCTATCTCAGCAATGGAGGTTGATGTTATGCTTAAGGCTGCTGAGAAGCGAATATTGGATAAGGTTGATCAGACAGAAAAAAATATTGAGCTTCACATTACAGCTCAAGGAAGTTCATTCAATGGAGTCGTAAAAGATTTACAAACTGTTGCAAAAGAACACCATGTTCTGTTTGTGCAGGATGTAAAGAAAGTTTGGGAGGATGTAAACTTCAAGCTTGAAGAGTTAAAGACCGAACTTGCGAAGGAGCTTCAAGATATTCATTCTCAACAGATTGAAGTTAAGAAGAGGGTTGATGTAGTTGTCTCAGACATCAACAAAATTATTGCTGCTCCTATCATTGATACGAATCATAAAGAAGATATGGCGAAGTTTGATCAGTTGATTCAAATGGTGACTGAGTTGAAGGCCTTGATTTCGCAATCTTCATCTTCGTCTATTCTTACTCCTGAATTCTTGACTCTCAAAGTAAATACTTTGGAACAAGCAATTCAGAAGGCACTGGCTCCGATTGCGAACTTCACCTCTTTACTACCAAAGAGTGCCCCACCTGCTTTCACAGGGGTGCAAGGGGGAGAGAAAAATTTAAGTAAAAAGGATGATGCGAAGACCGTGGGGAAAGTAATATCTACTCAACTCAAATCTACTCTTCCAATACTTACGATGCCAATTTCCTCAACAACAATAACCACAAGACCAATTGCCAAAGGAATATCGATTGGGGCAAAAGAAGAAAGTTCGAGTACGAAACCTCAAACTGATATTATGGGAAAAGGAAAAGGAATTTTGTACAAAAAATCGAAGGAGGAGAAGAAAGCTGAAGCAGAGGCTGAGTTGGAAAGAATGAGACAAGTCGAAAGTATTATGAGGCAAAGGGCAAGTGATCCTCCTACAATGAACAAAGGAGATCCTGCAAAGCTGTACTCTTATGAAACTATAGAGTCAAAAGTTGTGGGAAGGGAAATGTATGAATTCGAGAAGAAGCCAAAGAGAATCTATGATATTGCGAATTCAGACAATTGTCAGTTAGATTTTCCGATTAACGAAATGCTCTTCATTACAGCTCAATACAAGATTAGCGAGAAGTTTGATAATCCTAATGACTACATACACATGAAAATCAGATTTCATGCTGTATTGGGGAAGAATCCAGATGAAGTATGGTCTTTAATGAAGATCAAAAAGGTGTTAACGATCAAGAAAAATACGATGTTTGAAGACATGCTTGAAAATTTTCGTTACTTTGTTATTCGAGCTAATAACAAGCAGTATGACTTCACAATAGCTGACTTCCCTCTGATAAATTGCAATGATTTGATTCAAGTGGCTCTCATTTTGAAACATATGGAAGAGAATAAGCTCAAAGGATCTGAGACTGAAGTGTTTAAGATCGGGTTCGCACATGTCAAGACGTATATCGACAATTACTTCGATTGTTTGGCTCTAACTGATGAAGAATTGGCAACTACTTTGGGAAGGGAAGTGAACGTCCCTTGGGAAGAAACCTTAACCCAGTCAGCATTATCAAAGTATGTTGTTGGGGAAATATGCCTGAAACCTTTCGGCATGGTGTTTTCGGGAAGAGATACGAAGGGAAAGCCCAAGAAATTTTTGTTTAAGGTCTAAGAGGTTGAAAGATATAGTTCTTCGCAATATACACACTTTATTGTTCATATGAACAACTACAAGAAGAATAATGAAGGAGACAAGAAGGAGCTCAAGAAAGTGATTTCCTGGCATGGAGAAGTGCGAAAGACAATTCACTCAACTGTTCAAAGGCTTATGGACTGAATACCTTCGACTGTTTACAAAGGGAGAGATTGTAGAGGTTAAATTGTAAAAGTCGAATTGTGTGTTTCTTTAGTTTCGCATTTTTAGTTATTTTACTAAGTCAGTTTTATGCGAAGCGTATTGTAATAGACTTAGTATATTTTTTGTACACTCAGGTTCCCTATAAATAGGGACTGAGGATAGAAGTAGAATATAACTTTTGGAACTCAAATATCCTTTCTGCTTATTCTTGTAATCAGTCTTTATCAATATAAGATCTGATTAATATTTACTCTTCGTGTTCTTACTTTTCAATCACTCAAATCATAATTGCTTTCATAATCTCGATAACAATTCTCTTCAGCTGTCTTGAGGCATAAGCGATGACCTTACCTCATTGCATTACAACACAACCGAGCCCTTGATTGGATGCATCGCAATAGACCACAAAGTCTTCTATTCATTTTGGGAGGGATAGTATCGGTGCGGTGCATAAGGCTCGTTTCAGCGTTTGGAATGCCTGCTCTTGTTTCTCTTCCCAGTCAAAGGCCACACCTTTCTGGGTCAATGTCGTAAGAGGTTTTGCAATCCGCGAGAATTTTTGTATGAATCTGCGATAGTAGCTAATAGCCACCGAGGCCTAGAAATTGGCGAATTTTTGTAGGCGTCTTGGGTGCTGACCAGTTCTCAATAGCTTTAATTTTGGAAGGGTCCACGTGGATTCCTTCTTCGCTAACCACGTGTCCTAAGAAATCGACTCTTCGGATCCAAAATTCACATTTAGAGAACTTTGCGTAGAGCTTCTCTGATCGTAATGTTTCCAAGATCTGACGTAGATGCCTACTATGCTCTTCCTTACTATGAGAGTAGATAAGTATGTCATTGATGAAGACGATGACAAACTGATCCAAGTAAGGACAACACACCCTATTCATTAAGTCCATGAATACTGCAGGCGCATTAGTCAATCCGAATGGCATCACTATAAACTCGTAGTGTCCATAACGAGTTCGGAAGACTGTCTTAGGAACATCCTCCTCTAGCACTCATAATTGGTGATACCCGGATCTCAGATCTATCTTTGAAAAGTAGTTCGCCCCTTGAAGTTGGTCGAACAAATCGTCTATGCGAGGCAGAGGGTAACGATTCTTGACTGTAAGTTTGTTTAGTTCTCTGTAGTCGATGCACATACAGAATGATCCGTCTTTCTTCTTGACGAACAAGACCGGCGCTCCCCAGGGTGAGAATCTTGTTCTTATAAAGCCCTTGTTGAGCAGTTCGTTAAGTTGACCGGACAGTTCTTGCATCTCCGCAAGCGCTAGACGATAGGGCGATTTGGCTACTGGGGTAGCCCCTGGAACTATGTCGATTATGAACTCGAATTGACGTTGCGGAGGTAATCCTGGTAGTTCTTCTGGAAAGATGTCGGGAAAGTTGCGTACTACTAGAATGTTCTTTAGGTCCTTCATTTCCTGTCTCATATCGACAACGTAAGCAAGGAATGCACGATATTCCTTACGTAGGTACTTCTGGGCTTGAATACTTGAGATGATACGAAGGCTCGTGTCGGGTTTGTTGCCATAGACTACAAGAGTTTCGCCAGACGGAAAATTAAGGCCAACAACCTTTTCATAACACATGATGTCGGCACGATGCAGGCTCAACCAATGCATGCTGATAATGACGTCGAAAGTTTTAATTGAGACCGACATGAGGTCGATTGAAAATGAATGGCTATCTAGAGTTAGAATACATCCTATGTATATACTGATAGTGCTCTCAGTCTTTCCGTTAGCCATTTTTACAGTGAGCGGTTCTTTAAGTGTTCGTGATTTTTGCTTAAGTAAATGAGCAAATTTTTGGTTCACGAAACTCCTCTCCGCTCCACTATCAAACAGAATGCATGCATAAGAGTTATCGAGGAGAAACGTACCAGTGACCACTATGGGGTCGGCAACAACTTCCTCGTGGCCAATAGCTAAAACTCTTCCTACTCCACCGATATTCCCTGCCTTCGGACAATTTCTTTTGTAGTGGCCCACCTCGCCACAACCGTAGCAAGCTTGGCCCACACCAGCGCCAGGAACATGGTTGATTGGCCTTGCCAGAGATTTGCAGAAACGGGCAGTGTGCCCCTTCCTGTTGCAGTTAGAACACGACATTTCCCGACAGGCTCCAGTATGGTGGAAGTTGCATTTGTTGCACTTCGGCAAACTCCCTGCGTACTGCTTTACTAGAATAGCAGCGACAGGTGCTATGCAACATGAACCGCCACGACCTGCTGCTTTTTGGTAGCTTTCTGTGCAATGTTCTTCTTCTTCTTGTCATCCGAGAACTTCCGCTGGTTATCAGCGGTTTTGGAGGGTTCTGAGATGGCTAGGGTTGTTGTTGTTCACGGGGTACGAACCCCATGGTCAATGAACCGTTGTGCCAATCGGTTGGCACTATCGAAGGTAGCGGGGTTTGAAGCGAGTACATTCCCCTGAAATGGAGGCACCAGCCCCCATATATACCTCTCCACCTTCTTTGCTTCAGAAGGGACCATTCCCGGACATAGCACTACCAGATCGCTGAATCTGGAAGTGTAAGAAACTATGCCAGAGCCCTTCATGGTTAGGCTCCAGAGCTCATGCTCCAGTTTTTGAACTTCGCCCCTTGGGTAGTATTCTTCGATCATGAGCTCCTTCAGAGCTTCCCAGCATATAACATTTTCCACTATAAGAGATAGTGACTTGACATGGCTATTCCACCATGTCAGAGCTCAGTCCGCGAAGGTGCATGCGGCACATTTGACCTTGCTCCCTTCCGGACAGGAGCTGATCTCAAAGATCGACTCCATCTTCTTGAACCATTTCTAGAGGGCAATGATTCCACCAGTTCCATTGAAGGCCCTGGGTTTGCAGCTGGTGAAGTCCATGTACGAGCACTCCCTAGTGCGTAATGGATCTTCGACAATAGTGGGAGGCACATAAGTCCCACTCCCACTAGTACCAGTAGTGGTGAGTTATGCTAAAGCTGCAGTAACAGCTGCATTCACATCAGCTTGGATAACTGATGAGTTGTATGGAAGAGGAGGAGTTGGAGTTTGATTCGGTGTTATCGGAGTAGTGCGCCTTGTTGATCGATGTGAAGGCATCTTGTAGCTATAAGATCATAAAGATGAAGATATTGGTGAGAATTTAATAGAGAGAATGATGAGAGTGACTCATGGACTAACTCTCCATAGCCCAACAACACAATTGAATAGTATGATTGAATGTGGATCTAGTACTAAAAAGATGAAAGCACTTGGATAAAATTTCCATGAGATTATATATCTGTCAATAATATTGGTATTACAGATGTAAAAAGTTTGGGAAAAATGACCTAGAAGTAGGTCTTACATCAACCCAAGATAGGAAAATTCTGACAGAGCTATGCCCTAACAAGACGTAATAAATTCAAAGTCTTCACATAGTTAGGAAATTAAACTAGAATTTTTACATAGACTAAGTTATATCCGAAAGAGAAAGTTGAGAAGGCTCTATCTACAACGAGAACCACTAGAATGAGTGTCACACCCCAAAAACCAAAGTCGGAAACATTTCCGGGGTTGACTCCACGTTGAGTATCAAATCCAATGCACATAGTAAGCAAAGTAAACAACCATTACATTACATATAAAAGTTTACATTTGTTCAAAAGTAAAGTTGTACAAGTGTGATACATAGTATATATGAACAAAAGTAGGACGTGTCTTCTACGCACTCCGTCTTCGCCAAAAGAGATCATCGAGTACCTATCTAATGTGGACCTGAGAATACAAGCGGTTTGAAAATCAGCATAAAGCTGGTGAGTTCATAAGATGTTTGTTTATCTGAAAATTTTTAAGTTTCCTTTAGTTTTCCGAAAAAGTTACGAATCCAAGAAAATCCTATATTTTCTTAAAAGTAAAGTTTAGTTGATCTGTTATGTTACACTGTTCTGGTTATGAATTGTGATTACCCCAGGAAAATCCTATATTTTCCTAATGTGAAAGATTTATTTAAAGACCACATCGTATAGTTTTACACATAAAACTATTTACTGAAAAATATGTACTAGATATAAGATACAAAACCATGGGATTATCATCCCGTACTAGATATAGATTGAAAACCATAGGATTATTATCTTGTACTAGATATAAGATACAAAACCATGGGATTATCATCCCGTACTAGATATAGATTGAAAACCATAGGATTATTATTCTGTACTAGACATAAGATACAAAACCATGGGACTATCATCCCGTACTAGATATAAGAACTATAGCTAGAAAGTAGATATGAAATTAAATTCCGTGAATAAACTTATATTAATACGTATTGTGAGTCGGGTAACCATGCTGATACAACAAAGAAACCTCCTTGACGTTTGTTAGTCGTCGAAACTATATCCAAGAATTTGTCACCCCAGGCGTGCCCGCCTAACTGTAGCTAGCAGTTAAGGTGTGGGATTGTCAGTCCCGAAAAGATCTATTCACAAATTCCGCGCTCTCCCTCCAGGAGACTCTGGTTACACTTCCGCGGAGGATTTACTAATAACCAAAAGGGTAATGACAAATCTCACAAACTAGTACTAAATTATTTACGGTATTCTCAAACGTTATCAAACATACTAAATGATATGAAACATATTACAATGAATACAGTTATATACAATGAAATTATCTGGCAATACATTCTAAATGAAACAGAGATAAACTGAATCAGACATAGTTTATCTATTAACATTACTTGAAATCCATATTCATAAAACGAGTACTGAAGATCCCCAAATTATTCCCATAATAATTTGATTAGTTTGATTGTTTGCTTTACTGAAATCTGTGTAGTTATAATTGATAAAGCATCCCTTATGCTCAACATAATACATAAGGGGTAAAGATATTTATAAGTTTTCCAGATATTTATTTAAATACATCAATTTAAGGTTTTAAAAACATTTCTATTTTTGCTTGATTCCCCCCCCCTAAAAACGTCGAAAATCCATTGAAAAAGGGTAGGGCTATGAACTCACCGGTCGAGAAGCGTGCCGGATTGGATGCTAAGTATCGGTTCGGAGCTTGATAACGCGTAAGGTTCCTATGTAATATGAAATGATATACAAATCACTAATTAGATATGATTATGCACTCCAAGATGCGAAAACACTTCAAATCAAGTGTTTAGAGTGACCAGGGTGACATCTAGGGACGTATAAGGCTCGGATATGGAGTCTACTCCTCAAGAGTAAACTCATAAGAGGGTTTACGGTTCTAATGACTCATTCTCTATGAGTTTACGGCCGTAAACTCATGGGTGGTGTGTTCTTGGATGCCACAAAGTCTTACAATGCACATGGGAAAGTTCTAAGGTCGATTCTATGGCTTAGGAAGTGATCGGGACTTGAAATGTCCTTGGGATTGGAGTTTAAGGTCTATGAAGGTGTTCTTGGGGAGTTACTACCTTAAACGCATGAGTTTACAACCGTAAACTCATGTTTGTCCAAGATCCATGGGTGTTGGTGTTTGTAGGTTAATCACATGTGATTCTAGTCCAATTTACAAGTCATTCAAGGTGAGAAGGGCACTTAAACACCCATTTGAAGAGTTTATGGTCTAAGAAGATGAGTTTACGGTCTAAGAATGTTCTTGGACCATAAACTCTATTTTGTCCCATTTATGAATGTTTTGGTGCATTTCTAGAAGGGTTATAAGGTTATAAGGACTCATGGAAGTTCATTGAAGGTGTTTAGGGAAAACTAATATTCAAAAAGGTGTTTAAGGTCTAAAAATGAGGGTTTATGGTCCAAGCATGTTCTTGGACCGTAAACTCATGTTTGGTCCCTTCTTGTATGATTTGGTGCTTCAAATGATGGAGTAGAGGGTCCTAGACACGTTTGGAAGCTTGTGGTGGTGTTTAAGGGCATTTTTAACACCTTAAAAGGAGTTTATGGTTCATGCATGGGGGTTTAAGGTCCAAGAAGGTTCTTGGGCCGTAAAATCATGTTCATACATCAAATGTCATGATTTTGGGGTCCTTAGTCCATGCATGCAAGTTTCTAAGTCGAATCTAAGCCCTATAAGTGTTTTGGAGGGGTTTTGAGGCTTCAAAACCCTCATTACATGTGTTCACGGCCTAATGAAGTTCCAAGACCGTAAACACTTGTTTATGGTCCCATTCCTCATATAAATCCCGAATTTGAAGGTCTAAGATGCTAGTTTATGAGTTAGGGAAGTTACCTTTAGTGATTTGGAGCTTGTTTTGGATGATTTTGGCTAAGTTTTGGATTTTAGAGAGAGAGTAGTGAGACAAAGTTTTTAGAGAGAGAGAGTAAAAGCCTCAAAATGATTTCACTTAATCCCTTATATAGGGGTTGAGTTTGTGGCCCGGAGGAATTCTACCTGATATTGCCGTTAGACGGTGCTTTTGGTCGAACCCGATAAATTTGCCGTAATCACGATTTAGATGAAAAATAATAATTTTCCAAACAAATATGGAAAATATTTTAATGATTATAAGACATCCCGACATTTACGAAATCAAAATAAAAGTCGCGATAAAATTAAGTTAACGCAAAGGTTAACGGAACGAATTTAATACGACGGATTTTTAATGAAGTATCGGGTTACGATGACGGAACGAACTTCGGGTTGTTACAATGAGTCCTTGATTCTGTCAGACGACGCTCCATGTCTCTCATGCGCCTTTCATACATTACCTGCCGAGCTCGAAGTTCACTGACTTCAGCTTGGGTTGATGTAAGATCTATCTATAGGGCCGCATTCTGATTCTGAGTCCTTTCATAAGCAGACTCCATATGGTGAATGTGAACGGTATTGACACCCGCATCGACATCAACTTCCATGATTCAGTTGATGGCCGCTCTACCCTGCTCATCATTACGAGCAACCCTGCAGACCAGAATAGTCAGGACTCTATCCGCTAAGCCTCCCTCGCTCAAATTATAGAAACTTCGATATCCGTTTTAAGGTAAGGGTTGACCCTGTTCGTGGCTCCATCTGTTCAAGTTTGTTGTGCACAGAGGTGTGGGACCTTGAAATACTGGACGAGGGTTAGCATTAGGGATTTGAGCCACTGGGGGTAGGTTATTGACTTCGGGATTAGAGTCAGAATCCTCCGAGAAGTCCTCTGCGAAGTCGTTATCCAGAGGGATTGGATGATTCTCTTCTGTCTCTGCATCGATCCATCCTCCGTTACCTTGATTTGGGAAGTACGGGTCGTTGTGGGGATGGAATCCAACCATGCTATCTACGCGAGAAAAGGGGTATAAGAATCTTATAAAAATAGACGTGCTACTTAAGATAATTATAAGATGATCCTTACTAGTTACTTTAATACCTGCATAGTGCATACCAGTCATATGACACCAAAACAAGATAGACCTTCGAATAAGTAACCCTAACTCCAAATCCACAACCAAAAAAGAAACAGGAAGTAAAGCAAAGATCACCGATTCTAAGTCTATGACACCTTAGTTACATATAACCTTAGCGTATCCACTCAGCAACTATTGACCTAGTAGTAAAGACCTTTTTAGTTCTCAAATAAGTAATTATAGTAACACAAAATACTCCCATAGTATTTTAGGTTTATGTTATGTTCTAATGTTCTTATTGTAGTAGTGTTGGTAAGTTTTTAGACTTGTTGCAACCTCACAACCCTTCTTAGGCACATGCTAGTCACTCCTCAGAAAATATAGTTGATCAGGCTATATTACTCCCAGATTTGACTATATGTATCTAAGTCTAACTGTGTTGTCCAACAATCATAATACTTTTGTTATGTCCTAGTGACACTGATTTTAGTATGAATGTAGGTATTTATACTAGGTTAAATATTTTATTATTTAAGAGTATAAACTCTTGGTCAGAGTATTTTAATCCCGTTGTGTTTATAGTTTGTATATCTTTTATGGGTTGATATACTCGATTCACTATAAACAATGCTCTGAATCCAATCTGTCACATCCCAAAATCGGAACAGTGGAAACGTTCTGGGGTAGAGGACGTCATGTATAGTATCACAACAAATCAAAATAGTAAACAAGCAACATCATCCATTGCATTAATAATATAATTTAATACAAATTTTTTTGTATAGTTTATAAGACACCAAAAATATAAATCAAAATAAGAGATGAGTCTTGAATGTGCTCCATCTTCTCAAAACCTGGCATCAGTACCTGTCTACTGATGATATGAGAATACAAGTTATTTTGAAAGAGTTTATCAGCTTTAAAGCTGGTGAGTTCATAAGCCTTTTAGTGTCATTATTTGTATGAAAATGTTTGTAAGTGTTTGATGTATAAGTTTGTAAAAGTTGTAGTAAATTTTTGTATCTTCTAGAAAATCCTATATTTTCGACTATAAGTAGCCTTCTACGAAGGCATCAAATGGTCTGTATGTTTGTTTCTTGTAAAAGTGTGTATTTTCCCAAGTGTGACTATCATTAACAAAATATAGTTTATACATTACCGTTTATGTGAGAAGATCACAATGTGAATGCAATGGGAAAATAATAAAGTACTGTAGTGTTGTATTATAGTCACTACTGCTGATCTAACTACCTTAAGCCAATTGTTAATTAAGGTATAATTTGATATGATTGTAACCATACTTGATCGAATAGTAAAACACGACACTCTAAGACGTCGAAATGGTATGACATTCATCACCCGTAGACCTGCAGGTCCCATTGTAGCTAGCAGCAAGGTGTAGGACGGTCAGTCCTGTATAGATCTATACAGAAATTCACGCTCTCCCTCCAGGAGACTCTGGTTACAAAACGAGCCATAGCAGTGATGCCATGCCCCGAAGAGGTGAATCACATTTATGTTATAGTATTCTTGTATATGTATTGTATGTACTAGTGTTGTGTATCTTCTCTCTGTCTAGTATGTAGTATGTTCTCTTTGTTTCTCATCATATTATGTTCTCTTGCATAGTATAGTGTATTGTATGTTCTGTTAGTTTCTCATTATAGTATATTCGTTCTGTTTCTCATAATAGTATATTCTCTTAGTTTCTCATCATAGTATGTATTGACTCATGTATGAACTGACTCTTTGTATGTTTCATTGTACTAGAAATAATGAGTAGTGACTTCCTAAACTATACCTATTATAGTTTACTAGTAGAGTTGTTTGTATAACTAAGTGTGTTGAACTGAGGTAAGAGCTTTTATGTCTATACATATACACACAATATATAACTAAGGATCAAATAAAACTCGGACAAACAACAAGGTACTCTAATTCCACAACCAAACAAGGAATAGGAAATAAAGTGACTTATCAGTCCTAAGTCCTTCCAACCTTACTTATATAACTATATATGCATTTGACATGGTTTTGACAATATATAAGTTTAAAAGAGTGAAAAGAAAAGGTTTAGCATATAAGAACAAGTTTGATAAGGAGTTTAGTATGTAAAAGAGTTTGGTAATCATTTTGAAGTAGTTTGTTTTATAAAACAGTTAAAAGTATAGTAAATTCATTTGTCTAGTAGTTATTAATCACATGTGATTGATATAATAACTATAATATTTCAACTTGTATCCCCCTATAAAAGCACTTAAAATCATTTAATAGGTAGATTAAGGGGTATGAACTCACTTGTAGTGAGTGGTTTGGATGAACGAGTGGTATAGGATGCTAAGTGCCAAGTGAAGACTTGAGCATACACACGGAGCCTATTTATCATATAATGATACATATATGTATACAATTAGTGTTTAAACAACTAATTATACAAGTAAGGACACCCTAGGTCATAGAAAACACTTAGATTCAAGTGCTAGAAGTACAAAGGGTTGCATATAACGGGTGATGGCCACACATAGGAGTGTAAGGCCATAATATTTTGTCTCATGGGTGTGTACGACCAGAGTGTACGGCCTAAGTGAGTGTATGGACATAAAATCATGGTGAAATATGCCATTTTGTGTTTCCAAACCTTAGGAATGTTCTAGGGAAGGTGTTTTGACCATTGCTTAGCCGGAATGGAGGTTTGATGCTATTTTAGGCCTTTAAAAGGGTGTGTACTGCCACACAAGGAGTGTACGGCCGTACACCCTTGATATTCATGTAAAAATGGTCAAAAGTGTATTCCAAGTCTCTATCTTGCATTCACTAAGTGTTCTTGATCAAGTGCTAGCCTAGACCATTAGTTTTAAGGCCTTTAAGCACCAAATGGAGGGGTGTACGGCCACATGAGGTGTGTACGGCCGTACACTCCTCATTGATCATCTTTTGGACGTTTTCTAAGGAGTAAATCAGTAAGTAATAAGTATGAGGAGTGGTACTTACGATATAAAACTTGTTAGGGGTGTTTGTGGCCTAAAACTTAGTAGGTGTTCTTGGTGTTCTTGATGAACACTTGAAGATCTAAACAAAATGAGTAGTTTAATGGATGAAATGGTAGATTTAGAATTCCCTAATCGCTTGCAATCTCGAAACCCATGCAAAAAGTGAAACCAAGCAATGCGTATGATCACAAATTCCTTCAAATAACAACAAAAACCTTCCTGACAAGAGACATGATATCAATGAAAATAAAATAAAACTGTAAAATAAGAACAAATAAAGAATAATCAAATAAACTAAATCAACTGAAAACCGTTCCCCGACAATGATGCCAAAAACTTGATGTGTATATTTAATGCACTAGTTTTTTTATTTATAATTCCTAGTTTATCGCATCTAAACCAAATCTTACAGACAATGTACCCGATCGAGTATAGTATAGTTTTGATAAGAAAGGGTGTCAAACTCAAAGGACACAGTAATGAAATTAATTACATGTGACCATTTAGCGAACATGGTCATGTTCAACGTAATTACATGTCTGCAAAAGATACCCAATAGTCTTAATAAACTTTAAACCGTGTGACTATTTATTAGTAAAACACCACACTGAAACAACATGCATGTCGCAATTTGGTGATATATAGTCACTACAATTACTAAATAAATGTGTCTAATGAAAGTTTAATGTCATAATATTGGATAAAATGATTGATTTTAACAACAAAATTCCCTACCCAAAGTCACACTTTTATAATACGAAAACACTTTTTCATATCATACAGACACTACATTTTAAAGTGACCATAAGACCCATACAATGGCATCACCTTCCGTCACACTTTCAGTGAAAAAATAAAATGTCACTGTATGCATATGATCACACTTTTATGGTGTGTCCTTAGGTCATTTTTGTAATAGTGTCGTTTTTAAAACATGTAACGCGTACAACGATGTAACTATTTTCAAATTATAATTATGATGGTTGTGTTTTCATTGATAACTCTTATTTAATTGTGATGATACTGTACATGAAGTCATCCACCCCCAAACGTTTCCACCGTTTCTCGGATAGGGGGTCTGACATATTGGTATCAGAGCCATGTTTATAGTGAACTAAAAAGTATAAGTATATATATACATACCAAGACAATGTCATAATAAGAACCCTATAAAAAGTATTTAGATGAGTTACAACTACGATTAAGCCTAAGCCCAGATAGTTATGTAATCATATCTGGGATAAATATAGCATGATCAACTATATTTATACGAGATATGTCTAACATGTGTTTACGAATGGACGTGGTGGGCGAGAAATCTAAAACTTCCCACCACCCGTACAAAGTAACCCTAAAGAACCAAACATAGAGTTTAAAATACTATAGGAGTATTTTATGATACTATAGAACCACACACCTTGATCTTTTTGTACCTCCATTCTCGCACAAACGACATGCCGGATTTCTCCACAAAGACCCCTACTACCCAACCGCGACAGCCAACATATAGATAGAAGAGGAGATAGTCGCCATAAGTGTAACACCCGGATTCCCAGGTATAATATTTTGTTCCTTTATTTTGGGTTTTGTGGGGGAATTCGGCGAGTTGGCGTCTAGACTCGCCGAGTATGGTCGCGGATTGGTACGCGAGTTCACAGCTGGACTCGGCGAGTTCATGAGTGGACTCGGCGAGTCCACGCTGCTTAATGAAACCCTAATTTCTAGGGTTTGAGACCTATTTATAGGGCCTTATGGCCGTCATTTGCGGCCACGAACCCCAGAGAGAAACCCTAAAGAGACCTAGAGCGTTTGTGAGGAAGGAG
Organism: Lactuca serriola; assembly: GCF_051521515.1. Classification (NCBI taxonomy): domain Eukaryota; kingdom Viridiplantae; phylum Streptophyta; class Magnoliopsida; order Asterales; family Asteraceae; genus Lactuca; species Lactuca serriola. Next base: position 252,255,799 of record NC_136410.1, on the reverse strand, counting down.
AGGCTAATATTGAGCTTTGGTGGGTGTTTTTGCAAGAAGGAAGTGTTTAAGGCAAGAGGGGGCTGAAGGAGGTGCGATTTCTGGTGGTTTTGAGCTCATAGAGACTGCATTGAGGTATTATTCTCGGACCTTCTTCAGTTTTGGTGTTGATTCTTTGTGTTAGGGTTTTCCTAACCCATTTAGAGATTGATTAAGTCGTATTTTGGTCCCTCCTCGAGTTTGTGTTCTGGATCTGGACCCAAAGAGGTCCAGAGACCTTAACCTTTGGAGATTTATGAGTCATTTTGGTAGTCATGAGCTTGGAATGTCATTTTTGGCACTAAATCACCATTTTGGAGGCCAGATCTATGATTATATGGAACAGATCTGACCTCAGAAGTTGTTTTGAGTTTGTGCATGGCATGAACTCACCGAGTCCCAAGAACAGACTCGACGAGTAGTATGAAGGTTGCCCGTTAATCACTCGGTGAGTGGACTTGTCGAGTTGGGGGAATGACTCGGTGAGTCAGGGAGGGTCAGGGGTATGAGTTCAAGTTTGAACTCGCCGAGTTGTTCTTGAGACTCGGAGAGTTGAGTCGAGGTGGCCCCGCGATTCATGCCAGGTGGAACTCGTCGAGTTAAAAGAAATACTCGACGTGCCAAGAGAGAATCTAAGAGAGTCAGTGGACACGTGTAGACTCGCCGAGTCGCCCTTATACACTCGCCGAGTCGGGTCAAGTTTGACCATTGACATTGTTGAATTTTAGGGTTGAGTACTGTTGTATTTATGAGAGTATTACTTTGTGTGATTAGGCGGAGGCGAGATCACATTTCTTTCGAGACAGACACTTATCGAGACCGCAAGGTGAGTCTTCTCACTATACGTTACCTAGAGTGGTATATTTGTGTGGACCAGAGGGTCTTATGTGTTATGTATGTGACTATGTGCTATGTGATAGTTGTATGTTGTATGATGATATAGAACAGACCGGAGGGTCCAACGACTTATGACTGGACCAGAGGGTCCAACGAGCTACGGGACTGGAGGGTCCCGCTGAGACACATCGACCGGAGGGTCATATTATAGCCTCGAGTGGCGTATGTGTTGTATGTGGTATTTTTGGGAACTCACTAAGCATTCATGCTTACAGTTGTTGTGTTATGTGTTTCAGGTACAATTGATGAGCGCGGGAAGGCGCCGACATGATTCGTACACACTTGAGGAGTTTATGTTTTGGATTCTGGGGAGATGTTTTTGTGATAAATACATTATATGTTTGATGTTATTTTGTGAGTAAATGAATGTTTTGAAAATGAAAAAAATTGTTTCGAAAATTTACGTCGTTACAATAAGACGAAAAATCCTTGCATCTAAAACTAGGACAATCATAGCAGAATGAGTTAGTGACTACTCTACTCACACTATGTGTTAAGGTTATTGCATCTTTCATCATAACTAGTAGTAGTAAATCAAGCGAGGTACGCCCTCCTAAAACCCATGAAGTTCGAACCAAATTAAGGTTTTGACATCTATGTTCTATTTTGGTAACTTAACATTTGTACAATACCTACTACTACTCACTACCATAGGTACATCACGAGGATGTTGGCCAAAATATTGGGAATCGTATAACAAAGCATGATATTTATATGCGTACACAAATATAGATGGGATACAACTAGCAACGACCATAGTTACTTATGAAATCTTTTCATACCATGCAACAGACTCATGTCACCACGTGGAGGTAACCATCATACCGGCACAACATGAGTTCTACAAATGGACCTCGCCACATTCCAAGCCTTTGTAATGGCCGCCATGACAGCCGTCATGACACAACTTAGCACTAAAAACACAAAAGAAATTGGGAACGGTAACCACAGTTCCAATCATGGTGACAACCAAGGGCAACAACGAGTGTGTGCCTATAAGGACACCCAAAATTACAAATCTAAGAACTCCCACGACAATGGAGGACTACTACCCAGGAAACGAAAGTTCTGGAAAAATAAAAAGGGGCGTCCGACTCAAGGACCTACTAAAAGACAACCAACTATGGTAGTCCAGTGCTGGAATAGGTCAGGCTTGCTACAGATGTGGGGAGGCGGGGCATTTCAAAAGGGAGTGCCCAAATAGTAGAAACAAAAATGTCAGAGGCGTCGGAAAAATTTCAACAACAGGACATGAGGGAGCAACAAGGGACGCCACTGGGACTAACGATATGTTTCTACCTACATAACTCATATGCATTCATACCTTATGATAGATATGCAGAGAGGAGTTCGTGAGCCATAAATATGAAGATATACTCAAACAAAAAAAACACACAAGACAAATACGGAGGATGCTCTCTAACACTAAAACAACCAATTCTTCCAAATCGGCGTAATGTCGATTACAATAGGAAACTTCGACGTGATCACCGACATGTTTTGGTTAAGTCCTCACCATACCAATATCATGTGTTACGAAAAGGTCGTTTGCCTTAACCTACCAGCTAACGAAACCCTTGTCATTACGGTGACAAACCCGACACAACCCTCCAAATCATCTCTTATAAAAAGGCCCATAACTATCTCCACAAGAAGTACCACGCCTTCTTAGCCCATGCTGTGGATGAGAAATGAGAAACAAAAGACATCAAGAATGTTCCAGAATTCAATAACCTTCCCGATGTATTCCCAGAAGACCTTCCGGAATTCCACTCGTAGGACGAGTCAAGATCAAATTCGACTTAAACGCAGTAGCTTTGGAAAATGTAGTTGTAAATACTGTCTCACCCAAGTTAATCACTTCACTTACGTAAAAACTAAGAACCCAAAACATAGTAATTTATAATTGCTAAGTGTATACGTGGGGTTATATATAGTTAAGATTCTACAGACTTCATATTTGTGTTTCCACTTTAACTCATGTTCCTTGTTTAGTTGTGAGCTTAGGGTATAATCACTTACTCGAATGTCTTTTCAATCTTGATTATGTACGAATTTTATACAAGAAACGATTATGGAAGGACTACGGTGGACACGCTACCAGTTGGGTGATCGTAGACAAATTAACCAAACCCACACACTTCCTACCGACCAAAGCCACAGAGAAAATGGAAAAGTTGACAGGAACGTATCACAAGGAGATTGCGAGACCTCACATTTTAGACAGTCGTTACAGAAGCCCTTGGGAACCAAACTTAAAATGAGTATGACGTGTCATCCTCAAACTGATCATCAAAGTGAGAGAACCATTCAGACGCAGGAAGACATGTTGAGAGCTTGTGAGATAGACTTTGGTAAAGCTTGGGATACCCATTTACCACTCATCGAATGCTGATACAATAATAGCTATCATACTAGCATCGAAGTCGCGCCATTCGAAGCCCTCTACGGATGCAAGTGCAGATCACCTATGTGTTAGGCTGAGGTGGGTGACACACAACTAGCAAGGAGGCAAGTTCCTGGCAGCACTTTCACTGGCCCTGATATCATAAGGGAGACAACAGAGAAGATCGTCCAAATTCGGGAACAATTGAAAGAATCTAGGGATCGACAAAAGTGCTATGCGGATAAACGACGAAAACCCTTGAAATTCTAGGTTGGTGACCGCGTCCTGTTGAAGGTCTCACCTTGGAAGAGAATGATATGTATTTGGAAAACATGGGAAACTAAATCCAAGGTATATCGGGCCATTCGAGATCCTTGCTAGGATTGTCCCGGTAGCTTATAAACTTCGACTACCATAGGAACTCAACACATACACCCCAACTTTCACATGTCCAATCTGAAGAAGTGTCTATCCGACGAGACTTTTGTAATCCCACTCGATGAAATCGAGGTAAAAGAGAGTATACACTTCGTAGAGGAACCTGCATAAATAATGGACACAGAGAGTGAAATGACGAAACAAAGTCGCATACCCATAATGAAGGTCCACTAGAACGCCAAGCGAGGGCTTAAATTCACTTCGGAACGAGAAGACCAGATGAAACAAAAGTACCCACATCTTTTCCTTCGTTCATGAGTGCCCACCCTAGAACTAATTTCGAGACGAAATTCCCTCTAACGGAGGGATAATGTGACAACCGGTTATTTTGGGTCAAGAAAAGTCAAGAAATTCAAACAAAAGTCAAATAAATAAGTCATAAAGCATGAAGTTATGCCTTGATTGAGAGTTTTCAGTTCTGGGAATAAAAAACCATGAGATTTCGGTTGTGATGGACCAAAATCTCATGGCATGGACGAAATCCCACTTAACCGAAATCCTAGCTTAATCGAAATCCCCTATAGATTGAAATCACATGTGATTTCGGTGGTGTACAAGGTGATTGGTTGATCCTTCTCCTAATGAGATAAAACACACAAACCAATGCAAATATCACATCACCCTTATCCCCTCTTCTATAGAATATGCCGAAAACAACATCACATTCCTTATTTACATCTTCAATGTTCCTTCATTTTTCTCTCAAAGTAGCAAGCTCAACTTCATACATCTTCAAGCTCATACGTTTTATCCCCAACACCATCTTCAAATCTTCAAACAGTTTCCCAAAAAACACCCTCAAACTTTCCCAGGAGACTAGTTCTTTAATTGATTCTTAGGATCCTTGTAAGTATTCCATCTATGTAATCTTGTATTTTTATAACACTTACATATTAGTTCAACTACTTTACACACAATATTGTGTGTTAAAATACTTATAGGATACGAACACCTTCACGTATTTTAACTTGAAGATCATCCCCATCACTTTGTTATCTAGCCAAGAACACACTCGATGTGAGTTCATACCCCTATAGTTTTCGAGATTTTCTAAGTTTTAAGGGAGGGGGGGAATACAAGTAAAACCATTTAATAATCCAAATTATTATACAAACTTCATGATTTAAAATGTGCAAAAGTATTAATTTACAAGAAACAAAGTTATTACAGTATTTTTATGAACCTTGTAATCAACAGAGCAAAGCATATAATTATATACAAATATATATATATATATATATATATATATATATATATATATATATATATATATATATATAATTATTTCATGCTATTTCATTATCTTAGAAAAGTGATACTTTACACACAAAGATTCTTATTACAAACATAACATTTATTATAAACTATAATAAGTATATTTTATGGGTCATTACATTGTTATACCATTTTGGGACAAATAAATAATTATTTAAAAGTATAATTATTATACACTCTGATATTTCTATGGAAAAGTAATATTTTTCATTTACTAAAGGGTTATTCATTTCATTACACGCAAGACTAGCAATAACAAATTTAAAGGGTTTTTCATTTCATTTCATTATTTAAAAGAATAAGTTATTTGTGAGACTCGTATTAAAGTACTTACTAAAGTACCAACAAAAGTACTGGATCTGTAGTACAGGACCGGTAACCAGAATCTCTTGTAAGAGAATGAGACACTTGTGTATAGATCTATATGGGACTGACAATCTCGCACCCTAGCTGTTAGCTAAAGTTGGTACGGTAGGTCTGGGGTGACAAACGTCGTTAACATTCAAACATCTGAAGAGCGTCGCATCAGGCATATCAGTCATAGTAAAATTATAAGAAGTCACATGGGAAACAACGACACATTTGGTTTACGGAGTAATATACCTTCAAATAGTTTTTATGTAGATAAAACTACATTACACTGTTTTCCTATACATAACAACTTTCATTTCTGAAATCATAATTCAACTGGTTTTATATAGATTAAAACTACATAATACTACTTTTGAGTAAGACGATACGTATACATTTAGGTCTTAAGAATTTTTAAGACTACAACACGTGTTAAGAAAATATTAGATTTTCTAGAAATAAATACTATCATTTTGCAAGAAAAGGTTTACAAATTCTCATACAAATTCTTATGAACTCACCAACTTAATTGTTGAGACTTTTTCAAACCACTTGTATTCTCAGGAAACCACTAAGACAAGTAATAACAAGCTTTGGAAGATGAGACGCTAAGACGTCAGTCTAACCTTTTACCATCATATTGTAATTGTTTTTGAAACATGTAACTCATACAATAATGTAACTATTTTCAAATTATAATTATGATGGTTGTGTTTGCGTAGATCACTCTTATTCAATTGTTATGATATTGTACATGAAGTCATCCACCCCAGACGTTTCCGTCGTTTCTCAGTTTGGGGGTGTGACAATTGCAAAAGTGTGAACTTTAAGAGAGTATAAAATCAAGTAATATCTTCAAGTGGATGAAAAAAATGGAGAGAGTATGCATACTCTCTCCAACTCACGGTTTTCTGTCGAAAAGAAGAGGAAGAATGAAAGTCTCATGAAGCTAGTACATATAGCATGAATAAAAGGTGCATAAGTCCTTAACCATTTAGCACTTTAGAGAAAAATGTCTCCCATGCTTGTAATACTAGTCATGCTTTCATTTCTTTTTATTAAACAATCATGAAAGCCATGCTTTTATTTAAATAATCCAAAGGCTTGTCTTCTTTTTGTAATACTTTAATCCCATACATCTAAAGTATGTTCCCTAAATTAAAATAAGCCACAAACCATACCTCTCTTTGTTATTCCTGAATTTCAAAATTAAGAATTCAAAAGATGACAAAAACTTTATATTTTATAAACCAAGTTTATAAAATATAAACTTTAACTTTTTGGAAAACGACGAAAGAGTTGATCTAATCCAAAATGTTGTGAATGACTTATTAATTCATACAATATGAATTGTGTAATGTTACTTGCTAATGAAAATTATTATTTCCTAGAAATAAGTAATTTCCAACTTAATTATAATAGTTTATTGATTATTTATTAAAATCAATTTCTAATAAATAATCAGTTATATCAAGTTGTTGTTAGTGTGACCCATTAATATCATATGTTAATTAGCAATATCACTTTAATACGATTCTTGAGCATACTAGATCTTTTGATCTCCCACTTTCCTAAGGTTCATGTTAAACTGATATGGTCAGTGGTTAGCATCTAGCAACTTTTCACTACCCCCATCTGATAGGTATTATGCAATACATATAAATCTTATGTGTGCATGCAACCCTAAATTTGATCTATGTTTCTCTAATGGAAAATACAACTTGAACAAAAAAATAGAACACCCTAGAACACTAGTATATAATCGAAATACACAATTAGGATTATAAGAATCATACCTTTATTGCTATATAGTAATAACAGTTCAAATCCTTGTGCTGATGAAGTCTTGAGAGCAAGCGTCACAAATGTCACCCCTCTACTGGTTCACACCCAAGACTAGCAAAAGGAAGATGATTGAGAGAGAGGAGAGATGCTCAAAATTTCGGCTAGTTCTTCAATGGAATGGGTGGCCAAAAATTAAAGGGTTATGAACCTATTTATCATGCAGTTTGGAAACCCTAGATAAACCCTAATCCAAGATAATCTTAAACCGGGTAATTATCCACTTTCCTAATTATCCACCAGGGATTAATCTAGAACCCCTTAGACATGAAGAAAACTTTCCAAGCCTTTATGGAGGGTTCTAGATTGCCTCTTGCTCAATTATTGAACAGTTGCATTTCAGTCACTACACTTTTAATTAATTCCTTTAATCCTCAAATTAATTCCAATTAATTTCTGATTAAATATTTCTACTTCTAATTAATATATTATCTTCATAATATATCAATAAATTATTTATTTCAATTTATTAGTCAAATAATAAATCAAACTTGCTTTCCAAATATCATCATGTCTGGTTACTAGTCTTTAGGGCAACCCAAAAGGGTTATGATACTATCAATTTAAGTATATATCAATTATAGTTATGGGAATAGACACCTTATCCAACACCATCAACATACGACTTTGTGCCATTCTATCAATGCCTAATTCCCAAAAAGCTCCGAGATATAATTGGTGTATATAAGGTAAGTTTAGCAGTTATCCCTTTCTCACACACATCATATTAATCATGAGCTACAGATCACAATCAATCTCATATGGTGTTAAACTTTTGTTAAGGCGCATTATATGTCTAACTCTCAACACATAAAAGGAACAAATCACATCTTGACTACATAAACCTCTTGCATAGTTCACACAATACCTAAAAATGGCTTTTATAACTGTCTGGTTAAGGACCAACATTTAACCATATCTAAGCACAATACTCCCTACACTTAAGTCCCAATATGTATCTCGGGTGTTAAGGATACAAAGATAGTACCTTTTAATCAAGTATCATTCAAGATAGCGACCCATGAGATGATCTTGATGTGGGTCAGTTCAGTACCAATTCTCTGACATGTACCTATAAAACTTGGTTACAACCCATTGCCTACCTTCATTTAGTGAAAGTCAGCCAATACAATTCGTATTAGTCTTATTTCATAATTCTCCCACAATTAAAATTGACTATGAAGTTTTATAATAATAAGATTATTCATGGATTAAACATGTTATTATAGAACACAACAAGTATTGACATTTTGATCATATCCCAGTATATCAAAAACATTATATAATAGTTGTTGTTAAAATATTTCAATATCGAAATACTAAATCCAAATGAAAATCCTAAAGAATAATAAAGTCTTATGGTTAAAGTGTGACCAATCATACTTATCTAAGAAGAAGAACTTTATTAATGAGTTCGACTAAATTTAATTTGTGTGAATTCTGCGAATACTATCGTCTCCATATTTGACTTTGCTCTACGTATAGTTAAATATCTTGGAGTATATGATAGGTGTTCTTTCGTGATATAGAGTCTCTTAGCTCGATTAAGTATACTCTCGAAGTCAAAAATATTTCTATGTGATCCTTGAATGGCATAGATCAACATAGTTTTTCATTGAACCCATTCATCCGATATCATTAGATTTAAACTTATAAAGTAGTGTACTCTTATTTTGTAGTATATTGTGTAATTTTGTTTTGCTTGGACCTTATTCCAACTAAACATACTCTTCATCCCTCAATGAAGTCATAATCCAATTATAATTCTTAATTATATACATTTTTTTAGAATCGGAATCTTATGTAGCTCTGTACACGAAGACTTTGTTCTAAACTATATGTCTCATATACATTATCTTGGTTCTTCCAAAGTACTCTTAGAATGTTGCTATATTCATCAAGTGAGTAAACCATGTGTTCAATTGGTGTATTATGATATGATCATAACATGATAATATATTATGTCTTATGAATAATATGACATAAATGATGGATTCATTTTCCATGCAAATCGAATATAAATCATTTTAGCTAGTTCAAAACTATGATCTAGGTCCCTTTGAGGTTGGCTCAAACTTAGTGCCATGTGACAATGCTAATGTTCCTCTAGATGAATCTTCTATCTTGGTCTCTTTCAAGATATTGTCAATATATGCTTAAGGATATACAACTTTTAACATTCATTTTATCTAAATCTATAGATTTTACATTCCAAGAATGTATCTTGTTCTTCCTAAGTCTTTCATTTTAGAAATACATTCTGAATCAAGGTCAAAATGGTCTGGCATGATCAGATTGTAATTTCTTATGATTAAGTATGACTCATTCATACAAGATTAGGAATGTCACTATGTTGTCACTAGTTCTTAGTAAATACACATGTTCTATTCATTTTGATATAAAAAAATAACTTGTGCTTATATATTAAAACGATGGTTGCAACATTAAGATGTTTGCTTTATATCGACAAGTGTATCTCAAGATTTACACATTTTGTTAGGAAAACATGGATTACGAAAACCTCCAGAATAATCTATATAGATATATTTTAGTAGATGTCTATTAAGAAAAGCCGTCTTTCTTGAAATCTATTTGCTATATCTCATATTAAGAATATGAATTTATAGTAAATAATATCCTTGTTGATTTAATCATAGCTACTTATGAAAAAGGTTTGATCACAGTTAATTTCATTAGTATGATAAGGACCATGGTCAATAACATGAGTATGAGAAAATCCTTTTATAACAAGTCTTTCTTTAAATGTGTATGGTTTTCCATGTAATGTATTCTTTCTAGATGAATCAGTTACTCCTTGTAGCCTTTCTATAGAGAGAAAGTTCAATCACGACCATACTTGATTATTTTACATGGATTACATCCCATTTTCATGGCTCTAATTCATTTTTCATATTTCAGATTTTGACATAGCATCTTGGTATTTGATGGATTTTCTAGAAAAGCTCATCAATGAGAGATTCCACATTTCTCAAGTCATAGATGATTTCTACCACTAATAAGAACAATTTGTGTTTATGAATAACTATTATTCACTTTTAAAAATCTCTTGTTAAAACTAGTTCCAATTATTACTAAACCAGGTAATGGTTCTTGAGTTGTTTCAACTTCCATGTACCTCCCATTTGCTTTGTCATTAGAAGCTTTCTTTATGTTAACTCAACAGTTAGAGGAATAAGAAAAACTTATTCTTGGTGGGTATGCTTATAATAATCTAAGCCACATTTAGAGTATTATATACAAATATTTATTTAGTATATTTTGGGTTTAAAAACTTTTGTCCAGCATAGGCTTTAAATGCATAAAACATTTAAGTAAGATAGGGATGGAGCCTTTCCATACAAAATCTTATGACGAAAATGTTACATCTACTAATTATTTGGTGTTTATACTAAGGTATAATTGATAGTGTTCTAGGTGTTATACTAAGAAAATAGAAGGAGGACATTTCTACTAATTGGAAATCAAGTCATACCAAGTAGGATTTAATTCATTCTTTATTTTCATTAAGGCCTTAAATAGTTTCTATCAGTTTGAATCTCAACTTTATATTTGAAACCTTCAACAAAGATTTCACAATTATGTTTTAACATGTAAATATAATTTATAACTACTATAGTTGTTAATAAAGTTTATTTGGTATCTTATGATAAATCTTAGACATTCATTAGAAAGGAAGTCACACACCATAGGGTATAATTCATTAATAATTATTTTCTCTACTACTTAGTCAACATATCATTAGGAATCTGTTATATATAAATAGGATTTACATATGCCAAATAAACTACATTATTTTCCTTCAAGGATACCTTTCTTAAAGTTGGAATATGTGAATGTTATTTATGTATTAAAGATAACAATGTCAAAGATGAGTTTGATTTAAATCAAGTTTAAGTCAACAAATATATTTTATGTAGAACTTGTTTTTTGTAAAAACATTTATATTTACTTTATGATTCTTATTTATAGATCTAGTCGCATAAAAGAATTTTTATCATTTCCGAAGATGATGGTGATCGTTATGAAAAATGATTTAAGCAAATAATAAATCATTCATAAATTAAACTGAGACATATGTTTAGGCAGCTAAATTAAAGCATACACTGTTCCAAAAAGAAACATTGTTTCATAATACAAGTGAATTATGTTCCTAGCATAATTAATAAACTTACTCTGAGAGTGTAGTTCCAACTTGATTGTGCTCAGTTGGTTAGTCTTCTGTAAATATCTACAAGCCATTTACAAATATTAGATTAACGTTTAACTACCAAGTGCCTAATTGTCATATGAAAAGTATGAGTTCTATCAAATAGATACTTGAAGTACTAGTTTCTTCCAGACTTTCTTTTCAGATAAAAGGAGCAGTTCCTCTTCTGGTGTCTAGTTTGTCCATAGTAGAAACAAGATCCATCTATGTGGGCCTTATTACATGTCTTGGGCTTAAAGGTGTTGAGTCCATAACACATGGGCCTCTAAGATCACACAAGGTGAGTCTCTTTGGCCTTATATGATTCCTAGTTTGATGTTAGAAACAAATTTAGCATCACAGTGGTGCCTTTACTAGGTATCATTTTTAGGCTTATTGCTCAATGCAAATAGTTTAGGACTTGGACCTTTAAGTGTTTACAATTTCATAACTCTCAGGAGATTGCCTCTTAAGACGTGAACCCATTCAGTGAAGTTGTATCTATTGGATGTTATTGTTTTAAGTCATTAAAGAAAATAACAATTTCATGGTAGTGAGAATGGATTATTTAACTACAAAACTTTAACAAAATTCATTTAGTATTTTCAATATAAAATTTTTAATAATTAATACCCTTTTAGTTTCTAAAAACATTAATCATCAAAGTCTAGGATCCAAGTTGCAAAACAAATAAATGGTTAGGTATCCTTTATCCCATCCACTTGAATTCAACCCTGTAGATATCGACTATCAATTATATCTTACTATATAATTCCTAGATTTATGGGATCGCTAATAACAAATTTAATAAGACATGTTTGATCTCATTTATGTCTCGGAACTCTCTTGCTTAGGTATTCTTTATCACAAAAGATTTCCGATCAAATCGTCCAAATGAAAAATATGTGTAATCGGCCTATAACTTGGTTATAGAACTCGAGAAGACACCCCGTCCATCAAAAGATAACACTAAGAGGTTGGGTATCACTTATCGCACTAGTGCATACAAGAGATATGTGAGTGTTATTCAAAAGGATTGCATAGATTTGAGGTTTGTAAAAAAGGGTCTTTTATATGCTTTATAATTCTAGTTTAAAAACATACGATATCATGGTTATTACATGCATATAATAAACCATGGTACCAATTTTCAAAATAAAATCACTTTTAAAGGTTCTATATAAAAAGCTAGTTTTTATATAATTTGACCCGGTTCAAGTTTAATAACCGGTATTAAGTTTGAGTGCATTTAAACATTTTATATATTTAATAAAACTTACTTTTATTACTTATATATTTTGAGTTTGTATAAGTTATAAAAATAAACATTTTAAAACTTATATTTGAGTATTTCTAAATTTGACGTTATTAATGTTTTTATAAAACCAAATTTTATTTAAACCAATAACTTGTTACATCTTATGTCCACATTATAAATTTTGAAAACCAAACTCAATATGCTATTTATTTTTTCCAAAATTATTTTAGCATGTTAAAAACTAATTTTTCAACCACACATAATAATTGCATAAAATAAACAACACAACATGCATAAAATTATATGTGCATAAACATACCCAACTAATGACATTTTTTGTGAGCCAACACAAAAACTACCAAGTCCATTCCTAAATGGAAATTTTAAGGGACCAAAAATCATCTTGTAATATTGTTGTAGAAGCTCCCACTTGAGAAAACACTCATTGCTTGCAAAAGATTGGACAATCTTCTTGAAAGTAATATTTTCAGCAACTGTCGCTAAAAGTCCAACAACCCTTAAGAAAAAGCATTAGTGACACTTCTAAAAAAGTGTCACTAACTTTCAGCATGTTATAAACAACCAACAAAACAACACAACAAACACAATGGTCATTGGTTAGTTTATGCACATCATACATAGTACATACACATTAAACAAACTTTGTTTTTCTAAGACAACTTTAAATGACAAAAGATGCATGCAACTTTTGTCACATAAAATAACAATTAAAAAATTTGTTAAATAAAATATGTATAAACTTGTTTTTATACAAAACCAAGTTATCCATATTCTCTAAAAACTATGATTTCCAAAAATCAAAAAATCTAACCAAATTTGTAAGGTGGCTCTGATACAAATTGTTGGGTTTTTATACAAAAATTAGTTTGAACAACATAGGATTTAGCAACGGGCGACTTCAAAAGTAGAATGAACATAAACCAAGTTTATACCCACCAAGGATCTTGTTGCAAAGTTTGGAAAGAAAACAAGTACGAATGAGGAAGAATTGTTTAATAAACCGTTTTAGACTTTGAATCCTCAAGGGGAAGATAGTAAGTTGATGGAGAATGTGGAATGTTTGAGACACCAACAAGTTGTCAACTTGATTTAAGATGCTAGTCTTGTAAGAAAACTATTAACTCTTAAGCTTGAAGTTCATAACCAAAGTATGAACTTCAAGAGAGTATAAAAGCAAGTAATATATTCAAGAGGATGAACAAAATGGAGAGAGTATACATACACTCACCAACTTACGGTTTTATGTCCCAAAGAAGAGCGAGAATGAAAGTCTCAAGAAGCTAGTATTTATAGCATGAGGAAAAGGTCCATAAGTCCTTAACCATTTAGCACTTTAACAAAGATGTCTCCCATGCTTGTAGGAATACCCATGATTTCATTTCTTCTTATTAAAAAATCGTGAAAGCCATTATTTTATTTAAATAATCAAAAGGCACGTCTTCTTTTTGTAATACTTTAATCCCATTCTCTAAAGTATGTTCCGTAGATTAAAATAAGCTATACACCATTCCTATCTTTCTTCTTCATCAATTTCGAAACTAGGAAGTCAAAAAAACTGACAAAAACTTTGTATTTTATTATTTCCTAGAAATAAATAATTTCAAATTTAATTCTAAGAGTTTATTGGATATTTATTCAAATCAATTTCAAATAAATAATCAGTTATATCAAGTTGTTGTTAGTGTGACCCATTAGTAGCATATGTTAATTAGGAATATCACTTTAATATGATTCTTGAGCATATTAGATCTTTCAGATCTTGTGAGTAAAAGCTACTTCATTACCTTTGAGCCTTATATTTGGTCCTTGTTGAGTTGTTAAGTCATAAAAATGTCATTTTAAGTGTTTTTATTGAGGCATGCATGAATTAGTTTTCTTAATGTTGATAAAAACAAGGATTAGGTCTCATTAAGCCATGAAAAGTCATAAAGTCAACAACTTTATGACTTAACGCATCTCTTTAGGGTCAGATTTGAGTTTAGGTGCTTTGGTATTAACCATTAAGATCTTAATGGTGAGTTTTGGCCTCTGACGAGTATGATGGGTGTTTGTCAGAGTATGCTCAGCGTAATGCATGGACTTTGCATCGAGAACTTATACATTGTGCTTCATTAGTCGGTACGCAGGGTGTGCATTTCTAGTATGTGGGGCGTACTCCCCAGGGAGTCCCATTGTGGGCCTTTTGGCCCTTAAGCTTTTGGGAGTTGGTCCATGAGTTGTTGGAGCAGTTTTGGGAACGGTAAAATGGTCTTTTACCCTTTAGGAAGATAGATTATTGTTTGCTCCTTAGAACTCTCTAATTAGGTTGGGCCATTAATGGGCCTTATTTGGGATTGGCCCATTATTGGGCCTCATTTCTTATGAGTTTGACCTTAAGAATGTAACAAGGATTGGTATTGATTGTGTTAAGTGTAAGGAGCCATTCTATAGTAGGTTTGGGCATGGGATTTGCTATCTTATGATTGAGGCAAGTTTCCTTCACTATATATGTGGGTAGAAGGCACCAATGCCGACTCACTAATTTAAGCTTGTACTATGATGATTGTCGTCGTGATAATTTTCTATATTGCCTGTAACTGTTTGATGTCTATATGATTCTTATGTTATGATATTTTGTGGTAATGGTAGGGGTGAAATAGACTGGGTGTCTGGTTGAAATAGACCGACGGGGATTGCAAGCACCCACATATGCTCGATTGTATCTTTTTTAAATAAAGCTAAGGGAATTGCAAGCACCCAGATATGCTTGATTGTATTCGGTTGAAATAGACCGAATGGGATTGCAAGCTCCCATGTATGCTTGATTGTATCCGGTTGAAATAGACCGAAGGGGACTGCAAGCACCCATATATGCTTGACTGTATATTTGTATGGTATGAGGTATTTTGAGGAACCCACTAAGCTTTGTGCTTACGGTTTTATGGTTATGGTTTCAGGTACTTCCAGTTCGAAAGGGGAGGGCCCGAATTGATCCTAGCGCATCCACCCATGTTTCCTTTATATGATGATTTCGGGATTGTACTCTAATGACTGTTTTATTATGAAATACTTTAGAATGTTTGAATAAAAGATAATTGGTGTTTTAATTTAATTAATTAGGAAATTTTTACCTTATAGTTTTCGGGACATTTCAAAAAAATCCAGACTTATGTTGTAGGTTCAAGAGTATGCCAACCATGAGCTGTGGGCCAAAAGGCAAGCCAGACTCATGATGTGGACTCAAGGGTAATCCAGTCTATTAGCTGTAGACCCAATATGCATTTTTTTATATTTTTGTGTGGTGGTAGCTTGGGGTAAGCTCACTAAGCTTCGTGCTTAAGGTTTATGTTCTATGTTTCTGGTACTTCAGATACTCGGGGAAAGGCGAAGGCGTGATCGTGAAGATCCCTCAAGGTTATGTTGTTTGAGACTTTATGATACACTGATCTTGAGGATATTTGTATTTGATATTGGATTTTGATATGGTTTTTTTTAATACAATGGTTTCTCTTAATTTAAAAAGGGAAAATTTTATCGTGATTTTAGGGATGTTATAAGTGCTCTCGGAACAACCTTGATTAAAGAGATCGGGGTTGTCAAAAGGAGAATAGGATGTCGTTGGTTAAAGAAGGAGGTTCGATGACGTATCAAGTTTTAGTTTTGACTCCAACGAAATATCCGATTTGGGCAGTCACAGTCAAGTCGTTTATGGATGCACACGTATATGGAAGACGGTTGAACCAAAGGCGTTAGGTGAAGCATCAGATCAAAAGAATTCAAAAAAGTATCTTTCTTTTATGATTTAAGCGATACCCCGAGACATGGTGTTGTAAATGGCACGTTACACCAACCCAAAGCAAGTACAGGATGGGATAAAAACACAATATTTAGGAGTAGATCGGGTGAGAACGGCTCGACTTGAAACGTTAAAGAGAGAGCTTGAAATTTTGCACATGAAGGAGGGTGAAACGGTCGATGATATTGTGACAAAAGTATCCGGTTTAGCTTCAAAAGCAAGGAGTCCTGGTTACGAGCTTGAAGAAGTTAATTTGGTGAAAAGATTACTTGATTCGATGCCTAAGTCGTTTATTCAAATCGAGGCTTCAATAGACCGATGTTACCATTTGGATTCGATGTTATTCGATGAAGCGATTGGTAGATTGAAGGCATACGAGGAGCATATAAGAGGAACCAAGAAACTGGAGGACACTCAAGGTGGGTTTTTGTTGGCTAGTGAGAAAAACTCATATGTTTGCAAGCATTGTGGCAATGGGCGTTCAAATATGGATGAATTTAGACGTGGTCGGGGAAGAGGTCGAGGTTCGGGAGAATTCGAGAGGGAAATGAATTTTTCTGGGATAAAATTCACGTTAAATGTTATAAATGTGGTAAGTTTCGTCACTATAGCAACGAGTGTCTTAAATGGGAGAAACATGAGACAAATCTAATCAAAGATGCATCAACACTCTTTAAAACATAACCCACGAAAGAACATTATTCATACATGTACAACTTTGTAATGCACTTGAATATTTATTAGGGGAATCTTGATTGAGCAGGTGCATTTCATGACAACATTTACATTTCCAATTAAATGATTTATCATATCATGGATTCTGGACAAGTCTTAAAACGAGTGGAATCACAAGTATTGTAATTTTTTTAGTTTACTTGGCTTTAAGATCGAATTCATGGAATCATGAGTGGAATCATGCAGCTTCTACAGACACATCACCATAATATACCTTGAGGTAAACGTTTATGCTGATAAAGATACCTCCCGTACACAATCATATCCTTTTGCAGATAGTTGTTGACAACTAACCACAATAAGCTTAGAATAGACCATGTTTTGACGAAGCTAACCCTCCGAACTCTTCATGTACGTTTTTGAAACTTTTGTTGTACTAATTTCATTTAACTTTTCGGGGAAAATGACTCGGGAGGGTAATCAATTGTTGAGTTGGTTCTCATTTGGTCCCTTTCCTTTTTTTTGTACCCAATATACCATCGAACTTGTTGTTTGTGTTCACCATAACCCTTTGACCGGCTATCATAGGTGATAGTTGGTCAAATGCTGGTCAAAAGAGTTATGGTGAACACAAACAACGAGTTCGATGGTATATTGGATACAAAAAAAAAAGGAAATGGGCAAAATGAAAACAAACTCAACAGTTAGTTACCCTCCATTGTTATTTTCCCAAAACCTCCATATAAAAAACCTCACATACATATCATTAGTTAAAATTTGACAACTAATAAACGTATTAGTTTCATTACCTTTTTGTTTTCCGTATAAAATATAAAAATATATTAAAAAAGCCAAAATGTATTTATTTTATAACAAGGAAATAACTCTTTTGTTTTATAGAATCACCATTATATAAAATATTGAAATTTTAATATAAAATATTTTTAAATTATACTATTTAGTGCTCTAATAAATTTATAAAATGTATTATTCTACTTTAAAGAACTTTAAAAAATATTAAAAGTTAGTTCAAGATAAATACTCTTACAAATCATTATTATCCAAAAGAATATAAATTTAAATATTAACTAACGATATTCAATAAATTATTAATGGTTCTTCACCTATCGAAGAGAGAGGAAACGCCAGTCCATTGCGGAGGCAAGAGAAGAAGCCTCTACACCTTCTCCCTACGCCCGATATTCAATAAACCTCAGTTGTGTTCCCCCTCCGCCTCATCCTCGTGGACCCCTCCCTTCTCTCCTTCCCTATGGATACATTTATGGATGAACATAAGTAGTTATCTCTTCTAGTTTTGTGCATCTTGAGAGTTTTTCGTTTAATCTTTTAAAATATAGATTTTTTTTAAATGATTCTACAAGAGGTCTTAACATGACATAATAATAATAATAATAATAATAATAATAATAATTGAAAATTGTAAATTTAGTCTTTTTGCTAATTACTTTGCAGATAATAGTCAACAAAACCTAAAGTTACAAAAATAGTCATTAAAATCGCAGATGGATTAAGCCCATATGCAATTTGGAATCCCTATCTGCGAAGATATAAGCTACTAAAGCATGGTCCATCTGCTACCACCTGCGATTTTGACTTTTTCAGGGTATAAATACCTAAAAAAAATTTGGAACACTTATATTTTTTAATTTTTGTTGGGAAAAACTATCTCTATGGGAGCTATGAACGATTTTAAGTTTTGAAGTTATTATTATTATTTTGTATGAAGATAAACTGTATATTTAAAATTAAATTTTCTACTCAAACACTTGAATTTATATATCAAACATTTAGTTAGATACATATCACATGCAACTACATAGAACGAATACACTATCCCCATTTTTCGGGAGAGTACATAGAATGGTTTATGACTTCTTGATAGAGAATTTTCTCCAACAAAAATCAAGAAAAATGAGTGTTCCAAAAACAATTTAGGTATTTATACCCTGAAAAAGGTAAAATCGCAAGTTGTAGCAGATGGACTAATCCATCTGCGAACGTCTAAGTCCTTGATGGACAACCATGCTTTGGCAACTTGTACGTTCGCAAAGTAATTATCTGCAAAGTAATTAACAAAAAATGCTAAATTTGTAATTTTCTCTAATAATATTAATATTAATAATAATATATAAGTATAATTAATATTTTTAGTAACAGAAAACAAATTGAAAAACTACCGGATAGTTTAGTCAAATCATCGAGGTTAGGTTTATTGTATATGAAATAAAAAATTAATTATTTTGAACAATTTTGGACGCAAATTGGTTATTGTAATTATATCTTAGATGTATTAGATTAGTGCGTATTTAAATCTCTATATATACATTATATATACATGTGATTTTGTTATCACTTTTCAAATCATTGGTATAGCATTTATAAAAACCCTATATGATGGCCTTTAACCCTTTTCTTGTTTTCTTTTTTGGGTTTTTGATTCTCACAACCGACATTGTTGACGGGAATATGCTTGCTGGAGCGGAGAATGATACAGTTGAACAAACAGATGATCTACCTCCACTTTCGGCCACAGAAGTTAACAAAATTCTTGATGTTTTTGCGTACATAAGAAAAGTTCTCGTAAACAGAGTTGGTCAGACCGTGGACACGGATGGAGGATCACGTGGTTGTAGCACAGATCGATGTAGGGTGGGAGGAAGTGTTGTAGCAGGCAAAGGCGGTGATGCAAAATGATGAACTTTAAGAGCAAATGAAACAATAAAAATAACAGGGGAAAAACATCATGCTAACCCTATCTACTATGAAATAAAAATGTGTGTGTTTACTTTAATTTTGGAGATGTCTTCTTTACGTCTCCTTTCCTATGATATA
This sequence comes from Lactuca serriola, assembly GCF_051521515.1. Classification (NCBI taxonomy): domain Eukaryota; kingdom Viridiplantae; phylum Streptophyta; class Magnoliopsida; order Asterales; family Asteraceae; genus Lactuca; species Lactuca serriola. The sequence goes on along the minus strand of NC_136410.1, from coordinate 252,235,803 downwards.
TCTAATGAAATCAATAAATATATAGTTCCTTTGGTTATTGATTAATCGTTAATATAATAGTAATCTTAATTATGATAAATATGGTAAATAATTAAAATCATTAATACCCTTTAAATATGGAAATTCTGTTAATAAACACTACAAAATCACAAAACAGATCCCTTTATTCGAGATCTTCCTCTTCTAACCCTAGCCCAAAGTCGACTCTCCCTGTTTCACTTAAAATCATCGTGCACCACCACCATCATTTTCTTCTCTGTTTATAGGCCCCGAAAACCTTTCTCCTCTTCTTATTTCGACACCACTAGAACAGCAGCACCACCCTACCCCACGATCGAACCACCAGCTTTATGAATCGGAGAACCACTAGCTGCGAAATTTCTAGGGTTTGTCCACTTGTTGCTGCCGAGAAGATTATAACTTTTGTGAGTTTTTTCATTGTTTAAAATTTCATAAACTTCATCTGTGTCTATGTTCAATTCGTTGGATGAAATTAATCCAACTTCATCTGTTTCTTACTTTTGTGAGTTTTTTCATTGTTTAAAATTCGCCAACTTCATCTGTATATATTTCACAACTCATTGGATGAAATTGGATTAAATAGTTTGTCTAATAATCAGTGAGTTATATATTGGATTAATTGTTGTGTTTGTTCCTTTTTTTTTCTATTTTGTTACTCTTATGTACATAATTTAGTGTATCACAATCTCGTTCCTGATTGTTTAATTCATATGGACATTATAGATTTTGTTAGCGTAAACACCTTCAACAGTTTCATTTACAAACAACTTTGTTTATTCTAATAAAATTTTAGCATTTATATGTTGATAATGCATTCTAATAGAATTCTATTGTTGCATTCTAATAGAATTTTATTGTTGCATTATAATAGAATTTTACTGTTGCATTGTAATATAATTTTATTATTGCATTATAATTGATTTTTAGTTGATAAGTGTGCATTCTAATAGAATTTTACTGTTGCTTTCTAATAGATATATTCTGCCAGAATATATTATATGTATTTTGTCATATTCTATGTATTCTAGTAGAATATATAAAGTGATAGTTAATTGTAAGTAACATGTTTTTAACCATTAGTAGTTTTTGTTGTATTTATGATAGGAATTGCTGGAAGAATGCATTGAAGACCTAATAGGAATAATTTGAAGAATGAATAAAGTTTGATCATACCCACAATTTAAGAATGTTGTTATTTTTTAAGAATTTTATTAATTTTTGTTGATATTCTTTTAAAATATATATAATTATATTAAAATGTATAAGACTTTTAGTCTGTAAGAATATGTATGAATTTGTATTTAAGTTTGAATATATATAAAAATATATTAGAATGTTGTTATTTTCAATCACGGATTCAAGATTTTTGTTATTCTTCAATAATATTCTAATAGAATAGAGTTTTGAAAGAGCATCATTCTAACAAAAACAATATTATGAGAGAACAAAATTGGTTATATTTACAAATTTATGTTAGAATTAAAATTGAATTAATTAAAAAAATTCAGATATTTAAAATTATGAGTATTAATTATTCCTAAAAATCTGAAAATTTCCTTTTATAATTGTAGTTAATTGTCCAAAATACCATTTTGCTAAAATTTGTGTGATTATATGGTACATGCTATCCCACTGTAATATCATACACTCTCAAATCATGTTCATTGATTAATTCCATCCGTTAGTCCAGATCTGTGCATTCTGGCACACAATATTTAGTAAAAAACGAAATAACATAACCTTATATATATATATATATATATATATATATATATATATATATATATATATATATATATCAAAACAGGATCGAGTAAACAATCATTTTAAAGTGACGACTTGTGAGTACACCTTAAAAAATCTAAAAAAAATATAAATCATAAAATCGAGTATATATCTACGTCCGGGAGAAAAAAAATTGGAAAAGAATTTTGCATCACTAAAATTGATCCATTATTAAATTTTAATTTTTTATTTTGCATCATTATGATCCATGATTCAATTTTAATGATCCAAAAAAAAAAATTTCCAATTTTTTTTCTCCCAGACATAGATCTATGCTCGATTTTATGATTTGTGTTTTTTTTAGATTTTTTTTAAGGTGTCTTCACGTGTCGTTACTTTAAAATGAGTCCTCACCCGATCTTATATATATATATATATATATATATATATATATATATATATATATATATATATATATATATATATATATATATATATATATATATATATATATATATATATATATATATATATATATATATATATATATGGAGTGGTTCACATGAAAACCAAAAAATGATAAGAACCTTAAGAACCATTTTTAAAATGTTTTCATTAAAGGTATTTTGGACAAATCAAAGATTAATATTATTTTAAACAAACTTTTACATTCCCTAGTTTACAAAAGTTGTCACTTGTCATCGGACCGTCGCCGGACCACTAACAGACCAACGTCGGACGGCCGCCGGAGTAACACCAAATTTAGTGGCTTTTTTCTTGTCGTATTCACGACTTAATAAAACAAACATTTTGGCTCCTATTTATTCGGTAATACTTTTTAACACATACAATTTCATTTTGTAGCCAAATATATAAAAAATAATAAAAAATAAAATCATGCCTTGACAATTTTAGTTTTATCTCTTCAAAATATGATATTAAGAGTTTAATAACCATTTTATTTCACTAATTCACAGTCTATTATTTTCATGCATACATTCATTTGTACTTTAAAACAAAATTTATATAAAACACACGCTTTAATACAGTTCATTCTCGTTTAATACATAAAATTCATAAATTAATACCATTCATTATACACGAATATACATATTCAGATAAGTCAAATGAAAACTTTGACACCACCAACTACCACATGCCACCAGCAACCATCCATGCCACCGTCGCATCCATTATTCATTCTACATCAGATCTATATATAAAATCATAGACTCACAGCTTAAATATTATATTCATAGTTTAACAAACTAATTCACAAAAATTATAAATTCAAAACCATATCCTTACATTAAAAATTATATTTATACCTTAAGATTTATAGGCTACTTCTTATTTCAAAGTTTATTTTCATAAATATTCACATTTTATATTTTACATATTTTATTCAAAATTAGATAAAATCGTATTTATGTATAATGTCTTTCGTCTCATATTTTAGAAGCAGAAAAAAAAAATTAAGAACTTAATAGTCAATGCACTTCTTAATACATTCAATTCACACTTTAATACATTCAATTCACTACTTAATAAATTTAATTCATAGTTTAAGACACAAAATACACAACTTAATATAGTCAATTCATAGTTTAATGGAAAAAATGTACATTTCAAACCCATATTCTTCACATGTAATTTGAACCATGTTTTACAGTTTTCTTTGTTTTTTACTGTAAGCACCTGATTAAATTATGTCAAAGACTTTAATGTAGAACATTGTTCTACTTAAGGTAAACAAGTCATATAAGGAGATTTGTTTTTAATATAATAAATTCCTTTACATTATAAATATATGCATGTGATATTTTTAGTAGAAATTAACAATTTTTTTATCCTTTCCTTTGAATTTATCTCATATTTTTACTTTTTATGTTGTAACCAACTAATTTATTAATCACGTTGGTTTTTTTTTTCATATGATCATTTAAGATTTTGATACATATACAAGAATTAAGGGAAAGAAAGAAAAGAAAAAGAGCTTTATTACCACATAAAGAATTAAAATCTACTTATATAATAATGATCAATGATTGCACAATCCTCTCCTCTTGATTCATCGTCACCTTTTCCTTCGTCCCTCTCTCACAGGCTAGAGGGAGTGGTGCCATAAAAGTTGCACTCCCTTTACTACCATGTAGGCGACACGTCAACATTTACCACCATAAAAGTATGGTTTCATGAAACACTCAAGAAGTGGTGCCACACTCAATTTAAAAGTTAAAAAAGCATTTAAAAAAAAATCTAATCAATCACCTGTCAATTGGAATAACATATGGACGAGAGGAGCACTCCCTTGGAGTGCCAGAGTGCGGTCTCTACCGCACCAAAACCGAAGGGGAGGGGGCGGTATTAAAAGCTAATGGGGCAAGGGAGTGCATCCTCTACCGAACGACACCCTCAAACCTCATTTGATACTCTCACTTTCTCTCATCATATGACCGTCGACGAATGAAAACTTTAGCCATCACCACTGCATTCCACCATGGTTTTTTTCTAAATCATCCCTCTCTCTCTCTCTCTCTCTCCAAAAACCTTTGATCTAACTTATACTACCCTCCCTCTCTAAAAATCGGCCAATGCAATTTCCTTTCCATTACTAAAAGAAATTATCTGCACCCGTCACGTAGCGCGGGTAAACGGCTAGTATATATATATATATATAAATATATATATATATATATAGATATAGATATATATATATATATTGATGGGGAGATTGTGCGTAAACCCTTAGCAATTGTTTTTGTAGGAAAGAACAAGAATGGAAAGATGACTAATTTTTTTTCCAAGTTTGTGATGTAGAGAGGTACATGAACTCTCAATATACAAGTCTTAGGGTTCATCTCATAAATTGCAAACATACTAGTGCGAAGATAAGGTTGAAGTTCGAGAGATGATTGTTTGGTATACGGAGGCTTGCAAGGTACTTCACCAGACCATGAAGATGATGGCATGAGTGAGACACTTCTTACTAAGGGGAAATTGTAAGGGTCGAAATGTCTAGTGAGGTGTTGAAGTCTTATTTGGTCTGTGTAGTGTCGAAGTCAAGCACTTCGCTAAGTATGTATTATAAAAGGCAATGTTAGATGTCGAAGTGTAAATTCTAGTCCTTACACTTTTTTATGAGTCTGTATCACCCTATAAAAAGGGTTAGTATAGAAGTAGAGGGTAGATCTTGAGCACTTTGTTCATTTTCTCTCTCGTGTACTTGTATAGTCATCCAGACAAATCAACGAGCCAAACAAAACTTATTTACGATTGTGTTATATACGCTCTCTATTATTGATTTTGATGTTAATAATCCATTCAAACTCACTATATCGCAATACGAGGAGCACGATTAACCAATCAAGGCGTCAGTTCCTGTCGGACCTAACGACTTTGGCCCCGTATGGACTGGAAAGTAGGTCTTAGTATACAAGGTCTCCTCCACCACCTAAAATGGTAAGTCATTCTCTTTTACCTCCCACTATAAACTCTCAGTTTAACCACTGACTTGTCAGTCAGAGCGTTTTCCCGGGAGCTCCTCCTGGAGAACGGTTGATTGTTTCCTCCTGTTGTGACCTCGTAGGTCTTCCCAGAGCACCCATTTCCATCTTGTCGTGATCAGAACTACCATCCGAGACAGTCCGGAGGAGTAGGTCGCATCATATATATATATATATATATATATATATATGCATACATATGTGTGTGTTATGTACCTAAGCTTTAGTATAGAATATTTTAAATGACGTAGTTTTAAATAAAGCTAATACAATTTCATTTTTCTCTTAATTTTGTTTTAATAGAATACCAATGAATTGAGTTCAATTACGGAATGAAAACAATCAATTATATATCTTTTTATTGCAAAACATCATTGAAGTTTATAGCGAAAGTAAAAAAATATATGTCTAACTCTCAAAAAGCTCCGAGATATAATTGGTGTATATAAGGTAAGTTTAGCAGTTATCCCTTTCTCACACACATCATATTAATCATGAGCTACATATCACAATCAATCTCATATGGTGTTAAACTTTTGTTAAGGCGCATTATATGTCTAACTCTCAACACATAAAAGGAACAAATCACATCTTGACTACATAAACCTCTTGCATAGTTCACACAATACCTAAAAATGGATTTTATAACTATCTGGTTAAGGACCAACATTTAACCATATCTAAGCACAATACTCCCTACACTTAAGTCCCAATATGTATCTCGGGTGTTAAGGATACAAAGATAGTACCTTTTAATCAAGTATCATTCAAGATAGCAACCCATGAGATGATCTTGATGTGGGTCAGTTCAGTACCAATTCTCTGACATGTACCTATAAAACTTGGTTACAACCCATTGCCTACCTTCATTTAGTGAAAGTCAGCCAATACAATTCGTATTAGTCTTATTTCATAATCCAACCCACAATTAAAACTGACTATGAAGTTTTATAATAATAAGATTATTCATGGATTAAACATGTTATTATAGAACACAACAAGTATTGACATTTTGATCATATCCCAGTATATCAAAAACATTATATAATAGTTGTTACAATATTTCAATATCTAAATACTAAATCCAAATGAAAATCCTAAAGAATAATAAAGTCTTATGGTTAAAGTGTGACCAATCATACTTATCTAAGAAGAAGAACTTTATTAATGAGTTCGACTAAATTTAATTTGTGTGAATTCTGCGAATACTATCGTCTCCATATTTGACTTTGCTCTACGTATAGTTAAATATCTTGGAGTATATGATAGGTGTTCTTTCGTGATATAGAGTCTCTTAGCTCGATTAAGTATACTCTCGAAGTCAAAAATATTTCTATGTGATCCTTGAATGGCATAGATCAACATAGTTTTTCATCGAACCCATTCATCCGATATCATTAGATTTAAACTTATAAAGTAGTGTACTCTTATTTTGTAGTATATTGTGTAATTTTGTTTTGCTTGGACCTTATTCCAACTAAACATACTCTTCATCCCTCAATGAAGTCATAATCCAATTATAATTCTTAATTATATACATTTTTTTAGAATCGGTATCTTATGTAGCTCTGTACACGAAGACTTTGTTCTAAACTATATGTCTCATATACATTGTCTTGGTTCTTCCAAAGTACTCTTAGAATGTTGCTATATTCATCAAGTGAGTAAACCATGTGTTCAATTGGTGTATTATGATATGATCATAACATGATAATATATTATGTCTTATGAATAATATGACATAATTGATGGATTCATTTTCCATGCAAATCGAATATAAATCATTTTAGCTAGTTCAAAACTATGATCTAGGTCCCTTTGAGGTTGGCTCAAACTTAGTGCCATGTGACAATGCTAATGTTCCTCTAGATGAATCTTCTATCTTGGTCTCTTTCAAGATATTGTCAATATATGCTTAAGGATATACAACTTTTAACATTCATTTTATCTAAATCTATAGATTTTACATTCCAAGAATGTATCTTGTTCTTCCTAAGTCTTTCATTTTAGAAATACATTCTGAATCAAGGTCAAAATGGTCTGGCATGATCAGATTGTAATTTCTTATGATTAAGTATGACTCATTCATACAAGATTAGGAATGTCACTATGTTGTCACTAGTTCTTAGTAAATACACATGTTCTATTCATTTTGATATAAAAACATAACTTGTGCTTATATATTAAAACGATGGTTGCAACATTGAGATGTTTGCATTATATCGACAAGTGGATCTCAAGATTTAAACATTTTGTTAGGAAAACATGGATTACGAAAACCTCCAGAATAATCTATATAGATATATTTTAGTAGATGTCTATTAAGAAAAGCCGTCTTTCTTGAAATCTATTTGCTATATCTCATATTAAGAATATGAATTTATAGTAAATAATATCCTTGTTGATTTAATCATAGCTACTTATGAAAAAGGTTTGATCACAGTTAATTTCATTAGTATGATAAGGACCATGGTCAATAACATGAGTATGAGAAAATCCTTTTATAACAAGTCTTTCTTTAAATGTGTATGGTTTTCCATGTAATGTATTCTTTCTAGATGAATCAGTTACTCCTTGTAGCCTTTCTATAGAGAGAAAGTTCAATCACGACCATACTTGATTATTTTACATGGATTACATCCCATTTTCATGGCTCTAATTCATTTTTCATATTTCTGATTTTGACATAGCATCTTGGTATTTGATGGATTTTCTAGAAAAGCTCATCAATGAGAGATTCCACATTTCTCAAGTCATAGATGATTTCTACCACTAATAAGAACAATTTGTGTTTATGAATAACTATTATTCACTTTTAAAAATCTCTTGTTAAAACTAGTTCCAATTATTACTAAATCAAGTAATGGTTCTTGAGTTGTTTCAACTTCCATGTACCTCCCATTTGCTTTGTCATTAGAAGCTTTCTTTATGTTAACTCAACAATTAGAGGAATAAGAAAAACTTATTCTTGGTGGGTATGCTTATAATAATCTAAGCCACATTTAGAGTATTATATACAAATATTTATTTAGTATATTTTGGGTTTAAAAACTTTTGTCCAGCATAGGCTTTAAATGCATAAAACATTTAAGTAAGATAGGGATGGAGCCTTTCCATACAAAATCTTATGACGAAAATGTTACATCTACTAATTATTTGGTGTTTATACTAAGGTATAATTGATAGTGTTCTAGGTGTTATACTAAGAAAATAGAAGGAGGACATTTCTACTAATTGGAAATCAAGTCATACCAAGTAGGATTTAATTCATTCTTTATTTTCATTAAGGCCTTAAATAGTTTCTATCAGTTTGAATCTCAACTTTATATTTGAAACCTTCAACAAAGATTTCACAATTATGTTTTAACATGTAAATATAATTTATAACTACTATAGTTGTTAATAAAGTTTATTTGGTATCTTATGATAAATCTTAGACATTCATTAGAAAGGAAGTCACACACCATAGGGTATAATTCATTAATAATTATTTTCTCTACTACTTAGTCAACATATCATTAGGAATCTGTTATATATAAATAGGATTTACATATGCCAAATAAACTACATTATTTTCCTTCAAGGATACCTTTCTTAAAGTTGGAATATGTGAATGTTATTTATGTATTAAAGATAACAATGTCAAAGATGAGTTTGATTTAAATCAAGTTTAAGTCAACAAATATATTTTATGTAGAACTTCTTTTTTGTAAAAACATTTATATTTACTTTATGATTCTTATTTATAGATCTAGTCGCATAAAAGAATTTTTATCATTTCCGAAGATGATGGTGATCGTTATGAAAACTGATTTAAGCAAATAATAAATCATTCATAAATTAAACTGAGACATATGTTTAGGCAGCTAAATTAAAGCATACATTGTTCCAAAAAGAAACATTGTTTCATAATACAAGTGAATTATGTTCCTAGCATAATTAATAAACTAACTCTGAGAGTGTAGTTCCAACTTGATTGTGCTCAGTTGGTTAGTCTTCTGTAAATATCTACAAGCCATTTACAAATATTAGATTAACGTTTAACTACCAAGTGCCTAATTGTCATATGAAAAGTATGAGTTCTATCAAATAGATACTTGAAGTACTAGTTTCTTCCAGACTTTCTTTTCAGATAAAAGGAGCAGTTCCTCTTCTGGTGTCTAGTTTGTCCATAGTAGAAACAAGATCCATCTATGTGGGCCTTATTACATGTCTTGAGCTTAAAGGTGTTGAGTCCATAACACATGGGCCTCTAAGATCACACAAGGTGACTCTCTTTGGCCTTATATGATTCCTAGTTTGATGTTAGAAACAAATTTAGCATCACAGTGGTGCCTTTACTAGGTATCATTTTTAGGCTTATTGCTCAATGCAAATAGTTTAGGACTTGGACCTTTAAGTGTTTACAATTTCATAACTCTCAGGAGATTGCCTCTTAAGACGTGAACCCATTCAGTGAAGTTGTATCTATTGGATGTTATTGTTTTAAGTCATTAAAGAAAATAACAATTTCATGGTAGTGAGAATGGATTATTTAACTACAAAACTTTAACAAAATTCATTTAGTATTTTCAATATAAAATTTTTAATAATTAATACCCTTTTAGTTTCTAAAAACATTAATCATCAAAGTCTAGGATCCAAGTTGCAAAACAAATAAATGGTTAGGTATCCTTTATCCCATCCACTTGAATTCAACCCTGTAGATATCGACTATCAATTATATCTTACTATATAATTCCTAGATTTATGGGATCGCTAATAACAAATTTAATAAGACATGTTTGATCTCATTTATGTCTCGGAACTCTCTTGCTTAGGTATTCTTTATCACAAAAGATTTCCGATCAAATCGTCCAAATGAAAAATATGTGTAATCGGCCTATAACTTGGTTATAGAACTCGAGAAGACACCCCGTCCATCAAAAGATAACACTAAGAGGTTGGGTATCACTTATCCCACTAGTGCATACAAGAGATATGTGAGTGTTATTCAAAAGGATTGCATAGATTTGAGGTTTGTAAAAAAGGGTCTTTTATATGCTTTATAATTCTAGTTTAAAAACATACGATATCATGGTTATTACATGCATATAATAAACCATGGAACCAATTTTCAAAATAAAATCACTTTTAAAGGTTCTATATAAAAAGCTAGTTTTTATATAATTTGACCCGGTTCAAGTTTAATAACCGGTATTAAGTTTGAGTGCATTTAAACATTTTATATATTTAATAAAACTTACTTTTATTACTTATATATTTTGAGTTTGTATAAGTTATAAAAATAAACATTTTAAAACTTATATTTGAGTATTTCTAAATTTGACGTTATTAATGTTTTTATAAAACCAAATTTTATTTAAACCAATAACTTGTTACATCTTATGTCCACATTATAAATTTTGAAAACCAAACTCAATATGCTATTTATTTTTTCCAAAATTATTTTAGCATGTTAAAAACTAATTTTTCAACCACACATAATAATTGCATAAAATAAACAACACAACATGCATAAAATTATATGTGCATAAACATACCCAACTAATGACATTTTTTGTGAGCCAACACAAAAACTACCAAGTCCATTCCTAAATGGAAATTTTAAGGGACCAAAAATCATCTTGTAATATTGTTGTAGAAGCTCCCACTTGAGAAAACACTCATTGCTTGCAAAAGATTGGACAATCTTCTTGAAAGTAATATTTCAGCAACTGTCGCTAAAAGTCCAACAACCCTTAAGAAAAAGCATTAGTGACACTTCTAAAAAAGTGTCACTAACTTTCAGCATGTTATAAACAACCAACAAAACAACACAACAAACACAATGGTCATTGGTTAGTTTATGCACATCATACATAGTACATACACATTAAACAAACTTTGTTTTTCTAAGACAACTTTAAATGACAAAAGATGCATGCAACTTTTGTCACATAAAATAACAATTAAAAAATTTGTTAAATAAAATATGTATAAACTTGTTTTTATACAAAACCAAGTTATCCATATTCTCTAAAAACTATGATTTCCAAAAATCAAAAAATCTAACCAAATTTGTAAGGTGGCTCTGATACAAATTGTTGGGTTTTTATACAAAAATTAGTTTGAACAACATAGGATTTAGCAACGGGCGACTTCAAAAGTAGAATGAACATAAACCAAGTTTATACCCACCAAGGATCTTGTTGCAAAGTTTGGAAAGAAAACAAGTACGAATGAGGAAGAATTGTTTAATAAACCGTTTTAGACTTTGAATCCTCAAGGGGAAGATAGTAAGTTGATGGAGAATGTGGAATGTTTGAGACACCAACAAGTTGTCAACTTGATTTAAGATGCTAGTCTTGTAAGAAAACTATTAACTCTTAAGCTTGAAGTTCATAACCAAAGTATGAACTTCAAGAGAGTATAAAAGCAAGTAATATATTCAAGAGGATGAACAAAATGGAGAGAGTATACATACACTCACCAACTTACGGTTTTATGTCCCAAAGAAGAGCGAGAATGAAAGTCTCAAGAAGCTAGTATTTATAGCATGAGGAAAAGGTCCATAAGTCCTTAACCATTTAGCACTTTAACAAAGATGTCTCCCATGCTTGTAGGAATAGCCATGATTTCATTTCTTCTTATTAAAAAATCGTGAAAGCCATTATTTTATTTAAATAATCAAAAGGCACGTCTTCTTTTTGTAATACTTTAATCCCATTCTCTAAAGTATGTTCCCTAGATTAAAATAAGCTATAGACCATTCCTATCTTTCTTCTTCATCAATTTCGAAACTAGGAAGTCAAAAAAACTGACAAAAACTTTGTATTTTATTATTTCCTAGAAATAAATAATTTCAAATTTAATTCTAAGAGTTTATTGGATATTTATTCAAATCAATTTCAAATAAATAATCAGTTATATCAAGTTGTTGTTAGTGTGACCCATTAGTAGCATATGTTAATTAGGAATATCACTTTAATATGATTCTTGAGCATATTAGATCTTTCAGATCTTGTGAGTAAAAGCTACTTCATTACCTTTGAGCCTTATATTTGGTCCTTGTTGAGTTGTTAAGTCATAAAAATGTCATTTTAAGTGTTTTTATTGAGGCATGCATGAATTAGTTTTCTTAATGTTGATAAAAACAAGGATTAGGTCTCATTAAGCCATGAAAAGTCATAAAGTCAACAACTTTATGACTTAACGCATCTCTTTAGGGTCAGATTTGAGTTTAGGTGCTTTGGTATTAACCATTAAGATCTTAATGGTGAGTTTTGGCCTCTGACGAGTATGATGGGTGTTTGTCAGAGTATGCTCAGCGTAATGCATGGACTTTGCATCGAGAACTTATACATTGTGCTTCATTAGTCGGTACGCAGGGTGTGCATTTCTAGTATGTGGGGCGTACTCCCCAGGGAGTCCCATTGTGGGCCTTTTGGCCCTTAAGCTTTTGGGAGTTGGTCCATGAGTTGTTGGAGCAGTTTTGGGAACGGTAAAATGGTCTTTTACCCTTTAGGAAGATAGATTATTGTTTGCTCCTTAGAACTCTCTAATTAGGTTGGGCCATTAATGGGCCTTATTTGGGATTGGCCCATTATTGGGCCTCATTTCTTATGAGTTTGACCTTAAGAATGTAACAAGGATTGGTATTGATTGTGTTAAGTGTAAGGAGCCATTCTATAGTAGGTTTGGGCATGGGATTTGCTATCTTATGATTGAGGCAAGTTTCCTTCACTATATATGTGGGTAGAAGGCACCAATGCCGACTCACTAATTTAAGCTTGTACTATGATGATTGTCGTCGTGATAGTTTTCTATATTGCCTGTAACTGTTTGATGTCTATATGATTCTTATGTTATGATATTTTGTGGTAATGGTAGGGGTGAAATAGACTGGGTGTCTGGTTGAAATAGACCGACGGGGATTGCAAGCACCCACATATGCTCGATTGTATCTTTTTTAAATAAAGCTAAGGGAATTGCAAGCACCTAGATATGCTTGATTGTATCCGGTTGAAATAGACCGAATGGGATTGCAAGCTCCCATGTATGCTTGATTGTATCCGGTTGAAATAGACCGAAGGGGACTGCAAGCACCCATATATGCTTGACTGTATATTTGTATGGTATGAGGTATTTTGAGGAACCCACTAAGCTTTGTGCTTACGGTTTTATGGTTATGGTTTCAGGTACTTCCAGTTCGAAAGGGGAGGGCCCGAATTGATCCTAGCGCATCCACCCATGTTTCCTTTATATGATGATTTCGGGATTGTACTCTAATGACTGTTTTATTATGAAATACTTTAGAATGTTTGAATAAAAGATAATTGGTGTTTTAATTTAATTAATTAGGAAATTTTTACCTTATAGTTTTCGGGACATTTCAAAAAAATCCAGACTTATGTTGTAGGTTCAAGAGTATGCCAGCCATGAGCTGTGGGCCAAAAGGCAAGCTAGACTCATGATGTGGACTTAAGGTTTATGTTCTATGTTTCTGGTACTTCAGATACTCGGGGAAAGGCGAAGGCGATACCCCGAGACATGGTGTTGTAAATGGCACGTTACACCAACCCAAAGCAAGTAGAGGATGGGATAAAAACACAGTATTTAGGAGTAGATCGGGTGAGAACGGCTCGACTTGAAACGTTAAAGAGAGAGCTTGAAATTTTGCACATGAAGGAGGGTGAAACAGTCGATGATATTGTGACAAAAGTATCCGGTTTAGCTTCAAAAGCAAGGAGTCCTGGTTACGAGCTTGAAGAAGTTAATTTGGTGAAAAGATTACTTGATTCGATGCCTAAGTCGTTTATTGAAATCGAGGCTTCAATAGACCGATGTTACCATTTGGATTCGATGTTATTCGATGAAGCGATTGGTAGATTGAAGGCATACGAGGAGCATATAAGAGGAACCAAGAAACTGGAGGACACTCAAGGTGGGTTTTTGTTGGCTAGTGAGAAAAACTCATATGTTTGCAAGCATTGTGGCAATGGGCGTTCAAATATAGATGAATTTAGACGTGGTCGGGGAAGAGGTCGAGGTTCGGGAGAATTCGAGAGAGAAATGAATTTTTCTGGGATAAAATTCACGTTAAATGTTATAAATGTGGTAAGTTTCGTCACTATAGCAACGAGTGTCTTAAATGGGAGAAACATGAGACAAATCTAATCGAAGATGCATCAACACTCTTTAAAACATAACCCACGAAAGAACATTATTCATACATGTACAACTTTGTAATGCACTTGAATATTTATTAGGGGAATCTTGATTGAGCAGGTGCATTTCATGACAACATTTACATTTCCAATTAAATGATTTATCATATCATGGATTCTGGACAAGTCTTAAAACGAGTGGAATCACAAGTATTGTAATTTTTTAGTTTACTTGGCTTTAAGATCGAATTCATGGAATCATGAGTGGAATCATGCAGCTTCTACAGACACATCACCATAATATACCTTGAGGTAAACGTTTATGCTGATAAAGATACCTCCCGTACACAATCATATCCTTTTTCAGATAGTTGTTGACAGCTAACCACAATAAGCTTAGAATAGACCATGTTTTGACGAAGCTAACCCTCCGAACTCTTCATGTACGTTTTTGAAACTTTTGTTGTACTAATTTCATTTAACTTTTCGGGGAAAATGACTCGGGGGGGGTAATCAATTGTTGAGTTGGTTCTCATTTGGTCCCTTTCCTTTTTTTTGTACCCAATATACCATCGAACTTGTTGTTTGTGTTCACCATAACCCTTTGACCGGCTATCATAGGTGATAGTTGGTCAAATGCTGGTCAAAAGAGTTATGGTGAACACAAACAACGAGTTCGATGGTATATTGGATACAAAAAAAAAAGGAAATGGGCAAAATGAAAACAAACTCAACAGTTAGTTACCCTCCATTGTTATTTTCCCAAAACCTCCATATAAAAAACCTCACATACATATCATTAGTTAAAATTTGACAACTAATAAACGTATTAGTTTCATTACCTTTTTGTTTTCCGTATAAAATATAAAAATATATTAAAAAAGCCAAAATGTATTTATTTTATAACAAGGAAATAACTCTTTTGTTTTATAGAATCACCATTATATAAAATATTGAAATTTTAATATAAAATATTTTTAAATTATACTATTTAGTGCTCTAATAAATTTATAAAATGTATTATTCTACTTTAAAGAACTTTAAAAAATATTAAAAGTTAGTTCAAGATAAATACTCTTACAAATCATTATTATCCAAAAGAATATAAATTTAAATATTAACTAACGATATTCAATAAATTATTAATGGTTCTTCACCTATCGAAGAGAGAGGAAACGCCAGTCCATTGCGGAGGCAAGAGAAGAAGCCTCTACACCTTCTCCCTCCGCCCGATATTCAATAAACCTCAGTTGTGTTCCCCCTCCGCCTCATCCTCGTGGCCCTTCTCTCCTTCCCTATGGATACATTTATGGATGAACATAAGTAGTTATCTCTTCTAGTTTTGTGCATCTTGAGAGTTTTTCGTTTCATCTTTTAAAATATAGATTTTTTTTAAATGATTCTACAAGAGGTCTTAACATGGCATAATAATAATAATAATAATAATAATAATAATAATAATAATAATAATAATTGAAAATTGTAAATTTAGTCTTTTTGCTAATTACTTTGCAGATAATAGTCAACAAAACCTAAAGTTACAAAAATAGTCATTAAAATCGCAGATGGATTAAGCCCATATGCAATTTGGAATCCCTATCTGCGAAGATACAAGCTACTAAAGCATGGTCCATCTGCTACCACCTGGGATTTTGACTTTTTCAGGGTATAAATACCTAAATAAAATTTGGAACACTTATATTTTTTAATTTTTGTTGGGAAAAACTCTCTCTATGGGAGCTATGAACGATTTTAAGTTTTGAAGTTATTATTATTATTTTGTATGAAGATAAACTGTATATTTAAAATTAAATTTTCTACTCAAACACTTGAACTTATATATCAAACATTTAGTTAGATACATATCACATGTAACTACATAGAACGAATACACTATCCCCATTTTTCGGGAGAGTACATAGAATGGTTTATGACTTCTTGATAGAGAATTTTCTCCAACAAAAATCAAGAAAAATGAGTGTTCCAAAAAAAATTTAGGTATTTATACCCTGAAAAAGGTAAAATCGCAGGTTGTAGCAGATGGACTAATCCATCTGCGAACGTCTAAGTCCTTGATGGACAACCATGCTTTGGCAACTTGTACGTTCGCAAATGGGCTTAATCCATCTGTCATTTCAGAGGCTATTTTTGGAACTTTGGGTTTTTTGGCTATTATCTGCAAAGTAATTAACAAAAAATGCTAAATTTGCAATGTTCTCTAATAATATTAATATTAATAATAATATATAAGTATAATTAACATTTTTAGTAACAGAAAACAAATTGAAAAACTACCGGATAGTTTAGTCAAATCATGGAGGTTAGGTTTATTGTATATGAAATAAAAAATTAATTATTTTGAACAATTTTGGACGCAAATTGGTTATTGTAATTATATCTTAGATGTATTAGATTAGTGCGTATTTAAATCTCTATATATACATTATATATACATGTGATTTTGTTATCACTTTTCAAATCATTGGTATAGCATTTATAAAAACCCTATATGATGGCCTTTAACCCTTTTCTTGTTTTCTTTTTTGGGTTTTTGATTCTCACAACCGACATTGTTGATGGGAATATGCTTGCTGGAGCGGAGAATGATACAGTTGAACAAACAGATGATCTACCTCCACTTTCGGCCACAGAAGTTAACAAAATTCTTGATGTTTTTGCGTACATAAGAAAAGTTCTCGTAAACAGAGTTGGTCAGACCGTCGACACGGATGGAGGATCACGTGGTTGTAGCACAGATCGATGTAGGGTGGGAGGAAGTGTTGTAGCAGGCAAAGGCGGTGATGCAAAATGATGAACTTTAAGAGCAAATGAAACAATAAAAATAACAGGGGAAAAACATCATGCTAATCCTATCTACTATGAAATAAAAATGTGTGTGTTTACTTTAATTTTGGAGATGTCTTCTTTACGTCTCCTTTCCTATGATATATCTAATGAAATCAATAAATATATAGTTCCTTTCGTATATTGATTAATCGTTAATATAATAGTAATCTTAATTATGATAAATATGGTAAATAATTAAAATCATTAATACCCTTTAAATATGGAAATTCTGTTAATAAACACTACAAAATCACAAAACATATCCCTTTCATCGACATCTTCCTCTTCTAACCCTAGCCCAAAGTCGACTCTCCCTGTTTCTCTTAAAATCATCGTGCACCACCACCATCATTTTCTTCTCTGTTTATAGGCCCCGAAAACCTTTCTCCTCTTCTTATTTCGACACCACTAGAACAGCAGCACCACCCTACCCCACGATCGAACCACCAGCTTTATGAATCGGAGAACCACTAGCTGCGAAATTCCTAGGGTTTGTCCACTTGTTGCTGCCGAGAAGCTGATAACTTTTGTGAGTTTTTTCATTGTTTAAAATTTCATAAACTTCATCTATGTCTATGTTCAATTCGTTGGATGAAATTAATCCAACTTCATCTGTTTCTTACTTTTGTGAGTTTTTTCATTGTTTAAAATTCGCCAACTTCATCTGTATATATTTCACAACTCGTTGGATGAAATTGGATTAAATAGTTTGTCTAATAATCAGTGAGTTATATATTGGATTAATTGTTGTGTTTGTTCCTTTTTCTTCTATTATGTTACTCTTATGTACATAATTTAGTGTATCACAATCTCGTTCCTGATTGTTTAATTCATATGGACATTATAGATTTTGTTAGCGTAAACACCTTCAACAGTTTCATTTACAAACAACTTTGTTTATTCTAATAAAATTTTAGCATTTATATGTTGATAATGCATTCTAATAGAATTCTATTGTTGCATTCTAACAGAATTTTATTGTTGCATTATAATAGAATTTTACTGTTGCATTGTAATATAATTTTATTATTGCATTATAATTGATTTTTAGTTGATAAGTGTGCATTCTAATAGAATTTTACTGTTGCATTCTAATAGATATATTCTGCCAGAATGTATTATATGTATTTTGTCATATTCTATGTATTCTAGTAGAATATATAAAGTGATAGTTAATTGTAAGTAACATGTTTTTAACCATTAGTAGTTTTTGTTGTATTTATGATAGGAATTGCTGGAAGAATGCATTGAAGACCTAATAGGAATAATTTGAAGAATGAATAAAGTTTGATCATACCCACAATTTAAGAATGTTGTTATTTTTTAAGAATTTTATTAATTTTTGTTGATATTCTTTTAACATATATATAATTATATTAAAATGTATAAGACTTTTAGTCTGTAAGAATATGTATGAATTTGTATTTAAGTTTGAATATATATAAAAATATATTAGAATGTTGTTATTTTCAATCACGGATTCAAGAATTTTGTTATTCTTCAATAATATTCTAATAGAATAGAGTTTTGAAAGAGCATCATTCTAACAAAAACAATATTATGAGAGAACAAAATTGGTTATATTTACAAATTTATGTTAGAATTAAAATTGAATTAATTAAAAAAATTCAGATATTTAAAATTATGAGTATTAATTATTCCTAAAAATCTGAAAATTTCCTTTTATAATTGTAGTTAATTGTCCAAAATACCATTTTGCTAAAATTTGTGTGATTATATGGTACATGCTATCCCACTGTAATATCATACACTCTCAAATCATGTTCATTGATTAATTCCATCCGTTAGTCCAGATCTGTGCATTCTGGCACACAATATTTAGTAAAAAACGAAATAACATAACCTTATATATATATATATATATATATATATATATATATATATATATATATATATATATATATATATATATATATCTCAAAACAGGATCGGGTAAGCAATCATTTTAAAGTGACGACTTGTGAGTACACCTTAAAAAATCTAAAAAAAATATAACTCATAAAATCGAGCATATATCTACGTCCGGGAGAAAAAAATTGGAAAAGAATTTTGCATCACTAAAATTGATCCATTATTAAATTTTAATTTTTTATTTTGCATCATTATGATCCATGATTCAATTTTAATGATCAAAAAAAAAAATTTCCAATTTTTTTTCTCCCAGACATAGATCTATGCTCGATTTTATGATTTGTGTTTTTTTTAGATTTTTTTTAAGGTGTCTTCACGTGTCGTTACTTTAAAATGAGTCCTCACCCGATCTTATATATATATATATATATATATATATATATATATATATATATATATATATATATATATATATATATATATATATATATATATATATATATATATATATATATATATATATATATATATATATATATGGAGTGGTTCACATGAAAACCAAAAAATGATAAGAACCTTAAGAACCATTTTTAAAATGTTTTCATTAAAGGTATTTTGGACAAATCAAAGATTAATATTATTTTAAACAAACTTTTACATTCCCTAGTTTACAAAAGTTGTCACTTGTCATCGGACCGTCGCCGGACCACTAACAGACCAACGTCGGACGACCGCCGGAGTAACACCAAATTTAGTGGCTTTTTTCTTGTCGTATTCACGACTTAATAAAACAAACATTTTGGCTCCTATTTATTCGGTAATACTTTTTAACACTTACAATTTCATTTTGTATCCAAATATATAAAAAATAATAAAAAATAAAATCATGCCTTGAGAGTTTTAGTTTTATCTCTTCAAAATATGATATTAAGAGTTTAATAAACATTTTATTTCACTAATTCACAGTCTATTATTTTCATGCATACATTCATTTGTACTTTAAAACAAAATTTATATAAAACACACACTTTAATACAGTTCATTCTCGTTTAATACATAAAATTCATAAATTATTACCATTCATTATACACGAATATACATATTCAGATAAGTCAAATGAAAACTTTGACACCACCAACTACCACATGCCACCAGCAACCATCCATGCCACCGTCGCATCCATTATTCATTCTACATCAGATCTATATATAAAATCATAGACTCACAGCTTAAATATTATATTCATAGTTTAACAAACTAATTCACAAAAATTATAAATTCAAAACCATATCCTTACATTAAAAATTATATTTATACCTTAAGATTTATAGGCTACTTCTTATTTCAAAGTTTATTTTCATAAATATTCACATTTTATATTTTACATATTTTATTCAAAATTAGATAAAATCGTATTTATGTATAATGTCTTTCGTTTCATATTTTAGAAGCAAAAAAAAATAAATTAAGAACTTAATATAGTCAATGCACTTCTTAATACATTCAATTCACACTTTAATACATTCAATTCACTACTTAATAAATTTAATTCATAGTTTAATACACAAAATACACAACTTAATATAGTCAATTCATAGTTTAATGGAAAAAATGTACATTTCAAACCCATATTCTTCACAAGTAATTTGAACCATGTTTTAGAGTTTTCTTTGTTTTTTACTGTAAGCACCTGATTAAATTATGTCAAAGACTTTAATGTAGAACATTGTTCTACTTAAGGTAAACAAGTCATAGAAGGAGATTTGTTTTTAATATAATAAATTCCTTTACATTATAAATATATGCATGTGATATTTTTAGTAGCAATTAACAATTTTTTTATCCTTTGCGGAGAATTTATCTCATATTTTTACTTTTTATGTTGTAACCAACTAATTTATTAATCACGTTGGTTTTTTTTTTTCATATGATCATTTAAGATTTTGATACATATACAAGAATTAAGGGAAAGAAAGAAAAGAAAAAGAGCTTTATTACCACATAAAGAATTAAAATCTACTTATATAATAATGATCAATGATTGCACAATCCTCTCCTCTCGATTCATCGTCACCTTTTCCTTCGTCCCTCTCTCACAGGCTAGAGGGAGTGGTGCCATAAAAGTTGCACTCCCTTTACTACCATGTAGGCGACACGTCAACATTTACCACCATAAAAGTATGGTTTCATGAAACACTCAAGAAGTGGTGCCACACTCAATTTAAAAGTTAAAAAAACATTTAAAAAAAATCTAATCAATCACCTGTCAATTGGAATAACATAAGGACGAGAGGAGCACTCCCTTGGAGTGCCACAGTGCGGTCTCTACCACACCAAAACCGAAGGGGAGGGGCGGTATTAAAAGCTAATGGGGCAAGGGAGTGCATCCTCTACCGAACAACACCCTCAAACCTCATTTGATACTCTCACTTTCTCTCATCATATGACCGTCGACGAATGAAAACTTTAGCCATCACCACTGCATTCCACCATGGTTTTTTTCTAAATCATCTCTCTCTCTCTCTCTCTCTCTCTCCAAAAACCTTTGATCTAACTTATACTACCCCCCCTCTCTAAAAATCGGCCAATGCAATTTCCTTTCCATTACTAAAAGAAATTATTTGCACCCGTCACGTAGCGCGGGTAAACGGCTACTATATATATATATATATATATATATATATAGATGGGGAGATTGTGCATAAACCCTTAGCAATTGTTTTTTGTAGGAAAGAACAAGAATGGAAAGATGACTAATTTTTTTTCCAAGTTTGTGATGTAGAGAGGTACATGAACTCTCAATATACAAGTCTTAGGGTTCATCTCATAAATTGCAAACATACTAGTGCGAAGATAAGGTTGAAGTTCGAGAGATGATTGTTTGGTATACGGAGGCATGCAAGGTACTTCACCAGACCATGAAGATGATGGCATGAGTGAGACACTTCTTACTAAGGGGAAATTGTAAGGGTCGAAATGTCTAGTGAGGTGTTGAAGTCTTATTTGGTCTGTGTAGTGTCGAAGTCAAGCACTTCGCTAAGTATGTATTATAAAAGGCAATGTTAGATGTCGAAGTGTAAAGTCTAGTCCTTACACTTTTTTATGAGTCTGTATCACCCTATAAAAAGGGTTAGTATAGAAGTAGAGGGTAGATCTTGAGCACTTTGTTCATTTTCTCTCTCGTGTACTTGTATAGTCATTCAGACAAATCAACGAGCCAAACAAAACTTATTTACGATTGTGTTATATACTCTCTTTAGTATTGATTTTGATGTTAATACTCCATTCAAACTCACTATATGGCAATATGAGGAGCACGATTAACCAATCAAGGCGTCAGTTCCTGTCGGACCTAACGACTTTGGCCCCGTATGGACTGGAAAGTAGGTCTTAGTATACAAGGCCTCCTCCACCACCTAAAATGGTAAGTCATTCTCTCCTACCTCCCACTATAAACTCTCAGTTTAACCACTAACTTGTCAGTCAGAGCGTTTTCCCGGGAGCTCCTCCTGGAGAACGGTTGACTGTTTCCTCCTGTTGTGACCTTGTAGGTCTTTCCAGAGCACCCATTTCCATCTTATCGTGATCAGAACTACCATCCGAGACAGTCCGGAGGACTAGGTCGCATCATATATATATATATATATATATATATATATATATATATATATATATATATGCATACATATGTGTGTGTGTTATGTACCTAAGCTTTAGTATAGAATATTTTAAATGACGTAGTTTTAAACAAAGCTAATACAATTTCATTTTTCTCTTAATTTTGTTTTAATAGAATACCAATGAATTGAGTTCAATTACGGAATGAAAACAATCAATTATATATCTTTTTATTGCAAAACATCATTGAAGTTTATAGCGAAAGTAAAAAAATCAATATTTTCAACGAATATAACTCAAAACGTATTGTCCTCCAATTGAAAAATTACATCAGATGATTTGTGAAAAGCTTGATTGGGTTATTGCATGTTTTCGTTTAACTCTTATTCTATTAGTTTTCATTTAAAATTTATTAGGGCTGATTCAAAGGTCATGACTTTTAATGCTTTAAGTTCTTAGACATAATGAAGAAAAATAACATAAATTCGATCGGTTTAGTAGGTCATATTATTAAGGAAGAATTGTAAACAAGATATTATGATTAGTTTGAATATGTATGGATCAAAACTAGATAGTGTGGAGGTTTTATGTATAAGCTTAGGTAGATATATATATATATATATATATATATATATATATATATATATATATATATATATATATATATATATATATATATATATATATATATAAGAGAATTCAATTAAAATATTCATAAAAATAATATTCATAAAAAATCAAAAAATAGTAACAAACAATTAAAAGCTCACTAACCAACACTACTCACCACTCAACCAACACCACCCACCACCACCTTGGCCACCCGTCACCACCACCAACCACCAGCACTTACCACTACCACCACCCATCACTATCGACCACCACCACCTCCCCCTCCCATCACCTACCAAAACAACCACCAGCTACCACAAACACCAACTTCCACCACATAACCAACACCACAATCCACCATCACAACCCACCTCCACCACCTATTACCAACACCCCACCTACCTCCATCACCAATCACCACCAACCACCACCCACTACTACCACCACCACCACCCATCATCACCACCACCACCACCCACTACCCCCAAAACGACCACCTGCTACCATAATAACCACCCACCACCATCACCACTAACCACCTACCACCACCCAACCACCGCCACCCGCCAACACCAGCCATCTCCTCCACCCATCACCACCACTCATACTCACCACCCGCCATGCCACCAACCATCACCCAAAACCACCACTCGCTACCACCACTCCCCCCACCACCGACCAAAACCACCAAACACCACCATCACTACCACCCACCACCATAATCCTTACAAGTAAACACCAACACCCCCACCCACTACCCACCAAAACCACCACCCTTCACCATCACCACCACCCGCAACCACCACCATTATCACCTACCACCATCACCACCCTCCACTTACTACCACCAAACGTCACTACATGCCACCACCACCTACCTCCACCACCCACCCACCACCATCATTATCACCACCCATTACCAACCACCACCACCCGTCACCATCACCCCACCCAACATCCACTAAAACCACCACCCACCACCATTACCACCACCCCTATTGCTAACCCCCACCCCCACCTACCCCTACCCACCACCACCACTATCCAACATCACCACCCACTACTTACCACCACCAAACATCACCACACACCACCACCACCAAACATCACCCCCATAACCCTTTATCTCCACTACCACCCACCATATATAACCGACCATAACCACCACCCACCACCTATAACCAACGATAACCACCACTCACCACCACAAACAACATATAACCCACCACCCCATCACTTACCACCCACCAACACCACTCATCACCACTATGCCATAACTCCATCACCCCCACCACACACCACCATACATTTCCATTGCACAACTACCACCAACACTATATGTGATTAAATGCATATAATGCTATAAATCATGTGTGATTCTATGTATTTAGTCACATAAATCATACGTGATTTAAATATAATCACATGTGATTACATGTATCTAATCATATATGATTTATATAAACATGAATAGTTTTCATGTTTTCTATTCAATAATTTTTCTCATGTATTTAATCATATCTGATTATATGTAGTTAATAACATATGATTAATGTGAACAAATATTTTTTTTCGCATTTTTGATCCAATCGTTGTTCTCTTGTATATAACTACATATGCGTATATGTATCTAATCACATATGATTTATACATACAAGATTCTTTTTTGTCCATATAAATTGTATGTGATTAGATACATATAATCACATGTGATTAGATGTATTTAATCACATATGATTAAAACTGACTAAAAAGATTATTGAATCGAGAACACGATAATGAATCTTGTCCACATAAATCATATATGATTCAGTAGTTCTTCTCGTGTATTTAATCACATGTGATTATATGTATCTAATCACATATGATTTATGGAAAAGATTCATTTTTGTCCGTATAAATCATATGTGATTAGTTTTGTTCAAATAAACCATATATGATTGGATACATATAATCAAATGTGATTATATTTAGTTATCATATATGATTTATTTGGTCAATATTAATTTTCACATTTACTATTCAATAGTTGGTCTCGTGTATTTAATGGCATATGATTGTATGTATTTAATCACATGTGCGATTAAATACATACAATCACATGTGATTGGATACATATAATCACATGTGATTATATGTATCTAATCACATATAATTTATGTGGACTTCATTTTTGTGTTCTCGATTAAATAGTTGTTCTTGTTTATTCAATCACATGTGATTATATATATCTAATCACATATGATTTATATCGACAATATTAGTTTCCATGTTTTCTATTCAATAATTACACTCATATTTAATCAAATGTGATATATTTAGACAATATTCGTTTTCATGTTTTTGATTCAATAGTTGTTATCTTGTATTTAATAAAATGTGATTAGATACATGTGATCACATGTGATTAAATGTGTCTAATCACGTATGATTAAAATGAATAAAATTTGTTTTTACTTATTTCCATGTCGAATCACTTGCCCTCTTCTATTTATATTTTACCCATAATAACACACAATATTTTTCATATTAGCTAATTAGCCTTATGGACCTTTTTTTAAACTACAGTTCAACCTGCGGATTATGATTACAAGATTTGAATATGATTACCTATCAATTTATACGAACACCTGTTATGAATAATTAAAGCAATGAATTTTAAAAATATTATTAGGTCCACCAAGTATTGGCCTTTATAGTAACCAAATAAGCCTATTTTACTATTTTAATGAAATAAGTCGGATTATAACCTGAAGCCCACATTAGGCCTAAATAATACATAAAGCTAATAATAACCTAATTCATCCTAATAAACCGCAGTCAACTCCATACCTCGTTAGTTGCACTCGTGCCTAGCCTCCTTCTCCATCTCCGACCACTGCTTCTTTCACTGGTGACATCCATCTCCAATTCTGACCACAAATTCTTTTGCCGGAGACATCGAATCTATCAATTCCTCCACTTAACCACATTCCAGTATTACAGTCACCTCATCACGTTGAACTTCCTTAGGGGCCAATGAGAAGCAACTCTATAATGAATCTTCCTTCTTCGACGAATCTAACTTAATTCCAAACTCCAATCAATTATGTTGCTTCAGTAGCTGTATTTGTGCTTAAGAATATCAGCACATCTTCATCGCATCAATTTAGAACGATGAAATTATATAAAGTAAAATATCATAAATATAGTATCGAGAGTCGTTCGATCTCATTATCGGTGAGAAAATAGGAAAAATAAAGGTGATACCTCCTGATGAGCTAATAAACATCACCAAAATTTCTTAGGTTCGAAATGGTGTAGCTTCGACATGACATTGCGAGAAATTTCTCAAATTTCCTGATACTTTCACCATTTCAGACAACATTTTGGTGGCTCTGTCGATAGTCCGAGAATTCCAGAACGGTTTTCGGTGATTCAGGCAGCTCCAACGACATTCCAGTAGTTTCTAGCGGTTTCTCTTGTGGTTAATGGTGGTACAACAACATTACCCGACATATTGGTAGAGTGAGGGTGGAGGTGGGGGTAGGGATGAGGTAAGCGAAGGGGTATGTGGGATTGTTGCCTTTTTATTGTCCTAATTAATAAAATTAATAAAAATATCTATATATTTTTAGATTTCAAGATTTAAAACTAGTAGCTTTTATTTGATCTCAAAATAAGATTTGTTCACATTTGAACGTGCTCACACACACACGTATATATATATATATATATACACACACACACACACATACAATGCGACCTAGTCATCTGGACTGTTTTGGATGGTAGTTCTGATCACGACAAGATGGAAATGGGTGTTTTGGGAAGACCTACGAGGTTACAACAGGAGGAAATAGTCAGTCGTTCTCTAGGAGGAGCTCCCGGGAAAACTCTCTGAAGGTCAAGTCAGTGGTTGCGAGTGTATAGTGAGAGGTAGGAGAGGCCTTTTATACTGAGACCTCCTTTCCAGTCCATACGGGGCCAAGGTCGTCAGGTCCGACAGGAACTGACGCCTTGATTGGTTAATCGTGCTCCTCGTATTACCATGTATTGAGTTTTAATCGAGTAATAACATCAAAATCAATAATAGAAAGCGTATAGAAGACAAACATAAATAAGTTTTGTTTGGCTCGTTGATTTTTCTGAATGACTATACAAGTACACAAGAGTGAAAATGAACAAAGTGCTCAAGATCTACCCTCTACTTCTATACTAACCCTTTTTATAGGGTGATACAGACTCACAAAAAAATGTAAGGACTAGACTTGACACTTCAACATCTAACATTGCCTTTTATAATACATACTTAACGAAGTTCTTGACTTCGACACTACACAGACAAAATAAGACTTCAACACCTCACTAGACATTTCGACCCTTACAATCTCCCCTTAGTGAGAAGTTTCTCACTCATGCCATCATCTTCATGGTCTGGTGAAGTACCCTGCAAGCCTCTATATACCAAACAATCATCTCTCGAACTTCAACCTTATCTTCGCACTAGTTTGTTTTCAATTTATGATAGGAACCATAAGACTTGTATATTGAGAGTTCATGTACCTCTCCACATCACAAACTTGGAAAAAAAATTAGTCATCTTTTCATTCTTGTTCTTTCCCATAAAAACAACTCCCAACGGTTTATGCATAATCTCCCCATCAACATAATCTTGGAGATTAATATTCCCTTTAAACATTGACTGAGGAACCTTCGAAGTCCTATTGACAACCATTGGTAGCCTGACATCAGTAATTGCCAAGCAATCATTGTGGTTATGTATGAGTACTTTGATATGAGAAAACCCTATATGGAAATCATCCTTGTTGTTTTATTAAAGCTTTGAAACATCAACAATACTTATAATCTTTGTCACATTGATCAGGTCATTCAGGTTCATTAGAGGAAATAAACAATCGAGAAGTCACATACTATAATATTCGCTCTGACCACAAAATAGCGAAAATTCTACAGTAAACCTTCGAACAAACTCTCTCTTGAAATATTCAGGACTTTGAAAGTCTTTACTGAAGACCAAACTTCCTCTTTTTTCTTCCCCAAGACTACATGAAATCTCATTTTCAGTCTCTTATACTCTTCTTTGTCTTCGAACTAAATCTCATAACTCCTCTTTAGATTTATCCAAAATCATGATTCTTCCCCGAAGAGATGACTTGTTCAATTGTTTCATAACACTAGTGTTTATGGGGATCACCCATGTTTAAACCAGGTCGATCACTTTGTCGTTATCTGAGAATGCTACTAATCTGCCATTGCTTTTCAATTTCCATATCAAAATTCCCTTCTTCAATGCCTTTGCCTTTTTTTTCCCTTATCATCTTTTGAAGGAGATGGTTTCGAACTTGAACTTGAGCCTCCATAACTTTCTCCAATAACAATCCCTTCAGTTATTGGTTTTGATGTTGTAGTTGTAGAAGTGGTTGTTAGTGAAACAAGAAGTGATGTAGGAATTTGATTAGACATCACCTTCCCTACAACAACACCCTTATCAATATCTTTCAAATGGATAACACCATTTTCTCCCTCTTGCACCACATGTTTCACAGGTGGGGAATTTGTTGGGAATAGAAGCACCAACTTAAGAATAGGATCGAACTCTGCCTTGATATATGATTCAATAGAGGAAATCATCTTCGAGATAAATCCTTGAGAGAGAGAATATTGTTGAGAAAGACATTCTTTTAAACTACACATAAATTCCTCCAGTTTTTCAAACACTTTATAATCTTGTTTTTTTTCTCATCAAGCTTGGCTGAGTACGAAGTGTTATATTCCACAAGTTTCATTAGGGCATCAGCAAGAACATCTACTTTTCAATGAAGAATTGAATAATTCTTCTCTATCTTCTCCACTTGTTTCGACATTTCAAACTTAAGCTCTTCCACCTTCAGATGAATTAAATCTCCCAACTTTTTAACTTGCTCAACAAAAATTTCATGACTTTACTTAGCAACATTACAATGTTTTGTAACCTCATGTTAAAAATTTCGAGCATGATTCTTTAAACGTTCATCATGTTGTTGCTCAATTTTCTCCATTGCAATCTTAAGACGATTCTCCTGAGACGTGAGCATAAATTCAATTTCAACCCTAAAAACACCATTTCGTTCTCCTGTATCAGCTTGAATTTGTAACAAAGACTTAAGCTTGTTGTTAGGAATCTTAAACTATTTTCCAGACATGATAATATTATTAGGAATATTGTCTTCTTCAGGATCGAACTGTATTTCTACAAAAGAAACCATGAATTCATCTTTATCATGTTAATCTTCTTGAAATATCTTTTTCTCCTTCTGTGGATTGCGAAGAGAAAAGAGATGTGAGTGGTTCATGAATGATGTTGGAGAATGTTGGTGAAATAGTAGAAGCAGGAAGTGAAGATGGCATTGGAGAATAGAAGGGTGGTAACGAAGTTGAAGTATCAATGAGTGTGGTTTGGATGGTAGAAGAGAGGATAAGTGAGGTATGAATAGTAGAGGTTGTTGGATTAGGTGTCTAAGTTAATAACTATTTATGGAATGTACCTGACCCGATTAGCATGGTCCATTTTGGTTGCATGGCATCATGCATTTGGACAGACCAAAATGAGAGAAATAACACTTAAGGTTTATTAATATATTATAAGTGCTAATACTCCATGGATTATCAAGTTGGACTAAAACCCATAGGATTCTGCATGGATTCTCCATGGTGTATTTGAACCCATGGATCATGGAAATGAATAGCCATGTCAAGTTAGGGTTTACATGGTGTAACCCTACTTCTGACACACTATAAAAGGAATATGTGAGCAACCAAAGTCAGTACTAGTGAGAACAAGAGGGCATAGCCGATTTTAGAAGTCTTATATTTCTCTCAAGGTTATTCCAAATGTATTTGGTGTTGTGTGAGACATTTGAGATATCAGAGCCTAGGCTTCCAAATGTATTCCAAATTTGCATGTATCATAAATAAAACATAGATCCAAGGTTTCTAAGGTTGCATGTACACCATAGGAGTGTAAGAATGCTCAAAACCCAACAGTGGTATCAGAGCCTAGGCTTGTTTGTTTGATACTTGATGCAAAATTGTGAAAAAAACTCAGTTTTTCTGCACTCTGCAGCATGAACTCGCCGAGTCCATGGGGGGACTCAACAATTCCATGAGTAAACTCATCCTACTCGTCGAGTAGGTTCATGCACTCGACGAGTAGGATCCCCAGAATATAGTTTTTCGGCTTTTGCTGCTGGAAATGGACTAGAAACATTACCCTAAACTTTTTTGGTCTTATAAAACTTGTAGATGGAGTAATGGTTATGCTAATCCATTTTCAATAGCTATTATCAAAATTTTAAGTTTTATATTGTTAATTTTATGATTCTTGAAATTGTTGATATGCATGTCCATGAACTTATGAGTTTAGAAGATCATATGAATTATTTGTAATGAACTTATGAGTTAAGAAGATCATATGAATTATTTGTAACTTGCTTGTTAGTTTAATTCTTGATCATTATGTGTTTTAATGGAATCGATAATTTGTCCTCAAGTTATGGATTACCAAAAGTCACTCTTTTAAAGTCCATTATGAAACATATAGGTTACATAAAATGAAAAGTCTGTCATTTTAATAAAGCATTAAATCATAAGTTATGAAAGATGAAAAGTTTTGAAAGTTACAAAACTTGCCCTCAAGTTTTGGAACATGTAAAGTCACTTTAAAAACTTTAGTTCCAATCCCTAGAATTTTAAAAGTTAAAATTCAACCCTTATACTTTATAATATTATAAGTTAATAATTATTATATATGTATAAGAAAAAGTCATGTTACCATTAGTAGGCCTCATTCATGAAGCCGGTCTATAAGGGGGATATAAGGTTGTTGCCTATAAAATGGCATTTTAATGGGTGTCCACTCTCACTCACCGCTTCCTTGGTCGGTGGAGGGTCGTTAGCCGAACGGGTAAGACAAGGACTTTAAATCATCATTAAAAGTATGATGAATATAAAGTAACTAAATGTTTTTTATAAATTCCCAATCTTAGTTACTTTAGGAAAAAGTGAATAAGGTGCTAACCCATGAAATTACACTTTGCACTTTGCTTAAGTCGGTTAGTGGAGCGCGTGTGGTTAATCGGCACACTAGTTGGACTTAACAAGGTAGGCAAAGGGTAACTTAATGTTTATCATAGTATCGATGGAGCATGTGTGGTTAACCGACACATCGATTGAGAGGTAAACATTAAGGGCACCAAGTAATTTGCATCGTTACTTCACACCTTGTTTTGTGATCCTCGGCATCCCAGTCACAAAACCTGAAGCGCAGACTCAAGATTGAAACATGCGATTCAAAAGTTCAATGAATCTCAAAGAATCTAGGAGTTTCAAAACCAATTAAAACCTAATAATTTATTCCGTTTTTTATGGTGGAAATTAGTGAATCGTCATTCGCCTACCTTCAAGTATTTTATAGCTTGGATTACGACATCCCTCTTCCAATTTATAAAATATTGTGTTCGGTCCTAGACTTAATTTTCCATATTGGGTGTTACATTAAGGACTTTAAATCAACTATCTTGAATATCTCCCAAAAGATGTCTGGTTCAGACAATTATGATCTTCCCAAAACTCTTGTAACAAACCTTCATAATGAAGATGATGTCCCATGACTGGTTGATGGAAATCATACTTCAATTCCTCCACCTCCTCTAATTATTCTCCATATCCCACAAGTTCAAGGTCACTCAAGCCCTATTGGCAAGCAAGGTCTATGTGTAATCACATCTTAGAGATGAAGTCACATATTGACAAGCCGGGAAAGTTGGGTGTCAATGTGTTGAGAGAGTTGGTTGTTCAATCACTTTCTAAGTCACATAGTGAGTTTCTTTGGGACTACTATGTAATAGACTATGACATGACCCTTAATGATCTTATCTATTTGTTTGGTGCTGCTGAATCAACAATGATTTGGAGCTTTGGTAAAGCAAAATTTATTAGTAGATCGACTTCCCAAACTACCATGGACATTGACAATTAGTTACACTGGATATCCAGAAAAGCTTTCTCTTCCGAATGGGAAGGGATCGGCCATAGTCAACTCGGTTGACCAGTTGGTAAAGAGAAAGTCTAAGTCTGAGGTAGTCCCGTGTACCATTCCTAAAGGGTCCATATGGTTCTATTTCTAAAAAGGAAGGGGCATTGGTTGCAAAGTTGCCCTAACTAACTAAAAGATCTGAGAGAAGGTCTAGTCAAAAAGCTTGACTCTACTTCAGGTAAGTCCACTATCTAACTCTCTTAAGTTCCTATTTGAAGATTCTTAATACATTTTTTTAATGTATGGCATGATCAAGCAAAGGGAAGGGAACTTAGAGAAGGAGTATTGTTGAATCTGATCGTGAAGATGGATTTCAATCGCATGGTTCGAAGATCGGATTCTTGAGCTACTACTTAGAGAGTTATGATAGATTGCTAGGAAATATGTGATATCATAGTTTCCATTTAAAGTTGCATTGTAAGGAAAAAGTTTAATTTTTTTGTATTTGATAGATAAATAAAATTTTGTTTTATTTTATTTTATATCTCCTTGCAATGGCATTTATGAAAATTGATTTTTGTATGTTTCTAGCAATAATGGAAATATGAATTTGATTCTTTCATTTGTGGTAATGTCTAAATTTACCAAATAAGGAAAAATTCTCATCACCCAAGTTTTCAGTTGGATAGAAACTTGGAATCATACAAGTTGTATATGTGAGTCATGTGAAGGACTAAGGGATCGAGTACACATTCTTGTGCACCGGTCAATTCCACCACAAAAGATTGATAAGACTATTCGTCATTAGTTACTAAAGTTAGTAAATATGGTTATACTTACAAGTTTAAGTATAATTCTGAAACATTGGAAAAGTTTCAATGTTTTGCGGGACGAATGAGAAGAATCAAATTAGGTAGAAAGATAAAAGTTACTCAAATCTGAAAATATGGGAGAGTACTTTAGTACCATGTTTTGTGATCGTCTTAATGATTAAGAAACCATATCACAATTGGTCCTATAAGGACATCTTAGTGCATTCTTATGGCTAAGAAGAGGAATCATGAATTTTTGAAGTGGTTAAATCAAGAAGATGAGTCATACTTTGTTCCAAAAACAAATCTTAGAGTCATACTCCAAGATTGTAACTTGGGTGACATATCTTAAAGAAAGGTTTATAACACTTGTTAATTGTAATAGTAAAATGTGTCCTACTCTTGTACATTTGAAATTGGTAAGTTGTGATGATTTGGATAAAATAAAGACCAAATTTTGGCCAATTGTGTGAAGTGTTTGTCTTGATAAAGAATCCATACCATCTCCTAAATATTTGGCAAGCGAGTCTTATATGTAAAGAGGACAGTGGGAGTCTTAAGGATCTTCAAAAAGCTTCTAGATTTAATCAAGAAGAAAAACCTATAGTTTATCAATAGCACACGACTTGAGGTTTATAACCTATCGTGTTGACATATTCCTATTTCCATGCCCATTCCAAATAAAGTTGGCTTTGCATGAGTTCTGAGAGTTCTCAATTGGTTGCATAACAACTTGGAAGCAATGGCAGGCCCTTGTGCTGCCATGTGGCAAGAAGTTAAGACTACAAAGTTTAATCCATAAGAGTTTGGATTTGTCACTAACCTTGTCTTGTGATTATGGTTTTGACAAATTCACATGGATAGGAACATATACACCATAAAATCTATGTGTCATAAGGTTTTTCTCCGATTCATGAAAATGATGGTGAGGAAACGCTTTCACTGAGTAGATTTTAAGTAGATAGCAATTGCGATATTTGCATTCTGAAAGTCGTTAGTGGAGCGTGTGTGGTTAACCAACACACTAATATTGACTTGTGAGAAATGAAAAAGCTCTAAACAATTGAGACTATGATTACGACATCCCTTTTGATAGTTTTGAAATTGTTTATACTCACATGTGTGCTATCTAAGGAAAGGTGTATGATTTTGATAAAGTTTTATCAAAGCATCTCGTATAATAAATATGAACTTTGGTAAGAAGGTCAATAAAGTATTGATTTCTAGAAGTCCAACTGATTTCTGAGTACATGTCAAAGCTAGTGGGAGCATAAGCTTCATGCTAATAATCATCATGCAAGTGGGAGCATGATAATTATAATAAGTGTTGCAAGTTAGAAATGTTAATTATAGAAAACAAAAGGTTTCAATTGGAAAAAAGTTGTTTTTCTATAATTAAGGGAGAGGAAATTATACTTCACTTCAATTCTAAAAGCTTAGATTGAGGTTTTAATCATATTTAGTTAATGATATATATATGAATTTTATGTTTGAATGGCTCAACATAAGGAAAATCTATATATGGGTCCATTATTTGCGTTCTAAAATTTGGTGATGATTACGGCATCCCTTTTCATAATCTGAATTATAAGAACTTGGAAAATAGAAAAAGAAATATTATAGCAAAAGACTGGTCTAGTATCATGTCTTTAGGAATCGTGTCCCATATGCTTCGGATATAGGATCGATTTCATGTGCTATAATATTTATCTGTTCTAAATTTTTTCCAAATGCCCAAAGCATTAAAGAGGGAAAAAGTACTAGAACTAAATATGACTAATTTGATCAAGCAATTGTTGAGGACAATCTAAGGTTTACCAAAGATTGGTTGCTTAGGGATAGTTGGAAGTATAGTGTTAATTTTGGAAGGACCATAGTGACATATTTTGAAAAGAGGCAACTTGTGTTCAGGAGTAATAGTCAAAAGGGGAATACGAAAATGTTCCCATAAATGGAAGTTATTCATTAAATCTGTGTAAGATTAGGAAACATAATGGAAGAAGAATGTTCAAAGGCAATGAACTTTAAATATGAGAATTTGGTTCCATGGAGTTGATCTCCATTGGAATACTCTGTAATGTCTGTTTACAAGTCTTTGTGAGTTTGTGCATAATCATTACAAGAGGACCAATGCATATAAGCTTAGAATCTAAAAAATTTAGGTGAATGGCAGGAATTTGGAATTCTTGCATTTGCGGTAAGGATTTGGGATTGTGAAATGAGTATCACTGGAATTATGTTCAATCGATCTATTTCACAGAGTAAAGATCATAGACAAACTTAATGTGTATACTTGGTGTATGGCATAACTAATGTTTGGAAAAACATAATGTGCATACTTAGTGTATGGGATGACTAATGTTTAGAAAAAAATAGTGTACATGCTTGGAGCATGGGACAACTATTGTTTTTAATTCAAGTATAAAGTTGATAGTTTGAAACAATATGCAATGAATGATGGGTAATGAATATGTTGATATATAAAAGATGTTTTATTTATATTCATAAGTTCTGAGACCATATTGGATTCGATTATTCTTGTATTTCACTTTGTATGTTTTGACTTCCAGAATAACTAGGTCGCTATTCCGGAATGACTAAGTTATTCAAACCATCCACAGTCGGTCGTATGTTGGAAGTAGATATGAATCAAGACTGTCATGAAGCTGGATTGTAGATGTCCAAGGTATGGGACATAGCAAAGATTGCTGCAACATTCATGAGTGCTCATAAGTTCTGAGTATTGGATTCAACCCGCACTCACTGGTATCACTTCATGGAATTTATCTCGAGTGATATTGAGTCGGTAATATCACATAATTCTTCAAACGTAGAGATATGACTTGTTGCCTATGAGTTGGTTATACAATGATTGTACGTAAATGCATTGGTAACTCGATGTTATAAAACATGCCTTTGTGTATGATTCAACAAGTAGTAGAACAAGCATATGATTTGAATTTTATCTGTTCCTTCTTGGATTAGAAGCGATATCCGAGCCTTTTGATGATTTTGTGTTGACCCATGTACCGGGCCCAATCAGAACTAAGTGGATGTATTCAAATAAGTTCTATGTCAAACAAATCGAAAACCGAGAAACAAACTGCTAGACAATAAGTAACACATTCTTCCATGTATTTGTCCGACTGATATCTAGAACAGAGGATTATATGATCACTTTTCTTAAATGGTGTATCTTCATTATCTCAGTTTCGCGAGACCTTGAAAGAGCTACGATTGCTGATCGGTTCCTGAAGTATTCTTGCAGATATAGTTATTTGACTTATCCAAGTGGGAGATTGTGGGATTAGGTGTCTAAGTTTATAACTATTTCTGGAATGTACTTGACCTGATTAGCATGGTCCATTTGGGTCGCATGGCATCATCCATTTAGATAGACCAAAATGAGAGAAATAACACTTAAGGTTTATTAATATATTATAAGTTCTAATATATTATTAATATTATTTAATTAGTACTGATCAAGAGTTAATTTGGAATTAATTAAGTGATCAAAAGAAGACTACTTAAATATGGGTTGATTGTGTAAATCACCCATACTTGTATAGTGGGCTAATGCTCCATGGATTATCAAGTTGGGCTAAAACCCATAGGATGCTCCATGGATGCTCTGTGGTGTCTTTGAACCCATGGATCATGGAAATGAAGAGCCATGTCAAGTTAGGGTTTACATGGTGTAACCTTACTTATGACACACTATAAAAGGAATATGTGAGCAACCAAAATCGGTACTAGTGAGAACAAGAGGCCATAACTGATTTTAGAAGTGTTCTATTTCTCTCTAGTTTATTCCAAATGTATTTGGTGTTGTGTGAGACATTTGAGGCATCACACTTGAGGTGCTAGGCTTATAAGGTTCTCAAGGAATCCAAGCAACTAAAGGTATGTATTTCTTACTATCTATTATGTTTAAAAGTTCCCCATGTATGCTAGATAGGTTATGAACCTTGGAAAAAACAAATTTGCATGTATCATAGATAGGACATAGATCCAAGGTTTCTAGGGTTGCATGTACACCATAGGAGTGTTAGAATGCTCAAAACCTAACAGAGGTTTCAATATAAGAAGTACCAAGGGCTTCGTTACGCGTCATCCCTTCACCTATAGTGACATTTTTGTTTGTATTACATACGCTTATAGGGATGCCTGATGTTCGAACCTCTTCCATAACGGACTCGGTCCATGAAACCTTCGGTGGTATGGCAATTATGTTCGCATGGGATGGTAGTATATGGAGATTCACTTAGATTGGTGTTTGTATTTGTATTAGATAAGTGTACATGGCCACCAAGACTTCACGTATCCTCGAAAATCGACTTAACTGGAGAGTCCCTTTGAGGTGTCTAAAAGAGAAATCCAATATCATCATGACGGATAGCTGACCTTTCGCTTCCACTGTCAAGAAAAGTTTCAACAACGACTTCTTCAAGTAGGCATTCTAGGTGTCACTTCTTCATATTTGCGATCTTCTTGACCATTTCATGAGATTTTATTTCTTGGAAGTAGGAGATACGGGAGCTGGAATTTCGCGAATGATCAACAACGTCTCAACTGTAACTTCTTCAATTATTGGTATTTCAGGAGAATGACGAGTTCTGTGAGCAGGCATATTTGCTTTTTTGAGAATGCCTATTTTCGAAGGGACAACCCCCTTAGAAACTTCATTTTCAACACTTTCTTGAACACGTTTTGTAACCTCCTTCTCCACATGCTCAGGAGCAAGTTTTGGTTGTTCAGTCTTCTTCAATTTCTTAGAAGCTTTAGCACCCTTTGACGTACCTTCATCCCCCTTTTGCAAAACAACACTAATTGCAACATTTGGGTTAATTGATGTCAAATATTAAGCCAAAATCAGATTTGATGGATCAATCCTTCGTAGCACTGCATCGGAATACGAGCCTCACTCAGAAAGAAAACTGGATCATTGGTAACTAGTTTTGGAGTCTACAATGTGAAGAACTCTGCCTTTTCATCCTCAGATGGAACCAAAATCCCTTCTTTCTCATAAACACCCCTTAGAATAAGACTCAAGTATCTTGCACAAGCTACTCCGTATATATATATATATATATATATATATGTGTGTGTGTGTGTTTGTGTGTGTGTGTGTGTGCCTTGGTCCAATTTCCCACGTTCGCACCGACCGATGTTTCCGCCGACGGTCGGGGGTGTGACAGAATGGTATCAGAGCTACAGGTTATAGCGAACTAGTAATTCCTTAGGAACTACGACTATAGCCTAGGGAATAAAACTAGGTATTTGTGAATCTAACAAAATTGTTATTACTAATTACCAAACGATAGACTACTTACGGGAGAGGTGCCTAGGCTGTTAAAATTATCGTTTGGGTTGCTGGATTTCGGAACGGTTATATGCTAAAATGGTCCTACCCTATGACGTTTCCTACCTTGTCGATCCTTGCTTAGTGGTCTTGAAGTGCTCAAAGATAGAATTAATAAAATACCATAATCGAACACCAATAAGATAAAGAGTTATGTAAACTCTTATAATTAAACACTTATATTATAAAAACTTTCCATTCAAATCACAACTTAATATTTTAGGTAAAAAGCGAATCCTAGGGTTAGTCTAGTATTGCGGTCGTACCATAAGTAGACCTAGAATGCACAACTAAGCTTTATTATGGTCCAATCGACGCAAGCTTAAACTAAGACGCCATAGTTGACAAACTAAACACTTTATGATTTATGGAATAGTAGTTTACTACACATATTTAAGAGATTAGGACGAGGGCTACGACCAGAGGATCTTCTGATCAGTAGAATCGACACCATGCATGGGCATTGGAAGGTTGCTTCACAATAGAATTGAGAGTGGGATTCCATTTCAGGGAATACACGTCACCACTTCCAAGTTGTGTAGACACGATGCTAGAGATGAAACCTTTAGAAATAGCTGTAGGCTTCATAATAAGATCATCGTCACCTGAATTGACTACATCTCTTATTCCCTATTCTAGTCGCTGTCACACCCCAAAACCAAGAACGGCGGAAACGTTCTGGGGCGGAGGACGTCATGTATAATATCAACAACAATGTAATGTAGTAAACAAGCAACAACATCATCCATTGCATTAATAATATAATTATTATACAAATGTGTTCTGTCAAATTTTGATAAACACTAAAGCATAAATCAAAATGAAAGATAAGTCTTGAACAAGCTCCATCTTCCTTTCTCCTTGCATCAGTACCTGTCTATGATGACCTGAGGATACAAGTAATTTTGAAAGCGAGTATCAGCTTTGAAGCTGGTGAGATCATAAGTATTTAGTGTCTTAATTTGTATGTAAGTATTTGTATGTATGAATTTGTATGTAAGAATTTGTAAGTCTATGTATTGTAAGTATTGAAGGTGTATATGAACTATAAGTGTTTGAAAAACCCTAGAATCCCTATGATTCCTACTAGTATATGAAGGTGTCTTCTACCAACACCTAACTCTTCTGAATGTATGTCTCTTGTAAGAGTATGTATTTTCCAAAGTATAACTATCATTATCCAAAAATATAGTTTCTACATTTATAGTTTAAGTGAAAGGATCACTAAATATATGTACATGGAAAATTAATGTAGTACTAAAACGTAGCTCTATAAGAACTACTGCCGTACTAACTACCTTAAACCGGATTTTATATTAAGGCATTATGTGATAAATTGTACCATACTATCGACTGGTAACAACGACATAAGAATGGTCGTAATAAGGAATGACGTTTGGCACCCGCAGACCTGCAGATCCCACTGTAGCTAGCAGCAAGGTGTAGGATAGTCAATCCAGTATAGATCCATACACAAACTCATACTATAGACTGGTTAGAACGACAACGTATAGTCGAAAATAAGGTATGACGTTTGGCACCTGCAGACCTGCAGGTCCCACTATAGCTAGCAGCAAGGTGTAGGATAGTCAATCCATTATAGATCTATACGCAAACTCACGCTCTCCCTTCAAGAGACTCGGGCTACAACTCGGGCCATGACATTTAAGTCATTCTCCGATTTAAATCACAATAATTAACGTATTCTAGTATATGTAATGTAATGAACTGCTCTAGCTGTAATGTACGTGCTCTCTACCTAGCTAGTATAGTAATGTAATCGTCCTAGTATCGTTGTATATGTTCTCTTCCTAGTATAGTTGTATATGTAATGTAATGAACTGTTCTAGCTGTAATGTATGTGCTCTCTACCTAGCAAGTATAATAATGTCATCGTTATAGTATCGTTGTATATGTTCTCTTCCTAGTATAGTTGTATATGTAATGTACTATAATGTTCTAGAAAGTATTGACTCATGAATGAACTGACTCATAGTATGATATCGCGTTCTAGTAATTGTTCTAGTATCTTCCTAAACTACCCATATGGTAGTTTACTAGTAATCTAACTGGTACGTATGGTCATGGATGTATACCCTTGCTACCCAAGGGCATGGGATGAACTGGAAGGACCTTTTATGACTATATATGTACACATGATATATAACTAATATTTAAACGACCTTCGGACGAGTACCCGATATCCCACCAGACCACATCTCAAGCGCGAAAAGGAAATAGGGTGGATAGCCTTCCTAAGTCTTTTAAACATTTCTTATATAACTATACATATAGAGGCATGCAATTTATAATATAAGAGCATAAATAAGTTTTGTAAAAACATTTGAAACATAAATATTATTTTAAGAAAAGATCGACTTGATGTCAATCTATAAAACACTTTGAAGGCATAAGTTTGGTAAAACAGTTTAAGTATAAGGAAACATTTGTTTGAAACACAGTTGTAAATAAGTTTGAAAGGTAATGTACAGAGTAAGATGTACAGTGTAATAAGTAGTTTAAAACATATAAAATGTTTATAAAAATCATTTGAAGGAAACCGTTTGGTAAAACGGCTAATGAGTAGCCAAATCTTTTGTATGTTGTATATTAATCACATGTGATTGATATAATAACTAGCATAATTCTACTTATTAATCGCATGTGATTGATATAATAACTAGCATGACTCTACTTGTATCCCCCCATAAAACATTTAAAAGTAGTTTAAAACATTAGTTAAGGGGTATGAACTCACCTGCAGTAAGTAACTGGAATTGAACGGACTGTTATCGTACGGAAGGATCGGACAAGTGCTTGGTGTCAAGTGAAGACTTACACACACACAATGATCCTAATTACATATGAAAACATATGTATATAGATAATTAGTGATTAAAACACTAATTATACAAGTATAAACATTTAAACACGAGGAAAACACTTTTGGTCAAGTGTTAGGAGGCTAATGGGTTGCAACAAAAGAGTGCAAGCCCCTAATGGAAGTTTAAGGTCTAAATGACCATATTCATTGGAGTTTAGGGCCCAGGGGAGTAAACTCCTGGCCGTAAACTCTCAACCAAGGCTTTAAATGGTGCTTATAATTATTACAACTCTAGTGGTGAATTGTTTCAAGGCTATAACAAGTGTTTGGGTGCCATATTAACTCCTTTGGGGAGTTTACGGCCCAGAGACCACATTCCCTTGGATTTTATGGCCGTAAACTCCCTTGGGAGGGTTTTTATGGTGTTTTCAAGTCTCAAACATTTCTAGGAACCAAACTAGGCTTTTGTACTTGGCTTTAAAAGAGTTTATGGCACCATTTTATGGAGTTTACGGCCCTAAAACCTTTTGGGCCGTAAACTCCCTCACTCTTGGTGTTCTAAGTGTTTTAACTAGTCCAAAACTCATTTAGGTACATGCCCAAATTGGTCTCTTGGCTTAAGGAAGGACTTAGGGTGTCCTTTGACCCCTTTATAGGAGTTTACGGCCCAAGAACTACTCTTGGTCGTAAACTCCTCAACACTTGTGCTTTCTTATGTTTTCTAGGTTCTAAACACTTTAGGGTACATGGCTATAATAAAGCCTAAGCCTTTGGGGGTGATTTGGGCACATTTAAGCCCTTGAAATTGGTGTTTACGGTCCAAGAAACTCTTGGGCCATAAACTCCTAAAGGTAGGTGTTCTTGATTGATTTCTTGTCTCAAATGATCATACATACTATCCTAAGTTAGTTACCTAACAAGGAAATGGGACTAGATGGCCTTTAAGCTTCATTTTGGAGTTTACTCCTCAAGAACGTTATTGGGCGGTAAACTCCCGGATCTCATATATTTGACCTACAATCTATGTTAATAAGAATAAAACAAGCATTATAACACAACTAGAGAAGTGTACTCATGATTTGGGATGAAAACCCGAAGATCCGTGAGAGAGAAAACGGCTTTTCTCTAGTTGGAATTGTGAATAATGAATGAATTTAGTTCATAAATCTATTTATAGTCCTGAGATTTTTGGCAGAAAATATTTCTATTATCGGAATGAACTCTAATATCCTAGAGTATTGGAATTTCAGTGTTGCACAAAACCCTAGTGCATCCACTCTCCTAATATTTCCTTAGGTGTAAAATCCTGAAAACTGCCAAACTTATACTCGAAGTCTGAATTTTCACTGTAACTGCTCTACTTCTATTGGCTTGGTGTGGTTTGTTCAGAATGGAAATTTCCGGTTGTCACAGTCGCTGATGTGGTGCAGTCATTTCTTGGCTCATTTTATCCGACTGATGTAACGTGTCATACTCGACAATATCGATCACATCAGGCAATTCTCAATGCAGGAAATAAATGTTACATACGTTGTGCAACCGACCACCAATCATGTTGGCCCCGACATCACCTACGAGCGGGGAGTCCACCTAAGCTGTGTGTCGTTTCATGGTGGTCTGAATACAACCAGTAGACCCACCCTACACTGACCGCTCACCAGAAAAACAAAATGAAGGAATACCATTGGAATCACCGTCCACACTTATACCCCACGAAGTAGAGTCGGCTTGAGCGCCTGACCCTTCATGCACAATGACAGGAGGAACTTTCAGAACAGGCATACGAGTAGCATCAAAGAATGGTGGGAGAACTTCTACCAAAGGTACTTCACGATACTGAAGGTCACCCTTACACATCCCACGCAACACTCTCTTGAGGGACAAAACCCTCTCATCACCTATCGATGCAACATAAACTATTAAATCACCAAACTCCTCCCCAAAAAAAGCTCCTGAAAAAGAAAAATAAAGGGGGGGGGGGGGTAGGGAAACAACGCTTACCATTTGTCTCCACATAAAATTGAGGCATCATCCCCCAGGCTCGTCAAGCAGTATTCATTCCTACCGCCACCAGGTTGCAGTCTTGCCAATATTCCCGGTTGAAGCAGATCCTTTTCAACACTTCAACCATAGACAAACTAGCACCTGATAGCTAAGGTTCCCGATCCGAAGAGATGGTCACACAAGGATAGCAAAGACCAATCAAGTCGTTGTTAACCTACAACTACCGATCCTGCCACTTCTTTCGACGAGCCCTCTGGTTAACAATAAACGAATGAGTATTACGCTGCTGGGAGAAGGTATGTAGGCAATACTAGGTGGATGAGTTATAGGGGAATTAGATGGACCGAAGTTGAGGAAGTACACCTAAGGCTCGATTGGCCAACTCAAACCCTACAATCTTGTTGACGGAATTAGGACTAAGGTGCTCCTCTGAGAAGCCATACTTATGCATAACCTCATCGAAGAAATCTGATATTGGTAACCAAAGCCCCGCTTTGAAAATTAACACAGGAACTCCAACCATTCCTACCGAAATCTAATATAAAATAACCTTTTTCTTAAGAAATTGCACTCCTTGTTTAGGCATAAACCCAAACTAGAACTAAAGAAACACGAACTCTTCCAGTGTCGGGTCGCTTCCCGATCGCCTGGATGGTATTATAGATCTCGAATAGAAAACGGTAAGAAAAGAATGTCACACAGAAGATGACTAAGACAGTTGTATCATAGGAGGTACGAAGATCAAAACTGCTCCAAATAAAGGGGACTTTTAATTACATAGTGGAAGAATCGGTCGGCTACCCCTGTAAAAACCGTATGCATAGCCGACGCCATCACGTCACTAAACGTCAAAACCATCCCTGCCGAACACGTGCCTTGATCTAAGCTAGAACAACTCAGCTACCCAAGGTCAACACTAAGTTTTGTAGAGTAGGGGACTTGTTAACTTATCCCTCTAGGGATATGTCAAAGAT
Organism: Lactuca serriola; assembly: GCF_051521515.1. Classification (NCBI taxonomy): domain Eukaryota; kingdom Viridiplantae; phylum Streptophyta; class Magnoliopsida; order Asterales; family Asteraceae; genus Lactuca; species Lactuca serriola. The sequence goes on along the minus strand of NC_136410.1, from coordinate 252,191,461 downwards.
AACTGGACAATTATTTTAAGGACGACCTAGCTAATGGTCGTTACTCGACATAAGTGCTACGCCCGTGCCCTCGCCCTTGCGGCCTAGTACATTGGCCACAACATTGTAACACCAAAGCCTAAACCATGCCAAAATAGTACAAGCTGCTCCCTAGTGATTCTGCATAAATAGCAGATAGCCAATAGTGGAGCACGACCCACCAATAGGACGCCTCCGCATCCTATCGGTTCAAGGGAGACAAAAGGTGTTGTAGGGGACTTGCTCTCCGGACGATAGGTATAAAGTTAATAAATGAAGAACAAGAAGAATGTTTGAATGAGGAATGAGATAGTAAATGATCAAAGTAAAGTTAATAAATGAAGAACAAGAAGAATGTTTGAATGAACTTAGTAAAGATGCCAAAGTGAAGGAAAGATCCGTATTTTGACTTGAATTGAATGCTCCTTTAAATATGAGTTAAGGTTACAGTGAATTAACTACAATGTTTACATAGGACCGGACAAAAGAAATATTTTTCACATTCTGATTCTCCAAATAAGATAATAGACTAAGTCCTATGAAACGTTACATCAAAACAAGTACAAATACAATAAACACCTTAAAATTTTCCTCTCTCACTCTCTATCTCAAAGTTGTTGTGTAACACACAAGTTTTGGTAAGTTTCCTTTTAACCCTTTTATGAATAATGATTACAATTCGTTCCTTTGGTTAGTAGATGGGGTGTACTCAATGAGAATGCTTAGCATACTAGCTATCCTGATGATCGCGGGTTCAACCCACATACGAAGGGCATATGTGGAGTACGCATGACGTACGCAAGGCTGGGACAAAACCTAATTGTTAGGTTTTGTGCCCTATTTAAACGACATAAAATCATCTTTTGGACACTTTTTAATATCCTCCACCTTCCCTTAACCTGAAAACGAAACCCTAGAGTGATTTGGTGTGTTTTGAGCTTGAAATAGTGTTTGTTGGTGGTTTGTGAATGAGAAGATGAAGAGGAACACTTGCAGGAGTAGCTTGGGGCTGTAGATCCAGGATCACATTCTCATTGGCAAGCTTTTTGAGGTAAAAAGCTCACACCTTGATGATTATTTATGTTAGATGTACTTTGTGGTGTCTCTTGGGCACTTTTGAGTCTTTCGTGTTAAAGGTGAGCTTTTGATCTACTCTAGAAGTAATGGATGCTAGATCTCAGCTCCATTCAGTCCCCATGTTGATAAAAATGTCAACTATATGGATTATTTTAATCCATGCATGTATTAAGACCTTTATTAAGATCCTTTATGAGCTTTGAGTCCCATTAAGCCATGCATGAGTGTAAAGTTGCCAACTTTACGTGATAATCATCCTTAGGGACCAGATCTAAGAATTTTGAGAAAGGACTTAACAATTTAAGTGCTTAATGAAGTAAGTTTGCACACTGGGGAGTACGTTGCGCGTACCAGCCCTAGATGGTGTACGCTAAGCGTACGAGGTGAGTACGCCCCGTATACTCAACATATGGGCTTTTGGGCTTGACATCCGTGGTCCTGGGCCATAGTCTGTGTTTGTAAGTTTGGGCCTAGTTAGGCTGATAAACCTCTGTTTTGGGTTTAGGGCTAGCATGTTGGATACTAGGACCATGATGTGTTTTGGGTTCAATTTGGAAGATTGGGCCATAAATTGGGCTTTAGGATTTGGGCCTTTTGAATACTTGAGTTGGGCCTTGGCTTTGGGCCGAGTTAGATAAATGGTAAAATGGCGTTTTACCCTGGTTATGGGAAAATTAGCTTAGACTTTTGGTTATGGGTCAGAATCCAATTAATAATTGGATGTTATTGATTTTTTATAGCACGGGGATTTTCTAGGCCAACAGTCTGAGATTTGTTCGAGTGATTCAACAGCTATAGGTGAGTTTCTTGACGGTGTTTAGTGGGTCGAAGGCACCAATGTCGGCCCATAGTTTATTATGTAAGGATGCTAGATGTCCACGTGACTCTTGCATGTGTTATGTGCTTGTATGCTTACCGGGCAAGGTCCGATGACTATCATGTATGCTATTATCTTTGTGATTATCACATGTGTTTGTATGATTATATGTTTATATGTTATATGTATACCGGGTCGAACCCAATTCTAGGCGAGGCCTGATGACTGACATACTTGTATACCGAGCAGGGCCCGATGTCGGATGGGACCCATTATGTGTTTATTATGTATGTTATGTGGTATTTTGGAGAACTCACTAAACTTTGTGCTTATTGTTTTCAGTTTATGTTTCAACTACTTCTAGTCTGAAAGGGAACAACCTAAGATGATTGTAGGGCACACACCACCTCTTTCCAGATCGTCTAAATGCTCTGATGTTTTAAGATGTATTGATACACTTTGTTCCACCGTGGTTTTATGATGATGGTTTGGATTATAGTTTTATTTAATTTAAAAACAAAACTTTTTTTGTCTTAATTTTTAGGACATTCCATGCTTCTTCTAGGCACTTTCCCGGAGTTAGGATCCCGATTCAAACCTACATCAAAGGTTTCGCGCGACTAGGGTGAGTTCACGACCCGTATTTCACTATTTTAATTGTTTTACACGCGGAAGGCGGGATGGGGGGGGGGTAGGGTAGGGTACCTGCTTATCAAATGGTTTTATCAAAATGTATTTATACTTATAGGTATCAAATCATTTTCAATCCTAAAACCTTCGGATAATGTAGCTGTAGAGACTATGCCTAGTTATAAGTTATGATAGTATGCCTAAGAGTTATCATGCCCGCTAGTCTAGGAATAGATAATACCTAGATATTATAATGGCCAAATCCCTAAGATAACATAGTACCTAAAAGTTATGTTGGTAAAAATATAGGGATATGCACCGTACCTAATTGCTATTCTGCCCCAAATATCTTGTTTTTAAAATAACCATAATTTGGGTATATATATGAATACTTATATATACAAATTAATTATGAGATGAAAAGTTATAACTGTCAAATATAAGATAAAAGATTTTAATTGTGATAGTTATAGGAAATCCGTAGGAAATATAAAAGATAAAAGATAAAAGATAAATACCTAAGTTTAATATTCTTCTAACGGATTTGATTAAATTCAGCTTTCCCAGGTGCCTATAATTGTTAATATTGAGAGAGCTAGAAAGAAATGTATAGATCCGTACGGGATTGACAGCGCCACCTGTGATTGCTAGCTTTCTTATTATTCAATATTCTATGTCCGATGAAGCGTCGTGGGAGGGCAAATTATTAGTCAAACAAGGTAATATATTAGAACGCCTTAGAGATCTGAGTAGCATTAGAGACACCTTATGTAACATCCAAAAATTATGACCCAAAAAATTCATTTTTGATATAAGTAAAATTAGTATTTAAAAAAAATCCATATATCCGAATCGAATAAATATGTCAATCATCATAATAATTAGAGTATATCTTGTAAACAGAGTCCATATGGTGTGTGTGATGCAGTCAACCCGAGCTCTTCCCCTTGGAATCAGAAGTACCTGAAGCATAAAGTGAAACCCTAAACACAAAGCTTAGTGAGTTTCACAAATACCACATACCATACATACAATAGACATATAACGGACCCCACCGTGTCCTCGGGCCCCGCCCAACATCGGCTCTCATCCGACAACAGGCCCGGCTCGACATCGATCCCTATTTGGCTATGGATCGGGCACCGCCCAACATACATATAACATATATCAATCAATCAAATACATATGCATCAATCACAAAGATACATAACATACAATTGGTTGTCGAGCTCCGCCCGACATCGGGCCTTTGCCTAGTAAGCATAAAAATACCTAACACTTGTAAGAGGCACGCAGACAGCTAGAATACCAACATAGCATAAACATAGGCCGACATTGATGTTGTTGACCCGCTAAAACCAGTGAGGAAAACTCACCTCGAAAAGTTGAATGAAACGATTGCTCCCTGACTGGTGGTCCTACAGCACCCCGAGCTATAAATTGCCAAATAAAAATCAATTAACATTTACGATCTACATCCTAACCCAAAGTGTCTACTTAGATTCAAAAGACTATTTTACCCCTACCGTAGCTTTGCCCAAGAATGGAGCCCATCACCACAATCCAATGGGCACAAAAGTTACACAATCCATCAAGGCCCAAAATATGGCCCAACTTCCATTTGGGCCTAATTTCATTCCCATGCGCCTTCGCTAAAGGCCCAATAATATTCATGGTTCAAAAACACCCAAAATCAGGTGGTACAACTAAACGCTAACCGTCCAAGCCCAAACCGAGGCCCAAACCAAAAGTCTAATATCGAAATACCATCAGACTGAGTACGCTCGGCATACTCAGCTGGTACGTTATACATACTGCATTGAGGGATTGTACGATGTGCATATAGGATTATACGCCCATCGTACTCAACCAATTCAGCCAACTTCAATATTTAGCTCTTAACCAATTAAGACTTTGCTCTAGGATGTAAATCTTACGCCTTTAAGCTGAAATACCAGGTAAAGTTCCTAACTTTACGTCCATGCATAATCATAAGAAGCCCTAAAGCTCAAAATGGACTTAATGAATGCATAAGGACCCTAAACTCAATAAAGCTGGCACCTTTATGCCAAAAGGGCCCATAAAGACCTTAGATCTGAAAGAATAAGCCTTCGGGACCTCCTAATCCAAACATCCATCCAAACTATGGGTAAAAACATAACTTTTTAACCCAAAAAGAGATCTAAGGATGAAAAAAGCATGTTCTAAACTGGCCCACCCGAGCCAAAACCCTGAAGGGACTGATATACCTAGGGCCCAACTTGCCCTGCTTCCTAAACCGGATGACACCTTTCCAAGGTGACACCTTCAGGATGACCATATCTCCAACCTGGAACTCTAAATCTGACAAGCGCCTTCGGTGTAACTCTTCTTCCGACTCTGAACTTTCTAGAGTTTGCTCCAAACCAGCTGAATCAACTCAGTTGTTTTGAGCACCACCTCAATACTCCCCATAACTCGTCAACCAACCTCGCCCCAAAAAAGTGAGGTCCTGCATTTCCTCCAATAGAGCATCTCAACAAGAGGTTGATCAATGCTGGTGTGATAATTGTTTTTAGACAAAAATTCTGCTAACCAAAGATACGTATCCCAACTTCCACATAATTCCATCATGCACACACGCACCATATCCTCAAGAGGCTGAATAGTCCGCTCACTTTGACCATCAGTCTACAGAAATGATGTACTGAAATAAAGATGAGTGCCCATCTGGTCATGAAACCACTTCGAAAATCTAGGAGTAAAACGAACATCCCTATCTGAAACCACTGATACTGACACCTCATAACGTGCCACTACCCCCCAGACATAAATCTCGGCCAACTTCTCCATAGAAATACTATCCTAGATCGGAATGAAATGAGCTCTCTTGGTCAATCAATCCATGACGACCTAGGTAGAATCCACTCCAGGCGCAGTCCTGGTAAGATTCGTGATAAAATCCATAGTGATGTATTCCCATTTCCATACAAGAATCTCCAACGGTTGCATCTTGTCGTGAGGTCACTGATGTTCGGCCTTGACTTTATTGCAAGTCAAGCACCACTCCACATATCATGCTACATCTCGCTTCATGCATGGCCACCATTAATCAAGATGAAGATCCCTATACATCTTCACCAGCCCGAGATGAATTGAGAATCTCGACCTGTGAACATCCTCCATTAGAACATGGTGCACACCGCCCTAATACGGAACCTAGACTCTCCGATGCAGAGACAATAATTTGCGGCTATTAAAATCAAAGGAAGCCACCATCCCCACAATACACTCTCTCTTTCGGTGCTCTTCCTTCATTTCCTCAACATGAGCCTCACGAATCTTCTCCAACAATGGAGTAATCACAGTCATCCTCAAACATAGGTCTTTAATCGGAGCCATGACCGCCTTGCGGCTGAGAGCATCGGCCACCACATTGGTCTTCGCAGGGTCATAAAGGATCTTACAATCATAATCTTTCACCACATCCAACCATCGATGTTGCCTCATATTCAGATTCGGCCGATCCATCAAGTACCTCAAGATCTTGTGATCCGTGTAGATGGTACATCGAAAACCATAGAGGTGATGCCGCCAAATCTTGAGGGCTATTTATACAGTAAATTATACATAATATCTTAATATTCCTAATTAATTTTATGCCCTTTATTGAACCAAAGGTACTTAATTTCTTATGAATTCTGTTGTTGGGGTAAAATACATTATCGGAGCAAAAGAAAGTACAAAGTTGGAAGCTGGATTCTGGAAGCTTGGTGTTTAAGCTAATACTTTAAAATGACGAAAAAGATAATCAACATATCGTGGTGATCTAACCACGACATGGTATTTTGAAGTTTCCTGATTGGTTTTGAAGGCTTGTTGAATACAGGATAATCACAAAGAACATGACGTGGTGGCCTCAACACGTTGTGGTGCCCTGATTTCGGGACACTATAAATATATCCCAGTCTCCTCCAAATTGGGAACCTTTTGGGTGACGTTTCTGACAATTTTTGAAGACCAAAGTTCGGAATTAAGGCTTGGAAGTGAAGAAACCAATTGAAGCTTGGGAATTGAGAGCATTAAGGCAAATAAATTCATAATTATGATTTTCTTTTCTAATTTAATCATGTCTATGCTTATGAATCTCGTTTTAAGAATTTAGTTGATGAAATCATGGGCTAAACCTCATGAATTTCATTTAACATAGGATTGTTTGCTTAATTATGAATTGATTTATGGATAGGATTTAGTTTTTATTGGTTATTTGTTGATCTAGCTTATGAAAGAACCTCACGCACTTTTAATAACTATTTTCTCTACTTATTGTTGAATTTAATTAAGTTTGCATGACCATCTTTCTTAGTTAAATTTGTATCTTATGATTTTGTGACCACCAAATTGTAGGACTAGAGTTTTGAGCAAAACCTAGGGTTAAGTAGGAAAGTGTGTAAAAGCTAATAGATGATGACCAATCATATATAGAATTGAATCAAATGACCAATTTGATCAATTATTTATCACTCTACACTACTAGAAAACTGGCCTTTAATGACGCGCAAACAATGACACTCGCCGATAGAGGGCGCGCATTTGTGGGTGCCCTAAAAAATAGTGTCAGTTTTGCAAAATTTGAAGGATAGAAGACACGCATTTGTGCGTGCCCTAAAATTAGTGTTAGAAAAGAAAAAAAGGAAATGCGGAGGGCGCCTTGTATAAAATGTGCGTCATGTAAGTATATCGCTTTATAAATTTTTAATGAAACACGCCTTTTAGGCGGGAAATGATCGATCGACAAAAATCCCCAAAATTTTGGAGGACCCGCTCATTCATTCCTCTCCACTTGCTGATGACCTTCATTTTCTCCCCCTCCTTCTCTCTGTGAAACCTAGCAGCCACCACCACCAGAAACATGGTTTTATGTTGGCTTCGTTCTGTGTTGTAAGAACGAGAGTCTGATCCTTCATTAATAGCTAAAGGGGGAAAATCCTTCAAAATTTTGAAGTACCCCGCTCACTCCTCTTCACCTCTACCCTACTCCATCTACAACGACTCCCCACGTTTACAAACCCTATAATTCAAAATGATTTTCCATTCCTCACGAGTGCTTTCTAGTCAACGTCCTGATCAGCCTCATCGGCAACCTCGGTCTCACCTCACCTCGTCAGCGAGCTGAGGCTCACCTCTACACACATGCGACTACAACTCTTTAAATCACCCTAAGCCCTACCCTTTCTCTTTATTCAGGAGCCAGTAATGGCGGCAAAGATCAACAATGAAGACCAACTGGTTCGATTTCTCCCTAAAAATGGTGCTTCTCCTAAATCCGAGTTTACTCTTCACTCTCTGAGTTTGTTTTCTCCCTAATTGATGCATCCACCTTCTCATCTCGCTCCCTCTACCAGGTTTTCTCTCATCTCTCTCCTCTATAGATGAAGTTTGTCGGAGATGTGAAGGGAGTAACCGAAGGAAACCCTAAAACTGGTACAAATCCAACTTCACTCTTCACTCTCTGATTTTTTTTCATCCCATTACCTTTATGAGACTATCTTTCATTTCATTTCAATCTGTTTATTCCATCTTTAGAATTTGTGATTGTTCTTTGTTTGAGGATACCTTCCTTTTTCTTAGCTCTTTTGATTTGATTGTTTGCAATTTCAGTCAATTGTTTCAATCTCTAAATGCTAACTTTCTAAAAAATATATTTTCTTGAACTAATGATGTAGAAGCTAAGCAGAACAATATAGTCGAAAGTTCTGAAAACATATTTAAAACGATATGATGACCTTTTATTTTGAAGGTACCTAAGTTCTTTCATGCATTCCACACAGTTCACAGCTTGTTTTTATACAGGAACCATGATTTTATAAGAAATAGTATCTTTATTGGAGTTAATCGCAAGTGGGTCTGGGGGGCAAAAAAAAGGTCCCATACTGGCTCTGATGAAGAGGAGGGAAGCCGAGACCCAAATGTTGCTCCCACTGATTTTACTAGTCGGGAAGCTAAGGTCTGGGAGGCAAAATCTAAAGCTACTGACCACTTTTAATGTTGTTGCACAAAATTACAGGAATACCCTCCTGAATTAAAATGGACATGGCCATGACCAGGAACATTGTGTAGAGTGAGGGTCTTAAGTTAAAATTCACTATGGTGATGATTTTTTACCAGAAATGCCCCTGGACATGGTCAAGCTTTCCTTTCAACGTTTCTTCTATATATCCAGAAAAAAATCATTTAACATGTTGAATACTGTAGAACTTGTGAAATATAAATTATTATTTAATCATGAATCACTGCTAACACCAACTTTAATATCAGTTTCAATTCTTATGATTAAAATGAGATACATTTTATTTATACTTCAATTTCTCATGATTAACATTCAGTTGCATTTGATCACAGATATTCTTTTAAGATTCAAGGATAGTTATGGTGGCTTCATGTGGTGTGCCGGTGTTGGCAGAATCAACAAGTGAAGGTACATTTAGTGTGCTATAAGTCTTTTTTTTTTAATTTCTTTTATTTATGTTTGAAACTTAGAAGCAATTTGGTTTGAATATTCATGTTAGCTTTTACAAATATGTTGATGAGGTAAGTTTTATTTTTTAAACCCCTATATTAACCATCACAATAATTGTTGTAATATGCTTATCATGTGTTTTGGATTTTGGATTATCTTATAGGCAGCATATGAGCGTATAAAGGCTAGTGTGGAGCCAAATCTTAAACAATATAAACTAATGGTGTTGTCTTATTAGCTTCTTAGCCGTTTCTCTGTTTTTTTAAATTTAATTTAACATTTTAATTTTAGGTTGTGAAGGTGGCAGATTTTGGGGTTGCCCGGTTTCTGAGTCAAGGGGGAGTTATGACAGCAAAGACTGGAACATACAATATTTGAAGATATTTCCTTTTTCACTGATAAACCCTAACTAATTTGTGAATCATCCTCTAAACTCTAAATTTACCATGATGAATGGAGCTACTTATGTATTATCGTGGTTTGCAAGTTATAAATCATCAACAATATGATGAAAAGGCGGATGTTTTCAGTTTTGCGATTGTTTTATGGGAGCTTGTGACAGCCAAGGTAATAATTAAATACACAATTTTAGTTATTATCATACATATAGAGTTAAGAATGATCTGAATATGAGGTTGTAGGTTCCTTATGAGAAGATGACAACATTGTAAGCAGCCTTGGGAGTAAGACAGGTTAGCATTTCCATTTGATTAGCATTTGGATTTGGATATATCATATATGAGAGAGAATGCATAACATGAGAATGTGCATGAATATAAATATTGCAGGGCTCCATTACAAGAGGATGCTGAGACGCTCTTCTCACCATCGTTCATCTCCAAAAGATGGGGCTAGGAGTGATAGAGACAAACAAAGGGGTACCCATGAAACAAGAGACAGAGATAGGGATAAAGATAGGAGCAAGGAGGACAGAAATGGAAAGGGTAGAGATAAATATAGAGAAAGAGAAAGAGATAGAGGTGGTGACAGGGATAGGGAGAGGGACAGAGTGAGGGTAAAAAGGGAACATGGACATGAATCTGAGAAAGAAAGGGAAGATAGAGATCAACAGAAAGAGAAAGAACATGAAAGACCACATCGAAGTGGAAGCAAGATCAGAAAGACATGGGAGTGTAAGGGACAGGGAAAAGATCCATGATAGAGAGGTTAAAGATAAATAAAGAGAAAGAAAAAGAAAAAGAAAAAGAAAAAGAAAGGGAAATTAGAGAACCTGATCGTGATCGTGAAAGCAGGTATTTTTTTATGTTCTTGTTCTCTCTTTACTTTATGCTTGTATTGATAGTATGTGCTTTATGCTTTGTGGCAAGTATCTCTCTTTACTTTGACATGAATAATTATTAATACACCAATGTGGACAAAAAAAGTTCCTGACTAATCTGGGACAATAGGTATAGTTTGTTAGAGTTTTTCCGACTTTATCCCTGTTATAAATTCAATGGCATTTGATTATTTTGTATTGTAGATAGATAAAATCTGATGAATACTAGGATATTTGTGTCTAGGATTGAACTGCACATGCACTCTTCTGGTAGAATTTACTAGAATTATATGTACAATATATAACAGTCTCCCATTTGGTAATGAATTGTTGCTTCCAAAACAAAAAAAACTATCATAACATGTCAAAATCAATTGCTAAAGCAACCATGTGTAAGTTTTACTTGCAAACACAGTTTATTAGACCACAAGAGTAAGCTTCGAATTGATCATAAAGTTGAGTAATATATAGTAGTCTCCCATTTGACTTTTTTTAGATTCTTTATGATTTTTATTTAGTTTAATCTTCTATCCAAAGCAAATTATCCTTGAAAGGAGTTATTAATGATCATCATTTTTGGCGCATCTTTTGAAATTGTTCATAGTTGGGCTGTTAATGTTCCTGTTTGTTTTCATTTATGAAGGTAACAATCTTGTTGAAAGGACTTATGCATCAGATGTTAATGGTAACAAGTTTAACACTCGAGTCCATACGATTAGATGTTAATGGTAACAAGTTTAACACATGTGTCTTTGTTATACATACAGATGAAATGCAATGGATTGTATTATTTGTATATGGTATTTTATTTTATATTATGCAATGGATTGTATTTTTTGTATATGGTATTTTATTTCTATAATGAGAGATTAAATGCTAATTTAATTTATAAATTAATAAATACATAAATATATATTTTTTTAAAAAAATTAAAATTACGATACGCAAAAATGTGTGTCGTCTTCATTTATGACATGACCTTTCTTGACTGGGGCTTCCTTGATACGCATTGCATGTCATAAGCACGCGCGTCGTAAGGTTACGACACGCAAATGGGTGTCGTCTTCCTTTATGACAGGGCCTTCCTTGATACGCATTGCGTGTCATAACCGCACGTCGCAAATGCGCTTTATAAATGTGCGTCGTAAATGCGCGTCGTCTCTCTTTATGACAGGGCCTTCCTTGACGCACATTTGCGCTTCGTCTGAGCATTTTACGACGCGCAATGACCGTCGTAAAAGGCCTTTTTCTAGTAGTGCTAATCAACTCGAACTGAACACAAGTAAACTTGTTAGGTTGTCTGCCTAGTCACCGTACAAATGAGCTTGTTTGCTAAAGGATTCAATGATTGAACACTAATTTGGTCCTCTTAGGAATCGGTAACCAATGAAACTAAAATCCATTGCACTTCCATGAATCAATCATAACAAAGAGTCTGAAGCTAAATGAAAGTACCTCAACTACCTTGATTAAATCTTATTTGTCTTCCTTGCTTTAGTTTTAGTAATTACTTCATTAGTGAATATTGATAGTTAGTTTGGTAATTTATGTTTCTAGTCTTGCAAACCTAGAGAAAAATCCCTTTTTCTTATTTTATTAGTAATATAGTTAGTAGTAGAAATTTTTTAGCTAAAATATCGTTCCTTGAGTTCGACACTTGTTCTTACCATAGCTATACTATTACACGATTAGGTACACTGACTTGTGTGATTAATAGTTTAGTTGAAAGAAAATTAGTTTTATAAATCTAAAACTTGAATAAAAAAAATATACATTAAAAACACGCATCATGTTTTTGGCGACGTTGCCGGTGAACGGTCCAGTTTTAGTTACTTTAAATCTGCTATTTTATTATGAATTTTTCTGTTTATTTTCTTTTAATTTTCGTTTTAGGTTTTTCTTCTTTTTGACTCACTACGGCATGGTAATTAGCACCACATCGTGGTGTCATAATAGTAAACCTTTGTGTTTTCGTTTTTGTTCTTTTTACACGTTTTATTTCTTCTTTTATAGAAGTTTATGACTAGTGGATCTAACACACCCCTGATTACACCACTTGAAGACCCGAAGTCCACCTTTCGTAAAAACACAGATAAAACTGTAGGAGAAGCTGCAACAACAAAGAAATCACCTTTTAAGAATATAAAATTGGTTTTTAGTAAGAAGAAGGGAAAGCAAGTGGTAAAATACAACAAGGAACCAAAAGACGAAAGCACATACGAAACAAAATACGAAGAAAGCGATAACGAATTATAAAATGGTAGCAATCAAGCAAGAGAACCCGAAAACATCATGGTGGACATTACTGACATTTCCATGGAGGCATACAAGAATAGAATTCGTGACGACATCGGACCAGGACTTGTGCAACCCGCCATACCTTCCACTACCATATTTGAACTAAAGGGGCAGATCCTAGGTATACTCAAGGAGATTGCATTCACCGAAAAAGATCACGAAGATACCTACAAGTATCTTGATGAAGTCAATGACATCGCCGACGACTTCAACATTTCAAATGTTCCACGTGAAACATTGTTGTTGAGAATGCTTCCGGTCACTTTCAAGGGAGCAGCCAAAGACCGGTGGAAGGCGCTACCACCGGGTGCGATAACTACATGGGATAAGATGCATGAAGAGTTGTTATAACAATTATGCCCACCATCGATGGTGTCTAAGCTTAAAAAGGCCATTTCTAACTTTGAACAAAAATTAGGGGAGTCGCGGTTTGAAGCATGAGAGCGCTACAAGGGTCTACTTCAAAATTGCCCCTAAAACGATCTGAATGTACAACAAGAGGTTTCTATATTTTACGATGGGGTGAATATCACAACTAGGCAAGTCCTTGATTCTGAAGGCCCTTAACCAAGAAAATTCTCACGTAAATCAAGGAGCTCATGAAGAATTCTCCAAACATTCTAGAGAATACCATAACCCATGAAATGATGTAACAAGGAGATCGACTAATGCTGCTTCGGAAGACATGTCAGCGGTTTTGGCAATGTTGCAAAACATGGATAGGAGGATGACTAGGATGGATCAAACAATACATGCAATAAGAGTTGGGTCTGAAAACTATAACGGGCCACATTTGACTAAGGACTGTGGTCTTGATGAGAATGGACACCGACAGGTTCAAGATTTCTACTCGAGTCGCGATCGATTTGATAAAGACTAGAGAAATCCCAAGAAGAAGTGCAAGAAATCCAAAGAAGAGAAATATAAACAAAGAGGAAGAGGCTTTTACCAACGACAGGAACCAGCTCTTGAAAAGAAACCCGATTTCAAGTTAATGCTTACCCTTTTTACTACTGCATCCGAAAAAAGGCACAAGAAACAGATGAATCAATTAGAGAGCAACAAATTATGATGAGGGAACGATAAACTATACTAAAAAATCAGCAAGCTTACATTTTAAACGTTAAAAAACAACTTGGGCAACTAGCTAAGCAAATGAATGAAAGATCTTCGAGAGGACTTCCAGGATATACCGAACAAAACCCGAAGGGAGCTCACATCCAAGCTGTACCGACCATGTGTGGGAAAATTATTACTCATTTTACTCCCATTGACAGAAACAACCCAGATAAGGAGTAGGAAGTTCGAGAAGAAATTCAAAGAAAGGAAATTGAACAGTCAACACGACGTGGTACTAATGCCACAATGTGGCAAGATTCTTAAAAGAAACAATTTGAACCCGTTAATACATATCGCCAACCATCGCGCTTACCACGTAGATAAATCAAATAAAAGAACATAGAAGACTACCGGAATTTCTTAGATCATATCAAGTCCCTTGAAATCAACATACCATTCCCTGATGCCTTGGCTGAAATGCCAAAATATGCTAAGCTTCTCAAGGACCTCTTAACAAACCGCAAGAAAATGGAAGGATTATCTAAGGTGGTACTAAATGAGACTTGCTCCACTGTAATGCTAAACATGTTACCAAAGAAGATGGGTGATCCAGGAAGCATAACGTTACCGTGCCAATTTAGGCATTTAGCGACTAGTCATGCTCTAGCCGACTTGGAAGTAAGTGTTAACTTGATGCCTTATTCGTTTTTCAAAAAGCATTATCTCCCTGAACGAAGACCGGTCCAAATGGTCAACGATTTAGCTAACAAGACTATGACATTTCTAAGAGGTATTTGTGAAGACTTACTAGTAAAAGTTGACAAGTTGGTTTTTCCCACAAATTTTATTGTATTAGACATAGAGGAAGAAGAACAAGTCCCAATCATCTTTGGAAGGCCCTTCTTGAGCAACTCCCGAGCCTTGGTAGATATTAGAGACTCCAAACTCACTCTTCGAGTTCGAGAAGAAAAAATCACTTTTGGAGAGAATCGAGCAATTCAACATTCTAGGATAAGTAATGACATGGCATTTTCAGTTTATGTTATTGATGATGTACTTGAAAGATAGCTAGGAAGGTGGAAAGAAAAAGACACCAAGAGATATATGGTGCTAGGAGAAGGTGATTTTGATGCCGAACTTGATATACAAGAATTGGAGAAGTTATTAGAAGAAAGTGAGTACAATTAAGTGAAGAAAGAGGCATAACAAGCAACACGATGTGGCACTATCAACACGTCATGGTCATCAATTTTTCTATGATATGACATTAAAAACTACGACAACACGACCTGGAAGGAGGCCCATGTCGTGGCATCTGACGAAAAACCAAAATATGTTGGATTAGTGTCTAAGCCTATAACTATATTTGGTATGTACTTGACCTGATTGTAGCATGGTCCTTTTAGGTTGCCTTCACCAAAGCAACTTGACTGGATGAATAATGGAAAAAGCAGTTATTATGGTTTATTAATATTTTATATGAATGACATATTAAAAGAGAAATCATATTCTTTAATTAATATTGGCCAAAAATTAATTTTTAATTAAATTTGTAGTAAAAAGAGATTAATTAAACTTAGGGGATAGATATTGTAATTATAACATAGTTGCAATATGGGCTGTGGATCCCTTAGGAAATGGATGGATGATTTTATATGGAAGTCCATATAGAAATCGTCCAAGGATGGGTATTCTGGAAGATTCCTATGGGCTGCTTAGAGCCTAAACGACCGAATTAGCTCTTTTTCTGAAATCCTAATTCCTCATCTATATAAACACCCCTTGGCTTCATATTTTTGGCTAACACTAACCCTAGAAGAGTTCCAAGAGCCGAAAATAGCATCCTCCCTCTCTCTCTTGCATTCTCCAATTGCTTGGGTGTTTGTGATCTGTTAGAGGCATCACATTTGAGGTGCTAGGTTCTCAAAAGCTGAAGGTCTTCAAGCTATAATGGAGAGGTGATATCCTAACTCTTCTATATTTATGTTTTTAGGGTTTATAAGCTCTGGATGATTATTTCATGTACAACTAGAAAAACCTAGATCCAAAGCTTTAGGGTTTGCATGTGCACCGTAGGATTGATGTTTTGCTCATAACCCAGTAGTGGTATCTGAGCCTAGGATGTTTTTCTATTGTATTAGATGATATTCTTATTCATTCAAATCAAAATTTTTTTGATTTTTTACTTATGAACAGTGACCACGACGTGGCATAGATTAGCACGACGTGGCAGCATGCCAGAATGCAAATTTCAAGTTTTCTGCCCAAATTTGATTTGGATAATTACCATAATTTGCTTTTCGAAATTTAAATCAGATTTTTCTGTGATGGTAATTGATTTCCTAATCAAACGAATTCGGTCTATAAGTGGAGTATAAGGTTACTGCCTATAAAATGGCAGTTTAATGGGTGTCCACTATCACCCACAACATCCTTGATTGGTGGAAGGTCGTTAGAAGAACAGTTAGGATATGTCAACTAATTCCTCATTAATAAGTATAATGATTTAAAAAAGTAACTAAATGTTTTATAAATTCCCAATCTTAGTTACTTTAGGAAAAATGTGAAATGATGCTATTCCATTAAATTACACTTTGCACCCTACCAAGTCGTTAGTGGAGCGTGCGTGGATGACTAGCACGCTAATTTGGGACTAGCAATGGTGAAAAATGGTAGCTCGATATTTATCATAGATCAATGGAGCTTGTGTGGTTAACCAGCACATTGATTAATTGGTAAATGACATTGAGAGTACCACGTACATTTGCGTGGTTATTTACACCTTATTTGTGATCCTCGGTATCCCAGTCACAAATTTGAAGGGCATATCGAGATTTAACATGCCATTGAAAAGTTCAATGAATCTCAAAAGATCTAATAATTTCAACTCATTTAAAACTTAATTGTCTTATCCATTTTTCATCGTGGCAAATGGGAAACGGTCATTTACCTACTTTCAAATTATTTGCAATTAGATTACGACATCCCTCTTCTGAATTGTAAATAATTATGTTGGGTCCTAGCCACAATTTTTCATTTGGGTGTTTAATTAGGGATTATTAATCTTATCTAAACTTTGTCACTTTTCCTTTTCAGATGTCTACTCCAAACAACAACGCTTCTGGATCAACCCCTTCCGGCTCATTCTAACTCATGAACTTGTGTGGGAGGGTGATATTTGATGGGTCCAACTTCAATGATTGGATCTGCAAAATCCGAATGGTCACCCACTACGAGGAAAAAGAGTATGTTCTAGAGAAAGAGCTAAAGGAGATTGACCACACCACTGTTATGAAGGTTCATTACATCATGCTCGCAATAATGATTGCTGAACTCCAAAAGTCCTATGAGGACTACTACCCATTCAAGATGCACCAAGATTTGATGAAAAGGTACCATCAAAGTGCAAGGATGGAGAGGTATGAGATCATCGCTGAAATGATCACTATCAAAATGAAGGATGGAGAATCCAACATGGCCCACATGCAGAAAATGTAGAGATACGTGGAACACTTGCTAAAGTTAGAAGTCAACTTCGATGAGGAGCTAGTCATATATATCATTCTACATTCCTTACCTCCTTGCTACGACCAGTTTCATATGACTTACCACATGAACATGGAGGAGGTCACTCTAACCAAGCTTAAAGGCCTGCTAAGGACTGCTGAGAGTAGTCTAAAAGGCAAATCTATTGCACCTACTCCTACTATTGTTGCCCCTGTTTTGGCTATTGGGCAAGGAAAAGCAGAGAAGAGGAAGGCTCCCTAAAAGAGCCACCATAAGGGAAAGTCTCATGATAGTACCTCTTCTAGTGGAACCAAAGCTAGTCCTGCTGCTCCCTCTTCCAACCTGAAGGAGGCAGAGTGCTTCCATTGCCTCGACAAAGGGCATTGGAAATGAAGCTGCCTCAAGTATCTACAAGACAGAAAGGATGCGGAGATAAAGCCCACCTTCGCTGCTATTTATGTTATTCATTCTAATAACTCATCACATGCTATGTCTTCGGTCCTCGATACAGGATGTGGTTTTCACATTTGTTATGATTTGCAGCGTCTAAGAAGAAGTAGTGATGTGGAGCATGGGAAGATAAACTTTACCAATTAGAATAGGATAGAGTCGCTTGTCACCAAGATTGGAGTTTACTATGTAGTGCTTAGTAGTGGGTTAGGATTTGATTTGAATAGTTGTTGCTATTTCTCAGAAATGATGTGAAACATTACTTCTTTTCATGGTTTGTATAAACAAGGTTTTAGATTTTCATTTAATAATGAAACTGGTTCTATTAATGCTTTCTTTAATGGTACTTTCTTTTTTGGAGCATTTCCTTGTAATGCAATATATGAAACTATGATGGCTGTAGACAACTTAGGAAATGATGTGTTGCATATTGATTCTTCCAATGGTTTAGATAAAGCATGCTTGTGGCATTGTCGTCCTGGACATGTCAACAAGAAGCACATAGCCCAAATCCAAAAGGATGGAGTGCCGGAGTTATTCGACCTTAGGGACGATGACACATGTGAGTCTTATTTACATGGAAAGATGACCAAGTCACCCTTCACTGGTACTTATGAAAGGGGTGAGGGTTTATTGGATCTCATACATAACGACGTATGTGGGCCCTTTAGATCCACCACAAGGGATGCAAACCGCTTGTATGCGACTTTTACCGATGATTATAGCAGATATGGGTACATCTACTTAATCAAAGAGTTTAAGCAAGAAGTAGAGAATCAGTTGGTTAGGAAAATTAAGAAGCTCCTATCCGATCGAGGGGGTGAGTACCTTAGTATTGAATTCCACGACTACCTCATGGAATGCTTAATTGTTTTGCGATTGATGCCACCTCGGACACCACAATTGAATAGTGTGGCTGAGAGGCGCAATCGAACCTTGTTTGACATGGTTCGTTCCATGATGAGTCGAGCTTCGTTACCTATCTCATTCTGCAGGTATGCCTTAGAGTCTGCCGCCCATATCCTTAATCTAGTCCCGACTAAGAAGGTTGCCAAAACACCTCACAAGATGTGGATAGGGAAAGCTCCCTCGTTGGCACATATCAAGTTTTGGGGTTGAAAGGCTTTCTCAAGATGAGAGACACACGACAAGCTCGAGCCTCAAAGTGAGTGGTGTATTTTCATCGACTATCCACAGAAGTCCTTTGGATATCTCTTCTGTAGACTGAGTGAAAATGTTGTCTTCGTTGCGAGGAGAGGAGTTTTCCGAGAGAGAGAGAACTCATATGCCTAGAGGAAAGCGGGAGGCAAATTGATCTTTAAGAGCTTCAAAAATCAAGCGATGAAGGAACCTCTAACGCTGGAACTAAAACCGAGGAGGAAAATCTTGTTTAACCGATTGACGAGTCCTTACCTCTTAGACATTCCAATAGAGTTATTGTTCCACCGGAGTTTTATAGTTTCCATATAGCAACTGAGGGTGATATGTATATTTGTGATAGTACACTATTAAATTTGGATGAACCTAACAACTAAAAGGAAGCCATGGCAGACCCAGAGTCTGCGAAATGGAAAGCGGCTATGGACAGCGAGATTCAGTCCATGTATGATAATCAAGTTTGGAACTTGGTTGACAATGTACCAGGTCATAAGATGGTCCCGTACAAATGGATCTTTAAGAAGATGACCGACATGGATGGGAAAGTACACACGTATAAGGCGTGATTGGTTGCAAAGGGCTTTACTCAAACTCCCAAAGTAGACAATGATGAGACCTTCTCACCAATTGCGAATATTAAGTCTATAAGGGTTATGCTAGACATAGCTGGGTTTCAAGATTATGAAATATGGCAGATGGATTTCAAAACCGCTTTCCTTAATGGGAAGTTGTCTGAAGATGTCTTCATGAGTCAGCCAGAGGGTTTTGTCGATGCGGAGCACCCTTATAGACTGTGTAATCTTGAGAAATCCATTTATGGATTGAAACAAGCATCTCGCAGATGGAATCTTTGTTTCAATGAGAAATTCAAAGAGTTTGGTTTTCGAGAAGCGAGGATGAGTCCTGTGTATATGGAAAAGCCATTGGGAGTATAGTTAGCTTTCTTGTTTTGTATGTGGATGACATACTGCTCATAGGAAATGACGTCCCAACCTTGCAGGAGGTTAAGTTCAGGCTTGGGAAGTGCTTCGCTATGAAGGACCTCGGAGAAGCTGCTTATATTCTTGGGATAAGGATATTGAGAAATAGGAGTACAAGACTAATATGACTTAATCAAAGTACTTACTTGGATAAATTGTTAAAATGCTTTAGCATGGAGAACTCCAAGAAAGGGAGTTACCAATCCAAAGCAATACCAAGTTGAGTAAGACTCAAAGCATGAGTACCGATGCCAAGATAGCAGAGATGAGAAGAGTACCTTATGTTTCCGCAGTTGGCTCAATCATATATGCTATGACATGTACTCACCCTGATGTGGCCTTCTCTTTGAACATGATCAAAAGATATCAAGGGAACCCTACTAGAGAATATTGGACCACAGTAAATAATATTCTCAAGTACCTACGAAGGACTAAGGAATGGTTCCTCATCCTCGGTGGGAGTGATGATTTGAAAGTGTGATGGTATACTGATGCCAGTTTTCAGACTAATCGAGATAATTTCCCCTCCTAGTCAGGCTGGGTCTTTACCCTGAATGGAGGAGCAGTGACTTGGAAAAGTTCCAAGCAGGAGACCGTAGCTGATTCAACGTGCCAATCAGAGTACATAGCAGCGAGCGAAGCGTCAAAGGAGGCAATATGGCTAAAGAACTTCGTCGAAGACCTTGGGGTTGTACTGGCCATAAAGGAGCCTATGGATATTTTCTGCGATAACAAAGGTGTGGTTGCCTTAACCAAGGAACCGTAGGATCATGGCAGATCCAGACATATCGACAGAAAATATCATTTCATTAGAAATCGGGTAGAATAGGGACTCCTCGTTGTTAAGAGGGTATCGTCAGAGGATAACCCAACAGATTCCCTTACGATGGGACTGAGTATGGTTAAGCACTTGCAACACCCTAGGAGCATTAGGTTGAAGGGCGATATTAGTTTTAGTGATTAGATAGCTATTTAGAAACTTGTAACAGATAAATTGTAATTAACATTTGATGATTAAATAAACGAGTATTGTAACGCCTGTGTTTCCGGGCTTGCCATTATTAGCAATGTAATAGTCTAGGTTAACCTTTGTAACCCGTTTTGAAATAATAAGATTGTGTTATTTGAGTATTATGTGTTTTGTGCTTAATTGCTTAATTATGTGGTTTGATTAATTAAAAATAAAAATAAGCGTCAAAACTTAAGTGTAAAATAAACTTAATATCTTTGAATAATGTTGTAGTAGTTGAAACGAGGTTTCCGAATATATATAGAACGCCCAAATCTTACTTCGTATGAGGAAGTTATGATTTATCGAAGTTTTGGCTTAGCGGTGTGCAGCCCGAAATACTCGATTTGAGATCGAGCGGTTTTTAGTCGAAACAATCTAAACAAGGATCGAAGGTCTCGTTGTTGGTATCAAAGCGATAAAAAGTTAGGCGAGAACGGACGTCAAACGAAGAAGTTATGAATTTATAACGAAGTTTTTCTGTCGCGGCCTATTAAAAATAAATAATAAAAATAAAGTCAAAATTAGCCGACAGAGTCTAAACGAAAGTGGTAGAGCGTAGTCTCACCTTCGCGTGGATATAAAGAATGTCGAAAACGGAGTTCGTATGAGGAAGATATGAATTTCCGAAGTTTATTAAATAATTGGTATTTATTTTTAATCTTTAATTCGGAAGCATTATCCGAAGGAGTCACCGGTCTGATCCGAGGTACGCCCCGCGTACTTCGAAGGTGTTGACACTCGCAGCCAGTGGCTCGGATGACGCATGCAATAACGATTTCGGAACCAGTACGCGCCGCGTACTGCAGTACGCCCCGTGTACTCCGAGGCTCCAGCCTCCTATAAATAGGATCCGAAGGCAGCCGAGTCTTTTGTTCATTTTCCCTCTTCTCTCTCCCGTTTTGCATCGTTTTGCGTGCCAGAAATATCCCGAAGCCCCGGTATCATACTCAAGCCCCGAGGCAAGTCCCGAGATCCCGAAGATCCCGAGAAGTGCGGTTCCCGAACGGAAGCTCTGCCCGCGAGAAGTTCGATTTTTGTGAAGATCTTTCAGATCTGCTGAGGATTACTACTTCTGCAAGTCGTAGTGCTGTCCGATCATCTTCTGATCAAGTGAGTGTATACTACCTTTCATAAACACGATAATAATACAAGTTTGGTTCGAGTGTATTAAGTATATTGTTGTTTATAAGTGTGAGTGTGTAGTTACCTTCTTCTAACACATAAATATTATGTATTTTCTATAAAATACGTGCTATGTGTATGGTATATTGTTGTTTATATGTATGAATGTGTATTCACTTTCTTCTATCTCATAGATATGATTTATTCTCTATGAAATACGTGTTATGTGTGTGTGTGCGTCATCTGTTATGTGGAATATGTATTGATCAAAGCATGCTATACATGTTTTTAAACTATGTATAAAAATGTATATTTTTATCTACTAATATGTTGGCTAGAACATGGGTAGATAGTTGGTGTGTAATAAACAGATGAGAGGTCTCGTTGTTGTTTGATTTAGTCATCTAGCGGAGTTTAGATGACGACCACGGGCTATTCTAGACAGTCTTGTGGAAACATTAGCAGGTTCGCCACCTGTAGGTGTTAATGAACTTGGGTGTTCATTCGCTGTACTCCATCCCCCTCATGGTTGCCTTATTTGACTTATATTGCTGAGGTACCCCCGAAGCATGTGTTGTCGCCCCGATGAAATATTCTTAGACTAGGTCCCTTATGTTAGGTCTTTTAGGGACATAAAGTGAGAATAACGGGAATGGGTAATTGGGTTATTGTTGGTTGGTGAAAATTAAATATGATTATTTATTGTGGGTTGAAAACCCTATATGCTCACCAGGCTCCCAAGCCTGACCCACTCAGTTTTATTTGTATTACAGGAATCGGCGCGAGGGCATGAGATGGATGAACCATCAGTTGTTTTGTTTACAAGTCTGTATATGTATATATTTGTTGAATGACTTGTAATGTTATCGTTTATGCTTATTGGTCTGTATCGGAACATGACACCCCGAGTTTTGATTATATAATGAAAAATACATTTCTTTTATGAAATGCTTTGGTAAACATTGTTTTATCATGTTTTGTTTTTGGGAACAAATTCCGCAACTCTTTCAAATCAAAAGGATTTACTCTGAAATTATTTTAAAAGCATAAATGAAATCGGCCTTTTCTGGCCCAGATTTTGGGGATGTCACAGTTGGTATCAGAGCATTAGTTTAAGCGAACTAGGAATTTGTAGGATTTGTAGACTTAAACTTAGAATGCTAAGTGAAATTTTGAGATGTGTGTCTGTTGTGTTTTAGACACGAGCACTGGTTTATTTTAGGAAAGTTGCCTAAAATGCTTTATGTGTTAAATGTGATATGTTGCCATATATGATATTATTTGTTCGGATCTATGGTCTGTTGCCGACCGGATCTAGAAACCTTATGTGTGTAGGATTCTAAGCGTACGTCTACGGTATTAGAACTAGCATGTAAACGTTTCGGTGTGATAAGGAAGATTTGAATATCTATCGTGATTGAGGATCTAATTTCACCTTATTCGGTGTGTAGATCAAAATGGTGAGAACAAGAAGTAGATTTGGAAATGCTGACGAAAACAGGAATCAACCACCAGTGATTGAGCAAGTACCTGTCGTAGCAGCAACACCTGAGCCAATAACCATGGCTGGTGTGCAAATGATGATTCAGACGATGTTGGATCGTCAGATGGATGAAACTAGACGGTTTCTTCAATAGAATCGTGAAGAACTGTCAATTCGTGTGGAAGAGCCTGAATTAAATGAAGGGCACTCGGAAGGTGGAAACTTCAGTGGGTCTACTGGTAAAGCCAACCCACCGATAGTTAGGCAAGACAACCATGATGGAAGGAATGATGGAATGGGATGCAAGTACAAGGACTTTCTAACTTGCAAACCATCGACCTTCAACTGAAAGGAGGATCCTATTGGGTTTATGGATTGGATCTCCGAAATGGAGTTAGCCTGCATGACATGTGGCTGCAGAGGTAAGTTGCAAACTATCTATGCCGTGCGACAATTCCGAGGTGGAGCTGTTCGTTGGTGGAACACTCTAGGGAAGACGTTGAGCCCTAATGAGCCACTGCAATTGTCATGGGCAGATTTCTTGGTGCAGTTCAAGCGCAGATTCTGCTCGGCTCAAAATTTGTTGGAGTTGGAGAACAAGTTCCTGACATTGACGAAAGGCAGCATGTCAGTTGATGAATACACCAATAAATTCACCGATAAGATGGAGTTTGCTTTGCGCATCGTTCCAGACGAGTTGACAAAGGTGGACCGGTATGCGAAGGGACTCCCATGGGAGTATGAGGTGCTAGTACGTCAGGCACTTACTCTAGAGGCAGCTGTCTGGGCTGCCAAGTCTATTGAGAACATGATTAAGGGAAGAACCACCGTCAAGGTTGAGTTTGGTGAGAAAAGAAAGTTTGAGGGAACATCTGGTTCCGGTAAGAAGGGCAAATTTCCGAAATCTGATTCGAAAAAGTTTGGAGGAAAAGGAGGCCAAGCGAAGTGGTGTGATAAGTGTAAGAAAAAGCACTTTGATAAATGTAGCGAGGATGTGACCTGCTACAAGTGTGGGAAGGTTGGACATTTTGCCAATGAATGTCCGAACAACAAAAGGATGTGTTTTGGTTGCAATGAAGAGGGGCATATTTTGAAAGACTGTCTGAATAAGAAGGAGGTAGCTAGGCCCAACATTCCACCAAAGCCGAACGCGAGAGCCTTCCAGATGACACTTGAGGCTGCGAAAGATGAAGCTGATGTCGCTTCAGGTACGTTTCTCGTAAACGAATTACCTGCTCAAATATTGTTTGATTCTGGAGCCAACTACTCCTTTATTTCGCATGAGTTTGGTAGAAAGCTAGCTTTGCCTGTTGATAGACTAGATAATGCTTTATTAGTCGAAGTTGCTAGTGGCAAGTTTGTACCTGTTAGTCATTGTATGAAAGACATCTTAATCGACCTTAATGGGAATAAGTTTCACGAGGAATTATTGCCTATCGAGCTTAATGGTTTCGACATCGTGCTGGGAATGGATTGGCTTAGCGCCAATGATGCCGAAATTTTATGCAAGAAGAAGATAGTTAAAGTAAACCCGCCTGGGAAAGATTCGTTTATGGTGTATGGGGACAAACGCAGAGTGAATTCTGGAATCATTTCTCTAATAAAAGCCAGAAAGTGTTTGACCAAGGGATGTACATCATATTTAGCATTCGTGATTGATGCTAAGAAGGAAAAGAAGGTGATGCAGAGTATTCTAGTGGTGTCTGATTATCCGGAAGTATTTCCCGAAGATCTTCCTGGATTACCACCTGATAGACAAGTGGAGTTCAGAATAGACTTGTTACCAGGAACCACGCCAATAGCAAAAGCACCCTATCGATTAGCACCGACGGAGATGAAGGAGCTTATGATGCAACTTCAGGAGTTATTGGACAAAGGTTTCATTAGACCTAGTTCATCGCCCTGGGGAGCTCTGGTGTTATTTGTAAAGAAGAAAGATGGAAGTATGAGAATGTGCATCGATTACAGAGAGCTGAACAAGGCAACAATAAAGAATAGATATCCGTAGCCGAGGATTGATGACCTATTTGATCAATTGCAAGGTTCGAGCTATTTCTTGAAGATCGATCTAAGGTCAGGATATCATCAGCTAAAAGTAAGAGAGCAAGATATCGAGAAGACTGCATTCAGAACTAGATATGGACACTACGAGTTCTTGGTTATGTCGTTTGGACTAACCAATGCTCCGGCAGCGTTCATGGATTTGATGAATAGGGTTTGTAACCCTTTCCTTGATAAATCTGTGATAGTGTTCATAGACGACATTCTGATTTACTCGAAAAGCCAGGAGGACCATGGCAGACACTTGCGAGAAGTGTTGGAAGTTTTGAAGCAGGAGAAGCTGTATGCGAAGTTCTCCAAATGTGATTTTTGGATTCGTGAAGTCCAATTCTTGGGTCACGTGGTCAACTAAGAAGGGATAGTGGTTGATCCAGCGAAGATCGAAGCTGTGATGAAGTGGGAACAACCGAAAAGTCCCACGGAGATTCGAAGCTTTTTAGGATTAGCCGGATACTACCGCAGGTTTATCCAAGGCTTTTCTTCGATCGCTAGTCCATTGACAGCTTTGACCCACAAAGGAGCTACTTATGCTTGGAGTGATAAGCATAAAGAAGCATTCGAGAAGTTAAAGAAGAAGCTATGCGAGGCACCGATACTTTCTCTACCCGATGGAGTTGAAGACTTCGCTGTTTATAGCGATGCGTATGGGGTTGGATTGGGTTGTGTTTTGACCTAAAGAGAAAAGGTGATAGCATATGCGTCTCGACAGCTGAAGGAGCATGAAAAGAATTACCCGACTCATGATTTGGAGTTGGCAGCGGTAGTTTTTGCTCTGAAAATATGGAGGCATTACCTCTATGGCACGAAGTGCAAACTTTTTACTGATCATAAGAGTCTCCAATATCTCTTTAATCAGAAGGAATTGAATATGAGGCAACGACGCTGGCTAGAATTACATAAAGACTACGACTGCGAGATACTTTACCACCCCGGTAAAGCTAATGTTGTTGCTGATGCTCTCAGTCGGAAAGTCAATCTTGAAAGGAGAAGGCCAAGAGCGTTGAGAATTGAAGTTGTCTCGACCATTGTGGAAAGTATAAAGAAAGCTCAAGAGGAAGCTTCTGAGAAAAATGTCCGAAAGGAGGAACGTTTGGGTAAAACGTTGGTGTTTGGCACAAATGGTGATGGACTGAAGGTATTCCAAGATCATATTTGGGTACCTAAGTCAGGAGGAATTAGGGATCTTCTGATGGAAGAAGCTCACAAGACCATGTACTCGATTCATCCGGGTAGCACTAAAATGTATAGGGACCTGAAACCCTACTACTGGTGGCCGACGATGAAGCTTGATGTTGCAAAGTATGTGGCTGAGTGTGTGACTTGTACGAGAGTCAAGACACAACATCAGAAACCTTACGGGAGTTTAGAACCATTGTCTGTGCCTATGGGTAAGTGGGAAGACATTGCTATGAATTTTGTCACTAAACTGCCCAGAACAAAGAATGGTCACAACATGATTTGGCTGGTCGTTGATCGATTCACTAAGAGTGCGCATTTCATAGCGGCCAAGGAGAAATGGTATATGGAGAAGCTTGCAAATTCTTATGTGAGGGAAATTGTGAGGCTTCATGGTGTTCCGTTAACGATTGTGAGGCTTCATGTGGTGTGCCGGTGTTGGCAGAATCAACAAGTGAAGGTACATTTAGTGTGCTATAAGTCTTTTTTTTAATTTCTTTTATTTATGTTTGAAACTTAGAAGCAATTTGGTTTGAATATTCATGTTAGCTTTTACAAATATGTTGATGAGGTAAGTTTTATTTTTTAAACCCCTATATTAACCATCACAATAATTGTTGTAATATGCTTATCATGTGTTTTGGATTTTGGATTATCTTATAGGCAACATATGAGCGTATAAAGGCTAGTGTGGAGCCAAATCTTAAACAATATAAACTAATGGTGTTGTCTTATTAGCTTCTTAGCCGTTTCTCTGTTTTTTTAAATTTAATTTAACATTTTAATTTTAGGTTGTGAAGGTGGCAGATTTTGGGGTTGCCCGGTTTCTGAGTCAAGGGGGAGTTATGACAGCAAAGACTGGAACATACAATATTTGAAGATATTTCCTTTTTCACTGATAAACCCTAACTAATTTGTGAATCATCCTCTAAACTCTAAATTTACCATGATGAATGGAGCTACTTATGTATTATCGTGGTTTGCAAGTTATAAATCATCAACAATATGATGAAAAGGCGGATGTTTTCAGTTTTGCGATTGTTTTATGGGAGCTTGTGACAGCCAAGGTAATAATTAAATACACAATTTTAGTTATTATCATACATATAGAGTTAAGAATGATCTGAATATGAGGTTGTAGGTTCCTTATGAGAAGATGACAACATTGTAAGCAGCCTTGGGAGTAAGACAGGTTAGCATTTCCATTTGATTAGCATTTGGATTTGGATATATCATATATGAGAGAGAATGCATAACATGAGAATGTGCATGAATATAAATATTGAAGGGATCCATTACAAGAGGATGCTGATACGCTCTTCTCACCATCGTTCATCTCCAAAAGATGGGGCTACGAGTGATAGAGACAAACAAAGGGGTACCCATGAAACAAGAGACAGAGATAGGGATAAAGATAGGAGCAAGGAGGACAGAAATGGAAAGGGTAGAGATAAATATAGAGAAAGAGAAAGAGATAGAGGTGGTGACAGGGATAGGGAGAGGGACAGAGTGAGGGTAAAAAGGGAACATGGACGTGAACCTGAGAAAGAAAGGGAAGATAGAGATCAACAGCAAGAGAAAGAACATGAAAGACCACATCGAAGTGGAAGCAAGATCAGAAAGACATGGGAGTGTAAGGGACAGGGAAAATATCCATGACAGAGAGGTTAAAGATAAAGAAAGAGAAAGAAAAAGAAAAAGAAAAAGAAAAAGAAAGGGAAATTAGAGAACCTGATCGTGATCGTGAAAGCAGGTATTTTTTATGTTCTTGTTCTCTCTTTACTTTATGCTTGTATTGATAGTATGTGCTTTATGCTTTGTGGCAAGTATCTCTCTTTACTTTGACATGAATAATTATTAATACACCAATGTGGACAAAAAAAGTTCCTGACTAATCTGGGACAATAGGTATAGTTTGTTGGAGTTTTTCCGACTTTATCCCTGTTATAAATTCAATGGCATTTGATTATTTTGTATTGTAGATAGATAAAATCTGATGAATACTAGGATATTTGTGTCTAGGATTGAACTGCACATGCACTCTTCTGGTAGAATTTACTAGAATTATATGTACAATATATAACAGTCTCCCATTTGGTAATGACTTGTTGCTTCCAAAACAAAAAAAACTATCATAACATGTCAAAATCAATTGCTAAAGCAACCATGTGTAAGTTTTACTTGCAAACACAGTTTATTAGACCACAAGAGTAAGCTTCGAATTGATCATAAAGTTTAGTAATATATAGTAGTCTCCCATTTGACTTTTTTTAGATTCTTTATGATTTGTATTTAGTTTAATATTCTATCCCAAGCAAATTATCCTTGAAAGGAGTTATTAATGATCATCATTTTTGGCACATCTTTTGAAATTGTTCATAGTTGGGCTATTAATGTTCCTGTTTGTTTTCATTTATGCAGGTAACAATCTTGTTGAAAGGACTTATGAATCAGATGTTAATGGTAACAAGTTTAACACTCGAGTCCATACGATTAGATGTTAATGGTAACAAGTTTAACACATGTGTCTTTGTTATACATACAGATGAAATGCAATGGATTGTATTATTTGTATATGGTATTTTATTTTATATTATGCAATGGATTGTATTTTTTGTATATGGTATTTTATTTCTATAATGAGAGATTAAATGCTAATTTAATTTATAAATTAATAAATACATAAATATATTTTTTTTAAAAAAAAAAATTAAAATTACGATACGCAAAAATGTGTGTCGTCTTCATTTATGACATGACCTTTCTTGACTGGGGCTTCCTTGATACGCATTGCATGTCATAAACACGCGCGTCGTAAGGTTACGACACGCAAATGGGTGTCGTCTTCCTTTATGACAGGGCCTTCCTTGATACGCATTGCGTGTCATAACCGCGCGTCGTAAATGCGCTTCACAAATGCTCGTCGTAAATGCGCGTCGTCTCTCTTTATGACAGGGCCTTCCTTGACGCGCATTTGCGCTTCGTCTGAGCGTTTTACGACGCGCAATGAGCGTCGTAAAAGGCCTTTTTTCTAGTAGTGCTAATCAACTCGAACTGAACACAAGTAAACTTGCTAGTTTGTCTGCCTAGTCACCGTACAAATGAGCTTGTTTGCTAAAGGATTCAATGATTGAACACTAATTTGGTCCTCTTAGGAATCGGTAACCAATGAAACTAAAATCCATTGCACTTCCATGAATCAATCATAACAAAGAGTCTGAAGCTAAATGAAAGTACCTCAACTACCTTGATTAAATCTTATTTGTCTTCCTTGCTTTAGTTTAGTAATTACTTCATTAGCGAATATTGATAGTTAGTTTGGTAATTTATGTTTCTAGTCTTGCAAACCTAGAGAAAAATCCTTTTTTCTTATTTTATTAGTAATATAGTTAGTAGTAGAAATTTTTTAGCTAAATTATCGTTCCTTGAGTTCGACATTTGTTCTTACCATAGCTATACTATTACACGATTAGGTACACTGACTTGTGTGCTTAATAGTTTAGTTGAAAGAAAATTAGTTTTATAAATCTAAAACTTGAATAAAAAAAATATACATTAAAAACACGCATCATGTTTTTGGCGACGTTGCCGGTGAACGGTCCAGTTTTAGTTACTTTAAATCTGCTATTTTATTATGAATTTTTCTGTTTATTTTCTTTTAATTTTCGTTTTAGGTTTTTCTTCTTTTTGACTCACTACGGCATGGTAATTAGCACCACATCGTGGTGTCATAACAGTAAACCTTTGTTTTTTCGTTTTTGTTCTTTTTACACGTTTTATTTCTTCTTTTATAGAAGTTTATGACTAGTGGGTCTAACACACCCCTGATTACACCACTTGAAGACCCGAAGTCCACCTTTCGTAAAAACACGGATAAAACTGTAGGAGAAGCTGCAACAACAAAGAAATCACCTTTTAAGAATATAAAATTGGTTTTTAGTAAGAAGAAGGGAAATCAAGTGGTAAAATACAGCAAGGAACCAAAAGACGAAACCACATACGAAACAAAATACGAAGAAAGCGATAACGAATTATAAAAAGGTAGCAATCAAGCAAGCGAACCCGAAAACATCATGGTGTACATTACTGACATTTCCATGGAGGCATACAAGAATAGAATTCGTGAGGACATCGGACCAGGACTTGTGCAACCCGCCATACCTTCCACTACCATATTTGAACTCAAGGGGCAGATCCTAGGTATACTCAAGGAGATTGCATTCACCAAAAAAGATCACGAAGATACCTACAAGTATCTTGATGAAGTCAATGACATCGCCGATGACTTCAACATTTCAAATGTTCCACGAGAAACATTGTTGTTGACAATGCTTCCGGTCACTTTCAAGGGAGCAGCCAAAGACTGGTGGAAGACGCTACCACCGGGTGCGATAACTACATGGGATAAGATGCGTGAAGAGTTGTTATAACAATTATGCCCACCATCGATGGTGTCTAAGCTTAAAAAGGCCATTGCTAACTTTGAACAAAAATTAGGGGAGTCACGGTTTGAAGCATGAGAGCGCTACAAGGGTCTACTTCAAAATTGCCCCTAAAACGATCTGAATGTACAACAAGAGGTTTCTATATTTTACGATGGGGTGAATATCACAACTAGGCAAGTCCTTGATTCTGAAGGCCCTTAACCAAGAAAATTCTCACGTAAATCAAGGAGCTCATGAAGAATTCTCCAAACATTCTAGAGAATACCATAACCCATGAAATGATGTAACAAGGAGATCGACTAATGCTGCTTCGGTAGACATGTCAGTGGTTTTGGCAATGTTGCAAAAAATGGATAGGAGGATGACTAGGATGGATCAAACAATACATCCCATAAGAGTTGGGTCTGAAAACTATAACGGGCCACATTTGACTAAGGACTGTGATCTTGATGAGAATGGACACCGACAGGTTCAATATTTCTACTCGAGTGGCGATCGATTTGATAAAGACTAGAGAAATCCCAAGAAGAAGTGCAAGAAATCCAAAGAAG
Organism: Lactuca serriola; assembly: GCF_051521515.1. Classification (NCBI taxonomy): domain Eukaryota; kingdom Viridiplantae; phylum Streptophyta; class Magnoliopsida; order Asterales; family Asteraceae; genus Lactuca; species Lactuca serriola. The sequence goes on along the minus strand of NC_136410.1, from coordinate 252,159,839 downwards.
AGAAATATAAACAAAGAGGAAGAGGCTTTTACCAACGACAGGAACCAGCTCTTGAAAAGAAACCCGATTTCAAGTTAATGCTTACCCTTTTTACTACTGCATCCGAAAAAAGGCACAAGAAACAGATGAATCAATTAGAGAGCAAAAAATTATGATGAGGGAACGATAAACTATACTAAAAAATCAGCAAGCTTACATTTTGAACGTTAAAAAACAACTTGGGCAACTAGCTAAGCAAATGAATGAAAGATCTCCGAGAGGACTTCCAGGATATATCGAACAAAACCCGAAGGGAGCTCACATCCAAGCTGTACCGACCATATGTGGGAAAATTATTACTCATTTTACTCCTATTGACAGAAACAACCCAGATAAGGAGTAGGATGTTCGAGAAGAAATTCAAAGAAAGGAAATTGAACAGTCAACACGACGTGGTACTGATGCCACAATGTGGCAAGATTCTTAAAAGAAACAATTTGAACCCGTTAATACATATCGCCAACCATCGCGCTTCCCACGTAGAGAAATCAAATAAAAGAACATAGAAGACTACCGAAATTTCTTAGATCATATCAAGTCCCTTGAAATCAACATACCATTCCCTGATGCCTTGGCTGAAATGCGAAAATATGTTAAGCTTCTCAAGGACCTCTTAACAAACCGCAAGAAAATGGAAGGATTATCTAAGGTGGTACTAAATGAGACTTGCTCCGCTGTAATGCTAAACATGTTACCAAAGAAGATGGGTGATCCAGGAAGCATAACGTTATCGTGCAAATTCAGGCATTTAGTGACTAGTCATGCTCTAGCCGACTTGGAAGTAAGTGTTAACTTGATGCCTTATTCGTTTTTCAAAAAGCATTATCTCCCTGAACGAGGACCGGTCCAAATGGTCATCGATTTAGCTAACAAGACTATGACGTTTCTAAGAGGTATTTGTGAAGACTTACTAGTAAAAGTTGACAAGTTGGTTTTTCCCACAAATTTTATTGTATTAGACATGGAGGAAGAAGAACAAGTCCCAATCATCTTTGGAAGGCCCTTCTTGAGCAACGCCCGAGCCTTGGTAGATATTAGAGACTCCAAACTCACTCTTCGAGTTCGAGAAGAAAAAATCACTTTTGGAGTGAATCAAGCAATTCAACATTCTAGGATAAGTAATGACATGGCATTTTCAGTTTATGTTATTGATGATGTACTTGAAAGATAGCTAGGAAGGTGGAAAGAAAAAGAGACCAAGAGATATATGGTGCTAGGAGAAGGTAATTTTGATGCCGAACTTGATATACAAGAATTGGAGAAGTTATTAGAAGAAAGTGAGTACAATTAAGTGAAGAAAGAGGCATAAGAAGCAACACGATGTGGCACTATCAACACGTCATGGTCATCAATTTTTCTATGATATGACATTAAAAACTACGACAACACGACCTGGAAGGAGGCCCATGTCGTGGCATCTGACGAAAAACCAAAATCTGTTGGATTAGTGTCTAAGCCTATAACTATATTTGGTATGTACTTGACCTGGTTGTAGCATGGTCCTTTTGGGTTGCCTTCACCAAAGCAACTTGACTGGATGAATAATGCAAAAAGCAGTTATTATGGTTTATTAATATTTTATATGAATGATGTATTAAAAGAGAAATCATATTCTTTAATTAATATTGGCCAAGAATTAATTTTTAATTAAATTTGTAGTAAAAAGAGATTAATTAAACTTAGGGGATAGATATTGTAATTATAACATAGTTGCAATATGGGCTGTGGATCCCTTAGGAAAGGGATGGATGATTTTATATGGAAGTCCATATAGAAATCGTCCAAGGATGGGTATTCTGGAAGATTCCTATGGGCTGCTTAGAGCCTAAACGACCGAATTAGCTCTTTTTCTGAAATCCTAATTCCTCATCTATATAAACACCCCTTGGCTTCATATTTTTGGCTAACACTAACCCTAGAAGAGTTCCAAGAGCCGAAAATAGCATCCTCCCTCTCTCTCTTGCATTCTCCAATTGCTTGGGTGTTTGTGATCTGTTAGAGGCATCACATTTGAGGTGCTAGGTTCTCAAAAGCTGAAGGTCTTCAAGCTATAATGGAGAGGTAATATCCTAACTCTTCTATATTTATTTTTTTAGGGTTTATAAGCTCTGGATGATTATTTCATGTACAACTAGAAAAACCTAGATCCAAAGCTTTAGGGTTTGCATGTGCACCATAGGATTGATGTTTTGCTCATAACCCAGCAGTGGTATCAGAGCCTAGGATGTTTTTCTATTGTATTAGATGATATTCTTATTCATTCAAATCAATTTTTTTTTGATTTTTTACTTATGAACAGTGACCACGACGTGGCATAGATTAGCACGACGTGGCAGCATGCCAGAATGCAAATTTCAAGTTTTCTGCCCAAATTTGATTTGGATAATTACCATAATTTGCTTTTCGAAATTTAAATCAGATTTTTCTGTGATGGTAATTGATTTCCTAATCAAACGAATTCGGTCTATAAGTGGAGTATCAGGTTACTGCCTATAAAATGGCAGTTTAATGGGTGTCCACTATCACCCACAACATTCTTGATTGGTGGAAGGTCATTAGAAGAACGGTTAGGATATGTCAACTAATTCCTCATTAATAAGTATAATGATTTAAAAAAGTAACTAAATGTTTTATAAATTCCCAATCTTAGTTACTTTAGGAAAAATATGAAATGATGCTATTCCATGAAATTACACTTTGCACCCTGCCAAGTCGTTAGTAGAGCATGCGTGGATGACTGGCACGCTAATTTGGGACTAGCAATGGTGGCAAATGGTAGCTCGATATTTATCATAGATCAATGGAGCTTGTGTGGTTAACCAGCACATTGATTAATTGGTAAATGACATTGAGAGTACCAAGTACATTTGCGTGGTTATTTACACCTTATTTGTGATCCTCGGTATCCCAATCACAAATTTAAAGGGCATATAGAGATTTAACATGCCATTGAAAAGTTCAATGAATCTCAAAAGATCTAATAATTTCAACTCATTTAAAACTTAATTGTCTTATCCATTTTTCATCGTGGCAAATGGGAAACGGTCATTTACCTACTTTCAAATTATTTGCAATTAGATTACGACATCCCTCTTCTGAATTGTAAATAATTATGTTGGGTCCTAGCCATAAGTTTTCATTTGGGTGTTTAATTAGGGATTATTAATCTTATCTAAACTTTGTCACTTTTCCTTTTCAGATGTCTACTCCAAACAACAACGCTTCTGGATCAACCCCTTCCGGCTCATTCTCACTCATGAACTTGTGTGGGAGGGTGATATTTGATGGGTCCAACTTCAATGATTGGATCTGCAAAATCCGAATGGTCACCCACTATGAGGACAAAGAGTATGTTCTAGAGAAAGAGCTAAAGGAGATTAACCACACCACTGCTATGAAGGTTCATTACATCATGCTCGCAATAATGATTGCTGAACTCCAAAAGTCCTATGAGGACTACTACCCATTCGAGATGCACCAAGATTTGATGAAAAGGTACCATCAAAGTGCAAGGATGGAGAGGTATGAGATCATCGCTGAAATGATCACTATCAAAATGAAGGATGGAGAATCCAACATGGCCCACATGCAGAAAATGTAGAGATACATGGAACACTTGCTAAAGTTAAAAGTCAACTTCGATGAGGAGCTAGCCATATATATCATTCTACATTCCTTACCTCCTTGCTACGACCAGTTTCATATGACTTACCACATGAACATGGAGGAGGTCACTCTAACCAAGCTTAAAGGCCTGCTAAGGACTGCTGAGAGTAGTCTAAAAGGCAAATCTATTGCATCTACTCCTACTATTGTTGCCCCTGTTTTGGCTATTGGGCAAGGAAAAGCAGAGAAGAGGAAGGCTCCCTAAAAGAGCCACCATAAGGGAAAGTCTCATGATAGTACCTCTTCTAGTGGAACCAAAGCTAGTCCTGCTGCTCCCTCTTCCAACCTGAAGGAGGCAGAGTGCTTCCATTGCCTCGACAAAGGGCATTGGAAATGAAGCTGCCTCAAGTATCTACAAGACAGAAAGGATGCGGAGATAAAGCCCACCTTCGCTGCTATTTATGTTATTCATTCTAATAACTCATCACATGCTATGTCTTCGGTCCTCGATAGAGGATGTGGTTTTCACATTTGTTATGATTTGCAGCGTCTAAGAAGAAGTAGTGATGTGGAGCATGGGAAGATAAACTTTACCAATTAGAATAGGATAGAGTCGCTTGTCACCAAGATTGGATTTTACTATGTAGTGCTTAGTAGTGGGTTAGGATTTGATTTGAATAGCTGTTGCTATTTCTCAGAAATGATGTGAAACATTACTTCTTTTCATGGTTTGTATAAACAAGGTTTTAGATTTTCATTTAATAATGAAACTGGTTCTATTAATGCTTTCTTTAATGGTACTTTCTTTTTTGGAGCATTTCCTTGTAATGCAATATATGAAACTATGATGGCTGTAGACAACTTAGGAAATGATGTGTTGCATATTGATTCTTCCAATGGTTTAGATAAATCATGTTTGTGGCATTGTCGTCCTGGACATGTCAACAAGAAGCACATAGCCCAAATCCAAAAGGATGGAGTGCCGGAGTTATTCGACCTTAGGGACGATGACACATGTGAGTCTTATTTACATGGAAAGATGACCAAGTCACCCTTCACTGGTACTTATGAAAGGGGTGAGGGTTTATTGGATCTCATACATAACGACGTATGTGGGCCCTTTAGATCCACCACAAGGGATGCAAACCGCTTGTATGCGACCTTTACCGATGATTATAGCAGATATGGGTACATCTACTTAATCAAAGAGTTTAAGAAAGAAGTAGAGAATCAGTTGGTTAGGAAAATTAAGAAGCTCCTATCCGATCGAGGGGGTGAGTACCTTAGTATTGAATTCCACGACTACCTCATGGAATGCTTAATTGTTTTGCGATTGATGCCACCTCGGACACCACAATTGAATAGTGTGGCTGAGAGGCGCAATCGAACCTTGTTTGACATGGTTCGTTCCATGATGAGTCGAGCTTCGTTACCTATCTCATTCTGCAGGTATGCCTTAGAGTCTGCCGCCCATATCCTTAATCTAGTCCCGACTAAGAAGGTTGCCAAAACACCTCACAAGATGTGGATAGGGAAAGCTCCCTCGTTGGCACATATCAAGTTTTGGGGTTGAAAGGCTTTCTCAAGATGAGAGACACACGACAAGCTCGAGCCTCAAAGTGAGTGGTGTATTTTCATCGACTATCCACAGAAGTCCTTTGGATATCTCTTCTGTAGACTGAGTGAAAATGTTGTCTTCGTTGCGAGGAGAGGAGTTTTCCGAGAGAGAGAGAACTCATATGCCTAGAGGAAAGCGGGAGGCAAATTGATCTTTAAGAGCTTCAAAAATCAAGCGATGAAGGAACCTCTAACGCTGGAACTAAAACCGAGGAGGAAAATCTTGTTTAACCGATTGACGAGTCCTTACCTCTTTGACATTCCAATAGAGTTATTGTTCCACCGGAGTTTTATAGTTTCCATATAGCAACTGAGGGTGATATGTATATTTGTGATAGTACACTATTAAATTTGGATGAACCTAACAACTAAAAGGAAGCCATGGCAGACCCAGAGTCTGCGAAATGGAAAGCGGCTATGGACAGCGAGATTCAGTCCATGTATGATAATCAAGTTTGGAACTTGGTTGACAATGTACCAGGTCATAAGATGGTCCCGTACAAATGGATCTTTAAGAAGATGACCGACATGGATGGGAAAGTACACACGTATAAGGCGTGATTGGTTGCAAAGGGCTTTACTCAAACTCCCAAAGTAGACAATGATGAGACCTTCTCACCAATTGCGAATATTAAGTCTATAAGGGTTATGCTAGACATAGCTGGGTTTCAAGATTATGAAATATGGCAGATGGATTTCAAAACCGCTTTCCTTAATGGGAAGTTGTCTGAAGATGTCTTCATGAGTCAGCCAGAGGGTTTTGTCGATGCGGAGCACCCTTATAGACCGTGTAATCTTGAGAAATCCATTTATGGATTGAAACAAGCATCTCGCAGATGGAATCTTTGTTTCAATGAGAAATTCAAAGAGTTTGGTTTTCGAGAAGCGACGATGAGTCCTGTGTATATGGAAAAGCCATTGGGAGTATACTTAGCTTTCTTGTTTTGTATGTGGATGACATACTGCTGATAGGAAATGACGTCCCAACCTTGCAGGAGGTTAAGTCCAGGCTTGGGAAGTGCTTCGCTATGAAGGACCTCGGAGAAGCTGCTTATATTCTTGGGATAAGGATATTGAGAAATAGGAGTACAAGACTAATATGACTTAATCAAAGTACTTACTTGGATAAATTGTTAAAATGCTTTAGCATGGAGAACTCCAAGAAAGGGAGTTACCAATCCAAAGCAATACCAAGTTGAGTAAGACTCAAAGCATGAGCACCGATGCCAAGATAGTAGAGATGAGAAGAGTACCTTATGTTTCCGCAGTTGGCTCAATCATATATGCTATGACATGTACTCACCCTGATGTGGCCTTCGCTTTGAACATGATCAAAAGATATCAAGGGAACCCTACTAGAGAATATTGGACCACAGTAAATAATATTCTCAAGTACCTACGAAGGACTAAGGAATGGTTCCTCATCCTCGGTGGGAGTGATGATTTGAAAGTGTGATGGTATACCGATGCCAGTTTTCAGACTAATCGAGATAATTTCCCCTCCTAGTCAGGCTGGGTCTTTACCCTGAATGGAGGAGCAGTGACTTGGAAAAGTTCCAAGCAGGAGACCGTAGCTGATTCAACGTGCCAATCAGAGTACATAGCAGCGAGCGAAGCGTCAAAGGAGGCAATATGGCTAAAGAACTTCGTCGAAGACCTTGGGGTTGTACTGGCCATAAAGGAGCCTATGGATATTTTCTGCGATAACAAAGGTGTGGTTGCCTTAACCAAGGAACCGTAGGATCATGGCAGATCCAGACATATCGACAGAAAATATCATTTCATTAGAAATCGGGTAGAATAGGGACTCCTCGTTGTTAAGAGGGTATCGTCAGAGGATAACCCAACAGATTCCCTTACGATGGGACTGAGTATGGTTAAGCACTTGCAACACCCTAGGAGCATTAGGTTGAAGGGCGATATTAGTTTTAGTGATTAGATAGCTATTTAGAAACTTGTAACAGATAAATTGTAATTAACATTTGATGATTAAATAAACGAGTATTGTAACGCCTGTGTTTCCGGGCTTGCCATTATTAGCAATGTAATAGTCTAGGTTAACCTTTGTAACCCGTTTTGAAATAATAAGATTGTGTTATTTGAGTATTCTGTGTTTTGTGCTTAATTGCTTAATTATGTGGTTTGATTAATTAAAAATAAAAATAAGCGTCAAAACTTAAGTGTAAAATAAACTTAATATCTTTGAATAATGTTGTAGTAGTTGAAACGAGGTTTCCGAATATATATAGAACGCCCAAATCTTACTTCGTATGAGGAAGTTATGATTTATCGAAGTTTTGGCTTAGCGGTGTGCAGCCCGAAATACTCGATTTGAGATCGAGCGGTTTTTAGTCGAAACAATCTAAACAAGGATCGAAGGTCTCGTTGTTGGTATCAAAGCGATAAAAAGTTAGGCGAGAACGGACGTCAAATGAAGAAGTTATGAATTTATAACGAAGTTTTTCTGTCGCGGCCTATTAAAAATAAATAATAAAAATAAAGTCAAAATTAGCCGACAGAGTCTAAACGAAAGTTGTAGAGCGTAGTCTCACCTTCGCGTGGATATAAAGAATGTCGAAAACGGAGTTCGTATGAGGAAGATATGAATTTCCGAAGTTTATTAAATAATTTGTATTTATTTTTAATCTTTAATTCGGAAGCATTATCCGAAGGAGTCACCGGTCTGATCCGAGGTACGCCCCGCGTACTCCGAAGGTGTTGACACTCGCAGCAAGTGGCTTGGATGACGCATGCAATGACGATTTCGGAAGCAGTACGCGTCGCGTACTGCAGTACGCCCCGCGTACTCCGAGGCTCCAGCCTCATATAAATAGGATCTGAAGGCAGCTGAGTCTTTTGTTCATTTTCCCTCTTCTCTCTCCCGTTTTGCATCGTTTTGCGTGCCAAAAATATCCCGAAGCCCCGGTATCATACTCAAGCCCCGAGGCAAGTCCCGAGATCCCGAAGATCCCGAGAAGTGCGGTTCCCGAACCGAAGCTCTGCCCGTGAGAAGTTCGATTTTTGTGAAGATTTTTCAGATCTGCTGAGGATTACTACTTCTGCAAGTCGTAGTGTTGTCCGATCATCTTCTGATCAAATGAGTGTATACTACCTTTCATAAACACGATAATAATACAAGTTTGGTTCGAGTGTATTAAGTAGATTGTTGTTTATAAGTGTGAGTGTGTAGTTACCTTCTTCTAACACATAAATATTAAGTATTTTCTATAAAATACGTGCTATCTGTATGGTATATTGTTGTTTATATGTGTGAATGTGTATTCACTTTCTTCTATCTCATAGATATGATTTATTCTCTATGAAATACGTATTATGTGTGTGTGTGCCTCATCTGTTATGTGGAATATGTATTGATCAAAGCATGCTATACAGGTTTTTAAACTATGTATAAAATGTATATTTTTATCTACTAATATGTTGGGTAGAACATGGGTAGATAGTTGGTGTGTAATAAACAGATGAGAGGTCTCGTTGTTGTTTGATTTAGTCATCTAGGGGAGTTTAGATGACGACCACGGGCTATTCTAGACAGTTTTGTGGAAACATTAGCAGGTTCGCCACCTGTAGGTGTTAATGAACTTGGGTGTTCATTCGCTGTACTCCATCCCCCTCATGGTTGCCTTATTTGACTTATATTGCTGAGGTACCCCCGAAGCATGTGTTGTCGCCCCGATGAAATATTCTTAGACTAGGTCCCTTATGTTAGTTGTTTTAGGGACATAAAGTGAGAATAACGGGAATGGGTAATTGGGTTATTGTTGGTTGGTGAAAATTAAATATGATTATTTATTGTGGGTTGAAAACCCTATATGCTCACCAGGCTCCCAAGCCTGACCCATTCAGTTTTATTTGTATTACAGGAAGTGGTGCGAGGGCATGAGATGGATGAACCATCAGTTGTTTTGTTTACAAGTCTGTATATGTATATATTTGTTGAATGACTTGTAATGTTATCGTTTATGCTTATTGGTCTGTATCGGAACAGGACACCCCGAGTTTTGATTATATAATGAAAAATACATTTCTTTTATGAAATGCTTTGGTAAACATTGTTTTATCATGTTTTGTTTTTGGGAACAAATTCCGCAACTCTTTCAAATCAAAAGGATTTACTCTGAAATTATTTGAAAAGCATAAATGAAATCGGTCTTTTCTGGCCGAGATTTTGGGGATGTCACAGTTGGTATCAGAGCATTAGTTTAAGCGAACTAGGAATTTGTAGGATTTCTAGACTTAAACTTAGAATGCTAAATGAAATTTTGAGATGTGTGTCTGTTGTGTTTTAGACACGAGCACTGGTTTATTTTAGGAAAGTTGCCTAAAATGCTTTATGTGCTAAATGTGATATGTTGCCATATATGATATTATTTGTTCGGATCTATGGTCTGTTGCCGACCGGATCTAGAAACCTTATGTGTGTAGGATTCTAAGCGTATGTCTATGGTATTAGAACTAGCATGTAAACATTTCGGTGTGATAAGGAAGATTTGAATATCTATCGTGATTGAGGATCTAATTTCACCTTATTCGGTGTGTAGATCAAAATGGTGAGAACAAGAAGTAGAGTTGGAAATGCTGACGAAAACAAGAATCAACCACCAATGATTGAGCAAGTACCTGTCGTAGCAGCAACACCTGAGCCAATAACCATGGCTGGTGTGCAAATGATGATTCAGACGATGTTGGATCGTCAGATGGATGAAACTAGACGGTTTCTTCAACAGAATCGTGAAGAACTGTCAATTCGTGTGGAGGAGCCTGAATTAAATGAAGGGCACTCGGAAGGTGGAAACTTAAGTGGGTCTATTGGTCAAGCCAACCCACCGATAGTTAGGCAAGACAACCATGATGGAAGGAATGATGGAATGGGATGAAAGTACAAGGACTTTCTAACTTGCAAACCATCGACCTTCAATTGAAAGGAGGATCCTATTGGGTTTGTGGATTAGATCTCTGAAATGGAGTTAGCCTGCATGACATGTTGCTGTAGAGGTAAGTTGCAAACTATCTATGCCGTGCGACAATTCCGAGGTGGAGCTGTCCGTTGGTTGAACACTCTAGGGAAGACGTTGAGCCCTAATGAGCCACTGCAATTGTCATGGGCAGATTTCTTGGTGCAGTTCAAGCGCAGATTCTGCTCGGCTCAAAATTTGTTTGAGTTGGAGAACAAGTTCCTGACATTGACGAAAGGCAGCATGTCAGTTGATGAATACACCAATAACTTCACCGATAAGATGGAGTTTGCTTTGCGCATCGTTCCAGACGAGTTGACAAAGGTGGACCGGTATGCGAAGGGACTCCCATGGGAGTATGAGGTGCCAGTACGTCACGCACTTACTCTAGAGGCAGCTGTCTGGGCTGCCAAGTCTGTTGAGACCATGATTAAGGGAAGAACCACCGTCAAGGTTGAGTTTGGTGAGAAAAGAAAGTTTGAGGGAACATCTGGTTCCGGTAAGAAGGGCAAATTTTCGAAATCTGATTCGAAAAAGTTTGGAGGAAAAGGAGGCGAAGCGAAGTGGTGTGATAAGTGTAAAAAAAAGCACTTTGGGAAATGTAGCGAGGATGTGACCTGCTACAAGTGTGGGAAGGTTGGACATTTTGCCAATGAATGTCCGAACAACAAAAGGATGTGTTTTGGTTGCAATGAAGTGGGGCATATTTTGAAAGACTGTCCGAAGAAGAAGGAGGTAGCTAGGCCCAACATTCCACCAAAGCCAAAGGCGAGAGCCTTCCAGATGACACTTGAGGCTGCGAAAGATGAAGCTGATGTCGCCTCAGGTACCTTTCTCGTAAACGAATTACCTGCTCAAATATTGTTTGATTCTGGAGCCAACAACTCCTTTATTTCGCATGAGTTTGGTAGAAAGCTAGCTTTGCCTGTTGATAGACTAGATAATGCTTTATTAGTCGAAGTTGCTAGTGGCAAGTTTGTACCTGTTAGTCATTGTATGAAAGACATCTTAATCGACCTTAATGGGAATAAGTTTCACGAGGAATTATTGCCTATCGAGCTTAATGGTTTCGACATCGTGCTGGGAATGGATTGGCTTAGCGCCAATGATGCCGAAATTTTATGCAAGAAGAAGATAGTTAAAGTAAACCCGCCTGGGAAAGATTCGTTTATGGTGTATGGGGACAAACGCAGAGTGAATTCTGGAATCATTTCTCTAATAAAAGCCAGAAAGTGTTTGACCAAGGGATGTACATCATATTTAGCATTCGTGATTGATGCTAAGAAGGAAAAGAAGGTGATGCAGAGTATTCCAGTGGTGTGTGATTATCCGGAAGTATTTCCCGAAGATCTTCCTGGATTACCACCTGATAGACAAGTGGAGTTCAGAATAGACTTGTTACCAGGAACCACGCCAATAGCAAAAGCACCCTATCGATTAGCACCGACGGAGATGAAGGAGCTTATGATGCAACTTCAGGAGTTATTGGACAAAGGTTTCATTAGACCTAGTTCATCGCCCTGGGGAGCTCCGGTGTTATTTGTAAAGAAAGATGGAAGTATGAGAATGTGCATCGATTACAGAGAGCTGAACAAGGCAACAATAAAGAATAGATATCCGTTGCCAAGGATTGATGACCTATTTGATCAATTGCAAGGTTCGAGCTATTTCTCGAAGATCTATCTAAGGTCAGGATATCATCAGCTAAAAGTAAGAGAGCAAGATATCGAGAAGACTGCATTCAGAACTAGATATGGACACTACGAGTTCTTGGTTATGTCGTTTGGACTAACCAATGCTCCGGCAGCGTTCATGGATTTGATGAATAGGGTTTGTAACCCTTTCCTTGATAAATCTGTGATAGTGTTCATAGACGACATTCTGATTTAATCGAAAAGCCAGGAGGACCATGGCAGACACTTGCGAGAAGTGTTGGAAGTTTTGAAGCAGGAGAAGCTGTATGCGAAGTTCTCCAAATGTGATTTTTGGATTCGTGAAGTCCAATTCTTGGGTCACGTGGTCAACCAAGAAGGGATAATGGTTGATCCAGCGAAGATCGAAGTTGTGATGAAGTGGGAACAACCGAAAAGTCCCACGGAGATTCGAAGCTTTTTAGGATTAGCCGGATACTACCGCAGGTTTATCCAAGGCTTTTCTTCGATCGCTAGTCCATTGATAGCTTTGACCCACAAAGGAGCTACTTATGCTTGGAGTGATAAGCATAAAGAAGCATTCGAGAAGTTAAAGAAGAAGCTATGCGAGGCACCGATACTTTCTCTACCCGATGGAGTTGAAGACTTCGCTGTTTATAGCGATGCGTCTGGGGTTGGATTGGGTTGTGTTTTGACCCAAAGAGAAAAGTGTTGGATTAATGTCTAAGTCCATAACTATAATTGGTAAGACTTGACCCGACCCGGCATGGTCCATTTGGGTTGCATACCATCATGCACTTGGATAGACTATAATGAGAGAAATAAGACACTTATGGTTATTAATATATTATAAGTTCTAGTATATTAATAATAAGAATAATAAGATTATTTAATTAGTATTGATCAAGAATTAATCTAGGATTAATTAAGTGATCAAAAGAAGACTAATTAAATATATGGGTTGATTGTGTAAATCATCCATACTTGTATAGTGGGCTAATGCTCCATGGATAATCAAGTTGGGCTAAAACCCATAGGATGGTCCATGGATGCTCCATGGTGTATTTGTACCCATGGATCATGGAAATGAAAGGCCATGTCAATTAGGGTTTACATGGTGTAACCCTAACTATATAAGCATCTTATTCTTGACCAAATCGGCCACTAGTGTGTGAAAATAAAGGGCTAGCCGATTTCATGAGTTATAGAATTCTCTCAAGCTATTCTAAGTGTTTTGATGATTGTGATTCCATTTGAGGTGTCACACTTGGGGCACTAAGCACTCAAGCTTCATGAAGACTTACTACACCAAAAAGGTATGTATTCTATCCTACTATATCCATTGTTTTATATGCTAGATTAGGATAATACCTTGGAAGTTCTTATTTGCATGTATAATAGAGAAAACATAGATCCAAGGTATTTAGGGTTGCATGTACACTTAGGAAGTGTTAGAATGCTCAAAACCCAACAGTGGTATCAGAGCCACGGGTTGTTTTCTGTTATATTGATGCAAATATTTTATTTTCAAAGTTGAAAAAAAAAAGAAAAAAAACCATGAAGTTCGTCAAATTTTAAGATAATTACTTGTTCTTGTGAAAAACTAATTATTTGTAAAATTTGAATAATTTGCTTTATGAGTTGAATTAGGTCAAAATTTAATAAAAGATAAAATAATATGATTATTTTATTAGTTTTAAAAGTTTGATCTAAAGAGTTTTATTTTTTGAAACCTCCATAAGTTATGGAATTAATTAGTTTTGAATAGTTTCAAAACTTGCCCTCAAGTTTTGGAATTTGTAAAGTTTTCACTTATGAATACTTTAATTCCAAGTTAGCCCTTAGAATTTTAAAAGTTAAAATTCAACCCTTATACTTTATAATATTATAAGTTAATAATATATATATGTATAAGAGTAAAGTCAGTCTTACCGCTAGTACGCCTCATTCACGAAGCCGGTCTATAAGGTGGGTATACGGTTGTTGCCTATAAAATGGCAACTTAATGGGTGTCCACTCTCACCCACCGCTTGCTTGACCGGTGGAGGGTCGTTAGCCGAACGGGTTTGACAGGACTATAATTCTCCCTTCATTAAAAGTATTAATGAAAATACTAAGTAACTAAACTTTTAATAATACCCAATCTTAGTTACTTAGAAAAATGTGAATAAGGTGCTAATCCATGAAATTACACTTTACACTTTGTCTAAGTCTTTAGTGGAGCGTGTGTGGTTAACCGGCACACTAACTTGGACTTAACAAGGTAGGTAAAGGGTGACTTAATATTTATCATAGTATCGATGGAGCGTGTGTGGTTAACCGGCACATCGATTGAGGGGTAATTTATTAAGGGTACCAAGTGATTTGCATGGTTACTTCACACCTTGTTTTGTGATCCTCGGCGTCCCAGTCACAAAACCTGAAGGGCACACTCGAGATTGAAACATGCCTTTGAAAAGTTCAATGAATCTCAAAGATCTAGGAGTTTCAAAACCAATTAAAACCTAATAATACATTTCGTTTATCTTGGTGGAAATTGGTGAATCGTCATTCACCTACCTTCAAATATTTTATAGCTTGGATTACGGCATACCTCTTCTAAGTTATAAAATAGTTTGTTGGGTCCTAGCCTTAATATTTCATATTGGGTGTCATATTAAGGACTTTAAATCAATTATCTTGAATCTCTCCCAAAAGATGTCTGTAATAGACACCTATGATCTTCCCAAATCTAGTGAAACAAGGTTTCCTAAATGAAGATGATGTCCTTTGGAAATCATACTTCTTTCACCTCCTCCAATTCTTCTCCCCAACCCACAAGTTCTTGAAAAGTTTAAGGTCACTCAAGCCCTATTGGCAAGGCAAGGTCTAGGTGTGGACACATCTTGGAGATGTAGTCACATATTGAGAAGCCGGGAGAGTTGGGTGTCAAAGTCTTGAGAAAGTTGGTGGTTCAACTACTTTCTAAGTCACATAGTGAGTTCTTTTGGAACACCTATGAAACAGACTATGACAGGACCCTTAATGATCTTATCTATTTGTTAAGATCAACTTCTTTAAAACTTGATGGACATTGACAATAGTGACACAGGAAATCCAGAAAAGCATTCTCTTCCCAATGGTAAAGGGATCGGCTATAGTCAACTCGGTTGACCAAATGGTAAAGAGAAAAGCTAAGTCTGTGATAGTCCTGTGTACCATTATCAAAGGGTCCATATGTTTGTATTACCAAAGAAAGGGCATTGGTTGCGAAGCTGCCAAATTTACCTAAGGATGTTAAAGTCAATAAGTTTGACTCTACTTCAGGTAAAATCCACTATCTAACTCTGTTAAGTTTCTATTCTGAGATTCTTGATACATGATGTGACCGGGTCGCATGGTGATGGTTTAAGAATCAAAGGAAAGTGAAGAAACTTAAAGGAAGAATATGCTGAATCTGATCGCATAGATGGATTTCTATCGCATAGTTTGAAAAATCGGATTCTTGAGCTACTTCTTA
Source organism: Lactuca serriola (assembly GCF_051521515.1). Classification (NCBI taxonomy): domain Eukaryota; kingdom Viridiplantae; phylum Streptophyta; class Magnoliopsida; order Asterales; family Asteraceae; genus Lactuca; species Lactuca serriola. The sequence goes on along the minus strand of NC_136410.1, from coordinate 252,144,453 downwards.
GGAGTTATGAGATATTGCTTAGGAATAGATAACAACAAGTTTTCATATGGATTGTAAGGATAGTTTTTCCGCAAAGTTTTAAAATAAAAGGAAATTTTTGATTTTATTTATTTTAAAATATCCTTACAATGGCATCTGTGGAAATTTTTGTTGCTTATAAGATTCCATTAGTAGCAAGAGTGGAAGTATGAAATTGATTCTTTCATTTGTGGTAATGTCTAAATTTACCAAATAAGGAAAGATTCTCATCACCCAAGTTTCAATTGGACCGGAACTTGGAATCATGCAAGTTGTATAGCATGATGAATGAGAACTTTCAAGTTTTGGAAAATTAAGACTAATTACTTGTTCACATGGATGTGTGAGTCAAGTAAAGGACTTAGGGATCGAGTACACATTCTTGTGCACTGATTAAGTCCACCACTAAAGATCGTTAAGAAGAATCAAATTAGGCAGAAGGATAAAAGTTTCTCATATCTGAAAAGATGGGAGAGTACTTTAGGATCAGTTTTGAGATCATCTTAATGATTAAGAAACCATATCAAAATTAGTTCTCTAAGGAAATCTTAGTGCATTCTTATGACTAAGAAGAGGAACTTGAATTGTTGAAATGGTTAAATCAAGAAGATGAGTCATACTTCGTTCCAATACAAGTCTTAGAGTCATACTCCAAGATTGTCATTTGAGTGACATGTCTTAAAGAAGGTTTAAAACACTTGTCAAATGTAAGAGTAAAAGTTTTCTACTCTTGTACATTTGAAATTGGTAAGTTGTGATGTTTTGGATAAAACAAAGACCAACTTAGGCCAATTGTGTGAAGTGTTTGTCTTGATTAGAATCCACACTATCTCTTGGATATTTGACAAGGGAGTCTTATAGGTCAAGAGGTCAGTGGGAGTCTTAAAAGTCTTGAAAGTCTCAAGAACTAATCAAGAATAAAACCTAAAGTTCTTCACTAGCACACAACTTGAGGTTCATAACCTATCGTGTTGACATATTCTGTGCCCATTCCAGTTAAAGTTGGCTTTGCATATGAGTTCTTAGAGTTCTCAATTTGTTGCACAACAACTTGGAAGCAATGGTAGGCCCTTGAGCTGCCAGGTGGCAAGAAATTAAGATTGAGTTCAGTCCATATGAGTTTGGATTTGTCATTATCCTTTTCTTGTGACTATGATTTTGACAATTCACATGGATAAGAACACATACACCATTAAATCTAAGTGTCATAAGGTTTCTCTCTTATTCATGAAAATGATGGTGAGGAAACACTTCCACTAAGTAGATTTTGGCTAGATAGCAATTGTGATATTTGCATTCTCAAAGTCGTTAGTGGAGCGCGTGTGGTTAACCGGCACACTAATTTGGACTTGTGAGAAGTGGCAAAAAGGTCTAAACATTATGATTACGGCATCCCTCTTCATAATTGTTTAGATACACAAGTGTGCTATCTAAGGGAAGGTGTATGATTTTGATACAGCTTTATCAAAACAATCTAGCATCAGAAATCTGAACTTTGGTAAGAAAGTCAATGAAGTATTGATTTCTAGAAGTCCAGCTGATTTCTGAGTACATGTCAAAGCTAGTGGGAGCATAAGTGTTATGCTATTAATCATCATGATAGTGGGAGCATGATAATTATGATAAGTATTGCAAGTTAGCAATGTTAATTATAGAAAACAAAAGTTTCAATTGGGAAAGAGTTGTTTTGCTATAATTAAGGGAGAGGAAATTATACTTCATATCAAATCTATAAGGTTTAGATTTGAGGTTTTAATCATTTAGTCAAGGAAATATATGAATTTCATGTTGGAATGGCTCAACATAAGGAAATTCTGTATATGGGTCCATTATTTGCGTTCTAAAATTCGATTATGATTACGACATCCCTTTTCATAATCTGAATTATGAGAACTTGGCAAATTGAAATGGAAATGTTATAGCAAAAGACTGGTTTAGTCTTTATGTGAGACATCATGAATCGTGTCCCATATGCTTCGGATATAGGATCGATTACATGTGCTATAATCATCCGTTCTAAAATTTTCCAAATGCCTGGGGCATTAAGAAGGGAAAAGGTTTAAAACTGGATATGACTAAAAGGATTAAACAATTGTCGAGGACAATCTAAGGTTTACCAAAGATTGGTTGCTCAAGGACAGTTGGAAGTATAGTGATAATTCTGGAAGGACCATATTGACATAATCTGTAAGGAGGCAACTCTTGTTCAGAAGTGGTAGTCAAAATGGAATCTGGAAATGTTTCAAAGTTAGAATTTTCAATCTGTTTAAGATTAGGAAACTTAATGCAAGAAGGATGTTTCCAAGGAGTTGATCTCCTTTGGAATACTCTGTAATGATTGTTGCCAAGTCTTTGTGAATTTGTGCATAATCATTACAAGAGGATCAATGCATATAAGTTTAGAATCTAACAGATTTCAGTAAATGGCATGAATTTGGAATTCTTGCATTTGCAGTAAGGATTTGGGACTGTGAAAAGAGAATCATTGAAGTTATGTTCAATTGATCTAGTTCACAAAGTAAAGATCATAGACAAACATAGTATGCATACTTGGTGTATGGCATGACTAGTGTTTAGAAAACATAGTGTACATGCTTGGAGCATGGGACAACTATTGTTTTAAATTCAAGAATAAAGTTGATAGCTGAAACAGTATACAATGAATAATGTGTAATCATATGGTGATAAATAAAAGGTGTTTTATTTATATTCATAAGTTCTGAGACCATATTGGATTCAATTATTATTGTGTTTCACTTTGCATGTTTTGACTTCCCGAATAAACTGGGTTATTCTTCCGGAATGACTAAGTTATTCAAACCATCCACAGTCGGTCATATGTTGGAAGTAGATATGAATTAAGACTGTCATGGGTTGGCTTGTAGAGGTCTAAGGTGTTGGACAAAGGGCTACAACACTCATGAGTGCTCATAAGTTCTGAGTATTGGATTCAACCCGCGCTCATTGGAATCACATCATGGATTTTATCACGAGTGATCATGAGACGATAATATCTTATATTCTTCAAACCTAGAGATATGAGTTGTTACTATGAGTTGATAGTACATTGATTGCACGAAAACACATTTGGTAACTCGGTGCTATAAAACGTGCCTTTGTGTATGATTCAATAAGTAGTAGAACAAGCCATATGAGTCGAAGTTTATCCATTCCTTTTACCTTCGGGGTAAAAGTGATATCTGTGGGCCCCTCGATGATTTGATGATGACAAATGGAAGTGCTCGGCCGGGCCAGGACTGATTTGATTTGTTCAATTAGTCAGTCGTCATAAATCGGAAATCGGGAAACAACAAATGGACAGAGAGAATGATTATAATCCATGTCTCAGTCCATATGATATCTAGAATGGAGGAATATATGATCCCTTATCTAATGGACAAGTCACTGACAAAGGTCAGAGTTCATCTACAAGGTCAGAGTTCGACAGAAGCTTTTGAGAGCTACGATTGCCAGTTGGTTCCTGAAGTCATACGCAATAATAGTTTTAGACTTATCCAAGTGGGAGACTGTTGGATTAATGTCTAAGTCCATAACTATAATTGGTAAGACTTGACCCGACCCGGCATGGTCCATTTGGGTTGCATACCATCATGCACTTGGATAGACTATAACGAGAGAAATAAGACACTTATGGTTATTAATATATTATAAGTTCTAGTATATTAATAATAAGAATAATAAGATTATTTAATTAGTATTGATCAAGAATTAATCTAGGATTAATTAAGTGATCAAAAGAAGACTAATTAAATATATGGGTTGATTGTGTAAATCATCCATACTTGTATAGTGGGCTAATGCTCCATGGATAATCAAGTTGGGCTAAAACCCATAGGATGGTCCATGGATGCTCCATGGTGTATTTGTACCCATGGATCATGGAAATGAAAGGCCATGTCAATTAGGGTTTACATGGTGTAACCCTAACTATATAAGCATCTTATTCTTGACCAAATCGGCCACTAGTGTGTGAAAATAAAGGGCTAGCCGATTTCATGAGTTATAGAATTCTCTCAAGCTATTCTAAGTGTTTTGATGATTGTGATTCCATTTGAGGTGTCACACTTGGGGCACTAAGCACTCAAGCTTCATGAAGACTTACTACACCAAAAAGGTATGTATTCTATCCTACTATATCCATTGTTTTATATGCTAGATTAGGATAATACCTTGGAAGTTCTTATTTGCATGTATAATAGAGAAAACATAGATCCAAGGTATTTAGGGTTGCATGTACACTTAGGAAGTGTTAGAATGCTCAAAACCCAACAAAAAGGTGATAGCATATGCGTCTCGACAGCTGAAGGAGCATGAAAAGAATTACCCGACTCAGGATTTGGAGTTGGCAGCGGTAGTTTTCGCTCTGAAAATATGGAGGCATTACCTCTATGGCACGAAGTGCAAACTTTTTACTGATCATAAGAGTCTCCAATATCTCTTTAATCAGAAGGAATTGAATATGAGGCAACGACGCTGGCTAGAATTACATAAAGACTACGACTGCGAAATACTTTACCACCCCGGTAAAGCTAATGTTGTTGTTGATGCTCTCAGTCGGAAAGTCAATATTGAAAGGAGAAGGCCAAGAGCGTTGAGAATTGAAGTTGTCTCGACCATTGTGGAAAGTATAAAGAAAGCTCAAGAGGAAGCTTCTGAGAAAAATGTCCGAAAGGAGGAACGTTTGGGTAAAATGTTGGTGTTTGGCACAAACGGTCATGGACTGAAGGTATTCCAAGATCATATTTGGGTACCTAAGTCAGGAGGAATTAGGGATCTTCTAATGGAAGAAGCTCACAAGACCATGTACTCGATTCATCCGGGTAGCACTAAAATGTATAGGGACCTGAAACCCTACTACTGGTGGCCGACGATGAAGCTTGATGTTGCAAAGTATGTGGCTGAGTGTGTGACTTGTGCGAGAGTCAAGACACAACATCAGAAACCTTACGGGAGATTAGAACCATTGCCTGTGCCTATGGGTAAGTGGGAAGACATTGCTATGGATTTTGTCACTAAACTGCCCAGAACAAAGAATGGTCACGACATGATTTGGCTGGTCGTTGATCGATTCACTAAGAGTACGCATTTCATAGCGGCCAAGGAGAAATGGTCTATGGAGAAGCTTGCAAATTCTTATGTGAGGGAAATTGTGAGGCTTCACGGTGTTTCGTTAACGATTGTATCAGATCGTGATAGTCGTTTCACCTCAAGGTTTTGGAAAAGTCTACAAGAGAAATTGGGTACCAAGTTATGTTTAAGCACAACTTACCATCCGCAGACTGATGGTTAGAGTGAAAGAACGATACAAACACTTGAAGATATGCTGAGAGCATGTACCTTGGAATTCCTAGGTAATTGGGATGAACATTTACCTTTGTTAGAATTTTCCTATAATAATAGTTTCCACTCGAGCATTAAGATGGCACCTTATCAAGCTTTGTATGGACAGAAGTGTCGTACGCCGTCTTGTTGGCTTGAGGCTGGGGAAAAGCAGTTTATGGGTGCCGAGATGGTCCATCAAACCGCTGAAAAGTTGAAAATAATTAGGGAAAGAATGTTAGCAGCTCAAGATCGTCAAAAGAGCTATGCTGACAAGAAGCGAAGACCGATGACTTTTGAAATTGGAGATTCGGTTTTGCTTAAAGTCTCACCGTGGAAGGGACTTATAAGATTTGGTAAAAGGGGAAAGTTGAGTCCAAGGTTTATTGGACCGTTTAAAGTTCTTCAGAGGATTGGGAACCAAGCTTACAAGCTCGAATTACCCGAGGAACTTAATGGAATTCACAACACTTTTCATGTGTGTTATTTGAGAAAGTTCACGGGAGAAGTTCCCGATATAATTCCAATTTCTGAATTGAGAATTGATGAGAACAAAAGGTTGATTGAAGAACCAGAGGCAATTGTTGACCGAAAGACTAAGAAGTTGCGACGCAAAATGGTTGGGTTAGTGCTTGTCTGATGGAAACACACGAATGGGCCGAATCTCACCTGGGATACGGAAAGTGACATGTTGAGTCGCAATCCGCATTTGTTTGTTGATGTGTTATTCCGGGGACGGAATCATTCTAAGGTGGAGAGAATTGTAACACATGTGTTTCCGGGCTTGCCATTTTTAGCAATGTAATAGTCTAGGTTAACCTTTGTAACCCGTTTAGAAATAATAAGATTGTGTTATTTGAGTATTATGTGTTTTGTGCTTAATTGCTTAATTATGTGGTTTGATTAATTAAGAATAAAAATAAGAGTCAAAATTTAAGTGTAAAATAAACTTAATATCTTTGAATAATGTTGTAGTAGTTGAAACGAGGTTTCCGAATATATATAGAACGCCCAAATCTGACTTCGTATGAGGAAGTTATGATTTATCGAAGTTTTGGCTTAGCGGTGTGCAACCCGAAATACTCGATTTGAGATCGAGCGGTTTTTAGTCGAAACAATCTAAACGAGGATCGAAGGTCTCATTGTTGGTATCAAAGCGATAAAAAGTTAGGCGAGAACGGACGTCAAACGAAGATGTTATGAATTTATAACGAAGTTTTTCTGTCGTGGCCTATTAAAAATAAATAATAAAAATAAAGTCAAAATTAGCCGACAGAGTCTAAACGAAAGTTGTAGAGCGTAGTCTCACCTTCGCGTGGATATAAAGAACGTCGAAAACGGAGTTTGTATGAGGAAGATATGAATTTCCGAAGTTTATTAAATAAATTGTATTTATTTTTAATCTTTAATTCGGAAGCATTATCCGAAGAAGTCACCGGTCTGATCCGAGGTACGCCCCGCATACTCCGAAGGTGTCGACACTCGCAGAAAGTGGCTCGGATGACGCATGCAATGACGATTTCAGAAGCAGTACGCCCCGCGTACTCTGAGGCTCCAGCCTCCTATAAATAGGATCTGAAGGCAGCCGAGTCTTTTGTTCATTTTCTCTCTTCTCTCTCCCATTTTGCATCGTTTTGCGTGCCAGAAATATCCCGAAGCCCCGGTATCATACTCAAGCCCGAGGCAAGTCCCGAGATCCCGAAGATCCCGAGAAGTGCGGTTCCCGAGCCGAAGCTCTGCCCGCGAGAAGTTCCATTTTTGTGAAGATCTTTCAGATCTGCTGAGGATTACTACTTCTGCAAGTCGTAGTGTTGTCCGATCATCTTTTGATCAAGTGAGTGTATACTACCTTTCATAAACACGATAATAATACAAGTTTGGTTCGAGTGTATTAAGTATATTGTTGTTTATAAGTGTGAGTGTGTAGTTACCTTCTTCTAACACATAAATATTAAGTATTTTCTATAAAATACGTGCTATGTGTATGCTATATTGTTGTTTATATGTGTGAATGTGTATTCACTTTCTTCTATCTCATAGATATGAGTTATTCTCTATGAAATACGTGTTATGTGTGTGTGTGCCTCATCTGTTATGTGGAATATGTATTGATCAAAGCATGCTATACGGGTTTTTAAACTATGTATAAAAATGTATATTTTTATCTACTAATATGTTGGGTAGAACATGGGTAGATAGTTGGTGTGTAATAAACAGATGAGAAGCCTCGTTGTTGTTTGATTTAGTCATCTAGCGGAGTTTAGATGACGACCACAGGCTATTCTAGACAGTCTTGTGGAAACATTAGCAGGTTCGCCACCTGTAGGTGTTAATGAACTTGGGTGTTCATTCGCTGTACTCCATCCCCCTCATGGTTGCCTTATTTGACTTATATTGTTGAGGTACCCCTGAAGCATGTGTTGTCGCCGCGGTGAAATATTCTTAGACTAGGTCCCTTATGTTAGTTGTTTTAGGGACATAAAGTGAGAATAACGGGAATGGGTAATTGGGTTATTGTTGGTTGGTGAAAACTAAATATGATTATTTATTGTGGGTTGAAAACCCTATATGCTCACCAGGATCCCAAGCCTGACCCACTCAGTTTTATTTGTATTACAGGAAGTGGCGCGAGGGCATGAGATGGATGAACCATCAGTTGTTTTGTTTACAAGTCTGTATATGTATATATTTGTTGAATGACTTGTAATGTTATCGTTTATGCTTATTGGTCTATATCGGAACATGACACCCCGAGTTTTGATTATATAATGAAAAATACATTTCTTTTATGAAATGATTTGGTAAACATTGTTTTATCATGTTTTGTTTTAGGGAACAAATTCCGCAACTCTTTCAAATCAAAAGGATTTACTCTGAAATTATTTTAAAAGCATAAATGAAATCGGCCTTTTCTGGCCGAGATTTTGGGGATGTCACAAGTATTACATGAGTAAAGTTCCTATTGATAATTATTTACTATTGTTTCACTTTGCATGATTTGACTTCCTAAATAGTAAGATTATTTAAACTATCCATAGACGTTCATACGTTGGAAGTAAGTATGAAAGAAGATTTTCATGAATTGGCTTGTAGATTGTCTAAGCGTTTAGACATAGAAAAGGTTTGCTGCAACGTTCATGAGTGCTCTTGAAATAAAATTTGAGTGTTAGATTAAACTCGCACTCACATGAATCACTTCATGGAAATCAATCACGAGTGATTGTTTGATGATAATATCATATAGTCTTTAAACCTAGATATAAGAGTTGTTGTTTATGAGTTTATTGTGCATTGATAATGCGTAAACGCATCAGTAAGTTAATGTTATTAAACATATTGCTGTGTACGATTTGATGAGTAAATAATACAAGCATATTGTTATGATTTTTGAATTTTGTATGCTAGAAGTAGGGTTTCTAAGCTTTGTATGATTATTGCATGTGCAACTAGAGAAAACCTAGTTCCAAAGCTTTAGGGTTTTCATGTGCACCATAGGATTGATGTTTTCCTCATAACCCAACAAAATCGAGCTTAAAGCCTTACCCGAACATCTGGAGTATGCATTCTTGGAATATGGTCAAGAAAAACCAATAATCGTCGCATGTGATCTAGCAAAACATGAAAAAGAAATCCTATTTTAAGTACTAAAGAAAAGACAAAGTGGCATAGCATGGAAGATAACCGACATAAAAGGAATTAGTCCTGCCTATTGTTTGCACAAAATTAACTTAGAAGAAGGAGCTAATTCCATAGTACAACACCAAAGAAGTCCAAATCCGAATATGCATGAGGTAATGAAGAAAGAGGTGTTAAAATTTTTGGATGCGGGTATCGTATATTCAATATCTGATAGCCCATGGGTAACTCCGGTGCATGTGGTACCCAAGAAAGGAGGAATGACGGTGGTTACTAACAAAGACAATGAGCTAATCCCAACAAGAACGTTAACCGGGTGGTGCGTTTACATCGACTATCATAAGTTTAATTATGCTACATGCAAGGTTCACTTGCCTTTACCATTTATTGATTAAATGCTCGAAAGTCTATCTGGTAATCTCTACTATTGTTTACTTGATGGTTTTTTGGGGTACTTTCAAATTCCTATTGACCTACAAGACCAAGAAAAGAAAACTTTTACTTGCCTAAGTGGGATTTTTCTTATAGACGCATGTGATTTGGCTTATCCAATGCACCATCCACATTCCAAAGGTGCGTGATGGCCATCTTCCACGATATGATCGAAAAACTGACGATGGTTTTCATGGATGACTTCTCGGTTTTCGGGTCTTCTTTTTAAGATTGTCTTTACTACCTTGATCGAATGCTACCACGATTTTAAAAGAATAACCTAGTCCTGAATTGGGAAAACTGCCACTTGCTGGTCAAAGAAGGAATTGTGTTGGGACACAAAGTCTCATAAATGGGGATAGAGGTGGACCGAGCAAAAGTTGATACAATAGCTAAATTACCACCTCCAACTAATATAAAACGGGTGAGAAGTTTCCTTGGACATGAGGGATTTTTATCGCCAATTCATTAAAGACTTCTCAAAAATTACAAGGCCATTGACACAATTCCTTTTGTAGGATGCTCTATTTGACTTTTCAAAGGATTTCTTTGAAGCATTTCATTTGTTGAAAGAAGCGTTGACTAGTAGCCCTATTATGATCGCCCCAGATTGGATTCTTTCTTTTTAGCTAATGTGCAATGCTGGCGACTATGCAATTGGATTTTTTTTGGGACAAAGGGTTTGTTGGATTAGTGTCTAAGCCCGTAACTATATTTGGTAAGTATTTGACCCGGTTGTGCATGGTCCTTTTTGGTTACCTTCACCAAAGCAACATGATACGATGATTTATCAAGTAATAGGTTATTATGGTTTATTAATATATTATATGAATAATATATTAAAGGAGAAATCATATAGTTTAATTAATATTAGACAAGAATTAATTATGAATTAATTTTGTGGCTAAAATACATTAATTAAATACGGGGACTTAAACTGTCAAATGTGTGATAGTTAAGTATTGGGCTGAGAAGGCTCATGGACTAGGCTTGGACGAAATTAGGGATGTGTCCATCCTAATTTCGGCAAATGAGGCCCTATTCCAGAAGCTTCCTTGGACCTCTTAAGGCCTAAGCTGTCCATTAGGGTTTTCACTAAAACTGTAGAAGCAACAGTATAAATAAGACCCCAGGGAATCTAATTTTCGGCCACTTGAACCCGAGGAGTCTTCATAGCCAAAATTGTGCCATCCTCTCTCTCTCAATTGGAATCCTCTTTCTTATGGTGTTTGTAAGCCATTAGTGGAGTGACACTTGTGACTCTAAGCTCCAAAAACAAAAAGATTCAAGCCTTTGAAGAAGAGGTAATAATCTAGATCTGATTTCTTATGTCAATTTTGAAATATATATAGTCTAGATCTAGGGTTTGTAAGTCTTGGATGAATTGCATGTATAATAGAGAAACCTAGATCCAAGCATTAGGGTTTGCATGAGCACATATGATTTTCTTTTGGCTCAAACCCATCAGTGGTATCAGAGCCTTGATTGGTTTCTATTGTATTTGCTGCCTAGTATTTCATTCATGATTAAAAAATTCATTTTTTGGCCCTTTGACTGAAGAAATCGACGAGTTCTAATGAGAAATCGATGAGTTTGTTGAACTCGACGAGTCCCCTCTGGGAATTCAGCGAGTTTAACTGCCAGACAGAGGATATCTCGAGATTTCTCGTTGTTTTGCTGAAGGATAATTACCAAAACTGATTTTGACTAATAAAATCCAATTTTTATTGCTCTTATATGATCATCCTCACCAAAACAAAACATAGTTACCATTTAATTGAATAATAAATTCCTTATATGATAAAATTTGATTATTTAATTTATTTGATGAATTATCTTGTAATTAAAAGAGAATAGATCAAATCTAGATAATCATTAAATTAAAAGTTTAATTTAAAGTATTTGCTATTTGATCCTATGTGTTTTGAAAAGTTCAAAACTCGACCTCAAGTTTTGAAATTTTAATTTTTTTAATTAAAAGTTGAATTTGAACTATTTAAATTTCAAACTATAGAATTTTATAAGTTTAAAATTCAACCTTAAACTTTATAATATTATAAGTTTAATGTGTGTGTGTCCATATATATATCTATATATATATATATATACATATGTATGTATGTATGTATATATATGTATGTATGAATAACTTAAATGTTAGTCTTACAGTTAGTAGGCCTCATTCAAGAAGCCGATATATAAGGGGGTATAAGGTTATGGCCTATAAAATGTCTGTTTAATGGGTGTTCACTCTCACCCACCGTTTCCTAGATTGGTGGAGGGTCGTTAGCCGAATGGGTAGGATAGGGCAACCCTTTCCTCATTAAATGTATAAGGAATTTACAAAGTAACTAAATTTTTTTACAAAATACCCAATCTTAGTTACTTTAGGCAAAAGTCAATTGATGCAATTCCATGAAATTACACTTTGTACCCTTGCTAAGACGTTAGCGGAGCGTGTCTGGTTAACTGGCAAACTAATTGGGCTCTTAGCAAAGGTGGCAAAGGGTGACTCAATGTGTGTCATAGTTCAATGGAGTGTGTGTGGTTAACCGGAACGTTGAATAGGTGACTATAACATTGAGCGCACCATGTACATTTGGATGGTTATTCACACCCGATTTGTGATCCTCGGCATCCCAGTCACAAACTTGAGGGGCATATCGAGATTTAAACATGTCAATGAAAGCATCAATGAATCTCAAAAGATCTATGAGTTTTCAATACATTTAAAACCTAGCTTTAATTTGTTTTTCATGGTGGAAAATTAGTGAATCACCATTCACTTACCTTCAAATTATTTACTTGTTAGATTACGACATCCCTCTTCTAATTTGTAAATAATGTTGTTGGATCCTAGCCCTAATTCCTCATTTTAGGTTTTTAATTGGTGATTCATTTCTAATAAAACTTTGTTCTTTTTTCCTTTTCAGATTTTGAACGTCAACAATGCTTCCGGCTCAAATTCCTCCGGCTCGTTCTCACTTATGAACTTGTGTGGGAGAGTGATCTTTGACAGGTCCAATTTCAATGATTGGATCCACAATATCTGAATGGTCACTCGTTATGAGGACAAAGAGTATTTCCTCGATGAGAAGCCGAAGGAAATCAACATTAACACTGCCCTTGCTAAAGAGATCGCGACCTTTGAGGCCCATGAGTGTGATGCTACGAAAGTCCATTGCATCATGTTGGCGACTATGAATGCAGAACTCCAGAAGTCCTATGAGGACATGTATCCCTATGATATAAATCAAGATCTGTTGGACCGGTACAACCAGAGCGCTAGGCAAGAAAGGTACGAGATCATCACTTTGATGATCACTGCCAAAATGGGTAGTGGAGAGTCCCTTACCGCTCATCTGCAAAAGATGCAGAGATTTGTAGATCTCCTTCTAAAGTTGAATGTGAACTTTGATGAAGAGTTGGCAATTGATATCATCCTTCACTCCTTGACTCCTTGCTACAACCAGTTCCGCATGACCTACCACATGAACAAGGAGGAGGTCACCTTCAGCAAACTCCAAGGCTTGTTGAGGACTGCTGAGAGAAACCTCAAAGATAAATCTATTGCATCATCTCCAACTCCTACTGCTTCCCCAGTCTTGGAAATTGGGCAAGGGAAGGGTAAGAAGAGGAACGCTCCCTCAAAGATCCACCATAAAGGAATGTCAGAAAATGGCTCCTTTTCTAGTGGAACCAAGGCTGGTTCTGCTAAACCCAATCGTAACCCCAAGGAGGCAGAGTGCCACTACTGCCATGAAATAGGGAATTGGAAACGAAGTTGCCCGAAATATTTGGAAGATATCAAGGAGGGAAAGATCAAGCCGTCCTACACAGGTATTTACACTATTAAATCTAATGATTCGTCACATGCTATTTCTTGGGTACTTGATACAGGATGTGGTTTTCACATTTGTTCTGATTTGCAGGGCCTAAGAAGAAATAGGGATGTGGAGCATGGGAAGATAAATTTGATCATGGGGAACAAAAGATCGTCGAATGTCACCAAGATCGGAGTTTACTCTTTAGTGCTAAGTAGTGGATTAGGATTAGATTTAAATAATTGTTGCTATTCGCCAAATATGGCAAGAAACATCATTTCATTTCATGGGTTGTATAGACAAGGTTTTAGATATTCATTTGATAATGAAGAAGGTTCTATTAATGCTTATTTGAATGGTGTTTTCTATTTTGAAGCATTGCCTTGTAATGGAGTATATGAAACTCTGATGGTTGTAGACAATTTAGGAAATGATGTGTTGTGTATTGATTCTTACAATGGTTTTGATAAAGCATGCTTGTGGCATTGTCGTTTTTGACATGTCAACAAGAAACGTATCGCCCAACTCCAAAAGGATCGAGTATTGGAGTTATTCGACCTTAGGGACGATGATGTGTGCGAATCTTGTTTACTTGGAAAAGTGACCAAGTCCCCCTTCACTGGCACTTATGCAAGGGGTGAGGGTTTATTGGATCTCATACACACCAATGTGTGTGCGCCCTTTAGATCCACCACAAGGGATGCGAGCCACTTCTATGTGGATTTCACCGAAGATTCTAGAAGATATAGGTATATCTACTTAATCAAACACAAGTTAGAAACCTTTGAAAATTTCAAAGAGTTTTAACAAGATTAGAGAATCAGTTGGACAGGAAAATTAAGATGCTTCGATCTGATTGAGGTGGACAGTACCTAAGTCTTGAATTCCACGACTACCTCAAGGAATGCGGAATCGTTTCGAAATTGACGACACCTAAGACACCGCTGTTTAATTGTGTGACTGCAAGGTGTAATCGAACCTTTCTTGACATGGTTTGTTCCATGATGAGTCATGCTTCGCTACCTATCTCATTATGTGGGTATGCCTTAGAGACTTCCGCCCATGTCCTTAACTTTGTCCCTATGAAAAAGGTCGCCAAAACACCTCACGAAATGTGGATAGGGAAAGATCCCTCGTTGGCACATATCAAGGTTTGGGGTTGCGAGGCTTTCGTAAGACGAGAGACTCATGAAAAACTAAAGCCTCGTAGTGAGCAGTGTATTTTCATCGGCTACACGCAGAAGTCCATTGGATATCTCTTCTACAGACCAAGTGACAATGTTGTCTTCGTTGTGAGGAGAGGGGTTTTTCGATAGCGAGAAGTCATAAGCAAGGGGACAGTGGGAGGAAAATCGATCTTGAAGAGATTCAAGAGTCGAGAGATGAAGCAACATCTAACGCTGGCGCTCAACCTGAGGAGGAAACTCAGGTTTAACCGATTGATGAGTCCTTACCTCTTAGACATTCCAAAAGAGTTAGGCTTCAACCCCAGTTTTATGGTTTTCATATTACTACAGAAGGGAATACAATCCTTAGTGATTGTACACTAGTGAATTTAGACGAACCTAACAGCTATAAGGAAGCCATGGCAGGCCCAGGGTCTGCAAAATGGAAGGAGGCTACGAATAACGAGATTTAGTCCGTGTATGACAATAAATTTTGGAATTTGGTTGACAATGTGTCAGGTCGTAAGACAGTCGGGTGGAAGTGGATCTTCAAGAAGATGACCGACATGGATGGGAATCTACAAACCTATAAGGCAAAATTGGTTGCGAAGGGTTTCACTCGTACTCCCGGAGTTGACTATGATGAAACCTTCGCATCGGTTGCGAAGATAAAGTCTATTAGGGTGATACTAGCCATTGCTCCATTTCATGACTATGAAATATTGTAGATGGATGTCAAAACCGCTTTTCTTAACGGGTAGTTTGTTGAGGATGTTTACATGGCTTAGCTAGAGGGTTTTGTTGATGCGAAGCACCCTAATAGAGTGTGTAAGCTTGAGAAGTCCATTTATGGACTAAAACAAGCATCTCGAAGACGGAATCTTTGTTTCGATGAGAAAGTAAAAGATTTTGGTTTTATACGAAGCGAGGATGAATCATGTGTATATATCAAAGCCAATGGGAGTATAGTTAGCTTCCTTGTTTGTATGTAGATGACATACTAATCATAGGAAACGACATGCTGACGCTGCAGGAAGTCAAGTCCTGGCTTGGGAAGTGCTTCGCTATGAAGGACCTCGGAGAGGCTGCCTATATTTTGGGAATAAGGATAGTGAGAATCATAAGTAAAAGACTAATAGGTCTTAGTCAGAATACTTACTCGGAGAAGGTACTAAAGCGATTTAGTATGGAGAATTCAAAGAAGGGATAGTTACCAATCCAAAGTAATGCCAAGTTGTAACGCCCCGGTTTTTCACGGTACGTTTGGTTATTTTAATTTAATTATCCTTGTAACCTTGGGTTAATTTATTTAACCAATGTTTGATTTCTTATGTTATTGTACTCTTTTGATCATCTTGTAAACTCCTTTTATTGAAGTCCATGGACTATGGGCCTATTTGCAAAGTCCATCTAGTAAATAGTACTTAATGTGTTAATTGAGTCATTTGGAACACACACAAGAAAAACACTCTAAACCCTCCCTCTCTCTCTCTCTCTAAAATCGTCCTCTATCTCTTTGGGATCAAGAGCATCCAAGGGGATGTTGTTTGGAGCTTAATTCTTGTTCATTTCCAGCCTTGATTCGTATTGGTATGAACCTCCTTATCATTTCTTACAACTAGATTCATAATCTTGTTCTAGTTTTATGATTTCATCTTCACTTCTTCTCCTTCCTATTTGATTTGTAATTGTATGTTATACATCATCTCAAGGTCCTATATTCACCCCATATATGGTGGATGATGGATCTAGGGGATTACATGTGGCAAAAGATCATGGAAACCCTAAAAGGGATAATGGTGATTTTATGTGCTTTATGTTCATTTTCATGTTGATTGTTATTACAATCTTGTGGAAAAATGAAATCCTAATGATACCTAACCATTTTTAGTACCACCATGATCATGGGGACTAAATTGGGATGATGAACACATCTTAAAATGTGTTTCAAAGGGAGAAGGATGGATAAGCCAAAAAGGAATCACGGGTGGCTACGATTCTGTTATCCATCCGATCTGTAGTCATTTTGTAAAACTCATATATTGAGATCTAGAACTCAAACAGACCCCAAACCAGTTCCAAAAGTTCACAAATTGCGTTGGATAACTTTCTTAAGAAGGCTAACCTCACTGATAAGGAATTTATCTATGGGAAAGAATGGCATCTTTTCTGTTAGGTCTGATCCGGGTCTGTTATGATATGTCATTTTGTTTTCATCATTTCTAAGGCTTGGAAAAGGATCCAGAGTGATTCCAAGTTTCTATATGTTCCATATATCATGAATTTAAGATCTGGAGAATATGGGGTGTTATTTCCAATGATAAATTGGTTAGAATGGATCCACACTCCAGATCAGTGGGCAGTCACCAGCTTTTGCTAGTGTTGTGATTGTCCACAATGTGAATTTTATATCTGGAGTTTGGCAGATGATTTTCATTCAATTCCAACTCTGAGAATTTCACTTGTATTTCCTTTACTTCTATTAATTTTGGTTTAGACGAATTCTACTCACAAGTTAGGTAGAATTGGCCAACATCACTTGACTGTATTGTTGGAGACAGAAGTGATACACCATTTTGTAAAATTCATATTTAATTCATCTTTTGGAGTTAGAATGAGTTATTTATAGTTGTGGAATCCTGAGAAATCATAGTTTCCTATAAAATTTACTTAAAGCTATGTTTCTGTTTTAGAGTTTGGAGTAAATCCATTTTAAACAGCAGGTCTGTTTTAGAGACCTTGCTGTGATTACTCTTTTCTCAACTCATAGCTTCATTACTTCCCCTTTCTAACCTTTAGTCCTTCTTAGGTGAGGTTTTGAAGTTTGCTCAAGCTTGGTAGCATTATTTGATTCTTAGCTATCCTTACTACTCACTCAAGGTGAGTTCTCTCACACCGTTGTATTGATGATTGTGTTTGCTAGTTAGTTCGTGTGTGATTATTTGAATTTATTATAAAAGCCTGCTATATAAGTATTGTTTTAATTCGTACATGTGCAATGTATGTAACTAATCATGAATATGGATTTACCGGTGCGGTGGGTAGGTAAGATCACCAACGTAATACTCATCATGAGGTGCGGTGATTAGGGCCAACTGATACGGGATCTTCCCGGTGCGGCTCAAACCTACAAGTCCTTCTTGTATTATTGGCATTGATTCGTTCTTTGCCCTTATTATAAAAGTATAATTGGAAAATGGATTAGGGTTAGTAAATATGAATGTTAGTACAATGTCTGTGTTTGAATTCACTAAGCTTTGTGCTTACGGTTTCCGTTATAACTTTTCAGGTGTTAAGATTAAAGAGGCTAGGGCTTGACATGGAGCACCGGGACATCAGTACTAGTGATTTTTGTTGGGACCTTATTATTATTATTACTTCCGCACTTATTTTATAAGATTGTAAAGTAGATGGATTATGTTATGACTATTTCAGTTGTTTTAATTTAATGTAAGATGGATTTTAAAAGTTTAAAATTTTTGCAAAAAAAAAAAAAATTGGGTGTCACAAGTTGGTATCAGAGCCAGGTTTTGAGGGAACTAGGCATTCTTGTGGATGTTCTAGACTCAAATTTGAGGCTCTATAAGAGTGCATTTTCTTTTTAAAAGATTTTTCAAACTTTCTGAAGACTAGTAGTGGAAGATGTCGCGGTGTGTCAGTCGGCCAGCCAAGTAAGCCTTATTTCTTATGTTAAATGTTTATGTTAAATTGTTGACTATGAATTGGATTCTACTAGTCTTAAAATGTTAGATTACATACTTATTTAATGTTAGCATGTGAGAGAGTTGTACAACTAACGGCTAGAGCGAGTTGGAAATTTTGAAACTAGACACGAATGCGAAATTGGAACTTGTGTGGAAGGTAGTAGAAGGGCCCCTACTATTTGAAACATCGGTGCCGGTTTCGGGTCGGGGCAAGGTTGAGAAATTTTCGGCAAGCTGTGTGTTTCGTCTTCCTAGAAATATCTAGGCTGAATTATTTCTAAATATTTCCCTCCTTCTACGGATACAGATGGCTCCGCCTGCTCGCCTTAATCAGCTCCAAATAGAGCAAGTTAGGAATATTGTCGCTGAGGAATTGAATAACACTTTCAAGGAACTAATCCCGGGCGTGAAAAATGACATAATCCCCTAGGTCAAAGCTCTTCTGGATGAGCGCCTCACAGTTATTCCCGGGGGAGCGTTATCGGCTCCGCCCGTTCGAGATTCGGCATACTACTTCGAGAAGTTCAGCGAGTGTAGCCCTCCTCTTTGGAATGGTGAATCTGACCCGGTTGCTGCTAAGAACTGGGTTTCAGATGTTGAGGGCGCCTTCATGACTGTTGGGTGTCCGGACCAGTACAAAGTTGTGATCGCCATGAATCAGCTGCGAAAAAGGGGAAAGACATGGTGGAACACCATCACCGCTCTATTAAACGAAGAAGAAGTGAGGGCCATGTCTTGGGCCCAATTTCGGGAGAGGTTCGAGGCACAATATGTGCCCAAGGTGGAGCAGCAGTGGATGCAGCAAGAGTTCATGTCCTTACAGCAAACTACCGAGTCTGTTAGCGACCTGAACGCCAAGTTCTTGGAGATGCTATATTTTTGTCCCTCGTTTGCTGGGAACGAGGCCTGGTTGGTCAGCCAATACACTACCATTCTACGTACCGAGATTTGGGAAGTCGTTAGCATGCAGGAGTTCCCGACTTTATCCGCGATCATGGATGCAGCAAGGAGGAGGGAAATCGAGTTGCAGACCCAGGCCAATGACACCTCCTCCAAGACATCCGGAGATGCCCAGAAAAAGCAAAAGCAGGGTGGTAAGTCAAGGTATGAGTACAGGCCGTCTTCAGGTCAGGGCGAGAAAAATCTGTTGATATGCTACAACTGTGAAAAGCCAGGGCATCAATGGAAGCATTGTAGGGCTCCCCCTGCGAGTGCAGTTCCTCAGATTACTTCTGCTACTCCCGTCTGCTATCACTGCAACGAGACGGGACACAAGAAGCCCGAATGCCCGAAGTTAAAGGCTGGTAAAGGAGGCTGGGGTACAAATCCTGCAATTGCATCGTCTTCTAAGGGACCCACTATGGTGACACGAGGTCGTGCTCACCAGATGACTGCGGATGAGCCGGTGATTACCGCGACAGTGGCAGGTAAATTTCTTTTTTTTTCTTTTCTTTCCTGCCATTATTTAATAAATGGTTGTTAGAATTGTTTACATGATTGTATGTGGTAAATCAGGCACTTATTTACTAGATTCCGAGCCTGCTGTTGTTATGTTTGATAGCGGTGCTACCCATTCTTTTGTATCTCGCACGTTTATTAATCGTTTGGGGTGTAGTATCGGAAAATTAGCTCGCCCAATGGTTGTCGAAGTTGCCGACAACCGCACTATTTATGTCACCGATGTTTATCGGGGTTGCACTCTCGAGTTTTCTGGAGTTGAATTCCCTATTGATCTTATCCCAATTGCGATGCGAGAGCTCTGCATTATCGTAGGCATGGATTGGCTTGATGCGTTTGATGCGGAAATCCACTGTCGTAAGAAGCTAGTTCGTGTTCGAAACCTTAGAGGTGGAGAACTTATTATTCAGGGGGACATTCCCCGCCGGGCTATGGATTCTTGCTCTTCTGCTATAGCACTAGACGACGTTCCTATCGTTTCCGACTTCAGCGATGTCTTTCCGGAGGAACTCCCTGGCTTGCCACCTATTCGGCAAGTGGAGTTTCGCATTGATTTGGTGCCAGGTGCGACTCCGGTAGCGAAATCTCCTTACCGCTTGGCACCACCTGAAATGAAAGAGCTCCAAGATCAACTTCAAGAACTAAGTGATAAAGGGTTTATACGGCCAAGCTGCTCGCCTTGGGGTGCTCCTATTCTCTTTGTGAAGAAGAAAAATGGATCCCAGCGAATGTGTATTGATTATAGGGAGCTAAACAAGCGCACGATAAAGAATAAGTACCCATTGCCACATATTGACAATCTTTTCGATCAGCTTCAGGGAGCATCTTGGTTTTCCAAGATTGATTCACGTTCCGGTTACCATCAGATGCGGGTTCGTGAAGAAGACATTGAGAAAACAACATTCCGTACTCGATATGGGCACTTTGAATTCGTGGTGATGCCTTTTGGGCTCACCAATGCACCCACAGCGTTTATGGATCTCATGAACCGGGTGTGTATCCTGATGCTTGACCGTTCGGTCATAGTGTTCATAGATGATATCTTAGTCTATTCTAAGAGCAAAGAGGACCATCAACAACACCTTCGGGAGATTCTGGAAACTCTGGCAAGAGAATGGCTTTATGCTAAATTCTCAAAGTGTGAATTTTGGTTGGAAGAAGTTCAGTTCTTGGGGCATGTGGTAAACAAACATGGTATTAAGGTCGATCAAGCCATGGTTGATGCGGTTAAACAATGGAAGATTCCGAAAACACCTTCTGAAATTCACAGTTTCTTGGGTTTAGCCGGTTATTACCGGAGGTTCATTGAAAATTTCTGTAAAATCGCCTTACCACTCACCCGATGGACCAAGAAATCAATGAATTTCGTTTGGGGCCCGGAGCAGCAGCTGGCGTTTGATGAGTTAAGGAAACGATTGTGTGATGCTCCGATTTTGGCCTTACCTAATGGGGTTGAGGATATGGTGGTTTACTGTGATGCATCGCTTCAAGGTCTTGGTGCCGTGTTAATGCAACGAGATAGGGTGATAGCCTATGCCTCCCGACAGCTGAAACCCCACGAACGAAACTACCCCACTCATGATTTGGATCTTGGGGCTGTTGTTTTCGCTCTTAAGATTTGGAGACACTATCTCTATGGAGTGAAGTTTATCATATACACTGACCATATGAGTCTGAAATATTTGTTCGAGCAGCGGGATTTGAATATGAGGCAGATCCGATGGTTGGATGTGGTAAAAGATTATGATTGTGAAATTCACTACCACCCCGGTAAAGCTAATGTGGTAGCTGATGCTCTCAGTCGTAAACAATCTGTCGAACCGATTCGAGCTAAGTGTCTCCGGATCACGATGGTGTCTTCTTTGTTAGATCTAATATGGGACGCCCAAAAGACGACAATACTGGAGGAAAACATCAGGCGTGAGAAGATTGGGAAAGAGTTGCCTAAGATGGAACGAGACGGGCGGGGTTTGTTGACTCGCTACGGTAGGGTTTGGTTTCCATATACCGGGGGAAATCGGAAAACCCTAATGGATTAGTCTCATAAGTCAAAATTTTCTATCCATCCTGGTGCTACTAAAATGTATCGGGACCTTCATGAGGCTTACTGGTGGCATGGAATGAAGAATGATGTGGCTCAATTTGTGGAAGAATGTATGACCTGTCGGAAGGTCAAGGCGGAACACCAGAAACCTCATGGGAAGTTGCAACCATTGGAGATTCCTGAATGGAAATGGGAGCATCTAACCATGGACTTCATTACAAAACTTCCTAGAACTGCCCGAGGATCCGATACGATATGGGTGATTGTTGATCGTTTGACTAAGAGTGCTCACTTTCTGGCTATAAAGGAGAGCTCATTGGCGGAGAAATTAGCCGAGATCTTTTTTCGGGAGATTGTCTCATTACATGGGGTGCCCGTTTCTATCGTCTCCGATCGAGACACCCGATTTACCTCTCGGTTCTGGAGGAAGTTTCAAGAGGAATTGGGCACACGATTACATTTTAGTACCGCCTTCCATCCGCAGACAGACGGGCAAAGTGAGTGGACGATTCAGACCTTGGAGGACATGCTTAGGGCATGTACGACTGATTTTGGGGGTAGTTGGGATGACCATCTACATCTAGCTGAGTTTTCTTATAACAACAGCTATCACTCGAGCATTAAAATGCCTCCGTATGAAGGCTTGTACGGGAGGAAGTGCAGGACGCCCGTTTGTTGGGGCGAGGTTGGGTAGAGGGTACTTGGGAGTACCGATATCGTGCTACAGACTACGGAGAAAATCCAAGTGATTCGGGATCATTTGGTCACAACGAGCAGTCGTCAGAAAAGTTATGCCGACAAAAGACGCTCCAATCTTGAGTTCCAGGTGGGATATTATGTGTTGCTTAAAGTCTCCCCCTGGAAAGGTGTGATTCGATTTCGGAAGCGGGGAAAGCTCGGACCCCGATTCATTGGACCCTACAAGGTCATAGCCCGTGTGGGGAAGGTGGCTTACCGTTTAGAGCTTCCTGATGAGCTTAGTCTAATTCATAATACGTTCCACGTGTCTCAGTTACGAAAATGCGTTGTTGATGAGACTGCTGTGATACCACTGGAGGACATACAGATTGACGAGCGTCTCAATTATGTTGAGAAACCAATCGCTATTTTAGAACGAAAGACGAAAGCTCTCCGCAACAAGACTATAAACCTGGTTAAGGTGTAGTGGCAACATAGGAAGGGTTCGAAATGGACTTGGGAAACGGAATGCAAGATGCAGGATCATTATCCGGATCTGTTTCTAGGTGTTGACTTCGAGGACGAAGTCCGCTCTTAGTGGGGGAGAGTTGTAACGCCCCGGTTTTTCATGGTACGTTTGGTTATTTTAATTTAATTATCCTTGTAACCTTGGGTTTATTTATTTAACCAATGTTTGATTTCTTACTTTATTGTACTCTTTTGATCATCTTGTAGACTCCTTTTATTGAAGTCCATGGACTATGGGCCTATTTGCAAAGTCCATCTAGTAAATAGTACTTAATGTGTTAATTGAGTCATTTGGAACACACACAAGAAAAACACTCTAAACCCTCCCCCTCTCTCTCTCTCTCTCTCTAAAATCGTCCTCTATATCTTTGGGATCAAGAGCATCCAAGGGGATGTTGTTTGGAGCTTAATTCTTGTTCATTTCTAGCCTTGATTCATATTGGTATGAACCTCCTTATCATTTCTTACCACTTGATTCATAACCTTGTATGGTGGATCTAGGGGATTACATGTGGCAAAAGATCATGGAAACCCTAAAAGGGAGAATGGTAATTTTATGTGCTTTATGTTCATTTTCATGTTGATTGTTATTACAATCTTGTGGAAAAATGAAATCCTAATGATACCTAACCCTTTTTAGTACCACCATGATCATGGGGACTAAATTGGGATGATGAACACATCTTAAAATGTGTTTCAAAGGGAGAAGGATGGATAAGCCAAAAAGGAATCACGGGTGGCCACGATTCTGTTTTCCATCAGATCTGTAGTCATTTTGTAAAACTCATATCTTGAGATCTATAACTCAAACCGACCCCAAACGAGTTCCAAAAGTTAAAAAATTGAGTTGGCTAACTTTCTTAAGAAGGATAACCTCACTGATAAGGAATTTATCTATGGGAAATAATGGCATCTTTGCTGTTAGGTCTGATCCGGGTCTGTTCTGATATGTCATTTTGTTTTCATCATTTCTAAGGCTTGGAAAAGGATCCAGAGTGATTCCAAGTTTCTATATGTTACTTACATCATGAATTTAAGATCTGCAGAAGATGGGGTGTTATTTCCAATTATAAATTGGTTAGAATGGATCCACACTCCAGATCAGTGGGCAGTCACCAGCTTTTTCTAGTGCTGTGATTGTCCACAATGTGAATTTTATATCTGGAGTTTGGAAGATTATTTTCATTCAATTCCAACTCTGAGACTTTCATTTGTATGTCCTTTACTTCTATTAATTTTGGTTTGGACGAATTCTACTCACAAGTTAGGTATAATTGGCCAACATGACTTGACTGTATTGTTGGAGACAGAAGTGATACACCATTTTGTAAAATTCATATTTAATTCATCTTTTGGAGTTAGAATGAGTTCTTTATAGTTGTGGAATCCTGAGAAATCATAGTTTCCTATAAAATTTAGTTAAAGCTATGTTTCTGTTTTAGATTTGGAGTAAATCCATTTTAAACAGCAGGTCTGGTTTAGAGACCTTGCTGTGATTACTCTTTTCTCAACTCATAGCTTCATTACTTCTCCTTTCTAACCTTTAGTCTTTCTTAGCTGAGGCTTTGAAGTTTGCTCAAGATTGGTAGCATTATTTGATTCTTAGCTATCCTTACTACTCTTTTCTCAACTCACACCATTGTATTGATGATTGTGTTTGCTAGTTAGCTCGTGTGTGATTATTTGAATTTATTATAAAAGCATGCTATATGAGTATTGTTTTAATTCGTACATGTGCACTGTATGTAACTAATCATGGATATGGGGACACCACCAAAGGCTATGGATTTACCGGTGCGGTGGGTAGGTAAGATCACCAACGTAATACTCATCATGAGGTGCGGTGATTAGGGACAAGTGATACGGGATCTTCCCGGTGCGGCTCAAACCTACAAGTCGTTCTTGTATTATTGGCGTTGATTTGTTCTTTAACCAAGGAATGGAGGGATCATGGTAGATCTTGACATATCGATAGAAAATATCACTTTATTCGACATCGGGTGGAAGAAGGACTCCTAGTAGTGAAGAGCATATCGTCGGAGGATAACCCAACAGATCCGCTTACGAAGGGATTGTGTAGGGTTAAACACTTGCAACACGCAAGGAGCATCGGGCTGAAGAAAGATATTAGTTTAAATTAGATAGCTTCGAAGCATGTAATAGATAAATGTAATTGACATTTGATGATTAAATAAAAGATTATTATTTATGAGTAAAGTTATTTTCTTATTTTGATTATTTACCTTTGTTTCACTTTGCATGTTTAGACTTCCTGAATAATAAGATTATTCGAATGTTCCACAGTCGCTCATACTTTGGGAGTAGGTATGAAAGAAGATTTTCTTGAATTGGTTTGTCAATAGTCTAAAGTGTATTCAACATAGCAAAGGTTTGCTGTAATGTTCTTGAGTGCTTATGAACTTGATTTGAGCACTGGATTAAACCCGCACTAGTTGGAATCACTTCATGGAATTTATCTCGAGTGATCGCAAGACGATAATATCATATGGTCTTAAAACCTAGATATATGGTTTATTGTTCTGTAACAACCCGTTATTTCAGGTAAATGTAATGTCTAAAACTCGAGTCTTGTAATCTCTTTGTGAAGTAATAAGAATATCATCAAAAATGAAATCTTCAAAAAGCTCCGTTTGTGTACACTATGTGGTAGATATCATGATAAGGCTTCCAAAAATATAAAGAACACTAAAATCCGAGTTATAACGAAGGAGTTATGACTAATCAAAGATTCGTAACAATACCGGTAAAACACTGTTAAGCATAAAACGAGAAATTTCAATAAAATACTTTTTACCCTTAGGTATCTAAATAAGAGTCGTAGATATCATTAATGGTATTACAACAGTAAAAAGTCTGACAAAAAAGGACATCGGATGAAGAAGTTATGGATTTTTAACGAACTTTTCCTATCCCGGACTTTTAAAAATAAATAATAAAAATAATTTAAAAATTTGTTGACGGACTCTAAATGAAAGTTGTAGAGTGTAGTCTCACCTAAGTGTGGATATAAAGAACGTCAAAAACGGAGTTCCTATGAGGAAGATATGAATTTTTGAAGTTTATTAAATATCAATACATATCTATAGAAGGCAAACGGGCAACAAGCTGTGCCGCTAGCCCTTTTTGGATGGCAAAACCAATTCTATTGAAAACAACATTTGTGGATCTAGGAGATATGACATTAGAATGCATGACCCGTTGGACTCTATTAAGGAGCTCCACCGCCTCTGGTGCGAGAAAACCAAATGTATCGAATGCAAAAGAAACAAACACATGTTGATTTTCTGTACATGCATTCTTGTGCTTTACCACTTTGCACGCAGCGACTTTCAAAGCGGCATGCCCGGCTGTGAAACCCCCGCTCCCTAAGCCAACGAGAGAAGAGACCCCAGTAAGATCCACGCACGCATACTTGGGTACTAGGCCTCGGATCGTCCACGTCGCTCCTATGCCTCTATGCCCTCCCATCAGATGCATCGTCCGAGGATGCGGTAGATAGTGACGCACGAGTACGCCCCGCGTAACCCCGTACGCCCAGTGTACCGAGGCGGTTCAGCCTCCTATAAAAGGGGTCCGAGGGTTCCGGGAAATTTTGCTCAATTCCTCTCTTTCTCCTGCGTTTTTACCCCGTTTTGCGTGCAAGCAATATCCTGAAGCCCCGATTTTCATATCCGAGTCCCGAAGGAAGTTTCACGCTTCCGAGATTCCCGAGAATCCCGAGATTTTAACTCTCTCTAGTCAAAGTTCTGGTCGATTCTTCTCTCGACTACTTCAAAACAACCACTTCAATCAAGTGAGTTCATACTCCTTTTTATACTTCTTCAAATACTTTATAATGTACTTTTAATAAATTTCAGGGGAGAATACAAATAAACACACGGTTAATCCCGAGTGAAAACGTGGAAAACTCTTGTTATACTTTGCATGCATTAGATTTATACAAAATGCATAGTATCCAAGATAGCCATCTTGTTAAACAATTTTATGCATTCAAAGAACTTACGATTTTATGCATTGTCAAACATTGTGAAAGAGGATAAACATTGCATACAAAACTATCACTTTAAATACAGACTTAGTTGAGAATTCGTGAGACGATTACATCTTTAATGCTACTTTTTTTGTTAAAAGGTACTACCTAAAGTCCTGTCTATTATAACCAGAATCTCCCGTTGGGAGAGCGTGTCAAATGTGTATAGATCTATACGGGAAGTCATGATCCCACGCCCTGATTGTTAGCTACGGTCCCTTGGGTGCCAGTTTGTCATAACGTTTCGACGCCTGAAGACCGTTGCCAAAGGCATATTATGTTTAGTATGGCTATAAAACTCACTGGATAGACAATTATTACGGTATTCTGATTTTATGAACGAGTAGCTATTAAAACTATTCTTCATCTATCAACTGCGATCTTCTTATAGCTTTATTTTATAAAACTATGCCTTACCCTTCTAAGCATTTTAGTTGCTTTCCATTTTTGGTCTTGGACATTAGAGACTGCCTATTACTTTAGGAAAATAAGGGATTTTCCTGTATCCAAAACAATCAACTAATATGAAAATAAGGGATTTTCCTGGTACAACTATTTACATTTCACAAGACGAGTATTCATATGCATTTCATACTTTTATAAGAAAATAAGGGATTTTCTTGGAAAAACACACGAACTTTGGAATGAAATACATGTTTCTCAAAACCGCTTATGAACTCACCGACTTAATTGTTGACACTTTTTCTTTGAAATAACTTGTATTCTCAGGGAACCGCTAAGCAGATTTGGAAACCTACTTTTGAGGATTAAAGCTCTGACGTTGATTACTTCTTTTGAAAGATGTTTATGTATTTATCTTTTGAACATGTAACGTATACAATTATGTAAACAGTTTGAAACCTTTATATATATTGTGGTGTGTACTGTCCTTACTATGAACTGTTATGATACTGATTATGACGTCCTCCACCCCCGAACGTTTCCGCTGTTCTAGTTTGGGGGTGTGATAGATTGGTACTAGAGCATAGGTTATAGTGAATTAATTATATCAAAACCATTTTTTGTATACAACTATAAACAAAAATGTGCAAAAACAGTCTGAGTAAGAGTCATACTTTTAAAATTAAATTTATTTAATTTTTGTAAAGTAAGCATGAATTCATTTCATATTAATAACAGTGTCATAAATAGATCAATATAGTAGTATTATAAATAAATTGTGCAGTGTAGGTGTGCCTTGGGACATGTAATCGGAACTGGGATGAATATAGCCTGATCAACTATATTTATCCGAGAGCCGACTAACGTATGCCATGGAGTGTCTGCAGTGGACAACAAATTTAAAACTTACCAAGAGCATATCATTAAGAATACTATGGGAGTATTTGGGTACATTCAACCGTCAAACTTAAGGGTAAATTTTGACATGCTTTAGCTTATAGTCAATTCTTAACCCTATTCTCGTATAGACTCAATGGCTACATTCCATCACCCCGGCGACCCCTACTACCCCAACCAAGGTAATGGGGGATGGATTGTAGAAGACCCGAGGAGGAACCCATGGAATATGAGGAAGAGGAAGATTCAGATAGCTCAGCCTCAGAGCCTGAGGTAATTAATCCGCTAGCCATCCGACCTCCATCTGTTCGACGTCCTTTCAGGATGGGATTTGAAGGACCAACTCCCATATGGGGAAGCCACATCCATCATTGGAGCCAGCAACAAGGACTGCGTCCTCCTTACGGTATGTGTCGGGAGTTCTACGATTTCAACGGAGGAAGTTCAGTTGATCGAGCACTCCCAGTTATGGTAGGAAAACTTGCCAATCAGGCTTATCAATTCGTAGTCCAAGCAAACCGGATTCGCGAGGTTGACATAAGGATGGAAGAAAACGTAGCTGATATCCGACGCCTTGACAAGCTACAAGGGAATGCTCAAATCCACACCAACTCTCTCCAAGTGCAAATAACTGCAGCTCTCTCCGAAATTAGGGATTTGAGGGAGCAACAAGCTGCCTTTGACAGGTGTCTCATGGGAGCCAAGCAATCGGATGCGGAATTGAGCTCCAAGCGCAAACCACGCCGCGAGTAGTACTCGCCTAAATACCAGATTTTGATATAGAACAAGACCATCGGCTAAAAGTCTTACTTTCTTTAACTTTCTGTAATCGGAGACCTTTAGAAAAGTAATTTTTTTCTAACTTTGGATGCAACGCAACCATATGTTTAATATATATAGGAATATCTCTTTGGTGTGTTAATTATGTGCATTTCATTCGAGTTGATGAATTTATTTATTGCTATTCAAACTCAAAGCCCTGTGTAGGTCAAACCATATTCTTGAACTATTAAGATAGTTAACTCATTATCATTCAACTCTTAACCACCAAAACTTATAATCTTTCATTTTTATTTCTTGGCAGCGCGATGCCTCCTCGTCCAAACCTAAGACCCAGACCGAGCATGATACCAACACCACCTCCACCACAAGCTTATGATCCGGC
Source organism: Lactuca serriola (assembly GCF_051521515.1). NCBI lineage: Eukaryota > Viridiplantae > Streptophyta > Magnoliopsida > Asterales > Asteraceae > Lactuca > Lactuca serriola. The sequence continues at coordinate 252,115,110 of NC_136410.1, read as the reverse complement.
CATGGTTCATGCTGCTATCACCGCAACAGTAACCGCCACCCTCTCACAAATAAACTCCAACGAAAATGGAGGGGCAGGAAGCAGCACGAATCATCCCAACCATGGCATTGGTCATGGTCAAGTAAGGGAATGTACTTACAAGGAGTTCTCCAACGCAAAGCCAAAAACTTTTAATGGCATAGGGGAGTCATTACACTGATGCAATGGTTCGAAAAGACCGAAATGATCTTTGAGATCTGCTCTTGCCAAGAAGCAAGAAAAGTCAGGTTCGCCGCTTGCACCCTCACTGATCGCGCCCTCACCTAGTGGAAAAGCCATGTGAAGTCTGTGACTGTCACCGTCGCCAACGCCTTAAGCTGGGAGGACTTAAAGGTCCTACTACTGGAAGAATACTGCCCAAGGGGCGAGATACAAAAGCTAGAGCAGGACCTCTGGAATCTGAAGATGACTGGGCCTGACATAGTCGCCTACACGGCCAGGTTCAGCAACCTTGCTGCCTGGTGCCCTGCCATGGTCAACCCAGAACTGAAAAAGGTTGAGAGGTACATTTGGGGGTTGTCACCCCAGATTCAAGGTCATGTTTTGGCCTCCAACCCTATCACTTTCAACAGCGCTAAGCGCCTGGCTCTGCGACTCTTCGACCACGGAGTCAAACATGGTACTGTTATAGCTACTGCCGATCCATCAAAGGTGGTACAGGGCCAGGGAAGGCCTTGGAACAAGAGAAGGGGACAAACCCTAAAGGGGAACCCCAAGAAACAACAAGTGGTAGTGGCTCACGTTGTTACTGTTCCTACCACCACTACACCCACAAGTTCATACAGTGGGAAACTTCCAAAGTGCAACCACTGCAACTTCCAATACCACGGTCCTTGCAGTGACTTCCAATGCACTAGGTGCAATTAGAAGGTGCATACTGCCCACTTCTGCAAGGAGCCAGCCCAACAAGCCACCCCCACTACTAATGTCAGAGTAAGCCGTGCCTGCTTTGATTGCGGAGCCACGAGACACTACCACAGGGACTGCCCAAAGGTAAACAACAAGAATGTCGGTGGAAAGGGGCGAGTGTTCGCAATGGGACAAGATGAAGCCGTTACAGACCCCAATGTTGTTACGGGTACGTTTCTCCTCAATAACTTGTATACATGCATTTTATTTGATAGTGGAGCAGAGAGGAGTTTTGTGATTAATAATTTTAAAAGCCTGCTGAAACAAACACCCCAATCATTAAGTGAACCGTTTATAGTAGAAATGGCCAACGGTAAAACAGAGGGTACTAAGGAGATATATTTAAACTGTACCTTAACTCTAAACGATAATCCCTTTCCAATCAGCCTCATGACAGTCTCGATTAAGAGTTTCGATGTCATTATAGGCATGGACTGGCGGAGTTCTCATCATGCGGACATTTTATGTTACGATAAGGCTGTTCGCCTTAATCTACCAACCGGCGAAACCCTCATTAGCTATGGCAACAAACCCAGTACCACTCTTCGTATTATCTCGAGTATCCAGGCTTAGAAATGCCTATACAAGGAATGCCATGTGTTTTTAGCACATGTCGTGGATGTGAAATGCGAAGTCCGGGACCTCAAGAGCGTGCCTAGCATATGTGAGTTTCCGAATGTTTTTCCCGAAGATCTTCCAAGAATACCACCCGTAAGACAAGTCGAATTCAGAATCGACCTGATTCCCGGAGCTATCCCGGTAGCCAAAGCGCCCTATCGATTAGCCCCAGCGGAGATGCAGGAGCTATCCAGCAAACTGAATGAGCTACTCAGCAAAGGATTCATCAGGCCGAGTTTCTCACCTTGGGGAGCACCAGTGTTGTTTGTGAAAAAGAAGGATGGATAATTTAGGATGTGCATCGACTACCAAGAGCTCAACAAACTTACCATCGAGAACCGATATCCCCAACCGCGAGTCGACGACTTATTCAACCAACTACAAGGAGCCAACTACTTCTCCAAGATCGATCTGAGATCGGGATATAACCAGCTGCGAGTCCTGGAGAGTGATATTCCCAAGACGACCTTCCGAACAAAATACGGGCATTACGAGTTTGTAGTGATGCCGTTCGGACTAACCAATGCCCCTGCCGTATTCATGGACTTAATGAATCGGGTATGTCATCCATTCTTGGATAAATTTGTGATAGTATTCATAGATGACAAAGTCATTTATTCAAGGAGTAAAGAAGAGCATGGCCAACATCTGAGACAAGTCTTAGAGACTGATAGTTAGCTTTGTTTACTTCTTTTTATAGTTTATTTTAGCATATTTCATCCATAATCTAGTTAATTTTCATGCATATTTTCCTTTTTGTTATTTTATGACTATTTCGGGCACTTTCTAGTTTCGTGAGCTTTATTGCAGATTTCATGGAGACTAGTGGAGCGGGAATGTTCGGGACGTATGGGAAGCGATGAGATTTGGTAGACAAAAAGGATGTTAGGCTTGGTGATTGTGGAGATGATGCATGGAGCGTGCTTGATGATTATTTGAAGGCTTGGAGAGAAATAAACTTTAAATTTGCAAGATGCGGGAGTTTATTCAAGCGTACGTAGATTGTTAATTGAGTGAGTGCACGAGCTTTGGAGGATTTGGAGAGGTCAAATTGGGCTTAAAATGAATAAAAACTTGAAGAAAATGGGCTAGGAGGTGATTGGATTCGATCTGGGCTAATGGGACATGCTTTGGAGGCCCAAAATCTCAAAGAAGCCCATGTCAGACACCACTCGCGCAACCCACCCGCGCAGCAGCACGCGGGTCGCGCAACCTCCTGCAGGGGCAATTTCGGAAATCCATTTGGAAGGCTATTTGAGGAAGGTTGGTGCCCATCTTTTGGAGACTCTTGGACATCCGATTTTTGGAGATTCTCTCTGGAGTTTTGAAGACTTTTGAAGGCCAAGAACACTTGAAGAACATCATATTTTTACCTCTTGATTCTTGCTTAATGTTTGGTACAATTTTCTCTAACTTTGTTTCTTTGGGTTTAGCCATGCTTGGCTAAACTAATCTTGGTTGACTTTTGGTTAATCCTTTGAACTTTTGTTGAATGTTGAAGAATCCATGAACATGTTCTTAAATCTTTATGGGAATGTTTTGTGTTTTAACATCTTATCACTACTTGTATGTTTTAGTTCATGAGTTTAAATGTGTTTATGGTGATTAGTTGGCTAATTTCTTGATTAAGTAAAGGATCCTCAAATTAGAAAGCAACAAATGATTTTTGTGTTGTTTTTGCTTCACACAATCATAAAAACATTTCCTCCAACATGGTGGTGAAAGCATTTGACCCCTCTTGGATTTGGTGACTTTTTGGTTCTTAATGCTAGTTGACTTTCACTAATTACATGCTATTTGGAATTAGTGACTTTGACTAAGGAAATTGTTATGAGCTTCTCTAGCCATTTCAACAATTAAGAAAAGTCTAGGTAATCTCAAGCTCCTTGGATTACTATAGCCAAATTAAGGATTTAAATCAAAGTATTGCACCATTGAATTCTAATGATATGTTCATCAAAAGTCAAAGTGAGGAAACTTTAAGTCAACCATCTCTCCCTTATTGATTTTACATCAAACTCTTATTTTTGTTGCATTTGTCTATTTAAATCATAGTTAATTCTAGTTTGTTTCAAGTATTTCAAAACACCAAAAACCCCCATTTTATTTTTATTGTCATTTTACAAGTATTTTTACAAAGAGATTTTTCATAGAGTTATAAATTGAACCAATCTCCGTGGATTCGATCCCTTTACCACTATACACTATTTTAGTGTGTAATATTTAGGGTTATTATTTGTGTTGGCCTCGACAACCACCAGAGACATTACGAGCTGAGAGACTTTATGCGAAGTTCTCAAAATGTGAGTTTTGGATTAGAAAGGTGGACTTCCTTGGTCACGTGTTCAGCGAAGAAGGAATCCACGTGGACCCATCTAAAATCAAGGCTATCGAAAATTGGTCTGCACCACCTACACCAACGGAGATTCGCCAATTTCTAGGCCTTGCTGGTTATTATCGAAGGTTCATTCAGAACATCTCCAGCATCGCAAAACCTCTTATCTTCCTAACTCAGAAAGGTGTGAGCTACAACTGGGGAGAAAATCAAGATGCCGCATTTTGGACTCTGAAACAGGCCCTATACAGTGCACCCATTCTTTCTCTTCCAGAGCGAATCGAAGATTTTGTGGTGTATTGTGATGTTTCGAATGAAGGGTTGGGATGTGTGCTAATGCAGCGAGGAAAGGTTATTACGTATGCCTCCCGACAACTAAAAACACACGAAGTCAACTACACCACTCATGACTTAGAACTTGGAGCTGTGGTCTTCGCTCTAAAAATCTAGAGGCACTACCTATATGGTACCAAGTGCACCATCTTCATAGACCACAAGAGCCTTGAACACATATTCGACTAGAAGGAGTTAAACATGAGACAACAACGTTGGGTCGAATTGCTCAACGACTACAAATGTGAGATTCGTTACCATCCGGGGAAGGCGAATGTAGTGGCTGACACCCTTAGTCGTAAGGAGTACTTTGGTCAAAAAGTGAAGTCATTAACCATGTTGATCCATTCGCATCTGTCGACACAAATCAAGGAAGCTCAAATAGAAGCCTTGAAACCCGAAAACACGACAGGTGAAACCCTTAGAGGGATGGACAAGAATCTAGAAATCAAGAATAACGGAGTGCGCTACCTCATGAACCGAATCTGGACACCAAAGTTTGGTGGGTTCAGAGAGATAGTTATGAACGAAGCACACAAGACCCCATACTCCGTACACCCAGGTTCAGATAAGATGTATCTGGATCTCAAACAACTCTACTGGTGGCCAAACATGAAAGCAGCAATTGCTACCTATGTGAGCAAGTGCTTGACTTCCACCAGGATAAAAGTAGAACACCAGAAGCCCTCAGGTCTACTGCGTCAACCCGAAATACCTGAGTGGAAGTGGTAACAAATTTCCATGGACTTCATAACAAAACTACCCAAGACTCAGGGTGGCCATGATACCATTTGGGTGATCGTCGACAAACTAACCAAGTCTTCTAATTGCTTACCGATCAAGGAAACTAATAAGATGGAAAAGCTAATGAGAACTTACATCCAAGAGGTCGTGTGACTTCATAGAGTGCCGATGTCTATCATCTCCGATAGAGACAGTAGATTCACTTCTAGATTTTGTCAATCATTGCAAAAATCCATGGGAATAAGGTTGGATATGAGTACAGCCTATCACCCACAAACTGACGGACAGAGTGAGAGAACGATCCAAACCCTAGGATACATGTTGCGAGCATGTGTAATCGACTTTGATAAAGCGTGGGATGTTCGCTTACCGTTAGTCGAGTTCTCTTATAACAACAGTTATCTTACTAATATCAAGACTGCTCCATTTGAAGCCCTTTACGGCCGTAAGTGCATATCACCTCTGTGTTGGGCGGAAGTAGGCGACACACAGTTGGCAAAAGGTCTACTCCCTGATAGCACTCTCACTGGTCCGGAGATCATTATAGAAACGACTGAAAATATCTTTCAAATCCGAGAGCGTCTCAAAACCTCGAGGGATAGGCAAAAGAGCTATGCCGAAAAAAGACGAAAACCCATGGAATTTCAGGTTCGTGACCGCGTTCTACTGAAGGTCTCACCATGGAAGGGCATGATACGCTTTGGGAAGCGTGGAAAACTAAATCCAAGGTACATTGGACCCTTCGAAATTACTTCAAGGATTGGTCCAGTGGCTTATAGACTTCAACTTCCGATCGAGCTTAACAAAGTTCATCCAGTGTTCCACGTATCGAACCTGAAAAAGTGTTTGTCCGACGAAACTATTCTAATTCCACTCGATGAAATCGAACTTAACAAAAATCTTAACTTTGTGGAAGAACCCGTCGAGATCATGCATAGGGAAATCAAACGAACTAAACATATTCGCATACCAATAGTAAAGGTCCGCTGGAATGCTAAGCGGGGACCTGAATTCACATGGGAGCGAGAAGATCAGATGCAACAGAAGTATCTGCATCTCTTCCCTAGTCCCTAAACTTTTGTTTTCTAATTAATTTCGGGACGAAATTCCCTCTAACGGGGGGATGATGTAACAACCCGTTATTTTAGGTCAATGTAATGTCTAAAACTCGAGTCTTGTAATCTCTTTGTGAAGTAATAAGAATATAATCAAAAATGAAATGTTCAAAAAGCTCCATTTGAGTACAATATGTGGTAGATATCGTGATAAGGCTTCCAAAAATATAAAGAACACTCAAATCCGAGTTATAACAAAGGAGTTATGACCAATCAAAGATTCGTAACAATAAAGGTAAAACAGTGTTAAGCATAAAACGAGAAATTTCAATAAAATACTTTTTAGCCTTAGGTATCTAAATAAGAGTCGTAGATATTATTAATGGTATTACAACGTTAAAAAGTCTGACAAAAATGGACATCAGATGAAGAAGTTATGGATTTTTAAAGAATTTTTCCTGTCCCGGCCTTTTAAAAATAAATAATAAAAATAATTTCAAAATTTGCTGACGGACTCCAAACGAAAGTTGTAGAGCGTAGTCTCACCTGTGCGTGGATATAAAGAACGTTGAAAAAGAAGTTCGTATGAGGAAGATATGAATTTTTGAAGTTTATTAAATAATTAAAATATAATATTTAAATTAAATATTATATTTATCCGAAGGAGGAGTCACCAGACTGATCTGAGTTACGCCCAGTGTACCCTCGTACGCCCAGCGCACTCGGGTACTAGGCCTCAGATCGTGCACGTCGCCCCTACGCCTCTATGCACTCCCATCAGATGCTTCGTATGAGGATGCGGTAAGCAGTGGCGCACGAGTATGCCCTGCGTAACCCCGTACGCCCAGCGTACCGAGGCGGTTCAACCTCCTATAAAAGGGGTGCGAGGGTTCCGGGCAATTTTGCTCAATTCCTCTCTTTCTCGCGCGTTTTTACCCCGTTTTGCGTGCAAGCAATATCCCGAAGCCCCGATTTTCATATCCAAATCCCGAAGGAAGTTTCATGCTCCCGAGATTCCCGAGAATCCCAAGATTTCACCTCTCTCTAGTCGAAGTTCTGCTCGATTCTTCTCTCGACTACTTCAAAACAACCCCTTCAATCAAGTTAGTTCATACCCCTTTTTATGCTTCTTCAAATACTTTGTAATGTAATTTTAATACATTTCGGCGGAGAATACAAGTAAACACACACTTAATCCCAAGTGAAAACGTGGAAAACTCTTGCTATACTTTGCATGCATTAGATTTATACAAAATGCATAGTATCCAGGATAGCCATCTTGTTAAACCATTTTATGCATTCAATGAACTTATGATTTTATGCTTTGTCAAACATTGTGAAAAAGGATAACCATTGCATACAAAACTATCAACTTAAATACAGACTTAGTTGAGAATCCGTGAGAGAATTACATCTTCAATGCTACCTTTTTGTTAAAAGGTACTAACTAAAGTCCTATCAGTTATAACCAGAATCTCTCGTTGGGAGAGCGTGTCAAATATGTATAGATCTATACGGGAATTCATGATCCCGCGCCGTGATTGTTAGCTACAATCCCTTGGGTGATAGTTTGTCATAACGTTTTGACGCCTGAATACCGTTGCCACAGGCATATTATGTTTAGTATGGTTATAAAACTCACCGGATAGACAATTATTTTGGTATTCTAATTTTATGAACGAGTAGCTATTAAAACTATTCTTCATCTATCAAGTGCGATCTTCTTATAGCTTTATTTTATAAAACTATGCCTCAACCTTCTAAGCATTTCAGTTGCTTTCGATTTTTGGTCTTGGACATTAGAGACTGCCTATTACTTTAGGAAAATAAGGGATTTTCCTGTATCCAAAACAATCAACTAATAGGAAAATAAGGGATTTTCCTGGTACAACTATTTACATTTCACAACACGAGCATTCATATGCATTTCATAATTTTATAAGAAAATAAGGGATTTTCTTGGAAAAACACACGAACTTTGGAACGACATACATTTTTCTCTAAACCAATTATGAACTCACCAACTTAATTGTTGACACTTTTTCTTTGAAATAACTTGTATTCTCAGGGACCCGCTAAGCAGGTTTGGAAACCAACTTTTGAGGATTAACGCTCTGACGTTAATTATTTCTTTTGAAAGATGTTTATGTATTTATTTTTTGAACATGTAACGAATACAATTATGTAAACATTTTGAAACCTTTATATATATATATATATATATATATATATATATATATGGTGGTGTGTACTTTCCTTACTATGAACTGTTATGATACTGAATATGACGTCCTCCGCCCCCAAACATTTATGCCGTTCTGGTTTGGTGGTGTGACATGTTCGCTTGTTGGTTGTGCATTGATAATGCGTGAACGCATCAGTAACTTGATGTTATAAAACACGTTGTTATGTATGATTTGATGAGTGGATGGTAAACGCATTTAAGTAGAAGTTTATCTGTTCCTTTTATCCTCAGAGGGTAAAAGCGATATCTGGGTCGCTCGATAATTAACTTTGACTTATGTGCCGGGCCCAGTCAGGAGTAAATTGATTTGTTCAATTAGGTTCTATGTCAGACGAATCAGAGATCGAGAAAGACACTGATGGATAATAAGTATGACTATGTTCCATGTAATTCTCCGCACGATATCTAGAATACAGGACTATATGATCCCTTATCTGAAAGACAGGTTACTGATAAGATCAGAGTTCAACAACGTCTTTGAGAGCTACGATTGCTAATCGGATTGTACTTTCATTTGTCACTACTGAACTTATCCAAGTCGGAGACTGTTGTATTAGTGTCTAAGCCCGTAACTATATTTGGTATGTATTTTACCCGGTTGTGCAAGGTAATTTTGGGTTGCCTTCACCAAAGCAACATGATAGGATGATTTAACAAGTGAGAGGTTATTATAGTTTATTAGTATATTATATAAATAATATATTAAAGGAGAAATCATATAGTTTAATTAATATTTGACAATATTTAATTAGGAATTAATTCTGTGGCTAAAAGTCATTAATTAAAAAACGACTTAAACTGTCAAATGTGTGATAGATGAGTATTGGGCTTAGAAGGCTCATGGACTAGGCTTGGATGAAATTAGGGATGTGTCCATCCAAATTTCGGCCAATGAGGCCCTATTTCAGAAGTTTCCTTGGACTGCTTAAGGCCTAAGCTGTCCATTATGGTTTTGACTGAAAACCTAGCAACACTAGGATAAATAAGACCCCAGAGCATCCAATTTTTGGCCACTTGAACCCTAGGAGTCTTCATAGCCGAAATTGTGCCATCCCCTTTCTCTCAATTAGCATCCTCTTGCTTGTGGTGTTTGTAAGCCATTAGAGGAGTGACACTTGTGACTCTATGCTCCAAAGACAAGAAGATTCAAGCCTTTGAAGAAAAAGTAATCTTCTAGATCTTATTTGTTGTGTCAATTTCGAAATATATACTCTAAATCTAGCGTTTGTAAGTTTTGGATGAATTGCATGTACAAAAGAGAAACTTAGATCCAAGAATTAGGGTTTGCATGAGCACAAAGGATTTTCTTTTGGCTCAAACCCATCAGGATTGACAAGCATTTTCAACCTATCTACTATGCAAGCAAGACTCTAAACCCGGCTTAATAAGAACAAAACTACTACCAAAAAGTAGCTGCTTGCGGAGGTCTATGTTTTTGATAAATTCCACCCATATCTATATCTATCCAAAACTATTGTTTTTACCGACCATTATGCCCTTAAGTATCTTTCTGCTAAACAAGATGCTAAACCAAGATTGATAGGTCGGGTGCTTCTTTTACAAGAGTTTGACATTGAAATTAGAGATAAAAAGGGAATGGAGAACGTGGCGGTTGATCACTTATCGAGACTAGAAAACCCGCATATAGAAAATTCAAAGAAAACAAGATTGGAGATGATTTTCCCAAAGAATATCTTATGGTTATAGAAGGAGAGGTCCCTTGGTATGCAGACATAGCTAACTACTTAGCAAGTGAGTTTCTTCAAAACAACTTGACTAGATAACAAAAGAAGAAATTAGTTTCTGAAGTCAAGTATTACTTTTGGGATGAGCCTTACCTCTTTAGAAGTTGCGCAGACGGGATGATAATAAGATTGTAGTGGTGTTGAATATGATGGCATGTGCGGAATTAGGAAAGATCTAGTGATTCATCATACAAATCAAGAACATAAGGAGTAAATAATTCTTTGTAAGCTCTTATTAGATCTAGAAAGATTATACAAATGGGTTTGTATACAAATTCTCTCTCTAGTCTAACACTCCAAAATGGACTCTTACATTCTTACATAATGGGAGTCACTCGCTTCCTATTTATAGGAAAAGACTCAACCCATTTACACATACAAAGAGGAAAGCCTAAACAATACATCCAAGCATGACTTTGCACCCTAACATTCTCCCCCTCAAAGTTAGGATTGGATGTCCGACTTTAATCTCTAACGAGCTAGCGCGATCAAGACCAAACTCCCCCTCGAAGTAACACCGGTCTTCAAATCCGCAAATGAATATTTGACAAACCCGAGAAGCTTCGAATACCCATCATTCTCCCCCTTTTTATAATCAAAAAATGATTATAAAACCCACTAAGGATGAGAAGTGCCCGAGGAATAGTCTTCACAATACTCCCCCTTGATGTGTACCAAAAATGAATCACCAAAAATCTTGCACAGAAAAACAATCACGAAAAAGCCACAAAAAATTTACAATTTATGAAAAATCTTGACTTTTTGTGTGAAAGTTGCAAGATTTTTCAAAATCTAGGTAGATATTGTCATTTTCTGAAACTTGCAGGGACCCGTTGCGCCAAAAACAGTCAAATATGAGAAACTCTAGCCTATTTGCGAAACCGGGCATAAAGTGAAAATTCGCACAAACTGCAAGGACCAGAACTGAAAATATTGCAATTTCTCAGCTTTTATTGCTATTTGCGAAATTGGGTATTCACACAAATACGAATCTAGCTGCAAACGATCTTGACCTCCAATTAAAAAAAAAAACGATATGCGAACCCAAAATTTTCCAATTCTTCTTGTTCTTCAACACCGACAGCTAAAGCTAAAAACCAATCATCCAAATTACGAAATTTCACTCTTTCGTTTTTCAATCAGCAACCCAAAATCAAGCTTCCTTGTAAACACGAACAAACACATAAACAAGCACAAAATCGATCCCGATTATTGACTCTTGGTAACAACCTTCGAACATTTAATCTAAGCTCAAGACTTCGTCTGTCAGATTGAAACCAAATTCGTCACCGATTTAACGAAGTATCAAAATTGATATCACAAAATCACAAAATCGAACCCAAAATTGATATCAAACCGAAAATCAAATTTGTTATCCGTCGACCTTTCGCTTTTTAGTCAAGATCGACCCCAAACTTGCGAACATTACTCCCCAATTCTCAAAATCGACTCCAAGATCTTTCGAAAATTTTCTTATGATTGCAAATCACAAGCTTCGTTCTACATGTCGACAAACATCAAACAGTTTTTCTGTAAACCACTTTTTAGATCAAATACCAATTTCAGTCAAATTCATCTGACGTTCTTCACTGTTCATCATCATCATCAATCATTTATAGCAAAAACTTGAGATATGATCAAATCGATATCAAAATTTCATCGATAGTTAGAAACCAAATCAATCCAAACATCGATTATCCAAGAACACGAAATTTTAACTTTCAAAATCGACTTTGCAATTAAATCGATTTGTTTGATGAATGGAAATCAAAACTCAAGAACACAAACTTGAAGAACTAGCGATGAAAGAACTTGTAACCTAATCAAAATCTGTCAAAGAGTGAAATTGAAAAGTGAAATCATCAATCGACTTCAAACATTATTCAATAATCGACCTACTGAACAAGATCATAGGTTCAATTCACAGTGAGAACTGAAATTCGAGACACAAGAACTCTGATTTCAAAGAATTCCATGAATGTACAACACCTTTATGCGTATGATGCTGAACTAACAACTGTAAGTAAGTCAAAAGGTTTATAGACTCAATATTGATCAGTTATTGGACTCACGAAATGAATAGTGATCAGATAAGCTGGACTCAACAAACATTAGATTTTTGAAATAATGGGCTAAAAATTAATTGATGGACAGTACTAAAAAAATTGAATTTGATTTTTATTTTTGAACTTTTGATCTAAGAAAAATAATTGGATCAACTATGGGGTTCAAATGAATTAGATCCAATGAGGCAAATCGATCAAAAATGAAAAATGCAAAGTACGAATTGAAATCATGGATGTTTTGGAATCCATTTGAGACTTTGAGATACCTTTTTGACGAATCGAGTTCTGTTTTCAACAAACGGATCAAATTTGGAAGATCTTGGTTCTTTTGTCGGAATGAGAAAATCTCCAAATCGAACATTGTACCACCCACCATGCGAGATGTACAACTCGTTCTTCGTGTTCTTCAACGATCCAAGAACATCTTCAAAAGAACCACCAACACATTTGGGTTTTGACTTCAAATTCAATTCAACACTTGGAGATTGTTGCTTTGGAACCCAAATTTGCTTCACGGATTTTGGCTTCACAACATATGACGATTTTTGTGAGTAAACCCGCTTGTTTTTCCGATTCATCTTCTTCTTCTTTTTCTTTCTCATCTTTTTGCATCTTGAAGACTTGACTTCATGAACAAACCCACTTTCAACAACATGAACATTTTGAGTTTGAATCAAATCTTTTGGAGTTTGATACTTGTGGTTTTCTTGGATCACCGGCTTCCGATAAGGAATCGTTCCTTCAAACGAATCACAAGAACACAAAATATCATCAGTTTGAACTCCAATTGAGCAAAAAACTTTTTCATCTTGAGAATCAACTTGAACTCCTTTATCTTGAACATCAAGAACATCACATTGAACTCCATTGTTTTGAACTTCTTTTCCTTGAACATCATGAACACAAAGAACATCATCAAGAACATGTTCTTGCGCTTCACGACAATTTGCATAATATTCAAGTCTATTTCTTCCCGGTTTACAATTAGCAAGAGGAATTCCTTTTATGACTTCACCATTCCTCTTATTTCTTCGTCTTTCTTGATATGTTGTAATCAATCGATCAAACAAATCTTTGTTTTGATAAATTGGATAACCAATGTAATCTCCCTTTCTATCCCTTTCTCCATTTGACATAAGTGCATCTTCACTTTGCGATCCAACAGTCAATTGATAAAGAATGCATTCAAAAGAAGTGTATACGTATAGAAAAATTTCATTTCGAACCAACCATTGCTCCATAATTGCTTCTTTTCTTTTTAATCAAATGTTATGAACTTGAGTTTTCTAGAAAGAGAAAGTGTAAATCAAGTAGATCTCTAGAGAGAGAAAGTGAATATGAACTAAATTCTAGTGAGAGAAAGTGGTACAAACAAGTATTCTAGAGAGAGAAAGTCGAATTATGGATCAAATCAAGGAAAAATTTGACTTCAAGAACACAAAAACAATCTAATCACGAAGATCCATAAGAACATGAAGAATCACCAAATCAAAAATCACCATCAAGGATCAATTCTTGATGAAATCAAGAACACCTGCTCTGATACCAATTGTAGTGGTGTTGAATATGATGGCATGTGCGGAATTAGGAAAGATCTAGTGATTCATCATACAAATCAAGAACATAAGGAGTAAATAATTCTTTGTAAGCTCTTATTAGATCTAGAAAGATTATACAAATGGGTTTGTATACAAATTCTCTCTCTCGTCTAACACTCCAAAATGGACTCTTACATTCTTACGTAATGGGAGTCACTCACTTCCTATTTATAGGAAAAGACTCAACCCGTTTACACATACAAAGAGGAAAGCCTAAGCAATACATCCAAGCATGACATTGCACCCTAACATTCTCCCCCTCAAAGTTCGGATTGGATGTCCGGCTTTAATCTCCAACGAGCTAGCGCGATCAAGACCAAACTCCCCCTCGAAGTAACACCGGTCTTCAAATCCGCAAATGAATATTCGACAAACCCGAGAAGCTTCGAATACCCATAAAAGATGTGTGTTTGAGAAGGAGAGTCGATAAATCTTGAAACATTGCCATACCGGGACCACCAGAGGACATCACAGAGAACAATACGCGATGAAAAAAGTCTTTGATACCGGGTTCTATTGGCCTACAATTTTTAAAGAAGCTACTCAAATTGTTAAAGAGTGTGATTCATGCCAAAGGTCGGGAAACATTTCCTACCGAAACGAGATGCCCCAAAATAGTTGTTGGATTAGGTGTCTAAGTTCATAACTATTTATGTAATGTACTTGACCCGATTAGCATGGTCCATTTGGGTTGCATGGCATCATGCATTTGGATAGACTAAAATGAGACAAATAACACTTAAGATTTACTAATATATTATGAGTTCTAATATATTAATAATATTATTTAATTACTATTGATCAAGAATTAATTTGGAATTAATTAAGTGATCAAAAGAAGACTAATTAAATATATGGGTTGATTGTGTAAATCACACATACTTGTATAATGGGCTAATGCTCCATGGATTATCAAGTTGTGATAAAACCCATAGGACACTCCATGGAGGCTCCATGGTGTTTTTCAACTCATGGATCCAAGAAATGAAGAGTCATGTCAATTAGGGTTTACATGGTGTAACCCTAATTATGACACACTATATAAGCAACATGTTGTAGACCAAAATCGGCACTAGTGAGAACAAGAGGGCATAGCCAATTTTAGAAGTGTTATATTTCTCTCAAGGCTATTCCAAACTGTATTTGGTGTTGTGTGAGACATTTGAGGCATCATACTTGAGGTGCTAGGTTCACAAAGTTTTCAAGGAATCCAAGCAACTAAAAGGTATGTCTTTCTTACTAACTTTTATGTTTAAAAGTTCCCCATGTATGCTAGATAGGTTATGAACCTTGGAAAAAAAATTTGCATGTATCATAGATAAAACATAGATCCAAGGTTTCTAGGGTAGCATGTACACCATAGGAGTGTTAGAATGCTCAAAATGCTTCAGTGGTATCAGATCCTGAGCTTGTTTGTTTGATACTTGATGCCAAATTGTGAAAAAAAAACTCAGTTTTTCTGCACTCTGCAGCATGAACTCGCCGAGTCCATGGGGGGACTCGACGAGTCCATGAGTAAACTCATCCTGCTCGTCGAGTAGGTTCATGCACTCGATGAGTAGGAGCCCCAGTGTAGCACCCGATTCCTGGTACACATTTAATTCAATCTTTTTATATTTTTCTCTGGGAATCGACCTGTCGGAGGACCCACTCGTCGAGTAGAGTCGAGATTCGCAAACATCTTAAGTGATCTACTCGACGAGTTGGGAGACGGACTTAGCGAGTAGGCGCTGTACGAGTAAAACCCTAAATATGAGGGTTTGCACATATATAAACACCTTAAATCAGCCTCCCTTGTCCCTAGCACTCCCTTAGAGCTGGATATCGAAACCATAGTCGTTTGTGTGTGTGTTAAGGCCATTTTTGAGCTCATGGTTGGTTTGTGATGCTTGGAAGGAAGGAAGAAGCTGGGAAATTGGAGTTGGGGCTTGTAGATTCAGAGATCTTATTTCATCTTCAGCTCAAGCAAGGTAAATGCCCCCTGTTTTGGTCTTCCCTTTTGGTTGTTCATCTTCAGGGCTTAGATTCATGGTGCATTTAGGGCTTCTTAAGCCATTTTCCGATTTGTAAAGTGGTTCATGGGGTTCTACTTCTAGATCTGAGTCATTGGATGGGTCTCATGGCATAGAGGTGCCAACTCTATGGCCATGAGAGCGCCATGCACATTGTAGAGCACCTTCTATGGACTTTTGAGCTAAAAACTCCATGCATGTACATCAAGTTTGGAACTTTACGTATAAAATGCACATTAGGATGCCAGATCTATGGTTTTGCCGTGTTAAATCCCATTTAGGTCGACTGTATAGAAATGGTGAAGTTTGGTCTCGGCGAGTCGTTCTTGGGACTCGGCGACTCGATGCGCTTTCAGCCATCTTAAACCCTTCTGCGATGGTCAGTTGTTAGAAAAGGGAGTCCCATAGCTGTTTTGACGTGTTGGGAGACTTGGAGTTCATAGGACTAAACGATTGCTAGAAAAGACTTGGCGAGTCCAAGGCAATCTCCCAACTCTTGAACATGAACTCGACGAGTTGTTCATACAACTCAGCGAGTCGAAGACAGGACTGGTTCATAGGATGAGGATGAACTCGACGAGTTGTTCATATAATTCGGCGAGTCGGATGAAGGTTCATTCGATATTCGCATAAAAGGAGAATTGGTCGAGTCATTTCTAAACTCGACGAGTTGAGTCGTGGATAAGGACAGTTAAAAGGATAGGGACTCGATGAGTTGGCGGCCCAACTCGGCGAGTCAGGTCAACTGGAAGTTGACTTGGACTTTGAATTTGACTTTGGCTTGGTCTTGGTTAGGGTTAAAATAGTCATTTTACCCTAAGAGTAGATATCAGAGTCTGACTAAGTGTTTTGTGGGGATTAAAGCGGGAGGATTTCCGGAGCAGTAGTTGACAGAGACTTCTCGCATAGATTATCAGCAGCTACTCGTTTGAGGTGAGTTACCTTCCAGTAACGGTGGTTCTACGGCCTCAATGACGGCCCACTAATAGGAGTTTTATGTTAGATTATTGTCTTTGTGATATTCATCTAGGTTTGCTGCTATCTGTTATGTTTTATGTGCTAGCATGCTATGATGTTATGTGATAGTGGTAGTAGGGGTGAAATAGTCCCCGGTTACCGGTCGATAAGACCGAAGGGGTAGTTTAGTACCCATCCATACTATCCAGATTATGATATATGTGATATGATATTATGTAGTAGTAGTACGGGTGAAATAGTCCCCAACATCCGGTCGAGAGGACCGAAGGGGAGACCAGCACCCTGATATGCTAGTCAGTATCCGGTCGAGTAGACGGAAGGGGAGGCCAACACCCAGATATGCTAGTTAGTATCCGGACGAGAGGACGGTAGGGGAGGCCAGGACCTAGGTATGCTAGGCAGTATCTGGTCGAGAGGACCGAAGGGGTAGGTCGGGCACCCAGATATGCCTGGCAGTATGTGTATGTTATGTGATTGCATGGTATGTGGTATGGTGGGGGAACTCACTAAGCTTTGTGCTTACAGTTTACAGTTTTGGTTTAAGGTACCTCTTCAGCGAAGGGGAAGGAGCTGGCGCGGTAGCAGCACATCATACACACACATTGATCTTCCGCACTTGAGATATTCTGGGATTGTACTCTGACATGTTGCTATTATATTATTTGTGTTTTCCGACATGATACATTGATTTACAAAATGATATATATTTAAGTAGTTTTCTTATGAATGTTTTTATAATCAGTTAATCAAAATGAAAATTTTGGACTCGAAATTTGGGGGTTACACCCAGAATGCAGTTTTTCGACTTTTGCTACTGGAAATGGACTAGAAACATTACCGTAAACTGTTTTGGTGTTTTTAAAATGTGTTTTAGATGGTTTAATGGTTATGCTAATCCTTTTACAATTGCTAATATCAAAATTCCATGTTTTATATGTGTTCATATGATTCTTGAAATTTTGATATGATAGTCATGTTCTTATGTGTTATTGTTAGATCATAGGAATTAATTGCGAAATTGTCAATGATTAATTCTTGATTAATTATATGTTTTAATGGAATCCATAGATTGTCCTCAAGTATGGATTACCAAAAGTCACACTTTTAAAGACCATTAAAATGAAAAGTCACTCATTTTATTAAACCATTATCTCATAAGTTATGAAATGAAAAGTTTTGTAAATTTACAAAACTTGCCCTCAAGTTTTGGAACATGTAAAGTCACTCTAAAAAACTTTAGTTCCAACCCCTAGAATTTTAAAAGTTAAAATTCAACCCTCATACTTTATAATATTATAAGTATAATAATGATATATTTGTATAAGAAAAAGTCGTTTTTACCGTTAGTAGGCCTCATTCACGAAGCCGGTCTATACGGGGGTATAAGGTTGCTGCCTATAAAATGGCAGCTTAATGGGTGTCCATTCTCACCCACGGCTTCCTTGATCGGTGGAGGGTCGTTAGCTGAACGGGTAAGATAAGGACTTTAAATCATCATTAAAAGTATGATGAATATAAAGTAACTAAATGTTTTTATAAATTCCCAATCTTAGTTACTTTAGGAAAAAGTGAATAAGGTGTTAACCCATGAAATTATACTTTGCATTTTTCTTAAGTCGGTTAGTGGAGCGCGTGTGGTTAACCGGCACACTAGCTGGACTTAACAAGGTAAGCAAAGGGTAACTTAATATTTATCATAATATCGGTGGAGTGCGCGTGGTTAAACGACACGTCGATTGAGGGGTGAATATTAAGGGTACCAAGTAATTTGCATGGTTACTTCACACATTGTTTTGTGATCCTCCGCATCCCATTCACAAAACCTGAATGGCACACTCGAGATTGAAACATGCCATTGAAAAGTTCAATGAATCTCAAAGAATCTAGGAGTTTCAAAACTAGTTAAAACCTAATAATTTATTTCGTTTTTCATGGTGGAAATTGGTGATTTGTCATTAACCTACCTTCAGATATTGTATAGGTTGGATTACGACATCCCTCTTCTAAGTTATAAAATATTGTGTTGGGTCCTAGCCTTAATATTACATTTGGATGTTTTATTAAGGACTATCTTTATATTTAATCAAAACTTGTCTTACTTCTTTTCAGATGTCTTCCAACAATGCTGCTTCAGGCTCAAACCCTACCGACTCCTTCTCTCTCATGAACCTTTGTGATAGAGTCATCTTTGCTGGATCCAACTTTATGGATTGGATCAGGAACATCAGGAAGGTCACTCGGTATGAGGACAAAGAATATGTCCTCGACAAGGAGCTTAAAGAACTCGATCCATCTGCTACTCCTGAGGAGATCGTTGAATATCAGGCCCATGAAAGAGATGCTACCAAAGTGGCATGCAGCATGTTGGCGACTATGATAGCCGAGCTCCAAAAGTCCTATAAGGACTAGTTTCCTTTTGAGATGCACCAGGAATTGATGGACCGCTACTATCAGAGTGCTCGTCAAGAGCGATATGAAATCCTCTCCTCCATGATAACAACCTGAATGAAGGATGGTGAACCCATCACGGGCCACATGTAGAAAATGCAAAGGTATGTAGACAGTTTGTTGAAACTGAATGTGAACTTCCCCAAGGAGTTGGGAATATACATCGTTTTTCACTCCTTACCTTCATGTTATGATCAATTCTGTATGACATACCACATGAACAAGGAAGAAGTTACACTTAGCAAACTTCAAGGACATCTGAAGACCGCAGAAAGTGGTCTTAAAGTTAAGTCGGATGTTACCAATCCTACTCCTACTGCGGTCCCTATCTTGGAAATCAGGCAAGGCAAAGGAAAGAAGATGAAGAGCCCTTCGAAGGGCACCAAAAGGAAGACCCTTGATGGCTCCACTTCAATTGGAACCAAGAAAGGTTTCGTCACTCCTTCTGCTAACCCTAAAGAGGTAGAATGATTCTATTGTCGTGTAAAGTTGCACTGGAAGCGAAACTGCACAAAGTAGCAGCAGGATGTGAAGGATGGGAAAGTTAAACCCAACAATGCAGGTATCTACACTCTATTGTCTAATAATTCACCCCATTCTAAGTCTTGAGTCCTTGATACGGGTTGTGGTATTCACATATGTACTTATTTGAAGGGACTAAGAAGAAGTGAGAATATAGAGCATGGGAAGATAAACTTGATTATGGGGAATAAGAAAGCTTCATCTGTCACCAAGATTGGAGTTTTTTCCTTGTTGCTAAGTAGTGGATTATTATTAGATTTGAATAAATGTTGTTACTCGTTTGAAATGGCGAGAAATATTATTTCCTTTCATGGTTTGTACAAACAAGGTTTTACCTTTTCATTTGATAATGATAGTGGTGGTATTAATGCTTTCTTTAATAATGTTTTTTTTAAAGCATTACCTTGTGATGGTGTATATGAAACTGTGTCAGTTGTTGATAACCTAGGAAATAATGTATTGTGTATCGATTCTTCCACTAGCTTGGATAAAGCATCTTTATGGCATTGTCGTCTTGGACATGTAAGCAAGAAACGCACAGGACAACTAAAAAAGGATGGAGTCTTGGAGTCGTTTGACCTAAATTCAGATGATAGTTGTGAATCTTGTTTGCTTGGGAAAATGATAAATTCACCCTTCATTGGTACTTGTGCTAGGGTGAGGGTTTGTTGGACCTCATACACACTGATGTGTCTGGACCCTTCAGAACTGCCACAAGATATGCTAACCGCTTCTATGTGACTTTTACTGATGATTTTAGTAGATATGGATTTGTCTACCTAATCAAGCATAAGTCAGAGACCTTTGATAGATTCAAAGAGTTCAAGCAGGAAGTGGAGAATCAGTTGGGCAGGAACATTAAGATACTACGATCCGAACGAAGTGGTGAGTATCTTAGTACAGATTTCCTTGACTATCTTAAGGAATGTGGGATTATATCACAACTGACACCTCCCAGGACACCACAGCTTAATGGTGTGGCTGAGAGGCGTAATTGTACCTTGTTGGATATGGTTCGTTCCATGATGATTCGAGCATCGCTACCAATCTCATTCTGCGGGTATGCCTTAGAGACTGCCGCCCATATTCCTAATCTAGTCCCTACAATGAAGGTTGCCAAAGAACCTCATGAGATGTGGACCGGAAAAGCTCCCAATATGGACCACATCAAGATTTGGGGTTGCGAGGATTTTGTGAGGCGCGAGTCTCATGATAAGCTCGAACCTCGAAGTGAGAGGTGTATTTTCATCGGCTACCCACAAAGATCCTTTGGTTACCTCTTCTACAGACCCAGTGATAATGTGGTCTTTATAGCAAGAAGACGAGTCTTTCATGAGAGAGAATTCATGAGCCAAGGAAATGGTAGGAGGCAAATTCTGTTGGATAAGGTGTCTAAGTCCATTACTATTTCTGGTATGTACTTGACCCAACCCGACATGGTCTATTTTGGTTGCATGGCACCATGCAATTGGATAGACTAAATGAGGGAAATAACACTTGTGGTTTATTAATATATTGTAAGTTCTAATATATTAATAATATTATTTAATTATTTTGGACAAGAAATAATTAAGTGATCAAAAGATAACTAATTAAATATATGGGTTGATTATGTAAATCATCCATATCTTGTATAGTGGGCTAAGAGGCTCCATGGATTATCAAGTTGGGTTCCACCCATAGGATGCTCCATAGATGCTCCATGGGTGTTACAAACCCATGGGTCATGGAAATGAAGAGTCATGACACATTAGGGTTTACATGGTGTAACCCTAGATGTCTCAACACTATATAAGAGTCTCATACTCCACCAAAATCGGTTAGACACTATGAAACAAGAGGGCTAGAGCCGATTTTAGAGTGTTATACTTTCTCTCCAAGTTTACTCCATAGCATTTGGTGTTGTCTGAAGCATTTGAGGCATCACACTTGGGGTGCTAGGCTCACAAGATTTCAAGGACCAAAAACGACAACAAGGTATGTAGTTCTATCTTTTATTCAAGTTAAAATTGTTACCCATGTATGCTAGATAGGATCATAGCCTTGGAAATCAACTTTGCATGATAATTAGAAAAACATAGATCCAAGGTTATTAGGGATGCATGTACACTTAGGAAGTGTTAGAATGCTCAAAACCCATCAGTGGTATCAGAGCCTAGGCTTGTTTGTTTGTTATTTGTGCTAAAAAGTTGAAAAAAGTCGATTTTATCCAATCTGCCTGATGAACTCGTCGAGTCCATGGGGGGACTCACTGAGTTCATGTGTATCTTCATCCTACTCGCTGAGTAGGTTCGTGCACTCGGTGAGTAGGAGCCACAGAATGCAGATTTTCGACTTTAGTTGCTGGAAATGGACAAGAAACATTACCCTAAAGTGTTTTGGTACTTAAAAACTTGTTTTAGATGGTGTAATGTCCTTGCTAATCCATTTACAACAACAAGTTATCAAAATGACAAAGTTTTAAGTGTAATTTTTGATTCATGAAAGTGTTCATATTCATGTTCTTGATCTTACGATGTTTAGATGATCATAGGAATTGTTTGTAACCAATATGGCAGATTAATTCATGATCATTATGTGTTCTAATGGAGTCCAAAACTTGTCCTCAATTTATGGAAAACCAAAAGTCACTTTGTTTTAAAAAACATTAAAAGAACACATGGGTTATAAAATGAAGAGTCTTCATTTTTAATACTCTAATTAACTCATAAGTTACAAGAAATGATAAGTTTTGAAAGTTTACAAAACTTGCCCTCAAGTTTTGGAACAAGTAAAGTCATGTTAAAACTTTAGTTCCAACCCTTAGAATTTTAAAAGTTAAAATTCAACACTTATACTTATAATATTGTAAGTTAATATATATATATATATGTATATATATATATATGTATATATATATATATATATATATATATATATATATATATATATATATATATATATAAGATCAAAGTCGTCTTACCGCTAGTACGCCTCATTCTCGAAGCCAGTCTATAAGGTGGTTATAAGGTTGTTGCCTATAAAATGGCAACTTAATGGGTGTCCACTCTCACCCACCGCTTGCTTGACTGGTGGAGGGTCATTAGCCGAACGGGTAAGACAAGGACTTATAAATTCTCATTAAAAGTATAATGATTATTATAAAGTAACTAAATGTTTTATAAATTCCCAATCTTAGTTACTTTAGGAAAAATGTGAATAAGGTTCTAATCCATGAAATTACACTTTGCACCTTGTTTAAGTCGTTGGTGGAGCGTGTGTGGTTTACCGGCACACTAACTTGGACTTCACAAGGAAGGAAAAGGGTGACTTAAGGTTTTTCATGAGGTCGGAAGGAGCGCGTGTGGTTTACCGACACAACGATTAAGTGAAAAACATTAAGGGTACCAAGTAATTTGCATGGTTACTTCACACCTTGTTTTGTGATCCTCGGTATCCCAGTCACAAAACATGAAGTGCACACTCGAGATTGAAACATGCCATTGAAAAGTTCAATGAATCTCAAAGAATCTTGGGATTTCTAAAAACCAAATAAAATCCTAATAATTCATATTTCGTTTTCTTGGTGGAAATTGGTGAATCATCATTCACCTACCTTTCAAATATGTTATAACTTGGATTACGACATCCCTCTTCTAGGTTATAACTGTTGGGTTTTGAGCATTCTAACACTTCATAAGTGTACATGCAACCCTAATAACCTTGGATCTATGTTTGTCTAATTATCATGCAAAGTTGATTTCCAAGGCTATGATCCTATCTAGCATACATGGGGAACAATTCTTAACTTGAATAATAGATAGAATTACACAGCTTGTTGTTGTAGTGTTCCTTGAAACCTTGTGTGCCTAGCACCTAAAGTGTGATGCCTCAAACGCTTCACACAACACCAAATGCAAAGTATAAACTTGAGAGAATATTTTAACACACTCAAAATTGGCCAAGCCCTTTTGTTTCAATTGTGTATCACTAGTGTGTCCGATTTCGGGGAGAGACATGGTCCTTATATAGTGTGTTGCATTAGGTAAAACCCTAATGTAACATCACTCTTCATTTCTCAATCCATGGGTTAACTCCATGGAGCATCCATGGAGCATCCTATGGGTGGAACCCAACTTGATAATCCATGGAGCCTTTTAGCCCACTATATAGGATATGGAAGATTTACATAATCTACCCATATATTTAATTAGTTATTCTTTTGATCACTTAATTAATTCTAAATTAATTCTTGATCAAAACTAATTAAATAATATTATTAATATACTAGAACCTATAATATATTAATAAACCATATGTGTTATTTCTCTCATTTACTTTATCCAATTGCATGGTGCCATGCAACCCAAATGTACCATGCCAGGTCGGGTCAAGTATTTACCAGAAATAGTTATGGACTTAGACACCTTATCCAACAGTCTCCCACTTGGATAAGTCAAATAACTATAAATGCAATACTTCAGGAACCGATCGGCAATCGTAGCTCTTTCAAGGTCTCTCGGAACTGAGAAGATGTTGATACGCCATTTAAGATAAGTGATCATATAATCCTCTATTCTAGATATCAGCCGGTCAAATACATGGAACAATGTCTTACTTATTGTCCAGTAGTTTGTTTCCCGATTTCCGATTTGTTTGACAATGAACTTAATTGAATACATCAACTTAGTTCTGACCGGGCCCGATACATAGGTCAAAACAAAATCATCGAGGGGCCCAAATATCAGCTTCTAATCCAAGAAGGAACATATAAACTTCGACTCATATGTTTGTTCTACCACTCATTGAATCACACACAAAAGCACGTTTTATAACATCGAGTTACCAATGCGTTTTCATACAATCAATGCATAACCAAGTCGTAAGTAACAAATCATATCTCTAGGTTTGAAGACTTATATGATATTACCGTCTCACGATCACTCGAGATAAAATTCCATGAAGTGATTCCAGTGAGCATGGGTTGATTCCAATGCTCAAAACTTATGAGCACTCATGATTGTTGTAGCCATGTCCAACACCTTAGACCTCTGCAACCAATCATGACAGTCTTGATTTATACCTACTTCCGACATATGACCGACAGTGGAGGTTTGAATAATATGATATACCAAACATAATTATTTTTGAAGTCAAAACATGCAAACGAAATATAGTAAACGATCGACAAGAGGTAGCAACACTTTACTCGTAAATAAAACACCTTTTATTCATCATCTAATGTTAATTACACTTTACAAATTTCATAATTTATCTAACTACTAAAACTTACATCATCCTTCAGCCCTATGCTCCGAGCATGCTGGAGATGCTTAACCCTACTCAGTCCCTTCGTGAGGGGATCTGCTGGGTTCTCATATGATGATACCCTCTTTGCCACGAGGACTCCTTCTTCTATGCGATGTCTGATAAAATGAAATTTTCTGTCGATGTTCATGGATCTCCCGTGATCCCTTGATTCCTTGGCTAAGGCAACCGCACTTTCACTATCACAGAAAATTTCCATGGGCTCCTATATAGCTGGTACAACTCCAAGGTCTCCAATGAAGTTCTTTAGCCATATTGCCTCCTTTGCTGCCTCGCTCGTTGCTATATACTCTGATTCACAAGTGGAATCAACCACCGTCTCCTGCTTGGAACTATTCCAAGTGATTGCTCCTCCGTTTAAGGTAAAGACCCAGCCCAACTGAGAGCATAAATTATCCATATCAGTCTGGAAGCTAGCATCACTATACCCTACAACTCTCAAGTCATCACCCCCGCCGAGGGTAACGACCTAGTCCTTAGTCCTCCGTAGGTACTTGAGGATATTCTTTACCGTAGTCTAGTGTGCCTAGCCAGGATTCCCCTGATACCTGCTAACCATGCTCAAGGAAAAGGCTACATCAGGTCGATTACACGTCATAGCATAAATGATTGAGCCTACTACCGAAGCATAAGGTACTTGACTCATTTTTGCCATCTCAGGCTCGGTACTTGGGCTTTGTGTCTTACTCAATCTGGCGTTACTCTGGATGGGTAACTCTCCTTTGTTTGAGTTCTGCATGCTGAATCTCTTCAACACGTTGTCCAAGTATGTACTTTGACTAAGTCCAATTAGTCTTTTACTCCGGTTTCTCAAAATCCTTATCCCTAGAATATAGGCAGCTTCTCCTAGGTCCTTCATAGAGAAACTCTTCCCAAGCCAGGACTTAACTTCCTGCAGAGTTGGGATTTCATTTCCTATGAGTAGTATGTCATCCACATACAATACCAAAAAGCTAACTATACTCCCACTAACCTTGACATAAACACAAGATTCATCCTCACTCCTAGAAAATCCAAATTCCTTGACCTTTTCATCAAAGCAAAGATTCCATCTGCGAGGTGCTTGCTTTAATCCATAAATGGATTTCTCAAGCTTACACCCTCTATTTGGGTACTCATTGTTGACAAAACCTTCTGACTGAATCATGTAAACATCTTCAATCAACTTTCCATAAAGGAAAGCGGTTTTGACATCCATTTGCCATATTTCATAGTCATGAAATGCAGCTATGGCTAACATAACCCTAATAGACTTAATCTTGGTTAGTGGAGGAAAGGTCTCATCATAGTCCACTCCAGGAATTTGAGAGAAGCCCTTTGCAACCAGTCGAGCCTTATAAGTGTGTACATTACCATCCATGTTGGTCTTCTTCTGGATGATCAATTTCCACCCTATAGTCTTATGACCTGGTACATTCTCAACCAAGTTCCAAACTTGATTGTCATACATGGATTGTATCTCGCTATCCATAGCCTCTTTCCATTTAGAAGACTCGGGGCCTGTCATGGCTCCGCGTAGCTGTTAGGTTCATCCAGACCTACTAGTGTCTCATCACTAATAAGTGTCTCACCTTTACGCAGTAATATGGAAACCATAGTAATGCTCAGGTGCAATCCTAACTCTCGTGGAACGCCTCAGAGGTACAGATTCGTCAATTGGTTCAACATGAGTTTCCTCCTCAAGTTGAGAGCTAGGGTTTGAAGTTCCTTCACCACTTAACTCTTGAAGTTCTTCAAGGTCAATTTGCCTCCCACTGTCTCCTTGGCTTATAAAGTATCTCTCTCAAAAGACACCTCTTCTTGCTACAAAAACCACATTATCACTAGGTCTGTAGAAGAGGTAACCAAAGCATCTTTGTGGGTAGCCGATGAAAATACACCTCTCGCTTCGGGGTTCAAGCTTATCATGAGACCCGAGCCTCACAAAAGCCTCGCAACCCCAAATCTTGATGTGGTCTAGTTTAGGTACTTTACCAGTCCACATCTCGTGAGGAGTTTTGGCAACTTTCTTTGTAGGGACTAGATTAAGAATTTGGGCGGCAGTCTCTATGTCATACCCCCAGAATGAAATTGGTATCGAAGCTCGACTCATCATGGAACGAACCATATCCAACAAGGTTCGATTACTCCTCTCAGCCACACCATTCAACTGCGGTGTCCTGGGAGGTGTCAATTGTGAGACAATCCCACATTCCCTAAGATAGTCGAGGAACTCTGAACTAAGATACTCACCACCTCGATCGGATCGAAGCATCTTAATGTTCCTGCCCAATTGATTCTCGACTTCCTGTTTAAATTCCTTAAACCTTTCGAAAGTCTCTAACTTATGCTTGATTAAGTAGACATATCCATATCTACTGTAATCATCAGTAAAAGTCAAATAATAATGATTACAATCCCTTGTGGCATGTTTGAATGGTCCACACACATCCGTCTGTACAAGGTCCAACAAACCTTCACCCCTCTCATAAGAACCTGTGAAGGGTGACTTTGTCATTTTTCCATGTAAGCATGATTCGCAACTATCATAAGACTTTAGGTCAAATGACTCGAAGACTCCATCCTTTTGGAGTTGGCCTATGCGTTTCTTGCTTATATGTCAAAGACGATAATGCCATGATGATGCTTTATCCAAGTTATTATTATTAACAAAATCAATACACAATACATTGTTTCCTAAGTTATCAAACACAGATACTGTTTCATACACGCCATCACAAGGTAATGCTTTAAAATAATGAACATTATTAAAGAAAGCATTATCCGAACCAACTTCATTATCAAATGAAAAGGTGAAACCTTGTTTATGCAATGCATGAAAGGAAATAATATTTCTTGCCATTTCTGGCGAATAACAACACTTAGTCAAATCTAAACTAAACCCACTACTTAGCGATAAAGTATAAACTCCAATCTTGGTGACAGGTGAAGCTTTCCTGTTTCCCATGATCAAGTTTATTCTTCCTTGCTCCACATTCTCACTTCTTCTTAGTCCCTATAAATCAGAACAGATATGAATACCACAACCGGTATCAAGGACCCAAGAATTAGAATGGGGGAGTTATTAGATAAGATAGTGTAAATACCTGCATGGTTGGGTTTAACTTTCCCATCCTTCACATCTTGTTGGTACATTGGGCAGTTCCGCTTCCAATGTGCCTTTTCATGGCAATAGAAGGAGTGATGAAACCTTTCTTGGTTCCACTTGATGAAGATCCATGAAGGGTCCTAACCTTGGTACCCTTCTAAGAACTCTTTCTCTTCTTCCCTCGTCCTTTCCCGATTGCCAAGACAGGGGCGGAGTTGGTAGGAGTAGGAGTAGTAACAACCGCCTTACCCTTAAGACCACTTTTTGCAGTCTTTAAGAGTCCTTGAAGTTTGCTGAGAGTGACCTCTTCCTTGTTCATGTGGTATGTCATGCGGAATTGATCATAACATGAAGGTAAGGAGTGCAAAATAATATATATTGCTAGCTCCTGGGGGAAGTTCACATTAAGCTTTAGCAAGCGGTCCACAAATCTTTGCATTTTCTGCATGTGGCCCGTGATGGGTTTTCCATCCTTCATTCGGGTTGTTATCATGGATGGAGATGATTTCATTCCTCTCTTGACGTGCACTTTGATGGTATCTTTCCATCAAATCTTGGTGCATTTCAAAAGGGTAGTAGTCCTCGTAGGAGTTTTGGAGATCGGCTGTCATAGTGGCCATCATGATGCATGCCACCTTGGTGGCATCCCTTTCATGTGCCCTAAAGTCAGCGATTTCTTGAGGAGTAGCAACTTTCTCATCAATCTCCTTAAGCTCCTTATCGAGGACATATTCTTTGTCCTCGTAGCGGGTAATCATTCGGATGTTTTTGATCCATTCATTAAAGTTGGGTCCATCAAAAGTGACTTTCCCACACAAGTTCATAAGAGAAAAGGAGCCATTATGTCACACCCCAAAACCAAGAATGGCGGAAACGTTCTGGGGCGGAGGACGTCATGTACAGTATCACAACAATGAAAACTAGTAAACAAGCAACAACATCATCCATTGCATTAATAATATAATTATTATACAATTGTGTTCTGTTAAATTTTGATAAACACTAAAGCATAAATCAAAATGAAAGATGCGTCTTGATTGAGCACCATCTTCCTGAACCTTGCATCGGTACTTGTCTATGATGACCTGAGGATACAAGTAATTTTGAAAGCGAGTATCAGCTTTGAAGCTGGTGAGATCATAAGTATTTTAGTGTCTTAATTTGTATGTAAATACTTGTATGTATTTGAAATGTAAGTATTTGTATGTATACGAATTGTAAGTATTGAAAATGTAAATGAACTGTAAGTATGAAAATGTTTGTAAAACAACTGTAAACGTTTGAAAAACCCTAGAAATCCCTATGATTCTTATTAGTAACCAAAGGAGTCTTCTACCAAGACTTAACTGTTCTCAATGTAGTCTTCTACCAAGACCTAACTGCTCTGAATGTAGTCTTCTACCAAGACCTAACTGTATTAGTATTACCCTTTGGTACCCGGGCAAATAACAATGTTAACTGAAGACATCTGTAGATGTACATTTACCTCTGTTGCTAACAGCTGGGTATAGGAATAGTCAGTCCCTAAGAGTATACCTGTAATGGTATTAACCATCGACATCCGTGGATGTGCTTTTACCTCTGTAGCTAACAGAGATTCTAGGAATGGTCAGTCCCACAACGTATCCTTGGGTACTAGGATATTAAATCCAATCTATCTCGTCGATTATGTGATTGAATCACAAGGTAAAGATAAGAATGAGGATTATATAACAGAATCTATACATATAAAATGTACTAGTAATTCTTGTAAGTGTACTCATGTAAATGTGATCATGTAACCATATCTATGAAACAGTATGGTAATGTACTGAAATGTTGTAGCTGTAGTGTACGTGCTCTCTACCTAGCAAGTATAGTAATGTACTGTAATGTTCTAGCTGTAGTGTACGTGCTCTCTAACTAGCAAGTATAGTAATGTACTGTAATGTTGTAGCTGTAGTGTACGTGCTCTCTAACTAGCAAGTATAGTAATGTACTGTAATGTTCTAGCAAGTACTGAATCATGAATGAACTGACTCATTGTATGGTATCGCGTTCTAGTAATAGTTCTAGTATCTTCCTAAACTACCCATATGGTAGTTTACTAGTAATCTAACTTGGACGTATGAACATGGATGTATACCCTTGATACCCAAGGGCATTGGATGAACTGGAAGGACCTTTTATGACTATGTATGTACAAATGATATATAACTAATATTTAAACGACCTTCGGACGAGTACCCGATATCCTATCAGACCACATCCAAATCGAGGAAAAGGAAACAAGGTGGATAGCCTTCCTAAGTCTTTTAAACATTACTTATATAACTATACATATAGAGGCATGCAATTTATAATATAAAAGCATAAAATAAGTTTTGTAAAACCCTTGAACAAAATTAATATCTATGAAAAGATCGACTTGATGTGAATTTATAAAACGTTTTGAAGGCATGGGTTTGATAAAACAACTTTAGTATAAGGAAACATTTGTTTGAATCACAATTTTAAATAAGTTTGAAATGAAACATACGGAGTAAAATGTACAGTGTAATAAGGAGTTTTAAACACATAAAGTTTTTATGACAACATTTGAAGTAAACTGTTTGGTAAAACGGCTAATGAGTAGCCAACCATTTGAATACTGCTAATTATTAATCACAAGTGATTACTATAATAACTAGCAATATTCTACTTGTATCCCCCCCCCCCCCGTAAAACATTTAAAAATAGTTAAAACATACATTAAGGGGTATGAACTCACCTGTTGTGGGTGATACGAATGAACTGAAGAGGTAGGACTGCTAGGTGTCAAGTGGAAACTTTAGATACACACAATGGTCCTAATTACATATGAAGACATATGTATATAAACAATTAGTGATTATAACACTAATTAAACATGTATAAAAATCCTAATGCGAGGAAAACACTTTTGGTCAAGTGCTAGGAGGCTAATGGGTTGCAACAAAGGTGTGCAAGATCTCTAATCGGGGTTTATGGTAAAATAACCATATGATTTGGAGTTTACAGCCCAGGGGAGTAAACTCCTGGCTGTAAACTCTCAATAAGGTCCCTAAATGAAGCCTAACATTTATACAACTCATGTGGTGAATTGCTACAAGGATTAAACAAGTGTTTGGGCTTCCTATTAACTCCTTTGAGGAGTTCACGGCCCTAGGACCATATCCCATGGAGATTACGGCCGTAATCTCCCTTGGGGGAAGGTTTATGGTGTCTTCAAGTCCCTAATTTAACAAGGAAAGAATCAAGGAAATTGTCCAAGGCTTTAGGGGGATTTATGGCAGCATTTGGCACCATTTAATGGAGTTCACGGCCCTGGAACATCTTGGGCTGTGAACACCTTTTTCTTGGTGTTCTAAGTGTGTTAGCTAGTCCTATACTCATTAGGGTACATGTCTAATTCAAGCTTAAGCCTTAGGAAGTGTTTGTGGCATCAAAACACCCCTAATTAGAGTTTTCGGCCCATGAACCATTTGGCCATGTGTTTTGCGGCCGTGAACACCCCTAGGTGTTGGTATTTTGATTGTTTTGGGTCTTAGACACATCAAGGTAATGTGCTATGCTAGTCTCTTGGCTAAATGAAGGCATTCAAGGCATTTTGGCACTTAAACATGGAGTTCACGGCCCAAGAACCTCCTTGGCCGTGAACTCACTTTCATCCTTGTTTCTAATTGATTTTGGTGTCCTAAACATGTAATGGAGGCTTCTAGTTTGAGTTCCAAGGCTTTGAGGGGCATTGGGACACTTTTGGCCCTTAAAATGGAATTTACTCCCAAAGTGTTCTTGGGCGGTAAACTCCCGGATCTTGGGGTTATGACATGATTTTGATGTTTCTAAACACAATCTAAGCTATATAATATAACTAGATCGAAGTATTCAGAATTTGGGATAAAAACCCGAAGATCCGTGAGAGAGAATTCGGCTTTTCTCTAATTGGAAATGTAACTAATGAATTATTTGGTTCAGATTTCTATATATAGTCCTGAGATTTTTGGCAGAAAATATTTTTATTCTCGGAACGAACTCTAACATCCTACAGTATTGGAATAAAAGTGTTTCACAAAACCCTAGGGCATCCACTCTCCTGATATCTCCCTAAGTCTAAATCCTGAAAAACTGCCAAACTTATACTCGAAGTCTGAATTTTCACTGTAACTGTTCTACTTCTATTGGCTTGATATGGTTTGTTCAGAATGAAAATTTCGGGTTGTCACACATTAGGATTAGAGCCAGAAGCAGTAGTGTTTGCAGACATCTGAAGAGAAGAGAAGTTTAGTTTAGAAATAGAGATAGTCCTTAATAAAACACCCAAATGTAGTATTAAGGCTAGGACCCAATCACAATATATTATACTTAGAAGAGGTATGCCGTAATGTAAGTAATAACATATTTGAAAGGTAGGTGAATGACGATTCACCAATTTCCAACAAAGTCGAAATATTAAAATATTTAATTTGGCTCTTAGAAACTCCTAGATTCTTTTGAGATTCAATGAACTTTTCAAAGGCATGTTTCAATCTCGAGTGTGCCCTCCAAGTTTTGTGACTGGGATGCCGAGAATCACAAAACGAGGTGTGAAGTAACCATGCAAATTACTTGGTATCCTTAATAAATTACCCCTCAATCGTTGTATCGGTTAACCACACACGCTCCACTAACGACTTAGACAAAGTGTAAAGTGTAATTTCATGGATTAGCACCTTATTCAAATTTTTCCTAAAGTAACTAAGATTGGGAATTTAATAAAACATTTACTTACTTTATAATATTCATCATACTTTTAATGAGAATTTATAAGTCCTTGTCTTACCCGTTCATCTAATGACCCTCCACATGTCAAGCAAGCGGTGGGTGAGAGTGGACACCCATTAAGTTGCCATTTTATAGGCAAAAACCTTATACCCACCTTATAGACTGACTTCGTGAATGAGGCATACTAGCGGTAAGACGAATTTAATCTTATACATATATATTATTCTTAACTTATAATATTATAAGTATAAGGGCTAAGAGGCTCCATGGATTATCAAGTTGGGTTCCACCCATAGGATGCTCCATAGATGCTCCATGGGAGTTACAAACCCATAGGTCATGGAAATGAAGAGTCATGACACATTAGGGTTTACATGGTGTAACCCTAGATGTGTCAACACTATATAAGAGTCTCATACTCCACCAAAATCGGTTAGACAGTAAGAAACAAGAGGGCTAGAGCCGATTTTAGAGTGTTATACTTTCTCTCCAAGTTTACTCCAAAGCATTTGGTGTTGTGTGAAGCATTAGAGTGTTATACTTTCTCACAAGATTTCAAGGACCAAAAACAACAACAAGGTTTGTAGTTGTATCTTTTATTCAAATTAAAATTGTTCTCCATGTATGCTAGATAGGATCATAGCCATGGAAATCAACTTTGCATGATAATGAGACAAACATAGATCCAAGGTTATTAGGTTTGCATGTACACTTAGGATGTGTTAGAATGCTCAAAAGCCATCGGTGGTATCAGAGCCTAGGCTTGTTTGTTTGTTATTTGTGCTAAAAAGTTGAAAAAAGTCGATTTTATGCAATCTACCTGATGAACTCGTTGAGTCCATGGGGGGACTCGCCGAATTCATGTGTATCTTCATCCTACTCGCCGAGTAGGTTCGTGCACTCGGTGAGTAGGAGCCACAGAATGCAGATTTTCGACTTTAGTTGCTGCAAATGGACAAGAAACATTAACCTAAAGTGTTTTGGTACTTGAAAACTTGTTTTAGATGGTGTAATGTCCTTGCAAATCCATTTACAACAACAAGTTATCAAAATTACAAAGTTTTTAGTGTAATTTTTTATTCATGAAAGTGTTTATATTCATGTTGTTGATCTTATGATGTTTAGATGATTATAGGAATTGTTTGTAACCAATATGGTAGATTAATTCATGAGCATTATGTGTTTTAATGGAGTCCATAACTTGTCCTCAAGTTATGGAAAACCAAAAGTCACTTTGTTTTAAAAACCATTAAAAGAACACATGGGTTATAAAATGAAGAGTATTCATTTTTAATACTGTAATTAACTCATAAGTTACAAGAAATGAAAAGTTTTGAAAGTTTACAAAACTTGCCCTCAAGTTTTGGAACAAGTAAAGTCATGTTAAAACTTTAGTTCCAACCCTTAGAATTTTAAAAAGTTAAAATTCAACCCTTATACTTATAATATTATAATTTAATATATATATATATATATATATATATATATATATATATATGTGTGTGTGTGTGTGTGTGTGTAGGATCAAAGTCGTCTTACCGCTAGTACGCCTCATTCACGAAGCCAGTCTATAAGGTGGGTATATGGTTGTTGCCTATAAAATGGCAACTTAATGGGTGTCCACTCTCACCCACTGCTTGCTTGACTGGTGGAGGTTCGTTAGCCGAACGGGTAAGACAAGGACCTATAAATTCTCATTAAAAGTATAATGATTATTATAAAGTAACTATAATGTGAATAAGGTGCTAATCCATGAAATTATACTTTGCATCTTGTTTAAGTCGTTGGTGGAGCGTGTGTGGTTTACCGGCACACTAACTTGGATTTAACAAGGAATGCAAAGGGTGACTTAAGGTTTTTCATGAGGTCGGATCGAGCGCGTGTGGTTTACCGGCACAACGATTAAGTGAAAAACATTAAGGGTACCAAGTAATTTGCATGGTTACTTCTCACCTTGTTTTGTAATCCTCGGTATCCCAGTTACAAAACATGAAGGGCACACTCGAGATTGAAACATGCCATTGAAAAGTTCAATGAATCTCAAAGAATCTAGGAATTTCTAAAAACCAAATAAAAACCTAATAATTCATGTTTCGTTTTCATGGTGGAAATTGGTGAATCATCATTCACCTACCTTTCAAATATGTTATAAATAGGATTACGGCATCCCTCTTCTAGGTTATAACTGTTGGGTTTTGAGCATTCTAACACTTCCTAATGAGTCATTGTGAAAACTCGATGCCCACAATGACACGAGTAACTCAATATATATAGGAAAGAAATACATTTACAACCCCTCAACTTAATAAATACTTATATAGTTTTCACAAAGTTTTAAATAAGTCTAATATCCCCCCTCAAGCGAAACTGGTGGAGGTCCGAGACGGAGCATGTGGCGAAATTGCTCGAATTGGTATCGAGGGAGACTCTTCGTGAAGTTGTCCGCAACCAGAAGCTTGGTCGGCACAAACATGGTGAGGAGTTTTCCCGATGTAACGAGTTCATGAACAAAATGATAATCCAGATCAATATGCTTGGCGCGCTTATGAGAAACTAGGTTCTGAGTGACAAACAGAGCTCTCTGATTATCACACAGAATGGTTGGACGACCAGTTGGCAGGGCATGAAGCTCACTTAGCAAATGAGTGATCCAAATTAGTTCAGTAGTAGTGTTGGCCATGGCTCGATATTTAGACTCACAGCTGGAGCGAGAGACCATCGATTTCTTTTTGGCACTCCAGGACACAAGATTACCCCCCAGGAAGATCGAGTACCCATACGTGGATCAACGAGTGTCGAGGCAACGGGCCCAATCAGCATCAGAATACCCCACCAAGTTTGTGAGCTTGGGCCTGGAAAACGTGAGTCCAAAGGACAAAGTGCCTTTGACGTATCGAATAAGACGTTTGACGGTCTTGATTCATACCTACTTCCGACATATGACCAACTGTGGAGGTTTGAATAATATGGTATACCAAACATAATTATTCTGTAGTCAAAACATGCAAACGAAATATAGTAAACGGTCGACAAGAGATAGCAACACTTTATTCATAAATAAAACACCTTTTATTCATCATCTAATGTCAATTACACTTTACAAATTTCATAATTTATCTAACTACTAAAACTTGTATCATCCTCCAGCCCTATGCTCCGAGCATGCTGGAGATGCTTAACCATACTCAGTCCCTTCGTGAGGGGATCTACTGGGTTCTCATCCGATGATACCCTCTTTGCCATGAGGATTCCTTCTTCTATGCGATGTCTGATAAAATGATATTTTCTGTCGATGTGCCTGGATCTCCCGTGATCCCTTGATTCCTTGGCTAAGGCAACCGCACTTTCACTATCACAGAAAATTTCCATGGGCTCCTTTATAGCTGGTACAACTCCAAGGTCTCCAATGAAGTTCTTTAGCCATATTGTCTCCTTTGCTGCGTAGCTCGCTGCTATATACTCTGATTCACAAGTGGAATCAGCCACTGTCTCCTGCTTGGAACTCTTCCAAGTGATTGCTCCTCCGTTTAAGGTAAAGACCCAGCCCGACTGAGAGCGGAAATTATCCCTATCAGTCTGGAAGCTAGCATCACTATACCCTACAACTCTCAAATCATCACCCCCGCCGAGGGTAACGACCCAGTCCTTAGTCCTCTGTAGGTACTTGAGGATATTCTTTACCGCAGTCCAGTGTGCCTTGCCAGGATTCCCCTGATACCTGCTAACCATGCTCAAGGCAAAGGCTACATCAGGTCGAGTACACGTCCTAGCATACATGATCGAGCCTACTGCCGAAGCATAAGGTACTTGACTCATTTCTAATATCTCATCCTTGGTACTTGGGCTTTGTGTCTTACTCAATCTGGCGTTACTCTGGATGGGTAACTCTCCTTCTTGGAGTTCTGCATGCTGAATCTCTTCAACACCTTGTCCAAGTATGTACTTTGACTAAGTCCAATTAGTCTTTTACTCCGGTTTCTCAAAATCCTTATCCCTAGAATATATGCAGCTTCTCCTAGGTCCTTCATAGAGAAACACTTCCCAAGCCAGGACTTAACTTCCTACAGAGTTGGGATGTCATTTCCTATGAGTAGTATATCATCCACATACAATACCAAAAAGCTAACTATACTCCCACTAGATTTGACATAAACACAAGATTCATCCTCTCTCCTAGAAAATCCAAATTCGTTGACCTTTTCATCAAAGCAAATATTCCATCTGCGAGGTGCTTGCTTTAATCCATAAATGGATTTATCAAGCTTACACACTCTATTTGGGTACTCGTTGCTGACAAAACCTTCTGGCTGACTCATGTAAACATCATCAGTCAACTTTGCATTAAGGAAAGCGGTTTTGACATCCATTTGCCATATTTCATAGTCATGAAATGCAGCTATGGCTAACATAACCCTAATAGACTTAATCTTGGCTACTGGAGAAAAGGTCTCATCATAGTCCACTCCTAGAATTTGAGAGAAGCCCTTTGCAACCAGTCGAGCCTTATAAGTGTGTACATTACCATCCATGTCGGTCTTTTTCTTGAAGATCCATTTTCACCCTACAGTCTTACGACCTGGTACATTGTCAACCAAGTTCCAAACTTGATTGTCATACATGGATTGTATCTCGCTATCCATAGCCTCTTTCCATTCCTCGTAGCTATTAGGTTCATCCAGACCTACTAGTGTCTCATCACTAATAAGTGTCTCACCTTCCACAGTAATATGGAAACCATAGTAATGCTTAGGTGCATTCCTAACTCTCATGGAACGCCTCAGAGGTACAGATTCATCAATTGGCTCAACATGAGTTTCCTCCTCAAGTTGTGGTCAAGGGTTTGAAGTTCCTTCACCACTCTACTCTTGAAGTTCTTCAAGGTCAATTTTCCTCCCACTATCTCCTTGGCTTATAAATTCTCTCTCTCGAAAGACTCCTGTTCTTGCTACAATGACCACATTATCACTAGGTCTATAGAAGAGGTAACCAAAGCATCTTTGTGGGTAGCCAATGAAAATACACCTCTCGCTTCGGGGTTCTAGCTTATCATGAGAGTTGCGCCTAACAAAATCCTCGCAACCCCAAATCTTGATGTGGTCTAGTTTAGGTACTTTACCAGTCCACATCTCGTGAGGAGTTTTGGCAACTTTCTTTGTAGGGACTAGATTAAGAATTTGGGCGGCAGTCTCTAAGGCATACCCCCAGAATGAGATTGGTAGCGAAGCTCGACTCATCATAGAACAAACCATATCCAATAAGGTTCAATTACGCCTCTCAGCCATACCATTCAACTGCGGTTTCCTGGGAGGTGTCAATTGTGAGACAATCCCACATTCCCAAAGATTGTCGAGGAACTCTGAACTAAGATACTCACCACCTCGATCGGATCGAAGCATCTTAATGTTCCTACCCAACTGATTATGTAGACATATCCATATCTACTGTAATCATCAGTAAAAGTCAAATAATAACGATTAGCATCCCTTGTGGCATATTTGAATGGTTCACACACATCCGTGTGTACAAGGTCCAACAAACCTTCACCCCTCTCACAAGAACATGTGAAAGGTGACTTTGTCATTTTTCCAAGTAAGCATGATTCGCAACTATCATCAGACTTTAGGTCAAATGACTCCAAGACTCCATCCTTTTGGAGTTGGCCTATGCGTTTCTTTCTTATATGTCCAAGACGACAACGCCATAATGATGCTTTATCCAAGTTATTATTATTAACAGAATCAATACATAGTACATTATTTCTTAAGTTATCAACCACAGATACTGTTTCATACACTCCATCACAAGGTAATGCTTTAAAATAAAGAACATTATTAAAGAAAGCATTAATCGAACCAACTTCATTATCAAATGAAAAGGTGAAACCTTGTTTATACAATGCATGAAAGGAAACAATATTTCTTGCCATTTCTGACGAATAACAACACTTATTCAAATCTAAACTAAACCCACTACTTAGCGATAAAGTATAAACTCCAATCTTGGTGACAGGTGAAGCTTTCCTGTTTCCCATGATCAAGCTTATTCTTCCTTGCTCCACATTCTCACTTCTTCTTAGTCCCTGTAAATCAGAACATATATGAATACCAGAACCGGTATCAAGGAACCAAGAATTAGAATGGGGTGAGTTATTAGATAAGATAGTGTAAATACCTACATGGTTGGGTTTAACTTTCCCATCCTTCACATCTTTCTGGTACTTTGGGGAGTTCCGCTTCCAATGTGCCTTTTCATGGCAATAGAAGCATTCAGCCTCTTTTGGGTCAGAAGAAG
This sequence comes from Lactuca serriola, assembly GCF_051521515.1. Classification (NCBI taxonomy): domain Eukaryota; kingdom Viridiplantae; phylum Streptophyta; class Magnoliopsida; order Asterales; family Asteraceae; genus Lactuca; species Lactuca serriola. The sequence continues at coordinate 252,076,016 of NC_136410.1, read as the reverse complement.
GAGTGATGAAACCTTTCTTGGTTCCACTTGAAGAAGATCCATCAAGGGTCCTAACCTTGGTACCCTTCGAAGAAGTTTTTCTCTTCTTCACTCGTCCTTTCCCGATTGCCAAGACAGGGGCGGAGTTCGTAGGAGTAGGAGTAGTAACAACCGCCTTACCCTTAACACCACTTTCCGCAGTCATGGAGGAGATGATTTCATACCTCTCCTGACGTGCACTTTGATGGTATCTTTCCATCAAATCTTGGTGCATTTCAAAAGGGTAGTAGTCCTCGTAGGACTTTTGTGTTGGGTTTTGAGCATTCTAACACTCCTATGGTGTACATGCAACCCTATAAACCTTGGATCTATGTTTTCTCTATTATACATGTAAATAACAACATTCCAAGGCTTTAATCCAAACTAGCATATTATGAAGTTCTTACACTACAAAGTACTAGTTAGATGACATACCTTTTGATGTAGCTTGATATCTTCAAGATTTAAGAGCTTAGCCCCAATAGTGTGGAATCCTCAAATGGAATCACAAATCACCATAACACCTTGGAAGACTTTAGAGAATATGAATACTTGGTTCTCTCTAGCGGAATCAGCTAGCCCTTCTTATTGTACCACACTAGTGCCAATTTTACCAAGGACATCTTAATATAGTATGGAGACTAGGGTTAAACCCATGACCTTTCATTTGATATTATCCATGGGTTAAACACTCCATGGACTATCCATGAAAGCTTAGCCCTACCTAAATGAACTTGGCCCATTCCATATATATAAGAGTCCATATTTAATTAGTTCATTTTGATCACTTAATTAATTCTAAATTAAGTATTGATCAATACTAATTAAATAATATGATTCCATATTAATATATTAGAACTTATAATATATTAATATAAATCATAAATATACTATCCTCAAAAGACTATCCATATAAATTGTGTCGGTGAAGTGCAACCTAAATGGACCATGCCGGGTCGGGTTAAGTACATACCAAATATAGTTATAGACTTAGACATTAATCAAACAGTCTCCCACTTGGATAAGTCTAAAACTACTATTGAGTATGACTTCAAAAACTAACTGACAATCGTATCTCTTAAAGCCTCTGTCGAACTCTGATCTTGTCAATGAACTTGTCCATTAGATAAGGGATCATATATTCCTCCATTTTAGATATCATAAGGACTGAGACATGGATTATAGTCATTCTCTCTGTCCATTTGTTGTTTCCCGATTTCCGATTCATGATGACTGACTAATTGAACAAATCAAATCAGCCCTGGCTTGGTCAAGCACTCACATGTGTCATCATTAAATCATCGAGGAGCCCATTGATATCGCTTTTATCCCGAAGGTAAAAGGAATGGACAAAATTCGACTCATATAGCTTGTTCTGATACTTGTTGAATCATACACAAAGGCACATTTTATAACACCGAGTTACCGAATGCGTTTTCGTGCAATCAATGTACAACCAACTCATAGTAACAACTCATATCTCTAGGTTTGAAGAATATAAGATATTATTGTCTCATGATCACTCGTGTAAAATCCATGAAGTGATTCCAATGAGCGCCGGTTGAATCCAATACTCAAAACTTATGAGCACTCATGAGCGTTGTAGCCCTTTGTCCAACATCTTAGACCTCTACAAGCCAACCCATGACAGTCTTGATTCTTATCTACTTCCAACATATGACCAACTGTGGATGGTTTGAATAACTTAGTCATTCCGAAAGAATAACCTAGTTTATTCTGGAAGTCAAAACATGCAAAGTGAAACACAAGAATAAATGAATCAGATATGGTATCAAATCCTATGAATCTAAATAAACACTTTTATTTATCACCATATTGATTACTCATTATTCATTGTTTCGGTTTTATCAACTTTATACTTGAATTAAAACACTAGTTGTACCATCCTCCAAGCATGTACACTATGTTTTCTAAGCACTAGTCATGCCACAGACCAAGTATGCATACTATGTTTGTCTATGATCTTTACTTTGCGAAATAGACCAGTTGAACATAACTACAATGATTCTCATTTCACAATCCCAATTCCTTACTGCAAATGCAAGAATTCCAAATTCATGCCATTTACTGAAATCTGTTAGATTCTAAACTTATATGCATTGATCCTCTTGTAATGATTATGCACAAATTCACAAAGACTTGGCAACAATCATTATAGAGTATTCCTACGGAGATCAACTCCTTGGAAACATCCTTCTTGCATTAAGTTTCCTAATCTTACAAAGATTAAACAATTTCTAACTTTGAAACATTTCCAGATTCAATTTCGACTATCACTTCCGAACAAGAGTTGCCTCTCTTCAGACTATGTCAATATGGTCCAACACTATACTTCCAACTGTCCTTGAGCAACCAATCCTTGGTAAACCCTAGATTGTCCTCAACAATTGCTTAATCATTTTAGTCATATCCAATTCTAGACCTTTTCCCTTCTTAATGCCCCAGTCATTTGGCAAATTTTAGAAAGGATGAATATAGCACATGTAATCGATCCTATATCCGAAGCATATGGGACACGATTAATGGACCCATATAGAGAATTTCCTTATATATATATATATATATATATATATATGTATATATATATCCTTGACTAAATGATTAAAACCTCACGATCTAAGCTTATAGATTTGAGATCAAGTATAATTTCCTCTCCCTTAATTATAGCAAAACAACATTGTCCCAATTGAAACCTTTTGTTTTCTATAATTAACATTGCTAACTTGCAATCTTTATCATAATTATCATGCTCCCACTAACATGATGATTAATAGCATAACACTTATGCTCCCTCTAGTTTTGACATGTACCCAGAAATCCACTGGACTTCTAGAAATCAATACTTTATTGACTTTCTTACCAATGTTCAGATTTCTGATACTAGATTGCCTTGATAAGACTTTATCAAAATCATACACCTCTCTTAGATAGCTCACAAGTGTGTCTAAACAATTTCAGAACTATGAAAAGGGATGCCGTAATCATAGTCTAAATTGTTTAGACCTTTTGCCATTTCTCATAAGTCAATGTTAGTGTGCCGGTTAACCACGCACGCTCCACTAACGACTTTGAGAACTGCAAATATCACAATTGCTATCTACTTAAAATCTACTTAGTGAAAGAGTTTCCTTACCATCATTTTCATGAATCGAAGAGAAACCTTATGACACTTAGATTTTATGGTGTAAGTGTTCCTATCCATGTGAATTTGTCAAAACCATAATCACAGGACTAGGTTGGTGACAAATCCTAACTCATATGGATTGAACTTGTGCAATCTTAACTTCTTGCCACCTGGCAGCTCAAGGGCCTGCCATAGCCTCCAAGTTGTTTTGCAACCAATTGAAAACTCTAAGAACTCATATGCAAAGCCAACTTTAACTGGAATGGGCACAAAAATGTCAACACGATAGGTTATAAACCTCTAGTTGTGTGCGAGTGATGAAACACGGTTTTTTTTTTGTTCTTGATTACTTCTTGAAACCATTTCAGGATCTTTTAGAGTCCCACTGTCTCCTTGACCTATAAGACTTTCTTGTCAAATATTCAAGAGATAGTGTGGATTCTAATCAAGACAGACACTTCACACAATTGGCCTTAGTTGGTCTTTGTTTTATCCAAAACATCACAACTTACCAATTTCAAATGTACAAGAGTAGAAAACTTTTACTCTTACATTTGACAAGTGTTTTAAACCTTCTTTAAGACATGTCACTCAAGTTACAATCTTGGAGTATGACTCTAAGAATTGTTTTTTGGAACGAAGTATGAATCATCTTCTTGATTTAACCACTTCAACATTTCATAGCTCCTCTTCTTAGCTATAAGAAGGCACTTAGAGGATGAATTGTGATAAGGTCTCTAAATCAGTAAGATGATCATAAAAACTGATACTAAAGTACTTTCCCATCTTTTTAGATTTGAGAAACGTTTATCCTTCTGCCTAATTTGATTCTTCTTATTCGCTCTGCCTTACACTGGAACCTTTTCCAATGTCTCAGAATTACACTTAAGCTTGTAAGTATAACCACATTTACTGAGCTTTAGTAAATTATGACGAATAATCTTATCGATCTTTTGTGGTGGACTTGACCAGTGCACCAGAATGTGTACTCGATCCCTTAGTCCTTAACTTGACTCACGCATCCATGTGAACAAGTAATTTGTCTTAATTGTCCAATACTTGAAAGTTCTCATTCATCAAGCTATACAACTTGCATGATTCCAAGTTCCGGTCCAATTGAAACTTGGGTGATGAGAATCTTTCATTATTTGGTAAATTTAGACATTACCACAAATGAAAGAATCAATTTCATAATTCCACTCTTGCTATTAATGGAATCATATAAGCAACAAATTTTTCCTCAAATGTCATTGTAAGGATATTTTTAAAATAAATAAAATCATCATTTTTTCTTTTATTTTAAAAACTTTGCGAAAAAACTATCCTTAGAATGCATATGAAAACTTGTTGTTATCTATTCCTAAGAAATATCTCATAACTCCTAAGAAGTAGCTCAAGAATCCAATCTTCAAACTATGCGATAGAAATCCATCTACGCGATCAGATTCAGCATATTCTTTCTTTAAGTTTCTTTACTTTTCTTTGATTCTTAAAACATCACCATGTGACCCAGTCACATCATGAATCAAGAATTTCAGAATAGAAACTTAGCAGAGTTAGATAGTGGACTTTACCTGAAGTAGAGTCAAACTTATTGACTATAACACCCTTAAGTAAATTGGCAGATTCGCAACCAATGCCCCTTCCTTTGGCAATATAACCATATGGACCCTTTGGTAATGGTACACGGGACTATCACAGACTTAGCTTTTCTCTTTACCATTTGGTCAACCCAGTTGACTATGACCGATCCCTTTCCACTGGGAATAGAGAGCTTTACTGGATATCCAATGTTATCATTGTCAATTTCCATAAAGTTTTAGGAAGATGATCTTAGTAAATAGATAAGATCATTAAGGGTCTTGTCATAGTCTGTTTCATAGGAGTTCCAAAGAAACTCACTATGTGACTTAGAAAGTGATTGAACCACTAAATTTCTTAAGACTTTGACACCCAACTCTCCCGGCTTGTCAGCATGTGACTTCATCTCCAAGATGTGATCACACCTAGACCTTGCCTTGCCAATAGGGCTTGAGTGACCTTGAACTTGTGGGTTAGGGAGAATAATTGAAGGAGGTGGAGGAAGTGAAGTTCCAAGATATTTGGGAAGATCATAGATGTCTGAACTTGACATCTTTTGGGATATATTCAAGATAGTTGATTTAAAGTCCTTAATATAACACCCAATATGAAATATTAATGCTAGAACCCAACAAACTATTTGATAACTTGCAAGAGGGATATCGTAATCCAAGCTATACAATATTTGAAGGTATGTGAATGACGATTCACCAATTTCCACCATGAAAAATGAAATAATTAATTAGGTTTTAATTGGATTTGAAATTCCTAGATCTTTGAGATTCATTGAACAGTTCAATGGGATGTTTCAATCTCGAGTGTGCCCTTCAGGTTTTGTGACTGGGACGCCGAGGATCACAAAACAAGGTGTGAAGTAACCATGCAAATTACTTGGTACCCTTAAGTGTTTACCCCTCAATCGATGTGCCGGTTAACTACACACGCTCCATCGATACTATGATAAACATTAAGTTACCCTTTTCCTACCTTGTTAAATACGAGTTAGTGTGCCGGTTAACCACACACGCTCCACTAACCGACTTAAACAAAGTGCAAAGTGTAATTTCATGGATCTTCACCTTATTCACATTTTCATAAGTAACTAAGATTGGGTATTAGAATTTAGTTACTTAGTATTTATCATTAATAATTTTAATGAAGGGAGAATTATAGTCCTGTCAAACCCGTTCGGCTAACGACCCTCCACCAGTCAAGGAAGCGGTGGGTGAGAGTGGACACCCATTAAACTGCCATTTTATAGGCAGTAACCTTATACCCCCCTTATAGACCGACTTCGTGAATAAGGCCTACTAACGGTAAGACTGACTTTACTCTTATACATATATATATATATATATATATATATATATATATATATATATATATATATATATATTATTAACTTATAATATTATAAAGTATAAGGGTTGAATTTTAACTTTTAAAATTCTTAGGGCTAACTTGGAATTAAAGTATTCATAAGTGAAAACTTTTCAAATTCCAAAACTTAAGGGCAAGTTTTGAAACTATTCAAAATTAATTAATTCCATAACTTATGTGTTTAAAGTAGTTTTAATCCAAAAACTCTTCAAGTTCCATAACTGGAGGACAAGTTATGGAAGACTTTAAACTAATAAAAGAATTAACTTTTCTTTATTTTATAACTTATGGAATTAATTAAGGTTACACTTTTTTTATTATTATTGAATGAAGAGACTCTTGGTTCTCCATAACTTGAGGACAAGTTATGGAGTCATAAAACCATTTAATAAGGAAAGACTCTTCATTTTTTGTAACATAAGGCATTTTTTATGAGTTTTTAAGATTCATAAATGTGACTTTTCATATAACTTGAGGACAAGTTACAAAAACACATTTTATGAACAACTTTTAGATTAAATTGGATTGAAAACTATTAACACATATTTTTCATTAATCTAAAAAATAACTCATAAAACAAGGTAACACAAAAAAAACTTTTGGATTCCATAACTTATGGAGTTTAATGTTTCTTTTATGATGAAACTTTTCATGTTCCATAACTTAAGAACAAGTTATGGAATTCTTTAAAACATTAAGACCAAGTTTTGTAACTCCATAAAAAACTTTGAATCAATTTTTTTTAAAACCTTTTCATATCCATAACTTATGGAGGTTTCACAAAACTCTTTAGATCAAACTTTTAAAACTAATAAAATAATCATATAATTTTATCTTTTACTAAATTTGACCTAATCCAACTCATATAGAAAATTATTCAAATATTACAAATAATTAGTTTTTCACAAAAACAAGTAATTATATTAAAATTTGACAAACGTCTTGTTTTTTTTTTCCTTTTTTTTCATCTTTGAAAATAAAACAATTGCATTAATATAACAGAAAACAACCCATGGCTCTGATACCACTGTTGGGTTTTGAGCATTCTAACACTCCTATGGTGTACGTGCAACCCTATAAACCTTGGATCTATGTTTTCTCTATTATACATGCAACTAAGAACTTTCCATTCCTAACTAGCATATTATGAAGTTCTTATACTACAAAGTACTAGTTAGATGACATACCTTTTCATGTAGCTTGATATCTTCAAGCTTTAAGAGCTTAGCCCCAATAGTGTGGAAGCCTCAAATGGAATCACAAATCACCATAACACCTTGGAAGACTTTAAAGAATATGAATATTTGGTTCTCTCTAGTGGAATCAGCTAGCCCTTCTTAGTGTACCACACTAGTGCCAATTTCACCAACCAAGGACATCTTTATATAGTATGGAGACTAGGGTTAAACCCATGACCTTTCATTTCATATGATCCATGGGTGAAACACTCCATGGACTATCGATGAAAGCTTAGCCAACCTAAATGAACTTGGCCCATTCCTTATATATAAGATTCCATATTTAATTAGTTCATTTTGATCACTTAATTAATTCTAAATTAAGTCTTTATCAATACTAATTAAATAATATGATTCCATATTAATATATTAGAACTTATAATATATTAACATAAATCATAAATATACTATTCTCAAAAGACTATCCATATAAATTGTGTCGGTGAAGTGCAACCCAAATGGACCATGCCGGGTCGGGTCAAGTAAATACCAAATATAGTTATGGACTTAGACATTAATCCAACATTTTGGAGTTCGGTTGTCATAGTGGCCATCATGATGCATGCCACCTTGGTGGCATCCCTTTCATGTGCCCTAAAGTCAGCAATTTCTTGAGGAGTAGCAACTGTCTCATCAATCTCCTTAAGCTCCTTATCGGGGACATATTCTTTGTCCTCGTAGCGGGTAATCATTCGGATGTTTCTGATCCATTCATTAAAGTTGGATCCATCAAAAGTGAATTTCCCACACAAGTTCATAAGAGAAAAGGAGCCATTAGGATTAGAGCCAAAAGCAGCAGTGTTTGCAGACATCTGAAGAGAAGAAAAGTTTAGTTTAGAAATAGAGATAGTCCTTAATAAAACACCCAAATGTAGTATTAAGGCTAGGACCCAATCACAATATATTATACTTAGAAGAGGTATGTCGTAATCTAAGTAATAACATATTTGAAAGGTAGGTGAATGACGATTCACCAATTTCCACCAATGTTGAAATATTAAAATATTTAATTTGGCTCTTAGAAACTCCTAGATTCTTTTGAGATTCAATGAACTTTTCAAAGGCATGTTTCAATCTCAAGTGTGCCCTCCAAGTTTTGTGACTGGGATATCGAGGATCACAAAACGAGGTGTGAAGTAACCATGCAAATTACTTGGTATCCTTAATAAATTACCCCTCAATCGATGTGCCGGTTAACCACACACGCTCCATCGATACTATGATAAATATTAAGTCACCCTTTACCTACCTTGTTAAGTCCAAGTTAGTGTGCCGGTTAACCACACACGCTCCACTAACGACTTATACAAAGTGTAAAGTGTAATTTCATGGATTAGCACCTTATTCACATTTTTCCTAAAGTAACTATGATTGGGAATTTAATAAAACATTTAGTTACTTTATAATATTCATCATACTTTTAATGAGAATTTATAAGTCCTTGTCTTACCCGTTCGGCTAACGACCCTCCACCTGACAAGCAAGCAGTCGGTGAGAGTGGACACCCATTAAGTTGCCATTTTATAGGCAACAACCTTATACCCACCTTATAGACCGACTTCGTGAATGAGGCATACTAGCGATAAGAAGACTTTAATCTTATACATATATATATTATTCTTAACTTATAATATTATAAGTATATGGGTTGAATTTTAACTTTTAAAATTCTAAGGGTTGGAACTAATGTTTTAATCAAGACCTTACTTGTTACAAAAGTTGACGGCAAGTTTCGTAAACTTTCAAAACTTTTCATTTCTTGTAACTTATGAGTTTATTAGGGTATTAAAAATGAATACTCTTCATTTTTATAACCCATGTGTTATTTTAATGGTTTTTAAACAAAGTGACTTTTGGTTTTCCATAACTTGAGGACAAGTTATGGACTCCATTAAAACACATAATGATGAAGAATTAATCTACCACATAGGTTACAAATAATTCCTATGATCATCTAAACATCATAAGATCAAGAACATGAATATAAACACTTTCATGAATCAAAAATTACACTTAAACTTTGTAATTTTGATAACTAGTTGTTGTAAATGGATTAGCAAAGACATTACACCATCTAAAACAAGTTTTCAAGTACAAAAACAGTTTAGACTAATGTTTCTAGTCCATTTCCAGCAACTAAAGTCGAAAATCTGCATTTTGAGGATCCTACTCGTCGAGTGCATGAACCTACTCGGCGAGTAGGTTGAAGATTCACATGAACTCGACAAGTCCCCCCATGGACTCGGCGAGTTCATCAGTCAGATTGCAAAACTATCGGCTTTTTCAACTATTTAGCACAAATAACAAACAAACAAGCCTAGGCTCTGATACCACTGTTGGGTTTTGAGGATTCTAACACTTCCTAAGTGTACATGCAACCCTAATAACCATGGATCTATGTTTGTCTAGTTATCATGCAAAGTTGTTTTCCAAGGCTATGATCCTATCTAGCATACATGGGGAACAATTCTTAACTTCAATAATAGATAGAATTACATACCTTGTTGTTGTAGTGTTCCTTGAAACCTTCTGAGCCTAGCACCTTAAGTGTGATGCCTCAAATGCTTCACACAACACCAAATGCAAAGTATAAACTTGAGAGAATACTTTAACACACTCAAAATCGGCCAAGCCCTCTTGTTTCACTTGTGTATCACTAGTGTGTCCGATTTTGGGGAGAGACATGGTCCTTATATTGTGTGTTGCATTAGGTAAAACACTAATGTAACATCACTCTTCATTTCTCAATCCATGGGTTAACTCCATGGAGCATCCATGGAGCATCCTATGGGTGGAACCCAACTTGATAATCTATGGAGCCTTTTAGCCCACTATATAGGATATGGAAGATTTACATAATCTACCCATATATTTAATTAGTTATTCTTTTGATCACTTAATTAATTCTAAATTAATTCTTGATCAAAACTAATTAAATAATATTATTAATATATTAGAACCTATAATATATTAATAAACCATATGTGTTATTTCTCTCATTTAGTTTATCCAATTGCATGGTGCCATGCAACCCAAATGGACCATGCCGGGTCGGGTCAAGTATTTACCAGAAATAGTTATGGACATAGACACCTTATCCAACAATAATATATTGTGATTGGATCCTAGCCTTAATATTACATTTGGGAGTCTTATTATGGACTATGCCTATATCTAAACTAAACTTACATTCTTGTTTTCAGATGTCTTCCAACAATGCTACTCCTGGCTGAAACCCTACTGGCTCCTTCTCTCTCATGATCCTTTGTGGGAGAGTCATCTTTAATTGATCCAACTTCACTGACTGGATCAGAAACATCAGGATGGTCACTCGTTACGAGAACAAGGAATATGGTCTTGACAAACAGCTCAAGGTGCCTGAGCCAACTGGTACTCTTGAGGAGTTAGCTGAATATGAGGCACACGAAAGAGATGCTACCAAAGTGGCATGCATCATGATGGCCACCATGATAGCCGAGCTCCAAAAGTCCTATGAGGACTACTATCCTTTTGAGATGCACCATGATTTGATGGACCGCTACCATCAGAGTGCTCGTCAATAGCGATATGAAATCATCTCCTCTATGATCACAACCCGAATGAAAGATGGCGAACCCATCACAAGCCACACGTAGAAAATGCAAAGGTATGTGGATCAATTGATGAAGTTGAATGTGAACTTCCTTGAGGAGTTAGCAATAGATATTATTTTTCACTCCTTAACTTCGTGTTATGATCAATTCCGCATGACATATCAGATGAATAAGGAGGAAGTTACACTTAGCAAACTTCAGGGACTCCTAAAGACCGCAGAATCAGGTCTTAAAGGTAAGTCGGTAGTGACCACTCCTGCTACTACTCCAAACTCAGCACCTGTCCTGGCAATCAGGAAAGGTAGAGGGAAGAAGAGAAAGAAACCTTCGAAGGGTACCAAGGGTAAAACTCTTGATAGATCCTCTTCTAGCGGAACCAAGAAAGGTTTCATTACACCTTCTTCTGATTCCAAAGAGGCTGAATGCTTCTATTGCCACGAAAAGGCGCACTGGAAGCGTAACTGTCCAAAGTACAAGCAAGATTTGAAGGATGGGAAAGTTAAACCCAACCATGCAGGTATTTACACTATCTCATCTAATAATTCACTCTATTCTAACTCTTGGGTCCTTGATACCGGTTGCGATATTCATATTTGTTCTGAATTGCAGGGACTAAGAAGAAGTGAGAATGTGGAGCATGGAAAGATAAACTTGATCATGGGGAATAGGAAAGTTTCACCTGTCACCAAGATTGGAGTTTATACTTTGTTGCTTAGTAGCGGATTTACGTTAGATTTGAATAAATGTTGTTATTCGCCAGAAATGGCAGGAAATGTTATTTCCTTTCATGCTTTGTATAAACAAGGTTTTACCTTTTCTTTTGATAATGAAATTGGTGGAATAAATGCTTTTTTTAATAATGCGTTTTATTTTAAAGCATTACCTTGTGATGGTGTGTATGAAGCTGTGTCTGTTGTAAAAAAGATAATAACTTGGATAAAGCATCATTATGGCATTGTTGTCTTAGACATATAAGCAAGAAACGCATAGGCCAACTCCAAAAGGATGGAGTCTTGGAGTCATTTGACCTAAAGTCAGATGATAGTTGTGAATCATCCTTACTTGGAAAAATAACAAAGTCATCCTTCACAGGTTCTTGTGAGAGGGGTGAAGCTTTGTTGGACTTTATACACACGGATGTGTGTGGACCCTTCAAACATGCCACAAGGGATGCTAATCGGTATTATGTGACTTTTACAGATGATTATAGTAGATATGTACATGTCTACTTAATCAATCAAAAGTCAGAGACTTTTTAAAGGTTTAAAGAGTTTAAACAAGAAGTCGAGAATCAATTGGGCGGGAACATTAAGATGCTTCGATCCAATCATGGTTGTGAGTATCTTAGTACTGAGTTCCTCGACTATCTAAGGGAATGTGGGATTGTCTCACAATTGACACCTCCCAGGACACCACAGTTGAATGGTGTAGCTGAGAGGCGTAATTGAACCTTGTTGGACATTGTTCGTTCCATGATGAGTCGAGCTATGCTACCAATCTCATTTTGGGGGTATGCCTTAGAGACTGCCACCCATATCTTTAATCTGGTTCCTACAAAGAAGGTTACCAAAACACCTCACGAGATGTGGACTGGAAAAGTTCCTAGTCTAGCCCACATCAAGGTTTGGGGTTGCGAGGCGTTCGTGAGACGTGAGACTCATGAAAAGATCGAACCTCGAAGCGAGAGGTGTATTTTCATCGGCTACCCACAAAAATCCTTTGGTTACCTCTTCTACAGACCTAGTGAGAATGTGGTCTTTGTAGCAAGGAGGGCTGTCTTTCGAGAGAGAGAGAGAGAGAGAGAGAGAGAGAGAGAGAGAGAGAGTTCATAAGCCAAGGAGACAGTGGGAGGCTAATTGACCTTGAAGAACTTCAAGATTCAAGTGGTGAAGGAACCTCAAACCCTAGCAGTCAACTTGAGGAGGAACCTCCTTTTGATCCAATTATACCTCCAGTTGTACCTCCGAGGCGTTCCACAAGGGTTAGGAATGTACCTGAGCATTACTATGGTTTTCATATTACTGCGGAAGGTGAGACACTTATTAGTGACGAGACAATAGTAGGTCTGGATGAACCTAACAGCTATGTGGAATCCATGGCAGGCCCCGAGTCTGCTAAATGGAAAGAGGCAATGGATAGCAAGATACAATCCATGTATGACAATCAGGTCTGGGACTTGGTTGACAATGTGCCAGGTCGTTAGACAGTTGGGTGCAAAAGTTATTGGATATAGTGTCTAAGTCCATAACTATATTTGGTATGTACTTGACCCGACCCGGCATGGTCCATTTGGGTTGCATGGCATTGCAATACTTGGATAGACTAAATGAGAGAATATGGCACTTATGATTATTAATATATTATAAGTTCTAATATATTGATAATAGTGTTATTTAATTAGTATTGATCAAGTATTAATCTAGTAAATATTTGATGATCAAAGTGAGACTGATTAAATATATAGGGTTGATTATGAGAATCATCAATTCTTTTATGGTGGATTAATGATCAATGGTTTATGGGTTATGGATGTAACCATTTGGAGCTCCATGGATAGTCCATGGGAGTTACAAACCCATGGGTCATGAGTAATGAAGAGTCATGACAATTATGGGTCTTCTTAATGAAACCCTAATTGTGACACCAGTATAAAAGGAACCCTTTGGCTAGCAAAATCGTGACCTAGTGTTACTAGGGAGGGCATAACCGATATTGAGTGCTAGAAGTATTCTCTCAAGTTATTCCAAGTTTTGTGGTGTTGTGTGTAGCATTTGAGGGACAACATTTGGGGTGCTAGGCTCATAAAGTCTTGAAGGAATCCAAGCAACATGAAGGTATGTATTTCTACTAGTCTTATATTTTATTTATTCCCCATGCCATGCTAGTTAGGAAATAACTTTGAAAAAGAAATTTGCATGTATATAGAGAAAAGATAGATTCAAGGTTATTATGGTTGCATGTACACTTAGGAAGTGTTAGAATGCTCAAACCCCATCAGTGGTATCAGAGCCAGGTTTGTTTTCTATATACTTGATGCAAAACTGCTTAAAAATCGAAAAATTTGCTCACTGACGACTAGACTCGCTGAGTTCATGGGGAGGACTCGCCGAGTCCATGAACAAATTCATCCTACTCGTCGAGTAGGATCATGCACTCGACGAGTAGGTGCGTGTTGGGCAGTCTTTTCGTGTTTTGTTGCTAGAAATGGATTAAAATCATTATCCCAATCTGTGTTGGACTTGTAAAATCTGTTTTTCAAAATGATTATGATTATGTTAACCCATTTTTGCATGACTTTTATCAATTTTCAAGTATTGTATATGTTAATATCATTCTTGAAATTGCTTGACATGAATTTGTGTTCTTATGAGTTTTTAGAAGATCATAGAAATTATGTGTAACCTCCAAGTATGTTTAATTCAAGATCTTAATGGCATTGATGGTGTCCATAACTTGTCCTCAGGTTATGGATAACCAAAAGTCACTTCTTAAAAAGTTTTCATTAACGAATAGTAGGTTTCATAAAATGAAGAGTTTTCAACTTTATGAACCATTAAAACTCATAAGTTACAAATTTGAAGAGTCTTGAAATAGTTTCAAAACATGCCCTCAAGTTTTGGAATTTGTAAAGTCTTACACTTCAATTCCAAATTAAACTTTTGTTTAAAAAGGTTAAAAATTCAAACTTTATGGATTTCATTAAATTAATTAAAGTGTTTAATTAAAAGAGTTAATAATTCCATAAAGACATGGTTTAAGTTTAATTAAATTAAGAGTATAGTTTAATTAATAGATTAAACCACCAAGTACTTTAAATGTTTAAAATACACCCTTATACTATTATTATAATTTTATTATATAGATATGTATAAGAATAAGTCATTCTAACCATTAGTAGGCCTCATTCACGAAGCCGGTCTATAAGGGGGGTATAAGGTTGTTGCCTATAAAATGGTGACTTAATGGATGTCCACTCTCACCCACCGCTTCCTTGATCGGTGAAGGGTCGTTAGCCGAACGGGTAGGATACGACTTTAAATACTCATTAAAGTATAATGAATTATAAAGTAACTATACATTATAAATTCCCAATCTTAGTTACTTTAGGAAAATTTGAAATTGGTGCTAGCCCATAAAATTACACTTTGTACCTTACCAAGTCGTTAGTGGAGCGTGTGTGGTTAACCGACACACTAACATGGACTAGTAAGAGTGGCAAAGGGTAACTTGACTTTATTATAGATCGGTGGAGCGTGTGTGGTTTACCGGAACATCGATTAGGTAATATTGTTGAGGGTACCAAGTCAATTTGTATGGTTATTCACACCTTGTTTGTGATCTTCGGCATCCCAGTCAAAAACTTGAGACGGCACATTTGAGATTCAAACATGCCATTGAAATGTTCAATGTATCTCAAAGGATCTAGGAGTTTCAAATACAATTAAAACTTAATTATATTTCGTTTTTCATGGTGGAAATTGGTAAATCGTCATTTACCTACCTTTAACTATTTTATAATTTGGATTACGACATCCCTCTTCCAGTTATAAGTAGGTTATTGGGTCCTAGCCTTAATATTTCATATTGGGTGTTATATTAAGGACTTTAAATCAACTAACTTGAATTTCTCCCATTATAGATGTCTAGCTTAGACAGCTATGGTCTTCCCAAATCTTTAGGAAGAAGCTTCCTAATGAAGATGATATCCCAAATGGAAAACAAGGTGAAAAGATCAATCTCTTTGTTGTGCATTAGTGGGACTGAAAATCATACGTCACTTGCTTCACCTACTCCAATAAATCTCCCTATCCCCCAAGTTTCAAGACCTGATAAGTTCTAAGTCACTCAATCCCTATTGGAAAACAAAGTCTATATGTGCTTAGGTCTTGGAGATTAATTCACATATTGACAAGTCGGGAGAGTCGGGTGTCGAAGTCTCAAGGTAGCTGGTTGTTGACTTGGTCACTCCCTGATGACAGGTCACGACATGACCCTTAATGATCTTACCTATTTGCTTGATGATGCTGAATCAGCAATGATTTGGAGCATTGGTAAAGCAAAATTTGATTGGAAGATCAACTTCCCAAACTTCCATGGACATTGACAATGGTAACATTAGAAGTCCAAAAAACCTTTATCTTGAAGTCATATTTGCAAATATAGTTATTAGACTTATCCAAGTGGGAGACTGTTGGATATAGTGTCTAAGTCCATAACTATATTTGGTATGTACTTGACCCGACCCGGCATGGTCCATTTGGGTTGCATGGCATTGTAATACTTTGATAGACTAAATGAGAGAATATGGCACTTATGATTATTAATATATTATAAGTTCAAATATATTGATAATAGTAATATTTAATTAGTATTGATCAAGTATTAATCTAGTAATAATTTGATGATCAAGGTGAGACTGATTAAATATATAGGGTTGATTATGAGAATCATTAATTCTTTTATGGTGGATTAATGATTAATGGTTTATGGGTTATGGATGTAACCATTTGGAGCTCCATGGATAGTCCATGGGAGTTACAAACCCATGGGTCATGAGTAATGAAGAGTCATGACAATTATGGGTCTTCTTAATGAAACCCTAATTGTGACACCAGTATAAAAGGAACCCTTTGGCTAGCAAAATCGTGACCTAGTGTTACTAGGGAGGGCATAACCGATATTGAGTGCTAGAAGTATTCTCTCAAGTTATTCCAAGTTTTGTGGTGTTGTGTGTAGCATTTGAGGGACAACATTTGGGGTGCTAGGCTCACAAAGTCTTGAAGGAATCCAAGCAACACGAAGGTATGTATTTCTACAAGTCTTATATTTTATTTATTCCCCATGCCATGCTAGTTAGGAAATAACCTTGAAAAAGAAATTTGCATGTATATAGAGAAAACATAGATTCAAGGTTATTAGTGTTGGATGTACACTTAGGAAGTGTTAGAATGCTCAAAACCCATTAGTGGTATCAGAGCCAGGATTGTTTTCTATATACTTCATGCAAAACTGCTTAAAAATCGAAAAATCTGCTCACTAACAACTGGACTCGCTGAGTTCATGGGGAGGACTCGCCGAGTCCATGAACAAATTCATCCTACTTGTCGAGTAGGATCATGCACTCGACGAGTAGGTGCGTGTTGGGTAGTCTTTTCGTGTTTTGTTGCTAGAAATGGATTAAAATGATTATCCCAATCTGTTTTAGACTTGTAAAATCTGTCTTTCAAAATGATTATGATTATGTTAACCCATTTTTGCATGACTTTTATCAATTTTCAAGTATTGTATATGTTAATATGATTCTTGAAATTGCTTGACATGAATTTGTGTTCTTATGAGTTCTTAGAAGATCATAGGAATTATTGTAACCTCCATGTATGTTTAATTCATGATCTTAATGGCATTGATGGTGTCCATAACTTGTGCTCAGGTTATGGATAACCAAAAGTCACTTCTTTAAAAGTTTTCATTAACGAATAGTAGGTTTCATAAAATGAAGAGTCTTCAACTTTATGAACCATTAAAACTCATAAGTTACAAATTTGAAGAGTCTCGAAATAGCTTCAAAACTTGCCCTCAAGTTTTGGAATTTATAAAGTCTTACACTTCAATTCCAAATTAAAATTTTGTTTAAAAAGGTTAAAAATTCAAACTTTATGGATTTCATTAAATTAATTAAAGTGTTTAATTAAAAGAGTTAATAATTCCATAAAGACATGGTTTAAGTTTAATTAAATTAAGAGTATAGTTTAATTAATAGATTAAACCACCAGGTACTTTAAATGTTTAAAATACACCCTTATACTATTATTATAATTTTATTATATAGATATGTATAAGAATAAGTTATTCTTACCATTAGTAGGCCTCATTCACGAAGCCGGTCTATAAGGGGGGTATAAGGTTGTTGCCTATAAAATGGTGACTTAATGGGTGTCCACTCTCACCCACCGCTTCCTTGATCGGTGGAGGGTCGTTAGCCGAACGGGTAGGATACGACTTTAAATACTCATTAAAAGTATAATGAATTATAAAGTAACTATACATTATAAATTCCCAATCTTAGTTACTTTAGGAAAATGTGAAATTGGTTCTAGCCCATAAAATTACACTTTGTACCGTACCAAGTCGTTAGTGGAGCGTGTGTGGTTAACCGGCACACTAACATGGACTAGTAAGAGTGACAAAGGGTAACATGACTTTATTATAGATCGGTGGAGCATGTGTGGTTAACCGACACATCGATTAGGTAATATTGGTTAGGGTACCAAGTCAAATTTGTATGGTTATTCACACATTGTTTGTGATCCTTGGCATCCCAGTCACAAACTTGAGAGGGCACATTTGAGATTCAAACAAGCCATTGAAAAGTTTAATATATCTCAAAGGATCTAGGAGTTTCAAATCCAATTAAAACTTAATTATATTTCGTTTTTCATGGTGGAAATTGGTAAATCGTCATTTACCTACCTTTAACTATTTTATAATTTGGATTACGACATCCCTCTTCCAGTTATAAGTAGGTTATTGGGTCCTAGCCTTAATATTTCATATTGGGTGTTATATTAAGGACTTTAAATCAACTAACTTGAATTTCTCCCATTATAGATGTCTAGTTTAGACAGCTATGGTCTTCCCAAATCTTTAGGAAGAAGCTTCCTAATGAAGATGATATCCCAAATGGCAACCAAGGTGAAAAGATCAATCCCTTTGTTGTGCATTAGTGGGACTGAAAATCATACGTCACTTCCTTCAGCTACTCCAATAAATCTCCATATCCCAGAAGTTTCAAGACCTGATAAGTTCTTAGTCACTCAATACCTATTGGCAAAGAAAGTCTATATGTGCTTAGGTCTTGGAGATTAAGTCACATATTGACAAGTCGGGAGTGTCAGCTGTCGAAGTCTCAAGGTAGCTGGCTGTTGACTTGGTCACTCCCTGATGACAGGTCACGACATGACCCTTAATGATCTTACCTATTTTTCTTGATGATGCCGAATTAACAATGATTTAGAGCATTGGTAAACCAAAATTTGATTAGAAGATCAACTTCCCAAACTTCCATGGACATTGACAATGGTAACATTAGAAGTCCAAAAAACCTTTATCTTCCCAATTGAAAGGGATTGGCCATAGTCAAATCGGTTGACCAAATGGTAAAGAGAAAGGCTAAGTCTGTGATAGTCCCGTGTACCGTTTCCAAAGAGTCCATATGTTTCTGTTGCCAAAGGAAGGGCATTAGTTGAGAAGCTGCCAAATTTACCTAAAAATCCATAAGGATAGTAAAGTCAAATGTTCGACTCTACTTTAGGTAAAGTCCATTATCTAGCTTTATTAGGTTTCTATTCTAAGATTCTTATTGCATGATGTGACTGTGTCACATATTGATGTTTAGGAATCAAAGAAGAGTGAAGAAACTTAAAGGAAGTATATGTTGATTCTGACCATGAAGATGGATTTCGATCGCATGGTTCGGTGATCAGAATTTTGAGTTGCTACTTAAGAGTTAGATATGTTGCTTAGGAATAGATAACACCATGTTTTCCATATGGATTGTAAGGATAAGTTTTCCGCAACGTTTTAAAATAAAACAAAATGGTTTTGATTTTATTTATTTTAAGTATCCTTACAATGGAATTTGTGAAAAAGGTTGTTGCTTATATGGTTCCATTGATAAGCAATATGGGTAAATGGATTTGATTCTTTCATTAGTGGTAGTGTCATAATTTACCAAATAAGGAAAGATTCTCATAACCCAAGTTTCAGTTGGATAGAAACTTGGAATCATGCAAGTTGTATTGTGTGATGAATGAGAATTTTCATCTTTGGTAAATTAAGACTAATTCCTTGTTCACATTCGCATGTGAGTCAAGTGAAGGACTAAGATATTGAGTACACTTGGTTGTGTGCTGGTCAGGTCCACCACAAAGGTAGATAGGATTATTCGTTATGATTTACTAAAGTTTAGTAAATATGGTTATGAGTTCAAGTGTAATTCTGAAACATTGGAAAAGTTTCAATGTATGGCAGAATGAATAAGAAGAATCAAATAAGGCAGAAAGATCAAAGTTTCTCCAATCTGAATAGATGGGAGAGTACTTGTGTATTTTGTTTTATGATTATCTTACTGATTATGGAACCATGTCACAATTGATCCTTTAAGCACACCTTAGTGTGTTTATTGCCTGAGGAGAGGAATCGTGAATTATTGAAATGGTTAAATCAAAAAATAATTCATACTTCGTGCCAAAAACAAATCCTAGAGTTATACTCCAAGATTGTAACTTGAGTGACATAGTCTTTAGAAAGTTCATAACACTTATCAAATTTAGAGTAAGATGTGTCCTACTCTTGTACATTTGAGGTTGGTTAGTTGTGATGTTTTGTATAAAACAAAGACCAACTAAGTCCAATTATGGGAAGTGTTTAACTTGATATGAATACGCACTAGCTATTGAATATTTGTATTGTCAAGTAATGGTTCTTGACAAGAGAAGTTTTATATGTCAAGAGGACAGTGGGAGTCTAAATGATTCTGAAATAGTTTCAAGAACTAATCAAGAGTTTTGTTAATCACTAGCCCACGACTTGAGGTTTGTAACCTATCGTGTTGACATATTATTATTTTTATGTCTATTCCAGTTGAGAGTTGATTATGCTTGTGAGTTCTATGAGTTCTCAATTGTTTGCATAACAACCCGGAAGCAATGGTGGGCGTTGTGCTACTAGGTGGCAAGAAATTAAGATTGCACAAGTTCAGTCCATATGAATTTGGAAGTGTCACTAACCTAATCCTGTGATTATGGTTATGACAAATTCACATGGATAGGAACACATACACCATAAAATCTAAGTCTCATAAGGTTTCTCTTCGATTCATGAAAATGGTGGTAAGGAAACGCTTCCACTAAGAAGATTTTAAGTAGATAGCAGTTGTGATATTTGCATTCTCATATAGTTAGTGGAGCATGTGTGGTTAACCGGCACACTAACTAGTGAGAATTGCAAAAGGTCTAGACAAACATGTGAGCTATCTAAGGAAAGGTGTATGTTTTTTATAATGTCTTATCAAAGCAATCTAGTATCAGAAATATGAAATTTGGTAAGAAAGTCAATAAAGTATTGATTTCTAGAAGTCCAGTTGATTTCTGAATACATGTCAAAGCTAGTGGGAGCATAAAGTGTTATTATGGTAATCATTATGCTAGTGGGAGCATGATGATTATGTTAAGTATTGCAAGTTAGCAATGTTAATTATAGAAAACAAAAGTTTCAATTTTTTTGAAAAGTAGTTTTGCTATAATTAAGGGAGAGGATTTTATACTTGACTCCAATTCTACAAGCTTAGATTGATATTTTAATCTACTTTAGTCAAGAATATATATGAATGTTATGTTGGAATGGTTCAACATAAGGAAATTGTATATATGTTGCGTTCTCAAAATTCGATTATGATTACGGCATCCCTCTTCATAGTTCGAATTATGAAAACATGGCAAATAAAATTTTTATAGCATAAATCATGCCCCATATGCTTTGGGTATAGGTTTAGTTACATGTGCTATAATATTCATTCATTCTAAATTTTCCAAATGCCTAGGGCATTAAGATGGAAAAAGGAATAGAACTAGAAATGACTAAAATGATTAAGCAAATTATCGATGAGAATCTGAGGTTTACCAAAGATTGGTTGCTCATGGACAATTAGAAGTATAGAGTAAGGACCATATTGACATATTTTGAAAAGAGGCAATTCTTGTTCAGAAGTAATGGTCAAAATGGTAATATGGAATTGTCTCCATAGGTGGAAGTTATTCTTTGAATCTGTGTAAGATTAAAGAACTTAATGCTAAGAAGGATGTTCAAAGGAATGTACTTTGAATTTGAGACTTCATTTCCATGGAAATTTTTTTCCATTGGAATTCTTTGTAATGTCTGTTGCCAATTCTTTGTGACTTCTATGCATAGTCATTACAAGGGGATCATTGCATATAAGTTTAGAATCTAAGAGATTACAGTAAATGGCAAGAATTTGGTATTCTTGCATTTACAACAAGGATTGGAATTGTGAAATGAGCATCATTGGAATACTGTCAATTGATCTATTTCATAAAGAGAGGACCATATGTAAACATAGTATGCATACATGGAGTATGCCATAAGTGTTGTTTGGAAAACCATAGTGTACATGCTTGGAGAATGGGACAACTAATGTTTTAATTCAAGCATAAAGTTGATTAATTGAAACATAAATAATGAGTAATCAATATGGTGATTAAATAAAAGGTGTTTTATTTACAATCAAAGTGTTGGGGCCATATAAGATTAGTATTATTCTTGTGTTTCACTTTGCATGTTTTGAGTTCCGGAATAATTATGTTATGGTATATATATCATATTATTCAAACCATCCACAGTCAGTCATATGTTGGAAGTAGATAGAATTCAAGACTGTCATGAATTTGGCTTGTATGATTTGTCCAAAGTGCTCTAGACAATGCAATGGTTGCTACAACATTCATGAGTACTCATAAGGGCTGAGTATTGGATTCAACCCACGCTCACTTGCATCACTTCATGGAATTTATCTCGAGTGATCGTGAGACGGTAATATCATATAAATCTTCAAACCTAGAGATATGAGTTGTTGACTATGAGTTGGTTATTGATTGATTGTACAAAAATGCATTGGTAACTCGATGTTATAAAACGTGCCTTTGTGAGTAATTCAACAAGTAGTTAGTACAAGCATATCAGTCGAAGTTTATATGTTCCTTCTAGAAATAGTAGTGATATCTGGGCCCCTAGATGATTCGGTTTTGACCTATGTACCGGGCCCGATCAAAACCTAATTGATGTGTTCAATTTAGTTCTATGTCGAAACAAATCGGAGATCGAGTAACAAATGTTGGACAATAAGTAAGACCATGTTCCATGTGTTTGTCCGACTGATATCATGAGAGTAGAGGATTATATGATCACTTATCTTAAATGGCGTATCATCATCATCTCAGTTCTGAGAGACTTTGAAAGAGCTACGATTGCTAGTCGGATTTTGAAGTCATATTTGCAAATATAGTTATCAGACTTATCCAAGTGGGAGACTGTTGGATATAGTGTCTAAGTCCATCACTATATTTGGTATGTACTTGACCCGACCCGACATGGTCCATTTGGGTTGCATGGCATTGCAATACTTGGATAGACTAAATGAGAGAGTATGGCACTTATGATTATTAATATATTATAAGTTCTAATATATTGATAATAGTGTTATTTAATTAGTATTGATCAAGTATTAATCTAGTAATAATTTGATGATCAAGGTGAGACTGATTAAATATATAGGGTTGATTATGAGAATCATTAATTCTTTTATGGTGGATTAATGATTAATGGTTTATGGGTTATGGATGTAACCATTTGGAGCTCCATGGATAGTCCATGGGAGTTACAAACCCATGGGTCATGAGTAATGAAGAGTCATGACAATTATGGGTCTTCTTAATGAAACCCTAATTGTGACACCAGTATAAAAGGAACCCTTTGGCTAGCAAAATCGTGACCTAGTGTTACTAGGGAGGGCATAACCGATATTGAGTGCTAGAAGTATTCTCTCAAGTTATTCCAAGTTTTGTGGTGTTGTGTGTAGCATTTGAGGGACAACATTTGGGGTGCTAGGCTCACAAAGTCTTGAAGGAATCCAAGCAACATGAAGGTATGTATTTCTACAAGTCTTATATTTTATTTATTCCCCATGCCATGCTAGTTAGGAAATAACCTTGAAAAAGAAATTTGCATGTATATAGAGAAAACATAGATTCAAGGTTATTAGTGTTGCATGTACACTTAGGAAGTGTTAGAATGCTCAAAACCCATTAGTGGTATCAGAGCCAGGATTGTTTTCTATATACTTCATGCAAAACTGCTTAAAAATCGAAAAATCTGCTCACTAACAACTGGACTCGCTGAGTTCATGGGGAGGACTCGCCGAGTCCATGAACAAATTCATCCTACTTGTCGAGTAGGATCATGCACTCGACGAGTAGGTGCGTGTTGGGTAGTCTTTTCGTGTTTTGTTGCTAGAAATGGATTAAAATGATTATCCCAATCTGTTTTAGACTTGTAAAATCTGTTTTTCAAAATGATTATGATTATGTTAACCCATTTTTGCATGACTTTTATCAATTTTCAAGTATTGTATATGTTAATATGATTCTTGAAATTGCTTGACATGAATTTGTGTTCTTATGAGTTCTTAGAAGATCATAGGAATTATTGTAACCTCCATGTATGTTTAATTCATGATCTTAATGGCATTGATGGTGTCCATAACTTGTGCTCAGGTTATGGATAACCAAAAGTCACTTCTTTAAAAGTTTTCATTAACGAATAGTAGGTTTCATAAAATGAAGAGTCTTCAACTTTATGAACCATTAAAACTCATAAGTTACAAATTTGAAGAGTCTCGAAATAGCTTCAAAACTTGCCCTCAAGTTTTGGAATTTATAAAGTCTTACACTTCAATTCCAAATTAAAATTTTGTTTAAAAAGGTTAAAAATTCAAACTTTATGGATTTCATTAAATTAATTAAAGTGTTTAATTAAAAGAGTTAATAATTCCATAAAGACATGGTTTAAGTTTAATTAAATTAAGAGTATAGTTTAATTAATAGATTAAACCACCAAGTACTTTAAATGTTTAAAATACACCCTTATACTATTATTATAATTTTATTATATAGATATGTATAAGAATAAGTTATTCTTACCATTAGTAGGCCTCATTCACGAAGCCGGTCTATAAGGGGGGTATAAGGTTGTTGCCTATAAAATGGTGACTTAATGGGTGTCCACTCTCACCCACCGCTTCCTTGATCGGTGGAGGGTCGTTAGCCGAACGGGTAGGATACGACTTTAAATACTCATTAAAAGTATAATGAATTATAAAGTAACTATACATTATAAATTCCCAATCTTAGTTACTTTAGGAAAATGTGAAATTGGTTCTAGCCCATAAAATTACACTTTGTACCGTACCAAGTCGTTAGTGGAGCGTGTGTGGTTAACCGGCACACTAACATGGACTAGTAAGAGTGACAAAGGGTAACATGACTTTATTATAGATCGGTGGAGCATGTGTGGTTAACCGACACATCGATTAGGTAATATTGGTTAGGGTACCAAGTCAAATTTGTATGGTTATTCACACATTGTTTGTGATCCTTGGCATCCCAGTCACAAACTTGAGAGGGCACATTTGAGATTCAAACAAGCCATTGAAAAGTTTAATATATCTCAAAGGATCTAGGAGTTTCAAATCCAATTAAAACTTAATTATATTTCGTTTTTCATGGTGGAAATTGGTAAATCGTCATTTACCTACCTTTAACTATTTTATAATTTGGATTACGACATCCCTCTTCCAGTTATAAGTAGGTTATTGGGTCCTAGCCTTAATATTTCATATTGGGTGTTATATTAAGGACTTTAAATCAACTAACTTGAATTTCTCCCATTATAGATGTCTAGTTTAGACAGCTATGGTCTTCCCAAATCTTTAGGAAGAAGCTTCCTAATGAAGATGATATCCCAAATGGCAACCAAGGTGAAAAGATCAATCCCTTTGTTGTGCATTAGTGGGACTGAAAATCATACGTCACTTCCTTCAGCTACTCCAATAAATCTCCATATCCCAGAAGTTTCAAGACCTGATAAGTTCTTAGTCACTCAATACCTATTGGCAAAGAAAGTCTATATGTGCTTAGGTCTTGGAGATTAAGTCACATATTGACAAGTCGGGAGTGTCAGCTGTCGAAGTCTCAAGGTAGCTGGCTGTTGACTTGGTCACTCCCTGATGACAGGTCACGACATGACCCTTAATGATCTTACCTATTTTTCTTGATGATGCCGAATTAACAATGATTTAGAGCATTGGTAAACCAAAATTTGATTAGAAGATCAACTTCCCAAACTTCCATGGACATTGACAATGGTAACATTAGAAGTCCAAAAAACCTTTATCTTCCCAATTGAAAGGGATTGGCCATAGTCAAATCGGTTGACCAAATGGTAAAGAGAAAGGCTAAGTCTGTGATAGTCCCGTGTACCGTTTCCAAAGAGTCCATATGTTTCTGTTGCCAAAGGAAGGGCATTAGTTGAGAAGCTGCCAAATTTACCTAAAAATCCATAAGGATAGTAAAGTCAAATGTTCGACTCTGCTTTAGGTAAAGTCCATTATCTAGCTTTATTAGGTTTCTATTCTAAGATTCTTATTGCATGATGTGACTGGGTCACATATTGATGTTTAGGAATCAAAGAAGAGTGAAGAAACTTAAAGGAAGTATATGTTGATTCTGACCATGAAGATGGATTTCGATCGCATGGTTCGGTGATCAGAATTTTGAGTTGCTACTTAAGAGTTAGATATGTTGCTTAGGAATAGATAACAACATGTTTTCCATATGGATTGTAAGGATAAGTTTTCCGCAACGTTTTAAAATAAAACAAAATGGTTTTGATTTTATTTATTTTAAGTATCCTTACAATGGAATTTGTGAAAAAGGTTGTTGCTTATATGGTTCCATTGATAAGCAATATGGGTAAATGGATTTGATTCTTTCATTAGTGGTAGTGTCATAATTTACCAAATAAGGAAAGATTCTCATAACCCAAGTTTCAGTTGGATAGAAACTTGGAATCATGCAAGTTGTATTGTGTGATGAATGAGAATTTTCATCTTTGGTAAATTAAGACTAATTCCTTGTTCACATTCGCATGTGAGTCAAGTGAAGGACTAAGATATTGAGTACACTTGGTTGTGTGCTGGTCAGGTCCACCACAAAGGTAGATAGGATTATTCGTTATGATTTACTAAAGTTTAGTAAATATGGTTATGAGTTCAAGTGTAATTCTGAAACATTGGAAAAGTTTCAATGTATGGCAGAATGAATAAGAAGAATCAAATAAGGCAGAAAGATCAAAGTTTCTCCAATCTGAATAGATGGGAGAGTACTTGTGTATTTTGTTTTATGATTATCTTACTGATTATGGAACCATGTCACAATTGATCCTTTAAGCACACCTTAGTGTGTTTATTGCCTGAGGAGAGGAATCGTGAATTATTGAAATGGTTAAATCAAAAAATAATTCATACTTCGTGCCAAAAACAAATCCTAGAGTTATACTCCAAGATTGTAACTTGAGTGACATAGTCTTTAGAAAGTTCATAACACTTATCAAATTTAGAGTAAGATGTGTCCTACTCTTGTACATTTGAGGTTGGTTAGTTGTGATGTTTTGTATAAAACAAAGACCAACTAAGTCCAATTATGGGAAGTGTTTAACTTGATATGAATACGCACTAGCTCTTGAATATTTGTATTGTCAAGTAATGGTTCTTGACAAGAGAAGTTTTATATGTCAAGAGGACAGTGGGAGTCTAAATGATTCTGAAATAGTTTCAAGAACTAATCAAGAGTTTTGTTAATCACTAGCCCACGACTTGAGGTTTGTAACCTATCGTGTTGACATATTATTATTTTTATGTCTATTCCAGTTGAGAGTTGATTATGCTTGTGAGTTCTATGAGTTCTCAATTGTTTGCATAACAACCCGGAAGCAATGGTGGGCGTTGTGCTACTAGGTGGCAAGAAATTAAGATTGCACAAGTTCAGTCCATATGAATTTGGAAGTGTCACTAACCTAGTCCTGTGATTATGGTTATGACAAATTCACATGGATAGGAACACATACACCATAAAATCTAAGTCTCATAAGGTTTCTCTTCGATTCATGAAAATGGTGGTAAGGAAACGCTTCCACTAAGAAGATTTTAAGTAGATAGCAGTTGTGATATTTGCATTCTCATATAGTTAGTGGAGCATGTGTGGTTAACCGGCACACTAACTAGTGAGAATTGCAAAAGGTCTAGACAAACATGTGAGCTATATAAGGAAAGGTGTATGTTTTTTATAATGTCTTATCAAAGCAATCTAGTATCAGAAATATGAAATTTGGTAAGAAAGTCAATAAAGTATTGATTTCTAGAAGTCCAGTTGATTTCTGAATACATGTCAAAGCTAGTGGGAGCATAAAGTGTTATTATGGTAATCATTATGCTAGTGGGAGCATGATGATTATGTTAAGTATTGCAAGTTAGCAATGTTAATTATAGAAAACAAAAGTTTCAATTTTTTTGAAAAGTAGTTTTGCTATAATTAAGGGAGAGGATTTTATACTTGACAAAAGTTAAGTATTGCAAGTTAGCAATGTTAATTATAGAAAACAAAAGTTTCAATTTTTTTGAAAAGTAGTTTTGCTATAATTAAGGGAGAGGATTTTATACTTGACTCCAATTCTACAAGCTTAGATTGATATTTTAATCTACTTTAGTCAAGAATATATATGAATGTTATGTTGGAATGGTTCAACATAAGGAAATTGTATATATGTTGCGTTCTCAAAATTCGATTATGATTACGGCATCCCTCTTCATAGTTCGAATTATGAAAACATGGCAAATAAAATTTGTATAGCATAAATCATGCCCCATATGCTTTGGGTATAGGTTTAGTTACATGTGCTATAATATTCATTCATTCTAAATTTTCCAAATGCCTAGGGCATTAAGATGGAAAAAGGAATAGAACTAGAAATGACTAAAATGATTAAGCAAATTATCGATGAGAATCTGAGGTTTACCAAAGATTGGTTGCTCATGGACAATTAGAAGTATAGAGTAAGGACCATATTGACATATTTTGAAAAGAGGCAATTCTTGTTCAGAAGTAATGGTCAAAATGGTAATATGGAATTGTCTCCATAGGTGGAAGTTATTCTTTGAATCTGTGTAAGATTAAAGAACTTAATGCTAAGAAGGATGTTCAAAGGAATGTACTTTGAATTTGAGACTTCATTTCCATGGAAATTTTTTTCCATTGGAATTCTTTGTAATGTCTGTTGCCAATTCTTTGTGACTTCTATGCATAGTCATTACAAGGGGATCATTGCATATAAGTTTAGAATCTAAGAGATTACAGTAAATGGCAAGAATTTGGTATTCTTGCATTTACAACAAGGATTGGAATTGTGAAATGAGCATCATTGGAATATTGTCAATTGATCTATTTCATAAAGAGAGGACCATATGTAAACATAGTATGCATACATGGAGTATGCCATAAGTGTTGTTTGGAAAACCATAGTGTACATGCTTGGAGAATGGGACAACTAATGTTTTAATTCAAGCATAAAGTTGATTAATTGAAACATAAATAATGAGTAATCAATATGGTGATTAAATAAAAGGTGTTTTATTTACAATCAAAGTGTTGGGGCCATATAAGATTAGTATTATTCTTGTGTTTCACTTTGCATGTTTTGAGTTCCGGAATAATTATGTTATGGTATATATATCATATTATTCAAACCATCCACAGTCAGTCATATGTTGGAAGTAGATAGAATTCAAGACTGTCATGAATTTGGCTTGTATGATTTGTCCAAAGTGCTCTAGACAATGCAATGGTTGCTACAACATTCATGAGTACTCATAAGGGCTGAGTATTGGATTCAACCCACGCTCACTTGCATCACTTCATGGAATTTATCTCGAGTGATCGTGAGACGGTAATATCATATAAATCTTCAAACCTAGAGATATGAGTTGTTGACTATGAGTTGGTTATTGATTGATTGTACAAAAATGCATTGGTAACTCGATGTTATAAAACGTGCCTTTGTGAGTAATTCAACAAGTAGTTAGTACAAGCATATCAGTCGAAGTTTATATGTTCCTTCTAGAAATAGTAGTGATATCTGGGCCCCTAGATGATTCGGTTTTGACCTATGTACCGGGCCCGATCAAAACCTAATTGATGTGTTCAATTTAGTTCTATGTCGAAACAAATCGGAGATCGAGTAACAAATGTTGGACAATAAGTAAGACCATGTTCCATGTGTTTGTCCGACTGATATCATGAGAGTAGAGGATTATATGATCACTTATCTTAAATGGCGTATCATCATCATCTCAGTTCTGAGAGACTTTGAAAGAGCTACGATTGCTAGTCGGATTTTGAAGTCATATTTGCAAATATAGTTATCAGACTTATCCAAGTGGGAGACTGTTGGATATAGTGTCTAAGTCCATCACTATATTTGGTATGTACTTGACCCGACCCGACATGGTCCATTTGGGTTGCATGGCATTGCAATACTTGGATAGACTAAATGAGAGAGTATGGCACTTATGATTATTAATATATTATAAGTTCTAATATATTGATAATAGTGTTATTTAATTAGTATTGATCAAGTATTAATCTAGTATTAATTTGATAATCAAAGTGAGACTGATTAAATATATAGGGTTGATTATGAGAATCATCAATTCTTTTATGGTGGATTAATGATCAATGGTTTATGGGTTATGGATGTAACCATTTGGTGCTCCATAGATAGTCCATGGGAGTTACAAACCCATGGGTTACGAGTAATGAAGAGTCATGACAATTATTGGTCTTCTTAATGAAACCCTAATTGTGACACCACTATAAAAGGAACCCTTTGGCTAGCAAAATCGTGACCTAGTGTTACTAGGGAGGGCATAACCGATTTTGAGTGCTAGAAGTATTCTCTAAAGTTATTCCATGTTTTGTGGTGTTGTGTGAAGCATTTGAGGCACAACATTTGGGGTGCTAGGCTCACAAAGTCTCGAAGGAATCCAAGAAACATGAAGGTATGTATTTCTACTAGTCTTATATTTTGTTTATTCCCCATGTCATGCTAGTTAGGAAATAACCTTGAAAAAGAAATTTGCACGTATATAGAGATAACATAGATTCAAGGTTATTAGGGTTCCATGTACACTTAGGAAGTGTTAGAATGCTCAAAACCCATCAAAAGGATCTTCAAGAAGAAGACCGACATGGATGGTAATGTACACACTTATAAGGCACGATTGGTTGCAAAGGGCTTTTCTGAAACTCCAGTTGTCGATTATGATGAGACATTTTCACCAGTAGCCAAGATTAAGTCTATTAGGGTATTGTTAGCCATAGCTGCATGTAATGACTATGAAATATGGCAAATGGGCTTTCCATAATGGAATGTTGGTTGAGTATGTTTACATGAATCAGCCAGAGGGTTTTCTCAGTACAGAGTACCCTAATAGAGTGTGTAAGCTTGAGAAATCCATCTATGGATTAAAGCAAGCACCTCGCAGATGGAATCTTTGCTTTGATGAGAAAGTCAAAGAGTTTGGCTTTTCTAGGAGTGAAGATGAATCTTGTGTATATGTCAAGGCTAGTGGGAGTATAGTTAGCTTTTTGGTTTTGTATGTGGATGACATACTACTCATAGGAAATGACATCCCAATTCTGTAGGAAGTTAAGTCCTGGCATGGGAAGTGTTTTGCTATGAAGGACCTAGGAGAAGCTGCCTATATTCTAGGAATAAGGATCTTGAGAAACCGAAGTAAAAGACTAATTGGACTTAGTTAGAGTACATACTTGGATAAAGTGCTGAAGAGATTTAGCATGCAAGATTCCAAGAAAGGAGAGTTACGCATCTAGAGTAACAATAGACTAAGTAAGACTCAGATCCCGAGTACTGAGGATGAGATAGAAGAAATGAGTCAGGTACCTTATGCTTCGACAGTAAGCTCGATCATGTATGCTATGACATGTACTCGTCCTGATGTAACCTTTGCTTTAAGCATGGTTAGCAGGTATCAGGGGAATCCTGGTAAGGCTCACTGGACAGTGGTAAAGAACATTCTCAAGTACCTGTGGAGGACTAAGGACTGGGTCCTTACCCTCGGTGGGAGTGATGACTTGAGAGTCGTAGGGTATAGTGATGCTAGCTTCCAGACTGATAGGGATAATTTCCTCTCTCAGTTAGGTTGGGTCTTTACCTTAAACGGAGGAGCAATCTCTTGGAAAAGTTCCAAGAAGGAGACAGTGGCTGATTCAACTTGCGAATCAGAGTATATAGCGGCAAGTGAGGCAGAAAAAGAGGCTATGTGGCTAAAGAACTTCATCGGAGACCCTAGAGTTGTACCAGTTATATCAAAGCCTATAGAGATTTTCTGTGATAGTGAATGTGCAGTTGCCTTAGCAAAGGAACCAAGGGATCATGGGAGATCCAGGAACATTGACAGAAAATATCATTTCATCAGACATCGTATAGAAGAAGGACTTCTAGTGGCAAATAGGGTATCATCGGATGAGAACCCGACAGATCCCCTCACGAAGGGACTAGGTAGGGTTAAGCATCTCCAGCATGCTAGGAGCATAGGGCTGAAGGATGATATTAGTCTTAGTAGTTAGATAATTTTTGAAAATTTTAAAATGTAATTGACATTTGATGATGAATAAAAGTTGTGTTTATTTATGAGTAAAGTGTTGCTATCTCTTGTCAATCGTTTACTATTATTTCTTTTGCATGTTTTGAGTTCCAGAATATTTATGTTGTTTTACATATTATTCAAATTATCCACAGTCAGTCATATGTTGGAAGTAGATATGAAGTAAGACTGTCATGAGTTGGTTGTAGAGGTCTAAGATGTTGGACATGGCCTCAACACTCATGAGTGCTCATAAGTTCTGAGTATTGGATTCAACCCATGCTCGCTGGTATCTCTTCATGGAATTTATCTCGAGTGATCGCGAGACGATAATATCATAGAAGTCTTCAAACCCAGAGATATGACTTGGTAACTCTAAGTTAGTTATGCATTGAATGTGTGAAACCGCATTGGTAACTCGATGTTATAAAACGTGCGTTTGTGTGTAATTTCACAAGTAGTAGAACAAGCATATGAGTCGATGTTTATCTGTTCCTTCTTGGATTAGAAGCTGATATCTGGGCCCCTCGATGATTTTGTTTTGACCTATGTACCGGGCCTGGTCAGAACTAAGTTGATGTGTTCAATTAAGTTCTATGTCCAACAAATCGGAAATCAGAAAACAAACTGCTGGATAATAAGCAAGACTATGTTCCATGTGTTTTTCCGGCTGATATCTAAGAATAGAGGATTATATGATCCCTTATCTGAAATGGTATCTTCTCAGTTCCGAGAAACCTTGAAAAGAGCTACGATTGCCGATCGGTTCCTGAAGTCATACTTGCAGTTAAAGCTATTAGACTTATCCAAGTGGGAGACTGTTGGATAAGGTGTCTAAGTCCATAACTATTTCTGGTATGTACTTGACCCGACCCGGCATGGTCCATTTGGGTTGCATGGCACCATGCATTTGGATAGACTAAATGAGAGAAATAACATTTGTGGTTTATTAATATATTGTAAGTTCTAATATATTAATAATATTATTTAATTAGTTTGTTCAAGAATTAATTTAGAATTAATTAAGTGACCAAAATATAACTAATTAAATATATGGGTTAATTATGTAAATCATCCATATCTTGTATAGTGGGCTAAGAGGCTCCATGGATTATCAAGTTGGGTTCCACCCATAGGATGCTCCATGGGAGTTACAAACCCATGGGTCATGGAAATGAAGAGTCATGACAAATTAGGGTTTACATGGTGTAACCTTAGATGTGTCAACACTATATAAGAGTCTCATACTCCACCAAAATTGGTTAGACACTAAGAAACAAGAGGGCTAGAGCCGATTTTATAGTGTTATACTTTCTCTCCAAGTTTACTCCATAGCATTTGGTGTTGTGTGAAGCATTTGAGGCATCACACTTGGGGTGCTAGGCTCACAAGGTTTCAAGGATCAAAAACAACAACAAGGTATGTAGTTCTATCTTTTATTCAAGTTAAAATTGTTCCCCATGTATGCTAGATAGGATCAAAGCCTTGGAAATCAACTATGCATGATAATTAGACGAACATAGATCCAAGGTTATTAGGGTCGCATGTACACTTAGGAAGTGTTAGAATGCTCAAAACCCATCAAATTGACCTTGAAGAAATTCTAGAGTGAAGTGGTGAAGGAACCTCAAACCCTATCAATCAACTTGAGGAGGAAACTCCTGTTGATCCGACAGAAGAGTCTGTACCTGTGAGGCATTCCACGAGAGTTAGGAATACACCTAAGCATTACTATGTTTTCCATATTACCGCGGAAGGTGATACACTTATCAGTGATAGCACACTGGTGAGTCTGGATGAACCTAACAGCTACACGGAAGCCATGGCAGGCCATGAGGCTGCTAAATAGAAAGAGACTATGGATAACGAGATACAATCCATGTATGACTATCAAGTTTGGAACATGGTTGACAATGTACAAGGTCGCAAGACAGTCAGGTGTAAATGGATCCTCACGAAGAAGACTGACATGGATGGTAATGTACACACTTATAAGGTGCTACTGGTTGCAAAGAGCTTTTCTCAAACTCCGGGAGTTGATTATGATGAGACCTTTTCATCAGTAGCGAAGAGTAAGTATACTAGGGACATGTTAGCCATTGCTGCATTTCATGATTATGAAATATGGCAAATGAATGTCCAAACCACTTTCCTTAATGGAACGTTGGTTGAGGATGTTTACATGAGTCAGCCAGAGCATTTTGTCATTTTATAGTACCCTAATAGAGTGTGTATGCTTGAGAAATCCATATATGGATTAAAGCAAACACCTCGCAGATGGAATCTTTGCTTCAATGAGAAATTCAAAGAGTTTGGCTTCTCGAGGAGTGAAGATGAATCTAGCGTATATGTCAAGGCTAGTAGGAGTATAGTCAGCATTTTGGTATTGTATGTCGATGACATACTACTCATAGGAAATGACATCCCAACTCTGCAGGAAGTGAAGTCCTGGCTTGGGAAGTGTTTCGCTATGAAGGAACTTGGAGAAGCTGCCTATATCCAAGGGATAAGGATTTTGAGAGACAGGAGTAAAAGACTAATTGGATTTAGTCAGAGTACATACTTGGAGAAGGTGCTGAATAGATTCAGCATGCAGAATTCCAAGAAAGGAGAGTTACCGATCCAGAGTAACGCCAGATTGATTAAGACTCAGAGTCCAAGTATAGAGGCTGAGATATCATAAATGAGTCGAGTACCGTATGCTTCTGTTGTAGGCTCGATCATGTATGCTATGAATTGCACTTGTCCTGATGTGGCCTTTGCATTGAGCATGGTCAGGAGATATTAGGGGAACCCTGGCAAGGCTTACTGGACTGCGATAAAGAACATTCTCAAGTACCTGCGGAGGACTAAGGATTGGGTCCTTACCCTAGGTGGGAGTTATGACTTGAGAGTATTGGGGTATAGTGATGCTAGCTTTCATACTGATAAGGATAATTTCCGCTCTCATTCAGGCTGGGTGTTTACCTTAAACGGAGGAGCAATTTCTTGGAAAAGTTCCAAGCAGGAGACAGTGGCTGATTCAAATTGCGAGTCAGAGTATATAGTGGCAAGCGAGGCAACAAAAGAGGCTATATGGCTAAAGAACTTCATTGGAGACCTTGGAGTTTTACCAGCTATAAAGGAGCCTATAGAAATTTTCTGTGATAGTGAAAGTGCAGTTGCCTTAGAAAAGGAACCAAGGGATCACGAGAGATCCAGACACATCGACATAAAATACCATTTCATCAGAAATCTTACAGAAGAAGGACTCCTCGTGGAAAGAGGGTATCATCGGATGAGAACCCGACAGACCCTCACGAAGGGATTGGGCAGGGTTAAGCATCTCCAGCATGCAAGGCACATGGGGCTGAAGGATGATATTAGTTTTAGTAGTTAGATAGCTTTGGAATGTGTAAAGTGTAATTGACATTTGATGATGAATAAAAGTTGTATTTATTTATGAGTAAAGTGTTTCTATCTTTTGTCAATCGTTTACTATCATTTCATTTTGCATGTTTTGACTTCCAGAATAATTATGTTATGTTATTTCATATTATTCAAATTCTCCACAGTTGGTCGTATGTTGGAAGTAGATATGAATTAAGACTATCATGGGTTGGCTTGTAGAGGTCTAAGATGTTGGACATAGCAAAGTGGTGCTACAACACTCATGAGTGCTCATAAGTCTTTAGAATTGGATTCAACCCATGCTCACTGGTATCACTTCATGGAATTTATCTCGAGTGATCGTGAGACGGTAATATCATATAAGTCTTCTAACCTAGAGATACGACTTGTTGCATATGAGTTGGTTATAAATTGATTGTACGAAAACGCATTGCTAACTCGATGTTATAAAACGTGCCTTTGTGTATGATTCAATAAGTAGTAGAACAAGCATATGAGTCGAAGTTTATTTGTTCCTTCTTGGATTAGAGGCGATATCATGGCCCCTCGATGATTTTGTGTTGACCCATGTTCTGGGCCTGATTAGAACTAAGTTGTTGTGTTCACTTAAGTTCTATGTCAAACAAATCAGAAATCGAGAAACAAACTACGGGACAATAAGTAAGACATTGTTCCATGTATTTGTCCGGCTGATATCTAGAACAGAGTATTATATGATCACTTATCTTAAATGGTGTATCATCATCATCTCAGTCCGGTGAGACCTTGAATGAGCTACAATTGCTGATCGATTGCTGAAGTCATTCTTGCAGTTATAGTTATTAGACTTATCCAAGTGGGAGACTATTGGATTAGGTGTCTAAGTTCATAACTATTTCTGGAATGTACTTGACCAGATTAGCATGGTCCATTTGGGTTGCATGGCATCATGCATTTGGATAGATTAAAATGAGAGAAATAATACTTAAGGTTTATTAATATATTATAAGTTCTAATATATTAATAATATTATTTAATTAGTATTGATCAAGAATTAATTTGGAATTAATTAAGTGATCAAAAGAAGACCAATTAAATATATGGGTTGATTGTGTAAATCACCCATACTTTTATAGTGGGCTAATGCTCCATGGATTACCAAGTTCGGATAAAACCGATAGGATGCTTCATGGAGGCTCCATCGTGTTTTTGAACCCATGGATCCGTGAAATGAAGAGTCATGTCAATTAGGGTTTATATGGTGTAACCCTAATTATGATACACTATATAAGCAACATGTTGTAGACCAAAATCGGTGCTAGTGAGAAGAAAAGGGCATACCCAATTTTAGAAGTGTTACATTTCTCTCAAGGCTATTCCAAGTGTATTTCGTGTTGTGTGAGACATTTGAGGCCTCACACTTGAGGTGCTAGGATCACAAGGTTTTCAAGGAATCCAAACAACTAAAAGGTATGTCTTTCATACTAACTTTTATGTTTAAAAGTTCCCCATGTATGTTGGATAGGTTATGAACCTTGGAAAAACAAATTGGCATGTATCATAGATAGAACATAGATCCAAGGTTTCTAGGGTTGCATATACACCATAGGAGTGTTAGAATGCGCAAAACCCTTCAATAACATCCAAGTTTGTGAAACATTTGATGTTTAGGGGATCGACTATGTATCTAAATGGGAGGAAGGAAATAAATACATATTGGTGGTGGTCGACTATGTATCTAAACAGGCGGAAGCACCAGCACTACCTACTAATGATGTTCGTGTGGTGGTGAATTTTCTTAATAAGTTATTTTCAAGATTTGGTGTTCCTAAAGCTCTCATTAATGATTGGGGTACCCACTTCGCAAACGATCAATTGGCTAAGGTGTTAAAAAAATATGGTGTACACCATAGATTTTCCACACCATATCATCCTCAAACAAGTGGACAAACTGAAATCACAAACCATGCATTGAAACAAATATTAGAACGGTCGGTTGGAGGAAATAAAAAAGAATGGTCGGAAAAGCTTGATGATGCACTTTTGATACTTCGCATGGATTTTAAAACACCTATTATTACTACACCATATAGGTTGGTATATGAAAAAATTGCCATTTGTCGGTGGAAATGGAACATAATGCCTTTAGGGCCATAAAGATTTGTAATTTTGAACTAGCCGAACTTCGTACCAACCGTTTGATGCGAATGAATTCCCTTGAAGAGCTTACAAACGAAGCATACACTAGTTCATTGATCTAAAAAAATAAGACTATGAAATGGCATGACATGAGAATAAGAGGGCACAAGGATTTTCATGTGGGACAAAAGGTACTACTTTTCAATTCAAGATAAAAGCTTTTTCCGGGAAAATTACAAACTAGGTCGATGGGCCCTCCATTATTAAACAAGTAATATCAATATATGGAACCCCTTTCAAGGTCAATGGGCATAGAGTGAATCATTATGAGGAAGGTATGGAGAATGAAGAAAAAGAAGGGGAAATTGTGGAATTTGCACTAGCCGAATCAACATAAAGCTGGAAGCAGTCCGGCTCATGACTCCCCAAAAAGAATCACTTGCAGAAGGAAACCTGTGGTTTTGAGTTTGCATTTTCTTTCCTTTAATTTTATTTTTCTTTATTTTTTCTTATTTTTGTTTTATTTATGCTTCATTTTTACTCTCTCATTATTCTGAATTTTTATATGGTTTTCGAAGTGGGTAATGGCATGGAATGACTGTGGGGTGGAGACTTTAATAAAAATTTGACAAAAATGACATTATTTTTAAACCACCACGTGGTAAAAGTCGCCACTAGGTGACAAGTTTCCAGAAAACAGTTTCATAGATTTCAAGAATCCACCACAAGGTGGTGTCGTTTTAAATTCAGTAATTTAGGGTTTTATTCCACAGGCAAAATACTTTCTGACTTTATACATCCACTTCGTCTTGCCATGTTGTCGATCCCAATGAAGAAATTCCCTCCACACTTCCGATTTCTTTGATTTTGCAAGCAAAAGGTTGGATTTTTATGAAATTTCCTTGCTGGTAATCGAGTTTTTAGTAGTATTTGGTCCACATTTGCTGTTTGAAACAAGATTTAGGGTCGAACATATGAACTAGGGTTCCGATTTTTGCCAAAATCAGACCCAAATGTTAATGTTTTTTCTTTTAAATTGGTAGTAACTTACACTAAAACATGCCCTAAATAAAAACATAAGTTGATTTTAATTGATTATGCTTGGATTTTTGTTCGATGGTTCCCATAAATCATGACCAGTTCATAGACCATGATGAATCTTCATGGTCGTTGATGTGGTGACATATTTTTAACCTTAATTTGTTTTATTTTGATTTTCATCTTCCACATGGTTGCTTTGTATGTTGTTCTTGGTTATTTTGTAGTCATGACCAGCCGTTCTAGAAGAAACCAACCTGACAACCGCAACGACTTTCCATTGTACACTTTTCCAAGAGTTGTGGGTCCCGAGGTATTGGCACAGTGGAATGGGAAGCTATAATGGATGAAGCAAAGGAAAGTTCAATTTCCTGCTGTTGTTGATTGGAATTGATTTCAACAAACTAGTTTGGTTGAAGGACTTGAGCCATTCTTGGATAAATCTTTTGCGGGGGTACATGGGCCATTTATATGCATGAGATGACAAAGATTATTCCAAATTCAAGAAGTGGTTTATAAGGAGTTGGTGGTTAAGTTCTTGGCTACAATTTCATTCCGACGTAAGATTGGTGCATTGGAGGAAAACTATATCACATTTTGCCTTAGGAGGGAAAGGCGAGAGCTTAACCTCACCGATTTGGCGTTAAGGACGGAGATTTATCTTCCGTCCGAGGTGCACATAGATTATTACATGGAGTTTATCACGGGTAGCATCAAACTTGCTAAAGGATTTAAGGTCGAATAACATTGGAGAAGCATTGCAAATGGGGCATACCATAAGGGGACCGCCCAAGAGAGTGGAATTCGGTCCCTCATTCATTGCCTCTTGCATCGGTTGATCACAAACACGATCAATCAACGATAGGAGGGGGACAAGGGCCCGGCTATAGATATATTTTTCTTATGGGCTCTCATTACTCCCAACACTTATGTGGACCTTTCTAACCTTATGGTGGAGTTTCTTTCTGTTCGGGTAGGAAAAGATAGGCGTGGTTCTCCTCCATATGGTGGATTGTTGAATACTAGGCTTGCGAGATTGTTTGGTATTCTTGGTAAACACAATGCTATGTTCTTGAAGATTGAGCCTCATAATGCCTTTTCTCCTCTCCTTTATGAGCGGGCAAAAATTGTTGAGGATCTTGGGTTTAAAAATTTTTCTGTTCTGAATGATACACCACGTGAACAACACGGGTGGCGGGTTCGACATATAGGAAGGGAACCAACTGAAGGTGAGCCCCCTGTCATTCCAACAGAAGATGAACTAGCCATGCACCCATATAATTTAGAATTGAGAGCATATCAAGACGATATAAGCCGTAATTTGAATCACACCAACATGACACTTGAGCATATGATGAGCCATATGAACATACCACGCAACGATTCTTTTCCCGACTACCCTTACATTCGAAATTAGGATGAACGTTGGAGGGCAAGGCATGGTGGCGCTCGTAGCAGCGGTGGAGGAGGTGATGGCTATGGCGATGAATATTGAAGAATAAGAGTTTTATCTTTTTATGCATTGGTTTTTAAGACTTGTTTCTCTTCTTTTGTTTGTTTTATTTCATTTGTTTGGTGTGGTTTGTTGGGATGTTGATACTTTATTTGCTTTAGATTTGTGGGAATTTTTAGAGTCCAAGTTATGGTACTTTTGGCAAAAGGAAGTTAATTTATAGAAAGATTAGAAACCGGCTAGAGAAGCAAGATTAGAGCATTTTTCAGGTGTTAATTTGAGTCAATGAGTGAAGACTCACATCCAAGAAATGTGTATATTAGTTGGTTGTAAAGAATAGTTTTGGAATCTGCTTATTTCAGCACAATTTTGGGCCATTTTACAATTACCACGATGTGACACTAGTCAACACGTCGTGTTGTCACAGTCAAAAGACCAAATTATTATTATGTTTAAGCCACCATGACGTGTTCCACTTGACCACGAGGTGGTGCCTTCTCGATTCTGTTTTCGAGTCAAATCATATACATTCTGAAGTCTGTGTTTGAGTCATTTAGTCACGTTCGTAGCGGCCAAACACTTTTGTTTCCATACTGTTGAGCACACAATCCTTCACACTAGCAACACTATCCAAGACGCATCTTCTATCCTAGAGGAGTCTCTTTTTCTCCCTCTTTTTATTTCCATGTCTTGCATAGCATGCAATGAGGGCATTGCAAAAATTTAGTGTGGGGTAGGGCTATATTGCATTAGAAAAAAGCATTTGATTTTAAGATTTGCATCGTTGGATTTCAAAATTTGCATTCATATAAACTTGAAACAATAATTTAAGTTAAGAAAACCTAGCTAACTAAAATAGTTGCTAGTATTGGATGGGATGATCTGAAGAGAGCCCAAATGTTTACCCGAGCCAACACATGTTATTGTGTATTTGTGGCTTCCAATTATTAGTGAAAAGCCATGAAGTATGAAAGGTAATCTGGTAGTTATATGGTGTAATAAGTATTGCAGCCTAAACCTGAAATCAATCCAGGGAAGCTTAGGTAGCCATTGCACTTAGACTAAAGCCTCTAATTAATAAAGGTTGAAGTTAAGCTCCTTGCTTCAGCATGTAGGTTTTTTAGAGAAAAAAAAGTGAGATACATGTGTTGGGTTTATAGTGTTGCATCATATGGGCTTAATGTTGATATTTTTATTACCCGGTTTGGGCATGTCCAACCGTGGTTTAAGCTTAGGGTTAGATTATATATTATGCCTGCATGTTTAGTGTCACACTCCGAAAACCCAAGGCGGAAACATTTTTGGGGCAGACTCCACATTGAGTATCAAATCCAATGTACATTGTAAGCCAAGTAAACAACCATTACATTACATATAAAGATTTTAAATTTGTTTTAAAGTAAAAGGTATTACAAGTATGATACATATGTATATATATATATATATATATATATATATAGAAAAAAGTAAGACGTGTCTTCTACGCACTCCATCTTCGCCAAAAGGATCATCGGGTACCTGTCTAATGCGGACCTGAGAATACAAGCAGTTTGAAAATTAGCATAAAGCTAGTGAGTTCATAAGCGGTTTTGTTTTCTGAAAATGTAGAAGTTTCCTTTCGGTTTCTGAAAAAGTTACAAACCCAAGAAAATCCCATATTTTCTTATATGTAAAGTTTAGTTATCTGTTTTGTTACACGATTCTGGTTATGTATAATTATTATCCCAGGAAAATCCCATATTCTCCTAAGAGTTGATTACCGATCTAAAATGTAGTGTAAAAGATGTATACTGAAACCTGTTTATCCTTGTAAAGTGTATGTTAGTTTACCAATCTGAAATGTAATGTAAAAGATGTATACTTAAATGTATTAGTTTTAACACGTATATAAAACTAATAACTACAAAGTAAACTAGTTACTGAATCCATTATTACTAAATAGAAAATGTTATCCAAATTGCGAGTTCCATAACCATACGATAGACTAGATATGGAAATATGTAGTCCACATCATCTTATGACTTTCGTCACCCATGAACCTTTTGGTTCGGCTATAGCTAGCAGCCAGGTGTGGGGTAGTCAGCCCCGTATAGATCTATACACTCATGTCACGCTCCCTATCTAAGAGATTATGGTTACAGGTGCGGTCCTCCACTCGCGTATCTTTGTGGAGTGTTCTCCGAGGACGTGTCTCCAATTTATAGGAATAACAAATTTACTAGTAATAATGCAGAAAGATCAAATGACGATCCTCCACTCGCGTATCTCTGTGGAGTGTTACCGAGGACAAACCAATATACTAAGTTTCATGTTCAAATTTCAAATGTTATGCTTTTAACTATTATAATGTGGAAACCATTTGTGAAAAATATAAACTACAACATTTTATAATGTTTTTCACAAATAATATGATAATGTGTTCTGGAAGTTCATACTGTTATCAGATATGATTATCAGTGTTAAAAGCAGATGTAATATGAAACACAACACATGTAAAACAAGTTTTGAGTACAAGTATTCAATGTACTTTGCTTGTATTCTCCCCCTGAAAACAGTGAAAAACATTGAAAAAGGGTAGGGGTATGAACTCACAAGACGAGAAAACGTGACGGTTTGGATGCTAAATGTCGGTTCGGGGCTTGTTAACGCGCGAGGTTCCTATGT
Source organism: Lactuca serriola (assembly GCF_051521515.1). Lineage (NCBI taxonomy): Eukaryota > Viridiplantae > Streptophyta > Magnoliopsida > Asterales > Asteraceae > Lactuca > Lactuca serriola. The sequence continues at coordinate 252,033,049 of NC_136410.1, read as the reverse complement.
AATTTGAAATGATATCCAAATATATCTAATTAGAATTTAATTCACTAATAAGATAAGATTATACACTCCAATACAAGAAAACACTTCAAATTAAGTGTTTGGAGTGACCCGGATGACATCTACGGAAGTATAGGGCTTGGATAATGTGTTTACTCTTCAAGAGTAAACTCCTCATGGATTTTTCGGCCCTATGACCAAATCCACATGAGTTCATGGCCGTGAACTCATGGATGCGGGTGTTATGGTGTCAAATGGTCAATTAACACTTGACGGATGATGTTACGTTTGGTTCTAGAGCATTGGAATGGGATTAAACCACCAAATGGACCACTTAAAGGAGTTGATGGCATTAAACTAGGATTTTATTGCCGTAAGCTCCCCCATATCTATTTCTTATATGATTTGGTGGTGTAAGGTCAATCACATGTGATTTAAACACATTTTACCAATAAATGGGTAAATTTAGGGCATCATTTGACATGTGTTTATGAGTTTACGGCCCAGGAATCCATCCTTGGTGGGTTTACGGCCATAAGCTCCTAAAGGGAGGGTTTTTTCCATGCTTAAGGCCCCTAAATCGATTATGGTTGATTATAGAATTTAATCCAAGGCTATTGGTGTGTTTAAGTGGCATTTAAACACTTGAAATTGAGTTTACTACCCATGAATATGAGTTTACGGCCCAAGCATGTTCTTGGGCAGTAAACAAAGTTTACTCCCCAAAAGTTAAGTTTAAGGTGTTCTAAGTCCATTCCTTTAAGCCATCTAGCCATATCTAAGCTCCAAAAGGTCGATTGGAAGGGTTTTTGGGCTCTAAAACCCATTTTATATGAGTTCACGGCCTTGTACTTTTCTAGGTCCGTAAACTCATGATAATGGTCCTATTCCATAGTTTGACCACGAATTTGGAAGCTAGAAAGGTTGTACAACAAGTTAGGAAGGTTACCTTGATGAAATGGAGCTTTAATTTGATGATTTTGGACCTTAAGTTTTGATTAAGGAGTGAGGTTAGAGAGAGTGTAGTGAGAGAGTGCAAAAGCTTCAAATGGAAGCTTAATTCACTTTAAATATTTTCCAAGATCGGGACACGGTGGAATTCTACCCGATACCGATGTTCGACATGACTTTTGGTCGCACCCGATTAAGTTGCCGTAACCCGATATGGTCGATTCTAAAATTTTTCCGGTTACTAATATGGGGTGATAATATGAGTTCTAAAAGTGTTAGAACACCCATTAAGTCATAATAGAAATCTCAAATTTATAACTTAATTGAATAACGTAACGGAAACAAAATTTAAAACGACGAATTTATTAACGGAACGGGTTACAATAACGGAAAGAATTTCGGGTTGTCACATTATCCCCCCGTTAGAGGGAATTTCGTAGCGAAATTCAAAATTAAGATACAAATCATGGATTCGAAAAGAGATGCAGATACTTCTGTTTCATCGAGTCTTCACGCTCCCAAGTGAATTCCGGTCCCCGCTTGGCATTCCAGCGAACCTTCACTATCGGGATACGACTTTGTTTTGTGCGTTTGATCTCTCGATCCATGATTTCGATTGGTTCCTCCACGAAGTTCAATTTTTCGTTTATCTCGATCTCGTCTAAGGGAATTACTAGGGTTTCATCGGATAAGTACTTTTTAAGATTCGAGACGTGGAATACCGGATGAATGTTACTAAGCTCATGGGGTAATCGAAGTTTATAGGCTACTGGACCGATCATGGCGAGGATCTCGAAGGGTCGAATGTACCTCAGATTAAGTTTCCCACGCTTTCCGAAGCGTACCATGCCTTTCCAGGGCGAGACCTTCAACAGGACACAGTCTCCTACCTGGAATTCCAGAGGTTTGCGTTGATTATCGGCATAACTCTTCTGGCGATCTCGTGAAACTTTCAATCGTTCCCAGATTTGGATGATCTTTTCGGTGGTTTCGCGAATGATTTCAGGACCCATGAGAGCACCTACCTCCTTGATGTAGATTCACGCAAGTCTTTCAATTTTGAATGATTCTTTGATCGGGATGAAGTGAGCAGATTTTGTCAAACAATCGACAATTACCCAAAATGTGTCGTACCCACTCAGACACTTGGGTAACTTGGTGATGAAGTCCATGGTAATCATCTCCCATTTCCACTTGGGTATTTCGGGTTGCTGGAGCAGACCCGAGGGTTTCTGGTACTCGACTTTCACTTTGACGCAAGTTAGACACTTGCCCACGAATGTAGCGATCTCGGCTTTCATGTTTGGCCACCAGTATTGTTTCTTGAGATCAAAGTACATCTTGTCCGAACCTGGGTGAACAGAGTATCTGGTCTTGTGTGCTTCCTCCATGACAATCTCCCTGAATCCTCCGTACTTTGGGATCCAGATTCGGTCCATGAAACAGTAGACTCTGTCACCTCTGATCTCGAGTTTCTTGTCCATTCCCCTCAAGGCTTCGCTTGACACATTCTTAGATTTAAGGGTTTCTAATTGAGCTTCTCGGATTTGCATGGATAGATGAGAATGGATAGTCATCGATAGGGTCTTCACTTTTCGGCTTGAACTATCCTTTCGGCTAAGGGCATCTACTACCACATTGGCCTTGCCGGGATGGTAGCGGATTTCACACTCATAGTCGCAGAGTAGTTCTACCCATCGCCGTTGTCTCATGTTTAAGTCTTTCTGATCAAAGATGTGTTGCAGGATCTTATGGTCAGTGAAGATCGTACACTTGGTTCCGTAGAGATAATGTATGCAAATGTTCAGTGCAAAGACTACGACTCCTAGTTCCAAGTCATGAGTGGTATAGTTGACCTCGTGTGCCTTCAGCTGTCTCGAGGCATATGCAATTACTTTTCCTCTTTGCATAAGCACACATCCTAAGCCCTGGTTAGACGTGTCACAATAAACAACGAAGTCCTCCGTTCCTTCGGGCAAGGACAGGACTGGTGCGCTGCACAGGGCTCACTTTAACGTTTGGAATGCGGATTCTTGCTTTTCACTCCAACAAAAGGGTACACCTTTCTGTGTTAGAGTGGTTAGAGGTTTGGCGATTCTGGAAAAATTCTGGATAAATCTCCGATAATAGCCGGCGTGACCCAAGAATTGACGAATTTATGTGGGTGTCTTCGGTGCCGACCAATTCTCTATCGCTTTTATCTTGGATGGATCCACGTGAATACCTTCTTCGCTTACCACGTGACCGAGGAAAGTTACTTTCCGAATCCATAATTCACACTTGGAAAATTTCGCGTACAGCTTTTCGGATCTAAGGGTTTCCAACACTGACCTCAAGTGTTGCATGTGATCTTCTTAACTTCTGGAGTAGACAAGTATGTCATCAATGAACACGATGACGAACTTGTCTACGAAGGGACGACACACCCGGTTCATCAGGTCCATGAACACAGCCGATGCATTGGTTAGACTGAAGGGCATAACTACGAACTCGTAATGTCCATACTGAGTCCTGAAAGCTGTTTTGGAAACATCACTCTCATGAAATCGTAGCTGATGGTACCCTGACCGAAGGTCTATCTTTGACAAGTAGCTGGCTCCTTGAAGTTGGTCGAAGAGGTCATCTATTCGCGGAAGGGTATATCGGTTTTTGACGGTCAACTTGTTCAACTCATGGTAGTCGATACACATCCGGAAGGATCCATCTTTCTTCTTCACAAACCAACCCGGAGCTCCCCATGGTGAGGAACTCGGTCTAATGAACCGTTTACTGAGTAACTCGTTAAGTTGGCTAGATAACTCCTGCATTTCTGCTAGAGCTAAGTGATATGGAGACTTGGCTATGGGGGTAGCTCCAGGAATTAGGTCGATGCGAAATTCAACTTGACGTTCAGGAGGAATTCCCGGGAGCTCTTCGGGAAAGACATCAGGAATGTTACATACTTCGGGGATGCTCGCGAGGTCTTTAACTTCCTGTTTCTCGTTGATTACATGGGTTAGGAATGCTTGGCACTCCTTTCGCAAGAGATTCTGAGCTCTGATGTAGGAAATGATGTGAAAATTGGAGCTGAGTTTATCGCCATAGATTATGAGAGTTTGACCCGCAGGGAGATTGAGAAGGATGGCTTTTTCATAGCAAAGGATATCAGCATGATTGGGACTCAAACAATCCATGCCAATGAAAAATCAAAACTCTTTCTGGAGACTGGCATAAGATCGATGGGAAATGAATGATCGTTCAAGGTAAGGGTACAACATATGAATACATCGCTAGCGCTCTCTTTCTCACCGTTAGCCATCTCGACGGTAAACGTTTCGGTTAATGGTTGGGGATTAGGTTTTAGATTATGTTTGAACGTATGACTAACAAAGCTTCTTTCAGCACCCAAATCGAAAAGAATACTAGCATAAGAGTTGTCGAGAAGGAACGTACCCAAAACAACGGTGGGATCGGCGACTGCCCCCTCCCATACCATGGCTAGGACTCTCCTGGTATTATCAGCTGTCGTCTTTTTGGGGCAATTCCTCTTGAAATGCCCGACTTCTCCACAATTGTAGAAGGCTTGACCAACACCTGTTCGAGAAGATTGATTTGCGGATTGGACTAGTGCTTTGCAGAATCGGACCATGTGCCCCTTTTTACCGCAATTGGGGCATGACAGCTCACGACATGGACCGGGGTTATTGTGGTATTTGCCCTTGTCACACTAGGGAAGGTTACCAGCATACCTACTTGTAGGTGTTTGAGCTGTAGATCCCACAACAGAAGCAACAACAACGGGGGTAGTAGCAGCATGGACTGCTACTGTCTATTGTTTCTTTGAAGATCCTTGAGAAGGCTGACATTTCTTTTTCTTCCAAAAATTCCTTTTCTCGCCAATCCTCTTGGTCGGTTCAGGAGTGGCGGTTCTTTCCTCAACATCATCACTGTGGTCGATCAGGGTTTGGGCTAAACTTTTGGCACTGTGATATGTATTCGGCCTCGCAGATAAGACATTTCCTTTGGTCGGTTGGGTCAGCCCCCAAATAAATCTCTTTATCTTCTTACTCTCCGGGGTAACCAATCCCGGACAAAGTAGTGCCAGGTCATCAAATCTCGAAGTGTATGTGGCAATATCGGAACCCTTCATCTTCAGGTTCCATAGCTCGTGCTCTAACGTCTGTATTTCTCCCCGAGGGCAGTACTCAGCTAGAAGAAGTTCCTTCATGGCCTCCCAACCCATAGCATTGGCTACAGTTAGGGTCAGGGATTTGACTCGGCCGTTCCACCAAGTCAGGGCTTTATCAATAAAGGTATAAGCTGCAAATTTTACTTTGTAAGATTCCGAACTGGCACCGATTTCAAAGATAGGTTCGATTTTCTCGAACCATCTAGTGAGGGAAATGACACCTCTAGTGCCATCAAAGGGCGTGGGTTTTGCGTTCATGAAATATTTATAGGAACCCTCCTTTCCGTGTCACTGGATACCTTCTTGGTTTTGAGGCTAGGGACCACCTCCTGAACCACCGCGGTTCATTTGTGACATGGCGGCTGTCACTACGGCAGTAACAGCTGCCTGAAGCGTTACAAGATCAATTTTAGGAGGAGGTGGCGGAGGGTTGTTGGTCTTTGTGCTGGGTCTCTTTCTTGGAGGCATCTTGATCTAATAGGATCAGGAAAGAGAGGATGATAAGTCCTCCGAATTGAATCAAGAGATATGACAGTTATATGTATTCCGAATAAGCGATAAACCAGGAAAGAGTTATCAAAGCAGACAATTTATCGCTACAGGAATATTCAAGGGGTATCGTCTGAATGAGGATTTCTACAACGGATTGACTCAATAAATACTTCCATAGTATTTCATGATTCGCTACGACCATAGTTCGATGTTTGGGGTATTAGGGTAAGTTTTAGGCATGCTGAACACCACAGTCACTCCCAGGCATATGTTGGCTGTGTCTCGAATGAATATAGTTGGCCAGGCTATATTGATCCTAGACACGACTACATAACTGCCCAGGTTTAACCGCATCATACAACACCCATTTACTTATGTTTTGTTCTACTTGTAGTTACGGATCTCGACGGTTAGGTATACTTATATACTTTTTGAAAATACTTATATTTTAAAGTATACTTTTAGTTCAGAGCACTTAGGCCCCTTAATGTTTATAGTCTTATTGTTGGATTAATGTCTAAGTCCATAACTATAATTGGTAAGACTTGACCCGACCCGGCATGGTCCATTTGGGTTGCATACCATCATGCACTTGGATAGACTATAATGAGAGAAATAAGATACTTATGGTTATTAATATATTATAAGTTCTAGTATATTAATAATAAGAATAATAAGATTATTTAATTAGTATTGATCAAGAATTAATCTAGGATTAATTAAGTGATCAAAAGAAGACTAATTAAATATATGGGTTGATTGTGTAAATCATCCATACTTGTATAGTGGGCTAATGCTCCATGGATAATCAAGTTGGGCTAAAACCCATAGGATGGTCCATGGATGCTCCATGGTGTATTTGTACCCATGGATCATGGAAATGAAAGGCCATGTCAATTAGGTTTACATGGTGTAACCCTAACTATATAAGCATCTTATTCTTGACCAAAATCGGCCACTAGAGTGTGAAGTGAAAGGGCTAGCCGATTTCATGAGTTGTAGAATTCTCTCAAGTTATTCTAAGTGTTTTGGTGATTGTGATTCCATTTGAGGCTCCCACACTATTGGGGCTAATCTCTTAAAGCTTGAAGACTTTCTACATCGATTAAGAGGTATGTATTCTATCTTGCTATAGTCATTGTTTTGTATGATAGATTAGGATAATACCTTGGAAGTTATTATTTGCATGTATAATAGAGAAAACATAGATCCAAGGTATTTAGGGTTGCATGTACACTTAGGAGTGTTAGAGTGCTCAAAACCCAACAGTGGTATCAGAGCCTAGGCTTGTTTTCTATTATACTTGATGCAAATTGCTGAAAAATGCTGAAAAACTCGATTTTCTGGCTTTCTGAGCACTGGTCGCCGAGTCCACTGATGAACTCGCCGAGTCCATGAGTAAAATCATCCTACTCGCCGAGTAGGTTCATGCACTCGACGAGTAGGAGCCCCAGACAACATATTTTCGAGGTTTTTGGCTAGAAATGAACTAGGAACATTACCCTAAGCTGTTTTTGAACTTATAAACTTGTTTTTGATGTGGTAATGTCCATGCTAATCCATTTTCAAAGATAATTGTCAATAGATTCATGTTTTGTATTAGTTTAAGGTTTAGACTAATTACATGAAAAAGTTAATTGAAATAGTTGTTTTCAATCCATTTTAATCTAAGAGTTGAGTATAACATGTGTTTGTGTAACTTGTCCTCAAGTTACATGAAAAGTCACATTAAAGACTCATAAAATTCATAAAAGTTGGCAATGGTTACAAAATGAAGAGTCTTGTGTCATTGAATAATTTTTTTTTATGACTCCATAACTTGTCCTCAAGTCATGGAAGTTCAAGAGTCACTTCATTAAAGAAAAATATGTAACCATAATTAAATCCATAAGTTATAAAATAAAGAAAAAGTTAGTTCTTTTATTAGTTTAAAGTCTTCCATAACTTGTCCTCAAGTTATGGAACTTGAAGAGTTTTTGGATTAAAACTACTTTAAACACATAAGTTATGGAATTAATTAGTTTTGAATAGTTTCAAAACTTGCCCTCAAGTTTTGGAATTTGAAAAGTTTTCCTTATGAATACTTTAATTCCAGGTTAGCCCTTAGAATTTTAAAAGTTAAAATTCAACCCTTATACTTTATAATATTATAAGTTAATAATATATATATGTATAAGAGTAAAGTCAGTCTTACCGCTAGTACGCCTCATTCACGAAGCTGGTCTATAAGGTGGGTATAAGGTTGTTGCCTATAAAATGGCAACTTAATGGGTGTCCACTCTCACCCACCGCTTGCTTGACTGGTGGAGGGTCGTTAGCCGAACCGGTTTGACAGGACTTTAATTCTCGCTTCATTAAAAGTATTAATGATAAATACTAAGTAACTAAACTCTTAATAATACCCAATCTTAGTTACTTAGGAAAAATGTGAATAAGGTGCTAATCCATGAAATTACACTTTGCACTTTGTTTAAGTCGGTTAGTGGAGCGCGTGTGGTTAACCGGCACACTAACGCATATTTAACAAGGTAGGCAAAGGGTAACTTAATGTTTATCATAGTATCGATGGAGCGTGTGTGGTTAACCGGCACATCGATTGAGGGGTAATTTATTAAGGGTACCAAGTGATTTGCATGGTTACTTCACACCTTGTTTTGTGATCCTCGACATCCCAGTCACAAAACCTGAAGGGCACACTCGAGATTGAAACATGCCTTTGAAAAGTTCAATGAATCTCAAACATCTAGGAGTTTCAAAACCAATTAAAACCAAATTATACATTTCGTTTATCTTGGTGGAAATTGGTGAATCGTCATTCACCTACCTTTAAATATTTTATAGCTTGGATTACGGCATATCTCTTCTAAGTTATAAAATAGTTTGTTGGGTCGTAGCCTTAATATTTCATATTGGGTGTCATATTAAGGACTTTAAATCAACTATCTTGAAACAAGGTTTCCTAATGAAGATGATATCCCATGGATATCATACTTCTTTCTCCTCCTCCAATTATTCTCCCTAACCCACAAGTTCTTGGAAAAAAAGTTTAAGGTCACTCAAGCCCTATTGGCAAGGCAAGGTCTAGGTGTGAACACATCTTGGAGATGTAGTCACATATTGACAAGCCGGGAGAGTTGGGTGTCAAAGTCTTCAGAAAGTTGGTGGTTCAATCACTTTCTAAGTCACATAGTGGTTTCCTTTGGGACACCTATGAAACAGACTATGACAAGACCCTTAATGATCTTATTTATTTGTTAAGATCAACTTCCTTAAAACTTTATGGACATTGACAATGATGACATTGGATATCCAGTAAAGCTCTCTCTTCCCAGTGGAAAGGGATCGGCCATAGTCAACTCGGTTGACCAAATGGTAAAGAGAAAAGCTAAGTCTGTGATAGTCCCGTGTACCGTTATCAAAGGGTCCATATGTTTATATTGCCAAAGGGAGGGGCATTGGTTGCGAAGCTGCCAAATTTACCTAAGGAGGTTAAAGTCAATAAGTTTGACTCTACTTCAGGTAAAGTCCACTATCTAACTCTGCTAAGTTTCTATTCTGAGATTCTTATTACATGATGAGACTGGGTCACATGTTGATGTTTTAAGAATCAAAGAAAAGTGAAGATACTTAAAGAAAGAATATGCTGAATCTGATTGCGTAGATGTTTTTCTATCGCGTAGTTTGAAGATCGGATTCTTGAGCTACTTCTTAGGAGTTATGAGATATTGGTTAGGAATAGATAACAACAAGTTTTCATATGGATTGTAAGGATAAGTTTCTCCGCAAAAGTTTTAAAATAAAAGGAAATTTTTGATTTTATTTATTTTAAAATATCCTTACAATGGCATTTGAGGAAAATTGTTGCTTATAAGATTCCATTAATAGCAAGAGTGGAAATATGAAATTGATTCTTTTATTTGTGGTAATGTCTAAATTTACCAAATAAGGAAAGATTCTCATCAACCAAGTTTCAATTGGACCGGGACTTGGAATCATGCAAGTTGTATTGCATGATGAATGAGAACTTTCAAGTATTGGAAAAATTAAGACTAATTACTCGTTCACATGGATGTGTGAGTCAAGTAATGGACTAAGGGATCGAGTACACATTCTTGTGCACTGATTAAGTCCACCACAAAAGATTGATAAGACTATTCGTCATAGTTTACTAAAGCTCAGTAAATATGATTATACTTACAAGCTTAAGTGTAACTCTGAGACATTGGAAAAGGTTCCAATGTATGGCAGAGCGAACAAGAAGAATCAAATTAGGCAGAAGGATAAAAGTTTCTCAAATCTGAAAAGATGGGAGAGTACTTTAGTATCAATTTTGTGATCATCTTAATGATTAAGAAACCATATCAAAATTAGTTCTCTAAGGAAATCTTAGTGCATTCTTATGACTAAGAAGAGGGAACTTGAGTTGTTGAAATGGTTAAATCAAGAAGATGAGTCATACTTCGTTCCAATACAAGTCTTAGAGTCATACTCCAAGATTGTAACTTGAGTGACATGTCTTAAAGAAGGTTTAAAACACTTGTGAAATGTAAGAGTAAAAGTTTTCTACTCTTGTACATTTGAAATTGGTAAGTTGTGATGTTTTGGATAAAACAAAGACCAACTAAGGCCAATTGTGTGAAGTGTTTGTCTTGGTTAGAATCCACACGATCTCTTGGATGTTTGACAAGGGAGTCTTATAGGTCAAGAGGACAGTGGGAGTCTTAAAGGTCTTGAAAGTTTCAAGAACTAATCAAGAATAAAACCTGAAGTTCTTCACTAGCACACGACTTGAGGTGTATAACCTATCGTGTTGACATATTCTGTGCCCATTCCAGTTAAAGTTGGCTTTGCATATGAGTTCTTAGAGTTCTCAATTTGTTTCACAACAACTTGGAAGCAATGGCAGGCCCTTGAGCTGCCAGGTGGCAAGAAATTAAGATTGAGTTCAATCCATATGAGTTTGGATTTGTCATTATCCATGTCTTGTGACTATGGTTTTGACAATTCACATGGATAAGAACACATACACCATAAAAATCTAAGTGTCATAAGGTTTCTCTCCGATTCATGAAAATGATGGTGAGGAAACACTTTCACTAAGTAGATTTTAGCTAGATAGAAATTGTGATATTTGCATTCTCAAAGTCGTTAGTGGAGCGCGTGTGGTTAACCGGCACACTAACATGGACTTGTGAGAAATGGCAAAAAGGTCTAACCATTATGATTACGGCATACCTCTTCATAATTGTTTAGACTCACAAGTGTGCTATCTAAGGGAAGGTGTATGACTTTGATAAAGTTTTATCAAAACAATCTAGTAACAGAAATCTGAACTTTGGTAAGAAAAGTCAATGAAGTATTGATTTCTAGAAGTCCAGCTGATTTCTGAGTACATGTCAAAGCTAGTGGGAGCATAAGTGTTATGCTACTAATCATCGTGTTAGTGGGAGCATGATAATTATGAGAAGTATTGCAAGTTAGCAATGTTAATTATAGAAAACAAAGGTTTCAATTTGGAAAGAGTTGTTTTGCTATAATTAAGGGAGAGGAAATTATACTTCATCTCAAATCTATAAGCTTAGATCGTGAGGTTTTAATCATTTAGTCAAGGATATATATATGAATTTCATGTTGGAATAGCTCAACATAAGGAAATTCTGTATATGGGTCCATTATTTGCGTTCTAAAATTCGATTGTGATTACGGCATCCCTTTTCATAATCTGAATTATGAGAACTTGGCAAATTGAAATGGACATATTATAGCAAAAGACTGGTTTAGTCTTTATGTGAGACATCATGAATCGTGTCCCATATGCTTCGGATATAGGATCGATTACATGTGCTATATTCATCCTTTCTAAAATTTTCAAAATGCCTGAGGCATTAAGAAGGGAAAAGGTTTAGAACTGGATATGACTAAAAGAATTAAACAATTGTCGAGGACAATCTAAGGTTTACCAAAGATTGGTTACTCAAGGACAATTGGAAGTATAGTGATAATTCTGGAAGGACCATATTGACATAATCTGTAAGGAGGCAACTCTTGTTCAGAAGTGATAGTCAAAATGGAATCTGGAAATGTTTCAAAGTTAGAATTTTCAATCTGTGTAAGATTAAGGAAACTTAATGCAAGAAGAATATTTCCAAGGAGTTGATCTCCTTTGGAATACTCTATAATGATTGTTGCCAAGTCTTTGTGAGTTTGTGCATAATCGTTACAAGAGTATCAATGCATATAAGTTTAGAATCTAACAGATTTCAGTAAATGGCATGAATTTGGAATTCTTGCATTTGCAGTAAGGATTTGGGAGTGTGAAAAGAGAATCATTGAAGTTATGTTCAATTGATCTAGTTCACAAAGTAAAGATCATAGACAAACATAGTATGCATACTTGGTGTCTGGCATGGCTAGTGTTTAAGAAAACATAGTGTACATGCTTGGAGCATGGGACAACTATTGTTTTAAATTCAAGAATAAAGTTGATAGCTGAAACAGTATACAATGAATAATGTGTAATCATATGGTGATAAATAAAAGGTGTTTTATTTATGTTCAAAGAGTTGATACCATATTGGATTCAATTATTATTGTGTTTCACTTTGCATGTTTTGACTTCCCGAATAAACTAGGTTATTCTTCCGGAACGACTAAGTTATTCAAACCATCCACAGTCGGTCATATGTTGGAAGTAGATATGAATTAAGACTGTCATGATGGGTTGTAGAGGTCTAAGGTGTTGGACAAGGCTACAATAATCATGAGTGCTCATAAGTTCTGAGTATTGGATTCAACCCGCGCTCATTGGAATCACTTCATGGATTTTATCACGAGTGATCATGAGACGATAATATCTTATATTCTTCAAACCTAGAGATATGAGTTGTTACTATGAGTTGATAGTACATTGATTGCACGTAAACGCATACGGTAACTCGGTGTTATATAACGTGCCTTTATGTATGATTCAACAAGTAGTTGAACAAGCCATATGAGTCGAAGTTTATCCGTTCCTTTTACCTTCGGGATAAAAGCGATATCTGTGGGCCCCTCGATGATTTGATGATGACAAATGGAAGTGCTCGGCCGGGCCAGGACTGATTTGATTTGTTCAATTAGTTAATCGTCATAAATCGCAAATCGGGAAACAACAAATGGACAGAGAGAATGATTATAATCCATGTCTTAGTCCATATGATATCTAGAATGGAGGAATATATGATCCCTTATCTAATGGACAAGTCACTGACAAAGGTCAGAGTTCATCTACAAGGTCAGAGTTCGACAGAAGCTTTTGAGAGCTACGATTGCCGGTTGGTTCCTAAAGTCATACGCAATAATAGTTTTAGACTTATCCAAGTGGGAGACTATTGGATTAATGTCTAAGTCCATAACTATAATTGGTAAGACTTGACCCGACCCGACATGGTCCATTTGGGTTGCATACCATCATGCACTTAGATAGACTATAATGAGACAAATAAGATACTTATGGTTATTAATATATTATAAGTTCTAGTATATTAATAATAAGAATAATAAGATTATTTAATTAGTATTGATCAAGAATTAATCTAGGATTAATTAAGTGATCAAAAGAAGACTAATTAAATATATGGGTTGATTGTGTAAATCATCCATACTTGTATAGTGGGCTAATGCTCCATGGATAATCAAGTTGGGCTAAAACCCATAGGATGGTCCATGGATGCTCCATGGTGTATTTGTACCCATGGATCATGGAAATGAAAGGCCATGTCAATTAGGGTTTACATGGTGTAACCCTAACTATATAAGCATCTTATTCTTGACCAAAATCGGCCACTAGAGTGTGAAGTGAAAGGGCTAGCCGATTTCATGAGTTGTAGAATTCTCTCAAGTTATTCTAAGTGTTTTGGTGATTGTGATTCCATTTGAGGCTCCCACACTATTGGGGCTAATCTCTTAAAGCTTGAAGACTTTCTACATCGATTAAGAGGTATGTATTCTATCTTGCTATAGTCATTGTTTTGTATGATAGATTAGGATAATACCTTGGAAGTTCTTATTTGCATGTATAATAGAGAAAACATAGATCCAAGGTATTTAGGGTTGCATGTACCCTTAGGAGTGTTAGAATGCTCAAAACCCAACACTTATACCATGTAAGGTTTGGTATACTTAGTTCACTATAAACGTGGGCTCTGATACCAATCTGTCACACCCCGAAAACTCAAGGCGGAATCATTTCCGGGGCAGACTCCACGTTGAGTATCAAATCCAATGTACATAGTAAGCAAAGTAAACAACCATTACATTACATATAAATATTTTACATTTGTTTTAAAGTAAAAGGTATTAAAAGTGTGATACATATGTGTATATATATAGACAAAAGTAAGACGTGTCTTCTACGCACTCCGTCTTCGCCAAAAGGATCATTGGGTACCTGTCTAATGCGGACCTGAGAATACAAGCAGTTTGAAAATCAGCATAAAGTTGGTGAGTTCATAAGCGGTTTTGTTTTATGAAAATGTACAAGTTTCCTTTTGGTTTCTGAAAAAAGTTACAAACCCAAGAAAATCTAATATTTTCTTATATGTAAAGTTTAGTTATCTATTTTGTTACACGAATCTGGTTATGTATAATTGTTATCCCAGGAAAATCCCATATTCTCCCAAGAGTTGATTACCGATCTAAAATGTAGTGTAAAAGATGTATACTGAAAACCTGGTTATCCTTGTAAAGTGTATGTTAGTTTACCAATCCGAAATGTAATGTGAAAGATGTATACTGAAATGTATTATTTTTAACACGTATATAAAACTAATAACTACAAAGTAAACTAGTTACTGAATCCATTATTACTAAATAGTAAATCTCTATTATCCAAATTGCGAGTTCCATAACCATACGATAGACTAGATATGGCAATATATAGTCCACATCACCTTATGACTTTCGTCACCCTTGAACCTTTCGGTTTGGCTGTAGCTAGCAGCCAGGTGAGGGGTAGTCAGCCCCATATAGATCTATACACTCAAGTCACGCTCCCTATCTAAGTGATTATGGTTACGGGTGTGGTCCTCCACTCGTGTATCTCTGTGGAGTGTTCTCCGAGGACGTGTCTCCAATTTATAGGAATAATAAATTTACTAGTAATAATGCAGAAAGATCAAATGACGATCCTCTATTCGCGTATCTCTATGGAGTGTTACCGAGGACAAAACAATATACTAAGTTTCATGTTCAAATTTCAAATGTTATGCTTTTAACTATTATAATGTGGAAACCATTTGTGAAAAATATAAAGTACAACATTTTATAATGTTTTTCACAAATAATATGATAGCCTGTTCTGCAAGTTCACACTGTTATCAGATATGATTATCAGTGTCAAAAGCATATGTAATATGAAACAAAACACATGTAAAACAAGTTTTGAGTACATGTATTCCTTGTACTTTTCTTGTATTCTCCCCCTGAAAACAGTGAAAAACATTGAAAAAGGGTAGGGGTATGAACTCACCAGACGAGAAAACGCAACGGTTTGGATGCTAAATGTCGGTTCGGGGCTTGTTAACACGCGAGGTTCCTATGTAATTTGAAATGATATACAAATATATCTAATTAGAATTTAATTCACTAATTAGATATGACTATACACTCCAATACAAGAAAACACTTCAAATTATGTGTTTGGAGTGACCCGGGTGACATCTACGGACGTATAGGGCTTGGATAATGTGTTTACTCTTCAATTGTAAACTCCTCACGGAGTTTTCAGCCCTAAGACCAACTCCACTTTAGTTCACGGTCTTGAACTCATGGATGAGGGTTTTATGGTGTCAAATGGTCAATTAACACTTGAGGGATGATGCTAGGTTTGGTTCTAGAGCATTGGAAAGGGATTAAACCACCAAATGGACCACTTAAAGGAGTTTACGACAGTAAGCTCCCCCATATCGATTTCTTATATGATTTGGTGGTGTAAGCTCAATCACGTGTGATTTAAACACATTTTACCAATAAAAGGGTGACTTTAGGGCATCATTTGGCATGTGTTTATGAGTTTACGGCCCAGGAACCCATCCTAGGGAGGTTTACGGCCGTAAGCTCCTAAAGGGAGCATTTTTGTCATGCTTAAGGCCCCTAAATCGATTGTGGTTGATTCTAGAATTTAATCCAAGGCTATTGGTGTTTTTAAGTGGCATTTAAACACTTGAAATTGAGTTTACTACCCATGAATATGAGTTTACGGCCCAAGCATGTTCTTGGGCAGTAAACTCAAGTTTAATCCCCATAAGTTAAGTTTAAGGTGTTCTAAGTCCATTCCATTAAGCCATCTAGCCATATCTAATCTCCAAAGGTCGATTGGAAGGGTTTTTGGGCTCCAAAACCCATTTTATATGAGTTCATGGCATAGGACTGTTCGAGGGCCGTAAACTCATGATAATGGTCCTATTCCATAGTTTGACCACGAATTTGGAAGCTAGAAAGGTTGTACAACAAGTTAGGAAGGTTACCTTGATGAAATGGAGCTTTAATTCGATGATTTTAGACCTTAAGTTTGGATTGAGGAGAGAGGTTAGAGAGAGAGTAGTGAGAGAGTGCAAAAGCTTCAAATGGAAGCTTAATTCACTTTAAATATGTTCCAAGTTCGGGACACGGTGGAATTCTACCCGATACCGATGTTAGACGTGGCTTTTGGTCGCACCCGATTAATTTGCCGTAACACGATATGGTCGATTCTAAAAAATTTCCGGTTACTAATATGGGGTGATAATATGAGTTCTAAACGCATTAGGAGACCCATTAAGACATAATAGAAATCTCAAATTTACAACATAATTTAATAACGTAACGGAAACAAAATTGAAAACGACGAATTTATTAGCGGAACGGGTTACAATAACGGAAAGAATTTCGGGTTGTCACATTTAGCTTTAAAGATGTCGTTCTAATAATTAATTTTTGCATTGTAACCCTAAACACACCTCCACAGTCGAAGTTCTTCAACGAGCTCTTCTGAGGTGTGAGATATTAATCATTCGACATCATTTGATCCATTCTTGTGTTCTTTGATTACTTCATTCCTGTTTATCTGTTTTGAATATGTTGATCTAATAGCGCAATAGTCTTATCAATTGGTATCAGAGAAAGGAGACTGCGTAATATACACGCATCTCTTCTTTTTGAAGAATTTGTTAGGGTTTCCGCTTTTATCGAATATATAGAAGCTGTCTTGTTCAAGTCAACGGTGTATTTAGTGTTCGATAAAACCCTAATCTCATCTTTACAAGTCTGATTCAAGCAGTTTGAAAGAAGAAGTTTTTCATTATGTCTCACGACGATTCTCAAGTCAATCCAATCAACATCTCCCATAGTATAGGATCCTCTACGAGATTTCCCATACTCTCTACTCAAGATTATGAAGTATGGGCGCATCACTTTCAAGACTACGTCATTGGATCTGAAGACAATGGCTATCTAATCTGGGAAGCAATAACATTGGGTCCATTTTTTCACTCTTGGTGGACGTAGATAAGATCCCTCATGATGAAAAGGACAAGGTGCTATGCAATGTTAAAGCCATGAGAATGATCAGATTTGCTTTGCAAGCCGATACTTTCCGTTTAGTAAGTTCATACACTACATGTAATGAAATATGGGATAGGTTGAAAGAATTATATTCAACCAATGTGGATCTAGAGCACTCCATCCAAACCCTATTGCTCTCTGAGTTCGGTGCTTTCCCAAAAAAACCTGAATGGAAACTCATTCAGACATTCGATCGTTTCAACCATCTACTTAGCAAGATGATGAAGTATGGTATTGAAAGGAAGGTGATCGAACAAAAGTTTACATTCATGAACGGATTAAGACCTGAATGGATGGCAGTGGTCCCGACTGTAAAGGTACATGATCAATTTAAGTCGTATTCGTTGGCGAAAATGATAGGTATACTTAAATCTCATGAAAGTGTGGTGTCTAAGGAAGAAAAAGTAGTTTCGAGTGTGGGTTCTCTAGCCCTTGTTTCTAAAAGCAAGAGTGTTTCAAACGAAGAGGAAGAATCTGATACGTCAGAGTGCGATCTGACTAATGAAGAATATACAAGGATGGTTACGAACCCAAAGTTTTCTCGTATGAAGTTTCCTGTCAACAAGAACCGAAACTGGCAGGGAAGTTACAGTTCTGAAAAGACGAAAGAGGAGAGAAAAAACGCTACTCAGAAGGATGATGAGAAAAAGGAGAGCAAGCTTGTGGGAGATTCCGAATATGAGTGCAACTACTATCATGACAAGAACCACTTTGCCAAGGATTGCATGCTGAGAAAGATGTCTGAGAAAAAGGATGATGAAGATGATGAAGCCTGACACATGCGAAACTTGGAGGAGATAAAGAAGAAGAAAACATCTAATGTTTCTATCAATGATTTAATTGTGCAGGAACACATTATAGAAAATGAGTTTGGTGGAGTAGAAGTCTGGTCTACAGACGCTGAATACGAAGAGTTACGCAGACGCTCGCATGGAAGGGCTTATGTGGCAAGAGAAGGAGTTACTGAGTTGGCTGATAGATGCTTAATGGTGACAACCAAAAGTAAGCATGAGGAAGCGAAGCTTAAGGAAGATAAATGTTTCGCTGCCAAGCCTGTGAGTGAAAAGGATCAACGATTGTGATCAATTGACCAAAAAGGTACAGTCTATCCTAGAATCCCTTCAAATACCAGTAACAAATTACGAAAAAGAATTAAATGAATTCAAATTCAAGTTTTCTAACTGAAGTGGCAGTCTTATGCAAACTCGCTTAGAAAATTCTAACCTAACTGACCAACTCAGTAGGGAGTCTTCGAAGAGTGAAGACAGAGGGATATGGATATAACAGAAGAAGTCAGAGTTAGTTAGGGCTAGGGACGAACTTAATTATTTGCAACAAGACAATTTGAAGTTTTTGAAACAAAGAAATATTTTCTGTTTGATTGCTAAACGCTTATATACTAATATCACCCAGTTGCATTTAGATTGTGAGATAGGTAAAAAGATTCAAAAAATGATTTTTCCTTTTCTTGAATTTAAGGAGGACGCAATCATCGCTCAGTGTGAATCTATAATGTCCTCAGATGAGCTTTTAGTGACCTACAAGTATGGAGTGGACAAAATTGAGGCTTTTATTGAGTCCAAAGAACATAAATCTATGTTAAAGAATTTAATGGAAGAAAATGATAAATTAAAAATCAAAACGGAGACCTTACAGAAGGTTGACTCATCCAATGCCAAATTAAGTTCAGAAAATAAAATGAATTTAGAAACCACTTCTGAATTTGATGTGGAAAGTGAAATGAGCGAAATTTCAGTAGAAGATGAGATTGACTGTTCAGAATTTCTCAAGAGCGAATCAGAAACATCAAAATCACTTGTACCTGAAAATTATGTTGAGTTCGCTCGAATTTCCAAAGATAAGTCTAATGTCCTCAAAGAAAAGGTTGTAATTTATCGAAAAGTGCAAACAGTGCCGAACCAAGTATATGCCGTTGAAGGAATAACTAAGAAACAAATGGCAGATTTGACCTCCATGGTTAATAAAGATAACGCTGAAGGTTGGAGCGAACCTCATGGAGAGTCAACAGTAGATACGTGGCTGAACCCATCAAGAAGGCTTCAAGCTTTGATAAACCCAATTCAAGTGGTACAAAAGAAATACCAAACGAACCACTAAAAGCTTCCAGCAAATAATCAACAACAACCGAAGCTCATACGAAGAAAAAGGAACCTAAGGCCAACATTCACTTGACTGAAGAACAACCTGCTGAGCAGAAACGCCAGAGGAACAAAACATACATGAAGAACCTCAATGAGAGAAAATAGTTTTGGCAATTCCAAAACCCCACTTATGTTCACTTTGAAAAAGCTTCTAATCTAAAGATGAAAAAGGGAGCACAAGTAATCACAGCCAGTCATGCAGTCAGGAGAACCGAATAACCTGTTTCAGTCCTAATAATAGTGATCAAAAGAACCAAAAGTCAAGTTTCAGTCGCAACTCTTACTATGCCAAAAACCGAAAGTCCGGTTTCGGTCCCAATAAAAGTGCTCAGAACCGAAAGAAAAGTTTCGGTCCAAAATCCAATCCTTCTCACTCTCAACCAAAATCAAACCCAGTAAAGGATATTAAAGGAAAGAGAAAGCTTGTCTCTAATAATGAAGGACAAGTTATGAAAAGGCAGCTAACCTTAGATTTCCAAATAAAAACTCAACTGAAAAACCAACTAACAAAACCATACCCCAAATAAATCAAAACAAAAATAAAATCATAGTCTACACCATCAAACGAAAGGATGAAACCAACCCGCGAAGGGTTGTGAGGCTGGACCAGGTACGAAGAATGAATCTATATCTGTGCACGGAAGGGCCGGCGGCCGCTCAACTGTTCGAGCGCAATGCAGTGGTATTGGTTCCGATTCGACAAAGGTAGAATGCCTGGTCGAAGGTCCAGTATAGTAGGTAGCAGGCGTGTTCGTTTTGGCTCCCGAGCGAGAACGAGAAAGAGGCGATGCACCATCCTTGCAGCTACGTACGTTGACCTTGACTTGACAGATTCATCCAATTGAACCCAAACTCAAAGGAGGACCACAAGCTCGGGGCTCGACGAAAGAGAAAGTCTCGGCATTACCACATTAATAAAAAGAACATATATAGTTGATCTTTCTGTTGCAATTCCCTATTCTGTGAAACACTCTTTAGGGCCCAAGAGACTTTGGGTTCCTAAATTTGCTTAATTTTGTAGTTTATAGGTGAAAAACAGTTTGACGACGAATGGTCTATTGACAGTGGCTGCTCTCGTCACATGACAAGCAGGAGGGAAGAGCTTATGGAGTTTCGGTCCCTTAAGGATGGTGCATGTGTAAAATATGGAAAAAAAACTCTTATGGCACGATAAAAGGATATGGGATGATTACAAATGGTGAATTTCAATTCGTAAAGTAGCTTATGTGGAAGGATTACATCATAATCTAATTAGTGTCTCTCAACTAGTTGTGGGAACCAGATTAAAGGTTTCGTTCGATGACGAAGGTTCAGATATCATCGAAAAGAAATCTAAGAAAGTCTTGTTGAAATCCATGCGCAAAGGCGAGATGTATCCGCTGAATATCAATCCAATCAGAGGAAAGCCAGGTGTATGCCTTCTAATTGGTTATGGCACCGAAGAGTCTCACACCTGAACTTCAAAGATATTAATAAACTAGTGTTTGGTGATCAAGTGCGTGGACTTCCTGTTTTCAAATTTGACAAAGAACACCTGTGCACAACATGCGAGATGGGCAAGCAGAGCAGAAAGAGTCACTCTTCTCATATCAATACCAAAATCATCGAACCACTTGAACTGCTGCACATCAACTTATGTGGTCCTTTGGCTATTAAAAGCATCCGTGGTAGTAAGTTCATACTTGTTATTATAGATGATTTTTCTCACTTCACCTAGGTTTTCTTTCTTAAAAAAAAATTAGAGGCTACTCCTAAGTTGAAGGTTTTCATCAAGAAAGTGGAATTGCATATGCGAAAGGTGGTAAGAAACATAAGAAGCGATAATGATCTAGAGTTCAAAAATTCAGACCTTGAAGAGTTTCTGGCTGAAAAGTGAGTAACTCACAACTTCTCTGCTCCATATACTCCACAACAGAATGGGATCGTTGAAAGGAGAAATCGTTCATTGTGTGAAGCAGCCCGAACCATGATGAGTTTCGATTCTCTTCCATTATACTTCTGGGCAGATGCTATAACTGTTGCTTGTACACGCATAACCATTTCCTCAACGAGCTATTTTCCATAACCCCATACGAAATCTTGAATAATCACAAGCCCAATGTAAAGTTTTTCCATGTGTTCGGTTCGAGATGCTTTATTTTCAACACCAAAGAGAACCGAAATAAGTTTGATGTAAAGAGAGATGAAGGGATCTTTCTTGGCTATTCGCTTACTTCAAAAGCATATAGCGTTCTGAATAAACGCTCAAGGAAAATTGAAGAAACCTACTATGTAACTTTTTATGACAATTATATGAAGAAGATTCAAACAAGCGAATGTCTAACAGAAGAAATATTTCCGGTATCAGGTCACCTCTTAGTTCCAATTTACAATCTTTTTGAAGAGTACATGCTGCTCTTTGATGAACCAGAAAAGGCAATCAACTCAGAAGCGAGAGCAGCAGATAACAAGATTGATTCCTTGAAGAAAATTATCGACGAAGCTGCTAAAGCCATGGAAAGAGAACCTCAACAACTAACCAGAAAGTCGACTCAAAGCGAACCTACTGCATCAAATGATCATCCAACCATCAATAACCCTCCAAAAGAAACCTCATTACTCCAGGGGGAGGGTTCGTCATTACTAGAAACAACCGAATTGCCTTTCCAGGGGGAGAATCCATCAAAAACACCAACCCATGAAGATATATCTGAGGGGGAGATTATTGAACCTGACATGGGATTCAGTTTTCCATTTGAGGGGGAGAATGAAAATGCGAATGATGAAGGTGATCTGTCAGAACTGGAAGAAGAAGTCAATGTTGAGGTGGATCCTGCCTATGAGCCAAATTATCCTCCTCTCATAAAGTGTACAAAGGATCATCCTAAAACTCAAATACATTGTAAATCATCTGCGGGAGTTCTCACATGCTCTCAATCGAATGCGAAGCAAGATGCTTTATTCTCTCAAGTAGAATTTTGCATGTTTAATTCATTTGTCTCTAAAATTGAACCGAAAACGGTACATGCTGCTCTTGATCACTCTGATTGGGTGCAAGCTATGCAAAACGAAATTTACGAGTTCGAACGAAATCGTGTTTGGAGGCTGATTCCCACACCAAAGGATGCATCTGTAGTCGGTTTAAAATAGGTTTTTAGAAATAAGATTGATAAAGAGGCTAACGTCATCCGTAACAAAGCGAGGCTGGTAGTGAAAGGATATTTCTAGGAAGAAGGAATAGATTATGAAGAGACCTTCACTCATGTACCAAGGTTGGAATCAATGAGAATGTTTTTGGCATATGTTACACATAAAAACTTCGAAGTTTTCCAAATGGATGTAAAATGTGCTTTCTTGAATGGAGAACTAGAATAAATGGTACACGTTGAGCGACCACCCGGATTTGTGAACGAAAAGTATCTTGATCATTGATACATACTAGATAAAGCAGTCTATGGTTTTAAGCAAGCCCCGAGAGCCTGGTATGAAACTCTAACACGTTTTGTCAAAATGTCAAAATTTAAACAATGTACGGTTGACCCAACCTTCTTTCGCAAGAAAGAGGGCGAACACTTAATGATTGTTCAGATTTATGTCGATGATATCATCTTCGGCTCCACGAATCCTTGCTTAACAGCTAAATTCAGGAAGTTAATGGAGACTAAATTTGAAATGAACACAATGGGTCCGATTAACATTTTCCTTGGATTGAATATAGGACAGGGACCAGAAGGCATCTTCATTAATCCGGAAGCGTACACGAAGACTTTGTTGGCGAAGTTCGGCATGACGTGAGATTCCAAAGTAAAGGTTCCATTGGCATTTGGCACAAAGCTGACTCCATCTCTTGAGAAACTAGCTGTTGATGTGACTCTCTAACGACATATGATAGGATCTCTAATGTATTTAACAGCTAGTAGACCGGACATAAGGTTCTGTGTCTCCTATTGTGCAAGGTTTCAAGCAAATTAAGGGGAACCTCATATGGTTGTAGTAAAAAATATCTTCCGATATTTGAAGCGAACCTCGTCTCTCGGTCTTTGGTATCATGCAAAATCCGGCTTCTTTGTTCAAGCATTCCCTAACGCTGACCTTGGTGGATGTGGATTAGACCGAAAGAGCACAATATGTGGATGCCAATTCCTTGATAACAAACTTGTGAGCTGGCAGTCAAAGAAACAAACTTACGTGTCTCTATCCACAGTCGAAGCTGAGTACATCGCTGCAGCATCCTGTACATCACATGACATATGGATACAAAGTCAACTTAGATATTACGGGCTAAGCATGAAAAAGATCCCTCTCTACTGTGACTTAGAAAGTGTGATTCGTATATGCCACAATCCAGTGCAACACTCAAAGACTAAGCATATTGAACTAAGATACCACTTCATAAAGGAACATGTGGAAGATGGTAATGTTGAAGTTCACTTTGTTTAGTCCTCAAATTAACTGGCTGACATCTTCACTAAAGCCCTTCCAGAAGCAAGCTTTAATAAAATTCTACAAGGTTTGGAAATGATGGAAGCTGAGTCGGTACCGAAACCCATTTTGTTTCACTAAAAATTGAAGAAGCGAAATAGAGCGAACGCTCGGTCTATTTCGGCTCCAAAATTTTCGGGAACCGAAATTAACCGAACGCTCAGTCTATTTCGGCTCTAGAATTTTCTGGAACCAAATTGAACCAATCGCTCGGCCCATTTTGCTTCATCTTTTCTAAGTTACGGTTTCGGTTGTATATTTTTGTAAAGCAATTTTATTCTCTCATGTGTTTACATTTAGTATTTATTTTGTTTTCTGTTTTTATTATTTTTCAGATATTTTCAAAAATCCAAAAGTATTTTTATTTTCTGTTTTTATTCTTTTTCAGAAATTTACAAAACTCCAAAAATATTTTATTTTTCATCTTTTTCAGCAATTTTCAAAAATCCAAAAATATTTTTATTTTTCCATTTATGTTTCGTCTCGTTTCTTTTGGTTTGATAATCACAGATGCTATCTCGATTGTAGTCGGGGCAGGTATAACACTCTTATCTTTCTACTACTTAAGTGTCCCTAGAAGCATGCTGCTGCATGAAGACCGAAGCCTCCTAGACTCTGAATGAAGCCTTAATGATTCAATCAACACCTATCGTTTCTTCCTAATTAGGCTGCTAAATTTATTCAAGTCAGGAGCTACCTTACTCTTCTAACAACGAGTTAAGTGTTTTCTTCTTTGTCATTCTTAATTCACAGAGGTACTTTCCGATCTTTAACCACCTAATTAATCTCTATCACGTTTCGCTTCACAATCGTAACCCTTGAGACTCTCAGTAAATACCACTAAGGTTTACGGTTACATAACATCTGTGTTGATGATCTTAGTCACGATCACCACATGCTGAGTGAGACCCAAAATACAACACCTTGAATGAATTGACGGTGAACGCTTATATATTCAAGCTATTACTCGTACCTTAAGAAATCTCCTTTTTTATTTTTACATGATCTTTCTGATATCGTCTATCACCAAGACGTTTCTTCCCATAATATCCAGTTTTAGTTTTGTTTTTGAGATTTCTTATTATTATCGATTCACAAGTTAAATTCTCCAAACCTACTTGTTTAATAGACCACATCGGTCTCACAAGTACTTCATCTTACTTTCGGTCTTATTTTAAGTATCCAAGTTCGGTTGAAGCTACACCACCTACTAAAGCGTATACTTGAAAATATGCCTTTCAATGTTTCTTAACAAACATTTGATCGTATTTTATGGGAAACCACTCTAACACTTCTCAGTCTCTCTGGACTTTGAACGAAGAGATTCGTGCCCAGGTTGATTCGTTTTATGTCTTTCAACACATCACTTTTATCCTATACACATGTTGCTTTATTTCTTTTTCTTTGGCACACCCTTGCACAGAGATCTTTATGATTCTCCAAACTCTTGATTGTGGTACTAATGGTACATTTCAAATTTGTGCTTTCAGTTCTAACAGATATGGTGGTTCACTTTCTTATGGAGGAGCGAAGGTGGCTTAACATGAACCTTTTTCAGAATTGAAGAGACGGTATTTGGATAAGGACAACAATCCGTTTTACGGCGCCTGAATTTGAAACGGTTTCTATACCCACGCCTGCTGACGTATTTCTAAGGAAACCAAGCTGTGATATCTAGCTTTTTTAGGCGATGTTACAGAAATCGTATCATCACAGCCGATATTTTCTCTCTCCTAGCAACAGTATAAAAGGATGTTCTCATCCCTATTGTACCTTCTTACCTTCTTCAACTTCTCTCTAGAATACACCAGGCAATATACAACTGTTCATCTTCTTGAGTGCTTCAACAATGGTAGAATCATCCTCTATTCAAGATCAAACAGCTTCTTCAACCTTGCTTAAGATAAAACCAAATTAGAATCTCATTACTCAAATGGATCCTCTAACACAAGTCGAATCTGTTCCCATGTCTCTTTTATCGCAGGTCTATTTCACTGCTTCCTACGACAAACGCAAGGAACAGATTTTTTTCAAAATCTTTAATCACAAGACATCAGTATCAAAAGCACACTTCTGTTCTCTGCTAGGGCTTGCTGTTGATGCTTCTGTCATCTCTCCGGATTTCATAACAACCACTCAATTGTTTTCGATGTTCTATGACATGGGATACATGTGTTGGGTTTTGAGCATTCTAACACTTCCTAAGTGTACATGCAACCCTAAATACCTTGGATCTATGTTTTCTCTATTATACATGCAAATAAGAACTTCCAAGGTATTATCCTAATCTAGCATACAAAACAATGACTATAGCAAGATAGAATACATACCTCTTTGATGTAGAAAGTCTTCATGAAGCTTGAGTGCCTAGTGCCCCAAGTGTGACACCTCAAATGGAATCACAATCATCAAAACACTTGGAATGATTTGAGAGAATTCTACACTCTTCAAAATCGGCTAGCCCTTTCTTCACTATCTCTAGTGGCCGATTTTTCCTCAATAATAAGATGCTTATATAGTTACACAATTAGGGTACACTCTTAATTGTCATGGCTTTCCATTTCCTTGGATCCATGGGTACAAATACACCATGGAGCATCCATGGACCATCCTATGGGTTTAGCCCAACTTGATTATCCATGGAGCATTAGCCCACTATACAAGTATGGATGATTTACACAATCAACCCATATATTTAATTAGTCTTCTTTTGATCACTTAATTAATCCTAGATTAATTCTTGATCAATACTAATTGAATAATCTTATTATTCTTATTATTAATATACTAGAACTTATAATATATTAATAACCATAAGTGTCTTATTTCTCTCATTCAAGTGCATGATGGTATGCAACCCAAATGGACCATGCCGGGTCGGGTCAAGTCTTACCAAATATAGTTATGGACTTAGACATTAATCCAACAGTCTCCCACTTGGATAAGTCTAAAACTATTATTGCGTATGACTTCAGGAACCAACTGGCAATCGTAGCTCTCAAAAGCTTCTGTCGAACTCTGACCTTGTAGATGAACTCTGACCTTTGTCAGTGACTTGTCCATTAGATAAGGGATCATATATTCCTCCATTCTAGATATCATATGGACTGAGACATGGATTATAATCATTCTCTCTGTCCATTTGTTGTTTCCCGATTTCCGATTTATGACAACTGACTAATTGAACAAATCAAATCAGTCCTGGCCCGGCCGAGCACTTCCATTTGTCATCATCAAATCATCGAGGGGCCCACAGATATCGCTTTTATCCCGAAGGTAAAAGGAACGGATAAACTTCGACTCATATGGCTTGTTCTACTACTTGTTGAATCATACACAAAGGCACGTTTTATAGCACAGAGTTACCAAATGCGGTTTCATGCAATCAATGTACTATCAACTCATACTAACAACTCATATCTCTAGGTTTGAAGAATATAAGATATTATCGTCTCATGATCACTCGTGATAAAATCCATGAAGTGATTCCAATGAGCGCGGGTTGAATCCAATACTCAGAACTTATGAGCACTCATGATTGTTGTAGCCTTGTCCAACACCTTAGACCTCTACAACCCATCATGACAGTCTTAATTCATATCTACTTCCAAAATATGACCGACTGTGGATGGTTTGAATAACTTAGTCATTCTGGAAGAATAACCCAGTTTATTCGGGAAGTCAAAACATGCAAAGTGAAACACAATAATAATTGAATCCAATATGGTATCAACCCTTTGAACATAAATAAAACACCTTTTATTTATCACCATATGATTACACATTATTCATTGTATACTGTTTCAGCTATCAACTTTATTCTTGAATTTAAAACAATAGTTGTCCCATGCTCCAAGCATGTACACTATGTTTTCTTAAACACTAGTCATGCCACACACCAAGTATGCATACTATGTTTTTCTATGATCTTTACTTTGTGAACTAGATCAATTGATCATAACTTCAATGATTCTCTTTTCACACCCCCAAATCCTTACTGCAAATGCAAGAATTCCAAATTCATGCCATTTACTGAAATCTGTTAGATTCTAAACTTATATGCATTGATCCTCTTGTAATGATTATGCACAAAGTCAGAAAGACTTGACAACAATCATTACAGAGTATTCCAAAGGAGATCAGCTTCTTGGAAACATCCTTCTTGCATTAAGTTTCCTAATCTTAAACAGATTGAAAATTCTAACTTTGAAACATTTCCAGATTCCATTTTGACTATCACTTCTGAACAAGAGTTGCCTCCTTACAGACTATGTCAATATGGTCCTTCCAGAATTATCACTATACTTCCAATTGTCCTTGAGCAACCAATCTTTGGTAAACCTTAGATTGTCTTCGACAATTGTTTAATCCTTTTAGTCATATCCAGTTCTAAACCTTTTCCCTTCTTAATGCCCCAGGCATTTGAAAATTTTAGAACGGATGAATATAGCACATGTAATCGATCCTATATCCGAAGCATATGGGACACGATTCATGATGTCTTACATAAAGACTAAACCAGTCTTTTGCTATAATATTTCCATTTCAATTTGCCAAGTTCTCATAATTCAGATTATGAAAAGGGATGCCGTAATCATAATCGAATTTTAGAACGCAAATAATGGACCCATATACAAAATTTCCTTATGTTGAGCCATTCCAACATGAAATTCATATATATCCTTGACTAAATGATTAAAACCTCACGATCTAAGCTTATAGATTTGAGATGAAGCATAATTTCCTCTCCCTTAATTATAGCAAAACAACTTTTTCCCAATTGAAACTTTTGTTTTCTATAATTAACATTGCTAACTTGCAATACTTATCATAATTATCATGCTCCCACTAACATGATGATTATTAGCATAACACTTATGCTCCCACTAGCTTTGACATGTACTCAGAAATCAGCTAGACAGTCTGAAATTTAGATTCATACACCCTTTCCGTAGATAGCTCACCTGTGTGTCTAAGCAATTTCAAGAACCATGAAAAGGGATACCGTAATCATGGTCTCAATTGCTTAGGCATTTGCCATTTCTCACAAGTCCATGTTAGTGTGCCGGTTAACCACACGCGCTCCACTAACGACTTTTGAAAATGCAAATAACACAATTGATATCTTCGTAAAATCTACTTAGTGAAAGCGTTTCCTCACCATCATTTTCATGAATCGGAGAGAAACCTTATGACACTTAGATTTATATGGTGTATGAGTTCCTACCCATATGAATTTGTCAAACCATAATCACAAGACAAAGATAATGACAAATCCAAAACCATATGGATTGAACTCAATCTTAACTTCTTGCCACCTGGCAGCTCAAGGGCCTGCCATTGCTTCCAAGTTGTTATGCAACAAACTGAGAACTCTAAGAACTCATATGCAAATCCAACTTTAACTGGAATGGGCACAGATATGTCAACACGATAGGTTATAAACCTCAAGTCGTGTGCTAGTGAAGAACTTGAGGTTTTATTCTTGATTATTTCTTGAGACTTTCAAGACCTTTAAGACTCCCACTGTCCTCTTGACATATAAGACTCCCTTGTCAAACATCCAAGAGATAGTGCGGATTTTAATCAAGAAAAACACTTTACCCAATTGGCCTAAGTTGGTCTTTGTTTTATCTAAAACATCACAACTTACCAATTTCAAATGTACAAGAGTAGAAAACTTTTACTCTTACATTTGACAAGTGTTTTAAACCTTCTTTAAGACATGTCACTCAAATGACAATCTTGGAGTATGACTCTAAGACTTGTATTGGAACGAAGTATGACTCATCTTCTTGATTTAACCATTTCAACAATTCAAGTTCCTCTTCTTAGTCATAAGAATGCACTAAGATTTCCTTAGAGAACTAATTTTGATATGGTTTCTTAACCATTAAGATGATCACAAAACTGATACTAAAGTACTCTCCCATCTTTTCAGATTTGAGAAACTTTTATCCTTCTGCCTTATTTGATTCTTCTTATCGATCTTTAGTGGTGGACTTAATCAGTGCACAAGAATGTGTACTCGATCCCTAAGTCCTTTACTTGACTCACACATCCATGTGAACAAGTAATTAGTCTTAATTTTCCAAAACTTGAAAGTTCTCATTCATCATGCTATACAACTTGCATGATTCCAAGTTCCGGTCCAATTGAAACTTGGGTGATGAGAATCTTTCCTTATTTGGTAAATTTAGACATTACCACAAATGAAAGAATCAACTTCATACTTCCACTCTTGCTACTAATGGAATCTTATAAGCAACAAAAATTTCCACAGATGCCATTGTAAGGATATTTTAAAATAAATAAAATCAAAAATTTCCTTTTATTTTAAAACTTTGCGGAAAAACTATCCTTACAATCCATATGAAAACTTGTTGTTATCTATTCCTAAGCAATATCTCATAACTCCTAAGAAGTAGCTCAAGAATCCGATTTTTCAAACTATGCGATAGAAATCCATCTATGCGATCAGATTCAGCATATCCTTCCTTTAAGTTTCTTCACTTTCCTTTGATTCTTAAACCATCACCATGCGACCCGGTCACATCATGTATCAAGAATCTCAGAATAGAAACTTAACAGAGTTAGATAGTGGATTTTACCTGAAGTAGAGTCAAACTTATTGACTTTAACATCCTTAGGTAAATTTGGCAGCTTCGCAACCAATGCCCTTTCTTTGGCAATACAAACATATGGACCCTTTGATAATGGTACACAGGACTATCACAGACTTAGCTTTTTCTCTTTACCATTTGGTCAACCGAGTTGACTATAGCCGATCCCTTTCCATTGGGAAGAGAATGCTTTACTGGATATCCAATGTCATCATTGTCAATGTCCATAAAGTTTTAGGAAGTTGATCTTAGCAAATAGATAAGATCATTAAGGGTCTTGTCATAGTCTGTTTCATAGGTGTCCCAAAGGAACTCACTATGTGACTTAGAAAGTGATTGAACCACCAACTTTCTCAAGAATTTGACACCCAACTCTCCTGGCTTGTCAATATGTGACTACATCTCCAAGATGTGATCACACCTAGACCTTGCCTTGCCAATAGGGCTTGAGTGACCTTAAACTTTTCAAGAACTTGTGGGTTAGGGAGAATAATTGGAGGAGGAGAAAGAAGTATGATATCCATGGGACATCATCTTCATTAGGAAACCTTGTTTCAAGAGATTTGGGAAGATCATAGGTGTCTAAACCAGACATCTTTTGGGAGATATTCAAGATAGTTGATTTAAAGTCCTTAATATAACACCCAATATGAAATATTAAGGCTAGAACCTAACAAACTATTTTATAACTTAGAAGAGGTATGCCGTAATCCAAGCTATAGAATATTTGAAGGTAGGTGAATGACGATTCACCAATTTCCATCAAGATAAACGAAATGTATAATTAGGTTTTAATTGGTTTTGAAACTCCTAGATCTTTGAGATTCATTGAACTTTTCAAAGGCATGTTTCAATCTCGAGTGTGCCCTTCAGGTTTTGTGACTGGGATGCCGAGGATCACAAAACAAGGTGTGAAGTAACCATGCAAATCACTTGGTACCCTTAATAAATTACCCCTCAATCGATGTGCCGGTTAACCACACACGCTCCATCGATACTATGATAAATATTAAGTCACCCTTTACCTACCTTGTTAAGTCCAAGTTAGTGTGCCGGTTAACCACACACGCTCCACTAACGACTTAGACAAAGTGTAAAGTGTAATTTCATGGGTTAGCACCCTATTCACATTTTTCCTAAGTAACTAAGATTGGGTATTATTAAGAGTTTAGTTACTTAGTATTTTTTTCATTAATACTTTTAATGAATGGAGAATTCAAGTCCTATCAAACCCGTTCGGCTAACGACCCTCCACCAGTCAAGCAAGCGGTGGGTGAGAGTGGACACCCATTAAGTTGCCATTTTATAGGCAACAACCTTATACCCACCTTATAGACCGGCTTCGTGAATGAGGCGTACTAGCGGTAAGACTGACTTTACTCTTATACATATATATATTATTAACTTATAATATTATAAAGTATAAGGGTTGAATTTTAACTTTTAAAATTCTAAGGGCTAACTTGGAATTAAAGTATTCATTAGAGAAAACTTTACAAATTCAAAAACTCGAGGGCAAGTTTTGAAACTATTCAAAACTAATTAATTCCATAACTTATGTGTTTAAAGTAGTTTTAATCCAAAAACTCTTCAAGTTCCATAACTTGAGGACAAGTTATGGAAGACTTTAAACTAATAAAAGAATTAACTTTTCTTTATTTTATAACTTATGGAATTAATTAAGGTTACACCTTTTTTTATTTTATTTTATTTTATTAAATGAAGAGACTCTTGGTCCTCCATACTTGAGGACAAGTTATGGAGTCATAAAACCATTTAATTAGAACTAGAGTCTTCATTTTGTAACCTTTGCCAATTTTTATGAGTTTTATGATTCTTAAATGTGACTTTTCATATAACTTGAGGACAAGTTACAAAAACACATTTTAGAATCAATTCTTAGATTAATTTGGATTAAAACCAACTATCACCTAATTTTCATCATTAATCCAAATTCACTCATAAAACAAGATAACACAAAAAACTTTTGGTGATCCATAACTTATTCTTAAGTTATGGAATCCTTTAAAACATTAACACCAAATTTTGTAACTCCATAAAAACTTTGAATCAAATTTTTTTTTTAAAACCTTTTCATATCCATAACTTATGGAGGTTTCAAAAAAAACTAAAACTCTTTAGATCAAACTTTTAAAACTAATAAAATAATCATATCATTTTATCTTTTATTAAATTTGACCTAATTCAACTCATAAAGCAAATTATTCAAATTTTACAAATAATTAGTTTTTCAACTTTGAAAATAAAATATTTGCATCAATATAATAGAAAACAACCCGTGGCTCTGATACCACTGTTGGGTTTTGAGCATTCTAACACTTCCTAAGTGTACATGCAACCCTAAATACCTTGGATCTATGTTTTCTCTATTATACATGCAAATAAGAACTTCCAAGGTATTATCCTAATCTAGCATACAAAACAATGACTATAGCAAGATAGAATACATACCTCTTTGATGTAGAAAGTCTTCATGAAGCTTGAGTGCCTAGTGCCCCAAGTGTGACACCTCAAATGGAATCACAATCATCAAAACACTTGGAATGATTTGAGAGAATTCTACACTCTTCAAAATCGGCTAGCCCTTTCTTCACTATCTCTAGTGGCCGATTTTTCCTCAATAATAAGATGCTTATATAGTTACACAATTAGGGTACACTCTTAATTGTCATGGCTTTCCATTTCCTTGGATCCATGGGTACAAATACACCATGGAGCATCCATGGACCATCCTATGGGTTTAGCCCAACTTGATTATCCATGGAGCATTAGCCCACTATACAAGTATGGATGATTTACACAATCAACCCATATATTTAATTAGTCTTCTTTTGATCACTTAATTAATCCTAGATTAATTCTTGATCAATACTAATTGAATAATCTTATTATTCTTATTATTAATATACTAGAACTTATAATATATTAATAACCATAAGTGTCTTATTTCTCTCATTCAAGTGCATGATGGTATGCAACCCAAATGGACCATGCCGGGTCGGGTCAAGTCTTACCAAATATAGTTATGGACTTAGACATTAATCCAACAACATGGACGTTCTAACTACGTTCTAACTATGGAATGGTCTACTTACTCTTCTGTACAAAGGGCTATCAGAACGAGTTGCATGGTCAGATGGGGAAAGTAAATGATTGATGACCATTCTTTATGGTCTCTACCAGGGAATCAATTTGGATTATGGATCACTACTTTGGTGACAACTGGTGCAGAGTCTCAACTCCTCGACCAAAAATTCTGAGATTTCATGTGCTAGTTTTTGGACATTAGTCACTCGCAGAGCCATTGAGACTTTTCAAGTTCTTGTCATGGCAGATTCTCTGAAGTCTTCTATTGCTACATTTCACACGTTCAAAATTATAGTTACTGACCCTACAAACTTCATATACATCGGTTCTATTCTTGATTCAATAAGTCGATGTGTCACCAGTGAAAGTAGAGTCATGGAAAATTACAGGAAATTGACTCAATTAGGTCCAAGACAACTCACTCCTGAGATGAAGAGTGCTTGGGAGGCTGCTGACAAACCTGCAAAGAGGGGGAAGAAATCGGAGTCTAAGAAAGACAAAAATGAAGGTCCCTCATCTCCAAGAAGATGGCAAAACGAACTATGGCTCCAACGTCTTCTGATTCCGATAAAGAGGACCAACCAGCCAATGATGAAGAGGATGCTCAACATGAAGGCTCACTAAGGGGAAACACTACTCCCCGTTCTCCCACTCATGAAGTACAGATTCATGTTCCTACTCCTACTCCTTCTCCAAAACAAACCACTATACCAATCTCAGTTGCTCCCATTCCACCACCTATCTCTACTCAACCCACTACTACTGCTCAAATACCACCACCTATCTTTTCTCAAGCTACAACAACCACAACCACTGGCTCTTCGGTGAGTGACAACGTATCTGATACGGGGGCACATACCGTTGGCATTGACACCCCTGTTACCACTAAACATCTATCAACATCACCTTCGACATACTCTGAGCCTATTCTGGGAGGCGAAAACTTTGATTTTGACTCCACTTATTATAGTACTTATCGTATTCCAAGTGAAGATGATGATGCTGCTCCAGTGACAAAGCAACATTCAAAGGATATTAATGATAAGATTGATCAGTTTCTTAGTTCCTCAGCACCATATTTAGATGTTGTGCTAAAAGCTTTTCTTGACACTGCTCTTCAGCAATATACATCCTCAATCGACAACTCCACAAAGGTTGTGGATGCCTCCACATCTACCTGCAAGAAAGCAGCAACCGAAGTAATTGATATGGTTCAAGATTCAAAGATCTTATTGGACTTGTTCAAAGGCCATGCCGACTCCAATGCTGTGAAGGTTAATGTTTTGGTTGATTCTCTCACCAAGTCCCTTCAAGAAGAGATGGAAAAGTTTGATTCTATTCGAACTACGCTTCTGGCTGATCACACTTATCTTCTCACTTCGGTCAATTCTGGCCTTGATAAGCTTCAGGCGGATCTAGCCATGGAAAACAAGATTATGGATGACCTTGCTCTAAAGACCACACAAGTTGAAGTCTGAAATGCTCACCTTGCTCAAGCTCAGAAGGAGATTGCTTCACTCAAGACTAAGAGGGTCATTCTTAAAAGCAGTGATGGGGATGTTCTTTCAATTCTCAGTAATCTTGTCAACGCTCATGATCATGTTCTCACCCTCACCATCCGAAATCATTTGACAGCAAAACTTGTCCCTGCCATTCATATTTTAAGTCAGATTCAGGGTGTTACGGAGCCTGCGGTCACTCCTCAACAAAAGGGAGAAGCTGATAAAAATCCTCCAATTCCACCCAAAGTCACAATCAAAACCGAACCGAAGGTTAATGTAGCTTCGGGTTCTGATGGACAAGAACATCCAAAGGGTGTTGTGGAAGATAGTGATGATGAAGAAGAAGAAACAAATGTTGATCCTTTAAAACGAAAGAAAAGGGAAAAAGAGGCTGATGAAAATTTGAAAATAGCCAGAGAAAGAGAAGATGATGAGCGAAAGTAAAAAGCAACTCAGGATGATCTGATTTTCAAGCAGGCTCTCTTTGCCACTTGGATACGGGAAAGATTAATGAAATAAGCAATTGAGTCTCCTAGCACTCACTAGTTGGAACCTGTAACCTCTCTTTTGAGTGCAAAAACACGAGGGATTCTCCGTTTGATATGCCTATCACCTGTAGAGCATTTGTGTTCCACTGTTTTGATTCAACGGTTGAAGTCCCTTCTCCTCATCCACAGGTTGATCGAGATCTAATAGATTTTCATTTTGAATTTGCTCAACCGTGATACTTGACACGGAGTGCTCAAAAATTGTTGGATTAGTGTCTAAGTCCATAACTATAATTGGTATATACTTGACCCGACCCGACATGGTCCATTTGGGTTGCATGGCATCAGAACATTTGGGTAGACCTTTTAATGAGAAGAAGATATTTGTGACATATTAATATATTATAAGTTCTAATATATTAATATGAAATCATATTATTTAATTAGTAATGATCAAGAATTAATTTGGTGAGAAAAAAGAAACTAATTAAATATATGGGGATTGATTGTGTAAATCATTGACTCTTATATATGTGGCCTTATGATCCATGATTCCTTATGTTGGGTTTAACCCATGTGGTGGACCATGGATACTTCATGGAGGTTAAAACCCATCCTGTCACACCCCAAAACCAAGAACGGCGGAATACGTTCTGGGGTGGAGGACATCATGTACAGTATCATAACAATTGCATAATAGTAAAAACAAGCGATAACAACCATTGCATTAATATAGTAATTTTCAATACAAGCGTGTTCTGTATAGTTTGATAGACACCAAAAGTATAAACAAAAATAAAAGATGGTCTTGTATATGCTCCATCTTCTCAAAAGTTGCATCAGTACCTGTCTATTTTTGACCTGAGAATACAAGTTATTTTGAAAATGAGTATCAACATAAAGCTGGTGAGTTCATAAGAATTTAGTGTCATTGCTTGTATAAAAGTGTTTACAATCATGTGATATAAAAGTTGTAGTTAATGTTTGAGAATAGTAAAAATCCCTAGAAAATCCTATATTTTCCAAATTTGAGCATTTGTAAGTTTGATCTTTTGAGTGTGTAAAAGTATTCCCATTGAAACTTTCAGTTATAAAAATAAGGTAATAGATTTCATTCAAGCAAAGTATATGAGGAAAGATATTGCCGACTGGCTGTAGTATTGTTGCAAACTTCAATTAGTAATATATATTTATTTACTTCGGGAAGTTAGCTTAGACTTTAATTTTTAGTGTGTTAATTTGGATATGGATGTGATCTCTTATGTAACCAAAGTGAGTGATAATAGAGAGTCTGATGACCTTCCCAGTCATACGTAGTGTAGCGATGTTTCGTCACGCCTGGGCCTAGTCGGCTCGGACTGTAGTTAACAGTCGGGATGTAATAATGTCCGTCCTGTGTAGATCTATACATGTAGTGTTGCTTTCCTTTCGGGAACCTCTGGTTACATGGTATTCGTGCAGTAGAGTGTCGTATAGAGGGATAGTGTGTCACTTTGTGGATTAGTGTATTTTCTTGTATTATTGTATAATAAACTTTTAGTATAGTATATAGAGTGTTCTCTTTAATGTGCATTAACTGTAATAGTAGTAATTATAGTGAGTATCATATTGATAGAGGAAATGAACAGTAGTCTTAACTATACCTATTATAGTTAAATAGTGTGTGGGATTTTCATGCCTTTGATTTACAAAAGTATTGAATAAGATGAAAACTTTCATATCTAACACAAATATATATGATATATAACTAAGAATTTGAACGACAGTCGGATGGATAACAGTATACCCTAAGACCACAATCAAACAAGAATAGGAAGTAAGGCGAGCTATCAGTCCTAAGTCCTTCAAGTATTACTTATATAAATATATTGGTGTAGATATAGTTTAAAAGAAAAGTAGTTTAAAAACAGCTTGAAAATAGTTTAATAACAACTTAACATAGGAAATCTGTTTCATAATTATCTATAACAGTTTTGTTGACAAGTAGCTAAAAGTATAGAAAAATCCTTTTTTATTGCAAGTTATAAATCACATATGATTTGATACTATAATTTGTTGTATTTAACTTGTATCCCCCCTAAAACATATGACAAACATTTGAAAGGTTAATTAAGGGGTATGAACTCACCTATAGCGAGTAGATCGGGTGAAAGGGTCGGTTGAGTGCTTGGTGTCAAGTGAAGACTTGAACACACCTTATGACCCTAGTAACATATGAAGACATATGTTTACATATAGTAAGTGATTAAGACACTAATTAAACACATATAGACATCCAAATGTGAAGAAAATCTCTTTGGTCAAGTGTTAGGAGGCTATTGGGTTGCAAGGAAGGAGTGTAAGGCCTCACTATGGAGTTTACTCCTCAAATACTCACCTTAGGTGAGTTTACAGTTGAGGGACCACTTTCCCAATGAGTTTACGGCCGTAAACTCATGGGAGGAATGTATTTGAGTGCTTAAGGGGTTCTTACATCGCTAGGAACACTTGTAGGGTTTAATCCATGGCTTGAGGGGTGTTTAGGGTTCAAAAGGGGCACTCCCTTGGAGTTTGCGGTCGTAGGACCACTCCTTGGGAGTTTACGGTCGTGAACCCCATGGTTTACGGCCGTAACCCCTTGGACATCCCTTAGACTTCGTTTTTGAGGTCCTTAGCTCACTCCTACAAGTTTCTATGTGAAGGTCGAAGGCTAAATAGGGTTTTAAGGCTTAATTTGCATAATTTGAGGGAGTTTACGGCCTAAGAGTGTTCCTAGAACGTAAACCCTCTTTCAAGCCTCCAAACATAATGTTTAATGTCTAAAAGACTTCAAGGGTAAGATCTAAGTTAGCCTTTAAGCCTAAGGAATAGGTTTGGGGGCATTTTGGCACACTTTTAGGGGTTTACGGCCTAAGAGGGTTATTGGGCCGTAAAATCCTTGTTCTTGGCTTTCTTGGATGATTTTCAAGCTATATTGACATGTAATGAGCTTTAGAACAATCTAGGGTAAGAGAACTTACAGTTTGGAAGCGGAAACTTGCGGATTTTTGGAAGAATCTGGCCTTGAAGAGAGAGAGTAGAGAGAGAGTGACTAGAGTCGTAAAAAGTCTAAGTTGGTGACCACTCAAACCTTCTATAGGATTTGAGTTTGTTGCCAGGTGGAAGTCTACCTGATACCGACGTTAAACAGGGCTTATGGTCGTACCCGATTAAATGGTCGTAATTTAACTTGATTGTAACTAAAAACTTTCTAAAAGAATATTGAGGGTGTTTCCATGTTTGTAATTTATTCCGATCCTTAAGAAGTCATAATAAAAGTTCAAATTTTAATTTTTCTGATCCTAATGTTAGCGGAAAAGTTTAATAAGAACGAGTTTTACTAACGGGAAACGGGTTACGGTGACGGAATAAATTTCAGGTTGTCACATCATCCCCGTTAGAGGGAATTTCGTCCCGAAATTAGAGTTCAAACAATCATGTTATTACAAAATAACTAAACAAAAAGATGGGGATATTTAAGCTTCATTTTATCCTCGCGCTCCCAAGTGAACTCCGGCCCTCGTTTGGCATTCCATCGAACTTTCACAATTGGGATGCGGCTTAGTTTCGTTCGTTTGACCTCCCGATCCATAATTTCCACAGGTTCTTCCACGAAGTTGAGGATTTCGTTGATCTCGATCTCATCTAGTGGGATTACGAGGGTCTCGTCGGATAGGCACTTGCCCAAGTTTGAGATGTGGAAGGTAGGATGTATGTTATTGAGTTCGTGGGGTAGGTTAAGTTTGTAAGCTACGGGGCCGATTCTAGCGAGAATCTCGAAAGGCCCTATGTATCTTGGATTCAACTTCCCACGCTTCCCAAAGCGTATCGTGCCTTTCCAGGGAGAGACTTTGAAAAGGACTCGGTCTCCTACCTGGAATTCCAAGGGTTTTCTCCGTTTGTTTGCATAGCTTTTTTGTCGATCTCTAGCGGCTTTTAGTCGTTCACGTATCTGTACGATCTTTTCGGTTGTTTCTTGAACGATCTCCGGACCCGTGAGAGCGCTGTCAGGAATACGTCGTTTAGCTAACTGAGTGTCACCCACCTCAGCCCAACACAGAGGGGATTTGCACTTCTGCCCGTAGAGGGCTTCGAATGGGGCTGCCTTGATGCTCGTGTGAT
Organism: Lactuca serriola; assembly: GCF_051521515.1. NCBI lineage: Eukaryota > Viridiplantae > Streptophyta > Magnoliopsida > Asterales > Asteraceae > Lactuca > Lactuca serriola. The sequence goes on along the minus strand of NC_136410.1, from coordinate 251,993,377 downwards.
AACTGTTGTTGAAGGAAACCTCAACAAGGGGTAAGTGGGTATCCCATGCCTTACCAAAGTCGATCACACAGGCTCGCAGCATATCTTCCAAGGTTTGGATAGTCCTCTCACTTTGTCCGTCGGACTGCGGATGGTAGGCTGTACTCATGTCCAACCTCATCCCTAATGCGTTTTGCTGTGATTGCCAAAATCTCAAAGTAATCCTACTATCTCTATCAGAGATAATAGATATCGGGACACCATGCAGCCGTACGATTTCCTTAATGTATGTTCTTGTGAGTTTCTCCATCTTGTCTGTTTCTTTGATGGGTAGGAAGTGTGCAGACTTGGTCAATCTGTCGACGATGACCCATATGGTATCCAGCCCACCCGTTGTCTTGGGTAGCTTAGTTATGAAATCCATAGTGATCCACTCCCACTTCCACTCTGGTATCTCCGGTTGCTGTAGAAGACCTGATGGCTTCTGGTATTCGACCTTAAACTTGGCGCAAGGCATTTACTTACGAAGGTAGTAATCTCTGCTTTCATGTTAGGCCACCAGTATGACTTTTTAAGATCCAGATACATTTTATCTGATCCGGGGTGAACAGGGTATCGAGTGTTTTCAGCTTCCTTCATGACCAAGTCTCTGAAGCCACCATGACGCGGTTTCCAGATTCGGTCCGTCAGATATAAGGCTCCGTCACCCTTGATTTCCAAGTTCTTATCCATTCCTCGCAGGGATTCTCCCATCACATTTTCAGGCTTTAACGCTTCAAGCTGAGCTTCCTTAATCTGTGCGGAGAGATGTGAATGTATAGTCATCGTTAACGACTTGACTCTTCGACCAGAATCTTCTTTCCGGCTTAGGGAATCCGCTACCACATTGGCTTTACCCGGATGATAGCGAATTTCGCATTCGTAATCATTGAGTAGCTCGACCCACCGTCATTGTCTCATGTTGAGCTCCTTCTGGTTGAATATGTGTTGTAGACTTTTGTGGTCGGTGTATATCGTGCTCTTCATACCGTACAGATAATGTCTCCAGATCTTTAGGGTGAACACAACCGCTCCTAATTCAAGGTCGTGCGTGGTGTAGTTGACCTCATGTTTCTTCAGTTGTCTTGAGGCGTAGGCAATGACCTTACCTCGTTGTGTCAGAACACAACCAATCCCCTGGTTTGATGCATCGCAGTATACTACGAAATCTTCTGTCCCTTCGGGAAGGGATAATATCGGTGCGGTGCATAGGGCTCGCTTCAGGGTTTGGAATGCCTTCTCCTGTTTATCTAACCAGTCAAATGTCACGCCTTTCTGAGTCAATGTGGTGAGAGGCTTCGCAATCCGAGAGAAGTTCTGAAGGAATCTGCGGTAGTAGCCAGCGAGGCCTAGAAATTGACGAATTTTTGTAGGCGTCTTCGGTGCTGATCATTTTTCAATAGCTTTGATTTTGGATGGGTCCACATGGATTCCCTCTTCTCTAACCACGTGTCCTAAGAATTCGACTCTTCGGATCCAGAATTCGCACTTCGAGAATTTCGCGTATAGCTTCTCTGATCGTAGGGTTTCTAGGACTTGTCGTAGGTGATCGCTATGCTCCTCCTTACTTCGAGAGTAGATGATTATTTCATCAATGAATACGATGACGAGCTGATCCAAGTAAGGACGGCACACCCTATTCATTAAATCCATGAATACTGTGTGCGCGTTGGTCAGTCCGAACGACATTACTACGAACTCGTAGTGTCCGTAACGAGTTTGGAAGGCTGTTTTCGGAACATCCTCCTCAAGCACTCGTAACTGGTGGTACCCGGACCTAAGATCAATCATGGAAAAGTAACTTGCCCCTTGCAGTTGGTCAAATAGGTCGTCTATACGGGGAAGAGGGTAGAAATTTTTGACCGTCAGCTTGTTGAGTTCTGTATAATCGATGCACATATGGAATGATCCGTCCTTCTTCTTTACGAACAAGACCGGTGCTCCCCAGGGTGAGAAGCTTGGTCATATAAAGCCCTTGCTGAGCAGCTCATTAAGTTGATCGGACAGTTCTTTCATCTCAGAAGGCGCTAGACGATAGGGCGATTTAGCTATGGGGGTAGCCCCTGGGATTAGGTCGATTCTTAACTCAACCTGAAGTTTGGGAGGTAAACCTGGTAGCGCCTCTGGAAAGACGTCGGGGAAATCGCATACGACGGGGAAGTCTTTTAGATCTTTCGTTTTCTGGCTCGTGTCGACAACGTGTGCAAGGAATGCATGATATTCCTTACGCAAGTACTTCTAGGCTTGAATACTCGAGATGATGCGAAGGCTCATAATGGGTTTGTCTCCGTAGATTAATAGAGTTTCATTATTCGGTAGATTTAAACGGATTGCTTTGTCGAAGCACAGGATATCCGCACGATGGAGACTCAACCAGTCCATGCCCACAATGACATCGGAACTCTTGATCGAAACTGGTATGAGGTCGATTGGGAATGAATGATCATCTAGAGTGAGGGTGCAACCTATGTAGAGTTCGTTAGAGCTCTTTGTCTTTCCGTTAGCCATTTCTACGAAGATTTTAGTGGTTGTGGGGATTGCTTAAGTAAGTGTTTAAAGTTTTGGTTTATGAAGCTTCTTTCTGCACCACTATCGAATAAGACACAAGCATAAGAGTTGTTGAGAAGGAACGTACCCGTGACTACTATGGGGTCCGCTACTATTTCGTTGTGGCCAATAGCGAGTACTCTTCCCGTTCCTCCTGTATTCCTGGCCTTCGAACAGTTTTTCTTGAAATGACCTACCTCACCGTAGCCATAGTAGGCCTAGCTCACTCTCGAGTTGGGGACTTGAGAGATAGGTTTGGGTTGGGATCTGCAATACCGGACGGTATGGCCCTTCCGGTCGTAGTTGGTGCAGTGTAATTCACGGCAGAGGCCGTTGTGATGGAAGGGGCACTTGGGACACTTGGGTAAGTTTCCAGCATAGGATTTGACCGGTATGGGGGTAGCAGGAGTGGTGGCAGCATGGACGGCCAGGATCTGTTGGCTTTTGGAGGAGGATTGAGTTTTCTTGCCCTTCTTCTGATCCCAACGCTTCCTCATGTTGTCAGTTGATTTGGGTGGTGCAGTGGTAATCGTCGTGGTTGTTGATGGGGTGGAGGGAGTTTCATGATCAATTAACCTCTGGTCCAATTCCATGGCGCTATCAAAGGTCGTAGGACGTGAGGCTAACACATTCCCTCGATATAGGGGCACTAAACCCCAGATGTATCGTTCTATTTTCTTGCTTTCAGAAGGGATCATGTTGGGACACATAGCTACCAGGTCACAGAACCTGGCAATATAAGCTATTATATCAGTCTCCTTCATTTTGAGATTCCAAATTTCTTCTTCGAGCTTCTGAACTTCGCCCCTAGGGTAGTACTCATTCATCATTAGGTCCTTCAGTGTGTCCTAGCACATGGTGTTGGCTGTTACCAAGGAGAGTGATTTGACATAGCCATTCCACCATGTCAAGGCCCTTTTAGTGAAAGTGGCAGCAACGAACTTTATTTTGCTCTCTTCGGGGAATGAGCACATTTCGAAGATAACTTCAGTCCAATCAATCCATTGGGACAAAGTAAGGATTCCTCCGGTCCCATTGAAAAATGTCGATTTGCAGTTCATGAAATCCTTATAAGTACACCCTTGTGTACGAGAGGGAATTTCACCATGCCTGGAGTTGATGCCCATTCCATCTCCATTGGCATCACCGGAATGCATTTGAGCCATAGCGGCCGTTAGAACTGCACTTACCGTTGTTTGAAACATCACAGGATCAAACTGTGGAGGAGGTGGTGGTGGAGGTGGAGTTTGAGTTGCATGTCTGCCTTTGTTCGGGCACTTAACGGGAGGCATCTTTTACTGAAAGTTTATTGAGATGATGCCAGTAGTGAGAATCAGTTGCATATATGATGAGAGCATTTCATGGACTAATTCGGCACAGTGCAACTATCAAATAGGGTCATAGTAATAGAGTAGGTAACTACCAATATTACTAGTAGTAATGATGTAATATGAGTTCGGGAAAAGTGACCTAACAGTAGGCCTTACATCAAATCATAAGGGAAAATGTTGGCAACCAAGGAGTCTAGGTAAAGTACCTTCAGAGTTAGAAATGTTTACAGACAAGTGCTCTACCGAGCATAGAAAGAGAAAGGCTATTCGTTAAACAAAAGGGAAAGATAAGTAGACATCTTCTACTGGCGACGGGTATCCATTGGCTGAACCTTCAGATCAGCCAGTTGGCACACAACTTCTTGAAGATGTCTTTCCTGTGCTCTCTGACATGCTCGGAGTTCTCTAACTTCGGCTTGGGATGCAGCTAGTTGTTGCTGCAGAGCCTCATTGGTTCTCCTAGTCCTACCAATAGCTTCTTCCAACTGATGGATACCGACGGTGTTACGGTTGGAGTTGGCATCAATTTCCACGACTCTGCTAATGGCTGCATGGCCTTGCTCGGTGTTCCTGGAAATCCTACGGACCATGATAGGCAAGACTCAGTCCGCTGATCCTCCTTCGCTTATGTTGTAGAAGCTTCGTTCTCCGTTGAAAGGTACAGGTTGACCCTGCTCATCGCTCCATCGGTTCAAGGTTATTGCCCACATGGGTGTGGGACCTTGAAATGCCAAACAGGGATTAGGGTTTGGAGCGAATGAGGGCAGGTTGTTGACCTCTGGTTCGGAGTCGGAGTTATCCGAAAACCCTTCAGCACGGTGATCAACCAAAGGGATCGGGTGATCATCTTCTGGCTCCTCATCGAGCAATCCTCCATTGCCTTGATTCGGGTAATACGGAACGCCGGGAAGGTGGAAGCTAGCCATGCTATCTACGCGAGAATGGGGAAAGAATGGTTAATAGACGTACTAATCTAGGATACTTATAAGATGAACGTTATTAGTCGACCTAATACTTGCATAGTGCATACCAGTTACATGTAACCGAAGCTAGACAGTCCTTCGAATAAGCGACCCTAACTCCAGATCCCCAATCAAACAAGAACAGGAAATGAAGCAAAGGTCACAAATTCTAAGTCTATAGCGCCCTAGTCACATGTAACTGTGGTGTATCCACTTAGCAACTATTGTCCTACTAGTAATGACCTGTTTAATTATCACATATGCAGTTAGTAGAATGCAGAATACTCCTATAGTATTCTTGTTCTAACGTTCTTGTGGTAGTGTTGGTAAGTTTTTAGACTTGTAGCAACACCACAACCAGTCTTAGGCACATGCTCGTCACTCCTAGAAAAATGTAGTTGATCAGGCTACATCCACCCAGATGTGGCTATATGTCTCTAAGCCTAATTATGATGTTCAACAATCTTAATACTTTTGTTATGTTCTAGTATGATACTGACCCTTTGTATTGGTGAATGTGTGTGTGTATATATATATATATATATATATATATACTTAATTAAATATTTTAGCATTTAAAAGTATATATTCTTGGTCAAAGTGTTTTAGTCCCGAAGTGTTTATAGTTCGTATATCTTTTATGGGTTGATATACTTGATTCACTATCAACAATGCTCTGATACCAATCTATCGCACCCCAAAACCGAGAACGGCAGAATACGTTCTGGGGTGGAGGACGTCATGTACAGTATCATAACAATTTCATAATAGTAAAAACAAGTGACAATAACCGTTGCATTAATATAGTAATTGTAAATACAAGCGTGTTCTGTAGAGTTTGATAGACACCAAAAGTATAAACAATATTAAAAGATGGTTTTGTATATGCTCCATATTCTCAAAAGTTACACCAGTACCTGTCTATTTTTGACCTGAGAATACAAGTTATTTTGAAAATGAGTATCAGCATAAAGCTGGTGAGTTCATAAGAATTTAGTGTCATTGCTTGTATACAAGTGTTTACAGTCATGTGATATAAAAGTTGTAGTTAATGTTTGAGAATAGTAAAAATCCCTAGAAAATCCTATATTTTCCAGATTTGAGTATTTGTTAGTTTGATCTTTTGAGTGTGTAAAATTATTCCCATTGAAACTTTCAGTATAAAAATAAGGTAATAGATTTCATTCAAGTAAAGTATATGAGGAAAGATACTGCCGATTGGTTGTAGTAGTGTTGCAAACTTCAATTAGTAATATATATTTATTTACTTCGGGAAGTTAGCTTAGACTTTAATTCATAGTGTGTTAAATTGGATATGGATGTGATCTCTCATGTAACCAAACTGAGTGATAATAGAGAGTCTGATGACCTTCGCGGTCATACGTAGTGTAGCGATGTTTTGTCACCCCTGGGCCTAGTCGGGTCGGACTGTAGTTAACAGTCGGGATGTAATAGCGTCCGTCCTGTATAGATCTATACATGTAGTGTTGCTTTCCTTCCGGGAAGCTCTGGTTACATGGTATTCGTGCAGTAGAGTGACGTATATAGGGATAGTGTGATACTTTCTGGATTAGTGTATTTTCCTGTATTATAGTATAGTAAACATTTAGTATAGTATATAGAGTGTTCTCTTTAACGTGCATTAAATTTTAATAGTAGTAATTATAGTGAGTATCATAGTGATAGAGAAAATCAACAGTAGTCTTAACTATACCTATTATAGTTAAATAGAGTGTGGGATTTGCATGCCTTTGAATTACAAAGGTATTGAATAAGATGAAAACTTTCATATCTAACACAAATATATATGATATATAATTAAGAATTCAACAACAGTCGGACGGATAACAGTATACCCTAAGACCACAATCAAACAAGAACAGGAAGTAAGGCGAGTTATCGGTCCTAAATCCTTCAAGTCTTACATATATAAATATATTGGTGTAGATATAGTTTAAAAGAAAAGTAGTTTAAAAATAGCTTGAAAATAGTTTAATAGCAATTTAACATAGAAAATGTTTTTGATAATTATCTAAAACAGTTTTGTTGACAAGTAGCTAAAAGTATAGAAAAATCCTATTTGATTGCAAGTTATAAATCACATATGATTTGATACTATAACTTGTTGTATTTAACTTGTATCCCCCCTAAAACATATGAAAATCGCTTGAAAGGTTAATTAAGGGGTATGAACTCACCTGTAGCGAGTGGATCGGGTGGAAGTGTCGGTAGAGTGCTTGGCGTCAAGTAAAACTTGAACACACCTTATGACCCTAGTAACATATGAAGACATATGTTTACATATAATTAGTGATTAAGACACTAATTAAATACATATAGACATCCTAATGTGAAGAAAAAATATTTAGTCAAGTGTTAGGAGGATATTGGGTTGCAAGGAAGGAGTGTAAGGCCTCACTATGGAGTTTACTCCTCAAATACTCACCTTAGGTGAGTTTACGGTTAAGGGACCACTTCCCCCATGAGTTTACCGCCGTAAACTCATAGGAGGAGTGTATTTGAGTGCTTAAGGGTTTCTTACATCACTAGGAACAGTTGTAGGGTTTAATCCATGGCTTGAGGGGTGTTTAGGGTTCAAAAGGGGCACTCCCTTGGAGTTTGCGGTCCTAGGACCACTCCTTGGGATTTTACGGTCGTGAACCCCATGGTTTACGACCATAAACCCTTGGACACCCCTTATACTTCGTTTTTGAGGTCCTTAGCTCACTCCTACAAGTTTCTATGTGACGGTCCAAGGCTAAATAGGGGGTTTAAGGCTTAGTTTGCATAATTTGAGGGAGTTTACGGCCTAAGAGTGTTCCTGGGCTGTAAACCCTCTTTCAAGCCTCCAAACATAATGTTTAATGTCTAAAACACTTCAAGGGTAAGATCTAAGTTAGCCTCTATGCCTAAGGAAGAGGTTTGGGGGCATTTTGACACACTTTTAGGGGTTTACGGCCTAAGAGGGTTCTTGGGCCGTAAACTCCATGTTCTTGGCTTTCTTGGATGATGTTCAAGCTATATTGACATGTAATGAGTTTTAGAACAATCTAGAGTAAGAGAACTTATAGTTTGGAAGCGGAAACTTGCGGATTTTTGGAAGAATCGGGCCTTGAAGAGAGAGAGTAGAGAGAGAGTGACTAGAGTGTAAAAAGTATAAGTTGGTGACCACTCAACCCTTATATAGGGTTTGAGTTTGTGGCCAGGTGGAAGTCTACCCGATACCGACGTTAAACAGGGCTGATGGTCGTACCCGATTAAATGGTCGTAATTTAACTTGTTTGTAAAAAAAACATTCTAAAAGAATACTGAGGGTGTTTCCGTGTGTCTAATTTATTCCGATCCTTATGAAGTCATACTAAAAGTTCAAATTTTAATTTGTCTGATCCCAATGTTAACGAAAAAGTTTAATAAGAACGAGTTTTATTAACGGGAAACGGGTTACAGTGACAGAATAAATTTCAGGTTGTCACACATGGAGCATAAGGAATGGGTAAAGTCATAGGTTACATGGTGTAACCCTAATGTGTACACTATATAAAGACCCTATTGGTTGATGAAATTGGTGCTAGTGTATAATATTAAGGGCAAGACAATTTCTATGAACTGATATCTTCTCTCATGGTTATTCCAAATGTCCATGGTGTTGTGTGAACCATTTGAGGTGTCACATTTGGGGCACTAGGCTGTTGGGCTCCATGGAATCAAGCTCCAACAAAGAGGTATGTAATTCTACTAGTTTTATATTATATGTACTTTATATTATGCTAGTTAGAACAATACCTTGGAAAATTGATATTTGCATGTATAATAGAGAAAACCTAGACCCAAGGTATGTAGGGTTGCATGTACACCATTGGAGTGTTAGAATGCTCAAAACCCATGAAGTTTGTCAAATTTTAAGATAATTACTTGATTTTATGAAAAACTAATTATTTTTAAAATTTGTGTCACTTTACTACAAGAGTTGAATTAGGTCAATTTATTAAAAGATAGAATGATATGATTAGTTCATTTGTTTTAAAAGTTTGATCTAAATGTTTTTTAAGGAGTTACAAATTTTTTCATAAAATTTTGGAACTTAATTTTTTTTTTAAAAGTTATGATCTTAAGAGTTTTGAAACTTCCATAAGTTATGGATGTGAAATGTCTCATTCATTAACTCTTTATGTTATGAATTCCAAAAGTCTTCAAAGGATAATTGTCAAAGTTTCAAGAATTGTATTAGTTTATATGATTATCTAATTTTCTAAAAATTGTTGATGTGAATTATCTTTACTTATGAGTTTAATCTAGATCATAGAAAAATTATTTGATTATTGTGTTAATTGGAATATTTGATCTGAATGGTTTTATGAACTCCATAACTTGTCCTCAAGTTATGGAAAGTGAAGAGATTTTCTTTTTAAAGTGTCATTAAGTCTCATAGGTTATGAAAATGGAAGAGTCTCTACTTTTAAAGTCATTATAAAATGATTTAATGTCTTCCATAACTTGTCCTCAAGTTATGGAACTTGAAATGTTTTTCATTAAACCTTAATTAAACTCATAAGTTATGAAAATCCAAGAGTTTTGAAAAGTTTCAAAACTTGACCTCATGTTTTGGAATTTTTAATGTCTCACACACATTAATGCTTTAATTCCAAACTCTAGAATTTTAAAAGTTAAAATTCGAACTTTATGGACTTCATTAAATTAATTAAAGTGTTTAATTAAAGGAGTTAATATTTCCATAATGAGATGGTTTAAGTTTAATTAAATGAATAGTATAGTTTAATTAATAAGATTAAACCACCAGGTATTTTAAATATGTAAAATACACCCTTATACTATAATAATATTAAAAGTTAATACTTATATATATATATATATATATATATATATATATATATATATATATATATATATATATATGTATAAGAGTAAAGTCAATATTGCCGTTAGTAGGCCTTATTGACTAAGCCAGTATCTAAGGGGGGTATAAGGTTACTGCCTATAACATGGTGGTTTAATAGGTGTCCACTCTCACCACCGCTTCCTTGACCGGTGGAGGGTCGTTAGCCGAACGGGTGGGACAAGGACTAGAATTCTCCATTCATTAAAAGTATTAATGATAAATACTAAGTAACTAAACACTTATAAATTCCTAATCTTAGTTACTTAGGAAATTGCACTTTGCACCTTCTTAACTCATTAGTGGAGCGTGTGTGGTTAACCGGCACACTAACCTGGGACTGACCAAGTGTGGCAAATGGTAACTTAAATTTATCATAGATCGGTGGAGTGTGTGTGGTTAACCGGTACATCAATTAGGTGATAAATATTAAGGGTACCAAGTATATTTGAATGGTTATTTACACCTTGTTTGTGATCCTCAGCATCCCAGTAACAAACTTGAAAGGGCACAATCGAGATTCAAACATGCCATTGAAAGTTCAATGTATCTCAAAAGATATAGGAGTTTCAAATCCAATTAAAACTTAATTATATTTCGTTTTTCATGGTGGAAATAGGTAAATCGTCATTTACCTACCTTCAACTATTCTATAACTTGGATCACGGCATCCCTCTTCCAGTTATAAGTAGGTTGTTGGGTCCTAGCCTTAATATTTCATATTGGATGTTATATTAAGGACTTTAAATCAACTAACTTGAATTTCTCCCTTATAGATGTCCCCTTCAAACAACTATGGTCTTCCCAATTCTTTAAGAACAAGCTTCCTAATGAAGATGATATCCCAAATGGCAAGCAAGGTGAAAGATCAATCCCTTTGTTGTGCATTAGTGGGACTGGAAATCATACTTCACTTCCTCCACCTCCTCTAATAAATCTCCCTATCCCACAAGTTTCAAGACTTGATATGTTCTAAGTCACTTAATCCCTATTGGAAAGCAAAGTCTATATGTGTTTACATCTTAGAGGTTAAGTCACATATGGACAAGCCGGGAGAGTCGGGTGTCGAAGTCTCGAGGTAGCTGGCTGTTGACTTGGTTCTTGTAACATCCTGATTTCCCTGTATATTATTTTATTTATTTATTTTGGAATTTGTGGAGGAACTCGGCGAGTTGCAGCCAAGACTCGCCGAGTAGGTTCGCGGATGTTCATCCGGGTTCACGTCCACACTATTTAATGAAACCCTAATCCCCCGGGTTTGGAGCCTATTTAAGGGCACTTATAGCCTCCCATTGCGGCTACCAGTCCCTTGAGGGAACCCTAAGTGAGCTAAATCGTTGTGAGGGAGAAGAAGTCACTTTTTGATCCTTGTACCTTTGGTTTAGCAAGAAGAAGGTGACAAGAGCAAAGAGGAGGTGTGATTCAAGCAATTCCAGAGTTCAGAGACTTCATTTTGAGGTAATAGTTCGAACCTCCTTCAGTTTTGGTGTTGATCTTTAGAGTTAGGGTTTTCTAACCCCCTTTGGAGAGTGATTATGTGGATCGAATGGTCCCTCTTCGAGTTTGTGCCTTGGATCTGGAATCAAAGAGGTCCAGAGACCTTAACCCTTGGAGCTTTATGGATCAGTTTGGGGTTATTGGACTTTGGTTGCCATTTTTGGGACTAAATCTCCTTTTGATGCCTTGTTGTGGTTGTACAAGCATCAAGTTTCGAACTTTACATGACATTCATGCTTGGGGAGGCCAGATCTATGGTTTGGGAAAACAGATCTGACCTCAGGAGGTCAGTAGAGTTTGTGGATGGCATGAACTCGCCGAGTTGTTCTTGAGACTCGGCGAGTAGGGTTAGGGTTTCATATAAATTGATCAGTGAGTAGACTTGCCGAGTTGGGGGATGACTCAGTGAGTCAGGAGGGATTTAGAGGACTAGAGTTCAAGGCGGTACTTGCCGAGTTGTTCTTGAGACTCGGCGAGTTGAGTCGGGGTGGCCCAACAATTCATGACTGGTATGACTCGTTGAGCAAAGGGAGGGACTCGGCGTGTCAAGCGGGACAAAGAGTTAAAGGACATGTGAGAACTCGCCGAGTCACCAGGGTGCACTCGGAGAGTAGGGTCAAAGTGGGACCGTTGACTTTTGTTGACTTTTGGGGTTTGGTCATCAATGGAGTCCTTGTGACAAGAGGGGAGGGTAAAATAGTCTTTTACCTTTTTGAGGGTGCCAATGGCAAGTTGAGTCTAGTCTCGAGAGTTATATTTATAAGAGTATTTATTTATGTGAATAGGCGGAGGCTAGGCAATATTTTCCATCGAGTCAGAGATTTCCCGAGACGCCTGAGGTGAGTCTTCTCACTGTACTTTACCTAGTGTGGTAACAGAGTTATGTGACAGAGTACTATAGAGTTATATGCCAGTGTATTTGCATGTTATTTATGTGTTGTGATTTATTGTGATATGTGATATGCATGATTCAGAGATACATAGTTGGGACTTTCGGGTCCCTAGAGTTAGGGCCAGAGGGCCCACAGAGAGTTGGGGCTGGAGGGCCCCACTGAGACACATTGACCAGAGGGTCGACAGAGTTACAGCCTCGAGTGGCTATTATGTGTTTGAGTGGTATTTTGAGGAACTCACTAAGCTTATGCTTACAGTGTTATGTGTTATGTGTTATGTGTTTCAAGTACCAGTGATGACTGCGGGAAGGCGCCGACTTGATTCGTACACACACATGGGATTTTATGTATTTTGATCTTGATATTTTTTGAAACAAAGACATGATATTATGACATTTTATGAATGATGAGTTTGTAAAAAAATGTGTTTGAAAATGCGAAAAATTGTTTTAATTTTCACAGTGTTACAAGTTGGTATCAGAGCCTTGGTTTGAGGGATTCAGGTGCACCTTCAGGCATATCTGAACTCAAACTGAGGATTTGAGGAAATTTTGATAATAAAATAAGTTTTCGAAAGAAGAACTTACGAGACAAATAGAGCAGAGTCGTGTGTACGAACAGCCGGCGCCCGAACGGTGATTTCCCAAAATACCATTACGATAAGTGTTATAAGATATGATGTGATATGTTATATGATGAGTTATGCTATGCATGCTAGAGTAGACTAGGTATTCTTATTAGGACTAGAGTGGCCTGATATGTGATGCCTGAGTCTTGGAGTCTCGCTGCTAGGAATACTTCAGAGTGTTTAGGTAGCAGCGAGGAGGTTATGAGAGATCTTCTAGCGAGTATCATATTGTGGCATTTTATGAATGAATGAGCTTGTAAAAAAAATGTGTTTGAAAATGCGAAAAATTGTTTTAATTTTCACGGTGTTACAGTTCTTCAGTCACTCCTTGATGACAGATCACGAAATGACCCTTAATGATCTTACTTATTTGCTTAATGATGCTGAATCAGCAATGATTTGGAGCATTGGTAAAGCAGATTAGATTGGAAGATCTACTTCCCAAACCTATTTGGACATTGACAATGGTGACATTTGAAGTCCAAAAAACTTTCTCTTCCTAATTGAAAGGGATCGGCCATGGTCAATTCGTTTGACCTAATGGTAAGGAGAATGTCTAAGTCTGTGATAGTCCGTATACCATTTACAACGAGTCCATATATTTCTTTGGCCAATAAAAGGGATATTGGTTGCGAAGCAGCCCAATTTACCTGAAATTTCATAAGGAAGGTAAAGTCAAAAGGTTTGACATTTGCTTCGGGTGAACTCCATTATCTAACTCTATTAAGTCTCTTTTTGAGATTCTTAATAGATGATGTAATGTAATTACATTTTGATGTTTTGGAAGAATCAAAGGAAGCTTAAAGTATGATTATGCTGATTCTGATCGCGAAGATGGATTTCAATCGTATGGTCCGGTGATCAGAATTTTGAGCTGCTGCATAAGAGTTATGATATATATATATATATATATATATATATATATATATATATAGCTTAGGAATAGACAAAAAAACGTTTTTCATATGTACATGTGACTCAGGTGAAGGACTAAAGGATTGGGTACAATTTGTTATGTGCTAATCGAGTCCACCACAAAGGTTGATAAGATTATTCGTTCTGATTTACTAAATCTTAGTAAATATGGTTATGCTTACAAGTTTAAGAGTAATTCTGAAACATTGGAAAGGTTTCAATGTATGCCAGAACGGATAAGAAGAATCAAATAAAGCAGGAAGATAAAAGTTTCTCCAATCTGAAGACATGGGAGAGTACTTGAGTATCCTTTTTTATGATTATCTTAGTGATTATGGAACCCTATCACAATTTATTCTCTAAGGACACCATAGTTCATTTGTTTGGATAAGGAAAAGAATCATGAATTGTTGAAATGGTCAAATTAAAAGATACATCATACTTCATTCCAGAATCAAATCTTAGAGTCATACTCCAAGTTTGAGCCTTGAGTGACATAATCTATAGAAATTTTATAATACTTGTCAAATGTAGAGTAAGATGTTTCCTATTCTTGTACATTTGAGATTGGTATGTCGTGATGTTTTGGATAAAACAAAGACTAACTAAGACCAATTGTGAGAAGTGTTTGACGCGATAAGAATCCGTACTAACTCTTGAATATTTGTTTTGTCAAGGAATGGTTCTTGACAAAGAGATTCATATATGTCAAGAGGACAGTAGGAGTCTAAAAGATCCTAAAATAGTTTCAAGAACTAATCAAGAGTATTGTTAATCACTAACCCACGACTTTAGGTTTGTAACCTATCGTGTTGACATATTCTTGTTTTATGCCTATTGCAGTTAGAGTTGACTATGAATATGAGTTCTATGAGTTCTCAATTGTTTGCATAACAGCCTGGAAGCAATGGTAGGCCCTTGTGCTGCCGGGTGGCAAGAAATTAAGATTGAACAAGTTCAGTCCATTTGAGTTTGGATTTGTCACTAACCTTGTCTTTTGATTATGGTTTTGACAAATTCACATGGATAGGAACATATACACCATAAAATCTAAGTGTCATAAGGTTTATTTGCGATTCATGAGAATGATGGTGAGGAAATGCTTTCACTAAGAAGATTTTAAGTAGATAGCAGTTCTGATATTTGCATTCTCATATAGTTAGTGGAGCGTGTGTGGTTAACCAACACACTAACTAGTAAGAATTGAAAAACGTCTAGACAAACATGTGAGCTATCTACGGAAAGGTGTATGATTTTGATAAAGTCTTATCAAAGAATCTTGTATCAGAAATCTGAACTTTGGTAAGAAATTCAATAAATTATTGATTTCAAGAAGTCCAACTGATTTTTGGATACATGTCAATGCTAATGGGAGCAAAAGTGTTATGCTAATAATCGTCATGTTAGTGGGAGCATGATTATTATGTTAAGTGTTTCAACTTAGCAATGTTAATTATAGAAAACAAAAGTTTCAATTTGGGGTTGAAAAGTTGTTTTGCTATAATTAAGGGAGAGGATTTTATACTTCATTCGAATTCTACAAGCTTAGATTGAGATTTTAGTCAACTTTAGTGAAAGGTATATATGAATCTTATGTTGGAATGGTTCAACATAAGGAAATTCTATATAGGTTGCGTTCTCAAAATTCGATTATGATTACAACATCCCTCTTCATAGGTTGAATAGTGAGAACATGGCAAATAAAAAAGGAATAGACCCAGACATGACTAAAATGATTAAAAAATTGTCGAGGACAATATGAGATTTACCAAAGATTGGTTGATCGCGGACAATTGGAATTACAATGTAAACTTTGGAAAGGATCATATTGACATATTCTGAAAAAAAGAGGCAACTCTTGTTCAGAAGTGATAGTCTAAATGCTAACATGGAATTGTTTCCATAGGTGGAAGTTATTCTCTGAATCCGTGCAAGGTTAAAGAACTTAATGCAAAGAAGGATGTTCAAAGGAATGTACATTTAATTTGAGACTTCATTTCCATGGAATTGCTTTCCATTGGAATACTCTATTATGTATGTTGCCAAGTCTTTGTGACTTCTGTGCATATTCCTTACAAGGGGATCATTGCATATAAGTTTAGAATCTAACAAATTATAGTAGACGACAAGAGTTTGGTACTCTTACATTTACAATAAGGATTGGAATTATGAAACAAACATCATTAAAATGTTGTCAATTGATCTATTTCACAAAGAGAAGGCCATATGTAAACATAGTGTGCATACTTGGAGTATGGCATAGCTATTCTTTGGACAAATATTGTATGCATGCTTTGTGCATGGCATGACTACTGTTTCAATTCAAGTATTAAGTTGATAAATCGAAACATGAAATGAGTAATCAATATGGTGCTTAGATAAAAGGGTTTTTATCTACACTCAAGAGTTTAGGACCAAATAGGATTAAGTATTATTCTTGTGTTTCACTTTACATGTTTTGACTTCCAGAATAACTAGGTTATTCTTCTCGAATGACTAAGTTATTCAAACCAGCCACAGTCGCTTATATGTTGGAAGTAGATATGAAGAAAGACTATCATGAATCTGGCTTGTATGATTTGTCTAATGTGTATTAGACATAGCAATGGTTGCTACAACATTCATGAGTGCTCATAAGTTCTGAGTATTGGATTCAACCCACGCTCATTTGGACTCATTTAATGGATTTTATCAGGAGTGAATCGTGAGACGATAATATCTTATATTCTTCAAATGTAGAGATATGACTTGTTACCTATGATTTGGTTATGCTTTGATTGTACGAAAACACATTGGTAACTCGATGTTATAAAATGTGCCTTTGTGTATGATTCAACAAGTAGTAGAACATGCAAGCATATGAGTCGAAGTTTATCCATTCCTTTTACCCTTAAAGGGTTAAAAGAGATATATGTGGTCCCCTCGATGATTTAGTGATGACGCCCCTAAGTGCTTGGACAAGCCTTTACTGATTTGATTTGTTCAATTAGTCGTTCGTCATAAATCGGAAATCAGGAAACAACAAATGGACAACGAGAATGATTATAATCGATGTCTCTGTCCATTTGATATCTAGAATGGAGGAATATATGATCACTTGTCTAATGGACGCATCATTGATTTGTTCAGAGTTCGGCAGTAGCTTTTAAGAGCTACGACTGCTGGCCAGGTTGTGACGTTATACTTGCAATAATTGTTATTAGATTTATCCAAATGGGATACTTTTGGATTAGTGTCTAAGTCCATAACTATAATTGGTATATATTGTTGGGTTCTGAGCATTCTAACACTCCTATGGTGTACATGCAACCCTATAAACCTTGATTCTATGTTTTCTCTATTATACATGCAAATATTAACTATTCCAAGGTTTCATCCTAACTAGCATATTATGAAGCACCTATACTACAAAGACTAGTTAGAAGACATACCTTTTGATGTAGCTTGATGTCTTCAAGCTTTAAGAGCTTAGCCCTAATAGTGTGGAAGCCTCAAATGGAATCACAAATCACTAAAACACCTTGGAAGAACTTGAGAGAATATGTATGCACACTAAAATTGGGCCACTTTTAATTTCACACACTTCTGCCAATTTTGTGAGCTAAGTACCCCTTTATATATTATGGAGGATTAAGGTTACATCCATGTAAACCCTATACCCATGACCTATCATTTACACAGGATCCATGGGTTAAAAGTGTTGGATATAGGGTCTAAGTCCATAACTTTATTTGGTATGAACTTGACCCGACCCGACATGGTCCATTTAGGTTGCATGGCATTGCAATACTTGGATAGACTAAATGAGAGAGTAAGGCACTTATGATTATTAATATATTATAAGTTCTAATATATTAATAAAAGTATTATTTAATTAGTATTGATCAAGTATTAATCTAGTATTAATTTGGTGATCAAAGTGAGACTAATTAAATATATAGGGTTGATTATGACAATCATCAATTCTTTTATGGTGGATTAATGATCCATGGTTTATGGGTTATGGATGTAACCATTTGGAGCTCCATGGATAATCCATGGGAGTTACAAACCCATGGGTCATGAGAAATGAAGAGTCATGACAATTATGGGTCTTCTTAATGAAACCCTAATTGTGACACCACTATAAAAGGAACCCTTTGGCTAGCAAAATGGTGACCTAGTGTTACTAGAGAGGGCATAACCGATTTTGAGTGCAAGAAGTATTCTCTTAAGTTATTCCAAGTTTTGTAGTGTTGTGTGAATCATTTGAGGCACAACATTTGGGGTGCTAGGCTCACAAAGTCTTGAAGGAATCCAAGCAACAACAAGGTATGTATTTCTACTAGTTTTTATGTTTTATTTATTCCCCATGCCATGCTAGTTAGGAAATAACCTTGAAAAAGAAATTTTCATATATATAGAGAAAACATAGATTCAAGGTTATTAGGGTTACATGTACACTTAGGAAGTGTTAGAATGCTCAAAACCCAACAGTGGTATCAGAGCCTAGGATTGTTTTCTGTATACTTGATTCAAAACTGCTTGAAAATCGAAAAATCTGCTCATTGATGACTGGACTCGCCGAGTTCATGGGGAGGACTTGTAGAGTCCATGAACAAATCCATCCTAATCGTCGAGTATGATAATGCACTCGACGAGTAGGAGCGTGCTGGGCAGCTTTCCGTGTTTTGTTGCTGGAAGTGGATTAAAATCATTATCCCAATCTGTTTTGGACTTGTAAAATCTGTTTTTCAAAATGATAATGACTATGTTAACCCATTTTTGCATGAATTTTATGAACTTTTAAGTATTGTATATGTTTATATGATTTCTTGAAATTGCTTGACATGAATTTGTGTTCTTATGAGTTTTTAGAAGATCATAGGACTTATGTGTAACCTTCATGTATGATTAATTCATGATCTTAATGGCATTGATGGTGTCCATAACATGTCCTCAAGTTATGGATAACCAAAAGTCACTTCTTTAAAAGTTTTCATTAAAGAATAGTAGGTTTCATAAAATGAAGAGTCTTCAACTTTATGAACCATTAAAACTCATAAGTTACAAATTTGAAGAGTCTTGAAATAGTTTCAAAACTTGCCCTCATGTTTTGGAATTTGTAAAGTCTTACACTTCAATTGCAAATTAAACTTTTGTTTAAAAAGGTTAAAAATTCAAAATTTATGGATTTCATTAAATTAATTAAAGTGTTTAATTAAAAGAGTTAATAATTCCATAAAGACATGGTTTAAGTTTAATTAAATTAAGAGTATAGTTTAATTAATAGATTAAACCACCAAGTATTTTAAATGTTTAAAATACACCCTTATACTATTATTATAATTTTATTATATAGATATGTATAAGAATAAGTCATTCTTACCATTAGTAGGCCTCATTCACGAAGCCGGTCTATAAGGGGGTATAAGGTTGTTGCCTATAAAATGGTGACTTAACGGGTGTCCACTCTCAACCACCGCTTCCTTGATCGGTGGAGGGTCGTTAGCCGAACGGGTAGGATACGAATTTAAATACTCATTAAAAGTATAATGAATTATAAAGTAACTATACATTATAAATTCCCAATCTTAGTTACTTTAGGAAAATGTGAAATTGGTGCTAGCCCATAAAATTACACTTTGTACCTTACCAAGTCGTTAGTGGAGCGTGTGTGGTTAACCGGCACACTAACATGGACTAGTAAGAGTGGCAAAGGGTAACTTGACTTTATTATAGATTAGTGGAGCGTGTGTGGTTAACCAGCACATCGATTAGGTAATATTGTTGAGGGTACCAAGTAAATTTGTATGGTTATTCACACTTTGTTTGTGATCCTCGGCATCCCAGTCACAAACTTGAGAGGGCCCATTTGAGATTCAAACATGCCATTGAAAAGTTCAATGTATCTCAAAGGATCTAGGAGTTTCAAATCCAATTAAAACTTAATTATATTTCGTTTTTCATGGTGGAAATTGGTAAATCGTCATTTACCTACCTCTAACTATTTTATAATTTGGATTACGACATCCCTCTTCCAGTTATAAATAGGTTATTGGGCCCTAGCCTTAATATTGCATATTGGGTGTTATATTAAGGACTTTAAATAAACTAACTTGAATTTCTCCCATTATAGATGTCTAGTTTAGACAGCTATGGTCTTCCCAAATCTTTAGGAAGAAGCTTCCTAATGAAGATGATATCCCAAATGGCAACCAAGGTGAAAAGATCAATCCTTTTGTTGTGCATTATTGGGACTGAAAATCATACTTCACTTCCTTCACCTACTTCAATAAATCTCCCTATCCCACAAGTTTCAAGACCTGATAAGTTCTAAGTCACTCAATCCTTATTGGCAAACAAAGTCTATATGTGGTTAGGTCTTGGAGATTAAGTCACATATTGACAAGTCGGGAGAGTCGGGTGTCGAAGTCTCAAGGTAGCTGGTTGTTGACTTGGTCACTCCCTGATGACAGATCACGATATGACCCTTAATGATCTTACCTATTTGCTTGATGATGCTGAATCAGCAATGATTTGGAGCATTGGTAAAGCAAAATTTGATTGGAAGATCAACTTCCCAAACTTCCATGGACATTGACAATGGTAACATTGGAAGTCCAGAAAACCTTTATCTTCCCAAGTGAAAGGCATTGGCCATAGTCAAATCGGTTGACCAAATGGTAAAGAGAAAGGCTAAGTCTGTGATAGTCCCGTGTACCGTTTCCAAAGAGTCCATATGTTTCTGTTACCAAAGGAAGGGCATTGGTTGCGAAGCTGCCAAATTTACCTAAAAGTCCATAAGGATAGTAAAGTCAAATGTTTGACTCTACTTCATGTAAAGTCCATCGTCTAAATCTATTAAGTTTATATTTTGAGATTCTTATTGCATGATGTGATTGGGTCACATGTTGATGTTTTATGAATCAAAAAAAAGTGAAGAAACTTAAAGGAAGTATATGTTGATTCTGATCGTGAAGATGGATTTCGATCGCATGGTTCGGATAACTTTTCCGCAAAGCTTTAAAATAAAAGAACAAATGGTTTTGATTTTATTTATTTTAAGTATCCTTACAATGGAATTTGTGAAAAAGGTTGTTCCTTATATGGTTCCATTGATAAGAAATATGGGTAAATGGATTTGA
Source organism: Lactuca serriola (assembly GCF_051521515.1). Classification (NCBI taxonomy): domain Eukaryota; kingdom Viridiplantae; phylum Streptophyta; class Magnoliopsida; order Asterales; family Asteraceae; genus Lactuca; species Lactuca serriola. Next base: position 251,972,565 of record NC_136410.1, on the reverse strand, counting down.
TTCTTTTATTAGTGGTAGTGTCATAATTTACCAAATAAGGAAAGATTCTCATCACCCAAGTTTTAGTTGGATAGAAACTTGGAATCATGCAACTTGTATTGTATGATGAATGAGAAGTTTTCATCTTTGGGAAATTAAGACTAATTCCTTTTTCACATGTATATGTGAGCGAAGTGAAGGACTAAAAGATTGGGTACACTTGGTTGTGTGCTGGTCAGATCCACCACAAAGTTTGATAAGATTATTCATTATGATTTACTAAAGTTTAGTAAATATGGTTATACTTACAGGTTTAAGTATAATTCTGGATCATTGAAGAGTTTAATGATAGACAGAATGAGTAAGAAGAATCAAATAAGGCAGAAAGATAAAAGCTTCTCCAATCTGAAGAGATGGGAGAGTACTTGAGTATTTTGTTTTATGATTATCTTAGTGATTATGAAACCATATCACAATTGATCCTCTAAGGACACCTTAGTTCATTTGCTTGGCTAAGGAGAGGAATCATGAGTTGTTGAAATGGTTAAATCAAAAGATAAATCATACATCAAAATCAAATTTAGAGTCATACTCCAAGATTGATCCATTGAGTGACATAATCGTTAGAAAGTTTATAACACTTATCAAATGTAGAGTAAGATGTGTCCTACTCTTGTACATTTGAGGTTGGTTAGTTGTGATGTTTTGGATAAAACAAAGACCAACTAAGTCCAATTATGGGAAGTGTTTAACTTGATAAGAATCCGCACTAACTATTGAGTATTTGTTTTCTCAAGGAATGGTTCTTGACAAAAGTTATGGAGACTTGACCAACGATATTACAAAGTATTCCTTTGGAGATTGTTACAAGACAATTCCATGGAAATGAAGTCTAAAATTCAAAGTACATTCCTTTGAACATCCTTCTTGCATAAAAGTTTCAAACTTTCTTATTTATTCTTTAACGCCCAATATGGAAACATTCCATATTTTCCATATGACAACTCATATTTAATAGACTTCTGTATATTCATAATAATGTCAATATGGTCCAACCATTACTATACTTCCAACTTTCCGTAAGCGACCAATCTTTGGCGAACCTTAGATTGTCCCTAACAGTTGTTTAACCACTTTAGTCAAATCCGGATCTATTCCTTTTTCCCTCTTAATGCCCTAGGCTTTTGGAAAATTAGGACACATGAATATTATAGCATATGCAATCGATCCTATACCCGAAGCATATAGGATACAATTCATAATGTCTAACATAAACACATAATATTTGATCAGTCTTTTGTTACAATATATATATGTATATATATATTATTTGTCATGTTCTCGTAATTGGAATTATGAAAAAGGATGTAGTAATTTTTGGAATAGTGTCTAAGGCTACAACGATATCAGCCAAGTATTTGACCTGGTTAAGCATGGTCCTTTTGGGTTGCCTTCACCATCGCAACTTGACAGGATGATTTATAATGAGAGAAGGAATATTATTAATATATTATAAGAATAATATAAGGAATAATAATATTGTCATTTGATTAATATAAGTCATAAATTAATTAGGAATTAATTTGGTGACTTAAAGAGAGTAATTAAATAAAGGGGTATAAACTGTCAATTGTATGATAGTTTCACTTTGGGCTATAAATCCCTTAAGGATAAGCGGGGACGAATTCTAGGACTTTGGATAGGCTTAGATTTCATCCAAGGGCTTATATATTAGGGTATTGGATTGCTTAGGGCCTAAGTTATCCAATTAGGGTTTAAGGGTGAAACCCTAGGAGCCTTACAAGTATAAATAGACCCCAAGGGCTAAGGGATTTCTTGACTTGTGCTTAGAGAAGAAACCCTGGCCGATTTGATCCCCTCTCTTCTCTCCTAAATCATCTTCTTGCTAGTTGGTGTTTGTAAGCCATTAGAGGAGTGACAATTGTGACTCTAAAGCCTCAAGGACAAGAAGATCAAGCAAGTGATTCAAGGTTAACTTCTAATCTCTGATTTCATATTGTTATTATTGTATATTAGCCATTAGAAGTCTTGGATTCAATGTATGTTCAATTAGAGAAACCTAGATCCAAGCATTAGAGTTGCATGTGCACATAGGGTTGTTCATATGGCTAAAACCCATCAGTGGTATCAGAGCCAGGTTGGTTTCTATTGAATTGATACTTTGATTGCTTGTTTGTTGCTAAAAAAATCGTTTTTTTGTCCTCTGCCTGATGAACTCGGCGAGTCCCATGGTGCTACTCGGCGAGTACATCTGGGTACTCGGCGAGTTCGAGCGTCAGAAAGAGCAATCTTCGGGATTTCTTGCTGTTTATCTTTGAGATACGTGCCTTAATCATATTAGATCAATATAAATCCGATTTTATGAAATATATGAGTATATTCTTGACCTAATTGAAGATATTTATCACTTAATAAAATATTTGCTTCCTTATGTGATAATTGATTAATTATTTTAATTAAATTGGTAAATTGTTTTGCAAGAAATCATTAAATAAATCAAATATGGATAATTATGGAATTAATTGTTAATTTAGATTATTTGTTATTTGATCCTCTATGTTTAATTTAGACAATTTAATTGCCCTCAAGTTTTGAAATTTATGTTTTGTGATTAAAAGTTTAATTTAGACAATTTAAATTTCAAACCCTAGAATTTTACAAGTTTAAAATCCAACCCTATACTAATATAATATTACAAGATTAATATATGTGTATAATTAAAATGCTAGTCTTACCGTTAGTAGGCCTCATTCACAAAGCCGGTCTATAAGGTGGGTATAAGGTTGCTGCCGATAAAATGGCGCTTAATGAGTGTACACTCACACCCACCGCTTGCTTGATCGGTGGAGGGTCGTTAGCCGAACGGGTAGGATAGGGAAACCTCATCTCTTCATTAAAAGTATAATATGAAATACAAAGTAACTACATGTTTTTCAAAATTTCCCAATCTTAGTTACTTTAGGAAAAGTAAATTGATGAAATCCCATGAAATTACACCTTGCACCCTTGCTAAGAAGTTAGTGGAGCGTGTGTGGTTTACCGGCACACTAATTAGTTCTAAGCAAAGGTGGCAAAGGGTTATTCATTGTTTATCATAGTTCGATGGAGCGTGTGTGGTTTACCGGCACATCGAATAGGTGATCGTTACAATGAAGGCACAATGTGAATTTGAATGGTAATTCACACCCACTTTGTGATCCTTGGTATCCCAGTCACAAACGAGAGGGGCATATCGAGATTTAAACATGCCATTGAAAAGTTTCAATGAATCTCATCCAAAACCTAGGAATTCTCAATACATTTAGAACTTAAAGTTATGTTTTTGTGGTGGAGAATTAGTGAATCGTCATCCACTTACCGTCATATTATTTGCATGTTGGATTACGACATCCCTTTTCTAATATGTAAATATTGTTGTTGGATCCTAGCCTTAATTTTTCTTATTGGGTGATAATTAGGGATTCAAATTCTAATCTATCTTTGTCCTTTCTATTTGTAGATGTCGAACGCAAACAACGTTGCTGTTAGTTCATTCACAATGATGAGCCTTTGTCAAAAGGTCACTTTCGATGGGACGAACTTTAGCGAATGGATAAGATACATTCGCACAATTGCTCGCTATGAGGACAAGGAGTATGGCCTCGATGAGAAGCTCGAGAAGATCAACCTAGAAATCGCTACTCCGGCTGAAATCACCGCTTTTGAAACTCACGAGCGTGATGAAATGAAGGTACATTGCATCATGATAGTCACCATGAATGCCGAATTCCAAAAGTCTTATGAGGACATGTATCCGTACGAAATGCACCAAGACTTGTTGGAGAGATACCACTAAAATGCGAGGCAAGAGCGCTACGAGATTTTCACTAACATGATTTCCGCTAAAATGGGTCATGGAGAATCTCTTACCGTGCACCTGCAAAAGATGCAAAGGTATGTCGATCGTCTTCGCAAGTTGAATGTTGACTTTGGGGAAGACTTGGCGATCGACATGGTGCTTCACTGTTTCCCTCTGTGTTACAATCAATTTAGGATGATCTACCACATAAACAAGGAGGAGGTCACCCTAAGCAAGCTCCAAGGTCTCCTTAGGGTTGCTGAAAGCAACCTCAAGGACAAGTCTGTTGCACCCACTCCCAATCCACCCGCTGCTCCTGTTTTGGCCATTGGGCAAGGAAGAGGCAAGAAGAGGAAGGCTCCGTCTAAGAGCCACCGCAAGGGAAAGTCCCGAGATGGTTCCTCTTCTAGTGGGACCAAAGTTGATCCTGCTAAACCTTGTCCTAACCCTAAGGAGGCAGAGTGCCATCATTGCCATAAAATAGGGAATTAGAAGGGAAGCTACCCAGACTACCTGCAAGCCATAAGGGAAGGAAAGATCAAGCCATCTTTCGTAGGTATATATACAATTAAATCTAATGACTCATCTCATGCTATTTCTTGGGTTGTGGTTACCATATTTGTTTTGAATTGCAGGGACTAAGAAGAAATAGGGATGTGGAGCATGGAAGAATAAATCTAATCATGGGGAACAGAAGATCGTCGCCTGTGACCAAGATTGGAGTGTATTCTTTGGTGCTTAGGAATGGTTTATCTTTAGATTTGAACAACTGTTGCTATTCGCCAGAAACGGCAAGAAACATCCTTTCATTTCATGGTTTGTTTACACAAGGTGTTAGATTTTCTTTTAATAATGAGAATGGTTCTATTCTTGCTTATCTAAATGGTGTCTTATATTTTGAAGCTATACCATGTAATGGAATTTATGAAACTGTTATGATTGTAGATGACTTAGGAAATGATGTTTTATGCATGGATTCTTCCAATGGTATGGATAGAGCATCCTTGTGGCATTGTCGTCTTGGACATGTCAACAAGAAGCGCATAGCCCAACTCCAAAAGGATGGAGTGTTGGAGTCATTCGACCTTAGGGAAGATGACACATGCGAGTCTTGTTTGCTTGGAAAGATGACTAAGTCACCCTTCAAAAGTTCGTGTGAAAGGGGTGAGGGTCTATTGGACCTAATACATACCGATGTATGTGGATCGTTTAGATCAACCACGAAGGATGGGAACCGCTTCTATGTGAATTTTACCGATGACTATAGTAGATATGGGTATATCTACTTAATCAAGCAAAAGTCAGAAACATTTGAAAAGTTCAAAGAGTTCAAGAATGAAGTGGAGAATCAATTGGACAGGAAAATCAAGATGCTTCGATCCGATCGAGGAGGAGAGTACCTAAGTCTTGAATTCCACGACTATCTCAAGGAGTGTGGAATAGTTTCAGAATTGACGCCACCTAGGACACCGCATTTGAATGGTGTGGTAGAAAGGCGTAATCGAACCTTGTTAGACATGTTTCGCTCTATGATGAGTCGTGATTCACTACCTATCTCTTTTTGGGGGTATGCCTTAGAGACTGCCGCCCATATCCTTAACCGAGTCCCTACTAAGAAGGTTGCCAAAACACCTCACGAGATGTGGACAGGGAAAGCTCCCTCGTTGGCACATATCAAGGTTTGGGGTTGCGAGGCTTTTGTAAGACGATATACTCACGACAAGCTCGAACCTCGTAGTGAGCGATGTATTTTCATCGGCTACCCGCAGAAATCCTTTGGATATCTCTTCTATAGACTGAAGGACATTGTTGTCTTTGTTGCGAGGAGAGGAGTTTTCCAAGAGCGAGAACTCATAAGCCAAGGAGACAGTGGGAGGCAAATCGAGCTTGAAGAGATTCAAGAGTCGATAGATGAAGGAACCTCTACCGCTGGCACTCAACCCGAGGAGGAAACTCCGGTTGAACCGATTGACGAGTCCTTACCTCTTAGACGTTCCAAAAGAGTTAGAGTTCAACCCCAGTTTTATGGTTTTCATATTACTACCAAAGGGGACACATATATTATTCATGGTACACTAATAAATCTAGATGAACCTAATAGCTATAAGGAAGCCATGGCAGGCCTGGAGTCTGTAAAATGGAAAGAGGCAATGGATAGCAAGACCCAGTCCATGTATGACAACCAAGTTTGGAATTTGGTTGATAATGTGCCCGGACGTAAGACCGTTGGGTGCAAATGGATCTTCAAGAAGAAGACCGACGTGGATGGAAACGTACACACATATAAAGTGCGATTGGTTGCGAAGGGCTTTACTAAAACTCCCGGAGTTGACTATGATGAGACCTTCTCACCAGTTGCGAAGATAAAATCTATTAGAGTGATGCTAGCTATTGCCGCATTTCATGATTATGAGATTTGGCAAATGGATGTCAAAACCGCTTTCCTTAATGGGAAGTTTGCCGAGGATGTTTACATGGCTCAGCCAGAGGGTTTTGTCGATCCGAAGCATCCGAATAGAGTGTGTAAGCTTGAAAAGTCTATTTATGGACTTAAGCAAGCGTCTCGCAGATGGAATCTTTGCTTCGATGAGAAAGTCAAAGAGTTTGGATTTGTACGAAGAGAAGATGAATCATATGTATATGTCAAAGCCAGTGGGAGTACAGTAAGCTTACTCGTTCTCTATGTCGATGACATACTACTCATAGGAAACGACGTCCCGACTCTGCAGGAAGTTAAGTCTTGGCTCGGGAAGTGCTTCGCTATGAAGGACCTCAGAGAGGCTTCCTATATTATGGGAATAAGGATAGTAAGAGAGCGAAATAAGAGAATAATAGGACTTAGTCAGAACACTTACTTAGATAAGGTACTAAAACGTTTTAGTATGGAAAACTCGAAGAAGGGAGAATTACCGATACGAAGTAATGCCAAGTTGAGTAAGACTCAAAGTCCAAGTACCGAAGCTGAAATAGAAGAAATGAGCCGAGTACCATACGCTTCCGCAGTTGGCTCAATCATGTATGCTATGACTTGTACTCGCCCTAATGTAGCCTTTTCTTTGAGCATGGTTAGTAGATATCAACGGAACCCTGGCAGAGCCCATTAGATTGCGGTTATGAGTATCCTTAAGTACCTTCGGAGGATGAAGGAATGGTTCTTAGTCCTCGGAGGGAGTGATGACTTGAAGGTGCGAGGGTATAGTGACGCCAGCTTTCAGACCGACATGGACAACTACCGTTCGCAGTCGGGCTGGGTCTTTACCCTGAATGGAGGAGCAGTGACTTGGAAAAGTTCCAAGCAGGAAACCGTAGCTGATTCAACGTGCGAATCAAAGTACATTGAAGCGAGTGAAGCGTCGAAGGAGGCAATATGGTTAAAGAACTTCATCGGTGATCTTGGAGTTGTACCTGCCATAAAGGAGCACATGGAGATTTTCTATGATAATGAAGGAGCGGTTGCCTTGACCAAGGAACTGAGGGATCATGGTAGATCCCAACATATCGACAGAAAATATCACTTTATTAGAAATCGTGTAGAAGAAGGACAACTCGTAGTGAAGAGGATATCATCAGAAGATAACCCAGCAGATCCGCTTACGAAGGGACTGAGTAGGGTTAAGCACTTGCAGCATGCTAGGAGTATTGGGTTGAAGGATGATATTAGTATAGATTATATAGTAGTAGAAACGTGTAATAGATAAATGTAATTAACATTTGATGATTAAATAAAAGAGTATTATTTATGAGTAATGTTACTGTCTTATGTTAATTGTTTAACTATTGTTTCATTTTGCATGTTTTGACTTCCAGAATAATTGAGTTTATTAAGAATAATCGAATTGTTCAAATTGTCCACAATCGTTCATATGTTGGAAGTAGGTATGAATGAAGATTGTCGTGAATTGGTGTGTAGATTGTCTAAATGGTATTAGACATAGCAAAAGTTTGTTGCAACGTTCATGAGTGCTTATGAACTAGTTTTGAGCATTGGAACAAACCCGCGCTTATTGGAATTAGCTTATGGAATATGATAAAAAGGGTGATCGCAAGACAATAATATCATATGGTCTTAAAACCAAGATATATGGTTTGTTATTTGTTAATTGGTTGTACATTGATAATGCGAAACCGCATCAGTAACTTGATGCTATAAAACGAATTGTTGTGTATAGTTGATTAATGAATAAGTAAATGCATATAAGTCGAAGTTTATCTGCTACTTTTATCTTAAGAAGGTAAAAGCGATATCTCGGCCGCTCGATGATTTGAATTGACTTATGTGCCGGGACCGGTCAGAACTGAATTGATGTGCTCGATTAAGTTCTATGTCAAATAAATCGGAGATGGAGAAACCAAATGCTAGACAAATTAGTTCCATATAAATGTCAGCATGATATCTAAACAGAGGAATGTACGATCCCTTATCTAAAGGACAAGATTGATTAGATCAGAGTTTGAAAGCGTCTTTGAGAGCTACGATTGCTAATCGGAACATACTTGTACATATAGTTACTAGACTTATCCAAGTGGGAGACTGTTGGAATAGTGTCTAAGGCTACAACTATATTAGACAAGTATTTGACCCGGTTAAGTATGGACCTTTTGGGTTGCCTTCACCATAGCAACTTGACAGGATGATTTATAATGAGAGAAGGAATATTATTAATATATTATAAGAATAATATAAGGAATAATAATATTGTTATTTGATTAATATAAGTCACAAATTAATTAGGAATTAATTTGGTGACTTAAAAAGATTAATTAAATAAAGGGGTATAAACTGTCAATTGTATGGTAGTTTGACTTTGGGCTATAAATCCCTTAAGGATTAGGGGGGACGAATTCTAGGACTTTGGATAGGCTTAGATTTCGTCCTAGGGCTTATCTATTAGGGTATTGGATTGCTTAGGGCCTAAGTTATCCAATTAGGGTTTAAGGGTGAAACCCTAGGAGCCTTACAAGTATAAATAGACCCCAAGGGCTAAGGGATTTCGTCACTTGTGCTTAGAGAAGAAACCCTGGCTGATTTGATCCCCTCTCCTCTCTCCTAAATCATCTTCTTGCTAGTTGGTGTTTGTAAGCCATTAGAGGAGTGACAATTGTGACTCTAAACTTCTAATCTCTGATTTCATATTGTTATTATTGTATATTAGCCATTAGAAGTCTTGGATTCAATGTATGTTCAATTAGAGAAACCTAGATCCAAGCATTAGGGTTGCATGTGCACATAGGGATGTTCATATGGCTAAAACCCATCAGTAATCATAATCAAATTTTTAAGAACACAATTAACATTTCCATATATATAATTTCCTTAGTTTGAACCATTCAAACATAACATTCATATATATTTGACTAAATTGATTAAAATCTCAATCTAAGCTTATAGATTATGAAATGAAGTATGAATGCCTCTCCCTTAATTATAGCAAAACAACATTTTCAAACCCTGCAACTTTGCGAAATGAAACTTTTGTTCTCTATAATTAACATTGTCACACCCGCAAACCGGAACGGCGGAAATGTTCGGGAACGGAGGACGTCATGCTCAATATCATAAACATAGTGAAAAAAGTAAACACAACCATCATAAATATAATTTAAAAGGTTACATCGTTGCAGAAATACATGTTTCCAAATAAATTGCATATGATGTCAAAATAGTTCAAAAGAAATCTATGCCTTAACGTCTTGCCTTCAAAAATCTTGAGGTTACCTGTATTACTGATTACGTGAGAATACAAGTTGTTTTTGAAAGAGTATAAGCATTAAAGATGGTGAGTTCATAAACAATTTATGAATGAAAAATGAATGTTATTCCTTAAAGTTTGTTAGAAGTTTGTTTCCAGAAAATCCAATATTTTCAAAAAGGTTTATTGTAGTCCTAACTGAACCAAGACTTAGTTTATGTAAGTAAATCATCATACTTATATGTGGTTTTATATTCAAATAAAACTCCTTTTTGTGAAATCCTTAAATTTCCGTGAACGGTGTGTTTGTTAATTTTCCATGTGAGTTGTTATAACCATACTATTACTCGAAGACCTCGTACTCAACGTTCTTCAAGCGTCGGAATGTTATGACACTTGTCACCCCAGACCTGCCGGTCTAGCTGTTGCAAGCAGCTCAGGTGAGGGATATCAATCCTAATATAGATCTATACACAACTATCACACTCTCCCTACAAGAGATTCCGGCTATAACTACAGGACTTTTCTATTGTACTAAAGAGTACTCTGAAGATGAATGTCTCACAAATTTATTCATTAACATGTTCACGTAGTTTGTAATAAAATACTCGCTTTGTAAAGCGATCGTATTACCATTTCTTTGTTAAATGAGGTGTCCAAACTATAACTATTATAGTTTTATCAAAATGTTTTATGTTTTAAATGAAACCTTTTTATGCATGACCTTGTATTTTAATAAAATTACATTGAAAATGGTAAGTATAAAATCTTACACACCTTGCTCAGCATGTTACTGTTGGATAAGGTGTCTAAGTCCATAACTATTTCTGGTCAGTACTTGACCCGACCCGGCATGGTCCATTTGGGTTGCATGGCACCATGCAATTGGATAGAATAAATGAGAGAAGTAACACTTGGAGATTATTAATATATTATAAGTTCTAATATATTAATAATATTATTTGATTAGTTTGATCAACAAATTAATTTAGAATTAATTAAGTGATCAAAAGATAACTAATTAAATATATGGGTTGATTATGTAAATCATTCATATCTTGTATAGTGGGCTAAGAGGCTCCATGGATTATCAAGTTGGGTTCCACCCATAGGATGCTCCATGGATTCTCCATGGGAGTTACAAACCCATGGGTCATGGAAATGAAGAGTCATGACACATTAGGGTTTACATGGTGTAACCCTAGATGTGTCAACACTATATAAGAATCCCATTCTCCACCAAAATCGGCTAGACATGTGAAGCAAGAGGGCTAGGCCGATTTAAAGAAGTGTGTGTTCTCTCAAAAGTCTTTCCAAGAGCATTTGGTGTTGTGGGAAGCATTTGAGGCATTACATTTGGGGTGCTAGGCTCACAAGGTTTCAAGGAACATAAGCAACAACAAGGTAAGTTATTCTATCTTTCATTCAAGTTAGAAATTCTTCCCTATGTATGCTAGATAGGAATCTAACCTTGGAATTCAACTTTGCATGATAATTAGACAAACATAGATCCAAGGTTATTAGGGTTGCATGTACACTTAGGAAGTGTTAGAATGCTCAAAACCCATCAGTGGTATCAGAGCCTAGGCTTGTTTGTTTGTTATTTGTGCTTAAAAGTTGAAAAAATTCGAAAAACTTGTTGTCTGCCTGATGAACTCGCCGAGTGCATGGGGAGACTCGCCGAGTTCACTTGTATCTTCAACCTACTCGCCGAGTAGGTTCATGCACTCGGCGAGTAGGAGCCACATAGTGAAGATTTTCGACTTTAGTTGCTGGAAATGGACTAGAAACATTACCCTAAACTGTTTTGGTACTTGAAAACTTGTTTTCGATGGTGTAATGTCTTTGCTAATCCATTTACAACAACTAGTTATCAAAATTACAAAGTTTAAGTGTAGTTTTGATTCATGAAAGTGTTCATGTTCATGTTCTTGATCTTATGATGTTTAGATGATCATAGAAATTATTTGTAACCTATGTGGTAGTTTAATTCTTGATCATAATGTGTTTTAATTGAGTCCATAACTTGTCCTCAATTTATGGAAAACCAAAAGTCACTTGAGTTAAAACCATTAAAAGAACACAAGAGTTAGAATAATGAAGAGTCTTCATTTTTATTACTCTTATAAAGTCATAAGTTACAAGAAATGAAAAGTTTTGAAAGTTTACAAAACTTGCCCTCAGGTTTTGGAACAAGTAAAGTCATGCTAAAACTTTAGTTCCAACCCTTAGAATTTTGAAAGTTAAAATTCTATCCTTATACTTATAATATTATAAGTTAATAATATATATATATATATATATATATATATATATATATATATATATGTATAAGATTAAAATCGTCTTACCGCTAGTACGCCTCATTCACGAAGCCGGTCTATAAGGTGGGTATAAGGTTGTTGCCTATAAAATGGCAACATAATGGGTGTCCACTCTCACCCACCGCTTACTTGACTGGTGGAGGGTCGTTAGCCGAACGGGTAGGACAAGGACTTATAAATTCTCATTAAAAGTATGATGAATATTATAAAGTAACTAAATGTTTTATTAAATTCCCAATCTTAGTTACTTTAGGAAAAATGTGAATAAGGTGCTAATCCATGAAATTACACTTTACACTTTGTTTAAGTCGTTGGTGGAGCGTGTGTGGTTAACCGACACACTAACTTGGACTTAACAATGTAGGTAAAGGGTGACTTAAGGTTCATTATAGTATCGGTGGAGCGTGTGTGGTTTGCCGGCACATCGATTGAGTGATAAACTTTAAGGGTACCAAGTGATTTGCATGGTTACTTCACACCTCGTTTTGTGATCCTCGGTATCCCAGTCACAAAACTTGGAGGGCACACTCGAGATTGAAACATGCCTTTGAAAAGTTCATTGAATCTCAAAGAATCTAAGAATTTCTAAGAACCAATCAAAAACCTAATATTTAATATTTCGGTTTTCGTGGTGGAAATTGGTGAATCGTCATTCACCTACCTTTAAAATATGTTATAGCTTGGATTATGGCATACCTCTTCTAAGTTATAATATATTGTGATTGGATCCTAGCCTTAATATTACATTTGGGTGTTTTATTAAGGACTCTCTGAATATCTAAACTAATATTGTCCTTTTCCTTCAGATGTCTTCAAACAATGCTGCTTCTGGCTCTAATCCTAGTGGCTCCTTTACCCTTATGAACTTGTGTAGGAAAGTCACTTTTGATGGATCCAACTTCAATGAATGGATCAGAAACATCAGGATGATTACCCGCTATGAGGACAAAGAATGTTTCCTTGACAAGGAGCTTAAGGAGATTGATGAGACCACTACAACTCCCCAGGGGATCGCTGACTTTCAGGCACATGAAAGGGATGCTACCAAGGTGCCATGCATCATGATGGCCACGATGACAGCAGAACTCCAAAAGTCCTATAAGGATTTCTACCCTTATGAAATGCACCAAGATCTGATGGAAAGATATCATCAAAGTGCACGACACGAAAGGTATGAAATCATCTGCTCCATGATAACAACCATGATGAAGGACAGGGAATCCGTCATGAGCCACATGCAGAAAATGCAAAGGTATGTGGATCGATTGTTGAAGCTTAGTGTGAACTTCCCTTAGGAGCGTGCAATAGATATCATTTTGCACTCCTTACCATCGTGCTATAATTAATTCTGCATGACATATCACATGAATAAGGAAGAGGTCACACTCAGCAAACTTCAGGGACTTCTCAAGACCGCAGAAACAGGTCTTAAGGGGAAGTCGGTTGTTAACACTCCTACTCCAAACTCTACTCCGGTTTTGGCAATCGGGAAAAGTCGAGGGAAGAAGAGAAAGAGCTCTTCAAAGGGTACCAAGGCTCGGACCCTTGATGGCTCTTCTTCAAGTGGAACCAAGAAGGGTTTCGTTACTCCTTCTTCTGACCCAAAAGAGGCTGAATGCTTCTATTGCCATGAAAAATCACATTGGAAGCGGAACTGCCCAAAATACCAGCAAGATGTGAAGGATGGGAAAGTTAAACCCAACCATGCAGGTATTACACTATCATTTCTAATAACTCACCCCATTCTAAATCTTGGGTCCTAGATACCGGTTGTGGTATTCACATTTGTTGTGACTTGCAGGGACTAAGAAGAAGTGAGAATGTGGAGAAAGGAAGAATAAACCTAATCATGGGGAATATGAAAGCTTTACCTGTCACCAAGATTGGAGTTTATACTTTATCGCTAAGTAGTGGGTTTAGTTTAGATTTGAATAAGTGTTGTTATTCGCCAGAAATGGCAAGAAATATTATTTCCTTTCATGCATTGTATAAACAAGGTTTCACCTTTTCATTTGATAATGAAGTTGGTTCGATTAATGCTTTCTTTAATAATGTTCTTTATTTTAAAGCATTACCTTGTGATGGCGTGTATGAAACAGTATCTGTGGTTGATAACTTAGGAAATAATGTACTGTTTATTGATTATGTTAATAATAACTTGGATAAAGCATCATTATGGCATTGTCGTCTTGGACATATAAGCAAGAAACGCATAGGCCAACTCCAAAAGGATGGAGTATTGGAGTCATTAGACCTAAAGTCAGATGATAGTTGCGAATCATGCTTAGTTGGAAAAATGACAAAGTCACCCTTCACAGGCTCGTGTGAGTATCAATTGGTCATGAACATTAAGATGCTTCAATCCGATCGTGGTGGTGAGTATCTTAGTTCAGAGTTCCTTGACTATCTAAGGGAATGTGGGATAGTCTCACAATTGACACCTCCCAGGACACCACAGTTGAATGGTGTGGCTGAGAGACGTAATCGAACCTTGTTGGATATGGTTCATTCCATGATGAGTCGAGCTTCGCTACCAATATCATTTTGGGGGTATGCCTTAGAGACTGTCGCCCATATCCTTAATCTAGTCCCAACAAAGAAATTTGCCAAAACTCCTCACGAGATGTGGACTGGTAAAGTACCTAAACTAGACCACATCAAGATTTGGGGTTGCGAGGCTTTCGTGAGACGCGAGACTCATGATAAGCTCGAACCTCGAAGCGAGAGGTATATTTTCATCGGCTACCCACAACAATCCTTTGGTTACCTCTTCTACAGACCTAGTGAAAATGTGGTCTTTGTAGCTAGGAGGGCTTTCTTTAGAGAGAGAGAGATTTCATAAGCCAAGGAAACAGTGGGAGGCAAGTTGATCTTGAAGAAATTCAAGAGTCAAGCGGTGAAGGAACTTCAAACCCTAGCACTCAACTTGAGGAGGAAACTCCTGTTGAGCCAATTGACAAGTCTGTACCTCTGAGGCGGTCCACAAGGGTTAGGAATGCTCCTGAGCATTACTATGGATTCCACATTACTGCAGAAGGTGATACACTTATTAGTGATGAGACACTGATAGGTCTGGATGAACCTAACAGTTACGCGGAATCCATGGTAGGCCTTGAGTCAACCAAGTGGAAAGAGGCAATGGACAGCGAAATATAGTCCATGTATGACAATCAAGTTTGGAACTTGGTTGAGAATGTACCAGGTCGTAAGACAGTAGGGTGCAAATGGGTCTTCAAGAAGAAGACCGACATGGATGGTAAAGTACACACTTATAAGGCTCGAGTTGCAAAGGGCTTCTCTCAAATTCCTGGAGTGGACTATGATGAGACCTTTTCTCCAGTAGCCAAGATTAAGTCTATTAGGGTTCTGTTAGCCATAGCTGCATTTCATGACTATGAAATATGGCAAATGGATGTTAAAACCGCTTTCCTTAATGGAAAGTTGGTTGAAGATGTTTACATGAGTCAGCCAGAGGGTTTTGTCAGCAACGAGTACCCTAATAAAGTGTGTAAGCTTGAGAAATCCATTTATCGATTGAAGCAAGCACCTCGCAGATGGAATCTCTGCTTTGATGAAAAGGTCAAGGAATTTGGCTTTTCTAGGAGTGAAGATGAGTCTTGCGTGTATGTCAAGGCTAGTGGGAGTATAGTTAGCTTTTTGGTATTGTATGTGGATGACATACTACTCATAGGAAATGACATCCCAACTCTGCAAGAAGTTAAGTCCTGGCTTGGGAAGTGTTTCTCTATGAAGGACCTAGGAGAAGTTGCTTATATTCTAGGGATAAGGATCTTGAGAGATCGGAGTAAAAGACTAATTGGACTTAGTCAGAGTACCTACTTGGATAAGGTGCTGAAGAGATTCAGCATGCAGGACTCCAAGAAAGGAGAGTTACCTATCCAGAGTAGCGCCATATTGAGTAAGACACAAAGCCCTAGCACTGAGGCTGAGATTGCAGAAATGAGTCGAATAACTTATGCTTCGGCTGTAGGATCGATCATGTATGCAATGACGTGTACTCGACCTGATGTAGCCTTTGCACTGAGCATGGTTAGCAGGTATCAGGGGAACCCTGGCAAGGCACACTGGACGACGGTAAAGAATATCCTCAAGTACCTACGGAGGACTAAGGAATGGGTCCTTACCCTCGGTGGGAGTGATGACTTGAGAGTTGTAGGGTATAGTGATGCTAGCTTCCAGACTGATAGGGATAATTACCGCTCTCACTCGGGCTGGGTCTTTACCCTAAACGGAGGAGCAATTTCTTGGAAGAGTTCCAAGCAAGAGACAGTGGCTGATTCAACTTGTGAATCAGAGTATATTGCAGCTAGCGAGGCGGAAAAAGAGGCGATATGGCTGCAGAACTTCATTCGAGACCTTGGAGTTGTACCAGCTATTAAAGAGCCAATGGAAATTTTCTGTGATAGTGAAAGCGCTGTTGCCTTAGCCAAGGAACCAAGGGATCACGGGAGATCTAGACAGATCGACAGAAAATACCATTTTATCTGACATCGAATAGAAGAAGGACTCCTCGTGGCAAAGAGGTTATCATCGGATAAGAACCCAGCAGATCCCCTCACAAAGGGACTGACTCGGGTTAAGCATCTCCAGCATGCTCGGAGCATAGGGCTAAAGGATGATATTAGATTTAGTAGTTAGATTACCTAGAAATTTGTATAGTGTAATTGACATTAGATGATGAATAAAAGGTGTTTTATTTATGAGTAAAGTGTTGCTATCTCTTGTCGATCGTTTACTATATTTGTTTTGGATGTTTTGACTTCCAGAATAATTTTGTTTGGTATAACATATTATTCAAACCTCTACAGTCGGTCATATGTCGGAAGTAGGTATGAATCAAGACTGTCATGATTGGTTGTAGAGGTCTAAGGTGTTGGACACGGCTACAACAATCATGAGTGCTCATAAGTTCTGAGCATTGGACTCAACCCACGCCCACTGGAATCACTTCATGGAATTTATCTCGAGTGATCATGAGACAATAATACCATATAAGTCTTCAAACCTAGAGATATGATTTGTTACCTACAAGTTGGTTATGCATTGATTGTATGAAAACGCATTGGTAACTCGATGTTATAAAACGTACTTTTGTGTATAATTCAATGAGTGGTAGAACAAACATATGAGTCGAAGTTTATCTGTCCCTTCTTGGATTAGAAGCTGATATCTAGGCCCCGCGATGATTTTGTTTTGACCTATGTACCGGGCCCGGTCAGAACTAAGTTGATGTGTTCAATTAAGTTCTTTGTCAAACAAATCGGAAAATGAGAAACAAACTGTTGGACAATAAGTAAGACATTGTTCCATGTATTTGTCCGGTTGATATCTACAACAGAGGATTATATGATCACTTATTTTAAATGGCGTATCAACATCTTCTCAGTTCCGCGAGACCTTGAAAGAGCTACGATTGCCAGTCGGTTCCTGAAGTAATGGAGTCATAGTTATTAGACTTATCCAAGTGGGAGACTGCTGGATAAGGTGTCTAAGTCCATAACTATTTCTGGTCAGTACCTGACCCGACCCGACATGGTCCATTTTGGTTGCATGGCACCATGCAATTGGATAGACTAAATGAGAGAAATAACACTTGAAGATTATTAATATATTATAAGTTCTAATATATTAATAATATTATTTGATTACTTTGATCAAAGAATTAATTTAGAATTAATTAAGTGATCAAAAGATAACTAATTAAATATATGGGTTGATTATGTAAATCATTCATATCTTGTATAGTGGGCTAAGAGGCTCCATGGATTATCAAGTTGGGTTCCACCCATAGGATGCTCCATGGGAGTTACAAACCCATGGGTCATGGAAATGAAGAGTCATGACACATTAGGGTTTACATGGTGTAACCCTAGATGTGTCAACACTATATAAGAATCTCATTCTCCACCAAAATCGGCTAGACATATGAAACAAGAGGGCTAGGCCGATTTCAAGAAGTGTGTGCTCTCTCAAAAGTCTTTCCAAGAGCATTTGGTGTTGTGTGAAGCATTTGAGGCATCACACATGGGGTGCTAGGCTCACAAGGTTTCAAGGAACATAAGCAACAACAAGGTAAGTTATTCTATCTTTCATTCAAGTTAAAAATTCTTCCCCATGTATGCTAGATAGGAATATAACCTTGGAATTCAACTTTGCATGATAATTAGACAAACATAGATCCAAGTTTATTAGGGTTGCATGTACACTTAGGAAGTGTTAGAATGCTCTAAACCCATCAGTTACAAAGTGTGAATAACTCTTAAACTTGTTTTAAAATTTTAACTCTTAACTGACACTATTTTAGATTATTTATATAAAAATCATCGTAAGTCGAAAACTAAATCCGTAAACTCGGAGAGCTTGGAAAAAGAATCTACTATCTTCATTAATTTTCTTATAATTTTTGGTGGTCTCAAACTAGTGTAGAAATGTTCATTTTCACAACCTGATCCGATTTCGTTGCTGCAGTGATACATGGTATTGTAAAAATCACCATAAATTGTAGAAACATCGTATGGAGACGTGCAAGTAGTCATTTTAAATTTATAAACCTGAAATATTTGCATATTGAACAGTTTTGAAAAATATTTAGTTTAAGTTGGGTAAAACAGTTCGTGAACAGGTCACAACTTTTCTGTTGTAAGCTGTCAAGTTAAGTTTCAAATATGTTTTGGTGTTTTAACTTGTATTCCCCGGCTGAAAACTAAAGGAAACTAGAAAATGTAGGGGTATGAACTCACCTTGAGTAATTCTTGGAAGAGTGGAAGGTCGAAGACAAGGAGTATCAAGTCAAGAACACTTGATGAACACGTTAAAGTTTGGATGATCCTAAGAACGCTTTTTGGTGTTAAAATGTGTGTAGATGATTCAAGCATGTTATGGAAACATGGAATAACACTTGAGTTTAGATGAAATACTTACTAAAATTGATGTAGTAGCTCAAGAACACTAGCACAAAGTGGTGGCATGTAGAGAGAAAA
Source organism: Lactuca serriola (assembly GCF_051521515.1). NCBI lineage: Eukaryota > Viridiplantae > Streptophyta > Magnoliopsida > Asterales > Asteraceae > Lactuca > Lactuca serriola. Next base: position 251,953,712 of record NC_136410.1, on the reverse strand, counting down.
GAGTTTTCTTGAGGTGGTTTGAGAAGTGTGTAAGTGAAGGATTGATCAAAGTGAACCAAGAAATCCTCCAGGGATTTGTTTATATAAATGTTGCTGGAGCAACTTGCAAGGTTGATGGGATGTTTACCTTGGTTTGTGTGATGTGGATAGGGTTGGACTATTGATAGGATGACACATGGAAGGTAAGTGGGCACACTTGACCAACTTGTGCGGTAAATATCCTCTTAATAAAAAATAATGATTTTTAATTAATAAATCCTTGACATATAAATAAAATATGAGCTTTGGGGGTTTAAAATCGTAAAAATATGAATTTGGTGAAAAAATACCGTCAAAAACGGGCTTAGGAGGCGAAAGTAGTCGAAAACCGGAAGAAGAAAGCGAACTTGCGAGGGGGTCGGTGCTTATCGCTGAGGATCGAGAGGGGCACAAGGAGGGACCAAAGGTGGAGGCTCGGGCCCGAAGGTCAGGTTCGGTTCTAAATAGCTTCGGTTCGCAGGGGTTCCGTCCGAGAAGGGTAGTTCGCTTCTGACAAGTTCGCCTCTGACATCTTCGGTTCTTAAGAGAAGTTCGGCCCTGAGAGGTTCCCTCTAAGAGGGTTCGGTTCCTAAGAGGGTTTCGACCCTAATTAGCCATTTTTCGATATAACTTCTCATTTTGAGTGATTTTTGGCCAAGTTAAGGGTCGGGATGACCCTGTAGACTATAAAAAGTTGAGAGAGATTTTGAGAGAGATTTGGGAGAGATTTGGTAGAGATTTATTCTTAGCCATTATCATCGAATAATCTGATGGGTTTTGAGCATTCTATCACTTCCTAAGTGTACATGCAACCCTAATAAACCTTGGATCTATGTTTGTCTAAGAAACATGCCAATAATTATTTTTCCAAGGCTTATATCCTAACTAGCATGGCATGGGGAACTTGAATCAAATAAAGCTAGTAGAAACACTTACCTTGTAGTTGTAGTTGATTCCTTGGAGTTTTAGAGCCTAGCACCAATAATGTGGATGCCTCAAATGAAAGTCACAAATCACCACAAACTTGGAACTTTGAGAGAATAGTCACACTTCTCTTGAAATCGGCCCTCACCTCAACATGTGTCAACTAGTATGATTTCAAGAGCCAAAGACTCCTTTATATAGTGTGGTGGATTAGGGTTACATCCATGTAAACCCTAATACCCATGTCTCTTCATTTCCATGAGATCCATGGGTTAAAGCTCCATGGAGTATCCATGGACTTCTCCATCCAAGCCTAGCCCATTCCAAATAAGCATAAGCCCACACTATATAAATATAGAAGTCCATATTTAATTAGTAATATCTTTGATCACTAAATTAATCCTAGATTAATTATAGATCACTACTAATTAAATAATATGATCTTATATTAATATATTAGAACTTATAATATATTAATAAATCACAACTTGTACTAATTAAATAACTTGTACTTCGGGTGAAGTGCAACCCAAATGGACCATGCCGGGTCGGGTCAAGTATATACCAAATATAGTTATGGACTTAGACACTATATCCAACAGTCTCCCACTTGGATAAGTCTAGTATCTATATTTGCAAGTATAACTTCAGGAACCGATCAGCAATCGTAGCTCTTTAAACTCTGTTGAACTAGAACGCGCCATTTAGATAAGTGATCATATAATCCTCTATTCTAGATATCAGCCGGACAAATACATGGAACATTGTCTTGCTTATTGTCCAGCATTTGTTTCCCGATTTCCGATTTGTTTGACATAGAACTCAACTGAACACATCAATTTAGTTCTGACCGGGCCCGGTACATAGGTTAAAACAAAATCATCGAGGGGCCCAGCTATCAGCTTCTAATCCAAAAAGGAACAGATAAACTTTGACTCATATGTTTGTTCTACCACTCATTGAATTACACACAAAGGCACGTTTTATAACATTGAGTTACCAATGCGTTTACGTACAATCAATGCATAACCAACTCGTAAGTAACAAATCATATCTCTAGGTTTGAAGACTTATATGATATTACCGTCTCACGATCACTCGAGATAAAATTCCATGAAGTGATTCCAGTGAGCGTGGGTTGAGTCCAATGCTCAGAACTTATGTGCACTCATGATTGTTGTAGCCTTGTCCAACACCTTAGACCTCTACAACCCATCATGACAGTCTTGATTCATACCTACTTCCGACATATGACCGACTGTGGAGGTTTGAATAATATGTTATACCAAACAAAAATTATTCTGGAAGTCAAAACATGCAAAAGAAATATAGTAAAAGATCGACAAGAGATAGTAACACTTTACTCATAAATAAAACACCTTTTATTCATCATCAAATGTCAATTACACTTTACAAATTTCCGGGTTATCTAACTACTAAAACTCATATCATCCTTCAGCCCTATGCTCCGAGCATGCTGGAGATGCTTAACCCTACTCAGTCCCTTCGTGAGGGGATCTGCTGGGTTCTCATCCGATGATACCCTCTTCGCCACGAGGAGTCCTTCTTCGATTCAATGTCTGATAAAATGGTATTTTCTGTCGATGTGTCTGGATCTCCCATGATCCCTTGGTTCCTTGGCTAAGGCAACCGCACTATTGCTGTCACAGAAAATCTCCATTGGCTCTTTTATAGCTGGTACAACTCCAAGGTCTCCGATGAAGTTCTTTAGCCATATCGCCTCCTTTGCTGCCTCGCTTGCCGCTATATACTCTGATTCACAAGTGGAATCAGCCACTGTCTCCTGCTTGGAACTCTTCCAAGAGATTGCTCCTCCGTTTAGGGTAAAGACCCAGCCTGACTGAGAGCGGAAATTATCCCTATCAGTCTGGAAGCTAGCATCACTATACCCTACAACTCTCAAGTCATCACTCCCACCGAAGGTAAGGACCCAGTCCTTAGTCCTTCGCAGGTACTTGAGGATATTCTTTACCGCAGTCCAGTGTTCCTTGCCAGGGTTCGCCTGATACCTGCTAACCATGCTCAAAGCAAAAGCTACATTAGGTCGAGTACACGTCATGGCATACATGATCGATCCTACAGCTGAAGCATAAGGAAATCAGCTCATTTCTGCTATCTCAGCCTCACTACTAGGGCTTTGTGTCTTACTCAATCTGGCGTTACACTGAATGGGTAACTCACCTTTCTTGGAGTTATGCATGTTGAATCTTTTCAACACTTTGTCCAAGTAGGTACTTTGGCTAAGTCCAATTAGTCTTTTACTCCTGTTTCTCAAAATCTTTATCCCTAGGATATAGGCAGCTTCACCAAGGTCCTTCATAGCGAAACACTTCCCAAGCCAGGACTTTACTTCCTGCAGGGTTGGAATGTCATTTCCTATGAGTAGTATGTCATCCACATATAGTACCAAAAAACTGACTATGCTCCCACTAGCCTTGATATAGACGCAAGATTCATCTTCACTCCTCGAAAAGCCAAATTCCTTGACTTTCTCATCAAAGAAAAGATTCCACCTGCGAGGTGCCTGTTTTAATCCATATATGGACTTCTCGAGCTTACACACTCTATTAGGGTACTCGTTGCTGACAAAACCCTCTGGCTGACTCATGTAAACATCTTCAGCCAACTTTCCATTAAGGAAAGCGGTTTTGACATCCATTTGCCATATTTCATAGTCATGAAATGCAGCTATGGCTAACAGAACCCGAATAGACTTAATCTTGGCTACTGGAGAAAAGGTCTCATCATAGTCCACTCCAGGAATTTGAGAGAAGCCCTTTGCAACTAGTCTCGCCTTATAAGTGTGTACTTTACCATCCATGTCGGTCTTCTTCTTGAAGACCCATTTGCACCCTACAGTCTTACGACCAGGTACATTCTCAACCAAGTTCCAAACTTGATTGTCATACATGGATTGTATCTCGCTATCCATGGCCTCTTTCCATTTAGCAGCCTCAGGGCCTGCCATGGCTTCCGTGTAGCTCTTAGGTTCATCCAGACCTACTAGTGTCTCATCACTAATAAGTGTATCACCTTCCGCAGTAATATGAAAGCCATAATAATGCTCAGGTGCATTCCTAACTCTCGTGGAACGCCTCAGGGGTACAGGCTCATTAACTGGCTCAACAAGAGTCTCCTCCTCAAGCTGAGGGCTAGTGTTCGAAGTTCCTTCACCGCTTGATTCTTGAATTTCTTCAAGATCAATTTGCCTCCCACTGTCTCCTTGGCTTATAAATTCTCTCTCTCGAAAGACTCCTCTTCTTGCTACAAAGACCAGATTGTCACTAGGTCTGTAGAAGAGGTAACCAAAGGATTGCTGTGGGTAGCCGATGAAAATACACCTCTCGCTTCGAGGTTCGAGCTTATCATGAGTCTCGCGTCTCACGAAAGCCTCACAACCCCAAATCTTGATGTGGTCTAGCTTAGGTACTTTTCCAGTCCACATCTCGTGAGGAGTTTTGGCAACTTTCTTTGTAGGGACAAGATTAAGAATATGGGCGGCAGTCTCTAAGGCATACCCCCAGAATGAGATTGGTAGCGTAGCTCGACTCATCATGGAACGAACCATATCCAACAAGGTTCGATTACGCCTCTCAGCCACACCATTCAACTGTGGTGTCCTGGGAGGTCTCAATTGTGAGACAATCCCACAATCCCTAAGATAGTCGAGGAACTCTCAACTAAGATACTCACCTCCTCGATCGGATCGAAGCATCTTAATGTTCCTGCCCAATTGATTCTCGACTTCCTGTTTAAATTCCTTAAACCTCTCGAAAGTCTCTGACTTATGCTTGATTAAGTAGACATATCCATATCTACTGTAATCATCAGTAAAAGTCAAATAATAACGATTAGCATCCCTTGTGGCATGTTTGAATGGTCCACACACATCCGTGTGTATAAGGTCCAACAAACCTTCACCCCTCTCACACAAGCCTGTGAAAGGTGACTTTGTCATTTTTCCAAGTAAGCATGATTCGCAACTATCATCTGACTTTAGGTCAAACGACTCCAAGACTCCATCCTTTTGGAGTTGGCCTATGCGTTTCTTGCTTATATGTCCAAGACGACAATGCCATAATGATGCTTTATCCAGGTTATTATTATTAGTAGAATCAATACACAAAACATTATTTGCTAAGTTATCTACAACAGATACAGCTTCATACATACCATCACAAGGTAATGCTTTAAAATAAAAGACATTATTATAGAAAGCATCAATAGAACCAACTTCATTATTAAATGAAAAGGTAAACCCTTGTTTGTACAAAGCATGAAAGGAAATAATATTTCTTGCCATTCCTGGCGAATAACAACATTTATTCAATTCTAAATTAAACCCACTACTTAGCGATAAAGTATAAACTCCAATCTTGGTGACAGGTGAAACTTTCCTATTCCCCATGATCAAGTTTATTCTTCCTTGCTCCACATTCTCACTTCTTCTTAGTCCCTGCAAGTCACAACAAATATGAATACCACAACCGGTATCAAGGACCCAAGATTTAGAATGAGGTGAGTTATTAGAAATGATAGTGTAAATACCTGCATGGTTGGGTTTGACTTTCCCATCCTTCACATCCTGCTGGTATTTTGGGCAGTTTCGCTTCCAATGAGATTTGTCATGGCAATAGAAGCATTCAACCTCTTTTGGGTCAGAAGAAGGAGTGATGGAACCTTTCTTGGTTCCACTTGAAGAAGAGCCATCAAGGGTCCGAGCCTTGGTACCCTTCGAGGACCTCTTTCCCTTCCTCCACCGACCTTTCCCAATTGCCAAAACCGGAGTTGAGTTTGGAGTAGGAGTGATAGCAACCGACTTCCCCTTAAGACCTAATTATGCGGTCTTGAGAAGTCCCTGAAGTTTGCTGAGTGTGACCTCTTCCTTATTCATGTGATATGTCATGCGGAATTGATCATAGCACGATGGTAAGGAGTGCAAAATGATATCTATTGCAAGATCCTCAGGGAAGTTCACATTAAGCTTCAGCAAACGATCCACATACCTTTGCATTTTCCGCATGTGGCTCGTGACGGATTCCCCGTCCTTCATCATGGTTGTTATCATGGAGCAGATGATTTCATACCTCTCTTGTCTTGCACTTTGATGGTATCTTTCCATCAAATCTTGGTGCATTTCATAAGGGTAGAAATCCTCATAAGACTTTTGGAGTTCCGCTGTCATCGTGGCCATCATGATGCAAGCCACTTTCGTAGCATCCCTTTCATGTGCCCGAAATTCAGCGATCTCCTGAGGAGTTGCAGTGGTCTCATCAATCTCCTTAAGCTCCTTGTCAAGGACATATTCTTTGTCCTCGTAGCGGGTAATCATCCTGATGTTTCTGATCCACTCATTGAAGTTGGATCCATCAAAGGTGACTTTCCCACACAAGTTCATAAGGGTAAAGGAGCCATTAGGATTAGAGCCAGAAGCAGCATTGTTTGAAGACATCTGAAAAGAAGAGAACAAGATTAGTTTAGATATAAGAGAGTCCTTAATAAAACACCCAAATGTAATATTAAGGCTAGGATCCAATCACAATATAATATAACTTAGAAGAGGTATGCCGTAATCTAAGCTATACCATATTTGAAAGGTAGGTGAATGACGATTCACCAATTTCCACCACGAAAACCGAAATATTTAAGTATTAGGTTTTTGATTGGTTCTTAGAAATTCCTAGATTCTTTGAGATTCAATGAACTTTTCAGAGGCATGTTTCAATCTCGAGTGTGCCCTCCAGGTTTTGTGACTGGGATGCCGAGGATCACAAAACGAGGTGTGAAGTAACCATGCAAATCACTTGGTACCCTTAAGGTTTATCACTCAATCAATGTGCCGGTAAACCACACACGCTCCATCGATACTATAATAAACCCTAAGTCACCCTTTACCTACCTTGTTAAGTCCAAGTTAGTGTGCCGGTTAACCACACACGCTCCACCAACGACTTAAACAAAGTGTAAAGTGTAATTTCATGGATTAGCACCTTATTCACATTTTTCCTAAAGTAACTAAGATTGAGAATTTCATAAAACATTTAGTTACTTTATAATATTCATCATACTTTGAATGAGAATTTATAAGTCCTTGTCTTACCCGTTCGGCTAACGACCCTCCACCAGTCAAGCAAGCGGTGGGTGAGAGTGGACACCCATTAAGTCACCATTTTATAGGCAACAACCTTATACCCACCTTATAGACCGGCTTCGTGAATGAGGCGTACTAGCGGTAAGACGACTTTGTTCTTATACATATATATATATATATATATATATATAATTATTAAATCATAATAATATAAGTATAAGGGTTGAATTTTTACTTTTAAAATTCTAAGGGTTGGAACTAAAGTTTTAACTTGACTTTACTTGTTCCAAAACTTGAGGGCAAGTTTTGTAAACTTTCAAAACTTTTCATATCTTGTAACTTATGAGTTTAATAGAGTAATAAAATGAAGACTCTTCATTTTTCTAACTCTTGTGTTCTTTTAATGGTTTTCAATCCAAGAGACTTTTGATTTTCCATAACTTGAGGACAAGTTATGGACTCCATTAAATAACATTATGATCAAGAATTAATCTACCATATAGGTTACAAATAATTCCTATGATCATCTAAACATCATAAGAACAAGATCATGAACATGAACACTTTCATATATCAAAATCACACTTAATCTTTGTAATTTTGATAACTAGTTGTTGTAAATGAGTTAGAAAAGACATTACACCTTCTAAAACAAGTTTTCAAGTACCAAAACAGTTTAGGGTAATGTTTCTAATCCATTTCCAGCAACTAAAGTCGAAAAACTGCACTCTGTCGACCCTACTCGCCGAGTGCATGAACCTACTCGGCGAGTAGGTTGAAGATACAAGTGGACTCGGCGAGTCCCCCCATGGACTCGGCGAGTCCATCAGTCAGACAGCAAGATTTCGAATTTTTCCAAGCATATTGCAACAAGTATCAAACAAACAAGCCTAGGCTCTGATACCACTGATGGGTTTTGAGCATTCTAACACTTCCTAAGTGTACATGCAACCCTAATAAACCTTGGATCTATGTTTTTCTAAGATACATGCAAATAATTATTTTTCCAAGGCTTATATCCTAACTAGCATGGCATGGGGAACTTGAATCAAATAAAGCTAGTAGAAACACTTACCTTGTAGTTGTAGTTGATTCCTTGGAGTTTTAGAGCCTAGCACCAATAATGTGGATGCCTCAAATGAAAGTCACAAATCACCACAAACTTGGAAATTTGAGAGAATAGTCACACTTCTCTTGAAATCGGCCCTCACCTCAACATGTGTCAACTAGTATGATTTCAAGAGCCAAAGCCTCCTTTATATAGTGTGGTGGATTAGGGTTACATCCATGTAAACCCTAATACCCATGTCTCTTCATTTACATGAGATCCATGGGTTAAAGCTCCATGGAGTATCCATGGACTTCTCCATCCAAGCCTAGCCCATTCCAAATAAGCATAAGCCCACACTATATAAATATAGAAGTTCATATTTAATTAGTAATATCTTTGATCACTAAATTAATCCTAGATTAATTATAGATCACTACTAATTAAATAATATGATCTTATATTAATATATTAGAACTTATAATATATTAATAAATCACAACTTGTACTATTCTCAAATATTATCCATAAATTGTTCGGGTGAAGTGCAACCCAAATGGACCATGCCGGGTCGGGTCAAGTATATACCAAATATAGTTATGGACTTAGACACTATATCCAACATAATCTTGCAATGCAAGGTCCATGGACCCCATTATACTTCGTTTATGATTATTTTAAGTCTCCAAAAGGGTCCATAGTCGTATTTTGATGCGTTTAACTCCCTTCTTAGGGATTCACATTGATAAACACATAGATTCACCGAGACACTCGAATTCTTGACATGCAAATGTACGTTTTCATAGAATAACTTTCAATCATACAAGTATTATACACGATTGACCGGTTTCACTTGTTGACTTTGACTTTGACTTTAATTTGACGGTTGTCACATTATCCCCCCGTTAGAAGGAATTTCGTCCCGAAATTTGCATTTTGAGAGGGACTTCAAGGGTTGGGGAATAGATGTGGATACTTTTGCTTTATTTGATCCTCACGTTCCCATGTAAATTCAGGTCCTCGCTTTGCATTCCGGCAGACCTTTACGATGGGGATGCAGTTTTGTTTCGTCGATTTGACCTGTCGATCCCACATTTCAACAGGTTCCTTTATGAAGTGTAAGGTTCTCATTAATCAATATCTTCCAAAGGAATGACTAGGGTCTCATCTGACAAACACTTCTTTAAGTTCGACACATGAAAGGTAGGGTGCACGTTGTCGAGTTCCTATGGTAATCAAAGCTTGTGTGCCACCGGGCCAATCCTGGCGAGGATTTCGAATGGACCGATATACCTTGGATTAAACTTCCCAGGTTTTCCAAAACATATTAATCGCTTTCAAGGTGATTCTTTCAGTAGTACTCAATCTCCGACTTAGAGCTCCAAAGGCTTCCGTCTTTTATTGGCGTTGCTCTTTTGTCGGTCTTGTGAAGCCTTCATATTTTCTCGAATTTGGACGATCTTTTCTATTGTTTCCCTTATGATATCCTGGCCAGTGAGTGTGTTGTTAAGAAATTTCCCTTTTGCTAGTTGCGTATCGCCCACCTCAGCCCAACGTAGGGGTGATCTGCACTTACGACCATAGGGGCTTCGAGCAGAGCAACTTTTAATGCTAGTGTGATAACTATTATTGTATGAGAATTTGATAAGGGGTAAGTGAGCATCCCACGCTTTACCAAAGTCCATCACACAAGCTCTTAGCATGTCCTCTAACGTTTGAATGGTCCTTTCACTCTGCCCGTCAGTCTGTGGGTTGTAGGCTGTACTCATGTCCAACTTAGTTCCTATAGCTTTCTGCAGTGACTACTAGAATCGTGACGTGAACTGACTATCTCTATCGGAGATAATGGATATCGGTACTCCATGAATAATTGGTAGGATGTGAGCGGATGTTGGTTTCCTTTATTGGTAGGATGTGAGCGGATTTCACCATCTTGTTGGTTTCCTTTATTGGTAGGATGTGAGCGGATTTGGTTAATCTGTCGACGATTACCCAAATGGTGTCAAGTCCACTCGTTGTCGTAGGTAAATTGGTAATGAAATCCATTGTAATCCACTCCCACTTCCACTCGTGTGTCACTGGCTGTTGAAGTAGTCCCGAGGGCTTCAGATACTCCACCTTAACATTTGCATAAGTCAGGCACTTTCCCAAGAAGGTAGCTATTTCGGCTTTCATGTTTGGCCACCAGTACAACTTCTTCAGGTCTAAATACATCTTGTCTGAGCTGAGATGCACTGAATAACGAGTTTTGTGAGCTTCCTTCATGACAACGTCTCTGAATCCACCAAATTTTGGTGTCCAGATCCGACCCATGAGACAACGAACTCCGTCATCCCTGACTTCAAGATTTTTGCCCATTCATCTCCACGCTTCTCCTCCCACGTTCTCTGGTTTTTATGCTTCTTCTTGTGCCTCTTTGATTTATGCGGAGAGGTGTGAATGGATGGTCATGTTTAGCGTTTTTACTCGACGGCCCGAGTATTCCTTTATGGTCAAAGCGTCTGCAACCACGTTGGCTTTTCCTGGGTGATAACGAATCTCGCATTCGTAATCGTTTAGCAATTCCACCCATCGTCTTTGTCTCATGTTGAGTTCTTTTTGGTTGAGGATATGTTGAAGGCTTTTGTGATCAGTGAAGATAATGCATTTGGTGTCGTAGTGGTAACGCCTCCAGAACCTTGGTTTACCTCGTGCGTTGTATAGTCTACCTCGTGCGTCTTCCGCTGTCTTGAGCTGTATGCAATGACCTTTCCTCGTTGCATTAACACACATCCAAAACCTTGGTTTGATGCATCCCAATAAACAACAAAGTCCTTTGTTCCCTCTGGTAGGGCTCGTTTCCGCGTTAGGAACGCAACCTCTTGCTTATCCCCCCAGGCGAAGGTCACTCCTTTTTGAGTCAAGGTGGTGAGTGGTTTTGCAATTTTGGAGAAGTTTTGGATGAATCTTTTATAGTAACCGGCAAGTCCTAAAAATTAACGATTTATGTGGGTATTATTGGCGTTGTCTAGATTTCGATTTCCTTGATCTTTGAAGGGTCCACAAGTATTCCTTCCTTGCTTACTATATGTCCGAGGAAATCCACTTCTCGAATCCAGAACTCACACTTTAAGAATTTTGCGTACAATTTCTCCACCCTCAGTGTTTCCAGGAATTGACGAATCTCGCATTCGTAATCATTTAAAATTCCACCCATCGTCTTTGTCTCATCTTGAGTTCTTTTTGGTTGAGGATATGTTGAAGGCTTTTGTGATCGGTGAAGATAGTGCATTTGGTGTCGTAGTGGTAACGCCTCCAGATTCTTAGGGCAAAAACTACCGCTCCTAGTTCAAGATCGTGCGTTGTATAGTTTACCTCGTGCTTCTTCTGCTATCTTGAGGTGTAGGCAATGACCTTTCCTCGTTGCATTAACACACATCCAAAACCTTGGTTTGATGCATCCCAATAAACAACAAAGTCCTTTGTTCCCTCTGGTAGGGACAAGATTGGAGCACTACATAGGGCTCGTTTCCGCGTTAGGAACGCAGCCTCTTGCTTATCCCCCCCCCAGGCGAAGGTCACTCCTTTTTGAGTCAAGGTGGTGAGTGGTTTTGCAATTTTGGAGAAGTTTTGGATGAATCTTTCATAGTAACCGGTAAGTCCTAAAAATTGACGATTTCTATGGGTATTATTGGCGTTGTCCAGATTTCGATTGCCTTGATCTTTGAAGGGTCCACAAGTATTCCTTCCTTGCTTACTATATGTCCGAGGAAATCCACTTCTCGAATCCAGAACTCGCACTATAAGAATTTTGCATACAATTTCTCCACCCTCAGTGTTTCCAGGACTTGACGTAAATTTTGGCTATGTTCTTCCTCACTTCAGAAGGAGACTAGTATATCATCAATGAAAACGATCACGAACTTGTGTAAGTAAGGTCGACACACCCTATTCATCAGGTCCATAAACACCGCGGGTGCATTTGTTAAGTCGAAGGGCATCACTACAAACTCGTAGTGACCATAGTGCGCTATGAAGGTTGTCTTGGGAATATCCTCCTCTTGAACTTGTAGTTGGTGGTACCCTGTGTTGGATTAATGTCTAAGTCTATAACAGTAATTGCTAAGACTTGACCCGACCCGACATGGTCCATTTGGGTTGCATGACATCATGCATTTGGATAGACTATAATGAGAGAAATAACACTTTAAGGTTTGTTAATATAATATAAGTTCTAATATATTAATAAGATTATTTCACTAGTATTGATCAAGAATTAATCTACGATTAATTAAGTGATCTAAAGAAGACTAATTAAATATATGGGTTGATTGTGTAAATCATCCATACTTGTATAGGGGGCTAAGACTCCAGGATTATCAAGTTGGGCTAAAACCCATAAGATGCTCCACGGTGTATTTGAACCCATGGATCCAAGGAAATGGAAAGTCATGACAATTAGGGTTTACCGTAATTGTAACACTATATAAAGATCATATTCTTGGGAAAATCAGCCATTATGTGTGAGGAAAAGGTCTAGCCGATTTTTATGAAGTGTGGATTTCTCTCTAATCTATTCCTAGTGTATTTGGTGTTGTGTGAACCATTTGAGGTGTCACACTTGGGGCACTAGGCACTCAAGCTTTAAGTAGACTCGCCGAGTCTAAGGCAAAAAGCATCCAACTCGCTGAGTTGGTTCGTGCACTCGATGATTTGGACCCCCAGACAACATATATTGGATTGTTTTGGCTGGAATTGGACTAGGAACATTACCCTAAGATGTTTTTGGACTTATAAACTTGTTTTTGATGTGGTAATGTTCATGCTAATCCAATTTCAAAGAGAATTGTCAATAGATTCATGTTTTGTATTAGTTTAAGGTTTAAACAAATTACATGAAAAAGTTTGATTTGAATTATCATGTTCTTATGAGTTTCTTAGATTAATAGAAAAGTTAATTGATTATGTGTTTTCAATCCATTTTAATCTAAGAGTTGATTCTAAAATGTGTTTTTGTAACTTGTCCTCAAGTTATATGAAAAGTCACATTTAAGTTTCATAAAACTCATAAAAGTTGGCAATGGTTACAAAAATAAAGAGTCTTGTCCTCAAGTTATAGAGGTTTAAGAGTCACTTCATTAAGTAATAAAATATGTAACCTTAATTAATTCCATAAATTACAAAATAAAGAAAAGTTACATTCTTTTATTATTTTAAAGTCTTACATAACTTGTCCTGAAGTTATGGAACTTGAAGAGTCTTTTAATTAAAACTACTTTAAACACACAAGTTATGGAATGAATTAGTTTTGAATAGTTTCAAAACTAGCCCTCAAGTTTGGGAATTTGAAAAGTTTTCACTTATGAATACTTAAATTCCAAGTTAGCCTTTACAATTTTAAAAGTTAAAATTCAACCCTTATACTTTATAATATTATAAGTTAATAATATATATATATATATATATATATATATATATATATATATATATATATATATATATATAAGAGTAAAGCCAGTCTTACCGTTAGTAGGCCTCATTCACGAAGCCGGTGTATAAGTGGGGTATAAGGTTACTGCCTATAAAATGGTAGTTTAATGGGTGTCTACTCTCACCCACCGCTTCCTTGACCGGTGGAGGGTCGTTAGCCGAACGGGTCGGACAAGGACTAGAATTCTCCCTTCATTAAAAGTGTTAATGATAAATACTAAGTAACTAAACCTTTTATAAATACCCAATCTTGGTTACTTAGGAAAAGTGAATAAGGTGCTAGTCCATGAAATTACACTTTGCACTTTGTTTATGTCGGTTAGTGGAGCGTGTGTAGTTAACCGGCACACTAACTCATATTTAAACAAGTAGTCAAAGGCTAACTTAATGTTTATCATAGTATCGATGGAGCGTGGGTGGTTAACCGACACATCGGTTAACGGGGTAAATATTAAGGGTATCAAGTATATTCGCATGGTTACTTCACACCTTGTTTTGTGATCCTCGGCATCCCAGTGACAAAATCTGAACGACACACTCGAGATTGAAACATGCCATTGAACAGTTCAATGAATCTCCAAAGATCTAGGAGTTTCAAATTCAAGTAAAACCTAATTAAATTATTTCGTTTTCATGGTGGAAATTGGTGAATCATCATTCACCTACCTTCAAATACTTTATAGCTTGGATTACGTCATCCCTCTTCCAAGTTATAAAAGTATTGTGTTGGGTCCTAGCCTTAATATTTCATATTGGGTGTTATATTAAGGACTTTAAATAACCTATCTTGAATATCTCCCAAAAGATGATCTTCCCAAATCTCTTGAAACAAGTTTTCCTAAATGAAGATGATGTCCCATGGAAATCATACTTCTTTCACCTCCTCTAATTATTCTCCCTAACCCACAAGTTCTTGAAAAGTTTAAGGTCACTCAAGCCCTATTGGCAAGCAAAGGTCTATGTATGATCACATCTTGGAGATGTAGTCACATATTGACAAGCCGAGAGAGTTGGGTGTCAAACTCTTGAGAAATTTGGTGGCTCAACTACTTTCAAAGTCACACAGTGAGTTCCTTTGGGACACCTATGAAATAGACTATGACGAGACCCTTAATGATCTTATCTATTTGCTTGGTGCTGTTAAATCAGTAATGATTTGGAACACTGGTAAAGCAAATGTGATTGGAAGACCAACTTCCCAAACATTCAATGGACATTGACAATGTGACATTGGATATCCAGTAAAGCTCTCTCTTCCCAATGGAAAGGGGTCGGCCATAGTCAACTCGGTTGACCAAATGGTAAAGAGAGAGACTAAGTCTGAGATAGTCCCATTATCAAGGGTCCATTGCCAAAGGAAGGGGCATTAGTTGCGAAGCTGCCAAATTTTACCTAAGGATGTTAAAGTCAATAAGTTTGACTTTACTTCAGGTAAAGTCAACTATCTAACTCTTCTAAGTTTATATTCTGAGATCCTTATTACATGATGTGACTGGGTCACATGTTGGTGGTTAAGAATCAAAGGAAAAGTGTAGAAACTTAAAAGAAGTTTATGCAGATTCTGATCACGAAGATGGATTTCACTCGCTGGTTCGGTGATCAGAAATTTTGGGCTATTACTTAAGAGTTATGATATATATTGCTTAGGAATAGATAACAACAAGTTTTCATACGGATTGTAAGGATAAGCTTTTCCACAAGGTATTAAAATAAAAGGTAAAACTTTTGATTTTTGTTATTTTATGTATCCTTACAATGGCGTTTGTGGAAAATTGTGTCTTATAAGATTCCAATGATAGCAATATTGGAAAGTGAATTTGATTCTTTCATTTGTGGTAATGTCTAAATGTACCAAATAAGCAAACACTCTCGTCACCCAAGGTTTCAATTGGACCGAGACATGGAATCATGCAATTTGTATAGCATGATAGATGAGAACTTTTGATCATTGGAAAATTTAAGACTAATTATTTGTTCACATGGATGTGTGAGTCAAGTAAAGGAGTAAGGGATCGAGTACACATTCTTATGCACTAATTAAGTCCACCACAAAAGATCGATAAGACTATTCGTCATGATTTACTAAAGTTCAGTAAATATGGTTATACTTACAGGCTTAAGTATAATTCTGAAACATTGGAAAAATTTCAGTGTATAGCAGAACGAGTGAGAAGAATCAAATTATGGCAGAAAGATAAAAGTTTCTCAAATCTTAAAAGATGGGAGAGTTCTTTAGTATCATGTTATATAATCATCTTAATGATTAAGAGATCTTATCACAATTCATCCTCTAAGTGCATTCTGGTAGCTAAGAAGAGGAGTTATGAATTGTTGTAGTGGTTAAATCAAGAAGATGAGTCATATTTCATTCCAAAACAATTCTTAGAGTCATACTCCAAGATTGTAACTTGAGTGACATGTCTTAAAGAAGGTTTTAAAACACTTGTCAAATGTAAGAGTAAAAGTTTTCTACTCTTGTACATTTGAAATTGGTATGTTGTGATGTTTTGGATAAAACAAAGACCAACTAAGGCCAATTCTGTGAAGTGTTTGTCTTGAGTAGAATCCACACTATCTCTTGAATATCTGACAAGAAAGTCTTACATTTCAAGAGGACAGTGGGAGTCTTAAAGGTCTTGAAAGTCTCAAGAGCTAATCAAGAATAAAAACTGAAGTTCTTCACTGGCACACGACTTGAGGTTTATAATCTATCGTGTTGACATATTCTGTGCCCATGCCAATTAAAGTTGGATTTGCATATTAGTTCTTAGAGTTCTCAATTGGTTGCACAACAACTTGGAAGCAATGGCAGGCCCTTGAGCTGCCAGATGGCAAGAAATTAAGATTGAGTTCAGTCCATATGAGTTTGAATTTGTCATTATCCTTGTCTTGTGACTATGGTTTTGACAATTCACATGGATAAGAACACATACACTATCAAATCAAAGTGTCATAAGGTTTCTCTCCGATTCATGAAAATGATGGTGAGGAAACACTTTCACTATGTAGATTTTAACTAGATAGCAATTGTGATATTTGCATTCTCAAAGTCGTTAATGGAGCATGTGGGGTTAACTGGCACACTAACAAGGACTTGTGAGAAATGACAATGGTCTAAACAATTGAGACTATGATTAAAGCATCCCTTTTCATAGTTCTGAAATTGTTTAAACGCCCATGTGTGCTATCTAAGTAAAGGTGTATAAATTTGATAAAGTTCTATAAAAACATTTCATATCAGAAGTCTGAACTTTGGTAAGAAAGTCAATAAAGTATTGATTTCTAGAAGTCCAGCTGATTTTTGACTACATGTCAAAGCTAGTGGGAGCATAAGTGTTATGCTAATAATCATCATGTTAGTGGGAGCATGATAATTATGATAAAGGTTGCAAGTTAGCAATGTTAATTAAAGAAAACGAAAGGTTTCAATTGGGAAAGAGTTGTTTTGCTATAATTAAGGGAGAGAAAATTATACTTCATCTCAAATCTAAAAGCTTAGATTGAGGTTTTAATCCTATTTAGTCAAGAATATATATATATATATATATATATATATATATATATATATATATATATATGAATTTGATGTTGGAATGGATCAACATAAGGGTCCAAATAAGGATCTTTACCAGCAATGAACCAATAAACAATCACAGAATAAGAACAAGATGAAAAGAAACCAAGCTTGCACACCATTATATTAAATAAATTTCCAGGTACAACTCGATGGACTACTATGTATACTCTATGGCATCAACAATGACAAAAGACCAACTCCTCCACTATTTATACTCAACTAGACCACAAACTGTGTTTGTGACCGTAAACAGTGTTTACGGCCGTAAACTCTATTTACGGTCGTGAACACAAAAAAAGACCAAAATGAAATAAACAGCTCATAAATTGTATTACAGACTCATGCCAAACAAAATACACTGGAAGCCTAGACCAAACCATTAACTAGACTCTTCAATCTCCCCTTGGTTTTGTGCTAGCTTGGACTCAGTTGTCGACCACCAGTACATCGGACTTTCCCGTCGCTTCGTTCCACATTTTCTTCTCTATAATTACAGCCACCATCGAAGTAAATTCTTTTGCAGCAGGCTCAAAGATATCTTCAGCCACCACAATCTGATGAGCAGTGAGATAATGAATGTCCTGCTTGCCAAATTGAAGCAAATCCCTTTTTTCATACAGACGGATGCAATCTTCCTTAAGCTTGATGACAACAGCATCTATGGATTCATCATACACCCAATATTGCATAGATGCAAGAGAACCATCTGAATAATTTTGAAGAACAGGAATGTGCTTAACTTGAGCAGTAGCAGGCCACATCACTGACTGAAGTGGCTGACTTTTTTTGGGATCAATGACCTTTTTGTGGACCTTGACAAAAGACTCTGCAGTTTTCATTGACGGGAAGCCCTTGGCCACTTAATCTTCCAAAAAGGATTTGAACTGACTCGCCCTGGGATTGCCTAATGGATTTGAGAAAGGAGCATTGGACAGCTCAATAAGATCAATCTTAGTAAAAGAATGAAATTCGTGAGCATCTTTGTATAGTTCTTTATTGCCGCTCTTTCTCCTCACTATAAACATATTCATGGTGTCATGGAATCCCCACGAGATGATTCCTGACCTATCGCCATACATATCTCTGAAACGATGCACGCCCAGATCCGTAAAGGTGATTTGTGGTCTATCCCAGGGTGCCTTATGATCTACGCTCCATTTGAATAGCAATTGACCTTTGTCATAAGACTTGTCCAATTTGGCGGGTTTTAATGCTGCTACACTTGGAGCTTAAGTCGGTTCCTTTTCAAAATGGTCCTCGATGATGGTGGTTCTGGTAGGTTGAGGAAGAATGGGAGCACCTTGGTTGGGAATATAAATATGTGGCTCGTCAACGGATGACGTGAATTCATCTCCATGTTTATCTTCCAGCTTTTTCTTCAAATCGTAGTAGCTAGCGGTCAACAGGCCAAAATGTGTCTGAAGATCTGTAATCGTCTTTGTCTTCAGAACTTTAACTTTATCCAGTTCGGCCACCTGAATATTGAGCTTTGTGTTTTCAGCTTGAAGGTCTGCGACCTTGATATCCAGCTCAATATTTCTCTGATCAAGATCAACATTCTTTTGAATCAAAGCGTCGATCTGTTTCTGGTGTCCAAGAAGTTAGGGAGTCTCTTCTCCTGAGCTGTCACCCCAAATAAGAATTCGTTTGCCACGTGGGGGTGGTGTAGAAAATTGTTCTTCTTCCAAAGAGCCTAGCTAGCCTAACCGAGGCAGCATCATCCTCTAGCCTGGGAGGAGAGAAACCATTGTGAATGAAGAGCCACTAGCTTTATAGAAGGTACTAGGACCTTCACTGGCGGGTTTAGGTGAGACTATGAAAGGTGTGGTTGTTGGTGGAGTTGTAACACTTCGAGTTGCCAGTATAAGGATGAGTATGCGTCTTTTACTTGGAGGAAGAGAGGCTTGTGCATTGGTGTGATCACTTTCCACTGGATCAGATGTAGGAAAGACAACATCAAGGGGAGGAATCCCTAATACTGTCACCATAGGAGTAGCTATTTCTGTCGATGGATTGGTAGGAGTAGTTGTGGCTTTAAGAACATCTTCTTCTTCTTCCCTTGTCTCTGTTGCCGGATGAGCAACTTCATCAACATTATCAAGCAACTTGTCGAGGCTTTCTCCGGTCATGGAATCTTCATTGCTATCGAAGTTTAAGGCAATTTCATCATTATCGAATCCTGTGAGGTTGAGATCTTCATACAATTCAGTCTCAGCCCCCGACCCCTCATTGTAATCCCCTTGAACCTGTACCGACTGTAATTTGTGTTCCTCAGCAACTTGGGCATTTTCAAGTGGAGTTTCGTCGACATCATGATCTGAAATTGTGATGACATCATCAGAAACAACCCTTTCAGAGGAAGTGGGATAAGATGATGCTTTATCAGATGTTCCATGAGACTCAGAAGATTCATCAAGCTCAACAAATTTCATGAACTTCACCAAGGGATGTAATACTTGAAAAAACAACCTTGCCCTTCCGATTTTTTTTAATAAGGCCAACAGTGTGAGGACCCAAGGATTTTATATCCAACTTGTCACCATCCTTGACCATCTCTAGAAATTGATCGTCGATGAACACTTGAATAAACCTCGGATATAGCAAGAATGCATCTCTGGTTCCCCGGGTCATGGCATTTATGTTCACCAAGAACTCATCAAGAATAAACTTTGAGAAGTTGAATTTAATGCCAGCAGCCAAAGAGATGATCGCCCCTGTGTTACTGAAAGAGATTTCATCAGCTCCTGATCTCCTACCTGAGATGCAGCTCATGAACATGTGTTCCAGGAATGACCAGTAAGGAGGCAAGAGCTTTTCACTGTGGGAGGGTAGGTACCCTCGTATCCCATGTTCTCAAGAATCCGTTGTACATCATCAATCCCAATTTCACTAGGGAAATTGGATTCATAATTGACCAGTAGAGTATCTCTGATGTACTGCTCCGTGATTTTGATCTTGCAACCTTTAACCACAGCTTCAATCGACATTTCTCCATTGACTTTTGACATCTTAGCCGTCTTCCAGAACTCTCGGACAATGTTCTGATAAATGACAGGATTCACAGTAATGGCACACGCTAAGCAACATTCTCTTAGACTTTAGATCATTGATTTGAAGTCTCCATGAGCAGCCGAGGGTTCATCCAACACAATCGCCAAGTTGTGCATGTCAGCAAACTTAAGATTCGCCATTGTTCTGCACTAAACAGGCCAAGTAAGAAAACAAAGTATTTTTAAATAATTTAAAGCTTTAAGTTTTCTTAATTAAACAATTTTTTTTGGCCTTCAAAATTAATATCTTGATAAAAAATTGGAGTTTACAGTCAATAGTGGTCAAACAAGGTTTACCGTCCAAACTAGTCATCTGACCGTAAACTGAGTTTACGGCCATAAACTCAGATGACGGTCACAAACCCAAAGGGAGTTTACAGTCGTAAGGCCAAAAAGGGTTTACGGTTCTTGAATATCCCCAAACCGTAAACTCTCCCAAAACCGTAAACGCCGACGAACAATAAAACTCTGATTACTCCTCCAGATTAAGTCGAATCGATGAACAGATTGCCTTACCTCAGTCGGTTTTAGTGTACCTTCAAAGTGGACTAGTTGATTTCGCATAAAAAAGCTCTAAAAAAATTTCGGAGGAGAGAGAGTAGAGATAGGGAGGAGTCTTGCGGCTGTAAAAGGGAGAAGTGGGAGAGGAAAGGGTTTATAGCAATAAACTCTTCCTTTTATACTCCCTTAACTTTTACCTGTCTCCCATACAGTATTATGCACAGTCCAAATCCCGATTAAATTTTCAAAAATAAAACTTTTTAAGGATAATTTTTTAAAATAAAAATAAAAATAAAAAAATAAACTAATTTCTAAAAATTTAAGAATTAAAAATTAAAATTTTTTAACAATTATAAAAATAAAAATAAAAATAAAATAAAAGATAAAGTCAAAAATAAAAGTAAAAAGAAATTTAAATTTTGAATAACCATAGACAAAATTTATCTCAACATTAGTGACAGGCTCCTGTGACACTGGGATCAAAGTTTTTAGATAGCTTTAATCCACTTGTCGGTACCGTTCATCTTCACGTCTTTGTCTGGTCAATCATCGGTATTGTGGTCCACTTAAACACGAAAAATTATGATAGATTTAGGACATGCTATTAGCTACATGACAAAGTGATCCTAAGTTCCTAGATGCTATATCTTAATGACCATTCAGCCGATGACGACCAAGGATATTGTTGTCCACCTAAATTGAGAAGCGAGATCTATAGACAATTTTTGAGTGTTGAATTTTAGTTGTACTGGAACATTTTTCCGCTTCCTGATATGCCCCAATAATCAAGGACTTCCATAATACTCCTTACATCGGGTGAACAGACAACTATTAAGTGAGAAGATAGATTTAGAACGCATATGCTATACACCCAGGTCGGATCTCTTCCAATCACGCAGAGGGTGAGACATATGACTAACTGAAGTTTTAGAGGGATTGAGAAGTAGAATGGTGCATATACTGTGTACCAGTTCAGATTGTGAGTCACGCAAAGGAGATAGTATATGGCTAACAGATAGAAGGAATTGCATAGATAGAAGATGCATAGAAATAGAGTTGTATATGTTACAGTCCAGGTTGGATTTTGAGTCACGCAGAGGAGGTAACATATGTCTAACAGATAGAACGAAAGAATATAACCTACTACAGACCTAATTTATCGGAATTCACCAGTCTCCCCATCAATACCAGAATTAAGGACAGAATCCGCACATCGAGGAAAAGTTAATCCATAGTTCCAAATACAGGTTCTTTAATGTGACCAGTAGATTCCCATATATATATCTCCCTGCTTAACCTCTCCAAGCGTCGTATTGTCAGCCTAAAAGGATCTAACTAGGTCAAGATTTGTCAAGTCAAAAAATTTCTTAAGTTCAACTCTGCCTAGTCATGTCCATTTAGAATCTTTCGTGCCTACGACCCATCAAACCATAGCATAGACCCTTCAACTTTGGGTACATTACGCAGACTTAGATTGCCTGTTATCACTTGATAATATTGTTAGATTAGTGTCTAAGGCTGTAACTATATTTGGTAAGTACTTGACCGGTTGTGCATGGTCCTTTTGGGTTACCTTCACCATAGCAACTTGACAAGCTGATTTATATAGAGAGAAGAGATATTATTATTAAGGTATTATAAGAATAATATGTTAAAGGAATAATAATATTATTTGATTGATATAAGTCATAAATTAATTAGGAATTAATTTGGTGACTTAAAGAGATTAATTGAATAAAGGGGCATAAACTGTCAAATGTGTGATAGATGTGTTTTAGGCTATCAATCCTTATGGATATGAGAAGGGACGATTTTAAGGATATGGATATCCTAGAAATCTTCCAAGGCCTTATCTAGAAGGATCTTTGGATTGCTTTGAGGCTAAGTTATCCAATTAGGGTTTAAGGTAAAACCCTAGGAGCTCATAGTATAAATAGACCCTTAGGGTTGGAAAAATCGTTCACTCTATGCATGAGGAAACCCTAGAGCCGATTTCTCACCTCTCTCCCTCTCTCAAATCATCTTCTTGCTAGTAGGTGTTTGTAAGCCATTAGAGGAATGACAATTGTGACTCTAAGCTCCAAGGAAGAGAAGCTTTCAAGCAAGTAACTCAAGGTATTCTTCTAGATCTGATTTCATATGTTTTAAATTGTTTGTTTACACTAGATCTATGATACAAAGCATGTTAAATTTGAGAAACCTAGATCCAATAATTAGGATTTGCATGTGCACATAGGAAAGTTCTTATGGATCAAACCCATCATTGGTATCAGAGACTTTGTTGGTTTCAATAGAATATGATGCTTAACTGCTTTGCTTGTTGAAAATCGTTTTTCTTCGCCTCCGCCCGACCCAACTCGGCGAGTCAGTGTCTGGAGTCGGCGAATTGGCCCTACTCGGCGAGTCCAAGCGTCAGGCAGAGGATATTTCGGGAGTTTGTTGCTGTTTTTTCTTAGATTTGATACCTAAATCGTTTTGTTATGTTAAAATCCGAATTTTGACTTAATATTATGCTTATCGTTGACATAACAATAGATAGTTTCAAATCTTTTGAATATTGGTTATTTATATGATAAATATTAACTATTTAAAATTATTTGGTAATTATCTAATGACTAAAAGTAGATTACGTCAAATATAGATAATTATGAAATTAGTTATTTGAACTATTTGTTATTTGATCCCTGTAGTTTTGAAAAAATTCAAATTTGTCCCGAAGTTTTGATATTTAAATTTTGTGATTAAAAGTTTAATTTAGAAGAATTTAAATTTCAACCCCTAGAGTTTTACAAGTTTAAAATTCAACCCTATACTATTATATTATTAAAGTTTAATGAATATATATATAAGTATACTTAAAATGCTAGTCTTACTATTAGTAGGCCTCATTCACAAAGCCAGTCTATAAGGTGGGTATAAGGTAGCTTCCTATAAAATGGTGCTTAATGGGTGTACACTCATCCCCACCACTTGCTTGACTGGTGGAGGGTCGTTAGCCGAACAGGTAGGATAGGGCAACTCTCTCTTCTCATTAAAAGTATAATGTTAAAATATAAAGTAGCTACATGTTTTTCCAAATTCCCAATCGTAGTTACTTTAGGAAAAAGTGAATTGATGCAATCCCATGAAATTACACTTTTCACCCTTGCTAAGAAATTAGTGGAACGTGTGTGGTTTGCCGTCACACTAATTGGTTCTATGTAAAGGTGGCAAAGGGTGATTCATTGTTTATCATAGTTCGATGGAGCGTGTGTCGTTTACCGGCACATCGAATAGGTGATTGTAACAATGAAGGCACCGCGTAGATTAGCATGGTTATTCACACCCACTTTGTGATCCTCGGTATCCAAGTCACAAACGAGAGGGGCATATCAAGATTTAAACATGCCATTGAAAAGTTCAATGAATCTCCAAGAAAACCTAGGAATTCTCAATGCATTTAAAACTTAAGGTTAAGTTTTCATGGTGAAGAATTAGTGAATCGTCATTCACTTACCTCCAAAATTATTTGCATGTTGGATTACGGCATCCCTTTTCTGATATGTGAATAATGTTGTTGGGTCCTAGCCCTAAATTTCTCATTTTGGGTGTTTAATTAGGGATTCAATACTAATAAAACTTTGTCCTTTCTATTAGTAGATGTCAAACGCAAACAACACGGTTGCTAACTCATTCAAGTTAATGAGTCTTTGTCAAAAAGTGACTTTCGATGGATCGAACTTTAGTGAATGGATAAGATATATTCGCATGATCGCGCGTTACGAGGACAATGAGTATGTTCTCGACTAAAAGCTCGAGAAGGTCAACCTAGAAATCACTACTCCTGACGATATGGCTTTCTTTGAGACCCATGAACGTGATGCAACGAAGGTCCATTGCATCATGATAGCCACAATGAACTCCAAATTCCAAAAGTCCTATGAGGACATGTATCCTTATGAGATGCATCTAGACATGATGGAGAGATATCACCAAAGCGCGAGGCAAGAGCGCTATGAGATCATAAAGAATATGATCACAACTAAAATGGAAAGTGGAGAGTCTCTAACCGTGCACTTGCAAAAGATGCAAAGGTATCTTGATCGTCTTCGCAAGTTGAATGTCAACTTTGGGGAAGATTTGGCTATCGACATTGTTCTTCACTCCTTGCCTTCATGCTACAACTAATTTAGGATGACCTACCACATGAACACGGAAGAGGTCACCCTAAGCAAACTCCAAGGGCTCCTAAGGACTGCTGAGAGCAACCTCAAGGACAAGTCTGTTGCACCAACTCCCGATCCACCCGCTGCTCCTTTTTTGGCTATTGGGCAGGGAAGGGGCAAGAAGAGGAAGGCTCCGTCAAAGAACCACCGCAAGGGAAAGTCCCAAGATGGTTCCTCTTCTAGTGGGACCAAGGTTGATCCTGCTAAGCCAAACCCTAACCCAAAGGAGGCAGAGTGCCATCATTGCCACAAAATAGGGCATTGGAAGAGAAGCTGCCCGGAATATCTGCAAGCCATCAAGGATGGAAAGATCAAGCCATCTTTTGCAGGTATATACACAATTAAATCTAATGATTCATTTCATGCTATTTATTGGGTTCTTGATACAGGATGTGGTTACCACATTTGTTCTGATTTGCAGGGAATAGGAAGAAATAGGGATGTGGAGCTTGGAAGAATAAATCTAATCATGGGAAACAGAAGATCGTCGCTTGTCACCAAGATTGGAGAGTATTCTTTAGTGCTTAGTAATGGATTGAATTTAGATTTAAATAATTGTTGCTACTCACCAGATATGGCAAGAAATGTCATTTCTTTTCATGGTTTATTTAGACAAGGATTTAGATATTCGTTTAATAATGAGAATGGTTCGATTTATGCTTATCTAAATGGTGTTTTATATTTTGAAGCAATGCCTTGAAATGGAATTTATGAAACTGTTATGGTTGTAGATAACCTAGGAAATGATGTGTTGTGCATGGATTCTTCCAATAGTATGGATAAAGCATCCTTACGGCATTGTCGTCTTGGACATGTCAACAAGAAGCGCATAGCCCAACTCCAAAAGGATGGAGTGTTGGAGTTATTCGACCTTAGGGAAGATGACACATGCGAATCTTGCTTACTTAGAAAGACGACCAAGACACCCTTCACTGGCACTTGTGAGAGGGGTGAGGGTTTATTGGATCTCATACATACCGATGTATGTGGGCCCTTTAGATCCACCACAAAGGATGGGAACCGCTTCTACGTGACTTTCACCGATGATTATAGTAGATATGGGTATATTTACTTAATCAAGCACAAGTCGGAAACGTTTGAAAAGTTCAAAGAGTTCAAAAATGAAGTGGAGAATCAATTAGGCAGGAAAATCAAGATGCTCCGATCCGATCAAGGAGGAGAGTACCTCAGTCTTGAATTCCACGACTATCTCAAGGAATGCGGAATAGTTTCGCAATTGATGCCACCTAGGACACCATAATTGAATGGTGTGGCAGAAAGGCGTAATCGAACCTTGTTAGACATGGTCCATTCTATGATGAGTCTTGCTTCACTACCTATCTCATTCTGGGGGTATGCCTTAGAGACTGCCGCCCATATCCTTAACCGAGTCCCTACAAAGAAGGTTGCCAAAACACCTCACGAGATGTGGACAGGGAAAGCTCCCTCGTTGGCACATATCAAGGTTTGGGGCTGTGAGGTTTTCGTAAGACGAGAGACTCACGAAAAGCTCGAACCTCGTAGTAAGTGATGTATTTTCATCGGCTACCCGCAGAGATCCTTTGGATATCTCTTCTACAGACCAAGTGACAATGTTGTCTTCGTTGTGAGGAGAGGGGTTTTCCGAGAGCGAGAACTCATAAGCCAAGGAGATAGTGGGAGACAGATCGATCTTAAAGAGATTCAAGAGTCGAGTGATGAAGGAACCTCCACCGCTGGCGCTCAACCCGAGGAGGAAACTCCGGTTGAACCAATTGACGATTCCTTACCTCTTAGACCTTCTGAAAGAGTTAGATTTCAACCCTAGTTTTATGGTTTTCATATTACTACCGAAGGGGACACGTATATTAGTGATGGTACACTAATAAATCTAGATGAACCTAATAGCTATAAGGAGGCCATGGCAGGCGCAGAGTCTGCAAAATGGAAAGAGGCGATGGACAACGAGATTCAGTCCATGTATGACAACCAAGTTTGGAATTTGGTTGAAAATGTGCCCGGACGTAAGACGGTTGGGTGCAAATGGATCTTCAAGAAGAAGACCGACATGGATGGGAAAGTACACACGTTTAAGGCACGACTGGTGGCGAAGGGATTTAGTCAAACTCCCGGAGTTGACTATGATGAGACCTTCTCACCAGTTGCAAAGATAAAATCTATTAGGGTGATGCTGGCCATTGTTGCATTTCATGATTATGAGATATGGCAAATGGATGTCAAGACCGCTTTCCTTAATGGGAAGTTGGCTGAGGATGTTTACATGGCTCAGTCAGAGAGTTTTGTCGATGCCAAGCATCCCAATAGAGTGTGCAAGCTTGAAAATTCCATTTATAGACTTTAGGAACCATCTCGCAGATGGAATCTTTGCTTCGATGAGAAAGTCAAAGAGTTTGGATTTGTACGAAGCGAAGATGAATCGTGTGTATATGTCAAAGCCAGTGGGAGTATAGTTAGCTATCTCGTTTTATATGTCGATGACATACTGCTCATGGGAAACGACATCCCGACTTTGCAGGAAGTTAAGTCAAGGCTTGGTAAGTGTTTCGCTATGAAGGGCCTCGGAGAGGCTTCCTATATTTTGGGAATAAGGATAGTAAGAGAACGAAGTAAGAGACTAATAGGACTTAGTCAGAATACTTACTTAGATAAAGTACTAAAATGTTTTAGTATGGAAAACTCGAAGAAGGGAGCACTACCGATACAAAGTAATGCCAAGTTGAGTAAGACTCAAAGTCCGAGTACTGAAGCCGAGATAGCTATGATGAGCCGATTACCTTACGCTTCCGCAGTTGGCTCGATCATGTACGCTATGACTTGTACTCGCCCTGATGTGGCCTTTGCTTTGAGCATGGTCAGTAGATATCAAGGGAACCCTGGTAGAGCTCATTGGATTGCGGTTAAGAATATCCTTAAGTAACTTCGTAGAACCAATGAATAGTTTCTAGTCCTCGGAGGGAGTGATGACTTAAAGGTGCGAGGGTATAGTGACGCCAGTTTCTAGATCGACAGGGACAACTACCGTTCACAGTCGGGCTGGGTCTTTACCCTAAATGGAGGAGCAGTAACTTGGAAAAGTTCCAAGCAGGAAACAGTAGCTGATTCAACGTGCGAATCAGAGTATATTGTTGTAACATCCCGAAATATCAAGAGTAGAGTTGAAGGGCTAAAAGAGTAAATTGGGAAAGAGCGACTCGGCGAATCCATGGGTGGACTCGGCGAGTAGAGTCGCGACTTGGTCGCGTGTTAAGTAGCCGACTCGGCGAGTCAGTGAGATGGACTCGGCGAGTAGGCGCTGAGTGTAGAAAACCCTAATTCTCGGGGTTAAGCCCTATATAAAGAACATAACATCCATTCCCCCAACCTCTTTACTCATCCTCAAGTCCAGAAACCCTAACCTTCGTATGTGAGTGGATCAAGCTGCATTTGGGAGCTTGGAGAAGCAATTGTTGAGGAAATCTTGAAAGGTAGGAGGCTTGCAGCAAGGGGCTTTGCTTGGATTCGAGTTCTATTGCAGTTGGGGCGTTCTTTTGAGGTAATATCTCGTCCTTGGGCTGTTACTCATATGGATTCATTATTTTGGGGTTTGTGGGGAGCTTATCTTGGTATGTTTTGGAGTTTGGAAGTTAGATCTGAGGTTGCTACCTCAGATCTGGAGTGGTGATGGTCCAAATGTGCATTAAGTCCCTGTGTTGTGTGTTGGGTGTAGCTATCATGTCCCAAACCCTAGCCCTAATGTGCAAAATGCATAGATCTCTTTGGATTCACGTAAAGTTTGCCACTTTACATGATGGATGGGTTGTAGGAGGCTAGATCTATGTTTTGGATCAATTGCATGGCCTGGGATGCTTTTGTATGGATTCAGACCGGTGGTACTCGGCGAGTCACATGGGTGGACTCGACGAGTTGCTTGAAGATGGGATGGAACTCGATGAGTTGGAAGAACAACTCGGCGAGATGGATGAAGATGGCCTGGAACTCGACGAGTTGTATGAACAACTCGGCAAGTAGGTTGAAGATAGCCTTAGACTCGGCGAGTCTGTTCTTGGACTCGGCGAGTCTTGTCGAAGAGTCCCAATATTTTCTGGTTGAGTCGAGAATCGGTAAGTCAAGGGATGACTCGGTGAGTTGTGTGCGAGTGGACTCAGAGTTGTTGGACTCGGCGAGTCTCAGGGTGACTCGGCGAGTTAGGTCACGGATTGAGGGAAGTCTTGAGCTTGGGGACTCGGCAAGTCATCGGGTTGACTCGGCGAGTAGAGTCAGTCAGGGGTTGACTTTGACCTTGTCCAAGGGTTGACCAATTATCTTTTGGGGGTATTTTGGTAATTAAGGGTATTTATTGAGTTGAGTGTTTTGGTGTTCAGTGGAGGAGTTCGTGTCGGAGTTTGGATCAACGGGATCTTATCCTTTCATCCGGTAGTTTCGAGGTGAGTTATCCTCACTATATCAACAGGGTCTAAGGCACCAAGGCCGGCCCTTATCGGATTGAGATCCGGGTAGTTGTTGTTAAGTTACTGCTTTGATATGTTGCATCCTGAGAGCTAGGATGGTATATGCTAGAGACCTGATTGAGATCGGTATCTTGAGAGATAGGGAGATGCTATGCTAGTGACTGTGAATTGCTATATGATTGTATGTATATGTGCACATGGTTGTTTGGACTGGAGTTGGGTTGAGGCGGGTCCTGCTTTGTGCTGTAGGCCAAGATACCCAGGGCGGACCGGTTGTTCCGAAGGCTCAGCGAGCGGTCCAGATAGGCTGTAGGCCCCAAGAGGGCGGACCAGACGTGCTGAGGCTTGGAGAGTGGACCAGGCCAACTGAAGGCCCGGTGCGGGCGGACCAGTCATACTGTAGACTCGGAGAGTGGACCAGGTGGATTAAAGGCCCGGTGCGGGCGGACCAATCACACTGTAGACTCGAGGTTTATGGATAGACTCAGAGGGTGGACCAGGTAGACTGTAGGCCGGTGCGGCAGACGAGTCACACAGTAGACCCGAAGTGCATGGCTGTTTTGTGATCAGATAAGTGGTGGCATGTTATGCGTGTATGGTATAAGTGGTTGGTATTTTGGGGATATCTCACTAAGCTTTTGGGCTTACATTTGTGGTTTTATATTTTTCAGGTTCTTCAGGAGACCGTGGCAAGGCGAAGGCGTGATCGTACCGCTCCTCATGATTTTGTAGTAATGTGATTCTGGGAATACGCTAAATGTTTTGTATTGAAAACCTTTTTGTAATGATTTAATGGAATCGAGTTGTTTTTGAAAAAATTAAAATTGGTTGTATTTTTCGGTCGTTACAAGTTGGTATCAGAGCCTTGGTTTGAGTGAATTGGAGAAACACTCGTGTGACTCCAGTCTCAAATCGAGGAGAGTTTTCAAAAGAGTATTTAAAATGGTTTTCAAAATGAGTAAAGGAGGACGCGGAGGTACGATCAGTTGGAGCCAGTAAGTAACCCCAAAATACCATGCATGTTATTTGTTTTGAGCTTTGATAGAATAGCATGCTAGTGTTAGGCTAGGGATCTTCAGGATTTCATGATAATGTTGCCTGATTTGTGATGCCTGTAGCTTAGGGTTTCCTTGTGGGAGATTTTTAGTGTTCCTCTAGTGGTGAGGGTTGAGAGCTGTTATGCATGTTTTCACTAGGGTGTTGTGGTAGTACTTCATACAAATATGGGTAGGTGTGGAAGGTAGTATGGGCCCGTACTACTGAAAGCACAGGACCCATACGCGTATCAGGGAAACCATGACCTCTAGGTTTGGGTTGAGAGAGTTGGATCCCAGGATAATGGGAAGAGTCTGAGATTTTGTGTGGTGTTTTTCAGTATGGAGATTCCGAGGCATGATGAGAGTGGATCCGGATCAAGATCGAGAGCAGGAGAGGGAGTTCCGGGCGGGTCAGTACCGCCCGAGGTTATCGGTCAGATGAGCACGTGTGAGTTGGATGCGAGGATTCGTGAGATCCTGCGTGAGGAGATTGCTGAGCTGTTCCGGGCTGAGTTGCCGGAGCTGTTTGGGTCGATCAAGACTGCCATGGTTGAGTATTTTGATGAGCGCTATGCAGCTCTCACAGAGACGGCTGCCGCGGCGGCTACAGCAGCTGTAGCTGCGGCAGGGGGAGGAGCTGGTCGGGGCTTTCAGTATCGGGACTTCGACAATACGAAGCCTCCCACCTTCGATGGAGTTCAGGACCCGATCTTCGATATGAGATGGTTATCAGACGTGGAGGGGTGTTTCTTCACGTGTTCATGCCCTGCTGATCAGAGGGTGAGGTGTGCTCTGAACCTGTTGAGGCTCGGGGCGAATGATTGGTGGAAATTGACCACAGGGTCATGGGTGGACTCGGCGAGTAGAGTCGCGACTTGGTCGCGTGTTAAGTAGCCGACTCGGCGAGTCAGTGAGATGGACTCGGCGAGTAGGCATTGAGTGGAGAAAACCCTACTTCTCGGGGTTGAGCCCTATATAAAGAACATAACATCCATTCCCCCAGCCTCTTTACTCATCCTCAAGTCCATAAACCCTAACCTTCATATGTGAGTGGATCAAGTTGCATTTGGGAGCTTGGAGAAGCAATTGTTGAGGAAATCTTGATGGGTAGGAGGCTTGGAGCAAGCGGCTTTGCTTGGATTCGAGTTCTATTGCAGTTGGGGCGTTCTTTTGAGGTAAGATCTCGTCCTTGGGCTGTTACTCTTATGGATTCATCATTTTGGGGTTTGTGGGGAGCTTATCTTGGTATGTTTTGGAGTTTGCAAGTTAGATCTGAGGTTGCTACCTCAGATCTAGAGTGGTGATGGTCCAAATGTGCATTAAGTCCCTATGTTGAGTGTTGGGTGAAGCTATCATGTCCCAAACCCTAGCCCTAATGTGCAACATGCATAGATCTCTTTGGATTCACGTAAAGTTTGCCACTTTACGTGATGGATGGGTTGTAGGAGGCTAGATCTATGTTTTGGATCAATTCCATGGCCTGGGATGCTTCTGTATGGATTTAGACCGGTGGTACTCGGCGAGTCACATGGGTGGACTCGACGAGTTGCTTGAAGATGGAATGGAACTCGACGAGTTGGAAGAACAACTCGGCGAGTTGGATGAAGATGGCCTGGAACTCGACGAGTTGTATGAACAACTCGGCGAGTAGGTTGAAGATAGCCTTAGACTCGACGGGTCTGTTCTTGGACTCGGCGAGTCTTGTCGAAGAATCCCATTATTTTCTGGTTGAGTCGAGAATCGGTGAGTCAAGGGATGACTCAGTGAGTTGTGTGCGAGTGGACTCAGAGTTGTTGGACTCGGCGAGTCTCGGGGTGACTCGGCGAGTTTGGTCGCAGATTGAGGGAAGTCCTGAGCTTGGGGACTCGGCGAGTCATCGGGTTGACTCGGCGAGTAGAGTCAATCAGGGGTTGACTTTGACCTTGTCCGAGGGTTGACCAATTGTCTTTCGGGGGTATTTTGGTAATTAAGGGTATTTATTGAGTTGAGTGTTTTGGTGTTCAGTGGAGGAGTTCGTGTCGGAGTTTGGATCAGCGGGATCTTATCCTTTCAGCCGACAGTTTCGAGGTGAGTTATCCTCACTATATCAACAGGGTCTAAGGCACCAAGGCCGGCCCTTATCGGATTGAGATCCGGGTAGTTGTTGTTAAGTTACTGCTTTGATATGTTGCATCCTGAGAGCTAGGATGGTATATGCTAGAGACCTGATTGAGATCGGTATCTTGAGAGATAGGGAGATGCTTGTTGACTGTGAATTGCTATATGATTGTATGTATATGTGCACATGGTTGTTTGGACTGGAGTTGGGTTGAGGCGGGTCCTGCTTTGTGCTGTAGGCCAACATACCCAGGGCGGACCGGTTGTTCCGAAGGCCCAGCGAGCGATCCGGATAGGCTGTAGGCCCCAAGAGGGCGGACCAGACGTGCCGAGGCTCGAAGAGTGGACTAGTCCGACTGAAGGCCCGGTGCGGGCGGACCAGTCATACTGTAGACTCGGAGAGTGCACCAGGTGGATTGAAGGCCCGGTGCGGGCGGACCAATCACACTGTAGACTCGAGGTTTATGGCTAGACTCAGAGGGTGGACCAGGTGGACTGTAGGCCGGTGCGGCGGACCAGTCACACAGTAGACCCGAAGTGCATGGTTGTTCTGTGATCAGATATGTTGTGGCATGTTATGCGTGTATGGTATAAGTGGTTGGTATTTTGGGGATATTAGACTAAGCTTTCGGGCTTACAGTTGTGTTTTTATGTTTTTCAGGTTCTTCAGGAGACCGTGGCAAGGCGAAGGCGTGATCGTACCGCTCCTCATGATTTTGTAGTAATGTGATTCTGGGAATACGCTAAATGTTTTGTATTGAAAACCTTTTTGTAATGATTTAATGGAATCGAGTTGTTTTTGAAAAATTTAAAATTGGTTGTATTTTTCGGTCGTTACAATTGTAGCGAGCGAAGCGTCAAAGTAGGCGATATGGTTGAAGAACTTCATTGGTGACCTTGGAGTTATGCCTGCCATAAAGGAGCCTGTGGAAATTTTCTGTGATAATGAAGGAGCGGTTGCCTTGACCAAGGAACCGAGGGATCATGGTAGATCTCGGCATATCGACAGAAAATATCACTTTATTAGACATCGAGTAAAAGGAAACCTCGTGGTTAAGAGGATATCATCAAAATATAACCCAGCAGATCCGGTTACGAAGGGACTGAGTAGGGTTAAGCACTTGCAGCACGCTAGGAGCATTGGACTTAAGGATGATATTAGTTTAGATTAGATAGTTTTAGAAACATATAATAGATAAATGTAATTGACATTTGATGATTAAATAAAGAATTATTATTTATAATTAAAGTTACTGTCTTATGTTAATTGTTTAACTATTGTTTCACTTTGCATGTTTTGACTTCCAGAATAATTGAGTTTGTTAAGAATAATCGAATTATTCAAATAGTCCACAATCGTTCATCTGTTGGAAGTAGATATAAATGAAGATTGTCATGAATTGGTGTGTAGACTGTCTAAATGGTATTAGAGATAGCAAAGGTTTGCTGCAACTTTCATGAGTGCTTATGAACAAGTTTTGACCATTGGAATAAACCCACGCTTGCTGGAATCACTTTATGGAATGTGACAAAAGTGATCGCAAGACGATAATATCATATGGTCTTAAAACCTAGGTATATGGTTTATTATTTACTAATTGGTTGTGCACTGATAATGCGAAACCGCATCAGTTTAGTGATGTTATAAACCGTATTGTTGTGTATAATTTATTGGTGGATAAGTAAATGCATATAAGTCGAAGTTTATATGTAACTTCTATCCTAAGAGGGTAAAATCGATATCACAGCCGCTCGATGATTTGATTTGACTTATGTGACGGGCCCGGTCAGGACTCGAATTAATGTGTTCAATTAAGTTCTATGTCAAATAAATCTGAGATCGATAAACCAACTGCTGGACAATTAGTTCCATGAGATTGTCTGCACAATATCTAAACAGAGGACTGTACGATCCCTTATCTAAAGGACAGGTTACTGATGAGATCAGAGTTGACAGTGTCTTTGAGAGCTACGATTGTTAATCATATTGCTTTTCCATTTATAGTTACTAGACTTATCCAAGTGGGAGACTGTTAGATTAGTGTCTAAAGCTGTAACTATATTTGGTAAGTATTTGAGCCGGTTGTGCATGGTCCTTTTGGGTTGCCTTCACCATAGCAACTTGACAAGGTGATTTATATAGAGAGAAGAGATATTATTATTAATGTGTTATAAGAATAATATGTCAAAGGAATAATAATATTATTTGCTTGAAATAAGTCATAAATTAATTAGGAATTAATTTGGTGACTTAAAGAGATTAATTGAATAAAGGGGCATAAACTGTCAAATGTGTGATAGTTGTGTTTTAGGCTATGAATCCTTATGGTTCTGGGAAGGGACGATTTTAAGGATATGGATATCCTAGAAATCATCCAAGGCCTTATCTAGAAGGATCTTTGGATTGCTTTGAGGCTAAGTTATCCAAATAGGGTTTAAGGTAAAACCCTAGGAGCTCACAGTATAAATAGACCCTTAGGGTTGGAGAAATCGGCCACTCTATGCATGAGGAAACCCTAGAGACGATTTCTCACCTCTCTCCCTCACTCAAATCATCTTCTTGCTAGTAGTTGTTTGTAATCCATTAGAGGAGTGACAATTGTGACTCTAAGCTGCAAGAGAAGTTTTCAAGCAAGTAACTCAAGGTATTCTTCTAGATCTGATTTCATATGTTATGAATTGTTTGTTTACACTAGATCTATGATTCAAAGTCTTGGATACAAAGCATGTTCAATTAGAGAAACCTAGATCTAAGCATTAGGGTTTGCATGTGCACATAGGAAAGTTCTTATGGCTCAAACCCATCAAATATGACTTCCCAGTCCTTCATCAATAAGCAAAATTTTATGCAACCATTTTTTTGATTTTTCTGAATTTTTAATGTTTTGGATTTTTTTAATTTTTCAGTTTTTGTTTGGTCTTGTTTTTATTCTCCCCCTAAATTTGTGCATGTAAGACAATGAAATGACTGAAATGCTCAAATTTAAAATAACCTAATTAATAACAAAAATTAACACTCAAAACGAATCATTTTCAAAAATCCCACAAGCACATCGAATCGAGCTTTATTAAAAGGCTTAGTGAACAGATCTGCCACATTGTTGGCAGTGGGAACCTGTTCTAGCCGGATGAGCGAAGGCTCATAACAATCTCTGATAAAGTGAAATTTGATGTCAATGTGCTTGGTTTTGGAATGTTGGACAGAATTTTTAGTAATTTGAATAGCAGCCTCATAATCGCAGTGAATTGGGGTTTCTAGATAATTCAAACCGTAGTCCAACAGCTGATGTTGGATCCAGATAACTTGAGAACAACAAGCTGATGTAGCAACGTATTCCACTTCTGTTGTTGAGGTAGAGACGGTATGTTGTTTCTTGCACTGCCACGACACCAACCTATCACCAAGGAATTGGCACCCTCCTGATGTGGATTTCCTGTCAAGCTCACAGCCTCCATAATTACTGTCAGCAAAAGCATATAAATCAAATTCAGAATTCTTCGGATACCAAAGACCCAATTTTGGGCTGCCTTTGATATACCAAAAAATCCTTTTGACAGCAATAGGATGTGAAAGTTTAGGATTAGCCTGATAGCGAGCGCATCGACACACTGCAAACATGATGTCGGGACGGCTTGCAATGAGATACATCAGGGAACCGATCATCGATCTGTAGTGAGTCTGATCTACGGATTCGCCATCAATATCTGGATTTAGCAGGGGTCTTTTAGCCATTGGTGTCGATGCAGGCTTTGCGTCTTCAGACCCGAACTTCTCAAGAATATCCTCCACATACTTAGCTTGATGTAGCAGTATTCTGGTTGAACTTTGTTTGACCTGAAGCCCCAGAAACATGGTCATTTCACCTAGAGAACTCATCTCGAATCACTTCTTCCTCACGCCTTCAAGCTCTTTGCAAAGCTTTGGACAGGTAAACCCGAAGATAATGTCGTCAACATAGATCTAAACTAGTATCTGATCATTACCCACATGCTTGATGAATAAAGTTTGATCAATAGTGTCGCGAGAGTATCCATGCCCGAGCAAGTGCTTTGTTAGATTCGCATTCCATGCTCAAGGAGCTTGATGTAACCTATGCAACGCCTTGTCCAACTTGTAGACATGATTAGGGAACATTGAGTTAACAAACCCAGGGGTTGATCAACATAAATTTCTTCATTCACCTTTCCATATAAGAAGGTAGTCTTGACATCCATTTGGTAGACCGTGAATTTCATGTAGGAAGTGTATGCGAGAAACATACGAATGGCCTCCAAACAAGCCACGGGATCATACACCTCAGTATAATCAAGACCCTCAATTTTTCGAAACCCGCAAACCACCAACCTTGCTTTATTACGCACTATTACACCAGAATCATCATGCTTATTACGATAGACCCAACGCGTTTCAAGAGATATTTTGCCCTTTGGTAACTCAACCAACTTCCAAACCTCGAGCTTTTCAAACTGATTTAGCTCTTCATGCATTGCATCTACCCAGCTGGGCTCATTCAAATCCATTTCAACGTTCTTGGGCTCTATTTGAGATATAAAGCAAGAGTAGAGACATGCATTAACATCTCCACTCTGACTTCTGGTTTTAACTCCATCACCTAGCTGACCAATGACGTTATCGATCAGATGATCGCGTTGAATTCTTGAAGGTATGTCTTGGCTGATATCATTGAGTGAAACAGGAAGAGTGTGTATGTTGAAACCTCCATCATCTACTGATTGATTCACATTAGATGAATCTGCTACAAACTCATTAGCAATTTCTTCAGGAAAGAGCAGTTCCATAAAAGTTGGATTGACAACGGAAGCATCTCTAGACATGAACTCTCTCTCAACAGGTCTAAGAGGTGTAGCATCAGCATCAGGAGTTTCATTTGTAACCTTAGACTCTGGACTATTTGGTTGATCAGATGACTCCCCCTTAGGTGGAGCAGAGGAAGCCCCCTTATATGGAGCAGAGGACTCCCCCTCAACCGTTGGAGGTCTGTAGACAACTTCTTCGTCTTCGTCTTCAGAAACAATATTCGAACTAGAAGAGGATCCACTTGAACTATCTATAGACACATTTAAAGATTTGAAAAGTGATGTGTAATCAAATAACCAGTCGGGACCCACTCGAGCGTCTGTTTCATTCTCCTCCAACCAGCGCACATCATAGGATTCTACTATCTGCTTAGTCTTTTTGTTGTAAACCCTATACGCGGTGCGCGCAGCATACCCTACAAAGTAATAATCATCGACTTTGGCATTAAATTTAGGGTTGGATTCCAAGTGAAGAAGGGTGAAAGGGAAGCCAAATACACGGAAATGGATGACAGAAGGCTTGTGTCCATAGAGAATCTCGTACGGTGTCTTCATCTGTGCTTTGTTGATTAGAACACGATTTTGCACGTAGCAAGCAGTGTTAATCGCCTCGGCCCAAAAGAAAACAGGTAGTTTGGAATCACAAAGCATTGTCCTTGCGGCGTCTTTCAAAGTTCTATTTCTCCTTTCAGCAACACCATTTTGTTGAGGCGTGTGAGTAGAGCTATATTGACGCACTATCCCGTTTTATGTGCAAAAATGGTCAAGAACTTCATTCTTGAACTCAGTTCCATTGTCAGTACGAAGCGCCTTCACTTGGTTGTTGGTTTACTTCTAAATCATCACAACGAACTTCTTTATCAGATTAGAAACCCCCGCTTTGTTGGATAAGAATAAGACCCACATAAACCGAGAGAAATCATCGATCACAACAAGACAGTACGAGCTTCTGTTAATGCTCAGGAAGTTGACCGGACCAAATAAGTCCATATGCAATACTTGGAGAACTTGACTGATTCAGTTGACATGCTTGGGTAGGTGTAGTTTCCGATGATGTTTTCCTTGAGCATAGGAAACACACTTCTCCAATGTAATAAAGTCTCTGACGGGTAGGCCTCGGACCATCTCATTCTTAGCAAAGAAATTCAGGTTTTTCGCGTTAGCATGACCGAGCCTTCGGTGTCATAGCATTGCATTTCGTTCAGAGACTTTTGAGAATAGGCAAGTGACTTGTTCAGGTAGGTTATTGTTCATATCAATAATGTAAGCATTCCCATCCCGTTTTGATTTGACTAGAATCCACTCTTCTGGGATGACAATGCCTGGCTTGAGAATCATACAT
Organism: Lactuca serriola; assembly: GCF_051521515.1. NCBI lineage: Eukaryota > Viridiplantae > Streptophyta > Magnoliopsida > Asterales > Asteraceae > Lactuca > Lactuca serriola. The sequence goes on along the minus strand of NC_136410.1, from coordinate 251,915,066 downwards.
TCTTTATCGGTAAAATGGGTTGAGTAGCCTTTGTTGCGGATTTGAGAAACACTCAACAAGCTGTTCTTTAACTCGGGAGCGAAGTTGACATTCTCAAAGCTTAGCACTCCATTTGTAATGGGTCCTTTCTGTGTGATCCTGCCACCATCTCTGCCCGCGAAGGAAACATAACCCCGATTAAAAGATTGAATTTCGCTCAGTTGGGAAATGTCTCCTGTCATATGTCGGGAGCAGCCGTTGTCGACGTACCATGGACGAACGACATTCCTCCGCAACTGTCCCTGCAAAAGGAGCGGAATCATTTAGATTTAGGAACCCAGTTCATCATTGTCCTGGATTTCCTTTTCGTTTTCTCTGATATATCCTTCAATATTTTCAAATTGGGATCGTCATTCTTAATCACTTTAGAAGATGTTAATGATGGATTAGAAAGTGATTTTGGCTTCCATTGATATTTGGGTTTTACAACATTCTCAGGTGTTTTTGAAATATGTATCTTAGGAGTTTGCACTGAGCCTCAGGATTTTCTACCAGAAGTGGTGGAAGATCCAAAAAAAAATTTTGATGAAGCCGATCCTGGCGGAGCCTTGTTCGGTTTTGGCAAACTATTTTGAGCTTTGTTAGTAAAAACCTTTTTATTCTTTTGAAAATTAGCCCTTTTCTACTTCGATCATCTTTCCAATCATCATTTTGAGAATGAGTTCTTGAGGATTTTCTAATTAAAGACCTTCCTCGAGATTCGTTCTCTCCTCTTGGTGACAAGTAGTTTACAAAGATCCTATTTTCACAATTCCTGTCTATATGACCACCAACACCACAATTAAAACAAATATGTTTATTATTTGAATTTGTACTGCATTTTTCAGATTTATTTTCTTGACAGACACTCTCACTCTTCTTAGAAGAACATGAATGAGGGATAGATTGAGAGATAAGTAAGGGTGTCTCAGTTGTTGTAACTTGTGGAATTGATGGTGTTTCATGAGTATCACAAGAACCAGAATTACCAAACAGGTCATCAAACATATCAAAGAAATTAAATGCAATAGAATCAGATGTGGAAGCATCACACGAAACATTATCAGTCTTAACATCAGAAACATAAACGTTTCATTTGAAACAAAAAAATTCAGAATTAGAAACAGAAACAGAAACAGGTCCTCCAACTCCATGCTTTGCCTGGTCTAAGGGTGGATCTGCAGGGGAAGTAGAAATGTTAGTACTTTCAACATTAATAAATCCGCCTGAAACGAAACCAGATGGCTTGCCATAAACCATAAATGGTTCGTTGGCAATCTCTTCCTTGGATAGGTATTGATACAGATATGTATGATTATAAGGAGGAGGTACACTATCATATCCTAAAACCTTAGACTGATTTCATTTAAATTGCATGCAATGATCAATCATGGTGTTAACTACCTCGCTTGATCCATCAAATTTTTGAAAAGAAAAGTTTGCCGAATCAAACTCCTTTTTTAATGTATCAAGCTTAGTAATTAACTCATCATTTTGTCTTTTAACATAATCATACAATTCACATTTTTCACTGTATTCTGTTTGAATCCTTCTGAAATTTTTATATTAGTTTCTAACTGGGCCTTAAGTGGTTTTTGTCCTTTCCTAAGTTGGTAGCCCTCATATCTAAGGTCCTATACTTCTCTACGTAATAATTGGATTTCATCGCGACGAACTTTAACATATTCTTTACATGCATGAGAACAAGATGGTAGGTTTACCTCGCTTTTCTTGGGCTCGGAAGAAGTAGACACCATTAGGGCAAACTGCAGCTCCATCATTTCTGCTTCGGGGTCGACATTATCATTCTTCAAGGTAGCATCATCAATCTGAGCTAGGTGAGAATTTTCTAGCCCTAAGATATTCAAAGCCTGAATTTGGTCCTCCCAGTCAAATGATTGAGCGACCATAGCAGTCTCACCATTAGTTGCAGCACCTGCACGGTTGTTTCCCACAGCTACCATTTGCCTGTTCTTGTTGATCCTACGATCTGGCTTAGGGAATTCACTAGCAAAATGACCCGGCTCATGGTAGTTGAAACATCTCAGCATGCCCTTGTTAAATCCCACCTTCTTATCAGCATTCATGCCCCAGTTTCTCTTCCCTGTCTTCTTAGCAAATTGCTTGGCCCTGAAAACAGCCATAGCAATCTGCCATGTAATGTCCATCTCTTCTACGTCTTCAGGATGAATTTGATCCAAATCAGCAAATGACATCTGAGGTGGAAGATCTCTAGCTACAAAAGCATTGTAGCAATTAACAAGCCCAATAGCTAGAGCTAGATTATCATCAGAGTTTTTAGAGTTTGAAGAAGAGGCTACAGCTAGCACATTTGGAGCAGGGACAGCTTGTGAAGTGACATATGGTTGTGTTTGATGGTGAGGGATGGATGATGCAACAGCGAAGGTCTGAATATAAGGTTGTTGAGCTGCAAAGGCTTGACCAGAGGAGGACATGATTGATGAGAAAGCATTGTTGGATGAAATTCCAAGATTTGCAGTAGAGTATGAGTTCACATGATTAATCTCTCTCTGTTTGTCATCAATGTCACAAGCTTTGATGATCGCCATAATTTCTGTAAGGGTGAGGCGATTTAAATCGTTGGTTTTCTTAATCACAGCAACATTCATATCCCATGATCTAGGAAGAGCATTCAGAAGCTTCCTGTTGATTTCTGACTTGGTCAAGAAAATCCCAGATATGTTCATGTCAGTTGTGAGAGTTGTGAACCACTGTAGGTGAGCCTCGAGAGTCTCTCCTGGAATGTAGTTGAACGTATTGAACATTTGTCTCAACATGTCCTGCCGACTCTCCTTCATATCTGCATTGCCCTCATAAACTTCAATTAGGGCTTCCCATAGATCTTTAGTTGAGGTGTACTCACGAAAACCTTGAGCAATATCGGGAGATAATGCCATGGTTAAAGTGGCTAAAGCCCTTTCCTGCTCCTCAATTTTCTCAAACTCCTCATCAATGTAGTTTTCAACAGCCTTGTCAATCACTTGGCCTCCGACTGTCATAGTGATTCTAACAGGGCCTCTAAGAATGCTTCTCCAGACTTTGAAATCTTTCATCTTAATGTATTTTTCAATTCTATACTTCCACTCGGGAAAACCATCTGCAGACATCAATCTTGGAATACACATAGTCGTGCCCATGACAGTATCAAGTTCGTGAAAATGACTTTGACTTTGAGAATCCATTTGAAATTAAATCAATTTAAAATCGCAAAGGTGTTTACGTTTGATGAGTTTACAACCGTAAAATGGGGTTACGGTTCATGAGTTTACGGTTCATGAGTTTACGGTTTATGAGTTTACGGATCTTAAAGTTCTTGAAGCGTTGTTTGCGGTTTTTGAAGATTCACAGCTTACGGTTGATGAAGATCTTGAGTTTAGAACTGTAAATAGTGTTTATGGTTGGCAGTAAACTCCCAGAAAGCTCTCAAACACACGTTTTTGCAATAGATTCAGATCCTTTAACCACTTAGAACACCAAAACCAATGTTCGAGCAATAAGAATATCAGTTTAAGCACCCCAAATCTCGATTGAATGAAGCTTGACACCGGTTACTTCCCTGATACCAATTGTAAGGTCCAAATAAGGATCTTTACCAACAATCAAGCAATAAACAATCATAGAATAAGAACAAGATGAAAAGAAACCAAGCTTGCACACGATTATATTCAATAAATCATCAGTTACAACTCGATGGACTGCTCTGTAAACTCTATGGAATCAACAACGACAAAATACCAACTCCTCCATTATTTATACTCGACTAGACCGCAAACTGTGTTTGCGACCGTAAACAGGGTTTACGGCTGCAAACGTGTTTACGGCCGTAAACTCTGTTTACGGTCGTGAACACACACAAAGACCAAAATGAAATAAACAACTCATAAACTGTATTACAAAATCATGCCAAACAAAATACACTGAAAGCCTAGACCAAACCATTAACTGGACTCTTCAGTCCATTATTTGCGTTCTAAAATTCGATTATGATTACGGCATCCCTTCTCGTAATCTGAATTATGAGAACTTGGCAAATAGAAATGGAAATGTTATAGCAAAAGACTGGTTTAGTCTTTATGTGAGACATCGTGAATCGTGTCCCATATGCTTTGGATATAGGATCGATTACATGTGCTATATTCATCCTTTCTAAAATTTTCCAAATGCTTGGGGCATTAAGAAGGGAAAAGGTCTAGAATTGGATATGACTAAAGTGATTAAGCAATTGTCGAGGACAATCTAAGGTTTACCAAAGATTGGTTGGTCGGGGACAGTTGGAAGTATAATGTTAATTCTGGAAGGACCATATTGACATAACCTGTAAGGAGGCAACTCTTGTTCAGAAGTAGTAGTCAAAATGGAATATGGAAGTGTTTCAAAGTTAGAAATTATTCAATCTATGTAGGATTAGGAAACTTAATGCAAGAAGGATGTTTGCAAGGTGTTGATCTCCTTTGGAATGCTCTGTAATGGTTGTTGTCAAGTCTTTCTAACTTTGATATCCAAAGACTTACAAACTCTCAAAAACCCTAAATGCCCTAAAAACTCAAATTTATAAACTTTAACACCTAAAAATCCATAAATTTGGTATGGACTATAAAATATCAATTTAAAATAACTCAATTTAGTAAAGTATAACCAAGGAAAAAAAATTTAAGTCATTAGTATTTAACCTTATTTTCTAAGCCAAAAATCAAGGTTTTGTGAAGGAAAATTTAGAATAAGGAGCATGTTTTATAAAAACTTGATATTTTTAAAAAATAAAGTTATATTTTATAAAATATAAGAGAGGGAGACCCTCTCTCCACTCCAAAGTCGGACTCCCCTCTCCCAATACCCTCCTCATCTTCCCAATACACCATTTTCCCAAGTCATTAATCAATTTCACTCTACCACTCCATCTTCTCTCTCTCACTCTAACCCTCATTCTCTCTCACACTCCACCATTTACCACACTCAAACTCTCTCTTTCCCTCTCTAAAACCACGAAATTCTCCATCCAAGAACAAATCTTAACCTTCAAATCTTCATCTTCTAGTGTTCTTCTCCATGGTAATCACGGAAATCCTTCAATCTCCTTCACTTTTCATTCTAGTTTTAAAGGTTTTTCTTGCATTTCCTTGTTCTTCTACACCATTCTCTTAGAAAATTTGTGTGAATGTTCATTCACTTCAGTTTTGATGATGATGGTGGTAGATTTTCACCAAAAGCATCTTGCATGTTACAAAATGGTGAAGATCCATGACCTAAACCTAAGTCAAAACCATGAAAATGCACTTTTCTACACGTTTTGGTGGAAAATCACCACATGCATCCAAAGTTTTCTATCAAAAACGATTTTTTTGAACATTTAAAACTCATGAATGGTCTTCAAAACAACATGCATGTGACGATCTTCAAGCTTAGATGCTTGATGATCAAAGTTGTTGTTAAAAAGCTTTCAAATATGTTAATGAAAGATTTATTTCCAAATAAATATCTAAAAATCATTTTCTGACAAAATCCGATTTTTCCCAGATTCTCATCAACAAAATAAGTTGCTCTGTAAATTTCCAGAAGATAATTCATTTTTCTCGTATTATTATAGTTAATGCAATAAAATAGGGTAATAAATCATATAAAATACTTCCATAGGTCTATAAATCTGGAATAAATTCGTGGATGACACCTATGGTTAATAATGACCTCTCATTAAATTTGATCGATTTATGTTGCGGTTTAGTATGATTTTCCATTTTCTTTTTGTTTGGGTACAATAAATCAAAAAGCCACTTTACAAAGTGTGAAAATTGTATCTAACAATTTTCGCAGCTCTTACCTGTGGTGGGAGACTCAGAAAAATAATTTCAGAATTTTTCATCATGCCTTCCTATTTTTCCCAATTTTTGGTAATTAGAATGGCCTAAAAATAGGAAAAATAGTTCTGATGATTTTCCTCTACTGTATACTATTTTTCTCCTATTTTCTAAGGTTAAATACATTTAAATACACTTAAATACACATAAATACCCAAAACCGGATTATACAATATGAAAACCACTTTTGGTATTTTTCCCAGATTACTTACACTGTAAATGATGTTACAAAAAATTTTGGTAATTTCTTTTAACTGTTTATTATTTATTCTTCAATTAATGATTATTTAAGGGGATAAAACAAGGAAAAATTGAAATACTCACTAAAAAATATCATTTATATTTTTCTCATCCTAGATATGTATAATAACAGTTACATAAAAAGTTTGGGTAATTTTGGAAACTTTTTTCTATTTATTTCAATTTTTATTAGAATAAATGCACAAAAATCATAAAAATTGGTTAAACATTTTAGAAACCCATTTTTATATTTTTCACAGATTAAGTATGTGTAATAACATTACTATAAAAAGTTTGGGGCATTTTCTTAACTGATTTCTATTTTTCATGAATTTTTATATATTTAGAGAATTAAATATATGAAAAATGGTTCTGCATATCCATAATCCATGAAAAATTATCTAGCAGTCTATTAACACATTTAGAACAAAAATCTGAAGTTTGATAATTTTTATTAACTGTTAATATTTTTCATAATTTTATGGTTATTCAAGAAACTAAAGTGGTGAAAAACAGTTAGACAAATCAAAAATTCAAGAAAATTTATCTTGAGGTCTTTGACTTCAATTAAAACTAAAATGCAAAGTTTGGGAAATTTTAGAACTAAATTGATTTAGTTTTGACTATTCAATCATTGGAACACCACTAAAATGTTAAATATTAACATTTCAATAATGGAAATTTTCCGCTTAAATTGTTATATAACAATTGATTCTTTGAAACTTATTTTCCACAGAAAAAATATTTATAATTTATCAATATTCAATTGTGACTCAGTATTGGCATAATTCTATTGTAGTAGTAAGTATACTAGTGTTACATTTCGATTAGACACTCACTAGTGAATACCAATATTGTAAGAATCAGTAGTGGTACACGTGGAACATAGTCAAGGCACCATTTGCATCATCTCAATGTATTGTGAGTATTCACGCACTCCCCTATTTTCGGTTTTTAATTGTTTTGGGGTGGAAAAGCATGTCCTAAACTATTTTTATGTTCGTTTTATTTATTTTGACTTGTATGAAACTTGGTTGCTATATTTCGTATGTATGTGTATTTTACTTTAATTCATGAGGACTGTATCGCGGTTAAGTCCCTGGAATCTCTAGACACAACTCATTAACTCTTTTGAGCCTATGGTTATTATGGATAGCGCTATCAGGAAGTAGACAACTCCTCACTCGCACGATTCGCTTGAGTGCATTTTACCATTTTATACACTATGTTTGCGATACACATAGTAGTCAATAGGGCAACATTCGGTCATTAGGCTTGGGTTGTGAACTCATGAATGGAAACTTGATGCACATACTATTCTTTATGCACATACGAAACTTGTATTCCCATGTTAGCAACGACACTTGTATACTTATTTTAGCATTGAAACTTGAATACTTATTTTAGAAACGAAACTCGTTACTCATTATAGCAATAAACTTGTTTATTAATTATAGCAATGAACTTTGTTTCTCATTATAGCAACGAACTTTTATTACTGAAAACTTATATACTTGTTTTAGCAATGAAATTGTTTGCTCCTTGTAGCAACGAAATTGATTGCTCATTTTAGCAATGAAACTTGTTTACTCGTTTGAGTAATGAACTTTATCTTCCATGAGAATATGAATGTTGCATCTTATTTGGGCAACATACTTGATCTCTTATGATGACAAAGAACTTTGTTTTTACAAACTTATTTACTCATTTTAACAATATACTTTATTATTGGAAACTTTTATCAAAACTTTGATTTCAATTCATGGAACCAATATTATTTTGTTTATCTGTGAGTACTCACCAACTATTTTTATAGTTGACGCTCGTTTTACATGCTTTTTCAGGAATCATCGAGTAAGTGGAACTTAGGGACACTTCACTTTAGGAGCATTCGCATGTGTTGTATTTCAATTTACATTGTAAATTTGTAATGAATTTTAATACTATGGTTGGTGTTGTCTTTTAACTTTTGCTATGAAACCCTTTATACTGCCACGCCTCGTGTTTCCACTTTAACGGGGTGTGACAGTCAGAGATCATCGGCAAGGTCAGAGTTCGACAGAAGCTTTTGAGAGCTACGATTGCCAGGTGGTTCTTGAAGTCATACGCAATAATAGTTTTAGACTTATCCAAGTGGGAGACTGTTGGATTAATGTCTAAATCCATAACTGTAATTGGTAAGACTTGACCCGACCCGGCATGGTCCATTTGGGTTGCATGGCATCATGCATTTGGATAGACTATAATGAGAGAAATAACACTTAAAATTTGTTAATATATTATAAGTTCTAATATATTAATAAGATTATTTAATTAGTATTGATCAAGAATTAATCCACGATTAATTAAGTGATCAAAGGAAGACTAATTAAATATATGGGTTGATTGTGTATATCATCTATACTTGTATAGTGGGCTAAGACTTCATGGATTATCAAGCTAGGCTAAAACCCATAAGATGCTCCACGGTGTATTTGAACCCATAGATCCAAGGAAATGGAAATTCATGACAATTAGGGTTTACCCTAGTTGTAACACTATATAAAGATCATATTCTTGGGAAAATCGGCCACTATGAGTAAGGAAAAGGGCTAGCCGATTTTTATGAAGTGTGGATTTCTCTCTAATCTATTCCAAGTGTATTTGGTGTTGTGTGAACCATTTGAGGTGTCACACTTGGGGCACTAGGCACTAAAGCTTCATGAAGACATTCTACATCAGATAGGTATGTAATTCTAACTTGTTATATTCATATGAATCAATGTTATTATGCTAGTTAGGATGAATACCTTGGAATGTTCATATTTTCATGTATAATAGAGAAAACATAGATCCAAGGTATTTAGGGTTTCATGTATACTTAGGAGTGTTAGAATGCTCAAAACCCAACACCCTTATCTAAGGTCAATCTTCGAGAAGAAACTTGCTCCTTGTAGCTGGTCAAAGATGTAATCGATTCGAGGCAAAGGGTCTCGGTTTTTAATGGTGAGTTTGTTTAATTCACAGTAGTCGATGCACATATGGAACGATCCATCCTTTTTCTTGACGAATAAGACTGGTTCTCCCCAAGACGAGAAGCTTGGCCTTATGAAGCCTTTGCATAGTAGTTCATTCAATTGACTAGACAATTCCTACATTTCGGTTGGGGCTAGACGGTATGGCGATTTGGCTACAGGAGTAGCTCCAGGAATTAGGTCGATTCGGAATTCGACTTGTGTAGCAGGGGTTACTCCTGGAAGGTCTTTCGGGAATACGTCAGGGAAGTTACAAGCCTCCGAAATGTTTTTTATGTTTTTAGCTTCTTGTTTCTTGTCTACGACGTTGGTGATGTGTGGCAACTCACTTAGTTTTAAACCTACTTTTAATTATAAAATAAACACACAAAGGCAGTGGACCTATCGATTGTGGTATAGTTAAATAAGTAGGGTATCGAACACAGGGAACAGTAAATTAAAACTAAAAACTAATTCTATCTAAATTAATTAATAAGTAGGGGGTTTTCTCTAGTTTTACAAGAGTAGAAACTTACTAACTATGACTTAAACTAGAAAAAACAAAGAATTAACGAGATTCAATAATGGGAAGGAACTACTATTTAGTTCAACACCATTTCCACTGTGTTTTCCGAGTCGGCTCCTTTCAGCAGCTTTTCTATCTCCTCCAAGTGTATGTCAAAATCTCCGTTACCTCCAGAAGGTAGCAAAAACTTTCTTGGATCTTTTTCTTCCAAATCGATAAATGAGATCTCTTCTTTTCCTTCCTCTTCTTGTATGATCTTTGGTAAAGCTCTAAATATTGCCGACTCATCTCCTACCCTTAAGGTTAGTGTAGACTCACATACATCAATTAAAGCACATGCGGTGCTTAAAAATGACCTCCCCAAAATAATCGGAATTTCGGGGTCTTCTTCAATATCAAGCACCACAAAGTCTACTGGAAAGATGAACTTGTCGACTTTAATGAGAAGATCCTTGCAAACGCCTCTTGGATGAATTGTTGTCTTGTCTACCAAATTGATCTTCATGTTTACCGGCCTTGGCTCCGGTAAATTCAACTTCTTGAAGAAAGAGAAAGCCATCAGGTTGATGCTTGCACCCGAGTCGGTCAACGCTTGAGTGATAAGTGCATTTCCAAATTGGCACGGAATTATGATACTCCCCGGATCGCCCTTCTTTTTGGGTAACTCACTCAATATTATTTCCGCGACTTCAGCTAAAACTTTCCTAGCAGCAAAGAGACCCTTTAGCAAGTTAAAATACTTAGGCATTTGAAGCATCGTTTCTACAAATTGCATGTTGACTTGTAGGGCTCTAACATGCTCCATAAAAGCTCTATAAGCTTCAACTTTTTCAACAGGCATGGCTCTGATTGGGAATGGTAAAGGGGGATTATATGGCTTTAAGGGAATGACCGTTTTGTCATTAGCGCATGGACTCGTCGAGTCCATTAGAGGGACTCGGCGAGTCTGGTCGGGTTTAGCTGGAGCTGACTCTTCTGCTTTTTCTTTCTTCCTATTGGAGATCCTCTGTGCATGTGTGAAAATTTCTTCATAGCTGGAAGTCACAATACTCACATTCTCCATTCTTGGATTATTTTTGGTGTTACTTGGAAGTTGACCCGGTTTTCTTTCGTTTACTTGATGTGCAAGTTGTTCCAGCTGTTTCTCAATGTTGAGAATGGATGCCTGCTGATTCCTTATCATATTTCTGGTCTCGTGTATTGTAGCATTGTGATCATTTTATCTCTTTTCGAACGCGGCTATGAATCGAGTGAACAATTCTTCTAAATCGGCTTTCTTTTCCATTACCGGTTCTTCCTTTTGATAAAATTCCCTCTCCTTCTGCTTGTATTTCTCCTCCTTAGCCTTCTTGTATTCTTCGTATGGGAGCCATTCCTTCTTCGGTTTCCGCCAATTCTTGTCGTATCGATCGCCACTTGAGTAGAACACTTGAGCCTTCTTGTTTCCATTTTCATCCAAATCACAATCCTTTGTGAGATGGGGCCCTCTACAATTCCCACATCCAACTCAAATAGCATGGATTGTTTGATCCATTTTTGTCATCCTTCTATCTAGACTATCGAGCTTAGCTATCACCGCCGCCATGCTATCATTGGCCGAGTTCACTACCCCCCGACTTACTTCATTTCTTGGATTGTGGTATTCTTTAGAATGCTTAGACAAATTCTTCAATTAACTCCTTGATTACCGGGGGCGCCTTCTTCGTGAGCGGGCCTTGTGAATCGAGAAATTGCCTTGTGGTGACATTGACTCCATCATAGAAAATGGAGACCACTTGTTGGCTGTTGAGGTCATGGTGTGGGCAATTTCTAAGAAGCCCTTTGTACCTTTCCCAAGCTTCATAAAGAGATTCCCCGGGTTGTTGCTCGAAGTTGGCGATGGCTTTCTTCAACTTAGCTATTTTGGAAGGCGGGAAAAAGTGGTCTATGAATTCTTCTTTCATCTTGGCCCATGTGGTGACCGATCCGGGAGGAAGTGACTTAAGCCAATCCTTTGCAGCACCCTTGAACGTGACTGGAAGCATGCGAAGTAGCTGGGTCTCGCGAGGCACATTTGGTACATTGAAGTATTCAGCCACATCATTTACTTCATCCAAGTGCTTGTAGGCATCTTTGTGGTCTTTCCCATAAAAAGGAATCTCCTTGAGTTGAGCGATAATATGGCCCTTTAGCACGAAGGTAGTGTTGGATTAATGTCTAAGTCCATAACTATATTTGGTAAGACTTGACCCGACCCGGCATGGTCCATTTGGGTTGCATACCATCATGCACTTGAATGAGAGAAATAAGACACTTATGGTTATTAATATATTATAAGTTCTAGTATATTAATAATAAGAATAATAAGATTATTTAATTAGTATTGATCAAGAATTAATCTAGGATTAATTAAGTGATCAAAAGAAGACTAATTAAATATATGGGTTGATAGTGTAAATCATCCATACTTGTATAGTGGGCTAATGCTCCATGGATAATCAAGTTGGGCTAAAACCCATAGGATGGTCCATGGATGCTCCATGGTGTATTTGTACCCATGGATCCAAGGAAATGGAAAGCCATGACAATTAAGAGTTTACCCTAATTGTGTAACTATATAAGCATCTTATTATTGAGGAAAAATTGGCCACTAGAGATAGTGAAGAAAGGGCTAGCCGATTTTGGTGAGTGTAGAATTCTCTCAAGTCATTCTAAGTGTTTTGATGATTGTGATTCCATTTGAGGTGTCACACTTGGGGCACTAGGCACTCAAACTTCATGAAGACATTCTACACCAAAGAGGTATGTATTCTATCTTGCTATAGTCATTGTTATGTATGCTAGATTAGGATAATACCTTGGAAGTTCTTATTTGCATGTATAATAGAGAAAACATAGATCCAAGGTATTTAGGGTTGCATGTACACTTAGGAAGTGTTAGAATGCTCAAAACCCAACAGTGGTATCAGAGCCACGGGTTGTTTTCTGTTATATTGATGCAAATATTTTATTTTCAAAGTTGAAAAAAAAAATGAAAAAAAACATGAAGTTTGTCAAATTTTAAGATAATTACTTGTTCTTGTGAAAAACTAATTATTTGTAAAATTTGAATAATGTGCTTTATGAGTTGAATTAGGTCAAATTTAATAAAAGATAAAATAATATGATTATTTTATTAGTTTTAAAAGTTTGATCTAAAGAGTTTTATTTTTTTTGAAACCTCCATAAGTTATGGATATGAAAAGGTTTTTAAAAAAAAATTGATTCAAAGTTTTTTTATGGAGTTACAAAACTTGGTCTTAATGTTTTAAAGAATTCCATAACTTGTTCTTAAGATATGGAACATGAAAAGTTTTTTTTTTTGAATTATCTTGTTCTTATGAGTTGCTTAGATTAATAGAAAAGTTAGTTGAAATAGTTGTTTTCAATCCATTTTAATCTAAGAGTTGAGTATAAAATGTGTTTGTGTAACTTGTCCTCAAGTTACATGAAGAGTCACATTAAAGACTCATAAAATTCATAAAAGTTGGCAATGGTTACAAAATGAAGAGTCTTGTGTCATTGAATAATTTTTTATGACTCCATAACTTGTCCTCAAGTTATGGATGTCCAAGAGTCACTTCATTAAAGAATAAATATGTAACCATAATTAAATCCATAAGTTATAAAATAAAGAAAAGGTAGTTCTTTTATTAGTTTAAAGTCTTCCATAACTTGTCCTCAAGTTATGGAACTTGAAGAGTTTTTGGATTAAAACTACTTTAAACACATAAGTTATGGAATTAATTAGTTTTGAATAGTTTCAAAACTTGCCCTCAAGTTTTGGAATTTGTAAAGTTTTCACTTATGAATACTTTAATTCCAAGTTAGCCCTTAGAATTTTAAAAGTTAAAATTCAACCCTTATACTTTATAATATTATAAGTTAATAATATATATATGTATAAGAGTAAAGTCAGTCTTACCGCTAGTACGCCTCATTCACGAAGCCGGTCTATAAGGTGGGTATAAGGTTGTTGCCTATAAAATGGCAACTTAATGGGTGTCCACTCTCACCCACCGCTTGCTTGACTGGTGGAGGGTCGTTAGCCGAACGGGTTTGACAGGACTAGAATTCTCCCTTCATTAAAAGTATTAATGAAAAATACTAAGTAACTAAACTCTTAATAATACCCAATCTTAGTTACTTAGGAAAAATGTGAATAAGGTGCTAATCCATGAAATTACACTTTACACTTTGTCTAAGTCGTTAGTGGAGCGTGTGTGGTTAACCGGCACACTAACTTGGACTTAACAAGGTAGGTAAAGGGTGACTTAATATTTATCATAGTATCGATGGAGCGTGTGTGGTTAACCGGCACATCGATTGAGGGGTAATTTATTAAGGGTACCAAGTGATTTGCATGGTTACTTCACACCTTGTTTTGTGATCCTCGGCATCCCAGTCACAAAACCTGAAGGGCACACTCGAGATTGAAACATGCCTTTGAAAAGTTCAATGAATCTCAAAGATCTAGGAGTTTCAAAACCAATTAAAACCTAATAATACATTTCGTTTATCTTGGTGGAAATTGGTGAATCGTCATTCACCTACCTTCAAATATTTTATAGCTTGGATTACGGCATACCTCTTCTAAGTTATAAAATAGTTTGTTGGGTCCTAGCCTTAATATTTCATATTGGGTGTTATATTAAGGACTTAAGATCAACTATCTTGAATATCTCCCAAAAGATGTCTGGTTTAGACACTTATGATCTTCCCAAATCTCTTGAAACAAGGTTTCCTAATGAAGATGATGTCCCATGGATATCATACTTCTTTCTCCTCCTCCAATTATTCTCCCTAACCCGCAAGTTCTTGAAAAGTTAAGGTCACTCAAGCCCTATTGGCAAGGCAAGGTCTAGGTGTGATCACATCTTGGAGATGTAGTCACATATTGACAAGCCGGGAGAGTTGGGTGTCAAAGTCTTGAGAAAGTTGGTGGTTCAATCACTTTCTAAGTCACATAGTGAGTTCCTTTGGGACACCTATGAAACAGACTATGACAAGACCCTTAATGATCTTATCTATTTGCTAAGATCAACTTCCTAAAACTTTATGGACATTGACAATGATGACATTGGATATCTAGTAAAGCATTCTCTTCCCAATGGAAAGGGATCGGCCATAGTCAACTCGGTTGACCAAATGGTAAAGAGAAAAGCTAAGTCTGTGATAGTCTCGGGTACCATTATCAAAGGGTCCATATGTTTATATTGCCAAAGGAAGGGGCATTGGTTGCGAAGCTGCCAAATTTACCTAAGGATGTTAAAGTCAATAAGTTTGACTCTACTTCAGGTAAATTCCACTATCTAACTCTGTTAAGTTTCTATTCTGAGATTCTTGATACATGATGTGACTGGGTCACATGGTGATGTTTTAAGAATGAAAGAAAAGTGAAGAAACTTAAAGAAAGAATATGCTGAATCTGATGGCGTAGATGGATTTCTATCGCATAGTTTGAAGATCGGATTCTTGAGCAACTTCTTAGGAGTTATGAGATATTGCTTAGGAATAGATAACAACAAGTTTTCATATGGATTGTAAGGATAAGTTTTTCCGCAAAGTTTTAAAATAAAAGAAAAATTTTTGATTTTATTTATTTTAAAATATCCTTACAATGGCTTTTGAGGAAAATTTGTTGCTTATATGATTCCATTAAGAGCAAGAGTGGAAATATGAAATTGATTCTTTCATTTGTGGTAATGTCTAGATTTACCAAATAAGGAAAGATTCTCATCACCCAAGTTTCAATTGGACTGGAACTTGGAATCATGCATGTTGTATAGCATGATGAATGAGAACTTTCAAGTTTTGGAAAATTAAGACTAATTACTCGGCCACATGGATGTGTGAGTCAAGTAAAGGACTAAGGGATCAAGTACACATTCTTGTGCACTGATTAAGTCCACCACAGAAGATTGATAAGACTATTCGTCATAGTTTACTAAAGCTCAGTAAATATGATTATACTTACAAGCTTAAGTGTAACTCTGAGACATTGGAAAAGGTTCCAATGTATGGCAGGGCGAATAAGAAGAATCAATTTAGGCAGAAGGATAAAAGTTTCTCAAATCTGAAAAGATGGGAGAGTACTTTAGTATCAGTTTTTGTGATCATCTTAATGATTAAGAAACCATAGCACAATTAGTTCTCTAAGGAAATCTTAGTGCATTCTTATGACTAAGAAGAGGGATCTTGAATTGTTGAAGTGGTTAAATCAAGAAGATGAGTCATACTTCGTTCCAATACAAGTCTTAGAGTCATACTCCAAGATTGTAATTTGAGTGACATGTCTCAAAAGAAGGTTAAAACACTTGTCAAATGTAAGAGTAAAAGTTTTTCTACTCTTGTACATTTGAAATTGGTAAGTTGTGATGTTTTGGATAAAAACAAAGACCAACTTAGGCCAATTGGGTAAAGTGTTTTTCTTGATTAGAATCCGCACTATCTCTTGGATGTTTGACAAGGGAGTCTTATATGTCAAGAGGACAGTGGGAGTCTTAAAGGTCTTGAAAGTCTCAAGAAATAATCAAGAATAAAACCTGAAGTTCTTCGCTAGCACACGACTTGAGGTTTATAACCTATCGTGTTGACATATCTGTGCCCATTCCAGTTAAAGTTGGCTTTGCATATGAGTTCTTAGAGTTCTCAGTTTGTTGCATAACAACTTGGAAGCAATGGCAGGCCCTTGAGCTGCCAGGTGGCAAGAAGTTAAGATTGAGTTTAATCCATATGGTTTTGGATTTGTCATTATCTTTGTCTTGTGATTATGGTTTGACAAATTCATATGGGTAGGAACTCATACACCATATAAATCTAAGTGTCATAAGGTTTCTCTCCGATTCATGAAAATGATGGTGAGGAAACACTTTCACTAAGTAGATTTTATCTAGATAGCAATTGTGATATTTGCATTCTCAAAGTCGTTAGTGGAGCGCGTGTGGTTAACCGGCACACTAACCTGGACTTGTGAGAAGTGGCAAAAAGGTCTAAACATTATGATTACGGCATCCCTCTTCATAATTGTTTAGATACACAAGTGTGCTATCTAAGGGAAGGTGTATGATTTTGATAAAGACTTATCAAAACAATCTAGTATCAGAAATCTGAACTTTGGTAAGAAAGTCAGCTGATTTCTGAGTACATGTCAAAGCTAGTGGGAGCATAAGTGTTATGCTAATAATCATCATGTTAGTGGGAGCATGATAATTATGATAAGTATTGCAAGTTAGCAATGTTAATTATAGAAAACAAAAATTTTAATTGGGAAAAAGTTGTTTTGCTATAATTAAGGGAGAGGAAATTATACTTCATATCAAATCTATAAGGTTTAGATCTGAGGTTTTAATCATTTAGTCAAGGATATATATGAATTTCATGTTGGAATGGCTCAACATAAGGAAATTCTGTATATGGGTCCATTATTTGCGTTCTAAAATTCGATTATGATTACGGCATCCCTTTTCATAATCTGAATTATGAGAACTTGGCAAATTGAAATGGAAATATTATAGCAAAAGACTGGTTTAGTCTTTATGTAAGACATCATGAATCGTGTCCCATATGCTTCGGATATAGGATCGATTACATGTGCTATAATCATCCGTTCTAAAATTTTCCAAATGCCTGGGGCATTAAGAAGGGAAAAGGTTTAGAACTGGATATGACTAAAAGGATTAAACAATTGTCGAGGACAATCTAAGGTTTACCAAAGATTGGTTGCTCAAGGACAGTTGGAAGTATAGTGATAATTCTGGAAGGACCATATTGACATAATCTGTAAGGAGGCAACTCTTGTTCAGAAGTGATAGTCAAAATGGAATCTGGAAATGTTTCAAAGTTAGAATTTTCACTTTGTGTAAGATTAAGGAAACTTAATGCAAGAAGGATGGTTCCAAGGAGTTGATCTCCTTTGGAATGATCTGTAATGTTTGTTGTCAAGTCTTTATGACTTTGTGCATAATCATTACAAGAGGATCAATGCACATAAGTTTAGAATCTGACAGATTCCAGTAAATGGCATGAATTTGGAATTCTTGCATTTGCAGTAAGGATTTGGGAGTGTGAAAAGAGAATCATTGAAGTTATGTTCAATGGATCTAGTTCACAAAGTAAAGATCATAGACAAACATAGTATGCATACTTAGTGTGTGGCATGACTAGTGTTTTGAAAAAAACATAGTGTACATGCTTGGAGCATGGGACAACTATTGTTTTAAATTCAAGAATAAAGTTGATAGCTGAAACAGTATACAATGAATAATGTGTAATCATATGGTGATAAATAAAAGGTGTTTATTTATGTTCAAAGAGTTGATACCATATTGGATTCAATTATTATTGTGTTTCACTTTGCATGTTTTGACTTCCCGAATAAACTGGGTTATTCTTTCGGAATGACTAAGTTATTCAAACTATCCACAGTCGGTCATATGTTGGAAGTAGATATGAATTAAGACTGTCATGATGGGTTGTAGAGGTCTAAGGTGTTGGACAAGGCTACAACAATCATGAGTGCTCATAAGTTCTGAGTATTGGATTCAACCCACGCTCATTGGAATCACTTCATGGATTTTATCACGAGTGATCATGAGACGATAATATCTTATATTCTTCAAACCTAGAGATATGAGTTGTTACTATGAGTTGATAGTACATTGATAGCACGAAAACGCATTTGGTAACTCGGTGCTATAAAACGTGCCTTTGTGTATGATTCAACAAGTAGTAGAACAAGCCATATGAGTCGAAGTTTATCCGTTCCTTTTACCTTCGGGATAAAAGCGATATCTGTGGGCCCCTCGATGATTTGATGATGACAAATGGAAGTGCTCGGCCGGGCCAGGACTGATTTGATTTGTTCAATTAGTCAGTTGTCATAAATCGGAAATCGGGAAACAACAAATGGACAGAGAGAATGATTATAATCCATGTCTCAGTCCATATGATATCTAGAATGGAGGAATATATGATCCCTTATCTAATGGACAAGTCACTGACAAAGGTCAGAGTTCATCTACAAGGTCAGAGTTCGACAGAAGCTTTTGAGAGCTACGATTGCCGGTTGGTTCCTGAAGTCATACGCAATAATAGTTTTAGACTTATCCAAGTGGGAGACTGTTGGATTAATGTCTAAGTCCATAACTATATTTGGTAAGACTTGACCCGACCCGGCATGGTCCATTTGGGTTGCATACCATCATGCACTTGAATGAGAGAAATAAGACACTTATGGTTATTAATATATTATAAGTTCTAGTATATTAATAATAAGAATAATAAGATTATTTAATTAGTATTGATCAAGAATTAATCTAGGATTAATTAAGTGATCAAAAGAAGACTAATTAAATATATGGGTTGATAGTGTAAATCATCCATACTTGTATAGTGGGCTAATGCTCCATGGATAATCAAGTTGGGCTAAAACCCATAGGATGGTCCATGGATGCTCCATGGTGTATTTGTACCCATGGATCCAAGGAAATGGAAAGCCATGACAATTAAGAGTTTACCCTAATTGTGTAACTATATAAGCATCTTATTATTGAGGAAAAATTGGCCACTAGAGATAGTGAAGAAAGGGCTAGCCGATTTTGGTGAGTGTAGAATTCTCTCAAGTCATTCTAAGTGTTTTGATGATTGTGATTCCATTTGAGGTGTCACACTTGGGGCACTAGGCACTCAAACTTCATGAAGACATTCTACACCAAAGAGGTATGTATTCTATCTTGCTATAGTCATTGTTATGTATGCTAGATTAGGATAATACCTTGGAAGTTCTTATTTGCATGTATAATAGAGAAAACATAGATCCAAGGTATTTAGGGTTGCATGTACACTTAGGAAGTGTTAGAATGCTCAAAACCCAACAGGTAGCGGTTGCGGGAATTGCGGGCTGTACAAGTCCCGGGCCGGTGTCATGGCGCATCCTCTTCTTCCATTCCCCCATGGGGACTTCATCGATATTAGCCATAGCGATAGCTAAATCGTCTTCAAACTCGAATTCGTGCTCGTATGTGGGTTCTTCTTCTTCCTCAGTCTCGTACTCGGCGTCTTCTTGAATTGGGTCTCCGATTGTCAAAGAGGCACTGGATGCTCCTGATTTGTTGCTCCTCTTCTTGCTAAAAACGGACTTGAGGTTTTTGAGTGGCGAGTTCTTTGAAGAAGTGGATTCTCCAACGGTTTTGCCTTTGCTCCTCCTTAGTGTGGATTCCAGGTCTTCAAGAGGAGGGACCAGAGGTGTATCAGATCCTCGAGTCATGTAACAACTGTAAACAAAACCAAAAACGCATAAAAAGAACAAAAATAAAATAAAAAATTAAAACTGTAAACAACGATGTACTCGCCGAGTTGGCACGAGTGTACTCGACGAGTTCAAGGCAAAACACAGAAAAAAATTTCTAGTTACTTTAAAAACGGATTTTTATTAAAACTTATACTACTTAATAAATTACCTTTTAATTAACTTTGTGTAAGATAAATCCCACACAAAGGATCGATTAAATTAGAATTTAACGTTAATTTTAGAACCGTTACCCGGCAACGGCGCCAAAAACTTGATGTGTGCAAACTCACTTAGTTTTAAACCTACTTTCAATTATAAAATTAACACACAAAGGCAGTGGACCTATCAATTGTGGTATAGTTAAATAAGTAGGGTATCGAACACAAGGAACGGTAAATTAAAACTAAAAACTAATTCTATCTAAATTAATTAATAAGTAGGGGGTTTTCTCTAGTTTTACAAGACTAGAAACTTACTAACTATGACTTAAACTAGAAAAACAAAGAATTAAATAGATTCAATAATGGGAAGGAACTTCTGTTTAGTTCAACTCAATTGATCCTATGGTTTATTTCAAGGTAATGGTGCAATGGATTAACTCTTTTGCTGGTTACCGATTCAAGTGATTAGATTCGCGTTCACTACACTAATCCTTAGCAAATAAACTAACTTAAACAGTGATCAGTTGTCTAATTTAATTAAATTCAGTAGATTAATTATTCGGGTTAATTTAGACTTGCAATAGTTAACTAATTTGGTCCTTTAATTAACTTCTTGTTGATGGTCATCACACATGCTCATACATGAATTCACTCAATTTTCTTATTAATTCTAGTTTCGTATTCATTAATCCTAGACATATGACAAAGTGGTCACATAGCATATGAGGTTGATAATCAAAAGATGTTCATGCTATTCAATTACCTTCCTATTAACAGAAAATTAATTATCATTCACACACAAGGTTCTTTGGCAAGATAAAATAACAAAAATCACCAACTTTAAATTAATCCTACCAATAATCAAACCATAGTATCAATTTTGTATCTCCAAACAGAAGTTTAAGAGTTTTAGCTAATGATTGAAGTGAATAACAACAAACAAATAGATTCTAATTGTTTAACCATAATGAAAAATAAAAGATTAAGTAGAATGATGAAATTTGTCTCAAATCTCCTTCGGAATTGGATTCTAGCTTGTATCTTCGTCCTCTAGGGTTTTTATGACTCTTGAATCGCAGCTAACCTCTCCAGAATGGTTCCAGAATTCTCCCTCATCGTTATGAGAAGTTATCTTTATATATGCGAAACGACTCGTCGAGTCCATCTCTCAATCCCCGTATGTGATAAGTCTCTGGGTCTCCGAGTCTTTATCTTCTCGAATATTCTCTTGGACTCCCCGAGTAGTCGACCCTACTCGCCGAGTAGGTGTTGTTTTTAGTCTTTTTCCTCTTTGTTCCATTCTCGAGCTCTCAACCGCTTCTCCTGCTTCCTTTTGCTTCCGAGCTTCACTTTTGGACTGAAAACATAATTCAAACACATTTAAGTACCTTTTGTCCATGAAATGCAATAATTTAGCTAATAAATGAATAAAAATCTACACTTAATATGAACTAAATATGCACATATCAAAATACCCCACACTTGACTTTTACTTGCCCCCAAGCAAAACTGAATTTTAACACATTAGAATCACATATGACAACTCCAATCTAACCCAACCATTATGCCAAGACTGCAATGCGTACATTTGTGTCTAAATTTTTCCAAATAACCCCCATACTCCAAATACTCACAATCCTCATAAACATTCGCCCACTCACCCTGAACTATGCTCATTTTATGCATCCCTCTGAATCCATCCGCAGAAAACCTCTTACCCTCAAGGTATTTTTAGTTGAGCAACCCAAGCATACATAATCTAGAATTACAGGAGCTCTTTTGAATTCTTCACTTCCTTGATAATTTGATCTTTGATTTCTTTGAATTCACCACCTTTATTGTTTGATTTTCGGTATCTTCAACTTTTTGAATTTCTTGGAATTTTGATCTTTTGATCTTCACTTTATTTGCTCCAAAATTCTTCAAACTTTTCTTGCAATTCTCTCTTTTTTTTTACAAGTACCACTCTTTTTTCACTCAAAACCCTACATGCTTAAGCAGGGGCGCTCAACTTCATCCTTTATTGGCTAACGATAATAATTTTCCTGCATACATTTCATGTTTAAGCTGCTAAACATATTGCATCCCTCAGGCTGAGCGAGGTCGTGTTTTTGTCCCATGATTTCACTGGAATAAGGAAGCCACAAATGCATTAGAACGTATATAGGCTCAACTAAACATTTGGGTTTTCATGCAATTATCAACACAATTCTAACATGGAATCCTAATTTGCTTTTACCACAATTTTCTAAATTAAGTCCTAAGTAATATTTTTGGTATGCTATTTTTAAATTAGCCTAAATTAAGATTCTAAATTTTCTAATATGTGACCAACCCCCTACCCCACACTTATTTTATGCAATGCCCTCATTGCATATTATACAATAAAAATGCAAATATAGAGGGAATTGGAACAAACTCCCCTGGGGTAGCAGTCGATAGGTTGATAACTCTTTTTTTTTCAGCTCCAACTTCAATTGACTTTAGCCATGGAAACAACTCATCCAAGTCTTGGACATCAAATCACATGTGGCAGCTCCAAATAGGCAGGGAAAACAGTGTAAGATCTTGAAGAATCGATATGGAGGAATAAATGGTCAAGTGGTACACTCAGCAGCATCAAATCAGCAGTCCTCTTGGTATAAAAATGAATGACTCGTCGAGTCATATATGCGACTCGTCGAGTATAGTCGCGAATAGGTTCGAATACGCGAGAATACTAGGCGACTCATGGAGTCAGTTAGGTGCACTCAGCGAGTAGACCGCTGGGTGAAAAAATCGCATTCTGCATTTGTTCCAGCTTCTGATAAAATCTTCAAAACTTCTCACAAATTCTAGACTCATTCGCTCATGTCCCTAGGGACCGGACTCGACACCTTAACTCTAGACTTCGCCCTTTCTTGACTTGTTTCCACTCTTTATAACTCTTATATTTTTCCTTCCTCTATCAAACTCTAGACCCTTCTATGCAAGCATTCTAACCCAAAATCGTCATCAAATTACACGCACCGTGGGTCATCAACCCAAACGAGTTGGCTAGCCGGGTGACAAACATACCACCATTAATTTTTGATGTCTTGCGATCCTTGACCGCACCCTCCGCCAAATAGGAAGCCAAACACCACGGAATGTTGCAAAAAGTGGCTGGTGTGATAATGCTCCATAGATAAAAGACATCAAGGTTAGAAACCTTGCATCATCCTTTCCTTGGTTGATGGTAGTGGAGATAAGGCGGTGAATGAGACGGTGTGTGGGCAACCGAATACTTCCTTCTTGGGCCGACTTTGGAATGTACAACTTGTTGGCGATCGTGTTCCACCATCCTGTGCTCGTAACACCATCGGGGAACACCTTGTGAGAATGTTCCATAAAGGCGCGAAAAATAGCTATCGAGACCAATGGGCGGTCATAGATTCCCAGCCGACAAGCAAGATCAATAACTGAGCACTGATGAAACTCGCCCCCAAGGCAAAAACTGAAACTTGCCGGGTGATAGAAATCGTCACCTCCACGGAAAGATACCGTAGAGAAGAATTCCCAGCAAAGTTCCTAGTACACCGACTCTTGAATTCTAAAGACCCGACTCCACCCATCGTAAACCATCGTTTCCCCTCCGAATGTAAATTCCTTCACAATATAAGATGCTAACTCCTCCTCATACCGGACATTCTCTAACCAATCCCAATCAACTTTGTTTGGCACGTAGATCTCCTTCTTTCTAACTTGAGCTAATTTCTTCTTCCATCTCGTCATGGTTGAAGCTGATTCGATTTGAGGAAAATTAAACCAAGGAAAATCTCCTTGGCGTCCACCGGGACTTTGACACCTGTGAAACATTGTCCCTGCAAAACAAAGAACACAAAACCCAGAAAACACAGAAAATCATCAGAATAGATCACGCCTGAGTCCCCGACTGGACTCGTCGAGTCGCAAGAACTGCGCGAGTCAGTCGGTGAGTCGGTCAAAATCCGACCATGAAAACTCAAAATTACTTCAAGGGTTTTGTCCAAGGATGTTCCTAAGATGTATTAAAGGAGAAATGACCATCCAAAACAACATAATTGATGTAAAATCAAAACCCTAGAAATTCACTATACTTCAAAATCGGGTATTATATGAAATTGGCAAGCTAGATCATCTAAAAATCATGCCTTTAACAGAAATTAGGAAGATATTCAGTACCTTTTGTGATGGAAACTGAAAAACATGAAGAAATTTTGAAGATGTTGATGAATGCTTGAGAGAGTAAGAATGGAGGCGCACGACGAGTGAAGGAGAAAAAATGATTTCATTAGGGTTAAAACCCTAGTTACCGGTTGTAAAAATAATTTTAAATTTTTTTTTCTGTAAATAAAACCGACTCATCGAGTCAGGGTTAGACTCGACGAGTCTGGTCGCGATTTTTAAACTCATCTGGAATCTGAATCGACTCGTCGAGTCATGGTCAGACTCGGCGAGTCTCTTGCAAACAATTCAAAAAATTAAATCATTTTGCCATTAAAAATTTCTTTCACCCCACACTTAGTCCATACGCACTCTCAATCAAACATGTCTGACGAATTGGAAGATTAAAATCCTAAAAACGAAAAAAAAAAATCAAACAAAACTAAAAAGATAAAAGAAAGCAAACTCTAAATAACGGGTTGCCTCCCGCCAAGCGCTTCTTTTTAAGGAGTCGTTAGTTGGACTCCTTCCCATCTACGTCTCGTCATCTTCCAGCATCGGGTACGCACGCCTAATCTTTTGTGGTTTGTACTTTGTCTTGTAAGCGTGAATCTTATTTTTGTATGCCCGTCTCAAGTCTTCTTTCTTCTTTCTCATAGTATCATCCTCAGCTGCTTGAAATTCCCTTCTCCTCTTTTTCTTTTTCACCCCATTCTTTTGCACCTTTTCTTGCACCTCGTTTTCCTCAAACTTAATTACTTCATATTTTGTGAAAGTTCGTGCTCTAGGTTTGGTAATGAATGGTTGATCAGCCTCAACTCTCCTATCCCTTGCCTTCTCCTCTTTTTCGATGCTTACCTCATCTTCAAGCAGAATTGCATCAAGACATGCTATATGAACGTGTTGAACTTCAGTATCCATTTTTCCTTTTGTTGTTTGTTCTTCTAAGGAATAAGGAAAAACATCCATGTCCAGCACATGCACAGAACTAACAACAAGCAGATCTAAGTCGTCCAGGTTTTTGGTAATTTCGACTGGACTCGTCGAGTCTAGGAAAGTGACTCGGCGAGTCGGATCGCGTTTCACCATTTCCACTGTGTTTTCCGAGTCGACTCCTTTCAGCAGCTTTTCTATCTCCTCCAAGTCTATGTCAAAATCTCCGTTACCTCCAGAAGGTAGCAAAAACTTTCTTGGATCATTTTCTTGCAAAAGTGCAAGTTCTTTTTGTAGTATCTTATCATCCAAATCGATAAATGAGATCTCTTCTTTTCCTTCCTCTTCTTGCATGATCTCTGGTAAAGCTCTAAATATTGCCGACTCGTCTCCTACCCTTAACGTTAGTGTAGACTCACATACATCAATTAAAGCACATACGGTGCTTAAAAATGACCTCCCCAAAATAATCGGAATTTCGGGGTCTTCTTCAATATCAAGCACCACAAAGTCTACTGGAAAGATGAACTTATCGACTTTAATGAGAAGATCCTCGCAAACGCCTCTTGGATGAATTGTTGTCTTGTCTGCCAAATTGATCTTCATATTTACCGGCCTTGGCTCCGGTAAATTCAACTTCTTGAAGAAAGAGAAAGCCATCAGGTTGATGCTTGCACCCGAGTCGGTCAACGCTTGAGCGATAAGTGCATTTCCAAATTGGCACGGAATTATGATACTCCCCGGATCGCCCTTCTTTTCGGGTAACTCACTCAATATTATTTCCGCGACTTCAGCTAAATCTTTCCTAGCAACAAAGAGACCCTTTAGCAAGTTAAAATACTTGGGCGTTTGAAGCATCGTTTCTACAAATTGCATGTTGACTTGTAGGGCTCTAACATGCTCCATAAAAGCTCTATAAGCTTCAACTTTTTCAACAGGCATGGCTCTGATTGGGAATGGTAAAGGGGGATTATATGGCTTTAAGGGAATGACCGTTTTGTCATTAGCGCATGGACTCGTCGAGTCCATTAGAGGGACTCGGCGAGTCTGGTCGGGTTTAGTTGGAGCTGACTCTTCTACTTTTTCTGTCTTCCTATTGGAGATCCTATGTGCATGTGCGAAAATTTCTTCATAGCTGGAAGTCACAATACTCACATTCTCCATTCTTGGATTATTTTCGGTGTTACTTGGAAGTTGACCCGGTTTTCTTTCGTTCACTTGATGTGCAAGTTGTCCCAGCTGTTTCTCAATGTTGAGAATGGATGCCTGCTGATTCCTTATCATATTTCTGGTCTCGTGTATTGCAGCATGGTGATCATTGTGTCTCTTTTCGGACGCGGCTTTGAATCTAGTGTACAATTCTTCAAAATCGGCTTTCTTTTCCATTACCGGTTCTTCCTTTTGATAAAATTCCCTCTCCTTCTGCTTGTATTTCTCCTCCTTAGCCTTCTTGTATTCTTCGTATGGGAGCCATTCCTTCTTCGGTTTCTGCCAATTCTCGTCGTATCGATCGCCACTTGATTAGAACACTTGAGCCTTCTTGTTTCCATTTTCATCCAAATCATAATCCTTTGTGAGATGGGGCCCTCTACAATTCCCACATCCAACTCAAATAGCATGGATTGTTTGATCCATTTTTGTCATCCTTCTATCTAGACTATCGAGCTTAGCTATCACCGCCGCCATGCTATCATTTGCCGAGTTCACTACCCCCCGACTTACTTCATTTCTTGGATTGTGGTATTCTCTAGAATGCTTAGAGAATTCTTCAATTAACTCCTTGATTACCGGGGGCACCTTCTTCGTGAGCGGGCCTTGTGAATCGAGCAATTGCCTTGTGGTGACATTGACTCCATCATAGAAAATGGAGACCACTTGTTGGCTATTGAGGTCATGGTGTGGGCAATTTCTAAGAAGACCTTTGTACCTTTCCCAAGCTTCATAAAGAGATTCCCTAGGTTGTTGCTCGAAGTTGGCGATGCCTTTCTTCAACTTAGCTATTTTGGAAGGCGGGCAAAAGTGGTCTATGAATTCTTCTTTCATCTTGGCCCATGTGGTGAGCGATCCGGGAGGAAGTGACTTAAGCCAATCCTTTGCAGCACCCTTGAACGTGACAGGAAGCATGCGAAGTAGTTGGGTCTCGCAAGGCACATTTGGTACATAGAAGTATTCAGCCACATCATTTACTTCATCCAAGTGCTTGTAGGCATCTTCGTGGTCTTTCCCATAAAAAGGAATCTCCTTGAGTTGAGCGAGAATATGGCCCTTTAGCTCGAAAGTAGCGGTTGCGGGAATTGCGGGCTGTACAAGTCCCGGGCCGGTGTCATCGCGCATCCTCTTCTTCCATTCCCCCATGGGGACTTCATCGATATTAGCTATAGCGATAGCTAAATCGTCTTCAAACTCGGATTCGTGCTCGTATGTGGGTTCTTCTTCTTCCTCGGTCTCGTACTCGGTGTCTTCTTGAATTGGGTCTCCGATTGTCAAAGAGGCACTGGATGCTCCTGATTTGCTACTCCTCTTCTTGCTGAAAACGGACTTGAGGTTTTTGAGTGGCGAGTTCTTTGAAGAAGTGGATTCTCCAACGGTTTTGCCTTTGCTCCTCCTTAGTGTGGATTACGGGTCTTCAAGAGGAGGGACCAGAGGTGTATCAGATCCTCGAGTCATGTAACAACTGTAAACAAAACAAAAAACGCATAAAAAGAACAAAAATAAAATAAAAAATTAAAACTGTAAACAGCGATGTACTCGCCGAGTTGGCACGAGTGCACTCGACGAGTTCATGGCAAAACACAGAAAAAAAAATTCTAGTTACTTTAAAAATGGATTTTTATTAAAACTTATACTACTTAATAAATTACCTTTTAATTAACTTTGTGTAAGATAAATCCCACACAAAGGATCGATTAAATTAGAATTTGACGTTAATTTTAGAACCGTTCCCCGGCAACGGCGCCAAAAACTTGATGTGTGCAAACTCACTTAGTTTTAAACCTACTTTTAATTATAAAATAAACACACAAAGGCAGTGGACCTATCAATTGTGGTATTGTTAAATAAGTAGGGTATCGAACACAAGGAACGGAAATTAAAACTAAAAACTAATTCTATCTAAATTAATTAATAAGTAAGGAGTTTTCTCTAGTTTTACAAGACCACAAACTTACTAACTATGACTTAAACTAGAAAAACAAAGAATTAACAAGATTCAATGATGGGAAGGAACTTCTGTTTAGTTCAACTCCATTGATCCTATGGTTGATTTCAAGGTAATGGTGCAATGGATTAACTCTTTTGTTGGTTACCGATTCAAGTGATTAGATTCGTGTTCACTACACTAATCCTTAGCAAATAAACTAACTTAAGCAGTGATCAGTTGTCTAATTTAATTAAATTCACTAGATTAATTATTCGGGTTAATTTAGACTTGCAATAGTTAACTAATTTTGTCCTTTAATTAACTTCTTGTTGATGATCATCACACAAGCTCACACATGAATTTACTCAATTTTCTTATTAATTCTAGTTTCATATTCATTAATCCTAGACATATGACAAAGTGGTCACATAGCATATGAGGTTGATAATCAAAAGATGTTCATGCTATTCAATTACCTTCCTATTAACAGAAAATTAATTATCATTCACACACAAGGTTCTTTAGCAAGTTAAAATAACAAAAATCACCAACTTTAAATTAATCCTACCAATAATCTAACCATAGTATAAATTTTGTATCCCCAAACAGAAGTTTAAGAGTTTTAGCTCATGATTGAAGTAAATAACAACAAACAAACAGATTCTAATTATTTAACCATAATGAAAAACACAAGATTAAGTAGAATGATGAAATTTGCCTCAAATCTCCTTCGGAATTGGATTCTAGCTTGTATCTTCGTCCTCTAGGGTTTTTCTGACTCTTCAATCGCAGCTAACCTCTCCAAAATGGTTCCAGAATTCTCCCGCATCGTTCTGAGAAGTTATCTTTATATATGCGAAACGACTCGTCGAGTCAGGTGCCGACTCGTCGAGTCCATCTCTCAATCCCCGTATGTGATAAGTCTCTGGGTCTTCGAGTCTTTATCTTCTCGAATATTTTCTTGGACTCGCCGAGTAGGTGTTGTTTTTAGTGTTTTTCTTCTTTGTTCCATTCTCGAGCTGTCAACCGCTTCTCCTGCTTCCTTTTGCTTCCGAGCTTAACTATTGGACTGAAAACATAATTCAAACAATTTTAAGTACCTTTTGTCCATGAAATGTAATAATTTAGCTTATAAATGAATAAAAATCTACACCTAATATGAACTAAATATGCACATATCAGTTGGCTAGGAAGGCGTGGTACTCCTTGCGGAGATACTTTTGGGCCTTGACATGCGAAATGATCTGAAAGTTTGAGCTAGGCTTGGCGCCATAGACGACGAGAGTTTCACCACTTGGCATATTAAGGCGAATGACCTTTTCGTGACATAGGATTTCAGCATGGTGAGGGCACAACCAATCCATGTCAATGATGACATCAAAACTTTTTATGGTGACTGGCATAAGGTCGATTTGGAAAGAGTGATTGTTTAAGGTGAGGTTACACCCGATATAAATGTCGTTAGTGTTCTCTGTTTTTCTGTTAGCCATTTCTATGGTGAATGTGTCTTTTAGTGTTTGTGGTTTTTGTTTAAGCAAGCGTTTAAATTGATGGCTCACGAAGCTTTTCTCCGCGTCACTATCGAAAAGAATGCATGTGTATGTATATTTGAGGAGAAACGTACCGGTGACCACAGTTGGGTCTGCAACTGCTACCTCATGACCTATCGCTAGAACTCTGCCCACTTCACCAAGGTTGGGTTTTCTTACCTTTGGGCAGTTCCGCTTGAAGTGTCCTGCCTCTCCACAACCATAGTAGGTTCGACTTGCTCCGGCGTAGGTAGCTTGTGCGTTTTGTTGGACTGGAGCTTTACAAAATCAAGCGATGTGCCCCTTTTTGTTACAGCTGGTGCAATGCATTTCATGGTAAGCGCCATTGTGGTGAAAGTTGCAGTTGTTGCACATTGGTAGGTTCTCGGCGTATTACCTTATCGGAGTTGGGTTGGCAATGGTTGTAGCGGCGTTCACAGCAACCACTTGTTGCTTCTTGGTAGGGTCTTGAGGTGATTGACCCTTCTTCTTGTTCCAGAACTTCCTTTTGTTGTTTCCCTCTTTAGCTTGCTCGGAGGTGGTTGTCACAGTGCCATGGCTGGCTTTATGGTCGATGAGTTGTTGTGCCAGTTCTTTGGCACTGTTAAAGGTAGTCGGCTTTGAGGCCAATACGTTCCCTTGAAGTTGGGAAGATAGTCCCCATATGTATCTTTCCACCTTGTTGCTTTCCGACGGAACCATCCCTGGACACAGTATGGCTAGATCACTAAACCTTGAGGTATAAGACAGGATGTCAGAGCCTTTCATTTTGAGACCCCAAAGTTCCTCTTCTAACTTTTGTATCTCGCCCCTTGGGCAGTAATCCTTCATCAACATGGTTTTCAGGTCTTCCCATGTTATCGAGTTAGCCACCGGAAGTGTCAGTGTCTTGACGTAGCCGTTCAACCAGGTGAGTACCCTTTCAGAGGATGTGCATGCTGCAAACTTGACCTTGTTTGCTTCAGGGCATGCACATATTTCAAAGACATATTCTGTTTTCTCAATCCATTGAAGAAATGCTATGACACCTCCGCTCCCATTGAAAGTTTTGGGTTTCGCATTAGTAAAGTCTTTGTAGGTACACTCTCTCGAGCGTCCCTGACTGTCCCCGTTGTTAGAATTTATGGCACCATTACACGCACCACCCGCATTATTGGTGCTAATCTGGGACATTGCGGTTGCTACTGTGGCTGTTACGGCAGCTTGGAACATTACTGGGTCAAACTGAGGGGGTGGTAGAGGTGGTGGTGGCGGTGGAGCAGCTCTGCGACGCCGCCACGTCTAGAATTTCTATGAGGTGGCATTTTCTGCCATAACAAGAATGAAAAGACAATAAGTCTTTGACAGCGCTCAAAAGTCGAGATTTAAGCTAAACATTATTCGTTCTTTATGTGCATCATGATTCCGACTTGTAAAGATATTGTATGAATCCATTCATACTATAGGTCTATAGATAATAACATATAGGCTTTATGAATGCTGATAGATTTGATTCACCTGAAATGTCTGTGATAGAATCCATACCGGGCCCATCTATCAATTGTTTGATGTATAATATTTACATATAATTATGATTAAATAAACTTTCGAATCTAATGGATCTTCCCTGGGCCCACAACCAAACAAGAAATAGGATCCAAGGTGGAACCACCATTTCTAGGTCGACATATTCTTAATTATATATAATTTGACTTATAAATCAAACAATCATAAATCTGACACTAGTAAATTTAGTCTGAAAACAATTCTTCTCATGAACTTGATGTAATAAAGCAAATAGCATGTCAATTTCATAGATATAACTTAGTATACAATATTGGTGAAAATTTGAGCCTTCAAGGGTCTATGATACATCAATGTATGGAAATTTTTTGACCGCCTAACAGATCCCAGAAGTGTAAATACTTAAATCACCTGATCGGACATAACATACTAGAAAATAATAGTAACATTTATCCGTAAAACTAGATTAAGCTGAAGTGAGCAGTGCAAATACTACTTGCAGTGGTTGAACCTCTACTGATCACGAAATGAAGACACGAAGTTCCTCATTTCGGTTCAAGATTCAGCTGCCTGGCGTTTTGCGTCTGCCAGACGTCCTTCTAGAGCAGCTCAGTGTTCTCGGAGTTCTTGTACTTCAGCTTGGGTCGCGGTCATCTCCCGTCGAAGAAGCTCGGTGCGGTCTCGAGTTCAATCGTGGTCATCATCCAACCATCGAATACGAACGGAGTTGACTTGGCTGGTGGCACCAACTTCCATGAGATGTCGGGTGTGTACCCTAGTTTGCTCCTCGTGGCATGCGACACGGTGAACCACGATAGGAAGGGATCTATCAGCTGACCCTCCTTGGCTGAGGTCATAAAAACCTCGTTCTATACCATAGGGAGGTCGTTGACCTTGCTCTGCTCCATCGATGTATAGTTTTGGCCCATTGGGGTGTCGGGTCTTGGAAGTGTTGCAGAGGGATAGGGGCAGGGTGTGAGTTGTAAACCTCGGGTTCTGAGTCGGTTCCATCTGAGTCTTCTTTCTCTTCACCGTCTACGGATTCTTCCTCTTCCATGGGTTCCTCATCCTCTATGGGTTCCTCTTCAGAATCTTCCTTTGGGTCTTCCAGAATCCAATCGGCATTCCCTTGGTTGGGGAAGTAGGGATCACCCGACAAGTGAAATTCTGCCATCGCGCCTGTACGAGAATAGGGATAAGATAAATATCGCGAGAAATTTTGGTATAAGCAATTAGTTATTTTAAATATATAATGTGATTATTTATGTTAAAATACTCATATTGTATTTTTATGTTTGATTCTCAAGTTTGCTGGTAAGTTGAAGACTTGTTGTTCATCATTATTCTTCATCGGCATATGTTGGTTATACCTTGGCTAAATATAGTTCATCAGGCTATATTTATCCAAGATATGACTTCATACCCTGAAGCTAGATCATGGTCGCCAACTTGTCTCGATACTTTTATGTTATTGACATTTTGATACTGGATTAATGGGTGCGATTGTACGAATACTTTTATAAAAATACAAATTTTTATTTTTAACGTATTTTTGAAAAGTTACATAAGAGGAGTTTTATCCCGTTGCATTTATAGTGTGTATATCTTACGTGGTTCGATATACTTAGTTCACTATAAACAATGCTCTGATATCAATCTGTTACACCCCCAAACCGGAACGACGGAAACGTTCGGGGGCGGAGGACGTCATGCTCAGTATCATAACTGATGGGGTTTGGCCATATGAACATTCCTATGTGCACATGCAAACCATAATGCTTGGATCTAGGTTTCTCTAATTAAACATGCTTTGAATCCAAGACTTCTAATGACTAATTAGGTATAAGAACAATACAAGATCAGATCTAGAAGTTTACCTTTGAATCTCTTGTTTTGATCTTGTTGTCTTGGAGCTCTAGAGTCACAATTGTCACTCCTCTAATGGCTTACAAACACCAACTAGCAAGGAGGATGATTCGAGAGAGAGGAGAAGGATTAGAAATCGGCCAGGGTTTCTTTTCTTTAGACGAGATGCCGATTTCCCTTGCCCTAGGGGTCTATTTATACTTGTAAGGCTCCTAGGGTTTCACCCTTAAACCCGAGTTGGATAATCTTTCCTTAAAGAAATCCAAATCCTTTCCAAAGATAAGCCTTGGATGAATTTGAGGCTATCCCAAGCCCTAGAATCATCCAACCCTTATCCCTTAAGGATTTACAGCCCAAAGTGCAACTATCAAACAATTGACAGTTTATACCGTCTTATTTAATTAATCTCTTTAAGTCACCAAATTAATACTAATTAATCTATGACTTATATTAATCAACTAACAATATTATTATTCATTATATTACTCTCATAATATATCAATAATATTTATTCTCTCATAATAAATCATCCTGTCAAGTTGCTATGGTGAAGGCAACCCAAAAGGACCATGCACAATCGGGTCAAATACTTGCCTAATATAGTTGCAGCCTTAGACACTATTCCAACAGTCTCCCACTTGGATAAGTCTAGTAACTATATGCACAACTACAATTCGATTTGCAATCGTAGCTCTCAAAGACGTTGTCAAACTCTGATCTAATCAATCTTGTCCTTTAGATAAGGGATCGTACAGTCCTCTGTTAGATATCATACTGACAATTCTATGGAATGATTAGTCAAGCATTTAGGTTTCTCGATCTCTGATTTATTCGACATAGAACATAATCGAATACATCAATTCAGCTCTGACCGGGCCCGACACATAAGTCAAATCAAATCATTGAGTGGTCGAGATATCGCTTTTACCTTCTTAGGATAAAAGTTACAGATAAACTTCGACTTATATGCATTTACTTATTCATTAATCAACTATACACAACAATGCATTTTATAACATCGAGTTACCAATGCGTTTTCGCATTATCAATGTACAATCAATTAACAAATAACAAACCATATATCTAGGTTTTAAGACTATATGATATTATCGTCTTGTGATCACCCTTTTTGTCGTATTCCATAAGGTGATTCCAACAAGCACGGGTTTGTTCCAATGCTCAAAACCAGTTCATAAGCACTCATGAACGTCGCAACAATCTTTTGCCATGTCTAATACCATTTAGACAATCTACGCACCAATTCACGACAATCTTCATTCATATCTACTTCCAACATATGAACGATTATGGAAAATTTGAATAATTCGATTATTCTTAATAAACTTAATTATTCTGGAAGTCAAAACATGTAAAATGAAACAATAGTTAAACAATTAACATAAGACAGTAACATTACTCATAAATAAAAGTCCAATATTTAATCATCAAATGTTAATTACATTTATCTATTACACGTTTCTAATACTACCTAATCTATGCTAATATCATCCTTCAGCCCAATGCTCCTAGCATGCTGCAAGTGCTTTACCCTACTCAGTCCCTTCGTAAGCGGATCTGTTGGGTTATCTTCTGATGATATCCTCTTCACTACGAGTTGTCCTTCTTCTACATGATGTCTAATAAAGTGGTATTTTCTGTCGATGTGTCGTGATCTACCATGATCTCTCGGTTCCTTGTGTTGGATTAATGTCTAAGTCCATAACTATATTTGGTAAGACTTGACCCGACCCGGCATGGTCCATTTGGGTTGCATACCATCATGCACTTGAATGAGAGAAATAAGACACTTATGGTTATTAATATATTATAAGTTCTAGTATATTAATAATAAGAATAATAAGATTATTCAATTAGTATTGATCAAGAATTAATCTAGGATTAATTAAGTGATCAAAAGAAGACTAATTAAATATATCGGTTGATTGTGTAAATCATCCATACTTGTATAGTGGGCTAATGCTCCATGGATAATCAAGTTGGGCTAAACCCATAGGATGGTCCATGGATGCTCCATGGTGTATTTGTACCCATGGATCCAAGGAAATGGAAAGCCATGACAATTAAGAGTGTACCCTAATTGTGTAACTATATAAGCATCTTATTATTGAGGAAAAATCGGCCACTAGTAGATTCAAGAAAGGGCTAGCCGATTTTGGTGAGTGTAGAATTCTCTCAAGTCATTCTAAGTGTTTTGATGATTGTGATTCCATTTGAGGTGTCACACTTGGGGCACTAAGCACTCAAGCTTCATGAAGACTTTCTACATCAAGAGGTATGTATTCTATCTTGTTACATTATTGTTTTGTATGCTAGATTAGGATAATACCTTGGAAGTTCTTATTTGCATGTACACTAGAGAAAACATAGATCCAAGGTATTTAGGGTTGCATGTACACTTAGGAGTGTTAGAATGCACAAAACCCAACAGTGGTATCAGAGCCACGGGTTGTTTTCTGTTATACTGATGCAAATATTTTATTTTCAAAGTTGAAAAAAAAGGGGAAAAAAAAGCATGAAGTTTGTCAAATTTTAAAATAATTACTTGTTCTTGTGAAAAACTAATTATTTGTAAAATTTGAATAATTTGCTTTATGAGTTGAATTAGGTCAAATTTAATAAAAGATAAAATAATATGATTATTTTATTAGTTTTAAAAGTTTGATCTAAAAAGTTTTATTTTTTTGAAACCTCCATAAGTTATGGATTTGGAAAGGGTTTAAAAAAAAAATTGATTCAAAGTTTTTTTGGAGTTACAAAATTTGGTGTTAATGTTTTAAAGGATTCCATAACTTAAGAATAAGTTATGGATCACCAAAAGTTTTTTGTGTTACCTTGTTTTATGAGTGAATTTAGATTAATGAATAAAATTATGTGATAGTTGGTTTTAATCCAAATTAATCTAAGAATTGATTCTAAAATGTGTTTTTGTAACTTGTCCTCAAGTTATATGAAAAGTCACATTTAAGAATCATAAAACTCATAAAAATTGGCAAAGGTTACAAAAATGAAGAGTCTAGTTCTAATTAAATGGTTTTATGACTCCATAACTTGTCCTCAAGTTATGGAGGACCAAGAGTCCCTTCATTTAATAAAATAAAATAAAATAAAAAAAAAGGTGTAACCTTAATTAATTCCATAAGTTATAAAATAAAGAAAAGTTAATTCTTTTATTAGTTTAAAGTCTTCCATAACTTGTCCTCAAGTTATGGAACTTGAAGAGTTTTTGGATTAAAACTACTTTAAACACATAAGTTATGGAATTAATTAGTTTTGAAAAGTTTCAAAACTTGCCCTCAAGTTTTGGAATTTGTAAAGTTTTCACTTATGAATACTTTAATTCCAAGTTAGCCCTTAGAATTTTAAAAGTTAAAATTCAGCCCTTATACTTTATAATATTATAAGTTAATAATATATATATGTATAAGAGTAAAGTCAGTCTTACCGCTAGTACGCCTCATTCACGAAGCCGGTCTATAAGGTGGGTATAAGGTTGTTGCCTATAAAATGGCAACTTAATGGGTGTCCACTCTCACCCACCGCTTGCTTGACTGGTGGAGGGTCGTTAGCCGAACGGGTTTGACAGGACTAGAATTCTCCCTTCATTAAAAGTATTAATGAAAAATACTAAGTAACTAAACTCTTAATAATACCCAATCTTAGTTACTTAGGAAAAATGTGAATAAGCTGCTAATCCATGAAATTACACTTTACACTTTGTCAAAGTCGTTAGTGGAGCGTGTGTGGTTAACCGGCACACTAACTTGGACTTAACAAGGTAGGTAAAGGGTGACTTAATATTTATCATAGTATCGATGGAGCGTGTGTGGTTAACCGGCACATCGATTGAGGGGTAATTTATTAAGGGTACCAAGTGATTTGCATGGTTACTTCACACCTTGTTTTGTGATCCTCGGCATCCCAGTCACAAAACCTGAAGGGCACACTCGAGATTGAAACACGCCTTTGAACAGTTCAATGAATCTCAAAGATCTAGGAGTTTCAAAACCAATTAAAACCTAATAATACATTTCGTTTATCTTGGTGGAAATTGGTGAATCGTCATTCACCTACCTTCAAATATTTTATAGCTTGGATTACGGCATACCTCTTCTAAGTTATAAAATAGTTTGTTGGGTCCTAGCCTTAATATTTCATATTGGGTGTCATATTAAGGACCTTTAAATCAACTATCTTGAATATCTCCCAAAAGATGTCTGGTTTAGACACCTATGATCTTCCCAAATCTTTTGAAACAAGGTTTCCTAATGAAGATGATGCCCCATGGATATCATACTTCTTTCTCCTCCTCCAACTATTCTCCCTAACCCACAAGTTCTTGAAAAGTTTAAGGTCACTCAAGCCCTATTGGCAAGGCAAGGTCTAGTTGTGATCACATCTTGGAGATGTAGTCACATATTGACAAGCCGGGAGAGTTGGGTGTCAAAGTCTTGAGAAAGTTGGTGGTTCAATCACTTTCTAAGTCACATAGTGAGTTCCTTTGGGACACCTATGAAACAGACTATGACAAGACCCTTAATGATCTTATCTATTTGCTAAGATCAACTTCCTAAAACTTTATGGACATTGACAATGATGACATTGGATATCCAGTAAAGCATTCTCTTCCCAATGGAAAGGGATCGGCTATAGTCAACTCGGTTCACCAAATGGTAAAGAGGAAAAGCTAAGTCTGTGATAGTCCTGTGTACCATTATCAAAGGGTCCATATGTTTGTATTGCCAAAGAAAGGGCATTGGTTGCGAAGCTGCCAAATTTACCTAAGGATGTTAAAGTCAATAAGTTTGACTCTACTTCAGGTAAAATCCACTATCTAACTCTGTTAAGTTTCTATTCTGAGATTCTTGATACATGATGTGACCGGGTCGCATGGTGATGGTTTAAGAATCAAAGGAAAGTGAAGAAACTTAAAGGAAGGATATGCTGAATCTGATGGCATAGATGGATTTCTATCGCATAGTTTGAAAAATCGGATTCTTGAGCTACTTCTTAGGAGTTATGAGATATTGCTTAGGAATAGATAACAACAAGTTTTCATATGGATTGTAAGGATAGTTTTTCCGCAAAGTTTTAAAATAAAAGGAAATTTTTGATTTTATTTATTTTAAAATATCCTTACAATGGTATCTGTGGAAATTTTTGTTGCTTATAAGATTCCATTAGTAGCAAGAGTGGAAGTATGAAGTTGATTCTTTCATTTGTGGTAATGTCTAAATTTACCAAATAAGGAAAGATTCTCATCACCCAAGTTTCAATTGGACCGGAACTTGGAATCATGCAAGTTGTATAGCATGATGAATGAGAACTTTCAAGTTTTGGAAAATTAAGACTAATTACTTGTTCACATGGATGTGTGAGTCAAGTAAAGGACTTAGGGATCGAGTACACATTCTTGTGCACTGATTAAGTCCACCACTAAAGATCGATAAGAAGAATCAAATAAGGCAGAAGGATAAAAGTTTCTCAAATCTGAAAAGATGGGAGAGTACTTTAGTATCAGTTTTGTGATCATCTTAATGGTTAAGAAACCATATCAAAATTAGTTCTCTAAGGAAATCTTAGTGCATTCTTATGACTAAGAAGAGGAACTTGAATTGTTGAAGTGGTTAAATCAAGAAGATGAGTCATACTTCGTTCCAATACAAGTATTAGAGTCATACTCCAAGATTGTAACTTGAGTGACATGTCTCAAAAGAAGGTTAAAACACTTGTCAAATGTAAGAGTAAAAGTTTTCTACTCTTGTACATTTGAAATTGGTAAGTTGTGATGTTTTGGATAAAACAAAGACCAACTTAGGCCAATTGTGTGAAGTGTTTTTCTTGATTAGAATCCGCACTATCTCTTGGATGTTTGACAAGGGAGTCTTATATGTGAAGAGGACAGTGGGAGTCTTAAGAACTAATCAAGAGTAAAACCTGAAGCTCTTCACTAGCACACGACTTGAGGTTTATAACCTATCGTGTTGACATATCTGTGCCCATTCCAGTTAAAGTTGGATTTGCATATGAGTTCTTAGAGTTCTCAGTTTGTTGCATAACAACTTGGAAGCAATGGCTGGCCCTTGAGCTGCCAGGTGGCAAGAAGTTAAGATTGAGTTCAATCCATATGGTTTTGGATTTGTCATTATCTTTGTCTTGTGATTATGGTTTGACAAATTCATATGGGTAGGAA
This sequence comes from Lactuca serriola, assembly GCF_051521515.1. Lineage (NCBI taxonomy): Eukaryota > Viridiplantae > Streptophyta > Magnoliopsida > Asterales > Asteraceae > Lactuca > Lactuca serriola. The sequence continues at coordinate 251,875,601 of NC_136410.1, read as the reverse complement.
CTCATACACCATTAAATCTAAGTGTCATAAGGTTTCTCTCTGATTCATGAAAATGATGGTGAGGAAACACTTTCACTAAGTAGATTTTAGCTAGATAGCAATTGTGATATTTGCATTCTCAAAGTCGTTAGTGGAGCGCGTGTGGTTAACCGGCACACTAACATGGACTTGTGAGAAATGGCAAATGCCTAAGCAATTGAGACCATGATTACGGTATCCCTTTTCATGGTTCTTGAAATTGCTTAGACACACAGGTGAGCTATCTACGGAAAGGGTGTATGAATCTAAATTTCAGACTGTCCAGCTGATTTCTGAGTACATGTCAAAGCTAGTGGGAGCATAAGTGTTATGCTAATAATCATCATGTTAGTGGGAGCATGATAATTATGATAAGTATTGCAAGTTAGCAATGTTAATTATAGAAAACAAAAGTTTCAATTGGGAAAAAGTTGTTTTGCTATAATTAAGGGAGAGGAAATTATGCTTCATCTCAAATCTATAAGCTTAGATCGTGAGGTTTTAATCATTTAGTCAAGGATATATATGAATTTCATGTTGGAATGGCTCAACATAAGGAAATTCTGTATATGGGTCCATTATTTGCGTTCTAAAATTCGATTATGATTACGGCATCCCTTTTCATAATCTGAATTATGAGAACTTGGCAAATTAAAATGGTAATAGTATAGCAAAAGACTGGTTTAGTCTTTATGTAAGACATCATGAATCGTGTCCCATATGCTTCGGATATAGGATCGATTACATGATCATGAATCGTGTCCCATATGCTTCGGATATAGGATCGATTACATGTGCTATATTCATCCGTTCTAAAATTTTCCAAATGCCTGGGGCATTAAGAAGGGAAAAGGTTTAGAACTGGATATGACTAAAAGGATTAAACAATTGTCGAGAACAATCTAAGGTTTTCCAAAGATTGGTTGCTCAAGGACAGTTAGGAAGTATAGTGATAATTCTGGAAGGACCATATTGACATAATCTGTAAGGAGGCAACTCTTGTTCAGAAGTGATAGTCAAAATGGAATCTGGAAATGTTTCAAAGTTAGAAATTTCAATCTGTGTAAGATTAAGGAAACTTAATGCAAGAAGGATATTTACAAGGAGTTGATCTCCTTTGGAATACTCTGTAATGATTGTTGACAAGTCTTTGTGAGTTTGTGCATAATCGTTACAAGAGGATCAATGCATATAAGTTTAGAATCTAACAGATTTCAGTAAATGGCATGAATTTGGAATTCTTGCATTTGCAGTAAGGATTTGGGAGTGTGAAAAGAGAATCATTGAAGTAATGTTCAATTGATCTAGTTCACAAAGTAAAGATCATAGACAAACGTAGTATGCATACTTGGTGTATGGCATGACTAGTGTTTAGAAAACATAGTGTACATGCTTGGAGCATGGGACAACTATTGTTTTAAATTCAAGAATAAAGTTGATAGTTGAAACAGTATACAATGAATAATGTGTAATCATATGGTGATAGGTTTTGATACCATATTGGATTCTATTATTATTGTGTTTCACTTTGCATGTTTTGACTTCCCGAATAAACTGGGTTATTCTTCCGGAATGACTAAGTTATTCAAACCATCCACAGTCGGTCATATGTTGGAAGTAGATATGAATTAAGACTGTCATGGGTTGGCTTGTAGAGGTCTAAGGTGTTGGACAAAGGGCTACAACACTCATGAGTGCTCATAAGTTCTGAGTATTGGATTCAACCCGCGCTCATTGGAATCACTTCATGGATTTTATCACGAGTGATCATGAGACGATAATATCTTATATTCTTCAAACCTAGAGATATGAGTTGTTACTATGAGTTGATAGTACATTGATAGCACGAAAACGCATTTGATAACTCGGTGCTATAAAACGTGCCTTTGTGTATGATTCAACAAGTAGTAGAACAAGCCATATGAGTCGAAGTTTATCCATTCCTTTTACCTTCGGGATAAAAGCGATATCTGTGGGCCCCTCGATGATTTGATGATGACAAATGGAAGTGCCCGGCCGGGCCAGGACTGATTTGATTTGTTCAATTAGTCAGTCGTCATAAATCGGAAATCGGGAAACAACAAATGGACAGAGAGAATGATTATAATCCATGTCTCAGTCCATATGATATCCAGAATGGAGGAATATATGATCCCTTATCTAATGGACAAGTCACTGACAAAGGTCAGAGTTCATCGACAAGGTCAGAGTTCGACAGAAGCTTTTGAGAGCTATGATTGCCGGTTGGTTCCTGAAGTCATACGCAATAATAGTTTTAGACTTATCCAAGTGGGAGACTGTTGGATTAATGTCTAAGTCCATAACTATATTTGGTAAGACTTGACCCGACCCGGCATGGTCCATTTGGGTTGCATACCATCATGCACTTGAATGAGAGAAATAAGACACTTATGGTTATTAATATATTATAAGTTCTAGTATATTAATAATAAGAATAATAAGATTATTCAATTAGTATTGATCAAGAATTAATCTAGGATTAATTAAGTGATCAAAAGAAGACTAATTAAATATATGGGTTGATTGTGTAAATCATCCATACTTGTATAGTGGGCTAATGCTCCATGGATAATCAAGTTGGGCTAAACCCATAGGATGGTCCATGGATGCTCCATGGTGTATTTGTACCCATGGATCCAAGGAAATGGAAAGCCATGACAATTAAGAGTGTACCCTAATTGTGTAACTATATAAGCATCTTATTATTGAGGAAAAATCGGCCACTAGTAGTATTCAAGAAAGGGCTAGCCGATTTTGGTGAGTGTAGAATTCTCTCAAGTCATTCTAAGTGTTTTGATGATTGTGATTCCATTTGAGGTGTCACACTTGGGGCACTAAGCACTCAAGCTTCATGAAGACTTTCTACATCAAGAGGTATGTATTCTATCTTGTTACATTATTGTTTTGTATGCTAGATTAGGATAATACCTTGGAAGTTCTTATTTGCATGTATAATAGAGAAAACATAGATCCAAGGTATTTAGGGTTGCATGTACACTTAGGAGTGTTAGAATGCACAAAAACCAACACCTTGGTCAAGGCAACCGCTCCTTCATTATCACAGAAAATCTCCATGGGCTCCTTTATGGCGGGTACAACTCCAAGATCACCGATGAAGTTCTTCAACCATATTGCCTCCTTCGACGCTTCGCTCGCTGCAATGTACTCTGATTCGCACCTTGAATCAGCTACGGTTTCCTGCTTGGAACTTTTCCAAGTCACTGCTCCTCCATTCAGGGTAAAGACCCAGCCCGACTGCGAACGGTAGTTGTCCCTGTCGATCTGAAAGCTGGCGTCACTATACCCTCGCACCTTAAAGTCATCACTCCCTCCGAGGACTAAGAACCATTCCTTCGTCCTCCGAAGGTACTTAAGGATATTCTTAACCGCAACCCAATGAGCTCTGCCAGGATTCCCTTGATATCTACTAACCATCCTCAAAGCAAAGGCTACATCAGGGCGAGTACAAGTCATAGCATACATGATTGAGCCAACTGCGGAAGCGTATGGTACTCGGCCCATTTCTGCTATTTCTGCTTCGGTACTCGGACTTTGAGTCTTACTCAACTTGGCATTACTTTGTATCGGTAATTCTCCCGTCTTAGAGTTTTCCATACTAAAATATTTCAGTCCCTTCTCTAAGTAAATGTTATGACTAAGTCCTATTAGTCTCTTACTTCTCTCTCTTACTATCCTTATTCCCAAAATATAGGTAGCCTCTCCGAGGTCCTTCATAGCGAAGCACTTCCCGAGCTAGGACTTAACCTCCTGCAGAGTCGGGATGTCATTTCCTATGAGTAATATGTCATCGACATATAGAACGAGAAAGCTAAATATGCTCCCACTGGCTTTAACATATACACACGATTCATCTTTGCTTCGTACAAATCCAAACTCTTTGACTTTCTCATCGAAACAAATATTCCATCTACAAGACGCTTGCTTAAGTCCATAAATGGACTTCTCAAGCTTACACACTCTATTCGGATGCTTTGGATCCACCAACCCCTCTGGCTGAGCCATGTAAACATCGTCAGCCAACTTTTCGTTAAGGAAAGCGGTCTTGACATCCATTTGCCAAATCTCATAATCATGAAATGTGGCAATCGCTAGCATCACTCTAATAGATTTTATCTTCACAACTGGTGAGAAGGTCTCGTCATAGTCAACTCTGGGAGTTTGAGTAAAGCCCTTCGCGACCAATTGCGCTTTATATGTGTGTACGTTTCCATCCATGTCGGTCTTCTTCTTGAAGATCCATTTGCACCCAACGGTCTTACGTCCGGGCACATTATCAACCAAATTCCAAACTTGGTTATCATACATGGATTGGATCTCGCTATCCATTGCCTCTTTTCATTTTGCAGACTCCGGGCCTGCCATGGCTTCCTTATAGCTAATAGGTTCATCAAGGTTTATTAGTGTACCATCACTAATATACGTGTCCACTTCATTCTTGAACTCTTTGAACTTTTCAAAAGTTTCTGACTTTTGCTTGATTAAATAGATATACCCATATCTACTATAGTCATCGGTAAAAGTCACGTAGAAGCGGTTCCCATCCTTCGTGGTTGATCTAAACGGTCCACATACATCGGTATGTATTAGGTCCAATAGACCCTCACCCCTTTCGCAAGAACCAGCGAAGGGTGACTTAGTCATCTTTCCAAGCAAACAAGACTCGCATGTGTCATCTTCCCTAAGGTCGAATGACTCCAACACTCCATCCTTTTGGAGTTGGGCTATGCGCTTCTTGTTGACATGTCCAAGACGACAATGCCACAAGGATGCTCTATCCATACTATTGGAAGAATCTATGTTCAAAACATCATTTCCTAAGTTATCAACAATCATAACAGTTTCATAAATTCCATTACATGGTATAGCTTCAAAATAAAAGACACCATTTAGATAAGCCAAAATAGAACCATTCTCATTATTAAAAGAAAATCTAAAACCTTGTCTAAACAAACCATGAAATGAAATGATGTTTCTATCCATTTCTGGCGAATAGCAACAATTGTTCAAATCTAAACTTAAACCATTCCTAAGCACTAAAGAATACACTCCAATCTTGGTCACAGGCGATGATCTTCTGTTCCCCATGATTAGATTAATCCTTCCATGCTCCACATCCCTATTTCTTCTTAGTCCCTGCACATTAGAACAAATGTGGTAACCACAACCGATATCAAGAACCCAAGAAATAGCATGAGATGAATCGTTAGATTTAATTGTGTATATAACTGCGAAAGACGACTTGATCTTTCCTTCCTTGATGGCTTGCAGGTACTCTGGGCAGCTTCTCTTCCAATGTCCTATCTTGTGGCAGTGGTGGCACTCTGCCTCCTTTGGGTTAGGGCAGGGCTTAGCAGGATCAACTTTGGTCCCACTAGAAGAGGCACCATCTCGGGCTTTAAACTTGGGATATTTCTTAGACGAAGCCTTCCACTTCATTCCCTTTCCTTGTCCAATAGCCAACACAGGAGCAGCGGGTGGATTGGGAGTTGGTGCAACAGACTTGTCCTTGAAGTTGCTCTCAGCGACCCTCAAGAGACCTTGGAATTTGCTTAGGGTGACCTCCTCTTTGCTCATGTGCTAGGTCATCCTAAATTGATTGTAGCTTGGAGGCAAAGAGTGAAGCACCATGTCGATCGCCAAGTCTTCCCCAAAGTCAACATTCAACTTGCGAAGACGGTCGACATACCTTTGCATCTTTTGCAGGTGCACAGTAAGAGACTCTCCATGACCCATCTTAGCGGAAATCATGTTAGTGAAAATCTCATAACGCTCTTGTCTCGCGTTTTGGTGGTATCTCTCCAATAAGTCTTGATGCATTTCGTACGGGTACATGTCCTCATAGGACTTTTGGAATTCGGAGTTCATAGTGGCTATCATGATGCAATGTACCTTCGTTGCATCTCACTCGTGAGTTTCAAAAGCGGTCATTTCAGCCGGAGTAGCGATTTCAGGGTTGATTTTCTCGAGCTTCTCATCGAGGACATACTCCTTATCCTCATAGCGAGCAATAGTGCCAATGTATCTTATCCATTCGCTAAAGTTCGTTCCATCGAAGGTGACCTTTTGACAAAGGCTGATCAATGTGAATGAACTAGCAGCAGCGTTGTTTGCGTTCGACATCTACAATTAGAAAGGACAAAGATAGATTAGAATATGAATCCCTAATTATCACCCAATAAGAAAACTAGGGCTAGGATCCAACAAGAATATTTACATATTAGAAAAGGGATTCCGTAATCTAACATGCAAACAATTTCAAGGTAAGTGAATGACGATTCACTAATTCTCCACCATGAAAACCTAACTTTAAGTTCTAAATGAATTTGAGAATTCCTAGGTTTAGATGAGATTCATTGAAACATTTCAATGGCATGTTTAAATCTCGATATGCCCCTCTTGTTTGTGACTGGGATACCGAGGATCACAAAGCGGGTGTGAATTACCATGCAAATTCACATGGTGCCTTCATTGTAACGATCACCCATTCGATGTGCGGGTAAACCACACACGCTCCATCGAACTATGATAAACAATGAATCACCCTTTGCCACCTTCGCTTAGAAGCAATTAGTGTGCCGGTAAACCACACAGGCTCCACTAACTTCTTAGCAAGGTGCAAAGTGCAATTTCATGGGATTGCATCAATTCACTTTTCCTAAAGTAACTAAGATTGGGAAATTTTAAAAAATATGTAGTTACTTTGTATTTCGTATTATACTTTTAATGAGAGGATGAGTTTGCCCTATCCTACCCGTTCGGCTAACGACCCTCCACCGATCAAGCAAGCGGTGGGTGTGAGTGTACACCCATTAAGCGCCATTTTATAGGCCGCAACCTTAGACCCACCTTATAGATCGGCTTCGTGAATGAGGCCTACTAACGGTAAGACTAGCATTTTATTTATACATATATATATTAATCTTGTAATATTATATTAGTATAGGGTTGTATTTTAAACTTTTAAAATTCTAGGGTTTGAAATTTGAATTGTCTAAATGAAACTTTTAATCACAAAACATAAATTTCAAAACTTGAGGACAAGTTTTAAACATTTAAAACATGGAGGATCAAATAACAAATAATCTTAATTAACAATTAATTCCATAATTATCCATATTTGATTTATTTAAGATTTCTTGCATAATAATTTACCAATTTAATCAAAATAATTAATTAATTATCACATAAGGAAATTAAATATTTTATTAATTGATAAATCTCTTTAATTAGATCAAGATTATAGTCATATATATCAAAAAATCGGATTAGGGTTGATCTAATATGATAAAGGCAAGTTTCCATAAGATAAATATCAAAAAATCCCGAATATGGCCCTTCCTGACGCTCGGACTCGCCGAGTGCCCAACTGGACTCGCCGAGTCAGGCCAACTCGCCGAGTCCACTATGGGACTCGCCGAGTCCATGACTCAGAAACACAAATTTTGAATTTTGCAGGTAAGATTCAAACAAACAAGCAACAATTTAATAGAAACCAATCTAGGCTCTGATACCACTGATGGGTTTTGGCCATATGAACATTCCTATGTGCACATGCAAACCCTAATGTTTGGTTCTAGGTTTCTCTAATTAAACATGCTTTGAATCCAAGACTTCTAATGACTAATTAGGTATAAGAACAATACAAAATCAGATCTAGAAGTTTACCTTTGAATCTCTTGTTTTGATCTTGTTGTCTTGGAGCTCTAGAGTCACAATTGTCACTCCTCTAATGGCTTACAAACACCAACTAGCAAGGAGGATGATTTGAGAGAGAGGAGAGGGATTAGAAATCGGCCAGGGTTTCTTTTCTTTAGAAGAGATGCCGATTTCCCTTGCCCTAGGGGTCTACTTATACTTGTAAGGCTCCTAGGGTTTCACCCTTAAACCCTAGTTGGATAATCTTTCCTTAAAGCAATCCAAATCCTTTCCAAAGATAAGCCTTGGACGAATTTGAGGCTATCCCAAGCCCTAGAATCGTCCAACCCTTATCCCTTAAGGATATACAGCCCAAAGTGCAACAATCAAACCATTGACAGTTTATACCCTCTTATTTAATTAATCTCTTTAAGTCACCAAATTAATACTAATTAATCTATGACTTATATTAATCAAATAACAATATTATTATTCATTATATTACTCTCATAATATATCAATAATATTTATTCTCTCATAATCAATCATCCTGTCAAGTTGCTATGGTGAAGGCAACACAAAAGGACCATGCACAATCGGGTCAAATACTTGCCTAATATAGTTGCAGCCTTAGACACTATTCCAACAATAACCATAGTGAAGAAAGTAAACACAACCATCATAAATATAATTTAAAAAGTTACATCATTGCAAAAATACATGTTTCCAAATAAATTACATATGATGTCAAAATAGTTCAAAAGAAATTTGCGCCTTAGCGTCTTGCCTTCAAAAATCTTGTGCTTACCTGTATTACTAATTACCTGAGAATACAAGTTGTTTTTGAAAGAGTATCAGCATTAAAGCTGGTGAGTTCATAAGCAATTTATGAATGAAAAATGAATGTTGTTCCTTAAAGTTTGTTACAAGTTTGTTTCCAGAAAATCCAATATTTTCTAAAAGGTTTATTGTAGTCTTAACTGAACCAAGACTTAGTATATGTAAGTAAATCATCATACTTATATGTGGTTTTATACTTAACTGAACCAAGACTTAGTCATAACACTTATGCTCCCACTACCTTTGACATGTATTCAGAAATTACTTGGACTTCTAGAAATCAATACTTATTGACTTTCTTACCAAAGTTCAAACTTCTAATACTAGATGCTTTGTTAAGACTTTATCTAGGCTTCTCAAAATCATACACCTTTCCTTAGATAGATCACATTTGTGTCTAAACAGTTTCAGAACTTACAAAAATAAGTCTCAAATGTTTAGAATTTTTCTTTATTCCTCACAATTCGAATTATGAAAAGGGATTTCGTAGTCATAATCGAATTTGAGAACGCAAATGTCACAATTGCTTTCTCCTTATTAATTAAAATCTACCTATTGAAAGCATTTCCGCACAATCATCTTCATGAATTGGATGAAACCTTATAACACTTAGATTTTATGGTGTATATGTTCATATCCATGTGAATTTGTCATAACCATAATCACAAGACAAGGTTAGTGTCAAATCTAAACTCATATGGACTGAACTTGTTCAATCTTAATTTCTTGCAACTTGGCAGCACAAGAGCCAACCATTGCTTCCAGGTTGGTATGAAAACAACTGAGAACTCATAGAACTCACTTGCATAACTGGAATGGGCACAAAAACCAGAATATGTCAACCCGATAGGTTACAAACCTCAACTCGTGTACTAGTCTTTGACAATAGGTTTATTCTTGATAAGTTGTTGAAACTTGTCAAGATCTTTAAGACTCCCACTGACCTCTTGACATATAAGATTCACTTTGTCAAGAAACATTCCCTGACAAACAACTATTCAAGAGTTAGTGTGGTTTCTTATTAATATAGACACTTCACACAATTGGTCTTAGTTGGTCTTTTTTCTATCCAAAACATCACAACTTACCAATTTCAAATGTACAAGAGTAAGAAACATTTTACTCTACATTTGATGACTGTTATAAACCATTCTTAAGATTATGTCACTCAAGTTACAATCTTAGAGTATGAATCTAAGGCTTGTCCTTGGAACGAAGTATGACTCATCTTCTTGCTTTAACCATTTCAACAATTCACGATTCCTCTACTTAGCTATACAAATGCACTAAGATATCCTTAGAGGATCAATTGTGATATTGAAAATGACCTTAGATCAATCGATTTATCAAAAAATTACTAATAATAAGAACAGAACAACAAAATATCACAAAGAGCTTTCACTAAGAATGATAATCTCACAAAGAGATTATTGCTCGCACAAAGCGGCTATTAGGGTTTTGTGAAAGATAAATCCTTCACAAACCCATACAAAAGATTACATAGAACTATTATAGACAATTCCTACAAATCAGGAATGTTCCAGCTAACTAATATATGATAACTATGGAAACAAGATAAATACTAAATCTATTACATATAAGACAATATATATACTGAACAACTTTTATGTTGATGCTGATGCTGACGCTGATGCTGATGCTGATGGATCAGTTTCAAACATCATCATATTATAAGGTTCGACCTTACAATCTCCCCCAATATGATGATGTTCAAAACAACAGCTATACGAGAACACCTCTGGACAAAAATTCTTCATACTCAGCTTCAGCTTCTATTTTCACAGGCCAGTAAGGACTATCCAACAGCTCCTGTCTTCTATTCAGCAGCTCCATAGCAATCAGTATGTGAAACTCTCCAGATAAATCTTGATGACTCATGCACATTTGTCTTAAGCCAACAAGATGTGCTGTTGCAGCTCTTGGAATTTCTGTGGTGCGCTGAAAGCACATTCTTCTGTTTTTATCGAGATAAAACATTCCATGTTCAGGAACAGAGATGAACTTATGTTGAACCGGCTCAACACCGATAGGAAGAGAGTTGTTTATTCCTTCAGCACCAAAATTTAGAACCAACACATCTTCACCGTCAACTTGAAATTTGGTCCTTCGGATTCTAGGAACTGATGAACTTTGGCCTTGCTGCTGACAGTGCTATATAGGAACAAGATCCAAACGCTGAACTTTCTTGATCAGTAGATGGAGAGCACAGGCCAGTTCTGAAGAGAGAGATGAAGTTTGCTTGGATGCTAATTCGAGTAATTCCATCCATTCAGAATATTCGTATCTGATCAGCTCATCCCTCTTGACAACTTCAGTGTATGGATGTTGAGGACCTTGATGAGTGATCAGCAATGTAAGAATTTTCTCATTACGAGGTTTAGAAGCTTTAGCTTTGATGAATTTATCACTACTCAATCGTCGTTTAAGGACATCTTGAAACCTCTTTCGATCAATCATGTCTAGAACATTTTCAGTCCTTGACTTGCTGTTACTGGGAGGAGGCTGGGAAGATTTGAATTTGGACTGATATTCTAAGAACTTCTGCATCTGAGCTTCAAAGGATCCTTTGACCTGAAGTTGATGTTGAATGACAAATTCATCAGCTTGAGCAATATTCTTTAGAATCTGATCTTGATTGGCTTCATCAAGAATTTGCTTAACTTGATCAGGAGACATGTTCCATTCAGTTGCCAAGTTGGATATGCTGACTATGGACTTAGGTTTCTTGCAAAGTAGAGAAGTATCAGTGTGTGAAGAAGCCAATTCAGTATCTGCTGCCTTGCACTTGCGAGATAGAGGTTGAGTATCCTCACTAGCTACATCTGAATCTTCTCCTTGGACTGGTATAATGGGATCAATGAATTTCATATCTAGTATTTGACATTCATCATCATGTTCATCATCATGCTCACTATCTTCAGCAAGCTTTTCAGTATCTGCTGGTCTATCAGGCTCCTCAGTATCAGACTCATGCATCGGCTGTGGTGACTCAGTCTGGAATAAAGTGTTGTCCGCAGATCCAAGCTCAACATATTCAATGTCTCCCTCTTTTGGATCATCATCAGTGTCTCCCTCTTTTGGATCATCATCAGTGTCTCCCCCTTTTTGAGCATCATCATTTTGTGGGCTGGGAAGGATTTGGATGAACTGAGTACTTGAAAGCTTTTGTGATTGATGCTGCTCCCCCTGAGAAGGGTACTCCTCCTGAGATGGTTGCTCCCCCTAAACAGATGGCTCCCCATGAGCAGATGGTTCCCCATGAACCGAGTGAAGTTTTTCAGTGATAGAGATGGTATGATGAGAAAGCTGAGGAGAGATTTGACCATCTCTTGGACTAGGATCATCTGGAATGTCAGCATTAGTGTCGTTTATATCATCAGCTCCTTCGTCAGTGTCAGCGTTCAATGATGGAACTGTATAAGGATGTGCAATCCACTCTCGCATTCGATCAGAAATGCCGATGTCATTGGCTAGAGGATCATCTTGGTACATTCGAACTGACATTCGTGGACATGGGATGGGGATTCCAGAGTGTGAGTAATAGGCCTCAGCGAAAAATTTGTCCAGAACAAGAGCAATCCAACGAGGAAATGGAACACGATCAGCTCTTACATTGGCACGAAGAAGTTGAACAAGCTGATCAAAGAAGAAGGCCCCATAATCAAGACGTTTGTTGAGAAGAAGAGAACATACCACTTGTTGCTCAAAAGCACTCAGTTGATCACCACAACGAGATTTGTGGCCCACGCACTTGCAAAGTGCTCCGGTGAAGAACTTCCATCCCGGAGTCATACACTGACGCAGAATAAGATTTGATCGAGTACCAGCTTTGGAGTGATCGTATCCCAATTGATCGAAAAGGCGTCGATAGCGTTCAATGGACGGGAGCTCAGAGAAAGGTTCAAAGATTGGCAACCTGAGAGCAGCACTGAGAAGATCAGCAGTGATGAATACTGAGTGACGGTCATGCCCAACGGTGCCGAAGATAGCGTTGTTGTCATTATTGACTGATGCAGAGTAGTAGAACTCGCATATTTGTTCTGGAAAGAACTCTGATGGAACCTCACTGATAGCGTATCGAAGTCTGCAAGAAACTAGAAAGTTAACAAATCTTCGAGTCCAAGACCTCGATGAACATCTGGTATATCAGGGTTGAAAACGACATTAGTGGCTTTGATGTATATGGGAAGAGGAGGAGAGTTTGGAGCAGGGATTACTCTTCGTGAAGTGGATGAGAAGGTAAATAGGGTTGCCGACATTGAAAAAGGTTTGGATTCTAGGGTTTTGAAAAGAAACGAAGGAAATTTGGATAATGGAAGGAAGGTTTGAAAGAGAAGGGAAAGAGGTTTAAATATGGGACAAAAAGGGTTTTAAAAGGTAATGATTATCTTCTTTAAAAATAAATGCGTATCGTAACAAACTGTCAAATTAGAAAAATAGTCGTTGGGTAAAAAGAGTCGTTGAACTGAAGATGAAACGACAATCAGTGTCTGCGGAAGCGCTGAGGTCAGTGTTACGAAAGTTTCATGCTGAAAGATGGTTTACCGTTAATTCAAGTTACAACTTGCTTGTTTAAGGTTAGCAAGGTGGTTGGTGCGTGTGATAGATACTAGTTTGATTTTCTAACCATCGGCACAGAGTGTTGTGTCTTTATCAGTGAGTGGTTCGTCTTATTGAATCATTAGACACTGAGTGAGAAGAAGGTGAAGAGAGGATTGTTGCGTGTGATAGACCTTGGTGTTTTGGTCTAACCATTGGCAAAGACTGTTAGACTCTCATCAGCGTGTGTTTTGTCACACTAAATCACAGAATCAGTGTAAGATTAGTAAGAAAGGATAGTTGCGTGTGATAGACCTTGGTGCTTTAGTCTAACCATCAAGAAAGATTGTTAGACTCTCATCAGCGTGTGTTTTGTCACACTGAATCACAGAATCAGTGTAAGATTGGTAAGAAAGGATAGTTGCGTGTGATAGACCTTGGTGCTTTAGTCTAACCATCGGCAAAGAGTTTCAAGTTGTTATCAGTGTATGGTTTAATACAGTGAATCATTCAACTTTAGTTTAGAAGATTTGTAGAAGAGAAATAGTTAAGAGATCATACAGTGTACTCAGCATGCTAAACATCATCAGCGCATAATCATTAGTACAAAAAACTATTAGTGTCTAAGACAATAACAAACATTAGTAAAACAATTTTTTTTAATCAAGAGTGATCATTCCAAGTTCGCCAATGATGTGAGCATTAGTTTGAGAATCCAGGGCCTTGGTGAAAATGTCAGCTAGTTGATCGGAAGTCTTTACATGCTGTAAAACAACCTTGCCCTTCTCAACATTGTCTCTGATGAAGTGATGTCTGATCTCTATATGCTTTGTCTTTGAGTGCTGAACCGGGTTCTATGTGATCTGAATGGCACTGGTGTTGTCACAGAATATAGGAGTTTTTGTGAATTTAATCCCATAGTCTAAAAGTTGATTTTGAATCCATAGGATTTGAGCACAACATCTCCCAGCTGCAACATAGTCAGCTTCTGCAGTGGAGATAGCTACTGATGTTTGTTTCTTGCTGGACCAGCTGATTAGTCGATTCCCAAGGAAGTGACATCCACCTGACGTGCTCTTCTTGTCTAAGCTGCAACCTACATAGTCAAAATCAGTGTATCCAAAGAGTTCAAACGTTGAGTCGTGAGGGTACCACAGTGCCAAGTTCTGAGTGGCCTTTAAGTGTCGAAAGATGTGTTTGACTGCAATGAGATGAGACTCCTTGGGATTAGCTTGGAATCTAGCACAGAGAATGGTTCCAAACATGATATCAGGACGACTTGCATTGAGGTAGAGAAGGGATCCAATCATTCCTCGATAAAGAGAGTGATTTACATCAGTGTCGGTTGGATCAGCATGTAGCTTATCAGTCTTGGACACCGGCGTAGAAGCCGGTTTGCAGTCGCTGAGAGAATACTTAACTAGCATGTTAGCAATGTATTTACTTTGACAAATTGAAATACCTGATTTTTGTTGCTGAACCTCAAGACCTAAGAAGAAAGTCATCTTCCCCATCATACTCATTTCGAACCTTTGACACATGATCTCAACGAATTCTTTGCTCAGTTGCTCATTTGGCGATCCAAAGATGATGTCATCGACATAGATTTGAACAAGAATCAGTTCTGAGCCTTTCTATTTGATGAAGAGAGTATTGTCAATTGCTCCTCTTTTGTAGCCATTTTCAAGAAGATATGATGTCAGTGTCTCATACCAGGCCCTAGGAGCTTACTTCAGTCCATATACAGCTTTATCTAGTCGGTACACATAGTCAGGGTGCTTTTTGTCTTCAAAGCCTGGGGGCTGTTTCAGAAATACCTCTTCTTGTAATTCACCATGAAGAAATGCCGTTTTGACATCCATTTGGTAGACAATGAAGTTCATGTATGAAGCGTATGCGAGAAACAGTCTGATTGCTTCAATGCGACAAAACTGGAGCAAAGGTCTCCCCATAGTCGATGGATTCAATTTGAGTGAACCCTTGAGCAACAAGCCTTGTTTTGTTGCGAGTAATGATGCCATCTTTATCAACCTTGTTGTGGTAGACCCAACGTGTTCCGGTGATGGTCTTTCCTGATGGTCTGGGAACAAGGGTCCAAACCTTGTGCCTTTCGAACTCGTTCAGCTCGTCTTGCATGGCTTTAATCCAGTCAGCGTCTTGAAGAGCTGTGTGTATCTTGTCAGGTAAAATCATTTAAATGAAATTAACATACATGCAAAAATTATTAGATACACGAGATCTGGTTCGGACACCATCATGAAGATTCCCAATAATTTGAACAACAGGGTGATCTCGATGTCCAGAAGCTAATTCCACTGAATTTGACGCTGAAGTGTTATTGTTGAAGGGAACATTAGTTGCAGGAGGGTCCTCATTCTCAAGAGTTTCATCAGTATCAGACAAATGAGTTTTTGAGCTAACTGTGGTATCTTGATTCAAGGAACTTGGAACTGGAACGATAGAATCAAGAATAGTAGCTTCTTCTTCAGCATGAGAAACTTCATCATATGGGCAAGAGAGAAGCTCTTGAAAAATAGAGGAAGAATGAGTTACTTTTTCATCAGTGTATGATTCCTCATCAAACTTCACATGAATGGATTCTTCAATGCACTGCTTGTTCACATGGAAAACACGAAAAGCTTTTGAAATAGATGAGTACTCAATAAAAATACCTTTGTCAGCCTTAGGCTCAAATTTTGATCTTGGATCAAGCTGATTAAGAATATAACAAATGCTTCCAAACACGTGAAAGAAGGATACGTCCGGCTTTCGACCTTTCAGCATCTCATATGGTGTCTTCTTGTGAATCCTGTGAATTAGAGATCAATTTTGAGTATAGCATGTTGTATTAACAACTTCAGCCCAAAACGACATAGGAAGACCAGCATGAATCATTAAGGTCCTTCCTGCCTCAATCAGTGTTCGATTTCTTCATTCAACAACTCCATTTTGTTGAGGAGTGCGAGGAGCTGAAAATTTTTGCCCAATGCCTTTATAATCACAAAATTCTTCAAGAGTTGAATTCCGGAACTCAGTGCCATGATCACTCCTTAGCTGCTTAACTTTGAGACCAGTCAGTGTCTCATTTTTACGAATCAACGAGATAATTTCCTGTGCAGCATGACTTTTCTTCTTCAAGAAAACCACCCATGTAAATCGAGTAAACTCATCCACAACCACTAGAGTATACTTGTTTCCTCCTTGGGAAAAACAGGAATAGGTCCAAACAAGTCCATGTGTAGTAAATGAAGAGGAACAGATATGCTAGAACATGACTTGGGTTTGAATGATGACTTGGTTTGTTTTCCTTGTTCACACGCTGAGCACATCTTGTCTTTGACAACGCTGAATTTTGGGAGACCTCTAACTAGATCTTGATTGGATATTTTGGATAGATTCTTAAAATTCAAATGAGAAAACCTTTTGTGCCAAATCCAGCTGAGATTGGTTTGAGACTTTGTAAAGAAACATTGCATCAGCGCCTTGTCACTTGAGAACATATCAAGAACATATATATCATCTTTTCTACATGCTGAAAGTACGATGTTCTTGTCAGAGTTGACAACTCTTCCTTCCTTCTTTGTAAAGTGAACTTCATAATCAGCATCACACAATTGGCTGATTGAGATAAGATTGTGTTTGAGACCCTTTACATATGAAACGTTTTGAAAAACCACGTTATTGCACTTGATATTTCCATATCCTTTAGTGAGCCCCTTTCCATTGTCTCCGTATGTTACTGCAGGACCAGTTTTCTTGACATAGTCTTCCAGGAGAGACTTGGATCCTGTCATATGTCTTGAGCAACCACTATCTAAGTACCAAAGATGCTCCTGACCCTGCAGTGCTGAGAAACTAGTTAGAACACACTGACCCATTGGAAGATGGGTCATTCACAAAGTTATTTGACAATATATTATAGCACTCTTTAGAAAGACAATTTAAAGAATTTGATTTAAGAGTCCATTTTTCATTTCTAACTTTGATGTTATCAGCTCTTAATGATGTTTTATCAAACTTGCAATCACTGATTTTGTGAGTCGAATCACCACACCTGTAGCAAATTCTAGTACCAAAGTTTTTCTTGGTGAACACCTTTTTAGATTTAACACATTTATATTTGAAAGATTCACCAAGTGAACTTTGAGTCCTTTTATTTAACATTGAATTACTAAAGAATTCAGTGTCAGAAGAACTACAATCAGTGATGGATGAGGAGCTGACATCAGTATCAGATTTAGACTTATGTACTGAAACACTGCAATCAGGATATTGTTCAAGTTGTTCATGAACAGCATGAAACACTCCGTTTGAGATAGGAAATGCGATAATATTTTCAGTGAGAGGAGTTGGTCTCACAAGATGTGTAGGATAAGAAGTAGGATCAATTCCAGTAATTTCAATATTACACTCAGTGACACCATTAGAGTCAGTAACACAGTGTTCATCAACGAGACTCTGATTAATAAAGGTGTTGCTGATAAATGTGTTTTTGAAACTATCTTTTAATTCATTTATGGAATAAAATTCAGATTCCTTTTCTTGAGATTTAAAAACCTTTTCTGCTTCAGCAAAATTTCCCCCAATGATTTTCTCACATGAGTGAGGTATTTGAGCAGAGATAACACAATTAGCATTTTTGTGAGATTTAGCCCAAAGTTTTAAAACAATTTGTTCTTTTTCAAGAGGTCATTAACTTTATCAATTTCAGCAGATAGAGAGGAATTTGATAAGCTAGTAACTCTTAGATTTTCCTGAGTAGTGTCAATAATGTTAATTTTTAAGGATAGTTCAGTTTTAAGAAGATCAATTTGATTTTGCATGTCTCTTATGGTTTGATTCTTCTTAGAATTAAGAACACCCAAATACTCAAACATTTGGATTTTTTCATTCATTGAATATGAAACAAAGTTTTGAACCTGGTACGTTGAAGGAGAATCAGTGTTGTGCTTCCTGGAGTTTTCCACTGCATCAGACATATCAGCATCAAATGAACTGTTGCTGACATTACATTCATCAGTGTCTTCTATCTTGACCATCAGACACTTAAATTCATCATCTGATGACTCCTCATCAGTCTTCCATTTTTCTTCTTCAGCGACAAGAACTTTATATTCCAAGTTCTCTGCTTTCAGTTTCTCAACTAGCTTGTTGTACTTCTGCTTCCAGTATTCATCCGAGCTTTGGGTTCTTTGTTTGCATTCTTTTGCAAAATGATCAGTGCTCCCACAGTTAAAGCACTGAGCTTTCCCTTTCCTATCAGTAACATGCTTTTTATCAGCGTCTGATCTTTTTGAAGATTTTCCACCCATCTTCTTCTGAAACTTTGAGAAATTTCGGCCTGATTTCTCAGAAGTCTTCACAATCAAAGCCGCACTGGCCACAACCTTTTCGAGATCATCAGTGTCACTTTTAGAAGAATCAGTGTCTGAATGGTTTTCAGTGTCTGACTCTGACACTTGCTTTTTGTTTGAGAATAAAGCTACTGATGACTCATGCTGAGAATCCTTCATCAGCTCCTTTCTCTGAAGCTTGGATTCCTCATAGTATCGTAGGTTTCCATAGAGACTTTGTAAGTCCATAGTATTGATCTTCTCACTATTTTTCAGCACATCAACATGGTTCTCCCAACCTGCACCCAGAGAATCCAAAAACTTCTGCACTAGAACAGTTCGATGCTTCAACTGATCTAGTCTTCGCAGATCATTAACAAGAGTATTAAACCTGTTAAAGGTTTGAGTCAGAGTTTCACCTTTCTTTGCAAAAAAATGTTCATACCTTCTCTTTAGGTCATTTATTTGAGTAGCCTTTACTTCTTCAGTGCCTTCAAAAGATACAGTCAGTGTATCCATCATCTCTTTTGTTGAGATGCAATTCTGAACCAGCCCAAAGATATTGTATGGCATAGCGTAGCTGATTGCAGCCCGAGCACGAACATCTAGGCCATTTTTTCTTTTCTCATCTGCCGTCCAGTTTTCTCTAGGTGTTTTCTTCATGGCACCATCAGGAACGTTGTTCTTCAGGGGCTGATACATTGGAACATATGGACCTTTTTCGATGATGTCCAACATGTCTTCATCTACCGACTCTAAAGCATATAGAGCCTTTATTTTCCACATAGCAAAATTTGTTTCATCAAACAGAGGAAAATTAGCAGAAGGATGATTTGATGAGTTTGAAGAAGAAGATGATGAAGCCATTTGTTTGATAAAAGAAACCTGCTCTGATACCAATTGAAAATGACCTTAGATCAATCGATTTATCAAACAATTACTAATAATAAGAACAGAACAACAAAATATCACAAAGAGCTTTCACTAAGAATGATAATCTCACAAAGAGATTATTGTTCGCACAAAGCGGCTATTAGGCTTTTGTGAAAGACAACTCCTTCACAAACCCGTACAAAAGATTATATAGAACTATTATAGACAATTCCTACAAATCAGGAATGTTCCAGCTAACTAATATATGATAACTATGGAAACAAGATAAATACTAAATCTATTACATATAAGACAATATATACTGAACAACTTTTATGCTGATGCTGATGCTGATGCTGATGGATCAGTTTCAAACATCATCATATTATAAGGTTCGACCTTACAGATATGGTTTTCCATAAACATTAAGATGATCATAAAATGCGATACTAAGGTACTCTCCCATCTTTTTCAGATTGGAGAAACTTTTATCTTTCTGACTAATTTTATTCTTCTCATTCGTTCTGTCAAACATTGAACCTTTTCCAATTCTTCAGAATTATACTTAAACTTGTAAGCATAAACCTTCTTACTAAACTTTCATAAATCATGACGAATAGTTTTATCAATCCTTCTGGTGTATCTTGACCAACGTAGACCGAGTGTACCCGATCCCCTAGTCTTTCACTTCACTCACGTATACATGTGAACAAGGAATCAATCTTAATTTACCAAAGATTAAAATTCTCATTCATCATACAATGCAACTTTCATGATTCCAAGTTTCTGTCCAATTGAAACTTGGGTGATGACAATCTTTCCTTATTTGGTAAATTTAGACACTACCACAAATTAAAGAATCAAACTCATATTTCCAATATTGCTAGAAACATACAAACATCAATTTTTCATAAATGCCATTGCAAGGAGATATAAAGAAAATAAAAAAAAAAAACTTATTTATTTATAAAATGCGGAAAAAACTTTTCCTTACAATGCAATTAAAATGAAAACTATGTTATTACAAATTTCCTAGCAACTTATCATAACTCCTAAGCAGCAGCTCAAAAATTCGATCATCGAACCATGCGATAGAAATCCATTTTCGCGATCAGATTCAACATATTCTTCCTTTAAGCTTCCTTCCTTTGCATGATTCTACAAAACAACAAAATGTATCCTTGTCACATCATGTATTAAGAATCAACAATTAGGAAATTAATAGAGTTAGACAGTAGACTTACCTAAAGCAGAGTCACACTTTTCGATTTTACCTTTTCTCAGATCTTTCAGATAGTCAGGGCAGCTTCGCAACCAATGCCCCTTTTCTTGGTAATAGAAACATATAGACTCTTTGGGAATAGTACACGGGACAACCTTAGACTTAGCCTTTCTCTTTCCCTTGGAAATAGAAATCTTTTCTGGACTTCCAATGTTTCCATTGTCAATGTCCATGGAAGTACGAGGAGTAGATCTTCCAATCAAATTTGCTTTGCCAGTGCGCCAAATCATTGCTAATTCAGCAGCCACAAGCAAATAGGTAAGATCAATAGGGGTCATGTCATGGTCTATCTAATAGTAGTCCATAATGAACTCACTATATGACTCAGGAAGTGATAGAAGAACCCAGTCAACCGCCAACTTCCTCGAGACAACGACACCTAATACACTCAGCCTGTCAATATGTGACTTCATCTCCAAGATGTGAGTACACACAGGCCTTCCATCTTGATGTTTCATTGCAAGTAGGTCTTGAGTGACCTTGAATTTTTCAAGTATTTGAACTTTTGGGTTAGGGAGAATTATTGGAGGAGGTGGAGGAAGTGAAGTTCCACCACAACACAAAGAAGGGATTAATCTTTCTCCTTGATTGTCTTGTGGAATATCATTTTCATGAGGAAAGCTTTTTCCAAAAGATTTTGGAAGACCATAGTTGTCTGAGCTAGACATCTACGAATCGGAGAAATTTAGTTGATTTTAGTCCTTAATATAACACCCAACATGAAATATTAAGGCTAGGACCCAGCACAATATTTTACAATTTGGAAGAGGGTTTCCGTAATCCAAACTACAAAATATTTGAAGGTAGGTAAATGACGATTTACCAATTTCCACAACGAAAAACAAAAAAGAATTTTAGATTTTAAGTGAATTGAAACTCCTAGATCCTTTGAGATTCATTGAACAATTCAAGTCATCACTCCCACCGAGGGTAAGCACCAAGTCCTCAGTCTTCCACAGGTACTTGAGAATGTTCTTTACACAGTCCAGTGAGCCTTGCCAGGGTTCCCCTGATATCTACTGACCATGCTCAATGCAAAGGACACATCATGACGAGTACAAGTCATAGCATACATGACCGAGCCTACAACAGAAGCATAAGGAACTCGACTCATCTCTGCTATCTCAGCCTCTGTACTCGGGTTCTGAGTCTTACTCAGTCTAGCGTTACTTTGGGTTGGTAACTCACATTTCTTGGAGTTCTGCATGTTGAACCTTTTCAACACTTTATGTACATAGATGCTTTGACTATGTCCAATTAATCTCTTACTCATGTCTCTCAAGATTCTTATCCCTATGATATAGGTAGCTTCTCCAAGGTCCTTCATAGCAAAACACTTCCCAAGCCAAGACTTCACTTCCTGCAGAGATTGGGATGTCATTTCCTATGAGTAGTATGTGATCCACATACAATACCAACAAGCTAACTATACTCCCACTAGCATTGACATGTACACAAGATTCATCTTCACTCCCCGAAAAGCCAAACTCTTGAACTTTCTCATCAAAACAAAGATTCCATCTGCGAGATGCTTGTTTCAATCCATAAATGGATTTCTCAAGCTTACACACTCTATTAGGGTACTCTGTACTGACAAAACCCTCTGGCTGACTCATGTAAACATCCTCAACCAGTTTTCCATTAAGGAAAGCGGTTTTGACATCCATTTTTCGTATTTCA
Source organism: Lactuca serriola (assembly GCF_051521515.1). NCBI lineage: Eukaryota > Viridiplantae > Streptophyta > Magnoliopsida > Asterales > Asteraceae > Lactuca > Lactuca serriola. The sequence continues at coordinate 251,853,338 of NC_136410.1, read as the reverse complement.
TAATCATGAAATGTAGTAATGGCTAACATAAGCCTGATAGACTTAATCTTCGCTACTGGTGAAAAGGTGTCATCATAATCAACTCCCGGAGTTTGAGAAAAACCCTTTTCAACCAGTCACGCCTTATAAGTGTGTACATTACCATCCATGTCGGTCTTCTTATTGAAGATCCATTTGCACCCGACTGTCTTGCGACCTAGTACATTGGCAACCAAGTTCCAAACATGATTGTCATACATGGATTGTATCTCGTTGTCAATAGCCTCTTTCCATTTAGCAGCCTTAGGGCCTGCCATGGCTTCTGTGTATCAGTTAGGCTCGTCCAGACTTACTAGTGTGCTATCACTGATAAGGGTATCACCTTCCGTAATAATATGAAAACTATAGTAATGCTTACGTGCATTCCTAACTCTTGTGGAACGCCTCAGAGGTACAGACTCGTCTGTCGGATCAACAAGAGTTTCCTCCTCAGGTTTATTGCTAGGGTTTGAGGTTCCTTCACCACCTGACTCTTGAATTTCATCAATGTAAATTTGCCACCCACGGTTTCCTTGGCTCATGAACTCTCTCTCGCGAAAAACTCCTCTCCTTGCTACAAAGACCACATTATCATTGGGTCTATAGAAGAGGTAACCAAAGGATCTATGTGGGTAGCCAATGAAAATACACCTCTCACTTCGAGGTTTGAGCTTATCGTGAGTCTCGCGTCTCATAAAAGCCTAACAACCCCAGATCTTAATGTGGTCTAGATTGGGAACTTTTCCAATTCACATCTCTTGTGGTGTTTTGGCAACCTTTTTGGTAGGGACTAGATTAAGGATATGGGCGGCAGACTCTTAGTCATACCCCCAAAATGAAATTGGTAGCGAAGCTCGACTCATCATGGAATTAACCATATCCAACAAGGTTCGATTACGCCTCTCAGCCACACCATTAAGTTGTGGTGTCCTGGGAGGTGTCAATTGTGAGATAATCCCACATTCCTTAAGATAGTCAAGGAACTCTATACTAAGATACTCTCCACCTCGATTGGATCGAAGCATCTTAATGTTCCTGCCCAACTGATTCTCCACTTCTTGTTTAAACTCCTAGAACTTTTCAAAGGTTTCTGACTTATGCTTGATTAAGTAGATATATCCATATATACTAAAATCATTAGTAAAACTCACATAGAAGCGGTTAGCATCCCTTGTGGCAGTTCTGAAGGGTCCACACACATCAGTATGTATGAGATCCAACAAACCCTCACCCCTAGCACAAGAACCAGTGAAGGGTGACTTTGTCATTTTCCCAAGCAAAAAAGATTCACAACTATCATCCGAATTTAGTTCAAATGACTCCAAGACTCCATCGTTTTGGAGTTGGCCTATGTATTTCTTGCTTACATGTCCAAGACGACAATGCCATAATGATTCTTTATCCAAGCTAGTGGAAGATTCAATACACAACACATTATTTCCAAGGTTATCTACAACTGACACAGTTTCATACACACCATCACAAGGTAATGCTTTAAAATAAAGAACATTATTAAAGGAAGAATTAATACCACCACAATCATTATCAATCGAAAAGGTAAAACCTTGTTTATACAAACCATGAAAGGATATAATATTTCTCGCCATTTCGGACGAGTAACAACACTTATTAAAATCTAATGTAAACCCACTACTTAGCAACAAAGAATAAACTCCAATCTTGGTCACAGATGAAGCTTTCCTATTCCCCATGATCAAGTTTATCTTCCCACGCTCCACATTCTCACTTCTTCTTGGTCCTTGCAAATCAGAACATATGTGAATGCCACAACCTGTATTAAGGACCCAAGAATTTGAATGGGTTGAGTTATTAGACAATATAGTGTAAATACCAACATGGTTGGGTTTCACTTTCCCATCCTTAACATCTTGCATGTACTTTGGGCAGTTTCGCTTCCAGTGCGACTTTTCATGGAAATAGAAGCATTCAGCCTCTTTAGGGTTGGCAAAAGGAGTGACAAAACCTTTCTTGGTTCCACTTGAAGAGGATCGATCAAAGGACTTTCCCTTGGTACCCTTCGAAGGGCTCTTCCTCTTCTATCCTTTGCCTTCCCCGATTGCCAAGATAGGGGTCGCGGTAGGAGTAGGAGTGGTAACAACCGATTTACTCTTAAGACCACTTTCGATGGTCTTCAAGAGTTCTTGAAGTTTGTTGAGTGTAACTTCCTCCATGTTCATGTGGTATGTCATTCAGAATTGATCATAACATGAAGGTAAGGAGTGCAAAATGATGTCAATTGCCAACTCCTCAAGGAAGTTCACATTGAGTTTCAGCAAACGGTCCATATACCATTGCATTTTCTACATGTGGCCCGTGATGGGTTCACCATCCTTCATTCAGGTTTTTATCATGGAGGAGATGATTTCATACCGCTCGTGACGAGCACTCTGATGGTAGCGGTCCATCATGTACTGTTGCATCTCAAAATGGTAGTAGTCCTCCTAGGACTTTTGGAGCTAGGCTGTCATTGATGCCAACATGATACATGATACTTTGGAAGCATCTCTCTCATGTGCCTGGTATTCAGTGATCTCCTTAGGAGTAGCAGGCGACTCAAGTTCCTTAAGCTCCTTATCGAGGACATATTCGTTGTCCTCATACCGAGTGACCATCCTGATGTTCCTGATCCAGTCCATAAAGTTGGATCCATCAAAGATGACTCTCCCACAAAGGTTCATGAGAGAGAAGCAGTCGGTAGGGTTTGAGCCGAAGCAGCATTGTTGGAAGATATCCGAAAAGAAAAAAGGACAAGTTTAGATTAGATATAAAGATAGTCATTAAAAAGACACCCAAATGTAATATTTAAGGCTAGGACCCAACACAATATTTTATAACTTAGAAGAGGGATGTCGTAATCCAAGCTATAAATTGAAGGTAGGTGAATGATGATTCACCAATTTCCACCATGAAAACGAAATAAATTTTTAGGTTTTAATTGGTTTTGAAACTCATAGATTCTTTGAGATTCATTGAACTTTTCAATGGCATGTTTCAATCTCGAGTGTGCCCTTCAGGTTTTGTGAGTGGGATGTCGTGGATCACAAAACAAGGTGTGAAGTAACAATGCAAATTACTTGGTACTCTTAATGTTTAACACTCAATCGATCTGTCGTTTAACCACACGGGCTCCACCGGCCTCTGATAAACCTTAAGCCACCCTTTGCCTACCTTGTTAAGTCTAGGTTAGTGTGTCGGTTAACTACACACATTCCACTAACGACTTAATCAAAGTGCAAAGTGTAATTTCATGGGTTAGCACCTTATTCACATTTTCCTAAAGTAACTAAGATTGTGAATTTATAAAAACATTTAGTTACTTTACATTCATCATACTTTTAATGAGCATTTAAAGTTACCATTTTATAGGCAACAACATTATACCCCCCTTATAGATCGGCTTCGTGAATGAGGCCTACTAATGGTAAAACAACTTGTTCTTATACATATATAATTATTATTAAACTTATAATATTATAAAGTATAAGGTTTGAATTTTAACTTTTAAAATTTTAGGGGTTGGAACTAAAATTTTTATCTTTCATAACTTATGAGTTAATGGTTTATTAAAATGTGAGACTTTTCATTTTATGTAACCTATGTGTTTCTTTAATGGACTTTAAAAGAGTGACTTTCGGTAATCCATAACTTCAGGAAATTATGGATTCAATTAAAACACATAATGATCAAGAATTTAACTAATAAGCAAGTTGCAAATAATTCCTATGATCTTCTAAACTCATAAGTGTATGAACATTCATATCAAAAATTTCAAGAATAAAAAAAACACATATAAGACTAGAAATTTTGATAATAGCTATTGAAAATGGATTAGCATAACGATTACACCATCTAAAACAAGTTTTATAAGACCAAAAGAGTTTAGGGTAATGTTTCTAGTCCATTTCCAGCAGCAAAACTCGAAAAATTGCACTCTGGGCATTCTACTCGTCGAGTGTATGAACCTACTCGACGAGTAGGATGATTTTAGGCATGGGCTCGTCGAGTCCCCCCATGGACTCGGCGAGTTCACCCAGCAGATTGCATACTTTTCGACATTTTTCAACAATTTGCATCAAGTATCAAGAAAACAAGTCAAGGCTCTGATACAACTATTGGACTTTGAGCATTCTAACACTCCTATGGTGTATATGCAACCCTAGAAACCTTGGATCTATGTTTTACTATGATACATGTAAATTTGCTTTTCCAAGGTTCTTAACCTAACTAGCATGGTGGATTACGGTTACATCCATGTAAACCCTAATAGCCATGATCTTTCATTTCCATGAGATCCATGGGTTAAAGCTCCATGGATTATCCATGGACTTACCATGCAAGCCTAGCCCATATTTAATTAGTCACACTTTTGATCATTGAATTAATTTAAGATCAATACTAATTAAATAATATGATTTACTATTAATATATTAGAACTTATAACATATTAATAAATCATAACTTATACTATTCTCAAAAGATTATCCATATAAATGGTTCGGGTGAAGTGCAACCCAAATGGACCATGTTAGGTTAGGTCAAGTACTTCTCAAATATAGTTATGGACTTAGAAACCTTATCCAATAGATGTTGTTGCTTGTTTTACTATTGTGCATTGTTATGATACTGAACATGATGTCCCCCGCCCCCGAACGTTTCCACCGTTCTCGGTTTGGAGGTGTGACACAAAAGTCTTTACTTGTGGTAAAAAGACCATTTTACCTCTACCCTAGCTTGGCCAAAGAATGGAGCCCATAAACTTAATCCAACAGGCCCAAAAGTTACATTATCCATCAAGGCCCAAAATAAGGCCCAACTTCCATTTTGGCCCAATTTCCTTTCCATGGGCCTTAGAACAAGGCCCAATAATATTCATGGCCCAAAAACTCCCAAAATCAGGTGGCCCAACTAAACCCTAACCTTCCAAGCCCACACCGAATGTCCAATATCAAAATGTTGTCAGACTGAGTATGTTGGATGTACTCAGCTGGTACACTAAGCATACTGCATCGAGGGCTTGTACGTTGCACGTACGTGTTTGTACGCCCAGCATACTCAACCAATTCGACTAACGTCGATATTATGCTCCTAACCCGTAAAGACTTTTCTCCAGGATGTAGATTGACCACTTTAAGTTGAAATACCACGTAAAGTTGCTAACTTTACGTCAATACATGACCATAAGAAGCTCTAAATCTCAAAAAGGACTTAACGAAGGACTTAATGAATGCATGAGGCCCTAAACTCCATAAATTTGGCACCCTTATGCCAAAAGTGCCCATGAAGACATTCGATCTGAAAGAATAAGCCTTTGGGACGTCCTAATCCGAACATCAATCCAAATTATGGCTAAAAACATAAATTTAAACCAAAAAAGAGATATAATCATCAACAAAGCAAGTTCTCCGCTTTATACCTCAAATGAGTGCCAAATGATGATGATAACCTGGATATTCAAGCTCAAGCTCCAAGAATCTTCTTCTTTCCAAGGCACCAAACTACTAAAAATACACTCAGGGCCGGTCCATTGTTTTTTACTACCTGGGCCGAGATAAAAAAATTATGCCCTTATATGTGTACCGTAAAATAACAAAAACATATAATCAAACAAATGTAGTAATTTCTAATATAAAAAATGTAGTAATTTTTATAATCAAACAAATAACACAAACAAAATATACAAAAAATCACCTAAAACGATGTCTTTATGCATTTTTTGAAGCGAAAACATCTCTTATTTTACAATAATCAATATTTTTTTAAAAATCACTTTCAATACTTAAAATTGCTAATCCATTCAATCTTTCTTGTGTCATGGTACTTCGGAGATACGATTTCAAAAGCTTCAATTTTGAAAAACTTCTTTTCGCGGAAGCAACCGTAACCGGCACCGTCAATAATATCCTATATGTAACCAACACATTAGGGAACATATCCATTCTTCTTGCATACTCCATTATTTGAATAGATGTCCAAGGACTTCGACTTTTGTATGCTTCATCCGGCAACATTTTCTGCAAAATTTTTAACTCAATGAATAAACTATCTCCATCAATATCATAATCTTCACCATTTTTCAAATTGGACTCAAGATTTAAACAACATTTCTTTAATACATCATCAACTAAAGAAACTAATTTGGAACCATCAAACAAAAAACCAAATATCGATTCAAAATATTGCATTCGTTCAAATCTACTTTTCAATTGAACAAAAGCCATATCAACAAGAATAAAAAAAAAATCCCTTTTAAATGCTTCTTGAGAAGATTGGTGTTCTCTTTCGCTATTTGGAATTTCATCAAAATGTTGTTTTCTTTTTTTATTGCGTTTTTGAGGAAATTCAGGTTTAACTTTAACACTATTTGCTATTTCTTTTGCTTCACTAATAGCAAAGTCAAACCCACTTTCCCTATATTCTTCAAAATAATTAATTAACCCCTCTAAATTTTTTACAGCAACATCAAGAAGCATTTCTTTGGATTGTAACTTTTTGCATACCAAATTAATTTTGTACAAAATATCATACCATATAACTAAACTTAAAATAAATTCAAAACTAGAAAATTCACCATTTACTAGTGAATTAGAATCTCTACACACTTGTCCATTATCACTTATTATAGATAGTTTTTTTAAAGCTTTTCTTATTTGATAAAATTGTGTTTTTATTGCTTTGACACATTCAATATGACTTTCCCAACGAGTAGCTGATAATGATTTAAGTGTTAGATCATCAACAAACTCAAGTAAAACACTCCATCTTTTGGTTGAATTGGAAAAAACATTATATATCGTTTGACATGTACCAAAAAAAGTTTTTTCCTTTTGGCAAGAATTTTCCATATCACACAAAACCAAATTTAAACTATGACATCCACAAGGCATATAAAAAGCTCTATTATTTATATCAAGCAATCGTTTTTTAATACCTTAGTGTTTACCTTTCATATTTCTCCATTATCATACCCTTGACCACGAACATAATTAATATCCAAATCAAGAGATTTTAGGGCATCTTGTAAAACATTAAAAAGACCTAGACCGGATGTATCTTCTACAATTAAAAACTCTAAAAAAACTCTTCAACTTTTAATGGAACACTTTCCAAATCTACACATCTTATAATCAAAGTCATTTGTTCTTGGTTACTAGCATCCGGAGTGCAATCAAGAATTATAGAAAAATATTTTGCCCTTTTGATTTTTTTTATAATTGCACATTTTACCTCGGATGCTAACATTTCAATTAATTCATTTTGAATTTTATGACTAAGATAATGATTATGTGTTTCTTTATCTTGAATCATTCAAAAATTTTCTTTCATTACCGGATCCCACTCCGCAATTGATTCGATTACACTTAAAAAATTGTCATTTGAGTTTTCATAAATTTTTTCATTTGTACCACGAAAAGCCAAGTTATTTTTTGCTAAACATTTTACAACAGAAATAATTCTAACCATAACTTCTTTCCAATGTTCGGTATCTTTTTTTATCATTTCTTGAATTTCTTTGTCAATTGTTTCGTTTTTATTTAACCTAATTCGCGTTTCATTCCAAGTTCTTAAATTATCCATATGATCGCAACTATTTCCATGTTGTTTTAATGTTTCACTAAGATGCTTCCAATCTTTAATTCCTTCGGTTGCCAAACTACTTTTAGTTCGAATGGTTTTAAACAACTTACAACAAAAACAAAAAAACTTTAACAAGTTCTTTTGAATACACTAACCATTTTCTATCAAAAGAATCACCATTTCTTAATTTCCGAATGAAAAAATCAAATGAAAAATGTCTACCAAGTGAATCTTTTGGAAAAATTGTGTCGGTATCAACTTCTCTATTTGGCCCTTTTTCTATTAGTAAATCTTTCATTTTTGAATCTAAATCATCCCATACTCTAGGATCAAAAATATTAAAATCACTTGGTTTATCTTTATCAAAAAAATCATTTTTTTCAAAATCATTGGAAATATCAATCGAATCATTGGAAGTACTAGGTGGAACATTAAAATTATTAACCGGATCATTAGAATTTTGATTTCTAACAAAATATTTATTCAAAGACCCTCTTAATTGATTAGCCTCTTCTTGTTCTTTTCTTTTTCGTTTCTATTTTGAGCACCCGATGGTTGTTTTCGGGGAAGCATATTTAAAAATCAGCAAATCTAGTTATAAAAGCTAAGCAAAGAAAAAAAATCAATAATTCTAGTTATAAAAGTTAAGCAAAGAAAGATACAACCTGGCCAAAGTTTTCGTTTTTATTTCCCACTTTGAAGATGCCGATAATCTGAAAATTAAAACATACAATCAGAAATACAAATCCATTTTCAACAACTACTGACTAATAACACTACAATGAAATAAATATATACCTTTCAAGATTTTAAAATAAACAAAAATCAGCCTCCCAAGTCCCAAGTCCTGATTCACATCACAGAATCAAAAACAAAACTTTAGAAAATTAATTCAGAAATTTGTATCATAAACAAACCATAGACTATAGTAATCAGAAACTATACCTAAAGTAAACCATAATTCCATAAATCCCATATACCAACAACAGAATTTGATGCCTTTATTTGTTTCACAAACAAAAAATTACCTTTTTTTTATTGTAATCAAGCAGATCCTGTTGGAATAGTGTCTAAGGCTGCAACTATATTAGGCAAGTATTTGACCCGGTTGTGCATGGTCCTTTTGGGTTGCCTTCACCATAGCAACTTGATAGGATGATTTATTAAGAGAGAGTAAATATTATTAGTATATTATGAGAATAATATAAAGAATAATATATATTGTTATTTGATTAATATAAGTCATAGAATTAACTGGAATTAATTTGGTGACTTAAAGATATTAATTAAATAAAGGGGTATAAACTGTCAATTGTTTGATAGTTAAGCTTTAGACTATAAATCCTTATAGATATATAGTGGACGGATTCTAGAAGCTAGGATAGCTCCAAAATCGTCCAATGACTTATCTATGGAAAGGATTTGGATAGCCTTAAGAGAAGATTATCTAATTAGGGTTTAGGTTGTAACCCTTAAGGAGTCTACAAGTATAAATAGACCCCATGGGCAAGGGAAATCGGCACTTCATCTAAAGCATAGAAACCTTGGCCGATTTCCTCCCCTCTCCTCTCTCCTAAATCATCTTTATTGCTATTGGTGTTTGTAAGCCATTAGAGGAGTGACAATTGTGACTCTAGAAGCTCCAAGACAATAAGATCAACAAGGAATTCAAAGGTATGATTCTAGATCTGGTTTATCATTGTTCTTATTCTTAAATAGTCATTAGAAGTCTTGGATTCAAATCATGTTTAATTAGAAAGCCTAGATCCAAGCATTAGGGTTTTGCATGCGCACATAGGAAAGTTCTTATGGCTAAAACCCATCAGTGGTATCAGAGCGTAGCTTGGTTTTCATTAAATTGTTGCTTGATTAACTGAAACAAACCTGCAAAATTCGATTTTTGGTTTTTGAGTCATGGACTCGGCGAGTTCCAAAGTGGACTCGGCGAGTAAGCCTGACTCGGCGAGTCCCTTTGTGCACTCGACAAGTCCAGGCGTCAGGAATGGCCAGATTCGGGATTTTTTCATAATTATCTTATGGAAACTTACCTTAATCATATTAGATCAACCCTAATCCGATTTTTTGATATATATGACTATAATCTTGATCTAATTAAAGATATTTATCAACTAATAAAATATTTAATTTCCTTATATGATAATTAATTAATTATTTTGATTATTTTGGTAATTATCTTACAAGAAATCTTGAATAAATCAAATATAGATAATTAGGAAATTAATTGTTAATTGGAATTATTTGTTGTTTGATCCTCCATGTTTTAAATCTTTAAAACTTGTCCTCAAGTTTTGAAATTTATATTTTGTGATTAAAAGTTTTAATTTAGACAATTTAAATTTCAAACCCTAGATTTTAAAAGGTTTAAAATACAACCCTATACTAATACGATATTACTAGAATAATATATATATATATATATATATATATATATATATATATGTATAACTAAATGCTAGTCTTACCGTTAGTAGGCCTCATTCACGAAGCCGATCTATAAGGTGGGTATAAGGTTGCGACCTATAAAATGGCACTTAATGGGTGTACACTCACACCCACCGCTTGCTTGATCGGTGGAGGGTCGTTAGCCGAACGGGTAGGATAGGGCAACCTCATCCTCTCATTAAAAGTATAATAAGTAATACAAAGTAACTACACATATTTTAAAATTTCCCAATCTTAGTTACTTTAGGAAAAGTGAATTGATGCAATCCCATGAAATTACACTTTGCACCCTTGCTAAGAAGTTAGTGGAGCGTGTGTGGTTTACCGACACACTAATTGGTTCTAAGAGAAGGTGGCAAAGGGTGATTCATTGTTTATCATAGTTCGATGGAGCGTGTGTGGTTTACCGGCACATCAAATAGGTGATCGTTACAATGAAGGCACCATGTGAATTTACATGGTAATGCACACCCGCTTTGTGATCCTCGGTATCCCAGTCACAAACAAGAGGGGCATATCGAGATTTAAACATGACATTGAATAGTTTCAATGAATCTCATCCGAACCTAGGAATTCTCAATACACTTAGGACTAATAGTTCAGGTTTTTGTGATGGAGAATTAGTGAATCGTCATTCACTTACCTTCAATTTATTTCCATGTTAGATTACGGCATCCCTTTTCTAGTATGTAAATGTTATTGTTGGATCCTAGCCCTAATTTTTCTTATTGGGTGATAATTAGGGATTCTTATTCTAATCTATCTTTGTCCTTTCTATTTGTAGATGTCGAACGCTAACAACGCTGCTGCTAGTTCTTTCACGTTGATGAGCCTTTGCCAAAAGGTCACCTTCGATGGAACGAACTTTAGCGAATGGATAAGATACATTCGCACCATTGCTCGCTATGAGGATAAGGAGTATGTCCTCAATGAGAAGCTCGAGAAGATCAACCCTGAAATTGCTACTCCGGCTGAAATCACCGCTTTTGAAACTCATGAGCGAGATGCAACGAAGGTACATTGCATCATTATTGCCACCATGAACTCCGAATTCCAAAAGTCCTACGAGGACATGTACCCGTACGAGATGCATCAAGACTTATTGGAGAGATACCACCAGAACGCTAGACAAGAGCATTATGAGATTTTCACCAACATGATTTCCGCTAAGATGGGTCATGGAGAATCTCTTACCGTGCACCTGCAAAAGATGCAAAGGTATGTCGACCGCCTTCGCAAGTTAAATGTTGACTTTGGGGAAGACTTGGCGATCGACATGGTGCTTCACTCTTTGCCTCCGATGTACAACCAATTTAGGATGACCTACCACATGAACAAAGAGGAGGTCACCCTAAGCAAACTCCAAGGTCTCTTGAGGGTTGCTGAGAGCAACTTCAAAGACAAGTCTGTTGCACCAACTCCCAATCCACCTGCCGCTCCTGTCTTGGCTATTGGTCAAGGGAAGGGAAAGAAGAGGAAAGCTTCATCGAAGAACTATCGCAAGGTTAAAGCACGAGATGGTGCCTCTTCTAGTGGGACCAAAGTTGATCCCACTAAGCCCTGTCCTAACCCGAAGGAGGCAGAGTGCCACCACTGCCACAAGATAGGACATTGGAAGAGAAGCTGCCCAGAGTACCTGCAAGCAATCAAAGAAGGAAAGATCAAGCCATCTTTCGCAGGTATATACACAATTAAATCTAACGATTCTAATCATACTATTTCTTGGGTTCTTGATACCGGTTGTGGTTACCACATTTGTTCTAATGTGCAAGGACTAAGAAGAAGTAGGGATGTGGAGCAAGGAAGAATCAATCTAATCATGGGGAACAGAAGATCGTCGCCTGTGACCAAGATTGGAGTGTATTCTTTAGTGCTTAGGAATAATTTGTGTTTAGATTTGAACAATTGTTGCTATTCGCCAGAAATGGCTAGAAACATCATTTCATTTCATGGTTTATATAGACAAGGACTTAGATTTTCTTTTAATAATGAGAATGGTTCTATTTTGGCTTATCTAAATGGTGTCTTTTACTTTGAAGCTATACCACGTAATGGAATATATGAAACTGTTATGATTGTTGATAACTTAGGAAATGATGTTTTGAATATAGATTCTTCCACTAGTATGGATAAAGCATCCTTGTGGCATGGTCGTCTTGGACATGTCAACAAGAAACGCATAGCTCAACTCCAAAAGGATGGAGTGTTGGATTCATTCGACCTTAGGGAAGATGACACATGTGAGTCTTGTTTACTTGGAAAGCTGACTAAGTCACCCTTCACGAGTACATGTGAAAGGGGTGAGGGTCTATTGGACCTAATACATACCAATGTATGTGGACCGTTTAGATCAACCACGAAGGATGGGAACCGCTTCTACGTGACTTTTACTGATGATTATAGTAGATATGGGTATATCTATTTAATCAAGCAAATGTCAGAAACTTTTGAAAAGTTCAAAGAGTTCAAGAATGAAGTGGAGAATCAATTGGGTAGGAAAATCAAGATGCTTCGATCCGATCGAGGGGGAGAGTACCTAAGTCTTGAATTCCACGATTATCTCAAGGAGTGTGGAATAGTTTCGCAATTAACTCCTCCTAGGACACCACAGTTGAATGGTGTGGCAGAAAGGCGTAATCGAACCTTATTGGATATGGTTCACTCTATGATGAGTCGTGCTTCACTACCTATCTCTTTCTGGGGGTATGCCTTAGAGGCTGCCACCCATATCCTTAACCGAGTCCCTACCAAGAAGGTTGCCAAAACACCTTACGAGATGTGGACAGGGAAAGCTCCCTCGTTGGCACATATCAAGGTTTGGGGTTGCGAGGCTTTCGTAAGACGAGATACTCACGACAAGCTCGAACCTCGAAGTGAGCGATGTATTTTCATCGGCTACCCGCAGACATCCTTTGGATATCTCTTCTATAGACCGAAGGACAATGTTGTCTTTGTTGCGAGGAGAGGAGTTTTCCGAGAGCGAGAACTCATAGGCCAAGGAGACAGTGGGAGGCAAATCGAGCTTGAAGAGATTCAAGAGTCGATAGATGAAGGAACCTCTACCGCTGGCACTCAACCCGAGGAGGAAACTCCGGTTGAACCGATTGACGAGTCCTTACCTCTTAGACGTTCCGATAGAGTTAGAGTTCTACCCCAGTTTTATGGTTTTCATATTACTACCGAAGGGGACACGTATATTAGTGATGGTACACTAATAAATCTTGATGAACCTAATAGCTATAAGGAAGCCATGGCAGGCCCGGAGTCTGCAAAGTGGAAAGAGGCAATGGATAGCGAGATCCAATCCATGTATGACAACCAAGTTTGGAATTTGGTTGATTATGTGCCCGGACGTAAGACCGTTGGGTGCAAATGGATCTTCAAGAAGAAGACTGACGTGGATGGAAACGTACACACATATAAAGCGCGATTGGTTGCGAAGGGCTTTACTCAAACTCCCGGAGTTGACTATGATGAGACCTTCTCACCAGTTGCGAAGATTAAATCTATTAGAGTGATGTTAGCAATTGCCGCATCTCATGATTATGATATTTGGCAAATGGATGTCAAGACCGCTTTCCTTAACGGGAAGTTGGCTGAGGATGTTTACATGGCTTAGCCAGAGGGGTTTGTGGATCCAAAGCATCCGAATAGAGTGTGTAAGCTTGAAAAGTCCATTTATGGACTTAAGCAAGCGTCTCGCAGATGGAATCTTTGCTTTGATGAGAAAGTCAAAGAGTTTGGATTTGTACGAAGCGAAGACGAATCATGTGTATACGTCAAAGCCAGTGGGAGTGTAGTAAGCTTCCTCGTTCTATATGTCGACGACATATTACTCATAGGAAATGACATCCCGACTTTGCAGGAGGTTAAGTCCTGGCTCAGGAAGTGCTTCGCTATGAAGGACCTCGGAGAGGCTTCTTACATTTTGGGAATAAGGATAGTAAGAGACTAATTGGACTTAGTCAAAATACTTACTTGGAGAAGGTACTAAAACTTTTTAGTATGGAAAACTCGAAGAAGGAAGAATTCCGATACAAAGTAATGCCAAGTTGAGTGAGACTCAAAGTCCGAGTACCGAAGCTGAGATAGCAGAAATAAGCCGAGTACCATACGCTTCCGCAGTTGGCTCAATCATGTACGCTATGACTTGTACTCGCCCTGATGTAGCCTTCGCTTTGAGCATGGTTAGTAGATATCAAGGGAACCCTGGCAGAGCACATTGGATTGCGGTAAAGAATATCCTTAAGTACCTTCGGAGGACGAAGGAATGGTTCTTAGTCCTCGGAGGGAATGATGACTTGAAGGTGCGAGGATATAGTGACGCCAGTTTTCAGACCGACAGGGACAACTACCATTCGCAGTCGGGCTGGGTCTTTACCCTAAATGGAGGAGCAGTGACATGGAAGAGTTCCAAACAGGAAACTGTAGCTGATTCAACGTGCGAATCAGAGTACATTGCAGCGAGCGAAGCGTCGAAGGAGGCAATATGGCTAAAGAACTTCATCGGTGATCTTGGAGTCGTACCTGCCATAAAGGAGCCCATGGAGATTTTCTGTGATAACGAAGGAGCGGTTGCCTTAACCAAGGAACCGAGGGATCATGGTAGATCAAGACATATCGACAGAAAATATCACTTCATTAGACATCGTGTAGAAGAAGGACAACTCGTAGTGAAGAGGATATCATCAGAAGATAACCCAGCAGATCCGCTTACGAAGGGACTGAGTAGGGTTAAGCACTTGCAGCATGCTAGGAGTATTGGGCTGAAGGATGATATTAGCATATATTAGATAGTATTAGAAACGTGTAATAGATAAATGTAATTAACATTTGATGATTAAATAAAGGAGTTTTATTTATGAGTAATGTTACTATCTTATGTTAATTGTTTAACTATTGTTTCACTTTGCATGTTTTGACTTCCAGAATAATTGAGTTTATTAAGAATAATCGAATTGTTCAAATTGTCCACAATCGTTCATATGTTGGAAGTAGATATGAATGAAGATTGTCATGAATTGGTTTGTAGATTGTCTAAATGATGTTAGACATAGCAAAGGGTTGCTGCAACGTTCATGAGTGCTTATGAACTAGTTTTGAGCATTGGAACAAACCCGCGCTTGCTGGAATCACCTTATGGAATATGATATAAAATGGTGATCGCAAGATGATAATATCATATAGTCTTAAAACCTAGATATATGGTTTGTTATTTGTTAATTGATTGTACATTGATAATGCGAAAACGCATCAGTAACTCGGTGTTATAAAACGCATTGTTGTGTATAGTTGGTTAATGAATAAGTAAATGCATATAAGTCGAAGTTTATCTGTAACTTTTATCTAAGAAGGTAAAAGCGATATCTCGGCCGCTCGATGATTTGATTTGACTTATGTGTCGGGCCCGGTCAGAATTGAATTGATGTGTTCGATTAAGTTCTATGTCGAATAAATCAGAGATCGAGAAACCTAAATGTTTGACTAACCATTCCATAGGATTGTCAGCATGATATCTAACAGAGGACTGTACGATCCCTTATCTAAAGGACAAGATTGATTAGATCAGAGTTTGACAGCGTCTTTGAGAGCTACGATTGCAAACCGAATTGTACTTGTGCATATAGTTACTAGACTTATCCAAGTGGGAAACTGTTGGAATAGTGTCTAAGGCTGCAACTATATTAGGCAAGTATTTGACCCGGTTGTGCATGGTCTTTTTGGGTTGCCTTCACCATAGCAACTTGATAGGATGATTTATTAAGAGAGAGTAAATATTATTAGTATATTATGAGAATAATATAAAGAATAATATATATTGTTATTTGATTAATATAAGTCATAGAATTAACTGGAATTAATTTGGTGACTTAAAGAGATTAATTAAATAAAGGGGTATAAACTGTCAATTGTTTTATAGTTAAGCTTTAGACTATAAATCCTTATAGATATATAGTGGACGGATTCTAGAAGCTAGGATAGCTCCAAAATCGTCCAATGACTTATCTATGGAAAGGATTTGGATAGCCTTAAGAGAAGATTATCTAATTAGGGTTTAGGTTGTAACCTTTAAGGAGTCTACAAGTATAAATAGACCCCATGGGCAAGGGATATCGGCACTTCATCTAAAGCATAGAAACCCTGGCCAATTTCCTCCCCTCTCCTCTCTCCTAAATCATCTTTATTGCTATTGGTGTTTGTAAGCCCTTAGAGGAGTGACAATTGTGACTCTAGAAGCTCCAAGACAATAAAATCAACAAGGAATTCAAAGGTATGATTCTAGATCTGGTTTATCATTGTTCTTATTCTTAAATAGTCATTAGAAATCTTGGATTCAAAGCATGTTTAATTAGAAAGCCTAGATCCAAGCATTAGGGTTTTGCATGCGCACATAGGAAAGTTCTTATGGCTAAAACCCATCAGATCCAACAGGTAAGAAAAAAAATTCCTAAGTCCTAAAACAAATGGTAAAAACCATATTTAGAGTTGACAGATTTATGCAGCACCCAACAAGTTTGATGTTCATACAGAAATAAAAAAAATCATTTGAAGAAAAAGAAAGAACTTACCCTAATAAGTTGAAGAGCACAAAATGAGAACTGAAAAGAGAATTCAGAAACTGTGGTTCACTTCGTTTTCTATTTGAAAACAATTGAAAATTCCAATTTCCAAATCTGCAACTCAAACAACAAATCACAATATTCAATTAATCATATTAAGAAAAAAGAAACAATGATTGAAGAAAACTCACAGACTCACAGTCAATTGAAGAAAACTCACCCAAAATTTGAGTTTATCAGAATGAAGAATAGAAATTGCCAAATTGCAATCAGATTGTATCTCCAGTCGGCAGTCACGGACTCACGGCCTCACGGGTTGTGTTTGATTTCTTGCCTTCTTGGTTCCCTACTTCCATTCTGCGGTTCCGCCCTTCGTTTGTTGTCGGTAATTAGAAATCATCAAATCAAAAATTAGATGTTGAAAGATCGATTGAATGTATAGGCTATAAGTTTTAGAGAAGATTGATTGATTGAATAAGAAATTGAGAAGAAGATTGAATAAGAAATTGAGAGGTCAAGATTTATTGATTGAATGTATCGGCTGAATCGGTGATACCCACACAACAAATACGTTGAATCCACTTGAACGTTGGTCGACCGTCTCCTCATCTCCCGACTGCTTCAAGTCTTCAACTGACGATTGCGCTAATCCACTTAGCGCTCAAGGTCAAGATCGTTGAATCGGTAATGCCCTAACGTTGATTATTATTGGATTGGACTATCGGAGTAATTGGGTTTAATTTTTGGGCCAAAATTACATAGATATATTATGACTTGCTGCATAAAAAATATGCCCCCATTTTTTTGATGCCATGGGCCTAAGCCCAACTTGCCCATGTAGTTGGGCCGGCCCTGAATACACTCCACAAGGGCAAGAACACACACAAGATGTCATAGTGTCAATATTAGGGTTTTTGGACAATAAAGGCTGATAAGTAGGCTAACACATGGGACTTAATGACATTATATAGGGATTGAACCCTAGAAATTAGGGATATGATTCTGAAGACGTATGGTGTGCGTACGTGAATGCCTCGGCGATACCTTTTGGTCCTTCTACGCCCCACGTACACCAGGCTTACGCCGAGCTTATGGCCTCATCAAAGCCCACTCATGAAGGCGCAATTCTCTAAGCCCAACAGTAACTTGCATGATTAAGACAACTAAATAAATGATTAAATAATTAATACCTTGGAACCATCGGGCGTTACACCATAGAGGGGTTGATAAATATGTTAGGATTAGTGAAGCATCCTCTAACGATAGTAAATTAGGATTAATGAAAAAAATCCTAAAAAATAATAAGATAGGATCGTTAGATATCCTAAAAAGATAGTAAGCTAGGGTTGATAAAATACTTTAGGAAATGTTTTTCGAAACGAAAAAGGATTCTTAAAATAATGCAACCAAAAGGCAAAAACTATAAACACATGTGCACTCATCAACATTATGTTTATGTTTTCCAAAATACATGTATTCTCAGGGAGATGAGTGTAGAGGATAGTTTTGTTAAGAAGGAGGAGGAGGAAATCTTCAAGGAAGCTTGCTGGAGTTTAGTTCTGTTTATTTATCGTTTTTAGTCATGTTTAGGGTGCGTGCTTGACTTTTAAAATAATGTAGTCGCAAAATAATTTATAATAAATAAAAGAAATGTTTTTGATATACCTTGTGTTATGTTCTATATATATATATATATATATATATATATATATATATATATATATATATATATATATATATATATATGAATGCCTCGGTCTAATTTTCCCATGTTTGTACCGTCCGACGTTTCCGCTGCCGGCCGGGGGTGTGACAGATTTATACATGGAAAATCAACAACTTTGTATTATGAATCTTCACTTTTTCCTTTTACAAACGTTTTATATAAAATTTTAGAAAGTATCTTCAAATAACACATCTTTAGAAATATTCAGAATTATAGTGATCATTTGGATTCATTACCAAAAGTCAACTTTTATGAGGAGGGGACACCTACACTTATAAATTACCAATCAAACATTGATTAATCCAATGTGGGATCATAACATTTTACTTCAATTCTAGACATGGATGGAGTTGTATTACCTTTTTTGAAGTATTTTTTGGAGGAAGTTCCAACAATTCTAAAACCCAAAATATTATTCTCTAGTCTCCTCGGAACACTATAAATGTAACTGAACATGTATTGTTTAATATATATTTAAAAGTTTAACTATTTATTTTTTATACATCAAAACGTTTAAAACTTTATTCCATATGAATATAAATAAAACATTTGATTTTTTTTCTGGCTACAAGATGATATGGTTCCTCATCTCACATGAAGGTGCTTTCCAAAAAGAAGCAGTATATAATAAAAGATGCATTTTTGTGGACTTCCCTAATGGCAAACATATAAATGCATGGATAGCTAGTGGTGATGAGTATTGGGAAGGTGTTTAAACATTTTTATAGGAAAATATGTTGGAGAATGGGAATGGTATAATTTAGAAAAGCATCTTATAATTTAAATCTTTAATTTGATGTGAATGTCAAAAATTTTGGCTTTTCGAGGAGTGAAGATGAGCCATGTGTATATGTCAGAGTTAGTGGGAGTGTTGTTACATTACTTGTGTTGTATGTCGATGACATACTACTTATAGGAAATGATGTCCCAACCTTACAAAGTGTGAAAACGTGGCATGAGATTTGTTTTTCTATTAAAGACTTGGGAGAAGCAACATACATACTATGTATAAAGATCTATAAAGACAGATCAAGAAGACTCACTAGATTGAGCCAGAGTACATACAAAGATAAAGTTTTCAGGAAATTCAAGATGCATGACTCTAAGAAAGGTTTCGTGCCTATGCATCTGATAGGTTATATATATATATATATATATATATATATATATATATATATATATATATATATATATATATATATATATCCGGTAAGAAACTTTTTTTTGTAGGAAGGTAAGAAGCTTTTTTCGGCATATTTTTTGGTGAACAAAACAAATGAATCACTAGATGAATAAAAAATAACATGATTCACAAAAAAAAAATTCCGAAAAAAACATCTCGATGATTAATTTTATGTTGATTGTTTTTATATTCACTTAAATTATCATAAAAGTGAATTTTTTTTCCTTAATTTACTTAAAAAAATCATGAAGGAGTTTTTTTGAATTTTTTGGTAGTGAATTATCTCACTTTTGAATCATCTAATGATTCATTTTTTTGTTTGCTAAAAAAATATGTATATAAAAGATTTCATACCTTCCTACCAAAATTTTACTTCTTATTTGATCTTGGTTATATATATATATATATATATATATATATATATATATATATATATATATATATATATATCAATTGGCAGTGGGAACATCGTTATTAATCTAAGGCAAGAAAACAACTAAAAACTACTAGGATCTTTAACCTAAATAATATGAACAACTAACATCTATAAGAGGTATCAATAAATATTAATCTTTAGTAAAACCAATTTGCTTGTAGAACCTTTGATGATGATTTCGAAATCTCCAAGCCAACAAAGAGTAACCAAACTAGATTACCTCTAATGGTTCACACCCAAAAATTCTAACTATTAGATGTAAGAATACTGACCCTTAGAACAATAGAGTGACTACAAAATTAATCAAATGAGAAGAGAAACTCTCAGTCTATCAAGTAGAGGAGAGTGGGACAAAAATAATGAGGTGCCAAGGAGAGGAAAGAAAGCTGATTTGAATTGGCAACTAGATAAAGATAATAATTAAATAATACATTATATCTAAAATTCAAATCTTCTTCCTTCTATCTAGTATGAGACGAAAATCCACAAGCCTTATCACTTGTGATTTTCTTCCATTGCCTCTAAGGGATCCAAAGCCTTTCATTATTCAACTATTGAATAATTAACATTTAGTCTCTGTACTTGGAATTGCTTCTCTACAAAAGGTTTAAGTTAGTGTTTTTACTTGAATCTATTGTGTAAAGAGTACACTTAAACCAAACATATGGGAATCAAAGTTACACTACTTTAAGAAGATTTTAACGATCCAAGGTTGTGAAGATTCTAATCTTATATAGATAAAATTTGAAAGGTTGAACCTTTTGTAAGGTTATGTGGATACTAGTCAATTATGATTGTTGGTTTAAAGCGGTCAGGACTTATGGTTGCTGATGTGATCTAACTTGCTTAGATTTTCTTTCGAGTTATTGTTATTATTCCCAATTTGGTCAGCTTTCAAGGATCATAATTTCATAATATTCGTTACATTCAAGTAATAAATATGCACTTTAATTGGTGTGTTTATTATAGCATCATACATTTGTTTGTATTCTTTCTACGTAAGTTAGACATTGTTTAGTTGATCTTACATCGAATTAAAGCGAATCATATCAAGACTTAAAAAAAAGTTCTAGACAAGGTACTTTACCTTTTACCCATTATAGCAATGCGCTTCACTTTCATATGATTTTTGTATGTGAGGACCAGACGGTTATCACATGAACATAATTCTCACAAGCTGGAACAATCAAGAACTCAAGAATTTAAGGTGGTTTGGTATGATGACCTACATCCACACACGGGTAACTAGGACTTTTATTTCTTTT
The DNA here is from genome assembly GCF_051521515.1 of Lactuca serriola. Classification (NCBI taxonomy): domain Eukaryota; kingdom Viridiplantae; phylum Streptophyta; class Magnoliopsida; order Asterales; family Asteraceae; genus Lactuca; species Lactuca serriola. The sequence goes on along the minus strand of NC_136410.1, from coordinate 251,832,091 downwards.
GTGTTCACATTTTTACAAAACCAAAGTAATCTCATTTATAGAGATTGAAATGATACCTGGCCAAAGAAAAAGAAAGGGAACCATAAAGCTGATGGGTTTTGGCCATATGAACATTCCTATGTGCACATGCAAACCCTAATGCTTGGATCTAGGTTTCTATAATTAAACATGCTTTGAATACAATACTTCTAATGACTAATTAGGTATAAGAATAATACAAAATCAGATCTAGAAGTTTACCTTTGAATCTTTTGTTTTGATCTTGTTGTCTTGGAGCTCTAGAGTCACAATTGTCACTCCTCTAATGGCTTACAAACACCAACTAGCAAGGAGGATGATTTGAGAGAGAGGAGAGGGATTAGAAATCAGCCAGGGTTTCTTTGCTTTAGCAGAGGTGCCGATTTCTCTTGTCCTAGGGGTCTATTTATACTTGTAAGGCTCCTAGGGTTTCACCCTTAAACCCTAGTTGGATAATCTTTCCTAAAAGCAATCCTAATCCTTACCTAAGATAGCCTTGGACGAATTTGACGCTATCCCAATCCATAGAATCCGTCCATCCTCTATCTAAGAAGGATTTACAGCCCAAAGTGCAACTATCAAACAATTGACAGTTTATACCCTCTTATTTAATTAATCTCTTTAAGTCACCAAATTAATACTAATTAATCTATGACTTATATTAATCAAATAACAATATTATTATTCATTATATTATTCTCATAATATATTAATAATATTTAGTCTCTCATAATAAATCATCCTATCAAGTTGCTATGGTGAAGGCAACCCAAAAGGACCATGCACAATCGGGTCAAATACTTGCCTAATATAGTTGCAGCCTTACACACTATTCCAACAGTCTCCCACTTGGATAAGTCTAGTAACTATATGCACAAGTACAATTCGATTTGCAATCGTAGCTCTGAAAGATGCTGTCAAACTCTGATCTAATCAATCTTGTCCTTCAGATAAGGGATCGTACAGTCCTCTATTTAGATATCATGTTGACAATTCTATGGAACTAATTTGTCTAGCATTTGGTTTCTCGATCTCCGATTTATTCAACATAGAACTTAATCGAACACATCAATTCAGTTCTGACCGGGCCCGGCACATAAGTCAAATCAAATCATCGAGCGGCCGAGATATCGCTTTTACCCTCTTAGGATAAAAGTTACAGATAAACTTCGACTTATATGCACTTACTTATTCATTAATCAACTATACACAACAATGCGTTTTATAACATCGAGTTACTGATGCGTTTTCGCAGTATCAATGTACAACCAATTAACAAATAACAAACCATATATCTAGGTTTTAAGAGTATATGATATTATCGTCTTGCGATCACCCTTTTATATATCATATTCCATAAGGTGATTCCAGCAAGCGCGGGTTTGTTCCAATGCTCAAAACCAGTTCATAAGCACTCATGAACGTCGCAACAATCTTTTGCCATGTCTAATACCATTTAGACAATCTACGCACCAATTCACGACAATCTTCATTCATATCTACTTCCAACATATGAACGATTACGGACAATTTGAATAATTCGATTATTCTTAATAAATTCAATTATTTTGGAAGTCAAAACATGCAAAATGAAACAATAGTTAAACAATTAACATAAGACAGTAACATTACTCATAAATAAAACTCCTTTATTTAATCATCAAATGTTAATTACATTTATCTATTACACGTTTCTACTACTATCTAATCTATGCTAATATCATCCTTCAGCCCAATACTCCTAGCATGCTGCAAGTGCTTAACCCTACTCAGTCCCTTCGTAAGCGGATCTGCTGGGTTATCTTCTGATGATATCCTCTTCACTACGAGTTGTCCTTCTTCTACATGATGTCAAATAAAGTGATTTTTTCTGTCGATATGTCTAGATCTACCATGATCCCTCGGTTCCTTGGTCAAGGCAACCGCTCCTTCATTATCACAGAAAATCTCCATGGGCTCCTTTATGGCGGGTACAACTCCAAGATCACCGATGCAGTTCTTCAACCATATTGCCTCCTTCGACGCTTCGCTTGCTGCAATGTACTCTGATTCGCACGTTGAATCAGCTATGGTTTCCTGCTTGGAACTTTTCCAATTCACTGCTCCTCCATTCAGGGTAAAGACCCAGCCCGACTGCGAACGGTAGTTGTCCTGTCGGTCTGAAAGCTGGCGTCACTATACCCTCGCACCTTCAAGTCATCACTACCTCCAAGGACTAAGAACCATCCCTTCGTCCTCCGAAGGTACTTAAGGATATTCTTCACTGCAATCCAATGAGCTCTGCCAGGGTTCCCTTGATATCTGCTAACCATGCTCAAGGCAAAGGCTACATCAGGGCGAGTACAAGTCATAGCGTACATGGTTGAGCCAACTGCGGAAGCGTATGGTACTCAGCTCATTTCTGCTATTTCTGCTTCAGTACTCGGACTTTGAGTCTTACTCAACTTGGCATTACTTTGTATCGGTAATTCTCCTTTCTTCGAGTTTTCCATACTAAAACGTTTTAGTACCTTCTCTAAGTAAGTGCTCTGACTAAGTCCTATTAGTCTCTTACTTCTTTCTCTCACTATCCTTATTTCCAAAATGTAAGAAGCCTCTCTGAGGTCCTTCATAGTGAAGCACTTCCCGAGCCAGGACTATGAGCAATATGTCATCGACATATAAAACGAGGAAGCTTACTATACTCCCACTGGCTTTGACATATACACACGATTCATCTTCGCTTCGTACAAATCCAAACTCTTTGACTTTCTCATCGAAGCAAAGATTCCATCTGCGAGATGCTTGCTTAAGTCCATAAATGGACTTCTCAAGCTTACACACTTTATTCGGATGCTTCGGATCCACAAACCCCTCTGGCTGAGCCGTGTAAACATCCTCAGCCAACTTTCCGTTAAGGAAAGCGCTCTTGACATCCATTTGCCAAATCTCATAATCATGAAATGCGGCAATCGCTAGCATCACTCTAATAGATTTTATCTTCGCAACTGGTGAGAAGGTCTCGTCATAGTCAACTCCGAGAGTTTGAGTAAAGCCCTTCGCGACCAATCGCGCTTTATATGTGTGTACGTTTCCATCCACGTCGGTCTTCTTCTTGAAGATCCATTTGCACCCAACGGTCTTACGTCCGGGCACATTATCAACCAAATTCCAAAACTTGGTTATCATACATGGATTGGATCTTGCTATCCATTGCCTCTTTCCATTTCATAGACTCCGGGCCTGCCATGGCTTCCTATAGCTATTAGGTTCATCAAGGTTTATTAGTGTACCATCACTAATATACGTGTCCACTTTGGTAGTAATATGAAAACCATAAAACTGGGGTTGAACTCTAACTCTTTCAGAACGTCTAAGAGGTAAGGATTCGTCAATCGGTTCAACCGGAGTTTCCTCATCGGGTTGAGTTCCAGCGGTAGAGGTTCCTTCATCTATCGACTCTTGAATCTCTTCAAGCTCGATTTGCCTCCCACTTTCTCCTTGGCCTATGAGTTCTCGCTCTCGGAAAACTCCTCTCCTCGCAACAAAGACAACATTGTCCTTCAGTCTATAGAAGAGATATCCAAAGGATTTCAGCGGGTAGCCGATGAAAATACATCGCTCACTACGAGGTTCGATCTTGTCATGAGTATCTCGTCTTACGAAAGCCTCGCAACCCCAAACCTTGATATGTGCTAACAAGGGAGCTTTCCCTGTCCACATCTCGTGAGGTGTTTTGGCAACCTTCTTAGTAGGGCCTCGGTTTAGGATATGGGTGGCAGTCTCTAAGGCATACCCCCAAAAAGAGATTGGTAGTGAAGCACGACTCATCATAGAGCGAACCATATCCAATAAGGTTCGATTACGCCTTTCTGCCACACCATTCAATTGCGGTGTCCTAGGAAGCGTCAATTGTGAAACTATTCCACACTCCTTGAGATAATCGTGGAATTCAAGACTTAGGTACTCTCCTCCTCGATCGGATCGAAGCATCTTGATTTTCCTGCCCAATTGATTCTCCACTTCATTCTTCAACTCTTTGAACTTTTCAAAAGTTTCTGACTTTTGCTTGATTAAATAGATATACCCATATCTACTATAGTCATCGGTAAAAGTCACGTAGAAGCGGTTCCCATCCTTCGTGGTTGATCTAAACGGTCCACATACATCGGTATGTATTAGTTCCAATAGACCCTCGCCCCTTTCACACATACTTGTGAAGGGTCACTTGGTCATCTTTCCAAGTAAACAAGATTCGCATGTGTCATCTTCCCTAAGGTCGAATGACTCCAACACTCCATCCTTTTGGAGTTGGGCTATGTGTTTCTTGTTGACATGTCCAAGACGACAATTCCACAAGGATGCTCTATCCATACTATTGGAAGAATCTATGTTCAAAACATCATTTCCTAAGTTATCAACAATCATAACAGTTTCATAAATTCCATTACATGGTATAGCTTCAAAATAAAAGACACCATTTAGATAAGCCAAAATAGAACCATTCTCATTATTAAAAGAAAATCTAAAACCTTGTCTAAATAAACCATGAAATGAAATGATGTTTCTAGCCATTTCTGGCGAATAGCAACAATTGTTCAAATCTAAACGTAAACCATTCCTAAGTACTAAAGAATACACTCCAATCTTGGTCATAGACGTCGATCTTCTGTTCCCCATGATTAGATTTATTCTTCCAGCCTCCACATCCCTATTTCTTCTTAGTCCCTGCACATTAGAACAAATGTGGTAACCACAACCGGTATCAAGAACCCAAGAAAATAGCATGAGATGAATCGTTAGATTTGATTGTGTATATAACTGCGAAAGACGGCTTGATCTTTCCTTCCTTGATGGCTTGCAGGTACTCTGGGCAGCTTCTCTTCCAATGTCCTATCTTGTGGCAGTGGTGGCACTCTGCCTCCTTTGGGTTAGGGCAGGGCTTAGCAGGATCAACTTTGGTCCCACTAGAAGAGGCACCATCTCGGGCTTTAACCTTACGATAGTTCTTAGACGAAGCCTTCCTCTTCTTTCCCTTTCCTTGTCCAATAGCCAAGACAGGAGCAGCGGGTGGATTGGGAGTTGGTGCAACGGACTTGTCCTTGAAGTTGCTCTCAGCGACCCTCAAGAGACCTTGGAGTTTGCTTAGGGTGACCTCCTCTTTATTCATGTGGTAGGTCATCCTAAATTGATTGTAGCTAGGAGGCAAAGAGTGAAGCACCATGTCGATCACCAAGTCTTCCTCAAAGTCAACATTCAATTTGCGAAGACGGTCGACATACCTTTGCATCTTTTGCAGGTGCACGGTAAGAGACTCTCCATGACCCATCTTAGCGGAAATCATGTTAGTGAAAATCTCATAACGCTCTTGTCTCGCGTTTTGGTGGTATCTCTCCAATAAGTCTTGGTGCATCTCATACGGGTACATGTCCTCATAGGACTTTTGGAATTCGGAGTTCATAGTGGCTATCATGATGCAATGAACCTTCGTTGCATCACGCTCGTGAGTTTCAAAAGCGGTCATTTCAGCCGGAGTAGCGATTTTAGGGTTGATTTTCTCGAGCTTCTCATCGAGGACATACTCCTTATCCTCATAGCGAGCAATGGTGCGAATGTATCTTATCCATTCGCTAAAGTTCGTCCCATCGAAAGTGACCTTTTGACAAAGGCTCATCAATGTGAAAGAACTAGCAGCAGCGTTGTTCGCGTTTGACATCTACAAATAGAAAGGACAAAGATAGATTAGAATATGAATCCCTAATTATCACCCAATAAGAAAAATTAGGGCTAGGATCCAACAACAGTATTTACATATTAGAAAAGGGATGCCGTAATCTAACATGCAAACAATTTGAAGGTAAGTGAATGACGATTCACTAATTCTCCACCATGAAAACCTAACTTTAAGTTCTAAATGAATTTGAGAATTCCTAGGTTTAGATGAGATTCATTGAAACATTTCAATGGCATGTTTAAATTTCATATTATACTTTTAATGAGAGGATGAGGTTGCCCTATCCTACCCGTTCGGCTAACGACCCTCCACCGATCAAGCAAGCGGTGGGTGTGGGTGTACACCCATTAAGCGCCATTTTATAGGCCGCAACCTTATACCCACCTTATAGATCGGCTTCGTGAATGAGGCCTACTAACGGTAAGACTAGCATTTTAGTTATACATATATATATATATATATATATATATATATATATATATATTAATCTTGTAATATTATATTAGTATAGGGTTGTATTTTAAACTTGTAAAATTCTAGGGTTTAAAATTTAAATTTTCTAAATCAAACTTTTAATCACAAAACATAAATTTCAAAACTTGAGGACAAGTTTTAAATATTTAAAACATGGAGGATCAAATAACAAATAATCTTAATTAACAATTAATTCCATAATTATCCATATTTGATTTATTTAAGATTTCTTGCATAATAATTTACCAATTTAATCAAAATAATTAATTAATTATCACATAAGGAAATTAAATATTTTATTAATTGATAAATCTCTTTAATTAGATTAAGATTATAGTCATATATATCAAAAAATCGGATTAGGGTAGATCTAATATGATAAAGGCAAGTTTCCATAAGATAAATATCAAAAAATCCCGAATTTGGCCCTTCCTGACCCTTGGACTCGCCGAGTGCACCATGGGACTCGCAGAGTCAGGCCAACTCGCCGAGTCCACAATGAGACTCGCCGAGTCCATGACTCAGAAACACAAAATTCGAATTTTGCAGGTAAGATTCAAACAAACAAGCAACAATTTAATAGAAACCAATCTAGGCTCTGATACCACTGATGGGTTTTGGCCATATGAACATTCCTATGTGCACATGCAAACCCTACTGCTTGGATCTAGGTTTCTCTAATTAAACATGCTTTGAATCCAAGACTTCTAATGACTAATTAGGTATAAGAACAAAACAAAATCAGATCTAGAAATTTACCTTTGAATCTCTTGTTTTGATCTTGTTGTCTTGGAGCTCTAGAGTCACAATTGTCACTCCTCTAATGGCTTACAAACACCAACTAGCAAGGAGGATGATTTGAGAGAGAGGAGAGGGATTAGAAATCGGCTAGGGTTTCTTTGCTTTAGCAGAGGTGCCGATTTCCCTTGCCTTAGGGGTCTATTTATACTTGTAAGGCTCCTAGGGTTTCACCCTTAAACCCTAGTTGGATAATTTTTCCTTAAAGCAATCCTAATCCTTACATAAGATAGCCTTGGACGAATTTGAGGCTATCCCAAGCCCTAGAATCCCTCCATCCTCTATCCAAGAAGGATTTACAGCCCAAAGTGCAACTATCAAACAATTGACAGTTTATACCCTCTTATTTAATTAATCTCTTTAAGTCACCAAATTAATACTAATTAATCTATGACTTATATTAATCAAATAACAATATTATTATTCATTATATTATTCTCATAATATATTAATAATATTTATTCTCTCATAATAAATCATCCTATCAAGTTGCTATAGTGAAGGCAACCCAAAAGGACCATGCACAATCGGGTCAAATACTTGCCTAATATAGTTGCAGCCTTAGACACTATTCCAACAAAAGCATGCCATTAATACGGCTGTCCACCAAACACAAAAAATAGATATGGCCCTAAAAGTCTGGCTTCCTGTGTTCTGGCAGTACCTTTTATTTTTACCAACCCAATAAATGGCTTCACACACAACAATCTCCCACTTGAAACCACAGAACAATCTTCACCGGTGCTTCAATTGTGTATATGTATTTCTGTAAACATGTTTGATCTTAGCTCCCTCCTAGTTACTTGGCCTTCTCTTCAATTAACCTGAAGACCAGTTGAAGCTATGAAAAATTTCAACTTCTTTAAGGTAAAACCTTAGTCAACTTATCAGCTGGATTTTTAGTTCCTTTGATATTTTTCAATTTCAGAGTTCCATCATTAATTCTCTCTCTGATGAAGTGATATCTTAGTTGTATGTGCTTGGTCTTCAAATGGAAGACATGATTCTTTGCAAGGTTTATTGCACTTTGATTATTAGAAAATATGCCCAATTAAGTCGTTCCTTGCCAAGTTCTTCAAGAAAATTCTTCAACCATATAAGCTCTTCGCTTGCTTCAACAACTGCCATATATTCTACTTCTGTGGTTGAAAGAGAAAGAATTTTCTGGAGTTTAGACATTCAACTCACTTTAGTGCCTCCCACTGTAAAGACATACCTTGTGGTGCTTTTGTATAAATCTTTACAACCACCAAGGTCTGCATTTGCATAACCACTTAGAATGACATCTTTCCCCTTAAAATGCAATGTTATCTTTGAAGTCCCCTTCAAGTATCTTAATAGCCATTTAACTGCTTCCCACTTTCTCTTCCTAGATTTGACATAAAACGACTAACAACCCCCACAGCATGAGCTATGTCTGGTCTCATGCATACCATTGCATACATGAGGCTGCCAATTGCAGATGCATAAGGAACTTTATCCATTGCCTTCTTGTCTTCATCTGATTTGGGTGACTAAACTTTGGAAAGCTTAAAGTGACTTCCCAAAGGTGTGCTTCGGATCTTGGCATCTTGAAGGCTAAATTTCTTTAACACTTTAATTTCCCAATGTATTTGTCTTGAGATAGTGTCAAAGAACCATCTTTGTTTTAGAAAAAACTCATCCGGAGTATCTTGTTTGCATCTCCTAAGTCTTTCATTTCAAACTCTTAAGACATTTGGCTCTTTAACTTCTTGATCCCTGACATGTCTTAACCGACAATCAACATATCATCTACATAGAGTAGTAGAATGATATAAGAACCCTTAAACTTCTTGATGTAACAGCAATGGTCAATGTCACATCTCCTATAACCAATTCTGCACATAAAGTTATCAAACTTGAAGTACCATTGTCTGGATGCTTGTTTCAGTCCATACAAACTCTTTTTCAGTTTACACACCAACTTTTCTTTGCCTTTAGTCTGAAAACCCTCTGGTTGTGTCATGCAAATGTCTTCATCTAGGTCACCATGTAGAAAAGTTGTCTTGACATCTAACTGCTCTAGATGCAAGCCTTCTGTTGCTACAATACTGAAAACAAACCGGATGGTAGTCATCTTCATCACCGGGGAGAAATTTTCATTGAAATCAATTCCCTCTTTTTGTTGAAACCCCTTAACTACTAATCTAGCTTTGTACCGTTTAGTACCATTATGTTCATCCTTGATCTTGAAAACCCATTTGTTCTGAAGAGACTTATTTCTAGATGGACACTTTGTTAGAAACCATCTCTTGTTCTTCTCAAGTGACTTCATTTCATATTTCATTGCTAGCTCCCACTGCAATGAGTCTTTCAACCCCATAGCTTTAGAGTAACACTCGGGTTCACCATTTTCTGTCAAGAGAATGTAGTTGATAGATGGTGAGTATCTTTCTGGTGGTCTGGTGACTCTGGAAGATCTTCTTGGTTGATCTTGAGGTGTGACTGGGGATTCTAGACTTGGAGGACTGGTTTCTTCATCTTTAGAATCATTACTACAATTATCCCCTAAGCTCCTACTGTCAATTGAATTATCCCCAAAATTAGGAATTTCGACTGAAGACTCTTTCTTTTTTCATCACCTTCAAACTCAACATATCCCTTCTTAACTTCTATATTTTTGTTGCTTTTGTCTTTGTATAACTCAATTTCGTTAAAGGTGACGTTCTTGCTTCAGATTAATTTTTTGGTTTCATTATCCCAAAGCATGTAACCCATTTCGTGTGACCCGTAACCAATGAATGTGCACTTCTTGTTCTTTGAATCTAGTTTATCCCTATCACCATCTTTTAACAAATTGTAAGCACTATAACCAAAAACTTTTGAATGTTTGAAAATTACTTACTTCCCTTGCCACATTTCTTCTGGTAATTTAAAATCCAAGGGAACACACGATGAAAGGGTGATCAAGTAGGCTGCAGTGTTAACTGCATCGGCCCAGAATGTCTTGGGTATACCGGCATTCAACCTCATTCTTCTAGCCCTTTTATTTATAGTCTATTCATTCCCTCAGCTACACTGTTCCGTTGAGGGGTTCATGGGACCGTCTTGATCATCTTTATCCCTTGCTTGGCACAATAATCCACAAACTCCTTGCTTTTGTATTGACCACCATTATCCGACTTCAGACACTTCACCTTCAAATTAGTTTCATTTTCAACAGCAGATTTCTATATCTTAAAAATATCAAATACGTCAGATTTAGTTTTAAGAAAATAGACCCATACCTTGCATGTTGAATCATCGATAAATGATACATAGTAGTTTTGCCTCCTAAAGATGAAATCAGTGTTGGTCCAAATACATTCGAGTGAACAAGCCCCAACTTCTAAGCTTTTGGTGTTTTCCTCGTCTATACAAAGTAACCCTCTTTTGTTTCCCGTGAACACAAGATTCACAAAATTCAGTTTCAACTTTTTTCAAGTCTGGAAACTTCCCTTTCCGAGGCATCGTATTTAGTCCCTTATCGCTTATGTGTCCGACTCGTTGGTGCCATAAATTAGATGGACTTGGATTGGTGGTTACAGCTTGAACACCATCATCAGGTATCTCTATCATGTATAGAGTGCCTTTCTTCTTTCCTTTGGCAATCACCAAGTTGCCTTTGATCACTTTCCATTGTCCATCCCTAAAATAAACATTAATCCCTTCATCATCCATCTTACCAACTGAAATCAAAAATCAACTTTCTCCTCAAGTTTAGAATAACCCTGACATCTTTCAATGTCTCGGTGGTTCCTATGGAGGTCTTCAAATCTACGTCCCCAATACCCATAATATCAAGCACTTAATCATCGGCCAAACGAACTTTGACAAGATTGCCTGTTTGTAGGTTCTTTACCATATATGGGCATGAGACGGCATGGAAAGAAGCACTAGAATCCATAATCCAGGATTCCACTAAATTCTCAACACAACATATGAGAAAATCTCCTGATTCTTCAGAGGATACATTGCTTAATTCTTTCTTTATAGCTTGTGGTTTTGGGCATTAGCTTCTAAAGTAACCTTTTTTTTGCAGTTCCAACATTCAATATCCTTTCGGTTCTTGGACTACCCCCTTTTTCAAGACTTTGACCTGCCTTGATTTGTCCTCTATTCTATCTTCTTCCTCTACTTTCTGTGATTAACAGAGAACTAGAACTGGAATATTCTCCTTTACTTCTTCTTCTAATGTCTTCATTTAAAATCAAGTCATGAATGCTATCAAACGTTAGCTTAGTAGAGTACCGGATGCACTACTAACGGTTGTGATTGTGCCTGACCAACTGTCAGGCAAGAATGATAAAAGGAGAAGAGCTTGTACTTCATCTCCAAACTTTATTTCAACACAGGTTAAACGAGAGATAATCGAGTGGAACTCGTTTATGTGGGCGGTAACTAACATACCTACCTTTCATCCTTGTGTTAACCAATTGTCGGATAAGAAACACTTTGTTTAAAGAAGATGGTTTCTCATACATGTTGGACAAAGATTTCAATTCATTGTACGTAGTTGTTTCATTGACAATGTTATACGCAACACTCTTTGCCAAAGAAAGCCTAACCACACCCAAGGCTTGTCTGTCCAACAACTTCGATTCTTCATCGTACATATCATCCGGTTGTACACCCAACATAGGTAAATGCAAACTTTTCTGATACAACAAATCTTTAGTTTGAATTTTCCAAAACCCGTAATCACTACCATCAAATTTGTCAATCTTGATCTTACTATCCTCTGCCATTTTAACAAACAAATTACCAAATTGCTACTAACCAAACAGGTTCATACTTCTAAATGGCAATTATACTAGCGGAAGCAATGAAAATAGAAACACAAGACTTTTCTATTTCATGTGTTAAATGGCGATAAACTTGTAAGGAAAAAATTTGTGGTCACCCAAAAAGGAGATGATTCTTTTTATTAAAAAAAAAACGATCGGTCCACGCTTTTGTATCCGACGGGTTGCGATTCCGGTGAATCGGAGATAGCCCCAGAATGGTTGTGGAGGTTGTGCTGGTGGCTGGTTGAGAGAACCCTAGTGAGCGACGGTTAGCTCAGATGGAGCTAGCTGGTGGTGATGGCGACCAAACCCTAGTCTCGATTTCTTCCACCAGGTAAGCTCCTTCACCTTCTCTATTCGTATGTGTCAATCGAGAGCCAAACCTCTGATACCAGTTGTTAGGACCAGACAGTTATCACACGCACATAGTTCTCACAAGCTGTAATAATCAAGAATTCAAGAATTTAAGGTGGTTTGGTCTGATGACCTACATCCACACACGGGGTAACTAGGACTTTTATTTCTTCTGTGTTCACATTTTACAAATATAGAGTAATCTCATATACAGAGATTAAAATGATAACTGGTCAAAGAAAAAAAAAACCATAAAGCATGTCATCAATACGTCTGTCCACCAAACACAAAAAACAGATATGGCCCTTAAAGTCTGGCTTCGTGATTTCTGGCACTACCTTTTATTTTGACCAACCCAATAAATGGCTTCACACATAAGATTGTAGAATTTCCTAACGAAACCTCCTTGAACCTTGATTAGCACTGCTCATAAACTTCCCTACTATTGTAATAGTTAAAATATGCATGTATTGAAATGGTATTCTTAAGATTCGATACAGTTTTCACAACATAAAAGATGAATATAAAAAAATGGTAAACTGTACGATCTGAACGGCCCATGACAATCTACCCTAAGGTTTACGTGAGAAGTTAATTGCGGAACACTAGCAATATTTTTGGCATTCCAGAGTTTGAATAAACCTTGTATGAGGAATTACCAACCTCAATCAATATGCTCCCATGAGAAGCACAAAAAATGAATATTCATTAATATAATTAACAAACTAATGAAAATATATATTGATTTTTGTATCCCCTAAAATAACATAAAATTATTCAAAATTTTCACAATGATTTTGATAAGGAAATCTTAGTGGCATATATAAATTTCTAATATAATCTAAAGCTTCAAATGAAGCAAACGAGGAACACCATCGAGCGCCTTAGAAAATGAATATTGACTGTACTCATGAACGGTGGTTTCTCTGTACCTCGGTGGGTTGTCATCTGAAACAAGTTCCTTGATAGGTCCGTACACCTTCTGTGATGGTACTACGGAGGAGCCGAAGAAACATGCCACAGAAACTCTCGGCCCATTCTTATTTGCCACCACTCTATGCTCCACACTCCTCAGTTTGTCATTCGACATCACCTGAAAAACCTCAACACAATTAGACTCCAAAAGTGAATGTTCAGTGTAAAAATCACATGCTCAACTACACTTACTACTTGCCTGTAATAAATCTCCAATGTTGATCACAAGCGCACCAGGAATTGGAGGAACATCAATCCATTCGTTTTGATGGAGGATTTGAAGTCCTCCTATTTCATCTTGTAGAAGCACAGTTATGAATCCACCATCTGTGTGTTTGGCTGTACCCATGGTTAGCTCTGGTTGTGGACAAACTGGATAATAATGACCAGCGAATAAAAGCACCTTGTCACAGTCCATATCTCCCAGGTGACTTGCGTTCAACCCCAAGGCCTCGGAGATCATCATGAACAGTAAGCTGCCAAGTTTTAGCACACGATTCGAGTAATCTATTTGTATGTCTCTGCAAACCTCCGGCAATTCCTCAGGTGGCGGAGGTGATGGAGCCATAAATGAATAAAAGGTGTCTCCCCAGTTCGCTGCAGGGGAACTGAGCAGATCGAAATTGCAATTATACATCACTGGTCTCGAAAGATCCCTTGTGTAAAACATTTTCTTGACCTCCACATGTTGTTCGTGAAATCTACGAACTCCTTGAAGCATCTCGTCTATAACACTTACGGGGATCCCGTGATTCACTACTTGAAAAAACCCAAGATTCTCCGAGGCTGCACGGATCTTCTGCACCGTTGATGTTCTATCTGTGGATCCGAGGTCTACGACTGGAATCTCCAAAGCCATGGTTGTTTTGGTGGAGGTTTCCGGTGGGTGGATGAAGATGCGAGGGATCTGTGTGATTCCGGCATCGATGAGGCCTTTGACACCGGCTTTTGTTTGGTCGAAAGCTTTGAGTTCCACTTCTCGATCGTACGCTGAGGAAGCTGAAGAAGTTGTGGTTTCAGTTGCTGTGGTGGTAGCCATTTGTGAAGATAATTGTACGTGTATGCAGGGCCAATGAAGCATGACTGCAATAAATGATTAAAAATTAAACCGGGTAATTGCCTTTCAGGTAACAAGATCGGTCGGGTCGAATTTACCTTTTAGCGTTATATATTCTTTTATGGATAGTGCCCACAGATATACCTCGTTTTGGATTTTTACACATCAAGAATCTTTAAAAAAAAAACAAAAAAAAACAAAAAAAAAAAAAATACAAAAAGAAAAAAATATATTATAAAAAGAGTTGAAAAATGTAACATAAATAGTTTTATGAGAGTATACTGTGTGGGTCACAAAAAGAAATGAATTGGCTGAGTTGACACATGAAAACGGCGTCATGACACGGGGAACACTGTCCCCCAACTTGTTGAATCTCGTTATGGCACTTCTCGTGCTCGTTACCACATATTGAAACGGGAATAGTAACCAATCAAAATCATTTTCCTACCTCTTTCTCTCTTTTTCTCTCTATCTTTTTTACCTCTTAATAAGTTATAACATTAGAACACCATTTTCAAAATGATGTTATAGTGGTGTTAAGATTGATGTGACATTTAAGATGACGTTATAACACCGACCCATACCCAATGCTCTGAGAATTTTGAGGACAGGTTAATCCTTTCAAAAGGTTGACATAAATCCTTATGGTCAATATTATATTATTATTAAAAAGTATGGTTAACACTGTTTAATAACCAACTATTATGACTGTATTTAATTTGCAATAAAATGATTTTATTGCGTCAATTGAAAATAAATTATTTATTTATTATTATTATTATTTCTTTTTATTTTATTAGGTATAATATATCATTTTATATTTTTTTAGTGTTAGCCAAACTTTCAAATTTTGTTACAATTTTGGTACATACTTTCCAAAAATTAGTTTTTTTTTTTTTTTTTTTTTTTTTTTTTTTTTTTTTTTAATTCTTTATAAAAAGTTAGTTTTTATGTATGAATTATTTTGTTTAAGAAATTTTTAGTAAGCTTTTATGAAAAAATTATAACCGTTTGGTCAATATCTTTGAACTTTTTTATAGCATTTCTTTTTAACTTTCTTATAATATTTTAAACTTTTTTACAACGGCTATTAAACCTTTTTGAATGTTTATTAAAAAATTTACTACCAAGACAATAAATAGATGGAAACCTTTATAACTAAACACCATAAATAATAGATTGAAACACATAAAACCAAATTTGTTATTTGATGTGTTGATTCATCTAATACACAAAAAGAATTGATGTAAGTCGAATACAAAGTTGGTTTTATAGGTTTAATTTATGCTTTATGTTGGTTTGTTATGGGGTTTCAATCTATTTGAGTATTCGGTCCATTTTTTTACTGTGAAATGATCTTAATAATATTTTAAATTTTTTTAAAAGGTTCTAAAAACATCGTAAAACCTTTCAAATAAAAGTTTACAAAATGTAAAAAAATTGTAAAAGTTGAAAAAAAAAAGTTCAAATTGTTTAATAAAAAGGTTGTACAATTTTTTGTATATGGTTTTTGTAAAGAACTTTGAAATAAGTTGTTAAAAAGTTAATTTGTAAAGATTTACTAATTTTGGGACGAAATTGTAAAAGATTAAAAAAGCTGGATGGAGATCGTAACAAAATCCGAAGCTTGGGTCAAAATTCTTAAATGACTTACTATACCTATTACCACAAGTAAAACCAAAACAAAAATAATATATATATATATATATATATATATATATATATATATATATATATATATATATATATATATATATGGTTAGGTTATTTTGTTTTTACTATCTATTGTGTGTATGTATGACTGATTCTGAACCAATCATTTTAGTTATTTTAAGAAAGTAATTAATGCATATTACATATTGAAAATATAATAATTATTAATTATATCTTCAGCATTTAATATACATTAATTACTTTATTAAAATAACTAAAATGATTGGTTCAGAAATAGTCATACATGCACACAATAGATAGTGAAAACATTTGAACCTAACTCTCTCTCTCTCTCTCTCTCTCTATATATATATATATATATATATATATATATATATATATATATATATATATATATATATATATATATATATTTCCATTGTATGCAATAAAATAATTTTTTGTCAACAATATTTCGTTTCCCAAAAACATTGTTAACCGTAGAAAGTACTACTTAAGTATTTGAAAATGACCAATTTATCTTTTTCTTCGTTTCTCATTTTTGTAGAGTCTTATAGGTTATTTAATTATTTTAGTAAAATAAAACTCTATCTATTTCTTAAGGACTCTCTTTCTCTCTTTACCTATATTTCTTTTCAAAGATTAAGAACATATGAAATTATGAATAATTATATCGATGTTATTGCCTCATTATCAAACACCACCACAAGCACTATATGCTGCATTTCTCCATCGACCACAACCATAGCTAGTTGACAACTCCAAGTCAACTACATTTTCGCTCGCAGCACACCCATCCTCTCTTTTCGATCTCAACAAGAAAGCACACTCCTACATCTCTTTTATTTTTTTCTTGATTCAAGAAATCCTTTAGAGCTCCCCCTAGATCTTTCTCAGCTTAAGAACAACCTCCATACATCCTTCAAACTAGCTCTACCACTCATGCAAAATCATTTCCCTCCCTGTTTGACACCTCACAACTTATATCATATTTGGGATATTTCGAAGACATGGTAAAGCATATTTTTGGTTGCAACTAGGAACGATTATAGTTAAATAGGTATAAATATCTAAAAATTATAAAACTTCATCCTAAAATTCGGCATGAAATTTAGGAAAACTGGTTAAACCCATACCAACACAACTATATAAATATTTTCCCAAATTAAAATTCGGGACATATCAAAATATTACAATACAACCGCATGTGAAATGTAATACCCACTTTCTAGGCCTAGAACTTTTGGCCACTATTTGCGAAAATAAAAAATGGAAAATAAAATAAAGCTATAAATTAAGTTATTAAGATTAAATAAAAATTGAATTAATAAATTAAATATTTTAGTTAGTTATGACGATACGAATTAATTATAAATACTATTATTGACGACGGTGAGTCTAACCGTTCCCTTAAAACTCCACGTTCTTTCAATCTCGTCCGCATAAACTCGATTTTGGCGGTTTCTTGCAGTTCATCTTCCTGATTCTTCTCCCGCACGATTCCGTCTCTACCCACGATTCCGTCCATGCCTCTATTTCGGTAACTGTTGAATCAGTTCATCGTCATCCGCCTATATATTGATGGTTCGATGTTAGTTCGTTGTTTTTTGCTCAAGCAATGAGACTCCGGCGAGGGTGATGAGGCTCTCTGATAGCAACTCCTCTTGCCATTTGATCCTCTGATCAAGTATGAGCCGATGATTTCGACGCCGATTCACCACCAACTACTCTCTCTCTCTCTCTCTCTCTCTTTGAGGGCATTCACGCAATTTTGTTGTTGTTGATGTTGATTTGTACTTCAGATGGACGAGGCGATGATGATGAAATGTAGCCTGAGCAAAATTGGAGTTTGGAGAGCTGATCTGTATCTTGGCTGGGCAATCCGTCCGGAAGGCATTTTTTTGTCTTCAGAGTTTTCTCTCTCTAAATTGACATGCATTGCAACTGCGATTGCAGCCATGACGGATTTAGGCAAAACAAACTCCATTACAACATATCTGAGCCTCCGTTTTGGTTTTTTTTTTTTTTTTTTTTTTTTTTTTTTTTTTTTTTTTTTTTTTTAATTTTCATAAGTAAGCATGCCAACTGTTTGTATTAATGCCTTTATGTTTCTTTTGGTTAATCTAAAAAGTTAATGGTTTATTAATAATCTAAGAAGTCGTGTACACATGCACTGCTACAGATTTTGCCTTCAATCTTTTGTAATAACTCTAGAAGCACCATGAGATTTGTGTATAAATGGACAAGTATATCTTACATCAAGCTAAATATTTATACTGGGCAATTTAGGTTACATGTAATGGAGGCACTTTTGTATATGCTATAAAGGCCAGAAGCTCTCCCAATCAATGTCTAAGATCTTCTTGATTACAGGTTTGTCTGGATTTTAATGTCAAACGCAGACTTCTATAGAAGAAGAAATTGATGTGGTGGGGTTGTTTGTTTTAGAAAAAAACGATGTTGCAGATATGGCGCTCTGATTAAGAGAAATGTTTGATTGTGCTTTCAGTTTTCTATAATTTTTCCAGTTATTGTTTTTGATTTTAGGTTCTTTTATTGTTGGTTATTGATGCAGGTGATATGAATAACATTGCTAGAGTATGAAATCCAATTGTGGACCATTGGCAGACAATTTGAAGTTCTTCACATGTTTGTCAAGAGGTCTACCATCACAGGCAACTCCAGCAACCCTATTTAAGGTTTACGTGTTTGGCATGTCTTCCTCATCAGAGCTTCATGTAAGTCCCTCCAATTGTAGCATCATTATTGAGAAGTTACAATGAAATGAAACATGGAATCAGTTCTATATGTAAACCTCATAATGTCTCTGGATAGCTTCTTGTAATTTCTAATGAAAAAAGAACCCTTAGTAAAGATATAATGAAATTAAACTTAACAGAATAAGGATTTTCTTAAATTATGATCCCTCTTAGGCATTTTATCATGCACCTGTAAGACATAGTCAAACGTCCAACAACTTGAAAACATCATCAAAGCATCAAAAACCCCAAAGACTAAATTTATCTGAAGAAATTGAACCAAAATCAAACAATCGAGTAAGGAATTTAAAACAGATGCAAATTCAGATTCATTACCTTAACCAACAACTTGTAAAAAGAAAAATATATGTATTACTTTTTTACAATTATAACAAATTCCTAATTAATTTTTAATGATTTTGGACCATGTTACCCCTCCTGCATCATTTTTGATTTTGGACCATTGTACCCCCCACCCTCCATTTGTATTGAAATGTTTTAGTGTTGTTGTTGTATCTTTGTATCTTGTCTGATCCACACTTTCAATCATATTTTGAACCCATTAAAATGCTTAATAGCTTAAGCACTTAGTCATGAAAGTTGTTTTGTTGGAAATAATAGCATTGTACATATTTTCAGTAAAAATTATGTTACTTTTTCTTATTTAAGCATTGTACTTTCAAATAAAGTGTTTATTTGTCAGTTTATAAACTTCATTGCCTCTATTCAAGTTTAAATACAAAACTATTGTTGGTGCTATAATATGGCAAAATTTTCAAGTGTATATATATATATATATATATATATATATATATATATATATATATATATATATGTTTTAATATCAACATTAATTAAGTATGGTTTTGTTTTGTACTAACTTTTCATTTGTCTTTTAGATTTATAGCTTCTCACCAAAGAAATCCAAGGAGAAAAAATGTGAAGAGTAAGTGATAATCAAAAAGAGGGAATTTTTAATGAAGTTGAAAGAAAAAACTTCTTATTGGGAGACATGCATGATGTAATACAAAGTATAAAACTTAAGGTACATCCACTTAATACATACTAATCATATATTTTTGTTTTTTGTTTTTTTTTTTAATTTTTAAGTGATGTTTGGATAAAGTTACGTTAGAATAAATGATAGTTTAAAATATACTTAGAAAATGGCAGCACGTTATGGGAGAGATGGAAGGGAAAAATATGAGGGAAAATTTGTAAAAAGTTAGGGCTCAGTGATGAAAGATTATTTTCCTTAACTTTCCTTATTTTGTCTTTCTTTCGGTATTAAGTGAAAAAGAAACTTCCATTTCTTTGGCTATCTAAAAAACAAAAATCACTTAATTTCCTTAATTTTATTTATTACGTCTTTCTTTCCGTATTGTTCTTATTACTTATACGTTTTATGTTTTGTGAGTTTTTCTTTTTAAATACAAAATAATGATTATTATTATATTTCAGGTGGATGATGAAACAGATTGTCTTAGCTTTGACCTTAGTCCATCAGATGACATCAATATTGCTGTGAGGTGCAAGGAAAAACCCATCTGATGATCTTCCTGGACAATGTACGTATTTTTGAGCAATTAGCATAATCTCACACATTTATTTTTTTAATATAACATCCTAATTTCATCTCATAAACAAAGGAAGGCTGTTGTACGCATCAAACTGCTCTTGATGGACTGTTAGGAGATGGAAACTTGAGTTCTAATGTTCCTTGTATTATTAACTTGATAATAATCCACATAAACCCAAAATTTACAAAGATATTAACTAACTTTTATGACTTTGTGTTGTTGGCATTGAAACTCTACAAATTACAGAAGCTTTTGGGAAAGTTTAGGCATTTAATGCGATTTGTGAATTTCTTGAAGGTTTATTGAGATATTGAGGTTTATGAGGGAGCAATGAAAGAGAAATATTAATAGCTTGTATTGGAGAATTATTGGAAGAAAAATAAGTTGGGAAAACCTTTGATGTTTGTTTCAAGCAATTGAAATATACATTACGTGACCAAATATGACTATAGCTTTCGCACTATGTGACAAGCAACTGATATGTTGTAACAAAGTCAAAACACATGTTCTGATGCAATTTAATATATAATATAAATTTTCTTTGTAGATGGATGCTACTACTCTAGGATACCTAAAGGCTAGATATGATGAAATAAAGCGTCAGATACAACCATACAAAATCTAATGGGTTCCAATTTTAGGCATTAAGGGGGGACAACATGATTGAATGATTAAGAAATATTGATTGGTAAAAGGGTCCAAATTTACTTGGATAACTTGACCAGAGGAATAACCCATAGATACCAGTAAACAAGTTTACAAAATCAAAGGGTATCGCTTAGTTGGGTTGAATTCAGGGTCATGAATCCTGGTATGGCACTATCTAAGAATGATGTATAATGATAGTGTTAATTATGTTTCCATATCTTCCTTTGCTGAAAAATACAAACATTTCTTTACTTCCTTTTTTTATAGATAGATACAAGAAATAGCAACGTACTTTGATTTGCCCATGGAGATGGTGATTGCTATCTTTGCATACATCTACCGCCAATCATTATCGGTGCTAAAAGTGTATCAGTTGGGATGATTTTCGACCAGATATGCTGTTTAAATAAATTTTAAAAAAAAGTTGGAATAAAAAAATAAAAAAAATTGTATTAATTCTTGTATTAATGTTTTCAAATTATGATAGCAACATGATTATTTTTTTACCATTAATAGCAATGTACTTATCTTATTAACCAATAATAGCAACATATTTATCGTTTTTACCAATAATAGCAACATATCTATTCTTTTTTTAACAATAAAATGTAAGTGATACTTTAATATTTTGCTTTAACTAACATGTATTTATTTTGTTAAATTTGTTATTTAGGTACCCTCATCATGGCATGAACAAGTTTTTCCCCTGGTTTGTCATCTTATTTCTGATTCACTCTTCATTTTTCTTTTTGGTTGGTATGCTTAAACCTTTGTTAAAACTATGATTTCTTTCCTTCAATTTTTTATGATTGTGGAAGAATGGAACACTTATTTTATAATTTTCCTTGTGTAGGGACCTTCAAACCAATTAGAAAGAAGGAAAGTGAAAAAAAAACACAAGCCATGGCTAATTTGTAAGCTAATCATTGATTAATATTCTTATGAATTTATAAAAAAGAACTAAAAAAAATCCCGTGGGCCCAAACCGGGGCCAAGTACTTCATGAAATCTACCGAAAGTCCGAAACTATCTAACGAGTTTTTATTTTACTTAAAAACTAGAAATATATTGAAGAACATATCTTTGGTGCAAGATAAGATTTTTATCCTACTTTTTGTTTTTATTTTGGGTTTTTCTTTATGCTCCAAAGAATAAATCTACATTTGTCAAATTAGATTTTATTTTTGCTGGTTACAATACTATAAAAAGCTAAAAATCATTAAGTTCTTTTAGTTTTTTTTGTTATTTTTTTATAAATTAAAGATCTTTTTTATACCTACGTTTTAATCTGCAACAAAAGAATCTTTGATTTACCTAAGTAAAAGTTAATTGATGTTAATTTAATTTTAGCCAAAGGGTAGTTTGGGCATGATTTTTTTCTTGGTTGCATGTCTTTTAAAGAGTAGCAATTTTCTTCTATCTTATCGAATAAAATATTTGGGTTAAATGCAAGAAATAGTATTGTATTTTGATTGCCTGTTTGATTATAGCATCTTACTTTAGTTCTTAATACGACACTGTACTTTTATTTTGAAAAAATCTACTTATTTATAATAATGTCAATCTAAATATAAACAACTTTTTCACTGGTATATTAAGAAAAAAATTGAAAGTTAAATGTTATAACTGGGTAGATTTATCAAGATAAATTGCAAGTTTCTATTTTTCTTTTTTAAGTATGTATTCATAAAGTGGCTGAACGAGTAATGATATATGTCCGGAAAAGTATCGTATACATACATTTTTACTAGATAACTATCCAAATTAAGTAAATGACCATCTTACCCTTTTAGTTTGATGTCGGTTTTGAAATGGCTATCAAATTGAGAATGCAAAATGACAATATATGTAGTGCTTATAATCTCAAATAGAGAACCAGTTTGGTTCTACAAGTAAGGTTGTTTATGGTTTTAGACCGGGCCCAACAAACGAAGAACTAGGAATCAATTTAGTGGAAAATAGAGAACCAGACTGAATACCTCGGTTCGGTTTCCGTTTTATTTTTTGGTTCCACAGAGTCAAATGTTCATCCCTACTGCCAACCACCTGATGATTTCTTTTTGTAATCTAATTATGTTGTATCATTGAATTTAGGTAATGTGCGTTTAACATTAAAAGAGTGAAAATAAAGAAAGACACTTTAAAAGTGGTGTGTGGGGAATTTTTTTATCGCATTTGTTTACCGTAATTTACAATGTACACTACCAAAATTTCCAGAAATAACAATGTACTTTACCAAAGTTCTCGATTACAACAATGTATTTTGCAACAATAATAGCGTATACGATTTTACATCAACATTTCAACTCATTATTAGTGTACCATGTAATGCATCATCAATTATAATCACGGACAAGTAAGACAATTAAGTAAGTTATAACGCATTATGATATATACAAAGCATTATAAATCAATTGTTTTCTGATGAACTTTTGTTTCATTCTATTTTTTTCTTATATCATACAAGTGGTAACTGAATCACTGACACTTTGTGAGACCCGCTTGAATAGCAATATACTTTGTTAAGACATGTACAACAATGACCAATATAGAATAAAGTAAAATCAACATGTTTTTATTACACCGCTCAGTCTTCCACCGGACGGGTATGACACTAGTTTAAAACTTATTCGAATCAAATTAATGAAATATTAACTACTAGAAGAGCCTTAGGCGCGAAATTCACAAAACATGGACTTAACTGAAGGTTAAATTAAATCATCTCAAAGGACTTAAAATATTAGAAAAATGATTTCAAAATGTTAGAAAAATGGCTAAGAATAGAAAGTTTAAAGTATAAGTTGATGTTTGTGAAATTATATATATATTTTCATATATTTTTAATAATATCTTTGTTTTTAAATGAGGACAATAGATGCATAATTGCTATATATATTTATGATTTGCAAATAAAAATGAAAATTTGATAAAATAGAAGTTGTAAAGAGAAAATATAGAGCATAATTTTGTGGCTTAATGACCAAGGAAGATTAGGATTCTTCATTATTTGGATAAAATGGAAATATTCAATTAAATAATTTGGATTAGACTATTTGGTTAGGATAAAAATTTTGAATTGGTTTTCAACAAAACCAAATTATTATTTTGGATTTTAAATTGGTTTTGGCTTTTGAAATAAGAACCGATTAATACAAAAAAAACCAAATAAAATTTATTATTTCTAATATATATCTTTAATAGTTTATAAATTTAAAAAATTATCTTTCCAATATATTAGAAAGTTTCATTTAACATAATACATTAATATGTATTTCTTATCAAAAGTTTTTTTTATTTATAATAATATACGTTAATATATTTTCATGGTTGTTTGTAAATTTTAATTCATAACTAATTAAAAAATTTTCTTTAGTTTCTTCTATAGAGTGAGCTAATACTCAAGTATATATTTATTAAAATATCTTGCCTTTTAAAAACCGAATTGTAATACCAATCCAACTGAATTTTAATTTGGTTGGATTGAATTATTTTTTAATTTAGTTTGGACGATTTAGATCCATGTTTTGAAAAACAAAATAAATTTGGATTAATTTGATTGGATCGAATGGAACTAAACCATCCAAGCGAACACTCCTAAAGAAGTCAACTGGAAATTAGAATGAAGAATATTCTAAGGATTTTGAAGATTTTGTAGATAAATACCGTACCACACTACGAATATATCATCGCACCGTATTTTAGGTCGGTCTTGAAATACTATAAACAAAGACTTTGGTCATCCAAAATAGTGTATGTTGAAGAATATAGAAAAAAAACAAGCAAAATAAAGTTAAAAAATCACAGTAAAAGTATTAGAATGAAGTACATAAATTTAAGAATATTCATTTTGGTTCTCTTACGGTATTTTTAGCATTATTTTAGTTTTTGTTGTTTTGTTTGTTTGAATTATGGGTTAAGTCCCATTACTTTTTTGTTTAGATGTAGATGATATGACTTGATTTGTTTCACACAAATATTAGTAGTTGTTCATATTGTTAATGAACGCTTATTAAAAATATACGCTTATTCATAATGGTAGTTTTATGTCTGTATAATTGAATGCATGATTTAATATTCATGATTATACTTTTTTTTTTTTTTTTTTTTTTTTTTTTTTAAACCACAAATCTAATCTACTTCTGGACTACTCCTTAAATCCACCTATATCCGCAACGGGACTCGAACCCTCAACCTCAAGGAGGAAGGGCAACACCGGATACTACCGGGCTAGAAGCCCTTTGGTTCATGATTATTAGGCAATTTAAACGGTTATCCTATCAATTCATTCTTTCGGAATATGAATTTACAGTGGATCTACGAAAGTTAATTCCATTGCACTTCATATTATAAAGGATATTAAGTCTGAATTCATCAATATAGGAATTTATGGATATTTGCTGTTAGCGGTTATTATTATTATTATTATTGTATAATAGTTTTTCATAGATATATTTGTTCGGCCCATTGGCCTCCTCTGATGTATTCATATATATACTGTGAATTAATAATACATGGGTTTTTATGGGAAAATACAAACAATCTCATGGTATCAGAGCAATAACAATTTCCCTGTAAACCCTACTCGACGGCTATTCTTCTGTCGTTCAACCTATTTTCATCTTGTCAATTCTATCTTCTATTCTAATCTTCTGATTCTACTCTGTCTCTGCTATAGGTGTTCTCAAGATGTCAGGAAACAACTCGTCTAATAAACATACATCTACCATTAACATTAAACACGTTGTACCCCTTGTTCTTTACCTGGAGCAGATGAACTATGACATATGGAGAGAGCTTTTTGAGATTCATTGCATAGGATATGGGGTAGACGATCATCTCCGCCCTCCTGTTGAACCAATCAAAGCATCATCAGAAAAGGAAACACTAAAGTCAACATCGGCTAAGGATGCATGGCTTCGGATGGATTCAATCATCAAATCTTGGCTCTATGGTACTCTCTCCATCTCTTTCTTGAACATGATTTTTAAGAAACAAGCAACAACCCTTGAGATCTGGGAAAGCCTCGAGAAAGTTTTTCATGACAACAAGACTTCAAAGATCATCCAAATTGACAGGGAGCTACGTAACATCTCAATCCGAAACTCGACAATCACTAAATATTGTAACAAGATCAAGTCACTTGCTGATCGTCTTGAACACATGAGTTCTAAAGTTCCATAAATTAATCTAGTTGCCTATATGCTGAACGGGCTCACTTCAAAGTATCGACATGTGGTAATAAACATAAGACATCATGATCCAGCGTTGTCCTTTTGGGATGCTCGTTCTATCTTGGTTCTTGAAGAACAGGAGATGATACAAGAAGAAAAGAAAGAGGCCTCTCTCACTCATATGGATCATGCTTCATCTCAAATTGCCCTAAACATTGAGACCTCAAACCACACTTCTAATCACCGTGGTGGCTTCCGTGGTGGACGAGGGGGTCGTAATTATCGAGGTGGCCGGGGCGGTGGTCGCAATGGTGGTCGAAATAACTACAACAACTACCACAATAATGGTAGTAAATTTAATTGTGGCTCTAACTTTTCTAATGCAGGTGGTCAACAGAATCAAAATCGCAATGGAAGTGCATGGGCTTATGGGTGGTTTCAAGTACACCAGCCCACTCACGAGTCTTCTCAGCCGGGTCTTCTACCTAGTCCACTAGTTGCTCCATTTCAGTCCAACATTGGTACCAAACAGCCTCTGACCTAGCACACATCAGCCCACCAGCATTAGTTTTTTAGCCCACCTACAACCCCTGTTCAGCAGGCTTTCTACTCGACACATCAGGTTCACCAGCCACATAATGAACCTACTACATTGCCTCAAATGTTCAATACGATGACTCTAAATGACCCAGGGCAAAGTGATTGGTACATGGATACCGGGGCCACATCGCACCTTTACTCCAGTGCATGTATACTCAAGTACGTTTCTGATAAAAATAATAATTTTTCTTCATCTGTTATAGTAGGGGACGGATCATCTATGCCTGTAATTAAAATGGGACACACCACTCTTCCGCATCAAAATCCGTATCGCACTATTACACTTAAAAATGTTTTGATTACTCCATCTATTATTAAAAATCTTATTTCTGTTCGTCGTTTTGTTCGTGAAAATATGTGTACCATTGAGTTTGACCCGTTTGGATTTTCTGTGAAGGATTTCAGCACCAAACAAATTCTCATGCGATGTGATAGCACTGGGGATCTCTATCCTGTTACAACCCCGACTCCTCAAGCTTGTGTCTCCATTGCTCCGTCTCTTTGGCATCAACGTCTTGGACATCCGAGACATCACATTTTTCAACATTTGGTTAATAATGGTTTTATTTCAAGTTCGTATAATAAAGACTCTAGTCTATGTCATGCATGTCAAAAGGGCAAACACATTAGATTGCCTTTTAATTCTTCGAGTTCTGTTTCGTCTTTTCCTTTTGAATTGGTACATTCTGATGTTTGGACCTCTCCTATTGAGAGCACAAGTGGTCTTAAATATTATGTCTTGTTTCTAGATGATTTTTCTCAATATGTTTGGGTTTATCCATTGTGTAACAAATCTGACGTGTTTGATAAATTTGTGATTTTCCATGAGTTTGTTAAAAATCAGTTTCAAACAGATATTAAATCACTTCAATGTGATAACAGGGGTGAATACAACAACAAAAAATTTCATCAATTGTTCGATCAAAATGGCATCCTAATGCGTTTTTCATGTCCTTATACATCCCAACAGAACGGAAAATCTGAGCCTATGATTCACACTCTTAACAATGGTATACGTGCTCTTCTTTTTCATGCTCAACTTCCTCCCACATTTTGGGTCGAAGATTTACACATGTCATCACATCTTATAAACATTCTTCCTTCAACCACTCTTCATCATGACACCCCCTTTCATAAACTTTACAAAACTCAACCAAATTATGATCACTTACGGGTGTTCGGGTGTGTATGTTTTCCACATATTGTTACACCTCATAAATTAGCACCACGCTCCACTCCGTGTATTTTTATTGGTTACCCGACTAATCACAAGGGTTACTGGTGCCTTAACCTTGACACTAATGAAATCATTATCTCACGCCATGTGGTATTCGATGAAACAATATTTCCTTTTGGCTCCATGATGCCTAATATCGCACCCTCATACTTGTTTCTCGACAATGAAAACAACACCTCATATCTTCCTTATCATGTCTTGTTTCCATCATTCTCTCATGGTGACACACCTCCCTTGACTCCACCAGCATCTCCTTGTGGAGTCATTGATCAGCCAACTATCGAACTGCTTAGTGAGTCTGATTCCTCTACCGGTCCGCCAAGCCCAATTGTGCCTGACCCATCTGTTGTTGATTCATCAGTGCCAGGATTCTCTCCGCCCCACAACCCTTCTCAACCGGCCACCTCATATCCTCTGTCTGAGTCCCCTCCGAGTGTCACATCTACTCAATCTCAACATCCCATGCTTACCCGATCTAAATTGGGTATCTCTAAACCAATCCGTAAACTCAATTTACACATAGACTCTACATCTCCTGTTCCTAAAAATTATTTACTGGATTTTAATGATCCTAACTGGCTTAATGCGATGAAAGAAGAATATACTGCTCTTATCTCAAATAATACTTGGGTTCTACTTCCGTGACCACCCGATGCTAATGTTATTAATTGTATTTGGCTATTTAAGAAGAAATTAAATGCACATGGTTCATTGTCTAGATACAAAGCTCGTCTTGTTGCAAATGGAAGCAGCCAGAGACATGTTATTGATTGTGATGAGACGTTCAGTCCGGTCGTTAAACCTGTTACCATCCGTACTGTTTTGAGCATTGCTGTCATGCACCATTGGCCCATTTGTCAACTTGATGTGAAGAATGCTTTTCTTCACGATCACCTTCAGAAAACTGTATACATGCAACAGCCCCCAGGGTTTCGGGACCCTTTTAGATCGGATCATGTTTGCTTGTTGAAAAGATCGTTATATGGTCTTAAACAAGCACCGCGAGCTTGGTTTTAGCGTTTTGCGATGTTTCTCACACGTATTGGTTTTGTGCTTAGCAGGTGTGATTCTTCACTATTCATTTACAGACAGGGTTCTCATATGGCATATATCCTCCTCTATGTGGATGACATAGTTCTCACTGGATTCTCTTCTCAGCTCCTGACTCACATCATTTCTCTTTTGAGTGCTGAGTTTTCTATGTCTGATCTTGGTGACTTACATTATTTTTTGGGTATTTCTGCTACTCCCTCCACCACTGGTCTATTTTTTTCTCAACATAAATATGCCAATGAGATCCTTGATCGGGCTAAGATGCTTAACTGTAAATCAACTCGCACTCCAGTTGATATGTCATCTAAGCTTGATGGGTCGGGTCCGCCGGTTGATGATCCTACTTTGTATCGTAGTCTTGCTGGTGCTCTTCAATATCTCACATTTACGAGACCGGATATCACATATGCAGTACAACAGATATGTATTTATATGCATGACCCGCGGGAACCTCACTTTACAGCTCTGAAACGCATCCTGCGTTACATACGTGGTACTATCGGTCACGGGCTTCAACTATTTTCTTCTCCTGGTAACGATCTCATCGCGTATTCTGATGCCGACTGGGCTGGCTGTCCGGTTACTAGACGATCCACTTCGGGCTACTGTGTTTTTTCTTGGACACAATCTCCTCTCTTGGTCCTCTAAACGACAGAACACAACGTCGCGAATGTTGTAGCTGAGACATGTTGGCTTCGCAATCTTCTGTTAGAGCTTCACTCTTCTCCTCATCGAGGTACGATTGTATATTGTGATAACGTGAGTGCTATCTATATTTCGTCTAATCTGGTTAATCATCAAAGGACCAAACATATCGAGATTGATCTTCATTTTGTTCGGGACAAGGTTGCTACTGGTCATGTGCGTGTACTTCATTTTCCTTCTTCGTCTCAGTATGCTGACATCTTTACGAAGAGTCTTCCTACGTCCTTATTTCTTGATTTTAGAACCATTTTGAACGTGCGAGAGTCTCCTCCCGTTCTCACTGCGGGGGGATGTTAGCGGGTTATTATTATTATTATTATTATTATTATTATTATTATTATTATTATTATTATTGTGTTTTGTATAATAGCTTTTCATATATATATTTATTCGGCCCATTGGCCTCCTCTGATGTATTCATATATATACTGTGAATTAATAATAGATGGGTTTTTATGGGAAAATACAAACAATCTCATTGAGATTGTTTGTATTTTCCCATAAAAACCCATCTATTATTAATTCACAGCATATATATGAATACATCAGAGGAGGCCAATGGGCCGAACAAATATATCTATGAAAAGCTATTATACGAACAAAATAATAATAATAATAATAATAATAACCCACTAACATTTGCTAATTCCATTGCATTTCATATAAATTAATCATAATTAATTAGTGAATAGAAATATAAGGAAAAGTATTATTTGTTGTTGGGTCTAAAATATTGATTTATACTTTACTTTTCTAGGAAAATGTATTTTTCAGTCATGTAATATATTTGCGATTGTGTTTATGACCGTAAACTGGTTCACGGCCCATGTTCGCTATATATATATATATATATATATATATATATATATATATAGGTGTTAGGGGTGAGGAGGGGATGATGAGCATAAGGAGAGAGAGAGAGAGAGAGAGAGAGAGAGAGAGAAAGGAACATAAGTGTGTGAATCATGTTTAAGGGAACTTCACTCATATCAAATCATACAAGATTCATATTATTCTTCTTCTCCTTCTTTATTTTGATCTGGCATCATCCGTTCCGCACCATCAAACGGATATTATTGAGACACAAATAGATTTGGGACTTACAAGTGGTATCAGAGCTTGGATAGTATCCATCCTTTTGGCTAGATCTGGAGCGTATTTGATCTTATTTTTGAAGGATTCTTGCGTTTTTGATTAACATTTAGTAGATTTCAGGCTTATAGTCATGTCTAACCATTTGCCAATGCCATAGAATAGAAGTTATTCTCTTACGGAGACATGCTCTACATGGCCAGAGGCTACATACCAGTACCAGCGTGAATCTAAGTCCTTTCACTGATCACATGGTCAAAGGTATAAATTTGCTACCAATATAGCATGAAATAACAACACGAGATAATAACACAGAAAAACCCATAGCACATATAACACATAACATACAATTGTTCCTATATATTGAACTCACCTTAAAATAACTAGGGGTTAAAATAGTAATTTGTTGTGACAACCCGAAATTTCCATTCTGTACAAACCATTTGAAGCCAATAGAAGTAGAACATTTTCAGTGAAATTCCAGACTTCGGGTATAAGTTTGGCAGCTTTTCAGGATTTACACTTAAGGAGATATCAGGAGAGTGGATGCACTAGGGTTTTGTGCAACACTGTTATTCCAATACTCTAGAATAGTAGATTTCATTCCGGGAATAAAAATATTTTCTGCCAAAAATATCTCAGGACTATAAATAGAATTCTGAACCAAATTCATTCATTATTCGCATTTCTAACTAGAGAAAAGCCATTTTCTCTCTCACGGATCTTCGGGTTTTTATCCCGAATCGTGAGTACACTTCTCTAGTTGTCTTATAAATCTTATTATGTGCTTAATAACTTAGATTACATATCAAATCTGTGAGAATCGAGAGTTTACCGCCCAAGAACGTTCTTGGAGAGTAAACTCCAAAATGAGGCTTAAATGCTACCTAGTCTTTTCCCCATGATAAGTAACGAACTTAGGCTTATTTCTAAATGTATTTAGGACTAGAAAACAATCCAAAACCTCAAGATTTGGGAGTTTACCGCCCAAGAACACTTGGGGAGTAAACTCCATTTTAAGGGCCAAAAGTGTCCCAATGCTCCTCAAAGCCTCGGATCTCAAACTAGAAGCCTACATTACATGTTTAGACCACCAAAACAATTAAGATTCAAGGGAGAAAGAGAGTTCACGGCCCAAAAGGTTCTAGGGCCGTGAAATCCATAAAATGGTACCAAAAGGTGCCATAAACTCTTCCAAAGCCTTGTACAATAGCCTAGTTTAGTTCCTAGTTAATTTAGGGACTTGAAAACACCTTAAACACCCTCCCAAGGGAGATTACGGCCGTAATCTCCAAGGGAATATGGTCCCAGGGCCGTAAACTCCTAAAAGGAGTTATATTATGCCCTAAACTCTTCCATAGACCAAGCCATTAAGTAGAAATGCTTATTAGGGCCTTATAGAGCAACAAACATCAAATGGACACATAGGTATGAGTTCACGGCCGTAAACTCATGATTTTATGACAGTAAACTCATTTGGTAGTGTTAATAGGGCCGTGAACTTCATGGTGGAGTTTTCCTTGAGCCCTATACACAATAGCTTCCCCTACAAACACTTAGATGCAATCCTAGAGGCTAATAACACTTGATAAAGGTGTTTAGCATGTCCTAGGGTCTCTTGACTTGTTTATTAGTTGTTTATAAACTAATTTGTTACATATATGTGAAATTATATGCTAACTAGGATCATAGAGTGTGTTCAAGACTTCACTTGACACCTAGCGGTCCTACCTCTTCAGTTCATCCGTATCACCCACAACAGGTGAGTTCATACCCCCTTAATCAATGTTTTAAATATTTTTAAATGTTTTATGGGGGGGGATACAAGTAGAATCATGCTACTTATTATATCAATCACATGTGATTAATAAGCAACATTCAAATGATTTACTACTCATTAGCCGTTTTACCAAACAGTTTCCTTCAAATGATTTTCATAAACACTTTATATGTTTAAAACTCCTTATTACACTGTACATTTTACTCTGTATATTACATTTCAAACTTATTTACAATTGTGTTTCAAACAAATGTTCCTTTATACTAAACCGTTTTATCAAACCCATGCATTCAAAACCCTTTTATAGATCGACATCAAGTTGATCTTTTCTTAGAAAATATTTATGTTCAAAGGTTTTTACAAAACTTATTTATGCTTTTATTATAAATCACATGCCTCTATATGTATGGTTATATAAGAAATGTTTAAAAGACTTAGGAAGGCTATCCACCCTATTTCCTTTTTGCGCTTGAGATGTGGTCTGGTGGGATATCGGGTACCGTCCGAAGGTCGTTTAAATATTAGTTATATATCATGTGTACATATATAGTCATAAAAGGTCTTTCCAGTTCATCCATTTCCCTCAGATAGCAAGGGTATACATCCATGTTCATACGTACCAGTTATGTTACTAGTAAGCTACCATATGGGTAGTTTAGGAAGATATTAGAACTATTACTAGAACGCGATATCACACAATGAGTCAGTTCATTCATGAGTCAATACTTACTAGATAGAGAGAACATACATTACAGCTAGAACATTACAGTACATTACTATACAATTACATAATTACGTTTACATAGAGATTTTGTTATATGCATGCC
This sequence comes from Lactuca serriola, assembly GCF_051521515.1. NCBI lineage: Eukaryota > Viridiplantae > Streptophyta > Magnoliopsida > Asterales > Asteraceae > Lactuca > Lactuca serriola. The sequence continues at coordinate 251,798,789 of NC_136410.1, read as the reverse complement.
TATATTTGTATAGTTATATAAGTAATGTTTAAAAGACTTAGGAAGGCTATCCACCCTATTTCCTTTTCGCGCTTGAGATGTGGTCTGGTGGGATATCGGGTACCGTCCAAAGGTCGTTTAAACATTAGTTATATATCATGTATACATATATGGACATAATAGTTCCTTCAGTCCGTTTAGTGCCTTTGGGTAGCAAAGGCATACGTTCATATACTTTTACATGATTACACTTACATAAGTACATATACATGAATACGTTAACAAAATTGTGATCCAATGTATCGGAGCATGCCTTAAATGTCATGACCCGAGTTGTAGCCAGAGTCTCTTGGAGGGAGAACGTGAGTTTGCTTATAGATCTATACTGGATTGACTATCCTACACCTTGCTGCTAGCTATAGCCGGACCTGCAGGTTTGCGGGTGCCAAACGTCATTCCGTTTTACGACCATTCGTATGTCGTTGTTACCAGTCGATACTATGGTGCAATTAATCACATAATACCTTAATATAAATCCAGTTTAAGGTAGTTAGTATAGCAGTAGTTCCTATAATACAACACTACAGTACTACATTTATTTTCCCTTTACATATATTTAGTGATCATTTCACTTAAACATTTAATGTAAAAACTATATTTTGATAATGATAGTTACACTTGGGAAAATTACATACTTTTACAAGAAATGAACATTTAGAACAGTTATGTCTTGGTAGAAGACTACATTGAGAACAGTTAAGTCTTGGTATACGACACCTTTATATAAAGTAGGAATCATAGGGATTTCTAGGGTTTTTCAAACATTTACAGTTGTTTTACAAACATTTTCATACTTACAGTTCATCTACATTTTTCCATACTTACATTTCATTTACAAACAATTTCTTACATACAAATTAAGACACTAAAATACTTATGATCTCACCAGCTTCAAAGCTGATACTCGCTTTCAAAATTACTTGTATCCTCAGGTCATCATAGACAGGTACCGATGCAAGGTTTAGAGAAGATGGAGCTCGTTCAAGACTCATCTCTCATTTTGATTTATGCTTTAGTGTTTATCAAAATTTGACAGAACACACTTGTATAATAATTATATTATTAATGCAATGGATGATGTTGTTGCTTGTTTACTACTTTACATTGTTGTGATACTGTACATGACGTCCTCCGCCCCAGAACGTTTCCGCCGTTCTTGGTTTTGGGGTGTGACATTTGTGCAACACTTCGTTATAATAATATAGCTTTCTTTGATAAAAACTGGGAGATTTATTGAAAACCGGGCTCTGTGAAGGTTGAGCTTTAAACCGAAAAGATAAATTTATGGCGCTTCTTGGGCGCTTTGGGGCGTGTTCCGGGTGTTAAAAATGATACCGAGGCTTGGGGGGGGGGGTGGGAGTGAAAGTAGTTAAAATATGAGTTTAAGGGTGAAAAGTGACAATTTTCCAACATTTACCCAGGAGGTCTCCCACCCTTATATAGGTGCAAGTCTCAGATCCGAAGCAAGAGGAAAGGAGGGCAGGTGGCGCGAGGCTGTGAGGCTCGGTACACGCGACAGAAGGGGCGAGGCTCAGATGCGAGATGGGCACGCGTCGGCTTCGAATTGGTCCAGCGTCTTGGATGATGCAGTTGCTTCGGACACAGGGGTGCACACACGCCGGATGGTCTTCAGCTGAGACATCGACATCGGACACGCAACGAGTTCTGGGCGAGGGTGATGTGGCCGAACACCAGCCATGCGAAATTCTTGGAAATTGAACCCAAAACTTCTAAAATCCATAATTTTCGCATACGAGCTCCGTTTTTGACGTTATTTATATGCACGTGTAGGTAAAATTATGCTCTACAACTTTCTTTTAGACTTCGTCTGCTAATTTTGAATTTATTTTTAATATTGTTATTTTTAACAGATCAGGACAGGAAAAATCCGTAAAAAATTCATAGCTTCTTCATCCGACATCCGTTTTTTTCAGACTTTTTACCGTTGTACTACTATTGACGAGACCTTCGATTCTCATTTACGTTGTGTCGGCTAAATATCGCTCGATATTTATTTCGAGTTTTCAGCTGTCTACTGCTATTCCGAAACTTAGAAAAATCATAACTTCCTCATACGAAGTAAGATTTTGGAGCTCTTTTTATCAAAATTTTCGGTTTAACAAATACTACGACTTTTATTTAGATCACCAAGGCTAAAAAGTAGTTTATCAAAAACTCACTTTTTACGTCATTCGGCGCCGTGCCGGTTTTGTCGCGGATCTTCGATTGGTCATAGCTTCTTCGTTATAACTCAGATTTTGATGAGGTTTTCGCCTAAATGTTTCTAAAGAATTTATCTACAACTTTGAATAATAAAATTTTACTTATTTCAAAATTTATATTCTCGTTAAATTTCAATATTTGACATTTGATTGGAATCTCATAAGACTTCCAATATTTTCCGAGTGATTCTAAACATAGTTTTACTTCAACCTTAGTAAAAACTATCCTATTAGAACTTAACTTTCAAAATTATATAATATATCATAATATTATTCACTACAAAACACGATTTCAAAACATGAATGTTACAGATACCTCCTCCTTTTGAGGATTTTGTCCTCGAAATTACATCGATTAAAACAAATGGGGATATTTCGCTTTTATCTCATTCTTATTTTCCCAAGTATAATTTGGGCCTCGATGGTGTTTCCATTTGACAAGCAGCAAATCTACTTCTTTATTACGTAGTTCAGTTGTTCTTTCATTTACGATTTCTTCAGGCTCTTCTACGTATCTTAATTTGTTATCAAATTTCACCTTCGATAACGGGACCGTTTCACCATATATGCTCAAGCATTTGCGCAGATAACTCACATGAAATACATCATGAATACCTGCCAAATCTTCAAGCAATTCCATGTGGTATGCTTGCTTACTAATCGTTCTTTCTTCCTAAATCGCATAAAACCTTTCGATGGAGATACCTTCAGTATGACAAAATCACTCACCCGGAATTTTACGGGTCGTCTCCTCTTTTCTGTATAGCACCTCTGTCAATCCTAGGCCGCTTTCATTCTTTCTTGGACAATCTGTATCTTGTCAGTGGTGTCTTGAATCATTTCAGGGCCACTGAGGACTTTCTGTCCTACATCACGCCAACATATTGGAGTATAACATTTACGCTCATACAATACTTCATATACCTTCAATATATTTTCTACTGTTTGGATTGTTCTTTTCTTTTGATCATCTATCTGGGGATGGTAAGTTGTACTAGGAGCAACTCGAGATCCTAATTCACGTTTCATCCAAGTATACTTGTACATATTTCTCCATTGGAGTTGTTTAACGCATGGCGAGAAATGTGCACTCTTAGTCAATCGATCGACTATTACCCAAATGCTATCATTCTATATAGCAGTCTTTGGCAATTGGAGTAGCACCAGACATAAGGTCAATTCAGAATTCTACTTGTCTATCTGAGGCTAGTCCTTGCAATTCTTCAGGGAAAACATCAGGATATTCATTATCAACTGGAATATCATTTATAGTTTTTCTTCCCCTCTTATGAGATATCAACTGTATAAGTCGGATAAGTAGAATATCCTTTAGATATAGATTTACGGGTTTTTAAGAAAGAAAATATTATTTTCACCGTAGACATAAATAGGATTTTCCCTTTCGATAGGGGTGCTTATCATCTTTTTGTAACACACGAGTTCTGTGTGGTTCTTTGATAACCAATCCATGTCGAGAATAATTTCGAAGTTGGGCAACAAGATAGGTTTATGGTTAGCATGAAAACTATAACCTCCAGTTTCTATGACAAAATCTCTATAGAATTTATCAGCAACTAATGATACACTTCATGTGGTATCTACGTGAAATGGTTGCACGAGTGCATAGCAAGCAATTTGAAAAGAATGTGCAAATTCATGAGACACAGAAGAATCTGAGGCATTAGAACTAAATAATATGTGAGTAGGTCTAGAGTTAACGAAAAAAAAAATGAACTAGTCACAACACTCGAGTCCTGCTGATTCTTTCCGTAATTTCAATGTGATGACAATTAATGAGAAAAGATTGTGATTTACCGCGACCACGAAAAGTACTCTGATATTGCACTCTTGTATTAGAATCAGATCGAAAAGATCGAGCTGATGGAAAACGAAACAGTCCGATCAATATGTGGATGATTTAGAACAGAAAAAGTGGCACCACGTATCTCCATGTCATGCTCGCGCTTTTAGGCATACTTGACAGCTTTATTCAATGACAGAATATCCCGATTGATCATGAAATCACAGATCTCACACCGTAATCCTTTCATGAATAACTAAAATTTTTCATCATCTTTATAACAGGTAACATCTGTAGCAACATGGTTGCTCAATCCTTTAATGAAGATCGTTATATTTCTATCGACTATCTTAACCATCTCCTTTTTTTTATCTTCTGGCTGAAATTTTGTCACTACACTAGACATGGTTCTCTGAACCAGTCAACTCACTTCGCGTATTTATACTAATTGGACTTGATTCTTTATGACCACTAAGGTTCAAATGGAAATCATATTCTTAGTCATCACCGAAACAAAGGTAATGACATACTTGAATAAGAACGGAATCAATTACTAGCTTCTTGATAACCTTGTGACTTTCCCTGATCCAAATGTAAGTCATGTGCTTCCAGTAGTATAGGCCTCTACTACTATTCACACCTACTCATACTCGTCCCAAGTATTATCTCGCAGTTTTCCAAGTTACCATTCAAAAGTTTTCACAAAACGACTTATCATACATGAATGTGTTCAAACAAGTACTTATGACAGTTTCTCCTAGACTCAAATTTCTCCTAGACTCAACTAAGGATTTCACACTTCTATCAAACATATCTTGGATTTATTATACTCGGGTTCTGAAATCCTTTTTCATGCCTATGATCGATCTAGCATATCCTAATACTTTTCCTAGGTTAATACGAATTTCACTTTCAAATTCTTTATATAAATTCTTTCTCGGGTAGTGTCTACTCTGCAAGACACACTACACCAAAATTTATCCTAGTAGTATGGAGACAAACGGTTTCCAGCTACATGCATCATCTTCAAACTCATGCAAGTCATCAGGCATATTTGCTCATTTCATTATCTTTCCATGACATCGTTATTCCTGTATATGAGTAAGTCTTCTTCTCATGGTTGTATCTTTTAAGTCTTCTTCATAGGAGTCTATCCAAAGAAGTCTGCATTATAGTTGCATCTCAGCATGTTCTACTAGCTTCAACTTGGTTCTCTGTCATTCCTAACATCTCTTCTCATACAATACTGTGTGTGTATATTTTCTTCAACTAATTACTCTACCTTACTTAGACAAGTAAGTTACTTAGCCTTTTACCACTAAACGACTTAATTCACCATCCTAATCATGTATGTTAAAGTCAGCTTAACACACAATGGAACTTCCGTATAGACAACACAGAAGTAAATTGCCACTCAATATTATTAAATACTAAGTTTGGGCATCCTGCATAGGGTTACATATCAACTCTTATTATACTACTCGAACTGCATACTACGTCACAATGTTAGGCAAGGTCTTGGCCTATTGAGTGTAAAATTTTGTTAGCCTTTCCTTTGATATTCATTGAATTCTTCTAAATCTTGCACAACTTCAGTCTCGATATCATCGAAGTATTTATCACCATCTTCAGTTCTTCTAACTCTGTAAGCAATTACTACTTTAATCTGATCAGCGATGGAACAACTTCATGGATTACACCAAAACATTCATCTCATCCGAATGTACTTTTAACCCACTACGTTCCTCTAAAGGCGTTATTATTTCATCAAACATAGTTTGCATGTACAATACCACTCTACAGGTATTAATACACTATTTATAGTATCGCTTGATAGATTTTATTTTACGATATCCCTTGACTATTTATCAATGTCAACTATCGTAAGTCTCCTTATTACTTTGAAAGTTTCATGTCAATTCTAATACGGAAACTCTTAGAATCCTGAACATAAAATTTTCTCTTCTAAACCAAGGTCGGCAATAGACCTTAAACTTTCTTAAATAATAGCAATTAGGCAAGCAACCTAAGGCATGCTATATTCATTTATCATTTAGCACATATTAGAATATAAGGCATATCTCCTATTAATATTCTAGTGCTTGTTTCCATTTAGGTATTCAACCTAAGTATAACATATACACATCGTATCATCATCACTTAATAATCCATGTTTAAGTCTAGAAATTCTTAAAATTCCTAGTTCAGTTAAACTAATTCTTTGAAAATTTTGAAGTAACTTAATATCTTAGAATACTAGGGTTTATCACTACCAAATACCCCACTTAAGTATTTCCTATGGTTTGTATCCATATACTTACAATGATTCAGTTCATATATTAAACTTCTAATACTTTATGTCTAAATACCAATCCGTGGCATTTAGTTCGCTTAAACTATTGCTCTGATACCATGATTGAAAGGCCCACACTTTCATATTTATGAAACAGTTGTTACTCCAAAATATGTTACATGCATATTCACAAATAATATTTTACATTGATAATTTATTTACAAACGACTGTATACAAACCGACTATTAAGACTATGTTATATATTACATAACTTCCAAGGATACTATAGTTATATACATACATGAGTACAAAATACAATAGTTTCAAACTATTCAAAATCTTCTATCAGTATATAGCTATAGTGGTTACTTATCTCCTGCAATTGTTAAACATTGAGAGGGTAAGCGGTGACGCTTAGTGAGTTCAATAATCGATACAATATAACATTATGTCATATATATATATATATATATATATATATATATATATATATATATATATATATATATATATACTTCAATATGGCAGAAGCAAAGAGGAACAAGGAACAACAAAGGCATATGTGAATCATGTGACAAGCTTTCCATATTAATCAATGATTTAATTCATAGATATACAATCAATGAGACATAACAATTTCCATACCTGATATACATCAATAAAGCTTCGGCCCAAATGACACAGAAGACATACAATTTCTGATTAACATTTTAGTAGATTTCAGGCGTATAGCCATGTCTAACCATTTGCTAATGCCATAGAATATAAGTCATTCTCTTACGGAGACATGCTCTACATGGCCAGAGGCTACATACTAGTACCATCATGAATTTAAGTCCTTTCATTGATCACATGGTCAAAGGTATAACTTTGTTACCAATATAGCATGAAATAACAACACGGGATAATAACACGGAAAAGCACATAGCACATATAACACATAACATACAATTGTTCCTATATATTGAACTCACCTTGAAATAACCGGGTTTTAAAATAGTAATTTGTACAGCACTTCGTTATAATAATATAGCTTTCTTTGATAAAAACCGAGAGATTTATTGAAAACCAGGCTCTGCGAAGGTTGAGCTTTAAACCGAAAATACAAATTTCTCGGGATTCTTGGGCACTTCGGGGCATGTTCTGGGTATTAAAAATGACACCTGGGCTTCGGGGGAAGTGAAAGTAGTTAAAATATGAGTTTACGGGTGAAAAGTGACAATTTTGCAACATTTACCCGGGAGGTCTCGCACCCTTATATAGGTGCGAGCCTCGGATCCGAAACAAGAGGAAATGAGGGTTGCGAGGCTTGGTACACGCGACAGAAGGGGCGAGGCTCGGATGCGAGATTGGCACGCGTCGACTTCGGATTGGTCCAACATCTTGGATGATGCAGCTGCTTTAGACACAGGGGTGCACACACGCCGGATGGTATTCGGCTGGGTCATCGGCATCAGACACGCGGCGAGTCCCGGGCGAGGGTGACGTGACCGAACACCAGCCATGCGAAATTCTCGGAAATTGAACCCAAAACTTCTAAAATCTATAACTTTCGCATACGAGCCTCGTTTTTGATGTTATTTATATGAATGCGTAGGTAAAGTTATGCTCTACAACTTTCGTTTAGACTTCGTCGGCTAATTTTTGATTTATTTTTAATATTATTTTTTTTAACAGATTAGGACAGGAAAAATCCGTTAAAAATTCATAACTTCTTCATCCGACATCCGTTTTAGTCTAATTTTTTACCGTTGTACTACTATTGAAGAGACATTCGATTCTCATTTACGTTGTGTCGGCTAAATATCGCTCGATCTTTATTTCGGTTTAACAAATACTACGAATTTTATTTGGATCACCAAGGCTAAAAAGTAGTTTATCAAAAACTCACTTTTTACGTCATTCGGCGCCATGCCGGTTTTGTCGCGGATCTTCGATTGGTCATAACTTCTTCGTTATAACTCGGATTTCGATGAGGTTTTCGCCTAAATGTTTCTAACGAAATTATCCACAACTTTGAATAATAAAATTTTACTTATTTGAAATTTTATATTTTTGTTAAATTTCAATATTTGACATTTGATTGGAATCTCATAAGACTTACAACATTTTCCGAGTGATTCTAAACATAGGTTTACTTCAACCTTAGTAAAAACTATCTTGTTATAACCTAGCTTTCAAAATTGTATAATATTTCATAATATTATTCACTACAAAACACGATTTCAAAACGTGTATGTTACAGGTTCACGGCGAAAGAAGGGTTCACAGCCGAAGAAGTGTTCACTGCCTAAGAAGGGTTCACGGCCCGAAGTTCATTTATGACCGAAGAAGCGTTTGCAGCTAGGGTTTCTCGGTGGCGGCCGTAATCACGAATTAGGGTTTCTCGGACGTTTGCAGCATGAGTTTCTCATTTTTTGGGGGTGCCTGGATTAGAACCTGGGTCTCCTTCTTCATCATTCCAGTAACTTACCATCCGATCTAGCTTGCTACACGTTCCAAACCTTCGCATTTTAATTCAAAAGGATTCCTTTCTTGGTTCTTAATTTCGCAATATTGTCACTTTTTGCCCAAAATTAAAATTTTCTATTTTTCAAATTTCATTTCCAACCAAAAAGTTTTCATCTTTAATTTTTGACTTTCTAAAATGACTTTTGACCTAAAATTGTCACTTTGACTTTTAAAGTTTGACCTTTGGCTTTAAACTTTGACTTTCTTGTTTAACATTCAAATTTTTAAATTTAGCTTTTTGGTTTGACTCCTAAGTTTGACTTTTCAAGTTTGACTTTTTAAATTTGACTTTTAAGGTTGACTTTCTCGGTTTATAGTCAAAGGGCGTATTTTAAAAAAACAAATAATCAGTTCTTCAAACACTGAGGCCACTAAAATTTCGTGCTCTCAAGCATGCATTAATAATGTTAAAAATTTACGTGACACATCGATTTATTAAAAAGAGAAAATGAGGAACTTAAATATGAGTGGTACCAACATAGGAAAGGCCTGAAACCATTAAAAGAACAACTAGAGGCTAAGACTAAGGCCTTTGGGAAATTACAGACAGAGTACAGTGACAAGTGTGTCCATTATAAATATCTTAAGAAAGATTTTGATGTTGTGACTGCCGAACTTGATGCATTAAAAACAAAAAATAAAGATGCTGAATTTAACTTTAAAAAGTTTGATGTATCAAGTGAGGTAGTTATATCCATTATTGGCAACTGTTTGAAATTTAAAGATAACCAACAAAAGGGTCTAGGGTATGAAAGTGTTCCTCCTCCTTTCAATCACACTTACACTTTCACCCCTTTGACACAAGAAGAAATAGCAAATGAAGCACACCTTAAGTATGGTCAACCCCCTGCTCCAGTTTCAGTTAAGATTGAACAATCAGGGCCAACTGAGGGTGCTGCGATGAAAAATAACGATGTTTATACTTCTTGTGCAGGTAAAGTAGTGGAAGAAGAGAACAAGGAGAACACTTTTGAATAAACCAATGTCTCCTTCAAATCTGAATATGTTGCTTCTAGCTCAGTTACTTATGATCAACCTGTTTTTGGTAAATACATGCCACCAATTCAAGCTAAACAAAGTGTCTGTTGCAAGTGTGTTTGTGGGAACAATAAGAGACAAGGCAAGGGCACGCCACCAGGGACAGGAAGAAACAACTTCCTAGTGAAGAAAAAGACATGTTTTCACTGTGGAACACCTAGACACATTGCCCGAAACTGTCCAAATCGCGCATACGTTCCCTACTACGCGACTGACAGAATGCGCCAAGAGGGAGATACCCCAAAAGATGCCCTTCGAGGTCATAATCACAAAATGGCGACTGGAATGCCAAAAAGAGCAAGAATTCAACTCCCAAGGCCAAGAAATCAACTCCCAACAACAAGAAGGGAATGTCAGCCAAGAAGTCCAATCCTAGAGATGATCTAGTTAAGCAAAGACCTGTTAGGTCAAAGTCATCTCAGCAATCGACTTCCAGTTCAAAATGAAGTGCCGAGGCACCTATCAGATCGAAAAAGAAATGGGTTAAACCCGACAACAGATGGGTACCAAAGGTTCAATCTCCTGAATCTCCTAATGATTCTAATATTTGTTCATCTTCTGTTTGTGATAAACAGGATATGTCATGGGAGAGAGTACCTTGCAAAGATAACAAAGGTCAATCCAGTTTCAAAATGGATTGGGTTCCAAAGACCAACTAATCCCGCTTTATGTCGAAGCAGCTATGGAGGCATATCATCAGACTTTGGTTTTTTGATAGTGGCTGTTCCAGGAACATGATAGGAGTCTTATCTCAACTGTACAACACTCAAAACTTTGTTTGAGAGTATGTGTCATTTGTAGGAAAGGAAGAAAGGAAGGGATCACACATGGGGTTAGTGCTTAATGACATGAAGAATTTTCATATCTGTTCTGAGATTATGCGTGCTGTTCTCAAACCTTTTGGATGCAAATTCAATCGGTGACTTACAATTTGAGTTTTCTTCTCTATACTCCTGAGTTTATATTACAATGATTCTTTTTGAGGACAATTTGTTATTTCCTTATATGTTTTTCTTTAGTAGGTATTATTAGGAAGTGATATCAAGATAAAGTGATAACGGGCAGTCTAAACCAGTGTAAGGTACTGTATCTGAATTGTCTAGACTCTACATTCAATGTGTTGGTAGGCACAAAGGATTTGACAGTGTGGATTTAGATAGGATCGTTTAGACTGACCATACGACGCTCGTGTAGATTGAGCAGTGAGATAAACACGAGAACCCATGGGATACACTAAACTAATATGCATCTAGAACAGTGGTTCGACTTTTCCTTGATGTACGGACTTATGTCCTTAATTCTAGTTCTAATAGGGCGACTGGGGGGTTCTGATAAAATAGGTCTGTAGGAAATTATTTTCTTGCTTTCTTTCTGTCAGTCATATATTGCATCCTCTGTGTGATTGGAAGAGATCCGACCTGGAATGCAACATATGCAACTCTATTTCTATGCATCTTCTTTCTCTATGAAATTCTTCCTATCTGTTAGCCATATGCTGTGTCTTTTGCATGATTGAAATAATCTGACCTAGAACACAACATATGCAACATTCCATCTCTCAATCCCTCTATCTATGTTAGTCATATGTTGTCCCCTCTGCACGATTGAAAGAGATCCGACCTGGGACACAACATATGCATCTATCTCTAAATCTGTCTTCCTCCTTAATAATTATTTATTTACCTAAAGTAAGGAGTCCTTAGGAGGTTCTTGATAACTAGGGTATATCGGGAAGTGGGGAACACGTTCTAGTGAAACTAAAATTAAACCATTTAAGAGGCTGTCTGTAGATGTCACTGCTTAATTTAAGTGGACAACAATACCTGTGGTCGTCATCAGCTAAATGGTATATTTGAAAAAATATGTCGATATTCTTCGTGTTTAAGTGGACCATAATACCGACAATTGACCAGATCTATTCATGAAGGTGAAGGTACTGATAAACAAAGTTAAGACTGTCTCACAACTTTGATACTAAATATTTTTCTTTTTGTTAAATATGTTCATAGTTTTCCTCTATGCACAAATTTAGGGGGAGAATTAAAAAAAAAAAACTCAAAAATCAGAAAATTAAAAATCCAAAAATAGTGTTATTTATGTTTTATTTCTCATTCAGAAAAATCAAAAATCCAAAAATATTGTTGTTTCTGTTTCATTTTTTCAGAAAATATAAAAATCCAAAAATAGTGTGTGCTAAGTTTTCTTTTAGTTTATTTGTCTTGAAAAGTGAATTCAGATGTAGATGAGACTTATGGAGACTGTATCGAGATTTTCTAAGCCAAGGCTTCGTCCGTGATCATCGAAGAATTCTCATTCGAAGGAGCAAGAAATGAAGATTATTCTTTCAACATTCAATCTTTCAACCCCAGAATCAAGGTGAATCTGCACTTGAAGATTATGTGACGAATTGTATTGAAGCCTCCTCAATCAATTTGTTGCTATCTTTGTACCTGCTGAAGTGATCTAAAAGATTCGTTCTCTCTGAAGATTCTCAAGCTGAAAGCGCTATCTTTCAAGAATCTTTTCAAGAAGCCTGCTCACCCAACGTACGTTTAATGTCAAATTTTAAAGAGAAGCCCAACGGTTCAAGATGAAGTCATTTATTGAAGATTCATCAAGTTCAACTTGAAGCTGTGAAGAAATCGAAGATAAACACTGAAGCCTAGCTGCAAATGAAGATTAACAAGATAAACCAGCTACTTTTTAGGGGGCGCTTGTTGGGTCAATTAGAAAAGAAAGCTATAAACCAAGGGGGAGATTGTTGGGTCTAAAATATTGGTTTATACTTTACTTTTCTAGGGAAATGTATTTTTCAGTCATGTAATATGTTTGTGATTGTGTTTACGGCCGTGAACCTGTTTACGGCCCATGTTCCATATATATATATATATATATATATATAGATAGATAGATAGATAGATAGATAGATAGATATAGGTTTTAGGGGTGAGGAGGGGACGATGAGCATAAAGAGAGTGAGAGAAAGAAGCGTAAGTGTGTGTAAGTGTGTGAATCTTGTGTAAGGGAACTTCACTCATATCAAATCATAAAAGATTCATATTATTCTTCTTCTCCTTTTTCTCTATTTGATCTGGTATCATCCGTTTGATCGGGATTCTGCACCTTTAAATGGATGTGATTGATAGACAAGCAGATTTGGGAGTCATTTGCTATTATTTGTTTGAACTTATTATTACTTGTTGAATTAATTGTTTGGAGCATTTATTAGTTTTTAGTTAAGATTAATCGGTTATCAAATCCATTACATTAATTTAATTAGTTTAGATAATATTTATTGGTACATTTTTGTTCCACTTGTGTTCCACACCGTTACTAAACCTAGTTATCATATTCATGATCGGGTACATTGCTTGGTGAGTGATAATCCCAGTTTTGGATTGGTTAGGTTTTATAAATTTGAAACTAGATTTATATAAGATTTATTTTAATATATTGTCCCATCCATATCAATTATTAATTTGTTGTCATTTCTAGGGATTAGTCTTCAATGAGTAGTTCGATCTAAACTAATATAACAATAGGCATCATTTGTACTAAAAAATGGGTAATTATAATACTGACAACATATCGCCCCAACAAAATACTACTTCTCACGAGAATAAAACCTTTTCATTGATAATTATGTCGCATTCCCTATAATCCACTTGAATATATCACTTTGAAAATTATTTTTCTTAAGGTTTCATAATGGAAAAAACTTATTCTATAAGAATATATCCTTAGCAACGAAAATGAAACAATACCAGGGATCATAAGATATGACATCCCTATTTTCATGGCAAAAAAGACCGATTTGTTTATGCTTATTTAAAAATCAGAGTATCCATTTTTGAAGAATAAGGTTGCGGAATTTGTTCAACAAAATATGATAAACGTATTATCAAGGCATTTCCAAAGAAATGTATTTTATTTATATTAAAACATTGGGATGTCATCGTCAATACATAAACATAAGCATAACAAAATATACAAGCCTTACAGTAATTATACAAGTGGCTTAAAACTCCCTTGAATCTCTCAACATAATGTAACTTTTGTATAGCTACCTGTGATACAATAAACTGAGTAGGTCAGGTTGGGAAACCTGGTAAGTACATAGGGATTTCAATCCCACAACGTGATAATAATGTATATCTCAAACCTACAAATCCAACTATTATCATTAACACAGATATACCATATCTCTAAAACAATTTATCCCATCTCGTTGATTCCCACGTATGGATCTAATACAATGATCTTACAAGATCTAGCCTAAAGGATCAATATGAACAACAAACTGATGACATTGCTTCGGAAATCCCCTGCCAACAAACGATGATCAATAAATACATCAAATTAGGGGAATGGAATAAGTTTCACCACGAACCTCCGTTCATAAAAACAACAAGACAATTAAGTTAGTGGTGGTTATCTAGATAACTGTGCCTAGCAGTGGTCTGAGATTGTGAGGTATTTTACCCCCAGACTCACCCTATCCGACAATATAACATCAGATATACCTAGTAGTGGTCTATTACTGACACACTTTATTAGGAAGTAGACGGAGTTCCCTCAATTACTTCGTGAAAGGAAACGCTGACACACAAATCTAATCAAAAGAAAAAGTATGGGGAAATACTAATAAAGTACTCTCGTACGCTCCCTTACCCCGACACACAATAGTGACAAAAAAGGACATTGTACATGATAGTACTTCTGGCACATTATAGTAGCCTGGTATAAGTAGGACTCGTACACCAGAACATAATAATGGGTTTTGAGCAATACATCATTCCTATGGTGTACATGCAAACCCTAATAGCTTTTGGATCTAGTTTGTCTAATGAACATGCAATTGAATATCAAAAGCTATAAACCCTAGATCTTGCATACAATTAATCATATTAACATAAAATAGGGTTTAGATCTAACCTTTGATTGTTATATAATAATAACAATCAGTCCTTAGCTTCAGAAAGCTTAGTGCCTCAAGTGTTGCACCTCTAATCGAGTCACAAACACCACTAAGCAACTTGGATGAAGAGAGAAGAGGGAGGAGCACCCAAAAACATCTAGAAACCCTAAGGGAATCATTAGCCCCGTTTTTAGGGCCATAGGGTTCCTTTATATAGGTAGGCTATTAGGGTTTTCAGCTAGGAAACCCTAATCCGACTGCTTAGGCCCTAAGCAGCCTATAGATTCCTTTAACATATCCCTTGGATGATTTCTAATGGGCTTCCACATAGAATTCATCCAACCTATATATTATTAGGTATTCCATAGCCCAATTGCAATTATCTTATAATTACAAATCTAGTCCCCTAAGTTTAATTAATCTCTTTTAGCCACAAAATTAATTCTCGACTAATATTAATTAAACAATATGATATCTCCTTTAATATATTATTCTTATAATATATTAATAAATCATAATTAAACCTTTCTCTCCTTTATTCATCCTACATATTGCTCTGTTGAAAGCAACCCAAAAGGACCATGCTCATAATCGGGTCAAGTACATACCAAAATAGTTATGGAATTAGACACTAATCCAACAGTCTCCCACTTGGGTAAGTCTAATAACTATTCTATATAACTTCAGAGCCTAATCAGCAATCGTAGCTTTCAAAAGCCGCTGTCAACTCTGATCTTATCAGATACGTGTGTCCTTTAGATAAGGGATTATATATTCCTCCATTCTCAAGATATCGTATAGACGTAAGACATGAATTTCAATCATTCTCTCTATACTGTTTCCCGACTTCCGATTTATGATGACTGACAATAGAATACAATTGAACACATCTACTTAGTCCCGACTTGGCCAAGTGCTTAGGTGTCATCACTAAATCATCGAGGGGCCCACAAATATCGCTTTTATCCCACTTTGAGTAAAAGGAATGGATAAAATTCGACTCAAATTCTCGCTTGCATTTACTGATCGAATCACACACAACAATAAGTTTTATAACACTAAGTTACTGGTGCGTTTACTTATTATCAATGTGCAACCAACCAACAAATAACAACTCACACGTCTCGGTTTCAAGAATATACAATATCATCGTCTCACTAATAACCCATGATAAATCCATGAAGTGATCCAAGTGAGCGTGGGTTTAATCCAATACTCTAATCTTATCAAAGCACTCATGAACTCTGCAGCAAACTTTTGCTATGTCTAAACTCTTCAGACAATCTACAGACTCTTCATGACAGTCTTCCTTCATACCTACTTCCAACGTATGACCGACTATGGAGGTTTGAATAACCCAATTATTCTGGAACTCAAAACATGCAAACTGAATCATAACAATAATACTTAATCTTATATGGCCCCAAACTTGTGAGAGTAAATAAAACACTTCTATTTATCCACCATATTGATTACTCATTATTTATTATTTATTGTTTCGAATAATCAACTCATTACTTGAATTACAACAACAATTGTCCCATGCTCCAAGCATGCACACTTTGTTTCCTATGGTCCTTAATTTGTGAAATAGATCAATTGAAAAACTTTTCCAATGATGCTCATTTCATAATTCCCAATCCTTATCATTAGTGTAAGAACACACGGTTCTTGCAACTATAAGATTATGCTAGATTCTAACATTTTATGCAACGATCCTTTCGTAAAGTCATAGCACAAAAGTCACCAAGACTTGACCAATCATATTACAAGGTCTCTATCAGAAATTGCTACAAACAATTCTATAGATGTGATGTCTCTCACTCAAAGTACATTCCTTTGAACATCCTTTTTGCATAAAATTTTCTAATCTAGACATAAATTCTTAATTACCAACTCCGAATATGGAAACATTTCCATATTTTCCATATGACAACTCATTCTTAATAGAATCTTATCTATTCATAATAATGTCGATATGGTCCGTCCAATACCATACTTCCAACTACTCACAAGCGACCGGTCCTCAGCGAACTTTGGATCGTCCTTTGATAGTTGTTTAATTATTTTAGTCAAAACAAGTCTAGTCCTTTTTCCCTCTTAATGCGCTAGACATTTGGAGAATTTTAGAATGGTCAAATATCATAACATTTGCAATCGATCCTATACTCGAAGCGTATGGGACACGATGCATAATGTCTTACATAAAGAAATGATACTTTATCAATCTTCTGATAAGATTTTATGTCTCACGTTCTTACAATTCGAACTATGAAGAGGGATGCTATAATCATAATCGAAATTTAAGAACACACCATTTATGCTTTGACTAAATTTATTAAAATTTCTCAATTTTAGCTTTAGACTTTGAAATGAAGTATAATATTCTCTCCCTTAATTATAGCAAAACAACTTTTCAACCCTTGTGACTTTGCAAAGTATAACTCTTGTTTTCTATAATTAATATTGCTAACTTGCAATACTTGCCTTAATAATCATACAAGCATAACATTTATGCTCCCACTATCATGATGATTATCATCATATAAGCATAATAGTTATGCTCCCACTAGCTTTGACATGTATTCAGAAAACAACTGAAATTCTAGAAAACAATACCTATTGAATTTCCGAAGTTCATATTTCTAATACCAGATGCTTTGATAAGCCTTTATCTAAGATTTTTAAACTTATACACCTTTGCCTTCGAAAGCATACATGTGTGTCTAGAAAAATTCAGAACTTATGTTACTAAGTCCCAAATGTTTAGACTAATTGCCAAATCTCACAATTCGAACTATGGAAAGGGATGCTATAATCATAATCGAATTTGAGAATACAATTTTTACAATTGCCATCTTCTTAAAAATCTCTCTTAGTGAAAGCATTTCCTCACAGTCATTTTCATGAAGGAGGGAATCTTATGACACTTAGATTTTATAGTGTATGTGTTCCTATCCATGTGAATTTTCCAAAACCAAGTTTGCAAAAAATCCAAACTCATATGGACCAAACTTTCTTAATCTTGATTTATTGCGTTATGGTAACACGAGTGCCCACCATGTCTTCCAAGTAGTTTAGCAACTTGTCCTTACCTATCAATGTACTTTCCATCGATCAAGGTGCTTTGTCTTTATGCATTCCAATGAGAACTCATAGAACTCATATGCATAATTAACTCAATTGGAATGGCATAGAAACAAAATAATGTCAACAAGATAGGTTGTAAACCTTAAGTCGTGTGCTAGTGATGATCGATAAGGTTTATACTTGATTTGTTCTTGAAACTTTTTCAAGATTATTAAAACTCCCACTGACCTCTTAACATATATGATTCTCTTGTCAGGAAACTTTCCTAGACAAAACAAATATTCAAGAGTTAGTGTAGTTCTTATCAAGACAAAAACACTTCACAAAATTGGTCCTAGTTGGTCTTTGTCTTATCCAAGACATCACAACTTACCAATTTCAAATGTGCAAGAATAAGAAAACTTTTCCAAATTCCACATTTGATGAGTGTGATAAACCTTCTTGAGACTTTTCACTCAATTCACAATCTTGGAGTATAATTCTAAGACTTGATGTTGGAAAGAAGTATGATTGACTTCTTCATTTTAACCATTTCCATAATTCTCGATTCCTCTTCTTTGACATACAAATGCACTAAGACTCATTTAGGGGATCAATTGAGATATGGTTCTTAATCATTAAGACTTATCATAAAACACAATAAAAGATACTCTCCCTTCTTCTTAGAATGGAGAAACTTTTATCTTTCTGCCTACTTGATTCTTCTTTATTCGTTCTGCTATTTATTAAAACTTTTTCAATCAACTCAGAATTACACTTAATCTTATAAGTATAATCATATTTACTAAACTTTAGTAAATCATGACGGATATCTCTGTCACTCTTGTGGTGGACTTGATCAACATACAACCTAGTGTACTCGATCTCCTAGTCCTTTACTTGACACTTTGTCAAAGAATTAGTCTAATTTCCAAATATGGAGTCTCTCATTCATCACGCAACCAAGTTGTATGATTCCAAGTTTCTGTCCATTTGAAACTTAGGCGATGAGAAACTCTCCCTATTTGCTAAATTCTCGACATTTCCACAAATAACATAATTAAGAATCAAATCCATTATTGCTAATAGTAGAAACCTTCAAACATCAATTTTTCATACATGCCATTGAAAGGATAAATAAATAAGATAAAATCAAAATTTATTTTATTG
Organism: Lactuca serriola; assembly: GCF_051521515.1. NCBI lineage: Eukaryota > Viridiplantae > Streptophyta > Magnoliopsida > Asterales > Asteraceae > Lactuca > Lactuca serriola. The sequence goes on along the minus strand of NC_136410.1, from coordinate 251,779,727 downwards.
CGGAAAAATTTGTCCTTACAATGCGATTCAATTGAAAACTATGTCGTCACATATTTCTTAGCAATCTATTCTAACTCCAAGTAGTAGCTCAAGAATCCAATCTTCAAGCGATGCGATCGAAATCCATTTCTTCACGATTAGATTCAGCTCACTTCTTCCCTTACGCTTCCTCTCTTTTCTTCGATCCTACAAAACATCAAAATGTAATCTTATTATATCATGTATTAAGAATCTAGAATAGGAACTTAAAAGAGTTAGTTAATGGATTTTACCTGAAGTAGAGCCATACGTCATGACTCTCCCATCTCTTAGATCTCTCAGGTAAATAGGGTAGCTTCATCTCCAATGCCCCTTTTCTTGGCAATAAAAGCAAATGGACTCCTTTGGAATGACACAAGGAACTATCTCAGAATTTACCTTTTCTGGATCTCCAATGTCACCATTTTCAATGGCCACTGAAGTTTGGGAGTTTGATTCACTAGACAAATTTGCTTGACCAGCACGCCAAATCATTGCTGATTCAGCATCTATAAACAAATAGGTCCAATCAATGAGGTTTACATCATGATCCATCATATAGTACTCTCTAACTAACTCACTATATGATTCAGGAAGCGACTGAAGAACCCAGTGAACAACTAACTTACCTGAAATCTCAACTCCCAACATCCTTAACCTATAAATGTGTGACTTCATCTCTAAGACGTGTACACACACAGGTTTCCCATCTTCATGTTTACTTGCCAAAAGGGCTTGAGTGAGCTTGATCTTTTCAAGCCTTTGAACTTGTGGGTTAGGGAGAGCAATTGGAGGAGGTGGAGGAAGTGAAGCATGATCTCTTGTTCCTCGATCATATCGTGGAATATCATCTTCATATGGGAAACTTGTTCCAAGGGATTTGGGATGACCATGATTGTCAGAACTAGACATCTACTAAACAGGAGAAAATTCAAGTTAAGTTGATTAGAATCCTTGATGTAACACCCAAATCAAACATCAAGGCTAGGATCCAACACAATACTCTATAACCTAGAAGAGGGATGCCGTAATCTAGTTGTAGAATATTTGAAGGTAGGTAAACGACGATTTACCAATTTCCACCATGAAAAACGAAAATGAGGATTAAGTTTTAAATGAATTGAAACTCCTAGATCTTTTGAGATTCATTGAACTTTTCAATGGCATGTTTAATCTTGATTATGCCCTTCTATTTGTGACTGGGATGCCGAGGATGACAAACAAGGTGTGAATAACCATACGAATCACGTGGTGCACCCAATGCTACTATCACCTAATCAATGTGCCGGTTAGCCACACACGGTCGATTGATCTATGATAAACATCGAGCCACCCTTCGTTACCAATTTCATCCCCAAATTAGTGTGCCGATTAAGCACACACGCTCCACTAACGTTTGACAAGGGTACAAAGTGTAATTCCATGGATTAGCATACAATTTCTCATTTTGCTTAAAGTAACTATGATTTGGGAATTTGTAAAAGCATTTAGTTACTTTGTACTTCACTATACTTATAATGGAAGGTTTCTGTCCTATCCTACCCGTTCGGCTAACGATCCTCCACTAGTCAAGAGTGCGGTGGGTAAGAGTGGATACCCATTCAATCGCCATTTTAAAGGCAATTTCCTTAAACACCCCTTATAGACCAGCTTCATGAATGAGGCCTACTAACGGTAAGACTGACTCTTTACTTATATATATATATATATATATATATATATATATATAGACTTTTAAGGTTACATATATATAGTATAAGGTGTATTTTACACTTTTAAAATACTAGGTGGTCTAATTTAATAAATCATACTTTTAATTTAATTAAATGTAAACCAATACTTTATGGGTTTTTTGAATTTCTATTAATTATACACTTTAATTAATTAATAAAACCATAAGGGTGTGATTTGAACTTTTCAAAACAATACTATGGTTTTAAAATTTAACATTTCAAAATTAAACTTTTAATCAACTTTTAAATTCCAAAACTTGAGGGCAAGTTTTCAAACATTTCAAAACATTAGGGTTTAGAATTTAAATATATTTCAAAATTGAACTTTTAATCAAAAATTTAAATTCCAAAACTTGAGGGCAAGTTTGGAAACTTTTTCAAAACATTAGGGTTTAACTATTTAAATTTCAAAAATAAAACTTTGAAATTCAAATTTAAACTATAAAACCTAAAGGGTGCCTTTTGAAACTTTTTCAACCTACCTAGGTCAAATATTTATCTAATAATAATCCTTTATTATCCATATTTAACCAAATCCATTAACTTTGACAAGCATAATCATTCCAAACATAAAAAATCGATTTTAGGTAATAAAAACGAGTTATGGTAATTATGCCCATTAAAATCTGGCCAGAAAATCGAAAATCCCGACAACAGAATAGGTAACTTGTTGAGTCCTCTTTGGAACTCATCGAGTTCATGCTACTCGTCGAGTTCTTAGAGAAAACTCGGCGAGTTCATCAAACAGTCAGCCAAAAATTCGATTTTCAGATCAAACAAGCATCAAATTCACTAACAAACAGCCCTAGGCTATAATACCACTGATGGGTTTTGAGCAATACATCATTCCTATGGTGTACATTCAAACCCCAATAGCTTTTGGATCTAGATTGTCTAATGAACATGCAATTGAATATCCAAAGCTATAAAACCTAGATCTAGCATACAATTAATCATATTCACATAAAATAGGGTTTAGAACTAACCTTTGATTGTTATATAGCATAAACAATCAATCCTTAGCTTCAGAAAGCTTAGTGCCTCAAGTGTTGCACCTCTATTGGAGTCACAAACACCACTAAGCAACTTGGATGAAGAGAGAAGAGGGAGGAGCACCCAAAAACGTCCAGAAACCCTAATGGAATCATTAGCCACATTTTTGGGGCCATAGGGTTCCTTTATATAGGTAGGCTATTAGGGTTTTCAGCTAGGAAACTCTAATATGACTGCTTAGGCCCTAAGCAGCCCATGGATTCCTTTAACATATCCCTTGGACGATTTCTAATGGGCTTCCACATAGAATTCGTCCAACCTATATATTATTAGGTAATCCATAGCCCAATTGCAATTATCTTATAATTACAAATATAGTCCCTTAAGTTTAATTAATCTCTTTTAGCCACAAAATTAATTCTTGACTAATATTAATTAAACAATATGATTTATCCTTTAATATATTATTCTTATAATATATTAATAAATCATAATTAAACCTTTGTCTCCTTAATTCATCCTACATATTGCTATGATGAAGGCAACCCAAAAGGACCATGCTCATAATCGGGTCAAGTACATACCAAAATAGTTATGGACTTAGACACTAATCTAACACATAATAATACTGACACAAGCAACACCTAAGACACAAAGGTTTGAAAAAGACTTGGTACACATAAAGTACTTTTCTACGTAGGACATACTCCATCGATCATCAATCTCCTCGAACAGAGTTTCTACTCTCTATTCCGGTCACACACATACCATAAATAAGATACTACCCAATATCCAAACATAATTGAACTAAGCATCTCTATTAAGTCTTATTTCATCACTAAGGAAGCCTACAATGCTTATTGATAGTTTATTTTATTTCCTTCTTTTTATTAGTTTATTTTAGTGTTTTTATCTCTTTTAATTAGTATTGCATTGTATTTTATTTATGTTCTTTATTATGGATCATATAGGGGACTTTCTATTTTGTAGGCTTTTCGAAGCTTGATGCGATTGTGGATTAGCTTGGAAATGGGCTTTGTGGGCTTTTGAGGCATTATTGGGATTTGCGGATCCATAAAAGGAGATTTGGGCCTAAAAAGCTAAGGAATTGGATGAAGTGGGCTCGTGAAGATGGGTCATGAATTTTTATTTTGGGCTTGGAGCTTCCATATTTGAAGCTAGAAGATGATTGGTTAATTCGAATCATGTGGGATATGGAGGGGACCAAAGGAATCTTTGGTAGTGGAATGGTTAGTGGAGAATGAAGGGCTTAGAATAATGGTTTGGTCTAGGTTTTGCAGTTAATGATAGGGGTGTGTGTGTAATTAGCATTTGTTTTACTGTTTGTGGTTGTAATAGAGTTTACGGCCGTAAACACCTTACGGCCATAAACTCCTCACGGTCTCGGGTATCTATATATAGAGGGTTGTGTCAGACGTATTGGTTATTGATGTCTTTCGTATTTGTGGTTCCACCAAGTTGTATCAGACGTTTAAAGCTATAAAACGTATGCAAGCTTGGTTTGTTACATCTTTGCTTATTATTTCGTTTTGTGTGATTGTTATTTGCTTTTGATCACTGGTAAGATCCGTTTTTGGACCTTACAATTGCTATCAGAGCAAAACCGGCGTCAAAGGCATTCTACAATCGTTTATTTGGTGCTAGTTCGCGCTTTTCAGAAAAGGGGATTTATTGTTTCATCCAAAAATCGAAGATTCTGTGTTCTCGGTCCAAGCTTACGACCGTAAACACCGAGTTCACGGCCGCAAACCAGTCGAATTCATCAACCGTGAAGTCTAAATTCTTGGGCCATAAATTCTATTTTGGTGCAATTCTGTTAATCTTGAAGACCGTATTTTAACCATGTTTGAAATTTTGAACCGAAAAATCATCAAGTTTACGGCCGCAAACTGCGAGTTTACGGCCGCAAATAATTTACGACAGTAAACCAAATTATCAGGAGTAAACTCAATTTCTTTTGGCTGTTAACTTTACTTCACTTTTTAATCTTAATTAATTTTAATTTAAAAAATGGAATCACAAAATCAAAACCATTTTCAAAAGCTCGACACTGTCATGGGCACCACCACGCGAATTCCAAGACTTATGTCTGCTGATGGGTTCCCCGAGCGGAAATATAGAATTGAAAAATACATAAAGATGAAGGACTTCAAGATTTGGAAATCCATCATAAAGGACCCAATAAGAATCACCACTACATTTGCGGGGCAAGTGGTTGACAAGAAAATTGAGAACTACACTGATGAAGATTTTGAGAGTGTAGAAGAACAGGAAAAGGAAGTGGCCATCTTAACCATGGCTCTCTCACCAGACATTGCTCAACGGTTCAGAGAATATACTTCTGCTAAAGCACTGTGGGAAGCCCTAATTGAGGTGTATGAGGGAAATGAAGACATGCGAGAGAGTCGCCAAGACATGCTTCCGCAACGATTCAACATGTTTAATTATGTGCCTGGAGACTCTTGAGGCTCAGCTGCAGCGATTCACAACTCTTAATACACAAATGACTGTGGCAGGGATCTTTTATACAAGGTTGGAGATAAATAAGAAGCTACTGAATGCCCTCCCAAAATCTTGGGACATGAATGTAGCGGTCATTAAGAAGACCAAGGATCTCAATCGCCTTTCTCTAGCTGAAGTGATGGCTGTCATCAAAGCGTGTGATATTGATGACAAGCAGTGAGAGATCAATCATATCAACTCCTACTCAGCTGCCAATCTTGGCATTTCATCTAACAATGCTCTTTCCTCCTTCTCCTTTTCTTCTGCTGGTTTATCCTTCACTGCTCCTCCTCAAGCTCAGACACTCTCCTATCCATCGGCTCCCTCTGCATCAGTCATGCCCTACCCACAAAATCAATCATTCGTGTCTACTCAAACTGCTTCATCTTCAAATGTGGCTTCCTCTCCAAGAGGAAAGGCGGGTGATGAAAACCTTGCATTTGCAGCAGGGCTAGTTAATTGCTATAATGCACTCGTAGCCGAGGAGCCTCCACCTCAATTGTCATTTGCATATCTTGATCAGATTCATCCTGAGGACGTTGAGGAGACGGATATCACGTGGCAAATTGCCATGAAAGTCTTTAGGGCAAAACAATTTGCCAAAAAGACAGGGAAGAATAACTAGAGAATGAGTGCTGATAAGAAATTTGGATTCAACAAGGGAAAGCTTTGGTGTTTCAATTGCCGCGAGCCAGGGCATTTTGCTCGTGATTGGCCACATCCTGACAGAAGAGTTAATAATGACAGGACAATGGTTGCAGTTGGGAACAGCCGAAGCAGTCGTCAAGCAAACAATTGTTGGATTAATGTCTAAGTCCATAACTATATTTGGTAAGACTTGACCCGACCCGGCATGGTCCATTTGGGTTGCATACCATCATGCACTTGAATGAGAGAAATAAGACACTTATGGTTATTAATATATTATAAGTTCTAGTATATTAATAATAAGAATAATAAGATTATTCAATTAGTATTGATCAAGAATTAATCTAGGATTAATTAAGTGATCAAAAGAAGACTAATTAAATATATGGGTTGATTGTGTAAATCATCCATACTTGTATAGTGGGCTAATGCTCCATGGATAATCAAGTTGGGCTAAACCCATAGGATGGTCCATGGATGCTCCATGGTGTATTTGTACCCATGGATCCAAGGAAATGGAAAGCCATGACAATTAAGAGTGTACCCTAATTGTGTAACTATATAAGCATCTTATTATTGAGGAAAAATCGGCCACTAGAGATAGTGAAGAAAGGGCTAGCCGATTTTGGTGAGTGTAGAATTCTCTCAAGTCATTCTAAGTGTTTTGATGATTGTGATTCCATTTGAGGTGTCACACTTGGGGCACTAAGCACTCAAGCTTCATGAAGACTTTCTACATCAAGAGGTATGTATTCTATCTTGTTACATTCATTGTTTTGTATGCTAGATTAGGATAATACATTGGTTGTTCTTATTTGCATATATAATAGAGAAAACATAGATCCAAGGTATTTAGGGTTGCATGTACACTTAGGAAGTGTTAGAATGCTCAAAACCCAACAGTGGTATCAGAGCCACGGGTTGTTTTCTGTTATATTGATGCAAATATTTTATTTTCAAAGTTGAAAAAAAAAGAAAAAAAAACATGAAGTTTGTCAAATTTTAAAATAATTACTTGTTCTTGTGAAAAACTAATTATTTGTAAAAATTTGAATAATTTGCTTTATGAGTTGAATTAGGTCAAATTTAATAAAAGATAAAAATAATATGATTATTTTATTAGTTTTAAAAGTTTGATCTAAAAAGTTTTATTTTTTTGAAACCTCCATAAGTTATGGATTTGAAAAGGTTTTTAAAAAAAATTGATTCAAAGTTTTTTTTTGGAGTTACAAAATTTGGTGTTAATGTTTTAAAGGATTACATAACTTAAGAATAAGTTATGGATCACCAAAAGTTTTTTGTGTTATCTTGTTTTATGAGTGAATTTGGATTAATGATGAAAATTAGGTGATAGTTGGTTTTAATCCAAATTAATCTAAGAATTGATTCTAAAATGTGTTTTTGTAACTTGTCCTCAAGTTATATGAAAAGTCACATTTAAGAATCATAAAACTCATAAAAATTGGCAAAGGTTACAAAATGAAGAGTCTAGTTCTAATTAAATGGTTTTATGACTCCATAACTTGTCCTCAAGTTATGGAGGACCAAGAGTCTCTTCATTTAATAAAATAAAATAAAATAAAAAAAGGTGTAACCTTAATTAATTCCATAAGTTATAAAATAAAGAAAAGTTAATTCTTTTATTAGTTTAAAGTCTTCCATAACTTGTCCTCAAGTTATGGAACTTGAAGAGTTTTTGGATTAAAACTACTTTAAACACATAAGTTATGGAATTAATTAGTTTTGAATAGTTTCAAAACTTGCCCTCAAGTTTTGGAATTTGTAAAGTTTTCTCTAATGAATACTTTAATTCCAAGTTAGCCCTTAGAATTTTAAAAGTTAAAATTCAACCCTTATACTTTATAATATTATAAGTTAATAATATATATATATATATATAAGAGTAAAGTCAGTCTTACCGCTAGTACGCCTCATTCACGAAGCCGGTCTATAAGGTGGGTATAAGGTTGTTGCCTATAAAATGGCAACTTAATGGGTGTCCACTCTCACCCACCGCTTGCTTGACTGGTGGAGGGTCGTTAGCCGAACGGGTTTGATAGGACTTGAATTCTCCCTTCATTAAAAGTATTAATGAAAAAATACTAAGTAACTAAACTCTTAATAATACCCAATCTTAGTTACTTAGGAAAAATGTGAATAAGGTGCTAACCCATGAAATTACACTTTACACTTTGTCTAAGTCGTTAGTGGAGCGTGTGTGGTTAACCGGCACACTAACTTGGACTTAACAAGGTAGGTAAAGGGTGACTTAATATTTATCATAGTATCGATGGAGCGTGTGTGGTTAACCGGCACATCGATTGAGGGGTAATTTATTAAGGGTACCAAGTGATTTGCATGGTTACTTCACACCTTGTTTTGTGATCCTCGGCATCCCAGTCACAAAACCTGAAGGGCACACTCGAGATTGAAACATGCCTTTGAAAAGTTCAATGAATCTCAAAGATCTAGGAGTTTCAAAACCAATTAAAACCTAATTATACATTTCGTTTATCTTGGTGGAAATTGGTGAATCGTCATTCACCTACCTTCAAATATTCTATAGCTTGGATTACGGCATACCTCTTCTAAGTTATAAAATAGTTTGTTGGGTTCTAGCCTTAATATTGTTGGGTTTTTAGCATTCTAACACTTCCTAAGTGTACATGCAACCCTAAATACCTTGGATCTATGTTTTCTCTATTATACATGCAAATAAGAACATCCAAGGTATTATCCTAATCTAGCATACAAAACAATGAATGTAACAAGATAGAATACATACCTCTTGATGCAGAAAGTCTTCATGAAGCTTGAGTGCTTAGTGCCCCAAGTGTGACACCTCAAATGGAATCACAATCATCAAAACACTTAGAATGACTTGAGAGAATTCTACACTCACCAAAATCGGCTAGCCCTTTCTTCAGTATCTCTAGTGGCCGATTTTTCCTCAATAATAAGATGCTTATATAGTTACACAATTAGGGTAAACTCTTAATTGTCATGGCTTTCCATTTCCTTGGATCCATGGGTACAAATACACCATGGAGCATCCATGGACCATCCTATGGGTTTTAGCCCAACTTGATTATCCATGGAGCATTAGCCCACTATACAAGTATGGATGATTTACACAATCAACCCATATATTTAATTAGTCTTCTTTTGATCACTTAATTAATCCTAGATTAATTCTTGATCAATACTAATTAAATAATCTTATTATTCTTATTATTAATATACTAGAACTTATAATATATTAATAACCATAAGTGTCTTATTTCTCTCATTCAAGTGCATGATGGTATGCAACCCAAATGGACCATGCCGGGTCGGGTCAATTCTTACCAAATATAGTTATGGACTTAGACATTAATCCAACAGTCTCCCACTTGGATAAGTCTAAAACTATTATTGCGTATGACTTCAGGAACCAACCGGCAATCGTAGCTCTCAAAATCTTCTGTCGAACTCTGACCTTGTCGATGAACTCTGACCTTTGTCAGTGACTTGTCCATTAGATAAGGGATCATATATTCCTCCATTCTAGATATCATATGGACTGAGACATGGATTATAATCATTCTCTCTGTCCATTTGTTGTTTCCCGATTTCCGATTTATGACGACTGACTAATTGAACAAATCAAATCAGTCCTGGCCCGGCCGAGCACTTCCATTTGTCATCATCAAATCATCGAGGGGCCCACAGATATCGCTTTTATCCCGAAGGTAAAAGGAACGGATAAACTTCGACTCATATGGCTTGTTCTACTACTTGTTGAATCATACACAAAGGCACGTTTTATAGCACAGAGTTACCAAATGCGGTTTCGTGCAATCAATGTACTATCAACTCATAGTAACAACTCATATCTCTAGGTTTGAAGAATATAAGATATTATCGTCTCATGATCACTCGTGATAAAATCCATGAAGTGATTCCAATGAGCGCGGGTTGAATCCAATACTCAGAACTTATGAGCACTCATGAGTGTTGTAGCCCTTTGTCCAACACCTTAGACCTCTACAAGCCAACCCATGACAGTCTTAATTCATATCTACTTCAAACATATGACCGACTGTGGATGGTTTGAATAACTTAGTCATTCCGGAAGAATAACCCAGTTTATTCGGGAAGTCAAAACATGCAAAATGAAACACAATAATAATTGAATCCAATATGGTATCAACTCTTTGAACATAAATAAAACACCTTTTATTTATCACCATATGATTACACATTATTCATTGTATACTGTTTCAGCTATCAACTTTATTCTTGAATTTAAAACAATAGTTGTCCCATGCTCCAAGCATGTACACTATGTTTTCTTAAACACTAGTCATGCCATACACCAAGTATGAATACTATGTTTGTCTATGATCTTTACTTTGTGATCTAGATCAATTGAACATAACTTCAATGATTCTCTTTTCACACTCCCAAATCCTTACTGCAAATGCAAGAATTCCAAATTCATGCCATTTACTGAAATCTGTTAGATTCTAAACTTATATGCATTGATCTTCTTGTAATGATTATGTACAAAATCAGAAAGACTTGACAACAATCATTACAGAGCATTCCAAAGGAGATCAGCTCCTTGGAAACATCCTTCTTGCATTAAGTTTCCTTAATCTTACACAGATTGAAAATTCTAACTTTGAAACATTTCCAGATTCCATTTTGACTATCACTTCTGAACAAGAGTTGCCTCCTTACAGATTATGTCAATATGGTCCTTCCAGAGTTATCACTATACTTCCAATTGTCCTTGAGTAACCAATCTTTGGTAAACCTTAGATTGTCCTCGACAATTGTTTAATCCTTTTAGTCATATCCAGTTCTAAACCTTTTCCCTTCTTAATGCCCCAGGCATTTGGAAAATTTTAGAACGGATGATTATAGCACATGTAATCGATCCTATATCCGAAGCATATGGGACACGATTCATGATGTCTCACATAAAGACTAAACCAGTCTTTTGCTATAATATTTCCATTTCAATTTGCCAAGTTCTCAAAATTCAGATTATGAAAAGGGATGCCGTAATCATAATCGAATTTTAGAACGCAAATAATGGACCCATATACAAAATTTCCTTATGTTGAGCCATTCCAACATGAAATTCATATATATCCTTGACTAAATGATTAAAACCTCACGATCTAAGCTTATAGATTTGAGATGAAGCATAATTTCCTCTCCCTTAATTATAGCAAAACAACTTTTTCCCAATTGAAACTTTTGTTTTCTATAATTAACATTGCTAACTTGCAATACTTATCATAATTATCATGCTCCCACTAACATGATGATTATTAGCATAACACTTATGCTCCCACTAGCTTTGACATGTACTCAGAAATCAGGTAGACAGTCTGAAATTTAGATTCATACACCCTTTCCGTAGATAGCTCACCTGTGTGTCTAAGCAATTTCAAGAACCATGAAAAGGGATACCGTAATCATGGTCTCAATTGCTTAGGCATTTGCCATTTCTCACAAGTCCATGTTAGTGTGCCGGTTAACCACACGCGCTCCACTAACGACTTTTGAAAATGCAAATAACACAATTGATATCTTCGTAAAATCTACTTAGTGAAAGCGTTTCCTCACCATCATTTTCATGAATCGGAGAGAAACCTTATGACACTTAGATTTATATGGTGTATGAGTTCCTACCCATATGAATTTGTCAAACCATAATCACAAGACAAAGATAATGACAAATCCAAAACCATATGGATTGAACTCAATCTTAACTTCTTGCCACCTGGCAGCTCAAGGGCCTGCCATTGCTTCCAAGTTGTTATGCAACAAACTGAGAACTCTAAGAACTCATATGCAAATCCAACTTTAACTGGAATGGGCACAGATATGTCAACACGATAGGTTATAAACCTCAAGTCGTGTGCTAGTGAAGAACTTGAGGTTTTATTCTTGATTATTTCTTGAGACTTTCAAGACCTTTAAGACTCCCACTGTCCTCTTGACATATAAGACTCCCTTGTCAAACATCCAAGAGATAGTGTGGATTCTAATCAAGACAAACACTTCACACAATTGGCCTAAGTTGGTCTTTGTTTTATCCAAAACATCACAACTTACCAATTTCAAATGTACAAGAGTAGAAAACTTTTACTCTTACATTTGACAAGTGTTTTAAACCTTCTTTAAGACATGTCACTCAAATGACAATCTTGGAGTATGACTCTAAGACTTGTATTGGAACGAAGTATGACTCATCTTCTTGATTTAACCATTTCAACAATTCAAGTTCCTCTTCTTAGTCATAAGAATGCACTAAGATTTCCTTAGAGAACTAATTTTGATATGGTTTCTTAATCATTAAGATGATCTCAAAACTGATACTAAAGTACTCTCCCATCTTTTCATATATGAGAAACTTTTATCCTTCTGCCTAATTTGATTCTTCTTAACGATCTTTAGTGGTGGACTTAATCAGTGCACAAGAATGTGTACTCGATCCCTAAGTCCTTTACTTGACTCATACATCCATGTGAACAAGTAATTAGTCTTAATTTTCCAAAACTTGAAAGTTCTCATTCATCATGCTATACAACTTGCATGATTCCAAGTTCCGGTCCAATTGAAACTTGGGTGATGAGAATCTTTCCTTATTTGGTAAATTTAGACATTACCATAAATGAAAGAATCAATTTCATACTTCCACTCTTGCTACTAATGGAATCTTATAAGCAACAAAAATTTCCACAGATGCCATTGTAAGGATATTTTAAAATAAATAAAATCAAAAATTTCCTTTTATTTTAAAACTTTGCGGAAAAACTATCCTTACAATCCATATGAAAACTTGTTGTTATCTATTCCTAAGCAATATCTCATAACTCCTAAGAAGTAGCTCAAGAATCCGATTTTTCAAACTATGCGATAGAAATCCATCTATGCGATCAGATTCAGCATATCCTTCCTTTAAGTTTCTTCACTTTCCTTTGATTCTTAAACCATCACCATGCGACCCGGTCACATCATGTATCAAGAATCTCAGAGTAGAAACTTAACAGAGTTAGATAGTGGATTTTACCTGAAGTAGAGTCAAACTTATTGACTTTAACATCCTTAGGTAAATTTGGCAGCTTCGCAACCAATGCCCTTTCTTTGGCAATACAAACATATGGACCCTTTGATAATGGTACACAGGACTATCACAGACTTAGCTTTTTCTCTTTACCATTTGGTCAACCGAGTTGACTATAGCCGATCCCTTTCCATTGGGAAGAGAATGCTTTACTGGATATCCAATGTCATCATTGTCAATGTCCATAAAGTTTTAGGAAGTTGATCTTAGCAAATAGATAAGATCATTAAGGGTCTTGTCATAGTCTGTTTCATAGGTGTCCCAAAGGAACTCACTATGTGACTTAGAAAGTGATTGAACCACCAACTTTCTCAAGACTTTGACACCCAACTCTCCCGGCTTGTCAATATGTGACTACATCTCCAAGATGTGATCACACCTAGACCTTGCCTTGCCAATAGGGCTTGAGTGACCTTAAACTTTTCAAGAACTTGTGGGTTATGGAGAATGGATGGAGGAGGAGAAAGAAGTATGATATCCATGGGACATCATCTTCATTAGGAAACCTTGTTTCAAGAGATTTGGGAAGATCATAGGTGTCTAAACCAGACATCTTTTGGGAGATATTCAAGATAGTTGATTTAAAGTCCTTAATATAACACCCAATATGAAATATTAAGGCTAGAACCCAACAAACTATTTTATAACTTAGAAGAGGTATGCCGTAATCCAAGCTATAGAATATTTGAAGGTAGGTGAATGACGATTCACCAATTTCCACCAAGATAAACGAAATGTATAATTAGGTTTTAATTGGTTTTGAAACTCCTAGATCTTTGAGATTCATTGAACTTTTCAAAGGCATGTTTCAATCTCGAGTGTGCCCTTCAGGTTTTGTGACTGGGATGCCGAGGATCACAAAACAAGGTGTGAAGTAACCATGCAAATCACTTGGTACCCTTAATAAATTACCCCTCAATCGATGTGCCGGTTAACCACACACGCTCCATCGATACTATGATAAATATTAAGTCACCCTTTACCTACCTTGTTAAGTCCAAGTTAGTGTGCCGGTTAACCACACACGCTCCACTAACGACTTAGACAAAGTGTAAAGTGTAATTTCATGGGTTAGCACCTTATTCACATTTTTCCTAAGTAACTAAGATTGGGTATTATTAAGAGTTTAGTTACTTAGTATTTTTTCATTAATACTTTTAATGAAGGGAGAATTCAAGTCCTATCAAACCCGTTCGGCTAACGACCCTCCACCAGTCAAGCAAGCGGTGGGTGAGAGTGGACACCCATTAAGTTGCCATTTTATAGGCAACAACCTTATACCCACCTTATAGACCGGCTTCGTGAATGAGGCGTACTAGCGGTAAGACTGACTTTACTCTTATACATATATATATTATTAACTTATAATATTATAAAGTATAAGGGTTGAATTTTAACTTTTAAAATTCTAAGGGCTAACTTGGAATTAAAGTATTCATTAGAGAAAACTTTACAAATTCCAAAACTTGAGGGCAAGTTTTGAAACTATTCAAAACTAATTAATTCCATAACTTATGTGTTTAAAGTAGTTTTAATCCAAAAACTCTTCAAGTTCCATAACTTGAGGACAAGTTATGGAAGACTTTAAACTAATAAAAGAATTAACTTTTCTTTATTTTATAACTTATGGAATTAATTAAGGTTACACCTTTTTTTTATTTTATTTTATTTTATTAAATGAAGAGACTCTTGGTCCTCCATAACTTGAGGACAAGTTATGGAGTCATAAAACCATTTAATTAGAACTAGACTCTTCATTTTGTAACCTTTGCCAATTTTTATGAGTTTTATGATTCTTAAATGTGACTTTTCATATAACTTGAGGACAAGTTACAAAAACACATTTTAGAATCAATTCTTAGATTAATTTGGATTAAAACCAACTATCACCTAATTTTCATCATTAATCCAAATTCACTCATAAAACAAGATAACACAAAAAACTTTTGGTGATCCATAACTTATTCTTAAGTTATGTAATCCTTTAAAACATTAACACCAAATTTTGTAACTCCAAAAAAAAACTTTGAATCAATTTTTTTTTTTTTTTTAAAAACCTTTTCAAATCCATAACTTATGGAGGTTTCAAAAAAATAAAACTTTTTAGATCAAACTTTTAAAACTAATAAAATAATCATATTATTTTTATCTTTTATTAAATTTGACCTAATTCAACTCATAAAGCAAATTATTCAAATTTTACAAATAATTAGTTTTTCACAAGAACAAGTAATTATTTTAAAATTTGACAAACTTCATGTTTTTTTTTCTTTTTTTTTTTTCAACTTTGAAAGTAAAATATTTGCATCAATATAACAGAAAACAACCTGGCTCTGATACCACTGTTGGGTTTTTAGCATTCTAACACTTCCTAAGTGTACATGCAACCCTAAATACCTTGGATCTATGTTTTCTCTATTATACATGCAAATAAGAACATCCAAGGTATTATCCTAATCTAGCATACAAAACAATGAATGTAACAAGATAGAATACATACCTCTTGATGTAGAAAGTCTTCATGAAGCTTGAGTGCTTAGTGCCCCAAGTGTGACACCTCAAATGGAATCACAATCATCAAAACACTTAGAATGACTTGAGAGAATTCTACACTCACCAAAATCGGCTAGCCCTTTCTTCACTATCTCTAGTGGCCGATTTTTCCTCAATAATAAGATGCTTATATAGTTACACAATTAGGGTAAACTCTTAATTGTCATGGCTTTCCATTTCCTTGGATCCATGGGTACAAATACACCATGGAGCATCCATGGACCATCCTATGGGTTTTAGCCCAACTTGATTATCCATGGAGCATTAGCCCACTATACAAGTATGGATGATTTACACAATCAACCCATATATTTAATTAGTCTTCTTTTGATCACTTAATTAATCCTAGATTAATTCTTGATCAATACTAATTAAATAATCTTATTATTCTTATTATTAATATACTAGAACTTATAATATATTAATAACCATAAGTGTCTTATTTCTCTCATTCAAGTGCATGATGGTATGCAACCCAAATGGACCATGCCGGGTCGGGTCAAGTCTTACCAAATATAGTTATGGACTTAGACATTAATCCAACAAATATTTCATATTGGGTGTTATATTAAGGACTTTAAATCAACTATCTTGAATATCTCCCAAAAGATGTCTGGTTTAGACACCTATGATCTTCCCAAATCTCTTGAAACAAGGTTTCCTAATGAAGATGATGTCCCATGGATATCATACTTCTTTCTCCTCCTCCAATTATTCTCCCTAACCCACAAGTTCTTGAAAAGTTTAAGGTCACTCAAGCCCTATTGGCAAGGCAAGGTCTAGGTGTGATCACATCTTGGAGATGTAGTCACATATTGACAAGCCGGGAGAGTTGGGTGTCAAATTCTTGAGAAAGTTGGTGGTTCAATCACTTTCTAAGTCACATAGTGAGTTCCTTTGGGACACCTATGAAACAGACTATGACAAGACCCTTAATGATCTTATCTATTTGCTAAGATCAACTTCCTAAAACTTTATGGACATTGACAATGATGACATTGGATGTCCAGTAAAGCATTCTCTTCCCAATGGAAAGGGATCGGCTATAGTCAACTCGGTTGACCAAATGGTAAAGAGAAAAAGCTAAGTCTGTGATAGTCCTGTGTACCATTATCAAAGGGTCCATATGTTTGTATTGCCAAAGAAAGGGCATTGGTTGCGAAGCTGCCAAATTTACCTAAGGATGTTAAAGTCAATAAGTTTGACTCTACTTCAGGTAAAATCCACTATCTAACTCTGTTAAGTTTCTATTCTGAGATTCTTGATACATGATGTGACCGGGTCGCATGGTGATGGTTTAAGAATCAAAGGAAAGTGAAGAAACTTAAAGGAAGGATATGCTGAATCTGATCGCATAGATGGATTTCTATCGCATAGTTTGAAAAATCGGATTCTTGAGCTACTTCTTAGGAGTTATGAGATATTGCTTAGGAATAGATAACAACAAGTTTTCATATGGATTGTAAGGATAGTTTTTCCGCAAAGTTTTAAAATAAAAGGAAATTTTTGATTTTATTTATTTTAAAATATCCTTACAATGGCATCTGTGGAAATTTTTGTTGCTTATAAGATTCCATTAGTAGCAAGAGTGGAAGTATGAAGTTGATTCTTTCATTTGTGGTAATGTCTAAATTTACCAAATAAGGAAAGATTCTCATCACCCAAGTTTCAATTGGACCGGAACTTGGAATCATGCAAGTTGTATAGCATGATGAATGAGAACTTTCAAGTTTTGGAAAATTAAGACTAATTACTTGTTCACATGGATGTGTGAGTCAAGTAAAGGACTTAGGGATCGAGTACACATTCTTGTGCACTGATTAAGTCCACCACTAAAGATCGATAAGAAGAATCAAATAAGGCAGAAGGATAAAAGTTTCTCAAATCTGAAAAGATGGGAGAGTACTTTAGTATCAGTTTTGTGATCATCTTAATGGTTAAGAAACCATATCAAAATTAGTTCTCTAAGGAAATCTTAGTGCAGTCTTATGACTAAGAAGAGGAACTTGAATTGTTGAAATGGTTAAATCAAGAAGATGAGTCATACTTCGTTCTAATACAAGTCTTAGAGTCATACTCCAAGATTGTCATTTGAGTGACATGTCTTAAAGAAGGTTTAAAACACTTGTCAAATGTAAGAGTAAAAGTTTTCTACTCTTGTACATTTGAAATTGGTAAGTTGTGATGTTTTGGATAAAACAAAGACCAACTTAGGCCAATTGGGTAAAGTGTTTTTCTTGATTAGAATCCGCACTATCTCTTGGATGTTTGACAAGGGAGTCTTATATGTCAAGAGGACAGTGGGAGTCTTAAAGGTCTTGAAAGTCTCAAGAAATAATCAAGAATAAAACCTCAAGTTCTTCACTAGCACACGACTTGAGGTTTATAACCTATCGTGTTGACATATCTGTGCCCATTCCAGTTAAAGTTGGATTTGCATATGAGTTCTTAGAGTTCTCAGTTTGTTGCATAACAACTTGGAAGCAATGGCAGGCCCTTGAGCTGCCAGGTGGCAAGAAGTTAAGATTGAGTTCAATCCATATGGTTTTGGATTTGTCATTATCTTTGTCTTGTGATTATGGTTTGACAAATTCATATGGGTAGGAACTCATACACCATATAAATCTAAGTGTCATAAGGTTTCTCTCCGATTCATGAAAATGATGGTGAGGAAACGCTTTCACTAAGTAGATTTTACGAAGATATCAATTGTGTTATTTGCATTTTCAAAAGTCGTTAGTGGAGCGCGTGTGGTTAACCGGCACACTAACATGGACTTGTGAGAAATGGCAAATGCCTAAGCAATTGAGACCATGATTACGGTATCCCTTTTCATGGTTCTTGAAATTGCTTAGACACACAGGTGAGCTATCTACGGAAAGGGTGTATGAATCTAAATTTCAGACTGTCTACCTGATTTCTGAGTACATGTCAAAGCTAGTGGGAGCATAAGTGTTATGCTAATAATCATCATGTTAGTGGGAGCATGATAATTATGATAAGTATTGCAAGTTAGCAATGTTAATTATAGAAAACAAAAGTTTCAATTGGGAAAAAGTTGTTTTGCTATAATTAAGGGAGAGGAAATTATGCTTCATCTCAAATCTATAAGCTTAGATCGTGAGGTTTTAATCATTTAGTCAAGGATATATATGAATTTCATGTTGGAATGGCTCAACATAAGGAAATTTTGTATATGGGTCCATTATTTGCGTTCTAAAATTCGATTATGATTACGGCATCCCTTTTCATAATCTGAATTATGAGAACTTGGCAAATTGAAATGGAAATATTATAGCAAAAGACTGGTTTAGTCTTTATGTAAGACATCATGAATCGTGTCCCATATGCTTCGGATATAGGATCGATTACATGTGCTATATTCATCCGTTCTAAAATTTTCAAATGCCTGGGGCATTAAGAAGGGAAAAGGTTTAGAACTGGATATGACTAAAAGGATTAAACAATTGTCGAGGACAATCTAAGGTTTACCAAAGATTGGTTGCTCAAGGATAATTGGAAGTATAGTGATAATTCTGGAAGGACCATATTGACATAGTCTGTAAGGAGGCAACTCTTGTTCAGAAGTGATAGTCAAAATGGAATCTGGAAATGTTTCAAAGTTAGAATTTTCAATCTGTTTAAGATTAGGAAACTTAATGCAAGAAGGATGTTTCCAAGGAGCTGATCTCCTTTGGAATACTCTGTAATGATTGTTGTCAAGTCTTTCTGACTTTGTGCATAATCATTACAAGAGGATCAATGCATATAAGT
The DNA here is from genome assembly GCF_051521515.1 of Lactuca serriola. Taxonomy (NCBI): domain Eukaryota; kingdom Viridiplantae; phylum Streptophyta; class Magnoliopsida; order Asterales; family Asteraceae; genus Lactuca; species Lactuca serriola. Next base: position 251,760,359 of record NC_136410.1, on the reverse strand, counting down.
TTAGAATCTAACAGATTTCAGTAAATGGCATGAATTTGGAATTCTTGCATTTGCAGTAAGGATTTGGGGGTGTGAAAAGAGAATCATTGAAGTTATGATCAATTGATCTAGTTCACAAAGTAAAGATCATAGAAAAACATAGTATGCATACTTGGTGTGTGGCATGACTAGTGTTTAAGAAAACATAGTGTACATGCTTGGAGCATGGGACAACTATTGTTTTAAATTCAAGAATAAAGTTGATAGCTGAAACAGTATACAATGAATAATGTGTAATCATATGGTGATAAATAAAAGGTGTTTTATTTATGTTCAAAGGGTTGATACCATATTGGATTCAATTATTATTGTGTTTCACTTTGCATGTTTTGACTTCCCGAATAAACTGGGTTATTCTTCCAAAATGACTAAGTTATTCAAACCATCCACAGTCGGTCATATTTTGGAAGTAGATATGAATTAAGACTGTCATGATGGGTTGTAGAGGTCTAAGGTGTTGGACAAGGCTACAACAATCATGAGTGCTCATAAGTTCTGAGTATTGGATTCAACCCGCGCTCATTGGAATCACTTCATGGATTTTATCACGAGTGATCATGAGACGATAATATCTTATATTCTTCAAACCTAGAGATATGAGTTGTTACTATGAGTTGATAGTACATTGATTGCACGAAACCGCATTTGGTAACTCTGTGCTATAAAATGTGCCTTTGTGTATGATTCAACAAGTAGTAGAACAAGCCATATGAGTCGAAGTTTATCCGTTCCTTTTACCTTCGGGATAAAAGCGATATCTGTGGGCCCCTCGATGATTTGATGATGACAAATGGAAGTGCTCGGCCGGGCCAGGACTGATTTGATTTGTTCAATTAGTCAGTTGTCATAAATCGGAAATCGGGAAACAACAAATGGACAGAGAGAATGATTATAATCCATGTCTCAGTCCATATGATATCTAGAATGGAGGAATATATGATCCCTTATCTAATGGACAAGTCACTGACAAAGGTCAGAGTTCATCTACAAGGTCAGAGTTCGACAGAAGCTTTTGAGAGCTACGATTGCCAGTTGGTTCCTGAAGTCATACGCAATAATAGTTTTAGACTTATCCAAGTGGGAGACTGTTGGATTAATGTCTAAGTCCATAACTATATTTGGTAAGACTTGACCCGACCCGGCATGGTCCATTTGGGTTGCATACCATCATGCACTTGAATGAGAGAAATAAGACACTTATGGTTATTAATATATTATAAGTTCTAGTATATTAATAATAAGAATAATAAGATTATTCAATTAGTATTGATCAAGAATTAATCTAGGATTAATTAAGTGATCAAAAGAAGACTAATTAAATATATGGGTTGATTGTGTAAATCATCCATACTTGTATAGTGGGCTAATGCTCCATGGATAATCAAGTTGGGCTAAACCCATAGGATGGTCCATGGATGCTCCATGGTGTATTTGTACCCATGGATCCAAGGAAATGGAAAGCCATGACAATTAAGAGTGTACCCTAATTGTGTAACTATATAAGCATCTTATTATTGAGGAAAAATCGGCCACTAGAGATAGTGAAGAAAGGGCTAGCCGATTTTGGTGAGTGTAGAATTCTCTCAAGTCATTCTAAGTGTTTTGATGATTGTGATTCCATTTGAGGTGTCACACTTGGGGCATTAAGCACTCAAGCTTCATGAAGACTTTCTACATCAAGAGGTATGTATTCTATCTTGTTACATTCATTGTTTTGTATGCTAGATTAGGATAATACCTTGGATGTTCTTATTTGCATGTATAATAGAGAAAACATAGATCCAAGGTATTTAGGGTTGCATGTACACTTAGGAAGTGTTAGAATGCTCAAAACCCAACAACAATGAGAAGGCTATGGTTGCACAATCTTTCGATTGGGAGGATTAGATACAAGCTCTCAACATATCTGGACCAGAAAATGCTCACCTAGCACAGGTAAGGTATGATGCTCCAGCAGGGATTGTAGCAGCTGAAGACAGTGTGATGAAGCTACAGTTTTCTTTGATGGTATCCTCTTCTCATGAACCTAATTCATCCAAGGTAAGTTTCCCATCATGATCTCAGGCTTGTATTGATTATGTCAAAACTTTACATGAGAAAATTGAAACTTTAGAAAGCGAACTAGAAAGCCTTAGAATCCTTCGTGAACTAAATGAAAAATTAAAAAGGGATGTAGAAGACCTTAGATATGAAGGGTATCAACTTATAAAAGGTTAGAAACCACTTAAGGCTCAAATAGAATAAAAAATTAAGGACTTTAGGAAACTCCAGGAGGACTATAGCAATAAATGCGAAAATTATGATTATGTAGTAAAACAAAACGCAAAATTAGTGGCTGAAATTGAATCTTTAAGTGGAAAATTTGAAACTGCCAAGCTTGATGTTAGGAAATATGATCATTCAAGTGAGGTAGTTGCAAATATGATAGACCACAGCATGAAATTTAAGAAAAATCAATCAAAAGGTCTAGGATATAATCATGTGCCACCTCCTTTTAATCATTCATATGTACACAAGCCATTGTCCAAAGAAGAGATTGCTAATGAATCATTTATGGTTTATGACAAATCTTATGGTTTTGTTTCGGGAGGATTTATTAATGTTGAAGATACTAACATTTCTACTTCTCCTGCAGATCAATCCTTGAATCAGTCACAACACGAAGTTGAAGGATCTGTGTCTGAAAATAAAACTGAGCCCAAACCTGAAGTTTTCGTTTTAAATAAAGACAATTATTTTTCAAATGTTTTAAGTGACAATAGTTATTGTGGTGTTTTTGATTCTTCTGATACTGTTTTTGTTTCTTCTGATACCATGGTTGTTTCTTCTGATACTGTTTTGAATAGTTGTCAAATGACTGATACAGTTTTGAACAATGTGTTTGACAATTTGAATGTTTGTGATAAAAATATTGAAGCACCACTAGTCTCACAACCCTCCCCATCTAACACACCCTCGCTTGCCTCACGACCTAATAATGTTTCTTGTTCTGGTGAGAGAAGCAAGGGTGCAGGTAGGGAAAACAAATCTGATCAATGTAGTACAAGTTATAATAATAACAAGCAGATTTGTTTTAATTGTGGTACTAGTGGTTATATTGCTTAAAATTGTCAAAATCGTATGTTTATGAATTATAATCTTCCAAGAGGAGAGAACGAGTTCAGAGGAAGGTCTTTAAATAGAAACTCCTCTAGAATTCGTTCTCGAAATGATGATTGGGCAGATGAACGGAATAGAAAACAGGTTGTTTTTAAAAGACATAAAAGGGTTTTTAGTCACCATGTCCCAGACAGTCTGCCAAAAACGAGCATAGCCAAGACAAGGTCAAGCTCGTCACGAAGCAACAATGGGTCTTCAACCAACTCTGGTAGAAGTCACACATGCTTTAGCAGACTGACAAACACTCCATGACTAAATCAACTGGGACATTTAGAAAACCCAATTATAAATGGCTGCCCAAACCTGCTCCCAATACATCATTTGTGTCCTCAAAAAAATCTAAATGTGATAAATCTGAAAAGGCATCGGGATCACTTAGGAAGGTCATGACCTGGGTTCCCAAATCTAATTAAACCCGCACATTTTGCAGGGACAGTTGCAGGGAAATGTCGTCAGACCCTGGTTCGTCGATAGTGGCTGTTCCCGGCATATGACGGGAGATATCACCCAACTGCACAACATTCAATCATTTAATGGGGGATATATCTCTTTTGCGGGTGGAGATGGTGGTAAAATCACTCAAAGAGGAACCGTCTGAAATGGAGTTTTAAGTTTCGAAAATGTGAATTTTGCTCCCGAGTTGAAACATAGTCTGTTAAGCGTTTCTCAGATTTGTGACAAGGGTTATTCTACGCATTTCACCGACAAGGAATGCATGATTCTCAAGCCAGGCTGTGTCATCCCAGAAGAATGGATTCTCCTAAAATCAAAACGGGATGGGAACGCCTATATCATTGATATGAATAGCAATCTTCCAGAACAAGTTATGTGTCTTTTCTCCAAGATCTCCGACCAAACTGCAATGCTGTAGCACCGAAGATTAGGTCATGCTAACGCCAAGAATCTAAATCGTCTTGCAAAGAATGAGATGGTCCGTGGGCTGCCCATCAAGGACTTCATTACGTTTGAAAAATGTGTGTCGTGTGCTCAAGGAAAGCATCATAGAAAGCCACACTTGCTAGAATATGTCAATTCAATTAGCCAGGTTCTTTAATGACTTCATATGGACTTGTTTGGTCCAGTAAATGTTCTCAGCATCAACAAAAGCTCTTACTGTCTGGTTGTGATTGATGATTTCTCTCAATTTACGTGGGTCTTCTTTCTATCCAACGAAGCTGGTGTTACTCAATTGATCAAGAAGTTCATTATATTAGTTGAGAACCAGACCAAAAATCGGGTGAAGGCGCTTCGTACCGATAATGGAACAGAGTTTAAGAATTCTGTTCTCGATCATTTCTGCGCTGAAAAGGGTATTCTACGTCAATTTAGTTCGGCTCATACACCTCAACAAAATGATGTTGCTGAAAGACGGAACAAAATGCTAAAAGACGCTGCAAGAACGATGCTGTGTGATTCAAAGCTGCCAGTTTTCTTCTGGGCTGAGGCGATAAACACTGTCTGTTATGTTCAGGATCGAGTGCTAATCAACAAATCTCAGATGAAAACTCCGTATGAAATTTACTATGGACACAAGCCATCAGTCAGTCATTTTCGTGTATTTGGTTGTCCTTGTACCCTTCTTCACCTAGATGCCAACCCGAAGTTTAATGCCAAGGCCGATGACTACTATTTTGTAGGGTATGCTGCTCGCACTGCCTATAGAGTCTACAATAAGAAAACCAAAAAGATTGTGGAATCTTATGACGTGCGTTGGTTGGAAGAAAATGAGACAGAGGCTAGAGTGGGTCCAGATTGGTTGTTTGATTAAACATCGCTTTTCAAATGTTTAAGTGTGTCTTCAAGTGATATATCTAGACCTAATTCGAATTGGAAGAGTATCTCTGAAGATGAAGACAAAGAAGTTGTGTACAAGCCTCTATCTAAATCCTCTACTTCATCGAAAGGGAAGTCTAAAGTTTCACTTGAGTGGGAGTCCTCTGGTTCACATAAGGGAGGGTCTACTGCTACATCTGAGGGGGAGCCTTCTGCTGCACATGAGGGGGAGTCTTCTGCAACATCTAAGGGAGAGTCCTCTGCTATTCCTCAAGAGGGGCCGTTTATGCAACAGGATAGTCCTCAATCTTCAGTCCAAGCTGATTCTTCTGATGCTGAAACGACACCTCACATATCTACATAGAAAGAGTTCATTCCTAATGATGCTTCCACTATCTCTTCAACCTTTATGGAATTACTCTTTCCTGATCTTATTGTAGATGAGTATGTCGCAGAGCCGTCTGGTGCTGCTCAACCAGCAAATGAAGGAGGTATCAATATTCACACTCTTTCTGTCTCTCTCAATGACATCAACCAAGAAATACCTTCAACGGTTCAACGCGATCATCCGATCGAAAACGTCATTGGTCAGCTAGGTGATGGTGTTAAAACTAGAAGTCTGAGTGGAGACGTGAATACATGTCTGTACTCTTGCTTTATTTCTCAAATCGAGCCCAAGAATGTAGAAATGGCTCTAAATGAACCTAGCTGGGTGGATGCAATGCATGAGGAATTGCACCAATTTGAAAAACTCGGTGTTTGGAAGTTAGTTGAATTACCGAAGGGAAAGAAGTTTCTTGACACACGACGGGTGTATCGCAACAAGCAGGATGAGTCAGGGGTTATTGTGCGAAACAAAGCTCGATTGGTAGTTCATGGGTTTCGACAAGTCGAGGGTCTTGATTACATTGAAGTTTATGCTCCAGTAGCTCGCCTGGAGGCTATCCGTATCTTCCTAGCGTATGCTTCTTATATGAACTTTACCATTAATCAAATGGACGTCAAGACCGCCTTTTTGTAAGGCAAGGTGAAGGAAGAAATCTACATTGATCAACCCCCTGGGTTTGTTGACTCGAAGTATCCTAATCATGTCTACAAGTTGGACAACGCGTTGTATGGGTTACATCAAGCTCCTAGAGCGTGGTATGCGACCCTAACAAAGCATTTGCTCGAACATGGTTACTCTCGTGTGTAACAACCCGTCATTTCAGGTCATTGAAAATCGAGTCTTGTAACCTCTTGGAAAAAGTAATTGGGATGCCATCGAAAAATGAAGTATTCAAAAGCTCTGGTTGGAGTACGCTATGTAGTAGATATCGTCTTAAGATTTCCAAGCATATATAGAACACTAAAATCCGAGTTATAACGAAGAAGTTATGACCATTCTAAGTTTTCCGACAAAAACCGGCAATACGAAGTTACGTAAAAACGCAAACTTTCAATAAAATACTTTTTGACCTTAGGTGTCTAAATGAAAGTCATAGATATCGTTAAACTGCAAAAGTACATAAAAAGAACGCCCAAATTTGACTTCGTAAATTGAATGTATGATTTTTTTTAAGTTCAGCTTAGCAGCAGGCAGCTAAAAACTCGAATCGGAGATCGAGCGACTTTTGGCCGGAATGACCTAAACGAGAATCGAAGGTCTCGACAATGTTAATTCAGCGGTAAAAAGTATGGCAAAAACCGACGTCAGATAAAGAAGTTATGAATTTCTACAGAAATTCCTTAAACACGGCCTTTTAAAAATAAATAATAAAAATAATTTCGGAATTTGCCGACGGAATCTAAACGAAAGTTGTAGATCTTAGTCTCACCTACGCGTGGATATAAAGAACGTCGAAAACAGAGTTCGTATGAAGGATATATGAATTTTTGAAGTTTAATAAATAATTAATATATATTTTTAATTTTAAACTCTTGGTAATATCCGAAGAGGAGTCAAGATAGGACCGAGATACGCCCTGCGTACCCTCGTATGCCCCGCGTACTCAAATCAAGGGCCTCGGTTCGACCACGTCGCCCCCTATGCGAGCTATGCCCCGTCCCATCCGAGCTCCGGGGCAGTCGAGGACTCGGTCATGCATGACGCACGGTACGCCCCGCGTACCGAGGCCTCTCAGCCCCTATAAAAGGGATGCGAGGGTTCCGGGAAAACTTGCTCATTTCCTCTCGTTTCTCTTGCGTTTTGCCTCGTTTTCCGTGCCCGTGCTAACCCGAAGCCCTGGTCATTTTGCCCAAGTCCCGAAGATCGTTTTTACTCCCGAGATTCCCGAGAATCCCGAGAAAAATCCATTTCCCGAGACGAAATTCTGCCCGGTTTCCATCTCGCTTTCTTCAAACCTTCAGGTGAGTTCATACCCCTACAAACACATTTTTAAATATATTTTAAATGCTTTTTATACTCTTTTAAGGGGGGGGGGATACAAGTAAACATACGGTTATTATCATGTATTTCATAAAGTTTTACTGTACTCATTTTTTATCGAATGAATCACTTGTGATTCACTACTACTATGTGAAAACTCTTGTCACTTTTTGCATGCACTAGATTTATACAAAGTATTTAGCAATTCCAAAGCATCCTTCGTTGCTAAACCGTTTTAATACATTTTAAAAACTTATGATTTATGCATTGTCGAACATTGTGAAAAAGGATAAACTTTGCATATGAAACTACTACTTTAATACAGACTTAGTTGAGAATCCATGAGACGTGTACATCTTCAAATAATACCTTTTTGCTAAAAGGTACCGCTTCAAGTCCTGTCTATAACCAGAGTCTCCCGTTCGGAGAACGTGTCAAATGTGTATAGATCTATACGGGAAGTCATGATCCCGCACCCTGACTGTTAGCTACAGTCCGTCCTTTGGGGTGACAGTTTGTCATAACGCTACGGCACCTGAAGAACGTCGCTACAGGCATATTATGTTTAGTATGGTTATAAAACTCATCGGATATACAATTATTATAGTACTTCTGATTGATGAATGAGTAGTTATTAAAACTATTCTTCATCTAACAAACTGAAATCTTCTAATAGGTTTTATTATATAAATCTATGCTCTAACTCCCTAAGGCATGTCTTTTGCTTTCGGTTTTTAGTCTCGGACATTAGGCTAACTATCACTTTAGGAAAATATGGGATTTTCCCGGTATACAAAACAAACAACTAAAAGGAAAATAAGGGATTTTCCTGATTTAACTATCCATATTATTCAATACATATATTCTCATGCATTTCACACTTTTATAAGAAAATAAGGGATTTTCTTGGAAAACATACACTCAGTTTGGAATGGCATACAAACTTTCTAAACTACTTATGAACTCACCAACTTAATTGTTGACACTTTCTCTTTGAAATAACTTGTATTCTCTGGGAACCACTAAGCAGGTTTGGTAATCAACTTTTGGGGATTAACGCGCTGGCGTTAATTACTTCTTTTGAAAGATGTTTATGATTTTATCTTTTGGGAATGTAATGAATACAATGAAGTAAACATTTTAAAAAAACTTTATATATGTATGGTGGTGTGTACTTTCCTTTCTATGAACTGTTATGATACTGAATATGACGTCCTCCGCCCCCGAACGTTTCCGCCGTTCTGGTTTGGGGGTGTGACAGATTGGTATCAGAGCATCATTTATAGTGAATTAAGTATAACAAAACCATTTTTGGTATACAACTATAAACTCAACTGGGCAAAAACACTCAAAGAGGAGTCATACTTTTGAAATTAAATTTATTTAGTTTTTGTAAAGTAAGCATGCATTCATTTCGTACTAATAATAGTTTCACATCGGACCATTTTAGAAGTATTATAAATAAGTTGTGCAGTGCAGGTACGCCTTGGGACATGTAATCAGAACTGGGAAGGATATAGCCTGATCAACTATATTTATACGAGAGCCGACTAACGTGTGCCGAGAAGTGTCTGCAGTGGACAACAAATTTGAAACTTGCCAAAAACATATCGTTAAATAATGCTAAGGGAGTATTTGAGTATAAACAACCATTAAACTTAAGGGTAAATTTCATGTACTCTAGCTTATAGTAAATTCATGACGTCCTCCGCCCCCGAACATTTCCGTCGTTCTGGTTTGGGGGTGTGACATCGTGGCACTATCGATCAGGCTTTGTTCATAAAGCACGTCGACAAAGACTAGATACTCGTACAAGTATACATCGACGACATCCTCTTTGGATCAACTAGTCAGCAGCTTTGCAAGGAGTTCGAAGGTGTAATGAAGAAACGATTCGAAATGAGTTCGTTGGGAGAAATGACCATGTACTTGACCTGATGGTGCATGGTCCTTTTGGGTTGCCTTCACCAAAGCAACTTGATAGGATGAATTATGGAGAGAAAGAATTAAATATGATTTATTAATATATTATGAGAATAATATATTAAATAAGAAATCATATTGTTTAATTAATATTAGTCAATAATTAATTGGTAATTAGTTTTGTGACTAAAAGAGATTAATTAAACTTAAGGGGCTGGAATTGTAATTATAAGATAATTGTGATTGGGCCATGGATTGCCTTGTATTAAGGAGTGGACGAATTCTATGAGGAAACCCATAAAGAAATCGTCCAAGGCCTTAAGGAAAGGGATCCATGGGTTGCTTAGGGCTTAAGCATCCAAATTAGGGTTTCCTTGTTAGATAACCCTAATAGCCTAACTATATATACATCCCTTATGACCCAAAAACGTGGCTAAGCATCCTTCTAAGGTTTCACACGTTTTTGAGCAGCCTCCATCCTCTCTCCTTTTCATCCTCTTGCTCTTGGTGTTTGTGAACCATTAGAGGAGTGACATTTGTGACTCTAAGATTTCTAAAGTCAATACAAGGAGGAATTGTGATTGTTATTCCTATATAACAATCAAGGTATGATCTAAACCCTTATTTATATGTTATCTTGATTATCATATGTTAGATATAGGGTTTATTGTCTTGGATAACTTGCATGTACAATAGAGAAACCTAGATCTAAGCATTAGGGTTTGTATGAGCACATAGGATGTTCTTATGACCAAAACCCATCAGTGGTATTAGAGCCTAGATTGGTTTCTATTGTATTGATGCCTTGTATGTTGAAAAAATTCGTTTTTTGTGGTTCTACTTGCTGAACTCGCCGAGTCCATGCTGACTCGACGAGTCCATGCCTGACTCGACGAGTCCGCTGGTCAGAATGAGGGAAAACCGGGATTTCTTGCTGTTTTTGGTTGAGGATACTTGCCTTATCATATTCGATCAATATAAATCCCATTTTTTTGATATATATGACTATATTCTTGATCTAATTGAAGATATTTATCAATTAACAAAATATTTGTTTCCTTATGTGATAATTGATTAATTATTTTGATTAAATTGGTAAATTGTTTTGCAAGAAAGCATTAAATAAATCAAATATGGATAATTATGTGATTAAATGTTAATTTAGATTATTTGTTATTTGATTCTTGTGTTATGAAATGTTTCATATTTTCCCCTTTAGGTTTTATAGTTTAAATTTGAGCTCAAAAGTTTTGTTGTTTTGAAATTTAAATAGTTGAAACCCTAATGTTTTGAAAAAGGTTTCAAAACTTGCCCTCAAGTTTTGGATTTTAAATTTTGATTAATAGTTTAATTTTGATGTATATTTAAATTCTAAACCCTAATATGTTGAAATGTTTCAAAACTTGCCCTCAAGTTTTGGAATTTAAAAGTTGATTAAAAGTTTAATTAGGAGTGTTAAATTCTAAAACCCTAGTATTGTTTTGAAAAGTTCAAATCACTCCCTTATGGTTTTATTAATTAATTAAGGTGTATAATTAAAAGAGGTTTAATAAATCCATAAAAGGTTTGGTTTACAATTTAATTAAATTAAAAGTATGATTATTAAATTTGACCACCTAGTATTTTAAAAGTTGTAAAATACACCCTATACTATATATAACATTAAAGGTCTAACATTATATATATATGTATGAGTAAAAGTCAGTCTTACCGTTAGTAGACCTCATTCACAAAGCTGGTCTATAAGGAGTGTTTAAGGAAATTGCCTATAAAATGGCGATTGAATGGGTATCCACTCTTACCCACCACACTCTTGACTAGTGGAGGGTCGTTAGCCGAACGGGTAGGATAGGACGAAACCTTCCATTATAAGTATAGTGGAGTATAAAAGTAACTAAATGTTTTTCAAATTCCCAATCTTAGTTACTTAGGCAAAGTGAATTGATGCAATTCCATGAAATTACACTTTGTGCCCTTGCGAAGACGTTAGTGGAGCGTGTGTGGTTTACCGGCACACTAAATGGTTCTAAGCAAAGGTTGCAAAGGGTGACTCAATGTTTGTCATAGTTCAGTGGAGCGTGTGTGGTTTACCGGCACATCGAATAGGTGACTGTAACATGTGGGGGCACCATGTAGTTTGCATGGTTATTCACACCCGCTTTGTGATCCTCGGCATCCCAGTCACAAACAAGAGGGGCATATCGAGATTTAAACATGCCATTGAAATGTTCAATGAATCTCATAGGATCTAGGAGTTTTCATAGATTTAGAACTTAAATTTCTTTTTCGTTTTTCATGGAGGAAATTAGTGAATCGTCATTCACTTACCTTCAAATGTTCTGCAATTTGGGTTACGGCATCCCTCTCCCGAGTTGTAGAATATTGTGTTGGGTCCTAGCCTTAGTATCTCATTTGGGTGATTTACTAAGGACTCAATCAATTAACTAACTTGAATTTGTTTCTCCCATTTTGTAGATGTCTAAGTTCGACAACTATGGTCTTCCCAAATCCTGTGGAATAAGCATTCCACATGAAGATGGTATTCCACGATTCGATCGAGGAACAAGAAATCATGCTTCACTTCCTCCACCTCCTCCAATTGTTCTCCCTAACCCACAAGATCGAAGAATTGAAAGGTTCAATATGAATAAAGCCCTATTGGAAATGAAACATGAAGATGGTAAACCCGTGTGTGCCCACGTTCTAGGAATGAAATCACACATTGATAGGTTGATAATGTTGGGTGTGTCATTCCCAGATGAGTTGGCTGTGAATTGAGTTTTGCAGTCACTTCCTGAATCATATAATGAGTTCAAAAGAAAGTATTATATGATGGATCATGACGACAACCTCATTGACCTAACTTACATGCTCATTGCTGCTGAATCAGAAATGATTTGGCGAAGCAATGGAGCGTATTTGTTGGGAAAGTCAACCGACCATGCTTCCGAGGATGTTCTAGGAGAACCGACCTACGTTTGCTGCCAAAAGAAAGGGCGTTGGATACAAGTTTGCCCAAGGAGCCTGAAGATTCCAGAAGATGGGAGAGTCAAAGAGTATGGCAATGCTTCAGGTAAAATCCACTATCTAACTCCATTAAGTTCCTATTCGTTGATTCTTAATACATGATGTGATAAGATTGCATTTGAATGTTTTGCAGGATCAAGTGAAAAAGAGAGGAAGTTTGATGGAAGAGCAAGATGAGTCTAATCACAAAGAAATGGATGTCGATCGCATGGACTTGAAGATTAGATTTTGAGCTTAGATATTTATGATAGAATTGTTAGGAATTTTTGACTACATAGTTTTCAATGGATTTTGCATTGTAAGGACAAATGTTTTCCGCTGCTTTTATTAATAAAATAAATTTTGGTTTGACTTATTAATTTATTTGTTTATTTCCTTGCAATGAAATCGTTACGAAAATTGATGTTTGCATATTTCTACAATGAATGGATATGATTCTTATTTATGTCAATTATGGAAATGTCGAGAATTTACCAAATGGGGAGAGTTTCTCATCGCCCAAGTTTCAATTGGACATAAATTTGGAATCACGCAACTTGGTTGCATGATGAATGAGAAATTTCATATTTGGAAATTAGACTAATTCATTGACAAAGTGTCAAGTGAAGGACTAGGAGATCGAGTACACAAAGTTGTGTGTTGATCAAGTCCATCATAAGAGTTACAAGATATTCGTCATGATTTACTAAGAGTTTAGTAAATATGATTATACTTATAATAAGATTAAGTGTGATTCGGAATTGATTAAAAAGGTTTAAATCAATAGCAGAACGAATAAGAAGAATCAAGTAGGCAGAAAGATAAAAGTTTCTCCATTCTAAGAAGAAAGGATAGTAGCTTTTATGCTTTATGATAGGTCTTAATGATTAAGAACCATATCTCAATTGATCCTCTATGTGAGTCTTAGTACAATTGTATGTTTAATAAGAGGAATCAAGGATTGAAGAAATGGTTAAATCAAGAAGTCAATCATACTTCGTTCCAAAACAAGTCTTAAAGTTAAGATTGTGACATTGAGTGAAAAGTATTAAGAAGGTTTGTAACATTCATCAAATGTGGAAAGTTGTGATGTCTTGGATAAGACAAAGACCAACTAGGACCAATTTATGAAGAGTTTTGATAAAAGCTACACTAACTCTTGAATATTTGTTTGTCAAGAAATGTTTATTGACAAGAGAATCTTATATGTCAAGGAGTCAGTGGGAGTCTTAATGGTCTTGAAAGATTTCAAGAACAAATCAAAATAGACCTTATCAATCATCACTAGCAGACGAGTTGAGGTTTACAACCTATCATGTTGACATTATTTTGTTTCTGTATTGTTCCAATTGATTTAATTATGCATGTGAATCCTATGAGTTCTCATTTGAATGTATAAAAGGCAAGGAACTTGATCAATGAAAAGTACATTGATAGGAAAAGGTGAGCTGCTTAACTACTTGGAAGACATGGTGGGAAGCTGTGCTACCATAAGGCAAGAAATCAAGATTAAGAAAGTCCGATCCATATGAGTTTGAATTTGTCGTAAACCTTGCTTTTGACAAATTCACATGGATAAGAACACATACACCATTAAAATCTAAGTGTCATAAGATTTCCTCGTGCATGAAAATGATTGTGAGGAAATGCTTTCACTAAGAAAGATTTTAAGAAGATAGTGATTGTAAAATTGCAAGCTCGAATTCGATCATGGTTACAGTATCCCTTTCCATAATTTGAATTGTGAGGTTTGGCAATTAGTGTTAATAGTTTAGACACACATATGAACTATCTAAGGCAAAGGTGTATAAGTTCAAGAAACCTTGATAAAAGATTATCAAAGCACTAAGTATTAGAAACATGAACTTAAGAAATTCAATAAGCATTGTTTTTTTCTGAAAGTTAAACTCTTTCTGAATACATGTCAAAGCTAGTGGGAGCATAAGTGTTATGTTAATAATAATCATCATGATAGTGGGAGCATAAATGTTATGATTGTATGATTATTAACGAAAGTATTGCAAGTTAGCAATATTAATTATAGAAAACAAGAGTCATACTTTGCAAAGTTGTAAAGGTTGAATAGTTGTTTTGCTATAATTAAGGGAGATAATATTATGCTTCATTTCAAATCTAAAGGCTTAGGTTGTGGAATGTTAATAAATTTAGTCAAGGATCAATAGTGTGTTCTCGAATTTCGATTATGATTACGGCATTCCTCTTCATAGTTCGAATTTTGAGAACGTAGCACATAAAATATTATGGCAGAAGATTGATAAAGTATCAAATTTTTATGCATTGTGTCCCATACGCTTCGGGTATAGGATCGATTGCAAGTGCTATAATATTTGACGATTCTAAAATTTTCCAAATGTCTAGCGCATTTAGAGGGAAAAAGGACAAGAATCGGTTTTGACTAAGATAATTAAACAACTATCAAAGAACAATCCAAAGTTCATCGAGGATTGGTCGCTTGTGAGTAGTTGGAAGTATAGTATTGGAAAATATGGAAATGTTTCCATATTGGATGGAACATATCGACATTATTATGTATAGGTAAGATTCTATTAAGAATAAGTTGTCATATGGAAAATATGGAAATGTGTCCATATTGGGAATTGAATATTGAAAATCTATGTGTAAATTACAAACTTTAATGCAAAAAGGATGTTCAAATGAATGTTCTTTGAGTGAGAGACATCATATCTAACAAATTTTATTGTAACAATCTCCGATAGAGAACTTTGTAATATCATTGGCAATATTCTTTGTGACATTGGTGCAGTAATATTACGAAAGGATCATTGCATAAAATGTTAGAATCTAGCATATTCTATAAGTGGCAAGAATTTGATATTCTTACACTTGTGAAAAGGATTCGGAGTTGTGAAATGAGTATGATTGGAAATGTGTTCAGTTTGATCTATTTCACAAAGTAAGAACCATAGGTAAACATTGTGTGCATG
Source organism: Lactuca serriola (assembly GCF_051521515.1). Lineage (NCBI taxonomy): Eukaryota > Viridiplantae > Streptophyta > Magnoliopsida > Asterales > Asteraceae > Lactuca > Lactuca serriola. The sequence continues at coordinate 251,745,125 of NC_136410.1, read as the reverse complement.
CTAGGAGCATGGGACAAGTGTAGTAATAATTCGAGTAAGAAGTTGATTACCCGAAACGACAAATAATGAGTAATCGATATGGTGATAAATAAAAGGTGTTTTATTTATGCTCAAAGGGTTGAGGCCATATGGGATTAGTATTATTCTTGTGTTTCACTTTGCATGTTTTGACTTCCTGAATAATTTAATTGGTTAAGAACAGTCAAATTATTCGAACGGGCCACAGTCGTTCATATGTTGGAAGTAGGTATGAATGAAGACTGTCGTGAATTGGTGTGTGGATTGTCTAAAGAGCGTTAGACATGAGCAAATGTTTGCTGCAACGTTCATGAGTGCTTATAAATATGATTTGAGCATTGGATTAAACCCACGCTCACTTGGATCACTCCATGAATTGTATCACATGTGATTGGTGAGACGATAACATCTTATATTCTTGAAACCAAGATGTGTGAGTTGTATCTCGCAAATCAGTTGCACATTGATAATATGTAAACGAACTAGTAACTTTGTGTCATAAAACATATTGTTGTGTGTGATTCGGTGAGTAAGTGCAAGTGAGCATTGAGTCAAAGTTTATCCGTTCCTTTTATCCAAAGAAGGATAAAAGCGATATCGTTGGGCCCCCTCGATGATTTAGTAATGACAAACGTAAATGCTCGGCCGGGCTAGGGCTAATTTGATTTGTTTAATTAGTTAGTCGTCATCAATCGGAAGTCGACAAATAGTACAAAGAGAATGATTTGAAATCATGTCTCATACAATATCTAGAATGGAGGAATATATGATCCCTTATCTTAAGGACACGCGTATCTGATAGGATCAGAGTTGATAGCGGCTCTGGAAGGCTATGATTGCAGATCAGGATCTGAAGTCATACGCATAATAGTTATTAGACTTATCCAAGTGGGAGACTGTTGGATTAGTGTCTAAGTCCATAACTATTTTGGTATGTACTTGACCCGATGGTGCATGGTCCTTTTGGGTTGCCTTCACCAAAGCAACATGATAGGATGAATTATGGAGAGAAAGGATTAAATATGATTTATTAATATATTATGAGAATAATATATTAAAGAAGAAATCATATTGTTTAATTAATATTAGTCAATAATTAATTTGTAATTAGTTTTGTGACTAAAAGAGATTAAGTAAACTTAAGGGACCGGAATTCTAATTATAAGATAATTGCAGTTGGGCCATGGATTGCCTTGTATTAGGAAGTGGACGAATTCTATGGGGAAACCCATAAGGAAATCATCCAAGGCCTTAAGGAAAGGGATCCATGGGTTGCTTAGGGCTTAAGCATCCAAATTAGGGTTTCCTTGTTAGATAACCCTAATAGCCTAACTATATATACATCCCTTATGACCCAAAAACGTGGACAAGCATCCTTCTAGGGTTTCACACGTTTTTGGGCAACCTCCATCCTCTCTCCTTTTCATCCTCTTGCTCTTGGTGTTTGTGAACCATTAGAGGAGTGACATTTGTGACTCTAAGCTTTCTAAAGTCAATACAAGGAGGAATTGGGATTGTTATTGCTATATAACAATCAAGGTATGATCTAAACCCTTATTTATATCTTATCTTGATTATCATATGTTAGATCTAGGGTTTATAGTCTTGGATAACTTGCATGCAAAATAGAGAAACCTAGATCCAAGCATTAGGGTTTGTATGAGCACATAGGATGTTGTTATGAGCAAAACCCATCAGTGGTATCACAGATTTGATACTTCATCAATCTTCTGCCATAATATTTTATTTTCTATGTTCTCAAAATTCGAATTGTGAAGAGGAATGCCGTAATCATAATCGAAATTTTAAGAACACACTATGTTTCTTTGACTAAGTTATTAACATTCCACAACCTAAGCCTTTAGATCTAAAACGAAGCATAATATTCTCTCCCTTAATTATAGCAAAACAACTTTACAACCCTTACGACTTTGCAAGGTATAACTCTTGTTTTCTATAATTAATATTGCCAACTTGCAAATAATCATACAATCATAACACTTATGCTCCCACTATCATGATGATTATTATTAACATAACACTTATGCTCCCACTAGCATTGACATGTATTCAGAAATAGTTTAACTTTCAGAAAAAAACAATGCTTATTGAATTTCTTAAGTTCATGTTTCTAATACTTAGTGCTTTGATAATATTTTATCAAGGCTTCTTGAACTTAGTCAAAGAAACATAGTGTGTTCTTAAAATTTCGATTATGATTACGGCATTCCTCTTCACAATTTGAATTTTGAGAACATAGACTTTAGTACATACCAAAATAGTTATGCACTGATGGGTTTTGGTCATAAGAACATCCTATGTGCTCATACAAACCCTAATGCTTGGATCTTGGTTTCTCTATTGTACATGCAAGTTATCCAAGACTATAAACCCTAGATCTAACATATGATAATCAAGATAACATATAAATAAGGGTTTAGATCATACCTTGATTGTTATATAGCAATAACAATCCCAATTACTCCTTGTATTGACTTTAGAAAGCTTAGAGTCACAAATGTCACTCTAATGGTTCACAGACACCAAGAGCAAGAGGATGAAAAGGAGAGAGGATCGAGGCTGCCCAAAAACATGTGAAACCCTAGAAGGATGCTTAGCCACGTTTTTGGGTCATAAGGGATGTATATATAGTTAGGCTATTAGGGTTATCTAACAAGGAAACCCTAATTTGGATGCTTAAGCCCTATGCAACCCATGGATCCCTTTCCTTAAGGCCTTGAACAATTTCCTTATGGGTTTCCCCATTGAATTCGTCTACTCCTTAATACAAGGCAATCCATGGCCCAATTGCAATTATCTTATAATTACAATTCCAGTCCCTTAAGTTTAATTAATCTCTTTTAGTCACAAAACTAATTACCAATTAATTAATCTCTTTTAGTCACAAAACTAATTACAAATTAATTATTGACTAATATTAATTAAACAATATGATTTCTTCTTTAATATATTATTCTCATAATATATTAATAAATCATATTTAATCCTTTCTCTCCATAATTCAACCTATCAAGTTGCTTTGGTGAAGGCAACCAAAAAGGACCATGCACTATCGGGTCAAGTACATACCAAAATAGTTATGGACTTAGACACTAATCCAACAGTCTCCCACTTGGATAAGTCTAATAACTATTATGCGTATGACTTCAAATCCTGATCTGCAATCGTAGCTTTCCAGAGCCGCTGTCAACTCTGATCCTATCAAATACGCGTGTCCTTAAGGTAAGGGATCATATATTCCTCCATTCTAGATATCGTATGAGACATGATTTCAAATCAATCTCTTTGTACTATTTCTTGACTTCCGATTTATGACGACTGACTAATTGAACAAATCAAATTAGCCCTAGCCCGGCCGAACATTTACGTTTGTCATCACTAAATCATCGAGGGGGCCCAAAGATATCGCTTTTATCCTTCTTTGGATAAAAGAAACAGATAAACTTTGACTCAATGCTCGCTTGCACTTACTCACTGAATCACACACAACAATATGTTTTATAACACCAAGTTACTAGTGCGTTTACATATTATCAATGTGCAACCGATTCGCGAGATACAACTCACACATCTCGGTTTCAAGAATAAAAGATGTTATCGTCTCACCAATCACATGTGATACAATTCATGGAGTGATCCAAGTGAGCATGGGTTTAATCCAATGCTCAAATCATATTCATGAGAACTCATGGACATTGCAGCAAACATTTGCTTATGTCTAATGCTCTTTAGACAATCCACACACCAATTCACGACAGTCTTCATTCATACCTACTTCCAACATATGAACGACTATGGCCCGTTCGAATAATTTGACTGTTCTTAACCAATTAAATTATTCAGGAAGTCAAAACATGCAAAGTGAAACACAAGAATAATACTAATCCCATATGGCCTCAACCCTTTGAGCATAAATAAAACACCTTTTATTTATCACCATATCGATTACTCATTATTTGTCGTTTCGGGTAATCAACTTCTTACTCGAATTATTACTACACTTGTCCCATGCTCCTAGCATGCACACAATGTTTACCTATGGTTCTTACTTTGTGAAATAGATCAAATTGAACACATTTCCAATCATACTCATTTCACAACTCCGAATCCTTTTCACAAGTGTAAGAATATCAAATTCTTGCCACTTATAGAATATGCTAGATTCTAACATTTTATGCAATGATCCTTTCGTAATATTACTGCACCAATGTCACAAAGACTATTTCCAATGATATTACAAAGTTCTCTATCGGAGATTGTTACAATCCAATTTGTTAGATATGATGTCTCTCACTCAAAGAACATTCCTTTAAACATCCTTTTTGCATAAAAGTTTCTAATTTACACATAGATTTTCAATATTCAATTCCCAATATGGACACATTTCCATATTTTCCATATGACAACTTATTCTTAATAGAATCTTATCTATACATAATAATGTCGATATGGTCCATCCAATATGGAAACATTTCCATATTTTCCAATATTATACTTCCAACTACTCACAAGAGACCAATCCTCGGCGAACTTTGGATTGTCCTTTGATAGTTGTTTAATTATCTTAGTCAAAACTGATTCTTGTCCTTTTTCCCTCTAAATGCGCTAGACATTTGGAAAATTTTAGAATCGTCAAATATTATAGCACTTGCAATCGATCCTATACCCAAAGCGTATGGGACACAATGCAAAAAAAATTTCATACTTCATCAATCTTCTACCATAATATTTTATTTGCTATGTTCTCAAAATTCGAATTGTGAAGAGGAATTCCATAATCATAATCGAAATTTTAAGAACACACTATGTTTCTTTGACTAAGTTATTAACATTCCACAACCTAAGCCTTTAGATTTGAAACGAAGCATAATATTCTCTCCCTTAATTATAGCAAAACAACTTTACAACCCTTACGACTTTGCAAGGTGTAACTCTTGTTTTCTGTAATTAATATTGCCAACTTGCAATACGTGCCTTAATAATCATACAATCATAACATTTATGCGCCCACTATCATGATGATTATTATTAACATAACACTTATGCTCCCACTAGCTTTGACATGTATTCGAAACAGTTTAACTTTCAGAAAAAAAACAATGCTTATTGAATTTCTTAAGTTCATGTTTCTAATACTTAGTGCTTTGATAATCTTTTATCAAGGCTTCTTGAACTTATACACCTTTGCCTTAGATAGTTCATATGTGTGTCTGAACTGTTAAGACTAATTGCCAAAACTCACAATTCAAATTATGGAAAGGGATACCGTAACCATGATCGAATTCGAGAATGCAATTTTACAATCACTATCTTCTTAAAATCTTTCTTAGTGAAAGCATTTCCTCACAATCATTTTCATGAAGGAGGAAATCTTATGACACTTAGATTTTAATGGTATATGTGTTCCTATCCATGTGAATTTGTCAAAACCAAGGTTTACGACAAATTCAAACTCATATGGATCGGACTTTCTTAATCTTGATTTCTTGCCTTATGGTAGCACAACTGCCCACCATGTCTTCTAAGTAGTTAAGCAGCTCACCTTTTCCTATCAATGTACTTTTCATTGATCAAGGTCCTTGCCTTTTATACATTCAAATGAGAACTCATATGATTCACATGCATAATTAACTCAATTGGAACAACACAGAAACAAAATAATGTCAACACGATAGGTTGTAAACCTCAACTCGTGTGCTAGTGATGATCGATAAAGTCTATTTTGATTTGTTCTTGAAATATTTCAAGACCATTAAGACTCCCACTGACTCCTTGACATATAAGATTCTCTTGTCAATAAACATTTCTTGACAAACAAATATTCAAGTGTTAGTGTAGCTTTTATGAAAACTCTTCATAAATTGTTCCTAGTTGGTCTTTGTCTTATCCAAGACATCACAACTTTCCACATTTGATGAATGTTACAAATCTTCTTAATACTTTTCACTCAATGTCACAATCTTAACTTTAAGACTTGTTTTGGAACGAAGTATGATTGACTTCTTGATTTAACCATTTCTTCAATCCTTGATTCCTCTTCTTAAACATTCAATTGTACTAAGACTCACTTAGAGGATCAATTGAGATATGGTTCTTAATCATTAAGACCTATCATAAAGCATAAAAACTACTCTCCCTTCTTCTTAGAATGGAGAAACTTTTATATTTCTGCCTACTTGATTCTTCTTATTCGTTCTGCTATTGATTTCAACATTTTCAATCAATTCATAATTACACCTAATCTTATGAGTATAATCGTATTTACTGAACCTTTAGTAAATCATGACAAATATCTTTGTTATTCTTATGGTGTGCTTTGATCAACACGCAACTTTGTGTGCTCGATCTCCTAGTCCTTCATTTGACACTTTGTCAATGAATTAGAAAAATTTCCAAATATGAAATTTCTCATTCATCATGCAACCAAGTTGTGCGATTCCAAATTTCTGTCCAATTGAAACTTGGGCGATGAGAAACGCTCCCTATTTGGTAAATTCTCGACATTTCCATAATAAACATAAATAAGAATCATATCCATTCGTTGTAGAAATATGCAAACATCAATTTTCAGAACGATTTCATTGCAAGGAATAGACAAATAAAAAAATAAGTCAAAACAAAATTTATTTTAATCATAAAAGCAACGGAAAACATTTGTCCTTACAATGCAAAATCAACTGGAAACTATGTATCAAAAAGAAAATTCCTAACAACTCTATCATAACTATCTAAGCTCAAGATCTAATCTTCAAGTCCATGTGATCTAGATCTATTTCTTTGTGATTAGATTCTTCTTGCTCTCTTACCAATCTTCCTTTCTTTTCACCGATCCTACAAAACATTCAAATGCAATCTTATCACATCATGTATCAAGAATCAGTGAATAGGAACTTGACGGAGTTAGATAGTAAATTTTACTTGAAGCGCAACTATACTCTTTGACTCTCCCATCTTCTGGACTCTTCAGGCTCTTTGGGCAGACTTGTATCCAACGCCCTTTCTCTTGGAAGCAAACGCAGGTCGGTTCTCCTAGAACGTCCTCGGAAGCATGGTCGGTTGATTTTCCCAACAAATACGCTCCATTGCTTCGCCAAATCATTTATGATTCAGCAGCAATGAGCATGTAAGTTAGGTCAATGAGGTTATCGTCATGATCCATCATATAATACTTTCTTTTGAACTCGTTATATGATTCAAGAAGTGAATGCAGAACTCAGTTCACAGCCAACTTATCGGGGAATGACACACCCAACATAATCAACCTATCGATGTGTGATTTCATTCCTAGAACGTGGGCACACACAGATTTACCATCTTCATGTTTCATTTCCAACAGGGCTTTAGTGATATTGAAGCTTTCAATTCTTCGATCTTGTGGGTTAGGGAGAATAATTGGAGGAGGAGAAGGAAGTGCAACATGATTTCTTGTTCCTCGATCGAATCGTGGAATATCATCTTCATTTGGAATGCTTGTTCCACGGGATTTGGGAAGACCATAGTTGTCGAACTTTGACATCTACAAAACGGGATAAACAAATTCAAGTTAGTTGATTGATTGAGTCCTTAGTAAATCACCCAAATGAGATACTAAGGCTAGGACCCAACACAATATTCTACAACTCGGGAGAGGGATGCTATAACCCAAATTGCAGAACATTTGAAGGTAAGTGAATGACGATTCACTAATTTCCACCATGAAAAGTGAAAAAGAAATTTAAGTTTTAAATCTATGAAAACTCCTAGATCCTTTGAGATTCATTGAACATTTCAATGGCATGTTTAAATATCGATATGCCCCTCTTGTTTGTGACTGGGATGCTGAGGATCACAAAGTGGGTGTGAATAACCATGCAAACTACATGGGCCACCCACATGTTACAGTCACCTATTCGATGTGCCGGTAAACCACACACGCTCCACCGAACTATGACAAACATTGAGTCACCCTTTGCTACCTTTGCTTAGAACCATTTAGTGTGCCGGTAAACCACACACGCTCTACTAACATCTTCGCAATGGCACAAAGTGTAATTTTATGGAATTTCATCAATTCACTTTTGCCTAAGTAACTAAGATTGGGAATTTGAAAACATTTACTTACTTTTGTACTTCAATATACTTATAATGGAAGGTTTCGTCCTGTCCTACCCATTCGGCTAACGACCCTCCATTAGTCAACAGTGCGGTGGGTAAGAGTGGATACCCATTCAATCGCCATTTTATAGGCAATTTCCTTAAACACCCCTTATAGACCAGCTTCGTGAATGAGGCCTACTAACGGTAAGACTGACTGTTACTCATACATATATATAATGTTATACTTTTAATGTTATATATGGTATAGGGTGTATTTTACACTTTTAAAATATTAGGTGGTCAAATTTAATAATCATACTTTTAATTCAATTAAATTGTACATCAAGACTTTATGGATTTACTAAATCTCTTTTTATTATACACCTTAATTAATTAATAAAACCATAAGGGTGTGATTTGAACTTTTTCAAAACAATACTAGGGTTTTAGAATTTAACATTCCTAATTAAGCTTTTAATCAACTTTTAAATTCGAAAACTTGAGGGCAAGTTTTGAAAACTTTTTCAAAATATTAGAGTTTATAATTTAAATATACATCAAAATTAAACTATTAATCAAAATTTAAATTCCAAAACTTGAGGGCAAGTTTTGAAACATTTTTCAAAACATTAGGGTTTCAACTATTTAAATTTCAAAACTAAAACTTTTGAGTTCAAATTTAAACTATAAAACCTAAAGGGGAAAATATGAAACATTTCATAACACAAGGAGCAAATAACAAATAATCTAAACTAACATTTAATTACATAATTATCCATATTTGATTTATTTAATGATTTCTTGCAAAACAATTTACCAATTTAATAAAAATAATTAATCAATTATCACATAAGGAAACAAATATTTTATTAATTGATAAATATCTTCAATTAGATCAAGAATATACTCATATATATATATATATATATATATATATATATATATATATATATATATATATATCAAAAAATCGGATTTATATTGATCTAATATGATAAGGCAAGTATCCTCAAGCAAAAACAGCAAGATATCCCGGTTTTCCCTCATTCGGACCAGCCGACTCGTCGAGTCAGGCATGGAATCGTCGAGTCAGCATGAACTCGGCGAGTTCATCTAGAGACTCGGCGAGTTCAGCAAGCAGAACCACAAAAAACGAATTTTTTCAACATACAAGGCATCAATACAATAGAAACCAACCTGGCTCGGATACCACTGATAGGTTTTGGTCATAAGAACATCCTATGTGCTCATACAAACCCTAATGCTTGGATCTAGGTTTCTCTATTGTACATGCAAGTTATCCAAGACTATAAATGCTAGATCTAACATATGACAATAAAGATAACATATAAATAAGGGTTTAGACCATACCTTGATTGTTATATAGCAATAACAATCCCAATTCCTCCTTGTATTGACTTTAGAAAGCTTAGAGTCACAAATGTCACTCCTCTAATGGTTCACAAACACCAAGAGCAAGAGGATGAAAAGGAGACAGGATGGAGGCTGCCCAAAACGTGTGAAACCCTAGAAGGATGCTTGGCCACGTTTTTAGGTCATAAGGGATGTATATATAGTTAGGCTATTAGGGTTATCTAACAAGGAAACCCTAATTTGGATGCTTAAGCCCTAAGCAACCCATGGATCCCTTTCCTTAAGGCCTTGGACGATTTCCTTATGGGTTTCCCCATAGAATTCGTCCACTCCTTAATACAAGGCAATCCATGGCCCAATTGCAATTATCTTATAATTACAATTCCAGTCCCTTAAGTTTAATTAATCTCTTTTAGTCACAAAACTAATTACCAATTAATTATTGACTAATATTAATTAAACAATATGATTTCTTCTTTAATATATTATTCTCATAATATATTAATAAATCAAATTTAATCCTTTCTCTCCATAATTCATCCTATCAAGTTGCTTTGGTGAAGGCAACCCAAAAGGACCATGCACCATCGGGTCAAGTACATACCAATATAGTTATGGACTTAGACACTAATCCAACAGGAAAAATGCTTGGATCTAGGTTTCTCTATTGTACATGCAAGTTATCCAATACTATAAACCCTAGATCTAGCATATGATAATCAATATAACATATAATTAGGGTTTAGATCATACCTTGATTGTTATGTAGCAATAACAATATTAAATCCTTCTTGTATTGACTTTAGAAAGCTTAGAGTCACAAATGTCACTCCTCTAATGGTTCACAAACACCAAGAGCAAGAGGATGAGGAGGAGAGAGGAAGGAGGCTGCCCTAAAACGTGTGAAACCCTAGAAGAAGTCCTAGCCACGTTTTTTTGGTCATAAAGGATGTATATATAGTTAGGTTATTAGGGTTATCTAACAAGAAACCCTAATTTGGATGCTTAAGCCCTAAGCAACCCATGGATCCCTTTCCTTAAGGCCTTGGACGATTTCTTATGGGCTTCCCCATAGAATTCTTCCACTCCTTAATATAAGGCAATCCATAGCCCAAATTGCAATTATCTTATTATTACAAATCAGTCCCTTAACTTTTATTAATCTCCTTCAGTCACAAAACTAATTACCAATTAATTATTGACTAATATTAATTAAACAATATGATTTCTCCTTTAATATATTATTCTCATAATATATTAATAAATCATATTTAATCCTTTATCTCCATAATTCATCTTATCAAGTTGCTTTGGTGAAGGCAACCCAAAAGTTATGGACTTAGACACTAATCCAACAGTCTCCCACTTGGATAAGTCTAATAACTATTATGTGTGTGACTTCTGATCCTGATCTGCAATCGTAGCTTTCCAAAGCCGCTGTCAACTCTGATCCTATCAGATACGCGTGTCCTTAAGATAAGGGATCATATATTCCTCCGTTCTAGATATCGTATAAGACATGATTTCAAATCATTCTCTTTGTACTATTTCTCGACTTCCGATTTATGACGACTGACTAATTGAACAAATCAAATTATCCCTATCCCGGCCGAGCATTTACCTTTGTCATCACTAAATCATCGAGGGGCCCAAAGATATCGCTTTTATCCTACTTTGGATAAAAGGAACGGATAAACTTTGATAAAATGCTTGCTTTCAATTACTCACCAAATCACACACAACAATATGTTATATAACACCAAGTTACTAGTGCGTTTACATATTATCAATGTGCAACCGATTTGCAAGATACAACTCACACATCTCGGTTTCAAGAATATAAGATGTTATCGTCTCACCAATCACTTTTGATACAATTCATGGAGTGATCCAAGTGAGCATGGGTTTAATACAATGCTCAAATCATACTCATAAGCACTCATGAACGTTGCAGCAAACATTTGATCATGTCTAATGCTCTTTAGACAATCCACACACCAATTCACGACAGTCTTCATTCATACCTACTTCCAACATATGAACGAATGTGGCCCGTTCGAATAATTTGACTGTTCATAACCAATTAAATTATTCAGGAAGTCAAAACATGCAAAGTGTAACACAAGAATAACACTAATCCCATATGGCCTCAAAACTTTGAGCATAAATAAAACACCTTTTATTTATCACCATATCGATTACTCGTTATTTGTTGTTTCGGGTAATCAACTTCCTACATGAATTACAACACTTGTCCCATGCTCTTAGCATGCACACAATGTTTACCTATAGTTCTTACTTTGTGAAATAGATCAAATTGAACACATTTCCAATCATTCTCATTTCACAACTCCTAATCCTTTTTCATAAGTGAAAGAATATTGAATTCCTGTCACTTATGGAATATGTTAGATTCCCACATTTTATGCAATGATCCTTTCGTAATGTCACTGCACCAAGGTCACAAAGACTATTGCCAATGATATTACAAAAACCTCTATCGGAGATTGTTACAATACAATTCCTTAGATATGATGTCTCTCACTCAATGTACATTCCTATGAACATCCTATTGCATAAAAGTTTCTAATCTAGTCATAGATTTTCAATATTCAATTCCCAATATGGACACGTTTCCATATTTTCCATATGACTACGCGTTCTTAATAGAATCTTATCTATTCATAATAATGTTGATATGGTCCATCCAATATGGAAACATTTCCATATTTTCCAATACTATGTTTCCAACTACTCACAAGCGACTAATCCTAAACGAATCTTTGGATTGTCCTTTGATAGTTGTTTAATTATCTTAGTCAAAACCGATTCTTGTCCTTTTTCCTTCTAAATGCGCGAGACATTTGGAAAATTTTAGAATGGTCAAATATCAAAGCCTATGCAATCGATCCTATACCCGAAGCGTATGGGACACAATGCATAATGTCTTACATAAAGATTTGATACTTTATCAATCTTCTGCCATAATATTTTATGTGCTACGTTCTCAAAATTCGAACTATGAAGAGGAATGCCGTAATCATAATCGAAATTCGAGAACACACTATTGATCCTTGACTAAATTTATTAACATTCCACAACCTAAGCCTTTAGATTTGAAATGAAGCATAATATTCTCTCCCTTAGTTATAGCAAAACAACAATTCAACCTTTACAACTTTGCAAAGTATGACTCTTGTTTTCTATAATTAATATTGCTAAGTTGAAATACTTTCCTTAATAATCATACAATTATAACATTTATGCTCCCACTATCATGATGATTATTATAAACATAACACTTATGCTCCCACTAGCTTTGACATGTATTCAGAAACAGTTTAACTTTCAGAAAAAAACAATGCTTATTGAATTTCTTAAGTTCATGTTTCTAATACTTAGTTCTTTGATAATATTTTATCAAGGCTTCTTGAACTTATACACCTTTGCCTTAGATAGTTCATATGTGTGTCTGAACTATTAAGACTAATTGCCAAACCTCACAATTCAAATTATGGAAAGGGATACCGTAACCATGATCGAATTCGAGAATGCAATTTTACAATCACTATCTTCTTAAAATCTTTCTTAGTGAAAGCATTTCCTCACAATCATTTTCATGAAGGAGGAAATCTTATGACACTTAGATTTTAATGGTATATGTGTTCCTATCCATGTGAATTTGTCAAAAGCAAGGTTTACGACAAATTCAAACTCGTATGGATCGGACTTTCTTAATCTTGATTTCTTGGCTTATGGTAGCACAACTGCCCACCATGTCTTCTAAGTAGTTAAGCAGCTCACCTTTTCCTATCAATGTACTTTTCATTGATCAAGGTCCTTGCCTTTTATACATTCAAATGAGAACTCATAGGATTTACATGCATAATTAACTCAATTGGAACAACACAGAAACAAAATAATGTCAACACGATAGGTTGTAAACATCAACTCGTGTGCTAGTGATGATCGATAAGGTCTATTTTGATTTGTTCTTGAAATATTTCAAGACCATTAAGACTCCCACCGACTCCTTGACATATAAGATTCTCTTGTCAATCAACATTTCTTGCCAAAAAAATATTCAAGAGTTAGTGTAGCTTTTATCAAAACTCTTCATAAATTGGTCCTAGTTGGTCTTTGTCTTATCCAAGACATCACAACTTTCCACATTTGATGAATGTTTCAAACCTTTTTAATACTTTTCACTCAATGTCACAATCTTAACTTTAAGACTTGTTTTGGAACAAAGTATGATTGACTTCTTGATTTAACCATTTCTTCAATCCTTGATTCCTCTTCTTAAACATACAATTGTACTAAGACTCACTTAGAGGATCAATTGAGATATGGTTCTTAATCATTAAGACGTATCATAAAGCATAAAAGCTACTCTCCCTTCTTCTTAGAATGGAGAAACTTTTATCTTTCTGCCTACTTGATTCTTCTTATTCGTTCTGCTGTTGATTTGAACCTTTTCAATCAATTCAGAATTACACTTAATCTTGTAAGTATAATCATATTTACTAAACCTTTAGTTAATCATGACGAATATTTTTGTTATTCTTATGGTGGACTTGATCAACACGCAACTTTGTGTACTCGATCTCGTAGTCCTTCACTGGACACTTTGTCAATGAATTAGTCTAATTTCCAAATATGAAATTTCTCATTCATCATGCAACCAAGTTGCATGATTCCAAGTTTCTGTCCAATTGAAACTTGGGCGATGAGAAACTCTCCCTATTTGGTAAATTGTTGACTTTCCATAAACACCATAAACAAGAATCATATTCACTTGTTGTAGAAATATGCAAACATCGATTTTCATAACGATTTCATTGCAAGGAATGTAACGTCCCAATTTTCACGTCTAAAAATTTTGTTTTAAAACATTACTTTAGAAGTCATTAATAATTAAAACATTGCTTAATTAAACCATTTCACATCGAAAACCGAATTTGAAATCCAATACAGTTATACAACCAAAATATCAGAGTATTAATCCCAGGGTAAACTCATAAATGCGGAATCAAGGAGTGTGTGTGTGATGAGCCGCTACCGCGCCTGCTCCTTCCCCTTGGCTGAAGAGGTACCTGAAACAACAACTGAAAAACGTAAGCACAAAGCTTAGTGAGTTCCCCCATCGTACCACATACCAAGCAAACACTTAACGCACATACTGCCAGGCTATTCTGGGGTGCCTGACTACCCGGTACGACCATTCTGGGGCGCCGACTACCCATGCGGCCATTCTGGGGTGCCGTCCTACCCGTGTCAAGCCGTTCTGGGGTGCTGACTACCCGTGTCAAGCTATTCTGGGGTGCTGACTACCCGTCGGTCCTGACAACCGATCCTCGGGGACTAGTCCCCTCCTCCTACCTCTATCGCATATAACATACAAGCCAGCATGCAAACATATCATCACATACTGTCAGACATTTATGGGGTGTCTGTACTACCCTCCGGTCCTAACAACCGATCTCTACTTCTATCACATAAAACATGTCATGCTACCATATAACATATCAGGTAGTAGCAAACCTAGATGACATCACAAAGACAATCATCTAACATACGAATCCTACTGGTGGGCCGACATTGTTGCCGTAGACCCACCGCTACTGAAAGATAACTCACCTCAAGTAACTGCTGATCTGATCGGGAACTGACTGTCTACTGCCGCTGCTTCTGCTCCGGAAATCCTCCGGCTGCAATTCCCACAACATACTTAATCAATTACTGCTAACTGTCCATTGGGTAAAATGACCATTTTACCCCTGATCATGTCAGAAGTCAAAGTCAGAGTCAACTTTATGTTGACCCAACTCGCCGAGTCCCTATCCACTCGATTAACCCGAATCCTGTCCCTACCCGTCGAGTTAGGCTTTGACTCGATGAGTTTTTCTTCCAAACTGAGGTTCAAGTCGTTCATCCTACTCGCCTAGTTGTATGAACAACTCGCCGAGTTCGTCTTCATCCGAAGAACACTTATGTTGCGACTCGCGGAGTTGTATGAACAACTCGTCGAGTTCATCTTCATCCGATGAATACTTATGCTGCGACTCGCCGAGTTGTATGAACAACTCGCCGAGTCTGTTCTTGATCTAACGAGATTTCCTTGAACTCACCGAGTTAGGGCAATGACTCGCCGAGTTCCTTCATGGATGAGTTCGGCTTCCAACTCACTGAGTCACACCCCGTGACTCACTACTCACACTTGACACAACGAAAAGGGGACAACTCGGAGACTCGCGAGCAGACTCGCCGAGTCAGATGAACGACTCGTCGAGTCGTTACCATGCAGTCTCTAAATGGTCGATTTTTCTTGAAACTAGCTTATGCTAACCACAGATCTGGGTTCCTAGAGCATGAATAACACGTAAAGTTTCCAACGTTACGTGTAGATATTTACCAATGAGAGTTTTAGGGCTCAAAATGCCTCAAAAGGGTAGATCTAGGGTCCTCATGCAATATGGGTCCATAAAGGCAACGGATCTGAGCTCCTGGAGCTCAACCATGCCTAGATCTAAAGTTCAATCAACTTATTACGAATTATATTGCACATACAAGCTCGGGGAGGGGCTCAAGAAAGACTTAATGGAGTAATAAGCATAGAAACAGAGGGAAAACGGGTTATACCTCAAAGGAATCACTGAGAGAACACTAAGATGCTTGGCTTCCTTCCCTTCCTCTTGATCTAATCCACTTCCTTCTCAAATCCTTCAAGAACACACAAAATGCATCATACTCTCAAGGGAATAAGCTTTGAATGAGGGTTGGGGGCTCTGAGGGTGAATGGGGGCTGGCTTGGGGCGGACATGAGGCTTAAATAGGGTGCAAACCCCTGAAACGTAGGGTTTCATCCAACAGCGGTGACTCGCCGAGTCCGGAATATGGACTCGCCGAGTCGCCAACTGAAACATGTCCTGGGGTCCCGACTCTACTCGGCGAGTCGGACCTATGATTCGCCGAGTCCAAGGCTAAAAAAAAGAGAATAATCAAATAAGATTTACGTACCAGGAACCAGGTGCTACTGCTGAATCGTCCACTAGGCACTTCCGCAACTGAGAAACATGGAAAGTGCTGTGGATCTGGCTGAGCTCGACTGGCAGATCCAGCCTATACGCCACCTTGACCACCCGGGCTACAACCCTGAATGGTCCGATGAATCTCGGGCCCAACTTGCCCCGCTTCCTGAATCGAATGACGCCTTTCCAAGGCGACACCTTCAGGAGAACCATATCCCCAACCTGGAACTCCAGGTCGAATCGGCGCTTGTCGGCGTAACTCTTCTGCCGACTCTGCACGGTCTGAAGCATGCTCTGAACCTGCTTGATCCTCTCGGTCGTGTTGATCACCACCTCGGTGCTCCCCATAACTCTCTGGCCAACATCACCCCAGCATATCGAGGTCCTGCACCTCCGACCGTACAACATCTCAAATGGGGGACGGTGAATACTCGCGTGATAGCTGTTGTTGTATGAGAACCCGACCAAGGGAAGATAGGTATCCCAGCTACCACCGAAATCTAGCACGCATGCCCGCAGCATATCCTCCAAAGTCTGGATGGTCCGATCGCTCTGACCATCCGTCTGCAGGTGAAAGGCGGTGCTAAAATGCAAACGAGTGCCCAACTCGTCATGAAATCTCTTCCAAGACCTGGAAGTAAAACGCACATCCTTGTCCGAGATAACCGATACTGGCACCCCATGCCGCGCCACGATCTCCCTGATATAGATGTCGGCCAATTTCTCGGCCGATATGCTCTCCTTAATCGGGATAAAGTGAGCACTCTTGGTCAATCGATCCACGATGACCCAAATCGAATCTACTCCACGCGCAGTCCTGGGAAGCTTCGTGATAAAATCCATTATGATATCTTCCCATTTCCACAGTGGAATATCCAACGGCTGCATCTTGCCATGCGGTCTCTGATGTTCGGCCTTGACCTTCCTGCAGGTCAAGCACTGCTCAACGTACCATGCCACATCCCGCTTCATGTAGGGCCACCAATAATCTGGACGAAGATCCCTATACATCTTCGTCGCCCCGGGATGAATAGAGAATCGGGACTTGTGCGCCTCCTCCATCAAGATCTGGCGCACGCCTCCATGATACGGCACCCACACCCTACGGCGAAGTGTCAGTAGTCCTCGGCTATCATAATCGAAGGAGGGAACCTGACCCACCACACGCTCGCTCTTCCGATGTTCCTCCTTGATAGCCTCCTGTTGAGCCTCCCGAATTTGCTCCAACAGGGGAGTCACTACGGTCATCCTCATGCAAATATCCCTGATCGGCGCCGTCTTGTGGCTAAGTGCATCGGCCACCACGTTGGCCTTCCCTAGGTGGTAAAGGATCTCGCAATCATAATCCTTCACCACATCCAACCACCGACGCTGCCTCATGTTCAGATTCGGCTGATCCATGAGGTACCTCAAACTCTTGTGGTCTGTGTAGATGGTGCATCGAACCCCGTAGAGGTAATGTCGCCAAATCTTGAGGGAAGAAACCACCTCCCCCAATTCCAAAACATGCGTCGGGTAGTTCGCCTCGTGAGGCTTGAGCTGCCTTGAAGCGTAGGCAATAACATGCCGCCTCTGCATAAGTACCGCGCCCAGCCTTGAAATGGACGCATCACAGTATACCACAAAATCCTCTACGCCCTCTAGCAGGGCTAAGATTGGCGCCTCGCACAATCTTCACCTCAGCGTCTCAAACGCAGCCTGCTGCTCGGGTCCCAACCGAAAGACTACGACTTTCTTCGTCAGCCGCGTCAGGGGTACAACTATCTTGGAGAAATCCTGAATGAATCTCTGATAATAGCCTGCCAATCCTAGGAAACTCCGAATCTCAGATGGAGACTTCATAACCTCCCATCTCATCACGGCCTCGACCTTGGCCGGATCGACCAGAATCCCGTTCTGGTTAACAAGGTGTCCGAGAAATCGCGCCTCGCGCAACCAAAACTCACACTTGGAGAACTTGGCACACAAGCTCTCTCTCCTCAGGGTCTCCAATACCTCTCGCAGATGCTCCTCATGCTCTTCCTGTGTCTTGGAATAAACCAAGATGTCATCAATAAAGACTATCACAGACCGATCCAGCATCGGTCTACATACGCGGTTCATGAGGTCCATGAACGCGGCAGGAGCATTGGTGAGCCCAAACGGCATCACCACGAACTCATAATGGCCATAGCGCGTCCGAAACGCGGTCTTCTGCGTATCCTCCTCCCTGACCCTCATCTGATGATAACCCGAACGCAAATCAATCTTGGAGAACCAAGATGCTCCTTGAAGCTGGTCAAAGAGGTCATCAATCCTCGGGAGTGGGTAACGGTTCTTCACCGTTACCTTCTTCAGCTCCCGGTAATCTATACACATCCGATGTGACCCGTCCTTCTTCTTCACGAACAAAATCGGGGCTCCCCAGGGTGAACTGCTCGGTCGAATGAATCCCTTGTCTAACAGCTCCTGCAACTGTGTAGACAAGTCCTGCATCTCAGGAGGAGCCAACCGATATGGTGCCTTGGCTATCGGAGCCGCACCAGGAACGGGTTCGATCCTAAACTCGACCTATCGCTCCGGAGGTATCCCAGGAAGCTCCTCTGGAAAAACATTTGCGAAATCTCGCACCACCGGAACCTCGTTCACCGTCGCTTACCCGTCTCCCGGGTATCCATCACGTACGTGACATATCCTGTGCATCCCTGCTGATGGTATCGTCTAGCCCTCGTTGCCGAACAGACTGAGGGTCCACACTGTGGCCTCTCACCATGAATCACTAACTCTCCCCCACTTGGGGTCCTGACTCACACTAGCTGCTGCACGCAATCTATCACCGCCCCATTGGGGCTTAACCAATCCATGCCTATAATCACCTTGTTCCCACGCAACGGAATGGGAACCAAGTCTACCAAATAACGCTCCTCAAACGAACGCAATACGCAATCCCGAAACACCATCGATGCTCGCACCGATCGATCATCAGCAATCTCTACCTCCAAAGGGCAATCTAACTCGCCCGAGGACTCAGGAAACTTCTTGCTAAGCGCAAGGGAAACAAATGATCGGGATGCACCCGAATCGAACAACACCTGAACTGGGATGCCGTTCACATGGAACGATCCTAATGCATACATATACACACAGAGCACATATCAATAACATAGCATCATCAAATAAAATAGAGGGAAAAGAATCATACCCGTCACCACATCGGGTGTGGCGCGTGCCTCCTCGGTAGTTAGCTGAAATGCCCGGCTCCTCACCACTGGAGCCTCTGCCTTGCCCTGTCGGCCATCCGTGATCCGCAGGGTCACTGGAGCTGGCGCCTTTACTGGCGCTGAAACTATCAACTGGGGGAAATTGGCCTTCTTGTGGCCCCTCTGGTTGCAGTGGAAACACAGCAACTCAGACGTCTGAATAACTGCTGCCGGAGCAGTGCAATCCCTGCTATAGTGCCCAGACTTGCCGCACTTGTAGCAGCCTGATGATCCCAACCTGTACGCCCCCTCGTGCGGCCTACCGCATTTCCTGCAGCGGCTCGGTCCTAACTGGCCTTTCGGCCTACCATCTGATCCCTTGGGCTTCTTCCCCGAAGCCCCTCCTGACTGACCCTCTTCTGCCTTCGGTTTCCGGATGTGCTCCAAATCTATCTCCCTCTCCCTCGCCCTGGCAATCATGGAGTCCAAGGTGGGGCAAGCTGAAAAACTAACGTGCTCCCGGATATCAGCCTGGAGCATGTCGTGATAGCGGGTCCTCCTCATGTCCTCATCGCCTGCATACTAGGGCACCAACAGTGCCCTCTCCCGGAACTTGGCGGTGATCTCCGCCACAGTCTCCGTCGTCTGTCTCATGTCCAAAAACTCCCTGGCCAGCTGCTGAAGCTCGACAGCCGGCGCAAACTCCGCCCTGAACTTGGTCACAAAGTCCGACCAGGTCATAGCCTCGATAGCTGAGGCTCCCAGTGAGTCACCCACTGACTCCCACCAATCTCGAGCTCGGTCCTGTAAACACCCTGCTGCATACCTCACCTTCGACCCCTTGAGGCAGAAGCTAGTCAACTGTGCAGACTCGATATCTGCAATCCATCGCCTAGCAGCAATGGGGTCTTTCACCCCGAGGAAATCCGGCGCACCACTGCCCCTAAAGTCCTTAAAGGACAACGTGCGAGATCCCGACTGGCCAGATGCCATGTCACTCCTGAATGCCCTAAGGCGATCCTCCATCAACTCGATGATCCCTTCCTTGATCAACCCGAAGATAATGGGGGTCTACTCAAGGATACCCCTGGTGATCTCTGACGCGATAAACTCGCGTAGTCCCTCATCTACCGGCTCGGAACCTGATCCCGAACCTGACCCCTCTCCTGAACTGCCATCTATCGGCCTCGATCAAAGTACCACCATTCTTCAATACATAATAACAAACATTAGTGATACTAATACTTCCTGAGGGATCACAACTACATACAAGTTTCCTGGTCTTATCTTGGCCTTCCTTGGTTCGGGTACGGATCCTCTGCTTTCAGTAGTACGGGCCAATACTACCTTCCACATCTATCCGTACCTTCTTCAAGGACTGCCTCGACTCCACCAGATCCCTTCCACTACGACTTATCACTACTATACTCATCCTAAGCTTGCCCTAGGAAAATCTCAGGCTCCACCCTACCAGGTCCTCAGCTGCTGAAGGCCTCTTAGTAGTGCCAATTAACCATTACCTGAACACCATCACATGTGGTGAGGCTCGGATAATTCTTCGAGTAACAGGCTCATCCCTACAACGGTTAGACTCAAACGAGAGTTGCGCAATAGGGCCAAGTCCAGCACTCTAAGATTATTCAACCCTGATCACATGTGACGTGACGTATTCACCTAATGTCTAACTCCCACCACTCAGAGTCCCACAAAGCACAAAGCAAGCAGCATTCGAACTAAGGGAACAATCTCATTCAACTCTATCTACTTATAAGAACTGTACTAGCATACAATGCTAAGCTCATACCATCAGGCATAACCTAATCAGGCTATCCTACTTGTTGTCTACTCAATACTAGCATGCAATTCTCATACAACTGAAACACATAAAGCAGGCACATAAGGCATCACTCCTAGATCCTTGGTCCTATTCTAGCATGCTATTCAACAAGAGCTGATAAACATAACATAAACTTGTATGGGTACTTTGGGGAATACTTACTTGAGCTCGGCCGATCGCGCACATCACACACTTCGTTCTTTCTCAAAACTCTTTTCTCAATTTTTAGAAAACATTTCTTTTAGAAAATCTTTTAATCCCTCGATTTGAGTTCAGACACCCCGGAAGTGTGTCTGAATCCCTCAAACCAGGGCTCTGATACCAACTTGTAACGACCCAATTTTCACGTCCAAAAATTTTGTTTTTAAAACATTACTTTAGAAGTCATTAATAATTAAAACATTTCTTAATTAAACCATTTCACATCGAAAACCGAATTTGAAATCCAATACAGTTATACAACCAAAATATCAGAGTATTAATCCCAGGGTAAACTCATAAATGCGGAATCAAGGAGTGTGTGTGTGATGAGCCGCTACCGCGCCTGCTCCTTCCCCTTGGCTGAAGAGGTACCTGAAACAACAACTGAAAAACGTAAGCACAAAGCTTAGTGAGTTCCCCCATCGTACCACATACCAAGCAAACACATAACGCACATATTGCCAGGCTATTCTGGGGTGCCTGACTACCCGGTACGGCCATTCTGGGGCGCCGACTACCCGCGTGGCCATTCTGGGGTGCCTTCCTACCCGTGTCAAGCCGTTCTGGGGTGCTGACTACCCGTGTCAAGCTATTCTGGGGTGCTGACTACCCGTCGGTCCTGACAACCGATCCTCGGGGACTAGTCCCCTCCTCCTACCTCTATCGCATATAACATACAAGCCAGCATGCAAACATATCATCACATACTGTTAGACATTTATGGGGTGTCTGTACTACCCTCCGGTCCTAACAACCGATCTCTACTTCTATCACATAAAACATGTCATGCTACCATATAACATATCAGGTAGTAGCAAACCTAGATGACATCACAAAGGCAATCATCTAACATACGAATCCTACTGGTGGGCCGGCATTGTGGCCGTAGACCCACCGCTACTGAAAGATAACTCACCTCAAGTAGCTGCTGATCTGATCGGGAACTGACTGTCTACTGCCGCTGCTTCTGCTCCGGAAATCGTCCGGCTGCAATTCCCACAACATACTTAATCAATTACTGCTAACTGTCCATTGGGTAAAATGACCATTTTACCCCTGATCATGTCATAAGTCAAAGTCAGAGTCAACTTTATGTTGACCCAACTCGCCGAGTCCCTATCCACTCGATTGACCCGAATCCTGTCCCTACCCGTCGAGTTAGGCTTTGACTCGATGAGTTTTTCTTCCAAACTGAGGTTCAAGTCCTTCATCCTACTCGCCTAGTTGTATGAACAACTCGCCGAGTTCGTCTTCATCCGAAGAACACTTATGTTGCGACTCGCGGAGTTGTATGAACAACTCGTCGAGTTCATCTTCATCCGATGAATACTTATGCTGCGACTCGCCGAGTTGTATGAACAACTCGCCGAGTCTGTTCTTGATCTAACGAGATTTCCTTGAACTCACCGAGTTAGGGCAATGACTCGCCGAGTTCCTTCATGGATGAGTTCGGCTTCCAACTCACTGAGTCACACCCCGTGACTCACTACTCACACTTGACACAACGAAAAGGGGACAACTCGGAGACTCGCGAGCAGACTCGCCGAGTCAGATGAACGACTCGTCGAGTCGTTACCATGCAGTCTCTAAATGGTCGATTTTTCTTGAAACTAGCTTATGCTAACCACAGATCTGGGTTCCTAGAGCATGAATAACACGTAAAGTTTCCAACTTTACGTGTAGATATTTACCAATGAGAGTTTTAGGGCTCAAAATGCCTCAAAAGGGTAGATCTAGGGTCCTCATGCAATATGGGTCCATAAAGGCAACGGATCTGAGCTCCTGGAGCTCAACCATGCCTAGATCTACAGGTCAATCAACTTATTACAAATTATATTGCACATACAAGCTTGGGGAGGGGCTCAAGAAACACTTAATGGAGTAATAAGCATAGAAACAGAGGGAAAACGGGTTATACCTCAAAGGAATCACTGAGAGAACACTAAGATGCTTGGCTTCCTTCCTTTCCTCTTGATCTACTCCACTTCCTTCTCAAATCCTTCAAGAACACACAAAATGCATCATACTCTCAAGGGAATAAGCTTTGAACGATGGTTGGGGGCTCTGAGGGTGAATGGGGGCTGACTTGGGGCGGACATGAGGCTTAAATAGGGTGCAAACCCCTGAAACCTAGGGTTTCATCTAACAGCGGTGACTCGCCGAGTCCGGAATATGGACTTGCCGAGTCGCCAACTTAAACAAGTCTCGGGGTCCCGACTCTACTCGGCGAGTCGGACCTATGACTCGCCAAGTCCAAGGCTAAAAAAAGAGAATACTCAAATAAGATTTACGTACCAGGTACCAGGTGCTACAAGGAAATAACCAAATAAATAAATAAGTCAAACCAAAATTTATTTTATTTATAAAAGCAGCGGAAAACATTTGCCCTTACAATGCAAAATCAACTGAAAACTATGTATTCAAAAAGAAAATTCCTAACAACTCTATCATAACTATCTAAGATCAAAATCTAATCTTCAAGTCCATGCAATTTAGATCCATTTCTTTATGATTAGATTCCTCTTGCTCTCTTACCAAGCTTCCTTTCTTTTCACCGATCCTGCAAAACATTCAAATGCAATCTTATCACATCATGTATCAAGAATCAATGAATAGGAACTTGACGGACTTAGATAGTGGATTTTTCCTGAAGCGCAGCCATACTTTTGACTATCCCATCTTGTGGACTCTTCAGGCTCTTTGGGCAGACTTGTATCCAACGCCCTTTCTCTTGGCAGCAAATGCAGGTCGGTTCTCCTAGAACGTCCTCGGAAGCATGGTTGGTTGACTTTCCCAACAAATACCCTCCATTGTTTTGCCAAATCATTTCTGATTCAGCAGGAATGAGCATGTAAGATAGGTTAATAAGGTTATCGTCATGATCCATCATATAATACTTTCTTTTGAACTCATTATATGATTCAGGAAGTGACTGCGGAAGCCAGTTCACAGCCAGCTTATCGGGGAATGTCACACCCAACATAATCAACCTATCAATGTGTGATTTCATTCCTAGAATGTGGGCACACAAGGGTTTACCATTTTCATGTTTCATTTCCAATAGGGCTTTAGTGATATTGAACCTTTCAATTCTTCGATCTTGTGGGTTAGGGAGAACAATTGGAGGAGGTGGAGGAAGTGAAGCATGATTTCTTGTTCCTTGATCGAATCGTGGAATACCATCTTCATGTGGAATGCTTGTTCCACGGGATTTGGGAAGACCATAGTTGTCGAACTTTGACATCTACAAAACGGAAGAAAACAAATTCAAGTTAGTTGATTGAGCAAGTCCTTAGTAAATCACCCAAATAGGATACTAAGGCTAGGACCCAACACAATATTCTACAACTTGGGAGAGGGATGTCGTAACCCAAATTGCAGAACATTTGAAGGTAAGTGAATGACGATTCACTAATGTCCACCATGAAAAGCGAAAAAGAAATTTAAGTTTTAAATCTATGAAAACTACTAGATCCTTTGAGATTCACTGAACATTTCAATGGCATGTTTAAATCTCGATATGCCCCTCTTGCTTGTGACTGGGATGCCGAGGATCACAAAGCGGGTGTGAATAACCATGCAAACTACATGGCGCCCCCACATGTTACAGTCACCTATTCGATATGCCGGTAAACCACACACGCTCCACCGAACTATGACAAACATTGAGTCACCCTTTGCAACCTTTGCTTAGAACCATTTAGTGTGCCGGTAAACCACACACGTTCCACTAACGTCTTCGCAAGGACACAAAGTGTAATTTCATGGAATTGCATCATTTCACTTTGCCTAAGTAACTAAGATTGGGAATTTGAAAAACATTTAGTTACTTTTATACTTCAATATACTTATAATGGAAGGTTTCGTCCTATCCTACCCGTTCGACTAACGAACCTCCACTAGTCAAGAATGCGGTGGGTAAGAGTGGATACCCATTCAATCACCATTTTATAGGCAATTTCGTTAAACACCCCTTATAGACCAGCTTCGTGAATGAGGCCTACTAACGGTAAGACTGACTTTACTCATACATATATATAATGTTAGACTTTTAATGTTATATATAGTATCGGGTGTATTTTACACTTTTAAAATATTAGGTGGTCAAATTTAACAATTATACTTTTAATTCAATTAAATTGTAAACCAAAACTTTATGGATTTATTAAACTTCTTTTAATTATACACCTTAATTAATTAATAAAACCATAAGGGTGTGATTTGAATCTTTTCAAAACAATACTAGGGTTTTAGAATTTAACATTCCTAATTAAACTTTTAATCAACTTTTCAATTCCAAAACTTGAGGGCAAGTTTTGAAACATTTCAAAACATTAGGTTTAGAATTTAAATATACATCAAAATTAAACTATTAATCAAAATTTAAATTCCAAAACTCGAGGGCAAGTTTTGAAACCTTTTTCAAAACAATAGGGTTTCAACTATTAAAATTTCAAAACAACAAAATTTTTGAGGTCAAATTTAAACTATAAACCTAAAAGGGAAAATATGAAACATTTCATAACACAAGGATCAAATAACAAATAATCTAAATTAACATTTAATCACATAATTATCCATATTTGATTTATTTAATGATTTTTGCAAAACAATTTACCAATTTAATCAAAATAATTAATCAATTATCACATAAGGAAACTAATATTTTATTAATTGATAAATATCTTCAATTAGATCAAGAATATACACATATATATATATATATATATATATATATATATATATATATCTAAAAATCGGATTTATATTGATCTAATATGATAAGGCAAGTATCCTCAAGCAAAAACGGAAAGAAATCCCGGTTTTCCCTCATTCTGACCAGCTGACCCGTCGAGTCAGGCATGAACTCGTCGAGTCAGCATGAACTCGGCGAGTTCAGCAAGCAGAACCACAAAAAACGAATTTTTTCAACATACAAGGCAACAATACAATAGAAACCCATCTAGGCTCTGATACCACTGATGGGTTTTGGCCATAAGAACATCCTATGTGCTCATACAAACCCTAATGCTTGGATCTAGGTTTCTCTATTGTACATGCAAGTTATCCAAGACTATAAACCCTAGATCTAACATTAGGGTTTGTATGAGCACATAGGATGTTCTTATGGCCAAAACCCATCTGTGGTATCAGAGCCTAGATTGGTTTCTAACATTTCCAATCATTCTCATTTCAAAACTCCTAATCCTTTTTCATAAGTGAAAGAATATCGAATTCCTGCCACTCATGGAATATGTTAGATTCGAACATTTTATGCACTAATCCTTTAGTAATGTCACTGTACCATGGTCACAAAGACTATTGCCAATGATATTACAAAAACCTCTATCGGAGATTGTTCCAATACAATTCCTTAGATATGTTGTCTCTCACTCAAAGTACATTCCTTTGAACATCCTATTGCATAAAAGTTTCTAATCTAGTAATAGATTTTCAATATTCAATTCCCAATATAGACACGTTTCCATATTTTCCATATGACAAATCATTCTTAATAGAATCTTATCTATTCATAATAATGTTTATATGGTCCATCCAGTATGGAAACATTTCCATATTTTCCAACACTATACTTCCAACTACTCACAAGCGACCAATCCTAAACGAATCTTTGGTTTGTCCTTTCATAGTTGTTTAATTATCTTAGTCAAAACCTATTCTTGTCCTTTTTCCCTCTAAATGCACTAGACATTTGGAAAATTTTAGAATGGTCAAATATCATAGCCTATGCAATCGATAAGAACATCATGTGTGCTCTTACAAACCCTAATGCTTGGATCTAGGTTTCTCTATTGTACATGCAAGTTATCGAAGACTATAAACCCTAGATCTAGCATATGATAATCAATATAACATATAATTAGGATTTAGATCGTACCTTGATTGTTATGTAGCAATAACAATCTTAAATCCTTCTTGTATTGACTTTAGAAAGCTTAGAGTCAGAAATATCACTCCTCTAATGGTTCACAAACACCAAGAGCAAGAGGATGAGGAGGAGAGAGGAAGGAGGCTGCGCTAAAACATGTGAAACCCTAGAAGAAGTCTTAGCCACGTTTTTGGGTCATAAGGGATGTATATAGTTAGGCTATTAGGGTTATCTAACAAGGAAACCCTAATTTGGATGCTTAAGCCCTAAGCAACCCATGGATCCCTTTCCTTAAGGCCTTGGACGATTTCTTATGGGCTTCCCCATAGAATTCGTCCACTCCTTAATATAAGGTAATCCATAGCCCAAATTGCAATTAGCATATAATTACAATTCCAGTGCCTTAAGTTTAATTAATCTCTTTTAGTCACAAAACTAATTACCAATTAATTATTGACTAATATTAATTAAACAATATGATTTCTCCTTTAATATATTATTCTCATAATATATTAATAAATCATATTTAATCCTTTCTCTCCATAATTCATCCTATCAAGTTGCTTTGGTGAAGGCAACCCAAAAGGACCATGCACCATCGGGTCAAGTACATACCAAAATAGTTATGGACTTAGACACTAACCCAACAGTCTCCCACTTGGATAAGTCTAATAACTATTATGCGTATGACTTCTGATACTGATCTGCAATTGTAGCTTTCCAAAGCCGATGTCAACTTTGATCCTATCAGATATGCGTGTCCTTAAGATAAGGGATCATATATTCCTCCATTCTAGATATCGTATAAGACATGATTTCAAATCATTCTCTTTGTACTATTTCTCGACTTCCAATTTATGATGACTGACTAATTGAACAAATCAAATTATCCCTATCCCGGCCGAGCATTTACGTTTGTCATCACTAAATCATCGAGGGGCCGAAAGATATCGCTTTTATCCTACTTTAGATAAAAGGAACGGATAACCTTTGATACAATGCTTTCTTGCACTTACTCACCAAATCACCCAAAACAATATGTTTTATAACAC
Source organism: Lactuca serriola (assembly GCF_051521515.1). Taxonomy (NCBI): domain Eukaryota; kingdom Viridiplantae; phylum Streptophyta; class Magnoliopsida; order Asterales; family Asteraceae; genus Lactuca; species Lactuca serriola. The sequence continues at coordinate 251,716,446 of NC_136410.1, read as the reverse complement.
CAAGTTACTAGTGCGTTAACATATTATCAATGTGCAACCGATTTGCAAGATACAACTCACACATCTCGGTTTCACGAATATAAGATGTTATCATCTCACCAATCACTTGTGATACAATTCATGGAGTGATCCAAGTGAGCATGGGTTTAATCCAATGCTCAAATCGTATTCATAAGCACTCATGAACGTTGCAGCAAACATTTGCTCATGTCTAATGCTCTTTAGACAATCCACACACCAATTCACGACAGTCTTCATTCATACCTACTTCCAACATATGAACGACTGTGGCCCGTTCAAATAATTTGACTGTTCTTAACCAATTAAATTATTCAGGAAGTCAAAACATGCAAAGTGAAACACAATAATAATACTAATCCCATATGGCCTCAAACCTTTGAGCATAAATAAAAGACCTTTTATTTATCACCATATCGATTACTCGTTATTTGTTGTTTCGGGTAATCAACTTCTTACTTGAATTACAACACTTGTCCCATGCTCTTAGAATGCACACAATGTTTACCTATGGTTCTTACTTTGTGAAATAGTTCAAATTGAACACATTTCCAATCATTCTCATTTAACAACTCCAAATCCTTTTTCATAAGTGAAAGAATGTCGAATTCCTGCCACTTATGGAATATGTTAGATTCTAACATTTTATGCAATGATCCTTTCGTAATGTCACTGCACCAAGGTCACAAAGACTATTGCCAATGATATTACAAAAACCTCTATCGGAGATTGTTACAATACAATTCCTTTGATATGATGTCTCTCACTCAAAGTACATTCCTTTGAACATCCTATTGCATAAAAGTTTCTAATCTAGTCATAGATTTTCAATATTCAATTCCCAATATGGACACGTTTCCATATTTTCCATATGACAACTCATTCTTAATAGAATCCTATATATTCATAATAATGTTGATATGGTCCACCCAATATGGAAACAAATCCATATTTTCCAATAATATACTTCTAACTACTCACAAGCGACCAATCCTAAACAAATATTTGGATTGTCCTTTGATAGTTGTTTGATTATCTTCGTCAAAACCGATTCTTGTCCTTTTTCCCTCTAAATGCGCTAGACATTTGGAAAATTTTAGAATGGTCAAATATCATAGCCTATGCAATCGATCCTATACCCAAAGTGTATGGGACACAATGCATAATGTCTTACATAAAGATTTGATACTTTATCAATCTTCTGCCATAATATTTTATGTGCTACGTTCTCAAAATTCGAACTATGAAGAGGAATGCCGTAATCATAATCGAAATTCGAGAACACACTACAGATCCTTGACTAAATTTATTAACATTCCACAACCTAAGCCTTTAGATTTGAAATGAAGCATAATATTCTCTCCCTTAATTCTAGCAAAACAACTATTCAACTTTGCAAAGTATGACTCTTGTTTTTTATAATTAATATTGCTAAATTGCAATACTTTCCTTAATAATCATACAATCATAACATTTATGCTCCCACTATCATGATGATTATTATAAACATAACACTTATGCTCCCACTAGCTTTGACATGTATTCAGAAACAGCTTAACTTTTAGAAAAACAATGCTTATTGAATTTCTTAAGTTCATGTTTCTAATACTTAGTGCTTTGATAATCTTTTATCAAGGCTTCTTGAACTTATACACCTTTGCTTTAGATAGTTTATATGTGCGTCTAAACAATTTCCAAACCTCACAATTCAAATTATGGAAAGGGATACCGTAACCATAATCGAGTTCGAGAATGCAATTTTAAAATCACTATCTTCTTAAAATCTTTCTTAGTGAAAGTATTTCCTCAGAATCATTTTCATGAAGGAGGAAATCTTATGACACTTAGATTTAAACGGCGTATGTGTTCCTATGCATGTGAGTTTGTCAAAACCAAAGTTTACGACAAATTCAAACTTATATGGACCGAACTTACTTAATCTTGATTTCTTGCCTTATGGTAGTACTGCTGCCCACCATGTCTTCCAAGTAGTTAAGCACCTCACCTTTTCCTATCAATATACTTTTCATTGATCAAGGTCCTTGCCTTTTATACATTCAAATGAGAACTCATAGGACTCACATGCATAATTAACTCAATTGGAACAACATAGAAACAAAATAATGTCAACACGATAGGTTGTAAACCTCAACTCGTGTGCTAGTGATGATCGATAAGGTTTATTTGATTTGTTCTTGAAACCTTTCAAGACCATTAAGACTCCCACTGACTACTTGACATATAAGATTCTTTTGTCAATAAACATTTCTTGACAACCAAATATTCAAGAGTTAGTGTAGCTTTTATCAAAACATTTCATAAATTGGTCCTTGTTGGTCTTTGTCTTATCCAAGACATCACAACTTACCAATTTCAAATGTGCAAGAATAAGAAAACCTTTTTCCATATTCTACATTTGATGAATGTTATAAAACTTCTTAATACTTGTCACTCGTTATCACAAGCTTAACTTTAAGACTTGTTATTGGAACGAATTATGATTGACTTCTTGATTTAACCATTTCTTCAATCCTTTATTCCTCTTCTTAAACATACAATTGTACTAAGACTCATTTAGAGGATCAATTGAGATATAGTTCTTAATCATTAAGACCTACCATAAAGCATAAAAGCTACTCTCCCTTCTTCTTAGAATGGAGAAACTTTTATCTTTCTGCCTACATGATTCTTCTTATTCGTTTTGCTATTGATTTAAACCTTTTTAATCAATTCCGAAATACACTTAATCTTATAAGTATAATCATATTTACTAAACTTTTAGTAAACCATGACGAATATATTGTTACTCTTATGGTGGACTTGATCAACACACAACTTTGTGTTATTCAATCTCCTACTCCTTCACTTGACACTTTGTCAATGAATTAGTCTAATTTCCAAATATGAAATATCTCATTTATCGTGCAACCAAGTTGCATGATTCCAAGTTTCTGTCCAATTGAAACTTGGGCGATGAGAAACTCTCCCTATTTGGTAAATTCTTGACTTTCCATAAACATCATAAACAAGAATCATATCCACTTGTTGTAGAAATATGCAAACATCAATTTTCATAACGATTTCATTGCAAGGAAATAAACAAATAAATAAATAAGTCAAACCAAAATTTATTTTATTTATAAAAGCAGCCGAAAACATTTGTCCTTACAATGCAAAATCCATTGAAAACTATGTATTCAAATATTTCTAACAATCCTATCATAACTATCTAAGCTCAAAATCTAATCTTCAAGCCCATGCGATCAAGATCCATTTCTTGTGATTAGATTCATCTCGCTCTTTCACCAAGCTTCCTTTCTTTTCACCGATCTTGCAAAACATTCAAATGTAATCATATCACATCATGTATTAAGAATCAATGAATAGGAACATAATGAAGTTAGATAGTGCACTTTTCTTGAAGCACAGCCATACTCTTTGACTCTCCCATCTTTGGACTCTTCACGCTCTTTGGGCAGACTTGTATCCAACGCCCTTTCTTTTGGCAGCAAACGCAGGTCGGTTCTCCTAGAACGTCCTCGGAAGCATGGTCGGTTGACTTTCCCAACAAATATGCTCCACTGCTTCGCCAAATCATTTCTGATTCAGCAGCAATGAGCATGTAAGTTAGGTCAAAGAAACATAGTGTGTTCTTAAAATTTCGATTACGATTACGGCATTCCTCTTCACAATTCGAATTTTGAGAACATAGAGTTTAGTACATACCAAAATAGTTATGCACTGATGGGTTTTGGTCATAAAAACATCCTATGTGCTCATACAAACCCTAATGCTTGGATCTAGGTTTCTCTATTGTACATGCAAGTTATCCAAGACTATAAACCCTAAATCTAACATATGATAATCAAGATAACATATAAATAAGGGTTTAGATCATACCTTGATTGTTATATAGCAATAACAATCCCAATTCCTCCTTGTATTGACTTTAGAAAGCTTAGAGTCACAAATGTCACTCTAATGGTTCACAAACACCAAGAGCAAGAGGATGAAAAGGAGAGAGGATGGAGGCTTCCCAAAAACGTGTGAAACCCTAGAAGGATGCTTAGCCACGTTTTTGGGTCATAAGGGATGTATATATAGTTAGGCTATTAGGGTTATCTAACAAGGAAACCCTAATTTGGATGCTTAAGCCCTAAGCAACCCATGGACCCCTTTCCTTAAGGCCTTGCACGATTTCCCTATGGGTTTCCCCATAGAATTTGTCCACTCCTTAATACAAGGCAATCCATGGCCCAATTGCAATTATCTTATAATTACAATTCCAGTCCCTTAAGATTAAATAATCTCTTTTAGTCACAAAACTAATTACCAATTAATTATTGACTAATATTAATTAAACAATATGATTTCTTCTTTAATATATTATTCTCATAATATATTAATAAATCATATTTAATCCTTTCTCTCCATAATTCATCCTATCAAGTTGCTTTGGTGAAGGCAACCCAAAAGGACCATGCACCATCGGGTCAAGTACATACCAAAATAGTTATGGACCTAACTATTTTGGTATGTACTAAAGTATATGTTCTGATGGGTTTTGGCCATAAGAACATCCTATGTGCCCATACAAACCCTAATGCTTGGATCTAGTTTTCTCTATTTTACATGCAAGTTATCCAAGACTATAAACCCTACATCTAGCATATGATAATCAATATAACATATAATTAGGATTTAGATCATACCTTGATTGTTATGTAGCAATAACAATCTTAAATCCTTCTTGTATTGACTTTAGAAAGCTTAGAGTCACAAATGTCACTCCTCTAATGGTTCACAAACACCAAGAGCATGAGGATGAGGAGGAGAGAGGAAGGAGGCTACCCTAAAACGCATGAAACCCTAGAAGAAGTCTTAGCCACGTTTTTGGGTCATAAGGGATGTATATATAGTTAGGCTATTAGGGTTATCTAACAAGGAAACCCTAATTTGGATGCTTAAGCCCTAAGCAACCCATGGATCCCTTTCCTTAAGGCCTTGGACGATTTCTTATGGCCTTCCCCATAGAATTCGTCCACTCCTTAATATAAGGCAATCCATAGCCCAAATTGCCATTAGCATATAATTACAATTCCAGTCCCTTAAGTTTAATTAATCTCTTTTAGTCACAAAACTAATTACCAATTAATTATTGACTAATATTAATTAAACAATATGATTTCTCCTTTAATATATTATTCTCATAATATATTAATAAATCATATTTAATCCTTTCTCTCCATAATTCATCCTATCAAGTTGCTTTGGTGAAGGCAACCCAAAAGGACCATGCACCATCGTGTCAAGTACATACCAAAATAGTTATGGACTTAGTCACTAACCCAACAGTCTCCCACTTAGATAAGTCTAATAACTATTATGCGTATGACTTCTGATCCTGATCTGCAATCGTAGCTTTCCAAAGCCGATGTCAACTTTGATCCTATCAGATATGCGTGTCCTTAAGATAAGGGATCATATATTCCTCCATTCTAGATATCGTATAAGACATGATTTCAAATCATTCTCTTTGTACTATTTCTCGACTTCCGATTTATGACGACTGACTAATTGAACAAATCAAATTATCCCTATCCCGGCCGAGCATTTACGTTTGTCATCACTAAATCATCGAGGGGCCGAAAGATATCGCTTTTATCCTACTTTGGATAAAAGGAACGGATAACCTTTGATACAATGCTTGCTTGCACTTACTCACCAAATCACCCAAAACAATATGTTTTATAACACCAAGTTACTAGTGCGTTAACATATTATCAATGTGCAACCGATTTGCAAGATACAACTCACACATCTCGGTTTCACGAATATAAGATGTTATCATCTCACCAATCACTTGTGATACAATTCATGGAGTGATCCAAGTGAGCATGGGTTTAATCCAATGCTCAAATCGTATTCATAAGCACTCATGAACGTTGCAGCAAACATTTGCTCATGTCTAATGCTCTTTAGACAATCCACACACCAATTCACGACAGTCTTCATTCATACCTACTTCCAACATATGAACGACTGTGGCCCGTTCGAATAATTTGACTGTTCTTAACCAATTAAATTATTCAGGAAGTCAAAACATGCAAAGTGAAACACAATAATAATACTAATCCCATATGGCCTCAAACCTTTGAGCATAAATAAAAGACCTTTTATTTATCACCATATCGATTACTCGTTATTTGTTGTTTCGGGTAATCAACTTCTTACTTGAATTACAACACTTGTCCCATGCTCTTAGAATGCACACAATGTTTACCTATGGTTCTTACTTTGTGAAATAGTTCAAATTGAACACATTACCAATCATTCTCATTTAACAACTCCAAATCCTTTTTCATAAGTGAAAGAATGTCGAATTCCTGCCACTTATGGAATATGTTAGATTCTAACATTTTATGCAATGATCCTTTCGTAATGTCACTGCACCAAGGTCACAAAGACTATTGCCAATGATATTACAAAAACCTCTATCGGAGATTGTTACAATACAATTCCTTTGATATGATGTCTCTCACTCAAAGTACATTCCTTTGAACATCCTATTGCATAAAAGTTTCTAATCTAGTCATAGATTTTCAATATTCAATTCCCAATATGGACACGTTTCCATATTTTCCATATGACAACTCATTCTTAATAGAATCCTATATATTCATAATAATGTTGATATGGTCCATCCAATATGGAAACAAATCCATATTTTCCAATAATATACTTCTAACTACTCACAAGCGACCAATCCTAAACAAATATTTGGATTGTCCTTTGATAGTTGTTTGATTATCTTCGTCAAAACCGATTCTTGTCCTTTTTCCCTCTAAATGCGCTAGACATTTGGAAAATTTTAGAATGGTCAAATATCATAGCCTATGCAATCGATCCTATACCCAAAGTGTATGGGACACAATGCATAATGTCTTACATAAAGATTTGATACTTTATCAATCTTCTGCCATAATATTTTATGTGCTACGTTCTCAAAATTCGAACTATGAAGAGGAATGCCGTAATCATAATCGAAATTCGAGAACACACTACTGATCCTTGACTAAATTTATTAACATTCCACAACCTAAGCCTTTAGATTTGAAATGAAGCATAATATTCTCTCCCTTAATTCTAGCAAAACAACTATTCAACTTTGCAAAGTATGACTCTTGTTTTTTATAATTAATATTGCTAAATTGCAATACTTTCCTTAATAATAATACAATCATAACATTTATGCTCCCACTATCATGATGATTATTATAAACATAACACTTATGCTCCCACTAGCTTTGACATGTATTCAGAAACAGCTTAACTTTTAGAAAAACAATGCTTATTGAATTTCTTAAGTTCATGTTTCTAATACTTAGTGCTTTGATAATCTTTTATCAAGGCTTCTTGAACTTATACACCTTTGCTTTAGATAGTTTATATGTGCGTCTAAACAATTGCCAAACCTCACAATTCAAATTATGGAAAGGGATACCGTAACCATAATCGAGTTCGAGAATGCAATTTTAAAATCACTATCTTCTTAAAATCTTTCTTAGTGAAAGTATTTCCTCAGAATCATTTTCATGAAGGAGGAAATCTTATGACACTTAGATTTAAACGGCGTATGTGTTCCTATCCATGTGAGTTTGTCAAAACCAAAGTTTACGACAAATTCAAACTTATATGGACCGAACTTCCTTAATCTTGATTTCTTGCCTTATGGTAGTACTGCTGCCCACCATGTCTTCCAAGTAGTTAAGCACCTCACCTTTTCCTATCAATATACTTTTCATTGATCAAGGTCCTTGCCTTTTATACATTCAAATGAGAACTCATAGGACTCACATGCATAATTAACTCAATTGGAACAACATAGAAACAAAATAATGTCAACACGATAGGTTGTAAACCTCAACTCGTGTGCTAGTGATGATCGATAAGGTTTATTTGATTTGTTCTTGAAACCTTTCAAGACCATTAAGACTCCCACTGACTACTTGACATATAAGATTCTTTTGTCAATAAACATTTCTTGACAACCAAATATTCAAGAGTTAGTGTAGCTTTTATCAAAACATTTCATAAATTGGTCCTTGTTGGTCTTTGTCTTATCCAAGACATCACAACTTACCAATTTCAAATGTGCAAGAATAAGAAAACCTTTTTCCATATTCTACATTTGATGAATGTTATAAACCTTCTTAATACTTGTCACTCGTTATCACAATCTTAACTTTAAGACTTGTTATTGGAACTAATTATGATTGACTTCTTGATTTAACCATTTCTTCAATCCTTTATTCCTCTTCTTAAACATACAATTGTACTAAGACTCATTTAGAGGATCAATTGAGATATAGTTCTTAATCATTAAGACCTACCATAAAGCATAAAAGCTACTCTCCCTTCTTCTTAGAATGGAGAAACTTTTATCTTTCTGCCTACATGATTCTTCTTATTCGTTTTGCTATTGATTTAAACCTTTTTAATCAATTCCGAAATACACTTAATCTTATAAGTATAATCATATTTACTAAACTTTTAGTAAACCATGAAGAATATATTGTTACTCTTATGGTGGACTTGATCAACACACAACTTTGTGTTATTCAATCTCCTACTCCTTCACTTGACACTTTGTCAATGAATTAGTCTAATTTCCAAATATGAAATATCTCATTTATCGTGCAACCAAGTTGCATGATTCCAAGTTTCTGTCCAATTGAAACTTGGGCGATGAGAAACTCTCCCTATTTGGTAAATTCTCGACTTTCCATAAACATCATAAACAAGAATCATATCCACTTGTTGTAGAAATATGCAAACATCAATTTTCATAACGATTTCATTACAAGGAAATAAACAAATAAATAAATAAGTCAAACCAAAATTTATTTTATTTATAAAAGCAGCCGAAAACATTTGTCCTTACAATGCAAAATCCATTGAAAACTATGTATTCAAATATTTCTAACAATCCTATCATAACTATCTAAGCTCAAAATCTAATCTTCAAGCCCATGCGATCAAGATCCATTTCTTGTGATTAGATTCATCTCGCTCTTTCACCAAGCTTCCTTTCTTTTCACCGATCCTGCAAAACATTCAAATGTAAACATATCACATCATGTATTAAGAATCAATGAATAGGAACATAACGAAGTTAGATAGTGGATTTTTCCTGAAGCACAGCCATACTCTTTGACTCTCCCATCTTTGGACTCTTCACGCTCTTTGGGCAGACTTGTATCCAACGCCCTTTCTTTTGGCAGCAAACGCAGGTCGGTTCTCCTAGAACGTCCTCGGAAGCATGGTCGGTTGACTTTCCCAACAAATATGCTCCACTGCTTCGCCAAATCATTTCTGATTCAGCAGCAATGAGCATGTATGTTAGGTCATAAGAACATAGTGTGTTCTTAAAATACGCTCCACTACTTCGCCAAATCATTTCTGATTCAGCAGCAATGAGCATGTAAGTTAGGTCAAAGAAACATAGTGTGTTCTTAAAATTTCGATTATGATTACGGCATTCCTCTTCACAATTCGAATTTTGAGAACATAGACTTTAGTACATACCAAAATAGTTATGCACTGATGGGTTTTGGTCATAAGAACATCCTATGTGCTCATACAAACCCTAATGCTTGGATCTAGGTTTCTCTATTGTACATGCAAGTTATCCAAGACTATAAACCCTAAATCTAACATATGATAATCAAGATAACATATAAATAAGGGTTTAGATCATACCTTGATTGTTATATAGCAATAACAATCCCAATTCCTCCTTGTATTGACTTTAGAAAGCTTAGAGTCACAAATGTCACTCTAATGGTTCACAAACACCAAGAGCAAGAGGATGAAAAGGAGAGAGGATGGAGGCTTCCCAAAAACGTGTGAAACCCTAGAAGGATGCTTAGCCACGTTTTTGGGTCATAAGGGATGTATATATAGATAGGCTATTAGGGTTATCTAACAAGGAAACCCTAATTTGGATGCTTAAGCCCTAAGCAACCCATGGACCCCTTTCCTTAAGGCCTTGGACGATTTCCTTATGGGTTTCCCCATAGAATTTGTCCACTCCTTAATACAAGGCAATCCATGGCCCAATTGCAATTATCTTATAATTACAATTCCAGTCCCTTAAGTTTAAATAATCTCTTTTAGTCACAAAACTAATTACCAATTAATTATTGACTAATATTAATTAAACAATATGATTTCTTCTTTAATATATTATTCTCATAATATATTAATAAATCATATTTAATCCTTTCTCTCCATAATTCATCCTATCAAGTTGCTTTGGTGAAGGCAACCCAAAAGGACCATGCACCATCGGGTCAAGTACATACCAAAATAGTTATGGACCTAACTATTTTGGTATGTACTAAAGTCTATGTTCTGATGGGTTTTGGCCATAAGAACATCCTATGTGCCCATACAAACCCTAATGCTTGGATCTAGTTTTCTCTATTTTACATGCAAGTTATCCAAGACTATAAACCCTAGATCTAGCATATGATCATCAATATAACATATAATTAGGGTTTAGATCATACCTTGATTGTTATGTAGCAATAACAATCTTAAATCCTTCTTGTATTGACTTTAGAAAGCTTAGAGTCACAAATGTCACTCCTTTAATGGTTCACAAACACCAAGAGCATGAGGATGAGGAGGAGAGAGGAAGGAGGCTACCCTAAAACGCATGAAACCCTAGAAGAAGTCTTAGCCACGTTTTCGGGTCATAAGGGATGTATATATAGTTAGGCTATTAGGGTTATCTAACAAGGAAACCCTAATTTGGATGCTTAAGCCCTAAGCAACCCATGGATCCCTTTCCTTAAGTCCTTGGACGATTTCTTATGGGCTTCCCGAAAGAATTCGTCCACTCCTTAATATAAGGCAATCCACAGCCCAAATTGCAATTATCTTATAATTACAATTCCAGTCCCTTAAGTTTAATTAATCTCTTTCAGTCACAAAACTAATTACCAATTAATTATTGACTAATATTAATTAAGCAATATGATTTCTCCTTTAATATATTATTCTCATAATATATTAATAAATCATATTTAATCCTTTCTCTCCATATTTCATCATATCAAGTTGCTTTGGTGAACGCAACCCAAAAGGACCATGCACCATCGGGTCAAGTACATACCAAAATAGTTATGGACTTAGACACTAATCCAACAGTCTGATGGGTTTTGGCCATAAGAACATCCTATGTGCTCATACAAACCCTAATACTTGGATCTAGGTTTCTCTATTGAACATGCAAGTTATCCAAGACTATAAACCCTAGATCTAGCATATGATAATCAATATAACATACAATTAGGGTTTAGATCATACCTTGATTGTTATGTAGCAATAACAATCTTAAATCCTTCTTGTATTGACTTTAGAAAGCTTAGAGTCGCAAATGTCACTCCTCTAATGGTTCACAAACACCAAGAGCAAGAGGATGAGGAGGAGAGAGGAAGGAGGCTGCCCTAAAACGTGTGAAACCCTAGAAGAAGTCTTAGCCACGTTTTCGGGTCATAAGGGATGTATATATAGTTAGGCTATTAGGGTTATCTAACAAGGAAACCCTAATTTGGATGCTTAAGCCCTAAGCAACCCATGGATCCCTTTCCTTAAGGCCTTTGACGATTTATTATGGGCTTGCCCATAGAATTCGTCCACTCCTTAATATAAGGCAATCCATAGCCTAAATTGCAATTATCTTATAATTACAATTCCAGTCCCTTAAGTTTAATTAATCTCTTTTAATCACAAAACTAATTACCAATTATTTATTGACTAATATTAATTAAACAATATGATTTCTCCTTTAATATATTATTCTCATAATATATTAATAAATCATATTTAATCCTTTCTCTCCATAATTCATCCTATCAAGTTGCTTTGGTGAAGGCAACCCAAAAGGACCATGCACCATCGGGTCAAGTACATACCAAAATAGTTATGGACTTAGACACTAATCCAACAGTTTTTGGGGCTTCAGGTTAAACATAATTCAGCCGGAATCCTGCTACATCAAGCCAAGTATGTGGAGGATATTCTTGAGAAGTTCGCGTTTCATGATGCTAAATCTGCGTCCACACTGATGGCTGAACGACCTCTTCTGACTCCAGATCCTGAAGGCGAATCCGTAGATCAAACTCTTTATCGATCGATGATCGGATCGCTAATGTATCTTACTGTAAGTCGACCTGACATTATGTTTGCAGTTTGTCAATGCGCACGCTATCAGGCTAATCCTAAACTTTCTCATCTTATTGTTGTCAAAAGAATTTTTCGGTATATCAAAGGAAGCCCTAAATTGGGTCTTTGGTATCCGACGAATTCTGAATTTGATCTTTATGCTTTTACTGACAGTAATTATGGAGGCTGTGAGCTTGACAGGAAATCAACCTCATGAGGATGTCAATTCCTAGGTGACAGATTAGTTTCGTGGCAATGCAAGAAGCAGCTGCTCTCAAGTTATCTGGATCCAACATCCTCATCTATTGTGATAATGAAGCGGCAATTCAAATTGCCAAAAACCCAGTCCGACACTCTAAAACCAAGCACATCGACATTAAAATTCATTTTATTAGAGACTGTTATGAACGATCACTAATCCGGCTAGAACAGGTCCACACTGATAATAATGTGGCGGACTTGTTCACAAAGCCATTTAACAAAGCTCGCTTCATGTGCTTGTAGGATTTCTGAAAATGATACGTTTTGAAGATTAAGTTTTTTTATTTTTTCCTTTTCTCAAATTTATGTTCATTTTCAATTTTTTTAAGAACTTTCATCTATCGTTATTTTTTTTCTTTCTTTTGGTTTCTTGTTTTTAGGATAAATTAAATTTGCGCATTGTGTTTTTATTTTATTTTTATTCTCACTCATGCACAAATTTAGGGGGAGAAATATAAAAATCCAAAAACGACAAAAATCAAAAAATCCAAAAACAACAAAAAAAATCAGAAAATCCAAAAACAATAAAAAAAAAACAGAAAATAAAAAATTTATTATTGTTGACAGTTTTGCTTGTAGGTATTGTGATGGGAAATGAAATCAGCAACTGATAACGGGCAATCTGAATCACTGTAACGTACCTAAGTCGAATCGTCTACGCTCTAGACTCGATGTGTTGGTAGGCACGAAAGATTTTAAATGGACTTTACTAGGAAGAGTTGAACCTAATGAATTTAAGGACTTGACAAACTTTGACCTAGTTATATCCGTTTAACCTGATGTCACGATGCTCGGATAGGTTGAGCAGGGAGATACACATGGGAATCTATCGGTCACATTAAATGTATCTAGAACTGTGGATTCACGTTTCCTCGATGTGCGGATTCTGTCTTTAATTCTGGTTGGATGGGGCGACTAGTAAATTCCGATAAATTGGGTCTGTAGAATATCATTTTCTTTTTTTCCTACTGTTAGTCATATGCTGCACCCTTTGCGTGATTGGAAGAGATCCGACCTATATTACAACATATGGAACTCTATTTCTCTGCATGTGATATCTATGAAATTCCTCTTATCTGTTAGCCATATGATGTCTCCTTTGCATGACCTCAAATCCGACCTGGTACACAGCATATGCAACTTTCTACTTCTCAACCCTCTAAAGTAATAAGTTATTGAATTCTGAATCTATCTTCTCTCTGAATGGTTGTCTGCTCACTCGGTGTAAGGAGTACTCTGGAAGTTCTTGATGGCTGGGGCATATCAGGAAGTGGGAAGCACGTTCTGGTACACTTAAAATTGAACACATACAGGTTGTCTGTAGATCTCACTGCTCGATTTAGGTGGAAAACAATATCCCTGGTTGTAGTCTGTTAAATGGTCATAAGGTAAATTTATTTAAGATTTAGGACCTATCATGACAACAGAAATTTACAACTAGGTATATTATGTCATTGGTAAATTTTCCAAAAACTGTCACAAATTTTTCGTGTTTAAGTGGACCACAATATTGGCAATCGATCAGACGAAGATGTGAATATAAGGGTACCGACAAGTGGAATAAGGTTGTCCAACAACTTTGATCCCAACATCACAAAATGAGTTATAGTGGTTTAGTTTTGGTTTATCAAATTATTTTAATTTGAATTTTATTTTCACTTTTATGTTATTTTTATTTTTATTTTTATTTTTACTTTTATTTTTATTGTTTTTACTATCTCAGTTTTTACTTCATTTTACTTTTTCCACAATTAAATTTTTAGTTTTTATTTTTGTTAGTTTTATTTTATTTTTATTTTTTTTGAAATTATTTCTAAATAATCCTCAATGTTTTTTTTTTAAATTTTAATTGTGTTGGAATTTGCCAAATACTGGGTAGTTATCAGGTAAAAGGGTAATTGTGGGTAAATGGTAAATAAAGAGTTCACTGCCGGAATCTCCTCATTCACAGGATTTCGGCCGCAAACCCCACCCAAATTCTCTCAACCTTCAAAAAAAATTTCTTTTGATTTTTGAAAAACCGCTTCAACCATCACGTAGGTAATAAGTTCTAGATCACATATATGTATTTTATTACAACTTTCACCGTGTAAATTGATCGGAAATTGAGAAAACAACTCCGACGGAGCTTACGGCCGTAAGCTTGGGCCGTAAACTCCGTCTTGGCCTTAAATCGTTGTTATTCTGTTGCGATTCTTCATACGAACTCCGTTTTCGACGTTCTTTATATCTATGCGAAAGTGACACTACGCTCTACAACTTTCGTTTAGACTTCGTCGGCTAATTTTAACTTTATTTTTATTATTTATTTTTAAGAGGCCGGGACAGAAAAACTTTGTTATACATTCATAACTTCTTCGTTTGACGTCCGTTCTCGCCTAACTTTTTATCGCTTCGATACCAACAACGAGACCTTTGATCCTCGTTTAGATTGTTTCGACTAAAAACCGTTCGATCTCAAATCGAGTATTTCAGGCTACAAATCGCTAATCTGAAACTTCGATAAATCATAACTTCCTCATACGAAGTCAGATTTGGGCGTTCTATATATATTCGGAAACCTCGTTTCAACTACTACAACATTAACCAAAGATATCAAGTTTATTTTACACTTAAATTTTGATGCTTATTTTTATTCTTAATTAATCAAACCACATAATTAAGCAATTAAGCACAAAACACATAATACTCAAATAATACACTCCTATTATTTCAAAATGGGTTACAAAGGTTAACCTAGACTATTACATTGCTAAAAACGGCAAGCCCGGAAACACAGGCGTTACAATTCTCTCCACCTTAGAATGATTCCGTCCCCGGAATCACACATCAACAAAAAAATGCGGGTAGTGACTCAACATGTCACTCTCCATCTCCCAGGTGAGATTCGGCCCATTCGTGTGTTTCCATCGGACAAGCACTAACCCAACCATTTTGCGTCGCAACTTTTTAGTCTTCCGGTCAACAATTGCCTCTGTTTCTTCAATCAACCTTTTGTTCTCATCAATTCTCAATTCAGAAATTGGAATTATGTCGGGAACTTCTCCCGTGAACTTCGTCAAATAACACACATGAAAAGTGTTGTGAATTCCATTCAGTTCTTCGGGCAATTCGAGCTTGTAAGCTTGGTTCCCAATCCTCTGAAGAACTTTAAACGGTCCAATAAACCTTGGACTCAACTTTCCCCTTTTACCAAATCTTATAAGTCCCTTCCACGGCGAGACTTTAAGCAAAACCGAATCTCCAATTTCAAAAGTCATCAGTCTTCGCTTCTTGTCAGCATAGCTCTTTTGACGATCCTGAGCTGCTAACATTCTTTCCCTAATTATTTTCAACTTTTCACCAATTTGATGAATCATCTCCGGTCCCATAAACTGCTTTTCCCCAGCCTCAAGCCAACAAGACGGCGTACGAAACTTATGTCCATACAAAGCTTGATAAGGTGCCATCTTAATGCTCGAGTGAAAACTATTATTGTAGGAAAATTCTACCAATGGTAAATGTTCATCCCAATTACCTAGGAATTCGAAGGTACATGCTCTCAGCATATCTTCAAGTGTTTGTATTGTTCTTTCACTCTGGCCATCAGTCTGCGGATGGTAAGCTGTACTTAAACACAACTTGGTACCCAATTCCTCTTGTAGACTTTTCCAAAACCTCGAGGTGAAACGGCTATCACGATCCGACACAATCGTTAACGGAACACCGTGAAGCCTCACAATTTCCTTCACGTAAGAATTCGCAAGCTTCTCCATAGACCATTTCTCCTTGGCTGCTATGAAATGCGCACTCTTAATGAATCGATCAACAACCACCCAAATCATGTCGTGACCACTTTTTGTTCTGGGCAGTTTAGTGACAAAATCCATAGCAATGTCTTCCCACTTACCCATAGGCACAGGAAATGGTTCTAAACTCCCGTACAGTTTTTGATGTTGTGTCTTGACTCTCGCACAAGTCACACACTCGGCCACATACTTTGCAACATCAAGCTTCATCGTTGGCCACCAGTAGTAGGATTTTAGGCCCCTATACATTTTAGTGCTACCGGGATGAATCGAGTACATGGTCTTGTGAGCTTCTTCCATCAGAAGATCCCTGACTCCTCCTGACTTAGGTACCCAAATACGATCTTGGAATACCTTCAGTCCATGACTGTTTACACCGAACACCAACGTTTTGCCCAAACGTTCCTCCTTTCAGTCATTCTTTTTAGAAGCTTCGCTTTGAGCTTTCTTTATACTTTCCACAATGGTCGAGACAACTTGAATTCTCAACGCTCTTGGCCTTTTCCTTTCAGGATTGACCTTCCAACTGAGAGCATCAGCAACAACATTAGCTTTACCGGGATGGTAAAGTATCTCACAGTCGTAGTCCTTGAGTAACTCTAGCCAGCGTCGTTGCCGCATATTCAATTCTTTCTGATTAAAGAGATATTGGGGACTCTTATGATCAGTAAAAAGTTTGCACTTCGTGCCATAGAGGTAATGCCTCCATATTTTCAGAGCGAAAACTACCGCTGCTAACTCCAAATCATGAGTCGGGTAATTCTTTTCATGCTCTTTCAGCTGTCGAGACGCATATGCTATCACCTTTTCTCTTTGGGTTAAAACACAACCCAATCCAACCCCAGAAGCATCGCTATAAACAGCGAAGTCTTCAACTCCATCGGGTAAAGAAAGTATTGGTGCCTCGCATAGCTTCTTCTTTAGCTTCTCGAATGCTTCTTTATGCTTATCACTCCAAGCATAAGTAGCTCCTTTGTGGGTCAAAGTTGTTAATGGAGTAGCAATCGAAGAAAAGCCTTGGATAAACCTTCGGTAATATCCGGCTAATCCTAAAAATCTTCGAACCTCCGTGGGACTTTCGGTTGTTCCCACTTCATCACAGCTTCAATCTTTGCTGGATCAACCATTATCCCTTCTTGGTTGACCACGTGACCCAAGAATTGGACTTCACGAATCCAAAAATCACACTTAGAGAACTTTGCATACAGCTTCTCCTTCTTCAAGACTTCTAGCACTTCTCGCAAGTGTCTGCCATACTCCTCCTGGCTTTTCGAGTAAATCAGAATGTCGTCTATGAACACTATCACGGATTTATTAAGGAACGGATTACAAAACCTATTCATTAAATCCATGAATGCTGTCGGAGCAATGGTTAGTCCAAACGACATAACCAAGAACTCGTAGTGTCCATATCTAGTTTTGAATGCGGTCTTCTTGATATCTTGCTCTCTTACTTCTAGCTGATGATATCCTGACCTTAGATCGATCTTCGAGAAATAGCTCGAACCTTGCAATTGATCAAATAGGTCATCAATCCTCGGCAACAGATATCTATTCTTTACCGTTGCCTTGTTCAGCTCTTTGTAATCGATGCACATTCTCATACTTCCATCTTTCTTCTTCAGAAAAAACACCGGAGCTCCCTAGGGCGATGAACTAGGTCTAATGAAACCTTTGTCCAATAACTCCTGAAGTTGCATCATAAGCTCCTTCATCTCCGTCGGTGCTAATCGGTAAGGTGGTTTTGCTACTGGCGTGGTCGCTAGTAGCAAGTCTATTCTGAACTCCACTTGTCTATCAGGTGGTAATACAGAAAGATCTTCGGGAAATACTTCCGGATAATCACACACCACTGGAATACTCTGCATCATCTTCTTTTCCTTCTTAGCATCGATCACGAATGCTAAATATGATGTACATCCCTTGGTCAAACACTTTCTAGCTTTTATTAGGGAAATGATTCCAAAATTCACTCTGCGTTTGTCCCCATACACCATAAACGAATCCTTCCCAGGCGGGTTTACTTTAACTATCTTCTTCTTGCACAAAATTCCGACATCATTGGCGCTAAGCCACTCCATTCCCAAAACGATGTCGAAACCATTAAGTTCGATAGGTAATAATTCCTCGTGAAACTTATTCCCATTAATTTCGATTAAGATGTTTTTCATACGATGGCTAACAGGTACAAAATTGCCACTAGCAACTTCGGCTAATAAAGCATTATCTAGTCTATCAACAGGCAAAGCTAGTTTTCTACCAAACTGGTGCGAAATAAAGGAGTAGTTGGCTCCAGAATCAAACAAAATTTGAGCAGGTAATTTGTTTACGAGAAAGGTACCTGAAGCGACATCAGCTTCATCTTTCGTGGCCTCAAGTATCATCTGGATGGCTCTCGCCTTCGGCTTTGGTGGAATGTTGGGCTTTGCTGCCTCCTTCTTCTTCGGACAGTCTTTCAAAATATGCCACTCTTCATTACAACCAAAACACATCCTCTTGTTGTTCGGACACTCATTGGCAAAATGTCCAACCTTTCCACACTTGTAGCAGGTTACATCCTCGCTACATTTCCCAAAGTGCTTTTTCTGACACTTATCACACCACTTCGCTTCGCCTCCCTTTCCTCCAAACTTTTTCGAATCAGATTTCGAAAATTTGCTTTTCTTACCGGAACCAGATGTTCCCTCAAACTTTCTCTTCTCACCAGCCTCAACCTTGTCGGTGGTTCTCCCCTTAATCATGTTCTCAACAGACTTGGCAGCCCAGATAGCTGCCTCTAGAGTATGTGCCTGACGTACTGGCACCTCGTACTCCCATAGGAGTCCCTTCGCATACCGGTCCACCTTTGTCATCTCATCTGGCACGATGCGTAAAGCAAACTCCATCTTATCGGTGAAGTTATTGGTGTATTCATCAACTGACATGCTGCCTTTCGTTAACGTCAGAAACTTGTTCTCTAGTTCCAACAGATTCTGAGCCGAGCAGAACTTGCGCTTGAACTACACCAAGAACTCTGCCCATGTCAATTGCATTGGCTCATTAGGGCTTAAGGTCTTCCCTAGAGTGTTCCACCAATGAACGGCTCCACTTCGGAATTGACGCACTGCATAGATAGTCTGCAACTTGCCTCTGCAGCCACATGTCATGAAAGCTAACTCCATTTCGGAGATCCAATCCATAACTCCAATCGGATCCTCCTTTCCATTGAAGGTTGATGGTTTGCAAGTGAGAAAGTCCTTGTACTTGCATCCCATTCCATCGTTCCTTCCATCATGGTTGTTTTGCCTAACTATCGGTGGGTTGGCTTGACCAACAGACCCACTGAAGTTTCCACCTTCCGAGTGCCCTTCATTTAATTCAGGCTCCTCCACACGAATTGACAGTTCTTCACGATTTTGTTGAAGCAACTGTCTAGTTTCATCCATTTGACGATCCAACATCGTCTGAATCACCAGCCATGGTTATTGGCTCAGGTGCTGCTGCTACGACAGGTATTTGCTCAATCACTGGTGGTTGATTCCTGTTTTCATCAGCATTTCCAACTCCACTTCTTGTTCTCACCATTTTTGATCTATACACCGAATAAGGTGAAATTAGATCCTCAATCACGATAGATATTCAAATCATCCTTATCACTCTGAAACGTTTACATGCTAGTTCTAATATCGTAGACGTACGCTTAGAATCCTACACACATAGGGTTTCTAGATCCGGTCGGCAACAAACCATAGATCCGAACAAATAATATCATATATGGCAACATATAACATTTAGCACATAAATCATTTTAGGCAACTTTCCTAAAATAAACTAGTGCTCATGTCTAAAACATAACAGACACACATCTCAAAATTCCACTTAGCATTCTAAGTTTAAGTCTAGAAATCCTACAGATTCCTAGTTCGCTTAAACTAATGCTCTGATACCAACTGTGACATCCCCAAAATCTCGGCCAAAAAAGACCGATTTTCATTTATGCTTTTAAATAATTTCAGAGTAAACCCTTTTGATTTGAAAGAGTTGCGGAATTTGTTCCCAAAAACAAAACATGATAAAACAATGTTTACCAAAGCATTTCATAAAAGAAATGTATTTTCATTATATAATCAAAACTCGGGGTGTCATGTTCCGATACAGACCAATAAGCATAAACGATAACATTACAAGTCATTCAACAAATATATACATATACAGACTTGTAAACAAAACAACTTGATGGTTCATCCATCTTATGCCCTTGCGCCACTTCCTGTAATACAAATAAAACTGAGTGGGTCAGGCTTGGGAGCCTGGTGAGCATATAGGGTTTTCAACCCACAATAAATAATTATATTTAATTTTCACCAACCAACAATAACCCAATTACCCATTCCCGTTATTCTCACTTTATGTCCCTAAAACAACTAACATAAGGGACCTAGTCTAAGAATATTTCATCGGGGCGACAACACATGCTTCGGGGGTTCCTCAGCAATATAAGTCAAATAAGGCAACCATGAGGGCGATGGAGTATAGCGAATGAACACCCAAGTTCATTAACACCTATAGGTGGCGAACCTGCTAATGTTTCCACAAGACTATCTAGAAAAGTCCGTGGTCGTCATGTAAACTCCGCTAGATGACTAAATCAAACAACAACGAGGCTTCTCATCTGTTTATTACACACCAACTATCTACCCATGTTCTACCCAACATATTAGTAGATAAAAATATACATTTTTATACATAGTTTAAAAACCTGTATAGCATGCTTTAATCAATACATATTCCACATAACAGATGAGGCACACACACACATAACACGTATTTCATAGAGAAATAATCAGATCTATAAGATAGAAGAAAGTGAATACACATTCACACATATAAACAACAATATACTTAATACACTCCAACCATACTTGTATTATTATCGTGTTTATGAAAGGTAGTATACACTCACTTGATCAGAAGATGATCGGACAGCACTACGACTTGCAGAAGTAGTAATCCTCAGCAGATCTGGAAGATCTTCACAAAAATCGAACTTCTCGCGGGCAGAGCTTCAGCTCGGGAACTGCACTTCGCGGGATCTTCGGGATCTCAGGACTTGCTTCGGGGCTCGAGAATAATACCGGGGCTTCGGGGTATTTCTGGCAAGCAAATCGATTCAAAACGGGAGAGAGAAGAGAGAAAATAGCAAAAGAACTCGGCTGCCCTCGCATCCTATTTATAGGAGGCTGGAGCCTCGGAGTACGCGGGGCGTACAGGTCCGAAATCGTTACTGCTTACGTATTCGAAGTGCTCGAGTGCGAGTCTCGACATTCCTCGGTGTACGCGGGGCGTAACTCGGATCAGATCGGTGACTCCTTCGAATAATCATCCGAATTAAAGATTAAATTTAAATACAAATTATTTAATAAACTTCGGAAATTCATATCTTCTTCATACGAACTCCGTTTTCGACGTTCCTTATATCCATGCAAAAGTGAGACTACGCTCTACAACTTTCATTTAGACTTCGTCGGCTAATTTTAAATTTATTTTTATTATTTATTTTTAATAGGCCAGGACAGAAAAACTTCGTTATAAATTCATAACTTCTTCGTTTGACGTCCGTTCTCGCCTAACTTTTTATCGCTTCGATACCAACAACGAGACCTTCGATCCTCGTTTAGATTGTTTCGACTAAAAACCGCTCGATCTCAAATCGAGTATTTCAGGCTACAAATCGCTAAGCCGAAACTTCGATAATTCATAACTTCCTCATACGAAGTCAGATTTGGGCGTTCTATATATATTCGGAAACCTCGTTTCAACTACTACAACATTAACCAAAGATATCAAGTTTATTTTACACTTCAATTTTGACGCTTATTTTTATTCTTAATTAATCAAACCACATAATTAAGGAATTAAGCACAAAACACATAATACTCAAATAATACACTTCTATTATTTCAAAATGGGTTACAAAGGTTAACCTAGACTATTACATTGCTAAAAATGGCAAGCCCGGAAACACAGGCGTTACAGTAATTCTTAGGCCGTAAACTTTGAGTTTACGGCCCAAGAACAAAAATTAAGTATTCACTGCTTTTCAAAGGTTTGAATCGGGTGGTTATGTCTCGACCGTAAACTATTTTTTTAAAAGGTTATTTTATTCCAAATAAATTTTGTTTTGATCATTTTTTTTAAAAAAATATTTTTTGGGTCAAAATAAAATTTAATTTTATATTGTAAATCATTTTTCTTATAGTTTATGGTTGAGTGCAGACAATGGAAAATTTGAAGTTTGCAGACATGCACAATCTCGCCATTGTGCTTGCAGATCCTCCGACTATTCACTCAGATATGCGCTCAATGATTCACCGATTGCGGGAATGTTGTTTGGAATCTGCCATGACTATCAATCCGGTTGTGTATCCGAACCTGATCCGAGAATTTTGGGCGACCGCTAGAACAAACATGGATGATGATGGTAACTTCACAGTGAAAGCTAAAGTTCAGGGACGGGAGATTGTAATAAATGAAGGTTTCATTCGAGAGGCGCTGCTCATTGATGATCAACCTAATTTCCCGACGGAAATTGGGATTGGAGATACTCAACGAATTCTTCGCAGAATGAGCTATGAAGGAACTTTACCGCCAATGTTGAAGAAGCTACTACACCCGTACTGGAGGTTCCTGGCACACGTGTTCGTCAGTTGCATCTCGGGCTGAGGGTCAGGAGCAGATGAGATTTCACAGCGCACAACTGGTGCACTCGTCTCTCTTGCTGCTAGTGTAAAATTAAATTTTTCTAAATTCATCTTGGATGAGTTTGTCATCAACATCAGAGCCTCCACCCGAGATACCTTTCTGTTGTATCCTCGCTTTATCCTGATGTTCATCAATATTCAGTTTCTTGATGTGAGGAAGGAAGGAGAGACTCTCGATATGAAGTCCTTGGGTCCCCACACGGTGGGACTCATCAAGTAAAATCGCAAAGGCGAAGTTATTTTTCAATGGTTGTATCCACTAGAGAAGTTCGGAAAGTTTACAGAGTTAGATGAACCCACAGAATCATATGGTCTTTCTGAGCAAACCTCATCTGAGCCGCCGTCTGCGGAAAAATCATCTCCAAATAACATTGTCATTGATATTTCAGAGGATGAGGGAACTGAAAAAGAATATACACCAACTCCTGATGCTCAAGTAGCTTCAGAACATGAAAAGGAGTTAGTTCATGTTCAAGATGATGCAGAAATGAATGTTGATATGGGAGAAAATGTTGTGGAAGACAGGAATGACTCTTTCAGTGATCTTGACCTCACAGGTTTTGATCATGATGACATTGTTGCTTCCTTAGCTAGCAGTGCGAATGTGGTGTCGCATGAGAACCTTGATACTATTTTCAACAATGTCGATGACGTTGTTCCATCAACAACTGAGACTAGGAAGTCAAGTGAAACTTTTGAACCTGAAACTCCAACATCAAGACAAATGGTGTCTGCTTCAATTCCTATGGAGATAGTTATAGGATGTTCCCCTCCTGTATCTGTTTCTCCTACAACTGAACCATTTGTGAGTGTTTTTAATCCACAGTCTGACCAACCTCAGTCTAAGAGACAAAGAAGAGATGTGAGACAATCCGAGCTGATAGCAAGTTTGATTAGCGGTCTTCCTACCCCTCCTGTTACTACTGCTACCACCAGACTTAAAACAACCAAGATGTTTCCAACAGGTTCAAGCTCAACGTTTAATGTCGGTGGTCCCTCTACACCACCCGGTTTTTCAATTCCAAGATATAATCGTGACGATGCATCCGAGAGGTTGGCATTGCACATGGCTGAAGAACAACTTCTAACGCCAAATCCTTGAGGAAAGGGTGTTTCCATTGAAGAAGGTGGTTCTAAGGGCGACAATCTAACCCTTTCTGGTTTGCAAAAGGAAATTTCAGTTCTAAGCCAAAAGAATATTGAGCTAGATATTCAAGTGACGGAACTTCGCGCTGAGAATGCTAAGCTTAGTATTCAAGTCTCTGAGTTGCAATCTGTCGAGTGCAAGTGGTTGAGCTTAAAAAGGATAAAAAGTTGAAGTCTAAGCAGATCTCTGACTTGCAAGATCATTTCAATATGCTAACTTCAAGCTATTTTGAACTGAAGAAGAAGCTTGAAGAAGACCTTGGAAACAAGTATCAAACATTTGTTGAAGAACAAAGGATCAATCTTCACATGCATGCTTTCTGATTTGTCTGTCGGTCAATCATCTGGTGTTGCTAATCGTGGTGATGATGAACCTCCTATGGCTCCACATGTGACAGAAACGATTCGTCGTGATCAAGAAGAAGAAGTAAAGAAAGGGCAACTGCTGTTCAAGAGGAATTCTAACCTAAATGCTTATCGGGATGAACCATTAATCACAATGACAGATCTTCAAGTGGTTCGGTTCCGAGATACTTTTGGGGACCGATCGGGAATTGCTTCTTAGGGATTCCATGATCCCCTTAAGATGTGGATTGTAATACGAAAGAGTGGTAATTCTGAGCTGTATAGAGATATCCATGCTTTTAGCTCATTTACAAGGATTGATTTGACAGAGTTATCTCGATCTCCATTCATCAATCTAATGAACAATCCACAAGTTACTCAATTTAATCATTTCCTTGGTGAACAAGTCAAAAAGGGGTTTCCGTCCATGCTGATTGTAGAATCTGTGATTTTTGAACATCCAGATGTTATGGAACACTCAACCGACAAGCCGTTGCAAATAGTAATGTGGTCCGCAACTAAACAAGTTAAACAATTTTCGGTGCTTCAAGCTTATCCAGATGGGTCTCTTAGTTCGTTGGAGTGTTGGGTTTTTTATGAAACCACCTCTGGTGCAGTCCTTAAGCTCAAAAATGGATGCATCAGACTCTATGATCGCAGATACCTGTTACAATTCCGGAAGTGGGATATTCATTATCTCAGCAACTTTCAAATCAAGGTTGTTGAAGATATCTATGAAGACAGTGCAAAAGTGTATACGACAATGGTTGCTGAAATTTTCAACAAGCGCATGTGGAACGGAGCCATGGGGCAAATGGATGTTATGATAGTTAACAAAGGATGACCTTGGGCTAGTCCAAACCAAGGGGGGGATTGAAGGTCTTAGAATAATGGTTTGGTCTAGCTTTTGCAGTTAATGATAGGGGTGTGTGTTTGTAATTAGCATTTGTTTTACTATTTGCGGTTGTAATAGAGTTTACGGTCGTAAACACCTTACAGCCGTAAACTCCTCACGGTCTCGTGTGTCTATATATATATATATATATATATATATATATATATATATATATATATATATATATATATATAGGGTTGTGTCAGACGTATTGTGTGTTTATGTCTTTTGTATTTGCGGTTCCACCAAGTTGTATCAGACGTTTAAAGCTATAAAACGTATGCATGCTTGGTTTGTTACATCTTTGCTTATTATTTCGTTTTGTGTGATTGTTGTTTGCTTTTGATCACTGGTAAGATCCGTTTTTGGACCTTACAGAGAAGAATGGACCAATATCATTCCAGCAACATTTACGAGGGTGGATTTTCACGCGCGCGAGTACCCGCATAGCTGCCCAGTTTTGGGCATTTTGGTCATCTGGCTCACCATTTACCTCGGGGGTTGGATCATGTCACACCCCCAAACCAAGGATGGCGGAAACGTCCGGGGGTGGAGGACTTCATGTACAGTATCACAACAACGAGTATAATAGTGCTCAAAGTAAATACAACCATCATAAATATAATTGAAAAAGTTACACCAAATTATATGTTTACATGTTTCAAAATCAATTACACTATGATGACAAAAACAATTGTTGACGGTTTAACGTCTCATCCTCAAAGCGCTGAAGTTTTCCTGTTTCACTGATTTCCTGAGGATACAAGTAGTTTGAAAAAGTGTCAACAATTAAGTTGGTGAGTTCATAAGAGTTTTGTTTGATGTAAAAACCGTTTTCCTTGCAAAATCGATAGAGTTTGAATTCCAGAAAATCCAATATTTTCTTAGTTAAGTGTGAATAGAATATACCTATATGATGTGTTAATGAACCCTAGGATGACTCATAGATTTCCCCTATAATCGTCCAGCGTATATAAGTTATGCATGATTTAACTTAGATAAAACGTTCAATGTAGTGGGTCTGCCCTAGGTCCACAACCCAATGAGGAACATGGGATAAGGCGGGCCCACCAATTCTAAGCCAATCGAGACTAAATTCATATACGACTCTAGCATATACGCTCAGTGCTTATAGTGAAGTCTAACAATTCTAGATGAAATATAATTTTAATATCATAATAACCATTTTATGTGAACCTGGTACTTTGTATCTGTACCCCTTTGTGTATAAAAAAAACCCGGTACTTTGTATCTGTACCCCTTTTGTATAAAAACCCGGTACTTTGTATCTGTGCCCCTTTTTGTATGAAAACTCGGTATTTTGTATCTGTACCCCTTTTTGTATAAAAATCGATACTTTGTATATGCACCCCTTTTGTATAAAAACCCGGTACTTTGTATCTGTACCCCTTTTTGTGTAAAAACCCCGGTACTTTGTATTTGTACCCCTTTTTGTATAAAAACCCCGGTACTTTGTATATGTACCCCTTTTTGTATAAAAACCTTTTGTAATGTAATTGATCATAAACTATAGCTATTATAGTTTATCAAAATGTTTGAAATGTATATGCATCCTAACTATATTTGTTATAGTTTAGTATGTTTATTTGTGTTGTTAAAATCCGTTCTATGTAAGTCAAATGTATAGTACAATATAGCTATGTTTATCTTGCTTTGTTTTGTACTAATGATTATGATGGAGGATTCTTACAATTCAGTGAGTGTTTTCTATTATATAATTATACCACTACAAGAAATACTTGTAATGTTGGAAGTCATCAAAGTTTTAACACTATGCTCAACATGTTACAAAGTGTTTTGAAAGTTATAAGCTGTTACTAACTCTTGACCTTTCTGCACTGTTTTAGAAAAATCATAGAAAAATCATACGAAGTCGAAAACTAGATCCGTAAATTCTGAGAGTTCCTAAAATGAGTCTAGTTTACTCATAATTTTTATCATGATTTTTGGAAGCCTTTAACTTGTATTAAAATGCTCATATTCATAGACTGGTCCGAATTTGTGTTTGAAAAGACAGGCTGTTTTGTAAAAATCACCATAAATTGTAGAAAAATCGTGTGGAGATGTGCAAGTAATCATTTTAAAGCTAAGAAGTGGATCTACTTTCACCTAAAACAGTTTTGAAAACGAAAATGTTTAAGTTGTCCAAAACAGTACGTGAATGGAGTCCAACTTTTTTGATGAAAGCTGGTAGAAAAGTTTAGTTATGTTCTTGGTGTTTTAACTTGTATTCCCCTTAAAAGCTTGAGAGAACATGAAAATGTAGGGGTATGAACTCACCTTGAGTGATTTCGGTAGATGGATGATGGGGATAAGAAGTGTGCAACTCAAGAACACTTGGGAGATGCTTGAAGATTTGAGGAGCTAACAACAAATATGACGATATTTGTGTAAGCAATCTATGATTTGAGTAGAAAGAAGTGAAATAATCATAAGAAGGATGAATTATACATACCAAGAGGAGAATAACGCTTGAAAATCAGCCTTAGAGTCTTGAAATAGAGAGAAAAAGTTTGAGAGAAAAGTTGTGTTATATTGTTGGTGAAATGAGAGCATGTGAAAGAAGATGAGGAGAGAGGATGAATGTCCAGCCCTCAAAACATGGGAATAACTTGTTAGAGAGGTAGAAAGTACAAGGAAGTGACAAGTTATGGTGGGGAGGAGTGTGGGTTAGGCATGGAGTGGGTATGGTGGTTGCTTGTGTCATAGAATAAAGGAAAGTCAACACTCCACCTCTTGTACTTCACCCACTCTTTTTGGATAAGGTTTTATCCTTAAAAGTGTGATTAATCATTAATTAAGGGTCCTTTATGTTAAAATAAAGTTTTGGGTGGAATCCCGTGTTAAAACAATTAAAAACGAAGCTAAAATGAAGCCGTAGTCGAAAACCGGAAAGAAAAAGGCTAACAGCGAGGCTTCTCGGAAGGGGGCCGAAGGTTCGGTCCCTTCTGATGTTGGGTCCGAAGTGAGGCGAGGCAGAAGGAAGCGAAAGGGGAGGCTCGGGTTCGGTTCACATGCAAGGTTCGGGTCCATGAGGACCTTCGGGTTCGGTCCGGGAAGTTTCGGCTCTTAGCAGGTTCGGTCCGAAGGGACCTTTCGGTTCGCAGGTTTCGGTCCCGGAAGTAAGAAGCGAAATAGATCGAATGAACAGTAGCTTCGGGTTCGGCTCAGGAGGGTTCGCTTCAGGAGGGTTCGGCTCAGGAGGGTTCAGTCCCTAAGAGGACTTTCGGGTCCTTAAGAGGGGTTTCGGGTCCTTAAGCGTATTTTACTCATTTTTACCCCGTTTCAACCCGTTTTTGACCCGGTTAAGGGCCGGAATGACCCGAATGACTTCAAAAAGTTACGGAAACTTTTGAGAGAGATTTGGGAGAGATTTCACATTCTTGGAGAGATTTCTCATACAAAGAGAGATTTGGGAAAGATTTCACATTCTTGGAGAGATTTCTCATACAAAGAGAGATTTGGGAGAGATTTCACATTCTTGGAGAGATTTCTCATATAGAGAGAGATTGGGGAGAGATTCTTGATAAAGAGAGATAGAGTGAAAACGACTGAGAGACGTTTCGTTTGTGACCTTTTTGAGTGTCCGGCTTCGCAATGCAAGGTCCGTAAACCCTGTTAAGCCTTGTTTAAGGATCTTACACACTCCCGATGAGTATGCAACATTGTTTTATCGGTTTGGCTCGTCACTTACCACAGTTTTAGGTTAAGGAGATCTAGATGTACGTACTTTTTGATTTATGATCTCTCATTAGAATAGCTAGTTGTTTAGAAATTACATAGCGTAAGCCCTAGTACACAAGGGTTAGTTGAGTTGACCGGTTTGACTTGTTGACTTTACTTGACCTTGAATTGACCAGAATTTGACGGTTGTCACATCATCCCCCCGTTAGAGGGAATTTCATCCCGAAATTTGCACTTTGAATCGGGATCCAAGAATTCGGAGGAAAGATTGGGGAAACTTTGCGCAGTACAAGAAATTGATTATGGTGAGAAATGACCCGCCCGATGACACATGTCGGCCTTGGAATTTCTTATTGTTTATGCCCTCAGTTTAATCCTTGGCATTACTACTATGCATGCTTTAATCGATGCTTGATTTAACATATAGGGAAATTTAGAATTTAAACGTCAATGTTAGAAACACGTACTAATATCTGCGGGCAGTTCCGGGGTGGTCTCTCCTTCCACCACCACTGGCATCTCTTGTTCTTGGGCAGTTCCTTTTAAAGTGTCCCGTTTCTCCACACTTGTAACAGGCTGGGCTTACTCCAAAGCCAGGGACCTGGTTGACGGGTCGTGCTGGTGCCTTACAGAAACGAACAGTGTGCCCCTATCTGTCGCAGTTTTTGCAATGCACCTTCCGACAAGCCCCAGTATGACGGAAGTTACACTTGTTGCATTTCGGAAGGGTCCTAGCGTATTGTTTAATGGGGGTTGGCATGGTGAGGGTTGTGGCAGCATGAACAACAAAAATTGGCGTGGTCGCCGTAGTGTCATGGCTGGCACGATGGTTAATGAGTTGTTGTGCCAACTCCTTGGCGCTGTCGAAGGTAGTTCGTCTTGAGGCCAGCACGCTACCTTGAATTTCGGGGGACAATCCCCAGAGGTACCGCTCCAACTTTTTGTCTTCCGGGGTGACCATAGCGGGACAAAGGAGTGCTAGATCATAGAACCGGTTGGTGTAAGCTGTAAGGTCGGAGCCTGCCATTCTGAGATTCCATAGCTCTTGCTCCAACTTTTGTACTTCGCCTCTTGAGCAATATTCCTTCAGCATCATCTTCTTTAAGTCCTCCTAACTTAACAAGTTAGCCACTGCAAGCGTAAGCGACTTAACTCTGCCGTTCCACCAAGTGAGAGCTCTTCCGATGAAGGTGAATGCCGCGTACTTGACTTTGCTCGCTTCGGGGCAAGCACAAATTTCGAAGATTGCTTCGGTTCTCTCGAACCATTGAATTAGTATGATGACGCTCCCACTTCCATCGAAAGAATCGGGTTTTCCATTTGTGAAGTCTTTGTAAGAACACTCCTTAGTACGCCCCATGTTGTCCCCCTGATTCGAGTTAGTATTCCCGGATCCGGAACCGCCGGAACCATTTGTGCCCATTTGCGACATTGCTGCCGCCACGGCTGCGGTTACTGCAGCCTGAAACATCACAGGATCAAACTCCGGAGGTGGTGGCGGAAGGGGTAGTGCTGAGTTTCCGGAAGGTCTTGGTCTTTTCCTTGGCGGCATGGTTCTTGAAGAGGCTCTTACATCACATCCGGAGCAGGAGAGTTTTGGCCGCCTAAAGGCCTAACCAAAAGTACCACAGTACAAGATAGTTTCATAGAGAATGCCACATAGGACATAGATAGGAAAAACGATTCCTTTTCTCTTTTTAACAGGGAAAGAAAGTAAGGCATCTACTACTGGCGGCAGTCATCCCTCTGGTGAAGCCTCAGTTCAGCTAGTTGCCGCTCCATATCCAGCATGTGCCTTTCGTACATCCTTTAGCATACTCGGAGTTCTATGACTTCGGTCGTGTTTTAGCCAGTGCTTGCAGCCGGGTTTCATGGTCTCTCTCAGATTTTTCACAAGTGCTCAAGGCGATTGGTGCAGATTGTATGCATTCTTGCGTTTGCATCGACCTCTGCGATATGATGGAGAGTTGTTCTGCCTTGAATCTCGTTTCGGGCAACTCTACGGACCAAGATTGGAAGAATTTTATCTGCTGAGCTTCCTTTGCTTATGTCGTAAAAGCTTCGGTCTCCATTAAATGGCATAGGTTGGTCTTGCTCTTCGCTCCATGTTTCCAAGCATTCTACCCAAGGAGGCGTCGGTCCTTGAAAAACCAGGCGAGGGTTAGGATTCGGAACAAGAGCCATCGGGGTAGGTTCTCCACTTCAGGGTCGGAGTCAGAATCATCGGCGAAGCCTTCAGCTTGGTGACCATCCACAGGGATTGTGTGACATCCCCATATTTCTCGGCCAGAAAAGACCGATTTAATTTATGCTTTTTAAAATAAAATCAGAGAAATCTTTTTATAAGATATTTCGGAATTGGTCCCCAAACAATATATGATAAAAGTTTTATCAAAATCCTTCATTAAGAAGGTATATATTTTCCATATATATATCAAAACCTCGGGATGTCATGTTCCGATACAGATCAAAAGCAAAAACAAGACATTATAAGCCTTTCAACAGTTATTTACAACTACTAGCCTATAATCCAAAAATCTCTCGTCATCCTCCGACTATGCTCGGGGTCCACTACCTGTAATCATAAAACTGAGTGGGTCAGGCTTGGGAGCCTGGTGAGCATATAGGGTTTTCAACCCACAATAATAATATACTTATTAAGTTCACCAATCAACAATAACCCTGATTACCCATTCCCGTTGTCCTCACTTTACGTCCCTAAACACCTATCACAAGGGACCTAGCCTAAGGATTATCATCGGGATGGACACTACTGCTAAGGGGTTTCCTCAGCCATACATGTCCTTAAGGCAACCATGAGGGGGATGAAGTACGCCAATGAACATTTAATTCATCAACACCTACAAGTTGCGAACCTGCTAGTGTTCCACTGGACTATCTAGAAAGTCTGTGGTCGTCATCTATACTTCGCTAGATGACTACAACAACAACACAACATCGACATCGAGGCCTCTCACCATTTTAACACACATCAACTATTTCATCTACCCATGTTCTACCCAACATATTTTGTAGATAAAAAGCATATACAGTTTAAAACTTGTATAAAACATCAATTCAACAGTCACCTCGAATAAACAATTAGCATATTTACACATAACACGTATTTCAAGGTAAATACTTCATATCTATGTGTAAATTGAAAGTAACTACACACTCACTTATTTTGGTGAAAATCGGGCAGCAATTCGTTTCCTAAAACGATCGTTTCTAATAAAACCGAGAGTTTTATTGAGAAACTGGGCTCTGCAAAAGTCGGGCTTCGAAACCGAAAAGATAAATTTTTCGGGCTGCTCGGGCACTTCGTGGGGTATTCCGGGCTTTACAATTGATACCGGGGCTTTGCGGGATGTTAAGATGAAGAAAATATGGAGAGAGGGGCTAAAAATGGCTAAATTCCAAAAGTAACCGGAAACCCTCGCAGGTACCCTTCTATTTATAGGGTCCGAAGTTTGATCCAACGGCTGAGAAGTCTCCTGATCCGACGGCTAAGAGGCTTCGCAGGGGGGGTCTCGCACATGGCTCGCATGGCTCGCACATGGCTCGCACATGCGAGGGCTCGCTGTCGGCTTCTAAGTGGACCGCGGCTTGCTGGCGCACCTGCGAGGCTCGGAGCTAGGTTATGCGAGGCTCGGACACACGCGGCAGCTGGGCGAAGCTTCAGCTTGGGAGCTGGCTGCTTCGGATTGGGCCTCCTCCTCGGTCGAATCAGAAGAGAACACGTGGCTCGCATGACTCAGCAGCCTCGGTGACTCAGCAGCCTAATGACTCAGCAGCCAGGGGACTCAGCAGGACACGTGTCACTTTCTAAGCGAGGGTGACGTGGCAATTGTGACTATGCGAAATTTCTCGGTTTTCGCGCCAAAATTTCTAAAATCCATAACTTTCGCATACGAGCTCCGTTTTTGACGTTCTTTATATGCACGCGTAGCTAAAATTACGATCTACAACTTCCTCTTAGACTTCGTCGGCTAATTTTGACTTTAATTTTTATATTATTATTTTTAACAGACCGGGACAGGAAATCCGTTAAAAATTCATAACTTCTTCATCCGACGTCCGTTTTCGTCAGACTTTTTACCGTTGTGCTCCTAATTACGAGACCTTCAATTCTCGTTTAGGTTGTGTCGGCTAAAAATCGCTCGATCTAAAATTCGAGTTTTTAGCTGTCTACTGCTACGCTGAAACTTCAAAAAATCATAACTTCCTCATACGAAGTCAGATTTGGGCGTTCTTTTTATCGAACTTCTCGGTTTAACGAATACTACAACTTTCGTTTAGATTATTAAGGATAAAAAGTAGTTTATCAAAAACTCACTTTTTACGACATTCAGCACCGTGCCGGTTTTGTCGCGAAACTTCGACAGGTCATAACTTCTTCGTTATAACTCGGATTTTGGTATTCTTTATATCCCCGAAATCCTTGTTTCGACCACTACAACTTTATGTAAAGATATCGGGCTTATCTCACACTTTAATTTTGACGCTTATTTTTATTCTTAATTAATTAAGCCCTAATAATTAAGCATAAAACACATAATTCACATAATATTCACATAACTCCTTTTCATTTCTTCAAAATGAGTTACAAAGGTTAACCTAGACTATCAACTCAATATAAATGCCTAGGCTAGAAACACGAGTGTTAAAATTCTCTCCCTCTTAGGATGATTCCGTCCCCGGAATCACATATCACCAAACAACTGCGGGTAGCGACTCATCATGTCACTCTCCGTTTCCCAAGTGAGATTTGGTCCATTCGTATGTTTCCAGCGCACAAGCACTAAATCGACCATCTTGCGTCATAACTTCATAGTCTTACGGTCAACGATTGCCTTAGGTTCTTCGATCAACCTCTTGTTTTCATCCAACCTTAACTCAGAAATCGGAATTATGTCGGGCACATCTCCTGTGAACTTTCTCAAATAACACACATGAAAGGTGTTATGAATACCCTCTAGTTCTTCCGGTAACTCTAGCTTGTAAGCTTGATTCCCGATCCTCTGAAGAACTTTAAATGGTCCAATAAACCTTGGACTCAACTTCCCTCGTTTCCCAAATCTTATAAGTCCCTTCCACGGCGAGACTTTAAGTAAAACTAAATCTCCAACATCGAAGGATATCGGTCGTCTTTTCTTGTCAGCATAACTCTTTTGTCGATCTTGAGCAGCTAACATCCTTTCCCTTATCACTTTCAACTTTTCAGCAGTCTCATGGACTATTTCAGGTCCCATAAACTGCTTTTCCCCAGCTTCCAGCCAACATTATGGCGTTCGACACTTCTCCCCATACAAAGCGTGATAAGGTGCCATCTTAATGCTTGAGTGGAAACTATTATTATAGGAGAATTCTACTAAAGGTAAGTGTCCATCCCAGTTACCTTGGAATTCTAGGGTACATGCTCTCAGCATATCCTCCAATGTTTGAATCGTTCGCTCGCTCTGACCATCGGTTTGCAGATGGTAAGTTGTACTCAAACACAACTTGGTACCCAATTCCTCTTGTAGACTCCTCCAAAACCTTGAGGTAAAACGGCTGTCACGATCGGACACAATCGTTAACGGAACACCGTGAAGCCTCACAATTTCCTTCACGTAAGAATTCGCAAGTTTATCCATAGACCATTTCTCTTTGGCCGCTATGAAATGCGCACTCTTAGTGAAGCGATCAACGACCACCCAAATCATGTCGTGACCGTTCCTTGTTCTGGGCAGTTTAGTTACAAAATCCATGGTGACGTCTTCCCATTAACCCATGGGTACGGGTAAAGGTTGTAAACTCCCATACGGTTTCTGATGTTATGCCTTAACCCTAGCACAAGTTACACACTCGGCCACATACTTAGCAACATCGAGCTTCATCGTCGGCCACCAATAATAGGGTTTTAGATCCCTATACATTTTCGTACTGCCGGGATGAATTGAGTACATGGTCTTGTGAGCTTCTTCCATCAGAAGATCTCTTATTCCGCCCGTCTTAGGTACCCAAATTCTATCTTGAAATACCTTCAACCCTTGGTTGTTTGTACCGAACACTAACGTTTTGCCCAAACGTTCTTCCTTTCGGTCATTTTTCTCTAAAGCTTCCTCTTGAGCTTTCTTTATACTTTCCACAATTGTCGAGACAACTTCAATTCTCAATGCTCTTGGCCTTTTCTTTTCAAGGTTTACCTTCCGACTGAGAGCATCAGCAACAACATTTGCTTTACCAGGGTGGTAAAGTATCTCACAGTCGTAGTCCTTGAGTAACTCTAGCCAGCGTCGTTGCCTCATGTTCAATTCCTTCTGATTAAAGAGATATTGGACACTCTTATGATCAGTGAAAAGTTTACACTTGGTGCCATAAAGATAATGCCTCCATATCTTCAAGGCAAATACTACCGCTGCCAACTCCAAATCATGAGTGGGGTAGTTCTTTTCATGCTCCTTCAATTGCCTCGATGCATATGCGATCACTTTATCCCTTTGGGTCAGAACACAACCTAACCCAACTCCGGATGCATCGGTATAAACTGCAAAGTCATCAACTCCTTCGGGCAATGAAAGAATCGGTGCTTCACACAATCTCTTCTTCAACTTCTCAAAGGCTTCCTTATGCTTCTCATTCCAAGAATAAGTGGCTCCTTTGTGGGTCAAAGCTGTTAATGGAGTAGCAATCGAAGAAAAGCCTTGGATAAACCTTCGGTAATATCCAGCTAATCCTAAAAAGCTTCGAATCTCCGTAGGACTTTTTGGTTGTTCCCACTTCATTACAGCTTCAATCTTTGCTGGGTTGACCATTATCCCTTCTTGGTTAACCACATGACCTAAAAATTGGACTTCTTGAATCCAAAATTCACACTTGGAGAATTTTGCATACAGCTTCTCCTTTTTCAGGACTTCTAGCACTTCACGCAGATGCTTTTCATGCTCCTGCTTGCTTTTCGAATAAATCAAGATATCATCTATGAATACTATCACGGATTTATCTAAGAATGGTTTACAAACCCTATTCATCAAATCCATGAAAGCTGCTGGGGCATTGGTTAGTCCGAACGACATAACCAAAAATTCATAGTGTCCATATCTCGTTCTAAAAGCAGTCTTTTCGATGTCCTGCTCTCTCACCTTTAGTTGATGGTATCCCGACCTAAGATCGATCTTCGAGAAATAGCTCGAACCCTGCAACTGGTCGAACAAGTCATCGATCCTTGGCAACGGGTACTTGTTCTTTATCGTCACTTTGTTCAGCTCTCTGTAATCGATGCACATTCTCATGCTTCCGTCTTTCTTCTTTACAAATAACACAGGGGCTCCCCAGGGTGATGAACTAGGTCGAATAAAACCTTTGTCCAATAACTCCTGAAGTTGTGTCATAAGTTCTTTCATTTCGGTTGGCGCTAGTCGATAAGGTGCTTTCGCTATCGGCGTCGTTCCTGGCAACAAGTCGATACGAAATTCTACTTGTCAATCAGGGGGCAATCCGGGAAGATCTTCGGGAAAGACTTCCGGATAATCACACACCACCGGAATATTCTGCACCTCCTTCTTTTCCATCTTGGCATCGATCACGAATGCTAGATATGATGTACATCCCTTGGCCAAACACTTTCTGGCTTTCATTAGGGAAATGATTCCAGAGTTTACTCTGCGTTTGTCTCCGTACACCATAAACGACTCTTTCCCTGGCGGGTTTACTTTTACTATCTTCTTTCTACATAGTATTTCTGCGTCGTTGGCGCTAAGCCAATCCATTCCTAAAACTATGTCGAATCCATTTAACTTGATAGGCAATAATTCCTCTTGGAACTTATTCCCATCCAAGTCAATGAGGATGTTTTTCATACGATGGCTAACAGGTACAAACTTGCCACTAGCAATCTCGACTATTATAGCATTAACTAGCATATCTACAGGCAAAGCTAGCTTTCTACCAAATTCATGCGATATAAAGGAGTAATTGGCTCCAGAATAAAACAAAATTTGGGCAGGCAATTCGTTTACGAGAAAGGTACCTGAAGCAACATCGGCTTCTTCTTTCGCAGCTTCGAGGGTCATCTGAAAGGCTCTCGCCTTCGGCTTTGGTGGTAGATTGGGTTTTGCTGCGTCCTTCTTCTTCGGGCAGTCCCTCAAAATATGCCCTTCTTCATTGCACCCAAAACATACGTTCTTATTGAAGGTGCATTCATTGGCATAATGCCCTGGCTTTCCACATTTGTAACAAGTGACTTCCATGCTGCACTTCCCAGCATGTTTCTTCTTACACTTGTCACAACACTTGGCTTCGCTTCCTCCTCCAAACTTTCTCGAACCAGTCTTCGAGAATTTGTTCTTTTTTATTGGAACCTGAAGTTCCTTCAAACTTTCACTTTTCGCCAACTTCAACCTTGCTGGCGGCTCTCCCTTTTATCATATCTTCAACAGACTTGGCAGCCCAGATAGCTGCCTCCAAAGTAAGTGCCTGACATACTGGCACCGCATACTCCCATGGAAGTCCCTTTGCGTACCTGTCTATTTTTGCCAACTCATCTGGGACAATACGCAAAGCAAACTCCATTTTGTCTGTGAAGTTATTTGTATATTCGTCAACGGTCATACTCCCCTTCTGCAACGTTAGAAATTGGTTTTCTAACTCAAGTACGTTTTGGGCCGAGCAGTACTTGTGCTTGAAGTGCACTAAGAACTCTGCCCAAGTTAATTGCAGTGGCTCGTTAGGGCTTAGGGTTTTCCCCAAAGTGCTCCACCAACGGGCAGCACTACCCCTGAACTGACGTATTGCAAACGTAGTTTGTAACTTGCCTTGGCAATCACAAGTCATGAAAGCCAACTCCATTTCCGAGATCCAATCCATTACTCCGACAGGATCTTCTTTTCCATTGAAGGTCGATGGCTTGCAAGTCATAAAGTCCTTATACTTGCACCCATTTCTCTCCGCTCTACCCTCGTGGTTATTCCTGCCAACCACAAGTGGTTCACCATGACCAACCGATCTGCTACTGTTCCCTTCTTCAGATCGATCGTTATTTAGTTCACGTTGTTCAACAGGAACTGAAGGTTCATCCCTGTCGTTCAGCAACATTTGCCTCAATTCCTCCCTCTGTTCAGCCAACATGGCCTGAATCATAGTTCGTACTCCAGCCATAGTGATGGGTTCGGGTGCAGCTCCTACTATAGGCACCCGTTCCACCACTGGAGGTTGAGGTTGTTGGTTTCTGTTTGCATTTCCAGCTCCACTCCGAGTTCTTGCCATTACAATCTATATACCGAATAAGGCGAAATTTAGGTCTTTATCCTTGTTAGACATGTCAATTCCCTTATCACTCCGAAACGTTTACATGTTAGTTCTAATCTCGTATTCATACACTTAGAATCCTACACACATAAGGTTTCCAGATCCGGTCGGCAACAGACCATAGATCCAAACAAATAATGGCACACATGGCAAACACATAGCATTTAGCACATAAGGGCATTTTAGGCATCTTCCCTAAAATAAACTAGTGCTCGTGTCTAAAATATGGTAGACACTCATCTCACAATCATCACTTAGCATTCTAAGTTCAAGTCTAGAAATTCTACAATTTCTTAGTTCGCTTAAACTAATGCTCTGATACCAACTGTGACATCCCCATATTTCTCGGCCAGAAAAGACCGATTTAATTTATGCTTTTTAAAATAAAATCAGAGAAATCTTTTTATAAGATATTTCGGAATTGGTCCCCAAACAATATATGATAAAAGTTTTATCAAAATCCTTCATTAAGAAGGTATATATTTTCCATATATATATCAAAACCTCGGGATGTCATGTTCCGATACAGATCAAAAGCATAAACAAGACATTATAAGCCTTTCAACAGTTATTTACAACTACTAGCCTATAATCCAAAAATCTCTCGTCATCCTCCGACTATGCTCGGGGTCCACTACCTGTAATCATAAAACTGAGTGGGTCAGGCTTGGGAGCCTGGTGAGCATATAGGGTTTTCAACCCACAATAATAATATACTTATTAAGTTCACCAATCAACAATAACCCTGATTACCCATTCCCGTTGTCCTCACTTTACGTTCCTAAACACCTATCACAAGGGACCTAGCCTAAGGATTATCATCGGGATGGACACTACTGCTAAGGGGTTTCCTCAGCCATACATGTCCTTAAGGCAACCATGAGGGGGATGAAGTACGCCAATGAACATTTAATTCATCAACACCTACAAGTTGCGAACCTGCTAGTGTTCCACTGGACTATCTAGAAAGTCCGTGGTCGTCATCTATACTTCGCTAGATGACTACAACAACAACATAACATCGACATCGAGGCCTCTCACCATTTTAACACACATCAACTATTTCATCTACCCATGTTCTACCCAACATATTTTGTAGATAAAAAGCATATACAGTTTAAAACTTGTATAAAACATCAATTCAACAGTCACCTCGAATAAACAATTAGCATATTTACACATAACATGTATTTCAAGGTAAATACTTCATATCTATGTGTAAATTGAAAGTAACTACACACTCACTTATTTTGGTGAAAATCGGGAAGCAATTCGTTTCCTAAAACGATCGTTTCTAATAAAACCGGGAGTTTTATTGAGAAACTGGGCTCTGCAAAAGTTGGGCTTCGAAACCGAAAAGATAAATTTTCCGGGCTTCTCGGGCACTTCGTGGGGTATTCCGGGCTTTACAATTGATACCGGGGCTTTGCGGGATGTTAAGATGAAGAAAATATGGAGAGAGGGGCTAAAAATGGCTAAATTCCAAAAGTAACCGGAAACCCTCGCAGGTACCCTTCTATTTATAGGGTCCGAAGTTTGATCCAACGGCTGAGAAGTCTCCTGATCCGACGGCTAAGAGGCTTCGCAGGGGGGGGGGGGGTCTCGCACATGGCTCGCACATGGCTCGCACATGCAAGGGCTCGCTGTCGGCTTCTAAGTGGACCGCGGCTTGCTGGCGCACTTGCGAGGCTTGGAACTAGGCTATGCGAGGCTCGGACACACGCGGCAGCTGGGCGAAGCTTCGGCTGGGGAGCTGGCTGCTTCGGATTGGGCCTCCTCCTCGGTCGAATCAGAAGAGGACACGTGGCTCACATGACTCAGCAGCCTCGGTGACTCAGCAGCCTAATGACTCAGCAGCCAGGTGACTCAGCAGGACACGTGTCACTTTCTAAGCGAGGGTGACGTAGCAATTGTGACTATGCGAAATTTCTCGGTTTTCGCGCCAAAACTTCTAAAATCCATAACCTTCGCATACGAGCTCCGTTTTTGACGTTCTTTATATGCACGCGTAGCTAAAATTACGATCTACAACTTCCATTTAGACTTCGTCGGCTAATTTTGAATTTAATTTTTATATTATTATTTTTAACAGACCGGGACAGGAAATCCGTTAAAAATTCATAACTTCTTCATCCGACGTCCGTTTTCGTCAGACTTTTTACCGTTGTGCTCCTAATGACGAGACCTTCAATTCTCGTTTAGGTTGTGTCGGCTAAAAATCGCTCAATCTAAAATTCGAGTTTTTAGCTGTCTTGAATCTCTGCGATATGATGGAAAGTTGTTCTGCCTTGAATCTCGTTTCGGGCAACTCTACGGACCAAGATTGGTAGAATTTTATCTGCTGAGCTTCCTTTGCTTATGTCGTAGAAGCTTCGGTCTCCATTAAATGGCATAGGTTGGTCTTGCTCTTCGCTCCATGTTTCCAAGCATTCTACCCAAGGAGGCGTCGGTCCTTGAAAAACCAGGCGAGGGTTAGGATTCGGAACAAGAGCCATCGGGGTAGGTTCTCCACTTCAGGGATGGAGTCAGAATCATCGGCGAAGCCTTCAGCTTGGTGACCATCCACAGGGATTGGGTAATCATTCTCTAGCTCCTCTCCGAGTCATTCAGTATTGTCGTGGTTAGGGTAGTACGGGTCGTCGTGGGAATGGAAATCCAGCTAGGATATCTTCGCGAGAAATGGGAATATAAGAACTAACTAAGTAGACGTACTAATTAGATAATTATAAAATGATCTTTATCAGGTACTTCAATACATTGTTTAGTGCATACTAGTCATATGTATTTGGGACAGGATAGACCTTCGAATAAGCGACCCTAACTCTAAATCCTCAATCCAACAAGAACAGGAAGTAAAGCAAAGATCCACAGATTCTAAGTCTATGACGTCTTGGATACATATAATTTTAATGTATCCACTAAGAAATTATTGACCTATTGATAAAAATCTATTTAGTTCTCAGATAAGTAATTATAATAACACCAAATACCCCTATGGTATTTCATTGTGGTAGTGTTGGTAAGATTTTAGACTTGTTTCCACATCACAACCATTCTTGGGCATATGCTAATCACTCCTCGGACCAGCATAGTTGATCAGGCTATGCCACTCCCAAGACTGACCATACATCCCCGAGCTTACCTGTGATATCCAACAATCATTACTTTTGTTTTGTTCTAGAATGATGCTGACCTTAGTATGTATGCATGCATGTATATTTTTAATAAGAAACTATTTATTTCTAAAAGTACAGTTGTTTTGAAAACTTTAAATCAGAGACCCTAGTCCCAAAGCATTTATAGTTTGTATATCTTATGTGGTTTGATATACTAAGTTCACTATAAACAATGCTCGGATACCAATCTGTCACACCCCCAAACCAAGGATGGCGGAAACGTCCGGGGGTGGAGGACTTCATGTACAGTATCACAACAACGAGTATAATAGTGCTCGAAGTAAATACAACCATCATAAATATAATTGAAAAAGTTACACCAAAGTATATGTTTACATGTTTCAAAATTAATTACACTATGATGACAAAAACAATTGTTGACGGTTTAACGTCCCATCCTCAAAGCGCTGAAGTTTTCCTGTTTCACTGATTTCCTGAGGATACAAGTAGTTTGAAAAAGTGTCAACAATTAAGTTGGTGAGTTCATAAGAGTTTTGTTTGATGTAAAAACCGTTTTCCTTGCAAAATCGATAGAGTTTGAATTCTAGAAAATCCAATATTTTCTTAGTTAAGTGTGAATAGAATATACCTATATGATGTGTTAATGAACCCTAGGATGACTCATAGATTTCCCCTATAATCATCCAGCGTATATAAGTTATGCATGATTTAACTTAGATAAAACGTTGAACGTAGTGGGTCTGTCCTAGGTCCACAACCCAACGAGGAACAGGAGATAAGGCGGGCCCTCCAATTCTAAGCCAATCGAGACTAAATTCATATACGACTCTAGCATATACGCTCAGCACTTATAGTTGAAGTCTAACAATTCTAGATGAAATATAATTTTAATATCATAATAACCATTTTATGTGAACCTGGTACTTTGTATCTGTACACCTTTGTGTATAAAAAAAACCTGGTACTTTGAATCTGTACCCCTTTTTGTATAAAAACCCGGTACTTTGTATCTGTACCCCTTTTTGTATGAAAACCCGGTACTTTGTATCTGTACCCCTTTTGTATAAAAAGTCGGTACTTTGTATCTACACCCCTTTTGTATAAAAACTCGGTACTTTGTATCTGTACCCCTTTTTGTATAAAAACCCGGTACTTTGTATTTGTACCCCTTTTTGTATAAAACCCCCGATACTTTGTATTTGTACCCATTTTTGTATAAAAACCCC
Source organism: Lactuca serriola (assembly GCF_051521515.1). NCBI lineage: Eukaryota > Viridiplantae > Streptophyta > Magnoliopsida > Asterales > Asteraceae > Lactuca > Lactuca serriola. The sequence goes on along the minus strand of NC_136410.1, from coordinate 251,673,660 downwards.
AGTACTTTGTATTTGTACCCCTTTTGTATAAAAACCTCGGTACTTTGTATCTATACCCCTTTTTTGTATAAAAACCTTTTGTAATGTAAATGATCATAAACTATACCTATTATAGTTTATCAAAATGTTTGAAATGTATATGCATCCAAACTATACTTATTATAGTTTAGTATGTTTATTTGTGGTGTTAAAATCCGTTCTATGTAAGTCAAATGTATAGTACCATATAGCTATGTTTATCTTGCTTTGTTTTGTACTAATTATTATGATGGAGGATTCTTACAATTCAGTGAGTGTTTTCTATTATATAATTATACCACTACAAGAAATACTTGTAATGTTGGATGTCATCAAAGTTTTAACACTATGCTCAACATGTTACAAAGTGTTTTGAAAGTTATAAGTTGTTACTAACTCTTGACCTTTCTGCACTGTTTTAGAAAAATCATAGAAAAATCGTACGAAGCGAAAACTAGATCCGTAAATTCTGAGAGTTCCTAAAATGAGTCTAGTTTACTCATAATTTTTATCATGATTTTTGGAAGCCTTTAACTTGTATTAAAATGCTCATATTCATAGACTGGTCCGAATTTGTGTTTGAAAAGACAGGGTGTTTTGTAAAAATCACCATAAATTGTAGAAAAATCGTGTGGAGATGTGCAAGTAATCATTTTAAAGCTAAGAAGTGGATCTACTTTCACCTAAAACAGTTTTGAAAACGAAAATGTTTAAGTTGTCCAAAACAGTCCGTGAATGGAGTCCAACTTTTTTGATGAAAGCTGTTAGAAAAGTTTAGTTATGTTCTTGGTGTTTTAACTTGTATTCCCCTTAAAAGCTTGAGAGAACATGAAAATGTAGGGGTATGAACTCACCTTGAGTGATTTCGATAGATGGATGATGGGGATAAGAAGTGTGCAACTCAAGAACACTTGGGAGATGCTTGAAGATTTGAGGAGCTAACAACAAATATGACGATATTTGTGTAAGCAATCTATGATTTGAGTAGAAAGAAGTGAAATAATCATAAGAAGGATGAATTATACATACCAAGAGGAGAATAACGCTTGAAAATCAGCCTTAGAGTCTTGAAATAGAGAGAAAAAGTTTGAGAGAAAAGTTGTGTTGTATTGTTGGTGAAATGAGAGCATGTGAAAGAAGATGAGGAGAGAGGATGAATGTCCAGCCCTCAAAACATGGGAATAACTTGTTAGAGAGGTAGAAAGTACAAGGAAGTGACAAGTTATGGTGGGGAGGAGTGTGGGTTAGGCATGGAGTGGGTATGGTGGTTGCTTGTGTCATAGAATAAAGGAAAGTCAACACTCCACCTCTTGTACTTCACCCACTCTTTTTGGATAAGGTTTTATCCTTAAAAATGTGATTAATCATTAATTAAGGGTCCTTTTATGTTAAAATAAAGTTTTGGGTGAAATCCCGTGTTAAAACAATTAAAAACGAAGCTAAAATGAAGCCGTAGTCGAAAACCGGAAAGAAAAAGGCTAACAGCGAGGCTTCTCGGAAGGGGCCGAAGGTTCGGTCCCTTCTGATGTTGGGTCCGAAGTGAGGCGAGGCAGAAGGAAGCGAAAGGGGAGGCTCGGGTTCGGTTCACATGCAAGGTTCGGGTCCATGAGGACCTTCGGGTTCGGTCCGGGAAGTTTTGGCTCCTAGCAGGTTCGGTCCGAAGGGACCTTTCGGTTCGCAGGTTTCGATCCCGGAAGTAAGAAGCGAAATAGACCGAATGAACAGTAGCTTCGGGTTCGGCTCAGGAGGGTTCGCTTTAGGAGGGTTCGGCTCAGGAGGGTTCGGTCCCTAAGAGGACTTTCGGGTCCTTTAGAGGGGTTTCGGGTCCTTAAGCCTATTTTACTCATTTTTACCCCGTTTCAACCCGTTTTTGACCTGGTTAAGGGTCGGAATGACCCGAATGACTTCAAAAAGTTACGGAAACTTTTGAGAGAGATTTGGGAGAGATTTCACATTCTTGGAGAGATTTCTCATACAAAGAGAGATTTGGGAGAGATTTCACATTCTTGGAGAGATTTCTCATACAAAGAGAGATTTGGGAGAGATTTCACATTCTTGGAGAGATTTCTCATACAAAGAGAGATTTGGGAGAGATTTCACATTCTTGGAGAGATTTCTCATACAGAGAGAGATTGGGGAGAGATTGTTGATAAAGAGAGATAGAGTGAAAACGACTGAGAGACGTTTCGTTTGTGACCTTTTTTAGTGTCTGGCTTCGCAATGCAAGGTCCGTAAACCCTGTTAAGCCTTGTTTAAGGATCTTACACACTCCCGATGAGTATGCAACATTGTTTTATCGGTTTGGCTCGTCACTTACCACAGTTTTAGGTTAAGGAGATCTAGATGTACGTACTTTTCGATTTATGATCTCTCATTAGAATAGCGAGTTATTTAGAAATTACATAGCGTAAGCCCTAGTACACAAGGGTTAGTTGAGTTGACCGGTTTGACTTGTTGACTTTACTTGACCTTGAATTGACCAGAATTTGACGGTTGTCACATCATCCCCCCGTTAGAGGGAATTTCATCCCGAAATTTGCACTTTGAATCGGGATCCAAGAATTCGGAGGAAAGATTGGGGAAACTTTGCACAGTACAAGAAATTAATTATGGTGAGAAATGACCTGCCCGATGACACATGTCGGCCTTGGAATTTCTTATTGTTTATGCCCTCAGTTTAATCCTTGGCATTACTACTATACATGCTTTAATCGATGCTTGATTTAACATATAGAGAAATTTAGAATTTAAACGTCAATGTTAGAAACACGTACTAATATCTGCGGGCAGTTCCGGGGTGGTCTCTCCTTCGGTGATCGCAAGCACCCTTCCACCACCACTGGCATCTCTTGTTCTTGGGCAGTTCCTTTTAAAGTGTCCCGTTTCTCCACACTTGTAACAGGCTGGGCTTACTCCAAAGCCAGGGACTTGGTTGACGGGTCGTGCTGGTGCCTTACAGAAACGAACAGTGTGCCCCTATCTGTCGCAATTTTTGCAATGCACCTTCTGACAAGCCCCAGTATGATGGAAGTTACACTTGTTGCATTTCGGAAGGGTCCTAGCGTATTGTTTAATGGGGGTTGGCGTGGTGAGGGTTGTGGCAGCATGAACAAAAAAAATTGGCGTGGTCGCCGTAGTGTCATGGCTGGCACGATGGTCGATGAGTTGTTGTGCCAACTCCTTGGCGCTGTCGAAGGTAGTTGGTCTTGAGGCCAGCACGCTACCTTGAATTTTGGGGGACAATCCCCAGAGGTACCGCTCCAACTTTTTGTCTTCCGGGGTGACCATAGCGGGACAAAGGAGTGCTAGATCATAGAACCGGTTGGTGTAAGCTGTAAGGTCGGAGCCTGCCATTCTGAGATTCCATAGCTCTTGCTCCAGCTTTTGTACTTCGCCTCTTGAGCAATATTCCTTCAGCATCATCTTCTTTAAGTCCTCCTAACTTAACAAGTTAGCCACTGCAAGCATAAGCGACTTAACTCTGCCGTTCCACCAAGTGAGAGCTCTTCCGATGAAGGTGAATGTCGCGTACTTGACTTTGCTCGCTTCGGGGCAAGCACAAATTTCGAAGATTGCTTCGGTTCTCTCGAACCATTGAATTAGTATGATGACGCTCCCACTTCCATCGAAAGAATCGGGTTTTCCATTTGTGAAGTCTTTGTAAGAACACTCCTTAGTACGCCCCATGTTGTCCCCCTGATTCGAGTTAGTATTCCCGGATCCGGAACCGCCGGAACCATTTGTGCCCATTTGCGACATTACTGCCGCCACGGCTGCTGTTACTGCAGCCTGAAACATCACAGGATCAAACTCCGGAGGTGGTGGCGGAGGGGGTAGTGCTGAGTTTCCGGAAGGTCTTGGTCTTTTCCTTGGCGGCATGGTTCTTGAAGAGGCTCTTACATCACATCCGGAGCAGGAGAGTTTTGGCCGCCTAAAGGCCTAACCAAAAGTACCACAGTACAAGATAGTTTCATAGAGAATGTCACATAGGACATAGATAGGAAAAACGATTCCTTTTCTCTTTTTAACAGGGAAAGAAAGTAAGGCATCTACTACTAGCGGCGGTTATCCCTCTGGTGAATCCTCAGTTCAGCTAGTTGCCGCTCCATATCCAGCATGTGCCTTTCGTACATCCTTTGGCATACTCGGAGTTCTATGACTTCGGTCGTGTTTTAGCCAGTTCTTGCAACCGGGTTTCATGGTCTCTCTCAGATTTTTCACGAGTGCTCAAGGCGATTGGTGCAGATTGTATGCATTCTTGCATTTGCATCGACCTCTGCGATATGATGGAGAGTTGTTCTGCCTTGAATCTCGTTTCGGGCAACTCTACGGACCAGGATTGGAAGAATTTTATCTGCTGAGCTTCCTTTGCTTATGTCGTAGAAGCTTCGGTCTCCATTAAATGGCATAGGTTGGTCTTGCTCTTCGCTCCATGTTTCCAAGCATTCTACTCAAGGAGGCGTCGGTCCTTGAAAAACCAGGCGAGGGTTAGGATTCGGAACAAGAGCCATCGGGGTAGGTTCTCCACTTCAGGGTCGGAGTCAGAATCATCGGCGAAGCCTTCAGCTTGGTGACCATCCACAGGGATTGGGTAATCATTCTCTAGCTCCTCTCCGAGTCATTCAGTATTGTCGTGGTTAGGGTAGTACGGGTCGTCGTGGGAATGGAAATCCAGCTAGGATATCTTCGCGAGAAATGGGAATATAAGAACTAACTAGGTAGACGTACTAACTAGATAATTATAAAATGATCTTTATCAGGTACTTCAATACATTGTTTAGTGCATACTAGTCATATGTATTTGGGACAGGATAGACCTTCGAATAAGCGACCCTAACTCTAAATCCTCAATCCAACGAGAACAGGAAGTAAAGCAAAGATCCACAGATTCTAAGTCTATGACGTCTTGGATACATATAATTTTAATGTATCCACTAAGAAATTATTGACCTATTGATAAAAATCTATTTAGTTCTCAGATAAGTAATTATAATAACACCAAATACCCCTATGGTATTTCATTGTGGTAGTGTTGGTAAGATTTTAGACTTGTTTCCACATCACAACCATTCTTGGGCATATGCTAATCACTCCTCGGACCAGCATAGTTGATCAGGCTATGCCACTCCCAAGACTGACCATACATCCCCGAGCTTACCTGTGATATCCAACAATCATTACTTTTGTTTTGTTCTAGAATGATGCTGACCTTAGTATGTATGCATGCATGTATATTTTTAATAAGAAACTATTTATTTCTAAAAGTACAGTTGTTTTGAAAACTTTAAATCAGAGACCCTAGTCCCAAAGCATTTATAGTTTGTATATCTTATGTGGTTTGATATACTAAGTTCACTATAAACAATGCTCGGATACCAATCTATCACACCCCCAAACCAAGGATGGCGGAAACGTCCGGGGGTGGAGGACTTCATGTACAGTATCACAACAACGAGTATAATAGTGCTCAAAGTAAATACAACCATCATAAATATAATTGAAAAAGTTACACCAAAGTATATGTTTACATGTTTCAAAATTAATTACACTATGATGTAACAATTGTTGACGGTTTAACGTCCCATCCTCAAAGCGCTGAAGTTTTCCTGTTTCACTGATTTCCTGAGGATACAAGTAGTTTGAAAAAGTGTCAACAATTAAGTTGGTGAGTTCATAAGAGTTTTGTTTGATGTAAAAACCGTTTTGCTTGCAAAATCGATAGAGTTTGAATTCCAGAAAATCCAATATTTTCTTAGTTAAGTGTGAATACAATATACCTATATGATGTGTTAATGAACCCTAGGATGACTCATAGATTTCCCCTATAATCATCCAGCGTATATAAGTTATGCATGATTTAACTTAGATAAAACGTTGAACGTAGTGGGTCTGCCCTAGGTCCACAACCCAACGAGGAACAGGAGATAAGGCGGGCCCACCAATTCTAAGCCAATCGAGACTAAATTCATATACGACTCTAGCATATATGCTCAGCACTTATAGTTGAAGTCTAACAATTCTAGATGAAATATAATTTTAATATCATAATAACCATTTTATGTGAACCTGGTACTTTGTATCTATACACCTTTGTGTATAAAAAAAACCCGGTACTTTGAATCTGTACCCCTTTTTGTATAAAAACCCGGTACTTTGTATCTGTACCCCTTTTTGTATGAAAACCCGATACTTTGTATCTGTACCCCTTTTTTATAAAAAGTCGGTACTTTGTATCTACACCCCTTTTGTATAAAAACCCGGTACTTTGTATCTGTACCCCTTTTTGTATAAAAACCCGGTACTTTGTATATGTACCCCTTTTTGTATAAAACCCCCGATACTTTGTATTTGTACCCATTTTTGTATAAAAACCCCGGTACTTTGTAATTGTACCCCTTTTGTATAAAAACCTCGATACTTTGTATCTGTACCCCTTTTTTGTATAAAAACCTTTTGTAATGTAAATGATCATAAACTATACCTATTATAGTTTATCAAAATGTTTGAAATGTATATGCATCCAAACTATACTTATTATAGTTTAGTATGTTTATTTGTGGTGTTAAAATCCGTTCTATGTAAGTCAAATGTATAGTACCATATAGCTATGTTTATCTTGCTTTGTTTTGTACTAATGATTATGATGGAGGTTTCTTACAATTCAGTGAGTGTTTTCTATTATATAATTATACCACTACAAGAAATACTTGTAATGTTGGATGTCATCAAAGTTTTAACACTATGCTCAACATGTTACAAAGTGTTTTGAAAATTATAAGCTGTTACTAACTCTTGACATTTCTGCACTGTTTTAGAAAAATCATAGAAAAATCATACGAAGTCGAAAACTAGATCCGCAAATTCTGAGAGTTCCTAAAATGAGTCTAGTTTACTCATAATTTTTATCATGATTTTTGGAAGCCTTTAACTTGTATTAAAATACTCATATTCACAGACTGGTCCGGATTTGTGTTTGAAAAGACAGGTTGTTTTGTAAAAATCACCATAAATTATAGACAAATCGTGTGGCGATTTGCAAGTAATCATTTTAAAGCTAAGAAGTGGAACTACTTTCACCTAAAACAATTTTGAAAACTAAAATGTTTAAGTTGTCCAAAACAGTCCGTGAATGGAGTCCAACTTTTTTGATGAAAGCTGTTAGAAAAGTTTAGTTATGTTCTTGGTGTTTTAACTTGTATTCCCCCTAAAAGCTTGAGAAAACATAAAAATATAGGGGTATGAAATCACCTTGAGTGATTTCGGTAGATGGATGATGGGGATAAGAAGTGTGCAACTCAAGAACACTTGGGAGATGTTTGAAGATTTGAGGAGCTAACAACAAATATGACGATATTTGTGTAAGCAATTTATGATTTGAGTAGAAAGAAGTGAAATAATCATAAGAAGGATGAATTATACTTACCAAGAGGAGAATAACGCTGGAAAATCAGCCTTAGAGTCTTGAAATGGAGAGAAAAAGTTTGAGAGAAAAGTTGTGTTGTATTGTTGGTGAAATGAGAGCATGTGAAAGAAGATGAGGAGAGAGGATGAATGTCCAGCCCTCAAAACGTGGGAATAACTTGTTAGAGAGGTAGAAAGTACAAGGAAGTGACAAGTTATGGTGGGGAGGAGTGTGGGTTAGGCATGGAGTGGGTATGGTGGTTGCTTGTGTCATAGAATAAAGGAAAGTCAACACTCCACCTCTTGTACTTCACCCAGTCTTTTTGGATAAGGTTTTATCCTTAAAAACGTGATTAATCATTAATTAATGGTCGTTTTATGTTGAAATAAAGTTTTGGGTGAAATCCCGTGTTAAAACAATTAAAAACGAAGCTAAAATGAAGTCGTGGTCGAAAACCGGAAAGAAAAAGGCTAACAGCGAGGCTTCTCGGAAGGGGGCCAAAGGTTCGGTCCCTTCTGATGTTGGGTCCGAAGTGAGGCGAGGCAGAAGGAAGCGAAAGGGGAGGCTCGGGTTCGGTTCACATGCAAGGTTCGGGTCCATGAGGACCTTCGGGTTCGATCCGGGAAGTTTCGACTTTTAGCAGGTTCGGTCCGAAGGGACCTTTCGGTTCGCAGGTTTCGGTCCCGGAAGTAAGAAGCGAAATAGACCGAATGAACAGTAGCTTCGGGTTCGGCTCAGGAGGGTTCGCTTCAGGTGGGTTCGGCTCAGGAGGGTTCGGTCCCTAAGAGGACTTTCGGGTCCTTTAGAGGGGTTTCGGGTCCTTAAGCCTATTTTACTCGTTTTTACCCCGTTTCAAGCCGTTTTTGACCCGGTTAAGGGTCGGAATGACCCGAATGACTTCAAAAAGTTACGGAAACTTTTGAGAGAGATTTGGGAGAGATTTCACATTCGTGGAGAGACTTCTCATACAAAGATAGATTTGGGAGAGATTTCACATTCTTGGAGAGGTTTCTCATACAAAGAGAGATTTGGGAGAGATTTCACATTCTTGGAGAGATTTCTCATACCAAGAGAGATTTGGGAGAGATTTCACATTCTTGGAGAGATTTCTCATATAGAGAGAGATTGGGGAGAGATTCATGATAAAGAGAGATAGAGTGAAAACGACTGAGAGACGCTTCGTTTGTGACCTTTTTGAGTGTCCGGCTTCGCAATGCAAGGTCCATAAACCCTGTTAAGCCTTGTTTAAGGATCTTACACACTCCCGATGAGTATGCAACATTGTTTTATCGGTTTGGCTCGTCACTTACCACAGCTTTAGGTTAAGGAGATCTAGATGTACGTACTTTTCGATTTATGATATCTCATTAGAATAGCGAGTTGTTTAGAAATTACATAGCGTAAGCCCTAGTACACAAGGGTTAGTTGAGTTGACCGGTTTGAATTGTTGACTTTACTTGACTTTGAATTCACCAGAATTTGACGGTTGTCACAGATCGTTCAACAATCACTTCATTTTTACACCATTGGAGACCAGGAGGAGCAATTTTTGGAGCTTGAAACTAATTTCTTCTCATCTTTCCAAGTGTTTGGTAGTTTCTCTATGCAATTAGACTTTTGTAGTTGTTATTCTATTACCATGAGTGGTTAAACTCTTTATTTTGGTTAACTTGGGCTAAAAACCCTTGGATGTTTGTGGGTTTTGAAGGATTCATGTTTGATTATCAATTATTTCATGTTGATGATTCTAGTTCATATTTCTTATGCTTGTTTGATACTTTGATCATGAGATTGGTACTTGAATGAGAAATTGTTGGTTTATTTCTTTTGTTTTGCATTGAATCATTGAATTTACTTAGAACTTTATGATGGTAGAAATCATCTCTAACTTATGAATCTAGCTCCTTTATTGATGTGTAAGCATATACATCCTCTAGGAATTGGGGATTCCTTCATTCTTAAGGCTAATTAATTTATTGGGTTCAATTGCTTCAATTGGATATTTGATTTTGATTAAGAAGGTGTGTTGTGGGCTTACCTAACTTCCATACCACTTATGAGGAATCTTGGCATATCATGCTTCATGATTGCTATAACCAATTTGGGATGAATGATAAGCTTCATGTTCAATCCTAATGATAAACACACAAATGTTCAAGCAATCACAACACTCCCTTTTAGTTTAATTCTAGTTAGTTTATTTTCACTAGTTCTATTGGATTGGTGATTGAATACAACCATTTCCCCGGGGATCGATACCCCTTTTTACCATTATATTACGTTTTATTTGCAAACAAAGGGTGTAATTTGTTTGGTGGACTTGACATCCCACCACTTATAATCAACTTTCAATGCTAACTCAGTTTCGGCAACACTATCCTAATTTAGTGTAATATTTTACACAGAGTATTTAGTATTAAGATACATTTATCATCTCATTTATAATACTTCTACTATTATTATCATGTAAATACATCTTAACACATATAGAACCATGTCTGGTTCGCATAGTGTATCATCAAATATACATATATCACATATTTACAGATAATAAATATATAACTCACATATAACTTTCAACATATATTTAATACCTTTATTAATAATTGTATTCAAATCATGTTCATTAAAGGGACTATGATGGGCGTATGCATGAACTATTTTAAGTTAGGCCCTGGGTCCACCTGATTGTAGCAGGTCATTTTTTGGGCTTAAGGCCATGTTGGGGGTTCTTGGGCCATATTGGGCCTTAAAGGCCTTGTAGTTGGGCTTGGATGCTTTTTTGGGCTTTTTATGGATTTAGGCCTTAGGGGGAGGAAGGCCTATTGAGGCAGGGGTAAATGAGCCCTTTTTGCCTCAAATAGAGAATTAGGGTTTTGGACTTGACTTCGAGATCATCACTTTAGAAGAAGAAGAGCAATCGATTTTTAAAGGAGGAATATATCATTTATTGTTTTGTCAATAATTATTATGCCATATCATAATAGTTAAGCCAAGTCACCATTTAACCTATAAGAGCCAGTTACCGGTAGGTAATAATATTTGAACAAAACATATAGTTTGTTGGTGTTATTTGTACAAAAAGTTTACATGGATTATGTTTTTGAACGATTTTGAAACATAGTTACCCCTTCGAGTCATTTCCTCTTGTTATTTTTTTCCATTTATTTATTTTTTATCGGTAATTGCCGGTTACCACAAGGTCAAACTTGAACAAGAATGTATTTCGTTTGTGTTTTTTGTACACATGCTTTACTTGGATGGTGTTTTTTGGACACACCAAACTTGAATGGTATTTTTTGAACGATGTTGAAACATAGTTACCATATAAGTAATTTTCCCTAAATTTTACCCGATGATCGAAACAAGTTGAATTTAGCGGCGACGAATAGCATTAGCGGCGACTACTAGTATTTGCGGCGACATTGAGCGTATTAGCGACGAAACAATACCGGCGACAAATTTGCAGCGACATGTCGCCGCTAAATGTATTAGCGGCGACACGCCTAACCTTTAGCGGCGACACGTGTCGCCGCTGTTGCCCAATCTTCTTGTAGTGATATATAACAAAGTAATTTTATATAGATTCTGATTTTTTTTATCCTTTTGTTACAGTTTACCTTACTATTCCTACACTTCATCATCATGATCCCATGCCAGTTAGCCTGAAAGTACAAGTCAAATTAATGGATCTTTCAATATACAACATATTCCGCTAGTTAGCATTTCATGATTATAGTTAACTGATGTTTAAATTCAGATTTTAACATATTTATATTGATTGTATGTACTTTATTAAATTATTATTATAATTATTTCACTTTTAAGTTTGTACAACTATACTAAAATATGGAAAATTCTATAACAATCATATAGTTCGCCAATTATTTTGGAAATTCAAAAAGAATGTATTTTTGTAGTTTTGAAGTATATGAGTTGGTAACCAATAAAATTCATTTTGCCGTCCATGGTACTAGATCCGTCCATAACGACATATCTAATCATATTCACAAACAAACAGAATACTAACGTCCAACAAGTCAAAAAGCATATTTACGTTAACAATTAGCTAGATACTGATACAAACAAATTTATAATTAAATACATAGTTAAGGTAAGATAATATTAACCATTTGTTAACTGAGAAAACAATACCAATTATCTAAACAAAAAAAGTTTGCATTATTGCATACCTTCATATTGTTGTGACTGAGGGGATACCAGAGATGAGGCGCCTGTAAGAGCCTCTTCTACTAATCATTTCATTCAAATTTGGGCATCCGGAGATGTCCAAACTCAAAAGTGAAGGCAACAATGCTTTTGGTAGATGAATCATCTTTGGGCACTTGTGAATGAAGAGATGTTGGAGGGAGGTGAGATGTTGGAGTTCCATTGAAAGTGATTCTAGTTTATCAAATCCGTTTATGCCAAAAGAAGTAAGGGATGAAGGAAGAAGATGGGACAATTCACTGCCATTACTCACATCTTCCGATGATCTTCCCCATAATGATAAATCAACAAGTGAGGTTGGAAAATTCTGTGGACCCCACTCTGTGATTTGCTTCTTCAACCCCCCTATTTTGAGAGTACACAAGTTTGGAGGCCAAAGCCCATGAGGAAAGGAAGCATTGGTACTTGGACAATTTTTTATCACCAAAAGTTTTAACAACGTGAGATTTGGCAATTCGTGGTCAGGAAATGACTCCATATTTGGACAATCTTCTATAACCAATTCGGTAAGATAAACGAAGTAGCTCAAGTCAATGATTGACTTCAAATTTGGCCAACAATTTATCTGCAAATCTTCAAGTATCGGCATTCTTGTATTGCTAAGCATTATAGTCTTCTCTCCTCCTCCTCCACCACCAATGAATTCTTTTTCCATGAAATTCTGACAATCATCAATGGTAAGTGACTTGAGCTTTTGTCCTCCTGTTGGGAAGAATATAGATTTAAATGAAGGACATGAAGAGATATTCAAGGTCTCAATGCTACCCGGACAACTACAACGCTCCATACTTTTACAAAATGATACCTCCAAGATCCGAAGAGATGTTAGATGGGTCCCACAATTATCCTCCTCATTCTCTCCCAAACTCTCCAAATTTTCACATTCACATACTACCAACTTCCTTAAATTTACAAGAAACTTACTTGCTTCTACTTCAGATTCCCACAAGTATCTTATTTGGTTACACCAATTGATTCTTACTTCTTCAACGTTCCCAAGATACTTCATAACACCTCCCCAAAGCTCATTGGAAAGCCCAAAAATATGCCACATTTCCAATATCTTGATCGATGAAGCTACATGAACTAGACTTGTCAACACAACATTATCACACCCGATTATTTTAAGAGTATTTAGTCTAGGAAGTGACTTAAGTGAGATTTCAACCAAATTAGGACAATCGTCTATGCAAAGCTCTTGAAGACATGGGAACATTGTATCTACAACAACAGAATTTGTTGACCATATCTCCCACCCTTGCATATCTCGAAAACTTAGAATTTCAAGTGAAGGGAATGAAACACTTGCTCCCAATAACTCCAAACCTACTACTTTCACCTCATCCATGCCTTGAATAAACAACTTCTTAAGTGATGGTAGATCTCCAAGTGGTGGTAGAGAAATGCATTTTTTACAGTTTCTTATGGACACATAAGTCAACCGATGGAACGAGGAATCCCCCACCCAATTTGGAAAATCTACACCCCGATATGACAGAATTTTGAGCTTTTTCAAGTTATCTTGATGAGGCTTCAACACGTTAAGGACCTTTTTATCGAGTATTTCCTTCCTAGAGCTATCGCATACATCATTCCATTCCAGCTTTAACTCACTAAACCTCTTTTCCAATAAGCAAGATTGTTCTGCATGAATTGCGGTTTGCACTTGATCTAGCCCTGTGATGTAAAATTTTCCATGTAGATTCTTTAAGTTTTTAAGCTCGGTTATTGCATAGCCATTATCTCCTCCAATAACTATCTTGGTGAGAGTTTGTAGGCTTTTCAACTCACTGATCCCTAATGGCATTTTATTCAATAGCGGAGTACCTGTAATGTCAAAATGGCGCAAGTTTTTAAGCTTTAGGAAGCTGTTGGGCAACCTTTTCAAATTACGACACCCAGAAACGATCAGTGTCTGTAAATTATAAAGGTTGGAGACGTTTTCAGGCAAATGTGTGATTCTGGTTCGAGATAAATTAAGATAACGCAAGTGCTTTAATCTACCAATTGACTCTGGTAACTCGCTTATCTCATAATCTCTCAAACATAAAACCCTTAACAATGGTAATTCCATGAGGAAATCGACTAGAATTTTATTAGAGAAGTAGAAGTTTTGCCACCATCTTTTCACCTCGAATGACACCGATAAGAATGTTCTCAGACTCTTAGCTTTTTCAAATCCCTTGAACTTCTTGTAAACGATATATTCCTCACGAATAAAAGACATATGCCGATACTTTTCCATAGCTTCCTTCTTGACACCTTTCTCATTATCATTGTCTATCCGTATAAAGAAGTCTCCTGCAACAGATGTTGCAAGGTCATTCATCAAGTCATGCATCACAAACAATGATTCCTCATTACGCGCTTGTTGAAAAAAAGACCTTGATAACAACTCTTCAAAATACTCATGACCCAAGCGTTCTCTTGACTTGTTGGTAAATGATTGGTGCAAAAATCCTTCTGCCATCCACAAAAGAATAAGCTCCTCTTTGTCAAACATGTAGTCCTTAGGGAATAAGGAACAATATGCAAATAACTGTTTCAAAGAGGCAGATAGATCTTGGTAGCTTAGCCTAAGAGCAGGAACAATCTCATCACCCTTTTCTAACCTCCAAATCTCACTATTCAACAACTCCTCCCATTCTTCTTCATCCGTTTTTGTCCTTAACAACCTCCCAAGTGCTATCAAAGCCAAAGGCAAACCATCACATTTCTTCACAATACCTTCACCATGTTGTCTAAGTTTCGGATGTAAATCAAAGTTATTTACATCCAACGCATGTTTACAAAATAAAGTTAAAGCATCATCATGTGACAATAACGATAAACGATATGGTTGATCATAACCGAGTTTCATAAGCAATGACAACTTCCGAGTTGTGATGATAACTTTACTTCCCGGTGCCCCTACAAGAAATGGTCGTGCAAAAATTTCCCAATCACCATAGCTTTCGCTCCATACGTCATCAAGAACGAGTAGAAATCGTTTCATTGAGAGTTTCTCTTTTAGAGCTAGTTGAAGAAGATTTAAATCCTTAAACTCCTTGTTTTCCCCAACTATGGATTGAAAAATAACGTTGCTTATATTGAAGATATCAAACTCATCAGAAACACAAACCCAAGCCTTGAGTTCAAAATATTCCTTCACTTGCTTTTCGTCATATAAAAGTCTAGCTAAAGTGGTTTTACCTACCCCACCCATGCCAACAATGGGCACGATGCTAAAGTTTTGTTTACATCCTTCATCCCCCAATAGCTTGTGGAGCAAAGCCTCTTTATCAACTTGTCTTCCAACAATACTTGATGAATCTACCAAAGAAGTTTGGGATCTTCTATTTGTATTTCTTGACCTTCCATCTTTCACAGTCAACCCAAGAGTACTATTTTCATCTACTAGATCTTGTAACTTGATGGTGATTTTATTTAACTTTCCATGCATCCTAGCACTTGGTGAGAAACTTGTGCAACAAGTTGGGATGAGCTTTTTTACCTTGCTAGTGGTGGTTCCAGATTCTTCGGTCAACTCATGATGCATAGCTTCAGTTGCTAAATCATTGAGTATGTCGTCTATGTCATAAGCTAAATGTTGGAGATTATTTAACCACTGTTTGACAGATCTATTAGTTATTTCCTTTTGAGAAGCATCTGCAAGTAGATCATGGAGCTGCGATAATAACCTCTCCCATTTCTTCAGCTGGGATTGAATCCCCACAGAGTGAGCAAGTTTCTTTAAAGCTGCAGAGGCCAACTTCTCAAAAGCAACAGCGAGGAAAGCAGAGATAATGATTTCAGCCATGGATTATGGTGATACGAAAGAATATATTTGAATTGGTGAACATAAAAGATGATCACTTTAACTGTTGGTTATATTGGTTTTTGCAATTGATTTGTATGGTTAGTTTTTCTATTATTGATTTGAATATTCAAGCTCCCTAACACTACTATACGAAACACCATTGACCAATAAGGTAATAAATGAATAAAAGATGGGAGTAGGTAGTTTGTATCTTTCATCTTTACCCATGAACACGACATTCTTTTTATTATATTTCACCATTCTTCAATGGATAAGAATGTCTGAATCCGAAAGTCTAAAGCATTGTCTATTATTTAACAAGAAATTAATTAAAACAGGAATATTAATCCAACCGTTGTTTTAACAATTTTCATAATGCTAATGATCGGAATTTTTATTATATATAATACATTTTGTTATACATTCCCACTAGCTACTATAGGTGCTAGTTATCATCCGATACCATAAAAAGAATGTCATCTGTCTATATTGAGATTTATTACCAATGGATGACAGTTTACAATTTAATTAACCACGTTTGGATAAGGAGCACATCATAACATTGTTTTGGTGTAAGTTTTTTGTATGTTATTTTTTGTACATCAGATGTTCTTTAGTAGTTAGAGACCACTACAACTAAAAAAACACATAAACAACATGGAGTAAATGATAGTGTGTTAAACAAAATTTAAATCTTTCACATCATATATGTCACTAAGCCTGCTTGGACCTGTGTCCATTTCAACTGCTTTCAAAATGTATCTTTAGTCTCATATTCATTTCATATAAACAAGAATGTTTCCAGCGAGATCTATGTTTCATAGATGCTTATACAGATTCCACCAACCTGAACATAAAACAGGACATTGTAAAGTTTTACTGTAAAAGATAAAATCAATTTACTTTGGATCTTACAGCTCTATAATATTCTTGTTTTACCTTACATGTAGCATTTCTAAGTATCCCACAATGATAACGCAGAATGTGTAGAGTGTATCCTAGAAAGTACAAAACACTGTTCGAATGTACATAATGAAGATACTGGTCATACTTGATTTTCCTAAGAACCTGGCGACTTTTGCAACATTGATAATGTAATGTTAAAACTTGAAATGTATATTATTAAAGCAATGCTAATTTTCTCACAAGCAAAATCACAAACACCTTAGGTGCAGAGTTATAACACCTTTTTTGTACTTTTCTCATTCTTGGTGTGTGAACCAGAAGTGGGCAACTTACACACAGTAAGACGAATGGGGAGGAGGGGGAGGTGGAGGTGGAGGCTGGTGTCTATGTTTATCATGAGTCAAATGCTGTTATAAATGCAATCATGAATTTTATATTTATTTCCAAGAGAGAAAACGGAGAATGATTTCAAAGAATACGCAGAAGATATAAATGAATTTCGATAAACAACATGAGGCGTTATTATCCATTACTTTTCAAAATACCATAGAATTCAATAACACTACAAGAAAACAAAGCATTAGCGGCGACGCCTTTAGCGGCGACACCAAGCAATAGCGGTGATATGTATCGCGTCATTTAGATGTCGCCACCTTTAGCGGCGACACCAAGCAATAGCGGTGACATGTATCGCGTCATTTACATGTCGCCACTATTGCTAGGCGTCGCCGCTAATGCTTTGTTTTAGCGCTCCGCGTCATTCTCAACCCATCCGTCTGATTTGTTTTCAATCTAACGGCTGTTGAGGAAAGCGGAAAGGTGCGTTGACTTTTCCCTGCACTTGTCGCCGCTATTCCCCTAGCGTTCGGCGTCAAACAAGGAATGGCGAGCAAAAGAAGTAGTTGTAAACAGAGGGGCATCAAGCTCATACAACAATGCATGTTTCAAAGAAGTAAGTTATGATATATTTAAATATTTATTTAAAATATAACTAATCTAAATTTTAATGTTAAATAGGATATCAGTCGAATCGAAGCTTTTCGTAAGGCTAATTCCAATCGCCAAGGGGTATTTTATAGTCCTGCAGTCGAGCAACAATACGTAAGTGGTTAATTTGTATTTTCCATATAAGTGTTTATATCGTCAAAGGTATTTAGTAATCTAATTTTTATGATTTTTATTATTTTTAAAAAAATACAAAATGTTTTACTCGAAGAGATAAACCAACGAACCCAAGCTACTTCTGAGGCAAGCGCGCTAGCACCAACTGATATAAAAGATTGTTTTGAAAGAATATTGGGTGTTCGATGCGGACATATCAGAGACATTGGGCGTAAACCCCCTACCGTTGTGTCTGTGTACGATCAGCAACAACCAATGACACAAGAACAGCCACAATCACAGGTAATTGTTAGTAAATGTTATAATGGAAAATAGAATGCTATAATGATATGTTGGTTATGATTTGATATGTTGATATTTTGTATTTTGGTAATTTTTGGAAAGTAATGCTATAATGGAAAGTAGAATAATATAATGATATGTTGGTTATGGTTTGATATGTTGATATTTTGTAGTTTGGTAATTTTTGGAAAGTACAATGCTACAATGGAAAGTAGAATGGTATAATGATATGTTGGTTATGGTTTGATATGTTGATATTTTGTAGTTTGGTAATATTTTGGAAAGTAAATGCTATAATGGAAAGTAGATGTATGTTTAAGTGTATTTGATATGTTTATATGTTGATATTTTGTAGAATGGTATAATTAATTATAATGTTATTATGATATGTTGTTAATATATTTTGTTTTCTTTATAGTTGCAAATGCTGCAAACAATACTACAGGACACGGCCTGTTCTACAACATTGGAAGAGTGGTTTCGCTCATTACCGCCACCAAATAATGAAGGAGATGATGATGAGAACAGTAGTTATTTTAGGATTTTATGAAACGTTTTGTAATTTGGAAGAATACTTAATGTGGTATGGATTAATATTTTGGATTGATTGTATAATATATATTAATATTTCTATAAAAACTTATCAGATTTTTCAAATGCTATATGGATTAATATTTGGATTGATTATAAATTTAATGTTAAATAAATAAACACAAAAAAAATAAAAATCAAAAGAGTATTAGCGGCGACAGCTTTTGTGGCGACACGAAGATATTAGCGGCGACGGGTAGCATTAGCGACGACGCTTAGTATTAGCGGCGACTATGAGTATTAGCGGTGACATTAAGCGTATTAGCGACGAAACAATACCGGCGACGCATTTGCAGCGACAAATCGCCGCTAAAGGTATTAACGGCGACACGCCTAACCTTTAGCGGCGACACGTGTCGCCGCTGTTGCCCAATCTTCTTGTAGTGTAACTTACTGTTTAATAAGTTTACCTGTTTAGGTGTTATATATATATATATATATATATATATATATATATATATATATATATATATATACATAAGTGTGACATCCCCATTTTCACGGCCAGAAAAGACCGATTTTGTTTATGCTTTGTTTTATAAGATCAGAGTAATCTTTTAAAGATAACGGTTGCGGAATTTGTTCCCAAAACAAGATATGATAAAAACATATCAAAACATTTCTCAAAGAGAATGTATTTTCATTTAAATAATAAAACCTCGGGATGTGATGTTCCGATACAGACACATAAGCATAAACAGAACATACATTCATTTACTCTAGTGATCTACATCTCCTTTAATCTCTCAGTGCAAAGCAGCTTCATATCGATACCTGTGATACAATTAAACTGAGTGGGTCAGGCTTGGGAGCCTGGTGAGCATATAGGGTTTTCAACCCACAATAATATAAATATTATATTCAATCATCAAACAATCAACCTAATTACCCATCCCCATTATTTTATTTTAATTTTCCTAAAGATATTATCCTAAGGGTCATCTTCTCTATCATATTTACCGCTCATCTCCTTACATCTTATATCCTTATATGCTTGTTCCTAAGAACTTTTCCTAAGGATCATCGCCTACATTGCATAGACAATACTAATTCGGGGATCACTCCCTCAATATATGTCTAGTAAGGGTTAGGGTATCATCGCATGATTACGCAGCCACAACATCGCCTGGACTCGTAAATCATAATAAGGGTTAGACTATCATCGCATGAATACGTAGCCACAACATCGCCTGGACTCGTAATTCATAGTAAGGGTTAGATTATCATCGCATGAATGCGCAGCCACAACATCGCCTGGACTGGTAATTCATAGTAAGGGTTAGAGTATCATCGCATGAATACGTAGCCACAACATCGCCTGGACTCGTAATTCATCACCTACAGGTTATGAGCCTGCTGGTGTTTCCACGGGGTCATCTAGAATAGTCCGTGGTCGCCATCTATACTCTGGTAGATGACTACATCGCCAAATTGCCACATCGCCGGTCAAGGTTATGGTATCTCCTCTCATCTCACATCACCTATTTATCATCACCTTTATATCATCACCTATTTCTCATCACCTAATTATCATCACCTATTTCTCATCACCTAATTATCATCTCGTATTTCTCATCACCTAATTATCATCACACATCATCTAATTCATCTACCCATGTTCTACCCAACATATTTGTAGATATAATATACATATACATATTAACTCATTTAATACCTATATAAAACATCCATTCCATACACATCTCAAATAAACAACAATATATAAACACATAGCTTGTATTTCATAGGAAATACTTAATATATATATGTTAGAAGAAAGTGATCACATACTCACACGTATAAACAACAATATATATTCACATAGCACGTATTTTATAAAATACTTCATATCTATGTGTAAGATGAAAGTGACTATACACTCACACCAAACATATACTTAATACATTCAAACAATACTTGTATTATAATCGTGTTTATGAAAGGGACTATACACTCACTTGATCAGAAGATGATCGGACAGCACTACGGCTTGTAGAAGTAGTATTCTTCGGTGAAACCGGGATCACTTCACACACCGGGTTTCTCGCAGGCAGAGCTTCGGCTCGGAAACTCTTTTCTTCTCGGGATCTTCGGGCTTTGGGACTTGCTTCGGGTTTTGGGGTTGATACCGGGGCTTCGGGGTACTTCTGGCACGCAAATCGAGGTAAAACGGGAGAGAGAAGAGAGAAAATAGCAACCCTAAACGTCTGGCCCTTCAAATCTATTTATAGGGCAAATTTGGCCCTTGCCACGTCGTGGCAACCTTGTTCCACGTCGTGGGCTTGGTCGTCACTGCATGCGTCATCCCAAGTTGCATCTGGGGGCCTTCCGGAGGTGTCAGGACACTTGCCACGTCGTGGCAACCTTGTTCCACGTCGTGGGCTCTGACAGTTTTGGGGTTTCGCGCCCCGAACTTCAGAAATTCATAACTTTCGCATACGAACTCCGTTTTCGACATTCTTTATATCGCCGCGAAGGTGAGATTATGCTCTACAACTCTCATTTAGACTCCATTGGCTAATTTTGACTTTATTTTTAATATATTATAAGTATATTACTTATATATTATCTTTAGTAGGCCAGGACAGGAAAACTCCGTTCGAAATTCATAACTCCTTCATCTAAACTCCGATTCCGTCCGTATTTCCGTCGTTGCACTACTATATATGAGATCTTCAATTCTCATTTATATCACTAAGGATAGATATCTATCTACCTTAAATTCACTATCTACGTCGCGTTGGGTCGCGCTAGGTCGTGCCGGTTCTGACACGAAACTTCGACAGGTCATAACTTCTTCGTTATAACTCGGATTTTGGCGTTCTTTATATGCACGGAAACCTTGTGACATATACTACAACTTGGTTAAGATTAATCCTTCTAAATAATCTTCCATCAAAAATTCATTTTTGATGCTTATCGTCTCTAAATTGACTAGCCCGGATCTACGGGCGTTACAATAAGGTTAGGTTCATTTGAGACCACCTATATTTTGTGAGACCGTGAGATGTATTTTTTTGTTTATTTTTATTTTTTTTAGTTAATTCAAGTTCCGAAAATAATATTTAAATTTTTTTTTTGGATTTTTCCATTTATTTTGCATTTTAAAATTAGTTTTTAGAGTATGTACAGTGTAATATTCTATTAGAATATTTCACGTATTTTTCAAAAAAAAATGAAATTTATTTTTATTTTTTTTAGTTAGTTAATTCAAGTTCCGAAAATAATATTTAAAAAAAGAATTTTTAGATTTTTCCATTTATTCTGCATTTTAAAATTATTTTTTAGAATATGTCAGTATAACTATTAGAATATTTCACATATTTGTAAAAAAAATGGAATTTATTTTTATTTTTTTTAGTTAATTCAAGTTCCGAAAATAATATTTAAAAAAAGAATTTTTAGAGATCTCCATTTATTCTGCATTTTAAAATTATTTTTTAGAATATGTCAGTGTAATATTCTATTAGAATATTTAACGTATTTTAAAAAAAACGGAATTTTTTTTAATTTTTTTAGTTAATTCAAGTTCCGAAAATAATATTTAAAAAAAGAATTTTTGGAGTTTTCCATTTATTTTGCATTTTAAAATTATTTTTAGATTTGGTCTCACGGTCTCACAAAATTAGAATGGTCTCAAATGAACCTGAACCTTTATATATATAAATGTTCAAATGAGAACCATAAAAAGTTAAGAACCATAAGAACCACTATTTTTATGTTGTAATTTAAATCATCAGATATATTTGCTCAATCTTATCTCACAAGACAACTTTTCTCTCACCTTTCTCTCATCTCTCTCTCTTTCTCTCTCTTATGTCCTACCGCTACCGACCACCACCACCATCGTTGGCACCGTTGTCGTCACCGGAATACAACGATCTTCAGATTTGTAGCCGCCACCTTCATATCTGAAGCATTCACCTTCAGATCTGGTGCATTCGCCTTCAGATCTAGAACCCCTGACTTTAGATCTGTCATCACTACCGAGCGCCGTCTCCTTCCACTACCATCTATCTCACCAGTACCGACTATCGCCTTCAATCAGCCGCTTTGCTTTGCTGGAACACCTAGAAAACACTAAACTCGATTTTGAAGTCTGAATATGCTTCTTCTCCAAATCTCTAACGTTTCTGATTTGATGAAGCACAAGAAAAACTCTTTGATCTGTTTCGCCGGAATAACTGATGTGGAGTATGAAGCTCTTTGTTGGATTTGTACCAGATCTGTTATGTGTCGCCTCCTTCCTATCTATAACTCATTTTCGTCTCTGTCTCTCTTATTTCTGGTCAAAACACCACCAAATTGACACATGATCTGATGTGTTTGTCCATTTTCAAGTTAGCTCTAGTGTGTATGGTGTTTACATTGATGGTGTTTACAAAAGGAAGTTCTGAAAAAAAGATGTAGACAAGGTGTTTGATGAAATGCCTCAATGAAATTTGGTAAGTTATTAAGCTGTGAATTTAGTTGTGAATGCATATTTTTTGTATATTAAACTATGAAGTTTGTGTATTTAGCTGTGATATTTGTGTTTAAAATTGTGAATTAAATGCATTAAACTGTGATTTTGTTGTTTAAACTGTAAATTGAGTATATTAAGCTGTGAGTTTTGTATATTTAACTAGGAATTAATTGTATTAAACTGTGAATTGATTGTATTAAATTTTTAAGTTGATAATATGCTTTTAAATACATACTTTTTTTTTGTATTAAATAGTGATTTTTCTATATTTAACTATGAATTAAAAGTTTTAAGTTGATAATATGCTTTTCTACTGGCATTTGTTGTGGATCTCTATGATATAGTTCTTTTTTTTTCTGTTAATGTGTGAATTTGATGTTTTAATCTCTCATTTGTCGTAGAATTTTGGTAATCTTAGTTTTAACTGCTATTACGTTATGAATGTATAATTTTTTTTGAATTAAACTTTAAATTTATTATACTAGTTTGTGAATTTTCTATATTAAATTGTGTATTAATTGTAATAAGTGTTTTAAGTTGATAATATGGATGTGAATACTACTTTTTGAGTATTAAAATGTGAATTTAGTGTACTAAGCTATCATTTTTGTGTTTCAAAACTGTGAATTGATTGAATTAAACTTTAAATTTATTATACTAGTTTGTGAATTTTCTATATTAAATTGTGTATTAATTGTAATAAGTGTTTTAAGTTGATAATATGGATGTGAATACTACTTTTTGAGTATTAAAATGCGAATTTAGTGTACTAAGCTGTCATTTTTGTGTTTCAAAACTGTGAATTGATTGCATTAAGCTTTGAATTTTCTTTTTCAACTACGAATTGACTGTATTAAGCTGTGAATTTCTTGTTTGAACTGTAAATTGACTAGATTAAGTTGTGAATTATGTGTATAAAACTATGAATTTACTTGTATTAAGCTATGAATTTTGTGTATAAACTTTGAATTGACTATATAAAGAGTGTTAAGTTGAAAAGATGGTTGTGGATGCATACTTTTTGTATATTAAACTTTGAATTTTGTGTATTAAACTATAATTTTTATGTTTTAAACTGTGAATTGACTGCATTAAACTATGTATTTTATTCTTAGACTATGAATTGACTATATTAAGCTGTGAATTTTATGTATTAAATTACGAGTTGATTGTATTAAGCTGTGAATGAATTGACATTAAGCTGTGATTATTTTATAATTTTTTTGTTTGCTTTTGAAATAATATAAATTTTATTCACGGTTTAATATATTAAATTCACTATTTTAAAATATGAATGGTTTATGTATAAATTATTTTGTTAATTTTTTTCTGAAAATATTTATTTTTTTGTGATGTATAAGTATGTAAGAATACATTAGTTTTAATAATAATTTTGCATTTAATTCAAAATGAGTGAAATAAATGGTTTTATTAGACTGTGAATGTAGTAGATATGTTATTAATGCATTATTTTGTTTACAGATCTGATTTAGAAGAAAATAATGGTTGCGATGCTGGTACAGGTGGTTGGTAGCAGCGTATGGTGGTGGTAGTAGAGTTTGAATTTTTTTATTTCTTTAAGTTTGTGAATTATTATAAAATGGTTTGTATTAAGTTGTGAATTAAACTATCAATGTACTGTATAAACTTGTAATTTATATAAGTTTTTGTGTTCAAATATGAGAACATATAAGAATGAAAATGTTATATTGCAAAAATTACAATTTTGCCATTTTTGTATCAAAAAGAGAAAAAAAAAGGATTTTCACATGTTCAATAAGAATATCATGTAAATATTTACTAACTAATGGGGGTTCTTAGGGTTCTTAATCTTTTATAGTTCTCATTTGAACCACTCTGTATATATATATATATATATATATATATATATATATATATATATATATATATTATAGATCCGGTAAGAATTTTTTTTTGGTAGGAAGGTAAAAAAAAATTTCGACTTATTTTTTTGGCGAATAAAACAAATAAATCACTAAATAAATCAATAATAACATGATTCACCAAAAAAAATCCTGAAAAGACATTTCGATGATTCATTTTTATAATGATTTTATTGATATTCACTAAAATTGTCACAAAAGTGAATTTTTTTTCTTGATTTACCTAAAAATGAATCATAAAGGTGTTTTATTCAGAATTTTTTCTTGTTAATCATCTTACTTTTGAATTATCTAATGATTCATTCCATTTTTTTGCTAAGAAAATATGCATATAAAAAATTTGTTACCTTCCTACCAAAAAAATCCTTCTTATTTGATCTTAACTATATATATATATATATATATATATATATATATATATATATATATATATATATATATATATATATATATATATCCTAATAAATGAGTACCTAATCGCCATGTGACATTTCCTCAGCCCTCCTTCAGCTTTTTTCCCGCCTAGAGTTTATAAAGTGAAATACCTAATTTTCCCTTCTACTCATTAAACTCTGGATGCATTGAATCCGTCCTTGATATCGTTCTGATATTCTTTAATATTGTTCTTAACTGGGAATAACTGAATTGCCAATTTGAATCCTGCCTTTTTATTTTAATAGCCCATAAATTAGGAACCAATTCAATGATTTTTTTGTAATTTGATAACATATAAGGGGAACAACATGTTTTACAAAAATATTCTTCAATCTTATCTTCTATGCAATTACAAATACTCTTCTTACATCCACACTCACCAGGTACGTTTTCATTGAAATTTCACCATTATGGGATTAATTTTATTGCATTTTTTTAGGTAAAAAAATATTCTCGATTTCCTTTTAAATGTTAAATGATTTTGAGTAGGTTCTTTGATCTAATTAGGAACATTTTGAATTGCATTCACATTGTGATCTTCTCACATAAACGGTAATGTAAAAACTGTATTTTTGGTTAATGATAGTCACACTTGGGAAAATACACACTCTTACAAGAAACAAACATACAGAACATTTGATGCCTTGGTAGAGGGCTACATTTAGTTGAAAATATAGGATTTTCTAGGAGATACAAACATTTACTACAAACATTTACAAACTTATACATCAAACACTTACAAACATTTTCATACAAACAATGACACTAAAATTCTTATGAACTCACCAGCTTTAAAGCTGATCAACTCTTTCAAAATAACTTGTATTCTCAAGTGATCAGTAGACAGGTACCGATGCTAGGTTTTGAGAAGATGAAGCTCGTTCAAGACTTATCTCTTATTTTGATTTACATTTTTTGTGTCTTATAAACTATATAGAACACGCTTGTATTAAATTATATTATTAATGCAATGGATGATGTTGTTGCTTGTTTACTACTATGCTTTGTTGTGATACTGTACATGACGTCCTCCGCCCCCGAACGTTTCCGCCGTTCCGGTTTTGGGATGTGAGAATTCAATGGCAAAACAGGAATTTCAGATAGATGTTTAAAACAACATCCAATATATATATATATATATATATATATATATATATATATATATATATATATATATATATATAGTGTTTTTGCTTTGTGTTTTTATATTTTACAATGGTAACCATATCATGGATTTAATATTGATAAAATTGTCCGAGATATGAAAGATATCTGTTTTTTAATTGTTCGTTGTTATTTTAAATAGAAATTAAAGAAAACAAACTAATATGTCACTACCAAATTACATTAAAATACTCATACAAATAAACTAGTCACAACAAAATATATATATATATATATATATATATATATATATATATATATATTTAAAATGATAAGTATTCAATTACAATACAATATGGTTTCATATTAGTCTTTCAGATTTTAAACAATAAAAATAACGAACATTTAGATGTGCTCATCTATTTTCTCCATTAAAAAACCATTTTAATTCTTAAGAGCGGCACCTTGTGAGTACAAGAATCAATGTGAGAGGACAAGGTTTGAAAATTCAAACCTTGAGTTAATCTTGAAGATCAATGTCTTCTCTTAATCAAAGGTTCCAGTTAAGACATGAATGAAACATTCAAGAAAGTACTCAATATTAAATGAAGTAAACTAGGAGTATATTCAATGTAAATACATTTAATGAACAAGAAGAATGTTATGAAAGATCTTGACTTGAGAGAAAAGTGAAAGAGAATTTAAGAGAATTTTTGCTATTTTGGAGTAACAATTCATATCAATATTGTCATTCAAAGCACTCCTTAAATAGACTCAGGAGGTACATCATACGAACTTTGGAAACATTCGTAGGACTGGTTAATAATCAGGTACTGACAACTGATTATCTAAAAGATATAAAAAGATAAGTCCTATCAAACGTTACATCACAAATAAGAAAAGAAACATAAAATGTTCAAATAGACAGCTAATCTCGGATCTTCACTGCGTTCAGAATGATCTCCATCTTGTACTCCATCTTTATTTCGGACTTCACCAATTTCAGAAATTGTTGACTTCAGATCTTCATTCTTGTGATTTCTAGAGGTTCACTTTTCTTGATTCAACAATATCCCCTAAGCGAACTTAGAAATCTGGTCAACTGAGTTGGCTTCTTCTTGGATGAACACATGAGCTCCGTATAGCCAGTTTCGGACTTTAAGATACCACTGAAGTTGACTGATAAACTTGGCCTTCACATGCTCTGGAGCTTCTGACTTAGCTGCATTAGTGATAAAATTTTAAAGAACTCTTGAGGGAACGAGGTGCTTGTCTAGGACTCGAAAGAAGTCCTTTTAGTTTGTCTTCTTTTCCAGATAGATGTCTCCCAAAATAGGTTCATTAATTGGCTCTTCTGCCAAAATTTCAGCTTCAGGCAGTTTGCAATCAATTTTTTCTAAGAGCTTTTCAGTTCTGATCAAATGAGCCACTTCGAAGTCACATCTACAAAACTCAACAACATAATCCTTGAGATAGTTCATTGCAACACTATAGGCACCAATGCTCATTTGACTGTCATGATGAGTTTGGAACTAGAGGGGAAGTCTACGTATGTGATGGTAAGTTGTGCTGACTTGTTCCGATATACGTAGTAGCGATGCAAAAACAGTGTAACTCAAATTTTGTGAACACTTTCGTTCCGAACCCAGATTTTTTGTTAATTCCCTACAAGACCACACATCTTTTTAGGGACGTGCGTTCAAGGAGTAGAAAATCTTCAATCTTTCTCTTACGGTTCTGATGATCATTTGAGGATCATCTTCTGGGTGGAGAGGAGCAAACTTGATATAAAACTTTCCATAAGGAGAGATGGGGAGATCAAGCTAGTTTGCGTCTTGAGTTGGTAGATCATAATACACGAATGACACAATGTTCAAATCATGTATTATTCCTTCATGATAGAGCGGGGAAAGCCCTAACATTAGGTTATGGTTATCTTTGAGAGCTTAGATCCAAATGCTTTCTTCAAGGGCCTAATCTATTTGAGCTTGAGACTAACCTTCAGAATTTTTGGTGGTCTGTTCGGAGCTGTGGAATTCCAAGATAGGGTTTTTTCCTTTGTATTATTGCTTGTTGAGAGTAGAAATATCTTGTTTCATGTTTTCATCGATGGTGAACTCTGGAGGTGGAGGAATCAGAGGTTCTTCTGGAATCTTGTCAGGTTTCCGAAATGGAGAACCTTCAACAATTGGAGCTATTCTTGTTGAGGGAATTGGAAGCAACATCGATTGAGTCGCTCGAAATGCATCAATTTCAAGTTTAGTCTTTGCCTTATCCATTTCGCAACTTCTTTGTAAAACATCAGCTAAGGATGATGCCCATGAGACAACAGACCATATTCTTTGCTCTTCCTTGGAAAGAACTTTCGTTGGAAATTTCTTTGGAGCTTGAATACCTACCACAACATTTGTGATGTACCGGACATATTTATCATCATCATCATCAGATGGAGTACCTGTGGAAACAACTTGAACATAGTCATCAACATATTCATCTTGGAGTTTGAACTCTAAGGCAGGCTTAAAAGATGTAGATTGATCTCTTTTGCTTGGGCTGTTTTTGCACATAAACATAAGGCTGCAAATGCGAGTGACTCGGAAAGAGAAAGAACATACAAATAATAATATTTGAATCAACTAAGTCTCCAATCATAATCAACAAGAAAAATGAAGCCTTGAACCATGGGCTAAAATTGGTTAAAAAATAAAATTAAGAAATATAGTGGTTATAATAAAAAAGGTTTAAAAAGGAATGGGTTAAAAAATGAAATATAATAAAAAAAAGGAATTTGATTGTTGAATCATGAAAAGTGAACCTCAAGCAATCACAAGAATGAAGATCCAAAGTCAACAGTTTTCGTGATTGGTGAAGTCTGAAATAAAGATGTTAAGATGGAGTGCGAGATGGAGATCACTCTAAAACGCAATGAAGATCTGAGATTAGCTGTCTGTTTGAACATTTATTGTTTCTTGTCTTATTTGTGTTAAAACGTTTCATAGGATTTATGTTTTTGTATCTTTTAGATAATCAGTTGTCAGTAGCTGATTATTAACCAGTCCTAGGAATGTTTCTAAATTTTTTACGATGTACCTCCTTTGTCTATATGAGGAGTGTTTTGAATGACAAGATTGATATGAATTTTTACTCCAAAGATAGCAAAAATTCTCTTTAATTATGTTTCACTTTTCTCTCAAGTCAAGATCTTTCATAACATTCCTCTTGTTTATTAAATGTCTTTACATTGATTATACTCCTAGTTTACTTCATTTAATATTGACTACTTTGTTGAATATTTCATTCATGTCCTGATTGGTATTACTAGACTCGACTGGAACCTTTAATTAAGAGCATACATTGATCTTAAAGATTAACTTAAGGTTTGACTTTTCAAACCTTATCCTTGCGCATTGATTCTAGTACTCACAATTGGTATCAATGCTTGAGTGCTTGTCCGTTATATCCATAAGAACATATTATAGTTGATTCGAAATTAACTTGGTATTTCAATCATATGTATGTTCAAGATAAAATTTCTTTTATATACCACTTATGCTCTAATATCTTACCTTCAATGGTTGCTGACTTCGGATCTTCATTCTTGTGATTGCTAGATCTCCGTCAGAATCTTTCTAGATAGAGGTTCACGAATGTGATCAGTCCCCAAAACCATTCTTGTTCATAGTCTCCCCCCTCGACTATAGAACAGAAGATCACAATGTCAAATCACAAAACGTCTTTAATACTTTGAATTCGATTGATAATGCACCAAATAATCTATAAAGAATAAGCTGTTGAAAATGTGAAGCATCCAAAAATAAAGTCTGAATGATAAATAATGTGAATTCAAAGACATGGTCTAGCAATGCCAAAAATTTGATCAGAGTATCAAAAATAGTGCCATACCACATCGCCAAAATAATCTTCGTCTTCAAAATATTGTAAATCCAAACTCGAGAAATCGTAAGATCTGAACCGGATGCAAACACAAATGAGACATCCCAAAATGTAGAGTCTGAAGAACATCTAGTAATGCCAAAAATTCACTTGTAAATTCTGAAATAACTATCCAAACGTCTCTAAAAATCACGTAGCCCGAATTCATAACCCTTTGTTCAATCTTTTACCCCTATATCATATTTTTATCTTTTTCTAAACATTTTTTGCATGGGATAAAAAGACCAAACACCACTTTTTTTAAGAAACTTCATGTAACAACCCGTTATTTCCGGGCATTATAAATCGAGTCTTGTAACCTCTTTGGAATGTAATAGGAATATCATCGATAAATGAATTATTCAAAAGCTCTGATTGGAGTACACTATGTAGTAGATATCGTCTTAAGGTTTCCAAATATATAAAGAACACTAAAATCCGAGTTATGACGAAGAAGTTATGACCATTCTAAGATTTCCGACGAAACCGACAACACCGATTAAACGGAAAACGCAAAGTTTCAATACGATAGCATTTAGCCTTAGGTATCTAAATGAAAGTTATAGATAACATTAAACCGTGAGCGTACACAAAAAGAACGTCCAAATCTGACTTCGTATGAGGAAGTTATGATTTTTCCAAGATCCGAATATAGCAGTAGACAGCTAAAAACTCGAATCGGAGATCGAGCGACTTTTGGCCGGAATGACCTAAACGAGAATCGAAGGTCTCGACAATGATATTTCAGCGGTAAAAAGTCTGGCAAAAACCGACATCAGATAAAGAAGTTATGAATTTTCAAAGAAATTCCTTAAACACGATGAGTTTAATATAAATAATAAATAAATAATTTCGGAATCTGCTGACGGAGTCTAAACGAAAGTTGTAGAGCGTAGTCTCACCTACGCGTGGATATAAAGACCATCGAAAACGGAGTTCGTATGAAGAAGATATGAATTTTTGAAGTTTATTAAATAAATTATATATTTATTTAAATCAAAATTTCGGACCTTATCCGAAGAGGAGTCAGCGTCCTCATCCGGGTACGCGCTGCGTACCCCTGTACGCCCCGCGTACCCGAGAGATTTGGCCTCTGATCGTCCACGTCGCCCTATCCGAGCCATCCGACCCGTCCGACCCGTCCGAAGTACCCGACCCGTCCGACCCGCTGTCCCGTCCGACCCGCCGTCCCATCCGACCCGTCTCCCCAGCAACCCGTCCCATCCGACCCGCGTACCCAGCAACCCGTCCCATCCGAAGCCGAGGCAGTCGAGGCTTCGGTCATGCATGACGTACGTGTACGCGCTGCGTACGGGCGTACGCCCCGCGTACCGAGGCGGTTCAGCCTTCCTATAAATAGGATGCGAGGGCTTCCGAGAAAAATGCTCATTTCTCTCCTCTCTCTCACAATCTTGCCTCGTTTTCCGTGCCCGTTCAAACCCGAAGCTCTGGTCTTTTTGCTCAAGTCCCGAGGGTCGATTTTACTCCCGAGATTCCCGAGAGTCCCGAGGAAAATCCGTTTCCCGAGACAAAACTCTGTCCGGTTTTCCATCTCGCTATCTTCAAACTATCAGGTGAGTTCATACCCCTGCAAGCACACTTTAAATGCGTTTTTAAATGCTTTTTATACTCTTTTAGGGGGGGGGGGGGGAATACAAGTAAACACACGACTAAAATCGTGTGAAACATCCATCTTTTTATATACTTTTCATACTGTTGCTTTAACTGTCTTATGAAGTCATTATCATGCAAAACGCCTCACAACACAACTTTACCCTCTTGGGATACAATATGTTTATAAATAGAAATATGTTTTATTTATACGTTTGCATACAAATACATCATATCAAGGGTAACATTCTTTACTAAACCGTTTTATACATCCAAAGAACTTATGATTTATGCTTTGTCAAATATTGTGAAAAAGGATAAACTTTGCATACAAAACTACTACTTTAATACAGACTTAGTTGAGAATCCATGAGACGTGTACATCTTCAAACACTGCCTTTTTGATAAAAGGTATCGCTACAAGTCCTGTCTATAACCAGAGTCTCCCGTTCGGAGAACGTGTCAAATGTGTATAGATCTATACGGGAAGTCATGATCCCGCGCCCTGACTGTTAGCTACAATCCGTCTTTTGGGGTGACAGTTGTCATAACGCTACGACGCCTGAAGAACGTCGCTACAGGCATATTATGTTTAGTATGGTTATAAAACTCATCGGATATACAATTATTATGGTATTATGCTTTTATGAACGAGTAGCTATTAAAACTATTCTTCATCTAACAAGTGCGATCTTCGTATAGCTTTACTATGTAAAACTATGACACAACTTACGAGCACGTCGGTTGCTTGCGATTTTCGGTCTTGGAGACTGCCAGTTATGTCAGGAAAATAAGGGTTTTTCCTATATACAAACCAAACAACTAACAGGAAAATAAGGGTTTTTCCTGTATACAAACCAAACAACTAATAGGAAAATAAGGGATTTTCTTGGTGCAACCATTTACAACTTATAACACGAACATTCATATGCATTTCATACTTTTATAAGAAAATAAGGGTTTTTCTTGGAAAACACAACAAATCATATCTCAACTATTAGGGAAAATATGGGATTTTCTGGATCTAATACATTCATTTTCAACACAACGAATCATAACTCTTTACAATTGAAATACTGCGTTTTCTGGAAAACATACACGAACTTTCGAATGGCGTACATTTTCTCAAAACACTACTTATGAACTCACCAACTTAATTGTTGACACTTTTTCTTTGAAATAACTTGTATTCTCAGGGAACCGCTAAGCAGATTTGGAAATCAACTTTTGGGGATTAATGTGCTGACGTTAATTACTTCTTTTGAAGGATGTTTATGTATTTATCTTTTGAACAAGTAACGAATACGATTATGTAAACATTTTGGAAACATTAATATATATGGTGGTGTGTACTTTCCTTTCTATGAACTGTTATGATACTGAATATGACGTCCTCCGCCCCCGAACGTTTCCGCCGTTCTGGTTTGGGGGTGTGACACTTCATCTTCTTCAACAAAAATATTTTCTCAATAAAATCAGATTTTAACAGCAGCAAAAATGTATGAACAGTAGCAGCAAAATTTTTATTTTCGTAGCAACATCACCAACAAAACAGTAAATAACTCACAAAAGATTTTTCAGTTGTGAAGGCTAAGCCAATCTTCATAAATAACGAAGTAGTATATAGAACATAAATAACATGCTACATCTTCTCATCAATGGTGAACTTTGAAGGTGGAGGAATCAAAGGCTCTTCCGAAATGTTTTTGGGTTTACGAAGTGGAGAACCTTCATCAATTGGAGATATTCCTGGTGAGGGAATTGGAGGAAACATCGATTGAGCGGCTCGGAATGCTTCAATTGCAAGCTTAGTCGTTGCCTTAGCCATTTCATGGATTCTTTGTAAAACATCAGCTAAGGATGATGACCATGAGACAACATACCATATCTTTTGCTCTTCCTTGGAAAGAACTTTCGCCGAAAATTTCTTTGGATCTTAAATACCTACCACAACATTTGTGATGTACTCGACATCTTCTTCTTCATCATCATCAGATGGACTACCTGTGGAACCAACTTGAACATAGTCATCATCATATACATCTTGGAGTTTACACTACAGGGTAGGTTTCCAAGAGATAGATTGAT
Organism: Lactuca serriola; assembly: GCF_051521515.1. Classification (NCBI taxonomy): domain Eukaryota; kingdom Viridiplantae; phylum Streptophyta; class Magnoliopsida; order Asterales; family Asteraceae; genus Lactuca; species Lactuca serriola. The sequence goes on along the minus strand of NC_136410.1, from coordinate 251,639,770 downwards.
CTCTTTTGCTTAGGCCTTCTCCCCTCTCTCACCGGATGGCCGAACAACCGAGGCATATAAGTTGATCCACCTCAATGGTGTGCTTGAATCGGGGGAGACGTGTTGATCCAACTGTTGTTCCCTTTCTTCATCCGAGGGCCCTGGTTTATTGACTTCAGAGAGGGAGAGGAGAATTGCATCAAGATTACTGTCGAGACTAGACACTTTGACATCATATTTTGAGTCAATTTAGGCAACAGACTTGTTTAAGGATTCAACTTTGGAGACTACAACTGACATGTTTTCTCGGAGTTCCAACAAGACAAAGGGATCCATATAATTTTTAGCTAATGATCCCGTGTCCTAGGTGGAACTCTCAGACTTGGCCTTATAACTCTCTTAATAGACTGGAGGTTCGGAAGGGCTAGGTTTGTTGGCAGTGGTTGTTTGATCATCCTTTGGAGGATTTTCTTCTGTTTCACCTCTGAGAGTGCGTTGAACATGGTTATTAACTTGGATTTCTTCATCAACAGGCTCTGATGAAGAGGATGAAAAACCGAAGTCATAAATGGGCCTTAATGAAGATGGTTTCTGAAGAATGTGAAAAGAGGAGATGACTGGAGGAGAACCAATGGAGACACTAATGTCATCAAACATGAATTCTAACGAATGTTCCTCATTAGGATCTGGATGTAATGCATCATGGTGGGGAGACTTCAGAATGTTGTCTTGATGGGGATCTCCTGATGTAAACTCTTGGTCGGTGACATCATCATATGGAGGAACAAAAGGTATATTGCTCTAGGTTGATCGATTTCTCATAGATATGAGAGTTGATTCCACTTGAGATCGAGTGAGCTCTGGATGCTTGGTGTGAGCCCGGCTAACAAAGTCTAACATATGAGGATCGTCAGTACCTGTTCATCCTTTACCTGAGCCAAGTATCAGACCAGTTGTGGCTTCCGGGGTTGGAGGGACTACTCCAGCTTCGAAAAGCTTACGATCCAAGACAAGCATCTCGAATCATGCGCATGTAGAAGAAGAAGGAAGGATATCTGAGATGACCCATGAGTGTGTTCCAGGAGGGTGCAAGGAACCTTATTCAACGCCGACATCACCTTGTTGGGAAGGTGATGGTGGATTTTGTGGAGACTCCTCGTAAATGTGCACGTGGTTTTGAAACTCCGAAGGGTACTTTGATAGAGTGGCTAGGTGGGGTGAGAGGATGACTAGAGTCAGTCGGAATGTCTTTGATAGATTCCTTTAGAGAGGAAGTATCAACTTTAGCTCTCTTTTTGGCATTTGGTTTGGAGGGAGAGATCTTTCTTTTGGCAGCCTTCTTTTTCTTTCCACCAGTCGAGACTGGCTTGGCCACATCCGAGGTGGGCTCAACAGATACATGGGTAGACTGTGTAGGGCTATACACAATCGAAGTCTCCAAATGATGTTTCGAATGAAGGGACTTGGTGGTAGAGTGGCCAACATTGTTGGATTAGCGTCTAAGTTCGTAACTATATTTGTTATGTACTTGACCCGGTTGTGCATGGTCCTTTTGGGTTGCCTTGACCAAAGCAACTTGATAGGATGATTTATGGAGAAAAAGGAATAATTATGATTTATTAATATATTATATGAATAATATATTAAAGGAGAAATCATATTGTTTAATTAATATTAGTCAAGAATTAATTGATAGTTAGTTTTGTGACTAAAAGACACCAGTTAAACTTAGGGGGCTGGAATTGTAATTATAGGATAATTGCAATTGGGCTATGGATCACCTTGGAACATAGGTTGGACGAATTCTATGGGAAGCCCATAAAGAAAGCGTCCAAGGGGTGTTCTAAAGGGAGTCCATGGGCTGCTCAGGGGCTAAGCATTCAAATTAGGGTTTCCTAGTTGAAAACCCTAATAGCCTACCTATATAAGGAACCCCTAAGGCCCCAAAAACGTGGCTAACACTTCTAAGAGAACCCTAGACATTTTTGGTGCCTCCTCCTCCTTCTCTTTAGTCATCCTCTTGCTTGTGGTGTTTGTAAGCCATTAGAGGAGTGACATTTATGACTCTAAGCTCCAAGACAAGAAGATTCAAGCCATTATCAAAGAGGTAATCATCTAGATCTGTTCTTATATGATATTTTCGAACTTCACATGCTAGATTAGGGTTCTTGAGTCTTGGATGAATTGCATGTACAATAGAGAAACCTAGATCCAAGCTTTAGGGTTTGCATGAGCATATAGGATGTTCTTTTATCCAAAACACATCAGTGGTATCAGAGACTTGATTGGTTTCTGTTGTATGTGATGCAATGATTGTTTATTTGCTGAAAAACGAGTTTCTGGCCTCTGCCCGGTCCGACTCGGCGAGTCAGTATATGGACTCGGCGAGTCAGCCCAACTCGGCAAGTCCAGGTAGTGACTCGGCGAGTCTGGGTGTCAGGCAGAGGATAATTTCAGATTTTTTTTTGCCTATTTTGACTAAGGATAATTGTCATAATTATTTCAAATTAATAAAATACGAATTTTATTGATTCCTTATGATTATCTTTATCAAAATAAAAGATTTTGGTCATCTAATTAGGTAATAATTTTCTTATATGATAAATGCTAAATTATTTGAATTATTTGGTCAATTATCTTGCAAATAAAATTGATTAGGTCAAATATAGATAATCATAAAATTAATTGTTTATTTTTGAATTATTTGCTATTTGATCGTTTATGTTTGAAAAGTTTCAAAACTTGCCCTCAAGTTTTGGAATTTAAATTTTTGATTAAAATGTTTAATTTTGAAAAATTTAAATTCTAAACTCTAATGATTTGAAATGTTTCAAAACTTCCACTCAAGTTTTGGAATTTAAATTTTAATTAAAAGTTTAATTTTAAAATGTTAAATTCTAAAACCCTAATTTTTGAAAAAGTTCAAATTGCACCCTTATGGTTTTATTAAATTAATTAAGTATATAATTAAAGGAAAGTTAATAAATGCATAAAGTTTTGGTTTACATTTAATTAATTAAAAGTATAATATATTAAATTAGACCACCTAGTATTTAAAAAGTTTAAAATACACCCTTATACTATATATAACATTAAAAGTCTAATATTATATATATATAACTTAAATGCTAGTCTTATCGTTAGTAGGCCTCATTCACGAAGCCGATCTATAAGTGGGGTATAAGGTTATGACCTATAAAATGGTCGTTTAATGCATGTCCACTCTCACCCACCGGTTCCTTGATTGGTGGAGGTTCGTTAGCCGAACGGGTAGGATAAGGCAAACCCTTTCCATTAAAAGTATAATGAAATATAAATTAACTAAATGTTTTTACAAAATTACCAATCTTAGTTACTTTAGGTAAAAGTGAATTGATACAATTCCATGAAATTACACTTTGTACCCTTGCGAAGACGTTAGTGGAGCGTGTGTGGTTAACCGGCACACTAAATGGTTCTAAGCAAAGGTTGCAAAGGGTGACTCGATGTTTGTCATTGTTCGGTGGAGCGTGTTTAGTTAACTGGGATATCGAATAGGTGACTGTAACATTGGGGGTATCGTATATGTTTGCATGGTTATTCACACCCTGTTTTGTAATCCTCGGCATCCCAGTCACAAATCGAGATAAAGAGATGTGTATTCAAACATGAAGATAGAGACTTTATTTATAGAGTTCTATAAAGTTACATCATAAATAAACTATGATAAACTACTGACTTCTAAGTGACCATGCAAGGTTCACTGGACAATACAATGCTAATAAGACAAGTCAATTGATGTAACAAAAATCTTCACTGCGGCAGAGAGATTGTGGTCCAACTTCGCATTAACAACTTCAACTATGGTAGGAAAATCTTCATTACGGTGGCAGGGTTGATTGCGGTAGACAAAAGAAAGATTACGAATAAGTTTAGAGGGTCACTTTTTGTAACAACAGTGGGTTTGATTCCTTCCGTCACTAGTCAACACCCTCAATTTCGATTTACAATTTTCCAATACACCTTGTGTTGACGTAGCTTCTGCACGTCAGCTCCTAGTCGGTGATAACAGCTACTAAGCGTTTGCTGACCAACTTTGACCGGTTAAACCTTCAACTTGGCATAAATGAAAAAAAGTTTGAAAATCCTAGATATAAATAAACATAAAATCGTCAAGGGACATAACTACACAAAATTGGAAAACTTAAGGACTTTCATGTGAGAAGTCCTTTATTATAGAATGTTTTTGCCAAATTACCCATGTCCATGACAATATTTTCTTGAACATTCAATCGAACTGTTGTTACTTTTATAATATTAAATTTGAAAAGTTACTTTTAGGAAAGGACCGTAACTTAATGAAATTATTATAAATAAACGAAACTAGTAGATTTGTGAAATTATATTAGTCGAAATTATTTTTGTGTATGTAATATTTTTAGTACGTTCTAATCATTTAATAATGTTTAGTTTATAAATATCATTTTCTTTTGTTTACTTATGTGTAAGTCCCGTATAATATATGGGTTGATTAAAATATTATGTGACGTTTTAATTTTAAAATTTGAAAAAACTCATAAATTGCCATATGGATATTATTTATTTAAAAATATCAAAAAAATGACAAGTATCAAAATTAATGACAGATTGACATGTGATAAAATTGATCTTCATTTATTATATTAGAATATATTGTATTGTTCTTTTTAATTATATCGGTTTATGGGAATTTTTAAATGAGGTATATTAAATAAAAATAAAAATAAAAATTATCTACCAAGGAAAGTTACAACTACGCTCCAAATATAAATCAATATTTTGATATGCATGTGTCCAAGATAATATTTAATTAGATTATTATAATAATATTAACAATTTAGTCCAAGAAAAATAAAGGAAACAATGATATGAATTTAATGTAAGGATGATTCTCACATATAAACAAATAAATAGTTAGTTCAATTCAATCAATTTTCGATTAATACAACAAAAAGTATTATATATAGATCTTGCTTTTTTATAACGTGTTATGGACAAAATTAAAATTATATATTATTGTTTTCACGTTTATACCATTGTTTTAAAATCCGGTTTAAATCGGCCGATCAAACTGGTTGAATCATTTTGCATAAAAAAACTTTCATGTTTTTTATGTCTATTTCTGAACTGCAGTGAACCTGTCGGTTTTTATAAAAACTCGATTGAGTCGATTAAATTAAACCGGTTAAAATAAATTAAAACACAAGGAAATGAATCATTTTTATAACAAGCTTTCATGTTTTTTTTCACATCTATTTAGATTTCTTTGAATAAAAACACATGTAAATGTTATGAAGTTTTTTAATGCGTTTGTTTTCATCTAAATATTATATTTGTTTCGGTATTACACTTTATTTTCTTGTTGATGTGCATGGATTGATGTAAAACTTATGGTTATGTGTTTTTTTAGTGTAGTTTGATTGATCTAAAAGTTGTATTTATGTCTAATTTTAATGCATAACTTTTGGTGTAACACTCCAAATCAGGTAAACCGTTCTAACCCCTTGAAATGATCTATTTTGGCAAAAATGGTCCCTTTTGTACGTTGGTCGTACCTAAGTGTATGCTTACTGTACTATGGAGGAAGTATCGCGAAGGAATATTGAGTACGAGGGGCATACGCGACAAAGGACCAAAACCCTAAAACCCGGACTTGAGACCTATTTATTCATCCTTAAGCCACTTGGAACAAACCCTAATCAGCCTTTAGACTCTCATTTCGTCTCTTTACCTTAGTTTTCCTTTCAGAGTGTGATTTTGGAGCATATAAGTGTGTTGGTGGCCATTTTGGAGCTTATTCAAGAAGAAGAAGTTAGGGAGAAAGCTTGGTGTGACATTGAGCTTCAAGAACCTGCATCTAGTTCACCTTGAGGAGCTTCTAGATGTATAAAGTCTTAATCTTTCCATCTTATTCGTTATATTGAGTTAGGGTTTTCTATATTCTCCCCTTTTTGGTTCTTGGATCTTCTCTTGAGAGTTGAACAACTCTAGAGATTAAGGTGGTTAGATCTTAATCTTTGTGAGCATGCTAGTTTCATAAAGATGCTAGCTTGAAGGTTATCTAGATTCCATGCATGAGTTTGAAGCTATATATGAAGTCCTAATGTGAAGAATGAAGTTTTCAAGTCCCTTATAGCATGCAAGGGCATAAAGTTGCAAACTTTATGGCATAGGACGTCCTAATGAGCTCAAATCTGATATAGGACATTAGAATATCAATTATTAAGCACTTAAAGGAAGTGGTGCATAATCTGCTTATAAGTTGGGCGTAATATAGCTTACACAGCGCGTACAACCAAGGACTTAGTACGCTAAGCATACTGAAGTGGTACACTTGGCATAGGCACCCCAATTGGTTTTGGGCTTTGTATGGACTTGTAAACTCTTTGGGCCTTAATCAGTTTTGGGCCTGGTCATATTTTGGGTTAATGGTTTGATTAATCTGTTTTGGGCCATAGTTGTTTTGGTTGGTCCTTATTGTGCCATGTGGTTCGGACAGTTAGGCAAGCAGCTTTCGTGTTCAGCAGACTAAGGTGAGTCTTCTCACCATACTAATGGGTTGAAGGAACTAAGGCCGACCCATTATGTGTTATGTGGAATGCTAGTTGATTTCGTGATCTGTGATATGCTACATGTCCTTGTGATACATGCATGAAAGATCCCGGGGGGTCCCATGGCAGTGGGTTAAGACCACGTGGGGGTTCTAGTGGCACCCGTGTAAGACCTTGGAGGGTTTCCATTACATCCTTATATGTTTATATGCATGGATTATGTAGCTTTTATGGCTGGTATGGTTTACGTGATTATATGAATTATGTTATAGGGAACTCACTAAGCGTTAGTTTACAGTTCGTTGGTTGTTTCAGGTACTTCAGGATGTAAGGGCAAGAGCCCAGCGTGATCGTGCGACATGCACTCTCTGGCATTTTTAATTGCGACACTTTGATATTACGAATAAATTGTCCGATGTTATGGATTTTGAAAACAAATGTGATTGAAATTTTATATTTTATGCAAACGATTTCGTTACTTAAAATGAAAATTTTTATTGGAAATTTGGGATGTTACATTTGGATATCTAGATGCGTAAGAAAATAGGAAAAATATAGAAATTATAGAAACTAGTTGAATCGGCGGTCGAACAGGTGACACCGAAAACCCGTCACCATACATGTTCTATTAAAAAACCGGTTTTTAAAACATTGGTTTGTACAATTCGGAATGATAAATATAGACAAAGAAAATAAAGCCTAATGATGTTATCCAAGTTGATGTAAATGTACAAAAAAGTAGGTTCATATGTGCAACAAGATTTATATCATGACGTATATTTCATCTAAAAATTTGTAACACAAAAAAAAAGCATATAATAAGATATCTTACGAACGAAGAAAAGAAAAAACGAGACGAATCCTAGAAGTGTATTATATTTTTCCAAAGATTCATCTATATTCGTCTTAAGACAACATGTTCCCATTCAAGCTAAGGAGAAAACAATTTCCAATTCGATTACGTTATGCTATGACAATCAATAAAATTCAGAGACAAACAATTCCAAATGTATATATTCTTCTTCCAGAATCGGTTTTGTCGCATGATAAACTTTATGTGACATTATCTATAGGGACATCGCATGTCAATAGAGAAGTATTAGTGAAATCTGAGATCAATTCAACATATACATCAAATGTGGTGTATAAAAGAACATTGAACAATTAATAATGCACAATCAATCACGCATTCATGTACATTTGTATAAAATATAAATGTTTTATTTATAATTCTTTTTTATTTCGTTTTATGCTAGCATGAATCTTAGTGATAATTATTTAAATGTACTAAACTATTTGCGTAAAAAAACTAATCGATTGTAAACACTAATTTCTGAAAAAACAATTCACATTCTTCGCTTGGCCCGGATAAACGACTAATATATATATATATATATATATATATATATATATATATATATATATTGTGAAAACGTAAATACACTATTTTAATGTTATTATTCTGTAATGAATGTTGTATATGTGTATTGTTAAAGTAATTCTAATATGAATATTAACTTTTGATTAGTGATATATTCATTACAATGTTATTATTTTATTATAAACTTATGTATGTTCATTTTTGTAGTAAATTCTAATTTTAGTTTTAAACTTTGACTATTCACTTATTCATTGATGAATAATGACCTAAAGGTATCGATACCAAATTCATTGTAGAATAATAATATAAAAAAGTGTTTTTACGTTCTCATACTATGTACTGTTTTTTTTCTTGAACTATTACCTATATATATATATATATATATATATATAGTAAGAGAGAGAGAGAGAGGTAAGTTCAACTAAGAAAATAAAAAAGATTGAGAATAAGAGAATCATTCTTAGTCAATCATTTATTTTTGACGCAAAACTCTCTGGTGTAGTGGGGCGGCGGAGGATGAGTAATATTCGTATATGGATATAAATCTTAAGTGTATTGATATATTAATCTACCACCTCCCCTCCACCACCGACAACCACCACCACCGTAGCAAACCTCTACCGCCATCTCTGCTACCACCACCACCTCCATCACCAACTGCCAACAATCATCGCCGCTATATTCATATATGAGTAATCATTTCCTCTATACTTATTCATATATGAATACACTTATATATATATATATATATATATATATATATATATATATATATATATATATATATATATTCATAATTGAAGTTTCTTCCTCCTCCTCTGTGTGTGTGTGTGTATATATATATATATATATATACACACACACACGTTTAGGTTCTTGTGTTCTAGGTAACTTTTGTGTATACTTAAGGATAATTCTGGACCAATGTACGAAAATAATGATTGGCTATGATTTTAAGGGTCTATGATAGTTTATGACATCTTTAAGAAAACATAAATAAAAAGAAAACATGAATAAGTTCATTACGAAAGAATACACAAAATCAATTCTTGAACTAATAATATACCAAATAATTACAATGTATGATTGTGACTCATTGAATAATAACAACATACTGAAAGAATAACAAGTGTAATTCTTAGAAAATGACAACATTCTTAAACTGTGAGTCTGATCATTCTTTGATTCATTCTTCAAGTTTTTCCCATCAGGTCTTCAAACCATTCCTATCAGAAATTCATTGCCAAATATTTTGTAGTGATATACATGTAACAAATATACATTAAAAATATAAATAATTAACTAAAATTCTATCAGAATACAACAATAATATTCTTACAGAATACAATGTTGTTGCAGAATGGTTTTGAATATTCATAAAGAATTTGTATTATCAAGAACATACACAAGGAACAAAGCATGTGAAATATAAGTGCATGAAAAGATAATGTTAACACAAAAAGTGACTAAGAAAAAAAACAATTAGAATATATAAACTATCTTCGGCTCACAAGTTTTTAGTTGTGAAAAATGATGATCTATGAAAGCACTAGGATGAAGACTCCCTGTATGTATTCCAAGTGCATTATAATCCTATTCAGCTTCTCTTCATGTATTATAAATCATGCTACAAGAAAAAAAACAAATATCCAAACCACATGGAACACAGTAAGGGAACAATAAGCAGGAAGAAGACCCTCCAAGGGTAAAAAAATCTCCAAATAGTTAGAATCTATCCCACCAGGTGTAAAAAACCACCTTTCTTTGCATCTAACACTCATGTAAAGTATTGCAACAGAAAATTTGTCCATCAAACTAAATGGGTGAAATTGACTACTCTAGAAAAAATCTTAAAAACTAAGTACATACAGGAAAAATAGAGTAAGAATGAACGGAAACAAACTGATTTTGTGCCATTTAAAGACATCCCATCCCCTTCGTCTAAACTCAATCACAGGACCTTCTTCCCCTTATTTATTTTTCCGAGCCCTCTTTACACATGGGTGTGTGTGTCTCTCAGTAAAAAACAAAATCGAAGTTCTTAAATCGGAATTTGCAGATGAACAGGTTGACGGTGGAACACTCATATTTTTTTTAAATATCGTTGAATCATTTCTCGATGTTGGGTAGCGATGGTGGCTTGGTGGTGTCTGATGGTGTTGGCCGACATAGGGGTCTAGCTCTGATCCTCCTGTCTTCTTCGATCGTCGGTGGCCGTCTTCTTCAATCGTGGGTAGATAGGGTTAATGAAGATTATAAGGGTTGTAAATTTCTGTTGAGGAGAACGAAGGTGGGTGGGAGAGAGATTAGGTCTTTATTATCTTTCCTTAGTTCAAGGGATTCAATTAAATGATGTCATTAATTGTAAATGTAAAACCCCAAAAATATCCTTATTAGTTAAATTAATTATTTATTTTTTTTGTTAAATTTTGATTGGTGCATTTATAAACACAATAGTTGTTAGAAAGAGTTGAACTTAACTCTCTCTCTCTCTCTCTCTCTATATATATATATATATATATATATATATATATATATATATATGTAAATTCAATTAAGAAAATAAAAAAAGATTGAGAATGGGATAATTATTCACATTCAATCGTTTATTTTTGTCGCAAAACTCTTCATTGTACCAGCGGATAGGGAATAGAACATGCATGTGTTTTCAAACCAAATATGTGTCCATAAACTATGATAATCATTACCTTAATATATACAAAAACATGGTTTTTGGGTTTTTTAATTATTAATGAGATATTTTTATTGAAAAACCGATTTTAAATATAACAAAATTTATATTTTTATTCTCTATAAATAGTCATTAATATTGACATAGTTCTAAGATCAAATATATATATATATATATATATATGTATATATATTATAAATTCAACTTTTGTTATTCATAAGTGAATAAAAGTGCATCAGATTCTTATTACAGTATATTCGTTATTCATTTATCAATAAAATTTATGCTTAATTTTTTTTACAGTTAAAGTATCATTCATATATGAATATAACATGTAATAAACTTTTTACAGTTTACATCGGCTCTCGTCACATGTTCTATCCACATATGAATAAAATGTGTATTAGCTTTCCTTATAAGTTATATTCATATATGTGTAACAATCGGTTTCGAATCGCTTCATTTTTCGAGATTATAGTCTGATCATTAGCTATCATAAGACTTAGGGCCTTGGGAAAGAAAGGATTTGGTCCTTTTTGGATGTGGGGGTTATGTTTTAAATGATCCAAGTATTCGATGGTGTTTCGGAGCCCAAGGGTTTAATCGTAATTTAGCAGTTTGGGCCTTTATGAAATTTGGGTTTTGTCCGAAGAGTTTTATGGCTAAGGTGAGTTGTTAGAAGTGTAGGGCTTGACGTCACCTTTCCGCGGATATAAAGTTTGTCTTTAACGGACTTAGGGTGAAGGATTTATGGCCATGTAAAATTGTAGGCTTTTGATAGGTTATCTAGCGTACTAGGTATGGTCCAAGAGTATGTCAGGCGTACTAAAGAGGTACGCTCAGCGTACTCCCTTCAGCACCAACCCCTAATTTTTGGAGTTTTACCCTATGCAAGCAACATATTAACCTTCCTCTAGTCATTCCAGGTCAGCCTCCACCCTTCTTATCATTTAGCGATACCCTAGAGTGCTTGGAATGTATCTTAAAGCTTGGAGGAGTGTTGGTGGTGGTTTGTGCAAGAGAAGGAAAAGTTGATGACTCAATATTTGGAGAAGAGCTTAGACATCCAATATTTGCATCATCATTTCGTGACTTTGAAGGTATCAAGTCTCCGTCTTTCTTACTCATTCAATTGATCTTTTTTTGGGCTTGTTTAGTCATTTTAGTCCCTCTTCGTTGGTCCTTGTGAGTTTAGGTTGTTTTAGAGGCTTGATATTGTAGATCTGAATGTTTTAAGAGTCCCAAAGGAATAAAAATGTGATCTTTATGGTTTATTTGGAATCATGCATATGTTGAGATCCTTCATTAAGCTCTTTTGAGATCTAGAGCCCTATTAAGCCATATATGCAAGTAAAGTTGCCAACTTTAAAAAATAAGTCATCCATAGGAATCAGATCTGAGAGTTCGAAGCATGGACTTAAGTAGTTAAGTGCTTAATGGAGGAAAATAGGATTCAGGGGAATATGTTGGGCGTACCCATATGGTACGCGACCTGTAGTGGCCCCAAAGGGTGTACGCTAGGCGTACCAACTATGTACGTGGGGCGTACTCAGGTTGTTGGGCTTTTCTTGTATTGTTGACTTTTTGGGCATTTGACCATTCACCGGTAGTGGACTAGGATTGACCATTGGATATTTTGGTCCTTTTAGGATATTGGGCCTTCTCGGGATAGGTCCACAATGTATTTGGGCCCAATTTGGATATTTTGGGCCTTATTGGGCCTTGTGATGTCATTTAGGGTTTGGGCTATCTTTTGGGCTTGGTTGCTTGGGGCATTGTTGGCTCATCTGAAATTATGTGTTTTGGATTAGGGAAAAGTTAATGGACTTTAGTTTAAGGCCCTTGTAAGGGTTTGGGCCCAATTTAGAAAATTGGGCCATAAGTGGGCTATGGATGATTATTGGTTTGTGGGCCTTTATGATTGTGATTTTGGGCCTTATTCTTGGAACAAACTAGATAAGGGGTAAAATGGTCTTTTTACCCTATATTTGGATTGTTGGATTTGGTTTGGAACCCAATTGTTATTTGGGTGTTATTTATTTTGATAGCACAAAGATTTTAGCAGATTATCAATCAAAGATTTATTCATGGGTTCAACTGTCGAGGTGAGTCTCCTCACTATACTATGGGTCGAAGGTGCCAATACCGGTTCATTTGGTTTATGTATTATGGGAAGACTAGAGGGTGGCCTTTGGAATTTGCATGAAGGAGCAAGAGGTGGCTCCTGACAGATCTGTATGGAAGACCAGCGTTTGGACTATGGCTGTTAAGTAGATAAGTAGTTTTAGATTATATGCTAGTTGTCTTTGTGAAGCATCCATGGAAGACCAGGAGGTGGCTCATGGCACTTTTCAGTAAGACCTAGCGTTTTCATCCCCGGGTTGGCAAGGAAAGACCATGATGGGGCTTGTGGCGTAATGGCAAGACTATGGCTGGCACATAACACCTCCTATTGAATGGTGGATATGCATGCTTTGTTCGGTTCGTATGTTATGTATGGTATGTGGTATTCGGGGAACTCACTAAGCTTCGTGCTTAAAGTTTGTGGTTTATGGTTTTAGGTATTTCCAGTTCGAAAGGGAAGGGCCCGGCCTGATTGCAGCGCATACACCCATGTTTTCCGCAACTCGTGATTTTGGGAATGTACTATGATAATTGTTTTTATTGGAAATAATTGTAAATGTTTTAATAAAGGATAAATGGGTGTTTTGATTATATTAATAATGAATTTTTTACCTTCATATTTTTTGGGTGTTACAAATTGGTATCAAAGCCTTGGTTTGAGGGATCCGAACATACTCTTGGATATGCCTAGACTAAAACTGAGGGTTTGGCAAAAAAATTTCATAAAATAAATGTTTATTCAAAAAGGGTTTATGCTCAAAGAAAAGGGTGGGATGTGTGCAATCGGTCGAGATCAAGTAAGTAGTTTCCCAGAATACCAATACAAGTTTATTATGATATATGATATATGTTAATTGCATGCTAGATTAGGGCTACGGATCTGTTCAGAATATTATGATAAGAGAGATGCCTTTATATGTCTGATTGTATGATCTTTTAGAATTGCATCCTAGTATGGTTTTTAGATAAGTGGATAGAATAACTTGATTAGTGTATGCTGGTTAGATTTTTCCATTTTCTAAATGCTGCTTGCTTTGTGCTTTGTGGGACTCTTAGTGATGTGAATTGGTTGTTAAGTGAATATGCTAAGTCACATGTGGCAAAGGTTAAATAATCTCAGAGTGATGGATGTAACCCTATTGCGTAGCTCTTGTTTGAGTCCAACCGTTTTAAGGTTGACTCGTTTACTCGAATGATTATATGATCTCTTGTCGCACCCCAAAACCGGAACGACGGAAACGTTCGGGGGCGGAGGACGTCCTGTCTAGTATCACAACAAAGCATAGTAGTAAACAAGTAACAACATCATCCATTGCATTAATAATATACTTTAATACAAGTGTGTTCTGTGAAGTTATAAGACACCAAAAATGTAAATCAAAATAAGAGATGAGTCTTGAACGAGCTCCATCTTTTCAAAACCTGGCATCGGTACCTGTCTACTGATGACCTGAGAATACAATTTATTTTGAAAGAGTTTATCAACTTTAAAGCTGGTGAGTTCATAAGGATTTTAGTGTCATTATTTGTATGAAATGTTTGTAAGTGTTTGATGTATAAGTTTGTAAATCTTTGTAGTAAATGTTTGTATCCCCTAGAAAATCCTATATTTTCTACTAAACGTAGCCTTTTACCAAGGCATCAAATGTTCTGTATGTTTGACTCTTGTAAGAGTGTACATTTTCCCAAGTGTGACTATCATTAACCAAAAATATAGTTTCTACATTACCGTTTATGTGCGGATATCACAATTTGAATGTAATGGGGAAACAATAATGGCACTGTAGTGTTGTATTAACGTAACTACTGTTGTACTATCTACCTTAAACCAATTGTTATTTAAGGTATAATGTGAAATGGTTGCACCATACTTTCGACTAATAACACGATGATGAAAGACGTCGGAAGAAATGACATTTGGCACCCGTAGACTTGCAAGTCCCACTGTAGCGAACAACAAGGTGTAGGATAGTCAATCTAGTATAGATCTATACACAAATTTACACTCTCCCTTCAGGAGACTCTGGCTACAAATCAAACCATGGTAGTGATGCCATGCCCCGAATACTGGTTTACATTTATGTTATTGTATACGTGTATATGTTCTTTTTCTCATATAGTATGTTCTGTTTCTCATATAGTAAGTTCTGTTTCTCATATAGTATGTTCTGTTTCTCATATAGTAAGTTCTGTTTCTCATATAGTAAGTTATGTTTCTCATATAGTATGTTCTGACTCATGTATGAACTGACTCTTTGTATGCTTCATTGTACTAGAAGTAGTCAGTAGTATCTTCCTAAACTATACTTATTATAGTTTACTAGTAGAATTGTTTGTATAACTGAATGTATTGAACTGAGATAAAAGCCTTTATGTCTATACATATATACATAATATGTAACTAAGGATCAAATGACACTTGGACAAACAACAGGGTACTCTAAGTCCACAACCAAACAAGGAACAGGAAGTAAAGTGTGTTGTCAGTCCTAAGTCCATCAAACCTTACTTATATAACTATATATGCATTAGGCATGGTTTTGACAATATATAAGTGTAAAAGAGTTAAAGGAAAAGTTTTTTCATGTAAGAACAAGTTTGATAAAGAGTTTAACATGTAAAAGAGTTTGATAAACATTTTGAAGTAGTTTGATTGATAAAACAACTAAAAGTATAGCGAATCCATTGTTTGGTAGTTATTAATCACATGTGATTGATATAATGTGACAACCCGAAGTTCGTTCCGTCGTCGTAACCTGATACGTCATTAAAATTCGTCGTCTTAAATTGTTTCCGTTCGTTTTTAAATTAAGTCATTTATTTTAAGTTTGTTATTATGACTTAATAATTGTCCAAATACGTTAAAAATCCATGGAAACGCTTCAATTTATTAATTTCAAAAATAATTGTTTTATTCCGTCAAGTTATAAAAACGACTTAATCGGGTGCGACCAAAAGCCCCATTTAACGTTGGTAACGGGTAGAATTCCACCGTGTCCCGAACTTAGGACCTATTTAAAGCTCAAAATACTTCATTTGAAGCCTTTCCTCTCTCTCTCTAACCTCTCTCCTCAAACTCAAGAATTAGGTCCAAAATCATCAAATTTAAGCTCCAAATCACCAAGGTAACTACCCTAACTCCTAGTATAACATCTTAGACCTTCAAATTCAAGTTCAAATCATCGAATAGGAGCATATTCATGAGTTTACGGCCCTAGAACAATCCTAGGCCGTGAACTGATATAAATTGGGTTTTGGAGCCCCAAAACCCTTCCAATCGACCTTTGGAGCTTAGATATGACTTAGGGGCTTACCAACATGGACATAGAATACCTTGAACTTAATTTTTGGAGAGTAAACATGAGTTTACTGCCCAAGAACATGCTTGGGCCGTAAACTCCATATCATGGGGAGTAAACTCATTTTAAAGTGTTAAAATTCCATTTAAACACACTAATAGCCTTGGAATGAATTCTAGAATCAACCACAAACAAATTAGAAGCCTTAAACTCAATGAAAACCCCTCCATGAGGAGTTCACGACCGTAAACCCCCTAAGGTAGGGTTCCAAGGCCGTAAACTCCTATAACATAAGCAAATGATGCCAAAAATCCATCCAAGGCTTGCAAAATGAGTTTAAATCACATGTGATTGTCCTAGCACCACCAAAACACATAACAAATGGGTATGGGGGAGTTTACTGTCGTAAACTCCTAGTGTACTGCCGTAAACTCCATTAAATGGTCTATGTGTAAGTCTAATCCACTCCTATGCCCTAGAATTGATCCTAGCCAATTTTCCCAAGTCATATAAGGCCATTTAGCACCATTAAACCCTCACCCATGAGTTCACGGCCGTGAACTAATGTGGAGTTGGTATTAGGGCCAAAAACTCCATAAGGAGTTTACTCTCGAAGAGTAAACACTTTATCCAAGCCATATACGTCTGTAGATGTCACCCGGGTCACTCCAAAGACTTGATTTGAAGTGTTTTCACATCTTGGAGTGTATAATCGTATCTAATTCATGATTTAAAGTCTAATTATATACATTTGTATATAATTTCATATTACATAGGAACCTCGCACGTTATCAAGCCTAGAACCGACATTTAGCATCCAATCCGACATGTTTCTCGACCGGTGAGTTCATACCCCGACCCTTTTTCAAATGTTTTTCAAATGTTTTCAGGGGGGCAATACAAAGCAAAAGTACAAGGAAATCTTGTACTCAAACTTATTATCTCAATTCAAATGTTTATATTCTGTATGTTTTTAATATCGAAAGTTGTGTTAACCAATAATTCGAATTGTAGAGTTAGCTTTCAAATTAATCATAGATTTCTCGATAAAGTGTTATAATCTATGTTATATTTCATATATTACGAATAATTCATACTAATCATAAATTAGAACTAATACGAATACGAATACTAAAGTACAACTAGGAACAGAGCGAATACGAAAGTACAACTAGGAACAAAGCGAATACTAAAGTACAACTAGGAACAGAGCGAATACGAAAGTACAACTAGGAACAAAGCGAATACAAAAGTACAACTAGGAACAGAGCGAATACGAAAGTACAACTAGGAACAAAGCGAATACAAAAGTACAACTAGGAACAGAACGAATATGAAAGTACAGCTAGGAACAGAATAAATACCAAAGTAATAATACGAATACGAATACAAACACGAATAGGAATAGTAATAGGAATACGAATACGAATACGAATACGGATACGAATACGAATGCGAATATGAATGCGAATGCGAATGCGAATGCAAATCCGAATACGAATAGGACTACAAATATAAATACGAATACAAACATAAAATACGAATATGAATATGATTAAGAACAAGAATACGAATATGAAGGCACGCATCTAGGTACATTCAAGAGTAACACAATTAGGATATCAGAATATCTAGCTAACATAACAACTTGTATACGAATTAAGAATCGAATGGATAACTATACTATTAGGAAAATATGGCATTTTCCTGGGGTAACATACAACACGTAATCAAATTGGTAACAAATGATAACTAAACTGTTTTACAAAAGAAAATATGGGATTTTCTTGGATAACAAACTTTTCGGAAAACCAAAGGGAACTTGTACATTTTCAGAAAACAAACATCTTATGAACTCACCAGCTTTATGCTGATTTTCAAGCTGCTTGTATTCTCAGGTCCATATTAGACAGGTACCCACGATCTTTTGGAGAAGACGGAGCGTACAGAAGAACCGTCTCTACTTTTGTTCACATATATATATATATATATGTATATATATATATATATATATATATATATATATATATATGTATAACACTTGTAACAATTTACTTTTGAACAGATGTAAATTCTAATATGTAATGTAATGGTTGTTTACTTGCTTACTATGTACATTGGATTTGATACTCAACGTGGAGTCCGCCCCGGAAATGTTTCCGCCTTTGGTTTTCGGGGTGTGATAGATTGGTATCAGAGCCCTTGTTTATAGTGAACTGAGTATACCAAACCTTACATGGTATAAGACTATAAACACAAAAGGGCCTAAGTGCTCTGAACTAAAAGTATACCTTAAAGTATAAGTATTTTCAAAAGTATACAAGTATACCTAACCATCGAAATCTGTAACTACAAGTAGAACAAAACATAAGTAAATGGGTGTTGTACGCCGCAGTTAAACCTGGGCAGTTATGTAGTCGTGTCTAGGATCAATATAGCCTGGCCAACTATATTCATTCAAGACACGGCCAACATGTGCTTGGGAGTAACTATGGTATGCATCATGCCTAAAACTTACCCAATACCCAAACAACGAGACGTCGTTGTAGCTAATCATGAAATACTATGGGAGTATTTCTCGAGCCAAATCCGTTATAGAAATCCTCATTCCAGCGTTGCTCCCCAATTATTCCTCTTCGACAACCCTTCTGCTTGCAATCCTTTTTCAATTCTAGTCCTGAAAGATAAACTGTTACCTATTCATTCGAACCTCTTCATAAACATAGTCCTCAATTAATAACCGAAACGTCCTCCATCAAGGTAGCCAACAATGAGAAAGATGATGTGATACATTCTGAAACGCGTACCCCAAGGAACATAGAACTTTTCGAAATCCTCATTAGGATTGATTCCGTAGCCTACAAACTCCGACTACCCTCAAGACTTAGCAGCATCCATCCGGTATCCCACGTCTCTGTCCTTAAGAAGTATCTACCCGATGAAACCCTAGTAATCCCTTTGATGAGCCCGAAATCAACGAAATTCTGAAAGTTATGGTAGAACCAATCGAAATCCTAGATCGAGAGACTAACGTACAAAACAAAGTCATATCCCAACAGTGAAGATACGCCGGAAAGCCACACTAGAACTCGAATTCACTTAAGAGTGCAAAAATCCAACAAAGTAGAAGTATCCATATTTCTTTCCGAATCCATACAATGTATCTAAAGTTTGAATTTCGGGATGAAATTCCCTCTAACGGGGGGATAATGTGATAACCCGAAGTTCGTTCCGTCGTCGTAACCCGATACGTCATTAAAAATTCGCCGTCTTAAATTGTTTCCGTTCGTTTTTAAATTAAGTCATTTATTTTAAGTTTGTTATTATGACTTAATAATTGTCCAAATACATTAAAAATCCATGGAAACACTTCAATTTATTAATTTGAAAAATAATTGTTTTATTCCGTCAAGTTATAAAAACGACTTAATCGGGTGCGACCAAAAGCCCCATTTAATGTCGGTATCGGGTAGAATTCCACCGTGTCCCGAACTTAGGACCGATTTAAAGCTCAAAAGACTTCATTTGAAGCCTTTCCTCTCTCTCTCTCTAATCTCTCTCCTCAAACTCAAGAATTAGGTCCAAAATCATCAAATTTAAGCTCCAAATCACCAAGGTAACTACCCTAACTCCTAGTATAACATCTTAGACCTTCAAATTCGAGTTCAAATCATGGAATAGGACCATATTCATGAGTTTACGGCCCTAGAACAGTCCTAGGCTGTGAATTCATATAAATTGGGTTTTGGAGCCCCAAAACCCTTCCAATCGACCTTTGGAGCTTAGATATGACTTAGGGGCTTACCAAAATGGACTTAGAACACCTTGAACTTAATTTTTGGAGAGTAAACATGAGTTTACTGCCCAAGAACATGCTTGGGCTGTAAACTCCATATCATGGGGAGTAAACTCATTTTAAAGTGTTAAAATTCCATTTAAACACACTAATAGCCTTGGAATAAATTCTAGAATCAACCACAAACAAATTAGAAGCCTTAAACTCAATGAAAACCCCTCCCTGAGGAGTTCACGACCGTAAACCCCCTAAGGTAGGGTTCCTGGGCCGTAAACTCCTATAACATAAGCAAATGATGCCAAAAATCCATCCAAGGCTTGTAAAATGAGTTTAAATCACATGTGATTGTCCTAGCACCACCAAAACACATAACAAATGGGTATGGGGGAGTTTACTATCGTAAACTCCTAGTGTACTGCCGTAAACTCCATTAAATGGTCTATGTGTAAGTCTAATCCACTCCTATGCCCTAGAATTGATCCCAGCCAATTTTCCCAAGTCATATAAGGCCATTTAGCACCATAAAACCCTCACCCATGAGTTCACGGCCATGAACTTATGTGGAGTTGGTCTTAGGGCCGAAAACTCCATAAGGAGTTTACTCTCTAAGAGTAAACACTTTATCCAAGCCATATACGTCCGTAGATGTCACCCGTGTCACTCCAAACACTTGATTTGAAGTGTTTTCGCGTCTTGGAGTGTATAATCGTATCTAATTAGTGATTTAAAGTCTAATTAGATACATTTGTATATCATTTCATATTACATAGGAACCTCGCGCGTTATCAAGCCCAGAACCGACACTTAGCATCCAATCCGACACGTTTCTCGACCGGTGAGTTCATACTCCTACCCTTTTTCAAATGCTTTTAGGGGGAATACAAGAAAAAGTACAAGGAAATCTTGTACTCAAAGTTATTATCTCAGTTCAAATGTTTATATTCTGTATGTTTTTAATATCGAAAGCTGTGTTAACCAATAATTCGAATTGCAGAGTTAGCTTTCAAACTAATCATAGATTTCTCGATAAAGTGTTATAATCTATGTTATATTTCATACTTTATGAATAATTCATACTAATCATAAATTAGAACTAATACGAATACGAATACTAAAGTACAACTAGGAACAGAGGGAATACGAAAGTACAACTAGGAACAGAGCGAATACGAAAGTACAACTAGGAACAAAGCGAATACGAAAGTACAACTAGGAACAGAGCGAATACGAAAGTACAACTAGGAACAAAGCGAATACGAAAGTACAACTAGGAACAAAACGAATACGAAAGTACAGCTAGGAACAGAATAAATACCAAAGTAATAATACGAATACGAATACGAACACGAATTGGAATAGTAATATGAATAGGAATACGAATACGAATACGAATACGAATGCGAATACGAATGCGAATACGAATACGAATACGAATACGAATAGGATTAGGAATAGGACTAGCAATACGAATACGAATACGAATGCGAATACCAATATGAATACAAATACGAATACGAATACGAATAGGATTAGGAATAGGACTAGGAATACAAATATGAATGCGAATACGAATGCGAATACGAATACGAATACGAATAGGATTAGGAATAGGACTAGGAATACGAATACGAATGCGAATACGAATACGAATACGAATAGGATTAGGATTAGGAGTAGGAATACGAATACGAATGCAAATACGAATAGGACTACAAATATAAATACGAATACAAACATAAAATATGAATATGAATATGATTAAGAATTAGAATACGAATATGAAGGCACGCATCTAGGTACATTCAAGAGTAACACAATTAGGATATCAGAATATCTAGCTAACATAACAACTCGTATACGAATTAAGAATCGAATGGATAACTAAACTATTAGGAAAATATGGGATTTTCCTGGGGTAACATACAACACGTAATCAAATTGGTAACAAATGATAACTAAACTGTTTTACAAAAGAAAATATGGGATTTTCATGGATAACAAACTTTTCGGAAAACCAAAGGGAACTTGTACATTTTCAGAAAACAAACATCTTATGAACTCACCAGCTTTATGCTGATTTTCAAGCTGCTTGTATTCTCAGGTCCATATTAGACAGGCACCCACGATCTTTTGGAGAAGACGGAGCGTACAGAAGAACCGTCTCTACTTTTGTTCATATATATATATATATATATATATATATATGTATGTATAACACTTGTAACAATTTACTTTTGAATAGATGTAAATTCTAATATGTAATGTAATGGTTGTTTACTTGCTTACTATGTACATTGGATTTGATACTCAACGTGGAGTCCGCCCCGGAAATGTTTCCGCCTTCGGTTTTCGGGGTGTGACATATAATAACTGTAATGTTTCAACTTGTATTCCGCCCCCCATAAAAGCATTTAAAATCATTTAAAAGGTAGATTAAGGGGTATAAACTCACCTGTAGTGAGTAACTCGAATGAAAGATCGAAATAAGATTGTTGGGTGTCAATTGGAGTCTTGAGCACAAACGAATCCTATTAACCATATAATGACATATACATTTATACAATTAGTGCTTGAAACCAGTAATTATTGAATTGGGGCCACCTTAAGGACTAGTAAATACTCATATTGAAGTGTTACAACCATATATGATTGCATATAAGGGGTGTATGGCTTTACAAGGGAGTGTATGGTCAAAATGCACAATATTTGTGTGTGTGCGGCCAGGGTGTGTGTGCGGCTGCACACTCCCCATGAAGTGTTCCAAAACATACTTTAAGGCCATAGGACTCATATAGGAAGGTTTCTTACTTCATGTTCTAGCCTTATATGGAGTTCATTGCCATTTTTGGACCTAAAAAGGGTGTGTGCGGCCACCATGATGTGTCCGGCCACCATATTATAAGTGTATACATGTTATAGAGGGTTGAAAGGGTGATTATGGTACAAAACTAGTATGTGTTCTTGCTGTTCTTGGTGTTCTTGACTAAAAATGGATGTTTTCATGGATCAAAGCAAAGGGGAAGGCTAGTTCAGGTCACGTATTACTAATCCAAGGATGAATCACTTACTTGATTGAAGATTGGAGTGAAAATTTGGATGATACTTGAGAGGATTTCAAGTTCCAGCTATGAAGGAGTGGAAAAAGTGTCCAAAAATTATGAAGGGTCGTATATATAGGTGGGAGTGTGTGGCTGGAATGGGTGTGTGGCCGCACACACTTGTGTGTGGCTGTACACTCAAGTGTGCAGCCGGACACTCCATATGTTGGAGTGTTTGGCCTGAGTTTGCTTCATATGCATCTTGTTATCCCATTCTAGGCTCCTACCTTGATTGTACTAGGTCTTGAACTCTCAAATAGACCCTAAACAGTGTTAAAAGGTAGCAAAATGAGTTTAACTTTGACTAAATTTATCCACTATACATGATAAAAATTTCGGGTTTTCACATCTATGTTGTATGGGACTATAGTCATGAGGTAGTTAGTTGACATTGGTGGGAGTCTTTCAGAAGTTGAGGGCTCAGTGAGGTCGGGAATCTAGGAGAGCCTACGAAGTGCTTCAGTGGGTTTAGCTGTGTTGTTTAGTGAGTCTTTGGTGCATCAACTTTAGAAAGTGACTTAGAGGATTCAGGGTGATTCTTGAGGAAAGTATGGATAGGTGTGGAAGTTAGTATTGGGCCCGTACTACTGATAGCACATGATCCATACTTGAATCGGGGAGAGTCTTGGAGAATCTAAGAAGCTTGTGGGAGGAGGATTCTTGGGTATATTCTGATCATTTGCATGTTGTATTTTAGTGTTGTGATGAGCACTCAGGGAGGAGGTTCTAGTTCTGCTTTCGGCGCAGGTGCAGGTACTGATCCGATTAGCGAACATATGCAGGAGTTTATCTCATTAGAGATTACCCGCAGTATTTTAGAGCAGACTCTTCTGATCTTCGGTTCGGTCAAGGAAGGGATTTTGTAGATTTTGGATAAGCACTTGGGCGCATTCTGTGATGAGATTTTGGCTATCGTTGGAGCTCACACTCCTTCTTTCCGCGAGTTTCGTTCTTGTGGAGCTCCTATGTTCTCTGGAGAGAAGGACCCTTTGCCAGTATGAGATGGTTAAGGGATATGGCTAACACGTTCATGACGAGTTTCTACCCCGAGCAGGCAAAAGCCAATTTTGCTTCCTGCCTTTTGAAGGACAAGTCACGGGATTGTTGGGAGGAGGTAGTACGTGAGGTCGGTGATGATGTTGTTGATGCTATGATGTGGGATAATTTTTCGACTAGTGGCAGAGATCACTGCTAAATTCTGCGAGAGGGCTTTATTAGTTTTATAGTATGCAACATATGAGGACATGAAGAAGCTAATATATCATCATATGTTGCGGGATGATATTAGGGAGTTCATGAGTATTTCCGGGTGCAAGACCCTGAATGATATGATTTCTAGAGCCTGAGAGATGGACATCTATTTGGAGCATCTAGGGAAGAGGGGGTCAGATTAGGTTCATGTAGTAGAGGGTCCTAAGAAGAGACCCAAGACTTCTGATCAACATTTGAGAGGCCAGAAGGGCGGGAGTCAGTGCAACACGTACGGGAAACTGCACGATGGAGTTTTTCATTCCAGGGGTATAGGCTGCTACAAGTGTGAAGGCTGATTGTCTGATGTTTAGGGGGGGGGGGAACAGTGACTACACCTGCTGTGGCTACTTTGAGGATCACTGACGGTTGCGAGGGTACGGCTGGAGCCCCAACAGTGAGGAGTCAGACATTGCAGTGTCAGACAGGGGAGGCCAGGACTCCAGCAGGTGATTTTGCAAGTATGTTATCTTTTTCTTTCTTCTCGGTTGTCATCGGTATTTATGTTGTTTGGTATTTTTGAATCGGTTTGGTCAAGCGGTATCTTTGCTTAATTCCTTGTTCATGTTTGGGATATATCTTCAATAATTTTGATATGCCATTTGCATGTCATGAATAATTAGTGGGTTAGTGACGGGTTGTATCTCGTGTAGGGGATTTTAAAGTGTTTAGTTGTCATTCTGATTTTTCATCGAGTTCGGTTTAGGGGTATTGTGTGGAAGGTCTACGGTGAGGATTCAGCAGGTTAGTTCTCTAGTGTATTGTCAGGGTTCTGTGGTTCTAGTGATCGTGCTTGGTTGTATCTTTGGGTGCCAAGGGAAGTGTTGTAACAACCCAAAAACATAGGTAAAAAATTTCATTTAATAATTAGAAATAACATTCATATTTGTTTTCCAAAAGTTCCATTAGATAACATATTGTTCAAAATAGACAAAATTGCAAAAATGGTCCCTGTGGTTTGCATTTTTTCAGGAAACAAGTCCAAACCACGAGTTTTTTGGTTTTGTGGTCCTTTTGGACTGGTTTGTTTGTGAGAATGGTCCCTATACTTAACACCCGTTAAAAAAAATCCGTTAACCCCCTCATGTGCCTTGCACGTGAGGGTATTTTTGTCTTTTTGCTTACAGGGACCATTTTGGCATACAAATGTCAACACTTCCTTCTACCTTTTATCCCTCATTTACAATCCCAAACACCCGTCAACTCCCCACCTCCCTCCTTCTTCCTTCTGCTCCATTAAACCTGCAAAAAAAAAAGTCGTTATCCAAAGAACCTAATCGAAGCAAAAGGAGACAAGGTCATACTTTAAAGTCGAAATGGTGTACGTAATGTGGTAGATCAGACCAAAAAATGAAGTTGTCGACGTATCATCCTTATATGGTAAGTTGCTCTGTTTTCTTAAACATTCCTATTTTTCATTTTACCCTTGATTTATACTAAAATCCGCCAAATTTTGACTTTGTTATCATGTACAATTTTGACTTGTAGCGGGTGCACCCACATGGTTTAGTATTAAGCTTCATCATGGTGGGAAGTTTACTAAGTTACCTGACATAAAGTATACTGGAGGTGAAGTGCGTTATGTTGATTATGTGGACATAGATGAGTTTTCTGTACATGAACTTGATGCCATAATGCTTGACCTAGGTTACCCAGACCCACGGATGATTGAATTGAGTGTTGAATCCCCAGTGATATACTACCATTTCAGGATACCCAATGGTGACTTTCAATTTGGTCTTACATCTTTAGGGAATGATCAGGATGTTATCAATCTTTCTAAATTTATTCAAAATAACAAGTTGATTGAAGTGTACACAGAACATGGGAAGACAAATCTACTCACATACTTCATGTCTCCAAATTCAAAGGGTAAAGTTGTCATTGAGGAATTACCAGAAAATGATGATCAAGGGGCTAAATATGAGGCTGAAGTTCATGTAGAATCTCCATTGAGAAATATGAACCATGTCAATGATGAACCAATTGGTGAGTACATGTCTTTGATTCTTTTTGGGAGTAAAACTGATGCATTCTCTCCAAAGTATAGAAGGGGTAGAGTTGGGAATTCAAAAAGAGAGGAAGGTTCTTGTAGCAAGAGGCTTAATTTAGAGGATATTGATGATTTAAAAGAGAAGGAAAACACTAATGAGGGTGTTAAGGAGGTTCATGAGGCTGCAACTGCTGTTGAAGGATGCTACAATCCATTTACTTCAAATATTGCTAATGTAGGGGATGAGATGATTGGGGTTCATGATAATGACCATATTGATGGATGCTACAACACCCCACCCATTAATGATGATGAACAATATAATGAACTTTTTGACAACCTTATGGAAAATTTAAATGGAAGTGATGAGTATGTTGAAGAGTATGAAGGGGATGTTGAATCTGAAGAGAGTGATGAAGAGTATGAAAAGGATGAAGGTGATGATCATGATGGGAAACAATCAGAAAATGAAGATAAAGTGGATGACATAATGGATGAGGAGAACAATATAGAAGATGTTGATGTGGACATGGCAGACTTCTTTCTAAATGTTGAAAGTGATGTTGAAGGAGCATGTATTAATGATGGTCATGAACCTGAAGATATGGAAGTGATCAACAATGAGGAGTTCGAATCATTGGATGAAGGATCAGACCAAGACAGAGAAAGAAGAGCTCTCATAAGAAATTTGGGAAAAGAAAAAAGGTGCAGCCTTAGGTCAGTACATATACAGTCATTCTCAGTGGGGCAAAAGTTTAAAAGTAAAAAAGAATTAAAGGAGTTAATTGATGTGCACACACTAGAAACAAGAAGGAATCTATTCTTTAAAAAAAATGACAGTCAAAGGCTTAGGGCACAGTGCAAAGGAGTTGTACCTGTCATCAATAAAGGTCAAGTGGGGACTCAACCTACCACTTCAAAAAGCAAGGGCAAAGAAGTAAAGACACAAAAAGAAACATGTGGTTGGTATATACATGCATCTAGGTCAAACCCCGAATCTGACTGGTTTATAAGGACCTTAAACCAAACTCATACATGCTTACAAACAAGAAAACTCAGAGCTTGTACTGCTTCATTAATCTGCAAGAAAATCATAGATCAAGTTGAGGCAGATCCGAAGATTCCTTTGAGAGCCATACAAGATCACTTTCAAAAGACCTACCAGGTGGGTATTTCGATGGATAAGGTGTTTAGGGCAAAAGATATGGCAAGAAAGCATGTAACTAGGGACTACACAAAACAGTTTGAGTTGTTGAGGGACTATGCTCTTGAACTTCAAGCTACAAACCCAGACACAACAGTCAAAATAGATGTGTGTCCTAATGGCAACCCTGCATCCCCAACAAGGCAGTTTAGAAGGATTTATGTATGCTTGGGTCCACTGAAAAAAGGTTTCAAATCATGTCTTAGAGACTTAGTAGGTTTGGATGGTGCCTTCATGAAAGGCCCATTCCCTGGTCAGGTTCTTACAGCAGTTGGTCTAGATTCCAACAATGGAATTTATCCCTTAGCCTATGCAATTGTTGAGTCTGAAAACACAGCTAGCTGGAAGTGGTTTTTAGAAAACCTTGGCGATGACTTGGAGCTTGGGAGCAACTCAAACTATACTTTCATAAGTGACAGGCAAAAGGTAAATTAAAACTCATCAATTGATCATTTAGATTGTGTTTTTTTACCAAGAAATTAATTCTAATTATTGTATGTTGAGTCATGTAGGGATTACAAATTGCAGTTGATCAATTGTTTCCCAATGCTGAGCATAGGTATTGTATTAGACATATTCATGACAATATGAGAAAGAAGTGGGGGCTAACTGAGTACAGGGACCATTTATGGAGGTGTGCATCAGCAACCACCATTCCTGAGTTTGAACATTTGATGAAAGAGTTTAGTGAGTATGATAAGGAGGCATGTCAATGGTTGAAGCAAATTCCTCCTGTACATTGGGCATGGAGTCATTTCTCAGGTAATTGTATATGTTTGCATATGGTAAAGATTATGTGTTTCAGTTATTTATCAGCATTATTGTAATGTGCAGGAAGAGCTGTTTCTGATGTGTTGATTTCAAACATGTGTGAAGTGTTTAATGGGAAGATAGAGAAAGGCAGGGACAAACCTGTAATTTCATGTTTAGAGTTCATTAGGGAGTATCTAATGAAGAGGATATGCAATGTCATGAAGGTAATGAAGAAGGCTAAAGGTCCACTAACACCTACAGCAACAGACATCCTAGATGCAAGGAAAAAAGGTGCTTCACAATATATTGCTAGGTGGAATGGGGCAAACAAGTATCAAGTCACTGGAGCATTGCAAGATCAACATGTGGTGGATGTTACGAACCAAACCTGTACTTGCAGAAAGTAGGAATTAATGGGAATACCTTGCAGGCATGCAATTGCAACTCTGAATGAAATGAGCAAAGACCCTGAGGCTGAGCTTGACATTTACAAGTGGGTACACAAGGTGTATTGGCTAGAGACATGGCAAAAAGCTTATTCATTTAAGGTGGAACCAATTAAAGGGAGACCCATGTGGCCTAAAAGTAATTGTCCAACAAAGCTAATCCCTCCTCCACATCACACTCAGGTGGGAAGGCCTAAGAAAAAAAGAAGACAAAGTGAGGGTGAAAGGTTAAGCAAAAGGCAGAAGGCAAGTGAAGGTGATGGAGTCAATAAGATGCAAGGAGAAAATTCCCAAGGGCCAACAAATGATGGAGTGCAGAAGCTATCAAGGAAACATATTAGTGTTACTTGTAGCAAATGCAAGAATAAAGGACACAACTCTAGGACCTGTAAAGGGCAAGGAGGGAATCAATCTAAGAAGTGATTATGGTTATTTGTTGTGGTGCAATGACTATTTAGTTTCTTGTTGTTAAAAACTGTTTGTTTTTGAAAACTTTAGTTATGGTTTGATGATGTGGTTATGTATGGTGCACAGACACTTGTATGCTTAACTTGGTAATGGTTTTTGGTTCCACTCATGTGGTTAATGGAATGTTCATTTTGGTAAATTTATGACATGTATTTTGGTAATGTACTTTTGTTACATTTTGGTTCTATTTATGTGCTTATATCTGACAACTGATACACATTTTGAACACATTTTCACACTTGAATATCATTTATATCATTAACAACATTGGAATTCATTACAAACATGATGAAGTCAAATTACAACAAAATTATACCATTTTTACCCTGCATCACTTGATCAACAAAAATCCCCACATTTGCCTAACCCTATCCCTTACATAGACCAAGTACTAAAGATAACAATCACAAACATAAACCAACTTGCACATAAATACATCTTCAGCTTGAAACCTTCATCCTTCAATGCATCACACCTTGCCTCCAACATGTTGTTCCTGCTCAAAAGTCCATTGCACTGTTCCTGTAACATGTTGATACTTCTTACCAGCCCATTACATCTTTCCTCCAATGTATTTATGTTTCTTAGAAGACCAGGTATGATGGTTTTACTCCTAGCACACATAGGTGGGTCAACCCACCCGATAAACCCACAAACAGAATCCTTAGTAGGGCAAGCATAAAACCTCCTGCCAGGATTCAGTGGTGTCCAAGACGTTTTCACCAAAGCAAGCTTTCCACAAAAACAAACCACCATTGTTCGATTGCAAGTCAGGAAAGGAGAAATGGAAGAGAATAGTCGTTGGGGAAGAACAGTTAAGAACGTTGGGGAAGAAGATTTGTTGGGGAAGAAGTTGGGAAAAGAAAACGATATATAAAGGATGTTTTATTTTTCCATATGCAAAAATGGTCCCTATAAGTAAAAGGACAGAAATACCCTCACGTGCAAGGCACATGAGGGGGTTAACAGATTCTATTCAACGGATGTTAAGTACAGGGACCATTCTCACAAACAAACCAGTCCAAAAGGACCACAAAACCAAAAAAACTCGTGGTTTGGACTTGTTTCCTGAAAAAATGCAAACCACAGGGACTATTTTTGCAGTTTTGTCTTCAAAATATTACAATGTCCAAAACAACTAGTACAGAATACTGGAGAGTGCACACTAAGCCATCAAGCCGGGCCTTTGCCCTTAGAACCAAAAGTACCCGAAACACGACTGTAAGCACACACTTAGTGAGTTTTCCGAAAACACATAAAAGACATAATCATATAATGCCATGCACACACACACACACACACACACACACACATATATATATATATATATATATATATATATATATATATATATAAGTTTTCCATGGACTGCCTCCATGGTCTTCATTTGGAATGCCATAGGCTACCCCCATGGTCTTGTAGCCATGGGTCGTGGGCTCCCCCATGGTTTTGCCAAGTGCCATAGGCTCCCCCATGGTATTCATATAAGTCAACACATACACCAATTAGCAAAACCATTGCATACTCAATTACTACAAAACTTATATCAATTAATGGGTCAACCTTGGTGCCTTCGACCTATGAGTGTAGTGAGAAGAATCACCTAAATCTGTTGAATAATAGCTGCTCGACTACTGGTCCAAAATATCACACTGAACAATTATAAAAATAACTGAAATTAGCATTATAACACAACCTAGCCAAAAAGGCCCGCAATCCTAATTCCAAATCCCTCCACGAGGGCCCAATGGTCTTTCCTTCATTAATGGGCCTAGGGATAAAGTCTAAATCTATAATAGGCCACATGGGCCAATAAAGTCCATACATGACATCAATATCCCAAAGCAATTCTCCAGGCCCCACTTCTCCAAACGGTCCAGGACTAAATCTAAGTAAAGTCCAATTGGCCCAAAAAGTCCACCGAAGCCAAACTCTCACAGCTGAGTGTACGCCTGGCGTACATTAGGTTACGCTAAGCATACTGGTTTCCTTAGCTGTATACGCAATGTACAGGTTGGTACACCATGTGTACAAATGGATAAATCACATCCTCCATTAATTGCCTAATACATGAAGACTATATGTTCCAATTTCAAATCTAGGTCGATTAAAGAGTCCTAAGGCATAATGTTGGCAACTTTATGCCTTTGCATGTGATAAGTGTTCCCAAAAACTTATCTTAACCCATTAAGACCTTTCCAAGGGTCTTAACTCATGCATGGAGCCATAGAAACAGTCAAGCTTGCATTTTTATGACATAACCAAGGTAAAGGACCTCAGACCTATCCTTCCTAACCTCTGGAGTTGCCCAAACTCCCAAGAGATGATTTATGAACTCAAAAGAGGAATTGTTGGGTCTAAAATATGGTTTATACTTTACTTTTCTATGCAATTTTAGTTTTTTGTCTAGGACCGAAAACAGCCTTGGGTTTACGCTTGTAAACGTGTTTACGGTTACTGTTCCTTATAAATAGTGTTAGTAGATGCCAGATAAAAAAGACGAGTTTACAGTCAAGTTTGTGTGTAAATCAAGGTGTTCTAGAGAGAGAAAGTAGAGAGAAGAAGTGTGTGTATGTGAATCTTGTGTTGGAGCATCAATCTTATCATCAATACATCATAGATACTTCTTCTTCTTCTTCTTCTTCTTCTTCTTCTTCTTCTTCTCCATTTGATCTTGCATCATCCGCTTGGTTGGGATTCTGCACCATCAAGTGGATCGGATTGATACATTAAGCAAAATTTTAGACATACAGTTGGTATCAGAGCTTGGATTGTATCAATCTCTTTGGAAAGATCTGGAGCATTTTTGCACTTTTTCTTGAAGGATTTTACATTTATGGATAGTTTTTGACAAAATATTGGGGGTTTGTTCTTCGTGTTTTCATAAAAACGACTTTTTCATCGAGTTTTGGAGAAAAAATGTGAAAAATCGTGTTTTTCTTAGAGATTTTGCGAGGGCGAGGGTCTAATCTGAAGTGTTTACTGCCGGAGGAGCGTGTCTGAGTTTGCAATCCAAAGCGTTTACAGCCGGAGGAGCATGTCCGATTTTGCGGTCTGAAGCGTTTACAACCGGAGGAGTGTGTCCGAGTTTGCAGTCCGACGTGTTTATAGCCGGAGGAGTGTGTCCAAGTTTGCGACCCGAAGAGTTTGTAGCCGGTAACCATTTGCGGTTTAGCAGTTCACAACCTCGCGTGTACAGCCGAAGCATTTACAGTCAAAATCACGTGTACTGTCCGAGGAGTATTGCGCATGTGTTCGGTTCGCAGGCGGTCATAAGCAAATATTCAAAAATTTCGGGTGGAAGAAGATTCGAGCACGACTCTCTCACACACGCAACCCACACCCTTACTAGTCGATCTAGCATGCCAGATGTTTAACATCTTTCAGTTTTAGTTCAAGTAGTCTCGCTGTTTTGATCCTAGTTTCAGAATTTTGACAATTTTAGCCCAAAACTAAATTTTTGAAATTTTAAAATTCCATTTTCTACCCAAAACTTTGATTTTTTATTTTTGACTTCCTAATTTGACTTTTGACCTTAAAAATTTACTTTGACTTTCAAGTTTGACCTTTGACTTTCTCCTTTAACCTTCAAAATTTCACTTTTAGCTTTTCGTTTGACTTTTAAGTTTGACTTTTTAAACTTGACTTTGAAGGTTGACTTTTGAGGTTTATAGTCAAAGGGCATTTTTGGTAACAATAAGTTCCGCAAACATTCCAGTCAATGAAGTTTCATGTTCTCAATCTTGTGAAACTAAGCTTAAATTTCTTCGCGAACAAATTGATTTATTGACTAGAGAAAATGAGGACCTCAAGTATGAAGGATATACCCTTAGGAAAGGCCATAAACCCTTAAGAGAACAATTAGAGGCCATGACTAAGGACTTTATGAAACTTCAGGAAGAATACAATAATAAATGTGTGAATTATGATTATGCTAAGGAACAACTTGCCAACTTAAATGTCGAACTTGATGCATTAAAAGCTAAATATAAAGATGTTGAATTTAATTTTTAGAATTTTGATGTGTCAAGTGAGGTAGTTGCATCCATGATAGAAAAAAATTAACATTTAAAGATAATCAAACCAAGGGTCTAGGGTATCACAGTGTACCACCTCCCTTCAATGACAACTATAACCCACCCCTTGAGACCAATAAGGAAGAAGTTCCTCCTCTATTTGGCCCACTCCTTGAATAAGCTTCAGTTAGTACTGAACAATCTGGGCCAACTGAGAATATTAAGGTGAACTTTTTTAATGATGTACATCTTGTGTAGGTAAAGTAGCGGAAGATGAGAACAAGGAGGACACTATTGAACAAACCAATGTCTCCTTGAACTTTAAATCTGTTGCTACTAACTCATTTACTTCTAAACCTGTTGTTGGTAAATACAAGCCACCAAAACAAGCGAAACAAAATGCCTGCTGCAAGTGTGTTTGTCGGAACAATCAGAGACTAGGCAAGGGCACACCACCAAGGGCAAGAAGAAACAATTCCTACGTGAATAAAAAGACATGTTTTCACTAGGGAACACTTGAACACATTGCAAGAAATTGTCCAAATTGCACATACGTTCCCTACTATGCACAAGGTTGGAAGAATGCGACAAGAGGGAGCTCTTTCAAAAGAAATCATTCAAGGTCACATTTAAACAATGGTGACTAGAATTCCAAAAAGGCCAAGAATCCAACTCCCAAGAACAAGAAGGGAATGTCAACCAAGAAGCCAAGTTCAAGAGATTCTCCTATGAAACCAAGATCGGTTAGGTCAAAGCTATCTCAGCAGTCCGTTTGAAATTCAAAAGCAAGTGTTAAGGCATTCATCTGAAAGAACAAGAAATGGATTAAACCCAACTACAAATGGGTATCAAAGGTTCAATCTCCCAAATCTTTTAATAATATGTCTTCATCTTCTGTTTGTGATAAGCAGGACATGTCATGGGAGAGAGTACCTAGCAAGGATCAGTAAGGTCGACCCAGTTTCAAAATGGACTGGGTTCCAAAGACCAACTGATCCCGCTGAGGCATATCATCATACTTCGGTTTGTTGGTAGTGACTATTCCAGGAACATGATAGGGGACATCTCTCAACTGTACAACATTCAGAACTTTGTTTGAGAGTATGTGCCCTTTGAAGGAAGGGAAGAAAGGAAAGGATCACAAATGGGGTTCGTGCTTAACGATGTGAAGAATTTTCGGATCTGTTCTGAGATTGAATTATGCGTGCTGCTCTCATATAAATTCGTTGCAATTTTGATTGGTGAATTATGGTTTGAGTTTTCTTCCTGATACTCCTGAGTTTTTCTTAAAATGATTCGTGCTGAAGACAATCTTTTATTTTCTTATAGTTTTTGTTTGTAGGTATCATTTGGGAAGTGATATGAAGTGTAGTGCTAAAGGGAAATCTAAAATTCATGTAACGCACTAAAGCCAAATTGTTTAGACTCTGTGCTCATTGTGCTAGTAGGCACGAAGGATTCAAAATCACTAGACTTAGATTGACAAATGAAAGGAATTAATTGTATGGACTTAGATAGTTTCATTTGGACTAACAATACGACGCTTGGGTAGATTGAGCAGTGAGATAAACATGGGAACTTGTAGGATACACTAAAAGTCATATGTATCTAGAACTGTGGCTCAACATTTCCTCGATGTATGGACTTATGTCCTTAATTTCAGTACTAATAGGGCGACTAGGGGGTTCCGATAAAGTAGGTATGTAGGAAATTGTTTTCTTGCTTTCTATCTATCAGTCATATGTTGCATCCTCTAAGTCATTGGAACATATCTGACCTGGAATGCAACATATGCAACTCTATCTCTATGCATATCCTTATCTATGAAATTATTTCTATATGTTAGCCATATGTTGTCCCCTCAGTATGATCAGAAGATCCGACCTGGGACACAACATATGCACCCTACTATCTCTCTAACCTTCTATCTATGTTAGTCATACGTTGTTCCCTCTACGTGATTAGAAAACATCCGAACTGGACACAACATATGCGCATCTATGTCACACCCCAAAACCAAGAACGGCGGAAACATTCTAGGGCGGAGGACGTTAGATACAGTATCACAACACAGTAAATGTAAATAAGCAAACAACATCATCCATTGCATTAAATATATAATTATAATACAAGCGTGTTCTGTACAGTTTTAGACACCAAAAATATAATGTAAATCAAAATAATATGATGAGTCTTGAAGGCGCTCCATCTTCTCAAAAGCTGGCATCGGTACCTGTCTACTGATGACCTGAGAATACAAGTTATTTTGAAAGAGTTTATCAGCATTAAGCTGGTGAGTTCATAAGTATTTTAGTGTCGGTGTTTGTTATCAAAACGTTTGAACGTGTCTCAAGTATAAGTTTGTAAAATGTATGTAAGTGTTTGTTAAAGTTTGAATCTCTCAAAAAACCTATATTTTCTATTAAAGTAGCCTTCTACCAAGGCTTAACTGTTTTGTATGCTCGTTTGTTGTAAAAGTGTGTAATTTCCCAAGTGTAACTATCATTTAACAAATATAGTTTGTACATTAATGTTTAAGTGAGGTTATCACTAAAAATATGTAATGGGTAAATCATTGTAGTACTGTAGTTTTGTATTATAGGAACTACTACTGTACTAACTACCTTAAACCGAATTTATATTAAGGTATAGTGTGATAATTGCACCATACTATCGACTGGTAACAACGACATACGAATGGTCGTAATAACGGAATGACGTTTGGCACCCGCAGACCTGCAGGTCCGGCTGTAGCTAGTAGCAAGGTGTAGGATAGTCAATCCAGTATAGATCTATACGCAAACTCAAGCTCTCCCACCAAGAGAATTCTGGCTACAACTCGGGCCATGACATTTAAGGCATGCTCCGATCCAGTGGATCATAATTGTTATCGTATTCTTGTATATGTAATATTTCTCGTTCTAGTATAGTTATATATGTTCTCCTCCTGGTATAGTTGTATGTGTTCTCTTTCTAGTATAGTTGTATATGTTCTCATCCTAGTATAGTTGTATATGTTCTCTTTCTAGTATAGTTGTATATGTTCTCATAGTAATGTAATGTATAGACTAATGAATGAACTGACTCATTGATCTAGCAATTGTAGTAGTATGATCCTGTGTTACCCCGATGGTAACTTACTAGTGATGTGTATAGTACGCATGAATATGGAAGTACTTTTATGTCTATATATGTATATTTGATATATAACTAATATTGAAACGACCTTCGGATGGTCACCCGAAATCCCACCAGACCACATCCAAATCGAGAAAAAGGAAATAGGGCGAATGGCCTTCCTAAGCCCTTTAAACATTGCTTATATATCTATACATATATGGGCATGCAATTTATAAGAAGTATAACAAAGTTTAAATAAAAGTATTTGGTAAGTAAAAGAGTTTGTAAACATTTTGAAGTAAAGCAGTTTGATAAACAGTTTGAACAGTGATAAAATCATTGGTTTTCTAGTTATTAATCACATGTGATTAATGCAATCACATGTGATTGATTTCAATAACTATAAGCATTGAACTTCTATCCCCACATAAAGTATTTAAAACATTTAAAATTATTTCAAAGGTTAATTTAAGGGGTGTGAACTCACTTGTGGTGAGTGGATTGGATTGTAGTGTCAGATACCGTGCTAGGTGGCAAACAGAGACTTGTTCACATGCACGAGCCTAGTTATCATATAATAAGCATATATATAACTAATTAGCCAAATAATAACTTTATGAAATAAGTTGGGACACTCAGGAACATGTAAACACTTGGTATAAGTGTTATAGGTCCTAATGGTTGCATCTAAGTTGCTACGGGACAAGGCTAAAGGGGTTTAATGCCCCAAATGACCTTGTATATGAGTTTACCACCCAACAAACCCCACCCTTGGAGTTTACGGTCATAAACCATTGAGTTTACGGCCGTGAACTCTTGACTTGGTGGTTTTGGGTGTTTTAAAGTGTTAAATGATTTCTAGAATAAGCCTAGCATTGGTG
Source organism: Lactuca serriola (assembly GCF_051521515.1). NCBI lineage: Eukaryota > Viridiplantae > Streptophyta > Magnoliopsida > Asterales > Asteraceae > Lactuca > Lactuca serriola. The sequence goes on along the minus strand of NC_136410.1, from coordinate 251,602,703 downwards.
GTTTAATCCTTTAGGTAGTTTAGGGCCTTAGAATGCTCCTTTGAGGAGTTTACGGCCTAAAGACCATATCCCCTAGAGTTTACAGCCGTAAACTCCTATGGGGTGGGTGGTTTAATTCATTTAAGCCTCTTGCACACAAAGGATAAATTCTAGATTTTTGTTTAAGGCTAAAGGGGACTTTAGGCACACTTTGATGCCTTTACTTGGAGTTTACGGCCCAAGAGTATTTCTTGGCTGTAAAATCCCCTTTATGGATGACTTTGATGTGATTTACTCCTCATTCAAGCTATAAGTAATAGAGGTTTAAAGTCTAAAGCCTTAAGGGGGTGTTTAGGGCACTTTAAGCCCTTGAAAAAGGTGTTTACGGTCCAAGAAAACTCTTGGGCCGTAAACTCCTAAAACTAGGTGATATTGATTGTGTTTTAGCCTCAAATGTTCATACATAATGGCCTTAACTAGTTATCTAACAAGGAAATGGGACTAGGTGGCTCTTAGACTTTGTTTTGGAGTTTACTCCCCAAGAACGTTCTTGGGCGGTAAACTCCCGGATCTTACATATTTGACATGCAAACAATGTTATTAAGCATATAACAAGCATTAAAACACAACTAGGAAAGTAGACTCACGATTTGGGATGAAAACCCGAAGATCCGTGAGAGAGAAATTGGCTTTTCTCTAGTTGGAAATGTGAATAATGAATAATTTAGTTCAGAATTCTATTTATAGTCCTGAAATATTTTGGCAAAAATATTTTTATTCCGGAAATGGACTATAACATTATGAAGTTTTGAAATGCTAAAGTTTCACAAACCCAGGAGCATCCACTCTCCTGATATCTCCTTAAACGTAAGCCCTAATGTACACAAACTTATTCGGAAAAGTCTGAAAATCACTGAAACTGGACTAGCTTCTATTGAATAGATATGTTCGTACAAAATGGAAATTTCGGGTTGTCACATCATCCCCTCGTTAGAAGGAATTTCGTCTTGAAATTAGAATTTAAGTAAATAAGAAGTTACAAACAATTAAGCGAAAAGACGAGGGTATTTCAGTTTCATCTGATCCTCGCGTTCCCAAGTGAATTCCGGTCCTCGCTTGGCGTTCCAGCGAACCTTCACGATAGGGATACGACTTTGCTTTGTCTGCTTGACCTCACGGTCCATGATCTCTACAGGTTCTTGCACGAAGTTGAGGTTATCGTTGATCTCGATCTCGTCGAGTGGGATTACAAGAGTCTCTTCGGATAGACACTTTTTCAAGTTAGATACGTGGAATGTAGAATGTACGTTACGAAGTGCGTCGGGTAGGTCGAGTTTGTAAGCTACGGGGCCGAATCTTGCAAGAATCTCGAAAGGCCCTATGTACCTCGAATTAACCTTCCCACGCTTTCCAAAGCGTATCAAGCCCTTCCAGGGTGAGACTTTGAGAAGGACTCGGTCTCCCACCTGAAATTCCAAAGGTTTTCTTCGTTTTTCAGCGTAGCTCTTTTGTTGGTCTCTAGAGGCTTTCAATCGTTCACGAATCCGAACGATTTTCTCTGTCATTTCTCAAATGATCTTCGGACCGGTGACTGTACTGTCGGAAGCTTGCCCCCTGGCTAATTGGGTATCACCCACCTCATCCCAACACATAGGGGATCTGCACTTTCGGCCGTAGAGGGCTTCAAATGGAGCAGCCTTGATGCTCGTCTGATAACTGTTATTATAGGAAAACTCGACAAGGGGTAAATGAGTATCCCATGCCTTCCCAAAGTCAATCACGCAGGCTCGCAACATGTCTTCCAGTGTTTGGATGGTCCTCTCACTCTGTCTGTCGGTCTGTGGATGGTAGGCTGTGCTCATGTCCAGCCTTGTTCCTAAGGAATGTTGTAGTGATTGCCAGAATCTTGAGGTGAACCTACTATCTCTATCGGAGATAATGGACATAGGTACACCATGAAGCCGTACGATTTCTCTAATGTATGTTCTCGTAAGTTTCTCTATTTTGTCGGTTTCTTTGCTAGGCAGGAAGTGTGCGAACTTGGTCAATCTATCGACGATGACCCATATGGTATCAAGTCCACCCGTTGTCTTGGGCAACTTGGTTATGAAATCCATAGTGATCCGCTCCCACTTCCATTCTGGAATCTCTGGTTGTTGTAATAAACCAGAGGGCTTCTGGTACTCGACCTTCACCTTTGCGCAAGTAAGGCACTTACTTACGAAGGTAGCAATCTCTGCTTTCATATTAGGCCACTAGTATAGCTTTTTAAGATCCAGATACATCTTATCTGAACCTGGGTGGACGGAATACCGAGTGTTGTGCGCCTCGGTCATGACCAAGTCTCAGAAACCACCGTGTTTCGGTGTCCAGATCCGGTTCATGAAATATAAGGCTCCGTTACCCTTGGCTTCTAAATTCTTGTCCATTCCTCTAAGGGATTCACTTGTCACATTTTCAGGTTTCATGGCTTCAAGTTGGGCCGCCTGAATTTGCTTAGACAAGTGTGAATGGATGGTTATTGATAATGACTTGACTTTGCGACCAGAATATTCCTTCCGACTTAGGGCGTCTGCTACTACGTTGGCTTTACCGGATGATAACGAATATCGCATTCGTAGTCATTGAGTAGCTCGACCCACCGTCGTTGTCTCATGTTGAGCTCCTTCTGATCGAGAATGTGTTGCAAACTCTTGTGGTCGGTAAAGATAGTGCTTTTCGTTCCGTACAAGTAATGTCTCTAGATCTTCAGAGCCAACACCACTGCTCCCAGTTCAAGATCGTGTGTCGTGTAGTTAACCTCGTGCATCTTCAACTGTCTCGAGGCATAGGGGATAACCTTACCTCGCTGCATCAGAACACACCCGAGCCCTTGATTCGATGCATCGCAATAGACTACGAAGTCTTCTATCCCTTCGGGGAGGGATAGTATTGGCGCGGTGCACAAGGCTCGTTTGAGCGTTTGGAACGCTCTTTCTTGTTTCTCTTCCCAGTCAAAGGCCACGCCTTTCTGGGTGAAGGTTGTAAGAGGTTTCGCTATTCGGGAGAAGTTCTGTATGAATCTGTGGTAGTAGCCAGCGACACCTAGAAATTGACGAATTTCAGTAGGCGTCTTCGGTGCTGACCAGTTCTCAATGTCTTTAATTTTGGATGGGTCCACGTGGATTCCCTCTTCGCTCACCACGTGTCCTAAGAATTCGACTCTTCGGATCCAAAATTCACATTTCGAGAACTTCACATGAAGTTTCTCCTTTCGTAATGTCCCTAGAACTTGTCGCAGGTGATCGCCATGCTCTTCCTTACTTCGGGAGTAGATCAGGATGTCGTCAATGAAAACGATGACGAACTGATCCAAGTAAGGTCGGCATACTCTATTCATCAGATCCATGAAGACTGCAGGCGCATTGGTCAATCCGAATGGCATCACCACGAACTCGTAATGTCCGTAACGAGTTCGGAAGGCTGTCTTCGGCACATCCTCCTCTAGTACTCGTAACTGGTGATATCCGGACCTCAGATCAATTTTGGAAAAATAGTTCGCCCCTTGCAGTTGGTCAAATAGATCGTCTATGCGAGGCAGAGGAGAACGATTCTTGACCGTCAGTTTGTTGAGTTCTCTGTAGTCGATACACATACGGAATGATCCGTCTTTCTTCTTAACGAACAAAACCGGTGCTCCCCAAGGTGAGAAACTCGGCCTTATAAAGCCCTTACTGAGCAGTTCGTTAAGTTGACCAGAGAGTTCCTGCATCTCAGCTGGTGCTAAGCGGTACGGCGACTTGGCTACTGGGGTAGCTCCTGGGACTAAGTCGATTTTGAACTCGACCTGTCGTTGCGGAGGTAATCCAGGTAGCTCTTCGGGGAAAATGTCGGGGAAGTCGCTCACTACTGGGATGTTCTTTAGTTCTTTTGTTTCGAGGCTCATGTCGACGACGTGAGCAAGGAATGCATGGTATTCTTTATGTAGATACTTCTGTGCTTGAATACTTGATATAATACTAAGACTTGCACCAGGTTTGTCGCCGTAGACTATAAGAGTTTTGTTAGATGGGAGGTTTAACCGGACTGCTTTCTCGAAGCACATGATGTCGGCGCGATGAAGACTTAACCAATCCATGCCGATGATAACGACGAAGCTTTTTATTGAGACCGGCAGGAGGTCGATTGGGAATGAATGGTTATCTAGAGTTAGGGTACAACCTAAGTATATGCTACTCGTACTTTCAGTTTTCCATTAGCCATTTCTACTGTGAATAGTTCTTTGAGTGCGTGTAGTGGTTGTTTAAGCATGCGAGCAAATTTATGGTTTACAAAGCTTCGCTCCGCTCCACTATCAAACAGAATGCATACATAGGAGTTATCGAGGAGGAACGTACCAGTCACCACTTTCGGGTCAGCAACTGCTTCCCCATGGCCTATAGCTAGTACCCTCCCTGCTCCACCTGCATTCTTTGCTTTGGGGCAGTCCCTCTTATAGTGGCCTGCTTTGCCACATCCATAGCAGGTCGGGCTCGCGCCAGAGCCAGGGACCTGGGTGATCGGTTGTGCCGGGAACTTATAGAAACGGACGGTGTGTCCCTTCCTGTTGCAGTTAAAGCACTGCATTTCACGGCAGGGGCCGTTGTGGTGGAAGTTGCATTTGTTGCACTTAGGCAAACTTCCAGCATACTATTTCCCCGGAGCAGTAACAGCAGCAGGGGTTACTGTGGCATGCACTGCCACAATTTTCTACTTTCTGGCAGCTTGCTGCTTCTTCTTTTCATCCCAGAATTTCCGCTTAGTGTCAGCGGGTTTGGAGGGTTCCGGGATGGTTAGGGTGGTTGTTGTTGCAGGGGTTTTGACTCCATGGTCAATGAGTCGTTGTGCCAATCGCTTGGCACTGTCGAAGGTAGCAGGGTTTGATGCTAGGACATTCCCTTGATATGGAGGCACTAGCCCCCATATGTACCTCTCGATCTTTTTCCCCTCAGTGGGAACCATATTGGGGCAGAGGGCCACCAGTTCGCTGAATCGGGCAGTATAAGCGACCACGTTGGTGCCCTTCATAGTCAGGTTCCAAAGTTCCTGCTCCAGTTTCTGGACTTCGCCCCTCGGGCAGTATTCCTCCATCATGAGGTCTTTCATCGTTTCCCAGCCCAGGTCGTTGGCTACGACGAGGGTTAGTGCCTTAACATGGTCGTTCCACCATGTCAGGGCCTTTCCTTCAAAGGTGCATGCGGCATATTTGACTTTGCTCGCCGCAGGGCATGAACAGATTTCGAAGACTGATTCAGTCTTCTCGAACCATTGCGAGAGGGCATTGACTCCGCCGGTGCCATAGAAAGCCTTCGGCTTGCAATTTGTGAAATCCTTGTAGGAGCACTCTCTCGAGCGCACAGGGGTTTCAACCGATACTGAGCCATGGTAGTTGCCATTGCTGCAGCTACGGCAGCATTCAGGGCTGCAATATCGATGCTCGGAGGCGGAGGAGGCGGTGGAGGTGCAGGTTTTTTCCTAGGAGATTTGCTAGGTGGCATCTTTCAGCTATAAGTTTATAAAGATAAGAAAATGGTAAGAATCAATTTGTAAGCAACGTGAGAGTGACACATGGACTAACTAACCATAGTCCAACAGTTGAATGAGTGTGGGAGATCACAACAAAGAATATTAGTAGGAAACACAATTGTATAGATATTTCCCACAGATTCTATAGATGTCAATAATACTGGTATTACTGATGTAATAAGTTCAGGGAAAATCGACCTAACAGTAGGTCTTACATCATACCATATAGAAAAGTTTGACAGTTCTTAGATTCCTAATTAGAGTACTGGAAGTTAGGAATATTTTACAGACAAGTGCTACTTAGAGCACAGATGTTAAAGGCTATCCCTTAACCAAAAGACAGAGATGTACTAGACATCATCTAACGGCGATGGGAATTCCTCGGGCGAGCCCTGAGGTCTGACACTTGACGAAACACCTCTTGAAGGTGTCGCTCCTGAGCCCTCTGACGGGCTCGAAGTTCCAAGACTTCAGCTCGGGAGGCAGCCAACTGTTGCTGCAGGGTGTCATTGGTTCTTCGGGTCCGTTCCATGTCTTCTTCAAGACGGCGGATGCGGACTGTGTTGACACCTGAGTTGGAATCAATCTCCATGACCCGGTCGATGGCTGCTCGACCTTGCTCATCATTACGAGCTATTCTGTGGATAATGACGGGCAGAGCTCGGTCAGCAGAACCACCTTCACTGATGTTGTAAAAGCTTCGGTCCCCAAAGTATGGTAAGGGTTGACTCTGTTCATCACTCCAGCGATTCATGTTGGTTGCCCACAAGGGAGTAGGACCTGGAAAAGCTGGTCGGGGGTTGTTGTTCGGGGCTTGACCTACTAGCGGTAGGTTGTTGACTTCAGGCTCTGAGTCAGATCCATCAGAAAAGCCTTCTGGGAGGTGATCATCCAAAGGGATTGGATGCTCATCTTCAGGCTCTTCTTCGATCCACCCGACATTGCCTTCATTTGGAAAGTACGGGTCGCCGTGATGGAATCCAGCCATTTAAATCTACGCGAGAAGGGAGGTATAAGAATATAGTATACATGTAACTAGTAGTACAAAAGACACCTATAGTATTTTAAGTTTAAGTTCTACTGATCTTCTTGTGGTATTGTTGGTAAGTTTTTAGACTTGTTAACACATCACAACCATTCTAGGGCATATGCTAATCACTCCTCGGACCAGCATAGTTGATCAGGCTATGCCATTCCCAGGACTAACCATACATCCCCGAGCTCACTTGTGATAGTTAACAATCGTAATACTTTTGTTCTTGTCATTGTGACACTGATTTTAGTAAGAATGCAGACTAGTATACTTAATTAAATATTTTAATATTTAAAGTATAGACTCTGGGTCAGAGTGCTTTAATCCCTATTGGGTTTATAGTTTAGTATATCTTTTATGGGTTGATATACTTGATTCACTATAAACAACGCTCTGATACCAATCTGTCACACCCCAAAACCAAGAACGGCGGAAACGTTCTGGGGCGGAGGACGTCATGTACAGTATCACAACACAGTAAATGTAAATAAGCAAACAACATCATCCATTGCATTAAATATATAATTATAATACAAGCGTGTTCTGTACAGTTTTAGACACCAAAAATATAATGTAAATCAAAATAATATGATGAGTCTTGAAGGCGCTCCATCTTCTCAAAAGCTGGCATCGGTACCTGTCTACTGATGACCTGAGAATACAAGTTATTTTGAAAGAGTTTATCAGCATTAACCTGGTGAGTTCATAAGTATTTTAGTGTCGGTGTTTGTTATCAATACGTTTGAACGTGTCTCAAGTATAAGTTTGTAAAATGTATGTAAGTGTTTGTAAAAGTTCGAATCTCTCAGAAAAACCAATATTTTCTATTAAAGTAGCCTTCTACCAAGGCTTAACTGTTTTGTATGCTCATTTGTTGTAAAAGTGTGTAATTTCCCAAGTGTAACTATCATTTAACAAATATAGTTTGTACATTAATGTTTAAGTGAGGTTATCACTAAAAATATGTAATGGGTAAATCATTGTAGTACTGTAGTTTTGTATTATAGGAACTACTGCTGTACTAACTACCTTAAACCGGATTTATATTAAGGTATAATGTGATAATTGCACCATACTATCGACTGGTAACAACGATATACGAATGGTCGTAATAACGTAATGACGTTTGGCACCCGCAGACCTGCAGGTCCGGCTGTAGCTAGTAGCAAGGTGTAGGATAGTCAATCCAGTATAGATCTATACGCAAACTCAAGCTCTCCCTCCAAGAGAATTCTGGCTACAACTCGGGCCATGACATTTAAGGCATGCTCCGATCCAGTGGATCATAATTGTTATCGTATTCTTGTATATGTAATATTTCTCGTTCTAGTATAGTTATATATGTTCTCCTCCTGGTATAGTTGTATGTGTTCTCTTTCTAGTATAGTTGTATATGTTCTCATCCTAGTATAGTTGTATATGTTCTCTTTCTAGTATAGTTGTATATGTTCTCATAGTAATGTAATGTATAAACTCATGAATGAACTGACTCATTGATCTAGCAATTGTAGTAGTATGATCTTGTGTTACCCCGATGGTAACTTACTAGTGATGTGTATAGTACACATGAATATGGAAGTACTTTTATGTCTATATATGTATATTTGATATATAACTAATATTGAAACGACCTTCGGATGGTCACCCGAAATCCCACCAGACCACATCCAAATCGAGAAAAAGGAAATAGGGCGGATGACCTTCCTAAGCCCTTTAAACATTGCTTATATATCTATACATATATGCGCATGCAATTTATAAGAAGTATAAAAATGTTTAAATAAAAGTATTTGGTAAGTAAAAGAGTTTGTAAACATTTTGAAGTAAAGCAGTTTGATAAACAGTTTGAACAGTGATAAAATCATCGGTTTTCTAGTTATTAATCACATGTGATTAATGCAATCACATGTGATTGATTTCAATAACTATAAGCATTGAACTTGTATCCCCCCATAAAGTATTTAAAACATTTAAAAGTATTTCAAAGGTTAATTTAAGGGGTATGAACTTACTTGTGGTGAGTGGATTGGATTGTAGTGTCAGATACCGTGCTAGGTGGCAAACGGAGACTTGTTCACACGCACGAGCCTATTTATCATATAATAAGCATATATATATATAACTAATTAGCCAAATAATAACTTAATGAAATAATTTGGGACACTCAGGAACATGTAAACACTTGGTATAAGTGTTATAGGTCCTAATGGTTGCATCTAAGTTGCTACGGGACAAGGCTAAAGGGGTTTAATGCCCCAAATGACCTTGTATATGAGTTTACGACCCAACAAACCCCACCCTTGGAGTTTACGGTCATAAACCCTTGAGTTTACGACCGTGAACTCTTGACTTGGTGGTTTTGGGTGTTTTAAAGTGTTAAATGATTTCTAGAATAAGCCTAGCATTGGTGGTTTAATCCTTTAGGTAGTTTAGGGCCTTAGAATGCTCCTTTGAGGAGTTTACGGCCTAAAGACCATATCCCCTAGAGTTTACAGCCGTAAACTCCTATGGGGTGGGTGGTTTAATTCATTTAAGCCTCTTTCACACAAAGGATAAATTCTAGATTTTTGTTTAAGGCTAAAGGGGACTTTAGGCACACTTTGATGCCTTTACTTGGAGTTTACGGCCCAAGAGTATTTCTTGGCTGTAAAATCCCCTTTATGGATGACTTTGATGTGATTTACTCCTCATTCAAGCTATAAGTAATAGAGGTTTAAAGTCTAAAGCCTTAAGGGGGTGTTTAGGGCACTTTAAGCCCTTGAAAAAGGTGTTTACGGTCCAAGAAAACTCTTGGGCCGTAAACTCCTAAAACTAGGTGATCTTGATTGTGTTTTAGCCTCAAATGTTCATACATAATGGCCTTAACTAGTTATCTAACAAGGAAATGGGACTAGGTGGCTCTTAGACTTTGTTTTGGAGTTTACTCCCCAAGAACGTTCTTGGGCGGTAAACTCCCGGATCTTACATATTTGACATGCAAACAATGTTATTAAGCATATAACAAGCATTAAAACACAACTAGGAAAGTAGACTCACGATTTGGGATGAAAACCCGAAGATCCGTGAGAGAGAAATTGGCTTTTCTCTAGTTGGAAATGTGAATAATGAATAATTTAGTTCAGAATTCTATTTATAGTCCTGAAATATTTTGGCAAAAATATTTTTATTCCGGAAATGGACTATAACATTATGAAGTTTTGAAATGCTAAAGTTTCACAAACCCAGGAGCATCCACTCTCCTGATATCTCCTTAAACGTAAGCCCTAATGTACACAAACTTATTCGGAAAAGTCTGAAAATCACTGAAACTGGACTAGCTTCTATTGAATAGATATGTTCGTACAAAATGGAAATTTCAGGTTGTCACAATCTATATCTGACTTCTTTCTTAATGATTGAGTACTCTCCTAAGGTAAGAAGATCTTTGGAAGTTCTTGATTACCGGGTATGTCAGGAAGTGGGGAACATGTTCTAGTGTATCTAAAATTAAACCATTTAATTGGTTGTTTGTAGATCTCACTGCTTAATTTAAGTGAACAACAATATCCTTGTTCGTTGTCAGCTAAATTGTCCATTTAGGAATATAGGTACGATGTCTTGTCACTTATAATCTGTCCAATTTGTCAAATATCCTTTGTTTTTAAGCTTTTTATAACATTTATTTTTCCTTTGTTGACTTCCAAGCCTCTTTTTGAAACAATATGACCAAGAATCATACCTTGGTTAACCATAAAGTGACATTTTTCAAAATTGAAGACAAAGTCTATTTCAATACATCTTTGCAAAATTTTTTTGAGGTTTCTCAAACAAATACCAAAGGAGTCTCCATAGACGGTAAAATCATCCGTGAAGACTTCTATGATATTCTCGACATATTTCAAAAATATACTAACCATACACCTTTGAAAGGTAGCGGATGCGTTGCAAAGTACGAAGGGCATATGCCTATACGTGAATGTCCCGAATAGGTAGGTGAAGGTTGTTTTCTCCTGGTCTTCTGAAGCAACTAGAATCTGATGGAAACCTGAGAATCCATCCAAACAGTTGTAATGGGATTCTCCAGCAAGCCTCTCAATATCTTATCTATGAATGGGAGAGGAAAATTATCTTTTCGGGTGGCTGCGTTTAATTTTTTGTAATCGATACAAACGCGACATCTATTTTGAACCGAGTTGAAACCATCTCGCCTTTTTTGTTGTCTACCACTGTCACCCCAACCTTCTTGGGTACAACTTGAAGTGGGCTAACCCATTTTCTGTCAGATATTAGGTATATAATCCTAACATCAAATAACTTCATAACTTCTTTTTTAACCACCTCCATCATTGGTGGGTTTAATCTGCGCTAGGCTTCCTGTGATAGCTTATAATGTTCTTCTATCAAAATTTTATGCATGTAGAGAGATGGGCTGAGTCCTTTGATGTCTAAAATAGTCCACCCAATCACGCTTTTATACTCCTTCAAAATTCTGATCAGTTCTGACTCTTCTTTTTCTGACAACTTGTTGGATATGATGACTGGTAGTGCTTTTTTTTCCAAGGTATGCATATTTCAGGTTTTCTGGAAGTGTCTTCATCTCCAAGCTGGGGGCTTGCACTATAGAAGGAAAAACTTTGGAGTTAGAAACTGGTAATTTAAGAGTTTGGCACCATACCTCAACTTTCTCTGCTGGTCCATATGAGTTGTCATCTCTTGAACTTCTCTGTCAACCACATAATTTTCTGATAAAACCTGAGCTGCATTAATAGACAAATTTCTATGGAGCACTAATGCTAGTGACTCAAGGTTAGCAATCTCAAAATATTTGAAAAATAATGGTTGAATTACATTAATGAAATTAAGGGTTGAAACATCATCACGATAATGCATGGCATCATAGATATTAAACTTGATAACTTCACCATGAAATTCCATGGAAAGGGTACCGTCATAAACATCTATTTTGGTTCTAGCAGTTTTTAAAAATGGTCTCCCCAAAAGAATGGAACTTGAATTTGGTGAGTCGTCACCTCCCATATCTAAAACATAGAAATCAGCTGGAAAAATAAGTTCATTCACTTGAACCAAATCATCTTCTAGCACACCTTTTGGGTGCACCAGAGAACGATCGGCTAACTGAATGATGAATCCTATTCTTTTTAAAGGCCCTACCCTGAAAGTTTTCAAAAGTGAGTACAGAAAAACATTTATAGAAGCTCCAAAGTCCAACATAGCTCATGGAACTAAAAGGTTCCCCAACTTGCAAGGAACAGTAAATACTCCTGGATCCTTACACTTTGGGGGTAACCTTTTTTGTAAAACAGCTGAAACATTATCGCATACTTTAATTATTTCGTTTTCTTTTAATTTTATTTTTGAAGTACATAACTCTTTAAAACTTTTAGCATGGAGGGGTAGTTGTTCAATGGCATCAAGAAGGGGAATATTTACCTCAACCTTTCTGAAGAAATCCATAATATATTTGTCTTCTTTTTCTTTTTTCGTGTTTTTCAGCATTGAGGGAAAAGGAGGAGGAGTAATCTTTACCTAAGCTTCAGTAGGTGTATCTTTTTTCTGCACCTCTTCAGTTGCCTCATATTCTTGCTCAATCATGATCTCTTCTTCCTCATCTTCTTGCTGACCTAGTCCTTTGTATTTTTTACCACTTCCTAGAGTGACAACATAAGCATTGTGCTTCGGGTTTTTCTTAGTCTGAAATGGGAATTTTCCTTGCATTTGTGCTTCCAGTTTGCTCATAGAATTCGCGAGTTGTGGTACCTACTACTCCAGATTTTTAATGTTAGACTTTGTTTCATTCTGGAAAGCTTGGGTACTGGTAGCAACACTTTTAACAATGTCTTCCAAAGACATGATGGAACTACTAGCTTGTGACTGAACAAATGGTTGCTAAAAGTTGATTTGATGCTGATTTTGCTGGAAAGGTTGCTGAAATCTAGGTGGAGCTTGGTATTGGTTTCTTTGTTGAAAGTTCTGTTGAGGTCTTGGCTGAAAATTGTTGTTTTGAGGTCCTCCCCAAGCTTGGTTGTTGCAATGTTGATCAAATGGCCTTTGCTGAAATCCTCCCATAGCTTGCACATATTCATTATCTTCTTAAAGTAGTGTGCACACATTAGTTGGGTGACCGGTTTTGCAGCAGATCCCGCAAGGTTTGACTTTTGCTTCAATACCTTTTTCTTTTGTCAATAAAAGGACAGCCTTTGTCACTTCTGAAATCTGGGATTCCAGGTGGGCGTTACTTATTTCTTTGACTCCTCTTGGCTGGTCCAGGTACAATTCTTCTTTAGTTGCTAAATTCATAGCTTCATTTGCTAGTTTTTCAATCAATTTCCGGATCTCTGTTGGTGTCATACCTAAAATTAACCCTCCACTTGATGCATTTATAAGTTGCCTCTCCATGGGTATCAAGCCTTTGCAGAAACACTGGTATAGCTGATTATCACTAATGCCATGTTAAGGGCATTGGACTAGCAGCTTTTTAAACCGCTCCCAATAAGTGTGGAGAGCCTCTCTTTTGCGTTGCTTAATACTGAGAATCTCTCTGCACAGGTTTGACACTTTCGCCTCAGGAAAATATTTCTCTAGAAAAATTTTGGCGAGTTCATTCCAGCTTGTTATTGAACTAAACAGGAGGTCATATAACCACTCATTTGCTTCATCTTGAACAGAAAAAGGAAACGCCCTTAGTTTAATCTGGTCTTCAGTAACTGCATGGGGTTTCATTGCAGAACATACGAGATGGAATTCCTTGAGAAATTTATGAGGGTCTTCATTCTCAAGGCCTCGAAACGGGGCCAACAGATGGATTAAACCAGATTTGAGCTCAAAGTTCTAAGCTTCTATAAAGGTGATACACAAAGGTTGCTGGGTAACCTCTTGTGTTTCGCATTCACGGAGAGTCTTTTCAGCATCGTTTCCGTTTTCGCTAATGATGGACAATGTTTTGGTTTCAGAAGAATCTGTGAGTTCTGGTTTGTCTGAAGATGATGATGAGTATGTTTTGAACGGGCTATTAATGGATGAAGTAGGTGGTACTTTTGGAAAATGTTGAAAGGAGGCTTCAGATTCGTTCCACAAGGGAGTGCCTTGTGGTGTGGGTGTTTTATAATGTTAGAGAAGGGGTGGGAGGAGGAGGCTGCGGTTCCTGCTTGTTACTTCTGAAGTTTTTCCACCTTTTTTAGCTTCCTAGCAGTCTTCTTAATCTCTGGATAAAAAATTAGATCACATGTATGTGAAGATCTTGGCATAAAACTATAAGTGTTTAGCCTGTCCCAGGCAACGACGCCAATATGTTAAAACCATTGTCATGCATGATTTAATAAAATAAAAAATTAAATTAGACCGCTCTTTTGCACTAACAGGTTGTACGGGTAAGCAGGGCCGGATCCTCAATGACACGTCCTAAAGTCTTCGCCTCTTTGCGTAAGGCACAAACTAATTCTTGACAACCGAACAAAACATAAAAGGGGGGAGGGTGTTTATTTCTGAAAATTCAAACTAATAAAACTCAAAAATGATAAAAGATTAAATGAATTTAATAGTAGTAAAAATTCAAATAAGAGAAAGAAATTCTAGTTTCACGATGACTCCCCTGCTCATATAATTAACCTTTAACACAATATTTGACTGTGCACTTGGTTAAACTAGTAGTGAAGTTCATTAACAAGCTCTAATGACCTCTATTACAAGAATCATTTAATCAAAATAAGTTCTTGGAGTTAAATCTAACTTTTTACCAAATTTACTAAACAAGCTCTTGATTAACAAAGAAAAGTTGCATTAAACACAATGTAATTTCCCAGTAAAGTCTAATACCTCTCATAGGCTCAGAGGCGTTAAAACTTGTTTGATCATTTAATATTAGAGTTAACCCTAAACTCAGAATTAATCTAATATTTGTCACTTTTACTAATTAGTCTAGACAATTACGGATCTAAACAATAAGATGACTATAATGATTCACAAACAATTCAAGTGGCCAATAGAAATTGAAATCAAAATCAAACGCTCAATTAAACATATAATTAATCATACTAAACATATATCACAGTCAACATAGTGCCTAAACATTAATCATACTAAAAGGTTACGTCTTTGCGAAACTAAAATCTGAGTTTTTAGCCTGACATGCCTAAAAATGGATTACATATAGTAGAAAATTGAATCTAAACGATAAATCTTACTAAACAATGAAAAGAAATTGAATCATCTCCTTTAGATCTGCTTTCTTCACTTGAAACCCTCTAAAAGTCACCATAGAATCGCCACGAATCGACAATTAGGGTTACTAGACAAGTATGTAGCTCTATTTATATGTCCATCTGTAAAAAACGTCGTGCATGCGATCACATAGGGACAACCTGTGATCGCATGTATTACCGAAAATTTGCCACATGCCTTTTAAATGAAGTACAATACTATTTCAAGAGATTTTCGCCAACCTGCGATCACATAAAGTGGGTTTTCTCATCGTTGTGAATTTTTTTTCACAAAATATCTCTGAAACTAACCTGCGACCAAACCTGTGATCACAAGGACAAAGTTGTGATCGCATAGAGATAACATGCGATCGCATGTTGTCATATTCATGTATTTTGATCTTCATGTCTCCTTCCAAGTAGTTCTTGATCATTCCTTAGCATACTTCCTTATTCTAGGATCCAATTAAGCTCTAAAACAACGATTAACGCATCCTAAACTCACGTAATCATCCATGTGCTCCAAAGTATGCTGAAAAATCATAACAAACATGAGCAGCACGGGCATTCTACAAAATAATCACGAACCACAAAATACATAATAAGAATCGGTAGTTAGTTAGCATTTTATGACAAAATACCTAGGAAATCGTGCTAAAAGATGCATATAAAATGCATCTAACAGGTTCCAACCATTCCATCTTGATGATTACTTTCAAACCTCTGAAAGGAATCAGAACCAAATCAATAGGAAACCTCTGGTCGAACAAATTCAAAATATTCCTCTGAAATACCCTAGCAGCGCTCACTGTACGATCATCTACAATCTCTACTTCGAGTGGAGAAACCAAGGTCCCCAGAGCATCTCGAAACTTCTTGCTGAGCACAAGAGATACAAATGATCGGGTAGCCCCCGAATCAAAAAGAACATGAGCTGACAATCCATTGACAAAAAAGGTCCTTATACAAGATCATATCTATATAAGCATAAACAATAAAATAAATAAAACATGGATAGATCACATACCAGTCACGACGTCTGGCGCTGCTAGGGCCTCCTCTGTAGTCAGCTGAAATGTGCGGTTCTTCATCGCATGAGCTTCCGCCTTGACTAGGAGGCCATCAATAATCCTCATTGTGGTGGGCGCAGGCGCCATCACCGCTCCTCCAGTCAATCTTGGACAATCGGCCTTTTTATGACCAGTCTGGTTGAAGTGGAAATAATCAAGCCCTTCTTGCGGAAATCCATGCTCATGTCGCCTGGTTGGCCATAAGCATAACATGACGAGCCTGTCGCCCGACATGCTCCACTATACGACTTACCGACCTGGGCAGATCTGCCCCCGCCTTGCTCCCCTATTGGGAGGATCGGAGGCCTTAGGCTTCTTAGCCTGACCCACTGCTTCCTGAAGCTGCTCTAGTTTCCGCTTTATCCAAAGCTCCAACTCAATTTCCCATTCTCGGTCCTTCTCCACCTTATCATTCAGTGTCTTGCACCTCGAAAAGCTCACAAACTCATGGATATCATCCCTAACATGGAATGATACCTCATCTTCTTCATATCCTTATCTATAGCATACAGCAGAACCAAAAGCGCCCTATCTTTGAACTTGGCGGTGATCTCTACCATAGTCTTTGCAATCTGCTGAAGATCCAAAAACTCCCTCACCAATCGTTGCACCTCAATGGCTGGTGCAAACTTCAAATCAAACCTCCGCACAAACTTCTCGCAAGTCATCTCAGCCACACCTGCTTATCCCACCTCACGGGTAACCTCCTCCCACCAGTCTCATGCTCGACCCTTCAACATACAAGACACGAACCCACCTTTTCCCAACATCGGCTATTGATGGGGTCCCTAACCTCAAAGAACTCATGCGCATAACACGCCTTGAACTCCCAAAATGAAGGAGCTCGAGTCCCAATTTGACCCACAACAATCTCAGCTCGAAAAGACTTGAGCCACTCCTCCATGATCTCTATAATCCCTTCCTTGAAGGTACCATAGATTATTGGGGTAGCATAAAGGATGCCACGAGTAACCTGAGTTGCGATGAGATCACGTAGCCTCTCATCAATGTGCTCTACACCAAAGCGTAAACCGGACCCTGATCCTGATCTTGAAAAGATACCACATGATATAAATTGATAAGGATGCTCGAAGAGGTTCCTCCTCACCGGAATCCTTAGAGCTTCTAGGTCTAACATTGTTTCGGGTACAGGTCCTGTGTTTTTAGTATTACTAGCCCAATACCACCTTCCATAGCTACATGTACCTTCCCCAATGCCTTACATGACACCTCTGATTCACCCAAAAACAATAACATAAACCATATAATACAACATAACTCAAATCCTAGACTATTCTAGGATTTCTCAATCCTCACCGAACCAGAAACTTAATTCAATCATGGCAGTTTTCCCTATGCATGCAAGTTACACACAAAAAGAATCACATAGACTATCAAATAAGTTTCCACCCTAACCCACAACCAAACAAGGACATGAATAAGGCAGAATCCATCATTCTAGGGCTATGCAGTCCTTGACATATACAAATTTGAAAGCATACACTTAGCAAATAATCAATTCAACATCCATTTCCAAATATAACTATAGCATGGCTAGCACATTGGCAACACTTACTTGAGCTCGGCTGATTACGCGCATTGCCCTCTCCCATTTTTACTTAGAAAACCATTTTCAATAAAACTTTAACTTTTGGTTCCTTTTTGAAAAAGGGTTTACCATTTCATTAGTTTGAGCTCTGACACACCCAAGAGTGTGCCCGAATCCCACAAACCAAGACTCTGATACCAACTTGTACCTGCCCAAAAGCATAGGTAAAATTTTTCATCTAATAATTAGAAATAACATTCATATTTGTCTTTGAAAACAACTAGTAGACAATACTAGAGAGTGTACGTTGCGCCATCAAGACGGGCCCTTGCCTTAGAACCAGAAGTACCTGAAACACCCAACAATATTGTAAGCACACACTTACTGAGTTTACCCAAAACATATAAAACACATAATCATATAATGCCATGAACATATGTATACAAGTTTTCCATGGACTCCTTCCATGGTCTTCATTTGGAATGCCATGGGCTACCCCCATGGTCTTGTATCCAAGGGCCATGGGCTCCCCCATGGTATTGTCAAGTGCCATGGGCTCCCCCCACGGTCTTCACATAAGTAAACACATATACCATTTTGCAAAACCGTTGCATACTTAATTACGACAAATCTCATATCAATTATTGGGTCGGCCTTGGTTCCTTCGACCCATGAGTGTAGTGAGAGAACTCACCTCAATATGCTGAATAATAGTTGCTCGACTACCAGTCTAAAATATAAGATTGAAAAATTATATACAAATAACCCTAATAAGCAGTATAACACAACCTAGCCAAAAAGGCCAACAATCCTAAGAAAAAATCCCTCCATGAGGGACCAAAGGTCTTTCCTTCATTAATAGGCCTGGGAATAAGGTCGAAATCTATAATGGGCCACATAGCCCAATAAAGCCCATACATGACATCAATAGCCCAAAGCAATTCTCAAGGCCCAACATATCCATACGGTCCATACCTAAAGCTAGGTAAAGTCCAATTGGCCCAAAAAGTCCATCGAAACCCAACTCCCACAGCTGAGCATATGCCTGGCGTACATCAGAAGTACGGTAAACGTACTAGGTTACTTAGGTATACGCACATCGTACAGGTTGGTATGCCCAATGTCAAACGGATAAAGCACATCCTCCATTAAATGCTTAATACATGAAGACTATACGTTCCAATTTCAGATCTAGGTCGATTAAAGAGTCCTAAGGCATTAAGTTGGTAACTTTATGAGTTTGCATGGCATAAATGCTCCCAACAACTTATTCTAACCCATGAATACCTTTCCAAGGGTCTTCACTCATGCATGGAGCCATAGAAACCATTAAGTTTGCATTTTTATGACATAACCAAGCTAAAGGACCTCAGATCTATTCTTCCTAAGCTCTGGAGTTGCCGAAAATCCCAAGAAATGATTTATGAACTTAAAAGAGGACTCTTAGGAAGCCCTGGCTTAATAAACAACATGGATTATCAAGGAGAAAGATTTTTACCTCCATAAGCTTCCTAAGCTGTTCTAAATGCAAGATCTAAAAGCTTTTCCCATGTTCAAGCTTGGTTCCACTTCCTTCTTTTTGCTAGCACACCAAAAATGAGGTATTTAAAGCACTCACAAGCTCAAGAGGCATACACAAAAGGATTTTAGGGTCTTAAGAATGTTTCAGAGTGATGAAGGCTGGTTAGGGTAAGGTCTAAATGACGTACGGATGCTTAAATCAGTCATAAGTCCGAATATTAGGGTTTTGGTCTTCAGCCACGTACGTCTGGTGTACCCCTCGGTACGCCCGACGTACATGGTACTACTCCAAGATTAGCCCACCTCAGTACGCTAACGTACCCATAAGTACGCCCAACGTATGAATGGACAAATTATGCAATGGAATTTCATTCTAAGGGAAGGAAAGGTAAATACCTGGATTCCAACCGTTACAAGTGGTTTATTGCTGAGGTTTTTGTCCGAGCATCAGTTGAGAGGGCTTCAAGATTTTGGTGTCGTATTATTAAAAGCGTCTGATGTTTTGCTGGGATTTCGGGGAGTGTTCATCCGGTCTTCAAGGGTTGTGTGTTTTTGGGTTTGGCTAGTAATGGAACACTAGCATTGGTAAGCATAGATCGTCAACGGTTCGATCATTAAAGGGTAAGACGAATTGGGAATCCTTCAAACCTTGTGTTTTGTAAGAGCATAGTTGAATCAAAGTGGGCGATAACCGTTCGGATATCCGAGAGTGGAATCAGGCGTGAATCTAGGACGAGCTTCTCATCCCCGTCGGGGATTGGGGGGAGGGGAAATGACCCTCTGCATTGAGGATTGTATGAGTGGGGAGGTTATGAAACTTCCAAATAGTGGGTTAGCACCTTGTTGGTAAAGGATAGAGGGCTTTTGGTGGACCCAAGATGGGGTTCAAAGCATGGCTCGAGCCTAGTTTGGGCGCTTGGTCAGGTGCATGTTCGACTCTGGATGTGTATGGATGGATTCATAGATGAGCGGTAAGACCATGCGCGGAAGCCATGGCAAGACACGAGTGTTGTAAGACTGTGGGGTTTCCCGTAGCATTCATTAGTTGGCAGTCCATGTGGCAGTGTTGTAAGATTGCAGGGTGGCCCGTAGCATTCATCGATCCTTGTACAATGGTGAGGGTGTGGAAAATCCATGATTGATCCTGGATTTCTTCAGAAGGATTAGACCATGTTGGGTCAGTTTGTAAGACTATGGGATGGTCACAACATGTTTGAAATCAAGAAGTGGTAGATCTTTGGAGGTCGGGTATGATATAAGGCTATAGTCGGTCATGTAACATTCACTCATAGAATTGGATTTGGTGGCAAGGTAGTTTGGGCAGTTGTCACCAGATGAGGTGTTATTTCGGAGGTTGCATGGGGTGACTGTTTGTGTCTTTTCTCTAAACAATCGGGCGGGAGTCCGATGTTTCAGTTAGTTGGCGGACAAGTTGGGACCAAGGAGGTCTAGACTGCTTCTGGAAAGCAACTAAGGGGCAGCAAGTTGAGTCGGGATTTGTGTGTGGATTCGCTTGTTATTTGGAGCTTATGTAATGTCACTTGTAGTTGGGTTAAATAATCTCATAGTAATTGATTTGACCCTATTGCATAACTCTCGTTTGAGTATAGCCGTTGTGGGAGTGAATCTTCTACTCGAAGGATTATCTAAGCCTTCTATTAAGTATAAGTATTCTGCAGCAATATGTGGATAATAACTTTGGTTCCCAGTGGAAGCATTAAGATAGTAAGGGTTAGCTCCGTTTAGATTGGTCTGGGATTCTATGAGGAATTGGCATGGTAGTAACTCAGGATGGGTGGTATGTCGGGGCGTCAGACCAATTTGAGATTTCATGTTTTAGAAAGGTAGAAGTGGTTTCCTGCATGGGTTTAAAGATTCGTTCTTCTTCAGATTGGAAAGTTTTTCTTAGGTTGGGTTCGGTTGCCTTGGGGAGGTCGTTGTAGGCTCATGGTTGTGGTTGTGTCCCTCAGGATATCAGGCATGCCGGGGATGGTAAGGAATGTTTTCGAGGACGAAATCGAATTTAAGTGGGGGAGAGTTGTAACACTCAGTTTCGATCGCTTCATTATTCGGTGTTGTGGCCCGATCATTAGTTATCATATGACTTTGGTCCTTGGGAAAAAAAGGATTTGGTCTAGTTTGTATGTGGGGTTATGGTTTAAGTGATCCAAGTGTTTGATGGTGTTTCGGAACCTAAGGGTATAATCGTAATTTGGCACTTCGGGCCTTTATGAATTTTGGGTTTTTGTCCGAGTTTTAAGGATAAAGTGAGTTGTTAGAAGTGTAAGGCTTCTCGTCACGTTTTCGTGGATATAATTTTCGTCGGAAACGAACTTAGGATGAAGGAGTTATAGTTATGTAAAGTTTTAGGGTTTTCATAGGTCATCTAGTACGCGGGGGTACTAGGTTTGTAGACAGGGCGTACCGAGTTAAATGATCGTGGGTGGTCCAAGAGTACGTCGGGCATACTACGGGGTACCCGGGGGGGGGGTTACTCCCTTCAACACCAAACCGTAATTTTTGGAGGTTTACCCTATATAAACAACATATTAACCTTCCTATTGTCATTTTGGGTTAACCTCCACCCCTCTTCTCGTTTAGTGATACCCTAGAGTGCTTGGAGTATGTGTTGAAGCTTGGAAGAGTTTTGGTGGTGGTTTGTGCAAGAGAAGGGGAAGTTGAAGACTCAATATTTGGAGAGGAGCTTAGAGATCTAGTATTTGCATCTTCATTCTGTGACTTTGAAGGTATCAAGTCTCCGTCTTGCTTACTCATTGAATAGATCTTGTTTTAGGCTTCTTTAGTCATTTTAGTCCCCCTTGGTTGGTCCTTGTGAGCTCAAGTTGTTTCAGAGGCTTGATCTTATAGATCTGGACGTTTTAGGAGTCCTAAAGGCATAAAAATGTGATTTTTATGGTTTATTTGGACTCATGCATGTGTTAAGATCCTTTATTAAGCTCTTTTGAGCTCTAGATCCCCATTAAGCCATCTATGCAAGTAAAGTTGCCAACTTGACGTAATAAGTCATACATAGGAATCCGATCTGAGAGTTCGGAGCAAGGACTTTAGGGGTTAAGTGCTTAATGGAGGAGACTGGGATTTAGAGGAGTACGTTGCGCATAGCTATCTAGTACGATGCGTGTACTAGCCCCAAAGGGTGTACGTTAGGCGTACCAGATGAGTTTGTCGGGTGTACTCGGCCTGTTGGGCTTTTCTTGTATCGTTGACTTTTTGGGCATTTGACTATTGACCAGAAGTGGACCAAGGTTGACCATTGGATATTTTTGTTGGATTTTTGTATGCTACAACGTTCTATGGTGCATATACAATCCTAAATGCCTTGGATATATGTTTTCTCTAAGTATAAATGTAATGGTATTTCCAAAGCATTAAGTCTATAACTAGCATGCAATTGACATAAATAGTATGAATTACTAGTTAGGATGACATACCTATTATGTAGCTTGAAACCTTGTTGTATTTGGTCTTAAGAGGTTAGCACCAAAAGTATGAACGCCTCAAATGGCTCACAACTCACCTAGGACAAAGGTGGCTCTTGAGAGAGAGTTTTCATGCACCAAAAACACATCCAAGAACTCCAAGAACTAGAAGTGTGTGTTTTTAGGCTATGAAGTATATATATTTATATGTAGGATTTCAATGGTCATGGGTATAATCCAAATCCATACCCGTGGGTTCTATAATCCATGTTTCATGTGGCCCCACTCTTTATGTGTCCATACATAAACTTGGTCCAACATGGATCATAAGCCCAACACATATAAATATAACTAATTACCATAATTAGTCCCTATAGATTTAATTAGTCTCTTTTGATCACTAAATTAATTCCAAACAAATTCTTGATCAATACTAATTAAAACATATGGTTTCATATTAATATATTAGAACTTATAATATATTAATAAATCACATACAACCTTTTCTCAAGAGCCCATCATAACAAATTGTCCTGGTGTTATGCAATCCAAATGGACCATGCTACTCTCGGGTCGAGTACATACCAATAATAGTTATGGGTTAGACATCTAATCCAATAGTCTCCCACTTAGATAAGTCTAAAACTATTATTGCAAATAGGACTCCAAAATCTCAACTAGCAATCGTAGCTCTTAAAGCCTCTGTCGAACTCTGACCTAGTCAATGAAATGTCCATTAGATAAGGGATCATATATTCCTCCATTTTAGATATCATATGAACTGAGACATGGATTATAATCTTTCTCTCTATCCATCTGTTGTTTCCCGATTTCTGACTTATGATGAACGATTAATTGAACAAATCAAATCAGTCAAGGCCCGACCGAGCACTTAGGGTTGTCATCACTCAATCATCGAGGGGACCAAAAATATCGCTTTTATCCCTCCAGGGGTAAAACGAATGGATAAACTTCAAATCATATGCTTGCTCTATCTACTCATCAAATCACACACAAAAATGTATTTTATAACACCAAGTTACTGGTGCGTTTTCACATTATCAATGTGCAACCAACTTGTAGACTACAACTCATATCTCTCCGTTTGAAGAATATAAGATATTATCGTCTCATGATCACTCGTGATAAAATCCATGAAGTGAATCAAATGAGCGTGGGTTTAATCCAATAATCGAATCTTATTCCAGGAGCAGTCATGAATATTGCAGCTATGTCTAAAACACTTAGAAGCTACAGACCTATTCATGACAGTCTTGTCTCAATACCTACTTCCAAAGTATGATCGACTGTGGATGGTTTGAATAACCTAGTTATTCGGGAAGTCAAAACATGCAAAGTGAAACATATTGATTGTATAATGTTTCAAATAATCAACTTAATACTTGAACTAAGAAAATAGTTGTACCATACCTATGTTTGTCTATGGTCCTTTCTTTGTGAAATAGATCAATTGAACACAACTTCAATGAAACTCATTTCACAATTCCAAATACTTACCGCAAATGTAAGAATACCAAATTCTTTCGATTTACTGTGATCTGTTAGATTCTAAACTTATATGCAATGATCTTCTTGTAATAACTATGCACAAAAGTCACAAAGACTTGGCAACATACATTACAAAGTATTCCAATGGAGAGCAATTCCATGGAAACAAAGTCTCACATTCAAAGTACATTCCTTTGAACATCCTTCTTGCATTAATTTTTCTATTCTTACACCGATTTAATAACTTCCACCTATGGAAACATTTCCATATTCCCATTTTCACTATCACTTCTGAACAAGAGTTGCCTCTTTTCAGAATATGTCACTGTGGTCCTTCCAAAAATTACATTATACTTCCAACTGTCCATGAGAAACCAATCTTTGGTAAACCTCAGATTGTCCTCGAAAATTGCTTAATCATTTGAGTCATATACAATTCTGGTCCTTTTTCCCTCTTGATACCCTAGGCATTTGGAAAATTCAAAACACATAGAAGTATTATAACATATGCAATCGATCCTATACCCGAACCATATGGGATATGATTCATACTGTCTCACATAAAGACATGATACTTGACCAGTCTTTTGCTATAATGTTTCTATTTCCCATGTTCTCACAATTCGGACTATGAAGAGGGATGTTGTAATCATAATCGAATTTTGAGAACGCAATTAACATTTCCATATATAGAATTTCATTATGTTGAACCATTCCAACATAACATTATTATATATTCTTGACTAAATTTGATTAAAATCTAAATCTAAGCTTTTAGAATTGGAATGAAGTATAATTTCATCTCCCTTAATTATAGCAAGAAAACTTTTCAAACCCTGAACCTTTGCAAATTGAACCTTTTGTTTTCTATAATTAACATTGCAAACTTGCAAAACATAACATAATAATCATGCTCCCACTAACATGATAAACATATCTTCATTAACATAAGACTTATGCTCCCACTAGCTTTGACATGTATCTCGAAATCAGCTAGACTTCTAAAATCAATACTTATTTACATTTTTTCAAAGTACAGATTTCTGATACTTGATGCTTCGATAAGTCTTTACAATACTTCTCAAGCCCATACACTTTTCTGATTAAATAGCACATGTGTGTGTTTGAACCTTTCAGAACTTAAACTAACAAGTCCCGAATGTTCAAACTATTTGCCATTTCTCACAGTTCGAACTATGAAAAGGGATGTCATAATCATAATCGAATTTGAGAATGCAACTACACAACTGCTAATTCTAATCCTTTAAAATCTACTTAGTAAAAGCATTTCCTCACCATCATTTTCATGATTCGGAAAGAAACCTTATGACACTTAGATTTTTATAGTGTATGTTTTCCTATCCATATGAACTTGTCAAAACCATAATCACAAGAGGAGGTTAGTGACAAATTCAAACTCATATGGACTGAACTTTTTCAATCTTAACTTCTTGCTACCTGGTAGCACAAGGGCCATCCATAGCTTCCAAGTAGTTATGCAAACAACTGAGAACTCATAGAAATCACATGCATAGTCAACTTTAACTGGAATAGGCACAGAAACAAGAATGTGTCAACACGATAGGTTACAAACCTCAAGTCGTGTGCTAGTGATAAACAATAGGTTTTATTCTTGATTACTTCTTGAAACTTCTCAAGATATTTAAGACTCCCACTGACCTCTTGACATATAAGGTTCTCAATGTCAAGAACCTTTTCTTGACAAACAAAATATTCAAGAGTTAGTGCGGACTCTTATCAAGACAAACACTTCACATAATTGGTCTTAGTTGGTCTTTGTTTTATCCAAAACATCACAACTTACCAATTTCAAATGTACAAGAGTAAGAAAACATTTTACTCTACATTTGACAAGTATTATAAACCTTTCTTAAGATTATGTCACTCGAGTTACAATCTTGGAGTATGACGCTAAAACTTGTTTTGGAACGAAGTATGACCCGTCTTCTTGATTTAACCATTTCAACAATTCATGATTCCTCTTCTTAGCCAAGAAAATGCACCAAGATGTCCTTAGAGAATCAAATTGTGATATGGCTTTCCTTAATCTTTAAGATGATCATAAAACATGATACTGAAGTATTCTCCCATCTTTGCAGATTGAAGAAACTTTTATCTTTCTGCCTAATTTGATTCTTCTTATTTGTTCTGCCATACATTGACACTTTTCCAATGTTTCAGAATTACACTTAAAACTGTAAGCATAACCATATTTACTAAGCTTTAGTAAATCAAGACGAATAGTCTTTTCGATCTTTGTGGTGGACTTGACAAGGACACAACCAAGCATACCCGATCCCCTAGTCCCTCACTTGACTCACACATACATGTGAACAAGGAATTAGTCTTAATTTCCCAAAGATGGAAAATTCTCATTCATCACACAATACAAGTCTCATGATTCCAAGTTTCTATCCAACTGAAACTTGGGTGATGAGAATCTTTCCTTATTTGGTAAATTATGACACTACTACCCGAAATAATCAAATTCATTTTCCAATATTGCTATCAATGGAATCATATAAACAACAATTTTTCACAAATGCCATTGTAAGGAAACTTAAAATAAAAATAGAGTTAAAATTTTGCGGATAACTTTTCCTTACAATGAAATTACAAATGTGAACTATGTTGTTATATATTCATATGCAATCTATCATAACTCTTAAACAGCAGCTCAAAATTCTGATCACCGAACCATGTGATCGAAATACATTTCCGAGCAATCAGAATCAACTTAGCTTATCGTTAAGCTTCCTTTCTTTTCTTCGATTCTTCAAAACATCAAAATGTAATTACATTACATCATGTATTAAGAATCTCCAAATAGGAACTTAATAGAGTTAGATAGTGGACTTTACCTAAAGTAGAGTCAAACATTTTGATTTTACTATCCTTATGGACTATCAGGTAAATTGGACAGCTTCGCAACCAACACCCCTTCTCTTGGCAAATGAAACATATGGACTCATTGGAAATGGTACACGAGATTATCTCATACTTAGCCTTTCTCTTTACCATTGGGTCAAATTACTTGACCATGGCCGATCCCTTTCCATTGGGAAGAGAAAGCTTTTTTGGACTTCTAATATTACCATTGCCAATGTCCGTAGAAGTTTGGGAAGTAGATCTTCCAATGAAATTTGCTTTACGAGTGCTCCAAATCATTGTTGATTCATCTGCAACAAGCAAATAGGTAAGATTGATAAGGGTCATGTCGTGATCTGTTATCGGGGAGTGACTAAAGAACCCACTCAACAACCAACTTCTTCGAGACTTCAACACCCAACTCTCCCAGTTTGTCAATATGTGACCCCATCTCCAAGATGTGAGCACATATAGACATTGCTTGCCAATAAGGTTTGAGTGACCTTGAACTTTTCAAGAACTTGTTGGTTAGAGAGAATAATTGGAGAAGGTGGAGGAAGTGAAGTATGATTTCTAGTCCCATTAATGCACGATAAAGTGATTAATCTTTCACCTTGCTCGGCATGTGGGATATCATCTTCATTAGGAAATCTTTATCCAAAAGGATAAGGAAGAACATAGCTGTCATAACTAGACATCTATGAGGGAGAAATTCAAGTTTAGTTGATTTAAGTCTATAATATAACACCCAATATGAAATATTAAGGCTAGGACCCAACACAATATTTTATAACTTGGAAGAGGGATGTCGTAATCCAAGCTACAAAATATCTGAAGGTAGGTAAATGACGATTTACCAATTTCCACCATGAAAAACGAAATTTAACATTAGGTTTTAAATGAATTGAAACTCCTAGATATTTTGAGATTTATTGAATTATTCAATGGCATGTTTAAATCTCGATTGTACCCTTCAAGTTTGTCACTAGGATGATGAGGATCACAAACAAGGAGTGAATAACCATGCAAATTAATTTGGTACACTTAATGTTACAACCACCTAATCAATGTGCTGGTTAACCACACACGCTCTATTGATCTATGATTAACGTCAAGCTACCCTTTTCCATGCATTGTCAGTCCCAGATTAGTGTCCTAGTTAACTACGCATGCTACACTAACGACTTAACAAGGTGTAAAGTGCAATTTCATGGGTTAGCACCAAATTCACATTTTCCTAAAGCAACTATGATTGGGAATTTAATAAAGTTTAGTTACTTTATATTTATCATTATACTTTTAATGAAGGGAGAATTAATATCTTGTCCTACCCGTTAGGCTAATGATGCTCCACCAATCAAGGAAGCGGTGGGTGAGAGAGGACACCTATTAAACTGTCATTTTATAGGCAGTAACGTTATACCCCTCTTATAGACCGGTTTCGTGAATGAGGCCTACTAATGGTAAGACTCACTTACTGTTATACATATATATAAATATTAAACCTATAATATTATAATAGTATAAGGGTTGAATATTAAACTTTTAAAATTCTAGGGATTCGAATAAAGTATGCATGGGGCGGTAACTTTAAAAATTCCAAAACTTGAGGGCAAGTTTTGAACAATTCAAAAACTTTTGGAATCCATAACTTATGAGTTTAATATGGTTTTTATGGTAGACTTTTCAAGTTCCATAACTTGAGGACAAGTTAGGGAAGACATAAAACTATTATATGATAACTTTAAAAATAAGAGTCTCTTCCATTTTCATAACCTATGAGACTTAATGTGCTTTTAAATGAAAAACTCTTCATTCTCCATAACTTGAGGACATGTTATGGAGTTCATAAAAACCATTAAGATCAATTATTCCAATTAACACAATAATCAAATAAAATTTTTCTATGAACAAGATTAAACTCATAAGTAAAGATAATTCACATCAACAAGTTTCAAGAAATTAGCTAATCATATAAGCTAATACAAATCTTGAAACTTTGACAATTATCCTTAACTTAGATGAGGATAATCATTACCATAACTTCAAAATCAAATTTTATGAACAAAAACATTTTGTGGTAATGATCCTAATCCAAACCAGGCCAAAAAAACTCGAAAATCTACATCCAAGAAAGCCAGCTCGTCGAGTTCCTAGTTGCACTCGACGAGTCCAAGAGTATCTTCAAGCAACTCGTCGAGTCACCAAGTGGACTCGGCCAGTCCTGTAGTCAGAATGCAGAAAATCAATTTTTTTTTTGCTTTGAAAACAAATATAACATCAAGTATAATAGAAAACAACTCATGGCTCTGATACCACTGTTGGATTTTGTATACTACAAAATCCTATGGTGCACATACAACCCTAAATGCCTTGGATCTATGTTTTCTCTAATTATACATATAATGGTATTTCCAAATCATTAAGCCTATAACTAGCATGCAATTGACATAAATAATATGAAATACTAGTTAGGATGATATACCTCTTATGTAGCTTGAAACCTTGTTGTATTTGGCCTTAAGAGCTTAGCACCAAAAGTATGAATTCTTCAAATGGCTCATAACTCACCTACGATAAAGGTGGCTCTTAAGAGAGAATCTCTATGCACCAAAAAAACCTTCAAGAACTCCAAGAACTAGAAGCTTACGTTTTTAGGCTATGGAGTACATATTTATATATAGGATTTCAAGGATCATGGGTATAACACAAATCCATACCCATGGGTTCTATGTTTCATGCTTCATGTGGCCCAACTCTTTATGTGTCCATACATAAACATGGTTCAACATGGATCTGTTGGGCTAATAATGTTGCGTCTTGGGCTCGTTCTTATTAGCCCAGTTTTGTAGCCGGTTTGGGCTTGTCCAGCCGTGCATTTTATTATTCTAGGGTTTTAGTATTTAAGGTGCATGCATGCATCCTTTGTCAGTAACGCTTGAATTTTTTTTTCTCATCAAAGTATTGTAAACCCTAGCTCGCCTCTACACTGGAAGTTCTTTATCGAGCTCTACTGAGGTGTGACTACTTTTGAATCATAAGCTTCATACTGATTCTATATTGTCTTCTTTGTCATTTTGTGATTGAATTGTTTGTTCTTTATTAATATACTTGTGAAAGATCTAAACGATCTAGAGATTTTTTTTCATCAATTGGTATCAAAGTAGGAGGCTATGTAATTCATACACATCTCTTCTGTTGAAGAAATTATTAGGGTTTTTCCGCATTGATTGATATTAATTGAGCCGTCATTCCAAATTGGCGTATCTCATTAATTGTCGATCTTGCCCTAACGATAAATTACAAGTCTGATTTTAAACAGGTTATCGATTAAACATCATCACAATGTCTGTGGACGATTCTCAATCCAATCCAATCAACATCTCCAACAGTATTGGATCAACAACAAGGATTTCAATCTTATACACTCAGGATTATGAAGTATGGTCGCACCACTTCGAAAATTATGTAATTGGCTCAGAGGATAATGGGTACTTAATCTGGGAAGTAATCACAGTTGGTCCGTTTGCTCACTCAAGCACTTTAATGATTGTCAAAACTAAAAAGGAGTACAATCAGCTCGTGAATGATGTGACAAAATTCCTCAAGACGAGAAAGAGAAGTTTCGGTGCAACATCAAGGCCTTAAGAATGATTAGGTTTGCTTTACAATCGGACACGTTTCGATTGGTGAGTTCATATGCTACAACAAAAGAGATATGGGATAGGTTAAAGGAATTATATTCTACTGATGATGATCTGGAACATTCGATTAAAACCTTGCTGCTTTCTGAATTTTGTGATTTCAAACAAAAGCCCGAAGAGAAACTCATTCAGGCCTTTGATCGGTTTAATCATCTTCTCAGTAAGATGATAAAGCACGGGATCAAAAGGAAGGTTATTGAGCAGAAGGTTACCTTCATGAACGATCTTAGACCTGAATGGATGGCGGTTGTATCCATAGTGAAGGCACACAAACAGTTCAAATCATACTATCTGGCGAAACTGGTGGGAATTCTGAAGTCCCATGAAAGTGCGGTGAGAAAGGAAACGAACATGGTTTCGAGCTTGGGTTCGTTAGCTCTTATTTCAAAAGGAAAAAGTGTTATTGAAGAAGAAGAAGAAGAATTAGATCTTGCTGACTATGATCTAACCGGTGAAGAGTATGCCCTGATGGTTTCCAATCCAAGAAAGTCTATCAAAAGGAAGTTCCCAGCCAACAAGAACTGAAACTGGCAGGGAAGTTATAGTTCCGAAAAAGTGAAGGAGGACCCGAAGATGGGTTCAAAGACAGAAGAATCCAAGAAGGAGACGAAGATTGGTGGTGGCTCAGGTTTTGATTGCCATTATTATGGATGCAAGAACCACTTTGCCAAAGACTGCATGCTAAGGAAAAAGACTGAAAAGGTTGATGAAGAGGATGAGGAAGCGAACCTCCTAAGACGATTGGAGGAGATCGAGAAAAGGAAATCAGCAGCTAACAATGACACCATGAATGCTTTGATTGTACAGGATACATGTGATAATGATCAATTTGGTGGAGTACAGGTGTGGTCTACAGATTCAAAGGATGAAGAAGTGAGAAAGCCGACTCATGGCAAGGCTATGCTGGTGAAAGAAGAAAATGTTGCAGGACGATGTTTGATGGTGACGGAAGGTGTATCACAGATGCAAGGATACATAATAGATGGTGGGTTGGAAGATGAGAAGGAGCGAGAGGACATGTGTTTTGCTGCGAAACCTGTCAGTGCACAGATCAATGAATGTGATGAGTTGATCAAGAAGGTACAAAATATTCTTACTTCTTTGAAAATTCCTATTACTAACTATGAAAAGGAACTGAATAGCTTAAAATTTAAATTTTCTAGTTAAGTAGTAGTCTTACCCAAACTCGTGTCACAAACTCTAACCTGACTGATCAAATTAGAAGGATATCATCGAAGAGTGAGGAGAGGAGGATTTGGATTGAGCAGAAGGAGAAAGAATTAATTAGGCCTAGGGATGAGTCAATCTATTTGGAACGAGACAATATTAAGCTTTTAAAACAACGAAATGTTTTTTGTTTGATTGCGAAAATATTATATTTTAATATCACTCAGTTACATCTCGATTGTGAAATAGGAAAGAAGATACATCGCATGATTTTACCCTTCCTTGAGTTAAAGGAGGATGAAGTCGATGTCCAAGCTTACAATTGTAAAAATGTTGTATCTTCTGACAAAATCTCTCCTGCCTACAAAATTGGTCTTGACAAAATAGATTCCTACATAAAGTCAAAAGACCATAAGGACATGCTCAAAAATCTATTAGATGAAAATGATAAATTGAAATTAAGAACCGAAATTGTACAGAAATTTGACTCGTTGAATGCCAAATTATGTTCAGAAAATAAAATTGATGTTGAAAATGTATATGAACTTAATTAGGATGATGACATGAGTGAAATTTATGAAGAGGCCATGGTGGACTGTTCTAAATTTGTCAAAAGTGAACTCGAACCTAATAAAAAACTGGTTTCTGAAAACTCCGTTGAGTTCGATCGATTATCGACAGACAAGACCAAAGTTCTCAAGGCAAAAGATGTTGTATATCAAAAGGTTCAAACCACTCCAAATCAAGTTTACACAGTTAAAGGAGTCACACCACAACAAACAGCCGAACTGATAGCATTAATAAAAGAAGATAATGCTAATGGTTGTGATGAATTTTTCTGGTCAACATCTATAGATAACGCTAATGAAACAAAAGGTTTATCTCAGAAAACCTCATGGAGAGTGAAGGGTAGATATGTGATAGAACCACTCAATGAACCTACAAGATAAGACGTACCAAGCACAAGTGGCACCAAAACATCTTCGGGCGAACCAGTGACAACGTCCAGTGAGATGTGTTCATCTAAGAGCGAATTCCATGCTCAAGTACCGAAGAAAAAGGCCAATATTCATAAAAATCCAAAACAGGTGGCAGAACGAAAACACCAACGCAACCTGAGATACAAGAAGAATCTCTCAGAAAGAAAACAGTTTTGGCGATCCCAAAATCCTCATTACGTAAGGTATGAAAAGACACATAAGTCACGAGGAGAACCAAGAGGTAACCAAAAGGAGGGTTTTGGTCCTTGGCATGAAAGCAACTGAAAGAAAGGTTTTGGTCCTCGGCATGAAAGCAACCGAAAGGAAGGATTTGGTCCTCGGCATGAAACCAACCGAAAGGAAGGATTCGGTCCTCGGCATGAAAGCAACCGAAAGGAAGGTTTCAGTCCTCCGCATGTAAGCAATTGAAAGAAAGGTTTCGGTCCTCAACATGATAGCAGCCGAAAGGATGGGTTCAATCCCAGGTTCAATCAGAAGAACTGAAGGGAAGAATGCTTTCACTCTCAACTAAGGAAGAACAATAATCGACGATCTGATATTGTTTCTAAACCTTATTCTTCTCATTCAAATTTAAATTCTCAAGATTCAAAGGGGAAAGGAAAGTTCTTTCCAAAAGATGATAGATGCCCAAAAGAGACCCACAAGAATGCAGATGTCAAAACTACAAATCCTACGTCTAAATCAAATGAGTCTAACTCAAACAAAATCAAAGTTTTTACGATAAAGAGAAAAGATGAAACAACTCTAATAAAACGAACTTATCTTGATGATGTTTCTCTTACTATTCCATGTCCTGTAAAAGGCTCACAAGGACCCAAGAAACTTTGGGTTCCTAAATCTACTTGACATTTTGCAGGTTATTCATGATGAGCAGTTTGACGAAGAATGGTACATTGATAGTGGCCGCTCGCGCCACATGACAGGAAGAAGGGAAGAACTGACGGAGTTTCGGTCTCTCAAGGATGGTGGAACGGTGAAGTATGGGAATAATTCATTTGGTACTATCAAAGGCTATGGAATGATTACAAATGGAGATTTCTCAATCATAAAGGTAGTGTACATTGAAGGATTGCCGCACAACCTTATCAGTGTCTCACAGCTGGTATTGGGGACCGGTTTGAAGGTCTCCTTTGATGACGAAGGCTTAGATATTGTCGAAAAGAAGTCAAACAATATTCTGCTGAAGTCGAAGCGAAAGGGGGAAATGTACCCCTTAAATCTCAATCCAATTCGAGGGAAACCAGCAGTTTGCTTGCTAACGAAGGCACACTCAGAAGAAAGCTGGTTATGGCATTGAAGGCTCTCTCATCTTAATTTCAAAGATATCAAAAAGCTGGTACTTCGAGATCACGTTCGAGGTCTTCCAGTTCTCAAATTCGACAAAGAACATCTATGTGCAGCTTGTGAAATGGGAAAACAAAGTCGACAAAGTCATCCTTCTAATATCAACACAAAGGTGATAGAACTATTGAAGTTGTTACATATCAATCTATGTGGTCCTTCCTCTATTGAAAGCATTGGTGGAAACAAGTACATTCTTGTTAACGTAGACGAATTCTCTCGCTTCACATGGGTATTTTTCTTGAAGCAAAAATCAGAGGCAAGTCCCAAGCTTAAGCTCTTCATAAAACAGGTAGAGGTTCAACTGCGAAAGGTGGTTCGTAACGTGAGAAGCAACAATGGCTAGGAATTTAAGAATAAGGATCTCGAAGATTTTCTAGTTGCAAAGGGAGCGACTCACAATTTCTTTGCTCCATATACTCCACAACAGAATGGAATTGTCGAAAGGCAAAAGCGATCTTTGTGCGAAGCAGCTTGAACTATGCTGAGCTTTGCCTCTTTGCCTTTGTATTTCTGGGCTGATGCTATTGTTGCTACTTGTTACACTCAGAATAGATCGTATCTAAACAAGTGATTCTCAATCACTCCTTACGAGATCTTGAACAACCGTAAGCCAAATGTGAAGTTCTTCCACGTGTTCGGTTCAAGATGCTTCATTTTTCTACTCAAAGGAGAATAGAAACAAATTTGATGTTAAGGCCGATGAAGGGATTTTTTTTGGGCTACTCCTTGAAGTCTAAGGCATATAGAGTTCTGAATAAACGCTCAAAGAAGATTGAAGAGACATACTATGTCACTTTCGATGATAGTTATGTCAATAGGTTGATGACAACTGAAGGTGCAATGCAGGATATCTTTCCAAATTCTAGTCAAGTCACTGTGCCTATTTCAAATCTTTTCGAACAATATATGCTTCTCTTTGATGAACCAGAAAAAGATATTGATTCTGAATCCAAGGAGGAAGATAACAGAGTCGACAGTTTGAAGCAAATTATTGATGATGTTGCATAGAAGATTGCAACTGAACAACTAAAGGCAACTGAAAGTCCTGACTCAAGCAAACCTTCTGGTGACTGTTCTTCTATCCAGGGGGAGGGTTCGTCTCTACCAAATAACCAGGGTTCATCATTTCAGGCGGAGAATTCATCGTCGCACTCATCTAGCTCAACCGAAAGTCCAAACGAAGAGGAGCGTTATGATCCAGAAATTGAACTAGTGTCATCATTCGAGGGGGAGAATACGAATGTCAATGATGATGATACACAATTAGAATTGGAAGAAGAAGTCAATGCAGAACTGGATCCCTCTTATGATCCAAATTACCCTCCTCTCATTAAATGGACCAAAGACCATCCTCAAAATCAAGTCATTGGTAATCTTCAGAAAATGTATTAACTCGATCACAGCTAAAAGCGAAACAAGCTGCACTATTCTCTCAAGTAGAATTTTGCATGTTTAACTCTTTCGTCTCCAAAGTTGAACTGAAGACGGTGAATTCAACTTTTGATCATTCTGATTGGGTTCAAGCCATGCAATACGAGCTGAACGAGTTTTAAAGAAACAAGGTATGGCAACTAATTCCAACTCCAAAGGATGCTTCGTTGTCGGCCTCAAATGGGTATTCACAAATAAGATAGATAAGGAGGGGAATGTGATTCACAACAAGGCCCGGTTGGTGGTGAAAGGATACTGCGAAGAGGAAGGTATAGATTATGAAGAGACCGTTGCTCCAGTTGCAAGATTAGAGTCTATTCGAGTCTTTCTTGCTTATGCTGCACACAAGAACTTTGAGGTCTATCAAATGGACGTAAATTGTGCTTTTCTCAATAGAGAACTTGAAGAAACTGTGTACGTTGAGCAACCGCCAGGCTTCGTGAATGAGAAGCATCCGGATCACTGCTATATTCTGGACAAGGTCGTCCATGGTCTGAAGCAGGCTCCTAGAGCATGGTATGAAACTCTCACTCGATTCTTAAGAATGTCCAAATTTAAACAAGGTTCGGTTGACCCAACCTTCTTTCGTAGGAGAGAGGGTAAACACCTTATGATAGTCAAAATTTATGTTGATGACATTATCTTCGGCTCCACGAATCCAAGCCTAACAGCAGAATTCAAGAAGTTGATGGAAAATAAATTTGAGATGAGCTCAATGGGTCCAATTAACTTATTCCTTGGCTTAAATATTATACAGGGACCCGAAGGCATTTTTATCAACTAGGAGGCATATACAAAGACATTTCTTGCCAAGTTTGGCATGATGGGAGACTCCAAAGTGAAAGTTCCAATGGATTTTGGAACTAAACTTACTCCATGATTAGAGAAGCCAACTGCTGACATGACGCTTTATCATCAGATGATTGGGTCACTGATGTATCTCATAGCCAGCAGGCCAGACATAATATTCTCACTCTGCTATTGTGCCCGATTCCAAGCTCACCCTCGTGAACCACACATGCTAGCAGTAAAGAACATCTTTCACTATCTGAAGTGAACTTCATTCCTCGGTCAATGGTATCCAGCCAACTCAGGTTTCTTTGTCCAAGCATTCTCAGATGCTGACTTAGGGGGTTGTGGATTGGATCGTAAAAGCACTATTGTAGGATGCCAATTTCTTGATGGTAAATTGGTTAGCTGGCAATCAAAGAAACAAACCTATGTTTCTCTCTCCACGGTTGAAGCTGAATATATAACTACCGCCTCATGCCACCACTCTGCCACCAACCACAACCACCGTCGCCACCTCTTCCATAACAACAAGATAATGATAGTTAATTGGGATTAAATTTGGAATGCATTCGGCTTCTTCAATCCCAATTCACACTCATTTATTGTTGGTATTAAATTAGATTAGATAGATTTTGCATTTCTTGTTCCTACACGATTAATTATTGCTTGATTGAGTTTTGGCAAAGTAGACTTTGCTTGCAATTTGCAATGGATATTGCATATGTGTGTTATTTATTATTTTACTAGATTAAGAAAATAGTGGTATGTATTCTATATATTCTGTCAGAATGTATTTTATGTGGAAAATATAGAGAACAAGAGTGTCTTTTAGTAGAATGTATTCCGCTAGAATGTATAAAATGAATCTTAACAACATTATTCTTCCAGAATGAATTAGTGTTTTTTGTTGGAGTTTGATGTTTTTGTTGCATTTATGATAGGAATGAATTGAAGACCTTATAGAAATGACGTGAAGAATTAATCAAATATCGATCATACTCACAATTTAAGAATGTTGTTTTTTAAGAAATACACTTGTTATTCTTTCAGAATGTTATTATTATTCAAGAATATTCTTTTTGTATCAAAATCATATAATATAATTATTTGATATATTATTTATGTATTCTTAAAGGATGTCATAAACTGCTATTCTAGCAGAATGTCGTTTTAACTAGATCTCATTCTGACAGAATAAAATAAGTTATAATTGGTTATGATTACAAAAAAATTAGAATTGAAATATAGTTAATTTCTTTTTAAAAAAATGAAAACTATCGCTTCAAATTCGAAAATTTCATTTTTAAATATAGTTAATTGTCTAAAATACCCTTTTAGTTAAATTTAAGTGATATATTCATATATGTTTTACTCATAATTGTCTAAAATACCCTTTTAGTTAAATTTAAGTGATATATTCAATATGGAAGTCTATTTCTAGAGAATATAAAATTATTAAATTTTGATATATTTTAAATAATTTTTCGATAAAAATAGCTTCTTAATTTTTTTTAAAATACGTTTTTCTATAAATTAAGGTAATGATTACCATAATTTAAGAAAACAGGTTTGGTTTGAACACGTGTATCCATTGCCCATTTTTCGCTGATACTCTCAAGTATTTTTCGGAAAAATAAATAAATAAATAAATATATATATATATATATATATATATATATATATATATATATAACTGTAAAAATGGTTCCTGTGGTATGCATTTTTTTAGGTTTAGTCCAAACCTCAAATTTTTTGGATTGATGTTCCTTTTCGTCTAGTTTTGATGCGTATTTTTCATTTTTTTTAATTATATATATTTATCTATTTTAATAATTAATAAATAATAAGAGGGCCCACCCTCTCTCTCTCTCTCGCAACACGCACACACACACACACACACTAATGACTAGATAAAGATTTGGGTATGAACTAAATGATGATCTTGGGTTCAGATTCAACACAGGCGAACACAAGGATCAATAAAAAATTATAAAGGCCATTACCCTGGATTTAATTCGATTATAAGAACAAAGTGATGAATCGATCCAAACAATGGATGTGAATGAAAAACACAATGGAGAATAAACACCATCGAACAGGCAATTAATAACATCTTCATCTAAAAGTTAAAAACGATTGATGATTAATGAGATACTAAAGTCGATTTACACAACATGAACGATTATGTAGGTAACCGTGTGTAGAACATTCAACTCTATCTGTCTTTGCTCTGTTCTAAAATGTGCAACTCAAACCCATCAGCCTTCAATTATGACTCAAAATCCACATTGTTGGGTCTAAATTATGGTTTATACATTACTTTTCTAGAAAAATGTATTTTTCTGTAATGTGATATGTGTTTGCATTTGTGTTCACACCCCAGGTGGGTGTTTACGGCCGTGAACTGGTTCACAGTGGTGAACACTTCATGACCCATATGCACCATATAAATAGATGTCAAGGTTGGGTGTGTTCACGGCTAAGAGAGAGTGTACGACAAAGAGAGAGAGAGAGAGAGAGAGAGAAAGAGAGAGAGAGAGAGAGAAAGAGAGAAAGGAGCTTAAGCGTGTAACTATGTGAATCTTGTGGAAAGGAACTTCATTTAATTAAATCATACAAGATTCATATTATTCTTTTTCTCCTTCTTCTTCTTCATTTAGATCTGGCATCATCCGCCTGATTGGGATTCCGCACCATCAAGCGGATATGATTGATACATAAGCAGATTTGGGACTTACAAGTGATATCAGAGCATGGATTGTATCAATCATTTTGGCCAGATTTGGAGCATATTTGATCTAATTTTTGAAGGAATTTTGCGTTTTTGGATAGATCTTTAAAAAATAAGTGGTTTTGTTCTTCGTGTTTTTGATAAAAAATGAGTTTTTGATCGAGTTTTGGAGCAAAACGAGGTGAAAAATGTTGTTTTTCACGCAATCTACGAAGTGTTCACGGCCATTGAAAGGTTCACGGCCGAAGAAGCTTTCACGACCAAAGAAGTGTTTGCGGCTAGGGTTTTTCGGCGGTGGCCGTAATCACGAATTAGGGTTTCTCGGACGTTTACGACCAACGAGAGTTTGCAGTCCTCGGACAGTTCACGACCCAGCACGTATTCAACCCACTTTCTTATTCAACGACCTACTTACTCATTCAGCAACAGCCTCTTTCTCGTTCAACGTTTTTATTCAAAATTAATTGGGGTGGAGGAGGATGGAACCCGGGTCCCTTGCGAAATCAACCAGGCGCCTTACCAGTATATCTAACTTGCCACGTGTTTTATTCATTCCGGTTTTAATTCAAAAGGAGTCATTATCTTGGTTCTTAATTTCTCATTTTTAACACTTTTATCCCAAAATTCAATTTTTCACATTTTAAAATTTCATTTTCAACCCAAATCTTTGACTTTTAATTTTTGACTTTATAAATTGACTTTTGACTTCAAAAATTTGATTTTCACTTCCAAGTTTGACCGTTGACTTTAAACTTTGACTTTTTCATTTAACTTTCAAATTTTCAAGTGTGACTTTTAAGTTTGACTTTTTAAATTTCACTTTTAAGGTTGACTTTTCAAGTTTTTAGTCAAAGGTGTGACAATCCGAAATTTCCATTTTTTACAAACTATATCACTTCAATAGAAGTTATAGCAGTCACAGTTAATGTTCAGACTTTTCGCATAAGTTTGAGTAATTCAGGGTTTACACTTCAGGAAATATCAGGAGAGTGGGTGCACTAGGGTTTTGTGCAACACTGTTATTCCAACACTCTATTATATTAGAGATCATTTCAGGAATAAAAATATTTTCTGCCAAAATATCTCAGGACTATAAATAGAATTCTGAACCAAATTCATTCATTATTCACATTTCCAACTAGAGAAAAGCCATTTTCTCTCTCACGGATCTTCGGGTTTTTATACCAAAACGTGAGTAACTCTTTCTAGTAGTGTTAGAATGCTTATGAGGTGCTTATAACATGATTTAGATGGCTAAATCATTAGATCTAGGAGTTTACTCCCCAAGGTGTTCTTGGGCGGTAAACTCCCGAAACCGAGCCTAGCTTGTTCCTTATGTAATGCTACTGCCATAGACACAATTGTAGGTGTATTAAGAACAAGAAAACAATCAAAGAACACAAACACATGGGAGTTCACAGCCCAAGAGCAATCTTAGGCCGTAAACTCCATCGAAATGGACCAAAGGGTGTTATTGATACACCTAAAGCCCTAGACCTTTACATAGAATTGTTTCCCATTTAATCTAAGGCCTTAAACACATAAGAATCGCATTTCAAAGAGAGTTTACGGCCATGGCATGGTTCATGGGCCGTAAACTCACTAAAGGGGCACCAAAGTGTGCCTAATGCCTTCATATGCTTGGAATAAAAGCCTAGAACCTATACCACATCTGCAAGAGACTTGAAAGCATCAAAATCACCTCTTGAAGTGAGTTTACCGCCTTGGTAATGCTCATAGGCCGTAAACACCTAACAAGGGCACCAAAGTGTGCCTAGGGTCCCCAATTGCTTTAAACAAATATCTAGAACCTATCCTTCAAATGCATAAGGCTTGAAAACAACAAAAAACAACACCCCAAGGGAGTTTATGGCCGTAAACTCCAAGGGGAATGGCCTTGGGGCCGTAAACTCCTAATTGGAGTATTTCTAGACCATAAACCCCTTCAAGGATGGAACCACCAAGTTAGAATAATTCTAGAAAGCATTTGGGACTTCAAAACACACAAATACCCCATGGTTGGGAGTTTACGGCCGTAAACTCAAGAGTTTACAACCGTAAACTCAAGATTTTACAACCGTAAACTCCATGTGTGTTAGTATATGAGGAGTAAACTCATATATGGGGTCCTTTGGAACCCTAAACACAAGTACCTTGTCACACAATAGCTTAGATGCAATCCTTAGGGCTTAAAACACTTATATAAAGTGTTTATTATGTGTAGGATGTCTTAGCATTATCAATTAGTAACTTAAGACTAATTGATTGCATATATGTGTGATTATATGTTCATTAGGATCGTAGTGTGTATACAAGTCCTCGCTTGACACCTAGCAATCCTATACGGTTCAGTTCATCCCAATCACCAACTACAGGTGATTTCATACCCCTTAATCAATGTTTCAAATAATTTTAAATGTTTTAATGGGGGGGAATACAAGTAGAAAATAGTATGTTATTAAATCAATCTTATGTATTTTATAACTGTGTTTTCACTCAGTAGATTTCACATATTTCAAAAGGTGACACATGAAGTGGTTTTCTATCATAAAATACCTTGATAACAAAAGTATTAGTTTTGAAAAGTTTATTAAAATGACATCAAGTCATTCTTAATTATTGTTCAAAACTCCTAGATATCATGCATAACCATTATTTTACCTTCTTGAATCAAACTATACTTATGCGCATATGTTCATTTATATGATAGAGATTATAGTTTTCATCCTTCGTTCAGTTTTCCCACACCCTGGTGTATCGTGGGTGCATAAATCTACTTGAACAACCACTTACTTTCCAGTTAATTATCATAGGGATACTTAGAAGATATCAAACATTATTACTACTACAAGAAATCACACAAGAGTCAGTTCATTCATGAGTCTATACCAATACCTTACATGATACATGAGTACACGTACTTAGGATTACATGATACATGAATATGTATACATATACTTACCTGTTACATGAACACACTTACATGAATACCATACAGGAACACTTCTTCATAGGTGCATTATCATGTATTTACTTACCTTGGATACTTGTACTTAGAACTAAGAGGATGATTTATTAGTACTTACTGTGTAAATTGTCTTTCTTATCCTGGTTCGATGGGATGTTTCGGCGGGACTTACCATTCCGAATCCCACTGATTAGCACCAGTGGTCGATAAACGTCTACGGATGTCTAAGGTAGTCACTTATTTAGTAGTCAGTGACGGGACTAACCATCCCTCTGTCCACTGTTGCAACAGTGGATGAGATGTGAATCTTCGGAGGATCATTAGGTTAGCGATCTGTCTTAAGAGATCGATATCGGGACTAACCCTCCCTCCACCCTGCTACCGCTACAGAGGATGAGGGGACACTCTTCGGATGTCCATAGGGTCTATCTTTCGCTTCGGCGATGTCGTGTTTGTCCTGGTAACCCAAGACAATAACACTTACATGATTATATTTTTCCTGTTTACTTTATTTTGTGTTACTATAAGTACTTTATAATTGAGAACTAAAATGGAATCTTGATTCCTAAGTTGATAATTGCTAAGTGGATACACTAAAGTTATATGTAACTAGGATGTTATAGACTTAGAATCAGTGAAAATTTTGCTTTACCCCTATTCCTTGTGAATTTGGAGTTGAGGTCACTTATTCGAAGGCCTATCCTGTGTTGATTACATATAACTGGTATGCACTTTACAAATAGCGATGGAGCTAATGAAGACTTCCTAAATAATTATCTAGATAGTTCGTCTAATAATTATTTTCTTACCTCAATTCTCGCGTAGATAACATGGCTGGATTCCATCCCCACGACAACCTGTTCCTTCCGAACGAAGTGATTGCTGGATGGTTTGGAGAAGAACCAAATGATTATCATCCAATCCCTCTGAATGATCACCATGCTGACGACCTTTCAGACGATGCCATCTCCGAATCCGAGGTTGAGAACCTACCGCAGGCAGCTCCCTCTCTGATTCCTAACCCTCGACCGGCTTTTCATGGCCCGACGCCTGAGTGGGTGGAATGTTTGGAAACATGGAGCCAAGGACAAGATCAGCCCATGCCATTTAATGGTGACCGAAGCTTCTATGACGTGAGCAATGGGGGCTCAGTAGACAGAAGCATGCCAATCCTGATCCGAAGAGTTGCCCGAAACGAAATTCAGGGCAGGACAGCTCTACAACGCATCGCAGAAGTCGATACAAATGGAGGAATGCATATGCTTCGAACCAGTCACCTTCAACATGCTCGTGAGAGGTCTGAAAGAGACCATGAAACCCTGCTGCAAGCACTGGCTGAATCACGAGCTGAAGTCATGGAACTCCAGGTACGCCAGAGGGTGTACGAAAGACACCTACTTGATGTGGAATGCCAACTGGATGAATTGAGAGTTTACCAGAGGGATGACCGTCGCCAGTAGAGGACGTGTTACGTTATATTCTTTGTTAGAAAGGAATCGTGTTCCTGTCTATGCCCGATGTGGCATTTTCTATGAAACTATCTTGTACTATAAGTAGTTTAGTTAGGTCTTTTTACTGTCAGGAACTATCTTCTCTGGTTATGATGTAAGACCTTTTTATAAGGTCATTTTCCCGAACTTGTACGTCATGAATATCAAAGATTTTGACAGTCGGCTAACTTCTGTGTCATTCTCTATTCGAATACTCTTATCATACTTTCATTAGAGTCTATTTGAAACATGCTCTAGTCAAGTCATTCGACTATAGCAATTTAACTCTGGAGACATCTCCAAGTCTCTTTCAATGGTTGGATCACGTTATTCGCCAACCACCGATACCTCAGCTAGAACGACAAACATCTTTAGACCATTGCATGAACTTACTCCCGATCTTTGCTAGGACTGCATCATAGGGATGTAGGTCAAACCTTCGTGAACATACTTCCATTCCATACTAGGACTGCATCATAGGGATGTAGGTCGAACCTTAGAGAACATACTTCTATTCTTTACATGAGCGATCGAACTACGTTTAGATTCAACCATTTTCGCTCACAAATTCATTTTTCTTTCGGTGTAACAGAATCATGAATCCCAGGGAAATCGATCAACCCATCAACCCAACACCAACTCTTCAGATTGATGCAGCTACCTTTCAAGCTGCAGTCTCGGCTGC
Organism: Lactuca serriola; assembly: GCF_051521515.1. Classification (NCBI taxonomy): domain Eukaryota; kingdom Viridiplantae; phylum Streptophyta; class Magnoliopsida; order Asterales; family Asteraceae; genus Lactuca; species Lactuca serriola. Next base: position 251,558,661 of record NC_136410.1, on the reverse strand, counting down.
CGTGTCAGCTATTCTGACCCATCTGAACACTAACAACGCAAGTGTTAACGGGATTGTTAACAACTATTCCCATCCAAGTAACAATCCAGTACCTCAGAAAGCAACAAACTACCACGATACCCCGAGTCCTAAGACCAAGAGTAACAAACGAAAGTCTTGGACTAACTCTAAGGACAAGTCGCTTCGAATGGCGAACGGGAAACAACCACCAGTAACAACTTTCACAGCCACGACATCAGCACCTCCAACTACCATCCCTTCGGGCATCCCAATGGTCCCCAAACCAGCCAAACTTTATGCTGGAATTCTCCCAAAATGCATTAAATGCAGTTTTCACCACTATGGACCGTGTAAGGAGATGCAATGCTCACACTGCAACAGGAAGGGGCACACAACCCGTTTCTGCAGGATGCGAACAGCTCAGGCCGCTCAAGTGTCAAACACCAGTGTGAACCAGGTTTGCTACGGTTGTGGCAAAGTAGGTCACTACAAAAGGAACTGCCCAGGGGCAAAAATTGCTGGCACAGACAAAAGTCTACTACCAACCACCGCTACAGGAGAGTCTACTCCGGACCCACGTTAATGTAACTTAGGCGTTTCTTTGTAACAGACTTATGCACCATCCCAAAACTAGTGCAACCAGAGTGTTATCTTTTGCGAGATCCCATCCGTTTAAGGATGCTCGTGCTGCGTATACTTGTCTTTCGTAGTATACCTTGTTCGCAGCAATAGTCTTGTAGTAAATCCTAAGTTCAGTAACTCTATTAATGGTTGCACCGTTGTGTTTTGTCTGTAACTCCTTATGTTCAAGTCTAATGTCTTTAGTTTTCATATGTTTCTGACATTATCATACGACTCGATTCAATTCGATCCTCGCAATACCAGCTTCATAAGTACATCTCTTTCTCAGTAAACATCTTTTAGCGAAGCCGACATATCAGAACACCGAAGTACTCATACAAGGAGTACCTTATAGTTCTTTTCCTTTCCGAAGGAATCCCCACAGTATTACTCGTGCAGTACGTCAAGTTCAATTCCAGGATTCATACGGTTGATATATCATTGAAGAAGGTATACAAGAGAGTGATATATAATCAATGTTCTACAGGTTTAGAATTGATGATTCCACTTTTACTTCTTTTCCCACGATGGGATGTGAGATTAAGTAAGAATCAGTTATTCAACTAACTCTTCAGTCTTAATTATATACGACTCGTATACATGAAATTGTGATCCTTGAATCACGTATGAATTCAAATATGAACTTTAGGACGGAGACTGTCCAGGAGTACGAGTAATTGCATTGGCATAAGAACAAACTTAGAACCCAGTATGACTCTTAGAACCAGATCGCCTTCAGTCTAAACACCTACGAAAGATACAAGAACAACCCGGACAGCACCACAAACTACTCAACAATCGAATTAGAAGACCAGGCTTCTCACCCTTGAGAGCTCCGGTCTTATTCTTACCATAAGTCGACGGAGTGCATCATATGTACCTCGAGGACCAGAGACTTCATTTAGATTTCCTTCAGAAATCGTTATCTCTGCCTCGCTTAGAAGAACCGATTGAGCAACCACAGGGAAAGTATTACTTTCAGAAATGGACCTGAGATCCGAATATCACCAGTTCGAGTGTTAGGGAAGGATGTCCTAAAGACTACCCTCCGAACTCGATGCGGACACTTCGAGTCCGTAGTGATACCCCTCGGATAGGACCAATACGCCCATAGTATTCATGAGCTGAATAAGTAGAGTACGCCTTTCTTACTGGGATCAGTTCGTCATTTCTCCATATAATGACTACTTTTCCACCCTCGTAGTAAGAAAGAACCCATAGAAACGTTACCCTCGGAGATACTTTCCACAAAGTTCTCTGAACAAGAGTTTTGGAATTTAGAGTCAAAATTCCTGAGACACACTTTTAGTGTTGTGAGAATTCTTGAGTACTCTGTCAAATTATCCAAAACCGTTGGGAATTTGTCGGCACCATAGTCACCGACGGAAAATTCGCCAAATTCTAGGTCTTACAGACCTACTATCATAGTCCATTCGGAACTCCCCGTAAACTTCAGGAACCCTTTCGACTTTGACCCAACAAGGGATGGCCCTTGACTGGAAATAAGCGAGAGAAAGAACCTTTGGAATTCCATGTGAGAGACCAAATTCTTTAGGAAACCTCACTCTGGGAACGGCTTAATACGCTTCGTAAAGCGTGGAAAGCTGAAATCCAATATAGTTAGGACCTCCGAGATTCTTACCAGAATCGGTCCTGCGTTTCACAAACTAGACCTACTCTGCGAACTCAGTAACGTACACTTTCCCCTTCGCGTCTCGAACTTGAAACAATATCCTTCCATTAGTACTTTCGTAATTCCTCTCGACGAGATCGAGATTTACGAGATCCTTGCCTTTGTATTAGAACCGTAGTGACCCTCGACCGAGAGGTCAAGTGGACGAAGCAACGCCGTCGCCAGTTAGTGAAGGTTCATTGGAATGCCAACCGAGAACCCGATTTCACTTAGGAGCGCTAGAACCAATCGATTTGGAAGTTTTTCCTCCTCACGACTCGATCATTCATACATACTTCCTTGCCTAAATTCTAATTTCGGGACGATATTCCCTTTAACAGGGGGATGATGTGACAATCCGAAATTTCCATTATGTTCAAACTATATCACTTCAATAGAAGTTATAGCAGTCACAGTTAATGTTCAGACTTTTCGCGTAAGTTTGAGTAATGCAGGGTTTACACTTCAGGAAATATCAGGAGAGTGGGTGCACTAGGGTTTTGTGCAACACTGTTATTCCAACACTCTATTATATTAGAGATCATTTCAGGAATAAAAATATTTTCTGCCAAAAATATCTGAGGACTATAAATAGAATTCTGAACCAAATTCATTCATTATTCACATTTCCAACTAGAGAAAAGCCATTTTCTCTCTCACGGATCTTCGGGTTTTTATACCAAAACGTGAGTAACTCTTTCTAGTAGTGTTAGAATGCTTATTAGGTGCTTATAACATGATTTAGATGGCTAAATCATTAGATCTAGGAGTTTACTCCCCAAGGTGTTCTTGGGCGGTAAACTCCCGAAACCGAGCCTAGCTTGTTCCTTATGTTATGCTACTGCCATAGACTCAATTGTAGGTGTATTAAGGACAAGAAAACAATCAAAGAACACAAACACATGGGAGTTCACAGCCCAAGAGCAATCTTAGGCCGTAAACTCCATCGAAATGGACCAAAGGGTGTTATTAATACACCTAAAGCCCTAGACCTTTACATAGACTTGTTTCCTATTTAATCTAAGGCCTTAAACACATAAGAATCGCATTTCAAAGAGAGTTTACGGCCATGGCATGGTTCATGGGCCGTAAACTCACTAAAGGGGCACCAAAGTGTGCCTAATGCCTTCATATTCTTGGAATAAAAGCCTAGAACCTATACCACATGTGCAAGAGACTTGAAAGCATCAAAATCACCTCTTGAAGTGAGTTTACGGCCTTGGTAATGCTCCTAGGCTGTAAACACCTAACAAGGGCACCAAAGTGTGCCTAGGGTCCCCAATTGCTTTAAACAAATATCTAGAACCTATCCTTCAAATGCATAAGGCTTGAAAACAACAAAAAACAACACCCCAAGGGAGTTTACGGCCGTAAACTCCAAGGGGAATGGCCTTGGGGCCGTAAACTCCTAATTGGAGTATTTCTAGACCATAAACCCCTTCAAGGATGGAACCACCAAGTTAGAATAATTCTAGAAAGCATTTGGGACTTCAAAACACACAAATACCCCATGGTTGGGAGTTTACGGCCGTAGACTCAAGAGTTTACAACCATAAACTCCATGTGTGTTGGTATATGAGGATTAAACTCATATATGGGGTCCTTTGGAACCCTAAACACAATTACCTTGTCCCACAATAGCTTAGATGCAATCCTTAGGGCTTAAAACACTTATATAAAGTGTTTATTATGTGTAGGATGTCTTAGCATTATCAATTAGTAACTTAAGACTAATTGATTGCATATATGTGTGATTATATGTTCATTAGGATCGTAGTGTGTATACAAGTCCTCGCTTGACACCTAGCAATCCTATACGGTTCAGTTCATCCCAATCACCAACTACAGGTGATTTCATACCCCTTAATCAATGTTTCAAATAATTTTAAATGTTTTAATGGGGGGGAATACAAGTAGAAAATAGTATGTTATTAAATCAATCTTATGTATTTTATAACTGTGTTTTCACTCAGTAGATTTCACATATTTCAAAAGGTGACACATGAAGTGGTTTTCTATCATAAAATACCTTGATAACAAAAGTATTAGTTTTGAAAAGTTTATTAAAATGACATCAAGTCATTCTTAATTATTGTTCAAAACTCCTAGATATCATGCATAACCATTATTTTACCTTCTTGAATCAAACTATACTTATGCGCATATGTTCATTTATATGATAGAGATTATAGTTTTCATCCTTCGTTCAGTTTTCCCACACCCTGGTGTATCGTGGGTGCATAAATCTACTTGAACAACCACTTACTTTCCAGTTAATTATCATAGGGATACTTAGAAGATATCAAACATTATTACTACTACAAGAAATCACACAAGAGTTAGTTCATTCATGAGTCTATACCAATACCTTACATGATACATGAGTACACGTACTTAGGATTACATGATACATGAATATGTATACATATACTTACCTGTTACATGAACACACTTACATGAATACCATACAGGAACACTTCTTCATAGGTGCATTATCCTGTATTTACTTACATTGGATACTTGTACTTAGAACTAAGAGGATGATTTATTAGTACTTACTGTGTAAATTGTCTTTCTTATCCTGGTTCGATGGGATGTTTCGGCGGGACTTACCATTCCGAATCCCACTGATTAGCACCAGTGGTCGATAAACGTCTACGGATGTCTAAGGTAGTCACTTATTTAGTAGTCAGTGACGGGACTAACCATCCCTCTGTCCACTGTTGCAACAGTGGATGAGATGTGAATCTTCGGAGGATCATTAGGTTAGCGATCTGTCTTAAGAGATCGATATCGGGACTAACCCTCCCTCCACCCTGCTGCCGCTACAGAGGATGAGGGGACACTCTTCGGATGTCCATAGGGCCTATCTTTCACTTCGGCGATGTCGTGTTTGTCCTGGTAACCCAAGACAATAACACTTACATGATTATATTTTTCCTGTTTACTTTATTTTGTGATACTTTTACATAAACGAGGAGTTAGACTAAGTACTCTAGTACTAGTCAATAGGAAGGAAAAGCTATCATATTACTTACAAAACATTCGGGTCTTGGTAGAAGACTACCTAGTCATTACAAAACATTCGGGTCTTGGTAGAAGACTACCTAGTCATTACAAAACATTCGGGTCTTGGTAGAAGACTACTTAGTCATAACAGAACATTCGGGTCTTGGTAGAAGACTACTTAGTCATAACAAAACATTAGGGTCTTGGTAGAAGACTATCATGTCATTTTCCTATTTTACTTTATTTTGTGATTTATTCACATAAACGATGAGTTAGACTAAGTACTCTCAGTACTAGTCAATAGAAAGGAAAACCTACCATTTTACTTTGTCATAACAAAACATTCGCGTCTTGGTAGAAGACCACATTTCATACTTATATCAATTGTTCTATTTAAGGAATTATACGACATTCTTAACAGCATTCTAAAACAGGACAATAACACCTAAATACTTATGAATTCACCAGCTTTATAGCTGATACTCGATTTCAAAATAACTTGTATTCTCAGGTCATCAGTTAGACAGGTACGATGTCCAGACCTTGAGAAGACGGAGCACAGTCAAGACTTGCCATATTTTGATTATTCATTTTTATTGTTGTACATTATGAAAGAACACACATGTATTAAAACTTTACTTTTTAATGCAATGGATGATGTTGTTGCTTGTTTATTATATTACACTGTTGTGATACTGTACATGACGTCCTCCACCCCTGAACGTTTCCGCCGTTCGTGGTTTTGGGGTGTGACAAAAGGTCATTTTTGGTAAACGATGAGTTCCACAAACATTTCGGACAATAAAGATTCATGCTCTTGTGAAATTACTATTAAATTTCTTCGTGAACAAATTGAATTACTAAAAAGGGAAAATGAGGACCTTGAATATGAAGGATATACCCTTAGAAAAGGCCAAAGACCTCTAAAAGAAAAATTAGAGATCAAGACTCAGGACATTAGAAAACTACAAGAAGATTATAGCAATAAGTGTGAGTGATACAATTTTATCGAGAAACAACTTGCCATTGTTACTGTCGAGCTTGACACATTGAAAAATAAATTTGAAAATGCATATTTTAATTTCATAAAATTTGATGTGTCAAGTGAAGTAGTTACGTCAATGATGGAAAATAGTTTGCGATTTAAAAATAATCAACAGAAGGGTTTAGGGTATGATAAAGTTTTGCCTCCATTCAATCACAATTACGCTGGTGTCCCTTTGACTCAAGAGGAGATAGACCGAGAACCATTTGTGGTGTATGGTAAACTAGCGGCATAGGTCACAAAAAGTAGTGCTAGGGAAATAGATACTAATATTTCTACTTCCTATGTAGATCCACCTCTAAGTCATTGCAAGGAAGCTGTTGAAGATAGTGTGTCTGATAATACAATTGTTTCAGAGTCTGATGCTTTTGTTTGAAACGATTCTACTCTTGTTTCTAACTCTAAAACTAATGTTTTGTCTTGTGTAGGTAAAGTAGTGGAAGATGAGAACAAGGAGAACACTATTGAACAAACAAATGACTCCTTGCACTCCGAATATGTTGCTTCTAACTCTGTTGCTTCCAATCAACCTGTTGTTGGTAAATACATGCCACCAACACAAGTGAAACAAAGTGCCTGCTGCAAATGTGCTTGTGGGAACAATCAAATACAAGGCAAGAATACGCCACCAGGGGTAGGAGGAAACAACTTCCAAGTGAAGAAAAAGACATGTTTTCACTGTGGAACACCTGGACACATTGCCATAAATTGTCCAAATTTTAAATATGTTCCCTACTACGCACAAGGATGGAAGAACGCGCAATGTATGAGATTCTTCAAAAGAAATCATTAGAGGTGACAATCGCACAATGGTGACAGGAACGCACAAAAGGATAAGATTCAAACCCACAAGGGAAAAAATCCAACTCCAAAGAACAAGAAGGGAATGCCGTCCAAGAAATCCAATCCAAGAGATGCTCCAGTGAAACCAAGACAGTTAGTTCAAAGTCATCTCAAAGATTGGCCGAGTTCAAAATCAAGTGCCGAGGCACCCATCCGATCCAACAAGAAATGGGTTAAACCCAACTACAAATGGGTACCAAAGGTTCACTCTCCCAAATCTTTTAGTGATTCTAATATTTCTACATCTTCTGTTTATGATAAGCAGGACATGTCATGGGAGAGAGTACCTTGCAAATATGACAAAGGTTGACCTAGTTTCAAAATGGACTGGGTTCCAAAGACCATCTGATCCTGCTCTGTGTCGGAACAGCCATGGAGGCATATCATCAGACTTCGTTTTGTTGTAAGTGCTTGTTCTAGGCACATGATAGAGGACATATCAACTGTATATCCCTCAGAACATTAAGTGAGAGTATGTGTCCTTTGAGGGAAAGGAAGAAAGGAAAGGGTCACTCATTAGGTTTATACTTAATGATGTGAAGAATTTTCGGAACTGTTCCGAGACTATACGTGTTGCTCTTAAACCTTCTGGATGCAAATTCAATCGTTGACTTATGGTTTGAGTTTTCTTCTCGATACTCCTGAGTTTATCTTAAACTGATTCATTTTGAAGACAAATTTTTTATTTCCATACATGTCTTTCTTTTTTTGGTGTTATTGGGAAGTGATATAAATCTAGTGCTAAAGGGAAATATGAAATCTGTATAATGCAGTAAAGCCAAATTGTCTAGACTCTGTGTTTAATGTGCTGGTAGGCATAAAGGATTCAAAAGGACTAGACATTGATTGACCATGAAAGGAATATACAATATTGACTTAGGTAGTTTCATTTGGACTGACCATACGACGCTCGGGTAGATTGAGCATTGAGATAAACCTGGGAGCCTACGAGATACGCTAAAAGTTAATTATCTAGAACTGTGGCTCAACATTTCCTTGATGTACGGACTTTGTCCTTAATTCTAGTGTTGATAGGGTGACTGGGGAATTCCGATAAAGTAGGTCTGTAGAAAATTATTTTCTTTCTTTCTTACTGTTATTCATATGTTGCATCCTCTGTATGATTTGAACATATCTGACCTGGACTGCAACATATGCAAATCTATTTCTTTGCATCTCCTATCTATGCAATTCTTCCTATCTATTATCCATGTGCTGTCTCCTCCACGTGATTGAAAAACATCCGACCTGGTACACAGCATATATGCCATTCTGCTTGTCAACCATTCTACTTCTAGTTAGTCATATGTTAACCCCTCCGCATGATTGGAATATATCCGACCTGGGTGTTTAAAATATGCAGTCTAAATCTGTCTACTCTCCTAATAATAGTCTGCTCACCTGAAGTAAAGAGTATCTCAGAAGTTCATGATTATCAGGGTATATCAGGAAATGAGAAACATGTTCTAGTACAACTAAAATTGAAAATCAAATAGGTTGTCTGTAGATCTCGCTGCTTAATTTAGGTCGACAACAATATCTTGGTCGTCGTCAGCTAAATGGTCCTTAAGAATTCTATCTAGGAACCTAGGGTCAAATGCCTTGTCATTTGCTATATGTCCTAAATTTTTTCACAATCTTTCATGCTTAAGTAGACCACAATACCAGTGATTGACTAGATCCAGACATGCAGGCGTGTGCTGATAAACGATATTGGATTGCCTGACAACTTTGACCCCAAATATTTTAGTTTTTGTTAAATTTCTATGCAAAAATTTAAGGGGGAGAATTAAAATTTTAAAAACCAAACAAAAATCAGAAAACCAAAAATCCAAAAATAGTGATATTTCTGTTTTATTTTTTTTCAAAAAAATCAAAAATCCAAAAGTATGTTTGTTTTTGTTTTATTTTTTCAGAAAATAAAAAAAATCCAAAAATATTATGTGTTGCGTTTTCTTTTAGTTTTGTTTTGTCTTGAAAAGTGAATTCAGGTGTACATGAGACTCATGGAGACTGTATCGAGATTTCTAAGCGAAAGCTTCATCTGTGATCATCGAGGAATTCTCATTCGAAGGAGGAAGAAATGAAGACTATTCATTCAACATTTAATCCTTCAACTCCAGAAGCAAGGTGAAGCTGCAATTGAAGATTATGTGACAGATTGCATTGACACTTCCTCAATAAGTCTGTTGTTGTCATCGTACCTGCTGAAGTGATCCAGAACATTAGTTCTCTCTGATATTCACTCTAAAGATTCTCAAGCCGATAGCGCTATCTTTCAAGAATCTCTACATCAAACCTCCTAACCCAATCTGCGTTAAATGTCAAATTCTGAATAAAAGCCCAACTGCTCAAGATGAAGTCATTTATTGAAGAAATGAAAGACAAAAGCTAAAGCTAAGCTCCAAATGAAGATTGCAAAGAAAAGCTAGCTACATTTTTAGGGGGAGTTTGTTGGGTCAATTAGAAAAAAAAAAAAACTATAGACTAAGGGGGAGATTGGTGGGTCTAAATTATGGTTTATACTTTACTTTTCTAGGAAAATATATTTTTCTGTAATGTAATATGTGTTGGCATTTGTGTTCATGGCCTTGAACCCTTCACGGCCCATATGCACCATATAAATAGATGTCAAGGTTAGGAGTGTTCACGGCTAAGAGAGAGTTTACGGCCAAGAGAGAGAGAGAAAGGAGCTTAAGCGTGTAAGTGTGTGAATCTTGTGTAAGGGACTTCATTCTAATCAAATCATACAAGATTCATATTATTCTTCTTTTCCTTCTTCATCTTCATTTAGATCTAGCATCATCCGCTTGATTGAGATTATGCACCATCAAACAGATCTAATTGATACATAAGCAAATTTGGGACTTACACACATATACACATGCTGAAAATTAAAAACATGCTTAAAAATTACACCCATGAATAATCTTTATATGGATATGATCTTTTTAAAACCCAAGTATTCTTGCAGATTTATCCCTTTGGGTGGCGGCTAGCGTTTCTGCTCCGACATCACCATCACAATCAAGGGGCAAGTTGGAAAAGGCAATGTCGAGTAAACTAAACCAAAATCAATAATAAATCAAACTTGTTTCTAGAAAATCAAAGTGGTTGATCTGATGAAGTCTAATGAAAGAAGAAGTGAGAACAAGCTCAGGAACCATAACAGAATTTGCATCTGGTGGTGCTTGATGATTCGATGGCGGAGAAGCGGGATAAAACTTGTTTGCATCTTTTCTTTTTAGACACAAATTGAGCCATTGAAAAATGGGGATTTTCACTGGTGGGTTTTGAGGGAATGGGGTGGGCAATGAAGCCTATATTCGTCCATCACTGGAGAAGACCAACGAGAAGTATGTTTGGAAGAAGGGGGATGGGGTAAAGGATGGTCGGCGGTGGTAAAAGTTGCATGCAACGATGGTGGGATCGTGAACCGGTGGAGATTGGAAGAGATGGAAGGAAATATCCAGAGCAGGGGGAGGGAGAGTAAATGTTCTTCTTATTAGAGAGAGAGAGAGAGAGAGAGAGAGAGAGAGATGTGGGGCCCAATGTTTAATAAGAATAAAACATTAAATTAAATACCAAAAATATAAAATGTATCCGAAGGGCATTTTGGTCTTTTTAGTTTTCTGAGGGATCAATGACAGTTTCAAATTAGACCAAAAAAACCATGAAACCAAAAAAATCAAGATTTAAATCAAATCTCAGAAAAAATATATAACATATGGATATTTTTGCAATTTTATCTATAATATAATATAATATAATATAATATAATACAAATCAAAATGAAATAAACGCACTAATATAATAATCTCTTCTGTTAACGTGGCTTAAACTTGTAGAACAAATATATAATTAATAATTATGATGCGCAATCTTTGCATTTAATACTGAACTGTTGTACTATTTTATAGACACATCAACAGAAAATAATGCATTAATATATAATTCATAATCTTGTGTGTTCTTTATGTATAGTTGAGTAATATGGTGATGACGGTAACAATATTGCATACAGATGTTTAGACGTAATTGTTATTTGTTAGCATTTTAAAGGAAAATAAAATCAGCGAAACAATTCAACCACTATAGGGCCGGACGGAGCTGGGCGCGGGATTGGCTGCGTGAAGCGTCTCGCTCCGATGAACAGCTCACCGGCGGTGTGGGAAAGGTGGCACGGGGAGGAGGGTGGGCGGTGAGGTTGGCGCTTTTTCTCTCCGATAGTGATTGAATGAAATTTATTTATTTATCTATTTATATTTTTTTTTCAAACCAACCGTTTAAATACGGTAAAATATGATTTTTTTTTTTAATTTCAATGGCTACAGGTTTTAAATTTATTTATTTATTTATTTATTTTACCTTCTACAACATCTATAAATACTCATGATCATTTACCTTCAATCGAACCCTCTACAAACTCTATTTTCTTCAAAAAAAAAAAAAATGAATCCCGACAATCAAACACCAACCTCCAATAGAAGGAAAGAAACTAATGTTTCGAGTTTAAGCACCTCTACTTGAAACATTTTTGCTATCGATTCATCATCACAAGGAGTTATTAATTTATTGTAATTTTTATTTTAATTAATGAAATAAATTTTCTTTTTAATTATATTTTTTTGTTTGTTATTAATTTAAAAATTATAAATTAAAAAAATAAATTAAGTTTATTTAAAATAATAAAAAAACAAATAGTAGGGAAGTTCTCACCCATTCCCTGGGTTTAGGTGAGGGAAATGATGAGAGAAATGGTGTTGTAGACCACATATAGTGAGTGAAGTTTCCCACACACACCCTCCGGTCTAAACGATATTGTCATTTCTGCATTTAGTGCTATAATGAAGAAAAACAAAAATCAATTATTTAAAATCATTTAATTTAGAAAGATAAAAGGAATTGAAATGGGTATATATGCAATTACTCTAATATGTTTATAAAAGTAGCAATGGAACGAAAGGTTTTGCAAGATCATCACAAGATATGTAAGATGCGACTATAATAATGAAGAGTGATAGAATTTCAAGGACATCTAACCTTGAAACTTCTTACATAGATGATCAATTCTAGAAATTATGTAATTTATGATACAATTAATTTTGAGTTCCCTTAGGAACAGTACCTGACCAGGGTACTCTTCCTTGGGTGTAGTTACTATACCTGGGTTAGTTTAATCACACCGACCTACCGCACACACAACTCATTAGCCACTCGAAGCTATATCACTGTAAGACCCTTCGGTCAATGTGTCTCAGTGGGACCCTCCAGTCCCACGGTTCGTTGGACCCTCTGGTCCGGTCTGTAAAGCTTCGCATAGTATAAATCACAAACATATATTGCATAGCATACAACAATAAGCAGGATAACATAACACTCAATGTAAGCATGTAAGACCCTCCGGTTAAATATAAATACCACTCCAGGTAAAGTATAGTGAGACGACTAACCTCGGATGAAGAACAACCCCTAAAAACATTGTTGTTGCGCATCGGCCTCTAACTCTGAGCCAAAACCCACAATTGCCCCAATTAGGAACTATGTCCAGACTCTTACTCATTAGGTCTAAATGAAGACCACTAACCAGCCCATTAATAGCCTAAAACCCATTGGGCCCACTAAGACCCAATAATAAATGGGCTCACCCGAGGCCCACTCTCAAAACTAAATGGCAAGCCCAACTCAAGGGCCCAAGAACGAGTATATACATTCCTCTGGTTCAATACCCTATTGTAACAAGCCCAAACTCCAGGCTCAACACTTAAGGCCCCAAAATGAGACATAGCCCAAAAGTCCACAGTAAGGTTACGCGGGGCGTACCTCCCTTGGTACGCTCAACATACTCACAATCCAGATTGGCCATCGGGGACAGTGGTCACTACGCGGGGCATACTGGAATTACGCTCAACATACGTCCATGATTGTTATCTCCACTCCGTTGGTCTTAATCCGTTAAGACCATAGGTATACTCTTAGATCTGGTCTCCATAAAGGCTCATACAAAATAAAGCTCGTGAATTTAAGCCTTTGCATGGCAGATCAAGTCCTAAACACAAAAACTCTTACTCTATACTTCGAAAAATCCGCATATCTTATGCATGAGGTGCTTCCAACGTCCAAGGCCTCATTTTTATGAATCCTCTCCACTAGAACACTTAAAGTGGCATAAATTAGGCTCTGGAGTTCAATAACTTATAAAGATTCAAGCTTTGGGACCAAAAACCCTAAAATGGACCCAAAAAAAACTAACACAATAATAAGCAAGTTTCAATCTTGATACCTCTGGAAGATGCACCAACAAGAGAAGAACATAGATCCAAAAGCTAGATGCTGAAGCTATTCTCTTTCAAAGCTCCTTCTTTTTCAAAACCCAAACATAAAAAGTCATCACCCCACTAGATCCACATGAGAAAGCCACAAAGATTCAAACTTTATGATTTCTGGAACTAGATCAACCTAATTAGGGGTTAGATCCACGAGCTCCAAGCCAAGCAATGCTTCCTCAAGGAACTCCTTCTTCCACAAAATGCTCCAAAAACTCACTAAATCACCAAAATGCTCAAGAATCACTCAAATGGAGGCTTGGGGCAATATCTGGGGTTTAGAGGGATGGAGGCAGAAGATATTAGGGTTATGTTATGAGATAAGGAGCTTAAATAGGGTCCAAGACCCTAAAATAGGGTTCATGTCTGATTACCGTACGCCCAACATACATATGGTATGCCCAGCGTACTCCGAAGAACATTCGCGACCACCCCTGGTCAGTACGCTCAGCATACTCCAAAGTACACCCAACGTATGCTTTGTGTATGCCTAACTTACTCGGCTAAGCCTGAAAGGACAAAACTTCTGAATGCCATAACTTCTTCGTTATAAATCTGTTTCCGACGATCCTTATATCCACAAAAAGGTAACGAGAAGCCTACACTCCTATCAACTTTATTCCTCCTGAATCCCACTCGAACTCAGATCCAAATTCATGAAATATCTGAACCAACGCTTTTAATAATACATTTGGGCTCTAAAGCACAAACCAAACTCTTTTATCACGAAACCTACCTTACCCGCATCCCAAAAGGGCATAAACCTTTCTCTTTCAAAGCCTCAAGACCTTTTCATACTCAGATTAAGGCCCATGGACCTTAAATCATAAAACTATCAAGATCAGGATGTTACAATTCTCCCCCACTTGAATTAGATTTCGCCCTTGAAATCGCTCCTTATCAACACATAGGTCGAGCCCAATAATCCGAGAAGCACCACCAAAGGACCTTATATCATACAACAATCTCTTTCAAAAACACCTAAACCCAACAGGAACTCCCGACCCCGAAGAAGGACAGACCCAACTGCCGCTGTGATACTCGATCTGAATCTCCAGAACTTGAAACTCTAGTGGTCTATCTCCCTGCCAGACTAGGCTCGCAAAACATCATCCTGCTAATCCCCCCTCGGCTTATGGAACCTATGAACAAACTTCCAACTCTGATTCTCTAATCGATCCCAATCGCAACTCAAAAGGAACGGAAAGGTCATAATCCTTAATGACCCACCGCCTAAACAACAATCAGGACTCATTGGAAGGAAAGAATACCAAAACTCAAACACAAGAAAAGATCATTCTTGCTTGGAAGCATCCTCTAATATCTATAGACATAAGCCCCAACTTCCTTTCAATTATCCCCTTCAACACTGAGCATCAGGTCAGCTCCCAACCCAAAAGATAAACCTCCAAAGGTTACTCATTGCAAACCAAAAACATCTCACTGACTTCCTTCTCACGATAATTATCTTGGCTCATCGCGAGAAACAAGTCACAAAGTTCGCTTTACCCCAAGAGAATGCTACAACTCATCTAAAATCGTCTCACTTCTGACCTCTATCGTCTACCACCCATTGGTTCTATGCGTCTCACGGTTCTTCCCATACCAACGAAACTGATCCCCTCCGGCCTAAGATATCAGTTGAAGGTCGATACCCCCCTCAAAATGAAACCCATCAACCAATCTGGAACCTCATCTCGCTTATTCAATACATGAATGGATCCAGACTCGAGCTCGAGAGTCTGATTCAATAGAAGAATTTGAACTACTATTTTCCAATCTGGTTCTCAACTCATTACCCAAAATTAGTGGATTTATGCACACACTCTCTCTCCAATTCCTTCCGATTACGATAATCCCTACTTAACCTGGGATATGGCAATTCCCGACTGACATGGAGACCCCCATCTCGCCCGTGATTCAGAAACCAGGCCCCCGAAGACTCAAGCGATAAGGCTACCCAAGCCTATGAACTTCCCTGCGCCATACCCTGACTAGTGAATACTATAGCTCCAGGAGAACAATATTCACCCTTATCAACTACCGAGTGCTATGGCCTCCCCCGTAGTCTTGCGATACACTCTTACTAACTTGTGAATGCTACAGATCTCCGCAGTATCACAACCCTCTATCTCTCTAACTGGTGAATACTAAGGCTCCCCGTAGTATCATGACACTCTCTTGCTGACTAGTGAACACCACGGCTCCCCTCAGTAACACGACACTCTCTCCCACTATCTAGCGAATACTACGGCTCGCCGTAGTATCACAACACTCTTTCGCTCATTGACTCACCATGGGCTCACTCCACGATTTCTTCTGATAGTCCCAAGTGAATACTCCCACCCAAATCCACTTGCTTTCTTATCACCCCATAACCTCATCATCACGCATCACCACACTAACTTCACTAATTCATGCTCCGTAGCTCAACATAGATAGGTGCTTACACCCACCCAGCTTATACACCACCACTCCTGATGTATGTTCTTGCAGGCAAGGCACTAGTCTCAGCACGTATACACCCTTAGACAGTCTCAATCTGATGATAATTAACTGATGGGTTCCCATGGGAACAAAATGACTCGGTACACTACTCTCCAGCTTACAACTTGAGTCTTAACATGACCAAGCATTAGGACATCATACTCGGGTACCTCGATACACCATCACAGTGTCTCACGCGGACTTGCCTCAACCACTGATCTTCTACTTACACTACTCGAAACCTCGAAATACTCCCATCTCACAGATTGAAACACGGAGGAATCACCAGCGACTGAATACACGTTTACGAAAATCCAAAGCTCCACCCTCTACTCATCACTGCCCAAAGGAACTACTAATACCAACTATATAATTGGTCGATGAACCAATTGCTTCCCTCTTATAGAGTATAGATTACAATCTATACCTCTACCTACAAATCTCAGCTATTAGACCCTGGACTTAGCTACCCATTCTCCTTGAACTTAACATTTACAAACTTGAAAATTTCTAGCCATAATAAATCCCCTAACCAATGGCCACCTGCCGTGAATTCACTCATCCTCCCTTAAGCACACACTCATACATTATCCCGCCTCGCACCTTGCTACATCCACCAAACTCCCAGGTTTCAAGTGTCCGCACCACGATCCTCCATGACCAGCTCTCTAACCGCACATAAACGAATTGCTGATCTTCTCAATTGAATACCCAGTTCTCCCCCACTTAGGGTTCGAACCATCACCAGTCGGCATACCAACAATTTACTCCATGGACTGCTTCACCAGGTACATGACACTTGACTCTTGGAATGTACCGCGAAAATACCCAATGATCTTCCCGAAGGAAACCAAGCAACTCCAAATATCCCGAAACTCAGACAAATTCTAAAAATGCTCCCAGCGCGACTGCCTCTTGTCATCTCGAAATCTCATACCGATATTCCGTCGGACACTTTAGATGTTCAGAAAATCCTGACCCCCAGTCTGGAAATAATGCCCTATCATGCACCACGTCTCTGACTCCTCAAAAAACCTCCCAACACAAGAATCATCATCAAAGCACGAAACCTCATTATCACAACCGATACACAACATAACAACGAGGGCCACCGCCTCGATATATTCCTCTTAACTGCCTCAAACTACTGCTAAAAGCATGCCACACTCTTAAAGGCACCTTCCTGGGTATCTTCCATCTCAGTTTCCACTAATGACTCCTTGGTACCCAAAATACCTCTTAGCAGACAAATTGCCCACATACGCTGATGAAAAAGTCACCACCAATGCTACCCTACGAGGTTTTCCTCGAAACTCTGAAACCGAAAACTCGATATCTCCTTCGCTTCTCCTAGAAAACGCTAACAACGCAACTCTTGCCACAGAAGGTGGCGTCTCATTCATCAACTGACGGCTCGACTCAGACCTCGATCCTCCAATAAGAATCATCACTACTCATCCCTAAGCCTTGTGACTCCAATTAACATCTCACCAATAATATTCCTTGGAAACAAACTTGATTTCCCTGTTCAGGTATACTCCATTAAAACTTGTTCGACATGGCCCTCTGGCCCAACGCTCTATCACCTGATGTCAGACTAGCCAACTACCACGAGGCAACTAGTAATACTAGAAGCACTAACCGCCACGAATCATGGTACTCAAACCATGTTATCTCTTCTCAATCTTCTACTTACAACCTTTGGTATTCTCCTTGTTTCGAGTACGGGTCCTTTGCTTTCAGTAGTACGGGCCCATACTACCTACCACATCTGGTATTCTCCTTGTTTCGAGTACGGGTCCTCAACCCTGTTGATCACCAATCCCGATAAACCTGGTCGCTTCCCAACGAATACTCTCCTCTACCAGCATATTAATTTGACTAAGGCCACTTCCTAGGTCCCCTCACTTCTCCGCCATCAGCTACTGAAGAACTCATTATGATGCCAGTCATCTACCTCCTGAATATCGTCATTTTGACTTAGTAGCTGACTCCCATCATCAAGAGTTCCACAAAGCACGAAGCAAGCAGTATTCGGGCATGGAATAATCTCTATAACACATAGAGCCACTCTAAGTGACTACTTCACTTACACTCAAAGGTATCATCGAACTCAAGCAACTCTACCCTCTTGCGGATATTTAACTACTCTCTCAGTAGGTACCTCCAATACTCATCTAGGTATCTCACCTAGATTACTCATCTACTCAAACTTCTATCTAAAAGATTCCTACTGGATACTCTTACTCAGCACATACTCAAAGCACATCAAAGATAGCAAAATTCCTAGGCTAAGGTATCACAAATCAGGAAATTCTAGCCCTAGCATATGAAATACCTACCCTATCTTCTAGCATGCATCACTAATATCTCAATAATAACTCATAACATAATTAAGTAAGCGTATTTTGGGAAATCACCGTTCGGGCTCTGGCTGATTGTATACACTGCTCCTTCTCGTTTTCTCTTAGAAAATGTTGCTCGTTTTAGAAAAATCATTTCCTTTGAAATTTTTTCTCCAATCCTCAGTTTGACTCCAGATATACCTAAAGGTGCATCTGAATCCCTCAAACCAAGGCTCTAATACCAACTTGTAACACCATAAATTTCCAAACAAATTTTTCATTTTAAAATCATATAAATTTCATAACGCATTTCACAAAATCTCATTTGTTTAGTTTACAAAACACATCTCCATAATTGATTGATTAATAATCTAGGATCCTCAAAACATAACTCCTTCTCTGGTGTGTACAATCGAGCTAGTGCCTTCCCGCGATCCTGAGAAAAACCTGAAACACATAACACGGTAAGCACGAAGCTTAGTGAGTTCCCCAAAATATCACACACACAACTCATTAGCCACTCGAGGCTATATCACTATCAGACCATTTGTTCAATGTGTCTCAGTGGGAGCCTCCAGTCCCACGGTTCGTAGACCCTCCGCTCCGGTCTGTAAAGCTCCGCATAGCATAAACTCAAAGATATAATGCATAAAATACAACAATAAGCAGGATAACATAACACTCAATGTAAGCACGTAAGAACCTCCAGTCACATATAAGTACAAATGCACGTAAAGTATAGTGAGAGGATCACCTCGGATGAAGGACAACCCCTAAAAATGACGCTGCTCGCACCGACCTCTAACTCTAAGCCAAAACACACAATCAACCCAATTAGGAAATATGTCCAGAATCTCACTCATTAGGTCTAAATAATACCACTAACCAGGCTATTAATAGCCTAAAACCCATTAGGCCCACTAAGGCCCAATAGTAAATGGGATCACGCGGGGCCCACTCTCGAAACTAAATAGCAAGCCTAACTCAAGGGCCCAAGCACAAATATATACATTCCTCTGGTTCAATACCCTATTGTAACAAGCCTGGAGTCCATGCCCAACACGCAAGGCCCCAAAATGAGACTTAGCCCAAAATTCCACAGTCAGGTTACATGGGGCGTACCTCCCTTGGTATGCTCAACGTAATCAAAATCCAAATTGGCCATTGGGGACACTGGTCAGTATGCGGGGCGTATTGGAATTACGCTTAGTGTATGTCTAGGATTTTTATCTCCACTCCCTTGGTCTTAATCCGTTAAGACCATAGCTATAGTCTTATACATGGTCTCCATCACAGCTTATACACAATAAAGCTCGTGACTTTAAGCCTTTTCTTGCCAGATCAACTCCCAAACACAAAAACTCTTACTCTATACTCCGAAAAATCCTCATATCTTATGCGTAAGGTGGTTCCAACGTCTAAGGCCTCATTTTTATGAATCCTCTCCACTAGAACACTTAAAGGGGCTTATATTAGGCTCTGGAGTTCAACAACTCATAAAGCATCAAGCTTTGGGACCAAAAACCCAAAAATGGACCCAAAACAAAAACTAGCACAACAATAAGCCAGTTTCCAACTTGATACCTTTGGAAGATGCACCAAGAAGAGAAGAACATAGATCCAAAAGCTAGATGCTCAAGATATTTTATTTCAAAGCTCCTTCTTCTTCAAAAGCCAAACATAACAAGTCATCACCCCACTATATCCAGATGAGAAAGCCACCAAGATTCAATGTTTATGCTTTATGGAACTAGATCAACCTGATTAGAACATGGATCCACAAGCTCCATGCCATGAAATGCTTCCTCACGAAACTCCTTCTTCCACAATATGCACCAAAAACTCACTAAATCTCCAAAATGCTCAAGAATCACCCACATGAAGACCTAGGGGTTGATTTGTAGGGTTTAGAGGGATGGAGACTGAAGGTACTAGCGTTAGGTTATGAGATAAGGAGCTCAAATAGGGTCCAAGATCCTAAAATAGGGTTCAGGTCTGATTAGCGTACGCCCAACATACATATGGTACGCCTAGCATACTCCGAAGAACATTCGCGACCACCCCTAGTTAATACGCCCAACATACTCCAAACTATGCCCAACGTACTTCCTTTTTCATTAGTATGCCTATCGTACACTTTGTGTACGCCCAGCTTACTCTGCTAAGCCTGAAACCATAAAACTTCTGAACGCCATAACATCTTCGTTATAAATTCGTTTCCGATGATCCTTATATCCATGAAATGGTAACGAGAATCCCTACACTTCTATCAAATTTATTACTCTTGAAGCCCAATCGAACTCAGATCCAAAATTCATGAAAAGTCCGAGCCAACGCTTTTACCAATACAATTGGGCTCTAAAGCACAAATCGAACTCTTTTATCACACAACATACCTTACCCACATCCCAAAAGGGCCTAAACCATTCTGTTTCAAAGCCTCAAAACCATCTCATACTCGGATTAAGGCCCATGGGCCTTAAATCATAAATCTATCCAGAACAGGATGTTACATCAGGAATGGGAGTGTTGGTGGTTAAAGGTGATGTTTTCGTTGAAGGCTATTCATCGGGGTTGGTTTAACTTTATGTTGGTTACCCGTTTTTGTTTCTGGGTATTTGTACAATGTTCTCCGGTCGCAATTTCCCTCTTACTCCACGTCTATCGATCATACGTTCCTTCATGACGATCTAGCTTTGAGGGTTTTTTGCCTGCTCAACTACTGTCTCACACACACATACACATATACATAGTAGTCATGGATTTGCTTAATGGATTGGAGCTTTGAAAGAAAGTTGTAGCTATAAAAAGTCTTTGCATTCACCTGCTTCTTCTATCTTCAACCATCAATTCATACGTCATCTTCTATTTTGGTTAATCCCTTCACTTTCAAAAATTCTGTTCTTTTTCTCCACCAATAAAAAACTGTGTTTATTATTAAGTTTCAGTTCACCTGTGCATGTGTTTAGGTAATTCGTGTTGTATACATTGATGTCAACTGATTGAAGATGTTTCTCTCAAAATAAAATTGAAGGGTTTTAAGGTTAACAGCTAGACATAAGTACTACTTATCAGGCCGTTTATCTTTTGAGGTTGGATGGAATCATTAGGAAACCATCAATGTGAACTTACATACTTCCTTATTTATTAATAACATTATTTTATTTCATGGTGTATTTATTTATATTTGTTTAAAAACTATTTCAGATGGTAATTGATTTGTTTATCTTGTGGTCTTATTGCAGGATGTTGAGAAGAAGTGGAAGGAAAAGGCTCAAGTGGTGTATGATAGGAAGAAGCAGCATAATAAACAGCATGCAAAGGCAGAAAAGGCTGCAGCAGAGAAAGTTGGGCCACAACTTGAAATCCTTGCCCCTGTTACCTACTAAAGGTTTGATCTTAGTTTCTGTCAAGGAATTTTTGTATTTGTTGTTGGAGACTATTTATATCTTTATTTGAAATATGATAATTTATCGTTTCAGATTTAATTTTGTGGAATCAAATGTTTTTGTTGAAATTTATGATACTTGGTTTAAAAAAGATTGAATACATCTTAAAATCTTGTACTGCTAGTGCTTTAGAGATTATTTGTAAAATAGCTCCATTGAGTCTTTATTTTTATTTACTTATTTTATTTTCATTTTTATTTACTTATTTTATTGATTTTTACTTAATATCAATATCCATGGTCCAGAGTCAAAAAGTGATTCTAGCCGAACACTATGTTGTGTTGATTAGTTTTTTTTGACTGAGATTTAGTTAATGAAAATAAATTGGGATGCATGAACTCTTAGGCATTTTGGTTTAAACTTGAATTATTCTAGTCTTTGACTGGCCTTTTTTTTTGGTCATGTACAGTTTGTTAATGTTTCTTTTTCTATTCTACTGATTAAACAGATAACAATAATTTCTTATGGTGCATAAAAATCTCTATTCTAACATATTTTAGAACCTTAGGATTTCTTATACTCCTTGGACAACATCCCTTATGATTGGATTTTTTTACAATGTGTATCTGTAGCATGATATTTTTATAGTTTTTCAACATTTTGCTTAACAGGGTATGTGACTGGAAGTAATGATACATCATTATTTTTTTCCTGAAGGTTTGTATTAAAGATATTAATTATATTTATTAATTTATTTTGGCATTTAATATATAATATGTGAGATCACAAATGGTTAAAGACAAGGGGGTACCAGCAAATACAATTGCAACAAATACTAAGGTTGCATATCATGTTGTTTTTATTAACTCCAGATGAAGTTTGTCTAATGTATTTTATCTATCTTACAGAATTGTCCAACATGGGCTGATAATTCAAAGTGTTGAACTAGATGATTAAAAAGGACAATATTTTTTAGAAAATATGTGGTTTTCCACGTCGTTTAGTGGCTATTCATTAATTTTGGCTTTAGTTTTCAGTATAATACACAACAAACATCAACAATCAACGTGTCTATAAAGTCACAACAAACATGGAGATGAAGAAACATTGAAGGTATAACTTTTACGAAAAATAATTATCTTTTACTTTTTAAGATGATGTTTATGGGTTTCAAATATCCTAATGAATTTTAATTTATGAAAAATAAATAATTTTAATTAACAAATGACGTTTTTCCTTATTCACTACTGATCAAAGTGTAAAATGTTCCCATTAAGTCCTGCATTGGTTAAGTTGTGGAATGGGTAACGATGAATGATCATTTTACCCTTACCTTCAAACAAAGAAAAAATAAGTAACCCAACCACATAATCCTTAATCATATAAAGCAAATCAGATGCATGCAATAATTAAATTAGTTTTTAAAAGGGCTTCAAATGACTTGGTGAAGTTAACCACATGAGCGTTGTATTGTGGTTAACTCATTTTAATGATTACACCTCTTTGCTTGAAAACGATTTGGTGCTTTTTCATAGTTGGTTGTTGTTGATTGGTTTTTGGGTTTCTTATATGGTTATCTTGATCATCAGTTCACACAACTTTAGAAGTTGCAAGATTAGACCAACCTTCACTTTGTAGTTAAAATTGAGAACGTATGCAATATTTGTTTTGTAATATTTATTTTTAAATGCAATCAATTTTCATATATAACTGTATTCTGTTTATACAATCAAACAAAAACAACCCCCCCTCCCGACCCATGAATAGTTGGGGATACTTCCCTAGTTTTAATTATGATCATTCGACGATTGATATTGATAGGATCATCAGAATGCATGATTACCCACCTTAGTATGATTGAAGCATTATTTTAGCCGATAAGTTGGAAAACCATAATGAAAGACATATTAAAAATATACAGGAATAAAAAAAAAAAGAAAAACTCGTTTATATTTATTTTATTTTCAAAATATCATAGCGCTAAAACATAATAAAACAAAAACATTCCTATTAATAAATATGCATATTCAATAATAAAATTTTCCACGAAGGAATATCCAAAGGCTGCAACTTATCGTGAGGCCTCTAATGTTTGGTTTTAGAATTTCCTATAAGTCAAGCATCTCTCGACATACCAAACTAAGCTCATCTTCATGCAGTGCCACCAATAATCAAGTCTCAAATCCTTGTACATCTTTGCCCCCCTGGTGAAACATCAACTTCCTTCAATCATATGGAATCAACCGACCTCATTGCATGAGTACGACCCCCAATCTAGTGATCGAAGCATCATAATAAACCACCAGATCATCAATACCCTCATGGAGGGTCAACACCAATGCCTCACAAAACTTCTGACCCAAAGTCTCAATTGGTGCCTGATGTTCAGGCGTCCAATAAAAAGTAACACACTTCATCGTCAGAAAAATAAGGGGAATTAAAATACTTGAAAAATCCTAAATAAACCTCCTATAATAACCAACCACCCCAAGGAAACTCCGAATATTGGATGGAGTTTCCAAAACCTCCCACTTCATCACTCGCTCGATCTTGGTCGAGTCACCTAATATACCATTCTGATTGACAAGGTAACCCAAAAACTAAACCTCGTGCAACAAAATATCACACTTGGAGAACTTAGCACACAATGTCCCCTTTCTCAAAGCATCAAGAACCTCTAGAAAATGTTATGTGTTCTACTCCTTGGTATTAGAATAGACCAATATACATCAATGAAGACGATCACAAATCAGTCAACCATCGACCAACACTCCCAGTTCATTAAGTCCATGAAATTGTTAGTGCATTGGTGAAGCCAAATTGAATCATCACGAACTCATAATGACCCTAACGAATCTGAAAGGTAGTATTTTGAATACTGTTAGCTCTGACCCTCATCTGATGGTATCCTAACCTCAAATAAATCTTGGAAAACCAAGATGCACCTTGAAGTTGGTCGAACAAATTATTACTCTTGTGAAATATGTAACGATTCTTGATCGAGAGGTTATTTGGCTCGTTGTAGTTGATGCACATCTTTTACGAATCATCTTACTTCTTTAAAAACAAAATTGCTTATACCCATTCTAAAGGACTCAGTCGGATAAACTCCTTATCCAACAACTGCTAAAGCCGAGAGGGTGACTCTTTCATCTCAGGCAATGCAATATGGTACAACGCATTGCTAGTCATGGCTACACAGGGTGTCAAATGGATCCTAAAGTTAACCTGCCTCTCCTGAGGCACAACCGACAACTCCTTGGAAAAAACATCAAGAAACTTGCAAACTATAGGCACATTGGAAACTGACAATTTCTTATCTTCCCACATGTCAACAATATAAGTGAGACATAATGAAATTCCAGGATATAAATACATTGTTAAATGTGACTTAAGCATTTAGATCATTCTCACGGAGCATTTGGGTTTAAGGGGACGTTGGGAACTTTATGGAGCACTTGGAGTTCAATGAGGCATGTAACAAATGAATGGGTCGTCAGAGAAGGAAATAGATCATGTAAGAAAGGAACAAATCACGTCACAAAGGAATAGATATTCTAAAAGGGGTATGGAGCACTTATGATGCTCTATGATGAAGATGCACCATCCAATTCATGGATGAACCATTTTACAAGAAGCTATGCCATCCATGATAAAGTTGTGCCACCTTGGGATGCAAATATGCCAGCCGTTGATAAGTTATGCCACTCATGAAGCTTGATGTGCCACTATGGTGAGAGTAAGTCACTTTAGAGACTAGATGTGCCATTTTTAAAGGTGGTATGCCAACATGGAAGATGATACTACACTCTTGAAAATGACGACCCTTCCCTTACATAATATGCACCATCCTAACACTTGATGTGCCATATTGGTGTAAGGGTGCGTTATATGGTTCCATTGTAAGCCATGGTATCCCTTCATGAACCACTTATGCTATGATGTCCACTATGAAGCTCAATATTGATCAAGGATTCTTAGAATTTAAAGATGTTCAAGGATTATTACATGATGCGCCACCATAATGGTTGATGAGCCATAGTGATCTTGAGGTGCCATTCTTACATCATGATGGGCCACTATGGATCATGATGCTCCATCATGTGTGTTGCTGATGCACATGCAATGTATATCAATGATGAAGGTTCCAGAAATTATTATATGTCAGATTGTGATTGGTTGATACCTTTCATGGGCTTATGGATTAATGGGATTGACCCATTAGGGTTTTTGGTATGATCCCTATTCAATAAGTAGGAATACCTGCTAGTCATTTATAACTGTCTTTAATTCTAGAGTGATAGGCGAATCTCTATTGAATTATACTTGTAACCTCTATTTGGTAAATCATAATTTAAGAATACTCCCCTTCTGACTGTGGACGTATGTCACCTTGACTAAACCATGTAAATACTCTATTTTGTGTGCTTTTTTCATGTTTTATCTGAATTACTTCCTACCAATTAGTATCAAAGTTACGGTTTATGTTACTTGATTGAATATGTCGAATCATATGTTTGATTTGGAGGAATTCGATGGTTAAAAATTTTACACTTTGTGGATGGTGAAGATGATGGCTATTCTAGTTCAATAAGGATGTGTAGTGGCACTAGAAGGAGAAGTGAAGCTGACAAAGGACATGAAAGTTAAAAAGAAGATCGATATTCTAACGAATGCACATAGTTCCATTCTGTTGAGTTAGACATATGAAGTACTAAGAGAGGTTGTGGATCTAACAACTGCTTCTGGGCTTTGGAGAAACTTAGTGATAAGTACCTGAATAAATCTTTGATGATCAGGTTGTATTTGAAGCAACATATGTACACTCTATGAACAAAAAAAGTACCTGACTCGGACCATGGAGGTGATAGTTTGAAACGCAGGTCAGAGACGTGTTATATTTTCACTTTGTTTGGATGTGCCATCCAATGGAAGTCAACATTACAATATACCATTGCTTTGCTTACAAATGAATCAGAATACATGTATATGATTAAAGAAATAAAGGAAGAGATATGACTACACAGGCTTATTCAGATTCTTGGTTTGAAGGTGGAGAAGCCTGTCTTGAACTGTAATATTCAGAGTGTGTTGAGTCTTGCAAGGAATTTGGTGTATCATGAGATGACGAAGCACATTTATAACAGGC
This sequence comes from Lactuca serriola, assembly GCF_051521515.1. Taxonomy (NCBI): domain Eukaryota; kingdom Viridiplantae; phylum Streptophyta; class Magnoliopsida; order Asterales; family Asteraceae; genus Lactuca; species Lactuca serriola. The sequence goes on along the minus strand of NC_136410.1, from coordinate 251,531,775 downwards.
TGAGTTGCTTTCATGACATTTTAGAAGAAGATAAATTGTCAATATTGAATATTGATACCAAGGTGAATACAACAAATATGTTGACAAAGTCAATGGCTTTAGAGAAATTCAAGATTTGTTTTGACTTGGTTAATGTTCGCACAACTTACGACCCTTCATGGATGGATGAAAAGAAGGGAGAGGAAGTTTTTGGTTAAGGTGGAGTTCAAAGGATACTCAAGTCAAGGTAGAGATTGTTAAATATGATTTGAGCATTTGGAGCATTTAGGTTTAATGAAGCACTGCAAGCTCAATGGAGCACTTGGCATGCAATTCGAATCTATATTGAATTGTACTTATAACCTCTGTTTGAGAAATCATAAATAAAGAATATTACCCTCCTTCGCATAGACGTAGTTCACCTTGACCGAACCACATAAATATTGTATCTTGTATGCTGTTAGGTTCGTGGTTTATCCGTATTACTTCCTAACATACCTTCTAGCCCTAGCGACAGAGTAGAAGGTCGATCTAACTCTGTCACACTTGTGATGAATGGACAACTCTACCCTATTTGGTGTTTGAACTAGCTACAATTGACGCTCACAACACACAGAGCCCAGAACCGGCGCAACTAATTCATTCCCACTGCCAAACAAATATCACTCATTGGAATCGGAAAATGATCAGTTATGAAACTTACTCTAAAAATATCTAATACACAATTACGATAAACCCTCGAAGCTATTAATGTGTTATTGTCAATGATGACGACCTCCAACATAAAATCTAGTTCCCTAAGAGCAACATCAAAACTGCTACTAAATGAGAGTGATACAAATGACTGAATCATACCGGAGTCAAACTAAATATACTTTGGCAAGGAGTTAACTAGGAACATACCTAGTCAGAAACATAAACGTAAGCATACAACAAGGTAAATTCAACAGAAATGATAAATAGATGCATATGTGTAACAACGATAAGTGTTGCCATTACCCTCTCTGCTGTTAGCTGATAGGTTGTATCCTTGGCCTTTGGGGCCTGAGGTTGTATGTTTTTTTTAAACTACATGTTTCATACTGTTGAGGAGGTTGATTATCGTCCATTCCTTAAGGGAATCAATTCGATCAAAACTACACCATATGGACTATGCATTGTGAAAAGGAGGATTCATGACATAGTATGTCTATTGATGACAAAAAGTGTGTAGATAATAATGAATTTTATAATTTTGAATCGGGAATCCCAAAATTTGATCTTGCTATAATAGAAATGGTTGAACCCATCGGAAAAGATTTCTCAGAAAATGCAAACAACTTCAAATTACTATTTGAGGATACTGAGAAGCCCTTTACAAAGAAGGTCATATGTACACAAACTTGTATGTATCGCTTCAAATTCTGAACCTGAAGACTAAGTACGGGGCATTAGATAAGTTATTTAATGAACTACTACTTTTGGTAAAGAGTATGTTACCTGAAGATAATGAAATGGTTAAAAGTACTTAGGAGGAAAAGAAAACAAAGAAGGTAATGGGTTTAGGATATACAAAGATACATGCTTGTATCAACAATTTCATTTTATACAAGAAGAGGTAACAGGATATGAAAAACTATCCCACTTATGGGAAATCAAGATGTAAGGTGGATGATGAGTAAAAAAAAGTACAATAATATTCCAGCCAAAGTATTGTCGTACATACCCATTATTCCATGCATGCATGGTAGTTTAATGTTAATACAAAGGTTTGCAAAATCGAGATTATACACATAATTGTTTTCAGAATTGCAAAATCGTGATTGTAAAATCGAATCAGAATAATAACATTCTACCAAAAACAATGTAATTATAACTTTAAAACATGTCCATCAGTTTTTTGTCCACAAGTTCCAGAAAGTTCAAAACATGTGTGATGGCTAATAGTCTAATACATATTAATTATCATTTCCAATCTAATATAACATAATTGGAAGAAAAAAACCGTACATTAATGATAAAAGAGCCCTAAACTAATATACATCTGGATTTTGAATATATTTTTGAATTCTAACACGTTTGAAGTTTAAAGTTTGAACAACAATCACATATGTTTCTAACATTTCAGTTGTCATAATCTACATTTTACACAATTTCAGTCCAAAACAATAAACATTAGAGAATTGGAGTAACTCAAATCTTAAAGCTACAAAGTAATGTACAAAAGTAATAAAGCGGAGAAATTAATGGAAGCTTACCCAAATTGAAAATGAAAGCTGCAAAATAAAATTCATAAAGTATATCTCAAGTTGGTTCAAGACTTTAGGTTCAACACTTATGTGGTACAAGAATGTATTCAGAAATTCATAATGTATATCCAGAAATTGATGAAGACTTACCTGGTTCAAGACTTCAAATAATCACAAGTCGTTAGCTAAAATTCTGTTTAGTTTGATAAAAAAAAAGTGAATATTTCAAGTTCAGAGCTTCAAAGCATCTACAGTTACAACAAAGAGGAGCCAAAAAGGGTCTAGGGTTCGCCTTGTGTGTTAACTATCCATCTTCGATCTGTTATGTCACTTCTGTTATGCTCTTTTAGTTTTTAGGCTTTTAATTTAGGGTCAATGTGTCAAACAATTGATCAACTTATAATCACTAAAACCTACACAACCAGTAACATCCGTCACTCTAGGTATTATTTATTTCAAATACTCATTATTTATTGTTGGGCTATCAATTGGATAAGTGGATTATTGAGTTGGACTATAGCAAAGTGGGCCGTTGTAGTTGGCCTACCCGAAGACGTATGCTGGGCGTAAGCTTGTCGTACACGGGGCGTAGTGTAGCATTAGGTTCAGGGGGCTCATGCGCGTACGTGCAGTAAACACGAGTAGACTCAAAACCCTAATTTTTGGGGAATAAGCAATATAAAAAGGAACATTATGTTCCAAACCCTAGCCTCCTTACCAGCTACCTCGATTAAAAAACACTAGAAACCCTTTCATACTTCATCCTTGTGTGTTTTTGGTCTTGTGAAGCTTACTTTGGTGATTTGGAGCTTGGAAGAAGAAAGGAGAAGTTGGAGAAGAAGATCTTTACTATCTTGAGCTCAAGGATTTCAGATTATCTCACCATTTGGCACTCATTGGAGGTATAAAGCTTCAAACATTCCTCATGAATGCTTAGATCTATGTTAATAGAGTTTTGGACCTCCTTTTGTCCCAAGAATGGATTTTTATGATTCCACTTCATTTCTTGGCTCGGCGTTCCCACCCTTAGTGCTAAATGTGTCCCTCTGTCAATAAAGTTTTCATCGTTAAGGCTCTTTTGTGACCATGCATGAGTTCTAGTCATTTCCGTGGAAGTTAGTTGCTATATTTTAGGTTTGGGTTCATTTGGTGGGTTGCAAGCCACCAAGTAATTGACTTTATGAGTTAAGACTTGTTAATGGACTCAGATATGTAATTTGTAATTAATGTCTTTAGGGATTAAGCAGTTTTGAAGAATATGGCTTAACAAGATAGTACGCGCACTGTACAAGCCATGCAAGTTATACGCTTAGCGTATAGAGGAGTACGCTTAGCGTACTCTCAGGATTTTGGGCTTCACGTCTTTTGGGCCTCGGATTGGGCCAAATTTTTGGACTTGTCAACTATTGGACCTTAATGAGTCATCAAAAGCCAGTTAATGGGTTAAGAAGATGCTTAGGCTTAAGGGAAGGCCCATTTGAAGATTTGGGCCTAATTTCAAAAATCGGCCCATTAATGGGCTTTTAGTGGGCTATTAGTGGTCTTGGAAAGATAAGATGGAATTTGGTTTTAGATATGGTCCAAATTAGACCAAGGGGTAAAATGGTTATTTTACTGTAAGAAGTACTATTGATTTTGACTAAGTGTTGTTATGATAATGATAGTTGGGGAGTCGTTGGAGCAGCTGTTGTAGATTCCTTGCCGTGAGATTCGACACTCAGCTTTGCGAAGTGAGTTACCTTCCAGTAGAGGTGGGTATAAGGCTCCAATGCCAACCCATTAGTAGGAGATTATAGTATAAATCATTTTTCTTTGTGATAATTGTCTGGTATGCCATGATTTGTTATGCTATTTGTGCTAGTATGCTATGATATTATGTGATAGTGGTAGGAAGGGTAGGATAGACCCTGTTACCGGTCGAAAGGACCGAAAGGGTAGGCCAGCACCCTGATATGTTAGCCAGTATTAGATATATGTGTTTATGCACTAGAATGATATATGGTAGTAGTAGGGGTGAAATAGTCCCTGTTACCAGTGGCAAAGACCGTAAGGGTAGGCTAGCACCCTGATATGCTAGGCAGTTATAGGTTGAAAGAGACTGAAGGGGTAGGCCAGCACCTAGATATGCTAGGCAGTATGTCTATTGTATGGTATGGTATGATGGGAGAACTCACTAAGCTTCATGCTTAAGTTTTACAGTTTTGGTTTCAGGTACTTCTTCTTCGACGGGAAATGAGCCAGTATGACGGTAGCGCATCACACCATGATTTTCCACACTATGATGTTCTTGGGATTTGTACAATGACATTATTCTCTTATGACATGTTTTTGAGATATCTGACTTATGGGTATTTATGAAGTGAGATAACTCGATGATGTTTTCAATAATCTATTTTATGAATTATAAAATTAAAAATGAAAATTTTGGTCTTGAAATTTTGTGATGTTACAAGTTGGTATCAGACCCTTGGTTTGAGGGATTCGGGACACCTTTGGTGTGTCTGGACTCAAATCAAGGATTTGAAAAGTTTTTACAAAAATAAATTTTCCAAAATTTAAAATTAAGGTTTTTGAGAAAGACCAAGGAGTGTGATGCATGCAATCGGCCGAGCTCAAGTAAGTTTTCTACAAGATACCTATAGATGTTATGATATGATATGATTATGAGAATTACATGCTAGATTATGGTTGAGGATCTAGGAAGGATGCCTTATATGCCTACTATATGTGTATGAGGACTGGATGCCAGATTAGGGCTAAGGATCTAGGAAGATGCCTTATGTGCCTGCTATATGTGCTTATTGAATTCCATTCTAGAACTAATTAGTCAATGATATGATGGCCTGATTAGGATATGCTTGGTTTTGGTTACTCAATGCCCGAATGTTGCTTTCTTTGTGCTTTTAGGAGTTCTAGTTATCTTTAACTAACTAGTAAACGAATATGTTAAGTTACATATTAATAGGACTAAATAATTTCAGAAGGTTAGGTTTAGCCCTATTTCGCAGCTCTTGTCTGAGTCCAACCGTTGTTGGGTAGATGCTCTCATTCGAAGAAATATATGTTCTTAGTAATATGTAATGGTATTCATGAGCTAGTTAGGGAAAGGTAGCATGGAGTTCTTATGCAAGTGATCGTAGAGAGTAGGTCAGAGATTACCCCAGGGTATGCCTAGGATGAGATTAGGATGGAGAGCAATAGTAGTAGAAGGGACATGGTGAAGTCAAGGCAATCCTAGAGGAAAGTACAGATAGATGTGCATGGTAGTATAGGCCCGTACTACTGAAAACAGAGGATCCGTACTCGAGTCAAGGAGGGTTGAGATAGAACCAGGGAACTTGTAGTGTGTGTAAGACCTCTCGAAGTTATGTATGACAGTGGCGATTATGTGTTTTGTTTTAGAATGGTGGTGACACATCACAAAGCAGGAGGTTCAAGGTCCGAGTTAGGTTCAGGTTCAGGTTCAAGTTCCGGTTCGGGTTCCGAGCCAGTCGATGATGGATTATGAGCGTTCATTGCATCCGAGATTACGAGAGGCATCCTTGAGGTGACCCTGGTGATTTTCGGGTCGATCAAGGAAGATATCATTGAGTTTATGGAGGATTGCCTTAGGGCATTCAGGAACGACATGGCACTGGGCCAGTTAGGGAATCGAACGCTCTCCTTCAAGGATTTCAGGGGATGTGGTGTGGTAGACTTCCACGGGGTGAAGGAGCCCATATTGGCCATGATATGGATTGTAGATATCGATTGTTCACAGTTGACGAGCTTCTGCTCTAAGGGGTTAAAGGTTAGGTATGATGCAGAATGTTTGAGAAACATAGCTAGAGACTGGTGGGAGGTAGTCAGTGACATTTTGGGAGCCCCAACCATTGAGGCTATGACCTCTTCGGACTTTGTGAACAGGTTTAAGGCTGAGTTTGTGCCAACTATGAAGATACAATAGCTTGCTAGGGAGTTCTTGGATATGAAATAGACTACTGAGTTAGCGGCGGAGATTACCTCCAAGTTGAGGGATATGGCCTTATTGGGTGCCTCAGTATGCGGGTGATGAGGAGATGAAGAAAAACCGATACCATGACTTGTTGAGAGCAGAAATTCAAAAACATGTCAGCTACTTGGCATGCCCGACCTTGGAGGACATGATAGCCAGAGCATAAGAGAGGCAGATTGATATAGAGCAAATCAAGAAGACGAAAGAGGAGACTGGGCAAACAACCGGCGTTTCTGCGAAGAAACCCAAGGTATTCGACTCGAGGTAGAAGACCCAGTTAGGCCAAAGCTACTATGGGAAGTGCGGCAAGAGGCATGAGGGAGTTTTTAAATTCGGGGCATCAGGTTGCTATAAGTGCGGAAAGCTTGGGCATTATAGCAGGAATTGTACATCCCCTACCCCCACCATTGAAACATCATACCTGATTTTCTTTCATTGCAATCCAAAGGGCCATAAAAAGGACAAATACCAGAGATTAACATCAGGAGCGCCAGTGGGAACGCCAGATCCACCGACCTTGCGGACCATGGATAACCAACAAGGCAAGATAGATGCTCTAGTGGTGAGGAGCAGAGCTTTCCATATGACCGCTGAGTAGGCGTGTGCCGCACCGGATGTAGTGATGGGTATGTTTCTTCCACCCTATTTTTATTTATATGCCAGTTTTGATATTTATGTTTCACGTATTCTGTTATGATCGTTCCGTGTGAATAGTATTCCAGTGTTGGTGTTATTTGACTCGGGGGCTATACGATCATTCGTATCTCTTGCACTTAACAAGAGGTTCGCCAAATCTACAAGCAGGTTGGATTGTCCTTTAGAGGTCGCGATTGCGGATGACCGATCCGTCTGGGCGTCAGAGGCTTATAGAGATTGTGTCCTGAGGATGTATGACGAGCAGTATCTTGTGGATTTGGTTCCTATTCCATTAAGGGAACAAGGTTATCATAGGCATGGATTGGCTAAGCCGTAATGGGGCGCTGATCGACTGTGAGAAGTAGTTGGTTCGTGTTAGGACCCCATGTGGGGGAGAGCTAATGATTCAGGGCGAGAGGCCACAGCGTGGGCCAACTTTGTGTTCAACAGCGAGGGCTGGACGCTACCTTCAGTAGGCTTGCGCAAGATATGTCGCCTATGTCATGGTTACCCGGGAGGAGGGTAAGGCGGTTGTGAGCGATGTGCCAGATGTGTGGTAGTACCCAGATGTGTTTCTAGAGGAGTTGCCTTGAATACCTGCAGAGAGACAGGTAGAGTTCCGGATTTACCTCATTCCTGGTGTGACATCGATAACTAAGGGACCATATCCGTTGGGTCCTCCTGAGATGCAGGAGCTGTCTACATAGTTGCAGGTGTTGTTAGACAAGGGATTTATCAGACTGAGTAGTTCACCTTGGGGAGCCTTGATTCTGTTTGTAAAGAAAAAGGACAGGTCCTACCAGATGTGTATAGACTACCGGTAACTGAACAAGGTAAAAGTGAGGAACCGTTACCCACTCCCGAGGATTGACGACCTCTTCGATCAGCTTCAGGGGGCATCATGGTTTTCCAAGATCGATTTTGATTCAGGATATTACCATATGAGAGTCAAAGATGAGGATATATAGAAGACTGCTTTCTGAACTCGCTACGGTCAATACGAGTTTGTGGTGATGCCTGTTGGGCTCACCAATGCTCCTACCGCGTTCATGGACATCATGAACCACGTATGCAGACCGATGCTGGATGGGTCTGTGATAGTCCTTATTGATGACATCTTGGTTTACTCCAAGACACATGAGTAGCACAGGGTGCACTTGCAAGAGGTGTTGGATACCCTAAGGAGGGAGAGCTTATACGCCAACTTCTCCAAGTGCAAGTTCTGGTTGCGCGAGGTACTGTTTCTGGGGCACGTTGTCAACCAGAACGGTATTCTGGTCGAGCCGACCAAAGTGGAGGCTGTGATGAGGTGGGAGGTTCCAAAGTCTCCATCTGAGATTCGTAGTTTCCTTGGATTAGCAGGTTATTATCGGAGTTTTATTTAGGATTTCTCCAAGATAGCGATACCGCTGACCCAACTGACAAAGAATGTTGTTGTTATTCGTTGGGGGCCTGAGCAGCAAGTAGCATTCGATACTTTGAGGTAGAGGTTGTGCGAGGCGTCGATCCTATCCCTGCTAGAGGTTATTGGATATTTTGTAATATACTGTGATGTGTCCATCTTGGGATTGGGTGCAATATTGATGCAGAGGGGCGCGCCATCGCCTACACTTCGAGGCAACTGAAGCCTCACGAGGCGAATTACCCTATGCATGACCTGGAGTAGGGGACAATTATTTTATCCCTTAAGATTTGGCTACACAACGTCTATGGGGTCTGTTGTACCATTTACATGGATCACTAGAGCCTGAGGTACCTGACGGATCAGCCAAATCTGAACATGACATAACGGCGATGGTTGGACGTGGTCAAGGATTACGAGTGTGAGATCCTCTACCACCTGGGGAAGGCAAATGTTGTGGCCGATGCACTTAGCTGCAAGGCATTTGTAGCCCCGATCATAGACATCTGCCCGAGGATGACAATAGTGACTCCGCTTTTAGAGCAGATCCAGGAGGCCTAGCAGGAGGCTATGAAAGAGGAGCACCGAAAGATTGAACATATCATGGATCATATTTCCTCCTTCCACTATGATAGTCGCGGGCTATTGACACTCCATCGTAAAGATTGAGTTACATATCATGGAGGTGTGCACAAGGTTTTGAGGGAGAAGGCACACAAATCCAGGTTTTCTATCCATCCCGGGAGGACGAAGATGTATAGAGATCTTTGTACTGACTACTGGTGGCCCTGCATGAAGCGGGATGTAGCATGGTATGTAGACGGTGCTTGACTTGCAGGAAATTCAAAGCCGAACACCAACGACCACACGAAAATTTGTGAATGTTAGACATTACCATGTTGAAATGGGAAAATATCACTATGGGTTTCATCGCGAAGCTTCCCAGGACCGCACGTGGAGTAGACTCGATATGTGTCACCGTGGATCGGTTGACCAAGAGTGCTCATTGCATCCTGATCCAGGAGAGTATATTGGGAGAGAAGCTAGCCAAGATCTACGTTCTCGAGGTGGTGGCACGTCATGGAGTTCCTGTTTCAGTTATGTCAGACCGAGATGTTCGTTTCACTTCCAAATTTTGGAATCAGTTTCACGACGAGATGGGTACTCGTCTTCACTTTAGTACTACATTCAATCCTCAGACTGATGGGCAGAGTGAGAGGATGATTCAGACTCTCGAGGAAATGCTGCATGCGTGTGTATTGGATTTTGGAGGCAGTTGGGATACGTATCTTCTGTTAGCGGAATTTTCATATAAAAACAACTACCACACTAGCATCAATCGAACTCCCTTCAAACTGCTCTATGGGAGTAAGTGTTAGACCCCAATATATTGGGGCGAGGTCGGCTAGAGAGTCATGTGGAGTACTAAGGTAGTACTCAAGACTACTGAGAGGATCCAGCAGGTTTGGAGCAGGCTCCAAACTGCTCAGAGTCAGCAAAAAAGCTATGTTGAAAAGCGTCATTTAGACTTGGAGTTTCACGTGGGTGACATGGTTCTCCTAAAGGTGTCACCTTGGAATGGTTTCATCTGGTTCAGGAAGCAGGGCAAGTTGGGCCCTAGGTATATTGGTCCGTTCATGGTTTTGGCTCGAGTGGTCCAAGTTGCTTATCGTTTGGATCTTCCAACAAAGCTCAGTCAGATTCACAGTACTTTTCCTGTCTCTCAGCTATGGAAGTGCTTAGTGGATGACTCCACAGTTGTGCCTTTAGAGGATATACAGGTTGATGACAGTCTGAACTACAACGAGAGACCGGTAGCCATTCTCGACAGGAAGAAAAAGGCACTAAGGAATAAGAAGGTAGAGCTTGTGCAAGTGCAGTGGTATCACCGCAAGGGCTCGGAGTGAACTTGGGATCCTGAGGAGGAGATGAGGGAGCACTACCCAGAATTATCTCCAGGCGCATCGGACTTCGCCCCCGAAGTCTGATTCAAGTGGGGGAGAATTGTAACATCTATCACTTGAGGTATTATTTATTTTAAATACTCATTATGTAGGATATGAATTAGATAAGTTGATTATTTAGTAGGACTTTAGAAAAGTGGGCCGTTGTAGTTAGGCTACTCGAAGACGTACGCTAGGCGTAGCTTGCAGTACATGAGGCGTAGTTTAGCATTGGATTCGGAGGGATCATGCGCGTATGTGAAGCGTACACGAGGAGACTCAAAACCCTAATTTTTAGGGTTTAAGCCATATAAATGCAACATTATGTTCCAAGCCCTAGCCTCCATACCAGCCACCTCAATTCAAAAACCCTAGAAACCCTTTCATACTTCATCCTTGTGTGTTTTTGGCCTTGTGAATCTTACTTCGGTGATTTAGAGCTTTGAAGAAGAAGGAAGAAGTCGGAGAAGAAGAAATTAAGTATCTTGAGCTCAAGGTTCCGAGATTATCTCACCATTTGGCACTCATTGGAGGTATATAGCTTCCAACTTGCCTCATGAATGCTTAGATCTATGTTAATGGAGTTTTGGACCTCCTTAGGTCCCAAGAATGTATTTTTATGATTCAACTTTATTTCTACGCTTAGGGTTGCCACCCGTAGTGCCAAATGTGTCCCTATAGTTTTGATCTTTAATGCTCTTTTGTGACCATGCATGAGTTCTAGTCATTTCCATGGAAGTTAGGTGCTATATTACAAGTTTGGGTTCGTTTGGTTGGTTGGAAGCTACCAAGTAATCGAATTTATGAGTAAAGAGATGTTAATGGACTCAGATTTGTAATTGACACTTAATGTCTTAATGGATTAAGCAATTTCGAATAATATGGCTTAACAGGGTAGTGCGCTGGGTGTACAAGCCATTATGTGCAGCATACAAGCCATGCAAGTTGTACGCGTAGTGTACAGAGGAGTACACACAACGTACTCTCAGAATTTTGGGCTTCATGTCTTTTGGGCCTCAGATTGAGCCAAATCTTTGGACTTATCAGCTATTGGGCCTTAATGGGCCATCAAAAGTCAGTTAATGGCTCTAGGACATGTTTGGGCTTAAGTGAAGGCCCATTTGAGGAGTTGGGCCGAATTTAGAAAATTGGGCCATTAGTGGGCCTTTAGTGGGCCATTAGTGGGCTTGAAAAGATAAGATGGAATTGGGCTTTGGATATGGTCCAAATTAAACCAAGGGGTAAAATAGTTATTTTACCCTAAGAAGTATTATGGATTTTGAGTAACTTTTGTTAGGATAATGATAGTCAGGGAGTTGTTGGAGCAGCCATTGGGGATTCCTTGTTGTGAGATTCAACACTCAACTTTGCGAGGTGAGTTACCATCCAGTAGAAGTGAGTCTAAGGAACCAATGTCGGCCCTCTAGTAGGACATTATAGTAGAGGTGATTGTCTTTGTGATAATTGTCTGGTATGCAACTATCTATTATGCTTTATGTGCTAGTATGCTATTATATTATGTGATAGTGGTAGGAGGGTTAGGACAGACCCCGTTACCGGTCTAAAGGACCGAAAGGGTAGGGAAGCACCCTGATATGTTAGGCAGTATGTGATATATGTGTTTATGTACTAGAAGGATATATGGTAGTAGTAGGAGTGAAATAGTCCCCGTTACCGATCGAAACGACCGAAGGGGTAGGCCAGCACCCTGATATGCTTGGCAGTTACCGGTTGAAAGAGACGGAAGGGTAAGCCAACACCCTAATATGCTAGGTAGTTACTAGTTGAAAGAGACCAAAGGGGTAGGCCAACACCCGGATATGCTAGGCAGTATGTGTATTGTATGGTATGTGGTATGATGGGGAACTCACTAAGCTTCGTGCTTACAGTCTACAGTTTTGGTTTCAGGTACTTCTTCTTCAAAGGGAAGGAGCTGGCATGACTGCAGCGCATCACACCACGATTTTACGCACTATGATGTTCTTGGGATACGTACTCTGACATTATTGTCTTATGACATGTTTTTGAGACATATGACTTATGGGTTTTTATGAAGTGAGATAACTCGATGATGTTTTCAATAATGTGTTTTAAGAATTATTTAATTAAAAATGAAATTTTTGGTCTTGGATATTTGGGATGTTACACAACCTTTGCAAGAGAGAGGAAAGGGAAAGTGTGTGGATGCTCTCGGCTTTCATGAGTGAAAAAGGAAGAAACAATCAACTAAGTAACTAGTTACATGCTTCCTTGTATACTAACATTTAGATATAGTTCACCTAACTTCATTAAATGAAAGTATGGATTCATATGACAAGGAAGGGTGTAATAAGAATAGACTTCAATAGGTCTAAAAAGATGTACACAACTTATAAATCATAATATATGAGTTTCTAGTGGTTATTCTCTCTAGAAAATAATATTTCCATAAAATAATAATTTCTCAATTAAATACCAGAGTTGATAAAATTTATTAGTAATCAAATTTTAATAAATAATCAATAGGTTTCTCCTTTCTATACTGACCCCATACGATCGTTTCATACTAAAAAAATATCATTATATAATGATTCTTGGGCATATAAATATTTTAATCTTCCACTTGAAAAAGACTAATCATAGATTGATATAGCCAGTGGTGAACATCTAGCAGCATTTCACTACCCCAAATAACACACGTAGGAAATGTCATTCATCAACATCCAATCCCCAAAAGCTTAAAGCTACAATTGATGCATAGTTATTAGTTATCCCTTTGTTATAAACATCCTAAGAAACACAAGTTGTGCATTGCAATCAATCTCATCTGTTATTGAACTTTGGGTAAAGCACATTAGATTTCTTACTCTTAATACATAAGAGGAAAGATCCCATCTTGACAACATACGCCTCTTGTATAGTTCATAACGCATGATGTTTATTTTTAATTCTCTAGTTTTTCATTTGTAATTCATAGTCAATCATATCTATACCAAAACCTTACAAGCAGTGAAACTGATTGTGTTTAGTATAGTTCTGATTAGCAAATGTGTTGGACTCAAGGGGAACGATAGTGAATTAATAGTAGAATTTTTTATTATAGGTTACGTTAAATAAATGAAAGCAATAAAAGATGGGGGTTTTGATTATGAAAGCTCAATTAAATCAACAACTAAACTAACTATATAAACTGATTGGAAACAAACCACTTCAGGTACTTTGGTTTAGATTGGATTACATCTCAAAATGATGGTTAAATTCATTAATAGTGCAATGGATTTACTAGTTACTTAACGAATTCTAATGTGATTTGTTATCTTGATTGGATTGCCTAGTATTGATATTAATGAACAACTAATAAAATTATCATGTAAATAGTGAACACATAATTAATTTAATATATACTAAATATGAAATATATGATCTAGTGATTTCTCATCAATGGTCATAACAATCAATCGAAGCATGGCATGGATATGTAAGCTCTCTAACATAGTTAAAATCACCAATTAATGTTACCTATCCCTTCGATTTGTTTGATCACTAGTCGTGATAGTTTATAGTCATAAAATAGTTAAGATTCAAGTCAAGGTAGTTAGATTCGTCATCTAAACTGCAGATATTTAACTATACATAACTCAACCATAGCTAATAAAAATCACAACATTAACTTGTTATATGATGCGATTAGTCAAACACGATTAATAACCAAACTATTAAATACAAATTATTGAATTCAACGCATAATATCGAGGTTCATCCACTCCAAACGAAATAAAAAGGTTTTAACACCCAAATTTAGAAAGTGAAACAAAGATACAGACAATTGGAATGCTAATCATGGTTAGAACTACAAACTAAATTACTCATGTAATAAATCAGCTCTCGAATCCTTCAGATCTTTTTTGGATATCAGCGTAATAGCCCTATGGCTGCCTTCTACACCTATAAAATGGTATCTCTAAGTTGTATTATCATATAAAACGAAGTAGGTTGTAAGATATATCATTAGGGTTAATTTTCAGATTTTTTATGCTTTTCAGCGTCACCACGACATGGTAATGTCTTTTCCATATCATGCCCCCTCAAGATTAAACATGATTTTTGATGGACTTTAAAAATGCATGACGCAACATATTAAAGGACCTGACGCGTCTTAAACGTCTTTCTCCAATTTGGTCATTTTTTATTTGTTTCAACTCAGTTTGCTTCCTTTTGCATCCGAACTCTTATTTTAACTACAATTAATCATTTCAAATCATATTAAACATCATATATCTTAAAATAATTTTTTTATTCAAATATATTAAGATAATGACCTAAAATATATAATTAAATAAGGCCATATCAAAATAACCCACACTATTCTTTTGCTTGTCCCCAAGAAAAACTAGATTCATTATGATTTCATTTCAATAATGTACATCAACAATTTTGTTCACCAACATCACATAGAATAATCCAATTTGAATTCACAAATTATGTTTCACCTCAATGCGTATATTTGTGTCTAAATTCAAACAACTTCCTAAGCTCTAAATACTAACAATCCCCATAAACTTTCCCACTTATTTTGTACAACATCCATTTCTGCATCCCTGCGAATACACCCTCAAAGGATTTTCTTAACCTCATGGTATTTTTGTTAAATTCCCAAGCATAACTACGATAAAATAACATGGAAAGAAAATTATAACTTTAACTACTAAGCCCTTGGCTTTCGGCAATTCACATTATTTCTTCACTTCTCATGGCATTCATACTTTTCCATTTTTTTTCTCTTAACTACAAACATAAAAGAAAAAAATTTGTTGGGTATAAGTGTTGCGTCATTGGTCTTATCTGTTTAGTCCATTTTATAACCGAGTTCGGCCTATCCACCCGTTATTTATTATTAGGGTTTTCGTATTTAAGGTGCACGCATGCAGCGTATTTTGGATTTTTGGAAATACATTGTAAAGCCTACACAGCCTCTACAACAGTAATTCTTCATCGAGTTCTTTTGAGGTTGTGACTTTTTAATCATTCGACATATTGTTGATCCATATTTTGTTCTTTATTTATTTTACTTGTTTGAATCTAATCGATCTTAGGATTTTTTAACTCAACAACTAGTATCGGAGCAGAAGACAATGTAATCTATACACATCTCTTCTATTGAAAGAAGCTTTTAGGGTTTCCGCAATTATTGGATCTTGTCTCAGCCGTCATCATCGTTTGTTCAACTGTTGGCGCTGATCTTGATCTTAATATTACCTAATAGTGTTTAGAAATCTGGTTCAAACAAGTTTTGTTCGATAAACAAACATGCATTCACAAGATTCTCATGCTAACTCGATAAATCTCTCAAGCAAAATTGGATCCACAACTAGGATTCCTATCTTATTCCCTAGTGAATATAAAGTGTGAGAGTTGCATTTTGAAGACTACGTCCTTGGACCAAAAGACAATGGCTATCTAATCTAGGATGCCATCACAGTTGGGGCGTTTGTTCATACTAGAACTAGGGGAACAATTAAAACTCAGGCTGACTACAAGAAGCTTCTTCTTGAAGTGAAGGACGTTCCACAAGATGAGAAGGAAAAATTAATTAGCAACGCAAGGAAATGAGGATTATTAGGTTTTCCCTACCACCAGACACCTTCCGTTTGGTTAGTTCATACGATACAACAAAAGGTTCTGGGATAGGCTCAAGGAACTGTACTCTATTGACGCTGATCTGGAGCATTCGACTTAAACTTTACTGCTGTCGGAGTTTGGAGCTTTTGTGTAAAAGCCTGAAGAAAGTTTAGATCAGTCCTTCAATTGCTACAATCAACTTATCAGTAGGATGATGAAACATAATATTGGACGTGAGCTTATTCAGCAAAAGGTCACATTCATGAATGTTCTAATGTATGAATGGTCTAAAGCAGATGAGCAGTTCAAGAACTACACATTGACAAAAGAAGGAAAAATTGTTTCTTGAGTAGGTTCGCTGGCACTTGTAGCTAAGGTTAAGAATGCTGTAGAAAATGATTATTCGGAGTTTAAGCTTTCCGACTGTGAACTGCCTAAAGAAGAGTTCGCAATGATGGTGTCCAACCTAAGGAGGCTCGCGAAGAAAAACTTCAACAAGAATAAGAACCAAAACTGCTAGGGAAGCTACAACTCTGAGAAGGTAAAAGAAGAAAGTTCAAACAATTCATAGAAAGAAGAGGAAAAGAAGGAGAAGAAGCTTGTGGGCGACTCTAGCTATGATTGCAACTACTGTCATGGCAAAAACCACTTAGAAAAGGAGTGCATGCTATGAAGATTGAATGAGAAGAAGGAAGGAGAAGACGATGAGACATACCATCTCTGAAAGCTCGAGGAGATAAAGAAGAAAATGAATGATGATAAATTTATGCCTACTTTGATTGTGCAAGAAAACGATGTTGAAGATGAGTTTGGCAAGGTTGAAGTCTGGTTAATTGATTCTGAAGATGAGGAGGTTCACAGGCCTACTCATGGAAGAAGTTTTGTAGCAAAGGAAGGAGATTTGTAGTTTGGAGGAAGATGCTTGATGGTGACAAATGATGTGTCAGGACCGAGAGAATATGCTATCGATGGTGATCGTGCATCTGAAAGTTGCTTCGCTACAAGGTAAACTCTATTATCGAAACTCTAAATATACCCTTGTCTCATTACGAAACTAAATTAAATCATTTAAGATACACTTTTTCAAGTTTTAGTGACAGTTTAAAAAGAACTCATTTAACAAACTTTAACTTAACCGATCAAATCAGCATGATTTCGTCAAAGAGTGAGGAGAGACGCATGTGGATAGTGAAGATAGATTCTAATTTGTCTAAATCTAGAGATGAGTTGATTTATTTCTAGAGGGATAATTTTAGTCTTTTAAAACAGCATAATATTTTTTGTTTGATTACAAAAAGACTTTATTTCAATATTACCCAGTTGCATTTATATTGTGAGCTTGGAAAGAAAATTCACAAAATGATTCTGCCATTTCTTAAGCTGAAAGAGGATGAGATAGATGTTGAATGTTATACATGCGAATCCATCGTCTCATTAGATGAATCCTCAGATGCTTACAGGGTACGACTGGAGAAAATTGAATATTTCAAAATGTCCAAAGATCACAAAAACATGCTCAAACAACTTTTAGATGAAAAAGACAGAACAATTTAAAGCCGAAACTGTACACAAGTTTGATAAACTAAGCACCAAGTTAAATTTAGAAAATAAACTTAATGTTGAAAATGTTTCTGAATTCGACGATGAAAGTGAAATGAGTGAAATCTGTTGGAGGATGAAGTTGATTGCTCTGATTTTATTAAAAATGAACCTATTTCTGCGAAAGTTCTAATTTCTGAAGATTCGGTTGAATTCTCACATGTTTCTAAAAACAAACCTAAAGTTTTATAAGCAAAAGCAAGTGTTTTTCCTAAAGTCCAAATTGTTCCAAACCAGGTTTGTGCAACTAAAGGAATGGAAAAAAAAAACAAATAGTTGAATTAACGTCCATAGTCGATGGTGACAACAAAGATGGACATGATGAGTATTTCTAGTCTGCTCCAATCGAATATGCAGACAAAACCAATGGTCTATCTGAAATGACCTCATGGAGAACAAAGAGCAAATATGTAGCACAACCCCTAAACAAAGTCAATTCGAGCTACGAAAAGTGAAATCCAAGTGGAACTAAGAATGTTCCAAGTGATTCATCGTCAGTTCGGAATGAAACCCCTATCAGAAAGCCAAAACCTAGGCCAATATTCACAAATCCTTAGAACAATTTGCAACTCAAAACGCCAAAGGAATGCTAGATACAACAAGAATCTTAAGGATAGAAAGCAGTTATGGCAGTCTAGAAATCCAAATTTCGTTCCTAAAGAAAAAGTCAATCCAAATGCAAAAATCTCATCATCTGTGAAACCTAAGGTCTTTAAACAATATAATGCCCCTAAGGTCTCGCATTAAAAAGTTACATAATAATCATCCTTTCAAAATCATGTGAAACCTATGCATAAAACCAACTCTCACTTTGTTTCTAACAAGCATTTTTCACATTCAGTCAAAGCTTCACAAGACATCAAAGGAAAAGGAAAGATGTTTTCGGACTCTAAAGTTCCTCTAGAAGAATCCAAAACTAATGTTAAGCGAGTTGAGAAAAAGTCTTTAAACAACAAATCCATAATAAACGAAAGAAACCATCAACCAAGGATGTGAATTTAAAAGATAATAGGATTACTGTTTTTAAAATCACTAAGAACGATTAAACAATGATAATAAAACGAACATATTTGGTTGATCCTTCTATTTATTTTACTGTGAAGAACTCACAAGGTCCCAAAAAACTTCGGGTTCCTAAATATGCATAACTTTTGCAGGTAATGCGTGACAAGCAATTTGACTCAGAACGGTACATCGACAGTGGCTGCTCGCGTCGCATTACTGGTAGGAAGGAAGAATTCTGAGAATACAAAGAATTGAAAGACGGAGGATGTGACAACCCGAAATTTCTATTCTGAACAAACCATATCAAGCCAATAGATGTAGAACAGTTACAGTGAAAACTCAGATTTCGAGTATAAGTTTGGCAGTTTTCAGGATATTACACTTAAGGAGATATTAGGAGAGTGGATGCACTAGGGTTTTGTGCAGCACTGTTATTCCAATACTCTAGGACATTAGAGTTCGTTCCAGGAATAAAAATATTTTTTGCCAAAAATATCTCAGGACTATAAATAGAATTCTGAACCAAATTGGTTCATTTGATGAATTCCATTTAAAGAAAAGTCAAAATTCTCTCTCACGGATCTTCGGGTTTTTATCCCAAATTGTGAGTACTTCGATCTAGTTATGTTATATAGCTTAGATTGTTTTTAGAAACACCAATTACATATCAAATCTGTGAGACTCGGGAGTTTACCGCCCAAGAACGTTCTTGGGGAGTAAACTCCAATATGTGGCTTAAATGCTACTTACTCCTTTCCCTGTGATTTGTAACTACCTTAGACTTGTATGCTAGTGTGTATATGACTAGAAAACTTCAAAATTGGATTAAGACCCCAAGATTTGGGAGTTTACCGCCCAAGAACACTTGGGGAGTAAACTCCATTTTAAGGTCCTAAAGGGTTCCAATGACCCTCAAAGCTTTAGAACTCGAACTAGAAGCCTTCATTTCATATTTAGAACACAAAAATCAATTAGAAACAATGATGAAAGTGAGTTCATGGCCAAGGAGCTTATTGGGCCGTGAACTCCATGTTTAGGTGCCAAAATGCTTTGAAACACTTCCTAAGGCTTAGGCTTAAATTAGGACAAGTACTCTAAAGTGTTTATAGCCTAGAAAACATAAGGAATCACATGTATTAAGGAGTTTACGGCCAAGACAAGTTCTTGGGCCGTAAACACCTATAAAGGGTTCAAATGACACCCTAACTCCTTCCATATGCCTAGAACCCAAGATCGATCATTACCTTGAAATGTTTGAGACTTGAAAACACCATAACCACCCTCCCAAGGGTGTTTATGGCCGTAAACTCCAACGGAATATGGCCCCAGGGCCGTAAACTCCTTAAAGGAGTTAATAGGAAGCCCAAACACTTGATTTAGCCTTGAAACAATTCACCACTAGAGTTGTAATAATTCTAAGCTTCATTTAGAGAATGCCTAAACAATAGAGGCAATAAGTGTCGAAAACTAATTTTCGACAAAAGATTATTTATAATGAATAATCTTAACCAAGTTGTACTATATGTTACAAGGTCTCCGTACATATAAAGACTGCCAAAATCCAAGTTATAACGAAGAAGTTATGACCTGTCAAAGTTTCGCGACGGAACCGACACTATACCGGGAAGCGTAAATAGTGAATTTACGATAGAGCGAGATTTAGCCTTATCGATCTACACAAAAGTCGTGGAATACGTTAAACCGGGAGCGTCCATAAAAAGAACACCCAAATCTGACTTGGTATGAGGAAGATATATTTTTCAAAGTTTCGGATTGGCAGTGTACATCCCGAAATTTGAATATTAGATCGAACGGTTTTTAGCCGACACGACCAAAATGAGAATCGAAGATCTCATTAAGAATAGCGTAACGAAAAAAAAGATGAGCGAAAACAGACGTCGGATGAAGAAGTTATGAATTTTTGACGGTCCAATCATGTCCCGGCCTGTTAATAATATAACTTTTAAAATAAAGTCAAAATTAGCCGACGGAGTCTAAACGAAAGTTGTAGAGTACGTTCCCACCTTTGCGTGGATATAAAGAACGTCTAAATAGGGGCCCATACGTGAATGTTACGAATTTATAAAGTTTATGATCGAATTTGCGAAGGCTGATAAGAACTTGATGACGTGGCGCGTTGTGGGCTGTCCATTGCTGATCAGTGAACGCTTCGGATTCGGACACGCCTCGCTTTGCTACGCCCAGCGCCCGAGGTCAAGGACGCACAGCGTACCTTCCGCCTTATCTCTTCCAATGAATGTGAGACAACTGGATCCAGATGGCGCCCTTATCCGAGGAACGCGCAGCGTAGCCAAGGAATACGCCTAGCGTAATCCGAGGCCTTGCTGGGTATAAAAGGGGGGCGAGGGTCTCCAACTTTTTCACACATTTTCTCACTCTCTCTCTAGGAACTTTCTCTCTCTAGCCACTTTTGAGTCCCCTAAAGTCTATGTGAACCCCTAGCACCCGAGGGAAGCCCCAAGGCTCCCGAAGTCCCCAAAAAAAGGGTCTTTCGGTTTCGGAAACGCTGCTCCGAGCAATGCCCGATTTTCTTTAAAATCTGCTGTAAGTGAGCTACGCTTACGCAATTTTTAATATAGCTTTCAAATAATTATAGTAATGTTATTAGGTCCTTAAAATAATGATTTGGGCTATTATTATGAGTTATATAAGGATCATTTAACGCTTATATAATAGTAATAATAGTCAGACTATTAATTTGTCGCGGTTATCGTTAGACTAAACCATAGTGGTATTGATACTAGGTTTTATCGAAGGAAAATTGTTTTGAGAGTATCAAAGCGCTGTCCGAGTGCTGAATCACCACCTTTCAGGTGAGTGCATAGTTATTTTCATCTTACACATAGATATGAAGTATTTTATATAAATTATGTGCTATGTGTGCATAGTATCTGAGTACTTGCTGTATATGCTAGATGAACGATTGTATACATGTTTTAAAAAATTTAAACTGTATATGTATTTTATATCTACGATAATGTTGGGGTAAAATATTGGTAGATGTAATAAATGTAATATGAGTTGGATGATGAGTTGTGAGGTGTTATAGACCACGAGGTGAGGGTGAGAGGTGGACGATGTGAGAAGCCTTTTCCCAAACGATGGCACCGTCATTCAGCAGAGTATGGATGACAACCACAGACTATTCTAGACAGTCTAGTGGAAGACTAGTAGGCTCGCAACCTGTAGGTGTTGTGAACGATGTGTTCACCCGGTGTACTCTAAACCTAGGTGATCATGCAGACTTGATGCCTAGACCCTGGTGATCATGTAGACTTGATGCCTAAACCTTGGTGATCATGCAGACTTGATGCCTAAACCCTGGCGACTATGCAGCCTTAGTGCCTAAGCCCGGCGACTATGTAGACTTAGTGCCCATTGTGTAAACCGTGACAACGATGGACTTCGTGCCGATTCCTTAGGATGATCCTTTGGAATAAATGAACGAGGAATAGCTACTTCTTAGGGTAGATCCCTAAGAATAAAGAAGATAATAGGGATGGGTAATTGGGTTGATTGTTTAATTGTTTGACGATTAAACATAATAATTATATTATTGTGGGTTGAAAAGCCTATGTACTCACCAGGTTTCCCAACCCGACCCACTCAGTTTATTTAAGTCACTAGTGTTGATATGAAGTCATATTACACTAAGAGATTAAAGAGATGTAGATCATTAGTGTAAATGAATGTAAGTTATGTTTGTGCTTATGTTTTTTTATTGACGATGACATTCCAAATGTTTTAATATGAATAAAAAATACATTTCCTTGTAAATGCCTTGATAACGTATTTATCATGTTTTACTGAGAACAAATTCCGCAACATTTTTATTAAAAGAATTACTCTGATTTTTATAAAGCATAAACAAAATTGGTCTTTTCTGGCCGTGAAAATGGGGATGTCACAGTTGGTATCAGAGCATTAGTTTAAGCGAACTATGAATATGGATTTATTTCTAGACTTAAACTTAGAATGCTATGCAATGATTGTGAGATGTGTGTCTAATAGATTTAGGTAAGACACCTAAATAGACTCAAGCACTAGCTTATTTTAGGAATGATGTCTAAATTGCTTTTACATGCTAAATGATTTGTTATGATTTATGCTATATTTTGATCGGATCTATGGTCTGTTGCCGACCGGATCTGGAAACCATATGTGTTCAGGATTCTAAACGTACGAATACGATATTAGAACTTGTATGTAAACGTTTCGGAGTGATAAAGATGGTTTAAATGTACATCCTAAATAAAGATCTAGATTCACCTTATTCGGTGTATAGATCAAGATGGCAACGACCCGTAGCGGAAATGTGAATGCAAATGGAAACGAATATTAGACCCTAGTGATTCAGCAAATACCGGTTGTGGTGGCCGCTGCTGAGCTAATAACGATGGCTGGAGTGCAAGCGATGATCCAGGTGATGTTGGATCGCCAAATGAAGGAAACCAGACATTTGATCTAGCAAAATCGAGAGGAAGCAACCATATAGATCGAACAGCCCAAGTTGAACGAAGGGCAGACTGAGAAGGGAAACTACAGTGGGACTGTTGGTCATTCCAACCCACCGATAGTTAGACAAAACCACCAGGATGGAGGAAATGATGGACGTGGGTGCAAATACAAGGATTTCATGTCGTCCAAACCACCGAGTCTATCTGGAAGCCCGACGCCGGTGGGAGTCATGAATTGGATCTCTGAGATGGAGACAATGTTTGAGAGTTGCGAGTGTAGCGACAGGCAAAAGACCGCTCTCGCAGTTCCTTTGTTGAAATTTGGAGTACTAAGCTGGTGGAAGCTACTAGCCGATTCGATGCCCAAAGGAGAAGTGAGCAAGATGTCATGGGAAGATTTTCAGGTGCAGTTAAAGATGTAGTACTGCTCTGAGCAGGATCTTCTGGAGATCAACAACAAGTTCCAAAATCTAAAGAAGCGAAGGATGAGTGTCATCGAGTATGCTGCAAGTTTTACGGAGAAAATGAAGCTTGTTCCTTACCTAGTTCCGACTGAGCTCTCCAAGGTCAACAAGTTTTCCCATGGATTACTAGCAGACTTTGGACCAATGGTCAAGCAAGCAACCACTTTGAAAGGAGCCATGTGGGCAGCCAGGAATGTTGAGACCCAGATTAGGGAAAAGGATCTGGAGAGAGCTGAAGTTGGCGAGAAAAGGAAGCATGAAAGATCTTCAAAGTCCAACAAAGAAAGGAAATTCTCAAAGACTGAAGAAGGAGGAGGAGGTGAAGCCAAGTGGTGCGAAAAGTGTAAAAAGAAGCACTTCGAGAAATGTGGCGAGGAGGTGACTTGCTACAAATGTGGAAAGACAATGCATTACGCCAGCAAGTGTCCATCCAACTAGAAGGTGTGCTATAGATGTAACAAAGAAGGGCATATTTCTAGGGACTGCCCTTAGAAAGATAAAGCAGCAAGACCAGAAATGCCACCAAGGCCAAGGGCATTTCACATGATCCTCGACGAAGCAGAAAACAACGCAAGGAATCAAGGATGAGGACTTCATATCCGAAGATCAAGTTATGTAGTAGCTATAGTATCGTATGATGTAGCCTATTAGAGGCATAGTCTAGGGTGAACTTGAACACCTATGTAATAGTTTCGAGAAATAATAAAACCCTCGTTTTGTTATCTGATGTGTTAAACTGTTATGTGATTTTCCTGTATGGTGACTTGGAAAACTGCGAGACAATACTTGGGACGAGTATGAGTGTGTGTGAAAGGTAGTAGATGCATAAGACTCACGCTTGGATCACGGAAAGTCACAAGGTTACCAAGAAGCTAGTAATTGATACCGTTTTATTTAAGTATGTCGTTACCATCGTTTCGGTAATGACTAAAAAGATTGTTGATATTCCGACCCGAGTGGTCGTATCAAATTGAGTCCGCCTACGATGAGTATGATACGTGGTTCAGAGAACCAAGTTCGATGTAAGATTTGACTTAAACCAGAAGATTGAAATGAAAGCTAACCAAGGCGATCAGTAGAAGTATCGCGATGATTGTTAAAGAAGTTGGTAGCTATAAATTCTACATATTGAAATGTGATTATCTCATATTAGAACATAAAGGAAGGTATAGTCTGTTCTGGAATTTGACTCTAAGCGACATGAGTTTGAGCGTTGCAACATACGATGAGAGGTCATTAGAATATGACACATCGGTCCATGATAGTAATAAAAGAACTTATCTTATGTTCGTATCCAGTGAGGATCGAGATTGTGACTTGAAGGTCATAATTTGGAGTCTAACGTGAGTCGGGGAGCAAGTGCAAGATCGAGCATCGCCTGCAGTCAGGAAGTCTTAGAGTTAGATACTCGTTCGAAGAAACATCAAAGTTACGATTATTACTTAGGATGAAGAGATAACGTATGGAGTCATCATGTGAGCCCTGTTTCGTTGATGATTCTGGGACGTAATCATCTTAAGGGGAGATAATTATAACGCCTGTAGATTCGGGTTAGTCAAATTAGTGGCAATAAGTGTCGAAACGACTTTTTGACAAAATATTATTTAGAATAAATAATCTTAACCAAGTTGTAGTATATGTTACAAGGTTTTCGTACATATAAAGACCTCCAAAATCCGAGTTATAACGAAGAAGTAA
Source organism: Lactuca serriola (assembly GCF_051521515.1). Taxonomy (NCBI): domain Eukaryota; kingdom Viridiplantae; phylum Streptophyta; class Magnoliopsida; order Asterales; family Asteraceae; genus Lactuca; species Lactuca serriola. Next base: position 251,506,751 of record NC_136410.1, on the reverse strand, counting down.
TGACCCGTCGAAGTTTCACGACGGAACCGACACGATTCCGGGAAGCGTAAATAGTGAATTTATGATAGAGCGAGATTTAGCCTTAGCGATGTAAATGAAACTCATGGAATACGTTAAACTGAGATCGTCCATAAAAAGAACGCCCAAATCTGACTTCGTATGTGGAAGTTATGACTTTTCGAAGCTTCAGATTAGTAGTGTACAACCCGAAATGCGAATATTAGATCGAATGGTTTTCAACCGAAACAACCTAAACGAGAATCGAAGATCTCTTTAAGAATAGCATAACAAGAAAAAGATGGGCGAAAACGGACGTCGGTTGAAGTGTTATGAATTTTTAACAGACCAATGCTGTCGTGTCTTGTTAATAAGATAACTTTTAAAATAAATTCAAAATTAGCCGACAGAGTCTAAATGAAAGTTGTAGAGAACGTTCCCACCTTCGCGTAGATATAAAGAACGTCAAAAACAGAGCCCGTACGCGAAAGTTACGAATTTTTAAAATTTATGATCGAATTTGCGAAGGCTGATAAGAACTTGATGACATGACGTGTTATGGGCCGTCCATCACTGATCAGTAAACGCTTCGGATTCGGACACGCCTCGCTTCTCTACGCCCAACATCCGAGGTCAAGTACGCACAGCGTACCTTCGGCCTTATCTCTTCTGATGAATGCGAGACAGCTGGATCCAGATGGTGCCCTTATCCGAGGAATGCCCAGCGTAGCCAAGGACTACGCCCAGCGTAATCCGAGGCCTCGTTGGGTATAAAAGGGGGGCGAGGGTCTCCAACTTTTTCACACATTTTCTCACTCTCTCTCTCTAAGAACTTTCTTTCTCTAGCCACTTTTGAGTCCCCTAAAGTCTAGGTGAACTCCTAGCACCCGAGGGAAGCCCAGAGGATCCCGAAATCCCAAAAAAAAGGGTCTTTCGGTTTCGGAAACGCTGCTCCGAGCAAAGCCCTGTTTTCTTTAAAATCCGCTGTAAGTGAGCTACGCTTACGTAATTTTTAATATAGCTTTCAAATACTTATAGTAATGTTATTAGGTCCTTAAAATAATTATTTTGGCTATTATTATGAGTTATATAAGTATCGTTTAATGCTTATATAATAGTAATAATAGTCAGACTATTAATTTGTCGCGATTATCATTAGACTAAACCCTAGTGGTATTGATACTAGGTTTTATCGAAGGAAAATTGTTTTGAGAGTATCGGAGCGTTGTGCGAGTGTTGAATCACCACCTTTCAGGTAATTGCATAGTTACTTTCATCTTACACATAGATATGAAGTATTTTATATAAATTCCGTGCTATGTGTGCATAGTATCTGAGTACTTGCTGTATATGCTAGATGAACGATTGTATACATGTTTTAAATTATTTAAACTGTATATGTATTTTATATCTACGATAATGTTGGGGTAAAACATGCGTAGATGTAATAGATGGAATACGAGTTGGATGATGAGTTGAGAGGTGTTATAGACCAAGAGGTGAGGGTGAGAGGTGGACAATGTGAGAAGCCTTTTCCCAAACGATGGCACCGTCATTCAGCAGAGTATTGATGACAAGCACGGACTATTCTAGACAGTCCAGTGGAACACTAGCAGGCTCACAACATGTAGGTGTTTTGAACGATGTGTTCACCCAATGTACTCTAAACCTAGGTGATCATGCAGACTTGATGCCTAAACCTTGGTGATCATGCAGACTTGACGCCTAAACCTTGGTGATCATGCAGACTTGATACCTAAACCTTGATGATCATGCAGACTTGATGCCTAAACCCTGGCGACTATGCAGACTTAGTGCCTAAGCCTTGGCGACTATGTAGACTTAGTGCCCGTTGTGTAAACCGTTACAATGATGGACTTCGTGCCGATTCCTTAGGATGATCCTTAGGAATAAATAAACGAGGAATAGCTGCTTCATAGGGTAGATCTTTAAGAATAAAGAAGATAATGGTGATGGGTAATTACGTTGATTGTTTAATTGTTTGATGATTAAACATAATAATTATATTATTGTGGGTTGAAAACCCTATGTACTCACTAGGTTTCCCAACCTGACCCACTCAGTTTATTTATATCACAGGTGCTGATATGAAGTCATATTACACTGAGAGATTAAAGAGATGTAGATCACTAGTGTAAATGAATGTAAGTTCTGTTTCTGCTTATGTTTCTGTATTGACGATGACATCCCAAATGTTTTAAAATGAATAAAAAATACATTTCCTTGGAAATGCCTTGATAACGTATTTATCATGTTTTACTGGGAACAAATTCCGCAACATTTTTATTAAAAGAATTACTCTGATTTTTATAAAGCATAAACAAAATCTGTCTTTTCTGGCCGTGAAAATGGGGATGTCACAGTTGGTATCAGAGCTTTAGTTTAAGCGAACTAGGAATATGCATTTATTTCTAGACTTAAACTTATAATGCTATGCAATGATTGTGAGATGTGTGTCTAATAGATTTATTTAATACACCTGAATAGATCTAGACTTAAACTTAGAATGCTATGCAATGATTGTGAGATGTGTGTCTAACAGATTTATTTAATACACTTGAATAAACAAGCACTAGCTTATTTTAGGAATGATGTGTAAATTGCTTTTACGTGCTAAATGATTTGTTATGCTTTATGCTATAGTTTGATCGGATCTATGCTCTGTTGCCGACCGTATCTGGAAGCCTTATTTGTTTAGGATTCTAAATGTACGAATACGATATTAGAACTAGCATGTAAACGTTTCAGAGTGATAAGGATGGTTTAAACGTACATCCTAAATAAAGATCTAGATTCACCTTATTCGGTGCATAGATCAAGATGGCAAGGACCCGTAGCGGAAACGTGAATGCAAATGGAAACCAAGATCAGCCCCTAGTGATTCAGCAAATACCAGTTGTGGTGGCCGCTGCTGAGGTAATAACGATGGCCGGAGTGCAAGAGATGATCCAGTCGATGTTGGATCGCCAAATGAAGGAAACCAGACGTTTGATCTAGCAAAATCGAGAGGAAGCGAGCATATAGATCGAACAGCCTAAGTTGAACGAAGGGCAGACTGAGGAGGGAAACTACAGTGGGACTGTTGGTCAAGCCAACCCACCGATAGTTAGGAAAAACCACCAAGATGGAGGAAATGATGGGCGTGGATGCAAATACAAGGATTTTATGGCGTCCAAACCACTGAGTCTATCTGGAAGCCCAACGCCGGTGGAAGTCATGAACTTGATCTCTGAGATGGAGACGATGTTTGAGAGTTGCGAGTGTAGCAATATGAAAAAGACCACTCTTGCGGTTCCTCTATTGAAATCTAGAGTACGAAGCTGGTGGAAGCTACTAGCCGATTTGATGCCCAAAGGAGACGCGAGCAAGATGTCATGGGAAGATTTTCTGGTGCAGTTACAGATGCAGTACTGCTCTGAGCAGGATCTTTTGGAGATCAACAACGAGTTCCAAAATCTAAAGAAGGGAAGGATGAGTGTCATCGAGTATGCTGCAAGTTTTATGGAGAAAATGAAGCCTGTTCCTTACCTAGTTCCAACTGAGCTCTCCATGGTCAACAAGTTTGACCATGGATTACCAGCAGACTTTAGACTAATGGTCAAGCAAGCAACCACTTTGAAAGGAGCCATCTGCGCATCCAAGAATGTTGAGACCCAGATTAGGGAAAAGGATCTAGAGAGAGCTGAAGTTGGCGAGAAAAGGAAGCATGAAGGATCTTCAAAGTCCAACAAAGATCTCTGGAATCCCCTCTTTATTTGGTTTGATGTTGCATGGACCATTTCTTGGGTTAAAATCCCAAAGGTGGAGACTTTATGAGTATAATGTGCTCCATGGACCTAGATCTGTCCCATTTCAATGGTATTCGTGTTATAGATCCATAAAGTTTCCATCTTGGTCGTTGGTATGAGGTCATTCTTGAGTTATGAGCTTTCTAGAGTTAGGAAATGGAATATTATGGGTGATAGTGACTTGTCCAGCCATGCAAAGGCTTAAAGTCACAATCTTTATGGATTAAGAGGTTTAGAAATGGTCAGATCTAGAAGTTAGACATGGGTCTTAACTGTTTAAGACCCCAAAAGCTTAGAGTCTATAACTGGGAATTACGCGGGGCATAATCCCAGTATGCGCGGCGTAAGCGGTCGTGCACCCCGTTTCTGTGAAGACACCGGGTACGCCCAACGTACATGTTTGGTACGCGCAGCCTAACCCGGAGAGTTGACTTTTGTTGACTTTTAGGGTTTGGTAAATTTTAGGGTCTTGGAGCCATGAGAGGGGTAAAATGGTGTTTCACCCTTGTGAGAGTACTAAGAGAAGGAATAGTCTAGCCTTGAGAGATGTATTGATTTAGAGTGTTTATTTCATATGATTAGGTGGAGGCTAGACCAGGTTTTTACAGAGTTCGAGATTACCGAGTTACCCGAGGTGAGTCTTCTCACTATACTTTACCTAGAGTGGTAATTTGAGTTATGTGATAGAATATTTGTATGTTTTTTCATGATGAGATTTCTATGTGTTTTATGCTATGTATGTTACAGAGTTTACAGAGTTTGGACCATAAGGTCCACAGAGTTAGGGCCAGAGGGCCCACTAGAGTTATGGGACCGGAAGGTCCCACTGAGATACATTGACTAGAGGTTCAAATAGAGTTATAACCTCGAGTGGCTAATATGTGTTGCGAGTGGTATTTTGGGGAACTCACTAAGCATTTATGCTTACATTGTTATGTTATGTGTTTCAGGTACCAGTGACGATCGCGGGAAGGGGTCGGCTTGATTAGTACACACTTGAGGAGTTTTTACGTACTATGATCTTGGGATGTGATGTTATGAATTAATTATGTGATACATTGATGTTTTATAACAATTATAAATGAAAATTTGTTTTTTCTAAATGTGAAAAATTATTTGAAAATTTAGGTGTTACAGAAATGGTAGAGATTCAACCCCTAGACTTTGAAAAAAATATAACATTGTACTCTCAATCCATCAGAGTTGTCCCCTAATCTCATGTACCTCACCACTTATCTCGGTCCTCAACCATAAGGCTCTCCTCTCAACTTTGTCATCTGTCTTGATAATTATCTCAATTCAATCTTGGCCTTGGGTCCCTAGTAATCAAGATGTGGCCTATGTCGTGTTTGTGTGGCGGGCTCGACGCCTAGTATTGGTTCATCAATAGGTGCATGTACTAGCTGGACCAGATCATAATTAGGAATCCTATATATCTCAGTCGGTCCTTGCTCTACCATTTTCATCTTCACCAATGCTCATGCATCCAGCTATTTTATTGCCAACTTCATGTCCTCAATAAATTTGGCTATTATGTGTGGATCCGGTGGATCTACGTGATAAAAACACTACTAGTGAATAAGGAAGGTTGTGGCGAACCTTAGGAGTCATAAGGCACCACAAAAATAAACAAATATGTACTCGGAACCTTGTCCCCCTCAGCTTTATGAAAAATAGTACTTGATATGAATTTGTGAAGTAAGTGCTGATAGGTGATCTAAAGCTTCGATCCTAGGCATGCTTGGCCACATAAGGACCAATGGCATGCGCCAAAACATATGGTTCAACATCTTGTATACTAATGTGTATAGACTAAAAATAATTAGGTGGTTGAGACGTGGAGAGATTAACCTAACCATTGGGAATAGGTAGATATTATCTATTGATAGGATTGGTTTTTGAGCTTACTTTTATATCTGGTATGTCTATGGTTTTATTGAATGCAACTCTGTTGATATGGAAAGAACCATTATATCTTTAAAAGCATTATATGATGATAGTTTTGAATTTTTTTTGATAATGGATCAATTTAATTTCATAAAAGTGAAATGATTTACTTTAAAGCTATTCTAGGTAAAGTTTTTGTGAAACCCCTATTTGCTTAAAGAAACAACAACCTTTCAATCCTCAATGTTGACTCAATTTCATCTGAAGTTTGTTTGGATAAAATATATTTATGGCATTGTTGTCTTTGCCTCATTAATCAAAATGCACTGTTCTACTCCAACTGGATAAGATTCTAGAATCATTTGACCAAACATCTTATGATGAATGTGAATATTGCTTACTAGGGAAGATTACAAAATTGCCATTGATGTGTGTAGGTCGTTCAGATTAGCTAAAAGGCACATAGAAATATACTTTGTTACATTTATAATGACTTTACTAGACATGGTTATGTTTATCTAATAAAATAACTTTGAAACCTTTGAGGTGTTCAGAATATTCCATAACAAAAGTAGAAAATCAACTTTCGAAAAGTCTTAAGATCTTAGATCTGATAGGGTAGTGAGTTTCTTAATGATATATTTTTCAAACATCTTAGAACTCAGGGGGTAAATCTTAATGGGTTTTGTTAAACAAAAACGATCATAAATTTATAAAACAATTTTAGTTGCAAACATAAATAACTAGTTTATTTTAAGATCATTTTAACAAGGCCACCATGAGGATCCAAATTAATGAACTAGAAATATAATAACAACCATTGGATGTTTAAGAGCTAACCATTAAAACCTTTGATTCCACTTGGAACTGGGGATTTCACGAAGATAGCAAAAATTGAAGATCATAACCTTGGCGATTCTAGTGATTAATTATTCCAAAGAATAAGAGAGAATCAAATAAAAAAAAAATTGGAAATCTTGTGATAGCAAAATTTATTTGATATGAACGCAATATGATCTTAGGAAAATATTCTCTTTATCAAAATAAAGAGAGACTAAGAAGTGATTGTATGGTTTCCCGTTGAATTACAATAGTCAACTTGTTAGGAAATTACGAATGGCTTCTTTTTATAAGTCTAAATGGGTAGGATTGTTTACAATCATATTTACAACTCAAAATAAGTGCAGTGATGTAAATGTAAATACCTGATTGATCATTGTAATCAAATTCAAGTAATCATTGGGTTTTGATTGATATTTAGGTGATAATGTATAAAATAATGTTTAGTTGGTAATCTCATAATAAGAAAAAGAAAATCGAACCTATTTGGGTAGAAATGATCTTGAATCAACCAATTTTATTAATGTTTCTCATCATGAAAATTATGAGATTTTGAACACTAGGAAGTTTCGTCAAGTCATGAGTAAAAAAGTAAAACAATAAATTGTTCACCGTCAATTCCTTAAAATATATTGTTTAGTGGGTCTCACTCTCATCATGGTGATAATGATGATAATATCATAAACAAAGATTTTTGTCACACCTCAATTCTAGTTGGTATTGACTAAAATTATGTCTTGGGATCTGCGTACTTGTATGTGCATAGTGTAAGAAATATGTGATAAGATGATGGAAAAACGAGTTTCTCACAATCTCTCGGTGACAATAAAATTGATAAAAAGACGATTTTTATAAAATCATAATTCCAAGTTTGTAGAGACTCAAGGGTGAATCAAAAATCATGTTTCGTTTAGAAAGGAACCCTATGTTTAGGTTTCTGTATAACCAAGACATCATCGTAGTACCTCTTTATGAAATTGGGACCAGACAGACCTCTCTAAACTACAAAAAGGAGTAGAGGAAGGTAGCTCAGTGAGTTGTGGTAATATAGCCTACTAGGAAGAAATCCTTAGAATAATATATATTTCATTAAGGCTTCATAACCAAATAATCAAATGTGGCTTAGGACAATAAGTTGCATCATGCTTATAGGGACACATAACTAGTCAAATTAGAAAAGAAAAATACCTAATCCCCAAGAATTGCGAATTGGAATGCAATATCAGCAAGTGTTCACAAAAAGTTTGATTAAAAAAATCCAAAATATTTTTATATTTTTGAATGTTTTATAAAAGAGAGAATATTTTTGGATTATTGAATTTTTTAAATAAAAAAATATTTATGTATTTTTGAAAATTTTATTAAAGAAAATAAACTACGACTCACTGTAATCGATCGCAACCAGTCAGATTTGAATAATAAATGATATGACAAAACATTTACCTATTACGACTTGATTCGATCGATCATAGTCCGTTGTAATTGAAAAGTATCCATTCACAATATAATACGGTTGCGATCCACTATGACTGATCACAGTCAGTTGCAATTGAACAACTTTTTGCATCCCTCTTTGTTTAAAAGATACTTCAAGCTATGCTTTGGTGACAATATCTCCTAACTTATTTGCAGATCTAACAAAATGCACTTTAACATGGTCTTCGATAAAATGATATCTTAATGCAATGTGCTTAGTTTTGGGATGTTAAATAAGATTATGATAAATACAAACTACACTCTCAGAATCAAAAATACAAAGGAATCTTTTTCATATTTAGAACATAATCCCTTAACCAACTTTGAATCCAAACAATGTGCTTTGTTTTGGAATGTTGTACAAGATTATGAAAAATGTGAAATGCACTCTCAGAATCACAATATAAAGGAATTGTTTTCATATTGAGAACATAATCCCTTAATTGAATTTGAATAAAAATTATTTTAGATTTAAAAGATGTTGTTGTAATGTATTCAACTTCAGCAGTGGATAGGGAAACACATGTATGTTTCTTTCATTGCAAACTTACTAATTTCCCATCTAAGAATTGACAGCTCCTAGTCGTACTTTTCCTATTAAGACTACTTCCTCCAACATCAGCATCTGAATAAGCCTAAAAAATGAACCCAATGTTAGTTGGATACCATAAACCCAAAGATGTTCTTCGTAGATATTTGAAAATGTTCATCACTACTATCATGTGTGACTCCCTTTTATTTGCATGATACCTCCTACTCGATGTTAAGTAAATTAGAGAACCAATCATTTATCTATACGAAGTAATATTAGCAACGGTCTTATCAAGATACAGAGTAGGTTTCGTTCTAAACGTCCTCGGAGTGTTAATTATGGAATCACCAGTCATACCAAACTTTGTAAGAAATGCCTTTGTAAACGCTTCCTGATTTGATGAAAATCCCCTCATTTCTCTATCCAATATTCAATCCAAGTAATAAATTAACTGGACCCACTATTCTCATCTCAAACTTAGTCTCCATCAATTTTCGGAATTCAAAAATAAACCAAGGATTTGTTGCTCCGAAATTGATATCATCAACATAAATGTGGACAATCGTCAAATGTTCTGCTTCCTTCTTGTGAAAGAAAGTGGGGTCAACGGAAACTTATTTAAACATAGATTGTTTAAGAAATCAAGTTAGATTTTCATATTATGCACGAGGAACCTGTTTCAATCCATACACTTCTTTGTCAAGTATATAAAAATGAGTAGGACATTTTTCAATGATAAACCCTGATGGTTGTTGAACATATACTATTTCATCCAATTCACCATTGAGAAATGCACACTTCACATCTATTTGAAATACTTCAAAGTTTTTATGAGAAGTAAATGCAAGAAAAATGAAAACTTATTGCAATCCGGCTATTGATGAGAAATTATCTTCATAGTCAATGTATTACTCTTGGCAATAACCTTTCACAACCAGTCGAGCTTTGTTATGAACAACATTCCCTTGTTTTTCAAGCTTGTTACTATAAACCCACTTTAATCCAACAACTTAAGCATTTGGAGGTGTTGGAATTAATCTCCAAACCTTTTTTTAATTCATTCAGTTCCGCATGCATTGTTTCTACCCAGTCAAAACGATCAAGTGCAGCTTTTATCGTTTTTTGTTCAATTTTGGATAGGAACGAGTTGAACATACAAAACTCTGGATCCATATTGAGTAATGCTTGTTTTTACTTTTTCTGAGCACAAGTAAGCATACCTTAAGAAATTTCTCCAATATCTTGAGATTTTGGATGGTCTTTAGTCCATTTGGTTAATGGTGGATAATTCGCATCATACTTAGCATTTATTTCACCATTCACTTCTTGTGATTGATCATCTTCATCATTATTGAATAATTCCACCCCCAATGGAAATTACAATCATAAAATTATTAGTCTGCCTCTAGATAAAACCATTATTTATTATATTATTTTCATCGTGCACAATTGGGTTATTATTCAGAGTTGTGTTCATTTCACTCTAGGCACCTCCCCATCAATATGTACTTCAATATTTTCAACAACATTATCTACAAGTTTTAACTACTCATAACCATGATTATCAGATGCCTTTTCTTCTAAAGTAGTTTCCTTATAAGATTCCTCAAATAAATATAAGAAATCTTCATCAAAACAAGTAATTTTAACTAAACCTGAACAAGATGGAGGAAAATTTTCTTCGCATTGAGTTGTAGTTTTCTGATAAGATTCTAAGTGTTTATCATCAACAGCCGCGTAGTAACTTTCTTTGATTTTTCTTTTCTTCTTACTCAGAACACGACAGGCTTTGGAATTAAGTGAAGATCCAAGGAAGATGGTGTAACAACCCGAAGTTGTTCATCGCCGAAAACCCGTTCTACCCGAATAACTCGTCGGAAATCGAAATGTCCCGATATCGTTTTTGGGCTTAGTTAACTAAAATTTATATGTTTATTATCATTCAATGAGGGTCGAAATCATTTAGGAACTCATGAAATTAGCCCAAGACATTTATTTCTTAAGTTTTAGAAATATTCTCGTCGGGTGACGAAAACTCAATCGGGTGCGACCCAAAGCATCGTTTCAGGCCGGTATCGGGTAGAATTTCCACCGTGTCCAAGTTTTATGGACTATATAAACATGTTTAAGCACTCATTTGAAGCTTTTTCCTTCTCTCTCTACTCTCTCTCTAACCTCTCTCCTAAATCCAAAGATTAAGTGCCTAAACTCAAATTTAAGGCTTCAAATCCTTAAGGTACCTTCCTAGCCTTAATCTATAGCATGTTTAGCTTCCAAATTAGACACTTAATCATGAAATTGGACAATATATGTGAGTTTACGGCCCAGGAGGCTGCCTAGGCCGTAAACACCATTTTGAAGGGTTTTTAGCCCTTAAACTCCTTCCTTAACTTATTTGGACTTTAGATATGGCTAAGGGACTTCAAGATATGGACTTAGAACACCTAAAACTATGATTTTGAGGACTTTGGAGGAGTTTACGGCCAAGGCATAAGCTTGGGCCGTAAACTCATGTTAATGGGGTTTTTCATGCCCTTAAACCCTTCCAAATCACCTCTATGGCTTAGATATGAATTATAGGACCTTGGTATTAGCATTTGGACACTTGAAACATGAATTTTGGGGGATTTAGAAGAGTTTACGGCCAAGGATAGTGCTTGGGCCGTAAACTCCCCAAAACTTAGCATAAATCCAATTCTAAGGTGTTAGAAAGCCATCCAACACCACCAAAAGCCTTGGAATAAATCAAGGGACCAACCAAAAATACTTTGGAGGCCTTAAACACATATTTTATGGGGTTTCTAAGAGTTTACGGCCAAGACCTGTTCTTGGGCCGTAAACTCCAAAAATTTTGGTGTTAGAATGCAAACTAAACACCCCTACAGCCTTTAGATGAATTTTAGAAGTCCATTCATGCAAGTTTTAGACTTTGAAACACATTGTAGCTCCATATATTAGATTTTACGGCCATGAGGGGGGTCTCATAGGCCGTAAACTCCATAAAAGCCTCATATGTTCCATATAAACTCATTTCTAGGCTTGTGGGAATTTTTAGAATCACATGTGATTGATTTTAACAACTTAAAAACACTAAATCTTGGAGAATTGAGAGTTTACGGCCAAAGAACCCATGCCTAGGCCGTAAACTCCCTTGTGTGTTGTAAATGATGTTTTTAAATTAATCCAAGCCTTAAGAAAATTTAATCCAAGCATTTCCAAGTGTCCATATCCATTTATAACCCAAATTTGCACCCTAAACCACCCTACCATGAGTTTACGGCCGTAAACTCATGGGGAATGGGTGTTTTGGACCTAAAACTATTGTATAAGTTTACTCATGGGGAGTAAACTCAAGTCCCAAGTCCCTAGTATCATTTCTCATCCCTAAACGCCACCCGGGTCCCTCCAAACACTCGTATCAGAGTGTTTTCGCGACTTGAAGAAAGTGTCCCTATCAAATGAATAAACTAAGTCCTAATTAGATACAAATGTGTATCTTTACATTATAATTAGGAACCTCGTGTATTTACAAGCCCCGGATCCACTCTTAGCATCCAAATCGTCATACTTCTCGTCCGGTGAGTTCATACCCCTATGCCTTTTTCACTGTTTTTAACTGTTTTCAGGGGGGGAATACAAGCAAACCATAACTGTTTTCAAATCATAACATCTGTGTATTTCAAATAATATCTGGCAAGCTTATAAACTTTTATTCTCCTTATGTATTATGTTGAGCATAAGGAATGACTTATCAATTACAACTAAATGGATTTTAGTTAAGAAAATAACCAAACTAATCAAATTATTATGGGAATAATTTGGGTTCTATGTTTCTCTTTCTATCATGTACTGATAGCTGTATTAAGTTATTAGATAAACTATGTCTGATTCAGTTTATCTCCGTATCATTCGAATGTTTTTGCCAGATAATTTCATTGTATGTATCTATTTTTCGCTGTATCATGTCTTAAAGTCTATGTATGTTTGTAATCGTATGAGAATCCTGTGAATAGTTTAATACTAGCTTGTGAGATAGTCACTACCCTTTATGGATGATCAAGTAAATCCTCTCCGGAAGTGTAACCAGAGTCTCCTGGAGGGAGAGCGAGGAATTTGTGAATAGATCTATTCGGGACTGACAATCCCACACCTTAACTGCTAGCTACAGTTAGGCGGGCACGCCTAGGGTGACAAATTCTGGATATCATTCGACGTCTGACTAACGTCAAGGAGGTCTCGTTGTCATATCAGCATGGTTACCCGACTCACAATACGTATTAATATAAACTTATTCACAGCTAGGATCTGTTTAGAATCTATATCTTGTTCGGGATGGTAATCCCATGGTCTTGTAATCTATATCTCGTTCGGGATGGTAATCCCATGGTTTTATGTCTACATCTCGTTCGGGATGATAATCCCATGATCTTGAGTCTATATTTCGTTCGGGATGGCAATCCCATGGTTTTGAAACTAAATCTTATACGGGATGATAATCCCATGATTTTATCAAACTATCTTATATCTAGTTTCGGGATAGTGATCCCATGGTTTATCAAGTTATCTTATATCTAGTTTCGGGTTAGTGATCCCATGGTTTTTATCGAATTATCTTATAACTGGTTCGGGATGTAGTCCCAAGGTTTTCAAAATACTTTCTATTTACAGTTCGTCTAAATTATAGTTTTGTGAATTAAACTATACTATGTGTTATCTAATCAATCTTACAATTAGGAAAATATGGGATTTTCCTGGGGTTAACTTATATCTGTAACAGAACTGTAATGAAAGATAACTTAACTACTTTACATAAGAAAATATGGGATTTTCTTGGATATCAAATCTTTTCAGAAAACTAAAGAAAATCGATACATTTTCACAAAACAAAACCGCTTATGAACTCACCAGCTTTATGCTGATTTTCAAACTGCTTGTATTCTCATGTCCAAGTTAGACAGGTACCCGGCGATATCTTTTTTGTGAAGATGGAGTGCTCCGAAGACTCGTCTCTTTTGTTCATATGATATATGTATAACTTTTGTACAATTTACTTTTGAACCAAATGTAAACTTTCATATATATGTAATGTAATGGTTGTTTACTGTGATTACTATGTACATTGGATTTGATACACAACATGGAGCCAACCCCGGGAACGTTTCTGCCTTTGGTTTTCGGGGTGTGACAGATTGGTATCAGAGCCCTTGTTTATAGTGAACAGAGTATACCAAACCTTACATGGTATAAGACTATAAACATTAGGGGGCCTAAGTGCTCTGAACTAAAAGTATCCTACAATATATAAGTATTTTCAAAAGTATTTAAGTATGCCGAGCCGTCGAAATCCGTAACTATAAGTAGAACAAAACATAAGTAAATGGGTGTTGTACACTACGGTTAAACCTGGGCAGTTATGTAGTCGTGTCTAGGGTCAATATAGCCTGGCCAACTATATTCATTCGAGACACGGCCAACATGTGCTTGGGAGTGACTGTGGCATGCGGCATACCTAAAACTTACCCAATATCCCAGACAACAAATCGACGATGCAGCGAACCATGAAATACTATGGAAGTATTTCTCGAGCCGATCCTTTGTAGAAATTCTCGTATACGCGTTATTCCTTAATCATTCCTCTAGCGATAAAATGCTCTATCTTGATAACTCCTTTCTGCTTTATCGCTTTGTATGATGCTATATCTGCCATGATGAGATATCTCCTGTCCCATATCTCTTGATTCAATTCAGAGGACTTATGATCCTCTCTTTCCTGATCTTTTTAGATCAAGATGCCTCCAAGAAAGAGACCCAGCTCAACGAACAACAACAATCCTCCTCTTCAACTTGATCTTGCATCGCTTCAGACAGTTCTGACTGCTGCAATGGTAGCAGCCATGTCGCAAATGAACTCTAGAAATTCAGGAGGTGATCCCCAACACCAAAACCCAGAAGATAGTCAGGGACACCAAAAAGGGGGTTCCTATAAAGACTTCATGAACACAAAACCAACATTTTTCGATGGCACAGGGGGTGTCATTGCCTTAACCCGATGGTTCGAGAGAATTGAATCAATCTTTGAAATATGTGGCTGTTCGGAGTCTGATAGAGTCATGTTTGCCGCCTGTACTTTCCTAGACAAAGCCCTGACTTGGTGGAATGGCCGAGTCAAATCCTTAACTTTACCTATAGCCAATGCTATGGGTTGGGAAGCTATGAAGGAGCTTCTTCTCGCAGAATATTGCCCTCGGGGCGAACTTCAGAAACTAGAACATGAACTATGGAACCTTAAGATGAAGGGTTCTGACATAGATGCTTATACCTCAAGATTCGACGATCTGGCCCTACTTTGTCCGGGAATGGTTACCCCGGAAAGTAAAATGATAGAGAGATTCATCTGGGGGTTGACCCAGCCAACAAAGGGGAATGTCTTGGCTGCAAAGCCAGACACTTATGACAGTGCCAAATGTCTTGCGAAAATCCTGATAGATCACGAAGACAACTCTGATGAAGAAACTACTACCCCCGAGCCAGTCACTAGTGGAGGCGGAAGTAAAAGGAAATCCTGGAACAAGCGTAAGGCCCAGAGTATGAAAGGGTCTTCTAAGAAACAGCAAACGGTAGCAGTCCATGCTGCTACTGCTCCTGTTGCTGTTTCAGCTGTAGGTTCCACAGCCCAAACTCCTGCCAGTGGATATACTGGTACCCTTCCTTGGTGTGGTAAGTGCAACTACCACCACCGCATTCCTGGTCCATGTCGCGAAAGGATCTGCGACAACTGTGGCAATAAAGGCCATCATGCGCGAACCTGTAGAAAACCAGCGAAACCAACGAACCAATCATCTGGAACGGGAATCAGTCCGGCCTGCTACAATTGTGGTGAAGCTGGGCATTTCAAAAGGAATTGTCCCAAGACAGCTACAACCACAAATCCCTCTGCTGCCGCAGGTATATCTCTCTTTGATAATTCTTATACTTGCAACTCTTTTTGATTTTGGATGCAAAAAGGGAAACCTGTTATCTATCTATTCGAACGTATTCTAAACTCAATCCTTCGTATGTAATCGAAATGTATACCGTCGAGACGACTCACTAGTGAAATAGAGAACACTAACTTCGTATCTATAGATTGAATCCTCGGTCCGGAGAACTATTCTATTCCATTCGATTTATAAAGGGGGAAACTTTCCATGAAAATACTTTGATGCCATGTTTAACCAGAAATGACCGAGTTTTCGTTCGTGTTGTTATCTTTACTTTCGAAAGGGCCGCTCGTTAGATCTTTTTCTCGACCCGATTCTCGTGATCTTCGGCATCAAACTTTCGTATCATTCTATGCCTTAGAACTCAAAAGCTTTCCCAACGTGAATTACCACGCATCCCTCGTTTCTGTGATTATTGAGAAACGGGAAGTTAGCAACTATTCCCTCTAAATGTCTATCCCGAAGGACTCCCGGAAGTTTCTTTCGAGCATCTAGTTTAGTCTCACATCAAACCTTTCGAGATCTTCGTAGAGATCGATTCAGCAACCTTCAAGTTTTGGATGCCCTCAGAACTTAGTAACAACTATTTTGACCATCACGCCTCGAATCCTTAGAAGCGTCTGCCCAATGAAACCCTGGTGATTCCTTGGAGGAAACCGAAGTCGTTCAGGGTTGGAACTTCCACGAGAAAGCAGATTCATATCGTAGATTGAGAGAGAGTCAAGAAGCGAAACCAAGACATGTCCCGATAATGAGAATTCGTTAGAACGCCTAGTAGAGACCTGATTCCACTTGAGAAAGTGAAGATCCGAAGCAACAAATCCATTCGTATCTCATTCCAAATCCATGACCTATATATTATTCTTTGAATTTCGGGACGAAATTCCCTCTAACGGGGGGATAATGTAACAACCCGAAGTTGTTCATCGCCGAAAACCCGTTCTACCCGAATAACTCGTCGGAAATCGAAATGTCCCGATATCGTTTTTGGGCTTAGTTAACTAAAATTTATATGTTTATTATCATTCAATGAGGGTCCAAATCATTTAGGAACTCATGAAATTAGCCCAAGACATTTATTTCTTAAGTTTTAGAAATATTCTCGTCGGGTGACGAAAACTCAATCGGGTGCGACCCAAAGCATCGTTTCAGGCCGGTATCGGGTAGAATTTCCACCGTGTCCAAGTTTTATGGACTATATAAACATGTTTAAGCACTCATTTGAAGCTTTTTCCTTCTCTCTCTACTCTCTCTCTAACCTCTCTCCTAAATCCAAAGATTAAGTGTCCAAAACTCAAATTTAAGGCTTCAAATCCTTAAGGTACCTTCCTAGCCTTAATCTATAGCATGTTTAGCTTCCAAATTAGACACTTAATCATGAAATTGGACAATATATGTGAGTTTACGGCCCAGGAGGCTGCCTAGGCCGTAAACAC
This sequence comes from Lactuca serriola, assembly GCF_051521515.1. Lineage (NCBI taxonomy): Eukaryota > Viridiplantae > Streptophyta > Magnoliopsida > Asterales > Asteraceae > Lactuca > Lactuca serriola. The sequence goes on along the minus strand of NC_136410.1, from coordinate 251,489,794 downwards.
CATTTTGAAGGGTTTTTAGCCCTTAAACTCCTTCCTTAACTTATTTGGACTTTAGATATGGCTAAGGGACTTCAAGATATGGACTTAGAACACCTAAAACTATGATTTTGAGGACTTTGAAGGAGTTTACGGACAAGGCATAAGCTTGGGCCGTAAACTCATGTTAATGGGGTTTTTCATGCCCTTAAACCCTTCCAAATCACCTCTATGGCTTAGATATGAATTATAGGACCTTGGTATTAGCATTTGGACACTTGAAACATGAATTTTGGGGGATTTAGAAGAGTTTACGGCCAAGGATAGTGCTTGGGCCGTAAACTCCCCAAAACTTAGCATAAATCCAATTCTAAGGTGTTAGAAAGCCATCCAACACCACCAAAAGCCTTGGAATAAATCAAGGGACCAACCAAAAATACTTTGGAGGCCTTAAACACATATTTTATGGGGTTTCTAAGAGTTTACGGCCAAGACCTGTTCTTGGGCCGTAAACTCCAAAAATTTTGGTGTTAGAATGCAAACTAAACACCCCTACAACCTTTAGATGAATTTTAGAAGTCCATTCATGCAAGTTTTAGACCTTGAAACACATTGTAGCTCCATATATTAGAGTTTAAGGCCTTGAGGGGGGTCTCATAGGCCGTAAACTCCATAAAAGCCTCATATGTTCCATATAAACTCATTTCTAGGCTTGTGGGAATTTTTAGAATCACATGTGATTGATTTTAACAACTTAAAAACACTAAATCTTGGAGAATTGAGAGTTTACGGCCAAAGAACCCATGCCTAGGCCGTAAACTCCCTTGGGTGTTGTAAATGATGTTTTTAAATTAATCCAAGCCTTAAGAAAAATTAATCCAAGCATTTCCAAGTGTCCATATCCATTTATAACCCAAATTTGCACCCTAAACCACCCTACCATGAGTTTACGGCCGTAAACTCATGGGGAATGGGTGTTTTGGACCTAAAACTATTGTATAAGTTTACTCATGGGGAGTAAACTCAAGTCCCAAGTCCCTAGTATCATTTCTCATCCCTAAACGCCACCCGGGTCCCTCCAAACACTCGTATCAGAGTGTTTTCGCGACTTGAAGAAAGTGTCCTTATCAAATGAATAAACTAAGTCCTAATTAGATACAAATGTGTATCTTTACATTATAATTAGGAACCTCGTGTATTTACAAGCCCCGGATCCACTCTTAGCATCCAAATCGTCATACTTCTCGTCCGGTGAGTTCATACCCCTATGCCTTTTTCACTGTTTTTAACTGTTTTCAGGGGGGGAATACAAGCAAACCATAACTGTTTTCAAATCATAACATCTGTGTATTTCAAATAATATCTGGCAAGCTTATAAACTTTTATTCTCCTTATGTATTATGTTGAGCATAAGGAATGACTTATCAATTACAACTAAATGGATTTTAGTTAAGAAAATAACCAAACTAATCAAATTATTATGGGAATAATTTGGGTTCTATGTTTCTCTTTCTATCATGTACTGATAGCTGTATTAAGTTATTAGATAAACTATGTCTGATTCAGTTTATCTCCGTATCATTCGAATGTTTTTGCCAGATAATTTCATTGTATGTATCTATTTTTCGCTGTATCATGTCTTAAAGTCTATGTATGTTTGTAATCGTATGAGAATCCTGTGAATAGTTTAATACTAGCTTGTGAGATAGTCACTACCCTTTATGGATGATCAAGTAAATCCTCTCCGGAAGTGTAACCAGAGTCTCCTGGAGGGAGAGCGAGGAATTTGTGAATAGATCTATTCGGGACTGACAATCCCACACCTTAACTGCTAGCTACAGTTAGGCGGGCACGCCTAGGGTGACAAATTCTGGATATCATTCGACGTCTGACTAACGTCAAGGAGGTCTCGTTGTCATATCAGCATGGTTACCCGACTCACAATACGTATTAATATAAACTTATTCACAGCTAGGATCTGTTTAGAATCTATATCTTGTTCGGGATGGTAATCCCATGGTCTTGTAATCTATATCTCGTTCGGGATGGTAATCCCATGGTTTTATGTCTACATCTCGTTCGGGATGATAATCCCATGATCTTGAGTCTATATTTCGTTCGGGATGGCAATCCCATGGTTTTGAAACTAAATCTTATACTGGATGATAATCCCATGATTTTATCAAACTATCTTATATCTAGTTTCGGGATAGTGATCCCATGGTTTATCAAGTTATCTTATATCTAGTTTCGTGTTAGTGATCCCATGGTTTTTATCGAATTATCTTATAACTGGTTCGGGATGTAGTCCCAAGGTTTTCAAAATACTTTCTATTTACAGTTCGTCTAAATTATAGTTTTGTGAATTAAACTATACTATGTGTTATCTAATCAATCTTACAATTAGGAAAATATGGGATTTTCCTGGGGTTAACTTATATCTGTAACAGAACTGTAATGAAAGATAACTTAACTACTTTACATAAGAAAATATGGGATTTTCTTGGATATCAAATCTTTTCAGAAAACTAAAGAAAATCAATACATTTTCACAAAACAAAACCGCTTATGAACTCACCAGCTTTATGCTGATTTTCAAACTGCTTGTATTCTCAGGTCCAAGTTAGACAGGTACCCGGCGATATCTTTTGGTGAAGATGAAGTGCTACGAAGACTCGTCTCTTTTGTTCATATGATATATGTATAACTTTTGTACAATTTACTTTTGAACCAAATGTAAACTTTCATATATATGTAATGTAATGGTTGTTTACTGTGATTACTATGTACATTGGATTTGATACACAACATGGAGCCAACCCCGGGAACGTTTCCGCCTTTGGTTTTCGGGGTGTGACAGATTGGTATCAGAGCCCTTGTTTATAGTGAACAGAGTATACCAAACCTTACATGGTATAAGACTATAAACATTAAGGGGCCTAAGTGCTCTGAACTAAAAGTATCCTACAATATATAAGTATTTTTAAAAGTATTTAAGTATGCCGAGCCGTCGAAATCCGTAACTATAAGTAGAACAAAACATAAGTAAATGGGTGTTGTACACTACGGTTAAACCTGGGCAGTTATGTAGTCGTGTCTAGGGTCAATATAGCCTGGCCAACTATATTCATTCGAGACACGGCCAACATGTGCTTGGGAGTGACTGTGGCATGCGGCATACCTAAAACTTACCCAATATCCCAGACAACAAATCGACGATGCAGCGAACCATGAAATACTATGGAAGTATTTCTCGAGCCGATCCTTTGTAGAAATTCTCGTATACGCGTTATTCCTTAATCATTCCTCTAGCGATAAAATGCTCTATCTTGATAACTCCTTTCTGCTTTATCGCTTTGTATGATGCTATATCTGCCATGATGAGATATCTCTTGTCCCATATCTCTTGATTCAATTCAGAGGACTTATGATCCTCTCTTTCCTGATCTTTTTTGATCAAGATGCCTCCAAGAAAGAGACCCAGCTCAACGAACAACAACAATCCTCCTCTTCAACTTGATCTTGCATCGCTTCAGACAGTTCTGACTGCTGCAATGGTAGCAGCCATGTCGCAAATGAACTCTAGAAATTCAGGAGGTGATCCCCAACACCAAAACCCAGAAGATAGTCAGGGACACCAAAAAGGGGGTTCCTATAAAGACTTCATGAACGCAATACCAACATTTTTCGATGGCACAGGGGGTGTCATTGCCTTAACCCGATGGTTCGAGAGAATTGAGTCAATCTTTGAAATATGTGGCTGTTCGGAGTCTGATAGAGTCAAGTTTGCCGCCTGTACTTTCCTAGACAAAGCCCTGACTTGGTGGAATGGCCGAGTCAAATCCTTAACTTTACCTATAGCCAATGCTATGGGTTGGGAAGCTATGAAGGAGCTTCTTCTCGCAGAATATTGCCCTCGGGGCGAACTTCAGAAACTAGAACATGAACTATGGAACCGTAAGATGAAGGGTTCTGACATAGCTGCTTATACCTCAAGATTCGACGATCTGGCCCTACTTTGTCCGGGAATGGTTACCCCGGAAAGTAAAATGATAGAGAGATTCATCTGGGGGTTGACCCAGCCAACAAAGGGGAATGTCTTGGCTGCAAAGCCAGACACTTATGACAGTGCCAAATGTCTTGCGAAAATCCTGATAGATCACGAAGACAACTCTGATGAAGAAGCTACTACCCCCGAGCCAGTCACTAGTGGAGGCGGAAGTAAAAGGAAATCCTGGAACAAGCGTAAGGCCCAGAGTATGCAAGGGTCTTCTAAGAAACAGCAAACGGTAGCAGTCCATGCTGCTACTGCTCCTGTTGCTGTTTCAGCTGTAGGTTCCACAGCCCAAACTCCCGCCAGTGGATATACTGGTACCCTTCTTTGGTGTGGTAAGTGCAACTACCACCACCGCATTCCTGGTCCATGTCGCGAAAGGATCTGCGACAACTGTGGCAATAAAGGCCATCATGCGCGAACCTGTAGAAAACCAGCGAAACCAACGAACCAATCATCTGGAACGGGAATCAGTCCGGCCTGCTACAATTGTGGTGAAGCTGGGCATTTCAAAAGGAATTGTCCCAAGACAGCTACAACCACAAATCCCTCTGCTGCCGCAGGTATATCTCTCTTTGATAATTCTTATACTTGCAACTCTTTTCGATTTTGGATGCAAAAAGGGAAACCTGTTATCTATCTATTCGAACGTATTCTAAACGCAATCCTTCGTATGTAATCGAAATGTATACCGTCGAGACGACTCACTAGTGAAATAGAGAACACTAACTTCGTATCGATAGATTGAATCCTCGGTCCGGAGAACTATTCTATTCCATTCGATTTATAAAGGGGGAAACTTTCCATGAAAATACTTTGATGCCATGTTTAACCAGAAATGACCGAGTTTTCGTTCGTGTTGTTATCTTTACTTTCGAAAGGGCCGCTCGTTAGATCTTTTTCTCGACCCGATTCTCGTGATCTTCGGCATCAAACTTTCGTATCATTCTATGCCTTAGAACTCAAAAGTTTTCCCAACGTGAATTACCACGCATCCCTCGTTTCTGTGATTATTGAGAAACGCGAAGTTAGCAACTATTCCCTCTAAATGTCTATCCCGAAGGACTCCCGGAAGTTTCTTTCGAGCATCTAGTTTAGTCTCACATCAAACCTTTCGAGATCTTCGTAGAGATTGATTCAGCAACCTTCAAGTTTTGGATGCCCTTAGAACTTAGTAACAACTATTTTGACCATCACGCCTCGAATCCTTAGAAGCGTCTGCCCAATGAAACCCTGGTGATTCCTTGGAGGAAACCGAAGTCGTTCAGGGTTGGAACTTCCACGAGAAAGCAGATTCATATCGTAGATTGAGAGAGAGTCAAGAAGCGAAACCAAGACATGTCCCGATAATGAGAATTCGTTAGAACGCCCAGTAGAGACCTGATTCCACTTGAGAAAGTGAAGATCCGAACCAACAAATCCATTCGTATCTCATTCCAAATCCATGACCTATATATTATTCTTTGAATTTCGGGACGAAATTCCCTCTAACGGGGGAATAATGTAACAACCCGAAGTTGTTCATCGCCGAAAACCCGTTCTACCCGAATAACTCGTCGGAAATCGAAATGTCCCGATATCGTTTTTGGGCTTAGTTAACTAAAAGTTATATGTTTATTATCATTCAATGAGGGTCCAAATCATTTAGGAACTCATGAAATTAGCCCAAGACATTTATTTCTTAAGTTTTAGAAATATTCTCGTCGGGTGACGAAAACTCAATCGGGTGCGACCCAAAGCATCGTTTCAGGCCGGTATCGGGTAGAATTTCCACCGTGTCCAAGTTTTATGGACTATATAAACATGTTTAAGCACTCATTTGAAGCTTTTTCCTTCTCTCTCTACTCTCTCTCTAACCTCTCTCCTAAATCCAAAGATTAAGTGTCCAAAACTCAAATTTAAGGCTTCAAATCCTTAAGGTACCTTCCTAGCCTTAATCTATAGCATGTTTAGCTTCCAAATTAGACACTTAATCATGAAATTGGACAATATATGTGAGTTTACGGCCCAGGAGGCTGCCTAGGCCGTAAACACCATTTTGAAGGGTTTTTAGCCCTTAAACTCCTTCCTTAACTTATTTGGACTTTAGATATGGCTAAGGGACTTCAAGATATGGACTTAGAACACCTAAAACTATGATTTTGAGGACTTTGAAGGAGTTTACGGACAAGGCATAAGCTTGGGCCGTAAACTCATGTTAATGGGGTTTTTCATGCCCTTAAACCCTTCCAAATCACCTCTATGGCTTAGATATGAATTATAGGACCTTGGTATTAGCATTTGGACACTTGAAACATGAATTTTGGGGGATTTAGAAGAGTTTACGGCCAAGGATAGTGCTTGGGCCGTAAACTCCCCAAAACTTAGCATAAATCCAATTCTAAGGTGTTAGAAAGCCATCCAACACCACCAAAAGCCTTGGAATAAATCAAGGGACCAACCAAAAATACTTTGGAGGCCTTAAACACATATTTTATGGGGTTTCTAAGAGTTTACGGCCAAGACCTGTTCTTGGGCCGTAAACTCCAAAAATTTTGGTGTTAGAATGCAAACTAAACACCCCTACAGCCTTTAGATGAATTTTAGAAGTCCATTCATGCAAGTTTTAGACCTTGAAACACATTGTAGCTCCATATATTAGAGTTTACGGCCATGAGGGGGGTCTCATAGTCCATAAACTCCATAAAATCCTCATATGTTCCATATAAACTCATTTCTAGGCTTGTGGGAATTTTTAGAATCACATGTGATTGATTTTAACAACTTAAAAACACTAAATCTTGGAGAATTGAGAGTTTACGGCCAAAGAACCCATGCCTAGGCCGTAAACTCCCTTGTGTGTTGTAAATGATGTTTTTAAATTAATCCAAGCCTTAAGAAAAATTAATCCAAGCATTTCCAAGTGTCCATATCCATTTATAACCCAAATTTGCACCCTAAACCACCCTACCATGAGTTTACGGCCGTAAACTCATGGGGAATGGGTGTTTTGGACCTAAAACTCTTGTATAAGTTTACTCATGGGGAGTAAACTCAAGTCCCAAGTACCTAGTATCATTTCTCATCCCTAAACGCCACCCGGGTCCCTCCAAACACTCGTATCGGAGTGTTTTCGCGACTTGAAGCAAGTGTCCCTATCAAATGAATAAACTAAGTCCTAATTAGATACAAATGTGTATCTTTACATTATAATTAGGAACCTCGTGTATTTACAAGCCCCGGATCCACTCTTAGCATCCAAATCGTCATACTTCTCGTCCGGTGAGTTCATACCCCTACGCCTTTTTCACTGTTTTTAACTGTTTTCAGGGGGGAATACAAGCAAACCATAACTGTTTTCTAATCATAACATCTATGTATTTCAAATAATATCTGGCAAGCTTATAAACTTTTATTCTCCTTATGTATTATGTTGAGCATAAGGAATCACTTATCAATTACAACTAAATGGATTTTAGTTAAGAAAATAACCAAACTAATCAAATTATTATGGGAATAATTTGGGGTTCTATGTTTCTCTTTCTATCATGTACTGATAGCTGTATTAAGTTATTAGATAAACTATGTCTGATTCAGTTTATCTCCGTATCATTCGAATGTTTTTGCCAGATAATTTCATTGTATGTATCTATTTTTCGCTGTATCATGTCTTAAAGTCTATGTATGTTTGTAATCGTATGAGAATCCTGTGAATAGTTTAATACTAGCTTGTGAGATAGTCACTACCTTTTATGGATGATCAAGTAAATCCTCTCCGGAAGTGTAACCAGAGTCTCCTGGAGGGAGAGCGAGGAATTTGTGAATACATCTATTCGGGACTGACAATTCCACACCTTAACTGCTAGCTACAGTTAGGCGGGCACGCCTAGGGTGACAAATTCTGGATATCATTCGACGTCTGACTAACATCAAGGAGGTCTCGTTGTCATATCAGCATGGTTACCCGACTCACAATACGTATTAATATAAACTTATTCACAGCTAGGATCTGTTTAGAATATATATCTTATTCGGGATGGTAATCCCATGGTCTTGTAATCTATATCTCGTTCGGGATGGTAATCCCATGGTTTTATGTCTACATCTCGTTCGGGATGATAATCCCATGATCTTGAGTCTATATTTCGTTCGGGATGGCAATCCCATGGTTTTGAAACTAAATCTTATACGGGATGATAATCCCATGATTTTATCAAACTATCTTATATCTAGTTTCGGGATAGTGATCCCATGGTTTATCAAGTTATCTTATATCTAGTTTCGGGTTAGTGATCCCATGGTTTTTATCGAATTATCTTATAACTGGTTCGGGATGTAGTCCCAAGGTTTTCAAAATACTTTCTATTTACAGTTCGTCTAAATTATAGTTTTGTGAATTAAACTATACTATGTGTTATCTAATCAATCTTACAATTAGGAAAATATGGGATTTTCCTGGGGTTAACTTATATCTGTAACAGAACTGTAATGAAAGATAACTTAACTACTTTACATAAGAAAATATGGGATTTTCTTGGATATCAAATCTTTTCAGAAAACTAAAGAAAATCAATACATTTTCACAAAACAAAACCGCTTATGAACTCACCAGCTTTATGCTGATTTTCAAACTGCTTGTATTCTCATGTCCAAGTTAGACAGGTACCCGGCGATATCTTTTGGTGAAGATGGAGTGCTCCGAAGACTCGTCTCTTTTGTTCATATGATATATGTATAACTTTTGTACAATTTACTTTTGAACCAAATGTAAACTTTCATATATATGTAATGTAATGGTTGTTTACTGTGATTACTATGTACATTGGATTTGATACACAACATGGAGCCAACCCCGGGAACGTTTCCGCCTTTGGTTTTCGGGGTGTGACAGATGGGTTCTTCGCTTTTACATCAAATTTGTTTCTATACTTTAAAAGAAATCATTGGGAACCAAAAACATGAAAAAAATTCACCTTAGGTTTGCGCATATTCAAAATTTCATGAGAACCTAAAAATTGCTTATTAATATAAGTCTGATTTTGTGTAAAACATGTTGATCCAATCGTATCTGCCTAAAAATAAAATGGAGAGATTAGCAAATGAAAGCATCGTCCTTGCAAATTAACACAACGACTAGTTTCATCTTTCCCCAACATCATTTTTGTAGCAACCCGAAATTTCTAAATTGTACAACCATTCAATTCAATCAAAGTCATACTTATTTTCGCTATCTTTTTGCATTTTTTAAAGTCTGTTTGAGCGTTCTAAGCGTAGTACAATCAATGTTTTGGTTTAGGGATGAGTTACCTTACGTCATAGTGTTGCATTCGGGCCAAACACTCCTTCAAGAGGAGTGTACGGCCGTAAACATGGGTGTACGGCCGTACACCCATCTATGGCCGTGAACTCTCACCTATATAAATGCTACTTAGTCATTTATTCATCACTTTTCACACTTCCAAGCCAAGAATTCGGATTCTCTCTCATCTATCATGAAGTTTCTCACCTAGATCTTCAAAGATGTAAGTGTTTCCTACCTTGATTAGTTGCTACATTTCTTTAACTAGTGAAGGATCCATGTTTTCATTCCAGGAATTTCATCTTTGGTTAGATCTTCTTCTTTCACCAAGAACGCACACTAGTTCTTGGTGGCCGTGAACCCTCCTCAAGCTTCCAAATCGTGAGTAACTGCTTCCTATGCTTTTATCTACTAGAAACACTTGTTATTCATCTTAAAATTGACCATCTTAGCAAGAGCATGAAGGGTGTATGGCCATAAACCCTTGTACGGCCATACACACCTCATAGGGTCGTTAACCCTTGTTGATGTTCATAGTTGGCCTTAAACTTTCTTTAAAGCTAAGAAAGGGACCATGAAAACTTCCTTGATGCTAGATAGGACTTTAAAGCACCTCATTTACATACTTCCTCATGAGTGGACGAATGTACACTCATGGGCCGTGAACCCCCTGGCCGAACACATCATTGTGTGGTCGTAAACCCCTTAGATGCAATCCTTTGTGATTGCAACACTTCATTATCAATGTTTCCTAGTCCCTAAGGTGATTCTCTATCAAGATTAGTTGCTTAAAACTAATTTGATACATATGTGTGTCATTATATGCTAAATAGGATATGTGTGTGCTCGAGTCTTCACTTGACACTTAGCATCCTGCAACCGATCTTACATACGCATCACTCTCAGTAGGTGAGTTCATATACCTTAATATACCTTTTAAAGGATTTTAAATGCTTTTATAGGTGTAACAACCTGTTATTTCAGCTCAATGTAATGTCTAAAAGTCGTGTCTTGTAATCTTTTTGTGAAGTAATAAGAATATCATCGAAAATGAAATGTTCAAAAAGCTCCATTATGTGGTAGATATCGTGATAAGGTTTCCAAAAATATAAAGAACACTAAAATCCGAGTTATAACGAAGGAGTTATGACCAATCAAAGATTCGTAACAATAGCGGTAAAACACTGTTAAGCATAAAAAGAGAAATTTCAATAAGATACTTTTCACCCTTAGGTGTCTAAATGAAAGTCATAGATATCACAAAACCGTGAACATACATAAAAAGAACGCCCAAATCTGACTCCATACAAGGAAGTTATAATTTTTCGAAGTTTTGGACGTACCAGTAGAGAGCTAAAAACTCGAAATAGAGATCGAGCGACTTTTTGCCAACATGACCTAAATGAGAATCGAAGATCTCATCAATAGTATTGCAACGGTAAGAAGTCTGACGAGAACGGACATCGGATGAAGAAGTTATGGATTTATAACAGACTTTTCCTGTCCCGGTCTGTTAAAAATAAATCATAAAAATTATTTCAAAATTCGCCGACGGAGTCTAAACGAAAGTTGTAGAGTGTAGTCTCACCTATGCATGGATATAAATAACATCGAAAACGGATTTAGTATGAGGAAGATATGAACTTTTGAAGTTTATAAAATAAATAAAATTGTTAATTTAATTCTAAATACCCGATATCATCTGAAGGAGTACGAGTCACCAGGCTGATCCGAGCTACGCCCAGCGTACTCGGGTGCTAGGCCTCGGTTCATCCATGTCGCCACTACTCTTCTATGCCATCCCATCAAATGCTTCGTCCGAGGATGCGGTAAGCAGTGACGCACGAGCACACCCCGCGTAACCCCGTATGCCCAACGTATCGAGGCGGTTCAGCCACCTATAAAAAGGGTGCGAGGGTTCCGGGCATATTTAAATATTTCTTCACTTTCTCGTTTCGAAGCTCTGCGTTTAAACCCCCGAAGCCTCCCGACATCCCAGTTTTCATATCCATGTTTGGAAGGAAGTTTTACGCTCTCGGGATTCCCGAGATTCCCGAGAATCCCGAGAAAAATCATCTTTTCCAGTCAAAGTTCTGCTCGATTCTTCTCTCGACTACTTCAAAACAACCACTTCAATAAAGTGAGTTCGTACCCCTTTTAATACATCCTCAAATACTTTATAATGTACTTTTAATACATTTCGGGGGAGAATACGAGTAAACAACCGGTTAATCCCGAGTGAAAACGTGAAAACTCTTCTTATACCTTGCATGCATTATATTTATACAAAATGCATAGTATCTAGGATACCCATCCTTGATAAACAATTTTACGCATTCAGAGAACTTATGATTTATGCTTTGTCAAACATTGTGAAAGAGGATAAACATTGCATCCAAAACTCTTATTTTAATTCAGACTTAGTTGAAAATCCGTGAGATGATTACATCTGCAATGCTACCTTTTTGTTAAAAAGGTACTACCTAAAGTCCTGTCTATTATAACCAGAGTCTCCCGTTTGGAGAGCGTGTCAAATGTGTATAGATCTATATGGGAAGTCATGATACCGCACCCTGACTATTAGCTACAGTCGTTTGGGTGACAGTTTGTCATAAACGTTTCGACGCTTGAAGACCGTCGCCACAGGCATATTATGTTTAGTACGGTTATAAAACTCACCAGATAGACAATTATTATGGTTTTCTGATTTTATGAACGAGTAGCTATTAAAACTATTCTTCATCTAACGAGTGCGATATTCTTATAGATTTACTATATAAAACTATGCCTCAACCTTTTAAACATGTCAGTTGCTTGTGAATTTTGGTCTTGGACATTAGAGACTGTCTGTTACTTTAGGAAAATAAGGGATTTTCCTGTATCCAAAACAATCAACTAATAGGAAAATAAGGGATTTTCCTGGTACAATCATTTACGATTCACGACACGAACATTCATATGCATTTCATACTGTTATAAGAAAATAAAGGATTTTCTTGGATAACGCATGAACTTTGGAATGGCATACATTTTCTCAAAACCGCTTATGAACTCACCAACTTAACTGTTGACACTTTTTCTGTAAAATAACTTGTATTCTCAGGGAACCGCTTAGCAGGTTTGGAAACCAACTTTTGGGGATTAATGCTCTGGCGTTGATTATTTCTTTTGAAAGATGTTTATGTATTTATCTTTTGAACATGTAACAAATACAATTATGCAAACATTTTGAAACCTTTATATATATATATATATATATATATATATATATATATATATATGTGTGGTGTGTACTTTCCTTACTATGAACTGTTATGATACTGAATATGACGTCCTACGCCCCCGAACATTTCCGTCGTTCTGGTTTAGGGGTGTGACAAATTGGTATCAGAGAATTGTTTATAGGGAATTAAGTATATCAAACCCATTTTTGTTATACAACTATAAACACAACTGGGCCTAAAACACTCTAAGTAAGAGTCATACCTTTAAAAATTAAATTAATTTAATTTTTGTAAAGTAGGCATGCATTCATTTTATATTAATAACAGTGTGATAAATAGATCAATATAGAAGTATTATAAATAAATTGTGCAGTGCAGGTGTGCCTTGGGACATGTAATCGGAACTGGGTTTAATATAGCCTGATCAACTATATTTGTCCGAGAGCCGACTAACGTATGTCCGGGAGTGTCTGTAGTGGACAAAAAAAATTAAAACTTGCCAAGAGCATATCATTAAGAATACTATGGGAGTATTTGGGTATCTTCAACCGTCAAACCTAAGGGTAAGTTTTACATGCTTTAGCTTATAGTCAATTCTTAACCCTTTTTTCGTATAGACTCAATGGCTGGATTCCATCACCCTGGCGACCCCTACTACCCCAACCAAGGAAATGGGGGTTGGATTGAAGATGACCCCGATGAGGAACACATGGAAGACGAGGAGGAGGAAGATTCAGATAGCTCAGCCTCAGAGCCTGAGGTAATCAATCTGCCAACCGTCCGACCTCCATCCGTTCGACCTTCTTTCAGGATGGGATTGCAAGGACCAACTCCCGTCTGGGGAAACCACATCCACCATTGGAGCCATCAGCAAGGACTGCGTCCTCCTTATAGTATGTGTCGGGACTTCTACGATGTCAACGGAGGAAGTTCAGCTGATTGAGCACTCCTAGTTATGGTAGGCAAACTTGCCAATCAGTCTTACCAATCCGGAGTCCAAGCATATCGGATTCACGAGGTTGAAATAGGGATGGAGGATAACGCAACTGATATTCGACGCCTTGACATGCTACAGGGGAATGCTCAACTCCACACCAACTCTCTCCAAGAGCAAATCACAGCAGCTCTCTCCGAAATGAGAGATTTAAGGGAGCAACAAGCTGCCTTTGACAGGCTTCTCATGGAAGCCAAGCAATTGGATGCGGAGTCAAGCTCCAAGCGCAATCCGCGCCGCGAGTAGTACTCGCCTGACTCCCAAATTTTGATATAGAATAGGACCATCGGCTAAAAGTCTTACTTTCTTTAACTTTTTGTAATCGGAGACCTTTAGAAAGGTCAACTTTGTTCTAACTTCGGATGTAACACAACCATATGTTTATTATATATAGTGCATATCTCTTTCGTGTCTTAATTCTGTTCATTTCATTCGAGTTCATGAGTTTATCTTTTGCTATTCAAACTCCATTTGTGAATCAAACTCAAAGCCCTTCTTAAACTATTAAACATAGTTAACTCATTATCATTCAATCCTCAACCACCAGAACTAATAATATTTCATTTTTAATTCTTGGCAGCGCGATGCCTCCTCGTCCAAACCTAAGACCCAGGCCGGGCACCATACCAACACCACCTCCACCACCAATTTACGATCCGGCCATGGTCCAGGCTACTATCACAGCAGCAGTAACTGCCGCCCTCTAACAAATAAACTCCAACGGAAATGGAGTGGCAAGAAGCAGCACGAATCATTCCAACCATGGTATTGGTCATGGTCACGTAAGGGAATATACTTACAAGGAGTTCTCCAACGAAAATCCAAAAACTTTTAATTGTGCAGGGGGAGTCATTGCACTGATGCAATGGTTCGAAAAGACCGAAACGGTCTTTTAGATTTGTTCTTGCCAAGAAGCGAGCAAAGTGAAGTTCGTCGCTTGCACCCTCACTGATCGATCCCTCACCTGCTGGAAAAGTCATGTGAAGTCCGTGAGCACTATCGCCAACGCCATAAGTTGAGAGGACTTGAAGGTCCTACTACTGAAGGAATACTGCCCAAGGGGCGTGATACAAAAGCTAGAGCAAGAGCTCTGGAATATGAAGATGACTGGGTCTGACCAAGTAGCCTACACGGCCAGGTTTAGCGACCTTGCCGACTTGTGCCCTGTCATGCTCAACCCAGAACCGAAAAAGGTTGAGAGGTACATTTAGGGGTTGTCACCCAAGATTCAAGGTCACGTCTTGTCCTCAAACCCTATCACTTTCAACAACGCTAAGCGCCTGGCTCAACGACTCATCGACCACGGGGTCAAACAGGGTACTGTTGCAGCTACTACCGATTCATCAAAGGAGGTACAGGGCCAGGGAAGGCCTTGGAACAACAAAAGGGGGCAAACCCTACAGTGGAACCCCAAGAAACAACAAGTGGTAGCGGCTCATGATGTTACTGTTCCTGTGACCACTGCACCCACAAGTTCATACAGTGGGTGGTTCCCGAAGTGCGACCAATGCAACTTCCACCACCACGGTCCTTGCAGTGACTTCAAATGCACCAGGTGCAATAAGAAGGGGCATACGGTCCGCTTTTGCAAGGAGCCAGCCCAAGAAGCCACCCTCACTGCTAATGTCGGAGTAAGTCGCGCCTGCTTTGAGTGCGGGGCCACAGGGCATTATCGCAGGGACTGCCCGAAGGCAAACAACAGGGATACCGATGGAAGGGGCCGAGTGTTCGCAATGGGACATGATGAATCCGTTGCAGACCCCAATGTTTTTACCGGTACGTTTCTTCTCGATAACTTGTATGCATGCATTTTCTTTGATAGTGGAACTGAGAGGAGTTTTTTGAGGCATAATTTTAAAGGCCTGCTGAAACAAACACCCCAATCATTAAGTGAACCGTTTATTGTAGAAATGGCCAACAGTAAAACAGAAGGCACTATGGAGATATAATTAAACTGTACCCTAACTCTAAACGATAATCCCTTTCCAATCAGCCTCATGTCAGTCTCGATTAAGAGTTTTGATGTCATCATAGGCATGGACTGGCTGACTTCTCATCATGCGGACATTTTATGGTACGATATGGTCGTTCACCTTAATCTGCCAACCGGCGAAACCCTCATTATCTATGGCGACAAACCCAGTACCACTCTTCGTATTATCTCGTTTATCCAAGCTCAGAAGTGCCTACCCAAGGAATGCACGCGTTTTTAGCACATGTCGTGGATGTAAAACGCAAAGTTCAGGACATCAAGAGCGTGCCTGACGTATGCAATTTTCCCGATGTTTTTCCCGAAGATCTTCTAGAAATACCACCCGCAAGACAAGTCGAATTCATAATCGATATGATTCCCAAAGCTACCTCAATAGCCAAAGCGCCCTATAGATTAGCCCCAGCGGAGATGCAGGAGCTATCCAGCCAACTGAATGAACTACTTAGCAAAGGATTCATCAGGCCGAGCATCTCACCTTGGGGAGCACCAGTGTTGTTTGTGACAAAGAAGGATGGATCATTTAGGATGTGCATCGACTACCGAGAGCTCAATAGAATTACCATCAAAAACTGATATCCCCTACCACGAATTGACGACTTATTCGACCAACTCCAAAGAGCCAACTACTTCTCCAAGATCGATCTGAGATCGGGATATCACCAGCTACAAGTCTTGGAGAGTGATATTCCCAAGACGGCCTTCCGAACAAGATACCGGCATTACGAGTTTGTAGTGATGCCGTTTGTACTGACCAATGCCCCTTGTCGTATTCATGGACTTAATGAATCGGGTATGTCGTCCATTCTCGGATAAATTTGTGATAGTATTCATAGATGACATACTCATTTATTCAAAGAGTAAAGAAGAGCATGGCCAACATCTGAGACAAGTCTTAGAGACATTACGAACTGAGAGACTTTATGCGAAGTTCTCAAAGTGTGAGTTTTGGATTAGGAAGGTGGACTTCCTAGGTCACGTGGTCAGCGAAGAAGGAATCCACGTGGACCCATCTAAAATCAAGGGTATCGAAAATTGGTCTGCACCAACTACACCAAAGAAGGTTCGCCAATTTCTAGGCCTTACTGGTTATTATCGAAGGTTCATTCAATACTTCTCCAGCATCGCAAAACCTCTTACCTCCCTAACTCAGAAAGGCGTGACCTACAACTGGGGAGAAAAGCAAGATGCTGCATTTCGGACTCTAAAACAGGCCCTATGTAGTGCACCCATTCTTTCTCTTCCAAAAGGAATCGACGATTTTGTGGTGTATTGTGATGCTTCAAATCAAAGGTTGGGATGTGTGCTAATGCAACGAGGAAAGGTTATTGCATATGCCTCACGACAACTGAAAACACATGAAGTCAACTACACCACTCATGACGTAGAACTTGGGGCTGTGGTCTTCGCTCTAAAAATTTGGAGGCACTACCTTTACGATACCAAGTGCACCATCTTCATAGACCACAAGAGCCTTCAACACATATTCGACCAGAAGGATTTGAACATGAGACAACGACGTTGGGTCGAATTGCTCAACGACTACGAATGTGAGATTCTTTACCATCCGGGAAAGGCGAACGTAGTGGTTGATGCCCTTAGTCGTAACGAGCACTCTGGTCGAAGAGTGAAGTCATTAACCATGTCAATCCATTCTCATCTGTCAACACAAATCAAGGAAGCTCAAATAGAAGCCTTGAAACCCGAAAATGTGACAGGTGAAACCCTTAGAGGGATGGACAAGAATATACAGATCAAGAGTGACGAAGTGCGCTACCTCATGAACCGAATCTGGAAACCAAATTTTGGTGGCTTCAGAGAGAGATAGTTATGAACGAACTACACAAGACTCCATAGTCCGTACACCCAGGTTCAGATAAGATGTATATAGATCTCAAACAACCCTACTCGTGGCCAAACATGAAAGCAGAAATTGCTACCTATGTGAGCAAGTTCTTGACTTGCGCCAAGATAAAAGTAGAACACCAGAAGCGCTCAGGTTTACTCCATCAACCCGAAATACTTGAGTGGAAATGGGAACAAATTTCCATGGACTTCATAGACTCAAGGTGGTCACGATACCATTTGGGTGATCGTCGACAGACTAACCAAGTCTGCTCATTTCATATCGATCAAGGAAACTGATATGATGGAAAAGATAACGAGAACCTACATCCGATAGATCGTGCGACTTCATGGAGTGCTGATGTCTATCATCTCCGAAAGAGACAATAGATTCACTTCCAGATTCTGACAATCTTTGCAAAATTCCATGGGAACAAGGATGGATATGAGTACAGCCTATCACCCACAAACTGACGGACAGAGTGAGAGAACGATCCAAACCCTAGAAGACATGTTATGAGCATGTGTGATCAATTTTGGTCAAGCGTGGGATGTTCACTTACCATTAGTCGAGTTCTCTTACAGCAACAGTTATCATACTAGTATCAAGACTGCTCCATTTGAAGCCCTTTACGGCCGTAAGTGCAGATCACCTCTGTGATGGGCGGAAGTGGGCGAAACGCAGTTGGGAAAAGGTCTAGTCCCTGATAGCACTCTCACTGGTCCGGAGATCATTAGGGAAACAACTTAAAAGATCGTTCAAATTCGAGAGCGGCTGAAAGCCTCTAGGGATAGGCAAAAGAACTATGCCGATAAAAGAGGAAAACCCTTGGAATTTCAAGTTGGTGACCGTATTATACTGAAGGTCTCACCCTGGAAGGGCATGATATGCTTTGGGAAGCGTGGAAAACTAAATCCAAGGTACATTGGACCCTTTGAACTTACTTCAAGGATTGGTCCAGTGGCTTACAAATTTCAACTTTCAATCGAGCTTAACAAGGTACATCTAGTGTTCCACATATCGAACCCGAAAAAGTGTTTGTCCGATGAAACTCTTGTGATTCCACTCGACAAAATCGAACTTAACAAAAATCTTAACTTTGTGGAAGAACCCGTCGAGATCATGGGTAAGGAAATCAAACGAACTAAATAGAGTCGCATACCAATAGTGAAGGTTCGCTGGAACGCTAAACGAGTACCTAAATTCACTTGGGAGCGAGAAGATCAGATGCAAAAAAAGTACCTACATCTCTTACCTAGTCCATTGGCACTTATTTCATAATTAATTTCGGGATGAAATTCCCTCTAACGGGGGGATGATGTAGCAACCCGTTATTCCAGGTCAATGTAATGTCTAAAATTCGAGTCTTATAATCTTTTTGTGATGTAATAAGAATATCATCGAAAATGAAATGTTTAAAAAGCTCCGTTTGAGTACATTATGTGGTAGATATCCTGATAAGGTTTCCAAAAATATAAGGAACACTAACATCCGAGTTATAACGAAGGAGTTATGATCAATCAAAGATTCGTAAGAATACTGGTAAAACACTATTAACATTAATACAAGAAATTTCAATAAGATAATTTTCACCCTTAGGTGTCTAAATGAAAGTCATAGATATCCCAAAAATGTGAACATACATAAAAAGAACTCCCAAATCTGACTCCATATGAGGAAGTTATGATTTTTCGAAGTTTCGGACGTAGCAGTAGACAACTAAAAACTCGAAATAGAGATCGAGCGGCTTTTTTCCAACATGACCTAAATGAGAATCGAAGATCTCATCAATGGTATTGCAATGGTAAAAAGTATGACAAAAACGGATATCGGATGAAGAAGTTATGGATTTTTAACGGACTTTTCCTGTCCTGACCTGTTAAAAAAAATAATAAAAATAATTTCAAAATTTGCTGACGGAGTCTAAACGAAAGTTGCAGAGCGTAGTCTCACCTACGCGTGGATATAAAGAACGTCAAAAACGGAGTTCGTATGAGGAAGATATGAATTTTTGAATTGTATTAAATAATTAAAATATTAAATTTAATTCTAAATACCCGATATTATCCGATGGAGGAGGAGTCACTGGGCTGATCCAAGTTACGCCCAACGTACTCGGGTGCTAGGCCTCGGTTCGTCCACGACGCCCCTATGCCTCTATGCCCTCCCATCAAATGCTTCTTCCGAGGATGCTGTAAGCAGTGACGCACGAGTAAGCCCCGCATAACCCTATACGCCCAGCGTACCGAGGCGGTTCAACCTCCTATAAAAGGGGTATGAGGCTTTTAGGCATATTTACTTATTTCTTCTCCTTTTCATGCTGAAGCTCTACGTTTAAACCCCCGAAGCCATCCCGACATCCCGGTTTTCATATCCGAGTTTGGAAGGAAGTTTTATGCTCCCGAGATTCCCGAGATTCCCGAGAATCCCGAGAAAAATCAACTTTTCCAGTCAAAGTTCTGCTCGATTCTTCTCTCAACTACTTCAAAACAACCACTTCAATCAAGTGAGTTCGTACCCCTTTTAATACATCCTCAAATACTTTATAATGTACTTTTAATACATTTCGGGGGAGAATACAAGTAAACATCCGGTAAATCCCGAGTGAAAACGTGAAAACTCTTGATATACCTTGCATGCATTAGATTTATACAAAACGCATAGTATCCAGGGTACCCATCCTTGATAAACCATTTTACGCATTCAGAGAACTTATGATTTATGCTTTGTCAAACATTGTGAAAGAGGATACACATTGCATACAAAACTATTATTTTAATTCAGACTTAGTTGAAAATCCGTGAGATGATTACATCTTCAATGCTACCTTTTTGTTAAAAAGGTATTACCTAAAGTCCTGTCTATTATAACCAGAGTCTCCCGTTTGGAGAGCGTGTCAAATATGTATAAATCTATACGGGAAGTCATGATCTCGCGCCCTGACTGTTATTTATGGTCCTTTGGGTGACAGTTTGTCATAAACGTTTTGACACTTGAATACCGTCGCCACAGGCATATTATGTTTAGTATGGTTATAAAACACATTGGTGTCACACCCCCAAACCAGAATGGCGGAAACATTCGGGGGTGGGTGACTTCACGTAGTATCATAACAGTTGAATATTGTAAAGAAAGTAAACACAACCATCATATATATGGCAAAAACTTACATTGTTGTGTAATACATGTTTCAAAAGAATATTACAAATATGATGATTTAAAATGTATTGATAATAGACACCTTAGCGTTCCTTCTCCAAAAGCTGATGGTTACCTGTATTACTGATTCCCTGAGAAATACAAGTAGTTTCGAAAAAGTGTCAACAATAAAGTTCGTGAGTTCATAAGTGTTTTTGTACTGAAATTTGTATGTCTTTTAGTAAAAATAGGTGAATGTGGTTTCCAGAAAATCCAATATTTTCTACATATAGTTTGAAAAAGTCCCAAAAGTTGGAGGGCGTTAGTATCTTTCGTGCTCAAATGATGAAGGTAAATTTATACTCAAAATAATGTAAATACTGAATGCATTCCAGAATCTCGTAAATCAAAATTTTTTTAATACTTCTGTGTGAGTTTTATAACCATGCTATTGACACAGACTGCCTGTAACAACGTTCTTCAGGCGTTGTAGTGTTATGACGTTTGTGTCACACCCCAAAACCGGAACGGCGGAAACGTTCTGGGGTGGATGACGTCATGTCAAGTATCACAACATATCCATCATAGTAATCAAAGTACAACAACCATTGCATTAATAGTATAATTTTACATAGATTACATTTCATAGAAACATTAAAGTAATACAAGGAATAATATAGATGCAACTCGGTTCTAAACTGACTTCACAAAGCTCCCGGGATGTACCTGTCTATCACTGACCTGAGAATACAAGTTATTTTCAAAGCGAGTATCAGCATTTTGAAAGCGAGTATCAGTATTTTACGGAGTAGTTTTCCCTAAATTACTATCATTACCAAATACAGAATTGACTTTAAAAGAGTAATGAGAAAATCATATGTGAAAATACTAGGGGAAAATAATATATATACCTCAGTAGTAACACTGCTGACTAAAACAAAAGAAAACATAGACTCCGGGAGAGTATCGAATGAATGATACTCCTGGCTCAGTCTAACAAAAGGAAGTACAGACTCCAGAAAGTATCGAATGAACGATACAGCTAGCAAAGTCTAAAACAAGAAAGTACAGACTCCAGAAAGTATCGAGTGAAGGATACAGCTAGTTAAGTCTAAAACAAAAAGGGTGAATGTGAACCCGTATGTAACCATGCTGATCGACGATAAAGCATCCGATGACCCTCCAGGTCACGCGTAGAGGTAGTGACATTAGAGGTAGTGGAATTATGTCACCCATGGGCCTTACCGGCGCGGACTGTAGCTAGTAGTCTGGGTGTGGGACTGTCAGTCCCGTTTAGATCTATACACATGATGTTCGCTCTCCTTCGTGTAGACTCTGGTTACACGACGTTGACGCAATCAAGTGTCATAGAGGGAAATAGTGTGTCACATTCTAAAGTAAGAGAGAAAGAGAGAGAGAGAGAGAGAGAGAGAGAGAGAGAGAGAAATAGAGATAGAGATAGAGATAGAGATAGATAGAGAGAGAGAGAGAGAGAGAGTCTCCTAACTATTCCTATCATAGTTACTAGGGTTCCAGAAAAATGAATAATAGAAGGATGCATGTACTACTCAAGGCGATGAATTGGCTGAGATAGAGAGAGAGAGTGGTTTTATGTCCATACATGTATACATGATATATAATTAATGTTTAAACGACCTTCGAACGGATAACCGATACCCACCAGACCACATCCCAACGAGGAAAAGGAAATAGGGCGAACTAGCCTTCCTAAGCCCTTTAAACATTATTTAGATAACTATACAAATATAGGCATGCATTTAACGAAATAGAAGCATAGAAGAAAACTTTGGTAAAACCTTTGGAAAACCTTTAAAAATTAGAATTTACGACTTGATGTCATTTTGTAAAACAAGCTTTAAAAACCTTTGGAAATCCTTTGAAAAACCTTTCATAAACAACTTTCAAAAATTATTTGTATAAAACGGTTTAAGTAAAGAAAACCTTTGATAAGAGATCACGACTGGATGTCTCTTAAGTAAACAAACTTTGAAAAACTTTGGATAACCTTTAATGATCGAAAAAGGGATATTCGTACTTTAACAAGATCCGAAAACATGATTTGGAAACCTTTAATCTAGATAAACAGTTTAACATGCAAAATCTATTTTGATATACAGTTATTAATCACATGTGATTTATCTAATAATTGTACAGTTCAACTGTGTTCCCCCCTATAAAAGCAGTTAAAATCATTTAAAAGGTTAATTCAGGGGTATGAACTCACCTGTCGTGGGCGATTCGGATGAATGGACGGTATAGGATGCTAAGTGTCAAGTGAGGACTTGACCACACACGTGATTCCTATTTAACATGTAATGGTACATTTAAGTATCCAATTAGTCATTTAACAATTAATTATGTAAGTTAGGACGCCCTAAAGAATGAAACACTTTGTTAAAAGTGCTAGGAGTACCAAGGGTTGCATATAAAGAGAGTATAGTCTCACTTTGGAGTTTACTCCTCAAATGGTAGTACCTAGGGGTGTTTACGGCTTCAATACCACTTCCCCCATGAGTTTATGGTTGTAAACTCATGGTTGTGGTGCCATTGGGTTTTTGAAGGTCTTATATCACTCAAGGAATTATGCTAGACTCGAATCAAGGGCTAAGGAAGTGATTGGGGCTCAAAATGAACACAATTAGGGAGTTCACAGTCCTTGGACCACCCCCTTGGGTGTTTATGGTCGTAAACACGTAGGTTTACAGCTGTAAACCCATGTTTGTCCATTTCTTTTGTGTTTTGGGTGGTTCTAACTCATTCATGCAAGCTTCTAGACACTTAAACAAGCATAGGAAGGTGTTAAGGGCACTTAAACACCTTGAAAAGGTGTTTACGGTTTTGGGAGATGCTCTAAAACCGTAAACTCATGTTTATCCCTTCCTTTCAAGATTTTGGGGTTCCTAGTTCATGCATGTAGGGTTCTACTCCTTTATACAAACATTAGAAGGAATTAAGGGCATCTAAATACCTTTTGTAGGTGTTTACGGTTTTGGGATGAAATCCCCAAACCGTAAACTCATATGGACATGGGTAAATGATGATTTTCGAGTGCTAAACCCATTTAGGAAGGGATCTATACTAGTTATCAAGGCTTAGGATGAACCAAGGCAGACTTTGGCACCCATTTAAGGGTTTACAGTCCAAGAATGCTCTTGGACCGTTAACACCGTGTTCTTGGTGTTCTTGGATGATTTCAAGTGTAAACAAGTTTCTATTAAGCACATAAGAAGCTAGGGTAAGAGCACTTATGTTCTAGGAGCTTGGATGATTGTTTTTGGCGGATTTGACGGGATGGATTTAGGATAGTTGAGAGAATCCTTGGGTGTTCTTGAGGTTGGAAGTTGGAAAATGAGAGAAAATGACTAAGTGTCATCTTTATACTCCCGGGGTTTCGCGGTAAAAAACTCCGAGTTTTCGTCCGTAAATTCCAAATTTTTGGAGTTCCACGACTTACGCTAAACACGACAACTCTAAATTTATACTTCCTTATTTTTGGTTCGCTTGACGAATATTATATAAAATATTCCAACGAAATTAAATCTGGCTAAAAATATTTTGGGATAAATTTGGCTAATTTTTGATGTGCTTAATTACGGAGTTAAAACAAACAGAAATTTCGGGTTGTCACAGTTTGTCACCCCAGACCTGCCGGTCTAACTGTAGCTAACAGTTTAGGTGCGGGATTGTCAATCCCGTATAGATCGATACACAAGTATCACACTCTCCCTCCAAGAGATTATGGTTTATAATACAAGACTTGAAATGCATACTTGAGAGTACGCTGAAGTTGAATATCTCACAACACTTAGTATTAATAAATTTAAGAAAAAGAAAGTCTATATTTCATGCAGATGAAAGTATTTCATTTTCACAATGTTTACGTAAGAATGTAATGAATAACCCGCAAACTATACCCATTATAGTTTTTCCGAAAGTGTGTGCCATTTGGTGATGATAACTCGATGTAATACTAACTTTCCATGTAAAGTATAATGCTGATATCGAAGTATTTAAAAATGTAGATGTTGTATTTAAATCTATATAAAGCGATATGTTTTCTCGTATTGCACTTGTATTCCCCCCCTTAAAACATGAAAAGACATGAAAAAGTAGGGGTATGAACTCACTTGGAAAGTGTGATGATTCGAAGAAGACGAGCTTTTTCTCGGGCGGCACTTCGACAGGAAAGTGGCGAGATTCTCGGGAATCTCGGGGCTTCGGACCTTCGTCGAGGCTGAGGTATGAAACCGGGGTTTCGGGGTCGTCTCGGGATGCTAAACGGGAAGTAAAAGTGAGAGAGAAGTGAGAAATGGGTAAGGAAAGTCGAAGGTCTCGCATCCTATTTACAGGTGAGGACACTGCCATCGGACGCTAGGCGTACACCGAAGTACGCGGGGCGTACCTCGTACGTTGGGCGTACCTTCGTACGCAGGGCGTACTCGGATGTCATGCATGAGCGCATCTTCGATTGCCAGGCTACAGACGGGACGGCGTAGAGGAGTAGGGGCGATATGGCCGATCCGAGGCCCTCCATTCAGTACGTTGGGCGTACTCTGAAGCACGCAGGTCGTACTCCTTCGGATAATCTTTGAAATGCGTACAAAAAACTTCTAAAATGTGTAACTTTTGCATACGAGATCCGTTTTCGATGTTCTTTATATCCACGCGAAGGTGGGAAAATACTCTACAACTTTCATTTAGACTTCGTCAGCAAAATATCCGTAAGTTCTTTATCCGACGTCCGTTTTCGTCTGTCTTTTTACCATTGTACTACTATTATAGAGACCTTCAACTCTCGTTTAGGTTGCATCGGCTAAAAATCGCTCGATCTTTATTTCGATTTTTTAGCTGTCTACCGTCGTTACGAAACTTAGAAAATTTGTAACTTCTTCATATGAAGTCCGATTTGGGCGTTCTTTTTATGCATGTGCACTATTTAACGTAATCTACGACTTTTGTTTAGATACCTAAGGCTAAAATGCACTTTATTGAAATTTCACTTTTTACGTTTAGCAATGTTTTACCGGGTGTGTCGTGGATTTTCGAGTGGTCATAAATTTTTCGTTATAACTCGGATTTGAGTGTTCTTTATTTTTTTGTAAACCTTGGCACAATATCTAACATTTGATGCATCCCAATTTAGATTTTAGAATACTTTATTTTTGAAGCTAATTTCGTTGATTCCAAATAGTTCGTTGTATTTGACTTTTGAATGTTACACTGATTTGAAAAATATCGGGTTGTCACAACCAGATAGACAATTATTATGGTTTTCTGATTTTATGAACGAATAGCTATTAAAACTATTCTTCATCTAACGAGTGTGATATTTTTATAGCTTTACTATATAAAACTATGCCTTAACCTTTTAAGCATGTCAGTTGCTTGTGATTTTCGGTCTTGGACATTAGAGACTGCCTGTTACTTTAGGAAAATAAGGGATTTTCATGTATACAAAATAATCAACTAATAGGAAAATAAGGGATTTTCCTAGTACAATCATTTACGATTCACGACACGAACATTCATATGCATTTCATACTTTTATAAGAAAATAAGGGATTTTCTTGGAAAACGCATGAACTTTGGAATGACATACATTTTCTCAAAACCGCTTATGAACTCACCAACTTAATTGTTGACACTTTTTCTTTGAAATAACTTCCATTCTCAAGGAACCGCTAAGCAGGTTTGGAAACTAACTTTTGGGGATTAACGCTCTCGCGTTGATTATTTCTTTTGAAAGATGTTTATGTATTTATCTTCTTAACATGTAACAAATACAATTATGTAAACATTTTGAAACCTTTATATATATATATATATATATATATATATATATATATATATATATATATGGTGGTGTGTATTTCCCTTACTATGAACTGTTATGAAACTGAATATGACGTCCTACGCCCCCAAACATTTTCGCCGTTCTCGTTTGGGGGTGTGACAATAGGGGGGAATACAAGTTGAAACATTATATTTATTGAATCAATCACATGTGATTAATAACTATCAAACAAATGGATTTCTTATACTTCAAGATGTTTTATCAAACAAACTATTTCAAAACATTGTATCAAACTCTTTTACATGATAAACTCTTTATCAAACTCTTTTACATGCTAAAGTCTTTATCAAACTCTTTTATACTTATATATTTTCAAATTCATGTATATACAAATATAGTTATATAAATAAGTTTAGAAGGACTTAGGACTGATAACTCACTTTATTTCCTGTTCCTTGTTTGGTTGTGGACTTAGAGTATACTGTTGTTTGTCCGAGTGTTGTTTGAATCTTAGTTATGTATTACGTATATGTGTGTAGATATAAAAGCTTTTACCTCAGTTCAACACCTTTGGGTAGAAAAAGTGTACAAGTCTACTCAATCATTCAAACAACATTACTGGTAAACTATAATAGGAGTAGTTTAGGGAATTACTATTCACTATTCCTAGTACATGGAAACATACAAGAGTCAGTTCATTCATGAGTCATTACAAACATACTACAATGAGAAATAGAAAGAACATACTATGATGAGAAACTAAGAGAACATACACTACATTATACACTAGAACAGAAAGAACATACAATACACTAGAACATATTATATAAACACTAGAATACTATAACACTAATGCGAGCCACTACTTCATGGCATGTCAATCTAGTGTTGTGTCATGTTTTGTAACTAGAGTCTCCTGGAGGGAGAGCGTGAGTTTGTGTATAGATCTATATGGGATTGACCGTCCTACACCTTGCTGCTTGCTACAGTGGGACCTAAAGGTCTACAGGTGACAAATTTCATAGCATTTCGACGTGTTTGATCGTCGTGTTTTACTAGACAATCAAGTATGGTTACAACCTCATCACATTTTACCTTATTTAATAAACTAGTTTATGGTAGTTAGTATGTTAGTAGTTATTTATGTACAAAACTACAGTACATCGTTATTTTCCCATTTCATTCACATTGTGATCTTCTCACATAAACGGTAGTGTAAACTATATTTTGGTAATGATAGTCATACTTGGGAAAGATACACACATTTACAAAAAAACAACATACAAAATATTCGGGCCTTGGTAGAAGGTTACTTTTATTAGAAAATATAGGATTTTCTAGGAGATACAGACATTTACTACAAACATTTAAAATAAACATTTACAAACACTTTCATACAAACAATGACACTAAAATACTTGTCAACTCACCGACTTTAATATTGATCTACTCTTTCAAAATAACTTGTATTCTCAAGTCACCAATAGACATGTACCAATGACCAAGTTTTAAGAAGACGAAGCTTTAAGGCTCGTCCTTATTTTGATTATTTATTTTTGGTGTCGTATAAAATATACTCAGAACACACTTATATTAAATTATTTTATTAATGCAATTGATGATGTTGTCGCTTGTTTACTATTATGCATTGTTGTGATACTGTACATGACGTCCACCGTCCCAGAATATTTTCGCCGTTCCGGTTTTAGGGTGTGAAAATTTTGTTATGGAGTATAAAGAGATGAAAAATTATGACTAATTCCTTTTCTTGTCAAAAGTTCTTCAAATTCATGATTTTTAAATTTCATTCCATTATCGCTACAAATACTTCAAACTGGTTTTCATAGTTGTAATTCAATATTCTTCACAAAATCAATTATCATTTGTGTAGTTTCCGATTTTTGTTTAAGAAAGAAAACCCATGTGAAACAATAAAAATCATCAACAATAACAAGTATCTACTAATTACCACTACGGATCTCGATTGAAGATGGACCACATAAGTCAATGTGAAGACACTCAAGTGATTCAATGATTTTTGTATTTATGATTGACGAATGACTCTTGCGACTTTGTTTTCCCTGTTCAGATGCAACAGACAAATTATACTTTTAAAATTGAAGAATAGGAAGTCCTCATACTAAATCACCCATAATAAGTTTGTTGATATCCTTGAAATTAAGATGCAAAAGTCTTCGGTGCCACAACCAACTATCATCGTACAATGCTTTAGCAAGAAAACATATAGATGTATTCCTTCGATCGACTTCATCTCAAGAGTATACATTTCACATTTCTCTTTGACTTCAGAATCATTTTCTTGTTTTCTTTATGTGTTATTTCATAACCTTCTTCATCAAACGATACCTTCAATCTACTACTTACAACAAGTTGAGACACACTTATTCGCTTATGTTGTAATCCTTCTACGTAAGCAATTCATCGAATTGTAAATTCTTCATTTCTTATCATTCTATTCCTTTCATTTCTCTAGTCTTATTATTTCCATACCTCACTCTTACTGCATCCTTCGAGTTTCTAAACTCTCGTCATTGTGATTCCTTCCAGTCATACGACGTGGACAACCGCTATTGATATATCAATTTGAATCAACTGTTCTTCATGAAACACATGCACAATTAAATCATTTTATGAACCCAAACCAACTTTGGCCCATGTGAGAATTTCAAATTGGAATTAACAATAGGAAAAATCTTTGTCTTTTCGACCCAAAATGATTTCATAACAGAATCCTTATTCACACCCAAAAACTTTTTGAAAACTTGTATCTTTTTATCACCAAGATTAATTTCATCAGAGGATGTTTTCAAGCTTTTAACTTTTTGAAAAATTGAACAAAATTTATTGGTTTTGATTTCACGCTTTTACAAAAGCCTTTTCTTCTTTCTTTTAAGCTATAATAATCTTTCGACATTCAAAATCTTCTTTTAAAAAACTTGTCTTCTCAACAAAAACATTCTTTGAATAAGTTTTCTTCACTTTTGTTTTTGATGACTTGTCAATAGACTTTCCTTTTTTTTATTAGAAAAAATTTGGACAAAAATTATTTTTCACATTGGTGATATGTGTACAAATTATTATTATAAAGAGATCTTCATAGTTTGTTAGATTTTTTTATTTCGCTTTCGATAAGATGCACAAGAACAAGTATTGACATGATTCTTTGAATTTTTTTGTTTCTAAAATTTCCTTCATTCTTGCATTAACCTTTTGAATCGTATTTTTCTTTCTTTATTCTTTTCTTTTCGTTCAACTGAATAATGGTCAGATTTAATATTTTCATTAACAAGTTTTGATTTTCCTTTCACATATTTTGTTTTACATTCTTTTTAGAGACATGTTCCCCATTTTTAATTGTATAATTTTGAACTTCATTTTGTTCACTATATACGTCATTCAATGTTTCTTATATGTATCTACTTTTCACATGCCTTGAAGTTTGATCGGAAAGACTAATAGTTTCATCTTGATTGTGTATAGGTTTGGAGCAAAAAAGATATTCACTTGGAATCTCAATATAAGTCTTAACTATGGACGTCAAGTCATTTGTGTTCGATTTGTCAATTCCTTTCGTAACCAATACTTCCTTTGGTGTGCTTTGAACTTTTGGAAAGACGACTACCTTTTCTTTCAGATTTTCAAAACTTTCATTTTGAATAAGTTGTTCAAATTCAATAAAAACCTCAAATATTAAGTTTCTTTTTGGTTCATCGATTGGTTTTCAAAATGAAGAAAAATCAACTTCATCTTCAATAGAAATTTCACTCGTCACACTCTCATCTAAATTGGAATCAATTAAACCATCCTGATATTATTGAGATTTTAGATTTTTACACATCAAATTATATATCTCCTTGGAATTGATTTTAATTTTCTTTTTGTCATCTTTAGCCAAAACAGTTTTCATCATTTCTTTTATGTCTTCTGATTGCAAAAAATCCTCAACCTTTTCTAATCCAACTCTATAGGCATCAGCTAAAGAGTCATCAAATGAAATTAAGGATTCACATTCATAACATTAAATATCTATAACATCTTCCTTGAATTCTAAGAACGGAGGCATTTTACTATGAAGTTTAGTTATGATTTTGCAACTTAAGTACAATTGCTTAATGTGACGATACAGCCTCTTCACAATGCTACACAATATGTTTCTTTGTTTCATCAACATTTTATTATAAGAATTAAGCACAAATACATCATCTCTATACTTCCTAATTTATAATTCTAATTTCTTGTTCTTATGCATCTTTTCCTTATATTTAAACTTGCACCTGCTAAGATTATAATTAAGGACAGAAACTTTCAACCTATTATATTTCAAACTTCCACCTAATTCAAAAATATTATCTAGAAGTTCTAATTCATCAAT
Organism: Lactuca serriola; assembly: GCF_051521515.1. Taxonomy (NCBI): domain Eukaryota; kingdom Viridiplantae; phylum Streptophyta; class Magnoliopsida; order Asterales; family Asteraceae; genus Lactuca; species Lactuca serriola. Next base: position 251,459,086 of record NC_136410.1, on the reverse strand, counting down.
ATAATGAAAAGTTGGAATATATAATGATTTATGAATATAGTGTACCTTCTCAGTACCCTTGTTGAATGACTCCATATGTTCTCCAGCACTCTTGGTTGAGAAACACGATCTGAATACGTTCGCACCATCAGATTCACTACCGCCTTCTGATACACTTCCTTGTTCCATTGATTCAACACTCTTCACCATCAAACATCTTCCAACATTCACATATGCATAAACAAAGTTATTAACAAAACACTTTCCATGATTTGGTCTAAGAACCTCCTCAGCTTCAGAATATGTGGACCATACTTCCACATGTCCATCGTCACTATCATCTCCCCCCACATTTAATGCCTTTCCTTGAGCCTTTGTTAATCAGTGTTCTTCAGTTTTTTGAACATAGTAAATTTCATCCTTCTTCTTCTCTTTATTTTCATTCTATTTTCGCAACATACATTCTTTTGCAAAGTGATTTTTTTGATTATAGTAGTTGCAGTCAAATTCAGAATCACCGAACAATTTATTTTCCTTCTTCTCTTCCTCCTTTTGATAGCCTTTGAGTCTTCATTTTTTTCAATCCGAATTAGAATTATTTCCCATATATGAACTTTCATTGCTATCTGATCTTGATGATTTGTTGCCTCTAAACTTTGCGAAATTTTTCTTGAAGAACATTTTTGGCTTGTTCGCCATTAAGGCTTTCTCTTCACTAGTAAATTCATCATTGAATTCTTCGGAATCAGAATAAACATTTTTTACTTCTTCTCCGTAACAATACCACCCATCACAACCAACATAAGATGTCTAGCATTTGGAACAAATTTCACATCTTACATCACTTTTGATTAATGAGTACGAAGAATACCAACAACCTAAAGTAACTTGTAACTTTTGAATTGTTCATGAGCTTTAATAATGGATACAATTAACTTCCATTCCAAAAGCAATCCATTCAGAAAAGTAACCTTCGATTCAATCACAGTCCTTCGAATCCATTCTTTAACATTTTTCTATGAAGATGATTGAACCTATCAACAGTTTGATCAAAATTTCTGTTGTCCTTTTCTTTGTAAGAACCAAATTCTGATTGAAAATTTGTATGAATAGAATGTGTTTGATATTCTTCTTCATAATAAAGTTCCATCAACTGATCCCAAATTTTTTCACTATGTTGAGAGGGCTAAACAACCTGAATATGTTTGAAGTTAGAGAAAAATGTAAGTCTCTCTTAGTACGGAAATCATTTCGAAGCATATCATTTTCATCTGTAGTGAGATCATGTTTAGCAAAAATGTTCAAGCAATCACTTTGATCGAACACGAACGTCTTCATTTTAGAACACACATATGGAACATTCATAATCGATTCCCACATATAAGGACCATGATCTTGAATTCATGTGATGTAATCTTTGAAATGTATCCCCCAAACTTCACAATCTTTAGGAAAGAGAATTGGATTGCACGTATTAGATCCAACACCACTTGGCAAATTGATTCCACTAGATGAATCAATTTTAAACATGATTTCAAGAAAAATCGAGTAATAATAAATACAATAAACAAAGGATTCAATTCAAATAAAAAAAATGTAATTAAAACAAAGAACCTGATATAAAAGATTCAAACAAATTGAAGATCGCAGAATAGATCTAAGAAAACTTGAGAACATGCAAAACATGAAGGACACTCGACAGAACAAAATAGAATGGTAAGATTTGATGAGGAGCTCAGAAATATTCCCTCTTTGGTACCACTTATTCGATGCTTAGATTCAAATAAGTGGTAACCCTTCAATCGGGTTTTGGTCAAAAATCACCCCTTCAAGCTTCAAATCGGTAAGTTAACCTTCCTAGCTTGTTGTTTGTCTCATCTAGCTTGAAAATTCGTGTCTTAAACATCCAAAATCCCCAAGAACAAGATTTTACGGTCTTGAGAGCATCCCAAAACCGTAAACACCTTGAAAGAGGGTTTTGGTGCCTAAAAACCCTTCCAAACCACTTCTAATGCTTAGCAATGACTTAGAGGCTTGCATGAAAGGACTGAGAACACCAAAATCGTAAAAATGGGGAGTAAACATGATTTTACGGTCTAAGAACATTCTTAGACCGTAAACCCATCTTCAAGGACCATAAACACCTTTTTGGGTGTTAAACTACCCCTCAAACACCTCCAAAAGCTTCCTTGAGTGCCTAGAGCCTTGTAATCCTTCATTTGATGCACCAAAACACATAATTCATGGACTAACATGAGTTTACTGGCATAAACTCATGTGTTTAAGGTAGTAAACTCCCTAAGAACATTTTCATAGACTGTAAACACCTTTCCAAGGTGTTTAAGTGCCTTTAACACCTTCCTATGCTCATATAAGTGACTAGAACCTTGCGTTCATGAGTTAGAATCACTAAAAAACGAATGAAATGGATAAACATGATTTTACGACCGTAAAATCTTGTGTTTACGGACATAAACTCCTCAAGGAGTGGTCAATGAACCGTAAACTCCTCAAGGAGTGGTCAATGAACCGTAAACTCCCTATTGTGTCCATTTTGAGCCCCAATCACTTCCTTAGCCCTTGATTCGACTCTAGCATGATTCTATGAGTGAGATAAGACCTTGAAGCATCAAATAACAAACCACCCATGAGTTTATGGCCGTAAACTCATGGGGATATGGTCTTAGGGCTGTAAACTCTATAACAGTAAACTCCCTATCTAGGCCATACAATCCCCTATTTGCAACCCAATAGCCCCTAGCACTTGACCAAAGTGTTTTCCGTACATTAGGAGGCATTTACATGTTTAATTAGTATTATAATTACTAATTGTATGTAAACATATGTCATCATATGTTAATAGGTCACTAAGTGTGTTCAAGTCTTCACTTGACACCGAGCACCCAACCGGCACCTCCGCCTGATCCACTTACAACAGGTGAGTTCATACCCATGAATTAACCTTTTAAATGTTTTTACATGCTTTTATGGGGGTGGGAGAATACAAGTTAAAACATGCCAGTTATCATATCAATCATATGTGATTAATAACCCGCATGCACAAGGATTTATCACACTTTCAGTTGTTTTACCAAGTATAATACCATAGATGGTTTTCCTAAACATTTTTACTTATTTAAATCTTTTCTCAAATTATCTCTCGTGATGCATGTTTTACTTCTAAACCAGTTACATCATGGTTTTTAAACAAAGGTTTTCTTTACTTATATTGTGTTATTAAATTATATTCAAAACGTGTTTATGAACGGTTTTCAAAGCTTGTTTTACATAACTATATCAAGTCGTAAATTCTTATTTTTAAAGGTTTTCCAAAAGTTTTACCAAAGTTTTCTTATATACTTCTATACTTCTGCTTTGTTAAATGCATGCCTGTACTTGTATAGTTATATAAATAATGTTTAAAAGACTTAGGAAGGCTAGTTCGCCCTATTTCCTTTTCCTCATTTGGATGTGGTCTGGTGGGTATCAGATATACGTCTGAAGGTCGTTTAATCATTAATTATATATAATGTAAACATGTATAGATATAAAGGTTTTAATCGGCCAGTTCATGTTCCTTGGGTAGCAAGGCCATCCTTCCACTCGTCACTCATAGATCAGGGACACTAGTAACTATTATAGGAATAGTTAGGAAGCTCTGTTTACTCTGTCTAGTACGCAAATTCCAAAGGAGTCAGTTCAGTTGTGAGTCTCTATCGTTAGTCCAACACTTACATCAGAATTCACTATACAAGATGCATCTTCAGGACACGGATTTCCCCATTGTCATGTCGGTAACCAGAGTCTCTTGTAGGGAGAGCGGGCATTGTGTGTATAGATCTATATGGGACTGACACTCCCACACCCTAACTGCTAGCTACAATCCACGGCCTACCAAGCCAAGGGGTGACAAATGTCACATTTATTCCGACGCTTGCAGGGCTCAAGTACTCTAGTGTCAATAAGTATGGTTACGAGTATCTCCATGTTTACCTTATAATTCATGGCCTTAAGGTAACGAGAATTTAACACATTATTCTTGAAACAACCCACTTAAGATTTCCCTTCATTTCAGACCTTGCTAGCTGTATCTTTCATTTGATACTGCCTGGGGTCTGTGTTTCTTTGTTTTACACCTTGCTAGCTGTATCTTTCATTTGATATTGTCTGGGGTCTGTGTTTCTTTGTTTTAGACCTTGCTAGCTGTATCTTTCATTTGATACTGTCCGGGGTCTGTGTTTCTTTGTTTTAGACCTTGCTAGCCGTATTGTACATTTGATATCGTCTGGGGTCTGTGTTTCCTTTTGTTTGACTGAGCCAGGCGTATCATTCATTCGATACTCTCCTGGAGTCTATGATATCTTTTGCCTTAGTCAGCAGTATTTTCTGCTGAGGCATATGTTATTTTCCCCTAGTATATTTTAGTAGTGATATCCTCCTACATTCATTAAAAATCAAATACCGTATTTTAGTAATGATAGTATTTCGGGGAAAAATACTCTTTAGAACATAACTGTGGCGAGTCTTGGTAGAAGACTGCTTTTTTTTAGAAAATTTAGGATTTTCTGTAAAGGACTCTAATACACCGCAGATTCTGAACTACTACTTTTTATAAAGTTATTTTGAATAAAATGCTTACTTACACAAATGACACTAAATACTTATGAACTCACCAGCATTTATAAGAATGTTGATACTCGCTTTCAAAATAACTTGTATTCTCAGGTCAGCGATAGACAGGTACACTCCAGGAGCTTTTGGCGAAGTCAGCCTAGTACCAAGCTGCACCTATATTATTACTTGTATTACTTTGATGTTGCTATGAATTGTAACTTATGTAAAACTATTACTATTAATGCAATGGTTTTTGTACTTTGATTACTATACTGCATATGTTGTGATACTGGACATCACGTCATCCACCCCAGAACGTTTCCACCGTTCCGGTTTTGGGGTGTGACAGATTGGTATCAGAGCATTGTTTGTAGTGAGCTCGATATATCAATTTATAAAAGATATATAGCCTATAAATACATATGGATAAAACACTCTAACCAAGAATTATACTTTAAAATATAACCATATTTTACAAAAGTATAAGAACATCTAGAATCTAAACACCCGAACAAAGTATCACAAGAAGAACAAGAATAAAAGTCTTCGGATGTTGAGCACTACAGTCAAACCTAGGCAGTTATGTAATTGTAAGCTGGAATAAATGTAACCTGATCAACTACATTTATTCGAGATGCGATGAACGTGTGCTTGGGAGTGATAGTGGTGTTGCAACAGGTCTAAAACTTACCAAATAGGAATGATAGAGCCAAACATAATGTTTAAAATACTATATGAGTATTTTGGAATACTAAAGGACTCACATTAATCCTGGAATCATATTCAGAAGATGAGAATCAAACAAGAAATTAAAATACCATTGGGGTATTTTAGGATCCATAGATAACCTTGTGTGAAAAACTAAAAACATCCCTTATTGATATACCTATGATTACAAAGGATACACTTCCAAGGTTATATATAATAAGGATCCCATAGGCTGAGAATGTGTGGTTTCGCACTATTTCCTTTTCCTCGTTGGGATGTGGATATAGAGTAGTATCACATATTCGAAGGCCTACGGATCTAAGCTATATATGATTTGTGTACCCTATGTAATTTTAGCAGGACTCGATATGGATCACTCAGTGAAATGTTAATAATCTCTTAGGATTCTTTAGACATTTCCATTCTCGCACGAACCCTGTAGAAAACCCTATCCACTTCGGTGCTCGCCAGAAGAGTTGATTCAGATCCTGGAGAAGTTCATTGAGATGATTTCCAGTTCGGAAATAAATAAAATAGGACGAGACTATTGAAACCACCAAGTGCCTATACCTTTTTAGAGACATCGATGGGAATTTCGCCTAAACTTCGGAGATTTCCGGTCATCCATCATGAAGTGATGACACTCAGAGTCAGGATTGGAAGTAAGGCGGAATAGAAATTCAATATGTCTTCACGAGAAAAGAACCCTAGGTAACTATCCGAAGAAAACCAACGCCGGTCCCAGTCAAGGATATGAGGTAGATAGAGGGAGCCAGTACATGGAACCCGAGAAGTGTCTTTTCCTCGTATTCGTCACGCTAATACACCCATAAAATAATACAATTTAGTGAGTTAGTGATTACACTACTCACACTATGTGTTAGGTAAATCGCCTTTTCCGTCGCTAGTAATACGATTAGATCGGATCTCAAAACCTTGATTCAAAATGTTTAGCCATAAGTCTTCATGAGCCTTTTCTTCTGTGATGCTCGTTCCGAACTTCCCTCCAATCTTTCCAAGCCGCAGAGTGAACCTTTCCTACTATAAAGGTAACATAGTAGGAACGACTTCCATCTCATGGCTTTCCGATACTTTTACCCCTACCTTGAATACTCGAACTACATCATAGGGATGTAGGTCGACACTCAGACAACCAATATCCGAGGTGCGGGAAAAATTTATGCCTATTATAATAAGGATAGATACGTCCAGGGTTAACCATCGTCTCTCATCAGCTCGTGTTCCTTTCCGTGTAGGAAAAACCATGCCTCCGAAGAAGCGTAACCCATCCGCTGGCAAGAAACCGACTCTCCTATTTGATGAAGCTACGTTCTAGGCTGCAGTCTCGGCAGCCGTAGCAACTGTCATGGCTCAACTGAATGCTAACGACGCCAATGTTAGCAAGAGCCCTATCGGGAATTCCGATCCAAGCAATGGACAGCAGCAACCAACCTCTGTGTACCCAGTCACCCAACAGCCTCAACCAAATCCACTGAAGAGAAAGTTCAAGAACGAGGAGGGAAGTACCTCAGCTCAAAGACCTTCCGAAGGGCAACGAGCGGAGACAGTCAATACCCCTACCAACCCTTTCATCCCGACACCTACAAGACCATACCTAGGAAACCTTCTCCACCGCAGCAAGTGTAGCTACCATCATCAAGGTATATGTTGAGAACTCTTCTGTGTTAGGTGCAACAGGAAGGGGCACACCTCTTGTAACTGCAAAGCACCAGTTGAGTTCATTACATCAACCACATGGGTGGGGTCCAGTCCAGTTTGTCGTCTATGTGGTGAGATTGGACACTTCAAGAAGGACTGTCCAACCGAAGGAAACAACAAAGACACATGAGGAGTCTAACTTTAATGCTTGGGGGAAAAGCATCAAGGAACCCGGTAGATTTTTGGTACGTCTCTCAATCTCAGATAACTAACCGAAAACATTAAAAGGCTAATTCAAAATGTAATTACTTCCCCGTTAAGGCGAAAGTCGCAGCACTGTTGTAAAATTTAAAATTTCATCAGGTAAAACTATAATGGCTAGATATATACGTTACGGCCATGTATAATTGAGATGGATAGACCTAGAGTGAGTGAATGCCGCCTCATTTCCTGTTCCTTGTTTGGTTGTGGATTTAAGGCGGGGTCGCTCAGTCAACAGTCCTCCCCACCTTAATTATACATGACTAGCATATGCTAGGCGATTATAGAAAGGCCTCGTGAGAATCCATTCATGAAAGGTACTCTACTCAGAAACACTCAGGGCCCTCTATAGTTTCGCGTCGACTCTATCGGTCTAAGTATCCGCGACAGTGATACACCGGACGAAACCTGAGACGCCAAGTACTGGTGTGCTCGTTCAGCACATGACCCTATCGATCCTCATTCTATGTCATGTCGATGTATGCCAACTTCGACGCCTCTATCAATCATGGTTCGACTTAGTGCAACCGTGTGTAACTCCCTAGTGCTGTGTAAAACGAACTTTCACCATAGCCATTTCGGAAAATAAAGGTTCTTCCGAACCTAAAAATAATAAAACCTAATGTGATCCGTCAGTCGTCACTCTTATTTCAAACCTTCCGAAGTACCCAGGAGAAGGGTATCACGCGGTGTTAACCAACCCTTCTTAGACAGATAGAACCCGAAGCGAAAGACACTGCAGGTATTCCAGAAGATGATAACCACTCGAAGCCTACTCCGTAGATCTCCCAGGAAGACCCTTCGCACCTCACAATCAGGTTCGTGAATCAAGAGGATAGAACTCATGGGACTGACTACTATAACTAAGTATATGCATAAGAGTGGTATATAATTGAGATTAAAAAGATTTAAGATGTGTGCTTCCTCCCTACTCGCTGTTCCTCGTTGGGTTGTGGGTCTGGGGTGGAGTCGCACAACTGAACATCCTGCTAACCTCAATTATATACGGCTTGCATACACCAAGTAGTAGTGGTTAAGCCGAGTATGAGCTCTACCACGAACCTCATAGCAAAACCCTTCATCCTATCCCATAGAATATGAACTAGAGTCAAGAGAACCACTGCGGGTTGAGCTACTATATTGACCACAAATCTAAAATTTGTTTTCATCCCGGTTAAGCCAACATAGTAGCTAACACCCTCAGTTGGTAAACAAATCTGAGTTGTAAGAGTCAAGGACATTGACTACGACCATCCAGTCACGCTTAATCCCATGAATTAAGCATCTTAGCGAATATCCCGGAAATTCCGAAAGCTGCGATAAGGTAAACTCTGAGAATAGTGGATGAGAAGATTAGAAGTTTCGAGTAACGAAACCCTATATTTCTAGCTTAACCTAAATCAAGAAAACTCAGAACCACCGGAAGAGTAGTTGCAGAAGATGTCCGCACTACTCAGGCACTTCGTCCACTCCGTTACCGATGAGTAGTGCCTAGGACACTCCTCCCCTTACGTGAGAGAAGTCACTGTTGCCCTGTAGATGATAGACTGCATTCTATGAAGCGAACACTAGAATGCCAAGAACCACATGATAACCTCCGCAGCCAAGAATACTTTATTAAAGTGCGAAAGTAGGTTGCGTTAATCCTTATAACCTAGATCCAGAAGATATTATAGACTTGACACCAGTCTAGGTGTTAGTCGATGGGTTATACAAGAGCACGCGCTTTCTGCAACTGAAATAAACCGACTCCTTAGAGAATAGAGCATATTTTAGAGATTTATTGGACTACCAGGTGTTCCATGGATACTATCTCACATAGAAATAGTAGAACCACCTCCCGAGATAGTCCAACACTTCGGAAAATCTCTAAGAACTAAGTTAGCCTGAGCAAAGGCTACTATCCATGAAATAGCGAAGCAAGTAAGAGCGTGATTCCTTCCAAGTTAAGAATCATACTGTGAAAGCATCTGTTAATCGACGATGAAATCTAAAACCCTCTAACCATTGTCTGCTAAGGCTTTGTTTCATTAACTTTGAGAGTCTCCGTTAGGAACACCTCAAGAAATCAAAAGTGCAGGTCCATTTTGCACTAAGTTGAGATAGATTCCACGAAACCAATTAAATGCCAATGTGTAGCCAATACATCCGATGGTCCAGAAAACCTCTAAAAGCCAATCAATACGAAACACGAATCTGAGGACAACCCGATCTTTCTAAGAACCACCCTGAAGGACTACACTTCCAGTATGAGAGAACATTTGGAACTTCAAAATGACGATCACACCAGTGATGATCTCACCATACAAGTGCATTATGTTCTGAGGACCGAAAAGCTCTATCTTCCCGAGAGCTTAGGACCATCTGAGATTCTCTATAAGATTTGGTCCAACCCTTGTCAGGCCATAACTACTTTTGGAATTCCATAAATTCCACCATAGTTTATTCACGTCCCCAGCATGGACAAAGTATTTGTTCGACGTGACTTGTATAAACCCACTCGTCTTGACAGCAATCATTGGGAACCCTAATTTCGTAGAAAAACCCGTAGGAATCTGTGTACCGAGGAATCAAGCGAGCGTAATGAATCCGCCTCCCACTAGTGAAGGTTCGCTGGGACGCCAAGCGAAGACCGGAGTTCACTTGGGGGCGCAAGGACCATTCAAATAGGAAGTTCCCTCACCTCATTACTCGATCATTCATGCCTACTTCTTTGCCTAAACTCTAATTTCGGGACGAAATTCCCTCTAACGGGGAGATGATGTGACAACCCAAAAATTTTCGTTAGTTTCATCCCAAAATATTTTTGAGCGGATTTAAACCCGTTGGAATATTTTAAATAATATTCGTCAAGCGAACCAAAATTAAGGATGTATGATTTTAAAATTTTCGTGTTTAACAGTAGTCGTGAAAAACCCCGTTCGCGGTTGGTGTTGGGTGAACCCCCAACCAAGCCATAAACTCCATCCTGTATAAGGGTTGAGTGAGTTTCATGTAAAGTCCAAAAATCAGATCTACCAATGATCAAAGACAAATAGCAACCACACAATACGAAATAATAAGCAAAGAAAGAACAAACCAAGCTTGCATACGCTTTATAGCCTTAAAACATCTGATACAACTTGGTGGAACTCGAAAATACGAAAGGCATCAACAACCTAAAACATCTGACATAACTCTATATATATAGACCTTATTACCGTGAGGAGTTTACATCCGTAAGGAGTTTACAGCCGTAAACTCTATTACAACCGCAAACTGAACAAAAATGCTTTTCATATACACACCCCTATCACTAACTCGTATACCTGGACCAAACCATTATTCTAGGCCTTTCAATCTCCCCCTTGGTTTGGACTAGCCCAAGGTCACCCTTTGTTGACAATCATAACGTCCATTTGTTCCATGGCTCCGTTCCACACATGCTTGCTCAAAATTTCAGCCACCATCGTCGCGTACACTTTAGCACCTTCTTCATATATATCTTCAACAACCTTAATCTGAAAGTTGCTGAGATAGTGAATATCCCACTTCCTGAACTGCAACAAGTCTCTGCGATCGTAAAGCCTGATGCACCCATTCTTAAGCTTAATGATGGCACCAGAAGTAGTTTCATCATAAACCCAACACTCCAATGAACAAAGAGACCCATCTGAATAGCCTTGAAGCACAGGAAACTGCATGACTCACTACTAGAAAAAAGGCCTTTTACGACGCTCATTGCGCGTCGTAAAACGCTTAGACGACACGCAAATGCGCTTCAAGGAAGGCCCTGTCATAACGAGAGACGACGCGCATTTACGACGCGCATTTATGAGACGCAATTATGACGCTCATTTACGACACGCAATGCGTATCAAGGAAGGCCGTGTCATAAAGGAAGACGACACGCATTCGCGTGTCGTAACCTTACGACGCGCGTGTTAATGACACGCAATGCGTATCAAGAACGCCCCTGTCAAGAAAGGCCATGTCATAAATGAAGACGACACACATTTTTGCGTATCGTAATTTTAATTTTTTTTAAAAAAAAAGTATTTATAGTTTTACTAGTTTTCAAATTAAATTTGCATTTAATGTCTCATAATAGAAAATAAAATACCATATACAAAAAATACAATACATTGCACAAAAGTTAATATCATACAAATAATTATTCCAATAGACAAATGTAACATGTCAACATTTTTTATATAATTAACTATATTTTTACCCTCAGAATCGTAAATCATAATAACAAGCAACATAACCTGTAGGAGGCAAGGTAGAGGTCTGGCCAGATGGCCTAGCATGATAAGCACCATCCATTGTGATATAAGGTGAACAATATGTTGCCCCTAAAGCTCCTGCAGCACCTAAAGCCCCAACAGCACCAGCAAAAACAGGTAGCCTACAACAAAATTTCACAATTTTATCCATTTACTCACCTAACTATTATTATCATAAATATTTATTTATTTATATATATTTAAAGTACCATGTCATTTCTAAATTCCCCATTCCATTGGGCTGAGTAACATAGCCAGGGAACGCCATGCCAACAGCAGGAACTCCAAGCCCACCAAGACTTTTATTCTTTTAAGGCACCTCAACCTGCTACTCCCATTGCACATTCTTTGAGAAAAAATATAAAATCAGAAGTGAGTGTTAACATTTAACATTTTCTTTTACTATATTTTTCTCTTTCTCTTTTTTCTTTTGACATAAAACTATTAAAATCACATGGATGAATCATAAATATCTTATGTTAGGAATAATATAATTCCATAGGATTTGGAAATGGATTCCATTCTAATCTTTTTTTTGTAAATTTTTATTTACATTTATAGGATTAAACAAACTACAATGACATCAAGTGTCAATAAGGGCACTACAGGTTTCACTTTTAGGAGCGATAAAGAGAAGAAAATATGTTAAAACTTCATCTTGTTTTCTATGTCAATAAAGAGAAAAAAGCAACTAACTTACTAACCTTCATAATATTCATTCCATCATTCAAAACTCTAAGCTTCTTATTTAGACTACATCTTGAGCTTTGTAAAGATGTCAAAAGGTGAGTCAACGAAAAGATCATAAACTTATAACAATGATAGAAGGTTATTAAGCAACTTTTTTTGTTAAATGGTAAATCTAATATAGTCCTAAACTACTCCAACTTCCACTTAAAGTCTCAAACAGGAGTTGAACCCTTCATCAAAAGAAGGAAGGGCAAAACTTGACAAAAAAATGGAGATCAGACAAAGTAGTTACCTGTATAGGAGCATTGAAACTTAAATAAATCAAAAAATTGTCATCGAATATTTGGTGGGAAACTATTAAATTAGTGGACTTTACCTACAAGCTAAACAAATAGTGATGGTAAATTAAATAATACTTGAAGAAAAAATATGTATTAGAGAAACAGACCAATCAACCTTCATAAGTGCATATAACAATCGCCACCATATTCTGGGTGTTGTGTCCCCCATCGCCACCACCTATTTCCATTGCCACTGTATCTGTCCCACCACCACCACCTTTTCCTATCAACATATAAAACCCACAAAATTGTAAGTAAAAACTGAAGAAAAAAAATGTAAATCAAGATTCCATAAGACCAAAGATAGCAGATCCAAAAATATAGAATTAACACAAAATAAGATCAAAAGGGTAAGCCGAAGAAGTCAGCTATTCCAACAGGCAGCAACGTCAGATGCCTGCCTGGACTGACCAAGGCTGAGGTAGCGACTAAAAAACAAAATGTCGAAGCTTGAAAATTGAACATTAACTAATAATTCAAAATCTATTTATTTGTATCAAGAAAGTTTCAAATTGTGAAACTTCTTGCAATATTGTAAACATCCATTTTTCTGGATTGGGTTTAATTCGGATTTGTAGCTCACTGTAGTTGAACGTATGTACTGCTTCAGGAAAAAATGTAAAATATATGAGTATGAAGAACTATGGGATTCATGCTTGTATATGTATGTGATATGAGTAAGATTACCACACATGGATTGGGTAATCCCAAAAGAGATTGATATTGCAATTCCACAGAGGGCAACAGAATCAATGCCTCTGCTGGTTGAATAAAAACACGTACATGATTCACTGAACATGTTCATATACATACATATCTATAGAGTTTTATGAAATAAGAGACTAAGGATGTGATTTTATTTTGATGATACACTTGTAGAAGAACTGGCAGCAGATGAACCCTACATGATAGTTTTGGATTTATGATGGGCAGGAACTTAACTTAAAGGGGTACAAGAAACAGGACAAAGATGGATGAAAAAGAAGAGGATAAATATGGGATAAGTTAAGAAAACTAAGTAACTCGTTTCTTGACCATACCTGTACTAAATAGCCAACAACCAAAAAGCCCTAGAATGAAAATGGATAGAACAACTAATCATCTTACCTCTGCCTTCCCCATACCTGAACAAGTTAAAACAAAAAATCAAGTTAAAACAAAACTAGATATAATGATTCCTCTTTTGGTATAACACCAGATGATCCACCCTTAAAGGCAGCACCTTTTCTGAAATCCACCCTCATACCATTAGAGAGAGGTTCTTCACAAGACAAATTATCCATGTCAGCTTCCTTTTTGTTTCACCACCAATGCCATCACAAACAATGTTGATGTTTTTCAGTTCAGGTGGGACCAAATTACCCTCGGTCTTTGGCTTCTTCTCGTTTCGGTCAACTTTAATATCAGGCCTATTAACTGTCTTCACTTTTTTTATGCACAGAACCACAACTACTATCCTACCATTTTTCTTTTTCAGTCAAATACAAGAGTTCATAAGGAAGAGGGGATAAAAGTAGACCTCCAAGAACCGGAAATGATGTCATCATCTATTTCAGAATCAAAAATTCAAAATTAAAATCTTACCCACATAAAAAGACGATCAAGATTCAAGAAAATATTAGGAGCTTTACCAACCTCAAGAATACTAGTGGGTGATGCCTCATGAGGGCTGCCATTAGGCAACTGACAAAAATCATCACTGTCTACAGGACTAGCTTCCAATGATGATGAAGGGGAGACATCAAGGCCAAGTCAACTGTAGATGGCGATGGAGTTGAGGTAGGGTTTGTGGAGGCTTCGCAATCGGCAATAAATTGTTTCATCAGAGAGCAATGGAAAGGAACTGGGGTAATAACCCCCAAATTAGAAGCAGCTGAACTTCGGAGGGGGGGGGGGAGAGGTGAGCGGAGGTCGTCGGTGGGAAGTGAAGCGGTGGAGGTTTGAGAATCCAAGAAAATCCAAGAAATTTGTCAAGAAACGTATACATGTACTCAGGTTAATAAGACACGAGAGTACCTTTGGCGGGAGCGTTGATAAATAAAACCCTAGGCGAAGGATTTCTGGCTTATGTAGCTGATAACGCGGGTTTATGAGTTTTTTTGGTGGGTATTCTTTTTATTAGTGGATTCATCTTACTCGATCTCACATACTGATATTGATTTCCTGCTTCTACTCCTAGAACTTGAATGATAGCTCTTCTTCCTCCTCCTTGACCTGGAATCATATGAATCAGCTGAATCATTGATGAGAAGAACTTGAAGATAAAATATGGAAACATAGGTGGAGGAGAACAAGGGAAACCAGATGCAATAATTATGAAGGCCAAGACCGCCTAAGAAGTGATCGATGCCAAAAAAAAATAGGGGGGAAACAAAAATCGCTAAAATCGCATGAGAGAATCCTTGAATTTTAGGGAAAATACCACCGGTTGTTTGGGATTTTTCTTAGTAGCAAGATTTTTTTAGGCTTGTTGTAATGAAGATGTAATGAAGTCGGTTGTTGTGATTCTTTAGGCTTCAAAATTGATAGATTTTTTTTCGATTCTTTCAAGTTTGAATCAGAAAATGAGAAAGAGTTAGGGAAATCAAGAGTGCAATGCTCGTCCTTGTTAGGTTGAAGATGAAAGATAGATAGAAGATAGAAAAAAAAAGGCGGGTTTTCAAAATTTTGGGGATTTCATTTCCCCCCTTGTCTACTAAAAGCGCGTTTCATTAAAATTATAAAGCGACAGGTACAGACGACGCACGTTTAAGATAAAGCGCCCTCCGTGTTTTTAATTTTTTTTCTTGAGACACTAAATTAAGGGCACGCAATAAAGCGTGACGTAAATCCTTAAATTTTTTGGAGAGATGACACTATTTTAAGGGCACGTCCTTTTGCGTATCGTTAATTATCGCGTGTCGTAAAAAGCGCGTCATTAAAGGTCTTTTTTCTAGTAGTGACTTGTTTTGTTGCGGGCCACATCACTACCTGTAACGGCTTGTCAGTGGACGGTTCCAAAACATTTGTATGTTCAGATACAACAGATTCTGCTGTTGGCATAGACGGAAACCCCTTTTTCACTTGATCATCAAGGAAGTGCTTGAATTGAGTAACTTGTGGATCATTCATTAAATTGATGAAGGTAGCTCGAGACAGCTCTGCCAAATCAATCCTCGTGAATGAACTAACATCATGACTATTCTTGTACAACTCATAATTACTGCTCTTGTGAATGACTATCCACATCTTAAGGGGTTCATGGAATCCCTAAGAAGCAACTCTCGATCTATCGCCAAACGTATCTCGGAACCGAACTACTTCAAGATCAGTAACTATGATTAACAGTTCGCCCCGAGAAGAAGTCAGATTAGTATTCCTCTTGAACAACAACTGAGCTTTCTCCACTTCTTCTTCTTGACCACGACGAATGATTTCTGTAATATGAGGAGCCAGAGGAGGTTCATCAACACCACGATCAGTAGTACCAGAAGACTGACCAACTGGTAGGTCAACCAGGAAAGCTTGTACGTGAAGATTGATCCTTTATTCTTCAACAGACGTTTGATATTTGTCTCCAAGATCTACTTCAAGTTTCTTCTTTAGTTCAAAGTAGCTTGAAGTTAGCAGATTGAAATGATCTTGCAAGTCGGAAATCTGCTTAGACTTCAGCTTTTTATCCTTCTTGAGCTCGACCACTTGTACTCCAAGATTAGATTTATTTGATTGCAACTTAGAAACTTGAATACTAAGATTGACATTCTCAGCATGATGTTCCGCTACCTGAATATCTAACTCAATATTCTTCTGGCTTAGAACTGAAATCTCCTTTTGCAATCCAGAAAGAGTGACATTGTCATCCCTAGCACCAGCTTCTTCAATGGAAACACCTTTTCCTCAAGGGTTTGGCGATAGAAGTTGTTCTTCAGCCATGTGCAACACCAACCTTTCAGAAGCAGCATCCCGATTATACCTTGGAACTGAGAAACCAGGCGGTGCAGAGGGACCACCCACAGTAAATGCTGAACTCGGACATGTTGAAAATATCTTGGTGGTTTTGAGTCTAGTGGTAGCAGTAGTGATAGGAGGGGTAGGAAGACCGCTAATCAAGTTAGCAATTAGCTCAGATTGCCTCACGTCTAGTCTTTGTCTCTTAGATAGAGGTTGGTCAGAATCTGGGGTAAATACACTCATAAATGGTTCAGATGCAGGAGAAGTAGATATCAGAGGGGAACATCCTATAACCATCTCCATGGGAATTGAAGCAGACACCATTTGTTTTGATGTTGGAGTTTGAGTTTCTAACGTTTCGCTTGACTTCCTAGTCTCAGTTGTTTGCAGAACAACGTCATCGACATTGTTGAAAATCGTGTCAAGATTTTCATGCGAAACAACATTTGCACTACTGGCTAAGGAAGCCGCAATGTCATCACGATCAAAACCTGTTAAATGAAGATCACCGAATGAATCGTTTCTTTCTTCACCGACATGCATTTCCGCATCATCTTGATCTTGGCTCAACTCCTTTTCAAGTTCTGCGGCAAATTGAGCGTCAGGAGTTGGTGAGTTATCCCTTTCAGTTCCTTCATCCTCTGATATATCAATAAAAATGTTATTCGGAGTCGATTTTTCTGAAGATGCCTTCTCTGACGAGGTTTGTTCAGACGAATCGTATGACTCCATCGGTTCATCCAACTCTGTAAACTTTCCAAACTTTTCTAGAGGATACAGTCCTTGGAAGATAACCTTGCCTTTACGAGTTTGTTTGATGAGCCCCACCGTGTGGGGACCCAAGGACTTCATATCAAGAGTCTCGCCCTCCTTCCTTACATTAGGAAACTGAATGTTGATGAACACTTGGATAAAGCGAGGATACAGCAGAAAAGTATCTCGGGTAGTGGCTCTGATGTTAATGACAAACTCATCCAAGATGAACTTCGAGAAGTTGAATCTTATGCCAGCAACAAGGGATACCAGTGCACCAGTTGTGCGCTGTGAAATCTCATCGGCTCTAGACCTTCTGCCCGAAATGCAACTAAGAAAAACGTGCGCTAAGAACCTCCAGTATGGATGCAATAACTTCTTTAGTGTCGGCGGAAAAGTTTCCTTTATAGCTCATTCTGCGTAGAATTCTTTGAGCATCTTCAATTCCGATTTTCGTTGGGAAATTGGGTTGATCGTCAAATTTTGATACACCACCGGATTAACTGTGATCGCGGATGCTAAACAACATTCCTGCAACCGATGAGACATCGAGCGCATATCAGAGTGAATTGCTGGAGGGTTTGCAAGCATGATTGCAAGGTTGTGCATGTCTGCAAATTTCAAATTCGCCATTTTCTGCGCTCAAACATGAACTGTAAGAAACCTCAAAATAAAATTTTATTTTGACCAAAATAAATATTGTAATTAAAAATATGATCAAAACAAAATTGTTACTAAAAATTGAGTTGGAAAAACAAGTTCACGGCCAAAGTTATAAAAGAAATCACGAATTTTAATTTTTTTAAAAACCGACAGTAAACTTCTAGTTCTTGGGTCGTAAACTCAAAGTTTACGGCCTAAGAGCCTTTTCACAAGCTTATCATATCGAAATACCCTAATTATTTAATCAGTTATAAGGGCAATAAATGAATAGTTCTTGGGCCGTAAACACCGAGTTTACGGCCGATGAACACCTAATCGAAAAAACCACGAAAAACATATCTAAACGATGAATTGATGTATAACACATAGATATATGCAAATGTAGGGATTAGTAGCATCAAAATAAATTCAAAACAAATCCAAACAATAGTTAAACGAAGTTTACAGCCGGAGCTTACGGTCGTAAGCTCCGTCGAACCCTTTTTCGCTATTTCCGACAAAATGGCTCAGTGAAAATTGAAACAAAACATATATTCGTGATCTAGAAGTGATTACCTTTGTGATGGTGTAAGCAGTTTTCTGAAAATCAAAGAAAATTTTTTGAGCTTTTTGAGAGGGTTTAAGAAGTGTTTGCGGCCGGAATCTCGTGAATGAGGAGATTCCGGCAATGAACTCCTTTTTACCCTTTTTCACCCTCACTTACCCTCTTACCTGATAACTACCCAATATTTTCAACTTCCAACAATTAAAATTTAAAAAAAAAAAACTTTGAGGATTAATTTTAAAATAATTTCGAAAATAAAAATAAAACTAACAAAACAAAATTTAATTGCTAGAAAAAAAAAATAAAACGAAACTAAAAAAATAAAACTAAAACAGTAAAAATAATAAAATTAAAATTAAAAATAACATTTTTAAAAATTAAAAATTAAAATTAAGATTTAAAAAAAAATTCAACTAAAAATAATTTTACAAAACAAAACTTAACCACTATAAGTTTTGTGATGCTTGGATCAAAGTTGTTGGACAGCCTTATTCCACTTGTCGGTACCCTTATCTTCACATCTCCGTCTGACCGATTGCCAGTATTGTGGTCCACTTAAACACGAAAGATTTGTGACATTTTTGGACATTTTACCAATGACATGATTCAGGCATTTATCTAATTGTAAATTTCTGTTATTTCGATAACTCCTAAATCTTAAATAAATTCACCTTATGACCATTTAACTTACTACACCAAGGGATATTGTTGTCCACCTAAATCGAGCAGCGAGATCTACATACAATCTATATGAGTTCAATTTTAAGTGTACTGGAACGTGTTTCCCGCTTCCTGATATGCCCCAGCCATCAAGAACTTCCAGAGTACTCCTTACACCGGGTGAGAAGACAACCATTCAGAGAGAGGAAAGATTCAGAATTCTATTGCTAACTACTTTAGAGGGGTTGAGAAGAAGAAGGTTGCATATGTTGTGTACCAGGTCGGATTAGAAGTCATGCAAAGGAGACAGCATATGGCTAACAGATAAGAAGTATTTCACACACACACACACACACACACACATATATATATATATATATATATATATATATATATATATATATATATATATAGCCTGCAGAGAAATAGAGTTGCATATGTTGTGTACTAGGTTGGATTAGAAGTCTCGCAAAGGAGACAACATATGGCTAATAGAAAGAAAGAAAGAAAATGATATTCTACAGACCTAATTTATCAGAATTTACCAGTCGCCCCATCCAACCGGAATTAAGGATTGAATCCGCACATCGAGGAAAAGTTAAGCTATGGTTCCAAGTACGGGTTCAATTAATGTGACATGTAGATTCTCATGTATATCTCCCTACTCAACCTATCCTTGCGTCGTGACATCAGGTTAAACGGATCTAACTAGGTCAAAGTTTGTCATGTCCTTCAATTCATTAGGTTCAACTTTCCTAGTCAAGTTCATTTAAAATCTTTCGTGCCTACCAGCACATCGAGTACAGAGCGTAGACGATTCAACTTAGGTATGTTATGCCAATTCAGGTTGCCCGTTATCACTTGGTAATTTCATTTCCCATCACAATACCTACAACCGAAACTATCAACAATAATTTTTAAATTTTTTGAACAGAAATAACACTATTTTTGTTTTTTTTTTTTTGTTGTTTTTGGATTATTGTATTTCTCCCCCTAAATTTGTGCATGGGTGAGAACACGAATTAAATTAAATAATAAAAGAAATTAAAAAAAATGCGCAAATTTAAACTATCCTAAAACAAGAAATCAAAATGAAATTAAATAGAAAAGAAAATAAATTAAGAAAAGAAAACTAAAAAACTTAATCCTCAAAACGTATCATTTTCAGAAATCCCATAAGCACATCGAAGAGAGCTTTGTTAAATGGCTTTGTGAACAAATCTGCCACATTATTATCAGTGTGGACCTGTTCTAGTCGGATTAAAGATCGTTCATAACAGTCTCTGATAAAGTGAATTTTAATGTCGATGTGCTTGGTTTTAGAGTGTTGGACTGGGTTTTTAGCAATTTCAGTTGCTGCTTCATTATCAAAATAGATAGGGGTTTCAAAGTAATTCGAACCGTAGTCCAACAGCTGATGTTGGATCCAGATAACTTGAGAGCAGCACGCTGATGCAGCAACGTATTCCGCCTCTACTGTGGAAGTCGAGACAGTGTGTTGCTTCTTACATTGCCACGAAACTAGCCTATCACCTAGATACTGACATCCTCCCGAGGTAGATTTCCTATCAAGCTCACAACCTCCATAATTACTGTCAGTAAAAGCATAAAGATCAAATTCAGAATTTTTCGGATACCAAAGACCCAATTTAGAGCTTCCTTTAATATACCGAAAAATTCTTTTGACAACAATAAGATGAGAAAGTTTAGGATTAGCCTGATAGCGTGCGCATTGACAAACTGCAAACATAATGTCAGGTCGACTTGCAGTAAGATACATCAGTGATCCGATCGTCGATCGATAAAGAGTTTGATCTACGGACTCGCCTTCAGGATCTAGAGTCAGAAGAGGTCGTTCAGCCATCGGTGTTGACGCAGCTTTAGCATCATGAAATGCGAACTTCTCAAGAATATCCTCCACATACTTGGCTTGATGTAGTAGGATTCCAGTTGAATTCTGTTTAACCTGAAGTCCCAAAAACATGGTTATTTCTCCCAAAGAACTCATTTCAAATCGTTTCTTCATTACACCTTCGAACTCCTTGCAAAGTTGCTGACTGGTTGATCCAAAGATGATGTCGTCGACGTATATTTGTACAAGTACCTGGTCCTTGTCGACGTGCTTTATGAACAATGTTTGATCGATAGTGCCGTGAGAGTAACCATGTTCGAGAAAATGCTTTGTTAGGGTCGCATACCATGCTCTAGGAGCTTGATGCAGCCCGTATAACGCTTTGTCCAGCTTGTAGACATGATTAGGATACTTCGAGTCGAAAAACCCAGGGGGTTGATCAACGTAGATTTCTTCCTTCACCTTGCCATAAAAGAAGGCAGTCTTGACATCCATTTGAAAAACAGTAAAATTCATATAAGAAGCATACGCTAGGAAGATACGAATAGCCTCCAGGCGAGCTACTGGAGCATAAACTTCAGTGTAGTCAAGACCCTCGACTTGTCGAAACCCACGAACTTCCAATCGAGCTTTGTTTCGCACAATAACCCCTTAATCATCATGCTTGTTGTGATAGACCCATCGTGTGTCAAGAGACTTTTTGCCCTTCGGTAACTCAACTAACTTCCAAACACCGAGTTTTTCAAATTGGTGCAATTCCTCATGCATTGCATCCACCGAGCTAGGTTCGTTTAGAGCCATTTCTACATTCTTGGGCTCAATTTGAGAAATAAAGCAAGAGTACAGACATGTATTTACATCTCCACTCTGACTTCTAGTTTTAACACCATCATCTAGCTAGCCAATAACATTTTCGATCGGATGATCGCGTTGAACCCTTGAAGGTATTTCTTGGCTGATGTCATTGACAGAGACAGGAAGAGTGTGAACGTTGATACCTCCTTCATTTGTTGGTTGAGCAGCACTAGATGGTTCTGCGACATACTCATCTGCAATAAGATCAGGAAAGAGTAATTCCATAAAGGTTGAAGAGACAGTGGAAGCATCATTTGGAATGAACTCTTTCTCTGTAGATATGTGAGGAGTCGCTTCAGCATCAGAAGAATCAGTATGGACTGATTGAGGACTATCATGTTCCAAAAATGGCCTCCTTTGACGAGTAGCAGAGGACTCTCCCGAAGATGTTGCAGAAGACTCCCCCTCAGGTGCAGCAGAAGGCTTCCCCTCAGATGTTGCAGGAGATCCTCCCTTATGCGAACCAGAGGTCTCTCCCTCAAGTGAAGCTTTAGCTTTCCCTTTCGATGAAGCAAAGGATTTAGATACAGGCTTGTACACAAATTCTTCGTCTTCATCTTCAGAGATACTCTTCCAGTGCGAATCACTTCTAGATATATCACTTGAATACACGTTTAAGGATTTGAAAAGTGACGTGTAATCAAACAACCAATCCATACCCACTCTTGCATCTGTCTCATTCTCTTCCAACCAACGCACGTCGTAGGATTCCACAATTTGTTTGGTTTTCTTATTGTAGACTCTATAGGCAGTGCGAGCAGCATACCCTACAAAGTACCAGTCATCGGCCTTGGCATTAAACTTCGGGTTGGCATCTAAGTGAAGGAGGGTGTAAGGACAGCCAAATACACGGAAATGACAGACTGATGGCTTGTGTCCATAGTAGATTTCTTACGGAGTTTTCATCTGAGCTTTGTTGATAAGCACTCGATTCTGAACATAACAATCAGTGTTTATCGCCTCAGCCCAGAAGAAAACTGGCAGCTTTGAATCACACAGCATTGTTCTTGCAGCGTCCTTTAGCGTTCTGTTCCGTCTTTCGGCAACACCATTTTGCTGAGGTGTATGAGCCGAACTAAATTGACGTAAAATACCCTTTTCCGCACATAAATAATCGAGAACAGAATTCTTAAACTCTGTTCTGTTATCGTTAAGAAGCGCCTTCACCCGATTGTTGGTCTGGTTCTCAACTAATACTATGAACTTCTTGATCAATTCAGAAATGCCAGCTTTGTGGGATAGAAAGAAGACCCACGTAAATCGAGAGAAGTCATCAATCACAACCAGACAGTAAGAGCTTCTGTTTATGCTTAGAACATTTACTGGACCAAAAAAATCCATATGAAGTAATTGAAGGACTTGGCTAATTGAATTGACCTGTTTTGGTAAGTGTGGCTTTCTATGATGCTTTCCTTGAGCACACGACACACATTTCTCAAACGTAATGAAGTCCTTGACGAGCAGCCCACGGACCATCTCATTCTTCGCAAGACGATTTAGGTTCTTGGCGTTAGCATGACCTAATCTTCGGTGCCACGGCATGGCAGTTTGCTCGGAGATTTTGGAGAATAGACATGTAAATTGTTCTGGAAGATTGGGATTCATGTCAATGATATAGGCGTTCCCATCCCTTTTTGATTTTACGAGAATCCATTCTTCTGGGATGAAAAAGCCTGGCTTTAGAATCATGCATTCCTTGTCAGTGAAATGCGTAGAATAGCCCTTGTCACAGATCTGAGAAACGCTTAACAGACTATGTTTCAACTCGGGAGCAAAATTGACGTTTTCGAAACTTAAAACTCCATTTGAGACGGTTCCTCTTTGAGTGATTTTACCACCATCTCCACCCACAAAAGAGATATATCCCCCATTAAATGATTGAATGTTGTGTAGTTGGGCGATATCTCCCGTCATATGCCGGGAACAGCCGATGTCGACGAACCAGGGTCTGACGTCATTTCCCCGCAACTGTCCCTGCAAAATGTGCGGGTTTAATTAGATTTGGGCACCCAGGTCATTATCTTCCTGGGTGATCCCGATGCCTTTTCAGATTTATTACATTTAAATTTTTCTGAGGACACAAATGATGTATTGGGAGCAGGTTTGGGCAGCCATTTATAATTAGGTTTTCTAAATGTCCCAGTTGATTTAGTCATCGAGTGTTTGACAGTCTGCTCAAAACATGTGTGACTTCTACCAGAGTTGGTTGAAGACCCACTGCTGCTTTCTGACGAGCTTGACCTTGGCTTGGCTGTGCTTGTTTTTGGCAGACTGCCTGAGATAGGGTGATTAAAAACCTTGTTATGTCTTTGAAAAACAGCCCGTTTTCTATTTCGTTCATCTGCCCAATCATCATTTTCAGAACGACTTCTAGAGGAGTTTCTATTTAAAGGCCTTCCTCTGAACTCGTTCTCCCCTCTTGGAAGATTATAACTCACAAACATACGATTTAGACAATTTCTAGCAATATGACCACTAGTGCCACAATTAAAACAAATATGCTTGTTGTTTTTAGAACTTGTACTAAATTGATCAGATTTGTTTTCCCTATCTGCACCCTTGCTTTTCTCACAAGAACAAGCAACATTATTAGGTTGTGAGGCAAGTGAGGGTGCGTTAGATGGGGAGGGTTGTGAAACTAGTGGTGTTTTAACATCTTTATCACAAACATTAAAATTGTCAACCACAAAGTTCAAACCAGACTTTTTCAAAACATTCAAACTAGTGTCAGAAGTCATAAAAACACCATCACAAAAAACATTGTCTTTAGAAATATCAGAAAATGTATTGTCTTTATTAAAAACTAAAGCTTCAGGTTTAGACTCGATTTTTTTATTAGAAACACATCCTTCAACTTCGTGCTTTGACTGATTCAAGGATTGATCTGCAGGAGAAGTAGAAATGTTAGTACTTCCAACATTAATAAATCCTCTCGAAATAAAACCGGAGGGCTTGCCATAAACCATAAATGATTCATTGGCAATCTCTTCTTTGGACAAAGGCTTGGACACATATGAATGATTGAAGGGAGGGGGTACATGGTTATACCCTAGACCTTTCGATTGATTCCTTTTAAACTGCATGCTTTGGTCTATCATATTTGCAACCACCTCACTTGAGAAATCATATTTTCTAACATCAAGTTTGGCGGTTTCAAACTTTCCTTTCAAAGATTCAAGTTCAGCCACTAGCTCAGCCTTTTGTTTGACTACATAATTATAGTTTTCACATTTGTTATTGTAGTCTTCCTGGAGTCTCCTAAAGTCCTTAATTTTCGATTCCAATTGAGCTTTGAGTGGTTTTTGTCCTTTTCGAAGTTGGTACCCTTCATCTCTAAGGTCTTCTACGTCTCTTATTAATTTTTCATTAAGTTCACGAAGAATCCTAAGATTTTCTACTTCATTGCCTAATGTCTAAATTTTGTCATGTAAAGTTTTTACATAATCTATACAAGCCTTAGAGCATGATGGGAGACTTACCTTGGACGAATTAGTATCATGAGAAGAGGATACCATCAAAGCAAACTGTAGCTCCATCACACTGTCTTCAGCTGCTACAATCCCTGCTGGAGCATCATCCCTTACCTGTGCCAGATGAGCATTTTCTGGTCCAGATAAGTTGAGAGCTTGTATTTGATCATCTCAGTCGAAAGATTGCGCAACCATAGCCTTTTCATTGTTTGCTTGACCACTGCTTCGGCTATTCCCAACTGCAACCATCGTTCTGTCATTATTAGCCCTTCTATCGGGATGTGGGCAATCACGAGCAAAATACCCTGGCTCGTGGAAATTGAAGCACCGAAGCTTTCTCTTGTTGAATCCAACCTTCTTATTAGCGCTCATTCCCCAATTATTTTTCCCTGTCTTTTTGGCAAACTGATTTGCCCTAAATATTGCCATGGCAATTTTCCATGTGATGTCCATTTCCTCAACGTCCTCCGGATGGATTTGATCAAGATCTACAAATGACAATTGAGGTGGAAGCTCCCCAGCTACAAGTGAATTGTATCAATTTACTAGCCCTGTTGCAAAGACAAGGTTTTCATCACCCTCCTTTCCTTTTGAAGAAGAGGCCACATTTGAAGATGGAGCAGTTTGAGTAGATAGGAATGATTGACTTTGTGGGTAAGGCGTGACTGGTGCAGAGGAAGATAAACCTGCAGAGGAATAGGAGAGAGAAGAAAGAGCATTGTTAGTTGAAATGCCAAGGTTGGCAGCTGAGTAGGAGTTCACATGATTGATCTCTCACTGCTTGTCATCAATATCACACGCTTTGATGACAGCCATCACTTCAGCTAGAGAAAGGCGATTAAGATCCTTAGTCTTTTTAATGACAGCTACATTCATGTCCCAAGATTTTGGGAGAGCATTTAGTAGCTTCTTATTAATTTCTGACTTTGTATAGAAGATCCATGCCACAGTCATCTCCATGTTAAGAGTTGTAAATCGCTGCAGCTGAGCCTCAAGAGTCTCTCCAGGCACATAGTTGAACATGTTAAACCGTTGTCGTAGCATGTCTCGGTGACTCTCTTGCATGTGCTCATTTCCCTCATACACCTCAATCAGGGCTTCCCACAATGCTTTAGTAGAAGTATATTCTCTGAATCCTTGAGCGATGTCTGGTGAGAGAGCCATAGTTAAAATGGCCAATGCCTTTTCCTGTTCTTCTACACTCTCTACACTCTCAAAATCTTCATCAGTGTATTTTTCAATTTTCTTGTCAACAACCTGCCCCCCAACTGTAGTGGTGATTCTGACTGGATCCTTTATGACACATTTCCAAATCTTTAAGTCTTTCATCTTTATGTATTTCTCAATTCTATATTTCCACTCAGGGAAACCATCAGCGGACATAAGCCTTGGAATGCGCGTGGTTTTACCCATCACAACATCGAGTTCTTGATATTGGTTGTGATTTTGTGATTCCATTTTTATTTAAATTAAAATTAATTAATTATTGAATAAAATTTAATTTGCTGCTTAAAAAAAATTATTTTTCAGAAAAAAGTTTGCTGCCAATATTTAACTTCCGAAAATTAAGAATTAACTTCCAAAAATTTGTTTACTGTTGAGAAAAACTCAATTTACTGTCGAAAAATGATTGCGGCTGTAAACTCCTTGTTTACGGCCGTGAACTCGGCAAAATTTCGGAACAAAATTTTCAACGGTAATTAATCAGAAATCGATTTACGACAAATTGTTTACTGTCAAAAATTTATTTTATTTTTAATGATTTAATGTGATTAAATATGATCTTTAATATTAGCAGCCTTAAATCAAAACTCGATTCACTGGTAAAGAACTCTGTTTGCGGTGAAGGAGCTTGAAGAGCTTGCGGCCGTGAACTCGATGTTTACGGCCATAAGCTTGGACCGAAAGCTTCTTAAATCTCAGATTTCGACTAGAACAAAAACCCTTTTTCGCTGTGAAGAACGATAAGCACAAATACGCAAGGAAAGATGCCTTTGACGCTGGTCCTGCTTTGATACCAATTGTAAAGTCCAAAAATCGGATCTACCAATGATCAAAGACAAATAGCAACCACACAATATGAAATAATAAGCAAAGAAATAACAAACCAAGCTTGCATATGCTTTATAGCATTAAAACGTCTGATACAACTTGGTGGAACTCGAAAATACGAAAGGCGTCAACAACCTAAAACATCTGACACAATTCTATATATATAGCCCTTATGACCGTGAGGAGTTTACGGCCATAAACTCTATTACAACCGCAAACCGAACAAAAACGTTTTTCATACATACACCCCTATCACTAACTCGTATACCTAGACCAAACCATTATTCTAGGCCTTTCATTTCATCCCCACTTTTTTCCCACCTTAGACACTTTCTCTCTCTACAAATCGGGTTTTGGTCAAAATCGCCTCTTCGAGCTTCAAATCGGTAAGTTAACCTTCCTAGCTTGTTGTTTGTCTCATCTAGGTTGCAAATTCGTGGCTTAAACATCCAAAATCCCCAAGAACAAGAGTTTACGGTCTCGGGAGCATCCCAAAACTGTAAACACCTTGAAAGAGGGTTTTGGTGCCCAAAAACCCTTCCAAACCACTTCTAATGCTTAGCAATGACTTAGAGGCTTACATCAAAGGACTTAGAACAACAAAATCGTAACAAATGAGGAGTAAACATGAGTTTACGGTCTAACAACATTCTTAGACCTTAAACCCATCTTCAAGGACCATAAACACCTTTTTGGGTGTTAAACTAACCCTCACACACCTCCAAAAGCTTCCATGAGTCCCTAGAGCCTTGTAATCCTTCATTTGATGCACCAAAAAACATAATTCATGGACTAACATGAGTTTACTGCCGTAAACTCATGTATTTAAGGTAGTAAACTCCCCAAGAACATCTTCATAGACCGTAAACACCATTCCACGGTGTTTAAGTGCCTTTAACACCTTCCTATGCTCATATAAGTGACTAGAACCTTGCGTGCCTGAGTTAGAACCACCAAAAAACAAAAGAAATGGACAAACATGAGTTTACGACCATAAACTCATGTGTTTATGGTCGTAAACTCCTCAAGGAGTGGTCAATGAACCGGAAACTCCTCAAGGAGTGGTCAATGAACCGTAAACTCCCTATTGTGTCCATGTTGAGCCATAATCACTTCCTTAGCCCTTGATTCGTCTCTAACATGATTCTATGAGTGAGATAAGACCTTGAAGCATCAAAGAACACACCACCCATGAGTTTATGGCCGTAAACTCATGGGGATATGGTGTTAGGGCCGTAAACTCTATAAGAAGTTTACTCTTGAAGTGTAAACTCCCTATCTAGGCCATACACTCCCCTATTTGCAACCCACTAGCCCCTAGCACTTGACCTAAATGTTTTCTGCAAATTAGGATGTGTTTACATGTTTAATTAGTATTATAATTACTAATTGTATGTAAACATATGTTGTCACACCCGGAAAA
Organism: Lactuca serriola; assembly: GCF_051521515.1. Lineage (NCBI taxonomy): Eukaryota > Viridiplantae > Streptophyta > Magnoliopsida > Asterales > Asteraceae > Lactuca > Lactuca serriola. Next base: position 251,430,364 of record NC_136410.1, on the reverse strand, counting down.
CCAAAGGCGGAAACGTTCCCGGGGTTGACTTCCATGTTGTGTATCAAATCCAATGTACATAGTAATCACAGTAAACAACCATTACATTACATATATGTGAAAGTTTACATTTGGTTCAAAAGTAAATTGTACAAAGTTATACATATATCATATGAACAAAAGAGACGAGTCTTCGGAGCACTCCATCTTCACCAAAAGATATCGTCGGGTACCTGTCTAACTTGGACCTGAGAATACAAGCGATTTGAAAATCAGCATAAAGCTGGTGAGTTCATAAGCGGGTTTGTTTTATGAAAATGTATCGATTTCCTTTAGTTTTCTGAAAAGATTTGATATCTAAGAAAATCCCATATTTTCTTATGTAAGGTAGTTAAGTTATCTTTCATTACAGTTCTAGTACAGATATAAGTTAATCCCAGGAAAATCCCATATTTTCCTAATTGTAAGATTGATTTGATAACACATAATATAGTTTAATATACAAAACTATAATTTAGACGAACTGTAAATAGAAAGTATTTTGAAAACCTTGGGACTACATCCCGAACCAGTTATAAGATAATTTGATAAAAAACCATGGGGTCACTATCCCGAAAGTAGATATAAATAGTTTGATAAACCATGGGATCACTATCCTGAATCTAGATATAAGATAACTTGATAAAATCATGGGATTATCATCCCGTATAAGATTTAGTTTCAAAACCATGGAATTGCCATCCCGAACGAAATATAGACACAAGATCATGGGATTATCATCCCGAACGAGATATAGACATAAAACCATGGGAATACCATCACGAATGAGATATAGATACAAGACCATGGGATTATCATCCCGAACAAGATATAGATTCTAAACATAATTCTAGCTGTGAATAAGTTTATATTAATACGTATTGTGAGTCGGGTAACCATACTGATATGACAACGAGACCTCCTTGACGTTAGTCAGACGTCGAATGATATCCAGAATTTGTCACCCCAGGCGTGCCCGCCTAACTGTAGCTAGCAGTTAAGGTGTGGGATTGTCAGTCCCGAATAGATCTATTCACAAACTCTTCGCTCTCCCTCCAGGAGACTCTGGTTACACTTCCGGAGAGGATTTACTTGATCATCCATAAAGGGTAGTGACTATCTCACAAGCTAGTATTAAACTATTCACATGATTCTCATACGATACTAACATACAAAGATTTCCAGACTTGATACAGTTGAAAAATAGATACATACAATGAAACTATCTGGCAAAACATTTGAATGATATAGAGATAAACTGAATCAGACATAGTTTATCTAATAACCTAATACAGATATCAGTACTTGATATAAAGAGAAACATAGAACCCCAAATTATTCCCATAATAATTTGATTAGTTTGGTTATTTTCTTAACTAAAATCCATTTAGTTGTAATTGATAAATCATTCCTTATGCTCAACATAATACATAAGGATTAAAAGAGTTTAGAAGATTGCCAGATATTATTTGAAATACATAAAAGTTATGATTTGAAAACAGTTTTGGTTTGCTTGTATTCCCCCCCCCCCTGAAAACAGTTAAAAACAGTGAAAAAGGCGTAGGGGTATGAACTCACCGGACGAGAAGTATGACGATTTGGATGCTAAGAGTGGATCCGGGGCTTGCAAATACATGAGGTTCCTAATTATAATGTAAAGATACACATTTGTATCTAATTAGGACTTAGATTGATTGTTGGATGGGGACAATTGCTTCAAGTCGCGAAAACACTCTGATATGAGTGTTTGGAGGGACCCGGGTGGCGTTTAGGGATGGGAAATGACACTAGGGACTTGGGACTTGAGTTTACTCCCCATGAATAAACTTTTACATGAGTTTACAACCACAAAACACACACATACATGAGTTTACGGCCGTAAACTCATGTGGGTGTGGTTTTGGGTGTTTAAATGGCTTAAATGGCTTATATGGACATGGGAAATGATTCTAGGCTTTGATCTAAATGCATGGAATGGATTAAAATCACCAAAATGATTAATTTATGGGAGTTTACGGCCTAGCATAGGCTCCTGGCCGTAAACTCCTTAATCCTTATGAAAATGATGGTAAATGGTGCTAGAACAAATCACATGTGATTAGTAAAATTAATCCAAGGCCTAACATGAGTTTGTATGGGATTTTTGGGGAATTTGTGGAGTTTACGGCCCATGAAACCCCCTTCATGGCCGTAAAATCTTGTGTGTGGTGTTCCAAGGTGTTTCAAGGCCTAAAACATGCATGAAAGGGCTTCTAAAATTCATCTAAGGGCCTTAGGGGTGTGTAGTTTGCATTCTAACACCAAAAATTTTGGAGTTTACGGCCCAAGAACATGTCTTGGCCGTAAACTCTTAGAAACCCCATAAATGTTGTGTTTTAGGCCCTCAAAGTATTTTTGGTTGGTCCCTTGATTTATTCCAAGGCTTTTGGTGGTGTTGGATGGCTTTCTAACACCTTATAATGAGATTTATGCCAAGTTTTGTGGAGTTTACGGCCCAAGAACTCTCCTTGGCCGTAAACTCATCTAAGTCCCTCAAAATTAATGTTTCAAGTGTCCAAATGCAAGAATCAAAGTCCTATAATTCATATCTAAGCTGTAGGGGTGATTTGGAAGGGTTTAAAGTCATGAAAAACACCATTTTCATGAGTTTACGGCCCAAGCTTATGCCTTGGCCGTAAACTCCTTCAAAGTCCACAAAATCATAGTTTAAGTGTTCTAAGTCCATATCTTGAAGTCCCTTAGCCATATCTAAAGTCCAAATGAGTTAAGGAAGGAGTTTAAGGGCTAAAAACCCTTCAAAATGGTGTTTACGGCCTAGGCTGCCTCCTGGGCCGTAAACTCACATACTTTGTCCAATTTCTTGATTAAATGTCTAATTTGGAAGCTAAACATGCTATAGATTAAGGCTAGGAAGGTACCTTAAGGATTTGAAGCCTTAAATTTGAGTTTTAGACACTTAATCTTTGGATTTAGGAGAGAGGTTAGAGAGAGAGTAGAGAGAGAAGGAAAAAAGCTTCAAATGAGTGCTAAAACATGTTTATATACTCCCTAAAACTTGGACACGGTGGAATTCTACCCGATACTGGCCTTAAACGATGCTTTGGGTCGTACCCGATTGAGTTTTTGTCACCCGATGAGGATATTTCTAAAACTTAAGAAATAAATGTTTTGGGCTAAATTCATGAGTTCCTAGATGATTTGGACCCTCACTGAATGAAAATAAATATATAATTTTAGATAACTAAGCCCAAAAATGATAACGGGACATTTCGATTTCCGACGAGTTATACGGGTAGAACGGGTTTTCGGCGATGAACAACTTCGGGTTGTTACATATGTCATCATAAGTTAATTGGTCACTAAGTGTGTTCAAGTCTTCACTTGACACCGAGCACCCAACCGACACCTCCGCTCGATCCACTTACAACAGGTGCGTTCATACCCCTGTATTAACATTTTAAATGTTTTTACATGCTTTTATGGGTGGGGGGGAATACAAGTTAAAACATTCCAGTTATCATATCAATCATATGTGATTAATAACCCGCCTGCACAAGGATTTATCACACTTTCAGTTGTTTTACCAAGTATAATACCATAGATGGTTTTCCAAAACGTTTTTACTTCTTTAAATCTTTTCTCAAATTATGTCTCATGTTGTATGTTTTACTTCTAAACCAGTTACAGCAGGGTTTTTAAACAGAGGTTTTCTTTACTTATATTGTGTTATCAAATTATATTCAAAACGTGTTTATGAACGGTTTTCAAAGCTTGTTCTACATAACTATATCAAGTTGTAAATTCTTATTTTTAAAGGTTTTCCAAAAGTTTTACCAAAGTTTTCTTATATACTTCTATACTTCTGCTTCGTTAAATGCATGCCTGTACTTGTATAGTTATATAAATAATGTTTAGAATACTTAGGAAGGCTAGTTTGCCCCTATTTCCTTTTCCTCATTTGGATGTGGTCTGGTGGGTATCGGATATCCATCCGAAGATCGTTTAATCATTAATTATATTTCATGTATACATGTATAGACATAAAGGTTTCAATCGGCCAGTTCATGTTCCTTGGGTAGCAAGGGCATCCTCCCACTTGTTACTCATAGATCAGGGACACTAGTAACTATTATAGGAATAGTTAGGAAGCTCTATTTACTCTTTCTAGTACATGAATTCCAAAGGAGTCAGTTCAGTTGTGAGTCTCTATCGTTAGTCCAGCACTTACATCAGAATTCACTATACGATATGCATCTTCAGGACACGGATTTCCCCGTTGTCATGTCGGTAACCAGAGTCTCCTATAGGGAGAGCGGGCATTATGTGTATAGATCTATACGGGACCGACACTCCCGAACCCTGACTGCTAGCTACAGTTCACGGCCTACCAAGCCAAGGGGTGACAAATGTCACATTTATTCCGACGCTTGTACGGCGTCATGTACTCTAGTGTCAATCAGTATGGTTACGAGTATCTCCATGTTTTCCTTATAATTCATAGCCTTAAGGTTATGAGAATTTAACATTGTATTCTTGAAACAACCCACTTAAGATTTCCCTTTGTTTCAGACCTTGCTAGCTATATCTTTCATTTGATATTTCCTGGGGTCTGCGTTTCTTTGTTTTAGACCTTGCTAGCTGTATCTTTCATTTGATACTGTCTGGGGCCTGTGTTTCTTTGTTTTAGACCTTGCTAGCTATATCTTTCATTTGATATTGTCTGGGGTCTATGTTTCTTTGTTTTAGACCTTTCTAGTCGTATCGTCCATTTGATACCGTCTGGGGTCTGTGTTTCCTTTTGTTAGACTGAGCCAGGCGTATCATTCATTCGATACTCTCCTGGAGTCTATGATATCTTTTGCCTTAGTCAGCAGTATTTTGTGCTGAGGCATATGTTATTTTCCCCTAGTATATTTTTACTTGTGATATCTTCCTACTTTCATTAAAAATCAAATACCGTATTTTGGTAATGATAGTATTTCGGGGAAAATTACTCTTTAGAACATAACTCTGTCGAGTCTTGGTAGAAGACTGCTTTTATTTAGAAAATATAGGATTTTCTGGAATGACTCTAATACACCGTAGATTCTAAACTACTACTTTTTATAAAGTTATTTTGAATAAAATGCTTACTTACACAAATGACACTAAATACTTATGAACTCACCAGCATTTATAAAAATGTTGATACTCGCTTTCAAAATAACTTGTATTCTCAGGTCAGCGATAGACACGTACACCCCATGAGCTTTTGGCGAAGTCAGCCTAGTACCAAGCCACACCTATATTATTACTTGTATTACTTTGATGTTGCTATGAATTGTAACTTCTGTAAAACTATTACTATTAATGCAATGGTTGTTGTACTTTGATTACTATACTGCATATTTTGTGATACTTCACATGACGTCATCCACCCCAGAACGTTTCCGTCGTTCCGGTTTTGGGGTGTGACAGAATGTAATTACAAGATTGTAAGACTCCTTGAAAAATTACCCTCTACTATCAACATACTCCACTTATATACGACATATAAGGAAATCAACTAAGCACTGACATATTAGGTCAGGACAACTAGGCAAAACAATAGCTATCAAAATAACTGACTAAAAACTGCGACCTAAGTAAATGAATATGATCACGATCACATCAATACAAAACACAATATCATTGTGAAATCTATTTTGCATTACAAAACTCAAAAACAACATAAAATTTGATGATAATACTTATTTATTATGAAACACATCGAGTTTATATAAAGCTTAAACACCTTTTACACCATTTTAAATATTTTAAAGTTGGTTATTTAATAGTTTTACTGTAAAACTATTTTTAGCAAAAATTCTCTTTTAACTGGTAGCTGGTTAAAATGTTTTAATAAAAGGTGAGTTATAAACGCATTATGTTACCTTTTAAATATTTTTTACTCAAAATCCAAGTGATATTACTTTCTGATAAAATGTTCTTTGACATGTAAAAACCATTTTATTACATAAAAATTAGAATACAACAACCATAAAATAAACATCACAAGCATGCATTAAAATGTGTATAAACGAAACCATAAGTAGTAAAAAAATTTGTGAGCCAACACAAGAATTATTAAGTATTCCCTAAAGGACTTAAGAGACACTTCAAAAGGTCTTCAAACTCCCACTTGCCAAGACAACTCTTGATTGCAAAAAGATGCCCAAATCTTCATGCATTGTAAAAGTTGTAACACAAAAACCATTAAGATTATAACTAAGCCCAAAACGAAGAGTAGAATCTCATGGTTGAGATTATAGTCTCAAGTGCTTAAGTCGACTTCAAAGTGGTCATTTCTTCATGTTGTTACATTTAAGTATAAACTAAAACTAGTCTAGTTAATTTATTACATATAATAATGAAATGAAAAAAAAATACCAATTTATCTATTACTTGTTAGGAATAAATAAATGTCAATCAAAACCAACACAAATATACAAATAGCTTGTTTATTCATAAAAACGTACCAAATATAACACAAAAACACTTTTTTTCTAACGCTATGTTATACAACCAAAATGCATGAAAAACTTAGTGGCATAAAAATAAGAATTATAAAAAACAAGTTGCCACAAAACAAATATTTGGTGATTTATTTGCCAAAAGTAATACGAAGCATATTTACAAAACCAAAGGTTATCTAAAACTTCAATAAATCATTCTAAACATTTATAAGACGTTCTGATACCACTGATGTGTTTTGATAAACAAAAATCATCTTATATTTTTTAAAATTTTTTTAGTGGCAAACGGTAGACTTTAAAATAACTTGTTTATTTTTATATCATTTTAACAAAAGAACCAACAGGATCAAAATACATGAACTAGTAACTTAATAGCAATTGTAGGATGTTAAAGAGATAACATTTGAACCTTTAAGCCTTTAAGCCCAGTTGGACTATGGGAGCTGATGAAGATAGAAAAAATTAAAGAATATAATTTATCTACAATATATCCACCATCAAATGTAAGACCCTTGGAATGCTAGTTCTGATCTTGTATAAAGTATTTTTTAAGCGTTTAAGTTCTTAACATAACTAAGCACCGAAGGTGAAGCATTTTATATCAGCAATACTTGCAAGTAATCTTCAAAACAAAGCTAACAAGAAGAGCTTAAAGAAGCTATGACTTTGGTGAAGAATGAAGCAAGAAAAGGAGTTTCACTAACCAACAATGCAAGCTCGTGTACTTCTTTTATAGTCCCATGCAAGTAAAGCTTTTACATTACAATAACATAAAGTAATACTAGCCTTTTAAAAGCATGGGGAACAAAGGATGAAGGTTGAGAGGCAACCTGCATTCTTATATATAAAATTAAGTCGTATCTGTTCAAGACAAAAAGTTAGGTTGGTTTCTTTAAGCAAAAAACTAACTAACTAGTAAGAATTTACCAAAGTGCCCAAAATGTTGTATATGACTTATTAAATCATAGTATATGATATAATAACTAGGTTTTCTCTCTTTAGTTATTATTTTCACAAATCAATAATTATTCCTTATTTAAATACTAGAGTTTATTATATATTAATAATAAATACTGAAAATGTGCCAATTTGATTAAGGTATGACCCTATGTGATCGTATGTTATTAGAAATATCATTAAATAATGATTCGCTAGCATATAGATCCAACACGTCTCACAGATGACTCCACCCAAGACATCCCATCACAATCACGTAGCTAAAAGGAGAAACCTAACATTACTTGATATTGTTCTGTACATGATGAGTTACAATAGACGAATTCTCCTCACCATACGATTTAGAAGGTCCATTTTTTCCTCCTCTACTATATTTCGTTGCATGTTTGTTTGTGAAAGTGTTCCTTTCCAATGGTTTCTCCACTTTTAGGGAAACCTGGCACATATCTGAATATATCCAACATGAATCAAGACTCACCACAAATGAGATCTTAGGTTTCAAAACCCCAAAAAATTGAGCAATAACTTGTTCTTTCCGCTTTTACTATATCACATCACATCCGAAGTTGTTCAAACTTATGAGTAACTTCCTCTACCGACATGGCTTTTTTGGGACAGGTTATGATACTCCAAGAAATATTCATGTCGATGATTAAGGTAGAAAGTTGTTCAAACTTATGAGTAACTTCATCTTTGCCAAGCCAACGACCATTGATTTTCCTACAAGTTTCAATTATTTCTTCATGCGATCCCACCAAAGAAGACGTGTTTCCTCGATTAGATGCATACCACCTTCACCTTCAACTATACCGGTATGTCTCGCAGACCAAACACCCATTGAACGATGTTTCACCATTCAATTAATTCGTTAGGTAGTACATATCCCATGAACTTACAAATATCAACTTTCACACCAATATTCCTTATGGGTGACCATGGTATCATCCTAAATGTGATTTCATATTGGCCCAACAAAAGGATTGTACACCTTATCACCATCGTCTCATATCATTTGTTCTAATATAGTCTCTTAATCAGGTGAGTCTTGATGCAACAACTCAAGTTCATGGATCCGTCATTGCAAGCGTTCAATCACCATGTCACGTGGATCTCGTAGATTGCCTCCGTCATTGCATGGAACACATCCACCATCGCAACGGCCATGAGCTACTTGACGCCCACAAATAATATGTTCAGTCATTCATTTGTTTGCTCTGATTGATACCAATATGTGTCCAGACGATCAGATTGAATGGAAAAGTACAATCTACAAGAACTCGAGGAACAAAAAACTAACTCCAAAACTAGATTCTTAACTGGTAATCAAAAAAACTATTTAGCAAAAAATGAAAATATAATCCTTATAAGGAAGATAACATAAGATTCATTCTTTAACCCTAACAAATCATATCTAATTATGATAAGATCCTCAATCAATTGTCTAAATCAAATCTCAAAAAATAAAGTTGCCGAAAAAAAATGTGTTTTTGAGGGCCTAAACGTTCTAAATGGCCGGAAAACAATAAATGTTGTAGCAAATAGAGTTCTCTTAATTGGCTCATTTTAAATGTTGTGTGGGAATTTCATTCAATTCCAAGTTGTTGGATCACTTCGGAAGAATTGTCGCTCATGGAATTATACTTCCATTTCTAAGAGTGCTGACATCATATCAAACCATCATCATCACCAATACCATCGCATAAGGTGTTCAACACCATTGGAATATTATCTAGCAATTTTATCCAGAATTGTAACGCCCACAGATTCGGGCTAGTAAATTTAGAAACAATAAGCGTTAAAATAACTTTTTGATAAAAGATTATTTAGAGTAAATAATCTTAACCAAGCTATAGTATATGTAACAATGGTTCCATACATATAAAGAATACCAAAATTCGAGTTATAACGAAAAAGTTATGACCCGTCGAAGTTTTTATGGAAAAATCGGCACGGCACCGTGTAACGTAAAAAAGTTAATTTCTGATAAATTAATTTTTAGCCTTGACGATCTAAACAAAAGTCGTAGAATACATTAACCCGAGAACGTAAATAAAAAGAACGTCCAAATCCAACTTCGTATGAGGAAGTTATGATTTTTCTATGATTTTAGCATAGTAGTGCACAGCCCGGAATTCGAATTTTAGATCGATCGATTTTTATCCAACACAACCTAAATTAGAATTGAGTATCTTATTAATAGGAGCTCAACGATAAAAAGACAGTCGAAAATGGAGTCCGTATATAGAAGTTATGAATTTTACACGGTCGTTAACAATGTAATATTCTCATACTGTTAATTTTAAAATCGGTTTAGAATTAGCCGATGTAGTCAAATGGAGAGTTGTAGATCCTGTCAATACCTACAAGTGGATATAAAGAACACTGAAAATGGAGTTCGTATGTGAAAGTTACGTAATTTAGAAGTCGGAAGGTTGTAGCTATGAAGTGGGTGACGTGGCACTATTTGAGCCATTGCTTTCTCCCATGCCTTGCCACCAGATGGTGACATGTGACACCATCTTGACGAGTTGGAGGCCAAGACTCGACGAGTTTGACCTAATTCTAGCCAATAAATACCATGCGAGAGTGCCTTCATTTTTCCACTAAAACCCTTTCACTTCTCTCTCTAACATCTCTCTAAGCCTCCCGAAAACCTAGTAACCTTAAGGAGCTAGAGGAAAAGTCCCAGAGTGCCAGAAGGCATGGAGAAGAAGAGCTTTCGGCTCGGAAGTTCTGCCCCCGCAGAGCACGGTTCCTATCCAAACCTTGGTAAGTGAGATATGTTTATCCTACTTTAACTATAGCTTATGTTTAAGTTTAATATCGTGATTAAGAGCTTATAAACAATCTATATATATATATATATATATATATATATATATATATATATATATTAATATATAATACAAAAAGTGTTATTATAGTATATTGTAATTACTCGCGGTACGAGGAAGGGTCGTATAGGGTTGTTGGTTTTCAAAAGCTTTATAATGCCAAAATGGTCCTGCCTTCCGGTGTTTCATGGTTGGCCCCTATTTGTACATAGTGGTTGAAAAGTATTGTTTAACACTTAGAAAAAAATATTGCTAGTAAATAGTCGCAATAAATATTAGACTAAAATCTAGCTGTAATGATACTAGGTTTCCTCAAAGGAAAATAGAATCGTTAGAAGAGAAGTGCTCCCCAAGTTCGGAATCATCACTTTAACAAGTAAGTCCATAGTTACTTTCATCTTACACATAGATATGAAGTATTTAATATAAATTATGTGCTATATGTGCATATTATCTATGTTCTTGGTATCTATGATGAATGAACAAAATATACATGTTTTATTCGATTTAAACTGTATACGTACTTTATAACCATAATTATAATGGGTAAAGATTGGTAGATAATAGATGAGAGATGAAAGATTTTATAGATGAAGAGAGATGAAGAAGGATAATGAAAAGTGAGAGATGATGATAAGCCTTGACCCAAGCATTGACCCAATCATCTAGCAGGGTATAGATGACAAGCACAAACTATTGTAGACAGTCTGGTGGAACATTAGTAGGCTCGCAACCTGTAGGTGTTGTCAACGATGTGTTCAGTAGATGTACTCTAAAAACGCTGACAGATTTAGACTTAGTGCCTCATACACGAACATTTGACAACTATGGACTTAGTGCCTTATAAATAAACGTTGGGAGCTATGGATTTAGTACCCTACAGATGAACATTGGTAGCTATGGAATTAGTGTTGAATCTATATGACCAAGAATCAATATGGAGTGATATTGCTAATAATATATGATCCTGTAAGGTCACACCTTTATCAAGTCGGCACATTTTGTATATTTATTATTAATATGAGTATTAATAAATAATATTAATTCTTGTATTTTAATTAGGGAATGATTATTGTTTTGTGAATATAATAATTATAAGAGAGTATTACTAGTTATTATTTCATATGGTATGAATTAATAAGTGATGCACGAGATTTTGGACTAGTTGGATTATTTTGTCTTTTACCTAAAGACAAAGTTTATATTTTATAAACATGGAGTTTATAAAAAACAATCTTACTTTTTAAAAGGCATAATGATGGTGTAAGAGGTTGCTTTTTCAACCTTCCACCTTTTATCTCCCATGCTTCTAAAGGCTACAATTACTTTAGATTATTTTAATGGTTAGACCTTACTTTTCATGGGCTATATAAGAGATTAATGAGGCTTGAATTTTTGCAAGATTGAAACACTTCTTTCTTCCTTTCTTTCTTTCTAAAACCGTGAGCATGGAGAAGCTCTCCACTTTTGAAGTTTGGTGCTTTGCTTTGGTGGTTTAGAAGATCTCTTGCGTTTTTCCCTTTAGTGCTTAATTGGGTTAAGCAAATAAAGGCTTTAGACACTCAAGAATACAAGAAGGAACTATTATTCAAAGTCCCTTACTCTTGATGGCGGATACTTGTAGAGAAGATGATACACTTTGATCTTTTGTTATCTTCATCAACACCCCAAAACCAAGTGGGTTCAAAGGCTTCAATGGTTATTGGTGGGTTTTGAACATTCTAACACTCCTAAGTGTACATGCAACCCTAAATACCTTGGATCTATGTTTTCATTATTATACATGCAAATATGAACATTTCCAAGCTATTCATCCTAACTAGCATAATAACATTGATTCATATGAATATATGAAGTTAAAATTACTTACCTCTTTGATATAGAACATCTTCATGAAGCTTGAGTGCCTAGTGCCCCAAGTGTGACCCCTCAAATGGTTCACACAACACCAAATACACATGGAATGACTTAAGAGAAATTCACACTTCATGAAAATCGGCTAGCCCTTCCTATCACTCATAGTGGCCGATTTTCTCCAAGAATAAGATCATTATATACTTAGGGTTACACCATGTAAACCCTAATTGTCATGGCCTTTCATTTCTATGATCCATGGGTACAAATACACCATGGAGCATCCATGAAGCGTCTAATAGGTTTTAGCCCAACTTAACAATCCATGGAGCATTAGCCCACGATATAAGTATGGATGATTTAGACAATCAACCCATATATTTAATTAGTCTTCTTTTAATCACTTAATTAATCCTAGATTAATTCTTGATGAATACTAATTAAATAATCTTATTAATATATTACAACTTATAATATATATTAACAAACCTTAAGTGTTATTTCTCTCATTTTAGTCTATCCAAATGCATGATGCCATACAACCCAAATGGACCATGTCGGGTCGGGTCAAGTCTTACAAATTATAGTTATGGACTTAGACATTAATCCAACAGTCTCCCACTTGGATAAGTCTAAAACTATTTTCACGTATGACTTCAAGAACCGACTGGCAATTGTAGCTCTCAAAAGCTTTTGTCGAACTCTGACCTTGTAGATGAACTCTGACCTTTGTCAATGACTTTTCCATTAGATAAGGGACCGTATATTCCTCCATTCTAGATATCATATGGACTGAGACATGGATTATAATCTTCTCTTAGTCCATTTGTTGTTTCCCAATTTCCAATTTATGACGACTGCCTAATTGAATAAATCAAATCAGTCCAGGCCCGGCCGAGCACTTACATTTGTCATCAACAAATCATCGAGGGGCCCACAGATATCGCTTTTATCCCGAAGGTAAAAGGAATGGATAATCTTTGACTCATATGGCTTGTTCTACTACTTGTTAAATCATACACAAAGGCACGTTTTATAACATCGAGTTACCGATTGCATTTTCGTGCAATGAATGTACAACCAACTCATAGTAACAACTCATATCTCTAGGTTTGAATAATATAAGATATTATCGTCTCATGATCACTCGTGATAAAATCCATGAAGTGATTCCAATGAGCGCGGGTTAAATCCAATACTCAGAACTTATGAGCACTCATGAGTGTTGTAACCCTTTGTCCAACACCTTAGACCTCTACAAGCCAAACCATGACAGTCTTAATTCATATCTACTTCCAACATATGACCGACTGTAGATGATTTGAATAACTTAGTCATCCAGAACAATGACCTAGTTATTTTGGAAGTTAAAACATGCAAAGTGAAACACAATAATAATTGAATCCAATATGGTATCAAAACCTATGAAGATAAATAAAACACCTTTTATTTATCACCATATGATTACACATTATTCATTGTATATTGTTTCAGTTATCAACTTTCTTTTTTGAATTTAAAACAATAGTTGTCCCATGCTCCAGGCATGTACACTATGTTTTCTAAACACTAGTCATGCCATACACCAAGTATGCATACTATGTTTGTCTATGATCTTTACTTTGTGAAATAGATCACCTGAACAAAACTCCAATGATCCTCTTTTCATAGTCCCAAATCCTTACTGTAAATGAAAGAATTCCAAATTCATGCCATTTACTGAAATCTGTTAGATTCTAAATTTATATGCATTGATCCTCTTGTAATGATTATGCACTAAGTTAGAAAGACTTAAAAACAACCATTACAGAGCATTCCAAAGGAGATCAGCTCCTTGGAAACATCCTTCTTGCATTAAGTTTCCTAATCTTATACAGATTGAATAATTTCTAACTTTGAAACATTTCCATATTTCATTTTGACTATCACTTCTGAACAAGAGTTGCCTCCTTACAGAATATGTCAATATGGTCCTTCCAGATTTATCAATATACTTCCAACTGTCCTTGAGCAACCAATCTTTGGTAAACCTTAGATTGTCTTCGACAATTGTTTAATCCTTTTAGTCATATCCAATTTTAGACCTTTTCCCTTCTTAATGCCCCATGCATTTAGAAAATTTTAGAAGGATAAATATTATAGCACATGCAATCGATCCTATATCCGAAGCATATGGGACACGATTCAAGATATCTCACATAAAGACATGATACTAGACCAATCCTTTTGCTACAATATTTCTATTTCCCAAGTTCTCATAATTTCAGATTATGAAAAGAGAAACCGTAATCATAATCGGATTTGAGAACGCAAATAATAGACCCATATACAGAATATCCTTATGTTGGCCATTCCAACATGAAATTCATATATATATATATATATATATATATATATATATATATATATATATATATATATATATATATATATATATATATATATATCCTTGACTAAATACGATTAAAACCTCAATCTAAGCTTTTAGATTTGAGACGAAGTATAATTTCCTCTCCCTTAATTATAGCAAAACAACTCTTTCCCAATTGAAACCTTTTTGTTTTCTATAATTAACATTGCTAACTTGCAACCTCTATCATAATTATCATGCTTCCACTAACATGATGATTATTAGCATAACACTTATACTCCTACTAGCTTTAACATGTACTCAGAAATTAGCTGGACTTGTAGAAGTCAATACATTATTGACTTTTTTTACCAAAGTTCAGATTTCTGATACTAGATTGCTTTGATAAAACTTTATCAATATCATACGCCTTATCTTAGATAGCTCACAGGTGTGTCTAAACACTTTTAAGAACTATCAAAAGGGATGTCGTAATAATAGTCTTGATTGTTTAGACCTTTTCCACTTCTCATCCATGTTAGTGTGCCGGTAAACCACACACGCTCCACTAACGACTTTCAGAATGCGAATATCACAATTGCTATCTAGCTAAAATCTACTTAGTGAAAGTGTTTCCTCACCATCATTTTCATGAATCGGAGAGAGACCTTATGACACTTAGATTTAATGGTGTATTTGTTCTTATCCATGTGAATTATCAAAACCATAGTCACAAGACAAGGATAATGACAAATCCAAACTCATATGGACTGAACTCAATCTTAATTTCTTGCCACTTGACAGCTCAAGGGCCTGCCATTGCTTCCAAGTTGTTGTGCAACCAATTGTGAACTCTAAGAACACATATGCAAAGCCAACTTTAATTGGAATGGGCACAGAATATGTCAACACAATAGGTTATAAACCTCAATTCGTGTGCTAGTGAAGAACTTCAGGTTTTATTCTTGAGTAGTTATTGAGACTTTCAAGACCTTTAAGACTCCCACTGTCCTCTTGACATATAAGACTTTCTTGTCAGATATTCAAGAGAGATTATGGATTCTAATCAAGACAAACACTTCACACAATTGGCCTTAGTTGGTCTTTGTTTTATCCAAAACATCATAACTTACCAATTTCAAATGTACAACAGTAGAAAACTTTTACTTTTACATTTGACTTATGTTTTAAACCTTCTCTAACACATGTCACTCAAGTTACAATCTTGGATTATGACTCTAAGACTTGTATTGGAACGAAGTATGACTCATCTTCTTGATTTAACCATTTCAACAATTCAAGATTCCTCTTCTTAGTCATAAGAATGCACTAAGATTTCCTTAGAGAACTAATTGTGCTATGGTTTCTTAATCATTAAGATGATCACAAAAGCTGATACTAAAGTACTCTCCCAACTTTTCAGATTTGAGAAACTTTTATCTTTCTGCCTAAGTTGATTCTTCTTATTCGCTCTGTCATACATTGGAACCTTTTCGAATGTCTCAGAATTACACTTAAGCTTGTAATTATAACCATATTTACTAAGCTTTAGTAAATTATGACGAATAATCTTATCGGTCTTTTGTGGTGGACTTGACCAGTGCACAAGAATATGTACTCAATCCCTTAGTCCTTTACTTGACTCACACATCCATGTGAACAAGTAGTTCTTCTTAAATTTTCCAATGCTTGAAAGTTCTCATCCATCATGCTATACAACTTGCATGATTCCAAGTCTCGGTCCAATCGAAACCTTGGGTGATGAGCATCTTTCCTTATTTGGTAAATTTAGACATTACCACAAATGAAAGAATCAATTTCATATTTCCACTCTTTCTATTAATGGAATCATATAAGCAACAATTTTTTCACAAACGCCATTGTAAGGATACATAAAATAAATAAAATAAACAATTTCCTTATATTTTTAAAAACTTTGCAGAAAAACTTTACAATCCATATGAAAACTTTTTGTTATCTATTCCTAAGCAATATCTCATAACTCCTAAGAAGTAGCTCAAGAATCCGATCTTCAAACTATGCGATAGAAATCCATCTACGCGATCAGATTCAGCATATTCTTTCTTTAAGTTTCTTCACTTTTTCTTTGATTCTTAAAACATCACCATGTGACCTAGTCACATCATCTATCAAGAATCGCATAATAGAAAGTTAGCAGAGTTAGATAGTGGACTTTACCTGAAGTAGAGTCAACCTTATTGACTTTAACACCCTTAGGTAAATTGGCAGCTTCGCAACCCATGCCCCTTCCTTTGGCAATATAACATATGGGCGCTTTGGTAATGGAACATGGGACTATCATAGACTTAGCCTTTCTCTTTACCATTTGGTCAACTGAGTTGACTACGGCCGATCCCTTTCCATTAGGAAGAGAGAGCTTTACTGGATATCCAATGTCATTATTGCCAATGTCCACAAGTTTTAGGAAGTTGATCTTAGCAAATAGATAAGATCATTAAAGGTCTTGTCATAGTCTGTTTCATAGGAGTCCCAAAGGAACTCACTATGTGACTTTGAAAGTGATTGAACCACCAACTTTCTTAAGACTTTGACACCCAACTATCCCGACTTGTCAATATGTGACTACATCTCCAAGATGTGACCACACATAGACCTTTACTTGCCAATAGGGAATGAGTGACCATAAACTTTTCAAGAACTCGTGGGTTAAGGAGAATAACTGGAAGAGGTGAAAGAAGTATGATTTCCATGGGACATCATCTTCATTTAGGGAAGCTTGTTTCAACAGATTTGGGAAGATCATAAATGTCTAAACCATACATCTTTGTGGGAGATATTCAAGATAATTGATTTAAAATCCATAATATAACACCCAATATGAAATATTGAGGCTAGGACCCAACACAACACTTTTATAACTTGGAAGAGGGATGATGTAATCCAAGCTATAAAATATTTGAAGGTATGTGAATGATGATTCACCAATTTCCACCAAGATAAACGAAATGTATTATTAGGTTTTAATTGGTTTTGAAACTCCTAGATCTTTGAGATTCATTGAACTTTTCAATGGCATGTTTCAATCTCGAGTGTGCCCTTCAGGTTTTGTGACTGGGATGTCGAGGATCACAAAACAAGGTGTGAATAACCATGCAAATATACTTGGTACCCTTAAGTGTTTACCCCTTAATCGATGTTCCGGTTAACCACCACTACTAGAAAACTGGCCTTTAATGACGCGCAAACAATGACACTCGCCGATAGAGGGCGTGCATTTGTGGGTGCCCTAAAAAATAGTGTCAGTTTTGCAAAATTTGAAGGATAGAAGACCTACATTTGTGTGTGCCTTAAAATTAGTGTTAGAAAAGAAAAAAAGCAAATGCGGAGGGCGCCTTTTATAAAATGTTCGTCATGTAAGTATGTCGCTTTATAAATTTTTAATGAAACACGCGTTTTAGGCGGGAAATGATCGATCGACAAAAATCCCCAAAATTTTGGAGGACCCGCTCATTCATTCCTCTCCACTTGTCGATGACCTTCATTTTCTCCCCTCCTTCTCTCTGTAAAACCTAGCAGCCGCCACCACCAGAAACATGGTTTTATGTTGGCTTCGTTCTATGTTGTAAGAACGAGAGTCTGATCCTTCATTAATAGCTAAAGGGGGAAAATCCCCCAAAATTTTGAAGTACCCCGCTCACTCCTCTTCACCTATACCCCACTCCATCTACAACGAATCCCAACGTTTACAAACCCTATAATTCAAAACGATTTCCATTCCTCACGAGTGCTTTCCAGTCAACGACCTGATCAGCCTCATCGGCAACTCGGTCTCACCTCACCTCGTCAGCGAGCTGAGGCTCACCTCTACACACATGCGACTACAACTCTTCAAATCACCTTAAGCCCTACCCTTTCTCTCTATCCAGGAGCCAGTAATGGCGGCAAAGAAGATCAACAATGAAGACCAACTCGTTCGATTTCTCCCTAAAAATGGTGCTTCTCCTAAATCCAAGTTTACTCTTTACTCTCTGAGTTTGTTTTCTCCCTAATTGATGCATCCACCTTCTCATCTCGCTCCCTCTACCAGGTTTTCTCTCATCTCTCTCCTCTATAGATGAGTTTGTTTTCTCCCGATACCCTAACATTTCTCTCTATTGACGCTCCATCATCTCACGTTCATCTTCAAAAACAACTTCATCGGAAAAATGCAACCTGTAATGGTTGTGAAGAAGACCAACTGGTTCGAATATTCCCCTAAAACCTGGTACAACTTCTCCTCAATTCGACTTCACTCTTCAATCTTCAAGCGATTGACTGGTTTTTCACTCTCAAACCCCAAACCCTACATTGATTTTACACACAGAGAAACATATAAGTGTTGTCAGCTACTGTGCTCCATTATTACCACATGGTGCTCTAGATTTTTTAGGGCTCATGTCATCTGTTCATCGCCTCCCTACCACAAGAGATCTTATAGTTCTTCCCAAATATACCCCTTCATTCATCTTTTCTATCAACATTGTATGCCACCAACGTTCCTTTAAAGGTGACTTCTTTTTTTATTTTTGATAACGTGAGCCCTAATTTGTATCTTGCTTTAACTTTTCTATCAACGTCGTATGGTTTGATTAGTGTAAGTTTTTTCTCTAATTTGGTAGATTTGCAGTTGCATACCAACTGTTTGTTTAAATGCCTACACACCACTTTAGTGAAAAAGGAAGTGGATAACACAGACATCTGGTAGCTCATATTATTGAGTATTTATATATGTGTAGTAGGATTATGAATATTCTTCCAATCAATATAACGCTCATACTGGTGGTTTCAATTCAAGGAGCTTATGAAGATTTTGTTGTAGATCATTTGGTGATGGAAATTTGTGTTGAAGACGATTTTAGTTTCCTTGTTTGGGGTATTTTTGTAATTGTGTCTTCTTTGACTTGCATTTTATTATTTCAGGGGCTTTCAATTGAATCAGTTTGTATGCAGCACCTACTTAATCGTTGATTGTCGCTTTCTTTCTCATACAAGATGGTAAATATTCGCAAATTACCCATTTCCCTTAAATTTACAGATAATCATGTATAAATTGAAGGTTGGTTCACTAGATGAACAGTAGGCAAAAACCTTCAAGTTAAATTTTATGATATAAAACATTTGTTGTATGTTTTTATGTATTTATTTGTGTGTCTACTAATCGAGATTAACATGAATTGGAAGCATTAATGCAGTATATACTATATACCATATGTATGCTTAAAGATTTGTCTGTTTTTTTTCCATTAGATAATGGTTTTATGGTGTTTTCCTCCAGGCAAAGTTCAACACATAATTTAAGTATAACAAATCGTTGCCTATCAGTTAACTTCATAAATCCTTTTTGAATTTTCACCAATACTTTCTTGGATTTTGATCTTGCAGAACCACTGTGCCTCAAAATTTTATTTTCAAAAATTTTTTAAGGGAAAAATTACTAAAATACCCCTAATTCTAGAGATGGTTGCTCTAGTTACCCCCACCTGCGACCGCCCCTGACTATAGCACGTGACAGAGTTATCGATACATTTATGTCTGCATTAACTTGTTCTATCAGTTTTTTGGATGGATCTTGTGAATTTATGAACACTCAACATTACTTGATTGCTCATTCTCTCTCATACAAATAAATACGAAACCTGTGGTTGATGAAGGTAATGCATACCATCTTAACTGACCTTAGTTGTTTTTTACATTTTAATTCATTCATGATTCAGCTTTCAAAATTTTTCTCATTGCCTTATCAGATTGTTAATCAACTACTTTTAAATGGTAATATCTATGCAAATTAAATTCATTCCTGACTTTTTTACTCTCTTCTGTTTACTGCCCAATTCTATTGTTTTTGTCACAGAGCCTAAACCTTGTTGATCAAGGTTAATCTCCATGTTTACAACTTACAATTATGATGTATGTTCATGGAAAATTTGTACAATCATGATTCAGAGTCAATATTTTCATAATTTGGAATCGTCCTTGCAATTGGAACTTTAAGAATAAGATTTTCAAATATTTGTTATAATTATTATTATTGTTATTATCCATGTGAACTTTAAATTCTTGTTATTGGTAGGTTAATATGATTCGAAAAACCACCATATTGGATGTGATGAGAAGAATTCTTCAGGCAAGAAAATGTTAGAAGATGTTTAGTGAAGCTTTGATTGTCATACTCATGGGTGCCAAAAAAATTATGTTTTGCAGACAAAGAATATCATGGTTTCATCACATGTTGGGACAAAAGAAGCCAGTCAGGGAAAATATATCTCGATACTGAACATCATTCAGGGAGAAGTTGACCCTACTCAGGTCAGTCAAGTCAACATACATTTTGCAATCTGAAAACTTCCATGGATGATATTGTAAGATGCTTTTATTATTAGGTTCATGATAGTTTGCAGCGAATACGTAAGAAAGCTTGTTAATTTTATTGAATGGGCTCTTGCTAGCATTCAGGTATGTAATGTTTCCTGCTAAGGTATTATAATTTACAACCAAATATTCTTTTTAAATTCTGATATCGATTTTTTTTGCCTTATGGGACATGTTGACCTTTCAAGAAAGTCTCAATATGTTCAAACTGCCCACAGGGTAAGATTCGTATAAATTATTGTGGGATTTATTTATTTATGAATACAGGGGCTTCCCTTTGTTTGATGTAAGTTATTCTAGTCTTATACTTACTGTTGATTCAATAAATACCTATATACTTCCATTTAATAGGAACTATAGTAAACAAATTTCAAGACATGGTCCCGACACAATTTATGGTTTAAAAAACTTAGGATAATTTCATGACATTTTACAATTCCATGTTATAAACCCTAATCTAAATTTCATGATCATTATTCATGGCATAGGAGGATGAACTCTCAAAAGTAATTATTTCGTATAGAGTAGAAGCAGATACTTGGAATGCATTTGTTGAGTTTCTAGAAGCTGCTTAGGATTTCCAGTATTCTTTTATGGAGGAAAAGGAAAAGAAGGTCAAGTATGTAATTTCTAATTATGTCCATATTCAAGGTATATTTTAATTTTACACCTTTTGATTATGTAGCTATAGAAACCAAGGTATATTTTAATTTTACACCTTTTGATTATTTATTGGCCTAGAAAATAAAAACATTGAGGCACTTTTTTATTGTTTTCATTTGGTCCAGGTTCTTCCTATCTTTGGTGCAGCAGATAGTCTTAAAGAGCAATTTTACCAAGCAATTGATAATGTTTTTAGGCAAGATGAATTCATATTTTGTATCTTATTTTGTATTTTGTATGACATTAACTTTTGTGCAATGGATTGTATTTTTTCTGTATGGTATTTTATTTTCTATTATGAGACATGAAATGCAAATTTAAATTGAAAATTAGTACATATATAAATAATATTTTTTAAAAAATAAAAATAAAAATTACGATACGCAAAAATGTGTGTCATCTTCATTTATGACATGGCCTTTCTTGACAGCGACTTTAATGATACGCATTGCGTGTCATAAATGTGCGTCGTAAATGCACGTCGTCTCTCGTTATGACAGGGCGTTCCTTGACGCGCATTTGCGCGTCGTCTGAGCGGTTTACGACGCGCAATGAGCGTCGTAAAAGGCTATTTTTCTAGTAGTGCACACACGCTCCATCGATACTATGATAAACATTAAGTTACTCTTTGAGAGTGGACACCCATTAAACTGTCATTTTATAGGCAGTAACCTTATACTCCCCTGATAGACCGGCTTCGTAAATGAGACCTACTAACGGTAAGACTTACTTTACTCTTATACATAAATATCAATATTATTAACTTATAATATTATAAAGTATAAGTGTTGAATTTTAACTTTTAAAATTCTAAGGGCTAACTTGGAATTAAAGTATTCATAAGTGAAAACGTTTCAAATTCCAAAACATGAGGGCATGTTTTGAAACTATTCAAAACTAATTAATTCCATAACTTATGAGTTTAAAGTAGTTTTAATTAAAAGACTCTTCAAGTTCCATAACTTGAGGACAAGTTCTTGAAGACTTTAAACTAATAAAAGAATGTAACTTTTCTTTAATTTGTAACTTATGGAATTAATTAAGGTTACACATTTTGTTACTTGATGAAGTGACTCTTGAACCTCCATAACTTGAGGACAAGACTCTTCATTTTTTGTAACCATTGCCAACTTTTATGAGTTTTATGAAACTTAAATGTGACTTTTCATATAACTTGAGGACAAGTTACAAAAACACATTTTAGAATCAACTCTTTCATGTAATTAGCATAACTTTTAAAGTAATCCAAAACATGAATCTATTGACAATTATCTTTGAAATTGAATTAGCATGAACATTACTACATGAAAAACAAGTTTAGAAGTTCAAAAACAGCTTAGGGTAATGTTCCTAATCCAATTCCAGCGAAAACAGCAAACAACAAGCTGTCAGCACCCAAAACTCATCGAGTTCATGCCCAAAATGAAGAACTCGTCGAGTTTTTTTGCATAAACTCGTCGAGTTTTATGGTCTGAACAGATTCAATATTGAAAAAACACATTTGCATCAAGTATAAGAGAAAGCAAGCCTAGGCTCTAATATCACTGTTGGGTTTTGAACATTCTAGCACTCCTAAGTGTACATGAAACCCTAAATACCTTGGATCTATGTTTTCTCTATTATACATGCAAATATGAACTTTCCAAGGTATTCATACTAAGTAGCATAATAGCATTGATTCATATGAATAAATCAAGTTAGAATTACATAACTCTTTGATGTGGAATGTCTTCATGAAGCTTGAGTGCCTAGTGCCCCAAGTGTGACACCTCAAAAGTTCACACAGCACCAAATACACATGGAATGACTTGAGAGAAATTCACACTTCATGAAAATCAGCTAGCCCTTCCTATCACTAATAGTGGCCGATTTTCTCCAAGAATAAGATCATTATATAGTTAGGGTTACACCATGTAAACCCTAATTGTCATGGCCTTTCATTTCCATGATCCATGGGTACAAATACACCATGGAGCGTCTAATGGGTTTTAGCCCAACTTAACAATCCATGGAGCATTAGCCCACTATATAAGTATGGATGATTAACACAATCAACCCATATATTTAACTAGTCTTGTTTTAATCGCTTAATTAATCCTAGATTAATTCTTGATGAATACTAATTAAATAATCTTATTAATATATTAGAACTTATAATATATATTAACAAACCTTAAGTGTTATTTCTCTCATTTTAGTCTATCCAAATGCATGATGCCATGCAACCCAAATGGACCATGTCGGGTCGGGTCAAGTCTTACCAATTATAGTTATGGACTTAGACATTAATCCAAAAGTTAACTCAAAAACATCCTATGGTTCGTTTTATTTCATTCTAACCTCTATAAATGGATCCATGATGATTTAGTTTTGTTATGAACTAAAAATAAACTTGTTATTTTTAAAGTCTTCCGTTGTCGAATTTTATGAAAAACAAACTTTTATTTCGTATCAAAAACCAAGAGTGGAATCTGAGCCATCTTTTTTATGTTAGAATGATTTTTTATGTTTGATAATCTTTGGATTTTGGAAAACAAGCATGGATTTCTTTTCATTAAGAAAAATCCATATTTTTTTTCTTTGGCATCTTCTATAAAATTGTTTATTTTTATATAGAGAAAATTACATGAATGGCTTTGGGGTAATTTACGTGCTTGGTCCCAAACTTATTTTTAAACTTGGAAGGTCCATACTATCTGTTTTTGTTACGCGTTTGGTCCTTACTGTTTGTTTTTGTTACACGCTTGGTCCATGTCAGTAACACCCACGATCAGGAAGACCAGGAAAGGAAAGAAAAGCCCTAAGTCAAAGGAGTCAACTCATCGAGTCCAAGGAGGAACTCGACAAGTCGGAGCATGACTCGTGTCGCAGATTAAGTGACCGGCTCGGTGAGTCTGGTCTGGGTTGGCAAACACTAATTTCCGGACTTGGTACCCTATTTAAGCATCATTTCAGGCCTCCATCCCAGCCTCCATCACTCCCTTTACCTACTCTCGAAACCCTAAGCCTCCATTGTAGTGCTCTCAAGCTTTCTTTGCCATTTTTGGGTGCTTTGAAGCTAAAATGAAGAAAGGAACCTTTGGTGATTCAAGAATTGGCAGTAGATTCTGAGTTGGTGTGATATTTCAGATCATTTAAAGGTATGAAGCTCATACCTTGGCTGTTATTCATTTAGATCCCCTTTCCTAGTTAGATTTTATCATTTGGGGCCATTTCCAAGGTCAATTCGTGTATTATGCCTTGGTAAGCAAAGAGAATTTCATATCTAGGTTTGTCTTGGCCTAGAAACCTTAAAGTATAAGTCTTTGGTGTATTAGTGAAGCATGTTTGTCTCAAACCCTAGCCCTAGAGTGTTTCAAGCCTATAACTCCTTGGTTTCACATAAATTTTGCAACTTTACGTGAAGGGTGGGCCTTACAAGTGTGGATCTACAGTTTGGTGCCCCTACATGGCTCGGAAAGTCACTGTATGGGTTAAGAACTAAAGCGACTCGGTGAGTTGTGTGAATATGGGTAGGAACTTGTCGAGTTGGAAGAACAACTCAGTGAGTCTGTTGAAGATTGCCTTGGACTCGACGAGTCTGGTCGCAGAACCCCAATCTTCTCTCGTTATGATGCATATCAGTGAGTTGAGTGGTGACTCGGTGGGTTTGGACAGGATGGGACTTGGCGATCGTTGAACTCGACGAGTCTTGGGGTGACTCGTCGATTTGAGTGGTATTTTGAAGGATTATGAGTTTAAGAACTCGGCGAGTTTACGGGTTGACTCGGCGAGTAAAGTCAACTGGAAGGTTGACTTTGGCCAAAACTTTGACTTTGACCAGAGTTGACTTAGTTTGACTTCTAGAGCTCAGTTTAGGCTAAGTGTTGTTATTGGTATTGGTAGCTCAGGGAGCTAGAGGAGCAGCATTTCGGAGAGTCGTCGGATAGCAGCCATAGGGTTATCGTCTAAGTTCAGCAGTTCAGGTGAGTTTCCTTCCAGTAGGAACGGATCTAAGGCCACAATGCCGACCCGTTTAGTTAGCAGTAGTTCCAGACATCGGTCCGATGCAGTAGTTAGAGTGCCTGATGTCTTTGTTATTCAAGCATGTTTTGTGTTATGTGTTCTGTACTTTGGTCCGATGCAGTATGCAGTATATGTGTTCATGCTAGTTGATATGTTTATGCTATGTTATGTTCAGTTAGTCCAGACTTCGGTCCAATGCAGGGGGCAAGGCCCCAGTTAGTCCGGACTTCGGTCTGATGCAGTTATCCGTACTTTGGTCTGATGTAGGGGGTAAGGCCCTAGTTAGTTCGGACTTCGGTCCAATGCAGTTTCCGGACTTCGGTCCGATGCAGGGGGCAAGGCCCCAATTAGTCCGGATTTCGGTCTGATGCAGTGGGCAAGGCCCAGTATGTGCTTTATATATTATTGTATGGTATGTGGTAGTTTGGGGGAGCTCACTAAGCTTTGTGCTTACAGTTTCAGTTTTGGTTTCAGGTACTTCCGCAAGCAAGGGGAAGGTATCGGATTGATGGCATGGCACACACCTCAGTTGCAGTTTATTCCTGGGAGTTTTATTTAGATATTTCGATATGATATTAACTTCAGTTTTGAGTTGATACATTTACTATAGCATTTTGAGACATACGATTCATGGTTTATTATCAAATAGTTGACGTTCCGATTTTTACTAATATTAAAACAAAAATTTTTGGGTCGTATTTTTTTGGGTTGTTACAAGTTGGTATCATAGCCTTGGTTTTAGGGATTTGCGAACGCTTTCGAGCATGTCTGAACTCAAACTGAGGAAATGGTAAAAGATTTTCAAGAGAGAAACGTTTTCGAAAAGAATTTTTGAAAAAGAACTTAGAAAGAAAAAGAGTTTTTTTTAAGAGAAAAGGGTGTGGTGCATGCGATCAGCCGAGCTCAAGTAAGTTCTCCCAAATTACCCATACTAGTTTATGTTATGATTTTCAGTTTCAGTAGAACGACATGCTAGAATAGGACTAAGGATCTCGGAGGATGCCTTATGTGCTTGCTATATTTGTGTTTCAGTTTTATGAGAATTGCATGCTAGTATTGAGTAGAAAGCAGTAGGATAGCCTGTTTCGGTTATGCCTGATATTATGAGCTTAGCATTGTATGCTAGTACAGTTTCTTGTTATGAAGATACAATTGCTTGAATAGTTTCCTGTGTCCGAATGCTGCTTGCTTTGTGCTTTGTGGTACTCCGAGTGATGGGAGTTAGGCAGTTAGCCAGTAGGTGAATACGTCACATCACATGTGATCAGGGTTGAATAATCTCAGAGTGTTGGATTTGGCCCTACTGCGCAGCTCTTGTGTGAGTCCAACCGTTGTAGGAACGAGTCTTTTACTCGAAGGATTATCTGAGCCTCGTCACATGTGATGCTATTCAGGTAATGACTAATTGGCATTACAAGGAGGCCTTCAGCAGCTAAGGATTGGTTTGGATAGAGTCAGAGATTTCCCTAGGGGAAGCCTAGGATGAGAGTAGCAGGAATCTGTAGCAGTAGAAGGGACTTGGTTGACTTAAGGTAACTCTTGACGAAAGTACGGATGGATGTGGAAGGTAGTATGGGCCCGTACTACCGAAAGCATAGGATCTATACTCGATTCAAGAGGGGCCAAGATGAATCCAGGAAGTGGTGGAGTATGTGTGAGATCCCTCAGTAGCAATGAGTAATCTGAAAGTTATTGTGATATGTTTTTAGCATGGTGACGTTGTGCGAGATATCAGTTGGTAGTTCAGGTGCCGGGGAGGGATCTGGATCAGGCTCTAGGGCCGGAGAGTTTGATGATCAGATAAGAGATGTCATTTCCGCAGAGATTGTGCGCAACATCATTGATCAGACTCCTGTGATATTTGGTTTAGTTAGGGAGGCAATCATGGTGCTTTTGGACAGTCATCTTGAGGCCTTTAGGGTTGGGATAGTTTCAGGACAGTTTGAGGCTCGTCTAGAGCCTGATTCTTATGGATCCCAGGGATCCATCAGGGATGGTGATCCTATTTTTAGCTCTTGCCATCAGGGGTCAGGAGTGAGTGGGGAACCCTATCCCCAGCGGAGTCCCCTGTATGATTTGGTTATTGCGGAGGTTTCACGAGTCGTTCGGAAGGAGCTACCCGACATTGTCAAGAGGGTTACTGATAGGTTGACCGAGAATCTTCAAGATCAGACAGCGGTTGTTCAGATGATTGATGGGGACGACAGGGTAGCGCAGGAGCGAGAGATTGACCGGGGGTCAGAAAGGAAGAGGAAACAAGATGAGGTTCAGTGGCCCACAGTTTCGGGAAAAAGAACCAAAGGGCCGAGTTCGAGATCGAGAGACTTCCAAGACCACAGCCAATACGGTAAGTGTGGCAGGACGCACGGGGGTACGTGTAGGAGTAGTAGAGGTGGCGATCCTGGCTGTTTCAAGTGCGGCCAGACTGGTCATTTTAGCAGAGATTGTACTACTACCATCGATATGGGGCTTGATCTGATATGTTTCCGTTGTAGTCAGAGGGGCCACAAAAAGGCCCACTATCCGAGTTTGTATACAACAGGGCAGGTGCCATGTGACAACCGTCAATATTCAGTCAAGTCAAAGTCAACTAAAGTCAACAAGTCAAACCGATAAAACAATGTTGCATACTCATCGGGAGTATGCAAGATCCCTAAACAAGGCGTAACGGGACTTACGGACCCTGCATTGCAAAGCCGAACACTTAAAAAGGTCACCAATGAAACCTCTCTCAATCGTTTTCACTCTATCTCTTCTTATGTCAAATCTCTCCCAAATCTCTCTAAGTATGTGAAATCTCTCCCACATATCTCTTTGTATGAGAAATCTCTCCAAGTATGTCAAATCTCTCCCAAATCTTTCTAAGTATGTGAAATCTCTCCCACATATCTCTTTGTATGAGAAATCTCTCCAAGTATGTCAAATCTCTCCCAAATCTCTCTAAGTATGTGAAATCTCTCCCACATATCTCTTTGTATGAGAAATCTCTCTACGTATGTCAAATCTCTCCCAAATCTCTCTAAGTATGTGAAATCTCTCCCACATATCTCTTTGTATGAGAAATCTCTCCAAGTATGTCAAATCTCTCCCAAATCTCTCTAAATATGTGAAATCTCTCCCAAATATCACTCTGTATGTGAAATCTCTCCAAGTATGTCAAATCTCTCCCAAATCTCTCTAAGTATGTGAAATCTCTCCCACATATCTCTTTGTATGTGAAATCTCTCCAAGAATGTCAAATCTCTCCCAAATCTCTCTGAGTATGTGGAATCTCTCTCAAATCTCTCTCGAAATCTCTCCCAACCTTCTATAATCACTCGGGGCATCCCGACCCTCGAATTTGGCGAAAACAGCCCAAAAACGGAAGTCTACACGAAAAACGGACCTTAGGAACCGAAACCCCTCTTAGGAACCGAAACCCCTCTTAGGAACCGAACCCTCCTGATAAAGAAGGTTGCTGATCCGAACCGAAGGTACTGTTCACCAACCGAACCGAAGGTACTGTTCATTACTGTTCACTACAGTTCGTTCAGTTCTGACATTCTCACCTCTTATCTCCAGACCGAGGACCGAAGCTTCCCTGCTGACCCTTCGGACCGAGCCTTCGGACCGGACCCTCGCCCTAAACTTCTCGCGCCTTTCGCTTCCGACTCCAACCTCAGCGTGGACCGAGCCTCGGCCTAGGGACCGAACCTCGGCCTAGGACCGAGAGGCCTCGCTGGGAAGCATTTTTCTCCCGGTTTTTGCATAGTTTTACGTTTAAGGCCCGTTTTTAATTATTTTAACGCGGGGTTTTCACCCAAAATCATATTTTAACATAATAAACCCTAAATATTCACAATTTAATCATATTTTCATCAAAATCTTTATTTAAATAATAAAAACAAGTGGGTAAAGTACAAAGAGGTGGAGTGTTGACTTTGCTTTACTTTATGACACAAGCAACCACTCCCACACCCACTCTATGACCAGCCACTCCTCCCCACCATACCTTGTACTTTTTACCCCTCTCACAAGCCATCCCCACGTTCTAGGGCTGGTCACTCAACCTCTCTCCTCATTTTCTTTCAATCACTCTCATTCCACCAAAGATTCAACTCCAACTTTTTCTCTCCAACTTTTCTCTCTAATTCAAGATCTCAAGGCTGATCATCAAGTGTCTTCCACTCTTGGTAAGTGTAATTCATCCTCCTTGTGATTTTTACACTTCATTCTACTCAAATCATTGATAGCTTATACAAACTCCATAACTATGATGCTAGATTCTCAAAAATCTTCAACGCATCTCCAAGTGTTCTTGAGTTAAACACCTCCATTCTTCAACAATCATCTACTGAAAACACTTAAGGTGAGTTCATACCCCTACATTTTCATGTTTTCTCAAGTTTTTAGGGGGGGAATACAAGTTAAAACACCAAGAACATAACTAAATTTTTCTAACAGCCTTCATCAGAAAAGTTCAACCCCATTCACGGACTGTTTTGGACAACTTAAACATTTTAGTTTTCAAAACTGTTTTAGGTGCATGTAGTTCCACTTCTTAGCTTTAAAATGAATACTTGCACATCTCCATACGATTTTTCTACAATTTATGGTGATTTTTACAAAACTGCCTATCATTTCAAACATCAATCCGGACCAGTCTGTGATTATGGACTTTTTCACATAAGTAAGAAGTCATTAAAAATTATAATAAAAATTATGAACAAACTAGACTCATTTTCCAAACTCTCAGAAGTTACAGAACTTGATTTGGACATTTTATGATTTTTCTACAATTTTTCCAATAACAGTTACAGAAAACGTTATTAACAGAAAAATACTATAAATTTCATTTCACCTTGTAACATGTTGAGCAAGGTATACATCGTTATGTGTTTATGTGTAGTTGCAATATATGACAATTTTGTATTCTTATATAGACATACATCAGAAAATAAATGGATTTACACATCCACAAGTATGGTAAATATATAAACGATATTACAAGGCTATATCCATTAAAATATAAACATTGGTAAATTATGACAAGTAAGGCCTATGTTCTCTACCCACACAAATAATTGATAAACTATAATAGGTATAGTTTAGGGTTATTTATAAAACAAACACATTATTAAAGGTTTTACACATACAAAAGAGTTATTGCCACTATGGACAATTATGATAAACTATAATAAGTATAGTTAAGCCATTATACCCCCACAAACGAACACGCTAGTTATAATCGTATAGTTATGGTAAATATATATTACAAACAAAGTAATAAACTATAATAGGTATAGTTTATGTTTCATCTACCCTAGGAACTTAATTACAAGAAAGGAATTCACCACCACTTTTGATAAGCTATCATATGCATAGTTCAGGTTCACTAATCCCTATTACTCCCCGGTGAACTATGATATGTATAGGTTATATTCACCATCACCATCACTTTTGATAAGCTATCATATGCATAGTTCAGGTTCACTAATCCCTATTACTCCCCGGTGAACTATGATATGTATAGGTTACATTCACCATCACCATCACTTTTGATAAGCTATCATATGCATAGTTCAGGTTCACTAATCCCTATTACTCCCCGGTGAACTATGATATGTATAGGTTATATTCACCATCACCATCACTTTTGATAAGCTATCATATGCATAGTTCAGGTTCACTAATCCCTATTACTCCCCGGTGAACTATGATATGTATAGGTTATATTCACCATCACCATCACTTTTGATAAGCTATCATATGCATAGTTCAGGTTCACTAATCCCTATTACTCCCCGGTGAACTATGATATGTATAGGTTACATTCACCATCACCATCACTTTTGATAAGCTATCATATGCATAGTTCAGGTTCACTAATCCCTATTACTCCCCGGTGAACTATGATATGTATAGGTTATATTCACCATCACCATCACTTTTGATAAGCTATCATATGCATAGTTCAGGTTCACTAATCCCTATTACTCCCCGGTGAACTATGATATGTATAGGTTATATTCACCATCACCATCACTTTTGATAAGCTATCATATGCATAGTTCAGGTTCACTAATCCCTATTACTCCCCGGTGAACTATGATATGTATAGGTTATATTCACATTAAATCTTCGCATTGTTAGACTTCAACTATAATCGTTGAGCGTATATGCTTGAGTCATACAAGAATTTAGTCTGGATTGGCTTAGAATTGGTAGTGCCCGCCTCATCTCCTGTTCCTTGTTTGGTTGTGGACCTAGGGCGGACCCATTATATTCGACGTTATATCTAACCTAAATCTTATATAACTTATATACGCTGGACGATTATAGGGGAAATCTACGGGTCAATCTAGGATACATCAACACATCATATAGGAATATTCTGTTTACACTTAACTAAGAAAATATTGGATTTCCTGGAGATCAAACTCTATCGATTTTAAAAGGAAAACGGTTTCTACTCCAAACAAAACTCTTATGAACTCACCAACTTAATTGTTGACACTCTTTCAAAACTACTTGTATTCTCAGGAAATCAGTGAAACAGGAAAACTTCAGCGCTTTGAGGATGGGACGTTAAACCGTCAACAATTTATTTTTGTCATCATAATGTAATTGATTTTGAAACATGTAAACATATACTTTGGTGTAACTTTTTCAATTATATTTATGATGGTTGTATTTACTTTGAGCACTATTATACATGTTGTTGTGATATTGTACATGAAGTCCTCCACCCCTGGACGTTTCCGCCATCCTTGGTTTGGGGGTGTGACATGCCAGCTCCAGCCCTTGGGACTTCGAGAACTGCCAATAGACATCAGGGTCGGGCAAGGGCGCCCACGGCTCGGAGCAGATTATTCTGGTTGATTTCCTCAAGGATTTGAGCAGCACTGGATGTTGGGGGTCCGTATCTTTTACCTTCCTGTCAAATATGATTTATGATGTGGTTGTTATGTTACTGCACCGATTTAGTAAGTACTTATATTTGAATATTATATTACCTATTTGGGATTGAGTCATATGCCATATGCATACCTTGGAATCTAGAATGATAGTTGAGGACGTTCCCCGTAAGCAGGTGACTTCGGATGCAATAATTGTAGCAAAAGTGTGAGTGAGACTCGGTGGTGTCCCACTATTTTCGGGAAGGTTTTAGTTGTGTATAGATCAACATTGGTAAGTTTGAGTTCCCAGTGGAGTAACCAGAGGACAATAGGATAGTAGTTCGAAGATGTCCCCCCCCCCTTAAGCACAGGTCATCAGGATGCAGTCACTGAAGCAGGAACAATCGGGGATTTAAGGGTGCTTGATTCATCGACAAGATTGGTAGGTCTGATGAAGGTTTAGTTGAAGTTCCAGCAGAGATAAACGTGGGTTGTCAGCAGATCGACCCCTTTAGATGGTAGGAAGGATGGGGAATCCTTTTCAAGTTTTTAGTTGTAAGAATTAGCCAGACAAAAATGGGGGATAACCCTTCATGGATTCATGGTCAGTAGTTTGCTAAACTCCGAAAGGGTTGGTCATCTTGTGTAGGAAGGAAAACCAGCCCGAAGATTCTAGTGGGTTCAGGAGTAAAGGAGTTAGGAGTTTGGAAAACTTCCCAATGTCGGTTTCATGTTTCAGGGATTAGTAGACGATTGGTTTGGAAAATCAAGCTGAAGAATTTCTCGTCGGAAAGCAAGTGTAGCAAGGATGTAAGACTACAAGATAGCTGCAGCATTTGGTGACTGAGGGCTATTTTTAAAAATCAGGTTGGGGGAAATCGCTAGTAGGACTCGGGTGAGTTAGGACGCCCTTGAAATAGTAGTTAGTGATAGAGTCAGTAGGGAGAGTGTTGTAAGTTTGCGGGTGTAGCCGTAGCATTCACTATCAGCCAGATAGTAGTAGAGTGTTGTAAGTCTGCGGGTGTAGTCGTAGCATTCACTAGCAGCCAAATAGTATTAGAGTGTTGTAAGTCTGCGGTGTAGCCATATCATTCACTAGCAGCCAGATAGTATTAGAGTGTTGTAAGTCTGCGGGTGTAGTCGTAGCATTCACTAGCATCCAGATAGTGATAGGGTGTTGTAAGTCTGCGGGTGTAGCCGTAACATCCACCAGGTTAGTAGATAGCATGAGCACGTTGTTAGGACGTGGAAGGAACATTAGCTCCCAGAACGGGCATAGCAGTAAGGATGTGGAAATCCACGAATTGGATTTTGGGATTATCTGGATGGATTCGACCTAGTTGAGGCAGAGATAAGACTATAGCCATGTGACTACAGTTCTAAGATCGGGGAAGCAATGGATTACCTCAGGCTACTTGTATATAAGGCTACAATTGGTCAGGTAGCAATCATGTTTAGCCACGATTCGGTAACATCAGGTTTCGACGCTCGGACCCGATCGGTTGGATCAGGAGGATGTTAGAGCCTTAGTAACATGATAACTAGTGGTAACTAGTTCCAGAGAAGGATTTTGGTTCGGAAATCGTGTGAGACGACAAAAATGGGGAGTCCTTTGGCTCCGCAGCTGGGTTGGAACCCGATATTTCAGATGACTGTCGAGGGAATTGAGACCAGGATGGTCTCGAGAGATATAGGAAAGCAGCCATGTAGCAGCATGCTGTTTCAGGCAGTTCAGTGTTTCAGGCAGTCAGTGTCCAGGCAGTTCAGTGTTTCAGGAAGTCAGTGTCCAGGAAGTTCGGTGTTTTAGGCAGTTCAGTGTTTCAGACAGTTACTGTCTAGGCAGTTCGGTGTTTCAGGAAGTTCAGTGTTTCAGGCAGTCAGTGTTCAGGCAGTTCAGTGTTTCGGGCAGTTCAGTGTTTCAGGCACTCAGTGTTTCAGGCAGTTCAGTGTCCAGGCAGTTCATCGTTTCAAGTAGTTAGTATTCCAGGCAGTTTAGTGTTTCGGGCAATCAGTGTTTCAGGCAGTCAGTGATCCGGCAATTCAGTGTTTTCAGAAAGTCTTGGGCTTCTAGCAGTGATGGTATTTTGGACTTTTATGGATAGCTTGTGGAGTGGCAAGCCACTCATAGCACGATTATCTGATTTATGGCCAAGTATAAGTGAGTCACAGGGATAAGTGGATCTGTAGACTCTGTTGTTCTAGCAAGAACCTGAGGTAGTTAGCATGGAAGGAATGGATTCAAGAAGAGGGCAGAATGAGTTCCAACCGTGCGAGTTGTTCAAGTTATCGTCACATATGGATAAAGGGAGGATATTTTGGCACTGGGAGAGGACCCAGTGAATTTTGTAGTATGTAACTTTCGCAAGTCTCGAAAGTGTGTTCCTGCCAGGAAGGGGACAGTATCACCAGGTGATACTTGGTTCTTATGTGTTGACATTGAGGCCGGTGGTCGGCCGGAGGTATATTCATCAGGCGAGGGGGATGCGAACAGATTGCAGGGTAGTTGGCCGTAGCGGACTTCGAGGACGAAGTCTAGTTTTAGTGGGGGAGAGTTGTAACACCCAGGATCAGGAAGACCAGGAAAGGAAAGAAAAGCCCTAAGTCATAGGAGTCAACTCGTCGAGTCCAAGTAGGAACTCGACGAGTCGGAGCGTGACCCGTGTCCCGGATTAAGTGACCAACTCGGCGAGTTGGGGAGACCGACTCGGCGAATCTGGTCTGGGTTGGGAAACCCTAATTTTCGGACTTGGTACCCTATTTAAGCATCATTTCAGGCCTCCACCCCAGCCTCCATCACTCCCTTTAACTACTCTTGAAACCCTAAGCCTCTATTGTAGTGCTCTCAAGCTTTCTTTGCCATTTTTGGGTGCTTTGAAGCTAGAATGAAGAAACGAACCTTTGGTGATTCAAGAATTGGTAGTAGATTCAGAGTTGGTGTGATATTTCAAATCATTTAAAGGTATGAAGCTCATTCCTTGGTTGTTATTCATTTAGATCCCTTTCCTAGTTAGATTTTATCATTTTAGGGCCATTTCCAAGGTCTAATCGTGTATTGTGTCTTGGTGAGCAAAGAAAACTTCATATCAAGGTTTGTCTTGGCCTAGAGACCTATAAAGTATCAGTCTTTGGTGTATTGGTGAAGCATGTTTGTCTCAAACCCTAGCCCTAGAGTGTTTCAAGCCTATAACTCCTTGGTTTCACGTAAAGTTTGCAACTTTACTTGAAGGGTGGGCCTTAGAAGTATGGATCTACAGTTTGGAGCCCCTGCATGGCTCGGAAAGTCACTGTATGGGTTAAGAACTAAAGCGACTCGGCGAGTCACATGGGTGGACTTGGCAAGTTGTATGAAGATGGGCAGGAACTCGACGAGTTGGAAGAACAACTCGGCGAGTCTGTTGAAGATTGCCTTGGACTCGACGAGTCTGTTCTTGGACTCGGCGAGTCTGGTCACAGAACCCCAATCTTCTCTGGTTATGACGTAGATCAGTGAGTTGAGTGGTGACACGATGGGTTTGGTCAGGATGGGACTCGGAGATCGTTGAACTCGACGAGTCTTGGGGTGACTCAGCGAGTTGTGTGGTATTTTGAAGGATTATGAGTTTAAGAACCCGGCGAGTTTACGGGTTGAATCGGCGAGTAGAGTCAACTGGAAGGTTGACTTTGACCAGGACTTTGACTTTGACCAGAGTTGACTTAGTTTAACTTCTAGAGCTCAGCTTAGGCTAAGTGTTGTTATTGGTATTGGTAGCTCAGGGAGCTAAAGTAGCAGCATTTCGGAGAGTCCTCGGATAGCAACCATAGGGTTATCGGCCGAGTTCAGCAGTTCAGGTGAGTTTCCTTCCAGTAGGAACGGGTCTAATGTCACAATGCCGGCCCGTTTAGTTAGCAGTAGTTCCGGACCTCGTTCCAATGCAATAGTTAGAGTGCTTAATGTCTTTGTGATTCAAGCATGTTTTGTGTTATGTGTTCCGGACTCCGGTCCGATGCAGTATTGTGACATCCCCAAAATCTCGGCCAGAAAAGACCGATTTCATTTATGCTTTTTAAACATTTTCAGAGTAAATCCGTTTGATTTTAAAAGAGATGCGGAATTTGTTCCCAAAAACAAAACATGATAAAATAGATATTTATCAAAATATTTCATATAGAAATATGATTTCATTTCATAATCAAAAGTCGGGATGTCATGTTCCGATATAGATCATAAAGCATAAACGATAACATTACAAGTCGTTCAACAAATATACACATATACAGACTTGTAAACAAAACAACTTGATGATTCGCCCATCTTAAGCTCTTGCGCCACTTCCTGTAATACAAATCAACTGAGTGGGTCAGGCTTGGGAGCCTGGTGAGCATATAGGGTTTTCAAACCCACAATAATTATATTTAATTTCATCAATCAACAATAAACCCGATTACCCATTCCCGTTATCCTCACCTTACGTTCCTAAAAATAACGTCTATTATAAGGAACTTATTTCAGGATTTTCATCGGGACGGACATTACTGCAGAGGGGCTTCCTCAACAATAAGTGTCCTAAAGGCAACCATGTGGGGGATAGAGTACACCGGTGAACACGTCGTTCACAACACCTACAGGTAATGAGCCTGCTAGTGTTCCACAGGACAGTCTAGAATAGTCTGTGGTCGTCATCCATACTCTGCTGAATGACTAGAATAACACCAATAACACTAAGGCCTCTCATCTGTTTATTACACACCAATTATCTACCCATGTTCTACCCAACATATTAGTAGATAAAAATATACATTTTTATACATTGTTTTAAAAACCTATATAACATGTTTTAATCAATACATATTCCACATAATAGATGAGGCATACACACATAACACGTATTTCGTAGAAAATATACATTCACACATATAACCACAAAATATGTACACGTAGCACGTATTTTATATTAAATACTTCATAATATTGCGTTGGAGAGAAAAATAACTACACACTCACTTGATCAGAAGATGATCCGACAGTACTACGGCTTGTAGAAGTAGCGTCTCTCCGTAGATCTGGAAGATCTTCACAAAAACCGGCTCCTCGCGGGCAGGGCTTCGGCTCGGGAATAACGCTCTTCGGGATCATCGGGGCTTCGGATCTTGCTTCGGGGCTCGGGAATAATACCGGGGCTTCGGGGTACAAACGGCACGCAAAACGAGGCAAAGGACTAGAGAGAATGCTGAAATTTGCAAAGGAAACTCGGCTGCTTCGGATCTCCTTTTATAGGTGCTGAACCCTCGCACGTACGTGGGGCGTACGAGGCTACGCGGGGCGTACGCCTCGGTGGTCGTCAGCGCTTACGTCTTCGGTCCATCTACGTCATTGCATACGACTCACTACTCCGTAGAACTCGAGTGCCCTACGCTGTACGCGGGGCGTACAGCAGTACGCGCTGCGTACTTCGGATAGACCGCCTCATCCTTCATCGGATAATATCGGAGATAAAAATAAATATTAAATATTTATTAAACTTCAAAAATTCATATCTCCTTCGTACGAACTCCGTTTTCGACGTTCTTTATATCCACGCGAAGGTGAGACTACGCTCTACAACTTTCGTTTAGACTCCGTCGGCTAATTTTGACTTTTATTTTTATTAATTATTTTTAGAAGGCTCGGACAGGAAAACTTTGTTATTAAATCATAACTTCTTCGTCCGACGTCCGTTCTCACCTATCTTTCCATCGTTTCGCTACTAACAACGAGATCCTCGATTCTCATTTAGATTGTTTCGGCTAAAAACCGTTCGATCTCAAATCGAGTATTCGGGTTGCATACTGTCACGTCGAAACTTCAGAAAATCATAACTTCATCATACAAAGTCAGATTTGGGCGTTCCTTTTACGCACGCTCTCGGTTTAACAAAATCTACGACTTTCGTTTAGATCGCTAAGGCTAAATATCGCTCTATCTTAAATTCATGTTTTACGTCACTCGGCGTCGTGCCGGTTCCGTCGCGAAACTTCGACAGGTCATAACTTCTTCGTTATAACTCGGATTTTAGCATTCCTTATATCTCCGGAATCCTTGTTTCAACCACTACAACTTTATGCAAAGATATCGGGCTTATCTCACACTTAAATTTTGACGCTTATTTTATTCTTAATTCATTAAATAAGAAAATAAACACATAAATCACATAATTCACATAATTCACAAATAATACATTTTATTATTTCAAATTGGGGTTACAATGGTTAACCTAGACTATTACATTGCTAAAATGGCAAGCCTAGAAACACGGGCGTTACAATTCTCTCCACCTTAGAATGATTCCGTCCCCGGAATCACACACCAGCAAACAAATGCGGATAGCGACTCATCATGTCACTCTCCATTTCCCAGGTGAGATTTGGCTCATTCGTGTGTTTCCATCGGACAAGCACTAACTCAACCATCTTACGTCGCAACTTCTTAGTCTTTCGGTCAACGATTGCCTCCGGTTCCTCAACCAACCTTTTGTTCTCATCGATCCTCAACTCCGAAAGTGGAATTATGTCGGGAACTTCTCCCGTGAACTTCCTCAAGTAACACACATGAAAAGTGTTATGAATTCCATTCAGTTCTTCTGGTAGTTCGAGTTTGTAAGCTTGGTTCCCAATCCTCTGAAGAACTTTAAACGGTCCAATAAACCTTGGACTTAACTTTCCCCTTTTACCAAATCTTATAAGTCCCTTCCATGGCGAGACTTTAAGCAAAACCGAATCTCCAACTTCAAAAGTCATCGGTCTTCGCTTTTTGTCAGCATAGCTCTTTTGACGGTCCTGAGCTGCTAACATTCTTTCCCTAATTATTCTCAACTTTTCTGCAGTTTGATGGACTATCTCCGGCCCCATAAACTGCTTTTCCCCAGCCTCAAGCCAACAAGACGGCGTACGACACTTCTGTCCATACAATGCTTGATAAGGTGCCATCTTTATGCTCGAGTGAAAACTATTATTATAGGAAAATTCTACCAAAGGCAAATGTTCATCCCAATTACCTAGGAATTCCAAGGTACACGCTCTCAGCATATCTTCAAGTGTTTGTATCGTCCGTTCGCTCTGACCATCAGTCTGCGGATGGTAAGCTGTACTTAGACACAACTTGGTACCCAATTCCTCTTGTAGACTTTTCCAAAATCGTGAGGTGAAACGACTGTCACGATCCGACACAATCGTTAACGGAACACCGTGAAGCCTCACAATTTCCTTCACGTAAGAATTCGCAAGCTTTTCCATAGACCATTTCTCGTTGGCTGCTATGAAATGCGCACTCTTAGTGAATCGATCAACGACCACCCAAATCATGTCGTGACCACTTTTTGTTCTGGGTAGTTTAGTGACAAAATCCATAGCAATGTCTTCCCACTTACCCATAGGCACAGGTAATGGTTCTAAACTCCCGTATGGTTTCTGATGTTGTGCCTTGACTCTTGCACAGGTCACACACTCGGCCACATACTTCGCAATGTCGAGCTTCATCGTCGGCCACAAATAATAGGGTTTCAGGTCCCTATACATTTTTGTGCTACCGGGATGAATCGAGTACATGGTTTTGTGAGCTTCTTCCATCAGAAGATCCCTGACTCCTCCTATCTTCGGTATCCAAATCCGATCTTGGAATACCTTTAGTCCGTGACTGTTTACACCGAACACCAACGTTTTGCCCAAACGTTCCTCCTTTCGGTCATTTTTCTCAGAAGCTTCGCTTTGAGCTTTCTTGATACTTTCCAAAATAGTCGAGACAACTTCAATTCTCAACGCTCTTGGCCTTCTCCTTTCAAGATTGACCTTCCGAATGAGAGCATCAGCAACAATATTGGCCTTACCGGGGTGGTAAAGTATCTCACAGTCGTAGTCCTTAAGTAATTCCAGCCAGCGTCGTTGCCTCATATTCAATTCTTTCTGACTAAAGAGATATTGGAGACTCTTATGATCAGTGAAAAGTTTGCACTTTGTGCCATAGAGGTAATGCCTCCATATTTTCAGTGCGAAAACTACCGCTGCCAACTCCAAATCATGAGTCGGGTAGTTCTTTTCGTGCTCTTTTAGCTGTCGAGACGCATATGCGATCACCTTATCTCTTTGGGTCAAAACGCAACCCAATCCAACCCCAGACGCATCGCTATAAACAACGAAGTCTTCAACCCCATCGGGTAGAGAAAGTATCGGTGCCTCGCATAGTTTCTTCTTTAGCTTCTCGAATGCTTCTTTATGCTTATCACTCCAAGCATAAGTAGCTCCTTTGTGGGTCAAAGCTGTTAATGGACTAGCGATTGAAGAAAAGCCTTGGATAAACCTTCGGTAATATCCGGCTCCTAAAAAGCTTCGGATCTCCGTGGGACTTTTCGGTTGTTCCCACTTCATCACAGCTTCGATCTTCGCTGGATCAACCATTATCCCTTCTTGGTTGACCACGTGACCCAAGAATTGGACTTCACGAATCCAGAAATCACATTTGGAGAACTTCGCATACAACTTCTCCTTCTTCAAGACTTCCAAAACTTCTCGCAAGTGTCTGCCATGCTCCTCTTGGCTTTTTGAATAAATCAGAATGTCATCTATGAACACTATCACAGATTTATCAAGGAACGGATTACAAACCCGGTTCATTAAATCCATGAATGCTGCTGGAGCATTGGTTAGTCCAAACGACATAACCAAAAACTCATAGTGTCCATATCGGGTTCTGAATGCGGTCTTCTCTATATCCTGATCCCTTACTTTCAGCTGATGATATCCTGACCTCAAGTCGATCTTTGAGAAATAACTTGAACCTTGTAGCTGATCGAATAGGTCATCAATCCTTGGCAACATATATCTATTCTTTATTGTTGCCTTATTCAGCTCTCGGTAATCAATGCACATCGTCATGCTTCCATCTTTCTTCTTTACGAATAACACCGGAGCTCCCCAGGGTGATGAACTAGGTCTAATGAAACCTTTGTCCAATAACTCCTGAAGTTGCATCATTAGCTCCTTCATCTCCGTTGGTGCTAATCGATAAAGTGCTTTTGCAATTGGCGTTGTTCCGGGCAACAAGTCGATACGAAATTCTACTTGTCGATCGGGCGGTAATCCAGGAAGATCTTCGGGAAATACTTCCGGATAATCACACACCACAGGAATATTTTGCATCACCTTCTTTTCCTTCTTAGCATCGATCACAAATGCTAAGTATGATGTACACCCCTTGGTCAAACATTTTCTGGCTTTCATTAGAGAAATGATTCCAGAGTTTACTCTGCGTTTATCTCCGTACACCATAAACGATTCCTTCCCAGGTGGATTCACTTTCACTATTTTCTTCTTGCATAAAATTTCAGCATCATTGGCGCTAAGCCAATCCATTCCCAAAACGATGTCGAAACCGTTAAGTTCGATAGGCAATAATTCCTCGTGGAACTTATTCCCATTCAGATCAATTAAGATGTTTTTCATGCGATAGCTAACAGGTACAAACTTGCCACTAGCAACTTCGACTAATAAAGCATTATCTAGTCTATCAACAGGCAAAGCTAGTTTTCTACCAAATTCATGCGATATAAAGGAGTAGTTGGCTCCTGAATCAAATAAAATTTGGGCAGCCAATTTGTTAACGAGAAAGGTACCTGAAGCGACATCAGCTTCATCTTTAGCAGCTTCCAGTGTCATCTGGAATGCTCTCGCCTTTGGCTTTGGCGGAATGTTGGGTCTTGCTGCTTCCTTCTTTTTCGGACAATCCCTTGAGATGTGCCCCTCTTCACCACAACCATAACAAACATTTTTGGTGAAGGTGCAGTCGTTGGCATAATGCCCTAGCTTTCCACATTTGAAGCATGTGGTTTCCCCGCCACACTTCCAATAATGCTTCTTCTTGCACTTGTCACACCATTTCGCTTCTACCTTTCCTCCACTTCCCCTCGAACTAGACTTCAAGAATTTACTTTTCTTGCTGGACCCTGAAAATCCATCGATTTTCCTTTTCTTGCCAACCTCTGACCTTTCCAGACCTTTTTCCCTGATCTGGGTCTCAACATTTCTAGCAGCCCAGATGGCGGCTTTCAATGTGGTTGCTTGCTTAACCATTGGACCATAGTCCGCTGGTAGTCCAAGGGCAAACTTGTTGACCTTAGAGAGTTCTGTAGGCACCAAATATGGGATAAACTTCATCTTTTCCGTGAAACTTGTAGCGTATTCAGTAACGCTCAATTTCCCTTTCTTCAAATTCTGAAACTCATTATTGATTTCCAGAAGGTCCTGCCCGGAGCAGTATTGCAGTTTTAGTTGTTCCACAAAGTCTTCCCAAGACATTTTGCTTGCTTCTCCCTTGGGCATAGAGTCAGCTAACAGCTTCCACCAACTCAACACGCCAGATTTTAGCAGAGGGATCGCAAGAGCGGTCTTCTGCCTGTTGCTGCATTCGCAACTTTCAAACATAGTCTCCATTTCGGAGACCCAGTCCATAACTTGCACCGGCGTCGGGCTTCCGGATAGACATGGTGGTTTGGATGCCATGAAATCCTTATACTTGCACCCACGACCATCATTTCCTCCATACTGGTTATTGCGTCTAACCACTGGTTGTTCGTCTTGACCAATGATTCCGCTAAAGTTTTCTCCTTCAGACTGCCCTCCATTCTCCTCGGGCTCTTCCGCTTGAATTGACGGTTCTTCACGATTCTGCCT
Source organism: Lactuca serriola (assembly GCF_051521515.1). Lineage (NCBI taxonomy): Eukaryota > Viridiplantae > Streptophyta > Magnoliopsida > Asterales > Asteraceae > Lactuca > Lactuca serriola. The sequence continues at coordinate 251,387,244 of NC_136410.1, read as the reverse complement.
AAGCAAGCGTCTTGTTTCTTCCATCTGGCGATCCAACATCATTTGAATCATCATTTGTACACCAGCCATTGTTATCGGCTCAGGTGCATCATCTACGACGGATACTTGTTGAATTACAGGTGGTTGATTCCTGTTTTCATCAGCATTTCCAACTCCGCTTCTTGTTCTCACCATTTTTGATCTACACACCGAATAATTTCACCTTATTACTCCAAACGATTACATGCTAGTTCTAATATCGTATACATACGCTTAGAATCCTAAACACATAAACCTTCAGATCCGGTTGGCAACAAACCGTAGATCCGAACAAACAATATCATATATGGCAACATATAACATTTAGCACATAAAAGCATTTTAGGCAACCTTCCTAAAATAAACTAGTGATCGTGTCTAAAATTTATCAGACACACATCTCACAATCTCCACTTAGCATACTAAGTTTAAGTTTAGAAATCCTACAAATTCCTAGTTCGCTTAAACTAATGCTCTGATACCAACTGTGACATCCCCAAAATCTCGGCCAGAAAAGACCGATTTCATTTATGCTTTTTAAACATTTTCAGAGTAAATCCGTTTGATTTTAAAAGAGATGCGGAATTTGTTCCCAAAAACAAAACATGATAAAATAGATATTTATCAAAATATTTCATATAGAAATATGATTTCATTTCATAATCAAAAGTCGGGATGTCATGTTCCGATATAGATCATAAAGCATAAACGATAACATTACAAGTCGTTCAACAAATATACACATATACAGACTTGTAAACAAAACAACTTGATGATTCGCCCATCTTAAGCTCTTGCGCCACTTCCTGTAATACAAATCAACTGAGTGGGTCAGGCTTGGGAGCCTGGTGAGCATATAGGGTTTTCAAACCCACAATAATTATATTTAATTTCATCAATCAACAATAAACCTGATTACCCATTCCCGTTATCCTCACCTTACGTTCCTAAAAATAACGTCTATTATAAGGAACTTATTTCAGGATTTTCATCGGGACGGACATTACTGCAGAGGGGCTTCCTCAACAATAAGTGTCCTAAAGGCAACCATGTGGGGGATAGAGTACACCGGTGAACACGTCGTTCACAACACCTACAGGTAATGAGCCTGCTAGTGTTCCACAGGACAGTCTAGAATAGTCTGTGGTCATCATCCATACTCTGCTGAATGACTAGAATAACACCAATAACACCGAGGCCTCTCATCTGTTTATTACACACCAATTATCTACCCATGTTCTACCCCACATATTAGTCGATAAAAATATACATTTTTATACACTGTTTTAAAAACCTGTATAACATGTTTTAATCAATACATATTCCACATAACAGATGAGGCATACACACATAACACGTATTTCGTAGAAAATATACATTCATACATATAACCACAAAATATGTACACGTAGCACGTATTTTATATTAAATACTTCATAATATTGCGTTGGAGAGAAAATAACTACACACTCACTTGATCAGAAGATGATCCGACAGTACTACGGCTTGCAGAAGTAGCGTCTCTCCGTAGATCTGGAAGATCTTCACAAAAACCGGCTCCTCGCGGGCAGGGCTTCGGCTCGGGAATAACGCTCTTCGGGATCCTCGGGGCTTCGGATCTTGCTTCGGGGCTCAGGAATAATACCGGGGCTTCATGGTACAAACGGCACGCAAAACGAGGCAAAGGACTAGAGAGAATGCTGAAATTTGCAAAGGAAACTCGGCTGCTTCGGATCTCCTTTTATAGGTGCTGAACCCTCGCACGTACGCGGGGCGTACGCCTCGGTGGTCGTCAGCGCTTACGTCATCGGTCCATCTACGTCATTGCATACGACTCACTACTCCGTAGAACTCGAGTGCCCTACGCTATACGCGGGGCGTACAACAGTACGCGTTGCGTACTTCGGATAGACCGCCTCATCCTTCATCGGATAATATCGGAGATAAAAATAAATATTAAATATTTATTAAACTTCAAAAATTCATATCTCCTTCGTACGAACTCCGTTTTCGACGTTCTTTATATCCACGTGAAGGTGAGACTACGCTCTACAACTTTCGTTTAGACTCCGTCGGCTAATTTTGACTTTTATTTTTATTAATTATTTTTAGAAGGCTCGGACAGGAAAACTTCGTTATTAAATCATAACTTCTTCGTCCGACGTCCGTTCTCGCCTATCTTTCCATCGTTTTGCTACTAACAACGAGATCCTCGATTCTCATTTAGATTGTTTCGGCTAAAAACCGCTCGATCTCAAATCGAGTATTCGGGCTGCATACTGCCACGTCGAAACTTCAGAAAATCATAACTTCATCATACGAAGTCAGATTTGGGCGTTCCTTTTACGCACGCTCTCGGTTTAATGAAATCTACGACTTTCGTTTAGATCACTAAGGCTAAATATCGCTCTATCTTAAATTCATGTTTTACAGCACTCGGCGTCGTGCCGGTTCCGTCGCGAAACTTCGACAGGTCATAACTTCTTCGTTATAACTCGGATTTTGGCATTCCTTATATCTCCGGAATCCTTGTTTCAACCACTACAACTTTATGCAAAGATATCGGGCTTATCTCACACTTAAATTTTGACGCTTATTTTATTCTTACTTCATTAAATAAGAAAATAAACACATAAATCACATAATTCACATAATTCACAAATAATACATTTTATTATTTCAAATTGGGGTTACAATGGTTAACCTAGACTATTACATTGCTAGAATGGCAAGCCTAGAAACACGGGCGTTACAAGTATGTAGTATATGTGTACATGCTAGTTGATATGTTTATGCTATGTTATGTGCAGTTAGTCCGGACTTCGGTCCGATGCAGTTAATTCGTACTTCGGTCCGATGCAGTTAGTCTGGACATCAGTCTGTTGCAGGGGGCAAGGCCCCAGTTAGTCCGGACTTCGGTCCGAGGCAGGGGGCAAGGCCCCAGTTAGTCCGTACTTCAGTCCGATGCGGTTAGCCGGACTTCGGTCCGATGCAGGGGGCAAGGCCCCAGTTAGTCCAGACTTTGGTCAGATGCAGTTTCCAGACATCGGTCTGATCCAGGGCAAGGCCCCAGTTAATCCGGATTTCGGTCCGATCCAGTAGGCAAGGCTCAATACAGTTTCAGTTTTGGTTTCAGGTACTTCGGCAAGCAATGGGAAGGGCTTGGATTGATGGCATGACACACACCACAATTGCAGTTTATTCGTGGGAGTTTTATTTAGATATTTCGATATGATATTAACTTTAGTTTTGAATTGATACATTTAATATAGCATTTTGAGACATACGATTCATGGTTTTATTATCAAATAGTTGACGTTGCGATTTTTAGTAATATTAAAACAAAAAATTTTGGGTCGTATTTTTTTGGGTCGTTACAATATCATACCTAAAAAAAACTATTATTTAAATTGGGAAAAATAGTGGGGTAGGTAAGGTAAGATAAAGGGGTTGGGTTTGGGGTGTATTTATTTAAAAAAATTATAAAATCAAGTGTAAAATATTTTTTTTAGATAAGACATGGACCTTGCGCGTAACAAAAACAATCAATAAAGACCTTCCGAGTTAAAAAAATAAGTTAGAGACCAAACCCGCAAATTACCCTAAACCATAGAGACCATTCGTGTAATTTACTCTTTTATATATAACCATTTTTCATGTATTTTTGTTATACAAATGTTGCCTTAGAAAAAAACAAAGAGTTGTTTGTTTGAGATGTTGCGTATAAACAAGCCATTTGGACATTTGTGTTTTGTTTGGTTGATATTTATTTATTCATAAGATGTAATAGATAAATGAACATTTTTCATTTGTTGATTTGATGTAATAAATTAGTTAGACTAGTTGTATTTACTTCAAGTGTAATAATATGAAGAAATTACCCCTTGAAGACCTTTTGAAGTGTCCCTTAAGTCCTTTAGGAAAAACATAATAATTCTTGTGATGGCTCACAAAATTATTACTAGACATGACTTGGTTTATACACATTATAATGGTTGCTTGTGATATTTATTTTATGTTAAATGTATGTTATGTTTTATGTATGAAAATGGTTTTTACATGTCAAATAACATTTTTTCATAAGATAATATCACTTGGAGTTTCAGTAAAAAATATTTAAAAGATAACATAACATGTTTATAAATGGATATTTATAAAAACGTTTTACCGGTTACCGATTACCGGTTAAAACTCAATTTTTTGAAAATAGCTTTATTGTAAAACGTATAAATATCCAACTTTAAAATATTTGAATTTTTTTAAAAGATGTTTAAACTTTATATAAAATTCATGTCTTTAAAATAAATATGGAGCTTTTATTAAAAGACTATAATCGGTTTATAGCGTTATAACGGCAAATAATAAAACTAGTGATTATTTTTTGCGTCGAAACTTAATATATGATATTGGTGTTTTAACCATAACGCAACATGTTGATATTATGTTTTATGCATTCTAAATGAGATTTAAAACATAAGTATCATCACCCAAGCTTTGCTTTATCAAAATATGACTTTTATCATAAGATGCATAAAATTGAGTTTATAAAATAAAATGAGTTTATTCTATAAATTCATGAAGTCATAAGTTTTTTATTGTTAAAAGGAGATTTAAAATAGTGATTTTATAACTCATCCAAAACTCCTAGTCTTATGTATAAAATAAAGTTTCATTAAGACCATTATCGGTTCTTAAAACCGATCTATGACTAAACTTTAAAATACCGGATTTTAGTTTATATTTGATCGTGGTTAATGGAAAATAAAATGAAATTTTATTTGGCACCTAAAGAACCTCATAACAAGTGATATGATTTTTACAAAAGGGTACATGAATTGTTGGATGCATGCAATATTCATGAGACGATGTTTTTATAAACTATGATTGTAAAACGTATATAAACCCTTATTTACAAAACTTCAAATCTATGCAATCCATTTAAAATTCACTTGGGATTTTTTTGCAATTTATATGGATTTTTGGGTCACCATATTCATTTGGGTTGTCAAAAATAGTCAAGGTGTTTTCGTATTTTCTTGTGGGAAAAAGGTAACCTAACCATTTGTGGAATAGAACTCACATGTTTTTTAAATGAATGATTTGATCAATTTCTTATGTGATAAAGGTCTCCTAAGCATAAGAGTTTTGAGGCATAAATGAGATAAACATGCCAAGCTAAACAATAGTTGTATAGGATCCCATAATCTAGGAGTTACATATCGTATGCAATTGGTAATCGCTATCTACCGAGTTTGATTAAGTTTATGGGATAAAGGTCGCCTAACCATTTACTTGTTTCGTTACTTTGATCCTAGACTTCAATAAATTAATGTTTTAAGAAACAATATAAGTTATTAATTTTTAAAGACTAAATATTGAAAATACTAAATGAAACTTTGTTAAATTTTGTTGATAATTGTTAATAATTTTACGCCCTGCAAAACCTCTCTCTTGTTGAGTTTCAAAATATAGTAACATTTATCTTGAGGTTCTACCTTAAGATAAATAGAAAGTATATATACTAAAAGATCTCATACCTGAATAACCTCTGCAACCAATTAGTCTCACCATGATACTTTGATGGAAGTATCATTGTGATGATATTGATGTGTCTCATATCATATTAAAGAAATTAACCATGATTTGCAGAAAGTCTTGGATAATCATGAAACATATCAGATGTCTCATCAACTAAAGCAGATATTCAATCAGAACATTAGAAATAGTTTCAAGTCTGTTCAAGCATTGAATATAAGGAAGTATAAGATTTTGTGCACTCATACAGACTTATAGTTCAATTAAGGGAAATACAACATAAACTCAGAAATCAAGAAAGTAACAAATGATTAGTGTTGTTTCTATTGTGGAAGAAACTGGACACTAAAGGAGGAATTGCTCCTCTCATCTCATCAAGCTGAAGAACTTTGACTAGCACAAGACTTCAGATGTCTATATTATAGAGCTATTTATTTTTCCATCATTCACTTGAGTATGTAATACTTCATGTGACACTAATAATTGATATTTTGTGTTGATGATTGGAAGAAATAATCAACTGGTTACAAATGAATGGTATTTCATGTTGAAGAGATAACAAGTGTTTTTATAGTCTTTTATATAAATAATAAATGTTTTGTACCTATTCATATAGTTACATATAACGGTTGTATATTTATGAATAAACCTAGATTTACTTATCATTTAATGGATGTTCAAATTCATGTTCTGAAACGATGTATTATGTGTTAAAGAATATTTTCTCCTAATGTTATTTATGAAGTAGATCTATAACCTTTCATTAAATTAATAGTTCTAATCATAACACCTATATAATCAAATGATATTTGATTGGAACTTATCTATGTTGTAATCATCATGACTATATAAATAAGAAATACATATACCAACTTCAGAATGATGGAATTTTTGAAGGCAAATGAGCTTGATTCATTTGATATATGTGGGCCCTCTTTATATGGGAAGATGAATCAAAAGTGTCTTTGTCTATTAGTAGTTAAAGAACAAACGTCACAGCTAGGAATTTTGATGCCTTGTAAACATTGAACAATGATAACAAATGTGAACCAACAATGTGGAAGCATGTAGGATGCTTATTCAATAACAACAGAATTTCAATCAAACACTTCATACAAGCACTGCAGATAGTCACCAAAGAATTGGAAACCCTAGAAATCTCGGTTTAAGTCTATTCTGGACTAGGATTTCCTTATTGGGCCCAATAGGCCAATAAGCTTCCAATTTGACTATCTTGGGCTTAGAACTCTTAAATGGGCTCTAACTGGACCCACTTCCATATATTTTAAATATTTTGGGCCATATTGGGCCTAGAATGAAATAAAATACCTAAATGGACCTTCTTGGGCCATAACTAACCTAATTAGCCCTAATAAGCCATAAAAATCATTTCTTGATTTACTTTGGGCCAAAAGCTATCCAATTGAACCATAATGTGGGCTTAAGCACTCAAGGCCCAATTTTCTTTCTTCCTTCCTCCTTCTCTCGGCCCAGCTACACAAAATGGAGAGGAAGAGTTGACTTTTAAGGTTGCCACCTCATTAATACACCACAAACTTCCATGCATGGACCAACATGCATCTAAGATAGTCACCTCAACTCTCTCTCTCTCTCTCTTCTTCTTCTTGATTCTCGGCCAAGAGGAGACACATACACACACTCACAAAATTCATTCCAACTCTTTCCAAATTCCCTCAAGAACACTTGCACTCATTCTTCAAAATTTCGAAATCTAGAGCTTTTCAAGGAGTTTCTTCCACAAAAATCATCATTCAAGGTAAGTTGGAGCTTAAATCTATGATCTAACCCTCTAAGTTCGAGATCAGCAAAGAAGGGCTTGCTAGGGCCAAAAAGTAACATCAAACTTCTTCCAATCTTCTTCAAAACCGAAATCACAACTCAAGGTGAGTTTCATACCCCCTTATTTTCGGTTTTTATGAGTTTTATGGGTGAGAATACAAGTAAATGTGTAGATCTATGTATAAATGTATGCTATGTGTGATTTGATGGATGTATGTGTGTGATATCATGCGTTTTGTGATGAATATGTTATCCAAAAAGTGTGTAAAAACCGAGATCTAAAACATGAGGAAGGAAATAAACATAACTTAAACTGTTTTACACTAATCAAGTCAAGAAAAATAGTTTATATGGTTAGGATGAACATACTTGAACATAAAACCCATTTTTGGGCTTAAATTGTCAAAAATACAAAACTTAGGGTCCAAACCAGCAAATTACAGTTTCTGGAGGGTCAAAAGGGTCCAAACAGTTTCTATAATAAATTGTCTGAACAACAACATTTTTGAGGGACTTAAAATGTAAATTTTGAACTTAATGGGCTAGATTTGGGCTTTTCGGCCCAATGTGCCTCAAAATGCAAAATTTACAAGTTTGAGGGGCTGTAAATGTAACTCTCTGTAAAACAGGGAAGTGTAATAAAACTATTTCAAATGTCAAAAATGCTTTTCAAATTCAAAAAGGATCAAAAATGTAAAAAAATTCTATTTTGGGCCAAAACTGTAAAAGTTGCAAAATTGGGGGTTTTAACCGAGAAAATATCATTCTGGAAGGGCTAAAGTTGTTTACAAAATAAATTTTGGGTTAAAAATGTCTTTTTAACAAGTTTATGATACAAAAGTGTCAAAAAAATGTTCTAAGGACTAAAAATGAAATTCTTTTATATAAAGGACTAAAAGTGTTATTTTTATAAAAGAAAGGTTGTGAAAAGGTAAAAATTTTACTTTTAAACAAATTAATTCATTAAGACAAAATACAAGATCCATGACTACCGACGAAACTGAAAAACAAATACACTCTCAACAACAAATATCGTTATAAAACGAATTGATTCGGTCTCGAATCAATAACAAAACAAAAATCAATAACCCAAGTAACTCGTTAAACACACGATAACTAGGATGAGTCAACATACAAACTTTGGGCTTGAAAGTTTCAAATCGTGCTTGTTGGGCCTTGCTAGCCCAATAACATGATCTTTGGGACCGAAGAGAACACGCTTACGTGTTAATAGGCCTCCTATGACCCAATTCCATGTAAAAGGACTTTCAATAGCTCTATTGTGCTATTGGGCCCTAGTGGTCCATTAGTAGTGCTAGTGAGGTCGAGAAGTCAAATGCGAGCTGGACCAAGTGTCTTTCACATTCTTGATAGCCCGAAATAACTTATGGAAGCAAGAGAGGGCTTCGTACCCTCCTTTCTCCTCGGTTGACCGGCTTATGAGAATTCGAGTAATCAGATTCATGCCGTTAATCAAGAGAAGTCAGGGTGGTTGGATTAGGTGAGTAATAAGGACGACGCCTTAAGGATCGTTCGTGACCTGTAGTTATAAACTAGTCATTTTTATTAATGTGTGATTGTAACAACTCACAAACCTTAATTAATCCAATGTCACCTGGGTAATCAATAACAATCGTCGCATCGGTATAACAATAAACAAGTCATGAAATTTACGTATTGGGAAAACATCGGGGTTTTCCTGGGAAGTTTAACATTTTCACCTATGTGAGGTATGCAAAGTTCAACAATTATACATGTTTTAAAAATCGACAAGCATATTTACGGATCTTCACACTTTTTTTATAAACAAATACACTTTTCAGAAAATATCGGATTTTCTGGGTTTTACAAACTACACCAAACCATTTTGCTACAACATTACTTATGAACTCACCAACATTTCATATGTTAACGTTTTTTCAAAATAACTTGTATTCTCAGGTAACAGGTAAGCCGAAGAATAAGTACCAAGTTACGTCATGGTGTTTTGCTCAGATTACATATCGAACGGTTTATGTTATGAAATTGTAACGACTAAAACAATGTAATGGATGTAAACAATATCAGTTGTATTATTTCAATGCATGGTGATGAATGATGTTATGATTCATTTATAATCATTGTGATGGTATTCAATTTAAGTCACAAGAGCCCTCGGACGTTTCCGCCGTCTGGTTCGGGGGTGTGACAACAAAAGGCTTGACAAAGAGTTATACATAAATGATGCGGGTAATCTTTTTCAAACCATGAATAGATTTGGTGATAGATACTTATTCAATTTCACTGACGACTTTTATTTATTAAAACCATTGATTTGATCAAATTTTTTCACAGTGAAGACTGAAATAAACATTAATGAGATCATCATTAACCTTTCGTTGTAATAAAGAAGAAGAGTTTTGTAAACCAAGACTTCTTGGAACATCTTAGGAATTATGGAATCGATTCACAACTCATTCCGATAAAAACACTCACTTTTCATTAGTATGTTTCTTATGGCACAGGATCACCTGATCACTTGAATCTATCTTTTGATATTCTAGGTAGCCTTCGAATTCGCTAGTGGGATAGGGTCACCTAGCCACTAGCTAAATGTCAATAGTATAAGTTTTGAAGAGAATAAAAATAGAGCTTCCAGTCTATTATATGATGTTTTGAAAGAACTATTTACTATACAAAATTTTGGAATTATGCTCACTACAACAAATATATATTGAATATATATTTCCAACCAAACAAGCGGATTAGATAATTATATTAGAATAAGGATAAAATGGTTTATCCTTATCGAAAAGATATGGAGTCATTGAGCTCATGTTAGACAATAAGCTTAACCACTCTAGTATCTACTAATTGCATTTATGTAGAATATCCTAAATGATTGCTTAGGATGAAGTTTCTACTAATCCCCTAATTTTCATTCCATAAGACAAGTTATTTAAAAGTTATTTTTCTATGTGGGAGCTATATGTAACTTTAAGAGATTAAGATCCATAAGCTAAATGCATCATAGTTTGGAACTAGCGAGTTTTCAACTGTTGTTGAATCTGCTCAATAGTTGACCAGAAACTATTAAAACACATAGAGATGTATTCATGTATGATTATCAAGTATGGGCTTGATTAACCTTCCTCGATATAGTTTGACTATAAAGAGAAGGTGAGTTTTCAAAGGATAAAACATACATGATTGAAAATCTTCCAAGATTTAAGCTAACATCTCGAAATAAGAATCTTCTTTCTTATAGGATGTTTACATAGTGTGATTTAATTATAAATCAAGATGATTCTTGTGTTTTCTACAAAGCTAGTGGGAGCGCAGTAACATTCATAGCCTTATATGTCGTCGACATATTAATTCATGGAATAAGGATCTATATAGATAGATCATGGCAACTTAATGGATTGTGTAAACTTGCATTAATTGTCAAGGATCTTAAAGGAGCTTAAGATAAAGGACTCCGAGAGAGTCATCTTGTCAAATACCATATGACATGATTTTGAAAAAAATCCTAGTTAAAATGTTTTTTCAACTAGATAATATGATTGTATTCCATATGTTGATGCAATTGGATTAATCATATATGTCATGATTATGCATAAAGGCCAAATAAGTCGTATTCTTAGAGCATGACGAATGATACCAGTATAATCTAAGAACAAGTCATTCGGTGACTTATAGGAATATTCGAAAGTACTTGCGAGAACTAGAGAAATATTCCTCGTCTACGGAGTATTTGAAAGAAAGCTATGTTTAAAGTTGTTACACATGTGCTAAATTTTAAAATAGAATGAGATGACTCTCAGTCACAATCGGGCGTTTCCTCATTATGAATAAAGGGATAGTTATATGGATATTGGTTCCATGTAGATTTTAATTATAGTTACACATCAGAGTTAGAGTACCTCGTGGTTTGGACAACCACATACAAAGATGCTTAATGTATAGTTCATTATGACTATGAGTAATCCTATTACACAAGTATTGGTGTCATACTCAAGCATCTAATTCATTCTCAATAGTTTTTCTTTTATATGAGTTATATATAAAACTGAAAATGATTGTATTTTCCAAGTTTACACAAATCAAGTTTGTCAAATATACATAACAAAGATGCTTTATTAGCTAAAGCATGAAAGTCAAGCTGGTGCTATAGATCATTGTTGATACAAGTAGATGTATTTGATTGAAATTTAGTATTTGGATATTGGAACAATAAAGCAACATATATTGTAATTAATTATATATTGGATATTAGTCTTTCATTAAATAATTGTTGTGTTCTATATTAGCATGTTTAAATACTTGAATAACTTGGTTATTCGAAATGTCCATAGTCGTTCATAGTTGTGGGAGCATCTATGAGGTAAGAGTAATATGAGTAGATTGGTGGATTCTCATGGAGATGAGAATGCCAAAGAGCTGCTACCAACTTCATAGGTACTTGATTGGGAGAATAAGTATTGGACATATCCGGCATCAAAACCACTTTATGGATCGTAGTCAAGAGTGATGTTTTGATCAAGGTTGCATCTTTTAATCTTATACCTGAGATACATATTTGGGACTTGAGGTGTAGGGATTGTTGTGCTTGGACATGGTTCAACACAGTTTCGTAAAGGGGCAATCATAAAGGCCATCGTTGGGTATGACATGAACTGCATTGATAGGCGTATGAAGTCAAGATGATCTTTGTATTCTTAGACCTGAGATGCATGTTTGGGACTTGAAGTGTAGGGATTGTTGCGCTTAGACATGGTTCAATGTTTTTTCGTAAAAGGCAGTCATAAAGGCTATCGTTGGGTATTACATGAACTGCATTGATAGGCGTATGTAGTCAAGATCGGATTTTCCCTCTTATTCGTTGAGAGCATGAGATATAAGGCCTTAGTTAAAGTTGAATACTAAATGATATTGATTGTGATCCATATTTCATGTTCAACATGTTGTCTGAGACAAAGGAATAATAAATACCACACCTTTAGTAACAATTATAACTTAGAGTTCTTGGAATTGGTTGTTGATGAGATGTCACCCTTCATATGTTGTTAGGGGCAGTAGCCCATTGCTAGACGTCAGCTACTGTCTATGTTAGTCTACAATGAATCATGTGTAAGTGAGAGATTGTTGGATCTATATGCCCAAGAATCATTATGGAGTGATATTCCTAATAATATATGATCCTATAGGGTCACACCTTTATCAAGTTTGCACATTTTGTATATTATTATTAATATGATTATTAATAAATAATTTCGATTCTTGTATTTTAATTAGAGAATAATTATTGGTTTGTGAAAATAACAATTATAAGAAAGTATTACTAGTTATTATTTCATATGGTATGAATTAATAAGTCATGCACAACATTTTAGACTAGTTGGATTATTTTGTCTTTTACCTAAAGACAATGTTTATATTTTATAAACTTGGAGTTTATAAAAAATAAAGAATCTTACTTTTTAAAAGGCATAATGATGCTGTAAGAGGTTGCTTTTTCAACCTTCCACCATTTGTCTCCCATGCTTCTAAAGGATACTATTACTTTATATTATTTTAATGGTTAGGCCTTACTTTTCATGGGCTATATAAGAGATGCATGAGGCTTGCATTTTTGCAAGAGTGAAACACTTATTTCTTCCCTTCTTTCTCTCTAAAATCGTGAGCATGGAGAAGCTCTCCACTTTTGAAGTTTGGTGCTTTGCTTTGGGGGTTTAGAAGATCTCTTGAGTTGTTCCCTTTAGTGCTTAATTGAGTTAAGCACTTAAAGGCTTTAGAAACTCAAGAATACGAGAAGGAACTAGCATTCCAAGTGCTTTACTCTTGATGGTGGATACTTGTAGAGAAGATCATACACTTTGATCTTTTGTTATCTTCATCAACAACCCAAAACCAAGTGGGTTCAAAGGCTTCAAAGGTTATCTCTAAAACATCATATGGTTGGTTTTATTTCATTCTAACCTCTATAAATTGATTGATTATGGTTTGGTTTTGTTGTTAACTAAAATTAAACTTGTTATTTTTAAAGTCTTCCGTTGTCTGTTTTTATGAAAAACAAACTTTTATTTCGTATCAAAACCCAACAATCAGTACCCTACAAATGAACCTTGATAGCTATGGACTTAGTGCCTGTTAGATAAACCCTGGCAGCAATGGACTTTGTGCTTATTCCTTAGGACAATCCTTAGGAATGAATGAGTGAATGATAGACGATTCTTAGGGTAGATGATGAAACATAACTTTATTTGATGATGAAACATAACTTTATTATTGTGGGTTGAAAACTTATGCACTCACCAGGTTTCCCACCCAGACCCACAAAGTTTATTTGTATCACAGTTGTCGATACGAAGCTACATTACACTGAGAGATTAAAGAAGATATAAATCACTAGTGTAAATGAATTTAAGGTCTGTTTATGCTTATGTTTCTATATTGACGACTACAATCCAAAGTTTTAATATAAACAAAATACATAATGCTTTGATAATATATTTATCTTGTTTTCTAGGAACAAATTCCGCAGTATTATACTTTAAAAATGAATACTCTGATTTTCAAATAAACATAAATAAAATTTTTAAAATGACTGTGAATTTACGGATATCATCATAGATATCATCATCAAGAGAATAAATGTCCTAAACCAGGGCATTTTTGGGGATACAACACCCAACGTTAAATTGATCGGACTTTTGGAAGATACATAGGCTTTGGTAAAATAAAGTGTTGTTTTAGTAATTATGAAAGTAAAAGTAATTTTCATGATAGACTTTTAAGTAAGGATGTTTTTTTAGTAAGTGTTTATTTAGCCATCCCTAATGTATACTCCCTCCGTCTAAAAATTATTGTCCAAGTTTGATTTTTGAAATCTTTCCATGTCAACTTTGACCATAAATAACCTTATTTGTGTTATAAAATTTTTGATAAAACTTATAACAATGAAAATATATTTAAAAACAATCTATTCATATATCTTGCATAAAAAATTATATAACAAAAAGTAAATTATTTAAGTTAAAGTTGAATAAAAAAGTCTTAAAAAGTCAAACGTACACAATAATTTTGAGACGGAGTAAGTATATATTTACTCCGTTCTATAATCCATCCCTCATGTTGAAGTATTAGGCCCTCGAACAATACTATTATATCTAGTAATAGAATATGGGATATTGGAATTGGCATATTTTCTTTTGGAGTAGAGGTGGGGAATGGTGACTCCACTTACTTTTTGCGAGATAGATCATAGATTGGGGACACTTTTTTTTTTCAATGTCGTTTTCCTAAAACTTATACACTGGAATTTCATTAGCAATGTACCGCTAGTTTGAGGTAGGTTTAGGTTCTTGGTCTTTAGCTTGGTGTCACATTCGTAGTCCGACCTGAAGCAATGTAACTTAATTAAGAACATAAAAAAGTTGTTAATGATTTTGTTTATTCTAACAAGGTCGATAAATGGGATTAGTAGTCTTGTCCTCTGCACATAATTCTTTTCGGTTTCATCAGTGAGGAGCCTGGTCGAACACAAAAAGCTAGCTAGTAGTGATGTCGTGTTCAAGGAGTAAAAACTTTATAGAGATCTTTCATTCCCCCTAGTGTGTTGCATTCCTTCTATTGGATTTCAAATTGTTATAAAAGCTTTAGTTCGTATTGACTTGTTTAGCGTTACTCTACTGTTTTTTTCTGATTAATTCTGGCTAACTAGTTGGAAGTCTTCTATTAATACAGTTTTAATTTAATGTTAAAAATATTGTAAAGTCTTAGGCTGGATTATTTACATTAAAATGATTCATAAAAAGTCAATTTCGGCTAGCTCCACATTTGGTGGTCACCAAAACCCAAACTTATA
Source organism: Lactuca serriola (assembly GCF_051521515.1). NCBI lineage: Eukaryota > Viridiplantae > Streptophyta > Magnoliopsida > Asterales > Asteraceae > Lactuca > Lactuca serriola. The sequence continues at coordinate 251,372,042 of NC_136410.1, read as the reverse complement.
TTCACAAAATTGGCATAGATCTCAACGAACTGCAATTAACGTAAGATAAAATATTAAATATACACAACCACAAGTACCCAAAGATGTTGATTTAATACAAAGGAAGAGCGGGGTTGGCCATCCACCTACGCATACCATCTTTTTTTTTTTTTTTTTTTTTCCCACAAATGAGACCTACTCATTTATTATTTAATTAATAATAATAATTTAAAAAATAACTTATAACTTATTAGTGGCAAATAAGTTGTGTTTTTTTTTTTTTCATTATTATTATTATTATTTAAAAAAAATCTTTTAAGATGATTAACTTGTTTTTCTATCATTAAATTAAGTTTTATAAATCCTATTTATAGTTTGGGAAAATATGTAAGTTTGGTTTTATCTTTTTGTTTTTTTTTTTTTTTATTCAGACCATCTTTACATTTGGGTTTTCTTTGATTTTGATCTAGAGTTGGAATGACTTACTTTACTTGGAAATTTGGTATTATTATAAAATATTAGGAGCTATATTTTCTTTTACGACTAAAATGCACCTTTTAAGACCCACATATTTTAGAGTAAATTACACAAATGGTCCTTAAGACCCACATATTTTAGAGTAAATCACTAATTTATTTTTTTTCACTCGGAAGGTTCCTATTGTTTGTTTTTATTACCCGTTTGGTCTTATTATATGTTTAGTCTCTATCTTACTTAAAAAAACTATCATTTAAATAGAAAAAATGGTGAGAAATGTAAAGTAAGGTGAGAGGGGTGAAGTTGAAGGTGTGTTTATTTAAATAAATTAAAAAAATTAAGGGAATAATAGTTTTTTTTAGATAATACAGAGAACAAACGCATAACAAAAATAAATAGTAGAGACATTCTGAATTAAAAAAATAAATTAGAAACCAAACACGTAATTACTCTAAACCATAGGGACCATTCGTGTAATTTACTCCATATTTTACCTCGCCACCATCTTATTCTTTTCTCGGTCCGCTTTCTTTCTCTAATTCTTTAACAAACATGCTACGTACTCGTTTTTTTTCTGACGTTAAATGGAGTTATAGTTAGAAGATTTTACGGTTCCTAATAAGGGACGGACTCATGAATTGACAGTAGGTGTTGCCGAATTTTTTTTTCCGGTCAAACATAATATAAAACCAAAAACTAATTCATTACGTCTAATACAAATAAGCGATCCATTACATAAAAGTTAAAAACATAATAACAATTTATCATCTATTACAATTTAAATTTGTCCTCTTCGTGCGCACATCTTCTGAAACCGTTCCATTAACTTTTCATTCTCAACTTTTACAAGTGCTTCGGTCTCAACATAGCAAAGCAACGCATCGTTCAAAAACTCATCGCCAATCTTGTTGCGCAAGTCGGTCTTCAAGAGCTTCATCTTCGAAAAACATCTTTCTACACTAGCGGTTGCTACGGGTAATATCAAAACCAACTTTAAAAACTTATAAACCAAAGGATAAGACCGATGTTTCCCCGTACTAACCATTAAACGAGAAAGCTCAGAAATTCCTTTCAAAATGGTAAAACGCTCATCTTTGATGGAAGAGTGGTAAAATATCTCAAGTTGTCCTTCAAGATCTATCAAATCCGAATCATCAAAGTCATACTTGTACAACTTAGCCAACTTCAACAACTTTGATTTATCAAATTGTGAAAATGACTCACAGGGGCTCAAAGCACCCATGTATTCTAGTAACTGGGTGCTTGTTTCACTAAATCGATTCCGATATTCTATCAGTTGCATATCCACCACCTTGTTGAAGATTTCAACCTCAAAGTGAAATCTATTGGTATTTGTGGTCGTACGGTTTCTCGTACCAATATAAAAATCCGGCATTTCCAGAGTAGCAATATTCTGTGTTTGACAAAAAGAGGATACCTTTGGCAAAATACTAGCAAACCCCGTGTCTCTTAAAGATTGCAATGCGTCCATTGTCCCTCTAAGTCACTAACATCACCTTGGGAAACAAATGCATCTCTCCCTCCTTTTTGTCCCATGAGGTATCCACATACATAACAATATAAACAATATGTTTTTTTTATTTTTCACACTATATTCCAACCAATCAAATTCGTCAAACCATGAAGGAATGAAGCTTCTTAATTTATCACCTATTTTCGTTTTTGGAAACTTCTGTAGCCTTATTTGACAAGGTCCTTGAAGCAAATATGTCCTTCTTGCATCATCTCTTATATTTGAGACATAACTTGTAATCATTGGCCTATCCGTCGGGTCCTTTGGAAGATCTTTCAAATCAACACCATCATTAGTTTCATTAGAGCATGGTGTTTGTGGAATTGCATTAGAGACCGAAGGAATCGATTGGTTGGTGATTGGTGTTTGGGAAGATCCTTCACCACTTTCATTAAGATTAGGTCTTGGTCTTTTGGTAAGAAAACCACCAAGGGTAACCTATAATTCAACATTAAGCTAAATAACTAATAATTTCACCAAATCATCCAATAGCTTCAATAAAAACATAAAAATTACACCAAATCAAAATTGAACTTCAATAAAGACAATAAGACATAGCAATTTTATTTCACCAAATCAATCAATAAGTCAATAACATCAATGAAAACATAGCAATTTCACCAATTCAAGATAAAAAAAATAGCAATTTCAATCTAAACAGTAAACAAATTGGTAAAATTTCAATTTTCAAACACTTACTTGTTTCATTCTTAGCTAGGGCTTGGAGTCGAATTCAACAATTGGGAATAAATTTTTGTTACTCAATCAACAAGATACTCAAGAAATTAGAAGGAATTAGCAATGGAAGCATATGGCACCAAGCAAAAGTCGGATTCGTTAGTGTAGGCGTGAGGCGTCAGTCGAAGTCTCGAAGTCGAACTCCTGTGTTCGATGGCTTTTTTTTTGCTTTCTGTTTTGCTAATTGCAGCTATCATCGATCACTCGATTAATTATTGCCACACGTTTTTTGCCATTCTCCAATTGGATCAAAAGTTCCAATTATCCAAATGGGCTTTGGGCTATATTAGTTTTTTTTTTTTACTAAAATTAATAGGCTTTTTGGACTACTAATTGATAATTCTAAGTTATAAATATATTTTTGGGTTTGGTTGATCCAATTGGGTGGCAATTGTTTTTACGTAGTTGCCAATTTTTTTTACGTAGTTGCCGATTATTTTTACGTAGTTGCTAATATATAAAAAATATTGAAAATTTTACACTGCATATACGAAGACTAGGTGTTGCCGGTGCCACACCGGGCACCTAGTCAAAACCGTCCCTGATCCTAATCTAATATTACATGAAGAGTTGAAATTTCAGAATGTTTCAGATATGTACTGATAAACGTTACAATGCAACTCTAATATTTTTAAGATATAAATTAAATACGAATAAACATTACTTATACCTTCAAATCATGAACGTATTTTATATATAACGTTTCCCTTGATATGCGCAAATGGAGTGGCAGAGTCAGTATCAAAGTAAATGGATAACACACAAAATACCTAAAAAAAGAAAAAAACTAAGGTAACCGAATTTTTTTCCGGGATATCACCGAAACATACAACGAAATTTTTTGAAAAAAAATGACACTACTGAAAAAATAAAAAATTGATGGGCGTCCAGAGCTACCCGGGCTCTACATTGGATCTGCACATTTGCAAATGGATGTACTATTTCCCATTTCACATAGACATTTGAGAATGCTAATTAATTTGTATCATTGATTAACCTATGTAAAATTGTATGAGCTTACTGGATGGATCAATATCATATATAACTTGAGATAATTTTTGTTGATTTGTCGTAAGGGACTACGTTTCAAGGTCACATGATGTGTCATGTTAAGTTTCATTTCGGAATAATGGCTTCTAAAGGCCTTCATGTTCCAATGTGTCGTTTAATCGTAAAAAATCTTCGGTTGGTTGCGGTAACGAATTGTATTTGACAATTTAATGGTACATTTTGATCTTCCGCACTTATTAAGTTCCTACATAAGCAACAATTGTGTATATAAAATGAAGCATTAACACCATTTTATTCATTATTTGAGTGAACGCTATCTTTATCTTGGTTTATTATTTTGAGTTTAATATGTATTATTTTATCATTAAGAAAATATTTTATTTTATATTACATATAATTGAGCATATCATTTGTTAATTGTTGTTATTGTTGAAGGGTAACAAATAAGATAAATGTTGAAAGTTTGACGAAGAAATTGATGTTGAAATCATATATCTAGAGGTGTTTGTGACATAGGAGATGCGGATGAAGAAATTATAAAACTCTAGTTTTGGATCAACATAAAATGGATCTATGGAATGAATAAGAAGTCCAAAAATTGTGTTTTTCATATGCTTGGAAGGCTTTTGATGTATCTTGGAAAGCTTTTGATGTTTAGTTTCTAATGAAAAAAATGACAGGTCGTCTGAAATTTTATAGAGAAAGTTATGACGGTTTTTTAACATAATATCCAGTGGACAGATTACAACCAAGTTGGACCAAGTTTTTGGTTTCCAAAGTATGGAGATATTCTATTAAGGAATTAAAATATTTCATTTTAATAAGTTATTTATGAATTCTTTTAGTATTATAGGTCCTATAAATAGTTGATTTTTGTTAAAAAGCATCAATTTTAATAAAATTCATTTTCTTTCCCTCTAAATTATGTGTGTGCTTTTTGAGCAACTTTGACAAGAAGTTTCAAATAATATAGAAATAAAAAACGTATGAAACATATATGCTTGAATGTCTAGTTTCCAATGAAAATAAAGACAAGGTTTTTGGAACTCTATAGAGGACGTTAATTTGTTTTTTCCTCAAGTTGAATGATTGATAGAAAACAATTGATTTGACCAAACTACTAGGTTTCTTAGGGGGAAATTATCAAAAAAATCTCAATATTTTTGATAAGGTTTCATTTTAGTCCCAAAGAAAAATTGAAGAGAGAAGTCCGATTTTTTGATTTTAGATGATAATATGTCAATTTCCGTTAAAATAAAAAAAAATAACTTTTTCTTAATTTGAGTCAAAATGAAATAATCCGGACATTTATGTTCAATTTTTTTTGGGACTAAATTGAAACTTTTTCAAAAGTATTGAGACTTTTCTGACAATCTCCCTTCCCAAGTCTCTGTAGATCTCATAGGTATGTACTAAAGTGTTTAATCTTTTCAAGTTATTCATGAATTCTTTTGATGTTCAAAGTACTATAAATAACTATGGTTTTGTTGATTCATCAATTAAAAAAGTATATTTTTCTCTGCAAATTTTATGTGTGTTTTTTAGACCAACTTCAATAGGGCAAAATTGTGTATCTTATATGTTTGGAAATCTCCGAATGTGTATCCTTCAATGGAAAAAGGACAAGCCTTTTGGATTTTTGTAGAGGGAGGTATGATGTTTTGCCACATGATGCCATTGTACAAAAAATGTTCGGTAATTTAAAAAAACATATACTTTTGACGAACTTCAAACAGGAATGTGTAATAATCCATAATCATGTATTTTATAAATTTGAAAAGCTTTGGAAGCATAGTTGCTAATGAAAAAAAAAACCTATTTTGGATTTTTGTCTAGGAGCTATAACGTTTTTGCATAGGATGTCTAATGTACAAAAAATATTCGGTGGTCTGAAAAAATATTTTTACAGCAACTTTAATGTGTTGTTTGGAATGATCTAGAAGTCAAATAATAATGTATTTTATATTTTTGGAAACCTATGGATACATATATTTTCTAATGAAAAAACGGCAAGTATTTTGGACTTTATAGAAGGAGTTACGATGTTTTTTCCATAGGAAGTCCACTATACAAAAAAAATATTAGATGGTTTGAAAATTATTTTAGAGCCACTTCAATCTATTACTAACAAATTTATGTATTTTATATGATTAGAAATCTTTCGATGCTTAGTTTCCAATTAAAAAACTAGCATGTATTTTGTAGATTTTTTATTTTTTTTTAAGTTGTAATATATTTTCCACATGATGTCCAGTGTAAAAAAATATATTTGATAAATAGAAAAAATATGTTTGGACCAATATAAATAAGAAGTCTAGAACGATCCATAAGTTTAAAAATCATGTATTTTATATGCTTAGAAAGATCTGTATGTTTAGTTTTCACTACAAATGACAAGCTTTTTTGAGTTTTATAAAGGGAGTTAAAATGTTTTTTTCACATCATTTCCAGTGTACAAAAATATATTCAGTAGACTGGAAAAACTATTTTTAGACCAACTAAAAAAAGAAGTCTGAAATTATCCAAAAGTTGAACAATTGTGTATTTTATATTCTATAAATGTTTTGGATGTGTAGTTTCCAATGAAAAAAATGATAAGTATTTTGGAGTTTTGTAGATGGAGTTATCACGTTCTTATCACAATCTATCCAGTGTACAAAAATATGTCTAGTGGTTTGAAAAAACATTTTTCGGACCAACTGAATCGAGAAGTCTAAAACGATCCATAAGTCACAAAATTGTGCATTTTATATTCTTGAAGAGCTCTGGGAGTTTAGTTTCCAATGAAAAAATGTCATGCGTTTTGGAGTTATGATATTTTTTTCCACAGAATATCCTATGCAGAGAAAAAAAATATTCAATGGTATGAAAAAAATTTGGACCAACTACGATTATAAGTAGGGAATGATCCAAAAGTCAAATAATCATGTCTGTTATATTCTTGGAAAACTCTATATGTATAGTTTCTATTAAAGAACATCAAGTATTTTTGGAATTTTATAGAGGGAGTTACGTGTTTTTAGCGCAACCTATCTAGTGTACAAAAAGTTGAATGGTGTTATGAAAAAATATTTTTGGTCTAATTTATATGACACGCTCCAAAACTAAAATAAATCATGTATATGCTTGGAATGTTGTGGATGTGTGCTTAAATTGAAAAAACACAATAGGTCTTTTGGAGTTTAGTAGAAGGACATTTTAGGACGTCGAATGTACAAAAAAATGTTCGATGGCCTAAAAAAATCTTTTTGGACTAATTTCAACTAGAATTTTGGAATGATTCATAAGTCAAAAAATCATTTATTTTATATGTATGGAAAGTTCTAGATCTATAGTTTCCAATAATAACCGACAAATATTTTGTAGTTTTGTAAAGGGAGTCATGGTTGTTTTTCCACAGTATATTCGTTGTACAAATAAATATATAATTGTATGAAATATATATTTTGTGGTATGATAATTTGTTAGTGATATGAAAATATGTTTTGTGTTGTGAAAATATGTTCAGTGATATGAAAATATGTTCAGTAGCGTCATGCACGTGTTTATGTGAGTCTATCGCATAGGTCCTTCAATACCTAAAACACTCAAATATAACTTAACCACTGCGGAAAACTTTATTTCAATCACATTAGTATGTATATGCCTATGGTATTACTATCTTGGACATCAATAGACTCGAGTTTGTGTTCATACAAACCTATCACCTAGTTTTTCATTATATATGATGATTTTGACGCCTTTATATATGATTTTTATATTTGTAAATCGTTGCAATTAAAAATATTAGTTATCTTTTTACATTTATATTTTTTTTAGTTGGACAATATCTATTTTAACCTCTTGTATTTGTAATGGAGTTCAAAGTAACTTTCTTAATTTCATTTGATTGATATACGATTATGATATATCTTCTATTAATCCAATTTTACATGGAATTAACCGGATGTGTAATAGATCGATCGAAGTTGTGTAAAAATTTGGATTGGATATCCTACTGCATTAACCATTAAAACTAGCTTTTATTTTTGGAACGAAAGTTTTAAAAGCGATTGTGTTCCCTTAAATAATTTCATTGATATCAAAGAATATATACATAAGTACAATACATGTGGTCCGAGAATACAAAAGGGTCGAATACAACAATAGGGCTAAGCTAATAACATTGTAAAGAATACATGACTAATAAGCCCCCAGAGTTTCAGCGGGAGGTTCACAAATGCTTAAACTAGAGCAAAAATTGGAGAATAGTGCAAAGGGAAGCCCTTTCATAAATATGTAGGCATATTGGTATCTGGATGGAACATGGAGAACTCGAAGTTGTCCTGTAGCAAATTTGTCACAAACGAAGTGAATGTCAATCTCTATCTATTTCGTTCGCTGATGTTGAATCGGGTTTGCGGACATGTAAATTGCACGCACATTATCAGAATAGATGAGAGTGGTTGAACGGAGTGTTAAGTGAAGCACACGAAGCAAATTGTGTAGCAAAGCCGTTTCAGCAATTGTATTGGCTACACCGCAATATTCGGCCTCAGCGTTGGATAGGGATGCCGTATGTTGTCAATTGGATGACCAGCATATAAGGTGCTCTCCTAGGAAAACATAGTAACAAGAGGTAGACCTGCAATTGACTGGTTATCCCCCCAGTCCGCATCAAAGTAGACGGTAAGAGCCGTAGATGAGGAGGTGTACAACTGGAGACGATGATCAAGAGTGCCTTTGATGTACTGCATGATGTGTTTTAGAGAATTGAAATGTGGTTCTTGGCGGTAGTGGATGTAGATACATATTTTTGAACATCGAAGGATATATATACGTGAGGGAACATGAGATACTGTAATGCCATCACAAGGCTATGATACAATGATGAGTCAACTATAGGAATACTTACATCTCCTAATTTGGCGGAGTAATCGACATGAGTGCGGTTGGGGTTTGTAACACTCGCAGATTCGGGTTAGTCAATTTAGAGGTAATAAGCATCAAAAATCAAAATCGGACTCATGTGCGAGTGTTACACACCGACATGGCACTATGTAACGTGAAAACTGTTTTGTTATAAATTACTATTTAGCCTTAGAAATCTTAAAGAAAGTCATAGAATACGTTAAACCGAGAACGTACATAAATAGAACGTCCAAATGTAACTTTGTAAGAGGAAGTTATGATTTTTCTAAGATTTGACATAACAGTATACAACTCAGAAATCGAATTTTAGATCGGTCAATTTTTAGCCAAAATGATCTAAATGAGAATTGAAGATCTCATTAATAGGATTTAAACGATAAAAAGACATTCGAAAACGGAGTTTGTATGTAGAAGTTATGAATTTTACATAGTCGTTAACAGTGTAATCTTCTCAGACTGTTAAATTTAGAATAGGTCAAGAATTAGCCAATGGAGTCAAAAGTAAAGTTTTAGATCTTGTCAATACCTACGCGTGGATATAAAGAACGTCAAAATCGGAGCTTGTACGCAAAAGTTATAGGTTTTTTTAAGATTGGTTGTTTTATATGCCTCCAACGCCACGTGTCAGCATTAGGTGAAGCCTTGGTGCCCACACAAGTTCATGACGTGAATGTAAGTTTCACGACGTGAATTGCCCCAGACAGCCTATAAATATAGGCATAAATCATCCATTTTCTTCACTGCTCAACCCTTCTTTCTCTCTCAATACACCAAACCTATCCCTCCCCTTCTCTAGCACTTCCCAAGTGTTAGAGGCTAGTCCCGGAGCGCCAAAAGGCTCCGACAATAAGAACTTTCGTCATGGAAGTTCTGCCCCTACAGAGCCCGACTCCTAGCCAAACCTCCTATTAAGTGAGTTATGCTTACCCTACTTTAAGTGTAGCTTATGTTTAAGTTCAATATCGTTATTATGAACCTATAAAAAATATAGAGTACTATAAAATATAATATACAAAGTGTTATTATAATATATTTTAACTACTCGTGGTACGGGGAATCTGGTTTGAAGGGTCGCATAGGGTTGTTGGATTTCAGAAGTGCTTAAATGCCAAAATGGTCCTTCCCTCCCGTGTTTTGTAACATCACCAGACCAGGTATATCTCAATAGCCCTTACTTTATTGTAGTTGTCAAGTTTGGCCCTTAATTGTGAAAAGGCGGTAGTTGAGTACGCAGGACGTACGCATGTGTATGCTCAGCGTACTCATGTACGTGATTTGGACGTGGAAACTACCTAGTACGCTGGGCGTACTAGGCTCAAAGTGAAAACCCTAATTGTGGGATGTGTCCCTATTTAAGTAACATGATGGCCTCATTTCTGGCCACCATTTCTAGTCATCAACTTCCCTCAAAACCCTAATTTCTGTTTTCTTAGCTTGAGTGGCCATTTGAAGCTTTTGGAGTGTTTTTGTGTGATTATTTGAGTGAAGATGGAGCTTTGAAGAGAATAGAGTTGGAGTCCAAGCTTTGGATCCGAGTTTCCCTCTAGTTGGTGCATTATTTGGAGGTATCAAGCTCAAAGATTTCTCATTGTTTTGATTTGTGCATATTATGGTTCATTTTAGGGTTTATGTCCCAAAGCTTGAAGCTTTATGAGTTTTTTGAACTCCAGAGCCTAATACATGTCCCTTTATGTGTCTCTAGTGGAGTGGACTCATGAAAATAGGATCTTGGACATCAAGATCTCCCCATGCATGATAAATGAGAACTTTTGTGAGTAAGGAGTGAGAGTTTATGGGTTTTAGACTTTATTAGCCATGCAAAGGCTAAAAGTCACAAACTTTATGGAGTATTAGCATTTAGTGAGTCCAGATATGAGATTATAGCATTTGGTATTAATGGATTAAGACCAAGAGAATGGGAAAAGTGAGTCTAGGACATACGCTGAGCGTACTCCCAGATACACGCAGTGTAGCATTGAAGTTTCCCGATGCATGCATGGCGAAGTAGTATGCCCAGCGTATGCGGTTGCTGTTGACTTTTAGGGTTTGGTCAAACTGTGGACTTTAGAGGCCATGGGAAGGTAAAATGATCTTTTATCCTTCTGAGAATTAGTAGTGGGTTTAGCCTAACATCTTTGAGCGTCATTTATTAATTAGAGTTAATTATGATATATATGTTAGGTGGAGGATAGAATGGTGGTTCGAGTATGAGACATACTCGCTTTACTTACGAGGTGAGTCTTCTCACTATACTTACATGGGTGGTAATTCTGTATGACCGAAGGTTCTTATATGCTTTTATTGAGTTACGTGATATTATGCATTTGTCTTTGTGATTTATACGGTATATTATTCTGTGCTTTATTGGATAGGACCAGAGGGTCCAACCCGAGTTGTGAGACCAGAGGGTCCTCACTGAGATACATGGACTGGGTTTGAGGAACTCACTAAGCTTTGTTTTGAAAGTGTTGTGTGATATGTGTTTTAGGTACTTCTCAGGATCACGGGAAGGCGTCGGCTTGATTGTACACACCTGTTCGAGATTATGTTGAGGATTCTGGGATATTATCAGTTGTTTTGTTGATTTGTGTTTTTGATATTTGGATACATTGTGGTTTTTGAGAAAACGTGATATTGAGTTTTATGTGAGTTAGAAATGATTTTTTTTTTTGAAACTTTATGGTGTTACGAGTTGGTATCAGTGCCTTCATTTGAGGGATTCGAATGTACTTTGGGGTATGTCTGGACTCAAACTGAGGATTTGAGAAAATTTTCCTAAAACGAAATGATTTTTTTAAAATGAGTAAGAGTTTTAAAGAGAAAACAGGACGGAGCAGTGTGTACAATCAGCCAGAGCCCGAACGGTGATTTCCCAAAATACCATAACTTGTTTATATTATGAGATACTTATGAGATATTAGAAATTCATGCTAGAGGATAGGCTAGGTATTTTAGAAATTAGGGCTAGAGTTGCCTGATTTAGGATGCCTTTGCCTAGAGTATGCTATCGATTCATCTTATTTGTTATATGCTATGTGTGTCTACTGGGTAGGGAGAATCATAACAAGAATCTTTTAGAGAGAGTTCAGGAGTAATCTAGGAGAGATGCCTAGATGATCAGTGAGGAGTCTACCGAGAGAGTAGTTTGATATCCATGAGGGATAGAGTACTGTGAATTAGGATCCTAGGAGGAGGATTTGGGACGACTACAGGTTGGTGTGGAAGGTAGCATTGGGCCCGTACTACTGAAAGCATCGGATCTGTATGCAACCCAAGTAAGAACCTTAGGATGCTAAGGAGCATGTAGGGGTGGGTAATAGAGTGTGTAAGTGTTTGAGCTAGTCTCTGATGATTTTGTGTTTACATTTCAGAGACACTATTGTGATTACTCGCAACAACCCTAGGAGCAGTGATACCAATAACGAGGAGATTCGCAGGATCATTTATGAAGAGGTGGCTGCAGCTATCAGAGAGGCCATACCAGAGATGTTCGGGTCTATTAAGACCACACTTATTGCGACTTTTGATGACTGATACGCTGCTCTCACCGAGGTTGCTGCTACTGCAGCCACCGTAGATCTAGTTGCTGCGAGGCCACATAGAGGTGACTCGTTGTTGTTCCGTGATTTTCAGCAACACGAAGCAACAAGAGTTTGATGGGATGCAGGATCCGATCGCCTCCATGAGATGGATCTCCGACATTGAGGGATGTTTCTATACTTCTTCATGTCCAGAGCATTTGAGAGTTCGATTCGCAATGAACCAGCTTCGCTTGGGAGCGAAGGACTGGTAGAAGATTGTGACGACTGATTTTACCCCTACAGAGCATGCTAAAGTGACTTGGAAGAGGTTCACCAACTTATTCAGGGATAATTATGTTCCCCAGCTGGAATAGGAACGTTTGGTACAAGAGTTTCTGTCTCTCAAGCAGAAGACATAGTTAGTGACATAGATTATGAGGATGTTTCATGATAGTGCATTGTTCTACTCTAAGCACGTGTCTACTGACCAGGCACATGTGAGCCGATACTTGAGCATACTGAGACGGGATATATGGGAGTTTGTGGAGTACTCTTTGTATCAGACATTGGCTGAGCTGCAGACCAATGCTAGGAGGAGGGAGATTGAGCTAGAGTTTCAGACTAGAGAGGAGGAGGAGTGTCAAGGTAAATACAGGAGACCAGTATAGTCACAGCCGGCGACCAAGTGGGCTAAGCCCGCGGATAGGAGAGTTAGGAGCCAGAAGGGCCGCAATTGTGGCAAGTGCGGAAAGAGTCACGAGGGATCTTGCCGATCAGGGATTTGCTTCAAATGTGGCATGTAGGGGCACATAGAGAAGGACTGCCCAAAGGGACTTGCAATTTGCTTTCATTGTAACCAGACCGGCCATCAGAAGGTCGAATGTCCTTAGCTCACTCATGGATTATTCCAAACTTCTACTCCTGCTGCTTTGCATGTTACTGATGGTCGGTCGGTGAAGCTGTGGCTCCGAGAGCTCGTGGGAGAGCTTTCCTGTTGACTGCGAAGGAAGTCTGCACAACACTTGATGTCGTTGTTGGTACTTTTCTTGCAAGTTCTGTGCCTGCTTTGGTGTTATTTGACTCGGGTGCGAGTAGATCTTTCATGTCCTTATCCTTTAATCGTCATATTAGCGGTAGACGCGAGGCATTGAGTCAACCAATGAGGGTTTCTATAGCCGATGAGCATGCGGTTTTTGCCACTGTGTATTAGTGATTTTTGGTGTTGAGTTCCTGATAGATTTGGTGCTGATAGCGATGGGTGATGTCTGTATTATAGTGGGCATGGACTGGTTGAGCCAATTTGGAGTTGTGATTGACTATGAGCATCAGATGTTGACCATACCAGACCCTAGTGGGGGAATGCTTACTGTGTATGGAGAAAGGACCAGATCTGGATCAGGCTTCTGCTCTGCTGCCTGGGCGAGGTAGAGTTTACAACATTGATGCATGGGCTTTTTAGCATATGTGATGGATACGAGGGTTCCCACTGAGAGGACGAATTCCATCTCTGATGTTCCGGTTGTGTGTGAGTTCCTAGATGTTTTCCCTAAGGAGTTACCGGGTGTGCCTCCTGAGAGGCAGGTGGAGTTCCGGATCGATATGATTTTGTGCGCGGCACCTATTCCAAGGTACTTTATCGCCTTGTGCCGCCCGAGATGCATGAGTTATCCTCACAGCTCCATGAGCTGCTGGGGAAGGGTTTTATTAGACTAGATGGTTCACATCGGATATGTATCGACTGTTGGGAGTTGAACAAGCTGACCGTCAAGAACCGTTATCCACTACCAAGGATCGACAATTTATTCGATCAGTTGCAGGAGGCGTCTTGGTTTTCCACGTTTGATTTGAGATCTGGGTATCATAAGATGAGATTCTGTGAGGAGGATATTTAGAAGACAACTTTTCACACTCGTTATGGGCACTACGAGTTTGTGGTGATGCCTTTCAGGCTCACCAACACACTGGTAGCGTTCATGGACCTCATGAACCGGGTGTGCCGACCCATGTTAGATAGGTCGATGATTGTGTTCATCGACGACATTTTGGTATACTCAAGGTCTAGGGAGCAGCATGAGGAGCACCTATGGGATACCTTGTCTCGTGAAGCTGAAACAAGGTCTAGATACATTGGTCCTTTCAGAGTGATCGCCAGCGTGGGTAGGGTAGCTTATCGGTAAGAGTTGCCTGCAGAGTTAAGCCAGATTCATAACACCTTCTATGTTTCCGAGCTAAGGAAATGTGTAGCCGATGAGACGGAAGTGGTCCCTTTAGAGGACATTCAGATTGACAATCGCATGAACTACATTGAGAAGCCGATAGTGATCTTGGATAGGAACGTAAAGGTCTTGAGAAACAAAGAGGTACCCGTGGTTTAGGTTCGTTGGCAGCATCATATACGGTCATAATGTTCTTGGGAGTCGGAGTTCAAGATGTGCGAGTAGTACCCTAAGTTATTTCTAGAAGATGTCTTCGAAAGCAAAGTTTGATTCTAGTGGGGGAGAATTGTAACATCTTGAGACCAGGTATATCTAAATAGCCCTTACTTTATTGTAGTTGTCAAGTTTGGCCTTTAATTGAGAAAAGGTGGTAGGTGAGTACGCAGGGCGTACATATGTGCACGCTCAGTGTACTCATGTGCGTGATTTGGACGCAGAGTCCACCTAGTATGATGGGCATACCAGAGGGTATGCTGGCATAATAGGCTCATAATGAAAACCCTAAGTGTGTGGTGTCTCCCTATTTAAGGAACATGATGGCCTCATTTCTGGCCACCATTTCCAGTCATCAACTTCCCTTAAAACCATAATTTCCGTTTTCCTAGCTTGAGTGGCCATTTGAAGCTTTTGGGGTGTTCTTTGTGGGATTCTTTGAGTGAAGAAGGAGCTTTGAAGAGAATAGAGTTCGAGCCAAGCTTTGGATCAGAGTTTCTGTGTAGTTGGTGCATCATTTGGAGGTATCAAGCTCAAAGCTTTCTCATTGTTTTGATTTGTACATATTGTGGTTCATTTTATGGTTTATGTCCCAAAGCTTGAATCTTTATGAGTTTGTTGAACTCCAGAGCCTAATACATGTCCCTTTAAGTGTGTCTAGTGGAGTGGATTCTTAAAAGTTGGATCTTGGATCTCAAGATCTCCCCATGCATGATATATGAGAAATTTTGTGAGTAAGGAGTGACAGTTTATGGATTTTAGTCTTTCTCGGCCATGCAAAGGCTTAAAGTCACAAACTTTAAGGAGTATTAGCCTTTAGTGAGTCTAGATCTGAGATTATAGCGATAGTCTTAATGGATTAAGACCAAGAGAGTGGGAAAAGTGAGTCTCGGACGTACGTTGAGCTTACTCCCAGATACGCACAACATAGCGTCAAAGTTTCCCGATGCCTGCATGGCGAAGTAGTATGCCAGCATAAAAGGGTTGTATGCACAGCGTACTTGGTTTCTGTCGAATTTTGTTGACTTCGAAGGTTTTGTCAAACTATGGACTTTAGAGGGCATAGGAGGGTAAAATGGTCTTTTATCCTTTTGAGAATTAGTAGTGGGTTTAGCCTAACATGTTTGAGGGTCATTTATAAATTAAAGTTAATTTCGATATATATGTTATGCGGAGGCTAGACCGGTGGTACGAGTACGAGACATACTTGCTTTACTTATGAGTTGAGTCTTCTCACTATACTTACCTGAGTGATAATTCTGTGTGACCGGAGGGTCTAATATGCTTATGCTGAGTTACGTGATATTATGCATTTGTCTATATGATTTATGTGGTATATTATTATGTGTTTTATTGGTTAGGACCGAAGGTTCCAACCCAAGTTGTGAGACTGGAGGTTCCTCACTGAGACACATGGACCGGAGGGTCTTTATGAGATATAGCCATTCGAGGCTAATTATTTGCGTGTGGTATTTTGGGGAAGTCACTAAGCTTCGTGCTTACCGTGTTGTGTGATATGTGTTTCAGGTACTTCTCAGGATCATGGGATGGCACTGACTTGATTGTACACACCTGTTCGACATTATGTTGAGGATTCTGGGATATTATTAGTTGTTTTGTTGATATGTGTTTTTGATATTGGATACATTATGGTATTTGAGAAAACGTGATATTGAGTTTTATGTGATTTAAAAATGAAAAAATTGTTTGAAAATTTACGGTGTTCTATGCTTCATGTCTGACCACCGTCTATACATAGTGGTTGAAAAGTATTGTTTAACACTTATAAAACAATATCGCTCGAAAATAGTCGCAATAAATATTTGACTAAAATCTAGTGGTAATGATACTTTGTTTCGTCAAAGGAAAATAGAATTGTTAATCATCACTTTAACAAGTGAGTGCATAGTCCCTTTCATGAACATGATTTTAATACAAGTATTGATTAAAGTATTAAATATATGTTTGTGTGTGAAATATTTTTTATTGCCTGAAATACGTGTTAAGAGCATATCTGATAATATTTGATAATTTAGGGTACAGAATAAACCTAAATTAATTGAAATGAATATCTAGTAGTATCTCCTTATGATTACAAGTGAGATATATACGGAGGATCGAACTTTAAATTTTTCATTGATTATGAGAGCATGGATTAGACATAGTCATTTGTCCTTAGTCTGAGAGTATGGAGAGGACATAGTTATTTGTCATTAATTCGGGAGCATGGATTCGACATAGTTAATTGTCCCTAGTCCGAGAGTATAGAATGGGCATAGCTATTTATCCGAGAGCATGGATTAGACATACTTGATCCGTGTCACACCCCGAAACCCAGGGCGGAAATGTTCCGGGGCGGAGGTGACTTCATGTTAAGTATCACAACCAATGTACATAGTAAGCGAAGTAAACAAACATTACATTACATATTAGAATTTACATTTGTTTGAACGTAAAAAGTTACAAGTGTTATACATATGTATATATATTCAAAAGTAAAGACGTGTCTTCTACGCACTCCGTCTTCGCCAAAAAGAATCGTTGGGTACCTATCTAATGCGGACCTGAGAATACAAGCAGTTTGAAAATCAACATAAAGCTGGTGAGCTCATAAGTAGTTTTGTTTTCTGAAAATGTACAAGTTTCCTTTCGGTTTTTCAAAAAAGTTACGAATCCAAGAAAATCCCATATTTTCTTATATGTAAAGCTTGGTTAAATGTTTTGTTACACAAATCTGCTTATGAACAACTGTTATCCCAGGAAAATCTCATATTTTCCTAAAAGTTGGTTACCGAACTGAAATGTAATGTAAAAGATGTAATCTGAAAACCTGGTTATCCTTATGAAGTGTATTACTTTTATCATGTATATAAAACTAATAAGTATAAAGTAAACTAGTTACTAACCCATTATTACTAACAAGTAAATCTATGTTATCCAAATTGCGAGTTCCATAACCATACGATAGACTAGATATGGCAATAAGTAGTCCACATCACTTTATGACTTTTGTCACCCTTGAACCTTTCGGTTCGGCTGTAGCTAGCAGCCAGGTGTGGGGTAGTCAGCCCCGTATAGATCTATACACTCAAGTCACGCTCCCTATATAAGAGATTCTGGTTTCAGAAGCGGTCCTCCACTCGCGTATCACTGTGGAGTGTTCCCGAGGACGTGTCTCCAATTTATAGGAATAACAAATTTACTAGTAACAATACAAAAAGATCCTGTTACAAACGATGATCCTCTACTCGCGTATCTCTGTGGAGTGTTACTGAGGACAAAACAATGTACTAAGTTCATGTTCAAAGATCAAAGGTTATGCTTTTAACTGTTCTAATGCAGAAAACCATTTGTAAAATATAAAACATAACATTTTATAATGTTTTTCACAAATGATACGATAAAGTGTTCTACAAACTCAAACGGTTGTTTGTTACGATTGTCAGTGTTGAAAGCGTATGAAATATGAAATATAACAGACATAAAACAAGTTTTGAGTACAATTATTCCTTGTACTTTCCTTATATTCCCCCCCCTGAAAACATTGAAAAACACTGAAAAAGGGTAGGGGTATGAACTCACCAGGCGAGAAAACGTGATAGTTTGGATGCTAAGTGTCGGCTCGGGGCTTGATAACGTGCGAGGTTCCTATGTAATATGAAATGCAATAGAAATGCACCTAATTATCCTTTAAATCACTAATTAGATATGATTTTACACTCCAAGACGCGAAAACACTTCAAATCAAGTGTTTGGAGTGACCCGGGTGACATCTACGGATGTATAGGGCTTAGATAATGAGTTTGCTCTTCGAGAGTAAACTCCTTAGGGGATTTACGGCCTTAGGAACATGTCCATATGAGTTCACGACCGTGAACTCATGGATGATAGTTTTAAGGTGCTAAATGGTCAAATATCACTTGGGGAATGTTGGTATGATTTAATCTAAGGCATAAGAATGAATTAAACTGCCAAAGGTATTACCAAATGGAGTTTATGGCTATAAACTAGGATTTTACGGATGTAAGATCCTATATATCCATTCCTTTCATGATTTGGTGGCCCTAGATCAATTACATGTGATTCAAACTAATTTTACAAGCCTTAGATTGGATTTAGGGCATCATTTGACTTTTGTATGTGAGTTTACGGCCCAAGAACCCATTCTTGGGGGGTTTACGGCCGTGAACTCCTTAAGGGAAGGTTTTCATCATGTTTAAGGCCCCTAATTCGATTGTGGTTGATTCTAGACTTTAATCCAAGGCTATTGATGTGTTTAAGTGGCATTTAAACACTTGAAATTGAGTTTACTAACCATGATAATGAGTTTACGGCCCAATCATGTTCTTGGGCAGTAAACTCATGTTTACTCCCCAAAAGTTAAGTTCGAGGTGTTCTAAGTCCGTTCCATTAAGCCATTTAGCCATATCTAAGCTCCAAATGTGGTTTGGAAGTGTTTTAAGGCTCAAAAACCCCATCTATGTGTGTTCATGGCCCAAGAGTGTTCCAGGGCCGTAAACACATGAATATGGTCCTTTTTCATAGATAAAACACGAATTTGAAGGCTAAGTATGTTAATCTATGAGTTAGGGTAGTTACCTTGATGATTTGGAGCCTTAATTTGATGATTTTGGACCAAACGCTTGGATTTGAGGAGAGAGGTTAGAGAGAGAGTAGTGAGAGAGTGAAAAAGCTTCAAAATGAAGTCTTTTGGGCTATAAATATGTTCTATGTTCGGGACACGGTGGAATTCTACCCGATATCGACGTTAGACGTGGCTTTTGGTCGCACCCGATTAAGTTGCCGGAACCCAATATTGTCGATTCTAAAATTTTTCCGATTACTAAAATGGGGTGTTATTATGAGTTCTAAACGCGTTAGGACACCCATTAAGTCATAATTGCAATCTCAAATTTATGACTTAATTTAATAATGTAAACAGAAACGAATTTGAAAACGACGAATTTATTAACGGAAAGGGTTACAAATGATGAAACAAACTTCGGGTTGTCACATTATCCCTCCGTTAGAGGGAATTTCGTCCCGAAATTCAGAATTAAGATACAAATCATGGATCTGGAAAGAGATGTGGATACTTCTGTTTCATCGAGTCTTCACGCTCCCAAGTGAATTCTGGTCCCCGCTTGGCATTCCAGCGAACCTTCACTATTGGGATGCGACTTTGCTTTGTACGTTTGATCTGTCGATCCATGATTTCGATCGGTTCCTCCACGAAGTTCAAGTTTTCGTTGATATCGATTTCATCCAAAGGAATCACAAGGGTATCATCGGATAAACACTTTTTAAGGTTCGAGACGTGAATGACGGGGTGGATGTTACTAAGCTCTTGAGGTAATTGGAGTTTATAGGCTACAGGACCAATCCTGGCGAGGATCTCAAAAGGTCCAATGTACTTTGGGTTAAGTTTCCCACGCTTTCCGAAGCGTACCATGCCTTTCCAAGGCGAGACCTTCAACAAAACATGGTCTCCAACTTCGAACTCCAGAGGTTTCCGTCGTACATTGGCATAACTCTTCTGTCGATCTCGTGAGGCTTTTAGTCATTCTTGAATCTAGATGACTTTCTCTGTGGTTTCGCGGATGATTTCAAGACCAGTGAGAGTACTGTCGGGGAATCGACTCTTAGCTAGCTGTGTGTCTCCTACCTCGGCCCTACACAGAGGGGATTTGCACTTGCGACCGTAAAGGGCCTCGAATGGGACAACCTTGATACTGGTGTGGTAACTGTTGTTATACGAGAACTCTATCAAAGGCAAATGTGTGTCCCACGACTTTCCGAAATCGATGACACATGCTCTCAGCATGTCTTCCAGGGTTTGAATAGTTCTCTCACTCTGTCTGTCGGTCTGAGGATGATAAGCTGTACTCATATCCAGCTTAGTTGCAAGAGCTTTCTGAAGGGACTGCCAAAACCTTGAGGTAAACCTGCTATCTCGATCAGAGATAATGGACGTAGGTACACCGTGCAGTCGGACTACCTCTTGGATATAGATTCACGTGAGTCTTCCCATCTTGAATGATTCTTTGATCGGAATGAAGTGAGCGGATTTTGTCAAACGATCGACAAATACCCAAATGGTATCGTACCCACTCAGAGATTTGGGTAACTTGGTGATGAAATCCATGGTAATCATCTCCCATTTCCACTCGGGTATTTCAGGCTGCTGGAGCAGACCCGAGGGTTTCTGATACTCAAATTTTACCTTGGCGCAAGTCAGACACTTGCCCACAAAAGTAGCAATCTCGGCTTTCATGTTTGGCCACCAATATTGCCTCTTGAGATCTAGGTACATCTTATCCGAACCCGGGTGAACAGAGTATCTAGGCTTGTGTGGTTCCTCCATGAAAACATCCCTGAATCCTCCGAACATTGGAGTCCAAATTCGGTCCATGAAACAGTAGACTCCGTCACCTCTGATCCCAAGTTTCTTATTCATTCCCGTCAAGTCTTCGTTTGACACGTTCTCTAGTTTGAGGGCTTCTAACTGGGCGTCCCGTATTTGCATGGATAAATAGGAATGCATAGTCATCGTTTGTGTCTTCACTTTGCGGTTTGAACTTTCTTTTCGGCTAAGGGCATCTGCCACCACATTAGCCTTGCAAGGATGGTAGCGGATTTCACACTCGTAATCGCTGAGCAGCTCTACCCATCGTCGTTGCCTCATGTTTAAGTCCTTCTAATTGAAGATGTGCTGCAGGCTCTTATGGTCAGTGAAGATCGTACACTTGGTTCCATAAAGATAATGTCTCCAAATTTTCAGTGCAAAGACTAAGGATCCTAGTTCCAAGTCATGAGTGGTATAGTTGACCTCGTGTGCGTTTAGCTGTCTTGAGGCATATGCAATCACTTTTCCGCTTTGCATAAGCACACAGCCTAAGCCCTGGTTAGACGCATCACAATAAACAACGAAGTCCTCTGTTCCTTCGGACAGGGACAGGACTGGTGCACTGCACAAGGCTTGCTTTAACGTTTGGAATGCGTTTTCTTGCTTTTCACTCCAACAAAAGGGTACACCTTTCTGTGTTAGAGTGGTTAGAGGTTTGGCGATTCTGGAAAATTTTTGGATAAATCTCCGATAACAGCCGGCTAGACCCAATAATTGACGGATTTCTGTGGGTGTCTTCGGTGCCAACCAATTCTCTATTTCTTTGATCTCGGATGGATCCACGTGAATACCCTCTTCTCTTACCACGTGACCGAGGAAAGTTATCTTCCGAACCCAGAAATCACACTTGGAAAATTTCGCGTACAGCTTTTCGGATCTAAGGGTTTCCAGCACTGACCTCAAGTGTTGCTTGTGATCTTCTTCACTTTTGGAGTAGACAAGTATGTCGTCAATGAACACGATGACGAACTTGTCTAAGAAGGGACGACACACCCGGTTCATCAGGTCCATGAACACAGCCAGTGCATTGGTTAGACCGAAGGGCATCACTACGAACTCCTAGTGTCCATATCGAGTCCTGAAAGTTGTTTTGGAAACATCACTTTCATGAACTTGTAGCTGATGGTACCCTGACCTAAGGTCTATCTTTAAGAAGTAGCTAGCTCCCTGAAGTTGATCGAAGAGGTCATCCATTCGCGGAAGGGGATATCAGTTCTTGACGGTTAACTTATTCAATTCACAGTAGTTGATGCACATTCGGAAGGATCCATCTTTCTTCTTCACGAACAAAATCGGAGCTCCCCAGGGTGAGGAACTCGGTCTGATGAACCCTTTGCTGAGTAAATCGTTGAGTTGGCTGGATAACTCCTACATTTCTATTGGAGCTAAGCGATATGGAGACTTGGCTACGGGGGTAGCTCCAGGGATTAGGTCGATGCGAAATTCAACTTGACGTTCAGGAGGAATTCCCCGGAGCTCTTCGGGAAACACGTCAGGAAAGTTGCAGACTTCGGGGATGCTCGCGAGGTCTTTAGCTTCCTGTTTCTCATTAATGACATGGGCTAGGAATGCTTGGCACTCCTTCCGCAGAAGCTTTTGAGCTTTGATGCCGGAAATGATACGAAGATTGGAACTAAGCTTATCGGTATAGTTCATGAGAGTCTGACCGGAGGGGAGGTTGAGACGGATGGCTTTTTCGTAACAAAGGATATCAGCATGATTGGGGCTCAACCAATCCATGCCAATGATGACATCAAAGCTCTTTATGGAGACTGGCATAAGATCGATGGGAAAATAATGGTCGTTTAGGGTAAGGATACAACCTATGAAGATCTTGCTAGCGTTTTTTTTCTCACCGTTAGCCATTTCGACGGTAAATGTTGCGGTTAATGGTTAGGGATTATGTTTAAGGTTATGCTTGAACAAATGACTAACAAAACTTCTTTCGGCACCCGAATCGAAAAGAATACAAGCATAAGAGTTGTTGAGAAGGAACGTACCCAAAACAATGGTGGGGTCGGCGACTGCCTCTTCTCGTCCCATGGATAGGACTCTCCCGGTGTTATCAGATGTCGCCTTTTTGGGACAGTTTCTCTTGAAATGCCCGACTTCTCCACAATTGTAGCAGGCCTGACCAACACCTGCTCCAGAAGATTGATTGGCTGATTGGGCTGGTGCTTTTGCAGAATCGAATCGTATGCCCCATTTTACCACAGTTGGTGCATGAAAGTTCATGGCAGGGGTCGGGGTTATGGTGGTATTTACACTTGTCGGATTGGGGAAGGTTACCAGCATACCTACTAGTAGGTGTTTGAGCTGTAGATCCCACGGCAGAAGCAGCAGCAGTAGGGATAGTAGCAGCATGGACTGCTATAGCCTGTTGTTTCTTTGAGGATCCTTGAGAAGGCTGGCTTTTTTTTTTCTTCCAAAACTTTCTTTTCTCACCACTCCTCTTAGTCGGTTCAGGAGTAGTGGTTGCTTCCTCGTGGTCGTCACTATGGTCAATCAGAGTCTAGGCTAAGCTTTTGGCACTGTCATATGTATCTGGCCTCGCAGATAAGACATTTCTTTTGGTCGGTTGGGTCAGCCCCCAGATAAATCTCTCGATCTTTTTACTCTCCGGGGTAACCAATCCCAGACAGAGTAGCTCTAGGTCATCGAATCTAGAAGTGTAGGCGGCGATATCGGAACCTTTCATCTTCAGGTTCCAGAGCTCATGCTCCAGCTTTTGTATTTCGCCCCGAGGGCAGTACTCAGCTAGAAGAAGTTCCTTTAAGGCCTCCCAACCCATGGCATTAGCTACCGGTAGAGTTAAGGATTTGACTCGGCCGTTCCACCAAGTCAAGGCTTTATCCGTGAATGTACAAGCGGCGAACTTCAATTTATCAGATTCCGAACAGGCACGAATTTCAAAGATAGATTCGATTTTCTCGAACCATCGGGTGAGGGAAATGACACCTCCAGTGCCATCGAAGGATCTGGGTTTCGCGTTCATGAAATCTTTATAGGAACACTCCTTTCGGTGTCCTTGGCTACCTTCCTGGTTTTGGGGCTGGGGACCACCTCCTGAACCACAGGGGTTCATTCGCAACATGGCGGCTGCTACTGTGGCAGTAATAGCTGCCTGGAACATTACAGGATCAAATTGAGGAGGAGGTGGTGGCGGAGGAGGATTGTTGTTCTTTGAGCTGGGTCTCTTTCTTGGAGGCATGTTGATCTATAAAGATCATGAATGAGAGGATGGTAAGTCCTCTGAATTGAATCAAGAGATATGACAGATATTGAATTCTATTAAGCGATAAAGCATGAATGAGTTATCAAAGCAGATAAATTATCGCTAAACGAATGATCGAGGAGCAACGTTAAAATGAGGATTTCTATAATGAAGCTGGCACTAGAAATACTCCCATAGTATTTCATGATTTACTGAGATGAAGGCTCGTTGTTTTTGGGTATTGGATAAGTTTTAGGCATGCTGAACGCTACAGTCACTCCCAAGCACATGTTGGACGTGTCTCGAATGAATATAGTTGGCCAGGCTATATTGATCCTAGACACGACTAAATAATTGCTTAGGTTTAACCGAATCGTACAACACCCATTTACTTATGTTTTGCTCTACTTGTAGTTATGGATTTTGACAGTTAGGTATACTTATATGCTTTTTGAAAATACTCATATTTTAGAGTATACTTTTAGTTCAGAGCACCTAGGCCCCTTAGTGTTTATAGTCTTATACCATGTAAGGTTTGGTATACTTAGTTCACTATAAACAAGGGCTCTGATACCAATCTGTCACACCCCGAAACCCAGAGTAGAAATATTCCGAGGCAGAGGTGACTTCATGTTAAGTATCACAACCAATGTGCATAGTAAGCGAAGTAAACAAACATTACATTACATATTAGAATTTACATTTGTTTGAAAGTAAAAAGTTACAAGTGTTATACATATGTATATATATTCAAAAGTAAAAACGTGTCTTCTACGCAGTCCGTCTTCGCCAAAAAGAATCGTTGGGTGCCTGTCTAATGCGGACCTGAGAATACAAGCAGTTTGAAAATCAGCATAAAGCTGGTGAGTTCATAAGCGGTTTTGTTTTCTGAAAATGTACAAGTTTCCTTTCGGTTTTTGAAAAAGTTACGAATCCAAGAAAATCCCATATTTTCTTATATGTAAATTTTGGTTATCTATTTTGTTACATAGATCTGGTTATGAACAACTGTTATCCTAGGAAAATCCCATATTTTCCTAAAAGTTGGTTACCGAACTGAAATGTAATGTAAAAGATGTAATCTGAAAACCTGGCTATCCTTGTGAAGTGTATTAGTTTTATCATGTATATAAAACTAATAAGTATAATGTAAACTAGTTACTAACCCATTATTACTAACAAGTAAATCTCTTTAATCCAAATTGCGAGTTCCATAACCATACGAAAGACTAGATATGGCAATAAGTAGTCCACATCACTTTATGAATTTCGTCACCCTTGAACCTTTCGGTTCGGCTGTAGCTAGCAACCAGGTGTGGGGTAGTCAGCCCTGTATAGATCTATACACTCAAGTCACGCTCCCTATCTAAGACATTCTGGTTACAGAAGCGGTCCTCCACTCGCGTATATCTGTGGAGTGTTCCCAAGGACGTGTCTCCAATTTATAGGAATAACAAATTTACTAGTAATAATACAGAAAGATCCTGTTGCAAACGATGATCCTCCACTCGCATATCTCTGTAGAGTGTTATCGAGGACAAAAAAATGTACTAACTTCATGTTCATAGTTCAAAGGTTATGCTTTTAACTGTTATAATGTGGAAAACCATTTGTGAAATATAAAACATAACATTTTATAACGTTTTTCACAAATGATACGATAAAGTGTTCTGCAAATTCAAACGGTTGTTTGTTACGATTGTCAGTGTTAAAAGCATATGAAATATGAAACATAACACACATCAAACAAGTTTTGAGTACAAGTATTCCTTGTACTTTGCTTGTATTCCCCCCTGAAAACATTGAAAAACAATGAAAAAGGGTAGGGGTATGAACTCACCAGACGAGAAAACGTGACGGTTTGGATGCTAAGTGTCGGTTCGGGGCTTGATAATGCGCGAGGTTCCTATGTAATATGAAATGATATACAATGCACCTAATTAGACTTTAAATCACTAATTAGATAAGATTTTACACTCCAAGACGCGAAAACACTTCAAATCAAGTGTTTGGAGTGACCCGGGTGACATCTACGGACGTATAGGGCTTAGATAATGAGTTTGCTCTTCAAGAGTAAACTCCTTACGGGATTTACGGACCTAGGAACATGTCCATATGAGTTCACGGCCGTGAACTCATGGATGATGGTTTTTAAGGTGCTAAATGATCAAATATCACTTGGGGAATGTTGGTATGATTTAATCTAAGGCATACGAATGAGTTAAACCACCAAAGGTATTACCAAATGGATTTTACGACTGTAAACTAGGATTTTACGGCTGTAAGCTCCTATATATCCATTCCTTTCATGATTTGGTGGCCCTAGATCAATTACATGTGATTCAAACTAATTTTACAAGCCTTAGATTGGATTTAGGGCATCATTTGACTTTTGTATGTGAGTTTACGGCCCAGGAACCCATTCTTGGGGGGTTTACAGCCGTGAACTCCTTAAGGGAAGGTCTTCATCATGTTTAAGGCTCCTAATTCGATTGTGGTTGATTCTAGACTTTAATCCAAGGCTATTGATGTGTTTAAGTGGCATTTAAACACTTAAAATTGAGTTTACTACCCATGATAATGAGTTTACGGTCCAGTCATGTTCTTGGGCAGTAAACTCATGTTAACTCCCCAAAAGTTAAGTTCGAGGTGTTCTAAGTCCGTTCCATTAAGCCATTTAGCCATATCTAAGCTCCAAATGTGGTTTGGAAGGGTTTTAAGGCTCAAAAACCCCATCTATGTGTGTTCATGGCCCAATAGTGTTCCAGGGCCGTAAACACATGAATATGGTCCTTTTTCATAGATAAAACACGAATTTGAAGGCTAAGGATGTTAATCTATGAGTTAGGGTAGTTACCTTGATGATTTGGAGCCTTAATTTGATGATTTTGGACCAAATGCTTGGATTTGAGGAGAGAGGTTAGAGAGAGAGTAGTGAGAGAGTGCAAAAGCTTCTAAATGATGTCTTTTGGGCTATAAATATGCTCTATGTTCGGGACATGGTGGAATTCTATCTGATACCGACGTTAAACGTGGCTTTTGGTCGCACCCGATTAAGTTGTCGGAACCCAATATGGTCGATTCTAAAATTTTTCCGATTACTAAAATGGGGTGTTATTATGAGTTCTAAACGCGTTAGGACACCCATTACGTCATAACTGCAATCTCAAATTTATGACTTAATTTAATAATGTAAACAGAAACGAATTTGAAAATGACGAAATTATTAACGGAAAGGGTTACAAATGATGAAACGAACTTTGGGTTGTCACAATCCGGGAGTACAGATTTGGCGAAGAGGTTAATTTTAGATCCGAGAGTATGGATAGCGTTGTTGTGAGGATCGATGGGGTGAGGTAAAATTGCTTATATGAGGTGAAATTGTATATATTGTGAGTCCTGAAACACACACAAAGACACATACAGATATATATATATATATATATATATATATATATATATATATATATATATATATATGATACAACATTGTGGGATTTAAATCGCTATGTACTCACCGACCCACTTAATTTATTTGTATCACAGGTATCGATACGAAACTACATGACATTGAGATATTAAAGGAGATGTAAATCACTAGTGTAAATGAATGTAAGGTCTGTTTATGCTTATGTTTCCGTATTGACAATGACATCCCAAAGTTTTAATATAAATGAAATACGATTCTTTGAAATGCTTTGATAATATTATTATCCAGTTTTTCTGGGAAAAATTCCGCAATACAACTTTTCAAAAGGGATACTCTTATTTTTAAATAATCATAAATGAAAATTTTAAAATGACTATGAATTTTGGGAGGTCACAGGGTTGGCATCGATTGTATGAGCGTGCTGAAGTAGCTCATACACATATTTCTACCGAGAAAGAAAAATGCCATTATTGGATCTAGTTACAAAAATGCCCAGAAAGTAGTTCAGGTCACCAAGAGCTGTCATGGAAAATTCATTCTTGAGAGAGGAGATGGGCTGGCATAAAAGCATAGAACTTGAATCTGTCAAGATAATGTCATTGACATATAGTAGTAAGTAAGCGAAGTCTTTGCCCCACTGTAAATGCATAATGAAGAATCTAAATTGATGTGCTTGAAAATAAGTCTCATGGCCTGAGAGGCGAAACGCTGAAAGAAGGCTAGAGGAGCCTGCTTGAGGCCATATAAAGACTTTTAAAGCTTTTAGACATGGCCTAGTTTGGAAGGGTCAACAAAACCGAGGGGTTGGTGCATATCGACAGTCTCAGATAGATGGCCATGGAGAGACACATTTTTCATATCGAGTTGGTGAATGGGCAAATGTCGGGAGACAGTAAGACTGAGAATCGTCCGTATGGTGGCCGGTTGAAAGACTGGACTAAATGTTTCTTCGCAATTGATAACCTGTCGTTGAATTTTACCATTAGCAACTAGTCCTTCCTTGTACCAGATAAGAGAACCATAAACATTAATTTTTTTTGTTTAAATAGCCACATTGAGCGAAAAATATTAACCCAAAGAGGGCGTGGAACTAGTCCCCAAGTCCCGTTTTTAATAAGAGCCCCATATTCATCAAGCATAGCAGACTTTCATTTTGGATCACAAAGAGCTTGAATGTGAGTTTTAGGCATGGGAGAAAGAGAGGATTTGTGAAGATTTAAGCGAGTAATTGGTATAACAATGCCACTACGACATCCAGGGTGCATATGGTTATACAAAGGGGTTGTTGGGGTGTTGGTGTCTGAGGTGGAAGGATTGTATGTCGTAGTGGGAAACTGGTGGTTGTTGTCGGTTGCCAAGGAAACTGCGGAGGTTGCAGCAGAAGAGGGGGAGGGGCGGTTGGTTGACTTGCATCGGAGAGGAGGGGGTTGGGGAAGGTGGTGTTTATGGTGGTGAGGAGGGTGGGAAGATAGTGAATTGGCCATGAGAAACTTGGAGGCAATGTAGTTTAGGTGCTCGTATGGGTTAAGAAAGTCATAAGATGGTGGTGAGTTGGGTGTCATTGAGGAAAAAGGAAAAACATGTTCATAAAAAATAACATGTGTTAAGATGATTATCTTTTTGGAGTGAAAGCTAAGGCAACAAAATCCATGATGATTTTCGGGATAACCAAGAAAAATGCAAGTGGTAGATCAAGGAGCAAGTTTGTGAGGTGGGTGCAAATGCGGGTAGCATAAGCATTCAAATATGCGAAGATGATCATATGTTGGTTGCTTTTGGTAAAGTTGGAAGCAAGGGTATTATTTTTGGATGGATTTGGAAGAAAGGTAGTTGAGGAGGTGAGTGGGCATATGAAGAATTTCAACCCAATACGTGGAAGGAAGGTGAGATTGGAGAAAAAGAGAGCGAATAAGGTTATTGATTGTCCAAAGAATTCGTTCATATTTTCCATTTTGTTGGGATGTTTTTGGACACAAAAAATGTATGAGGATGCCATTTGTGTCAAAAATGGTTTGTAGGGCGTTGTTGTCAAATTCACCCCCGTGATCACATTGGAAAGCTTTAATGTCTTTTTTTAATATAGTTTTGACAAGTTTTTGAAAATGTAAGATTTTTTATATAGTGTCGCTTTTAAGTTTAAAGGGGTAGACCTATAAGAAATGGGAATAATGATCTTAGAAAATGGCATAGTATCTAAGACCACATATGTTGGGTAAAGGAAATGTCCAATTGTCAGAATAAATCGAATCAAACGGGGAGTTCACGACTTTATTACAGCCATAAAATGGAAGTTTGACATGTGTGCCTAACTGACAAGCATTACGAATAACATCAGAAGACGTTTTATTACATGAAATGGGATTATTAGAAAGCAAATGACGAAACACTTCGTTCTCAAGATACCCGAGCCGTTGGTGCCATGTTGTAGGATTGAAAGAAGAAAATGTTGGATATAGTGTCTAAGTCCATAACTATATTTGGTATGTACTTGACCTGACCCGACATGGTCCATTTGGGTTGCACTTCACCCGAACAATTTATGGATAATCTTTGGAGAATAGTATAAGTTATGGTTTATTAATATATTATAAGTTCTAATATATTAATATAAGATCATATTATTTAATTAGTATTGATCTATAATTAATGTAGGATTAATTTAGAGATCAAAAGCATTACTAATTAAATATGGGCTCTTATATTTATATAGTGTGGGCTAATGCTTATTTGGAATGGGCTAGGCTTGCATGGAAAGTCCATGGATACTCCATGGAGCTTTAACCCATGTATCTCATGGAAATGAAGAGACATGTGTATTAGGGTTTACATGGATGTAACCCTAATCCACCACATTATATAAAGGAGGCTTTGGTTCTTGAAATCACACTAGTTGAGGTGAGTAAAGCAAGAGGGCCGATTTCAAGATAGTTGTGACTATTCTCTTAAAGTTCCAAGTTTGTGGTGATTTGTGATTTTCATTTGAGGCATCCACACTATTGGTGTTTGGCTCTAAAACTCCAAGCAATCAACTACAACTACAAGGTAAGTATTTCTACTAGCTTTATTTGATTCATGTTCCCCATGCCATGATAGATAGGATATGAACCTTGGAAAAATAATTATTTGCATGTATCTTAGACAAACATAGATCCAAGGTTTATTAGGGTTGCATGTACACTTAGGAAGTGTTAGATTGCTCAAAACCCATCAGTGGTATTAGAGCTTAGGCTTGTTTGTTTGATACTTGATGCAAAATATTAGAAAAAAGTTGAAATCTTGCTGTCTGCCTGATGAACTCGCTGAGTCCATGCGGGGACTCACCGAGTTAATGTGTATCTTCATCCTACTCACCGTTTAGGTTCGGTCACTCGATGAGTAGGAGCCTCAGAATGCAGATTTTTGACTTTGGCTGCTGGAAATGGACTAGAAATATTACCCTAAACTGTTTTGGTGTTATAAAACATGTTTTAGATGGTGTAATGTTTATGCTAATCCATTTACAATGGCTATAATCAAGAATTACAAGTTTTATGAGTAATTTATGATTCTTGAAATGTTCATATTCATGTTCTTGAACTTATGCAGATTAGATGATCATAGGAATTGTTTGTAACCTACTTGGTAGTTTAATTCTTGATCATAATGTGTTTTAATGGAGTCAATAACTTGTCCTCAAGTTATGGAAAACAAGAGTCACACTTGAATTAAAACCATTAAAAGAACACAGGAGTTAGAAAAATGAAAAGTCTTCATTTTAATACTCAATTAACTTCATAAGTTATAAGAAATGAAAAGTTTTTAAAGTTTACAAAACTTGCCCTCAAGTTTTGGAACAAGTAAAGTCATATTAAAACTTTAGTTCCAGCCCTTAGAATTTTAAAAGTTAAAATTCAACCCTTATACTTATAATATTATAAGTTAATAATATATATATATATATATATATATATATATATATATATATATATATATATCTATAAGATCAAAGTCGTCTTACCGCTAGTACGCCTCATTCACGAAGCCAGTCTATAAGGTGGGTATAAGGTTGTTGCCTATAAAATGGCAACTTAATGGGTGTCCACTCTCACCCACCGCTTGATTGACTGGTGGAGGGTCGTTAGCCGAACGGGTAGGACAAGGACTTATAAATTCTCATTAAAAGTATAATGATAATACTAAAGTAACTAAACTTTATTGAATTCCCAATCTTAGTTATTTTAGGAAAATGTGAATAAGGTGCTAATCCATGAAATTACACTTTATACTTTGTTTAAAGTGTGTGGTTAACCGGCACACTAACTTGAACTTAACAAGGTAGGTAAAGGGTGACTTAATGTTTATCATTGTATCGATGGAGCGTGTGTGGTTAACCGGCACATCGATTGAGGGGTAATACATTAAGGGTACCAAGTAATTTGCATGGTTACTTCACACCTTGTTTTGTGATCCTCGACATCCCAGTTACAAAACTTGAAGGGCACACTCGAGATTGAAACATGCCATTGAAGAAAGCTCAATGAATCTAAAAGAATCTAGGAGTTTCTAAACCAATTAAAACCTAATTGAAATTTCGTTATTTTCATGGTGGAAATTGGTGAATCGTCATTCACCTACCTTCAAATATCTTATAGCTTAGATTACGGCATCCCTCTTCTAAGTTATAAAATATTGTGTTGGGTCCTAGCCCTAATTCTACATTTGGGTGTTTTATTAAGTACTTTCTCTAAATCTAATCTAATCTATTCCCTCTTCCTTTCAGATGTCTTCCAATAACAATGCTTCTGGCTGTAACCCTACTAGCTCTTTCTCTCTCATGAATATTTGTGGGAGAGTCATCTTCGATGCATCCAACTTTATTGATTGGATCAGGAACATCATGATGGTCACTCGGTATGAGAACAAATAATATGTTCTCAACAAGGAGCTAAAGGTACCCGAGCCGACTGCTACTCCTGAAGAGCTTGCTGATTATGAGGTACATGAAAGGGATTCTACAAAAGTAGCATGCATCATGATGGCCACCATGACAGCCGAGCTCCAAAAGTCCTATGAGCACTATTATCCTTTTGAGATGCACCAGGATTTGATAGACCGTTGCCATCAAAGTGCTCGTCAAGAGCGATATGAAATAATCTCCTCCATGATAACAACCCGAATGAAGGATGGTGAACCCATCACGGGCCACATGCAGAAAATGCAAAGGTATGTGGACCGTTTACTGAAGCTGAATGTGAACTTCCCCGAGGAGTTAGTAACATACATCATTTTGCACTCCTTACCATCGTGTTATGATCAATTCCGCATGACATATCACATGAACAAGGAAGAAGTTACCCTCAGTAAACTTCAGGGAATATTGAAGACCGCAGAAAGTGGTCTAAAGGGTAAGTCGGTTGTTACTACTCCTACTCCTACTCTAACTGCGGCCAGTGTCTTGGCAATCGGGCACGACAAAGGGAAGAAGAGAAAGAACCCTTTAAAGGGTACCAAGGGTAGACCCTTGAAGGCTCCTCTTCAAGCAAAACCAAGACAGGTTTTGTCACTCCTTCTGCTAACCCTAATGAGGTTGAATGCTTCTATTGTCATGAAAAGTCGCACTAGAAGCGAAACAGCCCAAAGTACCAGCAAGATGTGAAGGATGGGAAAGTAAAACCCAAACATGCAGGTATATACACTATATTGTCTGATAAGTCACCTCATTCTAAGTCTTGGTTCCTTGACACAGGTTGTGGTATTCACATATGTTGTGATTTGCAAGGACTAAGAAGAAGTGAGAATGTGGAGCAGGGAAAGATAAACTTGATCATGGGAATCAGGAAAGCTTCACCTGTCACCAAGATAGGAGTTTATTCCTTAGTGCTAAATAATGGCTTTACGTTAGATTTGAATAAGTGTTATTATTCGCCAGAAATGGAAAGAAATGTTATTTCCTTTCATGCATTGTATAAACAAGGTTTTACCTTTTATTTTGATAATAATAATGGTAGTATTGATGCTTTCTTTAATAATGTTCGTGATTTTAAAGCATTACCTTGTGATGGCATGTATGAAACTGTATCTGTTGTAGATAATCTTGGAAATAATGTATTGTATATTGACTCTTCCACTAGCTTAGATAAAGCATCTTTATGGCATTGTCATCTTGGACATGTAAGCAAGAAACGCATAGGACAACTCCAAAAGGATGGAGTCTTGGAGTCATTTGACCTAAAGTCAGATGATAGTTGTGAATCTTGTTTGCTTGGTAAAATGACAAAGTCACCTTTTACTAGCACTTGTGCTAGGGGTGAAGGTTTGTTGGACCTCATACACACGGATGTGTGTGGACCCTTCAGAACCGCCACAAGGAATGCTAATCGGTTTTATGTGACTTTTACTGATGATTTTAGTAGATATGGATATGTTTACTTAATCAAGCATAAGTCGGAAACCTTTGAGAAATTCAAAGAGTTTAAGCAAGAAGTGGAGAATCAGTTGGGCAGGAACATTAAGATGCTTCGATCCGATCATTGTGGTGAGTATCTTAGTACCGAGTTCCTTCACTATCTTAAGGAATGTGGAATTATCTCACAATTGACACCTCCTAGGACACTAAAGTTGAATGGTGTAGCTGAGCGGCGCAATCGGACCTTGTTGGACATTGTTCGTTCCATGATGAGTCGAGCTTCGCTACCAATCTCATTTTAGGGGTATGCCTTAGAGACTGCCGCCCATATCCTTAATCTAGTCCCTACAAAGAAGGTTGACAAAACACCTCACGAGATGTGGACTAGAAAAGTTTCCAATCTAAACCACATCAAGATTTGGGGTTGTAAGGCTTTCGTGAGACGCGAGACTCATGATAAGCTCGAACCCCGAAGCAAAAGGTGTACTTTCATTGACTATCCACAAAAATCCTTTGGCTACATCTGTCACACCCCAAAACCAAGAACGGCGGAAACGTTCTGGGGCGGAGGACGTCATGTAAAGTATCACAACACAGTAATTGAAAATAGGAAACAACATCATCCATTGCATTAAATATATAATTTTAATACAAGCGTGTTCTGTACAGTTTTTAGACACCAAAAATATAAGGTAAATCAAAATAATAATATGATGAGTCTTGAATGCGCTCCATCATCTCAAAAGCTGGCATCGGTACCTGTCTACTAATGACATGAGAATACAAGTTATTTTGAAAGAGTTTATCAGCATTAAGCTGGTGAGTTCATAAGTGTTTTAGTGTCGGTGTTTGTTATTGAAAACGTTTGGACCTGTCGCAAGTATAAGTTGTAAAATATATGTAAGTGTTTGTAAAAGTTTGAATCTCTCAGAAAAACCTATATTTTCTATTAAAGTAGCCTTCTACCAAGGCTTAACTGTTTTGTATGCTTGTTTGATGTAACAGTGTGAAATTTCCCAAGTGTAACTATCTTTTAACAAAATATAGTTTGTACATTAAAGTTTAAGTGAGGTTATCACTAAAAATGTAATGGGTAAATCATTGTAGTACTGTAGTTTTGTATTATAGGAACTACTGCTGTACTAACTACCTTAAACCGGATTTATATTAAGGTATAATGTGATAATTGCACCATACTATCGACTGATAACAACGACATAAAGAACGGTCGTAATAACGGAATGACGTTTGGCACCCGCAGACCTGCAGGTCCGGCTGTAGCTAGCAGCAAGGTGTAGGATAGTCAATCCAGTATAGATCTATACGCAAACTCAACGCTCTCCCTTCAAGAGAATTCTGGCTGCAACTCGGGCCATGACATTTAAGGCATGCTCCAATACAGTGGATCACAATTGTCAATGTATTAATGTAAGGGTAATGTTTCTCGTTCTAGTATAGTTGTATATGTTCTCATAGTATAGTTGTATATATGTTCTCATAGTATAGTTGTATATGTTCTCATTGTATAGGTGTTTATGTTCTCATGAATGAACTGACTCATTGATCTAGCAGTTGTAATAGTATGATCCTGCGTTACCCCGATGGTAACTTTCTAATGGGGTGTCTAGTACGTATGAATATGGAAGTACTTTTATGTCTATATATGTATATTTGATATATAATTAATATTGAAACGACCTTAGGATGGTCACCCGAAATTCCACCAGACCACATCCAAATCGAGGAAAAGGAAATAGGGCAGGTGGCTTTCCTAAGCCCTTTAAACATTATTTATACATCTATACATATATGGGCATGCAATTTATAAGTAGTAAAACAAATTTTAAATTAAAAGCATTTGATGAGTAAAAGAGTTTGTAAAACATTTTGAAGTAAAACAGTTTGATGAACAGTTTGAACAGTGATAAAATCATTGGTTTCCTAGTTATTAATCACATGTGATTAATGCAATCACATGCGATTGAAGCAATAACTATAAGTATTTAACTTGTATCCCCCCATAAAGTATTTAAACATTTAAAATCATATCAAAGGTTGATTAAAGGGGTAAGAACTCACTTGATTGATTGAAGAAAGGGAGATGGAAAACCGGGCAGAGTTTCGTCTCGGGAAACGGATTTTTCTCGGGATTCTCGGGAATCTCGGGAGTAAAATCGACCCTCAGGACTTGAGCAAAAAGACCAGAGCTTCGGGTTTGAACGTGCACGGAAATTGAGGCAAGATCGTGAGAGAAAGGAGAGAAATGAGCAAAATTTCTGGAAAGCCTCGCATCCCTTTTATAGAGGTGCTGAACCGCCTCGGTACGCTGGGCGTACGAGGGTACGCAACGCGTACGAGACGTCATCGCTTACGCACTTCGGATGGGATGCGGGTCGGACGGGCGGCGGGTCGGACGGGCGGGTCGGAAGCTTCGCATAGGGCGACGTGGACGATCCGAGGCCCTTGATCTGAGTACGCGGGGCATACGAAGGTACGCAGGGCGTACTCCGGTCCTATCCGATGACTCCCCTTCGGATAATACCGGGAGTTTATAATTAAACTTATATTTACTTTAAATAAACTTCAAAATTTCATATCTCCTTCATACGAACTCCGGTTTTGACGTTCTTTATATCCACGTGAAGGTGAGACCAAGATCTACAACTTTCGTTTAGACTCCGTTGGCAAATTCCGAAATTATTTTTATTATTTATTTATTAAAATGACGTGATTAAGGAATTTCTTCAAAAATTCATAACTTCCTCATCCGAAGTCAGATTTGGACGTTCTTTTTATGTACGCTCATTGTTTGAGGTTATTTATAACTTTCATTTAGATACTTAAAGCTAAAAACTATTGTATTGAAATTTCACGTTTTTCGTTTAATCGCTGTTGCCGGTTTTGCCGAGAATCTTCGGTTGGTCATAACTTCTTCGTTATAACTTGGATTTTAGGGTTCCTTATATGTACGAAAACCTTGATACGATTCCTACTACTTTATTTAACCCAAATAAGATTTTAGGAAAATTATATTTTGACCTAGATTTGATTGGTTTTACATTACACTGTCTCGAAATATCGGGTTGTCACAACATCTTCTACAGACCTAGTGATAATGTGGTCTTTGTAGCAGGAAGAGGATTCTTTCGAAAGAGAGAGTTCATGGGTCAAGGAGATAGTGGGAGGCAAAATTGACCTTGAGGAACTTCAAGAGTCAAGTAACGAAGGAACCTCAAACCCTAGCCTCCAACCTGAGGAGGAAACTCATGTTGAGCCAACTGAAGAATCTCTAACTCTGAGTCATTCCACTAGAGTTAGGAATGCACCTAAGCATTATTATGGTTTCCATATTACTGCAGAAGGTGAGACACTTATCATTGATAACACACTGGTAAATCTGGATGAGCCTAGTAGCTACACGGAAGCCATGGTAGGCCCTGAGGCTGCTAAATGGAAAGAGGCTATGGATACAAAGATACCGTCCATGTATGACAATCAATTTTGGAACTTGGTTGACAATGTACCTGATCGTAAGATAGTTGGGTGCAAATGGATCTTCAAGAAGAAGACCGACATGGATTGTAATGTACACACTTATAAGGCATGACTGGTTGCAAAGGGTTATTCTCAAACTCCGGGAGTTGATTATGATGAGACCTTTTCACCATTGGCCAAGATTAAGTCTATTAGGGTTCTGTTACCCATTGCTTCATTTCATGACTATGAAATATGGCAAATGGATGTCAAAACCGCCTTCCTTAATGGAAAGTTGGCTGAAGATGTTTAGATGGTTCAACCAGAGGGTTTTCTAAGTACAGAGTACCCCAATAGAGTGTGTAAACTCGAGAAATCTATTTATGGATTGAAACAGGCACCTCGCAGATGGAATCTTTGCTTTGATGAGAAAGTCAAAGAATTTGGCTTTTCAAGGAGTGAAGATGAATCTTGTGTCTATATCAAGGCTAGTGGGAGCATAGTCAGCTTTTTGGTACTGTATGTTGATGACATACTACTCAGAGGAAATGACATCCTAACCCTACAGGAAGTAAAGTCCTGGCTTGGGAAGTGTTTCGCTATGAAGGACCTTGGTGAAGTTGCCTATATCCTAGGGATAAGGATTTTGAGAAACAGGAGTAAAAGACTAATTGGACTTAGTCAAAGCACCTATGTGTACAAAGTGTTGAAAAGATTCAACATGCATAACTCCAAGAAAGGTAAGTTACCCATTTAGAGTAACGCTAGATTGAGTAAGACACAAAGCCCTAGTACAGAGGCTGAGATAGCAGAAATGAGTCGACTACCTTATGCTTCAGCTGTAGGATCGATCATGTATGCTATAACGTGTACTCGACCTGATGTAGCCTTTGCTTTGAGCATGGTTAGCAGGTATCAGGGGACCCCTAGCAAGGTACACTGGACTGCGGTAAAGAATATCCCCAGGTAACTGCGAAGGACTAAGGACTGGGTCCTTACCCTTGGTGGGAGTGATGACTTGAGAGTTGTAGGGTACAATGATGCTAGCTTTCAGACTGACAATGATAATTTCCGCTCTCAGTCGGGCTGGGTCTTTACCCTAAACGGAGGGGCAATTACTTGGAAAAGTTCCAAGCAGGAGACAGTGGCTGATTCCACTTGTGAATCAGAGTATATAGCAGCAAGCTAGGCTGTAAAGGAGGCTATATGGTTAAAGAACTTCATTGGAGACCTTGATTTTGTACCAGCTATAAAGGAGCCAATGGAGATTTTCTGTGACAACAATAGTGCGGTTAACTTAGACAAGGAACCAAGAGATCATGGGAGATCCAGACACATTGACAGAAAATATCACCTCATTAGACATCGAATAGAAGAAGGAATCCTCGTGGCAAAGAGGGTATCATCAGATGAGAACCCAGCAGATCCCCTCACGAAGGGACTTACTCGGGATAAGCATCTCCAGCACGCTCGTAGCATAGAGCTAAAGGATGATATTAGCTTTAGTAGTTAGATAATCTCGAAATTTGTAAAACATAATTGGCATTTGATGATAAATAAAAGTTTTTATTTATGAGTAAAGTGTTGCTATCACTTGTCAATTGTTTACTATATTTCTTTTGCATGTTTTGACTTCCAGAATAATTATGTTTGGTATATCATATTATTCAAACCTCCACAGTCGGTCATATGTCGGAAGTAGGTATGAATCAAGACTGTCATGATTGGTTGCAGAGGTCTAAAGTGTTGGACATGGCTACAACAATCATGAGTGCTCATAAGTTCTGAGCATTGGACTCAACCCACGCTCACTGGAATTACTTCATGGAATTTATCTCGAGTGATCGTGAGACGGTAATATCATATAAGTCTTCAAACCTAGAGATATGAATTGTTGCCTATGAGTTGGTTATGAATTGATTGTACGAAAACGCATTGGTAATCGATGTTATAAAACATACCTTTGTGTGTAATTCAACAAGTAGTAGAGCAAACATATGAGTTGAAGTTTATCTGTTCCTTCTTGGATTAGAAGCGATATCTGGGCCCCTCGATGATTTTGGTTTAACCTTTGTACCGGGCCCGGTCAGAACTAAATTGATGTGTTCAATTAAGTTCTATGTCAAACAAATCGTAATTCGGGAAAAAAATGCTGGACAATAAGTAAGACCATGTTCCATGTATTTGTCCGGCTGATATCTAGAACAGTGGATTATATGATCACTTGTCTAAAATGGCGCATTCTAGTTCAACAGAGTTTAAAGAGCTACGATTGCTGATCGGTTCCTGAAGTCATACTTGCAACTATAGTTATTAGACTTATCCAAGTGGGAGACTGTTGGATATAGTGTCTATGTCCATAACTATATTTGGTATGTACTTGACCCGACCTGGCATGGTCCATTTGGGTTGCACTTCACCCGAACAATTTATGGATAATCTTTGGAGAATAGTATAAGTTATGGTTTATTAATATATTATAAGTTCTAATATATTAATATAAGATCATATTATTTAATTAGTATTGATATATAATTAATGTAGGATTAATTTAGAGATCAAAAGTATTACTAATTAAATATGGGCTCCTATATTTATATAGTGTGGGCTAATGCTTATTTGGAATGGGCTAGGCTTGCATGGAAAGTCCATGGAGCTTTAACCCATGGATCTCATGGAAATGAAGAGACATGGGTATTAGGGTTTACATGGATGTAACCCTAATCCACCACACTATATAAAGGAGGCTTTTGTTCTTGAAATCACACTAGTTGAGGTGAGTACAGCAAGAGGGCCGATTTCAAGATAGTTGTGAGTATTCTCTCAAAGTTCCAAGTTTGTGGTGATTTGTGATTTCCATTTGAGGCATCCACACTATTGGTGCTAGGCTCTAAAACTCCAAGCAATCAACTACAAGTACAAGGTAAGTATTTCTACTAGCTTTATTTGATTCAAGTTCCCCATGCCATGCTAGATAGGATATGAACCTTGGAAAAATAATTATTTG
The DNA here is from genome assembly GCF_051521515.1 of Lactuca serriola. Taxonomy (NCBI): domain Eukaryota; kingdom Viridiplantae; phylum Streptophyta; class Magnoliopsida; order Asterales; family Asteraceae; genus Lactuca; species Lactuca serriola. The sequence continues at coordinate 251,331,526 of NC_136410.1, read as the reverse complement.
CATGTATCTTAGACAAACATAGATCTAAGGTTTATTAGGGTTGCATGTACACTTAGGAAGTGTTAAAATGCTCAAAACCCTTCAGAAAATGCTTGTGGAAGAGATTGAAGGTCGTGAATCGCTTAAAGGTCCCTGGTGTTGTCACTGCGGAGAAGAATTTGGTGTGTTCGAAGGTCCTTCAAATTTAAACCAAATGTATCAAATTCAATAGAAAAGTTATTATCGGTAGTGAATTTACCAACAAAAATTATGTTTTTGATTATATTTGGAATGAAAAGAATATTATGAAGACAGAGAGGACGATGGGGAGTAAGAAGAATGCTATGTCCCGTGTTGGTGACTGGTACGAGCGAACTGTTACCTACAAGAATTGACGAAAAAGTCTTAAGTTGTACCTGTCGCAAGTATAAGTTGTAAAATATATGTAAGTGTTTGTAAAAGTTTGGACCTGTCGCAAGTATAAGTTTGGACCTGTCGCAAGTATAAGTTGTAAAATATATGTAAGTGTTTGTAAAAGTTTGAATCTCTCAGAAAAACCTATATTTTCTATTAAAGTAGCCTTCTACCAAGGCTTAACTATTTTGTATGCTTGTTTGATGTAACAGTGTGAAATTTCCCAAGTGTAACTATCTTTTAACAAAATATAGTTTGTACATTAAAGTTTAAGTGAGGTTATCACTAAAAATGTAATGGGTAAATCATTGTAGTACTGTAGTTTTGTATTATAGGAACTACTGCTGTACTAACTACCTTAAACCGGATTTATATTAAGGTATAATGTGATAATTGCACCATACTATCGACTGATAACAACGACATAAAGAACGGTCGTAATAACGGAATGACGTTTGGCACCCGCAGACCTGCAGGTTTGGCTGTAGCTAGCAGCAAGGTGTAGGATAGTCAATCCAGTATAGATCTATACGCAAACTCAACGCTCTCCCTTCAAGAGAATTCTGGCTGCAACTCGGGCCATGACATTTAAGGCATGCTCCAATACAGTGGATCACAATTGTCAATGTATTAATGTAAGGGTAATGTTTCTCGTTCTAGTATAGTTGTATATGTTCTCATAGTATAGTTGTATATATGTTCTCATAGTATAGTTGTATATGTTCTCATTGTATAGGTGTTTATGTTCTCATGAATGAACTGACTCATTGATCTAGCAGTTGTAATAGTATGATCCTGCGTTACCCCGATGGTAACTTTCTAATGGGGTGTCTAGTACGTATGAATATGGAAGTACTTTTATGTCTATATATGTATATTTGATATATAATTAATATTGAAACGACCTTAGGATGGTCACCCGAAATTCCACCAGACCACATCCAAATCGAGGAAAAGGAAATAGGGTAGGTGGCTTTCCTAAGCCCTTTAAACATTATTTATACATCTATACATATATGGGCATGCAATTTATAAGTAGTAAAACAAATTTTAAATTAAAAGCATTTGATGAGTAAAAGAGTTTGTAAAACATTTTGAAGTAAAACAGTTTGATGAACAGTTTGAACAGTGATAAAATCATTGGTTTCCTAGTTATTAATCACATGTGATTAATGCAATCACATGCGATTGAAGCAATAACTATAAGTATTTAACTTGTATCCCCCCATAAAGTATTTAAACATTTAAAATCATATCAAAGGTTGATTAAAGGGGTAAGAACTCACTTGATTGATTGAAGAAAGGGAGATGGAAAACCGGGCAGAGTTTCGTCTCGGGAAACGGATTTTTCTCGGGATTCTCGAGAATCTCGGGAGTAAAATCGACCCTCAGGACTTGAGCAAAAAGACCAGAGCTTCGGGTTTGAACGTGCACGGAAATTGAGGCAAGATCGTGAGAGAAAGGAGAGAAATGAGCAAAATTTCTGGAAAGCCTCGCATCCCTTTTATAGAGGTGCTGAACCGCCTCGGTAGGCTGGGCGTACGAGGGTACGCAGCGCGTACGAGACGTCATCGCTGACGCACTTCGGATGGGACGGCGGGTCGGACGGGCGGGTCGGACGGGCGGGTCGGAAGCTTCGCATAGGGCGACGTGGACGATCCGAGGCCCTTGATCTGAGTACGCGGGGTGTACGAAGGTATGCAGGGCGTACTCCGGTCCTATCCGATGACTCCCCTTCGGATAATAACGGGAGTTTATAATTAAATTTATATTTAATTTAAATAAACTTCAAAAATTCATATCTCCTTCATACGAACTCCGTTTTTGACGTTCTATATATCCACGCGAAGGTGAGACCAAGATCTACAACTTTCGTTTAGACTCCGTTGGCAAATTCCGAAATTATTTTTATTATTTATTTATTAAAATGACGTGATTAAGGAATTTCTTCAAAAATTCATAACTTCCTCATCCGAAGTCAGATTTGGACGTTCTTTTTATGTACGCTCATTGTTCGAGGTAATCTATAACTTTCATTTAGATACTTAAAGCTAAAAACTATTGTATTGAAATTTCGCGTTTTTCGTTTAATCGTTGTTGCCGGTTTTGCTGAGAATCTTCGGTTGGTCATAACTTCTTCGTTATAACTCGGATTTTAGGGTTCTTTATATGTACAAAAACCTTGGTACGATTCCTACTACTTTATTTAACCCAAATAAGATTATAGGAAAATTATATTTTGACCTAGATTTGATTGGTTTTACATTACATTGTCTCGAAATATCGGGTTGTCACATCATCCCCCGGTTAGAAGGAATTTCGTCCCGAAATTAGAATTTAAGCAAGTAAGAAATTACAAATAACTAAGCAAAAAGGTGAGGGTATTTCAGTTTCATCTGATCCTCACGTTCCCAAGTGAATTCCGGTCCTCGCTTGGCGTTCCAGCGAATCTTCACGATAGGGATACGGCTTTGCTTTGTCTGCTTGACCTCACGGTCCATGATCTCTACAGGTTCTTCCACAAAGTTGAGGCTCTCGTTGATCTCGATCTCGTCGAGTGGGATTACAAGAGTCTCATCGAATAGACACTTTTTCAAGTTAGATACGTGGAATGTAGAATGTACGTTACGAAGTGCGTCTGGTAGGTCGAGTTTGTAAGCTACGGGGCCGACTCTTGCAAGAATCTTGAAAGGCCCTATATACCTCGGATTAAGCTTCCCACGCTTTCCGAAGCGTATCAAACCCTTCCAGGGTGAGACTTTGAGAAGGACTCGATCTCCCACCTGAAATTCCAAAGGTTTTCTTTGTTTATCAGTGTAGCTCTTCTGTCGGTCTCTAGAGGCTTTCAATCGTTCACGGATCTGAACGATTTTCTCTGTTGTTTCCCGAATGATCTCCGGACCGGTGAGAGTACTGTTGGAAGCTTGCCCCTGGCTAATTGGGTATCACCCACCTCAGCCCAACACGGAGGGGATCTGCACCTTCGGCCGTAGAGAGCTTCAAATGGAGCAGCCTTGATGCTCGTGTGATAACTGTTGTTATAGGAAAACTCGACAAGGGGTAAATGAGTATCCCATGCCTTCCCAAAGTCAATCACGCAGGCTCGCAACATATCTTCCAGTGTTTGGATGGTCCTCTCACTCTGTCCGTCGGTCTGAGGATGGTAGGCTGTGCTCATGTCCAGCCTTGTTCCTAGGGAATGTTGTAATGATTGCCAAAATCTTGAGGTGAACCTACTATCTCTATCGGAGATAATGGACATAGGTACACCATGTAGCCGTACGATTTCCCTAATGTATGTTCTCGTAAGTTTCTCCATCTTGTCGGTTTCTTTGATAGGCAGGAAGTGTGCAGACTTGGTCAATCTATCAACGATGACCCATATGGTGTCAAGTTCACCCGTTGTCTTGGGCAACTTGGTTATGAAATCCATAGTGATCCGCTCCCACTTCCATTCCGGGATCTCTGGTTGTTGCAATAAACCAGAGGGCTTCTGGTACTCGACCTTAACCTTTGCGCAAGTAAGGCATTTACTTACGAAGGTAGCAATCTCTGCTTTCATATTAGGCCACCAGTATAGCTGTTTAAGATCCAGATACATCTTATCTGAACCTGGGTGGATGGAATACCGAGTGTTGTGCGCCTCGGTCATGACCAAGTCTCGGAAACCACCGTGTTTCGGTGTCCAGATCCGGTTCATGAAATATAAGGCTCCGTCACCCTTGGATTCTAAATTCTTGTCCATTCCTTTAAAGGATTCATTCGTCACATTTTCAGATTTCATGGCTTCAAGTTGAGCCTCCTGAATTTGCCTAGACAAGTGTGAATGGATGGTTATTGACAATGACTTGACTTTGCGACCAGAATATTCCTTCCGACTTAGGGCATCTGCTACTATGTTGGCTTTACCCGGATGATAACGAATATCGCATTCGTAATCACTGAGTAGCTCGACCCACCGTCGTTGTCTCATGTTGAGCTCCTTTTGATCGAAAATGTTTTGTAAACTCTTGTGGTCGGTAAAGATAGTGCTCTTCGTTCCATACAAGTAATGTCTCCAGATCTTCAGAGCAAACACTACTGCTCCTAGTTCAAGATCGTGGGTCGTGTAGTTAACCTCATGTGTCTTCAATTGTCTCGAGGCGTAGTCAATGACCCTACCTCGCTGCATCAGGACACATCCGAGCCCTTGATTCGATGCATCGCAATAGACTACGAAGTCTTCTATTCCTTCGGGAAGGGATAGTATTGGTGCGGTACACAAGGCTCGTTTGAGCGTTTGGAACGCTCTTTCTTGTTTCTCTTCCCAGTCAAAGGCCACGCCTTTCTGGGTTAGGGTTGTAAGAGGTTTCGCTATTCGAGAGAAGTTCTGAATGAATCTGCGGTAGTAGCCAGCGAGACCTAGAAATTGAAGAATTTCTGTAGGCGTCTTAGGTGCTGACCAGTTCTGAATGGCTTTAATTTTGGATGGGTCAACGTGGATTCCCTCCTCGCTTACCACGTGTCCTAAGAATTCGACTCTCCGGATCCAAAATTCACATTTCGAGAACTTCGCATAAAGCTTCTCTTTTCGTAATGTCTCTAGAACTTGTCGCAGGTGATCGCCATGCTCTTTCTTACTTCGGGAGTAGATCAGGATGTCGTCAATGAAAATGATGACGAAATGATCCAAGTAAGGTCGGCATAATCTATTCATCAGATCCATGAAGACTGCGGGCGCATTGGTCAATCCGAATGGCATCACCATGAACTCGTAATGTCCGTAACGAGTTCGGAAGGCTGTCTTCGGCACATCCTCCTCTAGCATTCGTAACTGGTGATATCCGGATCTCAGATCAATCTTAGAAAAATAGTTTGCCCCTTGCAGTTGGTCGAATAGATCATCTATGTGAGGCAGAGGGTAACGATTCTTGACTGTCAGTTTGTTGAGTTCTCTGTAGTCAATACACATACGAAATGATCCGTCTTTCTTCTTAACGAACAAGACCGGTGCTCCCCAAGGTGAGAAACTCGGTCTTATAAAGCCCTTGCTGAGCAGTTCGTTAAGTTGACCAGAGAGTTCCTGCATCTCAGCTGGTGCTAAGCGGTAGGGCGACTTGGCTACTGGGGTAGCTCCTGGGACTAAGTCGATTCTGAACTCGACCTGTCGTTGCGGAGGTAACCCGGGTAGTTCTTCTGGGAAAATGTCGGGGAAGTCGCTCACTACAGGGATGTTCTTTAGTTCTTTCGTTTCGAGGCTCGTGTCGACGACGTGAGCAAGGAAAGCATGGTATTCCTTACGCAAATATTTCTGTGCTTGAATACTTGATATGATGCGAAGACTTGCACCGGGTTTGTCGCCGTAGACTATAAGAGTTTCGTTAGACGGAAGATTTAGACGGACTGCTTTCTCGAAGCACATAATGTCGGCACGATGAAGGCTTAACCAATCCATGCCAATGATAACGTCGAAACTTTTTATTGAGACCGGCATGAGGTCGATTGGAAATGAATGGTTATCTAGAGTTAGGGTACAACCTAAATATATGCTACTCGTACTTTCATTTTTTCCATTAGCCATTTCTACTGTGAATAGTTCTTTGAGTGCGTGCGGTGGTTGATTAAGCATGCGAGCAAATTTATGGTTTACGAAGCTTCGCTCCGCTCCACTATCGAACAGAATGCATGCATAGGAGTTATCGAGGAGGAACGTACCACTCACCACTGTCGGGTCAGCAACTGCTTCCCCGTGGCCTATATCTAGTACCCTCCCTGCTCCTCCATCATTCCTCGCTTTGGGGCAGTCCCTCTTAAAGTGGCTTGCTTCGCCACATCCATAGCAGGTTGGGCTCGCGCCAGAGCCAGGGACTTGGTTGATAGGTTGTGCCGGGAACTTATAGAAATGGACAGTGTGTCCTTTCCTGTTGCAGTTAGAGCACTGCATTTCACGGCAGGGGCCGTTGTGGTGGTAGTTGCATTTGTTGCACTTGGGCGAACTTCCAGCATACCGACTCATCGGAGCAGTAGTAGCAGCAGTAGGGGTTATTGCGGCATGAATTGCCACCATTTGCTGCTTTTTAGCAGCCTGCTGCTTTTTCTTTTCATCCCAGAATTTCCGCTTAGTATCAGCGGGTTTGGGGGGTTCCGGGATGGCTAGGGTGGTTGTGGTTGCAGGGGTTTTGACTCCATGGTCAATGAGTCATTGTGCCAATCGTTTGGCACTGTCGAAGGTAGCGGGGTTTGATGCTAGAACATTCCCCTGATACGGAGGCACTAGCCCCCATATGTACCTCTCAATCTTCTTCCCCTCGGTGGGAACCATATTGGGGCAGAGGACCACCAGCTCGCTGAATCGGGCAGTATAAGCGACCACGTTGGTGCCCTTCATCGTCAGGTTCCAAAGTTCCTGCTCCAATTTCTGGATCTCGCCCCTCGGGCAGTATTCCTCAGTCAGGAGGTCTTTCATTGTTTCCCAGCCTATGTCGTTGGCTACAACGAGAGTTAGTGCCTTAACATGGCCGTTCCACCATGTCAGGGCCTTTCCTTCAAAGGTGCATGCGGCGTACTTGACTTTACTCGCCGCAGGGCATGAACATATTTCGAAGACTGATTCAGTCTTCTCGAGCCATTGCGAGAGGGCAATGACTCCGCCGGTGCCGTAAAAAGGCTTCGGTTTGCAATTTGTGAAATCCTTGTATGAGCACTCTCTCGAGCGCATAGGGGTTTCAACCGGGGTTGATTCCACAGGGGTTCCACCTCTGCTGGCATCAGAAGAGTGATACTGAGCCATGGCAGTTGCCACTGCTGCAGCTACGGCAGCATTCAGGGCTACAGTATCGATGACTGGAGGCGGAGGAGGTGGTGGTGCAGGATTATTCCTGGGAGATTTGCGAGGAGGCATCTTTCAGCTACAAGTTTATAAAGATAAGAAAAAAAATGGTAAGAATCAATTTGTAAGCAACGTGAGAGTGACACATGGACTAACTAACGATAGCCCAACAGTTGAAAGAGTGTTTGATATCACAATAAGAAATATTAGTAGGAAAGCACAAGTGTATAGATTTTCCCACAGATAGATAGATCTCAATAATACTGGTATTACTGATGTAATAAGTTCAGGGAAAAATCGACCTAACAGTAGGTCTTACATCATACCATATAGAAAAGTTTGACAGTTCTTAGATTCCTAATTTGAGTACTGAAAGTTAGGAATATTTTACAGACAAGTGCTACTTAGAGCACAGATGTTAAAGGCTATTCTTTAATCAAAAGACAGAGATGCACTAGACATCGTCTAACGGCGATGGGAAATCCCCGGGCGAGCCCTGACGTCGGACACTTGACGAAACACCTCTTGAAGGTGTCGATCCCGAGTCCTCTTACGAGCTCGAAGTTTCAAGATTTCAGCTCGTGAGGCAGCCAGCTGCTGCTGCTGCAGGGTTTCATTGGTTCACCGGGTCCGTTCCATGTCTTCTTCAAGACGGCGGATGCGGACTGTGTTGACACCTGAGTCAGCATCAATCTCTATGACTCGGTCGATGGCTGCTCGACCTTGCTCGACATTACGAGCTATTCTGCGGATAAAGACGGGCAGAGCTCGATCAGTAGAGCCACCATCGCTGACGTTGTAAAAGCTTCGGTCCCCTAAGTATGGTAAGGGTTGACCCTGTTCATCACTCTAGCGATTCAAGTTGATTGCCCACAAGGGAGTAGGACCTGGAAAAGCTGGTCGAGGGTTGCTGTTCGGGGCTTGACCTACGAGCGGTAGGTTGTTGACTTCAGGCTCGGAGTCGGATCCATCAGAAAAGCCTTCTGCGAGGTGATCATCCAAAGGGATTGGATGCTCAACCTCGGGCTCTTCATCGATCCACCCGGTATTGCCTTTATTTGGAAAGTACGGGTTGCCGTGATGGAACCTAACCATTAGATCTACGCGAGAAGGGAGGTATGAGAATGTAGTATACGTGTAACTAATAGTACAAAATACACCTATAATATTTTTAGTTTAAGTTCTACTGATCTTCTTGTAGTATTGTTGGTAAGTTTTTAGACTTTTTAACATATCACAACCATTCTAGGGCATATGCTAATCACTCCTAGGACCAGCATAGTTGATCAGGCTATGCTATTCCCAGGACTGACCATACATCCCCGAGCTCACTTGTGATATATAACAATCGTAATACTTTTGTTCTTGTCATTGTGACACTGATTTTAGTATGAATGTAGACTAATATACTTAATTACATATTTTATTATTTAAATTATAGACTCTGGGTCAGAGTGCTTTAATCCCTTTTTTGGTTTATAGTTTAGTATATCTTTTATGGGTTGATATACTTGATTCACTATAAACAATGCTCTGATACCAATCTGTCACACCCCAAAACCAAGAATGGCGGAAACGTTCTGGGGCGGAGGACGTCATGTAAAGTATCACAACACAGTAATTGAAAATAGCAAACAACATCATCCATTGCATTAAATATATAATTTTAATACAAGCGTGTTCTGTACAGTTTTTAGACACCAAAAATATAAGGTAAATCAAAATAATAATATGATGAGTCTTGAATGCGCTCCATCATCTCAAAAGCTGGCATCGGTACCTGTCTACTGATGACCTGAGAATACAAGTTATTTTGAAAGAGTTTATCAGCATTAAGCTGGTGAGTTCATAAGTGTTTTAGTGTCGGTGTTTGTTATTGAAAACGTTTGGACCTGTCGCAAGTATAAGTTGTAAAATATATGTAAGTGTTTGTAAAAGTTTGAATCTCTCAGAAAAACCTATATTTTCTATTAAAGTAGCCTTCTACCAAGGCTTAACTGTTTTGTATGCTTGTTTGATGTAACAGTGTGAAATTTCCCAAGTGTAACTATCTTTTAACAAAATATAGTTTGTACATTAAAGTTTAAGTGAGGTTATCACTAAAAATGTAATGGGTAAACCATTGTAGTACTGTAGTTTTGTATTATAGGAACTACTGTTGTACTAACTACCTTAAACCGGATTTATATTAAGGTATAATGTGATAATTGCACCATACTATCAACTGATAACAACGACATAAAGAACGGTCGTAATAACGGAATGACGTTTGGCACCCGCAGACCTGCAGGTCCGGCTGTAGCTAGCAGCAAGGTGTAGGATAGTCAATCCAGTATAGATCTATACGCAAACTCAACGCTCTCCCTTCAAGAGAATTCTGGCTGCAACTCGGGCCATGACATTTAAGGCATGCTCCAATACAGTGGATCACAATTGTCAATGTATTAATGTAAGGGTAATGTTTCTCGTTCTAGTATAGTTGTATATGTTCTCATAGTATAGTTGTATATATGTTCTCATAGTATAGTTTTATATGTTCTCATTGTATAGGTGTATATGTTCTCATGAATGAACTGACTCATTGATCTAGCAGTTGTAATAGTATGATCCTGCGTTACCCCGATGGTAACTTTCTAATGGGGTGTCTAGTACGTATGAATATGGAAGTACTTTTATGTCTATATATGTATATTTGATATATAATTAATATTGAAACGACCTTAGGATGGTCACCCGAAATTCCACCAGAACACATCCAAATCGAGGAGAAGGAAATAGGGCAGGTGGCTTTCCTAAGCCCTTTAAACATTATTTATACATCTATACATATATGGGCATGCAATTTATAAGTAGTAAAACAAATTTTAAATTAAAAGCATTTGATGAGTAAAAGAGTTTGTAAAACATTTTGAAGTAAAACAGTTTGATGAACAGTTTGAACAGTGATAAAATCATTGGTTTCCTAGTTATTAATCACATGTGATTAATGCAATCACATGCGATTGAAGCAATAACTATAAGTATTTAACTTCTATCCCCCCCATAAAGTATTTAAACATTTAAAATCATATCAAAGGTTGATTAAAGGGGTAAGAACTCACTTGATTGATTGAAGAAAGGGAGATGGAAAACCGGGCAGAGTTTCGTCTCGGGAAACGGATTTTTCTCGGGATTCTCGGGAATCTCGGGAGTAAAATCGACCCTCAGGACTTGAGCAAAAAGACCAGAGCTTCGGGTTTGAACGTGCACGGAAATTGAGGCAAGATCGTGAGAGAAAGGAGAGAAATGAGCAAAATTTCTGGAAAGCCTCGCATCCCTTTTATAGAGGTGCTGAACCGCCTCGGTACGCTGGGCGTACGAGGGTACGCAACGCGTACGAGACGTCATCGCTTACGCACTTCGGATGGGACGGCGGGTCGGACGGGCAGCGGGTCGGACGGGCGGGTCGGAAGCTTCGCATAGGGCGACGTGGACGATCCGAGGCCCTTGATCTGAGTACGCAGGGCATACGAAGGTACGCAGGGCGTACTCCGGTCCTATCCGATGACTCCCCTTCGGATAATACCGGGAGTTTATAATTAAACTTATATTTAATTTAAATAAACTTCAAAATTTCATATCTCCTTCATACGAACTCCGGTTTTGACGTTCTTTATATCCACGCGAAGGTGAGACCAAGATCTACAACTTTCGTTTAGACTCCGTTGGCAAATTCCGAAATTATTTTTATTATTTATTTATTAAAATGACGTGATTAAGGAATTTCTTCAAAAATTCATAACTTCCTCATCCGAAGTCAGATTTGGACGTTCTTTTTATGTACGCTCATTGTTTGAGGTTATCTATAACTTTCATTTAGATACTTAAAGCTAAAAACTATTGTATTGAAATTTCGCGTTTTTCGTTTAATCGCTGTTGCCGGTTTTGCCGAGAATCTTCGGTTGGTCATAACTTCTTCGTTATAACTCGGATTTTAGGGTTCCTTATATGTACGAAAACCTTGATACGATTCCTACTACTTTATTTAACCCAAATAAGATTTTAGGAAAATTGTATTTTGACCTAGATTTGAATGGTTTTACATTACATTGTCTTGAAATATCGGGTTGTCACAACATCTTCTACAGACCTAGTGATAATGTGGTCTTTGTAGCAGGAAGAGGATTCTTTCGAAAGAGAGAGTTCATGGGTCAAGGAGATAGTGGGAGGCAAAATTGACCTTGAGGAACTTCAAGAGTTAAGTAACGAAGGAACCTCAAACCCTAGCCTCCAACCTGAGGAGGAAACTCATGTTGAGCCAACTGAAGAATCTCTACCTCTGAGGCATTCCACTAGAGTTAGGAATGCACCTGAGCATTATTATGGTTTCCATATTACTGCAGAAGGTGAGACACTTATCATTGATAACACACTGGTAAATCTGGATGAGCCTAATAGCTACACGGAAGCCATGGTAGGCCCTGAGGCTGCTAAATGGAAAGAGGCTATGGATACAGAGATACCGTCCATGTATGACAATCAATTTTGGAACTTGGTTGACAATGTACCTGATCGTAAGATAGTTGGGTGCAAATGGATCTTCAAGAAGAAGACCGACATGGATTGTAATGTACACACTTATAAGGCATGACTGGTTGCAAAGGGTTATTCTCAAACTCCGGGAGTTGATTATGATGAGACCTTTTCACCATTGGCCAAGATTAAGTCTATTAGGGTTCTGTTACCCATTGCTTCATTTCATGACTATGAAATATGGCAAATGGATGTCAAAACCGCCTTCCTTAATGGAAAGTTGGCTGAAGATGTTTAGATGGTTCAACCAGAGGGTTTTCTAAGTACAGAGTACCCCAATAGAGTGTGTAAACTCGAGAAATCTATTTATGGATTGAAACAGGCACCTCACAGATGGAATCTTTGCTTTGATGAGAAAGTCAAAGAATTTGGCTTTTCAAGGAGTGAAGATGAATCTTGTGTCTATATCAAGGCTAGTGGGAGCATAGTCAGCTTTTTGGTACTATATGTTGATGACATACTACTCAGAGGAAATGACATCCTAACCCTACAGGAAGTAAAGTCCTGGCTTGGGTAGTGTTTCGCTATAAAGGACCGTGGTGAAGTTGCCTATATCCTAGGGATAAGGATTTTGAGAAACAGGAGTAAAAGACTAATTGGACTTAGTCAAAGCACCTATGTGTACAAAGTGTTGAAAAGATTCAACATGCATAACTCCAAGAAAGGTAAGTTACCCATTTAGAGTAACGCTAGATTGAGTAAGACACAAAGCCCTAGTACAGAGGCTGAGATAGCAGAAATGAGTCGACTACCTTATGCTTCAGCTGTAGGATCGATCATGTATGCTATAACGTGTACTCGACCTGATGTAGCCTTTGCTTTGAGCATGGTTAGCAGGTATCAGGGGACCCCTAGCAAGGCACACTGGACTGCGGTAAAGAATATCCTCAGGTACCTGCGAAGGACTAAGGACTGGGTCCTTACCCTTGGTGGGAGTGATGACTTGAGAGTTGTAGGGTACAATGATGCTAGCTTTCAGACTGACAATGATAATTTCCGCTCTCAGTCGGGCTGGGTCTTTACCCTAAACGGAGGGGCAATTACTTGGAAAAGTTCCAAGCAGGAGACAGTGGCTGATTCCACTTGTGAATCAGAGTATATAGCAGCAAGCTAGGCTGTAAAGGAGGCTATATGGTTAAAGAACTTCATTGGAGACCTTGGATTTGTACCAGCTATAAAGGAGCCAATGGATATTTTCTGTGACAACAATAGTGTGGTTAACTTAGACAAGGAACGAAGAGATCATGGGAGATCCAGACACATTGACAGAAAATATCACCTCATTAGACATCGAATAGAAGAAGGAATCCTCGTGGAAAAGAGGGTATCATCAGATGAGAACCCAACAGATCCCCTCACGAAGGGACTTACTCAGGCTAAGCATCTCCAGCACGCTCGTAGCATAGAGCTGAAGGATGATATTAGCTTTAGTAGTTAGATAATCTCGAAATTTGTAAAACATAATTGGCATTTGATGATAAATAAAAGTTGTTATTTATGAGTAAAGTGTTGCTATCACTTGTCAATTGTTTACTATATTTCTTTTGCATGTTTTGACTTCCAGAATAATTATGTTTGGTATATCATATTATTCAAACCTCCACAGTCGGTCATATGTCGGAAGTAGGTATGAATCAAGACTGTCATGATTGGTTGCAGAGGTCTAAAGTGTTGGACATGGCTACAACAATCATGAGTGCTCATAAGTTCTGAGCATTGGACTCAACCCACGCTCACTGGAATCACTTCATGGAATTTATCTCGAGTGATCGTGAGACGGTAATATCATATAAGTCTTCAAACCTAGAGATATGAATTGTTGCCTATGAGTTGGTTATGAATTGATTGTACGAAAACGCATTGGTAATCGATGTTATAAAACGTACCTTTGTGTGTAATTCAACAAGTAGTAGAGCAAACATATGAGTTGAAGTTTATCTGTTCCTTCTTGGATTAGAAGCGATATCTGGGCCCCTCGATGATTTTGGTTTAACCTTTGTACCTGGCCCGGTCAGAACTAAATTGATGTGTTCAGTTAAGTTCTATGTCAAACAAATCGTAATTCGGGAAAAAAATGCTGGACAATAAGTAAGACCATGTTCCATGTATTTGTCCGGCTGATATCTAGAACAGTGGATTATATGATCACTTATCTAAAATGGCGCATTCTAGTTCAACAGAGTTTAAAGAGCTACGATTGCTGATCGGTTCCTGAAGTCATACTTGCAACTATAGTTATTAGACTTATCCAAGTGGGAGACTGTTGGATATAGTGTCTATGTCCATAACTATATTTGGTATGTACTTGACCCGACCTGGCATGGTCCATTTGGGTTGCACTTCACCCGAACAATTTATGGATAATCTTTGGAGAATAGTATAAGTTATGGTTTATTAATATATTATAAGTTCTAATATATTAATATAAGATCATATTATTTAATTAGTATTGATATATAATTAATGTAGGATTAATTTAGAGATCAAAAGTATTACTAATTAAATATGGGCTCCTATATTTATATAGTGTGGGCTAATGCTTATTTGGAATGGGCTAGGCTTGCATGGAAAGTCCATGGAGCTTTAACCCATGGATCTCATGGAAATGAAGAGACATGGGTATTAGGGTTTACATGGATGTAACCCTAATCCACCACACTATATAAAGGAGGCTTTGGTTCTTGAAATCACACTAGTTGAGGTGAGTAAAGCAAGAGGGCCGATTTCAAGATAGTTGTGAGTATTCTCTCAAAGTTCCAAGTTTGTGGTGATTTGTGATTTCCATTTGAGGCATCCACACTATTGGTGCTAGGCTCTAAAACTCCAAGCAATCAACTACAAGTACAAGGTAAGTATTTCTACTAGCTTTATTTGATTCAAGTTCCCCATGCCATGCTAGATAGGATATGAACCTTGGAAAAATAATTATTTGCATGTATCTTAGACAAACATAGATCTAAGGTTTATTAGGGTTGCATGTACACTTAGGAAGTGTTAAAATGCTCAAAACCCTTCAGAAAACGCTTGTGGAAGAGATTGAAGGTCGTGAATCGCTTAAAGGTCCCTGGTGTTGTCACTGCGGAGAAGAATTTGGTGTGTTCGAAGGTCCTTCAAATTTAAACCAAATGTATCAAATTCAATAGAAAAGTTATTATCGGTAGTGAATTTACCAACAAAAATTATGTTTTTGATTATATTTGGAATGAAAAGAATATTATGAAGACAGAGAGGACGATGGGGAGTAAGAAGAATGCTATGTCCCGTGTTGGTGACTGGTACGAGCGAACTGTTACCTACAAGAATTGACAAAAAAGTCTTTTTATTGAAAACATTTTGAAGGTTACCTGTCCCTGTGGAGAGGTGATTTGTTGCACCAGATTCCATGAACCAGGCAGAGTTAATCGGGTCCTAAAGAATCATGGTCTGAAAGGCCTTGGGAATCAAAGTTGCTTGATCAGAAGCATTTGTGAGTGCTATGGTATGAAAAGTAGCAGGCTATTGGGCTTGTTGTTGCCATTGATTTTAAGAGCCTGCACCAGAATAGGCCCAAGGTACTGAATCCATCTGATGTTGGGCCCAAGGAGCTTGTTGTTTGAAGTTGTGCGAGGTAGATGAAGATTGGATCCATTGTGCTGGAGGAGTCAACGTAGATGGAACAATCCACATTTTCCTTGGGGAAAATTTCATCATATACGAATAAAGACTTTCACTGCATGTACCTTGAAATTATCATCGATCATCACCCCACCATGTCGACGATCACCCTACTGTCTGCGATCATCATGTTGCCGTTAATCCTGAATCCAGCGGTAACCTTACAGAGTTGTCTTGATTTTGGCATTCACCATGGGATTGTTGGAAGGACGAGAAGAGTTCCCTAAGCCGGTAAAAAGAATCTTTAGGGCTAAAGCATTATCCCGATGAACTCCATGTTGTGGTTAAATCCGGGAGAGACAAAGCTCTTCATGACAAGCATCGAGTGTGCTTTCAAAAACAACTGAAGATGGTTTTGATGGCAGATGATTCCAACCAACTGATCAAAATTTTCACCGAGACCATTGACCATGTAAGTTAAAAGATTTTCTCTAGTACTGGTTGATCCATATTGTCGAGGAGATCGGCAATGACCATGATTCATTAACAGTAAGCATTGACTGTTATGTCACCGATTGTTGATATGGGCTTATTTAGTCATAGAAATCATTCATTATCTTATTAATTATTGTTGATATTGTATCATTTAATGGACAAAAGGTACTTAATTAGCTTAATATTTGAATTTCAGCAATAAAAGACATGCTCGAGTGAAAAGGAAGAGGATTTGAGTGATTGGAAGCTTGGAGATTGAAGACTGAAGAAAGAAGGATGTTGCTGGACAGTTTGACCCATCGTCAGTGTTTTGGACATATCTCATGAACCATAACTCCGATTGATGAGATTCAAAATGTTCTGAAAACTAGACACAATTTCGGACGACTTTCGTGTTTTGAGAAAATGTTGATTCCAAGTAAACTCGACGAGTTTTTACCAAAAACTCGACGAGTTGGTTGGAATATTCTCGATTTAAGGATGCCTTGCCGTACACGTTGTATACGCGGATTATCAAAAAAACTTGACGATTTTTTGGTGAAAACTCGTCGAGTTGACGCTGTTTTCAGAATTTATATATAGAAACTCTTCTCATTCGAACCCTAACTTTTTGTGGAGGCTAGCTGCGACTTTTGAAGACCAGAAGGGTTCTTGGAGCTGCTATTTTCGAGATTGCAACATAAGATACAATTTAGAAGAGAATCAAAGGCAAATAATCATTCTTCTTTTCTTAATCTTTGTTTTGAACCATGTTTGAATCATTAGATTTTGATTTTAGATTATTACTTGTTGTAGATATGAGCTAAAAGCTTTTTACTTCTGTTTGGATGAGATAATCTTATGAACATGGTTTGATTGAGTGGTTGGATTAATGTTAATTTAGTTATTCATCTTGTTAAGCTTGTTAAAGATCCTCATGTATTGATGATAAATGTTTTCTATTATTAAGTAAGTTATTGAGTTGCATGAACATCTTCTTGATTACTTGATTCATATAGTTTTGTGAATACAAGATTGTATGCCTAGGAATAGTGAACATGAAACTAGGGTTAACTAGAAAATATGTAAATCAATGTGTGAGCATGTGTGATGAACAACCACATATGAGTTGATTGAATTGAACAAATTTGATTAGCTATTATTACAAGTCTTACTTGATATGAACTGAACACTAAGAAACTTGTTAGTTTAATCAACTGGCCATTGTTTGAATTAACTTGTCTACTAAAGGATTGGTAATAGTGAACATGAACCCAATCACATTAGGAATCGGTAACCATTGACATATTAATCCATTGCACTTGCCACGAAATCAACCATAGGAATAAGTGAATCGAATCTGAACAGAAGTCTCTTTTATCATTGAATCTAGTTGTCCTTTCTTGTTCTTCTTAGTTGTTAATTGTCTTTGTTTGAAAGTCAATTGATTGATTAAGTTTCTTGTCTTGCAAAACTAGAGAAACCCCCTCTTTTATTAATTGTTTTTAATTAGGTAATACCAGTACTTAATTTGATTGTTACCGTTCCCTGTGTTCGATACCCTACTTGCTTAAACTATACTATTAATCGGTAGGTTCACTGCCTTTCGTGTGTTTAATTTGTGTTTGAAGTAATATGATTAAAACTAGTTTGTTTTACACACATCAAGTTTTTGGCGCTGTTGCCGGGGAACGGTTCTAAATAGTTAATTTTATTTGCTAATTGTTATCATATATTTTTATTTTTTATTTTTATTTTTTTAATTTTTTTATATATAGTTTAATTTTTATTTTTAATTTTATTATGTATTTTCCAAATCTCGATGCTTTTGATGCTTTTCTTGAGGAAGTAGTGCAGGAAATTGAGCAAGAGGATGAGGAGTATGACTCAGATGATGATTGTAAGAAATTTGGAAGATGGTTAGATAACATCTTGCCCAACGAACAAGAGTAATTTGAGTTACAAGAGCTAGAGTTAAAAGATGAAGAATTTAATCCAGAAAGAGATTTGAAGGAGCTGGAAAGATTGCTAGCAGAAGGGTCAGATGAAGAACACGAACAAGCTGAGTTGCAGGAACCAAGCCGTGGTTTGACCATTATCACGACATGGCCCCCTATTTTCCCAGATTGTGTTTCAAAGCATGGGGTGACGACTCCAACTTTGGAGAAAGTTCTGAAACACGATCCATTTCTGATTAGTATCCAACCGGTCCCAACCCTTATCAAGATTCTTGGGTTTTATATATTCAAGCTCGTTTGGCCAATTATAGAAGCAAAGAGCCAAATTTAACAAATTGGTCCACCAAAGAAGATATTCAATGAAAGGGATGGATTGGCATTGAGTTTATTGGAATTTTATTAAGTTGAGAGTCCAGCTAAACACTCGCACAAAAAGAATCGCTTGCGGGAGGCAACCCGTCATTAGAGTTTGCTTTTCTTTTTCTTTCTAAACTTCTAGTATTTAGGGGTAATTTAGGATTTTTTTAGATGTTTTTCTTATTATTATTACTTGGTATTTGTTTTTGATCTTGCAGAAGTTAGGGTGAGAGTTGATGAATTAATTAAAAGCGCGAGAGAAATAAAGTGAGGGGTCGAGTCTAGACGAGAAGATTTGAAGATTTGAGTGATGGTATGAGTCTGATGCTTAAAATGGTTAAAAGGAGTCTCGTCACTGAAGAGTATAAGGAGATCATTTTCCGAACATTTCCAAGATCTTTTTCCTCTATATTTTGGAGCATAACCACATGAGAATTGACACCCAAGACATGGATGAGCTGTTCCCATGTCTAAAGTCAGCTGAAGATGGAGCTAAATTGAAGAATATCAATCTCGCAACTTCTATCCCAGGGGAGTCTGTTCCAATTCTCTCTTTACTTTTGTGTTCTTTAATTGTTTTAACATGCAACGGGGATATTGCATAACTTAAGTGTGGGGTAGGGGTTGATTGCATTAGTCAAATTAGAATCCTTGCTTGGTTTGAAAAAAAAAATTGCATAAAAAGTACTAGGGTTAATTTACAAAATTATGGTAAAAGCAATTAGGATTCCATGCTAGTATCGTGTTTGATGATTTTATGAGGACCCAAATGTTTAGTTGAGCCAATATACGTTATAGTGCATTTGTGGCCCCCTTTATTCTAGTGAAATCATGGGACAAAACACAACCTCGCTTAGTTTGTGGATCGCAATATGTTTAGCATCGTGTACTTGAAATGTATCAAGGAAAGCTCAAGTAGTCATTGCACACGAGACTAATGCCTTTAACCAATAAAGGATGAAGTTAAATTCCCTTGCTTAAGCATATGTTTTTCTAGGTTTTTAGTTTTCAGTGGAAAAAGTGCGTTGAAAAAAGAAAAAAAAAGACGAATAAAAAAAAGAGAAGAAAACAAAAGAAAAAAAAGTTGCAAAAAAAAAGAGTGATGAAATGTTTGAATAAAGAATCTACAAAGCTATGAAGACAAAGAAGAGTATCATGAAGAAAAGCTACATAGTATAAAAGATTCAATCAAAAGTTGTATTTGTCTTTTATTTGTAATTTTCTTTTCTAGGTTATTTTATCGTATGTATGCTTGGGGATTTAACCAAAAATGACTTGAGGTTAAGAAAGTTTTCTGAGGATGGATTCGGAGGGATGCATAAAATGAGCATTGTTCAAAAGAAGTGGGTGAGTGTTTATGAGGATTGTAAGTATTTAGAATTGAGGGGGGTCCTTAGGAAAAATTTTAGACACAAATGCATGCGTTGCGGTCTTGGCATAATGGTTGGGTTCAATTGGGATTGTCTTATGTGATATTAGCGTGTTAAAATTCGGTTTTGCTTGGGGGCAAGCAAAAGTCAAGTGTGGGGTATTTTGATATGGGCTTATTTAGTCACAGAAATCATTCATTATCTTATTAATTATTGTTGATATTATATCATTTAATGGACAAAAGGTACTTAATTAGCTTAATATTTCAATTTTAGCAATAAAAGACATGCTTGGCTGAAAAGGAAGAGGAATTGAGTGATTGTAAGCTTGGAGATTGAAGACTGAAGAAAGAAGGATGTTGCTAGATAGTTTGACCCATCGTCAGTGTTTTGGCCATATCTCATGAACCGTAACTCTGATTGACGAGATTCAAATTTTTTTGAAAACTAGACACAATTTCGGACGACTTTTGTGTTTTGAGAAAATGTTGATTCCAAGTAAACTCGACGAGTTTTTACCAAAAACTCGACGAGTTGGTTGGAATATTCTCGATTTAAGGATGCCTTGCCGTACACGTTGTATACGCGATTTATCGAAAAAACTCGACGATTTTTTGGTGAAAACTCGTCGAGTTGACGCTGTTTTCAGAATTTATATATAGAAACTCCTCTCATTCGAGCCCTAACTTTTTGTGCAGGCTAGCTGCGACTTTTGAAGACCAGAAGGGTTCTTGGAGCTGCTATTTTCGAGATTGCAACATAAGAGACAATTTAGAAGAGAATCAAAGGCAAATAATCATTCTTCTTTTCTTAATCTTTGTTTTCAACCATGTTTGAATCATTAGATTTTGATTTTAGATTATTACTTGCTGTAGATATGAGCTAAAAGCTTTTTACTTCTTTTTGGATGAGATAATCTTATGAACATGGTTTGATTGAGTGGTTGGATTAATATTAATTTGGTTATTCATCTTGTTAAGCTTGTTAAAGATCCTCATGTATTGATGATAAATGTTTTCTGTTATTAAGTAAGTTATTGAGTTGCATGAACATCTTCTTAATTACTTGATTCATATAGTTTTGTGAATACAAGATTGTATGCCTAGGAATAGTGAACATGAAACTAGGATTAACTAGAAATATGTAAATCAATGTGTGAGCATGTGTGATGAACAACCACATATAAGTTGATTGAATTGAACAAATTTGATTAGCTATTATTACAAGTCTTACTTGATATGAACTAAACACTAGCAAACTTGTTAGTTTAATCAACTGGCCATTGTTTGAATTAACTTGTCTACTAAAGGATTGGTAATAGTGAACATGATCCCAATCACATTACGAATCGGTAACCATTGACATATTAATCCATTGCACTTGCCACGAAATCAACCATAGGAATAAGTGAATCGAATCTGAATAGAAGTCTCTTTTATTATTGAATCTAGTTGTCCTTTCTTGTTCTTCTTAGTTGTTAATTGTCTTTGTTTGAAAGTTAATTGACTGATTAAGTTTCTTGTCTTGCAAAACAAGAGAAACCCCCTCTTTTATTAATTGTTTTTAATTAGGTAATACTAGTACTTAATCTGATTGTCATCGTTCCCTGTGTTCGATACCCTACTTGCTTAAACTATACTATTAATCAATAGGTTCACTGCCTTTCGTGTGTTTAATTTGTGTTTGAAGTAATATGATTAAAACTAGTTTGTTTAACACACATGAATTGTGTTGGCACAGAGTTCTTGGTTGAGTTCCATGGCTCGAGTATCTCCGTTATCGTTGAAAAGATTGTTAATGCTATTCCAGATGTCGTATTTAGTCATTCCTTTATTGAAGATCATTTGAATCAAAGATTTATGAACAGTACCATACAGCCAAATCTTGACAAGCGATTCAAGTTTGGAGCAGTCGGCATATGGTTCAGCAGGTGGGGGATCAGTGAGATGATGGTTGACACCGAAGGTTATATAGCAGGGTTCAAAAATATCTCTCCATGAGTGATAGTCAACTCTTCTAGATCATGAGTAATAGGAACATAGGATCGAATGTTGGTGCTTGCAATGGGCTTTTCTTTAGCATCTTTGTTTGTGGTAGTGTTCTTGTCTGTCATGATGATACAAGGGAAGATGTTAGAGCCGACTAGAATGGTGATAAAAAGGTGAATAAGGACGGTAGAAGACTGAGAGAGATTAGAGAAGAAATGTAAAGTAAAATATTCTATCGCTCTGATACCATAAAAGCGATTGTTTCCCTTGAATGATTTCATTGATATCAAACAATACATATAGAGGAGTATAATAAATGTGGGCTGAGAATACAAAAGGGCCGAATACAACAATAGGGCTAAGTTAATACAACATTGTAAAGCATTCATGACTAGTAAGTTTGTTTTCCTAAAAAAAACTTGAAATTAGTATTTATATTGTTGGTTTGCATTTTGATGGATTCTTGTACAAAGAACAACTTTTTATCTTAACAAAACATCATATTTGGTAGTGGCTTGAATGAAGGAGTGATGTTTTAGTACAAAACAACACTAATCTATGAGTAAAATTTGGACCAAGCCTTAGAAAGATAAAATTCCAAATCTAACCCTACAGTTTTTTTTTTCCGTTCAGAGTCCAACAACTTTCAACGATTGTGTCTTGGTCCTTTCGGAATACTTTCATTGTGGATCTGTCCTCCCACATAACATCTCTCAAAAAGAATATACTACCTTCCATGAATCTCAAATGGGGCTATTTTTGTTTTTTCACTTGTGTATCACCTCGAAAATCATTGGTGTTGGAAATAAGATCCACAATCATAAGAATTGGTAATATTACCATTAGTAGTATGGTCCTTTTGCATTATACACAAAAATATTTAAGCAATATTTGACAAAATAGATATAATAAGAATATGGTTTGTTAATTTATTAGAGATTAATAAATAAATAGAAACATGTAAATCCTTAAAAGTTTAAAGTGAAATATAGTTGTTTAGTTACCAATCAACTTATTTATGGAAACCATAATCTCACCAATGCATATAGGGGTGTATGGTTGACTTTTATGGGTGATGGGAACCTTTGACAAATTGTTACATCCTAAGTCACTCTAACCCTCTTGTGTTTTCCATCTACATGAACCATTGACCTTACTTACACGATGCGTGCATGACAAAATACGAATCCATTTACTGTTTAAAATGTTCACAAGATTTGGAGGATCTAAGTGTTGTTGATCTATTCTTGGGTGGGGTTATGAAACATTTGTTCTTGTTTGGGCTCTTCGCACACATACTATCAACATTAATTTGATCAAAATATTCTAAGGTATGATTTGTAACTTTATGTTTTTCACGTCCCAAAACTCATGATATTATTTTTTATTTTTCAAAGAGCATTTTCATAAACCACATGTCATACAAAACACTGTTTCCAAAACATAGTCATAAAATCAGAGTATCAAAATCTCTCAAAACGTATAACAATATGTGGATGTGTATGATCATGCCTTCGCCTAGTGCCGATCATCTAATTTACATGAAACCACAAAACCAATAACTATAAGCAAAAGCTTAGTGAGTCCCCCAAAGTACCACACACAAGCATATGTATATAATGAATGTATATTAGGACAACAACATCAGACTGGATTAACCCTGAGCCTACAAAATTGATGGGTTTTGAGCATAACACACAATCCTATGTGTTCATGCAACCCTAATTGCTTTGATATATGTTTTCTATACTTGAACATACAAGTATTGAACATCGAAAGGAAAACCCTAGGAGGCATATGCTATTTTCAAAATTCAGAAAACTAGAGTTGGAATACATACCTGGATTTTTATATTGTAATAATAATGGATTCCTTAAGGATCTCAAACTTTTTCAAGCTTGAGAGCAAGTGCCATAAGTGTAACACCTCTAATGGTTCCTACCCACAACAAGAAAGAGGATGACAGAGAAGAGAGGAGGAGAAGCTTGAGAAATTTGGTTATTCTTCTTAAGGTTAGAGTGGACGAAATTATGAAGGGGTGAATCCCTTTATATAGCTCAGGTAGCATAGACCCAAAGCTAGGGTTCGCTGGAGGAAACCCTAATTCCTTAGCTTAAGGCCTAAGCAGCCAATAGACTCCCCATCTAAGGCCTTGGACGAAAATTCTAGGGCCTTCCTAGAATTTCTCATCCAACCCTTCTAGAGTGGTCCAAGAGCCCAATTTCTCAACTATCAATAAAATGCTAAACAACCATTGCACTTTTAATCAATTCTTTTAATCCGAAAATTAATTTCTGATTAAATATTAATTAAATAATACGATTTCTAATTAATATATTATTTCCATTGTTACACCCCCAAACCAAGGATGGCGGAAACATCCGGGGTGGCGGACTTCATGTATAGTATCACAACAATGAGTATAATACTGCTCAAAGTAAATACAACCAATCATAAATATAATCAGAAAAGAATTACATAGTTTCAAGTATTACATATTTCAATGATTGATCACGACATGATATAAAAATAGTTGTTCGACGCTGTAGCGTTCCATCCTCAAAAGCTTGTGGTTACTGGGTTTCATTGACTTCCTGAGAATACAAGTAGTTTTGAAAAAGTGTCAACAATTAAGTTGGTGAGTTCATAAGCTTTTTGGATAAAGAGTTTGGAAACCGTTCTTTGTAATGTGTTGTGTGTTACCAAGAAAAATCCAATATTTTCCTTACAAGAATGATGTGTAGTCTTAAATACCAAGACTGAAAGTGTACAGTAATATTCGTACTTATTGATATAAAAACTGATTTTAAATCGACATAAAACCCTTTTTGATTTATAAAAATCCCCATAAACTTTATGTGTTGTTAACTCTCTATGTGAGTCGCTATAACCATACTATGACTAAATGAACCTGCCACGACGTTTCTCAGGCGTCGAAAAACATTATGACACTTGTCACCCGTAGACCTACAGGTCCCACTGTAGCTAGCAGCAAGGTGTGGGTGTCAAACCCAATATAGATCTATACACAACTATCACGTTCTCCCTACAAGAGACTCTGGTTATAACTACCAGGAATTTTAACCTGTACTCTAGGAGTACTGAGAAGAATGTCTCACGATTTAAGTTAACTAGTTTACGTGTGGTGTGCGTGAGTGTAAAACCTTTTTCTGTGGGAATAAAACCTTCTGGAATGCGTTTGTTGTGTTAATGGAAACATAAACCATACCTATTATAGTTTATCAAAACGTTTAAATGTAATAGTTATAACTTTGTTTACTATGGTTAACTACTGTATTTGTGAAGATAAAAACCCTTTTGTTTACCGATAAGTATATATACCTTTTACTAAAGTGAAATAACATGCAATATAACAACTAATTAATTTCCGGGATGATGACTTGATAGGGTAAGATATTTTTTGAAATGTACACATTTAGTCCTTATTCTTTTTTTCTTGTAAAATAAACCATTATACTTTATTTTTTGTAACAATGCAGTCCTTGTGACCGCCATACCAGGTATACCGGTCATATACGAATTTTCTTTTAGGGAAAATGACTTGATAGGGTAACATACTTTTTGAAATGTACGCATTTAGTCCTTATTCTTTTTTTTTTGTAAAATAAACCCTTATACTTTATTAATATGCACACATTAGGTCCTTTTCACCGGATTCTACAGGTTTTGCTGATGTGGTAGCATAAGTGGCACTAAATAGCAATTAATTAGCTTAGTCACTGGAGGTGGGTGATCCTCTAACAACAAGAAAAGGGGGGCGACCCTTCTCTTTCTTGTCTCTCTTCCTTCCGGTCGAACAACAACAGCTAAAAACCCTTTACATGTTATGTTTCTCCGATCTGTCTCTCTTTGCCTCCATCTTTGAGATATGTTGCTAGAAAAAGAAGAAATAGATGATGAGGGGGGCTACCAGAGCAGCTCCTCACCGGCAGCTACCGTCTCTACTTCCTCCGGCCTCCCCCTTCGACCTTGTTGTTTTTGCCATCATTCCTCCTTGCTACCAGTGATGTGTAGGAACACACAAAGGAGTCGCCGGAGATCGGGGTTCTCCCTTATTTTCATGATGAATAAAAGTAGGAAAAATCTTGTTGTAGATATGTGGATGCCACCTGGGTATTTCATTTCAACAAAATAAAAGAAAGGGAAAATGACTTGACAGGGTAAGATACATTTTGAAATGTACACATATAGTCCTTATTCTTGTTTTTTGGTAAAATAAAACCTTCCATGTCAGGAAAACCTATAGAATCCGGTGAAAAGGACCTAATGTTTACATATTAATAAAGTATAAGGGTTTATTTTACAAGAAAAAAAGAATAAGGATCAAATGTGTACATTTCAAAAAGTATCTTACCCTATGAAGTCATTTTCCCTTAATTTCCATACTTGTGAAAGTAAAAATCCATTTGTTTTCTGATGTATGCCAATACAGCAAGACGAAATGACATGTAATGTAAAAATATATATTCACATAACGATACACACTTTGGTCAACAAGTTACAAGGTGCAAATGAAGTTGATAGCATTTTTCTGGTGTTAACATTTCTATTACTGTTCTTAGAAAATTTATAGAAAAATCATCAAAGGTCCAAATTAGAATCCGTAAATTCTGAGAGTTTGGGAAATGAGTGTAGTTCGGTCATAAATTTTATTATGATTTTTAATGACATCCAACT
Organism: Lactuca serriola; assembly: GCF_051521515.1. Lineage (NCBI taxonomy): Eukaryota > Viridiplantae > Streptophyta > Magnoliopsida > Asterales > Asteraceae > Lactuca > Lactuca serriola. The sequence goes on along the minus strand of NC_136410.1, from coordinate 251,305,314 downwards.
TGTGTGAAAAAGTCCATAATCACAGACTGGTCCGGATTTGCTCTTGAAATGATAGGCAGTTTTGTAAAAATCACCATAAATTTTAGAAAAATCGTATGGAAGTGTGCAAGTAGTCATTTTAAAGGTATAAACCTGAAATACTTGTAACTAATACAATTTTGAAAACTAAAATGTTTAAGTTGACCAAAACAGTCCGTGAATGGAGTTAAACTTTTATGAGGAAAGCTATTGGATGAGTTTAGTTATGTTCTTGGTGTTTTAACTTGTATTCCCCTCTTAAAACTTAAGAAAAACATGAAAAGATAGGGGTATAAACTCACTTTGTATGATTTCAGTGGATGAATGTCGAAGAAAAGAAGTGCTCCACTCAAGAACACTAAGAAGATGCCTTGATGATTCGAGAATCTAACACAAATATGAAGGATTTTGTGTAAGAAATCTATGATTTGAGTAGAAAAGAGTGAAATAATCATATGGAGGATGATAATACTTAGCAAAGGTAGAAGGAAAGCCTTGGAGATCTCGAAATTGAGAGAGAAGTGTTGAGAGAAAAGAGTTTGATCATTTGGTGGAATGAAAGGAAATGAATGACGTGAGGAGAGAGCTGGGTTTTTCTCGGCCTCTAGAATGTGGTTATGGCTAGACTATGATGGAAAAAGTACAATGATGTGACTAGGGATGGTGGGGAGGTGTGGCTGGTCATGGAGTGGGTGTGGGGGTGGTTGCTTGTGTCATTAACTAAAGAAAAGTCAACACTCCACCTCTTGTACTTAACCCACACTTCTTGGATAAGATTTATCCCCAAAAACATGATTAATTAATAAATATGGGGCCTTATATGTTAAAATAAAATTTTGGGTGAAAATCCCACGTTAAAATAATTAAAAGTGGGGCTAAAAGGCAAAACTAGTCGAAAACCAGGTGAAATTTGCCTTCCTGCGAGACCTCTCGGTACTGAGCTGAGGTTCGGTCCCTTCTGCTGCTAGGCCGAAGGCGAAATGGAGCGAATGGGGTAGGAGACAAAGGCGAAGGTAGGGTTCGGTGCTCAGGCGAGGTTCGGTCCGAAGGGAACTTCGGGTTCGGTCTATGCGAGACTTCGGTTCGAGATTGGGTAGTTCGCTTCTGACAAGTTCGGCTCCTTAAGAGGGTTCGACTCTTTAACGTTGTTTTTCGCGTAGACTTCTGTTTCCAAGCTGTTTTCGACTAATTTGAGGGTCGGGATGCCCCAAGTGATTATAAAAAGTTGAGAGAGATTTGGGAGATATTTCACATACTTGGAGAGATTTCTCATACCTAGAGAGATTTATGAGAGATTTCACATACTTGGAGAGATTTGGGAGAGATTTCACGTACGTAGAAAGATTTTAAATGGAGAGAGATAGAGTGAAAGAGATTAGGAGAGGCTTCTTTTATGACCTTGTTGAGTGTTTGGCTCCGCAACACAAGGTCCGTAAGCCCCGTTAAGCCATGTTTAAGGATCTTACACAGTCCCGATGAGTATGCAACATTGTTTTATCGGTTTGGTTCATTACTTACCACAGTTTTAGGTTAAGGAAATCTAGATATACGAAATTTTCAATTGATGATTTCTCATTAGAATAGCGAGTTGTATAGTAAATACCTAACGTAAGCCCTAGTACATAAGGGTTAATTGAGTCGACCGGTTTGACTTGTTGACTTTAGTTGACTTTGACTTGACCGGAAATTGACGGTTGTCACATCCATAATGCATTAATAAATCGTTGATGTCAACTTATTAACCAAATAAAAATTCAACCTTTCTCCAAAAGTCATCATTTGCAATTGCTAGTAGGAGGGCAACCCAAAAGGATTGTGCTACTATCAATTCAAGTATATACCAATTATAGTTATAGGCTTAGACACCTATTATAATAGTCTCCCACTTGGATAAGTCTAATAACTATAGTTGCCAGTATAACTTCAAAAACTAATTAACAAATTATAGCTGTCAAAGTCGTTGATGAACTTTGACCTAGGCAGTTATGTGTCCTAAGATAAGTGATCATATAATCGTCCATTCTGAAAGATATTATTTGTGGACAAATGATATGGAACAAAATCAATTTGATTGTGAAATACTTTGTTTCTCGATTTTCCAATTTGTAATGACAATGAACTACTAATAGAACATATCAATTTAGTCCTGGTCGGGCCCGACAATATAAGTCAACAACAAATCATCGAGGGGCCCAAGATATCGCTTTTCCCGTTAGGGACAAAGGAGCAGATAAACTTTGACTTATATTCTTGTACTGTCAATCATCAATCATGCACAACAACAAGTTTTATAACATAATGTTACTAATGCGTTTTCGAATCATCAATGCACAACCAACTCGTAAAAAACAACTTCTATTTCTCCATTTATAGATTATAAGAGACTATAATCTCATAATTACTCGTGATAAATTCCATGAAGTAATTCTCTGAGCGTGGGTTAATCTGATAGTTAAATCCCCATTTCAAAAGTACTTATGAATGTTGCAGCAAACCATTGCTATGTATAAACTCTTAGACAATCTAAAACCAAATTCATCAAAATCTTTATTCACTACTTACTACAAAAGTATGATCAACTGTGGATGTTTGAATAATCTAATCATTCGGGAAGTTAAACATGCAAACTGAAACACGTAAATACCCAATTGACAAAAGATAGTAAACAATAATCGTAAATTAATCTCCATTGTTTGTTCATGAAATGTCAATTACATTTATTTTTGTTACAACTTTCTAAATATCTAGCCACTTATTAAAACTAATATCATTCTTCAGACCAATGCTTCTTGCATGCTGAACGTGTTTGATGCTACTCAGACCCTTTGTGAGGGGATCTGCATGATTCTCTTCAGATGATACCCTCTTCACGATGAGCTGTACTTCTTGCACTCTATGTTTAATGGTATTTTCTATTTATATGTCTTGATCTAAAAAGGTCTTTCGGTTCCTTTGTCAAGTTAACCGCTCCTTCATTATAACAGAAAATCTCCATTAGCTCCTTTATGGATGACACAACTCCAAGATCACTGATGAAGTTCTTCAACCATATAGCCTCCTTAGATTCTTCGCTTGCAGCTATGTACTCTAATTCACAGGTAGAATCAGCCACGGTCTCCTGTTTGGAACATTTCCAAGTTACTACTCCTCCAGTCAGGGTAAATATCCAACCATATTGAGAACGAAAGTTGTCTCTTTCTGTCTGAAAACTGACGTTACTATACCCAGTTACTATCAAGTCATACCACCAAGCACAAGGACCCAAACCTTATTTCTTCTTAAATACTTAAGAATACTCTTGATCGCTATCCAATGAGCTTTACCCGATTTTCCCTAATATCGAGTAACCATGATCAAAGAAAAAGCCACATCAGGGCGAGTACATGTCATAGCATACATGATCAATCCAATGACGGAAGCATGTGGAACTCGACTTATTTATGCTATATCCGCATCAGTGCTCAGACTCTGAGTCTTACTCAATTTGGTATTACTCTTTATAGGCAGCTCTCATTTCTTGGAATTCTCCATTCTAAAACGTTTTAACACTTTATCTAAATACGTACTTTGAATAATTTTTTCACACCCCCAAACCAAGGATGGCGGAAACGTCCGGGGGTGGAGGACTTCATGTAGAGTATCACAACAATGAGTATATAAGTTATATAAGATTTAAGTTAGATAAAACGTTGAATATAATGGGTTTGCCCTAGGTCCACAACCCAACGAGGAACAGGAGATGAGGCGGGCACCACCAATTCTAAGCCAATAAAGACTAAATTCTTATATGACTCAAGCATATACGCTCAATGATTATAGTTGAAGTCTAACAATTCTAGATGAAATTGAGTTTTAATATCATAACAACTATTTTATGTGAACCTGGTACTTTGGAATGTACACCATTTGTAGTTAAAAACCCAGTACTTTGTATCTGTACCCCTTTTTGTATAAAACCCGGTACTTTGTATATGTACCCTATTTTGTAATTAAAAAACCGGTACTTTGTATTTGTACCCCTTTTTGTATAAAAACCCGGTACTTTGGAATGTACCCCATTTATGTGAAAACCCGGTACTTTGGAATGTACCCTATTCGTGTGAAAACCTTTTGTAATGTAATGATCATAAACTATACCTATTATAGTTTATCAAAATGTTTGAAATGTACATGCAACCTAACTATACTTATTATAGTTTAGTATGTTTATTTGTGGTGTATTTGAACCCTTTCTATGTAAGTCAAATGTATAGTACAATATAGCTATGTTTATCTTGCTTTGTTTTGTACTAATGGTTATGATGGAGGATTCTTATAAATTCAGTAAGTAATTTTCCTATTATATAAATATATCATTACAAGAAATACATGTAATATATGAAGTCATCAAAGATTTAACACTTTGCTCAACATGTTACAAAGTGTTTTGAAAGTTATAAGCTGTTAACTAAATTTAACCTTTCTGCACTGTTTTAGAAAAATCATAGAAAAATCATACGTAGTCGAAAACTAGATCCGTAAATTCTGAGAGTTCCTAAATTGTGTCTAGTTTGCTCATAATTGTTATCATAATGAAGGTTGTTAGAAAAGTTGTCCAAAACAGTCCGTGAATGGAGTTGAACTTTTCTGATGAAGGCTGTTAGAAAAGTTTAGTTACGTTCTTGGTGTTTTAACTTGTATCCCCCCCCCCCCTAAAAACATGAGAAAACATGAAAATGTAGGGGCATGAACTCACCTTGATTGATTTCAGAAGATGGATGATGGAGAGAAGAAATGTTCAACTCAAGAACACTTGAAGAATCACTTGACGGTTCGAAGATCTAACAAGAATGTTATGATGTTTGTGTAAGAAATCAATGATTTGAGTAGAATGAGGTGTAATAATCACAAGGAGGATGAATTATACTTACCAAGAGAAGAATAAAGCTTGAAAATCAGCCTTAGAGTCTTGAAATATAGAGAAAAAGTTTGAGAGAAAAGTTGTGTTTGATTTTTGGTGAAATGAGAGCAAGTGAAAGAAATGAGCAGAGAGGTTGAGTGTCCAGCTCTCAAAAACGTGGGGATGGCTTGTGAGTGAGGTAAAAAGGACAAGGAAGTGACAAGGTATGGTGGGGAGGAGTGTGGGTTAGTCGTGGAGTAGGTATGGTGGTTGCTTGTGTCAATAAATAAAGGAAAGTCAACACTCCACCTCTTGTACTTCACCCACTCTTTTGGATAAGGTTTTATCCTTAAAAACGTGATAATTTAATAATTATGGGTCCTTATATGTTAAAATAAAGTTTTGGGTGAAAAATCCCTCATTAAAATAATTAAAAACGAAGCTAAAATGAAGTCGTAGTCGAAAACCGGGAAGAAAAGAACTTCTAGCGAGGCTTCTCGAAAAGGGGTCGGAGGTTCGGTCCTCCTGAGGCTGGGTGTGAGGCGAAGCGAAGCAGTACAACGAGAAGAGTAGGCTCGGTCTGAAGCAGTCAGAAGCGAACTAGACCAAAGACATCATGGAGCGAAATGGACCGAGGCGTCGGGTTCGGGTCTTGTGTGAGGTTCGGGCCCGAGAGGACCCTTCGGGTTCGGTTCAGCAGCCTTCGGGTTCGGCTCACAAGGGCTCGGTCCCTAAGAGGACTTTCGGGTCCTTAAGCCCTTTTTGTCCGTTTTTGACCCGTTTTAAGCCGTTTTTGACCCGTTTAAGGGTCGGAATGACCCGAATGACTTCAAAAAGTTACGGAAACTTTTGAGAGATATTTGGGAGAGATTTCACATTCTGGGAGAGATTTGACATTCTTGGAGAGATTTCTCATACAAAGCGATATTTGGGAGAGATTTCATATTCTTGGAGATATTTGGGAGAGATTTGACATTCTTGGAGAGATTTCTAAATAGAGAGAGATAGAGTGAAAATGATTGAGAGAGGTTTCATTTGTGACAAATGTCAGTGTCCGGCTTCGTAATGCAAGGTCCGTAAACCCCGTTAAGCCTTGTTTAAGGATCTTACACACTCCCGGTGAGTATGCAACATTGTTTTATCGGTTTGGTTTGCCACGTACAACAGTTTTAGGTTAAGGAGTTCTAGATGTACGCACTTTTCGATTTATGATCTCTCATTAGAATAGTGAGTTGCTTAGTAAATACATAACGTAAGCCCTAGTACACAAGGGTTAGTTGGGTTGACCGGTTTGACTTGTTGACTTTATTTGACTTTCAATTGACCAAAATTTGATGGTTATCACAAATTCCATTTACTCCTGTTTCTCAAAATCCTTATCCCTAGGATATAGAAAGCTTCTCCCAGATCCATCATAGCGAAACACTTTACAAGCCAAGATTTAACTTCTTGAAAGGTTGGAATGTCGTTTCCTATGAGAAGTATGTCATCAACAAACAACACTACGAAGGTCACTATACTCCCACTAGCTTTGACATATACACAAGATTCATCCTCACTACTAGAAAAGCCAAACTCTTTAACTTTCTTGTCAAAGCAAAGATTACTTCTACGAGAAGCTTATTATAATCCATAGATTGATTTCTCAAGCTTACACACTCTATTAGGGTACTAAGCATCCATAAAACCCTCTGGCTGACTCATGTAAACATCCTCAGCCAACATCCCATTAAGGAATGCGGTTTTGACATCCATCTGCCAAATTTTATAGTCATGGAACACACCTATTGCTAACATTACCCTAATATATTTAAGCTTAGCTACTACTGAGAAGGTCTCATCATAGTCAACTTCTATGGTTTGAGTAAAGCCCTTCACAACCAATCGAGCGTTGAAAGTGTGCACCTTTCCATCCATGTTTGTCTTCTTATTGAACATCCATTTGCACCAAACCATATTACGACTTGGTACATTTTTAAGCAAATTCCAAAATTGGTTGTCATACATGGACTTGATTTTGCTGTCCATTGCCTCTTTCCATTTGGAAGACTCAGCGCCCACCATAGCTACCTTGTAGTTAGAAGGTTCATCTAAATTTACCAGTGTACTATCACTGATAAACGTATCACCATTTGTAGTAATATGGAAAGCATAAAACTCAGCTGACATTCTAACTCTAATGGAGCGTCTAAGAGGTAACGACTCATCAATTTGTTCAACTGGAATTTCTTCCGCAGGTTGAGCCATAGCATTTCCAGAGGTTCCTTCATCGTTTGACTCTTGAATTTCTTTAAGATCAATTATACTCCCACTATCCTCTTTTGGATATGAGCTCTCTCGCGAAAGACTCCCCTTCGTGTTTCAAAGACCACGTTGTCACTAGGTTAGTAGAACTAATATCCAAAGGACTTTTGTGGGAAGCCGATGAAAATATATCTCTCACTACAAGGTTCATACTTGTCACGAGTCTCTCATCTAAACAAAGCTTGACAACCCCAAACCTTGATATGTGCCAACGAGGGAGCCTTCCATGTCCACATCTTGTGAGGTGTTTTGGCAACCTTCTTTTTTGGGACAAGATTAAGAGTGAGGGCGGAAGTCTCTAAGGAATAACCCCATAATGAGTTTGGAAGTGAAGGTCGAATCATCATGGAACAAACCATGTCCAATAAGCTTTTAATTACGCCTCTCAGCCACACCATTAAGTTGTGGTGTCCTAGGAGGTGTCAATTATGAAACTATTCCACATTCCTTGAGGTAGTCATAAAACCCGATACTAAGATACTCAAAACCTCTCCCAGATCTGAGCCTCTTCATCTTCCTGCCCAATTGATTCTAGACTTCTTGTTTGAACTCTTTGAATTTTTCAAAGGTTTCTGACTTACGCTTCATTAAGTAGATATAGTCATATCTGCTATAATCATTAGTAAAAGTCACATAGAATCGATTTGGATCCCTTGTGGTGGATCTGATGGGCCCACACATATATGTCTGTATGAGATCCAACAATCCTTCACCTCTTTCAGAAGTACCAGTGAAAGGTGATTTTGTCATCTTCCGAAGTAAACAAGACTCACATGTATCATCTGGCCTTAAATCAAATGATTCCAACACACCATCCTTTTGGAGTTGGGCAATGCATTTCTTGTTAACATGTACAACATGACAATGCCACCAACATGCTTTGTCTAAACCATTAGACGAATAAACTGAAAGAACATTATTACCTAAATTGTCTACAACCATCATAGTTTCATATACACCATCACAAGGTAATGCTTTAAAATAAAATACACCATTTTTATAAGCATAAATAGATCCTTTATGATTATCAAAAGAGTATCTCAAAACTTGTTTATATAAAGAATGAAATGAAATGATGTTTCGTGTCATCACTGACGAATATCAACATTTGTTCAAATCCAAACATAACCCATTACTAAGCACTAAGTCATAAACATCAATCTTGGTAACATGTAATGATATCCTATTGCGGATGATCAGGTTCATTATACCTTGCTTCACATCCTTACTTTTTCATAGCCCCTGCAAATCATAATAAATGTGAAAACCACATCCTGTATAAAGGATCCAAGAATTTTAATATGATGAGTTTTTAGATAAGATAGTTTAAATGCCTACCGAGGTTGGCTTCACCTTTCCATCCTTTATGTCTTGCAAGTATTTAGGGAAGATTCGTTTCGAATGTTCTTTCTCATGGTAGTAAAAGCAAGTAGCCTCTTTAGGATCAGAGGTGGGATGAGCGTCATATTTGTCTTTTCCTTTGGGATAATTGCTTGAGGACCTAGCCTTTGACATTCCCTTCCAATTCTATTTGGGAGGACCCTTCCTCTTCTTCCCCTTTCCCTGCCCAATGGCCAAGACAGGATGAGTAGCAGTAGGAGTGGAGGCAATACTTTTTCCGTTCATTCCACTCTCAACAGTTCACAGTAGGTTCTGAAGCTGAGCCAATGTGGTGTCTTTATTGTTCAAATTATAAGACATGATAATCTAATCATAACAAATGGGCAATGAGTGCAAGACTATGTCAATAGAAAATTCCTCATCATAGTTCACATTGAGCTTCACCAGCCGTTCCACATATCGTTGCATTCATTGGAAGTGGTTGTTGACGGACTCTCCATATTTCAATTTGTTGGTGACGAGGGACATTACTACCTCATACTTTTCCTGACCAGCTTGTTGGAGGTACTTTTCCACCAAGTCCTTGTTCATCTCGTATGGCCATAAATCCTCATAGAACCTTTGCAACCTAGGATTCATAGTAGCTACCCTGATGCATGCCACTTTGGTAGCATCATTACAGTGTCTCCTATACTCAACTAGTTCTTTAGGAGTAGCTTTTGTTTCACCAACCTTGAGAAGTTGTTATTCGAACACATATTCTTTGTCCTCGAAGTGTTGAGCCATATTGATATTTCGCATCCAATCATTGTAATTGGTGCCATCAAATTTAACCCTCGAGCAGATGTTCAAGAGCGAGAAGTTGGAGGAGTGGTTGTTGGAGGAGGAACCATAAGCATCGTTGGGAGTTGACATCTGAAAAATAAGGACAAGTTTTAGTTAGATAAGAAGATTCCTCAATATAACACCCAAATGAAATATTAAGGCTTGGATCCAACTAGATATTTCGCATCATAGAAAAGGGATGCCATAATCTAATTGTGAAATAAATAAAGGTAGGTAAATGACGATTTACCAATTTCACCAAAAAACGAAATTTTAAATGAATTAGGTTTTAAATGAAATTTGTAGATCTTTTGAGATTTATTGAACTATTCAATGACATGTTTAATCTCGACTATGCTCTTCCATTTGTGACTGCGATAGCAAGGATCATGAACAAGTTATGAATAACCATGCAAATTTGCTTCATACTGTCGATGTCATTTATCATCTAATCAATGTGCCGGTTAGCCACAAACGCTTCATTCATCAACGATAGTTTATGAGACACCCATTGTAACCCTTTATTAGTTCATATTAGTGTGTCAGTTAACAACACACGCTCCACTAACGACTTATATAAAACACAATGTCCAAGTTCATGGATTAGCATCAAATTCACAATTTTCCTAAAGTAACTAATATTGGGAATTTAATAAAAACATTTAGTTACTTTATTAATTCCATTATACTTATTAATGAGAATTATTTGTCATATCAAACTTGTTCGAATAACGACCCTCCACCAATGAAGGAAGCGGTGAGTGAGAGTGGACACCCATTCAACTACCATTTTATAGGCAATTTCCTTATTCCCCTTATAGATCGACTTTGTGAATGAGGCGTACTAGCGGTTCGACTAACTTGCCTTATACATATAGTAAATATTAAACTTTTAATTTTACATATAGTATAAGGTGTATTTTAAACATTTCAATATACTATGATTTATAAAATTTTAAATTTCAATATTAAAACAATTTAATTAAATTTAAAAGAAATTGATTTAATAATTATATATTAACTAAACCTTTAATTAATTTATTAAAAAAAATTGAGGATTATCCATTAAATTAATCAAATTAATTTAACCTAGTTCTCTCCCCCTAATTTTCAAAAATATGGGAGGGATAAATCAAATTTTATAATTATCCAAATAAATCACATAATGAGATAATTACCAAAAATAACAAACCCTACCCATAAACCCTAATTTTCGAAAATGACATATCTTGGGGAGGAAGGCAAGGATTTCAATCCTTATATAATTTTCAAAAATCTATAGGGTTGGGAAACCCTAATTTTCTAAATTTGAAGGACAAAGGAAAGGGTTAAAACCCTTGTAAAAATTTCAAAATCTAGGGTTAGGAAACCCTAATTTGCAAAAACCCTACGTTCTTAGGGTTTAATTGCCATAAACTCTAATTTGATCAAGTTCAAGCAATTGCATCAAATTCTAAAAAAACAAGCCAAGTCTCTGATACCACATATGGGTTTTGAGCATCACAAACAATCCTATGTGTGCATGCAACCCTAATTGCCTTGATCTATGTTTTCTATAATTGAACATACAAGTATTAAACATCAAAAGGAAAACTCTGGGAGGCATATGCTATTTTTGAAATTCATAAATCTAGGGTTGGAATATGTACCTTGATTTTTATATTGTAATATCAATGGATTCCTTGAAGATCTCGAACTTTCGGAAGCTTGAGAACAAGTGCCACAATTGTAACACCTCTAATGGTTCACACCCACACCAAACAAGAGGATGAGATATGAGAGACGAGGAGAAGCTTGAGAAATTCGACTATTCTTCTTAGGGTTAGAGTGGCCAAAATTATGATGGGGTGAAGTGCTTTATATAGATCAGGTAGCTTAGAGCAGAAGCTAGGGTTTGTTGGAGGAAATCCTAATTCGTAAGCTTAAGGTCTAAGCAGCCCGTTGACTCCCTATCCAAGGTCTTGGACAAAAATTCTATGGCCACCCTAGAATTTTTCGTCCATCCTTTCTAGGGTTGTCCAAGAGCCCAGTTTCTCTACTATCAATAAAATGCTAAACAACCCATGCACTTTTAATCAATTTCTTTAATCCCAAAATTAATTCCAAATTAATTTATGATTAAATATTAATTAAATAATATGATTTATAATTAATATATTATTTCCATAATACATCAATAAATCATTTATCTCAATTTAGTAATCAAATAATAAATTCAACCTCTTTCTCCAAAAGTCATCCTATCGAGTTGCTAGTATGAGGGAAATCCAAAAGTATTGTGCTACTATCAATTCAAATATATAGAAATTATAGTTATGAGCTTAGACACCTAATCCAACAAACATAAGACTGGATTGCCTTTCTGGCCGATATCTCATGACTGGATTACTCCCGAGCCCACAACATAAGATTGGATTGCCCTCCCAGCCCTTAGCATATGACTGGATTTCTCCTAGGTTTGTTGTCTTGCCACACATGGCATAACCCCCTTAACCTAACCGTACTATGTCGACATATGCAGAAAATAGTACAGGTAATCATATAGATCTACCAATCGAATAGATTACTACAACATAACAACGTCCTATAGATAAGGATACATAACACAACCTAGTAGGCTAGCATTGGTGCCTTCGAGCTACGAGTAGAGTGAGGATAACTCACCTCTAAGTCTAGAAGATAAATGATATGATCACTGATCAAAATAATGGCTCTAATGGATGCCTATACAATAGAAATGGACCAAGCCTCAGTATAAGATTCAATCTGTACAACGAACAGGAACCTGTGAATGCAAAAAGCGATATGTACAGGGACAAGGAATGAAAACTCAAACCTTGAATTAACTTAAGATAAATGTATACTATAAAATTAGAGTCCAGTCAAGTCTGGTAAACCACTCTTGTCTCGAAATAAGAACTTCAATAAAGTTCTTAAATAAGTAAAAATAAGTATAAACAATGTAAAGTGATTTTAAGAACAATAAGAATGATTGAGAGAATGATTTGACCAAATGATTCTTATTATTAATGTGAAAGAGAATGTTGCACTCATGCATGCTAAGCATTAAGGTTACAATTATTTAAATATAAAAGGAAAGACAGTATGAGAAATCTACTAAAATGCATGATCTAAAAGACAACTGCAGATCAACAGACTGACATTACCACTTCTATTGGTCTTGTACCATGTACTGTATAATAAAACAATGACTAAAGGAGAAATTAATACTAGGAACATTCAATGCACATTACAGAATCAAATAGCATGTAACAAAACATGCATTTTGGACAGATCTTCACTTTGGAATTGTCTTCATTTTTGGAAAACTTCTCACTCAGAATTGGTTTCACTTCGGATCGCTCAATGATCACTTTTAATGTATCAAAAATTTCCCCCTAAGTGACCTTAAAAATCATTTGAGTCATCATTTAGCTTCGTCAAAAAAAAATAGATCAGCACTTTGAAGTGAGCATCAGGCCTCGATGTACCATCTGAGATGCTTAATAAATTTCTTTTTGACATATTTGGAGGAATGACTCTTAGAAGCATTAAATATATACTTTTGATGAACCTTGGTAGGAATGACTTGTTTGCTAAGCACTTTGAAAAATTCCTTTTGATTCGTCATCTTTTTTAGATAGACATACCCAACTTCTGGTTCTTCGATGGGTCCATCAGCTAAATCTGAGCTTGAGGAAGTTCGGTAGTAATTTTGGCTAAGAGGTTTTCCGTTCAAAAAGGATGAGAAAACTCTACACCTGATCGACATAATTCAACGATGTAGTCCTTCATCAAGTAGACAATTTAGTTGTAGGATCTAATGCTTGAATCATTTTATTGAGGATCTCGGAGGTGTGCAGCAGTGACAAGAATGTCATTTGGATTTATTGAAGGAAAGTCAACATCCGAGATTATGATGGTGGATTATTTATTTTGATAAATGGAGTATTTTTATAGGAGACAGTCAAGACCAGAATTTCTTTGGAATTTTCTACCATGACCAACTATCTTGGTGATTCTTTGTGCTCTGATACCAACTTGTAATGTACCGAAAACATTAATAAATGGTTTCATTTAAAAGTCTATCAAGTCATTCATTAATTTTTCAAAATCAACACCAAGTCATAATACTTAAACATCAGAGTATAATTATTTCAAATGAGGAAATCATAAAGGGAGGATGTTGTAACATCACGTCGGGCCCTTCCCTTTCGAATCAAAGTTACCTGTAACCATAAACATAAACTATAAGCATAAAGCATAATGAGTTCCCCAAAGTACCACATACCAATCATATAACTTTGGCTTAAGCCTAGGGTATGATCCAACCCAATCTACACTTTTGGGCCTTGCCCTAGGGTGTATTTCAACCCGATCAACACATATGGGCCTCACCCTAGGGCGTCAACCTGGGGTCTATTTCAACCCAAAGATATTGCAGTGGGCCCCACACTGAGGTATATTTCAACCCATCATACAATCACATATAAACCACATAGTAACTATCATTCTGAGTAACACAATAATGGGTCACATTTGTCCTTTCGACCCATGGAAATAGTGAGAAAACTCACCTCATAGAGAGATGAGTAAACTGAATAGCACACAACTCCAAGATCAACTCTACCAACAACCTGAATAAATTCAGTGACACAAACTTAGCATACATATCAAATTACCTAAAATATCCCTAGTTCAAACCCTTGTCAAAATCCAGGTCAAAGTCAACTAAGTCAACCGAGTTGACTCAGTGAGTACAATGGGCATAGTCCATATGTACGCCAGGCGTACTGTAGGGTTGACCAAAGACGATGAGTTGACCATGTTCGCATAGCGTACCCCTTGGTATGCTCAATGTGTGTGGCTGCTCAACACTTTAACAACTAAGTGCTTAATCCTTAAGCAATTGCATCGAAGATCCAGATGTAGACCCAAAAAGAAGTCTTTAACAATAAATTTTCCAATATTATGGTTTAGCATAGCTATGAAGGCCTTAGCTCCATATATCCTAGCTTTTTTACTTATTAAGACCAAAAGTCTTGGAGTATCTCATACTCACAAAGATCAAGTTTGGGACAAAAGGAGACAAATCTGATCTATACTAGATACAAAAGAATTATACATCAAGGTTGGAGGTTTTTTCCTCCAAAAGATTCACCAAGGGAAGTAGATGCTAGACAGCAAAAGGGGCACTTCATGCTTTACAATGCACTCACACACTTTAGGGCTTCGAAATGAGGAAGGGGACTGAAGATAAGAGGGTGCATGAGGCCAAAAGGTTCTTAAATAAGGTCTGTGCCCAAAAATTTTGGTTTGCACCTTAGCTACGTACACCCCGTGTACTAACAGTATGCTTAACATACGTAGGCAATGGCCAAATTGTTACAAAAATGCCATTGGGGACCAACCATGCAAATAAGTCTCAACTCAAGGTTCAAAAGCCAATACCTCAAAAATTAGATATTACAATTCTCCCCTACATCAACTACAATCCATCCTTGATGTCTGCTGCCGCAAAAAACTCATGGTATTGCTCTTGCCTCTCCGACTCAGGCTCCCATGTGCATTTAGAACCTTTTCGATGTTACCACTGAACCTTGACTAGCGACTCTACTTTTTTAAGCAGAGCCTTCATCTTCTGATCTAATGTCGCCACCGGTCTCTCCACAAAAATTAGGAGATCATCAACCTGAATGTCATCCAGAGGAACAACTACAGAATCATTGGCCACACACTTCCGAATCAAAGACTATTGGAAGGTGTTATGGATCTAGCTGAGCTTATCAAGAAAATCCAAACGGTATAAGACCTTGTTCACCCGGGAAGATATCATGAAAGAACCAATAAATGCAGGGACCAACTTATCCCACTTCCTAAATCGGATGACACCTTTCCATGTTGACACCTTTAGAAGCACTAATCTTCTACCTGAAACTGGAGGTCTGAATGCCACCGATCTTCATAAGTCTTCTACTGGCTCAACATGAATCGTAACCTCCCGTGCACCTACTAAATCAGCTGATTAGTCTTGAGTAATACCTTTGTACTCCCCATGACTCGATGCCCCACCTCCCCCAGCAAATCGGGGTCCTACACCTTGTTCCATATAACATCTCAAATGGTTGCTATCAAAACTGACATGATAACTATTTGTATAAGAGAACTTTTCCAATGGAAGGTAAGTATCCCAACTCCCTCCAAAGTCTAGCACACAAGCTCGGAGCATATCTTCGAGTGTCTGAATCGTCCACTCGCTTTGGTCGTGAGTCTGGGATGGTATCTTGTACTAAAATGCAGTTGAGTACTAAAATGATTGGTGTCAAGTCTTTTTGACTTTGTGCATAATCATTACAAGAGGATCAATGCATATAAGTTTAGAATTTAACAGATTTCAGTAAATGACATGAATTTGGTATTCTTGTACTTGCAGTAAGGATTTGGGAGTGTGAAAAGAGAATCATTGAAGTTATGTTCAATTGATCTAGTTCACAAAGTAAAGATCATACACAAACATAGTATGCATACTTGGTGTGTGGCATGACTAGTGCTTAGAAAACATAGTGTACATGCTTGGAGCATGGGACAACTATTGTTTTAAATTCAAGAATAAAGTTGATAGCTGAAACACTATACAATGAATAATGTGTAATCATATGGTGATAAATAAAAGGTGTTTTATTTATGTTCATAGGTTTTGATACCATATTGGATTCAATTATTATTGTGTTTCATTTTGCATGTTTTGACTTCCCGAATAAACTAGGTTATTCTTCCGGAATGACTAAGTTATTCAAACCATCCACAGTCGGTCATATGTTGGAAGTAGATATGAATTAAGACTGTCATGGGTTCGCTTGTAGAGGTCTAAGGTGTTGGACAAAGGGCTACAACACTCATGAGTGCTCATAAGTTCTGAGTATTGGATTCAACCCGCGCTCATTGGATCACTTCATGGATTTTATCACGAGTGATCATGAGATGATAATATCTTATATTCTTCAAACCTAGAGATATGAGTTGTTACTATGATTTGGTTGTACATTGAGTGCACGAAAACGCATTCGGTAACTCGGTGCTATAAAACGTGCCTTTGTGTATGATTCAACAAGTAGTAGAACAGCCATATGAGTCGAAGTTTATCCATTCCTTTTACCTTCGGGATAAATGTGATATCTATGGGCCCCTCGATGATTTGATGATGACAAATGGAAGTGCTCGGCCGAGCCAAGACTGATTTGATTTGTTCAACTAGTTAGTCGTCATAAATCGGAAATCGAGAAACAACAAATGGATAGAGAGAATGATTATAAACCATGTCTTAGTCCATATGATATCTAGAATGGAGGAATATATGATCCCTTATCTAATGGAAAAGTCATTGACAAAGGTCAGAATTCATCTACAAGGTCAGAGTTCGACAGAAGCTTTTGAGAGCTACGATTGCCAGTTGGTTCCTGACGTCATACGCAATAATAGTTTTAGACTTATCCAAGTGGGAGACTGTTGGATTAATCTCTAAGTCCATAACTATAATTGGTAAGACTTGACTCGACCTAGCATGGTCCATTTGGGTTGCATGGCATCATGCACTTGGATAGACTATAATGAGAGAAATAAGACACTTATGGTTATTAATATATTATAAGTTCTAGTATATTAATAATAAGAATAATAAGATTATTTAATTAGTATTGATCAAGAATTAATCTAGGATTAATTAAGTGATCAAAAGAAGACTAATTAAATATATGGGTTGATTGTGTAAATCATCCATACTTGTATAGTGGGCTAATGCTCCATGGATTCTCAAGTTGGGCTAAAACCCATATGATGCTCCATGGTGTATTTGAACTCATGGATCCAAGGAAATGGAAAGCCATGACAATTAGGGTTTACCCTAATTGTAATAACTATATAAAGATCATACTCTTGGAAAAATTGGCCACTAAGTAAGGAAAAAAGGGCTAGCCGATTTTAGAAGTGTTCAAGTTTCTCTCAAGTTATTCAAAGTGTATTTGGTGTTGTGTGAACCATTTGAGGTGTCACACTTGGGGCACTAGGCACTCAAGCTTCATGAAGACATTCTACATGAAAGAGGTATGTATTCTATCTTGTTATATTCATCGTTTTGTATGCTAGATTAGGATAATACCTTGGATGTTCATATTTGCATGTATAATAGAGAAAACATAGATCCAAGGTATTTAGGTTTGCATGTACACTTAGGAGTGTTAGAATGCTCAAAACCTAATAGTGGTATCAGAGCCTAGGCTTGTTTTCTTGTTATACTTGCAAAAGTAGCTGAAAAATCGAGTTTTGATGCTGTTTGCCCAGCAAACTCGCCGAGTCCAAGGCAAAATGCATCCAAATCGCCGAGTTTGTTTGTGCACTCGACGAGTTGGACCCCCAGACATCATATATTCGACTTTTTTGGCTGGAATTGGACTAGGAACATTACCCTAAGATGTTTTTGGACTTATAAACTTGTTTTTGATGTGGTAATGTTCATGCTAATCTAGTTTCTAAGATAATTGTCATAATAGAAAAGTTGTTCATGCTAATCCAGTTTCAAGATTTGTATTAGTTTGTATGTTCATGCTAATTTCTTGAAGATTGATGATTTGAATTATCTTGTTCTTAGATTAATAGAAAAGTTGTATGAAATAGTTGATTTCAATCCATTTTAATCTAAGATTTGATTCCAAAGTGTGTTTTTGTAACTTGTCCTCAAGTTATATGAAAAGTAACATTTAAGAATCATAAAACTCATAAAAGTTGGCAATGGTTACAAATATGAAGAGTCTTGTTTTCATTAAATGGTTTTATGACTCCATAACTTGTCCTCAAGTTATGGAGAGTCAAGAGTCACTTCATTAAGTAATCAAATATGTAACTTTAATTAATTCCATAAGTTAAAAAATAAAGAAAAGTTACATTCTTTAATAGTTTAAAGTCTTCCATAACTTGTCCTCAAGTTATGGAACTTGAAGAGTCTTTTAATTAAAACTACTTTAAACACATAAGTTATGGAATTAAATTAGTTTTGAATAGTTTCAAAACATGCCCTCATGTTTTGGAATTTGAAAAGTTTTCTCTTATGAATACTTTAATTCCAAGTTAAGCCCTTAGGATTTTAAAAGTTAACATTCAATCCTTATACTTTATAATATTATAAGTCAATAATATTTATATATATGTATAAGAGTAAAAGTCAGTCTTACCGTTAGTAGGCTTCATTCATGAAGCCGGTCTATAAGGGGGGTATAAGGTTACTGCCTTTAAAATGGCAGTTTAATGGGTGTCCACTCTCACCCACCGTTTCCTTGACTGGTGGAGGGTCGTTAGCCGAACGGGTAGGACAAAGACTATAAGTTCTCCCTTCATTAAAAGTATTAATGATAAATACAATGTAACTAAACACTTATAATTCCCAATCTTAGTTACTTAGGAAAATGTGAATAAGGTGCTAACCCATGAAATTACACTTGGCACTTTGCTTAAGTCTGTTGGTGGAGCGTGTGTGGTTTACCGGCACACTAGCTTGATTTAACAAGGTAGGCAAAGGGTTTCTTAAAGTTTAATCATAGGCCGGTGGAGTGTATGTGGTTTATCGGCACATCGGTTGGGTGATAAACATTTAAGAGTACCAAGTAATCTGCATGGTTATTTCACACCTTGTTTTGTGATCCTCGGCATCCTAGTCACAATACCTGAAGGGCACACTCAAGATTGAAACATGCCATTGAACAATTCAATGAATCTCAAAAGAATCTAGGAGTTTCAAAACCAATTAAAACCTAATAATACATTTTGTTTATCTTGATGGAAATTGGTGAATCGTCATTCACCTACCTTCAAATATTTTATAGCTTGGATTACGGCATCCCTCTTCCGAGTTATAAAATAGTTTGTAGGGTCCCAGCCTTAATATCTCATATTGGGTGTTATATTAAGGACTTTTAATCAACTATCTTGAATATCTCCCAAACGATGTCTAGTTCAGACATCTATGATCTTACCAAATCTCTTGGAACTTCACTTTCTCCATCTCCTCCAATTATTCTCCCTATCCCATAAGTTCAAGGTCACTCAAGCCCTATTGGCAAGGCAAGGTCTATGTGTGTTCACAACTTGGAGATGAAGTCACATATTGACCAGTCTGGAGAGTTGGGTGTCAAAGTCTTGAGAAAGTTGGTGGTTCAATCACTTTCTAAGTCACATAGTGAGTTGCTTTGGGACTCCTATGAAACAGACTATGAAAAGACCCTTAATGATCTTATCTATTTGCTAAGATCAACTTCCTAAAACTTTATGGACATTGACAATGATGACACTGGAAATCCTGAAAAAGCATTCTCTTCCCAATGGAAAGGGATCGGCCATAGTCAACTCGGTTGACCAAATGGTAAAGAGAAAAGCTAAGTTTGTGATAGTCCCGTGTACCATTACCAAAGGGTCCATATGTTTATATAGCCAAAGGAAAGGGGCTTTGATTACAAAGCTGCCAAACTTACCTAAGAATGTTAAAGTCAATAAGTTTGACTCTAGTTCAGGTAAAGTCCATTGTCTAACTCTGTTAAGCTCCAATTCGGAGATTCTTATTACATAATGTGACTGAGTCACATGATGATGTTATAAGAATCAAAGGAAAAAAAAGGAGAAAGCTTAAGGAAAGTATATGTTGCTTCTGATCGCGAAGATGGACATCGATCGCATCAGAATTTTGAAGCTGTTACTTAGGAGTTATGACACATTGCTTAGGAATATATAACAACAAGGTTTTCATATGGATTGTAAGGATAAGTTTTTCCGCAAAGTTTTTTAAAATAAAAGGAAATTTTTGATTTTATTTATTTTAAGTATCCTTACAATGGCATTTGTGAAAGAAATTGTTGTTTATATGATTCCATTAATGGCAATAATGGAAAATGGTTTGGATTCTTTCATTTGTGGTAGCGTCTAAATTTACCAAATAAAGAAAATTTCTCATCACCCAAGTTTCAATTGGACCGAAACTTGAAATCATGCAAGTTGTATAGTATGATGAATGAGAACTTTCAAGCATTGGAAAATTAAGACTAATTAGTTGTTCACATGGATATGTGAGTCAAGTAAAGGACTAAGGGATCGAGTACACATTCTTGTGCACTGATCTAGCCCACCACAAATAATCGATAAGACTATTCATCATGATTTACTAAAGTTTAGTAAATATGGTTATACTTACAGGCTTAAGTGTAATTCTGATACATTGGAAAAATTTCGATGTATGGTAGAACGAATGAGAACAATCAAATTAGGCAGAAGGATAAAAGTTTCTCAAATCTGAAAAGATTGGAGAGTACTTTAGTATCATGTTATATGATCATCTTAATGATTAATAGACCTTATCACAATTCATCCTCTAAGTGCATTCTGATAGCTAAGAAGAGGAGTTATGAATTGTTGAAGTGGTTAAATCAAGAAGATGAGTCATACTTCATTCCAAAATAATCCTTAGAGTTATTCTCTAATATTGTAACTTGAGTGACATATCTTAAATAAAGGTTTAAAAACACGTGTCAAATGTAAGAGTAAAAGTGTCCTACTCTTTTGCATTTGAAGTTGGTAAGTTGTGATGTTTTGGATAAAACAAAGACCAACTTAGGCCAATTGTGTGAAGTGTTTGTCTTGATAAAGAATCCGCACTATCCCTTGAATATTTGACAAGAGAGTCTTATATGTCAAGAGGACAGTGGGAGTCTTAAAGGTCTTGAAAATCTCAAGGTCTAATAAAACCTGGAATTATTCACTAGAACACGACTTGAGGTGTATAACCTATCGTGTTGACATTTATGTGCCCATTCCAGTTAAAGTTGGAAGCCATGACAGGCCCTTGTGCTGCCAAATGGCAAGAACTTAAGATTGCACAATTTCAGTCCATATGTGTTTGGATTTGTCATTATCCGTGTCTTGTGACGAAGGTTTTGACAAATTCATATGGGTAGGAACTCATACACCATAAAAATCTAGGTGTCATAATGTTTCTCTCCGATTCATGAAAATGATGGTGAGGAAACACTTCCACCAAGCGGATTTGTAAGTAGATAGTAATCTTTGCATTCTCAAAGTTGTTAGTAGGCACACTAACATGGACTTATGAGAAATAGAAAAGGTCTAAACAATTAAGACTATGATTACAGAATCCCTTTTCATAGTTCAGAAATTGTTTAGACACAACTATGAGCTATCTAAGATAATGTGTATGATTTTGATAAAGTCTTATCAAAGCAATATAGTAGCAGAAATCTGAACTTTGGTAAAAATGTCAATAGCTTATTTGTGAGTACATGTCAAAGCTAGTGGGAGAATATGTGTTATGCTAATAATAATCATGTTAGTGGGAGCATGATAATTATGATAAGTATTTCAAGTTAGCAATGTTAATTATAGAAAAACAAAAGTTTCAATTCGTGAGGTTGCACGGGTTGAAAAAGTTGTTTTGCTATAATTAAGGGAGATGAAATTATACTTCATTTCAATTATTAAAAGCATAGATTGAGTTTATAATCATTCTAAAGATCTTATATTGAGATTTTAATCACCTTTAGTCAAGAATATATATGAATTTCATGTTGGATTGGTTTAACTTAAGAAAATTCTATATATTGCGTTCTCAAAATTCAATTATGATTACGACATCCCTTTTCATTGTAAAATTTTGAGAATATGGCAAAAAAAAAATTATTATGGCAAAAACTGGTCTAGAATCATGTGTTTATGTGAAACATCATGAATCATGTCCCATTTACTTTGGGTATAAGATCGATTACTTGGGCAATAATATTTACTCTTTCTGAATTTTCCAAATGCCTTGGGGCATTAAGGAGGAAAATGTCTAGAATTGGATATGACTAAAGTGATTAAGCAATTGTCAAGGACAATCTAAGGTTTAGCAAAGATTGGTTGCTCAAGGACAGTTGGAAGTATAGTGTGAATTTTAAAAGGGCCATATTGACATAGTTTGAAAAGACGCAACTCTTGTTCAGAAGTAGTAGTCAAAATGGGAATATAGAGTTGTCTCCATAGATAGAAGCAATATGTGTAAGGTTAGAAAGATCTTAGTGCAAGAAGCATGTTCAAAGCAATGCATACTTTGAACATAAGGTTGTGTGTCCATGGACTAGGTCTTCATTGGAATACCCTGTAATGGTTGTTGACAAGTCTTTGTGACCTTGTACACATTCATTGCAAGAGGGTAGTGCATTTAAGTTTAAAATCTAACAGATTTCGATTTGGGAGTGTGAAATTAGAATCATTGAAAGTTTGGTCAATTGGTTTATTTCACAATGTAAAGATAGTGTACATGCTTGGAGCATGGGACAACTAGTGTTTTTTAATTCAAGTATAAAGTTGATAAAACCGAAACAATGAATAATAAGTAATCAATATGGTGATAAATAGAAGTGGTCTATTTATATTGATAGGGTTTGATACCATATTAGATTCATTTATTTTTTTGTTTCACTTTGCATGTTTTGACTTCCATAATAACTAGGTTATTCTTCCGGAATGACTAAGTTATTTAAACCATCCACAGTCGGTCATATATTGGAAGTAGATATTAATCGAGACTGTCATGGGTTGGCTTGTAGAGGTCCATGTTGGTGGACAAAGTTGTGCTACAACGCTGATGAGTGCTCATAAGTTCTGAGTATTGGATTCAACCCGCGCTCATTTGAATCACTTCATGGATTTTATCATGAGTGATCATGAGACGATAATATCTTATATTCTGCAAACCTAGAGATATGAGTTGTTATAATGAGTTGGTTATACATTGATTTGACGAAACCGCATTGGTAACTCGATGTTATAAAACGTGTGTTTGTGTATGATTCAAAAAGTAGTAGAACAAGCCATATGAGTCAAAGTTTATCCATTCCTTTTACCTTCAGGATAAAAGCGATATTTATGGGCCCCTCGATGATTTAATGATGATACATGTGAGTGCTTGGCCAACCCAGGATTGATTTGATTTGTTCAATCAGTCAGTCATCATGAATCGGAAATCGGGAAACAACAAATGGACATAGAGAATGATTAATAATCCATGTCTCAGTCCATATGATATCTAGAATGGAGGAATATATGATCCCTTATCTAATGGACAAGTCATTGAAAAAGGTTAGAGATCATCAGCAAGGTCAGAGTTCGACGTAAGCTTTTGAGAGCTACGATTGCCAGTTGGTTCTTAAAGTCATACGCAATAATAGTTTTAGACTTATCCAAGTGGGAGACTGTTGGATTAATGTCTAAGTCCATAACTATAATTGGTAAGACTTGACCCGACCCGGTATGGTGCATTTGGGTTGCATGGCATCATGCATTTGGATAGACTATAATGAGAGAAATAACACTTAAGGTTTGTTAATATTTTATAAGTTATAATATATTAATAAGATTATTTAATTAGTATTGATCAAGAATTAATCTAGAATTAATTAAGTGATCAAAATAAGGCTAATTAAATATATGGGTTGATTGTGTAAATCATCCATACCTGTATAGTGGGCTAATGCTCCATGGATTATCAAGTTGCGCTAAAATACATATGATGCTCCATGGATGCTCCATGGTATATTTGAACCCATGGATACAAGGAAATGGAAAGCCATGAAAATTAGGGTTTACCCTAATTGTAACAACTATATAAAGATCATACTCTTGGAAAAATCGACCACTAAGTAAGGAAAAAAGGGCTAGCCGATTTTAGAAGTGTTCAAGTTTCTCTCAAGTTATTCCAAGTGTATTTGGTGTTGTGTGAACCATTTGAGGTGTCTAACTTGGGGCACTAGGCACTCAAGCTTCATGAGGACATTCTACATCAAAGAGGTATGTATTGTATCTTGTTATATTCATTGTTTTGTATGCTAGATTAGGATAATACCTTGGATGTTCATATTTGCATGTATAATAGAGAAAACATAGATCCAAGGTATTTAGGGTTGCATGTACACTTAGGAGTGTTAGAATGCTCAAAACCCAATAGAAACTTCCTCCACAACCTAGATAAGAAACGGGGATATAGGTCCCAAACAACCAAAACAAGCACCTGTGCCGAACTACGAAAATCGGTATGAAATACGTACTCTTGGTCGATCTATCAAAAATGACCAAGATAGAATTAACTTCCACATGGGAATGGGTAGGTGTTGCATCTTGTTGTGGGGACTTTGATGCTCAACCTTGATTATCCTGCATGTCAAGCACCACTCAACAAACCAAGCTATCTCCCTCTTCATATAGTGCCACTAATGGCTCAACTTCAGATCCCTATACATCTTCGTGGGCCCTAGATGGATAGAAAACATTAACTTATGCACCTCCTCTACGACTCTGCATCTCACCCCACCTAATGCCGGATCTAAAATCTACCCCACTAAGTTAACAACCATCGACTATATCTGAAAAAAAAGGTAATTTTTCCCCTGATCTGCTTGGTCTCCCAATTCTCCTTGTTCAATCTCTCGAGCCGAGCCTTCTTGATCAAATCCAACAAAGGCAAAGTGAAAATTATCCTTAAACATATATCCTTGATAGAAGAACCACGGCCATGCAACTCATAGAAACAGCCACCACATTGGACTTCCCAATGTTGTAGAGGATGTCGCAATCATAATCCTTTACCACATCAAAGCATCTTCGCTACCGCATATTCAGATTCGGATGGTCCATCAAATAGCATAAAATATTTTGGTCTGTGTAGATAGTACATCGAACCTCATATAATTAGTGTCTCCAAATCTTTAGGGAAAAAACCATGGCACCCAACTCCAAATCATGCCTAGGGTAGTTCACGTCATGAGGCTTTAGCTGCCTCAAAGCGTAAGCAATCACGTGATCCTCTGCATAAGAAAACATCGAAAACCAGAAACAGAGGCATCATAATAAACCAAGATATTATCCACAAACTTAGGAAGCACGAGAATCTGGGCCTCGCAAAATTTCTGCCTTTGAGTCTGAAAAGCCAACTGCTGATTAGACCCCCACCGAAAAGTCATATTCTTCATTGTCAAATGGTTCAAAGGCCTTGCAGTCTAGCATAAATCCTGGATAAATCTTTGATAATACCATACAAGACCTAAGAAACTCCGAATCTCATATGCAGTCCTCGGAACCTCCCATCACATCACAACCTCCATCTTGGCCGGTTCGACCAAGATACCCTTGTGTTTGACGATGTTCCCCAGGAACTGCACTGCGCGCAAGCAGAACTCACATTTTTAGAATTTGTCATAAAGCCTCTACCTCCTCAGGGTATTCAACACCTCTCACAAATGTTCCTTGTGCTTCTCCTTGGTCTTGGATTAGACCACAATATCATCAATAAATACAATCAATAGACCGATCCAATATCGGCCTGTAAACTCAATTCATATGATCCATGAACGTTAGTGGTGCATTGGTGAGCCCGAAAGGCATCACCACAAACTCGTAATGGCCGTAAAGAGTCCTGAAGTCTATATTATATACATCATCATTGTTGACCCTCATTTGATGGTACCCTAATCGCAAATCAATCTTGGAAAACCAAGATGCAACCTGAAGCAGATCCAACAAATCGCCAATCCTTGGATGTGGGGCCCAACCAATCGATCATGATGATAACCTTCAATACTCTAAAGGGAATCAACACAGAATCAATAGAGTATCTCTCACTAAATAGATTCAAGACATACCCACGTTGAATCCTCAAAGCATTCACAAAATGATCATCCGTAACCTTAACCTCTTGTGGCAAATCCAAAGTCCCAGGAGCAGCACAAAACTTCTTCCTAAGCGTAAGAGATACAAAGGATTGAGTGGCACCTGAATCAAACTGAACATGAGCGATTAGACCATTGACCAAAAAGGTTCCTATACAAGATCAAAATAATCATAAACATGAATAAGGAAAGCAATAAAAGATAAAGATAAGTCACATACAAGTAACCACGTCCAGCACTACACGGGTTCAACGGTGGTAAGCTGAAATGTCGTGCTCTTCACTTAGGAGCCTCGGCCTTACCCTGGCGGTCATCACTAATCCTGAATGTCGTTGGCGCAGGAACTAGCATTGCCCCTTACAATCTCGTACAATCAGCCTTTTTATGATTGGTCTAATTACAATGAAAGAAAATCAAAGCCCTCCTGGGGTTGTCGTACAATCACCCTAAAAACTTACGAACTCCCTGGTATACTCTCTCAGCATGTCATGGTATGTCGTCTTCCCTATTCCTCATCCGCAGTGTACTACGGGACCAACAAATCCCTCTCCCTGAATTTTTCTGTTATCTCTGCCACAGTCTCAATAGTCTGGCGAAGGGCTTGGATTCCCTCGCTAACAGTTGCACCTCAATCATCGGTGAAAGCTCCCTCTAGAACCTCCGGAAAAAATCCTCCTAGATCATGATTGCCACTACCACTAACCCTACTGCTTAACTAACGTCCTCCCACCAGTCTCATGCTCAATCACCCATCAGGCAGGATGCAAATCCCACCTTTGCCACCTTAGGGAAAAAAAACTCGTCCCCTGAGCATTCTTATGTCATTGATCCAACATTAGCTAGCAACGGGGTCCTTATCGCCAAAGAACTCATGAGCTCTACAAGCCTCGTACTCCTAGAATGAGGGAACTCGACCTCCTGTCTGACCCGCAACAATCTCAGCTTGAAATGTCCTGAGCCTCTCATTCATCTACTCGATAATCTCCTACTTGATGGTACTAAACAACACATGAGTAGCCTGTAGGATACCGCGAGCAAGCTCAACTGAAATTAACTCTTGCAGACGCTAATCAAATCGATTTTGTGTCGGCGCTACAGCCTGAACCAGAACCAGAGCCAGAACCTGCTCAAGTAATCTTCACCATAATCAAAACTGAAACACAACATATAAACAATCAACCTAAGAATCGGAGGGATTCCTTTGCATAGGCCTCCTTAGAGTTTCCAGTGCAGGTCTTGTGCTTCTAATACTACGGGCCCAATACTACCTTTTCTACCTTCTTATACCTTACTCAAGGTCATTCGTAATTCCTCTAAGTCACCACATTAAAACCATACACCAATCCTATGTTATACATCATACATATCCTAGACTTTTGAAGATAATCTTAACTCCCACAACTCGCAATACCAAGAACCTCAATCAACAACGATGGTTTCCTTATGCATGCAAGTTATAAACAAAATAGGATCACATCGACTATCAAATGATGACTCTACACTAAGTGTACAACCAAACAATGAATATTAAATGAGGCCAAATCGATCATTGTAGGGATATAAAATCCTAATCGTATACAACTTTGAAAGCATACACGTAGCAATTAACTGAGCCGATATCAATTCCATGAAATACATAACATCAAGTAACATTAGGCTATAAGGCATCACCCAAATCAGACAATTCTACGATATGATTCCTAAAGGTAGCCTTAGCCCTAATCTAGCATGCAATTCTAATATCAAGCATACTACTCATAATATATATGTATGGGTAATTTGGGAATCACTTACTTCACCAAGGTTGACTGCATACATCACACCCTTCTGAATAGTAAAAAAAATCTGTTTAGGAGTTCAACTTCATTTTTCTTAAGAAAAATTATCATATCCTCAGTTTGAGTTCTGACACACTCAAAATTATGTTTGAATCCCTCAGACCAAGGCTCTAATACCAACTTGTAACGTCTCGAAAGTAGTAATAAAAACTTTCATTTAAAAGTATATCAAATCATTCATTAATTTTTTAAAATCAACACCAAGTCATAATAGTCAAAAGATCATAGTATAGTTATTTCAGATGTGAGAATCATGAGTGCAGGATGTTGTGCCATCACGTCTGGCCCTTCCTTTTCGTGTTAGAAGTACATGAAAGAATAAACAAAAACTATAAACACAAAGCTTAGTTAGTTCCCCAAAGTACCACTTACCAATCCTACAACTTGGGCTTATCCCTGGGGTATAATCCAACCCAACGTACACGTATGGGCCCTGCCCTGTGGTGTATTTCAACCCACTCAATAGATATAGGCCCCGCCCTGGGGTATATTTCAACACGAACATACTATAGTGGGTTGCGCCATGGGGTGTATTTCAACCCAAACATACTATAATGGGCCCCACCCTGGGTATATTTCAGCCAAACCTACAATCACATATAAACCACATAGTAGGTATCATTCTGAGTTACACAATAATAGGCTCACATTGATGCCTTCGACCCATGGATACAGTGAGAAAAATCACCTCAAAGAAAGATGTGTAAACTAGATAGAATGCAGCTCCGAGATCAAATTTACCAATCACCTTAATGAATTCAATGACCCAAACTTAGTAAGCATATAAAAATACTTAAAATAACCCTAGGTCAAACCCTAGTCAAAATCCAGGTCAAAGTCAACTGAGTCAGTGAGTTAATTTAGTGAGTATGCTGGTTCTACTCCTTACGTACATGGGGCGTCCTGTGCGGTTAACCAAAGTTGGGGAGCTTATCACATATGCATAGTGTACCCCTTGTTATGCCCAACATACATGATTGCTCAACACTTTAACCATTAAGTGCTTAATCCTTAAGCACTTGTGTCCAAAATCTAGATCTAGACCCAAAAACCCTAGCTTCTTTACCCATTAAGACAATCTAACTCATGCATGGAAATTAACTAATGACCAATAACACATTTTTATTACTTAAAACATCCTAAAACATCTAAAAGGACAACTCAAACATCCTAGAGTATCTCCTACTCACAACAATCATGTTTGGGACAAAAAGGTGACAACTTTGAGCTAAAGTAGATCTAAAACAAATATACATCAAGGTTACAGCATTTACGCCCATAAGATGCACTAAGGGAATTAGATGATGGTTCCAAGGCCTTGAGTGAAACACCACAACCTCAAGGTTCTTCCTTCTACTCCAAATGCTCCAAAATGACACGAAAAAGGGATCTACAAGCTTCACATTCCACTAGATACTTTTGCATTTCTAAACGATGAAGGGGGTTGAAGATAAGATATTGCATGAGGCCATAAAGGTGCTTAAATAGGGTCCATACCCTAAATTTTAGGGTTTACACCCTGCCTACGCAGGCCCTACGTACTAAGAGTACACCCAACGTACGTAAGCAATGGACAAAATATTATGAAAATGGCATTGGGGACCAATACTGCAAATAAATCTCAACTTAAGGGTCAAACAAATACCTGAAAAGTTAGATGTTATAAGCCAGGTGTGGTAGGCTGAGATCGAGAGTCAAATTGAATGCCAATTTGTGAATCCTTTTGAGAGGATTCACCGTATTTGGTTCTCTTTTTGGCTCTAACTTTTTAAGGTGATGGCTTATGTTTGGCAATTTGTTTTATACATCCTCAGAGGTTGTTGTTTTATTCTCTTCCGAGGATGTATCATCAAAGAATGGGGTAGGTTGTGTTGGGAAAAACACAACAAAAATCTCAAGATGATGTTTGAGATGAGGTGAGTCGGATGGAACAGTGGACAAAATATGTTTAGGTAATCGTCTAACAGGGCTGAAAGTAGATTGACTTGGTAACCTGTAAGTCTTAATGGTTGTCAAAGAGTAGTATACCTCTCGAATGTCTAAATTTTGTGGAATGGCTTTACATCTCTTAGAGTAGAGTTGTTGTAAAGTCAGAGCCCATATCTAGGACTCGAAATTTCATTTGGTTTCCTCTTGACTACAAATTTTCGGAAGTCTTGTCATAGCACTTTTGGATGATCAACAACGCTATCTTTACCAATGAAGATGTTTTATACCACATATAACCAATCTTTGCTCATGGTGTCTATACCTCCATGCTTTCCATACAAAAACTTGAAGAATTAGGTGCATCAAGATGGTCCATAAGCTAGGGTGGCTGATTTATTGAACTCGTTTTCCTTGAATTCGCCATTGTAAACGATTTGGGACAATAACGACTGAAACTCTTCAGAAGTTGGCTCCTAAAATTGAAAACCTTTGGGTTTTTCTGAAATTATGATTCCCTTGAGAAACATACTCTTGTGAACCAGTACAATCTTATCATCTATTATCATCACTTCAAGAATATAGTTATCGATATTTACTCGTTCAAAGGCTTTGTGTATAAGTTGAAGAGGAAAATTAGGGTTAAGGATTTTGGTGAGAGGAAGGGTGATGGGATGGTGGGAGATGAACTCGATCATTTTCCCCAAAGAATCATCGTAATCCATGGGGTTTACAGAAAACAGTTGGTTGCTTTCTCTGAGAATGATCTCAGTTTGTGAGGACAAAGCAGACCCCTTTGATGATTTCTTCTTTGTGTTAGGTTTAGAAGACTTGGATGCCACAACAAAAGATCTTGATGCCATTGTTGATGATTTGGAAAATCATTGAAGAATAAAGTACGAAAGAAATTGCCCTAAGAAGAAGATAGCCAAAGAGAAAAGTGAGAACGACTAGGATTTAAAACCCTTATATAGGTTGGAAAATTTGGGTCGGGTCAAAAAATGAGATAATGACACCTGAAAACCGAAATGGTTTGAATTTAATGCATAGCCCAAAATGGCTCCCTAAGTGATACTTGAGAACAAAATGATGGGAAGTTTGTTTTTTTCAAATAGGGAAACCGTCGATCCAGTTCATAATTAAGCACTACTTTATTGGAAAATGTGACAAAGCGTGTTTATTGAGAACTAAGAGGATAATCATAAATAAAGTTACCGTTAAGGTATTCATGGGAAAATGTTTCAGAATAAAAACTTTAATGATAACCGTGAAATTTATTTATTGTTGAGAATCTTGGCATAACTAGATTCCAAGATGGAGTGTCATAAGATACCTCGAAAAGAAATCAAACACATCATTAGTACATGATATAGAATTCGAAACAACAAAATCTCAAACTGAATATCAGAGGAAAAATGCACGAAGATCTTAGAGGTCAGGTTTTGAAGAGAGTTGAAATTCTAAGAGCTGAAGGAAGAGAGATCGGAAGGAAATAACTGCCCAAATCCCATTATCATTTCAGATTTGAATTTCGAGGAGTACTTCAGAGATATCGTTCTGAGGTTAAATCTTTCGAGATGAATACTGGCATGATTTTTATTGTTGTAGGAGAGCTCTGCCAAAGGAAGGTAAGTTTTCCAATGTAACACACGGGTTTCAGGGCTAAGCATATTTGTCAATGTAATAGTCTAGGTCAACTATTGTAACTCTTTTTGAAGTAATAAAGATGAAATATTTTAGTATTATGTGAATTATGTGTGTTTATGTGTTTATTGTTTAATTATAAATGTATAATTAATAAAGAATAAAAATAAGCGTCAAAATTAAAGTGTGAGATAAGCCCGATATCTTTACATAAAGTTGTTGTGGTCAAAACAAGGATTCCGGGGATATAAGGAATGCCGAAATCCGAGTTATAACGAAGAAGTTATGACCCGTCGAAGTTTCACGACGGAACCGCTGCGACAACGGGAAGCGTAAATAGTGAACTTACGATAGAGCGACTTTTAGCCTTAGAAATCTAAATGAAAGTCGTAGAATATGTTAAACTGAGAGTGTCCATAAAAAGAACACCCAAATCTGACTTCGTATGAAGAAGTTATGAGATTTTAAACAGACCAATCCTCTCCCGGCCTGTTAAAAATATAACTTTAAAAATAAATTCAAAATTAGCCGACGGAGTCTAAACAAAAGTTCTAGAGTACGTCTCCAGCTATGCATGGATATAAAGAACGTCAAAAACGGAGTTCGTATGAACGAGTTACAAATTATAATAGCATATTAACATATTAAAATAAAGTATAAATCATGTATACGTACACACACACACACACACACACACACATATATATATATATATATATATATATATGTATATATCATTAGAAAGGTATCGATGATGCGGTCATTATAAGACTAATGTTGAGTTCTTTCGACATTAGTTTAGTACAAATGTCATTAAATCCATTTAAAATAGTATTATAGAGGGGTGTTTACTTGTTTATATAACTAAAAGGTCATTAAGTAATTATGGAGGGCAGTTTTTGAAAATTCAATTAGTATAAATAAGAGCCTTGGGCTCTCATATTTCTTGCACCATTCTCTTGATTCAAGAGTATTTCTCTCCTTATCCCCCGAGCATTTCGGTCCCACGTGATTCGACTTCTCTTTCTGTAGTTTAGTATACTAAGGTGAGCGCTGAAGCGCTGCACGAATCTTTCTTAGAAAGATTCAGCGACGAAGTTCTGCCCCTGTAGAGCCCGACTCCTAGCTTAAACCCCCTTGTAATTAAGTTATGCTTACCTTATTTTAATATAGCTTATATTTAAAATTAGTATTGTTATTATGAACTTATAATAAATATTTGAGCTATTATTATAACTTATATAAGTGTCGTTATAATATTTTTTTAACTACTCGCGGTACGGGGAATTTGTTTTAAAGGGCCGCATAGGGTTGTTGGATATCAGAAGTGCTATATGCCAAAATGGTCCTGCCCTCCGGTGTTTTATGTCCGGCCCTGTCCGTACATAGTGGTTGGAAAATATTGTTTAACGCTTATAGAATAATAATAATAATAATAATACTAAGACTAATAGTTGGTCACGGTAAATATTAGACTAAAATTTAGCGATAATAATGCTAGGTTTCGTCGAAGGAAAATAGAATCATTAGAATCAAGCGCTGCCCGATTTTGGTATCATCACTTTAACAAGTGAGTGCATAGTTACTTTCAGCTTACACATAGATATGAATTATTTTATATAAATTACGTGCTATGTGTGCATATTATCTAAATACTTGCTATCTATGCCGGATGAACATTGTTATACATGTTTTCAATGATTTAAACTGTATATGTATTTTATATCTACGAAAATGTTGGGGCAAAACATGGGTAGATGTAATAGGTGATGTGTGAAAAAATGATGAGAGGCCTCGATGTTGGTGTTGTTGATTCTGTCATCCAGCGGAGTATGGATGACGACCACGGAATCTTCTAGACATTCCATTGGAACACTAGCAGGCTCGCAACCTGTAGGTGTTTGTGAACGATGTGTTCACCGGTGTACTCCATCCCCTACATGGTTTCCTTTAGGACATTTATTGCTGAGGAATCCCCTTAGCAGTAGTGTCTGTCCCGATAATGATCATCAGGCTAGGTCCCTTATGATTAGTGTTTAGGGACGTAAAGTGAGGATAACGGCAACGGGTAATCGGGTTATTGTTGATTGATGAAATTAATAAACTTATTTATTGTGGGTTGAAAACTCTATGTGCTCACCAGGCTTCCAAGCCTGACCCACTCAGTTTTATGTGTTACAGGTAGTGGCGCTTGAGCATAGATATGATGTTTGGACGAGGGATTACGGATATAGGCCTGTAGATATGAAATAATGTAGTAAGGCTTATATTGTACTGTTGATGCGTTTGATCTGTACGAACATGACATCCCAAGTCTTTTAATGAAATACATTTCTATGGAAATGCTTTTGATAAATCTTTATCATATTTTGTTTTGGGACAAATTCCGCAACACTTTTATTTAAAATGTTACTCTGATTTTTAAACAAAGCATAAACAAAATTGGTCTTTTCTGGCCGTGATTTTGGGGATGTCACAGTTGGTATCAGAGCATTAGTTTAAGCGAACTAGGAATTTGTAGGCTTTCTAGACTTAAACTTAGAATGCTAAGCGATGATTGTGAGGTGGGAGCACTAGCTTATTTTAGGAATTGTGCCTAAAATGCTTTTATGTGATAAATGCTTTGTGCATGATATACTGTTATTTGTTCGGATCTATGGTCTGTTGCCGACCAGATCTGGAAACCTTATGTGTTTAGGATTCTAAACGTACGTCTACGATATTAGAACTAGCATGTAAACGTTTCGGAGTGATAAGGACGATTTAAACGTCTATCCTAAATAAATATCTAAATTCACCTTATTCGGTGTATAGATCAAGATGGCAAGGACCTGTAGCGGAAACGTGAACGCAAATGGAGATAGGAACCAACCCCCACTGGTTCAGCAAATACCTGTTGTTGAAGAAGTTGCACCTGAGCCGGAGTGCAAGCGATGATCCATGCAATGTTGGATCGTCAAATGGAGGAAACCAGACGTTTGCTCCAGCAAAATCGAGAGGAAGAGACTATTCAGATCGAACAGCCTGAGTTGAGCAAAGGGCGGACTGAGGAGGGAAACTACAGTGGGACTGTTGGTCAAGCCAACCCACCGATAGTTAGGCAAACAAACCAGGATGGAGGAAATGATGGACGTGGATGCAAATACAAGGATTTCATGGCATCCAAGCCACCGAGTCTATCTGGAAGCCCGACACCGGTGGAAGTCATGAACTGGATCTCTCAAATGGAGACGATGTTTGAGAGTTGCGAGTGTAGCAACAGGCAGAAGACCGCTCTCGCGGTTCCTCTATTGAAATCTAGAGTGCTAAGCTGGTGGAAGCTACTAGCTGATTCAATGCCCAAAGGTGAAGCAAGCAAGATGTCGTGGGAGGATTTTCTGGTACAGTTGAAGATGCAATACTGCTCTGAGTAGGATCTTCCGAATATCAATAACGAATTCAAGAATCTGAAGAAGGGAAGAATGAGCATTACTGAATACGCTACAAGCTTTACTGAGAAAATGAAGCTTGTTCCTCACCTCGTTCCAACTAAACTCTCCAAGGTTATTAAATTTGCCCTCGGATTACCAGCGGACTTCGGTCCAATGGTCAAGCAAACTACCACTCTGAAAGCCGCCATCTGGGCTGCTAAGAATGTGGAGACCCAGATACGAGAGAAGGGTCTGGAGAGAGTAGAGGTGGGAGAGAAAAGGAAATTTGACGGATCCTCGAGATCCGGTAAGAAGAGTAGATTCTCGAAGTCTGGATCGAGAGGAGGAGGATCAGAAGCGAAGTGGTGTGAAAAGTGCAAGAAGAAGCACTCTGGAAAGTGTGACGTAGGGGTCACTTGTTTCAAATGCGGAAAGCCTGGGCACTACGCCAACGAATGCACGTTCACTAAGAAGGTATGTTATGAGTGCAACAAGGAGGGGCACATTTCAAAGGATTGCCTGAAGAAGAATGAGGCAGGAAGACCCAACATACCACGAAAGCCGAAGGCGAGAGCCTTCCAGATGACGCTCGAGGCTGCAAAGGAGGCATCACGCGTCGTTTCAGGTACCTTTCTTGTAAATGGTTTGCCTGCAAATATACTATCTGATTCGGGAGCCAACTACTCCTTTGTGTCGCATAAATTTGGTGGGAAATTAGCATTGCCTGTAGAAAAACTTGATAATGCCCTGATTGTAGAAGTTGCCAGTGGCAAATTCGTACCTGTTAGTGATCGTATTAGGAACATTGTCATCGACCTAAACGGAAACGAATTCCACGAAGAGCTATTACCCATAGAGTTAAACGGTTTCGACATCGTTTTGGGTATGGATTGGCTAAGCGCCAACGATGCCGAGATTCAATGTCGAAAGAAGATAGTAAGGGTAAACCCACCCGGAAAGGAATCATTTATGGTGTACGGGGACAAACGCAGAGTGAATTCTGGAATCATCTCCCTGATGAAAGCCAGAAAATGTTTGTCCAAAGGATGTGTATCATACTTGGCATTCATAATCGATGCTAAGAAGGAAAAGAAAGATGTGCAGAATATACCGGTTGTGTGCGATTATCCGGAAGTCTTTCCCGAAGATCTTCCCGGATTACCACCTGATAGACAAGTGGAGTTTCATATAGACTTGTTACCAGGTACAACACCAATAGCAAAAGCACCTTATCGATTAGCACCGACGGAGATGAAGGAGCTTATGACGCAACTTCAGGAGCTGTTGGACAACGGTTTCATTCGACCTAGTTCATCACCTTGGGGAGCTCCGGTGTTATTCGTAAAGAAGAAGGACGGAAGCATGAGAATGTGTATAGACTACCGAGAGTTGAACAAGGCAACAGTAAAGAACAAGTATCCATTGTCGAGGATCAACGACCTATTCGATCAGCTGCAAGGTTCAAGCTACTTCTCAAAGATCGATCTTAGGTCGGGATATCATCAGCTGAAAGTGAGAGAGCTGGATATTGAGAAGACTGCATTCAGGACGAGATATGGACACTACGAGTTCTTGGTTATGTCGTTTGGCTAACCAATGCTCCAACAGCATTCATGGATTTGATGAATAGGGTTTGAAAACCATTCCTCGATAAATCCGTCATAGTGTTCATCGACGACATTCTCATCAACTCGAAAAGCTAAGAGGAGCATGGCAAGCATCTACAGGAAGTATTATAAGTGTTGAAGAAGGAGAAGCTTTTTGCAAAGTTCTCCAAATGCGACTTTTGGATATGGGTAGTCCAATTCTTGGGTCATGTTTTTAACCAGAAGGGAATAATGGTTGACCCTACAAAAATTGAGGTTGTGATGAAGTGGGAACGTCCAAAGAGTCCCATGGAGATTCGAAGCTTTCTAAGATTAGCCAGATGTTATCGACGATTTATCCAAGGCTTTTCTTCGATAGCTGACTCATAAAGGAGCTACGTATACATGGAGTGATAAACACGATGAGACATTCGAGAAGCTAAAGAAGAAGTTATGTGAAGCACCGATACTTTCTCTACCCAATGGAGTTGAAGACTTTGTGGTTTATAGTGATGCATCTGGAGTCGGGTTGGGTTGTGTTCTGACCCAAAGAGAAAAGGTGATAGCATACGCATCTCGACAATTGAAAGAGCACAAAAAGAACTACCCCACTCATGATTTGGAGTTGGCAGCGGTAGTATTTTCCTTAAAAATATGGAGGCATTACCTCTATGGCACGAAGTGCAAGCTTTTCACTGATCATAAGACTCTCCAATATCTCTTTAATCAGAAAGAATTGAACATGAGGCAACGACGCTGGCTAGAACTACTCAAGGACTATGACTGTAAGACACCTTTGTTGGGTTTTGAGCAATCTAACACTTCCTAAGTGTGATTGCAACCCTAATAAACCTTGGATCTATGTTTGTCTAATACATGCAAAATAATAATTTTCCAAGGTTCATAACTTATCTAACATGGCATGGGGAACTTTTAAACATAAAAGAGTTAGATGAGATTACACACCTTTTGATGAGATTGATTCCTTGGAGTTTGAGAGCCAAGCACCAATAGTGTGAATGCCTCAAATGGAAATCACAAATCACCACAAACACTTGGAAACCTTTAGAGAGTGTACACACACTTGTAATTTTCGGCCACACACAAACACACACACTAGTGGCTATTTCATGCAACATAAGCATGCTTATATAGTGTACATGGTTAGGGTGAAACCCTAATAACCCATGCCTTTCCTTTTCCAATGATCCATGGGTTAAAAGCTCCATGGATCATCCATCGACTTCCATATAAGCCTAGCCCATTAACAAATGAGTGTTAGCCCACACCATATAAAACCAATAGCCCATAATCTAATTAGTCTTCCTTTTAATCTCTAAATTAATTCATAATTAATTTAAGACTAAGACTAATTAAATAACATGACTTCATATTAATATATTATAACTTATAATATATTAATAAACATATGTGTATAACTCTCATAAAATCATCCATAAATAGTTCGGGTGAAGTGCAACCCAAATGGACCATGCCGGGTCGGGTCAAGTATATACCAAATAAGTTATGGACTTAGACACCTTATCCAACAACTTTACCACCCTAGTAAAGCAAATGTTGTTGCTGATGCCCTCAGTCGAAAAGTCAATCTTGAAAGGAAGAGGCCAAGAGCATTGAGAATCGAAGTTGTCTCGATGATTGTGGAAAGTATCTGGAAAGCTCAAGAAGAAGCTTTAGAGAAAAATGACCGAAAGGAAGAACGTTTGGGAAAAACGTTAGTGTTCGGTACAAACAATCGAGGACTAAAGGTATTCCAAGATCGAATTTGGGTACCTAAGACGGGAGGAATAAGAGATCTTCTGATGGAAGAAACCCACAATACCATGTACTCGATTCATCCCGGTAGCACTAAAATGTATAGCGACCTAAAACCCTACTACTGGTGGCCGACGATGAAGCTCGATGTTGCGAAGTATGTGGCCGAGTGCATGACATATGCGAGAGTTAAGGCACAACATCAGAAACCGTATGGGAGTTTAGAACCTTTACCTGTACCCATGGGTAAATGGGAAGACGTCACCATGGATTTTGTGACTAAAATTCCTAGGACGAAGAACGGACACGACATGATTTGGGTAGTCGTGGATCGTTTCACCAAGAGTGCACACTTCATAGCAGCCAACGAGAAGTGGTCTATGGATAAGCTCGCAAATGCTTATGTGAAGGAAATTGTAAGACTTCACGGTGTTCCTCTTACGATTGTATCAAATCGTGATAGTCGCTTCACGTCGAGGTTTTGGAGGAGTCTACAAGAGGAGTTGGGTACAAATTTATGTTTGAGTACTGCTTACCATCCGCAAACCGATGGCCAGAGCGAAAGAACAATTCAGACATTAGAAAATATGCTGAGAGCATGTACCCTCGAATTCCAAGGGAATTGGGCTGAGCACTTACCTCTGGTAGAATTTTCCTACAAGAACAGTTTCCACTCGAGCATCAAGATGGCACCTTACCAAGCCTTTTATTGATAGAAGTGTCGTACGCCGTCTTGTTGGCTTAAAGCCGGAGAGAAGCAGTTTATGGGTCCCGAGATAATCCATGAGACTGCTGAGAAGTTGAAGGTGATTAGGGAAAGGATGTTAGCAGCTCAGGATCGTTAGAAGAGCTATGCTGAAAAGAATAGACGACCGATAACCTTCGAACTTGGGGATTCCGTTTTGCTTAAAGTCTCACCGTGGAAGGGACTTATAAGATTCGGGGAACGAAGAAAGTTGAGTCCAAGGTTTATTGGACCGTTAAAAGTTCTTCAGAAGATAGGGAACCAAGCTTACAAGTTGGAATTGCCCGAAGAACTCAATGGTATTCATAACACCTTCCGTGTGTGTTATTTAAGGAAGTTCACGGGAGAAGTTCCCGACATAATTGCAATCTCAGAGTTAAGGATGGATGAAAATAAAAGGCTGATCGAAGAGCCTGAGGCAATTTTTGACCGTAAGACTAAGAAGTTACGACGCAAGATGGTCGAATTAGTGCTAGTCCGATGGAAACATTCGAATGGGCCGAATCTCACTTGGGAAACAGAAGATGACATGATGAGTCGCTATCCACATTTGTTTGCTGATGCATGATTCCGGGACGAAATCATCCTAAGGGGGAGAGAATTGTAACGCCCAGGTTTCAGGGCTAAGCATATTTGTCAATGTAATAGTCTAGGTCAACTATTGTAACTCTTTTTGAAGTAATAAATATGAAATATTTGAGTATTATGTGAATTATCTGTGTTTTTGTGTTTATTGTTTAATTATAAATGTATAATTAATAAAGAATAAAAATAAGCGTCAAAATTAAAGTGTGAGATAAGCCCGATATCTTTACATAATGTTGTAGTGGTCGAAACAATGATTCCGGGGATATAAGGAATGCCAAAACCCGAGTTATAACGAAGAAGTTATGACCTGTCGAAGTTTCACGACGGAACCGGCGCGACACCGGGAAGCGTAAATAGTGAAATTACGATAAAGCGACTTTTAGCCTTAGAAATCTAAATGAAAGTCGTAGAATATGTTAAACTGAGAGTGTCAATAAAAAGAACGCCCAAATCTGACTTTGTATGAAGAAGTTATGAGATTTTAAACAGACCAATCCTGTCCCGGCCTGTTAAAAATATAACTTTAAAAATAAAGTCAAAATTAGCCGACGGAGTTTAAACGAAAGTTGTAGAGTACGTCTCCAAACTACGCGTGGATATAAAGAACGTCAAAAACGGAGTTCGTATGAACGAGTTACAAATTATAATAGCATATTTACGTATTAAAATAAAGTATAAATCATGTATACGTACACATATATATACATATGTATATATCATTAGAAAGGTATCGATGACGTGGTCATTATAAGACTAATGTTGAGTTCTTTCGACATTAGTTTAGTACAAATGTCATTAAATCCATTTAAAATAGTATTATAGAGGGGTGTTTAGTTGTTTATATAACTAAAAGGTCATTAAGTAATTATGGAGGGTAGTTTTTGAAAATTCAATTAGTATAAATAAGAGCCTTGGGCTCTCATATTTCTTGCACCATTCTCTTGATTCAATAGTATTTCTCTCCTTATCCCCCGAGCATTTCGGTCCGTCGTGATTTGACTTCTCTTTTTGTAGTTTAGTATAGTAAGGTGAGCACTGAAGCGCTGCACGAATCTTTCTTAGAAAGATTCAGCGACGAAGTTCTGCCCCTGTAGAGCCCGACTCCTAGCTAAAACCCCCTTGTAATTAAGTTATGCTTACCTTATTTTAATATAGCTTATATTTAAAATTAGTATTGTTATTATGAACTTATAATAAATATTTGAGCTATTATTATAACTTATATAAGTGTCGTTATAATATTTTTTTTAACTACTCGCGGTATGGGGAATCTGGTTTAAAGGGCCGCATAGGGTTGTTGGATTTCAGAAGTGCTATATGCCAAAATGGTCCTGCCCTCCGGTGTTTTATGTCTGCCCCTGTCTGTACATAGTGGTTGGAAAATATTGTTTAACGCTTATATAATAATAATAATAATACTAAGACTAATAGTTGGTCATGGTAAATATTAGACTAAAATTTAGCGAAAATAATGCTATGTTTCGTGGAAGGGAAATAGAATTGTTAGAAGCAAGCGCTGCCCGATTATGGAATCATCACTTTAACAAGTGAGTGCATAATTACTTCCAGCTTACACACAGATATGAAGTATTTTATATAAATTACGTGCTATGTGTGCATATTATCTGAATACTTGCTATCTATGCCGGATGAACATTGTTATACATGTTTTCAATGATTTAAACTGTATATGTATTTTATATCTACGAAAATGTTGGGGTAAAACATGGGTAGATGTAATTGGTGATGTGTGATAAAATGATGAGAGGCCTCGATATTGGTGTTGTAGATTCTGTCATCCAGCGGAGTATGGATGACGACCACGGACTCTTCTAGACAGTCCATTGTAACACTAGCAGGCTCGCAACCTGTAGGTGTTTGTGAACGATGTGTTCACCGGTGTACTCCATCCCCCACATGGTTTCCTTTAGGACATTTATTGTTGAGGAATCCCCTTAGCAGTAGTGTCCGTCCCGATAATGATCCATAGGCTAGGTCCCTTATGATAGGTGTTTAGGGACGTAAAGTGAGGATAACGGGAACTGGTAATCGGGTTATTGTTGATTGATGAAATTAATAAACGTATTTATTGTGGGTTGAAAACCCTATGTGCTCACCAGGCTCCCAAGCCTGACCCACTCAGTTTTATGTATTACAGGTAGTGGCGCTTGAGCATATATATGATGTTTGGACGAGGGATTACGGATATAGGCCTGTAGATATGAAATAATGTAGTAAGGCTTATATTGTACTATTTATGCTTTTGATCTGTACGAACATGACATCCCAAGTCTTTTAATGAAATACATTTCTTTCGAAATGCTTTTGATAAATTTTTATCATATTTTGTTTTGGGACAAATTCCGCAACAATTTTATTTAAAATGTTACTCTGATTTTTAAATAAAGCATAAACAAAATCGGTCTTTTCTGGCCGTGATTTTGGGGATGTCACATCCATCTCCTCTAAATTCTAGCACATAAGCTCGGAGCACATCTTCGAGTGTCTGAATAGTCCACTCGCTTTAGCCGTGAGTTTGGGATGGTTTCCTTGTACTAAAATGCAACTAAGTACCCAAATCCTCATGAAAGTTTCTCCATAACCTGGATATGAAACGAACGTATAGGTCCGAAGCAACAAAAACTAGCACCCCGTGTGGAACTACCACCTCTCGAACGTAGATGTTGGCTAACTTCTCAGCGGATATGCTCTCGGAAATCGGTATGAAATGTGTACTCTTGGTCGATCTATCAATAATGACCTAGATAGAATTAACTTCCACATGGGAATGGCTAAGTGTTGCATCTTGTTGTGGGGTCTCTGATGCTCAACCTTGATTTTCTTGCATGTCAAGCACCACTCAACAAAGCAAGCTATATCCCTCTTCATACAGTGCCACCAATAGCTCAACCTTTGATCCCTATACATCTTCGTGGCCCCTAGATGGATAGAAAGCTTTGACTTATACAACTCCTCCATAAATTTCCATCTCACCCCACCTAATTTCGGACCCAAACTCTACCCCACTAAGTCAACAACCCCCGACTATCTCTGAAAAAAAAGGAAATCTGTCCCCTGATCTGCTTGGCCTCCCAATTCTCCTTTTTTACTCTCTCCACCCGAGCCTTCTTGATCAAATCCAATAAAGGAAAAGTGAAAATAATCCTCAAGCAGATCTCCCTGATAGAAGAACCACGACCTTGCGACTCATAGAAATGGCCACCATATTGGCCTTCCAAACGTTGTACATGATCTCACAATCATAATCCTTTACCACATCAAAGCATCCTCGTTGTTGCATATTTAGATTTGGATGGTCCATCAAATACCATAAACTCTTGTGGTCATTATAGATAGTACAATGAACCTCATACATACAGTGTCTCCAAATCTTTAGGGCGAAAACCATGGCACACAACTCCAAATCAGGCGTAGGGTAGTTCGTGTCAAGAGGCTTAAGCTACCGCAAAGTGTAAGTTATCATGTGACCCTCTTCATAAGAAAACCTCGCAAAGTTGGAATATAGTCATCATAATAAACCAAGAAATCATCCACAAACTCAAGAAGTATGTGAATCGGGGCATTACAAAATTTCAGCCTCAGAGTCTTAAAAGCCAACTGCTGATCAGGCCCCCACCGAAAAGTCACATTCTTCTTTGTTAAACGGTTCAAAGGCGTTGCAGTGTTGGAAAAATCCTGGATAAAT
The DNA here is from genome assembly GCF_051521515.1 of Lactuca serriola. NCBI lineage: Eukaryota > Viridiplantae > Streptophyta > Magnoliopsida > Asterales > Asteraceae > Lactuca > Lactuca serriola. Next base: position 251,261,977 of record NC_136410.1, on the reverse strand, counting down.
CTTTGACAATAACCTACAAGACCTAAGAAATTCCGAATCTCAGATGCAGTCCTCGGAACCTCCTATCGCATCACTGCCTCAATCTTGGCCGGTTCGACCAAGATACCTTTCTGGTTGGCGACGTTCCCCGGGAATTGCGCATCGCACAACCAGAACTCACATTTCGAGAATTTTTCATAAAGCCTCTCCCTCGTCAGGGTCTTTAACACCTCACACAAATGTTCCTCGTGCTTCTCCTTGGTCTTGGAGTAGACCACATGTAACGTCCTAAAAATACAGTCTGAAAGTTTCATTTTTAAAATATTAATAAAAACCATAATTTTCAATCATAAGCCTAATTCGTTATATCCAATCAGACTCTCATCTAAAAATATGTTCTTTTTATCAAAGTAAACATCCCAGGCTAAATCTTCATGGTGTGTGCCAGACAGCCATCCCGAGCTCGTCCCTCAACTACTGGAAGTACCTGAAAACAAAACTGAAAACTGTAAGCACGAAGTTTAGTGAGTTCCCTAATCCACCACATACCATACATAAACATATACTACAAGCATTGGGCCTAGCCCGCTGCATCGGCCCCCGCCCAACATCGGAACAATCCGACATCTAGCCACGCCTGCTATCGAGCCCCGCTCAATATACAGATTTGTTTCTACCAAGCCCCGCTTGTCCTTGGGCCCCGCCCGCTACACACATACAATAATAACATATAAACATGCTTCCACAATCACTATACTATAACTGGTGGTCTCAAGGCCTTTCCTGTCTTGGGCCCGACTCCTATTCTGCTACTAGTGAGATATCGAACCACGTTCACACTCAGCTAGTGATGAGATACGGGTCCCCGCCCACACTCATCCCCCTACCAGGCACATATAATTATCACCAAGACAACAAGTATAAGTACACATACACTACTGCCTTGGGTACCAGCCGACATCGGATATAAATCTGGTATACACAAATATATAGAAACAGGCCGACATTGATGCCTTAGACCCGTTCCTACTGGAGAAAAACTCTTCTCACAAGCTGACTATAGAATCCTGCGAATAACCACTTGCTGATAGCTGGCAAATCCTCGAACTATTGATCACTCGACTCTGTGAGCTATCAATTGCAAAAATGACACTTAGACCAAAATACCCTACAAAAGTTAAGCCAAAACAACCCTGGTCAAAGTCCAAGTCAACGGTCAAAGTCAACGCTCCAAGTTGACCCAACCAACATCGGACGAATCTGGCATCAGGCCCCGCCTGGCATCGAGCCCCGCTCAATATATATATATATATATATATATATATATATATATATATATATATATATCTTTCTACCAGGCCCCACTTGTCCTCGGGCCTCGCGCGCTACACATATACACCAATAACATATAAACATGCTAACACAATCACTATATTATAACTGCTGGTCTTAAGGCCCCTCTTATCTTGGGCCCCGCCTCTATTTTGCTACTAGTGAGATATGGAACCCCGTCTACACTCAGATGGTGATGAGATACGGGCCCCTACCCATACTCATCCTCTAACGAGGCACATACAAGTGTCACAAAGACAACAAGTATAACTACACATATACTACTGCCTCGGGTACCACCTGACATCAGATCTAAATCTGGCAGACATAAACATACATAAATGGGCCGGCATTGGTGCCTTAGACCCATTCCTACTGGAGTAAACCTCACCTCACAAGCTTACTATAGAATCCTACGAATAACCCCTCGTTGCTAGCTGACGGATCCTCGAACTGCTGATCACTCAACTCTCCGAGCTATCAATTACCCAAATGACACTTAGACCAAAATACCCTCCAAAAGTCGAACCAAAATAACCCTGCTGAAGTCCAAGTCAACGGTCAATGTAAATGCTCCAATTTGACCCAACTCACTGAGTTGCTCCTTCAACTCGTCGAGTCTAATAATTCAAAATCTTGAGATCGTGATCTAACTCGACGAGTCAACCCCTGACTTGTCGAGTTCACTGGCTACTCAAGGTCATGATTTATCGAGTAACTCGTCGAGTCAGCCCTCAGACTCGCCGAGTCCCAGCATAACCAAAAACGGGATAATACACTTAGACACGTCGAGTCCTTCCATGGGCACCCCGATTCTCCTAGTCCGATTGGCCATCTTAATAGATTAAGCCCTTAAACTTCAGATCCAAACCCCAAACTTCAAATAAATGTTGAAGATGACCTCATGAGGGTAAAGTTTCCAACTTTACCCACTCCTAATCCTTCTTAATGGGTAAAGCTAAACCCTAGCTCCTTAAGACATGACTCTGTGTCCCAAAAAATCTTATTACTCCAATCGAAGGCATAACAACATAAATCTGAGGCTTATACACCGGAAGAACACATAAAGTCTCTGCCTTTTCTTCCAAGCATCGCCTTTTGAGGCTTAAAAGGCCATAATACCTCGTTAAAGCTTGCATGAGGGTTCCAATGCCATAAAGCTTGCACTTTTATGCATTAACCACTCTTAGGGACTCCAGATCTGAAAGAATCTTTGCTTGGGACATCCTTGTCCCATAGATAAAGCTTCATGGACCCAAACTATCATAAAGTGGACATAAAGAGATCTAAGAAGCTAAAAGTCAAGATGAAGACTTGACTACCAGAAAATGATGGAAATGAGATGGTGTTTCTGGATCTACAAGTACCGCCTTAAACCTTCAATCTCCATCTTCTTATTCTAGCCTCCAAGAACACCAAAATACTCAATAACGGCTCACACACTCACCAAATGATCAAGGGTTTCGTGGGTTAAGTTCTGGATAATGGGGGGATGGCAATGGAACCAACAGGAGGAGAATAAGATGCTTAAATAGGATGCCAAGTCCCAAATTTAGGGTTACCCAAACCCTGACCAACTCGATGTGTAACAACAGCAAAATTCCGGTCAAAATTTAAACTTTTATAAAACCATAATTAATTATACTAAGTGGTAGATATTGTAACAAGGTTTTCATACATATAAAGAACACAAAAATCCGAGTTATAACGAAGAAGTTATGACCATTCTAAGATTTCCGACAAAACCGGCAACACCGATTAAACGAAAAATGCGAAGTTCCAATACAATACTTTTTAGCCTTAAATATCTAAATGAAATTCGTAGATATCATTAAACCGTGAACATACATAAAAAGAACGTCCAAATCTGACTTCGTATGAGGAAGTTATGATTTTTCTAAGTTACGAATATAACAGTAGACGGCTAAAAACTCGAAATAGAGATCGAGAGACATTTAGCCGACGCAAACTAAATTAGAATTGAAGGTCTCAACAATAGAAGCGCAACGGTAAAAAGTCTGACGGAAACGGACGTCGGATGAAGGAGTTATGGAACTTTAACGGACTTTTCCTGTCCCGACGTATTAAAAATATAATATTAAAAATAAACTCAAAATTTGCCGACGGAGTCTAAACGAAAGTTGTAGATCGTAGTCTCACCTTCGCGTGGATATAAAGAACGTCGAAAACGGAGTTTGTATGCCGAAGATATGAATTTTCGAAGTTTCCTAAATAATAAAAAATATAAATTAAATTAAAAATTCGGTATTATTCGAAGGAGGAGTCATCAGACCAATCCGGGTTACGCCCAGCGTACCCTCGTACACCCAGCGTACTCGGATGCTAGGCTCCGGATTGTCCAAGTCGCTTCGATGCTTCATCCAAGGATGCGGTAAGCCATGACGTTGCGTACGCGAGGCCTTCAGCCCCTATAAAAGGGATGCGAGGGTGCAAGCCATTTTTGCTAATTTCCTTCCTTTCTCGCGCCGAAGCTCTGCGTTTCAACCAATCGGAACCATCCCGAAGCCCCGGTTCCCATTCTCAAGCCCTGAAGAAAGTTTCACACTCCCGAGATTCCCGAGAATCCCGAGAAAATCCGTTTTCTCGAGTAGAAGTTCTGCTCGGTTTTCGTCTCGCTTTCTTCAATCTATCAAGTGATTTCATACCCCTACAACCACACTTTAAATGCTTTTTAAATGCTTTTTAAACACTTTTAATGGGGGGGAATACAAATAAACACACGACTAAAATCGTGTGAAACATCGATCTTTTGCTATACTTTTCATACTGTTGTTTTAACTATCTTATGAAGTCATTATCATGCAAAACACCTCATAACACAGCTTTACCCTCTTGGGATACAATATGTTTTATAAATAGAAATAATGTTTTATTTCCTACTGTCTTACGACCTGGTACATTTTCAACCAAGTTCCAAACTTGATTGTCATACATGGATTGTATCTCGCTATCCATAGCCTCTTTCCATTTAGCAGACTCGGGGCCTGCCATGGCTTCCTCGTAGCTGTTAGGGTCATCTTGACTTACTAGTGTCCCATCACTAATAAGTGTCTCACCTTCTGCAGTAATATGGAATCCATAGTAATGCTCAGGTGCACTCCTAACTCTCGTGGAACGCCTCAGAGGTACAGGTTTGTCAATTGGCTCAACAGGAGTTTCCTCCTCAAGTTGAGGGCTAGAGTTTGAAGTTCCTTCACCACTTGATTCTTGAATTTCTTCAAGATCAATTTGCCTCCCACTGTCTCCTTGGCTTATAAACTCTCTTTCTCGAAAGACTCCTCTTCTTGCTACAAAGACCACATTGTCACTAGGTCTGTAGAAGAGGTAACCAAAGGATTTCTGTGGGTAACCGATGAAAATACACCTCTCGCTTCGAGGTTCGAGCTTATCATGAGTCTCGCGTCTCACGAAAGCCTCGCAACCCCAAATCTTGATGTGGTCTAGTTTAGGTACTTTACCAGTCCACATCTCGTGAGGAGTTTTGGCAACTTTCTTTGTAGGGACTAGATTAAGAATATGGGCGGCAGTCTCTAAGGCATACCCCCAGAATGAGATTGGTAGCGTAGCTCGACTCATCATGGAACGAACCATATCTAGCAAGGTTCGATTACGCCTCTCAGCCACACCATTTAACTGTGGTGTCCTGGGAGGTGTCAATTGTGAGACAATCCCACATTCCCTAAGATAGTCGAGGAACTCTGAACTAAGATACTCACCTCCTCGATCGGATCGAAGCATCTTAATGTTCCTGCCCAATTGATTCTCGACTTCCTGTTTAAATTCCTTAAACCTTTTGAAAGTCTCTAACTTATGCTTGATCAAGTAGACATATCCATATCTACTGTAATCATCAGTAAAAGTCAAATAATAACGATTAGCATCCCTTGTGGCATGTTTGAATGGTCCACACACATCCGTGTGTATAAGGTCCAACAAACCTTCACCCCTTCCACACGAGCCTGTGAAGGGTGACTTTGTCATTTTTCCAAGTAAGCATGATTCGCAACTATCATCTGACTTTAGGTCAAACGACACCAAGACTCCATCCTTTTGGAGTTGGCCTATGCGTTTCTTGCTTATATGTCCAAGACGACAATTCCATAATGATGCTTTATCCAAGTTATTATTAGTAGTAGAATCAATACACAAAACATTATTTCTTAAGTTATCTACAACAGACACAGCTTCATACACACCATCACAAGGTAATGCTTTAAAATAAAGAACATTATTAAAGAAAGCATCAATAGAACCAACTTCAATATTAAACGAAAAGGTAAACCCTTGTTTGTACAAAGCATGAAAGGAAATAATATTTCTTTCCATTCCTGGCGAGTAACAACATTTATTCAAATCTAAACTAAACCCACTACTTAGCGACAAAGTATAAACTCCAATCTTGGTGACAGGTGATGCTTTCCTATTCCCCATGATCAAGTTTATTCTTCCTTGCTCCACATCCTCACTTCTTCTTAGTCCCTGCAAGTCACAACAAATATGAATACCACAACCGGTATCAAGGACCCAAGAATTAGAATGGGGTGAGTTATTAGAAATGATAGTGTAAGTACCTGCATGGTTGGGTTTGACTTTCCCATCCTTCACATCCTGCTGGTACTTTGGGCAGTTCCGCTTCCAATGAGCCTTTTCATGGCAATAGAAGCATTCAACCTCTTTTGGGTCAGAAGAAGGAGTAATGAAACCTTTCTTGGTTCCACTTGAAGAAGAGCCATCAAGGGTCCGAGCCTTGGTACCCTTCGAAGAGCTCTTTCTCTTCCTCCCTCGACTTTTCCCGATTGCCAAAACCGGAGTTGAGTTTGGAGTAGGAGTGATAGCAACCGACTTCCCCTTAAGACCTGTTTCTGCGGTCTTGAGAAGTCCCTGAAGTTTGCTGAGTGTGACCTTTTCCTTATTCATGTGATATGTCATGCGGAATTGATCATAGCACGATGGTAAGGAGTGCAAAATGATATCTATTGCAAGATCCTCAGGGAAGTTCACATTAAGCTTCAGCAAACGATCCACATACCTTTGCATTTTCTGCATGTGGCTCGTGACGGATTCCCCGTCCTTCATCATGGTTGTTATCATGGAGCAGATGATTTCATACCTCTCTTGTCTTGCACTTTGATGGTATCTTTCCATCAAATCTTGGTGCATTTCATAAGGGTAGAAATCCTCATAAGACTTTTGGAGCTCCGCTGTCATCGTGGCCATCATGATGCAAGCCACTTTCGTAGCATCCCTTTCATGTGCCCGAAAGTCAGCGATCTCCTGAGGAGTTGCAGTGGTCTCATCAATCTCCTTAAGCTCCTTGACAAGGACATATTCTTTGTCCTCGTAGCGGGTAATCATCCTGATGTTTCTGATCCACTCATTGAAGTTGGATCCATCAAATGTGACTTTCCCACACAAGTTCATAAGGGTAAAGGAGCCATTAGGATTAGAGCCAGAAGTATTGTTGAAAGACATCTGAAGAGAAGAGAACAAGATTAGTTTAGATATAAGAGAGTCCTTAACAAAACACCCAAATGTAATATTAAGGCTAGGATCCAATCACAATGTAATATAACTTAGAAGAGGTATGCCGTAATCTAAGCTATATCATATTTGAAAGGTAGGTGAATGACGATTCACCAATTTCCACCACGAAAACCGCAATATTTTAGTATTAGGTTTTTGAATGGTTCTTAGAAATTCCTAGATTCTTTGAGATTCAATGAACTTTTTCAAAGGCATGTTTCAATCTCGAGTGTGCCCTCCAAGTTTTGTGACTGGGATACCGAGGATCACAAAACGAGGTGTGAAGTAACCATGCAAATCACTTGGTACCCTTAAAGTTTATCACTCAATCGATGTGCCGGTAAACCACACACGCTCCATCGATACTATAATAAACCCTAAGTCACCCTTTACCTACCTTGTTAAGTCCAAGTTAGTGTGCCGGTTAACCACACACGCTCCACCAACGACTTAATCAAAGTGTAAAGTGTAATTTCATGGAATAGCACCTTATTCAAATTTTCCTTAAAGTAACTAAGATTGGGAATTTAATAAAACATTTAGTTACTTTATAATATTCATCATACTTTGAATGAGAATTTGTAAGTCCTTGTCTTACCCGTTCGGCTAACGACCCTCCACCGGTCAAGCAAGCGGTGGGTGAGAGTGGACACCCATTAAGTCACCATTTTATAGGCAACAACCTTATACCCACCTTATAGACCGGCTTCGTGAATGAGGCGTACTAGCGGTAAGACGACTTTGTTCTTATACATATATATATAATTATTAAATCATAATAATATAAGTATAAGGGTTGAATTTTAACTTTTAAAATTCTAAGGGTTGGAACTAAAGTTTTAACTTAACTTTACTTGTTCCAAAACTTGAGGGCAAGTTTTGTAAACTTTCAAAACTTTTCATTTCTTGTAACTTATGAGTTTAATAGAGTAATAAAATGAAGACTCTTCACTTTTCTAACTCTTGTGTTCTTTTAATGGTTTTTAATCCAAGAGACTTTTGGTTTTCCATAACTTGAGGACAAGTTATGGACTCCATTAAAACACATTATGATCAAGAATTAAACTACCACATAGGTTACAAATAATTCCTATGATCATCTAAACATCATAAGAACAAGAATATGAATATGAACATGAACACCTTCAAGAATCAAAATCACATTTAATCTTTGTAATTTTGATAACTAGTTGTTGTAAATGAGTTAGAAAAGACATTACACCTTCTAAAACAAGTTTTCAAGTACCAAAAAAATTTAGGGTAATGTTTCTAATCCATTTCCAGCAACTGAAGTCGAAATTCTGCACTCTGTCGACCCTACTCGCCGAGTGCATAAACCTACTTGCCGAGTAGGTTGAAGATACAAGTGAACTCGACGAGTCCTCCCCATGGACTCGCCGAGTCCATCAGTCAGACTGCAAGATTTTCGACTTTCTTCAACTTTTAAGCACAAATAACAAACAAACAAGCCTAGGCTCTGATACCACTGATGGGTTTTGAGCATTCTAACACTTCCTAAGTGTACATGCAACCCTAATAACCTTGGATCTATGTTTGTCTAATTATCATGCTAAGTTGAATTCCAAGGCTATATTCCTATCTAGCATACATGGGGAACAATTTTAACTTGAATAATAGATAGAATAACTTACCTTGTTGTTGCTTGTGTTCCTTGAAATCTTGTGAGCCTAGCACCCCAAATGTGATGCCTCAAATGCTTCACACAACACCAAATGCTCTTGGAAAAACTTATGAGAGAACTCACACTTCTTGAAATCGGCCAAGCCCTCTTGTTTCTTAGTGTGTAGCCAATTTTGGTGGAGAATATGATTCTTATATAGTGTTGACACATCTAGGGTTACACCATGTAAACCCTAATGTGTCATGACTCTTCATTTCCATGACCCATGGGTTTGTAATTCCCATGGAGCATCCATGGAGCATCCTATGGGTAGAACCCAACTAGATAATCCATGGAGCCTCTTAGCCCACTATACAAGATATGGATGATTTACATAATCAACTCATATATTTAATTAGTTCTCTTTTGACCACTTAATTAATTCTAAATTAATTATTGATCAAACTAATCAAATAATATTATTAATATATTAGAACTTATAATATATTAATAATCTCCAAGTGTTATTTCTCTCATTTAGTCTATCCAATTGCATGGTGCCATGCAACCTAAATGGACCATGCCGGGTCGGGTCAAGTACATACCAGAAATAGTTATGGACTTAGACACCTTATCCAACATGTACACCATGTGTTCCACGTCTCCAACTTGAAGAAGTGCTTATCCGACGAGACTCTCTTCATTCCATTAGAGGAAATCGAAATCAATGAGAACCTTCTGTTCATCAAAGAGCCAGCTGAAATCATGGACCGAGAGGTAAAGCGTACCAAGTAGAGCCGCATTCCGATCGTGAAAGTTCGATGGAACTCAAGATGCGGACCAGAATTCAGATGGGAACGCGAAGATCAAATGAAGTAGAAGTACCCTCATCTATTCTCGCATTCTCAAATCTAGCTTTCAAAAGAATTTCGGGACGAAATTCCCTCTAACGGGGGGATGATGTCACAACTAGAAATTTTGGCGCCTTGTAACTACAACACTTATAACAACTATGAATCAATAACATGAAAGCATGCATGATGCTTATTCTATAACAACAAGACTTCACCAAATACTTCATTCTAGCCCTACAAATGGTCAACAAAGAATTGGAAACCTTTGAAATTCCAATTTGAGTTCATTTTGGACTAGGATTCCTTATTGGGCCTAATGGACTAATAAACTTCCAAATTATCCATCTTGAATCTAGAACTCTCTAATGGGCCCTAAATGGACCCATATACATGAAACATAATATTTTGGGCCTTAATGGGTCACAACCAAATTAATTTAGCCCTAATAGGTCATAAAAATTATACTTAGATTTATTTGGGTCAAGCATCATCTAACTTAACTAGAATATGGGCTTAAGGACAAAAAGCCCAAAAATCTCCTCTTTCCCTCTTCAATCTCGTTCCAAGCCCACAAAGAAAGAAAGAGTTGACTTTGTGGTGCCAACTCAATTTTATTTAGTGGATATCCATGCAACTCGCATACTTCCATGCAACCTCATTTCTCTCTTCTCTCCTCTCTTTCTTCCTCTCGGCCGAACCCAAACACACACACACACACACACTTCACTCAAACTCTCTCAAAGGAAACTCTCCCCACTCCTCTCCAAACTTTCAAGATCTAGGAAGCTTTCAAAGAGATTTTTCCACAAAACTCATCATCTAAGGTAAGTTCACACTTGGATCTATGACTTAGACACTTTGTTTTATCAAAAATCTCTTCTAAATCTATTCCAACTTGTGATCATGCACCTTAGAAGTCACTAAACTCGAGATCTACCAAGAAGACTTGCTAGGATCGAAATCTTCTTCTTTTCTCTCTTTAAAACCGAAAACACAACTCAAGGTGAGCTTCATACGCCTCTTTTTCGGTTTTTCATATGTTTTATGGGGGAGAATACAAGAAAATGTGTAGATCTATGTGTATGTGTATGCTATGTGTGATTTTATGCATGTATGTGTGTGATGTTATGTGTTTTTGTGAGAAATATGTAATAAAAGGGGTGATAATTCGAGATCTATGACATGAGAAAAGAAACAAACATAAACTAAGTTATTTTAAACAAAGCTAGTTAGGAAAAATAGCTTATAAGGTTATGAGGGACATATTCTAACATAAAACCCATTTTAGGACTTAAATTGTCAAAAATACAAAATTTGGGTTAAAAACTGTAGACTCACGGTTTCTTGAGGGTCAAAAGAGCCAAAACAGTTTCTATAATCAATTTCCTGAATATTAGAATTTTCAAAGGACTTAAAATGCAAAAATTTAGCTTAATGGGCCAAATTTGGGCTTTTCGGCCCAATAACCCCAAAATTGCGAAAATTGAAGTTTTAAGGGGATGAATTGTAACATTCTGTAAAACAGGGGACATGAAGTGAAATAAAACTATTTCAAAGGTCAAAAATGCTTTTAAATTCCAAAAAGGATAAAAAATGTAAACTTTTTATATTTTGGGCCAAAACTGTAAAAATTGCAAAATTTGGGGTTCTAACTGAGAAACACCATTCTGGAAGGGCTAACACTGTTTAGTAAATATAATTTGGGTTAAAAATGTCTTTTCAATAAGTTTATGATACAAAAGTGTCAAGAAAATGTTTCTAAGGACTAAAAATGAAATTCTTTTATATAAAGGACTAAAAGTGTTATTTTTATAGAAGAAAGGTATTGAAAAGTTCAAAGTCATACTTCTAAACAAATTAATTCATTAAGACAAAATACAAGATATCCGACTAGCGACAAAACGGAAAACGAATATACCTTCAATACCAAATATCGTTATAAACGAATTGATTCGGTCTAAAATCAATACAAAACAACAATCGCTAAAACAAAACTCTCCAATAGATATGTGATGACTAAAAGGAGTAAACCTACAAAATTTGGGCTTATGAGTTTCAAATCATGCTTGTTGGGCCTTGCAAGCCCACCAACATGATCTTTGGGCCTAAAGGGATAATGCTTATATGTTATTGGGCATTCGATGACCCAATATTTTATAAAAGGACTTTCAATAGCTTTATGTGCCAGTGGACCAAAGTGTCCCATTAGAAAAGCTAGTAAGGTCACAATAATCAAGTGCGTGTTGGACCATCGTGTCCTTCGCATCTACGACAGCCTACGGTACTTACAATAGTAGTGGGACATAATGCCCCCTTCTCTTCGTTCGCTAAGGCTTACGAGAAATTAAAGTAGACATAATTAGGATGATATACAATGTGGATTAAGCAATATTCATTCGTTAAGACAACACAAAAATCAGTAATTACCAATACATTTCAGCATCGGAAAACATCAGGTTTTCCGGGGAATTCAATACTACTCGTTTGAAATCTTATAACTATAATACAAATTACCCTTCCTATATATATATATATATATATATATATATATATATATATATATATACATATATATATATATATATATATATATATATATATATATATATATATATATATATTGTTTTTAAAATCATTCATGCATCAACTTATGGATCTTCACACTTTGATGAACAAAAGTCTTTTCGGAAAATATCGGATTTTCTGAGTTTTTAGAAAACTACACAAATCATTTTTATCACAACATTGCTTATGAACTCACCAACATTTCATATGTTGACGTTTTTCCAAAATAACTTGTATTCTCAGGTAACAGGTAAGCGGAAGAGTATTATCAAGTAATGTTAGATGTTATGTTGTTAAAAACACTCGAACTATTATTGTTATGAATGTGTAATGTTAAAACAATGTATTTGATGTGAACAATCCCAGTTGTAATATATTGATGCATGGTGATGCTTATGTTATGATTCATGTATATTCATTGTGACGATATTCAATTAAAGTCACGCGAGCCCTCAGACGTTTCTGCCGTCTGGTTCGGGGGTGTGACATTAGATCAGGGGTAAAATGGTCATTTTTATCCTAAGAAGGATTGTTAGTTTTTGACTAAGTGTTATTGTGGTAATGATACCTTGGGGAGTCGTCGGAGCAGCCGTTAGAGATTCCTTATCGTGAGATTCTGCATTTAGCTTTACGAGGTGAGTTACCTTCTTGTATGAGTAGGTCTAAGGCACCAAGTCCAGCCCACTATTAGTAGTTTATAGTAGAGATGATTGTCTTTGTGATAATTGTTTGGTATGACACTATCTATAGAGAATTGTCTGGTATGGCACTATCTGTAGAGATTTTTATGCTTGTATGTTATGTATTATGTGGTAGTGGTAGGACAGGAAGAATAGACCCTGTAGCCAGTTGACATGAACCAGATTGTAGGTCGGGCACCTAGATATGCATGACAATATGTATATGATATATTATTATGTGGTAGTGGTAGCGAATAAGATACACCCCGTAACCAGTTAGAATTGATCAGAGGGTAGGTTAAGCAGCCTAGATATGCCTGACAGTGTAGGTTGAGCACCCAGATATGCTTGACATGGCTAGGTTGGGCACCGCAGATATGCCTGACAGGGTAGGTCGGGCACCCAGATATACCTGGTAGTATGTGATTATGTAGTATGATGGGGGAAATCACTAAGCTTCGTGCTTACAGTTTTCAGTTTTGGTTTCAGGTGCTTCTACTTCGAAGGGAAAGGAGTTGCATGATCGCAACACATCACACTATGATTTTCAAGACACGAGATCTTTGGGAATTGTACTATGATTTATTCCTATGACATAACTTGGTTTCTTGAGATATTTGTTTTGATTATGATATGAGATGATACTATGGAGGTTTTCAGATCATTGGTTTTACAATTACTTAATTAAAAATGAAATTGTTGGTCATGAATTTTGGGACGTTTCAAGTTGGTATTAGAGCCTTGGTTTGAGGGAATCAGACACACCTTTGGGGGTGTCTAGACTCAAATTGAGGGGTTTGAAAGTTTTTTACAAGAAAAATAATTTTTCTAAAATTTAAAACTATGGGTTTTTGAGAAATAACAAGGAATGTGATGCTTGTAATCAACCAAGCATTGCACAACCCTCAAGGCACATGAACAACCATGAACAGAGGGGTTGTAGTTACAAAAGGTTCATTAATTGTAAGCCACCTATATTTAATGGAGAAATTGATCCCGTTTTGGCATCAACATGGATCATGGAGATCAAGGGAACATTATGACACTAGCAAATGTACGGATGAGGACAAGGTGATTTATGCTGCAACAATGTTAAAAGGGGAGGCAATACATTGGTGGGGCACGGTAAAGGAAGTTAGGGGCGTGAGGCGGCCAAGAAGATGTAGTGGGATGAGTTTCTAAGAATCTTTAGAGAAAAGTTTCTCCCTCAAACGGCGGTCAAACTGTTAGAGGAAGAATTCTTGAGGTTGGAATAGGGGAATACGACTGTGAGGGAGTACACTACTAAGTTAAATGAGAAAGTTAGATTTGCATAGTTTTATGTGTCCACGGAGGAAAGGAGGGTTGAAAGGTATATTTGGGGATTAAAAACCGCCATTCGTGAATTTGTAGAAATTCAGAAACCAGGTACCTTCCAGTCTGTTGTAGACGTCGCAGAAGGGCGATAGCGGGAAAAGAATCGTCAGGGTGAGAATAAGGACTCAGGAAAAAGGAAGTTGGAAAGTTCAGATACAGACTCAAAGAAAGGGAATACTTCTAGTTTAGATCGTAACTATGAGCAACAGTTTGGGATAGAACATGTCCTATATGAAAACGATTCCATAAAGGGGAGTGTAATATGAACCAAAGAACTTGCTATAAATGTGGAAATATAGGACATATCTCTTCAGTTTGTAAAATAAGGAAAGTATGTTATGGGTGCAGGTCCCCAGATCACATCAGGTCAAACTGTCCTTAGAATAAGGGTAACAATAACCAACACATGATGGTAGAGAAAAACAATCGGTCAGGAGATGAAAAGGCAGAAACGACAAGAACAAAACGCAGGGCTTTCCTTATGACAGCCCAAGAAGCTTAGGATACGCCGATATAATGATAAGTATATTCTCAGTAAGTTCTATGCATATGTGGGCGATATTTATTTCGAGTGCAAGCATTTTTTTTCTTTCTTTAATTTTTGTAAATGCCTAGATTGGAATGTAAAAGTTTCTCTAGAAATAATAGAGAATGACAATGACCATTTGGTAATAATAAGAGAGGATTTTGATTATTGTTTGATTGAAATGGATAGTTGATATGAATGGCTTGGTTGTCGAAAACCATGCTAACATAAATTGTATTAGGAAAACTATTCAAGTATGGGTACTAAATAGGGGGTCATGATATTGTATGTATATCAGTTGTAAGGGAGTTCTCGAGAGTCCTATTGGTTAGCACCACCAAGGTTGAAAGAAATTATGTAGCAGTTGCAAGACGTGTAAGGTTTTATTTGACACGGTACATCACAATGGGGTACACCAGGGAAATTCTAAGAGATTGTGAGGCAACAAGATAAATGGAAATTCTAAGAGACTGTGACTATGAGGTATTATGTCACCTAGGGAAGGATAACATTGACACTTATGCTCTAATTCATAAGTTAAGGAAGGAATCAAGCAAGATTTAAAATGTTGACAATTAACGTAAGTCTCAGTTTACTGGGTGGACCGAAGAAGTGTCAAAAAGAATCCATGGAAGAGGATAAGTGGAAAGTTTTTTTAGATTTGTTTAACTGGTGTATGATGACACATTTAATGGGGACATGGGTGTATGATAGTCGGGAACATAACGGGTGTGTTGACACCAACGGGAGATAGGATTTAAGAAGTTACTCATTTCTTTGGATATTTAAATGCTTGAGCATAATAGATGTGTTGTGCCAAGTAGGAAGGGAAGTGGACCACTGGTTCTTTCTATGAATATCTAAAGTGTTCCATTAAATTGTGTCCTTGGGTGAAACATACTTGTGAGAAAAGTTATTAATGAGATCGTTCGCTTGTCTATTTATGATCAGAACCTTAATTTCATATCATCATTCTGAAAGATTAATATAAAGGGTCATATGCAACATAGGAAACCGAACAAGATTTGAGGATCAAATATCCTTACTTTACTTAATTCAAATTTCGAGGATGGAATTTTTCTGAGGGAAGTTTGTGACAACTCATGTCAAAATAAGTATATAAAAATATATATAATCAGATTATATTATTATAATATAATCATTTGTTCAAAATTAATGGGTTAATTAGAAGCAAATAATGAGGTTTAATGCCCAAAAACTATCACTTTGATGAGGGAGTAAAATCGAAAAAACGAGAGGTCTTCATCAGTTATATAGCTACACATTATAAATAGCTCGGAAAATCAAGTGGAAATCCCACTGACATTGCGGAAAAAGACGAAGAATCGTGGGAGAAATCGGATATAGAGGGTTGTAAAGATTTCAGAGGTTTCTTGAAATTAAGGTATGCACTCTATTTAAGCTAGATTAAGTTGTTTGATTAGGTCTGTCTGGTTTCATTTTGTGTTTTGGTTCCATATAATGTTTTTTTTCAGGCCAATAGTGATTCAATTGATAAGAATCTAAAGTATTAAGTTCTTGGGATAAAAGGTTTCAATATACCTTAAACTGATAGAATTTTTGAAAATTGCTTATAGGTATATGTTTATACATTAGGGAGATAATTAGAAGTTATTTTACATATTTATTTGTCATTATATTGGGTTAAATTAAAGCTTCAGTATTTTTTAAAAATGGTGGAAAAGCAACAAGTTTACAAGTTGAGAAGATGATGCGTCAGACTATCTGTTTAGCACAACATTTATTTAAAAATAATAAAATGCTTGAAAAGTATTCAAAATAGTTGGTTAGAGCCTTATAGCTTACCTCATCTATTATATTTCTGAAATTGCCATATTTGACCCTTAAGGTTTTATGACTTGTTAATTTATAAGAGTTATAAATTCACAAACTTCGTTTTCATAAAACCTCTCGTTTCTTTCATTTTGTTTAAGTAGAACCGATTGAACATTTTCTTTTTGAAACATACCAATGATGCCTAAACATGTGTGCCTTACGTTTTGCTCATTTAAATTACCTTATATTTACAAATGTATTATTTTTAGAGGGAAATATATTATTTATTTTTAAATTAATTATTTTTCATTACGAACACTAAAGGTGAAACCTTTACATTTGGTTGTTGATTTATTTAAAAATAACAATATATATTTCATTAGAAAAAGTTATTATGAATATTGAAATTATCATAATTAAATAATAATCACTATTTTGGCCGAATTAAAGACATGGACAATGTAACCAAAATAGTCATGTAAAGTGTTTTCTAAGATTGTTGCCTTAGAAAATATGTTTGTTAAATGTAGGGTGTGTGTATCGTGGTAAACTTCTATTAAGACATAGCGACAACGAGGTGAGTTTTTTCGTGTTCTATGGTTGCTCGCACATAAATGTTTATCATGCATTTATTATGTGGTTTTTATTTATTTATTGACACTTTGCTTTATGATAAGTATGGTTGTGTGCAAACGTTATTTTGGAATTGTTGTCTACAGTGTGTGTGTGTGTGTGTGTTTTTTGGGTGACATGTTTAGTGGGAATGGGTGGGGTGTTTAATCGTCGTGTGCATGACAAATGTGTGTGATCGGCGGGGATGGGAACTGATATTTATTCTCATTTCCTTTGATATTTAAAATACTTGAGTAAAATCGATTATGAGTTGTCTCAAGGAGAAGGGAAATGAATCTATGGTTCTTTCTCCGGACAATTAATCGTTCCCCTAAATTATGTCATTAATCGTTCCCCTAAATTATGTCATCTGGTGATATATTTGTTGTATGATTTATTGAAGATATATGATAAAACTATTTTTTTTAAAGTGATGGACATGTATGTACAACATGAACTCACTAGGCCCTATGCCTACCCTTTTAGAAACTTTAAATGTGCGCAACCCATGACACTACTTAAAAAGTGGCAGTAAGAAGGATAAGAAGAATGATTGATCAACAAGACGACAAAGAAGTTTCGCAAAGATGTAACACCCAAAGCTCTTCGGTTGAAGACTATATTTTATTTTATTTTATTTTTCTTTCGCTGTAGTTTAGTCTATAAGTAAGTTCTTAATTGATCTTGGGAGATGTTGGAACGATTATTTGTTATATAATCTGTATATGAAAATTAGGGTGTTACAAGTTAGTATCAGAGTCAGGTTTAAGCAAATTAGGTGGTTGCATAAACACTTAAGCTTAGACATAAGGAACGAGAGGTAATCAAGAGACTAAATTAGACCACATATCGCTTGTAGGTACCATGTCTTCAAGGAGATCTGGAAGGTTTGCTAGGTCACCCCGGAGGAAGAACAAATTCCAATTGGACCTTATGTTAGAGCAGTAGGAGATGCATCGGAAACTCCATTGATCCCTAATGCGAATCGTGGGCGTGGTCAAGGAAGAGGAGGAGACAGGGGTAGAAGAAGAGGGAGAGGATCTGTAAAAGCACCGATAACTGCATTGTCTGGCCAGGGTAACTCTGGCTCCCACCGCGGTCGAGGCCGAGGTCTAGGTCGTTGGAAGGGGCGTGCGTCAAACATAATCACTAGAGAAGAGTTTGCTGATGAGATTCTTGGGCAATTCAAACCATATTGCCAAATGTAGTTGCTCAGGAACGGGATGCAATAATGAGTGAGTATGAAAGTAACTTGGGCGGGGGTGAACAGGACTACGAGTATAGTACACCAAATACAAATCCTGACCCAAGCATTGCACAACCCTCAAGGCACATTAACAACCATGAACGGAGGGGTTGTAGTTACAAGAGGTTCATTAATTGTAAGCCACCTATATTTAATGGAGAAATTGATCCCGTTTTGGCATCAAAATGGATCATGGAGATCAAGGGAACATTTTGACACTACCAAATGTACGGATGAGGACAAGGTGATTTATGCTGCAACAATGTTAAAAGGGGAGGCAATACATTGGTGGGGCACGGTAAAGGAAGTTAGGGGCGTGAGGCAGCCAAGAAGATGTAATGGGATGAGTTTCTAAGAATCTTTAAAGAAAAGTTTCTCCCTCAAACGGCGGTCAAACTGTTAGAGGAAGAAGTCTTGAGGTTGGAATAGGGGAATACGAATGTGAGGGAGTACACTACTAAGTTAAATGAGAAAGTTAGATTTGCATAGTTTTATGTGTCCACGGAGGAAAGGAGGGTTGAAAGGTATATTTGGGGATTAAAAACCGCCATTCGTGAATTTGTAGAAATTCAAAAACCAGGTACCTTCCAGTCTGTTGTAGACGTCGCAGAAGGGCGATAGCGGGAAAAGAATCGTCAGGTTGAGAATAAGGATTCGGGAAAAAGGAAGTTGGAAAGTTCAGATACAGACTAAAAGAAAGGCAAGACTTCTAGTTTAGATCGTAACTATGAGGAACAGTTTGGGATAGAACATGCCCTATATGAAAACGATTCCATAAAGGGGCGTGTAATATGAACCAAAGAACTTGCTATAAATGTGGAAATATAAGACATATCTCTTCAGTTTGTAAAATAAGGAAAGTATGTTATGCGTGTAGGTCCCCAGATCACATCAGGTCAAACTGTCCTTAGAATAAGGGTAACAATAACCAACACATGATGGTAGAGAAAAACAATCGGTCAGGAGATGAAAAGGCAGAAACGACAAGAACAAAAGGCAGGGCTTTCCATATGACAGCCCAAGAAGCTTAGGATACGCCGATATCATGATAAGTATATTCTCAGTAAGTTCTATGCATATGTGGGCGATATTTATTTCGAGTGCAAACATTTTTTTTCTTTCTTTAATTTTTGTAAATGCCTAGATTGGAATGTAAAAGTTTCCCTAGAAATAATAGAGAATGACAATGACCATTTGGTAATAATAAGAGAGGATTTTGATTATTGTTTGATTGAAATGGATACTTGTTTGCATCTCTAAAACTTATAATTGTAGCAATATGAGGCTTTGATATCGTGATATGAATGGCTTGGTTGTCGAAAACCATGCTAACATAAATTGTATTAGGAAAACTATTCAAGCATGGGTACTAAATAGGGGGTCATGATATTGTATGTATATTAGTTGTAAGGGAGTTCTCGAGAGTCCTATTAGTTAGCACCACCAAGGTTGAAAGAATTTACGTAGCAGTTGCAAGACGTGTAAGGTTTTATTTGACACGGTACATCACAGTGGGGTACACCAGGGAAATTCTAAGAGATTGTGAGGCAACAAGATAAATGGAAATTCTAAGAGACTGTGACTATGAGGTATTATATCACCTAGGGAAGGATAACATTGACACTTATGCTCTAATTCATAAGTTAAGGAAGGAATCAAGCAAGATTTAAAATGTTGACAATTAACGTAAGTCTCAGTTTACTAGGTGGACCGAAGAAGAGTAAAAAAGAATCCATGGAAGAGGATAAGTGGAAAGTTTTTTTAGATTTGTTTAACTGGTGTATGATGACACATTTAATGGGGACATAGGTGTATGATAGTCGGGAACATAACGGGTGTGTTGAGACCAACGGGAGATAGGATTTGAGAAGTTACTCATTTCTTTGGATATTTAAATGCTTGAGCATAATGGATGTGTTGTGCCAAGTGGGAAGGGAAGTGGACCACTGGTTCTTTCTATGAATATCTAAAGTGTTCCATTAAATTGTGTCCTTGGGTGAAACATACTTGTGAGAAAAGTTATTAATGAGATCGTTCGCTTGTCTATTTATGATCAGAACCTTAATTTCATATCATCATTCTGAAAGATTAATATAAAGGGTCATATGCAACATAGGAAACCGAACAAGATTTGAGGATCAAATATCCTTACTTTACTTAATTCAAATTTCGAGGACCGAATTTTTCTGAGGGAAGTTTGTGACAACTCATGTCAAAATAAGTATATAAAAATATATATAATCAGATTATATTATTATAATATAATCATTTGTTCAAAATTAATGGGTTAATTAGAAGCAAATAATGAGGTTTAATGCCCAAAAACTGTCACTTTGATGAGGGAGTAAAATCGAGAAAACGAGAGGTCTTCATCAGTTATATAGTTACACATTATAAATAGCTCGAAAAATCAAGTGGAAACCCCACTGACATTGCGGAAAAAGACGAAGAATCGTGGGAGAAATCGGATATAGAGGGTTGTGAAGATTTCGGAGGTTTCTTGAAATTAAGGTATGCACTCTATTTAAGCTAGATTAAGTTGTTTGATTAGGTCTGTCTGGTTTCATTTTGTGTTTTGGTTCCATATAATGTTTTTTTTCAGGCCAATAGTGATTCAATTGATAAGAATCTAAAGTATTAAGTTCTTGGGATAAAAGGTTTCAATATACCTTAAACTGATAGAATTTTTGAAAATTGCTTATAGGTATATGTTTATACGTTAGGGAGATAATTAGAAGTTATTTTACATATTTATTTGTCATTATATTGGGTTAAATTAAAGCTTCAGTATTTTTTAAAAATGGTGGAAAAGCAACAAGTTTACAAGTTGAGAAGATGAGGCGTCGGACTATCTATTTAGCACAACATTTATTTAAAAATAATAAAATGCTTGAAAAGTATTCAAAATAGTTGGTTAGAGCCTTATAGCTTACCTCATCTATTATATTTCTAAAATTGCCATATTTGACCCTTAAGGTTTTATGACTTGTTAATTTATAAGAGTTATAAATTCACAAACTTCGTTTTCATAAAACCTCTCGTTTCTTTCATTTTGATTCAGGAGAACCGATTGAACATTTTCTTTTTGAAACATACCAATGATGCCTAAACATGTGTGCCTTACGTTTTGCTAATTTAAATTACCTTATATTTACAAATGTATTATTTTTAGAGGGAAATATATTATTTATTTTTAAATTAATTATTTTTCATTACGAACACTAAAGGTGAAACCTTTACATTTGGTTGTTGATTTATTTAAAAATAACAATATATATTTCATTTGAAAAAGTTATTATGAATATTGAAATTATCATAATTAACTAATAATCACTATTTTGGCCGAATTAAAGACATGGACAATGGAACCAAAATAGTCATGTAAAGTGTTTTCTAAGATTGTTGCCTTAGAAAATATGTTTGTTAAATGTAGGGTGTGTGTATCGTGGTAAACATCTATTAAGACATAGCGACAACGAGGTGAGTTTTTTCGTGTTCTATGGTTGCTCGCACATAAATGTTTATTATGCATTTATTATGTGGTTTTTATTTATTTATTGACAGTTTGTTTTATGATAAGTATGGTTGTGTGCAAATGTTATTTTGGAATTGTTGTCTACTGTGTGTGTGATTTTTGGGTTACATGTTTAGTGGGAATGGGTGGGGTGTTTAATCGTCGTGTGCATGATGAATGTGTGTGATCGGCGGGGATGGGAACTGATATTTATTCTCATTTCCTTTGATATTTAAAATACTTGAGTAAAATCGATTATGAGTTGTCTCAAGGAGAAGGGAAATGAATCTATGGTTCTTTCTCCGGACAATTAATCGTTCCCCTAAATTATGTCATCTGGTGATATATTTGTTGTATGATTTATTGAAGATATATGATAAAACTATTTTTTTTAAAGTGATGGACATGTATGTACAACACGAACTCACTAGGCCCTATGCCTACCCTTTTAGAAACTTTAAATGTGCGCAACCCATGACACTACTTAAAAAGTGGCAGTAAGAAGGATAGGAAGAATGATTGATCAACAAGACGACAAAGAAGTTTCGCAAAGATGTAACACCCAAAGCTCTTCGGTTGAAGACTATATTTTATTTTATTTTATTTTTCTTTCGCTGTAGTTTAGTCTATAAGTAAGTTCTTAATTGATCTTGGGAGATGTTGGAACGATTATTTGTTATATAATCTGTATATGAAAATTAGGGTGTTACAAGTTAGTATCAGAGTCAGGTTTAAGCAAATTAGGTGTTTGCATAAACACTTAAGCTTAGACATAAGGAACGAGAGGTAATCAAGAGACTAAATTAGCCCACATATCGCTTGTAGGTACCATGTCTTCAAGGAGATCTGGAAGGTTTGCTAGGTCACCCCGGAGGAAGAACAAATTCCAGTTGGACCTTATGTTAGAGCAGTAGGAGATGTATCGGAAACTCCATTGATCCCTAATGCGAATCGTGGGCGTGGTCAAGGAAGAGGAGGAGACAGGGGTAGAAGAAGAGGGAGAGGATCTGTAAAAGCACCGATAACTGCATTGTCTGGCCAGGGTAACTCTGGCTCCCACCGCGGTCGAGGCCGAGGTCTAGGTCGTTGGAAGGGGCGTGCGTCAAACATAATCACTAGAGAAGAGTTTACTGATGAGATTCTTGGGCAATTCAAACCACATTGCCAAATGTAGTTGCTCAGGAACGGGATGCAATAGTGAGTGAGTATGAAAGTAACTTGGGCGGGGGTGAACAGGACTACGAGTATAGTACACCAAATACAAATCCTGACCCAAGCATTGCACAACCCTCAAGGCACATTAACAACCATGAACGGAGGGGTTGTAGTTACAAGAGGTTCATTAATTGTAAGCCACCTATATTTAATGGAGAAATTGATCCCGTTTTGGCATCAACATGGATCATGGAGATCAAGGGAACATTTTGACACTAGCAAATGTACGGATGAGGACAAGGTGATTTATGCTGCAACAATGTTAAAAGGGGAGGCAATACATTGGTGGGGCACGGTAAAGGAAGTTAGGGGCGTGAGGCGGCCAAGAAGATGTAATGGGATGAGTTTCTAAGAATCTTTAAAGAAAAGTTTCTCCCCCAAACGGCGGTCAAACTGTTAGAGGAAGAATTCTTGAGGTTGGAATAGGGGAACATGACTGTGAGGGAGTACACTACTAAGTTAAATGAGAAAGTTAGATTTGCATAGTTTTATGTGTCCACGGAGGAAAGGAGGGTTGAAAGGTATATTTGGGGATTAAAAACCGCCATTCGTGAATTTGTAGAAATTCAAAAACTAGGTACCTCCCAGTCTGTTGTAGACGTCGCAGAAGGGCGATAGCGGGAAAAGAATCGTCAGGGTGAGAATAAGGATTTGGGAAAAAGGAAGTTGGAAAGTTCAGATACAGACTCAAAGAAAGGCAAGACTTCTAGTTTAGATCGTAGCTATGAGCAACAGTTTGGGATAGAACATGTCCTATATGAAAACGATTCCATAAAGGGGAGTGTAATATGAACCAAAGAACTTGCTATAAATATGGAAATAGAGGACATATTTCTTCAGTTAGTAAAATAAGGAAAGTATGTTATGGGTGCAAGTCCCCAGATCACATCAGGTCAAACTGTCATTAGAATAAGGGTAACAATAACAACCGCATGATGGTAGAGAAAAACAATCGGTCAGGAGATGAAAAGGCAGAAACTACAAGAACAAAAGGTAGGGCTTTCCTTATGACAGCCCAAGAAGCTTAGGATACGCCGATATAATGATAAGTATCTTCTCAGTAAGTTCTATGCATATGTGGGCGATATTTATTTCGAGTGCAAACATTTTTTTCTTTCTTTAATTTTTGTAAATGCCTAGATTGGAATGTAAAAGTTTCTCTAGAAATAATAGAGAATGACAATGACCATTTGGTAATAATAAGAGAGGATTTTGATTATTGTTTGATTGAAATGGATAGTTGTTTGCATCTCTAAAACTTATAATTGTAGCAATATGAGGGTTTGATATTGTGATATGAATGGCTTGGTTGTCGAAAACCATGCTAACATAAATTGTATTAGGAAAACTATTCAAGCATGGGTACTAAATAGGGGGTCATGATATTGTATGTATATCAGTTGTAAGGGAGTTCTCGAGAGTCCTATTAGTTAGCACCACCAAGGTTGAAAGAATTTATGTAGCAGTTGCAAGAAGTGTAAGGTTTTATTTGACACGGTACATCACAGTGGGGTATACCAGGGAAATTCTAAGAGATTGTGAGGCAACAAGATAAATGGAAATTCTAAGAGACTGTGACTATGAGGTATTATGTCACCTAGGGAAGGATAACATTGACACTTATGCTCTAATTCATAAGTTAAGGAAGGAATCAAGCAAGATTTAAAATGTTGACAATTAACGTAAGTCTCAGTTTACTGGGTGGACCGAAGAAGAGTAAAAAAGAATCCATGGAAGAGGATAAGTGGAAAGTTTTTTTAGATTTGTTTAACTGGTGTATGATGACACATTTAATGGGGACATAGGTGTATGATAGTCGGGAACATAACGGGTGTGTTGAGACCAACGGGAGATAGGATTTGAGAAGTTACTCATTTCTTTGGATATTTAAATGCTTGAGCATAATGGATGTGTTGTGCCAAGTGGGAAGGGAAGTGGACCACTGGTTCTTTCTATGAATATCTAAAGTGTTCCATTAAATTGTGTCCTTGGGTGAAACATACTTGTGAGAAAAGTTATTAATGAGATCGTTCGCTTGTCTATTTATGATCAGAACCTTAATTTCATATCATCATTCTGAAAGATTAATATAAAGGGTCATATGCAACATAGGAAACCGAACAAGATTTGAGGATCAAATATCCTTACTTTACTTAATTCAAATTTCGAGGACCGAATTTTTCTGAGGGAAGTTTGTGACAACTCATGTCAAAATAAGTATATAAAAATATATATAATCAGATTATATTATTATAATATAATCATTTGTTCAAAATTAATGGGTTAATTAGAAGCAAATAATGAGGTTTAATGCCCAAAAACTGTCACTTTGATGAGGGAGTAAAATCGAGAAAACGAGAGGTCTTCATCAGTTATATAGTTACACATTATAAATAGCTCGAAAAATCAAGTGGAAACCCCACTGACATTGCGGAAAAAGACGAAGAATCGTGGGAGAAATCGGATATAGAGGGTTGTGAAGATTTCGGAGGTTTCTTGAAATTAAGGTATGCACTCTATTTAAGCTAGATTAAGTTGTTTGATTAGGTCTGTCTGGTTTCATTTTGTGTTTTGGTTCCATGTATTGTTTTTTTTTTCAGGCCAATAGTGATTCAATTGATAAGAATCTAAAGTATTAAGTTCTTGGGATAAAAGGTTTCAATATACCTTAAACTGATAGAATTTTTGAAAATTGCTTATAGGTATATGTTTATACGTTAGGGAGATAATTAGAAGTTATTTTACATATTTATTTGTCATTATATTGGGTTAAATTAAAGCTTCAGTATTTTTTAAAAATGGTGGAAAAGCAACAAGTTTACAAGTTGAGAAGATGAGGCGTCGGACTATCTATTTAGCACAACATTTATTTAAAAATAATAAAATGCTTGAAAAGTATTCAAAATAGTTGGTTAGAGCCTTATAGCTTACCTCATCTATTATATTTCTGAAATTGCCATATTTGACCCTTAAGGTTTTATGACTTGTTAATTTATAAGAGTTATAAATTCACAAACTTCGTTTTCATAAAACCTCTCGTTTCTTTCATTTTGTTTAAGGAGAACCGATTGAACATTTTCTTTTTGAAACATACCAATGATGCCTAAACATGTGTGCCTTACGTTTTGCTAATTTAAATTACCTTATATTTACAAATGTATTATTTTTAGAGGGAAATATATTATTTATTTTTAAATTAATTATTTTTCATTACGAACACTAAAGGTGAAACCTTTACATTTGGTTGTTGATTTATTTAAAAATAACAATATATATTTCATTTGAAAAAGTTATTATGAATATTGAAATTATCATAATTAAATAATAATCACTATTTTGGCCGAATTAATGACATGGACAATGGAACCAAAATAGTCATGTAAAGTGTTTTCTAAGATTGTTGCCTTAGAAAATATGTTTGTTAAATGTAGGGTGTGTGTATCGTGGTAAACTTCTATTAAGACATAGCGACAACGAGGTGAGTTTTTTCGTTTTCTATGGTTGCTCACACATAAATGTTTATCATGCATTTATTATGTGGTTTTTATTTATTTATTGACAGTTTTTTTGTGATAAGTATGGTTGTGTGCAAATGTTATTTTGGAATTGTTGTCTACTGTGTGTGTGTGTGTGTGTGTTTTGGGTGACATGTTTAGTGGGAATGGGTGGGGTGTTTAATCGTCGTGTGCATGACGAATGTGTGTGATCGGCGGGGATGGGAACTGATATTTATTCTCATTTCCTTTGATATTTAAAATACTTGAGTACAATCGATGATGACTTGTCTCAAGGAGAAGGGAAATGAACCTATGGTTCTTTCTCCTGACAATTAATCGTTCCCCTAAATTATGTCATCTGGTGATATATTTGTTGTATGATTTATTGAAGATATATGTTAAAACTATTTTTTTAAAAGTGATGGACATGTATGTACAACACGAACTCACTAGGCCCTATGCCTACCCTTTTAGAAACATTAAATGTGCACAACCCAGGAAACTACTTAAAAAGTGGCAGTAAGAAGGATAGGAAGAATGATTGATCAACAAGACGACAAAGAAGTTTCGCAAAGACGTAACACCCAAAGCTCTTTGTTTGAAGACTATATTTTATTTTATTTTATTTTTCTTTCGCTGTAGTTTAGTCTATAAGTAAGTTCTTAATTGATCTTGGGAGATGTTGGAACGATTATTTGTTATATAATCTGTATATGAAAATTGGGGTGTTACAAGTTAGTATCAGAGTCAGGTTTAAGCAAATTAGGTGTTTGCATAAACACATAAGCTTAGACTGAAGGAACGAGAGGTAATCAAGAGACTAAATTAGACCACATATCACTTGTAGGTACCATGTCTTCAAGGAGATCTGGAAGGTTTGCTAGGTCACCCCGGAGGAAGAACAAATTCCAGTTGGACCTTATGTTAGAGCAGTAGGAAATGTATCCGAAACTCCATTGATCCCTAATGCGAATCGTGGGCGTGGTCAAGAAAGAGGAGGAGACAGGGGTAGAAGAAGAGGGAGAGGATCTGTAAAAGAACTGATAACTGCATTGTCTGGCCAGGGTAACTCTGGCTCCCACCGCGGTCGAGGCCGAGGTCTAGGTCGTTGGAAGGGGTCGTGTGTCAAACATAATCACTAGAGAAGAGTTTGCTAATGAGATTCTTGGGCAATTCAAACCATATTTCCAAATGTAGTTGCTCAGGAACAGGATGCAATAATGAGTGAGTATGAAAGTAACTTGGGCGGGGGTGAACAGGACTACGAGTATAGTACACCAAATACAAATCCTGACCCAAGCATTGCACAACCCTCAAGGCACATTAACAACCATGAACGGAGGGGTTGTAGTTACAACAGGTTCATTAATTGTAAGCCACCTATATTTAATGGAGAAATTGATCCCGTTTTGGCATCAACATGGATCATGGAGATCAAGGGAACATTTTGACACTAGCAAATGTATGGATGAGGACAAGGTGATTTATGCTGCAACAATGTTAAAAGGGGAGGCAATACATTGGTGGGGCACGGTAAAGGAAGTTAGGGGCATGAGGCGGCCAAGAAGATGTAGTGGGATGAGTTTCTAAGAATCTTTAAAGAAAAGTTTATCCCTCAAACGGCGGTCAAACTGTTAGAGGAAGAATTCTTGAGGTTGGAATAGGGGAATACGACTGTGAGAGAGTACACTACTAAGTTGAATGAGAAAGTTAGATTTGCATAGTTTTATATGTCCACGGAGGAAAGGAGGGTAGAAAGGTATATTTGGGGAATAAAAACCGCCATTCGTGAATTTGTAGAAATTCAGAAACTGGGTACCTTCCAGTCTGTTGTAGACGTCGCAGAAGGGCGATAGCAGGAAAAGAATCGTCAGGGTGAGAATAAGGATTCGGGAAAAAGGAAGTTGGAAAGTTCAGATACAGACTCAAAGAAAGGCAAGACTTCTAGTTTAGACCGTAACTATGAGCAACAATTTGGGATAGAACATGTCCTATATGAAAACGATTCCATAAAGGGGAGTGTAATATGAACCAAAGAACTTGCTATAAATGTGGAAATATAGGACATATCTCTTCAGTTTGTAAAATAAGGAAAGTATGTTATGGGCGCAGGTCCCCAGATCACATCGGGTCAAACTGTCCTTAGAATAAGGGTAACAATAACCAACGCATGATGGTAGAGAAAAACAATCGGTCAGGAGATGAAAAGGCAGAAACGACAAGAACAAAACGCAGGGCTTTCCTTATGACAGCCCAAGAAGCTTAGGATACGCCGATATAATGAGAAGTATCTTCTCAGTAAGTTCTATGCATATGTAGGCGATATTTATTTCGAGTGCAAACATTTTTTTTCTTTCTTTAATTTTTGTAAATGCCTAGATTGGAATGTAAAAGTTTCTCTAGAAATAATAGAGAATGACAATGACCATTTGTAATAATTAGAGAGGATTTTGATTATTGTTTGATTGAAATGGATAGTTGTTTGCATCTCTAAAACTTATAATTGTAGCAATATGAGGCATTGATATAGTGATATGAATGGCTTGGTTGTCGAAAACCATGCTAACATAAATTGTATTAGGAAAACTATTCAAGCATGGGTACTAAATAGGGGGTCATGATATTGTATGTATATCAGTTGTAAGGGAGTTCTCGAGAGTCCTATTGGTTAGCACCACCAAGGTTGAAAGAATTTATATTGCAGTTGCAAGACGTGTAAGGTTTTGTTTGACACGGTACATCACAGTGGGGTACACCAGGGAAATTCTAAGAGATTGTGAGGCAACAAGATAAATGGAAATTCTAAGAGACTATGACTATGAGGTATTATGTCACCTAGGGAAGGATAACATTGACACTTATGCTCTAATTCATAAGTTAAGGAAGGAATCAAGCAAGATTTAAAATGTTGACAATTAATGTAAGTCTCAGTTTACTGGGTGGACCGAAGAAGAGTGAAAAAGAATCCATGGAAGAGGATAAGTGGAAAGTTTTTTTTAGATTTGTTTAACTGGTGTATGATGACACATTTAATGGGGACATGGGTGTATGATAGTCGGGAGCATAACGGGTGTGTTGAGACCAACGGGAGATAGGATTTGAGAAGTTACTCATTTCTTTGGATATTTAAATGTTTGAGCATAATGGATGTGTTGTGCCAAGTGGGAAGGGAAGTGGACCACTGGTTCTTTCTATGAATATCTAAAGTGTTCCATTAAATTGTGTCGTTGGGTGAAACATACTTGTAAGAAAAGTTATTAATGAGATCGTTCGCTTGTCTATTTATGATCAGAACCTTAATTTCATATCATCATTCTGAAAGATTAATATAAAGGGTCATATGCAACATAGGAAACCGAACAAGATTTGAGGATCAAATATCCTTACTTTACTTAATTCAAATTTGAAGGTCGGAATTTTTCTGAGGGAAGTTTGTGACAACTCATGTCAAAATAAGTATATAAAAATATATATAATCAGATTATATTATTATAATATAATCATTTGTTCAAAATTAATGGGTTAATTAGAAGCAAATAATGAGGTTTAATGCCCAAAAACTGTCACTTTGATGAGGGAGTAAAATCGAGAAAACGAGAGGTCTTCATCAGTTATATAGTTACACATTATAAATAGCTCAAAAAATCAAGTGGAAACCCCACTGACATTGCGGAAAAAGACGAAGAATCGTGGGAGAAATCGGATATAGAGGGTTGTGAAGACTTCGGAGGTTTCTTGAAATTAAGGTATGCACTCTATTTAAGCTAGATTAAGTTGTTTGATTAGGTCTGTCTGGTTTCATTTTGTGTTTTGGTTCCATATAATGTTTTTTTTCATGCCAATAGTGATTCAATTGATAAGAATCTAAAGTATTAAGTTCTTGGGATAAAAGGTTTCAATATACCTTAAACTGATAGAATTTTTGAAAATTGCTTATAGGTATATGTTTATACGTTAGGGAGATAATTAGAAGTTATTTTACATATTTATTTGTCATTATATAGGGTTAAATTAAAACTTCAGTTTTCGTTAAAAATGTTGGAAAAGCAACAAGTTTACGGGTTGAAAAGATGAGGCGTCGGACTATCTATTTAGCACAATATTTATTTAAAAACTAGGTGTGAAACTCGTATGTTATACGAGTTTGATAAAATAAAAAATTAAATATGAAAGTTTAAACAAAAATTTATTTAAACTTTAAATTTAAAATTTGAATTTGAAAGGAAACATATTAAATAGTATATGAGTACTAATATTGTAATTTATTGGTTATTTTCAATTAAGGCAATTATTAATTGAGGTATAAATATAATTGTTAATTAAGAAAAGACAAAAAAATAACAAAATGACAAATGGAAAAAATATTTAATCAAAAATACCAAAAAATGACATGTATACAAGTTAATAGAGAATGACACTTGACAAAATTATTTTTCTTAGGATAATAAAATGCTTAAAAAGTATTCAAAATATTTGGTTAAAGTCTTATAGCTTACCTTGTCTATTATATTTCTGAAATTGCCGTATTTAGCCCTTAAGGTTTTATGACTTGTTAATTTATGTGAGTTATAAATTCACAAACTTCGTTTTCATAAAACCACTTGTTTCTTTCATTTTGTTTAAAGAGAACCGATTGAACATTTTCTTTTTGAAACATACCAATGATGCCTAAACATGTGTTTTCATAAAACCTCTCGTTTCTTTCATTTTGTTTAAAGAGAACGGATTGGAGATTTTCTTTTTCAAACATACTAATGATGCCTAAATATATGTGCCTTACGTTTTGTTAATTTAAATTACCTTATATTTACAAATGTATTATTTAGAGGTAAATATATTATTTATTTTTAAATTAAGTATTTTTCATTATCAACACTAAAGGTGAAACTTTTTCATTTAGGGGGTGTTTGGCTTAGCTTTTTAAGAGCCAAAAGTTCTTTTTGGAAAAGTTACAAAAAGTCAGGTTTTGTTGTCTTTTCCAAAAAGTTGATTTTCCTTCTATCAAAAATCCAAAAGTAAGTTTTAAAATTGTTTTGCCAAACATCTTTTGGTTTCTATCTTTTTCTAAATGATCTTTTAGCTTCTCAAAAGCTAAGCCAAACACCCCTTTAGCAGTTGATGTATTTAAAAATAACAAAATATATATTTTCAAAAAGTTATTATGAACATTGAAATTATCAATAATTAAATAATAATCACTATTTTGGCCGAATGAAAGACATGGACAACGGAACCAAAATAGTCATGTAAAGTGTTTTCTATGAATGTGGTCATAGAAAATATGTTGGTTAAATATAGAGTGTGTGTATCGTGCTAAACTTCGGTTAAGACATAACGGAAATGAGGTGAGTTTTTTTCATGCTCTGTGGTTGCTCACACATAAATATTTATCATGCGTTTATTATGTGGTTTTTATTTATTTATTGATAGTTTGTTTTATGATAAATATGGTTATGTGAAAATGTTATTTTGGAATTGTTGTCTACTGTGTCTGTGTTTTTTTTTGGGTGACATGTTTAGTGGAAACGAGTGGGGTGTTTAATTGTCGTGAGCATGACGGATATGTGTGATCAGAGGGGATGAGAATTGATATTTATACTCATTTCCTTGGATATTTAAAATACTTGAGTACAATGGATGGTGATTTGTCTCAAGGAGAAGGGAAATGAACCTACTGTTCTTTATATGGACAATTAATCGTTCCCCTAAATTATGTCATTGGTGGATATATTTATTGTATGATTTATTGAAGATATATGATAAAACTATTTGTTTTTTTAAAGTGATGGACATGTATGTGCAACATGAACTCACTAGGTCCTATGTTTACTCTTTTAGAAACTTTAAATGTGTGCAACCTAGGAAACTATTTAAAAAGTGGTAACAAGAAGGATAGGAAGAATGATTGATCAACAAGATGACAATGAAGTTCAGCAAAGATGTAACACCCAAAGCTCTTCGGTTGAAGACCATATTTTATTTTATTTTATTTTGCTTTCGCTGTAGTTTAGTCTATAAGTAAGTTCTTAATTGATCTTGGGAGATGTTGAAATGATTATTTGTTATATAATCTGTATATGAAAATTGGGGTGTTACAATGATAGCCAGGGCACAAGAGATGGAGATTGACATAGAGCACGTTAGGAAGAGGAAGGCAGAGGCTGGGCAGATGACTGGGGTTTCGGCAAAGAAACCCAAGGGATCCGACGTGAGGTCGAAGGGCCACCAGAGCCGGAGCCGCTGTGGAAAATGTAGCAGGCCATAGGAGGGAGTGTGCAGAGTTGGGGGATCAGGCTACTACAAGTGTGGCAAGACTGGGTACTTTAGCAAGGATTGCACTGCCCCTACCCCCACCATTCATACATCAGACCTGATTTTCTTTCATTGCAATCAGAGGGGCCATAAAAAGGCCAACTGCCCGAGATTGGTATCAAGAGCGCCAGTAGCAGCGCCAGCTCCAACGACCATGGGGATCACAGATGGCCGACATGGCAAGACAGATGCCCCAGTTGTGAGGAGCTGATCCTTCCGGCAGACCATCGAGGTGGCACGTGTCGCACCAGATGTGGTGGCGTGTATGTTTCTTCTCCCTATCTTTTATTATGTTTCAATTTTGATATTTATGTGTAATGTACTCTGTTTTAGGATCATTCCATGTGAACGGTATCCCATTGTTGGTGTTATTTAACTTGGGAGCTACCCGATCTTTCGTTTCTCTTACACTTAGAAAAAAGTTTGCTGAGTCTTCAGGCAATTTGGATTGTCCTTTAGAAATCGAGATTGCGGATGAACTATCCATCCGGGCATCATAGGTTTATAGAGATTATGTCCTGAGGATGTATGAGGAGCGTTACCTTGTGGATTTGGTTCCCATTCCTTTGTGTGTGAACAAGGTCATCATAGGCATGGATTGGTTGAGCCCTAATGGGGAGGTGATCGATTGTGAGCAACAGCTAGTTTGGGTTAGGACCCCAAGTGGGGGAGAGCTGGGGATTCATGATGAGAGACCACAGTGTGGACCGGTCATGTGTTTAGCAGCGAGAGCCAGATGCTGCCTTCATCAGAGATGTGCAAGTTTTTTCGCCTACGTTATGGATGCCCAGGAAAAAGGTAAGGAGACTGTGGATGATATATCAGTAGTGCAGGAGTATCTGGACGTGTTCCCGGAGGACTTGCCTGGGATACCTCCGGAGAGATAGGTGAAGTTTAGGATTGACCTAGTTCCAGGTGCGGCTCCGATAGCCAAGGCACCACATCGGTTGGCTCATCCCGAGATGCAGGAGTTCTCTACACAGGTGCATGAGTTGTTAGACAAGGGATTTATCAGGCCGAGTAGTTTGCCTTGGGGAGCCTTGATTCTATTTGTGAAGAAGAAGGATGGGTCTCAACGGATGTATATTGACTATCGGGAGTTGAATAAGGTAAAGGTAAAGAACTGTTACCCACTCCCGAGGATCGACGATCTTTTTGACAAGCTACAGGGAGCATCTTGGTTTTCCAAGATCGATTTGTGTTCAGGCTATCACTAGATGAGAGTTAGAGATGAGGATGTGCAGAAGACCGCTTTTCAGACTCACTATCGTCACTATGAGTTCCTGGTGATTCCGCTTGGGCTCACCAATGCTCTTACCGCGTTCATGGATCTCATGAATTTTGTGTGCAGACCGATGCTAGATCGGACTGTGTTAGTTTTTATCGATGACATCTTGGTGTATTCCAAGACATAGGAGTAGCACGAGGAGCACCTGAGGGAGGTGTTAGAGACATTGAGGAGGGAGAGATTTTTCACAAATTTCTCCAAGTGCAAATTTTTTGTTGTGCGAGGTGTAGTTTCTGGGGTACCTCATCAACCATAACGGTATACTGGTCGATCCAGCCAAGGTAGAGGTCGTGATGAGATGGGAGGTTCTGAGGTCTCCATCTGAGATTTGGAGTTTTCTTAGTCTGGCGGGTTATTATCGAAGATTCATCTAGGATTTCTCCAAGATATCATTCCATTGACCCGACTGACCAAGAAGTCAGTGACATTTCGTTGGGGGCCTAAGCAGCATGCAGCTTTCAAGACTTTGAGGCAGAGGCTGTGCGAGGCACGGATCTTAGCCCTACCTGAGGGCGTTGAGGATTTCGTGGTGTATTGTGACGCTTCTATCATGAGTTTAGGCGCATTGTTGATCTAGAGAAGACACGTCATCACTTAGGCTTCGAGGCAGCTGAAGCCTTATTAGGCAAACTACCCGACGTATGATTTGGAGTTGGGGGTTGTGGTTTTCGCCCTCAATATTTGGCGACACTACCTCTATGGGGTTCTTTGTAACATTTACACGGATCAAAAGAGTTTGAGGTACTTGATGGACCAGCCAAATCTGAACATGAGACATCGATGGTGGTTGGATGTGGTGAAGGGTTACAACTGTGAAATCATTTATCACCCGGGGAAGGCTAATGTGGTTGTCGATGCTTTTAGCCGCAAGGCATTCGCAGCCCCGATCAAAGACATCTGCTTGAGGATGACAGTAGTGACTCCGCTTTTGGAGTGGATTCGGGAAGCCCGACATGAGGCAATGAAGGAGGAACATCAGAAGAGTGAGCGTATCGTGGGTTAGATTTCCTCCTTCGACTATGATAGTCGTGGGCTACTCATACTTCATCATATGGTGCGGGTTCCGTGTGTGGGCGATGTACGCGAAATCCTGATGGAGGAGTCGTACAAATCCATATTTTCTATTCATCCCAGGGTGACGAAGATGTATTGGGATGTTCGCCCTAATTATTGGTGGCCCTACATGAAGTGGGATGTAGCCTGGTACGTTGAGAGATACTTGACTTGCAGGAAAGTCAAAGTAGAGCACGAGAGACCTCATGGCAATATGCAGTCGTTGGATATTCCCGTGTGGAAATGGGAGGATATCACTATGGATTTCATTACAAAGCTTCCCAGGACCGCTTGTGGAGTGGATTCAATATGGTTCATCGTGGATCGGTTTGAATAAGAGTGATATTTCATCCTGATCCAGGAGAGTATATCGGCTGAGAAGCTAGCCGACATCTACGTACGCGAGGTGGTGGCACGACATGGAGTGCTAGTCTCGGTTGTGTCAGACCGAGATGTTTACTTCACTTCCAGATTTTGGAAGCAGTTTCATGACGAGATGGGTACTTGTTTTCACTTTAGTACCGTTTTTCACCATAAGACGGATGGGCAGAGTGAGAGGATGATTTTGACTCTAGAGGACATGTTGTGTGCATACGTATTAGATTTTGGAGGGAGTTGGGATACGTATCTTCCGTTAGCGGAATTTTAGTATAACAACAGTTACCACTCTAGCATAGATCGACCTCCCTTCGAGATGTTATACGGGATGAAATGTAGGACCCCAATCTGTTGGGGCGAGGTGGGTCATAGAGTCATGGGGAGTATTGAGGTGGTGCTCAAGACCATGGAGAAGATCCAGCAGGTCCAGAGCAGGCTCCAGACTGCTTAGAGTCGGTAGGAAAGCTATGCTAACAAGCACCATTCAAACCTACAGTTTCAGGTAGCGGATATGATCCTCCTAAAGGTGTCACCATGGAAAGGTGTCATCCGGTTTAGGAGGCGGGGCAAGCTGGGTTTTGGCATGCGTGGGTCGGGTTTTGTATCGATCGGATCTGCCAGCCGAGATTAGTCAGATCCATAACACTTTTCATGTCTCCCAGTTGCGGAAGTGCTTAGTGGATGACTCCGCAGTTGTGCCTTTAGAGGATATTTAGGTGGATGACAGTCTGAACTACATAGAGAGACCAATAGCCATTCTCGACAGGAAGACGAAGGAGCTGATGAACAAGAGGGTAGAGTTGGTAAAGGTGCAGTGGTTGCACCGTAAGGGGTCAGAGTGGACTTGGGAGCCCAAGGAGGAGACGAGGGAGCACTATCCGGAGTTGTTCAAGGCAACAGACTTCGAGGACGAAGTCTGATTCAAGTAGGGGAGAATTGTAACATCTGTGATTCGAGGTAATGGTAAATTATTTAATTTATTGTAAATAATTGATTGGACTGTGAGAGTAATGTTGGACTATTTGAGTTGGGTCGTTAGTAAGTGGGCCGACTGAAGACGTACGTTAGGCATATGCTTAGCGTACACGGGGCGTAGTGGCAGCATTGGATGGGGGTGGGGGGTTGATATGCGTTCGCGAGCCGACCCAAAACCATAATTTTTAAGGTTTAAGTCATATAAATACATTATTATGTCCCAAACCCTAGCTTCCTTACCAGCCTCTCAAACTCAGAAACCTTAGAAAGCCTAACCTGCTTCATCTTTGTGTGATTTTGATCTTGTGAAGCCATTTTGGTGGTATGGAGCTTGGAAGGAGAAACAAGAAGTTGGTGAAGAAGAACTTGTGTAGCTTGAGCTCAAAGATCTGAGATATAGTCATCATCTAGTAGTCCTTTGAGGTAAATAGCTCACAACTTGCCTCATATATGCTTAGATCTATGGTAATGGTGTTTTGGACCTTTTTGGTCCCAAGAATGGATTTTTATGGTCCAAATCCATTTCTAGGTTTAGGGCTACCACCCTTAGTGCTATATGAGTCCCAAGGACAGAAAGTTACCATCTTTAAGGTCTTATTGTGGCCATGCACGAGTATTAGTTATTTCTATGGAAATAGGTTTCCATATTTCAAGTTTTGGGTCCATTAGGAGCTTGCAAACCACCAAGTAATCGACTTTATTGGTTAAGACACTTAATTGGACTTAGATATGTGTTTGGAGCTTAAGGTCTTAAGGGATTAAGTATTTTTGGATTTTATGGCTTAACAGGGTAGTACGTTAGGCGTACAAGCCATGCAACCTGTACACTTAGTGTACATAGGAGTAAGCCCCGCGTACTCACTGGATTAGGGTTTCCGTCATTTGGGCCTCAAATTTGGGCCTTTCCATGGACTTTGCTATTTTGGGCCATAGTAGGCCATCATAAATCATTTAGTTTATGTTAAGAATATGTTGGGCTTAAGAGAAGGCCCATTTGAGGAGTTGGGCCCAATTTAGAAAATTTGGCCATTTGTGGGCCACTAGTGGGCTTGGGAAGGCTAATAAGATTTGGTCCTTTCATGTTATGGTGATGGGCCTTAGTCATGGGCCAAATTAAATCAGGGGTAAAACGCTCATTTTTACCCTAAGAAGGACTATTAGTTTTTCACTAAGTTTTATTGTGGTAATGATAGCTCAGGAAGTCGTCTGAGCAGCCGTTAGAGATTCCTTACCGTGAGATTCTACATTCAACTTTGCGAGGTGAGTTACCTTCCTGTATGAGTAAGTCTAAGGCACCAAGGTCGGCCTACTAGTAATAATTTATATTAGAGATGATTGCTTTGTGATAGTTGTCTGGTATGACACTATCTATAGAGATTTTTGTGCTTGTATGCTATGTATTATGTGGTAGTGGTAGGAGGGGTGGAATAGACCTTATAGCCGGTTGAGATGAACCAGAGGGTAGGTCGGGAACCTATATATGCTTGACAGTATGTATATGCTATTTTATTATGTGGTAGTAGTAGAAGGTGGGATAGACCACGTAACTGGTTAGAATAGATTGGAGGGTAGGTTGGGCACCCCAGATATGCCTGACATGGTAGGTCGAGCACCCAAATATGCTTGACATGGCAAGGTCGAGCACCCCAGATACACCTAACAGGGTAGGTCGGGCACTCAGAAATGCCTGACAGGGTAGGTCAGGCACTCAGATATGTCTGACAGTATGTGATTATGTGGTATGATGTGGGACCTCACTAAGCTTCGTGCGTACGGTTTTCAGTTTTGGTTTCAAGTGCTTCTACTTCGAAGGGAAAGGAGTTGACATGATCGCAACACATCACACTATGATTTTCCGCACACTAGATCTTTGGGAATTGTACTATGATTTTATTGTTATGACATAACTTGGTTTATTTAGATATTGGTTTTGATTATGCTATGAGATGATACCATGGATGTTTTTAGATCGTTGGTTTTTATAATTACTTAATTAAAAATAAAATTTTTAATCATGAATTTTGGTATTTTGTGGGGAAGAACCTTATTTGTGAATATGATAAATAAAACCCCTTTCAGATAAAAGGGTTTTTTGCAATTTGGAGAGAGAGAGAGAGAGAGAGAGAGAGAGAGAGAGAGAGAGAGAGAGAGAGAGAGAGAGAGAGAGAGAGAGAGAGAGAGAGAGAGAGAGAGAGAGAGAGAGAGAGAGAGAGAGAGAGAGAGAGAGAGAGAGAGAGAGAGAGAGAGAGAGAGAGAGAGAGAGAGAGAGAGAGAGATCATTGGGTGGGGTGGGCCCTTTTTTCTTTTTCTTTTATTTTTAAATTAACAAAGCACCAAAATAAAAACAAAAAAAGAAGAAAATAAATTAAAAATGTAAAAATGTCATTTAAAGTTTACGAGACCAAAACTAAGAAAAAATTCTGATTTTGAACTATAGATGCCAGTTGGAAACTTTTTGAGCTTTATCTACAGTTTTTTTAAAAATGTAAAAATGTCATTTCGAGTTTTGTCTAATTTTCGTCATTCGTTGCTCATACACCAAGCCTCTAGTGGATAGGCAATAGTAAGTTGTGTTACTCTGCTGCTGCTTTGTTCTTCTTATAGCGCTGCCCTATGTGAAACCAAGCTTCAGTCGTTTTCGTCGATCGTCGATGCCCCTACTGTTTATCGATCATTTATTCTAGGACTAGTTAAGGTTGTTTATCAGTTATATATGTAGTTCTTGTTTCTTCTTGACCATTTGTACACCTGTAAAACTATCTTTTTATTTTTGCCGATTGCTGCAGGTTGTGTTTTAGTTAATTTTATCTTCTTTGTTCTAAAGAAAACTTGGTTTGTTACCAAATATATAGTATTATTTATATATAAAAAAATCATATTACGACGTAACTATTTTTATGATTTTCTTGAAAAAATTGGAGCGATTCATGTTACTAGCTAGTCTCGTTTTTGTTTGTTAATGAAATTGTGCTGTTCAAAACTAAATAAATAAATAATAAATAAAATAAAACAAACTAAAAAAATTTGTTTCTAGAACTATTTTAGTACTATAAGCTTTGGCTGGCTCCGCATTCATATGCGCCACCTAACTCTTGTTTTATATTAAAAAAAACTGTCTACGCTTGCTTGCCTGCTGGACCCATGTTGTAAAAAAATAAAAAATTCATTGAGATTTCTAATTTTCACACATGCGGCAAATCACTAAAACAAGCTCCTCGCAACTATAAATTGCTTACCTCTCCTCAAACTCAATCTCACTCTTCAAAAAGCTCACTTCTCCACTTCTTCTTGTCTCGATCGCTGCTGCATTCACCTTCGTGTATCACCTCCGACGCCTGACTCTTCGTGTAAAATCTCGTTCCCATAATATGAATGATCTCTTAGCACTTAATTAATAATTTCATTTTCACATTTGTATTCACACTTAACGTTGAAATATTTGTTGTTAATTGTTATATATATATATACTCTGCATGGTATCTCTATCATTAATCGGTTTGTATATTCTGGTATTTATTGATGCAGCGTAGCCTCCAAAAGAACAAAGGAAAAATGGTTGCCAATAAATTGACAGAAAAGACCGAAGTTGTCGATAACTTGAAAGGAAAGACGGAAGTTGTCGATAACTTGAAAGAAAAGGTGGTCGCTATCGATGATAATCTCTCTGCATGCACACTTGACTACGACAGGAAAGCTGAGCTTATAGCATTTGATGAAACCAAATCCGGTGTCAAAGGACTTGTAGACGCTGGCATAACAGAGGTGCCTCGGATCTTCCGTCTACCTTCACCTGAAAACCCAAACTCCGACCAAAAGTCGCCACCAGAGCACAGTCTTCCGGTCATCAACCTTGAAGGAATCAAGGAAGATCCGATCCGGCGAAAGGAGGTGGTGAAGGAAATCAAGGAGGCATTGGGGAGTTGGGGGTTCTTTCAAATGGTGAATCATGGAGTTCCGATTAGCGTAATGGAGGAGATGAAAAAAGGAGTTTTAGGGTTTTTTGAACAGGATAATGAGGTGAAGAAGCATTGGTATACAAGAGACAGCAGTGGGAAAACGAGGGTGGTGTATAACAGCAATTTCGACTTGTATTCTGCTCCGGTGACAAACTGGCGAGACTCTTTCTTGTGCACCATGTATCCTAATCCTCCTCAGCCAGACGAGTTGCCTCCTCAATGCAGGTTTTGACTTTTAATATATTTTATTTCAATAAAATAGTTTCATAATGCAATGGATCAAAGTAACGCTTTTATAAAGGACTTGTAAAGTCGAGTTTGTCTGAAGTCACCGACATTTTTTGGGTATGTTATTTCTTCAAAATCCTTTGAAAATAGTCATTAATTAATTACAAAAAACATTATATAATTTTTATGAATAAAATAATCTAAAACGTTAAAAAAAATGTAAAAAGAAAAAAGAATTATTATGATTTCAAATTTGTTAAAAATAATGTAAAAAGAAAAAGTTAAATTTCGGGTTATGTAAACATGTGTACTTTGATAAATTATTGTTAACCATTGCCCTGAAGGCTAATTAATTTTGATTATAAATAAACCCTTATAAATAAAACCGTAGGTGACCTGTGGTTTATTTTTAATTTTTGTCAACTAAACTATTTCATCATTATTATTGATAACGATGGCATTAAATGAAGTCCAAAATATCAGTCCAAGTTATTGAGAACATGATCGCCTCAGATCTTGTCTTTGTGATATCATTTTTCATATAATAATTAACATATATTCAACTTGTAAATATATAATTATATAATAGATAATATAAATGATGTTTTTTTATTATTATTTCAAATAAACTTGTAATTAATGGCGTTTGTTTTATGTACAGTTTGAATGTTTAATACTTCTACATGTATAAGTGGTAAAGACTAATGTACACAAATACTAGTGTATAAGCTTTCACTAAACGACCGAATCATATCGACCCAAACAGACCCTCAGTCTTGAAGCCTTTATCTGACCCGATCAACGAGCTTGAAATTTTTTAAGGACCCATTTTGAGCATTTTTTTCAGGATCGATCCAAATTCATATCTACACATAGATTTTGGCATGATATGTATTTTTTTGTTTGATTGGGATATATATACACTTGCAGAGATATTTTGTTGGAGTACTCAAACCATGTAATGAATCTCGGACGTTCTGTTCTCGAATTGATGTCAGAGGCTCTAGGGTTGGACTCAAATTACCTTTTAGATATGGGATGTGCAGAAGGGCTTTCTATTGGCAACCATTACTATCCTCCTTGCCCACAACCTGAGCTAACGATTGGCACCCTTGAACACACCGATGCCGGGTTCATTACCATTCTTCAACAAGATCATATCGGTGGCCTTAAGGTCTTTTATCAGAACGAATGGACCGATGTTCCAACCATACCAGGAGCCTTTGTAGTGAATGCTGGAGATCTTTTACAGGCATCTCTCTCTTTCTCTCTCTCTCTCTCTCTCTCTAATATAGTTTATTGTCCTTAAATAGTTAAGTGTACAGTGTACTAATATATAGCATTCCTTGAAATTTTATAGCTAGTTACAAATGACAACTTTGTAAGTTCACGACACAAAGTGATGGCAAACAAGGCTGGTCCAAGGATATCGATGGCATCGTTCTTTATGAGATACCTGACTGATACAGGAAAGGTATTGGGACCAATCAAGGAGTTGCTTTCCGAAGATAATCCAGCAAAGTATAGAGAAACAACAGAAAAAGAATTTTCGAGTCACTACCATCAGAAAGGACTTACTAAAATTTCCGCTCTTATGCATTTCAAGATCTAGCTCAATTATATGACTTAAATTGGCTCCAAGATGAAGGTCTCCTTTTCTCGTTCTACTCGTGGTCACCTAATCTATCTTTAAAATTGTTTCTTTGCATTACAATAAAAGTATTATGTTTTAATAAGAAGCTGACAAAAAAAGTTAGTGGCTATATTGTACCTAATTCACTACGTAATCAAATGTAATGACAAACGTTGAACGCTTTTGCGGCTTCAAAAACTCCAAGTATTGTAAAGGTGAATTTACTAGTTGGACTTTGGTATATTTGTTTATGTGCACGGTTATTCCTCCCTCGTATAAAGAATACGAGTATAAGGGAGATATTTTGAAGTGTTTTATATTATAGGCCACCAGAAGTCAGAAACAACTAATAATAACTACAGCTTCTTAAATGTTAGAGAAGTCATGCAAACCTATAATTTATCGATACATATATATATATATATATATATATATATATATATATATATATATATATATATATATATATATATATATATATATATATATAATAAATTAAAATTTTCAAAATATAGTGAGCTTTAATTTCGAATCATACAATCTTTAATCTTTTGGTGACCTATTGTTCAAAAATACACATTATAGAGTCTGTTGCTTAAAAATGCAACACAATAAAACCACACGGACCATCCAAGTGCAAAAAAAAAGTTACGGACGAAACGTGCAATTTTGACCAAACCACAGGGACGATTTCATTAATTTACTCTTAATTCAACAACAACCAAAACTTCAACTAAAATCTTGCAAAATCATTCGATTACCTTCACCTGAAAACCAAAACTTTGACCAAAAGTCGCCAACAGAGCATAGTCTTTCGGCTATCAACCATGTAGAAATTGAGGGTGATCTAATCCTGCGAAAGGTGGTGGTGAAGGAAATCCAGGATGCATTTGAAATGGTGAATCACAGAGTTCCTATTAGCGTAATAGAGGAGATGAAAAAGGGAGTTTTAGGGTTTATTGAACAGGAGAATGAGGTAAAGAAGCATTGGTATACAAGAGACAACAATAATAAGACGAGGGTGGTGTACAACAACATTTTCGACTTCTATTTTGATTCAGTTAGTAACTAGCGAGACTCTTTCTTGTGCACCATGGCTCTTAATCCTCCACAACTAGTTGAGTTGCCACCTCCTTGCAGGTTCTGACATTTAATATATATATTTCAATAAAAAAAAAAAAAAAAACTTCCAGTCATTATGGTTATCAAAAGTGCACTTTATTAAAGTAAGTGTTAGTATATATAATTTTTCACTCATATAATAGGTTATACCATGCAATTGGGATATATATGAGTGAAAAATTATATATATATATATATATATATATATATATATATATATATATATGAAATTTAAGAGGTACATATTTGATAACTTAATGTATAAATCTGTTATGTACAAATCATTTATCTTTTTATAAACAAAAACTAATTATGGGATAAGATAATCAACTAAAATATTTAAGGAAAGAAACAACAATTAATTTTTTTTTAACATGGGCATGATGTTTGCCAAAAGGTTGTGCATGAAATTTTTCTAGCATATCATTCACAAAATTTATAGCCATTGAAACAGTCAAATAATATTTTTTGAATAAAAAAATCATTCATTGAAACAGTAATAACTGTAGCCTCCGCACTGCACGAATATATACCTGCATATATATATATATATATATATATATATATATATATATATATATATATATATATATATATAGGTTCATGTGAGACGACCTAATTTTATGAGACCGTGAGACGCAATTCTAATCATTCATTTGGTAGATAAAACAAAAAAAAATTAAATACAAAATAATTGAAAATTTTCGAACAAAAAATTTTCAAATATTATATTCGGAATTTATATTTTCCAAAAAAAAAATACAAAAAAAATATTAAAAAAAACTACCGTATTTTACATATTCAAATAGAATAAATAGAATATTCTACATATCTGAAAAATCTAATATAATATTCTAACATTCTAAAAATAATAATTAAAAAAACAATTTTTGGATTTTTCCTTTTATTTTGCATTTTAAAATTATTTTTAGATTTGGTCTCACGGTCTCACAAAATTAACATGGTCTCAAATGAACCTATATATATATATATATATATATATATATATATATATATATATATATATATATATATATATATATATATATATATATATATATATATATATATATATATATATATATATAAACGCCTTAAATAACGTTTTTATAAAAGGACATTTAAACTTTAAAGTTGAGTTTTCTTGGATTCGTCGACATTTTTTTT
The DNA here is from genome assembly GCF_051521515.1 of Lactuca serriola. Lineage (NCBI taxonomy): Eukaryota > Viridiplantae > Streptophyta > Magnoliopsida > Asterales > Asteraceae > Lactuca > Lactuca serriola. The sequence continues at coordinate 251,217,527 of NC_136410.1, read as the reverse complement.
TGGGTGTTATTTCTTCAAAATCCTCTGCGAATAGTCATAATTGCAAAAAAATAATTATATAAATTTTATAAATAAGACAACTTAAAAAATGTAACGAAAAAAAAACATATATTTATGGTTATTTAACAACATTTGTACTTTGATAAATATTTTGTTCGCCGTCTTTTGATAATAATTATTTTTCAACCATCTTCCTAATAAATAAAACTCTAGATTACCTTGGTTTATTTTTAGTTTTAATCTACTAAACTAATATTAAACATTATCATTATGATCGGAACGATTTTAAACGAAATCCAAGATATCAAACCAACATTTTAGGAACATGTCTCTTCATCGTCTTTCTAGTTTATTTATTTATTTATTTTTTTAATTTCAAACAATAATAATCAATAAATATTCCACTTCTAAATATATAATAGATAATGTAAAGGATGATTTTTTATAGAGAAATTAAATATCATCCTACATTTTGTTCCTACTTTTCTTCCTACCCATTTAAGATGATGACAAGTGTACAAATTCAAAATCTCAATCAAATTTAAATTAAATTTAATGATACTTGTCACCGTCTAAACACAGGTAGGAGAATACTAGGAACAAAAAGTAGGAGGCTATTTAATCTCTTTTTTATACACTTCCAAAGATATTTTGTTGGAGAACTCGAACCAAGTTAAGAAACTCGGATGTGATGTACTAGAATTGATGTCTAGGCTTTAGGGCTCGACCCAAATCATCTTTTAAATGTGGGATGTGGGGAAGAGCTTTATATTTTCGGTCATTACTACTCTCCTTGCCCACAATCTGAGCTAACGATTGGCACCCTTGAACAGACCGATGGTGGTTTCATTATGATTCTTCAAAAAGATCATATTGGTTGTCTTAAGGTCGTTTATCAGTACCAATGGGCCGATGTTCTAACGAGTTTTTTTATTTTTTAAGAATATGATTGTTTCCAATTTCCTTTGCAAAATGAGGTGGTTTTCTTTTTGTTTGCAAAAATGAGGTTGTGGCTCCATTTTCTTTCAATATGTTTATTGTAGAGTTACATAAATGGTAAGTAGAACCTCTATAAGTTAATACTCCATAAATTAATAACCTCGATAAATTAATAATTTGTCCGGTTCCAACTTGGGTCAAGTACAAAATTAGACCATAATCGATAAAATAATAAAATCATATTTTTTTTGAAATCTCAACATAAATATATTAGTCACAATGAAACTATAAATTAATAATTATTAAAATATTCCAAAATTCTACAATTGTCTACTAAAAAATGAATCTATAGTCACATTTTTTTTGTGAACATCAAATCTATATTGAGTTCATCTTTAAATCTCTTGATTGCACTTATGAGTTGAGGCACTATATTCTCATATTACAATAAAAAGTTGTGAAGAGTTGTTGCCGCTTGCAGTGCTTCTTTCCGAGTGACCGGTTCCAAAGGTACTAAATCATCATCAACCGAATTTTGAACGACATCCGTGATAATGTATTCAATGCGTTGAACCTCCTAACATTCATTATTTTCACCTGGATAATCCAACAACTTATTCACATCCATTTTGTGCCAATAATGCATTCTCGTTCTCAAGTTCACAAATGTCTTCTCTAGAATTTACATCGTTTAAATCAATTGAGCCGGTTGGATTAGCCGAACAAATTTTATAGTGTTGAAAACAATTTTCTATGGACACTTGCTTCACATTTCTCCAAGTCGGGACTAGCTAGTTGATGACATCTAAAATATTAATCTTTTACGGGGAATAAATATCCAACTCTTTAATATAATAATTTATTAATTTATCGATATAATACTATCTTGCTAAATTAATAAAATATATCAGTTCCAATATTATTAATTTATAGAGGTTTTACTATATATAAAACTCTAGGTGGCATTGGTTTATTTTTAGTTTTAGTCGACTAAACTATTATTAAATATTATTATTATTATAAGGACGGTACTAAACGAAAACCTAGATATCAGACCAAGATTTTAAGAACATGATTCTTTAGATCTAGTTAGACAATAATAATCAATAAATATTTCACTTCTAAATATATAACATATAATATAATGGATGATTTTTTATACGCTTCCAAAGATATTTTGTTGGAGTACTCGAACCAAGTAAGGAAACTCGGATATGATGTACTAGAATTGATGTCTAGGCATTAGGGCTCGACGCAAATCATCATTTAAATATGGGATGTGGGGAAGGGCTTTAAATTGCCAGCCATTACTACTCTCCTTGCCACAATATGAGCTAACGATTGGCACCCTTGAATACACCGATGGTGGTTTCATCACGATTCTTCAAAAGATCATATTGGTGGCCTTAAGGTCGTTTATCAGAACCAGTGGACCGATGTTCCAACGAGTTTTTTATTTTTTAAGAATATGGTTGTTTCCAATTCCCTTTGTAAAACTGGGGTGATTTTCTTTTTTGTTTGCAAAAATGGGGTTATGGCTCCATTTCCTACAATATCTTTAGAGTTACATAATGGTACTGTAGAACCTCTATAATTTAATACTCAATAAATTAATAACCTCGAAAATATTAATAATTTGTCCGGTTCCAACTTGGGACCAATACAAACTTAGACCACAATTGATAAAATAATTAAATAATAATTTTTTTGAAATCCTAATGTAAATATATAGGTCCCAACGAAACTATAAATTAATAATTACTAAATTATTCTAAAATTCTAGAATTGTTTAGTAAAAAATGAATCTATATTCAATTGTTTATTATGAACTTCAAATCTATATTGAGTTCATATTTAAATGAATCTCTTGCACTTAAGCACTACTATAAAACCACTCTTTTACGACACGCAATGCATATCAAAAAACGTTCAGACGACATGCAAATGTGTGTCAAGGAAGGCCCTGACATAACGAAAGACGACACATTTTTGCGTGTCGTCTATTTACGACATGCATTTTCGATGTGAAGTTACGAAGCGCATTTACGACATGCATTCCATGTCAAGAAAGGCCCTGTCATTAAGAGAGATGACACGCATTTGTGTGTCGTAACCTTACGACGCGCGTTTAGGACACACATTGTCACAACTGGCATTTTAGCTAGGAAGTTCTATTCTCGTGTAATCATTCAACTATTGTAAAACACATACTCTAAGTAAATATCACCCAATGCTCATTTAAATTCACCTCTCATGTTCAACAAAGAGTCTGAAAACCCTAAGAATCTCGGTTGAAGTCCATATTGGACTAAGTTTTCCTTATTGGGCCTAATGGACCAATAAACATTCAATTCAACTATTTTGGGCTTGGAAACCCTATTTGGATTCTAAATGGACCCAATTCACAAATCTATAACATTTTGGACCATTTGGTCCTAGAATAATTCATTCTAACCCTAATGGGCCTTATTGGGCCATAATTAATCTAATCAACCCTAATAAGCCATAAATCCATTCTTTTTTGCCATTTTGGGTCATGAACTACCCTAAAGGCCTAATGGGCTGAAAAGTAATTATTAGCTGAAAGGTCAAGCCTTGAAATATGATAATGTTTAAAACAGACTCAGCGTCAGCGTATGTCTCAGCGTCAGCACCAGCGAATCAACAATTCAGTTTATAATAGTTTAGTGTATTCAGTACGTTGTAACAAATCTTGTATTTATCCTGTTTCCTTAGTTATCTTGATTTATTAGCTGGCGTATCCCTGAATTGTAGGGATCGTCTAGAATAGCAGTATATATTATTCTGTATAGGTTTGTGAATTAAACACGCTTTTCACAAACCCTAATTGTCGCTTTGTGCACACGATAATCTCTTTGTGAGATTATCTTTCTTAGTGAAAGTTTTTCTTTGTGAATTTCTCTTGTTCTTATTTATAGTCATTGTTTGATATTTCGATTGATCTAAAGACCTCTTCAATTGGTATCAGAGCAGGTTTCTTTTATCAAACAAATGGCTTCATCTTCTTCTTCATCAAACTCGTCAAATCATCCTTCTGCTAAAATCCCTCCTTTCGATGAAACTAACTTTGCTATGTGGAAAATAAAGGCCCTATATGCCTTGGAATCTGTTGATGAAGACATGTTGGACATCGTTGAAAAAGGTCCTTATGTTCCGATGTATCAGCCTCTTAAAAACAATGTTCCTGATGGCACTATGAAGAAAACTCCAAAAGAAAACTGGATGGCAGACGACAAGAGAAAACATGGTTTGGATGTTCGTGCTCGTGCCGCTATTAGCTACTCATTGCCATACAACATCTTTGGGCTGGTTCAAAATTGCATCTCAGCAAAAGAGATGATGGATACGCTGACTGTATCTTTTGAAGGAACTGAAGAAGTCAAGGCTACTCAAATAAATGATCTTAACCGAAGGTATGAACATTTCTTTGCTAAGAAAGGTGAAACCTTGACTCAAACCTTTAACAGATTCAATACTCTTGTTAACGATCTTCGGAGACTAGATCAGTTGAAGCATAGAACTGTTCTAGTGCAAAAGTTTTTGGATTCTCTAGGTGCAGGTTGGGAGAATCATGTTGATGTGCTGAAAAACAGCGAGAAGATCAACTCTATGGACTTACAAAGTCTCTATGGAAATCTTCGATACTATGAAGAATCCAAGCTTCAAAGAAAGGAACTGATGAAGGATTCTCAGCGTGAATCTTCTGTAGCTTTGTTCTCCAACAAAAAGCTTGTGGCAGACTCAGACACTGAAAGTGATTCAGACACTGATTCATCTAAAACTGACACTGATGATATTGAAAAGGTTGTAGCTAGTGCAGCCTTGATTGTGAAGACCTTTGAAAAATCAGGTCGAAACTTCTCAAAGTTTCAAAAGAAGATTGGTGGAAAGTTCTCAAAAGGGTCAGGAGCTGATAAAAGGCATGGCGCTGATAAGAAAGAGAAGGCTCAGTGCTTTAACTGTGGGAGCACTGATCATTTTGCAAAGGATTGTAAACAAAAGAAACAAGGCACAGATGAATACTGGAAGCAGAAGTACAACAAGCTGATTGAGAAGCTGAAAGCTGAAAATTTGGAACATAAAGTGCTTGTAGCTGAAGAAGAAAAATGGAAAACTGATGAAGAGTCATCAGATGATGAAGTCAAGTGTCTCATGGTCAAAATAGAGGACCCGGATATTCCCGATAAAGACAAAAGTACTTTTGACAATGATATGTCTGATGCTGAAAATTCCAGGAAGCACAACATTGACTCTTCTTCAATGTACCAGGTTAAAAACTTTGTTTCCTATTCAATGAATGAAAAAATCAAAATGTTTGAGTATTTGGGTGTCATTAATTCTAAGAAGAATCAAACCATAAGAAATTTGCAAAATCAAATTGATCTTCTTGAAACTGATATATCCATAAAAAATAGCATTATTGAGTCCACTCAGGAAAATCTTAGAATTACCAGTTTGTCAAATTCATCCTTGTCTGCTGAAATTGATGATGTTAAAAATCTTTTGATTAAAGAACAAACTGTGCTCCACACTTGGGCAAAATCTCATAAGAATGCCAATTATATTATCTCAGCTCAAATTCCTCATTCTTGTGAAAAAATTCTTGGGGGTAATTTTGCAGAAGCTGAAAAGGTTTTTAAATCACAAGAAAAGGAATCTGAGGTCTATTCCATGAAAGAGATGAAAAATAATTTCAAAAATAAGTTTGTCAGTAACTCTTTTATTAATCAAAGTTTAATTGATGAATATTGTACTGTTAATTCTGATGGTATCACTGAATGTAATGTTGAAATTACTGGAATTGATCCTACCTCTTATCCTACACATCTTGTTAGACCAACCCCTCTGACTGAGAATATTATTGCTTTTCCTATCTCTAATGGAGTGTTTCATGCTGTTCATGAACAACTCAAGCACCTCCCTGATTGCAATCCATCTGTGAATGAGTCAAAATCAGATACTGATATTTCATCCTCTAACACTGATCAAATTCATTCTGACACTGAACTCAGTCGTGACTCAGTGATAAACAAAAGGACTCAAAGCTCTATTGGTGAATCTTACATATCAAAATGTGTTAAATCAAAAAATTTGCTCACCAAGAAGAACTTTGGAACTAGAGTTTGTTACAGATGTGGTGACTCCTCTCACAAGATCAGTGAATGTTCTTTTGATAAATCATCCTCAAGAGCTGAAAATATTAAAGTTAGGAATGAAAAATGGACTCTTAAGTCAAACTCCTTAAATTGTCTTCCTAAGGAATGTTATAATCTATTATCAAATAACTTTGTGAATGACCCATCTTTGAATGGGTCAGTGTGTTCTAACTAGTTTCTCAGCACTGCAGGGTCAAGAGCATCTTTGGTACTTAGACAGTGGTTGCTCAAGGCATATGACAGGATCAAAGTCTCTCCTGGAAGATTATGTTAAGAAAACTGGTCCTGCAGTTACTTATGGAGACAATGGAAAGGGGTTCACTAAGGGATATGGAAACATCAAATGCAATAACGTGATTTTCCAAAACGTTTCATATGTTAAGGGTCTCAAACACAACCTTATTTCTATCAGTTAATTGTGTGATGCTGACTATGAAGTTCACTTTACAAAGAAAGAAGGCAGAGTTGTAAACACTGACAAGAACATCGTACTCTCAGCAAGTAGAAAAGATGATATATATGTTCTTGACATGTTCTCAAGTGACAAGGCACTGATGCATTGTTTCTTTACAAAGTCTTAGACGAATCTTAGCTGGATTTGGCACAAAAGGTTTTCTCATCTGAACTTCAAGAATCTATCTAAGATATCCAATCAAGACCTAGTTAGAGGGCTCCCAAAATTCAGCGTTGTGAAAGACAAGATGTGTTCAGCGTGTGAACAAGGAAAACAAACCAAGTCCTCTTTCAAACCCAAGTCATGTTCCAGTATATCAGTCCCTCTTCATCTACTCCACATGGACCTGTTTAGACCTATTCCTGTTCGTTCTCTAGGTGGAAATAAGTATACTCTAGTGGTTGTTGATGAGTTCACTCGATTTACATGGGTAATTTTCTTGAAGAAGAAAAGTCAGGCTGCACAGGAAATCATCTCGCTGATTCGTAAAAATGAGACACTGACAGGTCTTAAAGTTAAGCAACTAAGAAGTGATCATGGCACTGAGTTCCGAAACTCAACTCTTGAAGAATTTTGTGATCATAAAGGAATTGGACAAAACTTCTCAGCTCCTCGCACTCCTCAGCAAAATGGTGTTGCTGAACGAAGAAATAGAACACTGATTGAGGCAGGAAGGACCTTGATGATCCATGCTGGTCTTCCTATGTCGTTTTGGGCTGAAGCTGTCAATACAGCATGTTTTACTCAGAATCGATCTCTAATTCACAGGATTCACAAGAAGACTCCATATGAAATGCTTAAAGATCGAAAACCAGATGTATCTTTTTTTCATGTGTTCGGATGTCTTTGCTATATTCTAAATCAGCGTGACCCAAGATCCAAGTTTGAACCTAAGGCTGATAAAGGTATTTTTGTTGGGTACTCATCTATTTCAAAGGCTTTTCGTGTTTTTCATGTGAACAGGCAATGTGTTGAAGAATCCATTCATGTGAAGTTTGATGAGGAATCATACACTGATGAAAAAGTCACTCATTCTCCTTCTATCTTTCAAGAGCTTCTCTCTTGTCCATTCGATGAATCACCTTGTGCTGAGGAGAAGTCCGATTCTTTTGATCCTATCATTCCAGTTCCATGTCCCTTGAGTCAAGATACTACAGCCACATCAGCAGATAACTCATTAGATGCTGATGAAACCCTTGAAGCTGAAGACTCTCCTGAAACTAATAATGTGTCAGTGTCTATCTCTCCGGAATCAGCATCAGTCATTGAACATCGAGATCATTCTGTTAATCGAATTATAGGGAATATTCATGATGGTGTCCGAACTAGATCTAGTATACTTAATAACTTTTGCATGTATGTTAACTTTGTTTCAATGATCTTACCTGATAAAGTACACACAGCTCTTCAAGATGCTGATTGGATCAAAGCCATGCAAGAAGAACTGAATGAGTTTAAAAGGCACAATGTTTGGACTCTTGTCCCAAGATCATCTGGGAAGTCTATCACTGGAACTCGCTGGGTCTATCGTAATAAGGTTGATAAAGATGGAATCATCACTCGCAACAAGGCAAGGCTTGTAGCTCAATGGTTTACTCAGATTGAATCTATCGACTACGGGGAAACTTTTGCCCCAGTTGCTCGCATTGAAGCTATCAGGCTGTTTCTCGCATACGCATCCTACATGAACTTCATTGTCTATCAGATGGATGTGAAAACAGCATTCCTTCATGGTGTGTTAGAAGAAGAAGTGTTCCTAAATCAGCCCCCAGGCTTTGTGGACTAAGATCATCCTGATTACGTGTACCGGTTAGACAAAGCTGTTTATGGACTGAAGCAAGCTCCCAGGGCTTGGTATGAGACGCTGACATCGTATCTGCTTGAAAATGGATACAGACGAGGAGCAATCGACAACACTCTCTTCATCAAAAACAAAGGCTCAGATATGGTTCTTGTTCAAATTTATGTCGATGACATTATTTTTGGCTCTCCAAATGAGACACTGAGCAAGGAATTTGCAGAGATCATGTCTCAAAGGTTCGAAATGAGCATGATGGGAAAGATGACCTTTTTCTTAGGTCTTGAGGTTCAGCAACAAAAGACAGGTATTTCCATTTGTCAAAGTAAATATATTTCTGACCTGCTTGTTAAGTATTCTCTCAGTGACTGCAAACCAGCCTCTACCCCAGTATCTAAGACTGATAAGCTACACGCTGATCCAACTGGAACAGATGTCAATCACTCTCTGTATCGAGGAATGATTGGATCCCTCTTATATCTCACAGCAAGTCGTCCTGATATCATGTTTGGAACCATTCTCTGTGCTCGATTCCAAGCTAATCCCAAAGAATCTCATCTCATGGCTGTCAAACGTATTTTTCGATACTTAAAGGGAACTCAAAACCTTGCACTGTGGTATCCTCGCGACTCAGCATTTGAACTTTATGGATACACTGACTCAGATTATGCAGGATGCAATTTAGACAAAAAGAGTACATCTGGTGGATGTCACTTCCTTGGCAACCGTCTCATCAGCTGGTCTAGCAAGAAGCAAACATCAGTTGCCATCTCAACTGCAGAAGCTGAGTATGTTGCCGCTGGGAGATGCTGTGCTCAACTCTTATGGATTCAAAATCAGCTTCTCGACTATGGGTTCAAGTTCTCAAAGACTCCCATCTATTGTGACAACACCAGTGCCATTCAGATCACACAAAATCCTGTTCAGCACTCAAAGACAAAGCATATCGAGATCAGACATCACTTCATCAGAGATAATGTTGAAAAAGGAAAAGTTGTTCTTGAACATGTCAAGACTTCGGAGCAACTTGCTGATATCTTCACAAAGGCACTGGATTCTCAATCAACTGCTTACATTATTGGAGAGCTGGGAATGATTTCCTTGTAATTAATTTTGATGTTTAATTGTACTAATGTTTGATTTTATCTTATAAGCTGATGTACATTGTGCTGATGATGACATACTGATGATACTTGCTACTGAGCACTTTGGTTTGATTTCTTATCTCTATCTCTTCCTCAAATCTTCTAAATAAAAGTTGAATGATTCACTGTATTAAACCATACACTGATAACGACTTGAAACTCTTTGCCGATGGTTAGATCAAAACACCAAGATCTATCACACGCAACTACCCCTTCTTACCAATCTTACACTGACTCTGTGATTCAGTGTGCCAAAACACACACTGATGAGATTCTAAAAATCTTTGCCGATGGTTAGACCAAAACACCAAGGTTTATCACACGCAACAATCCTTTCTTTACCCTCCTCTTATTCAGTGTCTAACGATTCAGTAAGATACACCACTCACTAATGAAGTCACAAAAACTCCGTGTCGATGGTTAGATAATGTAACTAGTATCTATCACACGCACCACTCTCCTTGCTAGCCCTGAATAAGCAAGTTGTACCTTGAATTGACGGAGAAATATCTTCAGCATGTAACTTTTGTGTCACTGAGCTCAGCGCTTCCGCAAACACTGATTGACGCTTCACATTCAGTCAACGGCTCTTTTATCCAACGACTATATTCTACTCTGACAGGTTGTTACGATGCACCGTTATCCTTAATGACGATAATCAAGCAGATCAGAAGATAATCATTACCTTTTAAAAACCCCTTTTATTCCATATTTAAACCTCTTTCTCCCTTGGTTTAATTTTTCCTTCCCAAAAACCTTGAACTTCTCTCAAAAACCCTAGAATTCTCAAATACTCTCCAATGGCGGCATCTCTGTTCACATACTCCTCAACTTCTCGAAGGGTCATTCCTGCCCCAAACTCTCCTCCTCTTCCCATTCACATCAAGGCCACCAATGTAGTCTTCAACCCCGACATTCCAGAGGTTCATCGAGGTCTTGGACTCGATGATTTCGTAAATTTCTTGGCTTCTTGTCGCCTTCGATATGCAATCAGCGATGTACCATCCGAGTTCTTCCCAGAACAAGTATGTGAGTTCTACTACACTGCAACCGTTAATGAAGAAAACAACGCCATCACCGGAACCATTGGCCATGGAAGACACTCTGTCTTCATCACCGCATAACTTCTCAGTGCTGCTTTAAGGTTACCAATCTTCGAACCCTTCTCTGAACCTCCATCTATTGAAAGATGTAAACGCATGTTTGATCAACTGGGCTATGATCACTCAAAGGTTGGTACTCGATCAACTCTTATTTTGCGTCAGTGCATGACCCCAGGCTGGAAGTTTTTCACTGGAGCTCTATGCAAGTGTGTGGGTCACAAGTCTCGTAGTGGTGACCAACTGAGCAATTATGAGCAACAAGTTGTCTGCTCCCTTCTTCTCAACAAAAGGTTGGATTATGGGGCACTTTTCTTTGATCAGCTTGTTCAGCTTCTACGTGCAAATGTACGTGCTGATCATGTTCCCTTTCCACGCTGGATTGCCCTGGTATTCGACAAGTTCTTCGCTGTTGACTACTTTTCTCACTCTGGGAATCCAATCCAATGTCCTCGAATGTCAGTTCGTATGTATCAGGATGATCCTTTAGATACCGACATTGGAATCTCCGATCGGATGAGAGAATGGATTGCCAACCCATACACTGTGCCTTCTCTCACCGCTGACACTGATGAAGGAGGTGCTGATGGTCATCATATGGATCATGCTGATCAAGAGGTGGAGCATCTTGATGGCGATCATTTCTCCCCTCAACTGTCTCATCACATCATCTCGGACTCTGGTAAAGCCTCCTCAGCACCACAGGATTCGATGCCTCAGGGGGAGCATCCATCTCAGGGGGAGCATCCCTCACAGGGGGAGCATCAGTCTCAGGGGGAGCATCCATCACCAACAGTTCACCATTTCTCTCCAAGGATGCCTCCTAGCTCTCCAATTGTCCCAGGTACCTCAATGGTTCAAATTCCCGCTTCAGCATTTTCTGAACTGCTGTCACTGACTCGGGACATGAGTCAGCGTCTGCTTCGCATTGAGGTTGATGTTCAACAAATCAAGGAGGTTCTCCTACTTACTCCTCCCGCTGGTCCCAACCTTGATGATGCTCAAAAAGGGGGAGATACTGATGAAGATGCTGATGCTGATGATCATGCTGATGGTGAACCAAATGAGAAAGACACTGAACCTGCTGCTGACAACACTATCATTCAGCATGAATCTCCCAATCCGGTTCCCGTTCGTGAATCTGATTCTGCGGGGCATAATAGTCCAGCAGCTACTGAAAAGTTGTTTGAAGATAGTGAGCATGATGAAGAGCATGATGAACCTGATGACGAATGTCAAATTCTTGACATGAACTTCATTGATCCTCTCATTCCAGTTCAGCAAGAAAGCTCAGATGACCTTGAAGAATCTCATCCGATACTAGCTGATGATATTGCTGATCCCATCATTCCGGTCCGAGGAGAGGATTTGGATGTTGCCAGCGAAGAATCTCATCCGTTGTCTCAAAAGCGGAAGGCAGTAGATACTGACTTGGATGATTCTCAAACTGATAATTCTTCGTCTGTGAAGAAACCTAAGTCCATTGTCAGTATTGCAAACCTTGCCACTGAATGGAACATGTCCCCTGATCAAGTCAAGCAAATTCTTGATGAAGCCAATCGAGCTCAGCTTCTAAAGAACATTGCTCAAGCTGATGAATCCCTTATTCAGCACAAACTTCAGGCCAAGGGATCATTTGATGCTCAGATGCAGAAGTTCCTAGAATTTCAGTCCAAAGCTCAGTCTTCTCAACCTCCTACTGGCTCTAGTAAGCCTAAAGCTGACAGTGTTCTTGACCGGATTGATCGAAAGAGATTTGAAGATGTTTTCAATCGGCGAATGTGTGGTGACAAGATCATCAAGGTCAAAGCTTCCAAACCTCGAAACGAGAAAATCCTTTCGTGGCTGATTACTCGTCAAGGTCCTCAGCATTCATATACTGAGGTTGTCAAAAGAGATGAGCTGATAAGATATGGGTTTTCGGAATGGATGGAACTGCTTGATCTAGCATCCAAGCAAACCTCAGCTCACTCTTCCGAACTGACTTGTGCTCTTCATCTACTGATCAAGAAGGTTCAGCGTTTGGATCTTGTTCCCAAAGAACGACCTCAGCATCAAGGACAAAGGTCGTCAGTTCCTAGATCTCGAAGGACCAAGTTTCATGTTGATGGTGAAGAAGTACTAGTTTTAGACTTCGGTGCTGATGTGATTAATAATTCTCTTCCTCTCGGTGTTGATCCAGTTCAGCATCAATTCATCTCAGCTCCTGAACACGGAATGTTCTACCTTGATAAAAACAGGAGAATGTGTTTTCAGCGCACTACTGAGATTCCAAAAGCTCCAACCACTCACCTTGTTGGCTTAAGGCAAATGTGCATGAGTCATCAAGATCTATCAGGAGAATTTCACATTCTTATCGCAATGGAGCTGCTGAACAGAAGACAGGAGTTGCTGGACAGTCCTTACTGGCCAGTTAAAATTGAAGCTGAAGCTGAGTATGAAGAATTCCTTTCCAGAGGTGTCTTAATTTAGTTTGTTTTGAACATCATCATATTGGGGGAGATTGAAAGGTCAAGCCTTGAAATATGATAATGTTTAAAACAGACTCAGCGTCAGCGTATGTCTCAGCGTCAGCACCAACGAATCAGCAGTTCAGTTTATAATAGTTTAGTGTATTCAGTACGTTGTAACAAATCTTGTATTTATCCTGTTTCCTTAGTTATCTTGATTTATTAGCTGGCGTATCCCTGAATTGTAGGGATCGTCTAGAATAGCAGTATATATTATTCTGTATAGGTTTGTGAATTAAACACGCTTTTCACAAACCCTAATTGTCGCTTTGTGCACACGATAATCTCTTTATGAGATTATCTTTCTTAGTGAAAGTTTTTCTTTGTGAATTTCTCTTGTTCTTATTTATAGTCATTGTTTGATATTTCGATTGATCTAAAGACCTCTTCATTAGCCCTCATAATTTCGAACCAAGGCTAGAAATGGGCCAAGCTAATCTCCCTCCATTCCCTTTAGCCCATTTTCAGCCCAAGTAAAATCAACAAAAAGGGAGAAATGGCTAATTATCCAAGCCTTGCCACCTCACTAATGCATGGAGGTTTTCCATGCAAACTGCCCTTTAAACAAATACCCAATCCCATACATCTATGCACCTATCACATCTTAAACTCTCCTCCCTCTCTCTTTTTCTTCTTCTCGGCCGAAGGTAAGCACACACACACACATCAAACTCTCTCAAACACTCACAATAACACTCCTTCCTTTCCTCTCAAATTTTAGAAGATCTAGGGTTGATCAAGAAGATTTCCAACAAAAATCATCATTTTCTTGGAAAGTCTTTACATATCCAAGTGATATAACTTCATTCTCATGTTAGATCACTCCATCTAAGCAAGTTTTTGGTTATCATACTCCTAGAACCTTCCTAAGTTCGAGATCCACTCAAGAAAGCTTGCTAGGACCAAAAATCTCTTCATCTCTTCTTCAAAACCAAAACATCAAGCAAAGGTGAGTTCATACCCCTTTTTTTCGGTTTTTACATGATTTTTAGGGGAGAATACAAGTAATATGTGTAGATCTATGTGTTATATGCATGCCTTGTGTGACTTCTTATTTTATTTTGTAAAAATGTGTTAGATCTTAACAAAGCTCGACATCTTAAGTAACATTGTGTAAAGATCCATGAGCTAAGACACCTTACACATCATATTATCAAGTTGAAAGTTCTTATATGTTTAAGATATAAAAATTTAAAGCAAAAACCTTGTTAAGGGTCAAAATTGTCAAGAAAACAAAAGATAAGAGCAAAAAGTTATAATTACGGTTTTTAAAGGATCAAACAGGTCCTACTGGTACAAAAAGGGATTTTTAGGATTAACATGCTTTCCAAAGGGCCAAAAATGAAAATTTTAGCTTAATGGGCTTAATATTTGGGCCTCACGGTTTTGGGCCCAAATTTGCGAAAAAATGAAAGTTTTGGGTTTAAAAATATTATTTGACCAAAGTTTGAGTCATAAATGTAAATAAACCATATTTAGGGGTGAAAATAACATTTATTTCTAAATTGGACCAAAAATGTAACTTTTATAAAAATTGGGCCGAAATTGTCATTTTTACAAATAAGGGACTGAAAATGAAGTTTTCTACGAAACTGGGCCATAAATGTCAAAATATAAATTTTATGACTAGATCCATAAATTTCTAAACATTTGGGGCGAAATTAAAAATTTTATAAATTGTAGACTAAAGTGTTATTTTTACAAAACTTTGGGCCTTAATTGAAAATTTGAGGCTTATCGGCCAAGAACGTCGATATTACAAAAAGATGACTTTTTAATATTCAATTCGGTAAACATCGAGCTAAAGCAAACAACGAAGTAATAACAAATGGACAAAATACATCGATAACGATTTTTATTGGGCTTAATATTCACATTGAATGGCCAATGGGCCTTAAGGGTCCATTCAAGTGTATATTGAGCCCAATATTTTCCATGACATGTTTATTGGATCTTGTGACCCATTTACATGTTAATTTGGGCCTGAGCTATGTGTCACACATTTGTTGGGCCTTAGTGGTCCACTTACATGCCTATTGGGCCTAAATTACCCTCTTACATGCTATTGGACCTTTGTAGTCCATTTACATGCTAATTAGGATTGGACTGAAATTCACATGTTAGTGGATCGTAGTTATACCTTTACATAATTATTTAACTTCGTATACTTATATACATACCTTTGGGTTTGAAAACATACAACATTCACGTAAACATTAATCATGGTGGAAAACATAACAAATATGAAAGGTTGAGAAGTTAGTGAAAATTGTCGGTTGACACCTCTGAGTGTATAATCGTAGCCTGTAGTTATAACTAGAGCTTCCTAGAGGGAGAGCTGGAGTTTGTGTATAGATCTATACGGGGTGACACCCCACGCCTTAGATGTTCGCTATAGCTAGACTAGGCCAGTTTAGGGAGATAAAACCTTAAGCAAATACCTGCGGTTGGAAAACATCAAGACAGGCAACCTAGTCATTATCATGTATGGTTATAACGGCTCATATAGAGATCCAATACCAATTTAACATTTCGGAGATTAACCCTTCGATTGTGTCAATACAAAACAACTTAACTAATGATACAAGAACCTCGAAATTATTATAAATCAGAAAATATCAGATTTTCTGGGGGAATACCATCATTCAATTATAACTTACTTACAGTACAAAGAAATTTAAACTGCAATCATATATGTTACTGCTATGAAATTCACACATGTATTTAAACTTGATTTTCACATCATTTTCAGACATTCTACAGAAAATATCGTTTTTCTAGGTTTTACAAAAGATACAAAGATTTTCATTCAATCATACTTATGAACTCAAAAACATTATATATGTTGACCGTTTTCAAAATAACTTGTATTCTCAGGTAATCGTTAAGTAGGAAGATTTTCAAGTGTGTATGGATTTATTTTGTGTAACATCACCTAATGTACTATTAATACTTGGAATTTATGTAATCTTTAACAATGTATTTGATGTGAACAATGTTGGTTGTAATATGTAATGTTGATGATCAATGTGTTATGTTTCATGTATATTCATTGTGATGATAATTCAATTGTTAGTCACACGAGCCCCCGGACGTTTCTGCCATCTGGTTCGGGGGTGTGACACACATTACGTATCATTAAAGCCCATGTCATGAATGAAGATGACACGCATTTGCGTGTCATAAACTTCAGTGATCAATTACGATATGTATTTATGATGTTCATTTACGATACTCATTTACACATAATAAAAAAACAAATATATTCCAAAACAATCAATTTCATCCAATAACATTATGTCAAAGTATTGTAATACATTGATATAAGAGGATTTCATTGTACATTGTTAATAAGAGATTTTGCCTAACTATATAACCTATACCAAAACAACCAATTTCACCCTATAACATCACGTCAAAATCCTATATGTCATTGGTTTGCCACCTAGTGTACTAGGTAAAAAAAGTTGAACTTTGTGTCATGGGCTGCTGTCCACCGATCAAATGTTATCAAAGAAAGACATTAACCAATGTGGGATGTGAGAGCCCGTAAGACACAGATGAAACAAATATATTACTAATTGAACTTGAAAAATATATGTTATACATAGATATGTATAGATTACATATTTACATCTAGGTATAGTATATAGTATAGAAATTGATATTTTGTATAGGGTTACTTTAGTGCTTCATATTTAAAATGTCCAAATTAGCCATGTAATTGATATTTACAATATGTGTGTTGTACTTTATTTGTTACATGTCACTAATATTGGTAAAATATCTAAATATGTTATTATTATGAGTTACATATTGTTATTATTAGTAAAAAAGAAGCATCTATACCTGATGAGATTTCAATTTGATTGAGATGCTAGGTGGCAACCTCACAACCTCCTCATTTTCCTCCCTCACAACATTTACAATATAGCCATTTTGTGCATCACCTAACACGATAACCATAGTTCCATCAGATACAGTTGCCCTAAAACTTGTATAAATTGTTAATTTTTCAAAGTAATATGTTGTGATAAGATATATAGAAGTAAAAGCCTATAATGAACAAATCAATGGAAAAATATTACTATTTCTTGCATTTAACCCAAATCTAAATATATAAGTTTATAAATATGAAAATGACTAACCTCATAATTTGAGAAACTATCAGATTTGAACACCAAAGCAACTTCCTTGCAGCTCTTTTACAAAAAAGAATCTTCCTGCATATGTATATTTACAACTCTGTCATTTAACATGTTAATAGATTTTGAATCTCTTTCTCTATTATATAGAACCAAATTCCAATGAAAAATTTGATGGGTTTTAGCCATATGAACATTCATATGTGCACATACAAACCCTAATGCTTGGATCTAGGTTTCTCTAATTGAACATGCATTGAATCCAAGACTTCTAATGACAATTCTAGTATAATACCATAAGAAATCAGATTAAGATGATTACCTAGAATCACTTGCTTGAATCTTCTTGTCCTTGGAGCTTTAGAGTCACAAGTGTCACTCCTATAATGGCTTACAAACACCAACTTAGCAAGAGGATGATTAGAGAGAGTGGAGAGGGAGCTAGAAATCGGCCAGGGTTCTTCCAAAGGAAAGAGTGTCGATTTCTTCAACCCCTTGGGTCTATTTATACTTGTAAGGCTCCTAGGGTTTGACCCTTAAATCCCTAATTGGATAACTTAGGCCCTAAGCAATCTAATACCCTAATGATAAGCCTTGGACGATTTTAAGGTCTATCCAAAGCCCTCAAAACTGTCCCTCTTTATCCTTAAGGGATTATAGCCCAAAATACAACTATCATTCAATTGACAGTTTATGCCCCTTTATTCAATTAATCTCTTTAAGTCACCAAATTAATTCCTAATTAATTTATGACTTATATTAATCAAATAATAATATTATTATTCCTTATATTATTCTCATAATATATTAATAATATTTCCTCTCTCATTATAAATCATCCTGTCAAGTTGTTTTGGTGAAGGCAACCCAAAAGGACCATGCTCAATCGGGTCAAATACTTTCCTAATATAGTTGCAGCCTTAGACATTCTTGACCGCAATCCAATGGGCTCTGCTAGGGTTCCCATGATATCTACTGACCATCCTCAAAGCAAAGGCCAGATCTGGGCGAGTACAAGTCATAGCATACATGATTGAGCCAACTGCGAAAACGTAAGGTACTCGGCTCATCTTTGCTATCTCGGCTTTGGTACTCGGACTTTGAGTCTTACTCAGCTTAGCATTACTTTGTATCGGTAATTCTCCCTTCTTCGAATTTTCCATACTAAAACGTTTTAGTACTTTATCTAAGTAAGTGTTCTGACTAAGTCCTATTAGTCTCTTACTTCGTTCTCTCACTATCCTTATTCCCAAAATATAGGAAGCCTCTCCGAGGTCCATCATAGCGAAGCACTTCCCGAGCCAGGACTTAACCTCCTGCAGTGTCAGGACGTCGTTTCCTATGAGTAGTATTTCATCAACATACAAAATGAGGAAGCTAACTATACTCCCACTGGCTTTGACATATACACATGATTCATCTTCGCTTCGTACAAATCCAAACTCTTTGACTTTCTCATCGAAGCAAAGATTCCATCTGTGAGATGCTTGCTTAAGTCCATAAATGGACTTCTCAAGCTTACACACTCTATTCGGATGCTTTGGATAAACAAAACCCTCTGGCTGAGCCATGTAAACATCCTCAACCAACTTCCCATTAAGGAAAGCGGTCTTGACATCCATTTGCCAAATCTCATAATCATGAAATTCGGCAATCGCTAGCATCACTCTAATAGATTTTATCTTCGCAACTGGTGAGAAGGACTCATCATAGTCAACTCCAGGAGTTTGAGTAAAGCCCTTCGCAACCAATCGCGCTTTATACGTGTGTACGTTTCCATCCACGTCGGTCTTCATCTTGAAGATCCATTTGCACCCAACGGTCTTACGTCCGGGCACATTATCAACCAAATTCCAAACTTGGTTGTCATACATGGACTGGATCTCGCTGTCCATTGCCTCTTTCCATTTTGCAAACTCCAGGCCTGCCACGTATTACTTATAGCTATTAGGTTCATCTACATTTATTAGCGTACTATCACTAATATACGTGTCCCCTTCGGTAGTAATATGAAAACCATATAATTGGGGTTGAACTCTAACTCTTTCGGAACGCCTAAGAGGTAATGACACGTCAATCGATTCAATCGGAGTTTCCTCCTCGGGGTGAGTGCCAGCGGTAGAGGTTCCTTCATCAATCGACTCTTGAATCTCTTCAAGCTCGATTTGCCTCCCACTGTCTCCTTGGCTTATGAGTTCTCGCTCTCGGAAAACTCCTCTCCTCGCAACGAAGACAACATTGTCCTTCGGTCTATAGAAGAGATATCCAAAGGATTTCTGCGAGTAGCCGATGAAAATACATCGCTCACTACGAGGTTCGAGCTTGTCGTGAGTATCTCGTCTTACGAAAGCCTCACAACCCCGAACCTTGATATGTGCTAACGAGGGAGCTTTCCCTTTCCACATCTCGTGAGGTGTTTTGGAAACCTTCTTAGTAGGGACTTGGTTAAGGATATGGGTGGCAGTCTCTAAGGCATACCCCCAGAATGAGATAGATAGTGAAGCACGACTCATCATAGAGCGAACCATGTCTAACAAGGTTCGATTACGCCTTTTTGCCACACCATTCAACTGCGGTGTCCTAGGTTGTGAAACTATTCCACACTCCTTGAGATAGTCGTGGAATTCAAGACTTAGGTACTCTTCTCCTCGATCGGATCAAAGCATCTTGATATTCCTGCCCAATTGATTCTCCACTTCATTCTTGAACTCTTTGAACTTTTCAAACGTTTCTGACTTTTGCTTGATTAAATAGATATACCCATATCTACTATAGTCATCGGTAAAAGTCACATAGGAGCGGTTCCCATACTTTGTGGTTGATCTAAATGGACCACATACATCGGTATGTATGAGGTCTAATAGACCTTCACCCCTTTCACATGTGCTAGTGAAGGGTGACTTGGTCATCTTTCCAAGAAAACAAGACTCGCATGTGTCATCTTCCCTAAGGTCGAATGACTCCAACACTCCATCCTTTTGGAGTTGGGCTATGCGCTTCTTGTTTACATGTCCAAGATGACAATGCCACAAGGATGCTCTATCCATACTATTGGAAGAATCCATGCATAAAACATCATTTCCTAGGTTATCTACAATCATAACAGTTTCATAAATTCTATTACATGGTATTGCTTCAAAATATAAGACACCACTTAGATAAGCATAAATAGAACCATTCTCATTATTAAAAGAAAATCTAAATCCTTGTCTAAAAAAACCATGAAATGAAATGATGTTTCTTGCCATTTCTGGCGAATAGCAAAAATTGTTCAAATCTAAACATAAACCATTCCTAAGCACTAGAGAATACACTCCAATCTTGGTCACAGGCGACGATCTTCTGTTCCCCATGATTAGATTTATTCTTCCATGCTCTACATCCCTATTTCTTCTTAGTCCCTGCAATTCAGAACAAATGTGGTAACCACACCCGGTATCTAGTACCCAAGAAATAGCATGAGATGAATCATTAGATTTAATTGTGTATATACCTGCGAAAGACGGCTTGATCTTTCCTTCCCTGATGGCTTGCAGGTAGTCTGGGCAGCTTCTCTTCCAATGCCCTATTTTATGGCAGTCGTGGCACTCTGCCTCCTTTGGGTTAGGGTTAGGCTTAGCATGATCAACTTTGGTCCCACTAGAAGAGGAACCATCTCGGGACTTTCCCTTGCGGTGGCTCTTGGACGGAGCCTTCCTCTTCTTGCCTCTTCCTTGCCCAATGGCCAAAACAGGAGCAGCGGGTGGATTGGGAGTGGGTGCAATCGACTTGTCCTTGAGGTTGCTCTCAGCAACCCTAAGGAGACCTTGGAGCTTACTTAGGGTGACCTCTTCCTTGTTCATGTGGTAGGTCATCCTAAATTGATTGTAACACGGAGGCAAGGAGTGAAGCACCATGTCGATATCCAAGTCTTCCCCAAAGTCAACATTCAACTTGCGAAGACGATCGACATACCTTTGCATCTTTTGCAAGTGCACGGTTAGAGATTCTCCATGACCCATTTTAGCGGAGATCATGTTAGTGAAGATCTCGTAACGTCCCTGCCTCGCGTTTTGATGGTATCTCTCCAACAAGTCTTGGTGCATTTCGTACGGATACATGTCCTCGTAGGATTTTTGGAATTCGGCGTTCATTGTGGCTATCGTGATGCAATGAACCTTTGTCACATCACGTTCATGAGTCTCAAAAGCAGTATTTCAGCCAGAGTAGCGATTTCTGGGTTGATCTTCTCGATCTTCTCATCAAGGACATACTCATTGTCCTTGTAGCGAGCAATCGTGCGAATGTATCTTATCCATTCGCTAAAGTTCGTCCCATCGAAAGTCACCTTTTGGCAAAGGCTCATCAATGTGAACGAGCTAGCAGCAGCGTTGTTCGCATTCGACATCTACAAATAGAAAGGACAAAGATAGATTAGAATTTGAATCCCTAATTATCACCCAATAAGAAAAATTAGGGCTAGGATCCAACAACAATATTTACATATTAGAAAAGGGATGCTGTAATCTAACATGCAAACAATTTGAAGGTAAGTGAATGACGATTCACTAATCCTCCACCATGAAAACAAAACTTTAAGTTCTAAATGTATTGAGAATTCCTAGGTTTGGATGAGATTCATTGAACTTTTCAATGGCATGTTTAAATCTCGATATGCCCCTCTCGTTTGTGACTGGGATACCGAGGATCACAAACTGGGTGTGAATTACCATGCAAACTTACACGGTGTCTTCATTGTAACAATCACCTATTCGATGTGCCGGTAAACCACACACGCTCCACCGAACTATGATAAACAATGAATCACCATTTGCCACCTTTGCTTAGAACCAATTAGTGTGCTGGTAAACCACACACGCTCCACTAACTTCTTAGCAAGGGTGCAACGTGTAATTTCATGGGATTGTATCAATTCACTTTTCCTAAAGTAACTATGATTGGGAATTTTTGAAAAACATGTAGTTACTTTGTATTTCATATTATACTTTTTAATGAGGAGATGAGGTTGCCCTATCCTACCCATTTGGCTAACGACCCTCCACCGATCAAGCAAGCGGTGGGTGTGATTGTACACCCATTAAGCGACATTTTATAGGCAGCAACCTTATACCCATTTTATAGACCGGCTTCGTGAATGAGGCCTACTAACGGTAAGACTAGCAATTTTAATTATACATATACATATATATATATATATATATATATATATATATATATTAATATTTTAATATTATATTAGTATAGTGTTGAATTTTAAACTTGTAAAATTCTAGGGTTTGAAATTTAAATTGTCTAAATTAAACTTTTAATCACAAAACATAAATTTCAAAACTTGAGGGCAAGTTTTAGACTTTTCAAAACATAGGGGATCAAATAAAAAATAATCTAAATTAACATTTAATTACATAATTATCCATATTTGATTTATTTAATTATTTCTTGCAAAGCAATTTACCAATTTAATTAAAATAATTAATCAATTATCATATAAGGAAATTAATATTTAATTAATTGATAAATATCATCAATTAGGTCAAGAATATACTCAAATATATCATAAAATCGGATTAGTAAAAAAGAAGCATCTATACCTGATGAGATTTCAATTTGATTGAGATGCTAGGTGGCATCCTCACAACCTCCTCATTTTCCTCCCTCACAACATTTACAATATAGCCATTTTGTGCATCACCTAACACTATAACCATAGTTCCATCAGATACAGTTGCCCTAAAACTTGTATAAATTGTTAATTTTTCAAAGTAATATGTTGTGATAAGATATATAGAAGTAAAAGCCTATAATGAACAAATCAATGGAAAAATATTACTATTTCTTGCATTTAACCCAAATCTAAATATATAAGTTGATAAATATGAAAATGACTAACCTCATAATTTGAGAAACTATCAGATTTGAACTCCAAAGCAACTTCCTTGCAGCTCTTTTACAAAAAAGAATCTTCCTGCATATGCATATTTACAACTCTGTCATTTAACATGTTAATAGATTCTGAATCTCTTTCTCTATTATATAGAACCAAATTCCAATGAAAAATTTGATGGGTTTTAGCCATATGAACATTCCTATGTGCACATACAAACCCTAATGCTTGGATCTAGGTTTCTCTAATTGAACATGCATTGAATCCAAGACTTCTAATGACAATTCTAGTATAATACCATAAGAAATCAGATTAAGATGATTACCTAGAATCACTTGCTTGAATCTTCTTGTCCTTGGAGCTTTAGAGTCACAAGTGTCACTCCTCTAATGGCTTACAAACACCAACTTAGCAAGAGGATGATTAGAGAGAGTGGAGAGGGAGCTAGAAATCGGCCAGGGTTCTTCCAAAGGCAAGAGTGCCGATTTCTTCAACCCCTTGGGTCTATTTATACTTGTAAGGCTCCTAGGGTTTGACCCTTAAATCCCTAATTGGATAACTTAGGCCCTAAGCAATCCAATACCGTAATGATAAGCCTTGGACGATTTTAAGGTCTATCCAAATCCCTCAAAACCGTCCCTCTTTATCCTTAAGGGATTATAGCCCAAAATACAACTATCATTCAATTGACAGTTTATGCCCCTTTATTCAATTAATCTCTTTAAGTCACCAAATTAATTCCTAATTAATTTATGACTTATATTACTCAAATAATAATATTATTATTCCTTATATTATTCTCATAATATATTAATAATATTTCTTCTCTCATTATAAATCATCCTGTCAAGTTGCTATGGTGAAGGCAACCCAAAAGGACCATGCTCAATCGGGTCAAATACTTTCCTAATATAGTTGCAGCCTTAGACACTATTTCAACAAAATTATGGCCTCAACATATACGCTTAAATTATTTGTAGCAACATCATCACATGCAAACTAAGAAAATTTTGAATTTTTTTTATTATTATAAATTAATAACATTACAAGAAACAGTTTCTATCATATTCACAAATTCACATACCTTTTGTTATAGAGGAAATTTGTGCACTAAATAAAGGAGTTGGAAGTTTCCACTTTCTAGCTCTTTATATTTCTCCTCCTTATCCATTCTAGGACCTAAAATACAATTGCTTGATTTTGTATCTCTGGTAAATAAACATGAAACAAATAAAATAAATGGAGATATGAATATAAATAAGAAACAAACTTGTATAATTTGTCTTCATGGATTTCAGTGCCTTTAAACGCTCAGCTTCCAGTGATTTAAGACGTTCTTGTCATTCCTAAAATGAAGTAAATGAACAATTAAATAAATTTCACACACACACACACAGACACGTGGCACGTTGTACGTGAAATGTCAATAAAAGGAATGAGTACATGAAGTATACCCTTTCAATTACAATTGTCTTTTTAGTATCTTCTCCTAATTTAGGATCATCAAGCATTCTTTGAATTTTCTTCTTTTTCCTCCTTTTGCTGATGTCACAAGAATACATTATTATAGTACTTTTCAAGTTGATAAAGAAGAAAAAAAGTGATAATTCACTTCCAGATTCAAAAGCTTTCTGTAACTATGAAATTAATGACTACAGGATACTTGGGGTGCAACAATAGCATTGCTAGTTGGACTATGTTATCGGGCTCTAAAAGGATTTACCATGTAGTACCTAATACCTCCGACTGGAATCAAGTGAGCACCATTAGGCACATCCACTTCAACCCATGTTTCTTGATCAAGCATTGCTTTCAATTTTGTCCATGTTATTTAGATATTATATTCGATAATATTGGCAAATATAAAATTACATGAGATTCATGTTGGAAATCAACAAAAGCTTTTGCTTTAGACTGTAATGTTCCACGAATGGTATATCCCAACCTTCCACCAATATGTATATGTAACCATAGATTTAAAAAAAATTACAGATTAAAATTTTAAACATGTAATTCAATCTCGAAACTATAAAATTTACCTTCTCCATTGCAGTAACAAATTCTTGTGACACGTTATATATTTGTAAAAACTCTTGAAGCCTTAGTCTTGGATGCAAAAGAGCACAGACACCAAGAAGTTTTGCCCATCTTCCATGAGCTGCATCACAAGCTACAAAAACTGCCAATATGCCATCTGTAATTACCAACAATCTTTAATAATAATAATACACATAATTTCATACCCTTTTAAAAATAATTAGAATATAGATTCTTAACACCATTAGCATACCACGATGACCCAACAATGTGTGAGAAAATGCTCCTGAAGCCAAATCATAAAGCCAAACCTGAACATCTTCAGTTGCAACAGCTATAAGCATGTGAGATGTGGCTAATGAAGACATAGCTATCCTATAAACCTCCATACTGTGGCACAATGAAAGATCCTTCTACTGCGATTTGCTGATGTATCTCAGTAGCTCAGAGTTTCAGCAGCCAGTTACACGAGGTGAGTTTCCCTTCAGTAGGGACAGGTCTAAGGCACCAAGGTCGGCCCGTAGCGTGTTATGATTAGTAGATGAGTGTGGGCGGGGCCCGTATTTTCTGGTAGCGGAGTTTGATTATGATATTAGTCTGAATGATAGATCTAGTTATACTTGTTGTCTTTGTGATGCTTGTATGTCTGTCTAGTAGCTAAGTGTGGGCGGGGCCCGTATCTTATAGTAGTCGAGTGTGGGTGGAGCCCGTATCTCAGAGTTAGCGGAGTGTGGGTGGGGCGCGTATCTCCTAGTTAGTGGAGTGTAGGTGGGACCCGTATCTCCATGAGTGTGGGCGGGGCCCATATCTACTAGTTTCATGTTATATGTGTATGTGGTAGCTTGGGGGAGCTCACTAAGCTTCGTGCTTACAGTTTTAGTTTTGGTTTCAGGTACTTTAGCTAGAAAGGGGAAGGGCTCAAGTTGATGGAATGGCACACACCAAAGTTTCTATCAGCCTGGGAGCCTACTCTAATATTTATTATGAAACAGTTATATGTTGACAGATTTTATGAGATTTGAGATACATGTTTGATGAATTGTTTTATGATGATAATTTTATGTTTGTTAAATGATTTCAAAAACGAAATTTTTGGCTTGTATTTTTGGGATGTTTCAGGAATGTAAATGACTTTATTAGTTCAGCTCCCCTGCTAGGTCTTGTGACCTTGCATTGGAAAAGTCCGTCGTTCCTGAATTTCCATATCCCCCATAGTAGACCATAACATATGACAATAAATCTCCTTCGTTTCTTCGGACACCTGCCTCATGTGGTTGCAAATTGGATGAAATCGCAAACACCATTGAAAGAGGGGGAGGTTACTCCACACCAACTGAGTATCTTCTCTCGGACAGAGGCTGCAAATGGATAGCTAACTAACATGTGGTCCGTATGTTCATCTGATCCGACACATGAACCACATGTTGAGGAAGAGATGGTGATTCCGCGATGCGCCAAATCCGTTGTTGTGGGGTTGCGACCCATAGTTTCCCTCTATATGAATCCTAGAACTTTGATAGCAGCTTCTTTACACCATACAATAGTGGGATTTTCTACCTGGGGCAATTTATGGTCTAGTTTCCGCCTTACGACCTCCACCTTGTACTTACCATCCATTGCCAAGCTGCATTTCCATTGATCATCTCTATACGTAAGTGGGTAGGAGATTATATCGTTGTACAACAAGATTAATTCCTGGGATAGTCCTAAAGCAAGGGGACATGATTTCCAATACCATGCGTTTCCATTGTCAGTAACCTTTTGGGCAACAGTGCATTGTTTATTTGTTTCAATAGCATATAGATCCGGGAATTTGGATCTAAAGTTTTCTGACCCACTCCAAATATCGTGTCAGAAAGATGTCTTGTTACCGAATCTTACCACCTATTTGAAAATATCTTTGACATGGATTCCATACATTTAATGATCCTTCTTTACGTTTTCAATGTTGTTCAATACCCCTGGGATATTTTTATTTGATAAATAAAATTCAGGTTTGTTCTCAAGATTATGTATACCTGTCACAACCTTGCTGATGGGTTTGACCCATAAGAACTTTCCTATGTGCACATGCAAACCCTAATGCTTGGATCTAGGTTTATATAATTGAACATGCAATGTATCCAAGGCTTACAATTCTAGATCTAGTGCAAACAATTGAATCATACCATATGAAATCAGATCTAAAAGAATACCTTGAGTTTCTTTTCTTGAAACTTCTTGTTCTTGGAGCTTAGAGTCACAATTGTCACTCCTCTAATGGCTTACAAACACCAACAAGCAAGAAGATGATCTTAAGAGAGAGAGGAGGTGAGAAATCGGCTCTAGGGTTTCTTCCTTGCAAGAGTATCGCCGATTTCCCTCACCCAAGGGGTCTATTTATACTATAAGATACTAAGGTTACACCCTTAACCCTAATTGAATAACTTAGGCCCTAAGCAATCCAAATATCCTCCTAGATATGAGGCTTGGACGATTTTAAGGTATTCTAACCCTTAAATCCGTCCACCCTAATATCCGTAAGGATACATATCCCAAAACACAACTATCACACATTTGACAGTTTATGCCCCTTTATTCAATTAACCTCTTTAAGTCACAAAATTAATTCTCAATTAATATATGACTTATATCAATCAAATAATATTATTATTCCTTTAATATATTACACTCATAATATATTAATAATAATATCTCTTCTCTCTTTACAAATCTCCTATCAAGTTGCTATGGTGAAGGCAACCCAAAAAGACAATGCACAACCGGGTCAAGTACTTACCAAATATAGTTAAAGCCTTAGACACTAATCCAACAGTCTCCCACGTGGATAAGTCTAGTAACTATATATGCAAACACAATTTGATTAACAATCGTAGCTCTCAAGGACGCTGTCAAACTCTGATCAAATCAATATCCTGTCCTTTAGATAAGGGATCGTACAGTCCTCTGTTTAGATATTGTGTGGACAATCTCATGGAACTTATTGTCCAACAGTTGGTTTCTCGATCTTAGATTCATTTGACATAGAACTTAATTGAACACATCAATTCAGTCCTGAACGGGCCCGGCACATAAGTCAAATCAAATCATCGAGGGGCCCTGATATCGCTTTTACCCTCTTAGGATAAAAGTAACAAATAAACTTCGACTTATATGCATTTACTATTTACTAATCAACTATACACAACAATATGTTTTATGATATCAATTTACTGATACGGTTTCGCATTGTCAATGCACAACCAATTAATAAAAAGTAAACCATATATCTTGGTTTTAAGACCATATGATATTATCTTCTTACGATCACTTGCGTTACGTTCCATAAAGTGATTCTAGCAAGCGCGGGTTTATTCCAATGCTCAAAACTTGTTCATAAGCACTCATGAACGTTGCATCAAACCTTTGCTATGTCTAATACCTTTTAGACAATCTACACGCCAATTCATGACAATCTTCATGCATACCTACTTCCAACATATGAACGATTGTGGACCATTCGAATAATTCGATTATTCTTAAGAACTCAATTACTCAGGAAGTCAAAACATGCAAAGTGAAACAATAGTTAAACAATTAACATGAGACAATAGCTTTACTTATAAATAATACTCCTTTATTTAATCATCAAATGTCAATTACATTTATCTATTACATGTTTCCAAACTATCTAATCTAAACTAATATCGTCTTTCAGCCCAATGCTCCTAGCGTGCTACAAATGCTTAACCCTACTCAGTCCCTTCGTAAGTGTATTTGTTGGGTTATCTTCTGACGATACCCTCTTTACTACGAGGTGTCCTTCTTCTACTCGAAGTCTATAAAGTGATATTTTCTGTCGATATGCCGAGATCTACCATGATCCCTCGGTTCCTTGGTCAAGCAATCGCTCCTTCATTATCACATAAAATTTCCATAGGCTCCTTTATGGCAGGCACAACTCCAAGGTCACCAATGAAGTTCTTCAAACACATCGCCTCCTTTGACGCTTCCCTCGTTGCAATGTACTCTGATTCGCACGTTGAATCAGCTACGGTCTCTTGCTTGGAACTTTTCCAAGTCACTGCTCCTCCATTAAGGGTAAAGACCCAGCCCGACTGCGAACAGTAGTTGTCCCTGTCGGTCTGGACGCTTGCGTCACTATACCCTCGCACCTTTAAGTCATCACTCCCTCCGAGGACTAAAAACCATTCCTTGGTCCTCCGAAGGTACTTAAGTATATTCTTGACCGCAATCCAATGAGCTCTGCCAGGGTTCCCTTGATATCTACTGACCATGCTCAAGGCAAAGGCCACATCAGGGCGAGTACAAGTCATAGCATACATGATTGAGCCAACTATGGAAGCGAAGGGTACTCGGCTCATCTCAGCTATCTCGACTTCTGTACTTGGACTTTGAGTCTTACTCAATTTGGCATTACTCTGTATCTGTAGTTCTCCCTTCTTTGAGTTTTCCATACTAAAACGTTTTAGTACCTTATCCAAGTAAGTATTCTGACTAAGTCCTATTAGTCTCTTACTTCGTTCTCTCACTATCCTTATTCCCAAAATATAGGAAGCCTCTCTGAGGTCCTTCATAGCGAAGCACTTCCTGAGCCAGGACTTAACCTTCTGCAGAGTTGGGATATCGTTTCCTATGAGCAGTGTGTCATCGACATACAAAACGAGGAAGCTAACTATACTCCCACTGGCCTTGACATATACACATGATTCATCTTCACTTCGTACAAATCCAAACTCTTTGACTTTCTCATCGAAGCAAAGATTCCATCTGCGAAATGCTTGCTTAAGTCCATAAATGGACTTCTCAAGCTTGCACACTCTATTGGGATGCTTCGGATCGACAAAACCCTCTGGCTGAGCCATGTAAACATCCTCAGCCAACTTCCCATTAAGGAAAGCGGTCTTGACATCCATCTGCCATATCTCATAATCATGAAATGCAGCAATGGCTAGCATCACCTTAATAGACTTTATCTTAGCAACTGACGAGGAGGTATCATCATAGTCAACTCCGGGAGTTTGAGTAAAGCCCTTCGCCACCAATCGTGCCTTATACGTGTGCACATTCCCATCCATGTCGGTCTTCTTCTTAAAGATCCATTTGCACCCAACTGTCTTACGTCCGGGCACATTGTCAACCAAATTCCAAACTTGGTTGTCATACATGGACTGAATCTCGCTGTCCATTGCCTCTTTCCATTTTGTGGACTCTGGGCCTTCCATGGCTTCCTTATAGCTATTAGGTTCATCTAGATTTATTAGTGTACCATCACTAATATACGTGTCCCCTTCGGTAGTAATATGAAATCCATAAGAATGGGGTTGAACTCTAATTCTTTCGGAACGTCTAAGAGGTAAGGACTCGACAATTGGTTCAACCAGAGTTTCCTCCTCGGGTTGAGCGCCAGCGTTAGAGGTTCCTTCATCGCTCGACTCTTGAATCTCTTCAAGATCGATTTGCCTCCCACTGTTCCCTTGGCTTATGAGTTCTCGCTCTCGGGAAACCCCTCTCCTCGCAACGAAGATAACATTGTCACTCGGTCTATAGAAGAGATATCCAAAGGATTTTTGTGGGTAGCCGATGAAAATACACTGCTCACTACGAGGTTCGAGCTTTTCGTGAGTTTCTCGTCTTACAAAAACTTCACAGCCCCAAACCTTGATATGTGCCAACGAGGGACCTTTCCCTGTCCACATCTTGTGAGGTGTTTTGGCAACCTTCTTTGTAAGGACTCGGTTAAGGATATAGGCGGCAGTCTCTAAGGCATACCTCCAGAAAGAGATAGGTAGTGAAGCACGACTCATCATAGAACGAACCATGTCTAACAGGGTTTGATTACGCCTTTCTGCCACACCATTCAACTGTGGTGTCCTAGGTGGCATCAATTGTGAAACTAATCTGCATTCCTTGAGGTAGTCGTGGAATTCAAGACTTAGGTACTCTCCTCCTCGATCAGATCGAACATCTTGATTTTCCTACCCAATTTATTCTCCACTTCATGTTTGAACTCTTTGAACTTTTCAAATGTTTCTGACTTGTGTTTAATTAAGTAAATATACCCATATCTACTATCATCATCTGTGAAAGTCACGTAGAAGCGGTTCCCATCCTTGGTGGATCTAAAGGGCCTACACACGTCGGTGTGTATGAGATCCAATAAACCCTCACCCCTCTCACAAGTGCCAGTGAAGGGTGACTTGGTCATCTTTCCAAGTAAACAAGATTCGCACGTGTCATCTTCCTTAAGGTCGAATGACTCCAACACTCCATCCTTTTGGAGTTGGGCTATGCGCTTGTTGTTGACATGTCCAAGACGACAATGCCACAAGGATGCTTTATCCATACTATTGGAAGAATCCATACACAACACATCATTTCCTAGGTTATCTACAACCATAACAGTTTCATAAATTCCATTACAAGGCATTGCTTCAAAATATAAAACACCATTTAGATAAGCATAAATTGAACCATTCTCATTATTAAACGAATATCTAAATCCTTGTCTAAATAAACCATGAAAAGAAATGATGTTTCTTGCCATATTTGGCGAGTAGCAACAATTATTTAAATCTAAATTCAATCCATTACTAAGTACTAAAGAATACACTCCAATCTTGGTCACATGCGACGATCTTCTGTTCCCCATGATTAGATTTATTTTTCCACGCTCCACATCCCTATTTCTTCCTAGTCCCTGCAAATTAGAAAAAATGTGATAACCACATCCTGTATCAAGAACCCAAGAAATAGCATGAGATGAATCATTAGATTTAATTGTGTAAATACCTGCGAAAGATGGCTTGATCTTCCCATCCTTGATGGTTTGTAGATATTCCGGACAGCTTCTCTTCCAATGCCCTATTTTGTGGCAATGATGGCACTATGCCTCCTTTGGGTTTGGGTTGGGCTTAGCAGGATCAAACTTGGTCCCAATAGAAGAGGAACCATCTTGGGAATTTCCCTTTTGGTGTTTCTTTGAAGAAGCCTTCCACTTCTTGCCCCTTCCCTGCCCACAGCCAAAACAGGAGCAGCGGGTGGATTGGGAGTTAGTGCAACAGACTTGTCCTTGAGGTTGCTCTCAGCAGTCCTTAGGAGCCCTTGGAGTTTGCTAAGGGTGACCTCTTCCTTGTTCATGTGGTAGGTCATCCTAAATTGGTTGTAGCATGAGGGAAAGGACTGAAGAACAATGTCGATAGCCAAATCTTCCCCAAAGTTGACATTCAACTTGCGAAGACGATCAACATACCTTTGCATCTTTTGCAAGTGCACGGTTAGAGACTCTCCACTTCCCATTTTAGCAGTAATCATATTCATTATGATCTCATAGCGCTCTTTCCTCGCGCTTTGGTGGTATCTCTCTATCAAGTATAGATGCATCTCATAAGGATACATGTCCTCATAGGATTTTTTGGAATTCGGAGTTCATCGTGGCTAGCATGATGCAATGGACTTTCATTGCATCACGTTCATGGGTCTCAAAGACAGCCATTTCTTCGGGAGTACCAATTTATGGATTGATCTTTTCGAGCTTCTCGTCGAGAACATACTCTTTGTCCTCGTAATGTGCGATCGTGGTAATGTATCTTATCCATTCGCTAAAGTTCGATCCGTCAAAAGTCACTTTTTGACAAAGGCTCAGTTGCGTGAATGAGCTAGCAGCAACGTTGTTCGCGTTAGACATCTATAAATAGAAAGCAACAAAGTTTGATTAGAGTTAAGTCCATAATTAACACAACAACAAAATTCGCGTTAGACATCTCCAATATATCATAAAATTCAGATTTTAATGACCCAAAACAATTACGGCAAGTATCCTCAAGCAAAACAACAAGAAATCCCGAAATTGACTCTTTCTGGCGCTAGAACTCACCGAGTTCCTCTGTGAACTCGCCGAGTTGGAGCTATTCGCCGAGTCCACATTGGAACTCGCCGAGTTCACCAGTCAGAAGCATAAAAATCGAATTTTCAAGCAACAAGCAATTAACCAAAGCATCAATTCAATAGAAATCAATCAAAGCTCTGATACCACTGATGGGTTTGATCCATAAGAACTTTCCTATGTGCACATGCAAACCCTAATGCTTGGATCTAGGTTTCTCTAATCGAACATGCAATGTATCCAGGCTTACAATTCTAGATCAAGTGCAAACAATTGAATCATATCATATGAAATCAGATCTAAAAGAATACATTGAGTTGCTTTGCTTGAAACTTCTTGTTCTTGGAGCTTAGAGTCACAATTGTCACTCCTCTAATGGCTTACAAACACCAACTAGCAAGAGGATGCTCTTAAGAGAGAGAGAGAGGAGGTGAGAAATCGGCTCTAGGGTTTCTTCCTTGCAAGAGTATCGCCGATTTCCCTCACCCAAGGGGTCTATTTATACTATGAGATACTAAGGTTACACCCTTAAGCCTAATTGAATAACTTAGGCCCTAAGCAATCAAAAGATCCTCCTAGATATGAGGCTTGGACGATTTTAAGGTATCCTAACCCTAAAATCCGTCCACCCTAATATCCATAAGGATACATAGCCCAAAACACAACTATCACACATTTGACAATTTATGCCCCTTTATTCAATTAACCTCTTTAAGTCACCAAATTAATTCTCAATTAATATATGACTTATATCAATCAAATAATATTATTATTCCTTTAATATATTACTCTCATAATATATTAACAATAATATCTCTTCTCTCTTTACAAATCATCTTGTCAACTTGCTATTGTGAAGGCAAACCAAAAGGACCATGCACAACCGGGTCAAGTACTTACCAAATATAGTTACAGCCTTAGACTCTAATCCAACACTTGCACCATAAGGAATACGGATCCATTTTCAGTCGCCACCACCATTTAACAATGAGTCTCATATTAAGTGCTCTGATAGATTCGACCCCGAGGCCTCCATCTTCTTTGGAAGCGATCACCTTGTCCCATGAGACCCAATGGATCTTCTTTTTCTCATCATTCCCTCCCCACATGAATTTCCTGTGTATTTTCTCAAGCTTATCAACAACTCTAGTTGGAGCCGTGAATATCGACAAATAATATGTAGGCAAGTTACCCAATACGGATTTCATATGTAGCTCACGAGATTTATCAAGTATTAAATTTGTATTTATTTAAGGAAAATGATTATATAAGTTTGGACTTGGGCCTTTGGGCCTTAACGATAGGGTTGATGACGGAAGAACGCGGGGTGTAACCCCCATGTACTCCCAGCGTAATCAAGGATCCAAGACGCGGGCTTAAGCGTGTACGCCAAGCGTACCAAAGGGTACGCGTAGCGTACGCACGTAGTGTCTTAAACCCTAATTTTGGGACTTATCCCAATATAAAGGATGTTATGACCTTGGACCAGCCTCCCTAACACCCTTAAGCAGTCATCTCGAAAACCCTAGCCTACTTTTGTGTGTTCTTAGCCATTGGAGAGCATTTGGTGTAGTTTTGGGGCATTGGAAGAGAAAGGAACTTGAAGAAGGAGAAAGGATCCACCAAGAGCTTGTATATCTTGAAGAGTAGCACCATTTATGACTTATTTGAGGTATCAAGTTCCAACCTTGACCATTATCTTCATAGATTTGTTGTTGGCAGTGTTTAAAGTTACTTTTGGACTCAATTGCTTAGAGTTCTTGCATCTTGACGACTTCAGACCATAATACCTGTCCTTTTGGGCTCCTAGAGGCACTAGGAGTCATAAAAATCGGATCTTGATGGTTAAGCAACAACCATGCAAGGGTTAGTGAGTTTTGGGGCTAGTTAGATGGACCAAAGTCATGTTTTGACCCCAACCTTGCATGAAAGCACATCAAGTTCGTGACTTTATGGTTTAGGATGTCTTAAAAGACCTGGATCTACAGTTTGGATGAAAGGACTTACTGGATTAAGTCAAAAAAATTAAGCCTTTAAGGAACTGGCTAGTACGCTCGACGTACTCCCCGTGACGCACCGCGTACTGGGTCAAACCCCCGATTTCTGGTCAAGGCAGCGTACGCTGGGCGTACATGCCCGTTACTCTGCGCATACGCCTATAGTTTGAGAATTAATGGACTATTGGGCCTAAAGAAAATGGGCCTGGACTTTTGGGCCTCATGGCCCACTATGAAGCATGATTTCGGACTTAAGGACTTAGGACTCGAGTATTGGGCCTTCATGGGCCAAGTTGGGCCGTTGAGAATTATTATGATGGACTTGGATATTTTGGGCCCATTTAGGGAATAAGGGCCAATTCAGTAAATGGTCAGTTATTGGGCCCTTAGGGAATCCTTAAAGGGCCACAGGAAAGTTAGGCTTAATAAGTTAGTATTGGGACTTCGGTATGTCCAGTTGGGTCAAAGGGGTAAAATGGTCATTTTACGCTAAGATTAGTTATCAGATTCTGATTAAGTGTCTTTATGGAAATTATAGTCGGAGAGTCGCTGGAGCAGCAGCAGACAGAGATTTCTCACCTAGTTTATCAGCAGTCACTTGTACGATGTGAGTTACCTTCCAGTAGCGGTGGCTCTACGGCCACAATGCCGACCCACCAGTAGGAGTTGTATGTTAGATGATTGTCTTTGTGATATTCATCTAGGCTTGCTACTACCTGATATGTTTATGTGCTAGTATGCTATGATGTTATGTGATCGTAGCAGTAGGGGAGATAGTCCCCAAGCTTACCTGTCGATAGAGCCGAAGGGGTAGTAATACCCTGTTATGCTAGATAGATTATGATTATGTGATATATGTTATGTGGTAGTAGTAGAGGGGTGAAATAGTCCCCGATGCCCGGTCGAAAGGACTGAAGGGGAGGCCAGCACCCAGATATGCTAGGCAACGTCCAGTCGAAAGGACCGAAGGGAGGCCAGCACCCAGATATGCTACGCAACGTCCGGTCGAAAGGACCGTAGGGGAGGCCAGCACCTAGATATGCTAGGCAATGTCCGGTCGAAAGGACCAAAAGGGTAGATCGGGCACCCAGATATGTCTAGCAGTATGTATGTTTTATGTTTGTAAGCTATGTGGTATGATGGGGGAACTCACTAAGCTTCATGCTTACAGTTTTCAGTTTTGTTTCAGGTACCTCTTCAGCGAAGGGGAAAGAGACGGTGCGGTAGCTGCATATCACACATACATCAGATTTCCGCATTATTGATTCATGGGATTGTACTCTGGTTTTACTACTATTGGTGTTTTGATTTCATACCAAGTCCTTAGTTTGAGTTTAGACACACCCGCGAGTGTGCCCGAATCCCTCAAACCAAGGCTCTGATACCAACTTGTAACATCCCAAATTTTATAAACAGAAGTTTGAAAAGATAAAAAGAACTTTGAAAAGAACAAGGTATGTGATGTGCGTAACCGGCCGAGCTCAAGTAAGTTTTCCCCAACTTACCCATACTAGTTTATGTTATGATTATCAGTTAGTAGAACAACATGCTAGATTAGGACTAAGGATCTAGGAAGGATGTGTTATGTGCATGTTACATGTGCTTTTGAGTTGCATGATAGTATTGGTTAGACAGTGTAGGATAGCCTATTTAGGTTATGCCTGCTTATATGAGCTTAGACTCGTATGCTAGCACATATTCTTTTTACATGGATAGAATTTGCTTGAGTTTGTTTCCTCTTTTGTCTGAGTGCTGCTTGCTTTGTGCTTTCTGGGACTTTGAGTGATAGGAGTTAGCAGTTAGGTGAAAATATTAAGTCACATGTAATCAGGGTTGAATAATCGTAGAGTGTTGGATTTGATCCTAGTGCGTAGCTCTCGTTTGAGTCTTAACTGTTATAGGGATGAGTCCCCTACCCGAAGGATTATCCGAGCCTCGTTACATGTGATGGTATTCAGGTAGTGGCTAACTAGAATTATGAGGAGACCTTCAACAGCTGAGGACTCGTTCGGGTCGGAGATTTCCCTAGGGCAAGCCTAGGATGAGAGTAGCAGAGAACACTGGTAATAGAAGGGACTTGGTGGAGTCAAGGCAGTTCTTGAGGAAAGTACGGATAGATGTGGAAGGTAGTATGGGCCCGTACTACTGAAAGCAAAGGATCCGTACATGAATCAGGGAAGGTTGAGACAAGACCAGGGAACTTCTAGTAGATGTGATCCCTCTAGATATATCAGTATTTCTGACGGTTGCCATTGTGTGTTTACAGAATGGTGGTTTTACACCCGAGACCAACAGTTGGCAGTTCAGGAGAGGGATTAGGTTCGGGTTTGGGTTCCGAGCTAGTGGATGAGAGGCTACACAAGTTTATCGCGTCAGAGATCACTAGAGGCATCCTTGATGCGACCTCGGTTATCATTGGTTCGATCAAGGAAGGGATAGTAGAGCTGACGGATGAGTGCCTCAGGGCATTCAGGAGCGACATGGTGACCAGCCAGTCAAGATCACACACACTGTCCTTCAAGGACTACAAAGACAGTGGTGCACTGGATTTCCATGGGGCGCAGGACCCCATTGCTGCCATACGATGGATTGCAAACATTGAGTCTGCACAGTTGACTAGCTTCTGCTCTGAGGGGTCGAAGGTTCGATTTGCTACAGGATGTTTGAGGGACAGGGCCAGGGATTGGTGGGAGTCGGTTGGTGACTCTCTTGGAGCCCCGACTATTGAGGCTATGACATGGTCGAATTTCATGACTCGGTTTAGGGTTGAGTTCGCACCCGTGGTGGAGCTTCAGCAACTGGCCTGGGAGTTCCTTGATATTAGACAGACGACTGAGACAGTGGCAGAGATCACCGCCAAGTTCCGGGAGAGGGCTTTATTGGTGCCCCAGTACGCAGGAGACATGGATACGAGGAGGACCCGATACCACGACATGGTGCGAGCCGATATTCGGGAGCATGTTAGTTTTTCAGCTTGTCCGACCCTGAATTCCATGATTGCCAAGGCGAGGGAGAGAGATATTGATTTGGAGCACCTCCGGAAGAGGAGGGCAGAGGGCGGGCATATGACTAGGGCTTCGGGGAAGAAGCCCAAGGGATCAAACACGGGGTGGAAAGGCCCACAAAGCCGAGGGCGCTGCAGGAAATGCGGCAAGGCACATGAGGGGGTTTGTAGGTTGGGAGCGTCTGGCTGCTACAAGTGTGGAAAGGCGGGGCATCGCAGCAAGGATTGTACCGCCCTTGCACCCACTTTTTAGACATCAGATTTGCTGTGTTTCCACTGCAACCAGCGGGGTTACAAAAGGGAGCAGCGCTGGTGAAGGCGCCAGCTCAAGCGACCCTGCGGATTACAGATGGACGGCAGGGCAAGGCAGAGGCTCTAGTGGTGAGGAGTCGAGCCTTCCAGTTGACTACCAAGGAGGAACGTGCTGCACCCAATGTGGTGATAGGTATGTTTCTTTCTCCTTGATATATTTATATGCTGCTTATGTTATTGACATGTGTTCTGTGTATATATGTTTAGGATCGTTCCATGTGAACGGTATCCCAATATAGGTGTTGTTTGACTCGGGTGCCAGTTGATCATTTGTTTCCCTTGCACTTAGCAGGAGGTTCCCTAAGTCTTCGGGCATGTTGGATTTCCCTTTAGAGGTTGGAGTTGTCGATGACCGATCAGTGCGAGCATCATCAGTTTTCAGAGATTGTGTACTGAGGCTATTCGAGGAGTGCTACCTGTTAGACTTGGTTCCCATTCCGTTGCATGGGAACAAGGTGATTATAGGCATGGATTGGTTGACCCCTAATAGGGCAGTGATAGACTGCGCACAACAGTTAGTGCGGGTCAGAACCGCAAGTAGGGGCGAGTTGGTGATTTAGGGCAAGAGGCCATAGCAAGGACCAACCCAATGCTCAGCAGCGAGGGCTAGGTGCTACCTACATTAGGGTTGCGTTGGGTATGTCGCCTATGTTATGGATACCCGAGAGGCGGGTAAGGTGACGGTGAGCGATGTATCGCTGGTGCAAGACTACGTGGATGTATTCCCAGAGGAGCTTCCTGTGATACCTACGGAGCGATAGGTGGAGTTCAGGATCGACCTAGTCCCTGGTGCAGCTCCGATAGCCAAGGCACCATATCGATTGGCTCCTCCCGAGATGCAGGAGTTGTCTACACAGCTACAGGAGCTGCTAGACAAGGGATTTGTCAGGCGAGGTATCTCGCCTTGGGGAGCCCCAATCCTGTTTGTCAAGAAGAAGGATGGGTCGCATCGCATGTGCATAGATTATCGGGAGCTGAACAAGGTAACGGCGAAAACCCGTTACCCACTCCCGAGGATAGATGATTTGTTCGAACAGCTTTACGGAGCATTATGCTTTTCCAAGATATATTTGCGGTCAGGATACCATCAGATGAGGGTCAGAGATGAGGATATATAGAAGACTGCTGTCCGGACTCGTTATAGCCACTACGAGTTCGTGGTGATGCCCTTCGGGCTCACCAATGCTCTTGCCGCGTTCATGGACCTCGTGAACCGCATGTGCTGACCGATGTTGGATCGGTCTGTGATAGTCTTTATTGATGATATCTTGGTCTATTGCAAGACACAGGAGTAGCATGAGGAGCATCTGCGAGAGGTTTTGGATACTCTGAGGAGGGAGGGCTTGTACTCCAAGTTCTCCAAGTGTGAGTTCTGGTTGCACGAGGTGCAGTTTATTGGGCACCTTGTCAACTAGAACGGCATTCTGGTCGACCCAGCCAAGGTGGATGCCGTGATAAGATGTGATGTTCCGAAGTCTCCATCTGAGATTCGGAGTTTCCTGGGATTAGCCGGATACTATCGGAGATTCATCCAGGATTTCTCCAAGAT
The DNA here is from genome assembly GCF_051521515.1 of Lactuca serriola. NCBI lineage: Eukaryota > Viridiplantae > Streptophyta > Magnoliopsida > Asterales > Asteraceae > Lactuca > Lactuca serriola. The sequence continues at coordinate 251,177,591 of NC_136410.1, read as the reverse complement.
AGTCGTACCTTTGATGCAACTGACGAAGAAGGTCATAGTCTTTCGCTGGGGGCCTGAGCAGTAGGCAGCGTTCGAGACACTGAGATAGAGATTGTGCTAGGCGCCGATACTAGCCCTGCCAGAAGGAGTAGAGGATTTTTTTGTGTACTGCGACGTGTCTATTTCGGGTTTGGGCGTGGTATTGATGCAGAAAGGGCATGTCATCACCTACGCCTCGAGGCAGTTGAAGCCCCACGAGGTGAGCTACCCGACGTACGATTTGGAGTTGGGGCCGGTCGTCTTCGCCCTCAAGATTTGGCGACACTACCTCTATGGGGTCCGATGTACCATTTACACGGACCATAAGAGTTTGAGGTACCTCCTGGATTTGCCGAATCTGAACATGAGGCAGCGTTGGATGTGGTGACGGATTACGATTGCGAGATCCATTACCACCTGGGGAAGGCCAACGTGGTGGCCGATGCGCTGATCCATAAGGCAGTGCGGATCAGAGATATCTGCATGCGGATGACAGTAGTGACTCCACTGTTGAAGCTGGTCCAAGAGGCCTAGCAGGAGGCTATGAAGGAGGAACATCGGAAGAGCGAGCGTATTGTGGGATTGGTTTTCTCCATCGACTATGATAGTCGGGGGTTATTGAATCTTCACCGTAGGGTGTGGTCCCTTATCATGGAGGCGTGTGTCAGATATTGATGGATGAGGTGCACAAGTCCAGGTTTACTATCCATCCCGGGGCAACAAAGATGTATAGAGATATTTGTCTTCACTATTGGTGGCCCTGCATGAAGCGGGATGTAGCATGCTATGTGGAGCGGTGCTTGACCTACGGGAACATCAAGGCCGAGCACCAGAGGCCACATGGCAAGATGCAGCCGTTGGATATTCCCATGTGGAAATGGGAAGATATTACCATGGATTTCATCACCAAACTCCCCAGGACCGCACGAGGAGTGGATTCCATATGGGTCATCATGGATCCATTGACCAAGAGCGCCCATTTTATACCGATCTAGGAGAGTATATCGGCCGAGATGTTGGCCGACATCTACATTCGAGAGGTGGTGGCTCGACACGGAGTGCCAGTCTCTGGGATTTCTGACAGCGATGTACGGTTCACTTCCAGATTCTGGATGAAATTCCACCACGAGTTGGGTACTCGTTTACACTTTAGCACCGCTTTTCACCCGCATACAGATGGTCAGAGCGAGCAGACCATCCAGACTATGGAGGATATGCTGCGGGCATGTATGCTAGACTTCGGTGGTAGTTGGGATACCTACCTCCCCATTAGCTGAATTCTCCTACAACAACAGCTACCACGCGAGTATCGATAATCCTTCCTTTGAGATGTTATACAGGAGGAAGTGCAGGACCCCGATATGTTGGGGCGAGGTGGGCCATATGGTCATGGGGAGCACCGAAGTGGGGCTCAACACGACAGAGAGGATTCAGTAGGTCAGGGGCAAACTTCATACTGCACAAAGTTGGAAGAAAAGTTATGCCGACAAGCGTTGTTCAGACCTGGAGTTTCAGGTCAGGGATATGGTCCTCCTGAAGGTGTCGCCATGGAAGGGCGTCATTCGATTCAGGAAACGGGACAAGTTGGGCCCCATGTATATTGGACCCTTCAAGGTTATAACTCGGGTGGGCAAGGTGGCGTATATGCTGGATCTGCCATCGGAACTCAGTTAGATCCATAGCACATTCCATGTCTCCCAACTGCGGAAGTGTCTGGTAGGCGACTCTGCAGTGGTGCCTCTCGAGGATATTCAGGTGGATGATAGCCTGAACTACATCGAGCGACCAATAGCTATTCTAGATAGGAAGACGAAGGCACTGAGGAACAAGGAAGTAGTTCTAGTGAAGGTGTAGTGGCGGCACCGCAAGGGTTCAGAATGGACGTGGGAGCCAGAAGACGAGATGAGGGAGCACTACGCCGAGTTATTTCCAACAATAGCAACGGACTTCGAGGACGAAGTATAATTCAAGTGGGGGTGATTTGTAGCGCACTAGATTTATGAGGTATTAAATTTGTATTTATTAAAGGAAAATGATTTTATAAGTTCGGACTTGGGCCTTTGGGCCTTCACGATAGCGTTGATGACGGACGAACGCGGGGCGTAACCCCTATGTACGCCCAGCGTAATCAAGGATCCAAGACGCGGGCTTAAGCGTGTACGCCAAGCGTACCAAAGGGTACGCGTAGCGTACGCACGTAGTGTCTTAAACCCTAATTTTGGGACATATCCCAATAGAAAGGATGTTATGACCTTGGACCAGCCACCCTAACACCCTTAAGCAGTCATCTCGAAAACCCTAGCCTACGTTTGTGTGTTCTTAGCCATTGGAGAGCATTTGGTGTAGTTTTGGGGCATTGAAGAGAAAGGAACTTGAAGAAGGAGCAAGGATCCACCAAGAGCTTGTAGATCCAGAAGAGTAGCACCATTTATGACTTATTTGAGGTATCAAGTTCCAACCTTGACCATTATCTTCATAGATTTGTTGTTGGCAGTGTTTAAAGTTACTTTTGGACTCAATTGCTGAGAGTTCTTGCATCTTGACGACTTCAGACCATAATACCTGTCCTTTTGGGCTCCTAGAGGCACTAGGAGTCATAAAAATCGGATCTTGATGGTTAAGCAACAACCATGCAAGGGTTAGTGAGTTTTGGGGCTAGTTAGATGGACCAAAGTCATGTTTTGACCCCAACCTTGCATGCAAGCACATAAAGTTCGTGACTTTATTGTTTAGGATGTCTTAAAAGACTTGGATCTACAGTTTGGACGAAAGGACTTACTGGATTAAGTCAAAAAAAAATTAAGCCTTTAGGGAACTGGCCAATACGCTGGGCTTACTCTCCGTTACGCGCCGCGTACTGGGTCAAACCCCCGATTTCTGGTCAAGGCAGCGTACGCTGGGTGTACATGCCCGTTACGCCGCACGTACGCCTATAATTCGAGAATTTATGGACTTTTGGGCCTAAGAAAATGGGCCTGGACTTTTAGGCCTCTTGGCCTACTTTGAAGCATGATTTCGGACTTAAGGACTTAGGACTCGCATATTGGGCCTTCTTGGGCCAAGTTGGGCCCTTGAGAATTATAATGATGGACTTGGATATTTTGGGCCCATTTAGGGAATAAGGCCCAATTTGGTAAATGGACAGTTAGTGGGCCCTTAGGGAATCCTTAAAGGGCCACAGTAGAGTTAGGCTTAATAGGTTAGAATTGGGACTTCGGTATGTCCAGTTGGGTCAAAGGGGTAAAATGGTCATTTTACCCTAAGATTAGTTATCAGATTCTAATTAAGTATCTTTATGGAAATTATAGCTGGAGAGTCGCTAGAGCAGCAGCAGACAGAGATTTCTCACCCAGTTTATCAGCAGTCACTTGTACGAGGTGAGTTACATTTCAGTAGGGGTGGGTCTACGGCCACAATGCCGTCCCACCAGTAGGAGTTGTATGTTAGATGATTTTCTTTGTGATATTCATTCAGGTTTGCTAGTACTTGATATGTTTATGTGCTAGCATGTTATGATGTTAAGTGATAGTAGCAGTAGGGGAGATAGTCCCCAAGATTACCCGTTGATAGGGTCGATGGGGTAGTAATACCCAGTTATGCTAGATAGATTATGATTATGTGATATATGTTATGAGGTAGTACTAGAGGGGTGAAATAGTCCCCGATTCCCGATTGAAAGGACCGAAGGGGAGGCCAGCACCCAGATAGGCTAGGCAATGTCCGATCGAAAGGACCGAAGGGGTAGGTTGGGCACCCAGATATGCCTGATAGTATGTATGTTTTATGTTTGTATGGTATGTAGTATGATAGGGGAACTCACTAAGCTTCGTGCTTACAGTTTGTAGTTTTGTTTCAGGTACCTCTTCAGCAAATGGCAAAGAGTCGGCGCGGTAGCTGCACACCACACGCACATCAGATTTCCGCATTATTGATTCATGGGATTGTACTCTGATTTTAGTACTATTGGTGTTTTGATTTGGAACATGTTTTGGATGATTTATGGTTCGTTGTGATATTAGCAAGATTTTCAGAATTTTTTTTATAAATCAATTAATTAAAATGAAATCTTTGGATTCGAAATTTGGGACGTTACATCATGAAGGTTAACCGGCCCCTGAATGACAGTGATTTAGCTTTCCAAGTTGAGAGCTTTGCTTCAAATTTTTTTTATCACTGTTTCCCAGTTCTTAACTAGGTTCATATTAGCGTCGATAGGTACCCTAAGATATGTGAATGGAAGTGTACCCGCTTCACAACCTAAAATACTTGCCCAGTTTGAAGTTTCTTGGAGGTAGCTCTGTAACATCCTGTTTCAGATTTTTCATGATTAGGGTTCGTAAGCCACGAGCCGGGCATGGGGAGGTCTCGGGTTGCAGCGAGTTGCCAAAGTTTAGGGCATCTCATCACCTTTCTGTAGATATGAGGATCTTTGGAATCTAAGACATATCAAGAATCTATGATAGTTTGGAAGTTATGGCGAGTTTAGTCCTTATTGAGAAATGGGTGGCATCGGGTACGCTGGGCGTAAGTATGGTTACACTTAGCGTACCTTTAAGCGTGGAATGGACGCAAGGGCCACCTAGTATGCTGGGCGTACCAGAAGGTACGCTGGACGTACTAGGCGCTGAGGGAAAAGCCTAATTCGATTAGTGTCCCTATTTAAAGAATGAGATGGTCTCGTTTCTGGCCACCTTCCTCAGTCAATAAACCCTCTCAAACCCTAATATCCATTCTTGAGCTTGTGGGTGGCCATGTTGAGCTTATATGTCTTATTGTGGGCTCTTTGGAGTTAAGAAGGAGCATGGAAAAGAATATAGTTGAAGTCCATGCGTTTGGATCTGAGCGTTCTTGGGGCTAGAGCATCATTTGAAGGTATAAAGCTCAAAGCTTTCCCATTCTTTTGGTCCATGCTTAGTATGGTCCATTTTTAGGGCATGTCCCAAGATTGGAAATTTGTGAGTTGGGGAACTCCAGAGCTTAATAACCTGTCCTTTTAATTGTTTATAGTGGTGAAGAACCATAAAAATCAGATCTTGATCATGAGAATCAATCATGCGTGAGCTATGTGCATTTTGGGTTAAGAAAGTAATAGTTTCATGTGTTGTGACCTTATCAGCCATGCAAGGGCCTAAAGTCGTTAACTTTATGGAGTAAGAGATGTTAGGAAGTCCAGATCCAAGAGATGAGTTAAGGTTTTAACGTGTTAAGACCCATAAATTTGAGTAAGCAAAACTGAGAGTACACGCGGCGTAATTCCAGTACGCCCCACGTACTGGGTCGAGGTCCCCAATCAATTTCATGCGCACTTGAGTACACTGAGCGTGGCAATTAGGTACGCCCCGCGTAATCTCTCTATACGCTTTTGGACTAGACTTTATTGCTGGGCATTAATTGTTGGACCAAAATCTTTGGGCTTGTGTATTTGAGACTATGAGCAGAGAAAAATAATATAATTATGCCTTGGGCCCTTGGGTTGGGCTTGTCATGTAGGTTGAGGTGTGGGCTTCGAGGAGGCCCATTTATTATTGGGCCTTGGTGGGCCCAATGGGTCTAGGGCATTGATGGGCTGGTAGGTGGTCTATGTTTAGACCCAATTAGTGAGAGGTTAGACTTAGCTCCTAATTTAGATAATTGTGGGTTTGGCACAAAGTTAGAGGTCGATGCATAGCAGCAGTGTGTATAGGAGCTGTTCTTCATCTGAGGTGAGTCTTCTCACTATACTTTACCTAGATTAGTAATCAGAGTTATGTGACAGACTATTTTGTATGCTATTTATATGATGTGATACACTGCATTATTTCTATGTGATTTATGATATGTATGCTTTAGAGTTTACAGAGTTAGGACCGGAAGGTCCACAGAGTTAGTACCAGAGGGTCCACAGAGTTATGGGATTGGAGGGTCCCACTGAGTCACATTGACCAGAGGGTCAAACAGAGTTATAGCCTCGAGTGGCTAATATGTGTTGTATGTGGTATTTTGGGGAACTCACTAAGCTTCGTGCTTACCGTGTTATGTGTTATGTGTTTCAGGTTTTCTTCTCAGGATCGCGGGACGATATCAACTTGATTATACACACTAAAGAAAGAGTTATGAGGATCCTGGATTATTACGGATTTGTTCTTTGTAATTGAATAAAAGAGATTTTTATACAATATGTTACGAAAAGTATGAATTTTAGAAATGAAAAATTGAGGGATTCGGATGCGCCTTCGGGTATATCTAGACTCAAACTGAGGAAATGAGGAAAATTTTCAAAATAAATGATTTTTCTGAAACGAGCAGGAGTTTCTAAGAGAAAACGGGAAGGAGCAGTGTGTATAATCAGCCAGAGCCTGAATGGTGATTTCCCAAAATACCCTTACTTTTGTGTTATGAAATATGTTATGAGATATTATGCATGCTAGAGATAGGCTAGGTATTTAATATTTTAGGACTAGAGTGTCCTGATTTGTGATGCCTTAGCCTAGGAGTTGCTGTTATTTGTGATGCACTTTTGAGTATGTGTTGAGTAAGAGTATCCAGCAGGAATCATATATAGAGAGGGATTTGGGTAGAGGAGTAATCTAGGAGAGATACGTGGATGAGAACTGGAGGAGCCTATTGAGATAGTAGTTAGATGCCCGCGTGGGGTAGAGTCTCTTGAGTTAGGTGACACCTGCTTAGTGTGAATAGAGCCAATAGAGCTATATCCTAAAGTGGTTTTACGTGCTGGTAGAGATTGTTCGATGCCTGAATGCTACTTGCTTCGTGCTTCGTAGAACTCTCGATGATGGGAGTTAGCTACTAACTGAATATGACAATATTCAGGAGGTAGATGGTTGGCATCATTAGGAGTTCTTCAGCACCTGATGGCAGAGAAGTGTGAGAATCTAGGAAGAGACTAGGGGGTGACCATGGTTAGATGAGTGCGCTGACAAAGTGGAGCATTTCGCTGGGGAGCGAACACGCGTGACGGAATTGGTGATCGAAAAGGTTGAGCAGCTACCTAGAAACTCTGGGATGGTCCATGTAGAAAGTATGGGTAAGTGTGGCAAGTAGTATGGGCCCGTACTACCGAAAGCAAAGGACCCATACTCGATACAGGGGATATTCCAGAGGATCTAAGTAGAAGATTGAGAGGCGATATCATGGTTAGGGTACCATGATTGGTAGCAGATTGAGAGGTGATATCATGGATCGAGTACCATGATTGGTAGCAGATCGAGAGGTGATAACATGGTTCGAGTAGCATGATTGGTAGTAGATCGAGAGGCGATATCATGGTTCGGGTACCATGATGGGTAGCAGATTGAGAGGTGATATCATGGTTCGAGTACCATGATTGGTGGCAGATCAAGAAGTGATATCACGGTTCGAGCACCATGGTTGGTAGTAGATTGGGAGGTGATGTCATGGTTAGGGTACCATGATTCATAGAAGATAGTGCTTATGCCTTTTCCAGCTATCCCGTTGGTATTGTTTGACTAAGGTCGGATGTGATAGAGTCTGGGGGCAAGAGGGTCGTGTTGCACGAGTTTCGATGAGGCATACCTTGAGAGGGAAATAGGGTTAGTCCTAAGGAATTTTGGTGAGATGCCAGTAGGAGTCACGGGACACAAGGATGAGTAAGGATGGTGTTTATGGGAGATTACGGTCTGAGTTGAGCGATCAGTCGATAGTGGAGGTGTCACCTTCTGTGACCCGAGTGGTGTTATTTCTGTTTCTTGAGGGAGACGTAAGAGGTGTTGAGATTTCGGTTTCTGAGTTTGGGGTGAGCCTTATGGGATCGCACTGATGGTGATCTTCAATCAGAGTATCTGGCAGTAGGTCTGTTGCGAGGGAATGATATAGCTTGAGTAGGTTGTCAGTGGGGACTGAGATAGTCAAGGACCAGGATACACCATATTTGAGTATAGTAGGGCATGTGTTAGCTGTAGCGTTGGACGATCAAGAGGAGTATATCAAGGCGGTGACTCTTATTGTCTTTGATGGGTATAGAGAGTTGAAATGTGGTTTCTGCTCTTATGATAAGGGACGTTTCAGAGCGATGGGCGAGGAGTCCAGGATGAGGAGTATGATAGTTCATTATTTCCAGATTAAGAGTTAGGGTTAATACTGGACAGTTGGGAGGTCCGCTAATGGTATGGTGTGAGATTCTGAATGACTAGAGGCAGTCTTGATGGTAAGTTCTGAGGATTTCATCCGAGATTCGAGTATTTAGAGTTGCTTGGTCTCTGTCGGGGAGATCATCGAGCGTTGCATAGCACCTTCCAAGAGTAGGTGCGATGCTATTGGTGGAATCAGTCTGTGGGATTGATTTTCGGTGCGCCAATTGGTGATGGTTCGATCCCTAGGTGGGGGAGAATCAGCTATTTTATTGAGCGGATCAAAGATTCGTTCAACAATGGTTAGAGATCTGGATATAGAGACCTGCGGTGCGGATTCATGAATCCAGGGTTATTGGTGATCAAGGCGAGGTGCAGAGCGAGTTAATGCAGATGGTATATGGTTGAAAAAGGACGAGTGTCTCCACAGCAAGTGACCGTTGGTTGGAGACCTTGTGGTGGATAGGAATTCTTTAAGGTTATAATGATGAAATAAAGGTGGTTGGCTCGCAGGGTAGTCCGTTGGTTGAGGAATGCTGGTTCAATGTTTGGGCTGTTATGTAGTTTGGGAAGGGCAGGAGTTGATTAGTCAACCAATTTCAAGGTCATTATGAGTTTTCTAGCATGGGTATGAGCAAAATGGGAAGGAGTTTCAGATTGCCATCAACATGTTCTGGGTCGTTGACGATCCCTCCATATTTCAAAGTGAGAATTTGAAGTATTGTGAATTTCGGGTTGTATATCAGGAATATCAGTGGCTGAGGAGAGACTTTGTGAGGTTCTAGGGTGGTGTATCAAGGTATCCGAGTTTAATGTCTTGGATTTCAGATAATTTTGGGTCGTGAGTTGAGACGGCAAGTGGTGTGTCAAGCATCTATGATTCTAGTGGGAGCCCTTTCGGTTAATGACGGCAAGTGGATTATCTAAGGCAATGGATTGCAGCAAGGAAAGGTGTTTTGTTATGACGATTGTCGTCAGTTATAGTGGTGCATAATTCAGGTAGGTGTATGCACCTATCTATGGATGATCCGCAGAGCCTGAGTTAAGGATCGCAGTGTGGGGTCGACCTAAGGATGAGATTGTGAAGTGCTAAGAGCAAGTGGGGTGAGACTACGGAGAGTTGCAGTTTAATGAGTCATAGAGAGGGTGTTGTGATGCTACGGGCAGCCGTAGTACTCACTAGTCAGAGAGAGGGTGTTGTGATGCTACGGGGAGCCGTAGTAATTGATGGGTTATGAACAAAACATCATTCCTATGGTGTACATGCAAACCCTAATAGCTTTTGGATCTAGTTTGTCTAATGAACATGCAATTGAATATCCAAAGCTATAAACCCTAGATCTAGCATACAATTAATCATATTAACATATGAAAGGGTTTTAGATCTTACCTTGATTGTTATGTAGCAATAACAATCTCAAATCCTCCTTTGTAATGGCTTTAGAAAGCTTAGAATCACAAGTGTCAGCCCTCTAATGGCTCACAAACACCAAGAGCAAGAGGATGAAGAATGATAAGAGAGGAGGCACCCAAAAACGTGTAGAAACCCTAAGGAATTAGTTGGCCACGTTTTTAGTGCCCTAGGGGTCCTTAAATAGTGAGGCTATTAGGGTTATCTAACAAGGAAACCCTAATTTGACTGCTTAGGCCCTAAGCAACCCATGGACTCCCTCCTTAGAGGCCTTGGACGATTTCTAATGGGTTTCCCCATAGAATTTGTCCACTCCATCCTCTACGGAGTCCATTAGCCCAATATTCAACTATCACACAATTGACAGTTCTAGTCCGCTTTATTTAATTAATGTCTTTTAGCCACAAAGTTAATTCTTATTAATTCTTGAGTAATATGAATTAAACAATATGATTTCTCCTTTAATATATTATTCTCATAATATAGTAATAAATCATAATTAATCCTCTCTCTCTATAATTCATCCTATCAAGTTGCTTTGGTGAAGGCAACCCAAAAGGACCATGCACCATCGGCTCAAGTACATACCAAAATAGTTATGGACTTACACACTAATCTAATAGTCTCCCACTTGGATAAGTCTAATAACTATTTTGCGTATGACTTCAGATCCTGATCTGCATACGTAGCTTTCAAAAACCGCTGTCAACTCTGATCCTATCAGAAGCGTGTCGTTTAGATAAGGGATCATATATTCCTCCATTCTAGATATCATATATACATGAGACATGGATTTCAATCATTCTCTCTATACTGTTTCCCGATTTCCGATTTATGACGACTGACAACAGACTACAATTGAACACATCAAATTAGTCCCGGCTTGGCCAAGCGCTTATGTGCCATCACTAAATCATCGAGGGGCCCACAGATATCGCTTTCATCCCACTTTGGATAAAAGGAACGGATAAACTTTGATTCAATGCTTGCTTGCACTCACTCACCGAATCACTCACAACAATATGTTTTATGACACCAATTTAGTGGTGCGTTTACATATTATCAATGTGTAACCGACTCGCAAGATACAACTCAGACATCTCGGTTTCAAGAATATAAGATATTATCGTCTCACCAATCACTCGTGATAAAATCAATGAAGTGATCCAAGTGAGCGTGGGTTTAATCCAATGCTCAAATCATATTCATAAGCACTCATGAATGTTGCAACAAACATTTGCTTATATCTAATACACTTTAGACAATCCACACACCAATTCACAACAGTCTTCATTCATACCTACTTCCAACATATGAACGATTGTGGTCCATTCAAATAATTTGATTGTTCTGAACCAAATTAATTATTCAGGAAGTCAAAACATGCAAAGTGAAACACAAGAACAATACTAATCCCATATGGCCCCAAACTCTGGGTATAAATAAAATATTTTAATAAATCACCATATTGATTACTCATTATTTGTTGTTCCAGGTAATCAACTTCTTACTTGAATTATTACTACACTTGTCCTATGCTCTCAGCATGCACACAATTTTTACCTACGGTCCTTACTTTGTGAAATAGATCAAATGAACACATTTCCAATCATACTCATTTTACAACTCCCAATCCTTATCATAAGTATAAGAATATCAAATTCTTGTTACTTATGCTAGATTCTAACATTTTATGCAATGCTTCTTTCGTAAAGTCATAGCTCAAAATCATCAAGACTTGGCCAATCTCTATCAGAAACAATTCTTTAGATATGATGTCTCTCACTCAAAGTACATTCCTTTGAACATCCTTCTTGCATAAAATTTTCTAATCTAGACATAGATTCTCAATATCCAACTCCCAACATGGAAACATTTCCATATTCGCCATATGATAATTCATTCTTAATAGAGTCTTATCTATTCATAATAATGTCATCCAATACCATACTTCCAACTACTCACAAGCGACCAATCCTCAGCGAGCTTTGGATCGTCCTTTGATAGTTGTTTGATTATATTAGTTAAAACTGATTCTAGTCCTTTTTCCCTCTAAATGCGCTAGACATTTGGAAAATTTTAGAATAGTCAAATATAATAACACTGGCAATCAATCCTATACCCGAAGCATATGGGACACGATGCATAATATCTTACATAAAGATATGATACTTTATCAATCTTCTTCCATAATATTTTATGTGTCTCGTTCTTACAATTCGAACTATGAAGAGGGATACCGTAATCATAATCGAAATTTAAGAACACACTATGTATTATTTGACTAAATTTATTAACATTTCTCAATCTAAGCTTTAGATATTGAAATTTCTCAATCTAAGCTTTAGATATTGAAATTTCTCAATCTAAGCTTTAGATATTGAAACGGAGTACAATATTCTCTCCCTTAATTATAGCAAAACAACTTTTCAACCGTTACGACTTTGCAAAGTATAACTCTTGTTTTCTATAATTAATATTGCTAACTTGCAATACTTGACTTAATAATCATACAAGCACAACATTTATTCTCCCACTATCATGATGATTATTATCATATAAGCATAACACTTATGCTCCCACTAGCTTTGACATGTTTTAGAAAACAACTGAACTTCCAGAAAACAATACTTATTGAATTTCTAAAGTTCATATTTCTAATACCTAAGGCTTTGATAATCCTTTATATAAGCTTCTTAAACTTAGACACCTTTGCCTTAGACAGCTCATATGTGTGTCTAAACAATTCAGACTAATTGCCAAATCTCACAATTCGAATTATGGAAAGGGATACCGTAACCATAATCGAATTCGAGAATACAATTTCACAATCACTATCTTCTTAAAATCTCTCTTAGTGAAAGAATTTCCTCACAGTAATTTTCATGAAGGAGGGAATCTTATGACACTTAGATTTTATGGTGTATGTGTTCCTATCCATGTGAATTTGTCAAAATCAAAGTTTGCGACAAATCCAAACTCATATGGACTGAATTTTGTCAATCTTGATTTCTTGTTTTATGGTAACATGAGTGCCTACCATGTCTTCCAAGTAGTTAAGCAGATCACCCTTTCATATCAATGTACTTTTCATTGATCAAAGTGCTTGCCTTTTATGCGTTCAAATGAGAACTCATAGAACTCACATGCATAACTAACTCAATTAGAATAGCCCAAAAACAAAATAATGTCAACACGATAGGTCATAAACCTCAAGTCGTGTGCTAGTGATGATTGATAAGGTTTATTCTTGATTTGTTCTTGAAACCTTTCAAGACCATTGAGACTCCCACTGACTCCTTGACATATAAGATTCTCTTGTCAATAAATTTTTTTTGACAAACAAATATTCAAGAGTTAGTGTAGCTTTTATCAAGACAAAACACTTCACAAAATTGGTCCTAGTTGATCTTTGTCTTATCCAAGACATCACAACTTTCCAATTTCAAAACTTTTCAAAATTCCACATTTGATGAATGTTATAAACCTTCTTGAGACTTGTCACTCAATTCACAATCTTAACTCTGAGACTTGTTTTTGGAGTGAAGTATGATTGAATACTTGATTTAACCATTTCTTCAATTCTCGATTCCTCTTCTCAGACATACAATTGTACTAAGACTCACTTAGAGGATTAATTGAGATATGGTTCTTAATCATTAAGACCTATCATAAAACATAATAAAAGGTACTCTCCCTTCTTCTTAGAATAGAGAAACTTTTATCTTTCTGCCTACTTGATTCTTCTTATTCGTTCTGCTATTTATTGAAACTCTTTCAATCAACTGAGAATTACACTTAATCTCATAAGTATAATCATATTTACTTAACCTTAGTAAATCATGACGAATATCTTTGTTACTCTTGTGGTGGACTTGATCAGCACACAACCTTGTGTACTCGATCTCCTAGTCCTTCACTTGACACTTTGTCAATGAAGTAGTTTGATTTCCAAATATGAAATTTCTCATTCATCATGCAACCAAGTTGTATGATTCCAAGTTTCTGTCCAATTGAAACTTGGGCGATGATAAACTTTCCCTATTTGGTAAATTCTTGACCTTTCCACAAATAACATAATTAAGAATCAAATCCATTATTGCTAACAATAGAAACTTACAAACATCAATTTTCATACACGCCATTGCAAAGATAAATAAATAATATAAAATCAAAATATATTTTATTGCGCAAAAATTTGTCCTTACAATGCAATTCAACTGAAAAACTATGTTGTTGCATATTCCTAAGCAATCTATTCTTACTCCAAGTAGTAGCTTAAGAATCTAATCTTCAAGCAATGCGATCGAAATTCATTTCCTCACGATTAGATTCAGCTCACTTCTTCCCTTAAGCTTCCTTTCTTTTCTTCGATCCTCCAAAACATCAAAATGTAATCGTATCACATCATGTATCAAGAATCTAGAATAGGAACTTAAAAGAGTTAGTTAATGGATTTTACCTAAAGTAGAGCCACACGTTTTGACTCTCCCATCTCTTAGATCTTTTAGGTAAATAGGGCAGTTTCGTCTCCTATGCCCCTTCTCTTGGCAATAAAAGCAAATTGACTCTTTTGGAACAGCACACAGAACTACTTTTGACTTTGCCTTTCTCTTATGATCAAAATTTCGATCATGGCATGCCTTTCATTGCCATTGCCTTCATCCATAGAGGTCTGGAAGGCAGATTCACCAATCAACTTTGCTTTTCCAGTGCGCCAAACCATTGCTGATTCAGCAGCAATAAGCATATAGTTGAGATCGATGAGGGTCACATCGTGGTTCATCATATAGTACTCTCTTACGAACTTACTATATGAGTCAGTAAGCAACTGAAGAACCCAGTCAACAGCCAACTCCTCACAGATAACGGATCCCAATATTCTTAACCTATCAATGTGTGACTTCATCTCTAGGACGTGTGCACACGCTGACTTTCTTTCTTCATGTTTACTTGCCAAAAGGGCTTGAGTGAGTTTGAACTTTTCAAGCCCTCGAACTTGTGGGTTAGGGAGAATAATTGGAGGAGGTGGAGGAAGTGAAGCATGATCTCTTGTTCCTCGATCATATCATGGAACATCATCTTCATTTGGAAAGCATGTTCCATGGGATTTGGGAAGACCATAGTTGTCATACTTTGACATCTACAAAACGGGAGAAAATTCAAGTTAAGTTGATTAGAATCCTCGATGTGACACCCAAATGAAACATCGAGGCTAGGATCCAACACAATACTCTAAAACCTAGTAGAGGGATGCTGTAATCTAGTTGCAGAATATTTGAAGGTAGGTAAATGACGATTTACCAATTTCCACCATGAAAAAAGAAAAAAAAAAGAAATTTAAGTTTTAAATCTATTGAAAATTCCTAGATATTTTGAGATTCACTGAACTTTTCAATGGCATGTTCGAATCTTGATATGCTCCTCGATTTGTGACTGGGATGCCGAGGATCACAAAACAAGGTGTGAATAACCATGCAAACTTACATGGTGCCCCAAATGTTACAGTCACCTATTCGATGTGCTGGTTAACCACACACGCTCCACCGAACTATGACAAACAATGAGTCACCCTTTGCTACCTTTGTTTAAAACCATTTAGTGTGCCGGTTAACCACACACGCTCCACTAATGTCTTCGCAAGGGCACAAAGTGTAATTTCATGGAATTGCATCAATTCACTTTTGCTTAAAGTAACTAAGATTGGGAATTTTGTAAAAACATTTAGTTACTTTTGTACTTCATTATACCTATAATGGAAGGTTTCTGTCCTATCCTACCCGTTTGGCTAACGACCCTCCACTAGTCAAGAGTGCGGTGGGTAAGAGTGGATACCCATTCAATCGCCCTTTTATAGGCAATTTCCTTAAACACCCCTTATAGACCAACTTCGTGAATGAGGCCTATTAACGTTAAGACTGACTGTTACTCATACATATATAATACTAGACTTTTAATGTTATATATATATATATATATATATATATATATATATATATATATATATATACATAGTACAGGGTGTATTTTACACTTTTAAAATACTCGGCGGTCTAATTTAATAAATTATACTTTTAATTTAATTAAATGTAAACCAAAACTTTATGGGTTTATTAAATCTCCTTTAATTATACACCTTAATTAGTTAATAAAACCATAAGGGTGTGATTTGAACTTTTCAAAACAATACTAGGGTTTTAGAATTTAACATTTCTAAATTAAACTTTTAATCAACTTTTAAATTCCAAAACTTGAGGGCAAGTTTTGAAACATTTCAAAACATTAGGGTTTAACTTATTTAAATTTCAAAAACAAAACTTTTAAGTTCAAATTTAAACTATAAAACCTAAAGGGATTAATTTGACACTTTTCCAAACTTTTGAAGAATATTCTAGATCACAAAATTCAAATAAGGCATTTAACAATTAATTGGTGGTTATCTAATTTGACCTAGTCCAAATTCTTGCAAGATAATTCACCAAATAATTAAATCTAATCATATAAGGAAATAATTATTTAACTAATATGAAGTTATCTTTAATTTTGGAAAAGATAATCACCCAATATCATAAAAATCTGATTTATATCAATAAAAAACATTTTGGTAACTATCCCACAGCCAAAGAAGCACAAAATCCCGATTTTCCCTCTTTCTGACCAGCTGACTTGTCGAGTCAAGCATGAACTCGACGATTTCACCATGGACTCAGCGAGTTCAGCCCCCAGAAACCCTAAATTTCGAATTTTAAGCAAGGATAATCCATAATAGTATCAAATACATCAAATAAACAGCCATGGCTCTAATACCACTGATGGGTTATGAGCAAAACATCGTTCCTATGGTGTACATGCAAACCCTAATAGCTTTTGGATCTAGTTTCTCTAATGAACATGCAATTGAATATCCAAAGCTATAAACCCTAGATCTAGCATACAATTAATCATATTAATATATGAAAGGGTTTTAGATCTTACCTTGATTGTTATGTAGCAATAACAATCTCAAATCCTCCTTTGTAATGGCTTTAGAAAGCTTAGAGTCACAAGTGTCACTCCTCTAATGGCTCACAAACACCAAGAGCAAGAGGATGAAGAATGATAAGAGAGGAGGCACCCAAAAACGTGTGGAAACCCTAAGGAATTAGTTGGCCACGTTTTTAGTGCCCTAGGGGTCCTTAAATACTGAGGCTATGTTATCTAACAAGGAAACCCTAATTTGACTGCTTAGGCCCTAAGCAACCCATGGGCTCCCTCCTTAGAGGCCATGGACGGTTTCTAATGGGTTTCCCCATATAATTCGTCCACTTCATCCTCTATGGAGTCCATTAGCCCAATATTGAACTATCACATAATTGACAGTTCTAGTCCACTTTATTTAATTAATGTCTTTTAGCCACAAAGTTAATTCTTATTAATTCTTGAGTAATATTAATTAAACAATATGATTTCTCCTTTAATATATTATTCTCATAATATATTAATACATCATAATTAATCCTCTCTCTCCATAATTCATCCTATCAAGTTGCTTTGGTGAAGGCAACTCAAAAGGACCATGCACCATCGGGCCAAGTACATACCAAAATAGTTATGGACTTAGACACTAATCCAACAGTACTCACTAGTCAGAGAGAGGGTGTTATGATGCTACGGGGAGCCGTAGTACTTACTAGTCAGAGGAGGGTGTTGTGATGCTAGGGGAGCCAGAGTGCTTACTAGTCAGTAGGAGGTTGTTGTGATGCTATGGGGAGCCGTAGTACGCAGTAGTTAGCGAGACGTTGTTATGATGAAGCACTCTTGATCAGAGCATGACGTAGAAGAGTTTTAGGCTTGAATATCCCTAATTTATGACTTTTTGGGAGCCTGGTGGTCAGACCAGGAGCAAGACCGGGGTCTCATCAATGATCGGGAATCATTATATTATGAGGAGGGTGTGGACATCGTAATCCGAAGGAATTGGATAGGTGAAGTACACATGGTTTGCGGGTCATGATTCATGAGTTGAGTGGTTCATTGGGACGAGTGGTTCCAGCTACGGGTCGGACCAAACTCTCGAGTTGAGTTGAGTCTTGGTGGTGTGTTGGGTAGACGAGATGAGATTCTGGAATCGGAGGTGGGTTCCATGTGAGGGGTATTGTTTGTCATATTATGTCTTTGACCTAAGTAGGTCAGAGCCTTGGTTCGGGAGGTGCAGCGGGATGCACAGAACTATTGAGCAGTAAACAACAGAGTTCAGGGGTGATCCGATCTTCAGTAGAGTTGTGGTGTTCGCTTGAGGGAAAGAAAACAGTGTGACTTATGTGTCACTAAGAGTTGAGACAGTTATTATAAGATGGGAATCGGTGAAACCTTTTTGGTTATGGGATGGGTGAGCTTCGGGTTCATCTATTGGGTTTATAGAGGTCAGAGAATATTCCCATATGCACATGATCTTTTCCTTGTGTCCTAGATTAGAGTTTTGGGTTCATCCTCTCTAATGGATCTTGATGATTTCCCTTGCAGTGGGTCCTAGAGAGAGAGGGAGATTATGACATTTTCGTCCTTTTGAGTTGCGATCGGGATTGATCAGGGAATCAGGGTTGGTAGGGTGTTCTTAGGGTCTGTTAGTCGGTGGGCGATTAAACAAATAATGTTTCGAGTATGGTCTGGCAAGGAAATAGACCGCAAGAGTTTTCCAGTTATGGAGATTCAGATTGGGTACCACAGCCGCAGTTGGGTCTGCCCCTTTCGGGTCTGGAGCCCCCGGTGGGAACGAGTATCCTTGGAAGTGATTGTTGCATGGTTTCAGGACCTTCAGTGGTGCATCTCGGTTTGTTGGGTCCGAGCTATGTGTTAATAAAGAGTGATTTCGAGGGCGAAATCTAATTCAAGTGGGGGAGAATTGTAACATCCTGTTTCAAATATTCTGTGATTAGGGTTCGTGAGCCACGAGTCGGGCATGGGGAGGTCTCGGGTTGCAGCAAGTTGCCAAAGCGTAGGGCATCTCATCACCTTTCCATTTATATGAGGATATTTGGAATCTGAGATATATCTAGAATCTATGATAGTTTGGAAGTTATGGCAAGTTTGGTCCTTATTGAGAAATGGGTGGCATCGGGTACACTGGGCGTAAGTATGGTTACGCTTAGCGTACCTATAAGCGTGGAATGGACGCGAGGGCCACCTAGTACGCCGGGCATACCAGAAGGTACGTTGGACGTACTAGGCGCTGAGGCAAAAGCCTAATTCAATTAGTGTCCCTATTTAAAGAATGAGATGGTCTCATTTCTGGCCACCTTCCTCAGTCAATAAACCCTCTCAACCCCTAATATCCATTCTTGAGCTTGTGGGTGGCCATGTTGAGCTTATATGTCTTATTGTGGGCTCTTTGGAGTTAAGAAGGAGCATGGAAAAGAATATAGTTAAAGTCCATGCCTTGGATCTAAGCTTTCTTGGGGCTAGAGCATCATTTGAAGGTATAAAGCTCAAAGCTTTCCCATTCTTTTGGTGTATGCTTAGTATGGTCCATTTTTAGGGTTTCATGTCCCAAGATTGGAAATTTGTGAGTTGGGGAACTCCAGAGCTTAATAACATGTCCTTTTAAGTGTTTATAGTGGTGAAGAACCATAAAAATCAGATCTTGTTCATGAGAATCAACCATGCATGAGTTATGTGCATTTTGGGTTAAGAAAGTAATAGTTTCATGTGTTGTGACCTTATCAGCCATGCAAGGGCCTAAAGTCGTTAACTTTATGGAGTAAGAGATGTTAGGAAGTCCAGATCCAAGAGATGAGTTAAGGTTTTAACGTGTTAAGACCCATAAATTTGAGTAAGCAAAACTGAGAGTACACGCGGCGTAATTCCAGTACGCCCCGCGTACTGGGTCGAGGTCCCCAATCAATTTCATGCGCACTTGAGTACGTTGAGCGTACGAAGGAGGTACGCCCCGCGTAGTCTCAATGTACGCTTTTGGGCTAGACTTTATTATTGGTCCTTAAGTGTTGGACCTAAATCTTTGGACCTGTGTATTTTAGACTATGAGCAGAGAAAAATAATATAATTATGCCTTAGGCCCTTTGGTTGGGATTGTCATGTAGGTTGAGGTTTGGGATTCGAGGAATCCCATTTATTATTGGGCGTTGGTGGGCCTAATGGGTTTATGGGCATTGATGGGCTGGTAGGTGGTCTATCTTTAGACCCAATAAGTGAGAGGTTACACTTAGCTCCTAATTGAGATAATTGTAGGTTTGGCACATAGTTAGAAGTCGGTGCATAGCAGCAGTGTGTATAGGAGATGTTCTTCATCCGAGGTGAGTCTTCCCACTATACTTTAGCTAGAGTGGTAATTAGAGTTATGTGATAGAGTATTTTGTATGTTATTTATATGATGTGGTACACTGCATTATTTTTATGTGATTTATGATATGTATGTTTTAGAGTTTATAGAGTTAGGACCGGAAGGTCTACAGAGTGAGGACCAGAGGGTCCACAAAGTTATGGGACTGGAGGGTACCACTGAGACATATTGGCTAGAGGGTTTAACAGAGTTATAGCCTCAAGTGGCTAATATGTGTTATATGTGGTATTTTGGGGAACTCACTAAGCTTCGTGCTTACCGTGTTATATGTTATGTGTTTCAGGTTTTGTTCTCAGGATCGCGGGATGGCACCGACTTGGTTGTACACACCATAGAAAGTGTTATGAGGATCCTGGATTATTACGGATTTGTGCTTTGTAATTGAATAAAAGAGATTTTATACAATATGTTATGAAAAGTATGCATTTTAAAAATGAAAAATTGTTTTAAATTTTCACGTCGTTACAAGCTCCAATCCCGAAGACTTTAGATTTGTGGAAGTTGACCTTGACGCTGGAAGAAACATAGAAGCACTTAAGGATACGAGCTAGATTTTTGAGATTAGATCGTGACCACTCTCCAAGAAATAGTGCGTCGTCAGCATAGATGAGATGGGAGATTGTATATCCTCCGTGTGGAATATTGACGCCTTTAAAGATACCTTTTTCTCCTGCTGGTTTTAGGGCAACGTTTAAGCCTTCCATTGCTATTATGAACAGGAAACAAGAAAGCGGATCTCCTTGACAGACCCTCTATTTATATTGAATTCTTTGGTTGGAACTCCATTCATAATGATGGAAGCACGTGATGAGGAAAGACATACACGGATCCGCCCTCTCCATTTGTTCCCGAATCCTATCTGAGAAAGTATAGAATCCAAGTATTCCTAGTTAACCGAGTCGAACGCTTTGTCAAAGTCAAACTTGAATAGCAACACCTTCTTTTTGATTTTTTTTGCCCACGCACAAATTTTATTGATAATTAGCGGCCCATCTAATATGTTACGGTCCTCTACATAAGCCGATTGTACATCTCCGATGATCTTCCCAATGACAGTTTTAGGTCTCGTAGCTAATAGCTTGGTAATAATCTTATTGAGACAACCAACTAAGCTGATTGGACGAAATTCGTTGAGAGAGATAGGGTCTTTGGTTTTGGGAGCAAGTGTGATGAAGGATGAGTTACAAGAATGGGATAGGGTACCATGGTCTTCAAAATGGCAAACAAAGTTCATAATATCAGTGACTAAAATGTTCAAGCATCTTTTGACGAATTCGAAAGTTAACCCATCGGGACCAGGTGCTTTATTGTTCCCACATGACCAAACAACCGCCTTTACCTCCTCTAGTTCAAATGCGGCTTCGATGCGAATTGCGTCCATCATCGGGATAGATAGAAAGTGAGAATTGATGAGTTTGGGTCGGGAGGGCCATTGCTCTTGGAATTTGCTTTGAAAGAATCGAAACACTTTGCCTTTGATCTCATTAACTACCGTTAATCATCTACCGTTGATGAGTAAGCCATTCAATTTATTTCTCCTATTTTTGCAATTAAGGAATCCGTGGAAGAATTTACTGTTTTCATCACCATCCACAGTCCATTTAATTCGTGATTTTTTCTTTAATCTAACACTGCCATGCTTTCTAGTTCAATAATTTTTTGAATACTGTCGGAACGGGTTTTGAGTTCATCATTTGTTAAGGTTCTTCGTTCAGCAACCTTCTCAAGTTTAGCTCTACTTTCTTTAAGGCTGTTCATCACCTGTTTTTCATTTAGAGACTCCTCTCCTCCATTTTTTTATTCCTTTTTTAAGATGTTTAAGTTTAGCGGCTAATTAAGTATGCATCTGGTCTACCGTACCCATTGAAAGAACTCCAAGTTTCTGCCACTACTCGATCCAGTCGATCTATTAATAACCATGAGTTGTAGAATTTAAACGGTGGTGGCCCAAAGTCAACAAAGGATTAAATAAGAGTAACTGGACAGTGGTCGGAGAGTTCTTTTGGATGAGCAATAGCTGTAGCAGATGGGAAATCAGAAAGGAAGGAGGAGCAAACAAGAAATCTGTCTAATTTGCTGAGCTTGGCTCCAACACGTGTCATATATGTATACTTGTCACCACCCATGTTAAAGTCATGTAAACCGGCCTTTCAAATGAATCGATTGAATGATCGTGCACTGGAGGGACAAAACACGGAATTGAATCTCTTCTCAATACGCCTGACAACATTAAGGACTGTAAATAGATTGAGGACTGTAAATGTTAGCAAAAATGTTATTACCTGATAAGCCCTTCCAGTTGCCAACTACGATAAGGTAGGATTTAGATTTGATAACACTTGACTTCGTGAAGTAGTTTGTGTTCTAGATAGAAATTAGTCCCTCAGACCTACCACATGAGTCAACCCCATCAAAGTCAAGGTTCGAGGAATTCCAACAGCTGTTGACGTCGATGCATGAAAAGTCTGATAATTGAGTTTCTTGGAGCCCAAGGAAATTAATTTTATGTTTTGATTGAAGTCGCCTGATCCATTGGACCTTTATATTCTCCCCAATACCTCTTACGTTCAGAGAGAGACAGTTCATTGGAAACCTGTTTTATCGCCATTATCGCCAACCACTTGGGCAAGAATCTCATCGCTCTTATCGATCTGAAAACCAACCTCAATACCTATTTCTACTTCTTGAGTCAACTCATGAGAAGCGGAACATTCTTCACATCCGGAGTGAGCATCACCCAACACAACACTACTAGAAGGGGGGAATCATTCAGATTGATGTCTTGGGTTTGGGTGATGAAGGCCATGTGCGGAGCAGAAGAATTCATTAGATTATTGTCAATCGGAGGAAGACAAGGAGAGAGTCGAGATTTAGAGCGATTTCTTTTTCTCCGTTAGTCTTTCGGCCACCGTTATTCAAGTTAGAATTTGGATAAGGGGTATTGCATTGGGCCGGAGTGGAGCCCAGTGAGGATCTAATGGATTTAGGAAAAGGTCCAAAACAACCTGCTGGGACCAGTAGTTCCGAGGAACCAAATTCAAAAGTGAATGATTTTTTGGGATTATGATCCAAGTTGGAAGGCTCATTATGTCGAGTATTCAATTTCTGGTACGCCTTCATTCCATATGGTGTGGTCTCCAAAGTTTGGGGACTATCAGTTGTCGAAGATGATTGGGGAAGTGGGGGGTTCGCTTTTAATTCGAATCCGACTGTTGAGTCCTGTGTTGGTACCGGAGGATTGATCACCGGAAAATTGTTAGCAGTTTCGTCCATCTTTTCCACTACTCCATTTCCATCTGCGTGCTTCTCATCCATACAAATTTCACCTTCCTCAAAGCCATTATCTTCTTCCTAAATCCATGTATCTGAGATACCTTCTTCTTCCTCCTCATCATTATCTTCATTTGATTATTCCTTCGACCTTATCAAACGGAAGGGGCTTGAATGGGGACCAATCATCTGTATATTCGACTACACCAACCTTGAATGTTTTTCCTTCTACGATGATACTGATGTCCTCATTTATCCATCTAATATGTGATGTCAACACTCCCATTTTACCCATGGAATAATCTCTCTGGTTATAAATGCCATCGAACGGACATATGACTCTACCATATCGACTTGTAATAGTTGAGAAGTTATCTTCGTCCCAGAGCCTCAACGATAGACGGAGAATTTTTAGCCACGCTGTTCGTGATGGGTTTTGGACATAAGAACTTTACCTATGTGCACATACAACCCTATAGCTTGGATCTAGGTTTCACTAATTGAACATGCAACATATCCAAGACGTTCCTGGCTAGATCTAATGTAAACAAACAATCAAAGCATATGAAAACAGATCTAGAATGATACCTTGAGTTACTTGCTTGAAAACCTTCTTCTTCTTGGAGCTTAGAGTCACAAATGTCACTCCTCTAATGGCTTACAAACACCAACTACCAAGAAGATGATTTGAGAGAGATGAGGAAGAGGGAAATCGGCTCTAGGGTTTCTCCAATCACAATGGTGGCCGATTTCCTCAACCCTATGGGTCTATTTATATTGTAAGCTCCTAGGGTTTTACCCTTAAACCCTAATTGGATAACTTAGCCTCAAAGCAATCCAAATCCCTTCCTAGATAACGCCTTGGACGATTTCTAGGTGATCCATATCCCTAAAATCGTCCAACCCTATATCCATAAGGATTATCAGCTCAAAATACAACTTTCACACATTTGACAGTTTATACCCCTTTATTCAATTAATCTCTTTAAGTCACCAAATTAATTCCTAATTAATTTATGACTTATATTAATCAAATAATATTAGTATTCCTTTAACATATTATTCTTATAATATTAATAATAATATCTCTTCTCTCTAAATCACCCTATCAAGTTGTTATGGTGAAGGCAACCCAAAAGGACCATGCACAACCGGGTCAAGTACTTACCAAATATAGTTACAGCCTTAGACACTAATCCAATAGTCTCCCACTTGGATAAGTCTAGTAACTATAAACGCAAACACAATCGGATTAGAAATCGTAGCTCTCAAAGACGTTGTTAACTCTGATCATATCAGTAACTTGTCCTTTAGATAAGGGATCGTATAGTCCTCTGTTTTGATATCGTGCAGACGATTTCATAAGACATTGTCATACTCATTGTCCAGCAACTATTTTCTCGATCTCAGATTTATTCGACATAGAAATTAATTGAACACATCAATTCGGTCCTGACCGGGCCAACACATAAGTCAAATCAAATCATCGAGCAGCCGTGATATCGCTTTTACTCTCTTAGAATAAAAGTAACAAATAAACTTCAACTTATATGCATTTACTTATCGACTAACCAACTATACACAACAATGCGTTTTATAACATCAATTTACTGATGCGGTTTCGCATTATCAATGTACAACCAATTAGTAAATAATAAACCATATATCTAGGTTTTAAGACATATGATATTATCGTCTTGCGATCACTCCAAAGTGATTCTAGCAAGTGCGGGTTTATTCCAATGCTCAAAACTTGTTCATAAGAACTCATGAACGTTGCAGCAAACCTTTGCTATGTCTAATACCATTTAAACAATCTACACACCAATTCACGACAATCTTCATTCATATCTACTTCCAACACATGAACGATTGTGGACAGTCTGAATAATTCGATTATTCTTAATAAACTCGATTATTCTAGAAGTCAAAACATGCAAAGTGAAACAATAGCTAAACAATTTACATAAGACAATAACATTACTTATAAATAATACTCCTTTATTTAATCATCAAATGTCAATTACATTTATCTATTACACGTTTCTAATACTATCTAATCTAAACTAATATCATCCTTCAGCCCAATACTCCTAGCATGCTGAAAGTGCTTAACCATGCTCAGTCCCTTCGTAAGCGGATCTGTTGGGTTATCTTCTGATGATATCCTCTTAACTACAAGGTGTCCTTCTTCTACTCGATGCCTAATAAAGTGATATTTTCTGTCGATATGCCGAGATCTACCATGATCCCTCAGTTCCTTGGTCAAGGCAACCGCTCCTTCATTATCACAAAAAAAATTCCACGGGCTCCTTTATGGCAGGCACAACTCCAAGATCGCCAATGAAGTTCTTCAACCATATGGCCTCCTTTGACGCTTCGCTCGCTGCAATGTACTCTGATTCGCACGTTGAATCAGCTACAGTTTCCTGTTTGGAACTTTTCCAAGTTACTGCTCCTCCATTAAGGGTAAAGACCCATCCCGAATGCGAACGGTAGTTGTCCCTGTCGGTCTGGAAACTGGCGTCACTATACCCTCGCACCTTCAAGTCATCATTCCCTCCGAGGACTAGAAACCATTCCTTGGTCCTCCGAAGGTACTTAAGGATATTCTTGACCGCAATCCAATGCGCTTTACCAGGATTCCCTTGATATCTACTGACCATGCTCAAAGCGAAGGCCACATCGGGTCGAGTACAAGTCATAGCATACATGATCGAGCCAACTGCGGAAGCGTAAGGTACTCGGCTCATCTCAGCTATCTCGGCTTCGATACTCGGACTTTGAGTCTTACTCAAATTGGTATTACTCTGTATCGGTAGTTCTCCCTTCTTTGAGTTTTCCATACTAAAACGTTTTAGTACCTTATCTAAGTAAGTATTCTGACTAAGTCCTATTAGTCTCTTACTTCTTTCTCTCACTATCCTTATTCCCAAAATATAGGAAGCCTCTCCGAGGTCCTTCATAGCGAAGCACTTCCCGAGCCAGGACTTTACTTCCTGCAGAGTCGGGACGTTGTTTCCTATGAGTAGTATGTCATCGACATACAAAACGAGAAAGCTAACTATGCTCCCACTGGCTTTGACATATACACATGATTCATCTTCGCTTCGTACAAATCAAAACTCTTTGACTTTCTCATCAAAGATAAGATTTCATCTGTAAGACGCTTGCTTAAGTCCATAAATGGACTTCTCAAGCTTGCATACTCTATTTGGATGCTTCGGATCAACAAAACCCTCTGGCTGAGCCATGTAAACATCCTTAGCCAACTTCCCATTAAGGAAACCGGTCTTGACATCCATTTGCCATATCTCATAATCATGAAATGCGGCAATAGCTAGCATCACTCTAATAGACTTTATCTTCGCAACTGGTGAGAATGTCTCATCATAGTCAACTCCGGGAGTTTGAGTAAAGCCCTTCGCAACCAATCGTGCCTTGTACGTGTGCACGTTTCCATCCATGTCGGTCTTCTTTTTGAAGATCCATTTGCACCCAACCGTCTTACGTCCGAGCACATTGTCAACCAAATTCCAAACTTGGTTGTCATACATGGACTGAATCTCGTTGTCCATTGCCTCTTTCCATTTTACAGACTCCGGGCCTGCCATGGCTTCCTTATAGGAATTAGGTTCATCTAGATTTATTAGTGTACTATCACTAATATACGTGTCCCCTTCGGTAGTAATATGAAAACCATACAACTGCGATTGAACTCTAACTCTTTCGGAACATCTAAGTGGTAATGACTCGTCAATTGGTTCAACCGGAGTTTCCTCCTCGGGTTGAACGCCAGCGGTAGAGGTTCCTTCATCACTTGACTCTTGAATCTCTTCAAGATCGATTTGCCTCCCACTGTCCCCTTGGCTTATGAGTTCTCTGTCTCGGAAAACCCCTGTCCTCGCAACGAAGACTACATTGTCACTCGGTCTATAGAAGAGATATCCAAAGGATTTCTGCGGGTAGCCGATGAAAATACATCGCTCAACACGAGGTTCGAGCTTGTCATGAGTTTCTCGTCTTACGAAAACTTCACAACCCCAAACCTTGATATGTTCCAACGAGGGAGCTTTCCCTGTCCACATCTCGTGATGTGTTTTGGCAACCTTCTTTGTAGGGACTCGGTTAAGGATATGAGCGGTAGTCTCTAAGGCATACCCCCAAAATGAGATAGGTAGCGAAGCACGACTCATCATAGAACGAACCATGTCCAACAGGGGTCGATTGCGCCTTTCTGCCACACCATTCAACCGCGGTGTCCTAGGTGGCGTCAATTGTGAAATTATTCCACATTCCTTGAGATAGTCGTGGAATTCAAGACTTAGGTACTCTCCTCCTCGATCAGATCGAAGCATCTTGATTTTCCTGCCCAATTGATTCTCCACTTAATTCTTGAACTCTTTGAACTTTTCAAACGTTTTAGACTTGTGCTTGATTAAGTAAATATACCGATATCTACTATAATCATCGGTGAAAGTCACGTAGAAGCGGTTTCCATCCTTTGTGGTGGATCTGAAGGGTCCACATACATCGGTATGTATGAGATCCAATAAACCCTCACCCCTCTCACATGTGCTAGTGAAGGGTAACTTGGTCATCTTTCCAAGTAAACACAATTCGCACATGTTATCTTCCTTAACGTCGAATGACTCCAACACTCCATCCTTTTGAAGTTGGGCTATGCGCTTCTTGTTGACATGTCCCAGACGAAAATGCCACAAAGACGCTTTATCAATACTATTGGAAGAATCTATACACAACACATCATTTCCTAGGTTATCTACAACCATAACAGTTTCATAAATTCCATTACAAGGCATAGCTTCAAAGTATAAAACACCATTTAGATAAGCATAAATAGAACCATTCATATTACTAAACGAATATCTAAATCCTTTTTCCTAAACAAACCATGAAATGAAATGATGTTTCTTGCCATTTCTGGCGAGTAGCAACAATTATTTAAATCTAGACCTAATCCATTACTAAGCACTAAAGAATACACTCCAATCTTGGTGACAGGCGACAATCTTCTGTTTCCCATGATTAGATTTATTCTTCCTTGCTCCACATCTCTATCTCTTCTTAGTCCCTGCAAGTCAGAACAAATGTGGTAACCACATCTTGTGTCAAGAACCCAAGAAGTAGTGTGAGATGAATTACTAGATTTAATTGTGTATATACCTGCAAAAGATGGATTGATCTTTCCATCCTTGATGGCTTGCAGATATTTCGGGCAGCTTCTCTTCCAATGCCCTATCTTGTGTCAATGATGGCACTCTGCCTCCTTCGGGTTAGGGTTGGGCTTAGCGGGATCAACTTTGGTCCCACTAGAAGAGGAACCATCTTGGGACTTTCCCTTGCGGTGGCTCTTTGAAGAAGCCTTCCTCTTCTTTCCCTTTCCCTGCCCTATAGCCAAAACAGGAGCAGCGGTTGGTGCGGGAGTTGGTGCAACAGAGTTGTCCTTTAGGTTGCTCTCAGCAGTCCTTAGGAGTCCTTGGAGTTTGCTTAGGGTGACCTCTTCCGTGTTCATGTGGTAGGTCATCCTAAATTGGTTGTAGCATGAAGGCAAGGAATAAAGAACAATGTCGATGGCCAAATCCTCCCCAAAGTTAACATTTAACTTGCGAAGACGATCAACATATCGTTGCATCTTTTTCAAGTGCACAGTCAACGATTCTCCATTTCCCATCTTAGCGGTGATCATATTAGTGATGATCTCGTAGCGCTCTTGCCTTGCGCTTTGGTGGTACCTCTCCATCAAGTCTTGATGCATTTCATACGGATACATGTCCTGTAACGTCCCAAAATTTAAGACTAAAAATTTCTTTTAATAAAACATTACTTTAAGCAAATTCATCATTTCAAAACATAATCAGAGTATTAGTTTCCAAAATACATGTTCGTTATCAGAGTAAACATTCCTAGGCTGTCTAATCTATGGTGTGTGCCATGCGATCACCCCGAGCTCTTCCCTCCGCTACCGGAAGTACCTGAAACCAAAACTGAAAACCGTAAGCACGAAGCTTAGTGAGTTCCCCACCCTACCACATACCATGCATAACCACATACTGCACATACTGGGCCACGCCCACTGTCCTGGCCCTCGCCCCCTACCTCGGGC
Organism: Lactuca serriola; assembly: GCF_051521515.1. Classification (NCBI taxonomy): domain Eukaryota; kingdom Viridiplantae; phylum Streptophyta; class Magnoliopsida; order Asterales; family Asteraceae; genus Lactuca; species Lactuca serriola. The sequence continues at coordinate 251,148,342 of NC_136410.1, read as the reverse complement.
TTCGCCCGCTACAACGGCCCCGCCACTCCAGGCCCCGCCTGGCTTCGAGCCCCGATCGGATACAGATCTGTTTCACTTAGGCCTCGCCTGTCACAGGGCCTCACCCACCAACGTATAATAGCACATAAACATATCACATCACATTACATAATCTAAACACATACTAACGGATCTTGTCCTAAGGCCTCGCCTATCCCTGGGCCCCGCCCTTGTCCTGCTACTGATGAGTCATGGAACCCCGTCCATACTCCTGCTGATAGTGAGGTACGGGCCCAGCCCACCCTCACTCCTTCCCTAACTTGGGCCTCGCCCCTGATCTGTTGCTACTGAGATGTGGAACACCATCCACACTCTGCTATTGGTGAGATACGGGACCTCGCCCACACTCACCTCCCTACCAGGCACATACAAGTATCACACAGACAACAAGTATAAACTATCACATAAACCATTCCTTGGGCACCCACCCTCTATCATTGGACCTCATCCCGAATATCATATTAGCATATTGTGCCTAGGGCTAACCCCCGGGTCTTCTACTCATAACTACATGGGCCGGCATTGTGGTCGTAGACCCATTCATACAAAGGGAAACTCACCTGCACTGGCTGAACTGGCTTATGAACCCACTAGTTGCTGCCCGGTAACTCTCTGAACTCCTGCTCCACTCGCTCCCCGAGCTACCAATATCAATGCAAACACTGAGTCTAACCGACCCCCAAAAGACTACCAAGTCAACTCTGGTCAAAGTCAACCTTCCAGGTCAACCCTACTCGCCGAGTCACCCTATTGACTCGCCGAGTTCATAAGTTCAGAGTCCTTCTATTCGGGACTCGACTCGCCAATTCAGTCCATGACTCGCTGAGTCTACCGATTACCGAGTCCTGACCTGTCCAACTCACCGAGTCTCCATTCGACCTGACTCCCCGAGTCCAAGAACAGAGTCGCCGAGTCCAAGACAACCTTCAATAGACTCGCTGAGTTGTTCAGCCAACTCGCCGAGTTCCTGCCCAACTTCATCTGACTCGACGAGCTGTTCATCCCACTCGTCGAGTTCCTCCTCATCTTCATGCTACTCGCCGAGTCCACTCAAAGGACTCGCCGAGTCCATTCAGATCTCTATACATGCAGAGGACTTTTGAGTCATGCATTGACTCCAAACTGTAGATCTACCCTTCCCAAGCCTATTCCTCACGTAAAGTTGCAAACTTTATGTGTAAAGAAGGAGATCTAGGCAAAATGCGCCATACACTAGGGTTTAAGGCAAAGAGGCTCCATAATCAACTCCAGGGCTAAAACTTTATGCTTTCCAAGACCAAAATATACTTTGATCCGAAGTAGCGACTTCAGATTTGGCTTTTAACTCAAATGGATCACTACTCATGGCTAAAAGCCCCAAAACTCACAACCAAAATAGATCTAAAGGAAGGGAAATGACTTAATACCTTCAGATGTTCAGAAATATCTTCCCAATCTCATATCTATAGCCCCCTCCTTGCACCTTCAAGATCCTTTTTCCTTCTCCAAGCTTTAATGCACTCCTCAAGACAACAATTGGCTCAATCAATGGATATGGCGGCTAGGGTTTGGCATTCTGGGTTAAATAGGCAGTAAAGGAACCCTAGGGAAGAGAATGAGGCGCTTAAATAGGCCCCAAGTCCCGAATTTAGGGTTTTCCTCGAACAGACCTGACTCGTCGAGTCTCCTTGGCCGACTCGCCGAGTTCCTCCTTGGACTCACCGAGTCCCCCCCCCCTTAAAGTTAGGGTTGTCTTTCCTTTCTTGGCCATCAAAACTTTGGGTGTTACAACTCTCCCCCACTTAAACTAAACTTCGTCCTTAAAGTTTGCTATGGCCCACCGCCTGCGATCTACCTCCCATACCCCACCAACTATTCCAACACGAGCTGCCTACCTTCGCTGGCCTTCCGCTTGGTCATTCCGACTAACATTAACCCTTGCGGATAATCATCTCAGGTCAACCCTGACCCTAAACATTCTGGAAACACAACTTACTCAACCGACAATCCTTCTGGTACTCACCGAGTACTGCACTGAACCCACAGGGGTTCTCCCCTTCCTTCTTTGCGCGATTTCCTTACCTCCCCAAGGCAATACTCCATAACCAACTATTTTCTCTGTCACTGTGAAGGTCCTATCCTTCACCAACTCCATCACCCCTGCTATTTCCAGTACGGGTCATCACCGTCAGTAACCACTGACACTCTTCTCCGTCAAAACTTGGTGCCGAGCACCCCTCGATTCAACTAACTGAATTCCACCATACGTTGTATACTCGCACTACTACTGACTGGAAATTCTGCTATTCCTCGTCTGACTTCCGGATGAACTGAGACCACCCTGGTCCCTACCAACCTATCAATGTCTGGATTACCGGCTCCCACCGGTAGCTAGTCCCAACACCACCACTAGTCGCTCCCAGTGACTTCCGAAGAAGCTTCGACCACCTATAACTGCTCAATCTATTCTGCCATTCAGGAACTACAAACGTGGGATCCCCGATCCCCTAACTTGACACTAAGGTCCCTACCATGTCCCACCTGTGCTGCTAAAACTCACGGGCCTCAACCATGGATCCCACCCGCCTCTATCCTTCTAGTCCCACTAGTCTAATCACTCTCGCTTGGGCCTCGCCCACGGGTCTCACCCAACCATACTACTGAGCAACCCTGCTCTCAGGTCTCATCTACACCGCTAATCTCATTTGGGCCTCGCCTACGGGTCTCACCCAACTATATCCTGGAGCAGCCTCTCCCAAGGTCTCACCTCCCTAGGGCTATACAGGCAAACTCCCTATCATTCTCATCCACTACCCATTCTTGATCCCTATCTGATCACTAGGAGATAAGGGCCTCGCCCCAACTCCGCTAACGAAGCTACTAAGGAATGCTACGGCTTACCCGTAGTCTTACATCACCATCCATTGCTGACTGCTAGTGAATGCTACAGCTGCCCCATAGTCTTACATCACTTTTTACCACTGACTGCTACTACGAAGGCACCCATGTGCCATTAGCTCTCAAGATCCTCATTTCGACTCCCTCGAGTCCTATAGGCGATCTACAACCCGAATTCCCAACCACGTACTAACCATCACCATCACATGCACTAGCTGATGGGGAGTTTCTCAAACTCCCAACCCTGAAATCCTCAACCCATCAAACGCTGAACCACTTCTTTTTCCTTCTCGGAGGTCGCGCACTCATTCTGGGTCTGCGTGCTCCTACCTTTGCACACTCGGAGGATTCTCCCCCACTTCGATCCTGCTTACCCCTTGTTTCTCAATACTCAAAAGAAATCCTTGCTACCATTCCATAATCAATCTACTGAGGAACCCAAGCTTACCATAGATAGGGATCTAACCAATCCATTTCTAACACTATACAACTCCGATCTAACAAGACATACCAAGTCCCTCCCAAGCATGCTACAGTTACTGCATCCTATGTAACCTTCTCCAATAGGACACATCCCATCACTACCATTTGAATATCCAAGGTATGCAGATGGCATATAACTCGATCACAATCAACCGCTCAAAAATAAAACACTCATACCGATAATGATGCGGAACCATAACAATATAATCATGCACAAATAAAAGAACTGAAAACAGAAATCGCATACCTGCAACGTCCGGTGCTGATCGCGCCTCTAAGGTAGTCATCTGAAGAGCTCTGCCTCTTACCGTAGGCGCCTCTGCACGGCCCTGATGGCCGTCTGTGATCCTCAAAGTTGCAGGGGCAGGTGCCATCACCCGTCCTGCTAAAACAAACTGGGGCACTGGGCCTTCCTGTGGCCCCGCTGATTGTAGTGAAAACATAACAAGTCTGATCCCTGTGCGGTGGTAACAGTACAATCCCTGCTGAAATGACCAGTCTGACCGCACTTGAAACAGCCAGACTCACCACCACTACCACTCCTGCACGCGCCCCCGTGCGCCTGCCACACTTCCCGCACCGACTGCGGTCCTGATAACCCCTCGATCTCGAATCCGATCCCTTAGGCCTTTTGCCCGAACCTGCAGCTACCTGAACCTCATCTGGCTTCCTCTTCTGGATCTGCTCCAAATCAATTTCCCTCTCTCTAGCCCGAGAAATCATATCTTCCAGCGTCTTACAGTTGGATCTGCTCATGAACTCTCTGATGTCATCCCTCAACATCTCATGGTATCGGGCCTTCTTCATCTCCTCATCCGCGACATACTGCGGTACAAGAAGAGCCCTCTCCCTGAACTTGGCGGTGATCTCCGCCATAGTCTCAGTGGTCTGCGTCAAATCCTGAGACTCCCGTGCCAACTGCTGCACCTCAATAATCGGCGAAAACTCCGCCCTGAACCTGGCCGAGAAATCGCTCCAAGTCATTGCGTCCAACGCGGCATCATCCCCTAAAGCATGACCAATCTCCTCCCACCAATCCCTCGCTCTGTCCTTCAGAAGACAGGAAGCGAGTATGACCTTGTCCCCCTCCGGACACCGGCTCGTATGGAATGCGTTGGTAACATCAGCCAACCATCTACTGCTAGCGATGGGGTCCCTAGCCCCATGATAATCTGGTGCCCCGCAAGCCCTGAACTCTCGAAATGTCAAGGTACGCGCTCCCATCAAGGCCATCATCTCAGTACGGAAGGCTCCCAGCCTCTCATCCAAAATCTCCAATATACCCTCCTTGACCGTGCCAAAGATCACAGGAGTCTGATCCAGAATACTGCGCGTAACCTCGGCGGATATCAACTCCCTCATTCGCTCCTCAAGCTGCTCGGCCCCTGAGCCCGAGCCTGATCCCTCTCCGGCGCTTGATCTGCCCGCTGGTCTCTCTCGCAACATCACCATGCTGAAAATATACCACAACCACTATCAGAATACTCATCACTGATGCGAGACCAAACACACCCTACCAGGTTCCCGGTCTTGTCTCGGCCTTTCCCGAATCGAGTACGGATCCTCTGCTTTCAGTAGTACGGGCCCATACTACCTTCCACATCTATCCGTACTTTCCTCAGGAATTGCTTCGACTCCACCAGGTCCCTTATCCACTACTACTGCTCCCAGTACTATCTCATCCTAGGCTTACCCTAGGAAAACCTCTGCCTCAACTCAAACCAGTCCTCAGTTGCTGAAGGTCTCCTTGTGATGCCAATTAGCCATCACCTGGATACCATCACATGTGACGAGGCTCAGATAATCCTTCAAGTAAAAGACTCGTCCCTACAACAGTTAGGACTAAATCCAGCACTCTGAGATTATTCAACCCTGATCACATGTGACGTGTCGTATCCACCTAATGGCTTACTCCCATCACTCAATATCCCACAATGCACAAAGCAAGCAACATTCAGACAAGGGAAAATCTAACCATAATATACTCAAGCAATCATATCCACGCAGCAAGAATCTGAACTAGCATGCAACACAACTCATAGACTCAGGCATAACCTAAACAGGCTATCCTACTACTGTCTAATTAGCACTATCATGTAGCTCGAAAGCACATATCACTACAAGAAAAATAGCCTTTTACGACGCGCAAACCACGACACTCGTTGATTTATGTTACGCAAATGGGAGTGACTTTAAAAAAGTGTCATCTCTTCAAAAAAAATTAAGGATTTAAGTCACGCATTATTGCGTGCCCTTAAATTAGTGTCTATTGTAAAAAAATAAAAAAAACACGGAGGGCACTTTATCTAAAACGTGTGTCCTCTATGAATGTCGCTTTATATATTTTTTTTAAGAAGCGCGCGTCTCCCTTTAGAGGGAAAATGAAATCCCTAAATTTTTTAAACCCTCGCTTCTTCTCCCTTGTCTCCACCCCGACCCCGACCCTCACCCACATTCACCGCCTCCAATCCTCGTTGCCTCCTCTGGCCTCAGACTACGCGTACTGTTCATCTTATAATAAAATCGTAAGGGATTTAGGGTATTTTCAAAAGGATCGCTACATCTGCTCACTTCTGCTCACCTCTTACCTCCGGAGACCTCCGCTCAACTCTTCCCACTGGCGACCTCGAGTTCATCTCACTTCACCGAGGTGAAACCTCTTACCTCCGACTCCTCACGCTCACAAGAATATGATTCAGGGCTCGTTACATTATACCTATGTCAAACTTACAAGGAGATTAAGAGCTTTGCGACTTAATCGGACGTGGTGGCGCTGAATCTTCCGATAAGGTTGTCGGAGGTGGTGTTGGTGGTTCCTTAGAGTCTGATGATGATGAAGATGACGGATTCGATGATGTGGAGATTCTGGTGGATCATCCGGTGTCGGACTATAACATCACGATCGAGGCGCTTCCGTCTAGTACAATCAACGATCTGCACGAAATCGCAAAAAGGATGGTCGCTGCCGGCTACGGAAAAGAATGCTCGCTTGCTTACAGCACCTGCCGGAGGGAGATTTTGGAAGAAAGCCTCTCGAGATTAGGTTTTTTAGGGTTACAGAATTCGAGTAAACCTCTAGAAGACGCCGACAACGATGTTGAAATCGAGAAATGGGTCAAAGCAATTAGCATGGTTGTTCGGGTTTTTTACCCTAGCGAGCGACGCCTTTGCGAATGATATACTCCAAATGTTCAGATGCAGCCGCTGAGGTGCCAGAAGCTTCAGATGTTGCTGAGAAATACACTGGTGCTAAATCAGAGGTACTTCAATTGTCGATTGTTTTAGCTTTGTGGTTTTTTTTTTTTTTTTTGCCTGATGCAAATCATAGTTTGAAAACTTCAATTTTCCTTGTGAAACTGAGCTAAATAAAAATCATCTGTGTTTCTTTTATTTGTGTGTATAAATTATAACTATTGTTAATAAAGTAATATTTCTATTTCTAATTATAACAAGAATCACATGATTCTTGATGATGATGAAGTTGGAGGTCTTAACTTAAATCTTGGAGGCCAAGTGTACCCTATAACAGAAGACGATTTGGAAATATGGGAAGGGAAGAGTGGCAGAAGACGATTTTGTCAGCAGTTCAGTAGGTAAGGGATAACATGTATTTTCTTTTACTATATCTCATCTAATCATATGTTAAAATTCAATTTTGGTAAACCTAAATATGGGCATATGTTTGATGTTTTAGTTGTAAAAAAAATATTATCTAATCCACCATAAACAAAGAAACACATTAAAATTAAACTTAAAATTTTTTAAAGAAAATAAGTTGTTTCGGCTTCTGACTTTGGCATGATTTATTTGTGTACTTTGACATGATCAAGTTGATAAAGTTGAAGGGGTAAATATTTTCTACAAGATAAAAGAATTTTGCAACTTTGGGTGGGGCTTTGTTCTTTTTGCATGCTTCTCAAATTATTCATCTGCCAACAGGTTACAAAGATTTTTACCATTTAGATAAATATAGGAATTAGTTATTTACTTATTTTATTGATGTGGGATTTCATTTACAGGGGAGAAAGTTTGAACTGTGGCATGCTTGTGTGGGTCTTCCTGCCTCTGTAGTCATTTTTATGTAATTTCATAAGTCATTTATCATTAACCCCAATCATTATTTTAGGAAAATTTACGAAAGGGTGAAACCATCATTTCATTTCATTGAAGACTAAAGAGCCAAGATAATCCTGCAAGTTGAACAAATGGAGGTACCAATAGCTTATTGGAATAAGTATCATTACTCACTGTTGAAAATGGTGGGAAATTCCTCAATAAAAGTATGCAGCAGATCATCTCTTCCATCTGATGAAAACAGAAAAGGAGGTATAGGGGCAGTTTGGTCAAGCAAGTTACATGGTTCAAAATTGTTACTGATATGGAAACTTATTGGCAATGTAAATGCTATGCATCAGGTTATTATAGGAAAGGGTATTGTGGGAAAACTAAACAAATAAAGAGCATCTTTTAGTATAGGGGCATTTTAGGCATTTATGTTAATGTAGTGGCTATATAGGAGTAGAGAGAATGAGTGGAAGGCATCTTTTCATTTGTGTAAAAACTGGATTTTATTCCTTTGGGAGAGGCTAGGCTCTCAATTCTCTAGGGTTGTTGTTCATTTTGAGTGATTAATGAATTTACAGGTGACACATTTTTGGTTGTCAACTTTATTAGTGAGACTCGAATATTGGCAATGAATTTAGATGATGAATTAGATGAAAAAAGTTGTGGCTTGTCTCCTGTTTGGAGGATCAAGGAAGGTATAATGCCAACTTTACCCTTGAATATTGGTGTCTTTACTTAATCATTTAGGAGCTCATTTCCTCTATTTTTACAGACTTTACCTGATGGTGTTAGATTGAGGGGTGATATTAATGTTTTGCTCTTAGGAGACCTATCCACTGCAAAATCACAGGTAACCTTAAATTCTTTTCATTTCTTTTTATTACAGAGTTGTAATTTTAATAATCTAAGTAAATCAATGAAGGTACTTTACTATTTGTTGTTTTTAACCCATGAGTTAGAAAAATATAATAAATAAATAATAAAGAGTATATTGCTATTTCTTGTATTTAAACCCATTTTTATTACAATGGCTAAATTTTGTAATGAATTAGAAATCTGGTTGATGCCTCCAATATTGTTGCATTGGCTGCCCTGTCAACTTTTAGAAGGCATGAATGTACACTTGGAGGTGAAGATGGTCAAGAAGTCATTGTGCATCCACCAGAGGTGAGCTTTATTTTATTTTGTTTTGTTTTAGTTTTTATTTTTTTTATTTAATATGTTAATAGTTAATATATTATTAAACAAATCTTTTTCGAAGGGTAAGAAGGTCATTTATGTTTCCATTTGTATTCCTTTTTTCTTACTCTTCCCTCGCAAGCATGTCTTAGTCGTTGGTTACCCATTTAGACATTATATATGACAATGCTTATTATTGGTTACGTGTCTGAGCTGGAATCTCAAATCGAGGTTGGATAATGATGAATTGAGCCCTGAAAAAGTCAATGATGTTAAGGACTTCATTGATGACTATGTGGAACGAAATCATGTCATCATATACTTCTTTCCTTTTCACATTTTCTCAATAGTTTATTTTGTGATTGAATGAAAGTCTTAATGAAAGTAAGTTATTTTTTTTCACATTTTCTCAGTAGTTCCTTTTCACTTCATTGTGTTTGCTCTAAGGGAGATCAACTTATCAAAAGTAAGTTATTTTTTTCACCCTTTTATTTAATATTTCTGTGATTGAATGAAAGTCTTAATGAAAGTAATTGACAACCCTTTTTCTGTAAACGATGTTGTGATTGTGGGAGAGGTGTTGTGTTTTTCTCTGCTGCTAGGTAACCTTCTCAACAACAGCATTCTACTTAAGCAGGTGAGTAATCAAGATTAAAGGAGACTTGTAATCATGTTTGGCATTCCTTTCCAGTAAGAAACAGAGTTGTATGATTATTTTTTAGTTTTATAGGAATGTATAACCCATGTTAGCAATGTATTATTTTTGTTTAACATTTGACTGATTCTTTGTATGACATTATAATTTGTGCAATTTATTTTATTTTTTGAGTATAAAATTTTATTTTATATTATGCAATGGATTGTATTTTTTGTATATGGTATTTTATTTCTATTATGAGAAATTAAATGAAAATTTAATTTAAAAATTAATAAATATATAAATTTATTTTTTTTAACATTTAAATTTACGATACGCAAAAATGTGTGTCATCTTCATTTATGAAATGGCCTTTCTTGACAGAGGCTTTCTTGATACGCATTGCGTGTCATTAACACGCGCATCGTAAGGTTACGACACGCAGATGCGTGTCGTCTTCCTTTATGACAGGACCTTCCTTGATACGCATTACGTGTCGTAAACGCACGTCGTAATTGCGCGTCGTAAATGAGCGTTGTAAATGCGCGTCGTCTCTCTTTATGATAGGGCCTTCCTTGACGCGCATTTGCGCGTCGTCTGAGCCTTTTACGACGCGCAATGAGCGTCGTAAAAGGGTGTTTTTCTAGTAGTGTATAACAGGCACATAAGGCATCATCCCTAGATCCTTAGCCCTATTCTAGCATGTTGTTCTACTAACTGATAATCAAATCATAAACTTGTATGGGTATTTTGGGGTACTTACTTGAGCTCGGTTGATTGCATACACCACCCTTTTTCTCTTGTCAAAGTTCTTTTCTTTCTGAATTATTTTTTCTTTTCTAAAACTGTTTTCTTTCCCAAAACTCTCATTTTTACAAAACTGTCTTTTCATTTTGAAAACTTCTATACCAATTCCTCGGTTTGAGTTCAGACACACCCGAGAGCATGTCTGAATCCCTCAAACCAAGGCTCTGATACCAACTTGTAACGTCCCAAAATTTAAGACTAAAAATTTCTTTTAATAAAACATTACTTTAAGCAAATTCATCATTTCAAAACATAATCAGAGTATTAGTTTCCAAAATACATGTTCGTTATCAGAGTAAACATTCCCAAGCTGTCTAATCTATGGTGTGTGCCATGCAATAACCCCGAGCTCTTCCCTCCGCTACCGGAAGTACCTGAAACCAAAACTGAAAATCGTAAGCACGAAGCTTAGTGAGTTCCCCACCCTAGCACATACCATGCATAACCACATATTGCACATACTGGGCCACGCCTGCTATCCTGGGCCTCGCCCCTACCTCGGGCCTTGCCCGCTACAACGGCCCCGCCGCTCCAGGCCCCACCTGGCTTCGAGCCCTACTCGGATACAGATCTGTTTCACTTAGACCTCGCCTGTCACAGGGCCTCGCCCACTAACGTATAATAGAACATAAACATATCACATCACATCACATAATCTAAACACATACTAACGGATCTTGTCCTAAGGCCTCGCCTATCCCTGGGCCCCGCCCTTGTCCTGCTACTGATGAGTCATGGAACCCTGTCCATACTCCTGCTGATAGTGAGGTACGGTCCCAGCCCACCCTCACTCCTTCCCTAACTTGGGCCTCGCTCCTGATCTGCTGCTACTGAGATGTGGAACACCATCCACACTCTGCTATTTGTGAGATACGGGACCTCGCCCACACTCACCTCCCTACCAGGCACATACAAGTATCACACAGACAACAAGTATAAACTATCACATAAACCATTCTTTGGGCACCCGCCCTCTATCATTGGACCTCGTCCCGAATATCATACTAGCATATTGTGCCTAGGGCTAACCCCCGGGTCTTCTACTCATAACTACATGGGCCGGCATTGTGGCCGTAGACCCATTCATACAAAGGGAAACTCACTTGCACTGGCTGAACTGGCTGATGAATCCACTAGCTGCTGCCCGGCAACTCTCTGAACTCCTACTTCACTCGCTCCCCGAGCTACCAATATCAATGCAACACTGAGTCTAACCGACCCCCGAAAGACAACCAAGTCAACTCTGGTCAAAGTCAACCTTCCAGGTCAACCCTACTCGCCGAGTCACCCTATTGACTCACTGAGTTCATATGTTCAGAGTTCTTCTATTTGCGACTCGACTCACCGAGTCAGTCCATGACTCGCCGAGTCTACCGATTACCGAGTCCTGACCTGTCCAAGTCACCGAGTCTCCATTCGACTCACTGATTCGAGTCTCAACTCGAAGGGTTTGGGGTTTCGCGACCTAACTCGCCGAGTTGTTCATCCAACTCGTCGAGTTCCTACCCAACTTCAACTGACTCGACGAGCTATTCATCCCACTCGTCGAGTTCCTCCTCATCTTCATGCTACTCGTCGAGTCCACTCAAAGGACTCGCCGAGTCCATTCAGATCTCTATACATGCAAAGGACTTTTTAGTCATGCATGGACTCCAAACTGTAGATCTACCCTTCCCAAGCCTATTCCTCACGTAAAGAAGGAGATCTAGGCAAAATGCACCATACACTAGGGTTTAAGGCAAAGCGGCTCCATAATCAACTCAAGGGCTGAAACTTTATGCTTTCCAAGACCAAAATATACTTATATCCGAAGTAGCAACTTCAGATCTGGCTTCTAACTCATATGGATCACTACTCATGGCTAAAAGCCCCAAAACTCACAACCAAAATAGATCTAAAGGAAGGGAAACGACTTAATACCTTCAGATGTTCAGAAATATCTTCCCAATCTCAGATCTATAGCCCCCTCCTTGCACCTTCAAGATCCTTCTTCCTTCTCCAAGCTTTAATGCACTCCTCAAGACAACAATTGGCTTAATCAATGGATATGGCGGCTAGGGTTTGGCATTCTGGGTTAAAGAGGCAGTAAAGGAACCCTAAGGAAGAGAATGAGGCGCTTAAATAGGCCCCAAGTCCCGAATTTAGGGTTTTTCCTCTAACAGACCTGACTCGTCGAGTCTCCTTGGCTGACTCGCCGAGTCGGTCACTTACTCTTCGACCCGGATCCCGCTTGGACTCGCCGAGTTCCTCCTTGGACTCGCCGAGTCCCCCCCTTAAAGTTAGGGTTTTCTTTCCTTTCTTGGCCTTCAAAACTTTGGGTGTTACATGTCCTCATAGGACTTTTGGAATTCTTGGTTCATAGTGGCTATCATGATGCAACGAACTTTCGTTGCATCACGGTCGTGTGTCTCAAAGACAGCCATCTCTTTGGGAGTAGCGATTTCCGGGTTGACCTTCTCGAGCTTTTCGTCGAGGACATACTCTTTGTCCTCGTAGCGTGCAATGGTGCGAATGTATCTTATCCATTCGTTAAAGTTGGTACCATCGAAGGTCACCTTTTGGCAAAGGCTCATTAAGGTGAATGAGTTGGCAGCAGCGTTGTTTACGTTTGACATCTACAAATAGAAAGGACAAAGTTTGATTAGAATTTGGATCCCTAATTAAACACCCAAAATGAAAAATTAGGGCTAGGACCCAACAACATTATTTACATATTAGAAAAGGGATGCCGTAATCCAATCATGCAAATAATTTGGAGGTAAGTGAATGACGATTCACTAATTCTTCACCACGAAAACATAACCTTAAGTTTTATTGAGAATTCCTAGATTTTAGAGATTCATTGAACTTTTCAATGGCATGTTTAAATCTCGATATGCCCCTCTAGTTTGTGACTGGGATACCGAGGATCACAAAGCGGATGTGAATTACCATGCAAATCTACATGGTGCCTTCATTGTTACAATCATCTATTCAATGTGCCGGTAAACCACACACGCTCCATCGAACTATGATAAACAATGAATCACCGTTCGTCACCTTTTCTTAGAACCAATTAGTGTGCCGGTAAACCACACACGCTCCACTAACTTCTTAGCAAGGGTGCAAAGTGCAATTTCATGGGATTGCATCAATTCACTTTTCCTAAAGTAACTAAGATTGGGAATTTTATAAAATAGTTTAGTTACTTTATAGTTTCATTATACTTATTAATGAGGAGAGTGAGTTGCTCTATCTTACCCGTCCGGCTAACGACCCTCCATCGGTCAAGCAAGCGGTGGGTGTGAGTGTACACCCATTAAGCACCATTTTATAGGCAGCAACGTTATACCCACCTTATAGACCGGCTTCGTGAATGAGGCATACTAACGGTAAGACTAGCATTTTAATTTTACTTATATATTTATTAAGCTTTTAATAATATAATAGTATAGGTTGAATTTTAAACTTGTAAAACTCTAGGGGTTGAAATTTAAATTCTTCTAAATCAAACTATTAATCACAAAATTCAAATTTCAAAACTTCGGGATATAAATTGAACTTTTCAAACAATAGGGATCAAATAACAAATAATTCAACTTAAACAATTAATTTCATAATTATCTATATTTGACCTTATTAACTTTTAGCCATTAGATAATTACCAAATAATCTTAAATAGTCCAATATTTATCATATAAATAATCAATATTTAAAGGATTTGAAATTATCTATATTTATGTCAACGATAATCATTGAATTAAGTTAAAATTCGGATTTTTACATAATAAAACGATTTAGGTATCAATCCAAGACAAAACAGCAACAAAATCCCGAATTATCCTCTGTCTGACGCTTGAACTCGTCGAGTCAAGCTTTGGACTCACCGAGTAGGGCCAACTCACCGAGTCCAAACACTGACTCGCCGAGTTGGGTTGACAGAGGGCAAGAAAAATGATTTTCAGCAAATGAAACAGTAAAGCATCATATTCAATTGAAACCAATCAAGGCTCTGATACCACTGATGAGTTTTGGACATAAGAACTTTACCTATGTGCACATACAACCCTATAACTTGGATCTAGGTTTCACTAATTGAACATGCAACATATCCAAGACTTTCATGGCTAGATCTAATGTAAACAAACAATCAAAGCATATGAAAACAGATCTAGAATGATACCTTGAGTTACTTGCTTGAAAACCTTCTTCTTCTTGGAGCTTAGAGTCACAAATGTCACTCCTCTAATGGCTTACAAACACCAACTAGCAAGAAGATGATTTGAGAGAGATGAGGAAGAGGGAAATCGGCTCTAGGGTTTTTCCAATCACAATGGTGGCCGATTTCCTCAACCCTATGGGTCTATTTATACTGTGAGCTCCTAGGGTTTCAACCTTAAACCCTAATTGGATAACTTAGCCTCAAAGCAATCCAAATCCCTTCCTAGATAAGGCCTTGGACAATTTCTAGGTGATCCATATCCCTAAAATTGTCCAACCCTATATCCATAAGGATTATCAGCTCAAAGTACAACTTTCACACATTTGACAGTTTATACCCCTTTATTCAATTAATCTCTTTAAGTCACCAAATTAATTCCTAATTAATTTATGACTTATATTAATCAAATAATATTATTATTCCTTTAACAGATTATTCTTATAATATATTAATAATAATATCTCTTCTCTCTAAATCACCCTATCAAGTTGCTATGGTGAAGGCAACCCAAAAGGACCATGCACAACCGGGTCAAGTACTTACCAAATATAGTTACAGCCTTAGACACTAATCCAACAGTTCGTTCATATTTGATGTCGGTTTGGTCCCCTTTTGTCAACCATTTAAACCAATCGCTCCACCTTTCTTTTTCATTAAGAAATTCCTTAGCTTCCACGGAGTTATCAAAGCATAGAGCAATTCTTGGACATCCCAGGTACTTAGTGTCCATGTATCTTATTGGTGATGTTGGAAGGTTGCCAATATGATCTAGGCTGTGAGCTTCACCGATTAATACCTTTTTCTGAATCCATACTCCTATTGAGGTCTGTGAGTAGAGGTGAACTGTCGGGGTGGGTTATTAGTGTTTCTGAGGTTGACTCCAGCAGTTACTTGGGCGAATGATATTTGATCTCTATTGTAGAGGGGTGGAGGTGGAGGGGGAGGGGGTAGAGGAGAATCCTGACCGACAAAGTTAGGTTTGTGACGACCTGTATATTGGAATTGCGTTTTAAGGGGTTTTCTTTTGAATTTCTCTAGGTTCACCGATAGAACTATATCACACATCATTATGCCCTATAGTTCATTCTCCAACATTTTCTCATCCTGGACATTAGTGTACCTGACGAAAGCAAAGTTTTTCCGGTGAGACTCTTTCTTTCTCCCCATGTATACGTCGATGACTTTTCCGAATCTAGTGAAGGGCTTACTAAGTTCCTCCATCTTGGTATCTTCTGGAAAACCTGAGATATAGAGGTTTGTGATGATGTTGTTGGGGTGTGAGTGTCGTGATGGTTTTCTTCGTCGGACCTCCGTCCATTCACCGTTTCTCTCGCCCATCTCGCTCGAATTGGGGTCTTATTTACTTCTTTAGATTTTAATCATGGAGTATTTTCCAGACAATAATTACATCTAGTCTTGTTTTTGTTTGTTAATGAAATTGTGTTGTTCAAAAATAATAATAATAAATAAATAAAATAAAACAAACTAAAAAAATTTGTTTCTAGATACTATAAGCTTTGGCTGGCTCCGCATTCATATGCGCCACCTAACTCTAACTCTCGTTTTATATTAAAAA
Organism: Lactuca serriola; assembly: GCF_051521515.1. Lineage (NCBI taxonomy): Eukaryota > Viridiplantae > Streptophyta > Magnoliopsida > Asterales > Asteraceae > Lactuca > Lactuca serriola. The sequence continues at coordinate 251,132,478 of NC_136410.1, read as the reverse complement.
ACTGTCTACGCTTAAGTCTGCAACTATAAAATGGTTACCTCTCCTCAATCTCAATCTCACTCTTCAAAAATTTCATTTCTCCACTTCCTCTTGTCTCAATCGCTGCTGCCTTCACCTTCGTATTTCACCTCCCACGCCTGACCCTTCGTGTAAAATATCTCATTCCTACAGCTTGAATGATCTCTTAGCACTTAATCAATAATTTCATTTTCACATTTGCATTCACACTTAACGTTGAAATATTTGTTGTTAATTGTTATATATATATACTCTGCATGGTATCTCTATCATTAATCGGTTTATTTATTCTGGTATTTATTGACGCAGTGTAGCCTCCAAAAAAACACAGGAAAAATGGTTGCCAATAAATTAACAGGAAAAACCGACGTTATCGATAACTTGAAAGAAAAGACCGATGCTGTTGATACCTTGAAAGAAAAGGCGGTCTCTATCGATAATAATCTCTCTGCATGCACACTTGACTACGACAGGAAAGCTGAGCTTATAGCATTTGATGAAACCAAATCCGGTGTCAAAGGACTTGTAGATGCTGGCATAACAGAGGTGCCTCGGATCTTCCGTCTACCTTCACCTGAAAACCCAAACTCCGACCAAAAGCCGCCACCAGAGCACAGTCTTCCGGTCATCAACCTTGAAGGAATCAAGAAAGATCCGATCCGGCGAAAGGAGGTAGTGAAGGAAATCAAGGATGCGTTGGGGAGTTGGGGGTTCTTTCAAATGGTGAATCATGGAGTTCCGATTAGCGTAATGGAGGAAATGAAAAAAGGAGTTTTAGGGTTTTTTGAACAGGATAATGAGGTGAAGAAGCAGTGGTATACGAGAGACAGCAGTGGGAAAACGAGGGTGGTGTATAACAGCAATTTCGACTTGTATTCTGCTCCGGTGACAAACTGGCGAGACACTTTCTTGTGCACCATGTATCCTAATCCTCCTCAGCCAAACGAGTTGCCTCCTCAATGCAGGTTTTGACTTTCAATATATTTATTTCAATAAAAAAATTTCATCATTCAAATTCAATGGATCAAAGTAACGCTTTTATAAAAGACATGTAAAGTCGAGTTTTTCTGATCTCAACCACATTTTTTGGGTATGTTATTTCTTCAAAATCCTTTAAAAGTAGTCATTATTAATTACAAAAAACATTATATAACTTTTATGAATAAAACAATTTAAAATGTAAAAACAAAGAGTTAAATTTTGGGTTATGTAGCAATATTTGTACTTTGATAAATTATTGGTCACCATTGCCAGGACGGCTAATTTTGATTATAATTATTTTTTCAACCATATTTCTAATAAATAAAACCCTAGGTGACCTTTGGTTTATTTTTAATTTTTGTCAACTAAACTATTAATCATTATTGTTGACAACGATGGCATTAATTAACAAAGTCCGAGATAGCGGTCCAAGCTTTTAAGAATATGATCGCTTCAGATCTTTTATTTGTAATTTCTTTTTTTATAAATTTTAGTCGATAATAATTAACATATATTCAACTTGTCGTTTGTTTCTTCTACATTTTCAATGTTTAATACTTCTACAAATATATAAAAAGTAATGATTAACCGTAAACAAATAGTGTATAAGCTTTATTTAAACGGCCAAACCATATGTAGCCAAACAGTCCATCGGTCTTGAAATTTTTTAAGGATCCATTTTGAGCATATTTCTGGATCGATTCAAATTCATATCTACACATGGATTTTCGCATGATATGCATTTTTTGTTTGATTGGGAGATATGTACACTTGCAGAGATATTTTGTTAGAGTACTCAAACCATGTAATGAAACTCGGACGTTTTGTTCTCGAATTGATGTCAGAGGCTCTAGGGTTGGACTCAAATTACCTTTTAGATATGGGATGTGCAGAAGGGCTTTCTATTGGCAACCATTACTATCCTCCTTGCCCACAACCTGAGCTAACGATTGGCACCCTTGAACACGCAGATGCCGGTTTCATCACCATTCTTCAACAAGATCATATCGGTGGCCTTAAGGTCTTTTATCAGAACGAATGGACCGATGTTCCAACTATATCAGGAGCCTTTGTAGTGAATGCTGGAGATCTTTTACAGGCATCTCTCTCTCTCACTCTCTCTCACATATAGTATACTGTCCTTAAATCGTTAAGTGTAGTGTACTAATATGTAGCATTCCTTGAAATTTTATAGCTAGTTACAAATGACAACTTTGTAAGTTCACGACACAAAGTGATGGCAAACAAGGCTGGTCCAAGGATATCGATGGCATCGTTCTTTATAAGTTACCTGACTGATACAGGAAAGGTGTTGGGACCAATCAAGGAGTTGCTTTCCGAAGATAATCCAGCAAAGTATAGAGAAACAACAGAAAAAGAATTTTCGAGTCACTACCATCAGAAAGGACTTACTAAAATTTCTGCTTTGATGCATTTCAAGATCTAGCTCAATTATATGACTTTGAATTGGCTCCAATATGAAGGTCTCCTTTTCTTGTTCTACTTGTGGTCACCTAATCTGTCTATAAAATTGTTTCTTTGCATTATAATAAAGTATTATGTTTTAATAAGAAGCTCAGAAAAAAATTTAGTTGCTATATTGTATGTGCTTCACTACGCAATCAAATGTAATGTCAAACGTTAAACGCTTTCCAAGTACTGTAAAGGTGAAATTACTTGTTGAACTTTGTTATATATTTGTTTTTGTGTATGGTTTTTCGTCCCTCATATAAAGAATACTAGTATAAGAAATATATTTTGAAGTGCTTATTTGTAAGAAACCACTAATAACAACAAAAATTTCCTAAATGTTAGAGAAGTCACGCAAAACAATAATTTAATCAATACAAATATATATTATATTAAACATTTCAAAATATAGTGAGTTTTAATTTTGAATCCTACAATCTTTAATCTTTGGGTGACCTAGTGTTCAAAAACACATTATAAAGTCTATTTCTTAAAAAAGTCAAAGATAAACATCTTTAACAGCTTTTTTATTAAAGGATAAGAATCCAATTGATCTTTAAGAACTTACCGAAAGTTGTTTATGCTAAATGATTATTATAAAATGATATTTACTAATAATATATGATTTTATAAAGTCACACCATATAACAAATAAACAATAATTGATTATTTATTAAGTAATATGATTATAAATTATTTAAATCATAACTTGTATTTAATTATGAAATTACTGTTTTTGGGAAAAACAATAATACAAAGTACAATTAATTATATTTTAATTATATAGTATGATTAATATGTTATGTACAAAATATTAGACATATAGTAGACTAATAACTACTGGTGTACATAATATTAATAAGATGGAGTGCTAGGCACTCCACCCTCTCTCCACACCATCAAATCGTCAACCACATGGTGTGGGAGATAGTTTGTTTGCTTTGGCTTTACTTGCCCATTCTTGGTTGCTTGTAAATACACGAGACATTAAATAAAAGCATGGATTTTGTCTTATCTTATGTAATATAATCAAAGAGTCATGGGAGACCAATGCTAGTTTTTACTTTCTTGAAGAACAAAAGTCAAGAGCAACTCGAAGCCCTCCCATCTCCTATGTTGTTTCTTTTTGCTTGCATTTTGCACTTGGATTTGCTTCTCCTTTGAAGTCTTATCTAATATAAGACTTACGAGTTTGAAAATATCTCCTTACAGTGAATGACTAGCATCCACTAGTAGATTGGAGACTTGTTTTTGTGGATACATAAACAAAGCTCTTTGTTTGGGTGGATACATATGCACCACCTAACTCTTGTTTTATATTTAAAAAAATTGTCTACGCTTAATCGCCTGCTGGAACCATGTTGAAAAAAAAATCATGAGATTTCTAGTTTTCGTACATGGGACAAATCACTAAAACAAGCTCCCCGCAACTATAAAATGCTTACCTCTCTTCAAACTCAATCTCACTTTAAAAAATCTCACTTCTCCACTTTTTCTTGTCTCGACCTTTGCTGCCTTCACCTTCGTGTATCACCTCCCACACCTGACTCTTCGTGTAAAATCTCGTTCCAACAATTTGAATGATCTCTTAGCACTTAATTAATAATTTCATTTTCACATTTGCATTCACACTTAACATTGAAATATTTGTTGTTAATTGTTATATATATATATATATATATATATATATATATATATATATATATATATATATATATATATATATATTTATTGCATGGTATCTCTATCATTAATCGATTTGTATATTCTTGTATTTATTGATGCAGTGTAGCCTCCAAAAGAAAACAGAAAAAATGGTTACCAATATCATGACAGGAAAGACCAACGTTGTCGATAACTTCAAGCGAAAAATGGAAGTTGTCGACAACTTGAAAAAAAAAACCGATGTTGTTGATACCTTAAAAGAAAAGGTGGTCGTTATAGATGATAATCTGTCTACATGCACACTTGACTATGATAGGAAAGCTGAGCTTATAGCCTTTGATGAAACTACATCCGGTGTCAAAGGACTTGTAGATGATGGCATAACAGAGGTGTCTCAGATCTTCCATATACCTTCACCTGAAACCCAAACTCCGACCAAAATTCGCCACCAGGTCACAATCTTCCAATCATCAACCTTGAAGGAATCAAGGAAGATCTGATCCAGCGAAAATGGTGTTTTCATGGCGTAAGAGCGTAGGGTTGATACGTTGTTAGAAGACTTTGTAGCAGCCAACTGTGGCGTGGATTGATGTTTCTTCGTTGGTGATATTCTTTTGTTCGTTGGTATTCGTTTGTTGTTGTTGTTGTTCGATTTCTTGTTGTTCGATTGATTGCTTCTGCTGGTTTGTTACTCCTTTCATTCTCATATTACTATACTGTTATTGTGGTTACTTATTCATTGTTAACATGACTGGAAAGGATGATTCCCTTCAGTTTATCAGTCCTCGTCTAGATGGAAAGAGTTATTTGTATTGAAGTTATGTTATAAAGAACCTCCTTCGTGGGCAGAATATGTGGGGCTATGTCACTGGAACTAAAGCCAAACCCTCAGTGCCTCAAGCTGAGAATTTCGACTTGTTGGTTGATACTTGTGAGACTGATAACTCCAAGGTCATTACTTGGATTAATATGTCTGTTACTCGGTATATTGGTATGTAGTTGGCTAAATATGAAAAAGCAAAGGAAGTTTAGAATCACTTGGAGAGACTGTATACTTAGTCCAACTTTGCTAAACAATATGAGTTACAATATGATATTCGTGCTTTTCAACAAAATGACCAGAGCATTCAAGATTTCTATGTTGTTATGTCTGATTTGTGGGATCAATTAGCTCTTACTGAATCTAAAGAGTTAAAAGATTTTAAGCCTTACATTGCTAAGAAGGGAGAACAACGTTTGGTCCATTTCTTGATGGCCTTACATTATATGACTTGCTTAATTTATAAATGACATTGCGGGGTTATACGTAGATGGTTTGGGTAGTTCATGATCTTTGCCTAAAACCTTATTTGAATCATTGAGGGTGCCTACTAGGTTGAAAGAGTACCTATAGGAAGAGCTATAGCTACAACGGTGATTAGTTGTCGATCTTTCTAGATGACCGTGTGACACATGGTTTGCGGGCACTTCGTTGTTCGTGGGCTGGAGTGATGTTGGTCCCTCGTTCGTGGCCAGCGCAAACATCACGTGGGAATCGGGAGGTGTATCGTTGGAATTGGCACCGTTTGTACCGATCCTGAACGACACCGTGGGGTACTTGTACTTTGCAAAGTCGGAGTAGCGAAAGTGGAGTCACGGGGTTAGTGTTTCGGGTGGAAGTCATGAGCCACTTAGAGCATTCGGCTGGCCGTGCACACAAGTAGTGAACGGGGTGTTTCTCTTGGGTTAGGTAGTACTAAGAGACACTTTTTTATCAATCGGTTGGATAGATATAATAAAATGTTGAACATGTAACAAACGGTTGGTTGAATATATATAACAAAGGTTGATTATTAACAAAAGGTTGAACATGTAACAAAAGGTTGGTTGCATATTAAAAAGTTGAATATATATCAAAGGTTTCTTATTAATAAAAGGTTGAACATTTAAAGGTTGCTTATATATGAAATGTGATTAATTATATGCTATGCGGTTGCTTATGTGGTATTTGATTGATCATATATGTTATGTGGTAGAATTGTGATTAAACATATAGGCATATATGTCGTTGGATAATTATGATATGCGGTTGTTTTCTAAGTGGTATTTGTCTATCATTTTTATGCTTCATCATAAAATGAATGATTGACCCATTTGGGGTTTGTATGTTTTATGTGCAACTTTATGAACTCATTCAGCAGGGCCTGACACTTGTATCTTTTCTCTTTTGTGTCTTATGATTGGTACAGGCAGTTTAGAAGGTTGGCCTTGGTGAGAGGGGTTCCAATGGGTAGTAGATTTATATTAGCGATACCACTCTTGGACACGTTTTTGATTGTTTACTTTAAAAATACTTTTGTTTACAGTTTAATGGTTTGGAATTATGTTTGAATTTTTTAAGTAACGTTGTGGTATTGAAAATGTTTTGATAAACAAAACTAAGTCTTCCGCTAACATATTTTGTTAAATAATTGTTTTAAAAAGAAAAAAAATTGGTAAAAATCACGATGTTACACGTATGTCTTGGAGGTTCTTGAAGTATATGCTATTGCTACCTCCAATATTGATTTGTCTTCTTTTCGTTTGATTCCTTTGTCATCTAAGTATTATCTTTAGCATTATCATTTGGGACGGTGCCACAAATGTCAGGGTACAACCACATATACCATTATGAATATGGTCATTGGTACGCTAGCCCCTATCACATGCAACACACAATGGCCAGTGGAGCACCTGCATATCCATACATGTATGACTAGGTACCAAGAATTAGCTCGACATTTTGCCACGAGGTCCTACGATACGAAATACCACATTCATCCATGATCCCAAATATCCCAAAATATAATGGCACAACAGATCCCAACGAACACATAGACACTTATGAATGGACGATGACATCGCTCCGGATGGACAAGAGGTTCACTTATACCTACTTCCCGATCAAACTATCAGGAAATGCCAGTAAGTGGTTCAAGGCGTTATGACCGGGAAGTATCTCCAGCTTCGAACAATTGAGACATCTTCCTCCACAATTTCATGCAGTTGAGAAAAGTCAAAGGAGATGCCAACTCGATCATGGAATGCAAGCAAAAGGAGGGAGAGTCCATCTGAGTATATTATGACTGGTTCACCTTACCAACTTTAAGCATCCCAAGCCATGAAGAATTCTTAGTCACATGCATCTTCGCCCAAGCTACTCCCAGGCCCCCTGTCAAGAAAAATGCAAGCCACAGTACTAAAATCTTGAGATGAGCTTAAATATAGGGTCTAGAAATACCTCCGACGGGTCGAAGGAGAAGAATGCAAACAATCAAATTTGAAGGTCGTAGCAAACACATGTATCAAATAGAGAATCGGCCAACTCCTACTGCCGCCACAACCATAAAGAGCGTAATGATGGAAACCACGAAAAACAGATTAGACATTCGGGACATTCCTCCGCAGATTCTGCCTATTCGTTAGACACGATCCTAGGAGCCACAGTTGAGAAGTACATGTCGTAGAAAAAACCCTACAGCAGACGGAGAAGGAAAAAAACAAATACTACGAATACTACAAAAGCAAAACACTCGACACCGGACAATGCGCGATACTTAAAATAGAAGTAGCGGACAAGCAATTGAAAGGAGACCTAACAGAAATAGCAAGGACCCTACGGTTAAAGTTCAAACCATAATAAGAAAATTTTGACAGCATGGAGACCTAACAACAGTACTAGATATATAGGAATATTTACAGGGACAAGTGCTACATAGAGCATAGATACGAAGGCTATTCCTTAAACCAAAAGAAAGGACGGGTAAAGCGTCTTCTACCGGCGACGGGTACCCCTCGGGCGAACCCTCAAGTCAGACAAATGACACTCCACATGAAGGAGGTGTTGCTCATAAACCCTTTGGCGTACCTGGAGCTCTATGACTTTAGCCCGAGTTGCAGCCAGTTGTTGTTGTAGAGCCTCATTGTCTCTTTTAGCTCTCTCACGAGCATCTTCCAGACGACGAATGTGGATTGTACCAACTGCCGCATTAGCATCAGCCTCCATGATTCGGTGGATGGTTTTCTTACCCTGCTCTTCATTACGAGCAACCCTACGGACCAGAATTGGCAGGACTCTGTCTGTTGAGCCTCCCTCGCTCAGGTTGTAGAAGCTTCGGTCTCCATTGTATGGCATAGGCTGACCCTGCTCCTAACTCCATGTATCCGCCCACAGAGGCGTAAGGCCTTGAAAAGCCAAACGAGGGTTAGGATTCAGGATTGGAGCCACCAAAGGCAAATCATTGACTTTTGGCTTGGAGTCAGAATCCTCCGGAAAGTTCTCTAAGAAGTCATCATCCAAAGGGATTGGATGATTCTCTTTTGGCTCGTCATCAAGCCATCCATCATTGCCTTGGTTGGGGAAGTACGGGTCGCCAGGGAGATTGAATCCAGCCATATTATCTACGCGAGAATAGGAGTAAAAGAATTAATTAATAGACGTACTAATTAAGATAATTATAAGATGATCGTTATCAGTTACTTCAATAATTGCATAGTGCATACCAATTACATGAAATCAAAATAGGATAGACCATCGAATAAGTGACCCTAACTCCAAATTCACAACCAAATAAGGAACAGGAAATAAAGCAAAGATCATAGATTCTAAGTCTATGACACCTTAGTCACATATAACCTTAGCGTATCCACCTAGCAACTATTGACCTACTAATAAAGACCTTTAGTTCCCAAATAAGTAATTATAGTAACACAAAATACTCCTATAGTATTTTAAGTTTATGTTATGTTCTAATGTTTTCATTATAGTAGTGTTGGTAACTTTTTAGACTTGTTGCGACACCACAACCATTCCTAGGCAGATGATAATCACTTCTCGGAAAGATATAGTTGATCAGGCTATATCACTCCCAGATCTGATTATATGTCCCCCAAGCCTACTTGTGTTGTCCAACAACCGCAATACTTTTATTCTGTCCTAGTGACACTGATTTTAGTATGAATGCAGGTATGTATACTTCGGTTAAATATTTTATTATTTAAAAGTATAAACTCTTGGTCAGAGTATTTTAATCTCTTTGTGTTTATAGTTTGTATATCTTTTATGGGTTGATATACTCAATTCACTATAAACAAAGCTCTGATACCAATCTGTCGCACCCCAAAACCGGAACGGCGGAAATATTATGGGGCGGAGGACGTCATGTACAGTGTCACAACAATGCATAATAGTAAACAAGCAACAACATAATCCATTGCATTAATAATATGATTTTAATACAAGTGTGTTCTGTGTATAGTTTATAAGACACCAAAAATGAATAATCAAAATAAAGACAAGTCTTGAAAGCTTTGTCTTCTTAAAAACCTGGTCATCGGTACCTGTCTACTGGTGACCTGAGAATACAAGTTATTTTGAAAGAGTAGATCAGCAATAAAGCTGGTGAGTTCATAAGTATTTTAGTGTCATTGTTTGTATGAAAATATTTGATGTAAACGTTTGTACGTGTTTGTAAATGTTTGTATCTCCTAGAAAATCCTATATTTTCTACTAAAAAGTAGCCTTCTACCAAGGCCCGAATGTTCTGTATGTTGTTTGTTTGTAAAAGTGTGTATCTTTCCCAAGTGTGACTATCATTACCAAAATATAGTTTACATTACCGTTTATGTGAGAAGATCACAATGTGAATGCAATGGGAAAATAATGATGTATTGTATTATTGTATATAAGTAACTACCAATGTAGTAACTACCTTAAACCAGTTTGTTAATTAAGGTAAAATCTGATATGATTGTAACCATACTTGATCGACTAGTAAAACACAATGCTCGAAGACGTCGAAATGGTATAACATTCATCACCTGTAGACCTGTAAGTCCCACTGTAGCTAGCAGCAAGGTGTAGGACGGTCAGTCTCGTATAGATCTATACACAAATTCACGCACTCCCTCCAGGAGACTCTGGTTACAAAACGGGACACAACAATAGATTGCCATGCCATGAAGTAGTGGCTCACATTAATGTTATTGCAAGTCTCTAATTTGCCCGTGTATCAATCAGATCTGTTTGATGGTGCGGAATCCCAATCAAACGGATGATGTCATATCAAATAGAAGAAAAAGAGAAGAAGAATATGTTGAATCTTGAATGTATTGATGATATGAATTAAGTTCCTTACACAAGATTCACACACACTAACACACACTAAAGTTCCTATCTTCTTCTCTCTTGGCCGTACACTCTCTATTGTTCCATCAATCAGTACTCCTCACCCCTAACACCTATATATACAAGGGGAACATGGGCCGTAAATGGGTTTACGGCCGTAAACACCAAGTTGTTTACGGTCCAGGACACAAAAATACATTTTTCTAGAAAAGTAAAGTATAAACCATATTTTTGACCCAACAATCCCCCCCTTGGTTTATAGCTTTCTTTTCTTAAATGACCCAACAAGCTCCCCCTAAAAAGTAGCTGCCTTTTCTTGTTAATCTTCACTGGGAGATTGGCTTCAGCATTTATCTTCAAATTCTTCACAACTTCAAGATGTACTTGATGAATCTTCAATGAATGACTTCATCTTGAGCACTTGAGCTTTTCTTCAGGATTTGACTCTGAACGCACATTGGGTGAGGAGGCTTCTTGTATTGATTCTTGAAAGATGGAGCTTTCAGCTTGAGAATCTTTAGAGAGAACATCAGAGAGAACAAATCTTCTGGATCACTTTTGCAAGTACAACGATAGCAACAGACTGATTGAGGAGGCTTCAATGCAATCCGTCACACAATCTTCAATTTTTGCTTAACCTTGCTTCTGGGGTGGAAGGATTGAATGTTGAAAGAATAATCTTCATTTCTTGCTCCTTCGAATGAGAATTCTTCGATGATCACGGATGAAGCTTTGGCTCAGAAATTTTCGACACAAACTCCATGAGTTTCATCTTCACCTAAATTCACTTTTCAAGAAAAAACAAAACTAAAAGAAAATTTAGCACACAATATTTTTGGGTTTTTCATATTTTCTGAACAAAAAATAAAACAGAAACAACACTATTTTTTATTTTGAATTTTCTGATTTTTGTTTGTTTTTTTTTTAATTTTCCTCCTTACATTTAAATTAGAAGAACACTATGAACAAACTAAACAAAAACAAAAATAATAGCTAACTTTAAGAGTGATTTGGGATCGAAGTTGTTGGAAAGCCTTATTCCAATTGTCGGTACCCTTATCTTCACATCTTCGTCTGATCGATCGCCAGTATTGTGGTCCACTTAAACACGAAAAATTTGTGACAATATTTTGGACAATTTACCAATGACATGATACACATACATATAGATGATTATAATTTTATTATCATGATTGGCCCTAATTCTTAAATAAATTTTTCTTATGACCATTTAACTGACTACGACCAGGGATATTGTTGTCCACCTAAATTGAGCAATGAGATCTACAAACAACCTGTATGTCTTCAACTTTAATTATACTAGAACGTGTTTCCTGCACCCTGGCATGCCCCAGCCATCAAGGACTTCCAAAATACTTCTTACACCGGGTGAGCAGACACTTATTAAGAGAGAAGATAGATTTAGAATGCATATGTTGTACATCCAGGTCGGATCTCTTCCAATCACGCAAAGGATGAAACATATGGCTAACTGAAGTTTCAGAGGGATTGAGAAGAGAACGTTGCATATACTGTGTACCAGGTCGGATTTTGAGTCACGCAGAAGAGACAGTATATGGCTAACAGATGGAAAGAATTGCATAGATAGAAGATGCAGAGAGATAAAGTTGCATATGTTACAGTCTAGGTCGGATCTCTCGATCACGCGGAGGAGACAACATATGAATAACAGACAGAAAGAAAGAAAATAACATTCTATAGACCTAATTTATCGGAATTCCCCAGTCACCCCATCCAACCGGAATTAAGGATAGAATCCGCACATCGAGGAAAAGTGAATCCACAGTTCTAGATACAGGTTCTTTAGTGTGACCAGTAGATTCCCATCCCTGCTCAACCTATCTGAGCGTCGTGATGTCAGGCTAAACGGATCTAACTAGGTTAAAGTTTGTCAAGTCCTTAAATTTATTAAGTTCAACTATCCTTAGTCAAGTCTATTTAAAATCTTTCATGCCTACCAGCGCATCGAGCATAGAACATAGACAATTCAATTTAGGTACGTTACGCAGATTCAGATTGCCCTTTATCACTTGCTTTCATTTCCCAAAACATCTCCTGCAAGCACATTTCATAACCAACATATTTTTTTTTATTTTTTGATTTTCTAATGTTTTTGGATTTTTTTTTGAAATTTTCTAATTTTTGTTTTGGTTTTATTTCTCCCCCTAAATTTGTGCATATGAGAGAAACGAAAGTAAATGCACAAATTTAAAATATCCTAAAACAAACATTAGTCTTTAAAGCGAATCAGCTTAAGAAAAACTCAGGACTATAGAGAAGAAAACTCAAACCGTAAGTCACCGATTGAATTTGCATCCAGAAGGTCTGAGAACAGCACGCGTAATCTCAGAACAGATCCAAAAATTCTTCATGTCATTAAGCACAAACCCCATGTGTTGTCCCTTCCTTTCTTCCCTTCCCGCAAAGGACACATACTCTTAAACAAAATTCTGAGTGTTGTACAGTTTAGAGATGCCTCCTATCATGTGCCTGGAACAGGCACTACCAACAAACCGAAATCTGATGGTATGCCTCCATAGCTGCTCCGACACAAAGCGAGATTAGTTAGTCATTGGAACCCAGTCCATTTTGAAACTGGGCCGACCTTTGTCATCAATGTTGGGTACTCTCTCCCATGACATATCCTGCTTATCACAAACAGAAGGCGGTGAAATATTAGATTCATTAGACGATTTGGGAGTTTTCACCTTTCGTACCCATCTATATTCGGGTTTAACCTATTTCTTGTTCGATCTGATGGGTGCCTCGGCACTTGATTTGGAACTTGAAGCCGGCTGCCGAGATGGCTTTGACCTAACCGGTATTGGCTTCATAGGAGCATCTCTTGAACTAGACTTCTGGGCCAGCATTCCTTTCTTGTTCTTCGAAGTTGGATGCTTGACCTTGGGAGTTGGATGCTTGGCCTTGGGAGTTGAATTCTTGGCCTTCATGGCATTCCAGTCGGCATTGTCTGAACGTGACCTTGAGGGGTTTCTTTTGAAAAATCTCCCACTTGGCGCGTTTTGCCATCCTTGTGCGTAGTAGGGAACGTACGCGCGATTAGGACAATTTCTGGCAATTTGTCCAGGTGTTCCGCAGTGAAAACATGTCTTTTTCTTCACTATAAAGTTATTTCTTCCCGCCCCTGGTGGCGTATCCATGTCTTGTCTCTTATTGATCCCAGATGCACACTTGCAATAGGCACTCTGTTTCACTGGAATTGGTGGCCTATATTTCTCAACGGCAGGTTTGTTAGGAATAACAGAATTTGAAGCAACAGATTCTGAGTTCAAGGAGATGTTGGATTGTTCAATGGTTTTCTCCTTGTTCTCATCTTCTGCTACTTTACCTGCACATAAAGTAGAAGCATTAGTATTTTCAACTTGAATACCTCCTGACACAAATCCAGCTGATTTTCCATATTGAAGATGTGCCTCCCTGTCAATTTCTTCCTGTGTCATAGGGATGGATGTGTAGTTATGATTGAAAGGTGGAGGAACACTATCATACCCTAGACCCTTGTTATGATTATCCTTGAATTTTAATTGGGTTTCAAATAATGACTCGGTTGTCTGATTTGACGCAGTATAATTTTTGAAACTAACGTCTGTTTTTCCACACTTAATTTTCAAAGTGTCAAGTTCTTCAGTTAAAGCAGCAAGTTGTCTCTTAATATAGTCATAATTTTCACACTTGTTGCTATACTCTTCCTGAAGTTTCCTAAAGTCCTTGGTTTTTGCTTCTAATTCAACCTTCATGGGTTTCTGTCCTTTCCTGAGTTGATATCCTTCATATCTCATGTCCTCAACTTCTCTTTTTAATAAATCAATTTGTTCCCCAAGAAATTTAATCGTAGTTTCACAAGCTGGAGTACATGTAACTTCAGTGAACGGAATGTTTTCAGAACTCATTGTTTTTCTAAACTTCAAAGCATCAAGTTCTTCAATTACATCAGCAAGACTAAGATGATTGAGATCTTTTGTCTTCTTGACGATAGCCACGTTTATATCCCACGATTTCAGAAGTGAATTCAGTAGCTTTTTGTTTATCTCAAACTTAGACAAGAAGATCCCAGCTATATTCATCTCAGTATTAAGTGTAGTAAATCGCTGCAACTGAGTTTCGAGGGTGTCTCCAGGGATATAATCGAAAATGTTGAAATTTTGTCTCAACATATCCTGACAACTCTCTTTCATGTTTTCAATTCCCTTGTTGACCTCAAAAGTCATTAAAAGCACAACTCGAAACTAAGATAAAACTTAAACGTCAAATTTGAAAATACCCTTTTTCTAAAAAGTCAAATTTAAAAAAAATCAAAATCAAAAGTCAAATTTGAAAAAGTCAAACGTAAAAGTAAAATTTAAAAAAAAAACCAAACTTAAAAGTCAAACTTGAAAAAGTCAAACCGAAAAGCTAAATTTGAAAATTTAAAAGTCATACGAGAAAGTCAAAGTTTAAAGTCAAAGACCAAACTTGAAAGTCAAAAGTCAATTTTTGAAGACAAAAGTCAAAAATAAAAGTCAAAAATTAAAAACTATTTTTATTTATTATTATTATTTATTTATTATTTTTATTTATTTATTTATTATGGAGGAAAAAAAATTTAAAATTAAAAGAAATTAAGCTTTGGGGTTAAAAGTGTCAAAATGCAAAACTTGAAGCGAAAAAGACGCTTTATGAATTAAATTCGGAAGGAGATTATCAAGTCATGGCCTAGAGGAGTTGGAAGTAGCGCTGCTTGGTGAACCAGAGGTCCTGAGTTCTAACCTCGAAACCTCTACTTTTGCTTCTTATTTTTTTATATGCGAAGGTTGCTGCTGCGAAGCGAGGACGAGGACCGAGGTGCGAGGCGAGGATCTGGTGCGAGGTACGAATACCGGCCGCAAACCGAGGCCGTGAACTTCGGGCCGAAAACTCAGGACCGTGAACTTCGGGCCGTGAACTCCGAAACCCTAGCCGTCGACCGCAAACTCCACCACACCCTCGCAGGTTTCGACCGAAAACACTGATTTTTCGACTTTAAAGCTCCAAAACTCGATTAAAAACCTTTTTTTATGAAAAACACGAAGAACAAAACCCCCTTATTTTTTAGAGATCTATCCTAAAACGCAAGAATCTTTCGAAAATAAGATCAAATAATGCTCCAAATCTGACAAAATTGATTGATACAACCTTGCTCTGATACCAATTGTAAGTCCCTAATTTGCCCGTGTATCAATCAAATCCTTTTGATGGTGCGGAATCCCAATCAAATGGATGATGTCAGATCAAATAGAAGAGAAGGAGAAGAAGAATATGTTGAATCTTGAATGTATTGATGATATGAATTAAGTTTCTTACACAAGATTCACACACACTAACACACACTAAAGTTCCTCTCTTCTTCTCTCTTGGCCGTACGCTCTCTATTGTTCCATCAATCAGTACTCCTCACCCCTAACACCTATATATATACAAGGGGAACATGGGCCGGAGAACATGGTCCGTAAATGGGTTTACGGCCGTAAACACAGCCGTAAACACGTATACAGCCGTAAACACCAAGTTGTTTACGGTCCAAGACACAAAATACATTTTTCTATAAAAGTAAAGTATAAACCATATTTTTGACCCAACAGTTATAGTATTCTAGTGTTTGTATAGTATGTTCTAGTGCATTGTATGTTCTATCTGTTCTAGTGTATAGTATGTTCTCTTTTATAGTGTAGTGTATGTTCTCTTAGTTTCTCATCATAGTATGTTCTTTCTGTTTCTTATAATAGTAAGTTTGTATTGAATCATGAATGAAATGATACTTGTATGTTTCATTGTACTAGAATTAGTGAGTATTAAATCTCTAAATTATACCTATTATAGTTACTAGTAATGTTGTTTCAATGACTGAGTATGTTTGTACACCTTTGCTGCCCAAAGGTTCTGAACTGATGTAAGAACTTTTATATCTATGCATATATACATAATTCATAACTAAGATTCAAACAACACTCGGACAAATAACCGTATACCCTAAGTCCACAACCAAACAAGGAATAGGAAATAAAGTAAGTTATCAGTCCTAATTCCTTTCAATCTTATTTATATAACTATATCTATATAGACATGATTTTGACAATATAAATAAGTTTAAAAGAGTTTAATAAAGAGTTTTAACCATTTGAATGGTAAAAGATGACTTGATATCAGTTTATATAATGTTTTGAAGAGTTTGCTTGATAAAACAGTTTGATGTATAAGAAAATCCACTTGTATGATAGCTATTCATCACATGTGATTGATATAACAGCTATAATGTTTCTACTTGTATTCTCCCCCATAAAAGCATTTAAAATCATTTAAAAGATAAGTTAAGGGGTATGAACTCACCTGTAGTGAGTGATGCGAATGTAAGATCGATTGTAGGATGCTAAGTGCTAACTGAAATCTCGGGCACAAACGGATCCTATAAAGCATATAATGATACATATATGTATATAATTAGTGTTTATACAACTAATCATGCAAGGAAACATCTTAGGGACTAGGAAACACTTGAATGGAAGTGTTACAATCACATGTGATTGCACATAAAGGGAGTTTACGGCCACACATGGTGTTCACGACCATGATGTTTACGACCCAATGTGTTTACGGCCATAGGGTTTATGGCCCTAAGAATTTATGGTCGTACACTCATGAATACATATGCCAAAGAGTGTTTTATGTCCTATTCATCCTCAAGGAAGTGTGTCTTGACCCATTCCTAACCTTAAGAAGAGTTTATGGCCAAAATAGGAACCTTAACAAGGGTTTACGGCTAGGGGTGTAAGTGAGCCGAGCTACTTGCGAGCTACTCAGGATCGACTCGTTAAAAGCTCGACTCGAGATCGAATTAAACGAGCCCGAGTCGAGCTCGATCCCAAATATGAGGCTCGTTTATTAAACGAGCTCGATCCGAGCTTCAGCTACTGGGCTCGCAAGCTTAAATGAGCCTAAACGAGCCTATATATATATATATATATATATATATATATATATATATATATATATATATATATATATATATACGTGTGTGTGTGTGAGTGTATATATATATAGGCTCGTTTAGGCTCGCGAGCTCACTAAATTGTTCACGAGCTGAGCTCGAACTTCATTTTAAGGCTCGAATCGAGCTCGAGCTTCTTCAAAATTAAACGAGCCGAGCTCGGGCTCGGCTCGGCTCGTTTACACCCCTATTTACGGCCAAGGGAGATGCTCATGGCCGTAAACTCTCATTGTTCTTGGGAAAATGATTGTTTTCAAGGGTGTATGTGAAAAGCTTCTATATAATAACTAGTATATGGAAGATTACTTATGTTTTGAAGCTTGAAGGGGGTATTTAAGGTCCAAGAATTAGTGTGTGTTCTTGGTGTTATTGAAGATCTAACCCAAAAGATGAATTTCATGGATGAAATAAAAGTGTGCTACTAGATTAAGAAGAATAACATCTAATAACATGGAAGAAATGCTTACTCTTTTGAAGATCAAGGTGAAAATCTTGATGATAGTTAAGAGAGAATCCGAAATCTAGGCTTGGAAGTGTAAGAAATGACTAGAAATGAAGGTAAAACTCATATATGGACATGAGTTTACGGCCAAGGAGGTGTTTACGGCTGTAAACTCTAGTTTACGGTCGTAAACTCCTTATGAATGGAGTTTCCGGCTTGTATGTTGCACACAACATTCTAAAATACACTTCCTAGCATTCATTCTTGAAGGTACTAGGCTTATAACACTCAAACAGACCCTAAACAGTGCTAAAAGATAGTAGAAACGAGTCTGACATTGATTGAATTGAATGGATGTATAAGATAGAAATTTCGGGTTGTCACATAATCCCACCAATTTGTTATCATGCTAACAACTCAAAAGATGCAAATGAATAGTTGATTAATTTGTTGCTATCGGTTCTCAAAACACATACAAGCTTTGCACTTTACACCACATCATCCATGATCATTGTCTCCAAACGATCCTTGTCTCTGAGTTCTAATACTAAACAAAAGAAAAAAATCAAATACAATGAGTAGTTAATGACTAAAAAAACTGCATGCAAATTTTTAGCAGCAATGGAGTGATACACAAATATAAATAAAGCAGTATAAAGTAGAGTGGATAGATAGGAGTATTTTTTTGTAGTAAAACTCCCATGTACCAACACACAAGATGTGAACCACCACGACACCATCACTGAAAAATACATGTTGCATCACCCAAAAAAAATCTTCATAAATAACGAATCAATACCCAAAAAATACATGTTGCATCACCGAGCATCATCGTCTTCACCAGCCGAAAACATCCATTCCAGCCATCTTCTAGAACCTCTTGCCAATTAACCTTCATACATGATGTAGACTATCACCGTAAACCTCAACCCACTTCTGGCAGCACTATACACCTTCACTGGTTCTAACCGTGTTCATTGTCGGAAACCTCTAGCTTCACCGAAACCATATTCGCATTGTTTTCCTCCATCAGTACCTGTTACAGCCTACACCCATCAAGGGAAGATAGCAAAAGCAGGTTATTATAAACACAAAAAACAAAAGTGTATTGTTATTTCTTGCATCTGGCCCTTAGAAAAAAAATGCATGCCTATTCGGGTCTAAAACCCGAAACCAGTTTCAATTACCCATTTCCGGTTACATACCCACGTTACTTTACCCGGTCTGATATCCGGAGCTGAACCGGATGCGGTTCCTTTATACCGGTCCGGTTCTCGGGTCCTCTAATCCTTCAATTCTGGTTTTTGGATCCATTCTGGCAGAGTCCGAACATACTTTCATCCATACTTTCAAGTTCAAGACCACAAGAAACCTTAGACAGTAAGAACTTCACTTCCTCCTACACAAAATTTCAAACCAGTTAATATTTGAACTTTAGTACTTCTCTATAACTACACTTAATTGTTTGGACAAATATGCCCTTGAAAATCAAACATCTCAATAACTAAACCCAAACTATCCAAACAATCAAATTGTTAATCTTCTACATAAGGTTCGTTATCTTACCCATTAAAACAACAATCATTATTTACTTGGCTTATGAAAAATCCATTTAACACAAATTTTCGGATTTAGACCCTTATAAGACGACATTTACCAACCCAGATTCATTATTGGTATCTAACTTGACTGGCAAAAAATCCATGTACATTATCTGTAAAATTTCAAGGTAGATGTTTTTTTGGTTGTTTCACTTTCATCATCTGTATGAGCTAAAAATATTGTTGTCAAATTTGTTCTAACGACAATGTGACTTGTTACCTTCGAGTTTCACTTTCATCATCTGTAGGAGTTGTCATTTCATTGAACCGTTGGTCAGCAGCTGTCGTGATCTTTAGATGTATCTACCAAGAGCGATGTTATTAGCCATGTAAATGGTTACAATAGAAGGATAACTTAAATTGAATACTAAATCCAAATTAAACATATATGTTGTTTTTAAATGTTATAATATTGACTAGATCTGTACAAAATATTGTTATTATGATTTCACCAGTTTAAATACTTAATTGAAAAAACACAACGAAAACATCAAACACACCCAAATTAAAACATACCTATAGGTAATATATTATATCAACTAAAACCATCATGAACCAAAATACCAAGAAAGGTATAAACACTGCAACATACAACTTACAAAGCATGGGTGTCAACTTTATTAGCAAAAACATATGTAGACAGCCATCCACCATCATCAGATGTTACAACAGATTGCCCCATCTTACAATTACCACGCAATTGCATTTGGATACAATCATAATTATTTTGGAACATGACATATAAACATGCATTCTTTATTTCAATGTAAATACGGAAAACACATAAGCTTAAGTGAAGAGCATTCCCATCTTTTATGTCATATATAACATATATAACCTAAAAACATTATATCAAAGAGAAAAGAGATCTACCTAGGCTCATTATCACCAAATACCCGACCCATCGCACATACCATCATCGTATGTCCATTTCAACCTACCACAATATTTATTTCATTAAAATCATGAATCTTATGTTAAGCAACTTTTTTCTCTATGGATACACTAATCAAGATTCAACTCACCTTAAAGCATTACAAATCAGGACATGTGTTGTGAACTTCCCCTAATTTCATGATGTCTTCTTTAGAGTTGCTCCGACGGGAAGCCAAACCACTAAAACCAAGCAGCCAAAATTTCCCAAATTGATCAATATGTTGAAAGAGACCCACTCTTATAGCTTGCTCATTGGAGTCAAAAAGTTTCACCGATGTGGGTAGCACCTATATTTAAATCCCCAAAAGTTTCAATAACTTTATGAAAAAATTATTTGTGGCTTTAGCTCAAGAAAAATCAAACCAATATCATTTTTCGTATTTTACAAACAATAATCCCCAAAACACAATAAATAAATAAATAAATAAAATAAGTTAAAGCAAATCCAAGTACTGGAAACCTGCCATTCAAAATAATCAAATCAAATTTGAAATTGAAACCAAAAACTCAAGATGCAAAGAAATTAAAAAAAAGGAGAATCTTACATGTTATTTCATTTGTTCAAAAACTTCACAACCAGATGTAAAAAATAAAAACAAAATAAATTTCAGACACAACTTCTAAAACTTCAATTTTGAAACACATACAAACTCCTCAACTGATCTCATCGGTTTAGTTGGATTTTGTTGAGTATAACATAAGTTCTTTACCTGATATTTGTGATGTGTCAATACACAAATAAGCGACGAGCAGAGGTGGTACTGCAGTTCTTCTTCCAAGAGTGTGGATTGAGTGAGATAGAGAACAGAGATCGTGACCTACGTAGGTTTCCACTTCACGATGTGTGACGATAGTGAGAACGGTCGTACGATGGTATGGAGTTTCTCAGAGAGACGGAGGTGGAGGAAGAGAGAAGTCACTGAGCGATGTTGGCGGCCGTAGGTTTTCCGTCATAATGATGGATAGGTGACAGCTTTGGTTGAAAGCGAGGGATAGAGACCTTAGTGGTGGTACAAGTTCGGGTTTGTAGAAAGGGTTATGACTATCTGACCTTGGTGAGTGACCGGCGACTACTTAGGTCAGAGAGAAGGAGAGATGCTAAAAGAATGAAGAGGAACATACTTGGGGTTCAAATTCAAAATAAGAATGATAGGGGTGGTGGGGAAAACTGAATTGCTAGATATGAACAAAGAAAAATGAATTCTTCAGACTTTTCCATTCCTCAAATTTGAAAGACTCTGAACAAAGAATCGTTCATTTTGAGCTAAAAAGGAGGATTTGGCGATATATACCGGGAAAGTTGATATATATATATATATATATATATATATATATATATATATATATATATATATATATATATATATATATATATATATATATATATATATATATCAATGGCGGATCCCTTAAGGGGCCAGGGAGGCCATGGCCCCCCTGTTTTTTGGCTTTCTAATTACTTACATAGAGGATAAATTCTATAGAATTAATAAGAAAAAGTGAGAAAACGGAGCAAAAACTAAACAGTGGGTGCTGCTCCGTTGTTGCTTTAGATCTCAGGCAAAGCTTCACATCTCAGTGGTTGCTTCTTATCTCCAGCGTCGCTTTGCCACTCCCGATGGTCGCTTTACCAGCTTCCCCTCTGATTTACCCAATTGGTCAATAGGAAAAACCTCATTTCAAAATATAGAGTTAATTGATTATCGGCGTTTTTTCCTTTACATGTCAACTTTTATAGGTTTAAAAAGAAAACTAAGAAAAACACTCTACCCAATAAACAATAGCCAATAAGTACTCGATTTTTACTTTATTAATATATTTTCTTACTTTCTATTCTACTACTTGTTTTCAGTTTATTGGTATTATTGTTGAATTTATAATCATTTTATATAGGAATACATATTGCACTAACCGTATATATTTTTGCTAAAATAATTTACAAACAAATAGTTGATAATGGTACTATTATTCTAAAATACTAGTAATTTGTTTTGTATATGAAGTATGTATATTTTTCAATACATATAAAATATACCCTTAGAAATATTTAGGAATTTTAGTATTTAGAAAATGGTTTTCAACTTAATAAATGTTTTTTTAAACATAAAACAGGTTGTTCTATTATAAACTTTTGTCAAATTTTTCAACAACCCCAAGTCCCCCAACATCTTTGTGAAATTCTTCAATAACCCAAAGATCTTTAAAAAAACTCATTAGTAACATTCTTTACAAAACCAATATAAAGTAAGCTTGACATACCTTAGAGCACACGGTATGGGGCTTCTCGTTCTCATTATTACCGACGTGGACATGCCTTGATGACGTGATAACGGGGGGAACACCCCCCCCCCCCTTCTCGTATCTTCTCGTCGTGGCATGCATCGTTGTGACGAGAACGAGACAAAACGCCATTTTCCACCAATAAGATTTCTTTCTTTACTCTATCTCTCTCTTTCTCTCTATTTCGTAACACACGTTATAACATTGAACATTATTTTTTATCTAAATGGTGTGGTGTTAAAGGTGATATGTCATGGTGAGGTGGCAATTTTTTTGTGTCATAACACCCACCCATACCGTATGCTCTTAATATTAAAATTCAAAATTCTTTAGTTGAATGAATTGAATTTTTCATTTCACTCGTATCGGTCAATCCATGATGTATAATTCCAATGTATTTAATAGATTCTATTTTGTTAAATATTCACAAAACACATATAAATATCAACCTCATTTAAAAGATAATTAATATAATCTTTATAGAAAACAAAATACCAGTATAATTATAACATTTTAATTTACCCAATCTTTATTTTGGCCCCTCCGGTTATAATGGTCGTGTTCCGCCCCTGATATATATATATATATATATATATATATATATATATATATATATATATATATATATATATATATATATATATATATATATATATATATATACTTATAAAGCTAGCATTTTTTCTTGAATCTCATGCATTTGAAACCTCCATTCATTTTTCCTTTCACCATATTCATTTGAAACTCTCATGACTTTTCAATTTCTTTATAATAATAATTATAATTTGGTAATTAGGTTAAATAAATATCAAATCTAAAGTGTATTCATATATAAACTAAATTGCAGTATTAAAATAATATCTTTAATTCTACTTATAAAATTATGTTTATTAACTTCTAACATATTATAGTTAATTTATTAGTTTTAATATATTGTTGGATGTAAACCATTATCATTTTAAAGGTATAATTTTTGAACAATTTGTATAAAATACTTAAATTATTAATTAAAATATAACATTATAGGCTCAACGTAAATATAAATTTTATTTAACTTAAACAACACAAAGTTTATTTTATAAATAGTTAAAAGTGATAAATTTTAGTGTCTTTCTAATAATGATTGTAAGTTGGTTAATAAAGTCAAATAAATATCAAACCTAAAGTGTAATCATAAATAGACTAAATTTCAATTTTAAAATAATATATTTACTTCTATTTATAAAGTTATGTCTTTAAATTTTAACATATTATACTTAATTTATTAGATTTAAAATGTTGTTGCATATAAACCATTATCAGTTTAAAGCTATAATTTTTGAACAGTTTTGACAAAATACTTAAATTGTTAATTTAAATATAACATTATAGTGTCAACTTAAATATAAATTTCAGTTCCACTAAAAAAATCAAATAATATGTTGTAAATAGTTAAAGATGATAAATTATATGTAACAGCCCGGAATTCCAGGTATTGTTATATTTATGATTTTGGGTGTTTTAAGAGGGGACTCGGCGAGTTGGAGCTCAGACTTGCCGAGTAGGATCGCGGATCAGGTCGCGGGTTCGCGACTGGACTCGGCGAGTCCGCGCTGTTTAGCGAAACCCTAACCGTTCAGGTTTGGGACACATATAAGGGGCCTTATGGCCGTCATTGTTCATCCTAGTCCCTGGAGAGAAACCCTAATTCGATTGTGAACATCTGGAGCAAGGTAGAAGACCATTATTGATCTTCTAAGTGTTACTTTGCAAGGAGAAGGAGGATTGGTTAAGGGAACAACAGGAGAAGCCACACTCTAAGGATTTGGGGACACAGAGCACGTTATTCAGGTAAGATTTCGAGTTGCACTCTTCTATGTTGATGTTAATATGGATTTAGGGTTTATTGAACCCTTTTGTGGCTAGATTGAGTGTTACCTTAGTCCCCCAAGCGATTGGAACCCTGTATTGGGACCCTTAGAAGTCCAGAATGTCCCATGCCTGAGCATTTCGGGAATCAATGGAGGTTTTGGATTGGAAACCTTATGCCTTAGGTTAAAATGTGAATTATGAGTCTTGGGGTGTATTATGAACACCAAAATGAGGGCTTTACGTGATGAACCAGTTTAAGAAGGCCAGACCTGTGAATTGTCGGAGCAGATCGGACCTTAGGAAGCAGTTTGAGCGGTTGCATGGCATGGACTCGCCGAGTCCGATGAACAGACTCGGCGAGTAGCTTGAAGATTAACTGGGACTCGCCGAGTTGTTCTTCAGACTCGACGAGTTGAGTCGGGGTGGCCCCACGATTCTTCCAGGAGGAACTCGTCGAGTCAGGGGAGATACTCGATGAGTAGAAAGGGAATCTTAGAGAATTGGTGAGGACGTCTAGACTCGCCGAGTCGCCCTAGCACTCGCCGAGTCCGGTCAAAGTTGACCGTTGACCGTTGACCGTTGACCAAAGTGGACCTGTGTTGACTTCTTAGGGATAGTCAACATTAGAGATATAAAGTGTTAACTAGGGACATATGATGTTATAGGAGGATTAGAGCTCGGAGAATCGGGCACGAGGGATTCCCAGGATTGTGAGATATCGAGACACGCGAGGTGAGTCTTTTCACTATACTTTACCTTGAGTATGTAACCAGAGTTATGTGATAGAGTATTTGTATGCTATGTATGATATGTGTTGTACTGCATTATTTCTATGTGATTTATGTTGTGCCTATTTGCAGAGTTGGAACCGAAGGGTTCCTAGAGTTAGAACCTGAGGGTTCACAGAGTTGGGTGCACGGACCCATAGAGTTATAGCCTCGAGTGGCTTATATGTGTTATATGTGTGGTATTTTGGGGAACTCACTAAGCTTCGTGCTTACAGTGTCTGTGTTATGTTGTTTTCAGGTTTCTTTTAGTATCACGGGACGGCACCGGCTTGATTGTACACACCAGAGAAAGAGTCATATTTTGGAGGATCATGGTTTACTATGCAAGTGAAAATGAAGCTATGTTTAGTAATTCACTTATGAATGAGATTTTAAACAAGTGTTCTAAGATTAAAATGATTATTTTAAATGAAAATTTTGTCTTGAAATTTACGGTGTTACAAGTTGGTATCAGAGCCTTGGTTTGAGGGATTCGGATGCGCCTTCGGGCAAATCTGGACTCAAACTGAGGAAGTAAGAAAAGTTTTCAAATAAATAGTTTTCTAAAAGTGAATAAGAGTTCAAAGAGAAAGCAAGAAAGAGCAGTGTGTACAATCAGCCAGAGCCCGAACGGTGTTTTCCCAAAATGCCCTTACTTTTGTGTTATGAGATATTTATGATGCACTTTATGAGATATTATTGCATGCTAGGGACAGGCTAAGTATTTCATATCTTAGGACTAGAGTGGCCTGATTTGTGATGCCTTAGCCTAGGAATTGTTGTTATATGTGTTATGCTTTTGAGTATGTGATGAGTGAGAGTATCCAGTTAGAACCCATGAGGGGTAGAGTTACAGAGTTCAGTGGTACTTTCGAGGATTAGCCGAGAAGGTGGAGTTATCACAGAGAGGGAGTACTATGTATTCTTCGATGCTCGAATGCTGCTTGCTTTGTGCTTTGTGGAACTCTCGATGATGGGAGTCAGCTACCAAGTGAGTATGACGATATTCAGGAGGTAGATGGCTGGCATCATTAGGAGCTCTTCAGCAGCTGATAGCAAAGAAGTGGGAGGACAACGGAAGAGCCTAGGGAGTAAACCTAGCCAGATGAGTGCACTGGTAGAGTAGAGGATTTTGCTGGGGAGCGAGCACGCGCGACGGAATTGGTGAACTAGAAGGTCGAGCAGCTACTTAGGAGCTCCGGGATAGTCCGTGTGGAAAGTATGGGTAGATGTGGCAGGTAGTATGGGCCCATACTACTGAAAGCAGAGGACCCATACTTGATACAGGGAGTATTCTGAAGATTCTAATGAGCGTATTGAGGAGTGATGTTATGGTTCGAGTACCATACATCGGAGCAGATTGAGGAGTGATGTTATGGTTCGAGTACCATACATCGGAGCAGATTGAGGAGTGATGTTATGGTTCGAGTACCATACATCGGAGCAGATTGAGGAGTGATGTTATGGTTGAGTACCATACATCGGAGCAGATTGAGGAGTGATGTTATGGTTCGGGTACCATACACCGGAGCATATTGAGAAGGGATGTCATGGGATGAGTACCATGGTTCGTAGTGAATGATGCTTGTGATTATCTTGTTATCCGGTCATGATTGATGAGGTAGAGATTGGACGCTATGGGTTTTAGGCCTGTAGACCATGATTGAGTTTGAAGAGGCGTCCCTCGAGAGGGAAGTCGAGTGCCTATCAGAGTATTTTGGTAAGGAGTTAGAGGGAGAGGAGAATTTCGGTCTGAGTTGAGCAATCGGTCGATAGAGGAGAGGTCACCTTCTATGTGGGAGGTGCTATTTATGTTCGTGTGCAAGACACGAGAGGCCTGATGTTTTAGTTTTGGGTTGGGGTAAACCCTGTAGGTCGTTATCGGTGATGATTTGTCCCAGAGTATCAGGTAGCATGTGTGTCGCGAGGCAGTGACTTATCATGAGCAGACAGTCAGTTGGGACTGAGGTAGTCGAGGACCACACCACACCTATTTGAGAATAGTAGGATGTGTTATAGTGGTATCAGTGGGGAGTTCAGTCGAGTTTTGCAGTGCAGAGAGTTTTCTATCTATGTTGGGTGTTGAATATGGGAGTGGGTCCCTGTTCTTGGGATGATCCCGGTGTTGGAGCACTGGTTGATGAGTGAGGCGAGGGGTACGATGATTTTGTGGTTCGGTCTATGAGCCAGGGATGTTATTGAGCAGTTGAGTTGTTTGGTACTAGATTGGTACGAGATTTGGAACGACTAGAGGCAGTCGTGACGAGAAGTTCTTGAGGAGTTCATCAGAGGTTCAGAGTATATGAGGTTGATTGATTTCCTTAAGGGGGGGATTATCGGGCGTTGTGTAGCACTTTCCAGGGGGCAGGTGCGATCTTGTTGGTGAAAATAGTTATGGGTTGGTTGTGTGCTAATTGGTGATGGTTCGAACCCTAAGTGGGGTAGAACCGGGTGCAGTATGTAAGAAAGCAGAGATTTGTCAAGAGTAGTTATAAGTGGAGTATAGAGATATGCTGTAAGAAATCATGAGACCAGAGATGTCGGTGATCGAGGAAAGGGGTCAGAGTGAGTTAATGCGGGAAGTACTTGATGAGAAGGATGAATGTCTCCACGACAGGTGTTTGGTGTTGTTGCAAGTAGATAGAGAATGATTAGGCAGCCAACTCCCGGGTCGGTATGTGTATCCTTGTTTGGAGTTTGAGCGGTGGAAAATGGGTTCGGAGAATTATCAGCGTATTTAGTAGCGTTAGCGTTTTCTTGTATTCCAATTGAGAAATTGGATACACCGAGATTGCAATTTGGAAAATGCAGATCTAATTTTGGGGTTCAGAGGAAATATATTATTGTGTCTATATGATGCTTGGGGCAGGAGATCAGTGGTTGTGGCAGGATCTTGTGATGTTCTGTTGGAGTATTCTGAGATATCCGGGTATGATATTTTTATTTCGGAGTTACTCGTGAATCTTGAATTGAATCGACTTGTGGTATATCAAGTATCTATGGATCTAGTGGGAGCCCTTCGAGTATGGGCATCCAGGGAGATTATTTGAGAGAGTGGATTTTCGCAAGGGTGGGCATTTGTTATGTTGATTGCCTCCAGAGTCTGTGATGGATATTCGATTCGAGTATGGGTAGCCACTGATAATAGACTGCGGAGCACGAGCTAGTGGAGTCAGAGGGTGTTGTGATACTGCGGGGAGCCGTAGTACTCACTAGTCAGAGGGCGTGTGATACTGCGGGGAGCCGTAGTACTCACTAGTCAGAGGGTGTTGTGATACTGCGGGGAGCCGTAGTACTCACTATTCAGAGGATGTTGTGATACTGCGTGGAGTCGCAGTACTCACTAGATGGCAAGAGAATATGATGTGGGAATGTTTTCCGAGTAGTGTATGATGTGGAAGAGTTTTGGGGTTTGAGTAGCCCTAGTATTGAGTCTTTGGAGCCTGGATGTTGAATCGGGGGCGAGATGGGGGTCTCCGTCTCTGTCGGGAGATGCGGTGAGATGCGCAAGGGATATGCGCAACAGAAACCGGAGATCAGAGCTGAGACGATCCTCGATTGGATCGTATTCTTCTCGCATGAGGAAAAGAGGATTTCGTGACTTGCGTGTCACTGGGCAAGGAGAGTGGTCACGGGGAAAAGGTTAGTGAGATGTTTGGATCATGTTATGGGTGACCTTTGGAGGCTCAGCTGTAGAGTCAAAAGCTAACCTGGTGCTCAGTCTCGAAGAGGGATATGAGAAATGAGCTAGAGCTTATCATGAGGTTGTCTGAGGACACTCCAGAGCGAGTGAGCGATTCAGACGCTCGAAGTCATACTTCGGGCATGTGTATTAGATTTCGGAGGGAGCTGCGGCACGTAATTATCCCTGGTTTAGTTGTCCTATATCAACAGCCATCATTAGCGCATTGGTATGCCGCCCTTTGAGCTGTTGTATAGGAGGTGGTGTCGGACCCTCATTTGCTGAGGAGAGGTAACGCATGGACCCGAGAGTCCTTGCGAGCAGATCCAGAGCATGTGCGATACATGGAGTAGTGGCAAGGTTGTCAAGTGGATTTCCCTAGGTAAGGGAAGGGAAAGGTATGTAACCCCAAGGGGGGGGGGAAGTGTTGGTTTACGGAAGTGAAGGTAGTAGTGCGAATGGATGATTTAGAGTATGAGGGTTGAACGCTGTGTCTGTTACAGTGGTATGGAATGACATCATGATGAGATGTCTGCTGAGGACGCGGAAGGGATTCCGCGGGTGTAGAGCCAGGAGGCTCGGAAGGGATCCAGGGAGAGAATCCTGGACTCTCAGTGTGATTCTGATCAGGGTATTGGGTATGTATCAGTGGTTCATCCTGGGGGGGGATGTTTGAGGATATCATCAGTGTATCGGGTCTTCCAACCTGTGGGTGTTGGGACTAGTTCAGCATGTGTATGTGATTGCAAGAGGAGAACTCGTGAGAGTTGCTCTGAGAGTGAGAATGGGTCTCTCAGTCGTTCCGGAATGGATAAAGTGGGCTTTGGATCGGGGATCCGGTGGTTCATGGTTTCCTAACCCTTATGGGTCGAGTGATCGTTGAGATTTAGAGCAGAGTTGCATCTTGGGTAATTCTCGGTTACCGAGAGTGATGGGCAGTACAGAGATCGTGCTTCAGTCGACAGAGCAGATTCAGCAGGTTAGACAGAGGTTATTGACCGCCTAGAGCCGACAGAAAAGTTATGCATGTTGGATAAGGTGTCTAAGTCCATAACTATTTCGGGCTTGTACTTGACCCGACCCGGCATGGTCCATTTGGGTTGCATGGCACCATGCAATTGGTTAGACTAAATGAGAGAAATAACACTTGGAGATTATTAATATATTATAAGTTCTAATATATTAATAATATTATTTGATTAGTTTGATCAAGAATTAATTTGGAATTAATTAAGTGATCAAAGGATAACTAATTAAATATATGGGTTGATTATGTAAATCATCCATATCTTGTATAGTGGGCTAAGAGGCTCCATGGATTATCAAGTTGGGTTCTACCCATAGGATGCTCCATGGATGCTCCATGGGAGTTACAAACCCATGGGTCATGGAAATGAAGAGTCATGACACATTAGGGTTTACATGGTGTAACCCTAGATGTGTCAACACTATATAAGGATCATATTCTCCACCAAAATCGGCTAGACAAAAGAAACTAGAGGGCTTGGCCGATTTTGACAAGTGTGTGTTATCTCAAGAGTCTTTCCAAGAGCATTTGGTGTTGTGTGAAGCATTTGAGGCATCACACTTGGGGTGCTAGGCTCACAAGGTTTCAAGGAACACAAGCAACAACAAGGTAAGTTATTCTATCTATGATTCAAGTTAAAATTGTTCCCCATGTATGCTAGATAGGAATATAACCTTGGAATTCAACTTTGCATGATAATTAGACAAACATAGATCCAAGGTTATTAGGGTTGCATGTACACTTAGGAAGTGTTAGAATGCTCAAAACCCATCAGTGGTATCAGAGCCTAGGCTTGTTTGTTTGTTATTTGTGCTTAAAAGTTGAAGAAAGTCGAAATTTCTGCTGTCTGACTGATGGACTCGGCGAGTCCATGGGGAGGACTCGTCGAGTTCATGTGTATCTTCAACCTACTCGGCGAGTAGGTTTATGCACTCGGCGAGTAGGGTCGACAGAGTGCAGAATTTCGACTTGAGTTGCTGGAAATGGATTAGAATCATTACCCTAAAATGTTTTGGTACTTGAAAACTTATTTTAGAAGGTGTAATGTCTTTTCTAACTCATTTACAACAACTAGTTATCAAAACTACAAAGATTAAATGTGATTTTGATTCTTGAAAGTGTTCATATTCATATTCTTGTTCTTATGATGTTTAGATGATCATAGGA
Organism: Lactuca serriola; assembly: GCF_051521515.1. Classification (NCBI taxonomy): domain Eukaryota; kingdom Viridiplantae; phylum Streptophyta; class Magnoliopsida; order Asterales; family Asteraceae; genus Lactuca; species Lactuca serriola. The sequence goes on along the minus strand of NC_136410.1, from coordinate 251,101,404 downwards.
ATTATTTGTAACCTATGTGGTAGATTAATTCATGATCATAATGTGTTTTAATGGAGTCCATAACTTGTCCTCAAGTTATGGAAAACCAAAAGTCTCTTGGATTAAAAACCATTAAAAGAACACAAGAGTTAGGAAAAATGAAAAGTCCTCATTTTATTACTCTATTAAACTCATAAGTTACAAGAAATGAAAAGTTTTGAAAGTTTACAAAACTTGCCCTCAAGTTTTGGAACAAGTAAAGTTAAGTTAAAACTTTAGTTCCAACCCCTAGAATTTTAAAAGTTAAAATTCAACCCTTATACTTATATTATTATGATTTAATAATTATATATATATGTATAAGAACAAAGTCGTCTTACCGCTAGTACGCCTCATTCACGAAGCCGGTCTATAAGGTGGGTATAAGGTTGTTGCCTATAAAATGGTGACTTAATGGGAGTCCACTCTCACCCACCGCTTGCTTGATCGGTGGAGGGTCGTTAGCCGAACGGGTAAGACAAGGACTTATTAATTCTCATTCAAAGTATGATGAATATTATAAAGTAACTAAATGTTTTATTAAATTCCCAATCTTAGTTACTTTAGGAAAAATGTGAATAAGGTGCTATTCCATGAAATTACACTTTACACTTTGATTAAGTCGTTGGTGGAGCGTGTGTGGTTAACCGGCACACTAACTTGGACTTAACAAGGTAGGTAAAGGGTGACTTAGGGTTTATTATAGTATCGATGGAGCGTGTGTGGTTAACCGGCACATCGATTGAGTGATAAACTTTAAGGGTACCAAGTGATTTGCATGGTTACTTCACACCTCGTTTTGTGATCGTCGGTATCCCAGTCACAAAACTTGGAGGGCACACTCGAGATTGAAACATGCCTTTGAAAAGTTCATTGAATCTCAAAGAATCTAGGAATTTCTAAGAACAATTCAAAAAACCTAATACTAAAATATTGCGGTTTTCGTGGTGGAAATTGGTGAATTGTCATTCACCTACCTTTCAAATATGATATAGCTTAGATTACGGCATACCTCTTCTAAGTTATATTATATTGTGATTGGATCCTAGCCTTAATACTACATTTGGGTGTTTTATTAAGGACTCTTTTATATCTAAACTAATCTTGTCCTCTTTCCTTCAGATGTCTTTCAACAATGCTTCTGGCTCTAATCCTAATGGCTCCTTTACCCTTATGAACTTGTGTGGGAAAGTCACCTTTGATGGATCCAACTTCAATGAGTGGATCAGAAACATCAGGATGATTACCCGCTACGAGGACAAAGAATATGTCCTTGACAAGGAGCTTAAGGAGATTAATGAGTCCACTGCAACTCCTCAGGAGATCGCTGAATTTCGGGCACATGAAAGGGATGCTACGAAAGTGGCTTGCATCATGACGGCCACGATGACAGCGGAACTCCAAAAGTCTTATGAAGATTTCTACCCTTATGACATGCACCAAGATTTGATGGAAAGATACCATCAAAGTGCAAGACAAGAGAGGTATGAGATCATCTGCTCCATGATAACAACCATGATGAAGGACGGGGAATCCGTCACGAGCCACATGCAGAAAATGCAAAGGTATGTGGATCGTTTGCTGAAGCTTAATGTGAACTTCCCGGAGGATCTTGCAATAGATATTATTTTGCATTCCTTACCATCGTGCTATGATCAATTCCGCATGACATATCACATGAACAAGGAAGAAGTCACCCTCAACAAACTTCAGGGACTTCTCAAGACCGCAGAATCAGGTCTTAAGGGGAAGTCGGTTGCTATCACTCCTACTCAAAACTCTACTCCGGTTTTGGCAATTGGGAAGAATCGATGGAGGAAGAGAAAGAGATCTTCGAAGGGTACCAAGGCTCGGACCCTTGATGGCTCTTCTTCAAGTGGAACCAATAAAGGTTTCATTACTCCTTCTTCTGACCCAAAAGAGGCTGAATGCTTCTATTGCCATGAAAAAGCTCATTGGAAGCGGAACTGCCCAAAATACCAGCAAGATGTGAAGGATGGGAAAGTTAAACCCAACCATGCAGGTATTTACACTATCATTTCTAATAACTCACCCCATTCTAATTCTTGGGTCCTTGATACCGGTTGTGGTATTCACATTTGTTGTGACTTGCAGGGACTAAGAAGAAGTGAGGATGTGGAGCAAGGAAGGATAAACTTGATCATGGGGAATAGGAAAGCTATACCTGTTACCAAGATTGGAGTTTATACTTTATCTCTAAGTAGTGGGTTTAGTTTAGATCTGAATAAGTGTTGTTATTCGCCAGGAATGGCAAGAAATATTATTTCCTTCCATGCTTTGTACAAACAAGGGTTTACCTTTTCATTTAATAATGAAGTTGGTTCTATTGATGCTTTCTTTAATAATATTCTTTATTTTAAAGCATTACCTTGTGATGGTGTGTATGAAGCTGTATCTGTTGTTGATAACTTAGGAAATAATGTTTTGTGTATTGATTCTACTAATAATAACTTGGATAAAGCATCATTATGGCATTGTCGTCTTGGACATATAAGCAAGAAGCGCATAGGCCAACTCCAAAAAGATGGAGTCTTGGAGTCGTTTGACCTAAAGTCAGATGATAGTTGCGAATCATGCTTACTTGGAAAAATGACAAAGTCACCCTTCACAGGTTCGTGTGAGAGGGGTGAAGGTTTGTTGGACCTTATACACACGGATGTGTGTGGACCATTCAAACATGCCACAAGGGATGCTAATCGTTATTATTTGACTTTTACTGATGATTATAGTAGATATGGATATGTCTACTTGATCAAGCATAAGTCAGAGACTTTCGAGAGGTTTAAGGAATTTAAACAGGAAGTCGAGAATCAATTGGGCAGGAACATTAAGATGCTTCGATCCGATCGTGGTGGTGAGTATCTTAGTTCAGAGTTCCTCGACTATCTAAGGGAATGTGGGATAGTCTCACAATTGACACCTCCCAGGACACCACAGTTGAATGGTGTGGCTGAGAGGCGTAATCGAACCTTGTTAGATATGGTTCGTTCCATGATGAGTCGAGCTACGCTACCAATCTCATTCTGGGGGTATGCCTTAGAGACTGCCGCCCATATTCTTAATCTAGTCCCTATAAAGAAAGTTGCCAAAACTCCTCACGAGATGTGGACTGGTAAAGTACCTAAACTAGACCACATCAAGATTTGGGGTTGCGAGGCTTTCGTGAGACGCGAGACTCATGATAAGCTCGAACCTCGAAGCGAGAGGTGTATTTTCATCGGTTACCCACAGCGATCCTTTGGTTACCTCTTCTACAGACCTAGTGACAATGTGGTCTTTGTAGCAAGAAGAGGTGTCTTTCGAGAGAGAGAATTTATAAGCCAAGGAGACAGTGGGAGGCAAATTGATCTTGAAGAAATTCAAGAATCAAGCGGTGAAGGAACTTCAAACTCTAGCCCTCAACTTGAGGAGGAAACTCCTGTTGAGCCAATTGACAAATCTGTACCTCTGAGACGTTCCACGAGAGTTAGGAGTGCACCTGAGCATTACTATGGATTCCATATTACTGCAGAAGGTGAGACACTTATTAGTGATGAAACACTAGTAAGTCAAGATGACCCTAACAGCTACGAGGAAGCCATGGCAGGCCCCGAGTCTGCTAAATGGAAAGAGGCTATGGATAGCGAGATACAATCCATGTATGACAATCAAGTTTGGAACTTGGTTGAAAATGTACCAGGTCGTAAGACAGTAGGGTGCAAATGGGTCTTCAAGAAGAAGACCGACATGGATGGTAAAGTACACACTTATAAGGCTAGACTGGTTGCAAAGGGCTTCTCTCAAATTCCTGGAGTGGATTATGATGAGACCTTTTCTCCGGTAGCCAAGATTAAGTCTATTCGGGTTCTGTTAGCCATAGCTGCATTTCATGACTATGAAATATGGCAGATGGATGTCAAAACCGCTTTCCTTAATGGAAAGTTGGCTGAAGATGTTTACATGAGTCAGCCAGAGGGTTTTGTCAGTAACGAGTACCCTAATAGAGTGTGTAAGCTTGAGAAATCCATTTATGGATTGAAGCAAGCACCTCGCAGATGGAATCTTTGCTTTGATGAAAAGGTCAAGGAATTTGGCTTTTCTAGGAGTGAAGATGAATCTTGTCTGTATGTCAAGGCTAGTGGGAGTATAGTTAGCTTTTTGGTACTGTATGTGGATGACATACTACTCATAGGAAACGACATTCCAACCCTGCAGGAAGTTAAGTCCTGGCTTGGGAAATGTTTCGCTATGAAGGACCTTGGTGAAGCTGCCTATATTCTAGGGATAAGAATCTTGAGAGATCGGAGTAAAAGACTAATTGGACTTAGTCAGAGTACCTACTTGGATAAGGTGCTGAAGAGATTCAGCATGCAGGATTCCAAGAAAGGAGAGTTACCCATCCAGAGTTACACCAGATTGAGTAAGACACAAAGCCCTAGCACTGAGGCTGAGATAGCAGAAATGAGTCGAACACCTTACGCTTCGGCTGTAGGATCGATCATGTATGCTATGACGTGTACTCGACCCGATGTAGCTTTTGCCTTGAGCATGGTTAGCAGGTATCAGGCAAACCCTGGCAAGGCACACTGGACTGCGGTAAAGAATATCCTCAAGTACCTGCGGAGGACTAAGGACTGGGTTCTTACCCTCGGTGGGAGTGATGACTTGAGAGTTGTTGGGTATAGTGATGCTAGCTTCCAGACTGATAGGGATAATTTCCGCTCTCAGTCGGGCTGGGTCTTTACCCTAAACGGAGGAGCAATTTCTTGGAAGAGTTCCAAGCAAGAGACAGTGGCAGATTCTACTTGTGAATCAGAGTATATTGCAGCTAGTGAAGCAGCAAAGGAGGCGATATGGCTGAAGAACTTCATTGGAGACCTTGGAGTTGTACCAGCTATTAAAGAGCCAATGGAAATTTTCTGTGATAGTGAAAGTGCTGTTGCCTTAGCCAAGGAACCAAGGGATCACGGGAGATCCAGACACATCGACAGAAAATACCATTTCATCAGACATCGGATCGAAGAAGGACTCCTCGTGGCAAAGAGGGTATCATCGGATGAGAACCCAACAGATCCCCTCACGAAGGGACTGAGTAGGGTTAAGCATCTCCAGCATGCTCGGAGCATAGGGCTGAAGGATGATATAAGTTTTAGTAGTTAGATAACCCGGAAATTTGTAAAGTGTAATTGACATTTGATGATGAATAAAAGGTGTTTTATTTATGAGTAAAGTGTTGCTATCTCTTGTCAATCGTTTACTATATTTCTTTTGCATGTTTTGACTTCCAGAATAATTTTGTTTGGTATAACATATTATTCAAATCTCCACAGTCGGTCATATGTTGGAAGTAGATATGAATCAAGACTGTCATGTTTGGTTGTAGAGGTCTTGGACAAGGCTACAACAATCATGAGTGCTCATAAGTTCTGAGCATTGGACACAACCCACGCTCACTGGAATCACTTCATGGAATTTTATCTCGAGTGATCGTGAGACGGTAATATCATATAAGTCTTCAAACCTAGAGATATGATTTGTTACTTACAAGTTGGTTATGCATTGACTGTACGAAACCGCATTGGTAACTCGATGTTATAAAACGTACTTTTGTGTGTAATTCAATAAGTGGTAGAACAAACATATGAGTCGAAGTTTATCTGTTCCTTCTTGGATTAGAAGCTGGTATCTGGGCCCCTCGATGATTTTGTTTTGACCCATGTACCGGGCCCGGTCAGAACTAAGTTGATGTGTTCAATTAAGTTCTATGTCAAACAAATCGGAAATCGGGAAACAAATGCTGGACAATAAGCAAGACAATGTTCCATGTATTTGTCCGGCTGATATCTAGAACAGAGGATTATATGATCACTTATCTTAAATGGCGTATCATCATCTTCTCAGTTCCGAGAGACCTTGAAAGAGCTACGATTGCCGGTCGGTTCCTGAAGTACTAGAGATATAGTTATTAGACTTATCCAAGTGGGAGACTGTTGGATAAGGTGTCTAAGTCCATAACTATTTCGGGCTTGTACTTGACCCGACCCGGCATGGTCCATTTGGGTTGCATGGCACCATGCAATTGGTTAGACTAAATGAGAGAAATAACACTTGGAGATTATTAATATATTATAAGTTCTAATATATTAATAATATTATTTGATTAGTTTGATCAAGAAATAATTTGGAATTAATTAAGTGATCAAAGGATAACTAATTAAATATATGGTTTGATTATGTAAATCATCCATATCTTGTATAGTGGGCTAAGAGGCTCCATGGATTATCAAGTTGGGTTCTACCCATAGGATGCTCCATGGATGCTCCATGGGAGTTACAAACCCATGGGTCATGGAAATGAAGAGTCATGACACATTAGGGTTTACATGGTGTAACCCTAGATGTGTCAACACTATATAAGGATCATATTCTCCACCAAAATCGGCTAGACAAAAGAAACTAGAGGGCTTGGCCGATTTTGACAAGTGTGTGTTATCTCAAGAGTCTTTCCAAGAGCATTTGGTGTTGTGTGAAGCATTTGAGGCATCACACTTGGGGTGCTAGGCTCACAAGGTTTCAAGGAACACAAGCAACAACAAGGTAAGTTATTCTATCTATGATTCAAGTTAAAATTGTTCCCCATGTATGCTAGATAGGAATATAACCTTGGAATTCAACTTTGCATGATAATTAAACAAACATAGATCCAAGGTTATTAGGGTTGCATGTACACTTAGGAAGTGTTAGAATGCTCAAAACCCATCAATGCAGACAGACGCCGGTCCGAGCTTGAGTTTCAGGTCGGCGACTTCGTACTCCTGAAGGTCTCTCCTTGGAAAGGAGTGATTCGATTCAGGAAGAGGGGCAAGTTGGGGCCCCGGTATATTGGGCCTTTTCGTGTGATTGCGAGGGTAGGACGGGTGGCCTACCGTTTGGAGTTGCCAACGGAATTGAGACAGATCCACGACACTTTTCATGTGTCGCAATTGAGAAAGTGTATAGCCGATGAGTCGGCAGTAGTTCCATTAGAGGACATTCAGGTGGATGCGAGCCTGAATTATGCCGAGAAACCAGTGGCCATCATAGATCGGAAGATCAAGGTTCTGAGGAATAAGGAGATACCTCTAGTGTTAGTTTAGTGGCAGCACCGGAAGGGATCGGAAATGACCTGGGAGCCGGAGCGTGAGATACGGGAGCAGCATTTGGAGCTATTTTCAGAGTGAGACTTCGAGGGCGAAGTCTAGTCCTAGTGGGGGAGAGTTGTAATAGCCCGGAATTACAGGTATTGTTATATTAATGATTTTGGGTGTTTTAAGAGGGGACTCGGCGAGTTGGAGCTCAGACTCGCAGAGTAGGATCGCGGATCAGGTCGCGGGTTCGCGACTGGACTCGGCGAGTCCGGATATGGACTCGGCGAGTCCGCGCTGTTTAGTGAAACCCTAACCGTTCAGGTTTGGGACACATATAAGGGGCCTTATGGCCGTCATTGTTCATCCTAGTCCCTGGAGAGAAACCCTAATTCGATTGTGAACATCTGGAGCAAGGTAGAAGACCATTATTGATCTTCTAAGTGTTACTTTGCAAGGAGAAGGAGGATTGGTTAAGGGAACAACAGGAGAAGCCACACTCTAAGGATTTGGGGACACAGAGCACGTTATTCAGGTAAGATTTCGAGTTGCACTCTTCTATGTTGATGTGTATATGGATTTAGGGTTTATTGAACCCTTTTGTGGCTAGATTGAGTGTTACCTTAGTCCCCCAAGCGATTGGAACCCTGTATTGGGACCCTTAGAAGTCCAGAATGTCCCATGCCTGAGCATTTCGGGAATCAATGGAGGTTTTGGATTGGAAACCTTATGCCTTAGGTCAAAATGTGAATTATGAGTCTTGGGGTGTATTATGAACACCAAAATGAGGGCTTTACGTGATGAACCAGTTTAAGAAGGCCAGACCTGTGAATTGTCGGAGCAGATCGGACCTTAGGAAGCAGTTTGAGCGGTTGCATGGCATGGACTCGCCGAGTCCGATGAACAGACTCGGCGAGTAGCTTGAAGATTAACTGGGACTCGCCGAGTTGTTCTTCAGACTCGGCGAGTTGAGTCGGGGTGGCCCCGCGATTCTTCCAGGAGGAACTCGTCGAGTCAGGGGAGATACTCGGCGAGTAGAAAGGGAATCTTAGAGAATTGGTGAGGACGTCTAGACTCGCCGAGTCGCCCTAGCACTCACCGAGTCCGGTCAAAGTTGACCGTTGACTGTTGACCGTTGACCAGAGTGGACCTGTGTTGACTTCTTAGGGATAGTCAACATTAGAGATATAAAGTGTTAACTAGGTACATATGATGTTATAGGAGGATTAGAGCTCGGAGAATCGGGCACGAGGGATTCCCAGGATTGTGAGATATCGAGACACGCGAGGTGAGTCTTCTCACTATACTTTACCTTGAGTATGTAACCAGAGTTATGTGACAGAGTATTTGTATGCTATGTATGATATGTGTTGTACTGCATTATTTCTATGTGATTTATGCTGTGCCTGTTTGCAGAGTTGGAACCGAAGGGTTCCTAGAGTTAGAACCTGAGGGTTCACAGAGTTGGGTGCACGGACCCATAGAGTTATAGCCTCGAGTGGCTTATATGTGTTATATGTGTGGTATTTTGGGGAACTCACTAAGCTTCGTGCTTACAGTGTCTGTGTTATGTTGTTTTCAGGTTTCTTTCAGTATCACGGGACGACACCGGCTTGATTGTACACACCAGAGAAAGAGTCATATTTTGGAGGATCCTGGTTTACTATGCAAGTGAAAATGAAGCTATGTTTTGTAATTCACTTATGAATGAGATTTTAAACAAGTGTTCTAAGATTAAAATGATTATTTTAAATGAAAATTTTGTCTTGAAATTTACGGTGTTACATTATAGTGATAAATCCAAAAAATAAACTGTAATATCAGTTTAACTAAAATATTTCCTAAATATATTTATATAATTGTTAAATTTTTTTTAAATAAGTAGCTTAAAATAACTTATAATAACAATAGTTAAAAATAACTCTATATAAATGATTATATTATTACCTTTAAAATAAAAAAACTAATGTTTGATGTTTTAAATAATTATAATGATAGAAATTAAAATGTAACATCCCCCTCTGGCACGTATCACAATATTGTCCGCTTTGGGCCACTCGGCACGAGGACTTCCCAGGGGGTCACCCATCCTGGTACTACTCCCACCCGAGCACGCTTAACTGCAGAGTTCTTATGGGATCTGCTGCCCTCACGGCTTTAAAACGCGTTGTGATAGGGAAGGTATCCACACCCCTTATAAGGAATGCTTAATTCTCCTTCCCAGCCGATGTGGGATCAGATCTAACCCACTTTCACCCCCCATGATAGGGTTCGACGTCCCCGTCGAACACATCGACCCGTGCCCTAGCTCTGATACCATTAAAGTGGGTTAGATCTGATCCCACATCGGCTAGGAAGGAGAACTAAGCATTCCTTATAAGGGGTGTGGATACCTTCCCTATCACAACGCGTTTTAAAGCCGTGAGGGCAGCAGATCCCATAAGAACTCTGCAGTTAAGCGTGCTCAGGCGGGAGTAGTACCAGGATGGGTGACCCCCTGGGAAGTCCTTGTGTCGAGTGGCCCAAAGCGGACAATATTGTGATACGTGCCAGAGGAGGATGTTACAAATGGTATCAGAGCCAGGGCACGGGTCGATGCGTTCGACGGGGACGTCGAACCCTATAATGGGGGGTGAAAGTGGGTTAGATCTGATCCCACATCGGCTAGGAAAGAGAACTAAGCATTCCTTATAAGGGGTGTGGATACCTTCCCTATCACAACGCGTTTTAAAGCCGTGAGGGCAGCAGATCCCATAAGAACTCTGCAGTTAAGCGTGCTCGGGCGGGAGTAGTACCAGGATGGGTGACCCCCTGGGAAGTCCTCGTGCCGAGTGGCCCAAAGCGGACAATATTGTGATACGTGCCAGAGGGGGGTGTTACATAAAACATTAAGCAAATAAATTTTAAAAAAATTAGTTAAAAATAACAACTTTAAATAATATTAAACCATATATAATATTTAATTTTGTTGATGTATAACTCGCGAGTAGAAGTCATTCAAACGATTGAGATTATGACGTTATAATAAATTTATATATTATCATATCAAAATAATTAATATAATATATCAAATTAATATATGAACTATTATATCAAATTTAACAACAACGTTAGTGTTATATTTTAAAAAATATATATTTCTAAAGACTTTAATTATATAGGTGTTTCTGCGCATTATAATGTCAACTCATATATAAATTTCAATTCTATTTAAAAAAACTAAAGAATATTTTGTAAATAGTTAAAAGTGATAAATTGTAGTGATAAAAGCAAAAACTAAACTGTAATCTCAATTTAACTAAAATATTTCTTAAATATATTTTTATAATTGTTAAAAGTTTCCAAATAAGTAGCTTAAAATAACTTACAATAACAATAGTTAAAAACAACTATATATAAATGATTATATTGTTAGTTTTAAAATAAAAAAGCAATATTTGATGTTTTAAATAATTATAATGATAGAAATTAAATCATTAAGCAAATAAATTTTATAAAATTATTTAACAATAAAAACAACTATAAATAACATCAAATCATATATTATATTTAATTTTATTCATTTGTAACTCGAGGGTAGAAGTTATTCAAACGATTGAGATTATGAAGGTATAATAAATGTATATATTATCATATAATTCAAAATAATCAATATATTATATCAATTTAGTATATACAAATTATTATATCAAATTTAACAACGACGTTATTGTTATATTTAAAAAATCATATATTTGTAAAGACTTCAACTATATAAGTGTTTCTGCGCAACGCGCGGGCATTCGCTTAGTGTGTGTGTATATATATATATATATATATATATATATATATATATATATAATTTGGATTTCTTTTTACACACTAGTCTAAACACGTGTAGCATACAAATCTAGTCATACATACTTAGAAAGCTAGTATTTTCTCTTGAATTTCATGCATTTGAAACCCCCATTCTTTTTTCCTTTCACCACATTCATTTGAAACTCCCACGAGTTTTCAATTTCTTTATAATAATAGTTATAATTTGGTAATTAGGTTAAATAAATATCAAATTTAGAGTGTATTCACATATAAACTAAATTTCAATATTAAATAATATTTTTAATTCTACTTATAAAATTATGTTTTTTAACTTTTAATATATTATATTTAATTTAGTAGTTTTAATATATTGTTGAATGTAAACATTATCATTTTAAAGGTATAATTTTTGAACAATTTGTATAAAATACTTAAATTATTAATTAAAATATAACATTATAGGCTCAACTTAAATATAATTTTTATTTAACTTAAACAATCCAAAGATTATTTTATAAATAATTAAAAGTGATAAATTGTAGTGTCTCTCTAATAATGATTGTAAGTTGGTTAATAAGGTTAAATAAATATCAAACCTAAAGTGTAATCATAAATAGACTAAATTTCAATTTTAAAATAATATCTTTATTTCTATTTATAAAGTTATGTCTTTAAATTTTAACATATTATACTTAATTTATTAGATTTTAAATGTTGTTGCATGTAAACCATTATCAATTTAAAGCTACAATTTTTGAACAGTTTGGACAAAATACTTAAATTGTTAATTTAAATATAATATTATAGTGTCAACTTAAATATAAATTTCAGTTCCACTAAAAAAAACCAAATAATATTTTGTAAATAGTTAAAAGTGATAAATTATAGTGATAAATGCAAAAACTAAATTGTAATATCAGTTTAACTAAAATATTTCCTAAATATATTTATATAATGGTTAAAAATTTTCAAATAAGTAGCTTAAAATAACTTATAATAACAATAGTTAAAAATAACTCTATATAAATGATTATATTGTTACATTTGAAATCAAAAAATAATGTTTGATGTTTTAAATAATTTTAATGATAGAAATTAAAACATTAAGCAAATATATTTTAAAAAATTAGTTAAAAATAACAACTATAAATAATATTAAACCATATATAATATTTAATTTTATTGATGTGTAACTCGCGAGTAGAAGTCATTCAAACGATTGAGATTATGATGTTATAATAGATTTATATATTATCATATAATTCAAAATAGTCAATATATTATATCAAATAAGTAACTTAAAATAACTTACAATAACAATAGTTAAAAACAACTCTATATAAATGATTATGTTGTTAGCTTTAAAATAAAATAACAATGTTTGATGTTTTAAATAATTATAATGATAGAAATTAAAACATTAAACAAATAAATTTTAAAAAATTAATTAACAATAAAAACAACTATAAATAACATCAAATCATATATTATATTTAATTTTATTCATGTGTAACTCGCAGGTAGAAGTCATTCAAACGATTAAGATTAAGAAGTTATAATAAATGTATAGATTATCATATAATTCAAAATAATCAATATATTACAAGGTTCTAAATAAAGTAAGGCGTGACTTGGCGGCAATGTCAAGGCTCAAGCTTTTTCGAGCCTTGGCGAGTCACGTCGTTTGTAAGGCGTGACTTAAGGCGGCAATTTTGTATATAATTCATATTTTTATATGTATTTTCTACTATTATTCATTTTTATACAGATATATGGGTCACGACGGCGTTTTGACAAAGCTTGGCGACACATGCAAGCCTTGGAGTCATGGTGTGCCATGGCGGAGCCATGACGAGCTTTTTAGAACCCTGTTATATTATATCAATTTAGTATATACAAATTATTATATCAAATTTAACAACAACGTTATTGTTATATTTAAAAAATCATATATTTATAAAGACTTCAACTATATAGGTGTTTCTGCGCAACGCGCAGACATTCGTCTAGTTTTTAAAATAATTAAATCGGAAATTGTGTAAAAGCCTCCACCTGTCATTTCTTATGTAAACTTCTACGTGCCTTTTTATTTATTTTTTTTTTGGTATTTGTAAACCAGGGCGTACTTCTATTTATTTACTTTTTTTTTTTATGAGTTTTTTTTTTTTTTGATTTCTTAGCATAAACATATCGTGTTTTTTTTCAGATATTTATATTATCTTTTAAAAATATTTCAATTTAATATATTATAATATACTTTATAATATATTGTGATTATACATATACATATTTTTTTGAATCAATACATATAAATACACTTTTAACGTAATATTTTTTTTATCAACCGGCATAGAAAAAAACTGTGGATTTATATTTCTTTTATATATAGTAACATATTTACATGAATGAAATAAAAAGTCTAAAAAAACGAGTGTGGCTTACGTTTAACAAAAAATAAAATTAGTTAAAAAAATTATGTTATAAAAAAGATGTGTTTACCGAAATAGAAGCCTAGCAACATATAAACCTTTTTTTTCCTTAACTAACCCTCATGTTTATAAACTTCTAATTTAAAGCTTTCAATTTTATGATATATATTATTAAACCTTGACGTAAATTACATTTATTTACTATAATCTTAATAATAAAGTATTTTCCAATTACTACTATTTAATTTATATTATATTAAGCAAAATAGAAATAAAATATTTAGTGATATCAACTAAGTTTTAATTAATATTTTTTGATATCACCGTTATTTGATTCTTTGTCCTTTCCATATTTTTTTTAATATATATCTTATTTGTTAAATATCCTTTTAATTAGCAAAATACAAAAAATCAACTTATTTAATAATATTAAATTTTTTAATTTGCAAAAAATAAAGGATCAACTTATTATTTTATTTATATTTTTTTGATTATTTTATTTATATCTTTTTAATTATTTTTCAAATTTTCTTGCCGTTTTATTCGAATATGTAGATATAATGTTTTTTTATTTATTCTGTTTTGTTTGTTTAGCTTTTTTTTTTTTAACTTTTTGATATTCTTGTTCGTTTATATTATTTGATTTTAACTTTTTGATGTTTTTTCTGTTTATTCGAAACTCGCTCTTAACAAAATCAAATCATTTGAATTTGAAACTTTTTTTGACAGCTCATGAATTATTTGTATCAAATGTCTTATTTCTTTGTGAAAAAAGTGTAAAAAATAAATGTTGAAACATTGTAAAAAGTTTAAAGAAAAGTTGAAAAAATTATAAACAATATGACGGTTGTATCGGCGTAACACATGATGGTCCGAGGATTCGGTGGTCCAACGGCGGCAACTTGGCGGTTCAATGGTCCGACAAAGCGACGATGAAATATAACTTATAATATTTAGTTTTTATATGTATAATTATGTGATGTACCAAATGTCTCCTATTTCATCGTTATTGTCAGCGAAATATATTCACTACTAGAATATTTGGATTTAGCTACCAAAAATTTCCAACGATTTTGTTTTGTTGGAAATTTCCGTCTAATCTCCTACATCCTTACAACAAAAGTAGAATTTAACAAAAATCCAACAAAACCCCTACGGAATTAGATACTATACAGAGTCCGTTGGAAGCCTGTTGGAAGTTTCCTACAAAATACCAACGAACAATTAATTAATATTTAAAATTAAAAACCTTGTTGGAACTTGGTAGGAAATATAACAGCGGGAATGAAAGTTTTTTCCCATCTTTTCTTTTTGATTTTCCCTCTTTGTTTTGCCTTCCCTCCTTTTTTAATATTATCATTTTAATAAATATAATAATTAAAAATTCATATTATTATTAATATAAATATAATTATTATTATTTTATTTTGTTATTAATGTAAATATAACAAATATTATTATTATTTTTTATTGTTATTGTTATTATTTTCTTATCAAATTTATTTTTATTAATATTTTTAATATATAACTATATTGTTTTATTAAAATTAGGCTTACTATAATTATATTATTATTATCATTGTTATTAATATTAGGTTTACCATATGTATAACTAATTAACTAGACATACGACATATGTACACATGCTAATAATAAAAAATATAAAAAATAATCAAATTATTAATAGTTATAAGTTTATATAGTAATAATTATAATAATAAAACTATTAATAATAAATCTAATAATCATATTTATGTCACCATATAGTATAGGGGTGAGCATTTGCACCGGTGGATCGGACCGGACCGATGAACCGGACAGGACCGGACCGTTTTTTTGGACCTCCGGGCCGGTTCTCGGTTCTAAGATTTCTCTCCGGTCCGGTCCGGTTTTTTTCCCGGTTCGGTCCGATTTTTACCGGGTTTAGAACCGGTTGGACATGATTAAGATTTTTGTGACGTTTTTTAAACACACATAACTCATTCGTTTTAAGTCGGATTGACCTGCGGTTTTTTCCAACATTTAGTTTACAGTTTGTAGATGAGTTTAGACTATAATTTTGTTTATTTTGGTATTATATTCACTGAGTTACAATCCTTCAAAGTAGAGCTATCAAAGTTGAAAATATTCAGTTTTTTAGCAAGATTTTGTAATATATGACGTTTTTTAAACACCCATAACTCATTCGTTTTAAGTCGGATTGACCTACGGTTTTTTCCAATATTTAGTTTACAATTTGTAGATGAATTTAGACTATAATTTTGTTTATTTTGGTATTATATTCATTGAGTTACAATCCTCCAAAGTAGAGCTATCAAAGCTGAAATATTTCAACTTTTTAGTATTATTTTATACTATAATTCCGAGTCCGCGTTTAGCACATGTGGTAGAGTTGTAAGTGAGTATCAAACTAGTTTATCGACATTGATAGTTGAAGATTTGTTATGCACCCAAGATTGGGTGATAAAGTTTACAAATCCGATAATTGACAACGTTGATGACATCTTGAACGATGATGATATAGCTGATGGGTTTTAGCCATAAGAACTTTCCTATGTGCGCATGCAAAACCCTAATGCTCGGATCTAGGCTTGCTAATTAAACATGCTTTGAATCCAAGACTTCTAATGACTAATTAGGTATAAGAACAATACAAAATCAGATCTAGAAGCATACCTTTGGATCTCTTGTTTGATCTTGTTGTCTTGGAGCTCTAGAGTCACAATTATCACTCATCTAATGGCTTACAAACACCAAATAGCAAGGAGGATGATTTGAGAGAGAGGAGAGGGGAGGAAATTCAGCCAGGGGTTCTCTACTTGAGATGAGATGCCGATTTCCCTTAGCCATAGGGTCTTTTTATACTTGTAGACTCCTTAAGGGTTTCATCTTAAACCCTAGTTGGATAATCTTCTCTTAAAGCAATCCATATCCTTACCATAGATAGCCTTGGACGATTTTGAGCTATCCTTAGCTCTAGAATTCGTCCAATCCTTATCTCTTAAGGATTTACAGTCTAAATTTTAACTATCAAACAATTGACAGTTTATACCCTCTTATTTAATTAATCTCTTTAAGTCACCAAATTAATTCTAATTAATTTATGACTTATATTAATCAAATAACAATATTATTATTCTTTATATTATTCTCATAATATATTAATAATATTTATTCTCTCTTAATAAATCATCGTATCAAGTTGCTATGGTGAAGGCAACCCAAAAGGACCATGCACAACCGGGTCAAATACTTGCCTAATATAGTTGCAGCCTTAGACACTATTCCAACAGTCTCCTACTTGGATAAGTCTAGTAACTATATGCACAAGTACAATTCGATTTGCAATCGTAGCTCTCAAAGACGCTGTCAAACTCTGATCTAATCAATCTTGTCCTTTAGATAAGGGATCGTACAGTCCTCTGTTAGATATCATGCTGACAATTCTATGGAATGATTAGTCAAGCATTTAGGTTACTCGATCTCTGATTTATTTGACATAGAACTTAATCGAACACATCAATTCAGTTCTGACCGGGCTCGACACATAAGTCAAATCAAATCATCGAGCGGCCGAGATATCGCTTTTACCCTCTTGGAATAAAAGTTACAGATAAACTTCGACTTATATGCATTTACTTATTCATTAACCAACCATACACAACAATGCGTTTTATAACACCGAGTTACTGATGCGTTTTCACATTATCAATGTACAATCAATTAATAAATAACAAACCATATATCTAGGTTTTAAAACTATATGATATTATCGTCTTGCGATCACCCTTTTATATCATATTCCATAAGGTGATTCCAGCAAGCACGGGTCTGTTCCAATGCTCAAAACTAGTTCATAAGCATTCATGAACGTTGCAGCAACCGTTTGAACGATTGTGGACAATTTGAATAATTCGATTATTCTTAATAAATTCAATTATTCTGGAAGTCAAAACATGCAAAGTGAAACAATAGTTAAACAATTAACATAAGATAGTAACATTACTCATAAATAAAACTCCTTTATTTAATCATCAAATGTTAATTACATTTATCTATTACATGTTTCTAATACTATCTATCTAATTTATGCTAATATCATCCTTCAGCCCAATACTCCTAGCATGCTGCAAGTGCTTAACCCTACTCAGTCCCTTCGTAAGCGGATCTGCTGGGTTATCTTCTGATGATATCCTCTTCACTACGAGTTGTCCTTCTTCTACACGATGTCTGATAAAATGATATTTTCTGTCAATATGTCGTGATCTACCATGATCTCTCGGTTCCTTGGTCAAGGCAACCGCTCCTTCATTATCACAGAAAATCTCCATGGGCTCCTTTATGGCAGGTACAACTCCAAGATCACCGATGAAGTTCTTCAGCCATATTTCCTCCTTCGACGCTTCGCTCGCTGCAATCTACTCTGATTCGCACGTTGAATCAGCTACGATTTCCTTCTTGGAACTTTTCCATGTCACTGCTCCTCCATTCAGGGTAAAGACCCAGCCCGACTGCGAACGGTAGTTGTCCCTATCGGTCTGAAAGCTGGCGTCACTATACCCTCATACCTTCAAGTCATCACTCCCTCCAAGGACTAAGAACTATTCCTTCGTCCTCCGAAGGTACTTAAGGATATTCTTCACCGCAATCCAATGGGCTCTGCCAGGATTCCCTTGATATCTGCTAACCATGCTCAAAGCAAAGGCTACATCAGGGCGAGTACAAGTCATAGCGTACATGATTGAGCCAACTGCGGAAGCGTATGGTACTCTGCTCATTTCTGCTATTTCAGCTTCGGTACTCGGACTTTGAATCTTACTCAATTTGGCACTACTTTGTATCGGTAATTCTCCCTTCTTTGAGTTTTCCATACTAAAACGTTTTAGTACCTTCTCTAAATAAGTGTTATGACTAAGTCCTATTAGTCTCTTACTTCTCTCTCTTACTATCCTTATTCCCAAAATGTAAGAAGCCTCTCCGAGGTCCTTCATAGCGAAGCACTTCCCGAGCCAGGACTTAACTTCCTGCAGAGTCGGGATGTCGTTTCCTATGAGTAATATGTCATCGACATATAGAACGAGGAAGCTAACTATACTCCCACTGGCTTTGACATTTACACATGATTCATCTTCGCTTCGTACAAATCCAAACTCTTTGACTTTCTCATCGAAGCAAAGATTCCATCTGCGAGATGCTTGCTTAAGTCCATAAATGGACTTCTCAAGCTTACACACTCTATTCGGATGCTTCGGATCCACAAACCCCTCTGGCTGAGCCATGTAAACATCCTCAGCCAACTTTTCGTTAAGGAAAGCGGTCTTGACATCCATTTTCCAAATTTCATAATCATGAAATGCGGCAATCGCTAGCATCACTCTAATAGATTTTATCTTCGCAACTAGTGAGAAGGTCTCGTCATAGTCAACTCCGGGAGTTTGAGTGAAGCCCTTCGCGACCAATCGCGCTTTATATGTGTGTACGTTTCCATCTACGTCGGTCTTCTTCTTGAAGATCCATTTGCACCCAACGGTCTTACGTCCGGGCACATTATCAACCAAATTCCAAACTTGGTTATCATACATGGATTGGATCTCGCTATCCATTGCCTCTTTCCATTTTGCAGACTTCGGGCCTGCCATGGCTTCCTTATAGCTGTTAGGTTCATCAAGATTTATTAGTGTGCCATCACTAATATACGTGTCCCCTTCAGTAGTGATATGAAAACCATAAAACTAGGGTTTAACTCTAACTCTATCGGAACGTCTAAGAGGTAAGGACTCGTCAATCGGTTCAACCGGAGCTTCCTCCTCGGGTTGAGTGCCAGCGGTAGAGGTTCCTTCATCTATCAACTCTTGAATCTCTTCAAGCTCGATTTGCCTCCCACTGTTTCCTTGGCCTATGAGTTCTCGCTCTCGGAAAACTCCTCTCCTCGCAACAAAGACAACATTGTCCTTCGGTCTATAGAAGAGATATCCAAAGGATTTCTACGGGTAGCCGATGAAAATACATCGCTCACTTCGAGGTTCGAGCTTGTCGTGAGTATCTCGTCTTACGAAAGCCTCGCAACCCCAAACCTTGATATGTGCCAACGAGGGAGATTTCCCTGTCCACATCTCGTGAGGTGTTTTGGTAACCTTCTTAGTAGGGACTCGATTAAGGATATGAGCGGTAGTCTCTAAGGCATACCTCCAAAAAGAGATAGGTAGTGAAGCACGGCTCATCATAGAGCGAACCATATCCAATAAGGTCCGATTACGCCTTTCTGCCACACCATTCAACTGCGGTGTCCTAGGAGGCATCAATTGTGAAACTATTCCACACTCCTTGAGATAATCGTGGAATTCAAGACTTAGGTACTCTCCTCCTCGATCGGATCGAAGCATCTTGATTTTCCTGCCCAATTGATTCTCCACTTCATTCTTGAACTCTTTGAACTTTTCAAAGGTTTCTGACTTTTGCTTGATTAAATAGATATACCCATATCTACTATAATCATCGGTAAAAGTCATGTAGAAGCGGTTCCCATCCTTCGTGGTTGATCTAAACGGTCCACATACATCGGTATGTATTAGGTCTAATAGATCATCACCCCTTTCACACGTACTCGTGAAGGGTGATTTAGTCATCTTTCCAAGCAAACAAGACTCGCACGTGTCATCTTCCCTAAGGTCGAATGACTCCAACACTCCATCCTTTTGGAGTTGGGCTATGCGTTTCTTGTTGACATGTCCAAGACGAAAATGCCATAAGGATGCTCTATCCATACTATTGGAAGAATCTATGTTTAAAACATCATTTCCTAAGTTATCAACAATCATAACAGTTTCATAAATTCCATTACATGGTATAGCTTCAAAATAAAAGACACCATTTAGATAAGCCAAAATAGAACCATTCTCATTATTAACAGAAAATCTAAAACCTTGTCTAAATAAACCATGAAATGAAATGATGTTTCTAGCCATTTCTGGCGAATAGCAACAATTGTTCAAATCTAAACATAAATTATTCCTAAGCACTAAAGAATGCACTCCAATATTGGTCACAGGCGACGATCTTCTGTTCCCCATGATTAGATTGATCCTTCCTTGCTCCACATCCCTACTTCTTCTTAGTCCCTGCACATTAGAACAAATGTGATAACCACAACCGGTATCAAGAACCCAAGAAATAACATGATTAGAATTGTTAGATTTAATTGTGTATATACCTGCGAAAGACGGCTTGATCTTTCCTTCCTTGATGGCTTGCAGGTATTCTGGGCAGCTTCTCTTCCAATGTCCTATCTTATGGCAGTGGTGGCACTCTGCCTCCTTTGGGTTAGGGCAGGGCTTAGCAGGATCAACTTTGGTCTCACTAGAAGAGGCACCATCTCGGGCTTTAACCTTGCGATAGTTCTTAGATGAAGCCTTCCTCTTCTTTCCCTTTCCTTGACCAATAGCCAAGACAGGAGCAGCGGGTGGATTGGGAGTTGGTGCAACAGACTTGTGTTTGAAGTTGCTCTCAGTGACCCTCAAGAGACCTTGGAGTTTGCTTAGGGTGACCTCCTCTTTGTTCATGTGGTAGGTCATCCTAAATTGATTGTAGCTTGGAGGCAAAGAGTGAAGCACCATGTCGATCGCCAAGTCTTCCCCAAAGTCAACATTCAACTTGCGAAGGCGGTCGACATACCTTTGCATCTTTTGCAGGTGCACGGTAAGAGACTCTCCATGACCCATCTTAGTGGAAATCATGTTAGTGAAAATCTCATAACGCTCTTGTCTAGCGTTCTGGTGGTATCTCTCCAATAAATCTTGATGCATTTCGTACGGGTACATGTCCTCATAGGACTTTTGGAATTCGGAGTTCATGGTGGCTATCATGATGCAATGTACCTTCGTTGCATCGCGCTCATGAGTTTAAAAAGCGGTCATTTCAGCCGGAGTAGCGATTTCAGGGTTGATTTTCTCGAGCTTCTCATCGAGGACATACTCTTTATCCTCATAGTGAGCAATGGTGCGAATGTATCTTATCCACTCGCTAAAGTTCGTCCCATCGAAAGTGACCTTTTGACAAAGGCTCATCAATGTGAAAGAACTAGCAGCAGTGTTGTTTGCGTTCGACATCTACAAATAGAAAGGACAAAGATAGATTAGAATATGAATCCCTAATTATCACCCAATAAGAAAAATTAGGGCTAGGATCCAACAACAATATTTACATATTAGAAAAGGGATGCCGTAATCCAACATGTAAATAATATAAAGGTAAGTGAATGACGATTCACTAATTCTCCACCATAAAAACCTAACTATAAGTCCTAAATGTATTGAGAATTCCTAGGTTCGGATGAGATTCATTTAAACTATTCAATGGCATGTTTAAATCTCGATATGCCCCTCTTGTTTGTGACTGGGATACCGAGGATCACAAAGCGGGTGTGAATTACCATGCAAATTCACACGGTGCCTTCATTGTAACGATCACCTATTCGATGTGCCGGTAAACCACACACGCTCCATCGAACTATGATAAACAATTAATCACCCTTTGCCACCTTTGCTTAGAACCAATTAGTGTGCCGGTAAACCACACACGCTCCACTAACTTCTTAGCAAGGGTGCAAAGTGTAATTTCATGGGATTGCATCAATTCACTTTTCCTAAAGTAACTAAGATTGGGAAATTTTAAAAAAATGCGTAGTTACTTTGTATTTCATATTATACTTTTTAATGAGAGGATGAGGTTGCCCTATCCTATCCGTTCGGCTAACGACCCTCCACCGATCAAGCAAGCGGTGGGTGTGAGTGTACACCCATTAAGCGCCATTTTATAGGCCGCAACCTTATACCCACCTTATAGATCGGCTTATAGGCCGCAACCTTAACCTTGTAATATTATATTAGTATAGGGTTGTATTTTTAAACTTTTAAAAATCTAGGGTTTGAAATTTAAATTGTCTAAATTAAAACTTTTAATCACAAAACATAAATTTCAAAACTTTAGGACAAGTTTTAAACATTTAAAACATGGAAGATCAAATAACAAATAATTTTAATTAACAATTAGTTTCCTAATTATCTATATTTGATTTATTCAAGATTTCATGCAAGATAATTACCAAATTAATCAAAATAATTAATTAATTATCTTATAAGGAAATTAAATATTTTATTAGTTGATAAATATCTTTAATTAGATCAAGATTATAGCCATATATATCAAAAAATTGGATTAGGGTTGATCTAATATGATTAAGGTAAGTTTCCATAAGATAATCATCAAAAAATCCCGAATCTGGCCTTTCCTGACGCTTGGACTCGCCGAGTGCACAAAGGGACTCGCCGAGTCAAGCCAACTCGCCAAGTCCACAATGGGACTCGCCGAGTCCATGACTCAGAAAAATAAAAATCGAATTTTGCAGTTAAGAATCATATAAACAAACATCAATTTAATAGAAACCAAGCTAGTCTCTAATACCACTGATGGGTTTTAGCCATAAGAACTTTCATATGTGCACATGCAAAACCCTAATGCTCGGATCTAGGCTTTCTAATTAAACATGTTTTGAATCCAATACTTCTAATGACTAATTAGGTATAAGAACAATACAAAATCAGATCTAGAAGCATACCTTTGGATCTCTTGTTTGATCTTGTTGTCTTGGAGCTCTAGAGTCACAATTGTCACTCCTCTAATGGCTTACAAACACCAAATAGCAAGGAGGATGATTTGAGAGAGAGGAGAGGGGAGGAAATTCGGCCAGGGGTTCTCTATTTGAGATGAGATGCTGATTTCCCTTAGCCATAGGGTCTATTTATACTTGTAGACTCCTTAAGGGTTTCATCTTAAACCCTAGTTGGATAATCTTCTCTTAAAGCAATCCATATCCTTACTATAGATAGCCTTGGACGATTTTGAGCTATCCTTAGCTCTAGAATTCGTCCAATCCTTATCTCTTAAGGATTTAGAATCTAAAGTTTAACTATCAAACAATTGACAGTTTATACCCTCTTATTTAATTAATCTCTTTAAGTCACCAAATTAATTATAATTAATTTATGACTTATATTAATCAAATAACAATATTATTATTCTTTATATTATTCTCATAATATATTAATAATATTTTTTTCTCTCTTAATAAATCATCCTATCAAGTTGCTATGGTGAAGGCAACCCAAAATGACCATGCACAACCGGGTCAAATACTTGCCTAATATAGTTGCAGCCTTAGACACTATTCCAACAATAGCTTTAGGTAAAAAAAAATTACAATCTTTATTCTTTTTTTTATACAATTATTACTTTTTATTAAATACTAACAACATTTTCATTTGTGTTTATGTAGAGATTGCACAGGCTTTAAATATGTTACATATGGATGACAATGATATGGGGAAGAGGCCAATGGAAGATTAGATTATGAGTTTATGAAATGTGTTAGTTTGATTGATTTTAAAGTTTAAACTATGATTTTTGTTGTTACGGTAATACTTTTGTATGTTTGTCTTAAAATTGTTTAACTTTTTTTTGGTGAACTTGATTTATATGTTAGTTGTTTTTATTTGGAAAATTAATTTTTGCAAATTGCAAGTTATAATATTATACATCAATGTAGATTAGTTAGGCATGAAACGGAAACATATTACTTTTGCAAGTTATAATATTATACATCAATGTAGATTACTTATTATACTCTATGCAATTAAAGTTGTACCGGTCCAAACGGGTTCAAAAACCGGAAAACCCGGACCTGGACCCGGACACGGACACGACTCATCCGGTCCGGTCCATGGTCCACAAAATTCTCCATAACCGGTCCGGTCCAAGAGCCGATCCGGTCCGGGTCGATCCAAATGCTCACCCCTAATATAGTATAATATTATATATATATATATATATATATATATATATATATATATATATATATATATATATATATAATATTTGAAAAGTCTTTTTAATCTTAAACGGGAAGATGCAATACATCATCCACACAGAATCACACTCCAAAATTAATATATAATATTTATATTTTTTTCTTTTGCTTTCGTTGGAAATTTGTCGGAAAGTTCCGACGAAATTCCCACAAACTCCAAATACTTACTTCTTCCTCTTTTACCCTAGTCTTTCTTACTTCAATCTTATAGAAAACAAAGGATCGGCCATTCTCCCCGAACCATGGTCGGCGTCTCCCCAAATCACCTGTAGCCACCGCCGATTTTCCCCACAACACAACCGTTGTTCCGATAAACCACCATCACAGACGCTTTATGTCGGCGGTGTCTCAGTTGCAGGCATTTCTTCCCACCGTTGCTGCATCAAACGACCATCACAGCCACTTCACGCCGACGCTGTCTCCGTTGCCGCAACCAATAACTTCTAGACCACCACTTGTTTCCGTCGTCGGTTAGTTCAGGTCAGTTGCTTGCTACCACCTCCGCCCTTCACCCAACTAATTTATAAATCAGAATGTATGTCTGAATCTAAGTTCGTCTTGTGTCTATTATGTATCACCATCTTCACAATCTTATTTGTACAAATTGTTTCATCTATATGTATCAATTTGTACATATTTGTGCTTGTTTGTGCTTATTTGTGCTTGTTTGTGCTTATATGTTTCATAATGTATGTATATGAACATATCTAGACCTTTTTCCTTTAATAATCTATAACTTTCACAATTATATATGAATCTTGTATCTACAATTTAAAAATCTTTTATTTTCACAATTATATATGAATCCTGTGTTTATGAATCTATTTCTGTAAACTCAACTATTTTTCTATCCATTTCTGTAAAAGAAAACTAGAGTTGGAACAACATCCAATACTAGTAATTTAAAGCTTTATATAGAAAACATTCAAACTGGAAGTAATTTAAAGCTTTATATAGAAAGCATTCAAACTGGAAGTAATTAAAAGCTTTAATTTATTAATGGATTAATTATTTGGATTAAATTCAAGGTGTTATATTAAGTCGAGTGTTTTCAATTTTAACATGGATTAATTATTTGTATATCTTACCATCATTTGTTTTAAATTTACACTTTTAACTTATAGTTTTTCATTTTTACAGACACTTTATGATTGGGATTTGAGAGAGGATGAAAAAGTTAGGGAAAACTTTGAGTTTATCGTCCAAGAACGATACAGAGACCTCATGGCTACATTTAGGAATAGATCAGCATATATGGCTACAGCTGCTGGACATGATATCTCACCGGATAATAAAGACTATGATATCATGCAGAATTTTGTACCCAATGGGATGCAATCTCAGAGGTGGAAGGATTTGTGTAGGGTAAGCATGATAATAATTTTTTTTAATTGTTTATTTCTTTTCATATTATTATACATATACTACTCTTTAAAGGAATGGAACACGGATGCGTGGCTGAAAAGATCTGCAAGCGGGAAGAGTAACTGCAATACCGCTGATAGTGGTGGGAAAATAGCAAGACATACTGGGGGTAGTATTAGTTATGATGAGCACCGCATTAGATTCGTAAGTATTCATATCAAATAAATTTTAGTAATATATTTTTCGTTTAACATAAATTACATCGTTTACACTTGTAGATAGCAAAAAAGGGACGACCACCCACATTTTTGGAGTTGTTCTTGATCACTCATCTAGATAAAACATCAAAGAAGAAATATTTTGATGGAGATGTTAAGGGAAAATAGATTTGCACTGAGAGAGCAAGGGAAGCTTATGTAAGATATCTTTATCTTTTTTTTTTTTTGATTTTTTGTCCCAGCTTTTATTACAATAATAGTTGTGTTTTATTTCCTTGTAAGAAGCGTACTCTCGAGCCTTGCTTGAGAAGTATGGGGATGATTTGGTTGATCACCCGATTGATGATGCTGAATTGTGGGCTAAAACCCAAAGGGAGATAAGTGGTGCTTCGAGGAGTAGTTATATCTATGGAGCTGGATCTTCGGATATAAACTCTTTGTTCAATGGGAAATCATCTGTTGGTGCGGGGTGTTCTTCGTCCTATTGCGGGTCTCAACAGGAGGTATATTTCCTTAATAAATATATTGTTTATATTATAGATAAAGAAAGTACATTACTATAATTAAACACTTTGTGAGACATGAAAACAGTCCCTAATATATTTATTTCAAAACAGCCAAGAAACTTAAACAGAGTATTATGTTGCAATTATGAATGAAAAATAAAGTATCTTGTTATTATGAAGTATGTTGTTATCATAAAGTACGTTACTATTATGAATGAAAACAGCCCATAAATAAATAATTTGTTGTTAGAATTTTGTTAAAATAAAGTGTGTTGCTATTATGGATAAAAAATAAGTAAAAGACCTATATTGGTAGCAAATTAAAGTACATTGCTATTATGGAATACATTTTTGGTATGTTTCTATAATGGATAAAGAATGTTGATATATTGTTTGTTTGCTAATTATATGTTTGTTTTTAGGTTAAGGAGCTACGAAACCAACTTGAAAATGTGGAGAGGGAAAGAGTTTTGATGCAACAAAAACAAGAAGTGATAGAACAACAATTGGCTCAACTAATGAGACGATTTGGTAACCCTCCTGAAGAACGATGTTAGTTTTGTTTGGAATATTTTATTAAGCATGTTGGTGAAGTACAAAAATGTAATTGTTTTGGTGAAGTAGTAGATGGTAACTATCATCCGGATGAAGTAATGGTTTTGTGGATATTTAGTAATTACTATCATGTTTGAAGTATTGAATAGTAGTTACCATTTTGGATTTATATTGAATTATCTTGTTTGTTATTATTGTGGTTTAAAGTGCACATTTGAAGAATTTGTATTTAATTTATAGTTTATTATATAATTTATGTAGAAATTACATTATTTATAATTTCATTAATATTGTTAATTTATAGTATTTAAAATAAAAAACAAAAACAAAAAAAAATTGCAACATAATACCTACAGAAAAAAAAACATCGAATTTATTTTTTCTAAAAAGGATGGAAATTTGTGGGAAAGTTTGTAGCAATTCTGTTGGAAACAAGATTTGTAGGAATTCTGACGGAAAAAAGCTGTCAGGGGGCTAGGGAAACTTTGTTGGCATTTTGTTGGAAATTTGTTGGAGCTTCCTACGAAATATTTTGTAGGAAATGTGTCAGCGTTTTTGTTGGAAGTTTGTAGGAATCTTATTTCCCACGGCCCTTTTTCCAACAACCACTTTTCGTAGGAATTTTGTAGCTAAACTTTATTTCCTACAAAATACCAACAATATTCCTCGTAGGAAACCACCCATTTTTCTAGTAGTGATTTAATCAACTTTTTAATAATTTTCTTTTTTATTAATTTTTTAATTGGTTTGTAATTATATATAAATTACAAAATCATAATTAAACCCATAAATTTTTTGAGTAATTTTCAGTAAATATAAAAATGCATTGCAGTGCATGTTGTAGTTTATTATATGATGATTTAATGTGGTTATATATAGTTTGTAAAATATAATAATTTTATATATTTGTTCTTTTTAACTTATTTTAAAAGAATTTGAAATAAAATATTTAAATAACAAAAAGTAAATATAAATAATTAATTGGTAATAAAAATATAATTATTAAATAACAAAAGTAATAAAAGTAATAATAATAATATAATAATTAAATAATAAAGTTTATAAAATAAAGTAGCATGGAATCTCGTATGTATCCATTTTAAAGTGTTAATAACAAGAAAACAATTATTTAACTTATAAACATGTTAAATAAAATAGAAAAATAATAACAATATGATTACATTTAATGAATAGAATAATTTAATGCACACAGGATTTTGATGAAAAAAGGGAAGTGATTTTGAAAACATGTTAAAACCCCGAACGGCTTTAATGATGCTGTTTATAAAAATAGAACCAAAAAATCATAATTTAATGGTGCGACCTATAAATTTTTTTGCATCAAAAAATCTTTGTTTTGAAGGTGTCGTTTAGCTGATGAAGCCGCATTAACAGTTTAATATGAAACCATGCCAACTACAACTTTAAATGGTATGGTTTTTTTATTTATTGATGTCAAATTAGATTTTCGTGACGTGATTTAATAATACAGTTTCAAGATCCAATCGCATCAACCAAAAATCCGTTGACTATTAAATATATGTTTTGTAGTAATGTTATTTGAAGAAAGAACTTCTATTTATTAATTAGATTACCACAAGAGGTAGAACAGGTTTTACTCAATTACAATATTGCACATCTGCATGAAATTCGTCAAATAGCAACGTCAAGTTCATATCGTACTCAATTTACTAACGTGAAATTCATATTCTATTATTTATAAAATCATGAACCAGACAACCAACCGAAGAAAACGACGAACCACCCTCAGTAACCGCAGCCCTGCTCATTTTGCTCATCTCTTTCACTTTTTCTCTCAACTCGTTATCCTCCATAACCCGCCTTATCCCTCTCTCAACATCATTCGCCATAAGAATGGCCATATCATCTTGAGGATTAAACACATTGTTCTTATAGTCTAACTTAATCTCTACAGCTAATCCCAACTCTATCGTCATTTCAAACGCATTCATCTGTTGTTCGGCATACATTGGCCATGTCGCTGTTGGTACACCAAACCACAAACTTTCTAGCATCGAGTTCCACCCACAGTGAGAGACGAATCCTCCAACTGCTTCATGAGCCAACAATGACACCTGCGGTGCCCAACCAATCACTTTCCCTTTTCCCTTAGTACGCTCCAAGAAACCATCCGGCAACACCACTCCCGGATCTTCATAATCACCGGGGAGTACTTCAAATGATTTACCCATTTGAGGAGGTCGACGCAAAGACCAAACAAAACGATGGCCACTTTGCTCCAAAGCGTATGCTATCTCCTTCACTTGAACCTCCTTAAAACATCCCATACTCCCGAAACACAAGAACACCACCGAGGAAGGTGGCTGATCATCCAACCAACCGAAGACGTCATCACTGTCGTGTTCTTTTCCGGCAACACCATGTAGATTGAGTACAGGCCCAACCGGATACACAGGTGGGAAGCTACTCTCGGAAGTCAAAGACTTGATTGCATGTGTTTCTAACTCCAAGAAAGTGTTAACAATGAGAGCTTTAGCCTCTCTCAATTTCCGAACAGAATGCATCAGAAAGTCTAGACCTTCTTGAGTTTGGTACACCACCGGAAAAACGTTCGTCGGAACTGGTTTCACGAAGGTTGGAATGAGCATCTCGCCATCTGAGTTGCTCAACTCGAAAACATCTTGGTTTTGAACCACTAGGGTCTCGATGTACAACTTAAAGCCAAGAAAAGCTGCGTTTGATGTGAAGAATACGTAGCTTGGGACATTAAACTCATTCGCCACATCGATCATGCCAGTGCAGAATATATCGAGCACAAACCCGACCACCGGATTGGAATCTGGTCGACTTATCAAGTCAGCAACAACATTTCTGACATGTTTTGAATGACTATTGATAAACTCATAGAAAGAAGTCATGGGAGCTTTGGGGTCAAGCTTTGGTAAGGTTTCATCTTGTGGGAGTTCAATGAAGACTATTCGTTCTATAGCCTTCTGATGTAACGATTTGATGTAGGTTGTGAGAGCAAAAGCAGAATAAGGAGGGTTTATTAGAAGAACGGTTATGGAGAGCCTTTCATCATGATTCACGAATACTTTTGCCATCTCAATGGTGGACATTATGTGACCAACCCCTGGAACAGGGATGAAGACGAGTTGTGCTACTGTATTCGCCATGAATGATGGGTTTGAAGCTTTTGCTCTGTTTCAGTATTCGTAGGGATAAGATTTATAGTCGATAGATAATCTCAGTTGATTTGATGTCATTGCGTTGCGCTGGCTCTGGCCCTACTTGGAATCTTATGGCTTGGGGACCAAGTATGTTGCCAAATTTGACTTGTATTTGTAAAATTATTGCTATAACCAGCCTTCTAATATTTAATAAAATAGTGACATGCGTAAACTTTGCCAAATGACAAAAGCAGTTAGATTTAAAATTCAACAATAATGTATTTATAATCTTTTTCATCGTATTATGTAAAGACACTTCCTAGTTAAATATAATTATTTTTAGTACAAAATAAATAGAATAAAATATATGTTGATGGCCAAGTAAACCTTGCACAAAACGTTTTGGCGTGTCTAAAAGTTATACTAATTTACCCGCTTATTCATTCACAGTTGAATCATCTATGTTGAATCATTAAGAGAAAATAATAAAAATAGCCATTTACACTAATTACATTACCAAAATAGCCAAAAAAAATCGAAATTACAAACATAGCTCACAATTTCGCAGATAGAAATGTCTCATCTGCGAAATCACCCTTCCATCTGCAAAATCAAGCTGCCATCTGCGAAATCCCTTAACTTTCACTATATAAATGTTTTTTTTCTCCATTTTTCACATTTCTCTACACAAAAACTCTCTATCTTTGGGTTTCTCTCGGGATTTTGGCTAGTTTTTTTAAAGAAAATGGAGGATTATGTCAACAATCCCGCAAATATGGTTAGATTTTAACTTTTTTAATGTTTAAACTTTTTTTATTTTATCATTTATTGTATTATTTAGTGTTAAAAAGAGTAATTTTATTGTGTTTGATAGTTTTAATATTTCTTTAGTATACTTGAAGTTTAAATGCTATTTTGTTAGTGGTTGTTTGAATGTACAAGTAGAGACTGCGCAGATAATGTTTACAATTTGTTATTTTTGTTGTTTGTTTAGTTGTTGTATAACCTGAAAACTTGTATATTCTTATCGTATAATTGTTTATATAAAGTGAAAAATAGTTAAATTATAGTATGTGCAAAATAGTTGTTTGTATATATATTTGTCGTATAAGTATAACATTTGTATAAGTTGAAAATTTGTCGTATATATATTGTTAGAAATTCTTTGTGTTTGTCGTATAAGTTGAAATTTTTTATACAATTGTATTATAACTTGCAAAATTGTTAATTTGGTTGTCGTTTTATTTGAAAAATTGTTTGTTTATATGGTTATAAAATGTTAGTTTATATAATTAGAAAGATAAAAATTGTTTATATATTTGTCGTTTAAGTTGAAAATTTGTTTAATAAAATGTTTATATAATTATGTATGATATTGTTTTTTATCGTAAATATATTTGTTGTATAACTTGAAAAATTGTTTATATATGTGTATGTTATTGTTTTTTATCGTAAATATATAAATTATTAATTAAGAATTTGTATTTGCATTACTAATTGTTTATGTACTTATTGCAGTTCGTAATCATATATTTTAAAAACAAAATATTTTTTAGTTCTCTAATTTGTTTTTTTTTTTTTTTTTTTTTTTTGCAGCATGATTTTAGTTTTATCAATATGAAAGCAATTGTGAACTTAAAAGGCTCGGGCGGTAACATATGAGAAGTATTTGAAGTTTTAGATGATGTCAGGCGTGTCATTTTCAAAGATACCGTATTTGGTTATTTTATTGATGTCCCTCGTTTACAAGGGGACGCATTGTTGTTCCATAAAATGTTCCTTCATCAGATCCAGCCGGACCCTGTTTTATCTCCAGATGGAATAAAATGATTATATTTTCGAGTAGGCAATACGAAAATGATTTATGGGCCAGAAGAGTTTTGTTTGATAACCGGCTTCAATTTTGGGGAGTATCCAAAAAAACATTGGGAAAAAATGGTCGGAAAAATTATTAACTAGTAAAAAAAGATGTTTATTGTGTGAGCGGCTATTTCCGGATCATACCAATAGTTCGGTGAAAATCGGCGACCTGAAACGTTTAATTTTAAATCGAACATTCCTAGAACTTGACGACGTTGATGCAGTTAGAGTATGTTTGATATACACTTTGTGTGAAGGTTTTTTGGGAAAAGAAATTAATGATCGGGTGCCACAAGATTGGTTTTTTTTTGCTAAGAATTTAGATCTTTGGAACAGGTATATTTTGTTTACGTTAAAAGTTTTATTTTATTAAAGTTATAATTTATATAAAAACCAATTTTGTTTTTTGTTTTGTTAGTTTCGCTTGGGGTAGCTATCTTTGGGATTTTACTTATGTTGACCTTGAGGATACATGGAACAAAATAGATAATTATTTATCACTTTCTGAGCGTCGTCAAACTTTAAAGTACTCCGTCTCAGGATATACGGCTCCAATAAGGGTATAAAAATTTTCTTATATTTAAATTGTTTTATTGTTATGTTTTTTTATTTTAATTTTAACTTTATTACTGTAATTGTAAAAAATTGTAGATATGGATATATGAGATGATTCCGGCTGTTCGTGCATGTGGATTAGTATTGAGAAAAAATAAAGACATGCCTCGGATGAAACGATGAAGTGGAACAAAAAAATTGAAATGGGTTGACGTGAACAAGATTTTTTTCAAAGCTACATGTTTATAAATTTTTCGTTTATTATTAATAAACTTGATTATTATACTTTTATGTGCATTTTTAATATGTTTGATTTTTTAGGGGGGGCAACCACCAAGACAAAACATGTTACCGAGTGATGGTGAGATGACATCTTGTTATTATATGTCATTTCAAGAGTATGTATATGGTGAAGGGAAAGCAGTTCCATCCCCAGTACGGGACCATTTTAGGAGACAAGACGAATCTTAGACTAGTATGTCGTCCAGTGGTCGCTCTCATGGTAGAGGTAGGGGCAGTGGGAAACACAACCCAGACGAGGTGTTGAAACGGTTACATGCACTAGAGCAGCATGTGTTTATGAACCGACAACCTACAGAGGTTTTTGTTGAAGAAGTAAATACTGAACAATTTTGGAACGACATTACTTTTGATGATCCGATAGTGTCACAAAGAAAATATGATGAACAGGTTAGTTACACGCTACATTATTTTTTAAATTTTATTAACATATATGAATACCTGTGTTCATATTTTATATTTGAAAATATAGGTTGTGCAAGATGAAGTGATGAATAAAAACAATACAACTAAAAATGTTTTTGGTGATATTCAAGACAACAAGGTTGTTATAGATATTACCTTTACGATTTTAATAATTACTTTTTAATGTGTCTTTCGTTATTAAGTAAAAAGTTTTATTTTTAATGTAGGTGTTGGAAGAGAGGAATGACTATGCGGGGAACAAATTTGATAATGATGTGTTTGATGTAAATGATTATAGTGAAGTTAAAGAGGTTCTTATACTTATATTAATTTATATTTTGTTTTTAGTAGATTGAATCATTTATTTAATTAGATATTATTGCTTGTTAAATTATGTGTATTTCGTTATTAAGTATAAAGTTTTATTTTTAATGTAGGAGTCCGAGGAGAGGAATGACAATGCAGGGAACAAATTTGATGATGATGTGTTTGACGTAAATGATTATAATGAAGCTAAAGAGGTTCTTATACTTACATTAATTTATATTTTGTTTTTAGTATATTGAAACATTTTTTTAATTAGAGATTATTGCTTATTAAATTAGGTGCCGGACGAAGATGAAATAATAATTACGGGAATTGTAGATTATTTTGATAAGTATGATGGCAAAGAAGTTACACCCGATAAACCGAGGACTCGAAAATCATCACAATATTTGTGCCCTCCTTACACCGAGGTATTCGTTTTATTTATAAACTCATGATTTTATGTTTATGTGAATTATCTGAAAGATAGAGATTTAAACATTTGAATATTGTTTTTAGTTGCACACGACACCAAAGCAAAAAAGAAGAGCAAAAAAGAAGGTTGATATCAAATTAACAAGCCCCGTTCCTCCTCCAGTTTTTGGTGTTGCTCACGACTTCTCCATGTTGCGCCTGCAACCTTACGTAGCAGGCGGTGATGTTGTCATCCAAAATTATTTATTTCATTCATATGATGTCCAGTATCGTTTGTTTAATTTCGTGTTAGATAGAGATTTTTGGAGCTCATTGTTTGGGCATACACACGACGGATGGTTGGAGTCATCGGTAAATTAATTGTTAATTTATTATTTTAAAAGTTAATTGTTTTTTAGTCAATAACAAAAGTATCATGTGTGCAGCATATAACCATTTGGTACCGACTATTGATGGAGAGACGGTTTGAGGGTGACCGACATACAATAATGCCTCCAAATTTTTTTGTTTCTCATGCTTTCGAAGAAGGGCAGGACTGGAGGGCGTTTATGGCTGGTATTGCTACGTACCCCAACTTCATGATTGCTTGGTGGGATGTTGATACGGTAAACTTAATTGTTTATATTGAAAATAATATCGTTCTTTTTGTTATGTTTTTGTATTGTGATGTAAAGAAACATAATTTTATTTTCTGATCCTTATACAGGTCTTATTGCCGATTCATTCATCCCCTAATCATTGGATATTTGGGGAACTATGATTAGCGTCAATGGAAGTGCATATTTATGACAGTCTTGGTAGAGGGGCTTATGAAAAATTCAAATATGAAGGAATCTTTTCCAAATTTGAACGTCGGGTGGCAAATTATTTGGACAAGATTAAGTATTGGGCCCGGAGGAACATCCCAAGGATTCCATTGAATATGCAATTCATTTATGAAGAAAATGTTCCCCAACAAAGTAGTCATTTGGGAGATTGCAGTGTTTTTGTTTGTATGTTTATGGAGCAATTCGTTTCAGGTCAACCAATACGTGTTCTTATTGACCCAAAGAACGCAGCTTTAGAGTTCCGTCAACGGATGGCAAACATTTATTGGGGGTCTAGTCTTGGTCCTATGTAGTTGGATTATATAATTGTATATCTAAATTAATGTTGGATTTGATTATTAGTTTATTTTTACAGTTTCGTCAACGGATGGCAAAAAAATTTAACGTTACGACAATTACAACAAATTAATGACCTACTAATAACTTATCAATACATACAACATAAGAACGACTACAACATTTGTTTTAACGTTACAAGTACACTGTTCTAAACATAAGTACAAATACAACAATTTATTGACCTAACAACTTCAAAACCATAAAAACAATATTAAAAAGCTTACAACTTGTAAACAAGAACTGCCAAGAACAACACCCAACTACAAACCAACGCTATCTCTAACTTTTTATTTTCTGATTGAAAGAGCTTATTAGAGTTAGCTACTTTAGCTATTACCATAGATGATTGGCCCTTCTCTTCATCAACCCAACTGATAAACCTGCATTTTGGTCCCTGTTAAATTTAACATTGACAGTAAGAAAATAAATTTTTGTCATGTAAACACGAGGGTTTAAATTTGAATGACGTTAACAACATGATACCAAATATAGGCAAGCGTAAAACAATCTTCCTAGGTTTTTATCTGTACTCGAAATCCTAACGATACGTTCTCCTCCGCAATTGCAGTATGTCATTAGCCTTCTTTTTCTTTTAAATCGGAGTTACTTTCTCAGTTAAATTTTTCATAGTGAGTGACACCCATTTATAGAAGAAATCATATTACAGACAATTCTTTTTGAATATGAAATAAACTGGTTTGACTATGAATTCAAAATGTTGAACTACGAAATCCAGACAAGTACATTCTTTAGTATTGTCATGTCGGTCAGTGAAATTTGACTATGAAATGAACTGGTTTGACTATGAATTCAAAAAGTTGAACTACGAAATCCAGACAAGTACATTATGTAGTATTGTCATGTCGGTCAGTGAAATTTGACTATGAAATGAACTGGTTTGACTATGAATTTAAAAGGTTAAACTATGAATTTTGAACAGTAGAGATACAATATTTTCTATTTATAATTGCACTTGTTTGATATTGCATTTGTGTGATGATTGTAGAGCACTTTCATCGGTTTTGAAAATGAGTACTTACAGTGAAAGAAGCTTTTCTCAACTACCAATTTTCTTGCATAACCTTCAAAGAACAAATCCTAATACCTTCACAGCCATTAAGAAAACCGATACCAACCGCTTTCAATTCTGTTTTGTGGCTTTAGGTTGCGTGGTATAACATACTTCTTTTATTGAGTTATATAATATTTCATGGTAATGTATCTCGATTAGTTTTTACTTATCACTAATATGTGTTCGTTTTTATGTAGATTCGTACCTTCCTTAGGTGGATGATACCACTGATATATGTGGGTTATTTACCCCTTCTTGGGAGCTATCTGACAACAATGTACTTCGCAGTGGCTTTAGATGGAAATCATGAACCACTACTCTTAGCAATTGGTTTGGGAACCTTAGAGTGTGAAGAATCATGGAGATGGTTCATGATGAGGTTAAAAGATTGTTTAGGTGAGGACATAGAGGTTGGTTTTATAAGCAACCTGTGTGATAAAATAGACTTTGGTGTTCAGAGTGCCTACCCGGATTCCTATCATGGATATTGTCCTAAAGATATAGCTCGAAAGATACGTGAGTCTGTCAGACATAACAATACGGAAGTCGAATCATTGTCTTGGAAGTCATGCAATGCATATAGCGTTGATGATTTTTACTTGTGTTTGGAAAGGTTGCAAAGTACATGTAGGAAACCACCTTTCCGCACCTTGCTTAGGAGTCCAATTTACTGGCTTGACGATATACCGATTTCAAAATGGACACGAGCATTTTTCCCAAAAATACGTTACAATGTTAAATAGATTGACGTCCCTGAAATTTTGCAAATTATATCCACACGTGAGTTTAACAACGATAATTGAGTTAATCACCACGTCGATACAATCAAAGTATGGTGAACGGGCCGAAGTGGCGGGTAAGGGAGATTTTTATATTTAGTTTTTTTATTGTGCTACTATTTTTATTAAAATATCAAATTTTACTGGGAGGTTGTCTGGTGGGTTGACCCCTTACGTTGAGAGTAAGGTTCAAAAATGTCTCAACAAGTCTTATAATTGGAATGCAAGACGTTTGTATGGGGATACATTTGAAGTCGATGACAATTTTGCCACCACCAACGTACAACTTGAACAAAGGGCATGTAGTTGTGGTAAATGGCAAAAAAGCGGTATACCATGTAGTGTCCAAGAACCCGTACATCTGAATCCATTCACAGAATGGTTGATTACAAGTTCACTAATTATGTGTATCGACTTGTATATGGATCTAAGTTGGTGAATACTATACCATCACATGTGCATTGGGAAATACCAAATGAAACGGTGGTCATGTTACCTCCCTCAATGCAGTAGTTATTCATGTAGCACCTTTATATTTTATGTAGTATTATGTATTAGTTTTTTATGTACCCCGTTTTTATTTTAGTGTCGTGTTACGTATTAGTTAGCCATGTACCATGTTTATATTTTATGTCGTATTATGTATTAGTTATTTATGTACCCCATTTATATTTTATGGCGTATTATGTATTAGTTATTTATTTTATGTCGTATTATGTATTGGCTATTGAGGAAACAACATACATTAAAAGAAATGGACGTTTATTAAATAGTAACGACTACACACATACAACAACAAGCAACTTAAATAACGAAAAATAATTAACTTAACCAACATGCATATTAAAAATAAGGGAAATTCTTTAAAAGATTCCATGCATCTAAGTGGGTAAACTCGCTACCATCATATTCAAAATGGTATAGTTCCAAAGCCACCTGCCGTAGAATGTATTCATCCATACGTATTTGCATGTTCGTTATCCAACTCGTTATAAATACGTTGAAATTGTTTCACCTTTATTTTCAAATCCAGAAACTTCGCTTTGACATCTCTTCTTCTTCGATATTGAGTACGCCTCATTAAATGGTGAAACAAATGACAGACACGAGACCAAAATGATCCACCACGAACTTGTGGGGAACCCGGTGGAAAATCCTCCTCTACAATTATAATCCAAGCTTGAACCAAAGCGACCTCCTCTGCGTTCCTCCATATATGTGGTGAGTCCATAATTGCAAGGAGGGAAGTAATACGATACAATTACAATAGATATTAAAATCTATTTATAACGACTCCTTACTTTCCTGGTGCAATGGCTTGTCAATTCAAGCAGCAATGTATTGTGTTGTCATTCGACCGGGGATGACTTGTCAACTCGAACAGTGATCTGTTGTGTTATAAGTATAGTACACTGCATTCGTCAGTTAATTTTGACTATGAATTGCAGACATATTAGAAGGTTGGACTGCGATTTTGTGTTGAAACTACTATAAATTGACCTTAAGTTACATAAATAGTTTATTAAATAAACCAATACAGTTGTTCAAATATTGTTTTTTAGATTCTACTCTCTTTGTTTCAATCAAAATGAGTTCTATATCATGGAGCAATGAAGAGTTCTTGGTTCTTACACATGCTTATATTCATGTGTACGAGACAAGCAAGTTGAACGATCCAATGTTTTGAAGCCGTTTAACCAATATATTCAATGCTGAAAGCCAAATGGCTACAAGAAACGATCGTGACGAACTAGACATCTTAGCAAGATGGTATGAAATGAAAACCGAAGTTCTATTATTCAATGATCTTTATACCAAAATTGACGACACCCGTTTAAATGCTACTGAGGAGGTCATCTTGGAAGCTGCTAAGGAGGAATACAAGTCATTAAGTAACGGGTTGGAATTCCAGTTTGAAGCCCCTTGGAATATTTTGAAATATATCCCGTTTGTTTAAAATCTATTTTAGTTTATTATTTGAGTACTAGGTTATTTTCATGTACTAGGTTATTTTCATGTATTTCGTATGTATTTCGTTTGTTTAAAATTTATTTTAGTTTATTATGTGAGCAACTCGTATGATTAATTTGAATTAATAAATGCCCATTGCATTAGTTTTCACAATACATTAGAATACATTTCTAACAAGGATTCCATGAACCATTACAAACATTACAACAATTACATGAAAAACAACGAAATAATACGAACAAAGCATTAACGTAAAACACAAGTCCATGGGTTATTCTTAACAGAAATTAGAGCGGTCTACATGAAATACTGTTTATTTTTAACAACCTTCCAAACTTTCTCATATTCGAAGTCTCTGCCGTCATGCTCACAGATGTAAAAATCTGTAACAACTTCCAAGAACTCTTCTTTGTCCCGATAACGAACATTGTTACATTTCGCATAATTACATGCCTGATTGAACCATGTCACTTCTTCCTTTACATCCATCCACTTAGTAACAACATCTGATTTTTCTCTTTTTTGTCCTTCTCCCATCTCATGGTTAAACAAAGATGTTATGCGAGTCCATTCATCACCAATTTGGCAATGCAGGGGAGCAAGTAATTATACACCATCCTTAACACTTAGCCAGCAACGTGTTAGAACTAACACCTCGTTTGTCGTCCATGGCCTTTCAGAATTGGAACCAGGTACTTCATTCGAAGAACTTGCTGCATTCGACGACATTTCTAATAATGGGAGTTCGTTTCGTTTAGGTGATTTGGGTGTTTGGTTTTTAGATCTTAAACATCTATTTATATAAATAAATAGACTATGAATTAAAACTTTGACTATGAAATGGTTACATTTGGACTACGATTTTCAGCTTTATGTAGTGATTTATCATGTCAAACTGTCATTTATGTCTTGTCACTTAAGGGTTCCACTACGATTTGCAGGTTACTATAGTGACTTGTCATTACTGTCTAGTCATTTCAAAGTTGGACTTGTCATTACTGTCTAGTATGTATTAATACCACTTATAGATGAAGTTTATTACAATGTCGACTTTATTATGAGTTCCTCACACAAATTCGAAGTTTGCTCATGCAACGAAGTAGATT
Organism: Lactuca serriola; assembly: GCF_051521515.1. Lineage (NCBI taxonomy): Eukaryota > Viridiplantae > Streptophyta > Magnoliopsida > Asterales > Asteraceae > Lactuca > Lactuca serriola. The sequence goes on along the minus strand of NC_136410.1, from coordinate 251,061,360 downwards.
GTTACTACTGTGATTCGGTAGACCCTTTTTTTACACCCTCTTCGGCCGGGCCATATATGTCACATGAAAATTTTGAAAAATTGAAGAATGCTGAAGAACAACAAGAAGAGGACAAAGAGTCATCCCGACTTCTAACTCAACTTGCTAATGATATTGCATCGGAATGCAAACAAGCTCAAGAATGGATAAACCTCAATAAAAACAAAATCAAATAGCATAAAGATTGGATAAAAAAGAGTAAGAAGGCAATCAAAACGACTGAAAAATGGCTTGCTGAGAAGGATGAGCAGTTGATACACATTATGGTAAAAAAGGATCGTTTGGAAGACAAAATGAGAATTAGGGATGACTATATAACAATGGAGAAAGAGAAGTACCCATTGCAGTTCCCTGAGTTTAAAAATTAGTTACAAAATTGTTGTAATATTATCATGATACAGATTAGGTTGCAAAAAGATCGTTTGTTATTTTTTTTAAATAACAAGTTGTAATTGTTAAAAAAATTCTGCAAACTATATTTTATAAAATAAAGGCTTCATTAATTGTTATAATCAACAAACTAAACAAAAATATGAAAGCATAGCAATGTCTTGTAAGATTTAATAAAAATATTACAATACATAATAAGTTAACAACTCGTCATTAGTCCTCATTTCAAGATTGTTTTATATCAAAATCAGTGTTATAGGTTTGTGAGCAACTCGCTGAACCACCAATATTAAATGTCATTTCTGCAGTAGAAATTATGTGACGTGCTCCGCTACCGGACGCCCTTCCAGTACAATTATTTCTCGTGTGTCCTATTTGACCACATGTAGAACACTCTTTATAATTGGACTCTCGCCTTGGGATGGAATGCGGTCTGTGTTTCTTGGCCTGCCTGGCTGACGTTTATCCATTATTGGTGGCTTAACAATCATCAAATCATCGGGGATCTCCTATTTGGATGGCTTTGGCAGAGGGTTTATTGATTCCTCATATGTTTTCCTCAGTGTTTCGGTAAAGTAAGCATTTAATGCATACCTCGAGCAATCTTGGTAATTGTTCACTGTTAAACATCTTATGACATGACCACAAGGTATCCCATCAAGTTGCCAATGCCTACATGTACATGTCATATGTTGGAAATCAACAATCACATTTTGTGCCCCCTTTTTGACCTCGCATTTCGTATTTGAGATCATGCGAACATCCCATTTGGTAAAAGTTTTCTTGTTTTCTTTTACAACTTCATCCGCCCAAGGGGTAAGTATTGTTGTTGCTTCCGCTAAAAAAAGAGCCAAAATGAAGAAGTTAAGATCAATAACATCAAAATTAATAAAACATTAATATTAAAAATTTACTTAATACCTGCAAAGTTACGTCTTTGAAACCACCATTATTGCATTGTAGCACGAAAAAAATCGATCAACATAAGTATTGGCACCTTACGTGCGTGTCTAGATAATGCATTTATAGACTCCGCACTGTTGGACGACATAAGATTGTATCGGTTCCCTTTAAAATGTGCCCTTGACCAAGTTTCTGGATTTATAATTTTTAAGTACTCCCATACTGGTTCTTTTGTCTTTTTCATAACATCCATGGCAGCATCAAAAGCATCAACTGTGTACACCCTACACGCCTCACAAAAAATTCCTTTAACCGTTTTACTCTTGTCGAATCTAGATACTATGTTGAAATACAAATGGACACCACATATTCCATGATGAGCGTGAGGAAAAATATTGGCAACATATGTTGCTATAGATGGAGACCTATCAAATATAATTGTAAGCTCCTGCATATTTCCTATGCAATCACGTAGTTTTTGAAAAAACCATGTCCAAGAATCGGTACACTCATTTTTCAATATACCATATGCAACCAGTAATATTTGGTTCTGTCCGTCCTTAGTAACTGCAAGTAACATGGTACCTTTGAACTCTCCCTTTAGGTGAGCTCCATCTACTACTAGGGTCGGTTTACTACTAGGGTCGGTTTACAAAAATTGACAAAAGCGCGTACCTACAATACATTGTATATCTATTCAAATACACCAAAATAAATATTAAAAAATTAATATAATATTATAATACTAACCGAGCAACCGAGTGCGACGTACAAAAACTCAAAGCGATCATCAGCATCTGTTTTAATATGTGTGACAGTACCCGGATTATGTTTGGCCAAGTTGTGACAATACGCCGGAAGTTTGGTAAAAGAATCCTCTTTCGTACCCCTTAACGACAACAATGCATATTGCTTCGCACGCCATGCCTGATGGTATGAGATATTAATATTCAATTGAGCATTCATATCATTAACAATATCTTTTCCCCGATAAACTCTACTATAGTCTTCAGCCAAAACATCAGCAACATATTCACCAAAAACATATTTGTTTGCTTGTTGATGATTAGGTTGCAAAAATGTTGAAGAACATGTGTGTACATCAACAAATTTATTCACTTGGAAAAGTCCATCTGAATTTTTAATTGCTTTTGCTCTTAGTAACCAAGAACAATTTTTCGAAACGCACACAGTTTCATACCTTGATTTGGTGGATCTACTTGTCCTCGTCTGGAAACCTTCTCGAAGACATTTTTTACCAATACACCGCTTTAAAAGTTCTTTGTTCTTAAATATACTCTCACATTGAATCTTTTGAAGATTCATGTTTACCATCTTTGTTGGGATATCTTCATTAAGATCAAGTGGGCATTCTGGTACAGGGGGCATACTGTGAAAAAGGTTATCGGGAAACTTAGCTTTAACTTCATCACCCAACTCATCTCTATCGGAATTGCTTTGTAGCTCGGTTATATCTAAACGTACATCACCAACATCAACATAATGCCCGTAAACATGATTTTTTTCATTTTTTTGACTTGAATTTTTTTTCTTTTTAGTTTTATCTACCACACGCCTATTCATAAATTTAACTTCTTGTTCGGCAACATCCTCACAACGACCACCCACATCATCAAGATAAGTACCAACATCATCATCACCAACATGCTTGTAATTCTCAGGATCCACATAGTGAATAGGTGAATAACTAACATTAACATTTTCAGCAACACTGTGAAACTGAGGTACACTAGGAGTATTGAAAGTACCTATCGGATCGTTGCTCCCTTTATAACTGGATAAATTACCAACAAGCTGGTTTCCAATTTCACCACCCCCATTAACCTCCTCAACTTCATCAACCACCACAAACACTTTCACAGCCCTTCTTCCACTACATTTGATTACGTTTATCAACATTCTAACATCCATGTCTTCAACTATAGCTATATAATAATTTAATTCAGGATGGTGGAAACGAAGACCAATTCTATATTTGTCTAACAAACCAATTTTGCTTCTTACCAAAGATACAAAATCACTATAACTAATATACTCATAAAATATCAAAGCAAATTCAGAAATACCTCCCTGTGGACATGCGCATTCCAGATTAGTTCCATTAACTTACCATCTCCCACCAGTTACAAGACAAACCAAATATTCAATCATTTTTTAGAGCAAATTTTAGAGAAAGTTCCTAAACAAATAACAACCAAAATGATAATTTTCTACAAAAATTTTTATATAGCAACATGATTTCGTAGTCAAACCAATTGATTTCATAGTCAAACTAAAAAATTAACAATTTCGCAGATGGGATGAGAGTAAATCGCAGATGGGGCATTTCCATCTGCGATTTTACCCTATATATAGAGAAAAAAATAAAAAAATAAAATAAATAAAACCATCTACGAATGTACAAGCAGCTAAAGCACAGCTGTGCTTTAGCTGCTTGTACATTCGCAGATGGGATGGTGATTTCGCAGATGGAGCATTTCCATCTGCGAAATTGAGGGCTATTTTTGCAATTACTATTTTTTTGGCTATTTTTGTAATGTAATTAGTGTAAATGGCTATTTTTGTCATTTTCTCTTATTATAATAAGAGCATCCATGATAATGAATAATGAATTCAATAAGATTGTTAAATGTGGTGACAAGTCTAATTTCATTCGGATTTAATCTAAGCATTCAATGGGTTTGGAGGTGAATAGCCATTGAACTCTTCAATGAATAAAAAAAAAAAAAAAAAAAAAAAAAAAAAAAAAAAAACTTCATCTTAAATACATACTATAAATTAGCTTTCATAACTTTCTATTGAACTCTCTAGAGTTTAATGTATTTTAGAAAAAAAAATTAATAAAGTTGTATAGAATATAGAAAATGATGTCAAAATCCATTGAACTTTATAGAATTCAATGCATTGTGGATGCTTTTATTTGAAAACAGAGTCTTATAATATTTATAAATAATTCATTTATAACGTATAAAAAGTGGTATTAATATTTTATTGGAAGATACGGGAGTAGTATAGTTTTATTCCAAGATTATATTATGTGCATAAAACATGAACTTGATCACCAAGAAATCACCACGTGAAAAGCCGTAGGTTACTAAACTAATCTATATGCATCCATTAATTTATATGCATTTTTTAAAGGAAGTCCGAAAATTTTGTTATATCAACAAAACAATACAAAGAAAAAAAAAATAGACAAGGTCGTTTTTGGACATACCCCAACAAAGGACCTCTAATAGTACATCAACAATATACCATACCAAAAACAAAAAATTTAAGACGTTATGCAAGTTATTATTATTATTATTATTATTATTATTATTATTATTATTATTATTATTATTTTTGCAAGTTTTCATCTTATAATGCAACTTTAAATCATAACCTTAAAAATCTGGCTATAAATCCAAACAATACTCCTATAAGACATCAAGCGGACCACTTCCTTACTCAACGCAGATCATTCGCTTCAAATTCCGAATTCTTAAGGCTCACTCCAAGAAATGTTAGCATTACCGACGACACCTTTAACGACGACACCAGGCAATAGCAGCGATATGTAATTGACACGTTATAGGTTCCCCGCTATTGCCTGGTGTCGCCGCTAATGCTCAGTTACAGTGATCCGCGTCAAACAATCATCATCCATCCGATTTCTTTTCAATCCAACGGCTGTAGAGGAAAGCGGAAAGACGCGCTGACTTTTCCCTCCATGTGTCGCCGCTATTGCCCTAATGTCGCCGCTAATACCCACCCGTCGCCGCTAATGCTCGTGCATATATCCCATTTCCAGTTAACCTTTCTGCGTATTTCTTTTCTGCAATCTCCTTTCTTCTCTCGTTTTTCTCTCCTTTCTTTCTTCATTCTCAGTTATTTCTTCCGACTTGGTGGGCTAGGAAGTGGCTCTTGGGACCGGTGTTAGCCCCTCCTTCCCCCCAAGACCGCCACAAGACCGCCATAGCCCAAAACCGGCGACCTTGAGCTACATTCCGAAATTGCCCACATTCAAGGACAAATTCCTCCTCCTTTTTATGATTTTTCTATTTTGGTGTTAATTTAGATGATAAAATGTTAGCAATTTTCAATTTTGTTGAGTGATGATGTTTGTATTTTGAGATATGAAGTGGTTATGCATTTTGTTGGATTGTATGTTTTTTTTTCAGATTTGTGGGAAGTTGTTATGCATTTTGTGTATGATTTGTAATTTATGTTTATATTACATTGGCTTAAAAATAAAATTTGGCATGAATATATACATTTGTTGGATTGTAATTTATGTTTATACCACATTGGCTTAAAATGAAATTTATATGTATAAATTTGTATGAAATTGGAATATGCAAATTGGATGTATACATTTGGCTTAATTAGGTTATTAATAGCAACTTACTTCTAGTAATGTATTGTATATGGTTTCAAAGTGTTTAATTTTGTTAGTGACTTAATGTTGGTCATCAAAACTTTAGCTTTAATTGGATGAAATTGGCTTAATTGTAATTTATGTATACATTTGGCTTAATTGTATGAAAATTGGATGAAATTGGAATATGCAAATTGGATGTATACATTTGGCTTAATTAGGTTATTAATAGCAACTTACTTCTAGTAATGTAAAGTATATGGTTTTAAAGTGCTTAATTTTGTTAGTGACTTACTGTTGGTCATTACAACTTTAGCTTTAATTGGATTATTAATAGCAATGTACTTCTAGAAATTGTAATTTAATTATATAGTAAAATTAAATTAAGTTTAAAAAAATGAATAAAAAAATAATAAATTAATTGTAAAATTAAATTAAATTAGTTTTCAAATCAAGTTAATGTTAATATTAAAATAAAATAAAATTAGTTTAAAAAATTAAACTAATAACAAAAAAGAAAATATTAAATTAATTAGAAAATCAAATTAACTTACCTTTAGAATCAAATTAAGTTACGTTTATAAAATCAAATTAAACCAATTATAAAACCAACTTAATAGCAACATACTTTTAGTGACTTATTGTTGGTCATTACAACTTTAGCTTTAATTAAGTTATTAATAGCAACGTACTTCTAGAAATTTTAATTTAATTATATAATAAAATTAAATTAATTTTAAAAAAATGAATAAAAAATAATAAATTAATTGTAAAATTAAATTAAATTAGTTTTAAAATCAAGTTAATGTTAATATTAAAATAAAATAAAATTAGTTTAAAAAATTAAACTAATAACAAAAAACAAAATATTAAATTAATTATAAAATCAAATTAATTTACCTTTAGAATCAAATTAAGTTACCTTTATAAAATCAATTATAAAACCAACTTAATAGCAACGTACTTCTAGTGACTTAATGTTGGTCATTACACCTTTAGCTTTAATTAGGTTATTAATAGCAATGTACTTCTAGTAATTTTAATTTAATTAGGTCATTACAACTAAAGTATCCCGTATTGGAATACTTTTTGAATCATCAACTTTATGAATACTCTACTTGATTTTTGTTTCCCGTAAAGTAAACCTTAAACACTAAATTACGTTTCACTTGCATCATGTCTATTGATAAAAGTTGGACTACCAATCCACATCGTCAATCTCCCGAGTTCCAGCTAGGACTCGACACTTTTGTCAAAAGATCCATGTTACACCTAGATTGTAAAGGTGAAACCAAATGTCCGTGTGAGAAATGTGATAATTGTTACTTCATGAATCCGAAAAAAATGAGACGTCATGTTCGTATATATGGTTTCAGTAAATCATACAAAATGTGGATATATCACGGTAAACCTTTAATCCCTCCAGTTGTAAATGTCGTATCGCCAAGTAATGAGATGGCTGATGTTATTGATGATGTTATGTGGGAGTCAAGAGAAAATGATACAAACCTCGATGAAGGAGACTCGAATACAAGGGGTAGCAGTGTCGATGATGATTTTGAAGAGTTGTTAGAGGCAGTCGAAACCAAGTTATATCCTGGTTGTACGTTTTCTTTCCTTGAATTTTTAGCAAAACTGATGCATATCAAGGTCAACAACCAATGGACTGATAGTTCATTTGATCAACTCCTTGAGTTGTTGCATTCGACATTTCCACCAAACAACAAGGTTCCCCGTTCATATTATTTAGCAAAAAAGAAACTGAAGAAGTTAGGTTTGGGGTACGAGTCAATACATGTGTGCAAAAATGATTGTTTTCTCTTCTGGAAGGAACACAAGTCATTGCAAGTTTGTCCCGTTTGTAAAGAGAGTCGGTGGATTGATAAAAACACGAAGGGTAAGAAAGTGGCTCATAAGGTGTTACGGTACTTTCTAGTGGCCCCTAGACTACGCCGTTTGTATTGTTCACGGTACACTTCCAAAAATATGATATGGAATAGTACTGGGAGATCAGAAGATAGTGTGATGCGTCATCCCGTTGATGGAGAGTCTTGGCAAAAATTTGATGTAGATTACCCTGACTTGTCGAGTGAACCTCGCAACGTACGTCTAGGGCTGGCAGCTGATGGCTTTAATCCATTTGGTAACATGTGTAATCCGCATAGTACGTGGCCGGTTGTACTCACCACATACAATCTGCCACCATGGCTTTGTATGAAAGAGTCATCATTCATGTTGGCCTTGTTGATTCCAGGCCCTAAAGTGCCTGGAAAGGACATAGATTTTTTCCTTAGGCCGTTAGTGGAAGAGCTTAAGTTTTTGTGGCAATCAGGCGTACGCATTAAAGACGCGGCGACAAACACATTCTTCACATTGAAAGCTATGTTTTTATGGACAATAAATGACTTTGTAGCTCGTAGTAGTTTATCGGGCTGGAGTGGACAAGGGTATAGAGCATGCCCGACTTGCAATGAATACACTCCCTCGTACCGTGCAGTAAATAAAGTCATTTATATCAGTCATCGTCGTTTCTTAGATGCTGATGATCCATTAAGGATGAGTTTGAAATTTAACGAGCAACCCGAGACAAGACCCGCTCTGAGACACTTTACTAACAAAGACATACAAGAGCAGCTAGGTTGTCTAATACTTCGTAAACCGTGTAAACATCCTAACACTCTCAAGGAAAACATGGATCGGCAAGGATTCGAGTTGAACTGGTCGAAACGTAGCATATTTTTCGAGCTTGAGTATTGGTCTTCTTTGCAGCTGAAGCACAACATAGATTTGATGCATGTTGAGAAAAATGTGGGTGAGAGTCTTTTGGGTACTTCTATGATGAATAATAAGAGTAAAGACACATCAAATGCACATGAGGACTTGAAAAATCTGAATATCCGACATAATCAATGGTTGCAAAAAAAGGGTAACAAGCTCACTAGACCACATGCAAGCTACTCATTCAAGAAACCTGACCGAAAAATCTTTTGTCAATTTATAAGAGACGTTAAATTTCCTGATGGGTTTGGATCTAAAATCAGTAAGAAAGTGGTAAATAATGATACTAACATTATTGGGTTGAAATCTCATGACTATCACATTCTTATGCAACTTTTGATACCAATCGGAGTTAGAGCGTTATTGGACAAAGAAACTTCTACACCAATTGTAGATCTTTGTACGTTTTTCAAGCAAATTTTCTCCAGAACACTAAAGGTGGAGGATATGAGGAAAGCAAAAGAAGACATTATTAGAATCTTGTGCAAGTTAGATTTGATTTATCCTCCAGCGTTTTTCGACATTATGATTCATTTAGTTTTGCATTTACCTGATGAAGCGATTGTCGGAGGCCCGATATGTATGAGATGGATGTATCCATTCGAAAGGTATATGAAAAAACTAAAAAACTATGTCAGAAATAAGGCAAGGCCGGAAGGTTGTATAGCTGAAGGTTATATTGCTGAAGAACCTTTGACATTTTGTTCGATGTACCTTCGAGTCAATCGCCTTGAAAGAAATGAAGACATCGTCATTGAAAAAACAAAGTTTTGGATGTTTGAGTCCAAGTGTCGACCGACGAGCGCAACGCAAATCAAACATCTTGATATAAGGGAGAAACGTAATATAGAATGGTATATTGAATAGTTGTCAAGAAGTCAGACAATACATCGAGTAAGTGTTCTTACTTTTAATTATCTTTCATTATTTATTGTTACTTTTTTCCATTCATCAATTATATATATATATATATATATATATATATATATATATATATATATATATATGTATTCATCAATATAGATAATTCAAATATGAACATCCTGAAAATAACGAAAAGACCGAATTTCCCAACTGGTTTCTTGTAAAGGTAATAATAATTAACAAACAAATATCCTTTGATAAATAAAACAAATCAAGAATACATAACACATCAACATATGTTTAATAGGTTTATCAGATGGAAAAAGAAAACTCTCCAGAATTCCACAAAGAGTTGTCAGCCCTTTCAATGGGTTCACAAATTGATGTTTATACTTATACCGCATGCATAGTCAACGGTGCTAGGTTTATGGTAATTAGTTGTGATGCACAACGCAAAACGCAAAACTCTGGGGTTCTAGCGGTTGGTGGGAATCGAGAGAAACATTATGGTCAGTTAGAAGAGATTATGGAGGTGCAATATCCATATGATTATTCGACTGTAATATTTCGGTGCAAGTGGATCGATACGGGAGATATTCCTGATGATAATTGCATAAGCATCGACACAGAAAAAAAGCGTACCAAGATGATCAACTCATATATGCTTCGCAAGCCAAACAAGTGTTCTACATCTGCGAGCATGTTAACCATCGAAGAAACCAAAACAACAATCCTCGTTGTGTCATCAAGCATGTTAACCATCGAAATATTTGGGATCTACCATCCGAGAATGCTCGTGTCCAAAATGCTTACAACGACTCTGTCCAAGATGCCGACAATGTGGAGGCCGAAAATGTTGACATAGTTCAAAACAACTCTTCATCTGGAGCTAGAGTTTTTATCGACTTCTCACAATACTTTCAAAACAATGTTGATGCATCTTGTCACAACTAGAAATTTTGTGTCTTGTAATCACATCACTCAAGTAAAATGTTGAATCAAAAACTTAAGAGCATGTATGATGCTTACTCTATGACAACAAAATTTCAATCCAATACACCATACAAGTATTAAAAATGGTCAATAAGCAATTGGAAACCCTAAAAGTTCTTGCTTAGGTCCATTTTTGGAATAGGACTTCCTTATTGGGCCCAATGGACCAATAAGCTTCCAATTTGACCATCTTGGGTTTAGAACTCTTAAATGAACTCTAATTGGACCCATTTCCATTTAATTCAATATTTTGGGCCATATTGGGCCTAGAATGAAATAAAATACCCTAATGGACCTTATTGGGTCACAACAAATTTATATAGCCCTAATGGATCATAAAAATCATTCCTTGATTTATTTGGGCCGAAAAATTACATAATTAAGTCATAATATGGGCTTAAACATAAGAAGCCCAATATTCTTCCTTTCCTTTCTCCATTTCTCGACCCAACAACCCAACATGGAAGAGGGTTGACTTTCAATTGCCACCTCTTTATTACCTCTTGGATCTCCATGCACTAACTCATGTTTCCATGCACACATCACCTCACTCACTTCTCTTCCCCTTCCCTCTTTTTCCTTCGGCCGAGAGACTCCCAAACACACACAATTCACCACAAAACTCTCTCTAAATCACTCAAGACTTATCTCTTCTTCTTCATCCAAAAATCTCGGAATTTTGCTTGTGTTTCAAGAGGATTACACAAGATAATCATCATCCTTTGGTAAGTTTTCACATGTCTAAGTTACAAAACTCCTCTCTCATGTAAGATCACTTATTCTAAACAAATTTTGGTGGTCATACTCCTAGAAAACTCCTTAAGTTCGAGATCTTCCAAGGAGGCTTGCTAGGATCAAGTTTTCTTCATTTCTTCCTTCTAAGCCAAAAACAACAAGCAAAGGTGAGCTTCATACCCCCTATTTTTCGGTTTTATAAGTTTTGTGGGGGGAGAATACAAGCAAAGGTGTAGATCTATGAGTATTTGTATGCTTTGTGTGATTTCTATGTTTATTTACATGTTCTTATGTGATTATTATGTTGGATCTAGTCAAAAAGAACTCAAAACCGAGTTCTACATTACGTTGAATGAAATAAGTATAAATCATGTTATTTCATACAAATCAACTCTAGAAACATAACCAAGTTGGTTAATATGAACCTCTTTGGACTAAAATCCCATTTTTGGACTTTAAATGTTAAAAATATAAAGTTAAAGGGCCCAAAATGACAAAATACAAATTCTGATGGTTGAGGTGAGTTAAAACAGTTTCAAAAATGTATTTTCTTGAAAATTACTCTTTTGATGGACTAAAATGGAAATTTTTAAAACCTAATGGGCCAAAAATGCACTTTTCAGCCCAACAAGGCCCAAATTGCGAGATTTTCAAACTAAAGGGGCTGAATCTGTATTTTTCTGTAAAACAGAGGACTACTAGTGCTCCAAGTCCATTTCCAGGGTCAAAAATACTTTTCATATTCAAAAGGGACTAAAGATGCAAAAAATTTCTATTTTGGGCCAAAAATGTAAAAATTGCGAAAAATGGGGTTTCAGCCGAGAAAACTTCATCTTGAGGGACTAAAACTATTTTTCAAATAGACTTGAGCTGAAAAAGACCCTTTCAATAAGTTTTGATACTAAAGTGTCAAGAAAAATGGTTTAAGGACTAAAACAGAAAATTCTTTTATACAAAGGGCCAAAATTGTAAATTTATCCAAAAGAAAGGGGCTGCAAAAGAAAATTTTTAGTGATTCTAACAATGAATCTGTTAGGATGGAATACTAGTGCCATGACTATCGACGAAAAATAATACACCTACAACACCAAAAATCGTTATCAAACGAACTGATTCGGTCTCGAATCAATAACGAATCCGAACTTAATAACACGACGCTATTTCAATACACATGCGGAAATTTCGGGAAGTCAATACACACGTGGGAAATACACCAGACGTCAATACACCATCTTTGGGCCCGAAAGTTTCAAATCGTGCTTGTTGGGCCTAGCTAGCCCAATGACATGATCTTTAGGCCCGAAGGAAACTCGCTTACATGTAGTTGGGTCTTATATGACCTAATTCCGTGTAAAAGGACTTTCAATGGCTTTTGTGCTATTGGGCCCCAAGGGTCCTTTGGTACTGCTAGCAAAGTCGAGAATTCACCAATGCGAGTCGGGCTAAGGGCCCTTCGCATTCACGATAGCCTTGAACGACTTATGGAAAAAATAGGGGGCTTCGCACCCTCTGTTCCTCCTCGGTTGTGGGGCTATGAGAAGTCAGGGTGATTGGATTAAGTGAATAGTGCGAACGACGCCTAAGGGATCATTTGTATTGTTGTAAACTAGTCATTTTCATTAATGTGTGTTTATAACAATTCACAATCCATAATTAATCCAATGTCACCGGGACTCAACGAATACACACGTTGCAACGAAATAACAAAATATAAAACGCTTGATTCAAAGTATTAGGAAAACATCGGGTTTTCCTAGGGTTTTCAATTAATACACCTACAAGATGCATACCGAGTTTAACAAATTGTATTTTTACATTTATAGAAACAAACAAGCATACTTACGGATCTTCACACTTTTTACACTATGCTCTTTTCAGAAAATATCGGATTTTCTGGTGGTTTTCAAAACAATACAAACCATTATATTTCAAACATTACTTATGAACTCACCAACATTTCATATGTTGATGTTTTTCAAAATACTTGTATTCTCAGGTAACAGGTAAATCGAAAAGGAAAAATGTACTCTTTAACGTCTTGCTGCTTGTTTAATTAGTATCAAACAATTTACTTTTGGGCATGTAATATTATGAATCAATGTACTGAATGTAAACGCTACCAGTTGTAATATTTCAATGCTTGGTGATGTATAATGTTATGTTTCATGTATATTCATTGTGATGGTATTCAATTGAGTCAAAATAGCCCTCGGACGTTTCCGCCGTCTGGTTCGGGGGTGTGACAGGTTGGTATCAGAGCTCTGTTTATAGTGAACTAGCATATCTAACCATACATTGATATGCAACTATAAACCAAAAGAGGGACTAACACAACTTTGAACAAAACAAGTAAAACACAACAATAAAACACCCTTGCTTGGAATAGGAATAAGAAACATAACACCGAACCAAACAAGATAATGCTAGTATCTCGGTTAATTCAGGACTGTTCTTAGTGGTACCAAGGAGTGGATGTAGCCTGATCAACTACATTCTCTCCAAAGTATAACTAACAAACGTTCTGATGAGATCGTGATAGCTAGGGAACCTAAAACTATACCCCTTTAGCACCAAAAAGAGAACGTCTGTTTAGTATATATCATAGTCATGAGAGTGACGATAGTTTATACTTTCCCCCAGTCGTCATGGAGGGAGATCAGTCGGGTATCCAGTTTCATCAAGTCCTAGTGGCCCACGGGATGCTTGAAGATGAACCAGAAGGGAATTCAGAGGAAGCACACGACGTCGGACCTGACGAATACATAGACACCGACTACGAGTTTGGAGAGACCGACGATGACATCGAGGAAGGGCAAGACCGGGACAAGGATCACGTCACGCCGTGTGTGGACGAGGCGAAACCAGATCACCCCGCTCCACCAATGAACCCCCCAAGGGAGAACCGTTCTCCCGAAGCTGAGATTGCCGCACCGCGACAACAGTTGTACACTATGGAGGACCGGGAAGTGCGAGCTGAGCATGAGAGGGATGAGGTTATTGGAGACATGACGGAGATGGCTCAGTTGCTGGCACAACATTTCGGCATATGACCCCACCACTACGTACGACCCAGCTCATCGCGGTTAGGGATAGACTTATCTTACTAGGTCATTAGGAACTATGCTATGTACCCCGACTCTATGTTTAAGTGACTACACTACTCATAGAGCCGTTATGCTGTCGAACTAGTGTCACTCATGTATGCTCCTACGAGCAAAATTTTCATGTATTAAATGCGGATAATATTAGTGAACTTTTGCGTGTTTTATTATGACATTACAAATTGTTGTGTGTTGAGAATCTATGACTGTATGCTAAATGGTAGAAGTGTTTAAGTTCGTACCATGCACCTAGTCAGTAGGATCACAGCCTCACAGAAACCCCAAACACTGAACATATTTCCGTTTCATGACAGAAAAGATGCCTCGCCGACCTACTCGCGGAAACCCTGGACCAACCCCACCCGAAGTTGACTCCACTGCATTGCAGGCGGCCGTATCTGCTGCGGTCACTGCAGCTATGGCACAAATTCACCAAGGGAACAACGGAGGAGGCAATGGGCAAGGGACCGGGAGTTCGAACAACGGGATGAATCAAGGACCCACCAAAACATGTACCTACAAGGACTTCACAAACGCCAAACCACAAACTTTTAACGGCACTGGAGGGGTGATCACTCTGAAGCGATGGATCGAGAAGGTGGAATCGGTATTTGAGATATGCGATTGTCCTGAGGAGATGAAGGTGAAGTTTGCAGTCTGCACTTTTGTTGATCAAGCGCTCACTTGGTGGAACGGACACGTGGAAGCCATGACACTCCCTGTAGCCAACTCCATGCCGTGGTCAGAAATGAAAGAAATGATGATGGCTGAATACTGCCCACGAGGTGAGATTCAGAAAATGGAGCAAGAGCTGTGGAACCTCACTGTGCAGAATGCGAATATCGATGCCTACATATCGAGATTTAGTGAACTATCTCTGTTATGCCCGGGTATGATCACCTCGGAAGGAAAGAAGATTGAGCGATTCATCTGGGGACTAACATCACCAATCCAAGGAAATGTGATAGCTGCAAACCCCGAAACATTTGACAGTGCAAAAAGATTAGCGAAGAAGCTGTATGACCATAACAACAAAAAGGGTGAGAAGCCAGTGGAGGCTGAAGGCAAGAAGGAAGGTGATGGCAAGAAAGGGAAGAACAACAAGAGGAAGGGGCGTTAGGGCCCCGAGACCTCTAAGAACCAGCAGACAGTGGCAGTTAATGCTGCCACCGCACCAGTTCCAGCCACACCACATGCTCCAGCCTCAGCTGCTTCAAATGCTCCCAGACCTTATTCTGGTAATCTTCCCAAGTGCAACAAGTGCGGTTTCCATCACAATGGAGAATGCAAGGAGTTGCAGTGCACCAGTTGCCATCGAAGGGGACACACGGCGAGGTACTGCAGGACTTACCCTCCCCAGAACCAACAACAAGGAAACAGCAACAACAACAACAACAATCGCAACAACAACAACATCACCACCGGCGGCAACAATGCAGGGCCTAGCCACACCTGCTATGGGTGTGGGAGGACTGGGCATTTCCGCCGAGATTGCCCTAACAACAACAATCTCGAAAATGGAGGCACAGGAAGGATGTTGACCATGGGTCAGGGAGAGGCGATTCAGGACCCCGCTGTTGTTACCGGTACGTTTCTCCTAAACCACACTTATGCATGCATCGTATTTGACACTGGAGCAGAGCGAAGTTTCGTGAGCAATAGATTTAAGCATTTATTAAAACAATAACCCCAGAAGCTCAATGAAACCTTTACGGTGGAAATGACCAATGGGAAAACCGAATCCACCGAGGAAATCTACACCGGATGTACCCTAACCTTAGATCAGCACGTCTTTCGAATAGACTTAATGCCAGTTTCCATTAGGAGTTTCGACGTGATTATCGGCATGGACTGGTTAAGCCCCCACCATGCTGAAATTATGTGCCACGAGAAGGCCGTTCGCCTTCACCTCCCCAATCACGAAACCCTAGTAATTTACGGAGACAAACCTAGCATGAACCTTCGCCTCATATCGTGCATCCAGGCACGGAAACATCTACGAAAGAACAATTTGGCGTTCCTGGCTCACATAGTGGATAAAACCAAGGAAGAGGTTAACGTTCAAGACATTCCCATAGCATGTGAGTTCCCAGACGTGTTTCCTGAAGATCTTCCTGGAGTACCCCCAGAGACACAAGTGGAGTTCCGAATTGACCTCTTTCCAGGAGCAACTCCTCTCGCTAAATCACCCTATCGGCTAGCTCCTGCTGAAATGCAGGAATTGTCCAGCCAACTCAGGGAACTCTTGGACAAGGGATTCATCCGAACTAGTTACTCGCCATGGGGAGCTCCAGTCCTCTTTGTCAAAAACAAGGACGGATCTTTAGAAGGTGTATCGATTACAGAGAGTTGAATAAACTCACTATTAAAAATCGCTATCCACTCCCACGAATCGACGATCTATTTGACCAGCTCCAAGGAGCTAGTTACTTTTCTAAGATAGATCTACGGTCCGGATACCGTCAACTGAAAGTCCGGGAAGAGGATATTCCTAAAACCTCTTTCCAAACTCGTTACGGACATTATGAATTTTTCGTAATGCCCTTCGGTCTAACAAATGCCCCTGCCGCATTCATGGATCTGATGAACCGGATCTGTCGACCATTCCTCGACAACTTTGTCATTGTCTTCATCGACGATATTCTCGTCTATTCCCGAAGCGAAGAAGAGCATGGCCAACATCTCCGACAAATCCTAGAAACTCTGCGATCGGAAAAGTTATACGCAAAACTCTCCAAGTGTGAGTTCTGGCTCCGTAGTGTGAACTTCCTAGGTCATGTTGTCAAGATGGAATTCATGTGGATCCCTCTAAGGTCAAGGCTGTTGAAGGATGGGCAGTCCCGACAACACCCACGGAAATCCGTCAATTCTGGGGTCTAGCAGGATACTATAGGAGATTCATTCAAAACTTCTCTAAAATCGCCAAGCCACTTACCTCGCTTACACAAAAGGGCGTACCATTCAAATGGACGGACAAAAAAGAAGTCGCATTCCGAACCCTGAAACAAGCTCTCTGTAGTGCCCCGATACTATCACTACCGGAGGGAACGGAAGATTTCGTGGTCTACTGTGACGCATCAAATCAGGGCTTAGGTTGCGTTCTCATGCAGCGTGGAAGGGTGATAGCTTACGCATCCTGCTAACTAAAGATGCACGAAGTGAATTATACGACCCATGACCTAGAATTGGGAGCCGTGGTCTTTGCCCTGAAGATTTGGAGGCATTACCTTTATGGTACGAAGTGCCCCATCTTCACGGACCACAAGAGTCTCCAGCACATCTTGAACCAGAAGGATTTGAGCATGAGGCAACGAAGATGGGTTGAATTATTAAATGATTACGAGTGTGAAATCAAGTACCACCCGGGCAAGGCCAACGTGGTAGCTGATGCATTGAGCCGGAAAGAGTACTCTAATCGTCGTACGAAAACTGTCTCAATAACCATTCAATCTCACCTAACCACTCAAATTGCAGTAGCCCGGTCAGAGGCCATGAAGACAGAAAATAGAGCAAGCAAAGCATTGCGCGGAATGGAAAAGAACCTAGAGGCAAAGGATAATGGAGTATACTATTTCATGAATCGTATTTGGGTCCCTAAACTCGGAGGATTTAGGGAGGTAGTCATGAAGGAAGCTCACAAGACCCGATACTCCATCCATCCCGGCTCATACAAGATGTATTCGGATATCAAACAACACTAATGGTGGCCTAACATCAAGGCGGAAATCGCCACCTATGTTAGTAAGTGCCTTACGTGTGCCAAGGTAAAGGTGGAGTACCAGAAGCCCTCAGGGTTATTGCAGCAACCGGTAATCCCTGAGTGGAAATGGGAAGGAATTTCTATGGATTTCATGACCAAACTACCTAAAATGTCGGATGGACTAGACACCATATGGGTAATAGTCGACCGACTGACGAAATCTGCCCATTTCTTGCCAATAAAAGAATCCTACAAGATGGAGAGATTGACACGTTTATACATTCGCGAAATCGTGAGACTCCATGGAGTGCCAATGTCTATTATCTCGGACAGAGACAGTAGGTTCACTTCACGTTTTTGGCAATCACTCCAGAAAGCACTGGGAACTCATCTCGACATGAGCACCGCTTATCATCCACAAACGGATGGTCAGAGTGAATGAACCATTCAAACGCTCGAGGACATCCTTAGCGCGTGTGTGATAGACTTTGGGAAGTCTTGGGATACCCATTTACCTTTAGTCGAATTCTCGTATAACAACAGTTACCATTCGAGCATTAAGGTCGCTCCTTTCGAAGCACTATACGGTCGTAAGTGTAGATCACCGTTATGTTGGGCTGAAGTAGGCGACACCCAACTAGCAAGATCAATCACGTCGGACAAGACGCTAACGGGACTGGAGATCATTCGTGAAACCACGGAAAAGATCATTCAAATCAGAGCTCGATTACAAGCATCGCGCGACCGACAAAAGAGCTACGCCGATAAACTGTGAAAGCCCTTAGAATTTCAGGTCGGGGATCGAGTACTGTTAAAAGTCTCACCCTGGAAAGGAGTCATTCGTTTTGGGAAATGAGGAAAACTGAACCCACGATACATTGGACCTTTGGAAATCATCGCCCGAATAGGTCCAGTGGCATACAAACTGCAACTACCCGCAGAGCTAAACAGTGTACACCCCGTGTTCCATGTCTCTAATCTAAAGAAGTGCCTATCAGATGAAACACTCGTCATTCCCCTTGAAGAGATCGAAATCAACGAGAATCTCCTGTTCGTGGAAGAGTCGATTGAAATCATGGACAGGGAGGTGAAGCGTACTAAGCAAAGTCGCATCCCGATCGTGAAAGTACGGTGGAACGCAAAGCGTGGACCAGAATTCACATGGGAACGCGAAGACCAAATGAAGCAAAAGTACCCTCACCTATTCTAGCATTCTCAAATCTAGCTTTCAAACAGAATTTCAGGACGAAATTCCCTCTAACGGGGGGATGATGTCACAACTAGAAATTTTGTGTCTTGTAATCACAACACTCAAGTAAAATGTTGAATCAAAAACTTAAGAGCATGTATGATGCTTACTCTATGACAACAAAATTTCAATCCAATACACCATACAAGTATTAAAAATGGTCAATAAGCAATTGGAAACCCTAAAAGTTCTTGCTTAGGTCCATTTTTGGAATAGGACTTCCTTATTGGGCCCAATGGACCAATAAGCTTCCAATTTGACCATCTTGGGTTTAGAACTCTTAAATGAACTCTAATTGGACCCATTTCCATTTTATTCAATATTTTGGGCCATATTGGGCCTAGAATGAAATAAAATACCCTAATGGACCTTATTGGGTCACAACAAATTTATATAGCCCTAATGGATCATAAAAATCATTCCTTGATTTATTTGGGCCGAAAAATTACATAATTAAGTCATAATATGGGCTTAAACATAAGAAGCCCAATATTCTTCCTTTCCTTTCTCCACTTCTCGGCCCAACAACCCAACATGGAAGAGGGTTGACTTTCAATTTCCACCTCTTTATTACCTCTTGGATCTCCATGCACTAACTCACGTTTCCATGCACACATCACCTCACTCACTTCTCTTCCCCCTCCCTCTTTTTCCTTTGGCCGAGAGACTTCCAAACACACACACTTCACCACAAAACTCTCTCTAAATCACTCAAGACTTATCTCTTCTTCTTCATCCAAAAATCTCGGAATTTTGCTTGTGTTTCAAGAGGATTACACAAGATAATCATCATCCTTTGGTAAGTTTTCACATGTCTAAGTTACAAAACTTCTCTCTCATGTAAGATCACTTATTCTAAACAAATTTTGGTGGTCATACTCCTAGAAAACTCCTTAAGTTCGAGATCTTCCAAGGAGGCTTGTTAGGATCAAGTTTTCTTCATTTCTTCCTTCTAAGCCAAAAACAACAAGAAAAGGTGAGCTTCATACCCCCTATTTTTTGGTTTTATAAGTTTTGTGGGGGGAGAATACAAGCAAATGTGTAGATCTATGAGTATATGTATGCTTTGTGTGATTTCTATGTTTATTTACATGTTCTTATGTGATTATTGTGTTGGATCTAGTAAAAAAGAACTCAAAACCGAGTTCTACATTAGGTTGAATGAAATAAGTATAAATCATTTTATTTCATACAAATCAACTCTAGAAACATAACCAAGTTGGTTAATATGAACCTCTTTGGACTAAAATCCCATTTTTGGACTTTAAATGTTAAAAATATAAAGTTAAAGGGCCCAAAATGACAAAATACAAATTCTGATGGTTGAGGTGAGTTAAAACAGTTTTAGAAATGTATTTTCTTTAAAATTACTCTTTTGATGGACTAAAATGGAAATTTTTAAAACCTAATGGGCCAAAAATGCATTTTTCGGCCCAACAAGGCCCAAATTGCGAGATTTTCAAACTAGAGGGGCTGAATCTGTATTTTTCTGTAAAACAGAGGACTACTAGTGCTCCAAGTCCATTTCCAGGGTCAAAAATACTTTTCATATTCAAAAGGGACTAAAGATGCAAAATTTTTCTATTTTGGGCCAAAAATGTAAAAATTGCGAAAAATGGGGTTTCAGCCGAGAAAACTTCATCTTGAGGGACTAAAACTATTTTTCAAATAGACTTGAGCTGAAAAATACCCTTTCAATAAGTTTTGATACTAAAGTGTCAAGAAAAATGGTTTAAGGACTAAAACAGAAAATTCTTTTATACAAAGGGCCAAAATTGTAAATTTATCCAAAAGAAAGGGGCTACAAAAGAAAATTTTTAGTGATTCTAACAATGAATCTGTTAGGATGGAATACTAGTGCCACGACTATCGACGAAATATAATACACCTACAACACGAAAAATCGTTATCAAACGAACTGATTCGGTCTCGAATCAATAACGAATCCGAACTTAATAACACGACGCTATTTCAATACACACGTGGAAATTTCGGGAAGTCAATACACACGTGGGAAATACACCAGACGTCGATACACCATCTTTGGGCCCGAAAGTTTCAAATCGTGCTTGTTGGGCCTAGCTAGCCCAATGACATGATCTTTAGGCCCGAAGGAAACTCGCTTACATGTAGTTGGGTCTTATATAACCTAATTCCGTGTAAAAGGACTTTCAATGGCCTTTGTGCTATTGGGCCCCAAGGGTCCTTTGGTACTGCTAGCGAAGTCGAGAATTCACCAATGCGAGTCGGGCTAAGGGCCCTTCGCATTCACGATAGCCTTGAACGACTTATGGAAAAATAGGGGGCTTCGCACCCTCTTTTCCTCCTCGGTTGTGGGGCTATGAGAAGTCAGGGTGATTGGATTAAGTGAATAGTGCGAACGATGCCTAAGGATCGTTTGTATGGTTGTAAACTAGTCATTTTCATTAATGTGTGTTTATAACAATTCACAATCCATAATTAATCCAATGTCACCGGGACTCAACGAATACACACGTCGCAACGAAATAACAAAATATAAAACGCTTGATTCAAAATATTAGGAAAACATCGGGTTTTCCTAGGGTTTTCAATTAATACACCTACGAGATGGATATCGAGTTTAACAAATTGTATTTTTACATTTATAGAAACAAACAAGCATACTTACGGATCTTCACACTTTTTATACTATGCTCTTTTCAGAAAATATCGGATTTTCTGGTGGTTTTCAAAACAATACAAACCATTATATTTCAAACATTACTTATGAACTCACCAACATTTCATATGTTGACGTTTTTCAAAATACTTGTATTCTCAGGTAACAGGTAAATCGAAAAGGAAAAATGTACTCTGTAACGTCTTGCTGCTTGTTTAATTAGTATCGAACAATTTACTTTTGGGCATGTAATATTATGAATCAATGTACTGAATGTAAACGCTACCAGTTGTAATATTTCAATGCTTGGTGATGTATAATGTTATGTTTCATGTATATTCATTGTGATGGTATTCAATTGAGTCACAATATTCCTCGGACGTTTCCGCCGTCTGGTTCGGGGGTGTGACATATCTCAAAATAATGTTGATTATGACAATGAGGACGAGACTGAAGTACCTCCCCTAATGGGTAGAATCGATAATGTTTCCGATGAAGAGACTGATTATGATGATGACGATTCAGATTATGATACTGATGAAGAAGACATTGAAGTATACGATGAAGATTTTGATTAAGAAAATCAAATGTTTTTTTTGTAATAGAAACTTTATTTGAAATGTACCTTTAATTCATATTGTTTGTCTAACTTTTATTTATGTTGTTTGTCTATATTGTATATCTTACAATTTCGCAGGGTAACTAACTTTTATTCATATTGTATTTCTATATTGTACATCTTGTAATTTAGAGGCTACAGATGAAGTTTACTTGGGCGATACTCTTGGCCATGATGACCAATATTATGGGGCTTGGGCATGTAGGTGATGGAGTCAGGGATCCACCACCTCCAGTAGGCTTTGGTCGTGGTCAGCACGAACAGGACGGTGAGTTTTATTATGATATATTTATTAACTATTTTTATTATTTTATAATAAGTTATCATGACTAATATTTTTAATTGTATTTTTTCAGCCGAGCTTCCAAAAAAAAGAGGCATGTCAAAAAATATCGAACTGGGAAAGTTGATACGGGCAAACAAGGGAAAGCCCGTGGATTTGGATTTCGACGGGGAGATCACATATTCCCCTGTTGGGAAGCGTGGTAATTGGTTCACACATGAAATTGGGAGGTATTTGTGGAACAACGTCCCTTTGAACGTATCTGGTTGGGACAATGTTTCCCCCACCTTAAGGAATGCAATAGTTGTGCATCTAAAGGTAACTTGAATACAATTTTAAGTTTAGTTGTGATTGTTATTTAATTAACTAAATTCTTTGTATTTTGCAGAAGAAATTTGATTTGGATAAGGTGAACATGGATCAGGAGTGTGCTCAATTGTTGCGGAGCATTGATTCGACACTTGCAAAAGTTTACAGAGGCCGGAAAAGTAAAGCTCATTCTTATTTTAAGGAAATCGGTGGGCCTGCAGATATCCCAGCCGCATTAACCCCCCCCCCCCCCCCCCCCCCCCCCGATGGTATGTCACGTGAAAATTGGGCGAAGGCAGTCGAACATTTTCAAACGCCAGAATTTTTAAGGCGTTCGGCGTCAAACACAGAGTGTCGTGCAAAACAAGTAGTTGTAAACAGATGGGGGTCGAGCTCATACATCAATGCATGTTTCAAAGAAGTAAGTTATTATATATTTAAATATTTATTTAAAGCATAAGTAAACTAATTTTTAATGTTCAATAGGATATAAGTCGAATTGAAGCTTTTCGTATGGCTAATTCCAATCGACAAGGGGTATTTTATAGCCCTGCAGTCGAGCAACAATACGTAAATGGTTAATTTATATTTTCATATAAGTGTTTATATCGTTAAGGGTATTTAGTAATCTAATTTTTATGTTTTTTATTATTTTTTTTAAAATACAGAATGCTTTACTCCAGGAGATCAACCAATGAACCCAAGCTACTTCTGAAGCAAACGGTCTAACACCCACTGATATAAAAAACTGTTTTGAAAGAATATTGGGTATTCGACGTGGACATATCAGAGGCATTGGGCGTAAACCCCCAACCTTTGTGTCCATGTACGATCAGGAACAACCAGTGACATAAGAACAACCGCAATCACAGGTAATTGTTAGTTTAAGTTGAAAAGTATAATGATATAATGGAAAATACAATGCTCTAATGGAAAGTAGAATGCTATAATGATATGTTGGTTATGATTTGATATGTTGATATTTTGTAGTTTGGTAATTTTTGAAAAATAAATGCTATAATGGAAAGTAGAATGCTATAATGATATGTTGATTATGGTTTGATATGTTGATATTTTGTAGTTTGGTAATTTTTGGAAAGTAGAATGCTATAATAATATGTTGGTTATGGTTTGATATGTTGATATTTTGTAGTTTGGTAATATTTTGATGTGTTGATATTTTGTAGAATGGTATAATTTTTGGAAATTATAATGTTATTATGATATGTTGGTAATATATTTTGTTTTCATTGTAGTTGGAAATGCTGCAAACAATACTACAGGACCCGACCTGTTCTGCAGCATTGGAAAAGTGGTTTCGCTCATTACCGCCACCAAATGATGAAGGAAATGATGAGGACGAGTAGTTACTTTAGGATTTTATGAAAATGTTTTGTAATTTGGAAGAATACTTTAATTAGGTGGTATGGATTAATATTTTGGATTGTGTATGGATTAATATTTTGGATTGTTTGTGTATATTTCTATAAAAAGTTATCAGATTTTATAAATGTTATATTGTTTTTTTTTATAAATTTAATGTTAAATAAGCAAAAAAAAAAAAAAACAAAAACAAAAAAAAACAAAATAGTTTTTGCGGCTACGCCTTTTGTGGCAACAACTGGGTATTAGCAGCGACACATTATTAGCGGCGACGGATGGCTATTAGCGGCATTGAAAGCAATAGCGGCGACAGGTAACCTTTAGCGGCGTCTGGATGTGTATTAGCGACAAAGCATTACCGGCGACGTTGTAACGCCCCGATTCTCAGGTATTGTCCGATTGTAGGTTCTTGGTTTGGCCCTACTCGACGAGTTGGTTGCCCTACTCGTCGAGTAGCAGCAAGATTGAATTGCAACTTAAGTGACTGGCTCGGCGAGTCCACGAGTGGGAATCGGCGAGTAGGAGTTGGAAAAAGAAACCCTAAGTCCCGGGTTCTGCACTCTATTTAAGGAGGCTTGAGCCCCATTTGGCCTCCTTACAGTCAGATAGAACTCAAAGGAAAACCCTAATCGAGAATTTGTGCCATTGGTGCCTTGAAAGCTTGAAAAGAGAACTTGTGGAAGGAAGAACTTGGAGAAGCAAAGTACTAGAAGCAAGGGAGGAGTGGAACCCGAAATCTACCTCAGCTAGCACTCATAGAAGGTACCAAGTCGACACCTTTATCTGTTTTCCCTTCTAGATCTCATACAGTGGGAATCTAGGGTTTTTGAGGTGTAAGTAAGGTGATATCGCAAAACATAAGCTAGATCTGAAGTTGTAACTTCAGCTCTGGACCATTCCCGAGTTCTAGATCCATAAAGTTCCTGTCTTGGACGTGAATGAGGCTTTCCTTGTGCATGAAACCCATTAAGAGCTTAGTTTTGGACATTAAGGACCTTTTTAGCCATGCATACACGTAAAGTTTGCAACTTTACGTGAAAGGCATGCCCTGGAAGCTTGGATCTGAGGTTTGGAATTGTTGCATGGCTTAAAATGGATCTGTATGGCTTAAGGACTAAAGGAACTCGGCGAGTCGCAAGAACGACTCAGTGAGTCGGATGAATATAGTCGTGAACTCGACGAGTTGGTATAACAACTTGGCGAGTCCGATGAAGGTTGCCTTAGACTCGACAAGTTGCATGAGCAACTCAGCGAGTCGGATGAGCTTCCTCCAAGTTAGGAATGCGTGTGTATCAACGTATTACTAGAAGAGAAACACGACGGGTGGCTCTAGGGCCTCAATCGAGAATCGTGGGAACTCAGCGAGTCACACCGGTGAATCGATGAGTAGGTAAAAGTTTCGAGGAACTCGGCGAGCAGCCAGGGGTACTCGACGAGTTAAGGTCAACATGGACTTTTGACCTTGGCTAAGGACTTTGACCTTGATCAGGGTTAACTAGTTGGGTTATGGAGTACTCTATGAGGACAAAGACTTATGAGCATAATTGTCTTATGGTAATAAGTGGTGGAGTCTTTGACAAGTGATCGGAGAGCTGTGATTACTTACCGAGCTGACATCTACAAGGTGAGTTATCCTCACTATACTAAGGGGTCTAAGGCACCAAGGCCGGCCCATTGGATTTGATATCCTAGTAGTCATTGATATGTTGAGTTGAGTTAGTAATGTATGCCAGTTGATATGCTAGTCGGGTAGATTTGTAGGACTGCCTGTGATACTGATTGATTACCTGTATGTGCATTTATCTGTTACATGTCGACATGTTATGTGGGGTGGGTTGAGGTTGTACTGCTCCGTGCGGTAGCCAACAAACCCGAGAGTATTCCAGATATGAGCTGAGGGCCCGGTAGGCATTCCAGACTCATACTGAGGACTCGAGAGCATTCCAGATACGAGCTGAGGGCACGGTAGGCATTCCAGACTCGTACTAAGGGCTCGATGGCATTCCAGATACGAGCTGAGGGCCCGGTAGGCATTCCGGACTCGTACTAAGGGCCCAGGGGTAGTCCAGCTTGTAAAGATGTGGACCCAGTGCATGCTGTTCTGTTTTGATTGGTATGATATGCTAATGTTGATATTGATATGTGAACTGTATGTGTATCGGTATTTTGGGGTAACTCACTAAGCTTTCGGGCTTACAGTTTTAGTTTATTGTTTCAGGTACATCAGGGGATCGCGGCAAGGCCAAGGCGTAATCGTACATCAGTTTTACTTTATTGTTTGGGGACAAGACTCTGATAAAAAATGTTTTGAAAACAAAGTTGTAATATTTTGATGAACTTGATATGTTTTTAAAAGTTTAAATTTGTTTGAAATTTTGGATGTTACAGGCGACGCATCTGCAGCGACGTGTCGCCACTAAAGGTATTAGCGGCGACAACCTCAACCATTAGCGACGACACGCGTCACCGCTAATACCCAGACTTCTTGTAGTGAGTTTGGGGAATGGTCACATCCAACCTATCAAAAAAGCTATGTGACCTCTGCGTCATGTCAGCTTCACCACCAACCAACCACCAACTGACTAAACATTGGAAATGTTTACCACTCCACAATTTTTTTAACATTATATTACATAAAAAACATAATTTATAACATAAATTAATTTTTTGAAAACATAAAAAAAATAAAATCATATTTCATTAATTAAAAACATAGATATTTAAAACTTAGATTATTAAAATTAAACATTACATTGTCTAAATAAAATAAAAATTAAAAAACATAAAAAAACATAGAAAAATTCTAATCGTCATCGTTATCGTTACTGACATCATCCACCTCGTCGTCACCATCCTCATCCTCCTCTTCTTCATCGTCATTTTGCCATTGGAATTGTCTTTTCCATATGTATCCGGTCAAATCATGTCGTAGATTGTGATGTGTTTCATGGTTTTCTATTTCCAAAATCCTTGAGGAGTATGTCGGGCTGCCAACTTGTATTACTGCATATGGATTAAGTATATCGTTTGCGGTATATGAACAAATAGCCCTACCCTCTTCTTCCATTATCATGTTATGTAAAATAACACAAGTAATCAACACCGTCGTCAAATTTCCCTTGTCCCATGTTCGTCTCGGATGTTTCATTATGTGTCACTTTTGTTTGAGGACTCCAAACGCTCGTTCTACATTATTCGGTGCAGATTCTTCTGCTAACTTGAACATTTTTCGTTTATCGTCAACCGGAAATATGTATGACTTGACAAATGTAGCGCATTTTGGATATATCCCATCACCTAGGTAATACCAGTACTTATATTCATTTCCATTGACAATGTATGACATATCTGGTGTTTTACCCTGTAAAATATCATTAAATATCGGAGACATTTGGAGCACATTCAGGTCATTGTTTGACCCCACCATACTAAAGAATACATGCAAAAACGATAGGTCATTTGAAATAACCGCCACCAATAGAACAATCGGCACCCCATGATCACCTTGCGTGAATTGACCACGCCATGCGTTGGGACAATTTGCCCACTCCCAATGTGTACAATGAATGATACCAAGCATCACCAGAAAACAATCTTTAGCTTGATACGTGCCATACAATTGTTCAACATTGTTTTTAGTCGGATGTCGCAAGTATATTTCACGATAAAACTCTATAACATACTCACAAAATAGATATGTACACTCTCGACCTGTCCTTTCAGACATTTTTAGATACTCATCTGATGTGTCTGCGGCGATGCCGTATGCCAATTGTCTAAGAGCGGTCGTACATTTTTGTATTCTAGTAAAACCGCGTTTACCTCTAGCATCCCGTCGTAATTGGAAAAATTCATAATTACATGTCCAATCTCTAACTATACATAAAAATAAATTTCTACTAATATGAAAACGTTCTTCGAATTTAGATAGATCATATAAACTATCAACAACAAAATAATCATGTACCAAAAGTTCATGTGTCGCCTCTCGATTTCGGTCGATCCATTTTCTATGCTTCTTCTCGACGTTTGAACTTGCACCCCTCACACGTACCATGTCTCATGCCACGGACAACAGCGTATAGAAAATCAAATCCTCATGAGAATCGTTATCATCGGATGACGAAGAAATAAGAGGTGGAAAATTATCCATTGTTTGGTTGAATGTGTGTGTTTGTTTTGAAATAATATTGGTGTGTTTTAGTGGAAATTATGTGTAAAATGACTGTATATATAGAGAGAATTTGAATCAATAATAAAAAGATTTTTTTCAATTGAAAAACGGTCGAAACAATCAAAGCAACGGTCCAAAACTGAATTGACCACTCAAAGCCTCCGTCTTCATCCGTCTTCCGCCTCACGTCACATGCAAACCACCCACCCCTAGGTTGGTGTTCATACGTCTCCAGGGGAGTCCACGTCATCCCCACACATCCTTTCTTGGACCATACCAGACAGCCTAAACTCACTACAAAGAAATTTCTTATTACAATCAATTCTATTAAAAGTCAACAAACTTGCCTAAAAGTTTGTAATAAAAATTTGGATCTTCATTAATTTACACGTTTAGATATAGAAGAAATAAAAAAAATATTAAGGTCATGTATATAGTGTTTTGCATACGAACTCTGTTTTGGACGTTATTTAAATTTTTGGAAACATGGGAACATATACTATGAGACTATAATGTTTGTTTCGTTCACAACTACTTTATACGAATTTTCAGGTTTTCAAACGTATTAACTAAGGTTTGAATTTGAGTTGTTTGATTTGTTTGAGATTTCCCACAATTGGAAGTAAGATACCATTTGGTATCTTACAATACTTGTAATGACATTATATATTATTAAAAATATGCATTAAAGCTCAATAGGTTAGATTACATAGAGGTTCGTGGTGAACTGACTGTCTACAGTTTAGACCTAAATTTCGGGTTATCACATTTGAGCTGTTCAGATTAGTCCCCAGGTCATGGCCTTAGGTTGCCACAACGTGGCAACTGGGAATCAACGACCATTTTGGCATTTAGGATGTTGCCAAGGAAGGCCACAACGTGGAAACCTGTTGTCATCAATTTTGACATTAACTTTGACTGTTGACTTTTTGACAAGTTTGGCTTTGTGTCGTAACAACGTAAATCTTCAAAACCAATTTTTTTTTTTCAAATTTAACACATTTATCTCATTTCCAAAAATTCCAAAAGTGCACAAACATCAAATCATCAAACATGTATTCAAAACTATATATATATATATATATATATATATATATATATATATATATATATATATATATATATATATATATATATATATATATATATATATATATATATATATATCAAATCCAGGATCCACTCAAATCGTGACTCCAACGCTAGTGTGTGTACAATCAAGCCCGCCGCCTTCCCGCGATCCTGAGAAGTACCTGAAACACATAACACATAACACGGTAAGCACGAAGCTTAGTTAGTTCCCCAAATACCATACATAGCACATTAGCCACTTTAGGCTATAACCCAATAAGACCCTCCGATCAATATGTCTTAGTGGGACCCTACGATCCTAATTCAATAAGCTCACAATAATAATACTCGGCATAAATCACAAATACATAATGCAGAATATTAGGGTACACAGGTAAGCACATAACACATCTCGGTCACACAAAGTTGCCACTCATGGTAAGTATAGTGAGAAGACTCGCCTGCTTGGAAATATCGAACTAGCCTTCGCCTAAAACATAGCATAACCATCTCTAATTAATACTCTATTCGTACTCAATTACACTAAAGTAAATAGTCCGAGTTTGACCTGACTCGCCGAGTGCACTCATGTGACTCGTCGAGTCCAGTCGCCCCTTAGAAGTCTTCGTGAAGGTTCAGCTCATCGAGTTAACCCCCACTCGCCAAGTTATAGTACAACCAACTTATTGGGACAAACCCTAACCGACTCGTCGAGTCGGCTCCTCATCTCGGCGAGTCCATTCAGACTCTCTTCTCTTTCAGACGATTTCAAGGCAGAAAACCTTCCTAAACTCTAGATCTATACTATTAAGGCTCGTTTATCATGTAAAGTCACAAGCTTTACGTCCATACATGGAACTTAGGGCTTGAAATGCCAAAAACATACTTTAATAAGGGTTTTCACTCAAGAGAATTGTCATGGCTAAATAAAGTAAGGACTTTTGGACTCTAGAGACCTCAGATGGTCCAGATCTAAAGTCTAAACACCTATATGAACTCAAAACACTTAAGGTCCTCATAATAGATGGAAAAAGCCCTTTGTAACGCCCGAAAAATACAACCAATTTTAAATTTTTCAAAAACATCTCGATTCCATAAAATCTTTACAAAAGGTTTTCAATACATTATTTAACAGAGTATTTTCCCAGGTTCATATCATAAAACACCAACGCGAGGAACGGTACGATCATGCCTTTGCCTTGCCACAGACTTATGAGAACCTGAAAAACATAAAACCACAACTGTAAGCCCGAAAGCTTAGTGAGATACCCCCAATATACCAACCACATATACGCCCTTCCAGGCCACGACCTTCCGGTCTAAAACAAATCGCCTTCCGGCCCAATGGCAATGCCTTCTGGCCCATAACATATTGCCTTCCGGCCCACAGCATAAAAAACATACATATCATAACAGAACATAGAACGACCCCGCATACCGGGTCACACCCCAGACCTAGCAATCATGCACATAAAACATAATCATATAACAGTTCTCAATCAGCAATCGATCAACAAATCACATAACATAGCATTACTCTAATCAAGATACCGGCCTAGCCGGTCACTAGCATAACATCACCCTACGAATCAATCAACATACTAAATGCACACATACGCCTTTCCAGGACATGACCTTCCGGTCCACATAGCAATGCCTTCCGGCCCACAACATGTAATGCCTTCCGGCCCACAACATATAACGCCTTCCGGCCCATATTCCGTAATATCATAGCAATAGACAACTACCCGGATTTCCATCTGATAAAATAGTTGGCATTGGTGCCATAAACCCTATCGATAAAGTGAGGATAACTCACCTCGAAACTGCCGACAGAACAGGTAACTCAAGCTGCTCCGATCACTGATACGATCTCCACCGCTGGACAGCCACCAATGCACTGAACTCAAAACCATAAAAAACAATTACCAAAATACCGCTGGAAACCATTGGTCAACCCTTAGTCAAAGACAAGGTCAAAGTCAACCCCTGACTGACCCTACTCCCCGAGTCAACCCGATGACTCGCCGAGTTCCCATACTCAGAGCTCACTCAATCCGCGACCTAACTCGCCGAGTCACCCCGAGACTCGCCGAGTCCCACAACTTCTGAGTCCTCTCGCACACAACTCACCGAGTCATCCCTTGACTCACCGATTCTCGACTCAACCAGAGAATATCAGAACTCTTCGACAAGACTCGCCGAGTCCAAGAACAGACTCGCCGAGTCTATGGCTATCTTCAACCTACTCGTCGAGTTGTTCATACAACTCGCCGAGTCCAAGGCCATCTTCATCCGACTCGCCGAGTTGTTCTTCCAACTCGCCGAGTCCCAGCTCATCTTCAAACAACTCGTCGAGTTCACCCATGTGACTCGTCGAGTACCTCCGATCTGAATCCATACAGAAGCATTCCAGACCATGCAATTGATCCAAAACATAGATCTAGCCTCCTACAACTCATCCATCACGTAAAGTGGCAAACTTTACGTGAATCCAAAGAGATCTAGGCCTTATTCACTTTGGTTTAGGGTTTGGGACATGCAAGCTTCACTAAACACTCCAACACAGGGACTTTCATGCTCTCTGATTCTTCTCCATTCCAGATCTGAGGTAGCAACCTCATATCTAACCTCTAGACTTCCAATTACATCCATAGACAAGTTCCCACAAACCCCAAAATGAATAAACCACACACAATCAGACCAAGAACGAGATATTACCTCCAATGGACGCCCCAACTGCAATGAAATTCGAATCCAAGCAAAGCCCCTTGCTCCAAGCCTCTTATCCTTCAAGATTTCTTCAACAAACACCTCCCCAAGCTCCAAATACACTCTAATCTTCTTCAATCATGCTTTCTAGGGTTTCTGGACTTCAAGGGGAATCAAAGAGGCTGGGGAGAGGATATAATGTTCTTTAAATAGGGCTCATTCCCCGGATTTAGGATTTTCTCCACTCAGCACCTACTCGCCGAGTCCATCTTTGGACTCGCCGAGTAGGCCACTTGACTCGCGGCCAAAGTCGCGACCCTACTCGCTGATTCCATCCATGGACTCGCCGAGTTGCCCTTCAAAATTTACACTTTTAGTCCTTCAACTCTACTCTTGATATTTCGGGATGTTACACCCTTGATTCCAAAATCATGAGATCTACTCAGAAAAATGAGAAAGGTGCAAGCTTTATACCTTTCGCAGAAGCTCTCAAGTGAAATAACCACAGATATAGCAACTCCTTCTCATCCCTTAGCTTGGAATTCTTCCCCTCTCTTCACAAGATGCTCCAAACATTCAAAGTTAGCTCAAAATACTCTCTAAGCTCAATGGACGTTTAGGTTTTACTCTCAGTGAAGGTGCGCCGTAAATGAGGCTATAAGTGTACCTAAATAGGCCCCAAACACGGGGATTTAGGGTTTGTCTTCACAGCGTCTACTCGGCGAGTCGGCTCCTCGAAATCATCAAGTAGATCATTAATCCACATGGCATATCACGTCCCTACTCGATGAGTTGTAGCACCGACTCGTCGAGTCACTTATTAGATGTCACACCCCAAAACCGAGAACGGCGGAAACGTTCTGGGGCGGAGGACGTCATGTATGCATCACAACAAATGTAAAGTAGTAAACAAGCAACAACATCATCCATTGCATTAATAGTATAATTTTAGTTACAAGTGTTTTCTTTCATAGTACAAGACATGATGATAACTTATCAAAATAAAAGACGAGTCTTGACTGCTTCGTCTTCTCTAAACCTTGTATCGGCACCTGTCTATTTGTAACCTGAGAATACAAGTTATTTTGAAAGAGTAGATCAGCATTTAAGCTGGTGAGTTCATAAGTATTTAATGTCATCGCTTTGATTAGTTGATATGAAAGACTGGTGAATGAACGATGAAACATTTAGTATAAGTATGAAAAGCTCTAGAAAATCCCATATTTCCTACTAGTATAAAAGTAGTCTTCTACCAAGACTCGAATGTTTTGAAAGTAGTCTTTTACCTAGACCTGACTGTTTTGAAAGTACGCATCTCTTGAAAATGTGACGGTTTTTCCTTGTTTAACTCTTAGTAGTAGTCCCTTAAGTATACCTGAAATGGTATCAACCTAAAACATCCGTAGATTGTTCATTTACCTCTGTTGCTAACAGTGGTTGTCGGAATGGTTAGTCCCTCAAAGTATCATGTGGAACTAGGAGATAAAGTCCCAATCTATCTCGTCGATGATGTGATTGAATCACAAGGTAAAGATAGAAAGGCGAACGATATAACCGTATCTAGACATATAACATGTAATAGTAATTTGCCATATAATGTCTATGTAAAAATATTCATGTATAAGTATTCATGTAAGAGTATTCTTTCATATAACATGTAGTCTAGACTCATGAATGAACTGACTCCGGTGTAATTTCTTGTAGTAGGGAAAATGTTTTGTTTACTCTAAACTATTCCTATAATAGTTTACTAGAATGTAATTGATGAGTGTCCAAGTAGGTTTATACACCATTGCTACCCAAGAGTATCGGAACTAAATTAACTGATGGAACATTTATGACCATATATGTATACATGATATATAACTAATATTTAAACGACTTTTGGACGAATACCCAATATCCCACCAGACCACATCTCAAGGCGCGAAAAGGAAATAGGGTGGATAGCCTTCCTAAGTCTTTTAAACATTTCTTACATAACTATACATATAGAGGCAGACAATTTATAATATAAAAGCTTAAAGAAGTTTTGTAAAACCGTTGAAAAGTCTAATAAAGAATTTGTGACTTGATGTCAGTTTATAAAATGATTGAAAGTATTTTGTTTGATAAGACAGTTTAAGTACACGGAAAACCACTGTTTGAAAACACCTTTGTAACCGAGTTTGAAAGGAAGCTTACAGTATGTAAGACAGTTTGATAACGAGCTTTAATCATGTAAAAACTTTTAAGAAAGTCATTTGAAGTAATATGTTTAGTAAAACTGTTAAACTTGTAGTAAATCCATTTGTATACTAGTTATAAATCACATATGATTGATTTAATAACAAGAAGTATCCCAAAATATTGATGTTTTTCGTGCCAAAATAATCGTATGTTTGTAGTATCAAAGGTGGACACATATACATACAGTATAAGCAGAGTCTTTGATTTATATATAAATAGCAACACTTTTCATTTCAAAATATATGATGTTATCGTGATACATTTTTCATACGAAAGTTTCTTTATAATAGTTATAAATCACATGTGGTTCCGTTGGTAAAAAGTGTATAACGAAACTTTATATAACATACGATAATCATCGCGTGTTTTAGTTGTATTCCCCCCCCCCCCTTAAAAGCATATAAAAACATTTATAAAACATTTAAAAGTGTGGATTATAGGGGTATGAACTCACTTGATTGAAGTGGTTGATTTGAAGTAGTCGAGAGAGGAATCGAGCAGAACTTCGATAGGAAGAGTTGAAAACGCGGGAAATCTCGGGATTCTCGGGAATCTCGGGAATCTCGGGAACACAAAACCTTCCTTCGGGACTTGAAGGTGAAAACCGGGGCTTTGGGAGGGTCTCAGGGGCGTAAACGCAGAGTTTCGGCGCGAGAAAGAAAGGAACTGAGCAATGGAACTCGGAGCCCTTGAAATCTATTTATAGGGGCATTTTTGGGGTGTGCCACGTCGTGGCAAGTGATGGCCACGTCGTGGGGAGTCAAACCTATCCTCTTCGATTGATTGGACGCCCTCAGTCACTTGCTGGGTCGCGGCAAGCTTGTGCCACGTCGTGGGGGCCTGACAGCCTCGGATTTTGGACCCCGAACTCGTAAAATTCATAACTTTCGCGTACGAGCTCCGTTTTCGACGTTATTTATATGCACGCGTAGCTAAAAACATGATCTACAACTCTCGTTTAGACTTCATCGGAAAATTCTTACTTTATTTTTAATTATTTATTTTTAACGGGCCGGGACACGAAAATTCCGTTAAAATTCCATAACTTCTTCATCCGGTGTCTGTTTTCGTCAGACTTTTTCCCATTGCGCTACTAATATTGAGACCTTAGATTCTCATTTAGGTTGTTTTGGTTAAAAGTATCTTGGGCTCTATTTCGAGTTTTTAGCTGTCTACTGCTATACCCGAATCTTGGAAAAATCATAACTTCCTCATACGAAGTCAGATTTGGACGTTCTTTTTATGTACGCTCACGGTTTGAGGTTATCTATAACTTTCATTTAGATACTTAAGGCTATAAACTATTGTATTTAAACTTCGCGTTTTTCGTTTAATCGGTGTTGCCGGTTTTGCCGAGAATCTTCGGTTGGTCATAACTTCTTCGTTATAACTCGGATTTTAGGGTTCTTTATATGTACGAAAACCTTGATACGATTCCTACTACTTTATTTAACCCAAATAAGATTTTAGGAAAGTTATATTTTGACCTAAATTTGATTGGTTTTACATTACATTGTCTCGAAATATCGGGTTGTCACATTAGACCTTTCCAAAAACTTGAATAAATGATGTACCTAGAAGTCCGAATGTTACATTGGTCAAACTTGGGTAGAATTGAATATTTAGCTAAGGATTGGTCTCGGGTTCTTCTTAGGAAGCTTGGGTTGGTTTTGTTGTTGTTGACGTGTTTGTGGAGCTTATGTTAAGTGGCAACCTAACAAGATCTAGAAATGCAAGCTTCAAGATTTGAGCTTTATACCTTCTGAAGATGCTGGATCCAAAAGTTTGAATGCAACACCGCAACTTCAAAGGTTTTCCTTCACCACCAAAATATCACTAAAAAGCTTCAAAACTTGCACATAAGAATTAGGGTTTCAAGATGAGGGCTAAGTGGGATGGAGGTTGGAGGTAAGGAAATGTTTGAGGCCATAAAGTCCATTAAATGGGGTCCAAACCCTAAAAATTAGGGTCTGGAATCTTTGTAAGTACGCACTGCGTACTCTTACGTACGCCTAACATACGCGAAAGAATCCTCACCACCCATTAATGATCTATGCTCAGTGTACTAGGAAGTACGCCTCGTGTAAGGACTTTTTGCAAAGATTTTATACTTAGAGCCAAAAATATGAGGTATGTGGAATATAGATGCTACACTCTTGTATGATATGAGATAATAGGAGAACTATTATATCAAAAAATGAGGGTATAAAGGTCATCTCTAATTCACAAAGGGTAACATAAATGTCTTTCTACTATAGATCTGAATCTTTTAAATCACTAAGCTTCAAGGGAATGTTTTTAAAAAACAATCAAAGAATTTTTATTTTATTTTGGATATTTTCTAGTAGCAATCCATAAATTATGATATAAGTCATATGTGTCATCAAAATGTGACAATCACGAGACTTCATTCCAAGAAATTTATAGTCTTTCATGGACAAAGTTCTTTTAGTGTCTATGGAATAAGTTAATGGAGCATTGATATCATGTAAACATTGACAAAACTTATTTTCTTATTTTGATGTATTATAAAGAACATGTGGCAGATACATACGGATGACTCT
Source organism: Lactuca serriola (assembly GCF_051521515.1). Lineage (NCBI taxonomy): Eukaryota > Viridiplantae > Streptophyta > Magnoliopsida > Asterales > Asteraceae > Lactuca > Lactuca serriola. The sequence goes on along the minus strand of NC_136410.1, from coordinate 251,024,242 downwards.
CTATTCGAGAACAAGATCTTTATGTATTCCTATCAGTACAATGTCATTTCAAACACTAATCCCATTTTTTTATAGTTAGTATCTAATAATAATTCTATCAAGCTCCCGCATACATTTTTTTCTATATCTATAACATTTAGACAATGTCTCCAGTAAGATAAATCCCAAAAGATTGACCTATTTTTCTAGAGGGTATCTTTATGATTTATCAACACGATACTTTTTCCCAACATAAAATTTATATTTTCAACTCTGGAAAATGCACCAGCTTGTTCTCATCGTTCTGGTATAAATACTTTCTTCAAACTCAATCCTGTTCAAACAGTAAACCTTTAGAAGGAATCTTTTATTTTCCAGCATACAAATAGGTCATGCTCTCTTACCCTTCATTTTTCATACTGACAAGTTATTGTATGCTGGAAAATCACTTACAGTACAAAAAATCATAGTCTGCAATCGAAAGGGTTCTTTCTTAAAAACATAATATACGTCTATACCCAAACTCTAAAAAGTTTCTAAGTCATCAACCAAATGAGACAAATACACATCAATATTGTTACCAGTCTATCTCGAACCCTAAATCAAAATAACATTATAATGATTTTCATTTCATAACCACGATAGAAGATTGTAATTACATAAAAGAACTAGCCACATACTATGATGAATGTTTATGTTCCTGAAAAGATTGATCTCGTCTGAACTAAGCCCAAATTGAATGTTTTTTTATCTCTTTTCCAAATTTTGGATACTTCTTATCAATGTTTCTCTACTAAGATGAATCTGAAACATGTCTTACTTTTCCGTCAATTGCACATTCTTCGGAATGTCAACAAAGTAATTTTTCTTGTTTTTTGTTTTGAAATAACATTTTCGGTCACTGTAGAATAGGAAGATACCATGACATTTTAGCTGATGTTCCATTGTTTGTCACATCATCGTCAACTTCATCCGAATCTTTTTTTGATTTAGACCTCGATTCACCACAACAAACACAATAATGTTGAATCTCAAATTCGTTTCTATACAACATATAATTATTTAGACATGCATGTATTTTTTCAATTTCCAATCCCATAAGACACATTAGGTTTTTTTGCTTGTTATATCATGATTGGTAATTCATTGTCTTCCATAAACATGTCATGCAAAAGATCTAATAGACATGTGAAACTTTTATCACTCCATCTGATTTTTGACATTAAGTTACTCAACTTCAATACAACATCAACTTTCATAAATTTAGAACCCCTACATAACAGTGTTTCTATTTCTTTAAATATGCATTGTAATTTTCTTGTTCAACATCACCATTAAACATTTTATTGAAATTGTCATTGTGGTCATTTGAATGGAGATCATCATCAAGGTATGAATTGTTATTCTATGTATTATCATTAATGTATAAAACAATCGAGCTACAATAAAGTAAACAAGTAGAGTTAGGAACAAAACCATTTTACAACAAATGATATTCATTTCTTCGGTATCTTTAAAACTTTTAAAGATTTTACAAACAATAACAACAAATCGCTCAACTTCCTTTATTCACACGATTTGTTTCTACAGCCATAAAGTGCTAATAACAAGAAAACAACCATTTAATATATAAACATGTTAAATAAAATAAAAAATAATAACAATATACTTACATTTAATGAATGAAATAATTTAATGCATAGAGGATCTAGATGAAGAAGAAGAGTGATTTTGAAAACATGTTAAAAACCCTAATGATTTTAACGATGCGGTTTACAAAAATAGCACAAAAAATCGTAATTTAATGTTGCGAGCTATAAAATAAGCATCAAAAAATATAGTTTTGAAGGTGCGGTTTAGATGAAACCGCAATAACAAATTAAACGTTAATTGATTATACAAAACCCTATCAATTAACAAGTTAAATGGTGTGGCAATGTTGAAACCATGTCAACTACAACTTTAAATGGTACAGTTTCTTTATTTGTTGATGTCAATTTAGTTTTTTGTGATTTAATAATACGGTTTAGAGATCAAACCGCATCAAAAAAATCCATCGAATATTAAATATGTTTTGTAGTACTTGCGGATCTACTATGGTGCCAAGTGCACCGACAACACCGGTTTTTTTCGGAGGCATGGCAAAATTTTCGATTTTTTTTTAATTTTTTCTACTATAAAATGTGTCATTGGCAACACCTACTATAACCGGCAACATCTACTACAGACCAGCAATACTTACTACGGAATCTGTGTCTCTGCCTCTATTTATTAGATCACCACGAGAGCTGGAACATGTATTACTCAATTACAATATTGCACAATCTGCAAGAAAATCATCAAATAGCAACGTCAAATTCATATCGGACTCAATTTACTAACGTGAACTTCATATTGTATTATTTATAAAATCATGAACCAGACAATCAACTGAAGAAAACGACGAACCACCCTCAGTAACTGCAGCCCTGCTCATTTTGCTCATTTCTTTCACTTTTTCTCTCAACTCGTTATCCTCCATAACCCGCCTTATCCCGCTCTCAACTTCTTTTGCCTTAACAATGGCCACATCGTCTCCAGGATTAAACACATTGTTCTTATAGTCTAACTTAATCTCTACAGCTAATCCCACCTCTACCACCATTTCAAACGCATTCATCTGTTGTTCGGCATACATTGGCCATGTCGCTGTTGGTACACCAAACCACAAACTTTCTAGCATCGAGTTCCACCCACAATGAGAGACGAATCCTCCAACTGCTTCATGAGCCAACAATGACACCTGTGGAGCCCAACCAATCACTTTCCCTTTTCCCTTAGTACGCTCCAAGAAACCATCCGGTAACACCACTCCTGGATCTTCATAATCACCGGGGAGTACTTCAAATGATGGGGGAGGTCGACGTAAGGACCAAACAAAACGATGGCCACTTTGCTCTAAAGCATATGCTATCTCCTTCACTTGAACCTCCTCAAACCATCCCATACTCCCAAAACACAAGAACACCACCGAGGAAGGTGGCTGATCATCCAACCAACGGATGACATCACTGTCTTGGCCTTTTCCGGTAATACCATGTAGATTTAGTATAGGCCCCACGGGATACACCGGTGGGATATTAATCTGGGTAGACAAAGACTTGACTGCATGTGTTTCCAACTCCAAGAATGTATTGATCATTATCGCTTTAGCTTCTCTCAATTTCCGAACAGAATGCTTAAGAAAGTCTAGACCTTCTTGAGTTTGGTACAGCTCCGGAAAAACCTTCGTCGGAACTGGTTTAACGAAGGTCGGAATGAGCATCTCACCATCTGAGTTGCTCAACTCGAAAACATCTTGGTTCTTAACCACTAGGGACTCGATATACAAATTAAAGCCAAGAAAAGCTGCGTTTGATGTGAAAAAGACGTAGCTTGGGACATTAAACTCATTTGCCACATCTATCATGCCAGTGCTTAGTATATCGAGGACAAACCCGACCACCGGATTGGAATCTGGTCGACTTATCATGTCAGCAACAACATTTCTGACATGTTTGGAATGACTGTTGATGTACTCATAAAAGGAATTCACGAGAGCTTTGGGATCAAACATGGGTGGAGTTTCATCTTTAGGGAGTTCAATGAAGCTTATTCGTTCGATAGCCTTCTTCGGTAACGATTTGATGTAGGTTGTGAGAGCAAAGGCAGAATATGGAGGGTTTATGAGAAGAACGGTTATGGAGAGCCTTTGATCGTGATTAACGAGTACTTTTGCCATCTCAATGGAAGACATTATGTGACCAACCCCTGGAACAGGGATGAAGACGAGCTCTGCTACTGTATTCGCCATGAATAGTTGGTTTAAAGCTATTGCACTGTTTCAGTACTTGTAAAGATAATATTTATAGTCGATAGATAACCTTAGTTGAGTTGATGTCATTGTGTTGCTGGCACTACTTGGAATCTTAAGGCTTCGGGACCAAGTTCTACACCACAATTATGTTCAGTTATAATTGTCCAGTTAATATTTTAATTACAAAAACCCAAATTTAACGTATTTTTGTAAAATTATTGCTCTTAGTAGTTTTCTAATATTTAATTAAAAGAATGATATGAGTACACTTTGTCAAATTAGATTCAAAATCAACAAAAATATATTTACAATCTTGTAATCGTTTTATGTAAAAACACTGGCTATTTAATTTTAACAGTATTATTTATAATTATGATTTAATATAATTATTCATTTAGTACGTATACCAAATAAATAGACAAAACATATTTCGATAGGCATGTAAACCTTGCATAAACCGTTTCGGCATGCATGTCCATGTCCAAAAAGTATACTAAGTAAGCCGTTATTAATTCCCATTGAATCCTCTATGGCTCTATACATTAATTATTATTTAAAAATTTGGTCTTACATATTTATGAATAGTTTATTATAACATATAAAGACGGGTATTAATATTTTATTAAGGCGTTATTAATTCCGATTGAATTCTTTACGGGAGTATTATTTAAAAACGTAGTCTTATACATTTTAAAATATTTTATTAACACTACATTATACTCGGTTAAAACTAAGGTTATTATTTTTTAATCATTATATAGGCAAAAAATAAAAAATCAACAAAAATATATAACGTAATTTTGATTGTAAGAAAACAAGAAATAATATGAAGTTTTATAAATTACAATAATATATTTTCAAAGTACATTGCTATAAGTTGTAATACTGTTTTAGTTTAAAAAAAAAAGAAAAAAAAACAATATAAATGACATTTTTTTATAAATGATATCGGTTTTACTATCCAAAATAAGAATAATTTTGTTGAAAAAAAATGAAAGGTATAAAATGCTTATTTACTTTTTGTGTGTATACAAAAAAAAAATAGTTTCATGCTCAAATCAGAAATAGTATTATACTTTCATGGGTAAAACAAAAAATAATATGTAGTTCACAAACCAAAAATAACATTGTATTTTCTATGGTTAAGAAGTTATTTCTAAACTTAAACTACAATTATGAAATTGTACTTAAAAAGTACAATGCTTAAACAAAAATAATGTGAAACGAAGACATTGACACTTATTATTTTGATAAACGCATAAGTTCATCGTTTGAACACACTATGCAAATAATCAAGCAAATTATAAAAGAAGTAATTATAAAGTATCGGTAATAACCCTAAAAGTGGCATAAATTAAATCACATATAGAAAGTGTAACATTCCGTTTAAAATAAAATAAAATAAGTAAATAAAAATAAATAAATAAAAAGCCCTAAACCCCGATATGTATTTTATATATTATGTTATTTTAGCCCTAAATCCGTAATAATTTACCGATGTTAGCCATAGGGAGTTAAACGATATAATTTCCTAAATTTGGGGTCCATATTGTAACATTAGGACTTAAAATGTGAAAAAATTTGTGAGCAAGGACTATTTTGGTAAATTATGGGCTTGAATTGAAAAGAATAGAGGGAGAGGGGCCATAATTGTCAAATGATATGGAGTTTGAACATGGACGGGGTCTAATACTCGTCACCTCCCTTTGGCCTTGGATATCACCAAACCTTAACCTAAAGATCTCAGTCGCCACCACCTTATTCCAATCGTTGCCATCCACCCTCTGTTGTGCTAGACCACTGCTACTCCTCCCGTCAGCGGCGATGAGGGTTATCGGGAGGATCCGTCGAGACCGAAGACGGACGACCTGCGAGTTGATGCCATTACGTTAAGGAGGCTGGAGAAACGAAGTTGTGGTTGTCGTCGCCATTGTTCTCGGTTGAAGATGCACAACCTTTCTCCTCTCCTTCTTCGTTTTGTTTTGATGTACCATTGTCGCTATCTCATTGACTACGATATGCCACCACGAGGGTGGCTGAGATTTGGTGTACATTTTGTTGTTGAACTCGTGTTTTGAGTGTGTGTACGTGTGTTGGCGTGTATTTGCTTGAAAAGAAATCAAAAAAGAACCCACCACCACCACCGTGAGGTGGTGGCCATCATCTCCGACTACCGCCTGCCACTATGTGGGTGATTGTATGTATGTCATAAGGTGTGTGTGTGTATGTGCATTTCCTTTAAGATGAGATGTTGTATAAGTGTTGTTGTCCAGAGAAAAATCAAGTAAAACCCCCCACCACCACCGTGAGGTGGTGGCTACCACCTCATATCGTCGTTTTGATGCCACCAGCTGCCATCATGGGTGGATGTGTGCTTATGTGTATCTTTGGACCTAAAAATTTATAACTCCCGCCATAAAAAAGGTAGTTTACGCCTTGAACCACCACCGACCACCACTGCCCGAGGTGGCAATGGGTGGTGCCTGATTTATAAGCATAGATATATTTATTTAATTAAATAATTATCTAACTTAGGAGTTAGAAAACCCTAATGTCAAGAAACCCTAGCTTTTGGAGTTGGTCCGGACCCATGTTAAAATTATTAATTAAGCTTAAAATAATACTTAATAATGCCCCTATAATTAACCTAATGCATTATTGGGCTTAATGGATTAAGTTCTTAAGGGGTTAAGTGTGGACCACTAACCCTAGTTATCATTTTATGTGAAAACCCTAAAATCAGGGAACTCTATTTGGACAATGAATGGGCACGCATTTGGGCCATTGATTGGATTATTATTGCACCCGATAATGACTAAGTCAAAGCTTAAATTAGTCATACCCGTAAGTGATTAAGTCCTTAATGGGTTAAGTATTCTTACCTAACTCTAATCGTCATTTTATGTGAAACCGTAATCATCATTTTATGAGAGGTGGTCACTGTTGCGAGTGACTATGACCTAGAATTGAGTATTGACTCAAGTATCTTCCTATGGGTGTTTGAAAGTGAGCTGAAGCTGGTAGAGTCGTTCTTTGCTACAGTGGTCATCTACACACATATTAAGGTGAGTTTCGCCTCACTATACCTATGGCTCGAAGGCACCAATATCGGCCCACTAGTTTTGGTTATCTGCTACTAGAGGGATGCCCTAGGGAGAGTATATAGTCATGTAGTGTGACAACCTGAAGTTCGTTCCGTCATCGTAACCCGTTCCGTCATTAAAAATGCATCTTTTTCGAATTGTTTCCGTTTAAAATTTTAAATTAAGTCGTTATTTTTGAGACTTCCATTATGACTTAATTGGTATCCAAACACGCTAGAAACTCATGAAAACGCCCCAATCTAATAATTAGAAAAATTTTAGTTTCAACCATATCGGGTTACGACAACTTAATCGGGTGCGACCAAAAGCCTCGCTTAACACCAATATCGGGTAGAATTCCACCGTGTCTTAAACTTTAAGCATATATAAAGTTGAGAGAGCCTCATTTGAAGCCTTTTCCACTCTCTCTCCTCCAATCCAAGCTCTAGGTCCAAAATCATCAAATTAAAGCTCCAAATCATCAAGGTAACTACCCTAACTCATAGTATAACATCTTTAGCCTTCAATTTCGTGTTCAAATCATGGAATAGGACCATAAACATGTGTTTTATGGCCCTGGAACAGCCTTAGGCCGTGAACACATGAAAATGGGGTTTTTGAGCCTTAAAACCCTTCCAAACCACATTTGGAGCTTATATATGACTTAGGGCTTACCAAAATGGACTTAGAACACCTTGAACTCATCATTTAGGGTGTAAACATGAGTTTACGGCCTAAGCACATGCTTGGACCTTAAAACCCATTTCTTGGGTAGTAAACTCATTTTAAGGTGTTAAAATGCCACTTAAACACCTCCTAAGCCTTGGAATAAAGTCTAGAAGCAACCACAAACGAGTTAGAGGCCTTAAACTTGATGAAAACCACCCCCATAGGAGCTTACGGTCGTAAACCCCCCAAGAATGGGTTCCTGGGCCATAAACTCCTAAAACATGGTCAAATGATGTCTTAAATTCATTCCATGGCTTGTAGATTTAGCTAGAAACACTTGTAATGACCTAGGACCACCAAAACATCAAAGGAAGGTGTGTGGGTGAGCTTACGGCCTTAAACTCTTAGTTTACTACCGTAAAATCCATTAGATGGTCCATATGTTGGTTTAATCCATTCCTATACCCTAGATTTGATCCTAGCAAATTTTCCCAAGTGATATAAGACCATTTAGCACCATAGAACACCCCACCATGAGTTTACGGCCATAAACTCATGGGGAGTGGGTCATTAGGGCCGTAAACCCTCTTATGAGTTTATTCTTGAAGAGTAAACTCCATATCCAAGCCTTATACGTCCTTAGATGTCACCCGGGTCACTCCAAACACCTATAATGAAGTGTTTTCGCAACTAGAAGTGTATATCCTCAACTAATTAGTAGTTCAAAGCCTAATTAGATACAAATGTGTATCTTTTCATATTACATAGGAATCTCGCACGCGTTCAAGCCTCGAACTGACGTTTAGCACCCAAACCGACACGCTTCTCGACCGGTGAGTTCATACCCCTACTCTTTTCCGTGTTTTTCAAATGTTTTCAGGGGGAATACAAGCAAAAGTACAAGGAAATCTTTTACTTAAACTTATTATTTTCAGTTCAAATGTTTCATAATTTGTATGCTTTTAATATTGAAAACCGTATTAACCAATAGTTCGAATTGCAGAGTTAACTTTGAGACTAAATGTAGATTTCTTTATAAAATGTTATAATCTACGTTTCATTTTATAATCTTATGAAAGATTCCTACTAATCATAAATTAGGATTAATACTAATAAGATACGAATATGAAAATAACAGAACGAAAGTACAGTTAGGAACAGAACGAATACGAAAGTACAGCTAGGAATAGAACGAATACGAATACGAAAAACGAATACGAAAGTATAGTTAGGAACAGAACGAATACGAATACGAATACGAATACGGAAGTACGCCTTCGGATATCGACAGAGTTTCGAAATATATACGCCTTTGAGTGTCTCCAAACATTCGAAAATACTGCTAAGTAAAGTAGATAATCGACATTCAAGTGTAGGATAACCAGGATATCAGAATACCTAACTAATACGACAAGTATGATAGATACTAGGGCATAGCATTCCAAACGAGTAACTAACTCATATATAGGAAAATAAGGGTTTTTCCTGGGATAACGAAATGTTCCTAATCAAACCGTAGAATAAGCGAATAACTAACTCACATATAGGAAAATAAGGGTTTTTCCTGGGTAACGAAATGTTCTAAATCAAACTGTATGATAAATGAATAACTAAACTTTACTTATAAGAAAATATGGGATTTTCTTGGATAACGACTTTTTCGGAAAACCAAAGAAAACCTGTTCTTTTACAAAAATTAAACCGCTTATGAACTCACCAGCTTTATGCTGATTCTCAAACTGCTTGTATTCTTTGGTCCACATTAGACAGGTACACCGAAATCTTTTGGAGAAGACGGAGCGTATAGAAGACTCGTCTTACTTTTGTTCATATGATATATATATATATATATATATATATATATATATATATATATATATATATATATATATATATAACTCTTGTAACACTTTACTTCCAAACAAATGTAATAACTCTATGTAATGTAATGTTTTGTGTTTACTATGCTTACTATGTACATTGGTTGCGATATACATGATGTCCTCCGCCCCGGAACGTTTCTGCCTTCGGTTTCGGGGTGTGACAGATTGGTATCAGAGCCTTTGTTTATAATGAACTAGTATACCAAACCTTATATGGTATAAGACTATAAACACTAAGGGGCCTAAGTGATCTGAACTAAAAGTATACCTTAAAATATAAGTAATTGCGAAAGTATACTAGTATACCTAACTGTCGAAATTAGTAACTACAAGTAGAACAAAACATAAGTAAATGGGTGTTGTACGCTGCGGTTAAACCTGGGAAGTTATGTAGTCGTGTCTAGGATCAATATAGCCTAGCCAAATATATTCATTCGAGACACGGCCAACATGTGCTTGGGAGTGACTATGGTATGCGGCATGCCTAAAACTTACCCAATACCCAAACAACGAGTCGTTGTTGCAGCGAGACATGAAATACTATGGGAGTATTTCTCGAGCCAAATCCGTTATAGAAATCCTCATTCCAGCGTTGCTCCTCAATCATCCCTTTAGCAATAGTTTAGTTGCTTTGATAACTCTTTCCTGCTTATCACTTATAGAATCCTATATCTATCATATTGAGATATCCCCTGTTCCATATCTCTTGATTCAATTCAGAGGACTTATGATCCTCTCTTCCTGGCTACTCTAGATCAAGATGCCTCCGAGGAAAAGACCCAGATCAAAGAACAACAATCCTCCTCCGCCACCACCTCCTCCTCAATTCGATCTCGTCATATTTCAAGCAGCTGTCATTGCTGTTGTGGCTGCTACCCTATTGCAAATGAAGCTTAGTGGCTTAGGTGGGCAAGGAGGTGGTCCCCAGCCCTAAAACCAGGAAGGTAGCCAAGGACACCGGAAGGAGTGTTCCTATAAGGACTTTATGAACGCGAAACCCACATTCTTCGATGGCACTGGAGGTGCCATTGCTCTAACTCGGTGGTTAGAGAAAATCGAATCTATCTTCGAGATCTGTGCCTGTACAGAATTCGACAAGGTGAAATTCGCTGCCTGTACGTTCACCGATAAAGCTCTGACTTGGTGGAACGGCCAAGTCAAATCTCTAACCCTACCTGTAGCCAATGCTATGGGTTGGGAAGTCATGAAGGAACTTCTGTTCGCGGAGTACTGCCCTCGGGGCGAAATACAGAAGCTGGAGCATGAACTCTGGAACCTGAAGATGAAAGGTTCCGATATCGCCGCTTACACTTCAAGGTTTGACGACTTGGCGCTTCTTTGTCCGGGGATGGTTACCCTAGAGAGTAAGAAGATTGAAAGGTTCATCTGGGGGTTGACCCAGCCAACCAAAGGGAACGTTTTAGCTGCAAAGCCGGATACATACGACAACGCCAAATGCTTAGCGTAAATCCTGATCGACCATAGTGAGGACATAGAGGAAGCAGCCACCACTCCTGAGCCGACAGAGAAAAGTGGTGAGAAAAGAAAGTTTTGGAAGACGAAGAAGAAAATTCAACCCTTGCAGGAATCCTCGAAGAAACAGCAGATAGTGGCAGTCCATGCTGCCACTACCCCTGCCGTTGTTTATGTCGTCGGTTCCTAAGCCCAAGCCCCTATCACCGGATATGCCGGTATTCTCCCATGGTGTAACCGATGCAGTTACCACCACCTCATCCCCGGTCCCTGTCGTGAGAAATTTTGCAAAAACTGTGGCCAAGAGGGTCACCTTGCACGAAGCTGCAAAACATCAACCAGCCAAGCTTCCGGAGCAGGTATCAATCAGGTCTGCTACGGTTGCGGTGAAGTCGTACATTACAAGTGAAACTGCCCCAAGGCAACAACAGCTGGCAACACCGGGAGAGTCCTAGCTATTGGACAAGTTGAGACAGCCGCCGACCCCACCATTGCCACAGGTATATTCATTCTCGATAAATCTTATGCCTATAATCCTTTTTCAATTCTAGTGCTGAAAGGAAATTTGTTAGTATTCATTCAAACACCTTCCTAAACTTAGTTCTTCGTTAGTAACCAAAACGTTTACCGTCGAGATAGCTAACAGTGAGAAAGAGAACGTTAACGACATATCCATAGGTTGTATCCTTACTCAGGGCGACTATTCCTTTCCATTCGACCTAATGCCAATTTTTCATGAAGAGCTTTGATATTATCATTGGCATGGATTGACTGAGTCCAATCATACTGATATTCTTGGTTTCGAAAAGGCCATCCGTCTCAGTCTCCCCTCTGACCCGACTCTCATGATCTACGGCGACAAACCTAATTCCAATTTTCGTATCGATCAAATTCCTGGAGCCAACCCTGTATCTAAATCTCAGTACCGATTAACGCCATCAGAAATACAGGGGCATTCCAGTCAGCCTACTGAGCTACTCAGCAAAGGGTTCACCAGGCCAAGTTTCTCACCCCCGAGGAGCCCCAGTATTGCTATTCCTTTCGAATGTGTATCGACTACCATTAGCTGAATAAGTTAACCGTCAAAAACTGATATCTTTTTTCTTCTAATAGATGACCTCTTTGACAAACTTCAGAGAGCCAGCTACTTCTCATAGATAGACCTTAGGTCAAGGGACCATCAGCTACAAGTTCACAGGAATGATGTTTCCAAAACAACATTCAGGACTTGATATGGTCACTACGAAGATGTAGTGATGCCCTTCGGTCTAAACATTTTCTTTGGTCACGTAATAAGCGAAGAAGGCATGATACATTTTGAAACGCGTAAAACTTAACCTGAGGAACGTAGGACCTTTCGAAATCCTCATTAGGATCGATCCCGTAGCCTACAAACTCCGACTACTCTCAGAACTTAGCAGCATTCATCCGGTATTCCACGTCTCTGTCCTTAAGAAGTGCCTACCCGATGAAACCCTAGTAATCCCTTTGATGAGACCGAAATCAACGAAAGTCTGAACCTCATGGTAGAACCAATCAAAATCATAGATCGAGAGATTTAAACATACGAAACAAAGTCGTATCCCGATAGGTGAAGGATCCGAATTCACTTGGGAGCGTGAAGATCCGATGAAACAGAAGTATCTGTATCTCTTTCCATATCCTTGAGTCGTATTTAAATTTTGAATTTCGGGACGAAATTCCCTCTAACGGGGGGATAATGTGACAACCTGAAGTTCGTTCTGTCATCGTAACCCGTTCCGTCATTAAAAATTCATCTTTTTCGAATTGTTTCCATTTAAAATTTTAAATTAAGTCATTATTTTAAAGACATCCATTATGACTTAATTGGTATCCAAACACGCTAGAAACTCATGAAAACGCCCCAATCTAATAATTAGAAAAAAATTAGTTTCAACCATATCGGGTTACGACAACTTAATCGGGTGCGACCAAAAGCCTCGCTTAACATCAGTATCGGGTAGAATTCCACCGTGTCTCAAACTTTAAGAATATATAAATTTGAGAGAGCCTCATTTGAAGCCTTTTCCACTCTCTCTCTCTCTCTACTCTCTCTCCTCCAATCCAAGCTCTAGGTCCAAAATCATCAAATTAAAGCTCAAAATCATCAAGGTAACTACCCTAACTCATAGTATAACATCTTTAGCCTTCAATTTCGTGTTCAAATCATGGAATAGGACCATAAACATGTGTTTACGGCCCTGGAACAGCCTTAGGCCGTGAACACATAAAAATGGGGTTTTTGAGCCTTAAAACCCTTCCAAACCACATTTGGAGCTTATATATGACTTAGGGGCTTACCAAACTGGACTTAGAACACCTTGAACTCATCATTTAGGGTGTAAACATGAGTTTACAGCCTAAGCACATGCTTGGACCTTAAAAACCATTTCTTGGGTAGTAAACTCATTTTAAGGTGTTAAAATGCCACGTAAACACCTCTTAAGCCTTGGAATAAAGTCTAGAAGCAACCACAAACGAGTTAGAGGCCTTAAATTTGATGAAAACCACCCCAATAGGAGGTTACGACTGTAAACCCCCCAAGAATGGGTTCCTGGGCCGTAAACTCCCAAAACATGGTCAAATGATGTCTTAAATTCATTCCCTGGCTTGTAGATTTAGCTAGAAACACATGTAATGACTTAGGACCACCAAAACATCAAAGGAAGGTGTGTGGGGGAGCTTACGGCTGTAAACTCTTAGTTTACTGTCGTAAACTCCATTAGATGGTCCATATGTTGGTTTAATCCGTTCCTATACCCTAGATTTGATCCTAGCAAATTTTCCCAAGTGATATAAGACCATTTAGCACCATAGAACACCCCACCATGAGTTTACGGCCGTAAACTCATGGGGAGTGGGTCATTAGGGCTGTAAACTCTCTTATGAGTTTATTCTTGAAGAGTAAACTCCATATCCAAGCCTTATACGTCCTTAGATGTCACCCGGGTCACTCCAAACACTTGTAATGAAGTGTTTTCGCAACTAGAAGTGGATATCCTCAACTAATTAGTAGTTCAAAGCCTAAGTAGATAAAAATGTGTATCTTTTCATATTACATAGGAATCTCGCACACGTTCAAGCCTCGAACTGACGTTTAGCACCCAAACCGACATGCTTCTCGACCAGTGAGTTCATACCCCTACTCTTTTCCCTGTTTTTCAAATGTTTTCACGGGGAATACAAGAAAAAGTACAAGGAAATCTTGTACTTAAACTTATTATTTTCAGATCAAATGTTTCATAATTTGTATGCTTTTAATATTGAAAACTATATTAACCAATAGTTCGAATTGCAGAGTTAACTTTCAGACTAAATGTAGTTTTCTTTATAAAATGTTATAATCTATGTTTCATTTTATAATCTTACGAAAGATTGTACTAATCATAAATTAGAATTAATACTAATAAGATACGAATACGAAAATAACAAAACTAAAACGAAAGTACAGTTAGGAACAGAACGAATACGAAAGTACAGTTAGGAATAGAACGAATACGAATACGAAAAACGAATACGAAAGTAAAGTTAGGAACAGAACGAATACAAATACAAATACGAATACGGAAGTACGCCTTTGGATATCGACAGAGTTTCGAAATATATACGTCTCTGAGTGTCTCCAAACATTCGAAAATACTGCTAAGTAAAGTAGATAATCGACATTCGAGTGTAGGATAACCAGGATATCAGAATACCTAACTAATACGAAAAGTATGATAGATACTAGGGCATAGCATTCCAAACGAATAACTAACTCACATATAGGAAAATAAGGGTTTTTCCTAGGATAACGAAATGTTCCTAATCAAACCATAGAATAAGCAAATAACTAACTCACATATAGGAAAATAAGGGTTTTTCCTGGGATAACGAAATGTTCCAAATCAAACTGTAGGATAAACGAATAACTAAACTTTACTTATAAGAAAATATGGGATTTTCTTGGATAACGACTTTTTCGGAAAACCAAAGGAAACTTGTTCTTTTACAAAAATTAAATCGCTTATGAACTCACAAGATTTATGCTGATTTTCAAATTGCTTGTATTCTCAGGTCCACATTAGACAGGTACACCGAAATCTTTTGGAGAAGACGGAGCGTATAGAAGACTCGTCTTACTTTTGTTCATATGATATATATATATATATATATGTATAACTCTTGTAACACTTTACTTCCAAACAAATGTAATAACTCTATGTAATGTAATGTTTTGTGTTTACTATGCTTACTATGTACATTGGTTGCGATATACATGATGTCCTCCGCCCCGGAATGTTTCCGCCTTCGGTTTCGGGGTGTGACATGTAGGATAGACTGAGGACTCTTGATCTAGGCTCTCTTACTTATTCCTTGTTTGGTTGTGGATCTAGAGTAGGATCACCTGTCCAGGTGACTATCTCACTTCTGAGTATATACGACCATGCATTCCTTGGATTGTTGATATTTAGTATGATGATATGTTGTAGTGATCTGTTAGATTTGTGTTCTGGTATTGAGTATGCTGATATGTTGTAGTAATCTATTAGATATGTGTTCTGGTATTGAGTATGCTGATATGTTGTAGTGATCTGTTAGATATGTGTTCTATTATCGAGTATGTTGCTATGTGGTAATAACCTATGGAATTGTATGTTATCTGTGCTTGTTGGTTATCATCTATGGAGTGCCCTTAGGGATTGTACGTGGTCATGTAGGATAGCCCGAGAACTATTAGTCTAGGCTCTCTTGCTTGTTCCTTGTTTGGTTGTGGCTCCAGTGTAGGACCATCTGTCTGGGTGGATATCTCACCTTTAGTTACTTATGGTTACACACTCTATGGGGGTTAGCTAGTAGTGGGACTTTATGTTGTGAGAGGATTAGTAGGCAGTAGTGAGATGCATGATTTCTGTTTGCCTGTATTATGTTTTTCCCATGAAACTACTTTTTTTATAAATTTAAAATCACTGTTAAAAACAAGGCATTCTAATATACAAAATTTAAGATAAACTAAAAGTAGGGTGTTATTAAATGAAAAGTAGGCGGCTATTAGATAAAAAAATGAAAAGTAATATTCCATACTATATGCATTATCATATAGACAATTAAATAAATTTAACACAATTAATTTTCAATAAAAGGGTAATTATGTGCGACATCCCTTATTTTTAGAACTAGATAAAAAATTTATCTTTACACTTTGAAATATCATTTCGTCTTTGTTGTGGAAAAATCTTAATCTAAAAAAATATTTAGAGATAACAGATATTGTTTCAAAATACTAAAACACAAAGGATGTAATAATTAATATCCAATATAGAACATAAAGTCATATGGTCCTGAATACTATAGGTTTGTCTATTATTTCACTCGACATCTTATTCGGTTTTCAGCAGCCTTAGTACCGCTACCTATGATGTATATAAATTGAGTATGTCAGAAAAGCTACGCTGACAAAAGGAGAAAACCCTTGGAATTCCAGGTTGGTGACCGCGTATTGTTGAATTTCTCACCCTAGAAGGGCATGATACGCTTTGGAAAGCGTGACAAACTGAATCCAAGGTACATAGGACCATTCGGGATTCTTGCCAAAATCAGTCCTGTAGATTACAAACTTTGACTACCCCAAGAACTAAGTAACATTCATCCTACCTTCCACGTTTCTAATCTGAAAAAGTGTCTATTCGACGAGACTCTTGTGATCCCATCCGTAGAGATTCTAGACAGGGAAGTTAAGAAAACCAAACAAAGTTGTATCTCGATAGTGAAGGTTAGTTGGAATGCAAGACGGGGACCTGAATTCACTTGGGAGCATGAGGATCAAATGAAACTTATGTATCCTCGTCTTTTTCCCTGAGTCTGTGTGTATCTCTTAAACTTAATTTTGGGACAAAATCCTCTAACAGGGGGATAATGTAACAACCTGATATTTCAAAATCAATGTAATAGTGTAAGTCAAGCATTGTAACTTATTTTAATGAAAACAGCGTCAAAAATACATTGTTCAATAATCTTTATTGGGATGAATAATGTAGTAGATATTGCAACAAAGTTTTCAAAAATATAAAGAACACTAAAATCCGAGTTATAATGAAGAAGTTATAATCGAAAATTCGTGTTAGAACCGGTAAAACACTGTTAAGTGTAAAAAAGTGAAATTTCAATAAAAATAAGTCAAAATTTGTCGATAGAGTCTAAACGAAAGTTGTAGAACATAATCTCACCTACGCGTGAATATAAAGAACATCAAAAACGAAGGTCGTAGGCAAAAGTTATGAATTTCTGAAGTTTGAAAAATCATTCTAGAAGGAGTATGCCCCGCGTAATGGTGTACGCACGGCATACTCGAAGGCTCGGCCTCGGATTGGCCACGTCGCCCCTCCGTCACCCCTCCCTCGCATGTGTGCCATGCAACGTAGTTGCTTCGATGCGTGATCAATAGGTTGGGCACATTCGCTACGCCCAGCGTACTCTGAGGCTTCAGCCTCCTATAAATAGGAACTGAGAGCTCTGGGTTTAGGTTTCAAATTCACAACCTCTCTCTTACTTTTACACACTTTCAAGCCCTTTTAACTACCCCGATGCCTCGGTAACATCTCCACGCTGCGACGAAAGCCCGAAGCCCCGAGATTCTCAAGAAGCTAACCTCTTTCCAGTCGAAGTACTGCCCACGTAAAGCCCAACTTTTCATCAAATTGTAACTCTTACGAAGTGAGTTCATACCTCCATATTTTCATGGTTTTTACTGTTTTAAGGGAGGGGGGATACAAGTCTAACACACGGATTTTATGTTACAAACAAATGATTTCAAACCGTGATAAAATGACATTAAGTCATCAAAAGTATTTCAAAATGTTAAACTCTTTTATAAACTTATATTTTCCCCAAAAATCATATTTATATATATATATATATATATATATATATATATATATATATATATATATATATATATAATTGTATAAACAAGATTTAAAAGACTTAGGACTGATAACTCACTTTATTTCCTTTTCCTTATTTGGATGTGGTTTAGGGTATCGGTTATTTTTCCGACTGTCGTTTCAATTTTAGTTATATATCTTGTGTGTGTGTGTGTGTATATATATATATATATATATATATATATATATATATATATTAAAGTTATTTCATTCAGTTTCAAATACCCTTTGGAACATGTCGAGCAAGGGGTTGCATTCATGAACAGTTAGTATCAATACAAAAAATACATATAAATTATAATAGGTATAATTTATGATTCAAAGAACACTAACTCATGAGTCAAGTATACTAGAGTACACTATTTTACAAGAACATTGGTTTATATTATTGTACAAGAACAAGAGTTTGATTCAAAACTAAACAAGGGTATACAACTTTCAAGTACACTTAAAGGATACAAAACAAGGGAAAATACTATCAATCATTTATTTCAGAATTATTGGGTTTTCATTATACACCTAATGTTTATATGTTTTTTATGAGATAATATGTTCAGAATCTTTATTCATCTAAACAACACAGTTAAAGTTCTGACATTCTAACCAGAATCTCCAGCCGGGGATCGAAACAGGTGTGTATAGATCTATATTGGGAATTGACAAACCTGCACTCAGGCTACTAGCTACAGTCGGACATACACGCCTACGAGTGACAATTGTTATCAACAGTTTAAACGCCTTCAAAGCGTTTGTTTCAGTCCATCCAGTCATAGTACGGTTATAATAACTCATTAAAAAGATATTAACAATACGTTAGTGTATATTTAACTAAACATGAGTATATTTTCAAAGTACTAGTTTACAGAGATACAGTTTACAATAACAGCTAGTGCCAGGCATATTCACTTATATAGGTTTTACAAAAGGATACAAACACGAATAATGGTTTACAAACAGAACGGTTTTATGGGATTAAAACTCCTTTTTGTACATAGCAGAAAATATAGGATGTTCTAGAACAATTTTACATATTCAAGGAACACAAAACATATTTGTAACATCCCGAAATATCAAGAGTAGAGTTGAAGGGCTAAAAGAGTAAATTGGGAAAGAGCGACTCGGCGAGTCCATGGGTGGACTCGGCGAGTAGAGTCGCGACTTGGTCGCGTGTTAAGTAGCCGACTCGGCGAGTCAGTAAGATGGACTCGGCGAGTAGGCGCTGAGTGGAGAAAACCCTAATTCTCGGGGTTGAGCCCTGTATAAAGAACATAACATCCATTCCCCTAGCCTCTTTACTCATCCTCAAGTCCAGAAACCCTAACCTTCGTATGTGAGTGGATCAAGTTGCATTTGGGAGCTTGGAGAAGCAATTGTTGAGGAAATCTTGAAGAAGAAGAGGCTTGGAGCAAGGGGCTTTGCTTGGATTCGAGTTCCATTGCAGTTGGGGCGTTCTTTTGAGGTAATATCTCGTCCTTGGGCTGTTACTCTTATGGATTCATCATTTTAGGGTTTGTGGGGAGCTTATCTTTTGGTGTTTTGGAGTTTAGAGGTTTGATCTGAGGTTGCTACCTCAGATCTGGAATGGAGAAGGGTTGGAATGCTTGAAAGTCCCTGTGTTTGAGTGTGTAGTGGAGCTATCATGTCCCAAACCCTAGCCCTAAAGTGTTAAAGGCCTAAATCTCTTTGGATTCACGTAAAGTTTGCCAGTTTACATGATGGATGGGTTATAGGAGGCTAGATCTACGTTTTGGATCAATTGCATGGCCTGGAGTGCTTCTGTATGGATTCAGACCGGTGGTACTCGGCAAGTCACATGGGTGGACTCGACGAGTTGCTTGAAGATGAGCTGGAAC
Organism: Lactuca serriola; assembly: GCF_051521515.1. NCBI lineage: Eukaryota > Viridiplantae > Streptophyta > Magnoliopsida > Asterales > Asteraceae > Lactuca > Lactuca serriola. The sequence continues at coordinate 251,004,523 of NC_136410.1, read as the reverse complement.
TCGATGAGTTGGAAGAACAACTCGGCGAGTTGGATGAAGATGGCCTGGAACTCGGCGAGTTTTATGAACAACTCGGCGAGTAGGTTGAAGATAGTCTTAAACTCGGCGAGTCTGTTCTTGGACTCAACGAGTCTTGTCGAAGAGTCCCAATATTTTCTGGTTGAGTCGAGAATCGGCGAGTCAAGGGATGACTCGGTGAGTTATGGGCGAGTGGACTCAGAGTTGTTGGACTCGGCGAGTCTCGGGGTGACTCGGCGAGTTAGGTTGCGGATTGAGGGAAGTCCTGAGCTTGGGGACTCGGCGAGTCATCGGGTTGACTCGGCGAGTAGAGTCAGTCAGGGGTTGACTTTGACCTTGTCCAAGGGTTGACCAGTTGTCTTTCAGGGGTATTTTGGTAATTAAGGGGTATTTATTGAGTTGAGTGTGTTGGTGTTCAGTGGAGGAGTTCGTGTCGGAGGTTGGAGCAACGGGATCTTATCCTTTCAGCCGGCAGTTTCGAGGTGAGTTATCCTCACTATATCAACAGGGTCTAAGGCACCAAGGCCGGACCTTATCGGATTGAGATCCGGGTAGTTGATGTTATGTTGTTGCTGTGATATGTTTGCATCCTGAGAGCTAGGATGGTATATGTTAGAGACCTGATTGAGATCGGTATCCTGAGAGATAGGGAGATGCTATGCTAGTGACCTGTTAGGTCGGTATCCTGGTTAGGATGAGGATATGTTATGTGATCTGTTTGATCTGCTTGTTGACTGTAAATTGCTATATGATTGTATGTATATATGTGCACATGGTTGTTTGGACTGGAGTTGGGTTGAGGCGGGTCTTGCTTTGTGCTGTAGGCCAAGATACCCAGGGCGGACCGGTTGTTCCGAAGGCCCAGCGAGCGGTCCGGATAGGCTGTAGGCCCCAAGAGGGCAGACCAGACGTGCCGAGGCTCGGAGAGTGGACCAGGCAGACTGAAGGCCCGGTATGGGCGGACCAGTCATACTGTAGACTCAGAGAGTGGACCAGGTGGATTGAAGGCCCGGTGTAGGCGGACCAATCACACTGCAAACTCGATGTATGTGGAGAGTGGACCAGGTGGATTGAAGGCCTGGTGCGGGCGGACCAATCACACTGTAGACTCGAGGTTTATGGCTAGACTCAGAGGGTGGACCAGGTGGACTGTAGGCCGGTGCGGCGGACCAGTCACACAGTAGACCTGAAGTGCATGGTTGTTCTGTGATCAGATATGTTGTGGCATGTTATGCGTTTGGTGTATGTGGTTGGTATTTTGGGGATATCTCACTAAGCTTTCGGGCTTACAGTTGTGGTTTTATGTTTTTCAGGTTCTTCAGGAGACCGTGGCAAGGCGAAGGCGTGATCGTACCGCTCCTCATGATTTTGTAGTAATGTGATTCTGGGAATACGTTAAATGTTTTGTATTGAAAACCTTTTTGTAAAGATTTAATGGAATCGAGCTGTTTTTGAAAAATTTAAAATTGGTTGTATTTTTCGGTCGTTACAATATTTTTAAACATAAATATTTATGCACTCACTAAAATTTATGTTGACACTCTCTTTTCAAATTACTTGTATTTTCAGGGAAACAATAAACAGGTACTGCCCGAACTTTTGAGAAGATGAAGCCTTTAGAGTCATAACTATTGTATTTTGTTGCAACTATTTTGGTGTCAATATACAGTGATTGAACGCATGTAAATACTTATACTTTTTAAATACAATAGTTGTTTGTACGTTGATTACTATGATGCATGTGTTGTGATACTACAAATGAAATCTTCCACCCTCATACGTTTCTGCCGTCTGATTTGGGGGTGTGACAGTATAACATTGTTGTTATGGGTGAGATATATATTATACTAGTTGTGAGACCTATGTATTACGTGAGTTAATACTAAAATATATATATAAAGGTCAACATATTTAAGAAGTTTGAATTTATAAGAAAATAAGAAAAATAATGATTTATTATAATGGAAATGTTTTTTATCTTTTAAATTTAAACAAATAATCTAAATAAAGAAAATAAACTAATAAGTTTTTCTGGGAATTTTGAAATTAAAATGTATGTTTATTAGTGAAATTAATATCTGTTTATTACTACATTTATTGTAATTATTATATTAAATTATTATGTGGAATTTAATTAAAAAAAACTCATAAAATGACATGTGGAAAAAAATTAATTCAAAATAACCACAAAATGACATTTTGACAAATTAAACTAGAGTGTGACAAGTGGCAAAAAAAAATCATTTATTAGAGAGGAGAATTGTCTATATCAATTTAAGGAATAAAACATGTCATGTCCTCCAACTCCCGGGGTTCTAAAACTTATAGTAAATTACGTGGATAATCTCTATGGTTTGACTAATTTGTACATTTGGTTCCTAATTTGTTTTCTAACTTAGACAATTCTCATGATATGTTTTTATTGCGTCTATAGTCTTTAGTGCTTAGCAGACATGAATTTTTTTTTTTCTAAATTGAATAGTTCTCATTGGTAATTTGCACGTTTAGTCTCTAACTTTATTTTCTAACTCGGACAATTTTCATGGCATGTTTTTATCGTGTCTATGGTCCCTACAAATAGTAAAAAAAAATATAAAATATAAAATATAAAAAAATTTCTAACTTGGACAGTCGTCATGGATAATTTGTAATTTTGGTCTCTAACATTTTTTTCTTTTTTTTCTAACTCAAACAGTCCTCATGGTATGTTTTTATTGCATCTATAGTTCTTAACAGACATAAAAATACTTTTTTTTGTCTAACTTATAACAGATTCCATGGATAATTTACACATTTGGTCCCAAACTTTATTTTTTCTAACTCAGACAATTTTTATGGTATGTTTTTATTGAGTCTACGATCCCTACCAGACATAATATGATTTTTTTTCTAACTTGGACAATCCTCATGGGTAATTTGGAAGCTTGATCCCTAAACACAAACAAGGGGGTGTTTGGATAGAAAAAAAAAATATGTTGCGTATTGGTTATTGTTTAATCCCACCGCAATAAACAAATTTAAATGTTTGGATATGAGTTTTTAAAAATCAGCTTATTGCGGTAGGAATAAGCAAAATAAGCCTATTTTAATAAACAAGAGGGGAATGCTTATTGCTTATTGCTTATTAGTCATTTTACTCATATAAGCTGTTTTGTTTGCAAAACACTTAAAATGCTTATTGTTTATTGCTTATTCCCACCGCAATAAGCTAATCCAAACACATTTTTAAAAAATGACTATTTCCCACCGCAATAAGCAAATAAGCAATAAGCTAAAAACTTTTTATCCAAACACCCCCTAAATCAAGTAATAACAATTTTACCTCCAAATTCCAATACAAGAAAACATATGTTACATAATATTTCATTTAAAAATGAATCCAATAACGCATATAAACACACTAAATACCCTAAAACATTCATCTTGTTCTATCATTTATATTTGATCCTTGACCTTGGAATCCTGGTGTGGGTCCCACATAGGTTTTCTTTGAGAATTGGGTGGCAGCTGTTCTTGCTCCTTCTATGGCTGCTTTAAGAGTTGGAGAGGAAGTCTGATTGGATTGAGACGTGTTCGATGTTTTTTTAAGTGAGCCTGGTTTTAAAGAGAGTCGATTTCGAGGGTCTGGAAGTGGAAATTTAATGGGTAATTGGGCTTCAACCGGAGAAAGACCTCTAAGTGCTCCTTCGAGAATCTTTCCACAAAAAAAAAAAAAAAAAAAAAAAAAAAAAAAAAAAGAGAGAGAGATTAGAAAAAGTTTTTTTATAAGTAAAAGTAAATGACTATCGTCAAGTGGTGCATTGGGAGTGATTGGTTGTAAGGAACTGAATTTACGAATTGCTGATAAAAAGGTTAAAGATAATCAAATGTCAAAAAAAGAAACAAATAGTTTTATAATAAAAAAAATATTTACAGGTAACTTTTGGAAGATAAAATTATTATTTGATAGAAATCATGAATTATATTATATTATATTAAGGTACAATGTATTTTAACCCAATTGTATAAATTATTTAATTATAATCTAGACTTGTTATTAAGAAAAATTCAAAAGTAAACATAATACAAGCTCATTTAAACCCAAATAAGATTATAAATAAAATTATATGTTCAACTTACTTTTTCCAAAAGTAAAATTATTATTTATAAAAAATATAGGTTTATTCCAATTCACTAGAAATTTATTTATAAAAAAAAAAAAGAAAAAAAAACTTTTAATTTTCCAATTCCATCAAATACCAAACACTACCCAAGGCTCAAAGAAACTTGTTTATTATGTGTTAATGGCAAAATTCCATTCTTACCCTTTTTTCCAAGTTATAGACCCCTTGATATCCACGCATTTCAAATGGTATAAGCAATTTCTGCATAAATTATAAAGATTATATTAAAATATGACATTTAAATTTCAAAACATTCTTTTTTTGTTGCATTGAAAACTAAGTAAAAGCACACCTGAGGTTGTTCACATAGCCAACAAAAAGGTGTTAGCCCTTCCAGCCTCACCTGTAAGTAGATCAACAAATTAGATCAAAAAGGGTATTTTTGTAATAAACTAAAAAACACAGCTCCAATTTATTTTGTAAACTAATAATTACTTATTTTCAAATTTCAAAAGGGGATGAATGAAAGAAATTGCAACATACATTGCTATTTCTTGTATTCAACATTTTTTACAAATTGTAGTAATAAAAGCAAAACCATTTGAAACTAAAAAGTTAACAGCAATTTTTTTTTGTAGGAGTGGAGTTTCAGATGCTTACCCCTTGAGGAATATCTTCCCATGATGCAAGCTCTTCAGATGTAACACATCCAACAACTTCAACACAACCTAATAGTCTTGAAACTGGATAATGTTCTGGAAATTTGAGATCAGTAACTCCATCTAATGCATATAATTGTCTGTAGAAGTCTTCCATTGCTTTAATTGTTTCAGGATCCGGAACCTTCCCAGCAGCATGAATCCAAAGTCGACCTTCGAAAGATTTAAAGAAACATAAAGCCATTGAAGAAAAAGCAGGGAGTAAAAGGTAGTTATAGATGAGATAAAATCATCGAAGAATACAATGAGAGTAATTGTTTGATAAACAGTGATAAAATCCACAGCATGATTCACTTCAGACTGAGAAGTAAAAGCGTGGATTAACATCAAGACAGTTAGTTTGTCGATTTACCAGATAAATGAATTTGTAGCGATTTAAAAAAGAAAAAGAAAAAAGGCGTTTGGGATTATGAAAGTACCTGTAATTGGAGAAGGCCAAGATCTTCCTTCGATACGTTTGATACCATATACAAGCAGAGAAGCCCATGGCTGATGCATAGTTAGACATGGATTTCTGTAATTTCCGTCGCCTCTGCTTCTACTTGCCATCGATTTTGTCTGTATTTACAGTCTCGCGATCGAATTTCAGGTTGCAATGCAGAAAACGAGCTAGGGTTTATAAAGTTTTTGCCTCCCCTAACGATTCCTTTGCCTTTGTGGAAACCTTTTGTGTTAATCGGGTATGAAGAAACTAACCTTCTGTTTTGTGCTAATAGCCAATAAATAAATAAATAAATAAATAAAATAAAAATTCATTTTTGGCCTTCTGTTTATAAATTTGTAAAACAAACTTTAAGAATGATTTGCAAATTACATATCTTTTATAATTTTATCCTATCTATGTTTTTCAAATTTGACATAAAACCATTTAAAATTTTCTAATTTAATCGATTTTATCACAGATAATTTGACATAAAAGATTAAAAACCCTAAGAACCCCAATTAAATAGTAATATTTACACGATACTCTTATTAACATGTTAAAATCCTAATTTTCTGTGTTTTTGGTATGAAAACAGCAAACTTATAATTTTTACAGTCTAATATTTTCGTCTGTATATGCTCTCATATTTTAACACAAAACTTATATTAAATACAGATTTACACAGTTCATTTACAGTTTAATACAAAAAATTCACAACTTAATACAAACTATTTTACAATAATTCACTAATTCAAAGAAGTCAAAAATTCAAACTCTACTACCACATGCCACCACCAACCACCTGTATCAAGATAATACTCGTCTTTTCTTCCAAATCAGATCTCTAGATAAACTAATGCATTAACAACTTAAATACCACAATTACAGTCTAATAAAGCCTATTAATTCACTCGTTTTGAATTTAATGCAAAACAATTATAAAAACTAGTGGATTCTTACAAATTTATATAACAATATATATATATATATATATATATATATATATATATATATATATATATATATATATAGTCATAAGAAAATTAACACAAAAATTTATACATAAATTCTTCATATTTTAACACAAATTATAAAAAAAATCACAATTTAATATAGAAAATTAAAAGCTTAATGCAGTCAATTTACAATTTAAACAGAAAATCCATAGTTTAATGCAGTCAATTCACATTTTTAAACACAAAAATCACAGTTTAATATAAAAAAATTCACAGTTTAATATAGAAAATTAACAACTTAATGCATTCAATTCATAGTTTAAACAAAAAATCATAGTTTAATACAAAAAAATCATAGCTTAATACAGTCAATTCACAATTTAAATAAAAAAATACAGCTTAATGCAGTCAATTCACAATTTAAAACGCACAAATCACATCTTAATATACAAAGTTCATAGCTTAGTATAATAAATCTCAGTTTAATATACAAAAAGTATGCATTCACAACCATATTATCAACTTAACATTCTTAATACAATTAATTCACAGTTTAATACACAAAATTTACAACTTAATACAATGAACAAACAATTTAATACACAAATTTCACATCTTATATAGTCAATTCATAGTTTAAACAGAAAATTCACATCTTAATAAAAACTAACACTAAGATTATAAAAAAAAATAAAACAAATGAGAGATTAAGACATTAAATTCACACATTAACAGAAAAACAAAAACGATAAAAAAAATGCACGGTAGAGATCTATAATAGATGTAAGTAGAAAAATAAATATAAAACATACATTCACAGCTTAAAACTTATAAAAATTCATATATTCACAACTTAAACTTGTAACAAATCATGTATTCACAACATAAAACTAACATTGTCTTATTCATAACTTTTAAAACTAATATTAACATGACTAAAAAATTAATAAAAACATTTAAATATCACATTTCAAAACTTAAAAAACCTAGTTTCACATTATTTGAGAAAACATTAACTTTATAACACATTTTAAATTCAATTCACAACATAACAACTAAAAAAACCTAAGTTATGAAACAAAAATATATGCACGTATCATAACTAATAAGAACATAAACTTGGATTTGCATATTATTAATATTGGATTCACAACTTAGTAGTAGTTAAAACTAATATTAAGAAAAGTAAAAAATAAAAAATAGATTAAAATATTAAATTTACAGTTTAACAAAAGGACAAATAATCAACACAAAAATTGACATACCTGATATAGATCTAGTGGTGTTTCACTAGAGATCAGAAAGAAAAAGATGGAGACAAGTTGGCGGTGTTTCACCAAATATGAGACTTGAAGAAAACGAAACCAAATCTCGTCGGAGCTTGTAGACCTGTACATCGATGTTGAGAAAAATCGTAGATCTAGACGTTTGTGGTGGCGAAATTCATAGATCTGGACCAGAAAACTTCTAATCTTGTAGTGGAGGAAACAAAGATGATAGATCTAGTGTGAGTAAGCTCTGACGCAACTTAGACGGTAATGTTTCACTTGAGATGTAACCTAAAACTCATTAGATGTAACATGAAACACATCAGATTTGCATCAGATCTAGTAGTTTTTCACAAAATATCAGAGAGGATGAGAAGGAGGCGAGAGAAATATAAGGAGGCGGCACATCTGATGGTGTTTCACCGGAGATCTGAGGATGACGATAACAACAGTGACGATCGTTGACAATAGTGGTGGATCTTCGTTGCTTGTCGGAACTTGTAGATCTAGAACATAAAATCATAGATCTAGTGACGTTAATCATGGATCTGAAACTGAAAATGTAGATTTGGAATCGTTTGGAGCATACGGATCTAATGGAAGTAGTTGGCCGGTGGTAGGAGGCGGCAATAGCGATGGTGTGGTGGTGGCAAGTTTGGTGTGTTCTTCAAGTTTGGTGAGAGAGTTTGAAAGAGTTTGAAGACGTGAGTGTTTGACATCTAATACATAATAATGAGTTTTAAGTTTAATTTGTCAAAAAAAAGTGGTTCTTACGGGTTCTTAATTTTTTTTTTGTTCTCATTTGAACCTTTATATATATATATATATATAGAAAACAAAAAACCCTAAAAAATCATAAAAATACATAAAAAAATATTTAGAGATCACAAATCTTTTTTTATTTTATATTCTTAAAAATCGTAGCTTTTTTTATTTGCTGAAAAAAAATTAAAAATTTCATATTATATATATATATATATATATATATATATATATATATATATATATATATATATATATATATATATATATATATATATATATATATATATATATATATATCGCAAACTTTATGCATTAACTAACAAAAAAATAGACAAAACAAAATTTTACAAACTTAAAAAACTTAATATCAAAAGCCATTTGCATAAATATATAGTAATTAGGTTATAACCCGTGTACTACACGGGGTGATAAATTTAAATAACATACACTCTAAAAAATAGTCTTAATCATAAATAATAATAATTTAGTTAATAGCATTGTACTTCAAATTCTGTAAGTAGTTTGTTGTTTTACTCAATAAATATATGTACATTGTAATTTCTATAAAAAATATAAGTATGTTGATATTTCGGTTAATAAATATAAGTATGTTGCTATATAAATGGTACACATAACAGAGAAATTTATGACACTAAGATGTTAAACTCAAATAGACTATTGGAAATATCTATAACAAAAATAAGATTAAAAAAATTAGTAACCGAAACGAAAAAACCATGTCAACCAAAATTGTTTTACCAGCAATTAGTATAAGCATTTTAACAGATAACTCTTATTCATAAATCCATAATCCATAATAAATAGTCATGAATGAGTTTTATGTCATCCGAGACTTATAGTTACCTACATCAAAAGAGGGCGAAATTAGTAATTGGCAATGTATTTCCCAAATAAGATCTTCAAAATTATAAAACACATGAAGTTAGATTCGTGAACAATAATGCATCAATACCATACTAATATTATAGACTGTACCCACAGGTTCAAACAGAAAAACCAAATACCCAAACTTAAATAACTAATAACTTGAACCGAAATCGAATATTTTTTAAAATCACACACAAAAAAATAATAATAAATAATAATAATAATAATAAAACAATAAAAAAATTTCGGTTTGTGCTCGGTTTTTTCTTAAAAGTGACTCATGCTCACCCATATTAATTCATATATAGTTGTTGAAATTAAAAGGTGTCAAAAAGAAAGAACCCATTAAATAGTCCACAACATAACTAATGTCATTACCATAAAAAAAGGTAACAAATAAAATATTAGAACAAAAATGGCATCACCACTCATAAAATTAACAAAATCATCCATAAAACAACAACAAAAAAACAGTTCATACCGGATAAAAATGTAAAAGTAATAGCAGTAAAAGTATAACATTTTTCCTCGTCTGCATAATTTTATTCAGAACCAAAAACAAAGCCCCCATAAAAATCATCATCTCTCAAAAACACAACCCAATTCTAAACAAAACCAATATCACTTTGAATATGATGGAGATGCAGCATGTTGAGGCGAAGGTGAAGGTGAACCACCTCCTGGTGTTTTAGCACCTTCATTTTTAGATGACTTTGACGGGGAAGACCCTGAAGAATGAAGTGTTGAAGAATTCACCCCTCCATATGAGAACAAAGATGGTGCATTAGCATTAGCATTAGGTAGACTCATGTTGTAGTTGTATGAGTACCCCATCAAAGGGTGATCATATTTATAAGTTGGCTCAAACTTGCAGATTCCATAAAGACTATAATATGAACACACTGCTTGCCCCTGCATTTGCATTCAAGTAAAATAAGATAAAGCTAATGAAAATCGACCCGTTTATCAAATATCATGTAAATGGGTCGACCCATTTTATACTTACAGGTCTTAGTGGAAGGCCAAGTTAGCCCAAAGAGCTAGCAGCAAGTTGAGCAATCTTTTCCTTTGGGTGATGATATTTGCAGTTCGATCCGTATTTGCAGTTTCCAGTGTGCATAAAATAACGACATTCTGATTCCCTAGGTCGTTCGGGCAGATTAGTAGAACCAGAGGAATAGGGTTGTTCAATGCTGCCTGGGCCACCATAGATGCTGCCCGAACTTACCAAGCTGAAACTTCCCTGACCAAAACCGAAAACCAAACAAACACCATATCAGACACAATATTTTAACTCAACAAAAAATAAATTACAATTTTCTTTATTTTAGACATCATACTTTTCATAACCCACAAACAAAAACAAAATTTATATCAATTAACCTTACCATGTAAGTGCTCCAACCTTGTGTGGGCCCAATTCCTTGAGAGTGAGGAAGAACAATTGGTAAATAAGTTTGAGGAGTCTGTAAAAGAGGATCAGAAACATATGTTGCCCTAGGTAATGACCATGTAGAACCACCACTGATAAGAGGTGGTGGTTGTGATGAATATGGCAATTTAATGTTAGATCCATCCATTGATGGTTGTGGATGATAAAATTGCATGCCACTCCAAATTTACAAGATCATGTGCACAAGCTTTTTCTTCCTAATTAAGTGTCTATAAGTTAGTTTAAACTATCATTTTAAAGAAAAATAGAAATTGAAAATCAAGATTAGTAAATAGCAACCTGTCTCATAGGTAACTGAACCATGTTTAACACCACTGGTCCAGCACCTCTCCTATCACGAGGATTATTGTATTTGCAGGTTGATCCATATTTTCAAGTACCCATCTTTAGAAAATACAGAAAAAAAAGGATGTGAAATTACTTAATTATCCCTAACTATCATCAACAACATGATGGAGAAGAGACTTACCACACAGTCTGGTTCTCCAACTCTATCTGGAAGCTCGCCTCCAAGTTGAAGTTGATTGGCCTGATTAAGAATCGAATTTCAGACATGAAGAGCAACAATCGTTTTATTCCGATTGAGAAAAATAAAAGGGGTTTTTTTATTACCTGACCAATGTGGGTTGGATGATTAAACCTACAAATGTTTCCATAGCCACATAAGCTAGTTCTTAAACAAAATGTACAATCGGGTTCACCAGGACGATCTGGGTAGGGCATCGAACCCGCCATGGCAGTTTCGTCTTCTTTCCCATCTGTTTGAATTCTCAATCTCCTTATAGCTTCTATGATTTAAAGAATTTTAATAAAAAATTAGACACAATTTGTAAAAATTAAACCCTAGGATTCAAACAGTTCGTGATCGTAAAAAGATGGGTGTGGGAGATAAAGTAATCAAAATTATCGTACGGAAATGGGAATTGGGAGATAGGGCAAAAAAAAACAGAGAAAAATTAGGGGGAAATGGAAATAGAACAGATAAAATAAAATTGTAACAGACTAACGCCAAATATATATACAAAAACTGATGAATATAGCATTCAAAATCGCGTTCTTCAAAACTAATGGGTTGCTTTGAAAGTGTAAATTACTCAGAATCATGGCTCGTCCCTATATTTTCATTTACATCTTCCTATTGTTTGAATTTGTATCAATTTTTGTCTGATATAGCCCTTATTGAAGAAGGGAGATCAACAACACCGATTTCTTGGATAAATATTAAGCATTGATAAACAATTCAAACGTAAATGAGCGGATTGGAATGAAACTGGTTCAGATCTTTGCTAACAAACAATTCAAACGTCAAAAATTCTCGGTGATTCAATATATAAAACTTATTTTCAATCGAGTTTAATTTTGGATATTAAAACTAATTTGCTTAATCTTAGGAGGTGATTAATTGACAATCAAAGCAATCCATGGGCGGGAAAATTAGTCAAACATTTTTTGTGGTAGTGACACGTGGCATAGTGGTGGCTTAAAAGAGTGCCATGTGGTATGTAGGAGAGGTTTTTATTAAGTATGGGGATGGTGATTATTCACATTTATATAATTTTTTTAATTGCATATACTCCAAAAAGCGAGATTTGGTGGACTTATTCGAGATTTCTAACCCTTACACTTTATCAAATAACATTATTCATCATGTATTTTTGTAAAATATATTTTGATCCTTTCTACTTTGTACTTCTTAAAATATCATTTTCACTGCTCTATTTTGTAAAATGTTGTGCTCAACTTTGAACTTTTATAGATAGAATTTTCACTCATTTGTTTTCTAAACTTTGGTGTTTACCATCATGGTTTATATTACCTGATTTTCTTATTCATCATCACTTTCTACCCTCTACTTTATAAAATGACATTTTCAACCCACTTTACTTTTTTAAATGTTGTTTTATCCTCTTCAAATTTGAATTTCCTAAAATGTTACTTTCACCGTTCATTTTCTAAACATTTGCGTTTACCATCGTTAGTATATATAAATTCAGATTTGACACCTCGGCTTTGAACTTTGTAAAATTCGTTAAGTTAGAAAAAAATAAAAAAAATCAATTTGTTACGGGCTTATTTGTATGTATCGGTACAAATTCAAGTTAGTCAATGTTTCAACGTGAATTTAGATGTAAAAATTAAAGAAGTGGATTTATTCCAACAACATTTCTAACCCTTATGCTTTATCAAATGAAAATTTTCACCCTATATTTTATAAAATGTCATTTTGATCCCCTCAACCTTAAACTTTTAAAAAAGTCACTTTTGCCACTCGATTTCTAATTTGTAATCCTTATCTTTTTTTAAGTGCCATTTTGATCCCATTGACTTTAAACTTTTAAAAATGTAACTTTCATCCCTTTTACTTTCTAGACCTTCATGTTCCCCCCCCCCACACACACCCTCATAGTATATATAATTTGTGTAACACCCAGAAACCAGATGGCTAATTATGGAAAGATATTATGCAAATTGACGGTCTACTTGTCGAGTCCAATGGGGACAACTCGACAAGTTGAAATAGGTTTTTAGGACGCGGGTTAAGAAACCAACTCGACAAGTTAGTATGGGTTTGGGAAACCCTAGATTCGGGGTTTTGCACCCTATTTAAGCATCTTATTCCCCACCTTATGGCCTTATTTCCAGCCTCCAGTGTCCAAACCCTAATCCACAAAACCCTATAGCTTTGTGTGAGCTTGTGAGCCATTTTGAGTAATTTGTGTGTGCTCTTGAAGCTTGATGTAACACCCGGACTCTCAGGTATAAACTTTACAGTTTTATTTTCATTTTGAGAGGTCAACTCGACGAGTTTGATACCCTGACTCGTCGAGTAGGAACAAATTTAGCCGTGTGATTTAAGTGATAAACTCGACAAGTCGGAGGACACGACTCTATGAGTTGGAGCTGGAGGATGAAACCCTAATTTCCAGGGTTTTGCACCTTATTTAAAGGGTCATTTTCCCCCTTTGCCTCCCTTACAGTCCCCTCTTGAGTCCAGAAACCCTAAATCGTTGCTTACTCTCCATTTGTGTGATTTTAAGCTTTAAAGGTGGTTGTAGAAGGAAGATCTTAAAGCACTAAAGCTTGGAACAAGGAAAAAGGCTGTAAATCCGAGTACTACTTCATCTTAGCATCGTTTTTGAGGTAACAAGTCGTTACCTTGACCTTCTTCTAACTAGATCTATTCATGTTTAAGATTTAGGGCCATTTTAGCAATGTTGATGATTCATTTTTGGGTATTAGGTATGATCTGAAGTTGCAACTTCAGATCTAGATTCATCTTGGCTCTTAAAGTCATAAAGCTTCAGTCTTGAATAAGATAATGCCTTTTCCTCACTTAAAACCTCATCTTTAGCTTCATCTTGTCCCTTAGCACCTTGCATGTATGTAAAGTTTGCAACTTTACGTAAGAAGTATACCCTAGGAGCTTAGATCTGTGATATGGAGCTTTGGGGTGGCTTATAAGAATTTGAATGAAGAAAGGACTGAAGGGACTCGGCAAGTTGCATGGCCAACTCGGCGAATCCGATGAAGATTAACCTTGAGGACTTTTACATGGACTCGGTGAGTCGGCAAGACGAATCGACGAGTCAAGAAGGTTTTTCCCGATATTTGAACACACATGGACTCGACGAGTTGTCTGGAAACTCGACGAGTAAACTGGGAGTTTTACGACTTCTCGAGTTTTGGAAGGACTCGACGAGTCAGTGATCTGAACTCGACGAGTTGGGTCAACATGGACTGTTGACCTTGACTTTGACCAGGGGTTGACTAGTTTGATTTTTGGGGGTATTTTGGCAAATTGGAAATTTATGGAAATGGTCTTATGGTAAATATAGGTGGTGGAGTTCGTAGATGTGATTCAAGAGTTTAAGCTTATCACTTCAGTTCGACAGTTTTGAGGTAAGTTGCCCTCACTATACTAACAGGGTCGAAGGCACCAATATCGGCCCTTTACGGATTTGTATCTGGGTTATTGCATGATATGTTTATTGATTTACATCCTGGTAGTTAGGATGGTGAAATGCTAGTGACCTGGTTAGGTCGGTATCCTGGTATATAAGATGATGCTATGTTAGTGACCGGTTAGGTCTGTATCCTAGTAATAGGATGTTGCTATGATTATTGATCTATTAGATCGGTCTGACTGTTATATATACTAACATATGATATTTATGTGCACATGTTTGTTTGATTGGGGGTTGGGTTGAGGTGATCTTGCTTTGTGCTGAAGGCCAACATACCCAAGGCGATCTGGATACACTGAAGGCCCTGCAAATGGGTTCAGTCATGCCGAAGGCCCAGCGAGCGGTCCGGATAGGCTGTAGGCCCTACGAAGTGGTCCATACATGTCGTAGGCTCAAAGAGCGGTCCAGATAGGGTGAAGGCCTGCGAGGCGGTCTAGTTAGGCTAAAGGCTCATTATGCATGTTGTTTGCTTATATGTTATTGATATGTTTTATGGCGTTGGTATTTTGGGGGTAACTCACTAAGCCTTCGAGCTTACATTTATCGAGTCTTGTTTTAGGTACCCTCTGATGATCACGGGAAGGTGAATACGTGATAGTACAACTCCTCATATTTCATGATTTTATGATTTGATTCAGGGATACTCTGACAATGACATTCTAGTATTTTGAAAACAAGTTTTGTAATAATCATTGGTTTAAAATGTTTTAAAAAGTTTAAATTTGGCATGATTTTTATGGGTGTTACAAGTGGGTATCAAAGACTTGGCTTGAGTGAATTGGAGGAACCACTCGTCTGTCTTCAGTCTCAAACTAAGGACAAGATTTAAAACGATTTTCTTAAAATGTTTTCAAAATAATGATGGAGGATGCAAGTGTACGATTAGCAGGAGCTTGCGGGTAGACCCCAAAATACCTTAAGAATTATTTGATTTATGTGATATATTAGAACAAAGTGCTAGTACCAGGATAGGGATCTTCAGGAATTGCATGATAGAATTGACTGATTATATGATGCTTGATAGCCTAGGGTTTTCCTTATATGAGATTGACATCATTACTATAGTTGCTTAGTGTATGCATCACGGTTATACATAATTAAGATCTTATAGCCTGAGAATATTTGGTTTTGCTTGATTTCCTGTTCCTTGTTTGGTTGTGGGCTTAGAGTAGGACCGAGTATTTAAATGTCTATAGGGTCCAACGTTATGTATGGCCAACATACACGAGTGTTGCAGGGTTGGTGTAAGTTTCATGGATGGGTTGTTGGAAGAGTCCGCCAGTTAAGTGATATTTAGCCTTCCCCTAGGAGTGAGGAATGAGAGCACGCTATACTTACATATAGTTTTAGGGCTTATGATGATAACTGAGATAAATATAAGTAGGTGTGGAAGGTAGTATGGGCCCGTACTACTGAAAGCACAGGACCCATACGCGTAGCAAGGAAGTCATAACCACTAGGGTTTTGTTGGGGGTTGGTTCCCAGATTATTATATGGAGTATCTAATATCTTCATGGTATATTTTCAGCATGGTGGTTACTCGACAATTTGTGACTGGATCTGGGTTGGGATCGGGAGACAACGGACATGAGGCACCCCCAGTGCCAGAGACTATCAGTCAGATGGGGCCAAACGAGATGGACGCCAGGATCCGGGATATCCTGCATGATGAGATGATTTTGTTGTTCCGGGCTCAGTTACCGGAGATGTTTGGGTCTATCAAGACCGCCATGGTGGAGTATTTTGATGATCGCTATGCATCCCTCACTAAGGCGGCTGCCACAACAACCACAACAGCTGTAACGGCGGCAGGGGTATGAGCCAGTCAGGCTTTCCAGTATCAAGACTTCGACGACACGATGCCCATAGTTTTGATGGGACTCATGACCCCATCAAATCCATGAGGTGGCTATATGACGTGGAGGGGTGTTTCTTCACGTGTTCATGTCCTACTGACTAGAAGGTCAGATGTGCCCTAAACCTATTAAGGTCTGGGGCAAAGGACTGGTGGATATTGATCATTGTATCGTATTCTGATGATCAAATAGTTGCAGTTACTTGGGAGAAGTTTTGGGATATGCTCATGTCTTATTGGATCTGGGTTAGATATGGTTCAAAAAGAGATAAGTCAAAATTATTATCAATAATCATATATTTTACCTGTTGAATGATGCTTCTGCCAGGTGGATCGTTGGTAGCCATGTAGCAGTAGTTTGGTTCAGCATCTTCATCATCTCTTTCCGACCCAGACGACCAGTAGCCTTCATCACATTCTATTTCTTGTCGAGCCATAAGAAACATGTTCCTACCAATGGTTACGTCATCATCATCTCCAGATGACCAATACCCATCTGCATCCCTTGATATAGTGGTAAGAAAATCCTTTTCATTTTCTACAATTTCTTGAGCTCGACGTGCATAGTAAGCAGAGTCCTTGATCTTGGGTTTCTGTGGGACTTCAGCCAAGTGATTTTCATGGCCACATTTGTGACATATAATATTGGGTTTTTCCGAATTCGGAATCTGTGATGATACCGAGGTGTGATTTGGTGTAGGAAGGTTAGGCTTGTGGGATGGTGGGTTTTCTGAGGCTTTGTTAAAAGGTTGAGGATTGTTTTGGTGAGGTGCCTGGAAACGTTTTTTTTGGTGAGAAGCTTGGAAACGATTGTTATATGGGTTGTTGAAAGGCCGGTTGTATTTCATGAAAAGTAAGGCAAACTCATGTTGGAAGGGGAGTTCGTGTCCATTTCTTCAGATTTAAGCGCACTCATTTGTTAATACTTGTTAGAGGTGGGAGCAGGTATGGTTGGAGGTGAGGGTTGAACAGGAGGAATATGAGGAACAACAGCAGAGAGAGGGTTTGAATTAGCAAGGCTTAGAGTTTGTGGGTCGTAGGAACTGACTAGAGCTAGATGACTTATAGTGATTTCACATAGGGTTTGTGCAACATTTGATTCATGACCTTGAAGCTGATCAAAATGTTGGTAGAGTTTCAGCTTTTTCAGAGATCCATTACTCTGAAGACATGATTTCACATTTCCTCGCCCCTTTCTGAGGTTGTTGATGAACTTGAGATTGTACTCAAGTGCGGTTCGGACTATCCCATGGGTTGTCATGTTGTTGACGACGATTTGGTATCTGTTTGAGGTTAAAGCAACAGATTCACCAGGTGTTGTAGTGAAAGTGTCGAACTCATTGACAACTAAGGTTAGATGCTTATCCTTCATGTTCTCTGACCCTTCGCAAATCTTGAAGTGTGTCCCAAATCTCTTTTGCGGACTTGCATAGTTTGATGTGATCAAAGAGAGAAGGTGGAACACCAAACACCATTTCTGAAAATGCAACTTGATCGGCATGCAGCTTTTCAAGATCATCAGCAGTGAGAGGTGCTTGTCGTTGTTGATCATGTCCCAAGAGAGTTGTAGCAGCATCTCTAACAATGGTTCGAATTGGAACATGAGGACCTTCTTTCACGGATCTCCAGATATATTCACCTTTTTCTTTTCCAAGTAAAAATCTTTCCATTTTGACTTTCCAGTGATCATACTCTTCAACAACTAGCAGTGTGGCACGTGTAGGGCAACCCACGCTATTTTCTATTTGCATTGAGTACATTTGTTGAGAATTAGAAGCAACCATTGAAGTTAAGATATCTTGAGAAAAAGTGGTATATATAAAAACTTTTATCTTGAACACAAAAATGATCGAAATACCAAGGTAATCTCCAATCAACTATAATATGTTCTTATGGATTCAAAGGATAACTACTCAAGCTCTGATACCAATTGTGAGAACAAGGAATATGATTGTGCAGGGACAAGGCTCGAAAACTCAAACCTTGCTTTAATGCTTAAGATCAATGTCTGCTTCTGATTAATAGTTCCAGTCGAGTCTGGAAACACCAGTCAAGACTGAATATAAGAATCAACAAAGTACTTCAAGTATTAAATATGAGACTATGAATATGATGAAAGTAAAGACAATAAATGAACACAAGGAATGTTTGAAAGAATGATTTGAGAGAAAGGTGTAAGTGAAGTAAATATGAAAATATCTATCTTTGGTGGAACAATCCGTCTAATGGTTTTGTCATTGAATGCTCCTTAAATAGGAGAACAAGTTACGTTGTACTAACAAAAAACATAGATAAGACCAAATAATAGAGTTACTCCTGACACTCTGATTATCTAAGTTGACAAAAGAGATTAAGTCCTATGATACATTACATCAAACTAAATGACAAAAGTAATTAATATAGACGGATAAATTGATTCGGACATAATCTTCATTTCGGAATGCCTTCACTTCGTTCAGAACACCTTCTCTTTGTCACCCCGAACCGAGACAACAGAAATATCCGGGGCGGATGACTTCATGTACAATATCATAACAATTGAATATGAATGAAACATAGCAATCAAACATCGTACATTGGAAATACACACTTACATAGTTTACATATTAAACTTGTTCATCAGTTACACAAAAGTAAGAAAGTAAAATTTATTGAAGTCGCACCACTTGATCTCGTAGCCGAGCTTATTACTTGTTACTAGATCCCTAAGAATACAAGTCGTTTTGAAAAGCGTCAACTAAAAAGTTGGTGATTTCATAAGCATTTTTGTATAAAATGGTATTGTACTTGTTTAGAGTAGTTCTCATAGTGCTTTCAGAAATCCAATATTTCTATAAAAATAATTTTTAAGTCTCGTTCTAAAACTGTGTGAATATATGCATGCCTGTCCTAGGTTATCTTTTGTTTGCAAAAGTGAAGCGAATATTCCTAGAAAATTAGATATTTTCTAAAAAGAAATGGTTTGAAATATATTTGTCCGATCTTATAATAATGCATGTGCGTTAATGTTTGCGAAAATAGAAAGAGAATGATCCTAGACAACTCGATGTTGTCTGCGTAAGAGAATGTTGGAATCTCAACCCCCAAGGTTGAGTACCAGTATGTATAGGTTACCGTTTTTATCCAAAAAGAAAAGAGAATGGTTTCCCGTAAATTTTATAACGTTAATTCCTCTAAGTGAGCCTTTATAACCATACTAGATAATGACAATTTCGCCTGTCATGGCGTTTTTCGGATGCCGACTAAATAAGGTAAGGTTTTTGTCACCCTAGACTGGCCTCGTTTAACTGTAGCGAACAGCTCAGGTGTAGGGTGTCACCCCCGTATAGATCTATACACAAACTCTCGCTCTCCCTCCAAGAGATTCTAGTTATAACTACAGGCTACGATTATACAATCGAATTTACGCGGAAAAGAAAGAAAAACATATAAGGTATATTCCAGGCCCAATAAACATGTAAGTGGATAAGTAGGGCCCACTAAACATGTTTCAGGCTCGAAAGGAATATGAATATATATATATATATATATGTTGACATATCTAGATGTTTTCAAAGTATATATAAGTTATACAAACTTGCATCTAACACATATATAAGAGCTTTTAGCATGATAAAAATAATTTCTTGTTTTTGACCTTTCTGTCCCTGTTTTTAGAAAAATTATAGAAAAATCATCATAAGTCGAAATTCGGATCCGTAAACCCTGAGAGTTTAGAAAATGACTCTAATTTATTCATAATTATTATTAAGACTTTTAATGGCCTCAAACCAGTGTGAAAATGTTCATCTTCGCCGACTGGTCCAAAATCATTCCTGAAATGATAGGAAGTTGTGTTAAAATCACCAAAAATTATAGAAAAATCGTATGAACCTGTGCGAGTAGTCATTTTAAAGGTACAAACCTGAACTTAGTGCATGTAAAACAGTTTTGAAAAATATTATAATTAAGGTGGTCAAAACAGTCCGTAAATAGTCCAAAACGTTTCTGTTAAAAGCTGATTTTTGAGTTTAGGTTATAGATGTTTGAACACAACAATCATTTTTGCTATTTTGAGTGTATAATCTCAGATCAACAAGTTTACATGTAATATATAAGATAACACATACTTTTCTCATGGTTTTGATGAAGATATAAGTGATAGACTTCTTGTTCAAGTAAAGATCCAAAAGTTAAACACCTAACACAATGGTACATGCAAATATCTAACGGTTAAACGAGAGTTGACATGTATCCTCCCCCCAAAAACATGAAAAATACGAAAGATATGGGGGTATGAAGCTCACCTTGGGGTTTTCAAGATGTTGATGAAGAAGAAGAAGGATTTTTTAGCCTAGATTGCCTTCTTGAGGGAATTTTCGAAGTGGTGGTTGTTCTAAGGAGTTTATACAAAAAAGGACGTTGTAAGAGGAAGATCTTTTTAAAAACTTGAAATAACCACTGGAGTTTGACATGAAACTTACCAAGTTAATGATTTTTGAAGAGGAACTCTTGAACAAACTAGCATACTCATGAAATTTTGGAGGAAAGAATGAGGAATTTCTTGAATGTTTGAGAGGAAGTATGTTGCAAATGAAATGGTGAATGAAGGTGGGAGGAAATGGCCGAATTTAGAGGAGAGATGAGGGAAGGGATGGGGCATGGAAAGATGGTGGATAAAAAAACTCTTTCCCTAGATACATGTTGGATAATCTCTTGCATGGAAATATATGGTGTAATTAGTATTGATATCTGTTGAATAATATTAAGGTGTCATGGTCTTATTCCATCTTAGTTATTATTATTATTATTATTATTATTATTATTATTATTATTATTATTATTATCATTATTTTATATATATATATATATATATAAAATAACTGAGAAAGGGAAAGAAAAGGTGAAAGAAAGAGTGTTTTGGGCTTATATTGATTGTTCTTGAAACTATAAGGCCCAATATGAAGGTGTTTCGGCCCATTGGGCCCTCTTTATTGGGTTCACAGTCCAAATTGATAAGGGAATTGAGTTTACGACCCAATAAGGTTCAAGAAGGTTGTTTACAGCCCGATAAGGCCCACTAAGAGAGACTTGGTCCAATAAGGGTTTTAGGTTGAGAATTTGTGGGTTAAGGCCCAAAAATGATTGGTTTTGGCTTATTAGATCGAGTTGTGGGTTTGAATCACAATATATGAAATTATGAACTTAAATGGCATTGATGTTTTGAATTTCACTAGATGAAATTTTGTAAGGTTACTCAAAGAGATTACATTGTACCAGAATTCACATCTTAACATAATTTTTCCAGTTGTGACACTCTTGAACATAATCTCTACTCCGGACACAAGCTTTACATCTAACCACATACTAATTCCAGAATATCTTCTCTTCGGAACTGAAACTGACTTCTTAATTTTTTGGGTGATTGCTAAAGGTTCACTTTCTGGTTCTAACATGCCAATAGGGCATGAGTTACTTCGTACTTTTCAACTTGAAGAAAGCATGACTTTGGGAGAGTCATTGGAGGAGGCGAAGGAAGAGTTGGAGAAACATGATTTCCAGTTCCACCATTTTTCGAAGAAGGGAACATTCTTTCACCTTGATCAACATGTGGAAGATCACCTTCAGAAGGAAAAATATTTCCAGAAGAACGAGGAAGACTATTGTTGTCGGAACTTGACATCTATAATAGCAGAAAAGAGAATTCCAGTTAGTTGATTTTAATCCTTAATTGTTAACCCAAAAATTCAAATGAAGGTTAGGATCCATATTTTTGATTCGAACTTCGGATAGGGATGCTGTAATCAAATTCGAATCTATTTTAGGTAGGTAAAACTTTTACCAATTTCAATCTTATGAAACTCCTAAATCTTTTGAGATTCATCGAACTATTCAATGGCATGTTTAATCTCGATTACGCTCTCACTTTGTGACTGGGATGCCGAGGATCACAAACGAGATGTGAATAACCATGCAAATTACCTTGACACTCTCGATGTCATTTATCATCTATTTAATATGCCGATTAACCACACACACTTCATTAATTAACGATCATTTATGAGACACCCATTGCTACCCTTTACTAGTCCATATTAGTATGTCGGCTAACCACACACACTCTATTAACGACTTATATAAAGTGCAATGCGCAATTTCATGGAGTAGCATCAAATTCACATTTTTCCTAAAGTAACTAAGAGTGGGATTTCATAAAATATATTAGTTACTTTATATAGCATTATACTTATTAATGAGAATTAATTGTCCTATCGAACCCGTTTGGCTAACAACCCTCCACCAAACATGAGAGCGGTGGGTAATAATGGATACCCAGTTGTGGTTATTTTATAGGCCGCTTTCTTAAACTCCCCTTATAGTAGGACTTCGTGAATGAGGCATATTAGCTATTCCACAACTTCTCTTATACGTATAATATATATTAAGCTCTTAATATATATATATATATATATATATATATATATATATATATATATATATATATATATATATAGTATAAGGTGAATTTTAAACATTTTAAAATTCCAAAGATTTAATCTTCTAATAAATTAAACTTTTAATTTAATTAAAATTAAACCAATTATGAATTTATTAATTATCCTTTAAATATTCAATTAATTAAATTAATAATAAGATCCATAAGGATGTATTTTAACTTTTCTAAATACTAAGATTTTTAATATTTTAAAATTTCGAAATTAAACCCAATTTTAATTAAATTTAAGAGAAATTTGATTTAATAATTATCTATTAATTAAAACTTTTAATTAATTTATTAAATCATGTAAGGATTATCCAATTAAATTAATCAAATTAATTTAACCAAATCCCTATCCCCTAGATTTCGAAAATATGGTAGGGATCTTACAAAATCCTCCAGTTATCTTAATAAACAAAAACATGATAATTACCAAAAATACAAAATCCCACCAAATCTCTAATTTCCATAATATGAAAAATATTGAGGAGGAAAGCAAGGATTTCCATCCTTGCCTTATATTCGAAAATCCCCAGGGTTAGGAAACCCAAGATTTCAAATTTTAGGAGGCCAAAGGAAAAGGTTAAAACCCTTAGGCAAAATTTCGAAATTAGGGTTAGGAAATCCTAAATTGCGAAAACCCTAATTCCAATGGGTTTAATTTCCATAAACCCTAATTGTCAAGTTCAACCAATTGTATCATATTCAATAGAAAACAATATTAGGCTCTAATACCACTGATGGGTTTTGAGCATAACAAACTATCCTATGTGTGCTTGCAATCTTAATTTTCTTTAGATATATGTTTTCTCTAATTGAACATACAAGTATTGAACACAAAAAGATAAACCCTAAAAGGCATATACTATTTTCTAAATTCATGAAATAAGATAGTAAACATACCTTTAACAGACAACATACTATGGGTCCAATCAACCCTCGGGTTGGAATAACCCAGGCCCTCAACCATCGGGTTGGAATGCCAACATACTACGAGTCCAATCATCATCAGGATGGAATACTCTCAGCCCACAACCAACGGGTTGGAATTCCCACAGTCCTATACATATAACAACTACTATGGGTCCAATCATCCATCGGGATGGGATACCCTAGGCCCTCAACCATCGGGTTGGAATGACAACCTACTGTGAGTCCAATCATCCTCGGGATGGAATACTCTTGGCTCACAACCATCGGGTTGGATTGCCCACATCCTATGTGTAAGTCCATAAAATGCCTGTGTATCAATCAAATCCGTTTGATGGTGCGGAATCCCAATCAAACGGATGATGTTAGATCAAATAGAAGAGAAGGAGAAGAAGAATAATATGAATCTTGTTTGAATTGATTAGAATGAAGTTCCTTTACACAAGATTCATAAAGTTACACACACACACACTGTCCTTTCTCTCTCTCTGGCCGTAAAATCTCTTCTGTTCATCAATCTCTACTCCTCACCCCTAACACCTATATATATACAAGGGGAACATGTTGGATAAGGTGTCTAAGTCCATAACTATTTCGGGCTCGTACTTGACCCGACCCGGCATGGTCCATTTGGGTTGCATGGCACCATGCAATTGGTTAGACTAAATGAGAGAAATAACACTTGGAGATTATTAATATATTATAAGTTCTAATATATTAATAATATTATTTGATTAGTTTGATCAAGAATTAATTTGGAATTAATTAAGTGATCAAAGGATAACTAATTAAATATGTGGGTTGATTATGTAAATCATCCATATCTTGTATAGTGGGCTAAGAGGCTCCATGGATTATCAAGTTGGGTTCTACCCATAGGATACTCCATGGATGCTCCATGGGAGTTACAAACCCATGGGTCATGGAAATGAAGAGTCATGACACATTAGGGTTTACATGGTGTAACCCTAGATGTGTCAACACTATATAAGAAGCATATTCTCCACCAAAATCGGCTACACACATAGAGACATAAGAAACTAGAGGGCTTGGCCGATTTTGAGAAGTGTGTGTTATCTCAAGAGTCTTTCCAAGAGCATTTGGTGTTGTGTGAAGCATTTGAGGCATCACACTTGGGGTGCTAGGCTCACAAGGTTTCAAGGAACATAAGCAACAACAAGGTAAGTTATTCTATCTTTCATTCAAGTTAAAATTGTTCCCCATGTATGCTAGATAGGAATATAACCTTGGAATTCAACTTTGCATGATAATTAGACAAACATAGATCCAAGGTTATTAGGGTTGCATGTACACTTAGGAAGTGTTAGAATGCTCAAAACCCATCAGTGGTATCAGAGCCTAGGCTTGTTTGTTTGTTATTTGTGCTTAAAAGTTGAAGAAAGTCGAAATTTCGGCTGTCTGACTGATGGACTCGGCGAGTCCATGGGGAGGACTCGTCGAGTTCATGTGTATCTTCAACCTACTCGGCGAGTAGGTTTATGCACTCGGCGAGTAGGGTCGACAGAGTGCGGAATTTCGACTTGAGTTGCTGGAAATGGATTAGAATCATTACCCTAAAATGTTTTGGTACTTGAAAACTTATTTTAGAAGGTGTAATGTCTTTTCTAACTCATTTACAACAACTAGTTATCAAAATTACAAAGATTAAATGTGATTTTGATTCTTGAAAGTGTTCATATTCATATTCTTGTTCTTATGATGTTTAGATGATCATAGGAATTATTTGTAACCTATGTGGTAGATTAATTCATGATCATAATGTGTTTTAATGGAGTCCATAACTTGTCCTCAAGTTATGGAAAACCAAAAGTCTCTTGGATTAAAAACCATTAAAAGAACACAAGAGTTAGGAAAAATGAAAAGTCCTCATTTTATTACTCTATTAAACTCATAAGTTACAAGAAATGAAAAGTTTTGAAAGTTTACAAAACTTGCCCTCAAGTTTTGGAACAAGTAAAGTTAAGTTAAAACTTTAGTTCCAACCCCTAGAATTTTAAAAGTTAAAATTCAACCCTTATACTTATATTATTATGATTTAATAATTATATATATATGTATAAGAACAAAGTCGTCTTACCGCTAGTACGCCTCATTCACGAAGCCGGTCTATAAGGTGGGTATAAGGTTGTTGCCTATAAAATGGTGACTTAATGGGTGTCCACTCTCACCCACCGCTTGCTTGATCGGTGGAGGGTCGTTAGCCGAACGGGTAAGACAAGGACTTATTAATTCTCATTCAAAGTATGATGGATATTATAAAGTAACTAAATGTTTTATTAAATTCCCAATCTTAGTTACTTTAGGAAAAATGTGAATAAGGTGCTATTCCATGAAATTACACTTTACACTTTGATTAAGTCGTTGGTGGAGCGTGTGTG
Organism: Lactuca serriola; assembly: GCF_051521515.1. Taxonomy (NCBI): domain Eukaryota; kingdom Viridiplantae; phylum Streptophyta; class Magnoliopsida; order Asterales; family Asteraceae; genus Lactuca; species Lactuca serriola. Next base: position 250,978,302 of record NC_136410.1, on the reverse strand, counting down.
GTTAACCGGCACACTAACTTGGACTTAACAAGGTAGGTAAAGGGTGACTTAGGGTTTATTATAGTATCGATGGAGCGTGTGTGGTTAACCGGCACATCGATTGAGTGATAAACTTTAAGGGTACCAAGTGATTTGCATGGTTACTTCACACCTCGTTTTGTGATCCTCGGTATCCCAGTCACAAAACTTGGAGGGCACACTCGAGATTGAAACATGCCTTTGAAAAGTTCATTGAATCTCAAAGAATCTAGGAATTTCTAAGAACCATTCAAAAACCTAATACTAAAATATTGCGGTTTTCGTGGTGGAAATTGGTGAATCGTCATTCACCTACCTTTCAAATATGATATAGCTTAGATTACGACATACCTCTTCTAAGTTATATTATATTGTGATTGGATCCTAGCCTTAATATTACATTTGGGTGTTTTATTAAGGACTCTCTTATATCTAAACTAATCTTGTCCTCTTTCCTTCAGATGTCTTTCAACAATGCTTCTGGCTCTAATCCTAATGGCTCCTTTTCCCTTATGAACTTGTGTAGGAAAGTCACCTTTGATGGATCCAACTTCAATGAGTGGATCAGAAACATCAGGATGATTACCCGCTATGAGGACAAAGAATATGTCCTTGACAAGGAGCTTAAGGAGATTGATGAGACCACTGCAACTCCTCAGGAGATCGCTGAATTTCGGGCACATGAAAGGGATGCTACGAAAGTGGCTTGCATCATGATGGCCACGATGACAGCGGAACTCCAAAAGTCTTATGAGGATTTCTACCCTTATGAAATGCACCAAGATTTGATGGAAAGATACCATCAAAGTGCACGACAAGAGAGATATGAAATCATCTGCTCCATGATAACAACCATGATGAAGGACGGGGAATCCGTCACGAGCCACATGCAAAGAATGCAAAGGTATGTGGATCGTTTGCTGAAGCTTAATGTGAACTTCCCGGAGGATCTTGCAATAGATATTATTTTGCATTCCTTACCATCGTGCTATGATCAATTCCGCATGACATATCACATGAACAAGGAAGAAGTCACCCTCAGCAAACTTCAGGGACTTCTCAAGACCGCAGAATCAGGTCTTAAGGGGAAGTCGGTTGCTATCACTCCTACTCAAAACTCTACTCCGGTTTTGGCAATCGGGAAAAGTCGAGGGAGGAAGAGAAAGAGCTCTTCTAAGGGTACCAAGGTTCGGACCCTTGATGGCTCTTCTTCAAGTGGAACCAAGAAAGGTTTCATTACTCCTTCTTCTGACCCAAAAGAGGCTGAATGCTTCTATTGCCATGAAAAAGCTCATTGGAAGCGGAACTGCCCAAAATACCAGCAAGATGTGAATGATGGGAAAGTTAAACCCAACCATGCAGGTATTTACACTATCATTTCTAATAACTCACCCCATTCTAAATCTTGGGTCCTTGATACCGGGTGTGGTATTCACATTTGTTGTGACTTGCAGGGACTAAGAAGAAGTGAGGATGTGGAGCAAGGAAGAATAAACTTGATCATGGGGAATAGGAAAGCTATACCTGTTACCAAGATTGGAGTTTATACTTTATCGCTAAGTAGTGGGTTTAGTTTAGATTTGAATAAGTGTTGTTATTCGCCAGGAATGGCAAGAAATATTATTTCCTTTCATGCTTTGTACAAACAAGGGTTTACCTTTTCATTTAATAATGAAGTTGGTTCTATAGATGTTTTCTATAATAATGTCTTTTATTTTAAAGCATTACCTTGTGATGGTGTGTATGAAGCTGTATCTGTTGTAGATAACTTGGGAAATAATGTTTTGTGTATTGATTCTACTAATAATAACTTGGATAAAGCATCTTTATGGCATTGTCGTCTTGGACATATAAGCAAGAAACGCATAGGCCAACTCCAAAAGGATGGAGTCTTGGAGTCGTTTGACCTAAAGTCAGATGATAGTTGCGAATCATGCTTACTTGGAAAAATGACAAAGTCACCCTTCACAGGTTCGTGTGAGAGGGGTGAAGGTTTGTTGGACCTTATACACACGGATGTGTGTGGACCATTCAAACATGCCACAAGGGATGCTAATCGTTATTATTTGACTTTTACTGATGATTATAGTAGATATGGATATGTCTACTTGATCAAGCATAAGTCAGAGACTTTCGAGAGGTTTAAGGAATTTAAACAGGAAGTCGAGAATCAATTGGGCAGGAATATTAAGATGCTTCGATCCGATCGTGGTGGTGAGTATCTTAGTTCAGAGTTCCTCGACTATCTAAGGGAATGTGGGATAGTCTCACAATTGACACCTCCCAGGACACCACAGTTGAATGGTGTGGCTGAGAGGCGTAATCGAACCTTGTTGGATATGGTTCGTTCCATGATGAGTCGAGCTACGCTACCAATCTCATTCTGGGGGTATGCCTTAGAGACTGCCGCCCATATTCTTAATCTAGTCCCTACAAAGAAAGTTGCCAAAACTCCTCACGAGATGTGGACTGGTAAAGTACCTAAACTAGACCACATCAAGATTTGGGGTTGCGAGGCTTTCGTGAGACGCGAGACTCATGATAAGCTCGAACCTCGAAGCGAGAGGTGTATTTTCATCGGTTACCCACAGCGATCCTTTGGTTACCTCTTCTACAGACCTAGTGACAATGTGGTCTTTGTAGCAAGAAGAGGAGTCTTTCGAGAGAGAGAATTTATAAGCCAAGGAGACAGTGGGAGGCAAATTGATCTTGAAGAAATTCAAGAATCAAGCGGTGAAGGAACTTCAAACTCTAGCCCTCAACTTGAGGAGGAAACTCCTGTTGAGCCAATTGACAAATCTGTACCTCTGAGACGTTCCACGAGAGTTAGGAGTGCACCTGAGCATTACTATGGATTCCATATTACTGCAGAAGGTGAGACACTTATTAGTGATGAAACACTAGTAAGTCAAGATGACCCTAACAGCTACGAGGAAGCCATGGCAGGCCCCGAGTCTGCTAAATGGAAAGAGGCTATGGATAGCGAGATACAATCCATGTATGACAATCAAGTTTGGAACTTGGTTGAAAACGTACCAGGTCGTAAGACAGTAGGGTGCAAATGGGTCTTCAAGAAGAAGACCGACATGGATGGTAAAGTACACACTTATAAGGCTAGACTGGTTGCAAAGGGCTTCTCTCAAATTCCTGGAGTGGACTATGATGAGACCTTTTCTCCGGTAGCCAAGATTAAGTCTATTCGGGTTCTGTTAGCCATAGCTGCATTTCATGACTATGAAATATGGCAGATGGATGTCAAAACCGCTTTCCTTAATGGAAAGTTGGCTGAAGATGTTTACATGAGTCAGCCAGAGGGTTTTGTCAGTAACGAGTACCCTAATAGAGTGTGTAAGCTTGAGAAATCCATTTATGGATTGAAGCAAGCACCTCGCAGATGGAATCTTTGCTTTGATGAAAAGGTCAAGGAATTTGGCTTTTCTAGGAGTGAAGATGAATCTTGTGTGTATGTCAAGGCTAGTGGGAGTATAGTTAGCTTTTTGGTACTGTATGTGGATGACATACTACTCATAGGAAACGACATTCCAACCCTGCAGGAAGTAAAGTCCTGGCTTGGGAAGTGTTTCGCTATGAAGGACCTTGGTGAAGCTGCCTATATTCTAGGGATAAGAATCTTGAGAGATCGGAGTAAAAGACTAATTGGACTTAGTCAGAGTACCTACTTGGATAAGGTGCTGAAGAGATTTAGCATGCAGGATTCCAAGAAAGGAGAGTTACCCATCCAGAGTAACACCAGATTGAGTAAGACACAAAGCCCTAGCACTGAGGCTGAGATAGCAGAAATGAGTCGAACACCTTACGCTTCGGCTGTAGGATCGATCATGTATGCTATGACGTGTACTCGACCCGATGTAGCTTTTGCCTTGAGCATGGTTAGCAGGTATCAGGCAAACCCTGGCAAGGCACACTGGACTGCGGTAAAAAATATCCTCAAGTACCTGCGGAGGACTAAGGACTGGGTTCTTACCCTCGGTGGGAGTGATGACTTGAGAGTTGTTGGGTATAGTGATGCTAGCTTCCAGACTGATAGGGATAATTTCCGCTCTCAGTCGGGCTGGGTCTTTACCCTAAACGGAGGAGCAATTTCTTGGAAGAGTTCCAAGCAAGAGACAGTGGCAGATTCTACTTGTGAATCAGAGTATATTGCAGCTAGTGAAGCAGCAAAGGAGGCGATATGGCTGAAGAACTTCATTGGAGACCTTGGAGTTGTACCAGCTATTAAAGAGCCAATGGAAATTTTCTGTGATAGTGAAAGTGCTGTTGCCTTAGCTAAGGAACCAAGGGATCATGGGAGATCCAGACACATCGACAGGAAATACCATTTCATCAGACATCGGATCGAAGAAGGACTCCTCGTGGCAAAGAGGGTATCATCGGATGAGAACCCAGCAGATCCCCTCACGAAGGGACTGAGTAGGGTTAAGCATCTCCAGCATGCTCGGAGCATAGGGCTGAAGGATGATATAAGTTTTAGTAGTTAGATAACCCAGAAATTTGTAAAGTGTAATTGACATTAGATGATGAATAAAAGGAGTTTTATTTATGAGTAAAGTGTTGCTATCTCTTGTCGATCGTTTACTATATTTCTTTTGCATGTTTTGACTTCCAGAATAATTTTGGTTGGTATAACATATTATTCAAACCTCCACAGTCGGTCATATGTCGGAAGTAGATATGAATCAAGACTGTCATGTTTAGTTGTAGAGGTCTTGGAAAAGGCTACAACAATCATGAGTGCTCATAAGTTCTGAGCATTGGACTCAACCCACGCTCACTGGAATCACTTCATGGAATTCTATCTCGAGTGATCGTGAGACGGTAATATCATATAAGTCTTCAAACCTAGAGATATGATTTGTTACTTACAAGTTGGTTATGCATTGACTGTACGAAATCGCATTGGTAAATCGATGTTATAAAACGTACTTTTGTGTGTAATTCAATGAGTGGTAGAACAAACATATGAGTCGAAGTTTATCTGTTCCTTCTTGGATTAGAAGCTGATATCTGGGCCCCTCGATGATTTTGTTTTGACCCATGTACCGGGCCCGGTCAGAACTAAGTTGATGTGTTCAATTAAGTTCTATGTCAAACAAATCGGAAATCGGGAAACAAACTGCTGGACAATAAGTAAGACATTGTTCCATGTATTTGTCCGGCTGATATCTAGAACGGAGGATTATATGATCACTTATCTTAAATGGCGTACTATCATCTTCTCAGTTCCGAGAAACCTTGAAAGAGCTACGATTGCCGGTCGGTTCCTGAAGTACTAGAGATATAGTTATTAGACTTATCCAAGTGGGAGACTGTTGGATAAGGTGTCTAAGTCCATAACTATTTCGGGCTCGTACTTGACCCGACCCGGCATGGTCCATTTGGGTTGCATGGCACCATGCAATTGGTTAGACTAAATGAGAGAAATAACACTTGGAGATTATTAATATATTATAAGTTCTAATATATTAATAATATTATTTGATTAGTTTGATCAAGAATTAATTTGGAATTAATTAAGTGATCAAAGGATAACTAATTAAATATGTGGGTTGATTATGTAAATCATCCATATCTTGTATAGTGGGCTAAGAGGCTCCATGGATTATCAAGTTGGGTTCTACCCATAGGATACTCCATGGATGCTCCATGGGAGTTACAAACCCATGGGTCATGGAAATGAAGAGTCATGACACATTAGGGTTTACATGGTGTAACCCTAGATGTGTCAACACTATATAAGAAGCATATTCTCCACCAAAATCGGCTACACACATAGAGACATAAGAAACTAGAGGGCTTGGCCGATTTTGAGAAGTGTGTGTTATCTCAAGAGTCTTTCCAAGAGCATTTGGTGTTGTGTGAAGCATTTGAGGCATCACACTTGGGGTGCTAGGCTCACAAGGTTTCAAGGAACATAAGCAACAACAAGGTAAGTTATTCTATCTTTCATTCAAGTTAAAATTGTTCCCCATGTATGCTAGATAGGAATATAACCTTGGAATTCAACTTTGCATGATAATTAGACAAACATAGATCCAAGGTTATTAGGGTTGCATGTACACTTAGGAAGTGTTAGAATGCTCAAAACCCATCAGTGGTATCAGAGCCTAGGCTTGTTTGTTTGTTATTTGTGCTTAAAAGTTGAAGAAAGTCGAAATTTCGGCTGTCTGACTGATGGACTCGGCGAGTCCATGGGGAGGACTCGTCGAGTTCATGTGTATCTTCAACCTACTCGGCGAGTAGGTTTATGCACTCGGCGAGTAGGGTCGACAGAGTGCGGAATTTCGACTTGAGTTGCTGGAAATGGATTAGAATCATTACCCTAAAATGTTTTGGTACTTGAAAACTTATTTTAGAAGGTGTAATGTCTTTTCTAACTCATTTACAACAACTAGTTATCAAAATTACAAAGATTAAATGTGATTTTGATTCTTGAAAGTGTTCATATTCATATTCTTGTTCTTATGATGTTTAGATGATCATAGGAATTATTTGTAACCTATGTGGTAGATTAATTCATGATCATAATGTGTTTTAATGGAGTCCATAACTTGTCCTCAAGTTATGGAAAACCAAAAGTCTCTTGGATTAAAAACCATTAAAAGAACACAAGAGTTAGGAAAAATGAAAAGTCCTCATTTTATTACTCTATTAAACTCATAAGTTACAAGAAATGAAAAGTTTTGAAAGTTTACAAAACTTGCCCTCAAGTTTTGGAACAAGTAAAGTTAAGTTAAAACTTTAGTTCCAACCCCTAGAATTTTAAAAGTTAAAATTCAACCCTTATACTTATATTATTATGATTTAATAATTATATATATATGTATAAGAACAAAGTCGTCTTACCGCTAGTACGCCTCATTCACGAAGCCGGTCTATAAGGTGGGTATAAGGTTGTTGCCTATAAAATGGTGACTTAATGGGTGTCCACTCTCACCCACCGCTTGCTTGATCGGTGGAGGGTCGTTAGCCGAACGGGTAAGACAAGGACTTATTAATTCTCATTCAAAGTATGATGGATATTATAAAGTAACTAAATGTTTTATTAAATTCCCAATCTTAGTTACTTTAGGAAAAATGTGAATAAGGTGCTATTCCATGAAATTACACTTTACACTTTGATTAAGTCGTTGGTGGAGCGTGTGTGGTTAACCGGCACACTAACTTGGACTTAACAAGGTAGGTAAAGGGTGACTTAGGGTTTATTATAGTATCGATGGAGCGTGTGTGGTTAACCGGCACATCGATTGAGTGATAAACTTTAAGGGTACCAAGTGATTTGCATGGTTACTTCACACCTCGTTTTGTGATCCTCGGTATCCCAGTCACAAAACTTGGAGGGCACACTCGAGATTGAAACATGCCTTTGAAAAGTTCATTGAATCTCAAAGAATCTAGGAATTTCTAAGAACCATTCAAAAACCTAATACTAAAATATTGCGGTTTTCGTGGTGGAAATTGGTGAATCGTCATTCACCTACCTTTCAAATATGATATAGCTTAGATTACGACATACCTCTTCTAAGTTATATTATATTGTGATTGGATCCTAGCCTTAATATTACATTTGGGTGTTTTATTAAGGACTCTCTTATATCTAAACTAATCTTGTCCTCTTTCCTTCAGATGTCTTTCAACAATGCTTCTGGCTCTAATCCTAATGGCTCCTTTTCCCTTATGAACTTGTGTAGGAAAGTCACCTTTGATGGATCCAACTTCAATGAGTGGATCAGAAACATCAGGATGATTACCCGCTATGAGGACAAAGAATATGTCCTTGACAAGGAGCTTAAGGAGATTGATGAGACCACTGCAACTCCTCAGGAGATCGCTGAATTTCGGGCACATGAAAGGGATGCTACGAAAGTGGCTTGCATCATGATGGCCACGATGACAGCGGAACTCCAAAAGTCTTATGAGGATTTCTACCCTTATGAAATGCACCAAGATTTGATGGAAAGATACCATCAAAGTGCACGACAAGAGAGATATGAAATCATCTGCTCCATGATAACAACCATGATGAAGGACGGGGAATCCGTCACGAGCCACATGCAAAGAATGCAAAGGTATGTGGATCGTTTGCTGAAGCTTAATGTGAACTTCCCGGAGGATCTTGCAATAGATATTATTTTGCATTCCTTACCATCGTGCTATGATCAATTCCGCATGACATATCACATGAACAAGGAAGAAGTCACCCTCAGCAAACTTCAGGGACTTCTCAAGACCGCAGAATCAGGTCTTAAGGGGAAGTCGGTTGCTATCACTCCTACTCAAAACTCTACTCCGGTTTTGGCAATCGGGAAAAGTCGAGGGAGGAAGAGAAAGAGCTCTTCTAAGGGTACCAAGGTTCGGACCCTTGATGGCTCTTCTTCAAGTGGAACCAAGAAAGGTTTCATTACTCCTTCTTCTGACCCAAAAGAGGCTGAATGCTTCTATTGCCATGAAAAAGCTCATTGGAAGCGGAACTGCCCAAAATACCAGCAAGATGTGAATGATGGGAAAGTTAAACCCAACCATGCAGGTATTTACACTATCATTTCTAATAACTCACCCCATTCTAAATCTTGGGTCCTTGATACCGGGTGTGGTATTCACATTTGTTGTGACTTGCAGGGACTAAGAAGAAGTGAGGATGTGGAGCAAGGAAGAATAAACTTGATCATGGGGAATAGGAAAGCTATACCTGTTACCAAGATTGGAGTTTATACTTTATCGCTAAGTAGTGGGTTTAGTTTAGATTTGAATAAGTGTTGTTATTCGCCAGGAATGGCAAGAAATATTATTTCCTTTCATGCTTTGTACAAACAAGGGTTTACCTTTTCATTTAATAATGAAGTTGGTTCTATAGATGTTTTCTATAATAATGTCTTTTATTTTAAAGCATTACCTTGTGATGGTGTGTATGAAGCTGTATCTGTTGTAGATAACTTGGGAAATAATGTTTTGTGTATTGATTCTACTAATAATAACTTGGATAAAGCATCTTTATGGCATTGTCGTCTTGGACATATAAGCAAGAAACGCATAGGCCAACTCCAAAAGGATGGAGTCTTGGAGTCGTTTGACCTAAAGTCAGATGATAGTTGCGAATCATGCTTACTTGGAAAAATGACAAAGTCACCCTTCACAGGTTCGTGTGAGAGGGGTGAAGGTTTGTTGGACCTTATACACACGGATGTGTGTGGACCATTCAAACATGCCACAAGGGATGCTAATCGTTATTATTTGACTTTTACTGATGATTATAGTAGATATGGATATGTCTACTTGATCAAGCATAAGTCAGAGACTTTCGAGAGGTTTAAGGAATTTAAACAGGAAGTCGAGAATCAATTGGGCAGGAATATTAAGATGCTTCGATCCGATCGTGGTGGTGAGTATCTTAGTTCAGAGTTCCTCGACTATCTAAGGGAATGTGGGATAGTCTCACAATTGACACCTCCCAGGACACCACAGTTGAATGGTGTGGCTGAGAGGCGTAATCGAACCTTGTTGGATATGGTTCGTTCCATGATGAGTCGAGCTACGCTACCAATCTCATTCTGGGGGTATGCCTTAGAGACTGCCGCCCATATTCTTAATCTAGTCCCTACAAAGAAAGTTGCCAAAACTCCTCACGAGATGTGGACTGGTAAAGTACCTAAACTAGACCACATCAAGATTTGGGGTTGCGAGGCTTTCGTGAGACGCGAGACTCATGATAAGCTCGAACCTCGAAGCGAGAGGTGTATTTTCATCGGTTACCCACAGCGATCCTTTGGTTACCTCTTCTACAGACCTAGTGACAATGTGGTCTTTGTAGCAAGAAGAGGAGTCTTTCGAGAGAGAGAATTTATAAGCCAAGGAGACAGTGGGAGGCAAATTGATCTTGAAGAAATTCAAGAATCAAGCGGTGAAGGAACTTCAAACTCTAGCCCTCAACTTGAGGAGGAAACTCCTGTTGAGCCAATTGACAAATCTGTACCTCTGAGACGTTCCACGAGAGTTAGGAGTGCACCTGAGCATTACTATGGATTCCATATTACTGCAGAAGGTGAGACACTTATTAGTGATGAAACACTAGTAAGTCAAGATGACCCTAACAGCTACGAGGAAGCCATGGCAGGCCCCGAGTCTGCTAAATGGAAAGAGGCTATGGATAGCGAGATACAATCCATGTATGACAATCAAGTTTGGAACTTGGTTGAAAACGTACCAGGTCGTAAGACAGTAGGGTGCAAATGGGTCTTCAAGAAGAAGACCGACATGGATGGTAAAGTACACACTTATAAGGCTAGACTGGTTGCAAAGGGCTTCTCTCAAATTCCTGGAGTGGACTATGATGAGACCTTTTCTCCGGTAGCCAAGATTAAGTCTATTCGGGTTCTGTTAGCCATAGCTGCATTTCATGACTATGAAATATGGCAGATGGATGTCAAAACCGCTTTCCTTAATGGAAAGTTGGCTGAAGATGTTTACATGAGTCAGCCAGAGGGTTTTGTCAGTAACGAGTACCCTAATAGAGTGTGTAAGCTTGAGAAATCCATTTATGGATTGAAGCAAGCACCTCGCAGATGGAATCTTTGCTTTGATGAAAAGGTCAAGGAATTTGGCTTTTCTAGGAGTGAAGATGAATCTTGTGTGTATGTCAAGGCTAGTGGGAGTATAGTTAGCTTTTTGGTACTGTATGTGGATGACATACTACTCATAGGAAACGACATTCCAACCCTGCAGGAAGTAAAGTCCTGGCTTGGGAAGTGTTTCGCTATGAAGGACCTTGGTGAAGCTGCCTATATTCTAGGGATAAGAATCTTGAGAGATCGGAGTAAAAGACTAATTGGACTTAGTCAGAGTACCTACTTGGATAAGGTGCTGAAGAGATTTAGCATGCAGGATTCCAAGAAAGGAGAGTTACCCATCCAGAGTAACACCAGATTGAGTAAGACACAAAGCCCTAGCACTGAGGCTGAGATAGCAGAAATGAGTCGAACACCTTACGCTTCGGCTGTAGGATCGATCATGTATGCTATGACGTGTACTCGACCCGATGTAGCTTTTGCCTTGAGCATGGTTAGCAGGTATCAGGCAAACCCTGGCAAGGCACACTGGACTGCGGTAAAAAATATCCTCAAGTACCTGCGGAGGACTAAGGACTGGGTTCTTACCCTCGGTGGGAGTGATGACTTGAGAGTTGTTGGGTATAGTGATGCTAGCTTCCAGACTGATAGGGATAATTTCCGCTCTCAGTCGGGCTGGGTCTTTACCCTAAACGGAGGAGCAATTTCTTGGAAGAGTTCCAAGCAAGAGACAGTGGCAGATTCTACTTGTGAATCAGAGTATATTGCAGCTAGTGAAGCAGCAAAGGAGGCGATATGGCTGAAGAACTTCATTGGAGACCTTGGAGTTGTACCAGCTATTAAAGAGCCAATGGAAATTTTCTGTGATAGTGAAAGTGCTGTTGCCTTAGCTAAGGAACCAAGGGATCATGGGAGATCCAGACACATCGACAGGAAATACCATTTCATCAGACATCGGATCGAAGAAGGACTCCTCGTGGCAAAGAGGGTATCATCGGATGAGAACCCAGCAGATCCCCTCACGAAGGGACTGAGTAGGGTTAAGCATCTCCAGCATGCTCGGAGCATAGGGCTGAAGGATGATATAAGTTTTAGTAGTTAGATAACCCAGAAATTTGTAAAGTGTAATTGACATTAGATGATGAATAAAAGGAGTTTTATTTATGAGTAAAGTGTTGCTATCTCTTGTCGATCGTTTACTATATTTCTTTTGCATGTTTTGACTTCCAGAATAATTTTGGTTGGTATAACATATTATTCAAACCTCCACAGTCGGTCATATGTCGGAAGTAGATATGAATCAAGACTGTCATGTTTAGTTGTAGAGGTCTTGGAAAAGGCTACAACAATCATGAGTGCTCATAAGTTCTGAGCATTGGACTCAACCCACGCTCACTGGAATCACTTCATGGAATTCTATCTCGAGTGATCGTGAGACGGTAATATCATATAAGTCTTCAAACCTAGAGATATGATTTGTTACTTACAAGTTGGTTATGCATTGACTGTACGAAATCGCATTGGTAAATCGATGTTATAAAACGTACTTTTGTGTGTAATTCAATGAGTGGTAGAACAAACATATGAGTCGAAGTTTATCTGTTCCTTCTTGGATTAGAAGCTGATATCTGGGCCCCTCGATGATTTTGTTTTGACCCATGTACCGGGCCCGGTCAGAACTAAGTTGATGTGTTCAATTAAGTTCTATGTCAAACAAATCGGAAATCGGGAAACAAACTGCTGGACAATAAGTAAGACATTGTTCCATGTATTTGTCCGGCTGATATCTAGAACGGAGGATTATATGATCACTTATCTTAAATGGCGTACTATCATCTTCTCAGTTCCGAGAAACCTTGAAAGAGCTACGATTGCCGGTCGGTTCCTGAAGTACTAGAGATATAGTTATTAGACTTATCCAAGTGGGAGACTGTTGGATAAGGTGTCTAAGTCCATAACTATTTCGGGCTCGTACTTGACCCGACCCGGCATGGTCCATTTGGGTTGCATGGCACCATGCAATTGGTTAGACTAAATGAGAGAAATAACACTTGGAGATTATTAATATATTATAAGTTCTAATATATTAATAATATTATTTGATTAGTTTGATCAAGAATTAATTTGGAATTAATTAAGTGATCAAAGGATAACTAATTAAATATGTGGGTTGATTATGTAAATCATCCATATCTTGTATAGTGGGCTAAGAGGCTCCATGGATTATCAAGTTGGGTTCTACCCATAGGATACTCCATGGATGCTCCATGGGAGTTACAAACCCATGGGTCATGGAAATGAAGAGTCATGACACATTAGGGTTTACATGGTGTAACCCTAGATGTGTCAACACTATATAAGAAGCATATTCTCCACCAAAATCGGCTACACACATAGAGACATAAGAAACTAGAGGGCTTGGCCGATTTTGAGAAGTGTGTGTTATCTCAAGAGTCTTTCCAAGAGCATTTGGTGTTGTGTGAAGCATTTGAGGCATCACACTTGGGGTGCTAGGCTCACAAGGTTTCAAGGAACATAAGCAACAACAAGGTAAGTTATTCTATCTTTCATTCAAGTTAAAATTGTTCCCCATGTATGCTAGATAGGAATATAACCTTGGAATTCAACTTTGCATGATAATTAGACAAACATAGATCCAAGGTTATTAGGGTTGCATGTACACTTAGGAAGTGTTAGAATGCTCAAAACCCATCAGAACATGGGCCGGAGAACATGGGCCGTAAATGGGTTTGCGGCCGTAAACCTATTTACGGCCGTAAACTCAACCGTAAACACGTATACGGCCATAAACACCAAGTTGTTTACGGTCCAAGACACAAAAATACATTTTCCTAGAAAAGTAATGTATAAACCATATTTTTGACCCAACAATCTCCCCCTTGGTTTATAGCTTTCTTTTCTTAAATGACCCAAAAAGCTCCCCCCTAAAAAGTAGATGGCTTTTCTTAAATGACCCAAAAAGCTCCCCCTTTGGGTGAGGAGGCTTGACGTATTGATTCTTGAAAGATAGCGCTTTCATCTTGAGAACCTTCAGAGAGAACAAATCTTCTGGATCACTTTAGCAGGTACAACGATAACAACAGACTGATTGAGGAGGCTTCAATGTAATCCGTCACATAATCTTCAATTTCTGCTTCACCTTGCTTCTGGGGTTGAAGGATTGAATGTTGAAAGAATAATCTTCATTTCTTGCTCCTTCGAATGAGAATTCTTCGATGCTCACGGACGAAGCCTTGGCTCAGAAATTCTTCGATACAGTCTCCATGAGTCTTATCTATACCTGAAATCACTTTTCAAGACAAAACAAAACTAAAAGAAAATTTAGCGCACAGTATTTTTGGGTTTTTCATACTTTCTGAAAAAAATAAAATAGAAACAAAAATATTTTTGGATTATTTTTTATTTTCTTGAACAAGAAATAAAACAGAAATAACAGTATTTTTTTCTTTTTTTTTGAATTTTCTGATTTTTGTTTGTTTTTTTTTTTAATTTTAATTCTCCCTTAATACTTAAAATAGAAGAACACTATGAACAAACTTAAAAAAAACAAAAACAATAGCTAACTTTAAGAATGATTTGGGATCAAAGTTTTTAGACAGCCTTTATCCGTTTATCAATACCTCTCCCTTCATGAATAGATCTGGTCAATCGCCGGTATTGTGGTCCACTTAAACACGAGAGATTGTGACAAAGTTAGGACATACTATAAGTGACAAGACAATGTGATCCTAAGTTCCTAGATAATATTCCTGAAGGACCATTCAGTTGACGACAACCAAAGATATTGTTGTCCACCTAAATTGAGCAGCGAGATCTACAAACAATCTGTATGTGTTCAATTTTAATTGTACTAGAACGTGTTTCCCGCTTCCTGATATGCTCCAGCCATCAAGGACTTCCAGAATACTCCTTACACCGAGTGAGCAGACAATTATTAAGAGAAAAGATAGATTTAGAATGCATATGCTGTATATCCAGGTCGGATCTCTTCCAATCACGCAAAGGATGAAACATATAACTAACTGAGGTTTTTAGAGGGATTGAGAAGAGAATGGTGCATATACTGTGTACCAGGTCGGATTGTGAGTCACGCAAAAGAGACAGTATATGGCTAACAGATAGAAAGAATTTCATAGAGAGAAGATGCAGAGAGATAGAATTGCATATGTTACAGTTCAGGTCAGATCTCTTGATCACATAGAGGAGGCAACATATGAATAACAGACAGAAAGAAAGAAAATAACCTTCTACGGACCTAATTTATCAGAATTCCCCAGTCACCCCATCCAACCAAAATTAAGGACAGAATCCGTACATCGAGGAAAAGTGAATCCACAGTTCTAGATACGGGTTCATTAGTGTGACCGATAGATTCTCATGTATATCTCCCTGCTTAACCTATCCGAGCGTCATATTTTCAGGCTAAACGGATCTAACTAGGTCAATGTTTGTCAAGTCCTTGAATTTCTTATGTTTTAACTCCTCCTAGTGAAGTCCATTTAAAATCTTTCGTGCCTACTAACGCATCGAACACAGAGCCTAGACAATTCAGATTCAATCCCTTACACAAATTCAGATTGCCTGTTATCACATGATTATATCACTTCCCAAAACATCTCCTGCAAGCACATTACATTAACACCATATTTTTGATTTTCTAATTTTCTAATGTTTTTGGATTAAAATTTTCTAATTTTTGTTTTGTTTTTATTTCTCCCCCTAAATTTGTGCATAGGAGAGAAACGAAAGTAAATGCGTAAATTTAAACTATCCTAAAACAAAAAATAGTCTTTAAAGCGAATCAGCTTAAGAAAACTCAGGAGTATAGAGAAGAAAATTCAAAACGTAAGTCACCGATTGAATTTGCATCCAGAAGGTCTGAGAACAACATGCGTAATCTCAGAACAGATCCAAAAATTCTTCACATCGTTAAGCACTAACCCCATGAGTGATCCCTTCCTTTATTCCCTTCCCGTAAAGGACACATACTCTCAAATAATGTTTTGAGTGTTGTATAGTTGAGAAATGTCCCCAATCATATGCCAGGAGCAGCCACAACCAACAAATCGAAGTCTGATGATATGCCTCCATAGTTGCTCCGACACAGAGCGGGATCAGTTGATCTTTGGAACCCAGTTCATTTTAAAACTGGGTCGACCTTTGTCATCAACGCACGATACTCTCTCCCATGACATATCCTGCTTATCACAAACAGAAGATGATGAAATATTAGAGCCATTAGAAGATTTGGGAGTTTTCACCTTTGGTATCCATCTATATTCTTGTTTAACCCATTTCTTGTTCGATCCAATGGCTGCCTCGGCACTTACTTTGGAACTTGAAGCTGACTGCCAAGATGACTTTGACTTAACCGGTCTTTGTTTCACTGGATCATCTCTTGGATTGGGCTTGTAGGCTGACATTTCCTTCTTGCCCTTGGGATTCGGATGCTTGGCCTTGGGAGTTGAATTCTTGGCCTTCATGGCATTCCAGTTGGTGTTATCTGAACGTGACCTTGAGGGGTTTCTTTTGAAAAATCTCCCTCTTGGCGCATTCTGCCAGCCTTGTGCATAGTAGGGAACGTATGCACGATTAGGAAAATTTCTGGCAATGTGTCCAGGTGTTCCACAGTGAAAACATGTCTTTTTCTTCACTGTGAAGTTGTTTCTTCCTGCCCCCGGTGGCGTATCCATGCCTTGTCTCTTGCTTTTCGCACAAGCACAATTACAACATGCACGCTGTTTTACTAGAATTGGAGTCCTGTATGTCTCAACGACAGGTTGATTAGAAGCAGTCGAGTTCGAAGCAACAGATTCAGAGCTCAAGGAGATGTTGGTTTGTTCAATGGTTTTCTCCTTGTTCTCATCATCTGCTACTTTACTATCAGACACACTCTCTTCAGCTGCTTGCTTGGATTGATTTAAGGATTAGTCTGCAGGGGAAGTAGAAACGTTAGTATTTTCAACATTAATAAATCCTCCTGAAACAAAACCAGACGGCTTGCCATAAACCATGAATGGTTCGTTAGCAATCTCCTCTTTAGAAAAAGGTTGATACTAATATGTATGATTAAAAGGAGGAGGTACACTATCGTATCCTAAACCCTCTGACTGCTTATGTTTAAATTGCATGCAATGGTCTATCATGTTGACAACTACTTCGCTTGATACATCCAACTTTTTTAAAATCAAAATTTGCAGTTTCAAATTGCCCTTTTAATATATCAAGCTCAGTAATCAGCATAAACCATATTTTTGACCCAACACTATGAGTCTAATCATCCTCGGGATGGAATACTCGCGGCCCACAACCATTGGGCTGAATTTCCCACATAACCAATCAAACATGTGAACCTACTTCAGATAATCATATAACAGTCTACCAGACAACATACTAGGGCCCTATCATCCTCGGGATGGAATACCGTCAACTATAATAACAAGCATGTGCACATATAACAAGTAATCTCCTACCAGCATACAGACAGTCGGACCAACTACAGGTCACTAGGTATAACCACATCCGATATACCCGGATACCAATCTAACAGATCATACTAGAATATAATCATCCTATCTACCAGGATATCGTACTAACATATCATAAGAGAACCTTTCCAAATAACAGAGCAAAGGGCCGACCTTGGTGCCTTAGACCCTTGGTTACAGTGAGGGTAACTCACCTTGCAACGCCGAACTGAAGAGGTAAGATCAAATCCCCCGATCACAGCCACGAACTCCACCACCTAACACTTTGATGAAACCATATCTGTAAGTGCCCAAATTACTAGAATACCCCTGGAAGTCACAATGGTTAACTCTTGGTCAAAGTCAAAGTCATGGTCAACGTCAGCCTTCCTGATTGACCCTACTCGCCAAGTCAGCCCATTGACTCGCCGAGTTCCTATACTCAGAAAATCCTCATATCACGACTCAACTCGCCGAGTCACCCCATGACTCGTCGAGTTCATCAATCCCCGAGTACTAGCCTGTCCAACTCACTGAGTCACCACTCAACTCACTGATCCTTATCATAACCAGATGGGTTAGGGTTTGCGACCCGACTCGTCGAGTCCAAGAACAGACTCGTCGAGTTCACTTAGTTCATCCTTATTCAGACGATTTCAGTCCATCCCACTGCTTCCAACACATAGATCTCAACTCCTAGGGCTAGTTTTACACGTAAAGTTTCCAACTTTACGTGCATGCAAGGTGATTTTGGCTCAATACAAGTTAGAGAGAAGGTTCAAGACAAGAATGCTCACAAATAAGCTAAAAGGCTGATACTTTATGCCTCCATGGACCAAGATAAGTCTTGATCTGAAGTTGCAACCCCAGATCTAGTCCCAAAACCCGAAATGGATCCCAAACATACTAAATAGCCCCAAATCATCATCCAAGAGAAGGAAAGAGTTCAAGGCAACGACTTGTTACCTCCAACATGTGCCCAAGATGAAGTAGATTCTGGATCTACACGAATTCCTTGATGCTAGCCTCTTGATCTATAAGTTTCGTTCACTAGAATCACCTTCCAAAGCTCAAAAACTCCCACCAATGGCTCACACACGATTTTAGGGTTTACTGACTCTCAAGGGGTGGTAACGAAGAGGGTGAGGTGAGAACATAAGATCCTTTAAATAGGGTGCAAACCCTAAATTTTAGGGTTTTCTCTTTCCAGCACCAACTCGTTGAGTCACACCGCCGACTCGGCGAGTTGGTCACTTAACGGGTGGCCAAAAACCCGTTCTGACTCGACGAGTCAAGATACCTACTCGCCGAGTCAACATCTTTATTTTCACATAAGACCCCGAACTTATCTTCCTAAACTTGGGATGTTACAACTCTCCCCCACTTAAATTAGGCTTCGTCCTTGAAGCCTGCTGCAGCACACGATTTCGGATAACACTCCTACATTGTAGCCTCCGATCTCCCAAACCAGCCCAAATCTCTTCAGGCACTACTACCGCGTCCTTACTAAGGACAACTACTTCCTGTGCAAGATCCCTACCTATTGCTCTAAGTCTTCCACCAGCCTCTTCCCCTTAATATCCACACACATCAATCTATGTATCACCCGATGATACTTCCACCTTCCTGTCATGCACGCACTTTCGTGACTGGCGAAAACTAGTTACTACTATAATTCACGGGGCTCTTTATCAAAGTATTAATCTATCCTTTCCTTTCCAAAACTGGCGATAACCTGGGTAACTTGAAATATTGGATACTCATCCAATTCCCTACCTGAATCTAGTCCCTTTCCACGTTGAAAGGATGACACATCCTTCTTTTGAGTAACTCTCATGAACAACCAGCTATATCGCATGTACACTCATACCTGACCCAATCAGCCTCGGGCAGGAATACCAGGTATGCCTATGATGGGTCCAGTCATCCCTAGGATGGTATACCCTCGTATCCTCATGCATGTTTGGCCTAATCAACCCTCGGGTTGGAATACCAAACGTACTAGGTCCAATTAATCATAGGGTCCGGTCATCCTCATGATGGAATGCCCTAGATTGGAATACCACTACATACATATCCCCTATCTACAACCATACTTGGAATCCAAGGATCTATCCTTGCATCTCCTTCAAACTCCTCTGGTTCGACACAACCAAGTACAACTTACCTAAATCTCAACAATACGTCTACCTCAAATCTGCTACAGCAGGGAATATAACTATCACAATCTCTACGCCCACGACCTATGATTGGAATACCCTCACATGGTCCTCAGCATAGGTCTAGATTGTTGTCAAGTCTGTCAACCCAGCTACTTCCACTTATGTTGTCCCAAGCTCCATCCTGGAGATACTCACCTCCTCCACTTCCAAGGAGGCCTAAACCATGACCTTGCAACATCAGTCAGCGTCGCAGTGTTGACACCCCACCTTACACTATCCACTAGTGGACCACATTGCCATTCCATAATACATATACTTAGAACCTGAACCCACAACTGATAAACCCATATAGAGTCTTCTTCACACTTCCTCATTATGTTCTGATGAGTTTTGGCCATAAGAACATCCTATGTGCTCATGCAAACCCTAATGCTTGGATCTAGGTTTCTCTATTGAACGTGCAATGTATCCAAGACTTACAATATTAGATCTAACATATTATAAACTGAAATTAGGGTTTAGAGAATTACCTTTGATTGTTACGTAGCAATAACAATCTCAAATCCTCCTTGTAATGACTTTAGAAAGCTTAGAGTCACAATTGTCACTCCTCTAATGGATCACAAACACCAAGAGCAAGAGGATGAAGAATAAGTAGAGAGGAGGCCGCCCAAAACGTCCAGAAACCCTAGTGGAACTCTTATCCCTGTTTTTGGGGCTTCAGGGTACTATATATACATGTAGGCTATTAGGGTTTTCAACTAGGAAGCCCTAATCTAACTACTTAAGCCCTAAGCAGCCCATAGACTCTTTTAGAATATCCCTTGGACGATTTCTAATGGGTTTCCCCTTAGAATTCGTCCAACCTATTATCCCAAGGTAATCCATAGCCCAAATGCAATTATCTTATAATTACAGTTCCATTCCCTTAAGTATAATTAATCTCCTTTAGTCACAAAATTAATTATCAATTTATTCTTGACTAATATTAATTAAACAATATGATTTCTCCTTTAATATATTATTCTCATAATATATTAATAAATCATAATTAATCTTCTCTCTCCATAATTCATCCTATCAAGTTGATTTGGTGAAGGCAACCCAAAAGGACCATGCACCATCGGGTCAAGTACATACCAAAATAGTTATGGACTTAGACACTAATCCATCAGTCTCCCACTTGGATAAGTCTAATAACTATTCTGCGTATGACTTCAGATCCTGATCTGCAATCGTAGCTTTCAAAAGCTGCTGTCAACTCTGATCTTATCAAATACGCGTCCTTTAGATAAGGGATCATATATTCCTCCATTCTAGATATCATATAGACTGAGACATGGATTTAAATCATTCTCTTTTTCTATGTGTTGTTTCTCGATTTCCGACTGACAACAGACTACAATTGAACACATCAAATTAGTCCCGGCTTGGCCAAGCACTTAGTGTTATCACTAAATAATCAAGGGGCCCACATATATCGCTTTCATCCTACTTTGGATAAAAGGAACGGATAAACTTTGATTCAATGCTTGCTTGCACTCACTCACCGAATCACACACAATAATATGCTTTATAACACCAAGTTACTGGTGCGTTTACATATTATCAATGTGTAATCGACTCGCAAGATACAACTCACACATATCAGTTTTAAGAATATAAGATATTATCGTCTCACCAATCACTCGTGATAAAATCCATGAAGTGATCCAAGTGAGCGTGGGTTTAATCCAATGCTCAAACTCATATTCATAAGCACTCATGAACGTTGCAGCAAACATTTGCTTATGTCTAATACACTTTAGACAATCCACACACCAATTCACGACAGTCTTCATTCATACCTACTTCCAACATATGAACGACTGTGGTCCATTCGAATAATTGAAGTGTTCTAAACCAATTTAATTATTCAGGAAGTCAAAACATGCAAAGTGAAACACAAGAATAATACTAATCCCATATGGCCCCAAACTCTAGGTATAAATAAAACATTTTATTTAATCACCATATTGATTACTCATTTTTTGTTGTTTCGGGTAATCAACTTCTTACTTGAATTATAACTACACTTGTCCCATGCTCTCAGCATGCACACAATGTTTTTCTACGACCCTTACTTTGTGAAATAGATCAAATGAACACATTTCCAATCATACTCATTTCACAACTCCCAATCCTTATCATAAGTATAAGAATATCAAATTCTTGTTACTTATGCTAGATTCTAACATTTTATGCAATGATTCTTTCGTAAATTCATAGCTCAACATCATCAAGACTTGGCTAATCTCTATCAGAAATAATTCTATAGATATGATGTCTCTCACTCAAAGTACATTCCTTTGAACATCCTTCTTGCATAATAGTTTCTAATCTAGATATAGATTCTCAATATCCAACTCCCAATATGGAAACATTTCCATATTTGTCATATGACAATTCATTCTTAATAGAATCTTATCTATTCATAATAATGTCGATATGGTCCATCCAATACCATACTTCCAACTACTCACAAGCGACCAATCCTCAGCGGGCTTTGGATTGTCCTTTGATAGTTGTTTAATTATCTTAGTCAAAATCGATTCTTGTCCTTTTTTCCTCTTAATGTGCTAGACATTTGGAAATTTTAGAATGGTTAAATATTATAGCACTTGCAATTGATCCTTTACCCGAAGCGTATGGGACACGATGCATAGTGTCTTACATAAAGATCTGATACTTTATCAATCTTTTGCCATAATATTTTATGTGTCACATTCTCACAATTCGAACTATGAAGAGGGATGTCATAATCATAATCGAAATTTTGAGAACACACTATGTATCCTTGACTAAATTTATTAACATTCCACAACCTAAGCCTTTAGATTTGAAATGAAGCATAATATTCTCTCCCTTAATTATAGCAAAACAACTTTTCAACCCTTACGACTTTGCAAAGTATAACCCTTGTTTTCTATAATTAATATTGCTAACTTGCAATACTTGCCTTAATAATCATACAAGCACAACATTTATGCTCCCACTATCATGATGATTATTATTATATAAGCATAGCACTTATGCTCCCACTAGCTTTGAAATGTATTTAAAAACCAGCTTAACTTCCAGAATACCTATTGAATTTATATATTTCTAATACCTTATACACCTTTGTCTTACATAGCTCATATGTGTGTCTAAACAATTCAGACTAATTGCCAAATCTCACAAATCGAATCATGGAAAGGGATACCGTAACCATAATCGAATTCGAGAATACAATTTTTACAATCAATATCTTCTTAAAATCTCTCTTAGTGAAAGCATTTCCTCACAATCATTTTCATGAAGGAGGGAATCTTATGACACTTAGATTTTAATGGTGTATGTGTTCCTATCCATGCGAATTTGTCAAAACCAAAGTTTGTGACAAACCCAAACTCATATGGACCGAACCTTCTCAATCTTGATTTCTTGCCTTATGGTAACACGGCTGCCCACCATGTCTTCCAAGTAGTTAAGCAGATCACCCTTTCCTATCAATGTACTTTTCATTGATCAAAGGGATTGCCTTTTATGCGTTCAAATGAGAACTCATAGAACTCACATGCATAATTAACTCAATTGGAACCGCACAGAAACAAGATAGTGTCAACTCGATAGGTTATAAACCTCAACTCGTGTGCTAGTGATGATCAATAAGGTTTATTCTTGATTAGTTCTTGAAACTTTTTGAGACCATTAAGACTCCCACTGAATCCTTGACATATAAGATTCTCTTGTCAATAAACATTTCTCGACAAACAAATATTCAAGAGTTAGTGTAGCTTTTCTCAAGACAAAACACTTCACAAAATTGGTCCTAGTTGGTCTTTGTCTTATCCAAGACATCACAACTTTCCACATTTGATGAATGTTATAAACATTCTTAAGACTTGTCACTCAATGTCACAATCTTAACTCTAAGACTTGGATTTGGAACAAAGCATGATTGACTTCTTGATTTAACCATTTCTTCAATTCTTGATTCCTCTTCTCAGACATACAATTGCACTAAGACTCACTTAGAGGATCAATTGAGATATGGTTCTTAATCATTAAGACCTATCATAAACATAATAAAAGGTACTCTTCCTTCTTCTTAAAATAGAGAAAGTTTTATCTTTCTGCCTACTTGATTCTTCTTTATTCATTCTGCTATTTATTGAAACTCTTTCAATCAACTGAGAATTACACTTAATCTCATAAGTATAATCATATTTACTTATCCTTAGTAAATCATGACGAATATCTTTGTTACTCTTGTGGTGGACTTGATCAACACACAACCTTGTGTACTCGATCTCCTAGTCCTTCACTTGACACTTTGTCAACGAATTAGTTTAATTTCCAAATATGAAATTTCTCATTCATCATGCAACCAAGTTGTATGATTCCAAGTTTCTGTCCAATTGAAACTTGGCGATGAGAAACTTTCCCTATTTGGTAAATTATTGACATTTCCACAAATAACATAATTAAGAAACAAGTCCATTACTGCTAATAACAGAAACATTCAAACATCAATTTTTCATACACGCCATTGCAAGGATAAATATAAAATCAAAATCTATTTTATTGCGGAAAAATTTGTCCTTACAATGCAATTCATTGAAAAACTATGTTAATACATATTTCTTAGCAATCTATTCTAACTCTAAGTAGTAGCTCAAGAATCCAATATTGAAGCAATGCGATCGAAATCCATTTCTTCATGATTAGATTCTGCTCACTTCTTCCCTTAAGTTTCCTTTCCTTTTTTCGATCCTACAAAACATCAATTGTAATCTTATCACATCATATATCAACAATCTAGAATATGAACTTAAAAGAGTTAGTTAATGGATTTTACCTAAAGCAGAGCCATACATTTTGACTCTCCCATCTCTTAGATCTCTTAGGTTAATAGGGAAGCTTCGTCTCCAATGCCCCTTCTCTTGGCAATAAAAGCAAATTGACTCTTTTGGAACAGCGCATGGAACTACTTCAAACTTTTCCTTTCTTTTATTATCAAACCCTTCGATCATGGCATGCCTTTCGTTGCCTATATCTACAGAGGTCTGGAAGGCAGATCCACCAATCAACTTTGCTTTTCCAGTGTGCCAAATCATTGCTGATTCAGCAGTAATAAGCATATAGGTGAAATCAATGAGGGTTACGTAGTGGTTCATCATATAGTACTCTCTTACGAACTCACTATATGAGTCAGGAAGTGACTGAAGAACCCAATCAACAGCCGGCTCCTCAAAGACAACAGATCCCAACATTCTTAACCTATCAATGTGTGACTTCATCTCTAGGATGTGTGCACACACTGACTTTCCTTCTTCATGTTTACTTGCCAAAAGGGCTTGAGTGATTTTGAACTTTTCAATCTTTTGAACTTGTGGCTTAGGGAGAATAATAGGAGGAGGTGGAGGAAGTGAAGCATGATCTTGTGTTCCTCAATCGAATCGTGGAATATCATCTTCATGTGAAAAGTTTGTTCCACGGGATTTAGGAAGACCATAGTTGTCATACTTTAACATCTACAAAACGGGATAAAAATTAAATTCAAGTTAGTTGATTGATTGAGTCCTTAATAAATCACCCAAATGAGATATTAAGGCTAGGACCCAACACAATACTCTACAACCTAGAAAAGGGATGCTGTAATCTAGTTGCAGAATATTTGAAGGTAAGTGAATGACGATTCACTAATTTCCACCATGAAAACGAAAAAGAAATTTAAGTTTTAAATCTATTGAAAATTCCTAGATCTTTTGAGATTCATTGAACTTTTCAATGGCATGTTTAAATCTCGATATGCCCCTCTAGTTTGTGACTGGGATACCGAGGATCACAAAGCGGGTGTGAATAACCATGCAGACTTACATTGTGCCCCTACATGTTACAGTCACCTATTCGATGTGCCGGTTACCCATACACGCTCCACCGAACTATGACAAACATTGAGTCACCCTTTTCTACCTTTGCTTAGAACCATTTAGTGTGCCGGTTAACCACACACGCTCCATTAACGTCTTCGCAAGGGCACAAAGTGTAATTTCATGGAATTGCATCAATTCACTTTTGCCTAAAGTAACTAAGATTGGGAATTTGTAAAAGCATCTAGTTACTTTTGTACTTCATTATACTTATAATGGAAGGTTTCTGTCCTATCCTACCCGTTCGGCTAATGACCCTCCACTAGTCAAGAGTGCGGTGGGTAAGAGTGGATACCCATTCAATCGCCATTTTATAGGCAATTTCCTTAAACACCCCTTATAGACCAGCTTCGTGAATGAGGCCTACTAACGGTAAGACTGACTTTTACTCATACATATATATTAGACTTTTAATGTTATATATAGTATAGGGTGTATTTTACACTTTTAAAATACTAGGCGGTTAAATTTAATAATTATACACTTTAAATAATTAATAAAACCATAAGGGTGTGATTTGAACTTTTCAAAACAATACTAGGGTTTTAGAATTTTACATTTCTAAATTAAACTTTTAATCAACTTTTAAATTCCAAAACTTGAGGGCAAGTTTTAAAACATTTTAAAACATTAGGGTTTCAACTATTTAAATTTCAAAACAAAACATTTAAGTTCAAATTTAAACCATAAAACTTACATGGGCACAAATGAAACTTTTTCACAACACAAGGACCAAATAACAAATAATAGAAATTAAACAATTAATTTTGTCATTATCTATATTTGACCTAATTTCAATTTCTTGCAAGATAAGTTACCCAATTAATACAAATAATCAATCTTTAATCATATAAGAAAGTTATTATCTAATCAATTGGTAATTATCTTGTGTTTTGGCAAGGATAATCTTTTAGAAACATTAAAAATCGTATTTTATAAGTTTAAAACGAATATGGTAATTATCCTTAAGCAAAACAGCAATAAAATCCAAAATTTCCTCTGTCTGACGCTCCGACTCGCCGAGTCACACATTGGAACTTTCCGAGTAGGGCAGACTCGCCGAGTCCATGTAGTGACTGGCCGAGTCAGTTTGAACAGTAGGCCAGAATTCGATTTTCAGTTAATAATTCAACATAGCATCACATACAACAGAAACCAATCAAAGCTCTGATACCACTGATGGGCTTTGGCCATAAGAACAT
Organism: Lactuca serriola; assembly: GCF_051521515.1. Taxonomy (NCBI): domain Eukaryota; kingdom Viridiplantae; phylum Streptophyta; class Magnoliopsida; order Asterales; family Asteraceae; genus Lactuca; species Lactuca serriola. The sequence goes on along the minus strand of NC_136410.1, from coordinate 250,951,895 downwards.
CCTATGTGCTCATGCAAACCCTAATGCTTGGATCTAGGTTTCTCTATTGAACATGCAATGTATCCAAGACTTACAATCTTAGATCTAACATATTATAAAATGAAATTAGGGTTTACAGAATTACCTTTGATTGTTACGTAGCAATAACAATCTCAAACCCTCCTTGTAATGACTTTAGAAAGCTTAGAGTCACAATTGTCACTCCTCTAATGGCTCACAAACACCAAGAGCAAGAGGATGACGAATAAGGAGAGAGGAGGACGCCCAAAACGTCCAGAAACCCTAGTGGAACTCTTATCCCCGTTTTTGGGGCTTAAGGGTACTATGTATACATGTAGGCTATTAGGGTTTTCAACTAGGAAACCCTAATCTGACTACTTAATCCCTAAGCAGCCCATGAACTCTTTTAGAATATCCCTTGGACGATTTCTAATGGGTTTCCCCATAGAATTCGTCCAACCTATTATCCCAAGGTAATCCATAGCCCAAATGCAATTATCTTATAATTACAGTTCCAGTCCCTTAAGTTTAATTAATCTCCTTTAGTCACAAAATTAATAATCAATTAATTCTTGACTAATATTAATTAAACAATATGATTTCTCCTTTAATATATTATTCTCATAATATATTAATAAATCATAATTAATCTTCTCTCTCCATAATTCATCCTATCAAATTGCTTTGGTGAAGGCAACCCAAAAGGACCATGCACCATCGGGTCAAGTACATACCAAAATAGTTATGGACTTGGACACTAATCCAACATGTTCAACACTCGAAGACAGATCCACTGATTATTATTAGCATTGTTGTATACTTCATACCCACACATATCTCTACAGTACATATAGAGTCTTCCGCATAACTGGACCGCCTCATTGCACCATTCTAGTAACTGTCAACCAAACTGCATCAGCCAACATCTTCCAAAGCAAACGTCCCATCCGAGAATTTCCATTTCTCCCCCACTTTGAACACTAACTACTGTATACCAGCGACAAAGCTGGTACGCGAATCACTTGTCCCTATCGGAGGCAACAAACTTCAAAGTATCTAAGTTCCTGCTAATGATTTTTGAATCCCTAAATCACAACTGCTCGTTCTGGTCGGACGATTTTTCCTATCCTATCTCTTCCTCTTGAATGAACCACAAGATCCCACCCATCTAAGATCCCTTAACAACACATTCCCCTAGCATCTCCTATGCCCTAATAACTCACACAGAAAGAAATGGAAACTCATAATACAAATATGAACAAAAGATAAGAGAAAAGACATACCAGCCATCACCTCTGGCACTGTCCAGGTCTGTTCCACCATAAGCTGATAGACATGCCCTTAAGCCTTCGGAGGCTCTGCTCTACCCTGACCCTCATCAGTAAGCCTCAAAGTGGTTGGTGCTAGGGCCTACACTGGCCTGGCAACCAAAAGAGGACATTGGGCCTTCATATGACCCACCAGCTCGCAATGATAACAAAGGCGAACTCCGGCTGATGGATTCTGTTGTCTACAATCCCTGGCTATGTGACCATCCTTGCCAAACATGTGGCACCCATAAGAAGACCGATAGCCTCCATCATGCACCTTGCCGCACTTCCCACAAGTGTGAATCCTCTGACTTCCCTGTCGATAATCAGTGATCCTCAACCGTTTCGGCGCAGGCTGCGACTGCACTGGGGCCTGTCTCTGCTCCCACAGATGGAGCTCAATCTCTAACTCGCGCCGCCTGGCGGCCTCCTGCAACTCCAGCAAAGTATCACATATCTGTGTGGACACAAACTGTCTGATGTCCCTCTTGAGCATGCTCAGATACCGGGCCATCTGAGCTTGCTCCGAAGCAAGCTCAGGTCAAAACATCGCCCTCTCCGTAAACATCTTGGTGATCTCCGTCACCGACTCTGAATCCTGTCTTAGTTCCAAAAGCTCATTATCCAATCTCTCTCGCTCTACCCGTGGAAGATAATAAGTACTAAACATATCCCAAGTCACCGCAGCTCGCTGCGCGTCAGAGTATGATCACGTAGTCAACCTCCACCTATCCTTCGCACTGAGCCTCAAAAGGTTCAGAGCACACCTCACCCTCTGATCAGCAGGGCACGAACACGTGAAGAAACATCCCTCAACATTCGACAACCATCTCATAGCAACGATTGGATCCTGAACCCCGTCGAAAGTAGGGGGCTTCATATTATTGTAGTCCCGGTACTAGAAGCCCCGACCGAATCCTCCCCTGCCGCTGCTACAGCCGTTGTAGCTGCCGCGACAGCCGTCTCAGTAAGAGCTGCATAACGATTATCGAAGTACTCCATCATAGCGGTCTTGATAGGCCCGAACATTTCTTGTAACCTAGCCCGGAACATAGCAGCAACCTCATCACGCAGGATTTCACGAATCCTGGCATCCAACTCATCTGTCCTCATTTGGCCAACGACCTCGTGTGGTACTGATCCATCTTGACCACCCTCTCCTGATCCTGATCCCGATCCGGATCCCGCCCCGACAGGTCTCGTAACCACCATACTGAAAATATACCAGCAAAAACATTTGATACTCCCCATGACAACCTGGGAACCAACTCTCAACCAAACCCCTAGGGTTGTGACTTCATTGCTACGCGTATGGGTCTAGTGCTTTCATTAGTACATGCCCATACTACCTAACACACCTACCCATATTTGTCTCAAGTATCGCCACAACACCCTAACTGTACACATAAACATAGCGAGCACTCAATCCTTACTCCTAGAGGAAAGCTAAATACCTCATCTCAGACCTACCGGTCCCACACAACCCAACCCATCCATGAAACTTCCACCAACCCTATAACACTAGTGTATGCTAGCCATACATAACACTGGACCCTATAGACTTTTGAATATCCAATCATGTCCTAAGCTCCCAATAAGACAAGACTAGAACATAAGGCCAAATAAAACATTCTCATGCTATAAGATCTTAGTTATGTATAACCGTGATGCATACACTAAATAACTACAGTAATGATGTCATTTCCATATAAGGAAAACCCTAGGCTAACTGGCATCATACAATCAGGAAATTCTATCTTGGAATTCCTAAAGATCCCTAGCCTAGTACTAGCATGCTGTTCTATCATATCACAAAATCAAATAATGGTATGGTATTTTGGGGTCTACTTACTAGCTCCGGCTGATCGTAACCCCTACATCCTCTTTTACTTATTTTGAAAACCATTTTAGAAATCATTTTGAAAACCTTTCCTTGATTTGAGACTGGAGTCACACGAATGTTCCTCCAATTCACTCAAACCAAGACTCTGATACCAACTTGTAACACCCAAAAATTTCAAACCAATTTAAACTTTCAAAAACAACCAAGTTCCATTAGTTATTACAAAAGGTTCCCAAATAGTTTATTATCAGAGTATCCCAGAAACAAAATCATAAAAAGTGAGGATTCGTACGATCACGCCTTTGCCTTGCCATGATCTCCTGATGTACCCGAAACAATAACCGATAAATGTAAGCTTGAAGGCTTAGTGAGTTACCCCCAAAATACTCATACACACAGTAACAAACAGTATATTATGGGTCCAATCAACCCTCGGGTTGGAATACCCTAGGCCCACAACCATCAGGTTGGAATGTCAACATACTACAAGTCCAATCATCCTCGAGATGGAATACTCTCGGCCCACAACCAACGGGTTGGAATGCCCACATTCCTATACTTACAACAGATACTATGGGTCCAATTATCCATCAGGATGGGATACCATAGGCCCTCAACAATGAAGTTGTAAGAGGAAGATCTTTGTAAAAAATTGAAATAACCAATGAAGTTTGACATGAAACTTACCAAGTTAATGATTTTTGAAGTGGAACTCATGAACAAACTAACATACTCACGAAATTTTAGAGGAAAGAATGAGGATTTTCTTGAATGTTTGAGAGGAAGTATTTTGGAAATGAAATGGTGAATGAAGGTGGGAGGATATGGCATAATTTAGAGAAGAGATGAAGGAAGGGATGGGGTATGGAATGATGATGGATAAAAAACTCTTTCCCTAGATACATGTTGGATAATCTCTTGCATGGAAATATATGGTGTAATTAGCATGGATATCTGTTGAATAATATTAAGGTGTCATGGTCTTATTCCATCTTAGTTATTATTATTATTATTATTATTATTATTATTATTATTATTATTATTATATATGTATATATATATATATATATATATATATATATATATATATATATTTATTTATTTATTTATTTATAATAACCGAGAAAGGGAAAGAAAAGGTGAAAGAAAGAGTGTTTTGGGCTTATATTGATTGTTCTTGAAACTATAAGGCCCAATATGAAGGTGTTTCGGCCCATTGGGCCCTCTTTATTGGGTTCACAGTCCAAATTGATAAGGGAATTGAGTTTACGACCCAATAAGGTTCAAGAAGGTTGTTTACGGCCCGATAAGGCCCACTAAGAGAGTCTTGGTCCAATAAGGGTTTTAGGTTGAGAATTTGTGGGTTAAGGCCCAAAAATGATTGGTTTTGGCTTATTAGATCGAGTTGTGGGTTTGAATCAGAATATATGAAACTATGAACTTAAATGGCATTGAAGTTTTGAATTTCACGAGATGAAATTTTGTAAGGTTACTCAAAGAGATTACATTGTACCAGAATTCACATCTTAACATAATTTTTCCAGTTGTGACACTCTTGAACATAATCACTACTCCGGACACAAGCTTTACATCTAACCACATACTGATTCCGGAATATCTTCTCTTCGGAACTGAAACTGACTTCTGAATTTTATTGGGTGATTGCTAAAGGTTTACTTTCTGCTTCTAACATGCCAATAGGGCCTGAGTTACTTCGTACTTTTCAACTTGAAGAAAGCATGACTTTGGGAGAGTCATTGGAGGAGGTGAAGGAAGAGTTGGAGAAACATGATTTCCAGTTCCACCATTTTTCGAAGAAGGGAACATTCTTTCACCTTGATCAACATGTGGAAGATCACCTTCAGAAGGAAAAATATTTCCAGAAGAACGAGGAAGACTATTGTTGTCGGAACTTGACATCTATAATAGCAGAAAAGAAAATTCCAGTTAGTTGATTTTAATCCTTAATTGTTAACCCATAAATTCAAATTAAGGTTAGGATCCATATTTTTGATTCGAAATTCGGATAGGGATGCTGTAATCAAATTCGAATCTATTTTAGGTAGGTAAAACTTTTACCAATTTCAATCTTATGAAACTCCTAAATCTTTTGAGATTCATCGAACTATTCAATGGCATGTTTAATCTCGATTACGCTCTCGCTTTGTGACTGGGATGCCGAGGATCACAAACGAGATGTGAATAACCATGCAAATTACCTTGACACTCTCGATGTCATTTATCATCTATTTAATATGCCGATTAACCACACACACTTCATTAATTAATGATCATTTATGAGACACCCATTGCTACCCTTTACTAGTCCATATTAGTATGTCGGCTAACCACACACGCTCTACTAACGACTTATATAAAGTGAAATGCGCAATTTCATGGAGTAGCATCAAATTCATATTTTTCCTAAAGTAACTAAGAGCGGGATTTCATAAAATAGATTAGTTACTTTATATAGCATTATACTTATTAATGAGAATTAATTGTCCTATCGAACCCGTTTGGCTAACAACCCTCCACCAAACATGAGAGCGGTGGGTAATAATGGATACCCAGTTGTGGTTATTTTATTGGCCGCTTCCTTAAACTCCCCTTATAGTAGGGCTTCGTGAATGAGGCGTACTAGGTATTCGATGACTTTTCTTATACGTATAATATATATTAAGCACTTAATTATATATATAGTATAAGGTGAATTTTAAACATTTTAAAATTCCAAGGGTTTAATCTTTTAATAAATTATCACTTTTTATTTAATTAAAATTAAACCAATTATTAATTTATTAATTATTCTTTAATTATTCAATTAATTAAATTAATAATAAGATCCATAAGTATGTATTTTAACTTTTCTAAATACTAAGGTTTTTAATCTTTTAAATTTTCGAAATTAAAACCAATTTTAATTAAATTTAAGAGAAATGTGATTTAATAATTATCTATTAATTAAAACTTTTAATTAATTTATTAAATAATCTAAGGATTATCCAATTAAATTAATCAAATTAAATTAACCAAATCCCTATCCCCTAGAGCTTGAAAATATGGTAGGGATCTTATAAAATCTTCCAGTTATCTTAATAAACAAGAACATGATAATTACCAAAAATACAAAATCCCACCAAATCTCTAATTTCCATAATATGGAAAATATTGGGGAGAAAGGCAAGAATTTCAATCCTTGCCTTATATTCGAATATCCCTAGGGTTAGGAAACCCAAGATTTCAAAATTTAGGAGGCCAAAGGAATGGGTTAAAACCCATAGGCAAAATTTCGAAATTAGGGTTAGGAAATCCTAAATTGCGAAAACCCTAATTCCAATGGGTTTAGTTTCCATAAACCCTAATTGTCAAGTTCAACCAATTGCATCATATTCAATAGAAAACAATACTTTTCTCTGATACCACAGATGGGTTTTGAGCATAACAAACTATCCTATGTGTGCATGCAATCTTAATTTTCTTTAGATATATGTTTTCTCTAATTGAACAAACAAGTATTGAACATAAAAAGATAAACCCTAAAAGGCATATACTATTTTCGAAATTCAATAAATAAGATAGTAAACATACCTTAAAGATTCTTATTGTAAACAATGTTGAATTCCTCTTTGAAAACCTTGGGTAGCAAGCGCCACAAGTGTCGCGCCTCTAATGGCTCACAAACAAACCTTAGCAACCAAGGGAAACTATAGAGATATAGAAAGGGAAAGAGCCAAATTTTCGTCCAAGGCACTTAGAAAGAACTCATAGACAAAATTCTACCCTAAAGAGGGTTTATATAGGTGTTAGGAAGTTATTGGATTATAACACCCAAAAATTTCAAACCAATTTAAACTTTCAAAAACAACCCAAGTTCCATTAGTTATTACAAAAAGGTTCCCAAATAGTCTATTATTAGAGTACCCCAGAAACAAAATCATAAAAAGTGAGGAGCAGTACGATCACACCTTTGCCTTGCCACGATCTCCTGATGTACCAGAAACAATAACCGATAAATGTAAGCTCGAAGACTTAGTGAGTTACCCGCAAAATACCCATATACACACAGTAACAGACAACATACTATGGGTCCAATCAACCCTCGGGTTGGAATATGTGACATCCCCAAAATCTCGGCCAGAAAAGACCGATTTTCATTTATGCTTTTAAAATATTTTCAGAGTAAATCCTTTTGATTTGAAAGAATTGCGGAATTTGTTCCCAAAAACAAAATACGATAAAACAATGTTTACCAAAGCATTTCATAAAAGAAATGTATTTTTCATTATATAATCAAAACTTGGGGTGTCATGTTCCGATACAGACCAATAAGCATAAACGATAATCGGTCTTTTCTGGCCGAGATTTTGGGGATGTCACAGTTGGTATCAGAGCATTAGTTTAAGCGAACTAGGAATTTGTAGGATTTCTAGACTTAAACTTAGAATGCTAAGTGGAGTTTTGAGATGTGTGTCTGTTATATTTTAGACACGAGCACTAGTTTATTTTAGGAAAGTTGCCTAAAATGCTTTTATGTGCTAAATGTTATATGTTGCCATATATGATATTATTTGTTCGGATCTATGGTCTGTTGCCGACAGGATCTAGAAACCTTATGTGTGTAGGATTCTAAGCGTACGTCTATGATATTAGAACTAGCATGTAAACGTTTCGGAGTGATAAGGATGATTTGAATATCTATAGTGATTGAGGATCTAATTTCACCTTATTCGGTGTGTAGATCAAAATGGTGAGAACAAGAAGTGGATTTGGGAATGCTGATGAAAACAGGAATCAACCACCAGTGATTGAACAAGTACCTGTCGTAGCAGCAGCACCTTATCCAATAACCATGGCTGGTGTGCAAATGATGATTCAGACAATTTTGGATCGTCATATGGATGAAACTAGACGGTTGCTTCAACAAAATCGTGAAGCACTGTCAATTCGTGTGGAAGAGCCTGAATTAAATGAAGGGCACTCGGAAGGTGGAAACTTTAGTGGGTCTGTTGGTCAAGCCAACCCACCGATAGTTAGGCAAAACAACCGTGATGGAAGGAATGATGGAATGGGATGCAAGTACAAGGACTTTCTAACTTGCAAACCATCAACCTTCAATGGAAAGGAGGATCCGATTGGGGTTATGGATTGGATCTCCGAAATGGAGTTAGCCTTCATGACTTGTGGCTGCAGAGGCAAGTTGCATACTATCTATGCAGTGCGTCAATTCCGAGATGGAGCCGTTCGTTGGTGGAACACTCTAGGGAAGACGTTGAGCCCTAATGAGCCACTGCAATTGACATGGGCAGAATTCTTGGTGCAGTTCAAACGCAAGTTCTGCTCGGCTCAAAATCTGTTGGAACTAGAGAACAAGTTTCTGACATTGACGAAAGGCAGCATGTCAGTTGATGAATACTCCAATAACTTGACCGATAAGATGGAGTTTGCCTTGCGTATCATCCCAGACGAGTTGACAAAGGTGGATCGGTATGCGAAGGGACTCCCATGGGAGTATGAGGTGCCAGTACGTCAGGCACATACTCTAGAGGCAACTATCTGGGCTGCCAAGTCTGTTGAGAACATGATAAAGGGAAGAACTACCGACAAGGTTGAAGTTGGTGAGAAGAGAAAGTTTGAGGGAACATCTGGTTCCGGTAAGAAAAGCAAATTTTTGAAATCTGATTCGAAAAAGTTTGGTGGAGGAAAAGGAGGAGAAGCGAAGTGGTGTGATAAGTGTAAGAAAAAGAACTTTGGGAAATGTAACGAGGATGTAACCTGCTACAAGTGTGGGAAAGTTGGACATTTTGCCAATGAGTGTCCGAACAACAAAAGGATGTGTTTTGGTTGTAATGAAGAGGGGCATATTTTGAAAGACTGTCCGAAGAAGAAGGAGGCAGCTAGGCCCAACATTCCACCAAAGCCAAAGGCGAGAGCCTTCTAGATGACACTTGAGGCCGCGAAAGATGAAGCTGTTGTCGCTTCAGGTACCTTTCTCGTTAACGAATTACCTGCTCAAATTTTGTTTGATTCTGGAGCCAACTACTCCTTTATTTCGCATGAGTTTGGTAGAAAGCTAGCTTTGCCTGTTGATAGACTAGATAATGCTTTATTAGTCGAAGTTGCTAGTGGCAAGTTTGTACCTGTTAGCCATCGTATGAAAGACATCTTAATCGACCTTAATGGGAATAAGTTTCACAAGGAATTATTGCCTATCGAGCTTAATGGTTTCGACATCGTTTTGGGAATGGATTGGCTTAGCGCCAATGATGCCGAAATTTTGTGCAAGAAGAAGATAGTTAAAGTAAACCCGCCTGGGAAAGATTCATTTATGGTGTACGGGGACAAACGGCGAGTAAATTCTGGAATCATTTCCCTAATGAAAGCTAGAAAGTGTTTGACCAAGGGATGTACATCATATTTAGCATTCGTGATTGATGCTAAGAAGGAAAAGAAGGTGATGCAGGATATTCCAGTGGTGTGTGATTATCCGGAAGTATTTCCCGAAGATCTTCCTGGATTACCACCTGATAGACAAGTGGAGTTCATAATTGACTTGTTACCAGGAACCACGCCAATAGCAAAAGCACCTTATCGATTAGCACCGACGGAGATGAAAGAGCTGATGATGCAACTTCAGGAGTTATTGGACAAAGGTTTCATTAGACCTAGTTCATCGCCCTGGGGAGCTCCGGTGTTATTTGTGAAGAAGAAAGATGGAAGTATGAGAATGTGCATCGATTACAGAGAGCTGAACAAGGCAACAATAAAGAATAGATATCCGTTGCCGAGGATTGATGACCTATTTGATCAATTGCAAGGTTCGAGCTATTTCTCGAAGATCAATCTTAGGTCAGGATATCATAAGCTAAAGGTAAGAGAGCAAGATATCGAGAAGACTGCATTCAGAACTAGATATGGACACTATGAGTTCTTGGTTATGTCGTTTGGACTAACCAATGCTCCGGCAGCATTCATGGATTTGATGAATAGGGTTTGTAATCCGTTCCTTGATAAATCTGTGATAGTGTTCATAGATGACATTCTGATTTACTCGAAAAGCCAAGAGGAGCATGGCAGACACTTGCGACAAGTGTTAGAAGTTTTGAAGAAGGAGAAGCTGTATGCAAAGTTCTCCAAATGTGATTTTTGGATTCGTGAAGTCCAATTCTTAGGTCACGTGGTCAACCAAGAAGGGATAATGGTTGATCCAACGAAGATTGAAGCTGTGATGAAGTGGGAACATCCGAAGAGTCCCACGGAGATTCGAAGCTTTTTAGGATTAGCCGGATATTATCGAAGGTTTATCCAAGGCTTTTCTTCTATTGCTACTCCATTAACAGCTTTGACCCACAAAGGAGCTACTTATGCTTGGAGTGATAAGCATAAAGAAGCATTCGAGAAGCTAAAGAAGAAGCTATGCGAGGCACCGATACTTTCTCTACCCGATGGAGTTGAAGACTTCGCTGTTTATAGCGATGCGTCTGGGGTTGGATTGGGTTGTGTTTTGACCCAAAGAGAAAAGGTGATAGCATATGCGTCTCGACAGCTGAAGGAGCATGAAAAGAATTACCCGACTCATGATTTGGAGTTGACAGTGATAGTTTTCGCTCTGAAAATATGGAGGCATTACCTCTATGGCACGAAGTGCAAACTTTTCACTGATCATAAGAGTCTCCAATATCTCTTTAATCAGAAAGAATTGAATATGAGGCAACGACGCTGGCTAGAATTACTTAAAGACTATGACTGCGAGATACTTTACCACCCCGGTAAAGCTAATGTTGTTGCTGATGCTCTTAGTCGGAAAGTCAATCTTGAAAGGAAAAGGCCAAGTTGAGAATTGAAGTTGTCTCGACTATTTTGGAAAGTATAAAGAAATCTCAAAGTGAAGCTTCTGAAAAGAATGACCGAAAGGAGGAACGTTTGGGCAAAACGTTGGTGTTCGGTGTAAACAGTCATGGACTGAAGGTATTCCAAGATCGTATTTGGGTACCTAAGTCAGGAGGAATTAGGGATCTTCTGATGGAAGAAGCTCACAAGACCATGTACTCGATTCATCCCGGTAGCACTAAAATGTATAGGGACCTGAAACCCTACTACTGGTGGCCGACGATGAAGCTTGATGTCGTAAAGTATGTGGCTGAGTGTGTGACTTGTGCGAGAGTCAAGACACAACATCAGAAACCGTACGGGAGTTTAGAACCATTGCCTGTGCCTATGGGTAAGTAGGAAGACATTGCTATGGATTTTGTCAATAAACTGCCCAGAACAAAGAATGGTCACGACATGATTTGGGTGGTCGTTGATCGATTCACTAAGAGTGCGCATTTCATAGCAGCCAAGGAGAAATGGTCTATGGAAAAGCTTGCAAATTCTTACGTGAGGGAAATTGTGAGGCTTCACGGTGTTCCGTTAACGATTGTATTGGATTGTGATAGCCGTTTCACCTCAAGGTTTTGGAAAAGTCTACAAGAGGAATTGGGTACCAAGTTATGTTTAAGTACAGCTTACCATCCGCAGACTGATGGTCAGAGTGAAAGAACAATACAAACACTTGAAGATATGCTGAGAGCATGTACCTTGGAATTCCTAGGTAATTGGGATGAACATTTACCATTGGTAGAATTTTCCTATAATAATAGTTTTCACTCGAGCATTAAGATGGCACCTTATCAAGCTTTGTATGGACAGAAGTGTCGTATGCTGTCTTGTTGGCTTGAGGCTGGGGAAAAGCAGTTTATGGGACCGGAGATGGTTCATCAAACTGCTGAAAAGTTGAAAATAATTAGGGAAAGAATGTTAGCAGCTCAAGATCGTCAAAAGAGCTATGCTGACAAGAAGCGAAGACCGATGACTTTTGAAATTGGAGATTCGGTTTTGCTTAAAGTCTCGCTGTGGAAGGGACTTATAAGATTTGGTAAAAGGGGAAAGTTGAGTCCAAGGTTTATTGGACCGTTTAAAGTTCTTTAGAGAATTGGGAACCAAGCTTACAAGCTCGAATTACCCGAAGAACTGAATGGAATTCACAACACTTTTCATGTGTGCTATTTGAGGAAGTTCACGGGAGAAGTTCCCGACATAATTCCAATTTCTGAATTGAGAATTGATGAGAACAAAAGGTTGATTGAAGAACCAGAGGCAATTGTTGACCGAAAGACTAAGAAGTTGCGACGCAAAATGGTTGGGTTAGTGCTTGTCCGATGGAAACACACGAATGGGCCGAATCTCACCTGGGAGACGTAGAGTGACATGTTGAGTCGCTATCCGCATTTGTTTGTTGATGTGTGATCCCGGGGATGGAATCATTCTAAGGTGGAGAGAATTGTAACGCATGTGTTTCCGGGCTTGCCATTTTTTTAGCAATGTAATAGTCTAGGTTAACCTTTGTAACCCGTTTTGAAATAATAAGGGTGTATTATTTGAATATTATGTGTTTTGTGCTTAATTGCTTAATTATGTGGTTTGATTAATTAAGAATAAAAATAAGCGTCAAAATTTAAGTGTAAAATAAACTTGATATCTTTGGTTAATGTTGTAATAGTTAAAACGAGGTTTCCGAATATATATAGAACGCCCAAATCTGACTTCGTATGAGAAAGTTATGATTTATCGAAGTTTCGGCTTAGCGGTGTGCAGCCTGAAATACTCGATTTGAGATCGAGCGGTTTTTAGCTGAAGAAATCTAAACGAGGATCGAAGGTCTCGTTGTTGGTATCGAAGTGATAAAAAGTTAGGCGAGAACGGACGTCAAACGAAGAAGTTATGAATTTATAACGAAGTTTTTCTGTCCCGGCCTATTAAAAACAAATAATAAAAATAAATTTAAAATTAGCCGACGGAGTCTTAACGAAAGTTGTAGAGCGTAGTCTCACCTTCGCGTGGATATAAAGAACGTCGAAAACGGAGTTTGTATGAAGAAGATATGAATTTCCGAAGTTTATTAAATATTTTGTATTTAAATTTAATTGAAAAATCTGGTATTATCCGAGGACGAGTCATCGGACTCATCCGAAGTACGCCCCGCGTACACCGAAGATGTCGACACTCGCAGCAAGTGGCTTCGGATGACAAACACAGTGACGAATTCGGACCAGTACGCCCCACGTACTCCGAGGCTCCAGCCTCCTATAAATAGGATGCGAGGGCAGCCGGTTCTTTTGTTCATTTTCTCTCTTCTCTCTCCTGTTTTGCATCGTTTTGGGTGCCAGAAATACCTCGAAGCCCCGGTATTATTCTCGAGCCCCGAAGCAAGTCCCGAGATCCCGAAGATCCCGAGAAGTGCGGTTCCCGAGCCGAAGCTCTGCCCGCGAGAAGTTCGATTTTTGTGAAGATCTTCCAGATCTGCTGAGATTTACTACTTCTGCAAGTCCTAGTGTTGTCCGATCATCTTCTGATCAATTGAGTGTATACTACCTTTCATAAACACGATAATAATACAAGTATGGTTTGAGTGTATTAAGTAAATTGTTGTTTATATGTGTGAATGTGTATTCACTTTCTTCTATCTTATAGATCTGATTATTTCTCTATGAAATACGTGTTATGTGTGTGTGTGTGCCTCATCTGTTATGTGGAATATGTATTGATTAAAGCATGCTATACAGGTTTTTAAACTATGTATAAAAATGTATATTTTTATCTACTAATATGTTTGGTAGAACATGGGTAGATAGTTGGTGTGTAATAAAACAGATGAGAGGCCTCGTTGTTGTTTGATTTAGTCATCTAGCGAAGTTTAGATGACGGCCACGGACTTTTCTAGACAGTCTTGTGGAAACATTAGCAGGTTCGCCACCTGTAGGTGTTAATGAACTTGGGTGTTCATTCGCTGTACTCCATCCCCCTCATGGTTGCCTTATTTGACTTATATTGCTGAGGAACCCCCGAAGCATGTGTTGTCGCCCTGATGAAATATTCTTAGACTAGGTCCCTTGTGTTAGTTGTTTTAGGGACATAAAGTGAGAATAACGGGAATGGGTAATTGGGTTATTGTTGGTTGGTGGAAATTAACTATGATTATTTATTGTGGGTTGAAAACCCTATATGCTCACCAGGCTCCCAAGCCTGACCCACTCAGTTTTATTTGTATTACAGGAAGTGGCGCGAGGGCATAAGATGGATGAACCATCAAGTTGTTTTGTTTACAAGTCTGTATATGTATATATTTTTTTGAATGACTTGTAATGTTATCGTTTATGCTTATTGGTCTGTATCGGAACATGACACCCCGACTTTTGATTATATAATGAAAAATACATTTCTTTTATGAAATGCTTTGGTAAACATTGTTTTATCATGTTTTGTTTTTGGGAACAAATTCCGCAACTCTTTCAAATCAAAAGGATTTACTCTGAAAATATTTTCAAAGCATAAATGAAAATCGGTCTTTTCTGGTCGAGATTTTGGGGATGTCACAGAATACCCCAGGCCCGCAACCATCGGGTTGGAATCCTAACATACTACAAGTCCAATCATCCTCAGGATGGAATACTCTCGGCCCACAACCAACGGGTTGGAATGCCCACACTCCTACACATACAACAACTACTATGGGTCTAATCATCCATCGGATGGGATACCCCAGGCCCTCAACCATCGGGTTGGATTGCCCACATACTATGCATCCAATCATCCTTGGGATGGAATACTCACGACCTACAACCATCAGTTTAGATAGCCCACATAACTAATCAAACATGTGCACCTATTTCAGATAATCATATAACAGTCTACCAGACAACATACTAGGGCCCTATCATCCTCGGGATGTAATACACTCAACAACCATAACAAGCACCTTCACATATAACAGGTAATCTCCTACCGACATACAGACAGTCGGACCAATTACAGGTCACTAGGTATAACCACATCCGAACTACCCGAATACCGATCTAACAGATCATACTAGAATATAATCATCCTATCTACCAGGATATCGTACTAACATATCATAACCGAAACCATTCCAAATAATAGAGCAAAGGGCCGACCTTGGTGCCTTAGACCCTTTGGTACAGTGAGGACAACTCACCTTGGAATGCCGAACTGAAGAGATAATTTTGAATCCCCCGATCACAGCCACAAACTCCACCACCTAACACTTTGATGAAACCGTATCTGTAAGTGCCCAAATTACCAGAATACCCTTGGAAGTCAAACTGGTCAACTCTTGGTCAAAGTCAAAGTCCTGGTTAACGTCAGCCTTCCTGATTGACCCTACTCGCCGAGTCAGCCCATTGACTCGCCGAGTTCCTATACTCAGAAAATCCTCATATCATGACTCAACTCGCCGAGTCACCCCATGACTCGTCGAGTTTATTAATCCCCCAGTCCTAGCCTGTCCAACTCACTGAGTCACCACTCAACTCACTAATCCTTATCATAACCAGATTGGTTAGGGTTTGCGACCCGACTCGTCGAGTCAAAGAATAGAGTCGCTGAGTTCACTTAAGTCATCCTTATTCAGATGATTTCAGTCCATCCCACTGCTTCCAACTCATAGATCTCAACTCCTAGGGCTAGTTTTACACGTAAAGTTTCCAAATTTACGTGCATGCAAGGTGATTTTGGCTCAATACAAGTTAGAGAGAAGGTTCAAGACAAGAACGCTCACAAACAAGCTAAAAGGCTGATACTTTATGCCTCCATGGACCAAGATAAGTCAATATCTGAAGTTGCAACCCTAGATCTAGTCCCAAAACCCGAAATGGATCCCAAACATGCTTAATAGCCCCAAATCATCATCCAAGAATAGATCTAGAAGGAAAGAGTTCAAGGCAACAACTTGTTACTTCCAAAATGTGTCCAAGATGAAGTAGATTCTGCATCTACACGAATTCCTTAATGCTAGCTTTTTGATCTACAATTTTCCTTCACTAGAATCACCTTCCAAAGCTCAAAAACTCTCACCAATGGCTCATAGACGAATTTAGGGTTTACTGACTCTCAAGGGGTTGTAACAAAAAGCCTGGGGGTGGGAACTTAAGATTCTTTAAATAGGGTGCAAACCCTAAATTTTATGGTTTTCTCTTTCGAGCACCAACTCGTTGAGTTACGCCGCCGACTCGACGAGTTGGTCACTGAACACGTGGCCAAAAAGCTGTTCTGACTCAACGAGTCAAGATACCTACTCGCCGAGTCAAATCCTTTATTTTCACATAAGACCCTGAACTTATTTTCCTAAACTTGGGATGTTACAAATCTCCCCCCCCCCTTAAATTAGGCTTCGTCCTCGAAGCTTGCTGTAGAACACGATTTCGGATAACACTCCTACATTGTAGCCTCTGATCTCCCAAACCAGCCCAAATCTCTTCAGGCACTACTACCGCATCCCTACTAAGGACAACTCCTACCTATGCAGGATCCCTACCTATTGCTCCAAGCCTTCCACCGGCCTCTTCCCCTTAATATTCACACACCTCAATCTAAGTATCACCCGATGATACTTCCACCTTCCTGTCATGCACGCACTTTCGTGACTTACGAAAGCTGGTTACTACTATAATTCACGGGGCTCTCTTTCACAGTATTAATCTATCCTCCCCTTTCCAAAACTAGAGATAATCCGGGTAACTTGCAATAATGGAAACTCATCCAGTTCCCTCTCTGAATCTAGTCCCTTTCCACGCTGACAGGATGACGCATCCTTCAGCTTCCAAGTAACTCTCATGAACAACCAGCTATATCGCATGTACACTCATACCTTGCCCAATGAGCCTCGGGCTGGAATACCAGGTATGCCTATGACGGGTCCAGTCATCCCTAGGATGGTATACCCTCGTATCCTCATGCATGTTTGTCCTAATCAACCCTCGGGTTGGAATACTAAACATACCATGTACAATTAATCAAAGGGTCCGGTCATCCTCATGATGGAATGCCCTAGATTGGAATACTACTATATACATATCCCCTGTCTACAACCATACTTGGAATCCAAGGATCTATCCTTGCATCTCCTTCAAACTCCTCTGATTCGACACCACCGAGTACAACTTACCCAAATCTTGACAATATGTCTACCTCAAACCCACTACAGTAGGGAATATAACTATCACGATCTCTACGCGCATGACCTATGATTGGAATACCCTCACATGGTTCTCAGCATAGGTTGGGATTGCTCCCGAGTCTGTCAACCCAGCTGCTTCCACTCCTGTTGTCCCAAGGTCCATCCTGCAGATACTCACCTCCTCCACTTCCAAGGAGGCCTAAACCATGACCTCGCAACATTAGTCAGCGTCGCAGTGTTGAAACCCCACCTTACACTATCCACTGGTGGACCACATTGCCATTCCATAACACATATACTCAGAACCTGAACCCACAAATGATAAACCCATATAGATTCTTCATCACACTTCCTCATTATATTCATCACTCGAAGAAAGATCCATTGATTGCTATTAGCATTGCAGTATACTTCATACCCACACATAGCTCTACAGTACATACAGAGTCTTCCGCATAACTGGACCACCTCATTGCACCATTCTAGTAATTGTCATCCAAACTGCATTAGGTAGCATCTTCCAAAGCGAACGTCCCATCCAAAAATTTCCAATTCTCCCCCACTTAGAACACTAACTACTATCTACTGGCGGCAAAGCTGGTACACAACTCACTTGTCCCTATCTGAGGCAACGAAATTCAAAGTATCCAAGTTCCTACTAATGATTTTTGAATCCCTAAATCACAACTGCTCGTTCTGGTCGGATGATTTTTCCTATCCTGTCTCTTCCTCTTGAAAGAACCATCGGATCCTAACCATCTAAGATCCCTTAACAACACATTCCCCCTAGAATCTCTTATGCCCTAATAACTCATGCAAAAAGAAACGGAAAATCATAATACAAATATGAAAAAAGATAAAAGAAAATACATACCGGCCATCACCTTTGGCACTGTCCCGGTCTCTTCGGCCATAAGCTGATAGACACACCCTTTAGCCTTCAGAGGCTCTGCTCTACCCTGACCCCCATCAGTAAGCCTCAAAGTTGTTGGTGCTGGGGCATGCACTGGCCTGGCAGCCAAAAGAGGACACTAGGCCTTCATATGGCCCACCAGCTTGCAATGACAACAAAGTCGAACTCCGGCAGATGGAGTTTGCTGTCTGCAATCCCTGGCTATGTGACCATCCTTGCCACACTTGTGGCACCTAGAAGAAGACCAACAACCTCCATCATGCACCTTGCCGCACTTCCCACAAGTGCGACTCCTCTGACTTCCTTGTCGATAATCAGTGGCCCTCAACCATTTCGGTGCAGGCTCCGAATGCACCGGGGCCTGTCTCTACTCCCTCAGCTGGAGCTCAATCTCTAACTCGCGCCACCCGGTGGCCTCCTGAAACTCCAGCAAAGTATCACATCTCTTTGTGGACACAAACTTCCTGATGTCCCTCTTGAGAATGCTCAGATATCGGGTCATCTGAGCCTGCTCTGAAACAAACTTAGGGAAAAACATCGCCCTCTCTGTAAACATCATCGCGATCTCCGTCACCGAATCTGACTCCTATCTTAGCTCCAAAAACTCCCGAGCCAATCTCTCGCGCTCTACCCGTGGAACGTAAGGAGTACTCAACATATCCCGAAACTGATCCCAAGTCACCGCAGCTCGTTGCGTGTCAGAGTATGATGCTATAGTCAACCTCCACCAATCTTTCGCCCCGAGCCTCAAAAGGTTCAGAGCACACCTCACCCTCTGATTAGCAGGGCATGAACACGTGAAGAAACATCCCTCAACATCCGGCAACCATATCATAGCAACGAACAGATCCTGAACCTCGTCGAAAGTAGGGGGCTTCATATTATTGATGTCCCAGTACTAGAAGCCCCGACCGAATCCTCCCCTGCCGCTACTACAGCCGTTGTAGCTGCCGCGGCAACCGTCTCAGTAAGAGCGGCATAACGATCATCGAAGTACTCTATCATAGCGGTCTTGATAGACCCGAACATTTACTGTACCTGACCCCGAAACACAACATCAACCTCATCATGCAATATTTCACGAATCCTGGCATCCAACTCATCTGTCCTCATCTGGCCAACGACCTCGGGTGGTACTGATCCATCCTGACCACCCTCTCCTAATCCTGATCCCGATCCGGATCCCGTCCCGACAGGTCTCGTAACCACCATACTAAAAATATACCAGCAAAAACATTTGATACTCCCCATGACAACTTGGGAACCAACTCTCAACCAAACCCCTAGGGGTTGTGACTTCATTGCTACGCGTATGGGTCTAGTGCTTTCATTAGTACGGGCCCATACTACCTTCCACACCTACCCATATTTTATCTCATGTATCGCCACAACACCCTAACAGTACACATAAACATAGCGAGCACTCAATCCTCACTCCTAGAGGAAAGCTATTTACCTCATCTCAGACCTACTGGTCCTACACAACCCAACCCATCCATGAAACTTCCACCAAACCTGTAGCAATAGTGTATGCTAGCCATACATAACGCTGGACCCTATAGACTTTCGAATATCCAATCATACCCTAAGCTCCCAATAAGACAAGACTAGAACATAAGGCCAAATCAAAGATTCTCTGGCTATAAGATCTTAGTTATGTATAACTGTGATGTATACACTAAATAACTACAGTAATGATGTCATTTCCATATAAGGAAAACCCTAGGCTAACCGGCATCATACAATCAGGAAATTCTATCTTGCAATTCCTGAAGATCCCTACCTTAATACTAGCAAGCTATTCTATCATATCACAAAATCAAATAATGGTATGGTATTTTGGGGTGTACTTACTGGCTCCGGCTGATCGTAACCCCTACATCCTCTTTTACATATTTTGAAAACCATTTTAGAAATCATTTTGAAAACCTTTCCTTGATTTGAGACTGGAGTCACACGAATGTTCCTCCAATTCACTCAAACCAAGGCTCTAATACCAACTTGTAACACCCAAAAATTTCAAACCAATTTAAACTTTCAAAAACAACCCAAGTTCCATTAGTTATTACAAAAAGGTTCCCAAATAGTTTATTATTAGTGTATCCAAGAAACAAAATCATAAAAAGTGAGGAGCGGTACGATCACGCCTTTGCCTTGCCACGATCTCCTGATGTACCGGAAACAATAACCGATAAATGTAACCTCGAAGACTTAGTGAGTTACCCCCAAAATACCGATATACACACAGTAACAGACAACATACTATGGGTCCAATCAACCCTCAAGTTGGAATAACCCAGGCCCTTAACCATCGGGTTGGAATCCCAACATACTACGAGTCCAATCATCCTCGAGATGGAATACTCTCGGCGCACAACCAACGGGTTGGAATGCCCACACTCCTATACATAAAACAACTACTATGGGTCCAATCATCCATCGGATGGGATACCCCAGGCCCTCAACCATCGGGTTGGAATGCCAACATACTGTGAGTCCAATCATCCTCGGGATGGAATACTCTCGGCCCACAACCATCGGGTTGGATTGCCCACATACTATGCATCCAATCATCCTTGGAATGGAATACTCGCGACCCACAACCATCAGTTTAGATAGCCCACATAACCAATCAAACATGTGCACCTATTTCAGATAATCATATAACAGTCTACCAGACAACATACTAGGGCCCTATCATCCTCGGGATGGAATACCCCCAACTATAATAACAAGCATGTGCACATATAACAGGTAATCTCCTACCAGCATACAGACAGTCAGACTGACTACAGGTCACTAGGTATAACCACATCCGATCTAACAGATCATACTAGAATATAATCATCCTATCTACCAGGATACCATACTAACATATCATAAGAGAAACCATTCCAAATAACAGAGCAAAGGGCTGGCCTTGGTGCCTTAGACCCTTGGGTACAGGTAGGATAAGTCACCTTGCAATGCCGAACTGAAGAGGTAGGATCAAATCCCCCGATCATAGCCATGAAATCCACCACCTAACACTTTGATGAAACCATATATGTAAGTGCCCAAATTACCAGAATACCCTTGGAAGTCAAACTGGTCAACTCTTGGTCAAAGTCAAAGTCCTGGTTAACGTCAGCCTTCCTGATCGACCATACTCGCCGAGTCAGCCCATTGACTCGCCGAGTTCCTATACTCAGAAAATCCTCATATCACGACTCAACTCGCCGAGTCACCCTATGACTCGTCGAGTTCATCAATCCCCAAATCCTAGCCTGTCCAACTCACTGAGTCACCACTCAACTCACTGATCCTTATCATAACCATATGGGTTAGGGTTTGCGACCAGACTCATCGAGTCCAAGAACAGACTCGTCGAGTTCACTTAAGTCGTCCTTATTCAGACGATTTCAGTCCATCCCACTGCTTCTAACTCCTAGATTTGGACTCGTAGGGCTAGTTTTACACGTAAAGTTTCCAACTTTATGTGCATCCAAGATGATTTTGGTTCAATACAAGTTAGAGAGAAGGTTCAAGACAAGAATACTCACAAACAAGCTAAAAATATATGCCTCCATGGACCAAGATAAGTCTAGATCTGAAGTTGCAACCCTAGATCTAGTCCCAAAACCTGAAATGGATCCCAAACATTCTAAATAGCCCCAAATCATCATCCAAGAATAGATCTAGAAGGAAAGAGTTCAAGGCAATGACTTGTTACCTCCAAAATGTGCCTAAGATGAAGTAGATTCTGGATCTACACGAACTCCTTGATGTTAGCCTCTTGATCTACAAGTTTCCTTCACTAGAATCACCTTCCAAAGCTCAAAAACTCTCACTAATAGCTCACACATGATTTTAGGGTTTACTGGCTCTCAAGGGGTGGTAACAAAAAGCCTGGGGGTGAGAAATTAAGATTCTCTAAATAGGGTGCAAACCCTAAATTTTAGGGTTTTCTCTTTCCAGCACCAACTCGTCGAGTCATGTCGCCGACTCGGCGAGTTGGTCACGTAACCCGTAGCCAAAAACCCATTCTGACTCGACGAGTCAAGATACCTACTCGTCGAGTCAATTCTGTTATTTTCACATAAGACCCCGAACTTATATTCCTGAACTTGGGATGTTGCATGGATAAGGCAGGTATGTCCACGATAACCCTTATCCCTTAGCTTCCTCCCTAAGGCATCCAAGGCACCCTTAAAGCCCAAGGAAACCCTAGAGACTCTCTAGATTTCATCCCCCCTCTTTAGGGAGGTTCTAGAATTGCTCAATGCTCAACTATTGAACATTATCACCTTTAGTCCTCCTACTTTTAATTTATCTAGTTAATCCCAAAATTAATCTAATTAATTTCTGATTAATTATTAATTAAATATTATAATTTCTAATTAATATATTATTATCATAATATATTAATAAATCATTTATTGTGATTTGTAATTAATTTATTAACCAAGTAATAAATTAATAAATCATTATTATCTCTTTAAAAGTCTTCCTATTCAATTACTAAGTTTGAAGGCAACCCAAAAGGATTGTGTTACTATCCTTTCAAGTTTATAGATTTGGCGGTTTGTCTGTTGCCTAGTTATCTGTTTATATGTTATGTGTATGTCGACATGTTATGGTTGGTTAGATTGAGGCGGTCCATCTTTGTGTTGAAATCCAAGATACTCGGGGCGGTCCGGATAGACTGGAGGCCCTACAAGGCGGTGCAGTCCGGTCGAAGGCTCGAAAAGCAATCTGCATAGGCTATAGGCGTTGAGAGGCAGTCCAGTCATTCCGAAGGCTTGGGAGCAGTCCAGATAGGTTGTAGGACTTGCGAGGTGGTCCAATCAGGCTGATGGATCATGTATGCATGTTGTCGTTTGATATGTTTTATGTGGTGGCACTTTGGGCGAACTCAATAAGATTTGGCTTATAGTTTAGTTTATTGTTTCAAGTACTTCTGTTGATCGCGGGAAGGTGAAGGAGTGACTGTACAAATCCTCCTACTTCATGGCCTTATTATTTTGGGATACTCTGATATTGTAAACACTTTGAAAACAATGATTTTTTAAGAATTATATGATCATGGGTTGTTTTGAAAAGTTTAAAATTTTTGTGATTTTTGAGATGTTACAACTTGGTATCAGAGCCTTGGTTTTAGTGAATTGCAAAAACACCCGTGTCAATCCAATCTTAAACTAAGGAACTGCAAAGGTTTTAAAAATGATTTCCAAAATTGTTGTCAAAAATAATCAAGAAAGGATATGATGTGTACGATCATCCAGAGCGTGCAAGTAGATCCCAAGTTATGACACTGTTATTTGATATCATGATATGTTAGAATAACATGCTAGCGATAGGCTACAAATCTTTAGGAATTGCCTGATATGAATTGCTTGATTATATGATTCCTAGTAGCCTAGGGTTCTTCCTTATATAAAATCGACATCATTACTGTAGTTGCTTGGTGTATGCATCGAAATTGTACATAACTAAGATTTTCTAGCCGAAGATTGTTTGATTTAGCCTTATTTCCTATTCCTTGTCTAATTGTGGGATTGCGGTATAAGCAAGTATTCGAATGTTTCTAGTATCCAGTGTTATGTATGATTAGCATACACGAGTGTTGTAGGGTTGGTGGAAGTTTCATGGATGAGTTATGTAGGTTTAGACGACCAGTTGAGGGATGTCAAGCCTTTCTCTAGGAAGTGAGAATAGGGTGTAAACGTATTTCAGTGAGTATGGTTAGGATTGTTGTGATGATCTTCTAAGACAAATACGGGTAGGTGGAAGATAGTATGGGCCCATACTACCAGAAGTACAGGGCCCGTACATGTAGCAGGGAAGTCACAACCCCTAGGGTTTTGTTGGATATGGTTCTTATTATTGGAATAGTGTCTAAGGCTGCAACTATATTAGGCAAGTATTTGACCCGGTTGGGCATGGTCCTTTTGGGTTGCCTTCACCATAGCAACTTGACAGGATGATTTATTATGAGAGAAGAAATATTATTTATATATTATGAGAATAATATAAGGAATAATAATATTGTTATTTGATTAATATAAGTCATAAATTAATTACGAATTAATTTGGTGACTTAAAGAGATTAATTAAATAAATGGGTATAAATTGTCAATTGTATGATAGTTAGACTTTAGGCTATAAATCCCTTAAGGATAATAGTGGACGATTTCTAGGGCTTAGGATAAGCTTAGAATTCGTCCAAGGGGTTATCTATTAGGGTATTGGATTGCTTAGGGCCTAAGTTATCCAATTAGGGTTTAAGGGTGAAACCCTAGGAGCCTTACAAGTATAAACAGACCCCAAGGGTCAAGGGAAATCGGCACTTGTGATTAGAGAAGAAACCCTGGCCGATTTGATCCCCTCTCCTCTCTCCTAAATCATCTTCTTGCTAGTTGGTGTTTGTAAGCCATTAGAGGAGTGACAATTGTGACTCTAAAGCTCCAAGGACAAGAAGATCAAGCAAGTGATTCAAGGTAAACTTCTAATTCTGATTTCATAATGTTATTATAGTCAATTAGCCATTAGAAGTCTTGGATTCAATGTATGTTCAATTAGAGAAACCTAGATCCAATCATTAGGGTTGCATGTGCACATAGGAATGTTCATATGGCTAAAACCCATCAGTGGTATCAGAGCCTAGATTGGTTTCTATTGAATTGATGCATTGTTTGATTGTTTGATGCTTGTTAAATTCGAATTTTATGTTTCTGTTTGATGAACTCGGCGAGTCCATTGGGGTACTCGGCGAGTCCATGCGTCAGAAAGAGGAAACTTCGGGATTTCTTGCTGTTTATCTTTGAGATACTTGCCTTAATCAAATTAGATCAATATAAATCCGATTTTATGATATATATGAGTATATTCTTGACCTAATTGATGATATTTATCAATTAATAAAATATTTATTTCCTTATGTGATAATTGATTAATTATTTTAATTTAATTGGTAAATTGTTTTGCAAGAAACCATTAAATAAATCAAATATGGATAATTATGTGATTAATTGTTAATTTAGATTATTTGTTATTTGATCCCCCATGTTTTAAAAGGTTTAAAACTTGCCCTCAAGTTTTGAAATTTATGTTTTGTAATTAAAAGTTTAATTTAGACAATTTAAATTTCAAACCCTAGAATTTTTACAAGTTTAAAATTCAACCCTATACTAATATAATATTACAAGATTAATATATATATATATATATATATATATATATATATATATATATATGTATGTATAATTAAAATGCTAGTCTTACCGTTAGTAGGCCTCATTCACGAAGCCGGTCTATAAGGTTGTTGCCTATAAAATGACGCTTAATGGGTGTACACTCACACCCACCGCTTGCTTGATCGGTGGAGGGTCGTTAGCCGAACGGGTAGGATAGGGCAGCCTCATCTCTTCATTAAAAGTATAATATACAAAGTAACTACATGTTTTTCAAAATTTCCCAATCTTAGTTACTTTAGGAAAAGTGAATTGATGCAATCCCATGAAATTACACTTTGCACCCTTGCTAAGAAGTTAGTGGAGCGTGTGTGGTTTACCGGCACACTAATTGGTTCTAAGCAAAAGTGGCAAAGGGTGATTCATTGTTTATCATAATTCGATGGAGCGTGTGTGGTTTACCGGCACATCGAATAGGTGATCGTTATAATGAAGGCACCATGTGAATTTGCATGGTAATTCACACCCACTTTGTGATCCTCGGTATCCCAGTCACAAACGAGAGGGGCATATCGAGATTTAAACATGCCATTAAAAAGTTTCAATGAATCTCATCTAAACCTAGGAATTCTCAATACATTTAGAACTTAAAGTTATATTTTCGTGATGGAGAATTAGTGAATCGTCATTCACTTACCTTCAAATTGTTTGCATGTTAGATTATGGTATCCCTTTTCTAATATGTAAATATTGTTGTTGGATCCTAGCCCTAATTTTTCTTATTAGGTGATAATTAGAGATTCATATTCTAATCTATCTTTGTCCTTTCTATTTGTAGATGTCGAACGCTAACAACGCTGCTGCTAGTTCAATCACATTGATGAGCCTTTGTCAAAATGTGACTTTCGATGGGACGAAATTTTGCGAATGGATAAGATACATTCGCACAATTGCTCGCTATGAGGACAAGGAGTATGTCCTAGATGAGAAGCTCGAGAAAATCAACCCAGAAATCGCTACTCCGGCTGAAATGACTGCTTTTGAAACTCATGAACGTGATGCAACGAAGGTACATTGCATCATGATAGCCACCATGAATGCTGAATTCCAAAAGTCCTATGAGGACATGTATCTGTACGAAATGCACCAAGACTTGTTGGTGAGATACCACCAAAACGCGAGGCAAGAGCGTTATGAGATTTTCACTAACATGATTTCCGCCAAAATGGGTCATGGAGAATCTCTTACCATGCACCTGCAAAAGATGCAAAGGTATGTCGACCGTCTTCGCAAGTTGAATGTTGACTTTGGGGAAGACTTGGCGATCGACATGGTGCTTCACTCTTTGCCTCTGTGTTACAATAAATTTAGGATGACCTACCACATGAACAAAGAAGAGGTCACCCTAACTAAGCTCCAAGGTCTCCTTAGGGTTGCTGAAAGCAACCTCAAGGACAAGTCTGTTGCACCCGCTGCTCCTGTTTTGGCCATAGGGCAAGGAAGAGGCAAGAAGAGGAAGGCTCCGTCTAAGAGCCACCGCAAGGGAAAGTCCCGAGATGGTTCCTCTTCTAGTGGGACCAAAGTTGATCATGCTAAACCCTGTCCTAACCATAAGGAGGCAGAGTGCCATCATTGCCATAAAATAGGGCATTGGAAGAGAAGCTGCCCAGACTACCTGCAAGCCATAAGGGAAGGAAAGATCAGGCCGTCTTTCGTAGGTATATACACAATTAAATCTAACGATTCATCTCATGCTATTTCATGGGTCCTTGACACCGGTTGTGGTTACCATATTTGTTCTGAATTGCAGGGACTAAGAAGAAATAGGGATGTGGAGCATGGAAGAATAAATCTAATCATGGGGAACAGAAGATCGTCGCCTGTGACCAAGAGTGGAGTGTATTCTTTAGTGCTTAGGAATGGTTTATGTTTAGATTTGAACAACTGTTGCTATTCGCCAGAAATGGCAAGAAACATCATTTCATTTCATGGTTTGTTTAGACAAGGTTTTAGATTTTCTTTTAATAATGAGAATGGTTCTATTCTTGCTTATCTAAATGGTGTCTTATATTTTGAAGCAATACCGTGTAATGGAATTTATGAAACTGTTATGATTGTAGATAACTTAGGAAATGATGTTTTATGCATGGATTCTTCCAATGGTATGGATAGAGCATCCTTGTGGCATTGTCATCTTGGACATGTTAACAAGAAGCGCATAGCCCAACTCCAAAAGGATGGAGTGTTGGAGTCATTCGACCTTAGAGAAGATGACACATGTGAGCCTTGTTTGCTTGAAAAGATGACTAAGTCACCCTTCACTAGTACATGTGAAAGGGGTGAGGGTCTATTGGACCTAATACATACCGATGTATGTGGACCATTTAGATCAACCACGAAGGATGGGAACCGCTTCTATGTGACTTTTACCGATGACCATAGTAGATATGGATATATCTACTTAATCAAGCAAAAGTCAGAAACATTTGAAAAGTTCAAAGAGTTCAAGAATGAAGTGGAGAATCAATTGGGCAGGAAAATCAAGATGCTTCGATCCGATCGAGGAGGAGAGTACCTAAGTCTTGAATTCCACGACTATCTCAAGGAGTGTGGAATAGTTTCACAATTGACGCCACCTAGGACACCGCAGTTGAATGGTGTGGCAGAAAGGCGTACTCGAACCTTGTTAGACATGGTTCGCTCTATGATGAGTCATGCTTCACTACCTATCTCTTTTTGGGGGTATGCCTTAAAGACTGCCGCCCATATCCTTAACCGAGTCCCTACTAAGAAGGTTGCCAAAACACCTCACGAGATGTGGACAGGGAAAGCTCCCTCGTTAGCACATATCAAGGTTTGGGGTTGCGAGGCTTTTGTAAGACGAGATACTCACGACAAGCTCGAACCTCGTAGTGAGCGATGTATTTTCATCGGCTACCCACAGAAATCCTTTGGATATCTCTTCTATAGACCGAAGGACAATGTTGTCTTTGTTGCGAGGAGAGGAGTTTTCCGAGAGCGAGAACTCATAAGCCAAGGAGACAGTGGGAGGCAAATCGAGCTTGAAGTGATTCAGGAGTCGATAGATGAAGGAACCTCTACCGTTGGCACTCAACCCGAGGAGGAAACTCCGGTTGAACCAATTGACGAATCATTACCTCTTAGACGTTCCAAAAGAGTTAGAGTTCAACCCCGGTTTTATGGTTTTCATATTACTACTGAATGGGACACGTATATTAGTGATGGTACACTAATAAATCTAGATGAACCTAATAGCTATAAGGAAGCCATGGCAGGTCCGGAGTCTGCGAAATGGAAAGAGGCAATGGACAGCGAGATCCAGTCCATGTATGACAACCAAGTTTGGAATTTGGTTGATAATGTGCCCGGACGTAAGACCGTTGGGTGCAAATGGATCTTCAAGATGAAGACCGACATGGATGGAAACGTACACACGTATAAAGCGCGATTGGTTGCGAAGGGCTTTACTCAAACTCCCGGAGTTGACTATGATGAGTCCTTCTCACCAGTTGCGAAGATAAAGTCTATTAGAGTGATGCTGGCCATTGCCGCATTTTATGATTATGAGATTTGGCAAATGGATGTCAAAATCGCTTTCCTTAATGGGAAGTTGGCTGAGGATGTTTACATGGCTCAACCAGAGGGTTTTGTCGATCCGAAGCATCCAAATAGAGTGTGTAAGCTTGAGAAGTCCATTTAATGACTTAAGCAAGCGTCTCGCAGATGGAATCTTTGCTTCGATGAGAAAGTCAAAGAGTTTGGATTTGTACGAAGCGAAGATGAATCTTGTGTATATGTCAAAGCCAGTGGGAGTATAGTAAGCTTCCTCATTTTGTATGTCGATGACATACTACTCATAGGAAACGACATCCCGACTCTACAGGAAGTTAAGTCCTGGCTCGGGAAGTGCTTCTCTATGAAGGACCTCGGAGAGGCTTCCTATATTTTGGGAATAAGGATAGTGAGAGAATGAAGTAAGAGACTAATAGGACTTAGTCAAAACACTTACTTAGACAAGGTACTAACACGTTTTAGTATGGAAAACTCGCAGAAGGGAGAGTTACCGATACAAAGTAATGCCAAATTGAGTAAGACTCAAAGTCCGAGTATCAAAGCTGAAATAGCAGAAATGAGCCGAGTACCATACGCTTCCGCAGTTGGCTCAATCATGTATGCTATGACTTATACTCGCCCTGATGTAGCCTTTGCTTTGCGCATGGTTAGCAGATATCAAGGGAATCCTGGCAGAGCCCATTGGATTGCGGTTAAGAATATCCTTAAGTACCTTCGGAGGACGAAGGAATGGTTCTTAGTCCTCGGAGGGAGTGATGACTTGAAGGTGCGAGGGTATAGTGACGCCAACTTTCAGACTGACAGGGACAACTACCGTTCACAGTCGGGCTGGGTCTTTACCCTGAATGGAGGAGCAGTAACATGGAAAAGTTCCAAGCAGGAAACCGTAGCTGATTCAACGTGTGAATCAGAGTACATTGCAGCGAGCGAAGCGTCGAAGGAGGCAATATGGTTGAAGAACTTCATCGGTGATCTTGGAGTTGTACCTGCCATAAAGGAGCCCATGGAAATTTTCTGTGATAATGAAGGAGCGGTTGCCTTGACCAAGGAAATGAGGGATCATGGTAGATCTAGACATATCGACATAAAATATCACTTTATTAGACATCGAGTAGAAGAAGGAAAACTCATGGTGATAAGGATATCATCAGAAGATAACCCAGCAGATCCGCTTACGAAGGGACTAAGCAGGGTTAAGCACTTGCAGCATGCTAGGAGTATTGGGCCAAAGGATGATATTAGTGTAGATTAGATAGTATTGGAAACGTGTAATAGATAAATGTAATTAACATTTGATGATTAAATAAAGGAGTATTATTTATGAGTAATGTTACTGTCTTGTGTTAATTGTTTAACTATTGTTTCATTTTTGCATGTTTTGACTTCCACAATAATTGAGTTTATTAAGAATAATCGAATTATTCAAATTGTCCACAATCGTTCATATGTTGGAAGTAGGCATGAATGAAGATTGTCATGAATTGGTGTGTAGACTATCTAAATGGTATTAGACATAGCAAAAGGTTGTTGCAACGTTCATGAGTGCTTATGAACTAGTTTTGAGCATTGGAATAAACCCGCTCTTGCTGGAATCACCATATGGAATGTGATAAGAGGGTGATCGCAAGACGATAAGATCATATGGTATTAAAACCAAGATATATGGTTTGTTATTTGTTAATTGGTTGTACATTGATAATGCGGAACCGCATCAGTAACTTGATGTTATAAAACGCATTGTTGTGTATGATTGATTAATGAATAAGTAAATGCATATAAGTCGAAGTTTATCTGTTACTTTTGTCCTAAGAAGGTAAAAGCGATATCTCGGCCGCTCGATGATTTGATTTGACTTATGTGCCGGGCCCGGTCAGAACTAAATTGATGTGTTCAGTTAAGTTCTATGTCAAATAAATCGGAGATCGAGAAACCAAATGCTAGACAAATTAGTTCCATAGAATTGTCAGCATGATATCTAAGCAGAGGACTGTAAGATCCCTTATCTGAAGAACAAGATTGATTAGATTAGAGGTTGACAGCGTCTTTGAGAGCTACGATTGCTAATCGGAATATAGTTGTATATAGTTACTAGACTTATCCAAGTGGGAGACTGTTGGAATAGTGTCTAAGGCTGCAACTATATTACGCAAGTATTTGACCCGGTTGTGCATGGTCCTTTTGGGTTGCCTTCACCATAGCAACTTGACAAGATGATTTATTATGAGAGAAGAAATATTATTTATATATTATAAGAATAATATAAGGAATAATAATATTTTTATTTGATTAATATAAGTCATAAATTAATTAGGAATTAATTTGGTGACTTAAAGAGATTAATTAAATAAATGGGTATAAACTGTCAATTGTATGATAGTTAGACTTTGGGCTATAAATCCTTTAAGGATAATAGTGGACGATTTCTAGGGCTTAGGATAAGCTTAGAATTCATCCAAGGGGTTATCTATTAGGGTATTGGATTGCTTAAGCCCTAAGTTATCCAATTAGGGTTTAAGGGTAAAACCCTAGGAGCCTTACAAGTATAAATAGACCCCAAGGGTCAAGGGAAATCGACACTTGTGATTAGAGAAGAAACCCTGGCCGATTTGATCCCCTCTCCTCTCTCCTAAATCATCTTCTTGCTAGTTGGTGTTTGTAAGCCATTAGAGGAGTGACAATTGTGACTCTAAAGCTCCAAGGACAAGAAGATCAAGCAAGTGATTCAAGGTAAACTTCTAATTCTGATTTCATAATGTTATTATAGTCAATTAGCCATTAGAAGTCTTGGATTCAATGTATGTTCAATTAGAGAAACCTAGATCCAAGCATTAGGGTTGCATGTGCACATAGGAATGTTCATATGGCTAAAACCCATCACTTATAGTATGATATGCGTGTTATCTGATATATCCCTAGTTTATTTTCAGTATGGTGGTTACAAGGCGATTTGAGTTGGGATCCGAATCAGGAGTCGGAACATGGTGGATAGGATGGGCTCGGATTAACTGAGGACCGGGTTAAGGGGATCATTCGTTAGGAGGGTGTTTCTATTGTCTGGGAGAAGATATCGGAACTGCTTGGGTCTATCAAGAACACTATGATGGAGTTCTTCGATGACCGATACGTTGCACTTTCTGATACTGTCGTTGCTGCAGCTATCATGGCCGTCGTTGCTGTGACAACCGTCAAAATTCGAGTCGGTTCTAGATTTGACTAGACTTAGTTTCACATATAGGCACAACACATATTAGACTTAGTAACTAGAAGCTAAGTTATAACATAGTAGAAACTTGGAAACAAATAGAAACAATGGATGGTGTAGTTAGATTTCACATTGATATGTGAATTCTATAACTACTTAACTATAGAGACTATCCATATTCAGGTCACTCTTTGACTCGAACACCTTTTCATGAATCATATACACACATTATGCACTTGAGCTAGTAGTAGAAGTTAGGTTGGAGCCTCATAGAAACTTAAGTCAAAGTTGAAGACTAGTATACTTGATTCCTCAATTTCGCTTGAATCTCAGAATCACTACATAGAATGCCAATAAACCGATAAAATAAATTACAAACATTATTTATAACTATAAAAGAGTTACAATACCATAAGATAATTTGAAGTCTCAAAGATTCAATTTATCTTAATATCCAATGATTTATTAAACTCCAAAACCCTAAAAGCCATAAAAACTCATATCTATAAACTTTAACCTTAAAAACTCCATAAAAATAATTATGAACCTTATAATATTATCTTATAATAATTAAAATTATGAAAATGTTTCAAGAAAAAAAAATTTAGGTCATTGATATTTAACCTTATTCCACAAGCTAAAAACTCAAGAGTTATTAACAAATCTTACTTATTATACACATTTTATAAAATTTGGAGGAATTTTTATAAAAGAATTGAGAAGTTTATAAAATTAATGGAAAGAAAATTTAATATCCTCTCTCCTCCCTCATAAATTCGTGGATCCTCAATAACACCTCATTTCCCCCAAAGTTTGAATCATTTTTCTCTTCCCCACACTCCATCTTCTTCACTTTTCTCTCTCACTCTTTAAATCCCCAACACCATTTTCTCTCTTCCCCTCTCTATGACCACGATTTTTTTTTTCAGAAAACGAAGCCAAAAAAACACCTTATACTTTAAATCTTCATCAACTAGGGTTGTTCTTCAAGGTAATCACGAAAATCCTTCAATCTTCCTTCAAAATCTCAAGTTTTCTTGCATATCTTCTTCTTCTCCACCATTTTATGGATGGATTATTCACATGCATGTTCATAACCACGATTTTTATGATGTTGGAGGTAGTATTTAACCCAAAAACCAACATGCAAGTGATGATCTTCAAGCTTAGAGGCTTGATCATCGAAGTATGTTGTTAAAAAGCTTTCAAATGGGTTTATAAAGGATTTATTCCCAAATAAATATCTAAAACAAGTTTTCTGATCAAATCCGATTTTTAAATGTATTCCACCAACAAAATGAGATGTTCTACAAATTTTCAGAAAATAATTCATTTTTCTCGAATTATTATATTTATTGCAATAAATTAGAGCAATAATTCATATAAAATACTTTTTGAGGTGTATAAATCCTAGATAAATTAGTGGATTACCTCTCAGATAAATGATGACATCTCCGTGAGTTTCATCGATTTTTTCTTACTGTTAGATATGGTTTTGAATTTTCTTTTTGTTTAGCTCAAATAAATCATAAAACCACTTTATGAATTTGAAAAGTCTATATAATAAATTTCGCAGCTCCTAACCTACATGGAAGACTCAGAAAAATATTTTCAGAATTTTTCATAATGCATTACTATTTTTCCCCGATTTTTGTATTTATAATGGACTACTAATGGGAAAAATATTTCTACTTATCCAAAATTCATGAAAGTTTAACAGAAGACCTTAAAATAGAGTAGAACACTAAATAAAAATTTTGATGATTTTTATATTCAGTATACTATTTTTCTCCTATTTTCTAAGATTAAATACATTTAAATCCACAAAATCGAATTACATTATATAAAAATCACCATTGCGATTTTTCCCAGATTATTTACACTGTAAATAAAGTTTACAGAAAGTTTGGTAATTTACTTTAACTGTTTAATAATTATTCATCAATTAATGTTTGTTCAAGAGAATAAAACAAAGAAAAATAGCAAAAATAATTGAAAAATATCTTTTATATTTTTTACAGCTTCTACTTCTATAATAACAGTGTTACAAAAGGTTTGGGCAACTTTGGAAACAGTTCTATATTTATTTTAATTTTTATTAGAATAAATGAACAAAAATCATAAAATTAGGTTAAACAGTTTAGAAATCCATTTTTATATTTTTACCAGCTTAATAATGTTTACCAATAGTAATAAAAAAGTTTGGGAAGTTTTGGAAACTGTTTTCTATTTATTTCAATTTTTAGTAGAATAAATGTACAAAAATCATAAAATTTAGTTAAACAGTTTATAAATCCACTTTTATATTTGTCCCAGCTTAATTATGTCTAATGGTAGTGTCATAAAAAGTTTGGGAATTTTTATCATTTAGAAGCTATTTTTTACGAATTTATATTGTTATGAAGGCTTAAAATTTTGGAAAAATAGTTAATCATATCAAAAATTCAAAGGAAAATTTATGGAAGACCTCTACTATGCTTAAAATCAAAATGCAAAGTTTGAGAATTTTTGGAAAATGTTTGATAATATTTTGGCTTTTTAAGAGCTTAAAACACATTTAAATGTGTTGAAATACCCTCAATTGATATTACAAAAATCTGGAAATTTAATATCCAAAATTGTCTTAATTACATGAGTTATAAAACTTCACCATTTCAGAAAAATGTTTGTAACTTATAAATATTAATTTTTGACACAATATTGACATAATTCTATTGTAGTAGCAAATATACTAGTGTTAGCTTTCTATTAGAGACTCATTAGTATGTAACATCGTGTAGGAATCGATAGTGGTACAAGTGGATCGTAGTTGAAGACACCATTTGCATCTTCTCAACGCATATTGTGAGTATTCACCACTCCCCTATTTTCGGTTTTATGTTTTGGGGTGGAAAAGCATGTCCTAAACTATTTATGTTTGTCGTTTTTATTTGACACGTATAAACATGATTGTTATATTTTCATATTGTGAGTATTCACCACTCCCCTATTTTCGGTTTTTATGTTTTGGGGTGGAAAAGCATGTCCTAAACTATTTATGTTTGTCGTTTTTATTTGACTCGTATAAACATGATTGCTATATTTTCATATTGTGAGTATTCACGACTCCCCCTATTTTTGGTTTTTAAATGTTTTGGGGTGGAAAAGCATGTCCTAAACTATTTATGTTCGTTGTATTTATTTTGACTTGTATGAAACTTGGTTGCTATATTTTGTATGTATGTGTATGTTACTTTAATTCATGAGGACCGTATCACAGTTAAGTCCCTGGAATCTCTCGACACAACTCATTAACTCTTTTGAGCCTATGGTTATTATGGATAGTGCTATCAGGAGGTAGACAACTCCTCCCTCACACGATTCGCTTGAGTGCATTTTACCATTTTATACACTATGTTTGCGATACACATAGTAGTCAATAGGGCACGATTCGGTCATTTGGCTTGGGTTGTGAACTCATGAATGGAAACTTGATGCACATATGAACCTTTATGCACATACAAAAATTTTATTCTCATGTTAGCAACGACACTTGTATACTTATTTTAGCAATGAAACTTGTTACTTATTATAGCAATAAACTTGTTATTTCTTATGGCAATAAACTTGTTTATTAATTATAGCAATGAACTTTGTTTCTCATTACAACAACGAACTTTGTTTATGCAAACTTATTACTCATTTTTGCAATATATTTCTATTTATGGAAACTATTATCAAAACTTTGATTTCGATTCATGAAACCAATATTATTATTATTTTTTTATCTGTGAGTACTCACCAACTATTTTTATAGTTGACGCTCATTTTACATGCTTTTTCAGGAATCATCGAGTAAGTGGCACTTAGGGACACTTCACTGTTAGGAGCATTCACATGTGTTGTATTCCAATTTTCATTGTAATTTCTTTTTAAAATTTGTTCAAACCCATTTTAAATTTTTAATGATTTTTTTAATACTATAGTTGGTGTTGTCTTTTAACTTTTGCTATGAAACCCTTTATACTGCCACGCCTCGTGTTTCCAATTTAGCGAAGTGTGACAGTTGCAGCCAATATTAACATTGGGAGAGCTTTTCAGTATTGGGACTTCGACAATACGAAGCCCCCGGTATTTGAAGGGGTCCAGGATTAGATCATTGCCATGAGGTGACTGTCAGATGTGGAGGGATGTTTCTTTACTTGCTCTTGCCCAACTGACTAGAAGGTCAAATGCACTCTGAACCTTCTTTGGTCTAGAGCGAAGGATTGGTGGAGGCTGGTTACTAGTTCATACACCCTAGAGTAGTGAGCTGCATATGAGAGCAGTTCTATAAGATGTTTCGCTCAAGGTATGTTCCATTTGTGGAGCAGGAGAGGCTGGCCCAGAAGTATTTGGACCTGAGACTGGGGACCGAGTTGGTGACGAAGATCACCAAGATGTTCACAGAGAGAGCTATGTTTTGCCTTGAGTTTGAGGCTTCTGAGAAAGCTCATATGACTCGGTACTTGAGCATACTCAAGACTGACATCCGCTAGTTCGTGTCTACTCTACTCTATGCGTCACTCCTTCATTTATAGGAGGCCGCGAGGCGGCGAAAGATTGATGGAGCTACAGACGAGAGAGCAGAGGCAGGCCCATGTGTAGTCGCAGCCTGCGGTGAAGCGGTTTAAGGTTGTTGATGTGAGGTCGGGGAGTAAGAGGAGACGCACTTGTGGGAAATGCTGCAAGGTTCATGAGGGTCCTTGTTGACTTATTTATAAATGCCAAAAATATGGCAATAAAGGGCACTATGCGTGGGATTGTCACCAGTCGGCCCCAATTTCGAGTACTAGGATCTGCTACCACTATGATCAGGTTGTCTATATGAAGGTCACTTGTCCATTGCTCGCCACCAAGCCGGCGTAGGCCCCGATGCTAGCCACTCTGAGGATCACCGATGGGTGCCTGGGGAGGGTGGAGTCCTCGAGGGTTGGGGCCATGCTTTTCAACTCACTTCCTAGGAGGCCAGAGGAGCGCCAAACGTCATGACCGGTATGTTTCTATTTATTGTTCCATCGATTATTTTAATGGTGTGCTTGTGTTTATGCTTCTAATAGGTACCTTTTTAGTGAACTCATTTCCTGCGCTTGTGTTATTTGAATCGGGAATGAGTCGGTCCTTTGTTTCTCAATATTTTAGTAGTGATTTTCGTATGCCCCTTAGTGAGTTCGAGTGTTCGTTGTGGGTTTCTATCGCCAACAATCATGGGGTTTCTGCATCCAGAGTGTATCAAGGATGTGTATTGGAGATCTTCATGGTTCCTTATTCGATTGATTAGATCCCTATCCCCATGGAGGATATGTGTGTGTGTGTGATAATGGGGATGGATTGGCTGAGTAGGTTTGGTGCTATGATCGATTGTGAGGGTCAGCGAGTAGTAGTTCGAACCCCAATTGGGGGAGAACTGGTTATCTATGGAAAGGGTACCAGGGTTGGTTTAGGGTTTTGTTTGTGACAACCGTCAAATTCGGGTCAAAGTCAAAGCTAAATAAAGGCCAATGAGTCGAAAACAGTAAGTACGTGTAACATCCGGATTCCTAGGTATTATTTTTATTCTTTTATTTTTGGGTGTTGTGAGGAGACTCGGCGAGTTGGAGTCTAAACTCGCCGAGTAGGATCGCGGTTTTGCACGCTGGTTCACGTCTGGACTCGGCGAGTCCAAGGGTGGACTCGGCGAGTCCACGCTGTTTAATGAAACCTTAATTCCCAGGGTTTGAGACCTATTTAAAGGGCCTTATGGCCATCATTTGCGGCCAACAACCCCAGAGAGAAACTCTAAAGAGATTTTGAGCATTTTGGGAGAGAGTGTTGTGTTTTGAGCATTCTAACACTCCTATGGTGTACATGCAACCCTAAATACATTGGATCTATATTTTCTCTATTATACATGCAAATAAGAACATCCAAGGTATTATCCTAATCTAGCATACAAAACAATGACTATTGCAAGATAGAATACATACCTCTTGATGAAGCTTGATGTCTTCAAGCTTTAAGAGCTTAGCCCCAATAGTGTGGAAGCCTCAAGTGGAATCACAAATCACCAAAACACCTTGGAAGACTTTAGAGAATATAGATACTTGGTTCTCTCTAGTGAAATTGGCTAGCCCTTCTTAGTGTACCACACTAGTGCCAATTTCACCAACCAAGGACATCTTTATATAGTGTGGAGGATTAGGGTTAAACCCTAATACCCATGACCTTCCATTTCCTAGGATCCATGGGTTAAACACTCCATGGACTATCCATGAAAGCTTAGCCCAACCTAAATGAACTTGGCCCATTCCATATATACAAGAGTCCATATTTAATTAGTTTATTTTGATCACTTAATTAATTCTAAATTAATTCTTGATCAATACTAATTAAATAATATGATTCCATATTAATATATTAGAACTTATAATATATTAATATTAATCATAAACATACTATTCTCAAAAGATTATCCATAAAAATTGTGTCGGTGAAGTGCAACCCAAATGGACCATGCCGGGTCGGGTCAAGTACATACCAAATATAGTTATGGACTTAGACATTAATCCAACAGTCTCCCACTTGGATAAGTCTAAAACTATTATTGCGTATGACTTCAAACCTAACTGGCAATTGTAGCTCTTAAAGCCGCTGTCGAACTCTGATCTTGTCAACGAACTTGTCCATTAGATAAGGGATCATATATTCCTCCATTCTAGATATCATATGGACTGAGACATGGATTATAATCATTCTCTCTGTCCATTTGTTGTTTCCCGATTTCCGATTTATGACGACTGACTAATTGAACAAATCAAATCAGTCCTGGCCCGGCCGAGCACTTCCATTTGTCATCATCAAATCATCGAGGGGCCCACAGATATCGCTTTTATCCCGAAGGTAAAAGGAATGGATAAACTTCGACTCATATGGCTTGTTCTACTACTTGTTGAATCATACACAAAGGCACGTTTTATAGCACCGAGTTACCAAATGCGTTTTCGTGCAATCAATGTACAACCAACTCATAGTAACAACTTATATCTCTAGGTTTGAAGAATATAAGATATTATCGTCTCATGATCACTCGTGATAAAATCCATGAAGTGATTCCAATGAGCGCGGGTTGAATCCAATACTCAGAACTTATGAGCACTTATTAGTGTTGTAGCCCTTTGTCCAACACCTTAGACCTCTACAAGCCAACCCATGACAGTCTTAATTCATATCTACTTCCAACATATGACCGACTGTGGATGGTTTGAATAACTTAGTCATTCCGAAAGAATAACCTAGTTTATTCGGGAAGTCAAAACATGCAAAGTGAAACACAATAATAATTGAATCCAATATGGTATCAAAACTATGAACATAAATAAAACACCTTTTATTTATCACCATATGATTACACATTATTCATTGTATACTGTTTCAGCTATCAACTTTATTCTTGAATTTAAAACAACAGTTGTCCCATGCTCCAAGCATGTACACTATGTTTTCTAAACACTAGTCATGCCACACACCAAGTATGCATACTATGTTTGTCTATGATCTTTACTTTGTGAACTAGATCAATTGAACATAACTTCAATGATTCTCTTTTCACACTCCCAAATCCTTACTGCAAATGCAAGAATTCCAAATTCATGCCATTTACTGAAATCTGTTAGATTCTAAACTTATATGCATTGATCCTCTTGTAACGATTATGCACAAAGTCAGAAAGACTTGACAACAATCATTACAGAGCATTCCAAAGGAGATCAGCTCCTTAGAAACATCCTTCTTGCATTAAGTTTCCTAATCTTACACAGATTGAATAATTTCTAACTTTGAAACATTTCCAGATTCCATTTTGACTATCACTTCTGAACAAGAGTTGCCTCCTTCCAGATTATGTCAATATGGTCCTTCCAGAATTATCACTATACTTCCAACTATCCTTGAGCAACCAATCTTTGGTAAACCTTAGATTGTCCTCGACAATTGTTTAGTCCTTTTAGTCATATCCAGTTCTAAACCTTTTCCCTTCTTAATGCCCTAGGCATTTGGAAATTTTAGAAAGGATGAATATAGCACATGTAATCGATCCTATATCTGAAGCATATGGGAATCGATTCATGATGTCTCACATAAAGACTAAACCAGTCTTTTGCTATAACATTTCCATTTCAATTTGCCAAGTTCTCATAATTCAGATTATGAAAAGGGATGCCGTAATCATAATCGAATTTTAGAACGC
Organism: Lactuca serriola; assembly: GCF_051521515.1. Lineage (NCBI taxonomy): Eukaryota > Viridiplantae > Streptophyta > Magnoliopsida > Asterales > Asteraceae > Lactuca > Lactuca serriola. The sequence goes on along the minus strand of NC_136410.1, from coordinate 250,911,605 downwards.
AAATAATGGACTCATATACAAAATTTCCTTATGTTGAGCCATTCCAACATGAAATTCATATATATCCTTGACTAAATGATTAAAACCGCACGATCTAAGCTTATAGATTTGAGATGAAGTATAATTTCCTCTCCCTTAATTAGCAAACAACTCTTTCCCAATTGAAACCTTTTGTTTTCTATAATTAACATTGCTAACTTGCAATACTTATCATAATTATCATGCTCCCACTAACATGATGATTATTAGCATAACACTTATGCTCCCACTAGCTTTGACATGTACTCAGAAATCAGCTGACTTTCTTACTAAAGTTCAGATTTCTGATACTAGATTGTTTTGATAAGACTTTATCAAAATGATACACCTTCCCTTAGATAGCTCATAGGAGTGTCTAAACAATTATGAAGAGGGATGCCGTAATCATAATGGTTAGACCTTTTTGCCACTTCTCACAAGTCCAGGTTAGTGTGCCGGTAAACCACACATGCTCCACTAACGACTTTGAGAATGCAAATATCACAATTGCTATCTAGCTAAAATCTACTTAGTGAAAGTGTTTCCTCACCATCATTTTCATGAATCGGAGAGAAACCTTATGAAACTTAGATTTAATGGTGTATGTGTTCTTATCCATGTGAATTGTCAAAATCATAGTCACAAGAAAAGGATAATGACAGATCCAAACTCATATGGACTGAACTCAATCTTAATTTCTTGCCACTTAGCAGCTCAAGGGCCTGCCATTGCTTCCAAGTTGTTGTGCAACTAATTGAGAACTCTAAGAACTCATATGCAAAGCCAACTTTAACTGGAATGGGCACAGAATATGTCAACACGATAGGTTACAAACCTCAAGTTGTGTGCTAGTGAAGAACTTCAAGTTTTATTCTTGATTAGTTCTTGAGACTTTCAACAACTTTAAGACTCCCACTGTCCTCTTGACATATAAGACTCCCTTGTCAAACATCCAAGAGATAGTGTGGATTCTAATCAAGAAAAACACTTCACACAATTGGCCTTAGTTGGTCTTTGTTTTATCCAAAACATCACAACTTACCAATTTCAAATGTACAAGAGTAGAAAACTTTTACTCTTACATTTGACAAGTGTTTTAAACCTTCTTTAAGACATGTCACTCAAGTTACAATCTTGGAGTATGACTCTAAGACTTGTATTGGAACGAAGTATGACTCATCTTCTTGATTTAACCATTTCAACAATTCAAGATTCCTCTTCTTAGTCATAAGCATGCACTAAGATTCCCTTAAAGAAATAATTGTGCTATGGTTTCTTAATCATTAAGATGATCACAAAACTGATACTAAAGTACTCTCCCATCTTTTCAGATTTGAGAAACTTTTATCCTTCTGCCTAATTTGTCTCTTCTTATTCGTTCTGTCATACATTGAAAATTCTTCCAATGTCTCAGAATTACACTTAAGCTTGTAAGTATAAGCATATTTACTGAGCTTTAGTAAACTATGACGAATAGTCTTATCAATATTTTGTGGTAGACTTAATCAGTGCACAATGATGTGTACTCGATCCCTTAATCCTTTACTTGACTCACACATCCATGTGAACAAGTAATTAGTCTTAATTTTCCAATACTTGAAAGTTCTCATTGATCATGCTATACAACTTGCATGATTCCAAGTTCCGGTCCAAATGAAACTTGGGTGATGAGAATCTTTCCTTATTTGGTAAATCTAGACATTACCACAAATGAAAGAATCAATTTCATATTTCCACTCTTGCTCTTAATGGAATCATATAAGCAACAATTTTTTCCTCAAATGCCATTGTAAGGATATTTTAAAATAAATAAAATCAAAATTTTTCTTTTATTTTAAAACTTTGCGGAAAAACTTATCCTTACAATCCATATGAAAACTTGTTGTTATCTATTCCTAAGCAATATCTCATAACTCCTAAGAAGTAGCTCAAGAATCCGATCTTCAAACTATGCGATAGAAATCCATCTATGCGATCAGATTCAGCATATTCTTTCTTTAAGTTTCTTCACTTTTCTTTGATTCTTAAAACATCACCATGTGACCCAGTCACATCATGTATCAGGAATCTCAGAATAGAAACTTAATAGAGTTAGATAGTGGACTTTACCTGAAGTAGAGTCAAGCTTATTGACTTCAACATCCTTAGGTAAATTTGGCAGATTCGTAACCAATGTCCCTTCCTTTGGCAATATAAACATATGGACCCTTTGATAATGGTACACGGGACTACCATAGACTTAGCTTTTCTCTTTACCATTTGGTCAACCGAGTTGACTATGGCCTATCCCATTCCATTGGGAAGAGAATGCTTTCCTGGATTTCCTGTGTCACTATTGTCAATGTCCACCAAGATTTAAGGAAGTTGATCTTAACAAATAGATAAGATCATTAAGGGTCTTGCCATAGTCTGTTTCATAGGTGTCCCAAAGGAACTCACTATGTGACTTAGAAAGTGATTGAACCACCAACTTTCTCAAGACTTTGACACCCAATTCTCCCGGCTTGTCAATATGTGACTACATCTACAAGACGTGACCACACCTAGACCTTGCCTTGCCAATAGGGCTTGAGTGACCTTAAGCTTTTCAAGAACTTTTGGGTTAGGGAGAATAATTGGAGGAGGTGAAAGAAGTATGATTTCCAAGGGACATCATCGTCATTTAGGAAATCTTGTTTCAAGAGATTTGCGAAGATCATAAATGTCTAAACCAGACATGTTTTTGGGAGATATTCAAGATGGTTGATCTTAAGTCCTTAATATGACACCCAATATGAAATATTAAGGCTATGACCCAACAAACTATTTTATAACTTAGAAGAGGTATGCCGTAATCCAGGCTATAAAATATTTGAAGGTAGGTGAATGACGATTCACCAATTTCCACCAAGATAAACGAAATGTATTATTAGGTTTTAATTGGTTTTGAAACTCCTAGATCTTTGAGATTCATTGAACTGTTCAATGGCATGTTTCAATCTCGAGTGTGCCCTTCAGGTTTTGTAACTGGGATGCCGAGGATCACAAAACAAGGTGTGAAGTAACCATGCAAATTACTTGGTACCCTTAAGTGTTTACCCCTTAATCGATGTGCCGGTTAACCACACACGCTCCATCGATACTATGATAAACATTAAGTTACCCTTTGCCTACCTTGTTAAATACGAGTTAGTGTGCCGGTTAACCACACACGCTCCACTAACCGACTTAAACAAAGTGCAAAGTGTAATTTCATGGATTAGAACCTTATTCACATTTTTCCTAAGTAACTAAGATTGGGAATTATTAAGAGTTTAGTTACTTAGTATTTATCATTAATACTTTTAATGAAGGGGGAATTATAGTCCTGTCAAACCCGTTCGGCTAACGACCCTCCACCAGTCAAGCAAGCGGTGGGTGAGAGTGGACACCCATTAAGTTGTCATTTTATAGGCAAAAACCTTATACCCACCTTATAGACCGGCTTCGTGAATGAGGCGTACTAGCGGTAAGACTGACTTTACTCTTATACATATATATAAATATTATTAACTTATAATATTATAAAGTATAAGGGTTGAATTTTAACTCTTTAAAATTCTAAGGCTAACTTGGAATTAAAGTATTCATAAGTGAAAACTTTACAAATTCCAAAACTTGAGGGCAAGTTTTGAAACTATTCAAAACTAATTAATTCCATAACTTATGTGTTTAAAGTAGTTTTAATCCAAAAACTCTTCAAGTTCCATAACTTGAGGACAAGTTATGGAAGACGTTAAACTAATAAAAGAATTAACTTTTCTTTATTTTATAACTTATGGAATTTATTAAGGTTACACCTTTTTTTTTAATTTATTATTTAATGAAGTGACTCTTGAACCTCCATAACTTAAGGACAAGACTCTTCATCTTTTGTAACCTTTGCCAACTTTTATGAGTTTTATGAAACTTAAATGTGACTTTTCATATAACTTGAGGACAAGTTACAAAAACACATTTTAGAATCAACTCTTAGATTAATTTGGATTGAAAACACATAATCAATTAACTTTTCTATTAATCTAAGCAACTCATAAGAACAAGATAATTCAAATCAAACTTTTTCATGTAATTAGCCTAATCAATAAACTAATTCAAAACATGAATCTATTGACAATTATATTTGAAATTGGATTGGCATGAACATTACCACATCAAAAACAAGTTTATAAGTTCAAAAACAACTTAGGGTAATGTTCCTAGTCCAATTCCAGCCAAACAAAGTTGAATTTATGCTGTCTGGGGGTCCAACTCGTCGAGTGCACGAACCAACTCGGCGAGTTGGATGCTTTTTGCCTTGGACTCGGCGAGTCCATTCATGGACTCGGCGAGTCTGCTGGGCAGGCAGCATCAAAACTCGTTTTTTCAGCTCCTTTTGCAAGTATAACAAGAAAACAAGCCTAGGCTCTGATACCACTGTTGTGTTTTGAGCATTCTAACACTCCTATGGTGTACATGCAACCCTAAATACCTTGGATCTATGTTTTCTCTATTATTCATGCAAATAAGAACATCAAAGGTATTATCCTAATCTAGCATACAAAACAATGACTATTGCAAGATAGAATACATACCTCTTGATGAAGCTTGATGTCTTCAAGCTTTAAGAGCTTAGCCCCAATAGTGTGGAAGCCTCAAGTGGAATCACAAATCACCAAAACACCTTGGAAGACTTTAGAGAATATAGATACTTGGTTCTCTCTAGTGATATTGGCTAGCCCTTCTTAGTGTACCACACTAGTGCCAATTTCATCAACCAAGGACATCTTTATATAGTGTGGAGGATTAGGGTTAAACCCTAATACCCATGACCTTCCATTTCCTAGGATCCATGGGTTAAACACTCCATGGACTATCCATGAAAGCTTAGCCCAACCTAAATGAACTTGGCCCATTCCATATATACAAGAGTCCATATTTAATTAGTTCATTTTGATCACTTAATTAATTCTAAATTAATTCTTGATCAATACTAATTAAATAATATGATTCCATATTAATATATTAGAACTTATAATATATTAATATTAATCATAAACATACTATTCTCAAAAGATTATCCATATAAATTGTGTCGTTGAAGTGCAACCCAAATGGACTATGCCGGGTCGGGTCAAGTACATACCAAATATAGTTATGGACTTAGACATTAATCCAACAGAGAGAGGAGGCCATTGTTAACCTTTGAAGCATTTTTTGGCAAGGCAAAGGAGATTCTTGCCAAGAGGAAGCAAGGGAGGTGGACATTCTTCGAATTTGGAGCTCAGAGCATCACTTTGGAGGTAATATTTTGGCTCCCTTTTTTATGATAATCATGGAGGTTTAGGGTTACTTGACCCCTTTTTGGTTAGATTTGATGTCCGTTTCGTCCCTATTTGTGATGAGGCTCGGAATGGGATCCATAGAGGTCCAGAGAAGCTAAACTCCTCAAGCTTTATGAGGATTCATGAGAGTTTTGACCATGGGTTATGATATATGGGGCTAAAACATCATATATGAGCAAATAGATGTTGTTTCAGCATCAAGGTTTGGACTTTACGTGATTATCATGCTTGGGGAGGCCAGATCCATGATTGAATGGAACAGATCTGACCTCAGAAGTGGTTTTGAGTTTATGCATGGCCCGAACTCGCCGAGTTCGAAGAACAGACTCGGCGAGTAGTATGAAGTTTGCCCGTAATCACTCAGTGAGTGGACTTGTCGAGTTGAGGGAATGACTCAGTGAGTCAGGGTGAGTCGGGAGGACTGAGTTCAATCCGGAACTCGCCGAGTTGTTCTTGAGACTCGGCGAGTTGAGTCGTGGTGGCCCTACGATTCATGCCAAGAGGAACTCGTCGAGTCAGGGGGGTACTCGGCGTGTCAAGAGAGGATCTAAGAGAGTCAGTGGACACAGGTAGACTCGCCGAGTCACCCTACTGCACTCGCCGAGTCTGGTCAAAGTTGACCATTGACCTTGTTGACTTTTAGGGTTGAGTACAGTTGTATTTATGAGTGTATTACTTTGTGTGATTAGGCGGAGGCTAGATCACATTTATTTCGAGTCAGATATTTATCGAGACATCGAGGTGAGTCTTCTCACTATACGTTACCTAGAGTGGTATATTGTGTAGACCAGAGGGTCCTATGTATTATGTATGAAATTATGTGCTATGTGCTATGTATATGTTGTATGTTGTTATAGACCGAACCGAAGGGTCCAATGATACAGACCGGGCCAGAGGGCCTAACAAGCTATGACCGGACCAGAGGGTCCAACGAGCTACGGGACTGGAGGGTCCCGCTGAGACAGATCGACCGGAGGGTCGTATTATAGCCTCGAGTGGCATATGTGTTGTTTGCGGTATTTTGGAGAACTCAGTAAGCATTTATGCTTACAGTTGTTGTGTGATGTGTTTCAGGTACCAGTGATGAGCATGGGAAGGCGCCGGCATGATTCGTACACACTTGAGGAGTTTATGTTTTGGATTCTGGGGAAATGTTTTTGTGATAAATACATTTGAAACAATATGTTTGGTGTTATTTTGCGAGTAATTGAATGTTTTGAAAATGAAAATTTTGTTTTAAAATTTACGTTGTTACAGTACGATATGTACTTGTTTAGTAGAATTTACTCCATGTTCACTAATGTACAAACACCTTATATCAATACAAAGTATCACTCGAAAATTTCATATTCAGAAATTCTAAACCCTAGTAGGGTAAGTGAGCGGAACGACTTGATATAACATTATTACATGCCCTTCGGGGGTGTATAGCATTCATAACGAATCATAACGGGGAGTGTGAACCCCACAATATGTAAGGGTTGTTTTATTGTAATTAGTCGAAGCATACTTTGTACTCTTCGTATGAATTGTAATGTATTTTACTAGGGCGCTTTTATTCGAAGCTTAAGTGTTAATGCCTTAGTATATTTTTTGTACACTTTATGTATCCTATAAATAGGATCATTTACTAGAGTTAGACAACTTGAATAGCCTTGTCTATTTTTCTCTGTAAACACTCAAAGCGTAATAGAGCTAAAGCGAAATCTTATTTACAACCTGTGTTCAATTACTCATTCTTTCTTTCATATCTACTTTAACTATATTCATACCCGATTCATTGATTCATCAGTTGGTATCAGAGCATGAATCATCTTTGTGATCTGATTTTCAATTGTTCAAAAAGTTTTTGAATCAACTTTTTGGTTCAAAAGCTTCCGTGCTTTTTGAAATTGAAAAATTCTCTTAGATGTAAGATTGTGATTCGATTCTGCATTTGGATTGTTGAATCGAGTGATTACTAGATTTTTTGAATCGTTTCAAATAATCATTTTTCAAATTCTCGTTGTTAATTCAAAAATCACGAAAAACATCATCTGTTCATCAATGGCGAATTTCAATATCAATTCAATGACTTCGTTTTCTCATTTGCTTGGATCATCAACCAAAATTCCTATGTTAATTCCTGAATATTATGATCAGTGGGATGATCGTATGCAGGATTATCTTAACGGGCTTGATGAAGAGTTATGGACTTGTATCAGTGGATCAGTCTAGCCTCCCGCAAATGTTTAACCTTTAGGTTCGTCTGGAACTACCTCTGCTGTTGAAGATCAACAAACAAGACTAAAGAACAATGAAAAGCGATGCATGAGAGAGTTGAGAGGTGCTTTGCCACCTGTTGTTTACAACTACATTCGTGGTTGTAAAATAGCTAAGGAGATTTGGAATACTCTCAATGAAAAGTATCAAGGTAGTGAAAAGACAAAGATCAATTCTGTAAAGCAGTGTTAGGTTGAACTGAAGGAGTTCAGACAGAAGGAAACAAAAACAACTAAAGTCTATTACGATCGTCTGAATGAGTTGATCTATAGGTGCAATCGCTATGGAATTACAATGTCATTAATGGAGTATAATCTTACTTTTGTTATAGGACTAAGGAAGGAGTGGAGAAGTGTAAGCATGATGATCAAAAATCAACAGAGCTTCGACTGTTCGTCTCTGAATGATGTTTACAATCAGCTAAAGACACACAAAAGTGAAGCGTCTGAAATAGCTGAAGAATCAAAGCTGAGTCTTGGAGGACCACTGGCTTTAGTTTCGCAAGTGTCTAAAGTGGAGTCTACAGAAAAGGAGAATTCGGATGAAGAAGGTTTTCTATTGAATTCTAATGATGAAGCTTTAGCTTTTTACTCGAATAATCGAGTTAAAAAGTTTTTCAAAATGCCTTTTAATCCTAAAGGGAAGAAGAGTGAGATTAAGGGAAATTTTACGAAGACTGGTGAAGAAGATAAGAAGATTCAAAAGTCTGAGAAGAAGGATGACAAGTTGAAAGAGTTTAAAGGCGAAAAGAAATTGAAAGGGGATTCTGGCATAGACTGTCATTATGGCAATGTTTCGAATCATTTTGCAGTTGATTGTATGCTTCGCAAGAAAGAAGAAAAGAAGAAAAAAAACAAGGACGAAGCATATTATGTGGAAAAATTGGAGGAAGTTCGTGAGAAGGTGAAAGGTTTGTCTCTAGTGGCAAAAAGAGAAAGTGAAGATAAAGAAAGTGGCACGTATCATATCTGGTCATCTGGTTCTGATGATGAGGAGATGAGGCATCCGACTCATGGTGGCATGTTTGCTAGCTTTGAGGAGAAAGAAGAGGAGGAGATATCTGGACGTTGCTTTGTTACGAAGTCAAGTGAAAAATATCCTATGACAACCAAGGTACGTTCTATACTCGAATCTTTTAATATTCCTTTACATGCATATGATTCTGAAATAATTTCTTTTGATGATACTGTTGCTTACTTTGATGTTATTGTTGTGTCTGCTAGTAGTGAAGCAAAGAAACTTAATAGTCAATTGCTTAAGACATGAAAGTTGTTAGACACAAAACATAGCAAAGTAAAATATCTAGAGTTACAGTTACAAAATGTCAATAAAGATAGCGAGAATCTAGACAAAGATGCTAGGTTGTTGTTTACACAACGAAATATATATTGTAATTCTCCCAAACGTTTGTATGCCAAATTAACTGCATTACATCATTCTTCTGACATTAGCAAAGAACAACATCGTAAATTTTTACCTTTTCTTGCATTCGAAAGAGAAAAAGTTGACGTCATGTCATATGATTGTGAAAACACAATAGCTGATTTTAACAAAGTACCAGATGATAGGTTTGCATATGGCATTGTTAAGATAGATGAGTTTATAAATGCTGATGAATTGGTTAATATTGTTAATGAAAGTTTGACAAAAGATGAATAAGTGAAAATTTTGAAACGAACTGAATATTCGAAACTTGATTCACAACTCAATTTTGCTGACGTCGATGAAAATTCGGATATTCTTAGCGAAATCAGTGAAATTGAAGAAGAAGAAAGTATTGATTGTTCTCAGTTATCTATCATGCATATCACATCTAAGGTCAAAGGTAAAAAAAATTGTTAATGATTCGATGGTTAAGGATGATATTGGAAAACCCTCTACTTCAATTTTTTTTGACTTTGATGATGTGGAAGTCCGAGATAGTCAGACAGATAGTAGTGACGATGAGGAGGATGAAGATAAAGTTTCGAATGATAGTAAAAAAGAAAAGAAAGTTTTAAGTGAAACTTTAATTCCAAGAGTTGTTGTTGAACAAGTGTATGGTGACACTGAAAAGTTTGACAAAGTGATGAGTGACAAAGGAGCACATTTTTTGGAAACTAACACAGTTGTTTATCCAAAATTTACATGTACTGATAATGTTTTGTTTCCAAATCAAGTCTTTGTCACCACTGGAAATACATAGAATATAAAGCCAGAATTCAACAAATTGGTCGAAGAGGACAATAAGCATTCAACAGACAAAGGATTCTTCGCGAATCAGATGTTTTTCAACAACAAAAATCAAAACAAAAATGGGATGTTAAATCTGAAAAGGAAAATGAAGTTGTTACAAAAGAAGTTGTTAATTCAACTTCAATTGTGAAACTTAATTCAAATGAATTCAACGTGCTTGTTGATAAGTTTTCAAAAGATCATAAAGTTTCAAAGAGAAAGGCACGAAAGGTAATTTTTTGGCAAGTTGTGTCTAAGGAAAAACATTCTTTAACCAAATCCAAAGTTTCATATGAGAAAAACAGTATTTCAAAATCCAACTCAACATATATTTTAAAATCAAAGAGTTTTCAAAAGCCATTAGTCACAGATAAACCACGAAACACATCTTTTCATCAACCAATGAATGTAATAGACACCTTTTCAATTAATCAAAAGGTTGCATATGTTCGAAATTCTGATAAAATTCGAAAGTATGAGACTTCACAAAAGGTTGTGAATGATCAAAAACTTAACAATGTTCGAAAATCAACAAATAGTCAACCAACTTCACACGAAGCTTTCAAATCATCCATAAAATTTACACCAAAAAAGCTAAATTTTCCAAATCCTCCAATTTCAAAACCAACAAAGGTTTCAAGCACAAAAGGAAAATCAGAAGTTCATTCAGTTAATCATTGGCTTGAGGGACAAGGAAAAAGGTTTCAGTCTGGAAAGCTCACTCAAGGTCAGATCAAAATAGCTTATGAAAAGTATGTGAATGAGTCCACAACTGGCAGTTTATCTTCTCAAGATTCGAATAAACCAATTCAGAGATGGAAACCAATCAGTAAATTAACAAAAGTTGAGAAGCCTGAGGTGCAATCTAGTGAAAATCCAAAACTATCGAAAAATTACATTTCAATATCTTGAGATAATGATGTTGATTTAATTGATCTAATCAAAACACAAGTTCGAACTTGGACTTTCAGTTCTAAAATTCATTCTTTGTTTCAAGCTAATAACCAAGGACCCAAAAAGCCTTGGGTACCTAAATTTTTTCAATAATTGCAGGTGCTCTGTGACGAGTAATATGATAACAAATGGTACATTTGTAGTGGTTGCTCTCATCACATGACTGGGAAGAAGGAGAACTTAAGAGATTTTCAAAGCTTGAAGAATGCGGGAGTCGTTAAATTTGGAAACAATCAAAAGTGTCAAGTCAAAGGATATGGGAAAATAACGAATGGTCAATTCATAGTGAATCGGGTTGGTTATGTAGAAAGTCTTCAACACAACTTGATAAGTGTATCACAACTTGTGGTAGGCACTGGAAATCAAGTACTTTTTAACGAAGAAGGAAGCATTATTTCGAATGTCAACACAAAAGAAGTTTTGCTTAAATCCAAACAGAAAGGTGACATGTTTACATTGGACATCAATCCAATTGTGGGTAAACCTGCTATATGTCTACTTTCAAAAGCTACATCAGATCTTAGTTGGCTTTGGCATCAAAGACTTTCACATCTCAACATTCGAAATATCAGCAAACTTGTTGTGCAAGATTTGGTACGAGGTTTACCTGTACTTAAATTTGATAATGATTCTTTATGTGCAGCTTGAGAAGTTGGAAAACAACATAAGCAAGGTCATCCAATCACGATTGATTCGAAAATTGTTGAACCTCTGGAGCTTTTACACATTGATTTTTCTGGACCATCGACTATATCCACCCTCAACAAGAAAAGGTACATTTTAGTAATTGTTGATGATTTTTCAAGATTCATGTGGATTTATTTTCTCAGGCTTAAATCCGAAGTTGCACAAATCATGGTTGACTTTATTAAGAAAATGGAAACGACGCTGAAGAAGATGGTTCGAAAGATAAAGAGTGATCATGGAACTAAATTTAAGAACAAAGTTCTTGATTCGTTTTTGGTGGATAAAGGAATTTCGCATAATTTTTTATCTCCATATACACCACAACAAAATGGTGTTGTTGAACGAAGAAATAGATCTCTATGCGAAGCCGCAAGAACTATGTTGGCATATGCGAATCTTCCACAATACCTTTGGGCTGAAGCTGTCTCCACTGAATGTTTTACTTAAAACAAATCTTTCATCCATCATCGTTTTAATATCACTCCATATGAAATAATCAACAATAGAAAAGCTAATGCGAAATTTTTCCATGTTTTCGGATGCAGGTGCTTTATTATGAATCTTAAGGACAACCTTTCGAAGTTTCAAGCAAAAGCTGATGAAGGGATTTTCCTTGGATATTCGCATAATTCAGTCGCCTATCGTGTATTAAACAAAAGAACACGAAAAGTGGAAGAAACATTCAATCTTACATTTGATGATTATTATATTAAACAAACTGAAAAACATTTTGAAAGTCATCCTATTTTGAAAGAAATTCATGACGAATCAGAACCTTCACAACCATTGGATATTGATTATGATTTGTTTTTTGGACTTTCAGATCATGCTGTTGATGCTGAAGTTAATGCCAATGACAATCATATCTTGGAATCAACAAAGATCAATGATAATTCAACATCACATCATTAAGCGCTGAAAGAAAATATGCATATGAATCCAGTGGAGGGGGAGCACTTTGATTCAAACACTCTTGTTGAGGGGGAGCATTCTTTCGAGGAGGAGAATGAGAGAGTGAATGATGATGTTAAGGGGGAGCATAATGAACAAAATGAAGATTTTCATGATATTAATGATGCATGTTCAATTGCAGGTTCAGAACATGATGAATTATACGAAGATGCACCTTTGGAATTCGATTCAGCTTATCCACTAATAGAAAAATAGACAAAAGATCATCCAAAGGAGCAAATAATTGCTAATCCACAAGAGGGAGTCTTAACAAGAGCTGAAATTCGTGCGAAGAATGAGGTATTAAATACTCATCAATAATTTTTCATGTTCAATGTTTTTATCTCTAAAATTGAACCAAAGATAGTTAAGATTGCAATGGAACACTCAAATTGGGTTGTTGCAATGCAATCTAAATTATTTGAATTTGAACGACATAAGGTTTGGAGATTAATTCCTAAGCCAAATGATGTTTCGATTGTCGGGTTAAAATGGATTTTCAAAAATAAAATCGACAAAGATGGAAACATTATTCGAAACAAAGCCATGCTTGTTGTTAAAGGTTATTCTCAACAAGAAGGAATAGATTATGAAGAAACTTTTCCCCTATAGCAAGACTTGAGGCTGTTCGTATATTTCTGGCTTATGCAGCTCACAAAGACTTTGATGTTTTTCAAATGGATGTGAAGTGTGCATTTTTAAATGGAGAGCTTGAAGAAACTGTTTATGTTGAACAATCCCCAGGTTTTATTAACGAAGAACATCCTGATCATGTTTATATCTTAGATAAGGCAGTTTATGGTTTGAAACAAGCACCACGAGCATGGTATGCAACGCTTACTTCATTTTTAAAACAATCTAAATTTAAACAAGGATCAGTTGATCTCACATTATTTCGAAAGAAAGTTGGGAAATCATCTAATGCTTGTTTAAATTTATGTTGATGATATAATTTTAGGCTCAACTGACCCTGCCTTGTCTAGTGAATTCGAAAATTTAATGAAAAGCAAGTTTGAAATGAGCATGATGGGAAAAATCAATAATTTTCTTGGATTGAATATTCGTCAAAACAGAGAAGGTATTTTATTCAATCAAGAAAAATATACAAAGAATTTGCTAGAGAAGTTTGGATTGAAGAATAGCACAAAATTACGAGTTCCAATGGCAACTGGCATAAAGCTGACACCTTCGTTAGATAAACCTGCAGTTGATCTAACTCTTTACAGAAGCATGATAGGTTTGTTACTTTATCTTGCTGCTAGTAGACCTGACATCATGTTTTCTGTGTGTAATTGTGCTAGGTATCAGTCAAATCCACAAGAACCACATCTCACTCCTGTGAAGAATATATTTCGTTACCTTAAAGGAACAATTTCGTTAGGATTGTAGTATCCTTCGAAAACTGGGTTCTTTGTTCAAGCTTATTCGGATGTAGACTTGGGAGGTTGTAGTCATGATAGGAAAAGCACAAGTGGTGGTTGTCAATTTCTTGATGGCAAACTGGTGAGTTGGCAGTAGAAGAAGCAAACATGTGTATCAATTTGAACTACTGAAGCAGAATATGTGGCTGTTGCTGCCTGTACTTCACAACTCATTTGGATTCAAAGCCAATTGCGGGATTATGCAATTAATATGAAAAAGATTCCATTATATTGTGTTTCTCAAAGTGCCATAAGAATTTGTCATAATCCAGTGTAGCATTCAAAGACTAAACATATTGCTCTTCATTATCATTTCATCAAGGATCATGTGGAAGATGGAAATATTGAAGTGCATTTTGTGAAAACAACACATCAGTTAGCTGATATTTTCACAAACCTTTAGATGAAAAGTCTTTTGTAAGAATTTTGGAAGGACTTGGAATGATCGATGGAAATTCAGTTCCGTGCGAAAAAGGAGAATGATGGTTAAAAAGGAATGGTTCATAGACACGTCATCAAAGAAAAAGGAATGTCATTAAGTATTCAAAGGTTACTGTTCATAGTCAACTCTTCGAATCCTTCAAATTCGTATATTTGTCATTTTTTAATGGGTGTCTAAATTTCGTATGTTTGCAACAACTACATTGTTTTTTGAAAAATCGAAAATTCCAAAAAGATTTTTTTTCTTTTGTTTTTCAAAAATTCAAAAACAATAAAAATATTTTGTTTCTTCTTTCTTTTTCGTTGATTGTTGCAGATTTTCGTGCTGAATCATCTAGAGTAGTGTTTGCAGTTCTAGGGTCAGGTATTTTTCACACACTTTGAACTAGTTAGGATGTCCCTAAAAGCATGCTGCAGCATGTTGACCAAAGACTCTAATTGACTCAATGTGTATGTTCGAAAGCCTTAATGAAAATTTTCATACAAAGATTTCTTCCCAATCAGGCTTATAATCACATTAGTCTTCTGAGCTACCTGACTCTTCTCACATGAGTTAAGAGTTTATTGTTTGGTCCAAAAATAATAGAGGTACATGTTGTTTCTTATACCAATCTTTTTCATCTCAAATTCTTACACAATCACACACAAAAACATATGTCCAAGAGGTTTCTGATCAAACCAATCGAAACCTAGATATATCACAAATCTGTGTTTATGATCAGACATCATGAGACCGTGATGAAAGTTAAACCCAAATCTCTCAACATTTAAGGAATTGACGGGGAACTATGTTCCAGGCTTTAACAAAACATTTGTTTCTGTACCTACATTCGAAACTCCAAATCATATTCATTTCTTATGAGTGATCTTGATCAAACATTCGAAACCCACGATGTTTGTTACCCAACAGGATCAAGTACACAATTGTTTTTCTTGAATATGATTTCAATGTGAGTTTTATCCAAAATTCAATATTAGTTAAAAGTTTTCCGAAGCAAACTTGTCACTTACTACACTGGCCAAACAAGTCATTTCTGTTACACTTACTCACCTTATGTTTAGGTTGATATGTAACGAAATTCATTAAGCCACCTCAAAAGCCTTTTAAAAAGAAGCTCTTCGATACTTGTTTACAAGTATTCGATTTTAATTCACAGTAACATACACAAGCTATTGATTATCTCTCATGATGATTAACGAAGCAATCTTTGCACGGGGTTTTAATTGCCTTCGTGTTAAATTGAATATTTGACATCACTGACTATCCAAATTTTTTTGTTATTGCTTCTCATCTACATTCTTTGAAACACTTCACACACAAAATCCTTGAGGTTCTGAGTAATACCAACTCAGGCTGATGATTTCAAAAATCTGGCAAATGACTTTACTTTGAAATCCTAAAGTAAAAGAGCCTTACTTCCATATGAAGTGTTCCAACGATTACTATTCCATTGGGGCAAACAAACCAGCCTGTTTGAGGGGACGTTTTGTATTTTGTCCGGGTTTTAAGGAGACGTGATAGTTACTTTATTACGCATGGTTACTTTATCATCATCATGACGTGGTTTTCTCGGTGACACGTCAACTTTCATTAAATGCACATCCCGCTTTTATTTCAAAATCAAGGGTTACATATAAAAGGGGATTCAAGGGTTCATTATCAGTTTACGCTTTCAAACTCAATAATTCCCAAATACTCTCTGATAAACATCAAGCTTTCAAACCTAATAGTGGCGACTGCTGCTAATCTTGATGCAACTCTTTCTCACACCACTGATGATGTTACTTCTTTGCCGATTATGAAGATTCAGGGTACGAATTATCAAGTGGAGGCAATTGTTTCTCAATACCCTAAAGAACTCAAGAAGCTAATCGTTGCTTTGAAGAGTTCTATACTGTCAAAAGCCATGTTCAACTCCTTTTCTTTTCCACTTTCATGGCTCTCTCAAGCTGGATCTACTGCTATAGATTCAAAAGCTTTGGATGCAGTTACTTTCAATCTGGTGACTGATAAAAAGGTCAGACTATCCAAGAAGCTTTTATGTCAGATTCTCGACATTCCTAATTCCCCACCATATGTTAATTTTACCTTTCCACAAATTGTACATATGTTTAACGAAATGGGCCATCAACCTCAACTGTCAAAGATAAGTGATTTTAAGAAGTCTAGTCTTCCTAGTGTTTGAAATTGCTTGTTTGGTATTTTCTTGAGGTGTTTGACTGGAAGAACAGTTGGTTTGGACAAGGGGAGAATGGAGGTTTATGCCAAGGTATCAGGGCTATATTATGATCTTCAATTGGATTACTCTACTCAATTGTGGAAAGAATTCTTGAAGAGTATTGAAAACACGAATGCTCTTCATGGCATTTCGTGTACGAGATATTGGAGCTTGATCTTGCAATATTTCTATGAGAAGGAGGGGATTATGGTTCCTGATGATGAAGAAAAAGCTATTTTTCATGTGTATAGTTCTCCGAAGAATGCAACTGATGATGCTGAGGAGTTTCCAGTTGTAGCTTGTATTCCAGATGCAATGCTCAAACGAGTCGATCCTACGAACACAGTCTTAGTGACCTACTTGCAAACAATCGATACAACTATTGAGACTGGAATTCTATTGGAAAGAGAAGAGATGAAGTCCAAACGTACGAAGAAGACTGATGCTGGTTCTTCTGAAAAAGAAATCAAGGAGTCTACATCTACGAACATTCCAAAGAAGATACCAGTTACTGAAGCAGAGCCAACAATACCCGAAGTTTCAGTTGCTGATACATCATTAACTCAAACAAAAAGTATTCCTTTGAAGACCAGTGTTTTTCAAAGAATCAAAATGAAATCCAAGAACAAGAGTCGATCTCCACTCATGAATGTTATCCGAAAGCCACAGGTTACTCATCAAGGACTTCTATTTCGTGAAGTTCCAGCACCTACTTCACCATCGTCAAAGAAACGAAGGGTTGCTGATATGGCTAAACACATTTCCAAGAAGAAGAAGAAGAAGAAAATCAAGACGATTATCTCTTCTGAGTCCACAGCTGATGATGATGAAACAATTCCAGAAACTCCTGATGCCAATCTTAACAAAGAAACTTCTACTCCTGCACAGACAGCTGTTGTACCACCCGAAGATTCGGTTGCCAAGTCATTATCTAAGGAGGCCCGAACTTCTGACATTACTGTAAATGTATCTAATACGGATGCAAATGTCATCATGGGTGAGGATGCTTCGAAGAACGAAACCCAAGGTAAACCTTCGACTGTTACCTCAGAAACCTTTGTTTCTTTTCCTCCACAAATCACACGTGTCATACCCACTACTTCCACCACTGATTCTCCTACTTTTGAAAACATTATCAAACAACCAATTACTTCTCTTTATTCTTCATAATCACTTGATCCACCTACAACCACTTCACCAATTCAAGAGCCTATTTTTATGGAAACTGAGCATGAATCGGAAGGTTTTGGAGGAACTTTTGAAAACTTGGAGTTTGATGAAGAAGAAACTGATTTCCCAGATCACATGCTTATGATAATGAAGCTGTTCAAGATCTTGAATACAAATCTCAATTCAATTCTTCAATCACAAGCAGATCTTGGGGGAGGTAATTCAGTGTCGAGTTTAGAAGTTGATGGTATGTAAAAACTGCTAGAAGGGAGGATCACCTCAAAAGTTTCTGGCATGATTAAAGACTCTGAATCTCGTCTTTTGGAGAAAGTTGATATCTGTGATCATAGCAATGAGATGAGGGTGAATTCTCAGAAGTCTAAATTTGAAGGTGATTTGAAAGACTTGAGAATGGCGACAAAGGAACGTCATGTATTGTTCGTTCAAGATGTTAAGCAGGTATGAGAAGATGTTAATTTTAAACTTCAAGAGCTTCGCCAAGACATGGAAAAGGAGATTGTAGTTGTTCGCACATAATTTGCATCTCTAAATTAGAAGGTGGGTGTAATTTGTGATGCTGTGACCAAGTTTGCTAAGTTGTATGAAAGTTTGAGTCCTCAAATAGCTCAACTTTCTACAACTGACAACAAAAATTTTATGGAACTCCTCGTATTGTTAAAGGAGCTTAAGGATTTATCTACCAAACCAGTTTTGTCTTCTCAATTCTCTTCGGATGATCTCTTCCAGAAGTTTTCTCAATTCAAAGCACTACTTCTCTAACAGTTGGCTCCACTTTCCCGCATATACAACCTTCTTCCAACAACAAATGCCCCGCCTGTTTTTACTGTTGGATAAGGTGTCTAAGTCCATAACTTATTTGGTACATACTTGACCCGACCCGGCATGGTCCATTTGGGTTGCACTTCACCCGAACTATTTATGGATAATTTTATGAGAGTTATACACATATGTTTATTAATATATTGTAAGTTATAATATATTAATATGAAGTTATTTAATTAGTCTTAGTCTGAAATTAATTATAAATTAATTTAGAGATTAAAAGGAAGACTAATTAAATTGTGGGCTATTGTTTTATATGGTGTAGGCTAACACTCATTTGTTAATGGGCTAGGCTTATATGGAAGTCCATGGAGCTTTTAACCCATGGATCCTTGGAAAAGGAAAGGTCATGGGTTATTAGGGTTTCACCCTAATCATGTACACTATATAAGCATGCTTATGTTGCATGAAATAGCCACTAGTGACACTAGTGTGTGTGTTTGTGTGTGGCCGAAATTATAGTGTGTATACACTCTCTCAAAGTTTTCCAAGTGTTTGTGGTGATTTGTGATTCCATTTGAGGCATTCACACTATTGGTGCTTGGCCCTCAAACTCCTTAGGAATCAAACTCATCATCAAAAGGTATGTAATCTCATCTAATTCTTTTATGTTTAAAAGTACCCCATGCCATGTTAGATAGTATATGAACCTTGGAAAAATTATTATTTTGCATGTATTTAGACAAACATAGATCCAAGGTTTATTAGGGTTGCATGCACACTTAGGAAGTGTTAGATTGCTCAAAACCCAACAGTGGTATCAGAGCCTAGGCTTGCTTGTTTGATACTTGATGCAAAATAATAATAAAAAAAACAGAATTTCGACTTTTGCTGCTGGAAATGGACTAGAAATATTACCCTAAACTCTTTTGGTGTTTTAAAACTTGATTTAGTTGGTGTAATGGTTGTTCTAATCCATTTACAATAGCATATATCAAAATTCCATGATTTTTTATGTGTTCATATAATTCTTGAAATTTTGATGATCATGTTCATGTTCTTATGAATTTAGAAGATGATAGGAATTATTTGCTGAATTGTTTGGAATTAATTCTTGGTCATTTATGTGTTTTAATGGACTCCATAATTTGTCCTCAAGTTATGGATATCCAAAGGTCACTTTTCTTTAACACACATTTAAACACATAAGTTACATAAAATGAAGAGTCTTCATTTTTATGAACCTTTAATTCATAAGTTATGAAATGAAAAGTTTTGGATAGTGGATGTTCATGTTCATATGAGTTTTGTTAGATCATAGGAATTATTTGCAAATTGTTTGTTAGTTAATTCTTGATCTTAATGTGTTTTAATGGAATTCTTAATTTGTCCTCAAGTTATGGAATTCCTAGAGTTTTTCTTTTAAATGTTTTTAAGAAGTTGTAGGTTACATTTTCTTGAAGAGTTTTTCCCATAAATGCTTTTATGGACTTCATAACTTGTCCTCAAGTTATGGATTTCCAAGAGACTCTTCATTAAAAGCTTTAAAACACTTAATTAAAACTCATAAGTTATAAATATCCAAAAGTTTATGAATTGTTCAAAACTTGCCCTCAAGTTTTGGAATTTGTAAAGTCTCACACAAACTTTAATTCCATACCCTAGAAGTTTTAAAAGTTAAAATTCTACCCTTATACTATTTATAAGATTAATGGTTAATTATTATATATATGTATAAGAACAAGTCGTTTTACCGTTAGTAGGCCTCAATCACGAAGCCGGTCTATAAGGTGGGTATAAGGTTGTTGCCTATAAAATGGCGACTTAATGGGTGTCCACTCTCACCCACCGCTTGCTTGATCGGTGGAGGGTCGTTAGCCGAACGGGTATGAGAATGACTTTAAATTCTCATTAAAAGTATAATGAATATTATAAAGTAACTAAATATTTTTTTATTTAATTCCCAATCTTAGTTACTTTAGGAAAAATGTGAATTTGGTGCTAGCCCATGGAATTCACACTTTGTACCTTACCAAGTCGTTGGTGGAGCGTGTGTGGTTAACCGGCACACTAACTTGGACTAGTAAGGATCACGAAAGGTGACTTAATGTTTGTCATAGATCAATGGAGCGTGTGTGGTTAACCGGCACATTGATTGGGTGATAATATTAAGGGTACCAAGTGAATTGGTATGGTTATTCACACCTTGTTTTGTGATCCTCGGCATCCCAGTCACAAAATTTGAGAGGGCACACTCGAGATTGAAACATGCCATTGAAAAGTTCAATGAATCTCAAAAGATCTAGGAATTTCAAATCCAATTAAAACCTAATAAATTATTTCGTTTTTCATGGTGGAAATTGGTGAATTGTCATTCGCCTACCTTCAAGTATTTTATAGCTTGGATTACGGCATCCCTCTTCCAAATTATAAAATATTGTGTTGGGTCCTAGCCTTAATATTTCATATTGGGTGTTATATTAAGGACTTTGAATCAACTAACTTGATTTTCTCCCATTATAGATGTCTGGTTCAGACAACTATGATCTTCCCAAATCTCTTGAAGATGGTGTCCCTCAACATCATGCTTCACTTCCTCCACTTCCTCCAATTATTCTCCCTCACCCACAAGTCTTGAAAAGTTTAAAGTCACTCAATCCCTATTGGCAAGCATAATCTATGTGTGCTTATATCTTGGAGATAAAGTCACATATTGACAAGCCGGGAGAGTTGGGTGTCAAAGTCTCGTGAAGGTTGGATGTTCAATCCATTTCTTAGTAACATAGTGAGTCTCTTTGGGACTACTATGAGACAGACTATGACATGACCCTTAATGATGTTATCTATTTGCTTGGTGTTGTGGAATCAGCAATGATTTGGAACACCAGTAAAGCAAATTTGATTAAAAGAACAACTTCCCAAGTCTTAAATGGACATTGACAATGGTAGCATTGGATATCTAGGAAAATATTTCTCTTCCCAATGGAAAGGGATCGGCTATAGTCAACTCGGTTGACCAAATAGTAAAGAGAAAGGCAAATTCTAAGATAGTCTCATGTGCCATTACCAAAGGGTCCATGTGTTTTGTTGCCAAAGGAAGGGGCATTGGTTGCAAAGCTGTCCTATTCACCTGAAAGGTCATAAGGTTGATCTAGTCAAGAGGTTTGACTCTACTTCGGGTAAAGTCCACTGACTAACTCTATTAAGTTTCTATTTGGAGATTCTTATTACATAATGTGAATGGGTCACATGTTGATGTTTTTAAGAATCAAAGAAAAGATAGGAAGCTTAAAGTAAGTATATGTTGATTCTTATTGCGAAAGTGGGTTTCGATCGCATGGTTCGGTAATCAGAATTTTGAGCTGTTGCTTAAATATATTGCTTATGAATAGATAACAACAAGGTTTTCATGTGGATTGTAAGGATAAGTTTTTCCGCAAAGTTTTAAAATAAAAGAAAAAAAAGGGTTTTAATTTTATTTATTTTAAAAAAATATATATCCTTACAATGGCATCTGTGGAAAATTGTTGCTTATATGTTTCCAGTAATAGCAATATTGGAAAGTGGATTTGATTCTTTCATTTGTGGTAGTGTCTGAATTTACCAAATGAAGAAAGTTTTTCATCACCCAAGTTTCAATTGGATAGAAACCTGGAATCATACAAGTTGTATTGTATGATGAATGAAAATTTTCATCTTTGAAAATTAAGACTAATTCTTTGATCACATGTATATGTGAGTCAATTGAAGGACTAAGGAATTAGGTACACTGGGTGTGCGCTGGTCAAGGTCCGCCACAAAGATTGATTTGTCATGATTTACTAAAGATTAGTAAATATGATTATACTTATGAGGTTAAGTATAATTCTGTAACATTGGAAAGGTTACAATGTATGACAAAACAAATGAGAAGAATCAAATTATGCAGAAAGATAAAAGTTTCTCAAATCTGAAAGGATGGGAGAGTACTTTAGTATCGTATTTCATGACCATCTTAATGATTATGAAACCATATCACAAATTCATACTCTAAGGATGTCTTAGTGCATTGTTATGGCTAAGAAGAGAGGTCATGAATTGTTGGATTGGTTAAAATCAAGAAGATGAGTCATATTTCGTTCCAAAACAATTCTTAGAGTCATACTCCAAGATTGTAACCTGGAGTGACATAAAGGAAGATTTATTAACACTAGTCAAATGTAAGAGTAAAATGTTTTCTACTCTTGTACATTTGAGATTGGTAAGTTGTGATGTCTTGGATGAGACAAAGACCAACTAAGACCAATTGTGTGAAGTGTTATTCTTGATAAGAATTCGCACTATCCCTTGAATATTTGTTTTGTCAAGGAATGGTTCTTGACTGGGGAAAGTTATATGTCAAGGGGACAGTGGGAGCCTTAAAGATCCTGAAAGAGTTTCAAGATTTAATCAAGAGTAAAGCCTATAATTTATCACTAGCACACGACTTAAGGTTTGCAACCTATCGTGTTGACATAATTCTTATTTCTGTACCTACTTCAAATAAGTTGAATTTGGATGTGAGTTATCAGAGTTCAACTTGGAAGCATTGGTGGGCCTTGTGCTACCAAGGTGACCAGAAACTAAGATTGAACAAGTTTAATCCATGTAAGGCTGAATTTGTCACTAATCTTATCTTGTGATTATGGTTTTGACAAATTCACATGGATAGGAACTCATACACTATAAAATCTAAGTGTCATAAGGTTTCTCTCCGATTCATGGAAATGATGGTGAGGAAACGCTTTCACTAAGTAGATTTTACGTAGATATCAATTGTGTTATTTGCATTTTCAAAAGTCGTTAGTGGAGCGCGTGTGGTTAACCGGCACACTAACATGGACTTGTGAGAAATGGCAAATGCCTAAGCGATTGAGACTATGATTACGGCATCCCTTTTCATAGTCCTGAAAATTGTTTAGACACACATGTGACATATCTAAGAAAGGGTGTATGAATCTAAATTTCAGAAGTCCAACAAATTTCTAGAAATATGTCAGAGCTAGTGGGAGCATAAGTGTTATGATGATAATCATCATGTTAGTGGGAGCATGATTATTACGTTTAGTGTTGCAAGTTAGCAATGTTAATTATAGAAAACAAAGTTTTAATTCGTGAAGTTGCAAGGGTTGAAAAGTTGTTTTGCTATAATTAAGGGAGAGGAAATTATACTTCATTTCAATTCTAAAGCTTAGATTGAGATTTAAATCATCTTTAGTCAAGAATATATATATGAATTTTATGTTGGAATGGTTCAACTTGAAGAAATTCTATATATATTGCGTTTTCAAAATTCGATTATGATTACGACATCCCTCTTCATAGTTAAATTTTGAAAATATGGCAAATTAAAAAATATTGTAGCAAAAGTCTTGTCTAGTATCATGTCTTTATGTCAAACATCATGAATCGTGTCCCATATGCTTCGGATATAGGATCGATTGCATGTGCTATAATATTCATCTTTTCTAAATTTTCCAAATGCTTAAGGCATTGAGAGGGGAAAAGTCTAGAACTGGATATGACTAAAGTGATTAAGCAATTGTCGAGGACGATCTGAGGTTCGCCAAAGATTGGTTGCTCAGGGAAAGTTGGAAGTATGATGTAAGTTGTCGGAAAGGACCATATTGACATATTTTGAAAAGAAGTAACTCTTGTTCGGAAGTGATAGTCAAAATGGGACTATCGAAATGTCTCCATAGGTGGAAGTTATTCAATCTATGTAAGATTAGAAAACCTTAATGCAAGAAGGATGTTCAAAGCAATGTACTTTGAATATGAGACTTCCGTTCCATAGACGTTGACCTTCTTTGGAATACTCTGTAATGGTTGGTGACAAGGTTTTGGTGACTTTGTGCATAATCATTGCAAGAGGAACATTGCATAAAAGTCTAAACTAACAGATTTTTGGTAAATGATAGGAATCAGGGATTCTCACATTTACGATAAGGATTTGGGATTGTGAAATGAGTATCAATGGAATCATGTTCAATTGATCTACATCACAATGTAAGGATCATAGACAAACATAGTGTGCATACTTGGAGTATGGCATAACTATTGTTTAGAAAAACAAAGTGTACATGCCAGGAGCATGGGACGACTGTTGTTTTTATTCGAGTCTTAAGTTGATTGTTTGAAACATTATACAATGAATAATGTGTAATCAATATGGTGATAAATAAAAGGTGGTTCTATTTATATTCAAAAGGGTTCTGAGACCATATTGGATTCGATTATTATTGTGTTTCACTTTGCATGTTTTGACTTCCAAAATAGCTAGGTTATTCTTTCCGAATGACTAAGTTATTTAAACACTCCACAGTCGTTCATATGTTGGAAGTAGGTATGAATCAAGACTGTCATGAATCGAGTTTGTAGATGGCTAAATGGGTTTAGTCATAGCAATGGTTGCTACACCATTCATGAGTGCTCATAAGTTATGAAGTATTGGATTAAACCCACGCTCACTTGTATCACTTCATGGAATTTATCTCGAGTGATCGTGAGACGGTAATATCATATAAATCTTCAAACCTAGAGATATGAGTTGTTACCTATGAGTTGGTTGTGCATTGATTGCATGTAAACGCATCAGTAACTTGATGTTATAAAACGTGCCTTTGTGTACAATTCAACAAGTAGTAGAACAAGCATATGAGTCGAAGTTTATCTGTTCCTTCTAGAAATAGAAGCGATATCTGGGCCCCTCGATGATTTTGTTGTGACCTATGTACTGGCCGGTCAGAACTAAATTGATGTGTTCGATTAAGTTCTTTGTCAAACAAATCGGAAATCGGGAAACAAACTGCTGGACAATAAGTATGACGTTGTTCCATATATTTGTCCGGCTGATATCATGAGAACAGAGGATTAAATGATCACTTATCTAAAAATGGCGCTTCATAGTTCAACAGAGTTTTCGAGAGCTATGATTGCTGGTTGGTTCCTGAAGTAACATACGCAAATATAGTTATTAGACTTATCCAAGTGGGAGTCTGTTGGATAAGGTGTCTAAGTCCATAACTTATTTGGTACATACTTGACCCGACCCGGCATGGTCCATTTGGGTTGCACTTCACCCGAACTATTTATGGATAATTTTATGAGAGTTATACACATATGTTTATTAATATATTGTAAGTTATAATATATTAATATGAAGTTATTTAATTAGTCTTAGTCTTAAATTAATTATGAATTAATTTAGAGATTAAAAGGAAGACTAATTAAATTGTGGGCTATTGTTTTATATGGTGTAGGCTAACACTCATTTGTTAATGGGCTAGGCTTATATGGAAGTCCATGGATGATCCATGGAGCTTTTAACCCATGGATCCTTGGAAAAGGAAAGGTCATGGGTTATTAGGGTTTCACCCTAATCATGTACACTATATAAGCATGCTTATGTTGCATGAAATAGCCACTAGTGACACTAGTGTGTGTGTTTGTGTGTGGCCGAAATTATAGTGTGTATACACTCTCTCAAAGTTTTCCAAGAGTTTGTGGTGATTTGTGATTCCATTTGAGGCATTCACACTATTGGTGCTTGGCCCTCAAACTCCTTAGGAATCAAACTCATCATCAAAAGGTATGTAATCTCATCTAATTCTTTTATGTTTAAAAGTACCCCATGCCATGTTAGATAGGTTATGAACCTTGGAAAAATTATTATTTTGCATGTATTTAGACAAACATAGATCCAAGGTTTATTAGGGTTGCATGCACACTTAGGAAGTGTTAGATTGCTCAAAACCCAACATTTACAGGGGTGCAAGGGGGAGAAAGGAAGAATGAAGTTTCGAAGGCTGGAGGTGATGATGCGAAGGTGGTAGGAAAGGTATTTCCTTCGAAGATTCCAACAACAAAACCAGTTATAGCATCTGCTGGTCCAGTTTCTTTGATAGTAGTAACAACTATGCCAATTACAAGACCAATTTCGAAAGGAATTGTGATTGGTAAATTTGCTGATTTTGGTGGGAGTGATTCAAAGGTGAAATAAGTAATAGAAGACTCAACTTCAAAGGTAAGAGGAAAATCTATTTTGATAGAAAAGTCTAAGGAAGAAAAGAAGGCTGAGGCTGAGGTTGAACTGGAGAGGATGAGATTAGTACATATTATAATGACTCAAAGAGCATGTGATCCTCCTAGCATGAACAAAGGTGATCCATGAAAGCATTACAACTATGAAACAATTGAAACCGAGGTTGCATTTAATCACATGTATTCATTCAAAAAGAAGCCAAAACAAATCTACATTGTCACGAATACTGATGCAAGCTAATTGGACTTTCCAATCAATGAGATGATGTTCATCATGCCCCAGTTCAAAGTCGAAAGCAACTTCAAAGAGAAGGATGAAGGAACTCATATGAAAATCAGGTTTCATGCAGTTCTTGCGAAACTAGCTGAAGAAGTATGGTCATTTGTAAAGATAAAGAAAGTTATCAACATAAAGAAGGATGTTGTTTTCGAAAACACAGCCCAGAATATGAAGTATGTGGTGGCCAGGGCGAATGGGAATGTTTGTGAGTTTACAATTGCTGATTTTCCTTAAATGAACTTGTATGACCTTATACAAGTTACATCAATGTTGAAGGAAAGATCTTTCTCATATATTCATAATACTGATCCAGATGAGAACAAGCTTGGGGTTACTCACATCAAGATCTTTATTGAAAATTATTACGAATGCTTTGCATTAACTGATGTGGAGTTGGCTATATCTAAAGGATTGGAAATTATAGCTCCTATGGCTCCTTCGAAGACTCAAGCAGATTTAAAGAAGTATGTTGATGGTGAAATTTGCTTGAAGCCTTTTGGTTTAGTCTTCTCAGGGAAGGACAAGTCTAGAAAATCAAAATGATTTTTTTTCCAAGCTGGTGAGGTGGAAAGGTACTCAACCTCACAATATATGAACTTAATCGTTCGTATGAATCATTGTAAGAAGAATAATGAAGGAGATAAAAAGGAACTTAAGAAGATTATCTCTGTTGGATTAGGTGTCTAAGTCTATAACTATAATTGATATGTACTTGAATTGATAGCAGCACACTCCTTTTGGGTTGCCCACAAACCTAGCAACTGGACTAGGAAATTATGAAAGGAGAGATATTAATTTATTATAACATTAATAAATTAATATAAATGATTTATTAGCATGCTAAAAGATTAATGTATTGATTAGAAATCATAATGTTTAATTAATAGTTAGCCATAAATTAATTAGAATTAATTTTCGGGTTAAAAGTATTAATTATAAAGTGCAGGGACTAGTTTGCAATTATCAGATAGTTGAATGGAAGGCTCCAGAACCTCCTTGGAAGGAGGTGGACGAAATCTGTAGGGGAAACCCTAAGGATTTCGTCCAAGAGGGCTTGGATAAGGCCTTGGATTAACTTAGGCCCCAAGCAAAGGAGTATTAGGGTTTTTCCAAAACCCTAGATCCCTCAGCTATATAAGGAGCCTCCCAGCTCCTAAAATCTGCCACTCCTACCTTGGAAGATACCCTAGGCTGATTTTTGCATACCCTACCCTCTCTCCTTCAAGTTTCCTTCTTGCTAGTTCTTGGGTGTGATTCCATTAGAGGCATTACATTTGTGGTGCTAGGCTTCCAAGAAGATCAAGTTCAAAAGGATTATCAATTGTTTACTATGACAATTGAAAGGTATGTAACTCTTAAACCCTAGTTAGTTATTTTCGAAAATAGCCTCTCTCTTCTAGGGTTCTTGTTTGCAATTCAAAGTTATATGTTCCATAGTCAAAACATAGATCCAAAGTAGGTTGCATTTGAACTTAGGAATCGTTTTCTAGTTTATTTGTTTTACCTAAAACTCATCAGTGGTATCAGAGCCATTGTTGTTTTAAATTGAATTGCTATAATAGTTGAATTGCAAATTAGGGTTTATAGCTATTAAACCCTAAAAGGCCAAATTTTCGATTTCTAGGGTTTTTGTTTCAAAGGGTTTTCGAAAAACCCTAGCCTCCAAGAATCCTAAGCGAAATTAGGGTTAGGGTTTTGGAAACCCTAGCCTCCTCCTCCCTTGATTTTTGAAATATGCTAGAAGAATTAGGGTTTCTTTGTTTTGGATAATAGTTGCCTTATTGGATAATTGAAAAAATAAGGAAATTATCCTATCCCCATATTTTCGAAATCTAGAAGGGATATGGATTAGGATTAAATTAATTGTTTAAATTAGTTAGATAATCCTTACAAGATTTAATTAATTAATTAAAAGTTAATTAATAGATAAATATTAAATCTAGTTATTTGGTTTATTTTAAATTTGAAATTAATGCCTTAATTTTCGAAATTTATATATAAACCCTAAAGTTGTAAAAGTTTAAAACGCACCTTACATATATATATATATATATATATATATATATATATATTAATTAAAAGTTAAATATTATATATGTATAAGACTATGGTCAGTCAAATCGCTAGTATGCCTCATTCACGAAGCTAATCTATAAGGTGGGGGGGGGGGGGAGTATAAGGAAACTGCCTATAAAATGGTAGTTAAATGGGTGTCCACTCTCACCCACCGCTTCCTTGATTAGTGGAGGGTCGTTAGCAGAACGGGTTTGATAGGACAACTACATCTCATTAAAAGTATTATGTTATTAAAGAAAGTACTAGAACATTATTTTACAAAATCCCAACGCTAGTTACTTTAGGAAAAATGTGAAAAGCATGCTAATCCATGAAATTGCGCATTATGCTTTATTGGTCGTTAGTGGAGCGTGTGTGGTTAACCGGCACACTAAAAGGCACTAATAAAGAGTAGTAATGGGTATCTCATAATTGTCATTTTGATGGAGCGTGTGTGGTTTACCAGCACATTAATAGTTAATGACAAAGACAATGAGGTTACCAAGCACATTTGCATGGTTATTCACATCTTGTTTGTGATCCTCGGCATCCCAGTCACAAATAGAAGAGCATAATCCGAGTTTAAAACATGCCATTGAATAGTTTCAATGTATCTCAAAAGATCTAGGAGTTTCCGATACATTTAAAACATAACCTTTTTTTTCGTTTTTCAAGGTGGAAATTGGTAAATCGTCATTTACCTACCTTCAAATATTCTGCAAATTGGATTACGGCATCCCTCTTCCAATTTGTGGAATGTTGTGTTGGATCCTAGCCTTAATATCTCTTTTGGGTGTTTTTATAAAGGATTCAATCAACTAACTTGATTTCTCCGGTTTTGTAGATGTCTGAATCTAACCATGGTCTTCCCGAATCCAAAGGAAAAGGTATTCCTGCTCAAAGTGAAAGTATGTTCCACAATGAAGGTGAAAGATCAATCCCTGCCATGTGGACTAGCTTGATTTCACCTCCTCCCGTTGTTCTCCCAAACCCACAAGACCGAAGGATTGAAAAGCTCGATATCACTAAAGCCCTATTAGCAATGAAACATGAAGATGGTAAACCCATGTGTGCTCACGTCCTAGGGATGAAATCACACATCGATAGGTTGATAATATTGGGTGCGACCTTTCCCAAGAAGTTGGCTGCGGACTGGGTTCTTCAGTCACTCCCTGAATCATATAATACATTCAAAAGAGAGTATTATAAGAAGGATCTTGACGCAACCCTTATTGACCTGACTTACATGCTTATTGCTGCTGAATTAGAAATGATTTGGCAAAGCAATGGAGCATATTTGTTTGGAGAATCAACCAACCATGCTTTCAAGGACATTCCAGTAGAACCAACCTGTTTCTGCTGCCAAGTGAAGGGGCGCTAGATACAAATCTGCCCTGAGAACATGAAGAGTCCAAGAGATGGGAGAGTCAAGGAGTATGGCTCTACTTCAGGTAAAATCCACTATCTAACTCCATTAAGTTCCTATTCATTGATTCTTAATACATAATATGATAAGATTACTTTTGAATGTTTTGTAGGACCAGAGAAAAAAAGAGGAAGCTTGACGGAAAAGCAAGATGAGTCTGATCACGAAGAAATGGATCACGATCGCATGGATTCGAAGATCAGATTTTGAGCTTAGAAAGTTATGATAGATTTGTTAGGAATATTTGATTACATAGTTTTTCAGTTGATTTTGCATTGTAAGGATATGTTTTCCGCTGCTTTTATGAATAAAATAAATTTTTCATTTGTCTTATTTTATATATATCCTTGCAATGAAATCGTTGTGAAAAATTGATGTTTGTATAAATGGATGTGATTCTTAGTTATGTTATTTATGGTAGTGTCAAATTTTCTAAGTAAGGAAAGATTCCCATCACCCAAGTTTCAATTGGACAGAAACTTGGAATCATATGATTTGAATCATATGATGTATGGAAATATTGGTACTTAGGAAATTAAGACTAATTCCTTGATCACACAAGTATGTGAGTCAAGTGAAGGACTAAAGGACTAGTCAAGTCCACCACATATAACAATGAGACTATTCGTCATAATTTACCAAAGTCTGGTAAATTTGGTTATACTTACAAGATTATGTGCAATTCTGAATCATTGAAAAGTTTCTATGAATAGCAGAACGAATAAGAAGAATCAATGAAGGCAGAGAGATAAAAAGTTTCTCCAATCTAAGAAGAAGGGAGAGTACTTTTATATCAATTTTATGATCGTCTTAATGATTAAGAACCATATCATAGTTAATCCTCTAAAGGACATCTTAGTGCACTAGTATATCTAAGAAGAGGAGTCAAAAATTGTTGAAATGGTTAAATCAAAAGGATGAGTCATACTTTGTTACAGAATCAAGTATTAGAATCGTACTCTGTGACAACCCGAAATCTCCATTCTGAACAAACCATATCAAGCCAATAGAAGTAGACCAGTTACAGTGAAAACTCGGATTTCGAGTATAAGTTTGGCAGTTTTCAGGATTTACACTTAAGAAGATATTAGGAGAGTGGTTGCACTAGGGTTTTGTGCAACACTGTTATTCCATTACTCTAAGACATTAGAGTTCATTCCGAGAATAGAAATATTTTCTGCCAAAAATATCAGTACTATAAATAGAATTCTGAACCAAATTGGTTCATTAGTTGAATTCCAATTAGAGAAAAGCCAAATTTCCTCTCACTGATCTTCGGGTTTTTATCCCAGATTGTGAGTATACTTCTCTAGTTGTTTTATACTACTTGTTATAAGCTTAATAACATAGATTGCTTTCCAAATAAGTGAGATCCGAGAGTTTACCGCCCAAGAACGTTCTTGGGGAGTAAACTCCATTTTAAGGTCCTTAAGGGTTCAAATGACCCTCAAAGATTTAGAACTCGAAGTAGAAGCCTTAAACTCATGCTTTATACCAACAAAACCATTAGAAATCATGGCTAGAAGGGAGTTTACGGCCAAGAAGCTCCTTAGGCCGTAAACTCCATGTTTTAGGTGCCAAAATGCCTTCAAACTTTCCCTAAGGCTTAGACTTTATTTTTGGCATGTAATCCTAAGTGTTTAGAACCTAGAAAACTCATGGAAACACAAGTGTGGAAGAGTTTACGGCCAAGAGTATTTCTTGGGCCGTAAACTCCTTTAAAGGGGTCAAAGGACACCCTAAACCCTTCCTTGAGCCAAGAAACAATTTGGGCATGTACCTAAATGTATTATGGACTAGCTAAAACACTTAGAACTCCAAAAGTGAGGGAGTTTACGGCCCAAAAGGTTCTATGGCCGTAAACTCCAAGATATGGTACCAAATGGTGCCATAAACTCTTCTAAAGCCAAGTACAAAAGCCTAGAATTGTTCCTAGTTATTATAGAGACTTGAAAGCACCATAATCACCCTCCCAAGGGAGTTTACGGCTGTAAACTCCAAGGGAAAAGGGTCTTTGGGCCGTAAACTCCCCAAAGGAGTCAATATGGTGCCCAAACACTTGTATAAGCCTTGAATCAATTCCCACTAGAGTTGTAGTAATTCTAAGCACCATTTCAAGCCTTGGTTGAGAGTTTACGGCTAGGAGCTTACTCCCCTGGGCCGTAAACTCCAATGAATATGGTCATTTGACCATAAACTCACATTAGGGGCATTGCACTCCTTTGTTGCAACCCATTAGCCCCCTAGCACTTGACCAAAAGTGTTTTCCTCGCGCTTAAATGTTATTACTTGTATAATTAGTGTTTTAATCACTAATTATTTAAGTACATATGTTTTCATATGTAATTAGGATCATTGTGTGTGTCTAAGACTTCACTTGACACCAAGCACTTGTCCGATCCTTCCGTACGTTAACAGTCCGTTCAATTCCAGTCACTTACTGCAGGTGAGTTCATACCCCTTAACTAATGTTTTAAACTATTATTAAATGTTTTATGGGGGGGATACAAGTAGAAACATGCTTATTATGTCAATCACAAGTGATTTGTAAGTAGGATTATATCTACTTATTACATCTATCACATGTGATTAATATACAACATTCAAATGATTTGGCTACTCATTAGCCGTTTTACCAAACAGTTTCCTTCAAATGATTTTTATAAACATTTTATATGTTTTGAACTCCTTATTACACTGTACATCTTACTCCGTACATTACCTTTCAAACTTATTTACAACTTCATTTCAAACAAATGTTTCCTTATACTTAAACTGTTTTATCAAACTTCTGCCTTCAAATTGTTTTATAGATTGACATCAAGTCGATCTTTCTTGAATTAATATTTATGTTTCCAATGTCTTACAAAACTTATTCATGCTTTTATATTATAAATTGCATGCCTCTATATGTATAGTTATATAAGGAATGTTTAAAAGACTTAGGAAGGCTATCCACCCTATTTCCTTTTCGCGCCTTGAGATGTGGTCTGGTGGGATATCGGGTATTCGTCCGAAAGTCATTTAAATATTAGTTATATATTATGTGTACATATATAGTCATAAAAGGTCCTTCCAGTATAACATATGCCCTTGGGTAGCAAGGGTATACATCCATGTCCATACTTACCAGATAGATTACTAGTAAACTACCATATGGGTAGTTTAGGAAGATACTAGAACAATTACTAGAACGCGATATCATACAATGAGTCAGTTCATTCATGAGTCAATACTTTCTAGAACATTACAGTACATTACATATACAACTATACTAGGACGAGAACATATACAACTATACTAGGACGAGAACATATATGACTATACTAGAATGATTACATTACGATACTTACTAGGTAGAGAGCACGTACATTACAACTAGAACAGTTCATTACATTACATATATTAGAATACGATAATTACTGTGATTTAAATCGGAGCATGACTTAAAAGTCATGGCTCGAGTTGTAGCCAGAGTCTCTTGAAGGGAGAGCGTGAGTTTGTGTATAGATCTATAATGGATTGACTATCCTACACCTTGCTGCTAGCTACAGCGGGACCTGCAGGTCTGTGGGTGCCAAACTTCATACATTAATTTCGACCATTCTTATGTCGATGTAACCAGTCTATAGTCTGAGTTTGTGTATAGATCTATACTGGATTGACTATCCTACGCCTTACTGCTAGCTACAGTGGGATCTGCAGATCTGTGGGTGCCAAACGTCATTCCGTTATTACGACCATTCACTATGTCGTTGTTACAAGTCGATAGTATGGTACAATTTATCACATAATGCCTTAGCCTAAAATCCGGTTTAAGGTAGTTAGTACGGTGGTAGTCCTTTTAGAGCTACGTTTAAGTACTACATTAATTGTCCCCATTACATATTTTTAGTGATAACCTCACTTAAACATTAATGTACAAACTATATTTTGTTAATAATAGTTACACTTGGGAAAATTACACACTCTTACAAGAAACGACCATTCAGAACAGTTAGGTCTTGGTAGAAGACACCTTCATATACTAGTAGGAATCATCGGGATTCTAGGGTTTTTCAGACACTTATAGTTCATATACACTTTCAATACTTACAAAACATAGACTTACAAATTCTTACATACAAATACTTACATACAAATTAAGACACTAAATACTTATGATCTCACCAGCTTCAGAGCTGATACTCGCTTTCAAAATTACCTGTATCCTCAGGTCACCATAGACAGGTACCGATGCAAGGAGAAAGGAAGATGGAGCTTGTTCAAGACTTATCTTTCATTTTGATTTGTGCTTTAGTGTTTATCAAAATTTGACAGAACACAATTGTATAATAATTATTTTATTAATGCAATGGATGATGTTGTTGCTTGTTTACTACTTTACATTGTTGTTGATATTATACATGACGTCCTCCGCCCCAGAACGTTTCCGTCGTTCTTGGTTTTGGGGTGTGACATACTCCAAGATTATGAATTGAGTGACACACACTCATCAAATGTGAAGTTGTTTTCTTACTCTTGCACATTTGAAAGTGGTAAGTTGTGATGTCTTGGAGAAGACAAGCACCAACTAAGACCAAATGTGTGTAATGTTTTGTCTTAATATAGACACACATTAACTCTTGGAAATTTGTTTATCAAGAAATTTTATTGATAAGAGAATCTTATATGTCAAGAGGTCAGTGGGAGTCTAAGTGATCTTGAAAAGTTTCAAGAGCTAATCAAGAGTAAACCTATCATTAAACACTTGCTCGCGACTTGAGGTTTCTAACCTATCGTGTTCACATATTATTGTTTCCTTGCCATTCCAGTTTGGTCAACTATGCATGTGAGTTATATGAGATCTCAATGGGTTGCATAGGGGCAAGGCACCTTGATCAATGGAAAGTACATTGAAAGGTAGGGGTGAGCTGTTAAATAACTTGGAAGCAAAGGCGGGACCCTTGATAGCAAGAAATTAAGAATGGACAAGTTCGATCCATATGAGTTTGGATTTGTCACAATTGTTGTCTTATGATTATGGTTATGACAAATTCACATGGATAGGAACACATACACCACAAAATCTTAGTGTTATAAGGTTTCTCTCCTTCATGAAAATGATTGTCAGGAAACACTTTCACTAAGAGAGATTTTGAAGATAGCATTATGTAATTTGTATTTCTCAAATTTGATTATGATTATGGCATCCTTCTTTATAGTTCGAATTGTGGGAAATGGGAAATGGGTCTAAACATTTTAGACTTATTCTAGAAATGTTTAAACACACATATGGGTTATCTAAGAAAAGGTGTATGAGTTCGAGAAACTTAAATAAAGGCTTATCAAAGCGTCTCCATTTCATAAATCTGAACTTTGGTAAAGAAAGGCAATAAGTAATTGGTTTCTAGAAGTCCAGCTAATTTCTGCAAACGTGTCAAAGCTAGTGGGAGCATAAATGTTATGTTAGGATAGATATAATCATCATGTTAGTGGGAGCATGATTATTATTATTTTAAGTATTACAAGTTGGCAATATTAATTATAGAAAAAGAAAAGGTTTCACTTTGCAAAGTCGCAAGAGTAGAAAAGTTGTGTTTTCTATAATTAAGGGAGAGAATGTTATATTTCGTTTCTAATCTAAAGGCTTAGATCAAGAAATTTTAATTGAAGTTAGTTAAGGATATATATATATATATATATATATATATATATATATATATATATATATATATATATTTATTGCATTCTCAAAGTTCGATTATGATTACGACATCCCTCTTCATAGTTCGAATTTTGAGAACACGACAAATAGAAATATTAT
The DNA here is from genome assembly GCF_051521515.1 of Lactuca serriola. Lineage (NCBI taxonomy): Eukaryota > Viridiplantae > Streptophyta > Magnoliopsida > Asterales > Asteraceae > Lactuca > Lactuca serriola. The sequence continues at coordinate 250,875,515 of NC_136410.1, read as the reverse complement.
GACAATATTATAGCAGGAAACTGGTAAAGTATCACGTTTTCCTTTATGAATTGTATCACATATGCTTCATGTATAGGATTTATTGCAAATGCTATAATATTTGACCATTCTTAAATTTTCCAAATGTCTAGTGCATTAAGAGGGAAAAAGGACTAGAATCGGTTTTGACTAAAATAATTAAACAACTATCAAAGAACGATCCAAAGTTCGTTGAGGATTGGTCGCTTGTGACTAGTTGGAAGTATCGTATTGGATGGACCATATCGACATTATTATAAATAGATAAGATTCTATTAAGAATAAGTTGTCATATGGAAAATATGGAAATGTTTCCATATTGGGAGTTGGATGTTGAGAGTTTGTGTCTAGATTAGAAACTTTTATGCAAGAAGGATGCTCAAAGGAATGTACTTTGAATGTGACAGTTTGCGTCTATGGAATTGTCTTGTAACAACTTTTTGATAAGAGTACTTTGTAATTTCATTGGCCAAGTCTTGGTGACTTTTGTTCTATGACTTTGCGAAAGGATCGTTGCATAAAATATTAAAATCTGGCATATTCTAGTAGTAGCAAGAACCTTGTGTTCTAACACTAATAATAGGGATTGGGAATTGTGAAATGAGAATCATTGGAAAAGTTTTTCAATTGATCTATTTCACAAAGTAAGGACCATTGGAAACAAAGTGTGAATGCTTGGAGCATGAGACAATTGTTGTAATTCAAGTAATGAGTTGATTATCCGAAACATTAAATGATAAATAATGAGTAATCAATATGGTGGATAAATAGAAGTGTTTTATTTACTCTCGCACGTTTGGGGCCATATAGGATTAAGTATTATTGTTGTGTTTCAGTTTGAATGTATTGACTTCCAGGATAACTGGGTTATTCGAACCTCCACAGTCGGTCGTACTTTTGGAAGTAAGTAGTGAATTAAGACTGTCATGAATTGGATTGCAGATTGTCTAAGGATAGACATAACAATAGAATTGTTGCAATGTTCATGACTACTCAGAGAGTGAGATTTGAGTATTGGTTAAACCCACGCTCAGAGTATTACTTCATGGAATTCATCACGAGTACTACTGAGACGATAATATGTATGATCTTGAAACAAAGATATATGAGTTGTCATTTGCAAGGTGGCTATACATTGGTGATATTAAAACGCATCAATAACTTGGTGTTATAAAACGTATTGTCATGTATGGTTTGATGAGAAAAAGATACAAGCATATGAGTCAATGTTTATTCGTTCCTTTTTCCCTAACGGGAAAAGCGATATCTATGGGCCCCTCGATGATTTGGTGTTGACTTATGTGCTAGGCCCAGCCAGGACTAAATTGATGTGTTTGATTAGAAGTCCTATATCATCACAAATCAGAAATTAGGAAACATAGATTTTGGACAAAGAGATTGATTGTATTCTATGTCTTATGTCTAGGGATATCTAGTAGAACGAAAGGTCATGTGATCACTTATCTTAGGACACGTAACTGACTGGGTCAGAGTTCGGCAGCAGCTTTTGGAAGCTACAATTTGTTGGTCAAATTTAGAAGTCATACTAGCAATTATAGTTACAGACTTATCCAAGTGGGAGACTGTTGGATTAGGTGTCTTAGCCTATAACTATTATTGGTATGTACTTGAATTGATAGCAGCACAGTCCTTTTGGGTTGCCCTCAAACCTAGTAACTGGACAAGGAAATTATGAAAGGAGGGATATTAATTTATTATAAGATTAATAAATTAATATAAATGATTTATTAATATGTTAAAAGATTAATATATTGATTAGAAATCATAATGTTTAATTAATAGTTAGCCATAAATTAATTAGAATTAATTTTCGGGTTAAAAGTATTAATTATAAAGTGCAGGGACTAGTTTGCAATTATCAGACAGTTGAGTGGAAGGCTCCAGAACCTCCTTGGAAGGAGGTGGACGAAATCTGTAGGGGGAACCCTAAGGATTTCGTCCAAGAGGGATTGGATAAGGCCTTGGATTAACTTAGGCCCCAAGCGAAGGTGTATTAGGGTTTTCCCAAAACCCTATATCCCTCAGCTATATAAGGAGCCTCCCAGCTCCTAAAATCTGCCACTCCTACCTTGGAAGAAACCCTAGGCCGATTTTTGCATACCCTACCCTCTCTCCTTCAAGTTTCCTTCTTGCTAGTTCTTGGGTGTGATTCCATTAGAGGCATTACATTTGTGGTGCTAGGCTTCCAAGAAGATCAAGTTCAAGAGGATTATCAATTGTTTACTATAACAATTGAAAGGTATGTAAATCTTAAACCCTAGTTAGTTATTTTCGAAAATAGACTCTCTTCTCTAGGGTTCTTGTTTGCAATTCAAAGTTATATGTTCAATAGTTAAAACATAGATCCAAAGTAGGTTGCATGTGAACTTAGGGATCGTTTTCTAGTTTATTTGTTTTACCTAAAACTCATCAATCTCATGGTACACTGAGATACGAAGAATGATGTTGTATTCCATTCAACTGCTTATGAACTGAAGTCTATGACTATGATTACAAAGGGGGAGATTCTAAGGGTTGTTTTGTTGTAATTAGTCGAAGCATACTTTGTAATCTTCATATGAATTGTAATGTATTTTACTATGGCACTTTTATTCGAAGCTTAAGTGTTAATGCCTTAGTATATTTTTTGTACGCTTTATGTATCCTATAAATAGGATCATTTACTAGAGTTAGACAACTTGAATAGCCTTGTCTATTTTTCTCTGTAAACACTCAAAGTGTAATAGAGCTCAAGCGAAATCTTATTTACATCTTGTATTCAATTACTCATTCTTTCTTCCATATCTACTCTGACTAATTTCATACTCAATTCATTGATTCATCACAATACAAGGCTGAACACTATTAACGATCATAAACAAAGTCTCTTTAAATCTATTAACTTTTTATTAAACACTGGGGGCACCCAACACTTGTAGCGTAGTAAAAATTACTCGATACGGGAAGATTTCACGAGAAGTAGCAAAAAGGAACAGAAACCACCTATGGACCGAGCCTACCTTCGTTCCGGAGTCACTTTCGACCCGAGACCTCTTTCGGTCCAGGCTACTATGATTTGACATCACTTTTGGTTCGAGGCCATGTTTGATTAATCTCACTGCGGCACGGCCTGGACTACTCTCGGTTCCATATTACCTTCGGGTCATTTATACTCACAGTTCAAACCGCTTTTTACCGAAGGTCTCATGAACCGGGACCTCACACCAAATTTTCCCTCAACCTCACAACTCAAACCAATGTAGAAAAACCAAAATGGACCCTCTTGGTTCGGAGCTCTCCTCATCCGGAACCAACCCGCCTCGAAAAGATCCGCACCATATGAGTTTCGCGGCCTTGGAAGACCAAGGCCACTCTGGGAGTTGATAACCCCGCACCTCCACTCTGAAACCATGGATGACTCCGGACGGATGATCCCAACTCCAGACGGGCTCTCCTGAATCCGAGCACCTTATCTCACTTACCAATCTCAAAGAGTTAAGACACGATTATGAATCCGAGCACCTTGGCGGAATTTCTCGCTATAAACCATATATTTTGTACAAGATATTCTTCAAGGGTTGGTTGACTTTTCCAAAATGTTATGACACGGCCCATTCCCGATAACCACATTATGACTACTTTATGGAACTATTCCCATTGTACCTAGTTAAATCAATATCTTTCTCTCAACACTCCATCAGATTTCGCTGCCCCAAATCCACTCATTGGATCCTTAATCGTCACCTATAAAACCCCACTCATATCCTCCAATGGCACACTTCCCCCCCCCCCATTTTCTCTCTAAAACTCAAAGATCTCCAGGAAGTTCTCGACTTTCACTTTACTCTCGGTAAGTTCTCCATTTCCACTCTCAAATATTCCACCCTCCATCACTCTATTCACGAAAATCTTATACAATTATCTCCATTATCGTTCCCAGGAACTTCAAATCTTCAAGCTCTTTTTCCAAGTGTTCTTGACTTGGAAACCTCTCTTCTTTCACGTCTATCTCAAAGGATCACATAAGATGAGTTCTTACCCCTACATTTTCACGATTTATTCAATTCTTATGGGGGAGAATGGAAGTTACAACACTAAAATACATCCTAAAACTATTTAAACAGCTTCCAATGTACGAACACCTTGTAATATGTCAAGCAAGGTGTATGGCAATAAGATATTTATGTGTTGAATATATTACATGTTAGCTGGTTTCATGAAACAGAAATAGACATTCATGAAAGGGTTTTCTTTCTCCACAAATATATTTTCGATAAACTATAGTAAGTATAGTTTATGGTACATTGTCACTACAATCACATTCTATAAGGGTTCATTTACACTACAGAAAAATGATTTTTCATTTACTTTACGCGTAAAGTCGTTAAATCAAATTGTGAGACACTACTTCATTGTACTCTTAGAGTACTGGTAAAATTCATGTAGTTATAGCCAGAGTCTCTTGCAGGGAGAGCATGATAGTTGTGTATAGATCTATATTGGGATTGGCAATCCCGCACCCAAGCTGCTTGCAACAGCCCGGCCGTCAGGTGAGGGTGTAAAATGTCATAACATTTCGACGCCTGAAGAACGTCGTCACAGGTTTTCTATGTCATAGCATGGTTATAACGACTAAGATAGGGAGATAAGGAAACCTATGGTTTACGGGAATTTATTATTTAACATGGGTTTTATGTCAATTTAAAACCACCTTTACTACTATAAGTATGGAAATTTACTTGTACATTTCTGTCCTTGGGTACTAAGACTACACTCATTTCATAAGGAAAATATTGGATTTTTCTTGAAACATATACATTCACTTACAAAGAAAGCTTTTAAATGCTACATGCAAAAAGCTTATGCACTCGCCAACTTAATTGTTGACACCCCTTTCAATATTTACGTGTATTCTCAGGTAATCAATGAAATCAGCTAACCTCAAGCTTTTTAGGATGGAACGCTTCGGTGTTTGACAAACTATTTTTGATGTCATATTGTAATCGATTTTGAAACATGTAACAGCTGAAACTATGTAACCTTTTTTTATATTATATTTATGATTGGTTGTATGTACTATGATCACTATTATACTCGTATGTCATGATACTGCGCATGAAGTCCTCTACCCCTGCACGTTTCCGCCATCCGAGGTTTTGGGGTGTGACAGATTGGTATCAAAGCATCGTTTATAGTGAACTAAGTATATCGAGCCACATAATATATACAAACTATAAACACATTGGGACAAACCCTCTAATTTAAACGGTTTGATACAAATATGCTTTGGAAATAAAAACTATTTCACATTAAAAGTATAAATACATGCATACTTGTTTTTGTAGTATTATGACTAGGAAGAATACAAAACAGAAGATGGTGAGTTGCACATTGCGGGTATGCCGTGAAGTATGTAATCAAGTCTGGGATGAATATAGCTTCATAAACTATATTCGTCCGAGAAGTGACTAACATATGTCGAGGGATGACTGTGGCGGACAACAAGTCTCATAACCAAACAACATCCCCTAAAAGAAATGCTCTAGGAAGCGAACATAACAAATAAAATATTATAGGGATATTTTTATTTTGCTTTAGCGCAACATTTTAGATTCATTATAATCTTCTTACACCCCCAATTCTCGCGCAGACATCATGATAGGATTTCACCTACCAGGGGACCCCTACTACCCGAACCAAGGAAACGGAGGATGGATAGAAGAAGATCCCGAGGAGGTGTTCGAAGAAGAGCCTGAAGAGGATCCCGAAGAAGATCCTGAAGAGGCAAAAAATGAAGGAATGGACAAGGACTCTGAGTAGGAGCCCGAAGTCTACAGCCCACCTTCTGTCCTCGTACCCAGACAACAATTCCAGGACCCGACGCCCCAATGGGTCGAAACCTTGAACCTCCGGAGCCAAGAGTAGGGACAACACCCTCCTTTCCTAATGAGAAGGCACTTCTACAGCCTCGACAAGGGAGTTCCATCCGATAGAGCCCTCCCTGTCATAGGGAGTCACATCTCACTCCAGGATAACCAAACTCGAGTCTCGTACAACCAACTCCTTGCAACTAACGCAGTCGCCCAAGTCAACACTGCTAGACTTCGGCGACTGGACTGAGATCGCGACCAAACTAGGCACCACACTGAGGCCCTCCAGAGGGAGCTGGCCGCAGCCCTAATCTAGATTGGGACACTTTAAGAAAATCATGCCACTTAGAGAGACGCTTGACCGAAGCAGAGTGCCAAGTGGCGGAGTCCAAAGCTCAGAGCAGAAATCTCCGCGAGTAGTGTTTACATTACCTACATTTTGATATAGACTAGGTTTATGTGTATGCGTTGGTGCTACTCTTCTCTATGTGTAAGTTTAACCCCATGATTTAGTGATTAAATTAATCAAAGGAATTAATTGCTAACAAAGTCTTAATTGAATTGATGTAATGTAGACCTGCTTCAAGGTTAAATTTTCCAAACATTATGTACTAAAATCATATCAATGAAATGGGCATTCATATTATTTCATTGGGAGCACTACCACTATACTCATAACAATGTATATCATTACTGGGTGAAATCAACAATTGTTCAGTGTATACACTAACGTCATATATAGTTAAGAGTAATGATTTAGAAATGGTGAGTCCGCTATAGGTCTTGTTCCTTGTTTGGTTGTGGGCTTAGGGCAGACCCATTAGGATCAAAGGTCTATTGAATCTTAGGTATATATAACCATGTATACACCGAGAAATTATGGGAAGGACCTAGAATAACTTAGTTCGATAATACCTGACTTATAACCTCTACCAAAATACTTACATTTCGTCTTTAAAACTATGGCTGAAATATGCCGCCACAGAAGAACCCCCGATGCTTCAAAAACGCACCACCATCGCCGCCTCCTTAGTACAATCTTGCAGTAATACGAGCTGAGATAGCTACCGCCATGGCAGCTGCCCTGGCTCAAATAAACACTAATGGTTCAAGTGGAGCGGGAACTGGTGCCATGACTTCCAACCACGGGGATAGCCAAGGACGTTCGAGGGAATGCTCCTACAAAGATTTTTCTAATGGCAAACCCAAACCCTTCAATGGGAGCGGAGGCTTCATCACTCTAATGCAATGGTTCGAGAAGACCGAATCAATCTTCGAGATTTGCGCATGCCCTAAAGCAAGCAGAGCCAAAATCGCGGCTTGCACTTTCTCTGACAAGGCCCTCACTTGGTGGAACAACCATGTCAAGTCATTGATGCTTCGAGTTGCTAACTCGATGAGCTTGGAAGAATTGAAGACCATAATGATGAAGGAGTAATGTTCAAGGGGTGAGATACAGAAGCTAGAGCGGGAGATTTAAAATATCCAGATGATCGGCTTCGACCTTACGACCGACAGTACTCGATTCAGTGATTTGGCACTTCTATGTCCCGGGATGGTCACCTCAGAGGACAAGAAGGTGGAAAGATACATCTGGGGGTTGTCTAACCAGGTTCAAGGGAATGTAGTATTCGCAAGACCCTATACTTTTGATAGTGCCAAGGAACTGCCGCAAAGTCTTATCGATCATAGAGCTAGCTAGAGTGCTGTGTCAGCCACTCCCGAGCAAGAAAGAGGGGGGAACAATAAACGAATGTTCTGGAATAACAAGAACCAACCGACCCAATATTCCTCTAAGAACTAAAAAATCATGGAAATTCATGCCGCAATTGCCACTGCTGCTCTGGTACCCCTGCGACAATACGCTTGGAACCTCCCCAAATGCAACAGGTGCAACTTTCATCACACCGGCCCTTGTCGCAAGATGCACTGCAATACATGCAACAAGAAGGGGCATACAGCCCGCTTCTGTAAGGCACCATGTCACACCCCAAAACCAAGAACGGCGGAAACGTTCCGGGGCGAAGGACGTCATGTGAAGTATCATAACAGTGTAAAGTAGTAAACAAGCAACAACATCATCCATTGCATTAAAGTATAGTTTTAATACATGTGTGTTCTTTGATAACGTACAACAATAAAATGAATAATAAAAATAAGACGAGTCTTTAATGTGCTCCGTCTTCTCAAATCCTGGCCACCGTACCTGTCTAACAGGTGACCTGAGAATACAAGTTATTTTGAAAGCGAGTATCAGCCTAAAGCTGGTGAATTCATAAGTATCTAAGTGTCGTTGCCTTGTTTTGAAAATCTGTTATGAATGCCATGTAAATCTTTAAATGAAGAAGTTGATATAAGTATGAAAAACCCTAGAAAATCCCTTATTTCCTATTAGTATGAGATGTAGTCTTCTACCAAGACCCGAATGTTTTATAAGTAAAATGATAGTTTTTCCTTCTTTCTGACTATTACAAACAGTGATTAGTCGAACTCGTCGTTTATGTGAATATATCACAAAATAAAGTAAATAGGAAAATGTACTAATCTAAGTGTTATCCCGAGGTACTAGGGCTAACACGCCATCACGTAAAGTGAAATGTATAACCTAATGTAAAATAGGAAAAGGTACTAATGTAAGTGTTATCCCGAGGTACTAGGACTAACACGACATCGCGGTAAGCGGAATGTATAACCTAATGTAAAATAGGAAAAAGATACTAATGTAAGTGTTATCCAGAGGTACGAGGGCTAACACGACATTGCGGTAAGCGAAATGTATAACCTAATGTAAAATAGGAAAAGGTACTAATGTAAGTGTTATCCTGGGGTTGTAGGGCTAACAGGACATCGCGGTAAGCGAAATGTATAACCTAATGTAAAATAGGAAAAGGTACTAATGTAAGTGTTATCCCGAGGTACTAGGGCTAACACGACATCGCGGTAAGCGAAATGTATAACCTAATGTAAAATAGGAAAAGGTACTAATGTAAGTGTTATCCCGAGGTACTAGGGCTAACACGACATATAACCTAATGAACATCCGAAGATTATCCAATTGTCCTCTGTAGCAGCAGCAGGGTGGAGGAAGGGTTAGTCCCGTGAAGGTACTCCTAGTATAAGTAATAACTGTAGGCATCCGTAGATGTTCATCAACCACTGGTGCTAATCAGCTGGGATTCGGAATGGTTAGTCCCGTCTAGACATCCCCTTGAACTGGGATGGGCAGGAAAATTTACACAGAAGGTACTAATAAATTATCCTCGCAAATCGAGATACAAGTATTCATGTAAGTGTACACAAGTGAATGTATCTACGTAAAGGTACTCATGTAAGGTATTCATGTTGTTGGAATAGTGTCTAAGGCTGCAACTATATTAGGCAAGTATTTGACCCGGTTGTGCATGGTCCTTTTGGGTTGCCTTCACCATAGCAACTTGATAGGATGATTTATTAAGAGAGAGTAAATATTATTAGTATATTATGAGAATAATATAAAGAATAATATATTGTTATTTGATTAATATAAGTCATAGAATTAATTGGAATTAATTTAGTGACTTAAAGAAATTAATTAAATAAGAGGGTATAAACTATCAATTGTTTGATAGTTAAACTTTAGACTGTAAATCCATATTGGATAGGGGTGGATGGATTCTAGAAGCTAAAGGATAGCTTAAAATCGTCCAAGGCTATCTAAGGAATGGATTTGGATTGCTTTAAGAGAAGATTATCCAATTAGGGTTTAGGTTGTAACCCTTAAGGAGTCTACAAGTATAAATAGACCCTATGGCATTAGGAAATCGGCACTTCATCAAAAGTAAGAGAACCCTAGCCGATTTCCTTCCCTCTCCTCCCTCCCAAATCATCCTCCTTGCTAGTTGGTGTTTGTAAGCCATTAGAGGAGTGACAATTGTGACTCTAGAAGCTCCAAGACAACAAGATCAACAAGGAATTCAAAAGGTATGATTCTAGATCTGTTTCAATATTGTTATTACACCTAAATAGTCATTAGAAGTCTTGGATTCAAAGAATGTTTAATTAGAAAGCCTAGATCCAAGCATTAGGGTTTTGCATGCGCACATAGGAAAGTTCTTATGGCTAAAACCTATCAGTGGTATCAGAGCCTAGCTTGGTTTTCATTAAACTGTTGCTTAATTGTCTAAAACTAAACTGCAAAATTCGATTTTTGTGTATCTGAGTCATGGACTCGGCGAGTTCCATAGTGGACTCGATGAGTTGGCCTGACTCGGCGAGTCCCTTGGTACACTCGACGAGTCCAAGCATCAGGAATGGCCAAATTCGGGATTTCTTCATGATTATCTTATGGAAACTTACCTTAATCATATTAGATCAACCCTAATCCTATTTTTTGATATATATGACTATTATCTTGATCTAATTAAAGATATTTATCAACTAATAAAATATTTAATTTCCTTATATGATAATTAATTCTTTACTTTGATTATTTTGGTAATTATCTTGAAAGAAATCTTGAATAAATCAAATATAGATAATTAGGAAATTAATTGTTAATTGAAATTATTTGTTATTTGATCCTCCATGTTTTAAATGTTTAAAACTTGTCCTAAAGTTTTGAAATTTATATTTTGTAATTAAAAGTTTTAATTTAGACAATTTAAATTTCAAACCCTAGATTTTAAAATGTTTAAAATACAACCCTATACTAATATAATATTACAAGATTGATATATATATATATATATATATATATATATATATATATATATATATATAAAACTAAAAATGCTAGTCTTACCGCTAGTAGGCCTCATTCACGAAGTCGATCTATAAGGTGGGTATAAGGTTGCGGCCTATAAAATGGCGCTTAATGGGTGTACACTCACACCCACCGCTTGCTTTATCGGTGGAGGGTCGTTAACCGAACGGGTAGGATAGGGCAACCTCATCCTCTCATTAAAAGTATAATAGGAAATACAAAGTAACTACACATATTTTAAAATTTCCCAATCTTAATTACTTTAGGAAAAGTGAATTGATGCAATCCCATGAAATTACACTTTGCACCCTTGCTAAGAAGTTAGTGGAGCGTGTGTGGTTTACCGGCACACTAATTGGTTCTAAGAAAAAGTGGCAAAGGGTGATTCATTGTTTATCATAGTTCGATGGAGCGTGTGTGGTTTACCGGCACATCGAATAGGTGATCGTTACAATGAAGGCACCATGTGAATTTGCATGGTAATTCACACCTGCTTTGTGATCCTCGGTATCCCAGTCACAAACTAGAGGGGCATATCGAGATTTAAACATTCCATTGAATAGTTTCAATGAATCTCATCCGAACCTAGAATTCTCAAAACATTTAGGACTAATAGTTAGGTTTTGTGGTGGAGAATTAGTGAATCGTCATTCACTTACCTTCAATTTATTTGCATGTTAGATTACGGCATCCCTTTTCTAGTATGTAAATGTTATTGTTGGATCCTAGCCCTAATTTTTCTTATTGGGTGATAATTAGGGATTCTTATTCGAATCTATCTTTGTCCTTTCTATTTTTAGATGTCGAACGCTAACAACGTTGCTGCTAGTTCTTTCACGTTGATGAGCCTTTGCCAAAAGGTCACCTTCGATGGAACGAACTTTAGCGAATGGATAAGATACATTCGCACCATTGCTCGCTATGAGGATAAGGAGTATGTCCTCGATGAAAAGCTCGAGAAGATCAACCCTGAAATCGCTACTCCGACTGAAATTACCGCTTTTGAAACTCATGAGCGAGATGCAATGAAGGTACATTGCATCATGATAGCCACCATGAACTCCGAATTCCAAAAGTCCTACGAGGACATGTACCCGTACGAGATGCATCCAGACTTATTGGAGAGATACCACCAAAACGCGAGACAAGAGCGTTATGAGATTTTCACTAACATGATTTCCGCTAAAATGGGTCATGGAGAATCTCTTACCGTGCACCTGCAAAAGATGCAAAGGTATGTCGACCGCCTTCGCAAGTTAAATGTTGACTTTGGGGAAGACTTGGCGATCGACATGGTGCTTCACTCTTTGCCTCCGATGTACAATCAATTTAGGATGACCTACCACATGAACAAAGAGGAGGTCACCCTAAGCAAACTCCAAGGTCTCTTGAGGGTCGCTGAGAGCAACTTCAAAGACAAGTCTATTGCACCAACTCCCAATCCACCCGCTGCTCCTGTCTTGGCTATTAGTCAAGGAAAGGGAAAGAAGAGGAAGGCTTCGTCTAAGAACTATCGCAAGGTTAAAGCCCGAGATGGTGCCTCTTCTAGTGGGACCAAAGTTGATCCCGCTAAGCCCTGCCCTAACCCGAAGGAGGCAGAGTGCCACCACTGCCACAAGATAGGACATTGGAAGAGAAGCTGCCCGGAATACCTGCAAGCCATCAAGGAAGGAAAGATCAAGCCATCTTTCGCAGGTATATATACAATCAAATCCAACGATTCTAATCATGCTATTTCTTGGGTTCTTGATACCGGTTGTGGTTATCACATTTGTTCTAATGTGCAGGGACTAAGAAGAAGTAGGGATGTGGAGCAAGGAAGAATCAATCTAATCATGGGGAACATAAGATCGTCGCCTGTGACCAAGATTGGAGTGTATTCTTTAGTGCTTAGGAATAATTTATGTTTAGATTTGAACAATTGTTTCTATTCGCCAGAAATGGCTAGAAACATCATTTCATTTCATGGTTTATATAGACAAGGTTTTAGATTTTCTTTTAATAATGAGAATGGCTCTATTTTGGCTTATCTAAATGGTGTCTTTTACTTTGAAGCTATACCATGTAATGGAATTTATGAAACTGTTATGATTGTTGATAACTTAGGAAATGATGTTTTGAATATAGATTCTTCCACTAGTATGGATAAAGCATCCTTGTGGCATTGTCGTCTTGGACATGTCAACAAGAAACGCATAGCCCAACTCCAAAAGGATGGAGTGTTGGAGTCATTCGACCTTAGGGAAGATGACACGTGCGAGTCTTGTTTACTTGGAAAGATGACTAAATCACCCTTCACGAGTACGTGTGAAAGGGGTGAGGGTCTATTAGACTTAATACATACCGATGTATGTGGACCATTTAGATCAACCACGAAGGATGGAAACCGCTTCTACGTGACTTTTACCGATGATTATAGTAGATATGGGTATATCTATTTAATCAAGCAAAAGTCAGAAACTTTTGAAAAGTTCAAAGAGTTCAAGAATGAAGTGGAGAATCAATTGGGCAGGAAAATCAAGATGCTTCGATCCGATCGAGGAGGAGAGTACCTAAGTCTTGAATTCCATGATTATCTCAAGGAGTGTGGAATAGTTTCGCAATTGACGCCTCCTAGGACACCGCAGTTGAATGGTGTGGCAGAAAGGCGTTATCGAACCTTATTGGATATGGTTCGCTCTATGATGAGTCGTGCTTCACTACCTATCTCTTTTTGGGGGTATGCCTTAGAGACTGACGCCCGTATCTTTAACCGAGTCCCCACTAAAAAGGTTGCCAAAACACCTCACGAGATGTGGACAGGGAAAGCTCCCTCGTTGGCACATATCAAGGTTTGGGGTTGCGAAGCTTTCGTAAGACGAGATACTCACGACAAGCTCGAACCCCGAAGTGAGCGACGTATTTTCATCGGCTACCCGCAGACATCCTTTGGATATCTCTTCTATAGACCGAAGGACAATGTTGTCTTTTTTGCGAGGAGAGGAGTTTTCTGAGAGCGAGAACTCATAGGCCAAGGAGAAAGTGGGAGGCAAATCGATCTTGAAGAGATTCAAGAGTCGATAGATGAAGGAACCTCTACCGCTGGCACTCAACCCGAGGAGGAAACTCCGGTTGAACCGATTGACGAATCCTTACCTCTTAGACGTTCCGATAGAGTTAGAGTTCTACCCCAATTTTATGGTTTTCATATTACTACTGAAGGGGACACGTATATTAGTGATGGTACACTAATAAATCTTGATGAACCTAATAGCTATAAGGAAGCCATGGCAGGCCCGGAGTCTGCGAAATGGAAAGAGGCAATGGATAGCGAGATCCAATCCATGTATGATAACCAAGTTTGGAATTTGGTTGATTATGTGCCCGGACGTAAGAACGTTGGGTGCAAATGGATCTTCAAGAAGAAGACCGACGTGGATGGAAACGTACACACGTATAAAGCACGATTGGTTGCGAAGGGCTTTACTCAAACTCCCGGAGTTGACTATGATGAGACCTTCTCACCAGTTGCGAAGATAAAATCTATTAGAGTGATGCTAGCGATTGCCGCATTTCATGATTATGAGATTTGGCAAATGGATGTCAAGACCGCTTTCCTTAACGGAAAGTTGGCTGAGGATGTTTACATGGCTCAACCAGAGGGGTTTGTGGATCCGAAGCATCCGAATAGAGTGTGTAAGCTTGAGAAGTCCATTTATGGACTTAAGCAAGCGTCTCGCAGATGGAATCTTTGCTTCGATGAGAAAGTCAAAGAGTTTGGATATGTACGAAGCGAAGATGAGTCTTGTGTATATATCAAAGCCAGTGGGAGTATAGTAAGCTTCCTCGTTCTATATGTCGATGACATATTACTCATAGGAAACGACATCCCGACTTTGCAGGAGGTTAAATCCTGGCTCGGGAAGTGCTTCGCTATGAAGGACCTCGGAGAGGCTTCTTACATTTTGGGAATAAGGATAGTAAGAGACTAATTGGACTTAGTCAGAACACTTACTTGGAGAAGGTACTAAAACGTTTTAGTATGGAAAACTCAAAGAAGGGAGAATTATCGATACAAAATAATGCCAAGTTGAGTAAGACTCAAAGTCCGAGTACCGAAGCTGAGATAGTAGAAATGATCCGAGTTCCATACGCTTCCGCAGTTGGCTCAATCATGTATGCTATGAATTGTACTCGCCCTGATGTAGCCTTCGCTTGGAGCATGGTTAGCAGATATCAAGGGAATCCTGGCAGAGCACATTGGATTGCGGTGAAGAATATCCTTAAGTACCTTCGGAGGACAAAGGAATGGTTCTTAGTCCTTGGAGGGAGTGATGACTTGAAGGTGCGAGGCTATAGTGACGCTAGCTTTCAAACCGACAGGGACAACTACCATTCGCAGTTAGGCTGGGTCTTTACCCTGAATGGGGGAGCAGTGACATGGAAAAGTTCCAAGCAGGAAATCGTAGCTGATTCAACGTGCGAATCAAAGTACATTGCAGTGAGCGAAGCGTCGAAGGAGGCAATATGGCTAAAGAACTTCATCGGTGGTCTTGGAGTTGTACCTGCCATAAAGGAGCCCATGGAGATTTTTCGTGATAACGAAGGAGCGGTTGCCTTGACCAAGGAACCGATGGATCATGGTAGATCACGACATATCGACAGAAAATATCACTTCATTAGGCATCGTGTAGAAGAAGGACAACTCGTAGTGAAGAGGATATCATCAGAAGATAACCCAGCAGATCCACTTACGAAGGGACTGAGTAAGGTTAAGCACTTGCTGCATGCTAGGAGTATTGGGCTGAAGGATGATATTAGCATAGATTAGATAGTATTAGAAACGTGTAATAGATAAATGTAATTAACATTTGATGATTAAATAAAGGAGTTTTATTTATGAGTAATGTTACTATCTTATGTTAATTGTTTAGCTATTGTTTCACTTTGCATGTTTTGACTTCCAGAATAATTGAGTTTATTAAGAATAATCGAATTTTTCAAATTGTCCACAATCGTTCATATGTTGGAAGTAGATATGAATGAAGATTGTCATGAATCGGTGCGTAGATTGTCTAAATGGTATTAGACATAGCAAAGGGTTGCTGCGACATTCATGAGTGCTTATGAACTGGTTTTGAGCATTGGAACAAACCCGCGTTTGCTGGAATCACCTTATGGAACATGATATAAAAGGGTGATCGCGAGACGATAATATCATATAGTCTTAAAACCTAGATATATGGTTTATCATTTACTAATTGATTGTACATTGATAATACGAAAAACGCATTGGTAACTCAATGTTATAAAACGCATTATTGTGTATAGTTGATTATTGAATAAGTAAATGCATATAAGTCGAAGTTTATCTGTAACTTTTATCTAAGAAGGTAGAAGCGATATCTCGGCCGCTCGATGATTTGATTTGACTTATGTGCCGAGCCCGGTCAGAACTGAATTGTTGTGTTCGATTAAGTTCTATGTCGAATAAATCAGAGATCGAGAAACGTAGATGCTTGACTAACCATTCCGTAGGATTGTCAGCATGATATCTAACAGAGGACTATACGATCCCTTATCTTAAGGACAAGATTGATTAGATCACAGTTTGGCAGCGTCTTTGAGAGCTACGCTTGCAAACCGAATTGTACTTGTGCATATAGTTACTAGACTTATCCAAGTGGGAGACTGTTGGAATACTGTCTAAGGCTGCAACTATATTAGGCAAGTATTTGACCCGGTTGTGCATGGTCCTTTTGGGTTGCCTTCACCATAGCAACTTGATAGGGTAATTTATTAAGAGAGAGTAAATATTATTAGTATATTATGAGAATAATATAAAGAATAATATATTGTTATTTGATTAATATAGGTCATAGAATTAATTGGAATTAATTTGGTGACTTAAAAAGATTAATTAAATAAGAGGGTATAAACTGTCAATTGTTTGATAGTTAAACTTTAGACTGTAAATCCATATTGAATAGGGGTGGAAGGATTCTAGAAGCTAAAGGATAGCTTAAAATCGTCCAAGGCTATCTAAGGAATGGATTTGGATTGCTTTAAGAGAAGATTATCCAATTGGGGTTTAGTTTGTAACCCTTAAGGAGTCTACAAGTATAAATAGACCCTATGGCATTAGGAAATCGGCACTTCATCAAAAGTAAGAGAACCCTGGCCGATTTCCTTCACTCTCCTCTCTCCCAAATCATCCTCCTTGCTAGTTGGTGTTCGTAAGCCATTAGAGGAGTGACAATTGTGACTCTAGAAGCTCCAAGACAACAAGATCAACAAGGAATTCAAAAGGTATGATTCTAGATCTGTTTCAATATTGTTATTACACCTAAATAGTCATTAGAAGTCTTGGATTCAAAGCATGTTTAATTAGCAAGCCTAGATCCAAGCATTAGGGTTTTGCATGCGCATATAGGAAAGTTCTTATGGCTAAAACCTATCACATGTATCATGTAAGCATATGTAAACGTACTCATGTATCAGGTAATGTACTGGTATAGACTCATGAATGAACTGACTCTGGTGTGATTCCTTGTAATAGGAATAATGTTTTGTATCTTTTAACTATCCCTATGATAGTTAACTGAAAGGTAATTGGTTATTCAAGTAGGTTTATACACCCTTGCTACACAAGAGTGTGGGAAACTGAATGAAGGATGAAATTATAACATCAATACATATATATATATATATATATATATATATATATATATATATATATAAGAAACATAAGTGTATAAGTGTAGTTTGTTTCAAGAAGGTAAAAATGGTTTTGTAAGACATCTAAGAGTTTTGAACAATAATTAACAATGACTTGGTGTCATTTTAAGAAACATTTCAAAAGTAATACATTTGATAACAAAGTATTTTTAAGATAGAAAACCATTTCATGCATCACATTTTGTAGTATGTGAAATCTGTTAAATGAAAACACAATTATAAAATACATATGGATGATTTAATAACATGATGTTTTCTACTTGTATTCCCCCCCCCCCCCCCCATTAAAGCATTTAAAATCATTTTAAACATTGATTTAGGGGTATGAACTCACCTGTTGTGAGTGGTTCTAGCGGGTACGTGTGTATGGATGAGAACTTCCACGAATGAAGTCCCGAGACACAATAAGTCCTAACTGACATATAAGGACACATATTGACGTGAATATAGTGTTTATAACATCTATATGAAAGGAAACACCTTCCGGGACTCGGTAACACCTTGACCAAGTGTTGGACTCACATGTGATTCGACATAGGAAGGTACAAAGGCACTCACATGAGTTTACTACCATGAGTTCATGGCCCAAGGGAGTTTACGGCCGTAAAATCATGGCTACTCATGTGGGAATGCAAGTTTGAAGGCTTGGGAATGATTTAGGGACATTAGCTCTTATTTAGGATAAAGAAAACCCACTTTCTTTGATGTTCTAAGGAGTTCACGGCCCAAATGAGTTTACTACCATAAACTTATGGCCATTTATGTTTAAGAGGGTCCTAAAGGTCATAAGGAAGCAATCTAATTTCAAGCCTAAGCCTTTGGAAGTGTTTGTGGTATCAAAACACCCTTAATTTGAGTTCATGGCCCATGGACCATTTGGTCATGTGTTTGTGGCCGTAAACACTCATGGGTGTTGATATTTTTATTGTTTTGGGTCCTAGACACATCAAGGTAAGGTGCTATGTTTGTCTCTTGGCTTAATGAAGGTCTTTAGGGCATTTTAGCACCCTAATATGGAGTTCACGACCCAAGAACTTCCTTGGCCATGAACTCACTTTCAACCCTTGATTCTATTTGTTTTGGATGTCTAAACATGTCATGGGTAGTCTCAAGGTTCATTTCCAAGGTTTGGAGGGACATTGGGCACACTTTGGCCCTAGAAAAGGAGTTTACTCCCCAAGATGTTCTTGGGCGGTAAACTCTAAAATCTTGTGTTTTGAGGTTCTTTTCTGTCCCTAAACTCGTTAGTGTACAAGTCTAAACTAGTTTCACGGCTTAAGGAAAGAATAGGCACCATTTGGTTCTTGAAAAGGAGTTTACTCCCCAAGATGTTCTTGGGCGGTAAACTCACAGATCTTGCTGTTCTGTCGTGATTTTGTTGTTATTAAGCACAATCTAAGTTATATAATACAACTAGAGAGAGGTACTCATGATTTGGGATAAAAACCCGAAGATCCGTGAGAGAGAAAATGGTTTTTCTCTAGTTGGAAATGTAACTAGGGAATGAATATGGCTCAGATTTCTATATATAGTCCTGAGATTTTTGGCAGAAAATATTTTATTCCCGGAATGAACTCTAATATCCTAGAGAATTAGAATAACAGTGTTGCACAAAACCCTAGTGCATCCACTCTCCTGATATCTCCTTAAGTGTTAAATCTGAAATACACAAACTTATACCCAAAGTCTGGAATTTCTCTGTAACTGTTCTAACTTCTATTGGCTTGATATGGTTTGTTCAGAATGGAAATTTCGGGTTGTCACATCATCCCCCTGTTAAAGGGAATTTCGTCCCGAAATTAGAATTTAGGAAAGGAAGTAAGTAGAAGTGATCGAGTCATTAGGTGAGCTTCCTAATCGATTGGTTCTCGTGCTCCCAAGTGAAATCGGGTTCTCGGTTGGTATCCCAACGAACCTTCACTAACGGGCGATGGCGTTGCTTCGTCCGCTTGACCTCTCCATTGAGGGTCACAACGGTTCTAATACAAAGGCGAGGATCTCGTAAATCTCGATCTCGTCGAGAGGGCTTACGAAAGTCCTAATGGATAGGTAATGTTTCAAGTTCGAGACACGACGGGTAAAATGTACGATACTGAGTTCACGGAGTAGGTCTAGTTTGTGAGATGCAGGACCGATTCTGGTAAGAATCTCGGAGGTCCTAACTATATTGGATTTAGCTTTCCACGCTTTACGAAGCGTATTTAAGCCATTCCCAGAGTGAGGTTTCTTAAAGAATTTGGCCACTCATTTGGAATTCCAAAGGTTCTTTCTATCACTTAACTTCCCAGTCAAGGGCCACCCCTCACTGGGTCAAAGTCAAAAGGGTTTCTGTAATTTGCGAGGAGTTCTGGATGGACTATGATAGTAGGTCTGTAAGACCTAGAATTTGGCGAATTTTCCATCGGTGACTACGGTGCCGAAAAATTCCCAACGGTTTTGGATAATTTGCCAGAGTACTCCCGAATTTCCACATCACTAATACTGTGTCTCAGGAAATTTGACTCTTAATTCCAAAACTAATGTTCAGAGAACTTTGCGAAAAATATCTCCGAGGGTAATGTTTCCATGGGTTCTTTCTTACTACGAGGGAAGATAAGTAAGTCATTACATGGAGAAATGACAAACTGATCCGAGTAAGAAAGACGTACCCCACTCATTTAGCTTATGAATACTATGGGTGTATTGGTCCTATCCGAGGGGTATCTGTGACATCCCCAAAATCACGGCCAGAAAAGACCGGTTTGTTTATGCTTTGTTTAAAAATCAGAGTAACATTTTAAATGAAAGTGTTGCGGAATTTGTCCCAAAACAAAATATGATAAATATTTATCAAAAGCATTTCCGTAGAAATGTATTTCATTAAAAGACTTGGGATGTCATGTTCGTACAGATCAAAAGCATAAACAGTACAATATAAGCCTTACTACATTATTTCATATCTACAGGCCTATATCCATAATCCCTCGTCCAACATCATATCTATGCTCAGGCGCCACTACCTGTAACACATAAAACTGAGTGGGTCAGGCTTGGGAGCTTGGTGAGCACATAGGGTTTTCAACCCACAATTTAACTTCATTAAATTAAACAAACCCGATTACCCGTTCCCGTTATCCTCACATTACATCCCTAAGCATCTATCATAAGGGACCTATCCTAAGGATTATCATCGGGATGGACACTACTGCTAAGGGGATTCCTCAACAATAAATGTCCTTAAGGCAACCATGTGGGGGATGGAGTACATCTGGTGAGCACACAGTTCAAATAAACACACAGTTCGAATAAACACATACAGGTTGCAATCCTGCTAGTGTTCCACTGGACTGTCTAGAATAGTCCGTGGTCGTCATCTATACTCCGCTAGATGACTAGATCATCAATAGCATCTATAACGAGGCCTCTCATTATTTCATTTTATCACACAGCAACTAATACATCTACCCATGCTTTACCCCAACATTTTCGTAGATATAAAATAAATATACAGTTTAAATCTTTGAAAACATGTATAAAAATGTTCATCTAGCATAGATAGCAAGTATTCAGGTAATATGCACACATAGCACGTAATTTATATAAAATACTTCATATCTATGTGTAAGCTGAAACTAACTATGCACTCACCTGGTAAGGTGGTGACTCGGCACTCGGACAGCTCTTCGTTACTTCTTAAAACAATTTTTCCTTGACCAAAACCTTGTATTAATACCACTAGAGTTTAGTTTTAACGTTAATCGCGACTAATTAATAGTCTAGCTATTATTACTATTATATAAGCGTTAAATAACACTCAATATAACTCATAATAATAGCCCAAATAATTATTTTAAGGTCCTAATAATGTTAGTATAATTAAATAAAAGCTATATTAAATATAGTATAGGCGTAACTCACTTACAATGGGTTTTTATTAAAAATTGGGCTTCGCTGGAGCAGCGTTTCCGAGCCGAAAGCTTTTCTTCTCGGAGCCGTCGGGCGCTCCGGGGCTTTCTTCTCGTGATAGGGAGGTTCCCTAGACTTGGGAGGGGTTTAGGGAGGCTAGAGAGAAGTTAGAGAGAGAAAGAGAGGCTTATGGTGTGAAGAAAATATGAGGAGTTCACCCTTGTATTTATAGGAGTTTTATAGTAAAGTGGTCTCTAAGCTTCGTCCGTAACTTTTGCATACGAGCTCCGTTTTTGTCTGTCTTTTTACCGTTGAGTTCCTATTAATGAGATCTTCAACTTTCATTTAGACCTCGTTAGCTAATTCTCATTCTATCTCGGATTTACAAAACTGTATCGTATTCGCCGCGCTCGAAAAGTAGAGACTAAGCTTCGTCCATAACTTTCGCATACGAGTTCCGTTTTTGTCTGTCTTTTTACCGTTGAGTTCCTATTAATGAGATCTTCAACTCTCATCTAGACCTTGTTGGCTAATTCTCATTCTATCTCGGATTTACAAAACTGTACCGAATTCGCCGCGCTCGAAAAGTAGGGACTAAGCTTCGTCCATATCTTTCGCATACGAGCTCTATTATCGACGTTCTTTATATCCACGCGTTGGTATTTACAAGTACTACAACTTTCATTTAGATCCCATCGGCTAAAAATCGACCGATCTAAAATTCAGATTTCGGGCTGTGCACTGCTATGCTAAATTTTAGAAAAATCATAACTTCCTCATATGAAGTCAGATTTGGGCGTTCTTTTTATCGATGTTCTTAGTTTAACATATTCTACGACTTTTTTTTAGAGCGCTAAGGCTAAATCTCGCTCTATCGTAAATTCACTATTTACGCTTCCCGGTATCGTGTCGGTTTTGTCGCGAAACTTCGACGGGTCATAACTTCTTCGTTATAACTCGGATTTCGGCGTTCCTTATATGCACGGAAACCTTGAGACATATTCTACAACTTTATGTAGAGATATTGGGATTATCTCACACTTTAATTTTGACGTTCATTTTTATTTTTTAATAATTATACATTTATAATTAAATAATAAACACATAAACACACATAATTCACATAATACTCAAATATTTCATCTTTATTACTTCAAAAAGAGTTACAAGAGTTGACCTAGACTATTACATTGATAAAAATGCTTAGCCCTGAAACCCGGGCGTTACAATTTTCTCCCCCTTAGGATGATTCCGTCCCGGAATCATGCATCAGCAAACAGATGTGGATAGCGACTCATCATGTCATCCTCTGTTTCCCAAGTGAGATTCGGCCCATTCGAATGTTTCCATCGGACTAGCACCAAGTCGACCATCTTGCGTCGTAACTTCTTAGTCTTACGGTCAACAATTGCCTCAGGCTCCTCGATCAGCCTTTTGTTCTCATCTATCCTTAACTCTGAGATTGGAATTATGTCGGGAACATCTCCCGTGAATTTCCTCAAATAACACACATGGAAGGTGTTATGAATACCATCGAGTTCTTCGGGCAATTCCAGCTTGTAATCTTGGTTCCCAATCTTCTGAAGAACTTTGAATGGTCCAATAAACCTTGGACTCAACTTTCCTCGTTTCCCAAATCGTATAAGTCCCTTCCACGGTGAGACTTTAAGTAAAACGGAATCACCAACTTCGAAGGTCATCGGTCGTCTTTTCTTGTCAACATAGCTCTTCTGACGATCCTGGGCTGCTAACATTCTTTCCCTAATCACCTTCAACTTCTCAGCAGTCTCATGGACTATCTCGGGGCCCATAAACTGCTTCTCTCCGGCTTCAAGCCAACAAGACGGCGTACGACACTTCTGCCCATACAAGGCTTGATAAGGAGCCATCTTGATGCTCGAGTGAAAACTATTGTTGTATGAGAATTCTACCAGAGGTAAGTGCTCGTCCCAATTTCCTTGGAATTCGAGGGTACATGTTCTCAGCATATCTTCCAACGTCTGAATTGTCCTTTCGCTCTAACCATCGGTTTGCGGATGGTAAGCAGTACTTAAACACAACTTTGTACCCAACTCCTCTTGTAGACTCCTCCAAAACCTCGATGTGAAACGACTATCACAATCTGATACAATCGTAAGAGGGACACCGTGAAGTCTTACAATTTCCTTCACATAAGCATTTGCAAGCTTATCCATAGACCACTTCTCGTTGGCTGCTATGAAGTGTGCACTCTTGGTGAAACGTGTTGGGTTTTGAGCATTCTAACACTCCTAAGTGTACATGCAACCCTAAATACCTTGGATCTATGTTTTCTCTATTATACATGCAAATAAGAACTTCCAAGGTATTATCCTAATCTAGCATACAAAACAATGACTATAGCAAGATAGAATACATACCTCTTTGATGTAGAAAGTCTTCATGAAGCTTGAGTGCCTAGTGCCCCAAGTGTGACACCTCAAATGGAATCACAATCATCAAAACACTTGGAATGACTTGAGAGAATTTCTACACTCATCAAAATCGGCTAGCCCTCTCTAGAATAATACTAGTGCCAATTTTTGCCAAGAATAATATCTTTATATAGTGTTACAATTAGGGCAAACCCTAATTGTCATGACTTTCCATTTCCTTGGATCCATGGGTACAAATACACCATGGAGCATCCATGGACCATCCTATGGGTTTTAGCCCAACTTGATTATCCATGGAGCATTAGCCCACTATACAAGTATGGATGATTTACATAATCAACCCATATATTTAATTAGTCTTCTTTTGATCACTTAATTAATCCTAGATTAATTCTTGATCAATACTAATTAAATAATCTTACTATTCTTATTATTAATATACTAGAACTTATAATATATTAATAACCATAAGTGTCTTATTTCTCTCATCCAAGTGCATGATGGTATGCAACGCAAATGGACCATGCCGGGTCGGGTCAAGTCTTACCAAATATAGTTATGGACTTAGACATTAATCCAACAGTCTCCCACTTGGATAAGTCTAAAACTATTATTGCGTATGACTTCAGGAACCAACTGGCAATCGTATCTCTCAAAAGCTTCTGTCGAACTCTGACCTTGTAGATGAACTCTGACCTTTGTCAGTGACTTGTCCATTAGATAAGGGATCATATATTCCTCCATTCTAGATATCATATGGACTGAGACATGGATTATAATCATTCTCTCTGTCCATCTGTTGTTTCCCGATTTCCGATTTATGACGACTGACTAATTGAACAAATCAAATCAGTCCTAGCCCGGCCGAGCACTTCCATTTGTCATCATCAAATCATCGAGGGGCCCACAGATATCGCTTTTATCCCGAAGGTAAAAGGAATGGATAAACTTCGACTCATATGGCGTGTTCTACTACTTGTTGAATCATACACAAAGGCACGTTTTATAGCACAGAGTTACCAAATGCGTTTTCGTGCTATCAATGTACTATCAACTCATAGTAACAACTCATATCTCTAGGTTTGAAGAATATAAGATATTATCGTCTCATGATCACTCGTGATAAAATCCATGAAGTGATTCCAATGAGCGCGGGTTGAATCCAATACTCAGAACTTATGAGCACTCATGATTGTTGTAGCCTTGTCCAACACCTTAGACCTATACAACCTATCATGACAATCTTAATTCATATCTACTTCCAACATATGACCGACTGTGGATAGTTTTAATAACTTAGTCATTCCAGAAGAATAACCCAGTTTATTCGGGAAGTCAAAACATGCAAAGTGAAACACAATAATAATAGAATCCAATATGGTCTCAGAACTTATGAATATAAATAAAAC
Organism: Lactuca serriola; assembly: GCF_051521515.1. Classification (NCBI taxonomy): domain Eukaryota; kingdom Viridiplantae; phylum Streptophyta; class Magnoliopsida; order Asterales; family Asteraceae; genus Lactuca; species Lactuca serriola. Next base: position 250,850,461 of record NC_136410.1, on the reverse strand, counting down.
ACCTTTTATTTATCACCATATGATTACACATTATTCATTGTATACTGTTTCAGCTATCAACTTTAATCTTGAATTTAAAACAATAGTTGTCCCATGCTCCAAGCATGTACACTATGTTTTTCTCAACAATAGTCATGCCATACACCAAGTATACATACTATGTTTGTCTATGAACTTTACTTTGTGAACTAGATCAATTGAACATTACTTCAATGATTCTCTTTTCACACTCCCAAATCCTTACCGCAAATGCAAGAATTCCAAATTCATGCCATTTACTGAAATCTGTTAGATTCTAAACTTATATGCATTGATCCTCTTGTAATGATTATGCACAAAGTCATAAAGACTTGACAACAACCATTACAGAGTATTCCAAAGGAGATCAGCTCCTTGGAAACATCCTTCTTGCATTAAGTTTCCTTAATCTTACACAGATTGAAAATTCTAACTTTGAAACATTTCCAGATTCCATTTTGACTATCACTTCTGACCAAGAGTTGCCTCCTTACAGAATATGTCAATATGGTCCTTCCAGAATTATCACTATACTTCCAATTGTCCTTGAGTAACCAATCTTTGGTAAACCTTAAATTGTCCTTGACAATTGTTTAATCCTTTTAGTCATATCCAGTTCTAAACCTTTTCCCTTCTTAATGCCCCAGGCATTTTGAAAATTTTAGAACGGATGATTATAGCACATGTAATCGATCCTATATCCGAAGCATATGGGACACGATTCATGATGTCTCACATAAAGACTAAACCAGTCTTTTGATATAATATTTCCATTTCAATTTGCCAAGTTCTCATAATTCAGATTATGAAAAGGGATGCCGTAATCATAATCGAATTTTAGAACGCAAATAATGGACCCATATACAGAATTTCCTTATGTTGAGCCATTCCAACATGAAATTCATATATATCCTTGACTAAATGATTAAAACCTCACGATCTAACCTTATAGATTTCAGATGAAGTATAATTTCCTCTCCCTTAATTATAGCAAAACAACTTTTTCCCAATTGAAACTTTTGTTTTCTATAATTAACATTGCTAGCTTGCAATGCTTAACATAATTATCATGCTCCCACTATCATGATGATTATTAGCATAACACTTATGCTCCCACTAGCTTTGACATGTACTCAGAAACCAGCTGGACTTCTAGAAATCAATACTTCATTGACTTTCTTACCAAAGTTCAGATTTCTGATGCTAGATTGTTTTGATAAAGCTGTATCAAAATCATACACCTTCCTTTAGATAGCACATTTGTGAGTCTAAACAATTATGAAGAGGTATGCCGTAATCATAATGGTTAGACCTTTTTGCCACTTCTCACAAGTCCATATTAGTGTGCCGGTTAACCACACGCGCTCCACTAACGACTTTGAGAATGCAAATATCACAATTGCTATCTAGCTAAAATCTACTTAGTGAAAGTGTTTCCTCACCATCATTTTCATGAATCGGAGAGAAACCTTATGACACTTAGATTTACTGGTGTATGTGTTCTTATCCATGTGAGTTGTCAAAATCATAGTCACAAGACAAGGATAATGACAAATCCAAACTCATATGGACTGAACTCAATCTTAATTTCTTGCCACCTGGCAGCTCAAGGGCCTACCATTGCTTCCAAGTTGTTATGCAACACATTGAGAACTCTAGGAACTCATATGCAAAGTCAACTTTAACTGGAATGGGCACAGAATATGTCAACACGATAGGTTATAAACCTCAAGTCGTGTGCTAGTGAAGAACTTCAGGTTCTATTCTTGATTAGTTCTTGAGACTTTCAAGACCTTTAAGACTCCCACTGTCCTCTTGACATATAAGACTTCCTTGTCAAACATCCAAGAGATAGTGCGGATTCTAATCAAGATAAACACTTCACACCATTGGCCTTAGTTGGTCTTTGTTTTATCCAAAACATCACAACTTACCAATTTCAAAAGTACAAGAGTAGAAAACTTTTACTCTTGCATTTGACAAGTGTTTTGAACCTTCTTTGAGACATGTCACTCAAGTTACAATCTTGGAGTATGACTCTAAGACTTGTATTGGAACGAAGTATGACTCATCTTCTTGATTTAACCATTTCAACAATTCAAGATCTCTCTTCTTAGTCATAAGAATGCACTAAGATTTCCTTAGAGAACTAATTGTGCTATGGTTTCTTAATCATTAAGATGATCACAAAAGTTGATACTAAAGTACTCTCCCATCTTTTCAGATTTGAGAAACTTTTATCCTTCTGCCTAATTTGATTCTTCTTATTCGCTCTGCCATACATTGAAACTTTTTCCAATGTCTCAGAGTTACACTTAAGCTTGTAAGTATAATCATATTTACTGAACTTAAGTAAATCATGACGAATAGTCTTATCAAACTTTTGTGGTGGACTAAATCAGTGCACAAGACTATGTACTCGATCCCTTAGTCCATTACTTGACTCACACATCCATGTGAATAAGTAATTAGTCTTAATTTTCCAAAACTTGAAAGTTCTCATTCATCATGCTATACAACTTGCATGATTCCAAGTTCCGGTCCAATTGAAACTTGGGTGATGAGAATCTTTCCTTATTTGGTAAATCTAGACATTACCACAAATGAAAGAATCAATTTCATATTTCCACTCTTGCTCTTAATGGAATCATATAAGCAACAATTTTTCCTCAAATGCCATTGTAAGGATAAAATCAAAAAATTTTCTTTTATTTTAAAACTTTGCGGAAAAACTATCCTTACAATCCATATGAAAACTTGTTGTTATCTATTCCTAAGCAATATATCATAACTCCTAAGAAGTAGCTCAAGAATCCGATCTTCAAACTATGCGATAGAAATCCATCTACGCGATCAGATTCAGCATATTCTTTCTTTAAGTTTCTTCACTTTTCTTTGATTCTTAAAACAACACCATGTGACCCAGTCACATCATGTATCAAGAATCTCAGAATAGAAACTTAACAGAGTTAGATAGTGGAATTTACCTGAAGTAGAGTCAAACTTATTGACTTTAACATCCTTAGGTAAATTTGGCAGCTTCGCAACCAATGCCCCTTTCTTTGGCAATACAAACATATGGACCCTTTGATAATGGTACACGAGACTATCACAGACTTAGCTTTTCTCTTTACCATTTGGTCAACCGAGTTGACTATGGCCGATCCCTTTCCATTAGGAAGAGAATGCTTTTCTGGATGTCCAATGTCATCATTGTCAATGTCCATAAAGTTTTAAGGAAGTTGATCTTAACAAATAGATAAGATCATTAAGGGTCTTGTCATAGTCTGTTTCATAGGTGCTCCAAAAGAACTCACTATGTGACTTAGAAAGTAGTTGAACCACCAACTTTCTCAAGACTTTGACACCCAACTCTCCCGGCTTGTCAATATGTGACTACATCTCCAAGATGTGACCACACCTAGACCTTGCCTTGCCAATAGGGCTTGAGTGACCTTAAACTTTTCAAGAACTTGTGGGTTGGGGAGAATAATTGGAGGAGGAGAAAGAAGTATGATATCCATGGGACATCATCTTCATTAGGAAACCTTGTTTCAAGAGATTTGGGAAGATCATAAGTGTCTAAACCAGACATCTTTTGGGAGATATTCAAGATAGTTGATCTTAAGTCCTTAATATGACACCCAATATGAAATATTAAGGCTAGGACCCAACAAACTATTTTATAACTTGGAAGAGGTATGCCGTAATCCAAGCTATAAAATATTTGAAGGTAGGTGAATGACGATTCACCAATTTCCACCAAGATAAACGAAATGTATTATTAGGTTTTAATTGGTTTTGAAACTCCTAGATCTTTGAGATTCATTGAACTATTCAATGGCATGTTTCAATCTCGAGTGTGCCCTCCAAGTTTTGTGACTGGGATGCCGAGGATCACAAAACGAGGTGTGAAGTAACCATGCAAATCACTTGGTACCCTTAATAAATTACCCCTCAATCGATGTGCCGGTTAACCACACACGCTCCATCGATACTATGATAAATATTAAGTCACCCTTTACCTACCTTCTTAAGTCCAAGTTAGTGTGCCGGTTAACCACACACGCTCCACTAACGACTTAGACAAAGTGCAAAGTGTAATTTCATGGATTAGCACCTTATTCACATTTTTCCTAAGTAACTAAGATTAGGTATTACTAAGAGTTTAGTTACTTAGTATTATCATTAATACTTTTAATGAAGGGAGAATTCTAGTCCTGTCAAACCCGTTCGGCTAACGACCCTCCACCAGTCAAGCAAGCGGTGGGTGAGAGTGGACACCCATTAAGTTGCCATTTTATAGGCAACAACCTTATACCCACCTTATAGACCGGCTTCGTGAATGAGGCGTACTAGCGGTAAGACTGACTTTACTCTTATACATATATATATTATTAACTTATAATATTATAAAGTATAAGGGTTGAATTTTAACTTTTAAAATTCTAAGGGCTAACTTGGAATTAAAGTATTCATAAGTGAAAACTTTTCAAATTCCAAAACTTGAGGGCAAGTTTTGAAACTATTCAAAACTTTTCATTTCTTGTAACATATGAGTTTAATAGAGTAATAAAATGAGAACTTTTCATTTTTCTAACTCTTGTGTTCTTTTAATGGTTTTTTTAATCCAAGAGACTTTTGGTTTTCCATAACTTGAGGACAAGTTATGGACTCCATTAAAACACATTATGATCAAGAATTAAACTACCATATAGGTTACAAACAATTCCTATGATCATCTAAACTTCATATGAACAAGAACATGAATATGAACACTTTCAAGAATCAAAATCACATTAAACTTTGTAATTTTGATAACTAGTTGTTGTAAATGAATTAGCAAAAACATTACACCAGCTAAAACAAGTTTTCAAGTACCAAAACAGTTTAGGGTAATGTTTCCAATCCATTTCCAGCAACTGAAGTCGAAAATCTGCACGCTGTCGACCCTACTCGCCGAGTTGCATGAACCTACCCGCCGAGTAGGTTGAAGATACACATGAACTCGCCGAGTCCCCCCCATGGACTCACCGAGTCCACTCGTCAGACAGCAAGTTTTCGACTTTTTCCAACTTTTAATTACAAGTATAAGAGAAAGCAAGCCTAGGCTCTGATACCACTGTTGGGTTTTGAGCATTCTAACACTCCTAAGTGTACATGCAACCCTAAATACCTTGGATCTATGTTTTCTCTATTATACATGCAAATAAGAACTTCCAAGGTATTATCCTAATCTAGCATACAAAACAATGACTATAGCAAGATAGAATACATACCTCTTTGATGTAGAAAGTCTTCATGAAGCTTGAGTGCCTAGTGCCCCAAGTGTGACACCTCAAATGGAATCACAATCATCAAAACACTTGGAATGACTTGAGAGAATTTCTACACTCATCAAAATCGGCTAGCCCTCTCTAGAATAATACTAGTGCCAATTTTTGCCAAGAATAATATCTTTATATAGTGTTACAATTAGGGCAAACCCTTATTGTCATGACTTTCCATTTCCTTGGATCCATGGGTACAAATACACCATGGAGCATCCATGGACCATCCTATGGGTTTTAGCCCAACTTGATTATCTATGGAGCATTAGCCCACTATACAAGTATGGATGATTTACATAATCAACCCATATATTTAATTAGTCTTCTTTTGATCACTTAATTAATCCTAGATTAATTCTTGATCAATACTAATTAAATAATCTTACTATTCTTATTATTAATATACTAGAACTTATAATATATTAATAACCATAAGTGTCTTATTTCTCTCATCCAAGTGCATGATGGTATGCAACCCAAATGGACCATGCCGGGTCGGGTCAAGTCTTACCAAATATAGTTATGGACTTAGACATTAATCCAACAAAACGATCCACGACTACCCAAATCATGTCGTGACCGTTCTTCGTCCTGGGCAGTTTAGTCACAAAATCCATGGTGATGTCTTCCCATTTACCCATGGGTACAGGTAAAGGTTCTAAACTCCCATACGGTTTCTGATGTTGTGCCTTAACCCTCGCACATGTTACGCACTCGGCCACATACTTCGCAACATCGAGCTTCATCGTCGGCCACCAGTAGTAGGGTTTTAGGTCCCTATACATTTTAGTGCTACCGGGATGAATCGAGTACATGGTCTTGTGTGCTTCTTCCATCAGAAGATCTCTTATTCCTCCCGTCTTAGGTACCCAAATTCGATCTTGGAATACCTTCAGTCCTCGACTGTTTGTACCGAACACTAACGTTCTTCCTAAACATTCTTCCTTTCGGTCATTTTTCTCTAAATCTTCTTCTTGAGCTTTCCTGATACTTTCCACAATCGTCGAGACGACTTCAATTCTTAACGCTCTTGGCCTTTTCCTTTCAAGATTGACTTTCCGATTGAGAGCATCAGCAACAATATTTGCTTTACCTAGGTGGTAAAGTATCTCACAGTCGTAGTCCTTGAGAAGTTCTAGCCAGCGTCATTGCCTCATGTTCAACTCCTTCTGATTAAAGAGATACTGGAGACTCTTATGATCAGTGAAGAGCTTGCACTTCGTGCCGTAGAGGTAATGCCTCCATATCTTTAAGGCAAAAACTACCGCTACCAACTCCAGATCATGAGTGGGGTAGTTCTTTTCGTGCTCTTTCAATTGTCGAGATGCGTATGCTATCACTTTTTCTCTTTGGGTCAAAACACAACCCAACCCAACTCTAGATGCATCACTATAAACCGCGAAATCCTCAACTCCATCGGGTAGAGAAAGTATCGGTGCTTCACATAACTTCTTCTTTAGCTTCTCGAATGCCTCATCGTGCTTCTCACTCCACGTATACGTAGCTCCTTTGTGGGTCCATGCTGTTAATGGAGCAGCTATCGAACAAAAGCCTTGGATAAATCATCGATAATATCCGGCTAATCCTAGAAAGCTTCGGATCTCCGTGGGACTCTTTGGACGTTCCCACTTCATTACAGCCTCGATCTTTGCGGGATCAACCATTATCCCTTCCTGGTTAACCACGTGACCCAAGAACTGGACCTCTCGTATCCAAAAGTCGCATTTGGAGAACTTAGCGTAAAGCTTCTCCTTCTTTAATACTTCCAACACTTCTCGTAGATGCTTGCCATGCTCCTCCTGGCTTTTCATGTAGATGAGAATGTCGTCGATGAACACCATCACGGATTTATCGAGGAATGGTTTACCAACCCTATTCATCAAATCCATGAATGTTGTTGGAGCATTGGTTAGTCCAAACGACATAACCAAGAACTCGTAGTGTCCGTATCTCGTTTTGAACGCAGTCTTCTCGATATCCTGATCTCTCACTTTCAGCTGATGATATCCCGACCTAAGATCGATTTTTGAGAAGTAGCTCGAACCTTGCAGCTGATCGAATAGGTCGTCAATCCTCGGTAATGGATACTTGTTCTTCACCGTTGCCTTGTTCAGCTCTCGGTAGTCTATACACATTCTCATGCTTCCGTCCTTCTTCTTCACGAATAACACCGGAGCTCCCTAGGGTGATGAACTAGGTCGAATGAAACCGTTGTCCAACAGCTCCTAAAGTTGCGTCATAAGCTCCTTCATCTCCGTCGATGCTAATCGGTAAGCTGCTTTCGCTATTGGTGTTGTCCCTAGTAACAAGTCTATTCGGAACTCTACTTGTCTATCAGGTGGTAATCTGGGAAGATCTTCGGGAAAGACTTCCGGATAATCACACACAACCGGTATATTTTGCACCTCTTTCTTCTCCTTCTTAGCATCGATTACGAATGCCAAGTATGATGCACATCCCTTGGACAAACATTTCCTAGCTTTCATCAGGGATATGATTCCAGAATTTACTCTACGTTTGTCCCCATACACCATAAATGATTCCTTTCCGGGTGGGTTCACCCTTACTATCTTCTTTCGGCATTGAATCTCAGCATCGTTGGCGCTAAGCCAATCCATACCCAAAACGATGTCGAAACCGTTTAACTCTATGGGTAATAGCTCTTCGTGGAATTCGTTTCCGTTTAGGTCAATGATGATGTTCCTAATACGATTACTAACAGGTACGAATTTGCCACTGGCAACTTCTATAATCAGGGCATTATCAAGTTTTTCTACAAGCAATGCTAATTTCCCACCAAATTTATGCAACACAAAAGAGTAGTTGGCTCCGGAATCAAATAGTATATTTGCAGGCAAACCATTTACAAGAAAGGTACCTGAAGCGACGTCTGCTACCTCCTTCGCAGCCTCGAGCATCATCTGGAAGGCTCTCGCCTTCGGCTTCGGTGGTATGTTGGGTCTTCCCGCATCTTTCTTCTTTGGGCAATCCTTAGCAATATGCCCTTCTTCACGACACTCGTAGCACACCCTCTTGTTGGTGGTGCACTCATTGGCATAGTGCCCCGTTTTCCCACACTTGTAGCAGGTTACTTCCTCGCCACATTTTCCCGAGTGTTTCTTCTTGCACTTCTCGCACCATTTAAATTCATTTCCTCCCCCGAACTTCCTTGAACCGAACTTGCTCTTCTTTTTGTTGGGTTTAGCAGACCCTTCAAATTTCCTCTTCTCGCCAACCTCGACTTTGCTGGCAGCTCTTCCCTTAATCATATCCTCCACAGACTTGGCAGCCCAGATAGCTGCCTCCAAAGTAGGTGCCTGACGCACTGGCACCGCGTACTCCCATGGTAATCCCTTTGCGTACTTATCAATTTTCGTCAGCTCATCCGGAACAAGACGCAAGGAAAACTCCATCTTTTCTGTGAAGTTGTTCGTGTATTCATCGATTGACATGCTTCCCTTCTTCAGGGTTAGAAACTGGTTCTCTAGCTCGAGCAGGTTTTGAGCTGAGCAGTACTTTCGTTTGAATTGCACCAGAAATTCTGCCCTTGTCAGTTGCAGGGGCTTGTTAGGGCTTAAAGTCTTCCCCAAGGTATTCCAACAACGTACAGCGCCTCCTCGAAACTGACGCACTGCAAACGTGGTCAGTAGCTTTCCTCTGCAACCGTACGTCATGAAAGCTAACTCCATTTCTGAGATCCAATCCATGACTCCGATTGGATCTTCCTTTCCTGTGAAAGTCGATGGCTTGCAAGTCTGAAAATCCTTGTACTTGCATCCATTTCTCTCGAATCCGTCATCTTGGTTATTTTGTTGAACTATTGGTGGGTTGACTTGACCAACAGTTCCACTGTAGTCTCCTTCCTCAGTCTGCCCTTCATTCAACTCGGGCTGTTCGATCTGAATAGTGGCTTCCTCACGATTTTGCTGGAGCAAACGTCTAGTTTCCTCCATTTGACGATCCAACATCGCTTGGATCATCGCTTGCACTCCGGCCATTGTTATTGGCTCAGCAGCGGCTTCCACAACCGGTATTTGCTCAATCACTGGGGGTTGGTTTCTGTTTCCATTTGCATTCACGTTTCCGCTACGGGTCCTTGCCATCTTGATCTATACACCGAATAAGGTGAATTTAGATCTTTATTTAGGATAGATGTTTAAATCATCCTTATCACTCCGAAACGTTTACATGCTAGTTCTAATATCGTAGTCGTACGTTTAGAATCCTAAACACATAAGGTTTCTAGATCCGGTCGACAACAGACCATGGATCTGAACAAATAATAGCATATTAGGCACAAAGCATTTAGCACATAAAGAATTTTAGGCATAATTCCTAAAATAAACTAGTGCTCACACCTCACAATCATCGCTTAGCATTATAAGTTTAAGTCTAGAAATAAATCCATATTCCTAGTTCGCTTAAACTAATGCTCTGATACCAACTGTGACATCCCCAAAATCACGGCCAGAAAAGACCGGTTTGTTTATGCTTTGTTTAAAAATCAGAGTAACATTTTAAATGAAAGTGTTGCGGAATTTGTCCCAAAACAAAATATGATAAAGATTTATCAAAAGCATTTCCGTAGAAATGTATTTCATTAAAAGACTTGGGATGTCATGTTCGTACAGATCAAAAGCATAAACAGTACAATATAAGCCTTACTACATTATTTCATATCTACAGGCCTATATCCGTAATCCCTCGTCCAACATCATATCTATGCTCAAGCGCCACTACCTGTAATACATAAAACAGAGTGGGTCAGGCTTGGGAGCTTGGTGAGCACATAGGGTTTTCAACCCACAATAAATAAGTTTATTAACTTCATTAAATTAAACAAACCCGATTACCCGTTCTCGTTATCCTCACATTACGTCCCTAAGCATCTATCATAAGGGACCTATCCTAAGGATTATCATCGGGACGGACACTACTACTAAGGGGATTCCTCAACAATAAATGTCCTTAAGGCAACCATGTGGGGGATGGAGTACATCTGGTGAGCACACAGTTCAAATAAACACATAGTTCGAATAAACACCTACAGGTTGCGATCCTGCTAGTGTTCCACTGGACTGTCTAGAATAGTCCGTGGTCGTCATCTATACTCCGCTAGATGACTAGATCATCAATAGCATCTATAACGAGGCCTCTCATTATTTCATTTTATCACACAGCAACTAATACATCTACCCATGCTTTACCCCAACATTTTCGTAGATATAAAATAAATATACAGTTTAAATCTTTGAAAACATGTATAAAAATGTTCATCTAGCATAGATAGCAAGTATTCAGGTAATATGCACACATAGCACGTAATTTATATAAAATATTTCATATCTATGTGTAAGCTGAAAGTAACTATGCACTCACCTGGTAAGGTGGTGACTCGGCACTCGGACAGCTCTTCGTTACTTCTTAAAACAATTTTTCCTTGACCAAAACCTTGTATTAATACCACTAGAGTTTAGTTTTAACGTTAATCGCGACTAATTAATAGTCTAGCTATTATTACTATTATATAAGCGTTAAATAACACTCAATATAACTCATAATAATAGCCCAAATAATTATTTTAAGGTCCTAATAATGTTAGTATAATTAAATAAAAGCTATATTAAATATAGTATAGGCGTAACTCACTTACAATGGGTTTTTGATTAAAAATCGGGCTTCGCTGGAGCAGCGTTTCCGAGCCGAAAGCTTTTCTTCTCGGAGCCGTCGGGCGCTCCGGGGCTTTCTTCTCGTGATAGGGAGGTTCCCAAGACTTGGGAGGGGTTTAGGGAGGCTAGAGAGAAGTTAGAGAGAGAAAGAGAGGCTTATGGTGTGAAGAAAATATGAGTTCACCCTTGTATTTATAGGAGATTTATAGTAAAGTAGTCTCTAAGCTTCGTCCGTAACTTTTGCATACGAGCTCCGTTTTTGTCTGTCTTTTTACCATTGAGTTCCTATTAATGAGATCTTTAACTTTCATTTAGACCTCGTTAGCTAATTCTCATTCTATCTCGGATTTACAAAACTGTATCGAATTCGCCGCGCTCGAAAAGTAGAAACTAAGCTTCGTCCATAACTTTCGCATACGAGTTCCATTTTTGTATGTATTTTTACCGTTGAGTTCCTATTAATGAGATCTTCAACTCTCATTTAGACCTTGTTGGCTAATTCTCATTCTATCTCGGATTTACAAAACTGTACCGAATTCGCCGCGCTCGAAAAGTAGGGACTAAGCTTCGTCCATATCTTTCGCATACGAGCTCTATTATCGACGTTCTTTATATCCACGCATTGGTATTTATGAGTACTACAACTTTCATTTAGATCCCGTCGGCTAAAAATCGACCGATCTAAAATTCAGATTTCGGGTTGTGCACTGCTTTGTTTAATCTTAGAAAAATCATAACTTCCTCATACGAAGTCAGATTTGGGCGTTCTTTTTATCGATGTTCTTAGTTTAACATATTCTACGACTTTCTTTTAGAGCTCTAAGGCTAAATCTCGCTCTATCATAAATTCACTATTTACGCTTCCTGGTATCATGCCGGTTCTGTCCCGAAACTTCGACGGGTCATAACTTCTTCGTTATAACTCGGATTTCGGCGTTCCTTATATGCACGGAAACCTTGAGACATATTCTACAACTTTATGTAGAGATATCGGGATTATCTCACACTTTAATTTTGACGTTCATTTTTATTTTTTATTAATTATACATTTATAATTAAATAATAAACACATAAACACACATAATTCACATAATGCTCAAATATTTCATCTTTATTACTTCAAAAAGAGTTACAAGAGTTGACCTAGACTATTACATTGACAAAAATGCTTAGCCCTGAAACCCGGGCGTTACAGTATCACTACGGACTCGAAGTGTCCGTATCCAGTTCGGAGGGTAGTCTTCAGGACATCCTTCCATAACACTCGAACTGGTGATATTTGGATCTCAGGTTCATTTATGAAAGTAACTCTTTCCCAGTGTTTGTGCAATCAACTCGTCTATGAGAGGCAGAGACAACGATTTCTAAAGGAAATCTTAATGAAGTCTCCAGTCGTCGAGGTACATATGATGCACTCCGTCGACTTCTGGTAAGAATAAGACCGGATCTCTCAAGGGTGAGAAGCCTGGTCTTCTAATTCTATTGTTGAGTAGTTCGCTGTGTTGTCCAGGCGGTTCTTGTATCTTCCGTAGGTGTTTAGACTGTAAGACGATCTGGTTATAAGAGTCATACTAGGTTCTAAGTTTGTTCTTATGCCAATGCAATTTCTCGTACTCTTGGACAGTCTCTGTCCTGAAGTTCATATTAGAAATCATACATGGTTCAATAATCACAATCTCGTGTATACGAGTCATATATAATTAAGATTGAAAAGGTAGTTGAATAACTGATTCTTCCTTAATCTCACATCCCATTAAGGGAAAAGAAGTTAAAGTTGAATCATCAATTCTAAACCTGTAGAACATTGATTATATATCACTCTCATGTATACATTCTTCAGTGATAGATCAACCGCATGAATCCTTGAATTGAACTTGACGTACTGCACGAGTGATACCGTGGGGATTCCTTCGGAAAGGAATAGAACTATAAGGTACTCCATGCATGAGTACCTCGGTGTTCTGATATGACGGCTTCGCTAAAGGACGTTTACTGAGAAAGAGATGTACTTATGAAGTTGGTATTGCGAGAATCAAATTTACTCGAGTCGTAGTATAAAGTCGGAAACACATGGAAACTAAAGACATTAGATTTGAACCTAAGGCGTTACAAACAAAACACAACAGTGCAACCTTTATCAGAGTTACTGTACTTTTAGATTTACTACAAGACTATTGCTACGAACAAGGTATACTACAAAAGACAAGTATACGCAGCACGAGCATCCCTAAACGTATGGGATCTCGCAAAAGATAAGACTTTGGTTGCACTAGTTTTGGATAGTTTATAAGTCTGCTATAACGAAACGCCTTAATTACATTAGCGTGGACCCGGAGTAGTCTCTCTTGCGACGTTGGTCGGTAGCATATTGTCGTCTGTGCCAGAATTTGCTGCCTCTGGGCTGTTCTTTCTGTAGTGACCTACCTTGCCACAACCGTAGCAAGCTTGGTTTACACTGGTGTTGGGCACTTGGTTGTTCGGCCTTGTTAGGCTCTTGCAGTAACGCTTGGTGTGACCCTTTCTGTTGCAGTTTGAGCACTGCATCTCCCGACAACGTCCATGGTGGTGAAAACTGCATTGGACGCATTTTGGGAGATTGCCAGCATATTGCTTGGCTGGGTTAGGGACAATTGGGATGCCCGAAAGGGTGGTAGTAGGAGGTACTGATGTCGTGGCTATGAAGGTTGTTACTGGTGGTTGTTTCCTGTTCGCCCTTCGAAGCGACTTGTCCTTAGATTTATTCCAAGACTTCCGTTTGTTACTCTTGGTCTTAGAACTCGGGGTTTTGTGGTAGTTTGCTATTCGTTGAGGTGCTTGATTGTTGTTGGAATCGTTGTTAACAATCCCGCTAACATTTGCGTTGTTAGCGTTAAGGTGGGTCAGAATAGCTGATACGGCAGTCGAGACTGCAACCTGAAAGGTAGCTGCATCAATCTGAAGAGTTGGTGTTTGGTTAGGGGGTTGATTGTCTTTCCTTGGTGACATGATTCTGTTACATGGAAAGAAATGAATTTGTGAGCAAGAATGGTTGAACCTAGACGTAGATTGATCGCTCATGTAAAGAATAGAAGTATGTTCTCTAAGGTTCGACCTACATCCCTATGATGCAGTCCTAATACGGAATGGAAGTATGATCACGAAGGTTTAACCTACATCCCTATGATGCAGTCCTAGTAAAGATCGGAAGTAAGTTCTTACAATGGTCACAAGACGTTTGTTGTTCGAACCGAGGTATTGTTGGTTGGTGAATAACATGATCCAACCATTAAAAGAGACTTGGAGATGTCTCCAGAGTCACATTGCTATAGTCCAATGACTTGACTAAAGCATGTTTCAGATATAATCTAATGAAAGTATGATAAGGGTATTTGAATAAAGAATGGCACAGAAGTTAGCCGACTGTCAATATCTTAATATTCATGACGTACAAATTCGGGAAAATGACCTTGTAAAAAGGTCTTACATCATATCCAGAGAAGATAGTTCTTGACAGCATAAAGACCCAACCAAAAGTACTTACAGTACAAGATAGATTCATAGAAAATGTCACATCAGGCATAGACAGAAAAACAATTCCTTTTAACCAGGAAAATAAAGTAGAGCATCTACTCCTGGCGACGGTCATCCCTCTGGTGAACTCTCAGTTCAGCCAGTTGGCGTTCCACATCAAGTAGGTGTCTTTCGTACACTCTCTGGCGTACTCGAAGTTCTATGACTTTGGCTCGTGATTCAGCCAGTGCTTGCAGTTGGGTTTCATGGTCTCTCTCAGACCTCTCACGAGCATGTTCAAGGCGACTGGTGCGAAGCATATGCATTCCTCCATTTGTATCCACTTCTGCGATACGTTGTAGATCTGTCCTGCCCTGAATTTCGTTTCGGGCAAATCTTCAGATCAGAATTGGTAGAACTCTGTCTGTTGAGCTCCCTTCACTTACGTTGTAGAAACTTTGGTCTCCATTGAACGGCATAGGTTGATCTTGATCTTCGCTCCATGTTTCCAGACATTCCACTCATGGAGGCGTCGGGCCATGAAAAGTCGGACGAGGGTTAGGAATTGGAAAGGGAGCTTCCTTGGGTAGATCCTCAACCTCGGGTTCGGAGATAGCACTGTATGAAAGGTCTTCAGCATGGTGATCATTCAGAGGGATCGGTTGATCGTTAACTGGCTCTTCTCCAAACCAACCAGCAATAACTTCGTCCGGGAGGAACAGGTTGCCGTGGGGATGGAATCCAGCCATGTTATCTACACGAGAATTGGGGTAAGAAAATAATTATTAGACGAATTACCTAGATAATTATTTAGGAAATCTTCATTAGTTACATCGCTATTTGTAAAGTGCATACTAGTTATACGTAATCAACACATGATAGGCCTTCGAATAAGTGACCTTAACTCCAAATTCACAAGGAATAGGGGTAAAGCAAAAATTTCACCGATTCTAAGTCTATAACATCCTAGTTACATATAACTTTAGTGTATCCACTTAGCAACTATCAACTTGGTAATGAAGATCCCGCTTTAGTTCTCAAGTATAAAGTACTTATAGTAACACAAAACACCCCTATGGTATTTTAGACTTAGGTTCTGTTATAATGTTCTTATTGTGGTAATGTTGGTAAGTTTTTAGTCTTGTTGCCGTATCACAACCATTTTTGGGCATGTGCTAATCACTCCTAGGAACAACATAGTTGATCAGACTATGCTACTCCCAAGACTGACCATTCATCCCCAAGTTTACCTGTGATATTCAACAATCGTAATACTTTTGTTCTTGTCATTGTGACACGGATTTTAGTATGAATGCAGGCACATATACTTTGTCAAATATTTTATTATTTAAAAGTAAAACTCTTAGGTAGAGTGTTTTAATCCCTATGTATTTATAGTTAGTATACCTTTTATGGGTTGATATACTATATTCACTATAAACAATGCTCTGATACCAATATGTCGCACCCCAAAACCAAGAACGGCGGAAACGTTCCGGGGTGGAGGACGTCATGTGAAGTATCATAACAGTGTAAAGTAGTAAACAAGCAACAACATCATCCATTCCGTTAAAGTACAGTTTTAATACATGTGTGTTATTTGATAACGTACAACAATAAAATGAATAATCAAAATAAGACGACTCTTGAATGTGCTCCGTCTTCTCAAATCCTGGCCACCGTACCTGTCTAACTTGTGACCTGAGAATACAAGTTATTTTGAAAGCGAGTATCAGCCTAAAGCTGGTGAATTCATAAGTATTTAAGTGTCGTTGCCTTGTTTTGAAAGTCTATTATGAATGCCATGTAAATCTTTAAATGAAGAAGTTGATATAAGTATGAAAAACCCTAGAAAATCCCTTATTTCCTATTAGTATGAGATGTAGTCTTCTACCAAGACCCGAATGTTTTGTAAGTAAAATGATAGTTTTTCCTTCTTTCTGACTATTACAAACAGTGATTAGTCTAACTCATCGTTTATGTGAATATAGCACAAAATAAAGTAAATAGGAAAATGTACTAATGTAAGTGTTATCCCGAGGTACTAGGGCTAACACGCCATCGCGTAAAGCGAAATGTATAACCTAATGTAAAATAGGAAAAGTTACTAATGTAAGTGTTATCCTAAGGTACTAGGGCTAACACGACATCGCGGTAAACGAAATGTATAACCTAATGTAAAATAGGAAAAGGTACTAATGTAAGTGTTATCCCGAGGTACTAGGGCTAAAACGACATCGCGGTAAGCGAAATGTATAATCTAATGTAAAATAGGAAAAGGTACTAATGTAAGTGTTAGCTCGAGGTAGTAGGGCTAACACGACATCGCGGTAAGCGAAATGTATAACCTAATGTAAAATAGGAAAAGGTACTAATGTAAGTGTTATCCCGAGGTACTAGGGCTAAAACGACATCGCGGTAAGCGAAATGTATAATCTAATGTAAAATAGGAAAAGGTACTAATGTAAGTGTTAGCTCGAGGTAGTAGGGCTAACACGACATCGCGGTAAGCGAAATGTATAACCTAATGTAAAATAGGAAAAGGTACTAATCTAAGTGTTATCCCGAGGTACTAGGGCTAACACGACATCGCGGTAAGCGAAATGTATAACCTAATGTAAAATAGGAAAAGGTACTAATGTAAGTGTTATCTCGAGGTACTAGGGCTAACACGACATATAACCTAATGAACATCCGAAGATTGTCCAATTGTCCTCTGTAGCAGCAGCAGGGTGGAGGAAGGGTTAGTCCCGTGAAGGTACTCCTAGTATAAGTAATAACCGTAGGCATCCGTAGATGTTCATCAACCACTGGTGCTAATCAGCTGGGATTCGGAATAGTTAGTCCCGTCTAGACATCCCCTTGAACTGGGATGAGCAGGAAAATTTACACAGAAGGTACTAATAAATCATCCTCGCAAATAGAGATACAAGTATTCATGTAAGTGTACACAGGTGAATGTATCTACGTAAAGGTACTCATGTAAGGTATTCATGTATCATGTAAGCATATGTAAACGTACTCATGTATCAGGTAATGTACTGGTATAGACTCATGAATGAACTGACTCTGGTGTGATTCCTTGTAATAGGAATAATGTTTTGTATCTTCTAACTATCCCTATGATATTTAACTAAAAGGTAATTGGTTATTCAAGTAGGTTTATACACCCTTGCTACACAAGAGTGTGGGAAACTGAATGAATGATGAAACTATAACATCAATACATATATATATATATATATATATATATATATATATATATATATATATGTATGTATATATAAGAAACATAAGTGTATAAGTATAGTTTGGTTCAAGAAGGTAAAAATGGTTTTGTAAGACATCTAAGAGTTTTGAACAATAATTAACAATGACTTGGTGTCATTTTAATAAACATTTCAAAAGTAATACATTTGATAACAAAGTATTTTTAAGATAGAAAACCATTTCATGCATCACATTTTGTAGTATGTGAAATCTGTTGAATGAAAACACAGTTATAAAATACATATGGATGATTTAATAACATGATGTTTTCTACTTGTATTCTCCCCCCCCCCATTAAAGCATTTAAATTCATTTAAAACATTGATTTAGGGGTATGAACTCACCTGTTGTGAGTGGTTCTAGCGGGTACGCGTGTATGGATGAGAAGTTCCACGAATGAGGTCCCGAGACACAATAAGTCCTAACTAACATATAAGGACACATATTGACATGAATATAGTGTTTATAACATCTATATGAAAGGAAACACCTTCCGGGACTCGGTAACACCTTGACCAAGTGTTGGAATCACACGTGATTCAACATAGGAAGGTATAAAGGCACTCACATGAGTTTACTACCATGAGTTCATGGCCCAAGGGAGTTTACGGCTGTAAACTCATGGCTACTCATGTGGGAATGCAAGTTTGAAGGCTTGGGAATGATTTAGGGACATTAGCTCTTATTTAGGATGAAGAAAACCCACTTTCTTTGAAGTTCTAAGGATTTCACGGCCCAAATGAGTTTACTACCATAAACTGATGGCCATTTATGTTTATGAGGGTCCTAAAGGTCATAAGGAAGCAATCTAATTTCAAGCCTAAACCTTTGGAAGTGTTTGTGGCATCAAAACACCCTTAACTTGAGTTCACGGCCCATGGACCATTTGGTCATGTGTTTGCGGCCGTAAACACTCATGGGTGTTGATATTTTTATTGTTTTGGGTCCTAGACACATCAAGGTAAGGTGCTATGTTTGTCTCTTGGCTTAATGAAGGTCTTTAGGGCATTTTGGCACCCTAATATGGAGTTCACGGCCCAAGAACTTCCTTGGTCGTGAACTCACTTTCAACCCTTGATTCTATTTGTTTTGGATGTCTAAACATGTCATGGGTAGTCTCAAGGTTCATTTCCAAGGTTTGGAGGGACATTGGGCACACTTTGGCCCTAGAAAAGGAGTTTACTCCCCAAGATGTTCTTGGGCGGTAACTCTAAAATCTTGTGTTTTGAGGTTGTTTTTTGTCCCTAAACTCGTTAGTGTACAAGTCTAAACTAGTTTCATGGCTTAAGGAAAGACTAGGCACCATTTGGCTCTTGAAAAGGAGTTTACTCCCCAAGATGTTCTTGGGCGGTAAACTCACAGATCTTGCTGTTCTGTCGTGATTTTGATGTTATTAAGCACAATCTAAGTTATATAATACAACTAGAGAGAGGTACTCACGATTTGGGATAAAAACCCAAAGATCCGTGAGAGAGAAAATGGCTTTTCTCTAGTTGGAAATGTAACTAATGAATGAATATGGCTCAGATTTCTATATATAGTCCTGAGATTTTTGGCAGAAAATATTTTATACTCGGAATGAACTCTAATATCCTATAGAATTGGAATAACAGTGTTGCACAAAACCCTAGTGCATCCACTCTCCTAATATCTCCTTAAGTGTTAAATCTGAAATACTCAAACTTATACCAAAAGTCTGGAATTTCTCTGTAACTGTTCTAACTTCTATTGGCTTGATATGGTTTGTTCAGATTGGAGATTTCTGGTTGTCACACACCAGCACAACCAATCAATCATGGCGCCAACACTAGGATAGGTCGAGCCTGTTATGGCTGCGGTGAGACAGGCCACTTCAAAAGAGACTGCCCGAAGGCAAGGAACGCCAATACTGGTGGCATGGGAAGAGTCCTAGCTATAGGACACGGGGAAGCAATAGAAACGAGAGGTAAAAGACATCAAGGATATTCCAGAGGTTTTCAATTTCCCTGAAGTATTTCCCGAAGCCCTTCCCAAAGTGCCGCATGTGTGAGAAGTCGAATTCTGAATCTATCTAATCACGAGTGCTACCCCAGTAGCCAAAGCACCATACCGCCTCGCGCCAGCCAAAATGCAAGAACTATCCAACCAACTGAACTAGCTGTTGAGCAAGGGATTCATCATACCAAGCTTCTCACCATGGGGAGCTCCGGTCTTGTTCATAAAGAAAAAGGACGGATCATTCTGTATATGCATCGACCATAGCGAACTAAATAAACTCACCATTAAAACAAATACCCCTTACCCAGAATCGACGATCTATTAGACCAACTTCAAGGGGCGAGCTACTTTTCAAAGATTGATCTAAGGTTTGGTTACCACCAACTGCAGGTCCAAGAGGAAGACGTTTCGAAGACTGCATTCCGGACTCATTATGGTCACTACGAGTTTGTAATGATGCCCATCGGGTTGACAAACGCACCCGCGGTATTCATCGATCTAATGAACTGGGTGTGTCAGCCCTACTTGGATAAGTTCGTGATTGTCTTCATAGACAACATTCTGGTCTACTCACGAAGCAAGGATGAACACCGTCAGCACCTACGACAAGTATTAGAGACACTAACTGCGGAGAACTTATATGCAAAATTCTCAAAGTGCGAATTTTGGATCCGAGAAGTGGGCTTCCTTGGCCATCTGGTTAGCAAGTAAGGGATACACGTAGATCCCTAAAAAATCAAGGCAATCGATACCTGGTCCACACCACGGACACCAACCGAGATTCGACGATTCTTGGTCCTTGCGGGGTACTACTGCACGTTCATACAAAACTTTTCCAGGATTGCCAAACCGCTTACCACTCTGACCCAAAAGATTGTGGCATTCAATTTGGGAGAAAACCAAGAAACAACATTCCAAAGGTTGAAACAGGATCTATGCAGTGCTCCAATATTATCTCTTCCGGAGGGAACTGAAGACTTTGTGGTTTATTGCTTCAAGGTAACTACACTACCCGTGACCTCGAACTAGGAGTAGTGGTGTTCACCTTGAAGATCTGGAGGCACTACCTCTACAGCACGAAATGTACGATCTTCACCGATCATAAGAGCCTTTAGCACATCCTCAATCAGAAGGAACTCAACATGAGGCAAAGGCGATGGGTGGAGCTGCTACACGATTACGAATGTGAAATTCGTTATCATCCAGGCAAGGCAATTGTAGTAGCAGATGCACTAAGCAGAAAAGAATACTTGGGTCGTCGAGTAAGGTTCTTAACCATGACAATCCATTTGCACCTGAATACGCAAATCAAGGAAGCGCAACTAGAAGCCTTGAAACCAGAGAATGTGATAGGTGAAACCTTAAGATTTATAGATAAAAACCAAGAAGTCAAGAGCAACGGAGCACGTTACCTCATGACCCAGATCTGGATACCAAAGTTCACAGGGTTTAGAGACGTTGTCATGAATGAGGCACACAAAACTCACTATTCTATACATCCCGGTTCAGACAAGATGTATCTGGACCTTAAGAAGCTTTATTGGTGGCCGAACATGAAGGCTGAGATCGCTACCTGTGTGACCAAGTGTCTAACTTGCGTCAAAGTTAAGGTAGAATACCAAAAGCCTTTGGGCTTACTATAACAAACCGATATGCCAAAGTGGAAGTGGGAATAGATCACAATGGATTTCATAACCAAGTTACCCAAGACAACAGGTGGTCTTGATACCATTTGGGTAATTGTCGATAGATTGATCAAATCCGCGCACTTCCTGCAAATAAAGGAGTCCGACAAGATGGAGAAATTAACTAGAATGTATATCAAAGAGGTTGTACGACTACATGGAGTGGCAATATCCATTATCTACGATAGAGATAGTAGATTTACTTCGCGATTCTGGCAGTCCTTGTAGAAATCTCTAGGGACTAGGTTAGACATGAGTACAGCCTACCACCCACAAAACGACGGGCAAACTGAAAGGACTATTCAAACCTTGGGATATATGCTAAGAGCTTGTGTGATCGACTTCGGAAAAGCGTGGGATACCCACTTACCACTTATCGAATTCTCATACAAAAACAGCTACCATACTAGCATCAAGGTTGCCCCATTCGAAGCTCTTTATGGCCGCAAGTGCAGATCACCATTGTGTTGGTCCGAAGTGGGTGACACATAGCTAGCAAGAGGGTAAGTCCCTAACACCACCCTCATTGGCCCGGAGATCATAAGAGAGACAACGGAGAAGATTGTCCAAATTCAAGAAAGACTGAAAGTATCCCGTGATTGACAAAAGAGTTGCGCAGATAAACGACACAAACCCTTGGAATTCCAAATTGGTGATCATGTTCTACTGAAGGTTTCACCCTGGAAGGGAATGATACATTTTGGAAAACGTGGGAAGCTAAGTCCATGGTACATCAAACCATTCGAGATCCTCACACGGATTGGCCCAGTGGCATACAAACTTCGGTTACCGCAGGAACTCCATAACATACACCCTATCTTTCATGTGTCCAACCTAAAGAAGTGCTTGTTTGAGAGACTCTCGCCATCCCACAAGACGAAATTGAAATCAACAAGAGTCTCCACTTCATAGAGGAACCGGTAGAAATCATGGACCGGGAAATCAAAAGAACAAAACAAATTCGCATTCCATTGTGAAGGTCCGGTGGAACGCTAAACGAGGACCCGAGTTCACTTGGGAACGTGAAGATCAAATTAGGCAAAAATACCTGCATCTTTTCCCCAACTCTTAAAGTACCCGTGGAAACACAAATTTCGGGACGAAATTCTTTCTAATAGAGGGATAATGTGACAACCATCAAATTCAGGTCAAAGTCAAAGCCAAATAAAGGCCAACGATTCGAAAACACTAAGTACGATATGTACTTGGTTAGTAGAATTTACTCCATGTTCACTAATGTACAAATACCTTATATCAATACAAAGTATCACTAGAAAATTTCACATATTCTGAAATTCTAAACCCTAGTAGGGTAAGTGAACAGAACGACTCGATAAAACACTATTACATGCCCTTCGGGGGTGTGTAGCATTCATAACGAATCATAACGGGGAGTGAAAACCCCGCAATAATGGGCTGAACACTATTAACGATCATAAACAAAGTCTCTTTAAATCTATTAACTTTTTATTAAACATTGGGGGCACCCAACCCCTGTAGTGTAGTAAAAAATTACTCGAGACGGGAAGATTTCATGAGAAGCAGCAAAAACGAACCGAAACCACCTATTGTCTGAGCTTACCTTCGTTCCAGAGTTACTTTCGACCCGAGACCTCTTTCGGTCCAGGCTACTGCGGTTAGACATCACTTTCAGTCTGAGGCCATGTTTGATTCATCTCACTACGGCACGACCCAGACTACTCTCGGTTCCAGATTACCTTTGGGTCATCTCTACTCATAGTTCAAACCACTTTCGATCCGAGGTCTCATGAACCGGGACCTCACACCAAATTTCCCCTCAACCTCAGAACTCAAACCAAAGTAGAAAACGCAAAAGGGACCCTCTTGGTCCGGAGCCCTCTAAGTCCGGAACATGACCCTCTAAAATGTACCGGACAATCTCCGCGTACTCTAAAACACCCTTCTTTTTTGGAAACTCCTCATCCGAAACCAACCCGCCTTGAAAGGATCTGCACCAAACAAGTTTAGTGGCCTCGAAAGATCAAGGCCACTCCGGGAGTTGATAACCCCGCACCTCCACTCAGAAACCATGGATGACTTCGGACGGATGATCCCAACTCTGGGCGGGCTCTCCTGATTCCGAGGACCCTATCTCACTTACCAATCTCGAAGAGTTAAGACACGATTATGATGTCTAAGACTCGTTTTTTTAATTATACTTTGGTAGAAATTCTCGCTATAAACCATGTATTTTGTACAAGATATTCTTCAAGGGTTGGTTGACTTTTCCAAAATGTTATGACACGGCCCATTACCCATAACCACATTATGACTACTTCATGGCACTATTCCCATTGTACCTAATTAAATCAATATCTTTCTCCCAACACTCCATCAGATTTCCCTGCCCCAAATCCACTCATTAGATCCTTAAACATCACCTATAAAACCCCACTCATATCCTCCAAAGGCACAATCCCCCCCCCCCATTTTCTCTCTATAACTCAAAGATCTCCAGGAAGTTCTCGACTTTCACTTCACTCTCGGTAAGTTCTCTATTTCCACTCTCGAATATTCCACCCTCCATCACTCTATTCACGAAAATCTTATACAATTATCGCCATTATTGTTCCCAGGAACTTCAAATCTTCAAGCTCTTTTTCCAAGTGTTCTTGACTTGGAAACCTCTCTTCTTTCACGTTCATCTCAAAGGATCACATAAGGTGAATTCATACCCTTACATTTTCACGATTTATTCAAGTTTTATGGGGGAGAATACAAGTTACAACACTAAAATACATCCTATAACTATTTAAACAGCTTCCAATTTACAAACACCTTGTAATATGTCGAGTAAGGTGTATAGCAATAAGATTTTTGTGTGTTGAATGTATTACCTGTTAGACGATTTCACGAAACAGAAATAGAAATTCATGAAAGGGTTTTCTTTCACCACAAATATGTTTACGATAAACTATAGTAAGTATAGTTTATGGTACATTGTCACTATAATCACATTCTACAAGGGTTCATTTACACTACAGAAAAAGGAATTTTCATTTACTTTACGCGTAAAGTCGTTAACTCAAATTGTGAGACACTACTTCATTGTACTCTTAGAGTACTGGTAAAATTCATGTAGTTATAGTCATTGTCTCTTGTACGGAGAGTGTGATAGTTGTGTATAGATTTGTATTGGGATTGACAATCCCGCACACAAGATGCTTGCAACAGCTCGGCCGGCAGGTCAGGGGTGACAAATGTCATAACATTCTGACGCCTGAAAACGTCGTCACATGTCTTCTATGTCATAGCATGGTTATAACCACTCACATAGGGAGATAACGAAAAATATAGTTTATGGGAATTTATTATTTAACATGGGTTTTATGTCAATTTAAAACCACCTTTACTACTATAAGTATGGAAATTTACTTGTACATTTCGGTCCTTGGGTACTAACACTACACTCATTTCATAAGGAAAATATTGGATTTTTCTTGAAACATATACATTCATTTACAAAGAAAGCTTTTAAATCCTACATGCAAAAAGATTATGCAGTCGCCAACTTAATTGTTGACACCCCTTTCGATATTTACGTGTATTCTCAGCTAATCAATGAAATCAGCTAACCTCAAGCTTTTTAGGATGGAACGCTTCGGATTTTGACAAACTATTTTTGATGTCATATTGTAATCGATTTCGAAACATGTAATAGTTAAAACTATGTAACCTTTTTTATATTATATTTATGATTGGTTGTATGTACTATGATCACTATTATACTCATATGTCATGATACTATGCATGAAGTCCACCACCCTCGGACGTTTCTGCCATCCGAGGTTTGGGGGTGTGACATTGTTCGACAGGCAGGGTTCATAAGTATATTCAGCATGGGTGTGCGGGTTACCTTGATTATGTGGTTGATACTTGGGTAAGTAAGCATGTATCAGTTTCAAATGTACCAATTGTTAGGGAGTTTGACGATATATTCCCGAAGGAGTTACCCGATGTGCCTCCCGAGAGGCAGGTTGAGTTCAGGATTGATCTAGTTCCAGGTACGGCTTCGATTTTCAAGGCATCGTACCGCTTGGCACCACCTGAGATGTAGGATTTGTCTTATAAGCTTTAGGAGCTCTTAGGCAAGCAGTTTATCAGATCGAGTAGTTCGCCATAGGGATCGTCGAGACTATTTATCAAGAAGAAGGATGGTTCACACCAGATGTGCATTAATTAACTAGAGTTGTACAAGTTAACGATAAAGAACCGTTACCCCCTTCCACATATTGATGACCTCTTTTATCACATGTAGGGAACATCTTGGTTCTTCAAGATCAACTTGAGGTCGGGGTATCATCAGGTGAGGGTGAGAGAGGTGGACATGGAGAAGATCGTGTTCTAGACACGGTATAGGCATTACATGTTTGTGGTGATACCATTTGGGCTCACTAATGTGCCTGCAATGTTTATGGATTTGATGAATCGGGTGTGCAGGCCGATGCTCGACCGATCTATTATAGTGTTAATTGATGATCTCTTGGTGTATTACAAGACCAGAGAGCAGAACGAGGAGCACCTTCGAGAGATTTTGGGAGTATTAAGGTGAGAACTGCTGAATGCCAAGTTTTCGAAGTGTGAGATTTGGTTACGATAGGTCCAGTTCCTGGGACATCTCATTTGCGAGGATGGGATTTTGGTTAATCCGACCAAGATTAAGGTTGTGATGTTGTGGGAGGTTCTGAAATCTCTTTCAGATAACAAGAGTTTCCTGGGTTTGGCAGGATAGGATCAGATATTTGTTCTGGACTTCTCCAAGAACGCAGTACCCATCACTCATCTAACAAGGAGGGGGAGGGATTTCCCGATGTTGACGCTTCCAGAGGGTGTCAAGGATTTTTTGGTATTCTGTGATGCATCCATCACTAGTTTAGGGGTCGTACTTATGCAGAGAGTGCGAGTGATTGCTTATTCTTCTTGGTAGCTGAAGCCGCATGAGGTGCGATATCCTACTCATAACCTGGAGTTGGGGCAGTGGTGCTTTCCCTTAAGATTTAGAGAAAATATCTTTATAGGTTGTGTTGTACTATTTACATGGATCAAAGAGTTTGTAATATCTTATGGACCAGCCGAACCTAAACATGAGGCATCATAGGTATCTGGACATGGTCAACGATTATGGCTTTGAGATTCTTTACCATCTGGGTAAAGCGAATGTGTTAGCGGATGCCTTAATTTGCAAGTCGGCTGGATCTTCATTTGGGGAGATGTGTATGAGGATATTTGTTGATTCTCTGCTTTTGTGTTTAATAAGAGAGGCACGGGCAGAGGGAGGTAGGAAGGAGAGCTAGAAACAAGAAATGATCAGGGGTGAGATCGACAAGTTTGTCACCGATAGTCGAGGGTTGTTGACCCGATGCAGTCGGATTCGGGTTCCAATTTCTGGTGGGGTTAGGGAGATAGTGTTGGAGGATGCTCATAAGTCTCGCTTTTCTATACACCTAGTAGCCACCAAGATGTATCGAGATTTGTAATTGAGTTATTGGTGGTTGTGTATGAAGAGGGAGATAGCCTGGTATGTCGAGAGGTGGTTGACCTATAGAATGGTGAAGGTCGAACATCTGAGGTTGCATGGCAAGTTGTAGCCGCTGGACATTCCCATGTGGAAGTGGGAACACATCACCATAGATTTTATCACCAAGATGTCAATGGTTTTGATGCTATGTGGGCCATCATGGATCGATTGACCAAGAGTGCCCACCTTTTGGCAATCTGGGATAGCTCTTCGGCCAAAACGTTGGCCAATGTGTAACATCCCAAAAATCACGGCCAAAAATTTCTTTTAAAACATTAATAAAACCATAAGTATTAAATAATTTCAACCATAAATAAAGGATTATATAACAAATCAGAGTATCATTTCAAAACACTTGTTTGTTTTATCAAAGTAAACATCCCAGGCTAAAACTCATTCGGTGTGTGTATGCCATGCAATCACCCCGAGCTCTTCCCTATGCTACCGGAAGTACCTGAAACCAAAACTGAAAACCATAAGCACAAAGCTTAGTGATTTCCCCAACCTACCACATACTATATACGCATAACCATGAACACATAACAACGTACTAGGCCCCCGCCCACTTTATCGGGTCTTTCCCGGCATCAAGCCATGCCCGGCATCAGGCCCCGCTTGGCATCAGGTCCCACCTGGCATCGATCCCCGCTAGGTATACAGATCTGTCTCTCTTAATCCCCGCCTATCTCCGGGCCTCGCCCGCTACACACATATATACAATCAAATAGCAAACTAGTACAAAAGTAAACACTCTCTAACTGTACATTGTTCTAAGGCCTTGCCTAACTAAGGCCCCGCCCTTGCTCTGCTACTGAAGTTGTAAAACCCCATCAATACTCCTACTAGTAATGAGATACGAGGCCCCGCCCACACTTAATCCCTTCCTATTGCGGGCCTCGCCCCTACTCTGCTAATGTTGAGATATGGAACCCCATCCATACTCAGCTAGTGATGAGATACGGGACCTTGCCCACGCTCACCTCCCTACCAGGCACATACAAGTATCACATAGACAACAAGTATAATCTAACATACAACATAAGGATCTTCCTCGGGATTGCCCAGGCATCGGACCCCTAGATTGGAAACATACTACCATCTAATCATATTACGGGCTTACCCCAACAACGGACCCCCGATCCTGAATCTATCATACCTACTCATGTAAGAATCACAAACACCTCTGGCATTCTAACCTTCATTGGGCCTTGCCCGGCATCAGGTCGTAACCTGAAACATATAACAATAAGTGCCTAGGGCTAACCCCCGGGTCATCCTACTATACATAAACATAAACATAATGGGCCGACATTGGTGCCTTAGACCCATACAAACAGTGAGGAGACTCACCTTGCACTGCTGAAGACTAGCTGAACACTTCTGACTGCTATCCGGCAATTCCTGAACTGCTGATCCTTCAGCTCCCCTAACTATCAACACCCAAAAAACCACTTAGACCACAAAACCCTCAAAAGTCAAAACAGGTCAAAGTCAATGCCCTAAGTTGACCCACCAACTCATCGAGTCCCACAGTCCACACAAAACTCTGGACTTCGATCCTACTCGTCGAGTGCACCTTCGACACATCGGGACCCTCCTTCATCTGACTCGCCGAGTTCCTCTTTGAACTCGCCGAGTCCACCTTCATAAATTAAGGAGATTGCCTTAGACTCACCGAGTTCCTCCTTGAACTCATCGTGTGCAATGATCTTCAGGTCCAACAAGAACCCAAAATGGTGGAATCCTCTTCAAGATTCAACCCCCCTTACACAGATGCAGGAATATTAGGGAACCACATCCCGACTCGCCGAGTCCAAAGACCAACTCGTCGAGTTCCCTAAGGTACAACTCTATTTAGACGATTTCAGAGGGTCTTAAAGCATCCAAAACATAGATCTGGAACCAACCACCTCATAACCATGCAAAGTTTCTGCCTTTTACCTCCACTCATGGCCTATTGAGCTAAAAATGCCAAAAAAACACTTCTTACACTTGCATGGGAATCCCTATGGCATAAAGCTTTCACCTTTATGCCATAACAGCCCTTAGTGGTGCTAGATCTGAAAACACAAGCCCTTGGAACGTCCATTCCTCTCATGCTAGGGTTCTTGGACCAAAAACCGCCAAAAGTGACAAAGAAGAGATCTACATGAATAATGATCAAGGTGGACGCTTTCTTACCAGAAAATGGAGGAGAATGCAAGAGGTTTCTGGATCTACTAGTCTCTTCTTATATCCTCAAGGCTTCACCTTCTTCTTCAAGCTTCACAACACTCAAAAATTCTCTCAATGGCTCACAAACTCATGGAAGGCACTAGGGTTTCGTTCTGGTCTTGAGAGAGCATCCAGGAGGCTGATGAAGGGTTATAATGTTCCTTAAAATAGGGTACAAGGCCCGAATTTAGGGTTTTCGCAAAACCTAACCAACTCGTTGAGTCAGTCCTCTGACTCATCGAGTAGGTCACTTGACCCGTAATCCAAGTCGCGCTCTTACTCGTCGAGTCACTTTCTTATTTTGAGGTTTTTTCTTTCCTTTCTAGGTCATCTGAATTTGGGGTGTTATAACTCTCCCCAACTAAAACTAGACCTCATCCTTGAAGTCCGCCACAGTCAACTACCTTACAATCCGCTTACAACTTTACCATTAGTTACGCACTTCGCCCATTCGGTCCAAACCTCGGAGGACCTCTCCGACTAACAACTCCACAACTTCTCATGGCGTTTCTAAACGTCGCATACCTTGTCTAGATGGCCCAATCCTTAAAATATCATCTTCGGAATAATTCGACCATTACTACCCTCGAGTACAACACTCTTACTCAACCGGTAACCCTACCCGTACTTCCCGAGTACTTGCACTTGGTATACAAGGGGTTCACCCCTTTTACCCTGCGCTGCAATTGGCCTTCCCAAGGCATCTTTCCACGAGCATTAAACCTTTCCAAACTCCATCAAGGATAAATTTTCTGTTGTAACTGCAATCCCGGCCACTCCCGGTGCCGACCATCCCACAAACACTCACATAATAAGTCCACATACAATGCTCCAATACTGAAAGATCCACCCAGTGTGTGAATCGGATAATCCTTCAAGTAGAAGATCCCTCTTTGCAATGGTTAAGACTCAGACAAGAGCTACATCACCGAGCCAAATCATTCACTCTGAGATTATTGGATCCCGCGGTTAGAACCTTAGCATCTCCCGACCAGCTCACTGTTCTATACACAAGATCCCTTATCATCATTCCTGTCTGAAGTCCTGATGACTCCCATCTGCCTTCCGGATGAACCGAGACCACCCTGGTCCCAACATATATACCATTACCCGAAATACCGGTTCCCCACCAGTTACCGAATGCAAGAACAATCCCTTAGTCACTCTCAGTGACTTCTAAAGATACTACAACTACCTGAACTGCTCTACCAACCTAGCCACTCTGGCTCTAGAAGATTTGGGATCCTCTATCCCCTACCTTAACCCTAAGGTCTCTACCAAGTCACACATGTTGCTATAAGTACACGTGCCTCGCCTACAGGTCTCACCCCAAACTATACTTCGGAGCGGCCTCTCCCACACGTTTCACATATCCAGGACTATGCATGCCCACTCCTCCTCTAATCACAACTTGCTATCCTTTCCTGAAGCTTATCATGCTAAATTGGTGATACAAGCCCCTACCCACACTCTGCGAACTAGGCCATACGGGCCCCCGCCCACACTCCGCTAATTAAGCTGATAATGAATGCTATGGCTTACCCGCAACCTTACAACACTTCCCTCACCGACTCGCTGTTGGGGAATGTTGCGGCTATCCTGTAGTCTTATATCCTTACTAATCTTGCACCTTGCCGGAAGCTCTCCGACTTGGTTTCCCCGAACCAGTCATCAACTAATCACGAATACACGCACTCAAGGTTGGAAAGGTTTCCCCAACTCCCAACTTGCATTCTCCTCAATCCAAGTAGCTACTTGAGCTGCTTTCTTCCTCACCAAGACTACAAAACCAACCTAGTTTTGCACTTACTTCTGCCCTTGGCCACTCGGGTGGCTCTCCCCCACTTCGACTTGACTAGCTCCTCACAGCTCACAACTTGGAAGAATTCCTAATTCTCCTTAACATCCTCTGGCCACTCTATGGTCAACCCACAATTATCATGCTACAGTTACTGCATCCTGAGTAACCTAATCTAAAAAGGGAACAACCCCTAACTATCATTCTAAAATCCAGGGGATGCAGATGGCATATAACTTAATCACAAGCAGGCCACAAAATTCCGAAATATCATTAACAATATTGATGCAGAACCATAACAATAAAATCATAACATAAGCTGACAAAGAAATGAGAGATACTTACCTGAAACATCAGGGGCTACTCGCACCGCCTCTGAAACCAACTGATACACCCTACTCATTGCTGCAGGCACCTCTGTCCGGCCCTGCCGACCGTCGGTGATCCTCAAGGTCGCAGGGGCAAGTGCCATCACCGGTCCTGCTGAAAACAAACTCGGACATTGGGCCTTCTTGTGGCCCCTTTGACTACAATGGAAACATATCAGGTCTGGTCCTTGGGTGGTGGTAGTAGTACAATACCTGCTAAAATGACCAGTCCGACCGCACTTGAAGCAACCAGAATCACCATTGTTGCCACTCCAACACGCACCCTCGTGCGTCCTGCCGCACTTGCCACAGCGGCCCCGGTCCTGAGGACCTCTCAATATAGAATCTAATGTCTTGGGCCTCTTGCCCGATCCCACATATATCTGAACCTCTGCCAACTTTCTCTTCTTTTCTGTCTCAAGATCAATCTCTCTTTCTCTGGCCTGAGCGATCATGTCTTCCATCGTCTTGCAACTGGACCGACTAACAAACTAACTGATATCACTCCTCAACATCTCATGGTACCAAGACTTCTTCATTTCCTCATCCGCCACATACTGCGGAACTAGAAGGGCTCTCTCCCTGAGCTTGGCGGTGATTTCCGCCACTGTCCCTGTAGTCTACTGCAAATCCTGAAACTCCTGGGCTAACTGTTGCACCTCAATCACCGGTGCAAACTCGACCTTGATCCTGGCCGAGAAATCGCTCCATGTCATCGCGTCCAACGCGACATCATCCCCGATAGCATGACCAACCTCCTCCCACCAATCCTGCTCCCTGTCTTTCAGAAGATAGGAGGCGAGTCGAACCTTGTCCCCCTTGGTACACCGATAGAACAAAAAGCGTTGGCGACATCAGCCAACCATCGATCTGCTGCTAGCAATGGGTCCCTAGCCCCATGGTAATCTGGAGCTCCACAAGCTCTGAACTCTCGAAATGTCAATGTACATGCTCCTATCATGGCCATCATCTCACTGCGGAAAGCTCCCAGCCTCTCATCCAAAATCTCCAGTATGCCCTCCTTGACCGTACCAAAGATCACAGGAGTCTGGTCTAGAATACTGTGCGTAATCTCAGCTAATACAAATTCCCTCATCTGCTCCTCGATCTGCTCGGTTCCTGAGTCCGAGCGTGATCCTTCGTCGGCGCTTGAACCACCTACTGGTCTCTCACGCAACGTCACCATGCTGAAAACGTAATATAACAACCATCAAAACACACATCACTGCTGAGGGATCACACACATACACACTACAAGTTCCCTGGTTTTATCTCAACCCTTCTTGAATCGTGTATGGATCCTCTACTTTCAGTAGTACGGGCCCATACTACCTTCCACATCTATCTGTGCTTTCCTCAAGAATTGTCGGCTCCACCAAGTCCCTTACTACTACTGCTGCTCCCAGCAGTACTCTCATCCTAGGCTTGCCCTAAGGTAACCTCCAACCCGAACCAATTAGCCAATTAGCCACTACCTAAATACCATCACATGTGATGAGACTCGGATAATCTTTCGAGTAAAGGACTCTTCCCTACAACGGTTGGACTCAGACAAGAGTTACGCAATAGGGCCAAATCCAGCACTCTGAGATTATTCAACCCTGGTCACATGTGACTTCACGTACTCACCTAATGGCTAACTCACATCACTCAGAGTCCCACAAAGCACAAAGCAAGTAGCATTCAGACAAAAAAGGAAATCTAACCAGAACGTAATCAAGCAATTCTATCCACACAACAAGAATCTGTACTAGCATGTGGTTCTAAGCTCATATAATAACCTAAACAGGCTATCCTACCACTGTCTAATCGATACTAGCATGCAGCTCAATAAAGACATATAACATGCATATAAGGCATCCTCCTAGATCCTTAGCCCTACATCTAACATGTTGATCACATAATCATATCATAACATAAACTTGTATGGGTAATTTGGAAGAACTTACTTGAGCTGGGCTGATTGCATGCACCACACCCTTTTCTTTTTTTAAAATTCTTATTCCTTTTTTAAATCCTTTTTCTTTTTAGAGCTCTTTTTATAAAAACAATTTTCCTTTGAAAATTTCCTTACCAAGTCCTCAGTTTGAGTTCAGTCACACCCGAGAGTGTGCCCGAATCCCTCAAACCAAGGCTCAAAAATTTATTTTAAAACATTAATAAAACCATAAGTATTAAATAATTTCAACCATAACTAAAGGATTATATAACAAATCAAAGTATCATTTCAAAACACTTATTCATTTTATCAGAGTAAACATCCCAGGCTAAAACTCATTTGGTGTGTGTGTGCCATGCAATCAACTCGAGCTCTTCCCTCCGCTACCGGAAGTACCTGAAAGCAAAACTTAAAACCGTAAGCACGAAGCTTAGTGAGCTCCCCAACCTACCATATACCATATACATATAACCACGTACTGGGGCCCCGCCCGCTGCATCGGGCCTTGCCCGGTATCGGGCCCTGCCTGGCATCAGATCCCACCTGGTATCGAGCCCCGCTAGGTGTACAAATATGTCTCTCTTAGGCCTTGCCTATCTCCGAGCCTCGCCCGCTACACACATACATACAATCAAATAGCATACTAGTACATAAATAAACACTCTCTAACTGTACAATGGTCTAAGGCCTCGCCTAACTAGGGCCCCTCCCCTGCTCTGCTACTAAAGTTGTGGAACCCCATCCATACTCCTACTAGTAGTGAGATGGGGGCCCCCGCCCACACTCACTCCCTTCCTATTGCGGGTCTCGCCCCTACTCTGATAATGTTGAGATATGGAACCCCATCCTTACTCAGCTAGTGATGAGATACGTGACCTCACCCACACTCACCTCCCTACCAGGCACATACAAGTATCACAGAGACAATAAGTATAATCTAACATACAACGTAACGATCTTCCTCGGTATTGCCCTGGCATTGGACCCCCAGACCAAAAACATACTATCGTCTAATCATACTACGGGCTTACCCCAATATCATATCCCCGGTCCTGAATCCATCATACCTACTCATGCAAGAATCACAAAGACCTCTAGCATTCTAACCTTCCTTGGGCCTCGCCCAACATCAGGTCGTAACCCGGAACATATAAAAATAAGTGCCTAGGGATAACCCGTGGGTTTTCCTACTATACATAAACATAAAGATAATGGGTCGGCATTGGTGCCTTAGCCCCATACAAACAGTGACGAGACTCACCTTGCACTACTGAAGACATCTGAACACTTCTGACTGCTATCCGGAAACTCCTGAACTGCTGATACTTCGGCTCCCCGAACTATCAACACCCAAAATAGCACTTAGACCACAATACCCTCAAAAGTCAAACCAGGTCAAAGTTGGTAAAAGTCAACGCCCCAAGTTGACCCAACTAGCCGAGTTGATCCACCAACTCGTCGAGTCCCACAGTCCACAGAAAACTCTGGACTTCGATCCTACTCATCGAGCTCTCCTTGAACTCGCCGAGTGCACCTTCAACACATCGGGACCCTCCTTCATCTAACTCGTCGAGTTCCTCTTTGAACTCGCCGACTCCACCTTCATAAATTAAGGAGATTGCCTTAGACTCGCCAAGTTCGTCCTTGAACTCGTCGGGTGCGATGATCTTTAGGTCCACCAAGAACCCAAACTGGCGGAATCCTCTTCAAGATTCAACCCCCCTTACACAGAAACAGGAATATTGGGGAACCACGTCCCGACTCATCGAGTTCAAATAGAAACTCGTCGAGTCCCCTAAGGTACAAATCTATTCATAGGGTCTTAAAGCATCCAAAACATAGATCTGGACCCACCCACCTCATAACCATGCAAAGTTCCTTCCTTTTACCTCCACTCATGGCCTTTTGAGCTCAAAAGGCCAAAAGAACACTTCTTAAGCTTGTATGGGAATCCCTATGGCATAAAGCTTGCACCTTTATTCCATAACAACCCTTAGTGGTGCTAGATCTGAAAACACAAGCCCTTGGGATGTCCATTCCTCTCATGCTAGGGTTCTTGGACCAAAAACCACCAAAAGTGACAAAGAAGAGATATGAACACTGCTGAAGACATCTGAACACTTCTGACCGCTATCCGGCAACTCCTGAACCGCTGATCCTTCGGCTCCCCAAACTATCAACACCCAAAATAGCACTTAGACCACAATACCCTCAAAAGTCAAACCAGGTCAAACTTGGTAAAAGTCAACGCCCCAAGTTGACCCAACTAGCCGAGTTAACCCACCAACTCGTCGAGCCCCACAATCCACAGAAAACTCTGGACT
Organism: Lactuca serriola; assembly: GCF_051521515.1. Taxonomy (NCBI): domain Eukaryota; kingdom Viridiplantae; phylum Streptophyta; class Magnoliopsida; order Asterales; family Asteraceae; genus Lactuca; species Lactuca serriola. The sequence continues at coordinate 250,814,841 of NC_136410.1, read as the reverse complement.
TCGATCCTACTCATCGAGTTCTCCTTGAACTCGCCAACTTCACCTTCAACACATCGGGACCCTCCTTCATCTGACTCGCCGAGTTCCTCTTTGAACTCGTCGAGTCCACCTTCATAAATTAAGGAGATTGCCTTAGACTCGCCGAGTTCCTCCTTGAACTCATCGGGTGTGATGATCTTCAGGTTCACCATGAACCCAAACTGGCGGAATCCTCTTCAAGATTCAACCCCCCTTACACAGAAACAAGAATATGGGGAACCACGTCCCGACTCGTCGAGTCCAAAGAGAAACTCATCGAGTCCCCTAAGGTACAACTCTATTTAGAGGGTCTTAAAGCATCCAAAACATAGATCTGGACCCACCCACCTCATAACCATGCAAAGTTTATGCCTTTTACCTCCACTCATGGCCTTTTGAGCTATAAAGTCCAAAAGAACACTTCTTAAACTTGTATGGGAAACCCTATGGCATAAAGCTTGCACCTTTATTCCATAACAACCCTTAGTGGTGCTAGATCTGAAAACACAAGCCCTTGGGACGTCCATTCCTCTCATGCTAGGGTTCTTGGACCAAAAACCGCCAAAAGTGACAAAGAAGAGATCTACATGAATAATGATCAAGGTGGAAAATTTCTTACCAGAAAATGGAGGAGAATGCAAGAGGTTTCTGGATCTACTAGTCTCTTCTTATATCCCCAAGGCTTCGCCTTCTTCTTCAAGCCTCACAACACTCAAAAATTCTTACAATGGATCACAAACTCATGGACGGCACTAGGGTTTCATTTTGGTCTTGAGAGAGCATCCAGGAGGCTGATGAAGGGTTATAATGCTCCTTAAAATAGGGTACAAGGCCCAACTTTAGGGTTTTCCCAAAACCTGACCAACTCGCCGAGTCAGTCCTCTGACTCGTCGAGTAGGTCACTTGACCCACGATCCAAGTCGCTCTCCTACTCGTCGAGTCACTCCACCTACTTGACGAGTCACTTCCTTATTTTGAGGTTTTGCTTTCCTTTGTAGGTCTTCAAAATTCGGGGTGTTACATGATGTGTATGTTCGGGATATTGTTGCTCATCATGCGGTTCTGGTTTCCATTGTCTTAGACGGAGATGTTCAGTTTACTTCCCAATACTGGTAAAAGTTCCACGATTAGCTGGGTATGAGGCTACATTTCAACACGACTTATAACCCACAGACCGAAGGTTAGAGTAAGCGGAACATCCAAACACTCAAGGATATATTGCGGGCTTGTGTCATAGATTTTGGTGGAAGTTGGGATTCCTACCTACCTCTTGTGGAGTTCTCCTACAACAACAACTATCACTCCAACATTGGTGCCCCACCTTTTGAGCTGTTGTATGATCAAAGATGGCGTACCCTAGTATGTTGGGGAGATGTTGGTCACAGGGTTATGGGAAGGACCAAAGTAGTCCTTCAGACCATGGAGCTTATTCAGCAGATCATGCAGAGAATTCAGACAGCTCAGCGTCGGCATAAGAGTTATGCTGATCGATGCCGATTAGAATTGGTATTTCAGGTCGACAATATGGTATTACTGAAGGTCTCACCCTGGAAGGGTGTGATATGCTCCAGGAAAAGGGGGAAATTGGGTCCTCAGTATATTAGACTGTTTCATGTGATAGGAAGGGTATGCATGGTGGCCTACCAGTCGGACTTGTCGAGTGAGCTATGTCAGATCCACAACACTTTCCATGTCTCTCGGTTGCAGAAGTGTGTGTTGGACGGTGAGGCAGTGGTCCCCTTGGATGATATTCAGGTCGATGAGCATCTAAATTATATTGAAACGCTATTGGCTATATTAGAGAGGAAAATGAAGGTTCTGCACAACATGGAGATACATTTGGTAAAGGTTCAGTGGCAACAACGGAGAGGCTCTGAGTGGACTTGGGAGCCGGAGGCTGAAATGCGAGAGCATTACCTTGAGTTATTTACGATGGCTGACTTCGAGGATGAAGTCTAGTCTAAGTGGGGGAGAATTTATAACATCCCAATGTCAAGGTAATTTCTATTTCCACCCTAAGTTTGAATTATATTTTATTTTAGTCCTTGGGATTAGAAAGTATTGCAAAATGGCCCATAGTGGCAATATACTAATTTCACCCAAGTGTTGTATGCTGAGCGTATATTGTGTATGCTAGGCAAACCCTAAGTGAGAAACGACCCCAAGCAAACCCTAAGTGAAAGAGTGCATTTTGGAGCCCTTTGGAGTGTTTCGAAGTATCCTTGAAAAAGAAAAGAATGGTGAGAAGAGCTTGGATTTTGGGAAGCATCTTTGATCTAATATTTCTTCTTGATAGCAACCTCCAGAATGTTAAAAGTTTGCATCTTGATCACTCCATCTTGTAGATCTAGTCATTTCCTCCATTAAGACACTTTTTGTCCAAAAAATGGTGATTCTTGAGCATAACATGTTATTGACCCAATAAGTCTTCCTTTCAGACCTTAGGAGGGATGATCTTGAGTAATAAAAATGTAGTCTTCAGGGTTAGTTCCACTCCATGAAAGCTATAAACGGTCTTAATGCATTAAGATGTTGAGGGTTTATGTTTTAAGCACTTAATGGCCATGCAAAGTCATAAAGTTGGAAACTTTATGATTCATGATGACATTTTAGCCTTGGATTTGACTTTGGACGTGAAGATGTGGAGTATTAAGATCTTAATGGAAAATGGGTTGAACATGGCGCATATGTTGGGGATACCAAGTGGTATGTTGCACATATGCGGTCAGCGCCTCGTAAGATGGTCAAACACGGAGGACGCCCCACATACAGAAGAGTATGCCCAACGTACTCAGCTGAGTCAAATCGGTCGGGTTGGCTTGGCTAGGTGTTGACTTTGACTTTGACTTTGGCCAAGGTTGACCAAGTTTGACTTGAGGGTAGTTCGGGTATTTTGCATTGTGTTTGGGAATTGGTCATTTGGATGGATAGGTGTTGGTTAGAGAAAAGATTCGGAGTCGGGACCTCATCAACTATTGTTCAGATTGAGAGGTGAGTCTTCTTCACTGTACTTACGGGGCGAAGGCACCAAGGTTGGCCCATTCAATTGAATATTTTGTTATATGATAGTATGTTATTATGTTGTAAAGATCTGTTAGATCGATATCCTGATATATAGGATGTTAGCATGCGGTAGTGATCTGTAGATCTGGCGGTTTGTCTGTTGTCGGGTTATCTGTTTATCTGTTATGTGTATGTCAGCATGTTATGGTTGGTTGGGTTGATGTGATCCTGCTTTGTGCTAAAGGTCAACATACTGAGGCGGTCCGGATAAACTGCAGACCCTGCGAGACGGTCTAACTAGGCTGAAGGTCCGACGAGTGGTTCGGATAGGCTGTTGGCCCTGCGAGGTCATCTAGTCATGCTGAAGGCTTAGAAGTGGTCCATAAAGGCTGTAGGCCCTACGAGGTCGTCCAATTAGGCTGAAGGCTCATGTATGCATGTTTTTGTTTGATATGTTTTATGTGGTGGTACTTTGGGGGAACTCACTAAGCTTTGCCTTACAGCTTAGTTTATTGTTTCAAGTACTTCTGATGATCATGAGAAGGTGAATACGTGACCGTACACATCCTCCTGCTTCATGACCTTATGATTTTGGGATACTTTGATATTGTAAACACTTTGAAAACAATGATTTTGTAAACAATTTATGATCATGGGGTGTTTTGAAAAGTTTAAAATTTTTGTGATTCTTAAAATGTTACAATATTAAAGATTGTAAATGACACATCAAAGGTTCAAGGTTTAATTTTTAAATTAATTTTTTTAATCTATTCCCGATTATTTTTGAAAATAATAAGGCCAAAGTCTATAAAACCCAATATACTTTGATTTTTAATTTGACCATTGAAAATTTTTATTTTTCCCGTTTAATTGTCTTTTTCAAAAAAACTATTATATAAAATTTTGAACTTTATGACAACTATTATAATTTGAATTTTTTTGACAAATCTTTTATCGATTTAAACACAAAACCTTGATTATTTATTTAAAAAAAAAAAAAAAAAAAAAAAAAAAAAAAAAAAAAAAAACTGACCTTATTGGCAATTTGTTATTGGAGAAAACTCAAAATACTTTTTTAATAGAAAATAAAAAACTTATACAGAAAAGTTTTTCAACGGTAAAAATAACTATTGAATTTGGCTAAATACTAATTTTGATTTCAAAAAAAAGAATAGTTTTGTTTAACTATATTCTAAGTATTTAGTTAATATTCAAATCAATTTATTACATTAAATATTGTTTTGTAGAAATATGCATCAACATATAATGTTCGTTTGTTAGACTAGGAATAAGAAAACTAATAAAAGCAAAGGAGTTTAGAGTGTGTAATTCCATTTTAGAATTGAATCTATGTGTTTCTTCGGTCCCAAAATTATTGTGCACAGAAAATTAAAAAAATATTAATTATTATTAACTTTATATAATAAAATGATAGTTTTATCATTACTTTACATTCAATGTTCCATTAAATACTTAGTTGGTTAACTAATAATAAGATGATATTTTTTTTAAAATGTTTTTTTTTTTAAAGTAGACTATTATTTTGAAACAAACCAAAAAAAAAGATGAATTATAATTTTGAGACAACCAAGTATTTACTTATGGGACCTTTACTTGTTTATCTATTAAAAGTAGTTATAAAGTGTTAGGTTAACATGACTTTCATATATATTTTTTGGGATTTTATATTAATTACGTTATTTACTAGAATAGTTTATTCAAGTAAACTATATATAAAATTAAAATATTGTGGTACGAATATTTTATGCAGCTAAAAAGAGCCCTACATTGTTACCAATAGCCCATCCTATTTTGCCAGTTGACTTTACTATCAATATCAACGTTCTTATTAAATTTTAGGAAAATGATCCAAAATTGCAGACGATTAAATAAAATTTGTCTATTAGCTTGCCGATGTTTTATTTGCACAAATTGACCAATATTTTTTTTACTCTATCGTATCATTAATATCGGTGATACCGAGTTACCAACCCATGTCGAGTCCATGCCACGGGTTGTGTACACGAATCGATAAAATAATGAAAAAAAATTATTGGGGAATTACATGCAGTTAAAATTTTAGAACGTGTTCGGTAAAATTAGCTGGTAGCGGGTAGCGGATAGCTTGTAACGTTTTGTTAAACGTTACATGAAGTAGCATTTAAAGTTGAAGTGTTTTGTTTAAACTAAACGCTAGAAACTTGTAGTGCCGAACAATAATATCTGCTCAAAACGGAGCGTTTTGTCAAACGTTAGAAGCTAAAAACTCCCAAATGCTCCGTACCAAAAACACACATAGTCACATAATGAGTAAATTTTATGTTATTGATTTTGAAACATTTTCCCTAAAATTTTTCTTTCATTGACAAAATGATACCTATTTAAGCAACTAAAAAAACCGGTAACATTGCAAAATGAGGTGGTATTTTTTATTTTTAGTTTTTGATTTATCTACTGAAAAAAAATAGATTCTTTCCTTTCAGTTAAAATTAAAAATATAAAAATTAAAGTATTTCTTTTTGAATTAGATGGGCATTCCTTATAAAATACATTCCAATTAATCATATGTCAAATTTGCACAGAGATTTTATTTCTTAGTTAAACGTTGAAATCTAACCTGATTATATTTTTATTATATAATTAATTATAATCACATATGCTGCATTTTTTGGGGGATTTTCTAATATATGCCTTAAGGACACATATAAAAAACATTAATTAATTTGAAATATTACCATAATTAAATGTAAAATATATTAATTATAAAAAATATTGACATAATTAAAAGTGAAATGAATCAATAATTTCCATAATAAATGTATTTAAAATTTAATTATAGTAATATTTGTCATAATTAATACTTCTTATATGTGCCTTATTATATGTGCCTTAGGGCACATATTAGAAAATCTTTTTTTTAATTTTCAAAAAAAATATATATATATACGTGGATAAAGAATGCAATTCAATTTACTTTGCATGTTATTCATTTGAAAAATCAGCTTTTTGATTGCTCTTTGTTTGTCAAGTTACAGACAAAGACAAACAGAAATCGGATAGTTGTATTGTTATATATTTTTATTGTTAACAAGTGCCAACTTAAATAAAGATATTTCAATAGTTGAAAAAAGAGCTAATAATCTTTTTATTTGTCAACTACATATATTTGAATTCCATTTTGGGTTTTTTCTATATTTATATCGGCAGCTTGATATTCTTATCCATTCACATAATCGTGGAAACACGAAGACGCTTTTGAAAATGTAAATAAACTATCCGTGTACAATTTTATTATTCTTTTATTATTACAAAAAAGTTGTTTAGAAGTTTAATTTTGGAATATACTCTGTTTGCAATAATAAATAAAGCGTTTGACTTTATGTATATTAGAAAAATATATACATTTGCAAATACAGGTGCTAGACAAAAAAGGAAATGAAGAATATATATATATATATATATATATATATATATATATATATATATATATATATATATAAAGAAAAATATATACATTTGCAAATACATGTGCTAGACAAAAAAGGAAATGAAGAATATATATATATATATATATATATATATATATATATATATATATATATATATAAGAGAGAGAGAGAGAGAGAAAAAAAAAAGGTAAATTCAAATGTTTCTCACATCTATTGTGTGCTAAAATGCTCCAATAAAAATTTAGTAAAAATTATATGTATATTAAATGATATCCATATTTATAATTTTTTTTTATGGAAACTAATTAAATTCGTTATTTATGTCAACAATAATATTCTTTCAGAATGAACTTGTATTTAGAAGAATGAGAGTGTATTCTCCAGAATGAGAGTGTAGTCTTGTAGAATACACCCTCGTTCTTTATATTCCATTGAACTTTATTGTATTTTAAGGTAAGTAGGTCCTGAAACATAAAACGAACTCATACATAAAAACCTAGATACGAATTCATTCTGAAAGAAAGTTATTGCTGACATTAATGACGAATTTAATTAGTTTCTACAAAAACATAATTATAATTATGGATATTATTTAATACACACACTATTATAAAAATAATTTAATATTTATCTTTATTTAATTTACTAAATTCCTGTTGATGCACTTTAGCACACAATAAATGTAAGAAACACATTAACCTAGTCATATATATATATATATATATATATATACATATATATATATATATATATATATATAGAGAGAGAGAGAGAGAGAGTTAGGCTCAAATGTTTTCACTATTTATTGTGTGCATGTATGACTGATTATGGACCAATGATTTTAGTTATTTTAAGAAAGTAATTAATGCATATTAAATGCTCAAGATCTAATTAATACTCATTATATCTTCAACATTTAATATCCATTAATTACTTTTTTAAAATAACTAAAATGATTGGTCCAGAATCAGTCATACATGCACACAATAGATAGTGAGAATAAAATAACCTAACCATATATATATATATATATATATATATATATATATATATATATATATATATATATACTAGTAGCGTACCCGTACGATGCGGTGACGACATTTTGTATAACATCCCGAGTTCAGGAGTGCAAGTTCAGGGTTCAAAGTGTAAGTATGAAAGGAGAACTCGGCGAGTCCATGGGTGGACTCGGCGAGTAGGGTCGCGACTTGGTCGCGTGTTAAGTGGCCGACTCGGCGAGTCAGCGGATGAACTCGGCGAGTAGGCGCTGAGTGGAGAAAACCCTAAATCCGGAGGATGAGCCCTATTTAAAGGACATTATACCCTCTCCCCAGCCTCTTTACCCTCTGTAGAAGTCCAGAAAGCTCTAAGACGTGATTGTGAGAGATTAGGGTGCATTTGGAGCTTGGAGAAGTGATTGTTGAAGAAATCTTGAAGGAGAAGAGACTTGGGTCAAAGGGCTTTGCAAAGATTCGGATTAATCTTCTCTTGAAGCTTCCTTTGAGGTATTATTTCATTGTTTGAGCTGCTATTATCTAGATTCATCATTTTTGGGGGTGTTAGAGATCATATCCTTTGGTGTATTGGAGTTTAGAGGTTGGATATGAGGTTGCTACCTCAAATCTGGAATGGAGAAGGATTAGAATGCATAAAAGTCCCTGTTTTTGAGTGATTGATGGAGCTATCTTGTCCCAAGCCCAAACCCTAGAGTGAAAATGCCTAGATCTCCTTGGATTCACGTAAAGTTTGCCACTTTACGTGATGGATGGCCTTAGTTAGGGTAGATCTATGGTTTGGATCATCTGCATGGCTTAGAAAGCCTCTGTATGGATTCAGACCCGGTGGTACTCGGCGAGTCACATGAGTGGACTCGGCGACTTGTTTGGAGATAAGCTGGAACTCGGCGAGTTGGAAGAACAACTCGGCGAGTTGGATGAAGAAGGCCTGCAACTCGGCGAGTTGGAAGAACAACTCGGCGAGTAGGTTGAAGATAGCCTTAGACTCGACGAGTATGTTCTTGGACTCAGCGAGTCTTATCGAAGAGTCCTAATCTTTTCTGGTTGAGCCGAGAATCGGTGAGTCAAGGGATGACTCGGTGAGTTGTGTGTGAGTGGACTTAGAGTTGCTGAACTCTCCGAGTCTCGGGGTGACTCGGCGAGTTGAGCCGCGGATTGGGGAAGTTCTGTGTATGGGGACTCGGCGAGTCATCGGGTTGACTCGGCAAGTAGAGTCAGTCAGGGATTGACTTTGACTTTGACCAAGGGTTGACCAGTGCTTTCCAGGGGCACTTTGGTAATTGTTGGATATTGTTTTGAGTTCAGTGGCTTGGTGGTTGTCCAGTGGGGAGATCGTATCAGTGATCGGAGCAGCTTGGGTTATTTGTTCAGTCGGCAGTTTCGAGGTGAGTTATCCTCACTATATCAACAGGGTCTAAGGCACCAAGGCTGGCCCTTTATCGGATTGAGATCCGGGTATTTGTTGTTATGTTGTTGCTTTGATATGTTTGCATCCTGGTAGCTAGGATGGTATATGTTAGAGACCTGGGTAAGGTTGGTTCCCTGATAGGTAGGGTGATGTTATGCTAGTGACCGGTTAGGTCGGTATCCTGGTTAGGATGATGATATGTTATGTGATCTGTTTGATCGGCTTGTTAACTATGAATGCTTATATTATTGTATGTTTATGTGCATATGGTTGTTTGGACTGGAGTTGGGTTGAGGCGGGTCCTGCTTTGTGCTGTAGGCCAAGATACCCAGGGCAGACCGGTTGTCCCAAAGGCCCAGCGAGCGGTCCGGATAGGCTGTAGACCCCAAGAGAGCGGACCAGACGTGCCGAAGCTCGGAGAGTGGACCAGACCGACTGAAGGCCCGGTGCGGGCGGACCAGTCATATTGTAGACTCAGAGAGAGGACCAGGTGGATTGAAGGCCCGGTGTGGGCGGACCAATCACACTGCAGACTCGATGTATGTGGCTAGATTCGGAGAGTGGACCAGGTGGATTGAAGGCCCGGTGTGGGCGGACCAATCACACTGCAGACTCGAGGTATATGGCTAGACTCGGAGGGTGGACCAGGTGGACTGTTGGCCGGTGTGGCGGACCAGTCACACAGTAGACCCGAAGTGCATGGCTGTTCTGTGATCGGATATGATATGGCATGTTATGCGTGTATGGTATATGTGGTTGGTATTTTGGGGATATCTCACTAAGCTTTCGGGCTTACAGTTGTGGTTTAATGTTTTTCAGGTTCTTCAGGAGACCGTGGCAAGGAGAAGGCATGATCGTACCGCTCCTCATGTTTATGTTGTGAAGTGATTCTGGGAATACACTAAATAAATTGTATTGAAAACCTTTTTGTAATAATTTAATGAAATCAGGTTGTTTTTGGAAAGTTTAAATTGGTTGGAATTTTTCGGTTGTTACAAGTTGGTATCAGAGCCTTTGTTTGAGTGAATTGGAGGAACACTCGTGAGTTTTCAAAAGAGAATTTAAAATGGTTTTCAAAATGAGTAAAGGAGGACACAGAGGTACGATCAGCTGGAGCCAGTAAGTAACCCCAAAATACCATACATGATATTTGTTTTTGAGCTTTGATAGAACAGCATGCTAGTGCTAGGCTAGGGATCTTCAGGATTTCATGATAATGCTGCCTGATTTGTGATGCCTGTAGCCTAGGGTTTCCTTGTGGGAGATTTCTAGTGTTCCTCTAGTGGTGAGGGTTGAGCGCTTTTTTGTATGTTTTCTCTAGGGCGTTGTGGTAGTACTTCATACAAATATGGGTAGGTGTGGAAGGTAGTATGGGCCCGTACTACTGAAAGCACAAGACCCGTATGCGTATTAGGGAAACCATGACCCCTAGGTTTGGGTTGAGAGAGTTGGTTCCCGGGTTAGTGGGGAGTGTCTGAGATTTTGTGGTGTTTTTCAGTATGGAAATTCCGAGGCATGCTAGGAGTGGATCCGGGTCAGGATCGGGAGCAGGAGAGGGAATTCTGGGCGAGTCAGTACCGCCCGAAGTTATTGGTCAATGAGCACATGCGAGTTGGATGCGAGGATTCGTGAGATCCTGCGTGATGAGATTGCTGCGTTGTTCCGGGCTGAGTTACCGGAATTGTTTGGGTCGATCAAGATCGCTATGGTTGAGTATTTTGATGAGCGTTATGCAGCTCTCACAGAGACGGCTTCCGCGGCGGCTACAACGGCTATAGCGGCGGCAGGGGGAGGAGCTGGTCGGGGTTTTCAGTATCGGGACTTCGATAATACGAAGCCTCCCACCTTTGATGGAGTTCAGGACCCAATTGTTGCTATGAGATGGTTATCGGACATGGAGGGGTGTTTCTTCACGTGTTCATGCCCTGCTGATCAGAGGGTGAGGTGTGCTCTGAACCTGTTGAGGCTCGGGGCGAAGGATTGGTGGAGGTTGACCACGGGGTCATATTCGGATGAGCAGAGGGCTGCGGTTTCATGGGATCAGTTCAGATAGATGTTCAGCACTCGTTATGTTCCGCGGGTTGAGAGAGAAATATTGGCTCAGGAGTTCCTGGAGCTGAAGCAGGGTTCGGAGTCGGTGATTGAGATCACCAGGATGTTCACTAAAAGGGCAATGTTTTGCCCTGAGTTCGCCTCGGAGCATGCTCAGATGTCCCGATATCTAAACATGCTCAAGAGGGATATCAGACAGTTTGTGTCTACGCAAAGGTACGAGACTTTGTTGGAGTTGCAGGAGGCCGCCAGGTGGCGTGAGTTAGAGATTGAGTTGCAGTTGCGTGAGCTGAGGCAGGCTCCGGTGCAGTTACAGCCGGCGCCAAAATGGTCCAAGACCGTTGATTCTAGAGTGGGGGATCTGAGTAGCCACACTTGTGGGAAGTGTGGGAGGAGTCACACCAGAGTTTGTAGGTCCGGTGGTGTATGCCGCAAGTGCTGAAAGGAGGGGCACTATGCGAGGGATTGTCGGCAGTCAGCACCGGTTCGGGATTTGAGGATTTGTTATCATTGTCATCAGGTTGGACATTTGAGGGTCAACTGTCCACAGCTCGCTGCAGGACCGGTGCAGGCTCCAACACCGGCCACTTTGAGGATCACAGGTGGAGGTCAGGGTGGAGCGGAGCCCCCAAGGGCTCAGGGTCGTTCTTTTCAGCTTACAGCAGAGGAGGTCAGAGCAGTGCCGGATGCAGTCGCGGGTATGTTTTTTTTTCTCGATGTGTTGATTATCTTGTGATTATTGTGGGTATCGTTTATCTGCTAGTCTCGTTGTGTGGTTTTTGGTGTGGTATTCGTTGTTCTTTGAGAATTATGGTATGGTTAGGGGTTAGTGATGGGAATTTCGTTGGTTATCATTCATGAGGGTTATTAGTGGAAATCTGGCGTTGGTCTGAATGTCGGGTAGCATCTGCTTTCTGAGGAGTGGTTAGCTGCAGATTGAGTTTCTTTCGAGCGGGATGACCAGTGTGGAAATGGGATTTTGTGAAGGTTGTTTATGCTTGTGGGGCGCAGTTCACGGGTAAGTTTTGTGTTGTGTGAGGATGTTTCGGAAGGGCGGTGATAGCGACCGGTGATTGATAGTCGGTGCTATAAGTGGGGGAGAATTGGAAAATTCTCCGGAAGATCGATGAGCATGTGAAGTTGCTTAGCTGTTTGGGATTCAGCAGTGTTCTGTCAGCCCAGAGTGTAGCCTGGTAGGAGTAAGTGCCGGGCATGTGGGTCGGGATATAGACCTAGGGCATTTGATTATGGAGGGCCTGGGATCAGGCCGGGATCGATTATGTGTGATGGAGATAGAGTTCGGAACCCCTAGAGGGCTAGAACAGTATGCATGGGAGGATTTCCCGGAGAGATAGCTCGGAATGATGAATGCTAGTTGAGCGGTCCGGCTAGACTGAAGGCCGGTAGGCGTACCAGTCAAGCCGAAGGCTCAGAGGACGGTCCAGCCAGACTGAAGGCACTGAGAGCGGTCCAGATTGGCTGAAGGCTCTGAGAGTGGTCCAGATTGGCTGAAGGCCTGGTGAGGCGGTCCAGTCATGTTGAAGACTCTGCAGGTATTGTTAGATCGGTTCGAGGATATTGATTGTGTATGTGCGGTGTGATAGCATTAGAAGGTCTGGCCCCGGGTATTGATCTTGACTAGTGAAGATAGTGCATGGACTCGAGTGTCCTGGCGAGCAGATTCAGAGCATGTGTGTTGCATGGATAGCGGTTATGCTATAAAGGAGTGGTGTAGCGTGGGGCGAACACCGTGGCACTTGTCGTAGTGACAAGGCGGCCAAGTGGATTTCCCTGGTAAAGGAAAGAGAGAGGAGTGTAACTCCAAGAGGGAGTGCAAATTCACGGAAGTGAAAGCGGCAGAGCAGAGTTATGATTAGAGTGATCCAATTATGGGCTTTGAGCAGCATGATTGCGGCAGTGGCATGGAATCACATCTAGTTTGGGATGTCTGTTGAGGTCGCGGAAGGAATTCTGCGGGTATAGAGCCAAGAGGCTCGGAAGGGATGCAGGGATGGAGTCTTGGTTTCCTAGTTGATTTTGATCAAGGAATGGTGTATGTAGTGGTAATTCATCCTGGGGGATGTTTGGAGGTGTCGTCAGTGTGATGGGTTTTCCCAACCCGAGAGTGCTAGAGTTGGTGCAGCTTGTGCATGCGATTGCGAGAAGAGGACTCATGGGAGTTACTCTGAGACTGAAGAATGTGTCATTTTGTCGGCATGGAATGGACAGAGTTGGACTCGGATCGGGAATCTGGTGGCGCATGGTTAATTCTAGCTCATATGGGTCGAGTGATGGTTGCGAATTGGAGCAGTGTTGCATCATGAGTAGTACTCAGTTGTTAAGAGGGGTTATCAGAGGGTAAAGCCGGTGGCCGGCTTGAGACGGTGGTCAGGACACCGTAAGAAAGGAGAAAGTGAGTTTCTAGTTTCTATGGTTGTGTTTTGAGGAACCTGGTTGGGTTAATGCCAGGTGGTGCGTGGCAGGAGTATTTCTGGACGAAGCCTAATTTAAGTGGGGGAGAATTGTAACATCCCGAGTTCAGGAGTGCAAGTTCAGGGTTCAAAGTGTAAGTATGAAAGGATAACTCGGCGAGTCCATGGGTGGACTCGGCGAGTAGGGTCGCGACTTGGTCGCGTGTTAAGTGGCCGACTCGGCGAGTCAGTAGATGGACTCGGCGAGTAGGCGCTGAGTGGAGAAAACCCTAAATCTGGAGGATGTGCCCTATTTAAAGGACATTATACCCTCTCCCTAGCCTCTTTACCCTCTGTAGAAGTCCAAAAAGCTCTAAGACATGATTGTGAGGGATTAGGGTGCATTTGGAGCTTGGAGAAGTGATTGTTGAAGAAATCTTGAAGGAGAAGAGACTTGGGTCAAAGGGCTTTGCAAAGATTCGGATTAATCTTCTCTTGAAGCTTCCTTTGAGGTATTATTTCATTGTTTGAGCTGCTATTATCTAGATTCATCATTTTTGAGGGTGTTAGAGATCATATCCTTTGGTGTATTGGATTTTAGAGGTTGGATATGAGGTTGCTACCTCAGATCTGGAATGGAGAAGGATTAGAATGCATAAAGGTCCCTGTTTTTGAGTGATTGATGGAGCTATCTTGTCCCAAGCCCAAACCCTAGAGTGAAAAATGCCTAGATCTCCTTGGATTCACGTAAAGTTTGCCACTTTACGTGATGGATGGCCTTAGGAAGGGTAGATCTATGGTTTGGATCATCTGCATGGCTTAGAAAGCTTCTGTATGGATTCAGACCCGGTGGTACTCGGCGAGTCACATGAGTGGACTCGGCGAGTTGTTTGAAGATAAGCTGGAACTCGGCGAGTTGAAAGAACAACTCGGCGAGTTGGATGAAGAAGGCCTGCAACTCGGCGAGTTGGAAGAACAACTCGGCGAGTAGGTTGAAGATAGCCTTAGACTTGACGAGTATGTTCTTGGACTCAGCGAGTCTTATCGAAGAGTCCTAATCTTTTCTGGTTGAGCCGAGAATCGGTGAGTCAAGGGATGACTCGGTGAGTTGTGTGTGAGTGGACTCAGAGTTGCTGAACTCTCCGAGTCTCGGGGTGACTCGGCAAGTTGAGCCGCGGATTGGGGAAGTTCTGTGTATGGGGACTCGGCGAGTCATCGGGTTGACTCGGCAAGTAGAGTCAGTCAGGGATTGACTTTGACTTTGACCAAGGGTTGACCAGTGCTTTCCAGGGGCACTTTGGTAATTGTTGGATATTGTTTTGAGTTCAGTGCCTTGGTGGTTGTCCAGTGGGGATATCGTATCAGTGATCGGAGCAGCTTGGGTTATCTGTTCAGTCGGCAGTTTCGAGGTGAGTTATCCTCACTATATCAATAGGGTCTAAGGCACCAAGGCCGGCCCTTTATCGGATTGAGATCCGGGTATTTGTTGTTATGTTGTTGCTTTGATATGTTTGCATCCTGGTAGCTAGGATGGTATATGTTAGAGACCTGGGTAAGGTCGGTTCCCTGATAGGTAGGGTGATGCTATGCTAGTGACCGGTTAGGTTGGTATCCTGGTTAGGATGATGATATGTTATGTGATCTGTTTGATCAGCTTGTTGACTATGAATGCTTATATTATTGTATGTTTTTGTGCACATGGTTGTTTGGACTGGAGTTGGGTTGAGGCGGGTCCTGCTTTGTGCTGTAGGCCATGATACCCAGGGCATACCGGTTGTCCCGAAGGCCCAACGAGCGGTCCGGATAGGCTGTAGTCCCCAAGAGAGCGGACCAGACGTGCCGAGGCTCGGAGAGTGGACCAGACCGACTGAAGGCCCGGTGCAGGCGGACCAGTCATACTGTAGACTCAGAGAGTGGACCAGGTGGATTGAAGGCCCGGTGTGGGCGGACCAATCACACTGCAGACTCGAGGTATATGGCTAGACTCGGAGGGTGGACCAGGTGGACTGTTGGCCGGTGCGGCGGACCAGTCACACAGTAGACCTGAAGTGCATGGCTATTATGTGATCATATATGATATGACATGTTATGCGTGTATGGTATATGTGGTTGGTATTTTGGGGATATCTCACTAAGCTTTCGGGCTTACAGTTGTGGTTTAATATTTTTCAGGTTCTTCAGGAGACCGTGGCAAGACGAAGGCGTGATCGTACCGCTCATGTTTATGTTGTGAAGTGATTCTGGGAATACTCTAAATAAATTGTATTGAAAACCTTTTTGTAATAATTTAATGAAATCGGGTTGTTTTTGGAAAGTTTAAATTGGTTGGAATTTTTCGGTTGTTACATTTTGTTTCATTCCGGCGATTAGTTTTCAAACGAAAGTTATTGTCATTTCGACATTCGTCAAATGGTTTTCTTTCGATTTATTTCATTCTGACGATTTGTTCATTTCGACGATCAGCTGTATCTAAATGGGCAACAAATAGTAATTTCTATCTATTACTCTTTATTTGGCAATGGACAACGATTATTTTCCTTTCAACGAATAATATTAAGATGATGGTAAATTTTCATTTTATTTGTTTCATTTCGAATTAAAAAGATAAAAAAAAAATATTATATTAAATATAAAATATTAAACTACGTTTAAAATAAAAATATTACATGTTTTTCAAAACTATAGATGATATGAAAATATAAAAAGTTAAATATTAAATTATATATTCTTTTTTCTTATTTTTTTCTCATTCTTTTGCAACACGCCAGTTAAATATTAAATTATATAACTAAAAGGATTTACATGTAAGATATCTTTTCAAATAAGTTTATGGGGATAGAGAAATTAAATTGATAAATTGATATTTTGTTCGCAATATCTATCTTTCTAATAAATGAAACTTAAAATTGACACGTGACATTTTCCTAGGCTTTATATTTGACACTTAGCAATTTTTTATTCACCTATGTTTTGAATTCCCGTTCATTTTCATTCTCAATTAGATCAATTCATATCCCAAATAATCAGGAAATATTTCTTTTATTATTTTCCAGTTTGTTTCGTAATCTCTAAAATTGGACTCCTTCAATCTATCCCACAAAATCAGGAATGATTTATCAATAACGATCTTCAATCTAATATCAATAAATCATTATTGAAATCAAAGTTATTAACAACCCCTTATTATGATCGTTTTCTTCCTTTACTTTGTCCTTCGACTCCCCTGTTACACCCATCAATTTAATCTCTCTCCATCTCTATGAAAATACTAGAAATTTCAGTGAACCACCACCTTACCTCCTACACCCATCAATGCCTTTGCTAATCTAAACCAATACCCAAAACATCACAACCAATTCTACCACACCACATCTCTTCCACCATCTCACGCCTTCCATCGCTCCTTGACTTTCTATTGTCGTTTGTATCACCTCCTTCTCAATCTCTTTTACTTCCGATTTGGTTCCCTTCTCAAGCATACAGCTATTGAAAAAATACAGAAAATAAGCAACAAATGATTGGGTTTGTGTAACATCCATAAAATTCACACCAAATTTAAACTTTTTCAATCATAAATAAAAACCACATAGCATTGCTTACAAAATGTTTTCAAATCATATTTCCATCAGAGTGTCCAAAAATCATAACATAAGGATGAGGAGTGATACGGTCACGCCTTCGCCTTTCCACGATCTCCTGAAGTACCGGAAACAGTAAACTGAAAACTGTAAGCCCGAGGGCTTAGTAAGCTACCCCAAAAATACCAACGCCACAATGACAATACCATAACAGTAACAATCAATCAATCAACATGCATACTGGGCCATTTGTAACACCGTAAAAATTAAAACAATTTTTAATTTTCAAAACACATTTATTAACAAAATCTCATTGTATCATATCTTTGTTTCACAAAAACATTTCCCAAGATCGAAATACATAAAATCCCATGTGTATGTACGAATCATGTCGGCGCCTTCCCGCGATCATCACTGGTACCTGAAACACATAACACATGACATTGTAAGCATAAAGCTTAGTGAGTTCCCCAAAATACTACATATAACACATGTTATCCACTCGAGGCTATAACTCTGTGGCCCCCCTGGCCCTAACTCTGTGGACCCTCTGGTCCTAACTCTGTGGACCTTCCGGTCCTAACTCTATAAACTCTGGAATACACACAACATAAATCACATAGAAATAATGCACTGCAACACATCACATACATAGCATACAAGATACTCTGTCACATAAACCTACTTACCACTCAAGGTAAAGTATAGTGAGAAGACTCACCTCAGATGTCTCGGTAAATCTCTGACTCTGTAGCAATACGGTCTAGCCTCCGCCTAATCACATAAAGTAAAATACTCTCATAAATATACCTCTAGAGACTAGACTCAACCCTCTCTTTACACGAAAACTCCATTGTTGACCAATCCTCAAAGTCAACAAAGTCAACGGTCAGACTTTGACCCGACTCGCCGAGTGCACTTAGGTGACTCGGCGAGTCTACGTGTGTCCAATAACCCTCTAGTCCCACATGACACGTCGAGTCTTTCCCCTGCTCGACTGGTCACACCTGGCATGAGTCACGGGGCCACACCGACTCAACTCACCAAGTCCCAATATGAACTCGACAAGTTCCGCCTTGAACTCCAGCCCTCTAATTCCTGCGGACTCACTGAATTATTCCCCCAACTCGGAAAATACTTGTTGAGTGAACTATGGGGAAACCCTAACCCTACTCGCCGAGTCTACTCTTGGTACTCGGCGAGTTCATGCCATGCTCGAGCTCAAATGAGCTCCTAAGGTCAGATCCGTTCCTCTAACTCATAGATCTGGCCTCCTTAAGCAAAATAAATACGTAAAGTTTGGATCTTGATGCCCATGTAAAGAACCAATGACTCTATTTGAAGAAATCGCCTCAATATGCCACCCTAAGCTCATAAATCTCCATGACACCCATAAAGATCAAGAAGTTAAGGTATCTGGACCTCTTTGGATCCAGATTCGAAGCCTCAACACAAGAAGGGACCAATTGCTTCACAAATCATACTCAAAAAGGGGCTAGAAACCCTAACTTTCAAAACTTACACCAAAACTAAAAGGGGATCGAATATATACCTCAAGATGAAGTCCCGAAGCTCTGAAATCCACAGATTAGCACCCTCTTCAGTTTCCTCTTTCCTTGGTCACCTTCTTCTTGCAAAATCACCCACACAAGGATCACAAATGGCTTCCTTTATCTCTCAAAACGTTCACACACTCTAGGGTCTCTCTATCAACTGGTAGCCACAAATGAAGGCCATAAGGGCCTTTAAATAGGTCTCAAACCTCGGAAATTAGGGTTTCATTAAACAGCGTGGACTCGCCGAGTCCACTAGTCGACTCGCCGAGTCCGGTCATTAACCCGGATGGAAAATCGCGACACTACTCGGCGAGTCTAAGCATCAACTCCCCGAGTCCCTCCCAAAATCTCCAAAAATGAATGAATAAATAATGTACCTGGAAATCTGGATGTTACAATTCTCCCCCACTAGAATCAAACTTCGCCTCGAAGTCTCTTTCCACAAATAACTCTGGATGCTGCTCGCGCATCTCCAACTCCGGCTCCCAGGTCATTTCGGAACCCTTCCGATGTTGCCACTGGACCTGAACCAATGGCACTTCCTTATTTCTCAAAGTCTTGATCCTTCTATCCTGAATCGCGATCGGCCTCTCAACATAGTTTAAGCTTGCATCCACCTGAATGTCCTCTAATGGGACCACTGCTGACTCATCAGCGATGCACTTTCTCAGCTGAGACACGTGGAAGGTATCGTGAATCTGATTCAACTCCGCAGGTAGCTCCAAACGGTACGCTACCCTGCCCACCCTGGCGGTCACCTTGAAAGGACCAATATACCGAGGCCCCAACTTGCCTCTCTTCCTGAATCGGATCACTCCTTTCCAAGGAGATACCTTCAGGAGTACGAAGTCACCAACTTGGAACTCGAGCTCCGAGCGACTCCTGTCTGCATAGCTCTTCTGACGACTCTAAGCCGTCAGTAACCTCTGTCGGACCTGCTGAATCTGCTCAGTCGTCTGAAGTACTATCTCTGTACTACCCATCACACACTGACCGACCTCACCCCAGCAAATAGGAGTCCGACACCTCCTTCCATACAACAGCTCAAAGGGTGGCATACTAATGCTCGAATGATGGCTGTTGTTATAGGAAAACTCAGTCAAAGGCAAAAATGTGTCCCAACTCCCTCCAAAGTCCAGTACACATGCCCGAAGCATGTCCTCGAGCATCTGAATTGTTCGCTCGCTCTGCCCATCTGTCTGTGGGTGGTATGTGGTGCTAAAATGCAGCCTCGTGCCCAACTCCTCATGAAATTTCTTCCAGAATCTGGATGTGAAACGCACATCTCGATCTGAGACGATCGAGATCGGCACCCCATGCCGTGATACCACCTCTTTCACGTACAACTCTGCTAACCTCTCATCGGAAGAGCTCTCACTGATAGCAAGGAAGTGAGCGCTCTTCGTCAACCTGTCCACAATCACCCAAATTGCATCGACGCCCCTAGCAGTCCTTGGTAATTTGGTGATAAAATCCATAGCAATTTGTTCCCACTCCACTCGGGAACCTCCAACGGCTGCAACTTACCATGCGGTCTCTCGTGCTCGGCCTTAACCCTGCGACAGGTCAAACACCTCTCAACGAACCATGCAACATCCCTCATCATACAGGGACACCAATAGTCTTTCTTCAGGTCCAAATACATCTTAGTGGCCCCGGGATGGATCGAAAACTTCGATCTATGCGCGTCCTCCATCAAGATGGTACGCGTTCCGCCCACAAACGGCACCCAAACCCGTCCCTGAAAGGTCATAAGCCCTCGGCTATCGGTGACGAACTCCGATACCTGCCCGATAACCCGCTCCCTCCTATAGTTCTCTGGTCTCATGACCTCAGCCTGGGCCCCTCGAATGGCGTTAAATACTGGGGTCATCACTGTCAGCCTCATACAAACATCCCGTATCGGGGCGCTCTCCGCCCTACGACTCAAGGCATCGGCTACAACGTAAGCCTTGCCCGGGTGGTACAAGATATCACAATCATAATCCTTCACCACATCCAACCATCTCCTCTGCCGCATGTTCAGGTTGGGTTGATCTATCAAATACTTCAGGCTCTTGTGGTCCATGTATATGGTACACCGAACCCCATACAGATAGTGACGCCAGATCTTGAGGGCGAACACTTGCCCCCAACTCCAGATCGTGGGTGGGATACCTCATCTCATGAGGCTTCAGTTGCCTCGATGCGTATGCTATCACATAACCCCTCTGCATAAGCACCGCTCCCAACCCCGATATCGACGCGTCACAATACACTATGAAGTCCTCCATCCCCTCCGGAAGGGCTAACACCGGGGCTTCGCATAGTCTTTGGCGAAGTGTCTCGAAGGAGGCCTGCTGCTCTGGGCCCCATGAAAAAGCAACACCCTTCCAGGTCAACTTGGTGAGTGGCACGGCGATCTTGGAGAAATCCCTGATGAATCTCCTATAATAGCCATCCAACCCTAGCAAACTTCTGATCTTAGTGGGGGATCTCGACACCTCCCAACTCATCACTGCCTCGATCTTGGCCGGATCGACCAATATCCCATTCTGGTTAACTAGGTGCCTTAAGAACTAGATCTCCCGTAACCAGAAATCACACTTGGAGAACTTGGCGTAAAGCCTCTCCGATCTCAGAACTCCAAGGATCTCCCTCAAGTGCTCCTCATGCTTCTCTCTGGATTTCGAATACACCAATATATCTGTAACACCGTGAATTTCAAAATAATTTTTCGCATAATATAAAAACATATTCATTTAATTTTCATAAAACATCAATGTTTGAAACTCCAATCCATGTCATACAAAAATCCCAAGATCACATATCATAAAAATCCCATGTGTGTGTACTGATCAAGTCGGCGCCTTCCCACGGTCATCACTAGTACCTGAAACAAATAACACCAACACTGTAAGCATAAAGCTTAGTGAGTTCCCCAAAATACCACGCATAACACATATTAACCACTCGAGGCTATAAATCTGTGGGTCCGTAGACCCTACTCTGTGAACCCTCTGGTTCTAACTCTGGGAACCTTCCGGTTCCAACTCTATAAACATGCACAGCATAAATCACATAAAAATAATGTAGTACAACACATAACATACATATAGCATACAAATACTCTGTCACATAACTCTGATTACCTACTCAAGGTAAAGTATAGTGAGAAGACTCACCTCGCGTATCTCGATAACTCGCAAATCCCGGAAATCACTCGCGCTCGATCCTCCGAGCTATAATCCTCCTATAACACAATATATCTCTAATTAACACTTTCTCAACTAAGGTTGACTACCCCTATCAAGTCAACACTGGTCAACTCTGGTCGACGGTCAACGGTCAACTTTGACCGGACTCGGCGAGTGCACTAGAGCGACTCGGCGAGTCTATACGTGTTCACTGACTCCCTAGGATCCTCTCTTGACACGTCGAGTACTTCCCTGACTCGACGAGTTCCACCTGGCATGAATTGCGGGGCCACCATGTCTCAACTTGCTGAGTCTCAAGAACAACTCGGCAAGTTCCAACTCGACTCAGTCCACCTGTCAACCCTCTCTAACTCTCCCTGACCCACTGAGTCAACCCCTTAACTCGGCAAGACCACTCGCTGAGTGGTTAGGGACAATTTTCATGCTACTCGCCGAGTCTGTTCTTCGGACTTGGCGAGTCTAAGCGATGCATGAACTCAAACTCACTCCTGAGGTCAGATCCGTTCCATTAACTCATAGATCCAGCCCTTCCAAGCACATTCATCACGTAAAGTTACAATCTTGGCTACCATGCGACGCCTACAAGGCTTCTTTTGGTGAAATGACATCTAAAATGGTAACCTAAGTCCCCAACTCAAAAGGAAAGGCATAAAGCAAAGCATTTGGGACTCTCTGGACCTACTAAGGTCCAGATCTAGGTACCATTTCCCCATGGGACCTCTCACATTCCAATTACAAGGCAAACAAGGCATGAAGAAACCCTAGATTTGACCATATCAATAAAAACACGAGAATAAGCTCTGAATATTACCTCAAATAGCTTCCTCTGCCGAAATGGAAGTAGATCCAAGCTCCCCAACTCTCCTAGCTTGGCCTTCCTCTTCCTTTCTTGTAAACACACACAAAGATGGTGAATAATGGCCTCTTATCTCACTCACAAGGACTCTCAGATGCTCTGGTGCTCTCAAGGTCGAAGGTAGCCACAATGAAGGCTTATAAGGTCCTTTAAATAGGGCTCAGGGCCGGGAAATTAGGGTTTCATTAAACAGCGTGGACTCGCCGAGTCCACTCTTGGACTTGTGGAGTCCGAACGCGAACCCGCGTCCAAATCC
The DNA here is from genome assembly GCF_051521515.1 of Lactuca serriola. NCBI lineage: Eukaryota > Viridiplantae > Streptophyta > Magnoliopsida > Asterales > Asteraceae > Lactuca > Lactuca serriola. The sequence continues at coordinate 250,792,038 of NC_136410.1, read as the reverse complement.
GCAATCATACTCGGCGAGTCTATGCTCCAACTCGCCGAGTCTCCTCACAAATTACCAAAATAAATAAATGAATAATACCTGGGAATCCGAGCTGTTACAATATCGTCGATGAACACGATCACCGAGCGGTCCAACATCGGCCTGCACACTCTGTTGATGAGATCCATGAATGCCGCCGGTGCATTGGTGAGCCCGAAAGGAATCACCACGAACTCGTAATGCCCGTAACGAGTCCTCAATGTTGTCTTCTGGATATCCGCATCTCGCACCCTCATTTGATGATATCCAGACCTCAAGTCAATCTTGGAGAACCAAGATGCTCCCTGTAATTGATCGAACAAATCGTCGATCCTTGGCAACGGGTAACGGTTCTTGACCGTCAACTTGTTCAACTCCCGGTAATCAATGCACATCCGGTGTGAACCATACTTTTTCTTGACAAAAATGATAGGCGCTCCCCACGGCGAACTGCTCGGCCGAATAAAACCCTTCCCCAACAGCTACTAAAGCTGCGAGGATAACTCCTGCATCTCTGGAGGTGGAAGGCGATAGGGCGCCTTGGCGATAGGTGCTGCCCCCGGAACCAAATTGATATAAAACTCTACCCGCCTCTCAGGAGGCACGCCCGACAAATCCTCCGGGAAAACATCCGGGAACTCTCGCACTATCAGAACCTCATCAACTATCCTCGGCCTCCCTGAATCAACCCTCGTATCCATCACATACGCCACAAACCCACTATAGTCCTGCTGTAGACTCTGTCTCGCTCTAGCGGCCGAAGAAAATGCTGACCCAGATCGTGTACCCTCGCCGTACACTGTAAGAACTCCCCCACTGGGGTCTCGTATAGTCACCAACTGTCTCTCGCAGTCAATGACCGCTACAAATTTGCTTAACCAGTCCATGCCCACGATGACACAGAAATTTCCCATCGCAATAGGAACTAAATCAATCGAAAACTCAACGCCGAAAATCTCAAGTACACACCCTCGGATCACTTCGGTGGCATACACCGTCCTCTCGCCAGCTATGGAAACTCTTAGAGGTCGACTCAACACCTCTCGGCTAATACTGATGTGCTGACTAAAAGCCAAAGATACAAAAGACCGACTCGCACCCAAGTCAAATAACACCAAGAAAGGTACAGAACTCACAAGAAAAGTACCTACGCATAACATAAAATAAACACAATATCCCAAACATCAAAATAAATACATGAAAGGATACATACCAGCCACGACATCAGGCACTGCACGGACCTCCACCGCAGTCAACTGAAAGGCTCTCCCTCGCGCCTACGGTACCTCGGCCTTCACTGGCCGACTCTCAGTAGCTCTGATAGCAGTAGGGGCAGATCCCTGAGATGCTCCCTGGGCTGTCCCTCGCAACTGTGGACACTCTGCCTTCCGGTGTCCGGTCTGGTTGTAGTGAGAGCATACTGCAAACCCCTTGGGGCAATCCTTGGCCATATGCCCCTCCTTGCCACATTGTAGCAAGACCCCGTCTTGCACACCCCATCATGGCTCTTGCCGCACTTGCCACAAGTGCGGCCCTTCTGACTCCCATATCTCAAATCAGCGGGCTTGGCCCACTTGGCTGTCGGCTGAGACTACGCCGGTCGCCGATCCCTCCCCTGAGACTCAGCCTCCTCCCTAGCCTGGGTCTCCAACTCTATCTCCCTCTTCTGAGCATTTGCCTGAAGCTCAAGAAATGTCCGGTACGTCGAGTTCGGCACGAACTCCCATATATCCCTCCTCAAAATGCTTAGATATCGGCTCATACATGCCTGCTCAGAGGACACGTGCTCTGGGTAGAACATCGCCCGCTCATGGAACATCCTCGTAATCACTGTGACAGAATCAGTACCCTGCTTGAGGGTCAGAAACTCCTGGGCCAAACGCTCCCTCTCTACCTGGGGAACGTACTCATCTCGGAACATAGCAGTGAACCTCTCCCAAGTCACTACATAAAGCTCAGCAGGTGAATAATGCGCCGTCACAAACTTCCACCAGTCCTTCGCTCCCAAGCGAAGCTGGTTCAACGCGAACCGGACTCTCAAATGCTCTGGAGATGAGCAGGTGAAGAAACACCCCTCAATGTCTGAAATCTACCTCATCGCTGCAATCGGGTCCTGGGTCCCATCAAACTCCGGTGGTTTTGTGTTGCTGAACTCCCGGAATAGCAACACATCACCACCCTATGGTCTAGCCGCAGCTATAGCTGCAGTGGCCGCAGTAACAGCAGCATCAGAAAGAGCAGTGTATCTCTCGTCAAATGTCTCTATCAGGGTGGTCTTGATAGACCCGAACATCTCCGGAATCTCAGCACGGCTGGCAGCAGCCACCACATTATGAATCATCTGGTGGAGCTCCTCGCCGCTCACACCCCCCACTAGTCCCTGGTCTGTGGCGTGTCCTCACCATGATGCCTCTATGAAATACAACACAAGATATTAGAGACTCGCTCGGGTGTACACACACTCGATATCCCAATCCTACTTGATCTCTGGTACCCTAAGGATTCTTACTTGGGCTGCGCACTGACCCGGTGCCTTCGGTAGTACGGGCCCAATACTACCGACCACACCGCCTCAACATTCATCCCAAGTCCTCCTCCTAGAGTTCCAAATTCCAAGCACTCTACTCTCTTAAATCATATGCTACTCACTAGCTGATCCCTCATAAGCTCCTCGCTGCTATCTAAACACTCTCAAGCATCCCTAGCAGCAAAACTCCTAGACTAAGTCATCATATATCAGGCCACTCTAGTCCTAATAAGGATACCTATTCTACTCTAGCATGCATAATATAGCTCATCATATAACATAACATAATATATCTCGTAACACGTATTACAAGGGTATTTTGGGAAATCACCGTTCGGGCGCTGGCTGGTCGTACACACGGCTCTGCTCTGTTTGTCTCGAAACTCGTTTTTACTCTTTAAAAATTGTTTTGTTAATAAAACTTTTCTCAAATCCTCGGTTTGAGTTCAAATACGGCCGAAGATGCAACCGAATCCCTCAAACCAAGGATCTGATACCAACTTGTAACACCGTAAAAATTAAAACAATTTTTAATTTTCAAAACACATTTTCCAAACAGATTTATTAACAAAATCTCATTGTATCATATCTTTGTTTCACAAAAACATTTCCCAAGATCGAAATACATAAAATCCCATGTGTGTACGAATCATGTCGGCGCCTTCCCGCGATCATCACTGGTACCTGAAACACATAACACATGACATTGTAAGCATAAAGCTTAGTGAGTTCCCCAAAATACCACATATAACACATGTTATCCACTCGAGGCTATAACTCTGTGGGCCCCCTGGCCCTAACTCTGTGGACCCTCTGGTCCTAACTCTGTGGACCTTCCGGTCCTAACTCTGTAAACTCTGGAATACACACAACATAAATCACATAGAAATAATGCACTGCAACACATCACATACATAGCATACAAGATACTCTGTCACATAACCCTACTTACCACTCAAGGTAAAGTATAGTGAGAAGACTCACCTCAGATGTCTCGGTAAATCTCTGACTCTGTAGCAATACGGTCTAGCCTCTGCCTAATCACATAAAGTAAAATACTCTCATAAATATAACTCTAGAGACTAGACTCAAGCCTTTCTTTACACGAAGACTCCATTGTTGACCAATCCTCAAAGTCAACAAAGTCAACGGTCAGACTCTGACCCGACTCGCCGAGTGCACTTAGGTGACTCGGCGAGTCTACGCATGTCCAATAACCCTCTAGTCCTGCATGACACGTCGAGTCTTTCCCCTGCTCGACGGGTCACACCTGGCATGAGTCACGGGGACACACCGACTCAACTCGCCAAGTCCCAATATGAACTCGGCAAGTTCCGCCTTGAACTCCAGCCCTCTATTTCCTTCGGACTCACTGAATTATTTCCCCAACTCGGCAAATACTCGCTGAGTGAACTATGGGGAAACCCTAACCCTACTCGCCGAGTCTGCTCTTGGTACTCGGCGAGTTCATGCCATGCTCGAGCTCAAATGAGCTCCTGAGGTTAGATCCGTTCCTCTAACTCATAGATCTGGCCTCCTTAAGCTAAATAAATACGTAAAGTTTGGATCTTGATGCCCATGTAAAGAACCAATGGCTCTATTTGAAGAAATGGCCTCAATATGCCACCCTAAGCTCATAACTCTCCATGACACCCATAAAGATCAAGAAGTTAAGGTCTCTGGACCTCTTTGGATCCAGATTCGAAGCCTCAACACAAGAAGGGACCAATTGCTTCACAAATCATACTCAAAAAGGGGCTAGAAACCCTAACTTTCAAAACTTACACAAAAACTGAAAGGGGATCGAATATATACCTCAAGATGAAGTCCCTAAGCTCTGAAATCCACAAATTAGCACCCTATTCAGTTTCCTCTTTCCTTGGTCACCTTCTTCTTGCAAAATCACCCACACAAGGATCACAAATGGCTTCCTTTATCTCTCAAAACGTTCACACACTCTAGGGTCTCTCTATCAACTGGTAGCCACAAATGAAGGCCATAAGGGCCTTTAAATAGGTCTCAAACCCCGGAAATTAGGGTTTCATTAAACAGCATGGACTCGCCGAGTCCACTAGTCGACTCGTCGAGTCCGGTCATTAACCCGGATGGAAAATCGCGACACTACTCGGCGAGTCTAAGCATCAACTCGCTGAGTCCCTCCCAAAATCTCCAAAAATGAATGAGTAAATAATGTACCTGGAAATCCGGATGTTACACCATCGGCCAGACTGGACCGCCCTACCGGGCATACAGTCTGTTTGGATCTCTCCCGAGCCTTCGACATGACTGATCAGCCACGTGGGCCTACAGTCTCCCCGGACCGCTCATAGGGTATGTTATGATATATGTCATAGTAGCAGTACGGGGTGGAATAGTCCCCGAGGGTCGGTTGTTAGGACCGACGGGTAGGATTTTGTAAAAGTTAAGATAAAAAAGGGTTCTGAGAAAGAACAAGTGTGTGATGTGCGCAACCGGCCATGCTCAAGTAAGTATTCCCCATAGTACCGATACCAGTTATCTTGTGCTTATCAGTTTCAGTAGAACAGCATGCTAGAATAGGACTACGAATCTAGGAATGATGCCTTATGTGCCTACTTTATGTGCTTCAGCTTATGAGAATTGCTTGCTTGTATTGAGTAGACAGTAGTAGGATAGCCTGTTAGGGTTATGCCTGGTAGTATGAGCTCAGAATTATATGCTAGTTCAGCTTCTCATTATAAGGACAGATTTGCTTGAGTAGTTTTCTTGCGTCCGAATGCTGCTTGCTTTGTGCCTTGTGGGACTTGAAGTGATGGGAGTTAGGCATTAGGTGAATACGTCATGTCACATGTGATCAGGGTTGAATAATCTCAGAGTGCTGGATTTGGCCCTATTGCGCAGCTCTCGTCTGAGTCTAACCGTTGTAGGGACGAATCTGTTACTCGAAGGATTATCTGAGCCTCATCACATGTGATGGTATTCAGGTAATGGCTAATTGGCATTAAAAAGAGGTCTTCTGCAGCTGAGGACCAGTTTGGATGGAGTTAGAGATTTTCCCTAGGGTAAGTCTAGAATGGGAATGACAGAGAATCAGCAGTGATGAAACGAACTTGGTGGAGTCAAGGCAGTCCTTGAGGAAGGTACGGATAGATGTGGAAGGTAGTATGGGCCCGAACTAATGAAAGTAGAGGATCCGTACCTAAATTGAGGAAGGCTGAGGCGAGACCAGGGAACTTGTAGTAAGTGTGATCCCTCTAGATGTATCCGTATCGCTAACGGTCGGTATTATGTTTTGCAGAATGGTGGTACTACGACAGAGGCAGGTAGTTGGCAGTTCAGGAGAGGGATCGGGTTCAGGTTTAGGCTCTGAACTAGTGGACGACAGGCTACAAGAGTACATCGCGTCTAAGATCACGAGAGGCATCCTTGAGTGGACCCCCATCATCTTCGGGTCGATCAAGGAAGGGATAGTTGAGCTGATGGAGGATCGCCTCAGGGCGTTCAGGAGTGATATGGCGACTGGCCAGTCAGGATCCCGCACACTGTCCTTTAAGGAATTCAGGAGCAGTGTTGCACCAGATTTCCATGGGGAGAAGGACCCCATTGCTGCCAGACGATAGATTGCAAACATTAAGTCCGCGCAGCTGACCAGCTTCTGCCTCGGGGGGTTGAAGGTACGATTTGCAGCAGGTTGTTTGAGGGACCGGGCTAGGGATTGGTGGGAGTCGGTTGGTGACTCTCTGAGAGCCTCGGCTGTTGAGGCTATGATATGGTCAGATTTTGTGACCCGGTTCCGAGTAGAGTTCGCGCCAGCTGTAGAGTTTCAGCAGTTGGCTAGGGAGTTTTTGGACATGAGACAGACTATAGAGACTGTGGCGGAGATCACCGCCAAGTTCCGGGAGAGGGCACTGCTGGTGCCCCAGTATGCGGGGGATGAGGATATGAGGAGGACCCGCTATCATGACATGCTGCGAGCCGACATTCGGGAGCATGTTAGTTTTTCAGCTTGACCTACCCTGGATTCCATGATTGCCAGGGCGAGGGAGAGGGAGATCCATCTGGAGCATGTCCGGAAGAGGAAGATGGAAGAGATTCAGACGACTGGGGCTTCGGGGAAGAAACCCAAGGGATCGGATAGTAGGCCGAAAGGCCAGTCAGGACCGGGCCGCTACAGGAAATGCGGCAGGCCACATGAGGGGGCATGTAGATTGGGATCGTCGCGCTGCTACAAGTGCGTCAAGATGGGGCACTTCAGCAAGGATTGTACTGCCCCTGCACCGGTTGTTCAGACGTTTGAGTTGCTATGTTTCCACTGCAACCAGAGAGGCCACAAAAAGGCCAATTGCCCCCAATTGACAGCAGTATCAGCGCCAGTGAAGGCGTCAGCTCCAGCGACCCTACAGATCACTGATGGCCAGAAGGGCAAGGCAGAGGCTCCAGTGGTAAGGATCAGGGCATTCCAGTTGACTACCAAGGAGGCATGCGCTGCACCCGATGTGGTGACGGGTATGATTTCTTGTCATTATGCTTTTATGATACGCTGCTGTGATTTTGATATGTTATGTATGTGCTCTGTTTAGGATCGTTCCATGTGAACGGTATCCAAGTTCAGGTCCTATTTGATTCAGGGGCTACCCGATCATTTGTCTCTCTTGCACTTAGCAAGAAGTTTCCTGAGTCTTCGGGCATGTTGGATTTCCCTTTAGAGGTAGAGATTGCAGATGAGCGAACGGTGCGAGCATCGATGGTATTCCGAGACTGCGTGCTGAGATTATTCGAGGAGCATTATCTAGTAGACCTGCTTCCTATTCCGTTGAGAGGAAACAAGGTGATTATAGGTATGGATTGGATGAGCCTCAATGGGGCAGTGATAGATTGCACGCAGCAGCTAGTTCGGATCAGGACCCCAAGTGGGGGAGAGTTGGTAGTTTAGGGCGAGAGGCCACAGCGAGGACCAGCGGTATGTTCGGCAACGAGAGCTAGGTGTTACCTTCAGTAGGGTTGCACAGGATATGTCGCTTATGTCATGGACACTTGGGAGGCGGGTAAGGCAACAGTGGGCGATGTGCCCGTGGTACGAGAGTCTACGGATGTATTCCCCGAGGAGTTGCCAGGGATACCTCTAGAGAGGCAGGTGGAGTTCAGGATCGACCTAGTCCCTGGTGCGGCTTTGATAGCCAAGTCACCATATCGGTTGGCTTGTCCTGAGATGTAGGAGTTGTCTACATAGCTGCAGGAGCTGTTAGACAAGGGATTCATTAGACTGAGTAGTTCTCCCTGGGGAGCCCCGATTCTGTTTGTGAGGAAGAAGGATGGGTCGCATCGGATGTGTATAGATTACCGGGAGCTGGACAAGGTAACGGTGAAGAACCGTTACCCACTCCCGAGGATTGATAACCTTTTTGATCAGTTACAGGGAGCATCTTGGTTCTACAAGATTGATTTGTGTTCAGGATATCATCAGATGAGGGTCAGAGAGGAGGATGTACAGAAGAACGCATTTCGGACATGCTATGGTCACTACGAGTTTGTTGTGATGCCCTTCGGGCTCACCAATGCTCATGTCGCATTCATGGACCTCATGAACCGCGTGTGTAGACCGATGTTAGATTGGTCTTTGATAGTGTTTATTGATGATATCTTGGTTTACTCCAAGACACAGGAAAAGCATGAGGAGCATCTACGACAGGTTCTAGAGACTTTGAGGATGGAGAACTTGTATGCTAAGTTCTCCAAGTGTGAGTTCTGGTTGCGCGAGGTGCAGTTCCTTGGACATCTTGTCAACCAGAATGGGATTTTAGTAGACCCGGCCAAAGTGGAGGCCGTGATGAGATGGGAGGTTCCGAAGTCTCCATCTGAGATTCGGAGTTTCCTAGGATTAGTCGGCTACTATCGGAGATTCATCCAGGATTTCTCCAAGATAGTCGTACCCCTGACCAGGCTAACAAGGAAGGTCATGGTCTTTTGTTGGGGGCCTGAGTAGCAGGCCGTGTTCGAGACTCTTAGACAGAGATTGTGCGAGGCGCCAATCTTAGCCCTACTAGAGGGCGTGGAGGATTTTGTTGTATACTGCGATGCGTCCATCTTAGGTTTGGGCATAGTATTGATGCAGAGAGGGCATGTCATCGCCTACGCATCCAGGCAGCTGAAGCCTCACGAGGTGAATTAACCGAAGCATGATTTGGAGCTGGGGGATGTTGTGTTCTCCCTCAATATTTGGCGTAATTACCTCTATGGGGTTCGCTGTACCATCTACACGGACCGTAAGAGTTTGAGGTACCTCATGAATCAGCCGAATCTGAACATGAGGCAGTGTCGGTGGATGGACGTGATAAAGGATTACGATTGCGAGATCCTTTACCACCCGGGTAAGGCCAATGTGGTGGTCGACGCGCTTAGCCACAAGGCAGCGCCGATCAGAGATGTCTGCCTGAGGATGATAGTGGTGACTCCGTTGTTGGAGCGAATTCGGGAGGCCCAGCAGGAGGCCATGAAGGAGGAACATCAGAAGAGTGAGCGGATCGTAGGGCATGTTTCCTCCTTCGACTATGACAACCGAGGATTACTGAAACTACACCATAGGGTGTGGGTGCCATACCACGGGGGTGTGCACCAGGTTCTGATGGAGGAGGCGCACAAATCTCGGTTCTCCATTCATCCCGGGGCGACGAAGATGTATATGGATCTTCGTATGGACTATTGGTGGCCCTGCATGAAGCGGGATGTAGCTGATGGGTTTTGGTCATAAGACATCCTATATGCTCATACAAACCCTAATGCTTGGATCTAGGTTTCTCTATTGTACATGCTTTGAATCCAAGACTATAAACCCTAATTCTAGCATATGGAAATCAGAATTCACATGTAAATAGGTTTAAGAACATACCTTGATTGTTATATAGCAATAACAATCCAACTCCTCCTTGAATTGACCTTGGAAAGCAGAGAGTCACAAGTGTCACTCCTCTAATGGCTTACAAACACCATAAGCAAGTGGAGAAGGTATAAAGAGAGAGGAGAGAGGTTAGAATTCGTATCTAGGACCTCTTGGGAAGGGTTACACGAATTCATGACCCTAGGGGTGTTTATATAGGTGTAGAGATAGGGTTTCAGTCATTATCCTTATCTAGTTGCTTATCCACCAAGCAACCAATAAGATAATCCTTGAATCCTTATCATACTCGAATTCTTATGGATTTACACCTCAAATTCGTTCACCATATATATAAGATAATCCTTACCTTATTTTGTAACTATCACATAATTACAATTCAGCCCCTCTAGTTTAATTAATTACACTTGATCACAAAATTAATTCTTAATTAATTATTGACCAATATTAATTAAACAAATATGATTTCTCCTTTAATATATTATTCTTATAACATATTAATAAATCATAATAACCTCTCTCTCTATTTATTTCTCCAATCAAGTTGCTTTGGCGAAGGCAACCCAAAAGGACCATGCACCATCGGGTCAAGTACATACCAAAATAGTTATGGACTTAGACACTAATCCAACAGTAGCATGGTTTGTGGAGCGGTGCTTGACCTGTAGGAAGGTCAAGGCTGAGCATCAGAGACCTCACGGAAAGATGCAGCCGTTGGATGTTCCGCTGTGGAAATGGGAAGACATCACGATGAATTTTATCACCAAGCTTCCTAGGACCGCACGGGGAGTGGATTCGATCTGGGTCATCGTCGATCGACTGACCAAGAGCGCCCATTTTATCTCGATTCAAGAGAGCATCTCGGCCTAGAAGTTGGCCGGCATCTATATCCGGGAGGTGGTGGCATGGCACGGTGTGCCAGTTTCAGACAGGGATGTACGGTTCACATCCAGGTTTTAGAGGAAGTTTCATGATGAGTTGAGTACTCGTCTGCATTTTAGCACCGCCTTTCACTCGCAGACGGATGGTCAGAGTGAGTGAACCATCCAGACCCTGGAGGACATGCTGCGAGCATGCGTATTAGACTTCGGAGGAAGTTGGGATACCTACCTTCCATTGGCAGAGTTCTCCTATAACAATAGTTATCATGCGAGTAGTGATCGTCCTCCCTTCGAGATGCTATATGGAAGGAAGTACTGGCCCCGATATGTTGGGGTGAGGTTGGACAAAGGGTAATGGGGAGCACTGAGGTAGTGCTCAAGACGACATAGAAGATTCAGCAGGTTCGGTGCAGGCTTCAGACTGCTCAGAGTTGGTAGAAAAGCTATGCCGATAAGCGTCGGTCAGACCTGGAGTTCTAGGTAGGGGATATGGTTCTCCTGAAGGTTTCGCCATTGAAAGGCGTTATTCGATTCAGGAAGCGGGGCAAGTTGGGCCCCAGGTACATTGGGCCATTCAGGGTTGTAGCCCGAGTGGGCAAGGTGGCATATAGGCTGGATCTACCAGCCGAACTCAGTCAAATTCATGGCACCTTTCACGTTTCCCAGTTGCAGAAATGTTTGGTGGATGATTCGGCAGTAGTGCCTTTAGAGGACATTCAGGTTGATGACAGCCTGAACTACATCGAGCGGCCAGTGGCGATCCTTGACAGGAAGTCAAAGGATCTGAGGAACAAGAGAGTGGAGCTGGTAAAGGTGCAGTAGCAGCACCGAAAGGGCTCGGAGTGGACCTGGGAGCCGGTGGATGAGATGATGGAGCATTACCCCGAGCTGTTTCAGGATTGATCCGTAGACTTTGAGGACAAAGTCTAAAATAAGTGGGGGAGATTTGTAACACCTGGTTCCTGGTACGTATTTGTAAATAAATTATTTTGCATTTTGGCCTGGGACTCGGTGAGTTGGTGGCCTAACTCGTCGAGTAGAAGCGCATTGGACACGAGAGTTAAGTGGATGACTCGGCGAGTCAGGGACTAGACTCGACGAGTTCGTGCTGTCTGGACAAAAACCCTAATATGAGGGTTTGTACCCCATATAAACACATTAACTCAGCCTCCCTTGTCCCTAACACTCTCCTAGAACTGCATAACGAAACCCTAGCTGTTTGTATGTGTGTTAAGGCCTTTTTGGTGCTTTTGTTGACTTGTGAAGCTTGGATGGAAGAAGAGGAGCTTGAGTATTCGACTTGGGGCTTGTAGATCCAGAAATCTCATTCCACCTTCAGCTTAATGAAGGTAAAATGCCCCTGCTTTGTGAAGACTTAAGGAACTCTTTGATCGTTTAGATCTTTGAACAGGTTAATCACAGAAATGTTAAACAGTAATATCAAGCACAAGAATGAATCAAAATATGTCAAATGATTCAATAGATTCAAGCCTCAGTAGAGCTCGATAAAGAACTTCCGCTATAGAGGCTATTAGGGTTACAAACGATAAAGATAATATCTTTGAAATAATCGACTTCTAAATCTTACGTACTAAGATGCATGCAAGCATCTATAAATACTAAACCCTAGAAATAACTCACGGATGGACAGGCCCAATCTGGAGACAAAATGGACTGAAGAGCGAGCCCAAGACGCAACACCTTTCAAACCCAACAATCTCCCCCTTTGCGTCAATTGGAGCGAGACTATTACTTCGGCTTGCTGGGACCAGCTGCAGGAACTTGCTTTGTGGTTTCAAACAAACGTGGAATGAGGGCAAGGATGGTCTGTCTAAAGCGAATGTACCACTGGATCATGTCGTCAAAATACTTCTTGTCATCTGCTGAATTCTGCTTGCATCGATGAATGATCCCCAGAACATGTTCCAAGCACGCAGTGGTGTATAGGTGCTTATCTGCCAAGGCGAACATGCATTTTTGGCCTTCGTTCCTGGTGAACATGACAGAATTCCGCTTCGGGTCAATTCTCCCCATCTGCATCATGTTCAAATCACTAGCAGAGCCAACAGGAGAGATAGTAGGCTTCTTCTTGAAGATACTTGCGATCTCCTGATCCATCTTGGCGACTTCCATGATGTAGCGTACAAGCATCCTTTTGAAGTGATCGATGATAGGCTCATACTCAGCTTCATTGGTGAAGAGGATGTTATGCAAAATAATCCAATCATGTTGATTCAGGTTGGGAAGATCAGCAAGTGATATAGCGTGTTCAGTTTTAGCAGAACCCCTCAGCACTTTGAACCGAACGTTCGTGAAGTTCCCCTCACAAAACGGTTTGAGGACCCGAACATTGATGATCTTCTGAGCACTCCATGTCTGATACTGAGGTTGAGCAGACCTCAGATAGAATTCAACAAGCTCCCTATCAACCTTTGGATGAGGATGAGGGACATCAGCAACATTATCAAAAGCATGGAAGATGAAGGCCTTTCGGGTCAGTGGCATATCGAACTGAGAGTCAACAGAATTGATTCGATCTAAGGAAATCACTGGTTCGAGCCACAAGATGCCGGGAGTTTCAATTGCTTCTTTTATAAGCTTCTCGAGAGTCCACAGAGGAAAAAGAGTTTTTCGACTCTCAAGAAGATCATAAGCCTCCTTCATTTTTCGTTCGTTCGCCTCGAACTCTCTGGCAACACGAGCGCTCATGTCAGCATCTTTTTCCCTGCCTTGTTTCTTCAAGAGATCAACGATGGTCTCTTTATCATCATCATCACTGTCTTCAATAATATTCTTTCCTTTGTCTTTGACACCTGAACCTGAGGCTTGACCTGCTGGAGGAGATTCGGTTGCTTTAGTTGCTGTGGAAGTGGGAGGCGGTTGAGACACATCTTCTCCCCCTTGTTTCGGATGGGCCACGAACTGAAGAAGCCCTTCAAGTTTGCTTAGTAGGGCAAGGGCAGGAGCAAGCTTCTCTGCTAGAGTACGCCTCACTGAGTAGTTCAGGATAGGATCATGTGCTTCGATGATGTTGGACAGGGCAGCGTGGACATCTGAAACACACGATGAGATAACCTCACGCTCAGATTGGAGAGATGCAACTTCCTTTTCAGATTGGAAAAGATGAAGACTCTTGACCTTGAGAGCAGTAGTCTTGCGAGCAAGATCATCCATCACTGGGTTTTCTGAAGCGAGATCTGCTTGCAGCTTTGTCAGGCGCTCCTCAACAGTCGCCTGGAATGATTTGTTGTCATTGTTGAAAGACTGACGAAGACTGGCAAAGGACTGCAGTTCGGAGGCAGTGGCCAGCTTGTTGACAAGAAAGTCAACCTTCTCTGCATTGGAGTTAGCGGCTCCCTGTAAAGACTGCAAAAGAGAATTAGCATCAACAAATAGTTTTTCGACTTTTTCGGTCGCAGCAGCACACGCCTTGGTAGAAGCGTCGATAGCGGCAGTGGCAGAGTTGATTGAGGCTTCATGAGCCTTGGTGAACGTATCAACAAGCCCCTGAATAGCAGCCTCTGAGATAGTGGACCGAGAGGAAGAGAAGGAGGAAGCAATGAGATTATCGATTTTCTCATGAAGCTCCTTGAGATGCTTCTTGGTGCTGGAGCATCATCGTCATCATCACTTTGCACTTGATGCGGACTGTAGTATACCAAGTCAAACGTCATGTCCTCTCCTCCAAGAAAAGTTTCAACATCTTCCGCTGAGTGATCACGAGATGAAGGCGAGGGTGGAGGCTCAGTTATGGTAGTAGGTTCGGGTGTGAATGTATGTTCGGTAATGGGAGTAGGTTCGGGTGCTGAAGTAGGAGCCCCCGTATCAGATATGTTGGTTCGAACACCAGCGGTGGTTGTTGTGGTAGCTTCGATGAAAATAGGAGGTGGTACAGGGATAGAGGGTGGTGGTATTTGAGTAGTGGAGGTTATGGGGGAATGGAAATAGAGATGGAGATTGATGGAGGAGAGACAGGTTTAGAGGAAATAGGTACCTCAGGGGAAGGCGAACGTGGAGGAGCATTACCTCGAAGTGACTCTTCTGAGTCTGAACTCTCTTCCTTAGATTCACTAGAGGAGGAGGCAAGAATAAGTTTACGCCTGGGTTGAGTCTTCCTCTTCTTTGGTGGAGGTGATTGAGGTACCTTGGAAGGTTTGCGCTTCTTTGGAGAAGGACCTTTTGCTCCTTTGACAACTTTCTTGTCTTTTCCCTTGTCTTGTTTCTTTCCCCTGGGATCATGCCTGTCAGCGTCATGGATTGATTGAATCATTTCAGGAGTGAGCTCTCTGGGACCTGAGCGACGAAACTCCTTGTAAGTTTTGATAATGCGACTGTCCTTTGGAACACACGCATACATTAACTCAAGGATTGAGCCAACGAACTGAAATTTGGAGGAATCAGACACTATGATCTTCGTAGTGTGGAAAGTTCCTATCGAGGTGAGTGGAGAATCAACAACAGGGACATGATACTTGTCCATTACCCACTTTGTGACCAACGTCCAGAATCTAGCATAAGAGATTTCAGAATGGCGAGAAGTGGAAACAAGGCTCTGAATCAGCTGTTGCCATAAAACCGATCCATAATCGAGATTGATGTCGTGGTATAACCCATAGAGAATTGTCATAAACAGTCGACTCGCCCCATCTGAATCTGCACTTCGTTCCGATAGCCCTTTGAACAACACAGTGAAGAAGCCATTCCACTGAGGAGGTAAGCATGATTTCTTGAACATTGTAACGGTGGTAAGAATTTCAGTGTAACCCATGTTGTAAAACATGGAGAACAGCTGTCCCACGAGAATAGATTCAGGGTTAACCCTAGACTCATCAGGTTCAAACCCTAAAAGCGAACATAATCGCTGTTTGGAGATGGAGGACTTGTTATCAAGAATGTCGAAGAAGATTCGATCGACAGACTTGTCATAGTGGGTTGTTGAGAAGATTTGTGACAAACACTCCGTTGGAACGAGTTCGACCTTGGTTAGTGCTGGAACCAGTGGAGAGTACTTGAGGCACTCCACGATTGGGAACATGAAAGCATCGTAGACTTGTGGGATGAGATCAATGATTAGGATTTGTTGAGGACGGATGGGCAGAATGTGGGAGGTAGCATGAACTGAAGAGGAGTCCGCCATTGAAGAGAAGTTTTTGGGGAAGATGATGAACAGTAGGAGAAAGTGATCGTTTCTTGCTCTCTGAATATTTGGTGCAGTAAAGAGGTAAAGGACTGTAGAATTTACCTTTTATGCCGTGGTTAGAAGAGAGAGAAGAATCTGTTCCCAAATCTTCAAAAAAAAAAAAACGAAGCGTTTCCTTAGGTGATTGACGCGTGACAGTTTAGAACCCCGATGATTACGCAGGAGAGAGAAAGATTGTTCCGTTTCACACGCCTTCCCATTAAGCGTCGTTTGAAATACCAAAAACGATTCCGCTTCACACGCCTTCCCATCAAGCGTCGTTTGAAATGTTAAAGCGATTAGACTTTCGGCTGAGTCAACAACTTATCCTTTTAGTATGACTTGTTGTCATAGATCAAGAGAGGCACGTGTAACATTACTAACCACGTCTCGTTTATAACATTAAATCCCATAGCTAAAAATAGCTTATAATTAACGAAACCGGATTTATGGAAAATCAAAAAGATTTTCGTGCATAGAGTGTCAAAGAAAAAGAAATAAAGCAACACATATGTGGGAAATTGTGATGTCAATAAAGACACGAAACAGTGGATCCCAGGCACGAATCTCTTCCTTCAAAGTCAAGAGAGACCTTAAAGTGTTTGTGTGGATTCCCGTTGAATTACGATCAGACACTAATTAAGAAGTGTTGAAAGGCATCTTTTAATAAGGCTAATTTGGTAGGCTTTCGCTTCAGTTCAGAATTTCTGATCTTGACATAAGACAGAAATCGACTGAAGTACTTGTGAGACCAATGTGTTCTGTTGAACAAGTAGGTGTGGAGAGAATTCAAGTGACATGTTGAAAATACTTTTAGGTGAAATCTCAAAAAAAAAAAAAACTAGATTCTAAGGGAAGAAATGTTATGGTATTTAGCAATTTCATAAGAATCACACAAAAAGAAAAATTAGAGATTTCATGGTACAACCACTTGGGTGAATTCGTTAATTCATGAGTGAAAACTAGAGCAAATTTAATTGTTCACCGTCAATGCATAGTACGTATTGAATTGTGGGTTTCACTTAGCACGTAGTGGCACGAAGCTAAGATTATAAACACTGGAATTGTGTAACCATAAACCTCAGTGGTAATTTCTGAGAGTCTCAAGGGTTACGTGTATGAAGCGAATAAGATGGAGAAAAATATAGGAGATGGTGTGAAGAAACCAAAGTACCTCTGTTATTAAAATAAGGACGAAGCAGAAAACTCTTATCTCATATGAGAAGAGAGTAAGGTAGCTCATGATTAGAATAAATGTAATAGCCTGATTGGGAAGACAAAGTTTGTATATACCAAGTCAGTAAGGCTTTATTCAGAATCAGTTGAGGCTTTGGACAACATGCAGCAGCATGCTTCTAGGGACACTTAACTATTAAAAAGTGTGAGAACAATACCTGCCCCATCGATCATCCAAAAATGATAAAAACGAACAGAAGTAAAAAAAATATTTTTGGAGTTTATGAAATTTTGATTCAAAGAGAAAAACAAAAATAAAACAAACAAAATTTTTTTTTGGAACCGAACCCGGAATAGACCGAACGCTCGATTCATTTCAGTTTCAAAAAAAATTGTTTGAAAAAGAAAAATAATTGGGAAATAAGTGTACAAAATAGTTTACAACCAAAGAAACTACCTTTTAGTGATAAGCGAAGACAAGTGCAATAGGACCGAACCCGAGCGCTCGGTTCATTTCGGTACCTATGCGAACCGAACCCGAAATAGACCGAACGTTCGGTTCATTTCGCTTCCAACTTTTAGTTTTGAGAAGGGGTTTTTGATACTGACTCTGATTCCATCATACCTAGTCCTTGTAGAATTTTATTGAAATTTGCTTCAGGAAGAGCTTTGGTGAAGATGTCAGCCAGTTGATCAGTAGTTCGAACAAAGTGAATCTCTACATTTCCGTCTTCCACGTGATCTTTAATGAAGTGATACCTCAATGCAATGTGTTTGGTTTTGGAATGTTGCACGGGGTTATGACATATCCTAATTGTACTTTCTGAGTCACAATATAGTGGGATCTTTTTCATATTGAGTCCATAATCCTGGAGTTGGCTTTGGATCCAAATCACTTGAGATGTGCAAGAAGCGGCTGCAATATACTCTGCTTCGGCTGTAGATAGAGAAACACATGTTTATTTCTTAGATTGCCAGCTCACCAACTTCCCGTCGAGGAATTGACAGCCTCTTGTAGTGTTTTTCCTGTCTAAACCACATCCTCCAAGGTCTGCATCTGAGTAGGCTTGAACAAAGAAACCTGAGTTTGAGGGATACCAGAGACCGAGAGAGGTGGTTCGCTTCAGATATCGGAGTATGTTTTTCACCGCTAGCATGTTTGGTTCACGAGGATTCGCTTGAAACCTAGCACAATAGCACACAGAAAACATTATATCAGGCATGCTAGTTGTGAGGTACATCAGGGAACCAATCATTTGGCAGTATAGCGTTATGTCGACTGCCGGTTTTTCCAAGGATGGTGTGAGCTTGGTGTCGAATGCCATAGGGACTTTGACCTTTGAATCTCCCATCATGCCGAATTTAGCAAGAAGAGTCTTGGTATATGCTTCTTGGTTGATAAAGATGCCTTCGGGTCCCTGTCTAATATTTAAACCAAGGAAAAAGTTAATCGGACCCATTGAGCTCATTTCAAATTTTGTCTCCATCAACTTTCTGAATTCAGCTGTTAACCTAGGATTCGTTGAGCCAAAGATGATATCATCGACAAAGATCTGAACAATCATAAGGTGGTTACCTTCCTTTTTACGAAAGAATGTTGGGTCAACCGAACCTTGTTTGAATTTAAACATCTTTAAAAACTTAGTTAGTGTTTCATACCATGCCCTAGGTCCTTGTTTCAGATCATAAACTGCCTTGTCTAGGATGTAGCAATGATTTGGATGCTTTTCATTCACGAAACCAGGAGGTTACTCCACGTAAACTGTTTCTTCAAGTTCCCCATTTAGAAAAGCGCACTTCACATCCATTTGGTAGACCTCGAAGTTCTTGTGTGCAGCAAAGGCAAGAAATATTCTAACAGATTCCAGCCTTGCTACCGGAGCAAATGTTTCTTCATAATCAATCCCTTCTTCCTGGCAGTATCCTTTTACCACAAGACGAGCTTTATTTCGAATCACATTACCCTCCTTATCCATTTTGTTTCTGAATACCCATTTGAGACCAACGACTAAGGCATCTTTCGGTGTTGGGATGAGATGCCATACCTTATTTCTTTCGAACTCATTGAGTTCATCCTGCATTGCTTGAACCCAATCAGAATGATCAAGAGCAATATTGACGGTCTTCGGCTCAATTTTGGACACGAAAGAATTAAACATGCAGAACTCTACTTTGGAGAATAGGGAAGTTTCCTTTGCCTTCACTTGAGATCGAGTAAGGACCTTTTCAGATAAATTACCCACTATCTGAGATACAGGATGACCTCTAGTCCATTTGGTGAGTGGAGGATAGTTTGGATCGTAGGATGGATCTAATTCAGCATTGACCATTTCTTCCAACTGTGATTGAATATCATCATCATAGAACATATCGGAATTCTCCCCCTTGATAGATGATGAATCATTTGGACCTTCAGGTTGATTTGGGCTTGCGGGTGCTACAGGACTTTCGGGTGCTACAGAACTTTCGGGTGTACTCGGGCTTTCGAGTGCTACAGGACTTTCGGGTGTAGCCAGGCTTTTAGGTGCTTCAGGGATTGGATTCTCCCCCTGAATTTGTGAGTCATGTTGTTTTGAAGAGAATTGATTCTCCCCCTCAACCGAAGTGTCGTGTTGAGCTTCTTCTTCTCCCATTTGTTTGGCTGCATCTTCAACAATTTGCTTCAAATGATCGATTTTGTTGTCTGCTGCCTTGGCTTCCGAGAGAGTGGCTTTGTCAGGTTCATCAAATAAGTCTACGAAATGATCAAATAAATTATCAATTGAGGATGTGACTTGACCTGTTTGAGAGAAAATCTCTCCAATTGCTTCTACAGAAGTTTTTAGTTTCTTGACGTAATTTTCGTCGAACGTCACATAATAGGTTTCTTCAATTCGTCTAGAACGTTTATTTAAAACCCTGAATGCCTTTGAAGTAAGAGAATATCCCAGAAAGATTCCTTCATTAGCTTTAACATCAAACTTGTTGCGATGTTATTTGGACTTGAAAATGAAGCACCTGGAACCGAACACATGGAAGAATTTCACATTCGGCTTCCTGTTGTTGATGATCTCATAAGGAGTGAGAGAGAAACGCTTGTTGAGATAAGACCTATTCTGCGTAAAACATGCTGCAGCAATAGCATCAGCCTAGAAATATAAGGGAAGAGAAGCAAAACTTAGCATGGTTCGGGCCGCCTCACACAAGGATCGGTTTCGCCTTTCGACAATTCCATTCTGTTGAGGTGTATAAGGGGCTGAGAAGTTGTGACTGGTTCCTTTTTCTGCCAAGAAGTCTTCGAATTCTTTGTTCTTGAATTCCAGTCCATTGTCGCTCCTAATGTTTCGAACGACTTTCCTCAGTTGCACTTCGACCTGCTTGATAAAGATTTTCAGTTTGGGAGTCGCTTCAGATTTGTGCTTTAGAAAGAATACCCAAGTAAAACGTGAGAAGTCATCAACAACAACAAGAATATACTTCTTACCGCCAATGCTCTCGATTGATGATGGACCACATAAGTCAATGTGAAGCAACTCAAGTGGTTCAACAACTTTTGTGTTTATAATCGATGGGTGACTTTGACGACTCTGTTTCCCCATTTCACATGCATCGCACAAGTGTTCACGATCAAACTTGAGCAATGGAAGACCCCGAACATGACCGCCGGTGACAAGCTTGTTGATGTCTTTGAAGTTGAGATATGAAAGCCTTCGGTGCCATAACCAACTTTCGTGTGAATGAGCTTTGAACAAAAGACATATGGCTGGATTCCCTTTGATTGGTCTGAGATTCAGAGGAAACATTTCGCCTTTTCGATCTGATTTGAGAATGACCTTGTTGGATTTCTTCTCTATAATTTCTGAACCTTCGTCGTCGAATGATACTTTGAGACCGGTACCTCCCACCAGTTGAGATACACTGATGAGATTATGTTGCAACCCTTCTACATACGCCACCATCCTTATTGTGAAATCTCCATTGGTTATCATCCCATAACCCTTTATTGTTCCATAGGAGTTGTTACCGAACTTGACATTGCCACCATTTTGAAGTGATCGAAACTCCCTTAGCTCTTCCTTCCTTCCTGTCATGTGACGTGAGCAGCCACTGTCAATGTACCATTCTTCGCCAAACTGCTCGTCACTAATAACCTGCAAAAATTAAGCAGATTTAGGAACCCAAAGTTTCTTGGGTCCACGTGAGCCTTTCACAGAAACAGGAATGGTAAGAGAAACATCAACGAGATATATTCGTTTTATTAAGGTTGTTTCATCTTTTCTTTTAATAGTAAACACTTTGATTTTATTAGAATTAGTTGCAGGCGTTTTGGATTCAGATTCTGGCATTTGGACTTTAGCCTGCTTTCGGTCTTCCTTAGCTGAGGAAATAACCCTTTTTCCTTTCAAATCCCTTGACGATTTTGAATTTTGTGTAGGAACAGAATTGGGCTTAGAAAAAGATTGTGAACGAGAAGAATTAGAGGAAAAGAAATTAGAATTAGAATCTTTCCTGACTTGATGTTCGGAATGACCCTTTCGGTTGTGGTCATTTGGGGGACCGAACTTGGACCTTCGGTAGCCGTTTGATGATGAACCGAAGTTGGATTTTTGGGTGTTGTTGGTTGGTGGTCCGAAACTGGGCCTTTTATTGTAAAAGCTTGATAGACTGAAATCAGGTCTTTGCCTGTTGTTATTTGGCGGACCGAAACTAGCTTTTCGGTTGTTGTTGCTTTCGGGACCGAACCTATCCTTTCGGTTCTGCTCTTCGTGTGGCCCGAAAGTCTTCCTCTGGCTCCTTTTAATCGGAGATCCGAAGTTCCTTTGACTTTTGTTCTTCTCCTTTTGACTTAGAATCTTTATCAAGGTAAGTGTAGTGAGGATTTTGTGAGCGCCAAAATTGCTTTCGCTCTGAGAGATTTTTCTTGTATCTCAAGTTTCTCTGCTGCTTTTGATTTTTCACCTGTTTCGGTTGTCTATGAATATTTGCCTTTTGTTTCAACTTCTTAGAAATCAGTTCACTCTTCATGGATGAGGTTTCGCTTGTGGAGGTGACTTCTTCCACTGGAATCTCTTTTGTGCCACTGGTACTTGGTACGTCAAAGTTGGTAGGCTTATTCAGAGGTTCGGGCACATATCTACCTTTGGCCTTCCAGGATGTTCGCTCCGACAGACCAACTGTTTCTTCTGCGTTGTCTATCGGTGCTGACCAGAAAAACTCATCACAGCCATCTGCATTATCTTCGTTCACTATGGCAGTGAGTTCGGCTGTCTGATGTTCAGTTACTCCTGTGACCTTATACACCTGATTGGGAGTTGTTCTAACCTTCTGAAACACGACGGCCTTTTCTTTAAGGAATGGGGACTTAGTTTTGGACAAACGAGCGAATTCCACAGAATTTTCAGAAATCAGCTTTTTGTGGTTTTCGGGTTCGCTCCCGACGAACTCGGAACAGTCAACTTCGTCCTCTACAGAAATTTCACTCATATCATCGTCCTCATTAAGTTCAGATGCGTTTTCAACATCAATTTTGTTTTCTGAACTCAAATTGGTACTCAATGACTCGAATTTTTGTATGGTTTCGGTCCTGAGTTTCAACTTATCATTTTCATCCAAGAGATTTTTAAGCATGTCCTTATGGTCTTTGGACTTTATAAAAGATTCTATTTTGTCCAGACCATACATGTATGTAGGATTAATACCATTGGAAGATACAACACTTTCATAGTTGTATGCTTCGACATCAATTTCATCCTCCTTAAACTCAAGGAAGGGCAGAATCATGCGATGTATCTTCTGTCCTATTTCAAAATTTAGATGTAGTTGAGTAATGTTAGCATAAAGCCTTTTGGCAATCAAACAAAAAACATTCCTTTGTTTTAACAATTTGAGATTGTCTCTTTGCAAATAAATGTTTTCATCCCTAGACTTAATCAGCTCCAACTCTTTCTGCTCTATCCACATCCTTCGCTCCTCACTCTTGGATGACACCCTGCTTATTTCGTCAGTTAGATTAGAATTTGTGACCCGTGTTTGCGTTAAACAACTATCTAGATTTGAAATTCTTGAATTCAAGTTATTTAATTCCTTTTCATATGATTTTTGTGGAATTTTAAATGAAACAAAAACAGATTGTACCTTCTTGATCAGTTCATCAAGTTCACTGATCTGCACACTGAGAGGTTTTGCTGTAAAGCATAAGTGCACTCGCTCCTTGGCCTCTTCATTTCCACCATCAGTGTTGTATCCCCTCACCTGAGATACATCGGTCACCATAAGACATCTTCCATCAGTTTCACCACCTTTTGCAACATAAGCCTTTCCATGAGAAGGCTTTCTCACTTCATCGTCTTCTGATTCAGTCGACCACACCTGCACGCCACCGAACTCATCATCATCTACCGAACCCTGCACAATAAGTGCATTTATAGAGGAATTAGTAGCATCTTTCTTCCTTTTTATCTCTTCCAGTCTTTTCATAAGACTTTCTTCTTCATCTTTCTCTTCATTTTTCTCTGTCATCTTCTTCAGCACGCAATCTTTTGCGTAGTGATTCTTCCCACCACAGTAGAAGCAACTGGCACCAGAGTCAGCTTCACCCTTCGCTTCCTTTTTCGATTCCTCAACCTTTGGTTCATCTTTCACCTTTTCAGAACTATAGCTCCCCTACCAATTATGATTTTTGTTGGAAGGGAACCTTTTTCTTGATGAACCTTCTAGGATTTGACACCATCGTAGCATAGTCTTCGGCTGTCAGATCGTGATCTCCCAGATTTAGATCCTCTTCGTCTTCTTCTACACTTTTACCCTTGGACAGAAGCGCCAGAGACCCCAGATTTGAAACCACGCTTTTCTCTTGCAGCACTATCTTTTCTTGGGATTTCAAAATCCCCATCAGTTTCGCCAGCGAGTACGATTTGAACTACTCGTGTGCTTTAACCGTTGACACAACAGCTCTCCATTCGGATCTTAGACCATTCAGAAAAGTGACCTTTTGTTCGATGAGCTTCCTTTCAATATCATGTTTGATCATCTTGCTGAGAAGATGTTTGAAGCGATCAAATGTCTGCGTAACAGACTCATCAGGATTATGCTTGAACTCTCCAAATTCAGATAGAAGTAAGGTCTGAATTGAGTGCTCCATATCTTCATCTGTGGAATACAGCTCTCGCAGCCGATCCCAGATTTCCTTTGTTGTACTGCAAGAACTCACCAATCTAAATGTGTCAGATTGAAGAGAGAATAGAATTAGTCTCAATGCCTTAATGTTGCACTGAAACTTCTCCTTTTCGTCCTGAGCAACATCTTTCACATCTTTCAACAAATCATTATACTCCTTTTGATTTTTTATGATTATGGATGTTCCTGAATGAGCAAATGGGCCAGATATAATAGCTTCCCATATCAGATATCCATTATCTTCAGATGCAATGACGTAGTCTTCAAAGTGGTGCGTCCAAACCTCGTAATCTTGAGTGTAGAGAATTTGAATCTTGGTTGTAGATCCTATACTGTTTGAGATGTTAATAGGATTAGATTGAGAATCATCCATGCTTGATCGTATAACCTGTTATAAGATCAGACTTTGTAATACGTAATATTTGGGCAAGATGAATAAATAATGAGATACGTCAATTATGGAGTGACGGCTCAATAAATATCAATAAATGCGGAATAAACCCTAATCATTTCTTTCACAGAAGAGATGTGTATGAATTACACAGTCTCCTGCTCTGATACCAATTAAAGAGTTAAGGAACTCTTTGATCGTTTAGATCTTTGAACAGGTTAATCACAGAAATGTTAAACAGTAATATCAAGCACAAGAATGAATCAAAATATGTCGAATGATTCAATAGATTCAAGCCTCAGCAGAGCTCGATAAAGAACTTCCGCTGTAGAGGCTATTAGGGTTACAAACGATAAAGATAATATCTTTGAAATAATCGACTTCTAAATCTTACGTACTAAGATGCATGCAAGCATCTATAAATACTAAACCCTAGAAATAACTCACGGATGGACAGGCCCAATCCGGAGACAAAATGGACTTAAGAGCGAGCCCAAGACACAACACCTTTTAGACCCAACACTTTGGTCTTTCATTTGGTTTTTCATCTTTAGAATGTGGATCTTGGGTGCATTTAGGGATTTTCAAGCCATTTTCGGACTTAAGGAGTGTTATGTGGACTTTAGCTTTAGATCTGGGCCTTAAAAGGGGTCTCATGGCATAAAGGTGCCAACTTTAGGGCCATAAGAGCCCCATGCACATTGTAAGACACTTTATATGGATTTTTGAGCTAAAAACCCCATGCATGTGCATCAAGTTTGGAACTTTACGTATAAAATGGACATTAACACACCAGATCTATGGTTTTGGTGTGTTAGACCTCATTTAAATCGACTGTATGGAGTTGGTCAAACTTGGACTCGGGGAGTTGCTCTTGGCACTCGACGAGTTAGTGACCATTGTGCATCAAACCTTTCCTGTGAATGGGTAAATGATAGGAAGG
This sequence comes from Lactuca serriola, assembly GCF_051521515.1. Classification (NCBI taxonomy): domain Eukaryota; kingdom Viridiplantae; phylum Streptophyta; class Magnoliopsida; order Asterales; family Asteraceae; genus Lactuca; species Lactuca serriola. The sequence goes on along the minus strand of NC_136410.1, from coordinate 250,766,897 downwards.
AAGTCCCTTGTGGGTTTAGACGCGAAAAGGGACCTGGAAGCCATGAGACTCGGCGAGTCCATAGCAATCTACCAATCTTTGAAGATGGACTCGATGAGTTGTTCATACAACTCGGTGAGTCATAGACTGGACAAGTTCTTATGTTGGAGATGAACTCAACGGGTTGAAGAAGGAACTCGGCGAGTTGGATGAAGATAGTCCTGATATTATGATTGAAGGAGAACCCATCGAGTTTTTGCTAGACTGGACGAGTGGAGCCGGGGTTTTGTGTGGGATTGGTGAAGCATGGACTCGACGAGTTGGTAGGCCAACTCCCCGAGTCAAGTCACTAGAAGTTGACTTTGACTTTGACCTTGACTTTGACTTGGTCCGGGGTAAAATGGTCATTTTACCCTAAGAGTAAATATCAGTTCTGACTAATTTTTTTGTGGGAATTATAGCCGGAGGATTTACGGAGCAGCAGCGGCAGCAGTTAGAGGATTCCCACGCAGATCAACAGCTACTACGAGGTGAGTTATCTTCCAGTAGTGGTGGATCTACGGCCACAATGTCGGCCCACCTGTAGGAGTCATATGATTAGATGATTGTCTTTGTGATATCATCTAGGTTTGCTACTACCTGATATGTTATATGCTAGCATGATATGTTATATGAGATGGTAGTAGAGTTCGGTTGTTAGGACCGAAGGGTAGGCCAGACACCCCAGATATGTCTGATAATATGTGCTGATATGTTTATATGCTGGCATGATATATTATATGAGATAGTGGTAGTTGGAGGGGAATAGTCTCCAAGTTTGGTTGTTAGGACCGAAGGGTAGTTCGGACACCCCAGATATGTCTGATAGTATGTTTATGTTATGATATATGTGATAGTAGCAGTACGGGGTGGAATAGTCCCCGAGGGTCGGTTGTTAGGACCGACGGGTAGGTCAACACCCCAGAATGGCTTGACATGGGTAGGACGGCACCCCAGAATGGCCGCATGGGTTAGGTCGGCACCCCAGAATGGCCGTACCCGGTAGGTCGGGCACCCCAGAATTGCCTGACAGTATGTATGTTATGTGATTGTGTGTTATGTGGTACGATGGGGGAACTCACTAAGCTTCGTGCTTACAGTTTACAGTTTTGGTTTTAGGTACCTCTTGAACGAAGGGGAAGGAGCTGGCGCGGTAGTGGCACATCATACACACACTCTTGTTTTCCGCATCATGAGTTATTCTGGGATTTGTACTCTGACATTATTATGATTTTATGTTTTCGGTTTGTAGACACGAAATATGTTTTAAGAAATGATATAATCGAATGTCGTTTATTTACAAATGTTTTACAAAGTGTTTAATTAAAAATGAAATTTTTTGGACTCGAAAATTGGGTCGTTACATGGACTTAGAGACCCAGATCTATTGTTTGGAGTAAAGGAGTAGCTCTGTGACTCGATATTATGGGAATGCACGTATGGACTCGGCGAGTCTGGGAGATGACTCAGCGAGCCGGGCTAGACATCAGACATTGAGTCGCGTAGTAACTCGCCGAGTCGTATGGGTGACTCGGCGAGTCTTATGATGATGAGCTTTGACTCGACGAGTTGGAAGAACAACTCGGCGAGTCTATTGAAGATTGTCGTGAACTCGGTGAGTCTGTTCATGGACTCGGCGAGTCTGCTCGCAGAACCTAACCTCTTTCAGTTAAAGCCTTCGATTAGTGATTCGGTTGGGGACTTAGTGATTTGGTCAGGATGATACTCAGAGATCGTTGGACTTGACGAGTCTTGGGGCGACTCGGCGAGTTAAGTCGTGTTATGAGAGTTTTCTGAATATGAGAACTCGGCGAGTCGGCAGGCTGACTGGACTTTGACTTTGACCATCAAGGGTATTATGGTAAACTGGATATTTATGTCAATGGTTATTAATGGATATAGGTGTTGGAGTTTGAGGCAGTGCTTCGGGATTTTGCTCTTGTGATTCGGTTCGGCAGTTACGAGGTGAGTTATCCTCACTATATCGACAGGGTCTACGGCACCAAGGCCGGCCCTTTATCGGATGGAAATTCGGGTATTATTTGTTATGTTATTGCCTTGCTAGATCTGCATCCTGGTATTTAGGATGGTGTTATGTTAGTGACATGGTTAAGGTCGGTACCTGGTATATAGGGTAATGTTATGCTAGTGACCGGTTAGGTCGGAATCCTGGTTAGGATGTTGATATGCTATGTGATATGTTAGACTGTTTGTCTGGTTAAGGCTTTGTCATGTGATTAATTGTTTTATGTGCACATGTTTGTTTGATGGGGGTTGGGTTGAGGTGGGTCCTGCTGTGTGTTGTAGGCCAACATACCCAGGGCGGACCGGATATTCAGAAGGCCCAGCGAGCGGTCCGGATAGGCTGAAGGCCCTAAGAGGGCAGACCAGTCGTGCCGAGGCTCGGAGAGTGGACCAGGTGGACTGAAGGCCCAGTGCGGACGGACCAGTCACACGGTGGACCCGATGTACATGGTTGTTCTATTTGTGCTATGTTATGAGTATGTTTTTGTGTGGTTGGTATTTTGGGGGTAACTCACTAAGCTTTCAGGCTTACAGTTCAGTGTTTTGTTTAAGGTACTTCAGGAAATCGTGGCAAGGCGAAGGCGTGATCGTACCACTCCTCATGTTTTATGATTTATGTGATATGGTTCTGGGAAATACTCTGATGTTTAAACTATTTTGAAAACAAGATGTATGAACTTAATGGTTTTTGAAAGAATTAAAATGTTTTGATTTGGCTCGAATTTTATGGTCGTTACAATAAGGCTCTCAAGGGTTCTTTGGAACTGTAAGGAGGTCCAAGGGAGGCTAAGGTCCCTTTAAATAGGGGTGCAAACCCCGACAATTAGGGTTTCACTTGCCAGCTCCCACTCGCCGAGTCCCATTATAGACTCGTCGAGTACGTCACTTAACCCGCGATCCTTCTCACTGCTACTCGACGAGTAGGTAAATCAACTCGTCGAGTAGGGCCTAATCCAAAAACTCATATTAACAATACCTAAGAATCGGGGCGTTACAGTTTAAAGATAAGGTATCTATGTTTCCAAATTTTCATATAAGGTATTTGTTAGAAATTTTATAAAAAGAGGGTGTGTACAATGATTCAACATAAGAAACTTGCAATTAGTTGCTTAATTAACTGGATACCATTTTTATATAAGAAATTATTGTACGAAGCTAGCTTCAACATGCGTATATATAATTTGTTACCCTTTTATCTAATTAGTTTTTTGTATAGTTAATCTATATTTATATTCAAAGAAGAAGTCGGTGAAGGTTAGTATTGTATATGTTCTTTTTCCTTTCCTCCAAACAGTTAGTGTATTGACATATGGAATTATGTTAATTATGCAACCCTTTTAACATGACTATTGTGGCATAACAACAGGTTCTTGATTTGAGCTTTACATGACTATTGTGGCCTAACAACATGTTCTTGATTTGAGCTTTACAAATTCAATGGGACGGTAATCATGGGATTTCTACTCATGTTTTAAGTAATTGTCGAAAGAAAGGTGCTCATTGGTGGAGATTTTGAGACCTATATTGGTAAACTTTCACCTCCATTAAGCAATTACTTAGTTTTTCTACACTGTAAAATTTCATAATACAACATGAAGACACTATAGAGAAATTGGTTAGTTCAGAAGATAGGATCCGCCAGCTGGAATCCAACTTTCTCACAAGCAACATGTTTCTTTTGTTGGTAAGAGTATGAAAATATTCTAGAACTGCTGTTAAGATATATTTTATTTTGGATTCTCATTTATATTTAGTTTTTCTATGTATTAAGTGGTTTATAATTATACAATATGTGATTTTGCATTTACAGAAAGTACAAGAATTTGAAAATGAAACTACCAATTTAGAAAAGAACTTGAATGTGAAAAAGGTAAGGATCAGTCTATAATTTTTAGTTTGCTTTCTTTTTATTCTCTTATGAAGTTCTCGTGCTATTAGACAATGCATTATAATATTTTCTTTGAACCATTTATGAAGGGTTGAATACATGAAAGATACAATGTTCCAGTTTTAAACTTCTTTGTATGAATAACATTTAGCTTTAATTTTTCAGAGTACATTGATGTTATAGAAGTAAAGGAAAGTAAGACGCATTGATAAATGATTGGAAGTATGATGTGATTTCTTTGGACTTATTTTGATTAAATACTTTTAAATACAAAATAATTTTACTTTTATGAAGAATTCAAACACAGTCAACACGGTTTCAAAAAGCAAAGTTTGATGCATGGGATGTGACTTCATGATGAAAGAATGGGATAATATGTACTTTGGAGGATATTGGTCCAGACATTTTTAGACAATTTATTGAAAATTATACTTTAATATGCATTTTTTAGAAAAAGAACGAAGAAGATGAAAAAGCTGCAACATTTTTAAGAGGATATACAATATAAAGGTGATAAGATATTAAGATTATATATGTAATCTCAAATATAAATTATGCTAAACGACTAAAATAGTGAAATGCCATTAATATGGATGTTTTAGTAATTTGTTTTTTTTTAATAAAAATATTGTCATCTATTAAAATAGCTCATTCTTGAAATCATAATCTTGACATTTTTTTATCTATATAATTTTTTTAAAATACTAACCGTAGTTTCCATGGGTTATAACCTAGTCTTTCCAATATAAATTGATAGAATATAAAACATTTAAATTAATTTTATATTTTAATCCCAACAAAATCCTAGACACATAATGTCAATTTGTCATAATAATTGGTAAGAAAATATATTACCAAGTATGTGAAATATTGATTTTAAACCAAAGAGCTTGTAGCCCAGCGGTATCAGGTGGTGCCCTCCCTTTTTAAGGTCGAGGGTTCAAGTCTAGTTGTGGACATAAATGGAATAGGTGTTGTTAGCTTAGGAGTAGATAAGATTTGCCGGTTAAAAAAAAAAAAAAAAAAAAAAAACTAAGTGTGTGTAAGTCTACTAAAAGAATCCAACCGGATCATTAAACCCACTTTTTCCAAATTTATAATAAAAGTTTTGATATTATTTTTAGTTAAAAACAGTAAATATATATATTTTTTATCTTTTTAAAATGATTATGAAAAAAGATATTTAGATCCAAAGGGATATTAATAGTCTCAAAGTTAATAAAACTCTTAAATCAATATTGTAACGTAAAAGCAATCATTTACGAATAGTAAATAATATGACAAATTAAGTATTTTCTTACCTTTTATTCCTACAAACCCTGCTAATCATTTAAATAAAAACATACATTTTATTCCTACAAATTCAGTTACTTATTTAAATAACAACATGTGTCATATTATTATCCTAAAATATCTTTAAATTTTATTAAATGAACATTAAATGTTACACGTCCATTTAATTGAGTATGATGATATATAGGAACAAAAGGTACCAGCATATTTAATTTCTCAAATAATATAGATAGTAAATAATACAAATCACAAGGATCAAATGGTAATTTAGATATATTGTTATACTGTTATAGTAACCCTAACCCTAATACCATTTCCTTCTCCATGTGTAGAGCCGCCTTAAGCACCTTCCACTGCCATCATCATCAGTTACCACCTCTTCCGAGTTCTGCCTCCATTACCGGTGTTGCCACATACTCAACCTCTAACAAATGGACGCCACACTTCCTCCACCTCTATAACTGATGCTACCACTTCCTTCCCCTTTAACAGACGATACCACCATATATTCTACATGCATCGCCGATGCAACTACCTCTTCTGCCTCGCTAACTGAAGACACCATCTGCTCCCCGATCCTTGTCTTTTTACATCTTCAGTCCCCTTTCTTTATTTTACAACATTAAAAATATATCATCGAAATTGAAGTCCCTGGTTTGACGACGCCAACACATACATCAACACTGCAAATATTTGTATTTGACGTCTTTGTATCTACCCGACTACCCCTAGAACCAATCTCGCTCCAGCCGCACTGAATTTACTCCATATGGGTTCTCACCAACCTGGTCTAAAAGAAGGCGGAAACAACCAGCGATAAACATAAGTATTTTTTTATATATATTTATTTGAGGAGATCAATCAAAATTTTCTATATTTTTAGTAAAGAATCTTTAGACAATAATCATTCTTATGCATGTTTTCTTATGTTTTTTTATTTGGTTGAGGTTCTCATGTTTTTTGTATTTCGAGAAAATCAAAGTTTTATTTAAAGATTACCTTTTCTACCTTTTTTTTTTTCTGTTTAGTTTAGTGTTGAATTGTTATTGTTTTATTAATTAATTTTTTATATATCAGGGTTTGTCATATCCGATCGAAGCAACTACTTTTTTTCATTCAAATCAACTTTCAAAATGTAGAAGATAAGGTTTCTTTCATATTTTAACCTTTTGGTTCTTCATATCTAAAAGAAACTATGTATGAACAAAAAAAGGAGTTTTGAAATAAAAAAATAAGTGGGTTTAGATATTTATTTTAAAAGATTGTTCAATAAAGAATAATTTAATAAATTGTTGTAACTCAACATAAAAATAAGAATGTGTAAATTAAAAGAAGACAAGATAAAGCATGATGATCTCTTTTTGAAAACTTTCAGATGATAAAGAACATTAAATAAAATCAAAGCAAATGAAGGGTAGAAAAATACTGCCAACATGAAGCGCCGATTAGAATTCATGCGTTCTTTTTCTAGAATTTAATCACAACAACTTATAAATACCAATTTATATGCACTGATTTACATGTATTTGTAATATTCCTTATTATTTAGCCTTCTACAAGGGACAAAGCAAATGAATGAAAGAAACGATGATTCAAGAAGCTTTTTTAGTTTACAAATTTTCGCCTAGAAAATAAATAAAGAAAAACATGAAAAATCAAAAGAAAAAAAAAATATATAAATCAAATACACATGAAGCAAAAATACATAAGTGTTCAACTCTGGGTCTGCAAATATGAGATTCGAAAATACAAGAAAGCGACGACTACCAAATAATCAAGCTTTAAGATTTACAACAATTTGTAAGAGTGTGGGTTTTTGTTTTGAATAAAAATGAATGCTTAAAAAGAGAGTTTATAAGGCTACCCGGTATTTGGGGCTTCTTCACGCGTCTTGGGTTGAGGTGGCAACCTCTCCAACGCGTGAAAACCGCCGTGTGAGGCTGAAGACGGACGAAGACGGACTATTTGATTGGCTAATAAAATTCGAACGTTACAATCGAACGTTATCTTGCATTAACAAAAAAAAAAAAAAAAAAAAAAAACTTTTTTTTTATTTTTTCAAATTCTCTATATATACATCCACTTTATTCACAATTTCCACTAAACCACACCTACATTTTTTCAAAACAAACACACACATCAAACCAAAAAATGGATAATTTTCCACCTCCAATTATTTCGTCTTCCAATGATAACGATTCCGATGACGATTTTATTTTGTATACGCAGTTATCCGCGGCACGAGACGTGGTATGTGAGAGGGGCGAAAGTTCAAACGTCGACAAGAAGCATAGAAAATGGATCAACCGGGATCGAGAGGCGGCACATGAACTTTTGGTACGTGATTATTTTTCCGTTCATAGTTTATATGATCTATTTAAATTCGAAGAACGTTTTCGTATTAGTAGAACTTTATTTTTACGTATAGCTAGAGATTTGACACGTAATTATGAATTTTTTTCAACTACGATGGGATGCAAGAGGTAAACGCGGTTTTACTACAATACAAAAATGTACGGCTGATCTTAGACAGTGGGGATATGGTATAACCGCAAACGCATCAGATGATTATCTGAAAATGTCTGAGAGGACGGGTCGAGAGTGTACATATTTATTTTGTGAGTATGTCATAGAGTTTTACCGTGACATATACTTGCGACATCCGACTAAAAGCGAGGTCGAACAGTTGTATGCCGCACATCAAGCGAAACATCGTTTTCCAAGGATGCTTGGTAGCATTGATTGTACACATTGGGAGTGGGAAAATTGTCCCAACACGTGGCGTGGCCAGTTCACGCGAGGTGATCATGGGGTGTCGACTGTTATTTTGGAGGCGGTGGTTTCAAATGACCTATGATTTTAGCATGCATTCTTTGGTATGACCGGGTCAAACAATGACTTGAATGTGCTCCAAGCGTCTCCGATATTTAACGATATTTTATAGGGCAAAGCACCATAAATGCCATATGTTGTCAATGGAAATGAATAGAAATATGGGTATTACCTAGGTGATGGGATATATCCAGAATACGCTACATTTGTCAAGTCATACACATTTCCGGCCGACGACAAACGGAAAATGTTCAAGTTAGCACAAGAATCTGCAAGGAAGGATGTAGAACGGGCGTTTGGAGTCCTCAAACAAAGGTGGCACATAATCAAACATCCGACATGAACATGGGACAGAGAAAAATTGAGGACGGTGTTGACTGTTTGTGTTATTTTACATAACATGATAATAGAAGAAGAGCGTAGGGCTATTTGCTCATATACCACAAACGATATACTTAACCCACCCACAGTAATACAAGTTGGCAGTCCGGCATACTTCTCAAGGGTTTTGGAAATACAAAACCGTGAAACACATCACAATCTACGATATGATTTAACCGAATACATATGGTAACGACAATTTCAAGGGCAAAATGACGGTGAAGACGACGATGGTGACGATGGTGACGATGGTGACGATGAGGAGGATGATGATGGTGGAGACGAGCTGTCACACCCCCGAACCAGACGGCGGAAACGTCCGGGGGCTGTCGTGACTCAATTGAATACCATAACATTGAATATATATGAAACAAACAACATTCGTCACCATTCATCAACATAATACAACCAGTAGTGTTTACATGTCATACATTGTTTGAGATATTACATTTCCAAAAATTAATATTGTTTGGTTCATTCAAAAATAAACTGCAACCGTCACTGAGCATGATTTCCCTTGACTCACTGGTTTCCTGAGAATACAAGTATTTTGAAAAACGTCAACATATGAAATGTTGGTGAGTTCATAAGTAGTGTTTGAAATCGAATGTTTATATTGCTTGAAAAACCACCAGAAAATCCGATATTTTCTGAAAAGAACAGCTTTCGAAAACGTTTGTGAAGATCCATGGGTATGCTTGTTTGTTTCTATACTTGTAAAAAAAAATGTTCATTGAAGATGTATGCATTTCAAATCTGTATGTATTGAAAACCCTAGGAAAACCCGATGTTCTCCTAGTTCCTTGAATTACATGAAGTTACATTGAAACCATTGCATAGCGTATAGTGTCAGTCACAGGCGACGTTGGAAGGTTCTCGAGCAGGATTATTTACTACAAACCCGCGTTACACAAACGCCCAGTTTATAGTTATACTAACGAACCCGAAGGCGTCGTCAGTACTAATCGCGTTATCCAATCGCCCTGACTAGGTGTAGTCCCACATCCGAAGAGAAAGAGGTCACGAAGACCCCGGTGACTCCATTAACCGGTTGGGGATATAGTGTACGAGGGGTCCCAGACCCGCCTCGCAAAAAGGCAGACTCCACTGGCGACACTAAAGGACCCTTGGGGACCAGTAGTCTACAGCCATTGAAGGTCCGGTTACGTCGTGTCGGAGTGGTAAAACCCAACACTTCGTAAGATAGAGGTCTTCGGGCCTTAAGATCAGGTCATTGGGCTAGCTAGGCTCAACGAACAAGATTTTACACTTTTGGGGCCCGAAGATGGTGCGTAGACGTCTGTGCACACTCGTATGTATAGTGAATTCCAAATCGTTAGTTGTATGAATCGTAGTGTCGTAGTGTCATAGCGTCGTAGTGTTAGTAGTTTTCGGATTTTATTGGTTCGAGACCGAACCAATTCGTTTAACAACGACTTTTGGTATTGTAGTGTACTGAATTTCGTCGATAGCCGCGATGCCATTATTTAATCAAGTTGTGTATATTGAATTAGCCTTGAAATATTCCTGTTTTCAGCCCCTCATTATTTGTAAAATTTATATTTTCAACCCTTTTATTTAAGTATTTTCCGGTTTGGTCCTTAAACTATTTTTCTTGACATTTTAACACCAAAAATTATTGAAATTAATATTTTTCAGCATATTTTTCATAGAAAACAGTTTAAGACCCTAAAAATGCAGTTTTCTCGGTTTTAATCCCTTATTTTCGCAACTTTGACAATTTTGGCCCAAATTGGAAAATTTTTGCAACTTTGGTCCTTTTTAAATTTAAAAAGCATTTTAAACCTTTGAAAAGGATTTGGGACACTTATAGTCCACTGTTTTGCAGAAATTCACAGTTTTGACCCTCCAAAACAGAAAAATTCGCATAATGGGCCTTATTGGGCCGAAATTTTCATTTTTAGCCCATTAAGCTTGGAATTTGTATTTTTAATCCCCCAAATGAGTATAATTACAGAAATTTATTTATAGAAACTGTTTTGGCACACTTCATCCATCAGAATCTGTGAAATGTCAATTTGGGCCCTTATTTTTGCATTTTTCTCATTTTAGGCCCAAAATTTGTGTTTTTAACCCAAAGAAAATTATTACTAAACCACTTAGCCATTTTTCTTGAAGCACTTAGTGTTTAGAAATATATTTGAAGTTAAAATCATTTAGCACAAGTTATATCTCGGTTTTGATGGGTTTTGAGGCTAGATCCAACATAAAAACACATAAAAGCATACATATAAGCATGGAAATCATACAAGGCATACAAACACATATAGATCTACACTTTCACTTGTATTCCCCCCCACAAAAACTCTTAAAAACAGAAAATAGGGGTATGAATCTCACCTTGGGGTGTTGGTTCGGTTTTTGCAAGGAAAATGGAAGGAAAAATGAAGTGTTTTTGGCCTTGGCTCCCTTTGGTGAAGATCTTGAGTTTTGAGATGATTCTAGGGTGTAAGATCACGATTTTTGTATAGATTAGGAAAGGATTTTAATAACAAAAGAATTTAAACCATAGATCTATGCATAATCTTACCTTAGATGATGATTTACTTGCAAAATCCTCTTGGAAAGTCCCTAAATTTCGAGATTTTTGGAGAGGGGAGGGAAGGAGAGTTCTTTGAGTGTTCTAGAGAGAAAGTTGAGATATTTTGGTGTGTGTGATGATGCTTGGCCGAGAGTGAGAGAGGAGAGAAGAAGAAATGACTTTTGAAGTGATTTGCATGGAGATATGGACTAAGATGCATGGAGACATGTTGGGTAATAATGAGGTGGCAAGCAAATAGTCAACCCTTCTTCTTGGGCTTTTCTTTTGGGCCGAAAATGGGAAGGAAAAAAAAGGTTTTTGGGCTTTTTGCTCCTAAGCCCAACATTAGTGTTAATTAGGGTATTTATTGGACTTATAAAATAAAATTGTGATTTTTGTGCTTTATTAAGCTAGGTTAGGTTTAATTATGGATCAAAACTTGTGTTTTATTTCCTTCTAGGTTCTACCTAGCCCAAAATATTGAAATAGACGAATGTGGGTCCAATTAGAGCCCAATTAGGGTCCTAAACCCATGATAGTCCAATTGGAAGCTTATTGGTCCATTTGGATCCAATAAAGAAGTCTTAGTCCAAAATGGACTTAACCAAAACTTCTAGGGTCTCCAATTGTTTGATGACTATCTATAGTACTTGTATCTTGTATTTGGTTAAAGTTTTTGATTCACATTAACTTGAATGTATAGATTACATAGCTTAAAATTCACAGTTGTGACATCATCCCCCCCGTTAGAGGGAATTTCGTCCCGAAATTCTGTTTGAAAGCTAGATTTGAGAATTATTAGAATAGGTGAGGGTACTTTTGCTTCATTTGATCCTCGCGTTCCCACGTGAATTCTGGCCCACGCTTTGCGTTCCACCGTACCTTCACGATCGGGATGCGACTTTGTTTAGTACGCTTCACCTCCCTGTCCATGATTTCGATTGGCTCTTCGACGAACAGGAGATTCTCATTGATTTCGATTTCGTCAAGAGGAATGACAAGGGTTTCATCTGATAGGCACTTTTTCAGATTAGAGACGTGAAACACGGGGTGTACACCGTTTAGCTCCGCGGGTAGTTGTAGTCTGTAGGCTACCGGACCTATTCGGGCGACGATTTCGAAAGGTCCAATGTACCGTGGGTTTAGCTTTCCTCGTTTTCCGAAACGTATAACCCCTTTCCAGGGTGAGACCTTCAATAATACTCGATCACCGACCTGGAACTCTAAGGGCTTTCGCCGTTTATCAGCGTAGCTCTTTTGCCGGTCACGCGATGCCTGTAATCGAGCTTTGATCTGGACAATCTTTTCTGTGGTCTCGCGAATGATTTCCGGTCCTGTCATTGCCCTATCCGACGTATGTGTTCTTGCTAGCTGGGTGTCACCTACTTCAGCCCAACATAACGGTGATCTACATTTACGCCCGTACAGTGCTTCGAAAGGGGCCACCTTAATGCTCGAATGATAACTATTGTTATATGAAAACTCGATCAACGGTAGGTGGGTATCCCAAGACTTTCCGAAGTCTATCACGCATGCACGAAGCATGTCTTCAAGCGTCTGAATGGTTCGTTCGCTTTGACCGTCCGTCTGTGGGTGATACGCGGTGCTCATATCAAGATGAGTTCCCATTGCCTTGTGGAGCGACTGCCAAAAGCGTGACGTGAACCTACTGTCCCTATCCGAGATGATAGATTTTGGCACTCCATGAAGTCTTACAATCTCTCGTAGGTACAAACGTGTCAGCCTTTCCATCTTGTAGGACTCTTTGATGGGCAGGAAATGGGCAGATTTCGTCAGTCGGTCGATTATTACCCATATGGTGTCCAATCCGTCCGACGTCTTGGGCAGCTTGGTCACGAAGTCCATAGAAATCCCCTCCCATTTCCACTCAGGGATTGCCGGTTGTTGTAACAATCCGGAAGGTTTCTGGTATTCCACTTTTACTTTGGCACACGTAAGGCACTTACTAACATAAGTTGCGATTTCCGCCTTCATGTTAGGCCACCAATAGTGCTGTTTAATGTCCAAATACATCTTGTCCGAACCAGGATGAATGGAGTATCGTGTCTTGTGGGCTTCCTTCATAACGATCTCCCTGAATCCTCCGATTTTTGGAACCCAAATACGGTTCATGAAGTAGTATACCCCATTCTCTTTGACTTCCAGGTTCTTCTCCATTCCGCGTAATGCCTCGTTAGTTCTGTTTTCCGTTTTCATAGCCTCTGCCTGGGCTGATGCAATTTGAGTGGTCAGATGAGACTGAATGGTTATCGAGTGCGTTTTCGTACGGCGATTTGTGTATTCCTTCCGACTTAATGCGTCAGCTACCACGTTGGCCTTGCCTGGATGGTACTTGATCTCGCATTCGTAGTCGTTTAACAATTCCACCCATCTTCGTTGTCTCATGTTCAGTTCCTTCTGATTCAAGATGTGCTGGAGGCTCTTGTGGTCCGTAAAGATGGTGCACTTTGTACCGTACAGGTAGTGCCTCCAAATTTTTAGAGCGAAGACCACAGCTCCCAGTTCTAGGTCATGGGTTGTGTAATTTACTTCGTGCGTCTTTAGTTGACGGGACGCATATGCTATTACTCTTCCACGTTGCATGAGAACGCAACCTAAGCCCTGATTTGACGCGTCACAGTAAACTACAAAATCTTCCGTTCCTTCGGGTAGAGATAATACAGGAGCGCTACAAAGAGCTTGCTTCAAGGTTCGAAACGCAATCTCTTGTCTGTCTGTCCACTTGAATGGCACACTCTTTTGCGTAAGCAAGGTAAGTGGCTTGGCGATTTTAGAGAAGTTTTGGATGAATCTCCTATAGTAGCCTGCTAGGCCTAAGAACTGACGAATTTCTGTGGGCGTAGTCGGAGTTGCCCATCCTTCCACAGCTTTGACCTTAGAGGGATCCACATGAATTCCATCTTGGCTAACTACGTGACCTAGAAAATTCACGCTCCGTAGCCAAAACTCACACTTAGAGAGTTTGGCGTAAAGCCTTTCCGATCGCAGCGTCTCTAGGACTTGTCGAAGATGTTGGCCATGCTCCTCTTTGCTTCGAGAATAGACGAGGATGTCATCGATAAACACAATGACGAAGTTGTCCAAGAACGGTCGACAGATTCGGTTCATTAGGTCCATAAATGCGGCGGGTGCATTTGTTAGACCGAAGGGCATTACGACGAATTCATAATGTCCATAGCGGGTTCGGAAAGCGGTTTTAGGAATATCCTCTTCTCGGACTTTGAGTTGGTGGTATCCGGACCGTAAGTCTATTTTAGAAAAGTAGCTAGCTCCTTGGAGCTGGTCGAATAGATCATCGATTCGCGGGAGTGGGTAGCGGTTTTTAACAGTGAGTTTATTCAACTCTCTGTAATCGATGCACATTCTGAAAGATCCGTCCTTCTTTTTGACAAAGAGCACCGGAGCTCCCCATGGCGAGTAGCTAGGTCGGATAAATCCCTTGTCCAGAAGCTCACTGAGTTGGCTGGACAATTCCTGCATTTCCGCAGGAGCCAGTCGATATGGTGATTTAGCGAGAGGAGTTGCTCCTGGAACGAGGTCGATTCGGAACTCAACCTGTCTCTCTGGGGGTACTCCCGGAAGATCTTCGGGAAATACGTCCGGATATTCACACGCTACCGGAATGTCTTGGATGTTAGTTTCTTCTTTGGCCTTGTCCACTATGTGGGCCAAGAATGCCAAATTGTTCTTTCGCAAGTGTTTTTGCGCTTTGATGCACGAGATGAGGCGGAGATTCGTACTGGGTTTGTCTCCGTAAATTACTAGGGTTTCGTGATTTGGGAGACGAAGGCGAACGGCCTTCTCGTGGCACATAATCTCAGCATGGTAGAGGCTTAACCAATCCATGCCGATAATCACATCGAAACTCCTAATTGATACTGGCATTAGGTCTATTCGAAAGACGTGTTGGTTAAGGGTTAGGGTACATCCGATGTAGATCTCCCTAGTGGATTCGGTTTTCCCATTGGCCATTTCCACCGTATAGGTTTCATTTAGCTTCTGGGGTTGTTGTTTTAGTAAATGTTTAAACTTCTCGCTTACGAAACTTCGCTCCGCTCCGGTATCAAATAAGATGCATGCATAAGTGTGGTTTAGGAGAAACGTACCGGTCACAACTGCGGGGTCCTGGACTGCATCACTCTGACCCATAGTCAGCATTCTTCCTGCTCCTCTGTTTCCTGAGTTGTTGTTAGGGCATTCTCGGCGAAAATGTCCCGTCCTTCCACACCCGTAGCAGGTGTGGCTAGACCCTGCATTACTGCCGCCGGCATTGGTGTTGTTGTTATTGCGGTAGTTGTTGTTGTTGTTGTTGTTCTGGTTGTTCCCCTGACTCTGGTTCTGAGAAGGATAAGTCCTACAGAACCTTGCAGTGTGTCCCCTTCGGTTGCAACTGGTGCAATGGAGTTCCCGGCATTCTCCTTGGTGATGGAAACTGCACTTGTTGCATTTGGGAAGACTACCGGAATAGGGCCTTGAAGCATTTGAAGCAGCTGAGGCTGGAGCATGTGGGGTGACTGGAACCGGCGCAGTGACAGCGTGAACTGCCACCGTTTGTTGCTTTTTAGAGGTCTCGGGGCCTTGACGCCCCTTCCTCTTATTGTTCCATCCTTTCTTACCATCGCTCTCCTTCTTCTTCTCGGTCTCTACCGGTTTCTCGCTCTTTTTGTGGTTATGATCATACAGCCTCTTTGCCAATCTCTTCGCACTGTCAAAAGTTTCAGGGTTCGCAGCTATCACATTCCCTTGAATGGGGGATGTCAGTCCCCAAATGAATCGTTCAATCTTCTTCCCCTCTGATGTGATCATTCCCGGGCACAACAGAGATAGTTCGCTGAATCTCGATATGTAAGCATCGATGTTCCCATTCTGCACCGTGAGATTCCATAGTTCCTGCTCCATCTTCTGTATTTCACCTCGGGGGCAGTACTCAGCCGTCAACATCTCTTTCATTTCCGTCCAGGGAATAGAGTTGGCGACAGGGAGTGTCATAGCTTCTATGTGACCATTCCACCAAGTGAGTGCTTGGTCCACAAAAGTGCAGGCCGCGAACTTCACCTTCATCTGCTCGGGGCACTCGCATATCTCGAACACCGACTCTACCTTCTCGATCCATCGCTTTAGGGCGATCACTCCCCCAGTGCCGTTGAAAGATCGGGGTTTAGCGTTCGCAAAATCTTTGTAGGTGCACGTTTTAGTGGGTCCTTGGTTCGTCCCGTTGTTCGAACTTCCGGATCCTTGCCCGTTACCTCCTCCGTTGTTCCCTCGGTGAAGTTGTGCCATAGCTGCCGTGACCGCAGCAGACACGGCTGCCTGGAAAGCAGTGGAGTCAACTTCCGGCGGGGTTGGTTCGGGATTTCCGCGAGTAGCTGGGCGAGGCATCTTTCTGTCATGAAACGGAAAGATGTTGAGTGTGCGTGCTTTCCGTGAGGTTGTGGTCCTACTGACTAGGGGTATGGTACGGACTTAAGAACTCCTATCATTTAGCACACAATCCTAGATTCGCAACACATAGCAAACACGTAAAAGTTCACTAATATTATCCTATGTCTCTTTCACTATTGCAGACCAAACATACGTTCTCTTTTTGGTGCTAGAAGGGTATAGTTTTAGGTTCCCTTGCTATCCCGATCTCATCAAGACGTGTTTTAGTTTTACTTTGGAGGGAATGTAGTTGATCAGGCTACATTCACTCCTTGGTATCACTAAGAACAGTCCCGAATTAACCGAGATACCAGTGTTATTGTGTTTGATTCAGCGTTGGGTCTTTATTCCTAATGCAAGCAAGTATGTTTTATTTATTTGTTTTGTTCAGAGTTATGTTAGTCCTTCTTTTTGGTTTATAGTTGCATATCAATGTATGGCTCGACATGCTAGTTCACTATAAACAAAGCTCTGATACCAACCTGTCACACCCCCGAACCAGACGGCGGAAACGTCCGGGGGCTGTCGTGACTCAATTGAATACCATAACATTGAATATATATGAAACAAACAACATTCGTCACCATTCATCAACATAATACAACCAGTAGTGTTTACATGTCATACATTGTTTGAGATATTACATTTCCAAAAATTAATATTGTTTGGTTCATTCAAAAATAAACTGCAACCGTCACTGAGCATGATTTCCCTTGACTCACTGGTTTCCTGAGAATACAAGTATTTTGAAAAACGTCAACATATGAAATGTTGGTGAGTTCATAAGTAGTGTTTGAAATCGAATGTTTATATTGCTTGAAAAACCACCAGAAAATCCGATATTTTCTGAAAAGAACAGCTTTCGAAAACGTTTGTGAAGATCCATGGGTATGCTTGTTTGTTTCTATACTTGTAAAAAAAAATGTTCATTGAAGATGTATGCATTTCAAATCTGTATGTATTGAAAACCCTAGGAAAACCCGATGTTCTCCTAGTTCCTTGAATTACATGAAGTTACATTGAAACCATTGCATAGCGTATAGTGTCAGTCACAGGCGACGTTGGAAGGTTCTCGAGCAGGATTATTTACTACAAACCCGCGTTACACAAACGCCCAGTTTATAGTTATACTAACGAACCCGAAGGCGTCGTCAGTACTAATCGCGTTATCCAATCGCCCTGACTAGGTGTAGTCCCACATCCGAAGAGAAAGAGGTCACGAAGACCCCGGTGACTCCATTAACCGGTTGGGGATATAGTGTACGAGGGGTCCCAGACCCGCCTCGCAAAAAGGCAGACTCCACTGGCGACACTAAAGGACCCTTGGGGACCAGTAGTCTACAGCCATTGAAGGTCCGGTTACGTCGTGTCGGAGTGGTAAAACCCAACACTTCGTAAGATAGAGGTCTTCGGGCCTTAAGATCAGGTCATTGGGCTAGCTAGGCTCAACGAACAAGATTTTACACTTTTGGGGCCCGAAGATGGTGCGTAGACGTCTGTGCACACTCGTATGTATAGTGAATTCCAAATCGTTAGTTGTATGAATCGTAGTGTCGTAGTGTCATAGCGTCGTAGTGTTAGTAGTTTTCGGATTTTATTGGTTCGAGACCGAACCAATTCGTTTAACAACGACTTTTGGTATTGTAGTGTACTGAATTTCGTCGATAGCCGCGATGCCATTATTTAATCAAGTTGTGTATATTGAATTAGCCTTGAAATATTCCTGTTTTCAGCCCCTCATTATTTGTAAAATTTATATTTTCAACCCTTTTATTTAAGTATTTTCCGGTTTGGTCCTTAAACTATTTTTCTTGACATTTTAACACCAAAAATTATTGAAATTAATATTTTTCAGCATATTTTTCATAGAAAACAGTTTAAGACCCTAAAAATGCAGTTTTCTCGGTTTTAATCCCTTATTTTCGCAACTTTGACAATTTTGGCCCAAATTGGAAAATTTTTGCAACTTTGGTCCTTTTTAAATTTAAAAAGCATTTTAAACCTTTGAAAAGGATTTGGGACACTTATAGTCCACTGTTTTGCAGAAATTCACAGTTTTGACCCTCCAAAACAGAAAAATTCGCATAATGGGCCTTATTGGGCCGAAATTTTCATTTTTAGCCCATTAAGCTTGGAATTTGTATTTTTAATCCCCCAAATGAGTATAATTACAGAAATTTATTTATAGAAACTGTTTTGGCACACTTCATCCATCAGAATCTGTGAAATGTCAATTTGGGCCCTTATTTTTGCATTTTTCTCATTTTAGGCCCAAAATTTGTGTTTTTAACCCAAAGAAAATTATTACTAAACCACTTAGCCATTTTTCTTGAAGCACTTAGTGTTTAGAAATATATTTGAAGTTAAAATCATTTAGCACAAGTTATATCTCGGTTTTGATGGGTTTTGAGGCTAGATCCAACATAAAAACACATAAAAGCATACATATAAGCATGGAAATCATACAAGGCATACAAACACATATAGATCTACACTTTCACTTGTATTCCCCCCCACAAAAACTCTTAAAAACAGAAAATAGGGGTATGAATCTCACCTTGGGGTGTTGGTTCGGTTTTTGCAAGGAAAATGGAAGGAAAAATGAAGTGTTTTTGGCCTTGGCTCCCTTTGGTGAAGATCTTGAGTTTTGAGATGATTCTAGGGTGTAAGATCACGATTTTTGTATAGATTAGGAAAGGATTTTAATAACAAAAGAATTTAAACCATAGATCTATGCATAATCTTACCTTAGATGATGATTTACTTGCAAAATCCTCTTGGAAAGTCCCTAAATTTCGAGATTTTTGGAGAGGGGAGGGAAGGAGAGTTCTTTGAGTGTTCTAGAGAGAAAGTTGAGATATTTTGGTGTGTGTGATGATGCTTGGCCGAGAGTGAGAGAGGAGAGAAGAAGAAATGACTTTTGAAGTGATTTGCATGGAGATATGGACTAAGATGCATGGAGACATGTTGGGTAATAATGAGGTGGCAAGCAAATAGTCAACCCTTCTTCTTGGGCTTTTCTTTTGGGCCGAAAATGGGAAGGAAAAAAAAGGTTTTTGGGCTTTTTGCTCCTAAGCCCAACATTAGTGTTAATTAGGGTATTTATTGGACTTATAAAATAAAATTGTGATTTTTGTGCTTTATTAAGCTAGGTTAGGTTTAATTATGGATCAAAACTTGTGTTTTATTTCCTTCTAGGTTCTACCTAGCCCAAAATATTGAAATAGACGAATGTGGGTCCAATTAGAGCCCAATTAGGGTCCTAAACCCATGATAGTCCAATTGGAAGCTTATTGGTCCATTTGGATCCAATAAAGAAGTCTTAGTCCAAAATGGACTTAACCAAAACTTCTAGGGTCTCCAATTGTTTGATGACTATCTATAGTACTTGTATCTTGTATTTGGTTAAAGTTTTTGATTCACATTAACTTGAATGTATAGATTACATAGCTTAAAATTCACAGTTGTGACACGAGCGGGGTGATACCGGTGACGACAACGACGACGATTAGAATTTTTCTATGTTTTTTAATTTTTATTTTATTTAGACAATGTAATGTTATTTTTCTACGTTTTTAAATTTTTATTTTATTTAGACAATGTAATGTTTAATTTTACTAATTTAAGTTTTAAATTTCTATGTTTTAATTAATGAAATGTGCTCTTATTTTTTATGTTTTAAAAAATTAATGTATGTTATAAATTATGCTTTTTAATTAATATAATGTTCAAAAAAAAAAAAAAAATTTGTGGAGTGGTAACCATTTCCAGTCTTTAGTGGGTTGGTGGTGGGTTGGGTGTGAACTGTGAAGCAGACATGGTGCACATGTGGCAACACTTTTCCAGTGGGGTGAGTGTGACCACTCCCTATAGCCTAAATACAGGGACAAAAGGGAACACTCAAAATTACGATCGTGTGATGCAGGGCCGGTTCATTGATTTTTCATGCGCAGGGCTAAACAATAGAATAATGCCCTTATGTTTTATCCTGGATTTAACAGCTCGGAATTCCAAGTATTGTAATAATTATGATTTTCGGGGTGTTTTAAGAGGGGACTCGGCGAGTTGGAGCCTAGACTCGCCGAGTAGGATCGCAGACCGGGTCGCGGGTTCGCGACTAGACTCGACGAGTCCAGATATGGACTCGGCGAGTCTGCGCTGTTTAGCGAAAACCCTAACCGTTCAGGTTTGGGACGTATAAGAGGCACTTATTGGCCGTCATTGTTCATTTTAGCCTTCTGAGAAGAACCCTAAATCGATTGGGTGCATCTGGAAAAAGTTTAAGGGCCATTGTTGATCTTGGAAGAGTTGTTGTGCGAGGAAGAGAAGGGCTTGGCTAAAGGAGCAGCAAGGGAGTCACCTTCTGAGGATTGGGGACACAGAGAATACATCATCCAGGTAAGAATTCGAGTATACTCTGCTATGTTGATGTGTTTATGGAATTAGGGTTTGTGGAACCCTTTTGTGACTAGATTAAATGTTACCCTAGTCCCCCAAACGATTGTAACCCTGTATTGGGACCTTTGTAGGTCCAGATTGTCCCATGCCTGTGCATTTCGGGAATTGATGAAGGCTTTGGATTGGAATCCTTATGCCTTAGGTCAAAATGTGAATTATGAATCATGGGGTGTATCATGAGCACTGAAATGAGGACCTTACGTGGTGGATCAGTCTAGGAAGGCCAGACTTATGAATGGTCGGAGTAGTTCTGACCTTAGAAGGCAGTTTGAGCGGTTGCATGGCATGGACTCGCCGAGTCCGATGAGCAGACTCGGCGAGTAGCTTGAAGATTTACTGGGACTCGTCGAGTTGTTCTTCAGAGTCGGCGAGTTGAGTCGGGGTGGCCCCGCGATTCTTCCAGGAGGAACTCGTCGAGTAAAAAGGGGATACTCGACGTGTAGAAAGGGTGTCTTAAGGAATCGGTGAGTTAAGGGCGAGTGGACTCAGAGTCGTTGAACTCGGCGAGTCTTGGGGTGACTCGGCGAGTTAGATCGCGGGTTGAGTGAAGTTCTGAGTATGGGGACTCGGCGAGTCATAGGGTTGACTCGGCGAGTAGGGTCAGTCAGGGGTTGACTTTGACCTTATCTTTGACCAAGGATTTACCAGTGGTTCCAGGGGTATTTTGGTAATTGTTGTTATTGTTTGAGTTCAGTGCATTGGTGACTATCCAGAGGTGGAGATCGTATCAGTGATCGGAGCAGCTTGAGCTATCTGTTCAGTCGGCAGTTTCGAGGTGAGTTATCCTCACTATATCGCTAGGGTTTATGGCACCAATGCCAACCCTTTTATCGGATGGAAATCCGGGTAGTTGTCAGTTGTTATATGTTATGGGCCGGAAGGCAATACATGTTATGGGCCGGAAGGCATTACTATGTGGACCGGAAGGTCATGGCCTGGAAAGGCGTATGTATGCATTTAGTATGTTGACTGATTCATAGGGTAATGTTATGATAGTGACCGGCTAGACCGGTATCTTGTTAGAGTAATGCTATGATATGTAATCTGTTGATCGATTGCTGTCTATGAACTGCTATATGATTATTCGTTATGTTGTATATGCATTCTATGCTTATGGGCCGGAAGGCAATATATGTTATGGGCCGGAAGGCAATATGTTATGGGCCGGAAGGCAATATGTTATGGGCCGGAAGGCGATTATGTTGTGTGATGGACCGGAAGGTCGGCGTGGGTAGGACCGGAAGGTTTACCCAGCAGGGACGGAAGTCCCCTGAGACACATGGACCGGAAGGTCAGGGCCTGGAAAGGCGTATATGTGGTTGGTATTCTGGGGGTATCTCACTAAGCTTTCGGGCTTACAGTTGTGGTTTTATGTTTCATGTTCTCAAGAGTCTGTGGCAAGGAAAAGGCGTGATCGTACCGTTCCACACGTTGGTGTTTTATGATATGAACCTGGGAAATTACTCTGTTTAATAATGTATTGAAAACCTTTTTGCAACAATGTTAATAAAATGGGTGATTTTGAAAAGTTTTAATTGTTTTGAAATTTTGGATGTTACAAGTTGGTATCAGAGCTTTGGTTTGAGTGAATTGGGGAAACATTCGTGTGACTCCAGTCTCAAATCGAGGAGGATTTTAAAAAAAGAGAAATTAAAATGGTTTTCAAATTTAGTAAAAGGAGGACGCAGAGGTACGATCAGCCGGAGCCAGTAAGTAACCCCAAGATACCATACGTGATATTTGTTTTATTGAGCTTGATAGAACAGCATGCTAGAGTTAGGCTAGGGATCTTCAGGAATTCATGATAATGTTGCCTGATTTGTGATACCTGTAGCCTAGGGTCCCTTATGGGATAATCTCAGTGTTCCTCTAGTGGTGAGGGTTGATAGTTGTTATGCATGTTCTCTAGGGTATTGTGGTAGTACTTCATACAAATATGGGTAGGTGTGGAAGGTAGTATGGGCCCGTACTACTGAAAGCACAGGACCCATATGCGTATCAGGGAAACCATGGTCTCTAGGGTAGGGTTGCGAGAGTTGGATCCCATGATTGTGGGAAGTGTCTGAGATTGGTAGGGTGCCTTCAGTATGGAGATTTCGAGGCATGATGATAGTGGATCCGGATCAGGATCGGGAGCGGGAGAGCGAGTTCCGGGTGAATCGGTGCCGTCGGAGGTTATCGATCGGATGAGCACGAGCGAGCGGGATGCGAGGATTCGCGAGATCTTGCGTGATGAGGTTGCTGCATTGTTACGGGCTGAGTTGCCAGAATGGTTTGGGTCGATCAGGACCGCCATGGTTGAGTAGTTTGATGAGCGATATGCGGCTCTCGCAGAGACGGCTGCCGCGGCGGTTACAGCGGCTGTAGCAACGGCAAAGAGAGGAGCTAGTTGGGGTTTTCAGTATCGGGACTTCTATTATACGAAGCCTCCCACATTCGATGGAGTTCAGGACCCGATTGCTGCTATGAGATGGTTATCAGACATGGAGGGGTGTTTCTCCACGAGTTTATGCCCTGCTGATCAGAGGGTGAGGTGTGCTCTGAACCTATTGAGGCTCGGGGCGAAGGATTGGTGGAGATTGACCACGGGGTCATATTTCGACGCGCAGAGGGCTGCGGTTTCAGGGGATCAGTTCAGAGAGATGTTCAGTACTCGCTATGTTCCGCGAGATAAGAGGGAGAGATTGGCTCGGGAGTTCCTTGAGCTGAAGCAGGATTTGGAGTCGGTGACTGAGAGCACCAGGATGTTTATTGAGAGGGCAAATTTTTGCCCTGAGTTCGCTTCGGAGCAGGCTCAGATGTCCCGATATCTGAGTACGCTCAAGGGGGATATCAGACAATTCGTGTCTGCGCAGAGGTGAGAGACCTTGTTGGGGTTGCAGGAGGCCGCCATGTGGCGTGAGTTAGAGGTTGAGTTGCAGTTGCGTGAGCTGAGGCAGGCCCCGATGCAGTTGCAGTCGGCGCCGAAACGGTCCAGGACCGTAGATGTTAGAATGGGGGATCGGAGCGACCACACTTGTGGGAAGTGTGGGAGGGGTTACACCGGAGCTTGCTGGTCTGGTGGTGCATGCCGCAAGTGCGGAAAGGAGGGGCACGGTGCACGGGATTGTCGGCAGTCAGTGCCAATTCGGGATTTGAGGATTTGTTATCAGTGTCGGCAGGTTGGACATTTGAGGGTCAACTGTCCACAGCTTTCTGCAGGACCGGTGCAGGCTCTAGCACCGGCCACCTTGAGGAGTTCAGGAGGAGGACAGGATGGAGCGGAGCCCCAAGGGCTCAGGGTCGTGCTTATCGGCTTGCGGCAGAGGGAGACGGAGCAGTGCCGGAGGCAGCTGCGGGTATGATGCTTTCTTGATATCCTGATTGCCTTGCGTTGATTGTGGCGTATTGTTTGTGCTGGTATCTTGTGTGGATTTCGATGCGGTATTCGTTGTTTCGCGGGTTTGGCATGGTTATGGATTGGTGCTTCAGGTCTTCGCTTTGGCATTCGTTGTTCCCTGATGGTTTGGTATGGTTATAGTTTGGTGTTTTGGTGCCGGTAGCCTTGTGCGGTTTTCGATGCGGTATTCATCCTTTGGCAGGTGGTGGGTTTGGTTACGGGTTATTGTTGGGAATTCCGTTGGTTATCGTTCGTGAGGGTTGTTAGTGGAGATGCGGCACTGGGTTGAATGTCGGGTAGCATCTGCAGTCGTAGAGTGGACAATTGAAAGACCGGATTCTTTTGAGTGGATTGATCAGGGAGGAGATGTGTTTTGCTGAGGGTTGCTTGTGCTTGTGGGAAGCAGTCAGTGGGTAAATGTTCTCTTTGTGCAGGATTGTTCTGAAAGGTCGTTAATGACGATCGGTGGCAGTTAGTCAGTGCTTTAGTGGGGGAGAATTGGAGAATTCTCCGGGAGATCGATGAGTATGTGAGGGTGCTTAGCTGTTGGGATTCAGCAGTGTTTGTCAGCTCATAATATAGGCCGACGAGAGCGAGTGTCGGGTATGCGGGGCGGGATACAGACCTAGGGCATTTGATTGTGGAGGCCTAAGAGAAGGCCGGGATCAAGCTTGAGTAAGTAACCGGGGTTATGCGATCAGAGTATTTGTATGTTTGAGGTACGTGATGGGTTGTACTGCATTAATCCCACGGGATTATGTTGTGCATGTTTCTAGAGCTGGAACCGGAAGGTTCCCGGAGTTAGAACCTGAGGGTTCGCAGAGTTTGGGTGTACGGACCCACAGAGATATAGCCTCGAGTGGCTAGTATGTGTTATGAGAGTCGGTCCAGTCATGCTGGAAACTCTGTTGGTATTGCTGGATCAGTTTGAGATTGCGGATCGTGTATGTTGCAGTGTGATTGCATTGGAAGGTCTGGCCCCGGGTTAGTGATCTTGTTTAGCTGAGGCAGTGATTTTGATGAGTGGAGAGAGTGCATGAGATTGAGAGCCCCTGCAATGAGAACCAGAGTATGTGAATAGCGGTTACGCAAAAAGGGTGGTGTCGCTTGGGGCAAGCACCGTGGCACCGGTTGGAGTGGCATTATGGCCAAGGGGGTCCCTTGGAAGGAAAAGAGAAAGGTGTGTAACTCCGAAGGGGAGTGCAAGTTCACGAGAATGAAAGCTGCGGAGCAGAGTTATGGTTAGAGTATTTCGAGTATGGCTTCGAGCATCGTGTTCGCGGCAGCGAAGTAGGAACCCATCCGGTTTGGGATGTCTGTTGAGGCTCAGAAGGGATGCAGGGGGAGAGAGAATCTTAAATTCTCAGTGTGATTCTGATCAGAGTGTAGGGTGGATGTAGTGGTTCATCTTGGGAGATGTTCGAGGATATCATTAGTGTATCGGGTCTTCCAACCTGCGGGTGTTGGGACTAGTTCAGTATGTGTATGTGATGGCAAGAGGAGAACTTGTGAGAGTTGCTCTGAGAGTGAGAATGGATCTCTCAGTCAGTCCAGAATGGACAAAGCGGGCTTTGGATTGGGGATCTGGTGGTTCATGGTTTCCTAACCCTTATGGGTCGAGTGATTGTTGAGATTTAGAGCAGAGTTGCATCTTGGGTAATTTTCGGTTACAGAGAGTGATATGCAGTACAGAGATCGTGCTTCAGTCGGCAGAGCCGATTCAGCAGGTTAGACAGAGGTTATTGACCGCCCAGAGCCGACAGGGAAAGTTATGCAGACAGACGCCGGTCCGAGCTTGAGTTTCAGGTCGGCGACCTCGTACTCCTGAAGGCCTCTCCTTGGAGAGGAGTGATTCGATTCAGAAAGAGGGGCAAGTTGGGGCCCCGGTATATTGGGCCTTTTCATGTGATTGCGGGGGTAGGCCGGGTGGCCTAACGTTTGGAGTTGCCCACGGATTTGAGACAAATCCACGATATTTTTCATGTGTCGCAATTGAGGAAGTATATAGCCGATGAGTCGGCAGTGGTTCCATTAGAAGACATTCAGGGGGATGCAAGCCTGAATTATGCCAAGAAGCCAGTGGTCATCAGAGAACGGAAGATCGAGGTTCTGAGGAATAAGGAGATACCTCTGGTGTTAGTTTAGTGGCAGCACCGGAGGGGATCGGAAATGAACTGTGATCTGGAACGTGATATGTGGGAGCAGCATCCGGGGCTATTTTCAGAGTGAGACTTCGAGGGCGAAGTCTAGTTCTAGTGGGGGAGAATTGTAACAGCCCGGAATTCCAAGTATTGTAATAATTATGATTTTGGGGGTGTTTTAAGAGGGGACTCGGCGAGTTGGAGCCTAGACTCGCCGAGTAGGATCGCAGACCGGGTCGCGGGTTCGCGACTAGACTCGACGAGTCCAGATATGGACTCGGCGAGTCTGCGCTGTTTAGCGAAAACCCTAACCGTTCAGGTTTGGGACGTATAAGAGGCACTTATTGGCCGTCATTGTTCATTTTAGCCTTCTGAGAAGAACCCTAAATCGATTGGGTGCATCTGGAAAAAGTTTAAGGGCCATTGTTGATCTTGGAAGAGTTGTTGTGCGAGGAAGAGAAGGGCTTGGCTAAAGGAGCAGCAAGGGAGTCACCTTCTGAGGATTGGGGACACAGAGAATACATCATCCAGGTAAGAATTCGAGTATACTCTGCTATGTTGATGTGTTTATGGAATTAGGGTTTGTGGAACCCTTTTGTGACTAGATTAAATGTTACCCTAGTCCCCCAAACGATTGTAACCCTGTATTGGGACCTTTGTAGGTCCAGATTGTCCCATGCCTGTGCATTTCGGGAATTGATGAAGGCTTTGGATTGGAATCCTTATGCCTTAGGTCAAAATGTGAATTATGAATCATGGGGTGTATCATGAGCACTGAAATGAGGACCTTACGTGGTGGATCAGTCTAGGAAGGCCAGACTTATGAATGGTCGGAGTAGTTCTGACCTTAGAAGGCAGTTTGAGCGGTTGCATGGCATGGACTCGCCGAGTCCGATGAGCAGACTCGGCGAGTAGCTTGAAGATTTACTGGGACTCGTCGAGTTGTTCTTCAGAGTCGGCGAGTTGAGTCGGGGTGGCCCCGCGATTCTTCCAGGAGGAACTCGTCGAGTAAAAAGGGGATACTCGACGTGTAGAAAGGGTGTCTTAAGGAATCGGTGAGTTAAGGGCGAGTGGACTCAGAGTCGTTGAACTCGGCGAGTCTTGGGGTGACTCGGCGAGTTAGATCGCGGGTTGAGTGAAGTTCTGAGTATGGGGACTCGGCGAGTCATAGGGTTGACTCGGCGAGTAGGGTCAGTCAGGGGTTGACTTTGACCTTATCTTTGACCAAGGATTTACCAGTGGTTCCAGGGGTATTTTGGTAATTGTTGTTATTGTTTGAGTTCAGTGCATTGGTGACTATCCAGAGGTGGAGATCGTATCAGTGATCGGAGCAGCTTGAGCTATCTGTTCAGTCGGCAGTTTCGAGGTGAGTTATCCTCACTATATCGCTAGGGTTTATGGCACCAATGCCAACCCTTTTATCGGATGGAAATCCGGGTAGTTGTCAGTTGTTATATGTTATGGGCCGGAAGGCAATACATGTTATGGGCCGGAAGGCATTACTATGTGGACCGGAAGGTCATGGCCTGGAAAGGCGTATGTATGCATTTAGTATGTTGACTGATTCATAGGGTAATGTTATGATAGTGACCGGCTAGACCGGTATCTTGTTAGAGTAATGCTATGATATGTAATCTGTTGATCGATTGTTGTCTATGAACTGCTATATGATTATTCGTTATGTTGTATATGCATTCTATGCTTATGGGCCGGAAGGCAATATATGTTATGGGCCGGAAGGCAATATGTTATGGGCCGGAAGGCGATTATGTTGTGTGATGGACCGGAAGGTCGGCGTGGGTAGGACCGGAAGGTTTACCCAGCAGGGACGGAAGTCCCCTGAGACACATGGACCGAAAGGTCAGGGCCTGGAAAGGCGTATATGTGGTTGGTATTCTGGGGGTATCTCACTAAGCTTTCGGGCTTACAGTTGTGGTTTTATGTTTCAGGTTCTCAAGAGTCTGTGGCAAGGCAAAGGCGTGATTGTACCGTTCCACACGTTGGTGTTTTATGATATGAACCTGGGAAATTACTCTGTTTAATAATGTATTGAAAACCTTTTTGCAACAATGTTAATAAAATGGGTGATTTTGAAAAGTTTTAATTGTTTTGAAATTTTGGATGTTACACTGGAAAATGGACCAAATCACATATATAAAAATGTTGTTGGTTGATAAGGTTGGTAAATGAATGTTTTGAATAAAAAAACGTCCTTATGACCATCTAACAAACCAATCTATTCAAAACTATTATCTAATGAACAGATTAAGGATTACTGAAATAGATAAACTTCTAACATACAAATCAAGTTTCTTACGATTTACAAGTTTAAAAATATAACACTCCTAAAATACTTAAAACAGATATATAGAGATGTATAAACTTGTTGAATCAAAGATGCATGAACAAAGTTATGAAGAAACCGTCAAATATCTAGCTGGGAAAATTTAGAGACGAGAAAAGAGAATTGTAAAATGAGTTATATTAATCTCCCTCTCTCTCTCTCTCTGTCTCTCTCTCTCTCTGATTATGAGTTATTTACTCACAAATCCGGGTTAAACCCATAACAACTTGCATAAAGAATTATTACTGCAACATATTAACAGACGATTAATATGGAATTTATTTAATTATTAACATTAAAACAAGAATAAATAAAGGTAGAGATTGCTTAACTTTTTGATAGAGATTTCATTACATCAAGAAGTTGAAAATATCATACATGATCACATACAACTTAGAATCACATACAAAATCAAAATAATCATTACACATTCCAAGCTTTTAATATTTCACGGTTTTCAAATAACTTGTTTCAAATCATTCTTTTCACAAAAGTTTTCTATGAATCTTTTCCCATTGTCCTTTAATCTTCAGTCTTTGAACTTGATGGACACATTACAATTTCTACTTCTCTGTAATGTCAAATGAGTTGTTTAAAATTTCAGACCTCATATTTCCTGTTTTGTATGGATATTTGACTCAAGCTCACAATTACATATTTGAATGGACCATAAGATTTCAAGTTCATAGGGATACACATAGATTGGTTCAACACTTATAGAATACATTTAATAGAAATAAATAGATTATTTTAATCTTAATATCAAAAAACTCAAATCACCAATACTGAGAAGGAGAACATAATATCAGAAAACTAATAATCGAAAGCATGATTAGGATTTAGGTTAAAGGTTAATAATCGAAAGCCAAGAAGGAGAAGATAATATCAGAAAACTAATAAGTTCACAATACTGCAGTTCATAATATCAGAAAACTAATATCACTATAAGAATTTCAGAATAATTACCTTAATTTGAAATCATAATCGAAAGCCAAGAAGGAGAACATCATAAATAAATAAAAAAGCTGATAGTTATGAGGAACACTTAGAATTCATAACTCAAATACCAAACTTAATGGTGATTTCTAAAACTAGAAGCCAAAAACCCGAGAAGGAGAAGAACTCAGAACTCAAAAAGTATACAAGGAGAATGAGACTTGTTTTGGGTTTAATTTATGAAAACGGGAAGGAGAACTGAATTAAGAATCGTATAATCATAAGCATCTCCAGCGAGTCTACTCGTCTAATGTGCCCGCGACTCCTCGATTTTGATTTAAGCTTGTGAGTTTACAATACCAAGAAGATGCCTGCTGTATTTTTTGATTATCGCAGCCAATCTCACATCCTTATTCCCTTATGTTGCCGTTTCAAAAAAAAAAAACCTACCCAATACCTATTACCCATTACAGCTATTGAAAAACTGATGCCCCTCAGCCCACTGCTACCCTGGGCCATAGCCCAGGTCGCCCTACCCTTGGGCCGGGCCTGGTGTGATGTTTTAAATATTAACAATTTGTTTTTTTATATTGGTTTGCAGCCGTTGATTAATGTTATGTTTGTTGGAGTTCTTCTTATCCGTTGAATGAGAAAGATAATAGAGAATAGATTGTGATCCGTGTGATGAGTTGTGATTGAGTAAGAGTTTTGTCTTCCTATTTTTTTTCAACGCGTCAGCAAAATTCATGGCCAACTCATGCATAAATGGCTAGTGCTAAGTGTTCAACAATTTGTACCTCTTAATTAAGACTTATAGCATTCATATGTTGTACATCAAGCTTGATGAGTTGTGTTTAAGACTTTTTATGGATGTATTATATATATATATATATATATATATATATATATATATATATATATATATATATATATATATAGAGAGAGAGAGAGAGAGAAAAATAAGTTCAAGTATTCTAATTAATTATTGTGTGGATGTGAGAATGATTGTGAGCCAACCAAAATTAAATAAAAAAATTAAATAATTAAATAAATCAATAAGGGTTATTTAGTAATTTGGTAAGTAAATTACATAAATACTTCCTATAATCATGGTAGCATTGACTTGTAACCTAATTTATCCCCTGTTTATCTACAGGGCGTCCCTATAACACCACCACCCGTTTCGCTTAATACAATAAACACCCACCTCTTTGCAAGTGAGGCTTATGATTCAATTCGCCAATTGTGTATCTTCCTCCTCAATAGCTTCAATCTTCCACCCGATAAAGCCCTAGTTGTCTACATCTTATAGCATGACTCCCCTTTCCAATTCATCGGCGTAGTAACCGTAGCCCACCCTTTCGCCATCGCCTCCCTGCTCTAGCCTGATCTAGGTGGCGAAGAACTTCGAAAAGAGCTCACCAACCTTGATGTCTCCACTCTCTCAGAAAAAATTGGCATTTCCGTTGAACACCTGGCCTTTTTCCTATCACTTGATATGGCATCAAAGAAAAGATCGATAGGATGGTTGTAAAGGTTCGCGAGAATTTGTTTAATTTTATGCAATCTTTTTATGGAGTTGATGGAATCAAATTGGTAGTACCAATGGATATCTTGGATCGGTGGTTTAAGAAGTTTCAAGAATGGGCAAAACGAGATCCAGAATACTTGAGGGGATTTGCAAGGTAGTTTGAACTAAGGTTCATTTCCTTTACTTTTTTTTTTCAAACAAGTGTGTATTTCACACTCAAAGTGTTTGATCAAATGTCTATGTCATAAAAGCTTGATTTTTAGTGCCTGTTTAATTTAATTTGTGAGTGAGATTCTTATTTAAACATAATATTTAGAAGTGTGAACATGTTATGCTTCTTAAGAGCAAATTAGGCACATCAATCATCCCAAATCTTTTCAAGGGCAAATTATTGCAGAAGTTACTGGAAGCAATGCTTTTTTTGTTGAAGAAGATGAACTTATTGTTGGATTAGTGTCTAAGTCCATAACTATATTTGGTATGTACTTGACCCGGTTGTAGCATGGTCCTTTTGTGTTGCCTTCACCGGAGCAACTCGACTGGATGATTAGTGGAGAAAGAGGATATTATGGTTTATTAATATATTATATGAATAATATATTAAAAGAGAAATCATGTTGATTAATTAATATTGGTCAAGAATTAATTAAGAAATTAATTTTGTGATTAAAAGATATTAATTAAACTTAGCGGATTGGAATTGCAATTATAAGATAATTAGATTTTGGGTTGTAGATCATATGGATAAAGGGGTGGACGAAATTAGGGTGGAAGCCCACCTTGAAATCGTTCAAGGCCTTATTCCAGAAGGTTCCATTGGACTGCTTAAGGCCTAAGCTATCCAATTAGGGTTTTGGATGAAATCCTAACAACTCCACTATATAAGGACCCCTAGGGCTTCAGAAATCGGCGGCCATAAACCCTAAGAAGTCTTAAAGCCGATTTTGAACCTCTCATCCCCTCTTTCCAAGATCATCCAATTTGCTTTGGTGTTTGTCATCCATTAGAGGCATCACATTTGAGGTGCTAGGTTCTCATAAGCTAAAGATCTTCAAGCAACAATCAAGGTAACATTCTTATTGGTTATTTATGTTATCTTCAATTTTTTTGTATTCTAGATTAGGGTTTGTATGCTTTGGATGATTTGCATGTACAATAGATAAACCTAGATCTAAAGCTTTAGGGTTTGCATGTGCACCATATGACTGATGTATTGCTCCAAACCCATCAGTGGTATCAGAGCCTTGATTGGTTTCTATTTTATTTGATGCATTGTATGATTATGCATTGCTTAAAATCAAAAAATTTTGCTTTCTGCCTGACAAACTCGTCGAGTTACATGATGAACTCGATGAGTCCAGATGGTGACTCGGCGAGTCAGAGAGTCAGACATTGGAAATTTCGGGATTTTGGACAATTTTGACTTGGGATAATTACCAAAAACGTTTTGGATTGATAAAATCCGAATTTTATTCATATGATGTGATTATCCTTATCAAAATAGAAGATAATTGTCAACTAATTAGATAATATTGCCTTATATGATAAAATTTAATTATTTGAATTATTTGAAAGAATTATCTTGCCATATAATTGGATTAGGTCAAAATTAGATGATCACCAATTAATTGTTTAATTAAATTATTTGAATTTTGATCTAGAAAGTTTTGAAAAGTTTCAAAACTTGCCCTCAAGTTTTGGAATTTAAATTTTGATTAAAAAGTTTAATTTTGAAATATTTAAATTCTAAACCCTAGAATTTTACAAGTTTAAAATTCAACCCTTATACTATTATAATATTATAAGAATAGTGATTATATATATATACATATCTACATATATATATATATATATATATATATATATATATATATATATATATATATATGTATGTATAAGATTAATGCTAGTCTTACGGATAGTAGGCCTCATTCACGAAGCCGATCTATAAAGGGGGTATAAGGTTGATGCCTATAAAATGACAGTTTAATGGGTGTCCACTCTCAACCACTGCTTCCTTGATTGGTGGAGGGCGTTAGCCGAATTGGTAGGATAAGGCAACTAATTACTCATTAAAAGTATAATGGTTAATAAAGTAACTAAATGTTCTTTATAAAATTCCCAATCGTAGTTACTTTAGGAAAAATATGAAAATGATGCTATTCCATGAAATTACACTTTGTACCCTTGCCAAGACGTTAGTGGAGCATGTGTGGTTAACCTACACACTAATTTAGGACTAGGAAAGGTGGAAAAGGGTGACTCGATGTTTGTCATAGATCAATGGAGCGTGTGTAGCTAACCGGCACATTGATTAGGTGACTGTAACATTGAGGGCACCAAGTACATTTGCATGGTTATTCACACCTTATTTGTGATCCTTGGTATCCCAGTCACAAACTTGAAGGGCATATCGAGATTTAAAAATGCCATTGAAAAGTTCAGTGATTCTGAAAAGATCTAAGAGTTTCAGTACATTTAAAACTTAATCTTTTTCGTTTTTCATGGTGGAAATTAGTGAATCATCATTGACTTACCTTCAAATTATTTGCGATTTAGATACGACATCCCTTTTCTAAATTGTGAATAATGTTGTTGGATCCTAGCCCTAATTTCTCATTTGGGTGTTTAATTGGGGATTCTTATCTAATCAAACTTTGTCTCTCTTCTTTTTTAGATGCCTACCTCAAACAAAAACTACGCTTCCGCCTCGAACTCTTCCGGCTCATTTTCACTCATGAATTTTTGTGGGAGGGTGATTTTTGATGGGTCCAATTTCAATGATTGGATCTGCAACATTCGAATGGTTACCTTCTATGAGGACGATTATGTCCTCGACAAGGAGCTGAAAGAAGTGTATGTCAACACTGCTACTCCCAAGGAGATCACTGCCTTTGAGGCTTGTGAGGGCGATGCTACGAAAGTCCATTGCATCATGCTCGCGACTATGACTGCCGAACTCCAAAAGTCCTACGAGGACTACTACCCCTATGAGATGCATTAGGATTTACTGGACAGGTAACACCAAAGTGCCACACATGAGAGGTACAAGATCATCACTTCGATGATCACTACCAAGATGAAGGATGAAGAGTCCGTCACAACCCACCTGTAGAAAATGCAGAGATATGTCGACGGCCTACTAAAGTTAAATGTTAACTTCGATGAGGAGCTGTCGATTGATATCATTCTTCAGTCCTTACCTCCTTGTTACAATCAGTTCTGCATGACCTACCACATGAACAATGAGGAGATTACTTTGATCAAGCTTCAAGGCCTGATGAGGACTGCTGAGAGAAACCTCAAGGACAAATTTGTTGCATCAACTCCTACTGTCACTGCCCCCATCTTGGCTATTGGGCATGGGGAGGGTAAGAAGTGGAAGGCTCCTTCCAAGAGCCACCATAAGGGAAAGTCCCAAGATGACACCTCTTCTATTGGAGGCAAGGGTGGTCCCACTGCACGCTCCTCCAACCTGAAGGATGCATAGTGCTACTACTGCCATGAGAAAGGGCATTGGAAATGAAGCTACCCGAAGTATTTGCAGGACATCAATGATGGAAAGATAAAACCATCATTCGCATGTACTTATACTATTCAATATAATAACTCATCACATGATATTTATTGGGTTCTTGATACAGGATGTGGTTTTTACATTTGTTCGGATTTGCAGGGCCTAAGAAGAAGTAGGGATGTGGAGCATGGGAAGATAAACTTGATCATGGGGAATAGAGGAGCATCGCCTGTCACCAATATTGGAGTTTACTCTTTAGTGCATAGTAGTGGGTTAGGACTAGATTTGAATAATTGTTGCTATTTGCCAGAAATGGCAAGAAACATCATTTCTTTTCATGGTTTATATAAACAAGGTTTTAGATTTTTTTTTGATAATTAAAAGGGTTCTATTAATGCTTTCTTTAATGGTATTTTCTATTTTGAAGCACTGCCTTGTAATGGAATATATGAAACTGTGATGGCTATAGACAACTTATGAAATGATGTGTTGTATATCGATTCTTCCAATGATTTGGATAAAGCATGCTTATGGCATTTTCGTCTTGGACATGTCAACAAGAAACACATAGCCCAACTCCAAAAGGATGGAGTGTTGGAGTCATTCGACCTTAGGGGCGATGACGTGTGTGGGTCTTGTTTACTTGGAAAGATGACCAAGCCACCCTTCACTGGTACTTGTGAAAGGGGTGAGGGTTTATTGGATCTCATACACACCGATGTGTGTGGGCCCTTTAGATCCACCACGAAGGATGCAAGCCGCGTGTATGTGACTTTCACCGATGATTATAGCAGATATGGGTATATCTACTTAATCAAGCACAAGTCAAAAACATTTGAAAAGTTCAAAGAGTTTAAGCAAGAATTGGAGAATCAACTGGGCAGGAAAATTAAGATGCTCCAATCCGATCGAGGTGGTGAGTATCTTAGTCTTGAATTCAACGACTACCTCAAGGAATACGAAATCGTTTCGCAATTGATGCCACCCAAGACACCGCAGTTGAACAGTGTGGCTGAGAGGCATAATCGAACCTTGTTGGACATGGTTGATTCCATGATGAGTCTTGCTTCATTACCTATCTCATTCTGGGGGTATGCCTTAGAGAATGCCGCCCATATCCTTAACCTGGTCCCTACGAAGAAGGTTGCCAAAACACCTCACGAGATGTGGAGAGGGAAAAATCCCCCATTGGCACATATCAAGGTTTGGGGTTGCGAGGTTTTCGTAAGATGAGAGACTCACGACACGCTCGAACCTTGTAGTGAGCTGTGTATTTTCATCGGCTATCCATAGAAGTCCTTTGGATATCTGTTCTATAGACCGAGTGACAATGTTGTCTTCGTTGCGAGGAGATGGGTTTTCTGAGAGCGAGAACTCATAAGCCAAGGGGACTGTGGGAGGCAAATCGATCTTGAAGAGCTTCAAGAATCGAACGATGAAGGAACCTCTAACACTAGAGTTTAACATAAGGAGGAAACTCCTGTTGATCCTATTGACGAGTCCCTACCTATTGGATGTTCAAGTAGAGTTAGTGTTCCACCGGAGTTTTATGGTTTTCATATTACTACTAAAGGTGATATGTTTATTAGTGATAGTACACTAGAAAATTTGGATGAACCTAACAGCTACAAGGAAGCCATGGCAGGCCTGGAGTCTGCAAAATGGAAAGAGGATATGGATAGCTGTAACGCCAGTGTTTCTGGGCCTGTCATTAATGTTGATATAATAGTCTAGGTTAACCTTTGTAACCCGTTTTGAAATAATAGAAGTGTATTATTTGAGTATTATGTGTTTTGTGCTTAATTTCTTAATTATGTGGTTGGATTAATTAAGAATAAAAATAAGCGTCAAATATTAAGTGTAAAATAAACTTGATATCTTTGGTTAATGTTGTAGTAGTTGAAACGAGGTTTCCGAATATATAAAGAACGCCCAAATCTGACTTCGTATGAGGAAGTTATGATTTATCGAAGTTTCGGCTTAGCGGTGTGCAACCTGAAATACTCGATTTAAGATCAAGCGGTTTTTAGCCGAGGCAAGCTAAACGAGAATCGAAGGTCTCATTGTTGGTATCGAAGCGATGAAAAGTTAGGCGAGAACGGACGTCAAACGAAGAAGTTATGAATTTATAGCGAAGTTTTTCTGTCCCGGCCTATTAAAAATAAATAATAAAAATAAAGTTAAAATTAGCCGACGGAGTCTAAACGAAAGTTGTAGAGCGTAGTCTCACCTACGCGTGGATATAAAGAACGTCGAAAACGGAGTTCGTATAAAGAAGATATGAATTTTCGAAGTTTATTAAATAATTAATAATTAAATTTAATTATTAAACCCGACATTATCCGAAGGGGAGTCACCGGGCTTATCCGAAGTACGCCCAGCGTACTGCTGTACTCCCCACGTACAACAAAGCATGACGACCCTCGTACTCGAGTTCCTCGGATGACGAACGCAGTGACGAATTCGGACGCGTACGCCCCGTGTACTCCGAGGCTCTAGCCTCCTATAAATAGGATGCGAGGGCAGCCGGTTCTTTTGTTCATTTTTCTCTTCTCTCTCCCGTTTTACCTCGATTTGCATGCCAGAAGTACCCCGAAGCCCCGATATTATTCTCGAGCCCCGAAGCAAGTCCCGAGATCCTGAAGATCCCGAAAAGTGCGGTTCCCGAGCCGAAGCTCTGCCCGCGAGAAGTTCGATTTTTGTAGAGATCTTCCAGATCTGCTGAGGATTACTACTTCTGCAAGTCGTAGTGCTGTCTGATCATCTTCTGATCAAGTGAGTGTATACTACCTTTCATAAACACGATAATAATACAAGTATGGTTTGAGTGTATTAAGTGTATTGTTGTTTATGTATATAATTTTGTTGTTATATGTGTGAATGTATATTCATTCTCTTCTATCTCATAGATCTGATTTACTTTGTATGAAATATGTGTTATGTGGGTGTGCCTCATCTGTTATGTGGAATATGTATTAAATGAAAATGATATACAGGTTTTAAACTATGTATGAAAATATATATTTTTATCTACTAATATGTTGGGTAGAACATGGGTAGATAGTTGGTGTGTAATAAACAGATGAGAGGCCTCGATGTTGTTGTTGTCGTTGATCTAGTTATTCAGCGGAGTATGGATAACGACCACAGACTCTTTCTAGACAGTCCAGTGGAACGCTAGCAGGTTCATAACCTGTAGGTGTTGTGAACGATGTGTTCACCGGTGTACTCTATCCCCCTCATGGTTGCCTTTAGGATATCTATTGTTGAGGAAACCCCTTGGCAGTAATGTCCGTCCCGATGAAAATCCTAGATTAGGTCCCTTGAGATAGATGTTATTTTAGGGACGTAAAGTGAGGATAACAGGAATGGGTAATCGGGATAGTGATTGGTTGGTGAAATTAAATATAATTATTTATTGTGGGTTGAAAACCCTATATGCTCACCAGGCTCCCAAGCCTGACCCACTCAGTTTTATTTGTATTACAGGAAGTGGCGCAAGGGCGTAAGATGGATGAATCATCGAGTTGTTTTGTTTACAAGTCTGTATATGTATATATTTGTTGAATGACTTGTAATGTTATCGTTTATGCTTTATGGTCTGTATCGGAACATGACATCCCGAGTTTTGATTATATAATGAAAATGCATCTCTTGATGAAATGCTTTGATAAATATTATTTTATCATGTTTTGTTTTGGGAACAAATTCCGCAACACTTTTAAATCAAAAGGATTTACTCTGAAATTATTTTAAAAAAAAGCATAAATGAAATCGGTCTTTTCTGGCCGTGATTTTGGGGATGTCACAGTTGGTATCAGAGCATTAGTTTAAGCGAACTAGGAATTTGTAGGATTTCTAGACTTAAACTTAGAATGCTAAGTGGAATTTTGAGATGTGTGTCTGTTGGATTTTTGACACGAGCACTAGTTTATTTTAGGAAAGTTGCCTAAAATGCTTTGATGTGCTAAATATTATATGTTGCCATATATGATATTAATTGTTCGGATCTACGGTCTGTTGCCGACCGGATCTGGAAACCTTATGTGTGTAGGATTCTAAGCGTATGTCTACGTTATTAGAACTAGCATGTAAACGTTTCGGAGTAATAATGATGATTTGAATATCGATCGTGAATGAGGATCTAATTTCACCTTATTCGGTGTGTAGATCAAAAATGGTGAGAACAAGGAGTGGCGTTGGAAACGCAGATGAAAACAGGAATCAACCGCCAGTGATTGAGCAAATACCTGTTGTAGCAGCAGCACCAGAACCAATAACAATGGCTGGGGTGCAAGCCATGATTCAGACTATGTTAGCCGAACAAAGGGAGGAGATGCGACAGATGTTGCATGATAATAGGGACGAACCTATCATACCTATTGAGGAACCTGAATTGATTCCCGAGCAATCGGAGGAATTGAAGGGAACAATAGTCGCATTATGATTCAAGTTGGGACTCAAGGAGAACGAAGGAACGATCCGGAAAGGAGAAACAACAAGGATGGGCGAATGTACAAGAATTTATTGGGTGCCAAACCGCCAAGTCTTTCTGGGAGCCCAAAGCCTGTTGAGATAATGGAATGGATCTCCGAAATGGAGATGGTATTTGAAAGTTGCGACTGTAGCAACAAACAGAAGACTGTCTTTGCAGTTAGACAACTGAAGATCGGAGTCTTAAGTTGGTGGAAGTTGTTCGCAGATACTATGCCACGAGGAGAAGCCCTGAAAATGTCATGGGAGGAGTTCTTAGAACAACTAAGGGTGCAGTATTGTTCAGAGATAGATCTGATTGATCTGAACAATGAGTTCCAAAACTTAAAGAAGGGGAGGATGAGCATAGATGACTATGCTACGACATTCACTGAGAAAATGAAGTTATTTCCGTACCTAGTGCCAACGGAACTCTCGAAGATTGAGAGGTTTTCTAATGGACTGCCTGCCGACTTTGGTCCGACAGTCAAGATGGCAACTACTCTAAAAACGGCTGTTCGTGCAGCTAAGAATGTGGAGGCCCAACAGAAGGAAAAGGGTCTGGAAAGGATAGATGTTGGTGAAAAGAGGAAATATGACGAACCTTCAGGGTCCAACAAGAAAAACAAGTTCTCGAAGTCTGGTTCGAGAGGAAGTGGAGGAGGTGAAGCGAAATGGTGCGAAAAATGTAAGAAGAAGCATCATGGAAAATGTGAGGTAGCGACCACGTGCTACAAGTGTGGAAAGCCAGGGCACTATGCCAATGAATGTACCCTCTCTAAGAAGGTTTGCTATGGTTGTGGTGAGGAGGGACACATGTCGAGGGACTGCCCGAAGAAGAAGGAGGCAGCTAGACCCAACATTCTGCCAAAGCCAAAGGCGAGAGCATTCCAGATGACACTGGAAGCTGCTAAAGATGAAGCTGATGTCGCTTCAGGTGCCTTTCTCGTTAACAAATTGCCTGCCCAAAATTTGTTTGATTCTGGAGCCAACTACTCCTTTATTTCGCATGAGTTTGATAGAAAACTAGCTTTGCCTGTTGATAGACTAGATAATGCCTTATTAGTCGAAGTTGCTAGTGGCAAGTTTGTACCTGTTAGCCATCGTATGAAAAACATCTTAACTGATCTGAATGGGAATAAGTTCCACGAGGAATTATTGCCTATCGAACTTAATGGTTTCGACATCGTGCTTGGAATGGATTGGCTTAGCGCCAATGATGCCGAAATTTTATGCAAGAGGAAGATAGTTAAAGTAAACCCGCCTGGGAAAGATTCGTTTATGGTGTATCGGGACAAACGCAGAGTGAATTCTGGAATCATTTCCCTAATGAAAGCCAGAAAATGTTTGACCAAGGGATGTACATCATATTTAGCATTCGTGATTGATGCTAAGAAGGAAAAGAAGGTGATGCAGAGTATTCTAGTGGTGTGTGATTATCCGGAAGTATTTCCCGAAGATCTTCCTGGATTACCACCTGATATACAAGTGGAGTTCAGAATAGACTTGTTACCAGGAACAACGCCAATAGCAAAAGCACCTTATCGATTAGCACCGACGGAGATGAAGGAGCTGATGATGCAACTTCAGGAGTTATTGGACTAGGGTTTCATTAGACCTAGTTCATCGCCCTGGGGAGCTCCGGTGTTATTTGTGAAGAAGAAAGATGGAAGTATGAGAATGTGCATCGATTACAGAGAGCTGAACAAGGCAACAATAAAGAATAGATATCCGTTGCCAAGGATTGATGACCTGTTTGATCAATTGCAAGGTTCGAGCTATTTCTCGAAGATCGATCTAAGGTCAGGATATCATCAGCTGAAAGTAAGAGAGCAGGATATAGAGAAGACTGCATTCAGAACCCGATATGGACACTACGAGTTTTTGGTTATGTCGTTTGGACTAACCAATGCTCCAGCAGCATTCATGGATTTAATGAACAAAGTTTGTAATCCGTTCCTAGATAAATTTGTGATAGTGTTCATAGATGACATTCTGATTTATTCGAAAAGCCAAGAAGAGCATGGCAGACACTTGCGAGAAGTGTTAGAAGTCTTGAAGAAGGAGAAGCTGTATGCAAAGTTCTCCAAATGTGATTTTTGGATTCATGAAGTCCAATTCTTGGGTCATGTGGTCAACCAAGAAGGGATAATGGTTGATCCAGCGAAAATCGAAGCTGTGATGAAATGGGAACAACCGAAAAGTCCCACGGAGATCCGAAGCTTTTTGGGATTAGCCGTATATTACCGAAGGTTTATCCAAGGTTTTTCTTCGATCGCTAGTCCATTAACAGCTTTGACCCACAAAGGAGCTACTTATGCTTGGAGTGATAAGCATAAAGAAGCATTCGAGAAGCTAAAGAAGAAACTATGCGAGGCACCGATACTTTATCTACCCGATGGAGTTGAAGACTTCGCTGTCTATAGCGATGCGTCTGGGGTTGGATTGGGTTGTGTTTTGACCCAAAGAGAAAAGGTGATAGCATATGTGTCTCGATAGCTGAAGGAGCATGAAAAGAATTACCCGACTCATGATTTGGAGTTGGCAGTGGTAGTTTTCGCTCTGAAAATATGGAGGCATTACCTCTATGGAACGAAGTGCAAACTTTTCACTGATCATAAGAGTCTCCAATATCTCTTTAATCAGAAGGAATTGAATATGAGGCAACGACGCTGGCTAGAATTACTCAAGGACTACGATTGTGAGATACTTTACCACCCTGGTAAGGCTAATGTTGTTGCTGATGCTCTCAGTCGGAAGGTCAATCTTGAAAGGAAAAGGCCAAGAGAGTTGAGAATTGAAGTTGTCTCGACTATTTTGGAAAGTATACAGAAAGCTCAAAGCGAAGCTTCTGAGAAGAATGACCGAAAGGAGGAACGTTTGGGAAAAACGTTGGTGTTCGGTGAAAACAGTCATGGACTGAAGGTGTTCCAAGATCGGATTTGGGTACCTAAGTCCGGAGGGATAAGAGATCTTCTGATGGAAGAGGCTCACAATACCATGTACTCAATTCATCCCGGTAGCACTAAAATGTATAGGGACCTAAAACCCTACTACTGGTGGCCGACGATGAAGCTTGATGTTGCAAAGTATGTGGCTGAGTGTGTGACTTGTGCGAGAGTAAAGACGCAACATCAGAAACCGTATGGGAGTTTAGAACCATTGCCTGTGCCTATGGGTAAGTGGGAAGACATTGCTATGGATTTTGTCACTAAACTACCCAGAACAAAGAATGGTCACGACATGATTTGGGTGGTCGTTGATCGATTCACTAAGAGTGCGCATTTCATAGCAGCCAAGGAAAAATGGTCTATGGAAAAGCTTGCAAATTCTTACGTGAAGGAGATTGTGAGGCTTCACGGTGTTCCGTTAACGATTTTGTCGGATCGTGATAGCCGTTTAACCTCAAGGTTTTGGAAAAGTCTACAAGAGGAATTGGGTACCAAGTTGTGTTTAAGTACAGCTTACCATCCGCAGACTGATGGTCAGAGCGAACGAACGATACAAACACTTGAAGATATGCTGAGATCATGTGCCTTGGAATTCCTAGGTAATTGGGATGAACATTTACCTTTGGTAGAATTTTCCTACAATAATAGTTTCCACTCGAGCATTAAGATGGCACCTTACCAAGCTTTGTATGGACAGAAGTGTCGTACGCCGTCTTGTTGGCTTGAGGCTGGGGAAAAGCAGTTTATGGGACCCGAGTTGGTTCATCAAACTGCTGAAAAGTTGAAAATAATTAGGGAAAGAATGTTAGCAGCTCAGGATCGTCAAAAGAGCTATGCTGACAAAAAGCGAAGACCGATGACTTTTGAAATTTGAGATTCGGTTTTGCTTAAAGTCTCGTCGTGGAAGGGACTTATAAGATTTGGTAAAAGGGGAAAGTTGAGTCCAAGGTTTATTGGACCGTTTAAAGTTCTTCAGAGGATTGGGAACCAAGCTTACAAGCTCGAACTACCAGAAGAACTGAATGGAATTCATAACACTTTTCATGTGTGTTATTTGAGGAAGTTCACGGGAGAAGTTCCCGACATAATTCGAATTTCCGAGTTGAGAATCGATGAGAACAAAAGGTTGATTGAAGAACCAGAGGAAATCGTTGACTGAAAGACTAAGAAGTTGCGACGCAAGATGGTCGAGTTAGTGCTTGTCCGATGGAAACACACGAATGGGCCGAATCTCACCTGGCAGACGGAGAGTGACATGATGGGTCGCTATCCGCAGTTGTTTGTTGATGTGTGATTCCGGGGACGGAATCATTCTAAGGCG
Source organism: Lactuca serriola (assembly GCF_051521515.1). Classification (NCBI taxonomy): domain Eukaryota; kingdom Viridiplantae; phylum Streptophyta; class Magnoliopsida; order Asterales; family Asteraceae; genus Lactuca; species Lactuca serriola. Next base: position 250,723,425 of record NC_136410.1, on the reverse strand, counting down.
GAGAGAATTGTAATGCCTGTGTTTTTGGGCCTGTCATTAATGTTGATATAATAGTCTAGGTTAACCTTTGTAACCCGTTTTGAAATAATAGAAGTGTATTATTTGAGTATTATGTGTTTTGTGCTTAATTGCTTAATTATGTGGTTGGATTAATTAAGAATAAAAATAAGCGTCAAAAATTAAGTGTAAAATAAACTTGATATCTTTGGTTAATGTTGTAGTAGTTGAAACGAGGTTTCCGAATATATAAAGAACGCCCAAATCTGACTTCGTATGAGGAAGTTATGATTTATCGAAGTTTCGGCTTAGCGGTGTGCAGCCTGAAATACTCGATTTAAGATCGAGCGGTTTTTAGCCGAAGCAAGCTAAACGAGAATCGAAGGTCTCGTTGTTGGTATCGAAGCAATGAAAAGTTAGGCGAGAACGGACGTCAAACGAAGAAGTTATGAATTTATAGCGAAGTTTTTCTGTCCCGGCCTATTAAAAATAAATAATAAAAATAAAGTTAAAATTAGCCGACGAAGTCTAAACGAAAGTTGTAGAGCGTAGTCTCACCTACGCGTGGATATAAAGAACGTCGAAAACGGAGTTCGTATGAAGAAGATATGAATTTTCAAAGTTTATTAAATAATTAATAATTAAATTTAATTATTAAACCCGACATTATCCGAAAGGGAGTCACCGGGCTTATCCGAAGTACGCCCATAGTACTGCTGTACGCCCCGCGTGCAGCGAAGCATGACGAACGCAGTGACGAATTCGGACGCATACGCCCTGCGTACGCCTGTACACCCCGCGTACTCCGAGGCTCCAGCCTCCTATAAATAGGATGCGAGGGCAGCCGGTTATTTTGTTCATTTTCTCTCTTCTCTCCCGTTTTACCTCGATTTGCATGCCAGAAGTACCCCAAAGCCCTGGTATTATTCTCGAGCCCCGAAGCAAGTCCCGAGATCCCGAAGATCCCTAGAAGTGCGGTTCCTGAGCCGAAGCTCTGCCCGCGAGAAGTTCGATTTTTGTAGAGATCTTCCAGATCTACTGAGGATTACTACTTCTGCAAGTCGTAGTGCTGTCCGATCATCTTCTGATCAAGTGAGTGTATACTACCTTTCATAAACACGATAATAATACAAGTATGGTTTGAGTGTATTAAGTGTATTGTTGTTTATGTGTATAATTTTGTTGTTATATGTGTGAATGTATATTCATTCTCTTCTATCTCATAGATCTGATTTACTTTCTATGAAATATGTGTTATGTGGGTGTGCCTCATCTGTTATGTGGAATATGTATTGAATGAAAATGATATACAGGTTTTAAACTATGTATGAAAATATATATTTTTATCTACTAATATGTTGGGTAGAACATGGGTAGATAGTTGGTGTGTAATAAACAGATGAGAGGCCTCGATGTTGTTGTTGTTGTTGATCTAGTTATTCAGCGGAGTATGGATAACGACCACGGACTCTTTCTAGACAGTCCAGTGGAACGCTAGCAGGTTCATAACCTGTAGGTGTTGTGAACGATGTGTTCACCGGTGTACTCTATCCCCCGCATGGTTGCCTTTAGGATATCTATTGTTGAGGAAACCCCTTGGCAGGAATGTTCGTCCCGATGAAAATCCTAGATTAGGTCCCTTGAGATAGATGTTATTTTAGGGACGTAAAGTGAGGATAACAGGAATGGGTAATCGGGATAGTGATTGGTTGGTGAAATTAAATATAATTATTTATTGTGGGTTGAAAATCCTATATGCTCACCAGGCTCCCAAGCCTAACCCACTCAGTTTTATTTGTATTACAGGAAGTGGCGCAAGCGCGTAAGATGGATGAATCATCGAGTTGTTTTGTTTACAAGTCTCTATATGTATATATTTGATGAATGACATGTAATGTTATCGTTTATGCTTTATGGTCTGTATCGGAACATGACATCCCGAGTTTTGATTATATAATGAAAATGCATCTCTTGATGAAATGCTTTGATAAATATTATTTTATCATGTTTTGTTTTGGGAACAAATTCCGCAACACTTTTAAATCAAAAGGATTTACTCTGAAATTATTTAAAAAAAAAAGCATAAATGAAATCGGTCTTTTCTGGCCGTGATTTTAGGGATGTCACAAAAGCAAGATTCAGTCCATGTATGACAACCACGTTTGGAATTTGGTTGACAATATGTCAGGTCGTAAGACGGTCGGGTGAAAATGGATCTTCAAGAAGAAGATCGACATGGATGGGAAGGTACACACTTATAAGTCGCGATTGGTTGCGAAGGGCTTTACTCAAACTCCTGGAGTTGACTATGATGAGACCTTCTCACCAGTTGCAAAGATAAAATCTATTAGGGTTATGCTAGCCATAACTACATTTCATGATTATGAAATATGGAAGATGGATGTCAAAACCGCTTTCCTTAATGGGAAGTTGGCTGAGGATGTTTACATGAGTCAGCCAGAGGGTTTTGTCGATGCGAAACATCCTAAGAGAGTGTGTAAGCTTCAGAAATCCATTTATGGATTGAAACAAGCATCTCGTAGATGGAATATTTGTTTCGATGAGAAAGTCAAAGAGTTTGGCTTCTTGCAAAGCGAGGATGAGTCCTGTATATATGTCAAATCCAGTGGGAGTATAGTTAGCTTCATCGTATTGTATGTCGATGACATACTGCTCATAGGAAACGACATCCCAACCCTGCAGGAGGTTAAGTCCTGGCTTGGGAAGTGCTTCGCTATGAAGGACCTCGTAGAGGCTGCCTATATTCTGGGAATAAGGATAGTGAGAAACAGTTGTAAAAGGATAATAAGACTTAGTCAAAATACTTACTTGGATAAGGTACTAAAACGTTTTAGTATAGAGAATTCCAAGAGGGGGAGTTGCTGATCTAAAGCAATACCAAGTTGAGTAAGACTCAAAGCCCGAGTACTGAAGCAGAGATAACAGAGACGAGGCGAGTACCTTACGCTTCCACAGTTGGATCGATCATGTATGCTATGACTTGTACTCGCCCTGATGTGGTCTTCGCATTGAGCATGGTCAACAGATATCAAGGAACCCTGGTAGAGCGCATTGGACCATAATCAAGAATATTCTTAAGTACCTTCGAAGGACCAAGGAATGGTTTCTTATGCTCAGTCGTGTTGGGTCTTTACCCTGAATGGAGGAGCAATGACTTGAAAAAGTTCCAAGCAAGAGACCGTGGCTGATTCAACGTGTGAATCATAGTACATAGCAGCGAGTGAAGCGTCGAAGGAGGCAATATGGTTGAAGAACTTCATCGGAGATCTTGGAGTTGTACCACCCATAAAGGAGCCTATGGAAATTTTATGTGATAACGAAGGTGCGGTTTCCTTACCCAAGGAACCGAGGGATCATGGCAGATCTAGGCATATCGACAGGAAATATCACATTATTAGATATCGGGTAGAAGATGGACTCCTCGTAGTAAAGAGGGTATAATTAGAAGAGGACCCAGTAGATCCCCTTACGAATGGACTGAGTAGGGTTAAGCACTTGCAGCATGCTAGGCGCATTGGGCTGAAGGACGATATAAGTTTTAGTGATTAGAGAGTTTTGAAACGTGTAATAGATAAATTGTAATTAACATTTGATGAATAATAAGATTATTCGAACAGTCCACAGTCGTTCATATGTTGGAAGTAGATATGAAAGAATACGATCGTGACTTGGTTTATAGACTATCTAAAGTGTATTAGACATAACAAAATTTTGTTGCAATGTTCATGAATGCTTATGAATTAGAATTTGAGCATTTGATTAAACCCACGCTTACTTGTATCACTTCATGGAATTTATCATGAGTGATCGTAAGACGATAATATCATAAAGTCTTTAAACCTATATATATGGTTTATTGTTTGCGAGTTGGTTATGCATTGATAGTGGGTAAACGCATCAGTTACTTGATGTTATAAAATGCATTGTTGTGTCTGATTTGATGAGTGAATAGTAAATGTATATAAGTCGAAGTTTATCTTTTCCTTTTATCCTAAGAGAGTAAAAGCAATATTTGGGCCCCTCAATGATTTGGTTTGACTTATGTGTCGGCCCGGTCAGGACTGAGTTGGTGTGTTCAATTAAGTTCTATGTCAGACAAATCAGAGATCGAGAAACAAACTGCTGTACAATAAGTATGACTATGTTCCATGTAATTGTCCGCACAATATCTTGAGAACGGAGGACTATACAATCCCTTATCTAAAGGACGAGTCATAGTTTGACAACGGCTTTTGAGAATCGGATTTTGAAGTCATACTTGCATCTATAGTTATTACACTTATCTAAGTGGGAGGCTGTGGGATTAATGTCTAAGTCCATAACTATATTTGGTATGTACCTAACCCGGTTGTAGCATAGTCCTTTTGGGTTGCCTTCACCTAAGCAACTTGACTGGATGATTAGTCGAGAAAGAGGATATTATGGTTTATTAATATATTATATGAATAATATATTAATAGAGAAATCATGTTGATTAATTAATATTGGTAAAAGAATTAATTAAGAAATTAATTTTGTGATCAAAATATATTAATTAAACTTAGGGGACTGGAATTGCAATTATAAGATAATTGGATTTTGGGCTGTGGATCATATGGATAAAGGGGTGGACGAAATTAGTGGAAGCCCACCTTGAAATCGTTCAAGTCCTTATTGCAGAAGGTTCCATTGGACTGCTTAAGGCTTAAGCTATCCAATTAGGGTTTTATATGAAACCCTAGCAGCTCCACTATATAAGGACCCCTAGGGCTTCAGAAATCGGCGACCATAAACCCTAAGAAGTGTTAGATCCGACTTTGAGCCTCTCATCCCCTCTCTCCAAGATCATCCAATTTTCTTTGGTGTTTGTGATCCATTAGAGGCATCACATTTGAGGTGATAGGTTCTCATAAGCTAAAGATCATCAAGCAACAATCAAGGTAAAATTCTTATTGGTTATTTATGTTATTTTCAAGTTTTGTTGTATGCTAGATTAGGGTTTTTAAGCTTTGGATGATTTGCATCTACTATAGAGAAACCTAGATCTAAAGCTTTAGGGTTTGCATGTGCACCATAGGACTGATGTATTACTTAAAACCCATCACTTATGAGTATCCTTATTATTGTTCGTAAGTTCTTACCTGGGCATCATCAGGTTATCTCTGGTAATTGGAATGTTGCAGGTATTACTTACAGAGCTTATGATCTTGAAGGACAAACAGCAGGAACATTAGGTTGTGGGCGTATTAGTAGGATTTTACTTTAACGATTGAATCCTTTTAGGTGTAATCTTCTTTACCAGATCGGATTAAAATGGAATCGGAATTGGAGAATCAAATTGGTGCAACATTTGAGGAAGATCTTGATAAGATGCTTCCTAAAGGTGACATTATCCTCATCAATGCCCCTTTAACAGAGAAAACAAAGTGAGTGTTTCTTTTGTTAAAGTTGAGATGTTTTTATATTAATTTGCAGTATTGATGTGTATGTTTGAGATGAATGAAGAAGGTTAGGAACAATCATCAATTAACCTCCTTTCTATTATTTAGTTATTGATTTTTGTCACAACTAGCCTTTTTGGCTAGGAAATTATGTCCTTAGGTAAGCAAGGACTATTGTGGGACTTGTGATAACACATTTAAGTATACAATATGAGTTCCTAATGAGTCATGTAGTATTAGAATGTAAATCTCTCCAAGTATATGAAATCTCTCCCAAATCTCTTCAAGTATATGGAATCTCTCCCAAATCTCTCCAAGCATGTGAAATCTCTCCAAGTATATCCAATCCCTCCTAAATCTCTCCAAGAATGTGAAATATCTCCCAACTCTCTCCAAGTATGTGAAATCTCTCCAAGTATATTGAATCTCTCCCAAATCTCTCCAAGTATGTGAAATCCCTCCCAAATCTCTCCAAGAATGTGAAATCTCTCCTAAATCTCTCCATGTATCTCAAATCTCTCTAAGCACCTTCCTCAGTCGAAAACAGCCGAAAACCTAAGGAGAGAACCCAAAAGGACCCTCTTGGTCCGGAACTCTCTTGGTCCGGAACCCTCTTAGTCTAGAAGACCTTCTAAGGAAGCAAGAGGAAATCACTTAGGAACCTCCTTTGCTTTGGAACCTCCCATGATCGGACCCTTCGGATCTGCTTCGGACATCTAGCTGCCTCGCACCTCAGTCCGGACTTACCCGTTTCGCACCTGACTCCGGAAGTGAGGATTGACTTCGAAACTCGCCCAGTACCTCCGGAACCCCCTTGTACTCACTTCGGACCATCACAAGTATGAAGCTCCACTCCGGAAATTGAGATATAGCTTCAGAATTCACCCTATGACTCCGGAATTCACCTTTTAGCCTCTCATTTTGGACTATTTCAAACCTTTTCTCCATTTTGGGGTATTTTGAGATCGGGAATCCCACCAAACTCGTGTTTTTCTTAACTAAGACCCGTAAAACCTCTATTTTATGCCAAATTTAATTATTTAAATCATATTTTCATAAAATAAAAGTTTAGGATTTAGGAAGATCCTATCCTAAATCAAGATAAGGACAAAGAGTGTGACTTGGTGATTTGATGAAACTCCTATTCCCCATGCAAATCACAGTATCCCATGCTTTACCCATCAAATATCCATGCATGGACCAGCAGATCCCCATGCACCAAAGATTCCTCCTTTTTTCTTATACTCTTAAAACAACTACAATAGAAGAAAGATTGGGCTATCCATTTCCTCTCACTCCTCTCATTTCCTCTTAAAAGCTTATCCCAAAGGCAAGAACAAGGATCTTGCTTGAAGCAAAATTTCTCAAATCTTACCTGGAGTTTTTCTAAAGTAAGTTCTCCACTCATCTAAGATTTTACATAATTTTCAAGATGAATCCATATTATTTTATTCATAATAATATGTGATAATCAACCTTAGGATAACATTCTTCCCATAGGAGTTCTTCATCTCAGCCAAAAGTTTAAGCTTAAGATCTTCACTCCATAACTCCAAACAACTCCTCAACCAACTCAAGGTAAGCTTCATACCCCCATTTTTTGTAAGATTTTATTGTTTTTGGGGGGAGAATACAAGTCAGAGCCTTGTGTAATTATGATCTAATTACTTATTGTGTATGCATGCCATCTTACATGTGCTGAAGTATGAAATTCCTTACTCTTAGTCCAAAAACTCGAGATCGATTTTGGTTAAGTCTGAAGAGTTTGGATTATATTTCACAAAATACGTTTAGAAACAAGAACTAGTACATACCAAGTATAAGTCACAAATTTTTATAACAACAACTATAAGGAATTGCTTCAAGTTTCACTTAATCAAGTTGTTAGATAAAATATTTTGGGAAGTGATTAAAATATGAAAATAATAATATTTTGAAATCACTGTTGGTTAAACATAAATATAAAGGTTATCTTGGAGTATTATTTCATGCTTATGACTTTTACCAGATCCACTGACTAGTTGAGTTTATTTATAAATATTTTAATATAAATAGTTTTATCAAGAAAAATATACGAAAATAGAGTTTTCTTGACAAAAATATTTGCATGTCATAAACTGTTGTCGTAAAACCTTTAGGAACATAAGTAGTGTTCTATATGTCATAAAACAGAAAATGCGTGTCAGAACCGACAGTCATAACTTTTCATAGATTATGACTTGGCACTATTCTTCTGTCTCATATGGGTCTGAGTCGTCAATTCATAGTAACGAAAGACCATATTTGCTAATTCCGATAATCTAGGGTCATTTTGACAAGAGTTCAAAATGGCTTATTTTTCAATAAACGAAATGGAACGAACATGAAGTACCCGAATAATAAGTACAAATAACGATATGGAACGAGAACAATATTTCTATTCAGTGAGCACTACTATCATTATTTATCTAACCAATAATGAATCCCGAACGATTACTCGAAAGGTTGTTGATATTCTAGTCAGGCAAATCTCAAAAGTACTTAGATATAAAAATATTAGTGTACGCCTAAAGTCCTGTAAGGAGTTATAGCCAGAGTCTCCTGGAGGGAGAGCGGGAATTTGTGTATAGATATATACGGGGTTGACACCCCGCACCTTCGCTATTCTCTACAGCTAGACCGGCCAGTCTAGGGTAACAAATGTCTTTATCAAACCGAGGGCGCTTGAGAAACGCCAAAACAGGTCTCCGTCATGATTAGTATGGTTATAACGACTCACTAGAATATGTTATTTTGACTAAAAATTTATGTAAGGTAAACCTCATAAATAAATTTTGGCTCATTGTGTTGACTGTCCTACGCATGGTAGTGATGGTCCGCATTTGTTGTGTTGACTGTCCTTGTTCATTGCGTAGAATGTCCACGATCACCATGATTGATTTCTTTCACCTAACAAGTATTAGAGTCTTACCACTGCTATTTTTACAAATCAGAAAACGTAAGACTTTATAGAGAATGTTTGTATACAATTTTGAAAACGATAAACCTACACACTCACATATGCAAGTTTACACAGTTGGAAATAGAACTTACGGATATTTTATAACAGAAAATATATGATTTTCTGAATAAAACGATTTTATACGATTTCGGTAACGATGAACTAGAACACACACACACACACACTCAATTATACCCGATAAGAAAAACAAGATTTACAACTTTATTCTCTATTTGAAAATGGGAGATTTTCTGGAAACGGTTGGCTAATATTTTTCAAAAAAAGAGCTATTCTCGAACACAACCCGCCTTTACAAATTTCACTACTTTTCAAAATCACTCCATTTAAGGATGAACAAAAAGTAACGACATGCACACATATATCCATCATTTTCAAAGCAAGGCTTAAAATGATTTAATAGAAAATATCGGATTTTCTGAAAGTACAATAAGAACGATTCTAAACAAGTCACTACTAGAAAAAAGGCCTTTTACGACGCTCATTGCGCGTCGTAAAACGCTTAGACGACGCGCAAATGCGTGTCAAGGAAGGCCCTGTCATAAAGAGAGACGACGCGCATTTACGACGCGCATTTATGACGCGCATTTACGACGCGCGTTTACGACACGCAATGCGTATCAAGGAAGGCCCTGTCATAAAGGAAGACGACACGCATTCGCGTGTCGTAACCTTACGACACGCGTGTTAATGACACGCAATGCGTATCAAGAAAGCCCCTATCAAGAAAGGCCATGTCATAAATGAAGATGACACACATTTTTGCGTATCGTAAATTTAAATGTTTAAAAAATATATATTTATATATTTATTAATTTTTAAGTGAAATTTGCATTTAATGTCTCATAATAGAAATAAAATACCATATACAAAAAATACAATCCATTGCATAAAATTTAATGTCATACAATTCTATTTCTTACAATATATAAATTTTCATTCATCTAATCTACTGTGTTTCATACTAATAATTTAAATGAAGAATGCAACACTTGCATTTGTAGCATCTTATCTCTTTTAGCTTGAGCTTTCTTTTCCTCTTCTAATTCCAGAGTTATTCGGTTTCATCAACCCTGTAAACACAACACAAAATCACTTGTCATTTTCATTCTACATTTAAAATTATCTCTTATTAGGACATTCTACTTTTAAACCTACCAATCTAGCAATTTTTTCGAAGAATATAATTTATAATTTTTTTGTGGAAAGTACATTGTTATTTCTTGAATACAAGATGTTACAAAACTTACCTTTGCAGCCATACATGAATCAATTATTTTCTTAGCTTCAGAAAGAACCTGAAACAAAAAGCTTATGTTCCATATTAATACTAAAAGAAAAAAAGGCTTTGATTATTTGAAGGGAAAAATGCATACATCAATGAGGATATCAAGTAGGAAGTATACTGATGAACAAAAGAGTGAATGTGATCAAAAGTCAATATGTACGACACCTGTGACTTGTGATCTCACTTAAACCATTCCCCTGTCAAATTTATTAAAAAATAATTCAAATTTGAGATAAATAAATATGAAAAGGAAGGATATTATAATTATGTATAATAATCTAACTCTATGAAAGGTTTCTTATCTTTTCCAGCAGTTGAAGCAACCTCCAAAAACTCCTTATACTCCTGTGTCCACCTTCTAACTGGCAACTCAGTGATGTGGAGGGTACTTTCGTCCTCATCTTTAATTCCTCAACAATTCCAATGGTTATGTATCCAGTGTCATTTGAATCAAAATATGTCCTAGCCTGTATAAAGAAAAGTAAATAAATTATCATTTACTAAATGGGGTAAATGCAAGAATAACTTCAAACAAACTGTAATAATACACAAAAAACTTCACAAGAAATGATTTTATTTTGAAATCTTTTGAAATTTTTTGCTCTTGCACTAGATTGAAGAATTGGGATCTCAACATTCTTCCTGATAATATTTGTCAAATTTTATTCATCTTTCATAAAAATCAACAATTTGGAGATGAAATTAAGATTGAAACTTACATTTGATGTCTTGCCCTACAATAATGTGCTCTACTCCATGAAATCTTGACATTTATTCTTGAATTATTATTTTAATAAATAAAATCAAGATTATGGAAATAAACTTACTTAGGGGAGGAAGAAATTGAGTAGTATCTGGGTTGTAAGCGAGGGGCAACAGATGCAAAGAAAACACCAAATGGAGGTTTAGCTGAAGGGAAAGCCTCTATGACTTCAACAAGGCTTATTTGGCTTGACACTATCCACTGAGCATATTCATCCTGAACAATATTTATCCAACAAATAAATAAATAAATAAATATATAACATCAATTTTCATATTAAGAAAAAGAAATCCCAAACGTTTGGGGGAAAGTTGTTGTGGATATGTTGGCTACTTCTGAGCCCTGTTAACATGAATAAGAAAAATATGAGAAGTTGACCAAATTTCATGTTGTTAATTTAAGAGAAAAACAAGTGATGCTAATCAGTTTGTCTTTATCCTGAAGATGTCCACAAAAAAATAAACTTTTAACTATCCAAGTTAATATACAACTCAAAGTGAAAAAGACACATCCTTATATAATTAGAAATAAGTTAAAAGAAAAAAAAACATTCTACCTTGATTGGATATTTGCTGAATTTACGTGTAGATATCCACTCTTCTATAAGTTTGCAAGTATTTGGAAGCACTGCAAATATGAAAAACGAACCCATTGGCATAAACTGTACCTGGAACCCCACATCTCCAAGCAACTTGATGTGGCAGCTATCCAGGAACAGGAGGCTTACTTACATTGCTAAGATTCAAGCAATTATACTTTGGAAGAATGATAATACCTCAAAAATAGTACCTCATATAGTTTAAAAACAAATTGCTATTTCTTTAAAAGATTTGTACAATAGAAATTTATAAAAATATGAGTAAAAACTGAAATTATGGATTTACCGTCCATGCTGCGTATTGTACTGTGGGGTATTCCTTCTTGATTTTAGATTTCACTTGGATCCATGATCTTCCTGCATATATATACATGACCATAAATTATTATATGACTTTAAAGTTGAAAAATGATATCAACTTTAAAAAGGTTAAATGCAAGAAAACTTATTTACAGATTATATAGAAAAACTTATTTCTATCATTACTCATGATTTTGTTATTTTTCAAAACAAAATAATAACTTTCAAATCATACATCCAAACACCCCCATTAGCATTAAACCAATTCATAATCGTTTATCTACTAAAATAATTATAGTCAACATATTTATTCAAACAAGGAACCAAAAAGACCTTACCCTCGATAACAAGCCCATAGTAAAGCATAAAAATCAAGTTGTTCCATGGAGAAGATGTCACTTGTTCAAGCAACACCTACAAATATATAGATCAAATCGCGAATTAGGTTTCATATAATTCAGTTGTAAGATTGTAAATTTCCATTGTTATCCTTATTATCAAAGGTTCTTAGGATACCTTTTTGGCAACTGTTGTCGTGTCTTTTTTTCCCTTGAACAACTTATCCAACAATAAGTGGTAGAAATGCCCAAATGGTCCAAGATATGCACACCCAAAAAACTACAAACACTCTCGCATTAATATTCTATACTGATTCTTATATATATATATATATATATATATATATATATATATATATATATATTTGACTGGTGCTTTTTCATTTATTGCAGAGAGAATAAGTTATGTGACTTTCATATCCTGATATTTTATATGTGACACCCCGACCTTACGGATACTGTCATTTATTCTTAGTATTCTTTAATTCATTAGGAATGGTGAAAAGTTTAACAACAGAACATGGTAACCTGCTATCTGGTAACACCAATGGTTCCTAAGTGCAAATCAAGAAAATAAGAGCAACAAATATCGCAGGTTTCTCTCCCTCCTTGAAATTGAGCACAAGTCTAAAACAAAAGAAATATGATGAAATTGAACACAGGGCCTAAATTCTTTGAGAAATTTTCAGAATTCAATGAAGAACCATACATGTTCAACAGAAAAATCATAAATCAAAACCTATATATTATCAAAAAATCGGACCTGATGAGAAGAGGAAAAAGGAAGAAGCGTACCTGATGAGAAGGGGAAGGAGACTTCAAAAAATTGGAATAGATGAGAAGAGGATCGTCGACGATTGGTTGTTGCAGGAGAAGAAAATTAGCGTTGAAGTAGGAGAAGAAACGAAGGTGTCGCTGATTTCTTCCTTTGGTAGGGCAAGGGTATAATTGGAAACCCTTCTCCCTTTCTTCCTCCTTTCTCAGTCAGTCGATTTTTTCCATCTTACCCGATTAGATTAAGCTTTCCGAGTCAGATAGACAAATTTAGTTCATCAAACGTCTTTATCTGACCGGGTCATCAAAAAAAGTCGTTGATGTCTGAGATTCGATACCTTGAACCAAGAAATCCCTAAATCTCTATGAGATAGGAGCGCCGACACCTCGATCGATTTTGTTGAGAAGCATCGAGCATAACACTAAATCTTTTGGGAGTCGCAGTCGCATGGCAGGAGAAGTGAATGTGATGTTGCAGTGGTCTGTTAGAGATAGACAGAAAGGAGGGACATGGATGGAGGAAAAGGGTGGCCTGGTGGTTCTAGGGTTTTTATACAAATGGTGGTGTTAGTAACCAACGATGGTGATTGACCATGGAGTTTCGAGACCTTGACTTTAATGGAGCTATTGTTCTACTTGATATGGAAATCACTCTAAATTTGTAGTTGTAATACAACTCTTCTATTGATTGAGAGGCTAAGAAAGTACTTGAGGAACTGAAGATCGAGGGAAGTAGATGAAGGGCTTTTGAACTGAAACCCTAGTTCCAACAATAGTCATGGTTCCAAAAACTGTACCCCTTTGATCAATTTCATGGCCTGGTGACCAAAAAACCTTCGATTTCACTAAGAACCGGAACCCTAGTTCCAACAATAGTCGATTTTTGGTATTTGATTGAGAGAGAGAGAGAGAGAGAAAGAGAGAAGAACGATTGAAAGAAGGTAGAGGAGAGCTTGGCGGGGTTTTTAATTTTTTCAGAATTTCATTTCCCCCTTTCCCCCACTATTAAAGGATGGAACGCGCGTTCCATTAAAAAATATAAAGCGACATCCTTAGACGACGCGCATTTTATTATAGGTGCCCTCCGTGTTTTTTTTAGACACTAATTTAAGGGCGCGCAATAATGCGTGTCTTCTATCCTAAATTTTTTTGAAGAGATGACATTTTTCTAATGTCACTCTCCTTTGCGTAACATAGATCAATGAGCGTCGTATTTTGTGCGTCGTAAAAGGCCTTTTTTCTTGTAGTGAGTGTAAATGATTTTGTACAAAATGCTTATGAACCTACCAACTTTTTAGTTGACGCTTTTCAAAACGACTTGTATTCTCAGGGATCTAGTAAGCAGGAAATAAGGGACGTAGATGCAGGACTATTTAGCTGTAATTTGAAGTTTTCTACTTATGTATCTTTTGTGTAACTCGAAGAACAAATACAATATGTAAACCATGTAAGTTTGTTATCTCAATGTATGATGTTTGGATTGCTCTGTTTCATTTATATTAAATTGTTATGATACTGTACAATGAAGCCACCCGCCTCCGGACGTTTCCGCCGTCTGGTCCGGGGTGTGACAATTTTTTTATGTATTTTATTTACTCGTCAGTTATTTTTAGCATCATTCAAAATCAGAGCAAGTATACATATGTGGTATGCATTCTATTAGAATTACTAAATCTTGTTTTATTATATGTCATATAAAAGCATTCTAATTTTGACATGATTCTTACAGAATGTTATTATTACATAACTTGATTTCATAGAAGTTATTCTCATTGAATTTGTGAAGGACATATGGTGATCAAGGACACGAAGGTTGGATGATGGTGTGTGTAATGGAGATGAATAGTGGTCACCAAAGAATGAACTATACATCATGATATTCTGGAAGAATAATCTACAATAGAATGATAAGATTATATGTAATAGTATATTTTAGTAGAATAATCTAGAAATTGTGTTTATTTTTATATTAGTGGGTGTTTCATTATCATAGAATTGAATATAAAGTTTTTTTTTAAGATTGTGACAGAAAAATTTAACTTGTATCCAAAAATTTGTTATTCTTCGAGAAGTAAGACTTTTATTTGTTTATGACTTGCATTTTCATAGAATAGCATTATAAAAGAATGTTATTCGGACAAGACAAAATAAAACCGGGTATGATTAAAAATTATGTTAGAATTCTTTAAATTGAATTAATTAAAAAAAAATCAGAATTCAATATTAAGATAATTGTTAGGAATAAAACCCTAATTGAGATTTGATGAACAAGATGCGGAAAATAAGAACAAACACAAATATGAAGATTATGTCGAATGATCACTCGATTTATTGAATTATGAGGAACAAATTACACTTAAAGAATAAGAATCTAACTCTACAAGAAACCTCACAATGTGACGGCTACATTTTGTCTCACTCTTAACCCTAATTATGGATAATACATGACTATTTATAGGGAAAAGACACGTCTTGGGCTTTTAACCTACACTTCATCAAGGGCGCCTATTGCCATCATCCATGGAGTACTTTGAAACCCTACAATCTTCCCCTCAGAGTAAGGAATGGATGACAATGCTTCAACTTCCAAAACAAGCATCTAGCAAATAAAAAGATCTTGCAATGAGGAGTATTTGAAGCAATCCACGAATCTTGATTCGTCAATAGTCTTCAAAAATGGGCTCTAGGATATATAAACCAAGAACTGAAGTATTGTCTTTAAACTTCATTTTTGAATGTAATCCCAAAAATCTTCAAGAAAGCCAAACCCGCCATAAAAACCCATTTGAGAACAAAGAAACCAAATCACTTCTTGTCTTTGAAGAGCTCCCCCCAAGCCACAATGATCTTCAAATAAGCTAATGATATAAGCCACCAAAATTATCATGTAACAACCCAAAATTTAAGATTCGTAACGCCACTTGATCGAGAAAAGACTAGAAGTCGGAGATATAACAAGTACTTAGAAGATCTCGATGAAGAACTGCTATTGTAAAGGATACTTCTCTGCAAAAGCTTTAGAAGAGCTCGATGAAGAACTGCTACTGTAAAACCTACCTTCATAATTCTACCACAAGCTTTATAAAAAATCTTCAAATTTGAAAAGTCACAAATCCAATTTTGAATGACCATACCAAATTCTCCCCCGATTTATAATAAAAAACGTGATTATAAAGCCTTCAAATGTTCATGAGAATGATCTTGAATGGATAAAAAAATTACCGTGTTCCCCCGCGACAAAATGATATACACAATGAAGTATAAAATCCGAAAAAGTCATGAAAATTTTGTCGTTATCACGATAAACGACTTTCCAAACCGCCAAGACTTGATGGAATCTTTATTTTTCTGTTCACGAAAAAATATGTGCGATAAAAAATCCAAAACTGTTCACTGGTCCTCAAATTTGCAAACTTTTCTGAATATTGGGCATAAATTGTCATTTGCTGAAAGACAGGGGCTGGAATGGTAAATCTGCATCATTTTCTCTTTGATTTGAAACAAGTTCCAAAAATGATCCGAAATTGCGAAGATGCTAAAGATATAGGGACCAAAAGTGTAAGTTTATGTCATCTTCCCCATATACCCCTGATGTACGAACCCGACAATAACTTCGAATACCACCACTTCAGTGCACTTTCGTTTCAAGCACAAGCAACCGAATCCAAGTTTGTTCCAAGATCGTTGATACAAAAACGAAACCATGTTCGTTTCAAGCATCGCGATTCGAACAAATGCAAAACCTTAGCCAAACCAAATCATAGGTTCGCTTTCCCCTCTTTCGTTCCAAGGCTAACAAACGAACCCAATCATAGGTTAGCTTCCAATTCGGTCGAATACAGCCCAAAGTGAATCCATGTAACCGAATGTTAGTTTGAACCCAGAAAAAAATTCCACATCTGAACGTTTGCAGGTATGATGTTCGTTCCAAATCCGTCATTCATGATCCTGATGCGAATCACAGTAAAATTTTGATTTTTGTTTGACCGGTGTTCTTTTAATTTAGTCCCGATTTCATTCGCAAGTGGTCAAGCCCCATCCAAACACATGGTTGATTCCGAGCGTTGATGTGAGTTACGATTCCAAGACCTGCACTTCAATTCCGAAAATGTCCATTCTCGTGAGAAACAGTTCCGAAATTAACTTCATATCCCCTCAATTCTGATTGTTCTAAGCACCGATTGAAAGACCTGTTTCACAAATGTTTAACAAAGCAACCTGTGAGTTAAATTAACCAACCGAACCCAGTACATCACAAACACCAAATCCCACTTCTTCACATCAATTTCAAGATCAAATGACTCTTCTAATTAAATTCATCACAATCATCATCTGTTCTTGACTTCTAACATATGCTGGTACACACAAAAACCCAAAATAATTAATTTTGTGGATTAAGACTTCACAGATTCAGCATAAAACCTTCATCGGAAACCAAAACCCAAGAATAGTGACTTATCTAGTTTGACCATCCAAATCGAAATTCAACTCTGTAAATCTTTAACTTTACAAAACGATATAATCAAAATCGGTATTCGATATTTGAACATGAATGAATAGATTGACTTTGTTCAAACATAAAATAATAAATTGAAATCGATTTTGATAATGGAATCCATCATAAATTATGATTTAAGAACCGAAGAACAAAAGATTTTAAGATACAACGATTTCGAATTAGAGATGAATTGACTTGTGTAACCCAGATCATACAATTTCAAAGAATAAGATACGGCTGAACCAATGAAAAATAATTGGCAATAATGGGCTCAAGTATAAATAAATGGTATTTGATCGGTTGAATGAATAATAATCAGATCCAAAAAAAAAGAATAACAATGGAACTCGTGATTTGGACTTAAGCGTGGATTTATAGAAAAATAACTGAATCAAAAGATTTTGATCTCAAAACACATCAGATCCAAAGATCAGAATAAAACCACGATGACAGTAGAATACACCATAAATCTTCATGAACAGTAGCTTGAACATAATTTTGATTCCAAAACACCAATAATCTTCAATAACTTGTGTAGAAAATCATCAAATCAAGAACCGCTACTTCAAAAATAATAGATCTTCAAAGACCCGCTCTGATATCACTTGTTAGGAATAAAACCCTAATTGAGATTTGATGAACAAGATGCAGAAAATAAGAACAAACACAAATATGAAGATTATGTCGAACGATCACTCGATTTATTGAATTATGAGGAACAAATTACATTTAAAGAATAAGAATCTAACTCTACAAGAAACCTCACAATGTGACGGCTACATTTTGTCTCACTCTTAACCCTAATTATGGATAATACATGACTATTTATAGGGAAAAGACACGTCTTGGGCTTTTAACCTACACTTCATCAAGGGCGCCCATTGCCATCATCCATGGAGTACTTTGAAACCCTACAATAATCAAATATCCCTTAAAATCCGAAAATTTTGCTTTATAAATTTGTGTTTCCTAATTTTAAGGCAACGTAAATGTACAATATTTCCTTTTTTAATTAAATGGTAATATTCTATTTTTCTTTAATTTAAAAAGTATAGATAAATCGTTTCTTAAAATAACTAAAATGATTGGTCTATATTCATCCTTACATCCACACAATAATTAGTTAGAACACAATAATCTAAGCATATATATATATATATATATATATATATATATATATATATATATAAACATCTGTATTTTATATTTAGTGCAACTAACAAAAGTAGAATGGGGAGCATGGTTATTATGTCTCAAAGTAGATGCATGAAACGGTTTTTGTATAAACAATAGATAATGAGGATTTCCTAGAGTAAGTAGTTTTTTGAATTTTATAAATTAAACCTTAATTTTTATTAAATTAAGAAAATTTATATTACTTTGTATGTAGAACTTTTGAAATGATAAAACACCGTTGATGGGTGAGGAGTTGGATGATTTTGTTGAGTTCTCGATGACATCTTTTTATAATAGCTATTTAAAGTGAAGGTATGTTACTTTTGTTAGTTGTTATTACTTATTATTTCAATATCAAATTATTTATGTTAAATGATTCTTGCAAACTATAAGTTAATTGTGTATATTATCAATGTGTTCTATTAATATTATTCTTTTTCAGCAGATTATTGCAATGTGATATGGTACTGACCAAAGATACCTCAAGAGCTATACACAAAACAGGTTAGGCATGGAAATGGAAAAAAAGTTGCAAATGTATTAAGATTAATTGAACATAAAAATACATTATTTAGTTGATTTGTATCATATTGAACATAACAATTACCTATTTAAGTGTATATATATATATATATATATATATATATATATATATATATATATATATATATATATATATATATATATATATATATATATATATACCAAATTTTAATTTTTTTAACTTGTATATTGCTATTTACGTCTTTGATGAAAGAATGGTTGGTTGATAAATATGACGGGATTAACTTGTTAGCATAAAGGTTCAATATACTAATAATATATGTACTAATTAACAACAATAATACACCACATCAGATACAAATCAATAGGATACACCATAGAGTACACACAAAAATCATCAAATCAATAGGATACATCGAATACACCCAAAAATCATCACATCAATAGAATACACCATACAGATACAACAAAAATCCGCAAAAATAAATAGAATACACAATATAGGATACACTCGTATAGATACGGCGAAAATCTCATCCTTAAATGATACAACATAAATAAATAGTGTTTTAACCGTATTCTATTTCATTTGTAATATGATACATCCCCAATAGAATACGACTGATTATCCATATTATATTAGCAAAAGAAGTTGTATGTAACTCCTTGTTTTCTATGTAAAACTATAGAAAAGAAACAAAAAATCCACGATAATGCTCAATTTATCAAAATAGCATCAAATTTCTCTACGCACAAATATAGCATTTCAACCTCTTAATTCACTTAATAACTAAGAAAACCAAACCAATAGCAACTAACTAAAAAAATCATCGCAATACGTTGTTGAAGAGTGACGACGCGAGAAACTTTCGAAGACATAGTTTATTGACTTCTCTCACTTCCTATAATTAGATGAAGTAACGAGCACAATACGATGCATTTAACTTTGATAGAATGTGTTACCTCATATTTTTCGACATTTTCTACAGCCTTGTTTTGAAGAGGCGACATCGTATATTAAAAACTGATTCTTGTTAAGTATGTACTCGATTTTTTAATAGACAACTTAAATTTACGACAGACAGTTATGTTTGTCCTAAATCCTGAGGATTTCATGAAATGCTATGATATTATTTTTATGATAGATTCGATGACATATTACCAACTAATTCGTGTGTTATTAAATGTGTTTTCTCTAGTAGTTGGCTGATTTCACACTGATCACATGACATATTACCAACTGATTAAATAAACTATGTTTGTTAGTGACAGATTTTTGATAGATTGATTTAGTGATGGATTCCGACTGGCAATTTTCCAATCAAATAAAATATAACATTATTTCTGGCAGATTCCGTGACATATTATATATTACCAACTAAAAATAGAACCATTTGATTCCTGTTTTAACCTACAATGGACCAAAGCGAGAATTGTTTTTAAAAAAAAAAAAAAACTATGGGGCCAAGAATGGAAATTAAAACCTAAAAATCTGAAGCCAAAACCGTACGTACTGAATAAAGCCAGATCCTATTACATCATGTTTACTCGATCGGGAATAAGTGTTGTATACCCTAATATTTTAGTGAAGAAATCTATCAAGCTGGAGGCGCTGACCGGATAGGTGATTAATTTGATCATTAGATAAGCAATGTGCAAGCGTTGACCTAAGCTAGCATTTGAGAGCATATGCTTATATGCTTCCACTGATTCTGTGTCTTTTGTCTTTAAATACCCCATGACTTCAGTACATGTTCTTCTCATCTCCTTTTCTTCCTTCACATTCGTTATCTCCCTAAAGCACCACCGCAGAGCAAGAAACCCTCTTCACAAAGGTATACATATAAACTAATAATATGCTCTCTCCCTCTAAATATTTCACCAAATGTTTTTCTATTTTCTTTATTTTTTAGATCTCGTTGTTTCCTATTTTTTTTTGTAAGACAATGTTGCTTTTCTTAAAATATAGTACAAATTAAGTAAAATATCCCAAGATGCATCTTAGTGACCACCCGGAAAATATAGTACAATGTAGCTTTTCATATGAAGCTTTTTACCTTCCATATACTTAGTGATCACCCGGATAATTCATAGAGTAAGATCTCATTAAGTTATCTTAAAACACAATTCACACACTTGTCTGTTATGCATGCATGCATGGCTTTTAGTTAACAACCAAACAAAAGCAGTTACGTTGGCCAATCAATTAGGTCACCATTCGTGACAGCCGGCAAGCATGCATTTTTAATATCTCATTTAACAGTTTAATGACAATTTCTTCATTTGTTTTTTGGAATTTTATTTGATTTTTCAGCGTCAATAAAGCAAATATTAAATTCTCCATAGATATTTCTATTAGAAAGACTATTTATAAATTATAGTTATTACAGTAATTATTATTATCCAATAGAATATGTATTTTGATCTTTTCTAAATTAACATTCACTTTCTATATACTTGAGTGTAGGTGTAGTTTTGGAAGAAAAGAGTAGCCATGCCTCGCGAGCAACTGCAAGTGCTCAATGCACTTGATACTGCGAAGACCCAGTTATACCATTTCACGGCAATTGTCATCGCCGGAATGGGTTTCTTCACCGACGCATACGATCTCTTCGCAATTTCCCTCGTCACCAAATTGCTTGGTCGTATCTACTACCACAGAGAGGGTGCACTGAAGCCCGGAACTCTACCCCCTGGTGTGAACTCTTCGGTCACTGCTGTTGCTCTTGTCGGAACCTTAGCCGGTCAACTCTTCTTCGGGTGGCTTGGTGATAAAATGGGCCGAAAAAAAGTCTACGGTATGACTTTGGCTGTCATGGTGATATGCTCCCTAGCTTCGGGGCTCTCGTTTGGGAGGGAACGCAGATCTGTTATGGCTGGCCTTTGTTTCTTTAGATTCTGGCTTGGGTTTGGTATCGGTGGTGATTATCCTCTCTCTGCAACGATTATGTCGGAATACGCTAACAAAAAGACACGTGGTGCCTTTATCGCTGCAGTTTTCGCCATGCAAGGGTTTGGGATTTTGGCCAGTGGGATTGTTGCGCTAGTCGTGTCGGCTGCTTTTGACCATGCATTTAGTGCTCCTTCGTATGCGACCAACGCTTTATTGTCAACTCCGGTACAAGCCGACTACGTCTGGCGTATCATACTCATGTTTGGTGCTATTCCGGCAGCGATGACTTATTACTGGCGTATGAAGATGCCCGAAACTGCACGTTACACCGCTCTGGTTGCAAAAAACGCAAAACAAGCCGCATCAGATATGGCTCGAGTTTTGCAAGTTGACATTGAAGCCGAAGAACAGAAGGTAGAGACAATTACACAGGATAAAAGAAACTCATTCGGATTGTTTTCAAAAGCATTCCTCCGTCGCCATGGACTCCACTTGCTCGGAACCACTAGTACTTGGTTTTTACTTGACATCGCTTTCTACTCACAAAATCTCTTCCAAAAAGACGTCTTCACTGCCATCGGATGGATCCCTCCGGCAGCAACAATGAACGCCATTGGAGAGGTTTTCAGGGTGGCCAGAGCTCAAACGCTTATCGCACTTTGCAGTACTGTTCCCGGATACTGGTTCACAGTTGCATTTATCGATATCATCGGTCGTTTCGCAATCCAACTCATGGGATTTTTCTTTATGACGGTTTTCATGTTCGCTCTCGCCATTCCTTACCACCATTGGACCTTACATGACAACCGTATCGGCTTCATCATCATCTATTCTTTGACGTTTTTCTTTGCTAACTTTGGTCCTAATGCCACCACATTTGTCGTTCCTGCCGAAATCTTTCCGGCTAGGCTCAGGTCCACTTGCCACGGTATCTCTGCAGCCGCAGGCAAAGCAGGCGCGATAGTTGGTGCTTATGGATTTCTGTACGCTTCTCAGAGCGCTGACCCTAAGAAGACCGATGCTGGTTACCCACCAGGTATTGGAATCAAGAACTCGCTCATCGTTCTTGGTGTAATCAACTTTTTAGGGATGCTGTTCACGTTTTTAGTCCCTGAACCAAATGGCAAATCGCTTGAAGAACTGTCTGGTGAGAATGAGCAAGATGACGATGTCGAGCAAACTACATCTAACCGAACTGTTCCTGTCTGATTTGGAACTATTACACAATTACGGGGTTTCAAGAAACTGATTTACTTTTGTTGGACACAGATGTTTGCTTTATAAATCCTAAAAAGATTTATAAAGGATAACCAAGGATAGCATGTTGTTTTGTTTGTTTGTCGTCAATGCTTACCTTTAATGTACGTATTTATTTGCTTGTTTTCCTATTCTATATTTGTAATATAAATTGTTCCAATTTCATAAAGTTGTAAAAATTTGGTTTTGATTATACAATGAAAATTGTAGTTCAAATTACAACTAAAAAAGTTTGAATATATTCGCGTGTTGTAATACCATGTTCATATATTATATTTTTTTTCGAACAACTTAATTATTATTTGGGGAGTCGCTAGTAGCTAGCAAAATTTTTTTTAGAGAGATGTAGCTAGAAAAGGGTTGTGGAGCCAATCACTCCAAAAAAAACTCTAACCTTATTATTCATTTTAAAAACCACATAAAAGAGAAATCAACTATGCTATGAAATAAAGTTTCTTTTTGGGGAATCTTTTCTGCAAACACCGAGTCGTTCCTAAAGTACCACATGACTCGGAGAGTAACACAAAAGATAACATCAAGAGTAGAATTCTTGATCGGGTTGAGGTTGGAGTCATCGAGCCATCAAAAAATGTCAACAATCTTATCTGTGTCTGGAGGCACAAAGTCTACATATTTAAAGATCCGGTCCAATAAAGAAGCCGAGAGCATACATAACCAAAGGACACGGTTAATCTTTCTAAGGGAATTCGAGAAAAATGGACACATTAAAGAGTTAACTTCAACTCCCTTCCGACTTAAGTTCCATCTAGTGGGTAAACGATCCAAAAACACCTGCCAACAATGAACATTGTAACGCCTCAAATTTCAAACCAAAATTTTCATTTTCAAATTACACAAATTTTTCTTCATAAACCGAATCATTAGAAAATCACAAGTATCAAATACAAATCATCACTGCAAATATCAGAGTACCACAAAATGCCCAGTAACAAAATCTCCCAACGAGTGTGTACAATCAGACATTCGCTTCCCCGTGATCCTCAGAAGTACTTGCAACACATATAATCAACTACTATAAACACAAAGCTTAGTGAGTTCCTTAAAATACACATATAGCTCAACATAAATACACAACTATAGGTTATCAGCAACCCTAGAGACTACTCGAAGTCTCAGTGGGCAAACAAGACACCCAGTGGGTTATCAGCAACCTTGTAGATTACTCGAAGTCTCAACACACACAATATTACATATCGCAATAGCAACAGTTAGACCCAGCTGGTCATCACATATATAACTACAAATCTATCATACCACACAAGTAAGAATAAGTAATGAGACTCACCTGACAGATGACTGATAAAACTCACACTCGAACTGTCGGAACTAGATTCCGCCTAATTAACACACCAAATAACCTTAACTAATAATTAAGGTTGCTAACTTGAATCACAAGTTGATAAACTATAACTAAGTCTCTAAGAGGTGATAAGACCATTTTACCCCTCCATGGCCCAAAACTCACAAGGTTTGACCAAAAGTCAAAAGTCAGCAAAAGTCAACAGTCCGGCACATATGCGGGGCGTGCTGCTCAAACTAGAAAAATCGAGGATAGGCCTAGCAACGCGGGGCGTAGCAAGGAGTGTGCCCAATGTACTCTACGTAGTCCCTAAATTCCAACTTTTATAGCTTAAACCTTAAAGACACTAATTCCAACTTCAAATTTGACCATTATAGAATGTCTTAAACCATAAAGTCACTGACTTTAAACCTTTGCATGGCTAGATATTGCTCAAAACAAAAATCCTTAACTTTTACATCACTTAATGAAACTTAACTCATGCATGGGCCAAAGGAAAAGATCAAGCAACCATTTTTATGACTCAAGGCACTCCCAAACATCTAAAAGGACAACCAAAATGCTCTGGAGTACCCATACTCCCAAAGGTCGAAGCTTTGGGGAAAAAACCTCATAAATACCCATATTAAGAGATCTAGAAAGAACATTAGCAAGGTATGGAATTTACACCTTCAAAAGATGCACGAGATAAAGTAGCTTCTGGATCTACAAACTTGCATGCAACACTACCTTCTTCAAGGACCTTCTTCCTCAACAAGAATGCACAAAATCACCAAAAAGACTCGAAGATCCTCACTCTCAAGGCTAGGGTTCGATATCTAGGGTTTAGAAGGAAGGGAGGTTGTCGAAGAAATGTCCAAGGGAGGCTTAAGGTGTTTAAATAGAGGCCACAACTCAAATTTAGGGTTTTGCCATCTACATATATATGCCCGGCGTACCTACTCGTATGCCCATCATACACCGCCTCCACCTTGATCCTTGATAAGGGTTACGCCTAGCATATATGGCTAGTATGCCCCATGTAAGCCGGAAATCCTCACTTCTTAGTAAAATATTATTAATAATATCAACAACATAAATACATTCGTACCTCAGGATTTGGGATGTTACAATTCTCCCCCATTTGGATCAGACTTTTCCCTCGAAGTTAACCTTAGAAAACTAATCAAGGTGGTGCTCACGCATCTTAGGCTCGGGTTCCCACGTCTACTCTGAGCCTTTCCGGTGTTGCCACTAAACTTTGACCAAGTTCAATACCTTGTTCTTCATGGTATTCACTCTCCTATCGAGAATTGTTACGGGTCTCTCGATGTAATTCAGACGATCATCAAACTGAATGTCCTCCAAAGGATCCACAACTGTCTCATCGGCTATACACTTCCTCAATTTGGAAACATGGAAGGTATCATGAACCTGACTCAACTCCTCAAGTAGCTCCAACCGGCAAGCCACCATGCCCACACAATCCAAATACTCTGAAAGGGCCAATAAACCTAGGGCCCAACTTGCACCGCTTCCTAAAGTGGATAACACCATTCCAGGGTGATACCTTAAGAAGCACCAAATATCCTACCTGAAACTCTAGCTCATAGTGCTACCGATCCGCATAACTCTTCTGATGGCTCTGGGTCATTAGCAACCTCTGCCTGACTTGCTGAATAAGATCGGTCATCTTGAGCATTATCTCAGTGCTCCCCATGACCTTCTGTCCGACCTCACCCTAGCAAATAGGAGTCTGACACCTCCTCCCATACATAAGCTCAAAGAGAGGCATGCTAATGATGGCATGATGGCTGTTGTTATAACAAAACTTGGCCAAATGAAGGTTGGAGTCCCATCTCCCGCCGAAATCAATGATGCAGACACGCAACATATCCTCGAGTGTCTGAATAGTTCGCTCGCTCTACTCGTCTATCTCTAGATGATATGCAGTACTGAAATGTAACCAGGTACACAACTCCTCGTGAAATCTCTTCCAAGACATGGAAGTAAAACGAATATCCCTGTCCGACACAACAGAATTCGGCACCCCATGTTGAGCCACCACCTCCCGAACATAAATCTCAACTAACTTCTCTACCGAAGAGCCCTCACTTATGGCTACGAACTGAGTAGTCTTTATCAAACAATCCACTATCACCCAAATAGCATCAAAACCCCTTGCAGTCTTTGGCAATTTTGTAATAAAATCAATCATGATATGCTCCTACTTCCACAGTGGAACCTCCAAGGGCTGCAACTTGTCATGAGGGCGTTGGTGCTTGACCTTGACCTTTTAGCATGTCTAGCATCGTTCTACAAATCATACCACATCCCTCTACATACACGAAAATTAATAACTATGCTTCAGGTCAAGGTACATCTTGGTAGCCCCCCCCCCCCGGGATGAATGGAGAATCTCGACTTGTAGGCCTCCTCCATCAATACTCATCGAGCCCCACCAACATATGGCACTGAAACCCACCCGTGAAGAGTCAAAAACTCCTGTTGTCGATATCAAAGGCTGAAGTCTGACCAATCATGCATTCACTTTTCCCATTTTCTTCCTTTATGACCTCTGAATGCGCTTCTTTTATCATTTCCAAAACTGGGGTCATCACAATCATCCTCATACACATATCCTAAATCTAGGTACTGACGGCCCTTCACCCAAGGCGTCGACCACCACATTGGCCTTGCCTGGGTGATATAGAATCTCACTATTATAATATTTCACCACATCTAGCCACCTCCTCAGCCTCATGTTCAGGTTGGCTGATCCATAAGATATCTAAGGCTCTGATGGTCCTTGTAGATGGTACATCAAACTCCATAAATATAGCGGCACCAAATATTGAGAGAGAAAACCACCAGCCCCCAAGTCTAATTAATGAGTGGGATACTTCGATTCATATGGCTTTAATTGCCTCGAAGCGTATGCAATCACATGCCCCCTCCGCATCAACACTACACCCAACCCTGAAATGTATGCATCGTAGTAGACCACAAAATCCTCCACTCCCTTAGGGAGGGACAACAATGGTGCCTCAAAAAGTATTTGGCGAAGAGTCTCGATTGATGACTGTTGCTTAGGCCCCTATCTGAACACAACATCCTTCCTCGTCAACATACTGACAGGAACAACAATCTTGGAGAAGTCTCAAATGAATCTCCAATAATATCCTGCCAAACCAAGGAAACCTTGAATCTTAGATGGAGACTTCGACACTTCCCAACGCATCACCACCTCTATCTTGGCTGGATTAACCAAGATACCATTCAGGTTGATGAGGTGTCCTAGAAACTGAGCATCGTGCAACTAGAAATTACACTTGGAGAACTTGGCATAGAGCCTCTCCGTCCTCAAAATTCTGAGAATCTCAGGAAAATGCTCCTTATGAATCTCGCTGGTCTTCGAATAGACTAGTATGTTATCGATGAAGATGATCAGCGATTGCTCCAACATGGGCCTACATACTCGGTTCATGAGATCCATGAACGTCGTTGTTTATTAGTGAGTCCAAAAGACATCACTAGAAACTCATAATGTTCGTAACGAGTTTGGAAGCCATCTTCTGAATATCCTCCTCTCGCACCCTCATCTGATGGTAACCAGACCTCGAATCGATCTTGGAAAACCAAGATGCCCCATGAAAATGATCGAAAAGGTCATCCATCCTCAGCAATGGATAACTGTTCTTCACTGTCAACTTGTTCAACTACCGTAAATCAATGCACATCCGATGTGTTGGGACATGATTTTTAGTTTATACTTTACTTTACATAGCTTTTAGAGTTCTAGGTCTAGGACTGAAAAATCCATGAATTCGGTGATGTTTGGACCAATATCATTAAGTGATTTTGATTGGGCTTTGGGTTGGGCATTTGTAATTAGGTATAGGTATATATATTGTGTTGATTCAGCCCTGTTTTACAGTTAGTCATTTTCTAGTTGTTGATTTCCAGATTTGAGAGAGACGGAGAGAACCGAGATACATATAAAGTTTTATGTACCAAACTATTGATTAATATAGTGTGCATTGAAGATTCAACATTGTGTTCTTATTTCATATTTACGATTTGGGTCATTCACTTAATTGGGATTCCACACAAATCTAGTGATTTGGATTGATACCTAGATCAGGTTTTATAATTGGTATAAGAGCTTGAAAAACGACTTAAAGTTGTTTTGGTATCAATTTGTTTTAAATCAATCCATAAAATTTTCGACGTTTTTGGGACTCCTTTTGCGAAAAATCACCTTTGTTGCTCATAAGTGTTCATCGTGTTGTTTGTTTATTTGGAAATTGCGATCAAAATCACCACTTTTAGTACCAAGGAGGTAAGTGAAACCTCATGCTCTTAGTCCTGCGCAGATAAAGTTAATAAATATCGTGAGCAAAATGAGTTATTAGTTAGAGAAGTTTTTGATCTTAAAAATGAAATCTATGAAATTAAGAAAGTCAATAAACCACTTAAAAAAAAAATAGAAGCACAAGCTAAAGATTTAAGCGGAATTAAAGAAGAATATAACATCAAATGTGTTCACTATTGTTTTGCCAAAGAGAAAATTGCAAACTTAACTGCCAAACTTGATGCGTTAAAAGCTAAATTTAAAGATGCTGAATTTAACTTTGAGAAATTTGATGTGTCAAGTGAGATAGTTGAATCTCTGATAGAAAAACAATTGAAATGGAAAAATAAGAGAAAGAGGGTCTGGGGTATCACAGTGTACCACCTCCTTTCAACGATAACTATACTCCAACTTCTGAAACCATAGAGATAGAAAAATCTGTTCAATATGTTCAGCCTACTATAATTGTTTCAGTTAAGACTGAATAATATGACAAAACTGAGAATATTGAGGTGAACGATACTAATGTTTCTACTTCATGAGTAGAGAAAGTAACAGTGGAAGACGAGTGCGAGAAAAACAAAGATAATTCTAGTTTCAATGAAAACTCTTCAAAAACTAGCATTTTATCTTCTGTTGCTTCAAAAGCTTGTGATAATGCTACTAACAATTTTAAGCCACATAAAGTTGTGAAACAATTTGTTAAATGTGCTTGTACTTGTGGAAATTTAGTTGGTCAGGGACCAAGTTCTGAACATATTCCTTTTAAAAGAAAAACCTGCTTTAACTGTGGGATTCCTGGTCTCATTGCCAGAAATTGTCCAAATCGTGCATATATTCCCTATTATGCCCAAGGTAGGTAAAACGTCTCTCGAGGAAGATCTTTCAAGAGAAACTCCTCGAAATCACGTTATGGTAACTGAAATACTGCCAAGACAAAAATCAGACTCTCAAGAACAAAAAGGTCATGTCTGACAAGAGATCTGATGTGAAAAATAGTTTAGTCAAACCAAGATCGGTAAGGTCGACGTTTTCTCGACGATCGGTCTCAAGCTCCAAAACAAGTGCTGAAGCATCCATCCGATTAAACAAGACCCAAATCACCAAAAAAAATCTAATATCTCTTCAATTTCTGTGTTTGATAAACAGGATATGACTTGGGAACGTGTATCACGTGTACATGGAAAAGGTCAACCCAGTTTCAAAATGGATTAGGTTCCCAAAACCAATTAATCTGGCACTCTGTGCCGGAGCAGCTATGAAGGAATATCATCAGACTTCGGTATGTTGATAGTGGCTGTTCCATGCATATTATAGGAGACATCTCTCATCTACATGACATTCATAATTTTAATGGAGAGCATGTGTCCTTTGCGGGAAAGGAAAAGGAAATATCACAAATGGGGATTACGTCAACTACTGGATTATGGTTTGAATTTTCTTGACACTCCTATCCTCTATGATAATGATGCTTCTATTCAAATTGTTAAAAATCCAATTCAACATTCTAAAACCAAGCACATAGATATTAAAGTTCATTTTATACGAGATTGTTTTCAGCGCAAACTTGTTCATTTGGAACAAATCCATACTGATAATAATGTGGCCGATTTATTTACAAAACCTTTTGGAAAAGCTCGTTTTGATGTGCTTATGAGTTTTCTTAAAATGATTCGTTTTGAAGATTGACATATTTTTTGTACATTTTGTATTTTATTTTTGTTTACGATAAATTTGATCCTATATATATATATATATATATATATATATATATATATATATATATATATATATATATATATATATATATATATATATATATATATATATATATATATATATTCTTTCTCCTCTATGCATAAATTTAGGGGTAGAATTAAAACCAAACAAAAATCATAAAATTCAAAAATTCCAAATAATATGTTTATTTCTGTTATATATATATATATATATATATATATATATATATATATATATATATATATATATTCTTTTTCCTCTATGCACAAAGTTAGGGGGGAATTAAAACCAAACAAAAATTCTAAAATTCTAAAATTCCAAATAATATGTTTATTTTTGTTTTTATTTCTTTTTTAGAAAAATAAAAAATCCAAAAATATTGTATTGTATTTGAGTGTATTTTAATCTTATTTTTATTCTTAGTTATTTGTTTTGTTTTGTGTGTACTAAGTTTATTTTATTTTTATTTTTATTTATAAAATTTCTTTGTGTTGAAACGTGGATGAGCAAGGAGAATAGACCTGGAAAGAAATTGACCGTCATTACATTTCACACTACTTTCCCAAGGAATTGACGGCGTGCGGATCTAATCTGTTTAAGTTTCTTGATCTCGTTGTTACAAATTGCTCTGGATGTCCGAGCTTAACTGCCTTGGTTAATCCAACTCAACTGAAAGGCGCGTACTCACTCTCAATAAGCCAGAGAAGATGGGAACTTTTTATGTTCTAGTCAGTTAGGCATTATCTCTCTAAGAACTATCGTATTCAAGGAATTGAAGGCATGAAACTGTACAAACTGTCAGTTAGGTAGTATCTTTCTAAGAACTGTCGTATTTAAGGAATTGAAAGTTTGAAACTGTACGGTTAGTCAAAATTGGTCTTGACAGTTATCTTTACCTAAAAACTGTCATGGCACCAGGGCGATTCACCCAACTGGGAAATAGATACCGCTGAACATCCCGCCCAGGGTGTTGACATTCTTTTGGTCATGCAAAACTATGGAGATTCAAAGGTATTCTTGGATACATTCTCCGCGGGTAAAGAATTAATGGTTATTGGCACTAGGGTGATGCACCTCGCAAGGCACGATTATCGTTGAATGTCCCACCAAAGGGTCTTGACCTCGTGTCATGCTAAACTGTCGAAATATGTCTTTAGATACATTTGTCTCAGGAATAGATTTGTGAGTTATTGCTCATTAATCTCACTGGCACTAGAATGGTACACTCAACTGAGATTCAGAAACCATTAAACGTCTCGCCAAGGGCCAAGTTAACTTGTTAACTTGAAAAAATGTATTGAGATCTTTGATCGAGGATACGTAGGGGCTAACATCAAAAATAGCTACAAGTAGTTCTCTGATACTCAACAAATCGCAGTGCGTTTGTCCGTGTTCACACAGATACTGCGAATAGTCTCCATCTGAGCCAAGGCTTGGTCCTTGAACAACTATGGTGAGAAAGGTCTTTATGACTCTGTGATCCATAGGGACTTTTAGTCATGCTTACTTTTCAAGACGCATCTATGATCGATGAAGAATATTCGTTCAAAGGAACAAGAAGTGAAGATTATTTTTCAACACACAACTTTTCAACCCCATAATCAAGGAGAAACTGTATTTGAAGTTATGTGACGAATTGCATTGAAGCATCCTCAATCAATTTGCTGCTATCTATGAACCTGCTGAAGTGATCCAGAAGAATCAGTCTCTCTGTAATTATCTCTGAAGTTTTTAAAAGCTGAAAGTGCTGGTTTTCAAGAACCTATATAAGAAGCCTCTATACCCAATGTGCGTTCAAAGTCACAATTTAAATGAAGTTCAACTATTCAAGATGAAGTCATTCATGTGGAAATTCATATGTTCATCTTGAAGTCGTGAAGAAATCAAAGATAAAAGCTGAAAGTCAAGAATAAAGGGAAGATTGAAAAGAAAAGAAAGCTATAAACCAAGGGGGAGATTGTTGGGACACGATTTGTGGTTTATACTTTACTTTACATAGATTTTAGAGTTCTCGGTCTTGGACCGAAAACTCCATGAAATCGGTGGTGTTTGGACTGAAATCATTAAGTGATTTCGGTTGGGCTTTGGGCTGGGCATTTGTAATTAGGTCTAGGTATATATAATCTATTGATTCAATCGTGTTTTACAGTTAGTCATTTTCTAGTTGTTGATTTCGAGATTTGAGTGAGACAAAGAGAATCGAGAGACATAGAGAGTCTTATATACCAGACTATTGATTAATATAGTATGCATTGAAGATTCAACATTGTGTTCTTATTTCATATGTACGATTTGTTTCACTTGATTGGGATTCCGCACCAATCTAGTGATTTGGATTGATACATAGATGTGATAACCGTCAAATTCTGGTCAAGTCAAAGTCAAACAAAGTCAACAAGTCAAACTGGTCACCTCTGTTAACCCTTGTATACTAGGATTTACGTTCTGTAATTACTGTACAACTTACTATTCTAATGAGAAATCAACAATTGAAAAGTTCGTATATCTAGATTTCCTTAACCTTAAACTGTGGTAAATAATGAAGCAAAGCGGTAAAACAATATTGCATACTCATCGGGAGTGTGTAAGATCCTTAAACATGGGTTAACGGGGTTTACAGACCTTGCATTGTGAAGCCAAACACTCAAAAAGGTCACAAAAGAAGCCTCTCCCAATCTCTTTCACTCTATCTCTCTCTATTAAAAATCTCTCCCAAATCTCTCTCAAAAGTTCCTTTAACTTTTTGTAATCATTCAGGTCATCCCGACCCTTAATCGGGTCAAAAAACCACTTAAAACGGGGTAAAAATGGGCAAAATAGCCTTAAGGAACCGAAACCCCTCTTTATGGGGCGAACCCTCTTAGAACCGAAGGTCCCTATAGGGACCGAACTGCTGAGGAACCGAAACCATTAGGACCGAACCCGAACCTTGCACTTGGGACCGAACCGAACTTCTAGCCTTTGAACCGAACCTCCTCTCGCCTAAGTTCGCTTCTGACCACCTTCTCCTTCGATTCCCACCAAGTAACCGAACCCTCGCACCTTCGGTCCCCCATGCGAGAAGCCTCGTAGACTTTGCCTTTCTTCCCAGTTTTCGACTAGTTTTGAGTTCTAAGCCCGATTTTAATTATTTTAGCGTGGGGTTTTCAACCAAAAACATATTTTAACATATAAAACCCCTTATTTCATAATTAATCACGTTTTGAGGCATAATCCTTATCCAAGAAGAGTGGGTGGGATATTATTGGTGGAGTGTTGACTTTGCTTTAGTGTATGACTCAAGCAACCACCCCATGCCCACTCAATGACCAACTCTTGTCCTTCCACCATACCTAGTCATTGCATAGTACTTTTCCTACCATTTTCCAGCCACACACTTGGTCAAGGGCTAGAAAACCCTCCTCCCTCCTCTCTCCTCACATTTCTCTCATTTTCCACCAAAGAACAAACTTTATTCTCTCTCACTTTCTCTCACTAAATTTTGAGATTCAAGGCTATTCTCCAAGCTTTTCTTCTACTTTTGGTAA
Organism: Lactuca serriola; assembly: GCF_051521515.1. Lineage (NCBI taxonomy): Eukaryota > Viridiplantae > Streptophyta > Magnoliopsida > Asterales > Asteraceae > Lactuca > Lactuca serriola. The sequence goes on along the minus strand of NC_136410.1, from coordinate 250,689,679 downwards.
GTATTATCATCCTTCATATGATTATTCTACCTTTTTCTATTCAAATCATAGATTGCTTACACAAACTTCATCATATGTGTGTTAGTTCTTCGAATCTTCAAGCTATCTTCTAAGTGTTCTTGAGTTGAACACTTCTTTTCGTCATCATCCATCTACTGAAATCACTCAAGGTGAGTTCATACCCCTACATTTTCATGTTTTCTTCATGTTTGAGAGGGAGGGGGGGGGGATACAAATTAAAACACCAAAAACTTAACTAAACTCAAACAACAGCTTTCATCTGAAAAGTCGAGTCTTATTCACGGACTGTTTTGACTACCTTAAACTTAATATCTTTCAAAGCTGTTTAATATGAAAATAGTTGAGGTTCATACCTTTAAAATGACAACTTTAAAATCTCCATAAGATTTTTCTACGATTTATGGTGATTTTTACAAAACTTCCTATTATTTCAGAAACGAATTCGGACCAGTCTGCGAATATGAACACTTTAACACAAGTTAAAGACTTCTAAAAATCATAATACAAATTATGACTAAACTAGACACATTTTATGAACTCCCAGAATTTACGGATTCAGTTTTCGACTTCGTATGATTTTTTCTATGACTTTTCTAAAACAGTGCCGAAAGGCTAAAACCAGATAATAGCCTATAACTTTCATAACACTTTGTATTATGTTGAGCAAAGTGTATAACAGTAAGTTCTAAATATTTAATGTATTTTATTGTTAGTTTATCATCATGAAATGAAATTTAGTCATTCATGATAAGGATTATTCATTCATTCGAACACATATAATAAGCTATAATAAGCATAGTTTATGGATTTTTACTACACGAGAAAGGTTTTACTCTCAAAACAAACGGTTTTTCATATACTACATAATAGTAATAGTTTATGGACTCATAGAACTAATGTATTTTCATAAAAGGGGTTCTATTACATTACAAACGTTTCAGATAAACTATAATAAGTATAGTTTATGTACCAATTATATTTCAAACTTATTTACCAAAGAATTTTAGTTCAGTTCACGTAAATCTGTTAATGAATAAATTTGTGAGACATTCGCTTCATGTTACCTTCATAGTAACAAAGTCAAAAGTCCTGTAAATTGTAACCAGAGTCTCTTGTAGGGAGAGCCTGATAGTTGTGTATAGATCTATATTGGGTCTGACAAGCCCGCACCTGAGCTGCATGCAACTGCTAGACCGGCAGGTCTGAGGTGACAAGTGTCATTTAACTTGTGACGCCTGAAGAACGTCGTATTACGAGGCCGTCCGAGTCTTAGCATGGTTATAATAGCTCTCATGTGGTATTAACAAATCATAAGATTTACGGGTTTTACTTTTAAATTAGCGAGTTATATCAATTTAACACACATGAATTACTTTAAGTATGGAAAAATACTTGTATATTTCGGTAAGGACATCTAAGGCTACTTAACTTTTATAAGGAAAATATTGGATTTTCTTTGGAAACATATTTCTGTTAAATTTCATTTCATCAAGAATTGTTAGACTTCAGATATAATCGCTAAGTGTATATGCTAGGGTTATATAAGAATGTAGTCACAATCGACTTAGAATTGGTTGGCCCGCCTTATCTCCTGTTCCTTGTTTGGTTATGGACCTAGGGTAGGCCCATTATATCCAATAGTTTATTTAACTTAAAATTTATATAGCTTATATATGTTGGGCGATTATAGAAGGAATCTACGGGTCCTTCTAGGGTACGTTATCGTATAACATAGAAGCATTCATTTTCTACTTAATAAAGAAAATATTGGATTTTCTGCAAACTTACTCTGTCGCTTTTTCAAAGAAAACGGTTTCTTTCTCAAACAAAACTCTTATGAACTCACCAACTTAATTGTTGAAACTTTTTCAAAACTACTTGTATTCTTAGGAAATTAGTGAAACAGGAAAACCAACAGCATTTTGAGGATGGGACGATAAATCGTCAAGCAGTTCATTTTGTCATCATAATGTAATTGATTTTGAAACATGTAAACTTAATCCATGGTGTAACCTTTTCAATTATATTTATGATGGTTGTATTTACTTTGAACACTATTATAATCGTTGTTGTGATACTATACATGAAGTCCGCCACCCCCGGACGTTTCCCCAATCCTTGGTTTGGGGGTGTGATAGATTGGTATCAGAGTATTGTTTATAGTGAACTAAGTATATCGAACCACATAAGATATACAAACTATAAATTCATTGGGACTAAGGTCTCTGATTTAACATTTTCAAATAACTATACTTTTAGAAATAAATAGTTTCTTGTTAAAAGTATACATGCATGCATACATACAAAGGTCAACATCATACTAGAAAAAAACAAAAGTAATTATTGTTGAATGGCACAAGTAGGCTTGGGGATGTATAGTCAGGTCTAGGAATGACATAGCCTGATCAACTATGTCTATCCCAGAAGTGATTAGCATGTGCCCGGGAATGGTTGTGTTATTACAACAAGTCTAAAAAGTTACCAACTCTATCTACAAAGAAACACTGAAACACATAAGACAAACATTAAAATACTATAGGAGTATTTGGGATACTATAATCAACTTATGTGAAAACTAAAGATCCCTATTAGTGGGTCTATAATGACTGAGTGCATACACAAAGGTTATACATAATTAAGGATATTATAGACTAAGAATCTATGACTATTGCTCTACTTCCTGTTCCTTGTTTGGTTGTGGACTTAGAGCAGAGTCATTTATTCGAAGGTCTATTCTATCTCAGATTGTGTATAATTTGTATGCACTATGTGATTATAGAGGTGACTGATAAGAATCACCCCTATAAGTAATTCTAGGATTAGACGTCTATTAATTATCTCTTTCACCCCTATTCTCGCACGGACATCACGACAAGATCTTACATACCAGGAGACCCCTACTTTCCGAACCCGGAGAGTTAGTGAGTGATGAGGAAAGGAGTCAGAGGTGGTGCCAGTGGTCGACAACTCTCCTCACATAGCTTGGGCTCTCGCGAACCGTCTCGACTCCATCAAACCTGTGCCCCGTTGGGCAGCATTGATCGAGGGATGGAGTCGCCATCAGCAACAACAACTCGCCATTTGGGGACGTATTATCGTAAGCAGAGTTCATTTTACTCACAAGACCTTGTAGATTAGGTCTATGAGTATGCGTTGGTGTTACTCCCCTCCATGTGTAGGCCCGACCCCACAAGTTAGTGATTACACTAGTCGAGAGATTCATTTGCGGTCCAAACTTTTATTGCAATGATGTGGTGTGGACCTGCATTAGGCTCAAAACCTTCCTCTAAAAACTAAATATGCTGGAATAATACAAATAAAAGGGGCATGAGTATTATTTCTTTGGGAGCAATACTACTAAAATTCATAAGTTTATCATATATAGACTCTCATTATGAACTGTTTTCAGAACACCATAAACAACCGGAACATGATACACTCAGAGCTAAGATAAATAACTCCCGGTGTATAAACCCTTATTCAAGACTCACTATCACCTCACCTTTTAAGCCTCATAGTTAAAAGGTGCCCTTTTCATAGACCTATGAGGGTGCGATCATACTAGTACTAATGCATCGGGTCCCATCAAAACTCCTCAGCCAGGTATGTTTGGACAAACATGATCCCAAGATGAGTAAAGCATAACTCCTGTATGAAACCTACTTCTACCCACTACCATAACTCTGTCTTAGGGACGTTAGCAGAAACACCGAGAATAGTTCAGTAAAGTGAGAAATTTATATATGTGTATATAAATGGTAAGGATATCACTAGAGATAATCATCCCTACTCACGACATCGTTTCTCTCCATGCAACATGATTATGTCTTCACAAGAAGGTAACCAGCCAACAAGCAAGGCAGCAATCCTGCAGATACACCCTGCTACCTTTCAAACTACAGTCATGACAGCAGTGACAGCCGTCATGGCGCAACTCAATGCTAACAATGCCAACAGAGATAGAAGCGGTATCGACAATACAAATTGTTGTAACAATCAGGAACACCGGCGGGTGTCTGCCCATGAAGGCGCCTCAGGCCACAAACCTACGAACAAGAAGTAAAAGTTTTGGAACAAAAAGGAACGCAACCGATCCCAAGGATTCGCTAAAAGACAACAGCCCATGGCCACCCCTGCCATTACAATAGCAGTCACGACACATGCCTCGACACTAGCCACAAGGTCTGTCACCCAAGCACCGGCCAGACCATATAAGGGATCACTCCCAAGGTGTAACAAGTGTGGCTACCATCTGTAACAACGTAAATTTTCAAACAAATTTTTTATTTCAAAATAAAGTATTTTCATTCAAAACAAGGCATAAATATTCCAAGTGTCATGTCAAAATACAAATCATAGAATTCCCAAGATCACAAAACATCTATCAGTGTGTACAGATCACGCCGGCGCCTTCCCACGGTCCTCGCTAGTACCTGAAACACATACATAACAACTATAAGCATAAATGCTTAGTGAGTTCCCCAATAAACAACTTACGCACATACGCCTTTCCAGGCCCTGACCTTCCGGTCCATGTGTCTCAGGGGACTTCCGTCCCTGCTGGGTAAACCTTCCGGTCCTACCCACACCGACCTTCCGGTCCACACACAACGCCTTCCGGCCCATAACATAATCGCCTTCCGGCCCATAACATAATGCCTTCCGGCCCATAATATAATGCCTTCCGGCCCATAACATAATGCCTTCCGGCCACATAACATACATAGCACGTATAACAAATAACTTACCACAAATAGCACATATATCACATATCATATCTGACCTTCCGGTCACACAGTCAAACCCTTCCGGGTACAGTATAGTGAGAAGACTCACCTCGTGAATATCGAAAGCTAGCAAGTCCCGAAATCACTCATGCTCGATCCATCGAGCTACAATCTCCCTATAACATCATATATCTCTTATTAACACTTTTATCTTCTAAGTTTGACTATCCCTAAGAAGTCAGACATAGGTCAACTCTGGTCAACGGTCAACGGTCAACTTGACCGGACTCGGCGAGTGCTAGGGCGACTCGGCGAGTCTAGACGTCCTCACCAATTCTCTAAGATTCCCTTTCTACTCGTCGAGTATCCTCCTTGACTCGACGAGTTCCTCCTGGAAGAATCGCGGGGCCACCCCGACTCAACTCGCCGAGTCTGAAGAACAACTCGGCGAGTCCCAGTTAATCTTCAAGCTACTCGCCGAGTCTGTTCATCGGACTCGGCGAGTCCATGCCATGCAACCGCTCAAACTGCTTTCTAAGGTCAGAACTGCTCCGACCATTCATAGGTCTGGCCTTCCTAGACTGATTCATCACGTAAGGTCCTCATTTTGGTGCTCATAATACACCCCATGACTCATAATTTACATTTTGACCTAAGGCATAAGGATTCCAATCCAAAACCTCTATTGATTCCCGAAAAGCTCAGGCATGGGACATTCTGGACTTCCAAAGGTCCCAATACAGGGTTCCAATCGCTTGGGGGACTAAGGTAACACTCAATCTAGCCACAAAAGGGTTCAATAAACCCTAAATCCATATACACATCAACATAGAAGAATGTAACTCGAAATATTACCTGAATAACGTGCTCTCTGTGTCCCCAATCCTTAGAACGTGACTTCTCTTGTTGTTCCCTTAACCAAGCCTCCTCTTCCTTGCAAAACAACACTTCCAAAATCAACAATGGTCTTCTACCTTGCTCCAGATGCTCACAATCGAATTAGGGTTTCTCTCAGAGGACTAGGGGGAACAATGACGGCCATAAGGTCCCTCATATACGTCCCAACCCTGAACGGTTAGGGTTTTCGCTAAACAGCGCAGACTCGCCGAGTCCATATCCGGACTCGTCGAGTCCAGTCGCAGACCCGCGACCAGATCCGCGATCCTACTCGGCGAGTCTAGGCTCCAACTTGCCGAGTCCCCTCTTAAAACACCCAAAATCATAAATATAACAATACCTGGAATTCCGGGCTGTTACAACTCTCCCCCACTAGGACTAGACTTCGCCCTCGAAGTCTCACTCTGAAAATAGCTCCGGATGCTGCTCCCGCATCTCACGCTCCGGCTCCCAAGTCATTTCCGATCCCTTCCGGTGTTGCCACTGAACCAACACCAGAGGTACCTCCTTGTTCCTTAGAACCTTGATCTTCCGATCCCTGATGGCCACTGGTCTCTTGGCATAATTCAGGCTCGCATCCACCTGAATATCCTCTAATGGAACCACTGCCGACTCGTCGGCTATACACTTCCTCAATTGCGACACATGAAAAGTGTCGTGGATCTGCCCCAACTCTGCTGGCAACTCCAAACGATAGGCTACCCGACCTATCCTTGCAATCACACAAAATGGCCCAATATACCGGGGTCCTTACTTGCCCCTCTTCCTGAATCGAATCACTCCTTTCCAAGGAGAGACCTTCAGGAGAACGAAGTCGCCGACTTGAAACTCAAGCTCGGATCGGCGTCTGTCTGCATAACTCTTCTGTCGACTCTGGGCGGTCAATAACCTCTGTCTAACCTGCTGAATCTGCTCTGTCGTCTGAAGCACGATCTCTGTACTGCCCATCACTCTCTGTCCCACCTCTCCCTAGCAAATGGGGGTCCGACACCTCCTACCATACAACAGCTCAAAGGGTGGCATACCAATGCTCGAATGATGGCTGTTGTTGTAGGAAAACTCTGCCAAGGGTAAATACGCGTCCCAGCTACCCCCGAAATCTAACACACACGCTCGAAGCATGTCCTCCAGTGTCTGAATCGTTCGCTCGCTCTGGCTGTCTGTCTGGGGATGGTATGCGGTACTAAAATGCAATTTAGTACCCAGCTCCTCATGGAATTTCTTCCAGAATCTGGAAGTGAAGCGCACATCACGGTCTGAAACAATCGAGATCGGCACCCCATGCCGAGATACCACTTCTCTCACATATATCTCCGCCAACTTCTCCGCTGAAGAACTCTCACTGATGGCAAGGAAGTGAGCGCTCTTCGTCAATCTGTCTACAATCACCCAAATTGCATCAACTCCTCTGGCAGTCTTCGGCAATTTGGTGATGAAATCCATAGTGATCTGTTCCCACTTCCACTCGGGAACCTCCAATGGCTGCAACTTGCCATGCGGTCTCTGGTGCTCGGCCTTAACCCTACGGCAGGTCAAGCACCTCTCAACGAACCATGCGACGTCCCTCTTCATACAGGGCCACCAATACTCTTTCCTCAAATCCAAATACATCTTCGTAGCCCCGGGATGGATCGAGAATTTCGATCGATGAGCCTCTTCCATCAAAGTAATACGCGTACCGCCCACGAACGGTACCCAAATCTGACCCTGAAACGTCATAAGCCCTCGTCCATCCGTAACGAACTCTGAAACCAACCCAACGACCTGCTCTCTCTTCTGAATCTCTGGTCGTACAGCCTCGGCCTGTGCCCCACGAATAGCATCCAATACTGGAGCTATCACAGTCAATCTCAAACATACATCTCGCAGTGGAGTGCTCTCCGCCCTGCGGCTCAATGCATCGGCTACCACATTAGCCTTGCCTGGGTGGTACAGGATCTCACAATCATAATCCTTGAACACATCCAACCACCTCCTATGAAGCATATTTAGGTTGGGCTGATCCATCAAATACTTCAAGCTCTTATGGTCCGTGTATATCGTACATCGAACCCCATACAAGTAGTGACGCCAAATCTTGAGAGCGAACACTACTGCCCCCAACTCTAAATCATGCGTGGGATATCTCGCCTCATGAGGTTTCAGCTGCCTCGACGCATAAGCTATCACATGACCCCTCTGCATCAACACTGCACCCAGCCCCGAAATCAATGCATCGCAATATACTATAAAATCCTCCATCCCCTCCGGGAGAGCTAATACCGGGGCTTCGCACAACCTTTGGCGAAGTGTCTCAAAGGAGGACTGCTGCTCGGGTCCCCATGAGAATGCAACACCCTTCCGGGTCAATCTGGTGAGCGGCACTGCGATCTTGGAGAAATCCTTAATAAATCTCCGATAATACCCTGCCAACCCAAGGAAGCTCCTGATCTCAGAGGGTGACTTCGGCACCTCCCAACTCATCACCGCCTCAACCTTAGCCGGATCGACCAATATCCCTTCCTAATTAACAACATGTCCTAGGAATTGGACCTCCCGCAACCAGAAGTCACATTTGGAGAACTTTGCATAAAGCTTCTCCGATCTCAATACCTCAAGGACCTCCCTCAAATGCTCCTCATGCTGCTCTCTAGATCTCGAATACACTAGAATATCGTCGATAAATACAATCACTGACCGATCCAACATCGGCCTACATACCCTGTTCATGAGATCCATGAACACAGTCGGGGCATTGGTGAGCCCGAAAGGCATCACCACAAACTCATAATGCCCATATCGCGTCCTAAACGTTGTCTTCTGGACGTCCTCATCCCGCACTCTCACCTGATGGTACCCTGACCTCAGATCGATCTTGGAAAACCAAGATGCTCCCTGCAACTGATCGAATAAATCATCGATCCTCGGTAACGGGTAACGGTTCTTGACCGTCAACTTGTTCAACTCCCGGTAATCAATGCACATCCGGTGTGAACCATCCTTCTTCTTGACGAACAGAATAGGCGCTCCCCACGGCGAGCTGCTCGGCCGAATGAATCCCTTCCCCAGCAACTCCTGAAGCTGCGAGGACAACTCTTGCATCTCTGGAGGTGCAAGACGATAAGGCACCTTAGCAATAGGCGCGACCCCCGGAACCAGATCGATACCAAACTCTACTTGCCTCACAGGAGGTACTCCCGGCAGCTCCTCGGGGAAAACATCTGGAAACTCACGCACCACTGGGACCTCCTCAACTAATCTCGGTCTCTCGGAAACCTCCCACGTATCCATCACATACGCCACAAAACCCTTATAGCCCTGCTGTAGACACTGCCTCGCCCTAGCGGCCGAACAAAAAGCTGATCCCGAACGGGTACCCTCGCCGTACACTGAAAGAACTCCGCCACTAGGGTCTCGTATAGTCACCAGCTGACGCTCACAGTCGATGACAGCGCCGAACCGGCTCAACCAGTCCATGCCCACAATGACACAGACATCACCCATCGCAATAGGAATCCGGTCAATCGGAAACTCAACCCCGAAAATCTCTAGCACGCATCCCCGGAGAACCTCCGTGACACAAATCACTCTCTCGTCAGCTATAGAAACTCTCAGAGGCCGACTCAACGACTCACGACTAATGCTGATATGCTGACTAAAAGCTAAAGATACAAAGGACCTACTCGCACCCGAGTCAAATAACACTAAAGCAGGCACAAAGTTCACAAGGAAAGTACCTACGCATATCATAACATAAGCATAACATCTCGACATCAAAATAAATAAATGAAATACAGCATACCTGCCACAACATCGGGCGCAGCGCGGACCTCCTCCGCAGTCAGTTGAAAGGCTCTCCCACGAGCCCTCGGGGCCTCGGCCTTCACCGGTCGAGTCGCAGTAGCCCTGGCAGTAGGTGCAGATCCCTGAAGAAGCTGAGGGCACTCGGCCTTCCGATGGCCTGTCTGGTTGCAATGAAAGCAAACCGTGAACCCATTGGAGCAATCCCTAGCAATGTGCCCCTCCTTGCCACACTTGTAGCAAGCACCAGATCGACATGCCCCATCATGACCCTTGCCGCACCTTCCGCAAGTGCGGCCCTTTGGACCTCCCGTCCTCGAATCGGCGGACTTAGTCCGCTTGGCTGCCGGCTGAGACTGAGCCGGCCGCCGGTCCACCCGCTGAGACTCGGCCTCCTCCCTGGCCTGGGTCTCCAACTCAATCTCGCGCTTCCTGGCATTCGCCTGAAGCTCAGCAAAGGTATGATAGGTGGAGTTTGACACAAACTCCTGGATATCCCTCCTCAAAACACCCAAGTACCGGCTCATCCGAGCCTGCTCTGTGGACACCAGCTCGGGGCAGAACATCGCCCTCTCATGAAACTTCCGCGTGATCACCGCAACCGAATCAGTACCCTGCTTGAGGGTCAAGAACTCCTGAACCAATCGTTCCCTCTCCACTGGGGGAACGTACTCGTCTCTGAACATAGAGGTAAACCCCTCCCATGTCACTGCTGAAATCTCTGCCAAAGTGAAGTTCGCCGTCACGAACTTCCACCAATCCTTTGCTCCCAGACGGAGCTGGTTCAAAGCGAACCGTACCCTCAGATGCTCCGGACATGAACAAGTGTAGAAGCACCCCTCAATATCAGCGATCCACCTCATCGCAGCAATCGGATCCTGCGTCCCATCAAACTCAGGTGGCTTCGTGCTGCTGAACTCCCGAAACAGCAACGAGTCACCCCCCTGTGGCCTGGCAGCGGCCACAGCTGCGGTAGCTGCAGCGGCTGCAGCCTCAGTCAATGCGGCGTACCGCTCTTCAAAAGTCTCCATCAAGGTGGTCTTAATAGACCCAAACATCTCCGGAATCTCAGCCCGGATCGCTGCAGCCACCTCCTCATGAATCATCTGACGAATTTCCTCGTCACTCACACCGCTCGAACTCGCTCCGTGGCGTGGTCTAACCATAATGTCTCTGAAATACAACATAAAACTATCAGAGACTCCATCGAGTATAATCGCACTCGATAACGCAACCCTACTCAGTCTCCGATATCTAGGGATTTTTACTTGGGTCTCCCACTGACCCGGTGTCTTCGGTAGTACGGGCCCAATACTACCGACCACACCGCATCAGCATTCATCCCAAGTCTTCCTCCCCAAACCCCGGATAGTGAGCACTCTACTTTTGTTATGCACTATCTACCCGCACACTATCAAAGCATCTCATATCGGCAACCTCCCTAGACTAAGGCATCACAAATCAGGACACTCTAGTCCTATCATGAATACCTAGTCTTCTAGCATGCATAACAATTCATATCATAACTTATCTCATAACATAACAATGTAAGGTATTTTGGGGATCTTTACCGTTCGGGCGCTGACTGATCGTACACACTGTTTCTTTCTTGTTTACCACAAAATCATTTACAAAAGTTTATGCCTTTATTTTAAAAGTATTCCTCAAATCCTCGGTTTGAGTTCAGTTACGCCCGAAGGTGCACCCGAATCCCTCAAACCAAGGCTCTGATACCAATTGTAACAACGTAAATTTTCAAACAAAATTTTCATTTCAAAATAAAGTATTTTCATTCAAAACAAGGCATAAATATTCCAAGTGTCATGTCAAAATACAAATCATAGAATTCCCAAGATCACAAAACATCTATCAGTGTGTACAGATCACGCCGGCGCCTTCCCACGGTCCTCGCTAGTACCTGAAACACATACATAACAACTGTAAGCATAAATGCTTAGTGAGTTCCCCAATATACAACTTATGCACATACGCCTTTCCAGGCCCTGACCTTCCGGTCCATGTGTCTCAGGGGACTTCCGTCCCTACTGGGTAAACCTTCCGGTCCAACCACGCCGACCTTCCGGTCCACACACAACGCCTTCCGGCCCATAACATAATCGCCTTCCGGCCCATAACATAATGCCTTCCGGCCCATAATATAATGCCTTCCGGCCCATAACATAATGCCTTCCGGCCCATAATATAATGCCTTCCGGCCCATAACATAATGCCTTCCGGCCACATAACATACATAACACGTATAACAAATAACTTACCACATATAGCACATATATCACATATCATATCTGACCTTCCGGTCACACAGTCAAACCCTTCCGAATACAGTATAGTGAGAAGACTCACCTCGTGAATATCGAAAGCTAGCAAGTCCCGAACTCACTCGTGCTCGATCTGCCGAGCTACAGTCTCCCTATAACATAATATATCTCTTATTAACACTTTTATCTTCTAAGTTTGACTATCCCTAAGAAGTCAGACATAGGTCAACTCTGGTCAACGGTCAACGGTCAACTTGACCGGACTCGGCGAGTGCTAGGGCGACTCGGCGAGTCTAGACGTCCTCACCAATTCTCTAAGATTCCCTTTATACTCGTCGAGTATCCTCCTTGACTCGACGAGTTCCTCCTGGAAGAATCGCGGGGCCACCCCGACTCAACTCGCCGAGTCTGAAGAACAACTCGGCGAGTCCCAGTTAATCTTCAAGCTACTCGCCGATTCTGTTCATCGGACTCGGCGAGTCCATGCCATGCAACCGCTCAAACTGCTTTCTAAGGTCAGAACTGCTCCGACCATTCATAGGTCTGGCCTTCCTAGACTGATTCATCACGTAAGGTCCTCATTTTGGTGCTCATAATACACCCCATGACTCATAATTTACATTTTGACCTAAGGCATAAGGATTCCAATCCAAAACCTCTATTGATTCCCGAAATGCTCAGGCATGGGACATTCTGGACTTCCAAAGGTCCCAATACAGGGTTCCAATCGCTTGGGGGACTAAGGTAACACTCAATCTAGCCACAAAAGGGTTCAATAAACCCTAAATCCATATACACATCAACATAGAAGAATGTAACTCGAAATATTACCTGAATAACGTGCTCTCTGTGTCCCCAATCCTCAGAACGTGACTTCTCTTGTTGTTCCCTTAACCAAGCCTCCTCTTCCTTGCAAAACAACACTTCCAAAATCAACAATGGTCTTCTACCTTGCTCCAGATGCTCACAATCGAATTAGGGTTTCTCTCAGAGGACTAGGGGGAACAATGACGGCCATAAGGTCCCTCATATACGTCCCAACCCTGAACGGTTAGGGTTTTCGCTAAACAGCGCAGACTCGCCGAGTCCATATCCGGACTCGTCGAGTCCAGTCGCAGACCCGCGACCAGATCCGCGATCCTACTCGGCGAGTCTAGGCTCCAACTTGCCGAGTCCCCTCTTAAAACACCCAAAATCATAAATATAACAATACCTGGAATTCCGGGCTGTTACAACTCTCCCCCACTAGGACTAGACTTCACCCTCGAAGTCTCACTCTGAAAATAGCTCCGGATGCTGCTCCCGCATCTCACGCTCCGGCTCCCAAGTCATTTCCGATCCCTTCCGGTGTTGCCACTGAACCAACACCAGAGGTACCTCCTTGTTCCTTAGAACCTTGATCTTCCGATCCCTGATGGCCACTGGTCTCTTGGCATAATTCAGGCTCGCATCCACCTGAATATCCTCTAATGGAACCACTGCCGACTCGTCGGCTATACACTTCCTCAATTGCGACACATGAAAATTGTCGTGGATCTGCCCCAACTCTGCTGGCAACTCCAAACGATAGGCTACCCGGCCTATCCTTGCAATCACACGAAATGGCCCAATATACCGGGGTCCCAACTTGCCCCTCTTCCTGAATCGAATCACTCCTTTCCAAGGAGAGACCTTCAGGAGAACGAAGTCGCCGACTTGAAACTCAAGCTCGGATCGGCGTCTGTCTGCATAACTCTTCTGTCGACTCTGGGCGGTCAATAACCTCTGTCTAACCTGCTGAATCTGCTCTGTCGTCTGAAGCACGATCTCTGTACTGCCCATCACTCTCTGTCACACCTCTCCCTAGCAAATGGGGGTCCGACACCTCCTACCATACAACAGCTCAAAGGGTGGCATACCAATGCTCGAATGATGGCTGTTGTTGTAGGAAAACTCTGCCAAGGGTAAATACGCGTCCCAGCTACCCCCGAAATCTAACACACACGCTCGAAGCATGTCCTCCAGTGTCTGAATCGTTCGCTCGCTCTGGCTGTCTGTCTGGGGATGGTATGCGTTACTAAAATGCAATTTAGTACCCAGCTCCTCATGGAATTTCTTCCAGAATCTGGAAGTGAAGCGCACATCACGGTCTGAAACAATCGAGATCGGCACCCCATGCCGAGATACCACTTCTCTCACATATATCTCCGCCAACTTCTCCGCTGAAGAACTCTCACTGATGGCAAGGAAGTGAGCGCTCTTCGTCAATCTGTCTACAATCACCCAAATTGCATCAACTCCTCTGGCAGTCTTCGGCAATTTGGTGATGAAATCCATAGTGATCTGTTCCCACTTCCACTCGGGAACCTCCAATGGCTGCAACTTGCCATGCGGTCTCTGGTGCTCGGCCTTAACCCTACGGCAGGTCAAGCACCTCTCAACGAACCATGCGACGTCCCTCTTCATACAGGGCCACCAATACTCTTTCCTCAAATCCAAATACATCTTCGTAGCCCCGGGATGGATCGAGAATTTCGATCGATGAGCCTCTTCCATCAAAGTAATACGCGTACCGCCCACGAACGGTACCCAAATCTGACCCTGAAACGTCATAAGCCCTCGTCCATCCGTAACGAACTCTGAAACCAACCCAACGACCTGCTCTCTCTTCTGAATCTCTGGTCGTACAGCCTCGGCCTGTGCCCCACGAATAGCATCCAATACTGGAGCTATCACAGTCAATCTCAAACATACATCTCGCAGTGGAGTGCTCTCCGCCCTGCGGCTCAATGCATCGGCTACCACATTAGCCTTGCCTGGGTGGTACAGGATCTCACAATCATAATCCTTGACCACATCCAACCACCTCCTATGACGCATATTTAGGTTGGGCTGATCCATCAAATACTTCAAGCTCTTATGGTCCGTGTATATCGTACATCGAACCCCATACAAGTAGTGACGCCAAATCTTGAGAGCGAACACTACTGCCCCCAACTCTAAATCATGCGTGGGATATCTCGCCTCATGAGGTTTCAGCTGCCTCGACGCATAAGCTATCACATGACCCCTCTGCATCAACACTGCACCCAGCCCCGAAATCAATGCATCTCAATATACTATAAAATCCTCCATCCCCTCCGGGAGAGCTAATACCTGGGCTTCGCACAACCTTTGGCGATGTGTCTCAAAGGAGGTCTGCTGCTCGGGTCCCCATGAGAATGCAACACCCTTCCGGGTCAATCTGGTGAGCGGCACTGCGATCTTGGAGAAATCCTTAATAAATCTCCGATAATACCCTGCCAACCCAAGGAAGCTCCTGATCTCAGAGGGTGACTTCGGCACCTCCCAACTCATCACCGCCTCAACCTTGGCCGAATCGACCAATATCCCTTCCTAATTAACAACATGTCCTAGGAATTGGACCTCCCGCAACCAGAAGTCACATTTGGAGAACTTTTCATAAAGCTTCTCCGATCTCAATACCTCAAGGACCTCCCTCAAATGCTCCTCATGCTGCTCTCTAGATCTCGAATACACTAGAATATCGTCGATAAATACAATCACTGACCGATCCAACATCGGCCTACATACCCTGTTCATGAGATCCATGAACACAGTCGGGGCATTGGTGAGCCCGAAAGGCATCACCACAAACTCATAATGCCCATATCGCGTCCTAAACGTTGTCTTCTGGACGTCCTCATCCCGCACTCTCACCTGATGGTACCCTGACCTCAGATCGATCTTGGAAAACCAAGATGCTCCCTGCAACTGATCGAATAAATCATCGATCCTCGGTAACGGGTAACGGTTCTTGACCGTCAACTTGTTCAACTCCCGGTAATCAATGCACATCCGGTGTGAACCATCCTTCTTCTTGACGAACAGAATAGGCGCTCCCCACGGCGAGCTGCTCGGCCGAATGAATCCCTTCCCCAGCAACTCCTGAAGCTGCGAGGACAACTCTTGCATCTCTGGAGGTGCAAGACGATAAGGCACCTTAGCAATAGGCGCGGCCCCCGGAACCAGATCGATACCAAACTCTACTTGCCTCACAGGAGGTACTCCCGGCAGCTCCTCGGGGAAAACATCTGGAAACTCACGCACCACTGGGACCTCCTCAACTAATCTCGGTCTCTCGGAAACCTCCCACGTATCCATCACATACGCCACAAAACCCTTATAGCCCTGCTGTAGACACTGCCTCGCCCTAGCGGCCGAACAAAAAGCTGATCCCGAACGGGTACCCTCGCCGTACACTGAAAGAACTCCGCCACTAGGGTCTCGTATAGTCACCAGCTGACGCTCACAGTCGATGACGGCGCCGAACCGGCTCAACCAGTCCATGCCCACAATGACACAGACATCACCCATCGCAATAGGAATCAGGTCAATCGGAAACTCAACCCCGAAAATCTCTAGCACGCATCCCCGGAGAACCTCCGTGACACAAATCACTCTCTCGTCAGCTATAGAAACTCTCAGAGGCCGACTCAACGACTCACGACTAATGCTGATATGCTGACTAAAAGCTAAAGATACAAAGGACCTACTCGCACCCGAGTCAAATAACACTAAAGCAGGCACAAAGTTCACAAGGAAAGTACCTACGCATATCATAACATAAGCATAACATCTCGACATCAAAATAAATAAATGAAATACAGCATACCTGCCACAACATCGGGCGCAGCGCGGACCTCCTCCCCAGTCAGCTGAAAGGCTCTCCCACGAGCCCTCGGGGCCTCGGCCTTCACCGGTCGAGTCGCAGTAGCCCTGGCAGTAGGTGCAGATCCCTGAAGAAGCTGAGGGCACTCGGCCTTCCGATGGCCTGTCTGGTTGCAATGAAAGCAAACCGTGAACCCATTGGAGCAATCCCTAGCAATGTGCCCCTCCTTGCCACACTTGTAGCAAGCACCAGATCGACATGCCCCATCATGACCCTTGCCACACCTTCCGCAAGTGCGGCCCTTTGGACCTCCCGTCCTCGAATCGGCGGACTTAGTCCGCTTGGCTGCCGGCTGAGACTGAGCCGGCCGCCGGTCCACCCGCTGAGACTCGGCCTCCTCCCTGGCCTGGGTCTCCAACTCAATCTCGCGCTTCCTGGCATTCGCCTGAAGCTCAGCAAAGGTATGATAGGTGGAGTTTGACACAAACTCCCGGATATCCCTCCTCAAAACACCCAAGTACCGGCTCATCCGAGCCTGCTCTGTGGACACCAGCTCGGGGCAGAACATCGCCCTCTCATGAAACTTCCGCGTGATCACCGCAACCGAATCAGTACCCTGCTTGAGGGTCAAGAACTCCTGAACCAATCGTTCCCTCTCCACTGGGGGAACGTACTCGTCTCTGAACATAGAGGTAAACCCCTCCCATGTCACTGCTGAAATCTCTGCCAAAGTGAAGTTCGCCGTCACGAACTTCCACCAATCCTTCGCTCCCAGACGGAGCTGGTTCAAAGCGAACCGTACCCTCAGATGCTCCGGACATGAACAAGTGTAGAAGCACCCCTCAATATCAGCGATCCACCTCATCGCAGCAATCAGATCCTGCGTCCCATCAAACTCAGGTGGCTTCGTGCTGCTGAACTCCCGAAACAGCAACGAGTCACCCCCCTGTGGCCTGGCAGCGGCCACAGCTGCGGTAGCTGCAGCGGCTGCAGCCTCAGTCAATGCGGCGTACCGCTCTTCAAAAGTCTCCATCAAGGTGGTCTTAATAGACCCAAACATCTCCGGAATCTCAGCCCGGATCGCTGCAGCCACCTCCTCATGAATCATCTGACGAATTTCCTCGTCACTCACACCGCTCGAACTCGCTCCGTGGCGTGGTCTAACCATAATGTCTCTGAAATACAACATAAAACTATCAGAGACTCCATCGAGTATAATCGCACTCGATAACGCAACCCTACTCAGTCTCCGATATCTAGGGATTTTTACTTGGGTCTCCCACTGACCCGGTGTCTTCGGTAGTACGGGCCCAATACTACCGACCACACCGCATCAGCATTCATCCCAAGTCTTCCTCCCCAAACCCCGGATAGTGAGCACTCTACTTTTGTTATGCACTATCTACCCGCACACTATCAAAGCATCTCATATCGGCAACCTCCCTAGACTAAGGCATCACAAATCAGGCCACTCTAGTCCTATCATGAATACCTAGTCTTCTAGCATGCATAACAATTCATATCATAACTTATCTCATAACATAACAATGTAAGGTATTTTGGGGATCTTTACCGTTCGGGCGCTGACTGATCGTACACACTGTTTCTTTCTTGTTTACCACAAAATCATTTACAAAAGTTTATGCCTTTATTTTAAAAGTTTTCCTCAAATCCTCGGTTTGAGTTCAGTTACGCCCGAAGGTGCACCCGAATCCCTCAAACCAAGGCTCTGATACCAATTGTAACAACGTAAATTTTCAAACAAAATTTTCATTTCAAAATAAAGTATTTTCATTCAAAACAAGGCATAAATATTCCAAGTGTCATGTCAAAATACAAATCATAGAATTCCCAAGATCACAAAACATCTATCAGTGTGTACAGATCACGCCGACGCCTTCCCACGGTCCTCGCTAGTACCTGAAACACATACATAACAACTGTAAGCATAAATGCTTAGTGAGTTCCC
This sequence comes from Lactuca serriola, assembly GCF_051521515.1. NCBI lineage: Eukaryota > Viridiplantae > Streptophyta > Magnoliopsida > Asterales > Asteraceae > Lactuca > Lactuca serriola. The sequence continues at coordinate 250,671,355 of NC_136410.1, read as the reverse complement.
CAATATACAACTTATGCACATACGCCTTTCCAGGCCCTGACCTTCCGGTCCATGTGTCTCAGGGGACTTCCGTCCCTACTGGGTAAACCTTCCGGTCCAACCACGCCGACCTTCCGGTCCACACACAACGCCTTCCGGCCCATAACATAATCGCCTTCCGGCCCATAACATAATGCCTTCCGGCCCATAATATAATGCATTCCGGCCCATAACATAATGCCTTCCGGCCCATAATATAATGCCTTCTGGCCCATAACATAATGCCTTCCGGCCACATAACATACATAGCACGTATAACAAATAACTTACCACATATAGCACATATATCACATATCATATCTGACCTTCCGGTCACACAGTCAAACCCTTCTGAATACAGTATAGTGAGAAGACTCACCTCGTGAATATCGAAAGCTAGCAAGTCCCGAACTCACTCGTGCTCGATCTGCCGAGCTACAGTCTCCCTATAACATAATATATCTCTTATTAACACTTTTATCTTCTAAGTTTGACTATCCCTAAGAAGTCAGACATAGGTCAACTCTGGTCAACGGTCAACGGTCAACTTGACCGGACTCGGCGAGTGCTAGGGCGACTCGGCGAGTGTAGACGTCCTCACCAATTCTCTAAGATTCCCTTTATACTCATCGAGTATCCTCCTTGACTCGACGAGTTCCTCCTAGAAGAATCGCGGGGCCACCCCGACTCAACTCGCCGAGTCTGAAGAACAACTCGGCGAGTCCCAGTTAATCTTCAAGCTACTCGCCGATTCTGTTCATCGGACTCGGCGAGTCCATGCCATGCAACCGCTCAAACTGCTTTCTAAGGTCAGAACTGCTCCGACCATTCATAGGTCTGGCCTTCCTAGACTGATTCATCACGTAAGGTCCTCATTTTGGTGCTCATAATACACCCCATGACTCATAATTTACATTTTGACCTAAGGCATAAGGATTCCAATCCAAAACCTCTATTGATTCCCGAAATGCTCAGGCATGGGACATTCTGGACTTCCAAAGGTCCCAATACAGGGTTCCAATCGCTTGGGGGACTAAGGTAACACTCAATCTAGCCACAAAAGGGTTCAATAAACCCTAAATCCATATACACATCAACATAGAAGAATGTAACTCGAAATATTACCTGAATAACGTGCTCTCTGTGTCCCCAATCCTCAGAACGTGACTTCTCTTGTTGTTCCCTTAACCAAGCCTCCTCTTCCTTGCAAAACAACACTTCCAAAATCAACAATGGTCTTCTACCTTGCTCCAGATGCTCACAATCGAATTAGGGTTTCTCTCAGAGGACTAGGGGGAACAATGACGGCCATAAGGTCCCTCATATACGTCCCAACCCTGAACGGTTAGGGTTTTCGCTAAACAGCGCAGACTCGCCGAGTCCATATCCGGACTCGTCGAGTCCAGTCGCAGACCCGCGACCAGATCCGCGATCCTACTCGGCGAGTCTAGGCTCCAACTTGCCGAGTCCCCTCTTAAAACACCCAAAATCATAAATATAACAATACCTGGAATTCCGGGCTGTTACAACTCTCCCCCACTAGGACTAGACTTCGCCCTCGAAGTCTCACTCTGAAAATAGCTCCGGATGCTGCTCCCGCATCTCACGCTCCGGCTCCCAAGTCATTTCCGATCCCTTCCGGTGTTGCCACTGAACCAACACCAGAGGTACCTCCTTGTTCCTTAGAACCTTGATCTTCCGATCCCTGATGGCCACTGGTCTCTTGGCATAATTCAGGCTCGCATCCACCTGAATATCCTCTAATGGAACCACTGCCGACTCGTCGGCTATACACTTCCTCAATTGCGACACATGAAAAGTGTCGTGGATCTGCCCCAACTCTGTTGGCAACTCCAAACGATAGGCTACCCGACCTATCCTTGCAATCACACGAAATGGCCCAATATACCGGGGTCCCAACTTGCCCCTCTTCCTGAATCGAATCACTCCTTTCCAAGGAGAGACCTTCAGGAGAACGAAGTCGCCGACTTGAAACTCAAGCTCGGATCGGCGTCTGTCTGCATAACTCTTCTGTCGACTCTGGGCGGTCAATAACCTCTGTCTAACCTGCTGAATCTGCTCTGTCGTCTGAAGCACGATCTCTGTACTGCCCATCACTCTCTGTGCCACCTCTCCCTAGCAAATGGGGGTCCGACACCTCCTACCATACAACAGCTCAAAGGGTGGCATACCAATGCTCGAATGATGGCTGTTGTTGTAGGAAAACTCTGCCAAGGGTAAATACGCGTCCCAGCTACCCCCAAAATCTAACACACACGCTCGAAGCATGTCCTCCAGTGTCTGAATCGTTCGCTCGCTCTGGCTGTCTGTTGGGGATGGTATGCGGTACTAAAATGCAATTTAGTACCCAGCTCCTCATGGAATTTCTTCCAGAATCTGGAGGTGAAGCGCACATCACGGTCTGAAACAATCGAGATCGGCACCCCATGCCGAGATACCACTTCTCTCACATATATCTCCGCCAACTTCTCCGCTGAAGAACTCTCACTGATGGCAAGGAAGTGAGCGCTCTTCGTCAATCTGTCTACAATCATCCAAATTGCATCAACTCCTCTGGCAGTCTTCGGCAATTTGGTGATGAAATCCATAGTGATCTGTTCCCACTTCCACTCGGGAACCTCCAATGGCTGCAACTTGCCATGCGGTCTCTGGTGCTCGGCCTTAACCCTACGGCAGGTCAAGCACCTCTCAACGAACCATGCGACGTCCCTCTTCATACAGGGCCACCAATACTCTTTCCTCAAATCCAAATACATCTTCGTAGCCCCGGGATGGATCGAGAATTTCGATCGATGAGCCTCTTCCATCAAAGTAATACGCGTACCGCCCACGAACGGTACCCAAATCTGACCCTGAAACGTCATAAGCCCTCGTCCATCCGTAACGAACTCTGAAACCAACCCAACGACCTGCTCTCTCTTCTGAATCTCTGGTCGTACAGCCTCGGCCTGTGCCCCACGAATAGCATCCAATACTGGAGCTATCACAGTCAATCTCAAACATACATCTCGCAGTGGAGTGCTCTCCGCCCTGCGGCTCAATGCATCGGCTACCACATTAGCCTTGCCTGGGTGGTACAGGATCTCACAATCATAATCCTTGACCACATCCAACCACCTCCTATGACGCATATTTAGGTTGGGCTGATCCATCAAATACTTCAAGCTCTTATGGTCCGTGTATATCGTACATCGAACCCCATACAAGTAGTGACGCCAAATCTTGAGAGCGAACACTACTGCCCCCAACTCTAAATCATGCGTGGGATATCTCGCCTCATGAGGTTTCAGCTGCCTCGACGCATAAGCTATCACATGACCCCTCTGCATCAACACTGCACCCAGCCCCGAAATCAATGCATCGCAATATACTATAAAATCGTCCATCCCCTCCGGGAGAGCTAATATCGGGGCTTCGCACAACCTTTGGCGAAGTGTCTCAAAGGAGGTCTGCTGCTCGGGTCCCCATGAGAATGCAACACCCTTCCGGGTCAATCTGGTGAGCGGCACTGCGATCTTGGAGAAATCCTTAATAAATCTCCGATAATACCCTGCCAACCCAAGGAAGCTCCTGATCTCAGAGGGTGACTTCGGCACCTCCCAACTCATCACCGCCTCAACCTTGGCCGGATCGACCAATATCCCTTCCTAATTAACAACATGTCCTAGGAATTGGACCTCCCGCAACCAGAAGTCACATTTGGAGAACTTTGCATAAAGCTTCTCCGATCTCAATACCTCAAGGACCTCCCTCAAATGCTCCTCATGCTGCTCTCTAGATCTCGAATACACTAGAATATCGTCGATAAATACAATCACTGACCGATCCAACATCGGCCTACATACCCTGTTCATGAGATCCATGAACACAGTCGGGGCATTGGTGAGCCCGAAAGGCATCACCACAAACTCATAATGCCCATATCGCGTCCTAAACGTTGTCTTCTGGACGTCCTCATCCCGCACTCTCACCTGATGGTAGCCTGACCTCAGATCGATCTTGGAAAACCAAGATGCTCCCTGCAACTGATCGAATAAATCATCGATCCTCGGTAACGGGTAACGGTTCTTGACCGTCAACTTGTTCAACTCCCGGTAATCAATGCACATCCGGTGTGAACCATCCTTCTTCTTGACGAACAGAATAGGCGCTCCCCACGGCGAGCTGCTCGGCCGAATGAATCCCTTCCCCAGCAACTCCTGAAGCTGCGAGGACAACTCTTGCATCTCTGGAGGTGCAAGACGATAAGGCACCTTAGCAATAGGCGCGGCCCCCGGAACCAGATCGATACCAAACTCTACTTGCCTCACAGGAGGTACTCCCGGCAGCTCCTCGGGGAAAACATCTGGAAACTCACGCACCACTGGGACCTCCTCAACTAATCTCGGTCTCTCGGAAACCTCCCACGTATCCATCACATACGCCACAAAACCCTTATAGCCCTGCTGTAGACACTGCCTCGCCCTAGCGGCCGAACAAAAAGCTGATCCCGAACGGGTACCCTCGCCGTACACTGAAAGAACTCCGCCACTAGGGTCTCGTATAGTCACCAGCTGACGCTCACAGTCGATGACGGCGCCGAACCGGCTCAACCAGTCCATGCCCACAATGACACAGACATCACCCATCGCAATAGGAATCAGGTCAATCGGAAACTCAACCCCGAAAATCTCTAGCACGCATCCCCGGAGAACCTCCGTGACACAAATCACTCTCTCGTCAGCTATAGAAACTCTCAGAGGCCGACTCAACGACTCACGACTAATGCTGATATGCTGACTAAAAGCTAAAGATACAAAGGACCTACTCGCACCCGAGTCAAATAACACTAAAGCAGGCACAAAGTTCACAAGGAAAGTACCTACGCTTATCATAACATAAGCATAACATCTCGACATCAAAATAAATAAATGAAATACAGCATACCTGCCACAACATCGGGCGCAGCGCGGACCTCCTCCGCAGTCAGTTGAAAGGCTCTCCCACGAGCCCTCGGGGCCTCGGCCTTCACCGGTCGAGTCGCAGTAGCCCTGGCAGTAGGTGCAGATCCCTGAAGAAGCTGAGGGCACTCGGCCTTCCGATGGCCTGTCTGGTTGCAATGAAAGCAAACCGTGAACCCATTGGAGCAATCCCTAGCAATGTGCCCCTCCTTGCCACACTTGTAGCAAGCACCAGATCGACATGCCCCATCATGACCCTTGCCGCACCTTCCGCAAGTGCGGCCCTTTGGACCTCCCGTCCTCGAATCGGCGGACTTAGTCCGCTTGGCTGCCGGCTGAGACTGAGCCGGCCGCCGGTCCACCCGCTGAGACTCGGCCTCCTCCCTGGCCTGGGTCTCCAACTCAATCTCGCGCTTCCTGGCATTCGCCTGAAGCTCAGCAAAGGTATGATAGGTGGAGTTTGACACAAACTCCCGGATATCCCTCCTCAAAACACCCAAGTACCGGCTCATCCGAGCCTGCTCTGTGGACACCAGCTCGGGGCAGAACATCGCCCTCTCATGAAACTTCCGCGTGATCACCGCAACCGAATCAGTACCCTGCTTGAGGGTCAAGAACTCCTGAACCAATCGTTCCCTCTCCACTGGGGGAACGTACTCGTCTCTGAACATAGAGGTAAACCCCTCCCATGTCACTGCTGAAATCTCTGCCAAAGTGAAGTTCGCCGTCACGAACTTCCACCAATCCTTCGCTCCCAGACGGAGCTGGTTCAAAGCGAACCGTACCCTCAGATGCTCCGGACATGAACAAGTGTAGAAGCACCCCTCAATATCAGCGATCCACCTCATCGCAGCAATCGGATCCTGCGTCCCATCAAACTCAGGTGGCTTCGTGCTGCTGAACTCCCGAAACAGCAACGAGTCACCCCCCTGTGGCCTGGCAGCGGCCACAGCTGCGGTAGCTGCAGCGGCTGCAGCCTCAGTCAATGCGGCGTACCGCTCTTCAAAAGTCTCCATCAAGGTGGTCTTAATAGACCCAAACATCTCCAGAATCTCAGCCCGGATCGCTGCAGCCACCTCCTCATGAATCATCTGACGAATTTCCTCGTCACTCACACCGCTCGAACTCGCTCCGTGGCGTGGTCTAACCATAATGTCTCTGAAATACAACATAAAACTATCAGAGACTCCATCGAGTATAATCGCACTCGATAACGCAACCCTACTCAGTCTCCGATATCTAGGGATTTTTACTTGGGTCTCCCACTGACCCGGTGTCTTCGGTAGTACGGGCCCAATACTACCGACCACACCGCATCAGCATTCATCCCAAGTCTTCCTCCCCAAACCCCGGATAGTGAGCACTCTACTTTTGTTATGCACTATCTACCCGCACACTATCAAAGCATCTCATATCGGCAACCTCCCTAGACTAAGGCATCACAAATCAGGCCACTCTAGTCCTATCATGAATACCTAGTCTTCTAGCATGCATAACAATTCATATCATAACTTATCTCATAACATAACAATGTAAGGTATTTTGGGGATCTTTACCGTTCGGGCGCTGACTGATCGTACACACTGTTTCTTTCTTGTTTACCACAAAATCATTTACAAAAGTTTATGCCTTTATATTAAAAGTATTCCTCAAATCCTCGGTTTGAGTTCAGTTACGCCCGAAGGTGCACCCGAATCCCTCAAACCAAGGCTCTGATACCAATTGTAACAACGTAAATTTTCAAACAAAATTTTCATTTCAAAATAAAGTATTTTCATTCAAAACAAGGCATAAATATTCCAAGTGTCATGTCAAAATACAAATCATAGAATTCCCAAGATCACAAAACATCTATCAGTGTGTACAGATCACGCCGGCGCCTTCCCACGGTCCTCGCTAGTACCTGAAACACATACATAACAACTGTAAGCATAAATGCTTAGTGAGTTCCCCAATATACAACTTATGCACATACGCCTTTCCAGGCCCTGACCTTCCGGTCCATGTGTCTCAGGGGACTTCCGTCCCTACTGGGTAAACCTTCCGGTCCAACCACGCCGACCTTCCGGTCCACACACAACGCCTTCCGGCCCATAACATAATCGCCTTCCGGCCCATAACATAATGCCTTCCGGCCCATAATATAATGCCTTTCGGCCCATAACATAATGCCTTCCGGCCCATAATATAATGCCTTCCGGCCCATAACATAATGCCTTCCGGTCACATAACATACATAGCACGTATAACAAATAACTTACCACATATAGCACATATATCACATATCATATCTGACCTTCCGGTCACACAGTCAAACCCTTCCGAATACAGTATAGTGAGAAGACTCACCTCGTGAATATCGAAAGCTAGCAAGTCCCGAACTCACTCGTGCTCGATCTGCCGAGCTACAGTCTCCCTATAACATAATATATCTCTTATTAACACTTTTATCTTCTAAGTTTGACTATCCCTAAGAAGTCAGACATAGGTCAACTCTGGTCAACGGTCAACGGTCAACTTGACCGGACTCGGCGAGTGCTAGGGCGACTCGGCGAGTCTAGACGTCCTCACCAATTCTCTAAGATTCCCTTTATACTCGTCGAGTATCCTCCTTGACTCGACGAGTTCCTCCTGGAAGAATCGCGGGGCCATCCCGACTCAACTCGCCGAGTCTGAAGAACAACTCGGCGAGTCCCAGTTAATCTTCAAGCTACTCGCCGATTCTGTTCATCGGACTCGGCGAGTCCATGCCATGCAACCGCTCAAACTGCTTTCTAAGGTCAGAACTGCTCCGACCATTCATAGGTCTGGCCTTCCTAGACTGATTCATCACGTAAGGTCCTCATTTTGGTGCTCATAATACACCCCATGACTCATAATTTACATTTTGACCTAAGGCATAAGGATTCCAATCCAAAACCTCTATTGATTCCCGAAATGCTCAGGCATGGGACATTCTGGACTTCCAAAGGTCCCAATACAGGGTTCCAATCGCTTGGGGGACTAAGGTAACACTCAATCTAGCCACAAAAGGGTTCAATAAACCCTAAATCCATATACACATCAACATAGAAGAATGTAACTCGAAATATTACCTGAATAACGTGCTCTCTGTGTCCCCAATCCTCAGAACGTGACTTCTCTTGTTGTTCCCTTAACCAAGCCTCCTCTTCCTTGCAAAACAACACTTCCAAAATCAACAATGGTCTTCTACCTTGCTCCAGATGCTCACAATCGAATTAGGGTTTCTCTCAGAGGACTAGGGGGAACAATGACGGCCATAAGGTCCCTCATATACGTCCCAACCCTGAACGGTTAGGGTTTTCGCTAAACAGCGCAGACTCGCCGAGTCCATATCCGGACTCGTCGAGTCCAGTCGCAGACCCGCGACCAGATCTGCGATCCTACTCGGCGAGTCTAGGCTCCAACTTGCCGAGTCCCCTCTTAAAACACCCAAAATCATAAATATAACAATACCTGGAATTCCGGGCTGTTACAACTCTCCCCCACTAGGACTAGACTTCGCCCTCGAAGTCTCACTCTGAAAATAGCTCCGGATGCTGCTCCCGCATCTCACGCTCCGGCTCCCAAGTCATTTCCGATCCCTTCCGGTGTTGCCACTGAACCAACACCAGAGGTACCTCCTTGTTCCTTAGAACCTTGATCTTCCGATCCCTGATGGCCACTGGTCTCTTGGCATAATTCAGGCTCGCATCCACCTGAATATCCTCTAATGGAACCACTGCCGACTCGTCGGCTATACACTTCCTCAATTGCGACACATGAAAAGTGTCGTGGATCTGCCCCAACTCTGCTGGCAACTCCAAACGATAGGCTACCCGGCCTATCCTTGCAATCACACGAAATGGCCCAATATACCGGGGTCCCAACTTGCCCCTCTTCCTGAATCGAATCACTCCTTTCCAAGGAGAGACCTTCAGGAGAACGAAGTCGCCGACTTGAAACTCAAGCTCGGATCGGCGTCTGTCTGCATAACTCTTCTGTCGACTCTTGGCGGTCAATAACCTCTGTCTAACCTGTTGAATCTGCTCTGTCGTCTGAAGCACGATCTCTGTACTGCCCATCACTCTCTGTCCCACCTCTCCCCAGCAAATGGGGGTCCGACACCTCCTACCATACAACAGCTCAAAGGGTGGCATACCAATGCTCGAATGATGGCTGTTGTTGTAGGAAAACTCTGCCAAGGGTAAATACGCGTCCCAGCTACCCCCGAAATCTAACACACACGCTCGAAGCATGTCCTCCAGCGTCTGAATCGTTCGCTCGCTCTGGCTGTCTGTCTGGGGATGGTATGCGGTACTAAAATGCAATTTAGTACCCAGCTCCTCATGGAATTTCTTCCAGAATCTGGAAGTGAAGCGCACATCACGGTCTGAAACAATCGAGATCGGCACCCCATGCCGAGATACCACTTCTCTCACATATATCTCCGCCAACTTCTCCGTTGAAGAACTCTCACTGATGGCAAGGAAGTGAGCGCTCTTCGTCAATCTGTCTACAATCACCCAAATTGCATCAACTCCTCTGGCAGTCTTCGGCAATTTGGTGATGAAATCCATAGTGATATGTTCCCACTTCCACTCGGGAACCTCCAATGGCTGCAACTTGCCATGCGGTCTCTGGTGCTCGGCCTTAACCCTACGGCAGGTCAAGCACCTCTCAACGAACCATGCGACGTCCCTCTTCATACAGGGCCACCAATACTCTTTCCTCAAATCCAAATACATCTTCGTAGCCCCGGGATGGATCGAGAATTTCGATCGATGAGCCTCTTCCATCAAAGTAATACGCGTACCGCCCACGAACGGTACCCAAATCTGACCCTGAAACGTCATAAGCCCTCGTCCATCCGTAACGAACTCTGAAACCAACCCAACGACCCGCTCTCTCTTCTGAATCTCTGGTCGTACAGCCTCGGCCTGTGCCCCACGAATAGCATCCAATACTGGAGCTATCACAGTCAATCTCAAACATACATCTCGCAGTGGAGTGCTCTCCGCCCTGCGGCTCAATGCATCGGCTACCACATTAGCCTTGCCTGGGTGGTACAGGATCTCACAATCATAATCCTTGACCACATCCAACCACCTCCTCTGACGCATATTTAGGTTGGGCTGATCCATCAAATACTTCAAGCTCTTATGGTCCGTGTATATCGTACATCGAACCCCATACAAGTAGTGACGCCAAATCTTGAGATCGAACACTACTGCCCCCAACTCTAAATCATGTGTGTGATAGCTCGCCTCATGAGGTTTCAGCTGCCTCGACGCATAAGCTATCACATGACCCCTCTACATCAACACTGCACCCAGCCCCGAAATCGATGCATCCCAATATACTACAAAATCCTCCATCCCCTCCGGGAGAGCTAATACCGGGGCTTCGCACAACCTTTGGCGAAGTGTCTCAAAGGAGGTCTGCTGCTCGGGTCCCCATGAGAATGGAACACCCTTCCGGGTCAATCTGGTGAGTGGCACTGCGATCTTGGAGAAATCCTTAATAAATCTCCAATAATACCCTGCCAACCCAAGGAAGCTCCTGATCTCAGAGGGTGACTTCGGCACCTCCCAACTCATCACCGCCTCAACCTTGGCCGGATCGACCAATATCCCTTCCTGATTAACAACATGTCCTAGGAATTGGACCTCCCGCAACCAGAAGTCACATTTGGAGAACTTTGCATAAAGCTTCTCCGATCTCAATACCTCAAGGACCTCCCTCAAATGCTCCTCATGCTGCTCTCTAGATCTCGAATACACTAGAATATCGTCGATAAATACAATCACTGACCGATCCAACATCGGCCTACATACCCTGTTCATGAGATCCATGAACACAGCCGGGGCATTGGTGAGCCCGAAAGGCATCACCACAAACTCATAATGCCCATATCGCGTCCTAAACGTTGTCTTCTGGACGTCCTCATCCCGCACTCTCACCTGATGGTAGCCTGACCTCAGATCGATCTTGGAAAACCAAGATGCTCCCTGCAACTGATCGAATAAATCATCGATCCTCGGTAACGGGTAACGGTTCTTGACCGTCAACATGTTCAACTCCCGGTAATCAATGCACATCCGGTGTGAACCATCCTTCTTCTTGACGAACAGAATAGGCGCTCCCCACGGCGAGCTGCTCGGCCGAATGAATCCCTTCCCCAGCAACTCCTGAAGCTGCGAGGACAACTCTTGCATCTCTGGAGGTGCAAGACGATAAGGCACCTTAGCAATAGGCGCAGCCCCCGGAACCAGATCGATACCAAACTCTACTTGCCTCACAGGAGGTACTCCCGGCAGCTCCTCGGGGAAAACATCTGGAAACTCACGCACCACTGGAACTCCTCAACTAATCTCGGTCTCTCGGAAACCTCCCGCGTATCCATCACATACGCCACAAAACCCTTATAGCCCTGCTGTAGACACTGCCTCGCCCTAGCGGCCGAACAAAAAGCTGATCCCGAACGGGTACCCTCGCCGTACACCGAAAGAACTCCCCCACTAGGGTCTCGTATAGTCACCAGCTGACGCTCACAGTCGATGACGGCGCCGAACCGGCTCAACCAGTCCATGCCCACAATGACACAGACATCACCCATCGCAATAGGAATCAGGTCAATCGGAAACTCAACCCCGAAAATCTCTAGCACGCATCCCCGGAGAACCTCCGTGGCACAAATCACTCTCTTGTCAGCTATAGAAACTCTCAGAGGCCGACTCAACGACTCACGACTAACGCTGATATGCTGACTAAAAGCTAAAGATACAAAGGACCTACTCGCACCCGAGTCAAATAACACTAAAGCAGGCACAAAGTTCACAAGGAAAGTACCTACGCATATCATAACATAAGCATAACATCTCGACATCAAAATAAATAAATGAAATACAGCATACCTACCACAACATCGGGCGCAACGCGGACCTCCTCCGCAGTCAGCAGAAAGGCTCTCCCACGAGCCCTCGGGGCCTCGGCCTTCACCGGTCGAGTCGCAGTAGCCCTGGCAGTAGGTGCAGATCCCTGAAGAAGCTGAGGGCACTCGGCCTTCCGATGGCCTGTCTGGTTGCAATGAAAGCAAACCGTGAACCCATTGGGGAAATCCCTAGCAATGTGCCCCTCCTTGCCACACTTGTAGCAAGCACCAGATCGACATGCCCCATCATGACCCTTGCCGCACCTTCCGCAAGTGCGGCCCTTTGGACCTCCCGTCCTCGAATCGGCGGACTTAGTACGCTTGGCTGCCGGCTGAGACTGAGCCGGCCGCCGGTCCACCCGCTGAGACTCGGCCTCCTCCCTGGCCTGGGTCTCCAACTCAATCTCGCGCTTCCTGGCATTCGCCTGAAGCTCAGCAAAGGTATGATAGGTGGAGTTTGACACAAACTCCCGGATATCCCTCCTCAAAACACCCAAGTACCGGCTCATCCGAGCCTGCTCTGTGGACACCAGCTCGGGGCAGAACATTGCCCTCTCATGAAACTTCCGCGTGATCACCGCAACCGAATCAGTACCCTGCTTGAGGGTCAAGAACTCCTGAACCAATCGTTCCCTCTCCACTGGGGGAACGTACTCGTCTCTGAACATAGAGGTAAACCCCTCCCATGTCACTGCTGAAATCTCTGCCAAAGTGAAGTTCGCCGTCACGAACTTCCACCAATCCTTCGCTCCCAGACGGAGCTGGTTCAAAGCGAACCGTACCCTCAGATGCTCCGGACATGAACAAGTGTAGAAGCACCCCTCAATATCAGCGATCCACCTCATCGCAGCAATCAGATCCTGCGTCCCATCAAACTCAGGTGGCTTCGTGTTGCTGAACTCCCGAAACAGCAACGAGTCACCCCCCTGTGGCCTGGCAGCGGCCACAGCTGCGGTAGCTGCAGCGGCTGCAATCTCAGTCAATGCGGCGTACCGCTCTTCAAAAGTCTCCATCAAGGTGGTCTTAATAGACCCAAACATCTCCGGAATCTCAGCCCGGATCGCTGCAGCCACCTCCTCATGAATCATCTGACGAATTTCCTCGTCACTCACACCGCTTGAACTCGCTCCGTGGCGTGGTCTAACCATAATGTCTCTGAAATACACCATAAAACTATCAGAGACTCCATCGAGTATAATCGCACTCGATAACGCAACCCTACTCAGTCTCCGATATCCAGGGATTTTTACTTGGGTCTCCCACTGACCCGGTGTCTTCGGTAGTACGGGCCCAATACTACCGACCACACCGCATCAGCATTCATCCCAAGTCTTCCTCCCTAAACCCCGGATAGTGAGCACTCTACTTTTGTTATGCACTATCTACCCGCACACTATCAAAGCATCTCATATCGGCAACCTCCCTAGACTAAGGCATCACAAATCAGGCCACTCTAGTCCTATCATGAATACCTAGTCTTCTAGCATGCATAACAATTCATATCATAACTTATCTCATAACATAACATTATAAGGTATTTTGGGGATCTTTACCGTTCGGGCGCTGACTGATCGTACACACTGTTTCTTTCTTGTTTACCACAAAATCATTTACAAAAGTTTATGCCTTTATTTTAAAAGTTTTCCTCAAATCCTCGGTTTGAGTTCAGTTACGCCCGAAGGTGCACCCGAATCCCTCAAACCAAGGCTCTAATACCAATTGTAACAACGTAAATTTTCAAACAAATTTTTCATTTCAAAATAAAGAATTTTCATTCAAAACAAGGCACAAATATTCCAAGTGTCATGTCAAAATACAAATCATAGAATTCCCAAGATCACAAAACATCTATCAGTGTGTACAGATCACGCCGGCGCCTTCCCACGGTCCTCGCTAGTACCTGAAACACATACATAACAACTGTAAGCATAAATGCTTAGTGAGTTCCCCAATATACAACTTACGCACATACGCCTCTCCAGGCCCTGACCTTCCGGTCCATGTGTCTCACGGGACTTCCGTCCCTGCTGGGTAAACTTTCCGGTCCTACCCACGCCGACCTTCCGGTCCACACACAACGCCTTCCGGCCCATAACATAATCGCCTTCCGGCCCATAACATAATGCCTTCCGGCCCATAATATAATGCCTTCCGGCCCATAACATAATGCCTTCCGGCCCATAATATAATGCCTTCCGGCCCATAACATAATGCCTTCCGGCCACATAACATACATAGCACGTATAACAAATAACTCACCACATATAGCACATATATCACATATCATATCTGACCTTCCGGTCACACAGTCAAACCCTTCCGAGTACAGTATAGTGAGAAGACTCACCTCGTGAATATCGAAAGCTAGCAAGTCCCGAAATCACTCGTGCTCGATCCACCGAGTTACAATCTCCCTATAACATCATATATCTCTTATTAACACTTTTATATTCTAAGTTTGACTATCCCTAAGAAGTCAGACATAGGTCAACTCTGGTCAACGGTCAACGGTCAACTTGACCGGACTCGGCGAGTGCTAGGGCGACTCGGCGAGTCTAGACGTCCTCACCAATTCTCTAATATTCCCTTTATACTCGTCGAGTATCCTCCTTGACTCGACGAGTTCCTCCTGGAAGAATCGCGGGGCCACCCCGACTCAACTCGCCGAGTCTGAAGAACAACTCGGCGAGTCCCAGTTAATCTTCAAGCTACTCGCCGAGTCTGTTCATCGGACTCGGCGAGTCCATGCCATGCAACCGCTCAAACTGCTTTCTAAGGTCAGAACTGCTCCGACCATTCATAGGTCTGGCCTTCCTAGACTGATTCATCACGTAAGGTCCTCATTTCGGTGCTCATAATACACCCCATGACTCATAATTTACATTTTGACCTAAGGCATAAGGATTCCAATCCAAAACCTCTATTGATTCCCGAAATGCTCAGGCATGGGACATTCTGGACTTCCAAAGGTCCCAATACAGGGTTCCAATCGCTTGGGGGACTAAGGTAACACTCATTCTAGCCACAAAAGGGTTCAATAAACCCTAAATCCATATACACATCAACATAGAAGAATGTAACTCGAAATATTACCTGAATAACGTGCTCTCTGTGTCCCCAATCCTCAGAACGTGACTTCTCTTGTTGTTCCCTTAACCAAGCCTCCTCTTCCTTGCAAAATAACACTTCCAAAATCAACAATGGTCTTCTACCTTGCTCCAGATGCTCACAATCGAATTAGGGTTTCTCTCAGAGGACTAGGGGGAACAATGACGACCATAAGGTCCCTCATATACGTCCCAACCCTGAACGGTTAGGGTTTTCGCTAAACAGCGCAGACTCGCCGAGTCCATATCCGGACTCGTCGAGTCCAGTCGCAGACCCGCGACCAGATTCGCGATCCTACTCGGCGAGTCTAGGCTCCAACTTGCCGAGTCCCCTCTTAAAACACCCAAAATCATAAATATAACAATACCTGGAATTCCGGGCTGTTACACCATCACAATGGGGTTTTTCGGGTGATGCACTGTAAAAACTGCAACAAGAATGAACATACTTCCCGCTTTTGCAGAAACCAGACCCAACACCTCGCTTCAACCACCAACACCTGGGTAGGCCCATGATGCTACCTATGCGGTGAAACGGGACACTTCAAGAGAGAATGTCCAACTAAGAAGAATGACGGGGGAGCAGGAGGAGTGTGATGAACAAACCAGCAGGAGCACCAAGGGAACGCTATTAGGGCTTTTGTAATATTCCCAAAGACAAAACGTTTAAGTACCATATATTTGTAATGAATTTGGTATGCTTGCTAAAATTACCGTCTTTCTAAAAGTAGTTAAAATACTCTCTCATTCAAATCAAATCAAAGACACTCATATATGACCTTAGGATCATTACCTGTAAGCTGTGATGACTTTGTACATACATCGGGGTTAATTATAATCAAAATACTAAAGACTTAAAGCAAATAATTCCATCCTGACTCCTATTCCATGTCTAGTAGTGGGATTAGGATGGAGCCACCACTCGATGATTTCACCAATATCAAATTACATGCGACGTACATATATCGCTCGATCATAGAGTGACCTGTCAGGGATCATGATATAAAGTATCATTGCTAGCTATCAGAACAAACTCACTACTAGTGCTAGACACTGTGGTATGAATCATCTGCAGTAATAATAACATCGAACAAAATGGAGCACACTGAAAAGAAACACAAGATACTCAATCACCCTAATGAGCACTTCTTACGAATACAACTTAACACATGTTTTACCTAAAAAGATATTGTTGTCACCATTCAATTTCGATTGGTATAGTCCTCATCTTCCCGATTTAACGGCTATGAAAGGACCCTTCACCTAACCCACCGAATATCGAAACCGTCATCTCTCACGACCCTAAATCTGACTTTGACTCTCTGGTCATCCTTCATTGCGAAACCCCAAAACACTCTCTGGAGTTGTGTTATACCTTCTGTAACCTTTTTAATTTATTCCTAGTAAAACCATCGAGGATATCACTCGTATATCTGGTCAAGATCAAGCATGGAATCTTGGGACAAATATGGTTAGTCTATCACTACTAAGTGTATATACGAGGATAATATATAATTAAAGTTCTACGGACATTGGATGTGTGCTTCCACCCTATTTCCTATTCATTGTCTGGTTGTGGATTTGGGGCAGAGTCACCCATCCAACTGCCTTACCAACCGTAATTACATATGACCTATATGCGCGAGTTAATGATAGATGGACCAGGTACGAGTCCTACCAGGAACTTCGAGACAAGACTACCTAGAAGTGCGATTGAACGTCCTACCATTCGAATTAATCTAAGTCGTGTAAATTGAACCCACATGCTTCCTACCGATCTAACCGACAAACGAGAAACTCTACAGCAGGCCTTATACAGCGCTCCGAGAAGAAGTTATTACTTATGACTTAAGACAGCTAAAGACGTACGGGGTCAGCTAGGTCACACATGACCTCGAACTAGGGGCGGTAGCATTCGCCCTAGAGATCTAGAGACACTATATCCATGATACGCAGTGTATAATCTTCACTAATCATAAGAACCTAGAAGGAAAGGACGGCAGGGCATGCTATCCCATGAATCGGATCTGGACACCGAAGTTGATGGAATCAGAAATGACGTCATGAACAAATCAGCACATTTCCTTCCGATAAAGGAAACCGACAAGATAGAAAAATTGAGTAGAATGTACATCAAGGAGACTGTACGACTGCATGGCGTACCAATATCCATTATCTCCGACCGGGATAGTAGGTTTACCTCACGGTTTTGGCAGTCGTTACAAAAATCTCTGGGGACTAGGCTTGACATGAGTACAACCTACCATCCACAAACCGACAAACAGAGCGAGCGAACCATACAAATGCTAGAAGAAATGTTAAGAGCCTGTGTGATAGATTTTGGTAAAGCATGGGATACCCATTTACCACTTATCGAATTATCTTACAATAACAATTATCACACTAGCATCAAAGTCGCTCCATTCGGAGCTCTTTATGGTAGCAAGTGTCGATCACCCCCGTGTTGGGTAGAAGTGGGGGACACACAGCTAGCTAGGGGGTAAGTCCCTGATAGCATCCTCACTGGTCATGAAATCATAAGGGAGACCACAGAAAAGATTGTTCAAATTCGGGAAAGACTGAAAGCATCCCGAGATCAGCAAAAGAGTTACACGGATAAGCGACGCAAACCCTTGGAATTCCATGTGACAACCCAAAATTTCCATTTTGTACAAACTATATCACTTCAATAGAAGTTATAGCAGTCATAGTTAATTTTCAAACTTTTTCGCGTAAGTTTGAGTAAATCAGGGTTTACATTTCAGGAAATATCAGGAGAGTGGATGCACTAGGGTTTTGTGCAACACTGTTATTCCAACACTCTATTGTATTAGAGATCATTACAGGAATAAAAATATTTTCTGCCAAAAATATCTCAGGACTATAAATAGAATTCTGAACCAAATTCATTCATTATTCGCATTTCCAACTAGAGAAAAACCATTTTCTCTATCACGGATCTTCGGGTTTTTATCCCAAATTGTGAGTACCTCTTTCTAGTAGTGTGAGAAAGCTTTATATGTGTTAATAACATGATTTAGAAGGCTAAATCACTAGATTTAGGATTTTACTCCCCAAGGTGTTCTTGGGCGGTAAACTCCCAAAACGAAGCCTAGACCGACCCTTGTGTTATGCTACTGCCTTAGACTCATTTATAAATGTGTTAGGGACATGAAATCAAGCAAAAACCACCCAAGTTTGGGAGTTCACAGCCCAAGAGTTTCTTAGGCCGTAAACTCCAATTTCAAGCTCAAAATAGTGCTTTTAATACACCTAAAGCCCTAGACATTTACTAGGAATTGTTCCCACTTAATTGAAGGACAAAAACACATCAAAATCACCTCTTGAAGTGAGTTTATGGCCCTGGTAATGCTCCTAGGCCGTAAACACCAAACAAGGGCACCAAAGTGTGCCTAGGGTCCTCATTAGCTTTAAACAAATGTCTAGAACCTATCCTTCAAATGTAAGAGACTTGGAAACAACAAAAACACCATTCCAACGGAGTTTACGGCTGTAAACTCCAAAGGAAATGGCCTTGGGGCCGTTAACTCCTCTAGGGATTTTTTCTAGGCCTTAAACCCTTTCAAGAATTGAACCACAAAGTTGGAATAATTCTAGGAATCATTTGGAACTTCAAAACACACAATACACCCATGGTTGGGATTTTACGGCTGTAAACTCAAGCCTTTACAACCGTAAACTCCATGTGTGTTAGTATATGAGGAGTAAGCTCATATATGGGGTCCTTTGGAACCCTAAACACAAGTGCCTTGTCCCACAATAGCTTAAATGCAATCCTTAGGGCTTAAAACACTTATATAAAGTGTTTATTATGTCTAGGATGTCTTAATATTATCAATTAGTAATTAGAGACTAATTGAGTGCATATATGTGTGATTATATGTGTTGGATTAATGTCTAAGTCCATAACTATAATTGGTAAGACTTGACCCGACCCGGCATGGTCCATTTGGGTTGCATACCATCATGCACTTGGATAGACTATAATGAGAGAAATAAGACACTTATGGTTATTAATATATTATAAGTTCTAGTATATTAATAATAAGAATAATAAGATTATTTAATTAGTATTGATCAAGAATTAATCTAGGATTAATTAAGTGATCAAAAGAAGACTAATTAAATATATGGGTTGATTGTGTAAATCATCCATACTTGTATAGTGGGCTAATGCTCCATGGATAATCAAGTTGGGCTAAAACCCATAGGATGGTCCATGGATGCTCCATGGTGTATTTGAACCCATGGATCCAAGGAAATGGAAAGTCATGACAATTAGGGTTTGCCCTAATTGTAACACTATATAAAGATATTATTCTTGGCAAAATCGGCGACTAGTATTATTCTAGAGAGGGCTAGCCGTTTTCATGAGTTGTAGAATTCTCTCAAGTCATTCCAAGTGTTTTGATGATTGTGATTCCATTTGAGGTGTCACACTCGGGGCACTAGGCACTCAAGCTTCATGAAGACTTTCTACACCAAAGAGGTATGTATTCTATCTTGCTATAGTCATTGTTTTTGTATGCTAGATTAGGATAATACCTTGGAAGTTCTTATTTGCATGTATAATAGAGAAAACATAGATCCAAGGTATTTAGGGTTGCATGTACACTTAGGAGTGTTAGAATGCTCAAAACCCAACAGTGGTATCAGAGCCTAGGCTTGTTTTCTTGTTATACCTGCAATAGAAGCTGAAAAAACGAATCTGGTGTTGTCTGGCCATCAGACTCGGCGAGTCCATCAGGAGACTCGGCGAGTCCATGCCTAAAAAGTGATGAATTCGATCCAACTCGCCGAGTTTGTTCATGCACTCGACGAGTTGGACCCCCAGACAGCATATTTTCGAGTTTTTTGGCTAGAAATGGACTAGGAACATTACCCTAAGTTGTTTTTGAACTTATAAACTTGTTTTTGATGTGGTAATGTTCATGCTAATCCATTTTCAAAGATAATTGTCAATAGATTCATGTTTTGTATTAGTTTAAGGTTTAGACTAATTACATGAAAAAGTTTGATTTGAATTATCTTGTTCTTATGAGTTGCTTAGATTAATAGAAATGTTGAGTGAAATAGTTGTTTTCAATCCATTTTAATCTAAGAGTTGAGTATAAAATGTGTTTGTGTAACTTGTCCTCAAGTTACATGAAGAGTCACATTAAAGACTCATAAAATTCATAAGAGTTGGCAATGGTTACAAAATGAAGAGTCTTGTGTCATTGAATAATTTTTATGACTCCATAACTTGTCCTCAAGTTATGGAAGTTCAAGAGTCACTTCATTAAAGGAAAATATGTAACCATAATTAAATCCATAAGTTATAAAATAAAGAAAAAGTTAGTTCTTTTATTAGTTTAAAGTCTTCCATAACTTGTCCTCAAGTTATGGAACTTGAAGAGTTTTTGGATTAAAACTACTTTAAACACATAAGTTATGGAATTAATTAGTTTTGAATAGTTTCAAAACTTGCCCTCAAGTTTTGGAATTTGAAAAGTTTTCAAGTATGAATACTTTAATTCCAAGTTAGCCCTTAGAATTTTAAAAGTTAAAATTCAACCCTTATACTTTATAATATTATAAGTTAATAATATATATATGTATAAGAGTAAAGTCAGTCTTACCGCTAGTACGCCTCATTCACGAAGCCGGTCTATAAGGTGGGTATAAGGTTGTTGCCTATAAAATGGCAACTTAATGGGTGTCCACTCTCACCCACCGCTTGCTTGACTGGTGGAGGGTCGTTAGCCGAACGGGTTTGACAGGACTAGAATTCTCCCTTCATTAAAAGTATTAATGATAATACTAAGTAACTAAAACTCTTAATAATACCCAATCTTAGTTACTTAGGAAAAATGTGAATAAGGTGCTAATCCATGAAATTACACTTTGCACTTTGTCTAAGTCGTTAGTGGAGCGTGTGTGGTTAACCGGCACACTAACTTGGACTTAACAAGGTAGGTAAAGGGTGACTTAATATTTATCATAGTATCGATGGAGCGTGTGTGGTTAACCGGCACATCGATTGAGGGGTAATTTATTAAGAGTACCAAGTGATTTGCATGGTTACTTCACACCTTGTTTTGTGATCCTCGGCATCCCAGTCACAAAACCTGAAGGGCACACTCGAGATTGAAACATGCCTTTGAACAGTTCAATGAATCTCAAAGATCTAGGAGTTTCAAAACCAATTAAAACCTAATAATACGTTTCGTTTATCTTGGTGGAAATTGGTGAATTGCCATTCACCTACCTTCAAATATTCTATAGCTTGGATTACGGCATACCTCTTCTAAGTTATAAAATAGTTTGTTGGGTCCTAGCCTTAATATTTCATATTGGGTGTTATATTAAGGAATTTAAATCAACTATCTTGAATATCTCCCAAAATAATGTCTGGTTTAGACATTTATGATCTTCCCAAATCTCTTGAAACAAGCTTTCCTAAATGAAGATGATGTTCCTTGGAAATCATACTTCTTTCACCTCCTTCAATTATTCTCCCCAACCCACGAGTTCTTGAAAAGTTTAAGGTCACTCAAGCCCTATTGGCAAGGCAAGGTCTAGGTGTGATCACATCTTGGAGATGTAGTCACATGTTGACAAGCCGGGAGAGTTGGGTGTCAAAGTCTTGAGAACGTTGGTGGTTCAATCACTTTCTAAGTCACATAGTGAGTTCCTTTGGGACACCTATGAAATAGACTATGACAAGACCCTTAATGATCTTATCTAAGATCAACTTCCTTAAAACTTGATGGACATTGACAATAGTGACACAGGAAATCTCGGAAAGCATTCTCTTCCCAATGGAAAGGGATCGGCCATAGTCAACTCGGTTGACCAAATGGTAATGAGAAAAGCTAAGTCCGTGATATTCTCGTGTACCATTATCAAAGGATCCATATGTTTATATTGCCAAAGGAAGGGGCATTGGTTGCGAAGCTACCAAATTTACCTAAGGATGTTAAAGTCAATAAGTTTGACTTTACTTCAGGTAAAGTCCACTATCTAACTCTGTTAAGTTTCTATTATGAGATTCTTGATACATGATGTGACTGGGTCACATGGTGATGTTTTAAGAATCAAAGAAAAGTGAAGAAACTTAAAGAAAGAATATGTTGAATCTGATGGCGTAGATGGATTTCTATCGCATAGTTTGAAGATCGGATTCTTGAGCTACTTCTTAGGAGTTATGAGATATTGCTTAGGAATAGGTAACAACAAGTTTTCATATGGATTGTAAGGATAAGTTTTTCCGCAAAGTTTTAAAATAAAAGAAAAAAATTTTGATTTTATTTATTTTAAAAATATCCTTACAATGGCATTTGAGGAAAAATTGTTGCTTATATGATTCCATTAAGAGCAAGAGTGGAAATATGAAATTGATTCTTTCATTTGTGGTAATATCTAAATTTACCAAATAAGGAAAGATTCTCATCACCCAAGTTTCAAGTGGACCGGAACTTGGAATCATGCAAGTTATATAGCATGATGAATGAGAACTTTCAAGTTTTGGAAAATTAAGACTAATTACTTGTTCACATGGATGTGTGAGTCAAGTAAAGGACTAAGGGATCGAGTACACATTCTTGTGCACTGATTAAGTCCACCACAAAAGATTGATAAAACTATTCGTCATAGTTTACTAAAGCTCAGTAAATATGATTATACTTACAAGCTTAAGTGTAACTCTGAGACATTGGAAAAGGTTCCAATGTATGGCAGAGCGAATAAGAAGAATCAATTTAGGCAGAAGGATAAAAGTTTCTCAAATATGAAAAGATGGGAGAGTACTTTAGTATCAGTTTTTGTGATCATCTTAATGATTATGAAACCATAGCACAATTAGTTCTCTAAGGAAATCTTAGTGCATTCTTATGACTAAGAAGAGGAACTTGAATTGTTGAAATGGTTAAATCAGGAAGATGAGTCATACTGCAAGTCTTAGAGTCATACTCCAAGATTGTAATTTGAGTGACATGTCTTAAAGAAGGTTTAAAACGCTTGTCAAATGTAAGAGTAAAAGTTTTCTACTCTTGTACATTTGAAATTGGTAAGTTGTGATGTTTTGGATAAAACAAAGACCAACTAAGGCCAATTGTGTGAAGTGTTTGTCTTGATTAGAATCCGCACTATATCTTGGATGTTTGACAAGGGAGTCTTATATATCAAGAGGACAGTGGGAGTCTTAAAAGTCTTGAAAGTCTCAAGAACTAATCAAGAATAAAACCTAAAGGTCTTCTCTAGCACACAATTTGAGGTTTATAATCTATTGTGTTGACATATACTGTGCCCATTCCAGTTAAAGGTGGTTTTGCATATGAGTTCTTAGAGTTCTCAGTTTGTTGCACAACAACTTGGAAGCAATGGCAGGCCCTTGAGCTGCCAGGTGGCAAGAAATTAAGATTGAGTTCAGTCCATATGAGTTTTGGTTTGTCATTATCCTTGTCTTGTGACTATGATTTTGACCATTCACATGGATAAGAACACATAGACCAGTAAATCTAAGTGTCATAAGGTTTCTCTCCGATTCATGAAAATGATGGTGAGGAAACACTTTCACTAAGTAGATTTTAGCTAGATAGTAATTGTGATATTTGCATTCTCAAAGTCGTTAGTGGAGCGCGTGTGGTTAACCGGCACACTAATATGGACTTGTGAGAAGTGGAAAAAAGGTCTAACCATTATGATTACGGCATACCTCTTCATAATTGTTTAGACTCACAAGTGTGCTATCTAAGGGAAGGTGTATGATTTTGATAAAGTCTTATCAAAACAATCTAGTATCAGAAATCTGAACTTTGGTAAAAAAGTCAATAAAGTATTGATTTCTAGAAGTCCAGCTGATTTCTGGGTACATGTCAAAGCTAGTGGGAGCATAAGTGTTATGCTAATAATCATCATGTTAGTGGGAGCATGATAATTATGTTAAGTATTGCAAGCTAGCAATGTTAATTATAGAAAACAAAAGGTGTCAATTGGGAAAAGTTGTTTTGCTATAATTAAGGGAGAGGAAATTATGCTTCATCTCAAATCTATAAGCTTAGATCGTGAGGTTTTAATCATTTAGTCAAGCATATATATATGAATTTCATGTTGGAATGGCTCAACATAAGGAAATTCTTTATATGGGTCCATTATTTGCGTTCTAAAATTTGATTATGATTACGGCATCCCTTTTCATAATCTGAATTATGAGAACTTGGCAAATTGAAATGGAAATGTTATAGCAAAAGACTGGTTTAGTCTTTATGTGAGACATCATGAATCGTGTCCCATATGCTACGGATATAGGATCGATTACATGTGCTATAATCATCCGTTCTAAAATTTTCCAAATGCCTGGGGCATTAAGAAGGGAAAAGGTTTAGAACTGGATATGACTAAAAGGATTAAACAATTGTCGAGGATAATCTAAGGTTTACCAAAGATTGCTTGCTCAAGGACAGTTGGAAGTATAGTGATAATTCTGGAAGGACCATATTGACATAGTCTGTAAGGAGGCAACTCTTGTTCAGAAGTGATGGTCAAAATGGAATCTGGAAATGTTTCAAAGTTAGGTTTTTTCAATCTGTGTAAGATTAAGGAAACTTAATGCAAGAAGGATGTTTCCAAGGAGTTGATCTCCTTTGGAATACTCTGTAATGATTGTTGCCAAGTCTTTATGACTTTGTGCATAATCATTACAAGAGGATCAATGCATATAAGTTTAGAATCTGACAGATTCCAGTAAATGGCATGAATTTGGAATTCTTGCATTTGCAGTAAGGATTTGGGAGTGTGAAAAGAGAATCATTGAAGTTATGTTCAATTGATCTAGTTCACAAAGTAAGGATCATAGACAAACATAGTATGCATACTTGGTGTGTGGCATGACTAGTGTTTAAGAAAACATAGTGTACATGCTTGGAGCATGGGACAACTATTGTTTTAAATTCAAGAATAAAGTTGATAGCTGAAACAGTATACAATGAATAATGTGTAATCATATGGTGATAAATAAAAGGTGTTTTATTTATGTTCAAAGATTTGATACCATATTGGATTCAATTATTATTGTGTTTCACTTTGCATGTTTTGACTTCCCGAATAAACTAGGTTATTCTTCCGGAATGACTAAGTTATTCAAACCATCCACAGTCGGTCATAGGTTGGAAGTAGATATGAATTAAGACTGTCATGGGTTGGCTTGTAGAGGTCTAAGGTGTTGGACAAAGGGCTACAACACTCATGAGTGCTCATAAGTTCTGAGTATTGGATTCAACCCGCGCTCATTGGAATCACTTCATGGATTTTATCATGAGTGATCATGAGACGATAATATCTTATATTCTTCAAACCTAGAGATATGAGTTGTTACTATGAGTTGGTTGTACATTGATTGCACGAAAACGCATTTGGTAACTCGGTGCTATAAAACGTGCCTTTGTGTATGATTCAACAAGTAGTAGAACAAGCCATATGAGTCGAAGTTTATCCATTCCTTTTACCTTCGGGATAAAAGCGATATCTGTGGGCCCCTCGATGATTTGATGATGACAAATGGAAGTGCTCGGCCGGGCCAGGACTGATTTGATTTGTTCAATTAGTCAGTCGTCATAAATCGGAAATCGGGAAACAACAAATGAACAGAGAGAATGATTATAATCCATGTCTCAGTCCATATGATATCTAGAATGGAGGAATATATGATCCCTTATCTAATGGACAAGTCACTGACAAAGGTCAGAGTTCATCTACAAGGTCAGAGTTCGACAGAAGCTTTTGAGAGCTACGATTGCCGGTTGGTTCCTGAAGTCATACGCAATAATAGTTTTAGACTTATCCAAGTGGGAGACTGTTGGATTAATGTCTATGTCCATAACTATAATTGGTAAGACTTGACCCGACCCGGCATGGTCCATTTGGGTTGCATACCATCATGCACTTGGATAGACTATAATGAGAGAAATAAGACACTTATGGTTATTAATATATTATAAGTTCTAGTATATTAATAATAAGAATAATAAGATTATTTAATTAGTATTGATCAAGAATTAATCTAGGATTAATTAAGTGATCAAAAGAAGACTAATTAAATATATGGGTTGATTGTGTAAATCATCCATACTTGTATAGTGGGCTAATGCTCCATGGATAATCAAGTTAGGCTAAAACCCATAGGATGGTCCATGGATGCTCCATGGTGTATTTGAACCCATGGATCCAAGGAAATGGAAAGTCATGACAATTAGGGTTTGCCCTAATTGTAACACTATATAAAGATATTATTCTTGGCAAAATCGGCGACTAGTATTATTCTAGAGAGGGCTAGCCGGTTTCATGAGTTGTAGAATTCTCTCAAGTCATTCCAAGTGTTTTGATGATTATGATTCCATTTGAGGTGTCACACTTGGGGCACTAGGCACTCAAGCTTCATGAAGACTTTCTACACCAAAGAGGTATGTATTCTATCTTGCTATAGTCATTGTTTTTGTATGCTAGATTAGGATAATACCTTGGAAGTTCTTATTTGCATGTATAATAGAGAAAACATAGATCCAAGGTATTTAGGGTTGCATGTACACTTAGGAGTGTTAGAATGCTCAAAACCCAACAATATGTTCATTAGGATCGTAGTGTGTGTACAAGTCCTCACTTGACACCTAGCAATCCTACACCGTCCAGTTCATTCGAACCACCAACTACAGGTGAGTTCATACCCCTTAATCAATGTTTTAAATGGCATTAAATGATTTAATGGGGGGGGGATACAAGTAGAAAACAATATGTTATTAAATCAATCTTATGTATTTTATAACTGTGTTTTCACTCAGTAGATTTCACATATTTCAAAAGGTGTCACATGCAATGGTTTTCTATCTTAAAATACATTGATTACAAAAGTATTAGTTTTGAAATGTTTAATAAAATGACATCAAGTCATTCGTAATTATTGTTCAAAACTCCTAGACATCTTGCAAAACCATTATTTAACATTCTTGAACTAAACTATGCATATACACTTATATTCTTATATATGTATTGATGTTATAGTTTACACCTTTCATTTAGTTTCCCACACCCTTGAGTAGTAAGAGTGTATAAACCTACTTGAACAACCATTTACTTACCAGTTAATTATCATATGGATAATTTGTAAATATCAAACATAATTCCTATTACAAGGAATCACACAAGAGTCAGTTCATTCATGAGGCTTTACGAGTACCTTACTTGATACATGAGTACCTTTACATATGCTTACATGAATACATTACATGAATACCTTTACGTGGATACATCTACCTGTGTATACTTACATGAATACTTGAAACTCGATTCGTAAACATGATTTATTAGTACCTTCAGTAAAATCATTCCAGCCCATACCAGTTCAATGGGAGTCAGTTACGGGACTAACCATTCCTGGAACCTATTGTTCGCTACAAAGGTTAATTGGACAATCTTCGGATGTTCATTAGGTTATCTATTTCACTTATAGCGATGTAGAGTCAGTTACGGGACTAACCATTCCTGGAACCTACTGTTCGCCATAGAGGTTAATTGGACAATCTTCGAATGTTCATTGGGTTGTTATTACATATATTAGGAGACAGTTACGGGACTAACCATTCCTGGAACCTACCGTTCGCTATAGAGGTTAATGGAACAATCTTCAGATGTTCATTAGGTTATTTACTTCAACTACAGCGATGTAAAGTCAGTTACGGGACTAACCACTCCTGGAACCTATTGTTCGCCATAGAGGTTAATTGAACAATCTTCGGATGTTTATTAGGTTATACCTTTCGCTTCAGCGATGTCGTGTTATCCCTGATAACCCAAGGATAATACTTTCATGGTTATATTTTCCTATTTGCTTTATTTTGTGATATATTCACATAAACAATGAGTTAGACTAGTTACTGTTTGTAGTAGTCAAAAAGAAGGAAAAACTATCATTTTACTTACAAAACATTCGGGTCTTGGTAGAAGACTACATCTCAAACTGATAGAAAATAAGGGATTTTCTAGGGCTTTTCATACTTAAATCAACATTTTCATTTAAAGGTTTACATGACTTTTAAAACAGCTTTCCAAGGCAAGACAATGACACTTAAATACTTATGAATTCACCAGCTTTAAAGCTGATACTCTCTTTCAAAATAACTTGTATTCTCAGGTCAACATTAGACAGGTACGATGGCCAGGTTTTGAGAAGACGGAGCAGACAATTCTCGTATTTTATTTTGATTGTATATTTTTGGTGTCTTATTACAATGAAAGAACACACATGTATTAAAACTTTACTTATAATGCAATGGATGATGTTGTTTCTTGTTTATTATATTACACTGTTGTGATATTGTACATGACGTCCTCCACCCCTGAACGTTTCCGCCGTTCGTGGTTTTGGGGTGTGACAGATTGGTATCAGAGCATTGTTTATAGTGAATAAAGTATATCAACCCATAAAAGATATACTAACTATAAATACATCGGGATTAAAACACTCTGTCTAAGAGTTATACTTTTAAATAATAAAATATTTAACAAAGTATATGTGCCTGCATTCATACTAAAATCAGTGTCACAATGACAAGAACAAAAGTATTACAAGTGTTGAATATCACAATTAAGCCTGGGTATATATAGTCAGTCTTGGAAATGGCATAGCCTGATCAACTATGCTGGTCCGAGGAGTGATTAGCATATGCCCAAGAATGGTTGTGATATGGCAAGAAGTCTGATGCGATTAAGACTTTAATCTATGAAGATCGATTAGATCTTAAACAGGTAATTAATTATAAAGACAACAAGAACACGAAAATAAGAACAAGACAAGAGTGAATCAATCGTGTCAAATGATTAAAACAAAATCCTCAGAAGAGCTCGATTAAGAACATCAACTGTAGAGGATTGGTAGGTTACAAAAATGATTAAAGAAATCTGTAAATTCTATCGTTATGCTCTGATCTATATTTTCAATCATTTTTCTAATATGCATGCAAGCATATACTTATATAATAAACAAAAAGGGCTCTCGGTTGGACAGGCCCAAACCGGAATACAAACTAAATAATGAAACAGCCGAGCCCAAATGACGCAATCTTCAACAAAACTTCAGCCCAACAATCTCCCCCTTTGCGTTAATTGGAGCGAGATCTTCACTTGTTACATGGGCCAGCAGCGGAGGCAGGTACCTTCTTCTTCACGGTGTTAAACAGACATTTGGTGAGCGAGAGTATTGTTTGTCTAAACCTGATGTACCATTGGATCATGTCGTTGAAGTACTTAACATCATCCGCTGCATTCTCTTTACACCTTTTAATGATCGATAACACATGCTCCAGACAAGCAGTGGTGTAAAGGTGTTTGCCAGCTAAAGCAAAGAGACATTTCTGTCCTTCCGCTCTAGTGAACATAACCGAGTTGCGCCTCGGGTCGATCCTGCCCATTTGCATTTAGTTGAGATCACTGGCCGATCCCATAGGAGCTATCTTCGGTTTCTTCTTGAAGACTGTGGCAACCTCCTGATCCATAAGGGCAACCTCCATGATGTAACAGACTAACATCCTTTTGATATGGTCTATAATGGGACCATATTTGGCTTCATTAGTCAAAAGGATATTATGCAAGACAATCCAATCATGAGGATTTAAGTTCGGTAGATCTGCTAGGGAGATATGATGTGCAGTTTTTGCAGATCCTCGAATCACCTTGAACCGAACGTTTATGAACCTTCCTTCGGTGTAAGGCTTTAAGTCCTGAACGTTCACTATCTTCTGGGCGCTCCAAGTCAGATACTGAGGACGAGCAGCCTTTAGATAGAAATCGATGAGCTCCCTATCAAGTTCAGCATCTGGATGACGGACTTCAAAGATATTTGAGAAGGCGTGGAAGATAAACGCCTTTCGAGTCAGCGGCATGTCGAACTGCGAGTCGACAGAGTTGTAGCAGTCGAACGAGATCACCGGCTCGAGCCATAAGATGCTGGGAGTATCTATGGCCTCTTTAATCAAGCGCTCCCGAGTCCAGGCAGGGAAGAGAGTCTTCCTGCTCTCAAGGAGATCGTGGGCTTCCTTCTGCTTACGTTCGGCTTCTTCAGCCTCTCGCGCCACACGATTAACATCACCATCCACATTGCGACTGTTCTTTCGTTTCAACATGTCAGCAATGGTTTCATCATCTTCATCTTCATCATCTTCCTCAGCTATGTTTTCCCCTTTGTCCTTCACACCTGAACCCGAAGCTTGACTAGTCGGAGGTGGTTCGGTTGTGTAAGTAGCTTTGGAGGAAGGAGGTGGTTTCGATCCGGTCGTCTTCTCTTCTCCCCTTTGTTTCGGAATGGACACGAAACACGGTAAGCCTTCTATTTTGCTGAGAAGGTCCATGGCAGGAGAGAGCTTTTCAGCAAGGGTTCGCCTCACTGAATGGTTGAGAATGGGATTGTGTGCTTCTAGGATGTTTGATAAGGCAGCGTGTACATCCGAAACACATGTCTTGATGACCTCCCTTTCGGATCGAAGAGCTTCAAGTTGTTGTTGTGAGTTTAAAAGTTGCGTGCTCTTGATCTTGAGGGCGGTTGTTTTGCTCGCCAGAACGTCCATCAATGAATTTTCAGCTGCGAGATCCTCCTGAAGCTTAGCGAGGCGCTCGTCGATGGAGGCACGAAGGGCCGAGTTGTCGTTGCTTAGGGATTGGTGAAGTGTAGCGAACGAGGTCAACTCTGTAGAAAAAAACTTTGCCAATTGCTGAACAATCGGTTCCAAAGTTGTCTTTGTGGCGTCGGCGCTTTCCTGTAAGGACTTCAACAGGATAGAAGCGTCGGAGAATAGTTTATCGACTTTTTCGGTCGCTGCCTCACAGGCTTTGGTTGAGGTGTCTATGGCGGCAGTGGCTGAGGCTACCGAATCATGTTGAGCCCTGGAGAAGGCATCAACAATCTTCTGAAGTGCAGCTTCAGAGAGAGAGGACTGTTGGTTGGAAGATGAGGCGAGAAGTAGGTCAACCTTCTCGTTGAGCTCCTTAAGATGCTTCTTTGTCACTGGAGCATCTTCCTCTTCATCACTTTGAACCTGAAACGGACTATAGTAGACCGAATCGAAGTTCATGTTATCACCGCCAAGAAACGGGTTATCTCCATCAGAGGCATTATCTGGAGATTGTGGAGGTGGTGAAGCTGGGGGTGTGGTTGTTTTGGTTGGTTCAGGTTGAGTGGGTGTGGGGTTACTGTCGGGTGGTGGTTGAGTGGAGGTAGGTTCGGTTGTATGTTGGGTTTCGGTTTGAGGTGGTTGGGTTACGGGTGGGGTTTCGGTTACTGGTGGTGTTTCGGTTGCAGTTGTGAAAATGGGTGGTGGTATAGGGAAAGAGGTTGGTGGAATAGTGGTAGTGGGGATTATGGTCGGAATGGAAGTAGGAATGGTTGAAGGAGGTGAAGGAACTGGTGAATTATGAAGTTCCATCTCTGGGGTAGGTGAGCGAGGTGGTGTGTTGCCTCTTTGAGGGGTTTCGCCTCCTTGAGAGCCATCCGAACCCGAATGCTCATCTTCTGAGGCACTCAAAGAGGAAGGGATTATAAGCTTTCGCTTCGGTTGAGTCTTCCTCCTCTTCGGTTGTGGGGACTGTGCAGCTTTAGGCTGTTTCCTCTTCTTGGGAGAAGGACCCTTAGGAGCTTTGGTCGCTTGCTTCCCTTTGTCCGCCTTTTTTCCCCTGGGAACCGGTTTGTCAGCATCATGGATTGACTTCAGCATTTCCGGTGTGAGTTCCCTAGGACCAGTTGCCCTGAATTCCTTGATCGTCCGGATTAGTCTGCTGTCAGATGGAATGGCGCCATACATTGTCTCCGGAATAGAGCCAATAAAGGAGAATTTAGATGCATCCGATACGATGATTTTCTTGGTATGAAACGTACCGATGGAAGACATCGATGCACCGGCAGGAGTGGGAATGTCGAATTTGTCCATCGCCCACTTTGTGATTAAAATCCAGAACTTGGCCAGCGACACCTCAGAGTGTCGTGATGATGAAGAAAGGCTTTGGATGAGTTGTTGCCAGAGGACCAACCCAAAATCCAAGTTGACCCCGTTGTAGACTGCATACATGATCGACAAGAAAAGTCTGATGGGTTTTGAGCATTCTAACACTTCCTAAGTGTACATGCAACCCTAATAACCTTGGATCCATGTTTGTCTAATTATCATGCAAAGTTGAATTCCAAGGTTATATTCCTATCTAGCATACATTGGGAACAACTTTAACTTGAATCATAGATAGAATAACTTACCTTGTTGTTGCTTGTGTTCCTTGAAACCTTGTGAGCCTAGCACCCCAAGTGTGATGCCTCAAATGCTTCACACAACACCAAATGCTCTTGTAAAGACTCTTGAGATAACACACACTTCTCAAAATTGGCCAAGCCCTCTAGTTTCTTAGTGTTCAACTTGTGTTGCCAATTTGTGGAGAATGGGACTCTTATATAGTGTTGGCACATCTAGGGTTACACCATGTAAACCCTAATGTGTCATGACTCTTCATTTCCATGACCCATGGGTATGTAACTCCCATGGAGCATCCATGGAGCATCCATGGAGCATCCTATGGGTAGAACCCAACTTGATAATCCATGGAGCCTCTTAGCCCACTATACAAGATATGGATGATTTACATAATCAACCCATATATTTAATTAGTTATCCTTTGATCACTTAATTAATTCCAAATTAATTCTTTGATCAACTAATTAAATAATATTATTAATATATTAGAACTTATAATATATTAATAATCTCCAAGTGTTATTTCTCTCATTTAGTCTATCCAATTGCATGGTGCCATGCAACCCAAATGGACCATGCCGGGTCGGGTCAAGTACAAGCCCGAAATAGTTATGGACTTAGACACCTTATCCAACAGTCTCCCACTTGGATAAGTCTAATAAGTATATCTCTAGTACTTCAGGAACCGACCGGCAATCGTAGCTCTTTCAAGGTCTCTCGGAACTGAGAAGATGATGATACGCCATTTAAGATAAGTGATCATATAATCCTATGTTCTAGATATCAGCCAGACAAATACATGGAACATGTCTTGCTTATTGTCCAGCATTTGTTTCCCTATTTCCGATTTGTTTGACATAGAACTTAATTGAACACATCAACTTAGTTCTGACCGGGCCCGGTACATGGGTCAAAACAAAATCATCGAGGGGCCCAGATACCAGCTTCTAATCCAAGAAGGAACAGATAAACTTCGACTCATATGTTTGTTCTACCACTTATTGAATTACACACAAAAGTACGTTTTATAACATCGAGTTACCAATGCGGTTTCGTACAGTCAATGCATAACCAACTTGTAAGTAACAAATCATATCTCTAGGTTTGAAGACTTATATGATATTACCGTCTCACGATCACTCGAGATAAAATTCCATGAAGTGATTCCAGTGAGCGTGGGTTGAGTCCAATACTCAAAACTTATGAGCACTCATGATTGTTGTAGCCTTGTCCAAGACCTCTACAACCAAACATGACAGTCTTGATTCATATCTACTTCCAACATATGACCGACTGTGGAGGTTTGAATAATATGTTATACCAAACAAAATTATTCTGGAAGTCAAAACATGCAAAAGAAATATAGTAAACGATTGACAAGAGATAGCAACACTTTACTCATAAATAAAACACCTTTTATTCATCATCAAATGTCAATTACACTTTACAAATTTCCGGGTTATCTAACTACTAAAACTTATATCATCCTTCAGCCCTATGCTCCGAGCATGCTGAAGATGCTTAGCCCTACTCAGTCCCTTCGTGAGGGGATCTGCTGGGTTCTCATCCGATGATACCCTCTTTTCCACGAGGAGTCCTTCTTCGATCCGATGTCTGATGAAATGGTATTTTCTGTCGATGTGTCTGGATCTCCCGTGATCCCTTGGTTCCTTGGCTAAGGCAACAACACTTTCACTATCACAGATAATTTCCATTGGCTCTTTAATAGCTGGTACAACTCCAAGGTCTCCAATGAAGTTCTTCAGCCATATCGCCTCCTTTGCTGCTTCACTAGCTGCAATATACTCTGATTCACAAGTAGAATCTGCCACTGTCTCTTGCTTGGAACTCTTCCAAGAAATTGCTCCTCCGTTTAGGGTAAAGACCCAGCCCGACTGAGAGCGGAAATTATCCCTATCAGTCTGGAAGCTAGCATCACTATACCCAACAACTCTCAAGTCATCACTCCCACCGAGGGTAAGGACCCAGTCCTTAGTCCTTCGTAGGTACTTGAGGATATTCTTTACCGCAGTCCAGTGTGCCTTGCCAGGGTTCGCCTGATACCTGCTAACCATGCTCAAGGCAAAAGCTACATCGGGTCGAGTACACGTCATAGCGTACATGATCTCAGCCTCAGTGCTAGGGCTTTGTGTCTTACTCAATCTGGTGTTACTCTGGATGGGTAACTCTCCTTTCTTGGAATCCTGCATGCTGAATCTCTTCAGCACCTTATCCAAGTAGGTACTCTGACTAAGTCTAATTAGTCTTTTACTCCGATCTCTCAAGATTCTTATCCCTAGAATATAGGCAGCTTCACCAAGGTCCTTCATAGCGAAACACTTCACATGCCAGGACTTTACTTCCTGCAGGGTTGGAATGTCGTTTCCTATGAGTAGTATGTCATCCACATACAATACCAAAAAGCTAACTATACTCCCACTAGCCTTGACATACACACAAGATTCATCTTCACTCCTAGAAAAGCCAAATTCCTTGACCTTTTCATCAAAGCAAAGATTCCATCTGCGAGGTGCTTGCTTCAATCCATAAATGGATTTCTCAAGCTTACACACTCTATTAGGGTACTCGTTGCTGACAAAAACCCTCTGGCTGACTCATGTAAACATCTTCAGCCAACTTTCCATTAAGGAAAGCGGTTTTGACATCCATCTGCCATATTTCATAGTCATGAAATGCAGCTATGGCTAGCAGAACCCGAATAGACTTAATCTTGGCTACCGGAGAAAAGGTCTCATCATAATCCACTCCAGGAATTTGAGAGAAGCCCTTTGCAACCAGTCTAGCCTTATAAATGTGTACTTTACCATCCATGTCGGTCTTTTTCTTGAAGACCCATTTGCACCCTACTGTCTTATGACCTGGTACATTTTCAACCAAGTTCCAAACTTGAGTGTCATACATGGATTGTATCTCGCTATCCATAGCCTCTTTCCATTTAGCAGACTCGGGGCCTGCCATGGCTTCCTCGTAGCTGTTAGGGTCATCTTGACTTACTAGTGTCCCATCACTAATAAGTGTCTCACCTTCTGCAGTAATATGGAATCCATAGTAATGCTCAGGTGCACTCCTAACTCTCGTGGAACGTCTCAGAGGTACAGATTTGTCAATTGGCTCAACAGGAGTTTCCTCCTCAAGTTGAGGGCTAGAGTTTGAAGTTCCTTCACCGCTTGATTCTTGAATTTCTTCAAGACCAATTTGCCTCCCACTGTCTCCTTGGCTTATAAACTCTCTTTCTCGAAAGACACCTCTTCTTGCTACAAAGACCGCATTGTCACTAGGTCTGTAAAAGAGGTAACCAAAGGATCGATGTGGGTAACCGATGAAAATACACCTCTCGCTTCGAGGTTCGAGCTTATCATGAGTCTCGCGTCTCACGAAAGCCTCGCAACCCCAAATCTTGATGTGGTCTAGTTTGGGTACTTTACCAGTCCACATCTCGTGAGGAGTTTTGGCAACTTTCTTTGTAGGGACTAGATTAAGAATATGGGTGGCAGTCTCCAAGGCATACCCCCAGAATGAGATTGGTAGCGTAGCTCGACTCATCATGGAACGAACCATATCTAGCAAGGTTCGATTATGCCTCTCAGCCACACCATTCAACTGTGGTGTCCTGGGAGGTGTCAATTGTGAGACTATCCCACATTCCCTTAGATAGTCGAGGAACTCTGAACTAAGATACTCACCACCACGATCGGATCGAAGCATCTTAATGTTCCTGCCCAATTGATTCTCGACTTCCTGTTTAAATTCCTTAAACCTCTCGAAAGTCTCTGACTTATGCTTGATCAAGTAGACATATCCATATCTACTATAATCATCAGTAAAAGTCAAATAATAACGATTAGCATCCCTTGTGGCATGTTTGAATGGTCCACACACATCCGTGTGTATAAGGTCCAACAAACCTTCACCCCTCTCACACGAACCTGTGAAGGGTGACTTTGTCATTTTTCCAAGTAAGCATGATTCGCAACTATCATCTGACTTTAGGTCAAACGACTCCAAGACTCCATCCTTTTGGAGTTGGCCTATGCGCTTCTTGCTTATATGTCCAAGACGACAATGCCATAATGATGCTTTATCCAAGTTATTATTAGTAGAATCAATACACAGAACATTATTTCCTGAGTTATCAACAACAGATACAGCTTCATACACACCATCACAAGGTAATGCTTTAAAATAAAGAACATTATTAAAGAAAGCATCAATAGAACCAACTTCATTATTAAATGAAAAGGTAAACCCTTGTTTGTACAAAGCATGAAAGGAAATAATATTTCTTGCCATTCCTGGCGAATAACAACACTTATTCAGATCTAAACTAAACCCACTACTTAGCGATAAAGTATAAACTCCAATCTTGGTAACAAGTATAGCTTTCCTATTCCCCATGATCAAGTTTATCCTTCCTTGCTCCACATCCTCACTTCTTCTTAGTCCCTGCAAGTCACAACAAATGTGAATACTACAACCGGTATCAAGGACCCAAGAATTAGAATGGGGTGAGTTATTAGAAATGATAGTGTAAATACCTGCATGGTTGGGTTTAACTTTCCCATCCTTCACATCTTGCTGGTATTTTGGGCAGTTCCGCTTCCAATGAGCTTTTTCATGGCAATAGAAGCATTCAGCCTCTTTTGGGTCAGAAGAAGGAGTAAGGAAACCTTTCTTGGTTCCACTTGAAGAAGAGCCATCAAGGGTCCGAGCCTTGGTACCCTTTGAAGATCTCTTTCTCTTCCTCCATCGATTCTTCCCAATTGCCAAAATCGGAGTAGATTTTGAGTAGGAGTGATAGCAACCGACTTCCCCTTAAGACCTGATTCTGCGGTCTTGAGAAGTCCCTGATGTTTGCTGAGGGTGACTTCTTCCTTGTTCATGTGATATGTCATGCGGAATTGATCATAGCACGATGGTAAGGAATGCAAAATAATATCTATTGCAAGATCCTCCGGGAAGTTCACATTAAGCTTCAGCAAACGATCCACATACCTTTGCATTTTCTGCATGTGGCTCGTGACGGATTCCCCGTCCTTCATCATGGTTGTTATCATGGAGCAGATGATTTCATACCTCTCTTGTCTTGCGCTTTGATGGTATCTTTCCATCAAATCTTGGTGCATGTCATAAGGGTAGAAATGCTCATAAGACTTTTGGAGTTCCGCTATCATCGTGGCCGTCATGATGCAAGCCACTTTCGTAGCATCCCTTTCATGTGCCCGAAATTCAGCGATCTCCTGAGGAGTTGCAGTGGACTCATCAATCTCCTTAAGCTCCTTGTCAAGGACATATTCTTTGTCCTCGTAGCGGGTAATCATCCTGATGTTTCTGATCCACTCATTGAAGTTGGATCCATCAAAGGTGACTTTCCCACACAAGTTCATAAGGGTAAAGGAGCCATTAGGATTAGAGCCAGAAGCATTATTGAAAGACATCTGAAGGAAAGAGGACAAGATTAGTTTAGATATAAGAGAGTCCTTAATAAAACACCCAAATGTAATATTAAGGCTAGGATCCAATCACAATATAATATAACTTAGAAGAGGTATGTCGTAATCTAAGCTATATCATATTTGAAAGGTAGGTGAATGACGATTCATCAATTTCCACCACGAAAACCGCAATATTTTAGTATTAGGTTTTTGAATGGTTCTTAGAAATTCCTAGATTCCTTGAGATTCAATGAACTTTTCAAAGGCATGTTTCATTCTCGAGTGTGCCCTCCAAGTTTTGTGACTGGGATACCGAGGATCACAAAACGAGGTGTGAAGTAACCATGCAAATCACTTGGTACCCTTAAAGTTTATCACTCAATCGATGTGCCGGTTAACCACACACGCTCCATCGATACTATAATAAACCCTAAGTCACCCTTTACCTACCTTGTTAAGTCCAAGTTAGTGTGCCGGTTAACCACACACGCTCCACCAACGACTTAATCAAAGTGTAAAGTGTAATTTCATGGAATAGCACCTTATTCACATTTTTCCTAAAGTAACTAAGATTGGGAATTTAATAAAACATTTAGTTACTTTATAATATTCATCATACTTTGAATGAGAATTAATAAGTCCTTGTCTTACCCGTTCGGCTAACGACCCTCCACCAATCAAGCAAGCGGTGGGTGAGAGTGGACACCCATTAAGTCACCATTTTATAGGCAACAACCTTATACCCACCTTATAGACCGGCTTCGTGAATGAGGCGTACTAGCGGTAAGACGACTTTGTTCTTATACATATATATATAATTATTAAATCATAATAATATAAGTATAAGGGTTGAATTTTAACTTTTAAAATTCTAGGGGTTGGAACTAAAGTTTTAACTTAACTTTACTTGTTCCAAAACTTGAGGGCAAGTTTTGTAAACTTTCAAAACTTTTCATTTCTTGTAACTTATGAGTTTAATAGAGTAATAAAATGAGGACTTTTCATTTTTCCTAACTCTTGTGTTCTTTTAATGGTTTTTTAATCCAAGAGACTTTTGGTTTTCCATAACTTGAGGACAAGTTATGGACTCCATTAAAACACATTATGATCATGAATTAATCTACCACATAGGTTACAAATAATTCCTATGATCATCTAAACATCATAAGAACAAGAATATGAATATGAACACTTTCAAGAATCAAAATCACATTTAATCTTTGTAATTTTGATAACTAGTTGTTGTAAATGATTTAGAAAAGACATTACACCTTCTAAAACAAGTTTTCAAGTACCAAAACATTTTAGGGTAATGATTCTAATCCATTTCCAGCAACTCAAGTCGAAATTCTGCACTCTGTCGACCCTACTCGCCGAGTGCATAAACCTACTCGCCGAGTAGGTTGAAGATACACATGAACTCGACGAGTCCACCCCATGGACTCGCCGAGTCCATCAGTCAGACAGCAGAATTTTCGACTTTCTTCAACTTTTAAGCACAAATAACAAACAAACAAGCCTAGGCTCTGATACCACTGATGGGTTTTGAGCATTCTAACACTTCCTAAGTGTACATGCAACCCTAATAACCTTGGATCTATGTTTGTCTAATTATCATGCAAAGTTGAATTCCAAGGTTATATTCCTATCTAGCATACATGGGGAACAACTTTAACTTGAATCATAGATAGAATAACTTACCTTGTTGTTGCTTGTGTTCCTTGAAACCTTGTGAGCCTAGCACCCCAAGTGTGATGCCTCAAATGCTTCACACAACACCAAATGCTCTTGGAAAGACTCTTGAGATAACACACACTTCTCAAAATTGGCCAAGCCCTCTAGTTTCTTAGTGTTCAACTTGTGTTGCCAATTTGTGGAGAATGGGACTCTTATATAGTGTTGGCACATCTAGGGTTACACCATGTAAACCCTAATGTGTCATGACTCTTCATTTCCATGACCCATGGGTTTGTAACTCCCATGGAGCATCCTATGGGTAGAACCCAACTTGATAATCCATGGAGCCTCTTAGCCCACTATACAAGATATGAATGATTTACATAATCAACCCATATATTTAATTAGTTATCCTTTGATCACTTAATTAATTCCAAATTAATTCTTTGATCAACTAATTAAATAATATTATTAATATATTAGAACTTATAATATATTAATAATCTCCAAGTGTTATTTCTCTCATTTAGTCTATCCAATTGCATGGTGCCATGCAACCCAAATGGACCATGCCGGGTCGGGTCAAGTACAAGCCCGAAATAGTTATGGACCTAGACACCTTATCCAACAAAGTCGACTAGCACCGTCGGACCTTGAGCTCCGTTCCGACAAGCCCTCTAAGAGGACTGTGAACATGCCGTTCCACTGTGGCGGCAAACAAGATTTCTTGAACTTTGCGACGGAGGTGAGGACCTCCGTGTACCCCATATTGTAGAACATGCTGTAAAGATGCCCAACCGGAATCGTCTCCGGATTAATTCTCGATGGGTCAACAGCCAACCCTAGCATTGTGCAGAAACGTTGTCGAGAAATAGAGGTCTTGTGTTCAGCAATCTCGAAGAACACCCGCTCGACTGCTTTGTCGTAATAGGCAGTCGCATAAACCCACGAGAGAGACGCCATGGGCACGGACTCGATCCTGGAGAGAGCCGTAGCGATTTGGGAGTACTTCAGGCACTCGATGATCGGCGACATGTAGGAGTCGTACGCCAGAGGGTTGAGATCGATCACCAGGCATTGTTGCGTACGAATAGGAAGGATTTGTGAGGTAGCATGGACTGAGGATGATTCCGCCATTGTTGAAGGTAGTAGAAGAAGAAGATGAACAGTGAAGCTTTTGGGAGTTTTTGCTCTCTAGAAAATCCGGAAGTAGTAAAAAGGTAAATGAGAGTGTAGACTGCCTTTTATAGTGAGGGATTGGAGAGAGAAAAATCGTTTCAAATCTTCTATGCGATGATCACGTAGGAGAGAGAGTGTCAGATTCCTAGGATCACGCCACCCAACAAGCGCCGTTTCAGTAAAAAACCGTTTCAAATCCTCACGCGCCTTTAAATGCCAGAGGGATGTCGCTTGGATTTCGCACACGCGTCCATGATGTCAGTAAAAGTATGGGCGTTTCAAATTCACACGCGCCCCCTTTTTACCGTCGTTTGAATTTCAATCCGTTTAACTCCCGCCGAGTCAGCAAACTTTCGTCTTATCTTTTTAAATGGCATCTTTGGAATTAAATACCCACGTGGATTATTTTTGACCACAGCTTCATAATGAACCACCAAAGTAATAAATCAGCCTGAAAGTAATTAGTAACGGAATTTTGGAAAATCAAAGATTTTCGTGCAAAAGAGTGTAAAAAGAAAAGAAATAAAGCAACTCTTTTTAGGATTTACTGTGATGTCAATAATGACACGAAACTAATGATCCCGGGCACGAATCTCTTCCTTCAAGGTCAAGAGAGACCTTAAAGTGTTAGTGTGGATTCCCGTTGAATTACGATCAAACACTTATTAATAAATGTTGAAAGGCTTCTTTTAATTAGGCTAAATAAGGGTGGCTTTCGCTTTGATTCAGCAATTCTAATCTTGAAATAAGAAAGAAAGTGAACAAAGTACTTGTGAGACCGGTGTAGTCTATTGAACAAGTAGGTAGGAGTTGATTTGAAATTGGCTTGGAAAATATAAAATCTCAAAAAAAAAAAAATTAAAACCTGGATCCCAAGGGAAGAAATGTTATGGTGTTTAACAATTTCATAGGAACCACACAAAATAAAATTTGAGATTTCATGAAGGTACATTCATCAATTCATTGGTGAAAACTTGAGCAAATTAATTGTTCACCGTCAATTCAGATTTGGTGTTGAATTTTGGGTTTCACTCAGCTCATATTGGCACGAAACTAAGATCATAAACACAGATGTTGTGTAACCATACACCTCAGTGGTAATTTCTGAGAGTCTCAAGGGTTACGTTGAGGAAACGAATGTAATGGAGAAATGTAATGGAGATGGTGTAAGAAGATAAAGTACCTCTGCTGTGAAATAAAGGACCAAGCAGAAAACTCTTATCTCATGTGAGAAGAGAGTGAGGTAGCTCACGATTAGAATAAATGTGTTAGCCTTATTGAGAAGACAAGGTTTGTTTATACCATGTCATGAAGGCTATTATTCAAAATCTTATGAGGCTTAGGACACATACAACAGCATGCTTCTAGGGACACTTAAGTAATCCAACAATTATATCCCCATTAATGAACAATCACTTAAACAAAAGTAAAAAAAAAATTTTTTTTTTTTTGGAGTTTTTGAAATAGATAAAAAAAAAATAAGCAAAAAATAGACTAAAAAAAAAAAAACCTTTGAAAACTTTGAAAAACCGAACCCGAGCGTTCGGTTGGTTTCGGTTGAAGAAAATTTTGAAAAACCGAACCCGAGCGTTCGGTTGGTTTCAGTTCAACAAAATTTTGAAAAACCGAACCCGAACCTTCGGTTGGTTTCGGTTCAACAAAATTTTGAAAAACCGAACCCGAACCTTCGGTTGGTTTGGGTTCAACAAAATTTTGAAAAACCGAACCCGAACCTTCGGTAGGTTTCGGTTTTGGAAAATTTTAAGAAACCAAGGAATTTAGTCATGCAATTGGAAAATATTTTCAACAACAAAAAAACTTTGTACAAGTAGTATACAACCAAGAAAACTACCTTTGTAGTGATGAGCGAGTCAGATGGTTTAACCGAACCCGAACGTTCGGTTGGTTTCGCTTCTTACGTTTGAGGTTGAGAGGTAGTGTGAGGTACTGACTCTGATTCCATCATACCTAGCCCTTGCAAGATTTTATTGAATGATGCTTCAGGAAGAGCTTTGGTAAAGACGTCAGCCAGTTGATCAGTGGTTCTTACGAAATGAACTTCGACGTTTCCATCTTCCACGTGATCTTTGATAAAGTGATACCTCAGTGCTATGTGTTTGGTTTTAGAGTGTTGCACTGGGTTATGACAGATCCTAATTGCACTTTCAGAGTCACAATATACTGGGATCTTCTTCATATTGAGTCCATATTCTCGAAGTTGACTCTGGATCCAAATCACTTGGGATGTGCAGGATGCAGCGGCAATGTATTCCGCTTCGGCAGTAGACAACGACACACACATTTGTTTCTTGGATTGCCAGCTGACCAACTTCCCGTCAAGGAATTGACAGCCACCAGTTGTGCTTTTTCTGTCGAGTCCACATCCTCCAAGGTCAGCATCAGAATAGGCTTGAACGAAGAAGCCTGAGTTGGAAGGATACCATAGACCTAAGGAGGTGGTTCGCTTGAGATAGCATAAGATGTTCTTCACTGCAAGCATGTGAGGTTCGCGTGGGTTCGCCTGAAATCGAGCACAATAACACACAGAAAACATGATGTCAGGCCTGCTAGTAGTAAGATACATTAGTGAGCCTATCATTTGACGATAGAGCGTGATATCGACAGCCGGTTTGTCTAGGGATGGAGTTAGCTTGGTGCCGAATGCCATTGGGACTTTGACTTTTGAGTCTCCCATCATACCGAACTTTGCTAGGAGAGTCTTCGTGTAAGCTTCCTGATTGATAAAGATGCTTTCGGGTCCCTGTCTAATATTTAAACCAAGGAAAAAGTTAATAGGACCCATTGAGCTCATTTCAAATTTAGTCTCCATCAACTTTCTGAATTCAGCTGTTAAGCTGGGATTCGTAGAGCCAAAGATGATGTCATCGACATAAATTTGAACAATCATAAGGTGGTTACCTTCCTTTTTGCGAAAGAAGGTTGGGTCAACCGAACCTTGTTTGAATTTAGACATCTTTAAAAATTTTGTTAGCGTTTCATACCAGGCTCTCGGAGCTTGTTTAAGGCCATACACAGCTTTATCCAGAATGTAGCAATGATTTGGATATTTTTCGTTCACGAACCCAGGAGGTTGCTCCACATACACGGTTTCTTCGAGTTCTCCATTAAGAAATGCACACTTGACGTCCATTTGGAAAACTTCAAAGTTTTTGTGGGCAGCATAAGCAAGAAATATTCTTACAGATTCAAGCCTAGCCACAGGAGCGAAAGTCTCTTCATAATCAATCCCTTCCTCCTGACAGTATCCCTTTACAACCAGACGAGCTTTGTTCCTTATAACATTCCCTTCCTTGTCCATTTTTTTCCTAAAGACCCATTTGAGACCAACAACCGAAGCATCTGGAGGAGTTGGAATGAGGCGCCAGACTTTGTTCCTTTCGAATTCGTTCAGTTCGTCTTGCATTGCTTGAACCCAGTCAGAGTGATCGAGGGCAGTGTTAACTGTCTTCGGTTCAACTTTTGATACGAATGAGTTAAACATACAAAATTCAACTTTTGAAAATAAGGATGTCTATTTTGCCTTCAGTTGTGATCGGGTCAGAACCTTTTCAGATACGTCACCAACCACTTAAGAGATAGGATGATCTCTGGTCCATTTGGTAAGAGGAGGGTAATTTGGATCAAAGGTTGGGTCAAGTTCAACATTGATCATTTCTTCTGGCTCAAATTGGCTATCATAGTCAAGCGTCATATCATCAGGTTCCCCCTCGATTGATGAGCTTTGAGAAACTTGAGGTTCAGAGGTTTCTTCTGATGCTGGACTTTCAGGCGTTGATGCACCTTCGGTTGGAGAAGCACTTTCAGATTCAGTTGTAGAGATTGGCTCCCCCTCGACATTTGAGCTTGGCTCCCCCTCGACATTTGAGCTTGGCTTCCCCTCGACTGAAGCATCGTTGGATGGAGGGTCATCAGTAGTCGATCCTCCTTCATTCATTCTCCTGGTAGCTTCTTCGACAATTTGCTTCATGTGGTCGACCTTGTTGTCTGCTGCACCTGCTTCTGAGAGAGAAGCTTTCTCTGGTTCGTCAAAGAGCTCC
Organism: Lactuca serriola; assembly: GCF_051521515.1. Taxonomy (NCBI): domain Eukaryota; kingdom Viridiplantae; phylum Streptophyta; class Magnoliopsida; order Asterales; family Asteraceae; genus Lactuca; species Lactuca serriola. Next base: position 250,626,686 of record NC_136410.1, on the reverse strand, counting down.
AGAAATTTATCGTATAAATTAGCGATCGAGACTGTGACTTGCCCAGTTTGAGGAAAGATTTCCCCAGTGGTGTCTTCTTTGGCTTGTAGCTTTTTGACATAGCCATCGTCAAACGTCACGTAATATGTCTCTTCAATTTTTATTGAACGCTTGTTTAGGACCTTGTATGCCTTGCATGTGAGAGAGTATCCCAGAAAGATTCCCTCGTCGGCTTTGACGTCGAACTTATTGCGGTGTTCTTTAGAATTAAATATGAAACACCGTGAGCCGAACACGTGGAAAAATTTCACGTTGGGCTTTCTGTTATTGAGAATCTCCTATGGTGTGAGCGTGAATCGTTTGTTGAGACAAGACCTGTTTTGTGTAAAACAAGCAGCAGAAATAGCGTCAGCCCAAAAATAAAGAGGTAAGGAAGCGAAACTTAGCATAGTTCGGGCAGCTTCACACAGAGATCGGTTTCGTCTTTCGACAATTCCGTTCTGTTGTGGTGTGTAGGGAGCTGAGAAGTTGTGACTTATTCCCTTTTCTGCAAGAAATTCTTCAAACTCCCTGTTCTTGAATTCAAGACCATTGTCGCTTCTGATGTTGCGAACGACCTTCTTGAGCTGTACTTCAATCTGCTTGATGAACACTTTCAGCTTATGAGTCGCTTCAGATTTGAGCTTTAGAAAGAACACCCATGTAAATCGTGAAAAGTCATCAACAATAACAAGAATATACTTGCTACCACCGATGCTTTCGATAGATGAAGGACCACACAGATCGATATGAAGTAATTCGAGTGGTTCAACAACTTTTGTGTTAATCACAGATGGGTGACTTTGACGACTCTACTTCCCCATTTCGCATGCAGCACACAAATGATCTCTGTCGAACTTGAGCAATGGAAGACCCCTAACATGATCTCCAGTGACAAGTCTGTTGATATCTTTAAAGTTGAGATGAGAGAGCCTTCGGTGCCACAACCAGCTTTCGTCAGATTGAGCTTTTGATAACAGGCATATAGTTGGGTTTCCTTTGATGGGTTTAAGGTTTAGAGGAAACATTTCACCCTTTCGCTTCGACTTGAGAATTACTTTCTTTGTCTTTTTCTCAATAATTTCAGAACCTTCATCATCGAATGAGACTTTGAGACCTGTACCTCCAACAAGCTGAGATACACTGATGAGGTTGTGTTGGAGTCCTTCCACATAAGCCACCTTCCTTATAGTAAAGTCACCATTTGTTATCATCCCGTATCCCTTTATGGTGCCGAAAGAATTATTTCCAAACTTGACATTGCCACCATTTGCAAGAGATCTGTATTCCTTGAGCTCCTCTTTCCTCCCTGTCATGTGACGTGAGCAGCCACTATCGATGTACCATACTTCGTCGAACTGCTCGTCACTTATAACCTGCAAAAATTAAGCAGATTTAGGAACCCAAATTTTCTTGGGTCCACGTGAGCTTTTCATGGGAACAGGAACAGTAAGAGAGATGTCAACAAGATATGTTCGTTTTATAAGAGTTGTTTCATCTTTCTTTTTAATGGTAAAAACTTTTATTTTATTAGGATTGGGTATGTTCGGTTTAGATTCTGGTGTGGATGAAGAAACCTTCTGTTTGCCCTTTTGTTCAGACGACGAATGAGATTTTTGAGAATGAACAGAATGAGCTTTAGAGCAAAATGGAGATGAATTGGTGGAAGTAGAAGAATTAGATGAACTAGAAGGAGTGGGTTTAGATTGAGAGGACTTCTTGGCAGGAGACTCTAAGTGACCCTTTTGCTTTTGATCATTGGAGGGACTGACGTTAGAGTTTTGATCTCTTTTGACTTCAGAACCGAACCTTTGCTTTCGGTTGGAATCGTTCTCTGAACTGAACCTTTGCTTTCGGTTGGAATCGTTCTCTGAACCGAACCTTTGCTTTCGGTTGGTATTTTCTTGTGAACCGAACCTTGGCTTTCGGTTGTTGTGACTCTCAGGTTTTCCGACAGGATTGTTTTCATACTTCAGATTCTCGTCTTGATGTGAGAAGTATGCATTCTGGGATTGCCAGAATTGTCTCCTTTCAGAGAGATTCTACCTGTATCTTTGGTTCCTTTCTCGTTTCTTATTCCTCATCTGCTTTGGTTGATGATGAACATTAGCTTTCATTTTCGGTTTCTCCTTGGCTGGTTCATTTTGAACTGTAGGAGTTTCATTTTGCACTGAGGAAGTAGAGGGAACGTCTTCTGTTGCCGAACTTTCATTCTCCTGAGGAATGTCTTTTGTACCGCTGGTGCTTGGCTCATTGAAATTATCTAGCTTATTTAAGGGTTCAGGTATGTATCTACCTTTACTCATCCAAGAGGTTATTTCTGATAAGCCCACCGTTTCGTTTGCATTATCTATTGGTGCTGACCAGAAGTACTCATCGCAGCCATTAGCATTGTCTTCGTTTACAATAGCTGTGAGTTCAGCTGTCTGATGTTCGGTTACTCCAGTGACCTTGTATACTTGATTCGGAGTGGTCCTGACCTTTTGATACACAACTGCTTTCTCTGCTAAGATCGGGGACTTTTGTTGGGACAATCGAGCGAACTCCACTGAATTTTCAGAAACTAGATTCTTGTGGTTTTCAGGATCGCTTTTTACAAATTCTGAGCAGTCAATCGTGTCCTCTACAGAAATTTCACTCATGTTGTCGTCCTCGTTAAGCTTAGATGCATTTTCAACATCAATTTTGTTTTCTGAGCTTACGTTGGCGTTTAAAGAGTCAAATTTTTGTATGGTTTCGTTTCTCAGTTTAAGTCTATCATTTTCATCCAAAAGGTTTTTAAGCATATCCTTGTGGTCCTTGGATTTAATGAAAGATTCAATTTTGTCCAGTCCATACATGTAGGTCGGATTGACATCATCAGATGATATCACACTCTCACAGTTATAAGCTTCGGCATCAATTTCATCCTCCTTAAACTCCAGGAAGGGCAAAATCATGCGATGGATCTTTTGGCCTATTTCACAGTCTAAGTGAAGTTGACTTATATTAGAATAAAGACGTTTTGCAATTAAACAAAAAACATTCCGCTGTTTTAACAACTTTAAATTGTCTCTTTGTAAATAAATCTTTTCGTCTTTAATTTTAACTAATTCAGACTCCTTCAACTCGATCCACATGCGCCGCTCCTCACTCTTCGACGACACCCTGCTTAATTGATCAGTTAGGTTAGAATTGGTGACTCGAGTTTGAGTTAAGCTACTATCTAGATGAGAAATTCTTGTATTAACATTTTTTAGTTCTTTTGCATATGAGGATTGTGGTACTTTAAATGAAACAAAAACCGATTGTACCTTCTTTATCAGTTCATCAAGCTCATTGAACTGCTAGCTGAGTGGCTTGGCCGTAAAGCACATGTCCTCCTGCACCTTCGGTTCATTGCTTCCACTATCGGTGTTGTATCACCTCATCTTAGATACATCAGACACCATGAAGCATCTTCCTCCACTGCTCTCCTCCTTTGCCACATAAGCCTTTCCATGAGTAGGCTTCCTCACTTCATCGTCTTCTGAGTCAGTAGACCAAACTTCCACTCTACCAAACTCGTCATCAGCAACCGAACCCTGCACAATAAGAGCATTCATAGAAGGGTTAGCGGTAGACTTCTTCTTTCTCATCTCATCGAGCCTTTTCTGCAGCACAGCTTCCTCATCCTTTTCATCATCCTTTTCAGCTATCTTCTTAAGGACACAATCTTTAGCATAGTGGTTTTTCCCACCACAGTAGTAACAGCTTACTCCAGAATCACCATCAGCCTTCGGTTCCTTCTTAGGCTCTTCAACCTTCGGTTCATTGTTAACTTTTTCTGAACTATAACTCCCCTGCCAGTTTCGGTTTTTATTGCTGGGGAATCTCTTCTTTATGAACCTTTTGGGGTTAGACACCATCATAGCATAATCCTCAGATGTGAGGTCATACTCCTCCAAGTTAAGGTCTTCATCCTCCACCGCAGCTTTACTTTTTGACAGGAGGGCCAACGAACCAAGGCTTGAAACAACGTTTTTCTCCTGCAGTACAATCTTCTCCTGGGACTTGAGAATACCCACCAGTTTCGCCAGAGAATATGATTTAAACTGCTCATGGGCTTTAACTGTGGACACCACTGCTCTCCATTCAGACCTTAGACCATTTAAGAATGTAACCTTCTGCTCGATAAGCTTCCTTTCGATGTCATGCTTGATCATCCTGCTGAGAAGATGATTGAAGCGATCGAACGTCTGGGTCACTGTTTCTTCGGCCCCTTGCCTGAATTCTCCAAACTCCGATAAGAGTAAGGTTTGGATAGAATGTTCAAGATCCTCGTCTGTAGAGTACAGTTCGTGAAGTCTATCCCAAACTTCCTTTGCCGTCGTGCAAGAGCTGACCAATCTTAACGCTTTGATATTGCACTGGAATTTATCCTTTTCATCTTGTGCAATATCTTTAACATCCTTCAGCAGATCATTGTACTCCTTTTGAGTTTTGATAATCCTGGATGTTGCAGAATGAGAAAAAGGTCCATTAATGATAGCTTCCCATATGAGGTATCCATTATCCTCAGATCCTATCACGTAGTCTTCGAAGTGATGCGCCCAGACTTCATAGTCATGGGTATATAGGATTGGAATCTTCGTGGTTGAACCGATGCTGTTGGAAATATTAATAGGATTTGATTGCGACTCGTCCATTATGATCGAAAAACCTATTCAAAGATCAGACTTGTAATAAAGCAGATTAGGGCAAAACAATAAATATCAAGATACGTCAATAATGAGATGACGGCTCAATAAATATCGGTAGTTGTGGAAAAACCCTAATTGAAACCTTTTCACAGAAAAGATGTGTATTGATTACACAGCCTCCTGCTCTGATACCAATTGATGCGATTAAGACTTTAATCTATGAAGATCGATTAGATCTTAAATAGGTAATTAATTATAAAGACAGCAAGAACACGAAAATAAGAACAAGACAAGAGTGAATCAATCGTGTCGAATGATTAAAACAAAATCCTCAGAAGAGCTCGATTAAGAACATCAACTGTAGAGGATTGGTAGGTTACAAGAACGATTAAAGAAATCTGTAAATTCTATCGTTATCCTCTGATCTATATTTTCAATCATTTTTCTCATATGCATGCAAGCATATACTTATATAATAAACAAAAAGGGCTCTCGGTTGGACAGGCCCAAACCGGAATACAAACTAAATAATGAAACAGCCGAGCCCAAATGACGCAATCTTCAACAAAACTTCAGCCCAACAAAGTCTAAAAACATACCAACACAACCATAAAGAAATACCATAGGGGTATTTGGTCTTACTGTAATTATCTTAGTCAGTTCGTCTATTTTAGCTATTTCTTATATCCCTTTTCTCGCGTAGATTAAAATGGCTGGATTTCACCACGGCGATCCGTACTTCCCGAACCAAGGCAATGTTGGTTGGCTAGAGGCAGAACCAGAAGATGATCACCCAATCCCTCTGGATGATCACCATGCTGAGGGTTTTTCCGATAGTTCTGACTCGGAGCCAGAAGTCAACAACCTACCCCCAGCTGCTCAAAACCCAAACCTGAACCCCCGCCCTGTGTTTCAAGGACCCACGCCTCTATGGGCCACTAAATTGGCTAGATGGAGCCAGGAACAAGGTCAACCCATTCCCTACAATGGTGACCGAAGTTTCTACAACCTCACTGAAGGAGGTTCTGCTGATAGGGTCCTACCGATCATGGTTCGTAGAATTTCCAAAAACACTATACTGGGTCAGGCAACTATTAACCGGGCCGTGGAGATTGAAGCCAACTCTGGCGTTAACGCTGTCCATATTCACTAACTAGAGTCTGGTCATGAAAGGACTCTGGTCCGCAATGCAAATCTGTAGAGGAAACTTGCCAAAACTCAAGCTGAAGTTAGAGAACTTCGAGCGCAGCAAGTGAGAGCTGACAGGCGTATAAGGGACATTGATCGTCTACTATCGGGATCGAGGACTCATGCTAGCAGCTCTCGTCGCCGATAGAATCTCGTCAACTCATCTTTTGGATATAACCTAGTTTATGTAAAACTTTGGTCTAATTTCCTATCTGTATAAATCTTAGACCTGTTTGGTCTTGATCTAGTCTTAATTCTGTCAAAATTTTCCATCTTGGTTGATGTAAGGCCTACTTCTAGGCCATTTTTCCCGAACTTGTTACATCTGTAATTCCAGTATTATTGACAGATATCTAATCAAATGGAAATTATTATCCAAATACTGTTATCTTCACTTAGTCATACTATTCTTTCTGTTGTTGGGCTATGGGGGGTTAGTCCATGAGGCACATTCATTAATCATTTATTCTTATCCATGCCGTCATCTTTTAAACATATAGTTAAAGATGCCGCCACGCAGAAGTACAAGACGTAACCCAAACAACGAAGCACCGATACCACCACCTGAACCTCTTCAACCACCTAATCCTTTCGATGCCAACATGTTCCAGGCAGCCTTCACAACGGCGGTTGCAGCTGCTGTGTCAGCAATCAATGCTCCTATCCCTAGTGGATCGGGATCAAGTGCACCTCCTGATGGGTTTTGAGCATTCTAACACTTCCTAAGTGTACATGCAACCCTAATAACCTTGGATCTATGTTTGTCTAATTATCATGCAAATTTGAATTCCAAGGTTATATTCCTATCTAGCATACATGGGGAACAATTTTAACTTGAATCATAGATAGAATAACTTACCTTGTTGTTGCTTGTGTTCCTTGAAACCTTGTGAGCCTAGCACCCCAAGTGTGATGCCTCAAATGCTTCACACAACACCAAATGCTCTTGGAAAGACTCTTGAGATAACACACACTTCTCAAAATCGGCCAAGCCCTCTAGTTTCTTAGTGTACAACTTGTGTCGCCAATTTTGTGGAGAATGGGACTCTTATATAGTGTTGGCACATCTAGGGTTACACCATGTAAACCCTAATGTGTCATGACTCTTCATTTCCATGACCCATGGGTTTGTAACTCCCATGGAGCATCCTATGGGTAGAACCCAACTTGATAATCCATGGAGCCTTTTAACCCACTATACAAGATATGGATGATTTACATAACCAACCCATATATTTAATTAGTTATCCTTTGATCACTTAATTAATTCCAAATTAATTCTTTGATCAACTAATTAAATAATATTATTAATATATTAGAACTTATAATATATTAATAATCTCCAAGTGTTATTTCTCTCATTTAGTCTATCCAATTGCATGGTGCCATGCAACCCAAATGGACCATGCCGGGTCGGGTCAAGTACAAGCCCGAAATAGTTATGGACTTAGACACCTTATCCAACAGTCTCCCACTTGGATAAGTCTAATAAGTATATCTCTAGTACTTCAGGAACCGACCGGCAATCATAGATCTTTCAAGGTCTCTCGGAACTGAGAAGATGATGATACGCCATTTAAGATAAGTGATCATATAATCCTCTGTTCTAGATATCAGCCGGACAAATACATGGAACATGTCTTGCTTATTGTCCAGCATTTGTTTCCCGATTTCCGATTTGTTTGACATAGAACTTAATTGAACACATCAACTTAGTTCTGACCGCGCCCGTTACATGGGTCAAAACAAAATCATCGAGGGGCCCAGATATCAGCTTCTAATCCAAGAAGGAACAGATAAACTTCGACTCATATGTTTGTTCTACCAATCATTGAATTACACACAAAAGTACGTTTTATAACATCGAGTTACCAATGCGGTTTCGTACAGTCAATGCATAACCAACTTGTAAGTAACAAATCATATCTCTAGGTTTGAAGACTTATATGATATTGCCGTCTCACGATCACTCGAGATAAAATTCCATGAAGTGATTCCAGTGAGCATGGGTTGAGTCCAATGCTCAGAACTTATGAGCACTCATGATTGTTGTAGCCTTGTCCAAGACCTCTACAACCAACATGACAGTCTTGATTCATATCTACTTCCAACATATGACCGACTGTGGAGGTTTGAATAATATGTTATACCAAACAAAATTATTCTGGAAGTCAAAACATGCAAAAAGAAATATAGTAAACGATTGACAAGAGATAGCAACACTTTACTCATAAATAAAACACCTTTTATTCATCATCAAATGTCAATTACACTTTACAAATTTCCGGGTTATCTAACTACTAAAACTTATATCATCCTTCAGCCCTATGCTCCGAGCATGCTGAAGATGCTTAACCCGAGTCAGTCCCTTTGTGAGGGGATCTGCCGGATTCTCATCTGATGATACCCTCTTTGCCACGAGGTGTCCTTCTTCGATCCGATGTCTAATGAAATGGTATTTTCTGTCGATGTGTCTGGATCTCCCATGATCCCTTGGTTCCTTGGCTAAGGCAACAGCACTTTCACTATCACAGAAAATCTCCATTGGCTCTTTAATAGCTGGTACAACTCCAAGGTCTCCAATGAAGTTCTTCAGCCATATCGCCTCCTTTGCTGCTTCACTAGCTGCAATATACTCTGATTCACAAGTAGAATCTGCCAATGTCTCTTGCTTGGAACTCTTCCAAGAAATTGCTCCTCCGTTTAGGGTAAAGACCCAGCCCGACTGAGAGCGGAAATTATCCCTATCAGTCTGGAAGCTAGCATCACTATACCCTACAACTCTCAAGTCATCACTCCCACCGAGGGTAAGAACCCAGTCCTTAGTCCTCCGTAGGTACTTGAGGATATTCTTTACCGCAGTCCAGTGTGCCTTGCCAGGGTTCGCCTGATACCTGCTAACCATGCTCAAGCAAAAGCTACATCGGGTCGAGTACACGTCATAGCATACATGATCGATCCTACAGCCGAAGCGTAAGGTGTTCGACTCATTTCTGCTATCTCAGCCTCAGTGTTAGGGCTTTGTGTCTTACTCAATCTGGTGTTACTCTGGATGGGTAACTCTCCTTTCTTGGAATCCTGCATGCTGAATCTCTTCAGCACCTTATCCAAGTAGGTACTCTGACTAAGTCCAATTAGTCTTTTACTCCGATCTCTCAAGATCCTTATCCCTAAAATATAGGCAGCTTCACCAAGGTCCTTCATAGCGAAACACTTCCCAAGCCAGGACTTTACTTCCTACAGGGTTGGAATGTCGTTTCCCATGAGTAGTATGTCATCCACATACAATACCAAAAAGCTAACTATACTCCCACTAGCCTTGACATACACAGAAGATTCATCTTCACTCCTAGAAAAGCCAAATTCCTTGACCTTTTCATCAAAGCAAAGATTCCATCTGCGAGGTGCTTGCTTCAATCCATAAATGGATTTCTCAAGCTTACACACTCTATTAGGGTACTCGTTGCTGACAAAACCCTCTGGCTGACTCATGTAAACATCTTCAGCCAACTTTCCATTAAGGAAAGCGGTTTTGACATCCATCTGCCATATTTCATAGTCATAAAATGCAGCTATGGCTAACAGAACCCGAATAGACTTAATCTTGGCTACCGGAGAAAAGGTCTCATCATAATCCACTCCAGGAATTTGAGAGAAACCCTTTGCAACCAGTCTAGCCTTATAAGTGTGTACTTTACCATCCATGTCGGTCTTCTTCTTGAAGACCCATTTGCACCCTACTGTCTTACGACCTAGTACATTTTCAACCAAGTTCCAAACTTGATTGTCATACATGGATTGTATCTCGCTATCCATAGCCTCTTTCCATTTAGCAGACTCGGGGCCTGCCATGGCTTCCTCGTAGCTGTTAGGGTCATCTTGACTTACTAGTGTCCCATCACTAATAAGTGTCTCACCTTCTGCAGTAATATGAAATCCATAGTAATGCTCAGGTGCACTCCTAACTCTCGTGGAACGTCTCAGAGGTACAAATTTGTCAATTGGCTCAACAGGAGTTTCCTCCTCAGGTTGAGGGCTAGAGTTTGAAGTTCCTTCACCGCTTCATTCTTGAATTTCTTCAAGATCAATTTGCCTCCCACTGTCTCCTTGGCTTATAAACTCTCTTTCTCGAAAGACTCCTCTTCTTGCTACAAAGACCACATTGTCACTAGGTCTGTAGAAGAGGTAACCAAAGGATCGATGTGGGTAACCGATGAAAATACACCTCTCGCTTCGAGGTTCGAGCTTATCATGAGTCTCGCGTCTCACGAAAGCCTCGCAACCCCAAATCTTGATGTGGTCTAGTTTAGGTACTTTACCAGTCCACATCTCGTGAGGAGTTTTGGAAACTTTCTTTGTAGGGACTAGATTAAGAATATGGGCGGCAGTCTCTAAGGCATACCCCCAGAATGAGATTGACAGCGTAGCTCGACTCATCATGGAATGAACCATATCTAGCAAGGTTCGATTACGCCTCTCAGCCACACCATTCAACTGTGGTGTCCTGGGAGGTGTCAATTGTGAGACTATCCCACATTCCCTTAGATAGTCGAGGAACTCTGAACTAAGATACTCACCACCACGATCGGATCGAAGCATCTTAATGTTCCTGCCCAATTGATTCTCGACTTCCTGTTTAAATTCCTTAAACCTCTCGAAAGTCTCTGACTTATGCTTGATCAAGTAGACATATCCATATCTACTATAATCATCAGTAAAAGTCAAATAATAACGATTAGCATCCCTTGTGGCATGTTTGAATTGTCCACACACATCCGTGTGTATAAGGTCCAACAAACCTTCACCCCTCTCACACGAACCTGTGAAGGGTGACTTTGTCATTTTTCCAAGTAAGCATGATTCGCAACTATCATCTGACTTTAGGTCAAACGACTCCAAGACTCCATCCTTTTGGAGTTGGCCTATGCGTTTCTTGCTTATATGTCCAAGACGACAATGCCATAAAGATGCTTTATCCAAGTTATTATTAGTAGAATCAATACACAAAACATTATTTCCTAAGTTATCTACAACAGGTACAGCTTCATACACACCATCACAAGGTAATGCTTTAAAATAAAGAACATTATTAAAGAAAGCATCAATAGAACCAACTTCATTATTAAATGAAAAGGTAAACCCTTGTTTGTACAAAGCATGGAAGGAAATAATATTTCTTGCCATTCCTGGCGAATAACAACACTTATTCAGATCTAAACTAAACCCACTACTTAGCGATAAAGTATAAACTCCAATCTTGGTAATAGGTATAGCTTTCCTATTCCCCATGATCAAGTTTATCCTTCCTTGCTCCACATCCTCACTTCTTCTTAGTCCCTGCAAGTCACAACAAATGTGAATACCACACCCGGTATCAAGGACCCAAGAATTAGAATGGGGTGAGTTATTAGAAATGATAGTGTAAATACCTGCATGGTTGGGTTTAACTTTCCCATCCTTCACATCTTGCTGGTATTTTGGGCAGTTCCGCTTCCAATGAGCTTTTTCATGGCAATAGAAGCATTCAGCCTATTTTGGGTCAAAAGAAGGAGTAATGAAACCTTTCTTGGTTCCACTTGAAGAAGAGCCATCAAGGGTCCGAGCCTTGGTACCCTTCAAAGATCTCTTTCTCTTCCTCCCTCGACTTTTCCCGATTGCCAAAACCGGAGTAGAGTTTTGAGTAGGAGTGATAGCAACCGACTTCCCCTTAAGACCTCATTTTGCGGTCTTGAGAAGTCCCTGAAGTTTGCTGAGGGTGACTTCTTCCTTGTTCATGTGATATGTCATGCGGAATTGATCATAGCACGATGGTAAGGAATGCAAAATAATATCTATTGCAAGATCCTCCGGGAAGTTCACATTAAGCTTCAGCAAACGATTCACATACCTTTGCATTTTCTGCATGTGGCTCGTGACGGATTCCCCGTCCTTCATCATGGTTGTTATCATGGAGCAGATGATTTCATACCTCTCTTGTCTTGCACTTTGATGGTATCTTTCCATCAAATCTTGGTGCATGTCATAAGGGTAGAAATCCTCATAAGACTTTTGGAGTTCCGCTGTCATCGTGGCCATCATGATGCAAGCTACTTTCGTAGCATCCCTTTCATGTGCCCGAAATTCAGCGATCTCCTGAGGAGTTGCAGTGGACTCATCAATCTCCTTAAGCTCCTTGTCAAGGACATACTTTTTGTCCTCGTAGCGGGTAATCATCCTGATGTTTCTGATCCACTCATTGAAGTTGGATCCATCAAAGGTGACTTTCCCACATAAGTTCATAAGGGTAAAGGAGCCATTAGGATTAGAGCCAGAAGCATTATTGAAATACATCCGAAGAAAGGAGGACAAGATTAGTTTAGATATAAGAGAGTCCTTAATAAAACACCCAAATGTAATATTAAGGCTAGGATCCAATCACAATATAATATAACTTAGAAGAGGTATGCCGTAATCTAAGCTATATCATATTTGAAAGGTAGGTGAATGACGATTCACCAATTTCCACCACGAAAACCGCAATATTTTAGTATTAGGTTTTGTATGGTTCTTAGAAATTCCTAGATTCTTTGAGATTCAATGAACTTTTCAAAGGCATGTTTCAATCTCGAGTGTGCCCTCCAAGTTTTGTGACTGGGATACCGAGGATCACAAAACGAGGTGTGAAGTAACCATGCAAATCACTTGGTACCCTTAAAGTTTATCACTCAATCGATGTGCCGGTTAACCACACACGCTCCATCGATACTATAATAAACCCTAAGTCACCCTTTACCTACCTTGTTAAGTCCAAGTTAGTGTGCCGGTTAACCACACACGCTCCACCAACGACTTAGTCAAAGTGTAAAGTGTAATTTCATGGAATAGCACCTTATTCACATTTTTCCTAAAGTAACTAAGATTGGGAATTTAATAAAACATTTAGTTACTTTATAATATTCATCATACTTTGAATGAGAATTAATAAGTCCTTGTCTTACCCGTTCGGCTAACGACCCTCCACCGATCAAGCAAGCGGTGGGTGAGAGTGGACACCCATGAAGTCACCATTTTATAGGCAACAACCTTATACCCACCTTATAGACCGGCTTCGTGAATGAGGCGTACTAGCGGTAAGACGACTTTGTTCTTATACATATATATATATATATATAATTATTAAATCATAATAATATAAGTATAAGGGTTGAATTTTAACTTTTAAAATTCTAGGGGTTGGAACTAAAGTTTTAACTTAACTTTACTTGTTCCAAAACTTGAGGGCAAGTTTTGTAAACTTTCAAAACTTTTCATTTCTTGTAACTTATGAGTTTAATAGAGTAATAAAATGAGGACTTTTCATTTTTCCTAACTCTTGTGTTCTTTTAATGGTTTTTAATCCAAGAGACTTTTGGTTTTCCATAACTTGAGGACAAGTTATGGACTCCATTAAAACACATTATGATCATGAATTAATCTACCACATAGGTTACAAATAATTCCTATGATCATCTAAACTTCATAAGAACAAGAATATGAATATGAACACTTTCAAGAATCAAAATCACATTTAATATTTGTAATTTTGATAACTAGTTGTTGTAAATGAGTTAGAAAAGACATTACACCTTCTAAAACAAGTTTTCAAGTACCAAAACATTTTAGGGTAATGATTCTAATCCATTTCCAGCAACTCAAGTCGAAATTTTGCACTCTGTCGACCCTACTCACCGAGTGCATAAACCTACTCGCCGAGTAGGTTGAAGATACACATGAACTCGACGAGTCCTCCCCATGGACTCGCCGAGTCCATCAGTCAGACAGCAGAATTTTCGACTTTCTTCAACTTTTAAGCACAAATAACAAACAAACAAGCCTAGGCTCTGATACCACTGATGGGTTTTGAGCATTCTAACACTTCCTAAGTGTACATGCAACCCTAATAACCTTGGATCTATGTTTGTCTAATTATCATGCAAAGTTGAATTCCAAGGTTATATTCCTATCTAGCATACATGGGGAACAATTATAACTTGAATCATAGATAGAATAACTTACCTTGTTGTTGCTTGTGTTCCTTGAAACCTTGTGAGCCTAGCACCCCAAGTGTGATGCCTCAAATGCTTCACACAACACCAAATGCTCTTGGAAAGACTCTTGAGATAACACACACTTCTCAAAATCGGCCAAGCCCTCTAGTTTCTTAGTGTACAACTTGTGTCGCCAATTTTGTGGAGAATGGGACTCTTATATAGTGTTGGCACATCTAGGGTTACACCATGTAAACCCTAATGTGTCATGACTCTTCATTTCCATGACCCATGGGTTTGTAGCTCCCATGGAGCATCCATCGAGCATCCTATGGGTAGAACCCAACTTGATAATCCATGGAGCCTTTTAGCCCACTATACAAGATATGGATGATTTACATAACCAACCCATATATTTAATTAGTTATCCTTTGATCACTTAATTAATTCCAAATTAATTCTTTGATCAACTAATTAAATAATATTATTAATATATTAGAACTTATAATATATTAATAATCTCCAAGTGTTATTTCTCTCATTTAGTCTATCCAATTGCATGGTCCCATGCAACCCAAATGGACCATGCCGGGTCGGATCAAGTACAAGCCCGAAATAGTTATGGACTTAGACACCTTATCCAACACCTCCCTCCAACCACAGCGAAAGCCATGGACACTCTCGGGAATGCACCTACAAGGAATTCACAAACGCCAAACCCCGTAGCTTCAATGGAACTAGGGGTGTTATGGTGTTGAGACAATGGATTGAAAAGATGGAATCTGTCTTTGAAATCTGTGCTTGTCAAGAGGGCAACAAGGTCAAGTTTGCAGCTTGTACCTTCTCTGACAGAGCACTAACATGGTGGAACAGCCATGTTAACTATCTGACTTTGGTGGTGGCGTATTCCATCAGCTGGGAAAAGTTGAAGGACATGCTGATGAAAGAATACTGTCCTCGAGGTGAAATACAAAAACTCGAACAAGAATTCTGGGGTCTTCAAATGGTTGGATCCGACATCACGACCTACACAAATAGGTTCTGTGATCTGGCGAACTTATGCCCTGATATGGTTGCTCTTGAGAGAAAAAAGATAGAGAGATATATTTGGGGACTGTCGCCCCAGATCCAGTTAAGTGTGATCGCTTCCAGGCCTATTACCTTCGATAGCGCCAAGGAACTGGCACAATCTCTCATCGATCACCGGAAACCTCAGAACCCAACAATCCCTACACTCGTACCTCAAAAGTCCAACCCCGACAACAACAAGAAAGGGTGGTCTAAGAGGAAAAGGGGGGCTTCGCAAGGATCCTCCAAAAGACAACAACTTGTGGCAATCAATGCTGCCACAGTGACTCCCGTTGTCCCTACGAACCCCTTACTAGCAAAAACTTATGCTGGAACTCTTCCGAAGTGCACCAAGTGCAACTACCACCACCACGAACCTTGCAAGGAGATGCAGTGGTGTAACTGCAACAGAAAGGGGCATACAGCCCGTGTCTGCAGGACACCAACAGTACAGGCTGCCCAGGTGGCTAACGCCGGTACGGGCCAAGCTTGCTACGGTTGTGGCGAAGTGGGCCACTACAAGAGGAACTGCCCTAAAGCAGGGATGGATGGAGGAGTATGAAGAGTTATGGCCCTAGGCCACGAGGAAGTGGTAGCTGATCCTACGATAGTTACTGGTACGTTTCTCCTCGATAACTCATATGCTTGCATACTTTTCGACAGTGGAGCAGAGAGAAATTTTGTAATTTATAAATTTGCACACCTGCTTAAACAAACACCATGTGCATTAGATAGTTCATTCACGGTAGAAATGGCTAACGGGAAAACAGAGAGTACTAACTGCATATACGTACGTTGTACCTTAACATTAAATTTCCATACTTTCAAGATAGATCTCATGCCAATCCTAATTAAATGTTTCGACGTTATCATCGGTATGGATTGGTTGAGTCTTCTTCGTGCCGACATTATGTGCTTCGAAAAAGCAGTTCGTCTTAACCTTCCTAACAACGAAACCTTAATTATCTACGGCGACAAACCTAGTACGAGCCTTCGCATGATTTCATGCATACAAGCTCAGAAGTGTTTGCGAAAGGAGTACCATGAATTCGTCGCACACATTGTCACAACTGGCACTTTTGCTAAGAGTTTCTATTCTCATGAAACCACCAACTATAGTAGGGCTTGTAATTTAAGTGAATGCTATACCCTTTCCTCGTTCAAATACCTCTTATAGGTTCAACTAGGGGTTGGAAACCGTAGGAATTCCGGTTCAAGTTCCTTATGAACTAAAATTCTCCTATTGGGCATAATGGACCAATAAGTCTTCAACTTGACCACTTTAGGCCATGATGGGCCACAAAGGGATTTAATTACCCCTAATGGACCCTAAACCCATTTCTTTTACCATTTTGGGCCGTGAGTCTCCTTAAGAGCCCAATGGGCCGAAAATTTATTTTGGGCCTCATAAATTCGGCCAAGACCAACAATGGGCAAAAACACCTCATCCTCATTTACCTTAGCCCAATCTCGGCCCAAGATCATTCCAAAAACAAAAAAAAAAAAGAAGAAATGAGTTATCCTAACCTTGCCACCTCAATATTGCATGGTGGTCATCCATGCATAATAACCACCATACAACAAGGTAGGCTCATGTATCTAGGCAAGGAAATCATTTCTTTCTCTCCCTCCTTCAAACTCACGGCCATATGGCCTCTCTACCTCCAAATTTCATTCTAAAACCCAACATTTTCTCTCATCATCCCTCTTAAACACTCTCAAGAAAAACCACCCTTCCTTCCTCTCAATTTTTCGAGATTTTAAGAATTTCAAGAAGGTTTTCCCACCTAGGTCATCATCTTTGGTAAGTTTCTCATTAGATCTATGATTTCACTCCTTGATCTACTCAAAAATCTCCTCTTACACTATACTTTCGTGAATCATACTCTTATAGCACCATAGAGCTCGAAAACCATCTCCATAACACATCTAGGGTCGAGATCTCTTCACTTCTCCATCAAAACCGACTTCCAAACCCCAAGGTGAGCTTCATACCCCCTATTTTCTGTTTTTATGAGTTTTGTGGGGGGGGGGGAATACAAGTGAAAGTGTAGATCTATATGTGTTTTGTATGCCTTGTATGATTTCCATGCTTATATGTATGCTTTTATGTGTTTTTATGTTGGATCTAGCCTTAAAACCCATCAAAACCGAGATATATCTTGTATTAAATGACTTTAGCTTCAAACATATTTCTAAACACAAAGTGTTTCAAGAAAAATGGCTAAGTGGTTTAGTAATAATTTTCTTTGGGTTAAAAACACAAATTTTGGGCCTAAAATGTGAAAAATGCAAAAATAAGGGCCCAAATTGACATTTCACAGATTCTGATGGATGAAGTGTGCCAAAACAGTTTCCATAAATAAATTTCTGGAAATATACTCATTTAGGGGATTAAAAACATAAATTCCAAGCTTAATGGGCTAAAAATGAAAATTTCGGCCCAATAAGGCCCATTATGCGAATTTTTCTGCTTTGGAGGGCCAAAACTGTAACTTTCTGTAAAACAGTGGACTATAAGTGTTCCAAATCCTTTTCAAAGGTTTAAAATGCTTTTTAAATTTAAAAAGGACGAAAGTTGCAAAAATTTTCCAATTTGGGCCAAAATTGTCAAAGTTGCGAAAAGAAGGGATTAAAACCGAGAAAATTGCATTTTCAGGGACTTAAACTGTTTTCTATGAAAAATATGCTGAAAAATATTAATTTCAATAATTTTTGGTGTTAAAATGTCAAGAAAAATAGTTTAAGGACCAAACCGGGAAGTATTTAATAAAAAGGGTTGAAAATGTAAATTTTACAAATAATGAGGGGCTGAAAACAGGAATATTTCAAGGCTAGTTCAATGTACACAATTTGATCCAATAATGGCACCGCGACTATCGACGAAATACAACACATTACAATACCAAAAGTCGTTGTTAAACGAATTGGCTCGGTCTCGAGCCAATAGAAATCTACAACTACTAACATTACGACACTACGATTCATACAAGTAACGTTTGGTAATACATATACATGCGAGTGTGCACAGACGTCTACGCACCATCTTTGGGCCCCACAAGTGTAAAATCTTGTTCGTTGAGCCTAGCTAGCCCAATGACCTGATCTTAAGGCCCGAAGACATTTTTTTTACGATGTGTTGGGTTTTACCGATCCGACACAACGTAAATGGACTTTCAATGGCTTGTATACTACTGGTCCCCAAGGGTCCTTTGGTATTGCTAGTAAAGTCTACATTTCATGCGAGGCGGGTCGGGGACCCCTCATACATTTTATCCCCAACCGGCTAATGGAGTTACCGGGGTCTTCGTGACCTCTTTCTCTTTGGATGTGGGACTACACCTAGTCAGGGCGATTGGATAACGCGATTAGTACTGACGACGCCTTCGGAGTCGTTAGTATAACTATAAACTGGGCGTTTGTGTAACGCGGGTTTGTAGTAAATAATCCTGCTCGAGAACCTTCCAACGTCGCCTGGGACTGACACTATACGCTATGCAATGGTTTCAATGTAACATCACGTAATTCAAGGAACTAGGAGAACATCGGGTTTTCTTAGGGTTTTCAATACATACAGATTTGAAATACATACATTTTCAATGAACATTTTTTTTACAAGTGTAGAAACAAACAAGCATACCTATGGATCTTCACAAATGTTTTCAAAAGCTTTCCTTTTCAGAAAATATCGGATTTTCTGGTGGTTTTTCAAACAATACAAACATTCGATTTCAAACACTACTTATGAACTCACCAACATTTCATATGTTGACGTTTTTCAAAATACTTGTATTCTCAGGGAACCAGTGAATCAAGGGAAATCATATTCAGTGACGGTTGCAGTTTATTTTTGTATGAATTGAACAAATTAATTTTTGGGGAATGTAATGTTTAAACAATGTATGATATGTAAACGATACTGGTTGTACTATGTTAATGAATGGTGACGAATGTTGTTATGTTTCATATATATTCAATGTTATGGTATTCAATTGAGTCACGACAGCCCCCGGACGTTTCCGCCGTCTGGTTCGGGGGTGTGACAGGTTGGTATCAGAGCTTTGTTTATAGTGAACTAGCATGTCGAGCCACACATTGATATGCAACTATAAACCAAAAGAGGGACTAACATAACTCTGAACAAAACAAATAAATAAAACACCCTTGCTTGCATTAGGAATAGGAACCTAACACCGAACCAAACAATATAATGCTAGTATCTCGGCTAATTCAGGACTGTTCTTAGTTGTATCAAGGAGCGGATGTAGCCTGATCAACTACATTCCCTCCAAGGTACAACCATCACATGTCGTGAAGAGATCGTGATAACTAGGAACCTAAAATCATACCCCTTAATCTCCAAGAAGAGAACCTCAACTGAATCTATGCAATAGTCGTAGAGCTATAGGAGTAATTGGTATGCTATTTGTTTCTAGTATTCATAACCCATCGTGCAATACGCTATAGACGAGTATCATTAGCCAGGAAACCCTATCACCCTAGTCAAGGAATAGTCGGGTGGCTCGACCCAGAGGAAGAACCCTAGGAGGGACACAAAGTAGAATTCGCAGGTGAACCCGCTGAGTCAATAGTGGACCTCGTAGAGGAAGAGCCGGAGGGCAATGACGATGACGACACGGATGTAGAATCCAATGACATCAATCCTCCATGTAAATTCAGGGCACCGACTTATAGTGTGGGCCCCGGTGACCCCATGCCCCCTCGGGCACCCGATATTTGGGGATAAAGTCACCAGTAAGGAATACGACCACACCACGGTAAGAGCTGAGGTCTCTTTAATTTTAGCCACAGAGGACCAGCTGACCAGGCCCTCCCAGTCGTGGTGCGACGCACTCGAGGTATCGATAACCAAGCTCAGGACACCCCAAATCAAACGAAACCAATGTGGTTTGTTATTAAGAGGGATGAAAGGAAAACACGGGAAGTGAATGGAGACTCTCGAGCGAGACAGTTAGTTTGGGAGGCACGCCTACGAGATACCGAGCAACACGTAGCTCGTCTCCGAGGTGCATCCACTCCATCAGCATCACCACCAGACACTTCTCACCACGACTAGGATCAGCCTTTTCTAATTTCCCCTACTATCCGACATGACTCTCTTTCGTGTACTAAGATGGTACATACCCCTGAAACGATTATGTGTTATATTTATTTCATATTACTGCAAAGACTCAATTATATGCACAAGCGAACCCTCGGAACCACTAGATACTTAAGGATCTCGAAACTAAAACAACCCATATAATCTAAGGATAGACGTAACAATCGTGCCAAATCCGTGATTACCTATTACTGCAAATACATCATAGGGATGTAGATGGAGGCAGTAAGAAGTATACGACAAGATGCGAAAATTTATAGAGTACAATCAGGAATGACGATCATTACTTACGATCTGGGTTATCAATGTGCATCAGGAAAATGCCACCCCGCAAGAATAACAAGAGCAACCGCGAGACACCACTCCTGCAGATGGACCCTGCTACATTTCAAGCTGCTGTAATGGCAGCAGTAACCGCTGCCATGGCACAGATCAATGCAAACAACCCAAATGGAGGCAGGAATAGCATTGACAACTCCAGCCAAAGGAACAAACATGGAAACCAACAAGTGACAACCTGTCATGGAACTCCAAACCCCAAGCTTAAGAGCAGGAAGCTGAGGTCTGAAGGTAAGAGAAAGGGACAACACACTCAAGGGTTCTCAAGGGAGCAACGTGTTGTTCATGCGACCACGACCCCTATTACACCAGCAACTAGGAGACCCTATGCTGGAAACCTTCCAAAATGCAACCAGTGCAAATTCCATCATAATGGAGCCTGCAGGGAGATGCATTGTAACAAATGCAACCGAAAGAATCACAGCGCCAAATTCTGTAGAACTTATCCATGCCAGAATCATCAGCCAAATGAAAATGACAACAATCGCAACAACCCTAACAACAACACCAATGATGAGACCAGTCGCACCTGCTTTAGGTGTGGAGGAACTGGTCACATCAGGAGCAATTGCCCTAGGGATAACAACCGAGGAGCAGAAGGATCAGAAATGGTCCTAACCTTGGGTCAAGGCGAAGCAATCCCAAAACCCAACGATTGTTACTGGTACGTTCCCACTTGACAACTCTTTCGCTTACCTCTTATTCAATGGTAAATCCGAGTGAAGTTTTGGTTAGTAACAACTTCAAACACTTACTAAAACAACATCCCCAAAGCTAAGCTAAGCCTTTTCAATGGACATGGCCAAAGGGGAAAAATGATTTAATCTAGGGTACTCATGTGGAGTACGCCTTAACACTAAACGACCATTCATTACAAATAGATTTCATGCCAGTAAATATTAGGAGTTTAATGTGATAATCGTCATGGCTGGGTAAGCCCCCACTGTGCTGATGCTATGTGCCGCGAGAAGGCCGTTTGCCTTCACCTTCCTAATCACGAAAACTCTAATAATCCATGGTGATAAACCTGGCGCAAATTCCTCTTCCTATCTCGTGCATCAAGGCACAGAAGAGCCTGCACCAGAAAAACTCCGTTTTCCTCACTCATGTTGTGGACAAGATCAAAGAAGAGGTAGGCATACAGAGTATTCCAGGAGCTTGTGATTTTCCCAAATGTGTTTCCTAAGGAACTTTCGGGAATACCCCAGAGAGACGGGTTGAATTTCGAATCAACCTCATATCGATAACCACACCAATTGCCAATTCACCCTATAGGTTGACTCCCGCCAAAAATTCACAAGTTATCCTGTCAACTGAGTAGAATTGTTGCGCAAGGGATTCATTAGACCAAGCTTCTCATCCTAGAGAACTCCGGTCTTGTTTTTCAAGAAGACAGATCCTTCCGAAGCTCCAGGAAGCTCGTTACTTCTTTAAAATAGATCTAAGAATCGGTTATCATCAACTCTGAGTCCGAGAAGGCGACATTCCAAATCTGCATTCCGAACTCGTCGCGACCATTTCAAATTCATTGTGATACCCTTCAGTCTAACGAATGCTCCCAAGGTATTCATGAACCTTACGAACCGAGTTTTCCCAACCATTCCTAGTCGTCCTTTTCATTATTTTCATCAATAACATACTCATCTACTCTCGAGGCAAGAACAAAACACTACCATCATCTACGACCAGCCTAGAAAGCATCAAGGCTGGGAATGTCGCGATGAAAGCACTACATGGATGGATACAACTCTCGAAGTCGAAAGACAAAACTTTTTTTAGAGTGGAATTGGGCATTATCTGAGTGATCGTCGATAGATTAACCCAATCTGCCCATTTCCTGCCAATACAGAAATCAAACAAGATGGAAGAATTAGCTTGGATCTATATCCAGGAGATCGTGAGACTCCATGAAATATCGGTATCTACTATCTTAGATCGAGATAACAGATTTTCTTCAAGACTATGGCAGTCACTTCAGAGGGCTATGGGAACATCACTAGACATAAGCGTTGCTTACCACCTTCAAACCAATCGCCAAAGTGAACGAACCATTTGACCACTCAAATTCATACTACAAGTCTAGGTGTGTGAGTTCAACAAGTCAGGGGATACCCGGTTTCCTTTGACAAAATTCTCATACAATAACAACTACCGCACGAGCATCAAGAATGCTCCTTTCGAAAACTCATTATAGTCATAAATGTATATCACTTGGTGGTACTCTCATGAGACCGGAAACCACTAACGAAACCAACAAAAGAAGATAATCCAAATCAAAGCTGGATCTCCAGCATCGCGAGACCGACAGAAGAACTATTCTGAAAAGCGGCGTAAGCCAGTAGGATGTCAAGTCGGGGATCGCGTTTTATCAAAAGAATCTCCTTGGAAAGGAATGATTCGTTTTAGGACACGAGAAAACTAAACCCACGCTACATCGGACTATTCGAGCTTCTTGCTCGGATTGAAGACATATAGACTGTAGCTGCCTGTGGAGCTCAGCAAAGTCAACCCTGTGTTCTGTGTCTTGAATCTGAAAAGATGCATATCATATGAGACTCTTATCATTCCTTTACGGGAAATCGGAGTGAGCGAGAATATCATGTTCATCAAAGAACCAGTCAAGGTATTGGATAGGGAAGTAGAACATACAAAACAAAGCCTCATTACGAATGCGAAGGTTCCATGGAACGCTGCGCGTGGAACGAAATTCACAAGGAAAGCGCGAAGATCAAATGAAGTACCTATCCTCTCATTCATGATCATACCATTCGAAAGAATTTCGGGACGAAATTCCCTCTAACGGGGGGATGATGTCACAACTGGCACTTTTGCTAAGAGTTTCTATTCTCATGAAACCACCACCTATAGTAGGGCTTGTAATTTAAGTGAATGCTATACCCTTTCCTCGTTCAAATACCTCTTATAGGTTCAACTAGGGGTTGGAAACCGTAGGAATTCCGGTTCAAGTTCCTTATGAACTAAAATTCTCCTATTGGGCATAATGGACCAATAAGTCTTCAACTTGACCACTTTAGGCCATGATGGGCCACAAAGGGATTTAATTACCCCTAATGGACCCTAAACCCATTTCTTTTACCATTTTGGGCCGTGAGTCTCCTTAAGAGCCCAATGGGCCGAAAATTTATTTTGGGCCTCATAAATTCGGCCAAGACCAACAATGGGCAAAAACACCTCATCCTCATTTACCTTAGCCCAATCTCGGCCCAAGATCATTCCAAAAACAAAAAAAAAAAGAAGAAATGAGTTATCCTAACCTTGCCACCTCAATATTGCATGGTGGTCATCCATGCATAATAACCACCATACAACAAGGTAGGCTCATGTATCTAGGCAAGGAAATCATTTCTTTCTCTCCCTCCTTCAAACTCACGGCCATATGGCCTCTCTACCTCCAAATTTCATTCTAAAACCCAACATTTTCTCTCATCATCCCTCTTAAACACTCTCAAGAAAAACCACCCTTCCTTCCTCTCAATTTTTCGAGATTTTAAGAATTTCAAGAAGGTTTTCCCACCTAGGTCATCATCTTTGGTAAGTTTCTCATTAGATCTATGATTTCACTCCTTGATCTACTCAAAAATCTCCTCTTACACTATACTTTCGTGAATCATACTCTTATAGCACCATAGAGCTCGAAAACCATCTCCATAACACATCTAGGGTCGAGATCTCTTCACTTCTCCATCAAAACCGACTTCCAAACCCCAAGGTGAGCTTCATACCCCCTATTTTCTGTTTTTATGAGTTTTGTGGGGGGGGAATACAAGTGAAAGTGTAGATCTATATGTGTTTTGTATGCCTTGTATGATTTCCATGCTTATATGTATGCTTTTATGTGTTTTTATGTTGGATCTAGCCTTAAAACCCATCAAAACCGAGATATATCTTGTATTAAATGACTTTAGCTTCAAACATATTTCTAAACACAAAGTGTTTCAAGAAAAATGGCTAAGTGGTTTAGTAATAATTTTCTTTGGGTTAAAAACACAAATTTTGGGCCTAAAATGTGAAAAATGCAAAAATAAGGGCCCAAATTGACATTTCACAGATTCTGATGGATGAAGTGTGCCAAAACAGTTTCCATAAATAAATTTCTGGAAATATACTCATTTAGGGGATTAAAAACATAAATTCCAAGCTTAATGGGCTAAAAATGAAAATTTCGGCCCAATAAGGCCCATTATGCGAATTTTTCTGCTTTGGAGGGCCAAAACTGTAACTTTCTGTAAAACAGTGGACTATAAGTGTTCCAAATCCTTTTCAAAGGTTTAAAATGCTTTTTAAATTTAAAAAGGACCAAAGTTGCAAAAATTTTCCAATTTGGGCCAAAATTGTCAAAGTTGCGAAAAGAAGGGATTAAAACCGAGAAAATTGCATTTTCAGGGACTTAAACTATTTTCTAAGAAAAATATGCTGAAAAATATTAATTTCAATAATTTTTGGTGTTAAAATGTCAAGAAAAATAGTTTAAGGACCAAACCGGGAAGTATTTAATAAAAAGGGTTGAAAATGTAAATTTTACAAATAATGAGGGGCTGAAAACAGGAATATTTCAAGGCTAGTTCAATGTACACAATTTGATCCAATAATGGCACCGCGACTATCGACGAAATACAACACATTACAATACCAAAAGTCGTTGTTAAACGAATTGGCTCGGTCTCGAGCCAATAGAAATCTACAACTACTAACATTACGACACTACGATTCATACAAGTAACGTTTGGTAATACATATACATGCGAGTGTGCACAGACGTCTACGCACCATCTTTGGGCCCCACAAGTGTAAAATCTTGTTCGTTGAGCCTAGCTAGCCCAATGACCTGATCTTAAGGCCCGAAGACATTTTTTTTCGATGTGTTGGGTTTTACCGATCCGACACAACGTAAATGGACTTTCAATGGCTTGTATACTACTGGTCCCCAAGGGTCCTTTGGTATTGCTAGTAAAGTCTACATTTCATGCGAGGCGGGTCGGGGACCCCTCGTACATTTTATCCCCAACCGGCTAATGGAGTTACCGGGGTCTTCGTGACCTCTTTCTCTTTGGATGTGGGACTACACCTAGTCAGGGCGATTGGATAACGCGATTAGTACTGACGACACCTTCGGAGTCGTTAGTATAACTATAAACTGGGCGTTTGTGTAACGCGGGTTTGTAGTAAATAATCCTGCTCGAGAACCTTCCAACGTCGCCTGGGACTGACACTATACGCTATGCAATGGTTTCAATGTAACATCACGTAATTCAAGGAACTAGGAGAACATCGGGTTTTCTTAGGGTTTTCAATACATACAGATTTGAAATACATACATTTTCAATGAACATTTTTTTTACAAGTGTAGAAACAAACAAGCATACCTATGGATCTTCACAAATGTTTTCAAAAGCTTTCCTTTTCAGAAAATATCGGATTTTCTGGTGGTTTTTCAAACAATACAAACATTCGATTTCAAACACTACTTATGAACTCACCAACATTTCATATGTTGACGTTTTTCAAAATACTTGTATTCTCAGGGAACCAGTGAATCAAGGGAAATCATATTCAGTGACGGTTGCAGTTTATTTTTGTATGAATTGAACAAATTAATTTTTGGGGAATGTAATGTTTAAACAATGTATGATATGTAAACGCTACTGGTTGTACTATGTTAATGAATGGTGACGAATGTTGTTATGTTTCATATATATTCAATGTTATGGTATTCAATTGAGTCACGACAGCCCCCGGACGTTTCCGCCGTCTGGTTCGGGGGTGTGACACACATCGTCTATACCAGCCAAGAACTGAAAGACATTCAGAACATCCAAGAAGTACGCGACTTCCCCAACATATTCCTAGAAGAACTTCCCGGTTTACCACCGCAATGCCAAGTCGAGTTCAGAATCGACTTAGTGCCAGGGGCTACCCCCGTAGCCACATCTCCTTATCGTCTGGCACCGACTGAAATGCAGGAACTTTCCAGTCAACTTAACGAACTTCTCAAGAAAGGATTCATTTGACCAAGCTTCTCGCCATGGGGAGCACCGGTCTTGTTCGTCAAGAAGAAAGATAGATCGTTTCGCATGTGCATCGACTATAGAGAACTCAACAAACTTACCATTAAAAATCGTTATCCCTTGTCCCGCATTGAAGATTTGTTTGATCAACTTCAAGGAGCCAACTACTTCTCGAAGATAGATCTGCGATCCGGATATCACCAACTACGAGTGTTAGAGGAGGATGTTCCCAAGACAGCCTTCCGAACTCGTTATGGGCACTACGAGTTTGTAGTGATGCCGTTCGGATTAACTAACGCGCCCGCAGTATTCATGGATCTGATGAATAGGGTGTGTCGTCCTTACTTGGATCAGTTCGTCATCGTCTTCATTGATGACATACTCATCTACTCTCGAAGTAAGGAGGAACATAGCCAACATCTCCGTAAAATCTTAGAAACATTGCGATTGGAGAAGATCTACGCGAAGTTCTCCAAGTGCGAATTTTGGATTCGGCGAGTCAAATTTTTGGGCCATGTTGTTAGCGAAGAAGGTATACACGTGGACCCTTCCAAAATTAAGGCCATCGAGAACTGGTCAGCACCAAAGACACCTACTAAAATTCGTCAATTTCTAGGTCTAGTTGGCTACTACCGCAGGTTCATTCAGAACTTCTCCCGCATAGCAAAACCTCTTACAACACTTACCCAGAAGGGCGTGGTCTTTGACTGGGAAGAGAAACAAGAAAGAGCGTTCCAAACGCTCAAGAGAGCCTTGTGCACCGCACCAATACTGTCCCTCCCCGAAGGGATAGAAGACTTCGTGGTCTATTGCGACGCATCAAACCAAGGGCTCGGATGTGTTCTGATGCAGCGAGGTAAAGTCATAGCCTATGCCTCGAGACAGCTGAAGACACATGATGTTAACTACACAACCCACGATCTTGAACTAGGAGCACTTGTGTTTGCTCTGAAGATCTGGCGACATTACATGTACGGTACAAAAAGCACGATCTTTACAGACCATAAGAGTATGCAACACATTTTCGACCAGAAGGAGCTCAACATGAGACAACGACGGTGGGTCGAGCTACTCAGTGATTACGAGTGCGTTATTCGTTATCATCCGGGTAAAGCCAATGTAGTAGCCGACGCCCTAAGTCGAAAAGAATATTCTGGTCGTAGAGTCAAATCTTTGACTCTAACCATCCATTCACACTTGTCCACGCAAATAAAGGAGGCTCAGCTCGACGCTTTGAAACCTGAAAACGTGGCTGGTGAATCCCTTAGAGGGATGGATAAGAACTTGGAAGTCAAGGGTGGCGGAGCCTTATACCTCATGCATCGGATCTGGACACCAAAACACGGTGGCTTCAGAGACTTGGTCATGACCGAAGCTCACAACACTCATTATTCCGTCCACCCGGGTTCAGATAAGATGTATCTGGATCTTAAAAAGTTATACTGGTGGCCTAACGTGAAAGCGGATATTGCTAACTTCATGAGTAAATGCCTTACTTGCGCAAAGGTCAAGGTCGAATACCAGAAACCCTCCGGTCTTCTACAAAAACCGGAGATACCAGAATGGAAGTGGGAGCGGATCACTATGGACTTCATAACCAAGTTGCCCAAGATGACGGGTGGACTTGATTCCATATGGGCCATCGTCGATAGACTGACCAAGTCTGCACACTTCCTACCGATCAAAGAAACAGACAAGATGGAGAAACTTACTAGAACCTACATTAGGGAGATTGTAAGGCTGCACGGTGTTCCTTTATCTATCATCTCGGACCGAGATAGTAGATTCACTTCGAGGTTCTGGCAGTCATTACAAAATTCCCTAGGAACTAGGCTGGACATGAGTACAACCTACCATCCATAGACCGACGGGCAAAGTGAGAGAACTATCCAAACCTTAGAAGATATGTTGCGTGCCTGTGTGATTGACTTTGGAAAAGCTTGGGATACTCATTTACTCCTTGTTGAATTTTCCTACAACAACAGTTATCATACGAGCATAAAGGCAGCTTCATTCGAGGCCCTCTATGGCCGAAAGTTCAGATCCCTTCTGTGCTGGGCTGAAGTGGGTGATACCCAGTTAGCTAAGGGACGAGTTCTCGAAAGCACTCTCACGGGTCCGAAGATCATTCAGGAAACGACAGAGAAGATCGTTCAAATTCGTGAACGATTGAAAGCCACTAGAGACCGACAGAAAAGTTATGCTGACAAGCGTAGGAAACCATTGGAGTTCCAGGTGGGTGACCGAGTCCTACTGAAGGTCTGACCCTGGAAGGGCTTAATACGCTTTGCAAAGCGTGGGAAGCTCAATCCAAGATACATAGGGCCTTTTGAGATTCTCGCAAGAATCGGCCCTGTGGCTTACAAGCTCAATGTACAGCAAAAACTCAGTAACGTACATCCCACCTTCCACGTGTCAAACTTGAAAAAGTGCCTATCCGACGAGACTCTTGTTATTCTACTCGACAAGATCGAGATCAACGAGAGTCTCAACTTCGTGGAGGAACCAGTAGAGATCATGGACCGAGAAGTCAAGTAAATAAAGTAGAGCCGTATCCCGATAGTGAAGGTGCGCTGGAACGCAAAGCGTGGACCGGAATTCACTTGGGAACGTGAGGATCAGATGAAACTGAAATACCCTCACCTTTTCGCTTAGTTATTTGTAACTTCTTAATTGCTTAAATTCTAATTTCAGGACGAAATTCCTTCTAACGGGGGGATGATGTGACAACCCGAAGTTTCCATTCTGTACAAACTATATCACTTCAATAGAAGTTATAGTAGTCACAGTTATTTTTCAGACTTTTTTGCGTAAGTTTGAGTAATTCAGGGTTTACACTTCAGGAAATATCAGGAGAGTGGGTGCACTAGGGTTTTGTACAACACTGTTATTCCAACACTCTATTGTATTAGAGATCCTTACAAGAATAAAAATATTTTCTGCCAAAAATATCTCAGGACTATAAATAGAATTCTGAACCAAATTCATTCATTATTCGCATTTCCAACTAGAGAAAAGCCATTTTCTCTCTCACGGATCTTCGGGTTTTTATCCCAAATCGTGAGTACCTCTTTCTAGTAGTGTTAGAAAGCTTTATATGTGTTAATAACATGATTTAGAAGGCTAAATCACTACATTTAGGAGTTTACTCCCCAAGGTGTTCTTGGGCGGTAAACTCCCGAAACGAAGCCGAGACCGACCCTTGTGTTATGCTACTGCCTTAGACTCATTTATAAATGTGTTAGGGACATGAAATCAAGCAAAAACCACCCAAGTTTGGGCGTTCACAGCCCAAGAGTTTCTTAGGTCGTAAACTCCAATTTCAAGCTCAAAATGATGCTTTTAATACACCTAAAGCCCTAGACATTTACTAGGAATTGTTCCAACTTAATTGAAGAACAAAAACACATTAAAATCACCTCTTGAAGTGAGTTTACGGCCCTGGTAATGCTCCTAGGCCGTAAACACCAAACAAGGGCACCAAAGTGTGCCTAGGGTCCTCATTAGCTTTAAACAAATGTCTAGAACCTATCCTTCAAATGCAAGAGACTTGAAAACAACAAAAACACCATTCCTAGGGAGTTTACGGCCGTAAACTCCTCTAGGGAGTGTTTCTAGGCCTTAAACCCTTTCAAGAATTGAACCACCAAGTTGGAATAATTCTAGGAATCATTTGGAACTTCAAAACACACAATACACCCATGGTTGGGAGTTTACGGCCGTAAACTCAAGAGTTTACAACCGTAAACTCCATGTGTGTTAGTATATGAGGAGTAAACTCATATATGGGGTCCTTTGGAACCCTAAACACGAGTGCCTTGTCCCACAATAGCTTAGATGCAATCCTTAGGGCTTAAAACACTTATATAAAGTATTTATTATGTCTAGGATGTGCTAACATTATCAATTAGTAATTAGAGACTAATTGAGTACATACATGTGTGATTATATGTTCATTAGGATCGTAGTGTGTGTACAAGTCCTCACTTGACACCTAGCAATCCTACACCGTCCAGTTCATCCGAACCACCAACTACAGGTGAGTTCATACCCCTTAATCAATGTTTTAAATGACTTTAAATGCTTTAATGGGGGGGAGGGAATACAAGTAGAAAACCGTATGTTATTAAATCAATCTTATGTATTTTATAACTGTGTTTTCACTCAGTAGATTTCACATATTTCAAAAGGTGTCACATGGAATGGTTTTCTATCTTAAAATACCTTGATAACAAAAGTATTAGTTTTGAAATGTTTATTCAAATGACATCAATTCATTCGTAATTATTGTTCAAAACTCTTAGATATCTTGCAAAACCATTATTTTACATTTTTGAACTAAACTATGCATATACACTTATATTCTTATATATGTATTGATGTTATAGTTTACACCTTTCATTTAGTTTCCCACACCCTTGAGTAGTAAGAGTGTATAAACCTACTTGAACAACCATTTACTTACCAGTTAATTATCATATGGATGATTTGTAGATATCAAACATAATTACTATTAGAAGGAATCACACAAGAGTCAGTTCATTCATGAGTCTTTACGAGTACCTTACCTGATACATGAGTACCTTTACATATGCTTACATGAACACATTACATGAATACCTTTATGTGGATACATCTACCTGTGTATACTTACATGAGTACTTGAAACTTGATTCGTAAACATGATTTATTAGTACCTTCAGTAAAATCATTCCAGCCCATACCAGTTCAATGGGAGTCAGTTACGGGACTAACCATTCCTGGAACCTATTGTTCGCTACAGAGGTTAATTGGACAATCTTCGGATGTTCATTAGGTTATCTATTTCGCTTATAGCGATGTAGAGTCAGTTACGGGACTAACCATTCCTGGAACCTATTGTTCGCCATAGAGGTTAATTGGACAATCTTCGGATGTTCATTGGGTTGTTATTACATATATTAGGAGACAGTTACGGGACTAACCATTCCTGGAACCTACCGTTCGCTACAGTGGTTAATTGAACAATCTTCGGATGTTCATTAGCTTATTTACTTCGACTACAACGATGTAAAGTTAGTTACGGGACTAACCACTCCTGGAACCTACTGTTCACCATAGAGGTTAATTGAACAATCTTCGGATGTTCATTAGGTTATACCTTTCGCTTCAGCGATGTCATGTTATCCCTGGTAACCCAAGGGTAATACTTTCATGGTTATATTTTCCTATTTACTTTATTTTGTGATATATTCACATAAACGATGAGTTAGACTAGTTACTGTTTGTAGTAGTCAAAAAGAAGGAAAAACTATCATTTTACTTACAAAACATTCGGGTCTTGGTAGAAGACTACATCTCAAACTGATAGAAAATAAGGGGTTTTCTAGGGCTTTTCATACTTACATCAACATTTTCATTTAAAGGTTTACATGACTTTTAAAACAGCTTTCTAAGGCAAGACAATGACACTTAAATACTTATGAATTCACCAGCTTTAAAGCTGATACTCTCTTTCAAAATAACTTGTATTCTCAGGTTAACAGTAGACAGGTACGATGGCCAGGTTTTGAGAAGACGGAGCAGACAATTCTCGTCTTTTATTTTGATTGTATATTTTTGGTGTCTTATTACAATGAAAGAACACACATGTATTAAAACTTTACTTATAATGCAATGGATGGTGTTGTTTCTTGTTTATTATATTACACTGTTGTGATACTGTACATGACGTCCTGCACCCCTGAACGTTTCCGCCGTTCGTGGTTTTGGGGTGTGAGATTCCAGGTCGGTGATCGGGTACTATTGAATGTTTCCCCTTGGAAAGGAATGATACGCTTTGGTAAATGTGGGAAACTAAACCCATGGTACATCGGACCATTCGAAATCCTTGCCAGGATTGGCCCAATGGAATACAAACTCCGATTACCACAAGAACTAAATCAAGTACATCCTACCTTTCACGTGTCAAACCTAAAGAAGTGTCTGTCCGACGAGACTCTCATGATACCCCTCGACGAAATTGAAGTTAACGAGAGTCTACACTTCATGGAAGAACCAGTTGAAATCATCTATCAGGAGATCAATAGAACGAAAGAAAGTCGTATTCCCATTGTGAAGGTTCGTTGGAACGCTAAACGAGGACCCAAGTTCACCTGGGAACGCAAGGACCAAATGAAACAAAAATACCCACATCTCTTCCCGAACTCTTGAAGTCCCAGTGAAAATGCAAATTTCAGGACGAAATTCCTTCTAACGAGGGGATGATGTGACAACCGTCAAATTCTGATCAAGTCAAAGTTAAACAAAGTCAACAAGTCAAACCGGTCAACTCAGTTAACCCTTGTATACTAGGGTTTACGTCATGTAATTACTGTACAACTTGCTATTCTAATGAGAAATCGGCAATTGAAAAGTTCGTATATCTAGATTTTCTTAACCTAAAATTGTGGTAAATAATGAACCAAAGAGATAAAACAATATTTCATACTCATTGGGAGTGTGTAACATCCTTAAACATGGCTTAACGAGATTTACGGAGCTTGCGTTGCGAAGCCAAACACTCAAAAATGTCACAAAAGAAGCCTCTCCCAATCTCTTTCACTCTATCTCTCTCTCTCTCTATTAAAATCTCTCCCAAATCTCTCTCAAAAGTTCCTTTAACTTTTTGTAATCATTCGGGTCATCCCGACCCTAAATCGGGTCAAAAACCACTTAAAACGTGGTAAAAATGGGCAAAATAGCCTTAAGGAACTGAAACCCCTCTTTATGGGGCGAACCCTCTTAGAACCGAAGGTCCCTATAGGGACCGAACTGCTGAGGAATCGAAACCAT
Organism: Lactuca serriola; assembly: GCF_051521515.1. Classification (NCBI taxonomy): domain Eukaryota; kingdom Viridiplantae; phylum Streptophyta; class Magnoliopsida; order Asterales; family Asteraceae; genus Lactuca; species Lactuca serriola. Next base: position 250,593,445 of record NC_136410.1, on the reverse strand, counting down.
CAGGACCGAACCCGAACCTTGAACTAGGGACCGAACCGAAATTCTAGCCTTCGGACCTAACCTCCTCTCGCCTTCGGTCTATTTCGCTTCTCGGCCAAGTTCGCTTCTGACCACCTTCGCCTTCGGTTCCCACCAAGCAACCGAACCCTCGCACCTTCGGTCCCCCATGCGAGAAGCCTCGCAGACTTCGCCTTTCTTCCCGGTTTTCGACTAGTTTTGAGTTCTAAGCCCGATTTAAATTATTTTATTGAGGGGTTTTCAACCAAAAACTTATTTTAACATATAAAACCCCTTATTTTATAATTAATCATTTTTTGAGGCATAATCCTTATCCAAGAAGAGTGGGTGAGATATTATTGGAGGAGTGTTGACTTTGCTTTAGTGTATGACACAAGCAACCACCCCATGCCTACTCCATGACCAACTCTTATCCTTCCACCATACCTAGTCATTCCATAGTACTTTTCCCACCATTTTCTAGCCACACACTTAGTTAAGGGCTAGAAAACCCTCCTATCTCCTCACATTTCTCTCATTTTCCACCAAAGAACAAACTTCATTCTCTCTCACTTTCGCTTTATTTCGAGATTCAAGGATATTCTCCAAGCTTTTCATCTACATTTGATAAGTATTATCATCCTTCATATGATTATTCCACCTTTTTCTATTCAAATCATAGGTTGCTTACACAAACGTCATCATATTTGTGTGAGTTCATCGAATCTTCAAGCAATCTTCTAAGTGTTCTTGAGTTGAACACTTCTTTTGTCACACCCCCGAACCAGACGGCGGAGACGTCCGGGGGCTGTTGTGACTCAATTATATACCATAACATTGAATATATATGAAACATAACAACATTCGTCACCATTCATTAATATAGTACAACCAGTAGCGTTTACATGACATACACTGTTTAAATATTACATTCCCAAAAATAAATTGTTCGACTCGTACAAAACAAACTGCAAGCCATCACTGAATATGATTTCCTTTGATTCAAGGGTTTCCTGAGAATACAAGTATTTTGAAAAACGTTAACATATGGTATGTTGGTGAGTTCATAAGTTGTATTTGAAAAACAATGTTTCGTATCATTTGAAAAGCACCAGAAAATCCGATATTTTCTGAAAAGAGAAGCTTTTGAAAACGGTTGTGAAGATCCATAAGTATGCTTGTTTGTTTCTATACTTGTAGCAATTGTTCACTAAAATTGTATGCATTTCGAATCCGATATGTATTGAAAAACCTAGGAAAACCCGATGTTTTCCTAATCCTTTGAAATCCATTAAGTTGCGTTGAAACCATTACAAAAATAGTAGTCTCATTCCCAGGCGACGTTGGATTATTTTTTAGCATGATTAATTACTACAAACCCGCATTACACAAACGCCCAGTTTATAGTAATACTAACGATCCCGAAGGCGTCGTCCGTACTAATCACGTTATCCAGCCGCCCTGACTACGTGTCGTCCCACATCCGAAGAGAAAGAGGACACGAAGGCCTCGATGACTCTATTAGCCGGTTGGGGATAATATGTGTACGAGGGGTCCCCGACCCGCCTCGCAAAAATATGTAGACTTTACTAGCAATACCAAAGGACCCTTGGGGACCAGTGGTATACGAGCCATTGAAAGTCCCTCTACGTTGTGCCAAGTCGGTGAAACCCAACACTTCGTAGAAAAATATGTCTTCGGGCCTTAAGATCAGGTCATTGGGCTAGCTAGGCCCAACAAACAAGATTTTACACTTTTGGGGCCCAAAGATGGTGCATAGACGTCTGTGCACACTCGTATGTAAGTTAAGTTCCCAAACGTTATTTGTATGTATCGTAGTGTCGCCATGTTAGTAGTTTCGGATTTTCATTGGTTCGAGACCGAACCAATTCGTTTTACAACGATTTTGGTATTGTAGTGTATTGTGTTTCGTCGATAGTCGCGGTACCATTATTTGGTCAAATTGCATGCATTGAATTAGTCTTGAAAATTTTCTGTTTTCAGCCCCTCCTTGTTTGTAAAATTTACTTTTTCAACCCTTTACTTTAATACTTTCCGGTTTGGTCCTTAAATCAATTTTCTTGACATTTTAACACCAATAATTATTGAAATAAATATTTTTCAGCATATTTTTCATAGAAAACAGCTTAAGTCCTTGGAATTTCAGTTTTCTCGGTTGTAACCCTTCTTTTCGCAATTTTGACAATTTTGGCCCAAATTGTGAAATTTTTGCAACTTTGGTCCTTTTTAAATTTAAAAAGCATTTTAAACCTTTGAAAAGGACTTGAATCACTTATGGTCCACTGTTTTACAGAAAATCACAGTTTTGGCCCTCCAAAACAGAAAAATTCGCATAATGGGCCTCATTGGGCCGAAAATGTCATTTTTAGCCCATTAAGCTTGAAATTTATGTTTTTAATCCTCTAAATGAGTAAATTTCCAGAATTTGTTTTATTGAAACTGTTTTGGCACACCTCATCCATCAGAATTCGTGATATGTCAATTTGGATCCTTGATTTTGTATTTTTCACATTTTAGGCCCAAAATTTGTGTTTTTAGCCCAAAGAAGATTGTTACTAAACTACTTAGCCATTTTTCTTGCAACACTTTGTATGTAGAAACATATTTGATGCAAAAATCATTTGACATAAGATATATCTCGGTTTTGAGGGGTTTTATGGCTAGATCCAACATTTTAGCACACAAAAGCATACATGTAAGCATGGAAATCATACAAGGCATACAAAACACATATAGATCTACACTTTCACTTGTATTCCCCCTACAAAACTCATAAAAACAGAAAATAGGGGGTATGAAGCTCACCTTGGGTGTGGGGGCTCGGTTTTGCAAAGAAAATGGAAGGAAAATGAAGTGATTTTTGGCCTAAGCACCTTTCCTTGGTAGATCTCGAGTTTGAGATGGTTCTAGGATGCAAGATCACGATTTTTGCATAGATTAGGAAGGGATTTTGATAACAAAAAGAATCTAAATCATAGATCCATGCATAATCTTACCTTAGATGAAGAATTTGTGGAAATTTCCTCTTGAATGCTTCCTAAAACTCGAGATTTTTGAGTGGAGAGGGAGGAGTGTTCTTGAGTGTTCTTGAGAGAGTTTGAGAGATTTTTGTGGTGTATGTGTGTGTGCTTGTGGCCGAGAGTGAGAGAGAGGAGAGGATAGAAGTGATTTTGAAGTGATGTTGCATGGAAATATGGACTAAATTGCATGGATATCCAAGGGACAATAATGAGGTGGCATACTAAAGTCAACTCTCTTCTTATCTTCTTGGATTTGGGCCTTGGGCCGAGATTTTTTGGAGGGAAAGAAAAAAAAATTGGGCCTTTGCCCCTAAGCCCACTATTAGAGTTAATCTTGGGTATTTATTGGCCTTATAAAATAAAATTGTGATTTTTATGCTTTAATAAGCTAGATTAGGTTAATCATGGATCAAAGCTTTCAATTTATTTCATTCTAGGCCCAATATGGCCCATAATATTGAAATAAATGAATGTGGGTCCAATTAGAGCCCAATTAGGGTTCTAAGCCCATGATAGTCTATTTGGAAGCTTATTGGCCCATTTGGATCCAATAAGGAAGTTCTAGTCCAAGGTGTACCTAAACAAGAACTTCTAGGGTTTCCAATTGTTTGATGACTATTTGTAGTACTTGTATGATGTATTTACTTGAAGTTTTTGAAGTTATAATCATAGGTGTTACACATGTTCTTAAGCTTTTGATTCACATTAGCTTGAGTGTATAGATTACATGACACAAAATTTCCAGTTGTGACATCTTTTCTTCATCATCCATCTATTGAAATCACTCAAGGTGAGTTCATATCCCTAAATTTTCATGGTTTCTTAAAGTTTTAGGGGGGGGGATACAAGTTAAAACACCAAAAACTTAACTAAACTCAAACGAAAACTTTGATCAGAAAAGTTGAGTCTTATTCACGGACTGTTTTGGCTACCTTAAACTTAATATCTTTCAAAAAAATTTAATATGCAAATATTTTAGGTTCATACCTTTAAAATGACTACTTGCAAATATCCATACGAGTTTTCTATGATTTATGGTTATTTTTACAAAACTTCCTATCATTTTAGAAATGAATTCGGACCAGTCTGCGAATATGATCATTTTAACACAAGTTATAGACTTCTAAAAATCATAATAAAAATTATGACTGAACTATACACATTTTGTGAACTCCCAGAATTTACAGATTCAGTTTTTCACTTCGTATGATTTTTCTATGACTTTTCTAAAACAGTGCTGAAAGGCTAAAACCAAATAATAGCCTATAACATTCACAACACTTTGTATTATGTTGAGCAAATTGTATAACAGTAAGTTCTAAATATTTAATGTATTTTACTATTAGTTTATCATCATAAAATGAAATTTAGTCATTCATGATAAGGATTATTCATTCATTCGAACACATATAATAAGCTATAATAAGCATAGTTTATGGATTTTTACTACATGAGAAAGGTTTTACTCTCAAAACAAACGGTTTTTCATATACTACATAATAGTAATAGTTTATGGACTCATAGCACTAATGTATTTTCATAAAAGGGGTTCTTTTACATTACAAATGTTTCGGATAAACTATAATAGGTGTAGTTTATGTATCATTTACATTTCAAACTTATTTACCAAAGGTTTTTAGTTCAGTTCACGTAAATCTGTTAATGAATAAATTTTGAGACATTCGCTTCGTGTGACCTTCATTGTAACTATAGTCTCTTGTAGGGAGAGCGTGATAGTTGTGTATAAATCTATATTGAGTCTGACAAGCCTGCACATGAGCTGCATGCAACAGCTAGACCGGCAGGTCTGAGGTGACAAGTGTCATTTAACTTGCGACACCTGAAGAACGTCGTATTATGAGGACGTCCGAGTCTTCGGATGGTTATAATAGCTAACATGTGGTATTAACAAATCATAAGATTTATGGGTTTTACTTTTAAATTAGCGAGCTATATCAATTTAACTCACATGAATTACTTTAAGTATGGAAAAATACTTGTATATTTCGGTCAGGACATCTAAGGCTACATAACTTCTATAAGGAAACTATTGGATTTTCTTTGGAAACATATTTCTGTTAAATTTAATTTCATCTAGAATTGTTAGACTTCAGATATAATCGCTAAGTGTATATGCTAGGGTTATATAAAAATCTAGTCACAATCGACTTAGAATTGGTTGGCCCGCCTTATCTCCTGTTCCTTGTTTGGTTATGGACCTAGGGCAGACCCATTATATCCAACGGTTTATTTAACATAAAATTTATATAAATTATATATGCTGGGCGATTATAAAAGGAATCAACGGGTCCTTCTAGGATACGTTATCGTATAACATAGAAGCATTCATTTCCTACTTAATAAAGAAAATATTGGATTTTCTGAAAACTTACTCTGTCGGTTTTTCAAGGAAAACGGTTTCTTTCTCAAACAAAACTCTTATGAACTCACCAACTTAATTGTTGGCACATTTTCAAAACTACTTGTATTCTCAGGAAATCAGTGAAACAGGAAAATCAACAGCATCTTGAGGATGGGACGATAAATCGTCACACAGTTCATTTTGTCATCATAATGTAATTGATTTTGAAACATGTAAACTTATTCCATGGTGTAACTTTTTCAATTATATTTATGATGGTTGTATTTACTTTGAACACTATTATACTCGTTGTTGTGATACTATACAGGAAGTCCGCCACCCCCGGGCGTTTATGCCATCCTAGGTTTGGAGGTGTGACAATAGATCAGGTTGTAAACGGTGCGAGCCAGCATTCTTCTTGACAAAAAGGATCGGTGCAACCCAATGATGTTGAGAGAAAAACTTGAGTCACACTTGCACAAACATTAGAACAAGTTATAATGCGGAATAAAGTTTAACTCAAAGGATCATTAAAGCTCAACATTAATAATAAGTTAGACTTAGAAGGTTAGATAGTTAGATGCCGAAATGTAAGGAAATAAAAAGACAACAAATATTATAACAAGTATACACGTAAGTTGATTCATAACAAGGAATGCATTCAGACTAAGTTAGTAAGTGAGATCAAACTTAGTGATTAAGTCTAGATAGACTTGCTCCAAAGAGAGATTTCAACCTGTTACTATTCTGTTCAAGTGATAAGTGAGAAGTGAATAAAATGAGTAAAAGTATTCAAGATACGTAAGAGAAGTTTTTTTTTATAGAAAGAGAGTGAGCTCTATTTATAGAGTCTCAAGGATTACAAATAGTCTAATTTGTTAAAGAGTTGCCATGCAAGGCACAATAGATAAAGAAAAGTACTCATACAAAAACAGATAAAAGACTAAACTAAGAATAGCTGACTGCGGTTGCTGATCTTTGATTGCGGTGTGGAGATTGGCTGCGGTTGCTGAAAGCTGCTTCGGATCTCTTTTAAGTTTAAGATAGTCACTTTTATGTTTCAACAATTTCCCCTTAGCGACCTCTTCAACTTTTCTTCAAGTGTTTGAGTTTGAGAAACTTGATGAGAATCCACCAGAATTTCCTGACTTCCTTAAGCCTTAAGCCATGTGATTCTTCTTGAGATTTCAAACTTCACTTTAGCAATTGTGTGTTTTGATTTGTTGACTGCAGTTTGAGTGATCTCCAATTGCTTCCTGGTCATGCGGTTCATGGCATTCATTGGGATGAAATATTTTTTTTCATCATTCTTGCGTTTGAATATGACTCCAAGATCTGGGAAGTTGGTTGATCCAAGGGATCTTTCTTGAAAGCTTCAGTTAGGACCGAAGTTGCCTTAAGGGGAGAAAGGTTGAGCTTTTGAGCAAGTGTCGGGTGGATATCTGCATCGATCCTTGAAAAATCACAAACAATTTCTTTTAGAAAGGTTCATGAACTTTCATACGCAATCTGCATCTTTGGGTGCTTATACATCTTGTTCTGATCAACTCAGCGAATTTAGCTGATCTCCAGTCAACTTTCTTCCATTTGGTTGCGAGAGAGTCGTTTAAGTGATCTGATGACATGTGAGAAACTACGTTCTTGAAATGAGGAGGAGTCTTGGGTCGCTCAGGAGAATGATGAGGTTCTTGAATTGGTGTTTGTTTCGGCAAAGACTGATGACTTGGACTTCTATGTGGAGAGGGAACAAATGTTTTCTTCTTTGGAGATGGTTGCGGTGTCCGTTGAGGAGTTGGTTCTTTAGACTTGATGGGAGACTGCGGATAAGAGTGCTGAGGAGAAATTTGATTTGAGTTATGGTGATCTGAGTTATGGTGATCTGATTTATGGTTTTCACTTCCCCCTCTTGAGGAAGGAGCAATTGGTACTTCCTCAAGCCATTGCCTCATGCCATCAATTTTGCCACAGACTTCATCAAATTGAGCCTTTATAGCATCAACATGTTGTTGGTTGTTTGGTATTGCGAGGTTAAATAGCAACCGGTGAATTTCCTTGGTGAGGTGCAGGATTTTGGAACCGTGAAAGTTGGAGGATAGTGATTGGCGGAGGCTATTGATGGTTGACTGTAGAATCGAAATTGCAGATTCATACGCATTGTGCGTCTCTTCAACAACGTTCTGTGACTGAGCAGACTGATCCTTAATGATTTTTTGAAGATCCGATTTGATGGAGGATACTTCGGAGATAAGTTTCTCAGCAGTGGTGATGAAATGTTGATGATCAGTTCCGCGGTTGTTGTCTAGGGCTCGGATGCCCATTTCCACCTTGAGGGAGATGTGTTCTGCAACAAGATGCTCTCTGGCCTCCAGTCTTTCAATGTAATCGATGAGAGACTGCGGACCAGGCGAGTCTTCAGACTGCGGTTGAGAAGATTTGATAGCAGCAAGAATCTGATCCACTTTATCTTGTAGAGATAGGAATTATTTTCTGGAAACTGCTTGCTTCTTATGCCTCTCCTTGGGCTTAGAAGTGGAATGTTGAGAACCGTTGGATTCCTCTTCTTCATCAAAAATCATCATTGGATCATCCGAGGGGTCTGGCCGATTTACTTCATTCATGTCAAAGTCGTCGAAGCCAAAGGTTGACGCAGAACTGACTTCGATTGCGGTTCCGTCTTCTTGAGAGTTATCAGTAGCAGTTGTTGGAGGGGGCCTGGATGATCCTGCACCATTGAGATTGGATTGGGCTTTACGGATGGTCTTGGCCATTTCATCCATCGAGTTCTGGACTTTGAGAACTGTAGCCACCGTGTTGGCATTGTTTATGGCGTCGACGCAGTATTTGGCTACAGTTTGAATCTCCTGCTGTTTTTGTTGAAGTTTCTTGGTTTGGTGATCTTTTCTTGCTTGAAATGCCCTTCAAAAAGCGGCATACTTTTCGAATTCTGAATCAGTGACTAGATTGTAATGTCTCTAGGAATCATTTGATTTATCACCGTCAAATCCTTGAAAACGCACCGAGGTGTCCCTCGGGTTCACAATCCTTGCACATTTATGCTCACTATGCCTAAACCACCTAAAAAAGATGGAATCAGAGTAGGATTTCTGGATTGTCCTTGGTCTCCTTGAACCATGGTCAAGTTTGGCCTCGGCTCCGTTCTAGCATGGGCTGAAGAATCACCCTGTGGTTGGGTAGGTGTATTAAGTGTTTGGATTACAGAGTCTAGAATGGAGCACAACTCCAGTTCTTGAAAGAAGTGAAGCCTGGAAGCCCTGGAGACCTTAGGGCAAGAAGAACCAATTAGATCCTCTTGGGATCTAGTTGGGGATGAGTCTCCACATTGAGATGAATCGTGCACACTTGATGTGATCGAGTAGCTAGGTAGGGTAGTAGCGAATGGGTTTGCGGGTACCCCAAGGACTACCGGAGCCTTTCGAGAGGCTAGGGTATCAGTCCGGTCACACATATGACCAGTGGATTTGGTTTTCTTTTTCTTGAGAATGGTGATTGGAGTAGTTTCTAGATCAGAATCATCAGAAGATTGATCTGAGTCACCATCTGATGAAACAGCTTGTTGGAGTTTACATTTCTTAGAGGGTTCTGCTTCCTTGGAAGGTTTGATTTTCTTGGGTGCTTTACGTTTCTTGGGTGTTTCACCCGTGGCATGAGTTCTTCCCTTGTTGTAGGGGCCTTGCTTGGCTGAGGCTAGCTTCTTTTGTATTTGAGCTAAGGGAATATGAGATAAGGTAGTAGAGGAAGGAACTACGGATTGCTCTGGTAGAGTGGGTGCGGTAGAGGTTAAAATGCTTCGGTTGGGGAGAGGCGGGGTAAAAAGGTATGGGTCAATACCTTCCGTAGCCTCAATATGGACTGTGACTAATTGGGTCTCAAGTCCAACCGTATTCAAGATGTGAATGGGCAGACGTCTGATTAGTCCAAAGATAGATTGGTCTTTAGAAGGAGCGTACCTGTTGAGATTGCGGGTGACGAAGAAGTTGATGTAATTGCCCATACTGATCTTGGCGTTTAAATGAAGATCTAAAATGCAGAGCGCCCAAAACCTTGCAAAGGTAAGCTCGGTTTGATTTTCCTTTTGATTCTCCTTAGGGATGTACTGGAGAAAGTCATCCCAAAGAATCTGACCGTAGTTAACATCATGGCTTGTGAAGATGCTCCATACGAGCTCAAGTAGGTGGAGGCCCATGTTGTTTGTGCCTCCGGTTCTACCAGATAAACTGCGGATCACGAAATGGCATACAAATTGCCATACCGCAGGCAGTTGGTTCTTCTTGAAATCTCATATTCCTTTGATCTGCTTCTGATATCGCATTTGATACAGGGTGGAGGTCATGTTTGTAACACTGGGTGAGAAGAACTTTGTCGAGGGATGCACGAGTAGGTTGATTGCAACAAGAAACTTGTCTTTGGTCAAGATGACCAGGGAGTCGTCCACTAAGTTCAAATGAACTTCTTGGAGATTGTTGAGGGGACGATGTGCAGAAAAGACACATTTGAACAATGTGGCGATGGGAATCACATCAGTGAATGCGTCGAATGGTCCAAAGAGAGGGTGATTGGAGATGAACTTGATCATGAGGCAAATCGAGTCATTGTAAGTGGGTTGATCATAAAAAACTGCCCTAAAATTGCTAGACGCGATCGAAGGCGATTGGTTTCGTGTAGTTGAATCGGAACCAGTTGGGTGGGCAGAGACAGATGCTTTGGATGGTTTCTTTGAGATTCCTGATTTCACCATTTTGAAAAGATTGAAGAACTTGCAGGAAAACTTGAGGTGCAAGAGGGAAGAAGGAAGTTGTTCACCTTTGAGAGATCAGAAAGCGTAAAGCTTTCTTGGAGACAAAAAGTGGGTTTTTATAGTGGCAGATTTTAAATAGTTATTGTTTTTACCCTTAAAGAAAAGGTGGTTAAGGATAAAAACCTTTGAGTTTTTTTTATTTTTATTTTTTTTAAATTTAAGGAAGTCATTATCAGCCACAAAAAAAAAATATTTAACGAAAAGTTTTTTTTGTTAGTTTTCAAAAAAAGCATTTAATGAAATGTCAGGCCCAATACCCCATGTCTGAAGAACGTGTGGTGAGGGGCGATAATTCGTTGTATAAAGGAGGAATTTGTAATGGATTTGACATTTTGGGGTAAGAGGAAAAGTCAGTTTATGGAAATGATTTTCTAAAAATATTTCTTTTACTGGAAACTGTTTTATTTTGGCATCACACACAAAATAGGTCTGACAAAAGGTTTATTTGAAAAGCAGAACTGAAACGATCGTATGCCACAAAACGAATATTTTGAGAATGTTTTTTCTCTTATTTAATGAAGACTCATTAAATAGCACACGATGTTTCAAGAATTTATGAAGTATATGAGAGTTCCATAATCGAGATTGCAGTTTGAGTCTTCATTGTAGATTAATACTTTATTGCTGATTGAGACATCATTGCGGATTGAGACTTCATTGCGGATGGAGACTTCATTGTGAATTGAGACTTCATTGCAGATGACAGGTTAGATGACTGCGTTTGAGGGGACTGAGAAGAACACTTGAACAAAATAAGAAATAACAACTAATCAAGGACCCTTGAAATATAGGTATGATATATGGTTGCGGTATATTTAGTATATTGCGGTACATAAAATGTATTACAATACACAAGATATACTGAAACTATATAAGATAGATATATTTAGTTAGGACCACAATGGCGACCATGAGTGATTTGCGGTACCTATCAATTCAAGAAGAACTGTGGGTCTGGATTCATCATTCCTAACATTTGTTAGAAACTGCTGAGTTTTGTATAGTCAAGTGCCTTTGTGAATACATCAGCAATCTCTTCATGAGTATGAACAAAAACTAGTTCAATGTTACCTTTCAGAATGTGATCTTTAATGAAGTGGTACCGTAGTTCAATATGCTTCGTCTTAGAGTGGTGAATTGGATTATGAGAAATTGCTATGGCACTCTCAGAATCAAAGTAAATTGGTATCTGCAGCATCCTATATTCGTAGTCCAAAAGTTGCGTTTTCATCCATAAAACTTGTGAGCAGCAGCTGGCTGCTGCCACATATTCAGCTTATGTGGTAGACAGTGAGACATAGCTCTGTTTCCTTGATGACCAGCTGACGAGTCTTCCAGCGAGAAACTGACATCCACCTAAACTGCTTGTTTTGTCCAATCTATATCCAGCATTATCCGCATCTGTGAACGCTTGTAAGATGAAGTCGTTTCCTGTGGGATACCAGAGACCTAGAGACTTGCTTCCTTTTAAGTATCAGAGGATCTCCTTGGCTGCGGTCATATGAGATACTTTTGGATCGGCTTGGTATCTTGCACATACTCATGTTGCAAAGCAATGTCTGGTCGGCTTGCGGTGAGGTACATCAGTGAGCCAATTATTCCTCTATAGGCTTTGTGGTCCACTAATTCTCCGGAAGGATCAACAGAAATCTTGAATCTGAAAGCCATTGGGACTTTGGCAGAGGAATAGATGTCCATTGAGTATTTCTTCAGTAGTTTAGTGGTGTATTTCTCCTGATGGATGAATATCCCTTGAGGGACCTGTTTCACTTGAAGTTTTAGAAAGAAATTAATCTCTCTATTCGTGTTCATTTGGAATTTGTTGGTCATGAGCTTTGCAAATTCATCCACCATCTCCTGATCCGTTGATTCGATGATGATATCATCCACATATATTTATACAAGCATAAGGTGATTACCAGTTGCCTTTCTAAATAAAGTGGGAGCAATCATTCATCTTTTGTATCCGGACGAGATAAGAAATTCAGAGAGAGTCTCGTACCATCCTCTTGGAGCTTGCTTTAGACCGTAAACTGCTTTCTCAAGCTTATAACAGTGGTCTGGAAATTTAATGCTTTCGAAGCCAGGAGGTTGCTGAAGATAGACCTCCTCTTTCAATTCACCATTGATAAAAGCACTGTTCACATCCATTTGATGTACTTTAATGTTCTTGTGAGCTGCGTATGCTAAGAAGATGCAGATGGCTTCCATTCATGCTACAGGGGCGTATGTTTCATCATAGTTAATACCTTCAAGTTGACTATACCTCTTGGCGACTAGTCTTGCTCTGTTTCTTACTACCGCACCAGATTCATCCAATTTGTTCTTATACACCCATCTGGTACCAACAATAGTGTGACCTTTTGGCTTTGGAACGAGTTGCCACACTTTATTTCTCTTAAACTCTTCTAGTTCTTCTTGCATTTCTATAATCTAATCGGGCTCCATTAATGCTTCTTTGATGGTTCGGGGCTCTACTGAAGACATAAATGCAGCAAAGTGACAGTGATTAGATAAGTCTCGTGAGGATCGAGTTTAGATGCCTGCTGATGGGTTTTCGATGATTTGTTCTGGTGGGTGATCCTTCGTCCATACGTGTGATGGGTTTTGGTCATAAGACATCCTATGTGCTCATACAAACCCTAATGCTTGGATCTAAGTTTCTCTATAGTACATGCAAGTTATCCAAGACTATAAACCCTAATTCTAACATTCAAGTAATCATATTAACATGAGAATAGGTTTAAGATGTTACCTTGATTGTTATGTACCAATAACAATCCCAAATCTCCTTGTATTGACTTTAGAAAGCTTAGAGTCACAAATGTCACTCCTCTAATGGTTCACAAACACGATAAGCAAGAGGATGAAGAGGAGAGAGGATGGAGGCTGCCCAAAAACGTGTGAAACCCTAGAAGGTTACTTGTCCACGTTTTTGGTCCTTAAGGGGTCTATTTATAGTGAGGCTATTAGGGTTATCTATCAAGGAAACCCTAATTTGGATGCTTAAGCCCTAAGAAACCCATAGACTCCTTTAATTAGGGCCTTGTACGATTTCCTTATGGGTTTCCCCATAGAATTCGTCCATTCCTTAATTTAAGACAATCCATGTCCCAAATTACAATTATCTTATAATTACAATTCCAGTCCCTTAAGTTTAATTAATCTCTTTTAGTCACAAAACTAATTACCAATTAATTATTGAATAATATTAATTAAACAATATGATTTCTCCTTTAATATAGTATTCTCATAATATATTAATAAATCATTTTTAATCCTTTCTCTCCATAATTCATCCTATCAAGTTGCTTTGGTGAAGGCAACCCAAAAGGACCATGCACCATCGGGTCAAGTACATACCAAAATAGTTATGGACTTAGACACTAATCCAACAGTCTCCCACTTGGCTAAGTCTAATAACTATTCTGCGTATGACTTCAGATCCTAATCTGCAATCGTAGCTTTCCAAAGCCGCTGTCAACTCTGATCCTATCAGATACGCGTGTCCTTAGATAAGGGATCATATATTCCTCCATTCTAGATATCATATGAGATATGATTTCAAATCATTCTCTTTGTACTATATCTCGATTCCCGATTTATGACGACTGACTAATTGAACAAATCAAATTAGCCCTAGCCCGGCCGAGCATTTACATTTTTCATCACTAAATCATCGAGGGGCCCAAATATATCGCTTTTATCCTACCTTGGATAAAAGGAACGGATAAACTTTGATACAATGCTTGCTTGCACTTACTCACCGAATCACACACAACAATATGTTTTATAACACCAAGTTACTAGTGCGTTTACATATTATCAATGTGCAACCGATTTGCAAGATACAACTCACACATCTCGGTTTCAAGAATATAAGATGTTATCGTCTCACCAATCACTTGTGATACAATTCATGGAGTGATCCAAGTGAGCGTGGGTTTAATCCAATGCTCAAATCATATTCATAAGCACTCATGAACGTTGCAGCAAACATTTGCTTATATCTAATACTCTTTTAGACAATCCAAACACCAATTCACGACAGTCTTCGTTCATATCTACTTCCAACATATGAACGACTGTGGCTCGTTCGAATAATTCGATTATTCTTAATAAATTCAATTATTCTGGAAGTCAAAACATGCAAATGTGAAACACAAGAATAATACTAATCCCATATGGCCTTAAACCTTTGAGTATAAATAAAACTCCTTTTATTTATCACCATATCGATTACTCATTATTTTTCGTTTCGGGTAATCAACTTCTTACTTGAATTATTACACTTGTCCCATGCTCTTAGCATGCACACAATGTTTACCTATGGTTCTTACTTTTGTGAAATAGACCAAATTGAGCACATTTCCAATCATTCTCATTTCACAACTCCAAATCCTTTTTCATAAGTGAAAGAATATCAAATTCTTGCAACTTATAGAATATGCTAGATTCTAACATTTTATGCAATTGTCCTTTCGTAAATTCACTGCACCAAAGTCACAAAGACTATTGCCAATGGTATTACAAAGTCCTCTATCGGAGATTGTTACAAGACAATTCCTTAGATATGATGTCTCTCACTCAAAGTACATTCCTTTGAACATCCTTTTGCATAAGAGTTTCTAATCTAGACATATATTTTCAATATTCAATTCCCAATATGGATACGCTTCCATATTTTCCATATGACAACTTATTCTTAATAGAATCTCATCTACTCATAATAATGTCGATATGATCCATCCAATATGGAAACATTTCCATATTTTCCAATACTATACTTCCAACTACTCACAAGCGACCAATCCTCGGCTAACTTTGGATTATCCTTTGATAGTTGTTTAATTATTTTAGTCAAAACCAATTCTTGTCCTTTTTCCCTCTAAATGCGCTAGGCATTTGGAAAGATTTAGAATGGTCAAACATTAAAGCATTTTCAAACGATCCTATACCCGAAGCGTATGGGAAACGACGCATAATGTTTTATTTGATATGTTCTCAAAATTCGAATTGTGAAGAGGAATGCCGTAATCATAATCGAAATTTTAAGAACACACTATGTACCCTTGACTAAATTTATTAACATTTCTCAACCTAATCCTTTAGATTTGAAATGAAGCATAATATTCTCTCCCTTAATTATAGCAAAACAACTTTACAAACCTTATGACTTTGCAAGGTCTAACTCTTGTTTTCTATAATTAATATTGCCAACTTGCAATACGTGCCTTAATAATCATACAATCATAACATTTATGCTCCCACTATCATGATGATTATTATAAAACATAACACTTATGCTCCCACTAGCTTTGACATGTATTCAGAAACAACTTAACTTTAAGAAAAACAATACTTATTGAATTTCTTAAGTTCATGTTTCTAATACTTAGTGCTTTGATAATCTTTTATCAAGGCTTCTTGAACTTATACACCTTTGCCTTAGATAGTTCATATTTGTGTCTAAACAATTAAGACTAATTACCACACCTCACAATTCAAATCATGGAAAGGGATACCGTAATCATGATCGAATTCGAGAATGCAATTTTACAATCACTATCTTCTTAAAATCTTTCTTAGTGAAAGAATTTCCTCACAATCATTTTCATGAAGGAGGAAATCTTATGACACTTAGATTTAAACGGTGTATGTGTTCCTATCCATGTGAATTTGCTAAAACCAAGGTTTACGACAATTTCAAACTCATATGGATCGAACTTTCTTGATCTCGATTTCTTGCCTTTATGGTAGCACAGCTGCCCACCATGTCATCCAAGTAGTTAAGCAGCTCACATTTTCTTATCAATGTACTTTCCATTGATCAAGGTCCTTGCCTTTTATGCATTCAAATGAGAACTCATAGGACTCACATGCATAATTAACTCAATTGGAACGGCACAGAAACAAAATAATGTCAACACGATATGTCATAAACCTCAACTCGTGTGCTAGTGATGATCGATTAGGTCTATTTGATTTGTTCTTGAAACCTTTCAAGACCAATAAGACTCCCACTAACTCCTTGACATATAAGATTCTCTTGTCAAAACATTTCTTGACAAACAAATATTCAAGAGTTAGTGTAGCTTTTATCAAAACTCTTCATAAATTGGTCCTAGTTGGTCTTTATCTTATCCAAGACATCACAACTTTCCACATTTCATGAATGTTATAAACCTTCTTAATAGTTTTCCACTCAATGTCACAATCTTAACTCTAAGACTTGTTTTGGAACGAAACATGATTGACTTCTTGATTTAACCATTTCTTCAATTCTTGATTCCTCTTCTTAGACATACAATTGTACTAAGATTCACTTAGAGGATCAATTGAGATATGGTTCTTAATCATTAAGACCTATCATATAGCACAAAAGCTACTCTCCCTTCTTCTTAGAATGGAGAAACTTTTATCTTTCTGCCTTCTTGATTCTTCTTATTCGTTTTGCTATTGATTTAAACCTTTTCAATCAATTCATAATTACACTTAATCTTGTAAGTATAATCACATTTACTAAACCTTTAGTAAAACATCACGAATATCTTTGTTACTCTTATGATGGACTTGATCAACACGCAACTTTGTGTGCTCGATCTCCTAGTCCTTCACTTGACACTTTGTCAATGAATTAGCCTAATTTCCAAATATGAAATTTCTCATTCATCGTGCAACCAAGTTGTATGATTCCAAGTTTCTGTCCAATTGAAACTTGGGCGATGAGAAGCTCTCCCTATTCGGTAAACTTCTCGACTTTCCATAAATAACATAATAAGAACCGAATCCATTATTGCTAATAATAGAAATATTCAAACATCAATTTTTCATATACGCCATTGCAAGGATAAATAAATAACATAAAATCAAAATTTATTTTATTGCGGAAAAAATTTGTCCTTACAATGCAATTCGTTGAAAAACTATGCTAATACATCTTTCTTAGCTATCTAATTCTAACTCTAAGTAGTAGCTCAAGAATCTAATCTTCGAGAAATGCAATCAAAATCCATTCCTTCATGGTTAGATTCTGCTTACTTCTTCCCTTAAGCTTCCTTTATTTTCTTCGATCCTACAAAACATCAATTGCAATCTTATCACATTATGTATTAAGAATCTAGAATAGAAGCTTAAAAGAGTTAGTTAATGGATTTTACCTATATTAGAGCCATACGTTTCGACTCTCCCATCTCTTAGATCTCTTAGGTAAATGGGGCAGCTTCGTCTCCAATGCCCTTTCTCTTGGCAATAAAAGCAAATTGGCTCTTTTGGAACAGGACATGGAACTACTTCAAACATTGCCTTTCTCTTATGATCAAACTTTTCGATCATAGCATGTCTTTCGTTGCCATTGTCTATATCCATAGAGGTCTTGAAGGCAGATTCACCAATCAACTTTGCTTTTCTATTGCGCCAAACCATTGCTGATTCAACAACAATAAGCATATAGGTGAGATCTATAACGGTCACGTCGCGGTTCATCATATAGTACTCTCTTACGAACTCGCTATATGAGTTAGGAATTGACTGAAGAACCCAATTAACAGCTATTTCCTCACAGACAACGGATCCCAACATTCTTACCTATCAATGTGTGACTTCATCCCTAGGACGTGTGCACACACTGACTTTCCTTCTTTATGTTTACTTGCCAAAAGGGCTTGAGTGAGTTTGAACTTTTCAAGCCTTTGAACTTGTGGGTTAGGGAGAACAATTGGAGGAGATGGAGGAAGTGAATCATGATTTCTTGTTCCTCAATCGAATCGTGGAATACCATCTTCATGTGGAATTCTTGTTCCACAGGATTTGGGAAGACCATAGTTGTCGAACTTTGACATCTACAAAACAGGAGAAAACGAATTCAAGTTAGTTGATTGATTGAGTCCTTAGTAAATCACCCAAATGAGATACTAAGGCTAGGACCCAACACAATATTCTACAACTCGGGAGAGGGATGCCGTAACCCAAATTGCAGAACATTTGAAGGTAAGTGAATGACGATTCACTAATTTCCACCCTGAAAAATGAAAAAGAAATTTAAGTTTTAAATCTATGAAAACTCCTAGATCCTATGAGATTCATTGAACATTTCAATGTCATGTTTAAATCTCGATATGCCCCTCTTGTTTGTGACTGGGATGTCGAGGATCACAAAGCGGGTGTGAATAACCATGCAAACTTACATGGTGCCCTCACATGTTACAGTCACCTATTCGATGTGCCGGTAAACCACACACGCTCCACCGAACTATGACAAACATTGAGTCAGCCTTTGCTACCTTTGCTTAGAACCATTTAGTGTGCCGGTAAACCACACACGCTCCACTAACGTCTTTGCAAGGGCACAAAGTGTAATTTCATGGAATTACATCAATTCACTTTTGCCTAAGTAACTAAGATTGGGAATTTTATGAAAACATTTAGTTACTTTAATAATTCATTATACTTATAATGGAAGGTTCCGTCCTATCCTACCCGTTCGGCTAATGACCCTCCACTAGTCAAGAGTGCGGTGGGTAAGAGTGGATACCCTTTCAATCGCCATTTTATAGGCAATTTCCTTAAAGACCCCTTATAGACCAGCTTCGTGAATGAGGCCTACTAACGGTAAGACTGACTTTTACTCATACATATATATAATGTTAGACTTTTAATGTTATATATATAGTATAGGGTGTATTTTACACTTTTAAAATACTAGGTGGTTTAATTTAACAATTATACTTTTAATTCAATTAAATTGTTAACCTAAACTTTTATGGATTTATTAAACCTATTTTAATTATACACCTTAATTAATTAATAAAACCATAAGGGAGTGATTTGAACTTTTCAAAACATTACTAGGGTTTTAGAATTTAACATTCCTAATTAAACATTTAATCAACTTTTAAATTCCAAAACTTGAGGGCAAGTTTTGAAACATTTCAAAACATTAGGGTTTAGAATTTAAATATACATGAAAATTAAACTATTAATCAAAATTTAAATTCCAAAACTTGAGGGCAAGTTTTGAAACCTTTTTCAAAACATTAGGGTTTCAACTATTTAAATTTCAAAACAACAAAACTTTTTGGGTTCAAATTTAAACTATAAAACCTAAAAGGGAAAATATGAAACTTTTCAAAGCACAAGGATCAAATAACAAATAATCTAAATTAACATTGAATCACATAATTATCCATATTTGATTTATTTAATGATTTCTTGCAAAACAATTTACCAATTTAATCAAAATAATTAGTCAATTATCACATAAGGAAACAAATATTTTATTAATTGATAAATATCTTCAATTAGATCAAGAATATAGTCAAATATATCATAAAATCGGATTTATATTGATCTAATATGATAAGGCAACTAACCTTAAGCAAAAACAGCAAGAAATCCCGAAGTTTGCTCCATCTGACGAGTTGACTCGTCGAGTCAAGCATGGACTCGGCGAGTTCAACTATGGACTCGGCGAGTCCAGCCTCCGGAAACCAAAAAATCGAATTTTTCAAACATATAATGCATCAATACAATAGAAACCAGTCTAGGCTCTGATACCACTGATGGGTTTTGGTCATAAGACATCCTATGTGCTCATACAAACACTAATGCTTGGATCTAGGTTTCTCTATTGTACATGCAAGTTATCCAAGACTATAAACCCTAATTCTAACATTCAAGTAATCATATTAACATGAGAATAGGTTTAAGATGTTACCTTGATTGTTATGTAGCAATAACAATCCCAAATCTCCTTGTATTGACTTTAGAAAGCTTAGAGTCACAAATGTCACTCCCCTAATGGTTCACAAACACCATAAGCAAGAGGATGAAGAGGAGAGAGGAGGGAGGCTGCCCAAAAACGTGTGAAACCCTAGAAGGTTGCTTGTTCACGTTTTTGGTCCTTAAGGGGTCTATTTATAGTGAGGCTATTAGGGTTATCTAACAAGGAAACCCTAATTTGGATGCTTAAGCCCTAAGCAACCCATAGACTCCTTTAATTAGGGCCTTGGACGATTTCCTTATGGGTTTCCCCATAGAATTCGTCCATTCCTTAATTTAAGACAATCCATGGCCCAAATTGCAATTATCTTATAATTACAATTCTAGTCCCTTAAGTTTAATTAATCTCTTTTAGTCACAAAACTAATTACCAATTAATTATTGAATAATATTAATTAAACAATATGATTTCTCCTTTAATATAACATTCTCATAATATATTAATAAATCATATTTAATCCTTTCTCTCCATAATTCATCCTATCAAGTTGCTTTAGTGAAGGCAACCCAAAAGGACCATGCACCATCGGGTCAAGTACATACCAAAATAGTTATGGACTTAGACACTAATCCAAAAACGTGTAGATGAGGTTGAAGGTGATAAACGGCTGCGGTGGATGGGATATCTTCAATATCTGAAGATTCTGCAGTTGGGGATGGCAGATCCCCCTGGACTTGTGACCAGCCAACTGAATTGTCTTGAGTTTGGAAGGTGGGATTAGAGTTTTCTTCTGATTGAGGTTCCCCTGAATTGTGGACGGGATTTCCTCTTGAACCTGAGAAGGTTCCCCCTAGATTGTTGGAAGTATGATTACCCTTGGGTCAGTGTTTGTATCAATGTTTTCTATATTCTTGTCATCTGAGTCAGAAGAAACATCTGATGGTAGAGATCCTTTGCGGATAGAAACTGGAGCTACATCATCAAGTACTGGAACCTCGATGGTTGTTTCTTGATCCAAAGTTGAGTTTCCCCCCTCAACCGGCGAGGTGGAAGTATTGAGTGATACTTTATCAGATAGAGACGGACCAGATACATCGGCATGCTGCTGTTGAGCTTCCGGGGACATAAGAACTTCGGATAGTCGAGCAATCTCTATGGGGTCAAAGAGATCATCATAGTTTACTTCAACTATGTTTAATGGACCTGAGGAGGCAGGAATATCACTTTCCAGGATTGCTTTGGTTTCAGTTGATGGAGTGATGTTGCGGACGTAATAATCATCGAATTTGACATCGAAGCTTTCGATTATTAGTCTTGTGCATCTAATGAGAACCCTATACGCTACTTTATTTGTTGAGCAGCCAAGAAAAATGCCTTCATCAAACTTTGGTGCGAACTAGTTAAGATGATCTTTGTTGTTGATCACAAAACATCTACATCCAAATATGTGAAAGAAACAGACATTTGTTTTACGGTTGTTAAGGCCCTAATAAGGAGTTTTACTGAGACGCTTGCAACCAATGCTTCAGTTTTGAACAAAGCATGCCGTGGCCACTTCTTTGACCCAGAAGTAGAGAAGAAGGTGTGTGAAGTTAAGCATAGATCTGGCTGCTTCTACCAGAGTTCGGTTCCTTCGCTCTACTACTCCATTCTGCTGCGGTGTGTAGGGAGCTGAGAAGTTTTGACTTATACCTTTTCAAACCAAGAAACTGTTTAACATGTGATTGGTAAATTCGGTTCCGTTATCACTTCGGTTGCGGCGTACTGGCAATTTGATTTAAAGTTCGATTTCTTTGATAAAATTGACCAATATCTGTGGAGTTTCAGATTTGAGTGTCAAAAAGAAGACCCAAATGAAACGAGTGAAGTCATCAACTATAACCATTATGTATCTTTTGTGATGAAGACTGGCTATGGTAGTTGGACCATAAAGATCAATGTGCAGGAGTTCCAGTGGTTCAGAAATTGAAGAATCAATCACCATTGGGTGTCTTGCTTTGGATTGTTTGCCACATTCACAGGCAGGACAGAGTGTATCATTGCTAAATTTGATAATTAGGAGACCTCGGACGAGTTCTCCGGAGACCAGATTGTTGATATATTTTGTAATTAAGATGAGCTAGCGTGTGGTGCCATAGCCAACTAACTTCAGATACTGCTTTGGATAGAAAACATAGTTGTGGGTTGCCAATAATCAGAGACATGTCCAGGGGATATATGGTTCCTTCGGAGTTGGATTTTATTAAATAGGTGCTTCTATCACATAGTTGGCCTACACTAATGAGATTATGTTTAAGGTTTTCTACGTAAGCATTGTGTAGAATCATAACAATTGCATATAAATGAAACATAGCAAATCCAAACAACATACATCAATATAACAAGCTTACATCGTTTTACATCATGTTTATGTTCTCAAATTTTACACAAAAGAAACATCGGTAAGCAATTCCCAAAATACAGCAAAATAATCCTGAGTCCCTAATCCATAACCTGCTTATTGGTTTCCTGAGAATACAAGTTGTTTGAAAAGAGTCAACATAAATTATGTGGGTGAGTTCATAAGCACTTTCGTGTAAAACTTCGATGATAGTTTAGAAATCTAGAAAATCCAATATTTTCTTATCAAAATAGTTGTAAGTCTTGTTTTAAATCCAATATAGTTGCATGTATGTCTTAAGTTGTCATTTTCGAAATCGTATAATATCGTTTCCTCCAGAAAATCCTATATTTTCTGATGTGTAAAATAGTAGCTTTACAAGACAATAACACTTGTGTGGAAAAGGTCTCATTTGAGGAAGTGAAAACAGAGTTGATTGCAAACCAAAGGTGAAATCTGTCTAAATACATTAATGATATATTCTAGTGAGTTGTTATAACCATACTAATACGACAAAGTGCCTGTTATGACGTTCTTCAGGCGTCGGTTTTGTTTGACATTTGTCACCCTAGACTGGCTGGTCTAGCTGTAGCGAACAACGAAGGTGCGAGGTGTCAACTCCGTATAGATCTATACACAAATTCCTGCTCCCCCTATAGGAGACTCTTGTTATAGCTCTTACAAGACTTTAGGCGTACATTATTATATATAAGTATATGTACTATGAAGATTTGTCTGACTAGAATACTAACAACTTTTTGAGCAAACCGTTGAAATCCATTATTGGCTAAATAATTAGTAATAGTTGCATTCGTTGACTAGATAATTCATTTCGTTTCATTTCGTTTGTTGGAATTAATCCATTTTGAATGTTTATCAAAATGACCCAATATTATCAAAGTCGGCAAAATGGATCTTCCCTTAAAAAATTACTAAGTGGGGACCCCAGTTGCGGAAGGTTTCAAGTTATGATTTGTGTAAACTATGACTTGTGTGAAGTTATGACAGCAACTTTATGACATGCAAAATTTTCTATCATAAAGGCTCTATTTGTATTTTTTTTTAGGTGAAATTATTTATCTCAATTATTCATGAATAATCACTAATAGTTTGCAAAAAGTCACTAATTTGATATAAAATTTCAATTTTCAAAAGAATTATAGAAACAGTGTGAATATATCAAGATATATTTTAACAAATTTTACTTATAGACAAGAAGCTATGGGTAAAAGGGGTACGTCGGACATACTCAAAAATTTGGGAGGCTCCTTTTGTAAACAAAGTATTCCCTATGTGGCGATGAGAATATTTTCTGAACTTCATGAGATTTGTGAAATATCAAGTTCATGAAAAGTTAAAATAAAATAATAATATTTCTATACACATCTTAACATACGTATACATGCAAATATTCAAGAATTTAGAACAAAAGTTGACTGGTACTCTCCCCCAAAAACAATAAAAAACTTAGAAAAAGGTGGGGTATGAAGCTCACCTTGGTTTAGCTTGCTGGGTGCTTTGAAGAGACGTGAGGAAGTTTTCCAAGCTCCAAAACTTGGGAGGTTCTTTAATCTTTAGAATATTATAAGAATAATTTTATGTGTAAATATAATGAAATCTTAGGAATAATGTGGAGAATTATTATTCAAAGAGGATAAAATACTTACAAAAAGAAATCTGGAAATTTTCTTTGAAGGAGATGAGACTTGAAGTTTGAATAAGTGGAGAGCACCCTTAGGAGTTTTCTGGAAGTGAAAATGAGAAGTGGAACTTGGGGAGGAAGGGTTCATGTATCTAAATGGAGAGAAAAAAAAGTGACTTGACATTTGCATGGAGGGCTGGTGGATAAACCTTATTTTCTAGGGGTAATGTGTGTTTTACTGAGATTTGCATTGGAAAAGAGGGATTTACATCACATCATAAAGTCAAACCCCTTTATCTTCTTAAAATCTCTTTAAGAATCTTGGGTATTATTTCATATAAATATGTTTAAAATAATTAATTTTGGGCAAAAAAATAGAGGTTTAAGGGGTCTAAGATATGAAAAATAAGAGTTTGGTGTGATTTTCGATGCCAAAATGCCATAAGATGATGAAAAAGTCCGAAAATGACAAAAATCCAGAGTGGCTTCCAGAGCCTGCGAGGGTCCGAAGTCAATTCCCACGGTTCCGGAGTCATCCTGAAGTGATAGGGTAAAAGTCACTACTTTTACCGGCGACAAATCCAAGTTTTGGCGGCGATTTTTTGTGGTGCTAAGGCCTCGTTTTCTTGTAGTAAGGCCTAACAAAGGAAGGAAAAAGATGTCTTTCCACCATTGCTTTAACCTTGTAGTCAGGCCTACATATACATACCTGAATAAAAAAAACAAGACCATTAAATTCAAATTTCATAGGGTAAAAGTAAAATATAGACTAAATAGTTTTAGATCTTTACCTCTCTGTATCTGTGTCCCAACATCAATCTTTGATTCCAAGTGTGATAGGAGTTATGAAGTTTTTGGTAAAAATAAGACACTTTTGAAAATGTTTGGTAGAAATAGGGTAGCTTTTTGTTTTCCTTTGTAAATATAGGTATTTTTGTTTGGACCCCACCGGTTTATTCAAATTACATATTATATATTAATTAAATAAAATTAAGATTTTTTATATAGCGTTTTTTATTAGAAACTCAACATTTTAACCTTATTATATATTATACGTTAATTGCTTTATTCAATTACATATTATACATTAATTACTTTATTTTGAAATATGTTTATGTATTATTTTTAGGAAATTACATTTTTGAATAAATATAATCAACACCTTTAAATAAACACCAACATTGAATATATTACATTTTTTGTGAAAAAAAAGTATTTAAATATGACATTACATTACTAAATAAGCATTAAAAAAACAATACAAATGCCAGCCATATGTCCATCCCATTACGAAAACGATTTGAACGTCTCCAACCAGGTTGGTGGCAAATGTCCATCCCATTACGAAAACGATTTGAACGTCTCCAACCTTGATGAATAGAGAGTTTCAAGTAATCTGCTTGAATTTTTTAATCTGAATCTAACCAATAATCAATGTGAGAAAGTGGTACAAAAGTAGAATTATACTGATGTTTATACGTCATTGTGGTGTACACATTATTCACAATAGAAAGAGGGTTATTCACTCTATACCGACAAACTAAAAGAGCATGAGAACACGGGAATCTTTCCATTTTCCATTTTCCACATGTGCATGTTTGTTGAAAATAATGGACAGTATGTGTATTTTCTCCGTTTTCATTTATCCATAACTTTGTAACAATTCTGTAGGCACCTTCATTGTGATTAAACTTGGTTAAATTATCGCATTGTGCACGAGTGTCCCGGTTACAAAATAGACGCTACAAACGTGATGGTAGAGGTGTATTACAATTCATTGCAACATTACTATGTTTTCTAAAAATTTGCACGGTTTTGTTAAATGTAAGGTCAATACATGCCCTAATCGGTAGATGTCTTGCTCCCCGCAACACATTGTTCATACTCTCATAGATATTTGTTGTCAATCCCCAACGACGATTTTCATCTTATAAAAGACACCACTAACTTTTATTGATTTTTTTTAAATACTATCAAGCTTCAAGTTTGAGTTTTTTTTTACTTCTCTCATATTTGTAACAAACTTTCGTTTCTGTGTGGTGCTCCTAATAGTCCAGCATAATTTTTTAAGACCAAAGTTCTTGTACCTTTTCATGAAATTACTTCTAATGTTTCAAAGACATAATCGATGGTATGATAATGGCTCTTTCCATTCTTGTAGATTTCTTATTGCATGAATTATTTCATGGTGTCTATCCGAAATTACAAATAATTGTCTATCTTGAGCAACAAAATGTCTCGGTTGGTAAAAGAACCAACACCAACTGCATGATGACTCTTTCATCGATAATATCATATGCAAAAGGTAGTATGTTATTGTTATCATCTTTTGTGATAGCAACAAGCAATTTCCCCTTATATGAACCCTTTAAATGACAACCATTAATAGAAATAACAGGTCGGCATAGATGGAATGCATCAATATCAGGTCCAAAATCCCAAAAAACATACTTGAATGTTGCAACATTTGAGGAGTCATTTGGCTTATGAAACCACGTCACAACTATATTAGGATTTGAAGCTTGCAAAGCTGCAATGTACTTAGGCAACTCATCAAAATCACTCTTCCATGTTCCATAAATAGTCTTTATAGCTTTTCTCCTTCCATGACATGCCTTCAAGTAAGAAACATGAACATTCAGACGGTTTTTAATATCTGATTGCATATGTTTCACTAGATAAACAACATCTTTTTCAATTGCATCGAGGATGCATGAGGAAATAGTTAAAGACTTTAAACTTCTATTATTATTTCCAATACATAATCCAAAGAAATTGTGAGCATCCACCCAATGTATAATCTTCCACGTTTGATGATTTTTCTTCTTAATTGCACGAACATACCATCCACAACATGGTGTGTAGTTCATAGTAGTTGAGCTTTGTCATCTCCTAGAGTCTTGCAATTTGCTACCCATAAGTTACTTTTACTTTCGTACACTTTAAACTTTCTGTTGTATTTGATTAACCAAAGTGTTACTGCCTTCTTAACTTGTACCTTACATTCAAATTGCATTCCTAACCTTATTTTTTTTCTAATTCCTTCCAAACATCTATATGAATGTTGTCTTCTAAATCGGTTATATCATCGTCGCCAAAATCTCCAACGTCATTCATAAAGCTTACAACCCGAGTTTCACAAACATCATCATCATCAAAATCTTCGCAAACATTATTAAATAACTCAATATTAGTATCTTCACTATACTATGAGTTGGCTTCATCAAATCCAAAGTCATTGTCTGCTTCAAATCTATCATCATTAGGTAAAGGAAACGCTACATCTAAGGGATTAGGCTATGACACTTTAAAATTACATAGAAGATCTACATAATTGGTTATAATAGGAGGCATTATTTGTTCTTGAGCACTTTTTTCTACTACGATAATAACTTGGGCGTAGTAATTTTCATCATTCTCGACCAAATAATACATCACATCTAGACTTGAGTCACTTATGATTCGTGAAATATTAGATTTTCCACCAAGCTCGTGACATTGTGAGATATTCAACTTATATGTTGTTTTTTCT
The DNA here is from genome assembly GCF_051521515.1 of Lactuca serriola. Lineage (NCBI taxonomy): Eukaryota > Viridiplantae > Streptophyta > Magnoliopsida > Asterales > Asteraceae > Lactuca > Lactuca serriola. The sequence continues at coordinate 250,565,954 of NC_136410.1, read as the reverse complement.
ACTCCAACGTGTACATAAACGAAATCCTTAAATTCTTCATATTACAGTTTATGCCTAACAACATTTGAAGCGGTCAAAGTTGAATGATCACCCTTTACGAAACCTTTTTCATATACAATATTATAACCCCAGTACAAATTAATCATAACCAGACGATCTAGACTTATACTGATAAATACACCAGAATATAACAACACCGATAAATCATAAGATAAAAGACGTACATCGAATGAAAGAAGGATAAAGAAATAAAAAAGAGAAGAATTATTTATGTTGAAATGAATAAAAAATACTGATGATAAAAAGAGAAATTTATAGTACAAAAAATGAATTGATTAGAGAATTCAATCATTTGCTTTCTTTGAGTTTTTATGAACAGTCCAATGACTTTTAACAAACTTTTGCAGGTATATTATCATGAATAGATATACATAAATATTCATATATTTATTAATTATAATAAAAATCAATCAAACAAATATAATATTGAATATTTAAATTTATTCATCGGTATTTATGAGTTCTATATTAACCATATAAGTTATTCAAAATATTAATTGGAATTTAATTATATAATTTTAGTAATAATAATAAAAACGAAAGTTTTTGTTAATAAAAGCTAACAACAAATAATTATTTAAGTTGGATGACTAAAGTAACATTCAACGTTTGTTCAATTCTAAAAAGTAAAAAAGGGCGTCAACTCATGGGGCGCCCAACAAATAGACTCATTCCTACAAAAGAAAAAAAAAATCCTTATTTCTACCGATAACTGTCAAAACAACCCTATTTTTACCATGAGGAGTTATATATGATGAGTTGAATAACCATTATCCATTGTTTTTGAATCACTATTCGATGGTTAATGATTTTAGGGTTTTTATGTATCAATTATTTTGCTTGGGCATTTGCAGATAAACTCTCGCAAGTCTCTTTGTTTAATTAGCAAGAGAGGGGGTGCTAGTTAAATTGAAGACATCTTCTCTAATAAATAAAAGTTTTTTTTGTTACATTTCAGTCTCTAATGTGTTTTGATACTTGTCATTTTGTGATATTTTTAAATAAATAATATCTACATGTCAATTTATGGTTTTTTTTTATTTTTAAAATTAAAAAACCACATAACCTTATAGTTATATACGTAAAGTATCAAATGTAATAAATATTATAATAAATTGCAATTAATATGTTTCTTCATTTTTTATTTCAAAATTTTATTTTAAAAAATACTTATTATTTAGATTTTAATATTTTATTTTCTTTAATCAACCCGTGTAATACACGGGTTTTAGACCTACTATATATAAACAAACAAGAAATCCATCGAGGATATTCAATTTAGCAAAATAGCATCTAATTTCTCTACCCCCAAAATATAGCATTTCGAATTCTTAATTCACTTAATAACAAAGAAAACCAAACCAGTAGCAACTAACTAAAACTAGAACCAATAAAATAAAAGATAACATTTGATTCCGGTCTGAAATATCAAATAAAAGATAACATTATTTTTGGCAAATTCCGTGACATATTACTATATTAGAGGCCAACTAAAACTAGAACCATTTCATTCCGGTTTTACCTGCAATGGACCAAATTAAACAAGAATCGTTTAAAAAAAAATAGGGAGCCAAGAATGAAAATTAAAACCTAAAAACCCGAAACAAAAAAATGTACGCATTGAATATAGCCATATCTTATTAAATCATGTTTATTCGATCGGGAAAAAGTCTTGTATACCCTAATATCTTACTGGAGAAATGTAGCAAGCTGGAGGCGTTGACCGGATAGGTGATTAGATCATTAGATAAGCAATGTGCAAGCGTTGACCTAAGCTAGTATTTGAGAGCATATGCTTATATGCTTCCCACTGATTCTGTGTCTTTTGTCTTTAAATACCCCATGACTTCAAGACATGCTCTTCTCATCTCCTTTTTTCTCTCCTAAAACACATTCGCAGAGCAATCAACCCTCCTGACAAGGTATATATAGATATATATAAATCAAAATGCTCTCTCCCTCTAAACATTTGACCAAAAGTTATTCTATTTTCTTTATATTTTAAATCTTGTTGCTTTTTATTTTCTTATTATATAGTACAAAGTAAAATAGTCCAATATGAAGCTTTTTATTTTCCGTATACTTACTGATCACCCGGAAAATTTAGAGTAAGATCTCATTAACTTATAAAAAAAGACTTCACTCACTTGTGTGTTTTTGTAAATGCATGCATGACTTTTTGTTAAGAACCAAAAGAGTACCAAAAGCCGTTGGCCAATCAATTAGGTTACTATCCATGACAACGGCAAGTACTTTTAATATCTCATTTAATAGTTTAATAAGAATTTCATCATTTTTTTGAAATTTTATATGATTCTTCAACGTCAATAATGGAAATATTAAATTCTCCTTAGATATTTCTATTAGAAAGACTATTTATAAAATATAGTTGTTACAGTAATTTATATTATCCGATATTAATATATATTTTGATCATTTTCTAAATTAACATTCACTTTCTATATACTTGAGTGTAGGTGTAGTTTTGGAAGAAAAGAGTAGCCATGCCTCGCGAGCAACTGCAAGTGCTCAATGCACTTGATACTGCGAAGACCCAGTTATACCATTTCACGGCAATTGTCATCGCTGGAATGGGTTTCTTCACTGACGCATACGATCTCTTCGCAATTTCCCTCGTTACCAAATTGCTTGGTCGTATCTACTACCACAGGGAAGGTGCACTGAAGCCCGGAACTCTACCCCCTGGTGTGAACTCTTCGGTCACTGCTGTTGCTCTTGTCGGAACCTTAGCTGGTCAACTCTTCTTCGGGTGGCTTGGTGATAAAATGGGCCGAAAAAAAGTCTACGGTATGACTTTGGCTGTCATGGTGATATGCTCCCTAGCTTCGGGGCTCTCGTTTGGGAGGGAACGCAGATCTGTTATGGCTGGCCTTTGTTTCTTTAGATTCTGGCTTGGGTTTGGTATCGGTGGTGATTATCCTCTCTCTGCAACGATTATGTCGGAATACGCTAACAAAAAGACACGTGGTGCCTTTATCGCTGCAGTTTTCGCCATGCAAGGGTTTGGGATTTTGGCCAGTGGGATTGTTGCGCTAGTCGTGTCGGCTGCTTTTGACCATGCATTTAGTGCTCCTTCGTATGCGACCAACGCTTTATTGTCAACTCCGGTACAAGCCGACTACGTCTGGCGTATCATACTCATGTTTGGTGCTATTCCGGCAGCGATGACTTATTACTGGCGTATGAAGATGCCCGAAACTGCACGTTACACCGCTCTGGTTGCAAAAAACGCAAAACAAGCCGCATCAGATATGGCTCGAGTTTTGCAAGTTGACATTGAAGCCGAAGAACAGAAGGTAGAGACAATTACACAGGATAAAAGAAACTCATTCGGATTGTTTTCAAAAGCATTCCTCCGTCGCCATGGACTCCACTTGCTTGGAACCACCAGTACCTGGTTCTTACTTGACATCGCTTTCTACTCACAAAATCTCTTCCAAAAAGACGTCTTCACAGCCATCGGATGGATCCCTCCGGCAGCAACGATGAACGCCATTGGAGAGGTTTTCAGGGTGGCTAGAGCTCAAACTCTTATCGCACTTTGCAGTACTGTTCCCGGATACTGGTTCACAGTTGCATTTATCGATATCATCGGTCGTTTCGCAATCCAACTCATGGGATTTTTCTTTATGACGGTTTTCATGTTCGCTCTCGCCATTCCTTACCACCATTGGACCTTACATGACAATCGCATCGGCTTCATCATCATCTATTCTTTGACATTTTTCTTTGCTAACTTTGGTCCTAATGCCACCACATTTGTTGTTCCTGCCGAAATCTTTCCAGCTAGGCTCAGGTCCACTTGCCACGGTATCTCTGCAGCCGCAGGCAAAGCAGGCGCGATAGTTGGTGCTTATGGATTTCTGTACGCTTCTCAGAGCTCTGACCCTAAGAAGACCGATGCTGGTTACCCTCCAGGTATTGGAATCAAGAACTCGCTCATCGTTCTTGGTGTGATCAACTTATTAGGGATGTTGTTCACGTTTTTAGTCCCTGAACCGAATGGTAAATCACTCGAAGAACTGTCTGGTGAGAATGAGCAAGATGACGATGTGGAGCAAACTACATCTAACCGAACTGTTCCTGTCTGAATTGGAACTATTACACAACTACGGACATTCAAGAAATTGATTTACTTATGTTGGATATACATGTTTGCTTTATGAATCCTAAAAAAGATTCAAAAAATGGTAACCAAGGATACCATGTTGTATTGTTTATTTGTTTGTTTTCCAGTTGTATTTTTTGTAACATAAAATTGTAGCAAATTTCATAAAGTTGTAAGAATTTGGTTTTGAACATACAATGAAAATTGTAGTTCACATTGCAGCTAAAAAAGTTTGGATATATTAGCATGTTCTAATACCTGCACTTTTATTTTTTTAAATAACAAAACCCTAATTCAAAGGTTTTTTTTATCTCTTTCTAACTATATATATATATATATATATATATATATATATATATATATATATATATATATATATATATATATATATATTGTAGTTAGAAAGAGATAAAAAAAAGCCTTTGAATAGGGTTTTGTTATCTTAACGATTCAGAGAGAGAGAGAGAGAGAGAGAGAGAGAGAGAGAGAGAGAGAGAGAGAGAGAGAGAGAGAGAGAGAGAGAGAGAGAGAGAGAGAGAGAGAGAGAGTAACCTTTGGTTTATTAGAGTTATGAATAGAGTATTAATTAGAGATAATTATCCTATATGTTAGGCAGAGGCTAATTCAGAGATTTGTGTACGAGATTATTTGCTTGCTTGCTTATGAGGTGAGTCTTCTCACTATACTTACCTAGAGTTGTAACCATTGTGTGACCGGAGGGTCTTATGTGCTTATATTGAGTATTGTGATATCAAACATTATGTCTTTATGATTTATGTTGTGTATTATTCTGAGCTTACTGAGTTAGAACTGGAGGGTCCACCTGAGTTGGGGGACCGGAGGGTCCCACTAAGACACATTGACGGGAGGGTCTTATTCTGAGCATAACCATGAGAGGCTAATGAGACACATTGACCGGAGGGTCCCACTAAGACACATTGACCGTGTTATGTGATATGTGTTTCATGTACTTTTCAGGATATCTGGAAGGCACCGGCTCAATTGTACACATGAGAGAAAGAGTTATGTTCTGAGGATCCTAGATTTTTAATCAAACAATTATGGAGTTGTGTTTTGATGATTTGACACTTGGGTTTTGGTGAAATGTGTTTATGAGAATAAAGTGATTTTTAAAATGAAATTTTTTTTGAAAATTCACGGTGTTACAAGTTGGTATCAAAGCCTTGGTTTGAGGGATTCAGATATATCTTCCGGTGTGTCTAGACTCAAACTGAGGATTTGCGAAAAAAATTTCAAAATAATTAAATTTTTCTAAAAATAAGAAAGAGTTTTAAGAGAAAACGAGTTGGAGCAGTGTGTACAATCAGCCAGAGCCCGAACGGTGATTTCCCAAAATACCCTTACTTATTTGTGCTAGGAGATATTTATGAGATATTAGTGATGCATGCTAGATGATAGGCTAAGTAGTTCATGTTTAGGTCTAAAGTTGCCTGATTTGTGATGCCTTAGCCTAGGAGTCGTTGCCATCTGTTATGTGCCTTGAGTATGTGTTGAGTAAGAGTATCTAGCAGGAATTACTTAGAGAGAGAGTTCTGAGTCGAGAGATAATCTAGGAGAGATACCTAGATGAGCTTATGAGGGGTCTACTGAGAGAGTAGTTAAATACCCACAAAAGGTAGGGTTGCCTGAGTTCAGTGATACCTTTTGAGTTGTGGATAGAGTAAGTAGGGTTGTATGCTAGAGAACTCTTATCTATTGGTGGAGGTTATTCGATGTCCGAATGTTGCTTGCTTTGTGCTTTGTGGGACTCTGGATGATGGGAGACAGCTACTAAGTGAATATGACGATATTCAGGAGGTAGATGGTTGGCATCATGAGGAGTTCTTCAGCAACTGATGGCAGAGAAGTGTGAGAACCTAGGAAGAGCCTAGGGAGATACCTTAGTCAGATGAGTACGCTGATAGAGGAGAGTATTCGCTGGAGAGAGATCATGTGTGATTGGATTGGTGATCGAGAAGGTTGAGCAGCTGCTTAGGAAATCTGGGACAATATGTGTGGAAAGTATGGGTAGATGTGGCATGTAGTATGGGCCTATACTACTGAAAGTAGAGGACCCATACTCGAAACGGGGAGGATTCTAGAGGTTCTATGTAGCGGGTAGTGGGGAGATAACATGGTTCGAGTACCATGATTCATAGCAGAGTGTGTTGCCATTTTTACCAGTTATCCGACGATGGGTGTTCAAACTAATGGATATGGTAAACTGTGGGGCCATAGGGCCATGTCGGTTGAGTTTCGATAAAGTGTACCTTGTGAGGAGAGTATGTTTAGATCCCATGGAGTTGTCCGGTGGGCTACCAGTTGGAGACAGAGGACTTGAGGAAAAGTGGAGGTGATACGCTAAGGAGGATTGCAGACTGAGTTAAGTGATGGACCGATGGTTGAGATGCCACATCCTGTGACGAGAATTACACTATTCCGCTTCTCGTGTGAAGCGAACAAGATAAATAGTTTCCAGTTCCAATGTTTGGAAGTAACCCCGAGGGGTAGCACATAATTGCGATATTTTCACCAGAGTAATTGTGGTATGTTCGCGGTGAGGTATTTCCTATTTCGTAAGAGAGTCATCCGTGAGAATCGAGATGGATAATGACAAGGATATGCCTTAGTTGAGTAAGGTATATGTTTTAGCAACAGTTCCAGGTGATCAAGAGGAGTATACCGGGGCGGCGGCCCTCATTGTCGCGTTGTGTATTGTAACATCCCAGATTATCAAGAGTAAAGTTGAAGGGTTAAAAGAGTAAATTGGAAAGGGCAACTCGGCGAGTCCACGAGTAGACTCAGCGAGTAGGGTCGCGATTTTGTCGTGTGTTAAGTGGCCGACTCGGCGAGTCGGCGGCTGGACTCGGCGAGTAGGCGCTGAGTGGAGAAAACCCTAATTTCGGAGGATGAGCCCTATATAAATGACATTATACCCTCTCCCCAGCCTCCTTACCTTCCCTTAAGTCCAGAAAACCCTAGAAACGCGATTGTGAAGGATTGGAGTGCAATTGAACCTTGGAAAAGAGATTTGGAGGAAGATCTTGGAGAGTTAGGAGGCTTGGAGCAAGGGGCTTTGCTTAGATTCGAATTTATCTGCTGTTGGGGCTTCCTTTTGAGGTATAATCTCGTTCTTGGGCTGTTACTCTTCTAGATCCATTATTATTGGAATGTATGGGAGGTTTAGCTTGTGCTATCTTGAGTTTGAAGAGTAGATCTGAGGTTGCTACCTCAGATTTGGAGTGGAGGAGGTCTAAAGTGCATTAAAGTCCCTGTTCTTGAGTGGTTAGTGAAGCCATCATGTCCCAAACCCTAGCTCTAAAGTGTAAAATGCCTAGATCTCTTTGGATTCACGTAAAGCTTGCCACTTTACGTGATGGATGGGTTGTAGGAGGCTAGATCTACGTTTTGGATCAATTGCATGGCCTGGAAGGTTCTGTTTAGAATGAGATCTAGAGGCACTCGGCGAGTCACAAAGGTGTACTCGGCGAGTTGCTTGAAGATGGTCTGGAACTCGGCGACTTGGAAGAACAACTCGGCGAGTAGGTTGAAGATAGCCTTAGACTCGGCGAGTCTGTTCTTGGACTCGACGAGTCTGGTCGTGAGGTCCAAGTTTCTTCTAGTTGACCTGTGACTCGGTGAGTCAAGGGATGACTCGGTGATTCGAGTGAGGAAGGACTCCAAGTTGCTGAACTCGGTGAGTCTTGGGGTGACTCAGCGAGTTAAGTCGCGGATGGGGGAGATTTTGTGTATATGGACTCGGCGAGTCATTGGGATGACTCGGCGAGTAGAGTCAGTCAGGGGTTGGCTTTGGCCAAGGGTTGACCAGTTATTTTCCAGGGGCATTTTGGTAATTGTTGAATATTGTTTTGAGTTCAATGTCTTGGTGTTGGCTAGTGTTGGAGATCGTATCAGTGGTTGGAGTAGCTTGGGTTTATCTGTTCAGTCGGCAATTTCGAGGTGAGTTATCCTCACTATATCAACAGGGTCTAAGGCACCAAGGTCGGCCCTTTATCGGATTAAGATCCGGGTATTTGTTGTTATGACATTGCTTTGATATATTGCATCCTGATAGCTAGGATGGTATATGTTAGAGACCTGGTTGAGGTTGGTATCCTGAGATGTAGGGTGATGTTATGCTAGTGACCGGTTAGGTCGGTATCCTGGTTAGGATGATGATATGTTATGTGATCTGGTTGATCGGTTTGTAGACTGTGAATTGTTATATGATTGTATGTTTATCTGCACATGGTTGTTTGGACTGGAGTTGGGTTGAGGCGGGTCCTACTTTGTGTTGTAGGCCAAGATACCCAGGGCGGATTGGTTGTCCCGAAGGCCCAGCGAGCGGTCCGGATAGGCTGTAGGCCCCAAGAGGGCGGACCAGACGTGTCGAGGCTCGGAGAGTGGACCAGGCCGACTGAAGGCCCGGTGCGGGCGGACCAGTCATACTGTAGACTCAGAGAGTGGACTAGATGGATTGAAGGCCCGGTGCGGGCGGACCAATCACACTGCAGACTCGATGTATATGGCTAGACTCGGAGGGTGGAACAGGTGGACTGTTGGCCGGTGCGGCGGACCAGTCACACAGTAGACCCGAAGTGCATGGTTGTTCTGTGATCGGATATGATATGGCATGTTATGCTTGTATGGTATATGTGGTTGGTATTTTGGGGATATCTCACTAAGCTTTCGGGCTTACAGTTGTGGTTTTATGTTTTTCAGGTTCTTCAGGAGACCGTGGCAAAGCGAAGGCGTGATCGTACCGCTCCTCATGTTTATGATGTGATGTGATTCTGGGAATACTTTAATTTAATTATATTGAAAACCTTTTTGTAATAATTTAATGAAATCGGGTTGTTTTTGAAAAGTTTAAATTGGTTGGAATTTTTCGGTCGTTACAAGTTGGTATCAGAGCCTTGGTTTGAGTGAATTGGAGGAACACTCGAGTGACTCCAGTCTCAAATCGAGGAGGGTTTTCAAAAGAGAATTTAAAACGGTTTTCAAAATAAGTAAAAGAAAGACGCGGAGGTACGATCAGCCGGAGCCAGTAAGTAACCCCAAAATACCATACATGATATTTGTTTTTGAGCATTTTTAGAACAACATGCTAGTGCTAGGCTAGGGATCTTCAGGATTTCATGATAATGTTGCCTGATTTATGATGCCTGTTAGCCTAGGGTTTCCTTGTGGAAGATTTTCGGTGTTCCTGTAGTAGTGAGGGTTGAGCGCTTGTTTTGTATGTTTTCACTAGGGTGTTGTGGTAGTACTTCATACAAATACGGGTTGGTGTGGAAGGTAGTATGGGCCCGTACTAATGAAAGCACAGGACCCATACGCGTATCAGGGAAACCATGACCTCTAGGGTTGGGTTGAGAGTTGGTTCCCGGGTTAGTGGGAAGTGTCTGAGATTTTGTGGTGTTTTTCAGTATGGAGATTCCGAGACATGCTGGGAGTGGATCCGGGTCAGGATCGGGAGCAGGAGAGGGAGTTCCGGGCGGGTTAGTACCGCCTGAGGTTATTGGTCAGATGAGCACGTGCGAGTTGGATGCGAGGATTCGTGAGATCCTGCATGATGAGGTTGATGCGTTGTTCCGGGCCGAGTTGTCGGAACTGTTTGGGTCGATCAAGACCGCCATGGTTGAGTATTTTGATGAGCGTTATGCAGCTCTCACAGAGACGGCTGCCACGGCGGCTACATCAGCTATAGCAGCGGCAGGGGGAGGAGCTGGTCGGGGTTTTCAGTATTGGGACTTCGATAATACGAAGCCTCCCACCTTTGATGGAGTTCAGGACCCGATTATTGCTATGAGATGGTTATCGGACGTGGAGGGGTGTTTCTTCATGTGTTCATGCCCTGCTGATCAGAGGGTGAGGTGTGCTCTGAACCTGTTGAGGCTCGGGGGGAAGGATTGGTGGAGATTGACCACGGGGTCATATTCAGATGCGCAGAGGGCTACGATTTCATGGGATCAGTTCAGAGAGATGTTCAGCACCCGTTATGTTCTGCGGGTTGAGAGAGAGATAGAGATTGGCTCAGGAGTTCCTTGAGCTGAAGCAGGGTTCGGAGTCGGTGACTGAGATCACCAGGATGTTCACTGAGAGGGTGATGTTCTGTCCTGAGTTCGCTTCGGAGCAGGCTCAGATGTCTCGATATCTGAGCATTCTCAAGAGGGATATCAGACAGTTTGTGTTTACGCAGAGGTGCGAGACTTTGTTGGAGTTGCAGGAGGCCGCCAGGCGGCGTGAGTTAGAGATTGAGTTGCAGTTGCGTGAGCTGAAGCAGGCTCCAGCGTGAGTCCAAGACCGTTGATTCTAGGGTGGGAGATCTGAGCAGCCACACTTGTGGGAAGTGTGGGAGGGGTCACACCGGAGTTTATAGGTCCGATGGTGCATGCCGCAAGTGCGGAAAGGAGGGGCACTATGCGAGGGATTGTCGGCAGTCAGCGCCGGTTCGGGATTTGAGGATTTTTTATCATTGTCATCAGGTAGGGAACTTGAGGGTCAACTGTCCACAGCTTGCTGCAGGACCGGTGCAGGCTCCAGCACTGACCACTTTGAGGATCACGAGTGGAGGTCAGGGTGGAGCGGAGCCCCCAAGGGCTCAGGGTCGTGCTTTTCAGCTTGCAGCAGAGGAGGTCAGAGTAGTACCGGATGCAGCCGCGGGTATGTTTCTTTCTTGATGTCTTGATTATCTTGTGATTATTGTGGAGTATTGTTTATCTGTGTAACATCCCAAAATTCAAGACTAAAAATTTCTTTTAATAAAGTATCACTTAAAGTAAAATCATCATTTCAAAACATAAACAGAGTATTAGTTTTCAAAACACATGTTCATTGTCAGAGTAAAACATTCCCAGGCTGACTAATCTATGGTGTGTGCCATGCGATCATCCCGAGCTCCATCATCCGCTACCGGAAATACCTGAAACCAAAACTGAAAGCCTAAGCACGAAGCTTAGTGAGTTCCCCAGATACCACATACCATACAAACCATTCATAGCCAAGACCTATACATAACCGACTTATCCATAATCAAATAAGGTGCTATGTGCCAAACATAGTCTTGCCATTATGCCACGGGCCGCGCGTGGTCTTCCTGGTCAAGCCTGGGCCGCTCCCTGGGTCTTACAGACAAGTGCCAAGGGCCACCCCTGGTCTTACAAACATGTGCCAAGGGCCACCCCCTGGTCTTTTATGCAAGTATCACAAAGACAACCGTACATACTACTCTACTTAGCTAAACAACATACAGTGTGCCAGAAGCCACCTCCTGGTCTTTCATATATAATAGCATACAATGCGCCAGGAGCCACCTCCTGGTCTTTCATACATATTACCTAGGGCTAACCCTCGGGTCTTCCTGTCATCCATAATAACATACTGTGTGCCAGGGGCCACCCCCTGGTCTTTCATGCATATTGCCTAGGGCTAACCCCCGGGTCTTCCTATCATACATAATAACATACTGTGTGTCATGGGCCACCCCCTGGTCTTTCATGCATATTCTAAATGGGCCGACATTAGTGCCTTAGACCCATACAAACAGTGAGGAGACTCACCTGCACTGGCTGAACTTGCTGATGATCCCACTAGCCGCTGCCCGACAACTCTCTGAACTCCGACTCTACCCGCTCCCCGAGTTACCAATGTCAAAGCAACACTGAGTCTAACTGACCCCCGAAAGACAACCAAGTCAACTCAGGTCAAAGTCAAAGTCCTGGTTAAAGTCAACCTTCCAGGTCAACCCTACTCGTCGAGTCACCCTACTGACTCGCCGAGTTCATAAGTCCAGAGTCCTTCCACTCGCGACTCTACTCGCCGAGTCAGTCCATGACTCGCCGAGTCTACCGATTTCCGAGTCCTGACCTGTCCAAGTCACCGAGTCTCTAATCGACTCACTGATTCGAGTCTAAACTCGAAGGTTTTGGGGTTTCGCGACTTGACTCGCTGAGTCCAAGAATAGACTCGCCGAGTCCAAGACAATCTTCATCCAACTCGCCGAGTTGTTCTTCCAACTCGCCGAGTTCATGCGCAACTTCATCCGACTCGACGAGTTGTTCATCCCACTCGTCGAGTTCCTCCTCATCTTCAAGCTACTCGCCGAGTCCATCCGGTCCTTCATACATGCAGAGGACTTTTGAGTCATGCAGGGACTCAAATCTATAGATCTACCCTTCCCAAGCCTATTCCTCACGTAAAGTTGCAAACTTTATGTGTAGAGAAAGAGATCTAAGCAAAATACACCATAGACTAGGGTTTAAGGCCAAGGGGCTTCAACATTGACTCAAGGGCTGATACTTTATGCTTCTCTAGTCCATAACACACTTGGATATGAAGTAGCAATTCCAGATCCGGCTTCTAACTCGAATGGGTGTCAAACCATGGCTTAAAAGCCCCAAATCTCACAACCATCGAAGACCTAAAGGAGAGAGGGACGACTTATTACCTTCAATATCTCAGAAAGGCTCCATAAACTCCAGATCTATAGTCCCTTCTTGCTCCTCCAAGTTCCTTCTTCTTTCTCCAAGCTTAATGCACCTTCCAAGGCAACAAATGGCTCAATCAAAGGTTATGACGGCTAGGGTTTGGTATCCAGGGCTGAAGAGGCAGTAAGGGAACCCTAGGAAGAAGACTAAGACGTTTATATAGGCTCCAAGTCCCGAATTTAGGGTTTTCCACGCACAGACCAGACTCGCCAAGTCACCTTGGCCTACTCGCCGAGTCGGTCACTTACTCCTCGACCCGGATCCCGCTCGGACTCGCCGAGTCCCCCTTTGGACTCGCCGAGTCGACCCCTAAACTTATGGTTTTCTTTCCTTTCTTGGCCTTCAAAACTTTGGGTGTTACAATCTGCTAGTCTCATTGTGTGGTTTTCGGTGTGGTATTTGTTGTTCTTTGAGAGTTATGGTATGGTTATGGGTTAGTGATGGGAATTTCGTTGGTTATCATTCATGAGGGTTATTAGTGGGAATCTGGCGTTGGTCTAAATGTCGGGTAGCACCTGCGTTTTGAGGAGTGGTTAGCTGCAGGTTAAGTTTCTTTCGAGCGAAATGATCAGTGTGGAAATGTGATTTTGTGAAGATTGCTAGTGCTAGTGGGAATCAGTCCGCGTGTAAGTGTTGGTTCTGTGCAGGGTTGTTTTGGGAGGTCAGGATAGCGACCGGTGGTTGATAGTCAGTGCCCTAAGTGGGGGAGAATTGGAAAATTCTCCGGAAGATCGATGAGTATGTGAGATTGTTTAGCTGTCTGGGATTCAGCAATATTCTGTCAGCCAAGAGCATAGGCTGGTATGAGTAAGTGGCAGGCATGCGGGGCGAGATACAGACCTAGGGCATTTGATGGTGGAGGGCCTGGGATCAGGCCGGGATTGAGTATGTATAATGGAGGTAGAGTTCGGAACCCCTAGAGGGCTAGAACAGTATGCATGGGAGGATTTCCCGGAGAGATAACTCGGAATGATGAATGTTAGTTGAGCGGTCTGGATAGACTGAAGGGCGATAGGCGTACCAGTCAGGCCGAAGGCTCGGAGAATGGTCCATCCAGACTGAAGGCACTGGAGGGCGGTCCAGATTGGCTGAAGGTTCTGAGAGTGGTCCAGATTGACTGAAGGCCTGGTAAGGCGGTCCAGTCATGCTGAAGACTCTACAGGTATTGTTAGACCGGTTCGAGGAAATGGATTGAGTATATTGCGATGTGTTAGCATTAGAAGGTCTGGCCCCGGGTATTGATCTTGATTAGTGGAGATAGTGCATGGACTCAAGGGTCCTTGCGAGCAGATTCAGAGCATGTGTGTTGCATGGATAGCGGTTATGCTATAAAGGAGTGGTGTAGCGTTGGGCGAACATCGTGGCACTTGTCGTTGTGACAAGGCGGCCAAGTGGATTTCCTTGGTAAAGGAAAAAGAGAGGAATGTAACTTCGAGAGGGAGTGTAAATTCACGGAAGTGAAAGCAGCAGCGCAGAGTTATGTTTAGAGTGGCCCAATTGCGGTCATTGAGCAGCGGGATTGCGGCAGTGGTATGGGAACACATCCGGTTTGGGATGTCTGCTGAGGTCGCAGAAGGAATTCTGCGGGTGTAGAGCCAAGAGGCTCAGAAGGGATGCGGGGAGGGAGTCTTGGGCTCCCAGTGTGATTCTGGACAGGGAATTGTGTATGTAGTGGTGGTTCATCCTGGGGGATGTTTGGAGATGTCATTAGTGCGACAGGTTTTCCCAACCCGAGAGTGCTAGGGCTAGTTCAACATGTGCATGCGATTGCAAGAGGAGAACTCATGGGAGTTGCTTTGAGGCTGAAGAATGTGTCATTCTGTCAGCAGGGTGTGGATAAAGTTGGACTCAGATCAGGAACCCGGTGGTTCAGGGTTATATCTAGCTCGTAAGAGTCAAGTGATTGTGGTGATCAGGATCGAGAAAAGTACCATGGAGTGGTACTCGGTTGATAAGTGTGGAGCCTGGTGGGTGTGGTTATCAGAGGGTAAAGTCGGTGGCCGGCTTGAGACGGTGGTCAGGACACCGCACGAAAGGAGAAAGTGAGTTTCGGGTTTCTATGGTTGTGCTTTGAGGAACCTGTTTTAATTAATGCCAGGTGGTGCGTTGCGGGAGTATTTCTGGAGTTGAGTTCCCGCAGGCTTCGAGGACGAAGCCTAATTTAAGTGGGGGAGAATTGTAACATCCCAGATTATCAAGAGTAAAGTTGAAGGGTTAAAAGAGTAAATTGGAAAGGGCAACTCGGCGAGTAGGGTTGCGATTTTGGTCGCGTGTTAAGTGGCCGACTCGGCGAGTCGGCGGATGGACTCGGCGAGTAGGCGCTGAGTGGAGAAAACCCTAATTTCGGAGGATGAGCCCTATATAAAGGATATTATACCCTCTCCCCAGCCTCCTTACCTTCCCTTAAGTCCAGAAAACCCTAGAAACGCGATTGTGAAGGATTGGAGTGTAATTGAACCTTGGAAAAGAGATTTGGAGGAAGATCTTGGAGAGTTAGGAGGCTTGGAGCAAGGGGCTTTGCTTAGATTCAGATTTATCTACTGTTAGGGCTTCCTTTTGAGGTATAATCTCGTTCTTGGGCTGTTACTCTTCTAGATCCATTATTCTTGGAATGTATGGGAGGTTTAGCTTGTGATATCTTGAGTTTGAAGAGTAGATCTGAGGTTGCTACCTCAGATCTGGAGTGGAGGAGGTCTAAAGTGCATTAAAGTCCCTGTTCTTGAGTGGTTAGTGAAGCCATCATGTGCCAAACCCTAGCCCTAAAGTGTAAAATGCCTAGATCTCTTTGGATTCACGTAAAGTTTGCCACTTTATGTGATGGATGGGTTGTAGGAGGCTAGATCTACGTTTTGGATCAATTGCATGGCCTGGAAGGTTCTGTTTAGAATGAGATCTAGAGGCACTCAGCGAGTCACAAAGGTGAACTCGACGAGTTGTAAGAACAACTCGGCGAGTAGGTTGAAGACAGCCTTAGACTCGGCGAGTATGTTCTTGGACTCGGCGAGTCTGGTCGTGAGGTCCAAGTTTCTTCTGGTTGAGTTGTGACTCGGTGAGTCAAGGGATGACTCGGAGAGTCGAGTGAGGAAGGACTCAATGTTGCTGAACTCGGTGAGTCTTGGGGTGACTCGACGAGTTAAGTCGCGGATGAAGGAGATTCTGTGTATGTGGACTCGGCGAGTCATTGGGATGACTCGGCGAGTAAGGTCAGTCAGGGGTTGGCTTCGGCCAAGGGTTGACCAGTTATTTTCCAGGGGCATTTTGGTAATTGTTGAATATTGTTTTGAGTTCAGTGTCTTGGTGTTGGCCAGTGTTGGAGATCGTATCAGTGGTTGGAGTAGCTTGGGTTTATCTGTTTATTCAGCAATATCGAGGTGAGTTATCCTCACTATATCAACAGGGTCTAAGGCACCAAGGCCGGCCCTTTATCGGATTGAGATCTGAGTATTTGTTGTTATGATATTGCTTTGATATGTTGCATCCTGGTAGCTAGGATGGTATATGTTAGAGACCTGGTTAAGGTCGGTATCCTGAAATGTAGGGTGATGCTATGCTAGTGACCGGTTAGGTCGGTATCCTGGTTAGGATGATGATATGTTATGTGATCTGTTTGATCGGTTTGTAGACTGTGAATTGTTATATGATTGTATGTTTAACTGCACATGGTTGTTTGGACTGGAGTTGGGTTGAGGCGGGTCCTGCTTTGTGCTTAAGGCCAAGATACCCAGGGCGAACCGGTTGTCCCGAAGGCCCAGCGAGCGGTCCGAATAGGCTGTAGGCCCCAAGAGGGGGGACCAGACATGCCGAGGCTCGGAGAGTGGACCAGGCCGACTGAAGGCCCGGTACGGGCGGACCAGTCATACTGTAGACTCAGAGAGTGGACCAGGTGGATTGAAGGCCCGGTGCGGGCAGACCAATCACACTGCAGACTCAATGTATATGGCTAGACTCGGAGGGTGGACCAGGTGGACTGTTGGCAGGTGCGGCAGACCAGTCACACAGTAGACCCGAAGTGCATGGCTGTTCTGTGATCGGATATAATATGTCATGTTATGCGTGTATGGTATATATGGTTGGTATTTTGGGGATATCTCACTAAGCTTTCGGGCTTACAGTTGTGGTTTTATGTTTTTCAGGTTCTTCAGGAGACTGTGGCAAGGCGAAGGCGTGATCGTATCGGTCCTCATGTTTATGATGTGATGTGATTCTGGGAATACTTTAATTTAATTGTATTGAAAACCTTTTTGTAATAATTTAATGAAATCGGGTTGTTTTTGATAAGTTTAAATTGGTTGGAATTTTTCGGTCGTTACATGTATCGATTGTAAGAGTGAGGTATCCTGCTTCTATGATGATCCATACGATGGAATGTTGGTTAAGAGATCAGAGACGAGGTGTGGATAGTGCATTATTTCCAAATCGAGAGTCGTGACTAATTCGGGACAGTTAGGATATTCGGCGATGTGTCGGTATGAGATTTCGAGATGATTAGAGATACTCACGTGAAGAGGATTCCGAGAATTTCATCTGAGGTTCAGGATATTTGGAGTTGTTTCGTCTCTATCGGGAAGAACATCGAGCGTTACGGTGTACGTTCAAAGAGTTAAGTGTGATGTACCTAGTGAAACAGTCTATGGAGTAGACTGTTGGTATGCCAATTGATGATGGTTCGAACCCTGAGTGGGGGAGAACTAGGTATTCTATTGAGAAAGATCAACGGTTTGGTCAGGTGCGGTTAGAGAATTGGTTATGGAGATCTACGGTATGGACACATGAGATTTAGGTTATTAGTGGATGAGGTAAGGTGCAAAGCGAGATGATGCATGTTGTACGTGTTATGGAAATGATGAGTGTGTCCACAGCGTGTAACTGTTGGTCACGGACCTTATTGTGGTTATGATTTCTTCGATTTGTAGTGGTTGAGTTTGAGGCAGTTGGCTCGTGAGGTCCAATTTCGACTGTAGAGAATTTCTAGTCCGATGTATGGATTGTTATATGCACTCCGGGAAGGGAAATAGTTGATTTGGCAATCAACTTCAGAGTCAGTATGAGTATTCTCGCATGAGTATTGAGTAGTAAAGGATGGGTTTCGGATTTTAGTCTACATGTTCTTAGTCATTGGCGACTCCTCCGTGTTTCAAATCGTAGGTTGGAGTATTTCGAGGTTACGAGTTGTGCGAGAGGGAGATCAGCTAGAAAAATATATTTTTGAAGAAATGGGATCAAAATGGACAAAACTGGAAATTCGAGGGTGAAGCTCGCAATGATGTACAAAGAAGACTCAAAATCGTGTTTCAGGACAGTGACCATGAAGTGCTAAACTTTGGCTCACGCGGTGGTGTCTAGAAGATTCTCGGTTAAAGAAGATTACCTTGTCGATTACGATTAGGTAACTGTTTCCTACGGCATGGTGGCTAGTTTATGGCAAGTTTTCCTTATATATAAAGGAAGAGATAGAAGGCTAACAGAACATAATTATTGAAGAGAATACTTCTGGAGAAACCCTAAAGACCTAATTTTGATCATGAGGATGAGAGAAGAAGAGTGATTAGCAAGAAATCGACTCAAGCATTCGATTTGCATGATGTAGATGAACCTATAGTTACTATGATATAATGTTAGATCTATCGATTATTAATGATGGTTTGAATTGTGTTTTCTAGATCAATACTTACATGTTAATGTTTCTATCCCTTTTACCTTTCCCTCAAATTTTGTGTAGTTACCTGGTCATTGATTGCATGAATTTGTATTCCTAGTTGTTTATGACCATTAAGTTACTAGAGCTAAAGATAGACCATGTCCTACTATAGGTAATAAAGTTAGTTGTTTAATTGTGTTAGAAAGCATTATTTGACCATAATAATTGCTTGTTTATCCGAATTTACTATATGAGGAAAAACATAGATCTAGTCATTCATCTTCCAATCATTTGTCAAAATCAATTGTGTGTCCTTCGTCTACATGACTATTATGATTAAGTGTCATAAATTGAAGTAAGCTAATCAGTCTAATCATGACAGTTAGCAATTATCAAATTGGTAACCAACGTAAGTAATCCATAGTCAAAATTAATCACAAGAAATGAAGGGGATTCTAAGCCAAACGAAAGTGTCTTAATTCTCTAGTTAAAACTCATTTTTAGTTGTTTTCTAGTTAATAGTTAATTAAGTTTTTCTATACTTGAAAAATTAGATAAAAATTTCCTTTCATTAGTTTTTAGTTTAATAATTAAATTAAACTTTAGCATTTGAACTTCCAAATTAACTCCATTCCATGCGTTCGATCCCATGCGTTCGATCTTGTATTTAGTTTACTACACTACTATGTGACTAGGTACACAACCTAATTTTTTTTTAGTTTAGTCAAATAGATAAGGGTTATAAATTTAAACCTTTCAAAAAGCTATCCATATAAAACACATCAAAAGTTTTTTGGCAGCGTTGCAAGGGAAATTGGTTGTTTAATTAGATTTTTAATTATTGTCAGTTAATCAATCCTTTTTGTGGGGTCAAATCCACAAGAAGTTAATTTTGTGTTAAAATCCGTTTTTAAATGAAGGTAGTGACCACAACGTGTAGATTCATCTTCCACGGCGTGGTTACTGGTAGTGTAGTTTTTTGTTTATTAAGTTTTTATTTGTTTTATGTGTTTGCTTTTTTTTTTGTTTCAGTAGCACATAACTAGGGGATCTACTTTTTCAATCGAGCCACCACTTGATGATCCAAAATCTGCATTTTACAAGAAAAATGATAAAAAGGTCGACGAATCTAGTAACAAATTTCAATCAGGCAAGGTAGAAAGTTTCAATATAATCAAGACAATAAGGGAGAAAGATTCAAACCAAAAACAAATAGCGATTCTGAATGAGACGATAAAAGTGAGAGAGGAGAAACCGACAACACAATGGGAGACATAACGAAAATGATGATGAAAGAATACAAGACGCGTATATGGGATGAAAATGGTCCAAGCATTATGATACCTGAAATTCCAGCTACCGTGGATTTCGAGCTTAAGGGGCATATCCTTAACATGCTAAAGGATATCCCGTTCTTTGGAAAGAATCATGAAGTTGCGTACAAGAACATAAAGGAGGTTTTGTAAATAGAAAATTATTTCAATGTGCAAAACGTTTCCAAAAGATTTCAAAAGATTTCCCACTCGAACTATATTATCCACCATTCGATTACCTAGTTTTGACCCAGAATAATCCGCCAGAGCAAGAACATATGAACTTCATGGAACAAGTAAAGTCGCTCTCGATCAATATGCTATTTGTGGAAATGATTGCAAGAATACTCGAGTATGATATATCATTGAAAAGTAAAATAAAAAATCAAGATTAAACATATAATATTTCGAATGTGATAATTAATGAGAAAAGTTCAACTGTTGTTAAAGATGGTATCCTGATAAAAATGGAAGATCCTGGGAGATTCAGATTGTCTTGTGAATTCAACAATTTAATAAAAACAAATTCATTGGTTGATTCTGGAGCAATTATCAACCTCATGCACTATCATTTTTACAAGAAGTTAGACCCACCAAAGTTGAAGACCACTAGGATGGTTATTCATATGGTCGATCAATCTATCACTTATCCATGAGGGATCATTTAAGACTTGTTAATCAAAGTTGGAAATTTTTTGTTTCAGGTCTATTTTGTATATTGGACACGATAAAGGAGGAAGATAGGCCAATAATCTTCAGAAGCTCTTTCCTAAGTACTACTCATGCATTAGTATACATCCATAATTCTAAACTCACATTAAGAGTTGGGGATGAGGAAGTAACTTTTGGAGTGAAGGCAAAGTCAATCAATTCGGATGCTAATAAAGATGTATTCTTTATGGAAGATATTGACAAATAGGGCCAAGACGATGAAGAAGAAAATGAGCTTATGGAATTAGAGAAAATGGTGGAAGAAGAGATGATGAATATGTGTGAGGTTGTAGAAGAGGAGGATGTTTAACAAGAAGTAGTAAAGTGCACTAAGCTAAGGATCACATGTTCTAAGGAATATAAAAATTTCACATTTCCTAATCCATATGAGAAGAACCCGGGGGAACAAGGAAGAGAAGAAGCTTGAGGACAAAATGAAGAAAAGTTCGAAAGAACCTAACATAAGCAAGAAGAAAGAGACAAGACTAAATAAATGAGTAAAACAAAAGCATGAAGAGAACGCTAAGCAAATGAACAACGGGAATTTGAAGAAGGCATATCGAAAGAGAGTTGCTTCTTTCAAGAGGAAGAGGCTAGAGATGCAAGGAATCAAGGAGATTCCACTCCCACGGAAGAAAAACATAGATTGGAAGGAGTCCGACTGATGACTCCTAAAAAAGAAGCATTTCCGGGAGGTAACCCGAAGGTGGTTTAATTTTTTTTCTCTTTCTTTCTTTTTTTCTTTTATTTAGGATAGTTTTCAAATTTTAGCCTAGATATTTTTCATTTAGTTATTTGAATTCGCTTAAATGTGTGGTTTTTGGTAATTTGGTTTTGAAAATATGTTTAAAATTGAAATTTGATACTCTACATGGCATGGTTGACACTCTCCTGTGACGTGGTGGATCGGTTTTTCACGTTTGTCATTAATCTGGAGTTTTACCGTGACATGACTAGTCTGATGCCACGTTGTGAAAAGCAACCTAGGTGAAAAAAATTTATCCTTCAAACTTAAAGATTTACTTTTCACTTTTACCACTAATTTTAAAACCCTACAAGGTGTTGCTCATACTTTGAGCATATTTCATCAAAATTGTCCATTGATTTGTCAATTTCTTGCAATAAATCTTCCTTATAGGGTGTGTGTTACATTCTTATGCTTTCCAACTTTAAATCTAGGTTTTTATTTTCATGATAATGTCAAGATTCTTGAATATTTTAGTTGACATCCTAGAAATTACGGCATTAGACATTTTAAGACCATATTGTTAGCTAATAGTTCGAACCCATCAATTTTAAGTGAAACCTTTAACTTTAGGATGAATTTTTAGCTAAAAATTTGAGGTTTTCTCAATCTAATTTCATCCACGGCGCGACATTTCATTTGCCACACCATGGAAACTGAGCAAAATGATTTTTCTTACTAATTTCAAGAGAATTGGAGTTTTTTTTTGCCTTTTGTTGTTTTCATTGAATGTTTTGTAGAATATGAGACCTAAGAAGCATTCCAATCATCAAGTATGAAGTGATTTTCCAATGGATCCACAAATTCGCAAATGGTTTGATTGGTCCTCACAAATTGAGAATGAAAAGTTGCAGCGTTTTCAGTTCAGATTCAATAAACTAGGGAAAAAGGAATTCATGGCAGCTCCGATTAAAGATTGGAATTGGGTAGAAGATTTGTGTCTTCTGTTACAAGTTGAGCCTCTTTCAATGAAATTCTGCATTGGGAAAAATTGTCACTTCATTTGCTACCGTTGGGAACGATTATTCAAAATTCAAGAACCAGTTTTTAAGGAATTATGTGTTGAATTCTTTTCCACAATTATCTTCAAGTTTAATAGGGATGTGAATGACAAGGGAGCCTGTAATTTTCGTCTTGGAGGAAAAGATCATGAATGCTCGACTGTTGAATTAGCTTGGAGGAGTGGAATTTATGATTGTTTAGATGCTATCACCCTAAGTTTTACAACTTTTCTAAACGAGTCATTTGTTGCTCTACCAAAAGAACTATTTGTTGAAGACCTTTGGTTTTGTTTAGCAAATGGTACATACAACAAGGATGATACTCTAGCAAACCTTATTAAATCTCCGGCGCATAGATTCATTCACAACATTATCACTTTTTCTATCAATCAAAGGGAATCTTGGGATAGAGTTCAAGATCTTTCTTTTTTTGGAATATTATCGTTTATTTCTTATTTCTTTTTTTTGCTCTCAAAACTCTGGTTGTAAATTGGAAAGACCAAGAGATATTGAGAGAATAGACACGAGAGAGATGGATATGTTGATTCAGGTAAGGTTGAGTGGCGAGAACATAGGATCATTTGAAGAATAAGGAATTCGAACGGGTAAGGGTAGGGATGAGGAACACTTGTGACTTGTGAGGTCCAGAGCAGAAGACCTTAGTTCTTCCAATTTTTGGAGGGTGCGTCTTTAATGTCCCAGAGGGAGAAAATGTTTGGGGAAAAGAGGATAGGCGCCACCGTTGATCTTCGTATGGCTACAAAGCTCCAAAAATATGAAACGGAGAAAGAGTGACAGCCAAACATTGCGACTATGGTTTATTAGGTATAGGATTTCACAGCATATGAAGGAAAAGGAGGAGACGCATCAGGTGACGTTTTTAATGTTTTGGGATTTCATTTCTGACCTTGGCTATTAAAAAACGTATAATGCGCGTTCATGAAAAAAAAGTTATAAAACGACATGTTTACATGACATGCTTTTTATGATATGTACCCTTCGTGTTTTTAATTGTTTTTCTTGGACACTAATTTTATGGCACACTCAAATGTGTGTCCTCTATCCTTCAAATTTTGGAAAACTAACATTATTTTTAAGACACGTAAAAAATGTGTATCCTAAATCAGTGTGTATCATTGTTCGCGTGTCATTAAATGATTGTTTTCTAGTTGTGATTGGACTTTCATATGTTTATGTTACAACATTAGACTTTGAAAAATCAAACTTTATAGCGTCGTGCATTCATAGCAAAGGACTTTTATTATTTTATAGAATTTTAAAAAAAATCATTTGGTTTTAATTGTTTTTCCTAGGATTTCAATTTTATTTCTTTTTTTTCTGTTTATCGATATTCATTATAGCTTACGGAAACACAAATTTCCACGGCAATTTTTATTTGACTAAAATGTTAGTGATAATTTAGTGGTATATATTTTTAGATTACAGTAATTAATGTATTTATTTTTTAAATATTACATAGCAGAAATGTACAAAGACTTGGTCGTCAAACGAGTTATCTAAACTTCCGGCTTAGAACCAATTTAACCATCGACGGAAAAAGAAAATCAAACTAATGGTTATGTTATGTTATTTTGGTTTTGTCATTTAATGTTTATCGTATTTTAATTGGTTTATTTTCGTGTGAATGAAAAAAACAAGTTATCGTATCGTGTTACACAATTGTCCGATTTAACAGTGATAACTTATGCAAACTATTCAATTAAAGAAAACAATTTACCCAAGAACACAATGTACTTTTCTTTTTTAACCCAGGGAAAGTAATTTTAACCAAAAATAGCAAGATACATATATACATCTAAATCAAACAAAAAACATACTTATATTCAATGTCTAAAAGAATTAATCACCTCTAGAAAACTAATTAATGTATGAAAAAACTATTAGTACCCATCGTTTGGCATGCGCGGGTAAACGACTAATGCCTATATATATATATATATATATATATATATATATATATATATATATATATATATATATATATATATATATATATATATATATATATATATATAGGAGCAGGATAAAATGAGAACACCAAAAAGGTTGAGAACACGAGAACAAAGTATATTCATTTGGGATTTCATGTATTCATTTGTAGAGAAATGATAAATTTTTGCGCCTCTAATTTCAATTGAAGAGAAAAAACATATTCATGTTGATTACGCATAAAAAATTATCATTTCTCCACAAATGAATACATGGAATCACAAATGAATATACCTGTTCTCGTGTTCTCAACCGTTTAGGTGTTCTCATTTGATCATTTCCCTATATATATATATATATATATATATATATATATATATATATATATATATACACACACACACACACACACACACACACTTAATAAAGGGTGATGTCTATATGTAAGACTGCAAGCGATCCAAATGTTCATCGAACTGTTCGTGTGTTTATGTTTTTTTATCTAATAAATGACCGGACATGAATACAAATTCTGGCTCGTTTAGTTAAATGAAAGAACATTAACAATGATCTTGTTCGTTCAATTATGTTTATGAACTTTTTGTTTACATTCATTTATGTTCATTTATTTAAGTTCCTTTTATGTCCATACATGTTTAATTACGTTGATTACATTACTGTATTATATCTTTGTTATTATTCATATATGTTCAATTATATTTGTTTATCTATGTTCATTTAGGTTCGTTCGTTTATGTTAGTTTAGCATGTTCACGAATATAAACAAACGACGATGAACAATGTAATCTGTTAAACGAACGAACATGAAAAAAAACTCAGTTGTTTATCCCTTCATATCCATTCGTTCGTTCAGTTAACTTAAACGAATAAACATGAGCAACCCTCATTCGTGTTCGTTCTATTCGTTTGCAACCCTATTATATTTATTGTTTATTTTAATGATTTTTTTGGTAAAATTAGAAAGTATGTTGCTATTTCTGTCTTTATATTTGTTTCTTGTTATATATGTGTTTTTTTAACATATTTTGGCATGAGACTTATGCACAAGAAAAGATGAGAGCAAGTCTTAAAAACCGGACGCGAAGATACAGGAAGAGATAAAAACATGTCTTGAAGGGGATGGGAAAGCACAATATTAGATGAAGAAAAGGCAAGACATACTTCAAGGAAGAGATGAACGCATGTCTTGAAGTGGATGGCAAAGCACAATAGTAGATTAAAAAAAGCAAGACATACTTCAACGACAAACTAATGAACTACCAAGGAAATAACAAAGCAATCCACTCGCCAGCCTGCCTATCTGGCTCATCATAGTTTTATGTTTATTGTATTGGACTTTTTTTAGTTACATTTATATTTAATTTGTTTATGGATTATGTATTTTAACAATCATTTTTATATGCTTAAACTATTTGTGATTAAAACGATTATTATTTTTTGTATTTGAATTGTTTTTTTTTCTTGATGAAAAAATGCAGATTATAATGTTTTCTACATCATTCACTACTAGAATAAGCATCTATAGATACACAAGACGACAAATGTGGTTGCTATAGTGCACCTATAGGGACGACATGTCGTCTCCATAGAGTTGAGCAAATATTCCCAAACAGTTAATTTATAGAGGCAACTTGTCGTCACAATAGGTTACGCGGGGACTTTGTCGGGTTTGTGAAAACCTATAGGGACGACATGTCGTCTCTATAGATCTAAAAGATTTTTTCTTTTTATCTTCTGCTATTCACAACAACAATTACAGAAGCCATATTGTTTTCTCTTTCGGATATTGCAAGGAAGTTAGGGCTTAAGGAATCGAAGCAAGTCGATCTTCAATTTGGCTCATTCAATATCGGAAGTGTAAGTTGTTTTCTCCTACCAAGATGTTGCTCATTACCATTTTGCTCATTTACCATCGAAAGCAAGTTCTATTTGATCATCACACCCAATAAAGTTGAGTGCGATGTCTGAGAAGGTTTACATTAGATATTTCAATGTGATTTAGAACGGAATTGGCGCCAAGTATGTTCTTCATCTCTTTTGTTTTCCATATCATCATCGTGCTTTCTATGCAATTGATATGAATAATGTATCAGATCAAACATTGAATAATCAATTTTGTTGTGAATTGAGGGAATCGATTTGATATTAGGGATTTAGCTATTCAATTTGGATGTGCTACTACATTAGAGCTACCTGCCAAAGTAGTTCTATTAAATTTACTGTAAGAAGATGATTTAGAGAAGAGCCTGCTTAATCAACCATTCAATAATGGTCACTTCAAGAATCGAATGGTAATTGTCTTCATTTTGGTATACATCTCAGATAGTTTCAGACTGCTTTTGTTGATTTTAAAGGTGGAAGATCGGAGATAAATTAGTTCATCATTCCATCTTATCATATGCTAATTCACTTGCAGGCATCATGTACATAATTTTCTTTCACACAGCATTAGGTTTGGTGTGACCCAAAGAAATTGAATTGAAACTCTTTGAAATTACATATGTAAGTAGCATTTACATCCTTTACATCCTTATTTGATACATATGTCATCTCAATTTATTACTTCATACATGATGGTATAATGTTGCATCATAGGATCCATATTACATTATTACTTAATGTTAGAAACTTGTTTTTTAGGTGCAATGTGGTATAAGGTATACTTGTGTGCTAAAATGCATAAGGTATGACTTAATGGTTTAAGCGTTTCTTTTTTATCATTTTGATATTAATTTTTTAACTTTTATAACTCAAAGTTGATTGAACTTTCTATCATGTACAAATGTTATCCATTTATTCTTATCCACCCAAATATAGGTAAGAAGAAAATGATTATAGGCCCTATCTGCTATTTAAACAGTTGAATTTCTTGAATTTTGTGTGTATGGGGGGGGGGGGGGGGGTTAAGCTTGTGATTTAGGCTTTTATTGAAACAGGGGAAGGATAAACTAATAATTTTATACTTTTATGTGTGTATAATTCCTTCAATCATATTTTTCATCTATTCTGTTTAGGTATGAAGCTTTTATGATTTTTGATATGTAAATTGCTTTCCAGATTGCAAGAACTTATGCCATTCCATATGTAAAACATCAAATTGGATGTTAAATTTCTCCTGAAAAAAAATATAAATAATGTTTATTGTTAATCTGACTTGATTTGTTATTGGCTTTTACAGCATATGAAAAACTATAAAGATCTTCTCAAGAAGATATCAAATTGGATGAAAGAAGATGCTTTTCTCTTTCTTCATTTCTTCTGCCATAAAACATATGCTTACCACTTTGAGGTAGGCATACTAAACTTGTTTTTTTTTTTAATGATAAGTGTGAGGGCATTAACGTCTTTAACACAGCGAGTCTTTGTCACTTTTTCTTTCACCTTTTTCTCCGGTTAACATCGATACCAATCTTAAGGGATGTTTGTCTGGATAAAGTGTTGTGTTTATTTTCTAGACTGAATTAATGAAACTAAATGACAATTTTACCCTTACATTCCAAATAAACAAACTTCACATGATGTGAGTGAAGATGATTGGATAACTAGGTACTTTTTCAGCAAATCGTCTCCTTTACTTTCAGGTTATCTCTCCAAATCCATTATTTTCTTTCTTAGTAAAAGACCAAAATACCCTTGTTAAGAAAATAATATCTAAATATACAAGGCTTCACAGATGTTTAACTATTTGTGTAGGATGAGGTATCTTTAGTTGACCACTGACTTATGAATGGAAAATATTATGAACAGACAAGGTAAACAAAGAATGTGCCTGTTTTCTTACACTTAAGCCTGCATTAGTTTAAAATCTTACATTTTAGCCCCTTTAGTTTGTGAGATGGTTTTGTTTATGATATTAGTGAAAAGTGGCTAAAGAGAATGGATAAAAACTTGGCATCAATAAAGCCGAGAATGGAAAGATTTAGCAGTCAAATGTATTGGAGAACATTCTTCATTTCAGTTGCTGAATTATTTTTTTCAGGTTAAGTTCAAGACTTTTATTGGTTTTATGTTTTATTGTTTTTTTTAATTGCACATGGAAAAAAGGGTTTGAGAAAATGGGAATTTTTCAAAAGTCAATGATTTCAGCTCTTAATGTTTTTGCAGTTAAATTTACTCCTTTAGTTATATTGTGATTGTGAAAATTGGAAATTATAGAGAAAGAAGAGCAAGCTGTATAACCTATGTGCATAGCTATAGAGACGAAACGTCGTCTCCATAGATGCATCTATAGAGAAGACAAGTCGTTCCTACAGGTGCATTTATAGAGACGACATATCGTCTCTATATAACATTATCTATTGAGCCGGAAACGTATAGCGACGAACCAACACGGACAACTTGTCGTCTCTAAAGGTAACCTATTGCGACGAGAACTATAGGGATGACATGTTGCCCCGGACACCTATAGGGACGACATTTGAACCTTTAGAGATGACAATTGTCGTCCCTATAAGTCCCGTTTCTTGTAGTGATTTTTAGAGACTGCCAATTTACCGACAGATGTGTTTGCATGTATTGATTTTGTCTACATAGCAACTCTAGATAAGTAGGTTTTTTAATTGTCGTTTAAAAACATAAAATATTATTTTATGGTTTAAGGTAGTATGTTATTTTTTAAATAAATGTTATGTTTAATATAATTTAAATTTCTATTTTTAACATACTAAATGTCCATTTAAAAAAAATGAGTATGTTGGGAAGGAGTGGAGGTTGGAATTGAGATTCGAAGGGATTGGAATTGGAGGGAGGGATCAAAGTCCCTCTATCCTAAGCAAATATATACTTAATTACGTTGTTTTCACATATTTACAAATTAAAATGACCTATTTTGTACCGCCAAATTCCTGACAAATTGTTGCAACTGATCTATTTACCACCGAAATTAAATGTATGTTAGTAGAAATTGTTGCAGCAGTTTTCATGACATATACCGTGTCATATATATCGCACATAGAGATTTCCAATCAATTAAAAGATAAAATTTATTTTAATTTTGAATAAATAAATAAATAAAATAAAATAAAAATAGAATCATTTAGTTCAGGTTTTAACCTGCAATAGACCAAAGGTAGAATCGGTTTTTAAAAAACTGTGGAGCCAATAATGGAAATTAAATATAGCCAGATCCTATTACATCATGTTTATTCGATCAGGAACAAGTGTTGTATACACTAATATTTTACCGAAGAAATTTAGCAAGCTGGAGGCGTTGACCAGATAGGTGATTAGATAATTAGATAACCGATGTGCAAAGCGCTGACCTGAGCTAGCGATTGAGAGCATATACTTATATGCTTCCATTGATTCTGTGTCGTTCATCTTTAAATACACCATGACTTCAAGACATCCTCTTCTCATCTCCTTTTCTTTCTTCCAATTCATTCTCTCCGTAGAACATCATTGCTGAGCAAGTGGCAACCCTCTTCACAAGGTAAATATACATATAAGCAAATGTGCTCTCTCCATCTAAACATTTAACTAAAAGCTTTCTTCTATTTTCTTTAATTTTTAAATCTCGTTACTTCTTATTTTCTTAATATATGGTAGAAAGTAAAATTGTCCAAGATGAAGCTTTTTATCTTTCATATGCTTAATTAGTGATCTCCCGGAACTTTCATAGAGTAAGATCTCATTAAGTTATTTCAAAACACTTCACTCACTTGTGTGTTTTCTAAATGCATGCATGACTTTTAGATAACAACCAAACAAAAGAGTACCCAAAGCCGTTGGCCAATCACATAGGTCACCATTCTTAATCACAAACCGGCAAGTATTTTTAATATGTCATTTAATAGTTCAATGAGAATTTTATAAGATTTTTTTAACGTCAATAATGCAAATATTAGATTCACCATCGATATTTCTATTAGAAAGACTATTTATAAATTATAATTATTACAATTATTTAAATTATCCGATTAGACGAATATTCACATGACATGCGTAGAATAAACTCAATTATTTATATTATCCAATTAGATGAATACTTACATGACATGCTTAGAATAAACTCTCTAGTTAATTTTTATTATGCATATACATGTTAAAAATATAAGACATTATTTATAAAATAATAACAATTATGCTAAGTTAATATAAAAATTTTAAGTTATTTTGAACATACGTCTATCGTAATTATATCTTTCAATAGAATCTATCAATGGATTGCATTTAAATTACATGGTTTTCTATTTATTACAATTTAATCGTTATCATGATTAATTTGAAAATTACAAATCTATTGACTTTTTTAATGTTGAACATGATTGTTAATCGATGTATGAACCATTATTTGTAAGTTAACATAATCTAAATTTTCATTTAATTAATAAAAAAAACTATTTATTTAGCAAAAATTTGAATTACAATAAAAAATAATTCTTTAATACTTTTTTAGTATTTGATTTGACTTGTATTTCTATATTTAAAATGTTTAAACTTTAAAACTATTTTAAAAAACATAATTAGAATTTTTCTTTTTATATTTTGATTTATGTTTTGGATTAAACGTAATATGTAAATTAAAAAAATAAATATTCTAATAATTATTTTTTAAAAGTCTACCAATAATAAGATATAATTTTGTATTTAATAACATATTTTATATTAATAAATTAATTATACATTAACTTGGAAATTAAAGGTTAATGCATATGATAAAAAGAAAAAATACCTTCTTTATTGTTATGATACCATATGTTAAAAGATTCAAATATATAAGCACCTCATTTATTGTATAGTATGATACCATCTAATTTTGATCATTTCTAAATTAACACTCTTTTATATAATTGCGCGTAGGTGTAGTTTGGAAGAAAAGAGTAGCAATGCCCCGCGAGCAATTGCAAGTGCTCAATGCACTTGATACTGCGAAGACCCAGTTATACCATTTCACGGCAATTGTCATCGCTGGAATGGGTTTCTTCACTGACGCATACGATCTCTTCGCAATTTCCCTCGTTACCAAATTGCTTGGTCGTATCTACTACCACAGGGAAGGTGCACTGAAGCCCGGAACTCTACCCCCTGGTGTGAACTCTTCGGTCACTGCTGTTGCTCTTGTCGGAACCTTAGCTGGTCAACTCTTCTTCGGGTGGCTTGGTGATAAAATGGGCCGAAAAAAAGTCTACGGTATGACTTTGGCTGTCATGGTGATATGCTCCCTAGCTTCGGGGCTCTCGTTTGGGAGGGAACGCAGATCTGTTATGGCTGGCCTTTGTTTCTTTAGATTCTGGCTTGGGTTTGGTATCGGTGGTGATTATCCTCTCTCTGCAACGATTATGTCGGAATACGCTAACAAAAAGACACGTGGTGCCTTTATCGCTGCAGTTTTCGCCATGCAAGGGTTTGGGATTTTGGCCAGTGGGATTGTTGCGCTAGTCGTGTCGGCTGCTTTTGACCATGCATTTAGTGCTCCTTCGTATGCGACCAACGCTTTATTGTCAACTCCGGTACAAGCCGACTACGTCTGGCGTATCATACTCATGTTTGGTGCTATTCCGGCAGCGATGACTTATTACTGGCGTATGAAGATGCCCGAAACTGCACGTTACACCGCTCTGGTTGCAAAAAACGCAAAACAAGCCGCATCAGATATGGCTCGAGTTTTGCAAGTTGACATTGAAGCCGAAGAACAGAAGGTAGAGACAATTACACAGGATAAAAGAAACTCATTCGGATTGTTTTCAAAAGCATTCCTCCGTCGCCATGGACTCCACTTGCTTGGAACCACCAGTACCTGGTTCTTACTTGACATCGCTTTCTACTCACAAAATCTCTTCCAAAAAGACGTCTTCACAGCCATCGGATGGATCCCTCCGGCGGCAAAAATGAACGCCATAGGAGAGGTTTTCAGGGTGGCCAGAGCTCAAACTCTTATTGCACTTTGCAGTACTGTTCCCGGATACTGGTTCACAGTTGCATTTATCGATATCATCGGTCGTTTCGCAATCCAACTCATGGGATTCTTCTTTATGACAGTTTTCATGTTTGCTCTCGCCATTCCTTACCACCATTGGACCTTACATGACAACCGTATCGGCTTCATCATCATGTACTCATTGACGTTTTTCTTTGCTAACTTTGGTCCTAATGCCACCACTTTTGTCGTTCCTGCCGAAATCTTTCCGGCTAGGCTCAGGTCCACTTGCCACGGTATCTCTGCAGCTGCCGGCAAAGCTGGCGCCATCGTTGGTGCTTATGGATTTTTGTATGCTTCTCAGAGCTCCGACCCTAAGAAGACCGATGCCGGTTACCCACCAGGTATTGGAATCAAGAACTCGCTCATCGTTCTTGGTGTGATCAACTTCTTAGGGATGTTGTTCACATTTTTAGTCCCTGAACCAAATGGGAAATCGCTCGAAGAACTCTCTGGTGAGAATGAGGAAGATGACGAGGTTCAGCAGACTACATCTAACCGAACAGTTCCTGTTTGATTTGGAACTGTACACAACTACGGGCTTTCAAGAAACTGATTTACTTTTGTTGGATACGCATGTTTGCTTTATGAATCCTGAAAAGATTCAAAAACGGTAACTAAGGATACCATCATGTTGTGTTTGAATGTTGTCAGACGTTTTAGCGTTTGAGTCTACCTATTTATTTGTTTGTTTCCTGTTCAATTCTTGTATTATAAAATTGTTACAAATTCATAAAGTTGTAAGAATATGGTTTTGAACATACAATGAAAATTGTATTTAATGTTAATTGCAACTGAAAAAGTTTGAATATATTCGTTTGTTCTTGCTAGTACCTTATTTATTTATTTTTTAAATAACCAAACACTAATTTAAATGTTTTTGTTTCAGGTGAAGCTACGTTACTAGAAACTTAAGTTTTAGCTACGGATTTAAAGGGGTATTAAATTTAGGCTTATAGCGATGGAATTACGAGAGATCTATGATGGTTTAAACAATTATTTTTTATTCGACATATAGCATATTAGAGAGGGTTTAGCGAGGGATCAGCTACGGATCTCGCAAGTATTTATTGACGCACCCTTATTTCTCACCAATCGGTCGAAAATTAAGACATTTGTTTAACACCCCGATTCCTAGGTACGAACTTTACAGTCTTGTATTTCCATTTTGAAAGGTCAACTCGACGAGTTGGATACCCTGACTCGTCGAGTAGGAACGGATTTGGCCGCGTGTTTTAAGTGACCAACTCGACGAGTTGGAGGACACGACTCGACGAGTTGGAGTTGGAGTATGAAACCTTAATTTCCAGGGGTTTTCACCCTATTTAAAGGATCATTTGCCCCCTTAGCCTCCCTTATAGCCCCCTTTTTGATCCAAAAACCCTAAATCATATTTTACTCTTCATTTTGTGTGATATTAAGCCTTGAAGGTGGATTGTGGTGAGAAAAGCTCGAAGTACTAGAGCTTGGAACAAGAAGAGGCTGTGGATCCGAGTCCTACTTCATCTTAGCAGCGTTTTGGAAGTAACAAGTTGTTACCTTGACCTTCTTCTAACTAGATCTATACATGTTTGATATTAGGTCCATTTTAGCAATATTGATGATTCATTTCGGGTATTGGGTATGATCTGAAGTTGCAACTTCAGATCTAGGCTCATCTTCGCTCTTATGGTCATAAAGCCTCATCCTTTAGCAGGATAATGCCTTTCGCCATCCCTTAAACCCCTTATCTACCTTGGTTTTGATGAGTGGAGCCATGCATGCACGTAAAGTTTGCAACTTTACGTGACAAAAGGCTAGATCTACTGTTTGGAGCATTGGAGTAGCTTAGAATCAACTGGACATGGGATGGATTATATGAACTCGATGAGTCGGATAATCCAACTCGGCGAGTCGGTGATGGTTTTTCCCGTTACTGGCTCTGCATGAACTCGGCAAGTCAGCATGTCGACTCGACGAGTCAGTTATGGTTTCTCGACAACTGGACACGCATGGACTCGACGAGTTGTCTGGAAACTGGACGAGTCAACTGGGAGTTTCACGACTTCTAGAGTTCTGGAAGGACTCGACGAGACAGTGATCTGCACTCGACGAGTTAGGTCAACATGGACTATTGACCTTGACCTTGACTTTGACCAAGGGTTGACTAGTTTGACTTCTAGGGGTATTTTGATAAATTGGAAATTTATGGAAATGGTCTTATGTTTAATATAGGTGGTGGAGTTCGTGGCTGTGATTCGAGAGTTTGAGCTTGTCACTTCAGTTCGACAGTTGTGAGGTGAGTTGTCCTCATTATACTAACAAAGTCGAAGGCACCAATGTCGGCCCTTTACGGATTTGTATCCGGGTTATTGCATGATATGTTTATTGATTTAAATCCTAGTAGTTAGGATGGTGATATGTTAGTGACCTAGTTAGGTCGGTATCCTGGTATATAGGATGATGCTATGTTAGCGACCGGTTAGGTCTGTATCCTGGTTATAGGATGTTGCTATGATTATTGATCTGTTAGATCGGTCGGACTGTTATATATGCTAGCATATGATATTTATGTACACATGTTTGTTTGATTGAGGATTGGGTTGAGGCGGTCCTACTTTGTGTTGAAGGCCAACATACCCAGGGCGGACCGGATAAACTGAAGGCCCTACAAAGGGGTCCAGTCAGGCCAAAGGCCCGGCGGCCTGTTCGGATTGGCTGTAGGCCCTGCGAGGCGGTCCAGACTTGCCGAAGGCTCGGAGAGCGGTCCAGATAGGCTGAAGGTCTGCGAGGTGGTCCAGTCAGGTTGAAGGCTCATTATACATGATGTTTGGTTATATGTTATTGATATGTTCTATGGCGTTGGTATTTTGGGGGTAACTCACTAAGTCTTCGAGCTTACATTTATCGATTATTGTTTCAGGTACCTCTGATGATCGTGGGAAGGCGAAGGCGTGATCGTATAGCTCCTCACATTTTATGACTATGTTTCTAGGATACTCTGATATAGAACTGTTTTGAAAACAAATTGTAAAAACTATTGGTTTCTAAATGTTTTTAAAAGTTTAAATTTGGCATGATTTTTTTATGGATGTTACAATTTGGCGATAGATTCAACAAGGGATAAAAAAAATTGTCGACTTTTTGACATCTGGTACGTGTTTAGTGAGAGAACGCCGACGGATGGTACATGCGTTATGTTTTTTTAATTCATGATCTCTCGCTGAAATTGGCGCAATCCAATTCCAGTTTCATGAAGTTTGTGTGAGTTTCCTTCCCTCCAAATCTGCTTTATCACTCCAATTCAACACGCATGACTCTCGAGTTTCAGCTTAACCTAATCTCACCCTCTCCCTTCAAACAGATGACGACACCACTCATCATTACAGCTTCCGATTCCGACAACCTCCATATTTTTAAAATCTAAAATTATTCTTCATTTCTTCAGATTCAGGTAAATCTCTTGATTTTATTTGCTTTAGTCGTATATTAGGTTTTGTTTGGCTCAGTTGCACAAAATATTACATTAGGGTTTAATTTGTCCATTTTTTCTCTTTTTCAATCGTCATTACTCTTATATCTCAGCATTATATGCACAAATCACCTTCAAGTTTTTTTGTTATTATGTATCATAGCCATATGAAACACCTTCTTCTTTGTCAGCAAACTAATTTTCATGTCTGCCATCGATTGCATCTATATACGAATATGCACTTAGAATTAGAACTTTATTTAGGGCTTGATTGGTTGTTTGGAATGGAATGACAGAGGAATGAAATGGATTTTCTTAACTTAGAATTCATCTAATTTCCTCCAAGAACTGGAGCAACCTCATTCAATATTGAGCTATTTTGATTCCTCATGCTTCTCTCATTTGTTCTATTAGATTTGCACAGTATGTTTGGTGACAATGAATCACCTTAATGACTTGTTAGTTTCTCTTTTATGGGGTTTGATTAATGAACTTGGTTGTGCATGATTTTCTTAGCTTCTACCATTCCAAACTTGTTATCATGATTAGGTGGTGTTTGGATGTTGGTTTTCAAAGTTGTTAAAAACATAATCAAAACCGGTTTTTCCATTCTCCTGTTAAAACTCCAATATTAAAGTATGGTTTCCTCAACCAAAACTTGTCCTGAAGCCTAAAGGAGCAACAACCTTTCATTATATGCAAGAAATAGGCAAATAGCAACATAAATTCATTGATTTGTTTATTATGGCATCCTACTTTTATTAGAGCATTGCACTTTGACTAATATAACATATTATAGCAACACCACTCAAAGTTAAAGTAGAAGTCATGGGTATAATAAAGTAAAACTTGCAAGTTTCAAGTACAATGTTTAATGTCATAATATGAAAGAGAAAATTGAAAGTAGAGTGTTGTAACTTGTAATAGAAAATAGAAAATTATTTAAACTTACAATTTGGCGAACGTATGTTTGTTTTTGTCCTCTGGCTTGCTGTTGAGATTTTGTTTGCCTCTGTTTAATTCTGGCTAATAAAATGAAGATACAATGTAATCTTCTTCTGAAATTGAATTCATTTTACAAGATTCTAGCATCAACTAATGCTTATTCAGTATCCCATGGCATTCTAATATTACCTAAAAACAAAAACTGTTATTCAATATTCCGTTTTTTTCAAAATATTGATTCGGGATTTTAAGGAATTAAGGAGCTTACTTTTTGGAAAGCTCCTTCACCTGTTAGATTCAGGAACCTCCCTCGACAAACTTGGCTGCCACATAAAGAAATAGATGCTTCGTATTCTTCTTTACTCTGTATCAAAAATAAATTTATATTTTAACAAAAGTCAAAGGCTGCAGAAACTAACCTTAGTGACATGTGTAAATTCTTAATATTAATATATATATATATATATTCATTACATGAATCACAACATACCTCTAGTGGATCAGTGTTACTTATCATTTCCAAGTAAACAATCTGCTAAATTCCAATTCACATTACCCATTTAGGTAAGTTATCATTCTATCTCTTGTTGTAGTCAAAAGTAACTTCTTCTCCACACACAATAGGGCATACACTATATATCCCGATTTGGTACTGACCGTCAACACTTGTTACATTGTTTTATTATTATGCATGAGAATAATTAATGATGTTAAATAAAAAAAGTAAAATAGTAAATGGATTAAAAAAGTAAATAAACTATTGTCCATCTCCCTCATACTTTTTTTTTCATTCATATGACCAAAGTGAATGTACATCAAGAGTTATGTTTAACCCACCAACAACTCTTGTATTTCCTCCTTTGCCTTCAACAACAACTCTCATTTTTAGGTTACATTATTAAATTCACATAATAGCTTTCTCTTTTCTATCCAAATAATAATATAAAATAGTAGCATCACATTGTTAAGAGACTTACTTGGCCCAAAAATTGCCTTGAGACAGCTGAAATAGATGATTAGGCCTTGACAACAACCATGTATTATCATCCCTTTCATTCACATAATGCATATGTTGTGTGTGTTATGGAAATTATGGAAAAGACCTTATTGCCCTTTCTAACTAAAGCTACAAGAGTCAAGAACACTACATTCTTACCATAGTCATTTGGCAATTAGCATAGAGGTCAAAAAATACCAAAAAAAGGATGATTAATTTTATCTTTAAAAGCTATTGTTTCATGCTTGTAGATGACAATCTAGAAAAGCTAAACAAAAAAACTTTTATGTTTTACTTCTTTTTTTATGTTTTATGTGCCTTTACATTATGTTTATTTCTTCATATTTATTTAACATATTTCTTAAATAGGAGGTGGGAGGGAAGAAGTTCTGGTCTTGCTTAAGCCATAGTTCGAGAGAGAAGCAATTGTTGAGCCTCTGTTCTTGTCTGTTTTCTTCTTTCTGTATCAGGTGTGATTATTTTTTATCCTCTTACACGTCCGTTCTTCACATTCTACACTTAATTCTTATAAGATTTTGGTCAAATATTTATTTGGTTTGAGATTTGTTATATAATTTAGGTGTTTGATTGTTTTTGGGGGGAAGCTAGTATGGTCTGATAATTTTTTTTGTTGGTTTGTGCCTTTTTATAAGTTCTTGCATGCTTGTTCTATCAATAAGGAGGTATAATTTCACAAGTGATAAGAAAAAAATTAACCTGATATGGTTATAGAACGCATGAAAAAAGTGATACTATATTGTAAGATAACTGGAACAGTCAATGTTAAAAAAATTATATGCAACAAATTCATTCAGAAAATCACACTTTGTAACACCATGGTTTCCATTTTTGCTTCTTTGGTCTGAACGCCAGGCGTTCAAACGCCAAGAGTTCTCTGGTGGACGCCAGGCGTTTGCACGCAGAGACCAAACCCTAATTTTTAGGGGTTTCACCCTATTCAAAGAACATTATGACCTTAAAACCCTTGACCACTCCAGCCTCCATCCTCATGTCAAAAACACTAAGTGTATATTAGAGTTTGAAGTATTGGTTCACTTTTTTGGTATCATTTACTGTTCTTGATAATAGAAGGAAGATTTTTGGAGTATTGTGGTTGCTCTCTAGCTTGTGGATCTGGACTCTTGACATCTTGGAGCATCATTTTGAGGTATAAAGTTCAGATCATGATGTCTCATTTGTTAGAACTTGAGTTAGGGCTAGTTTATGTTCTTTTTGGTCCCGAAGACTTGATCTTTGTGAGTTGGGAAAGCTACAGAAGTTTGGATTTTCCTTTCAAGCATAGTAGTGAGTCTATAATCATAAAAATGCAATCTTGGGTCTTCATAATCCTCCATGAAAGTTTTGAAGTGTCTTAATGGGTTAAGGAGTCAGAGTTTTAGCTTTTGGGCTCATTGTAACCATGCATGGCCATAAAGTTTAGGACTTTATGGCTTTAGACGTTCTATTAGCTATGGATCTGAAGTTTGGACTTGTTATCTTATGCCATTAAGTCATTGGTTTGGAAGTTGGTGAGTAGCGAACAAACACCAGGCGTTTGCATGTGAACGCTCAGCGTTCGGACGCCAGGCGTCGTAGAGAGAATGCCTGGCGTTCTGTGCAGAAGCTCAATGGGTTGAATTTGGGCCTTGGGCTATTAGGGGTTTTAGAATTTGGACTAGCATGTTGGGCTTCCTTGGATTTTTGGCCCATGATGGGTTCGGGCCTAATTTGGAAGACTAGGCCACATATATATTGGGCTTTAGGATTTGGGCCTTTATATGGTTGAGTTGGGCCTTGGTTTTGGGCCAAGTTAGATAAAGGGTAAATTGGTCTTTTACCCTAGCTTAGACTCTTAGATATGGGTCAGAATCCAATTATTAATTGGATGTGTTTTATGATGATAGTGTGGAGATTTGTCGGACCAGCAGACAGAGATTTATTTGGGTGATTCAGCAGTTAGATGTGAGTTTCCTCACTGTGTTTAGCCGTTCGAAGGCACCAATGTCGGCCCATGGATTATTATGTTAGGATGCTAGATGTTTGCATGACTCTTGCATGTGTTATGTGATGGTATGCTTACCGGGCAAGGCCCGATGCCGGGTGGGGTCTGATGACTGTATTGTATGTTATTGTCTTTGTAATTATTGCACGTGTTTGTATGATTATATGTTTATATGTTTATATGTGTATCGGACGGGGCCTGATGGCTAACAGATCTATATACCGAGCAAGGTTCGATGTCGGGCGGGGCCCGATGACGAGCGGGGCCATTATATGTTTATTTTGTATAGTATATGGTATTTTGGGAAATTCACTAACCTGTGTGATTACGGTTTTTATGGTTATAGTTTTAGGTACTTCCTTTATGAACGGGAAGGGCCCGACGTGATCGTAGTGCATCCATCCATGTTCCCCGTTATGATGATTTTGGGATTATACTCTAATAACTGTTATCTTATAAAGTACTTTTGAATATTTAGAAAAAGGATAATGGATGTTTGACTTAAAGATAATTAATGTTTTGGTCGAATTAAAAATGAAATTTTTACCTTGTGATTTCCGGGTCGTTAACTTTTGCATTCTAGCAAAAATTGAAATCCATGGATATCATTTTGTTTACCTCGTGCTTGCTTTTATGTTTTCTGACAGTTTTACCCCTGGACAGCAATTCATGGATCTTTGCTCTGTTTTTGCCCAGTTCATATAAAATAACATGATTTCAGAAAGATTCACATAGTTTATGTAAGAAACTTACTTGAAGAGAAATTCTCGAGGTCAAAGCCAATGTGGTGAAATTCCTTCAACTGTAGCACCTTTTAAATTTTGCCTATCTTGTGATGTTGAAGAATACTTCTTCAAGAGTTGTAAAACTTAGTTGGATGTCTAATGTGACAATCGTTAAATTCTGGTCAAGTCAAAGTCAAACGAAGTCAACAAGTCAGACCGGTAAACTCAATTAGTGCTTGTATGATAGGGTTTACTCTATGTTTACTAATGTACAACTCTCTATCTTAATACAAAGTATCACTTGGAAGTTTTATATGTTCAGAAATTCTAAACCCTAACCAGGGTGAGTGATGTAATGACTCCATAAAGAACTATTTTGTACCCCCTCGGAGGTGAAAAACACTCATAACAAAGCATAATGGGGTCTACAAACCTTGCATTATGGGGCCAAACACTAACAAAGGCTACAAACAAAGTCTCTCTCAATCTCTCCTACACTATCTCTATCTCCCAAATCATTCCAAAAAAATCTCTCCCAATCACTCTCGAACCTTTTAGGAATAAAAATCACATTTTCCAACGTGTATATGAACATCCATGCCATCCCAAACCTTCCGTTAGTCGAAAACAGCATAAAACGGAAGAAGAAAGTCAAAAAGAGGCCTGAAGGTTCATAGGTTACTGTTCACTTGCGAACCCTCGCATGTATTTGCAGCCTCCTAGCCGAAGTTCGTTTTTGGAAAGAGGTTCCCTTATAGTCGGGAGTTTTTGCTTATGACCCTCTCACAAGCAAAATTGGGCACATTCGCACATTACCCGAGTCCATTCGCTTCTTGTCGGCATTGGTCGCATCTACTCGATCAGGTTCACACCCGACTCTTTCGCACCGAGCCTCACCTTCGCAGACGAACCCTCACCGACCAAACCCCTCCTCTTGGCTACGAACCTTCTCAGACCGAAACCTCCCATGTCACGAACCTTCTTGGCTGCGAGCCTTCCCTTCGGAGGTTCGCATCCACATCTCGGTTTTCGACCGCTTTCGCATTTTAAGCCCATTCTTGATGATTTTAACGTGGGAATTTCACCAAATTTGTATTTTCATCATTTTAAACTCCCAAGACTCATATTTTATTCCCATCTTGAAGATTTATTGTCTATAAATCATATCTTTTGTTCAAAATAACACATAAGGGCTTGTTGACTTTTCCCATAAAGTTATGACACCAAACCATCCCCACATCAACTTTATGTCACTATTCACACTCTACCTAGTAAAATCATTGTCCTTCTCAATCTTACCCAACACTCCATCGGATTTTCCTTGACCAAATCTACTCAAGACATCTTTATTTCTTCACCTATAAATCTCATGTGCTACCTCCAAAAATAAACTCTCTCTCTCTCTCTCTCCCTCTCTCTATATTTGGAACTCAAAATCCCTAAAAAGTCTCGAGATCTCCCCCCATTCTTGGTAAGTTCCTCATTTTACTCCTAAATATTCTATATTCCTTAATACAAATCATGGATCATTTAGACAAATATCGTCATATTTATTCTTAGGATCTCCATCCTCAAGCATCCTTCAAGAGTTCTTGACTTGAAACCCCCTTTCTTTAACTTTCCACCTGAGGAAATCACTCAAGGTGAGTTCATACCCTTACATTTTTCATGTTTTCTTCAAGTTTTAGGGGGGTGGGGGGAAATACAGGTTACAACACCCAAAACATATTCTAAACTATACCAACAGCTTTCAATAGAAATGTTATGGTTTATTCACGAACTGTTTTAACCATCTGAAAGTCAATATTTTTCAAAACTGTTCAATATGAATTTAGCTCAGGTTTATACCTTTCTAATGACTACACATTCATACGATTTTTCTACAATTTATGGCGATTTTTACAAAACTGCCTATAATTTCAGAAATGATTTCAGACCAATCTATGAATATGGACCTTTTCACACTTTTAGATACCTCTAAAAATTGTAATAAAAATTATGAACAAACTAGACACATTTTCTAAACTCCCAGAGTTTATGGATTCAGTTTTCGACATACAATGATTTTTCTATGAACTTTCCAAAACAGTGACAGGAAAGTTAGAACTAGTAAAATAGTTTATAAATTCATTAACACTTTGTAACATGTTGAGTAACGTGTATAACTGTTGGATTATTGTCTAAGTCCATAACTATTTTGGTATGTACTTGACCCGATGGTGCATGGTCCTTTTGGGTTGTCTTCACCAAAGTAACTTGATAGGATGAATTATGGAGAGAGAGGATTAATTATGATTTATTAATATATTATGAGAATAATATATTAATGGAGAAATGATATTGTTTAATTAATATTAGTTAATAATTAATTAGGAAAAAATTTTGTGGCTAAAAGGCATTAATTAAATAAAGGGGACTCGAACTGTCAATTGTGTGATAGTTAGATATTGGGCTAATGGACTCCATAAAGGATGGAGTGGACGAATTCTATGGGGAAACCCATTAGAGATCGTCCAAGGCCTCTAAGGAGGGAGTCCATGGGCTGCTTAGGGCCTAAGCAGTCAAATTAGGGTTTCCTTGTTAGATAAACCTAATAGCCTCACATATTTAAGGACCCCTAAGGCACCAAAAACGTGGCTAACTAATTCCTTAGGGTTTCTAGACGTTTTTGGGTGCCTCTCCTCTTCTCCTTCTTCATCCTCTTGCTCTTGGTGTTTGTGAGCCCTTAGAGGAGTGACACTTGTGACTCTAATCTTTCTGAAGCCATTACAAAGAGGATTTGAGATTGTTATTGCTACATAACAATCAAGGTAAGATCTAAACCCTATTTTTATGTTAATATCGATTATCACATGCTAGATTAGAGGGTTTAAAGTCTTGGATGAATGCATGTACAATAGAGAAACCTAGATCCAAGCATTAGGGTTTACATGAGCACATAAGATGTTCTTATAGCTAAAACCCATTAGTGGTATCAAAGCCATGATTAGTTTCTATTGTATTGATGCTTAGTGTTTCATCCTTGATTGCAAAGTCGAGTTTTTGGCCATCTGCCTGACAAACTCGTCAATTCCCAATGTGGACTCATCGAGTAGGATGAACTCAACGAGTCTAGCTATCAGACAGACAAATTTTCGGATTTTTTTTGCCTATTTTGACTTAGGATAATTGCCATAATTTCTTCAAATTAATAAAATACGAATTTTATTGATTCCTTATGATTATCTTTGTCAAAATAAAAGATTTTTATCATCTAATTAGATAATAGTTACCTTATTTGATAAATGCAAAATTATTTGGTCAATTATCTTGCGTGAAATTGGATTATGTCAAAACTAGATAATCACCAATTAATTGTTTAAATGCCTAACTTGTTTTTAATCTAGATAGTTTCGAAAAGTTTCAAAACTTGCCCTCAAGTTTTGGAATTTTAATTTTTATTAAAAAGTTTAATTTTGAAATATTTAAATTCTAAACCCTAATGATTTGAAATGTTTCAAAACTTGCCCTCAAGTTTTGGAATTTAAATTTTAATTAAAAGTTTCATTTTAAAATGTTAAATTCTAAAACCCTAATTTTTGAAAAAGTTCAAATTGCACCCTTATGGTTTTATTAAATTAATTAAGTGTATAATTAAAAGAGAGTTAATAAATCCATAGTGATATGGTTTCCATTTAATTAAATTAAAAGTGTAATTTATTAAATTAGACCACCTAGTATTTTTAAAAGTGTAAAATACACCCTTATACTATATATAACATTAAAAGTCTAATATTATATATGTATAACTTAAACTGCTAGTCTTACCGTTAGTAGGCCTCATTCAGGAAGCCGGTCTATAAGGGGGTATAAGGTTAAGACCTATAAAATGGCCATTTAATTGGTGTCCACTCTCACCCACCGCTTCCTTGATTGGTGGAGGGTCGTTAGCCGAACGGGTAGGATAGGGAAAACCCTTTCCCTTAAAAGTATAATTAAGTATAAAGTAACTAAATGTTTTATACAAAATTCCCAATCTTAGTTACTTTAGGCAAAAGTAAATTTGATGCAATCCCATGAAATTACACTTTGTACCTTTGCGAAGACGTTAGTAGAGCGTGTGGTTAACCGGCACACTAAATGGTTCTAAGCAAAGGTAGAAAAGGGTGACTCAATGTTTGTTATAGTTCGGTGGAGCGTGTGTGGTTAACCGGCACATCGAATATGTGACTGTAACATTGGGGGCACCATGTAAGTTTGCATGGTTATTCACACCTTGTTTTATGATCCTCGACATCCCAGTCAGAAATCGAGGGGCATATCGAGATTTAAACATGCCATTGAAAAGTTCAATGAATCTCAAAGGATCTAGGAGTTTTCAACACATTTAAAACCTAATCTCTTTTTCGTTTTTCATGGTAGAAAATTAGTGAATCGTCATTCACTTACCTTCAAATGTTCTGCAATTTGGGTTACGGCATCCCTTTCCCAAGTTGTAGAGTATTGTGTTGGGTCCTAGCCTTAATATCTCATTTGGGTGATTTATTAAGGACTCAATCAATCAACTAACTTGATTTTTCTCCCGTTTTGTAGATGTCTGAATCTAACCGTGGTCTTCCCGAATCCCATGGAAAAGGTTTTCCTACTCAAAGTGAAAGTATG
This sequence comes from Lactuca serriola, assembly GCF_051521515.1. Taxonomy (NCBI): domain Eukaryota; kingdom Viridiplantae; phylum Streptophyta; class Magnoliopsida; order Asterales; family Asteraceae; genus Lactuca; species Lactuca serriola. Next base: position 250,521,221 of record NC_136410.1, on the reverse strand, counting down.
TTACACAATGAAGGTGAAATATCAATCCCTGCATTGTGGACTAGCTTGGTTTCACTTCCTCCACATCCTCTTGTTGTTCTCCCAAACCCACAAGATCAAAGAATTGAAAAGTTCAAAATCACTCAAGCCCTGTTGGCAATGAAAAATGAAGATGGAAAATCCGTGTGTGCTCACGTCTTAGGGATGAAATCACACATCGATAGGTTGACAATGTTGGGTGTATCTTTTCCAAAGAAGTTGGTTGTAGACCGGGTTCTTCAGTCACTCCCTAAATCATATGATTGGTTCATAAAAGAGTATCATATGATGGATCCCGACGCGACTGTCATTGACCTAACTTACATGCTTATTGTTGCTGAATCAGAAATGATTTGGCAAAATAATGGAGCATATTTGTATGGTAAATCAACCAACCTTGCTTTCGTGGTTGCTCCAAGAGAAGCCACCTGTTTCTGCTTCCAAGAGCAGGGACGTTGGATACGAAGCTTCCCAGAGGACCTAAAGAATCTAAGAGATGGGAGAGTCAAGAAGTATGGCTCTGCTTCAGGTAAATTCCACTATCTAACTCCATTAAGTTCCTATTCATTGATTCTTAATACATAATGTTATAAGATTACATTTGAATGTTTTTCAGGATCAAAGAAAATAGAGGAAGCTTGATGGAAGAGCAAGATAAGTCTAATCGCGAAGAAATAGATCTCTATCGCATGGATTCGAAGATCAGATTTTTATCTTAGAAAGTTATGATAGATTTGTTAGGAATATTTGATTACATAGTTTTTCAGTTGATTTTGCATTGTAAGGGCGTGTTTTCCGCTGCTTTTATGAATAAAATAAATTTTTACTTGTCTTATTTATATATATCCTTGCAATGAAATCGTTGTAAAAAATTGATGTTTGTGTATTTCTGTAAATGGATGTAATTCTTAGTTATGTTTTTATGGTAGTGTCAAAATTTTCTAAGTAAGGAAAGATTCCTATCACCCAAGTTTCAATTGGACAGAAACTTGGAATCATATGATTTGTATCATGTGATGTATGGAAATCTTGGTACTTAGGAAATTAAGACTAATTCTTTGATCACACAAGTATGTGAGTCAAGTGAAGGACTAAAGAAATAGAACACGATGTTGTGCACTAGTCAAGTCCACCACAAATAACAATAAGACTATTCTTCATAATTTACTAAAAGTCTAGTAAATATGGTTATGCTTACAAGATTAAGTGGAACTCTGAATCATTTAAAAGTTTCAATGAATGGCAGAACGAATAAGAAGAATCAATTAGGCAGAAAGATAAAAATTCTCCAATCTAAGAAGAAGGGAGAGTACTTTTGTATTGGATTTTATGATCGTATTAATGATTAAGAACCATATCACAATTAATCCTCTAAAGGACATCTTAGTTCACTAGTATGGCTAAAAAGAGGAATCGGAAATTGTTGAAATGGTTAAATCAAAAGGATGAGTCATACTTCGTTCCAAAATCAAGTCTTAGAATCGTACTCCAAGATTGTGAATTGAGTGACACACACTCATCAAATGTGAAGTAGAAAAATTCTTTTTCTTACTCTTGCACGTTTGAAATTGGTGTGTAGTGTTTGTGTTGATGAGAATCCGCACTAACTCTTGAATATTTGTTTATCAATAAATTTTTCTTAATAAGAGAATCTTATATGTCAAGAGGTCAGTGGGAGTCTAAATGATCTTGAAAACTTTCGAGAACTAATCAAGAGTAAACCTATTATTAAACATCAGCACACGACTTGAGGTTTGTAACCCATCGTGTTGACATGATCTTGTTCTGCGAGTTCTCAATAGAATGCATAAGGAAAGCACCTTATTCAATGAAAGTACATTGACTGGAATAGGTGAGCTGCTAGATAAATTGGAAGAAATGGTGGGACCCTTGATGGTAAGAAATTAAGAATGAACAAGTTCTGTCCATAAGAGTTTGAATTTGTCACAAACATTATCTTTCGATTATGGTTATGGCAAATTCACATGGATAGGAACACATACACCATAAAATCTAAGTGCCATAAGGTTTCTCTCCTTCATGAAAATGATTGTGAGGAAACGCTTTCACTAAGAGAGATTTTATAGAGATAGTGATTATGTAAATTGCATTCTGAAATTCGATTATGATTACGGCATCCCTCTTCATAGTTAGAATTGTGAGATTTGGCAATTAGTCTGAACATTTGGGACATAGTAATATAAGTTCTGAATTAGTTTATACACAGATGTGAGTTATCCAACGGAAGGTGTATAAGGTTGAGAAGCTTAGATAAAGGCTTATCAAAGCATATCGTATTAGAAACAATGAACTTTGGAAGTCAATAAGTATTGTTTCTAGAAGTTTAGTTGGATTCTAAATACGTTTCAGAGCTAGTGGGAGTGTAAATGTTATGTTGGAAAGATATAATCATCGTGTTAGTGGGAGCATGATTATTATTTAAGTATTGCAAGTTGGCAATATTAATTATAGAAAAACAAAAGTTTCACTTTGCAAAGTTGTAGGGGTAGAAAAGTTGTTTTTGCTATAATTAAGGGAGAGAATATTCTACTTCGTTTTCAATCTAAAAGTTTAGATCGAGAAATTTTAATTTAATTTAGTCAAGGGTATATTTATTATTTGCATTCTCAAAATTCGATTATGATTACGGCATCCCTCTTCATAGTTCGAATTTTTGAGAACACAACAAATAGAAATATCATGACAATATTATAGTAAGAAACTGGTAAAGTATCATGTTTTTATTATGAATTGCATCCCATACGCTTCGGGTATAGGATCGATTGCATATGCTATAATATTCGACCGTTCTAAAATTTTCCAAATGCCTATGGCATTTAGAGGGAAAAAGGAAATAGAACCAGTTTTGACTAAAATAATTAAACAACTGCCAAGGACAGTCTAAGGTTCGCCAAGGATTGGTCGCTTATGGACAGTTGAAATTATAGTCATGGATGGACCATATTGACATTATTGTGAATAGATAAGATTCTATTTAGAATGAGCTGTCATATGGAAAATATGGAAATGTTTCCATATTGGGAGTTAGATATCGAGAATAAATGTCTAGATTAGATACTTTTATGCAAGAAGGATGTTCAAAGGAATGTACTTTGAATATGAGACTTCATGACTATGGAATTGTCTTGTAACAATCTCCAATAGAAATATTTTGTAATTTCATTTGCCAAGTCTTGGTGATTTTGTGCCGTGACATTACGAAAAAGGGTCGTTGCATAAAATGTTAGAATCTGACATATTCTAGTAGTGGCGAGAATTTTGTATTCTTACACTAATTGATTAGGAATTGTGAATTTAGTGTGATTGAAAATATTATTCAATTATACTATTTCACAAAGTAAGGACCATAACTAAACATAGTGTGCATGCTGACAACATAGGACAATTGTTGTTATAATTCAAGTAAGAAGTTGATTACCCGAAACAACAAATAATGAGTAATCAATATGGTGATTAAATAAAAGGTGTTTTATTTATACTCAAAAGTTTGGGGCCATATAGGATTAGTATTATTCTTGTGTTTCACTTTGCATGTTTTGACTTCCTGATTAATAAGATTATTCGAACGCTCCACAGTCGCTCATACTTTGGGAGTAGGTATGAAAGAAGATTGTGATGAATTGGTTTGTAGATTGCCTAAAGTGTATTAGACATAGCAAGTGTTTGTTGCAACGTTCATGAGTACTTATGAATATGATTTGAGCATTGGATTAAACCCACGCTCACTTGGATCGCTTCATGGATTTTATCACGAGTGATTGGTGAGACGGTAATATCTTATATTCTTGAAACCGAGATGTGTGAGTCGTATCTTGCGAGTCGGTTACACATTGATAATATGTAAATGCACCAGTAACTTGGTGTTATAAAACATATTGTTGTGTGTGATTCGGTGAGTGAGTGCAAGCGAGCATTGAGTCAAAGTTTTTCCATTCCTTTTACCCAAAGTGGGATAAAAGCGATATCTGTGGGCCCTCGATGATTTAGTGATGACACCCTAAGCGCTTGGCCAAGCCGGGACTAAGTTGATGTGTTCAACTGTTGTCTGTTGTCAGTCGTCATAAATCGGAAATCGGAAAATAACACATAGACTAAGAGAATGATTATAATCCATATCTCATGTCTATACGATATCTAGAATCACCCTATCTCGCTTAATCGTTGTGGTTTACCACGGAATAAACCTTATCTAAAGGACGCGTATCTAATAAGATCAGAGTTGACAGCGGCTTTTGAAAGCTATGATTGTGGATCAGGATCTGAAGTCATACGCAGAATAGTTATTAGACTTATCCAAGTGGGAGATTTTTGGATTAGTTTCTAAGGCCATAACTATTTTGGTATGTACTTGATCGGATGGTGCATGGTCCTTTTGGGTTGCCTTCACCAAAGTAACTTGGTAGGATAAATTATGGAGAGAGAGGATTAATTATGATTTATTAATATATTATGAGAATAATATATTAAAGGAGAAATCATATTGTTTAATTAATATTAATTAATAATTAATTAAGAACTAATTTTGTGGCTAAAAGACATTAATTAAATAAAGGGGACTAGAACTGTCAATTGTGTGATAGTTGGATATTGGGCTAATGGACTCCATAAAGGATGGAGTGGACGAATTCTATGGGGAAACCCATTAGAAATCGTCCAAGGCCTCTAAGGATTGAGTCAATGGGCTGCTTAGGGCCTAAGCAGTCAAATTAGGGTTTCCTTGTTAGATAACCCTAATAGCCTTACATATTTAAGGACCCCTAAGGCACCAAAAACGTGGCTAACGGATTCCTTAGGGTTTCTGGACGTTTTTGGGTGCCTCTCCTCTTCTCCTTCTTCATCCTCTTGCTCTTGGTGTTTGTGAGCCCTTAGAGGAGTGACACTTGTGACTCTAATCTTTCTGAAGCCATTACAAAGAGGATTTGAGATTGTTATTGCTACATAACAATCAAGGTAAGATCTAAACCCTATTCTTATGTTAATATCGATTATCACATGCTAGATTAGAGGGTTTAAAGTCTTGGATGAATGCATGTACAATAGAGAAACCTAGATCCAAGCATTAGGGTTTGCATGAGCACATAGGATGTTCTTATAGCTAAATCCCATCAATGACCATGTTTAGCTACATCTTGATCGTATTTCATGCTAGTTTAACTTCATGAAACAGAATTGGTTATTCATCACAAGGATTCTCATTCATTACAAACATATATGATAAGCTATAATAGGTATAGTTTATGGTTTGTTACACTACAAACACACTATGAAGGGTTTCTAATACACTACAAAAGGGTTTTCATGCACTACAAACATTTAGGATAAACTATAATAGTTATAGTTTATGGTACATTAACACTACGAACATACTAAGGAAGGTTCCATTTACACTACAAAAAGGATTTTCATTTACACTACACGTAAACTCATTGAATCAAATTTGTGAGACGTTACTTCATTGTATTCTTTAGAGTACTGGTTAAAGTCATGTATTAATGACAGTCTCTTGTAGGGAGAGTGTGATACTTGTATATAGATCTATACTGGGAGTAACAATCCTGCACCTTAGTTGCATGCAACAGCTAGACTGGCAGGTCTGGGGTGACAAATGTCAAAACATTCCGACACCGGAAGTACGTCGTAACAGGCTTACTATGTCAATTGTACGGTTATAATAACACAAATAGGGAAACAACAACACATATAGTTTACGGGAATTCTTACATTTAAATGGGTTTTATTTATTTAAAGCTGCATATACTATCATAAGTATGGAAAATACTTGTACATTTCGGTCTTTGGGCCTTAAGACTACAACTCATTTCATAATTAAGGAAAATATTGGATTTTTCTTGAAAATACACTACATTTACACAGAAAGGTTTTCAACTCTACATACAAAAGCATATGCACTCACCAACTTAATTGTTGACACTCTTTTAAAATTACTTGTATTCTCAGGTAATCAATGAAAACAGGTAACTACCAGCTTTTGAGGATGGAACGCTACGACATTTTACAAACCATTTTATGATTATATTGTAATCGATTTTGAAACATGTAACTTATGAAACCATGTAACTTTCTCAATTTTATTTATGATGGTTGTATTTACTTTGATCACTATTATACTCGTTGTTATGATACTATACATGAAGTCCTCCACCCCCGGACGTTTCCGTCATCCTTGGTTTGGGTGTGTGACAGATTGGTATCAGAGCATTGTTTATAGTGAACTAAGTATATCGAACCACATAAGATATACTAACTACAAACGCATTGGGACTAAAACTCTCTGATTAAACATTTTTCATACAAATATAGTTTTAGAAATAAAATATTTTTCTTATTAAAAGTATAAGTACATGCATACATGGTAGTATAGTGTCGTAACTAGGAAAACTACAAAGTAAAAGAGGATGAGTTGTACGTTGCGAGTATGCCTTGGGATATGTGATCAAATCTGGGATACATATAGCCTGATCAACTATATTTATCTGAGAAGTGACTCGCATATGTTGGGGGATAGTCGTAGTGGACAACAAGTGTAACAACTTACCATCACCCCTACAAGAAACGCACTAAGAACCGAACATAACATTTAAAATACTATAGGAGTATTTTATGTTGCTTTAGCTCAATATTTTTAGATTCATTATATGCCTCTTACGCCCCCTATTCCCGCACAAACGTTATGGTAGGATTCCACTTACCGGGAGACCCATACTTCCCGGACCAAGGAAACGTGGGATGGATAGAAGAGGAACCAGAAGAAGATCCCAATGAGGACCCCAAAGAAATCGAAGAGGAAGAGCCCGAAGAAGATGAACTTGAAGAGGAATTGGAGGAAGAAGAAGACGAAGAGGAGCCAGAAGAGGAGCCGGAACTTATCAACCCTCCTTATGTTGTCAGAGTTCCCGCAAACCGGTTCGGCTACAATAGGCCTATGTCCCGATGGGTGGCAGACATCGAGAGGTGGAGTCGCCTCCAGCTAAAATGCTGACCTTTTGGAGAACAACGAGGATACTATGACCTCAACCATGGAGGACCAGCTGACAGGGCCCTCCCAGTCATGATCCAGTAAATCACGAACCTCGGGGATCAAAATAGAGTAACGGCGAAACGACTTTAGGAGCTGAACGCTGCTACGGAAGCCACCAACACGCGTACTCGAGACCTTGAAAGGGACTACTACCCCATGGATCAACTCATTGCGAACCTTACCGCCGCTCGGGGGGGGGGGGTAAGGGAGTATAAGGAAAGGCACACGGCTGTCTATGAGAGAGTGATCACAGCTGAGCATCGATTAGCAGAACTATAGGGCGCTTCGATTTAGTTTCAAGGACTGTAGGGGACTGTTCGTCGTGAGTAGGGATCATAGTACTCATAAATCTTTATAGATTAGGTTTATGAGTATGCATTGGTGCTACTCTTCTCTATGTGTAGGTTCAATCCGGCGATTAAGTGATTACACTAGTCGAAGGATTGTATTGCTATCAAAATTTTCTTTACATTGATGTGATGTAGACCAGTCACACCCCCAAACTAGAACGGCGGAAATGTTCGGAGGCGGAGGATGTCATGTTTAGTATCCTAAAAATGCACAATAGTAAAACAAGCAACAACATCATCCATTGCATTAATAATATAGTTAATACAAGTGTGTTCTGAATGTATTTGTAATACACCAAAAAGTATATATATCAAAATAAAAGACGAGTCTTGAACATGCTCCGTCTTCTTAAAACCTAGTCTAGTGTACCTGTCTACTGGTGACCTGAGAATACAAGTTATTTTGAAAGAGTATATCAACATTTAAGCTGGTGAGTTCATAAGTATTTTAGTGTCCAATGTTTGCATAAGTTTGATGAAAATGTTTGTAAGTGTTTTGATGTAAATGTTTGTATACTTCCTATCAAATCCTATACTTTCTACTAAAAATGGAAAGTAGTCTTCTACCAAGACCCGACTGTTTTGTATGTATGTTCTTCTATAAAAATGAGGGTTTTCCCAAGTATATGGCTATCATTAGCAGAAAATAGTTTACATTACCTTTTATGTAAGAAGATCACTATATGAATGTAATGGGAAAATGACAGTGTACAACAATGTTGTAATAAGTAACTACTGAAGCACTAACTACCTTAAAACCAGTTTGTTTAATTAAGGTTAAAATGTGATGTGGTTATAACCATACTGATTGATGACTGCTTAAAACGACGACCTGCTAGAGTCGAAACTGATGTGACATTTGTCACCCCTTGGCTTATCTGTCGGACTGTAGCTAACTGTTGGGATGTGGGATTGTCAGTCCCGTATAGATCTATACACACAATGCCCGCTCTCCCTCCAAGAGACTCTGGTTACAAAACGCGACATAACAATTATATTTCTATGTCGTGAAGTAGTGGTTTCACATTAATGTTATCTTGTTCTTGTAAAAGGATGTATGTTCCTTTTTGTTCTTGTTATTGTATGTTCCTTTCTGTTCATGTTGTTGTATGTTCCTTTCTACTCTTGTTATTGTATGTTCCTTTCTGTTCTTTTTATTATATGTTTCTTCCTGTTCTAGTTATAGTATTTTTGAAATGACTCATGTATTGTGACAACCATCAAATTCTGGTCAAGTCAAATTCAAAGAAAGTCAACAAGTTAAACCAGCCAACTCAGTTAACCCTTGTATACTAGGGTTTACACTATGTAATACTATACAACTCGCTATTCTAATGAGAAATCATCAACTGAAAAGTTTGTATATCTAGATTTCCTTAACCTAAAATTGTGGTAAGTAATGAACCAAACCGATAAAACAATGTTGCATACTCATCGGGAGTGTGTAAGATTCTTAAACATGGCTTAACGCGCTTATGGACCTTGCGTTGCGAAGCCAAACACTCAAAGGTCACAAAAGAAGCCTGTAACAACCCGAAGTTGTTCATTGCCAAAACCCCGTTCTACCCGTATAACTCGTCATAGATCGAAATGTCCCGATATCGTTTTTGGGTTTAGTTAGTTAAATTTATATGTTTATTTTAACTCAATGAGTGTCCAATCCATTTAGGAACTCATGAATTTAGCCCAAAAACATTTATTTCATAAGTTTTAAAAACGTCCCCGCCGGGTGACGGAAACTTAATCGGGTGCGACCAAAAGCCTCGTTTAAGGCCGGTATCGGGTAGAATTCCACTGTGTCCAAGTTTTAGGAACTATATAAACATGTTAAACCTTTCATTTGAAGCTTTTTCCTTCTCTCTCTAGTCTCTTTCTAACCTCTCTCCTAAATCCAAAGCTTAAAGGTCCAAAACTCAATTTTAAGGCCTCAAATTCCTAAGGTACCTTCCTAGCCTTAATCTATAGCATATTTGGCTTCCAAATTTGAGATTTACACATGAAATGGGACACAATATATGAGTTTACGACCCAGGAAGCCACCTAGGCCGTAAACACCAATTTGAAGGGTTTTAAGCCCTTAAACTCCTTCCTAAACTCATTTGGACTTTAGATATGGCTAAAGGACTTCAAGATATGGACTTAGAACATTTAAAACATGGATTTTATTGGATTTGAAGGAGTTTACGGCCAAGGCACAAGCTTGGGCCGTAAACTCATATTTAAGGGGTTTTCTTGACCTTAAACCCTCCCAAATCACAAATAAGGCTTTGATATGAATTATAGAATATTGGTTTTAGCATTTGGACACTTGAAACATGATTTTTGGGGGACTTATGTGAGTTTACGGCCAAGGCATGTGCTTGGGCCGTAAACTCCTTAAAACATGGCATAAAATCAATTTTAAGGTGTTAGAAAGCCATCCAACACCACCAAAAGCCTTGGAATAAATCATAGGACCAACCAAAAATAGTTTAAAGACCTTAAACACATTATTTGAGGGATTTCTATGAGTTTACGGCCAAGACTTGTGCTTGGGCCGTAAACTCCTTGATTCATGGTGTTAGAATGTCAACTAAACACCCCTAAAGCCTTTAGATGAATTTTAGAAGTCCTTTCAATCAAGTTTTTGGCCTTGAAACACAAGAAATCCCTCTATAGTAGAGTTTACGGCCATGAGGGGGGTCTCATAGGCCGTAAACTCCAAAAACCCCTCAAATGTCCCATAGAAACTCATGTTAGGCCTTGGAATAATTCTACCAATCACATGTGATTTGTTCTAGCTCCATTTAACACAATTTTCATGAGAAAATAGGATTTTACGGCCACGAAGCCATGCTAGGCCGTAAACTCCCATAAGTGGGTCTATTTGATGTTTTAAAATCATTTCAAGTCCTTAAACCAAGTCTAGAAATTATCCCCTAAGTGTTTGAAGTCATTTTGCACCATAAACCACCCCCACCATGAGTTTACGGCCGTAAACTCATGGGGAATGGGTGTTTTAGACCAAAAACTCTTATATTAGTTTACTCATGGGGAGTAAAATCATGTCCCAAGTCCCTAGTGTCATTTCACGTCCTTAAACGCCACCCGGGTCCCTCCAAACACTTGTATCGGAGTGTTTTTGCGACTTGAAGCAAGTGTCCCTAACATAGAAATAAACTAAGTCCTAATTAGATACAAATGTGTATCTTTACATTATAATTAGGAACCTCGTGTATTCACAAGCCCCGGATCAACTCTTAGCGTCCAAATCGACACATTTCTCGTCCGGTGAGTTCATACCCCTACGCCTTTTTCCGTGATTTTTAATGTTTTCAGGGGGGAATACAAGCAAAACTATAACTGTTTTCGAATTATAACATTGATGTGTTTCAAATAATATCTGGCAAACTTATAAATTCTTTTACTCCTTATGTATTATGTTGAGCATAAGGAATGATTTATCAATTACAAGTAAATGGATTTTAGTTAAGAAAATAACCAAACTAATCAAATTATTATGGGAATAATTTGGGGTTCTATATTTCTCTTTATATCATGTACTGATATCTGTATAAAGTTATTAGATAAACTATGTCTGATTCAGTTTATCTCCATATCATTTGAATGTATTGCCAGATAATTTCATAGTATGTATCTATTTACACTGTATCATGTCTTAAAATCTTGTATGTTTGGTATCGTAAGAGAATTCTGTGAATAGTTTAATACTAGCTTGTGAGATAGTCACTACCCTTTATGGATGATCAAGTAAATCCTCCCCGGAAGTGTAACCAGAGTCTCCTGGAGGGAGAGCGAGGAATTTGTGAATAGATCTATTCGGGACTGACAATCCCACACCTTAACTGCTAGCTACAGTTAGGCGGGCACGCCTGGGGTGACAAATTCTGTATATCGTCCGACGTCTGACTAACGTCAAGGAGGTCTCATTGTCGTATCAGCATGGTTACCCGACTCACAATACGTATTAATATAAACTTATTCACATCTAGAAATTTGTTTAGAATCTATATCTTGTTCGGGATGATAATCCCATGGTTTTATGTCTATATCTCGTTCGGGATGGTAATCCCATGGTCTTGTGTCTATATCTTGTTCGGGATGGTAATCCCGTGGTTTTGAAACTAACTCTTATACGGGATGATAATCCCATGGTTTTATCAATCTATCTTATATCTAGTTTCGGGATAGTGATCCCATGGTCTTTATCAAACTATCTTATAACTGGTTCGGGATGTTAATCCCAAGGTTTTCAAAATACTTTCTATTTACAGTTCGTCAAAATTATAGTTTTGTATATTAAACTATACTCTGTGTTATTTAATCAATCTTGCAATTAGGAAAATATGGGATTTTCCTGGGGTTAACTTAAAACATGTAACTGAACTATAATGAAAGATAACGAAACTATTTAACATAAGAAAATATGGGATTTTCTTGGATAACAAACCTTTTCGGAAATCTAAAGGAAACCGATACATTTTCACAAAACAAAACCGCTTATGAACTCACCAGCTTTATGCTGATTTTCAAACTGCTTGTATTCTCAGGTCCAAGTTAGATAGGTACCCGGCGATATCTTTTGGTGAAGACGGAGTGCTCCGAAGACTCGTCTCGTTTTGTTCATATGATATATGTATAACTTTTGTACAATTTACTTTTGAACCAAATGTAAACTTTCAGATATATGTAATGTAATGGTTGTTTACTGTGATTACTATGTACATTGGATTTGATACACAACATGGAGTCAACCCCGGGAACGTTTCCGCCTTTGGTTTTCGGGGTGTGACAAAGCCTCTCTCAATCTCTTCCACTCTATCTCTCTCTATTAAAAATCTCTCCCAAATCTCTCTCCGTATGCGAAATCTCTCCAAGTATGTCAAATCTCTCCCAAATCTCTCCAAGAATGTGGAATCTCTCCCAAATCTCTCTCCGTATGTGAAATCTCTCCCAAATCTCTCCAAATATGACAAATATCTCCAAGTATGTCAAATCTCTCCCAAATCTCTCTCAAAACATGTTTTGAGTTTTACAATCATTTAGGGCATCCCGACACTTGACTTGGTGAAAAACCACTCGAAAATGGGTGATATCTTGGAAAATAGTCTTTTAGGGCCGAAGTCTCTCTATAGGGGCCAAACCCTCCTTGAACCGAGGTCCCAAGAAGCTAGACCGAAGTCTCCTTCAGTAGCCGCAACCAGAAAGCCGCAGCCACCGAACCGAAGCCACTGAATCGCAACCGCATCTGAACATCGCCTCGGTCCCTCCTGACAAGCTACCTGTGGTATATGCTCGGACCGCAGTCCCCTCCCCCTCGGACCTCATTCAACGACTCTGGTACTAAGGCTACTGAGACCGGACCCTCGCCCTGACTTCGGATTTTCCGTCTTTTTACCCGATTTTCGACCACGACTCCGTTTTAAGCCCGTTTTTAATTATTTTAACGTGGGATTTTCGTCAAAACTTATATTTTGACATATAAGGTCCCATATATTCATAAATTCAACATATTTTAAAGGAAATCCTTATTTAAGAATAAAATCCACTAAGTAAGATCTTGTTGTGGAGTGTTGACTTTGCCATAGTGTTAGACACAAGCAACCACCCCCATGCCCACTCCATGACCAACCCACACCCTTCCCCACCATACCTGGTCATTCAAGAGTACTTTTCCCACTGATTTCTCAGCCATTCCCACGTCCTAAGAGCTGGACAATCCACCCTCTCTCCTCACACTTCCTTCATTCTCTCATTTTTCTTCCAAGGATCACACTCCAAATTCTCTCACCATTCTCTCTCAAAATTCTCTCACCATTCTCTCTCAATTTCGAGACTTCCAAGGCTGATCATCAAGCTTTCTTCCACTCTTGGTAAGTATAATTCATTCTTCTTATGATTATTACACATCCTTCTACTCAAAATCATAGGAATATTACACAAACAGCGTCACCTTCATGTTAGGTTCTCGATTCTTCAAGGCATCTTCTAAGTGTTCTTGAGTTGAAAACTTCCCTTCATCAACATCCATCCACTGAAATCACATAATGTGAGTTCATACCCCTATCTTTTCATGTTTTCTTAAGTTTTAAGGGGGAGAATACAAGTTAAAACAACAAGAACACAGCTAAACTCTTCCAACAACTTTCATCAGAAAAGTTGGACTCCAATCACGGACTGTTTTAGGCAACTTAAACATTTTAGTTTTCAAAACTGTACTAGGTTCAAATAGTTCAAGTTCTTAGCTTTAAAAAGACTACTTGCACATCTCCATACGATTTTTCTACAATTTATGGTGATTTTTACAAAACTGCCTATCATTTCAAGAACGAATCTGGACAAGTCTGTGATTATGGAATTTTTCACACAAGTTGGAGGTCACTAAAAATCATAATAAAATTTATGAACAAACTAGACTCATTTTCCAAAATTCCAGAATTTACGGATTTTGATTTGGACCCTTGATAATTTTTCTATAAATTTTCTAAGAGCGGCAATAGAAAATGTTAACAACAGAAAAATGCTATTAATCTCATTCCACCTTTTAACTTGTTGAGCAAGGTGTATATCATTATGTGATCATATATTATTACATTATATGTCATTTTTTCTTGTTAATTAGACATACATCAGTAGTCAAATAGATTTTTACCGTCTCAAGAATGGTAATTAGTTATTGTTGTAAACAAGTTTACGTCCATGGCATGCAAATATTTGAAAAACTATGGAAGTATAGTTTATGTCGCTTTTACATTATAAACGATTATGATAAAATATAATAGGTATAGTTTATGTTTCATTACATTTCAACCTCTTTATCAAAGGTTCTCAGTTCACGTAAATCTGTTAATGAATAAATTTGTGAGACACTCGCTTCGTGTTACATCCATGTAACAAAGTCAAAATTCCTGTAAATTGTAACCAGAGTCTCTTGTAGGGAGAACGTAATAGTTGTGTATAGATCTATATTGGGTCTGACAAACCCACACCTGAGCTGCATGCAACAGCTAGACCGGCAGGTCTGAGGTGACAAGTGTTATTTAACTTGCGAAGCCTGAAGAACGTCGTATTACGAGGCCGTCTGAGTCATAGTATGGTTATAATAACTCACAGTGGTATTAACAAACATAAGATTTATGGGTTTTACTTCTAAATTTAACGAGTTTATGTCGATTTAAACTTGCACAAATTTCCTTAAGTATGGTAAAACACTTGTACATTTCGGTCTTGACTTGTAAGATTTCAATGAATTACATAAGAAACCATGGGATTTTTCTTGAACAAACCTCACTTTTACATGGAAAGGATTTTAGCATCATATTCAAAAGCTTATGAACTCACCAACCTTGTGTTGACACTTTTTTCCAAAACTACTTGTATTTTCAGGAAATCCATAAACAGGTAACCAAGTGCTTTTGAGGATGGGATGTAAGGCGTCAAACATTTCATTTTTGTCAACATAATGTAATTGATTTGGAAACATGTAACCTAATACTATGATGTAACTCTTTCAATTATATTTATGTTGGTTGTGTTTACTTTAATCACTATTGCAATTTTTGTTATGATACTATACATGAAGTCCTCCACCCTCGGACGTTTCCTCCATCCTTGTTTTGAGGGTGTGACATGTATGAACTGACTCATGTAAGAACTGACTCATGTAAGTACTGATTCATATAAGTTTCATTGTTCCGGAAATAGTAAGTAGAAATCCTCTAAACTATACCTATTATAGTTTACTAGTATGTTTGTTTTGTAACTGACTTCTAGAAAAGACTGAATTGCTTAGCGTGTACAATTGAGTTAAGTATAACTTTAAATATAAGATTTAATATTCATATATGCATTTAACATGTATAATTTTTAGTTAATCGACAATCAGACTAGTGTATCATACCCTAAACCCACAACCAAACAAGGAACATAAGTCCAGTTCATTAACATTAGTCCTAAGTCCATTAAAGCATACTTATACTTAAATATATATAAAGGAATATGGTTTGAAATTAAAAGAGTTTAAAAGCAGTTTGAAAGTAATTTTAGAAACAGTTTGAATAAGCTTTTTAAAATGATGATTAACAATATTTTGAAAATAGTATATGTCTAATGCTTTGTAAGTTGTTCAAATGTATATAATAATAACACATAGTAATCGTGTTCAACTTGTATTCCCCCCTAAAGAGCATTTAAAACAGTAAAAAGGTTGATTGTAGGGGTATGAACTCACCTGTTAGTGAGTGATTGCAATGAGATGGATATAGGATGCTTGAGATCACAAATGAAGTCTCGAAGGACAAATGGATCGTTTTAGAGTGAAAAGTGAGCCTTCACTTGATGATACTTGAGAGAGAATGGGTAGTTCACGGCTGGAGCTTGGAGAAATGAATAAATAATGAAGTAATCTCATATATATATATATATATATATATATATATATATATATATATGTGTGTGTGTGTGTGTGTGTGTGAGAGAGAGAAAGAGAAAGAGAAAGAGAGAGAGAGAGAGATCACAGCCAGAAGAGTGTTCACGGCCGTGAGCAGGGTTTGCAGCCGTGAACCTCATATGTTGGGTTTTCTGGTTTCGGTGCAGCCTTCTGATCTCGAGCGAATAGTTCATAACACTTAATCCTTAAGTGTACAAGGCTTAAAAGCCTGTGTATGACCCTTAACATAGCTATAAGATAGCTAAAACAAAGTTGAACTTTTGATGGATTTGGTTGACTTACAAGATAGGAATTTCGGGTTGTGACATCATCCCCCTGTTAAAGGGAATTTCGTCCTGAAATTAAGTCTAAGGAATATACATGGACGAAGGTGAAAGGTATGGATATCCATGTTCCATTTGATCCTCCCGTTCTTAAGTGAATCAGGTCCTCGCTACGCATTTTAGCGGACCTTCCCTATCGGGG
The DNA here is from genome assembly GCF_051521515.1 of Lactuca serriola. Lineage (NCBI taxonomy): Eukaryota > Viridiplantae > Streptophyta > Magnoliopsida > Asterales > Asteraceae > Lactuca > Lactuca serriola. Next base: position 250,504,879 of record NC_136410.1, on the reverse strand, counting down.
TACATTTTTGTTTTTGTTCTCTGGACTTCACTGCCTAAGGTTTCTACAAGTTTCTTTCATTGAATGGGATTTCTACAGATTCATTCACAAAATTGAGGCTCTCGCTTATCTCAATCGAATCGAGTGGAATAACAAAAGTCTTGTCGGACGACCAGTTTTTCAAGTTAAATACGTGTAAAGTAGGGTGTATGTGATTGGATTTCCGAGGTAGTCGCGGTCTATAAGCTACTGGATTAACTCTATTAAGAATCTCAAATGATCTTACATACCTTGGATTTAGTATTCCATGCTTTCCGAAGTGTATTCTACCCTTCCAAGTGAGACCTTCACCTGACGAGGTCACCAACCTGGAATTTCCAAGGGTTTTCTCTTATTGAAGGCGTTAGCTTTTCTTCCTGACCCTGGGAGCTTCACGTCGCTCCTGTTGGTTTAAGGATGGTAGGTTATGCATCATGACTGGCCTAGTTTTCAAAAATTTTTGAAGTGACTGCCTGAACTGGGAGATGATTCAACTATCTCAAACGGATAGGGATAACTGGGATACTAGTAGAAACGATACTAGGAGCAACAAACATCGTGGCCGCAGAGGCTGCCATAGGTTATTATCTCTTGACTAACTTTTGAGATAATTTTCCCTTCTTTTTATCCCAGAATATCCGTTTCTTGTTCTTAGATTTAAGGTTCAGAGTGTCTTTACAAGCAAGCGCTCGATGATGTACTTGGTTATCACCATGATTGGGATTGCTGATAACAATTCCACTATCATTTGAGTTGTTAGTGTTAAGGTGAGTCATGAGAGCTGTTACGGCAGTTGTTACCACAGCTTGAAAAGTAGCCGTATGCATCTGAGGGATTGGTGTTTTGCCAGCGGGCTGGTTACATTTCTTTGGAGGCATGATTCTGTTACATGATAAGAAAATGAGTTTGTGAGCATTTATGGATGGCTCTTGATGTATTCTACTCATTTATGTGAATGTAACTTTTTCGTTTTGTTATACTGTTCTCGATGGTTTGACCTACATCCCTATGATGCAGTCCTGGTAAGGAGTAAAACTAAGTTTCTAGAATGGTCACAAGGCGGGAGTCATCCGAACTAAGTTATCTTCGGTTGGTGGATATCATGTTCCAACTTTCGAAAAGATTTGAAAGTAGTTCATAATAGAGTCTACATAAAATAGACTTATGAATTTGAGAAATAATCACTCTCAAATGAGATTTTGTGATCCGATTTATTGTTGTTAGCCATGACAGAAAAAGATGATAAACGTAAAACCTAATGCGAGTAATGCATTCACTAACTCACTAGGTTGCATTAGTTTATTAGTTATTACTATGACGAAAATGCGCTCAAACACTTCGTATGAAACACGCGTGTTTTTCCTTTATTTTCTGTTCTAATCTGGGCAATAATGGTGTGTTCTCTCCTGGTATCTACATGGTGTCCTTCTCCTCTGTAGGTATATTGAATTCATGTGCCATCTTACTTCTGATTCTAACATTGATCCCCATTATCTCATAATGGAGAGTTCGAATCTTGGAAGTTTATGCGAACTTCTCTTCGGTTCCCTTATTAAGGTAAAGGCATTTTGTGGCTTCTATAGTTTCTTTACTCCTCATCTATTTCTTTCTCAAAATTCTTCTAATGAAACTCCGATGGATTCTCGTTGACTCTTCTATTGATTGCTGGAGTGGCTACAACTATCTAAGTGGTTTATACGAGAATGGGAATGTCCTAAAGAATCTATGGGATTAATAAAACTTAATTATTTAAGAGGATGATCCTTCCTAGTCTTTATATAACCACGAAGTGTGTATAGATTATAAAAATCCAGACCAAATAGACCTTTGAATAAGTGATTCTACTCTAAAACCACAACCATACAAGGAACAGGAGGTAAAGTGAAAATCACCTATTCTAAGTCTATAAAATCTCAGCTATATATAACCTTAAAGTATACACTTAGTAATTATAGACCTACCACAAAAGGTCCTTTTAACAATCCCCTTAAGTTATTTATGGTACCTAAAATACTTCTATAGTATTTTAATTATATGTTTGATTCTTGAACTTGTAAATATATGAAGTTGATAAGTTTACAACTTTGTTGTTATAGTATCCTAAAATACTCCTATAGTATTTTAAAATTTATGCTTGATTCTAGAATTCTTCTGGAACTTCGGTAACTATTAGGCTTGTTGCAACACTACAATCACTCCCAAACATATGTTAGTCATATCTCAAATAAATATAGTTGATCAAGCTATATTGATCACAAATATGGTTACATAACTGTCCAAGTTTAACTGTAGTGTCCAATATCCATTTATTTTTATTCTGGTCTAGTATGACACTAATCCTAGTATGATTGCATGTATGAATACTTCACTAAAATATTTTATTATTTTAAAAGTATTAACTCTTGGCCAGAGTATTCTAATCTCGTTGTGTTTATAGTTGTATATCTTTTATGGGTTGATATGCTTAATTCACTATAAACCGGCTCTAATACCAATCTGTCACACCCCCAAACTAGAATGGTAGAAATGTTCGGGGGCGGAGGACGTCATATTCGGTATCATAACAATGCACTATAGTAAACAAGCAACAACATCATCCATTGCATTAATAATATAGTTAATACAAGTGTCTTCTGAATGTATTTGTAAGACACCAAAAAATATATATATCAAAATAAAAGACGAATCTTGAACATGCTCCGTCTTCTCAAAACCTGTTCTAGTGTACCTGTCTACTGGTGACCTAAGAATACAAGTTATTTTGAAAGAGTAGATCAACATTTAAGCTGGTGAGTTCATAAGTATTTTAGTGTCCAATGTTTGCATAAGTTTGATGAAAATGTTTGTAAGTGTTTTGATGTAAATGTTTGTATACTTCCTATCAAATCCTATACTTTCTACTAAAAATGGAAAGTAGTCTTCTACCAAGACCTGACTGTTTTGAATGTATGTTCTTCTGTAAAAATGAGTGTTTTCCCAAGTATATGACTATCATTACCAGAAAATAGTTTACAATACCTTTTATGTAAGAAGATCACTATATGAATGTAATGGGAAAATGACAGTGTACATCAATGTTGTAATAAGTAACTACTGAAGCACTAACTACCTTAAAACCAGTTTGTTTAATTAAGGTTAAAATGTGATGTGGTTATAACCATACTGATTGACGAGTGTTTAAAACGACGACCTGCTGGAGTCGAAACTGATGTGACATTTGTCACCCCTTGGCTTGTCTGTCGGACTATGGCTAACTGTTGGGATGTGGGATTGTCAGTCCCGTATAGATCTATACAGACAATGCCCACTCTCCCTCCAGGAGACTCTAGTTACAAAACGCGACATAACAAATATATTTCTATGCCGTGAACTAGTGGTTTCACATTAATGTTATCTTGTTCTTGTAAAAGGATGTATATTCCTTTCTGTTCTTGTTATTGTATGTTCCTTTCTGCTCTTGTTATTGTATGTTCCTTTCTGTTCTTGTTATTGTATGTTCCTTTCTGATCTTGTTATTATATGTTTCTTCCTGTTCTAGTTATAGTATGTTTAAACTAACTCATGTAAGAACTAACTTATGTAAGTACTGATTCATGTAAGTTTCATTTTTCTAGAAATATTAAGTAGTAATCCTCTAAACTATACCTATTATAGTTTACTAGTATGTTTGCTTTGTAACTGACTTGTAGAAAAGACCCAATTACTCAACGTGTACAATTGAGTTAAGTATAACTTTAAAGATAAGATTTAATATTCATATATGTATTTAACATGTATAATTATGAGTTAATCGACAGTCGGACTAGTGTATCCTACCTTAAGCCCACAACTAAACAAGGAACATGAGTCAAGGTCATTAACATTAGTCCTAAGTCCATTAAAGCATACTTATACATAAATATATATAAAGGAATATGGTATAAAATTAAAAGAGTTTAAAAGCAGTTTCAAAGTAATTTTAGAAACAGTTTAAATAAGCTTTTGAAAATGATGATTAACAACATTTTGAAAACAATATATGTCTAATGTTCTGTAAGTTGTTCAAATGTATATAATAATAACACAGTAATTGTGTTCAACTTGTATTCCCTCGTAAAGAGCATTTAAAATAGTAAAAATGTTAACTGTAGGGGTATGAACTCACCTGTTAGTGAGTGATTGCAATGATATATATATATATATATATATATATATATATATATATATATATATATATATATAGGATGCTTGAGATCACAAATGAAGTTCCAAAGCACAAATGGATCCTTTTGGAGTGAAAAGTGAGCCTTCACTTGATGATACTTGAGAGAGAATGGATAGTTCACGGCTGGAGCTTGGAAAAATGAATAAAAAATGAAGCAATCTCATATATATATGGGAGAGATCACGGCCAGAAGATTGTTCACGGCCGTGAACAGGGTTTGCGGCCATGAACCTCATATGTTGGGTTTTTTGGTTCGGGTGCAGCCTTCTGATCTCAATATAATACTTCATAACACTCAATCCTTAAGTGTACAAGGCTTAAAAGTCTATGTATGACCCTTAACACAACTAGAAGATAGCATAAGCAAAGTTGAATTTTTGATAGATTTGGTTGACTTACAAGATTGGAATTTGGGGGTTGTCACAAGACCTGCTTCAAGGTCACATTTTCCAAACACTATGTATTAAATCATATCAATGAAATTGGCATGCGTAATATATTTCATTGGGAGTACTACTACTAAATTCATAACAATGTACATCGTTACTTATGATGAATCTACGATTACTTAGTGTATGCAGCAACGTTGTGGGTAATTAAGATTCCATCGATTTAGAAATGGTGATTCCACTTTAGGTCATGTTCCTTGTTTGGTTGTGGGCTTAGGGTAGATCCATTAGATTCAATGATCTATTCAATCTTAGTTATACACAACTAGCATACACTAAGCGATTGTAGAAAAGACCTAGTATGGATGAAGTCACAAGATTTCGTTAAGGCATTACTATTAATTTCATAAGTTCAATCATATGGAATTCCATTATGAATTGCTTGCAAACACTTTAAAGTCGGGACATAATATAGATAATCTAGTTCAATAACAACCGACATATCACTACTATTAAAGGCTTACCATCTTTTCGTCTTTAAAAACTTGTGGCAGAAATATGCCACCATGGAAAAATCCCAGGCCTGCCTACAACGCACCACCACCACCCCTACCCAAAAACTTGATGTGTGTAAAACCAACTAGTTTTAATCCTACTAACTTAGACACAAATAAACACACCAAAAGTAGTGTACCTATTGATTACTAATATAGTTCAAGTAAGTAGGGTATCGAACACAGGGAACAATAAACAATTAAAATAAATGCTAATATTATCTAAATAAAACAAGTAAAAAAAACTTTTCTCTAGTTTTGCAAGACTAGAAACTTAAATACTTTACTAACACGCAAACTAAGCAACTAATAGCTAAGAAAACAAAGATCAACTAAATTCAATGATTAAAAAGGCCTTCTGTTTAGGTTCGAATCATTTGTTCCCATGGATGATTTTATGGTAAATATATCGGATTAATTCTTCATTGGTTACCGACTAAAGTGATTAGATTCACATTCGCTATAGATAATCCTTAGAAAATAGATTAATTCAAGCAATGGCCAGTTGTCTAAATTAATGAATTTCCTAGTTTGTTGATTCGGGTTTAGAAAGACTTGTAATTAGCTAATCAAATTGGTGATTCAATTAACCTCTTGTTGATGGTGTATCACACAAGCTCACACATTAACTTACCTATCTTCAAGTTAATTCTAGTTTCACATTCGTTATTCCTAGACATACAACTATGTGGTCACGTAAATCATATGAAATTAGCAACAAAGAGATGTTCATACAACTTAATTACTGATTTATTAACAGAAGAATAGTTATTGTTAACACATAAGGTTCTTTAACAAGCTTAATAAAACATAATTACCAATTAAAATTAATCCTTCTCAAATAATCAATCCATGTTCACAAAATTGCCTACCCTAACAGAAGAATAAGTTTTTAGCTCATGATTGCAGTAAACATAAACTCAAAAACGAAATCAAAGTATGTAAACATGATTCAAATCAAAAAGTTACTAAGAATAAACCAAAATTGTCTTGATTATCTTCACAATTGAATGTAGGGTTGATTCTTCAGTTCCTCACGACCTAGCAGCACTTCCAATCGTTTCTCATCCTCCTAGGGTTTCTCTCCATGCTAGGGTATCGATCTGAAAGTCCCTTTATATAGATTTTCACAAAACAGAGGCTACTCGGCAAGTCCAGTGACCTACTCGCCGAGTACATCACTTAAAACCCGTGTACGGCAAGTCAGCACGTCCAGAATCGCGAAAGTTCGATACAACTCGCCGAGTAATCGACCCTACTCGCCGAGTACGTTTCGAATCAGCATTTTCTCAAAACATGAAAGTCGTCCGAAACTGTGTCTACTTTTCATAACATTTTGAATCTGGTCAATCGGAGTTACGGTTCATGAGATATGGCCAAAACACTGAAGAGTGGTCAAGCTGTCCAACAACATCCTTCTTTCTTCAAAATCCAAGATCCAAGCTTCCAATCGCTAGTTCCGCTTCATTTTCCTTTCGACCATGTCTTTGTTGCTGAAAATGAAATATTTAAGCTAATTAAGCACCTTTGGTTCATTATTTGAGATAAAATTAACATAAAGTATTAAGATCATGCATGATTTTTATGACTAAATATGCCCATATCAAAATACTCCACACTTAACTTTTGTTTGCCCCCAAGCAACACTGAATTTTAGTACACTAATATTACATAAGAAAATGACAATCGAACCCAGCCATTATGCCAAGACCGCAACGCATGCATTTGTGTCTAAAATTTTTCCTATGGAACCCCCCATACTCTAAATACTCACAATCCTCATAAACATTCGCCCACTTTTTCCGAACAATGCTCATTTTATCCCTCCGAATCCATCCGCAGAAAACCTCCTAACCTCAAGGTATTTTTGGTTGAGCAACCCAAGCATACATAATCTAGACAATTACAATTTATGATACCACATTGAAGCTCTTTGGAATTCTTCACTTCTTTGACATTTGATCTTTAATTTCTTTGAATTCACCACCTTGTTGTTTGATTTTTGGTATCTTCAACTTTTTGAATCTACGAAATTTTGATCTTTTGATCTTCACTTTGATTGCTCCAAAAATTCTTCAAACTTTTTCTTCTAATTCTCTTTTTTTTTATATTTATTTATTTTTTATTTTACATGTAACTCACTTTTTTTTTCACTCAAAACCTACATGCTTAAGCAAGGGCGCTCAACTTCAACCTTTATTGATTAAAGATAAAAATTTTCCTGAATACATTTCTGGTACACGATGCTAAACATATTGCATCCCTCAAACTAAGCGAGGTCGTGTTTTTGTCCCATGATTTCACTAGAATAAGGAAGCCACAAATGCACTACAACGTATATAGGCTCAACTAAACATTTGAGTTTTCATGCAATCATCAACATAATACTAGCATGGAATCCTAATTACTTTTTCCAAAATTTTCTAAATTAAGTCCTAAGCAACATTTTTGGTATAATTTTAAAATTATACCTAAAATAGGATTCTAATTCAACTAATATGACCAACCCCCTAAGATTCTAATTCAACGAATATGACCAACCCCCTACCCCACACTTAATTCATGCAATGTCCCCATTGCATGCTATGCATGATAAAGAAAAATACTAAAGTAAAGAGGGAATTGGAATAAACTCCCCTGGGATAGCAGTAGCGAGGCTGATCATCTTCAATTTAGCTCCATCTTCAATTAACTTTAGACATGGGAACAGCTCTTCCATGCCTTGGGTGTCAAGTATCATGTGGTATAGCTCCAAATGTAGACGAAAAAAAACTCTCGGAAACGCTCGAAAAATGTTCTTCAAATGTGTCGCCAATTGTCGTATCAAATCATCAGCTTGAGAGACAAAATAAGGATCAACTCGTCGAGTCTGTAGGGTGGCTCGCCGAGTTGTAGCGTAATACTGGCAGAAGTCGAGTTTTTATACTGGGACTCGTTGAGTAGGTAAGTGCACTCGCCGAGTCCATCGTTGTATAAAGAAAATGTTTCTGCTCCTGGTCCGATTCTGATGTGTGTGGGGAATATTAAATTGATATTTTCCCTATTTTTTCAATAGTAAATGAGCTCTTAATAACCTCTTTCATCACCGGACTCGTAACTAGACTCAAAACTTCGTTTTCTCTCTCGCCTAGACTCGATTCTTTCCCTAGGTTATCCTTGACTCTAGACTCTCGCATGCATCCTTACACTCAAACTGAAAAGATCAAAAACAAATACCAAGTAATAAAAAAAAACATCAAAATAAAAATCCTAAATTATCCCTAAATACTAGAAGTTTAGAAAGAAAAAGAAAAGCAAACTCTAATGACGGGTTGCCTCCCGCAAGCGCTTCTTTTTGTGCGAGTCTTTAGCTGGACTCCCAACTTAATAAACTTCCAATAAACTCAATGTCAATCCATCCGTTGCAATGAATATTTTCTTTGGACCAATTTGTAAAATTTGGCTCTTTTCTTCTGAAATTTGCCAAACAAGCTTGAATACATAAAACCCAAGAATCTTGACAACGGTTGGAACCGGTTGGATACTAATCAAAAACGGATCGTGCCTTAGAACTTTCTCCAAAGTTGGAGTCGTCACCCCATGCTTCGAAACACAAAATGAAAATACAGGGGGCCATGTCGTGGTAATGGTTAAACCACAGTTTGGTTCCTGCAATTCAGCTTGTTATTGTTCTTCGTCTGACCTCTCTGCTAGGAATCATTCTAGCTCCTCCAAGTCTCTTTCTGGATTAAATTCTTCATCTTGTAACTCAGATGTCCCTTCTGTGTTGGGCAAGATGTTATCTAACCATCTTCCAAATTTCTTCAAATCTTCATCTGAGTCATACTCCTCATCTTCTTGCTCAATTTCCTGTACTACATTCTCAAGAAAAGCATCAAAAGCATCGAGATTTGCAAAATACATAATAAATAAAAATTAAAATTAAAATTAAACTATAAAAAAAATTAATCAATAAAATAAAAATGATAACAATTAGCAAATAAAATTAAATATTTGAACCGTTCCCTGGCAACGGCGCCAAAAACTTGATATGTGTAAAACCAACTAGTTTTAATCCTACTAACTTAGACACGAAATAAACACACGAAAGCCAGTGTACCTATCGATTAGTAATATAGTTTAAGCAAGTAGGGTATCGAACACAGAGAACGGTAAACAATTAAAATAAATGCTAATATTATCTAAATAAAACAAGTAAAAAAAAGTTTTCTCTAGTTTTGCAAGACTAGAAAATTAAATACTTTACTAACACGCAAACTAAACAACTAATAGCTAAGAAAACAAAGATCAACTAAATTCAATGATTAAAAAGTCCTTCTGTTTAGGTTCGAATCATTTGTTCCCATGGATGATTTTATGGTAAAAATATCGGATTAATTCTTCATTGGTTACCGACTAAAGTGATTAGATTCACATTCGCTATAGATAATCCTTAGAAAACAGATTAATTCAAGCAATGGCCAGTTGTCTAAATTAATGAATTTCCTAGTTTGTTGATTCGGGTTTAGAAAGACTTGTGATTAGCTAATCAGATTGGTGATTCAATTAACCTCTTGTTGATGGTGTATCACACAAGCTCACACATTAACTTACCTATCTTCAAGTTAATTCTAGTTTCACATTCGTTATTCCTAGACATACAACTATGTGGTCACGTAAATCATATGAAATTAGCAACTAAGAGATGTTCATACAACTTAATTACTGATTTATTAACATAAGAATAGTTATTGTTAACACATAAGGTTCTTTAACAAGCTTAATAAAACATAATTACCAATTAAAATTAATCCTACTCAAATAATCAATCCATGTTCACAAAATTGTCTACCCTAACAGAAGAATAAGTGTTTAGCTCATGATTGCAGTAAACATAAACTCAAAAATGAAATCAAAGTATGTAAACATGATTCAAATAAAAAATTTACTAAGAATAAACCAAAATTGTCTTGATTATCTTCACAATTGAATGTAGGGTTGATTCTTCAATTCCTCACGACCTAGCAGCACTTCCAATCGTTTCTCATCCTCCTAGGGTTTATCTCCATGCTAGGGTATCGATCTGAAAGACCCTTTATATAGATTTTCACAAAACAGAGGCTACTCGGCGAGTCCAGTGACCTACTTGCCGAGTACATCACTTAAAACCCGTGTACGGCAAGTCAGCGCATCCAGAATCGTGAAAGTTCGATACAACTCACCAAGTAATCGACCCTACTTGCCGAGTACGTTTCGAATCAGCATTTTCTCAAAACATGAAAGTCGTCCAAAATTGTGTCTACTTTTCAGAACATTTTGAATCTTCTTCAATCAGAGTCACGGTTCATGAGATATGGCTAAAACACTGACGAGGGGTCATGTTGTCCAACAACATCCTTCTTTCTTCAAAATCCAAGATCTAAGCCTCCAATCGCTAGTTCCGCTTCATTTTCCTTTCGACCATGTCTTTGTTGCTGAAAATGAAATATTTAAGCTAATTAAGCACCTTTGGTTCATTATTTGAGATAAAATTAACATAAAGTATTAAGATCATGCATGATTTTTATGACTAAATATGCCTATATCAATCATCTCTGCCACCACCGCAGTTTGACCCCACCATGTTCCAAGCTGCCATAACAGCAGCCGTGGCCGCCACAGTGTCACAAATCAGTACAAATGGTGTTGGTGGATCGAGAAATGGTACTACAAAATCTAACCAGGGAGATAGTCATGGACGCTCAAAGGAATGTTCCTACAAAGATTTCACAAATGGCAAACCCAAATCCTTCAAAGGAAGCCATGGCATTATCACTCTGATGCAATGGTTTGCGAAGACTAAATCAGTCTTCGAAATTTATGCGTGCCCTGAAGCTAGCAAAGTCAGATTTATAACGTGCACTTTCATTGACCGAGCCCTTACCTGGTGGAACGGTCATGTAAAGTCATTGACCCTCCCAGTGGCGGATGCAATAAGCTGGGAGGATTTAAAGACCCTAATGTTAGTCGAATATTGCCCAAGGGGCGAGGTTCAGAAATTGGAACAGGAACTTTAGGGTCTCGAGATTACCGGTTTCAACATCCCATCTTATACAGTTGGGTTCAGCGATCCGGCCATACTATATCCCAGGATGGTCACTGCGGAGAGTAAAAAGGTTGAGAAATACATCTGGGGACTAACCCCCCAGATTCAAGGGAACGTGTTGGCTTCAAAACTGACTACATTTGACAGTGCCAAACAATTGGCACAACAACTCATCGACCACAGGCCCATCTATGGCACTGTAGCGGCCACCCTCGAGCAAGCGAAAGAGGGAAACAAAAAAAGAATGTTCTAGAACAAGAACAAGAGCCAGCCCGCCCAGAATTCCGTAAAGAAACAACAAATAGTGATGGTTCGCGTTGCTACTACCCCCGTCGCTCCAGCACCCCTGAAGCAGTATGCTGGGACCCTCCCCAAATGTAAACAAATGCATCTTTCACCACACTGGCCCTTATTGAGAGATGCACTGCAACAACTTCAACAAGAAAGGTCATATCACCCGGTTCTTCATGGAACCAGCCCAAGAAGCCACCCCGGCCGCCAACGCCGGGGCAATCCGAGCCTGCTACGGCTGTGGGGAGATCGAGCACTACAAAAGAGACTGCCCAAAGGCAAGAAACGCAAATACCGACGACGTTGGAAAGGTCTTGTCATTTGGGTATAGGGAAGCCATGGAAGATACCATGGTGGTTACCAGTACGTTTCTCCTCAATAACTCATATGAATGCTGTCACACCTCAAAAAGCGAAGGCGGAAACATTTCCGGGGCGGACTCCACGTTGAGTATCAAATCCAATGTACATAGTAAGCAAGTAAACAACCATTACATTACATATTAGAATTTACATCTGTTCAAAAGTAATGTGTTACAAGTGTTATACATATATATATATATATATATATATATATATATATATATATATATATATATATATGAACAAAAGTTGTGACGGTTCTTTTGTACGCTCCGTCTTCTCCAAAAGATCGTGGGTACCTGTCTAATATGGACCTGAGAATACAAGCAGTTTGAAAATCAGCATAAAGCTGGTGAGTTCATAAGCGGTTTTGCTTTGAAAAGAATAAGTTCCTTTATTTTCTGAAGAAGTTGTTATCCAAGAAAATCCCATATCTTCTTTTGTAAAACAGTTTAGTTATCTTTTGTTACCAATTTGATTATGTGTTGTATGTTACCCTAGGAAAATCTCATATTTTCCTAATAGTTTAGTTATCCATTCGATTCTTAATTTGTATACGAGTTGTTATGTTAGCTAGATATTCTAATATCCTAATTGTGTTACTCTTGAATGTACCTAGATGCATGCCTTCATATTCGCATTCTTATTCTTAATCATATTCATATTCGTATTTTATGTTTGTATTCGTATTTATATTTGTAGTCCTATTCGTATTCGTATTCGCATTCGTATTCATATTCCTACTCCTAATCCTAATCCTATTCGTATTCGTATTCGCATTCGTATTCGTATTCCTAGTCCTATTCCTAATCCTATTCGTATTCGTATTCCTACTCCTAATCCTAATCCTATTCGTATTTGTATTCGTATTTGCATTCGTATTCGCATTCGTATTCGTATTCCTAGTCCTATTCCTAAGCCTATTCGTATTCGTATTTGTATTCGTATTCGCATTCGTATTCGTATTCCTATTATTACCTTCGCATTATTACTTTAGTATTCCTATTTGTTCTATTCCTAGTTATACTTTCGTACTCATTTTGTTCCTAATTGTATTTTCGTATTCGTTCTATTCCTAGTTGTACTTTTGTATTTGTTTTGTTCCTAGTTGTACTTTCGTATTCGTTCTGTTCCTAATTGTATTTTTGTATTCGTTCTGTTCCTAATTGTATTTTTAGTATGAATTATTCGTAGATTATGAAATATAATTTAGATTGTAACACTTTATCGAGAAATCTATGATTAGTCTGAAAGCTAACTTCGTAATTCGAACTATTTGATTAACACAGTTTTCGATATTAAATGCATACAGAATATAGATATTTGAACTGAAAATAATAAGTTTGAGTACAAGATTTCCTTGTACTTTTGCTTGTATTCCCCTTTAAAACATTTGAAAAAGGGTAGGGGTATGAACTCACCGGTCGAGAAACGTGTCGGTTATGGGCATGATAACGCGCGAGGTTCCTATGTAATATGAAATGATGTACAAATGTATCTAATTAGACTTTAAATCACTAATTAGATACGATTATACACTCCAAGACGCGAAAACACTTCAAATCAAGTGTTTGGAGTGACCCGGGTGACATCTACGGACGTATATGGCTTGGATAAAGTGTTTACTCTTCGAGAGTAAACTCCTTATGGATTTTTCAGCCCGAAGACCAACTCCACATGAGTTCACGGCCGTGAACTCATGGGTGAGGGTTTTATGGTGCTAAATGGCCTTATATGACTTGGGAAAATTAGCTAGGATCAATTCTAGGGCATAGGAGTGGATTTTACTCACTTATGGACCATTTAATGGAGTTTACGGCAGTAAACTAGGAGTTTACAGCCGTAAAATCCCCCATACCCATTCCTTTTGTGTTTTGGTGGTGCTAGGACAATCACATGTGATTTAAACTCATTTTACAAGCCTTGGATGTAATTTTAGGCATCATTTGCTTATGTTATAGGAGTTTACGGCCCAGGAACCCATCCTTGGGGGTTTTACGGCCATGAACTCCTAAGCGAGGGGTTTTCATTGAGTTTAAGGCTTCTAATTTGTTTGTGGTTGATTCTGGAATTTAGTCCAAGGCTATTGGTGTGTTTAAATGGCATTTTAACACTTCAAAATGAGTTTACTCCCCATGATATGGAGTTTACGGCCCAAGCATGTTCTTGGGCAGTAAACTCATGTTTACTCTCCAAAAATTAAGTTCAAGGTGTTCTAAGTCCATTTTGGTAATCCCCTAAGTCATATCTAAGCTCCAAAGGTCGATTGGAAGGGTTTTGGGGCTCCAAAACCCAATTTATATGAGTTCACGGCCTAGGACTGTTCTAGGGCCGTAAACTCATGAATATGGTCCTATTCCATGATTTGAACTCGAATTTAATGGTCTAAGATGCTATACTAGGAGTTAGGGTAGTTACCTTGGTGATTTGGAGCTTAAATTTGATGATTTTGGACCTAATTCTTGAGTTTGAGGAGAGAGGTTAGAGAGAAAGTAGTGAGAGAGAGGAAAGGCTTCAAATGAAGTCTTTTGAGCTTTAAATAGGTCCTAAGTTCGGGACACGGTGGAATTCTACCCGATACCGACGTTAGACGTGGCTTTTGGTCACACCCGATTAATTTGTCGTTACCCGATATGGTCGAAACTTAAATTTTTCTAATTTATAATTTGGAATATTTTCTTGAGTTATTAACGTGTTTGAGCACTCATTAAGTCATAATAAATGACTCAAATTTAATGACTAAATTTAATAACGAACGGAAACAATTCGAATACGACGAATTTTACTGACGAATCGGTTAAAACTGACAGAACGAAATTTACGGGTTGTCACAAATGCATATTGTTCGATAGTGGAGCGGAGATGAGTTTTGTTAGCCACCAATTCAAACAATTACTAAAACAGAATCCCCAATCACTAAAAGATACATACATCGTAGAAATGGCAAACGGAACGGCATAAAGCACTAACAATATATAAACATGTGTACCCTCACTCTTGACAATCATTCATTCAAAATCGATCTAATGCATGTTTTAATAAAAAGCTTCGACATCTTCGTTGGCATGGATTTGTTAAATTCTAATCGTGCCGACATTCTGTGATACGAAAGGGTCGGTCGCCTTAATCTTCCAAGTGGCAAACCTCTTGTCATTTATGGCGACAAACCTAGCACAAACCTACAAATCATCTCTTGAGTCAAAGATCAAAAGTATCTCCACAAGGAATACCACGCCTTCTTACCCCATGTAGTGGATAAGAAGCAAGAGGTGAAAGACATCAAGGACATTCCAGAGGTCTGTAATTTTCCGGATGTATTTCTAGAAGACCTTCCCAGAGTTCCACCCGCACGACAAGTCGAATTCCGAATCGACCTAATCCCTGGAGCTACCCCCGTAGCCAAAGCATCATACCGTCTAGCCCCAGCCTAGATTTAAGAATTATCCAGCCAATTAAACGAACTGCTGAGTAAAGGTTTCATCAGACCGAGCTTCTCGCCTTGGGGAGCGCCATTGCTGTTCGTGAAAAAGAAGGATGGATCGTTCCACATGTGCATCGACTACTGAGAACTGAATAAGCTTACCATCAAAAACCAATATCCTCTACCCCGAATCGACGACCTTTTCGACCAAATCCAAGGAGCAACTTACTTCTCAAAAATCGATATGTGGTCGGGATACCATCAACTATGGGTCCAGGAGGAGGATGTTCCTAAAACGACGTTCAGGACCCGGTACGGTCACTACGAGTTTGTAGTGATGCCCTTTGGGCTAACAAACACACCCGCGATGTTCATGGACCTAATGAACCGGGTGTGCCAACCTTATTTAGATAAGTTCATGATTGTCTTCATAGATGACATACTGGTCTATTCAAGGAGGAAGGAAGAACACAGCCAACACCTACGCCAAGTATTAAAGACGTTAAGGGTGGAGAAATTATATGCAAAACTCTAAAAGTGAGAATTTTGGATTCGAGAAGTGGGCTTCCTCAAACATGTGGTTAGCAAGGAAGGGATACACATGGATCCTTCCAAAATCAAGGCGATCAAGAACTAGTCAGCACCAAGGACTCCTACAGAAATTTGTCAATTCTTAGGCCTCGTTGGCTACTACCGAAGGTTTATCCACAACTTCTCCAAGATCGCCAAACCACTTACCACCATGACCCAAAAAGGGTGTAACCTTGAACTGGGAAGAGAACCAAGAAACCGCGTTCCAAATATTAAAGCAAGCCTTGTGCAACACTCCGATCTTATCCCTACTGGAAGGAACCGAAGACTTTATGGTCTACTATGATGCATCAAACCAGGGTCTTGGATGTGTGTTAGTGCAATGAGGAAATGTCATTGCCTATGCCTCGAGGCAGCTAAAAATGTACAAGGTCAACTATGCCACACATGACCTCGAGCTAGGAACAATAGTATTCACCCTAAAGATCTAGAGGCACTACCTCTACAGAACGAAATATACGATCTTCACCGATCACAAAAGTCTTCAGCACATCCTCAATCAAAAAGAGCTCAACATGAGGCAGCGACGGTGGGTAGAGCTACTAAATGATTACGAATGCGAGATTCGTTATCATCCAGGCAAGGCCAATGTGGTAGCCAATGCCCTAAGCTGAAAGGAGCACTCGGGTCGTCGGGTAAAGTCATTAACCATGACAATCCATTCGCACCTGGCCACACAAATCAAAGAGGTCCAAATGGAAGCTTTGAAACCAGAGAATGTGACAGGAGAAGCTTTAAGATGAATGGATAAGAAGCTAGAAGTCAGAGACGACTGGGTTCGTTACCTCATGAATCAGATCTGGATACCGAAGTTCGGTGGATTCAGGGACGTCGTTATGAATGAAGCACACAAACTCGATACTCTGTACATCCCGGTTCAGACAAGATGTATCTGGACCTTAAGAAGCTTTATTGGTGGCCGAACATGAAAGCTAAAATTGCTACCTTTATGAGCAAGTGTTTGACTTGTGCCAAGGTCAAGATAGAATACCAAAAGCCATCGGGTTTGTTGCAAAAACTAGAGGTGCCCGAGTGGAAGTGGGAGCGGATCACAATGGATTTCATAACCAAGTTACCCAAGACAGCGGGTGGTCTCAATACCATTTGGGTGATCGTTGATAGGTTGACCAAATACGCACACTTCCTACCAATAAAAGAAACCAACAAGATTGAAAAACTTACCATAACTTACATTAAGGAAATCTTGCAATTGCATGGCGTACCAATATCTATTATCTCTAGTAGGGATAGTCAATTTACCTCATGGTTCTGGAAGTCACTTCAAAAAGCTCTGGGAACTAGATTGGACATGAGTACAACCTACCACCCACAAACCAACGGGCAGAGTGAGAGAACTATACAAACGCTAGAAGATATGCTAAGAGCTTGTGTGATAGACTTTGGTAAAGCTTGGGATACCCATTTACCACTTATCAAATTCTCATACAATAAAAGCTATCACACTAGCATCAAGGTTGCTCCGTTCGAAGCCCTCTATGGCTGCAAGTGAAGATCACCGTTGTGCTAGGCTGAAGTGGGTGACACACAACTATCTAAGGGACAAGTCCCTAACAACACTATCCCTAGCCCGAAAATCATAAGGGAAACGATCAAGAGAATTGTCCAAATCCAAGAAAGATTAAAGGTCTCTAGAGACAGACAGAAGAGTTGTGTAGATAACAGACGGGAGCCCTTGGAAATCCAAGTCAGAGACCAATAAAAGAAACCGACAAGATTGAAAAACTTACCATAACTTACATTAAGGAAATCCTGCAATTGCATGGCGTAGCAATATCTATTATCTCTAATAGGGATAGTCAATTTACCTCATGGTTCTGGAAGTAACTTCAAAAAGCTCTGGGAACTAGATTGGACATGAGTACAACCTACCACCCACAAACCGACGAGCAGAGTGAGAGAACTATACCAACGCTAGAAGATATGCTAAGAGCTTGTGTGATAGACTTTGGTAAAGCTTGGGATACCCATTTACCACTTATCGAATTCTCATACAATAAAAGCTATCACACTAGCATCAAGGTTGCTCCGTTCGAAGCCCTCTATGGCTGCAAGTGAAGATCACCGTTGTGCTCGGCTGAAGTGGGTGACACACAACTATCTAAGGGACAAGTCCCTAACAACACTCTCACTAGCCCGAAAATCATAAGGGAAACGATCGAGAGGATTGTCCAAATCCAAGAAAGATTAAAGGTTTCTAGAGACAGATAGAAGAGTTGTGCAGATAACAGACGAGAGCCCTTGGAAATCCAAGTCGGAGACCGGATGCTGCTAAAGGTCTCATCCTTGAAGGGATTGATACATTTTAGAAAACCTGGGAAACTAAATCCAAGGTATATCGGGCCATTCGAGATCCTCTCTAGGATTGGCTCGGTAGCGTACAAGCTTCGATTACCGCAAGAACTCAATAATGTACATCCTACCTTTCATGTGTCCAACTTAAAGAAGTGCTTGTCCAATGGGACTCTTGTCATCCCTCTCAACGAGATTGAAATCAACGAGAGTCTCCACTTCGTGGAAGAACCGGTAGAAATCATTGACCAAGGGATACTAAGTACGAAGCAAAGTCGCATTCCCATTGTGAAGGTCCGATTGAACGCTAAACGAGGACCCAAGTTCACCTGGGAACGCGAAGTTCAGATGAAACAAAAATACCCACATCTTTTCCCCAAACCTTGAAGTCCCTGTTGAAATGCTAATTTCGGGACGAAATTTCTTCTAACGGGGGGATGATGTGACAATCGTCAATTTTTGGTCAAGTCAAAGTCATGCAAAGTCAACAAATTAGACCGGTAAACTCAACTAGTGCTTGTATGATAGGGTTTACTTGTCACATCCCAAAACCAAGAACGGCGGAAACGTTCTGGGGCGGAGGACGTCATGTAATGTATGACAACAATGCAAAGTAGTAAACAAGAAACAACATCATCCATTGCATTAATAGTATAATTTAATTACATGTGAGTTCTTTCATAGTATAATTCTACAAAATGAATATTCAAAATAAAAGACGAGTCTTGACCGCTCCGTCTTCACAAAACCTGGTAGTCGTACCTGTCTATTTGTGACCTGAGAATACAAGTTATTTTGAAAGCGAGTATCAGCAATAATGCTGGTGAGTTCATAAGTATTTATGTGACTTTGATTTGTAAAACTTTAAAGAAAGACCTGTAGATTTTTGAAGGAAAGTTTGTACCAATGAACATGTTTGTAAGTAATTGTAAACGTTTAAAAACCCTAGAAAATCCCATATTTTCTACTAGTATAAAAAGTAGCGTTCTACCAAGACCCGACTATTTTGAATGTTTGCTTTTATAAATCTAATATTTGCCCATAAGTGGCTAGTAGTTTAAAAGTCCCAAAAATGAACTACCATGGTGTTTTTCGTGCCTAAAATAGTAGATTTGTGTACGTATAAAATCGCTAACGTATTTGATAACCCTGTAAATCAACGTGTTTTTAATACTCCATGTGAGTTTTATGACCATGCTAATGACCCAGACTGCCTGTAACAACGTTCTTCAGGCGTTGCAATGTTATGACGTTTGTCACCCCAGACCTGCTGGTCTAACTGTAGCTAACAGTTTAGGTGCGGGATTGTCAATCCCATATAGATCTATACACAAGTATCACGCTCTCCCTCCAAAAGATTATGGTTTATAATACAGGACTTGAAATGCATACTCGAAAGTACGTGAAGCTGAAATGTCTCCCAATTCTTAGTATTAAATAGATTTAGATATGAAAGTCCACTTTGTTTTTGTATATGAAAGTATTTCCTTGATATAGTGCTTGTAGTATGTAAAATTTCATGAATATCTAGTACACTATCTTATGTAATCGTATCTCTTGTAATTGTATGTCTTGAAATTGTATGCCTTGTAATTGTATGTAATCATATCTCTTCATAAAGTACGTAATGTATTAGTATAGACTCATGAATAAACTGACTCTTGTGTGATTCCTTGTACTTGGAATGGTAAGTAGTATCTCCTAACTATACCTATTATAGTTACTAGTATTGTACGTGTAAAACCGAAGTATGCCTTTGCTACCCAAAGGTACTGAACCAACTGATGGAAGCTTTTATGTCTATATATGTATACATGATATATATAGGCATGCATTTGACAAAAAAATATAAAAGAAGTTTTGTAAAACCTTTGAAAAGTTTAATAAATAAGAAATGATGACTTGATGTCAGTTTATAAAAACGATTTGAAAGTAGTTTGTTTGATAAGAACAATTTGAAGTATAAGAAGACCTTTGTTTGAAACACGATTCTAACAACGTTTGAAAGGAAACATAAACTATGTAAGACAGTTTGATAAAGAGTTTTTAACATGTAAAAATGTTTGTTGTAAACTATACCTATTATAGTTTTTCCAAACGTTTGTTTCGTTTGTATAGTAAACCCTAGTGAAATGCTCACTTGTTATGTAAAGTGTAACTTTTGTAGTGACGTAAATGAACATATATACTCAAAGTATAAATAAAGTGTTTGATTCGTATATGTATAACAACATATTTAATTTCAAAAGACAAGATGTTATCATGATATATTTTGCGTACGAAAGTTTCCATGTAGTAGTTATGAATCACATATGATTTACTTGATAAAAAGAGTATATAGTGAAGCTTTAGGTTACACACGATAATAACTGTGTGTTTACTTGTATCCACCCCCCCCCCCCTTAAAAGTGTATAAAAATAATTGATAACATATTTGAAAGTGTAGTTTATAGGGGTATGAACTCACCGAAGAAAGTGCGACGATTCGAAAAAAACGAGCTTTTTCTCGGGCGGCGCTTCGACCGCAAAGTGGCGAGATTCTCGTGAATCTCGGGGCTTCGGACCTTGCGTCGTGTACTAGGGGTCTACCGGGACATTCGGGTGGTTTAGAAGGGCTTTAGAGGGGTTCCAAGGTGAAAGAAATGGGTAAGGAAGAAAATAAATACGGGCAGCCTTGTATGATATTTATAGGGTCCTGAAAGAGGGATTACATTGGGCGTAATGTCGGAGTACGTTGGGCGTACGCGACGTCAGCGATTACCGCATCCTCGGTCGGAGCATTGGATGCGACCCATAGAGACGTGGACGAACTGAGGCCTAGCACCCGAGTACGCTGGGCGTACGAGGGTACGCTCGGCGTAAATCGTCTTGGTGTGTGTGCCTCGAACTTGTAAAATCCATAACTTTCGCATACGGGCTCCGTTTTGACGTTCTTTATATCCACGCGAAGGTGAGAAAATACTCTACAACTTTCATTTACACTCTGTCGGCTAATTTTTATTTTATTTTTAATTATATTTTAATTAATAGGTCGGGACACGATAACTTAGTTAAAAATCCATGACTTCTTTATCCGACGTCCGTTTTTGTCTGTCTTTTTACCATTGAACTACTATTTTCGAGACCTTCAACTCTCGTTTAAGTTGTGTCGGCTAAAAATGCTCGATCTCTATTTCGAGTTTTTAGCTGTCTACCGCTGTCACGAAACTTAGAAAATTTGTAACTTCTTCATACGATGTCCGTTTTGGGCGTTCTTTTTATGCATGATCATGGTTTAACGTAATCTACGCCTTTCGTTTAGATACCTAAGGCTAAAAATTAATGTATTGAAACTTCGCGTTTTTCGCTTAATCGGTGTTGCCTGGTTTTGCCGAGAATCTTCGGTTGGTCATAACTTCTTTGTTATAACTCGGATTTTAGTATTCTTTATATGCACAAAAACCTTGATATGATTCCTACCACTTTATTTAACCCAAATAAGATTTTAGGAAAGTTATATTTTGGCCTAAATTTGACTGGTGTGACACTTTATTGTCTCAAAATATCGGGTTGTCACATCATCCCCCTGTTAGAGGAAATTTCGTCCCGAAATTAGAGTTTAAGCAGAATTAATAATCATGCCACGGATAAAAGTTTTATTTGTTACTCGTGTTCTTAGGTGAACTCTGGTCCTCCAATGGCCTTCTAGCGAACCATTCAATATCAAGGGACGACTTTGTTTCTTTCGCTTGCCTTCACTGGTGTGATAACTCTTCTTGGTCGAATGTATGTTGAATGCTTTTGTGGTCTGTGAACATAGTACACCTTGTACCCTACAAGTAGTGTCTCCAGATCTTCAGAGCAATTACCGCTGCTCCTGACTCAAGATCATGTGTTGAATAGTTAACCTCCTGTGTCTTAACCTATCTTGAGGTATAGGTAGTGACTTTTCCTCTTGGTTAAGAACACAACCAAGCCCTTGGTTGGATGCATCACATTACACCACGAAATATTCTATCCCTTTTGGGAGGTATAATATTGGTGCGATGCATCAGGCTTACTTTAGCATTTGGAACGCTCTTTCTTGTTTACAGACAAGTCCGGTGCTCCTCTAAGTGAGAAACTTGGCCTAAAGAATCTCTTTCTAAGGAGTTTGTTAAGCTCGCTAGGAAGTTCTTGCATCTCGGTTGGAGCTAGACAATAAGGTGATTCGGCTACTGGGGTAGCCCCTGGAACTAAGTCGATTCTGAATTCGACTTGACGCTGTGGTGGTAATCCCGGTAGTTCTCCTGGAAAGGTGTTGGGAAAGTCGCGTACTTTTGGGATGTTCTGAATGTCCTTCGCTCCTTGGCTCGCATCGACGATGTGTGCAAGGAATGTGTGATATTCCTTTTGTAAGCGCTTTTGAGCTTAAATACACGAAATGATGCGAATGTTCGTACTTGCTTTGTCTCCTTAAATAACAAGAGGTTCTTTGATAAGGAAGTTAAGATGAACTGCTTTCCCAAAGCGCTTGATATCGGCTTGATGTATACTCAACCAATTCATATTCTAAAAGAAAGTATGATTACTCATGAATTAAGGAAAAAGGATAGGTATTTCTAAGTTTATTCTCACGGAAGCATGATCACTCGAAGTCTTGGGCTGTCTCCGTCCTGAAGTTCATAGTAGAACTCATACCTGGTTCATCAATCAAAGTCTCAGGTATACGAGTCGTATATAATTAAGATTGAAAAGGTGGGTCTTTGGATTGAACTTGACGTACTGCACGAGTGGTACTTCGGGGACGTTTGCTGAGGTTTCTTTGGAAAGGATAAGAAACATGAGGTACTCTATGCATGAGTACTTCGGTGTTCTGGAATGACGGCTTCGCGAGAAAGACGTTTTTGGAGAAGGAGAAGTATGCACGAAACTAGTATTGTGCGGATCGAATTGACTCAAGTTGTATGATAATGTCGGCATTATTTAGAAGTAAACGACATTAGATTTGAACATAAGGCGTTATAGATAAAACACAACGGTGCAACTCTTACCAGGGTTACAGTACTTTAGAGTAACTATAGGAATACTGCTGCGAACAAAGTATACGACAAAAGACTAGTATACGCAGCACGAGGGTCCCTTAACCAACGGGATCTCGCAAAAGATAAGACTCTAGTTGCACTTGTTTTAAACAGTTTATAAGTCTGTTACAATGAACGTCTTAATTACTTTTACGTGGGTCCGGAGTAGTCTCTCCTGCATCAGTGATCCTTAGTATTTTCCCGTCTGCGTCAGAGTTCTTTGTTATAGGACAATCCTTCTTGAAGTGCCCTGTCTCACCGCATTGGTGGCATGACTGGCTAGTACTAGCATTGGTGGTGGGAGTGAGGTTTTTAGTCAGAGTTACGTGGACACGGGTGCCTTCCTCATTACTCCACTTTGAAAATTTCCTCTTAAAGAGTCCGGCTTTATCACTACTTTTGTGTGTAGGGTTGGTCCCGATGCCAGGGACTTGAGGAATGGGTCGTGCTGCTGCTGAAGGGGCAGGAGTTGCCACTTGCTGCTGTTACATGGAAAGTCTTTGGAATCGCGTTCGCTCACTTTTGGCTTGGCGATATCGTCTCCTCTTTTCGGTCTTACGGCTTCCCAAGTCTGTGACTGTTGTCATTTGTTGACTTCCCGAATTGGTACTACAATCAGAACTCTTGGCTCCTTTGTCAGTCCTGTTTGTGTTGCCGGAGTTGATGTGTGTATGGAAGGTTGTCACAGCAGCTGCTACTGCAGCTTGTAACGTAGAGGCATCGATATGGAGGATAGGGGTTTCATTGCTCGGCTGATTGTTTCCGGATGACGACATGATTCTCTAACACAAAAGATAAGGATTTTGTGAGCGATTTTGGTTGACCCTAAATGTACTTCGATCGCTTAAGTAAAGAGTAAGAGTATGTTCTCGAAAGTTTGACCTACATCCCTATGATGCAGTCCTAGTACGGATTGGAAGTGTATTCATGATGGTTTGACCTACATCCCTATGATGCAGTCCTAGTACAGAGTAGAAGTAAGTTCATAGAATGGTCTCAAGACGCTTGAAAATCAACCCAGGGTACCATCGGTTGCTAAATAACATGATTCAACCTTTGAAAGAGAATTGGGAATGATCCCTGAGCTAAATTACCCTAGTTCAATAACTTGACTAGAGTGGGTTTCAGATAGATCCCAACGAAAGTATGATGAAAGTATTTGAATAAAGAGAGACACCGAAGTTAGCCGCCATTCAATATCGATATTCATGACGTAATAAGTTTGGGAAAATTGATCTTGAAGAAGGTCTTACATCATATCCAGAGTAGAAAGGTTTTGGCCACATAAAGGCCTAACTTATAGTACAAGATAGTTACATAGAAAAATGCTACATAGGACATATACAGGAAAATGAATCCTTTAAACAAGGAAGGAAAATAAAGCATTTCTTACTGGCGGCGGTCATCCCTCTGGTGAACTCTCAGTTCAGCCAATTGACGTTCCATTATCAAGCAGGTGTCTTCCGTACACTCTCTGGTGTACTCGTAGCTCTATGACTTTGGCTCGTGTTTTAGCTAATGCCTGCAGCAGGGTCTCATGGTCTCTCTCAGATCTCTCACGAGTGTTTTCAAGATGATTGGTGCGGATGGTATGCAATCTTGCATTGGTATTTAACCTCTTTGATATAATGGAGAGTCGTCCTACCCTGAATTTCGTTTCGGGCAACTTTACGGATCAGGATTGGTAGAACTATGTCTGCTGAGCTCCCTTTATGTTGTAGCAGTTTTGGTCTCCTTTAAACGGCATAGGTTGATCTTGCTCTTCGCTCCATGTTTCCAGGCATTCTACCCAAGGAGGCGTCGGGCCGAGAAGAGATGGACGAGGGTTAGGGTTTGAATTGGGAGCTATCGGGGGTAGGTTCTCATCCTCGAGTTCGGAGTTATCATCATCCGAAAGGTCTTTGGCATGGTGATCATTCAAAAGGGATTGGATGATCATTCTCTAGTTCTTCTCTGAACCATCCAATATTACCTTTGTTCGGGAAGTACGGGTCGTCGTGGGGATGGGGTCCAGCTATGTTATCTATGCGATAATTGGTGTATAAGAATCTAACACATAAGTAGTTTATAGTAATACACAAAATACTCCTATAGTATTTTAGGTTTATCAACACTCAATTCCCAAACGACTCAAAGCTACAATAGGTGTATAAGGTAAATTTATCAATTATCCCTTTGCTACAGACATCATGTTGAACATGAGATACGGATCATGATCAATCTCATTAGCTGTTCAACTTTTGGTAAGGCGCCTTAGATGTCTAACTCTCAACACATAAGAGGAACAAATCCCATCTTGACTACATAACCCTCTTGCATAGTTCACACCATACTTGAAAATGGCTTTTATAACTGTCCGGTTAAAGAACAACATTTGACCATATCAAATCACAGTAATCCCTACACTTAAGTCCCACTATGTATCTCAGGTGTTAAGCACACCAAAATAGTACCTTTTTAATCAAGTATCATTCATGATAGCGAGCCATGAGATGATCTTGATGCGAGTTGTGGTGGTGTTGATTATGATGGCATGTGCGGAATTAGAAAAGATCTAGTGAGTCATCATACAAAATCAAGAACACATGAAGTAAATAAATCTAGGTTTAGCTCTCATTATTATTGATAGAAAGAGTACAAATGGGTTTTGCAATTTCTCTCCAAACTAATGCTCTCAAAGTGTTCATTACATAAATGAGTGTCACCCACTTCCTATTTATAGGAAAGACAACTCATCACACAATACAAGTGGGTAAAGCACAAATACATCCAAGAGTTTCTTTGCATCCTAACATTCTCCCCCTCAAAGTTAGGATTGGATGTCCGACTTCAATATCCAACGAGCTCGCGCAATCAAGACCAAACTCCCCATCGAAAGTAACACCGATCTTCAAATCTGCAAATGAATACCCGAAAAAACTCGCTTCGAATACCCATCATTCTCCCTTTTTTATAATAAAAAATGATTATAAAACTCATTAAGGGTAAGAAGCGCCCGGAGAATGAACTTCACAATACTCCCCCTTGATGTGTACCAAAAATGAAACTCCGGAAAAACTTGCACTGAAAAAAAATCATGAAAAAGCCTTAAAAAAAATTGCAATTTGTGAAATTTTTTGAATTTTGGGTGAAAGTTGCAAGATTTTCCAAAATCCGGGTAAAAACTGTCAATAACAGAATTATCCAGGTACCTGTTACGCCAAAAAAAGCCAAATATGTGAAACTCTCCCCCATTTGTGAAACTGGATAGAAAGTGTAAATTCGCACAAATTGCAGGGACCAGAAATGAAAAATCTTCAATTTTTCAGCTTTAATGAACCCATTTTTGAAATTTGGAATAAACTGCCAAAATTTCAATACTTCAGGTGCTACTTTCGAAACTTTTGCACACTTGTTCAAACTTTCGAAAGTTTTAGTCCTTATTTCAAAAGTGGTTGCAAACTGTCAATCTTTCGAAAGTTTAAGGACCAATTTCGAAACATAATTGTTTTCTTCCCTAATCTAAACGAAATAGCAAATAGCGAACAACCAAAAACCTTCCCTCAAAAAAATCTTCATTAATCACCGGATACTTTTGTTCTTCACACACACACAAAAATTAAATAAATAAATAAAAATCATCGCTTTTTAACCAAAAAAGCTTCACTATTCGTTATTTGGCCATCTTTGATTCGTTAATCAAGTTCCAAATCACAGATATTCGCTTTTAGTATTCAAATAACGAGCTCAGCGAATAATGGACTCCAAACATCGTCGTCCTTCGCTTTTCATTCACCCCAAACATCGACTTCCCAAAATCGATATCAATTACAATCGATTTCAAAACCATCGCAATCAAGTCTTCGCTTTTTGTTACAGGGACCCCAAAATCCAACAGGTGACCATCGATTCCAAATGACAAAATTGCAAAAATGATCCATGTGTTTGTCAATTTCTGTGGGTAATGTCAAAAAAAAGTTTATTAGCAAAAAAGGTCCATGTGTTTGTCAATTTCTATGGGTAAGGTCAAAAAAAAGTTTATTAGCAAAAAAGGTCCATATTTGATGGTTTTGTTGCAGTTTTGGTCCCAACCCCGTTAAGTGTAACAGCATGGCTGTTAACTTTTGACAAATGACAGATTTACCCCTGAGACCATTTCTGCAGTTTTATCTTTTTACCAAACTACAAGGACCAATTATGCAATTTTTCTTTTTCATTCTCGCCTCTGAACCCCTAGTAGCTCCCTAAGATGCTCCTCATGCTGCTCTCGAGTCTTGGAATCTACAAGATATAATCTATGAACACAATGACCGAGCGATCGAGCATCGGTCTGCAGACTCGGTTCATCAGATCCATGGACACCGCTGGCGCGTTGGTGAGCCCAAACGGCATCACCACAAACTCTTAATGACCATAACGAGTCCGAAACGTGGTCTTTTCAACGTCCTCCTCCCTCACCCTGACATGGTGATATCCTGACCTCAAATCAATCTTGGAAAACCAAGACGCACCCTACAACTGATCAAAAAGATCATCTATCCTCGGGAGTGGATAACGGTTCTTCACCGTTAACTTGTTCAGCTCTCTATAGTCAATGCACATCCTGTGCGAACCGTCCTTCTTCCTAATGAAAAGGATCGGTGCTCCCCAGGGTGAACTACTCGGACAAATAAACTGCTTGCCCAGTAGCTCCTACAACTGAGATGATAGCTCCTGCATCTCAGGCGGTGCCAGTCGGTACGGTGCCTTGGCGATAGGGGACGCACCTGCCACTAAGTCAATCATGAACTCAACCTGCCTCTCCGGAGGCACTCCGGGTAACTCTTCCGGAAACACCTCAGAAACTGAGAGCTGCTCTCTAACCCGCGTATCTACCACATACGCCAAATAACCGGCACACCCGTGCTGAATATACTGTCGAGCCTTGGCTGTTGAACAAAACCCTGATCCCAACCTGGTGCCCTCACCATATACTACAAGTTCTCCCCCACTTGGGGTTCGAACCACCACCCACCGTCCCTCACAGTTGATCATGACGCCAAAATGGCTAAGCCAATCCATCCCTACAATCATGCATAAACCCCCCATGGGGATAGGAATCAAATCTATCTGGAAGGACACCCCGGAAATCTCTAACTCGCATCCCTGGTAGACCGAAGAAGCAGAAACCCCATGCTAGTTGGCGATCGAAACTTGCAACGGATACTCAAGATCATCTATCGGCACACTGAACCCTCTAGAGAAGGACTGAGATACAAACAACTGACTCGCCCCTGAGTAAAATAATACTAAAGCGGGCAAAGAATTTACTAAAAACGTACCTAATCACAGGTACAATCAATAAGCATAACACAATACAATAACTGAGACAGAGAATAGAAACGTACCAGCAACCACATCTGGTGCTGACTTGGCCTCCTCGGCCGTGAGCTGGAAGGTGCGACCTTGAGCCTTCAGAGGCTCCACCTTGACTGGCCTGCTATCTCCAATCCTCCCAGCAGCTGGCATGGAACCCTAAGCCAGCTTGGCGGCGAGCTGCGGGCAGTTGGTCTTCACATGACCAACCTGATGACAATGGTAACAAATCCTCATATCTACGGGAGAGGCGGACTGATGGAAGTCCTTGGCATAGTGCCCCTCCTTGCCACATTTGTGGAACCCACCTCCTGCTCTACAAACTCCCGAATGAACCCTGCCACACTTTCCACAAGTGCAGCTCTACTGACCCCCAGACCGTGTATCAGTGGTCTTAGACCGCTTAGGGGCCGGCTGAGACTGTGCCGGTGCTTGACGCTACTCCTTCAGCTGCAACTCTATCTCCAACTCATGCCGCCTTGCGGCTTCCTGAAGGTCCAGGAGGGTATCACATCGTTGTGTAGACACAAACTGTCGAATATCAGTCTTGAGCATACTCAGATAACGAGTCATCTGAGACTCCTCTAAAGCGAACTCCAGGCAAAACATAGCCCTCTCCGTGAACATACGGGTAATCTCCATCACAGACTCCCCATCCTGTCTCAAGGTCAGAAACTCCTGCGCAAGCCGCTCCCGCTCAATGCGTGGAATGTAGTGGGTGCGGAACATATCTTTGAACTACTCCCAAGTAATAGCAGCCCGCTGATCATCAGTATACGAGCCAATTGTCAGCCTCCACCAGTCCTTTGCCCCAAGCCTTAGCAGGTTCAAGGCACACCTGACCTTTTGGTCAGCAGGACATGAGCACGTGAAGAAACAACCCTCCATGTCAGATAACCACCTCATAGCCCTAATCACATCCTGTGTACCATCAAACGTTGGGGGCTTCATATTATCGAAGTCCTGGTACTGGAAAGCCCTGCCGGCTCCTCCTCTAACCCCTGCCGCTGTTACAGCCGAAGTGGCTGCAACGGCAGCTGTCTCTGCTAGAGCCACATATCACTCATCAAAATACTCAACCACTGCGGTCTTAATCGACCCAAACATCTCTGGCAGTTCCGCTCGGAACGCAACAGCAATCTTGTCATGCATGATCTCCCGGATCCTGGCATCCAACTCCTCTGTCCCTATCTGAACCACGGGCTCGGGTGCTACCGGCATCTCCAACCCTTCGTCTCCCAACCCTGATCTTGATCCTGATCCGGATCCCGAAGCAACACGTCTCATCACTACCATACTGAATTATATACAAGTCATCAGATAAATAACATAATGTCGGTAGACCAAACCCCAAAAACCTTAGGGGTTGTGACTTCCTTGCTACGCGTATGGGTCCTGTGCTTTCAGTAGTACGGGCCCATACTACCTTCCACACCTACCCATATTTGTCTCAAGTATCACCACAACGTCCTAACAATATCATCAACATAGGAAATGCGCTCAACCCTCATTCTAGGGGAATACCAAATACCTCGCATCTAGACTCACCACTTATCATGACTCTCACATCCATGAAACTTCCATCACCCCCTGCTGCGCTAATGCATGCTAGTTGCACATAACGCTGGACCCAATAGACTTTCGAATATCCGATCCTACCCGAAGGTCGAATCAACATTCTCAGGCTATAAGGTCTTTATTATGCACAGCCGTGATGCATACACTAAACATCTACAGTTATGATGTCAATTCCATATCCAAGAAACAGTAGGCTAATAGGCATCATGCAATCAGGAAAATCTATCATGTGATTCCTGAAGATCCCTAGCCTAGCACTAGCATGCTGTTCTAACTTATCAGAATATCAAATAACTGCATGGTATTTTGGGGTTTACTTACAGAGTCCGGCTGATCGTACCCTCTGCATCCTCCATCCTTTATTTTGAAAACCATTTAAAAAAAACTAATTTCCGAAAATCTCCTTGATTTGAGACTAGATTCACACGAGTGTTCCTCCAATTCACTAAAACCAAGGCTCTGATACCAACTTGTAACATCCATAAAATATCACACCAAATTTAAACTTTTTCAAACATAAATAAAAACCACATATCACTGTTTACAAAATGTTTTCAAATCACTTTTCCATCAGAGTGTCCCAAAAATCATAACATAAGGATGAGGAGCGATACGGTCACGCCTTCGCCTTTCCACGATCTCCTTAAGTACCTAAAACAGTAAACTGAAACTGTAAGCTCGAGGGCTTAGTGAGCTACCCCCAAAATACCAACACCACACTGACAATTCCATAACAGTAATGATCAACCAACCAACATGTATACTGGGCCATCGGCCTGACTGGGCTGCCCTACGGGGCCTATAGTCTGTTTAGATCTATCCCGAGCCTTCTGCATGACTGGTCCGCCACGTGGACCTGGCCTACAGTCTCCCCGGACAACTCATAGGGTATGTTGGCCTTCAACACAAAGCAGGACCGCCTCAACCCAACCAACAAGCAAATAACCATGTGCGCATAGCAATCATATACTGGCATATACAAACATCAAACATATCTATCTCACCGATCACAATCATAGAATTCTCCTGTAACTAGAGTACCGACCTAGCAGGTCACTAGCACACCAATCCATACGGATCATAAAAGCATAACATACTATCTACCTCGATTCCGAACTAACAAATCATAACCACATGCAACATACCATAACAATAACAACTAAAGGGCCAGACTTGGTGCCGTAGACCCTATCGATATAATGAGGATAACTCACCTCGCAGATGTCGACTCGGAAGGTGAACTCCAACTCGCAGATCACTCGACATAGGCCCCACCACCTATAACCATAGTTCAATATACACATAGGTCGTTAACATTATAAGGTACTCCATAACCCAATAGTCAACCCCTGATCAAGGTCAAAGTCCTCAGTCAGGGTCAACAGTCCATGTTGACATCAACTCGCCGAGTACACCGAGTCGTCGAGGTGACTCGTCGAGTTCCTTCGAATCCCAATCAGACCTTATGGCCACCTGTCGAGTTCCCTCCCTGTGACTCAACGGATATACCTGCGAACATATTCTTGGTTAAAACTCATCCGACTTGCCGAGTTGTTCTTCAACTCGTCGCGTCTCATGAAAATCTTCATCGGACTCGCCGAGTTGTTCAACCAACTCGTCGAGTTCAATGGCCATCTTCATGCGGCTCGCCGAGTCGATCTTGTGACTTGCCGAGTCCATTCAGTCCTCTTTCCATAATGATCCATTTTGATCCATGCAGCGACTCCAAATCACAGATCCAAGCTTCTAGGGCATGCTTATCACGTAAAGTTGCAAACTTTACGTGCATGCATGGCTTTAAAGGCTCAAAATGGCAAATCTAAGCTATTGATGGGTCTTTATGCACAAAGGGGACCTCAATCACGACTAAACCTGCAACTTTATGCTTCTAGAACCCAAATAGAGTCCAGATATGAAGTTACAACTTCAGATCTAGCCCATTACTAATCATACCAACTTGATATTCCATGAAAACCCTAAAACTCACCCAATAAAGGAGATCTATAAGGAGAAT
This sequence comes from Lactuca serriola, assembly GCF_051521515.1. Lineage (NCBI taxonomy): Eukaryota > Viridiplantae > Streptophyta > Magnoliopsida > Asterales > Asteraceae > Lactuca > Lactuca serriola. Next base: position 250,472,707 of record NC_136410.1, on the reverse strand, counting down.
GACGGTTTAGGTACCTTTTGAAGTTGATATCTGAGATGAGTGTTGATTCCCACACTCCAATTGCTTCAATCTCCTTCTCCTCCAAGTCTTCTCCCTTCAAGGACTCTCTTTCAAGCTTCAAACACACACATAAGGCACACACACACGAATAAGGCTCTCAAGGGTTCTTTGGAACTGTAAGGAGGTCTAAGGGAGGCTAAGGTCCCTTTAAATAGGGCTGCAAACCCCGGGAATTAGGGTTTCACTTGCCAGCTCCTGCTCACCGAGTCCCATTATAGACTCGTCGAGTGGGTCACTTAACCCGCGATCCTTCTCGCTGCTACCCGACAAGTAGGTAAACCAACTCGTCGAGTAGGGCCTAATCCAAAAACTCATATTAACAATACCTGAGAATCAGGGCATTACATTGAGAGGTTGATTTCTATCCGTCTTGTCCAAGAATAGACTTTCCTCTTGTTCAGTAAGGCTTGAGGTGAAAGCTAGAAACAATTATAAGGGAGTTGTGCTGGCCGGGGCAATTGTGGTGGGATTAGGAGGACCAGAGAGAGTATTGCGATGGATATAAGTGGTAATTATAAGGACCGGTTTCGAGGACAAAATATAATTTAATGGGGGAGAATTGAAAAATACTTTCCTGGAATAAATCAATTGAGGATTCAGAGGGATCATAAGTAATGTTTTTGGAAGAACCTTCTGCCACGCTGTGCACTCGTACAAAAACGGGCTTCCATCACAAGACAAATGAGTGACTATATGTATAGAGTCACACATTCATTTTCACTACATGTGTGACTGAAGGTCGAGTGACGTAAAGTACATACGGTTACATTAGATAGTTAGTGGCCACAACCATTTAAAAAGAGTGGCGATAGTGTGACAATCCGGAAATTTTTCCGTAACTGTATCCCATTCCCGTCAGTAAAACCCGTTTGTCTTGCAATTTTTCCGTTAACATTTTGGATTAGGTCATTTAATTTAAGACTTTTATTTTGACCTCGTAAGTGTCCAAACCCATTTGAAATGCGTGAAAACACCTTCAATACTTAAATGAAAAACTTTTAGTTTCGACCACATCGGGTTACGACAACTAAATCGGGTGCGACCGAAAGCCCCGACTAACGTCAGTATCGGGTAGATTTCCACCGACACTCAAACTCAAACCATATTTAAGGTTGATTGAACCTCATTTGAAGCTCTTTCACTCTCTCTCTACTCTCTCTCCTCAAATCCAAGTTCTTGATCCAAAAACCATCCAATTCAAGCTCCAAATCGGTAAGGAATCAATCCTAGCTCATAGTATAACATCTTTAGCTTTCAAATTCGTGTTTGAATCATGAAATAGGGCCAAGAACATGTGTTTACGGCCCTGGAACAGCCCCAAATCGTAAACCCACTTAAATGGGGTTTTGGAGCCCCAAAACCCTTCCAAAACACCTTTAGATGTTAGATATGACTTAGGGCGTACAAGATTGGACTTGGAACACCAAAAACTCATCATTTGAGAGGTAAACATGAGTTTACTGCCCAAGAACATGCTTGGACCGTAAACCCCCTTTCTTAGACCGTAAACTACTTTTAAGGTGTTAAGATGCCCCTTAAACACCTCCTAAGCCTTAGAATAAAGTCTACAACCAACCACCATGTGTAGGGACCTTAAACTTGAAGAAAACCATCCCCTTAGGAGTTCACGATCATAAACCCCCCAAGGAATGGTTTCTAGGCCGTAAACTCCTATAAGTTGGTCAAATGGTGCCCTAACTTCCATCCAAGGCTTGTATATTGAGTTAGAATCACATGTGATTAATATAGGACCACCAAAACATCAAAGGAATGGGTATAAGAGAGCTTACGGCCATAAACTCCTAGTTTACAGCTGTAAACTCCCTAAACGGTCCATATGTTGATCACATTTCCTTTCCATAGCCTTAGAATTAAGCCTAGCCTCATTCCACAAGTGTTATAAGGCCATTTAGCAACCAAGAACCCACCACCCATGAGTTTACGGCCGTAAACTCATGGAGATATAGTCTATGGGCCTTAATCTCAATTAGGAGCTTACTCTTGAAGAGCAAACTCCATATCTAGGCCATACACCTCCGTAGATGCTACCCGGGTCACTCCAAACACTTGAATAGAAGTGTTTTCGCGTCTCGAAGTGTTATTCATATTTAATTAGTAGTTCAAAGCCTAATTAGATACAATTGTGTATCTCTTCATATTACATAGGAACCTCGCGCGTTTTCAAGCCCCAAACTGACGTTTAGCATCGAAACCGACACATTCCTCGATTGGTGAGTTCATACCCCTATTCTTTTTTTCCGTGTTTTTCAAATGTTTTCAGGGGGGGGGGGGGAATACAAGAAAAAGTAAAAGGAAATCTTGTACTCAAACTTATTATTTCAGTTCAAATGTTCATATTTTGTATGCTTTTAATATCAAAACCCGTATTAACCAACAGTTTGACTTGCAGAGTTAGTTTTCAGTCTAATTGTAGATTTCTTTATAAAATGTTAGAATCTATGTTACATTTTATAATTTACGAAGGATTCATACTAGTCATAAATTAGGATTATTACTAATAAAATACGCCTTCGGATAGTACCAGAACTTCGAAAGTACAACTAGTGCACACCTTTGCACGGCACAGAACTTCGAAATTACAGCTAGTGTACGTCTTTGAGTGCCACCAGAGTTTTGGAAATAATTCGAAAGTACGCCTTTGGATATCGACAGAGTCTCGAAAATATACGCCTTTGGATGTCGACAGAGCTTCGATAATACGTCTAAAATACGCCTTTGGATGTCACTAGAACTTCGAATATACAGTTAGTTTACGTCTCTGAGTGTCTCCAAAGATTTGAAATTTCGGATAAGTATAGTAGATATTCGACATTCGTGTGTAGGATAACCAGGATTTCAGAATACCTAACTAATACTACAAGTATGGTAGATACTAGTACATTGCATTCCGAACCAAGAACTAACCACGACTTTTAGGAAAATAAGGGTTTTTTCCTGGGATAACATAACTGCTCTTAACCAAAATGTGTAACAAATGGGTAACTAAACTTTGCTTATAAGAAAATATGGGATTTTCTTGGATAACGACTTTTTTAGAAAACCAAAGGAAACTTGTTCTTTTACGAAAATAAACCGCTTATGAACTCACCAGCTTTATGCTGATTTTCAAACTGCTTGTATTCTCAGGTCCTCATTAGACAGGTACCCCGCGATCTTTTGGAGAAGACGGAGCATGTAGAAGACTCGTCTTAACTATTGTTCCTATGATATATATGTATAACACTTGTAACACTTTGTTTTTAGACAATGTAAATATTTCTATGTAATGTAATGGTTGTGTTTACTACGCTTACTATGTACATTGGTTGCGATACTACATGACGTCCTCCGCCCCGGAACGTTTCCGCCATCGGTTTCGGGGTGTGACAGATCGTCATAAAATGAGAGACCAAATGGTTTCAAAAGTCATGAAAAAGTTGATTTTGAGAGACGTTAGTCCATCTAATTGCCACATGTATATGATGTTTGTGTGACCTTATGTATATTTGGTGACACGACCATTAGTTTTTTTGGGGGATTTCGTCACTTACAATTAAGCAATGAATGGCCTAAGATGCTAAAAAGAGTGACCAAATGTATTAATAATATTGAAAAATTGTATTTTGAGTGACGTTAGTCCATCTAACTGCCACATAAATTTGATGTTTGTGCAGCCTTATGTATATTTAATGACACGAACATTGTTTTTTTGGGGGGATTTCGCCACTTACAATTAAGCAATTAGCAGCCTACGGTGTTAAAAATAGTGGCCAAATGTATTAATAATATTGAAAAAATGTATTTTGAGTAACGTTAGTGTTGGATTAGGTTTCTAAGCCCATAAATATTATGGTATGTAGTTGACCCAATTATGAGCATGTTCCTTTTGGGTTGCCTTCACCATAGCAACTGATAGGATGAACTAAGGAGAAAAATGATTAATTATGATTTATTAATAGATTATATGAATAATATATTAAAAGAGAAATCATATTGTTTAATTAACATTCAAGAATTAATAAGAATTAATTTTGTGGCTAAAAGACATTAATTAAATAAAGGGGACTAGAACTTTCAATTGTGTGATATTTTAATATTGGGCTAATGGACTCCATAGAAGTTCGAGTGGGAAAAATCTATGGGGAAACCCATAAGAATTCGTCCAATGCGATAGGAATGAAAAAGAACAAATAAGTTTTAGCTAATGTAATAAAGATACCAATTATTGTTCCAAAGACTCTAACCCTTTTAGTAATTTCAAAAACCTCGGGAACAAATATGTACGGAATAGAAAGATTCCAACCCCCGAAGTAAAGAACTGTTACAAATAATGAAGAAACTAGTAGATTTAAATATGAAGCAACGTAAAATAAACCAAATTTTATACCGGGATATTCGATTTGATAACCTGCTACTAATTCTTCTTCTGCTTCTGGTAAATCAAAGGGTAATCGTTCACACTCGGCTAGGGAAGAAATTAGAAAAACTAGAAAGCCTATAGGTTGATGCCAGAAATTCCATCCCCAAAAACCATATTTTGACTGCACTTCAACCATATCAACTATACTTAAACTGTTAGATAACCATAGTGGATGATAACATCACTGTTCCCATCCCTATTCCAGAATCGTACATGAGATTTTCATCTCATACGGCTCCTCAAAGGTCACAAATAAATCTAAGGACCCGTCCATTATTATTTTTCTTGATTTGTTTGTAGGATATATAGAGAGAAAATCAAATCCATTGTAAGGTCCCCATTAGACACTGGATTCTTCTAAGGAGGGAGTCCATGGGCTGCTTAGGGCCTAAGCAGTCAAATTAGGGTTTCCTAGTTGAAAACCATAATACCCTACCAATATAAGGAACCCTTAACCCCCCAAAAACATGACCAACTCTTTGAGAGAACCCTAGAACGTTTTTGTGGCTCTTCATTCTTCTTCTGAGTTCATCTTGTTGGTCATGGTGTTTGTGACTCCATTAGAGGTGCAACATTTGAGGCACTAAGTTTTCAAAGGTCAAGATCAAGAGGAATTGAGATTGTTATTACTACATAACAATCAAGGTAATATCTAAACCCTTTTATTTTGATAATATCGATTTCCGTATGCTAGATCTAGGGTTTATGAGCTTTGGATGATTATTTCATGTTCATTAGACAAACTAGATCCAAAGCTTTCGTGTTTGCATGTACACGATATGATTGATGTAGTGCTCATATCACATCAGTTAGTCGATCTAATTCCCACATGAATATGATGTTTGTCTATCCTTATGCATATTTGGTATTTAGTGACACGACCATTGGTTTGTTTGGGGGATTTTGTCACTTACAATTAAGCAATGAGTGACTGAAGGTATTAAAAAGAGTGGCTAGATGTATTAATAATCTTGACAAAGTGTATTTGGAGTAAAGTTAGTCCATCTAATTGCCACATGAATATGATGTTTGTGTAGCTTTATGTATATTTGGTGACATGACCATTGGTTTTTTTTTGGGGGGATTGTCACTTGCAATTAAGCAATGAGTGACCTAAGGTGTTAAAAAGAGTGGCTAGATGTATTAATAATCTTGAAAAAGTATATTTTTAGTGACATTGGTCCATCTAATTGCCACATGAATATGATGTTTGTGTAGCCTTATGTTTATTATGTGACACGACTATTGGTTTTTTGGCGAATATCGTCACTTACAATTAAGCAATAAGTCGCCTAAGGTGTTAAAAAGTGTGGCCAAATGTATTAATAATCTTTAAATGTTGTATTTTGATTGATGTTAGTCCATCTAATTGCCACATGAATATCATGTTTGTATAGCCTTATGTATATTTGGTGACACGACCATTGATTTTTTAAGGGATTTCTTCATTTACAATTAAGAAATGAGTGGCCTAATGTGTTAAAATGAGTGGCCAAATATTTATAAAAAAAAATAAAAAATAAAAAATCATCAAAATGTGTATTTGAGTTACGTTAGTTCATCTAGTGGCCATTTGAATATGATGTTCTGTAGCCTTTTGTATATTTGATGACACAACCATTGGTGTTTTTGAGAGATTTCGTCACCTAGAATTAAGAAATAAGTGACCTAAGGTGTTAAAAAGAGTGGCCAAATGCTTTGTAAAGTCAAATAAAGACAAAATTGTAAATATGGTCCCTATGATACGTGTTTTTTTGGGGTTTTAGTCCAAACCTCGACTTTTTTGGATCGGTGGTCATTTTGAGGTAGTTTCGTTGCGTTTTTAGTCCCTTGATAAAATGAAATGACTGTAATGCCTTTCTGATACCTTTTTTATATTTTTTGTATTTAATTTAAATGAAAAAAATAAATAATTAAGTTGGACCCACATCTCTCTCTCTCTCTATCTCTTTCTCGACACAACCTTCCCTATAATTGGGAATCGAGCTCACCAGATCGATTTTCATCCCCAAATCACCCTCGATCATCTCCTTACTATCAATATCAATTTAATCTCATTTCGTTATATGATTCAGAAAATGGAGGATGAAGAGGGTACGACCAAAAATCCATTAAAGGATGTCTACATCCTAGGTAAAATTACTCTCTTAATTCACCCTTTCACGCTTAAATTTCATTACCCATCAAAAAGTTTGAATTGGAATCCGCCATTAATTCATCTCTAATTTCTTCTATTTCTTCCCAAAATCCACAGAGGATACTACAAGTGTAGTAGTATGAGAGGATGCCCAACTCGGTAACATAACGAGAAAGCACTGGATGATCCAAGCATGTTGATTGTTACTTACGAAGGAAATAACAATCATGCTCTTTTTGTAGCAAAAACTTCTGGGTTGATCTTAGAATCATCTTAATTTCATCAAAATCGATCTCTTTTTTTTCAATTTTTTTTTCTTTATTTTTTGAGATGCCATGTTTTGACGATGATGATGATGATGAGAATTTGGCTTGGTGAATATACCAAACTGAAATGACTAGGGTTTCGACGGAAAGATTTTCATATTGAAGGGTTCGTAATTCCACCTCTATAGTTGTAACATCCAGAATTTCAAGTTTGATAGTTCGTGTTTCAATTTTGAGGATTTAGGAGGGACTGGACGAGTCATAGGTCTGGCTCGCCGAGTCATGTCGAGTTGATCACGTGGATTTAATGAGCGGACTCAACGAGTCCAAGGATGGACTCGCCAAGTAGGTACTGGGCAGAGAAAACTCTAAGTTTTGGGGTTGGAGCCTATTTAAAGGAACTCATGACCTTAGATGCGCCTCATATCTCCTGTGAGAAACCCTAAATCGCCATTGGAGCCTACGGAGAGTTCTTATGATGAAATCAAGTAATTTTGGTGTGATTTTGCAAAGGAAGAGAAGGGATTCAGCTAGAAGGACCAAAGTAGGTTGTTATTCTAAGACATCCAAGAAAGGATCTCCGTTATGAGGTAGTATTTCGCCCCTTCCTTCTGTTTTGTGTAGAATCCTTGAAGCTAGGGTTTTCTTTACCCTTTTCTGGGATAGTATATGATGTGTATGATCTCCCAATGTGGAAAAAGTACTAGATCTGGACCTTAAGACGTCGAGAGAGTCCTAGTCTTCCAGCTTTTTGTAGTTCTATTGGAGTTATGAATCTAGGATGCCATTTTTAGAGCTATTGTTCCATATAGAGCCATATATGTGTTGCATGAGTATAAAGTCTGGACCTTTATGTGATTATTGGGTGTTAGAAGGTCATATCTATAAGTTAGAGAAACAGATCTGACCTCAGAATGTAATTTGAGTGCTGCCATGGAGAGAACTCGTCGAGTCCATAAGAGGACTCGACGAGTTGAGTCAGATTGCCACGCGTTTTGTGACCAGCGGTAACCCGTCGAGTGAAAGGTTACCTGGACGAGTCAAGTGATTCCTTAGGAGGAATCAAAGGAAACACATGGACACGCCGAGTCACCCGAGTCCACTCAACGAGTCTGGTCAAAATTTGACCGTTGACTGGAGTTGACTTCAGTTGACCTTAGGGTTTTGGTCAAACTGATTCAAGGGAGGTCAGGGAAGGGTAGAATGGTCTTCTACCCATTCTATAGAGATGAGGGCAAGAGGAAGTATTAATTAGAAATGTTTTCCATATGTGTTAGGCAGAGGCTCGATCGAGGTTATCAAGCCAGAAGGTTTACTTGAGATCATGTGAGGTGAGTCTTCTTACTATACTTTACCTAGAGTGGTAATTATGTGCGACCAGAAGGTCTTATGTGCTATGATGAGTATGTGATGTATGTTGTTATATGATATGTATGTGCTATGCTATGTTATGAGTATTATGATATAGACTGGAAGGCCAATAGTGTATGGGTCGGAAGGTCAAGATGATACGGACCGTAAGGTTAGAGAAGTGAGAACGGAAGGTCTACCTGGATTATGGGGTGGAAGTCCCCTGAGACACATTGACCGGAAGGTCTTGTAGAGTATTAGCCTTGAGTGGCGTACGTGGTGTATGTGGTATTTTGGGGAACTCACTAAGCATTTATGCTTACCGTGCTGTGTGATATGTGTTTCAGGTACTAGCGAGGATCGCGGGAAATCGCCAACATGATCTGTACACACTAATGAAGATCCATGTGTTTGAGATTCTGGGATATGATTTCTGAGATAACATTTAATTGAATGAGTTTTGAAATTATTTTATGAAATTCATTATGTTTGGAGTGAAAAATTGTTTTGAGATTTTACATTATTACAAGCTGTTAAGAGCCTTCGTTTGAGGGATTCGGATGCACCTTCGAGTGTAACTGAACTCAAACTGAGGATTTGAGGAAGTTTTCATAAAAGAAACAAATTTTCTAAAAGAATAAAAGATTTTGAGAAAAGCAGGAGGAATAGTGTGTACGATCACTTAGCGCCCAAGCTGTGGTTTCCCAAAACACCCTTACATTATGTGTTATGAGATATTATGTGATATGATATGTATGCTAGAGTAGGCTAGGTACTCATATTAGGATTAGAGTGCTCTGATTTGTGATGCCTTAGCCTAGGAGATTGCTGCTACTATGAGATGCCTCGAGAGTGAATGGGTAGCAGTAAGAAGATTATGAGGGGTCTATCGAAGGGTAGCATGCTCTTAGCGAGAAGTAGAGTACTTGTGATATGGAATTATATGAGGAGGACTTGGGGTGAATGGTGATGCGGTACAGATGGTAGTATAGGGCCCGTACTACTGGAAACACCGGATCAGTGAGCAGTCCAAGAATACTTAGGGTACTAAGGAATAGGTAGGGTTGAGTGATCGAGTGAAAGTATACTCGATCGAGTCTCTGGTATCTTTGTGTTGTGTTTCAGAGACCTCATGGTGGGTACACGTCACAAAACAGAGAGCAATGGAGTTAGCGATGACGAGGTTCGCAAGATGATTCGTGATGAGGTGGCTGCGACCATGAGAAAGGTCATACTCGAGGTGTTTAGGACTATTGAGACCACGTTGATTGAGACATCTTATAAGCGATACACTACTGTTTCGGAGGCTGCTGCTGATGCAGCCACCGCAACTGTCACAACTACTAGGCCGCAAGGGGGTGACTCGTTGCTGTAACGGGAGCTCAACAACACGAAGCCACAAGGTTTGAAAGGACAAGATCCGATAGCCGTGATAGGCGATATCATGGTTCGAGTACCATGATTTGTAGCAGATCGAGAGGCGATATCATGGTTCGAGTACCATGATTAGTAGCAGATAGAGAGGTGATGTCGTGGTTCGAGTACCATGATTGGTAGCAGATCGAGAGGTGATATCATGGTTCGAGTACCATGATTGGTGGTAAACTGAGAGGTGGTGTCATGGTTCGGGTACCATGATTCGTAGCAGATAATGCTTGTACTGATATCTGATTATTTTGTTGTCACACCCCAAAACCAAGAACGGCGGAAACGTTCAGGGGTGGAGGACGTCATGTGAAGTATCATAACAGTGCAAAGTAGTAAATAAGAAACAACATCATCCATTGCATTAAAAGTAAAGTCTTAAGACATGTGTGTTCTTTCATTGTAATAAGTCACCAAAATATGTAATCAAAATAAAAGACAAGTCTTGTCTGTGCTCCGTCTTCTCAAAACTTGGTCATCGTACCCGTCTACTGGTGACCTGTGAATACAAGTTATTTTGAAAGCAAATATCAGCTTTAAAGCTGGTGAATTCATAAGTATTTAAGTGTCACTACATTGTTTTGGAAAGCTGTTATGAATTCCATGTAAATCTTTGAATGAAACATTTGAGATAAGTGTGAAAACCCTACAAAATCCCATATTTCCTACTAGTATAAATGTAGTCTTCTACCAAGACCTGAATGTTTCGAAAGTAATAAAGATGATTTTTTTTCCAATAATGACTACTATTAATAATATATAGGCTACCTCATCGTTTATGTGAACATATCACAAAATAAAGGTAATCGGAAAATCTAATCATTTAAGTATTATCCTTTGGTACTAGGATAAACACGACATAGAAATACCGAATAGTATCAACCATAGACATCCGTAGATGTGCATTGTCCTCTGTAGCTAACAGCGGGGGTAGGAATGGTGAGCCCATAAAGGTACCTTTGTAAAGTATTAACCGTAGGCATCCGTAGATGTGCATTTACCTCTGTTGCTAACAGCTGGGTGTCGGAATGGTTAGTCCTGTATAGTATCCTTTTGTAGTAGGATAGATAGATCTAATCTACACGTATAATATGTAATAGTATCTCATCATATAGTATCTAGGTGAAAGTATCCACGTAAGAGGATCAATGCAAGTGTATTCATGTAAGAGGATTCATGTAAGTGTATCTCTTCATATAGTATTTAGTATAGACTCATGAATGAACTGACTTCGGTGTAATTCCTTGTAATAGAAATAATGTTTTGTATCCCCTAAACTATTCCTATAATAGTTTACTGGAATGTAATAGATGTCCAAGAAGGTTTATACACCATTGCTACCCAAGAGTGTGGGAACTGAACGAAGAATGAACGATCTCATATCAATACACACACACACACACACACATATATATATATATATATATAAACATAAGTGTATAGATATTAGTTTGATCAAGAAGATGAAAGGGGTTTTGTAAAACATTTAAGAGTTTTAAACAATAAGTAACAATGACTTGATTTCATTTTATAAAACATTTCAAAAGTAATTCATTTGATAACAAAGTATTTTAAGACAGAAAACCATTTCATGTATCACAGTTTGAAGTACAAGAAATCAGTTTGTTGAAAACACAGTTATAAATCACATGCGATTGATGCTATAACCTGTTATTTTCTACTTGTATTCCCCCCCCCCCCCATTTAAAGCATTTAAAATCATTTGAAACATTGATTAAGGGGTATGAACTCACTTGTAGATGGTGGTTTGGATGAACTGAATGATGTAGGATTGCTAGGTGTCAAGTGAAGACTTGTACACACCTAATGATCCTAGTTAGCATATAATCACACATATATGTATCCAATTAGACTTTAAACCACTAATTGCCAAAGTTAAGACATCCTAAGATATGTAAAACACATTATATAAGTGCTACAAGTCATAAGGATTGCATCTAAGTGCTGAAGGACCTTGCTATTGTGTTTGGGGTTCAAGGGTAAACTCCCTTGGAGGTTACAGTTTTGTGAACATAACCCCATGGGTTTACAGTCATAAACACATGATTTTACGGCCATAAACTCATGTTGTTTTTGACCATTTGTTGTTTTGAAGCTCTACAAGCCATTAGAAGTATCCCCTCTTCATGCTTAAGCCTATGGAAGTGTTTAGGGCACCATTTCACTCCTAAATGGAGTTTAAGGTCCCTGGACCATTTCCCTTTGGGTTTACGGTCGTAAACCCTCATGGATCATGGTATTTTGATTTTTTCGAGTCCTATACACATTAAGGAGTGATTCTATGCAAGTTACCAAGGCTTAGTAAAGGGCTAGGGACATTTTGGCACGTAAAGAAGGGTTTACGGTCCAAGGTGTTCTTGGACCGTAAACACCTTTGATCTTGGTGTTTCTTAGTGTTTTCTTGATGTATGGAAGTGTAACAAGCTTTACAATACACTAGGGTAGGAGTACTTACAAGTTAGAGGCTTAAAAGGTACCAAAAGGCCAAGAACACTAGTGTGTGTTCTTGGTGTTCTTGGTGAAACTTGAAGATTCAACCTTTTGGAAATATTTCATGGATAAAAGTGTGTTAAATCACTAGATTAAGTGATATACTAACTTGAAAGGGTAAGAAACACTTACGAGATTGAAGATCTTGAAGAAAACTTGGATGATACTTGAGAGAGTTTGAGATTTGGATCTTGAAATTTGGAAAACTGGTAAAAATAACTAAGTGTTAACTTTATACCACTTCCCTTTAGGGTTTACGGCCGTAAACTCTAAACTTTTGAAGTGTCAGGACTTTATTGTTGCACAATAAACCCTAGGGCATCCTCTCTCCTGATATCTCCTAAAGTGTTAATCCTGAAATACTCAAACTTATTCCAAAAAGTTTGAAAATTAACAGCAGCTGTCCTGACTTCTATTGACGTGACAAGTTATATAGATTACAAATTTCGGGTTGTCACATCCGTCATGATTGATTAGGCTGAGATTGGATGCGATAGAGTAAGGGGCCCAAGGGTCAGACTGAATGAGTTTTGATGAGGCATACCTTGACAGGGAAATCGGTTTATTTCCGAGGAATCTATGATGAGATGACAGTGGGAGTTGCAAGACTCAAGAATGAGTAAGGATGGCGTTTTATGGGGGTTTGCGATCCGAGTTGAGCAATCAACTGATAGTGGAAATGTCGTTGTGACCTAAGTGGTTCTATTTCTATTCCCGATGGGGAAACATAAGAAGTATTGAGGTTTTGGTTTCTGAGCTGGGGGTAAACCCTGTCGTGTAGCATCGATAGCGATCTTCCTCCAGGGTGGCTAGGCAGTATGTCTACCGTAAAGTAGTAGTATAGCATGAACCAGTCGTCAGTAGGGACTGAGACAGTCAAGGGAAAAGAGATACACCACTTGAGTATAGTAGAGCATGTGTTAGTTGCCGCGTCGGGCGATCACGAGGAGTATATCGATGCGGTATTCCTTATGCTCTATGATGGACATTGGGTATGGGAGTGAAGCCCCTGCTCTTATGGTAATTTATGTGATGGAACGATAGATTGGGAGTCGAGGATTAGGAGTATGATGATTCATTATTTCCGAACTAAGAGTCAGGATTATTATTGGACAGTCGAGATGTCTGGTAATGGATTTGTATGAGATTCGGAATGATTAGAGGCAGTCATGATGGGACGTTTCAGAGGATTTCATAAAAAAACTGGGATATTTGAGTTGCTTGATCTCCATCGGGGAGGTTATCGCACAATGCGTAGCACCTTCCAAGAGTAAGTGTGATGTTTCCGACGGAAACGGTCTGTGAGATAGATTGTTAGTGCGCTAATTGGTGATGGTTCGAACCTTGAGTAAGGGAGAACCGGGTACTTTATTGAGGGGATCTGAGATTTGTTCAAAAGCGGTTAGAGATCTGGATATAGAGATCTGCGGTACAGGTTCATGGGATCATGGGTATTGGTGGTTGAGGCAAGACGTAGAGCGAGATAATGCATGTAGTGCATGTTGAGAACATATGAGTGTCCTTACGGGAAGTAGCCATTTGTCGGAGAACTTGAGGTGGTTAGGAATTCCTCGAGATTAATATGGTGAACACGAGATGGCTGGCTCATAAAATTATTTCGGCAGTGGAGAGAATTATGGTTCATTGTATGGGCTGTTATGCGGTTCGGGAAAGGGCAGGAATCGATAAAGCAACAACTTCGGGGTCGTTATAAGAATTATTGCATGAGTTTTGAGAAATATAGAAGGAGGTTTTGGATTGTCGTTAATATGTTCTGAATCATTTACGGTTCCTTCATATCTCAATTGAGAGTTGGGATTCTCCATAGTGGCGTGTTATGAAATGAAAATTTGTTGTGAAATTCTAAGGGAATACGTGGGTGTATCTGTGTATGATGCTAAACGTTGGAGATCAGGAGTTGAGGCAGTACATCGTGAGGTTCTGTGGTAATTTGATGAGGTATCGGAGTATGATGACCTGAAGTTTTGAGTCTTGGGTTGAGACTGCAGGTGGCGTATTGAGGATCTGCGGTACCAGATGGATTATTTGAGAATGAGGATTGCAGTGGGGAGAGGTGTCTTCGTTATGGCGGTTGTTGACAGAAATAATGATGCATAATTTGGATAAGTGTGGGCACCTATCTATGTTAGTCCATGGAGCATGAGTTAGTGGACGCATGGTGGCGTTAACGTGAGAATGAGATGGTGGGGATAAGTCAGAGGTTGTCGTGATGCTACTGGAAGCCGTAGTACTCACTAGTTAGAGGTTGTTGTGATGCTTCGGGAAGCCGTAGTACTCACTAGTCAGAGGTTGTCGTGATGCTATGGGGAGCCGTAGTACTCACTAGTCAGAGATTGTTGTGATGCTAAGGGAAGTTGTAGTACTCACTAGTCAGAGGTTATTGTGATGCTATGAGAAGCCGTAGTACTCACTAGTCAGAGGTTGTTGTGATGCTACGGGAAGTTGTAGTACTCACTAGCCAGAGGTTGTTGTGATGCTACGGGAAGTTGTAGTACTCACTAGCCAGAGGTTGTTGTGATGCTACGGGAAGTTGTAGTACTCACTAGTCAGAGGTTGTTGTGATGCTACGAGGAGCCGTAGTACTCATTAGTCAAAGGGAGGTTGTTGCGATGCTACAGGGAGCCGTAGTACTCTTTAGTCAACGAGAGGTGGTTATCAGGAAGTACTGTTTGATCAAAGCACGATGCAGAAGAGTTTTGGGCGAGGGTAGCCCTAATAGTTGAGTTTTTGGGAGCCTGGCGGTCGAACTAGGAAAGAGACAGGGGTCCCCATATTTTTTCAGGGAATCATGAACTTCTGACTTGAGTTGTGGTTGTCGCATCATGAGGGAATTGGAAAAAGTGGTTTTCACATGGATTGCAAGTTGAGTCATGAGATGATTGTTTCATTGGGACAAGTGGTTCCAGCTTTGGTTCGGACCAGACTCTCGAGTTTAAGTTTGGCTTTGGTAGTGAGTTGGGTAGGCGAGAGGAGATTCAAGATTCTGAGGAGGATTATTGGTTGAGGGGTATTATTGTCACCCGATATCTTAGAACCGAGTGAGGTCAGTTTGTTAGTATTGGAGATACCATGAGATGCATGAGGCAAATGATTATTAATTCGGCTGAGGTCGAGGGTGAGGCGATTTCAGTTGGGAGTATAGTATTCATTGGGGCGAAGAGAACTTCGTGACTTGTGTGTCACTGGGTCGAGATAGTTGATGTGAGAAGGAAGTCATTGAGACACTTGGAACATGTTATGAGTAAGCTTTGGAAGTTAATGGCTTGTTGAGAGATGACCTAGTACCCAGTGTGGAGTAGGGACTGTTGAGAGTAAGTTAGGGGTTTATGATTATAGATGTTAGAGGACATTTTTGAAGGAGCATGATTATTTTCTTATATCTGAAGGTAGGGTGTTGAAAATTCATTGAACTGGTGGGGTTCGATTTCAGGGTAGGAGACGATTCTCTGGTGTAATGTGCCCCCTTTCGTCTATAGAAGTGTATTTGAGATTGTTAGGTACGTATGGCATGGGTGATCGGTAACCGATTGTTGGGTTTATATTTTGAAGTCAAAAGGGTATCTTATAGGCTGAGGGGCCGGTTTTGTTTCGAATTTAGGAGTTCTGTTTCGAATTTAGGAGTTCCTAGTCGGGTTCAGGAATCCATGGAGGAGGATATCATTTTGGTCTGAGATCCTTTCAGTAGTGCTTTTCGGGGTGATTGGTTTCAATCCATGTGATTTGAGAAGTGATTTCGAGGGAGAAATCAAATTAAGTGGGGGACATTTGTAACATCCGGAATTTCGGGTATGATAGTTCGTGTTTCAGTTTTGAGGATTTAGGAGGGACTGGATGAGTCATAGGTCTGGCTCGCCGAGTCATGTCGAGTTGATCACGTGGATTTAATGAGCGGACTCGACGAGTCCAAGAATGGACTCGCCAAGTAGGTACTTGGCAGAGAAAACTCTAAGTTTTGGGGTTGGATCCTATTTAAAGGAACTCATGACCTTGGATGCACCTCATATCTCCTGTGAGAAACCATAAATCGCCATTGGAGCCTAGGGAGAGTTCTTATGATAAAATCAAGTAATTTTGGTGTGATTTTGCAATGGAAGAGAAGGGATTCAGCTAGAAGGACCAAAGTAGGTTGTTATTCTGAGACATCCAAGCAAGGATCTCCATTCCGAGGTAGTATTTCGCCCCTTCCTTCTGCTTTGTGTAGAATCCTTGAATCTAGGGTTTTCTTTACCCTTTTCTGGGATAGTATATGATGTGTATGATCTCCCAATGTGGAAAAAGTATTAGATCTGAATCTTAAGAGGTCCAGAGAGTCCTAGTCTTCCAGCTTTTTGCAGTTCCATTGGAGTTATGAATCTAGGATGCCATTTTTAGAGCTATTGTTCCATACAGAGCTATATATGTGTTGCATGAGTATAAAGTCTAGACCTTTATGTGATTATTGGGTGTTAGAACGTCATATATATAAGTTAGAGAAACAGATCTGACCTCAGAAGGTCATTTGAGTGTTGCCATGGAGAGAACTCGTCCAGTCCATAAGAGGACTCGACGAGTTGAGTCGGATTGCCCCACGTTTTGTGACCAGTGGTACCCGTCGAGTGAAAGGTTAACTTGACGAGTCGAGTTATGCCTTAGGAGGAATCAAAGGACACGCATGGACACGCCGAGTCACCCAAGTCCACTCGACGAGTCTGGTCAAAATTTGACCGTTGACTGGAGTTGACTTCAGTTGACCTTAGGGTTTTGGTCAAACTGATTCAAGGGAGGTCAGGGAAGGGTAGAATGGTCTTCTACCCATTCTATATAGACGAGGGCAAGAGGAAGTATTAATTAGAAATGTTTTCCTTATGTTTTAGGCGGAGGCTCGATCGAGGTTATCAAGCCAAAGGTTTACTAGACATCATGTGAGGTGAGTCTTCTCACTATACTTTACCTAGATTGGTAATTATGTGTGACTGGAATGTCTTATGTGCTATGATGAGTATGAGATGTATGTTGTTATTGTTGGGTTAATGTCTAAGTCCATAATTGTAATTGGTAAGACTTGACCCGACCCGGCATGGTCCATTTAGGTTGCATGGTATCATGCATTAGGATAGACAATAAGGAGAGAAATAACACTTAAGGTTAGTTAATATATTAGAACTTCTAATATATTAATAAGATTATTTAATTAGTATTGATCATGAATTAATCTAGAATTAATTAAGTGATCAAAGGAAAACTAATTAAATATATGGGTTGATTGTGTAAATCATCCATACTTGTATAGTGGGCTAATGCTCCATGGATTATCAAGGTGGGCTAAAACCCATATGATGCTCCATGGTGTTTTTGTACCCATGGATCATGGAAATGGAAAGCCATGACAATTACGGTTTACCCTAATTGTCACTAACTATATAAGCATCTTATTGTTGACAAAATCGGGACTATGTGTGATAGAAAGGGCTAGCCGATTTTCATGAAGTGTATTTTTCTCTCAAGTCATTCCATGTGTATTTGGTGTTGTGTGAACCATTTGAGGTGTCACACTTGGGTCACTAGGCACTCAAGCTTCATGAAGGCATTCTACATCAAAGAGGTATGTAATTCTAACTTAATATATTCATATGAATCAATATTATTATGCTAGTTAGGATGAATACCTTGGAAAGTTCATAATTCAATGTATAATAGAGAAAACATAGATCCAAGGTATTTAGGGTTGCATGTACACTTAGGAGTGTTCGAATGCTCAAAACCCAACAGTTATATGATATGTATGTGCTATGTTATGTTATGAGTTTTATGATATGGACCGGAAGGTCAGAGAATTGAGTCCCAAAGGTCTACCAGGATTATGGGGCGGAAGTCCCCTGAGGCACATTGACCGGAAGGTCTGGTAGAGTATTAGCCTTGAGTGACATAAGTGTTGTATATGGTATTTTGGGGGATTCGCTAAGCATTTATGCTTACCATGCTGTGTGATATGCGTTTTAGGTACTAGCGAGGATCGCGGGAAAACACATTTGGTTACCGATGGACCTCAGTGAAATGCATGTACTTGTCTCCCTGCCCTTGCTCACCTTCTATACTTTTTTTCCCGTCATCACTCACCACATGTCTTCCGCTAGTGACCCATAAGATATCGACAACTTAGGGAAATCCTTCAGCTTCGAATCTACACACTGTTCTGGGGAAAACGCCATTAAAGATTCATTGTGAAGGAATGAAAGAAGAAAGGCCTTTTACGGTGGAGAGAGAGAGAGAGAGAGGGAGAGAGAGAATATTTTGGTGCTCTGATGTTGTCATCGCCGTTGGTACTCCTACTCCATAGGATTTGTGGGTGGGGGTTGAGGAATGAATGGCCAAAAAATAGTCGCTTGGTGCTCTTGACGAATTGATTAGTGTGTGATTCTAAGAATGAGAGAAGAGACTCGGTAAGGGTAATTAGAAGGGGAAATTATAGTTTTAGTCCCTATGGTATGGTCATATTCGTACTTTTAGTGTAACTTTTGAAATTTTGACAAGATGCATCCCTATGGTTTAAAGAAATTGCAATACATATCTTTAGTCCATTTAAAAACACCATTTTACCTAAACTTTTACATTATATATATATATATATATATGTACAGAAATCTTTTATTATCCTAGGGCGCATACATCAAATATACATTGTTCTAAAGATGCCACGTACCATCACAATCTGTAGGGAGATGATTTGTACACACAATTTTTTTTCCATACACAACAATTGGTGCTTTAAAATATTGTACCGTACAAATCTATATTGCATAAATTGTTGTGTATGGCAAAAAACGGTTGTGTACAAATCACTTCCCCAATCTATATCAACATCAATCCAAAACGTCGCATCTTCATTCATCTTTCTCCGCTTGAACTTTTGCAGATTTACGGATCCACATCCATCCATTCCCCTCTTGTTCTAACTGCAAATAGGGTTTTTATCCTTAGAACTTCAACCAAATTATCAACAATTTTTTTTTCTTGTTCCCCTTTAATTTTTTGGTGATCAACAAGGACTGCCAATTATAGAGAAAACACGTATTTTATCACAAGAACAGAGAAAACACATGGGAAAATTTTGATCACGGCGAGTAATTTCCCTTTTTCTTTCTTTGTCTACAAACAAATCATCGATGGAGGCTATGGGTGCATCCTTCATTGATCGATTAGATTAGAAATCTCAATCATCAAATAATCACTCTAGGATATCAGTAGGTCAATAATTTCAAATGCTAAGTGTTAATTTTATCAAAATAATTTGTGGTTTTCTGTAGACATCATTGATATCATGTGTTTACTCGATGAGGTTGATTTAACATGGATCGTTTTATTAATGTTTCTGGATTTGTGGTTTTGCAGGATTGGGGTGGTTGACATTTTAGTATGGAATTAAGAGGATCCTTTTGGGGTTTTATTGACCTGGGTGTTTAACAACATTCTTCAATCTTCTTGGTGATTGACAAAGGTTAAGCATCTTATCATCAACTACATCTTTTTCCCATAGAAATTTATACAATCTCATATCATTTCATGAGCTTAA
This sequence comes from Lactuca serriola, assembly GCF_051521515.1. NCBI lineage: Eukaryota > Viridiplantae > Streptophyta > Magnoliopsida > Asterales > Asteraceae > Lactuca > Lactuca serriola. Next base: position 250,452,968 of record NC_136410.1, on the reverse strand, counting down.
TAAGCCTTATTTCATTAAAATCTCCCTTCTTTTCCAAGCATCTAGTGCCCTAATTTACATTTTCCAAACGCAGTGGTCGTCCCCCTAGTCTATTCTAAGAAATTTGTTCTACTTTGTAACTAAATTGTTGATTATTTAGGGTTTTAGTGTTTGCGCTGTATTGATATCTTGAGTCTTCGGTTGCATGAAGTTCCTGATTATATATGGTCATTAGGTAAAACCTAATTGCATCTTTAAAATGATATATGTTCTACTTTCCATGATAATTGCATTATGTCTCATGAAAAACTCTTACTATCTTTCTAAGGTTGATTATTATATTTTTGTTACACAAAAGTCTTACTTAGATCTTATTCTGTCATTTTCTTAGTAGCAATTGATAAATTAGTGGCTTATGATGCTTTATGATAATTTTGTGTTTAACATATCAGGGGTAGGGATTGTCTGATTAAAGTCCTATAAGGGAGGAGGGTACCCTAGCGGGTTGGACAAACGCTACCGGCGGTGAACTATGCCTTAATACGTGGGTTCAACGAGTTAATGCAATCAATCGATTTCACCAATCCATTTTTCTATATTCACTTCAACTATATATTCAATTCAATGTGAATGTTGCACGCCTGCACATAAATAAAGGTTATATACATAGAAATAAAGGTTATACAAATAAATAAAGGCCGACAACTTTTAACTTTTTCATTTTAACATTTACATTGAATAACTAATGAATACATTGATTTTTTTTTTTTACTTTTTTTTTGTACAAATCATGTTTCCAATTTAAATCATGGCTAGTTAATTGAATGCATGTAACTTAATTTATTCTAGAGAATTGAATTAATGTTATTTTAATATTATTTTAGATTTTTTTTTGTTTTAAAGTAGCAACAAAATAAGCATTGAATTTATTTGTCATTTATTGCATGTGGCATGTCACTTTATTTATTGAATGTAAGGACCTTTTCAATGCGTGTAGAGATTCTTTTCCAACTTTATTTGAATGCATTGACCATATTTTAATGTATTTTGACCATATTCATACAAAATCTTCTCTTAATTTTCTTTTTATTTTATTTTACTTTTTTTGGTTTTATTTAAGTTTATAACGATGAATTCATGTTCCATTCAATTGTAGTGTGTTTTTCTTCTAAAAAAATTATATTCCTTTAATTTCTTCGGTTACATTTAATGGATTTCCGAGGCAAAACTAAACAAATTGGATCTAGCCAAAGATGCAAAGCCACACAAGATGGTTCAAGTCAAGATATTCCATTTTGTTCTCAGGATTTTCAAAATCCAAACTATCAACAAAACCAAAACTTCCAACAACAATATTTCGTCGTGCAACAATCTTATAACACATTTAGGCTTTTAGAAGTAAATCAGAGTTATAATCCATGGAATCAGTTTTCTCAAAGGGTTCTAGAAACCCAATTTCAATCTTCTCAAACCGAGAATTTCCAGTTCTGTGATGCCCATAATGAAGAATCTGACAGTTCTAGTGATGAACCGAATCTCGAAAGAAATGAATAAGAAATCAACGAGGAGTTGTAACCCGTTACTGAGAAAAAATGCAACTATACAAATGTGACAACCCAAAGTTGTCCATCGCCGAAACCCGTTCCGCCCGTAAAAACCGTCTTTAGCAATTCGTTCCGTTTTCGTTTTTGGGTTAGGTTATTTAAGCTTATATGTTTATTATAATCTAATGAGTGACCAAACCCTTTAGGAACTCATGAATTTGGCCAAAAATGTTTATTTGAGAATTTTTTGAAACGTCCCCGCCGGGTTACGACAGCTTAATCGGGTGTGACCAAAAGCCTCGTTTAATGTCGGTATCGGGTAGAATTCCTCCGTGTCCAAATCTTGGAACCTATTTAAAGGGGTTTAAGCTTCCAATTGAAGCTTTTGCTCTCTCACTCTACTCTCTCTCTAACCTCTCTTCTCAAATCAAGTTTAAGGGTCCAAAATCATCAAATTAAGGCTTCTAATGACCAAGGTATCTTCCCTAACTCCTAGTATATCATCTTTGGCCTTCAAACTCGAGTTTAAATCATGATTTAGGACCTTGTTCATGTGTTTACCGCCCTGGAACATGCTTGGGCTGTAAACACATATAAAGGGGGTATTTAAGCCTTTAAACCCTTCCAAAACACCATTGAGGCTTGGATATGACTTATAGAATTATGGAACTAGACTTGGAACACCTTGAACATTAATTTAGAGGAGTAAACATGAGTGTACGGCCCAAGCATAGGGCTATGATACCAATCTGTCACACCCCGGAAATGTTTCCGCCTTCGGTTTTTGAGGTGTGACAGATATATCTGTCACACCCCCAAAACCAAAGGCGGAAACATTTTCGGGGTTGACTCCACGTTGAGTATTAAATCCAATGTAAATAGTAACACAGTAAACACAAAACATTACATTTCATAGAATTGTAATGTTTTGTGTTTACTATGTTACTATGTACATTGGATTTGATACTAAACGTGGAGTCAACCCCGGAAATGTTTCCGCCTTTGGTTTTCGGGGTGTGACAGATTGGTATCAGAGCACTTAGACCCTTTAATGTTTATAGTCACCGCCAGAAGTGAAAGAACTAGGTGGAACGCAAAGAGTTAGCTTTGGCTTGGGCATATGTCGATGTTTCTAAAGATAAAAATTGCGAAAATCAACAAAGGCTCGATGCATTTTGGGAGAGGGTTCTGGAGCATTTTAGTGTTCAAATGTGAGGTTTGGATCGGTCACCACACCAAGTAAATTTAAAATGGAAAGACCTCCAAAAGAAATGTAATGCTTTCAATGGCATCTATAACCGTGAGATGAACAGTGTGGCTAGTGGGAGATCTGAGGCTGATGTTTGACAATCTTCACTAAGCGAGTATCGGAAGACTATTAACCAAAAAGGTTTTGCTCATCAACAAGCTTGGGAGTGGTTGAAAGACAACGCGAAATGGGCATTTGTTGCAAAATCGGGTGAAGACTCCTCACCTCCTTCTTCAAAACGAACCAAAACATCTTCATCCAATGCCTACACATCATCATCTTATCCACAATATTCTCCTAGATTCTCCCCCCCCCCCCCCCCCCCCCCCCCGCCCAACAACAACAGCTGTTTAGTGTTGAAGTCTCACCGCCTCAGAGAAAAAGAAAAGGAAAGAAATCAGCACCGACATCATCAACAGAAAATGACATGTTTGATCTTGTCAAACAAATTATCGGCATCAAGACTGCAACCGAAACAGAGGCGGAACAGAGACAATGATACCGAGAACAAAAATTGCGCATTCTCGAAGCTAATAAACAACGAAAAGCTCAACTGTTGCATCGGGATATAGAGAACCAAGATATGAAGTATTTTCTTTGGCCGCATGATCATTTAACTGGAGGTATTTTGCACATGGTGCTTGAAAGGAAACGACAAATTGCAACTAAGTGTTATTGGGAATTGGAGAACCCAAGAAGTTCAAAATGTCGACATCATATGACTGGAGAATCTTTCTCTTTATTATTATGTTTTTTAATTTTAATTTTTTTTGTTTTTATTTTTTGTTTATTTTTTATTAAGGTTCTATATATGTATCCTTGTTTCATTATCTATATAGTTATGCTTGTTTCATTATCTATATATGTATGTTTGTTTCATTTTCTCCCAATTTTTCTTTTTTGTCAAAATGAATCCAAACATTCATAAAATAGTAATGGAAGTTAACGATGATAGTTCATCATTTGAGGATGAACTTATCAACAATAATTTGTTACATGTATTGTCTCATACTGCACAACTGCTTCTTCAGAATAATGCTAGTTCAAGAAACATTCAAAGGAGAAACACAATCCACAGAGATCGTTTAGAGGCTGAACAACTGCTGATCCGACATTATTTTGCAGATGATTCAACCTATGGTCACGTGCGATTCCGCAGAAGATTTCGTATGAGCAAAGGTTTGTTTATGCGACTTGTTGGTGACCTCGAGACAAATTATCCTTATTTTCAATCAACATGGGATGCAACAAGTCAAAGAAGTTTCAGTGCGCTACAAAAATGCACATCAGCAATACGTCAATTAGCGAAGGGTTATAACCCAGAGTCATTAGATAAGTTTATGAATATGTCATAAAGAACTTTTTGTGAAGCTCTTGAAAACTTTTTCTACGGTGTTGTCCAAATGAATAAGGCTGAATATTTATGCCGTCCAAATGAATAAGGGGTGACCATCAGTATCTATCAATGATACTACAAGCGATGATGTCACAAGATTTATGGTTTTGGCATGCATTCTATGGTGTTGCCTGGTCAAATATTGATTTAACGTTCTCTACCAATCACCATTGTTTGATGAGAAATATCATGGAACAGGACCCGATTGTTCATTTTATCTGAATGGTGAACACTACAAACATGGTTACTATCTTGCGGATGGAATATATTTGTCATGGGCTGTCTTTATGAAGGCATATCCATATCTAGTTACCAACTTCGATCTGATCTTACTGATCACATTGAACATGTCTACATTCAAACCCTAGATAATAACTAGTTAATTTCAATTGTTGTTTTAGGATTTAAAAATGTTGTCTTTTTTAAGTGTATTTTTTTTAATTATCGTGTTTTATAATTATTGTGTATTTTAATATTTGTAGTCTGACTTTTTAATTAAATGTTATTTTAGATTAGCAAAAAAAAATCAAAAAAATGTTATGTTTTATTTGAATTTATATTTTCTAACTTAATTAAATAAAAAAGAATATTAAATTAGCAAAAAAAAAAATGAAAACATAAAAAAAGAATGATATGGAAAGTGGGTTGGGAAAGATAGGGTCTCCATATGGTGTGGGTTGGGAAAGATAGAAGAAAGAGAAAGTAAAAAAGCTGATATGGCACTGGGTTCAGTGGGTTGTGAGGGAAAGACTCCCTCCTCCCTAAGAATGAAAAATCAATCTAGCATGGAATTCCTGTCAATAAGATATACCTACACAGACATACCTTTTCAGTACATTACTTGGATGACATTCATGATTATTGACAGTGAACCCAACAACAAGGTTGCCTTTTACTGGAAAGACTAAGTTAATCCTATTCTTTAAACCTGATTGCTTTGTTGTCGGGCACGTTGAGTTTAGGATGTCATGTAGATAGGGAAATTTTGTATTTATCTCCATTTTAATAATTATTATCTTTAGGATTAGTATTTATGAGACAAATAGCCATATTGAGATGTAATCATCCAGAATGATTAAAACAAATCTTACTATGTGAATTCTATTATTTTATCATTGTTTGTTCTCCGACATTCATATTTGCTTGTTGTTGGTAGGTAATAGCCTCAAATTATATTTGGCTGTTATATGGTGCATCGGGATGTAATTAATGGACGGGGAGCAGCTTAAGGCATCAAGACAATATATCTATATGGATTATAGGTCAGCAAGCTTGGACCCAACACATGTATATAATGGTGTAATCACTATCGTAGGAAAATGGTAAAAGATTTATTAGTGTTTTATGGATTTTTCCTTCAGGCTATTTATTAATCGTGTGTAGACTTCTACAATTTTCCAAAGTTACGTGATTTATTAAGCTTCACATAACTACGTGAGGTTTGTGGTTTCTAAATGGTTTTGGAGCTACTAATGAGACAGTTATCACAGGAGATTTTATAGCGATATAGAAAACGTAATGCAACTAAATTATATCAAAGATAATATATGAGGCTATTATTAACCATTTATCCTGGAAAATACTAAATTGGTAAAAAGAGAAATATGGTTAACTTTCATTACATCTGGAATTAAAACTTATGTTTGTTTTAACTTTTAATACATTGATTAAAATAGAATGTTATAGATCATGGGTAATAGCTTTTGTGTATGTTTGATGAAATTGAAATGTACTACAAGAGAGGAATTGTAGGAAATGTCCACGGGAAAAGGCTAAAGAATCCTTTTAAAGGCCCAAATTATTCTAATTCATGCTTAGTTATTTAAGTCAATGAAACAAAGAATAAAGATCAAGTGCAACCAAGGAACAAGTGGTTTATGCCTTAAAAATATAATTCAAAGATGGTATTTCATTATTTCTAATGTCCAATAGAGTGTTTTATAAAAGATGTTACAGGTTTTCTAGAAGGCAAGAAAATCATATCAGGATGTAGCAATAGACTTTCATTTACTTTTCGATTATAACAATGTGATTTCCTTTTCTTTCACATACTTATGCATAGTACATTGAAAATACACTCATTTATCGCATTGTACTTTCACTTATTTAGTGATTAGCCCAATGTACTTTAGACAAACACTCAAATGAATACCCAAGTTACCCTCTTTATGGGTCGTGCTTAACATGAACCATAAATTTACAAAGATATATATATATATATATATATATATATATATATATATATATATATATATATATATATATACACACACGTAAAAGTTCAAATAAGAACCCTAAAAACCTATTATTTTTACCTTATGATAAAATGAATATATGCTATTTATTGAATAAATGGTAGTAAAGGGTATTTGTGTCTGATAGCTAAAACAACAAATGGCAAGATTGTAAATTAAAAAAAAACTTAAGCCCAATTTTTTATTCTATGTTTATTCTATCGGACCATAGATCTAGATCTAAACAAAGGCCATTTCAAACAACAAAAACCCTCTCATCTTCTTCAACCATTTAGATAAACATGAACACCTCAAACGTCGTCGATGGCATCCATCCACCACCACACCTCCGACGATGGCCTATCCACCGCCACATCTCATCCTCCGCCTCGACCTCTGCTTACCGCCATAATTTCTGATTTCTGTCATCGATGGTGTGCCACTGTCATAACTTCTCCAATGACCGAACACCTCTAGAAAGCGAACAACAACTCCAATGATGCACCACCTCTGACTGTTGCATCCAATGGTTTGTTAGGAGATTTATGAATTTGGCGACTTTCGTTTACAAATTGTGCTTAGATTTGGTTCGATTGTAGTGATGTGTGCTTCATTTCCGACACCTAAGAAGACATGAAAAACTTGTCTTCCTCTTTTCTCTTTGACCTCCTGTGCTCTAACACCGACAACCTCTTGAGGTCAGATGTTTTTTATATGCAAGTAATAGTTGAGATCGAGATGAGCTCCGCTATAGTTGTTTAATATTTCGATTGCTCAACAGAATTGTAGAAACATAATTAATTGAGAGTGTAGATAGAGAGAAGCAGATCCTGTAGTTGATGAATAGATCTATGTTGAAAGTCAAGGAAAAACAAGAGAAAAGCTTTGATTTCGATGGAGTAATGAAGCTTTGACTATTCTAGAGATACTAAAAAAATTGATGAGGTACATACAACCAATCTAATTTACTCATTTTTTTAATTTACATGAATATTACTTTTTGATTTTTTTGAATATTACTTTTTGATTTTGCTTGAATATTACTTCTTGCTAGCTGTCATATAGCTTCTTTACATTACTTTTTTTCGCTAGCTAGCCTATAGTTTCTTTACTTTTATTTATTAAGTCTCATATTTACATTTATTAATTGTATATATTTGATGGAATACGTACAATTCAATAGAAATTGTTATTAATTGTTATTAGGTTTTTTTAAAGACAATTGGAATTATAGACAAATCAAAAAGATTAGTGTTTTAATTTAATGATAATTCCATATTAACATATATAATAAATAAAATTTGATTTTGAGATCGATTATTTGAAACTTAACGATGTAATACTATATAGTCTTAAAATTTGGTATACAAGGTGCTTAATGAAATGCATTATTGGTGAAACATCCCAAAAATACAGTCTGAAAATTTCGTTTTAAATCAGTAATAAAACCATATTCATCAACGCCATATAAGAATCATAAACAATGTATCTCGAAATATCATAACAACTGTCAAATATATCAGAGTATAAACATCCCAGGCTGAACAAATGGTGTGTGCACTGCAATCCTCCCGAGCTCCTCTTTTAAAAACTGAGTACTTGAAACCAAAACTGAAAACCATAAGCACGAAGCTTAGTGAGCTCCCAAAAACTACCACATATCATACAATAACATATAAAGCATCTACTAGGCCTTGCCCACTGCATCGGACCAACGTCCGGAAACTGCATCGGACCAAAGTCTGGAACTAACCAGGGCATTGCCCTCTACATCAGACCGAAGTCCGGAAACTGCATCAGATTGAAGTCCGAAGCTAACCACGGCCTTGCTATCTGCATCAGACCGATGTCCGGAAGTTGCATCGTACCGAAGTCCGGAACTAACCAGGGCCTTGCCCTCTACATCATAACGAAGTCCAGAACTAACTGAACATAGCATAGCATAATCATAACTACTAGCACTAACACATATACTGCATACTGCATCAAACCGAAGTCCGGAACACATAACACAAAATCATACTTTGAAATGGTGTTGATTATGATGGCATGTGCGGAATTAGAAAGATCTAGTAATTCATCATACAAATTCAAGAACACAAGGAGTAAATAAATCTTTGTAAGCTCTTATTAGATCTAGAAAGATTATACAAATGGGTTTGTATATAATTTCTCTCGCTAGTCTAACACTCCAAAATGGACTCTTACATAATGGGAGTCACTCACATCCTATTTATAGGAAAGACTCAACCCATTAACATATACAAAGAGGAAAGCCTAAACACTACATCCAAGCATGACTTTGCACCCTAACATTCTCCCCCTCAAAGTTAGGATTGGATGTCCGGATTTAATCTCCAATGAGCTAGCGCGATGAAGACCAAACTCCCCCTCGAAGTAACACCGGTCTTCAAATCCGCAAATGAATATTCGACAAACCCGAGAAGCTTCGAATACCTATCATTTCTCCCCCTTTTTATAATCAAAAAATAATTATAAAACCCACTAAGGATGAGAAGCGCCTGAGGAATAATCTTCATAATACTCCCCCTTGATGTGTACCAAAAATGAATCACCATAAATCTTGCATGGAAAAACAATCACGAAAAAGCCACAAAAATTTCCAATTTATGAAAAATTTTGACTTTTTGGGTGAAAGTTGCAAGATTTTCAAAATCCGGGTAGAAATTATCACTTTCTGAAACTTGCAGGGACCCGTTGCGCCTAAAACAGTCAAATATGCGAAACTCTAGCCCATTTGCGAAACCGGGCGTAAAGCGTAAATTCACACAAACTGCAGGGACCAGAACTGAAAATTCTGCATTTTTCTCAGCTTATATTTCCCATTTGCAAACTGTCATTTCGTGAAAAGATCAGGGGTGCAAACTGAAACTTTTTGTGTTCTCCAAATCAACATATGCAGTTAACACTTCGCATATTCCAGTCAATTCCTTCGCATTTTTATTCTGTTATCCAATGCGAACGTTTTCTTCTTCGCATTCTCATTTTCTCATAAAATACGAATCATTATCTCCTTCGCATTTTGATTTTGATTCACACAAATGTAAATTAAACAAACATAGCAGATGCGAACCCAAACAAGATCAATATGCGAACATTTTTTTTTCTCGTTTATATGCGAACTGCTCCCATATATCCCGTTCCAATAACGACTCCAATCCTTCAATTAAACATTCATAATTGTTGCTTCCCTGTAGATGCGAATCATCTGTCAACCACAACAACTCAAATCGAAATAATCAAAGAACCTCACATCAACATTGACTCCGATTCATGAACCCTTAGTTTCTTGACCTCAAGATCTGTTCGTAACTATCAATTTCAGTGATTAGGAACCAAAGCCGACATTGACCAATCGTGAAATTGTATCAACATAAACGTGTTTGACTTTCAATTTCAAACAGATCCAGATCGACACACAAATCGAATGACTATCATATGAAATCGTGAACTCAAAACGATTCAATCATCAATCCCTTGCTTTGTAACAAATCAACGATACAATTTCATTTAAGATCGATAAAAAAAAATTAAGAACAAGAAGAAGAACTCAAGAACAATCGATTTTTGACCTTCAGTTTTGATTTCTAGATGCGAACTGATACTTTATCTGCTTTCGATTCCAAAGCAAGTATCAAATTCCACATCATTAATCTTCAATTTGAAACTAATCATATTCAAATCAATTTTCGATTGCCAAACTTGTGGATGGACAAATCAGATTGGATTATCAACAAAAGAAACTCGAAATATCAATTTCCAATTTCGATTTTGATGTTCTAGTAGATATCAATTTCAATCACCAAATATCAAGACTCGATTGATTCACATAGATTCATAGTGAGAGAATGCGAAAACACAAGAACTCTGATCTTGAAGAACGTCAAGAATGTACAACACCTTTATGCGTATTGTGCATAACGAAGAATTGTGTGTTAATGAAATGATTTATCAAGTAGAACTGAATTTGTGAGTACAAGATACGATCTAGATATTCAAGTCAAAATAAGCGAAGAAAAAAAATCGTGATCTCGTGGATTCACAAAAGTAGAACATGAACAGTAGCAGATCACACGAATTGGGCTTCAAACTTTGGATTAATGAATAATAATGGATACCAATTTGATCATGAATAGTAAACAAAAAATGTTTGGGCTCAAAATTTGAAACATATTTTGATTGAATTTTGGACTCAATCTAAACAAAAATTACTTGGATCATCCAAAGGGAATTGAAACGAATTAGATCCAATGAGGCAAATCGATCAAAAATGAAAAACGCAAAGTACGAACCGAAATCATGGACGTTTTGGAATCCATTTGAGAATTTGAGTTACCTTTCTGACGAATTGAGTTCTGTTTTCAACGAACGAATCAAATTTGGAAGATCTTGGTTCTTTTGTCTGAATGAGAAAATCTCCAAATCGAACATTGTACCACCCACTATGCGAGATGTACAACCCGTTCTTCGTGTTCTTCAACGATCCAAGAACATCTTCAAAAGAACCACCAACACTTTTGGGTTTTGACTTCAAATTCAATGCAACCTTTGGAGATTGTTGCTTTGGAACCCAAATTTGCTTCACGGATTTTGGCTTCACAACATATGACGATTTTTTTGAGTAAACCCGCTTATTCTTCCGATTCATCTTCTTCTTCTTTTTCTTTCTCATCTTTTTGAATCTTGAAGATTTGACTTCATGAACAAACCCACTTTCAACAACATGAACATTTTGAGTTTGAATCAAATCTTTTGGAGTTTGATACTTGTGATTTTCTTGGATCACCGGCTTCCGATAAGGAATCATTCCTTCAAATGAATCACAAGAACACAAAATATCATCATTTTGAACTCCAATTGAGCAAAAAACTTTTTCATCTTGAGAATCAACTTGAACTCCTTTGTCTTGAACATCAAGAACATCACATTGAACTCCATTATCAAGAACTTCAAGAAATTTAAGAGCACGGAGATCATTTGGGTCTTCAATAAGAGAAACATATTTCTTATTGAACAAATCTCTTTCTTCTCCTTCCTTTTGATTTCTACTACGAACTAATATGGACAAGGCAATTTTATTCAACCATGCAATCTTACAAAGTGGTTGAAATACCAAGCTTCCATGATCATCCTTCAAACCTCCATAAGAGACCATATTCCCCCATGAAATCAATTTGCTTAACACCAACCCATAGAATTGATCTTCATTGACTTTGTATTTCACGTATTTAACGATCACAATCCAAGAATCATATGGCAAACCCACCATGATCACCAAAACTTGTAGAATTCTAGAGAGAGAAAGTGATTTTGAATGGGTTTTCTAGAAAGAGAAAGTGATACAAACAAGTATTCTAGAGAGAGAAAGTCGAATTATGGATCAAATCAAGGAAAAATTCGACTTCTAGAATACAAAAACACTCTCTAAACATGAAGATCAATGAACAATAAGAATCACCAAATCAAAATAGCCATCAAGGATCAATTCTTGATGAAAATCAAGAACACCCGCTCTGATACCAATTGAAGTGGTGTTGATTATGATGACATATGTGGAATTAGAAAGATCTAGTAATTCATCATAAAAATTCAAGAACACAAGGAGTAAATAAATCTTTGCAAGGTCTTATTAGATCTAGAAAGATTATACAAATGGGTTTGTATACAATTTCTCTCTCTAGTCTAACACTCCAAAATGGACTCTTACATTCTTACATAATGGGAGTCACTTACTTCCTATTTATAGGAAAGACTCAGCCCAGTTACACATACAAAGAGGAAAGCCTAAACACTACATCCAAGCATTACTTTGCACCCTAACATACTTGAATCACAAAGACATCAAGCACATTGAACTACTGCAGCAGACCGAAGTTTGGAACTAACTGCTAACTAAACGGGCCGGCATTGTAGACGTAGACCCGTTCCTACTGGAAGGAAACTCACCTCACGCTGCTGAAGTCCCGCAGACTCAACCCCACACTCCTAAAGTCCTGCAGACTCAACCGCAGCTGCTAGATGACAGATTCCCAAACTGTCAACACCAAAATAACACCCAATTAATAATTGGGTTCTAACACATACTATAAATACATACTTTGGATAATTACTACATTACCCCTAACTTGGCTTACCCAAGCCCAAGGCCCAATCCATAGGCCCAAAGTCAACTAAGGATCAAAGCCCAACATATGACCCAACTTTCCAAATTGGGCCCAAACCTCTACATGGACTTCCCTTCAGGCCCAATTGTTCAGTCCAGTCCAACATGTCTCATTCTAAGGGCCCAATATCTTACAACCATCTAGGCCCAAACTATGGCCCATCTATGGCCCAATTTTCCAAATTGGGCCCAATCCTTCTCATGGGCCTTACTCTAAAGCCCAACTAATTATTCTAGTCCATTTGCTCATTCTTGGATGGCCCAACACAAAGCCCACGTGAAATTAGGGTTTCACATAAAATGATGATTAGGGTTAAGTGTTTCTTACTTAACCCATTAAGGACTTAACCCACTAAGGACTTAATCCATTAAGTCCATTATTGTTTAGATTAATTTCTGCCAATGATTATTATTTAATATTTTACTTATTAAATAATTCTCACGTGTGTGTCCCAATAACTTCTCAAATATTAGGATTTTCTCAATTAGCCCATTAAGGACTTAGTCCATTAAGTCCTTTACTCTACTAGACAAGTGAGATGGAGTGATTGGGCTTAATACATAATCCCATCTCAATGGCCCAAAAGTGGGTCCAATAAGTCTAAGGCCCAAACACTCACAATTAGGGTTTTGTAAACCCTAATTAGGGTTCCTCATCCAAACGTGGCCCAATAGGCCCAAAATAAATCTCTAAGCCCATTAGGGTTTTGCTTGTGGGACACCACCCACTACCACCTAGGGTAGTGGTGGTCCATGGCGGCTCACGGCGGCGGCCACCACCTTACGGTGGTGGTTTTGTGTTTCTTTTATTATTCAATTTGCTAGTTACAATTACAGTTTTTAGTCCACAATTACACACTCACTAACTAACACACATACACACAACCACTCTAGTGGTGGCTGGTGGTGGTAGAGGGTGGCAGCCACCATGGTTGGCAACCGTGGTGGTTTTTCCATGGTTTTCGGCCAAAAAGAACACCTCTACTATCTAAGCAACACCGAACCCGCAACACTTGAGCTGAACCCGTGAATCACGCCCATTAGACTTCTTGTGGTGGCAGGCGGTGAGGATGACGGCACTAGCCACCATGGCCGAATTCCATGGTGGTTCTTTCACAGCTACCCTTCGACAGAAAACCCACGCAACCATAAGACTAGTAACAGCAGCATCGGATACGCACATACTTGCGTTACATGGATGAAACGCACACCACAAACTCCCTTGGAGTGACTGTTTACCATAGCAGCGGAGAAGAAGCCCGTGAGTGGCGCCGGACGCGACTGTGGGGTAGCACCGAGGGTCCGAGAAAGAAGTCCACCATGAACGACATTAGCAGCAACAGGAAGAAAAGGGACCTTCGCTCTTGGTCCTCACCGACGTCGGCCATCAGAGTGACGATGTGTCGGTTGACAGCCCGTATCAGCGGCAAAGCATTGGCGGCTAACGGCAGTCGACGGGCGTCACAGAGTTGATCGGAAAAACAAGGAGAAGGGGGAGTCACAAGGGTAGTGGCGGCTCTGGAAATCATGATCTAGGGTTTGGGTCCTGTGGCTGCACTCCTTTGACGAGAGGATGAGGGATCAGATATATCTCGTAACTCCAAACCAAACCACACTGCGAAAAATACACTTTTGGTCCCTCCTCTCCATATATTTTCAGCATCAATCCAAAATCTACCTTTTAAACCCTGATCCCATAAATTCCGTTCATAATAGATCCCTATATTACCAATAAGCCCCTTAAGCCTTCAAATCCTTTCAATTTAAATCCATTTATTACCAAACGCACCCTGACTTCTGTAATTATGACTTTAAACTCCTCGAAACTAACGCCTCGCCCAATTATTTATTCATTTTAGGGATTCTATACATTAATTTATTTATTTTATAAACGGGGTGTTACAAATCTCCCCCACTTAAATTAGATTTTGTCCTCGAAATCACTCCTTATCATACCTTACATGCTAACCACTCAAGTAACATGGTCACCATCATGGGCGCACCCTAACCTTCTCAGGGTGACTATGACCAATCATCACTAAGTCTAACATCTGCAGGCGAACTAATCCCTCGTAACAAGCTCACATCTACTTCCTATGGATTCTGATGTATCGAGATGGTCTGAATCCCTGATCCGCCTAAAAACACTGAACTGCCTGAATCACTAACTGTCTGAAACACTGAACTACATGAAACACTAAACTCTATGAACACTGAACTGTCTGAACACTGAACTGCCTGACACACTGAACTGCCTGAAACTGAATGCTGCCACATGGCCGCTTCCCAACATCTACCGAGACCTACCTGGTCTCAATTTTCCGCCAATCATATGAAATATCGGGTTCCAGCCTAACTGTAGAGCCAAAGGACTCCCTGCCTAGCCTCCTCGCACGACTTCTGAATGAAATCCTTCTATGGATCTAGTTGCTGCTAACTATCTTGTCACTATGACCCTAACAGACTTTTGATCTAACTGATTGGTTCCATGCGTTGAATCCTGACGTCACCAAACCCAAGGCTAACAATGATTGCTACATGACCATTGGTAGCCTCGTGTCATAAATGACCTTAAGCATTCCACTTCCTCCTTGCTCTCATCTCTGTAGTGGCGCTTCTATCGTCTTATCATTGGCTTAACCAAGTCTAACCCGTCTGGGAAACTCTGAAATCCAATCTATGGATTTCCATATCCTCACTGCTATACCCGAACTGGTGGGTACTACGGTTCTTTTTGCATCCTAACAACGCACTCACGCTATCTACCAACCTAGTGAAGGCTGCGGCTACACCCACAAAATTACATCACTCTAACACTATCTGCTAATCTTGTGAATGCTACGGCTACACCCGCAGACTTACAACACTTTCACTATCTGACTGCTAGTGAATGCTACGGCTACACTCGCAGACTTACATCACTCTGATACTATTTGACTGCTAGTGAATGCTACGGCTACACCCGCAGACTTAGATCACTCCCCTCACTAACTCGCTGCTGGGGAATGCTGCGGCTATCCCGCAGTCCTACTACACTCTCCATTCTAACTCTACACTGCCTACTAATCTAAAAGCATCCCATGTCGGACCTTCACTCAATCTGCATCATGACTCACTCGAGTCGTGTCGGCGATCCTCCAACCCTTTTTTTTCAAACCAACTATCGTCTAACGTCATTACTATGGTCATCCCGTAGCCTCACCACACTTCCCGTACTGTCTGCCTGCTGGTGAATACTACGACTATCCCATAGTCTTACATCCTAACTACTATCACGTCATGCTGAGAAAATCTTCAACCTGGTTTCCCAAACCTATCATCTACTGATCGCTATTACACGCACTCAATACTGGGGAGTTTCCCAACTCCTAACTCACCACCCATGACCAATCTGCTAGAATCCACGCTTACCATTTCTAGTGTTTTCAACACCATCTAATGCAAAAGATCACACAACCTCTAAAAAAATCCGGATAAATCTCCGGTAATAACCCGCTAGGCCCAGAAAGCTCCGAATCTCAATTGGAGGCCTCAGAATCTCCCACTGCCTCATGGCCTCTATCTTGGCCGGATTGACTAGTATACCCTTCTGGTTGATAGGGTGCCCAAGGAATTGCACCCCGCACAACCAGAACTCACAATTGGAAAACCTTGCGAAAATTCTTTCCCTCCTCAAAGTCTCTAGCACCTCCCTCAGCTGCTTTTTGTGCTGCTCCTCAGTCTTGGAATGAACTAGGATCACGTTGTACCTCCCCAATCCCGTAATCTGGGGGATTGCTCTATCACTATTCGCTAATGCTTTTCGGTATGCAATTGCCATATGACTTCTCTTAAAGATACAATTTGGACACAAACTGAGGATAACTCAGGGTTACACTTACTCAAACCTCTGGAGCGAAAGGCTCCCTTGTGTAGTTTCCCGCACGCGCTGTACTGAATCTGACCCTGCTGGCCTCTCAAAAGCTGATCTAAAATCTACAGTCTCCTCCTGAGACCCTTCACTATAAGAAACTGATATGGTTCCCTCTTAACACTGCTCTAAGTCAATATCCCGCTCACGAGCTCTAGAAGTCATATCATTTAGGGTCTTGCACCCCGAGATAATCTCAATCTCTCTGTTGTCATTCTACAGTATGTTCAGATAACTTACCTTCTTCATTTCCTCATCTGCTGCATACTAGGATACCATCTAAGCTCTTCCATGAGACTTGGCAGTGATCTCTGCCACAATCTCGGTAGTCTGGTGGAGATCTAACAACCATTGTGCCAACTGTTGTGCCTCAATTTCGTGGGCACACTCTGCCCAGAATCTGGTCTAAAAGTCATCCCATGACCTAGCATTAACCGCATCATCACACAACTCACTACCGACCTCTTCCTATCAATCTCGTGCTCTATCCCTCAGGAGACATGAAGTAAGTCATATCTTGTCTCCTTTTGAGACAACGTCTGGTACGAAAAGTGTTGGCAACATCTGCCAACCATCTGCTGCTAACAATGGGGTCCCTAACCCTCATGTCAATCCTAAGCCTCACAAACTCTAAATTCCCGAAACATCAACGTACGGGTCTCTATCATGACAATTATCTATGTGCAGAATGCACTCGACCTCTCATCATAAATCTCTATAATGCTCTCCTTGATCACACTGAGGATCACAGGAGTCTGGTCAATGATACTGCGCGAAATTCTCGGATGGACTGAACTCCCTCATCTAATCATCAATCCGCCCGGCTCCAGAGTCCGAGCCTGATCCCTTGTCGACACCAGAATTACCATTTGGTCTACCACGTAGCGTCACTATATCGGTAATACACCATCACTAACATCACAATAATTATCAAAAAAAATCGAGGGATCTCACACACTACAAGTTCCCTGGTCTTATCTCAGCCCTCCTTGATTCGAGTACATATCCTCTGCTTTCAGTAGTACGGGCCCATACTACCTTCCACATCTATCCGTACTTTCCTTAACTACTGCCTCGACTCCACCAAGTCACTACTACTACTATTACTACTACTACTACTGATCTCTGCTACTCTCATCCTAGGCTTGCCCTAGGGAAATCTCTGACTCCACCCAATCCAGTCCTCAGCTGCTGAAGGCCTCCCTATAATGCTAATTAGCCATCACCTGGATACCATCACATGTGACGAGGCTCAGATAATCCTTCGAGTAAAAGACTCGTCCCTACAACGGTTAGACTCAAACAAGAGCTGCGCAATAGGGCCAAATCCAGCACTCTGAGATTATTCAATCATGATCACATGTGACGTGACATATTCACCTAATGGCTAACTCCCATCACTCAGAGTCCTAAAAAGCACAAAGCAAGCAGCATTCGGACACATGAAACTACTCAAGCAAATCTATTCTCATAATGAGAAACTGTACTAGCATACAATGTTAAGCTCATACTATCAGGCATAACCTAACAGGCTATCCTACTGCTGTCTACTCAATACTAGCATGCAATTCTCATAAAGCTGAAACACATATAGCAAGCACATAAGGCATCCTCCAAGATCCTTTCTCCTATTGTAGCATACTGTTCTACTAAAACTGAAACAGATAATCATAATATAAACTTGTATGGGTAATTTGGGAGTACTTACTTGAGCTCGACTGATTGCATGCACCAGACCCTTTTCTCTTTTCAAAACTCTTTTCGCTTTTTCTAAAACTCTTTTCTTTTTACTTTTTCTAAAATTGTTCTCTTTTCACAAAATTCTTTTGTAACCATGGTTTTCTCTTGATAACTTTATACCACTTCCTTAGTTTGAGTTCAAACACACTCGGGAGTGCGCCCGAATCCCTTAAACCAAGGCTCTGATACCAACTTGAAACATCCCAAAAAATACAGTCTGAAAATTTCGTTTTAAATTAGTAATAAAATCATATTCATCAACGTCATATAAGAATCATAAACAAGGTATCTCGAAATATCATAACAACTGTCAAATATATCAGAGTATAAACATCCCAAGATGAACAAATGGTGTGTGCACTGCAATCCTCCCGACCTCCTCTTTTAAAAACTGAGTACCTGAAACCAAAACTGAAAACCATAAGCACGAAGCTTAGTGAGCTCCCCCAAACTACCACATACCATACAATAACATATAAAGCATCTACTGGGCCTTGCCCACTGCATCGGACCGAAGTCCAGAAACTGCATCAGACCAAAGTCCGGAACTAACCAGGGCCTTGCCCTCTGCATCGGACCGAAGTCTGGAAACTGCATCAGATTGAAGTCCGAAGCTAACCAGGGCCTTGCCCTCTGCATCGGACCAAAGTTCGGAAGCTGCATCGGTCCGAAACTAACCAGGGCCCTGCCCTCTACATCAGACCGAAGTCCGTAACTAACTGAACATAGCATAGCATAATCATAACTACTAGCATCAACACATATACTGCATACTGCATCGAACCGAAGTCCGGAACACATAACACAAAATCATACTTGAATCACAAAGACATCAAGCAACTGAACTACTGCATCAAATCGAAGTCTGGAACTAACGGCTAACTAAACGGGTCGGCATTGTGGCCGTAGACCCATTCCTACTGGAAGGAAACTCACCTCACACTACTGAAGTCCCGCAGACTGAACCACACACTGCTGAAGTCCCGCAGACTCAACCCCAGCTGCTAGATGACAGATTCCCGAACTGTCAACAGCAAAAAAAACCCAATTAATAATTGGGTTCTAACACATACTATAAATACATACTTTGGATAATTACTACATTACCCCTAACTTGGCTTACCCAAGCCCAAGGCCTAATCCATAGGCCTAAAGTCAACTAAGGATCAAAGCCCAACATTTGGCCCAACTTTCCAAATTGGGCCCAAACCTCTACATGGACTTCCCTTAAGGCCCAATTGTTCAGTCCAGTCCAACATGTCTCATTCTAAGGGCCCAATATCTTACAACCATCTAGGCCCAAACTATGGCCCATCTATGGCCCAATTTTCCAAATTGGGCCCAATCATTCACATGGGCCTTACTCTAAAGCCCAACTAATTATTCTAGTCCATTTGCTCATTCTTGGATGGCCCAACACAAAGCCCATGTGAAATTAGGGTTTCACTTAAAATGATGATTAGGGTTAAGTGTTTATTACTTAACCCATTAAGGACTTAATCCATTAAGTCCATTATTGCTTAGATTAATTTCTGCCAATGATTATTATTTAATATTTTACTTATTAAATAATTCTCACGTGTGTGCCGCAATAGTTTCTCAAATATTGGGATTTTCTCAATTAGCCCATTAAGGACTTAGTCCATTAAGTCCTTTACTCTACTAGATAAATGAGATGGAGTGATTCAGCTTAATACATAATCCCATCTCAATGGCCCAAAAGTGGGTCCAATAAGTCTAACGCCCAAACACTCACAATTAGGGTTTTCTAAACCCTAATTAGGGTTCCTCATCCAAACGTGGCCCAATAGGCCCAAAATAAATCTCTAAGCCCATTAGGGTTTTGCTTGTGGGACACCACCCACTACCACCCCGGGTAGTGGTGGTCCATGGCGGCTCACAGCGGCGGCCACCACTTTATGGTGGTGGTTTTGTGTTTCTTTTATTATTCAGTTTGCTAGTTACAATTACAGTTTTTAATCCACAATTACACACTCACTAACTAACACACACACAGCCACTCTAGTGGTGGCCGGTGGTGGTAGAGGGTGGCAACCACCATCGTTGGCAACCACCATCGTTGGCAACCATGGTGGTTTTTCCATGGTTTTCGGCCAAAGAGCACACCTCTACTATCTAAGCAAAACCGAACCCGCAACACTTGAGCTGAACCTGTGAAACACGCCCATTAGACTTCTTGTGGTGGCAGGCGGCGAGGATGACGGCCGCAACCACCATGGCCGAATTCCATGGTGGTTCTTTCACAGGTACCCTTCGACAGAAAACCCACGCAACCATAAGACTAGTAACAGCAGCATCGGATACACACATACTTGCGTTACATGGATGAAACACACACCACAAACTCCCTTGGAGTGACTGTTTACCAGAGCAGCGGAGAAGAAGCGTGTGAGTGCCGGCAGACGCGACTGTGGGGTAGCATCGAGGGTCCGAGAAAGAACTCCACCATGAACGACATTAGCAGCAACAGCAAGAAAAAGGACCTTCGCTTTTGGTCCTCACCGACGTCGGCCATCAGAGTGACGATGTGCCGGTTGACAGCCTATATCGGTGGAAAAGCATTGGCGGCTAACAGCAGTCGACGGGCGTCTCGGAGTTGATTGGAAAAACGAGGAGAAGGGGGAATCACAAGGGTAGTGGCGGCTGTGGAAATCGTGATCTAGGGTTTGGGTCCTTTGGCTGCACTCCTTTGACGAGAGGATGAGGGATCGGATATATCCCGTAACTCCAAACCAAACCACATGCCAAAAATACACTTTTTGTCCCTCCTCCCCATATAATTTTCAGCATCAATCCAAAACTTACCTTTTAAACCCTGATCCCATAATTTCCTTTCATAATAGATCCCTATATTACCAATAAGCCCCTTAAGCCTTCAAATCCTTTAAATTTAAACCTATTTATTACCAAACGGACCTTGACGTCTGTAATTATGACTTGAAACTCCCCGAAACTAACGCCTCGCCTAATTATTTATTTATTTTAGGGCTTCTTTACATTTATTTATTTATTTTATAAACAGGGTGTTACAAATGAATTAATATTAAGTCTTTAAACTGTGAATTAGTGAAATAATTGGTTTATTAAATTGTGAATATAATATTTAAGCTGTGAATCCAGGATTTCATATGTAGATTTGATTTGGATTGAATGATGATTGCATCCATGCAACAAGTGGTAGGCAACGACATGTGGTAGTTACTGATGGTGCACACATGGTGTTTGATGAAATGCCAAAAAAATTGGAAAGTCATTAAGTTGTGAATATATGGTTTTATGTATTAATTTTTGAATTTGTAATTTATTAATTTGTGAATGTGTATTTTTTTTATGCACCAATTGTGAATTAGTGTCTAAAATATTGAATTAAGTTGATAATTTGTGTTTCAAATGTTTAATTAAAATGTGAAATTTGTTTTTTCTATTCAGATCTAATTTTTGATGGATGCTGGTGGTGTGGTTGGTGGTAGCGATGGTTGAGTAAGGATATGTTGCATTTCTCACTCATCTTATTCGATGATTTTAGATAAGTTATCCTATTTTATGATTCACGTATATGTTATTCCTTGCTTGTTTGCTTTTAAAATATGACATAGTTTTTGTATGCATTAAATTGTGAATGATATATGAGATTATACTTGTAAATAAGCTTTGAATGTATTGTATTAAACTGTGAATTTTTTTGTATTAATCTATGAATTTTATTGACGGGTTAATATATTAAATTCACAATTTAATACATAGAAATGCCTCCATATATGAATGTACAAATGTAAGTTTTAATTTGAGAATATGACTATGAATATATATTGTGTGTATTAAACTGTGAATTTATTGCATTAAGTCGTGAATTTTGTGTAGTAAAGTGTGAATTGACTGTACTAGGAGTTTTAAGTTACTAATATAGCTGTGAATGCATACTGTGTGTATTAAACTATGAATTTGTTGTATTAAGCTGTAAATTTTGTGTATTAAGTTGTGATATTTGGGTTTTAAACTGTAAATTGACTGCATTAAGCTGTATATTTTCTATTTAAACTGTGAGTTGACTTTATTAAGCAGTGAATTATGTGTTATAAATTGTGAACTGACCACACTAAACGGTGAATTTTCTATTTGGTAAATTGACTGTTAATTTTTAATGAATTTTTTGTTAATTTATGAATGATTTATGTAAAAATGGTTGTACTAATTTCTAGTGAATATATTTATTTCTTTGTTGTATAAATATTTAAAAATGTATTTGTTTTTATAATTATTTTGCATGAAACTCTAAAAATGTGAATTAATTGGTTTATTAAATTGTGAATATAGTATTTAACTATAAATCAATGATTTTATATACAAATTTGATTTGGAAGAAATAATGACAACAACAATGGCACGGATGGTTGGTGGAGATGTGTGGTAGTTGGCCGTGGTGGCGGACAAATTTGAGTTTGACTCCTTTAAAGATGTGAATTAGTGCATAATGGATTGTATTATGTCATGTTGTGAATTTTATGTATTAAACTAAAAATGAACTATATTAAGTTGCATATTTTATATAAATTTCGTGTTAAAATATGTATGAAGGTATGCATGAAAATATTAACCGGTCTATTAGTGAATTATTATGTTTATTAAATTATGAATATTGTATTTTAAATTTCGAATATTTCATATACACGATATATTTTTTAAATAAATCTACTATTTAGAAAAAAGAAAATTGATTTTTTCAAGACATAATTCTATTTTTTGCTAAAATTTTGTATATTTTGGCTGGAAAAATAAAAAGTTACACCAAGGAAATGAGAGTTACAATCTTTGTTTGATTAAGTTGTGAATACGAATACAAAATTGCTACTGAATTTAATGTTAGAATGGTGGCGGTCCAACGGCGGTCCGGTGGTGATCCTAAGATGGTCCGACGACGGTCCGTCGACAAATGTCAAATAGTTTGTAACTAGGGAATGAAAAAGTTTGCTTAATACAATATAAATGTTCTTTTTAAATTGATTAAGGATGTGCAGTGCAATTTCTTTAAATCATATGATACATTTTGTTAAATTTTCAAAGGTTGGACTGAAAGTTAAATATGACCAAACCACAAGGTCTAAAATTGTAATTTTCTTGTAAGCTTTTCCATCTTGTCAGTTTCTTTGATAGGCAGGAAGTGTGCAGACTTGGTCAATCTATCTACAACGACCCATATGGTATCAAGTCCACCCGTTGTCGTGGGCAACTTGGTTATGAAATCCATAGTGATCCACTCCCACTTCCATTCCGGTATCTCTGGTTGTAGAAAACTTGATGGTTTCTGGTATTCGACCTTAACCTTTGTGCAAGTAAGGCATTTACTCACGAAGGTAGCAATTTCTACTTTCATGCTACGCCACCATTATAAATTTTTAAGATCCAGATACATCTTATCTGAACCTAGGTGGACGGAATACCAAGTGTTGTGCGCCTCGGTCATGACCAAGTCGCGGAAGCCACCGTGTTTCGGTGTCCAGATCCGGTCCATGAAATATAAGGCTCCGCCACCCTTCACTTCTAAATTCTTATCCATTCCTCTAAGGGATTCACCTGCCGTGTTTTCAGGTTTCAGGGCTTCAAGTTGAGCCTCCTGAATTTGTGCAGACGAGTGTGAATGGATAGTTATTGTCAATGATTTAACCCTTCGACCAGAATATTCTTTCCGACTTAGGGCGTCTACTACTACGTTGGATTTACCAGGATGATAACGAATTTGGCATTCGTAGTCGTTCAGTAGTTCAACCCACCGTCGTTGCCTCATGTTGAGCTCCTTCTGATCGAATATGTGTTGCAAACTCTTGTGGTCTGTAAAAATGGTGCTTTCGTGCCATAAGGTAATGCGTCCAAATCTTTAGGGCAAACACAACTGTCCCTAGCTCGAGATCGTGTGTGGTGTAGTTGACTTCGTGTGTCTTCAGCTGTCTCGAGGCATAGGTGATGACCTTACCCCGTTGCATCAGAACACATCCGAGCCCTTGGTTGGATGCATCGTAGTATACAATGAAGTCTTCTATCCCTTCGGGGAGGGATAGTATCGGTGCGGTGCATAAGGTTCTCTTTAGCTTTTGAAATGCTTTTTCTTGTTTCTCTTCCCAGTCAAAGGCCACTCCTTTCTAGGTCAGGGTAGTAAGAGGTTTCGCAATCCGGGAGAAGGTTTGTATGAACCTGCGATAGTAGCCAGCGAGACCTAGAAATTGACGAATTTCTGTAGGCGTCTTTGGTGCTGACCAGTTCTTAATGGCCTTAATTTTTTATGGGTCCACGTGGATTCCCTCTTCGCTAACCACATGTCCTAAGAATGCAACTCTTCGGATCCAAAATTCACATTTAGAGAACTTTGCGTAGAGCTTCTCCGTTCGTAAAGTTCCTAGAACTTGTCGCAGGTGATCGCCATGCTCTTCCTTACTTCATTAAGTTGACCAGATAGTTCCTGCATCTCAGCTGGTGCTAATCGATAGGGCAATTTGGCTACTGGGCTAGCTCCTAGGACTAAGTCGATTCTGAACTCGACTTGTCATTGCGGAGGTAATCCTGATAGTTCTTCTGGAAAGATGTTGGGAAAGTCGCTCACTACCGGAATGTTCTTTAGTTCTTTCGTTTCTAGGCTTGTATCGACAACGTGAGCAAGGAATGCACAATATTCCTTATGCAGTTACTTCTGTGCTTGAATACTTGAGATGATATGAAGACTCGTGTCGGGTTTGTTATCGTACATGATGAGACTTTCGTTAGACGGGAGGTTTAGACAGACTGCTTTTTCGTAGCACATGATGTCGGCACGATGAAGACTCAACCAATCCATGCCGATGATGACGTCGAAGCTTTTAATCGAGATCGGCATGAGGTCGATTGGAAATGAATGGCTATCTAGAGTTAGAGTACATCCTACGTATATACTATTAGTGCTCTTAGTTTTCCCATTCGCCATTTCTACAGTGAATGGTTCTTTAAGTGCGTGTGGTTGTTGTTTAAGTAAGCGTGCAAATTTATGATTCACGAAACTTCTTTCTGCCCCACTATCAAACAGTATGCATGCATAAGAGTTCTCTAGGAGAAATGTACCGGTCACCACCGTCGGGTCGGCAACTGCTTCCCCATGGCCTATAGCCAGAACTCTTCCCGCTCCACCAGCATTTCTTGCCTTGGGGCAGTCCCTTTTTTAGTGGCCCACATCGCAATATCCATAGCAAGCCTGGCCCACACCAGTGCCGGGAACTTGGGTGATCAGCCTTGCTGGAGATTTGTAGAAACGGACAGTGTGTCATTTCTTGTTGCAGTTGGAGCACTGTATTTCCCGGAACAGGCCGTTGTGGTGGAAGTTGCATTTGTTGCACTTTGGCAAACTTCCAGCGTACTACTTCACCGGAGCAGCATCAACGGGTGTTATCGCGGCATGAACCTGATGGGTTTTAGCCATAAGAACCTCCCTATGTGCGCATGCAAAACCCTAATGCTTGGATCTAGGTTTTCTAATTAAACATGCTTTGAATCCAAGACTTCTAATGACTAATTAGGTATACAACAATACAAAATCAGATCTAGAAGTTTACCTTTCAATCTCTTGTTTTGATCTTGTTGTCTTGGAGCTCTAGAGTCACAATTGTCACTCCTCTAATGGCTTACAAACACCAAATAGCAATGAAGATGATATGAGAGAGAGGAGAAGAGGAGGAAATCGGCCAGGGTTTCTTTCTTCTTCAGAGGTGCCGATTTCCCTATGCCATGGGGTCTATTTATACTTGTAGACTCCTTAAGGGTTTCATCTTAAACCCTAATTGGATAATCCATTCCTTAAAGCAATCCAAATCCTTACCATAGATAAGTCATGGACAATTTTGAGCTATCCAAAGCTCTAGAATCCGTCCATTCCCTATCTCTTATGGATTTACAGTCTAAAGTGTAACTATCAAACAATTGACAGTTTATACCCTCTTATTTAATTAATCTCTTTAAGTCACCAAATTAATACTAATTAATTTATGAATTATATTAATCAAATAACAATATTATTATTCCTTATATTATTCTCATAATATATTAAAAATATTTACTCTCTCGTAATAAATCATCCTATCAAGTTGCTATGGTGAAGGCAACCTAAAAGGACCATGCACAATCGGGTCAAATACTTGCCTAATATAGTTGCAGCCTTAGACACTATTCCAACAGTCTTCCACTTGGATAAGTCTAGTAACTATATGCACAAGTATAACTCGATCTGCAATCGTAGCTCTTAAAGACGCTGTCAAACTCTGATCTAATCAATCTTGTCCTTTAGATAGGGGATCGTACAGTCCTCTGTTAGATATCATGCTGACAATTCTATGGAATGATTAGGCTAGCATTCTGGTTTCTTGATCTCCGATTTATTTGACATAGAACTTAATCGAACACATCAATTCAGTTCTGACCGGGCCCGACACATAAGTTACAGATAAACTTCGACTTATATGCATTTACTTATTCATTAATCAACTATACACAACAATGCATTTTATAACACCGAGTTACTGATGCGTTTTCGCATTATCAATGTACAACCAATTAACAAATAACAAACCATATATCTAGGTTTTAAGACTATATGATATTATCGTCTTGCGATCACCCTTTTATAACATATTCCATAAGGTGATTCCAGCAAGCACAGGTTTGTTCCAATGTTCAAAACCAGTTCATAAGCACTCATGAACGTCGCAACAATCTTTTGCTATGTCTAATACCATTAAGAAAATCTATGCACCAATCTATGCTAATATCATGCTTCAGCCCAATACTCCTAGCATGCTACAAGTGCTTAACCCTACTCAGTCCCTTCGTAAGCGGATCTGTTGGGTTATCTTCTGATGATATCCTCTTCACTACGAGTTGTCCTTCTTCTACATGATGTCTAATAAAGTGATATTTTGCTGAGCAAGATGATTGGCAAAATGATGATGCCGGTGAAAATTACGAAGATCCCCCTGTCTATGACGAAGAGCATCAATGCGAGGAGGAAGTTGTAACTGGAGATGTGGGGGTAAATTGGTGGTAAGGCGGTCTTGTTTTACACCAAAAGTTGTTGGTGATGATTGGCTCAAACACAACATCTTTCAGTCGACATGTACTATTTTGGGAAAGGTTTGTACTTTTGTTATTGATTCAGGAAGTTGTGATAACCTTATATCTGAAGAAGCAGTTCAAAAGTTGGATTTGAAAACAGAAAATCGCCCTAAGCCTTACAAGCTACAGTGGCTTAAGAAGGGTGGCGAGGTCACTGTATCTAAACGAGCCCTTGTTCATTTTTCTGTTGGTACCACGTATAAAGATGATGTGTGGTGTGATGTGGTTGCTATGGATGCATGTCATTTGTTGTTGGGCAGACCTTGGGAGTATGATCGTAACATAGATCATAACGGGCGGACTAACACTTACAATTTCTTGTTTGGTGGTGTGAAGATAACATTCGTTCCCAGTAAGCCAAATGAGCCAGTTCTGAGAAATTCGGGTACTCTACTAACCCTTAATCAGTTTGAAGACGAGTCGGAGGTGGAAGGTGAAATTTTTGTATTGCTCGGGAAGGAAGTCGCTAAGGAGGTTGAAATTCCTGAGGCTATGGTCCCTCTGCTCAAGGAATTCGCTGATGTTTTCCCTAATGAATTACCTGATGGTTTGCCACCTTTACGTGATATCCAACATCATATTGATTTACAACCAGGAGCTCAGTTGCCTAATAGGCCACATTACAGAATGAGTCCCGGAGAGCATGAGGAGTTGCGACGACAGGTGGAGGATTTGATTTCAAAAGGTCATGTTCGAGAGAGCATGAGCCCGTGTGCTGTTCCTGCTTTGTTGACTCCTAAAAAGGATGGTACTTGGCGTATGTGTGTTGATAGTCGCGCCATCAACAAGATCACGGTGAGGTATAGATTTCCAATTCCTCGACTTGATGACCTACTTGACCAGATTAGTGGTGCCTCTATCTTTACGAAACTGGACTTGAAGAGCGGGTACTATCAAATTCGACATAGGCCTGGGGATGAGTGGAAGACTGCCTTCAAGACTCGTGAAGGATTGTATGAGTGGTTGGTTATGCCTTTCGGTTTATCAAACGCTCCTAGTACATTTATGCGTGTGATGAACCAGTTGTTCAGGCCCTTTATTGGTAAATTTGTAGCCGTTTATTTTGATGACATACTTATTTACAGTGCTACTTTTGGTGAGCATGTCAACCATGTGAGGCAGGTTTTGACTGTACTTCGACGGGATAGTTTGTACGCAGCTATGAAGAAATGTGTGTTTATGGTTCCTAAAGTCTTGTTCTTGGGGTACGTTGTTTCTGGGGAAGGAATACAGGTGGACGAGTTTAAAGTAGCAGCTGTCAGACAATGGCCAAGTCCAACTACCATCACTGAAGTTCGAAGCTTTCATGGCCTTGCTTCATTCTATAGGAGGTTTATTCCAAACTTTAGTTCTATTATGGCACCGGTGACTGATTGTATGAAAGGGAAGACCTTTACTTGGACTGAAGCAGCAGAATCAGCTTTCCAATTAGTAAAAGAGAAGCTTACTACATCACCGATTCTTGTATTGCCAGACTTTTCTCAAGTGTTTGAATTACACACGGATGCTTCCAAGGTTGGGATTGGAGCAGTTCTAAGTCAAGGAGGACGACCGGTTGCCTATTTTAGTGAGAAGTTGACGGGGCCAAAGCTGCGTTATAGCACTTATGATGTTGAGTTCTATGCAGTGGTCCAAGCTGTAAAGCATTGGCGCCATTATCTATTTCATAAGGAATTTGTTTTGTTCACATATCATGATTCATTAAGACATATTCGCAGTCAAGATAAGGTGTCACACAAACATGGGAGGTCCTCATGGAGTAATTTGCTAGTTTCCATGAGGGTTGGTGTGCCGGGGATGGATGTCCTCATGGAGCAGCTAACGGTTGATCCTTATTTTTCTGTTGTTCTGCAGGGTATACAATCTGGACTGATGTCTGATTTTCTACTTCATGAAGGTTTTCTTTTCAAAGGCAATCAATTGTGCATCCCTGATTCAAGTCTCCGCCTTCAAATCATTAGGGAGCTGCATGGTGAAGGGCATGTCGGCCGAGATCGCACTTTACAGTTGGTACAATCATCTTATTTTTGGCCTACAATGCACAAGGAGGTGGATAGATATGTTAAACGGTGTCGAATCTGTCAGGTGTCAAAGGGCACATCTACCAATGCAGGACTCTATATGCCTTTGCCTATTCCATCACAATCTTGGGTAGACATCAGTATGGATTTTGTGTTGGGTTTACCACGTACTCAACGGGGAAATGATTCAATATTTGTGGTTGTTGATCATTTTTCTAAGATGGTGCACTTTATTCCATGCAAAAAGACGACGGATGCAGTTAATGTGGCCCAGTTATTCTTTCGAGACGTCTACCGTTTGCATGGATTACCGTCTTCTATTGTATCAGATCGAGACACTAGGTTTTTGAGTCATTTTTGGTGTAGCCTATGGAAAATGGTGAACACTCAGCTCAATTTTAGTAGTGCATATCATCCTCAAACGGATGGCCAAACAGAGGTTGTCAATCGATCCCTTGGTAATATTTTGCGGTGTTTAGTGGGTGATCATGTGAAGACCTGGGATCAGAAGCTTTGTCAAGCTGAGTTTGCTCATAATCATGCTGTCAACCGAAGTACTGGATATAGTCCATTCCAGGTGGTCTATTCTGTTCAGCCACGGGGACCACTTGATTTGATGTCACTGCCTGTTTCTAGGGTAGTTCCAAAGAAAGTGCAGGATTTTGTTGGAGGACTACATGATGTTCATAGGGCTGTTCATGACAACTTGGTCCGAGCTAACTCCAAGTACAAGCAAGATGCAGATAAAAAACGCAGACAAGTTGATTTTGAAGTAGGTGACTTTGTTTGGGTTGTTTTGACTAAACATCGTTTTTCGGTTGGTGAGTACAAGAAGCTATCAGCTAAGAAGATTGGACCAATGGAGATTGTGGAGAAGATTAATTCCAATGCTTACCGTCTACAGTTTCCAAGCCACATTCGTTGTTCCAATGTATTCAATGTAAAGCATTTGCTTCCTTATTATGGGGATTCTTCTAATGATGACCATGGTGCACATTCGAGGTCGAATTTTGTCTACCCGGGAGGGGATGATGAAGGCTCTAGTGTGGAGGATCGGGCCCTTGCATTCCTAGAGGCCCACGATCGTGTGACTAAAGGGGCTTCACGAAAATGGCCATAACTTTGGCTACGAATCTCCGTTTTGGGCCTACGCCCAGTCAAATCGAAGCTTGGAGCAAGGAGCACGTCTAGATAAGTCCCCGAAGGGGACTTACCCATTTTTGAGTCCATAAATCGCTTTCTAAATGGAGTTATGAGCAATTTTTGTTATTTTTCCTTAATTTTTGGGTTTTGTTTTTGGGTTTGTATTTGGCCCATGGACTTTTAGGGTTTCATTTTAATTTCTGCTTCTTATTTAACTGTTTTTGATGTAATTTGGATGGTCAATCATCAATTTTATGAACTTTCAATTTTCTCCCAAATTCTGTGTGTTAACCCAGATTTTGAAGCCAATCCCACGGTATTCGTAGAATCATCGTGGTTTTGAAGAGATTGTTTAGACTATTCTTTTAGAATCAACAGGTTCATTCTTGGTTATCTTTGTGTTGTTTTTTTGTGCTGCATCACTTATCCTCATAGCGAGCAATGGTGCGAATGTACCTTATCCATTCGCTAAAGTTCGTCCCATCGAAAGTGACCTTTTAACAAAGGCTCATCAATGTGAAAGAACTTGCAGCAGCGTTGTTTGCGTTCGACATCTACAAATAGAAAGGACAAAGATAAATTAGATTTTGAATCCCTAATTATCACCCAATAAGAAAAATTAGGGCTAGGATCCAACAACAATATTTACATATTAGAAAAGGGATGCCGTAATCTAACATGCAAATAATATGAAGGTAAGTGAATGACGATTCACTAATTCTCCACCATATAAACAGAACTTTAAGTCCTAAATGTATTGAGAATTCCTAGGTTCAGATGAGATTCATTGAAACTATTCAATGGCATGTTTAAATCTCGATATGCCCCTCTTGTTTGTGACTGGGATACCGAGGATCACAAGGCGGGTGTGAATTACCATGCAAATTCACATGGTGCCTTCATTGTAACGATCACCTATTCGATGTGCCAGTAAACCACACACGCTCCATCGAACTATGATAAACAATGAATCACCCTTTTCCACCTTCGCTTAGAACCAATTAGTGTGCCGGTAAACCACACACGCTCCACTAACTTCTTAGCAAGGGTGCAAAGTGTAATTTCATGGGATTGCATCAATTCACTTTTCCTAAAGTAACTAAGATTGAAAAAAATTTTAAAAAAATGTAGTGACTTTGTATTTTATATTATACTTTTAATGAGAGGATGAGGTTGCCCTATCCTACCCGTTCGGCTAACGACCCTCCACCGATCAAGCAAGCGGTGGGTGTGAGTGTACACCCATTAAGCGCCATTTTATAGGCCGCAACCTTATACCCACCTTATAGATCGGCTTCGTGAATGAGGCCTACTAACGGTAAGACTAGCATTTAGTTATACATACATACATATATATATATATATATATTAATGTTGTAATATTATATTAGTATAGGGTTGTATTTTAAACTTTTAAAATCTAGGGTTTGAAATTTAAATTGTCTAAATTAAAACTTTTAATCACAAAACATAAATTTCAAAACTTGAGGACAAGTTTTAAGTATTTAAAACACGAAGGATCAAATAACAAATAATCTCAATTAACAATTAATTCCATAATTATCCATATTTGATTTATTTAATTTATTTCTTGCAAGATAATTACCAATTTAATCAAAATAATTAATTAATTATGACATAAGGAAATTAAATATTTTATTAATTGATAAAATATCTTTAATTAGATCAAGATTATAGTCATATATATCAAAAAATCGGATTTGGGTTGATCTAATATGATTAAGGTAAGTTTCCATAAGATAATCATCAAAAAATCCCGAATCTGGCCTTTCCTGACGCTCGGACTCGCCGACTGCACCAAGGTACTTGCCGAGTCAGGCCAACTCGCCGAGTCCACTTTGGAACTCGCCGAGTCCATGAATTAGAAACACAAAAATTGAATTTTGCACACAAGTTTCAAACAAACAAGCAACAATTTAATAAAAACCAATCTAGGCTCTGATACCACTGATGGGTTTTAGCCATAAGAACCTTCCTATGTGCGCATGCAAAACCTAATGCTTGGATCTAGGTTTTCTAATTAAACATGCTTTGAATCCAAGACTTCTAATGACTAATTAGGTATAAAACAATACAAAATCAGATCTTGGAGTTTACCTTTCAATCT
Source organism: Lactuca serriola (assembly GCF_051521515.1). NCBI lineage: Eukaryota > Viridiplantae > Streptophyta > Magnoliopsida > Asterales > Asteraceae > Lactuca > Lactuca serriola. The sequence goes on along the minus strand of NC_136410.1, from coordinate 250,420,296 downwards.
CTTGTTTTGATCTTGTTGTCTTGGAGCTCTAGAGTCACAATTGTTACTCCTCTAATGGCTTACAAACACCAAATAGCAATGAAGATGATTTGAGAGAGAGGAGAAGAGGAGGAAATCGGCCAGGGTTTCTTTCTTCTTAAGAGGTGCCGATTTCCCTATGCCATGGGGTCTATTTATACTTGTAGACTCCTTAAGGGTTTCACCTTAAACCCTAATTCGATAATCCTTTCCTTAAAGTAATCCAAATCCTTACCATAGATAAGTCATGGACGATTTTGAGCTATCCAAAGCTCTAGAATCCGTCCAATCCTTATCTCTTAAGGATTTACAGTCTAAAGTGTAACTATCAAACAATTGACAGTTTATACCATCTTATTTAATTAATCTCTTTAAGTCACCAAATTAATACTAATTAATTTATGACTTATATTAATTAAATAACAGTATTATTCTCATAATAAATCATCCTATCAAGTTTCTATGGTGAAGGTAACCGAAAAGGACCATGCACAATCGGGTCAAATACTTGCCTAATATAGTTGCAGCCTTAGACACTATTCCAACAGAACCACCACAATCTGTTGCTTTTTGGAAGCTCGCTGTTTCTTCTTGTCATCCTAGAAGTATTGCTTATTGTTAGCGGGTTTGGAGGGTTCTGAGATGGCCAGTGTTGTTGTTGATGATGGGGATTGGACTCCATGATCGATGAGTCATTGTGCCAATCGGTTGGCACTGTCGAAAGTAGCAGGGTGTGAAGAGAAGACATTTCCCTGGTCCGGAGGCTCCAACCCCTAGATGTACCTTTCGATTTTCTTTCCCTCAATGGGAACCATGTTGGGACAGAGGGCCACTAGTTCACTGAACCTGGCAGTATACGGGACTATATTGGAGCCCCTCATGGTTACGCTCCACAACTCCTGTTCCAACTTTTGGATCTCGCCCCTCGAGCAGTACTCCTCAATCATGAGGTCTTTCATAGTTTCCCAGCCCATGTCGTTTGCCACTATAGTAGTGAGTGACTTGACATGGCTGTTCCACCATGTCAAGTCTTTCTCCTCAAAGGTGCAAGAGGCAAACTTGACCTTACTCGCGGTAGGGCAGGAACAAATCTCGAAGATTGACTCCGTCGTTTCGAACCATTGCAAGAGGGTAATGACGCTGCCAGTCCCCTTGAAGGGATTTGGTTTACAGTTAGTGAAGTCCTTATAGGAGCACTCTCTCAAGCGCACAAGGAGTTCACCTTGAGTAGAGTTAACAGGGGCTCCACCTCCGCTGGCATCAGTAGAGTGATATTGTGCCATAGCTGCTGCCGCAGCTGCAATTACTGCAACGTTTAGAGTTGTGGCATCGTATTGCGAAGGAGGTGGTGGTGGTGGAGGAATATGCCTTGGTGATTTATGAGGAGGCATCTTTCAACTATAAGTTAAAGAAAAGAACATGATAATAAGGATCAATTATACGCATAGTGAGAGTGATCCATGGGCTAAATTGCCATAGTCTGTCAGTTAAATGAGTATACATTTCGAAATAGAAATACAGTAGATGAGTAGAGAGACACAGGAGTACAAATTTTTCCAACATATGAGATAACTGTCAATAATACTGGTATCATTGATGTAACAAGTTCGAAGAAAATTACCTAACTAAAGGTCTTACATCATACCATAAGAAAAAGTTGGCAGTTTTTAGATTCCTAGTTAGAGTACTTGAAGAGTAGAGATATTTTACAGACAAAATCTTCATAGTGCATAGTTAGTGAAGGCTATTCCGTGAGATAAAAGAAAAGATGCACTAAACATCTTCTACCGGCGGCGGGCATTCCTCGGGCGAACCCTATGGTCTGCCAGTTGACGCTCCATTTTGAAAAGGTGCCGCTCGTAGACTCTCTGGCGAACCTAGAGTTCGATGACTTTGGCCTGAGTCTCATCTAGGGCTTGCCGCAGGGTCTTGTGGTTCATTGCAGACCTCTCCTGAGCATGCTCTAGGCGGCTGGTGCGAATGGAATGCATCCTTGCATTTGCATCAACCTCCGAGATGCGCTGGAGAGCTGTCCCACCCTGGATCTCGTTGCGGGCAACTCTTCGGACCAGGATTGACAAGACTCTATCCACTGATCCTCCTTCACTAGTGTCATAAAAGCTTCGGTCCCCATTGAATGGCATGGGCTGGTCTTGCTCTTCTCCCCATGTTTCTATGCAATCAACCCATGCGGGCGTCGGACCTTGATATGCCTGACAGGGGTTAGGATTTGGGACCGGGGCCACAGGAGGTAGGTTGTTGACTTTTGGCTCGGAGTCGGAACCATCAGAAAAGCCTTCAGCAAGGTGATCATCCAAGGGAATTGGATGGTCATCTTCCGGCTCATGGTCAAGCCACCCCGCATTGCCTTGTTTTGGGAAGTACGGGTCGCCAGGATGATGGAATCCAGCCATGATATCTACGCGAGTAAAGAGGTATAAGAATCTTACACATATAAACTTACTATTTAAGATAATTATAATATAATCTTTATTAGTTAATTCAATACTTGCATAGTGCATACTAGTTATGTGTATTCAAAACAAGATAGACCTTCGAATAAGTGAGCCTAACTCTAAACCCACAACCAAACAAGGAACAAGGAGTAAAGCGAAGACCACAAATTCTAAGTCTATGATATCCTAGATACACATAACCTCCGTGTATCCACCCAGCAATTATTGATCTAACTATAAAGACCTTTTTAGTTCTCAAACTTGTAATTATAGTAATACAAAATACTCCTATAGTATTTTAGGTTTATGTTCTGTCCTAATGTTTTCATTGTAGTAGTGTTTGGTATGTTTTTAGACTTGTTGTCCTATCACAACCATTCATGGGCATTTGCTAATCACTTCTCGGACCAGCATAGTTGTCAGGCTATGCCACCCCCAAAATTGACCATATATCCCCGAGCTTAATTGTGATATTCAATAACCGTAATACTTTTTTATTTGTCATTGTGACACCGATTTTAGTATCAATGCAGGCTTGTATACTTAGTTAAATATTTTATTATTTAAAAGTATACACTCTTGGTCAGAGTGTTTTGATCCCATTGGGTTTATAGTTAGTATATATTTTGTGGGTTGATATACTGAATTCACTATAATCAATGCTCTGATACCAATCTGTCACACCCCAAAACTAAGAACGGCGGAAGCGTTCTGGAGTTGAGGACGTCATGTACGGTGTCACAACACAGTATAATAGTAAACAAGTAAACAACATCATCCATTGCATTAAATATATAATTTTAATACAAGTGTGTTTTCTAGCATATAAGACATGGAAATATAAATCAAAATATAAGATGAGTCTTGTATGCGCTCCATCTTCTCAAAAGCTGGCATCGGTACCTTTCTACTGATGACCTAAGAATACAAGTTATTTTGAAAGAGTTTATCAGCATTAAAGCTGGTGAGTTCATAAGTATTTAGTGTGTATGTTTGTATCAAAATGTTTGAAACAGTGTTTTGAAGTACGAAATTGTAAATGTTGTAATAAAAGTATGTGAAAGTTTGTAAGTGTTTGTAAAAGCTTCTAACTCCTAGAAAATCCTATATTCTCACTACAAGTAGCCTTCTACCAAGGCACAACTGTTTTGTATGTTTGTTTCTTGTAGAAGTGTGTGATTCTCCCAAGTGTAACTATCATTATCAAAATATAGTTTGTAGATTAATGTTTAAGTGAGGTATTCACCAATTAAATGTAAAGGGTAAATTAATGTAGTACTGTAGTGTTGTATTATAAGAACTACTGCTGTACTAACTGCCTTAAATCGGATTTATATCAAGGTATTATGTGATTTATTGTACCATACTATCGACTATGAGACACAACAATGTAAGTTGTTAAAAGGTATGACATTTGGCACACGTAGACCTGCCGGTCCCACTGTAGCTAACAGTAAGGTGTAGGATAGTCAATCCAGTATAGATCTATATGCAAACTCACACTCTCCCTCTAAGAGATTCTGGCTACAACTCAGGCCATGACGATGACGGCATGCTCCAATACAGTGGATAACATTTGTGTTATAGTATACTTGTATATGTAATGTATGTACTTGTGTAATGAATGTATTATTTCTCATCATAGTGTCGTTGTATATGTTCCGATCCTAGTGTAGTTGTATAAATTCTCGTCATAGTATAGTTGTGTATGTTCTTATAGTAGTAAGTAATGACTCATGAATGAACTGACTCTTGTGTGCTTCATTGAACTAGTAGTAGTAAGTTGTATAACCCTAAACTATACGTATTATAGTTTATTAGTAGACTTGTTTGTATGACTGAATTTACTGAACTGAGATAACAGCCTTTATATCTATACATATATATATATATATATATATAATATAAGTAAGGATTCAAAGACACTCGGACAAACAACCGGGTACCTTAAGTCCATAACCAAACAAGGACATGAAATAAAGTGGGTTATCTCTCCTAAGTCTTTCAAAACTTATTTATATAATTATATATGTAGTAGACATGGTTTTAACAAAATATAAGTTGGAAAACTGTAAAAGAAAGGTGTAGTATACAAAAGTGAATTTGATAAAGAGTTTGACATGTAAGTAGTTTGATAAATAGTTTAAAGTCATTGTTTTAGCAAAACAGTTTAAAGTATAGAAAAATCCATTTGTATACTAGTTACTAATCACATGTGACTGATCTAATAACTAACATGATTCAACTTGTATCCCTCCCCAGAAAAGCATTTAAAACATTTGATGATGTTTTAAAGGTTAATTAAGGGGGTATAAACTCACCTGTAGTGAATAAGTCAAATGTAAGATCGATATATGATGTTGAATGTCAATTGATGACTTAAGCACAAACGAATCCTATTAACCATATAATAACATGTATATGTATACAGTTAGTGTATGTAATAACTAATTATTGATTTGGAACCAACTTAGGGACTAGTAAACACTTATGATGAAGTGTTACAACCATATAAGATTGTATATATGTGGTATATGACTATACAAGGAAGTGTATGGTCAAAATGCACAACAATTGTGTGTCTGTGGCCAGGGTGTGCAGCCAGGAAGTGTGTGCGCCTGGGGTGTGAGGCCACACACTCCTTATGGAATGTGCCAAAACGTGATTTTAGGATATAAGAGACATCTAGGAAGGTTTCATTCTTCATGCCTTAGCCTTAAATGAAGTTTGTTGTCATTTTGGGACATAAAAAGGGTGTGTGCGGCCACCATGAAGGTGTGTGGCCGCACACCCTTTATGAAGACGATAAACTCGATTTTTTCAAGCATATCATCAAGTGTTCTTTACATATAACCAGGTATAGAAAGTATATACACGTTATAGAGGCTTGAAAAGGGTGTTAAGGGTCCAGAACTTAGTAGTGTTCTTGGTGTTCTTGAAGATCAAACACAAAAAACACGTTTTCATGGATCAAAGTAGGGAAGAAGGCTAGATGAGTTCAAATATCAACATATCAAAGGAAGTATTACTTACTTTTATGAAGAACAAGATGAAGATTTGGATCATACTTGAGAGAAAAATGTATTCCAGCTTTGAAGGAGTGGAAAAAGTGTTCAAAATGACTTAGTGTGGTATATATATGTGAGAGTGTGTGGATGGGATGGGTGTGCAGCCACACTCACCTGTGTGAGTGTACGGCCGCACACTCCATGTGTTGGAGTGTTTGGCTCGATCTTGCTTCGTATGCATTGTTTTATCCCGTTTCTAGGTTCCTACCTTATTTGTACTAGGTTTAGAACACTCCATTAGACCCCAAACAATGTTAAAAGCTAACAAAATGAGTTTAACATGGATTCAATTGGTCTCTTGTAAAAGAAAGAAATTTCGGGTTGTCACAATCCTTATGTAATGTCTAGTCTCCAAAGTCACAGAGACTTGGTCAATGATAATACAAAGCGTTCCATTTGATATTGTTACAAGACAATTCTCCGGAAATGAAGTGTCACATTCAAGGTACACTCCTTGAACATCCTTCTTGCGTAAAAGGTTCTAACGTAGACATAAATTGTTAATATCCAACTTTGATGATGGAAACATTTGCATAATTACCATATGACAATTTATTGTTAATAGAATCCTATCTATTGAGAATTATATCAATATGGTCCATCCATTACTATACTTCCAACTGTCCACTAGTAACCAATCTTTGGTAAACCTTAGATTGTCCTTGATAGTTGTTTACTAATTTTAGTAATAATCAGTTTTGGTTTTTTTTCCCTCTTAATGTGCTAGGCACTTGGAAAATCAGCACAACGAATATTGTAGCATATGCAATCGATACTATACCCAAAGCATATAGGATACGATTCTTAATGTCTTACATAAATACATGTTGCTATAATATTTCCGTATATAGAATTTTTCTATGGTGAAACATTTTAACATGACATTCATATACATTCATGAAAAATTTCGATTAACATTTCAATCTAAACCTTTTGATTCAAAATGAAGTATAAATGCCCTCTCCCTTAAGACTTACTATAGCGAAACAAATTTCCAAAATTTGCGACTTTGCAAATTTAGAACTTTGTTTCCTATAAACAACATTGCTAACTTGCAACACCTTTCATAATAATCATGCTCCCACTAGTATAACAATTATGTTCTTATCAGCATAAAAATTATGCTCACACTACCTTTGACAAATACCCAGAAATCAGCTGGACATCTAGAAAGCAATACCTATTGACTTTCTTACCAATGTTCAGATTTCTAATATGTGGTGCTTCGATAAGTCATTATCTATACTTCTGAAGCTTATAGACCATTCATTAGATAGCTTATGTGTGTGTCTAAACCCTTTCAGAACTCATAACAATAAGTCCCAAATGTTAAAACTATTTTCCATTTCTCATAATTTGAATTATGAAAAGGGATGTCGTAATCATACTTTAATTTGAGAACGCAATTATCACAACTACTTATCTTAATCTTTGAAAATCTACTAGTGAAAGCGTTTCCTTATAATCATTTTCATGAAATAGAGAGAATAATCTTACCACTTATATTTTATGGTGTATGTGTTCCTATCCATGTGAATTCGTCATTTCCAACCACTATCATGAAGATAAGGTTTACGACAAATTGAAACTCATATGGACTGAACTCGCTTATTCTCAATTTCTTGCCATTCGGTAGAAAAAGGGCCTACCATTGCTTCCAAGTCATTGAGCATCTCACCTACACTGATCAATGTACTTTCACTGATCAAGGTGTTTTTCCTTATGCAATCAAATGAGAACTCATAGAACTCACATGGATAGTTAAATTAAGTTGAATGACACAGAAACATGGTTATGTCAACACGATAGGTTATAAACCTCAAGTCGTGTGCTAGTGATAACTAAAAGGTTTATTCTTGATTAGTTCTTGAAACTATTCAAGACCATTAAGACTCCCACTAACCTCTTGACATATAAGATTCTCTATCAAACAACATTTCTTGACAAACATATATTCAAGATTTGGTGCAAATTCTTATCAAGATAACACTTCATGTAATTGGTCTTACTTGGTATTTGTTTTACTGAAAACATCACAACTACCAACTTCAAATATGCAAGAGTAAGAAACATGTGTACTCCACATTTCATGAGGTGTTATAAACCTACTTAGAACATGTCACTTAAGGTACAACTTGGAGTAACTCTAGTATGACTCTAAATGTTCATATTGGAACGAAGTACGACTCATCTTCTTGATTTAACCATTTCAACAATTCTCAATACCTCTTCTTAGTTATGTAAGTGCACTAAGGTGTCCTTAGAGGATTAATTGCGACATGGTTCCATAATCATTAGGATGATCATAAAACACGATACTAAAGTACTCTCCTTTCCTTTTAGATTGGAGAAACTTTTATCTTTCTTCCCAATTTGATTCTTCTTATTCGTTCTGCTATACTTTGAAACTTTTCAAGGTATTAGAATTACACTTAATCTTGTAAGTATAACCATATTTACTGAACCAACATTAAATCATGACGAATATACTATATCATTCTTTATGGTGGATCTAACCTGTACACATCAATGTGCACTACATCTTTCAGTCTTTCACTTGACTCACATACATATGTGAACAAGGAATCAGTCCCAATTTACCAAGGATCATGATTCTCATGCATCACACAATTCAAATCAAATGATTCCTAGTTTCTGTCATATTGAAACTTGGGTGATGAGAATCCTTCCTTACTTGGTAAATTATGACATTATTGCAAACAATATAACCAAAAATCAAATCCATTTTTCAACATTTCTAATACTAGAAATATATAAACACCAATTTTCCATAAATTTCACTACAAGGAAACATAAAGTAAATAAAACAATTTTATTAATAATGTGTGGAAAATTTATCCTTACAATGCAAGTATGAATGAAAACTATATTTATAAATAATCCTAAGCAATCTATCGTAACTCCTAAGTAGTAGCTCAAAAATCTGATCTTCAAACCATGTGATTAAAATCCATCTCTTCACAATCAGACTCAACTTATTTCTTCTTTTTAATTTTCCTTCCTTTTATACGATACTAAAAGGCATCAAAATTCAATCTTATCACAACATGTATTAAGAATCTATAAATAGGAACTTAATAGAGTTAGATAGTAGATATACCTGAAATAGAGTGATACAATTTTACTTTACTTTCCTTACGATCTTTCAAGTAGATACGGTAGCTTCGCATCCAATGCCCCTTTTCTTGGCAATAGAAACATATGGACTCTTTGGGAATGACACATGGGACTATCTCAGAACTTTCCTTTCTCTTATGATCAAACTTTTTGACCATGGCCGATTTCTCTCCTTTAGGAGGAGAAACCATTTGGGAGGAAGATCTTCCAGACAAATCCGCTTGACGGGTGTGCCAAAGCATTGCTGCTTCAGCAACAATTAGTAGATAAGTCAGATCAATAAGGTTCACGTCGTGATCCGTCATATAGTAGTCTTTAACATACTGACGATATGACTCGGGAAGTGATTGAAGAACCAAGTCAACTACCAGCTCCTTTGGGAAAACGACACCCAACATTCCTAATCTGTCAAGGTGCGACTTAATGTTTAGAACATATGCACATACATAGTTTCCATCTTTATGTTTGAATACCAATAGGGCTTTAGTCAGCTTGAACTTTTCAAGTTGTCGAAATTGTGGGTCAGGGAGAATTACTGGAGGAGGTGGAGGAAGAGAAGTATGATTTCCAGTTCCAACTTTGCACGAAGAAGGGAATCTTCAGAAGTAAACCCTTTTCCAAAGGATTGAGGAAGACAATAGTTGTCTGAAATAGACATCTACAAAAGGGAGAAATTCAAGTTAGTTGATTTAATCCTTGATACATCACCCAAATGAAATATCAAGGCTAGGATCCAATATAATAATTCAGAATTCGGAAGAGGGATGTCGTAATCCAATTGTAAATTATTTGAAGGTAGGTAAATGACGATTTACCAATTCCACCACGAAAATGAAATTTTAAATGAATAAGGTTTTCAATTAAATTCGTAGATCTTTGGAGATTCGTTGAACTTTTCAATGACATGTTTAATCTCGATTATGCCCTTCAAGTTTGTGACTGGGATACCGAGGATCACAAACAAGGTGTGAATAAACATGCAAATTAGCTTGGTACTCTTGATGTCATTTATCATCTAATTGATGTGTCGGTTAACCATACACGCTCCATCCATCAATGATAATTTACGTACTACCCATTGCCATTCTTCATTAGTCCCATATTAGTGTGTCGGTTAACCACACATGCTCTACTAACGACCAATAAGGTGCAATGTATAATTTCATGGGTTAGCACGAAATTCACATTTTCCTAAAGTAACTATGATTGGGAATTTATAAAAGGTTTAGTTACTTTGTATGTTCATTATACTTTTAATGAGGGTTCAATGTCCTATCATACCCGTTCGGCTAACGACCCTGCACTAGTCAAGAGTGCGGTGCGTAAGAGTGGATACCTAATGGCGGTCATTTTACATGTCGCTTCCTTAAACACCCCTTATAGACTGGCTTCGTGAATGAGGCATACTAACGGTAAGACTAACTTGTTCTTATACATATATAGAAATTAATCCTTTAATGTTATAATAGTATAAAGGTGTATTTTAAGCTCTTAAAATACTTAGTGGTTTAATCTTTTAAATAAATTAAACTTTGAATTTAATTTACTTTAAACCTATCTATGGAATTATTAATTATTTTTTACTTAAAACACTTAATTAATTAATTAATAAAATCCATGAGGGTATATTTTAAACTATTAAAAATACCAAAGTTGTAAATTTAAGATTTCAAAATTAAAGCTATTTAATCAAATTTTAAATTACAAAACCGTGAGGGTGTATTTTTAAACTATTTAAAATTCTAAGCTATAAAACCATAAAGGTGCAAATTGAAACTTTTCAAAATTACTAGGTTAAATATTAGAAGCAAAATAATCTTATATTATCCATATTTAACCAAATCTATCAACTTTGATAAGGATATCTCATATCAATCACAAAAATCGAATATAGGCATTAAAAACAAGTTATGGTAATTATCCTAATCATAATCTAGCCAAAAAATCGAAAAATCTAGCACCAAATGAGTCAACTCATTGAGTTGGGCAAGGAAATCGTTGAGTTCACCCAACTCGTCGAGTTCTATGATGGACTTTTCGATTATGGCTACCAGACAACAAAATATCAATTTCTTGTTCTTTTAGCTGTTCACTCTTGCATCTATTCAATTGTAAAACATCCTAGGCTTTGATACCACTCATGGGTTTTGAGCATAAATACAATCCTATGTGATCATGCAACCCTAATTGCTTTGGATCAAAGTTTTTCTCTATTGAACATGCGAATACAAACTCCAAAGCAATAACCCTAAGACTAGCATACACTATTTCAAAATTGACATATAAATTAGGGTTTAGATCTTACCTCTCTTGTTATGTAGCAATAACAAGTTCACATTGAATATCCTTGACCTTTGAAATCTTAGTGCCCCAATTGTTACACCTCTAATGGAGTCACAAACACTCAATGCAAAGGATGAGAGGAGAGATGCTAGAAATCGGGCAGGGTTTCTATCTGGAATGCATTAGCCAATTTTCGCATGTATTGGGGGGTTTATATAGTTGTGTGGGCTACTAGCATTTCTAGAGGAAACCCTAATTCCTGCTTAAGGCTTAAGCAGCCCATGGACTCCTCCATAAGTGGCCTTGGACTAAATCGATAGGGCCTCCTTATAGGATTTCGTCCACTCCTAATTAAGGAGTCCATCAACCTAGTTTTGCAACTATCAATGATTTGCAAAACAGTCCTTCCATTATTAATCAGTTCCTTTTAATCTCAAAATTAATATCAAATTAATTTCTGATTAATTAGCAATTAATAATATGATTTCCAAAGAATATATTAATCTTGTAATACATTAATAAAATCATTCTAAGTACCAATTTATTATTCATATAATAAATCATACTCTCTCTCTCTCTCTCTCTCCCTCCTTCCCCTCTCTCTCTCGCTCTCTCTCTCTCTCTCTCCACTAGTCATCCTATCAAGTTGCATGGGTAAAGGAAAGGCAAAAGGACCATGCTCATAATCAAATCAAGTACATACCAAATATAGTTATGAGCTTAGACACCTAATCTAACATAACCAAAATCTACCACCGCCACCACCACGAACTACCACCGCCACCACCACCTACAAACGTCATCGCCACCACCACCATCACCACTTACTGTCACCACCTTCCCCACATACCGCCACGCCTCTTACCACCACCACAACAAACCGCTTACCGCTACCACTACCATTGCCACCACCACCAGCAACTTGTTGGATTAGTGTCTAAGCTCGTAAGTATATTTGGTATGTACTTGACCCGGTTATGCATGGTCCTTTTGGGTTGCCTTCACCAAAGCAACTGGACAAGGTAATTTAAGGAGAGAGAGAGAGAACATTATGGTTTATTAATATATTATAAGAATAATATATCAAAGGAGAAATCATATTTGTTTAATTGGTATTGGTCATAAATTAATTAGGAATTAATTTGGTGACTAAAAGAGATCAATTAAATGAAGGGGCATAAACTGTCCAATGTATGATAGTTGAGTTTTGGACTGGAAAACCTAATGGACTAAAGGGGGAACGAAATTAAGATGGGGATCCATCATATTTCCGTCCAAAGGCCCTAATCTAGAAGGCTCTATGGGTTGCTTGGTGATTAAGCTGTCCACTAGGGTTTAGATTGAAACCCTAATAGCCTATAGTATAAATATGATCCCTAGGCTATGAAAATCGGCTACACTTGATTCCAAGAGAACCCTAGGGCCTATTTTAGCATCTCTAACCCTCTATCATATTGCCTTCTTGCTTGTGGGGTTTTTGAACCATTATAGGAGTTACAATTGTGACTCTAAGCTCAAGATCAAGAAGACTACAATGATTTCAAGCTATTTGAAAGAGGTAAATCACTTAGATATGTTTTTATGATGTTGATTTCGAATTATATATGATAGATCTAGAGTTGTAATTCTTGAATTCAAAGCATGTACAATAGAGAAACCTAGATCCAAGCATTAGGGTTTGTATGAGCACATATGATTGTTCTTATGCATAAAACCCATCAGTGGTATCAAAGCCTTGATTGGTTTCAGTTGTATGTGATGCTTTAACTGTTTGATTGCTGAAAAATCGTTTTTTGTGCTAACTCTTTGATGAACTCGATGAGTTGGATGAACTCGACGAGTTTAGCTGTCAGACAGAGGATATTTCGGGATTTCGTTGCTGTTTTGTCATGGGATTAATGCCTAAATCATTTTTTGAAGATAAAATCCGAATTTTATTATATTTGAATGATTATCCCTACCAAAACAATAGATAAGTTCAAATTTTTTGAATATTAGTTGTTTATGTGATAAATATGGATTATTTAAATTATTTGGTAATTATCTTGTGATTAAAATTGGATTAGGTCAAATATAAATTATTATGAAATTAATTCTTTAATTTAAATTATTCGTTATTTGAACGCTTTTGTTTTGAAAAGTTCAAAACTTGTCCTCAAGTTTTGAAATTTAAATTTTGCGATTAAAAGTTTAATTTTGAATAATTTAAATTTCAAAACCTTACAATTTTACAAGTTTAAAATTTAACCCTATACTATTATATTATTATAAGCTTAATTAATATATATGTATAACTTAAAATGCTAGTCTTACCGGTAGTAGGCCTCATTCACGAAGACAGTCTATAAGGTGGGTATAAGGTTTCTGCCTATAAAATGACGCTTAATTGGTGTACACTCACACCCACCACTTACTTTACTGGTGTACAGTCTATATGGACATCCTCTCCTCATTAAAAGTATAATGTAAGATACAAAGTAACTACATGTTTTACAAATTCCCAATCTTAGTTACTTTAGGGTAAAATGTGAAAAATGATGCTAATCCATGGAATTTCACTTTTTACCCTTGTCAAACGTTAGTAGAGCGCGTGTGGTTAACCGACACACTAATTTGGGAATGAAATTGTTAACAAAGGATGACTCGATGTTTTTCATAGATCAATGGAGCGTGTGTGGTTTACCGACACATTGATTAGGTGATAGAGACATTGAGTGCACCATGTTGATTCTCATGGTTATTAAAAAACTTGTTTGTGATCCTCGGTATCAAAATCGTAAATTTGAAGTGCATATCGAGATTAAAACATGCCATTGAAAAGTTCAATGAATCTCAAAGATCTAGGAGTTTTCAAATACATTTAAAACTTAAATCTTTTTTTCATTTTTCATGGTGAGAATTAGTGAATCGTCATTCACTTACCTTCAAATTATTTACTTTTAGAGTACGACATCTCTTTCGAAGTTGTAAATAATGTTGTTGGGTCCTAACCCTAATTTCTCATTTGGGTGTTTAATTAGGGTCTCATTTCTAGTAAACTTTGTTCCTTTCTTTTTTAGATGTCTGCAAACAACAAAAACAATGCTTTTGGGTCATTCTCGTTGATGAAACTATGTCAAAAGGCAACATTTGATGGGTCAAACTTCAACGAGTGGATGAGGTACATTCACATGATCACACGCTAAGAGGACAAAGAATATGTCCTCGATGAAAAGCTTGAGAAGATCATCCCAGATGTTGCTACTCTGGAAGAGCTTTCCGCCTTTGAGGCCCACGAGCATGATGCTACGAAAGTTCATTGCGTCATGCTGGCCACCATGAACCTCGAACTCCAAAAGTCCTGTGAGGACAAGTATTCGTATGAAATGCATCAGGATTTGCTTGACAGGTATCACTAGAGCGTGAGCCAAGAGCGCTATGAGATCATTACTAACATGATCACCGCTATGATGGGGAGTGGAGAATCCCTAACCTCTCATTTGTAGAAAATGTAGAGGTATGTAGATCGTCTTCTCAAACTTAATGTTAAGTTTGATGAGGATTTGGCTATCGACATAATCCTCCACTCCTTGCCCTCCTACTACAACCAGTTTAGGGTGACCTACCACATGAACAAGGAAGAGGTACCCTTGAGCAAGCTCCAAGGACTGTTGAGGTCTGCTGAGAGCAACCTCAAAGGCAAATCTGTTGCATCATCCCCTATTGTGGCTGCTCCTGTGATGGCAATAGGGCAAGGAATGGGTAAAAAGAGGAAGGCTCCATGTAAGAGCCACCAAAAGGGGAAGTCCCATGATGGTTCATCCTCTAGTGGGACCAAAGCAGGCCCTGCTAAACCCTCCTCTGATCCCTAGGAAGCAAAGTGCTTATATTGCCACGAAAACGACCATTGGAAACGAAGTTGACCTAAGTATCTACAAGATATAAAGGATGGAAAGTTCAAGCCCACCTTTGCAGGTATCTATTCTATTAAATCTAACAACTCATCATTTGCTACTTCATGGGTTCTTGACACAGGGTGTGGATTCCACATTTGTGATGGTTGTTGATAATTTAGGAAATGATGTTTTGAATATTGATTTCTACTAATCTAGACAAAGCAAGCTTGTGGCATTGTCGCCTTTTCCATGTCAACAAGAAACGCATAGCCCAACTCCAAAAGGATGAAGTGTTGGAGTCATTCGACCTTAAGGACAATGAGATGTGTGAATTTTGTTTACTTGGGAAGATGACCAAGTCCCCCTTTACTGACACTTGTGAAAGGGGTGACGGTCTATTGGATCTCATACACACCGATGTGTGTGGGCCCTTTAGATCCACCACAAGTGATGCTTGTCGCTTCTATGTGACTTTTACGGATGATTATAGCAGATATGGATATATCTACTTAATCAAGCAAAAGTCGGAAACCTTTTGAAAAATTTAAAGAGTTTAAGAATGAAGTGGACAATCAGCTGGGCAGGAAAATCAAGATACTTCAGTCAGACCGAGGAGGAGAGTACCTAAGTCTTGAGTTTCACGACTATCTAAAAGAATGCAGAATTGTTTCGCAATTGACGCCTCCGAGAACACCATAATTGAATGGTGTGGCTGAGAGACGTAATCAGACCTTGTTGGACATGGTTCGTTCTATGATGAGTCGGACTTCATTACCAATAGCTTTCTGGGGGTATGCTTAGATACTGCCGCCCATATCCTTAACTTAGTTCCCACCAAGATGGTTACCAAGACCCCTCATGAGATGTGGACAGGGAAAGCTCCCTCGTTGGCACATATTAAGGGATGGGGTTGCGAGGCTTTCGTCAGACGAGAGAATCACGACAAGCTCGAACCTCATAGTGAGAAGTGTTATTTCATCGGCTATCCGCAAAAGTCTTTTGGCTATCTTTTCTATAGACTGAGTGACAATGTTTTCTTCGTTGCTAGAAGAGGAGTTTTCCGAGAAAGGGAATTTATAAGCTAAGAAGATAGTGGGAGGCAAATTAATCTTGAATAGATTCAAGGGCAAAGCGATGAAGGAACCTCTAACACTGGCACTCAACCCTAGGAGGAAACTCCTGTTGAGCCCGTTGACGAGTCCTTACCTCTTAGACGTACTAGTAGGGTTAGCATTGAACCCCATTTTATGGTTTACATATTACTAGTGAGGGGGATACGTTTATTAGTGATGAAACACTAATGAATTTGGACGAACCTAGCAGCTACAAGGAAGCCATGGCAGGCCCGGAGTCTGATAAATGGAAAGAGGCGATGGACAGCGAGATTCAGTCCATGTATGACAACCAAGTTTGGAATGTGGTTGATAATGTATCGGGTCGTAAGACAGTCGGGTGCAAGTGGATCTTCAAAAAGAAGACGGACATGGATGGGAAAGTGCATACTTATAAAGCGCAATTGGTTGTGAAGCGCTTTACTCAAACTCCCGGAGTTGACTATGATGAGACCTTCTCTCAAGTTGCGAAGATAAAGTCTATTAGGATAATGGTCGCAATAATTGTGTTTCATGATTATTAAATATGGCAGATGGACGTGAAAATAGCTTTTCTTAATGGAAAGTTGGCTGAGGATGTTTACATGAATCAGCAAGAGGGTTTTGTCGATGCGAAGCATCCAAATAGAGTATGCAGGCTTAAGAAATCCATTTATGGATTGAAACAAGCGTCTCGCAGATGGAATCTTTGTTTTGATGAGAAAGTTAAAGAGTTTGGCTTTCTGCGAAGCGAAGATGAATCTTGTGTATATGTCAAAGCCAGTGGGAGTATAGTGAGCTTCCTCATATTGTATGTTGATGATATACTGCTCATAGGAAACGACGTCCCAACATTGCAGGAGGTCAAGTCCTGGCTCGGGAAATGTTTCTCTATGAACGACCTCAGAGAGGCTGCTTATATTCTGGGAATAAAGATAGTAAGAAACAGGGAGAAGAGACTAATAGGACTCAATCAGGATACATACTTGGATAAGGTACTAAAGCGTTTTAGTATGGAAAATTTCAAGAAAGGGGAGTTGCCAATCCAAAGCAATACCAAGCTGAGTAAGACTCAGAGCCTGAGTACAGAGGCAAAGATAGGTGATATGAGCCAAGTACCTTACGCTTCCACAGTAGGCTCTATCATGTATGCTATGACTTGTACTCGACCTGATGTGGCCTTCGCTTTGAGCATGGTCAGCAGATATCAAGGGAACCCTGGTAGAACTCATTGGATTGCAGTTAAGAATATTCTTAAGTACCTGCGAAGGACCAAGGAATGGTTTCTAGTCCTCGGTGGGAGTGATGACTTAAGGGTACGAGGGTACAGTGACACTAGTTTTCAGATTGATCGGGATAATTACCGATCGTAGTCAGGTTGGGTCTTTACCCTATACGGAGGAGCAGTGACTTGGAAAACTTCCAAGCAGGAGACCGTAGTTGATTCAACGTGCGAATCAGAGTACATTTCCGTGAGAGAAGTGTCAACGGAGGCTATATGGTTTAAGAACTTCATTGGAGACCTTGGAGTTATGCCATCCATAAAGGAGCCATTGGAAATTTTCTGTGATAATGAAGGAGCGGTTGCCTTAACCAAGGAACCAAGAGATCATGGTAGATCTCGACATATCGACAGAAAATACCATTTTATCAGACATCGGGTAGAAGAAGGACTCCTCATTGTGAACATGGTGTCATAAGAAGAAAACCCAGCAGATCCACTTACGAAGGGACTGAGTAGGGTCAAACACTTGTAGCACGCTAGGAGCATTGGGCTAAAGGATGATATAAGTTTGGATTAGATAGGAAACGTGTAATAGATAATTTGTACTTGACATTTGATGAATAAATAAAGTTGTGTTATTTATGAGTAAAGCTACTATCTTGTGTTGGTTATTTATCTATTGTTTCAATTTTGGATGTTTTGACTTCCTGGATAACAGGATTATTCGAACAGTCCACATTCGTTCATATTTTGGAAGTAGATGTGAATGAAGATTGTCGTGAATAGTTTGTGGATTGTCTAAAAGGTTTTGGGCATACCAAAGGTTTGCTGCAAAATTCATGAGTGCTTATGAATATGATTTTAGCATTGGAATAAACCTGCATTTGCTGGTATAACTTCTTGGTGTTTTACCTTATGTGATCGCAAAGCGATAATATCATATAGTCTTAAAACTTAGACTTATGGTTGTTGTTTGCTGATTGGTTATGCATTGATGGTGTGTAAACGCATTAGTAACTTGAGGTTATAAAACACATTGTTGTGAATGATTTAATTAGTAAATAATAGATGCATATGAGTTGAAATTGATCTGTTCCTTTTATTCTATGAGAATAAAGGTGATATCTTGGCCACTTGATGATTTGGTTTGATTTATGTGTCGGGCCCGGCCATAATGAAGTTGATGTGTTCAACTAAAAGCAATGTAAAAAAAATCAGAAATCGATGAACAAATGCTGGACAATGAGCATTGTCAGCATGATATGTAACGCCCGTGTTTCAGGGCTAAGCATATTTGTCAATGTAATAGTCTAGGTCAACTATTGTAACTCTTTTTGAAGTAATAAAGATGAAATATTTGAGTCTTATGTGAATTATGTGTTTATTATTTAATTATAAATGTATAATTAATAAAGAATAAAAATAAGCGTCAAAATTAAAGTGTGAGATAAGCCCTATATCTTTATATAAAGTTGTAGTGGTCAAAACAAGGATTCCAGGGATATAAGGAATGCCGAAATCCGAGTTATAACGAAGAAGTTATGACTCGTCGAAGTTTCGCGTCAGAACCGACACGATACTAGGAAGCCAAAATAGTGAATTTACCATAGAGAGAGATTTAGCCTTAGCAATCTAAACGAAAGTCGTAGAATATGTTAAACTAAGAACATCGATAAAAAGAACACCCAAATTTGGCTTCGTATGAAGAAGTTATGATATTTCGAAGTTTCGAATTAGTAGTGTACAACCCGAAATTCGAATATTGGATCGAGCGGTTTTTAACCCACACAACATAAACGAGAATCGAAGATCTCGTTAAGAGTAGCATAACGAGAAAAGGATGAGCGAAAACGGACGTCGGATGAAGAAGTTATGATGATTTAACGGACCAATCCTGTCCCGGCCTGTTAATAAAATAAAATTTAAAATTGAATCAAAATTAGCTGACGGAGTCTAAACGAAAGTTGTAGAGTATGTTCCCACCCTTGCGTGCATATAAAGAACGTCAAAAACGGAGCTCGTACGCGAAAGTTACAAATTTTTAAAGTTGGAAAGTGAAATTGCAAAGCTGATGCATGGACTGATGACGTGGCTTAACCCTGGCCGTCGCTTGCTGATCACGGCTCGCTTCAGATGAAGGAAACATCGCCTCGCATTACACCCCGCGTCCGAGGTCCAGTACGCTCCACGTATGTTTGCTTCTTATCCACTCCGAGGTCGGTCCACGTGCGAAGCCAGCTGGAAGTCTTATCCGAGGTGTACGCCCAACGTACCCTCGGTACGCCCAACGTAATTCTGAGATCAGGTGCCTATAAAAGGCATGCGAAGGGTCCGAGCTTTTCACTCATTTTTCACTCCAAATTCCATTCTCTCTCTAGTTTCTTTCTCTCTCTAAGACCCCAAACCACCCCTAAACCCTAGATAAACCCCCTAGCTCCCGAGGGAAGCCTCGAGGCTCCCGGAGTCCCGAGAAAAAGGAGTCTTTCTTATATAATAATAATAATAGTCAGACTATTAATTTGTCGCAGTTATCATTAGACTAAACCCTAGTGGTATTCGTACTAGGTTTTATCGAATGAAAATTGTTTTAAGAGTATCGAAGCGCTGTTCGAGTGCTGAGTCACCACCTACTCAGGTGAGTGCATAGTTACTTTCAACTTACACATAAATATGAAGTATTTTATATAAATTACGTGCTATGTGTGCATATTCTCTGAATACTTGCTATCTATGGTGGATGAACATTGTTATACATGTTTTCAATGATTTAAACTGTATATGTATTTTATATCTACGAAAATGTTGGGGTAAAACATGGGTAGATGTAATAGGTGATGTGTGATAAAATGATGAGAGGCCTCGATGTTGATATTGTTGATTCTGTCATCTAGCGGAATATGGATGACGACCATGGACTCTTCTAGACAGTCCAGTGGAACACTAGCGGGCTCGCAACCTGTAAGTGTTCGTGAACGATGTGTTCACCGGTGTACTCCATCCCCCACATGGTTGCCTTTAGGACATTTATTGCTGAGGAATCCCCTTAGCAGTAGTGTCCGTCCCGATGATGATCCTTAGGCTAGGTCCCTTATGATAGGTGGTTAGGGACGTAAAGTGAGGATAACGGGAACGGGTAATCGGGTTATTGTTGATTGATGAAATTAATAAACTTATTTATTGTGGGTTGAAAACCCTATGTGCTCACCAAGCTCCCAAGCCTAACCCACTCAGATTTATGTATTACAGGTAGTGGCAGTTGAGCATAGATATGATGTCTGGACGAGGGATTACGGATATAGGCCTGTAGATATGAAATAATGTAGTAAGGCTTATATTGTACTGTTTATGCTTTTGATCTGTACGAACATGACATCCCAAGTCTTTTAATGAAATACATTTCTATGGAAATGCTTTTGATAAACCTTTATCATATTTTATTTCGGGACAAATTCCGCAACACTTTTATTTAAAATGTTACTCTGATTTTTAAACAAAGCATAAACAAAATCGGTGTTTTTTTGGCCGTGATTTTGGGGATGTCACATGATATCTAGAACAGAGGATTATAAGTGTGATAACCCGAAAGTTATTCCGTCACTGTAGCCCATTTCCGTTTGTGCAATTGATTTTTATTGAAATTTTCCTTTAACTTTTGGGTAAGGCAAATCAGTTAAGATTTTTATTATGATTTCGTAAGTGTCGGAACAATATAAAAACACGTGTAACACCTTCAATATCCCTTAAAAGGTTTTTAGTTTCAACCCAGTCGGTTTACGACCATTTAATCGGGTATGGCCATAAGCTCCGTATAACGTCGGTATTGGGTAGATCACCACCTGGTCACAAACTCAAACCCTATATAAGGGTTGAGTGGTCATCTTTTGAAGCCTTTTTCCCACCCTCATAGCTTTCTCTCTCTACTCTCTCTCTACAACTCGGTTTTGATCGAAAAACACGCTGTTCAAGCTCCAAAATCATAAGTAATCCTTCCTAGCTTGTTATTTAGCTTGGTATGCATGCAAATCCGTGTTTAAATCATCCAAAAACCCTCAAAATCATGTGTTTACGGTTGAGGAACACCCTCAAAACCGTAAACACCCATAACTGGGTTTTTGAAGCACCAAAACCTTTCCAAGTCACTCCTAATGCTTAGCTAAGAATTAGGGACTTGCATGAGTGAACTTAGAACACCGAAAACATGTCTTCAAGAGGGTAAAGATGAGTTTATAGCCCATGAACATTCATGGACCGTAAACACCATTTTAAGGTGTTAAATTGCCCTTAAACACCTCCTATAGCTTGGATTAATTTTTAGAACCAACCACCATTGATGTAGGGACCTTAAACATCAAAGAAACCAAGACCTTAACGAGATTACAGCCGTAAACCCCCAAGGAATTGGTCCCTTGACCGTAAACTCCCTTAAGGAGGTCAAACGGTGCCCTAACATCCCTCCATGGCTTGTATAAAGGACTAGAAACATGTATGCTTAACCTAGAACCATCAAAACATGAAATGAGGGGGCAAGTATGAGTTTAAGGCTGTAAACTCTATGTTTACAGCCGTGAACTCCCCTAAATGGTCCATTTGAAACCTTAGTCACTTCCTATGCCCTAGAATTGAACCTAGCTTATTCCCCCAAGTGATATACGAGGTTTGAGCAACCAAAATATCCCACCCATGAGTTTACGGCCGCAAACACATGGGGATATGGTCTTTTGGCCGTAATCTTCCCTAAGGGTTTACTCTTGAAGAGTAAACTCCCTAACTAAGCCATACACTCCTTAGATGCAAGCCGTATCACTTCCAACACTTGAGACAAGGTGTTTTCGAGCATCAAAGTGTATTATCTTACTTAATTAGTGGTTCAATGTC
Source organism: Lactuca serriola (assembly GCF_051521515.1). Classification (NCBI taxonomy): domain Eukaryota; kingdom Viridiplantae; phylum Streptophyta; class Magnoliopsida; order Asterales; family Asteraceae; genus Lactuca; species Lactuca serriola. The sequence continues at coordinate 250,398,267 of NC_136410.1, read as the reverse complement.
TAATTTGATACAATTATGTATCACTTCATGTTACATAGGACCCTCACGTTGGTTCAAGCCCTAAATTGACACCTAGAGTCCTACCCGACACATCCTCGTCTGGTGAGTTCATACCCCTACACCTTTTTCCGTGTTTTTCATGTTTTCAGGGGGAGAATACAAGCAAAAGTACAAGGGTACTTGTACTCAGAATCCTTTCATTTCGTATGAAATGGTTACATGTTCATCATGCTTTTAACACTGAAAACCGTTTTATATTAAAGGAGAAATCATATTGTTTAATTAATACTAGTCAATAATTAATTAAGAATTAATTTTGTGGCTAAAAGAGATTAATTAAATTTAAGGGACTGGAATTGTAATTATAAGATAATTGCAATTGGGCTATGGATTACCTTATAATATAAGGTTGGACGAATTCTATGGGGAAACCCATTAGAAATTGTCCAAGTCTTATTAAGGAAGGAGTCCATGGGTTGCTTAGGTCTTAAGCATCCAAATTAGGGTTTCCTTGTTAGATAACCCTAATAGCCTCACTATTTAAGGACCCCTTGGGCACCAAAAACGTGGGCAACCGAATCCTTAGGGTTTCTACACGTTTTTGAGTGCCTCATTCTTTTCTCTTCTTCATCCTCTTGCTCTTGGTCTTTGTGAACCATTAGAGGAGTGACATTTGTGACTCTATGCTTTTCTAAAGTCATTACAAGGAGGATTTATGATTGTTATTGCTACATAACAATCAATGTAATATCTTAAACCCATTCTTATGTTAATATTGATTATCATATGCTAGATTTAGGGTTTAAAGTCTTGGATGAATTGCATGTACAATAGAGAAATCTAGATCCAAGCATTAGGGTTTGTATGAGCACATAGGATGTTCTTATGGTTAAAAGCCATCAGTGGTATCAGAGCCTTGATTGGTTTCTATTGTATTGATGCCTAGCATGTTCATTCTTGTTGCAAAATCGAAATTTTGGGTTTCTGACTGATGAACTCGGTGAGTTCCAATGTGGACTCGACGAGTTGGCTCCTACTCCGCGAGTCCATAGAGGAACTCGGCGAGTTCGGGCGTCAGAATGAGGCAGTTTCGGGATTTCTTGCTGTTTTGGTCATGGATACTTCCCTTAACTGTTATGGGTCATTAAAATTCGAATTTTAATCATATTTTGAGTATATCCTTGATTAAACAAAAGATAATTACAAATTGATTAGCTGATAACTTCCTTATTTGATTAAATCTTGATTATTTGTATTAATTGGGTAAATTATCTTGCAAGAAATTAATTTTAGGTCAAATTAGATAATAATTAGATTAACTGTTTAATTAAAGTTATTTGCTATTTGATCCTTGTGTTTTGAAAACTTTCAAGACTTGCCCTCAAGTTTTGGAATTTAAATTTTGATTAAAAGGTTTGATTTTGAAATATTTAAATTCTAAACCCTAATGTTTTGAAATGTTTCAAAACTTGCCCTCAAGTTTTTGGAATTTAAAAGTTGATTAAAAGTTTAATTTAGGAATCTTAAATTCTAAAACCCTAGTATTGTTTTGAAAAGTTCAAATCACACCCTTATGGTTTTATTAATTAATTAAGGTGTATAATTAAAAGAGGTTTAATAAATCCATAAAGTTTTGGTTCACATTTTAATTGATTTAAAAGTATAATTGTTTAATTTGACCACCTAGTATTTTAAAAAGTGTAAAATACACCCTATACTATGTATAACATTAAAAGTCTAACATTATATATATGTATGAGTAAAAGTCAGTCTTACCGTTAGTAGGCCTCATTCACGAAGCCGGTCTATAAGGGGTGTTTAAGGAAATTGCCTATAAAATGGCGATTGAATGGGTATCCACTCTTACCCACCGTACTCTGACTAGTGGAGGGTCGTTAGCCGAACGGGTAGGATAGGACAAAAACCTTCCATTATAAGTATAATGAAGTACAAAAGTAACTAAATGTTTTATAAATTCCCAATCTTAGTTACTTTAGGCAAAAGTGAATTGATGCAATTCCATGAAATTACACTTTGTACCCTTGCAAAGACGTTAGTGGAGAGTGTGTGGTTAACCGGCACACTAAATGGTTCTAAGCAAAGGTAGCAAAGGGTGACTCCATGTTTGTTAGAGTTCGGTGGAGCGTGTGTGGTTTACCGGCACATTAAATAGGTGACTGTAACATGTGGGGGCACCATGTAAGTTTGTATGGTTATTCACACCCACTTTGTGATCCTCGGCATCCCAGTGACAAACTAGAGGGGCATATCGAGATTTAAACATGCCGTTGAAAAGTTCAATGAATCTCAAAGGATCTAGGGGTTTTTCAATACATTTAAAACTTAATCTGTTTTTTCGTTTTTCATGGTGGAAAATTAGTGAATCGTCATTCACTTACCTTCAAATGTTCTGCAATTTGGGTTACGGCATCCCTCTCCCGAGTTGTAGAATATTGTGTTGGGTCCCAGCCTTAGTATCTCATTTGGGTGATTTATTAAGGACTCAATCAATCAACTAACATGAATTTATTTTTCTCCTGTTTTGTAGATGTCAAAATTCGACAACTATGGTCTTCCCAAATCCCGTGGAACATGCATTCCACATGAAGATGATTTTCCACGATTCAATCGAGGAAGAAGAAATCATGCTTCACTTCCTCCACCTCCTTCAATTATTCTCCCTAACCCATAAGATCAAAGAATTGAAAGGTTCAATGTCACTAAAGCCCTGTTGGAAATGAAACATGAAGATGGTAAACCTGTGTGTGCCCACGTTCTAGGAATTAAATCACACATCGATAGGTTGATAATGTTGGGTGCGTCATTCCCTGAAAAGTTGGCTTTGGACTGGGTTCTACAGTCACTCCCTGAATCATATAATGAGTTCAAAAGAAAGTATCATATGATGGATCATGACGCAAGCCTCACTGACTTAACTTACATGCTCATTGCTGCTGAATCAGAAATGATTTGGCAGGGCAATGAAGAATATTTGTTGGGAAAGTCAACCAACATACTTCCGAGGACGTTCTAGGAGAACCGACCTGCGTTTGCTGCCAAGTAAAACGGTGTTGGATACAAGTCTGCCCTAAGAGCCTAAAGACTCCAGAAGATGGGAGAGTCAAAGAGTATGATTGTGCTTCAGGTAAAATTCACTATCTAAATCCATTAAGTTCCTATTCGTTGATTCTTAATACATAATGTGATAAGATTGCATTTGAATGTTTTGCAGGATCAGTGAAAAGAGAGGAAGCTTGATGAAAGAGCAAGATGATTCTAATCACAAAGAAATGGATCTCAATCGCATGGAATTGAAGATTAGATTTTGAGCTTAGAAAGTTATGATAGAGTTGTTAGGAATATTTGACTACATAGTTTTTCAGTTGATTTTGCATTGTAAGGACAACTGTTTTCCGTTGCTTTTATGAATAAAATAAATTTTTTTTGACTCATTTATTTATTTATTTCCTTGCAATGAAATCGTTATGAAAAAATGATGTTCGTATATTTATACAACGAGTGGATGTGATTCTTAATTATGTTTGTGGAAACGTCGAGAATTTACCAAATATGGAGAGTTTCTCATCACCCAAGTTTCAATTGGACAGAAACTTGGAATCATGCAACTTGGTTGCACGATGAATGAGAAATTTCATATTTGGAAATTAGACTAATTCATTGACAAAGTGTCAAGTGAAAGACTAGGAGATCGAGTACACAAAGTTGTGTGTTGATCAAATCCACCACAAGAGTAACAAAGATATTCATCATGATTTACTGAAGGTTTAGTAAGTATGATTTAAGTGTAATTCTGAATTGATTTAAAGAGTTTAAATCAATAGCAGAATGAATAAAAAGAATCAAGTACGCAGAAAGATAAAAGTTTCTCTATTCTAAGAAAAAGGGAAAGTACTGTTTGTTATGTTTTATGATAGGTCTTAATGATTAAGAACCATATCTCAATTGATCCTCTAAGTGAGTCTTAGTACAATTGTATGCCTGAGAAGAGAAGTCAAGAATTGAAGAAATGGTTAAATCAAGATGTCAATCATACTTCGTTCCAAAACAAGTCCTAAAGTTAAGATTGTGACATTGAGTGACAAGTCTTAAGAAGGTTTATAACATTCATCAAATGTAGAATTTGGAAAAAGGTTTTCTTATTCTTGCACATTTGAAATTGGAAAGTTGTGATGTCTTGGATAAGACAAAGACCAAATAGGACCAATTTATGAAGTGTTTTGTCTTGATAAAAGCTACCCTAACTCTTGAATATTTGTTTGTCAAGAAATGCTTATTGACAAGAGAATCTTATATGTCAAGGAGTCAGTGGGAGTCTTAATGGTCTTGAAAGGTTTCAAGAATAAATCAAAATAAACCTTATTGATCATCACTAGCACACAACTTGAGTTTTACAACCTATCGTGTTGACATCATCTTGTTTTCTGTATCGTTCCAATTGAGTTAATTATGCATGTGAGCCCTATGAGTTCTCATTTGAATGCATAAAAGGCAAGGACCTTGATCAATGAAAAGTACATTGATAGGAAAGGGTGAGCTGCTTAACTACTTGGAAGACATGGTGGGCAGTCATGTTACCATAAGGCAAGAAATCAAGATTAAGAAGGCTCAGTCCATATGAGTTTGAATTTGTCATAAATTTTTGTTTTAACAAATTCACATGGATAGGAACACATACACCATTAAAATCTAAGTGTCATAGCATTCCTTCCTTCATGAAAATGACTGTGAGGAAATGCTTTCACTAAAAGAGATTTTAAGAAGATAGTGATTGTGAAAATTAGATTCTCGGATTCGATTATGGTTACGGTATCCCTTTCCATGATTCGAATTGTGAGATTTGGCAATTAGTCTTAATTGTTTAGACACACATATGAACTATCTAAGGCAAAGGTGTATAAGCTTAGATAAAGGATTATCAAAGCATTAGGTATTAGAAATATGAAATTAAAGAAATTCAATAGGCATTGCTTTCTGAAAGTTAAGCTGTTTCTGAATGCATGTCAAAGCTAGTGGGAACATAAGTGTTATGTTTATAATAATCATCGTGATAGTGGGAGCATAAATGTTATGCTTGTATGATTATTAAGGCAAGTATTTCAAGTTAGCAATATTAATTATAGAAAACAAGAGTCATACTTTGCAAAGTCGCAAGGGTTGAATAGTTGTTTTTCTATAATTAAGGGAGAGAATATTATGCTTCATTTCAAATACTAAAGGCTTAGGTTGTGGAATGTTAATAAACTTAGTCAAGGATACATAGTGTGTTCCTAAATTTCGATTACGATTACGACATTCCTCTTCATAATTCGAATTATAAGAACGTGACACATAAGATTGATAAAGTATCAAATCTTTATGTAAGACATTATGCATCATGTCTCATACGCTTTGAGTATAGGATCGATTGCAAATGCTATAATATTTGACCATTCTAAAATTTTCCAAATGTCTAGCACATTTAGAGGGAAAAAGGACAAGAATTGGCTTTGACTAAGATAATTAAACAACTATCAAAGGACGATCCAAAGCTCGCTAAGGATTGGTTACTTATGAGTAGTTGGAAGTATGATATTGGATGGACCATATCGACATTATTATGAATAGATAAGATTCTATTAAGAATGAGTTTTCATATGGAAAATATGGAAATGTTTCCATATTGGAAGTTGGACATTAAGAATCTATGTCTAGATTATAAACTTTTATGCAAAAGGATGTTCAAAGGAATGTAATTTGAGTGAGAGACATCACGTCTATAGAATTGTATTGTAACAATCACAAATAGAGAACTTTGTAATTTCATTGGCAATAGTCATGGTGACTTTTGTGCTATGACATTACGAAAGGATCATTGCATAAAATGTTAGAATCTAGCATATTCTATAAGTGGCAAGAATTGATAATTCTTTCACTTGTGAAAAGGGTTAGGATTTGTGAAATTAGTATGATTGGAAATGTGTTCATTTAATCGATTTCACAAAGTAAGAACCTTAGGTCAACACTGTGTGCATGCTAAGAGCATGGGACAAGTATTGTAATAATTCAAGTAAGAAGTTGATTATCCGAAACAACAAATAATGAGTAATCGATATGGTGATAAATAAAAGGTGTTTTATTTATACTCAAAGGATTGAGGCCATATGGGATTAGTATTATTCTTGTGTTTCACTTTGCATGTTTTGACTTCCTGAACAATTTAATTGGTTCAGAACAGTCTAATTATTCGAACAGGCCCCAGTCGTTCATCTGTTGGAAGTAGGTATGAATGAAGACTGCAATGAATTGGTGTGTGGATTGTCTAAAGAGTGTTGGACATTAGCAAATGTTTGCTGCAATGTTCATGAGTGCTTATGAATATGATTTGAGCATTGGATTAAACCCACGCTCACTTGGATCACTTCATGAATTGTATCACGAGTGATTGGTGAGACGATAACATCTTATATTCTTGAAACCGAGATGTGTGAGTTGTATCTTGCGAGTCGGTTGCACATTGATAATACGTAAACACACCAGTAACTTGGTGTCATAAAACGTATTATTGTGTGTGATTCGGTGAGTAAGTGCAAGCGAGCATTGAATTAAAGTTTATCCGTTCCTTTTATTCAAAGTAGTATAAAAGTGATATTTTGGGCCTCTCGATGATTTAGTGATGACATCTAAGCGCTTGGCCAAGTCGTGACTAATTTGATGTGTTCAATTGTAGTCTGTTGTCAGTCGTCATAAATCGGAAATCGGGAAACAGTATAGAGAGAATGATTATATATTTCATGTCTCATATCTATACGATATCTATAATAGAGGAATATATCATACCTTATCTAAAGGACATGCATATCTGATAAGATCAGAGTTGACAGCGGCTTTGGAAAGCTACGATTGCAGATTAGGATCTGAAGTCATACGTATAATAGTTATTAGACTTATCCAAGTGGGAGACTGTTGGATTAGTGTCTAAGTCCATAACTATTTTGGTATGTACTTGACCTGATGGTGCATGGTCCTTTTGGGTTGCCTTCACCAAAGCAACTTGATAGGATGAATTATGGAGAGAGATGATTAATTATGATTTGTTAATATATTATGAGAATAATATATTAAAGGAGAAATCATATTTTTTAATTAATATTAGTAAATAATTAATTAAGAATTAATGTTGAGGCTAAAAGAGATTAATTAAAGTTAAGGTACTGGAATTGTAATTATAAGATAATTGCAATTGGGCTATGGATTATCTTATAATATAAGGTTGGACGAATTCTATGGGGAAACCCATTAGAAATCGTCCAAGGCTTATTAAGGAAGGAGTCCATGGGTTGCTTAGCGCTTAAGCATCCAAATTAGGGTTTCCTTGTTAGATAACCCTAATAGCCTCACTATTTAAGGACCCCTTGGGCACCAAAAACGTGGGCAGCTGAATCCTTAGGGTTTCTACACGTTTTTGAGTGCCTTAGTCTCTTCTCTTCTTCATCCTCTTGCTCTTGGTGTTTGTAAACCATTAGAGGAGTGACATTTGTGACTCTAAGCTTTCTAAAGTCATTACAAGGAGGATTTGTGATTGTTATTGCTACATAACAATCAATGTAATATCTTAAACCCATTCTTATGTTAATATTGATTATCATATGCTAGATCTAGGGTTTAAAGTCTTGGATGAATTGCATGTACAATAGAAAAACCTAGATCCAAGCATTAGGGTTTGTATAAGCACATAGGATGTTCTTATGGTTAAAACCCATCAATGTAGTCATGTCTAGGGTCAATATAACCTGATCAACTATATTCATTCTTGACAAGGCCAACATGTGCTTGGGAGTGACTGTGGTGTACAACAAGCCTAAAACTTACCAAGTATCCAAACAAATAGTCATCGTCACAACAAACCTTAAAGTACTATAGGAGTATTATAGCAGAAGCCGAATACGTTGTAGATATTCATTCCAAGTGTTGCTATTCTTTCTTTAATTAGCGATAGTTTACTTGCTTTAGTGACTTTCTCCTGTTCTATCGCTTAGTAGAACACCCTAACTGCCATAATGAGATATCTCTTGTTTCATATCTCCTTATTCTATCCAGAGGACTTATCATCCTTTCTTTCTTGATCATTTTAGATCAAGATGCCTCCAAAGAAAAGACCTAGCTCAACGAACAACAATCCTCCTCCACCACCTCCATCTCTATTTGATCCCGCCATGTTCCAAGCAGCCGTTACTGCTGCTGTGGCTGCTGCTATATCACAAATGAACCCTGGCGGTCCTGGCGGGTCAGGAGGTGGTACTCAGCCCCAAAACTAGGAAGGTGGTCAGGGACACCAGAAGGAGTGTTCCTATAAGGACTTCATGAATGAAAAACCCACATCCTTCGACGACACTGGAGGTGTTATTGCCCTGACTCAATGGATTGAGAAAATTGAGTCCATTTTCGAAATTTGTTCCTGTTTCGAAGCCAACGAAGTAAAATCCGCCGCTTTCACTTTCACCAACAGGGCATTGACCTGGTGGAATGTTTGGGTAAAATCTCTAACCCTACAGTGGCAAATGCTATGGGTTGGGAGAGTTTGAAGGAGCTTCTACTTGCTGAGTACTGCCCTCGGGGCGAATTGCAAAATCTGGAGCATGAACTTTGGAACCTAAAGATGAAGGGTTCCGATGTTGCTGCCTACCCTTATAGGTTTGAAGACCTAGCGCTCGTCTGTCCGGGAATGGTTACCCCGAAGAGCAAAAAGATTGAAAGATTCATCTGGGGGATTACCCAGCCAACTAAGGGAAATGTTTTGGTTGCGAAGCCAAACACCTTCAATAGTGCTGAATGCCTGGCGCAAACTCTAATTGATCATGGAGATAATCTCGATGAAGTGGCCACCGCTCCTCAGTCGGGAAAAAGGAGTGGTGAGAAAAGAAAATTATGGAAACAGAAGAAAGGTTAGTCTTCGCAGGAGACCACGAAGAAGCAGCAACAAGTAGCAGTCCACGCTGCTACTACCCCTGTTGCTACTCCTGCCACTCAAACACCTACCAGTAGATATGCTGGTACCCTCCCTTGGTGTGACAAGTGCAACTACCATCATCTCACTTCCAGCCCATGCCGTGAGATGCTCTGCAACAACTATGGCAAAAAGGGTCACACTTCTCGAAACTACAAATCACCAGCCCAACCAACCAACCAAGCTTCTGGAGCAGGTATCGGTCAGGCCTGCTATGGTTGTGGTGAAGTCAGGCATTTCAAAGGAAACTGCCCCAAAGCAACAACAACCAACAACACCGGGACAGTTCTAACGATGGGGCAAGAGGAGGCAGTCGCCGATCCCACAGTTGTCACGGGTACGTTCCTTCTCGACAACTCTTAAGCATGTATCCTTTTTGTTTCTGGTGCGGAATGAAGTTTTGTTAGCAATTCATTCAAACATGGTTTTAAACATAGTCCTCAACCATTAACCGAAACATTTACCGTCGAGATGGCTAATCGTGAGAAAGAGAACGCTAACGATATATTTATAGGCTGCACCCTTACCCTGAACTATCATTCTTTTCCCATCGACCTTATGCCAGTCTCCATAAAAAGCTACGATGTTATCATTTGTAAGGATTGTTTGAGCCCCAATAATGCTGATATCCTTTGTTATGAAAAAGCTATCCACCTCAATCTTCCTTCTTGTCAAATCCTCATGATCTACGGCGATTAGCTTAGTTCCAATCTTCGCATCATTTGTCACACCCCGAAAACCGAAGGCGGAAATGTTCCGGGGCGGAGGACTTCATGAATATCACAACCAATGTACATAGTAAGCATAGTAAACACAAAACTTTACATTACATATGTAACAACGCAAATTTTCAAACAAATTTTTCATTTAAAATAAAGTGATTTTACTCAACTAATAGCATTTATTCCATGTTTCATATCAAATACATATATAAAATCCCCAAGATCTCAAATAGCAGCAGTGTGTATGCATCATGCCGGCGCCTTCCCACGGTCCTCGCTAGTACCTGAAACACATACATAACAACTTGTAAGCATAAATGCTTAGTGAGTTCCCCAGTATACGACTTACACATATACGCCTTTCCAGGCCCTGACCTTCCGGTCCACAATACATTGCCTTCCGGCCCGTAACGTAATCGCCTTCCGGCCCATAACATATTGCCTTCCGGCCCGTAACATATTGCCTTCCGGCCCATAACATACTGCCTTCCGGCCCGTAACATATTGCCTTCCGGCCCATAACATATTGCCTTCCGGCCCATAACATTTACGACACATAATACATTTAATCTAACACACATAGCACATATATCATACATCATACCTGACTTTTCTGTCACATAACATATCGCCTTCCGGCCCGTATAAACATACATATCATGCATAGCAACTACCTTTCTATTTATATCATAAATAACACATATCATATTCGACGTTCCGGTCTCACAGTCAAACCCTTCCGGGTGTAGTATAGTGAGAAGACTCACCTCGTGGTAATGAAAACTATCAACTCTTGAAACCACTCGCACTCGATCCGTCGACCTGCAGACTCCCTATAACACCATATACCCTTATTAATACTCTTGTCATCCAAGACAACTGACCCTAAGAAATTACATGCAGGTCAACTCTGGTCAACGGTCAACTTGACCGGACTCGTCGAGTGCAAAGGCGACTCGACGAGTCTAGACGTCCTCCCCAACTTTCCCTGTTGTTCCCTTTCTACTCGTCGAGTATCCCCCTTGACTCGACGAGATCCACGTGGAAGAATCGCGGGGCCACCCCGACTCCACTCGCCGAGTCTGAAGAACAACTCGGCGAGTCCCAGTGAATCTTCAAGCTACTCGGCGAGTCTGAAGAACAACTCGGCGAGTCCCAGTAAATCTTCAAGCTACTCGCCGAGTCTGATCATTGGACTCGGCGAGTCCATGCCATGCAGACGAGCAACTGCTTCCTGAAATACGTATGGTCCCGAGATATACAATCCTGGGACTTTCTTGACTTCTAAACATCTTATTACTGGGGTATAAACGTCTGGGTAATAACATAATAACCCATCTAATCACTAAATGGGTTTCATAAACCCTAGATTCGTATACACATCAAAATAACAGAAATGGTCCGAGTATTACCTGAAAACGCACTCTCTGTGTCCCCAGACCCCAGGACTTGATCCTCCTTGATATTCCTTTGGCCAAACTCTTCTTCTTCTTCTTGCCTAACAAGTTCCTCCAAGTTCCAATAGCTTTCTCTCCTGCTCTAGACGTCCACAACAATTAGGGTTCTTCTCAATCGGCCAAAATACGGACAATGACGGCCTAAGAGGCGTTATATACGATCCAAAACCAAACGGCTAGGGTTTCTGCTGAACAGCGTCGACTCGCCGAGTCCATATCTGGACTCGTCGAGTCCAGTCGCGAACCCGCGACCAAGTCTGCGGTCCTACTCGGCGAGTTTGGCTCCAACTCGCCGAGTCCCTTCCTAAAATGCCCCCAAAAATAGTTTTAAAGCAATACCTGAAAATCCGGGCTGTTACAACATAGATTCTTTTACATTGTCTGAAAACAAGAGTTACATGTTTTATACATATACATATCATATGAACAAAAATACAGACGTGTCTTCTACGTAGTCCGTCTTCGCCAAAAAGGATCACTGGTACCTGTTTAATGTGGACCTGAGAATACAAGCAGTTTGAAAATCAACATAAAGCTGGTGAGTTCATAAGAGGTTTGTTTTCTGCAAATGTACAAGTTTCCTTTGGTTTTCCGAAAAGTTTGTTATCCAAGAAAATCCCATTTTTTCTTATAAGTACAGTTTAGTTATCTGATTATTATACGATCCGGTTATGTACAGTTTGTTAGCCCATGAGAAACCCTTATTTTCCTAAAAGTAAAGTTTAGTTAAATACCACACTGTATAGTTTAACACATAAAACTATATATTGAAAAACCACTGGGAATTACCATCCAATATAATAGTAGATATTTTTAATACATAAAAATATTGATTGAAAACCATGGGAATAATATCCCGTACTAGATATAAATTCAAAAACCATGGGATTAAGATCCCACACTAGATATAGATTTCAAAACCATGGGATTAATATCCAGCACTAGATATAGATTCAAAACCATGGGATTAATATCCCGCACTAGATATAGATTAAAAACCATGGGATTAATATCCCGCACTAGATATAGATTCAAAACCATGGGATTAACATCCCACACTAGATATAACATAGTTTTAATACACAAAAACTATAGATTAAAAGTCATGGGAATACATCCTGCACTAGATAGATTGAAAACCATGGGACTAACATCCCGCACTAGATATAGATACTATAGTTTGAAAATAGATATAAAATCAAATCCGTGAATAAACTTATATTAATACATATTGTAAGTCGGGTAACCATGCTGATGTGACACCGAGACCTCCTTGACGTTCGTCAGACGTCAGACGATATCCAGAATTTGTCACCCCAGGCGTTCCCGCCTAACTGTAGCTAGCAGTTAAGGTGTGGGATTGTTAGTCCCGAATAGATCTATTCACAAATTCCACGCTCTCCCTACAGGAGACTCTGGTTACACTTCCGCGGAGGATTTATTGATAACCCAAAGGGTAATGACGAATCTCACAAGCTAGTATTAAATTATTCACGGTGTTTTCAGACGTTATCAAACATACTAATCGTTTTGAAACAAAATACAATGAAACAACTAAATACAAAGGAATTATCTGGCAATATACTCTAAATTGAACAGTGATAAACTGAATCAAACATAGTTTATCTAAATACTTTACATATATCTGAACTCATTGAACAAGAACTAAAGATCCCAAATTATTCCCATAATAATTTGATTGATTTGATTGTTTCCTTTACTGAAATCCATGTAGCTATAATCGATAAAACATCCCTTATGCTCAGCAATAATACATAAGGGGTAAAGATATCAAAAGGTTAGCCATATATTTATAGAAATATATGAGTTTTAGGTTTTGAAAACATTTATGGTTTGCTTGTATTCCCCCTGAAAACATTGAAAAACACGGAAAAAGGGTAGGGGTATGAACTCACCAGATGAGAAAACGCGACGGTTTGAATACTAAGTGTCGGTTCGGGGCTTGATAAAACGCGAGGTTCCTATGTAATATGAAATGATATACAAATGTATCTAACTAGACTTTAAATCACTAATTATACATGATAATACACTCCAAAACGCGAAAACTCTTCAAATCAAGTGTTTGGAGTGACCCGGGTGACATCTACGGGCATGTATTGCTTAGGAATGGAGTTTACTCTTTAAGAGTAAACTCTTAGAAGAGTTTTTGGCCCTAAAAACCACATCCACATGAGTTCACGGCCGTGAACTCATGAGTGTGATTTTTGGGTGCTAAATGGCCTTGAAACACTTGGGGGTTAAATCTAGGTTTGGCTTTAAGGCATTGGAAAGTATTTTGAACATTTTAAGGACCATTAGAGGAGTTTACAGTAGTAAACTATGTTTTTATGGCCGTAAGCTCTTGTGTGCTCATTCACAAAGTGTTTTGGTGGTCCTAATCCAATCACAAGTGATTCAAACCAATTATACAAGCCTTAGAATGAGTTTAAGGGATCATATGACTTGTGTATGTGAGTTCACGGCCCAGGAACCCATTCTTGGGGGGGGGGGGGAGGGTTCACGGCCGTGAACACTCAAAGGAGTGGTTTTCATCATGTTTAAGGCCCCTAAATCGATTGTAGTTGGTTCTAGAATTTAATCCAAGGCTATTGGTGTGTTTAATTGGCATTTAAACACTTGATTTTGAGTTTACTCCCCATGAAGATGAGTTTACGGCCCAAGCATGTTCTTGGGCAGTAAACTCATGTTTACTCCTCAAAAGTGATGTTCAAGATGTTCTATGTCCAAATTGATAAGCCATTAAGTCATATCTAAGCCCTAAAGTTGGTTTGGAGGAATTTTAAGGCTCAAAAACCCTCTTTATATGTGTTTACGGCCCAAGCATGTTCTGGTGCCATGAAATCATGAATATGGTCCTTTTCCAAAGATTAAACACGAATTTGAAGGCTAATCATGCTATACTATGAGTTAAGGAAGTTACCTTGATGAATTGGAGCCTTAAATTGATGTTTTTGGACCTAATTCTTTGGTTTGAGGAGAGAGGTTAGAGAGAGAGTAGTGAGAGAGAGGAAAAGCTTCAAATGGAAGCTTAAACTACTTTAAATAAGGTTCAAGTTCGGGACACGGTGGAATTCTACCCGATACCGACGTTAGACGTGGCTTTTGGTCGCACCTGATTAAGTTGTCGTAACCCGGCGGAAACGATTCTAAAAATTTTTAAATAATTAATTTGGGCTACTTTCATGATTTCCTAAGGGGGTTGGACACTCATGAGATTAAAATAAACATATAAATTTAAATAACTTAGCCCAAAAACGAGATCAGATCGATTCGCAAAAGACGGGTTTTACGGGCGGAACGGGTTACGGTGATGGAATAACTTCGGGTTGTCACATTATCCCCCGTTAGAGGGAATTTCGTCCCGAAATTCGGAATTTAGATACGACTCAAAGATTTGGAAAGAGATACGGATACTTCTGTTTCATCGGATCTTCTCGCTCTCAAGTGAACTCGGGTCCTTGCGTGGCATTCCAGGGAACCCTTTACTTATCGGGAATACGACTTGTTTCGTACGTTTAACCTCTCGATCTACGATTTCGGTTGGTTCTTCCATAGGGTTCAGAATTTCATTGATTTCAATCTCATCAAAGGGATTACTAGGGTTTCATTGGGCAGGCACTTCTAATGATTCGAGACGAGGAAGACAGGATGGATACTACTAAGTCCTTGAGATAGCCGAAGTTTGTAGTTCACGGTTCCGATTCTGGCGTGGATTTCAAATAGTTCGATGTATCACGGGTGAAGTTTTCCACGCTTCCCAAAGCATATCATGCCTTTCTGGGATAAGACCTTCAACAGGTCATAAGCTCCAACAAGAGGGTACATCTTCATGTGGCAGCATAGTTAAGGGTTTGATGATTCTGAAAGAAATTTCTGGGTGGGTCTGCGATAATAGCCAGCGGGACCCAAGAATTGACGGGTTTCGATGGGTATCTTCGGTGCCAACTAAGTCTCTATCGCTTTGATTTTTGGAAAGGTCTGCAGGTATGACTGCTTTTCTTACTACATGACCAGGGAAAGTGGTTTGACCGAAGGGCACCACTACTTACTCATAGTGACCATATTGAGTCTTGACCGCTGTCTTGGACACATCATCCTCACAGAAATTTGGCTATGAGATAGTTCCAGGGATTAGGTCCATGTGATACTCGACTAGACGTTCGGAAGGAATTCTCGGGAAATCTTCGGGAAAGAAATCAGGGAAAGAGTTGTAGACTCCCCGTTTTCCTGATGATCACATGGACGAGGAATGCATGTAACTAATTTCGGGGAAACTTTTTAAGTATTGATGTACGAAGTGATGCCAAGGTTGGATTTAGGTTCGTTGCCGAAGATCATGAGAATTGGGTCAGAGGAAAGATTTAGACGAACGACCTTTTCGAAACCAAGAATAACAGCATGAATGAGACTCGGTCATTACATGCCAATGATAACATCATAGCATTTCATGAAAAGTTTGCCATTTGATCGAATGAAAAAGAATAATCGTCCGAATTAAGGATACAACCTATGGGTATGACGTTTGCGTTCTCTTTCTCACTGGTTAGCCATCTTGACAGTACACGTTTCGGTTACTAACGAAGGATTAAGTTTAGAAAGGTTGTTGAACGGATAGATATCAAATTTCTTTAAGTACAAGAATCGAAAAGGATTACAGGCATAAGATTTATCGAGGAGGAATATACCTGTGGCAACGGTGGGGTCGGTGGCTGCCTCATTTTGTCCTATAGCTAGGTCTCGCCCAGTGTTGCCAGATGTTGCTGCCTTAGGGCAGTTTCACTTGAAGTTTCCAACTTCACCATAATTATAGCAGGCCTGATCGACACCCACTCCGGAAGATTGATTTGTTGATTGGGTTAGTTTTCTATAGTTTCGAGCAAGGTGGCCCTTTTTGCCACAGTTGTTGTAGAGATATTCACGACATGCCCCGGGAGTACGGTGATGTTAGTTGCACTTGTTGCACCAAGGAAGAGTACCGGTATATCCGCTGGTAGGAGTCCGAGTAGTGGATCCAACAGCAGAGACAGCAGTGGGGGCAGTAGCAACGTGGACTCCTACTATTTTCTGTTTCTTAGAGGATCCTTGTGTACTTTGGGCCTTCCGCTTGTTCCAGAATTTATTTTTTACTTCCACCACTACTCTTAACCAGCTCCGGAGTGGTGGTCTCCTCATCAGGGTTATCTTCGTGATCAATCAGGGTTTGCGCCTGACATTTAGCGCTGTCATAGGTATCTGGCTTCGCAGCGAAGACATTTCGTTTGGTCGGCTGGGTCAAACCCCAGATAAATCTCTCAATCTTCTTACTCTCCGGGGTAACCATTCCCGGAAAGAGTAGCGCCAAGTCATCAAATCTTGAAGTGTAAGTGACGATATCGGAACCCCTTATCTTCAGGTTCCAGAGTTCGTGTTCTAGTTTCTGCATCTCGCCCCGTGGGCAGTACTCGGCAAGAAGAAGATCCTTCATGGCCTCCCAACCCATAGCATTAGCTACAGGTAGAGTTAAGGATTTGACTCGGCCGTTCCACCAAGTCAAGGCTTTATCGGTAAACGTGCAGGCAGCGAACTTCACCCTATCCGATTCAGAGCAGGCACAGATTTCGAAAATAGATTCGATTTTCTCGAACCATCTGGTTAGGGCAATGACACCTCCAGTGCCATGGAAGGATGTGGGTTTCGCGTTCATAAAGTCCTTATAGGAACACTCCTTCCGGTGTCCTTGGCTATCATCTTGGTTTTGGGGTTGGGGACCACCTCATCAAGCGCCGGGGTTCATTTGGGACATGGCGGCTGCCACTGCGGCAGTAATAGCTGCCTGGAACATCACAGGATCAAATTGGGGAAGAGGTGGTGGCAGAGGATTGTTGTTGTTCTTTGAGCTGGGTCTCTTTCTTGGAGGCATCTTGATCTAAAAAGATCAGGAAAGAGAGGATCATAAGTCCTCTGAATTGAATCAAGAGATATGGAACATGAGATATCTCATTAAGACAGATATAGAATTCTATTAAGCGATAAAGCAGGAAAAAGCTATCATAGCAGATAAACTATCAGTATAGGAATGATTGAGAAACAATGATTGAATGAGGATTTCTATAACGGATTTGACTCGAGAAATACTCCCATAGTATTTCATGATTCGTTGTGACGACGACTCGTTGTTTTAGGCATGCCACATACCACAGTCTCTCCCAGACACATGTTGGCCGTGTCTCGAATGAATATAGTTGGTGATGAGATTAATAATCTTTAATCTATGAAGATCGAATAGATCTTGAACAAGTAATTAAATATAAAACTGTAAGAACATGAAAATAAGAACGAAACAAGTTTGAATCAAATGTGTCGAATGATTAAACAAAATCCTCAGAAGAGCTCGATTAAGAACATCAACTGTAGAGGATTGGTAGGTTACAAGAACGATTAAAGAAATCTGGAAAATACTATCGTTATGCTCTGATCTATCGTTCTAATTTGTTAATCGTTAACCTAATATGCATGCAAGCATATACTTATATATTAAACATAATGGGCTCGCGGTTGGACAGGCCCAAACTGGAATACAAACTAAATAAATAAACTATCAAGCCCAACGACGCAACACTTCAAAATAATCTTCAGCCCAACAATCTCCCCCTTTGCGTCAATTGGAGCGAGACCTTCACTTGTTACTTGGACCAGCAGCTGAAGTAGGTACCTTCTTCTTCACAGTGTTAAACAGACATTTGGTGAGCGAGAGTATTGTCTGTCTAAACCAGATGTACCATTGGATCATGTCGTCGAAGTACTTGACATCATCAGCCGAATTCTCTTTACACCTCTTGATGATCGATAATACGTGCTCCAGACAAGCGGTGGTGTAAAGGTGTTTGTCAGCTAAAGCAAAGAGACATTTCTGTCCTTCTGCTCTAGTGAACATAACCGAGTTGCGTCTCGTGTCGATTCTGCCCATTTGCATTTGGTTGAGATCACTGGCCGATCCCACAGGAGCTATCTTCGGTTTCTTCTTGAAGACTGTGGCGACCTCCTGATCCATTAGGGCAACCTCCATGATGTAGCAGACTAACATCCTTTTGATATGGTCTATAATGGGACCATATTCGGCTTCATCAGTCAAAAGGATATTATGCAGGACAATCCAATCATGAGGATTTAAGTTCGGTAGATCTGCCAGGGAGATGTGATGAGCAGTCTTTGCAGATCCCCGAATCACCTTGAATTTAACGTTTATAAATCGACCTTCGGTGTAAGGCTTCAGTACCCGAACGTTCACTATCTTCTGGGCGCTCCAACTAAGGTATTGAGGACGAGCAGCCGCCAGATAGAAGTCAATGAGTTCCCTGTCAAGCTCAGCGTTCGGATGAGGGACTTCAAAGATGTTTGAGAAGGCGTGGAAGATAAACGCCTTTCGAGTCAGTGACATGTCGAACTGCGAGTCGACAGTATTATTGCAGTCGAACGAGATCACCGGCTTGAGCCATAATATGCTGGGAGTATCTATGGCCTCTTTGATCATTCTCTCCCGACTCCATGCAGGGAATAAAGTCTTCCTGCTCTCGAGGAGATCGTGGGCTTCCTTCTGCTTGCGTTCGGCTTCTTCAGCCTCTCGCGCCACACGATTTACATCTTCATCCACATTGTGACTGTTCTTTCGTTTCAACATGTCAGCAATGGTCTCCCTGTCTTCATCTTCATCTTCATCTTCTTCCTCAGCTATGTTTTTCCCTTTGTCCTTCACACCCGAACCCGAAGCTTAACCAGTCGGAGGTGGTTCGGTTGTGTGAGTAGCTTTGGAGGAAGGAGGTGGTTTCGATCCGTTCTTCTTCTCATCTCCCCCTTGTTTCGGAATGGACACGAAACTCGGAAGGCCTTTGATTTTGCTGAGAAGGTCCATGGCCGGAGAGAGCTTTTCAGCAAGGGTTCGCCTCACTGAGTGGTTTAGAATTGGATCATGTGCTTCTAGGATGTTTGATAAGGCAACGTGTACATCCGAAACACAAGTTTTGATAACCTCCCTTTCGGATCGAAGAGCTTCAAGTTGTTGTTGTGAGTTTGAAAGCTGCGTGCTCTTGATCTTGAGGGCGGTTGTTTTGCTCGCGAGAACGTCCATCAAAGAATTTTCAGCCGCAAGATCCTCTTGTAGCTTAGCAAGGCGTTCATCGATGGAGGCACGAAGGGCCGAGTTGTCGTCGCTTATGGTTTGGCGAAGAGCAGCGAACGAAGTCAACTCCGTTGAGACGAACTTGGCCAATTACTGAACAATCGGTTCCAAAGTTGTCTTGGTGGCATCTGCACTCTCTTGCAATGACTTCAGCAAAGAAGAGGCGTCTGAGAATAGTTTATCGACTTTTTCGGTCGCCGCCTCACAGGCTTTGGTAGAGGCTTCAATGGCAGCAGTGGCTGAGGCTACCGAATCATGTTGAGCCCTGGAGAAGGCGTCAACAATCTTCTGAAGTGCAGCTTCAGAAAGAGAGGACTGCTGGTTGGAAGATGAGGCGAGAAGTAGATCAACCTTCTCGTTGAGCTCCTTAAGATGCTTCTTTGTCACTGGAGCATCATCCTCTTCATCACTCTGAACCTGAAACGGACTATAGTAGACCGAATCGAAGTTCATGTTATCACCGCCAAGGTAAGGGTTATCTCCATCAGAGGCATTTTCTGGAGATGGAGGGGGTGGTGAAGCTGGGGGTGTTGTGGTTGGGGTATGTTGAGGTTGAGTATGGGGTGGGGTAGTTTTGGGTGGTGGTTGAGTGTGGGTAGGTTCGGTTGTATGGGTTTCGGTTTGTGGTGGTTCGGTTACGGGTGGGGTTTCGGTTACTGGTGGTGTTTCGGTTGCAGTTGTGAAAATGGGTGGTGGTATAGGGAAAGATGTTTGTGGAATAGTGGTAGTGGGGATTATGGTCGGAATGGAAGTAGGAATGGTGGGAGGAGGTGAAGGAACTGGTGAATTATGATGTTCCATCTCTGGGGTAGGAAACCGAGGTGGTGTGTTGCCTCGTTGAGGGGTTTCGCCTCCTTGAGAGCCATCTGAACCCGAACTCTTGTTTCCTGAGTCACTCGAAGAAGAGGGAATAACAAGCTTTCGCTTCAGTTGAGTCTTCCTCCTCTTCGGTTGTGGGGACTGTGCAGCCTTTGTTTGTTTCCTCTTCTTGGGAGAAGGACCGGTAGGAGCTTTGGTCGCTTGCTTCCCTTTGTCCGCCTTTTTACCCCTGTTCACCGGTTTGTCAGCATCGTGGATGGACCTGAGCATATCCGGTGTAAGTTCCCTAGGACCAGTTACCCTGAATTCCTTGATCGTCCGAATCAGTCAGCTGTCAGAGGGCACGTCGCCATACATTGTCTCCGGAATGGATCCAATGAATGAGAATTTAGATGCATCCGAGACGATGATCTTCTTGGTATGAAACGTACCGATAGAAGACATCGATGCACGTGCATCAATGGGAATGTTGAACTTGTCCATCGCCCACTTCGTAATCAAAATCCAGAACCGGGCCAACGACACCTCGGAGTGTCGTGATGATGAAGAAAGGCTCTGGATAAGCTGTTGCCAGAGGACCAACCCAAAATCCAAGTTAACCCCGTTGTAGACGGCATACATGATCGACAAGAAAAGTCGACTAGCACCGTCGGACCCTGAGCTCCGTTCCGACAAGCCCTTGAAGAGGACTGTGAACATGCCGTTCCACTGTGGCGGCAGGCAAGACTTTTTGAACTTAGGGACGGAGGTGAGGACCTCCGTGTACCCCATGTTGTAAAACATATTGTACAGATACCCAACCGGAATCGTCTCCGGATTTATTCTCGATGGGTCAACAGCCAACCCTAGCATTGTGCAGAAACGCTGTCGAGAAACAGATGTCTTGTGTTCAGCAATCTCGAAGAACACCCAGTCGACTGCTTTGTCGTAATATGTAGTCGCATAAACCTGCGATAGGGCCACCATGGGCACAGACTCAATCCTGGAGAGATCGGTGGCGATTTGGGAGTACTTCAGGCACTCGATGATTGGCGACATGTAGGAGTCGTACGCCAGAGGGTTCAGATCGATCACCAGGCATTATTGCGGACGAATGGGAAGGATTTGTGATGTAGCATGGACGGATGAAGATTCTGCCATTGTTGAAGGTAGTAGAAGAAGAAGATGAACAGTGAAGCTTTTGGGAGTTTTTGCTCTTTAGAAAATCCGGAAGCAGTAAAAAGGTAAATGGTGTTGTAGACTGCCTTTTATAGTGAGGGATTGGAGAGAGAAAAATCGTTTCAAATCTTCTGTGCGATGATCACGTAGGAGAGATAGTGTCAGATTCCTAGGATCACGCCACCCAACAAGCGCCGTTTCAGAAGAAAAACGGTTCAAATCCTCACGCGCCTTTAAATGCCAGAGGGATGGCTCTTGGATTTCGCACACGCGTCCATAATGTCAGTAAAAGCATGGGCGTTTCAAATTCACACGCGCCCCCTTTTTACCGTCGTTTGAATTTCAATCCTTTTAACTCCCGCCGAGTCAGCAACCTTTCGTCTTATCCTTTTATACGGCATCTTTTGAATTAAATGCCCACGTGGATTGTTTTTGACCACAGCTGCATAATTAACCGCCAAGTAATAATACAGCCTGTAAAAATTAGTAACGGAATTTTGGAAAATCAAAGATTTTCGAGCAAAGAGTGTAAAAGAAAAAGAAATAAAGCAACTCTTTTAAGGATTTTCTGTGATGTCAATAATGACACGAAAGTGATGATCCCGGGCACGAATCTCTTCCTTCAAGGTCAAGAGAGACCTTAAAGTGTTAGTGTGGATTCCCGTTGAATTTCGATCAAACACTTATTAATAAATGTTGAAAGGCTTCTTTTAATTAGGCTAAATAAGGGTGGCTTTCGCTTTGATTCAGCAATTCTATTCTTGAAATAAGAAAGAAAGTGAACAAAGTACTTGTGAGACCGGTGTAGCCTGTTGAACAAGTAGGTAGGAATTTATTTTAAATTGGCTTGGTATAAAATAAAAAATTTCAGATAAAAAATTTAAAATTGGATCCCAAGGGAAGAAATGTTATGGTGTTTAACAATTTCATAGGAATCACACAAAATAAAATTTGAGATTTCACGAAGGTACATTCGTCAATTCTTTGGTGAAAACTTGAGCAAATTAATTGTTCACCGTCAATTCATTAGGTGTTGAATTTTGGGTTTCACTCAGCTCGTAGTGACACGAAACTAAGATCATAAACACAGATGTTGTGTAACCATAAACCTCAGTGGTAATGTCTGAGAGTTTCAAGGGTTACATTGATGAAACGAATGTAATGGAGAAGTTTAATGGAGATGGTGTAAGAAAACATAGTACCTCTGCTGCGAAAATAAGGACCAAGCAGGAAACTTTGAACTCATGTGAGAAGAGAGTGAGGTAGCTCACGATTAGAATAAATGTGTTAGCCTTATTGGGAAGACAAGGTTTGTGTATACCAGGTCATGAAGGCTATTATTCAAAATCTTATGAGGCTTGGGACACATGCAGCAACATGCTTCTAGGGACACTTAAGTAAGTCATCAATTATATCCCCATAAACGAACGAACATACAACAAGAAATAAAAGAGAAAATTATTTTTGGTATTTTTGAGATTTCTTTAAAGGAATAAAAAAAAAAACCAATACGTAAGAAAAGAAAAAAAATAAGACTTAAAAAAAAAACTTTGGAAAAAAAATTATGAAAAACCGAACCCGAACGTTCGGTTGGTTTCGGTTGGAAAAAGTTGAAAAACCGAACCCGAGCGTTCGGTTGGTTTCGGTTCCAGAAACTTTTGAAAAACCGAACCCGAGCGTTCGGTTGGTTTCGGTTCAACAAAATTTTGAAAAGCCGAACCCGAACCTTCGGTAGGTTTCGGTTTTGGAAAATTGTGAGAAACCAAGGGATTTAGACATGCAATTAGAAAATACTTTCAATATTAAGAAAAACAATTTTGTACAAGAAATATACAACAGAGAAAAACTACCTTTGAAGTGATGAGCGAGTCAAATGGTTTAACCGAACCCTAACGTTCGGTTGGTTTCGCTTCTTACGTTTGAAGTTGAGAGGTAGTATGAGGTACTGACTCTGATTCCATCATACCTAGCCCTTGCAGTATTCTGTTGAATGGTGCTTCAGGAAGAGCTTTGGTAAAGATGTCAGCCAGTTGATCAGTGGTTCTTACGAAGTGAACTTCGACGTTTCCATCTTCCACATGATCTTTGATGAAGTGATACCTCAGTGCTATGTGTTTGGTTTTAGAGTGTTGCACCGGGTTATGACAGATCCTAATTGCACTTTCAGAGTCACAATATAGTGGGATCTTCTTCATATTGAGTCCATAGTCTCGAAGTTGACTCTGGATCCAAATCACTTGTGATGTACAGGATGCAGCGGCAATGTATTCCGCTTCGGCAGTAGACAACGATACACACGTTTGTTTCTTGGATTGCCAGCTGACCAACTTCCCATCAAGGAATTGACAGCCTCCAGTTGTTCTTTTTCTGTCGAGTCCACATCCTCCAAGGTCAGCATCAGAATAGGCTTGAACGAAGAAGCCTGAGTTGAATGGATACCATAGACCTAAGGAGGTGGTACGCTTGAGATAGCGCAAGATGTTCTTCACTGCAAGCATGTGAGGTTCGCGTGGGTTCGCCTGAAATCGAGCACAATAACACACAGAAAACATGATGTCAGGCCTGCTAGCAGTGAGATACATTAGTGAGCCTATCATTTGACGATAGAGCGTGATATGAACAGCCGGTTTGTCTAGGGATGGAGTTAGCTTGGTGCCGAATGCCATTGGGACTTTGACTTTGGAGTCTCCCATCATGCCAAACTTTGCTAGGAGAGTCTTCGTGTAAGCTTCCTGATT
Organism: Lactuca serriola; assembly: GCF_051521515.1. NCBI lineage: Eukaryota > Viridiplantae > Streptophyta > Magnoliopsida > Asterales > Asteraceae > Lactuca > Lactuca serriola. The sequence continues at coordinate 250,374,190 of NC_136410.1, read as the reverse complement.
AATAAAGATGCCTTCTGGTCCCTGTCTAATATTTAAACCAAGGAAAAAGTTAATAGGACCCATTGAGCTCATTTCAAATTTAGTCTCCATCAACTTTCTGAATTCAGCTGTTAAGCTGGGATTCATAGAGCCAAAGATGATGTCATCGACATAAATTTGAACTATCATAAGGTGGTTACCTTCCTTTTCGCGAAAGAAGGTTGGGTCAACCGAACCTTGTTTGAATTTAGACATCTTTAAAAATTTAGTTAGCGTTTCATACCAGGCCCTCAGAGCTTGTTTGAGGCCGTACACAGCTTTATCCAGAATATCGCAATGGTTTGGATACTTTTCGTTCACGAACCCAGGAGGTTGCTCCACATACACAGTTTCTTCGAGTTCTCCATTAAGAAATGCCCACTTGACGTCCATTTGGAAAACTTCAAAGTTTTTGTGAGCAGCATAAGCCAGAAATATTCTAACAGATTCTAGCCTAGCTACTGGAGCGAAAGTCTCTTCATAATCTATCCCTTCCTCCTGACAGTATCCCTTTACCACTAGACGAGCCTTGTTCCTTATAACATTACCTTCCTTGTCCAATTTGTTCCTAAAGACCCATTTGAGACCAACAACCGAAGCATCTGGAGGAGTTGGAATGAGGCGCCAGACTTTGTTCCTTTCAAATTTGTTCAGTTCGTCTTGCATTGCTTGAACCCAATCAGAGTGATCGAGGGCAGTGTTAACTGTCTTCGGTTCAACTTTTGATACGAATGAGTTAAACATACAAAACTCAACTTTTGAAAATAAGGATGTCTGTTTTGCCTTCAGTTGAGATCGGGTCAGAAGCTTTTCAGAGACATCACCAACCACTTGAGAGATAGGATGATCTCTGGTCCATTTGGTAAGAGGAGGGTAATTTAGATCAAAGGTTGGGTCTAGTTCAGCATTGATCATTTCTTCTGGCTTAGATTGGCTATCGTAATCAAGCGTCATATCATTATGCTCCCCCTCAATTGATGAGCTTTGAGAAACTTGAGGTTCAGGGGTTTCTTGTGGTGCTGGACTTTCAGGCGTTGAAGCACCTTCGGTTGGAGAGGCACCTTCGGTTGAAGAAGCACCTTTGGTTGGAGAAGCCCCTTCGGTTGGAATTGTAGAACTTGGCTCCCCCTCGACTTGTGAGCTTGGCTCCCCCTCGACTGAAGCATTGTTAGATGGAGGGTCATCAGTAGTCGATCCTCCTTCATGCATTCTCCTTGCAGCTTCTTCGACAATCTGCTTCATGTGGTCGATCTTGTTGTCTGTTGCACTTGCTTCTGAGAGAGAAGCTTTCTCTGGTTCGTTAAAGAGCTCCAGAAATTTATTGTATAAGTTAGCGATCGAGACTGTGACTTGGCCAGTTTGAGGAAAGATTTCCCCAGCGGTATCTTCTTTGGCTTGAAGCTTTTTGACATAGCCATCGTCAAAGGTCACGTAGTATGTCTCTTCGATTTTTCTCGAACGCTTGTTTAGGACCCTGTATGCCTTGGATGTGAGAGAGTAGCCTAGAAAGATTCCCTCGTCGGCTTTGACATCGAACTTGTTGCGGTGTTCTTTAGAGTTAAAGATGAAACACCATGAGCCGAACACATGGAAAAATTTCACATTGGGCTTTCTGTTGTTTAGTATCTCATAAGGTGTGAGCGTGAATCGCTTGTTGAGATAAGACCTGTTCTGTGTAAAACAAGCAGCAGAAATAGCATCAGCCCAAAAATAAAGAGGTAAGGAAGCAAAACTTAGCATAGTTCGGGCAGCTTCACACAAAGATCGGTTTCGTCTTTCAACAATTCCGTTCTGTTGAGGTGTATAGGGAGCTGAGAAGTTGTGACTTATTCCCTTATCTGCAAGAAACTCTTCAAACTCCCTGTTCTTGAATTCAAGACCATTGTCGCTTCTGATGTTTCGAACGACCTTCTTGAGCTGTACTTCAATTTGCTTGATAAACATTTTCAGCTTATGAGTCGCTTCAGATTTGAGCTTTAAAAAGAACACCCATGTAAATCGTGAAAAGTCATCAACAATAACAAGAATATACTTGCTACCACCGATGCTTTCGATAGATGAAGGACCACACAAATCGATATGAAGTAATTCGAGTGGTTCAACAACTTTTGTGTTAATTACAGATGGGTGACTTTGACGACTCTGCTTCCCCATTTCGCATGCAGCACACAAATGATCTTTGTTGAACTTGAGCAATGTAAGACCCCTAACATGACCTCCAGTGACAAGTCGGTTGATATCTTTAAAGTTGAGATGAGAGAGTCTTCAGTGCCACAACCAGCTTTCGTCAGATTGAGCTTTTGATAGCAGGCATATAGCTGGGTTTCCTTTGATGGGTTTAAGGTTTATAGGAAATATTTCACCCTTTCGCTCCGACTTGAGAATTACCTTCTTTGTCTTTTTCTCAATAATTTCAGAACCTTCATCATCGAATGAGACTTTGAGACCCGTACCTCCAACAAGCTGAGATACACTGCTGAGGTTGTGTTGGAGTCCTTCCACATAAGCCACCTTCCTTATAGTAAAGTCACCATTTGTTATCATTCCGTATCCCTTTATGGTGCCGAAAGAATTATTTCCAAACTTGACGTTACCACCATTTGCAAGAGATCTGTATTCCCTGAGCTCCTCTTTCCTCCCTGTCATGTGACGTGAGCAGCCACTATCGATGTACCATTCTTCGTCGAACTGCTCGTCACTTATAACCTGCAAAAATTAAGCAGATTTAGGACCCCAAAGTTTCTTGGGTCCACGTGAGCTTTTCATGGGAACAGGAACAGTAAGAGAGATATCAACAAGATATGTTCGTTTTATAAGCGTTGATTCATCTTTCTTTTTAATGGTAAATACTTTTATTTTATTAGGATTGGGTGCGTTTGGTTTGGACTCTGGTTTGGATTCATTGACCTTCTGTTTGCCCTTTTGTTCAGCTGACAAATGAGATTTTTTAGAACAAACAGAATTAGCTTTAGAGCAAGATGGAGATGAATTGGTGGAAGAAGAAGAGTTAGAAGAACTAGAAGAAGTGGGTTTAGATTGAGTGTGCATCTTGGTTGGAGACTCTAGGTGACCCTTTTGCTTTTGATCATTGGAGGGACTGACCTTAGAGTTTTGATCTCTTTTGACTTCAGAACCGAACCTTTGCTTTCGGTTGGAATCGTCTTGTGAACCGAACCTTGGCTTTCGGTTGAAGTCTTTCTCAGAACCGAACCTTTGCTTTCGGTTGGTATTTTCTTGTGAACCGAACCTTGGCTTTCGGTTGTTGTGACTCTCAGGCTTTCCGACAGGATTGTTTTCATACTTCAGATTCTTGTCTTGATGTGAGAAGTATGCATTCTGGGATTGCTAGAATTGTCTCCTTTCAGAGAGATTCTTCCTGTATCTTTGGTTCCTTTCTCGCTTCTTATTCCTCATCTGCTTTGGTTGATGATGAACATTAGCTTTCGTTTTCGGTTTCTCCTTGGCTGGTTCCTTTTGAACTGAAGGAGTTTCACTTATAGTTGAGGGAGTAGAGGGAACGTCTTCTTTTGCCGAACTTTCATCCTCCTTAGGAATGTCTTTTGTACCACTGGTGCTTGGCTCATCTAAATTATCTGGCTTATTCAAGGGTTCAGGTATGTATCTACCTTTACTCATCCAAGAGGTTCTTTCTGATAAGCCCACCGTTTCGTTTGCATTATCTATTGGTGCTGAACAGAAGTACTCATCACAGCCATCAACATTGTCTTCGTTTACAATAGCTGTGAGTTCAGCCGTCTGATGTCCGGTTACTCCAGTCACCTTGTATACTTGATTCGGAGTGGTCCTGACCTTTTGATACACAACTGCTTTCTCTGCTAATATCAGGGACTTTTGTTGGGACAATCGAGCGAACTTCACTGAATTTTCAGAAATAAGATTCTTGTGGTTTTCAGGTTCGCTTTTAACAAATTCTGAGTAGTCAACCATGTCCTCTACAGAAATTTCACTCAAGTTGTCGTCCTCGTTAAGCACATATGCATTTTCAACATCAATTTTGTTTTCTGAGCTTACGTTGGCGTTTAAAGAGTCAAATTTTTGTATGGTTTCGGTTCTTATTTTAAGTCTATCATTTTCATCCAAAAGATTTTTAAGCATGTCCTTGTGGTCCTTGGATTTAATGAAGGACTTAATTTTGTCCAGTCCATACATGTAGGTCGGATTGACATCATCAGACGATATCACACTCTCACAGTTATAAGCTTTAGCATCGATTTCATCCTCCTTAAACTCAAGGAAGGGCAAAATCATGCGATGGATCTTTTGGCGTATTTCACAGTCCAAGTGAAGCTGAGTAATATTAGAATATAGACGTTTTGCAATTAAACAGAAAACATTCCGCTGTTTTAACAATTTTAAATTATCTCTTTGCAAATAAATGTTTTCGTCTTTAATTTTAACTATTTCAGACTCCTTCAACTCGATCCACATCCGCTGCTCCTCACTCTTCGGCACCATCCTGCTTAATTGATCAGTTAGGTTAGAATTGGTGACTCGAGTTTGATTTAGGCTACTATCTAAATGAGAAATTCTTGTATTAACATTTTTAAGTTCTTTCTCATATGAGGATTGTGGTACTTTAAATGAAACAAAAACCGATTGTACCTTCTTTATCAGTTCATCAAGCTGATTGAACTGCTGGCTGAGTGGTTTGGCCGTAAAGCACATGTCCTCCTGCACCTTCGGTTCATTGCTTCCACTATCGGTGTTGTATCCCCTCATCTGAGACACGTCAGTCACCATGAAGCATCTTCCTCCATTGCTCTCCTCCTTTGCCACATAAGCCTTTCCATGAGTAGGCTTCCTTACTTCATCGTCTTCTGAGTCGGTAGACCAAAATTCCGTGCTACCGAACTCATCATTAGCAATCGAACCCTGCACAATAAGAGCATTAATAGAAGGGTTAGCGGTAGACTTCTTCTTTCTCAAATCATCCAGCCTTTTCTACAACATAGCTTCCTCATCCTTTTCATCATCCTTTTCAGCCATCTTCTTAAGCACACAGTCTTTAGCATAGTGGTTTTTTCCACCACAGTAGTAACAGCTTACTCCGGAATTGCCATCCACCTTCGGTTCCTTCTTGGGCTCTTCAACCTTCGGTTCATTGTTAACTTTCTCTGAACTGTAACTCCCCTGCCAGTTTCGGTTTTTATTACTGGGGAATCTCTTCTTTATGAACCTCTTGGGATTAGACACCATCATAGCATAATCCTCAGACATGAGGTCATACTCCTCCAAGTTCAGGTCTTCATCCTCCATCACAGCTTTACTCTTTGATAGGAGGGCCAACGAACCAAGGCTTGACACAACGTTCTTTTCCTGCAGTACTATCATCTCCTGGGACTTGAGAATACCCACCAGTTTCGCCAGAGAATATGATTTAAACTGTTCATGGGCTTTGACTGTAGACACCACTGCTCTCCATTCAGACCTCAGACCATTTAAGAAAGTAACCTTCTGCTCGATAAGCTTCCTTACAATGTCATGTTTGATCATCTTGCTGAGAAGATGATTGAAGCGATCGAACGTCTGGGTCACCGTTTCTTCGGCTCCTTGCCTGAATTCTCCAAACTCAGATAAGAGCAAGGTTTGGATAGAATGTTCAAGGTCTTCGTCTGTAGAGTACAGTTCGCGAAGTCTATCCCAAACTTCCTTTGCTGTCGTGCATGAGCTGACCAACCTAAAAGTGTCGGACTGAAGGGCGAATCTGATTAACCTTAACGCCTTGATATTGCACTGGAATTTGTCCTTCTCGTCTTGTGCAATATCTTTAACATCCTTCAGCAGATCATTGTACTCCTTTTGAGTTTTGATAATCCTGGACGTTGCAGAATGAGAAAACGGTCCATTAATGATGGCTTCCCATATGAGGTACCCATTATCCTCAGATCCTATCACGTAGTCTTCGAAGTGATGCGCCCAGACTTCATAGTCATGAGTATATAGGATTGGAATCTTTGTCGTTGAACCAATGCTGTTGGAAATATTAATAGGATTTGATTGCGACTCGTCCATTATGATCGAAAAAACCTGTTCAAAGATCAGACATGTAATAAAGCAGATTAGGGCAAAACAATAAATATCAAGATACGTCAATAATGAGATGACGGCTCAATAAATATTAGTAATTCCGGAAAAACCCTAATTGAAACCTTTTCACAGAAAAGATGTGTATCGATTACACAGCCTCCTGCTCTGATACCAATTGATGAGATTAATAATCTTTAATCTATGAAGATCGAATAGATCTTGAACAAGTAATTAAATAACATGAAAATAAGAACGAGACAAGGTTGAATCAAACGTGTCGAATGATTAAACAAAATCCTCAGAAGAGCTCGATTAAGAACATCAACTGTAGAGGATTGGTAGGTTACAAGAACGATTAAAGAAATCTGGAAAATACTATCGTTATGCTCTGATCTATCGTTCTAATTTGTTAATCGTTAACCTAATATGCATGCAAGCATATACTTATATATTAAACATAATGGGCTCGCGGTTGGACAGGCCCAAACCGGAATACAAACTAAATAAATAAACTATCGAGCCCAACGACGCAACACTTCAAAATAATCTTCAGCCCAACAGTTGGCCAGGCTATATTGATCCTAGACACGACTACATAACTGCCCAGGTTTAACCGCAACGTACAACACCCATTTACTTATGTCTTGTTCTACTTGTAGTTATGGATCTCGACGGCTAGGTATACTTATATACTTTTTGAAAATACTTATATTTCAAGGTATACTTTTAGTTCAAAGCACTTAGGCCCCTTAGTGTTTTTAGTTTTGTACCATGTAAGGTTTGGTATACTAGTTCACTATAAACAAGGGCTCTAATACCAACCTGTTACACCCCGAAACCGAAGGCGGAAACGTTCCGGGGCGGAGGACTTCATGAATATTACAACCAATGTACATAGTAAGCATTGTAAACACAAAACTTTACATTACATAGATTCTTTTACATTGTCTGAAAGCAAGAGTTACATGTTTTATACATATACATATAATATGAACAAAAATACAGACGTGTCTTCTACGTACTCCGTCTTCGCCAAAAAGGATCACTGGTACCTATCTAATGTGGACCTGAGAATACAAGCAGTTTGAAAATCAGCATAAAGTTGGTGAGTTCATAAGAGGTTTGTTTTTTGAAAATGTACAAGTTTCCTTTGGTTTTCCAAAAAGTTTGCTATCCAAGAAAATCCCATATTTTCTTATAAGTATAGTTTAGTTATCTGATTATTATACGATCCGGTTATGTATAATTTGTTATCCCAGGAAAAACCCTTATTTTCCTAAAAGTAAAGTTTAGTTAAATACAACACTGTATAGTTTAATACATAAAACAATATATTGAAAAACCACTGGGAATTACCATCCAGTATAAAAGTAGATATTTTTAATACATAAAAATATTGATTGAAAACCATGGGAATACTCCCGTACTAGATATAAATTCAAAAACCATGGGATTAAGATCCCGCACTAGATATAGATTTCAAAACCATGGGATTAATATCCCGCACTAGATATAGATTCAAAACCATGGGATTAATATCCCACACTAGACATAGATTCAAAACCATGGGATTAATATCCCGCACTAGATATAGATTTAAAACCATGGGATTAACATCTTGCACTAGATATAACATAGTTTTAATACACAAAAACTATAGATTGAAAGTCATGGGAATACTTCCCGCACTAGATATAGATTGAAAACCATAGGACTAACATCCTGCACTAGATATAGATACTATAGTTTGAAAATAGATATAAAATCAAATCCGTGAATAAACTTATATTAATACGTATTGTGAGTCGGGTAACCATGTTGATGCGACACCGAGACCTCCTTGACATTCGTCAGACGTCGGACGATATACAAAATTTATCACCCCGGGCGTGCCCGCCTAACTGTAGCTAGCAGTTAAGGTGTGGGATTGTCAGTCCCGAATAGATCTATTCACAAATTCCACGCTCTCCCTCCAGGAGACTCTGGTTACACTTCCGGGGAGGATTTATTGATAACCCAAAGGGTAATGACGAATCGCACAAGCTAGTATTAAATTATTCACGGTGTTTTCAGACGTTATCAAACATACTAATCGTTTTGAAACATAATACAATGAAACAACTAAATACAAAGGAATTATCTGGCAATATACTCTAAATTGAACAGTGACAAACTGAATCAAACATAGTTTATCTAAATACTTTACATAAATTTGAACTCATTAAATAGGAACTAGAGGTCCCAAATTATTCCCATAATAATTTGATTCATTTGATTGTTTCCTTTACTGAAATCCATGTAGTTATAATTGATAAACATCCTTTATGCTCAGCAATAATACATAAGGGGTAAAGATATCTAAAGGTTAGCCAGATAATTATAGAAATATATCAGTTTTAGGTTTTGAAAACATTTATAGTTTGCTTGTATCCCCCCCCCCCTGAAAACATTTAAAAACACGGAAAAAGGGTAGGGGTATGAACTCATCAGACGAGAAAACGCGACGGTTTGAATGCTAAGTGTCGGTTCGGGGCTTGATAACGCACGAGGTTCCTATGTAATATGAAATGATATACAAATGTATCTAATTAGACTTTAAATCACTAATTAGACATGATAATACACTCCAAGACGCGAAAACACTTCAAATCAAGTGTTTGGAGTGACCCGGGTGACATCTACGGACATGTATGGCTTAGGAATGGAGATTACTCTTCAAGAGTAAACTCTTAGAAGAGTTTTTGGCCCTAAAAACCACATCCACATGAATTCACGGCCGTGAACTCATGAGTGTGGTTTTTGGTGCTAAATGGCCTTGAAACACTCAGGGGTTAAATCTAGGTTTGGCTTTAAGATATTGGAAAGTATTTTGAACATTTTAAGGACCATTAGAGGAGTTTACGGCAGTAAAATATGTGTTTACGGCCGTAAGCTCTTGTGTGCTCATTCACAAAGTGTTTTGGTGGTCCTAATCCAATCACAAGTGATTCAAACCAATTATGCAAGCCTTAGAATGAGTTTAAGGCATCATATGACTTGTGTATGTGAGTTCACGGCCCAGGAACCCATTCTTGAGGGGGTTTACGCCCATGAACACTCAAAGGAGTGGTTTTCATCATGTTTAAGGCCCCTAAATCGATTGTGGTTGGTTCTAGAATTTAATCCAAGGCTATTGGTGTGTTTAATTGGCATTTAAACACTTGATTTTGAGTTTACTCCCCATGAAGACGAGTTTACGACCCAAGAATGTTCTTGGGCTGTAAACTCATGTTTACTCCTCAAAAATGATGTTCAAGATGTTCTAATCCCGAATTGATAAGCCATTAAGTCATATCAAAGCCCCAAAGTTGGTTTGGAGGGAGTTTAAGGCTCAAAAACCCTCTTTATATGTGTTTATGGCCCAAGCATGTTCCAGGGCCATGAACTCATGAATATGGTCCTTTTCCAATGATTAAACACGAATTTGAAGGCTAATGATGCTATACTATGAGTTAAGGAAGTTACCTTGATGAATTTGAGCCTTAAATTGATGTTTTTGGACCTAATTCTTTGGTTTGAGGAGAGAGGTTAGAGAGAGAGTAGTGAGAGAGAGAAAAAGCTTCAAATGGAAGCTTAATCCACTTTAAATAAGGTTCCAGTTCGGGAGACGGTGGAATTCTACCCGATACCGACATTAGACGTGGCTTTTGGTCGCACCGGATTAAGTTGTCGTAATCCAGCGGAAACGATTCTAAAATTTTTTAAATAATTAATTTGGGCCACTTTCATGAGTTCCTAAGGGGGTTGGACACTCATGAGATTAAAATAAACATATAAATTTAAATAACTTAGCCCAAAAACGAGATCGGATCGATTTGCAAAAGACGGGTTTTACGGGCGGAATGGGTTACGGCGATGGAATAACTTCGGGTTGTCACATCATATTATGCATCAAAGCCCGAAAGTTTATGCGAAAGGACTACCATGCATTCCTATGCCATGAGATAAACGAGAAACAGGAAGTTAAAGACCTAGAGAGCATCCCCGAAGTTTGCAACTTTCCTGATGTCTTTCCCGAAGAGGTCCCATGAATTCCTCCCGAACGCCAAGTTGAGTTTCGCATCAACCTATTTCCTGGAGCTACCCCCGTAGCCAAGTCTCCGTATCGCTTAGCGCCAGCAAAAATGCATGAGTTATCCAGTCAGCTTAATGAGCTACATAGTAAAGGATTCATCAGACCGAGTTCCTCACCTTGGGGAGCTCCGGTATTATTTGTGAAGAAGAAAGATGGATCCTTTTGGAAGTGTATAGACTACCACGAATTGAACAAGCTAACCGTCAAAAACCGTTATCCTCTTCCTCGAATAGACGACCTTTTCGATCAACTTCAGGGAGCTAGTTACTTCTCAAAAATAGACCTTAGATTAGGGTACCATCAGCTTCGAGTTCATGAGAGTGATGTTTCCAAGACAACATTCAGAACTGGATATGGTCACTACGAGTTCGTAGTGATGCCCTTCGGTCTAACCAACGCACCAGCAGTGTTCATGGACCTGATGAACAAGGTGTGTCGCCCCTTTCTGGACAAGTTTGTTATCGTGTTCATTGACGACATACTTGTATATTCTAGAAGCGAAGAAGATCCAAAAAAACACTTGAGGTTAGTGTTGGAAACACTTAGAATGGAGAAGCTATACGCGAAATTCTCCAAGTGTGAATTCTGGATTCGGAAGGTAACTTTCATTGGTCACGTGGTAAGTGAGGAAGGTATACACGTGGACCCTTCCAAAATCAAGGCGATAGAGAATTGGTCGGCATCGAAGACACCCACAGAAATCCGTCAATTATTGGGCCTCGTCGGCTATATCATAGATTAATTCAGAATTTTTCCAGAATCGCCAAACCTTTAACTAATCTGACACAGAAAGGTGTACCCTTTTGTTGGAGTGTAAAGCAAGACACTACATTGCAAACGTTGAAGAAAGCCTTGTGCAACGCACCTATCTTGTCCCTGCCCGAAGGGACGGAGGACTTCGTTGTCTTCTGTGATGCGTCCAATCATGGCTTAGGTTGTGTGCTTATGCAGAGGGGAAAAGTTATTGCTTATGCCTCGAGACAGCTGAAAACACACGAAGTCAACAATACAACTCACGACCTGGAGTTAGGAGCAGTGATCTTCGCACTGAAGATTTGGAGACATTATCTTTACAGAACCAAGTGCACGATCTTCACTGACCATAAAAGCCTACAACATATCTTCGATCAGAAAGACTAAAACATGAGACAACGACTATGGGTAGAGTTGCTCAGTGACTAGGAGTGCGAAATTTGCTACCATACCGGCAAGGCCAATGTGGTGGCAGATACCCTTAGCCGAAAGGAAAGTTCAAGCCGCAAAGTGAAGACACTAACAATGACCATCCATTACCACTTATCCGTGTAAATTCGAGAAGCTCAGTTGGAATCCCTAGAACCAGAGAACGTGTCGAACGAATCCTTGAGGGGAATGGATAAGAATCTTGAGATCAGAGGTGATGGAGTTTATTGTTTCATGGACCGAATCTGGACCCCAAAGTTCGGAGGATTCAAGGAGTTTGTCATAAATGAAGCTCACAAGACCAGATACTCTGTTCACCCAGGTTCAGATAAAATGTACCTGGATCTCAAGAAGCTATACTGGTGGCCAAACATGAAGGCCGAAATCGCTACCTTCGTGGGCAAGTGTCTGACTTGCGCTAATGTGAAGGTCGAATATTAGAAACCCTCGAGTCTACTCCAGCAACCCAAAATACCTGTGTGGAAATGGGAGATGAATACTATGGATTTGATCACCAAGTTACCCAAATCTCAAAGTGGGTACGATACTATTTGGGTAATTGTCGATCGTTTGACAAAATCCGCTCACTTCCTTCCGATCAAAGAAACGTTCAAGATGGAAAGACTTGCGCGGATCTACATTCAAGAGATAGTCCAACTGCACGGTGTGACTGTGTCCATTATATGTGATCGAGATAGCAGGTTTACCTCGAGATTTTAGCAGTCCCTTCAGAAGGCTCTTGAAACTAAGCTAGACATGAGCACCACTTATCATTCTCAGACAGATGGGCAGAGTGAGAGAACTATCCAGACCTTGGAAGACATGTTGAGAGCATGTGTCATCGATTTTGGAAAGTTGTGGGACACTCATTTACCCTTGATCGAGTTCTCATATAACAACAGTTGCCACACCAATATCAAGGTTGCCCCATTCGAAGCCCTCTATGGTCGAAAGTGCAGATCCCTATGTGTTGGGCCGAGGTAGGCGAAACGTAGCTAGCTAAGGGTCGAATCCTCAACAGTGCTCTCACGGGTCCTGAAATTATCTGTGAAACCACCGAAAAGATCATCCAAATCCGAGAAAGACTGAAAGCTTCACGAGACAGACAAAAGAGCTACGCTGATAAATGAAGAAAGACTTTGGAATTTCCAGGTTGGAGATCGTGTCCTGTTAAAGGTCTCTCCTTGGAAAGTCGTGATACGTTTTGGAAAGCGTGGAAAACATAACTCGAGGTACATAAGAACTTTCGAGATCCTTGGTAGGATCGGTCCCGTAGCCTACAAACTCCGACTACCTCAAGAGCTTAGCAACATCCATCCTGTCTTCCATGTCTCTAATCTTAAAAAGTGTCTATCTGATGAAACCCTCGTGATCCCTCTTGATGAGATCGAGATCAACAAAAGCCTGAACTTCGTGGAAGAACCAATCGAAATCATGGATCGAGAGATCAAACGTACGAAGTAGAGCCGCATCCCGATAGTGAAGGTTCGTTGGAATGCCAAGCGGGGACTCGAATTCACTTGGGAGCGCGAAGATACGATGAAACAGAAATATCCGCATCTCTTTCCAATTCCATGATTTGTATCTTCATTCAAAATTTCGGTACGAAATTTCCTCTAACGGCGGGATGATGTGACAACCTGAAAGTTATTCCGTCACTGTAGCCCATTTCCATTTGTGAAATTGATTTTGATTGAAATCTTCCGTTCACTTTTGGGTTAGGCAAATCAGTTAAGATTTTTATAATGATTTCTTAAGTGTCGGAACAAAATAAAAACACGTGTAACACCTTCAATATCCCTTAAAAAGTTTTTAGTTTCAACCAAGTCGGTTTACGACCATTTAATCGGGTATGGCCATAAGCTCCGTTTAACGTCGGTATGGGGTAGATCCCCACCTGGCCACAAAATCAAACCCTATATAAGGGTTGAGTGGTCATCTTTTGCCTTTTGCCCACCCTCATAGCTTTCTCTCTCTACAACTCGGTTTTGATCGAAAAACACCCCGTTCAAGCTCCAAAATCGTAAGTAATCCTTCCTAGCTTGTTGTTTAGCTTGGTATGCATGCAAATCCGTGTTTAAATCATCCAAAACCCTTAAAATCATGTGTTTATAGTTGAGGAACACCCTCAAAACCGTAAACACCCATAAGTGGGTTTTTAAAGCCCCAAAACCCTTCCAAGTCACTCCTAATGCTTAGCTATGACTTAGGGACTTGCACGAGTGAACTTAGAGCACCAAAAACATGTATTTAAGAGGGTAAACTTGAGTTTACGGCCCATGAATATTCATGGACCGTAAACACCTTTTTAAGGTGTTAAATTCCCCTTAAACACTTCCTATGGCTTGGATTAATGTCTAGAACCAACCACCATCGAAGTAGGGACCTTAAACATCAAAGAAACCAAGACTGTAATGAGATTATCGCCGTAAACCCCCAAGGAATTGGTCCCTTAGCCGTAAACTCCCTTAAGGAGGTCAAATGGTTCCCTAACTTCCCTCCATGGCTTGTATAAAGGACTAGAAACATGTATGCTTAACCTAGAACAATCAAAGCATGAAATGAGGGGGAAAGTATGAGTTTACAGCCATAAACTCTATCTTTACAGCCGTGAACTCCCCTAAATAGTTCATTTGAAATCTTAGTCACTTCCTATGCCCTAGAATTGAACCTAGCTTATTTCCCCAAGTGATATAAGAGCCTTGAGCAACCAAAATCATCCCACCCATGAGTTTACGGCCGTAAACTCATGGGGATATGGTCTTTTGGCTGTAATCTTCCCTAAGGGTTTACTCTTGAAGAGTAAACTCCCTAACTAAGCCATACACTCATTAGATGCAAGCCGTATCACTTCCAACACTTGAGACAAGGTGTTTTCGAGCATCGGAGTGTATTATCTTACTTAATTAGTGGTTCAATGTCTAATTAGATACAATTATGTATCACTTCATGTTACATAGGACCCTCACGTGTGTTCAAGCCCTAAATTGACACCTAGAGTCCTACCTGACACATTCTCGTCTGGTGAGCTCATACCCCTACACCTTTTTCCGTGTTTTTCATGTTTTTAAGGGGAGAATACAAGAAAAAGTACAAGGGTACTTGTACTCAGAATCGTTTTATTTCGTATGAAATGGTTACATGTTCATCTTGCTTTTAACACAGAAAACCGTTTTATCAACCAACTATGAAATTAACTGTCTAGTTAAGTTTTCAAGACTAATACAAAGGAACTTATGAATCTTATCGTAAAAAGTTATATTTTATATTCATAAAACGAGAATTTCCATATTATTGGAGACACGTCCTTGGTAACACTCAACAGAGATACGCGAGTGTAGGACTAACCCTATAACCAGAATCTCTCGGAGGGAGAACATGACTTGTGTGTAGAGATCTATACGGGACTGACTATCCCGCACCTTTCTGCTAGCTGCAGTGGGACCGGCGGGTCTACGGGTGACAATGTCATAAAGCGATACTGGCCCTATTACGTGCCATATCTAGTTTATTGTATGGTTATAGAACTCGCAACTTAGATAATGGAGATTTACTCTTAAGTAATAATGAACCTAGTGAACTAACCTCAAAGTAATAACTGTTTTGATTACTAGAGGGTATCGGTAATACCCTTAGGTATTAGTTCACAACTTACTGATTAGTTTTATATAAGTATTAAAACTAATGTACTTATCAACGATAACCATACTTTGAGGGAAACTTTGCCTAACGATAGAAGGATGGTAGATACTTGTACACTTCATTCTGGATCGATAACCAACCACCAACATTTAAGGAAAATAAGGGTTTTTTTCCTGGAATAACATAACTTTTCATAAACAGGCTGTTTAACATATGGGTAACAAAACTTCTTTAGTAAGAAAATATGGGATTTTCTTGGGAAACAACTTTTCATAAACTTAAAGGAACATTTTCTTTCACCAGAAATAAACCGCTTATGAAATCACCAGCTTTATGCTGATATTTTAAAACTGCTTGTATTCTCAGTTTCTCGTTAGACAGGTATCTCGCTTACTTTTGGAGAAGAGGGTGCATATGGAAGTCTCGTCTACACTTTTGTTATACTGATGTGTATATATAAAACATGTACTTCCTTACTTTCAAACAAATGTAAATGTTCTTTTGTAATGTAATGGTTGTGTTTACTATGCTTGCTATGTACATTGGTTGTGATACTTTACATGATGTCCTCTACCCCAGAACGCTTCCGCCCTCGGTTTCGGGGTGTGACAATACGATCCTGTATCTGAAGTACATGCTGCTAATCAGAGTTGACAGCTAAGTATAAGAGCTACGATTACTAATTGGATCCTGAAGTCATAAGTGAGATATAGCTACTAGACTTATCCAAGTGGGAGACTGTTGGGTTTGTGTCTAAGCCCGTAACTATATTTGGTATGTACTTGACCCGGTTATGCATGGTCCTTTTAGTTTGCCTTCATCAAATCAAGGGGACAAGGTAATTTAAGGAGAAAGAGAGAGAGAATATTATGGTTTATTAATATATTATAAGAATAATATATCGAAGGAGATATCATATTTGTTTCATTGGTATTAGTCATAAATTGATTAGAAATTAATTTGGTGTCTAAAAGAGATTAATTAAATGAAGGGGCATAAACTGTCAAATGTATGATAGTTGAGTTTTGGACTGGGAAACCTAATGGACTAAAGGGGGAATGGAATTATGATGGGGATCCATCATATTTTTTCCAAAGGCCCTAATCTAGAAGGTTCTATGGGATGCTTGGTGATTAAGCTGTCCACTAGGGTTTAGACTGAAACCCTAGCAGCCTACAGTATAAATATGACCCCTAGGCTATGAAATCGGCTATACTTGATTCCAAGAGAACCCTAGGGCCGATTTTAGCATCTCTCACCCTCTATCTTATTGCCTTCTTGCTTGTGGGTTTTGTGAACCATTAGAGGTGTTATAATTGTGACTCTAAGCTCAAGATCAAGAAGACTACAAGGATTTCAAGCTATTTGAAAGAGGTAAATCACATAGATCTGTTCTTATGATGTTGATTTCGAATTATATATGATAGATCTAGGGTTGTAAGTCTTGGATTCAAAGCATGTACAATAGAGAAACCTAGATCCAAGCATTAGGGTTTGTACGAGCACATAGGATTGTTCTTATGCATAAAACCCATCAGTGGTATCAGATCCTTCATTGGTTTCAGTTGTATGTGATGCTTTAACTTTTTGAATGCTGAAAAATCATTTTTTTGTGCTAAATGTTTGACGAAGTCGACGAGTTCCATGAGGAACTCGACGAGTTGGATGAACTCGATGAGTTTAGCTGTCAGACAGAGGATATTTCGGGATTTTGTTGCTGTTTTGTCATGGGATTAATGCTTAAATTGTTTTTTGAAGATAAAATCCGAATTTTATTGTATTTGAATGATTATCCCTACCAAAACAATAAATAATTTCTAATTTTTTTAATATTAGTTGCTTATGTGATAAATATGGATTATTTTATTTATTTGGTAATTATCTTGTGACTAAAATTGGATTAGGTCAAATATAGAATATTATGAAATTAATTGTTTAATTTAAAATATTTTTTATTTGATCCCTTTTGTTTTGAAAAATTCAAAACTGGTCCTCAAGTTGTGAAATTTAAATTTTGCAATTAAAATTTAAATTTTGAATAATTTAAATTTCAAACCCTTAGAATTTTACAAGTTTAAAATTCAACACTATACTATTATATTATTACATGCTTAATTAATATATATATATATATATATATATATATATATATATATATATATATATATATATATATATATATATATATATTTGTATAACTTAAAATGCTAGTCTTACCGTTAATAGGCCTCATTCACGAAGCCAGTCTATAAGGTGGGTATAAGGTAGCTGCCTATAAAATGGTGCTTAATGGGTGTACACTCACACCCACCGCTTGCTTGACTGGTGGAGGGTCGTTAGCCGAACGGGTAGGATCGGGGAATCCTCTCCTCATTAAAAGAATAATATAAGATACAAAGTAACTACATGTTTTACGAATTCCCAATCTTAGTTACTTTAGGGTAAATTGTGAAAAATGATGCTAATCCATGGAATTATACTTTGTACCCTTGTCAAACGTTGGCGGAGAGCGTGTGGTTAACCGTCACACTAATTTGGGAATCACATTGGTTGCGAAGGGCGACTCGATGTTTTTCATAGATCAATGGAGCGTATGTGGTTTATCGACACATAGATTAGGTGATAGAGACATTGAGTGCACCATTTTATGGATCAAACTTCAACGAGTGGATGAGGTACATTCGCATGATCACACACTACGAGGACAAAGAATATGTCCTCGATGAAAAGCTTGTGAAGATCATCCCAGATGTTGCTACTCCGGAAGAGCTGGCTGACTTTAGGGCCCACGAGCGTGATGCTACGAAAGTTCACTGCATCATATTGGCCACCATGTACCTCGAACTCCAAAAGTCCTATGTGGACATGTGTCCGTATGAAATGCATTAGGATTTGCTGGACAGGTATCACTAGAGCGAGAGTTAAGAGCGCTATGAGATCATTAGTAACATGATCACCACTAAGATGGGGAGTGGAGAATCCCTAACCTCTCATTTGCAGAAAATGCAGAGGTATGTTGATCGTCTTCTCAAACTTAATGTTATGTTTGATGAGGATTTGGCTATCGACATAATCCTTCACTCCTTGCCCTCCTGCTACAACCAGTTTAGGATGACCTACCACATGAACCAGGAAAAGGTCTCCTTGAGCAAGCTCCAAGGACTGTTGAGGACTGCTGAGAGCAACCTTAAAGACAAATTTGTTGCACCATCCCCTACTGTGGCTGCTCTTGTGATGGCAATAGGTCAGGGAAAGTGTAAAAAGTGGAAGGCTCCATGTAAGAGCCACCAAAAGGGGATGTCCCGGGATGGTTCATCCTCTAGTGGGACCAAAGCAGGCCCCGCTAAACCCTCCTCCGATCTCAAGGAAGTAGAGTGCTTCTATTTCCACGAAAAAGGACACTAGAAACGAAGCTACCCTAAGTATCTACAAGATATAAAGGATGGGAAGATCAAGTCCACCTTTTCAGGTATGTATTCTATTAAATCTAAGAACTCATCATTTGTTACTTCATAGGTTCTTGACACAGGGTGTGGATTCCACATTTGTTTTGATATGTAGGGCCTAAAAAGAAGTAGGGAAGTGGAACATGGAAAGATGAACTTGATTATGGGAAACAGAAGATCGTCACCTGTAACCAAAGTCGGAGTTTATTCTTTAGTGTTGACTAATGGGTTAGGTCTAGATTTAAATAATTGTTGTTATTCGCCAGATATGGCAAAAAACATTATTTCATTTCATGGATTGATTAGACAAGGTTTCTGATATTCTTTTTCTAATAGCAATGGTTCTATTAATGTTTATTTAAACGGTGTCTTTTATTTCAATGCATTACCTTGTACTAGGATTTATGAATCTGTGATGGCTGTTGCTAATTTAGGAAATGATGTTTTGAATATTGATTCATCTACAAGTCTAGAAAAAGCATGCTTGTGGCATTGTCTCCTTGGCCATGTCAACAAGAAATGCATAGCCAACCTCCAAAAGGGTGGAGTGTTGAAGTTATTTGACCTTAGGGATGATGAGATGTGTGAATCTTGTTTACTTGGGAAAATGACCAAGTCACCCTTTACTGGCACTTGTGAAAGGGGTGAGGGTCTATTGGATCTCATACACACCGATGTGTGTGGGCCCTTTAGATCCACCACAAGGGATGCTTGTCGCTTCTATGTGACTTTTACAGATGATTATAGCAGATATGGATATATCTACTTAATCAAGCAAAAGTCAGAAACCTTTGAAAAATCCAAAGTGTTTATGAATCAAGTGGAGAATCAGCTGGGCAGGAAAATCAAGATGCTTCAGTCAGACCAAGGAGGAGATTACCTAAGTCTTGAGTTTCACGACTATATAAAAGAATGTGGAATTGTTTCTCAATTGACGCCTCCGAGAACGCCACAATTGAATGGTGTGGCTGAGAGACGTAATCGGACCTTGTTGGACATGGTTCATTCTATGATGAGTCGAATTTCATTACCAATAGCTTTCTGGGGGTTCCCACCAAGAAGGTTACCAAGACCCCTCATGAGATGTGGACATGGAAAGCTCCCTCGTTGGCACATATTAAGGTCTGGGGTTGTGAGGCTTTCGTAAGAGAAGAGACTCGTGACAACCACGAACCTCGTAGCGAGAAGTGTTATTTCATCGCGCGATTATTGGAAAAAGTCTTTTAGCTACCTTTTCTATAGACCGAGTGACACTGTTCTCTTCGTTGCTAGAAGATGAGTTTTCCAAGAAAGGGAATTGATGATCCAAGAAGACAGTGGGAGGGAAATTAATCTTGAAGAGATTCAAGAGCAAAGCGATGAAGGAACCTCTAACACTGGCACTCAACCCGAGGAGGAAATTCTGGTTGAGCCCATTGACGAGTCCTTACCTCTTAGACGTACTAGTAGGGTTAGTGTTCAACCCCAGTCTTATTGTTTTCATATTACTAGTGAGGGGGATACGTTTATTAGTGATGAAACACTGATGAATTTGGACGAACCTAGTAGCTACAAGGAAGCCATGGCAGGCCCGGAGTCTGATAAATGGAAAGAGACGATGGACAGTGAGATTTAGTCCATGTACGACAACCAAGTTTGGACTCCCCATTTAAGGCTTTCGATGAAAATTCTAGGGCCTTCCTTTTTGTCCAACCTTTCTAGGATGGTCCATGAACCCAAATCCACAATTATCAATAAATGGCTAAATAGCCCATTCACATTTAATTAATTCCTTTAATTCCAAATTAATTTCTGATAAAATATTAATTAAATAATATTATTTCTAATTAATACGTTATTTCCATAATATTTTAATAAATCATTTATTACAATTTATTAATCAAATAATAAATTCTTCATCTTTCTCAATAGGTCATCCCGTTTAGTTGCTAGTGTGAAGGCAACCGAAAAGGATTGTGCTACTATCAATTCAAGTACATACCAATTATAGTTATGGGCTTTGACACCTAATTTAACATTCTCTAACTTGGATAAGGCTAATAACTATAGTTGCAAGTATAACTTCAAAATTTGACTAGAAAATTGTTGCTCTCAAAATTGTTGTCGAACTCTGACCTAGTTAGGTATGTGTCCTAAGATAAGTGATCATACAATCCTCTGTTTTGCAAGATATCGTGTGGACAAACAACATGGACCAGAATCAATCTGATTGTCCAATACTTTTTTTTCCGGTTTCCGATTTGTAATGACAAAGAACTACTAATCGAACACATCAATTTATTCCTGGTCGGGCCAGACACTATAAGTCAACACCAAATCATCGAGGGGCCCAAGAAGTCACCTTTCCCATTAGGGTAAAAGGAATAGATAAAATTTCACTTATATTCTTGCACTATTTACTCATCAAATCATTCACAACAATACGTTTTATAACATGAAGTTATTGATGTGTTTACGCATTATCAATGCACAACCAACTCATATATCTCAATTTAAAGATTATACGACATTACTGTCTCAGAATTACTCGTGATAAATTCCATGCAGTAATTCTCTGAGTGTGGGTTAATTCAATACTTAAACTCTCCATTTCAAAAGTACTCATGAATGTTGCAGCAAACCACTACTATGTCTAAACCCTTAGACAATCTACAACCCAGTTCATGACAGTCTTAATTCACTACTTACTTTCAAAAGTATGATCAACTATGGATGTTTGAATAATCCAATTATTCGGGAAGTAAAACATGCAACATGAAACACAATAATAAAAAATTGACAAAAGATAGTAAAGAATACTCATAAATTAATCTCCATCATTTATCCATCAACTGTCAATTACATTTACATTGTTACAAGTTTCTAAATATATATCTAATCACTAAAACTAATATCACCATTCAAACCAATGCTCCTTGCATGCTAAACATGCTTAATCCTACTCAGACCCTTTGTGAGGGGTTCTGTAGGATTTTCTTCAGACGATACCCACTTCACGACGAGGTTTCCTTCTACTCGATGTCTGATAAAGTGGTATTTTCTGTCGATATGTCTAGATATGCCATGATCACTTGGTTCCTTGGTTAAGGAAACCGCTCATTCATTATCACAGAAAATCTACATCAACTCCTTTATGGCTGGCTCAACTCCAAGGTCTCCAACAAAGTTCGTTAACCATATATCCCCCTTTGATGCTTCTCTTATTGTAATGTACTCTGATTCAAAGGTAGAATCAGTCACCGTTTCTGATGAGATTTGGAATCGAGTTTGAATGTAATTCTAGTATGAATTGAGTAAAGTATTAACAATGAACACGAGGGTAAATAAAATATTTGATCAGCTCATATTATGCTTTATGTGTTTACAGAATACAAGGATTAAATTGTAAAGACTGTGTGAAAAAGTTCTACTAGATCACTAGTACAGACCCCTATTTATAGGAAAACAAAAGCATAACAGTACTAAGGACTAAGAGTTAAGACTTGACTTTATAATGCCTTAGTAAAATAACAATACATCCGAAGACCTATATATACGAAGACAACATATACTTCGTAACAATCAAATTGACCCTTCGACTATTACAACATTCTAGCCCTTACAATCTCCCCCTTTGGAATCAAGGTCGAAGTCTTCAAGACGTCAGTGATTGAACAGCGTACATCAGTACTCTTCGGATTTCCATATACCAAGAGATAATTGTCTTTATCTCTCTCTTGTCTCCTTCATTGTTTTTCTTGCAGTGGTTCATACGAACAATTAAATTTGTATATTGCGAATTCGAGTATCTCTCCACTTCACAAGTTTGAAATAAAAATATTTTAGCTCTTCCAGCTTTATCTTTTCCTGCAAAAACAATCCCCAGTGGCTTTAAACAAATTTCACCATCTTCGTACTTGTTCGGCTCAGTCTGTTTCTTCGTTGGTGCCATTGGTGCAGTTATGTCGAAGCCTTTGACAGTAGCAAGTTCGACATCTGTTTGACCCAAACACTCAAAGTAATTCTCCAAAAATATTTTGATGTGCTTGCACCCAAGATTAAAAACATCTGGCTCAGTGTCTTGAAGAAAAGAAAATGATTTGTCTTTGAGCGTCAAGAGAATATTGATTAGATCATACGTATTCATCAAAGGAAAGTCTGTCACTGTAAATTCTTGTATCTTTCCACTTGCTCTTGCCACAGTATACTTGAGATTTTCAAACTTCCCTTCGAATACGACATCCCTTTTTATGGATACCACCTTTTTAATCTTCTCTGAAAACCACACTTCTTCCTGAGCTTTAGCCAACACTGCATGAAATCTTATTTTCATCTTCTTTCCCTCTTCGGATTCTAATGATTTCATTTCAGCTTTGAATTGTGGCATAACAAACATCATTTCATTGACAGGAAAATCAAGTTGACCAAAATCTGTGTTTGTAACCACATAGCTCGTTTTAGGGACCTTCTCAAAAGAATACATGTGATCAAACATCACCCTGGATTCTATGGTTTCATAGTTCTAAACTTTCGAAGGATCACCGTTGTCAACTTTCGAATTTTCCAAAGCTCTTTGTCTCATTATACTTTGAACATGTCTCATTCTTTCAACCTCAGCTGCCACCTCATCTTTCTTCTCTTTATTTGACTTCTCAATTATAATTCCTTTTCCCTTGTCTTTAATGTTTGACGAAGCCATATTCTTTGAAGAAGAGACATCAATTTGTTTCTCAATTACAATACCTTTTGATATAGGTTTTGAAATTGGAACTGTTGTAATCACAGTCGAAATGACTGGATCAACAGAAACAACAGTTGGCTTTACTACCGCCTTTGTACGGTATACTTTTCCGACTACCTTCGCATCTTCAGTTGTCTTTATTTGTTCCCCAGCCTTTGTATGATCAATCTTTCCCCCCCCCCTTGCACCACTGTGAAAGCAGGTGGGGCATCCGATACGTTTGGTAAAAGGCTTGAAATACAAAGTAGTGGAGCCAAATTCTTGTGTAAGATGGCTTCATATTGAGAAAATTTTTGAGACAGAAATTCTTGAGAAATAATCGAAGAGACATTCTTCGAAGACAAGTCTTGTAATTCTTTCAGCAACCTGACCAATTCTCCAAAACTGTGTTCTTCTTTGGCAGAAATAGTTGTCAGTTGTGGATTTATCTGCTCAAACATTTTGACACATTTGACAACAGCATCACAAATAATGTAAATTTTCTGATTTGCTAATGCGTAATCCTGCTGAGCAGTCTGAACTTCCTTCTGCATGTCTTCCCGAAGTTCTCTGATCTCTAAGTTGACATCCTCTCGTACTTTCTTGACTTCCTGTACGAAAAGCACATGACGCTCCTTCGTAACCATTTTGAGATCTTCCAACTCTCGTACAAAATCAGATTTCTGAGAATTAATACGATTCTCCTTCGAAACATCATGTTGATCAACTTTTTCAAGAACACGACTCTCTGAATCCTGAATGAGCCCAGATGTGTCACACCCCCAAACCAGAACGCCGGAAACGTTCGAGGGCGGAGGACGTCATATTCAGTATCATAACAGTTCATAGAAAGGAAAGTACACACCACCATAATATAAATATATTTGAAAAGTTTACATGATTGTAGATGTTACATGTTTGCAAAAGAAATCAAATACAAAATGGTGATCCAAAATATGTTACTAACGCCAGCGCGTTAGTCTTCAGAAGTAGTTGCTACCTGGTCTAGCGGTTTCCTGAGAATACAAGTTATTTCAAAGAAAAAGTGTCAACATTTAAGTTGGTGAGTTCATAAGTGGTGTTTTGAGAAGATGTATGCCATTCGAAAGTGTTTGTATGTTTTCCAGAAAATGTAGTATTTCAATTGAAAACGAGTTATAATTCGTGTGTTGAAAATGAATGTATTAGATCCAGAAAATCCCATATTTTCCCTAATAGTTGAGATATGATTTGTTGTGTTTTCCAAGAAAAAGTAGTATTTCAATTGAAAACGAGTTATGATTCGTGTGTTGAAAATGAATATATTAGATCCAGAAAATCCCATATTTTCCCTAATAGTTGAGATATGATTTGTTGTGTTTTCCAAGAAAAACCCTTATTTTCCTGACATAACTGGCAGTCTCTAAGACCGAAAATCGCAAGCAAACGATGTGGTTGTAAGTTGTGTCATAGTTTTACATAGTAAAGCTATACGAAGATCGCACTTGTTAGATGAAGAATAGTTTTAATAGCTACTCGTTCATAAAAGCATAATACCATAATAATTATATATCCGATGAGTTTTATAACCATACTAAACATAATATGCCTGTAGCGACGTTCTTCAGGCGTCGTAGCGTTATGACAACTATCACCCCAAAAGACCGACTGTAGCTAACAGTCAGGGCGCGGGATCATGACTTCCCGTATAGATCTATACACATTTGACACGTTCTCCGAACGGGAGACTCTGGTTATAGACAGGACATGTAGCGATACCTTTTATCAAAAAGGCAGTGTTTGAAGATGTACACGTCTCATGGATTCTCAACTAAGTCTGTATTAAAGTAGTAGTTTGTATGCAAAGTTTATCCTTTTTCACAATGTTTGACAAAGCATAAATCATAAGTTCTTTGAATGCATAAAATGATTTAGTAAAGAATGTTACCCTTGATATGATGTATTTGTATGCAAACGTATAAATAAAACATATTTCTATTTATAAACATATTGTATCCCAAGAGGGTAAAGTTGTGTTGTGAGGCGTTTTGCATGATAATGACTTCATAAGACAGTTAAAGCAACAGTATGAAAAGTATATAAAAAGATCGATGTTTCACACGATTTTAGTCGTGTGTTTACTTGTATTCCTCGCCTAAAAGAGTATAAAAGCATTTAAAATGTATTTAAAGAGTGTTCGAAGGGGATATGAACTCACTTGATAGTTTGAAGATAGCGAGATGGAAAACCGGACAGAGTATCGTCTCGGGAAATTGATTTTTCTCGGGATTCTCGGGAATCTCGGGAGTAAAATCGACCCTCGGGTCTTGAGTAAAAAGACCAGAGCTTCGGGTTTGAACGGGCACGGAAAACGAGGCAAGATCGTGAGAGAAAGTTGAGAATTGAGCCCTTTTTTCGGAAAGCCTCGCATCCTATTTATAGGAAGGCTGAACCGCCTCGGTACGCGGGGGGTACGCCTGTACGCAGCGCGTAAGCGTACGTCATGCATGACCGAAGCCTCGACTGCCTCGGCTTCGGATGGGACGGGTTGCTGGGTACGCGGGTCGGATGGGACGGCGGGTAGGACGGGACAGCGGGTCGGACGGGTCGGGTACTTCGGACGGGTCGGATGGCTCGGATAGGGCGACGTGGACGATCAGAGGCCAAGTGTCTCGGGTACGCAGGGCGTACAGGGGTACGCAGCGCGTACCCGGATGAGGACGCTGACTCCTCTTCGGATAAGGTCCGAAATTTTGATTTAAATAAATATATAATTTATTTAATAAACTTCAAAAATTCATATCTTCTTCATACGAACTCCGTTTTCGATGGTCTTTATATCCACGCGTAGGTGAGACTACGCTCTACAACTTTCGTTTAGACTCCGTTGGCAAATTCCGAAATTATTTTTATTATTTATTTTATAACTCATCGTGTTTAAGGAATTTCTTTGAAAATTCATAACTTCTTTATCTGATGTCGGTTTTTGCCAGACTTTTTACCGCTGAAATACCATTGTCGAGACCTTTGATTCTCGTTTAGGTCATTCCGGCCAAAAGTTGCTCGATCTTCGATTCGAGTTTTTAGCTGTCTACTGCTATATTCGGATCTTTGAAAAATCATAACTTCCTAATACGAAGTCAGATTTGGACGTTCTTTTTGTGTACGCTCACGGTTTAATGTTATCTATAACTTTCATTTAGATACCTAAGGCTAAATGCTATCATATTGAAACTTTGCGTTTTCCAATTAATCGGTGTTGTCAGTTTTGTCGGAACTCTTAGAATGGTCATAACTTCTTTGTTATAACTCGGATTTTAGTGTTCTTTATATATTTTGAAACCTTTAAGACGATATCTACTACATAGTGTACTCCAATCAGAGCTTTTGAATAATTCATTTATCGATGATATTCCTATTACATTCCAAAGGGGTTACAAGACTCGATTTATAATGCCCGGAAATAACGGGTTGTTACATCATCCCCCCGTTAGAGGGAATTTCGTCCCGAAATTTAATACAAGATAAAAGTTTTAGGGGCTGAGGAAGAGATGCGGATACTTCTGTAGCATTTGGTCCTCCCGTTCCCATGTGAATTCAGGTCCTCTCTTAGCATTCCATCGAACTTTTACTATTGGAATGCGACTCTGCTTAGTCCGTTTAACTTCCCTATCCATGATCTCGACGGGTTCTTCCACAAAGTTAAGATTTTCGTTTAACTCGATTTCATCGAGTGGAATTACAAGTGTTTCATTGGACAAACACTTTTTCAGGTTCGATACGTGGAATACTGGATGCAGTTTGTTAAGCTCGATTGGAAGTTGGAGTTTGTAAGCCACTGGACCAACTCTCGAAATGATTTCGAAGGGTCCAATGTACCTGGGATTTAGCTTTCCACGCTTCCCAAAGCGTATCACGCCCTTCCAGGGTGAGACCTTCAGTAGCACACGGTCGCCAATCTGGAATTCCAAAGGTTTACGTCTCCTGTCGGCGTAGCTCTTTTGCCTATCCCTTGATGACTTCAGTCGTTCTCGTATTTTCACGATCTTTTCGGTAGTTTCTCTGATGATCTCCGGACCAGTGAGGGTGCTATTAGGGACTAGACCTTTTGCCAATTATGTGTCGCCCACTTCCGTCCAGCACAGGGGCGATCTACACTTACGGCCGTAAAGGGCTTCGAATGGAGCGGTCTTGATACTAGTATGGTAACTATTGTTATAAGAGAACTCGACCAAAGGCAAGTGAATATCCCATGCCTTGCCAAAGTCGATTACACATGCTCGCAACATGTCTTCCAAGGTTTGGATCGTCCTCTCACTCTGTCCGTCAGTCTGAGGGTGGTATGATGTACTCATATCCAACCTTGTTCCCATGGATTTTTGCAATGATTGCCAAAATCTGGAAGTGAACCTGCTGTCTCTATCTGAGATGATGGACATCGGTACTCCATGAAGTCGTACGATCTCCCGGATGTAGGTTCTTGATAGTTTTTCCATCCTATCGGTTTCCTTGATCGGTAAGAAATGGGTTGACTTGGTTAATCTGTCGACGATTACCCAAATAGTATCTTGGCCACTCTGAGTTTTGGGCAGTTTGGTTATGAAGTCCATGGAAATCTGCTCCCATTTCCACTCAGGTATTTCAAGTTGTTGGAGTAGACCTGAGGGTTTTTGGTGTTCTATTTTTATTTTGGCGCAAGTTAAACACTTGCTCACATAAGTAGCGATCTCCGCTTTCATGTTTGGCCACCAGTAGAGTTGCTTGAGATCTAGATACATCTTGTCTGACCCTGGGTGTACGGAGTATGGGGTCCTGTGTGCCTCGCTCATAACTTCCTCTCTCAATCCACCAAACTTGGGTGTCCAGATCTGGTTCATGAGGTAGCGTGCTCCATCATTCTTGATTTCTAAGTTCTTGTCCATTCCCCTAAGGGCCTCACCTGCCACGTTTTCGGGTTTCAAGGCCTCTATTTGAGCTTCCTTGACTTGCGTTGACAGGTGCGAATGGATCGACATAGCTAATGACTTCACTCTCCGGCCTGAGTACTCCTTTTGACTAAGGGCATCGGCTACGACGTTTGCCTTTCCCGGATGATGGCGAATCTCACATTCGTAGTCGTTGAGCAATTCGACCCAACGTCGTTGTCTCATGTTTAATTCCTTCTGGTCGAAGATGTGTTGGAGGCTCTTGTGGTCCGTAAAGACTGTGCACTTGGTACCGTAAAGGTAGTGCCTCCAGATTTTAAGAGCGAAGACCACTGCTCCAAGTTCTAAGTCATGAGTGGTGTAATTGACCTCATGCGTTTTCAGTTGTCGTGAGGCATATGCAATCACCTTTCCCCTCTGCATTAGTACACAACCCAGCCCTTGCTTTGAAGCGTCGCAATACACCACAAAATCTTCGGTCCCTTCCGGAAGAGAAAGGATAGGTGCACTGCAAAGGGCTTGTTTCAAAGTTTGAAATGTGACATCTTGCTTTTCTCCCCAGTTGTAGGTCACACCTTTCTGGGTTAAAGCGGTAAGAGGCTTGGCGATGCTGGAGAAGTTTTGGATGAACCTTCGGTAATAACCAGCAAGACCTAGAAATTGGCGAATTTCTGTTGGTGTAGTTGGTGCAGACCAGTTTTTGATAGCCTTGATTTTCGAGGGGTCCACGTGGATTCCTTCCTTGCTGACCACGTGACCGAGGAAGTCCACCTTTCTAATCCAAAACTCACATTTTGAGAATTTTGCATAAAGTCTCTCAGTCCGTAACGTCTTTAAGACTTGTCTCAGGTGTTGACTATGTTCTTCTTTATTCCTTGAATAAATGAGTATGTCGTCTATGAATACTATCACAAATTTATCCAAGAATGGACGACATACCCGATTCATTAGATCCATGAATACGGCCGGGGCATTGGTTAGTCCGAACGGCATCACTACGAACTCGTAATGTCCGTACCTCGTCCGGAAGGCCGTCTTGGGAATATCACTCTCTAGGACTCGCAGCTGGTGATATCCCGACCTTAGATCGATCTTGGAAAAGTAGTTGGCTCCTTGGAGTTGATCGAATAAGTCGTCGATTCGGGGTAGGGGGTATCGGTTCTTGATGGTAAGTTTGTTGAGTTCTCGGTAGTCGATGCACATCCTGAACGATCCATCTTTCTTTTTCACAAACAACACCGGTGCTCCCCAAGGTGAGAAGCTCGGCCTGATGAATCCTTTTCTAAGTAGTTCATTCAGTTGGCTGGACAGCTCCTGCATCTCTGCCGGGGCTAATCGATAGGGCGCTTTGGCTACTGGGGTAGCTCCGGGAATTAGATCGATTCTGAATTCGACTTGTCTTACGGGTAGTATCCCTAGAAGGTCCTCAGGAAACACGTCGGGAAAATCGCATACGTCGGGCACATCCTTGATGTCCCGGACTTTGCGTTTCACGTCTACGACATGCGCTAAAAATGCGTGACACTCCTTGCGTAGGTACTTCTGAGCTTGGATACTTGAGATGATACTAAGTGTGGTACTAGGTTTGTCGCCCAAGACAAGGAAGGTTTCGCCGGTTGGCAGATTAAGGCGAACGGCCTTATCGTAACATAGAATGTCCGCACGATGTGAACTCAGCCAATCCATGCCAATGATGACATCGAAACTCTTAATCGAGACTGGCATGAGGTTGATTTGAAAGAGATTATCGTTTAGAGTTAGGGTGCAGTTTAAGTATATCTCCTTAGTGCCTTCGGTTTTCCCGTTGGCCATTTCTACTATGAACGGTTCACTTAATGATTGTGGTATTGGTTTTAGCATGCTTTTAAAGTCGTGACTCACAAAACTCCTTTCCGCTCCACTATTAAACAAAATGCATGCATACGAGTTATCGAGAAGAAACATACCCGTAACCACAGTAGGGTCCGCAATGGCTTCATCTTGTCCCATTGCGAAAACTCGGCCTCTTCCGCCGGTATTCCTGTTGTTTGTCTTCGGGGAGTCCTTGCGGTAGTGCCATGTGCTCCCGCACTCAAAGCAAGCGCGGCTTACTCCGGTATTAGCAGTGGGGGCGAATTATTGGGTTTGCTCCTTGCAATAGCGGGCTGTATGACCCTTCTTATTGCACCTGGTGCATTGAAGGTCACGGCAGAGACCGTGGTGGTGGAAGTTGCACTGGTTACATTTCGGTAGCTTTCCATTGTATGAGCTTGTGGGGGCAGAATTGGTAGGTACAGTAATAGCATGGGTCGCTATCACTTGTTGTTTCTTGGGGTTCTCCTGGAGGGTTTGTCCCCTCCTCTTGTTCCAAGGCCTACTCTGGCCCTGAGCCTCCCTAGGTGGATTTGCGGCTGCTGTGATGGTACTCTGTTTCGCTCCGTGGTCGATGAGTCGTTGCGCCAGGCGTTTAGGGTTGTTGTAGGTGATAGGGTTGGAAGCTAGGACATGCCCTTGAATCTGGGGTGACAACCCCCAAATGTACCTTTCGACCTTCTTTGATTCTGGGTTGACCATGGTAGGGCACAAAGCGGCGAGATCGTTGAACCTAGCTGTGTAGGCGACTAGGTCAGACCCAGTCATTTTCAAATTCCAGAGCTCCTGCTCAAGCTTTTGCACTTCACCCCTCGGGCAGTATTCTTCCAGTAGTAGTACCTTCAGTTCTTCCCAACTCATGGCGTTAGCGACAGTGAGCGTCACTGAGTTCACATGGCTTTTCCACCAAGTGAGGGCTCGATCTATGAAGGTGCAAGCAGCGAACTTAACCTTGCTTGTTTCTTGGCACGAGCAGATCTCGAAGACCGTTTCGGTCTTTTCGAACCATTACATTAGTGCAATGACTCCGCCACTGCCATTAAAAGTCTTTGGCTTCGAGTTGGAGAACTCCTTGTAAGTACACTCCCTTACATGACCCTGGCCGGGGCCATGATTGGGATGATTCGTGCTGCTTCCTGTACCTCCATTTGCATTGGAGTTTATTTGAGAGAGAGCTGCTACTACTGCTGCTGTGATAGCGGCCTGGACCATTGCTGGATCATAAGTTAGTGGTGGAGGTGGTGGTGGGGTTGCGTTGGTACGTGCTGATCTACGAGGAGGCATTGCGCTGCCAAAAGAGAAAAGAAAATGAGATATTATAAGTTTCGGTGGTTGTGAGTTGAATGTTATTGAGTTAACTACCTAAAATAGATTAAGAATTTGGTTTGACCAACACTAGGTTTTGAGCTTGATTCATTAATAACATTTGAATGGATGCACTTATGAATTGAACGGACTACACATAATTTAATACAAGAAAGAGATATGCCCTATATATATTAAACATATAGTTGTGTTACATCCGAGTTTAGACAAAAATTTTTGACCTTTCTAAAGGTCTCCGATTACAGAAAGTTTTAAAGAAAAGAATACTCTTATCCGAAGTCCTAATTTATCACAAAATTTGAAATCCTGGCAGGCACTATTTGCGACGTAGGTTGCGCTTGGAGCTTGACTCCGCATCTGATTGCTTCGATTCCATTAGGCGCCGATCAAAAGCGGCTTGCTGCTCCCTTAATTCGGCTAGGGCTGCAATCATCTGTGCCTGAAATGCCTCAGACTGGAGTTGAGCATAATCTTGTATCTTGTCCAGCCTACGGATGTCAGAAGTGTGAACCTGCACTTCCACGTAGACATCCCGGAGTCGGCTTGCTTGAACTCCGGATTGATAGGACTGATTGGCTAACTTACCCACCATTACTGGGAGTGCTCGATCAGCCGAGCTTCCACCGCGGACATCATAGAAATCCCGACACATGCCGTAGGGAGGGCGTATGCCTTGTTGTTGGCTCCAATGATGGAGGTGACTCCCCCAGACGGGAGTGGGTCCTTGGAAGTTCCTCACATGGACAGGAGGTTGAATGGGTGGTGGGTCGATCACTTCCGGCTCTGAATCAGTACCGGAGTCATCACCCAATTCTATGGGTTCCTCATCCTCTTCGGGATCATCTTCGATCCATCCTCCATTGCCTTGGTTGGGAAAGTAGGGGTCATTGGGGTGGTGAAATCCAGCCATTTGACTGTACGAGAAATAGGGTCATAAGAATTGAATAAAGTCGAAACATGCAAAACATGTAAGTTAAATTAGTTTAGATAGCAAATACTCCTATAGTATTTAAATTCTTGTATTTGATTCTAGTAACGGTTTGGTAAGTTTTAAAATTTATTGTCCACTGCAGACACCCCTCGGCACACGTTAGTCGGCTCTCGGACAAATATAGTTGATCAGGCTATATCCTTCCAAGTTCCGATTACATGTCCCAAGGTGTACCTGTACTGCACAACTTATTTATAATACTTCTAAAATGGTACGATGTGAAACTGTTATTAGTATGAAATGAATGCATGCTTACTTTACAAAAACTAAATAAATTTAATTTCAAAAGTATGACTCTTCTCAGAGTGTTTTTGCCCAGATGAGTTTATAGTTGTATACCAAAAATGGTTTTGATATACTTAATTCACTATAAACGGTGCTCTGATACCAATCTGTCACACCCCCAAACCAGAACGGCGGAAACGTTCGAGGGCGGAGGACGTCATATTCAGTATCATAACAGTTCATAGAAAGGAAAGTACACACCACCATAATATAAATATATTTGAAAAGTTTACATGATTGTAGATGTTACATGTTTGCAAAAGAAATCAAATACAAAATGGTGATCCAAAATATGTTACTAACGCCAACGCGTTAGTCTTCAGAAGTAGTTGCTACCTAGTCTAGCGGTTTCCTGAGAATACAAGTTATTTCAAAGAAAAAGTGTCAACATTTAAGTTGGTGAGTTCATAAGTGGTGTTTTGAGAAGATGTATGCCATTCGAAAGTGTTTGTATGTTTTCCAGAAAATGTAGTATTTCAATTGAAAACGAGTTATGATTCGTGTGTTGAAAATGAATGTATTAGATCCAGAAAATCCCATATTTTCCCTAATAGTTGAGATATGATTTGTTGTGTTTTCCAAGAAAAAGTAGTATTTCAATTGAAAACGAGTTATGATTCGTGTGTTGAAATGAATGTATTAGATCCAGAAAATCCCATATTTTCCCTAATAGTTGAGATATGATTTGTTGTGTTTTCCAAGAAAAACCCTTATTTTCCTAACATAACTGGCAGTCTCTAAGACCGAAAATCGCAAGCAAACGACGTGCTTGTAAGTTGTGTCATAGTTTTACATAGTAAAGCTATACGAAGATCGCACTTGTTAGATGAAGAATAGTTTTAATAGCTATTCGTTCATAAAAGCATAATACCATAATAATTGTATATCCGATGAGTTTTATAACCACACTAAACATAATATGCCTGTAGCGACGTTCTTCAGGCGTCGTAGCGTTATGACAACTGTCACCCCAAAAGACGGACTGTAGCTAACAGTCAGGGCACGAGATCATGACTTCCCGTATAGATCTATACACATTTGACACGTTCTCCGAACGGTAGACTCTGGTTATAGACAGGACTTGTAGCGATACCTTTTATCAAAAAGGCAGTGTTTGAAGATGTACACGTCTCATGGATTCTCAACTAAGTCTGTATTAAAGTAGTAGTTTGTATGCAAAGTTTATCCTTTTTCACAATGTTTGACAAAGCATAAATCATAAGTTCTTTGAATGCATCAAATGATTTAGTAAAGAATGTTACCCTTGATATGATGTATTTGTATGCAAACGTATAAATAAAACATATTTCTATTTATAAACATATTGTATCCCAAGAGGGTAAAGTTGTGTTGTGAGGCGTTTTGCATGATAATGACTTCATAAGACAGTTAAAGCAACAGTATGAAAAGTATATAAAAAGATCGATGTTTCACACGATTTTAGTCGTGTGTTTACTTGTATTCCTCCCCTAAAAGAGTATAAAAGCATTTAAAATGTATTTAAAGAGTGTTCGAAGGGGATATGAACTCACTTGATAGTTTGAAGATAGCGAGATGGAAAACCGGACAGAGTTTCGTCTCGGGAAACTGATTTGTCTCGGGATTCTCGGGAATCTCGGGAGTAAAATCGACCCTCGGGTCTTGAGTAAAAAGACCAGAGCTTCGGGTTTGAACGGGCACGGAAAACGAGGCAAGGTCGTGAGAGAAAGGAGAGAATTGAGCCCTTTTTTCGGAAAGCCTCGCATCCTATTTATAGGAAGGCTAAACCGCCTCGGTACGCGGGGCGTACGCCCGTACGCAGTGCGTACACGTACGTCATGCATGACCGAAGCCTCGAATGCCTCGGCTTCGGATGGGACGGGTTGCTGGGTACGCGGGTCGGACGGGACAGCGGGTCGGACGGGTCGGTTACTTCGGACAGGTCGGATGGCTCGGATAGGGCGACGTGGACGATCAGAGGCCAACTCTCTCGGGTACGCAGGGCGTACAGGGGTACGCAGCGCGTACCCGGATGAGGACGCTGACTCCTCTTCGGATAAGGTCCGAAATTTTGATTTAAATAAATATATAATTTATTTAATAAACTTCAAAAATTCATATCTTCTTCATACGAACTCCGTTTTCGATGGTCTTTATATCCACGTGTAGGTGAGACTATTCTCTACAACTTTCGTTTAGACTCTGTTGGCAAATTCCGAAATTATTTTTATTATTTATTTTATAACTCATCGTGTTTAAGGAATTTCTTTGAAAATTCATAACTTCTTTATCTGATGTCGGTTTTTGCCAGACTTTTTACCGCTGAAATACCATTGTCGAGACCTTCGATTCTCGTTTAGGTCATTCCAGCCAAAAGTTGCTCGATCTTCGATTCGAGTTTTTAACTGTCTACTGCTATATTCGGATCTTGGAAAAATCATAACTTCCTCATACGAAGTCAGATTTGGACGTTCTTTTTGTGTACGCTCACGGTTTAATGTTATCTATAACTTTCATTGAGATACCTATGGCTAAATGCTATCGTATTGAAACTTTGCGTTTTCCGTTTAATCGGTGTTGTCGGTTTTGTCGGAACTCTTAGAATGGTCATAACTTGTTCGTCATAACTCGGATTTTAGTGTTCTTTATATATTTGGAAACCTTTAAGACGATATCTACTACATAGTGTACTCCAATCAGAGCTTTTGAATAATTCATTTATCGATGATATTCCTATTACATTCCAAAGGGGTTACAAGACTCGATTTATAATGCTCGGAAATAACGGGTTGTTACAAGATGCCTTCGAAATCACACGGCGTTCCATCATTTTGATTAAGGAATCAACTTCCAAACTTGTAACCCCACCACTACCCACATCAGCTTCTGATTGTAAGATTGAATTCAATTTTGAATTCAAGATCTTGAATTGCTTCATTGTCATCAACATGTGGTCTGGAAAATCTTCTTCGGCATGATCAAAATGAAGAGCTTCGAATGTACCTCCAAAGCCTTCAGTATCAGTTTCATCATCAGCAGCCATAGTTTCATCAATAGGGGATGATGGATTCGGTGGATCAGTTGAAAATATGGTAGTGAAAGGTTGATCCATGATAGATTGAAAAGTAGGAGAATCAGTAGTCGATGTAACCTGAGGTAATGAAACAACATGACTTTGTTGAGTAGGCTTCGAAAGACCAACAAACACACTGGTCTTTGCTTCTTCATGAATTCGAATCTCCGGTGTTTCAGGAACTTGCTCTACATCTTCTATTCTTTGATTCTTCTTTAGAAACTTTGCAAGATCTTCAGCCCTTCGCTTTTTGGATGATGGAGACATCGGAGCTGGAATTTCCCTAACCGTTACACCCTGATGTGTAACTTGTGTTTTCTTAACAAGCTGAGATGAAGACTTTCGCTTTATTTTTACTCGACAAAAAACACCTGTCTTTGGTGAAATAGTTTCTTTCGAAGGGGATGCTTCAATAACGGGTGTATCAGCAACTGTTGTTAAAATGAGAGAAACATCTTCACTTGTAGCAGATTTAGTTATTGGAGATTTCTTCTTCTTCTCATCTTTCACCACTTTTTCTGAAGACCCAACATCTGTCTTCTTCGATTTCTTGGATTTCCTCTTCTCTTCTTCATACAACATTCCTGTCACAACTGTTGTGTCAATTAAATGGAAATATGACACCAAAACTTCATTTATTGGATCCACCTTCGTGAGCATCGCATCCGGAATACGAGATATGGATGTAAAAACCTCAGGATCATCAACAACTTCCTTCGGACTGCCATACATGTGAAATACTGCTTTTTCTTCAAAATTGGGAACTTCGATCTTCTCCTTGTTGTAAACATATTGAATAATCAAACTCCAATGTCGAGCACATGAGATTCCCTGCTTGGCAGTTGTCTTGGAAATACTTGTTAAAAACTCTGTCCACAACTGTTTAGAGTAATCAACATTCAGATCATAATAAATCCCTGCCACCATTGCATAAACGTCCATTCGTCCTTGTCGACACCTACGGTTCTTCCAGTAAGACATCGAAGAAAAATGCCGAACAAGAAATTCCATACCGTAGGTAATGCAGACTTCTTAAAGTCACTGATACGCGTCAATGGAGGCTGATGTCCCATTTCGTTGAACATGAACACTACTTGGGAAGATGAAATTTCGTCATACGTACCAGTATTCGGAATCCCCAAAATTTTGCAAAATAACCGCTTAGATACCCTAATACGAGTATCATTCACCATTGTAAATTCCACGCAACCAGTCTCCTTGTTGTACGATGCAGTGGAAGCAGCCTTTGATAACCACGACATAGGAACATCAAAGAAATCAAACATAGCTTTGGATAGAACCGAATTCTGTAAAGCAACCACCAACATTTTGAGTTCATCCGGATATTTGGATAAATCCAACTCCACTTGGTAATTTGAACCTCGGATCTTCAAGATTGGAACACTAACGACTTCTTCAGTTGTTGGTGATGATGTAACACTGTCTTGTTTGTGAATCGCCATTGATGAGTATGATCAAGATGATTGAAGAAGATAACTGTTTGAGAGATGAATTGTAAAGAGAACGTGTATGACTGAGAATGTTTGATCGCGTAAAGTGTTATAGACCTCTGAGTTCCCTTTTTATATGTAACCCTAGAATTTTTAATTTTGAAGCGGGATGCGTTAAATGCTTGTTGACATGGCGCCTTGAAAGAAGGGCCATACTCATCAAAAACTAACAATCGTAACTGTCAGCACGCCTAAAACTCGTATCGTATACCATATGTCACCAAGAGACAAGACTTGTTTGATATTCCCCAAAAGAAGTGTAATCGTCGGATTCCATCGAATAGAGGTAAGGCTCTTTCGCTTTTGGGTTGAAAAAACGAAGTCATATGCCAGAGATTTGAAATCATCAGATTGAGTTGGTAATACTCAAACCTCAAGGATTTCGTGTGTGTTGTGTTCCAAAAAAAATTAGAGAAGAAACAAATAAAAAAAATTTCGGAAACCTGTGATGTCAAAAATTTAATTTGACATAAAACAATTGAATCCCGGGCAAAGATTTCTTCGAAAATTATCAAGAGAGATAATTAATAGTTTGCTTGGTTTCCCGTGAATTACAATCGATAACTTGTAGAGAACTTTCGAAGGGTTTCTTTTATAAGGCAAAAGGGTGGCTTCGAAAATTTCGTTACATATCAACCTTAACATAAGATGATAAATTGTAACCGAAATTATTTGTTTGACCAATGTAGTCAGTGACAAATTGGTTTCGAATGATATTCAAAGTAACTAGGATTTTCGAAATATACTCACACAGAACTCATATTCATAAAAAAAAATTATGCTGGATCTTGTTGGAAACAAACATCGTAGGTTTCGAATGTTTGATTAAGATCACTCAAAAAATGAATATGATTTTGAGTATAGAAGGTACTAAAACAAATGTTTCGTAATTTCTGGAACATAGTTCCCCGTCAATTCCTTAAGGTTTATGATATATGGGTTTCACCTCCATCACGGACTCATGATGTTAGATCATAAACACAGACTTGTGATTTGTCTAGGTTTTGATTGGTTTGATCAAAGACCTCAAGGACAAATCTCTTCAAAAATTTGGATTAAAAGAATTGTTTGGTATAAAAAGATTGGATAAGAATCGAAGTGTACCTCTGTTATAATGGACAAAACAGAAAACTCTTAACTCATTAGAGAAGAGTAAGGTAGCTCTGTTGACTTATGCGAATACAAGCCTTGTTGGGAAGAAATTTTCATGTGATAATTTCATCAAGGCTTTCATTTCCCACACATAGAATCATATGAGGCTTGAGGCAACATGCAACAACATGCTTCTAGGGACGTCCTAACTAGTACACAAGTTATCGAAATCATACCTTCCCATAGAAGACACAAATATGAGCTCTTCACATTTTTCTCTTGACTAAACTCCCAATGCACAATGTTTTAAAAACCAAAGAAAACAAAAATATTTTTGTGATTTTTAAATTTTTCAAAAAAAATAACAAAACAAAATAAAATCTTTTTGAATTTTTAATTTTTCAAAAAAATAACAGAACACAATAAAATCTTTTTGGATTTTTAATTTTTCAAAAAACAAATTAATCAAAAGAAAATATTTTTGATATTTCAGGTTTTTCGAAAGTGAAGAAAAATAGAAAACAAAACGAGAATTCGAACCTTAGTTGAGATATGTATTATCTTCTAAACATATG
The DNA here is from genome assembly GCF_051521515.1 of Lactuca serriola. NCBI lineage: Eukaryota > Viridiplantae > Streptophyta > Magnoliopsida > Asterales > Asteraceae > Lactuca > Lactuca serriola. The sequence continues at coordinate 250,335,454 of NC_136410.1, read as the reverse complement.
AACACGAAGCATCCGAATTGTTGACTTGGAACAGTAGTCTCTGAATATGAACTGCAACATTGAATAAATCATCTGAATGCGAACCATTCGAAGCGTTGACCATGAACAATAACCTCTTAACACTTAATCACCCTGTCCGTCAGTTCACCAAATCATTCAGACCCATCACTCTTCACTTTTATCACATGTAAGTGAATTTCCATCAATCATACCCAATCCTTCTAAGATACAGAGAAATGATTTTTCATCCAATGCCTTTGTAAAAATAACTGCCAATTGTTCCATTGTTTTCACAAAATGAACTTTAGTATTCCTTTCTTCCACATGATCTTTTATGAAATGATATCTGAGATCAATGTGCTTAGTCTTCGAATGTTGCACAAGATTATGACAAATTCTTATTGCACTTTGTGAATCACAATATAAAGGAATCTTTTTAATATTTATTGCATAATCACGTAATTGACTTTGAATCCAAATAATTTGTGATGTACACGCATCTGCAGCAACATATTCAGCCTCGGCCGTAGATATCGAAAGACATGTTTGCTTTTGCGATTGCCAACTGACCAATTTTCCATCTAGTAATTGACATCCACCAGTTGTTCTTTTTCGATCAAGACTGCATCCTCCAAGATCCGCATCTGAATAAGCTTGTACAAAGAACCCTGTTTTCGAAGGATACCACAAACCTAACGAAGTAGTGCCTTTCAAATATCGAAAAATATTCTTCACTGCTGTTAGATGTGGTTCACGTGGATTCGATTGATACCTTACACAATTACAAACATAAAACATAATATCAGGTCGACTTGCAGTTAAGTACAATAAAGACCCTATCATGCTTCTATACAGAGTGATATCAATAGCAGATTTATATAACGAAGAAGTTAGCTTTATGCCCGTTGCCATTGGTATTCGTAACCTTGTGCTATTCGTCATTCCAAACTTTTCTAACAAATTCTTCGTATATTTCTCCTGATTAATGAAGATGCCTTCTCTGTTTTGACGTATATTCAAACCCAAAAAATTATTGATTTTGCCCATCATACTCATTTCGAATTTGCTTTTCATCAAGTCTTCAAATTCTTTAGATAAAGCAGGGTTAGTAGAGCCAAAAATTATATCATCAACATAAATTTGAACAAGCATCAAATGAATCCCAACTTTCTTTTGAAATAAAGTGGGATCAACTGATCCTTGTTTAAATTTAGATTGTTTCAAAAATGATGTTAATGTTGCATACCATGCTCGTGGTGCTTGTTTCAACCCATACACAACTTTATCTAAAATATAAACATGATCAGGATATTCATTATTTATAAAACCTGGTGGTTGTTCAACATAAATCGTTTCTTTGAGTTCACTGTTTAAGAATGCACATTTGACATCCATTTGATAAACGTCGAAATCTTTATGAGCTGCATAATCCAGAAAAATACGAACAGCCTCAAGTCTCACGACATGGGAAAATGTTTCTTCATAATCAATTCCTTCTTGTTGAGAATATCCTTTAACAACAAGTCTGGCCTTATTTCGAATAATGTTTCCATCTTTGTCAGTTTTGTTTTTAAAAATCCATTTAAGTCCAATAATTGAAACATCAACAGGTTTAGGAATTAATCTCCAAACCTTGTTTCTTTCAAATTCAGACAATTCAGCTTGCATAGCAACAACCCAATCAGAGTGTTCCATTGCAACCTTAACTGTCTTTGGTTCGATTTTGGAAATAAAAACATTAAACATGCATAACTCTTGGTGAGTATTTAATACCTCATTTCTTGCATGAAGTTGAGCTCTTGTCAATACTCTCGCTTGTGGATCTCCAAGAATTTGTTCTTTTGGATGACTTCTTGTCCATTTATCTAATGGTGGATAATTAGGATCAAAATCCAAAGGTGCATCTTCAAACATAGCATCATTTTCTGATCCATTTATTGAACATGCATCCTCAGCATCATCAAAATGTTCTTCTTCAAGAATTAGATCCTTCTCATGTATGAGCTCCCCCTCGATGATTGACTCCGCTTTGATGTTTGGCTCCGCTTCGATGATTGGCTCTGCTTCGATGATTGGCTCCCCCTCAACATTAACATTGGTTGACATTACATCTGCTTCATAATAATGCTCCCTTTCAACAAAATTGTACGAATCCAAGTGCTCCCCCTCCATTGGACCACCATATATTACATTTGTGTTTTGATTCGAACACGAAATTGAGTCAATATCAAGCTTCGAATTTTCTGATTGTTGATTATCTTTCACATTTCTCTCTGCATCAATTGCTTGATCTGAAGTACCAAAAATCGATTCATAATTAGCATCATCCATTTCAATTTGTTCTTTTTCTTTCAAAGAATTTTGCAAAATAGGATAATTTGCAAATTGATGATTAGTCTTTTTAATGGAATTATCATCAAATGTCAAATTGAATGTTTCTTCCACTTTGCGAGTTCGCTTATTTAACACTCTATAAGCAATAGAATTATGTGAATATCCCAAGAAAATTCCTTCATCCGCTTTTGTTTGAAACTTCGAAAGATTATCCTTAAGATTCATTATGAAATACCTGCATCCAAAAACATGAAAAAATTTGACATTAGGTTTTCGATTATTGATGATTTAATAAGGAGTAGCATTAAACCGTCTATGAATGAATGATCTATTCTGAGTAAAACAAGCAGTTGAAACAGCTTCAGCCGAAAGATATTGAGGTACATTTGAATATGCCAACATTGTTCTTGCAGCTTCGCATAATGATCGATTTCTTCGTTCAACTACACCATTTTGTTGTGGCGTATATGGAGATGAAAAATTATGCGAAATGCCTTTTTCTACCAAAAATGAATCTAAAACCCGATTTTTGAATTCAGTTCCATGATCACTTTTAATTTTTCGAACTGGCTTCTTCAACGAAATTTCCATTTTCTTGATAAAATCAATCATCATTTGTGAAACTTCGGATTTTAACCTGAGAAAATAAACCCACATAAATCTTGAAAAATCATCTACAATTACTAGAATGTACCTTTTCTTGTTAAGAGTAGCAACTATTGAAGGACCACATAAATCAATATGCAAAAGTTCGAGGGGTTCAACAATCTTCGAATCTAGTGTGATTGGATGACCTTGTTTGTGTTGTTTTCCTACTTCGCACGCTGCACACAAACTGTCATTATCATATTTAAGAATGGGTAAACCTCTTACCAGATCTTGTATGAAAAGTTTGTTGATGTTTCGAGAATTGAGATGTGATAACCTCCTGTGCCATAACCAACTAATATCGGCAGCAGCCTTCGAAAGTAAACACACAGCAGGTTTGCCAACAATGGGAACTATATCCAATGTAAACATATCACCTTTTCGTTTTGACTTGAGTAAAACTTCATTTGTCTTAACATTCGAAATAACACTGCCTTCTTCATTAAAAAGAACTTGATTTCCAGTGCCCATAACAAGTTGCGAAACACTTATCAAATTATGTTGTAAGCCTTCGACAAATGCAACTCGATTGACAGTGAATGTTCCATTCGTTATCTTTCCATAACCTTTGACTTTGCACTTGTGATTATTGCCAAACTTAACCACTCCACCATTCTCTAGACTTCGAAAATCACGTAAGTTTTCCTTCTTCCCAGTCATGTGACGTGAGCAACCACTATCAATATACCACTTGTTATCATATTGCTCGTTACAAAGTACCTGCAATTATTGAAAAAATTTAGGTACCCAAAACTTGTTGGGTCCATTCATATTAGATGTCTTTTTCAATTGTAAAGTACAACCATTAACCCAATAACAAACTCTTGTTTTGAAACTGTCATCAAATTTAACATTTTCATTCAAAGGGTCAGATATATGACTTTTTATTGTTTTCAAATTTTCACTGATATTCCCCTTCGCATGTTGAGTTTGTGATATGTCACTTTTCGCTTTTGTGACTGGTTTCCAGGCTTTAATTGTAATGTTGGATTCCTTGGATGATGAACTGCCATTCATTGAAGGATTTGCATACTTGTCATACGCCTCATGTATCTGTTCTTTTGAAAACTTACTTGATTGATACATTTTTCCCTTTCCTTCCAACCAATGATCAATACTTCTTTTAGTTGTTACACCCTTCGCATATGATACTTTGTCAGCTTGTTTCTTCGAAGGATTATAACATTTTGCTGAACTTGGAACATAATCCACTTTTGGTTTTAAAAGATATGATTCATGATAAGACGTATTGAATTGTGATTTTGAAATCTGTTTTTCAACCTTTTTCTGAAACCTTTTTCTTGGAAGTATTGTTTTTGTTTCTTTAGAATATTTTGTTTGAATATTTGAAAATGAAGTATTTTTCTTTTCAAAATTTCGAGTCTTTGATTTTCCTCTAAAAACTTTTCCTCCTTTTGAAAAATTTAATGATTTCTTATTTAATGACTCAATAGTTTGCCAAAAAATTGTTGTTCTTGCTTGACGTTTAGAAATATTATTTTCTTTTGAGAAATTTTCAACTTGTGCTTTAAACTCTTTTGAATTTAATTTTATAGCTTTGTTGACTTCTTCAATTTCTGGTTTAACGTTGTCGTGCTTTGTGAACATATTTTCAGTTTTGTTAACTATCTTCTTTTCATGATTCGACTTTTCAACCCATATTCGTTTTGGTTTTTGTCGTTGAAAGATATATGAATTCTTTGTTAGATTATTTTCAACTGTGCTTTGATTCGAAAAGAAACCCTCATCAGAAGTTTTCTTATTGTCTTCCTCTACCAAAATTTTGAATTCAAGCTTAATATTTTCAACATTACCTGTTGTTACGATGATTTGGTTTGGGAATACAATATCATCAGTGCATTTGAAGATTGGATAAACCACAGTATTCGTTTCAAGATAATGAGCACCTTTTTCACTAAGAATTTGCTCAAACTCTTGTGAATCCATATAAACTTGATCAACAACCACTCGAGGAATTTCAATTTCTTTCGAACTTTTATTTGTCTTTGAATTTGTACTTTCTTCCTCATTATCACTATCATCTGTATGACTATCATGTATTTCCACAAATTCCATATCACAAACTTTCGAAGTTGAAGGTTGATCAGTGTCAATTTTTACCAATAAATCGTCACATTTTTCTTTCCCTTTAAAAGAATTAGCTACATTTATTACAGACAATTGAGAACAATCTACATCCTCTAAATCACTAATTTCACTAATATTATCAGAATTATCTTCAATATCAACGAAATTAGATTCTGAATTAGATGTAGAATTCTCAATCTTTTTCAAAATTCGAATCTGTTCAGATTTAGTTAAGGTTTCATTCATAATGTTTACTAAATCATTAGCATCAAGACAATCTTCGACTTTAGCAATTCCATATCTAAACCTATCATCTGGAACTTTGTTAAAATCAGAAATTTCTTTTTCACAATCATATGAAATACTATCTACCTTAGCTCTCTCATAAGCTAAAAATGGTAGCAATTTTCTATGTTGTTCCTTACTTATCTCACTTGAATGGTGTAATTCAGTTAATTTTCCATATAGTCTTTTTTCAGAATTACAAAAAACATTTCTTTGAGTTAATAACAAATTTATTTCTTTTGACAAATTCTCTCTATCTGCCATAATATTCCATACTTGCAATTCTAAGTAATCAATCCTAGTGACTTTTGAATCTAACTTCTTTCTTGTCTCTAGTAATTGATCACTTAACTTTTTCGCTTCATTGCTAGCAGAAACAACAATTGAATCAAAGTAAGTAACAGTTTCATCAAAAGATATTAATTCAGAATTATATGCAGAAATAGGAATATTAAAGGATTCAAGAATATTACGTACCTTTGTTGTCATCGGTGACTTGTCAGTAGACTTCGATACGAAGCATTGCCCACGCACTTCGTAAGTCTGTTCTTCGTCTGAATCCTCTTCCATCTTTGCAAACATGGCTCCATGTGATGGATTTTTCATCTCTTGATCGTCAGAACCTGAAGACCATATTTGATATGTACCATCCGATTCAGTTTCTCCATGAGCTACCAGAGACAAATTCTTTGCCTTTAACTTCACTTCCTCCAGCTTCTCTGTATAATAAGCTTCATCCTTTGTTTTATTTTTCTTTTCTTCCGTCTTTCTTAACAAGCAATCTACTGCCAAGTGATTAGCAACATTGCAATAATGCCAATTAATCCCTGTATCACCTTTTAACATCTTTTCCATTTTCTCCATTTCGCTCTTCGAATCCTTCTTTACTTCTTTTAGCTTTTCATCCACTCTGTTTTTGTTTTCAAAATTACCCTTCGAATCTGATGACTTGTTCTTTGTATTAAAATGTTTCTTAAAAAATTTCTTTACTCGATTGTTTGAGTAAAATGCAACAGCCTCATCATCAGAATTCATCAGAAAACCTTCTTCTTCATCAGACTTTAATTTTTCACTCTCTCTTTCTGAACCCTTCGAAATGAGTGCCAATGGTCCACCAAGACTTGCCATTGTTTCCTCAGCTATTTCAATAACCTCATTTTCATGAGATTTCAACTGATTGTACAAGTCATTTAATGTCGAAGTGTCAAAACTCTGCTGATTTTTCACCATCATACTTACACTTCTCCATTCCTTTCGAAGTCCCATTACAAAAATCAAGTTGAACACCATTGATGACCTTATGATACCATAACGATTACAACGGTAGATTAACTCGTTGAATCGATTATAGTAAACTTCAATGGATTCAGATTCCTTCTGTTTGAAATCCTTGAGTTCCACTAGACATTGTTTCACAGATGTGATCTTTGTCTTTTCACTGCCTTGAAATTTTCCTTTAAGATTGTTCAAGATTTCTTTAGTTGTTGTACATGTCCTGACATAATTGTACACAACAGGAGGCAAAGTCCCTCTTAATTCCCTCATGCATTTCTTCTCCAGTTGTTTTAAACGATTGGATTGATTTTCAACCTCTGAACTGCTTGAAGATGCACCGATTGACTGAACTGTTGCAGGTGGAATTATTTCACCTGAAATGCAATTCCATAAATCCTCATCCAGTCCGTTCAAGTAGTCTTGCATACGATCTGCCCACTGATCGTAATATTCTGGAATTAGCATTGGAATCGTTGTGGATGATCCAAGTAAATGAGAAAATGATGTCATTGAGTTAAGATTGAATGACGCCATTGTTGTACGGAACAAAACTTCAACAATAATATGAAAACTTTGAGAATTTGAAACAAATTGTATATTTCAGATTAGAATCACACTACGAACAACCGATTCACAAAAATATTCGCAGAATCAGGTCCTAGACCTAGATCAAGAAGAATTTTCACATATAAAAAGCACGGAAACTTTTTGAATCAAACAATAGATTCAAAAATCTTTTTGAACATATGAAAATCAGATCACAGAAAGGATTCCTGCTCTGATACTAATTGATGAGATTTGGAATCGAGTTTGAATGTAATTCTAGTATGAATTGAGTAATGTATTAACAATGAACACGAGAGTAAATAGAATATTTGATCAGCTCATACTATGCTTTATGTGTTTACAGAATACAAGGATTAAACTGTAAAGACTGTGTGAAAAAGTTCTACCAGATCACTAGTACAGACCCTTATTTATAGGAAAACAAAAGCATAACAGTACTAAGGACTAAGACTTAAGACTTGACTTTATAACGCCTTAGTAAAATAACAATACATCCGAAGACCTATATATACGAAGACAACATATACTTCGTAACAAACAAACTGACCCTTCGACTATTACAACATTCTAGCCCTTACAGTTTCCTACTTGGAACTTTTCCAAGTTACCGTCCTCCATTAAGGGTAAACACCCAACCAGATTGAGAACGAAAGTTGTCTCTATCTGCTGAAAGTTGGCGTCACTATACCCAATAACTCTTAATTCATCACTTCCACCAAGCACAAGGACCCAGTCCTTAGTTCTTCGTAAATACTTAAGAATGTTCTTGACCGCTATCCAATGAGCTCTACTTGGATTTCCCTGATATCGACTAACCATGCTCAAAGAAGAAGCCACGTCGGGGAGAGTACATGTCATAGCATACATGATCGATCCAATGGCGAAACTTTGAGTCTTACTAAGTTGGGTATTACTCTGGATAGGAAACTCTCCTTCTTAGAATTTTTCATGCTAAAATGCTTTAACACTTTATACAAATACATACTCTGACTAAGTCCAATTAGTCTTTTACTCCTGTTTCTCAAAATGATGATTCCCAGAATATAAGCAGCCTCTCCCAAATCCTTCATAGCGAAACACTTTCCAAGCCAAGATTTGACCTCTTACAAGATTGGAATGTCGTTTACTATGAGTAGTATATCATCAACATACAATACCAGGAAGGTGACTATACTCCCACTAGATTTGACATATACACAAGATTCATCTTCATTTATAGAGAAGCCAAACTCTTTAACTTTCTCGTCAAAGCAAAGATTCAATTTGCGAGAAGCTTGTTTCGATTCATGGGCTGATTTCTCAAGATTACACAGTCTATTGGGGTACGTAGTATCGACAAAAGCCGTTGACTGACTTATATAAACATCCTCAGCCAATTTCCCATTAACAAAAGTGGTTTTGACATCCATCTGCAAAATTTCATAATCATGAAATGCAGCCATGGCTAGCATAACCCAAATAGATTTAATCATAGCCACTGGTGAGAAGGTCTCATCATAGTAAACCCCTGGGTTTGAGTAAAATCCTTCGTGATCTGTGAAGCTTTAAAAGTGTGTACCTTTCTATCCATGTCAGTCTTCTTCTTGAAGATCTATTTGCACCTAACTATCTTATAACTTGGTACATTGTTGATAAAATTCCAAACTTGGTTGTCATACATCGACTTGATCTTGTTGTCCATTGCCTCTTTCCACTTGGATGACTTAGGGCTCGTCATAGCTTCCTTGTAGTTAGAATTGTTGGATTAGGTGTCTAAGTTCATAACTAAAATTGATATGTTCTTGATATGATAGTAGCATGGTCCTTTTGGGTTGCCTTCGCCATAGCAATTTGATAGGATGAATTATAAAGAAAGAGGTTGATGAATGATTTATTAATATATTATAAGAATAATATATTAATTGAGAAATCATAATATTTAATTACTGTTGATCAAAAATTAATTTGGAATTAATTTAGAGATAAAAAAAGACTGATTAAAAGTAACAGGACTGATATAGCAAATCATTGATAGTTGCAAGTTGGGCTGAGGTACTCCTAAAGGAAGGAGTGGAAGAAATCAATGGAAAGCCCATAAAGATTTTGTCGAAGGGGCTTTCTAGAAGGATCCTATGGATTGCTTAAGACTTAAAGAGAGAATTAGGGTTTCCTCCTAAAACCCTAGTAGCTCAACCATATAACGAACCATTGGCTTGAGGATTTCGATCCCTATGCATTCTTAAAGAACCCTGGCCGAATTCAAGAAGCATCCATCACCTCTCTCTTGTTCATCCTTTGCTAAGTGGTGTTTGTGACTCCATTAGAGGTGCAACACTTGAGGCACTAAGCTCTTGAAGGTCACGATTAAGCAATTAACAAGAAAGGTATTCTTCTAACCCTACTATCATTAGATTTGGTTTTCTTGTATGCTAGATTAGGGTTATGCTTTGGAATATTAATTTGCATATATAACTTAAGAAAAACCTATATCCAAAGCAACTAGGATTGCATGTGCACCATAGGAATGTTGTAATGCTCAAAACCCATCAGTGGTATAAGAGCTTAGGGTGTTTTTCTGTTGTATATATGATGCAATTGTAATTTGTTCAAAGCTGAATCAAATTCATTTTTTTGTCTTTGCCTGATGAACTCGACGAGTTCTAAGATGACCTCGACGAGTTGGAGTAACTCGTCGAGTAACTCAACGAGTCCATGCCCTGACTTGACAAGTTGGTTCGACTGTTGGCAGATTTTTCGGATTTCTAGCCTAATTAGATATGGATCATTACCTTAAATTGTTTAAACTGTTTAAAAAAGAATTTTTGTTATGGTAATGAATATCCTCATCTAATTGAAAGATAATGGTCAAATTTTAAGATAATCTTCAAATTATGTGATTAGTTTAATTATTTAAAATTTCATCTAGAAATTTTGAAAAGTTTCCAAATTTACTCTGAAGTTTTGGAATTTAAAATTTGATTAAAAGTTTTAATTTTGAAATATTAAATTTTAAAACCCTAGTGTTTTAAAAGTTTAAAATACAACCCTTAACTATTATAATATTAAAAGATTAATATATATATATATATATATATATATGTGTGTGTGTGTGTGTGTGTGTGTATAAGATGAGTTAGTCTTACTGTTAGTAGGCCTCATTCACGAAGCTGGTCTAAAAGGGGTGTTTAAGGAAATGACCGCCATTAGGTATCCACTCTTACCCACCACACTCTTGACTAGTGGAGCGTTGTTAGCCGAACGGGTATGATAGGAAATTAATTCCTTATTCATAAGTATAATGAATATTATAATGTAAGTAAATGTTTTTATAAATTTCCAATCATAATTACTTTAGGAAAATGTGAAAATGGTGCTAGTCCATGAAATTGCACTTTGCACATTGGCAAGTCGTTAGTGGAGCGTGTGTAGTTAACCGACACACTAACTTGGACAAACAACGATGGCAAAGGGTATCTCGAGAATTACCATAGATCAATGGAGCATGTGTGGTTAACCGACACATTCAATTGGTGGTAAATGACATTGAGAGTGCCAAGCTAATTTTGATGGTTATTCCCACCTAGTTTCTGATCCTTGGTATCCCAATCACAAACATGAAGGGCATAATTGAGATTAAACATACCATTGAAAAGTTTAATGAATCTCAAAAGAATCTAGGAATTTCATTTCATTTAAAACCTAATAATTCATTTCGTTTTTCGTGGTTGAATTGGTAAATCATCGTTTACCTACCTTCAAATAATTTGCAATTGGATTACTACATCCCTCTTTCGAATTGTGAATTATTGTGTTGGGTCCTAGCATTAATATTTCATTAGGGTGTTATATTAAGGATCCTTTATCTAATCAAAACTTTTTTTTTCTTTTTTAGATTTCTAGCTCAAACAACGCTTTTGGCTCGAACTCGAACTCCTCAAGCTCCTTTTCTCTTTTGAACATTTGTGGGATGGTCACTTTCGATGGATCCAATTTCAATGATTGGATTCACAACATTCGCATGGCCCTGCAACACGAGGAGAAAAAATATGTACTCGACAAAGAACTCAAAGACATAGACGAAACCAAAGAGACTACTAAACATGTAGCAGAGTATAGGGCTCACGAAAAGGACGCAAAAAGGTGTCGTGTATTATGGTAGCCTCTATGACTCTTGAGCTACAGCAGCTCTACGAGGACTACTGGCCTTATGACATGTGCCAAGATTTGACGGAAAAATACCCTCAAAGAGAACATCAAGAGAGGTACGAGATTGTCCCCTCGCTGATAACAACCAAGATGAAAGATGAAGAGTCCATCACAATCCACTTGCAAAGGATGCAAAGGTATGTGGATCGTCTGCTAAAGTTGAATGTCAAGTCTGATGAAGAGTTAATGATTAATGTAATCCTACACTCTTTACCTCCTTGTTATGAGCAGTTCAAGATGACTTATTATATGAACATGACAGAAGTCACCTAGAGCAAACTTCAAGGTTTGTTGAGAAATGCTAAAAGTGGACTTAAAGGAAAACCTATCGAGTCCATCCCTACTGTTGCTGCCTCGATCCTCGCTATAGGACAAGGTAAAGGTTAAAAGAGGAAAGATCGCTCTAAGAGCCACAGGGAAAAGTCCCATGATGGATCATCTTCAAATGGATCCAAGGGTAAAGCCAATTCTATCACTCCCTCATCTGATCCTAAAGAAGCGACATGCTTCTACTGTCACGAGAAGGGGAATTGGAAATGAAGTTGCCCAAAAAACTTACAGGACATCAAGGATGGGAAGATAAAGCCCTCATTTGCAGGTATTTATAGTATTCCATCTAATAACTCATCAAATGCTAGGTCTTGGGTCCTTCATACAGGATGTGGTTTTCACATTTCTTCTAATTTGCAGGGGCTAAAAAGAAGTAGGGATGTGGAGCATGGGAAGATAAAACTGATAATGGGGAATAGGAAATCGTCGCCTGTCACCAACATCAAGATCTATTCTTTAGTTCTTAGTAGTGATCTAGGATTAGAGTTGAATGATTGTTGCTACTCGTCAGAGATGAAGAGGAATATTATTTCTTTTCATGGTTTGTATAGATAAGGTTTTACATTTTAATTTAATAATGAAGTTGGTTCTATTAATGCTTTCTATAATGGTACTTTATATTTTTGAAGCATTGCCTTACAATGGTGTATATGAAACTGTGATGGTTGTAGATAACTTAGGAAATAATGTGTTGCATATCGATTCGTGTAATGGTTTAGACAAGGCATGCTTGTGGCATTGCCATCTTGGACATGTCAACAACAAGCGCATAGCCCAACTCCAAAAGGATGGACTATTGGAGTCATTTGACCTAAAGTCAGATGACACATGCAAATCCTGTTTACTTGGAAAAATGACTAAATCACCTTTCACTGGTACTTGTAAAAGAGGTGAGGGATTGTTGGATCTCATACACACAGATGTGTGTGGGCCCTTCAGATCCACCACAAGTGATGCAAACTGCTTCTATGTGAATTTTACCGACTATATTTACTTAATCAAGCACAAATCGGAAACCTTTGAAAAGTTCAAAGAGTTAAGCAAGAATTTGAGAATCAATTGGGCAGGAAGATAAAGATGCTCAGATCCGATAGGGGTGGTGAGTATCTTAGTATCGAGGTCCATGACTATCTTATGGAATGTGGAATTGTTTCACAATTGACGCCACCTAGGACACCGCAACTCAATGGTTTACCTGTGAGGCACAATCAAACCTTGTTGGACATGGTTCGTTCCATGATGAGTCGAGCTTCATTACCTATCTCATTTTGGGGGTATGCCTTAGAGACTGCCGCCCATATCCTTAATCTAGTCCTAACTAAGAAGGTTGCGAAAACACCTCACGATATGTGGACAGGGAAGGTTCCCTCATTGTTACCTATCAAGGTTTGGGGTTGCGAGGCTTTCGTAAAATGAGACACTCACGACAAGCTTGAACCTCGTAGCTAGCGATGTATTTTCATCGGCTACCCACATAAATATTTTTGATATATTTTCTACAGACCCAATGATAATGTCGTCATTGTAGCAACGAGAGAGGTTTTCCGTGAAATAGAAATTATATACCAAGAGGATAGTGGGAGGCAAATTCATCTTGAAGATCTTCAAGAGTCAAGCGATGAAGGAACCTCTAACACTAGCATTCAACTTGAGGAAGAGATTCTTGTTGAACCAATTAGCGATTCATTACCTCTAAGACATTCCTCTTGAGTTCGGATGGCACCAGAGTTTTATGGTTTTCATATTACTACGAAAGGTGATACGTTTATCAGTGATAGTACACTGGTAAATTTGGATGAGCCTACTAACTACAAGGAAGACATGGTGGGCCTTGAGTCTACAAAATGGAAAGAGGCAACAGACAGCGAGATCCAATCCATGTATGACAATCAAGTTTGGAACCTGGTTGACAATATATCAGGTCGAAAGATAGTTGGGTGCAAATGCATCTTTAAGAAGAAGACCGACATGGAAGGAAAGGTGTATCCGTTAAAGGCACAACTGGTTGTGAAGGGATTCACACAAACCCCAGAGGTTGACTATGATGACTCTGTCTCACCAATATCCAATATCAATTCTATTAGGGTCATGTTAGCTATCACTGCATTTTATGATTATGAAATTTGGCAGATAGTTGTCAAAACGGCCTTCCTTAACAGGAAGCTGGCTGAAGATGTTTACATGTGTCAGCTAGAGGTTTTTGAGGATGCTAAATATCCTAATAGAGTATACAAGCTTTAGAAATCCATGTATGGATTAAAACAAGCATCTCACGGACGGAATCTTTGTTTCAATGAGAAAGTCAAAGAATTTGGATTTCCGTTAACCGAGGATGAGTCACGTGTGTATGTCAAGTCTAGTGGGAGTATAGTTAGCTTTCTTGTTTTGTATGTTGATGACATACTGCTCATAGAAAATGTCATCCCGACCTTGCAGGATGTTAAGTCCTGGCTTGGAACTGTTTTGCTATGAAAGATCTAGGAGAAGCTGCTCATATTCTGGGGATAAGGATTTTGAGAAATAGAAGTAGGAGACTAATAGGACATAGTCAACGTACTTAGTTGGACAAGGTACTGAAACGTTTTAGCATGGAGATTTCCAAGAAAGGGGAACTACCAATACAAAGCAATACCAAGTTAAGTAAGACTCAGAGTCCGAGTACAGATGTAGAAATAACGGAAATGGGTCGAGTGCCATGTGCTTCCGCCGTTGGCTTGATGACGTATGCTATGACATGTACTCGCCCTGATGTGGCTTTTGCGATAAGTATGGTCAGCCGATATCAAGAGAACCTGGGTAGAGCTCATTGGACAACAGTGAAGAACATTCATAAGTGCCTGTGAAGAACTAAGGGCGGGGTCCTTACACTTGGTGGGAATGATGACTTGAGAGTGACAAGGTATAGTGACGCCAACTTTCAGACCAACAGAGATAACTTTCGCTCTCAGTATGGCTGGGTATTTACCCTAAATGGAAGAGCAGTTACTTGGAAAAGTTCCAAGTAGGAGACCGTGGCTGATTCAACGTGCAAATCAGAGTACATAGCAGCGAGCGAAGCATCGAAGGAGGCAATATGGTTGAAGAACCTCATTGGAGACCTTGGTGTTGTATCGGCCATAAAGGATCCTATGGATATTTTCATTGATAACGAAGGAGCGGTTACCTTAATCAAGCAACCATGGGATCATGGTAGATCCATACACATCGACAGAAAATACTGTTGGGTTTTGAGCATTCTAACACTCCTATGGTCTACATGCAACCCTATAAACCTTGGATCTATGTTTTCTCTATAATACATGCAAATAAGAACTTTCCAAGGCTTTAATCCTAACTAGCATATTATGAAGTTCTTATACTACAAAGTACTAGTTAGATGACATACCTTTTTGATGTAGCTTGATGTCTTCAAGCTTTAAGAGCTTAGCCCCAATAGTGTGGAAGCCTCAAGTGGAATCACAAATCACCAAGACACCTTGGAAGACTTTAGAGAATATGAATACTTGGTTCTCTCTTAGTGAAATCGGCTAGCCCTCTTAGTGTATCCCCACTAGCGCCAATTTCACCAACCAAGGACATCTTTATATAGTGTGGAGGATTAGGGTTAAACCCTAATACCCATGACCTTTCATTTCCTAGGATCCATGGGTTAAACACTCCATGGACTATCCATGAAAGCTTAGCCCAACCTAAATGAACTTGGCCCATTCCATATATATAAGAGTCCATATTTAATTAGTTCCTTTTGATCACTTAATTAATTATAAATTAATTCTTGATCAATACTAATTAAATAATATGATTCCATATTAATATATTAGAACTTATAATATATTAATATTAATCATAAACACATTATTCTCAAAAGATTATCCATATAAATTGTGTCGGTGAAGTGCAACACAAATGGACCATGCCGGGTCGGGTCAAGTACATACCAAATATAGTTATGGACTTAGACATTAATCCAACAATCTCCCACTTGGATAAGTCTAAAACTATTATTGTGTATGACTTCAAACCTAACTGGCAATCGTAGCTCTTAAAGCTGCTGTCGAACTCTGATCTTGTCAACGAACTTGTCCATTAGATAAGGGATCATATATTCCTCCATTCTAGATATCATATGGACTAAGACATGGATTATAATCATTCTCTCTGTCCATTTGTTGTTTCCCGATTTCCGATTTATGATGACTGACTAATTGAACAAATCAAATAAATCCTGGCCCGGCCGAGCACTTCCATTTGTCATCATCAAATCATCGAGGGGCCCACAGATATCGCTTTTACCCCGAAGGTAAAAGGAATGGATAAACTTCGACTCATATGGCTTGTTCTACTACTTGTTGAATCATACACAAAGGCACGTTTTATAGCACTGAGTTACCAAATGCGTTTTTGTGCAATCAATGTACAACCAACTAATAGTAACAACTCATATCTCTAGGTTTGAAGAATATAAGATATTATCGTCTCATGATCACTTGTGATAAAATCCATGAAGTGATTCCAATGAGCGCGGGTTGAATCCAATACTCAGAACTTATGAGCACTCATGAGTGTTGTAGTCCTTTGTCCAACACCTTAGACCTCTACAAGCCAACGCATGACAGTCTTAATTCATATCTACTTCCAACATATGACCGACTGTGGATGGTTTGAATAACTTAGTCATTCCGGAAGAATAACCTAGTTTATTCGGGAAGTCAAAACATGCAAAATGAAACACAATAATACTTGAATCCAGTATGGTATCAACTCTTTGAACATAAATAAAACACCTTTTATTTATCACCATATGATTACACATTATTCATTGTATACTGTTTCAGCTCTCAACTTTATTCTTGAATTTAAAACAATAGTTGTCCCATGCTCCAAGCATGTACACTATGTTTTTCTAAACACTAGTCATGCCATACACCAAGTATGCATACCATGTTTTTCTATGATCTTTACTTTGTGAACTAGATCCATTGAACATAACTTCAATGATTCTCTTTTCACACTCCCAAATCCTTACTGCAAATGCAAGAATTTCAAATTCATGCCATTTACTGAAATCTGTTAGATTCTAAACTTATATGCATTGATCTTCTTGTAATGATTATGCACAAAATCAGAAAGACTTGACAACAATCATTACAGAGTATTCCAAAGGAGATCAGCTCCTTAGAAACATCCTTCTTGCATTAAGTTTCCTAAATCTTACACAGATTGAAAATTCTAACTTTGAAACATTTTCATAATCCATTTTGACTATCACTTCTGACCAAGAGTTTCCTCCTTACAGATTATGTCAATATGGTCCTTCCAGAATTATCACTACACTTCCAACTGTCCTTGAGCAACCAATCTTTGGTAAACGTTAGATTGTCCTCGACAATTGTTTAATCCTTTTAGTCATATCCAGTTCTAAACCTATATCCGAAGTATATGGGAATCGATTCATGATGTCTCACATAAAGACTAAACCAGTCTTTTGCTATAATATGTCCATTTCAATTTGCCAAGTTCTCATAATTCAGATTATGAAAAGGGATGCCATAATCATAATCAAATTTTAGAACGCAAATAATGGACCCATATACAAAATTTCCTTATGTTGAGCCATTCCAACATGAAATTCATATATATCCTTGACTAAATGATTAAAACCTCACGATCTAAGCTTATAGATTTGAGATGAAGTATAATTTTCTCTCCCTTAATTATAGCAAAACAACTTTTTCCCAATTGAAACCTTTTGTTTTCTATAATTAACATTGCTAACTTGCAACCTTTATCATAATTATCATGCTCCCACTAACATGATGATTATTCGCATAACACTTATGGTCTCACTAGCTTTGACATGTACTCAGAAATCAGCTGACTTTCTTACCAAAGTTCAGATTTCTGATACTAGATTGTTTTGATAAAACTTTATCAAAATCATACACCTTCCCTTAGATAGCACACTTGTGTGTCTAACCAATTATGAAGAGGGATGCCGTAATCATAATGGTTAGACCTTTTTGCCACTTCTCACAAGTCCAAGTTAGTGTGCCGGTAAACCACACACGCTCCACTAACGACTTTGAGAATGCAAATATCACAATTGCTATCTAAGCTAAAATCTACTTAGTGAAAGTGTTTCCTCACCATAATTTTCATGAATCGGAGAGAAACCTTATGACACTTAGATTTGCTGGTGTATGTGTTCTTTATCCATGTGAATTGTCATAACCATAGTCACAAGACAAGGATAATGAAAAATCCAAAATAATATGGATTGAACTCAATCTTAATTTCTTGCCACCTGGCAGCTTAAGGGCCTGCCATTGCTTCCAAGTTGTTGTGCAACAAATTGAGAACTCTAAGAACTCATATGCAAAGCCAACTTTAACTGGAATGGGCACAGAATATGTCAACACGATAGGTTATAAACCTCAAGTCGTGTGCTAGTGAAGAACTTCAGGTTTATTCTTGATTAGTTCTTGAGACTTTCAAGACCTTTAAGACTCCCACTGTCCTCTTGACATATAAGACACCCTTGTCAAACATCCAAGAGATAGTGTGGATTCTAATCAAGACAAACACTTCACACAATTGGCCATAGTTGGTCTTTTTTTTATCCAATACATCACAACTTACCAATTTCAAAGGTACAAGAGTTTTAAACCTTCTTTAAGACATGTCACTCAAGTTACAATCTTAGAGTATAACTCTAAGAATTGTTTTTAGAACGAAGTATGAATCATCTTCTTGATTTAACCACTTCAACAATTCAAGTTCCTCTTCTTAGCTATAATAAGGCTCTTAGAGGATGAATTGTGATAAGGTCTCTAAATCATTAAGATGATCACAAAACTGATATGAAAGTACACTCTCCCATATTTTCAGATTTGAGAAACTTTTATCCTTCTACCTAATTTGATTCTTCTTATTCGCTCTGCCATACATTGGAACCTTTTCCAATGTCTCAGAATTACACTTAAGCTTGTAAGTATAACCATATTTACTGAGCTATAGTAAATTATGACGAATAATCTTATCGATCTTTTGTGGTGGACTTAATCAGTGCACAAGACTGTGTACTCGATCCCTTAGTCCTTCACTTGACTCACACATCCATGTGAACAAGTAATTAGTCTTAATTTTCCAATACTTGAAAGTTCTCATTAATCATGCTATACAACTTGCATGATTGCAAGTTCCGGTCCAATTGAAACTTGGGTGATGAGAATCTTTCCTTATTTGGTAAATTTAGACATTACCACAAATGAAAGAATCAATTTCATACTTCCACTCTTGCTATTAATGGAATCTTATAAGCAACAAAATTTTCCACAGATGCCATTGTAAGGATATTTTAAAATAAATAAAATCAAAATTTTCCTTTTATTTTAAAAACTTTGTGGAAGAACTTGTCCTTACAATCCATATGAAAACTTGTTGTTATATATATTCCTAAGCAATATCTCATAACTCCTAAGAAGTAGCTCAAGAATCCGATCTTCAAACTATGCGATACAATCCATCTACGCCATCAGATTCAACATATTCTTTCTTTAAGTTTCTTCACTTTTCTTTGATTCTTAAAACATCACCATGTGACCCAGTCACATCATGTATCAGGAATCTCAGAATAGAAACTTAGCAGAGTTAGATAGTGGAATTTACCTGAAGTAGAGTCAAACTTATTGACTTTAACATCCTTAGGTAAATTTGGCAGCTACGCAACCAATGCCCCTTCCTTTGGCAATATAAACATATGGACCCTTTGATAATGGTACAAGTGTAGGGTTTTGAGCATTCTAACACTCCTAAGTGTACATGCAACCCTAAATACCTTGGATCTATGTTTTCTCTATTATACATGCAAATAAGAACTTCCAAGGTATTATCCTAATCTAGCATACAAAACAATCACTATAGCAAGATAGAATACATACCTCTTTGGTGTAGAAAGTCTTCATGAAGCTTGAGTGCCTAGTGCCCCAAGTGTGACACCTCAAATGGTTCACACAACACCAAATACACATGGAATGACTTGAGAGAAAACCCATACTTCATGAAATCGGCTAGCCCTTCTAGTACACCCACTAGTGCCGATTTTGGTGAATAATATGATGCTTATATAGTGTTACAATTAGGGCAAACCCTAATTGTCATGACTTTCCATTTCCTTGGATCCATGGGTTCAAATACACCATGGAGCATCCATGGAGCATCATATGGGTTTTGGCCCAACTAGATAATCCATGGAGCATTAGCCCACTATACAAGTATGGATGATTTACACAATCAACCCATATATTTAATTAGTCTTCTTTTGATCACTTAATTAATCCTAGATTAATTCTTGATCAATACTAATTAAATAATCTCATTATTCTTATTATTAATATACTAGAACTTATAATATATTAATAACCATAAGTGTCTTATTTCTCTCATTATAGTCTATCCAAGTGCATGATGCCATGCAACCCAAATGGACCATGTCGGGTCGGGTCAAGTCTTACCAATTATAGTTATGGACTTAGACATTAATCCAACAACAAGGGACTATCACAGACTTAGCTTTTCTCTTTACCATTTGGTCAACCGAGTTGACTATGGCCGATCCCTTTACCATTGGGAAGAGAATGCTTTTCTGGATTTCCTGTGTCACTATTGTCAATGTCCATCAAGTTTTAAGGAAGTTGATCTTAACAAATAGGTAAGATCATTAAGGGTCTTGTCATAGTCTGTTTCATAGGTGTCCCAAAGGAACTCACTATGTGACTTAGAAAGTGATTGAACCACCAACTTTCTCAAGACTTTGACACCCAACTCTCCCGGCTTGTCAGTATGTGACTACATCTCCAAGATGTCATCACACCTAGACCTTGCCTTGCCAATAGGGCTTGAGTGACCTTGAACTTGTGGGTTAGGGAGAATAATTGGAGGACGTGAAAGAAGTGATTTCCATGAGACATCATCTTCATTTAGGAAAGCTTGTTTCAAGAGATTTAGGAAGATCATAAATGTCTAAACCAGACATCTTTTGGGAGATATTCAAGATAGTTGATCTTAAGTCCTTAATATAACACCAATATGAAATATTAAGGCTAGGACCCAACAAACTATTTTATAACTTAGAAGAGGGATGCCGTAATCCAAGCTATAAAATATTTGAAGGTAGGTGAATGACGATTCACCAATTTCCACCAAGATAAACGAAATGTATTATTAGGTTTTAATTGGTTTTGAAACTCCTAGATCTATTGAGATTCATTGAACTGTTCAATGGCATGTTTCAATCTCGAGTGTGCCCTTCAGGTTTTGTGACTGGGATGCCGAGGATCACAAAACAAGGTGTGAAGTAACCATGCAAATTACTTGGTACCCTTAAGTGTTTACCCCTCAATCGATGTGCCGGTTAACCACACACGCTCCACTGATACTATGATAAACATTAAGTTACCCTTTGCCTACCTTGTTAAATACGAGTTAGTGTGCCGGTTAACCACACACGCTCCACTAACCGACTTAAACAAAGTGCAAAGTGTAATTTCATGGATTAGCACCTTATTCACATTTTCCTAAGTAACTAAGATTGGGTATTTATAAGTGTTTAGTTACTTAGTATTTATCATTAATACTTTTAATGAAGGGAGAATTATAGTCCTGTCAAACCCGTTCGGCTAACGACCCTCCACTAGTCAAGCAAGCGGTGGGTGAGAGTGGACACCCATTAAGTTGCCATTTTATAGGCAACAACCTTATACCCACCTTATAGACCGGCTTCGTGAATGAGGCGTACTAGCGGTAAGACTGACTTTACTCTTATACATATATATATTATTAACTTATAATATTATAAAGTATAAGGGTTGAATTTTAACTTTTAAAATTCTAAGGGCTAACTTGGAATTAAAGTATTCATAAGAGAAAACTTTACAAATTCCAAAACTTGAGGGCAAGTTTTGAAACTATTCAAAACTAATTAATTCCATAACTTATGTGTTTAAAGTAGTTTTAATCCAAAAACTCTTCAAGTTCCATAACTTGAGGACAAGTTATGGAAGACTTTAAACTAATAAAAGAATTAACTTTTCTTTATTTTATAACTTATGGAATTAATTAAGGTTACACCTTTTTTATTTTATTTTATTTTAATTTATGACGACTGACTAATTGAACAAATCAAATCAGTCTTGGCTCGGCCGAGCACTTCCATTTGTCATCATCAAATCATCGAGGGGCCCACAGATATCGCTTTTATCCCGAAGGTAAAAGGAACGGATAAACTTCGACTCATATGGCTTGTTCTACTACTTGTTGAATCATACACAAAGGCACGTTTTATAGCACCGAGTTACCAAATGCGTTTTCGTGCTATCAATGTACTATCAACTCATAGTAACAACTCATATCTCTAGGTTTGAATAATATAAGATATTATCGTCTCATGATCACTCGTGATAAAACCCATGAAGTGATTCCAATGAGCGCAGGTTGAATCCAATACTCAGAACTTATGAGCACTCATGAGTGTTGTAGCCCTTTGTCCAACACCTTAGACCTCTACAAGCCAACCCATGACAGTCTTAATTCATATCTACTTCCAACATATGACCGACTGTGGATAGTTTGAATAACTTAGTCATTCCGAAAGAATAACCTAGTTTATTCAGGAAGTCAAAACATGCAAAATGAAACACAATAATAATCGAATCCAATATGGTCTCAGAACTTATGAATATAAATAAAACACCTTTTATTTATCACCATATGATTACACATTATTCATTGTATACTGTTTCAGCTATCAACTTTAATCTTGAATTTAAAACAATAGTTATCCCATGCTCCAAGCATGTACACTATGTTTTTCTCAAACACTAGTCATGCCATACACCAAGTATCTATGATCTTTACTTTGTGAACTAGATCAATTGAACATAACTTCAATGATTCTCTTTTCACACTCCCAAATCCTTACTGCAAATGCAAGAATTCCAAATTCATGCCATTTACTGAAATCTATTAGATTCTAAACTTATATGCATTGATCCTCTTGTAATGATTATGCACAAAGACTTGGCAACAATCATTACAGAGTATTCCAAAGGAGATCAACTCCTTGGAAACATGCTTCTTGCATTAAGTTTCCTGAATCTTACACAGATTGAAAATTCTAACTTTGAAACATTTCCAGATTCCATTTTGACTATCACTTCTGAACAAGAGTTGCCTCCTTACAGATTATGTCAATATGGTCCTTCCAGAGTTATCACTATACTTCCAACTGTCCTTGAGCAACCAATCTTTGGTAAACCTTAGATTGTCCTCGACAATTGTTTAATCCTTTTAGTCATATCCAGTTCTAAACCTTTTCCCTTCTTAATGCCCAGGTATTTTTGAAAATTTTAGAACGGATGATTATAGCACATGTAATCGATCCTATATCCGAAGTGTATGGGACACGATTCATGATGTCTCACATAAAGACTAAACTAGCCTTTTGCTATAATATGTCCATTTCAATTTGCCAAGTTCTCATAATTCAGATTATGAAAAGGGATGCCGTAATCATAATCGAATTTTAGAACGCAAATAATGGACCCATATACAGAATTTCCTTATGTTGAGCCATTCCAACATGAAATTCATATATTTCCTTGACTAAATGATTAAAACCTCGCGATCTAAGCTTATAGATTTGAGATGGAGTATAATTTCCTCTCCCTTAATTATAGCAAAACAACTTTTTCCCAATTGAAACTTTTGTTTTCTATAATTAACATTGCTAGCTTGCAATACTTAACATAATTATCATGCTCCCACTAACATGATGATTATTAGCATAACACTTATGCTCCCACTAGCTTTGACATGTTCTCAGAAATCACCTGGACTTCTAGAAATCAATACTCCATTGACTTTCTTACCAAAGTTCAGATTTCTGATACTAGATTGTTTTGATAAGACTTTATCAAAATCATACACCTTCCCTTAGATAGCACACTTGTGTATCTAAACAATTATGAAGAGGGATGCCGTAATCATAATGTTTAGACCTTTTTGCCACTTCTCACAAGTCCATGTTAGTGTGCCGGTTAACCACACGCGCTCCACTAACGACTTTGAGAATGCAAATATCACAATTGCTATCTAGCTAAAATCTACTTAGTGAAAGTGTTTCCTCACCATCATTTTCATGAATCGGAGAGAAACCTTATGACACTTAGATTTAATGGTGTATGAGTTCCTACCCATATGAATTTGTCAAACCATAATCACAAGACAAAGATAATGACAAATCCAAAACCATATGGATTGAACTCAATCTTAATTTCTTGCCACCTGGCAGCTCAAGGGCCTGCCATTGCTTCCAAGTTGTTATGCAACAAACTGAGAACTCTAAGAACTGATATGCAAAGCCAACTTTAACTAGAATGGGCACAGAATATGTCAACACGATAGGTTATAAACCTCAAGTTGTGTGCTAGTGAAGAACTTCAGGTTTTATTCTTGATTAGTTCTTGAGACTTTCAAGACCTTTAAGACTCCCACTGTCCTCTTGACCTATAAGACTCCCTTGTCAAATATCCAAGAGATAGTGTGGATTCTAATCAAGACAAACACTTCACACAATTGGCCTAAGTTGGTCTTTGTTTTATCCAAAACATCACAACTTACCAATTTCAAATGTACAAGAGTAGAAACTTTTACTCTTACATTTGACAAGTGTTTTAAACCTTCTTTTGAGACATGTCACTCAAGTTACAATCTTGGAGTATGACTCTAAGACTTGTATTGGAACGAAGTATGACTCATCTTCTTGATTTAACCATTTCAACAATTCAAGATCCCTCTTCTTAGTCATAAGAATGCACTAAGATTTCCTTAGAGAACTAATTGTGCTATGGTTTCTTAATCATTAAGATGATCACAAAAGCTGATACTAAAGTACTCTCCCATCTTTTCAGATTTGAGAAACTTTTTATCCTTCTGCCTAAATTGATTCTTCTTATTCGCTCTGCCATACATTGGAACCTTTTTTTCCAATGTCTCAGAGTTACACTTAAGCTTGTAAGTATAATCATATTTACTGTGCTTTAGTAAATCATGACGAATAGTCTTATCAATCTTTTGTGGTGGACTTGACCAGTGCACAAGACTATGTACTCGATCCCTTAGTCCATTACTTGACTCACACATCCATGTGAATAAGTAATTAGTCTTAATTTTCCAAAACTTGAAAGTTCTCATTCATCATGCTATACAACTTGCATGATTCCAAGTTCCGGTCCAATTGAAACTTGGGTGATGAAAATCTTTCCTTATTTGGTAAATTTTGACATTACCACAAATGAAAGAATCAATTTCATATTCCCACTTTTGCTATTAATGGAATCATATAAGCAACAATTTTTCCTCAAAAGCCATTGTAAGGATATTTTAAAATAAATAAAATCAAAAAAAAATTTCCTTTTATTTTAAAACTTTGCGGAAAAATTTATCCTTACAATCCATATGAAAACTTGTTGTTATCTATTCCTAAGCAATATCTCATAACTCCTAAGAAGTAGCTCAAGAATCCGACTCTTCAAACTATAGAAATCCATCTATGCGATCAGATTCGACATATTCTTTCTTTAAGTTTCTTCACTTTCCTTTGATTCTTAAACATCACCATGTGACCCAGTCACATTATGTATCAAGAATCTCAGGATAGAAACTTAACAGAGTTAGATAGTGGACTTTACCTGAAGTAGAGTCAAACTTATTGACTTTAACTTCCTTAGGTAAATTTTGGCAGCTTCGCAACCAATGACCCTTTCTTTGGCAATATAAACATATGGACCCTTATAAAGGTGCACAAGACTATCACAGACTTAGCTTTTCTCTTTACCATTTGGTCAACCGAGTTGACTATGGCCGATCCTTTTCCATTCGGAAGAGAATGCTCTACTAGATATCCAATGTCATCATTGTCAATGTCCATAAGGTTTTTAGGAAGTTGATCTCATCAAAGATCATTAAGGGTCTTGTCATAGTCTGTTTCATAGGTGTTCCAAAAGAACTCACTATGTGACTTAGAAAGTAGTTGAACCACCAACTTTCTCAAGACTTTGACACCCAACTGTCCCGGCTTGTCAATATGTGACTACATCTCCAAGATGTGTTCACACCTAGACCTTGCCTTGCCAATAGGGCTTGAGTGACCTTAAACTTTTCAAGAACTTGTGGGTTGGGGAGAATAATTGGAGGAGGGAAAGAAGTATGATTTCCAAGGGACATCATCTTCATTTAGGAAACCTTGTTTCAAGAGATTTTGGAAGATCATAGGTGTCTATTACAGACATCTTTTGGGAGATATTCAAGGATAGTTGATTTAAAGTCCTTAATATGACACCCAATATGAAATATTAAGGCTAGGACCCAACAAACTATTTTATAACTTAGAAGAGGTATGCCGTAATCCAAGCTATAAAATATTTGAAGGTAGGTGAATGACGATTCACCAATTTCCACCAAGATAAACGAAATGTATAATTAGGTTTTAATTGGTTTTGAAACTCCTAGATCTTTGAGATTCATTGAACTTTTCAAAGGCATGTTTCAATCTCGAGTGTGCCCTCCAAGTTTTGTGACTGGGATGCCGAGGATCACAAAACGAGGTGTGAAGTAACCATGCAAATCACTTGGTACCCTTAATAAATTACCCCTCAATCGATGTGCCGGTTAACCACACACGCTCCATCGATACTATGATAAATATTAAGTCACCCTTTACCTACCTTGTTAAGTCCAAGTTAGTGTGCCGGTTAACCACACACGCTCCACTAACGACTTTGACAAAGTGTAAAGTGTAATTTCATGGATTAGCACCTTATTCACATTTTTCCTAAGTAACTAAGATTGGGTATTATTAAGAGTTTAGTTACTTGGTATTATCATTAATACTTTTAATGAAAGGAGAATTCTAGTCCTGTCAAACCCGTTCAGCTAACGACCCTCCACCAGTCAAGCAAGCGGTGGGTGAGAGTGGACACCCATTAAGTTGCCATTTTATAGGCAACAACCTTATACCCACCTTATAGACCGGCTTCGTGAATGAGGCGTACTAGCGGTAAGACTGACTTTACTCTTATACATATATATATTCTTAACTTATAATATTATAAAGTATAAGGGTTGAATTTTAACTTTTAAAATTCTAAGGGCTAACTTGGAATTAAAGTATTCATAAGTGAAAACTTTTCAAATTCCAAAACTTGAGGGCAAGTTTTGAAACTATTCAAAACTTTTCATTTCTTGTAACTTATGAGTTTAATAGAGTAATAAAATGAGGACTTTTCATTTTTCTAACTCTTGTGTTCTTTTAATGGTTTTTTTTAATCCAAGAGACTTTTGGTTTTCCATAACTTGAGGACAAGTTATGGACTCCATTAAAACACATTATGATCAAGAATTAAACTACCATATAGGTTACAAATAATTCCTATGATCATCTAAACTTCATATGAACAAGAACATGAATATGAACACTTTCAAGAATCAAAATCACATTAAACTTTGTAATTTTGATAACTAGTTGTTGTAAATGAATTAGCAAAAACATTACACCAGCTAAAACAAGTTTTCAAGTACCAAAACAGTTTAGGGTAATGTTTCCAATCCATTTCCAGCAACTAAAGTCGAAAATCTGCACTCTGTCGACCCTACTCGCCGAGTTGCATGAACCTACTCGCCGAGTAGGTTGAAGATACACATGAACTCGCCGAGTCCCCCCCATGGACTCGCCGAGTCTATTCGTCAGACAGCAAGTTTTCGACTTTTTCCAACTTTTAATTACAAGTATAAGAGAAAGCAAGCCTAGGCTCTGATACCACTGTAGGGTTTTGAGCATTCTAACACTCCTAAGTGTACATGCAACCCTAAATACCTTGGATCTATGTTTTCTCTATTATACATGCAAATAAGAACTTCCAAGGTATTATCCTAACCTAGCATACAAAACAATAACTATAGCAAGATAGAATACATACCTCTTTGGTGTAGAAAGTCTTCATGAAGCTTGAGTGCCTAGTGCCCCAAGTGTGACACCTCAAATGGTTCACACAACACCAAATACACATGGAATGACTTGAGAGAAAACCCATACTTCATGAAATCGGCTAGCCCTTCTAGTACACCCACTAGTGCCGATTTTGGTGAATAATATGATGCTTATATAGTGTTACAATTAGGGCAAACCCTAATTGTCATGACTTTCCATTTCCTTGGATCCATGGGTTCAAATACACCATGGAGCATCCATGGAGCATCATATGGGTTTTGGCCCAACTAGATAATCCATGGAGCATTAGCCCACTATACAAGTATGGATGATTTACACAATCAACCCATATATTTAATTAGTCTTCTTTTGATCACTTAATTAATCTTAGATTAATTCTTGATCAATACTAATTAAATAATCTCATTATTCTTATTATTAATATACTAGAACTTATAATATATTAATAACCATAAGTGTCTTATTTCTCTCATTATAGTCTATCCAAGTGCATGATGCCATGCAACCCAAATGGACCATGCCGGGTCGGGTCAAGTCTTACCAATTATAGTTATGGACTTAGACATTAATCCAACAACAAGGGACTATCACAGACTTAGCTTTTCTCTTTACCATTTGGTCAACCGAGTTGACTATGGCCGATCCCTTTACCATTGGGAAGAGAATGCTTTTCTGGATTTCCTGTGTCACTATTGTCAATGTCCATCAAGTTTTATGGAAGTTGATCCTAACAAATAGGTAAGATCATTAAGGGTCTTGTCATAGTCTGTTTCATAGGTGTCCCAAAGGAACTCACTATGTGACTTAGAAAGTGATTGAACCACCAACTTTCTCAAGACTTTGACACCCAACTCTCCCGGCTTGTCAGTATGTGACTACATCTCCAAGATGTCATCACACCTAGACCTTGCCTTGCCAATAGGGCTTGAGTGACCTTGAACTTGTGGGTTAGGGAGAATAATTGGAGGACGTGAAAGAAGTGATTTCCATGAGACATCATCTTCATTTAGGAAAGCTTGTTTCAAGAGATTTAGGAAGATCATAAATGTCTAAACCAGACATCTTTTGGGAGATATTCAAGATAGTTGATCTTAAGTCCTTAATATAACACCAATATGAAATATTAAGGCTAGGACCCAACAAACTATTTTATAACTTAGAAGAGGGATGCCGTAATCCAAGCTATAAAATATTTGAAGGTAGGTGAATGACGATTCACCAATTTCCACCAAGATAAACGAAATGTATTATTAGGTTTTAATTGGTTTTGAAACTCCTAGATCTATTGAGATTCATTGAACTGTTCAATGGCATGTTTCAATCTCGAGTGTGCCCTTCAGGTTTTGTGACTGGGATGCCGAGGATCACAAAACAAGGTGTGAAGTAACCATGCAAATTACTTGGTACCCTTAAGTGTTTACCCCTCAATCGATGTGCCGGTTAACCACACACGCTCCACCGATACTATGATAAACATTAAGTTACCCTTTGCCTACCTTGTTAAATACGAGTTAGTGTGCCGGTTAACCACACACGCTCCACTAACCGACTTAAACAAAGTGCAAAGTGTAATTTCATGGATTAGCACCTTATTCACATTTTCCTAAGTAACTAAGATTGGGTATTTATAAGTGTTTAGTTACTTAGTATTTATCATTAATACTTTTAATGAAGGGAGAATTATAGTCCTGTCAAACCCGTTCGGCTAACGACCCTCCACTAGTCAAGCAAGCGGTGGGTGAGAGTGGACACCCATTAAGTTGCCATTTTATAGGCAACAACCTTATACCCACCTTATAGACCGGCTTCGTGAATGAGGCGTACTAGCGGTAAGACTGACTTTACTCTTATACATATATATATTATTAACTTATAATATTATAAAGTATAAGGGTTGAATTTTAACTTTTAAAATTCTAAGGGCTAACTTGGAATTAAAGTATTCATAAGAGAAAACTTTACAAATTCCAAAACTTGAGGGCAAGTTTTGAAACTATTCAAAACTAATTAATTCCATAACTTATGTGTTTAAAGTAGTTTTAATCCAAAAACTCTTCAAGTTCCATAACTTGAGGACAAGTTATGGAAGACTTTAAACTAATAAAAGAATTAACTTTTCTTTATTTTATAACTTATGGAATTAATTAAGGTTACACCTTTTTTATTTTATTTTATTTTATTAAATGAAGAGACTCTTGGTCCTCCATAACTTGAGGACAAGTTATGGAGTCATAAAACCATTTAATTAGAACTAGACTCTTCATTTTTGTAACCTTTGCCAATTTTTATGAGTTTTATGATTTTTAAATGTGACTTTTCATATAACTTGAGGACAAGTTACAAAAACACATTTTAGAATCAATTCTTAGATTAATTTGGATTAAAACCAACTATCACATAATTTTATTCATTAATCTAAATTCACTCATAAAACAAGGTAACACAAAAAACTTTTGGTGATCCATAACTTATTCTTAAGTTATGGAATCCTTTAAAACATTCACACCAAATTTTGTAACTCCATAAAAACTTTGAATCAATTTTTTTTTAAAACCTTTTCATATCCATAACTTATGGAGGTTTCAAAAAATAAAACTCATTAGATCAAACTTTTAAAACTAATAAAATAATCATATCATTTTATCTTTTATTAAATTTGACCTAATTCA
Source organism: Lactuca serriola (assembly GCF_051521515.1). Lineage (NCBI taxonomy): Eukaryota > Viridiplantae > Streptophyta > Magnoliopsida > Asterales > Asteraceae > Lactuca > Lactuca serriola. The sequence continues at coordinate 250,305,007 of NC_136410.1, read as the reverse complement.
ACTCATAAAGCAAATTATTCAAATTTTACAAATAATTAGTATTTCACAAGAACAAGTAATCATCTTAAAATTTGACAAACTTCATGTTTTTTTTCTTTTTTTTTTTCAACTTTGAAAATAAAATATTTGCATCAATATAACAGAAAACAACCCATGGCTGTGATACCACTGTTGGGTTTTGAGCATTCTAACACTCCAATGGTGTACATGTAACCCTATAAACCTTGGATCTATGTTTTCTCTATAATACATGCAAATAAGAACTTTCCAAGGCTTTAATCCTAACTAGCATATTATGAAGTTCTTATACTACAAAGTACTAGTTAGATGACATACCTTTTTGATGTAGCTTGATGTCCTTAAGCTTTAAGAGCTTAGCCCCAATAGTGTGGAAGCCTCAAGTGGAATCACAAATCACCAAGACACCTTGGAAGACTTCAGAGAATATGAATACTTGGTTCTCTCTTAGTGAAATCGGCTAGCCCTCTTAGTGTATCCCCACTAGCGCCAATTTCACCAACCAAGGACATCTTTATATAGTGTGGAGGATTAGGGTTAAACCCTAATACCCATGACCTTTCATTTCCTAGGATCCATGGGTTAAACACTCCGTGGACTATCCATGAAAGCTTAGCCCAACCTAAATGAACTTGGCCCATTCCATATATATAAGAGTCCATATTTAATTAGTTCCTTTTGATCACTTAATTAATTATAAATTAATTCTTGATCAATACTAATTAAATAATATGATTCCATATTAATATATTAGAACTTATAATATATTAATATTAATCATAAACATATTATTCTCAAAAGATTATCCATATAAATTGTGTCGGTGAAGTACAACCCAAATGGACCATGCCGGGTCGGGTCAAGTACATACCAAATATAGTTATGGACTTAGACATTAATCCAACAAATACCACTTCATCATACATCAGGTTGAAGAGGGATTCCTCATAGTGAAGAGGGTATCGTTAGAAGAGAATCCAACAGAACTCCTCACAAAGGTTCTGAGCAGGGTTAAGCAGTTATAGCATGTGAGGAACATGGTTTGAAGGACGATATTAGTTTTGTATGTCCCCAATCTGCTTGTGTATCAATTAGATCCGTTTGATGGTGCGGAATCCCAATCAAACGGATGATGTCAGATCAAATAGAAGAGAAGGAGAAGAAGAAGATGATGAATGTTGTATGTATTCATATGAATGAAGATCCGGATACAAGATTCACAAACACTAACACACACTTGCTCTTCTCTCTAGTTTCTCTCTGTAGAACACCTTAGAATACACACACATAAGCTCCTCTATTCTCTTCTGTTCATCAATCCCTCCTCAACCACCTAACACCTATATATACTTGCGGAATATGGGCCTAATGAATTTACGGCCGTAAATGGGCTTACGGCCGTAAACACCCATTAGGACGTAAACTTGACCGTAAACTCATAAAACACTACATAAATATACAATTACCTAGAAAAGCAAAGTATAAACCATATTTTTGACCCAACAATCTCCCCCTTGGTTTATAGCTTTCTTTTCTTAATTGACCCAACAAGCTCCCCTAAAAAGTAGTTGGCTTTCTTGTTCATCTTCATCGTAAGCTTGGCTTCAACATTTATCTTCAAATTCTTCACAACTTCAAGATGAACTTGATGAAACTTCAATGAATGACTTCATCTTGAGCACTTGAGCTTTTCTTCAGAATTTGACATTGAACGCGCATTGGGTGAGGAGGCTTCTTGAAAATATTCTTGAAAATTAGCGCTTTCAGCTTGAGAATATTCAGAGAGGGCATTAGAGAGAACAAATCTTCTGGATCACTTCAGCAGGATTAAGATAGCATCAGACTGATTGAGGAGACTTCAATACAATCCATCACATAATCTTTAAGAATAACTTCACCTTGCTTTTGGGGTTGACAAATTGAATGTTGAAAGAATAATCTTCATTTCTTGCTCCTTCAAATGAGAATTCTTCGATGATCCTGGATGAATCCTTGGCTCAAAACACTTCGACACAAGCTCCATAAGTTTCATCTTCACCTGAATTCACTATTCAAGACAAAACAAAACTAAAAGAAAAATTTAGCACACAATATTTTAAGGTTTTTCATATTTTCTGAAAAAATAAAACATAAACAAAAATATTTTTGGATTTTTGATTTTGTTGAGCAAGAAATAAAACAGAATATAACACAATTTTTTTATTTTTAATTTTCTAATTTTTTTATTTATTTATTTTTTATTTAATTATCCCCCTAAATTTGTGCATAGAGGAAAACTATGAACAAATTTAACAAAAACAAAAATATTTGGGATCAAAGTTGTGAGACAGCTTGAACTTGTTTATCAGTACCTTCACATTTATGAATAGATCTGATCAATTGCCGGTATTGTGGTCCACTTAAACACGAAGGATATGGACAAACTTTTACAAGTATACCACTTAAATGGTTCAATTTTAGTTGCACTAGAACGTGTTCCCCACTTCGCAATATACCCTCGTTATCAAGAACTTCCCAAGGACTCCTTACTTTAGGTGAGTAAACAATTATTAAGGAAGAACTCAGATTTAGAGTTAGATGCATATATTATGTCCCAGTTCGGATATATTTCAATCACGAAGTGGGGACAACATATGGCTAACTTTGATAGAGGGATTGAGAGGAAGAATGTTGCATATTGTAACAACCCAAAGTTCGTTCCGTCGTCGTAACCCGTTCCGTCATTTAAAAATTCGTCGTCTTGAATTGTATCCGTTTCATTTCTAAAATTAAGTTATTTATTTTGAGTTTGCTATTATGACTTAATGGTTGTCCATACATGTTAGAAACTCATGAAAACGCCCCAAATTATTATTTGAAAAATTTTAGTTTTTTTCCGTCAAGTTATAAAACAATTAAATCGGGTGCGACCAAAAGCCTCGCTTAACATTAGTATCGGGTAGAACTCCACCGTGTCCCAAACTTTGAGCATATATAAAGTTGAGAGAGCCTCATTTGAAGCCTTTTCCACTCTCTCTACTCTCTCTCTCTCTCTACTTTCTCTCTCTAAAACTCGAAATTGAGCCAAAATCACCCAAATCAAGCTTCAAATCATCCACATAACTATCCTAGCTCCTAGTATAACACCTTTGGCCTTCAAATTCATGAATTATATGAGAAATAGGACCATAAACATGTGTTTACGGTCCTGGAACCTCCTTAGGCCGTGAAAACCTGTAATAAGGGGTTTTGAGCCTTAAAACCCTTCCAAACCTCATTTGGAGCTTAGATATGACTTAGGAGCTTACCAAATTGGACTTAGAACACCTTTAACTCTTCATTTAGGGTGTAAACATGATTTTACAGCCCAATCACATGCTTGGACCGTAAACACCTATTAATGGGGAGTAAACTCCTTTTAAGGTGTTAAAATGCCGCTTACACACCTCATAAGCCTTAGAATGAAGTCTAGAAGCAACCACAAACAAGATAAGGGCCTTAAACATGCTAGAACAACCCCCATAGGAGCTTACGGGCATAAACCCCCCAAGAATGGGTTCTTAGGCCGTAAACTCCTAAAACATAGTCAAATGGTGCTTTAAACTCATTCCATGGCTTGTAGAATTAGCTAGAAACTCTTGTAAAGGCCTATGACCACCAAAACATCAAAGGATTGAGTGTGGGGGAGTTTACTGTCGTAAACTCCATTTTATGGTCCATTTGTGAGTTTAATCCCTTCCTATGCCCTAGATTTGATCCTAGCCAATTTTCCAAAGTGATATAAGACCATTTAGCACCATAGAACACCTCACCATGAGTTTACGACCATAAACTCATGGGGACTGGGTCATTAGGGCCGTAGACTCCATATCCAAGCCGTATATGTCCATAGATGTCACCCAGGTCACTCCAAACACTCGTAATGAAGTCTTTTCGCGTCTTGGAGTGCATAATCCTATCTAAATTGTAGTTCAAATCCTAATTAGATACAAAAGTGTAACTTTTCATATTACATAGGAACCTCGCGTGTTTTCAAGCCTTGAGCTGACGTTTAGCATCCTAGCCGATACATTCCTCGTCCGGTTACACATTTTTCCGTGTTTTTCAATATTTTCAGGGGGGGATAAAAGCAAAATATAAATGTTTTCAAAAACATAAAACTGATGTATTTTATATAAATATCTGGCTTACTTTTAGGTATCTTTACCCCATATGTATTAAGTTGAGCATAAGGGATGTTTTATCAATTTTAACTACATGAATTTCAGTACAGGAAGCAATCAAATTAATCAAATTATTATGGGAATAATTTGGGATCTTTAGTTCTTGTTTAACGAGCTCAGATTTATGTAAAGCTTTTAGATAAACTATGTCTGATTCAGTTTATCTCCGTTTAATTTAGAGTATTTTGCCAGATAATTTCATTCTATTTAACTGTTTCCACTGTATTATGTTTCAAAATGATTAGTATGTTTGATAACTTCTGAAAACACTGTGAGTAATTTAATACTAGCTTGTGAGATTCGTCATTACCCTTTGGGTTATCAGTAAATCCTCCCCGGAAGTGTAACCAGAGTCTCCAGGAGGGAGAACGTGGAATTTGTGAACATATCTATTCGGGACTGACAATCCCATACCTAAACTGCTAGCTACAGTTAGGTGGGCACGCCTGGGGTGACAAATTCTAGAAATCGTCCGACGTCTGACGAACGTCAAGGAGGTCTCGGTGTTGCGTTAGCATGGTTACCCGACTCACTATACGTATTAATATAAGTTTATTCACGGATTTGATTTTATATCTATCTTAAATCTATAGTATCTATATCTAGTACGGGATGTTAATCCCATGGTTTTGAATCTATATCTTATCTAATCTATGGTTTTATTGGATGGTATTCCTAGTGGTTTTTTCAAATATATGTAATTTTACATATTAAACTATCTACTGTTGTATCAAATGGAAATATAGAACTTTAACTAAACTTTACTTTTAGGAAAATAAGGTTTTTCCTGGGATAACTGAACTGTTCTTAACTAGACCAAGTAACTAAACAGATAACTCAACTATACTTATAAGAAAATATTGGATTTTCTTGGATAACAAACTTTTTCGGAAAAACAAAAGGAAAAACATGATCCTTTTACATAAACAAACAACTTATGAACTCACCAGCTTTATGCTGATTTTTAAACTGGTTGTATTCTCAGGTTCTCCTTAGACAGATATCTCGCGTCCTTTTACAGAAGACGGAGTAGATGGAAGTCACGTCTAACTTTTTTTTAACACTTATGTATTTACAAAACTTGTATTACTTTACTTTTCCACTTTCAAACTAATGAAATGGATCTATGTAATGTAATGTTTCGTGTTTACTATGCTTACTATGTACATTGGTTGTGATACTTTACATGATGTCCTCCGCCCGGAACGTTTCCGCCATCGGTTTCGGGGTGTGACAGATTGGTATCAGAACCCTTGTGACAGATTGGTATACCTTAAAATATAAATATTTTGAAAGAGTATACAAGTATACCTAACCGTCGAGATTCATAACTATAAGAAGAACAAAACATAAGTAAATGGGTGTTGTACATTGCGGTTAAACCTGGGCGGTTATGTAGTCGTGTCTAGGATCAATATAGCCTGATCAACTATATTCATTCAAGACACGGCCAATATGTTCCTGGGAGTGACTGTGGTGTTCAGCATGCCTAAAACTTACCCAATCCCCAAACAACGAGCCATCGTCGTAACAAAGCATGAAATACTATGGGAGTATTTCTAGATCCAACTTCGTTGTAGAAAACCCTCATTCAAGTGTTACCTCTCGATTATTCTTTTAGCAATAATATATATGTCTTGATAATTGATTCCTATATCGCTTAATAGAATTCTATGTCTGTCATAAAGAGATATCCCTTGTTTCATATGTCTTGATTTAATTCAGAGGATTTACTATCCTCTTTTCCTAATCATTTTAGATCGAAATGTCTCCAAAGAAAGGACACAGCTCAAAGAACAACAACCCTCCGTCACCACCTCCTTCTCAATTCGACCCTGTGATGTTTCAGTTGGCTGGTTCTGCCGCAGTGACGGCTACAATGAAGCTATTGTACCCTGACAGGTTCGATGGAGCAGGATATAACCCCTACCCACAAAAACATGAAGAGTATCAGGAACACCCAAATGAGCGTAATGAGAGTAATAAGGTTATCTGGAAAAAGCGAAAGGATCAGAGTTCACAAGGACCCTCCAAGAGGCATGAAACTATGGCAGTTCAAGCTGCCACTACTCCCGTTGATGTGTCTACAGTTCAAGCGCCTACCACTAGGTATACGGGTAACCTCCCTTGGTGCAACAAGTGAGAATATCACCATTATGCCACTGGACCGTGCCTCGAGAAGATCTACATCAACTGTGGCAAGAGGGCCACCTTGCATGAAAATGTAAAGCACTGACTCAACCAAACAATCAAGTTTCCGGATCGAGTGCCGAATAGGTCTGCTATGGCTGTGGAGAAGTCGGGCATTTCAAGAGGAACTGCCCCAAAACATTAATAGCTAGCAACGCTGGGATAGCTCTGGCTATAAAGCCGGAGGCAACCGCTGATTCCACCTCCGTCGTGGGTACGTTTCTTCTCGACAATTCTTATGCTCGCATCCTTTTCGAACCTAGTGTCAAGGAATTTTTATTAGTCATTCATTCAAATATCTTCGTAAACATAGTCCTCGTCTAATAACCAAAACCTTTACTGTCGAGATCGTTAAGGTGAGAATGAGTGCACTAACGAATTATTCCTAAACTGTACCCTTACCTTGAGTAATCATTCTTTCCTCGTTAACCTAATGTCAGTTTCAATAAAGAACTTTGATGTTATCATTGGCATGTATCGGTTGAATCCCAATCGTGCTGATACCCTTGGTATTGAAAAGGCCATCTGTCCCAATTTCCTCTCTGGTCAAAACCCTCATGATCTACGGCAAGAAATTTGGTTCCAACCTTTGTATCAGTTCTTGCATCAAGAACTCAAAAAGTTTTCCCGAAAGGAATGTCATGTATTCCCAGCCTGTGTAATCAACGAGAAACAGAAAGTTAAAGACCTTGAGAGCATCCCCGAAGTCTGCATTTTTGCTTGATGTCTTTTCCGAGGAGCTCACGGGAATTCCCTTCAGACACCAAGTAGAGTTTTGAATCGACCCAATTCCCGGAGGAAACCCTATAACCAAATCCCCACATCGATAGGCTCCAGCAGATATGCAGAAGTTACCCAGTCCTCTTCGAGTCCACGAGAGTGATGTCCCAAAACAACATTCAGGATTCGATATGGTCACTACGAGGATGTAGTGATGCCCTTCGGTCTAACCATTTTCTTTGGTCACGTAGTAAGCTAAGAAGGTACGATACGTTTTGAAATGTGTAAAACTTAACCCGAGCAACGTAGGACCTTTCAAAATCCTCATTAGGATCGATCCCATATCCTACAAACTCCGATTACCCTCAGAACTTAGTAGCATCCATCCGGTATTCCACGTCTCTGTCCTTAAAAAGTGCGTATTCGACAAAACCCTAGTAATTCATTTGATGAGACCAAAATCAATGAAAGTCTGAACCTCATGAGAGAAACAATCGAAACCAAAGATCAACAGATTAAACGTACGAAACAAAGTCGTATCCCGATAAGTGAAAGAACCGAATTCACTTGGGTGCGTGAAGAGCCGATAGAACAGAAGTATCCGTATTCTCTTTCCAAATCCTTATGTCGTATCTAAAGTTTGAATTTCGGGACGAAATTGCCTCTAACGGGGGGATAGTGTAACAACCCGAAGTTCGTTCCGTCGTCGTAACCCGTTCCGTCATTTAAAAATTCGTCGTCTTGAATTGTATCCGTTTCATTTCTAAAATTAAGTCATTAATTTTGAGTTTGCTATTATGACTTAATGGTTTTCCAAACACGTTAGAAACACATGAAAACGCCCCAAATTATTATTTGAAAAATTTTAGTTTTATTTCGTCATGTTATAAAACAATTAAATCGGGTGCGACCAAAAGCCTCGCTTAACATTAGTATCGGGTAGAACTCCACCGTATCCCAAACTTTGAGCATATATAAAGTTGAGATAGCCTCATTTGAAGCCTTTTCCACTCTCTCTCTACTCTCTCTCTCTACTTCCTCTCTCTAAAACTCGAAATTGAGCCAAAATCACCCAAATCAAGCTTCAAATCATCAGGGTAACTATCCTAGCTCCTAGTATAACACCTTTGGCCTTCAAATTCATGAATTATATGAGAAATAGGACCATAAAAATGTGTTTACGGTCCTGGAACCTCCTTAGGCCGTGAACACATGTAATAAGGGGTTTTGAGCCTTAAAACCCTTCCAAACCTCATTTGGAGCTTAGATATGACTTAGGGGCTTACCAAATTGGACTTAGAACACCTTTAACTCTTAATTTAGGGTGTAAACATGAGTTTATGGCCCAAGCACATGCTTGGAATGTAAACACCTATTCATGGGGAGTAAACTCCTTTTAAGGTGTTAAAATGCCACTTACACACCTCATAAGCCTTAGAATGAAGTCTAGAAGCAACCACAAACAAGATAAGGGGCTTAAACATGCTAGAACAACCCCCATAGGAGCTTACGGGCGTAAACACCCCAAGAATGTATTCTTAGGCCGTAAACTCCTAAAACATAGTCAAATGGTGCTTTAAACTCTTTCTATGCCTTGTAGAATTAGCTAGAAAGTCTTGTAAAGGCCTATGACCACCAAAACATGAAAGGATTGAGTGTGGGGGAGTTTAAGGCTGTAAACTCCTAGTTTACTGCGATAAACTCCATTTGATGGTCCATTTGTGAGTTTAATTCCTTCCTATGCCCTAGATTTGATCCTAGCCAATTTTCCCAACTGATATAAGACCATTTAGCACCATAGAACACCTCACGAGGAGTTTACAGCCATAAACTCATGGAGAGTGGGTCATTAGGGTCGTAAACCCTCTTATGAGTTTACTCTTGAAGATTAAACTCCATATCCAAGCCGTATATGTCCATAAATGTCACCTGGGTCACTCCAAACACTTGTAATGAAGTGTTTTCGCGTCTTGGAGTGCATAATCCTATCTAAATTGTAGTTCAAATCCTAATTAGATATAAATGTGTATCTTTTCATATTACATAGGAACCTCGTGCATTTTCAAGCCTTGAACTGACGTTTAGCATCCTAGCCGATACATTCCTCGTCTGGTGAGTTCATACCCCTACACCTTTATCCGTGTTTTTCAATGTTTTCAGGGGAGGGGGATGCAAGCAAAATATAAATGTTTTAAAAAACATAAAACTGATGTATTTTATATCAATTATAACTACATGAATTTCAGTAAAGGAAACAATCAAATTAATCAAATTATTATGGGAATAATTTGGGCTCTTTAGTTCTTGTTTAACGAGCTCAGATTTATGTAAAGCTTTTAGATAAACTATGTCTGATTCAGTTTATCTCCGTTTAATTTAGAGTATTTTTCCAGATAATTTCATTGTATTTAACTGTTTCCACTGTATTATGTTTCAAAATGATTAGTATGTTTGATAACTTCTGAAAACACCGTGAGTAATTTAATACTAGCTTGTGAGATTCGTCATTACCCTTTGGGTTATCAGTAAATCCTCCCCGGAAGTGTAACCAGAGTCTCCAGGAGGGAGAACGTGGAATTTGTGAACATATCTATTCGGGACTGACAATCCCATACCTAAACTGCTAGCTACAGTTAGGTGGGCACGCCTGGGGTGACAAATTCTAGAAATCGTCCGACGTCTGACGAACGTCAAGGAGGTCTCGGTGTTGCGTTAGCATGGTTACCCGACTCACTATACGTATTAATATAAGTTTATTCACGGATTTGATTTTATATCTATCTTAAATCTATAGTATCTATATCTACTACGGGATGTTAATCCCATGGTTTTGAATCTATATCTTATCTAATCTATGGTTTTATTGGATGGTATTCCTAGTGGTTTTTTCAAATATATGTAATTTTACATATTAAACTATCTACTGTTGTATCAAATGGAAATATAGAACTTTAACTAAACTTTACTTTTAGGAAAATAAGGGTTTTTCCTAGGATAACTGAACTGTTCTTAACTAGACCAAGTAACTAAACAGATAACTCAACTATACTTATAAGAAAATATTGGATTTTCTTGGATAACAAACTTTTTCGGAAAAACAAAAGGAAAAACATGATCTTTTTACATAAACAAACAACTTATGAACTCACCAGCTTTATGCTGATTTTTAAACTGGTTGTATTCTCAGGTTCTCCTTAGACAGATATCTCGCGTCCTTTTACAGAAGACGGAGTAGATGGAAGTCACGTCTAACTTTTTTTTAACACTTATGTATTTACAATACTTGTATTACTTTACTTTTCCACTTTCAAACTAATGAAATGGATCTATGTAATGTAATGTTTCGTGTTTACTATGCTTACTATGTACATTGGTTGTGATACTTTACATGACGTCCTCCGCCCCGGAACATTTCCGCAATCAGTTTCGGGGTGTGACACATATGTTGTGTCACAGGTCAGATCTTTCGATCACGCAGAGGGGACAACACCTGGCTAAAAGATAGAAACAATTTCATAGATAAGGAGGTGCGTAGAAATAGAGTTGCATATGTTTCATTCCCGGTCGGATCTCTTCCAATCACGCAGAGGAAACAACATATGACTGACAGATAGAAAGGAAGAAAATAATTTCTACATACCTACTTTATCAGAACCCCTCGGTCGCCCTATCAGAACCAGAATTAAGGACATAAGTCCATACATCAAGGAAAATTTGAACCGCTGTGCTAGATGCATATTAATTTAGTGTATCATGTAGGTTCCCGTGTTTATCTCACTGCTTAATCTACCCGAGCGACGTATGGTCAATCCAAACAATCCTAACTAAATCCAAATTTTCTAATCCTCTGTGCCTACCAGCACATTGAACACAGAGTCTAGACAATTCAGATTCAGTCCCTTACACTGGTTTAGACTGTCCGTTGTCACTTTATCTTAATATCCCTTCCCAAAAAATACTAACGAAAAACTATAAGAAAATAAAAAGTTATCTTCAAAGTGAATCAGATTAAGATAAACTCAGGAGTATAGAGAAGAAAACTCAACCCGTAAGTTACCGATTGAATTTGCATCTAGAAGGTCTGAGAACAGCACACATAATCTCAGAACAGTTCCGAAAATTCTTCATACATTAAGCACAAACCCCATGAGTGACCCTTTCTTTTCTTCTTTTCCCACAAAGGACACATACTCTCAAACAAAATTCCGAGTGTTGTACAGTTAAGAGATCTCTCCTATTTTGTGCCTGGAACAACCACTACCAACAAACCGAAGTCTAATGATACGCCTCCATAGCTGCTCCGACACAGAGGGGGATCAGTTGGTCTTTGGAACCAAGTCCATTTTGAAATTGGGTCTACCTTTGTCATCATTGCAGGGTACTCTCTCCCATGACATATCCTGTTTATCAGAAACAAAAGATGAAGAAATATTAGAATCGTTAGAAGATTTGGTAGAGTGACCCTTTGGAACCCATTTGTAGTTGGGTTTAACCCATTTCTTTTTCGATCTGATGGGTGGCTCAGTACTTGCTTTTGAACTTGATGTGGGCCGTTGAGATGACTTTGACTTAACCGGTCTTTGTTTCACTGGAGTACCTCTCGGATTTGGCTTCTTGGCAGGCATTTCCTTCTTGCCATTGGGATTTAGATTCTTTGCCTTGTAGGTTTGATACTTGGCCTTCTGCGCATTCCAATCACCATTGTCTAAACTTGACCTGGAAGGGTATCTTTAGAAGTATCTCCCACTTGGCGCGTTTTGCCATCCTTGTGCGTAGTAGGGAACGTATGCGCGATTTGGACAGTTTCGAACAATATATCCAAGTGTTCCACAGTGAAAAATTTTCTTTTTCTTCACTGTGAAGTTGTTTCTTCCTGTCCCTGGTGGCGTATCCTGGCCTTGTCTCTTATTGTTCCCATAAGCACAATTACAAATGGTACTCTATTTCACTGGAATTGGTGACCTGTATTTCTCAACAACAGGTTGATCAGAAGCAGCTGAGTTCGAAGCAACATATACAGAGCTCAAGGAGATATTGGTTTTTTCAGTAGTGTTCTCCTTATTCTCATCTTCTTCTAGATCTTTTGCCATATTGAAGATGTGCCTCCCTATCAATTTCTTCCTGTGTCATAGGGATGGATGTGTAGTTATGATTGAAAGGTAGAGGAACACCATCATACCGTAGACCCTTGTTTTCATTATCTTTGAATTTTCATTAGATTTCGAATAAGGACTCGACTGTCTGACTTGACGCAATATAACTTTTGAAACTAACATCTGTTTTTCCACACTTAATTTTCAAAGTGTCAAGTTCTCCAGTTACAACACCAAGTTGTCTCTTAATATAGTCATAATTTTCACACTTGTTGCTATACTCTTCCTGAAGCGTCCTAAACTCTTTGGTTTTTGCTTCTAATTCAGCCTTCAGGGGTTTCTGTCCTTTCCTGAGTTGATATCCTTTGTATTTTAGGTCCTCGACTTCCATTTTTAGCAAATCATAATGTTCACGAAGAATTTTAATCGTATCTTCACAAGATGGAGTACATGAAACTTCATTGACCGGGATGTTTGTGGAACACATTGTTTTTCCAGACGTCAAAGCATCAAGTTCTTCAATTATACCAACAAGACTAAGATGATTGAAATCTTCTGTCTTCTTGATGACAACCACGTTCATATCCCATGATTTTGGAAGTGAATTTAGTAGCTTTTTGTTTATCTCAAATTTAGTCAAGAAGATCCCAACTATATTCATCTGAGTAGTAAGTGTAGTAAATCGCTGCAACTGAGCTTCCAGGTTTTCTCAAGAGATATAATTGAACATGTTGAAGTTTTGTCTTAACATATCCTGACGACTCTCTTTCATGTTTTCAATTCCCTCGTAGACCTCAAAAACCTTTAAAAGCACAACTAGAAGCTAAATTCTTTGACTAAAAAAATCAAAAGTTAACCTTAAAAGCCAAATAAAAAAAAATAAAACTTAAAAGTCAAACCGAAAAGCTAAATTTGAAATTTTAAAGGTTAAACGTGAAAGTCAAAGGACAAAGTTGAAAGCCAAAGTCAAAATTCAAAAAAAATAAAATAAAAGTCAAAAAGTAAAAGCTAAAATTTTATTTTATTATTTATTTATTTATTTATTTATTTTATTTATTTATTTATTTTTTGGTTGAAAAAGAAATTTAAAAATAAAGAATATTTAATTTTGGGGTTAAAAGTGTTAAAAATGTGAAAGTTGGAATCGACATTGATGCTTTATGAATTAAATTCGGAAAGAGTATTCCATATAGTAACATACATGAGTTGGAAGAAGCGTTGGTTGACTAGGGAGGAGACCCGGGTTCGAATCCCGGCACCCCCCAATTTCCTTTTCGATTTTTTTAAGTGTGAAGGCGAGGAAACTGCTGCGATGCGAGGGCGTTGTTGCGATGAAACTGCTGCGATGTGAGATGCGAGGCCAACGACGCGATGCAAGGACCTGGTGCGAGGTTCGAAGACCGGCCGTAAACTCCGAGGCCGCAAACTCGGACTGTACACGTGTGAGGACCATAAACCGAAGGGCCGTAATCTCGGACCGCAAACTCCGAGGACCGCAAATTCGGGCCGTAAACTTCGGAAACACTAGCTGCTGGCCGTGAACTCCGCCACCTCCTCGCTGGTTAGGACCAAAAACAACGATTTTTGCCCCTTTTTGCTCCAAAACTCGATCAAAAACCTTTTTTTTATGAAAAACGCGAAGAACAACCCCCCCCCCCCTAATTTTCAGAGATCTATCCAAAAACGTAAAAATCTATCGAAAATAAGATCAAATAAGCTCCAGATCTGACACAAAATTGACTAATACAATCCAAGCTCTGATACTAATAAGTCCCCAATCTGGTTGTGTATCAATCAGATCTTTTTGATGGTACGGAATCTCAATCAAACAGATGATATCAGATCAAATAGAAGAGAAGGAGAAGAAGAAGATGATGATGAATCTTGTATGTATTGATATTAATGAAGATTCGGATATAAGAGTCACACACACACTAACACACACTTGTTCTTCTCTCTAGTTTCTCTTTCTAGAGCACCTTAGAATACACACATAAGCTCCTCTATTGTCTTATGTTCATCAATCCCTCCTCAACCACCTAGCACCTATATATATATATATATATATATATATATATATATATATATATATATACTTGGGGAATATGGGCCTAATGGGTTTATGGCCTTAAATGGAATTACGGCCGTAAACACCCACTGGGCCGTAAACTTGACCGTAAACTCATAAAACACTATATAAAAATACAATTGCCCAGAAAAACAAAGTATAAACCATATTTTTGACAGAACATGTTTATGAGTAAACTTTACTATCTTGTGTTGATTATTTACTATTGTTTCACTTTTGCATGTTTTACTTCCTGAATAATAGGATTATTCGAATTATCCACAGTTGATCATACTTTGGGAGTAAGTTATGAGGTTAGACTGTCATGAATTGGTTTGTAGATTGTCTAAGAGCTTAGACATAACAAAGGTTTGCTGCAACGTTCATGAGTACTTCTGAAATAAGATTTGAGTATTGGATTAAACCCACACTCATTTGAATCACTTCATGAAATTTGTAACATCCGGATTTCCAGGCATATTGTTGTGAGGGTAGTTCTGAGATCTATAGAACGACTCGACGAGATGTGGGTCCAAAAGAACATCCTATGTGCTCATGCAAAAAGAACATCCTATGTGCTCATGCAAACCCTAATGCTTGGATCTAGATTTCTCCATTTGTACATGCATTAATCCAAGACTTTCAAACCCTAGATCTAGTGTATATAATCGAAATTAACATAATAATGCAGATCTAGATGTTAACCTTGTTGTTGATTGAAGATCTTGAAACCTTGACAACTTTATCACCTCAAGTGTTGTGCATCAAATGAATCATAAACACCAATAGCAATTGTAGGAAGAAAAAGAGAGAGGGGAGAGGAGAATTTCGGCTCTAGGACTTCTAGTGTTCAAGTGGCCGAAATTCCCATGCACAGGGGTCCTTTATATAGGTGTAGGAATTAGGGTTTCAGTCATTATCCTTATCTAGTTACTTAGCCACCAAGCAGCCCATAAGGTAATTCTACAATCCCTATTATGGACGAATTCTTAAGGATTTATCCCTAGAATTCGTCCGCCCTATCTATTAGGGTTTCCTTTCCTAACTTTGTAACTATCACATAATTACAGTTCAGTCCCTTAAGCTTAATCAATTTCTTTTGATCACAAAAATACCTCTTAATTATTTATTGACCAATGTTATTTAAACAAATATTATTTGTCTTTTAATATATCAGTCTTATAATATATTAATAAACCTTAATCACCTCTTTCTATATTATTCCTCCAGTCAAGTTGCTTTGGTGAAGGCAACCCAAAAGTACCATGCACAACCTGGTCAATTACATACCAAATATAGTTATCGACTTAGACACTAATCCAACAGTCTCTCACTTGGATAAGTCTAATAACTATAAATGCAAATTTAACTTCTAGATCCGATTAGCAATCACAGTTCTCAAAACTCTTGATCTTATCAATAACTTGTCCTTAAGATAAGGGATCGTATAATCCTCTGTTCTAGATATCATGTGGACAAATACATGGAACATAGTCATACTTATTGTCCAACATTTTGATTCTCGATCTTTGATTCATTTGACATAGAACTTAATTGAACACATCAATTCAGTCCTGACCGGGCCCTACACATAAGTCAAATCAAATCATTGAGGGGCCCTGGTATCCCTTTTAACCTCATAGGGTAAAAGGAATAGATAAACTTCAACTTATATCCTTTTACCATTCACTAATCAAATCATACACAATAATGCGTTTTATAACATCAAGTTATTGATGTGTTTACACATTATCAATGCACAACCAATTATAAAACAATAAACGATATATCTAGGTTTTAAGACCATATGATATTATCGTCTTGCGATCAGTCGTGATAAATTCCATGAAGCGATTCCAGCAACCATGGGTTTATTCGAATGCTCAAATCAAGTTCATAAGCACTCATGAACGTCGTAGCAAACTTTTGCTATGTCTAATACACTTTAGACAATCTACACACCAATTCATGATAGTCTTCATTCATACCTACCTCCAACATATGAACGACTGTGGACCATTTGAATAATTCTAATTATTTAGGAAGTCAAAATATGCAAAATGAAACAATAGTTAAACAATTAACATAAGACAGTAACATTACTAATAAATAATACTCTTTTATTTAATCATCAAATGTTAATTACAATTTATCTATTACATGTTTGTAAATATCTAATCTAAACTAATACCGTCCTTCAACTCGATGCTCCTAGCATGCTGCAAGTGTTTAACCCTACCCAGTCTCTTCATAAGCGTATCTGCTGGGTTATTCTCCGACGATACCCTCTTCACTACGAGGAGTCCTTCTTCCACCCAATGTAGAATAAAGTGATATTTTCTATCGGTATGTTGAGATCTTCCGTGGTCCCTTGGTTCCTTGGTCAAGGAAAACGCTCCTTCATTATCATAGAAAATTTCCGTAGGCTCTTGTTTGGTCGGTACAACTCCAAGGTCTCCAATGAAGTTCTTCAACCATATCGCCTGCTTTGACGTTTTGATTGCTGCAATGTACTCTGATTCGCACGTTGAATCATCTACGGTCTCTTGCTTGGAACTTTTCCAAGTCACAGCTCCTCCAATAAGGGTAAAGACCCAGACCGGCTGCGAACGGTAGTTATCCCTGTCGGTCTGAAAACTGGCATCAGTATACCTTCTCACCCTTAAGTCATCACTCCCACCGACGACTAGAAACCATTCCTTGGTCCTACGAAGGTACTTAAGAATATACTTGACTGTGGTCCAATGTACATTGCCAGGTTTCCCTTGATATCTGCTTACCATGCTCAAAGCGAAGGCGACATCAAGGCGAGTACAAGTGATAGCATACATAATCGAGCCAACTGCGGAAGCAAATGGTACTCGGCTCATTTCTGCTATCTCGACTTCGGTACTCGGACTTTGAGTCTTACTCAATTTGGCATTACTTTGGATTGGTAACTCTCCCTTCATTGAATTCTCTATACTAAAACGTTTTAGTACCTTGTCCAAGTAAGTGTTTTAACTAAGTCGTATTAGTCTCTAACTTCTGGTTCTCACTATCCTTATTCCCAGAATATAGGCAGCCTCTCTGAGGTCCTTCATAGCGAATCACTTCCTGAGCCAGGATTTATCCTCCTTTAGTGTCGGGATGTCGTTTCCAATGATTAGTATGTCATCGACATATAATACGAGGAAGTTTACTATACTCCCACTGGCTTTGACATATACACATGATTCATCCTTGCTTCGTAGAAAACCAAACTCTTTGACTTTCTCATTGAAACAACCATTCCATCTGCGAGATGCTTGTTTCAGTCCATAAACGGACTTCTCAAGCTTGCGCACTCTATTAGGATGCTTCGCATTGACAAAGCCTTCTAGCTGAGCTATTTAGACATCCTCAACAATCATTCCATTAAGGAAATCAGTTTTGACATCTATCTGTCATATTTCATAGTGATGAAATGTAGCAATGCCCAACATCACCCAAATGGACTTTATGTTCACAAAAAGTGAGAAGGTTTCATCAAAGTCAAATCCGGGAGTTTGAGTGAAACCCTTCACAAGTAATTGCGCCTTATAGGTGTGCACATTCCCATCCATGTCCGTCTTCTTCTTGAAGATCCATTTGCACCTGACCGTCTTACGACCTGGTACACTGTTAACCAAATTCCAAACATGGTTGTCATACATGGATTGAATCTCGCTGTCCATCTCCTCTTTCCACTTCGCAAACTCCGGGCCTACCATGGCTTCCTTCTAGTTGTTAGGTTTGTCCAAATTCACTAGTGTACTATCACTAATGAACGTATCCCCTCCTATAGTAATATGAAAACCATATAACTGGGGTTGAAACATAGCTCTTTCGGAACATCTAAGAGGTAAGGACTCATTAATTGGTTCAACCGGTGTTTCCTCCTTGGGTTGAGCGCTTGGGTTAGAGGTTCCTTCATCGCTCGACTCTTTAATCTCTTCAAGATCAATTTTCCTCCCACTTTCCCCTTGGATTATGAGTTCTCGTTCTCGGAAAACCACTTTCCTCGCGACGAAGACAACATTACAGAAGAGATATCCAAAGGAATTTTGTGGGTAGCTGATGAAAATACACCGTTCACTACAAGGTTCGAGCTTTTTGTGAGTCTCTCGTATTACGAAAGCCTCGCAACCCCAAACCTTGATATTTGACAACAAGGGAGCTTTCCCTGTCCACATATCGTGAGGTGTTTTGGCAACCTTCTTCGTAGGGACTAAGTTAAGGATATGGGCGGCAGTCTCTAAGGCATACCCCCATAATGAGATAGGTAGCGAAGCATGACTCATCATGGAACAAACCATGTCTAGCAAGGTTCGATTACACCTCTCATGCACATCATTCAACTTCAGTGTCCTAGGTGGCATCAATTGTGAAACGATCATGCATTCCTTGAGGTAGTCGTGGAATTCAAGACTTAGGTACTCTCCTCCTCGATCGGCTTGAAGCATCTTGATTTTCCTGCGCAACTGATTCTCCACTTCTTTTTTAAACTCTTTGAAGTTTTTAAAGGTTTCTGACTTGTGCCTGATGAAGTAGATATACCCATATCAGCTTTAATCATCGATAAAAGTCACATAGAAGCGGCTTGCATCTTTTGTGGTGGCTCTAAATGGCCCACACACATAGGTGTGTATGATATCCAATAAACCCTCACCCCTTTTACCTGTTCCAGTAAAGGGTGACTTGGTCATCTTTCCAAGTAAACAAGACTTGCACACGTCATCATCCCTAAGGTCGAATGACTCCAACACTCCATCCTTTTGGAGTTGGGCTATGCATTTCTTGTTGACATGTCCAAGACGATAATGCCACAAGAAAGCTTTATCCATACTGTTGGAAGAATCAACACACAAAACATCATTTCCTAAGTTATCTACAACCATCGCAGTTTCATATATTCCATTACAAGGAAATGCTTCAAAATATAAAACACTATTAAGATAAGCATAAAAATAACCTTTTTCATTATCAAATGAATATCTAAATCCTTGTCTGTATAAACAATGAAATGAAATGATGTTTCTTGCCATATATGGTGAATAGCAACAATTATTTAAATCTAAACCTAATCCCTTACTAAGCACTAAGGAATATACTCCAATCTTTGTGACGTGCGACGATCTTCTATTCCCATGATTAGATTTATCTTCCCATGTTCCACATCCCTATTCCTTTTTAGTCCCTGCAAATCAGAACATATGTGAAAACCACATCCTTTATCATGAACCCAATAAATAGCTTGTGATGAATCATTATATTTAATAGTGTAAATACCTGCGAAGGACGTCTTGATCTTCCCATCCTTGATAGCTTGCAGATATTCTGGGCAGCTTCTCTTCCAATGCCCTATCTTGTGGAAGTGGTGGCACTCTACCTCCTTAAGGTTAGAGTTGGGTTTAGTAGAACCAACCTTGGTTCCAATAGAAGAGGTACCATCTTGGGACTTTCCCTTGTGGTGGCTCTTTGAGGGAGGCTTCCTCTTCTTACCCTTCCCTTGCCCAATAGCCGTAACAGGGGCAACAACGGGAGTTGGAGTTGATGCAACAGACTTATCTTTGAGATTGCTCTCAACAGTACTTAGCAAGCCTTGAATCTTGCTCAAAGTGACATCTTCCTTACTCTGATGGTAGGTCATCCAGATCTGGTTATAGCAAGGAGGCAAGGACTGAAGGATGATGTCGATTGCCAACTCTTCATCAAAGTTAACATTTAAGTTTAGCAGTCGATCAACATATCTCTGCATCTTTTGCAGATGAGCGGTAAGGGACTCTCCATTACCCATTTGGATAGTGATCATTGAAGTAATTATCTCATAGATTTCTTGCCTTGCACTTTGGTGGTACCGATCCAGCAAGTCTTGATTCATTTCATAGGGATACATGTCCTCATAGGACTTTTGGAGTTCTATAGTCATGGTGGCTAGCATGATGCAATGGACTTTCATGGCATCACGCTTATGGGCCTCAAACGCGGCGATCTCTTTGGCAGTAGCAGTGTTGAGGTTTATCTCCTTTAGCTTCTCATCAAGTACATACTCTTTATCCTCGTAACGAATGACCATTCGGATGTTGCGGATCCAATCATTGAAATTGGACCCGTCAAAGATCACTCTCCCACACAAGTTCATGAGTGAGGATGAGCCAGAGAAATTCGAGCCCGAAGCATTGTTGTTTTTCGACATCTGAAAAGGCAAAAGAACAAAGTTTGATTATAAATGAATCCCTAACTAAACAGCCAAATGAAAAATTAGGGCTAGGATCCAACAACATTATTTACAAATTAGAAGAGGGATGTTGTAATCTAACATTTAATAATTTGAAGTTAAGTGAATGACGATTCACTAATTCTCCAGCATGAAAAACGAAAAGGAGATTGAGTTTTAAATGAATTGAAAACTCCTAGATCTTTTGAGATTAAATGAACTTTTCAATAGCATGCTTAAATCTCGATATGACCCTCTAGTTTGTGACTGGGATGTCGAGGAACACAAAGCAGGTGTGCATAACCATGCAAATGTACATGTTGCCCTCATTGTTATAGTCACCTAGTTGATGTGTCGGTTAACCACGTACGCTCCATCGAACTATGACAAACAATGAGTCACCCTTTGCCACCATTGCTTAGAACCCAATTAGTGTGCCGGTTAACCACACACGCTCCACTAACGTCTTAGCAAGGGTACAAAGTGTAATTTCATGGAATTGCATCAATTCACTTTTGCCTAAAGTAACTAAGATTGGGAATTTTGTAAAAGCATTTAGTTACTTTTATAATTCATTACACTTACTAATGAGAAAAGGTTGCCCTATCCTACCTGTTCGGCTAACGACCCTCCACCAATCAAGAAAGCGGTGGGTGAGAGTGGACACCCATTAAACGGCCATTTTATCAGGCATAACCTTACACCCGCTTATAGATCAGCTTTGTGAATGAGGCCTACTAAAGATAAGACTAGCATTTAAGTTATATATATATATATATATATATATATATATATATATATATATATATATATATATATATGTATGTATTAATCTTATAATATTATCAAGTATAAGGTTGAATTTTAAACTTGTAAAATCCTAGGGTTTGAAATTTAAATAGATTAAATTAAAAATTAAATTTCAAAATTGAGGACATGTTTTTAAACTTTTCAAAACACAAAGGATCAAATAGCAAATAATTTAAAATAATGTAATTTAATGATTTTCTAAATTTGATCTAATCAATTTTATTTACAAGATAATTCAACAATTAATTTAATTAATCAAATATTATCAAATAAGGAATTTATTATTCAAACAATTGTTAATTATCTTTTCACTTGGTAAGATAATCATATAGCAGTAATAAAATTCGGATTTTATTATTCAAAAACGATTTAGGTAATTATCCTTAAGCAAAACAGCAAGAAATCCCGAATATCTCTCTGTCTGACAGCTAAACAGGTCGAGTCCACATTGGAACTCGTCGAGTTCTTCCAACTCGTCGAGTTCCCTATAGAACTCGTCGAGTTCATCAAACAGACAACCCAAAAATCAAATTTAAAGCATGAATGAACAATCAAGGCATCAATACAATAGAAACCAAACATATACTCTGATACCACTGATGGTTTTAAGCCTAAATAACATCATGTGTGCTCATGCAAACCCTAATGCTTGGATCTAGGTTTCTCTATTTGCACATGCCTTCATCCAACACTTTCAGACCCTAGATCTAGTGAGATCTAGATGTTTTCCTTATTGTTGATGGAAGATCTTGAAGCCTTGAGAACTCTAGCACCTCAAGTGTTGTGCCTCTAATGAATCACAAACACCAATAGCAATTGGAGGAAGAAAAAGAGAGAGGGGATAGGAGAATTTTGGCTCTAGGACTTCTAGGGTTCAAGTGGCCGAAATTCCCATGCTCAGGGGTCCTTTATATAGGTTTAGGAATTAGGGTTTCAGTCATGATCCGTATCTGATTACTTAGCCACCATGCAACCCACAAGATAATTCTAGAATCCCTATCATGGACGAATTCTTAAGGCTTTATCCTTAGAATTCATCAACCCTATCTATTAGGGTTTCCTTGCCTAACTTTGTAACTATCACATAATTACAGTTCAGTTCTTTAAGTTTAATCAACTTCTTTTGAGCACAAAACTAATTCTTAATTAATTATTGACCAATGTTATTTAAAGAAATATGATTTCTCTTTTAATATATCAGTCTCATAATATATTAATAAACCATAATAACGTCTTTCTATATTATTCCTCCAGTAAAGTGGTTTTGGTGAAGGCAACCCAAAAGGACCATGCACAACCGGGTTAAGTACATACCAAATATAGTTATGGACATAGACACTAATCCAATAGAGTATCCGTGTGAGTTTAATGAATGGACTCGACGAGTCAGAGATCAAACTCACTAAGTAGGTGTTGGGTAGAAAAACCCTAGATTCTCGGGGTTGGGTCCTATTTAAAGGACATTAAGCCGCCTCACCAGCCTCCTTACTTCTAGAGAGAAACCCCGAGTGTGGGAGAATCATATATTTTATTGAGAGTATCATAGATTTGTTGAAGAGCGGTTAGAGGGCTGGATATAATGACCTGCGGTTCAGATGCATGAGACCAGGGTTATTGGTGGTTGAGGCGAGGTGCAAAGCGAGATAATTCATGTTGTATGGGATTAGGAAAGGATGAGTGTCTCCCCAGCAGGCGGATGTGGGACGGATACCTTGTGGTGGTTAGGAATTCTTCGAGGTAGTAATGGTAAATTCGAGGTGGGAGGCTTGTATGGACAGTTTCGGTGGATGAGAATTTGTGGTTCAATGTATGTTTTTTTATAAGCACTCTGGGAAGGGTAGAAGTTGTTCAGTACCAACTTTAGGGTCGGTATGTGAATTCTTGCGTGGGTTTTGAGCAATAGATGAGGGAGTTTCGGATGGTCGTCAACGTGTTATGAGTCATTGACAATTCCTCCGTGTTTCAATTAAGAGTTGGAATATTTTCAAGTTACGAGTTGTGTGAGAGGAAGATCAGTTATGATATTATGAAAGGATGCATTGATTTATATGAGTATGATGTCGTATGTAGGAGGTCAGTGGTTGAGGCAAGACATTGTGAGGTTCTGTGATGGTGTAATGAGGTATCTGAGTAGAATGCCCTAAATTTCAGATTATTTGAGACTTGAGTTATGAGAAGGCAAGTGGAGTATCAAGCTACTATGGTTCCAGTGGGATCCCTTCAACTAATTTTTATCAAACGGGAGTATCCAAGAATGTGAATTGCAACGAGAAAAAGCGTTGGTCATGACGGTTGGCGTCAGGAGTGGTGATGCTTAACCTGGGTGGGTGTGTGTGCCTATCTATGTTGAGTTGTGGAGTATTCGATAGTGAACTCAGTGGGGTGATGACTCGAGGATGAGATTATGGGGGATTAAAAGGTGAGTGGATCCGAGCGGGAGTAATAACTTCTAATTTTCATGGAAAACCATGGAGTGAGCCCATGGCGAGTCAGTGAGAGAGAGTGTTGTGATACTACGGGGGAGCCGTAGTATTCACCAGTCAGTGGGAGAGTGTTGTGATACTGCGGGGAGTCATAGTATTCATGAGTCAGTGAGAGAGTTTCATAGGCCTAGGGGATCTGTATTATTCTCTAGACAGAGCATGACGCAGAAGAGTTTTTAGGCTTGGGTAACCTTATTCTTTGAGTTTCGAGAACCTGGGGGTCGGACCACGGGCAAGACTGGGGTCCCAATATTTTTCGGCGATCATTATATTAAAAGTTAAGTTGTGGTTATCGCAATCGAGAGGAATTGGAGAAGTGATTTTCGCATGGGTTGCGGGTCATGGGTCATGAGTTAAGTGCTTCATTGGGACGAGTGGTTTCAATTATGTGTCGGACCAGACTCTCGAGTTTGATTTTGGCTTTGGTGGTGTATTGACTAAGCGGATGAGATTCTAGATTCAGAGATAAGTTTCATTTTGAGTGGTATTATGTGTCATCTAATGTATTAGACCCGAGTGGGTCAGTTCGTTTGTCTGGGAAGGATAGCGAGACGCGTGGAACTAATGAGTAGTAGACGAAAAAAGTCGAGGGTGAGATGATTTTAGTTGGGATTGTAGTATTCGCTTGGGGTAAAGCGAACTTCATGACTTGTGTGTCACGATGGGCCGAGATAGTTGTTGTGAGAAGGTAGTCAGTAACACGTTTTGGGGCATGCAATAGGTAACCTTTAGAGGTTTAACTATGGGGTCGGGAGTTGACCTGCTGCTCATTGTAGAGATGGATATCTGAAAAGTAGTTGGGGCTTATGATTGTTAGATGTCAATGGATACATCAGAGCAAGCATGATCATTTTCTTATGTTTAAGGACTGGGTGTTGAGAGTTCTTTGTTCAGATGGGTTTCGATTGCAGTACAGTTGATTGGTCTCTTGTGTAATGTGACCCATTCGTTCCTTGGAGTACGATATGGATCGTTTAGTATGTCTGGTATGAGTGATCGGTAGCCAATTTTTGGGTTTCGGATCGTTTCTATCAGTCACAACGTGAGAATCAGAGGGGCAGTGAATTATCAGGGCCTGTTATTCGAGGATCAAATAACTGTTGGGTTTTGAGCAATCTAACACTTCCTAAGTGTGCATGCAACCCTAATAAACCTTGGATCTATGTTTGTCTAAATACATGAAAAATAATAATTTTCCAAGGTTCATAACCTATCTAACATGGCATGGGGTACTTTTAAACATAAAAGAATTAGATGACATTACATACCTTTTGATGATGAGTTCAATTCCAAAGGAGTTTGAGGGACACACACCAATAGTGTGAATGCCTCAAATGGAATCACAAATCACCACAAACTCTTGGAAAACTTTGAGAGAGTGTACACACACTTGTAACTTTCGGCCACACACAAAGCACACACACTAGTGTCACTAGTGGCTATTTCATGCAACATAAGCATGTTTATATAGTGTACATGATTAGGGTGAAACCCTAATAACCCATGACCTTTCCTTTTCCAAGGATCCATGGGTTAAAAGCTCCATGGATCATCCATGGACTTCCACATAAGCCTAGCCCATTAACAAATGAGTGTTAGCCCACACCATATAAAACAATAGCCCACAATTTAATTAGTCTTCCTTTTAATCTCTAAATTAATTCATAATTTACTTAAGACTAACACTAATTAAATAACTTCATATTAATATATTATAACTTACAATATACTAATAAACATATGTGTATAACTCTCATAAAATTATCCATAAATAGTTTGGATGAAATGCAACCCAAATGGACCATGCCGGGTCGGGTCAAGTATATACCAAATAAGTTATGGACTTAGACACCTTATCCAACAGACTCCCACTTGGATAAGTCTAATAACTATATTTGCGTATGTTACTTCAGGAACCAACCAGCAATCGTAGCTCTCGAAAACTCTGTTGAACTATGAAGCGCCATTTTAGATAAGTGATCATATAATCCTCTATTCTCATGATTTCAACCGGACAAATACATGGAACAACGTCGTACTTATTGTCCAGCAGCTTGTTTCCCGATTTTGGATTTGTTGGACAAAGAACTTAATCGAACACATCAATTTAGTTCTGACCGACCGGTACATAGGTCACAACAAAATCATTGAGGGGCCCATATATCGCTTCTATTTCTAGAGGGAACAGATAAACTTCGACTCATATGCTTGTTGTACTACTTGTTGAATTGTACACAAAGGCACGTTTTATAACATCAAGTTACTGATGCGTTTACGTGCAATAAATGCACAACCAACTCATAGGTAACAACTCATATCTCTAGGTTTGAAGATTTATGTGATATTACCCTCTCACGATCACTCGAGATAAATTCCATGAAGTGATACAAGTGAGCGTGGGTTTAATCCAATACTCATAACTTATGAGCACTCATGAATGTTGTAGCAACCATTGCTATGACTAAACCCATTTAGCCATCTACAAACTCGATTCATGATAGTCTTGATTCATACCTACTTCCAACATATGAACGACTGTGGAGTGTTTAAATAACTTAGTCATTCGGAAAGAATAACCTAGCTATTCTGGAAGTCAAAACATGCAAAGTGAAACACAATAATAATCAAATCCAATATGGTCTCAGAACCCTTTTGAATATAAATAGAACCACCTTTTATTTATCACCATATTGATTACACATTATTCATTGTATAATGTTTCAAACAATCAACTTAAGACTTGAATAAAAAAACAACAGTCGTCCCATGCTCCTAGCATGTACACTTTGTTTTCTAAACAATAGTTATGCCATACTCCTAGTATGCACACTATGTTTGTCTATGATCTTTACTTTGTGAAATAGATCAATTGAACATGATTCCAATGATACTCATTTCACAATCCCAAATCCTTATTGTAAATGTGAGAATCCCCGATTCCTATCATTTACCAAAAAATCTGTTAGATTTTAAACTTTTATGCAATGTTCCTCTTGTAATGATTATGCGCAAAGTCACCAAAACCTTGTTACCAGTCAATACAGAGTATTCCAAAGAAGGTCAACTTCTATGGAACGGAAGTCTCATATTCAAAATACATTGCTTTGAACATCCTTCTTGCATTAAGGTTTTCTAATCTTACATAGATTAAATAACTTCCACCTATGGAGACATTTCCATAGTCCCATTTTGACTATCACTTCCGAACAAGAGTTACTTCTTTTCAGAATATGTCAATATGGTCCTTTCCGATAACTTACATCATACTTCCAACTGTCCCTGAGCAACCAATCTTTGGCGAACCTCAGATTTGTCCTCAACAATTGCTTAATAACTTTAGTCATATCTAATTCTAGACTTTTCCCTTCTCAATGCCTTAAGCATTTGGAAAATTTAGAAAAGATGAATATTATAGCACATGCAATCGATCCTATATCCGAAGCATATGGGACACGATTCATGATGTTTGACATAAAGACATGATACTAGACCAGTCTTTTGCTACAATATTTTTATTTGCCATGTTTTCAAAATTTAACTATGAAGAGGGATGCCGTAATCATAATCGAATTTTGAAAACGCAATATATATAGAATTTCTTCAAGTTGAACCATTCCAACATAAAATTCATATATATTCTTGACTAAAGATGATTAAAATCTCAATCTAAGCTTTAGAATTGAAACGAAGTATAATTTCCCCTCCCTTAATTATAGCAAAACAACTTTTCAACCCTTGCAACTTCACGAATTCAAACTTTTTTTTCTATAATTAACATTGCTAACTTGCAACACCAAACGTAATAATCATGCTCCCACTAACATGATGATTATCAGCATAACACTTATGCTCCCACTAGGTCTGACATATTTCCAGAAATCTGCTAGACTTCTGAAATTTAGATTCATACACCCTTTCTTAGATAGCTCACATGTGTGTCTAAACAATTTTCAGGACTATGAAAAGGGATGTCGTAATCATAGTCTTAATCGCTTAGGCATTTGCCATTTCTCACAAGTCCATGTTAGTGTGCCGGTTAACCACACATGCTCCACTAACGACTTTTGAAAATGCAAATAACACAATTGATATCTACGTAAAATCTACTTAGTGAAAGCGTTTCTTCACCATCATTTTCATGAATCGGAGAAACCTTATGACACTTAGATTTTATAGTGTATGAGTTCCTATCCATGTGAATTTGTCAAAACCATAATCACAAGATAAGATTAGTGACAAATTCAGCCTTACATGGATTAAGCTTGTTCAATCTTAGTTTCTTGTCACCTTGGTAGCATAAGGCCCACCAATGCTTCCAAGTTGAACTCTGATAACTCACATGCAAATTCAACTTATTTGAAGTAGGTACAGAAATAAGAATTATGTCAACACGATAGGTTGCAAACCTTAAGTTGTGTGCTAGTGATAAATTACAAGTTTTACTCTTGATTAAATCTTGAAACTTTTTCAGGATCTTTAAGGCTCCCACTGTCCCCTTGACATATAAGTTTCCCCAGTCAAGAACCACTCCTTGACAAAACAAATATTCAAGGGATAGTGCGGATTCTTATCAAGACTAACACTTCACACAATTGGTCTTAGTTGGTCTTTGTCTCATCCAAGACATCACAACTTACCAATCTCAAATGTACAAGAGTAGAAAACATTTTACTCTTACATTTGACTAGTGTTAATAAATCTTCCTTTATGTCACTCAAGGTTACAATCTTGGAGTATGACTCTAATAATTGTTTTGGAACGAAGTATGACTTATCTTCTCGATCTTAACCAATCCAACAATTCATGACCTCTCTTCTTAGCCATAACAATGCACTAAGACATCCTTAGAGTATGAATTTGTGATATGGTTTCATAATCGTTAAGATGATCATGAAATACGATACTAAAGTACTCTCCCATCCTTTCAGATTTGAGAAACTTTTATCTTTCTAGCTAATTTGATTCTTCTCATTTGTTTTGTCATACATTGTAACCTTTCCAATGTTACAGAATTATACTTAACCTCATAAGTATAATGATATTTACTAATCTTTAGTAAATCATGACAAATCAATCTTTGTGGTGGACCTTGACCAGCGCACACCCAGTGTACCTAATTCCTTAGTCGACTCACATATACATGTGATCAAAGAATTAGTCTTAATTTTCAAAGATGAAAATTCTCATTCATCATACAATACAACTTGTATGATTCCAAGTTTCTATCCAATTGAAACTTGGGTGATGAAAAACTTTCCTCATTTGGTAAATTCAGACACTACCAAAAATGAAAGAATCAAATCCACTTTCCAATATTGCTATTACTGGAAACATATAAGCAACAATTTTCCACAGATGCCACTGTAAGGATATTTTTAAAATAAATAAAATTAAAACCCTTTTTTTTCCTTTATTTTAAAACTGCGGAAAAACTTATCCTTACAATCAACATGAAAACCTTGTTGTTATCTATTCATAAGCAATATATTATAACTCTTAAGCAACAACTCAAAATTCTGATTACCGAACCATGTGATCGAAACCCACCTTTGCAATCAGAATCAAAATATACTTACTTTAAGCTTCCTATCTTTTCTTTGATTCTTAAAACATCAGCATGTGACCAATTCACATTATGTAATAAGAATCTCCAAATAGGAACTTAATAGAGTTAGAAAGTGGTCTTTACCCGAATTAGAGTCAAACCTCTTGACTTGATCAACCTTATGACCTTTCAGGTGAATAGGGCAGCTTCGCAACCAATGCCCCTTCCTTTGGCAACAAAACACATGGACCCTTTGGTAATGGTACATGAGACCATCTCAGACTTAGTCTTTCTCTTTACCATTTGGTCAACCGAGTTGACTATGGCCGATCCCTTTCCATTGGGAAGAGAAATCCTTTTTCTAGATATCCAATGCTACCATTGTCAATGTCCATGTAGACTTGGGAAGTTGTTCTTTTAATCAAATTTGCTTTACTGGTGTTCCAAATCATTGCTGATTCCACAACACCAAGCAAATAGATAACATTATTAAGGTTCATGTCATAGTCTGTCTCATAGTAGTCCCAAAGAGACTCACTATGTTACTAAGTAAGTGATTGAACATCCAACTTTCACGAGACTTTGACACCCAACTCTCCCGGCTTGTCAATATGTGACTTTATCTCCAAGATGTGAGCACACATAGACTATGCTGGCCAATAGGGATTGAGTGACTTTAAACTTTTCAAGAACTTGTGGGTGAGGGAGAATAATTAGAGGAAGTGAAGCATGATGTTGAGGGACACCATCTTCAAGAGATTTGGGAAGATCATAGTTGTCTGAACCAGACATCTATAATGGGAGAAAATCAAGTTACTTGATTCAAAGTCCTTAATATAACACCCAATATGAAATATTAAGGCTAGGACCCAACACAATATTTTATAATTTGGAAGAGGGATGCCGTAATCCAAGCTATAAAATATTTGAAGGTAGGCGAATGACAATTCACCAATTTCCACCATGAAAAACGAAATAATTTATTAGGTTTTAATTGGATTTGAATTCCTAGATCTTTTTGAGATTCATTGAACTTTTCAATGGCATGTTTCAATCTCGAGTGTGCCCTCTCAAATTTTGTGACTGGGATGCCGAGGATCACAAAACAAGGTGTGAATAACCATACCAATTCACTTGGTACCCTTAATATTATCACCCAATCAATGTGCTGGTTAACCACACACGCTCCATTGAACTATGACAAACATTAAGTCACCCTTCGTGATCCTTACTAGTCCAAGTTAGTGTGCCAGTTAACCACACACGCTCCACCAACGACTTGGTAAGGTACAAAGTGTGAATTCCATGGGCTAGCACCAAATTCACATTTTTCCTAAAGTAACAAATATTGGGAATTAAATAAAAACATTTAGTTACTTTATAATAATCATTATACTTTTAATGAGAATTTAAAGTCATTGTCCTACCCGTTCGGCTAACGACCCTCCACCAGTCAAGCAAGCGGTGGGTGAGAGTGGACACCCATTAAGTCGCCATTTTATAGGAAACAACCTTATACCCACCTTATAGACCGGCTTTGTGAATGAGGCCTACTAACGGTAGAACGACTTATTCTTATACATATATGTAATAAATAACCATTAATGTTATAAATAGTATAAGGGTTGAATTTTAACTATTAAAACTCTAAGGGTTGGAATTAAAGTTTATTAAAGTGTGTGAAACTTTACAAATTCCAAAACTTGAGGGCAAGTTTTGTAACTAACCAAAACTTTTCATTTCATAACTTATGAATTAAAGGTTCATAAAATGAAGACTCTTCATTTTATGTAACTCATGTGTTTTTAATGTGTGTTAAAGAAAAGTGACCTTTGGATATCCATAACCTGAGGACAAATTATGGACTCCATTAAAACACATAAATGATCAATAATTAATTCCAAACAATTCAGCAAATAATTCCTATCATCTTCTAAATTCATAAGAACATGAACATGATCATCAAAATTTCAAGAATTATATGAACACATAAAAATCATGGAATTTTGATATATGATATTGTAAATGGATTAGAACAACCATTACACCAACTAAAACAAGTTTTAAAACACCAAAACAGTTTAGGGTAATGTTTCTAGTCCATTTCCAGCAGCAAAAGTCGAAAATCTGCATTCTGATCATTCTACTCGCCGAGTGCACGAACCTACTCGCCGAGTAGGATGAATTTTGCCTTGAACTCGGCGAGTCCCCCCATGGACTCGGTGAGTCCATCAGCCAGACAGCAACAATTTCAACTTTTTTCACTATTTTGCATCAAGTATTAAACAAGCAAGCCTGGGCTCTGATACCACTGTTGGGTTTTGAGCAATCTAACACTTCCTAAGTGTGCATGCAACCCTAATAAACCTTGGGTCTATTTTTGTCTAAATACATGCAAAATAATAATTTTCCAAGGTTCATAACCTATCTAACATGGCATGGGGTACTTTTAAACATAAAAGAATTAGATGAGATTAC
Organism: Lactuca serriola; assembly: GCF_051521515.1. NCBI lineage: Eukaryota > Viridiplantae > Streptophyta > Magnoliopsida > Asterales > Asteraceae > Lactuca > Lactuca serriola. Next base: position 250,273,183 of record NC_136410.1, on the reverse strand, counting down.
ATACCTTTTGATGATGAGTTCAATTCCTAAGGAGTTTGAGGGCCAAGCACCAATAGTGTGAATGCCTCAAATGGAATCACAAATCACCACAAACTCTTGGAAAACTTTGAGAGAGTGTACACACACTTCTAACTTTCGGCCACACACAAAGCACACACACTAGTGTCACTAGTGGCTATTTCATGCAACATAAGCATGTTTATATAGTGTACATGATTAGGGTGAAACCCTAATAACCCATGAACTTTCCTTTTCCAATGATCCATGGGTTAAAAGCTCCATGGATCATCCATGGACTTCCACATAAGCCTAGCCCATTAACAAATGAGTGTTAGCCCACACCATATAAAACAATAGCCCACAATTTAATTAGTCTTCCTTTTAATCTCTAAATTAATTCATAATTAATTTAAGACTAACACTAATTAAATAACTTCATATTAATATATTATAACTTACAATATATTAATAAACATATGTGTATAACTCTCATAAAATTATCCATAAATAGTTTGGATGAAATGCAACCCAAATGGACCATGCCGAGTCGGGTCAAGTATATACCAAATAAGTTATGGACTTAGACACCTTATCCAACAATAACATGGTAATAGCTTGAGAGAGTGGTCTGGCAGTGAGACATGCCACTAGAGTTTCCAGATTTTGGAGGGTTAGAAGGGGTATCATAGCGGTAGAAGGGTATCTCATCTTCTGGGTATGGCAGTTCCTATTTGGTTTCAGGTGTCCATGGAGGAAGTTAGCCGTGTGAGATGAGATCCTTTCGATGGTATCTTTTGGGTTTTTGGGTTCGATCTATGTGGTGTGGAAGAAGCAATTTCGGCGGCGAAATCTAATTCAAGTGGGGGAGAATTGTAACATTCAGATTTCCAGGCATATTTTTGTGAGGGTAGTTCTGAGATTTATGGAGCTACATGAGAGGTTGTGGGTCCAACTCGTTGAGTAGAGTCAAGTATCCGGATGAGTTTAATGAATGGACTCGACGAGTCAAAGAGCCGACTCGCCGAGTAGCTGCTGGGCAGAAAAACCCTAGATTGTCGGGGTTGGATCCTATTTAAAGGACCTTAAGCCGCCTCACCAGCCTCCTTACTTCCAGAGAGAAACCCTAATCGCTTAGAGAGAGCTAAAAGAGAGAAGATACATAATTTTGGGAATGTTGTGACCTTTTGGAGGATGAAGTGGAGAGCATCAAATCTTGGATCAAAATGAGGGTTTTGGATCTAGGATTCTTCATAGTTTTGCTTCAGTTGGAGGTAAAACGATGCTAACTTGACCATTTACTTATGAGATCTTGTTGTAGGGAGTTTTGAGGGCTTTCTCCCACCTATCTTGTGTCATGGAGTCAATTGGGCATGGCTTGAGGTTAGAATCTCCGATCTGGACTATTGGTGACCTTGTGAGTCCGAAGACCCGAGCTTTATTGAGCTAGAGGCAAGCTTTTGTGCATCTAGCCCTTGTTGGAGCATGTATTGGCATTATGAGCCTTATATGCCATGTATGAACGTAAATATTACAGCATTATGAGCTATCCGTGCCTTGGGATGATAGATCTGGAGTGTGGGGTTGTAGATCCTCTTAGAATCGTCTGAATGAGAAATCAGATTGAAGAGACACATTGAGTCCATGGCCTGACTCGACGAGTCGGTTAGGGTTTGTCCCGATGAGCTTGATCAAACGATAACTCGGCGAGTTGGCGGTCAACTCAACGAGCTAATCTGGACCTTCACGAGACTTCTGAGGAAAAGAGTGGACTCGACGAGTCACATAGGTGCACTCGGCGAGTTGGGTCAAACATGGATTGTTAACTCGAGTTGACTTATGTTGACTTTATGGTTTGGTTAAACATGAGTAATGGAGACCATAGAGGGGTAAAATGCTCTTATACCCACTTCAAGAGTTAGAAAGAGGAAGAATAACCTTTGGTTACTTAGAGTCGAGAATCGAGTATTTATTGAGACAATTACTCTACGTGTTAGGCGGAGGCTAGTTCGAGATTCAAGTATGAGGATAATTGCTTGCTTGCTTGCTTGCAAGGTGAGTCTTCTGACTATACTTTAACTTGAGTGGTATTTATGTGTGACCAGAGGCTCTTATGTGCTTACTTGAGTTATGCATTTTGTCTGTGTGATATATATGCTATGTTATGTTTTACTGAGACCAGACCGGAGGGTCCTCACTGAGACCGGACCAGAGGGTCCAACGAGCCGTGGGACTATAGGTTCCCATTAAGACACATAGACCGGAGGGTCTTATAGAGTTATAGCCTCCAGTGGCTAATGTGCTACATGCGATATTTTGGGGAACTCACTAAGCATCGTGCTTACCGTCTTATGTGTTATGTGTTTCAGGTTTTCTCAGGATCGCGGGAAGGCACTGGCTTGATTGTACATACTAGTGAAAGAGTTATGTTTTGAAGATCCTCGATTTTAATCAAACAATTATGGAGTTGCGATTTGTAAATTAAATAAATGAGATTTTAGTGAAATATGTTATGGGAAATATGCGATTTTAAATGAAAATTTTCGGTGTTACAGAATTTATCACGAGTGATTCTGAGACGATAATCTTTAAACCGAGATATATGAGTTGTTGTTTACAAGTTGGTTGTGCATTGATAATTCATAAACGCATTGGTAACTTGATGTTATAAAACGTTTTGTTGTGTATGATTTGATGAGTAAATAGTACAAACATATAAGTCCAAGTTTATCTGTTCCTTTTATCCTAAGAGAGTAAAAGCGATATCTTGGGCCCCTCGATGATTTTGTGTTGACTTATGTGTCGGGCCCGATCAGGACTGAATTGATGTGTTCAATTAAGTTTGTTGTCAAACAAATCAGAAGTCGGGAAAGAAACTGTTAGACATTGAGAACGATTATGTTCCATGTCTTTGTCTACACTATATCTTGCAAAAGGAAGGATTATATGGTCCCTTATCAAAACGACGCATCATTGACTAGTTGAAAGTTCGACAACAGCTTTTAAGAGATACGATTGCTAATTGGATTCTGAAGTTGCATTGGTGGTTATAGTTATTAGACTTATCCAAGTGGGAGACTTTTGGATTAGGTGTCTAAGCCCATAACTATAATTGATATGTACCTGATCTGATAATAGCATGGTCCTTTTGGGTTGCCTTCGCCATAACAATTTGATAGGATAAATTATGAAGAAAGAGGTTGATGAATGATTTATTAATATATTATAAGAATAATATATATATTGAGAAATGATAATATTTAATTAGTATTGATTAGAAATTAATTTGGAATTAATTTAGTTATCAAAAGAGACTGATTAAATATAAGGGGACTAATATTGCAAATCATTCATAGTTGCAAGTTGGGCTAATGGATTCCTAAAGGAAGGAGTGGATGAAATCTGTGGGAAGCCCATAGAGATTTTGTCCAAGGGGTTTTCTAGAAGGATCCCATGGATTTCTTAAGGCTTAAGCAGAGAATTAGGGTTTCCTCCTAAAACCCTAGCAGCTCAACTATATAAGGAACCCTTGGCTTGAGGATTTTAGCCCTTATGCATTCTTAGAGAACTCTAGATGAATTCAAGATGTCTCCATCACCTTCTCTCTTGTTCATCCTCTGCTAAATGGTGTTTGTGACTCCATTAGAGGTGCATCACTTGAGGTAATAAGCTCTTATAGCTCAAGATCAAGCAATCAACAAGAAAGGTATTCTTCTAACCCTAATATGATTAGATTTCGTTTCCTTGTATACTTGATTAGGTTTTTGCTTTGGAAAATTTAGTTGCATGTATGACTTGAGGAAAACCTAGATCCAAAGCAGTTAGGGTTGCATGTGCACCATAGGAATGTTGTAATGCTAAAAACCTATCAAGAAAGCACATCCAAATTTATCAATGTATTATCACTGATAAACGTATCACCATCTGTAGTAATATCAAAGCATAAAACTGAGGTGCCATTCTAACTCTGCTAGAATGTCTAAGAGGTAACGACTTGTCTATTGGTTCAACATGAATTTCTTCCTCAGTTTGAGCGCTAGTATTAGAGGTTTCTTCATTGTTTGACTCTTGAATTTCTTCAAGATAAATTGTACTCCCAATGTCCTCTTTGGATATGACCTCTCTCTCTCTTTCTCTCTCTCTCTCTCTCACTCTCTCGCTCTCTCTCGCTCTCTCTCTCTCTCTCTCGTGCGTGCGCGAAAGAATCCCCTTCGTGCTACAAAGACCATGTGTTCACTAGGTCTGTAGAACAAATATCGAAAGGACTTTTGTGGGTAGCCGATGAAAATACATCTCTCACTTCGAGGTTCAAGTTTGTCGTGAGTCTCCCTTCTAACGAAAGCTTCACAATCCAAAACCTTCATATGTGCCAACGATGGAACCTTCCCCATCCACATCTCATGACTTTTGGCAAAATTCTTTGTTAGGACAAGATTAAGAATGTGGGTGGCAGTCTCTGAGGCGTACCCCCAGAATGAGATTGGAAGTGAAGCTCAACTCATCATGGAACGAATCATGTCCAAAAAGGTTCAATTATGCCTCTCAGCCATACCATTAAGTTGTAGTGTCCTTGGAGGTGTTAATTGTGAAACAGCTCCACATTCCTTGAGGTACTCATGGAATTCGATACTTTAATACTCACCACCTCTATCAGATCTGAGCATCTTGATCTTCCTGCCCAATTGATTTTCGACTTCATGTAGATCTATCCATATCTATTATAATTATCAATAAAAGTCATATAGAATCGATTTTCATCCCTTATGGTGGATCTGAATGGCCCACACACATCTGTGTAGGAGGTCCGACAATCCTTCATATCTTTCACAAGAACCAGAGAAAGGTGATTTAGTAATCTTTTCAAGTAAACAAGAATCGCATATATCATCTGACCTTAAGTCAAATGATTCCAACACTCCATCATTTTGGAGTTGGGCAATGTGTTTCTTATTGACATGTCCAAGACGAACCACACGCATGCTTTGTTTAAACCATTAGACGAATCAATTTATCATACACTATTACCTAAATTGTTTACAACCATCACAGTTTCATACACGTCATCACAAGGTAATGTGTCAAAATAAAATACACCATTTTTGTAAGCATAAATAGAACCATTCTCATTATTAAAAGAATATCTAAAACCATGTCTATGTAAACCATGAAATTAAATGATGTTTCTCATCATTTCTGACGAATAGCAACAACTGTTCAAATCCAAACATAACCCACTACTAATCCCTAAACAATAAACACCAATCTTGGTAACAGATGGCGATCTCCTATTGTCCATAATCAAGTTCATCTTCCCATGCTCCATATCCTCACTTCTTTTTAGCCCCAGCAAATCAACATATGTGAAAACCATATCTAGTATCGAGGACCCAAGAATGAGAATACGATGAGTTTTTGGACAAACTAATGTAAATACCTGCCGAGGATGGCTTCACTTTGCCATCCTTTTTGTCTTGCAAGTATTTGGGGCAAATTTGTTTCCAATTGATAGGTTTTAAGCATTCGAACACTCCTATGGTGTACATGCAACCCTAGAAACATTGGATCTATGTTTTCTCTAATATTCATGCAACAAAGAATTTTCCAAGGTTTTCATCCTAACTAGCATGGCATGGGTGTAACGCCCGTAGATCAGGGCTAGCCAATTTAGAGACGATAAGCGTCAAAAATGACTTTTTGATAGAATATTATTTAGAATGAATAATCTTAACTAAGTTGTAGTATATGTTACAAGGATTCCGTACATATAAAGAACGCCGAAATCCGAGTTATAACGAAGAAGTTATGACCTGTCGAAGTTTCGCGACAGAACCGGCACGACACAACGCGACGTAAAAAGTGAATTTACGTTAGAGCGATATTTAGCCTTAGCAATCTAAATGAAGTTCATAGAATACGTTAAACCGTGAGCGTGCATAAAACGAACGCCCATATCTGACTTCGTATGAGGAAGTTATGATTTTCCGAAGTTTCGACTTAGCAGTATGCAGCCCGAATACTCGGTTTGAGACCGAGCGGTTTTTAGCTGAAACAATCTAAATGAGAATCGAAGATCTCATTAATTGTAGTAAAACGATAAAAAGATAAGTGAAAGCGGACGTCAGATGAAGAAGTTATCATTTTATAACGGAGTTTTCCTGTCCCGGCCTACTAAAAATAAATAATAAAAATAAGTTCAAAATTAGCCGGGGGAGTCTAAATGAAAGTTGTAGAGCGTAGTCTCACCTACGCGGAGCTATAAAGAACGTCGAAAATGCCGTTCGTATGAAGACGATATGAATTTTTGAAGTTTATTAAATATTTTTGATATTTAATTTAAATATAAATTTCGATATTATCCAGAGGGGGGAGTCAGCGACCCTATCTTCATTACGTCCAGCGTAATTTAAAATTACACCTAGCGTAATTGGGTTTCCAGCCCCATATAAAAGGGTGTCGAGGGCAGCCGAGTTCCTTGCTCATTTCTTCCCTTTCTCTCGCGTTCTTGCATCGTTTTTCGTGCAAGAATTATCCCGAAGCCCCGGTATCATTCCTGAGCCCCGAAGCAAGTCCCGAGGTCCCGAAGATCCCGAGAAGTGCGATTCCCGAGCCGAAGCTCTGCCCGCGAGAAGCTAATTTTTGTGGAGATCTTCCAGATCTGCCGAAGAATACTACTTTTACAAGCCGTAATGTTGTCCGATCATCTTCTGATCAAGTGAGTGTGTGGTTACTTTCTTTTAACGCATAAATACGAAGTATTTTATACGAAATATGGGTTATGTGTATATTTTATTGTTATATGTGTGAATGTATATTCACTTTCTTCTACAGCATAGATATGAAGTATTTGCTATGAAGTACGTGCTAGGTGTTTATACAATGTTTATTTACATGAGATAGATGTTGAAATAATGTTTTATACATGTTTTAAAAGATTTAAATTGTATATGTGTTTGCATCTACAAATATGTTGGGTAGAACATGGGTAGATGAAATACTTGATGTGAGACGAAATAATAAGTATTTTTGAACTCAATGTGTTCATTAGGTATTTTCGAACTCTATGTGTTCACTTGGTGTTTGAACTCAATGTGTTCATTAGGTATTTTTGAACTCTATGTGTTCACTTGGTGTTTGAACTCAATGTGTTCATTAGGTATTTTTGAACTTTATGTGTTCACTTTGTGTTTGAACTCAATGTGTTCATTAGGTATTTCTGAACTCTATGTGTTCACTTGGTATTTTTGGACTCAATGTGTTCAGTAAGTATTTTTGAACTAGATGTGTTCACTTGGTGTTGTTGAACTGAGTGTGTTAACCAAGTCTTTTAGAACTAAGTATTCACCAGATGTTTTGAATTAATTGTTCACTAGGAGTGTTAGAACTAGGTGTTTGTTAACTATGTGGAACTAAGTGTTTACCAATCGTAATTTGTGGACCTTCGCAATGGTGGACTTTGTGTTAATTCCTTATGAATAAATGGATAAAGGATAGTTGATTCTTAGGGTAAATCCTTAAGAAATAAAGGAGATAATGGGAATGAATATTTGGGTTGATTATTTGATAATGAATATAATAAATGTATTATTGTGGGTTGAAAACCCTACATGCTCACCAGGCTCCCTAGCCTGACCTGCTCAGTTTTCTTTGCATTACTGGTAATCGCATAAGAGTATAAATGGGTGGACTTGACGAGAGATTTGGGATTATAGATCAGTAGTTATAAATAACTGTTGTAAGGTCTATTTTATATTGTTTATGCTTTTGGTCTGTATCAGAACATGACATCCCGAGGTTTTATTATTTAATGAAAATACATTCTCTTTGAGAAATGTTTTGATAAATGGTTATCAAATTTTATTTTGGGAACAAATTCCGCTACTGTTTTCTTTAAACGATCACTCATATTTATAAAATAAAACATAAACAAATCGGTCTTTTCAGGCCGTGAAATTGGGGATGTCACAGTTGGTATCAGAGCATTAGTTTAAGCAAACTAGGAATTTGTAGGATTTCTAGACTTAAACTTAGGATGCTAAGTAATGATGGTGAGGAGGGTGTCCAAAATATGTTAGGTAGTACACCTAAATTGACACGAGTGCTAGTTTATTTTAAGGAAGTTGCCTAAAATGATTTTATGTGCTAAATGTTATATGTTGCCATATATGATATTCTTTGTTCGGATCTATGGTCTGTTGCCGACCGGATCTGGAAACCTTATGTGTTTAGGATTCTAAGTGTATGTCTACGTTATTAGAACTAGCATGTAAATGTTTCGGAGTGATAAGGATGATTTAATTGTCTATCATGGATGAGGATCTAATTTCACCTTATTCGGTGTGTAGATCAAAAATGGTAAGAACCAGGAGTGGCGTTGGAAACGCAGATGAAAACAGGAATCAACCACCAGTGATCGAGCAAATACCTGTTGTAGCAGCAACACCAGAAATAATAACGATGGCTGGGGTGCAAGCCATGATTCGGGCTATGTTAGTCGAACAAAGGGATGAGATGCGATAGATGTTACATGAACATAGGTACGAACCTATCATACCTATTGAGGAACTCGATCTGATTCCCGAAAAATCGGAGGAAGGAAACAATAGTCGCGCTGTGAGTCAAGTTAGGACTCAAGGAGAACGAAGGAACGACCCGGAAAGGGGAAAAAACAAGGATGGGCGACTGTACAAGAATTTATTGGGCGCCAAGTCGTCAAGTCTTTCTGGGAGCCGAAAGCCTGTTGAGATTATGGATTGGATCTCTGAAATGGAGATGGTATTTGAAAGTTGTGACAGTAGCAACAAACAGAAGACTGTCTTTGCAGTTAGACAACTGAAGACTGGAGTCTTGAGCTGGTGGAAGTTGTTGGCAGATACAATGCCAAGAGGAGGAGCCATGTGAATGTCTTGGGAAGCATTCGTGGAGAAAATGAAAATGCAATACTGCTCAGAGATAGATCTGATAGACCTAAACAACGAATTTCAGAACCTGAAGAAAGGAAAGATGAGTGTGGATGAGTATGCCACCGCGTTCACCGAGAGGATGAAGCTATTCCCCTACTTGGTGCCTATTGAACTCTCCAAGATCGATAGGTTTGCTAACGGACTGCCCACAGACTTTGGCCCAACAGTCAAAATGGCAACTACCTTGAAAACGGCCGTTAGAGTAGCTAGGAATGTTGAGACCCAGATAAGCGAGAAAGGTCTGGAGAGAGCTGAAGTTAGTGAGAAAAGGAAGCATGAAGGTTCTTCAAGGTCCGACGAGAAGAGAAAATTCTCTAAGTCTGGTTTGAAAAAGTTCGAAGGAGAAGGTATGAAGCGAGATGGTATGTCGACGACCCTATCTTCATTATGCCCAGCGTAATTGGGTTTCCAACCCCCTATAAAACGGTGTCGACGGCAGCCGAGTTCTTTGCTCATTTCTTCCCTTTCTCTCGCGTTTTTGAATCGTTTTTCGTGCAAGAATTATCCCGAAGCCCCGGTATCATTCCCGAGCCCTAAAGCAAGTGCTGAGGTCCCGAAGATCCCGAGAAGTGCGATTCCCGAGCCGAAGCTCTGCCCGCGAGAAGCCGATTTTTGTGGAGATCTTCCAGATCTGCCAAAGAATACTACTTTTACAAGTCGTAGTGATGTCCGATCATCTTCTGATCAAGTGAGTGTGTGGTGACTTTCTTCTAACTCATAACTACGAAGTATTTTATACGAAATACGGGTTATGTGTACTTTTTGTTGTTATATGTGTGAATGTATATTCACTTTCTTCTACCGCATAGATATGAAGTATTTGATATGAAGTACGTGCTAGCTGTTTATACAATGTTTATTTACTTGAGATAGATGTTGAAATAATGTTTTATACATGTTTTAAAAGATTTAAATTGTATATGTGTTTGCATCTACAAATATGTTGGATAGAACATGGGTAGATGAAATAGTTGATGTGAGACGAAATAATAAGTATTTTTGAACTCAATGTGTTCATTAGGTATTTTCGAACTCTATGTGTTCACTTGGTGTTTGAACTCAATGTGTTCATTAGGTATTTTTGAACTCTATGTCTTCACTTGGTGTTTGAACTCAATGTGTTCATTAGGTATTTTTGAACTTTATGTGTTCACTTGCTGTTTGAACTCAATGTGTTCATTAGGTATTTCCGAAGTCTATGGGTTCACTTGGTATTTTTGGACTCAATGTGTTCATTAAGTATTTTTGAACTAGATGTGTTCACTTGGTGTTGTTGAACTGAGTGTGTTCACTAAGTCTTTTAGAACTAAGTATTCACCAGATGGTTTGAATTAATTGTTCACTAGGAGTGTTAGAACTAGGTGTTTGTTAAGTATGTTGAACTAAGTTTTTACCAATCGTAATTTGTGGACCTTGGTAGTGGTGGACTTTGTGTCAATTCCTTAGGTCAATCCTTAGGAATAAATGGATAAAGGATAGTTGATTCTTTGGGTAAATCCTAAAGAAATATAGGAGATAATGGGAATGAGTATTTCGGTTGATTATTTGATAATTGAATATAATAAATGTATTATTGTGGGTTAAAAACCCTACATGCTCACCAGGCTCCCAAGCCTGACCTACTCAGTTTTCTTTGCATTACAGGTAATGGCACAAGAGTATAAATTGGTGGACTTGACGAGAGATTTTGGATTATAGATCAGTAGTTATACATAACTGTTGTAAGGTCTATTTTATATTGTTTATGCTTTTGGTCTGTATCGGAACATAACATCCCGAGGTTTTATTATTTAATGAAAATACATTCTCTTTGAGAAATGTTTTGATAAATGGTTATCATATTTTATTTTGGGAACAAATTCCGCAACTGTTTTCTTTAAACGATCACTCAAATTTATAAAACAAAGCATAAACAAATCGGTCTTTTCTGGCCGTGAAATTGGGTTGTCACAATGGGGAACTTGTAATATAAAACTAGTAGAATGACATACCTTTATAGTTTCTTGGATTCCTTAAGACTTTGTGAGCCTAGCACCTAAAATGTCATGCCTCAAATGTTTAACACAACACCACAACTCTATAAATAATTTGAGACAAGAACACTTTGATCACAAAATCGGCTAGCCCTCCTTGTCTTGCAACAACGGCCGATTTAGATAGCTATGGATCTCTCTATATAGTGTGCCACATGTAGGGTTACACAATGTAAACCCTAATGTGCATGTGTTTTCATTTTCCTCCATAATCCATGGGTTATAACCTCCATGGAGCATCCATGGAGCACCCAATGGGTCCTAGCCCAATCTAGTGACTCATGAACCATAAGCCCAGTATATAAGGATGAATGATTTCAAATCAATCCCCATATATTTAATTAGTCTCTTATTGATCACAAAATTAATTCCAAGTTAATTCTTGATCAATACTAATTAAATAATATGATATCATATTAATATATTAGAACTTATAATATATTAACAAATTGTAAGTGTGCTTTTTCTCATTTTCTCGATCCAACAATTGAGATGTCAATGCAACCCAAATGGACCATGCCAAGCCGGGTAAATTACATACTAAATGTAGTTATAGACTTAGACACCTTATCCAACAGTCTCCGAATTGGATAAATCTAATAACTATAGTTACAGGTATGACTTCAGGAATCGACCAACAATCGTAGCTCTTTCAAAGTCTCGCGAAACTGAGATAATAATGCACCATTTAAGATAAGTGATCACATAATCCTTTTTTCTAGATATCAGTCGGACAAATACATGGAACAATGTCGTACTTATTTTCTAGTTTATTCTCGATTTCCGATTTATTTTCTACTTGTATTTCTCAGGGATTCAGTAATACAGGTAAACTTCAGCTTTTGGAGAAGTGACGCTAAGGCGTCATTTAAAACTCATTTTGTCATCATATTGTATTTTGTTTTCAAACAAGTATCATTCAACAATGTAAGTTTTAAATTATATATATGATGGTTATTTTACTTTCTTTACTATGTGTTCAACTGTTATGATACTACATGAATTCATCCGCCTTTGAACGATTCTGCCGTTCTGGTTTGGGGGTGTGACAGATTGGTATCAGAGCATTGTTTATAGCGAACTACGTATATCAAACCACATAGGATACACAAATTATAAATGCATAGGGACTAAAAATCTCTGATAAAACGTTGTTACACCTAAACCGCTTTTCATTTAATGTAAGTTATTGGGTCGAAAAAGCACAAATACATGCATGCAACGATTTATTTTCATAGTTAGAACTATACAAGAAGTATTATGACAAGTTGGACACTATGACTAGGCCTCAAAATATGTAATCGGATTTGGGACGAATATAGCCTGATCAACTATATTTATCAGAGATCAGACTAAGGTATGTTGAGTAATGGTCGTAGTGATCAACAAGTCAAAACTTACCAAAATAACATTGGTATCAGACATACAAACTTATATACTATAGGAGTATTTGGTAAATACAATAGTTTAACTTACATGCTTTAAATTTTTAGACAATTCTCATATCTCTATTCTTGCACAGACACAATGGTCGGATGCTATCCACCTGGGGATTCCTACTACCTGAATCAGGGAAATGGAGGATGGGTAGTAAAGGACCCCGAAGAAGATGAGGAAACCAGTAGAGTTGGAGGAAGGGGAAGATTCTGGGATAGACTCGGAGCCAGAAGTAATCAACCCACCAGTCGCTCAACCTCCCACATTTAGGGGAAACTTTCAGGGACCAACTCCCATTTGGGGAAGTCACATTCACCATTGTAGCCAACAGCAAGGATTACGTCCTCCCAACGGTATGTGTCAGGACTTTTACGAAGTCAGAGGTGGAGGATCAGCCTACCGAGCACTCCCATACATGGTGGCCAAACTAGCCAACCAGTCCTATCAATCCGGGGTTCAAGCAAACCGGATTCGTGAAGTGAACGTCGAAGTTCAAGTTCACACTTCCGACATCCGTCGACTGGATAGGTTGCAGGATGATGCCCAACTCTGCATCGACACATTCTAAGCGCAACTGATTGCATCCCTCTCTGAGATAAGGGAAATAAGGGAACAACAAGCCGCCTTTGATAGGTGTCTTATGGAAGCAAAGCAATCAGACACAGATTCGAGCTCCAAGCGCAACCTACGTCGCAAGTGGTACTTGCCTAAATCCCAAAAATTTTGTTATAGAATAGGAACTCGGCTAAAAGTCTTCCTTTTCTTTAACTTCTGTATCGAAGACTCCTAGAAGGGTCGATATGTTCTTAACTTCAAAATATAACTCAATGTATGTTTAATATATATGAAGAAATTCCTTTGTGTGTTAATTCAGTGAATACCACTCAGATTCATAAATTTATCTATCACTATACAAACTTTTATTATGAATCAAGCTCTAGAACCTTGGTAGGTCAGTCAAATTCAGGAATTGATGAATATAGCAAATTTATTAACACACAGCTTCCAATCATTAAAGACTTATGGTCTTCATTCTATTTCTCTAGCAGCACGATGCCGCCCCATAGATCTATACACCGTGTCAACAACACAACACCTCCACCACCACCACCTCCATCAACGGATAATGCCTCCTTGATAGCTACTATAACAGCTGCAATGACAACAACAATGGCACATATGAGTAATAATGGGTCCGAAGGTGGATTAAATAGCTCCACAAATGGCCAACGTCAGGGTCGTTCAGGGGATTGCGCCTTCAAGGACATCACCAATAGCAATCCCCTAACTTTTAATCGATCCAGAGGGATAATGGATCTATCGCAGTGGATAGAGAAAACATAAGCGGTTTTTGAGATCTATGCATGTATGGAAAGAAGCAAGGTAAATTTTGTTGCTTGTACATTCTCCAAGAGAGCTCTGAAATGGTGAAATGGCCATGTCAAGTGACTAACTGTAACGTCCCGTTTATTTAAATAAATTAATAAATGTAAGTCCCAGATTGATTTGTGAAGAATTTTAGATGTTGAGGGTTAAAAGTGTAAATTCCATATTAGTTTTGTATGTATTTGTGGAGGCAAGGAGTAAATGGTAATTTATGGGACTTCATTTGAAGAGACTATGGGAGATAGGGGACTGTTTGGTAATTTTCGTACCTAAGTTGTAATGGATTCCGATATTCAGGGTTTAAATTGTAAATATTGGGTTACATTGGAAAAGATCCCAAGGGGAGGGACCAAAGTTGTAATTATGGGAAAGATGTTATATGGACCGGGTATATATTCATTCAGTTGACTAATTTGTAACCTAACCCTAAAGAAGTGTCGGCCGCCACCCCTCCAACCTTATACCTCCTAGTCACCAGCCACTATCAACACTCATCTAATTCGTGTCTCCGACCAAATTGAGGCAGCCAAGCGAACATCGAGCCTCCACCATTCTTCTCGTCCTTCTCCGCTGTCAAGGTCACAACCCGTTAGTGCCGAAGAAACCTTTCAATGCAGCTGCTCTGTTGCCAATGACGTCGAGGTCGCCGCCTGCTGCTTTGTTGATGATCGCCATCGTGTCGTGGTTGTCGGAGGTGTAACCAAACTGTGAGGGAGTCGCCTCCACCACCCTCGTTTCCTGTTGCATCGTCGCATCTACCATTCCCAACGACGTCGGTGGCCTTATGCCATCAGTGAAGACCATCGGATGCCCTCCTTCGTGGCTACGCTGCTGATGTTAGTCCAGTCCCGCCGTCCGCAGTTGTTACTGCCGTGAGAGCCACTGCCATCGTCGATGGTGTTGCTGCTGCCATCCTCCGCCGCGACCAACCACCATGGATAGTAGCTGTGTGCATGTCTTACTATGTGTAGGTGTGTGTGGTTGTATTTCATTAGTTGTATGTTTGTTGGGTGCTTGGGGTAGCCGGAGGTCACAGAAGAGCGACCGCCACCACGAGCCACTGCTGGCCACAATGGTGTGGCTGTGTGTGAGTTAGATAGAGTGTGTTAGTGTCTGTGTGTGTTTATTTTTGGATAAAAACCTTGTAATTGTAATTAGCATGAATAATAAAATAATAGTAACCACCACCGTAAGGTGGTGGCCGCTGCCGTGAGCCGCCATCAACCACCACTACTCGAGGTGGTAGTGGGTGGTGCCCCGCTAGCAAACCCTAATGGGCTTAAAGAATGGTTTTGGGCCTATTGGGCCATGTTTGGGTGAAAAAACCTAATTATGAGTATTTGGGCCTTGAACTTATTTGGACCCACTTGTGGGCCATTGGGATTGGATTGTGAATTAAGCCCAAATTATTTCATGCCATTTATCTAGTAGAGTAAAGGAATTAATGGATCAAGTCCTTAATGGGCTAATTAAGAAAATCCTTTTATTTGAGAATATATCAAGACACACACAAGAATTATTTAATAAGTGAAATATTAAATAATAATCATTGGCAGAAATTAATCTAAGCAATAATGTACTTAATGGATTAAGTCCTAAGTGGGTTAAGACCATAATGGGTTAAGTGACAAACACTTAAACCTAATTATCATTTTATGTGAAACCCTAATTTCACTTGGGCTTTGTGTTGGGCCATCCGAGAATAATTAAATGGAGTTGAGTAATTAGTTGGGCTCTAGGGTAAGGCCCATATTAAGGATTGGGCCTAATTTGGAAAATTGGGCCATAGATGGGCCATAGTTTGGGCCTAGATGGTTGTATGATATTGGGCCCTCAGAATGAGACATGTTGGATCGGACTGAGCAATTGGGCTTTCAGGGAAGTCCATCTAGAGATTTGGGCCCAATTTGGAAAATTGGGCCATATTTTGGGCTTGGGTAAGCCAAGCTAAGGGTGATGTAGTAATTACCCAAAGTATGTATTTATAGTTATGTGTTAGAACCCAATTATTATTTGGGTGTTATTTTGGTGTTGACAGTTCGGGAATCTGTCATCCAGCAGCTAAGGTTGAGTCTGCGGGACTTCAGCAGTATGAGATTGTGTCTACGGGACGTCAGCAGTGTGAGGTGAGTTTCCTTCCAGTAGGAACGGGTCTACGGCCACAATGTCTGCCTGTTTAGTTAGTAGTAGTTCCGAACTTCAGTTTGATGCAGTAGTTCAGTATGCTTGGTATCTTTGTGATACAGACATGGTATGAGTTATGTGTACCGGACTATGGTCCGATGCAGTATCCAGTATATGTGTTCATGTTATATGCTATGATTATGCTATGCTATGCTCAGTTAGTTTCGGACCTCGGTCCGATGCAGTAGTTAGGGTGCTTGATGTCTTTGTGATTCAAGCATGTTTTGTTTTATGTGTTCCGGACTCTGTCCCAATGCAGTATGCAGTATATATGTTCATGCTAGTTGACATGTTATGATATGTTATGATTTAGTGAGTTCCAGACTTCGGTCTGATGCAGTTAGTTCCGGACTTCGGTCCGATGCAGTTAGTTCCAGGCTTCAGTCCGATGCAGTTTCTGGACTTCGGTCCGATGCAGAGGGAAAGGCCCTGGTCAGCTTCCAGATTGCAGTCCAATGCAGTTTCCGGAATTCGGTCCGATGCAGTGGGCAAGGCCCAATATTTGTTTATATGTTATTGTATGGTATGTGGTAGTTTGGGGGGAGATCACTAAGCTTCGTGCTTACAGTTCCAGTTTTGGTTTCAGGTACTCAGTTTTCAAAAAGGAGCTCGGGAAGATTGCAGTGCACACACCATTTGTTCAGTCTGTGATGTTTATACTCTGATATACTTGACAGCTGTTATGATATTTTGAGATACATTGCTTATGATTTTTATATGAGGTTTATCGACTATGGTTTTTATTATTAAATTAAACGAAATTTCCAAACTGTGTTTTTGGGATGTTACACTAACTTTGATAGTGGCTAACTCTATGGGATGAGAAAATCTAAAGCAAATGTTAATGCAAGAGTATTGTCCAAGGGGCGA
Organism: Lactuca serriola; assembly: GCF_051521515.1. Classification (NCBI taxonomy): domain Eukaryota; kingdom Viridiplantae; phylum Streptophyta; class Magnoliopsida; order Asterales; family Asteraceae; genus Lactuca; species Lactuca serriola. The sequence continues at coordinate 250,256,316 of NC_136410.1, read as the reverse complement.
AGTACAAAAGCTAGAGCAGGAACTTTGGGGCCTTACTTTGGTAGGCTCGGACATCACAACCTATACCAATAGGTTTAGTGATTTGGCAATCCTTTGCCCAGGGATGGTTGCTCCAGAGAGCAAGAAAATCGAGAGGTACATCTTGTGACTATCAGCCCAGATACAAGGAAGTGTACTATCTTCCAAACCAGTCACTTTCGATAGTGCCAAACAGTTGGCACAAGCTCTCGTTGACTATGGAGTCTGCCAAGGCTTCGCAACTGCTGTTCCGAAGCAAACCATAGGAAACAACAACAATAACAACAATACCACCACCACCACCAACAACAACAACAACAACAACAACAACAACAACAACAACAACAACAACAACAGCAACAACAACAACAACAACAACAAGTTTTGGAACAAGAGGAAGAGTCAGTTTTCCCAGGAACCTTCCAAGAAGCAACAAATAGTGGCAGTCCATGCTGCTACTACCCCCACTGCTGCTCCTGTTACCCCTAAACCAGCAAAACAATATGCTAGGAGCCTACCAAAGTGTAGCAAATGCAACTTCCATCACAACGGAAATTGTCGGGAGACGCACTGCAACAAGAAAGGGCACACTGCCCATTTCTGTAAAGCACTGGCACAACCAATCACCCAAGTCCCTGGAGTCGGTGTGGGCTAGGCGTGTTATGGATGCGGTGAGGCCGGATACTACAAGAGAGACTGCCCTAAAGCAAGGAATGCTGGCGGCATAGGAAGAGTACTGGCAATAGGGCAGAACGAAGCAATAGTTGATCCCACGGTGGTTACGGGTACGTTTCTCCTCAATAACACTTATGCATGCATATTCTTTGATTGTAGTGCATAGAGGAGTTTCATGAATCATATATATAAACACACACTAAAACAGAACCCTTAATCACTTAATAAGATATTTACACTAGAAATGGCAAACGGTATAATAGAAAGCACAAACGATATGTACATAGGTTGCACACTAACTCTAAACGAACATTCATTTCAAATCAATCTAATGTCGATCACTATACAAAGTTTTGATGTCATCATCGGTATGAATTTGTTAAGCCTACACCATGCTGATATACTTTGTCACGAAAGGGTCGTTCGCCTAAATCTGCCAAACGGCGAAACGCTTGTCATTTATAGTGATGGGTTTTGGTCATAAGACATCCTATGTGCTCATACAAACCCTAATGCTTGGATCTAGGTTTCTCTATTGTACATGCAAGTTATCCAAGACTATAAACCCTAATTCTAGCATACCAGTAATCATATTAACATGAGAATAGGTTTAAGATGTTACCTTGATTGTTATGTAGCAATAACAATTCCAAATCTCCTTGTATTGACTTTGGGAGGCTTAGAGTCACAAGTGTCACTCCTCTAATGGTTCACAAACACCATAAAAAAGAGGATGAATAGGAAAGAGGATGGAGGCTGCCTAAAAACGTCTACAAACCATAGAGAAGTCTTAGCCACGTTTTTGGTCATAAGGGATCTCTTTATATAGGAGGCAATTAGGGTTATCTAACAAGGAAACCCTAATTTGGATGCTTAAGCCCTATGCAACCCATGGAGCCCTTTCCTTAAGGCCTTGGACGATTTCATATGGGCTTCCCCCATAGAATTCGTCCACCCCTTAATACAAGGCAATCCACGGCCCAAATTGCAATTATCTTATAATTACAATTCCAGTCCCTTAAGTTTAATTAATCTCTTTTAGTCACAAAACTAATTACCAATTAATTATTGACTAATATTAATTAAACAATATGATTTCTCCTTTAATATATTATTCTCATAATATATTAATAAATCATATTTAATCCTTTCTCTCCATAATTCATCCTATCAAGTCGCTTTGGTGAAGGCAACCCAAAAGGACCATGCACCATCGGGTCAAGTACATACCAAAATAGTTATGCACTTAGACACTAATCCAACAGTCTCCCACTTGGATAAGTCTAATAACTATTCTGCATATGACTTCAGATCCTGATCTGCAATCGTAGCTTTCCAAAGCCGCTGTCAACTCTGATCCTATCAGATACGCGTCTCCTTAGATAAGGGATCATATATTCGTCCATTCTAGATATCGTATGAGACATGATTTCAAATCATTCTCTTTGTACTATATCTCGATTCCTGATTTATAACGACTGACTAATTGAACAAATCAAATTAGCCCTATCCCGACCGAGCATTGACGTTTGTCATCACTAAATCATCGAGCGGCCCAAAGATATCTCTTTTATCCTACTTTGAATAAAAGGAACGGATAAACTTTGACTCAATGCTCGCTTGCACTTACTCACCGAATCACACACAACAATATGTTTTATGACACCAAGTTACTAGTGTGTTTACATATTATCAATGTGCAACTGATTCGCAAGATACATCTCACACATCTCGGTTTCAAGAATATAAGATGTTATCGTCTCACCAATCACTCGTGATACAATCCATGGAGTGATCCAAGTGAGCGTGGGTTTAATCCAATGCTCAAATCATATTCATAAGCACTCATGAATGTTGCAACAAACATTTGCTTATGTCTAATACTCTTTTAGACAATCCACACACCAATTCACGACAGTCTTCATTCATACCTACTTCCAACATATGAACGACTGTGGCCCCTTCGAATAATTTGACTGTTCTCAAACAATTAAATTATTCAGGAAGTCAAAACATGCAAAGTGAAACACAAGGATAATATTAATCCCATATGGCCTCAAACCTTTGAGTATAAATAAAACACCTTTTATTTATCACCATATCGATTACTCATTATTTGTCGTTTCGGGTAATCAACTTCTTACTTGAATTAATACACTTGTCCCATGCTCCTAGCACGCACACAATGTTTATCTATGGTTCTTACTTTGTGAAATAGATCAAATTGAACACATTTCCAATCATTCTCATTTCACAACTCCTAATCCCTTTCCATAAGTAAAAGAATATCAAATTCTTGCCACTTATAGAATATATTATATTCTAACATTTTATGCAATGATCCTTTCGTAATGTCACTGCACCAAAGTCACAAAGACTATTGCCAATGATATAACAAAGTTCTCTATCGGAGATTGTTACAATACAATTTCTTAGATATGATGTCTCTCACTCAAGGAACATTCCTTTTGCATAAAAGTTTCTAATCTAGTCATAGATTTTTAATATTCAATTCCCAATATGGATGCGTTTCCATATTTTCCATACGACAAATCATTCTTAATAGAATCTTATCTATTCATAATAACATCGATATGGTCCATCCAATATCATACTTCGAACTACTCACAAGCGACCAATCCTCGGCGAACTTTGGATTGTCCTTTGATAGTTGTTTAATTATTTTAGTCAAAACCAATTCTTGTCCTTTTTCCCTCTAAATGTGCTAGGCATTTGGAAAATTTTAGAATGGTCAAATATTATAGCATTTGCAATAGATCCAATACCTGAAGCGTATGGGACACAATGCAAAATGTCTTACACGAAGATTCGATACTTCATCAATCTTCTGCCATAATGTTTTATTTGCTATGTTCTCAAAATTCGAATTGTGAAGAGGAATGCTGTAATCATAATCGAAATTTTAAGAACACACTATGTTTCTTTGACTAAGTTATTAACATTCCACAACCTAAGCCTTTAGATTTGAAATGAAGCATAATATTTTCTCCCTTAATTATAGCAAAACAACTTTACAAGTCTTGCGACTTTCCAAAGTATAACTCTTGTTTTCATTAATTAATATTGCCAACTTGCAATACTTTCCTTAATAATCATACAATCATAACATTATTGCTCCCACTATCAAGATGATTATTATAAACATAACACTTATGACTAGCTTTGACATGTGTTCAGAAACAGCTTAACTTTCAGAAAAACAATGCTTATTAAATTTCTTAAGTTCATGCTTCTAATACTTAGTGCTTTGATAATCTTTTATCAAGGCTTCTTGAACTTATACACATTTTCGTTAGATAGTTTATATGTGTGTCTAAACAATTAAGACTAATTGCCAGACCTCACAATTCAAATCATGGAAACGGATACCGTAACCATAATTGAATCTGAGAATGCGATTTTACAATCACTATCTTCTTAAAATATCTATTAGTGAAAGCATTTCCTCACAGTCATTTTCATGAAGGAGGGAATCTTATGACACTTATATTTTAATGGTGTATATGTTTCTATCCATGTGAATTTGTTAAAACCAAAGTTTACGACAAATTCAAACTCATATGGACCGAACTTTCTCAATATTGATTTCTTGCTTATGATAGCACAACTGCCCACCATGTCTTCCAAGTAGTTAAGCAGCTCACCTTTTCCTATCAATTTACTTTTCATTGATCAAGGTCCTTGCCTTTTATGAATTCAAATGAGAACTCATAGGACTCACATGCATAATTAACTCGATTGGATCGGCACAGAAACAAAATAATGTCAACACGATGGGTTGTAAACCTCAACTCGTGTGCTAGTGATGACCGATAAGGTCTATTTGATTTGTTCTTGAAACCTTTTAAGACCAATAAGACTCCCACTGACTCCTTGACATATAAGATTCTCTTGTCAACAACCATTTCTTGACAAACAAATATTTAAGACTTAGTGTAGCTTTTATCAAAAGACTTCATAAATTGGTCCTAGTTGGTCTTTGTCTTGTTCAAGACATCACAACTTTCCACATTTGATGAATGTTATAAACCTTCTTAATACTTATCACTCAATGTCACACTCTTAACATTAAGACTTGTTTTGGAACGAAGTATGATAGACTTCTTGATTTAACCATTTCTTCAATCCTTGATTCCTCTTCTCAAACATACAATTGTACTAAGACTCACTTAGAGGATCAATTGAGATATGGTTCTTATCATTAAGACCTAACATAAAGCATAAAAGCTACTCTCCCTTCTTAGAATGGAGAAACTTTTATCATTCTGTCTACTTGATTCTTCTTATTCGGTTTGCTATTGATTTAAACCTTTTTAATCAATTCACAATTACACTTAATCTTATAAGTATAATCATATTTACTAAACCTTTAGTAAATCATGACGAATATCTTTGTTACTCTTATGGTGGACTTGATCAACACGCATCCTTGTCTACTCGATCTCCTAGTCCTTCATTTGACACTTTGTCAATGAATTTGTCTAATTTCCAAAAATGAAATTTCTCATTCATCGTGCAACCAAGTTGCGTGATTCCAAATTTCTGTCCAATTGAAACTTGGGTGATGAAAACTCTCCCTATTTGGTAAATTCTCAACTTTCCATAAATAACATAATAAGAACCAAATCCATTATTGTTAATAATAGAAACATTTTAACATCAATTTTTCATACATGCCGTTGCAAGGATACATAAATAAAATTTAAAATCAAAATTTATTTTATTGCGGAAAAATTTGTCCTTACATTGCAATTCATTGAAAAAGTATGCTAATACATCTTTCTTAGCAATCTAATTCTAACTCTAAGTAGTAGCTCAAGAATCTAATCTTCGAGAAATGCGATTGAAATCCATTCCTACACGGTTAGATTCTGCTCACTTCTTCCCTTAAGCTTCCTTTCTTTTCTTCGATCCTACAAAACATTAATTGTAATCTTATCACATTATGTATTAAGGATCTAGAATAGAAGCTTAAAAGAGTTAGTTAATGGATTTTACCTATATTAGAGCCATACGTTTCGACTCTCCCATCTCTTAGATCTCATAGGTAAATGGGACAGCTTCGTCTCCAATGCCCTTTCTCTTGGCAATAAAAGCAAATTGACTCTTTTGGAACATGGCATGGAACTACTTTAGACATTGCCTTTCTATTTTGATCAAACTTTTCGATCATAGCATGTCTTTCGTTGCCATTTTCTATATCCATAGAGATCTTGAAGGCAGATTCACCAATCAACTTTGCTTTTCTATTGCGCTAAACCATTGCTGATTCAACAGCAATAAGCATATAGGTGAGATCTATAAGGGTCACGTCGCGGTTCATCATATAGTACTCTCTTACGAACTTACTATATGAGTTATGAAGTGACTGAAGAACCCAATCAACAGCTATTTCCTCACAGACAACGGATCCCAACATTCTTAACCTATCAATGTGTGACTTCATCCCTAGGACGTGTGCACACACTGACTTTCCTTCTTTATGTTTACTTGCCAAAAGGGTTTGAGTGATCTTGAACTTTTCAAGCCTTCAAACTTGTGGGTTAAGGAGAATAATCAGAGGAGGAGGAGGAAGTGAAGTATGATCTCTTGTTCCTCGATCGAATCGTGGAATATCATCTTCATGTGGAATGCTTTTTCCACGGGATTTGAGAAGACCATAGTTGTCAAACTTTGACATTTACAAAATGGGAGAAAACGAATTCAAGTTAGTTGATTGATTGAGTCCTTAGTAAATCACCTAAATGAGATAATAAGGCTAGGACCCAACTCAATATTCTACAACTCGGGAGAGGGATGTCGTAACCCAAATTGCAGAACATTTGAAAGTAAGTGAATGACGATTCACTAATTTCCACCATGAAAAACGAAAAAGAAATTTAAGTTTTAAATCTATGAAAACTCCTAGATCCTTTGAGATTCATTGAACGCTTCAACGACATGTTTAAATCTCGATATGCCCCTGTTGTTTGTAACTAGGATGCCGAGGATCACAAAGCGGGTGTGAATAACCATGCAAACTTACATGGTGCCCTCACATGTTACAGTTACCTATTCGATGTGCCGGTAAACCACACACGCTCCACCGAACTATGACAAACATTGAGTCACCCTTTGCTACTATTGCTTAGAACCATTTAGTGTGTCGGTAAACCACACTCGCTCCACTAACGTCTTCACAAGGGCACAAAGTGTAATTTCATGGAATTGCATCAATTCACTTTTGCCTAAGTAACTAAGATTGGGAATTTTATGAAAACATTTAGTTACTTTAATAATTCATTATACTTATAATGGAAGGTTTCGTCCTATCCTACCCGTTCGGCGAACGACCCTCCACTAGTCAAGAGTGCGGTCGGTAAGAGTGGATACCCATTCAATCGCCATTTTATAGGCAATTTCCTTAAACACCCCTTATAGACCAGCTTCGTGAATGAGGCCTACTAACGGTAAGACTGACTTTTACTCATACATATATATATATATATATATATATATATATATATATATATATATATAGTATAGGGTGTATTTTACACTTATAAAATACTAGGTGGTTTAATTTAACAATTATACGTTTAATTCAATTAAATTGTAAACCAAAACTTTTATGGATTTATTAAACCTCTTTTAATTATACACCTTAATTAATTAACAAAACCATAAGGGAGTGATTTGAACTTTTCAAAACAATACTAGGGTTTTAGAATTTAACATTCCTAAATTAAACTTTTAATCACCTTTTAAATTCCAAAACTTGAGGGCAAGTTTTGAAACCTTTTTCAAAACATTAGGATTTCAACTATTTAAATTTCAAAACAACAAAACTTTTTGGGTTCAAATTTAAACTATAAAACCTAAAAGGGAAAATATGAAACTTTTCATAACAACAAGGATCAAATAACAAATAATCTATATTAAAAATTAATCACATAACTATCCATATTTGATTTATTTAATGATTTCTTGCAAAACAATTTATCAATTTAGTCAAAATAATTAATCAATTATCACATAAGGAAACAATTATCTTATTAACTGATAAATATCTTCAATTAGATCAAGAATATAGTCAAATATATCAAAAAATCTGATTTATATTGATCTAATGTGATAAGGTAACTATCCCAAAGCAAAAACAGCAAGAAATCCTGAGATATGCTCCATATGACGAGTTGACTCATCGAGTCTGCATGGACTCGGCGAGTTCAGCTATGGACTCGGCAAGTCCAGCCTCCAAAAACCAAAAATCGAATTTTTCAAACATACCAAGCATCAATACAATGGAAACCAGTCTAGGCTCTGATACAAATGATGGGTTTTGGTCATAAGACATCCTATGTGCTCATACAAACCCTAATGCTTGGATCCAGGTTTCTCTATTGTACATGCAAGTTATCCAAGACTATAGACCCTAATTCTAGCATACCATTAATCATATTAACATAAGAATAGGTTTAAGATGTTACCTTGATTGTTATGTAGCAATAACAATCCCAAATCTCCTTGTATTGACTTTGGAAGGCTTAGAGTCACAAGTGTCACTCCTCTAATGGTTCACAAACACCATAAACAAGAGGATGAATAGGAGAGGGGATGGAGGCTGCCCAAAAATGTCTACAAACCATAGAGAAGTCTTAGCCACGTTTTTGGTCATAAGGGATCTCTTTATATAGGAGGCAAGTAGGGTTATCTAACAATGAAACCCTAATTTGGATGCTTAAGACCTATGCAACCCATGGAGCCCTTTCCTTAAGGCCTTGGACGATTTCATATGGGCTTCCCCCATAGAATTCGTCCACCCCTTAATACAATACAATCCACGGCCCAAATTGCAATTATCTTATAATTACAATTCCAGTCCCTTAAGTTTAATTAATCTCTTTTAGTCACAAAACTAATTACCAATTAATTATTGACTAATATTAATTAAACAATATGATTTCTCCTTTAATATATTATTCTCATAATATATTAATAAATCATATTTAATCCTTTCTCTCCATAATTCATCCTATCAAGTCGCTTTGGTGAAGGCAACCCAAAAGGACCATGCACCATCGGGTCAAGTACATACCAAAATAGTTATGGACTTAGAAACTAATCCAACATATAGTGACAAACCTAGTACCAATTTACAAATCATCTCTTCTGTCAAAGCCCAGAAATACCTGCGTTAGGAGTACCATGCCTTCTTAGCCCACGTAGTAGATAAGGACAAAGAAGCGAAACACCTCAAATACATTCCAGAAGTCTGCGATTTTCCTGATGTCTTCCCTGAAGATCTTCCAGGAGTCCCACCAGAGCGACAAGTTGAGTTCCGGATCGATTTAATTCCCGGAGCTACCCTAGTAGCTAAGTCACCGTATCGTCTAGCGTCAACTGAGATGCAAGAATTATCCAGCCAATTAAACGAACTACTCAACAAAGGATTCATCAGACCAAGATTCTCACCTTTGGGAGCACCATTCCTGTTCGTAAAGAAGAAGGATGGATCTTTATGCATGCGCATCGATTACCACGAACTCAACAAGCTCACTATCAAGAAACGATATCCCCTACCACGCATTGATGACCTTTCTGACCAACTCCAAGGAGCGAGTTATTTCTCGAAGATCGATTTGAGATCCGGGTGTCATCAGCAACGAGTCTTGGAAGGAGATGTCCCCAAAACAGCCTTTCGAACTCGTTATGGTCACTATGAGTTTGTATTGATGCCCTTTAGATTAACAAATGCATCGACGGTGTTCATGGACTTAATGAACCGAGTGTGTCGTTCATTCCTAGACGAATTTGTGATCGTGTTCATAGACGATATACTCATCTATTCAAAGAGTAGAGAGGAACATGGTCAACACCTCCGACAAATCTTGGAAACTCTAAGGAAAGAGAAGTTATACGCAACATTCTCAAAGTGCGAATTTTGGATTTGGAAAGTAGATTTCTTAGGTCAAGTGGTTAGCAAAGACGGGATACACGTGGACCCTTCCAAAATCAAGCCAATCGACAACTGGTCAGCTCCCAGAACCCCAACGAAAATCCGACAATTCTTGGGCCTTGCTGGCTATTACCGAAGGTTGATACAAAACTTCTCGAAGATTGCTAAACCACTTACCACCTTGACTCAGAAGGGTGTAACTTTCAATTGGGAAGAAAGACAGGACGCTGCATTCCAAACACTGAAGCAAGCACTATGCAGCGCACCTATATTGTCCTTGTCAGAAGGAACAGAAGAGTTCGTGGTCTACTGTGACGCATCTAATCAAGGTCTTGGATGTGTTATGATGCAACGAGGAAAGGTCATCGCCTACGCGTCAAGACAAATCAAGACGCATGAGGTCAACTACACTACACACGACCTGGAACTGGGAGCAGTCATTTTCGTGCTAAAGATCTAGAGACACTATCTCTATGGCACGAAATGCGCAATCTCTACCGATCATAAGAGCCTTCAACACATCCTCAATCAAAAGGAACTCAACAGGAGGCAAAGACGATGGGTTGAACTGTTGAATGACTACGAATGTGAAATTTGTTATCATCCAGGGAAAGAGAAGGTGGTAGTTGATGCTCTTAGTCGGAAGGAATACTCGGGCTGCCGAGTGAAATCCTTAAACATGATGATCCATTCACACCTATCCACACAAATCAAGGAAGCTTAAAGGGAAGCCTTGAAAACAGAGAATGTGAGAGGTGAAGCCTTAAGGGGAACGGATAAGTCTCTGACTTGTGCCAAGGTCAAGGTATAGTTAAAAAATCCATCAGGATTACTACAAGAACCTGAAATACCCAAGTGGAAGTGAGAGTGGATAACCATGGATTTCATAACCAAATTACCAAGACAACAGGTGGGCTAGACACCATCTGGGTGATCGTCGATAGATTATCAAAATCCGCACACTTCCTACCGATAAAGGAAACCGACAAGATGGAGAAACTAGCTCTAACATACATCCGAGAGATTGTACGACTGTATGGTGTACCAATATCCATTATCTCCTACAGAGATAGTAGGTTCACCTAGTGATTCTGGTAGTCGTTGTAAAAATCTCTAGGGACGAGACTCGATATTAGTACCGCTTAACATCCACAAACCGACGGTCAAAGTGAGAGGACCATACAAACCTTGGAAGATATGCTAAGAGCTTGTGTAATCGATTTTGGTAAAGCATGGGATTGATGGGTTTGAGCTACAAGAAATTTCCTATGTGCACATGCAAACCCTAATTGCTTGGATCTAGGTTTCTCTAATTGAACATGCATTCTATCCAAGACTTTCAATACTAGATCTAATGTAGACAATGATTCTAATCATATGAATTAGGATCTAGAACAATACCTTGGATTACTTGCTTGATACTTCTTCTTCTTGGAGCTTAGAGTCACAATTGTCACCCCTCTAATGGCTTAAAAACACCAACTAGCAAGAAGATGATTTGAGAGAGAGAGAGAGAGAGAGAGGAGGGTGAGAAATCGGCCCTAGGGTTTCTTGCCTTGCATGAGTGGCGATTTTCCTCACCCTAGGGGTCTATTTATACTATGAGCTACAAGGGTTTCACCTTTAACCCTAATTGAATAACTTAGGCCCTAAGCAATCCAACATCCTCCTAGATACTAGGCTAGGACGAATTTAAGGTTCTCAAACCCTAAATGTCGTCCACCCTCATATCCATAAGGATACATAGCCCAAAACACAACTATCACACATTCGACAGTTTATGTTCCTTTATTTAATTAACCTCTTTAAGTCAGCAAATTAATTCTCAATTAATATATGACTTATAATAATCAAATAACAATATTATTCCTTTAATATATTATTCTCATAATATATAAACAATAATTTCTCTTCTCTCTTAACAAATGATCCTGTCAAGTTGCTTATGGTGAAGGTAACCTAAAAGGACCATGCACAACCGGGTCAAGTACTTACCAAATATAGTTACAGCCTTAGACACTAATCCAACAGTCTCCCACTTGGATAAGACTAATAACTATATATGCAAATACAAACCAATTAGCAATCGTAGCTCTCAAAGACGCTGTCAACTCTGATCTTATCAATCTTTTGTCCTTTAGATAACTGATCGTACAGTCCTCTGTTTAGATACTATGTAGACAATCTTATGGAACTTATTGTCCAGCATTTTGGTTTCTCGATCTTAGATTTATTGGACAAAGAACTTAATTGAACACATCAATTCAGTCCTGACCGGGCCCGGCACATAAGTCAAATCAAATCATCGAGCGGTCGTGATATCACTTTTATCATCTTAGAATAAAAGTTACAGATAAACTTCGAATGATATGCATTCACTATTACTAATCAACTATACACAAAAATGCGTTTTATGACATCAATTTACTGATGCGGTTTCGCATTGTCAATGCATAATCAATTAATAAACAATAAACCATATATCTTCGTTTTAAGACCAGATGATATTATCGTCTTGCGATCACTTGTGTCACATCCCAAAAACTAATTCCAGCAAGCGCGAGTTTATTCCAATGCTCAAAAACTTGTTCATAAGCACTCACGAACACTGTAACAAGCCTTTGCTATGTCTAATACCCTTTTATACAATCTACACACCAATTCATGACAATCTTCATTCATACCTACATCCAACATATGAACGATTGCGGACCATTCAAATAATTCGATTATTCTTAATAACTTAATTATTCAGGAAGTCAATCCATGCAAAGTGAAACAATAGTTAAACAATTAACATAAGACAATATTTTTACTCATAAATAATACTCTTTTATTTAATCATCAAATGTGAATCACATTTTATCTATTACATGTTTCAAAACTATCTAATCTAAACTAATATCGTCTTTCAGCCTAATGCTCCTAGCGTGCTGCAAATGCTTAACCCTACTCAGTCCCTTCGTAAGCGGAACTGCTGGGTTATCCTCTGACAATACCCTCTTCACTACGAGGTGTCCTTCTTCTTGTCGATGTCTAATAAAGTGATATTTTCTGTCGATATGCCGAGATCTATCATTGATCCATCGGTTCCTTAGTCAAGGCAACCACCACCTCATTATCACAGAAAATTTGCATAGGCTCCTTTATGGCAGGCACAACTCCAAGATCACCAATGAAGTTCTTCAACCACATCGCCTCCTTTGACGCTTTGCTCGCTACAATGTACTCTGATTCACACGTTGAATCAGCTGCGGTTTTTTGTTTAGAACTCTTCCAAGTCACTGCTCCTCCATTAAGGGTAAAGACCCAGCCCGACTGCGAATGATAGTTGTCCCTATCGGTCTTGAAGCTGGCGTCACTATACCGTCACACCTTTAAGTCATCACTCCCTCCGAGGAATAAGAACCATTCCTTGGTCCTCCGAAGGTACTTAAGTATATTCTTGACTGCAATCCAATGAGCTCTGCCAGGGTTCCCTTGATATCTACTGACCATGCTCAAAGCAAAGGCCACACCAAGGCGAGTACAAGTCATAGCGTACATGATTGAGCCAACTGCGAAAGCGTAGGGTACTCGGCTCATCTAAGCTATCTCGGCTTCGGTACTCGGACATTGAGTCTTACTCAACTTGGCATTACTTTGTATCGGTAGTTCTCCCTTCTTCGAGTTTTCCATACTAAAACGTTTTAGTACTTTATCTAAGTAAGTATTCTGACTAAGTCCTATTAGTCTCTTACTTCTTTCTCATTATCCTTATTCCCAAAATATAGGAAGCGTCTCCGAGGTCCTTCATAGCGAAGCACATCCCAAGCCAGGACTTCACCTCCTGCAAAGTCGGGACATCGTTTCCTATGAGTAGTATGTCATCGACATACAAAATGAGGAAGCTAACTATACTCCCACTAGCCTTGACATATACACATGATTCATCTTCACTTCGTATAAATCCAAACTCTTTGACTTTCTCATCGAAGCAAAGATTCCATCTGCGAGACGCTTGCTTAAGTCCATAAATGGACTTCTCAATATTGCAGACTCTATTAGGATGCTTCATATCGACAAAACCTTCTGGCTGAGCCATGTAAACATCCTTAGCCAACTTCCCAATAAGGAAAGTGGTCTTGACATCCATATTCCATATCTCATAATCATGAAATGCAGCAATGGCTAGCATCACCCTAATAGCTTTTATCTTAGCAACTGGTAAGATGGTCTCATCATAGTCAACTCCCGGAGTTTGAGTAAAGCCCTTCGACACTAGTCGTGCCTTATACGTGTGCACATTCCAATCCACGTCGGTCTTCTTCTTGAAGATCCATTTGCGCCCAACCATCTTACGTCCGGGAACATTGTCAACCGAATTCCAAACTTGGTTGTCATACATGGAATGAATCTCGTTGTCCATCGCCTTTTTCCATTTTACAGGCTCTGGGCCTACCATGGCTTCCTTATAGCTATTAGGTTCATCTAGATTTATTGTGTACCATCACTAATATACGTATCCCCTTTGGTAGTAATATGAAAACCATAAAACTGGGGTTAAACTCTAACTCTTTTGGAACGTCTAAGAGGTAAGGACTCGTCAATTGGTTCAACGGGAGTTTCCTCCTCGGGTTGAGCGCCAGCGTTAGAGGTTCCTTCATCGCTCGACTCTTGAATCTCTTCAAGATCGATTTGCCTCCCACTGTCTCCTTGGCTTATGAGTTCTTGCTCTCGGAAAACCTCTCTCCTCGCAACGAAGACAACATTGTCACTCGGTCTATAGAAGAGATATCCAAAGGATTTATGCGGATAGCCAATGAAAATACATCTCTCACTTCGAGGTTCGAGCTTGTCGTGAGTTTCTCGTCTTACGAAAACCTCACAGCCCCAAACCATGATATGTGCTAACAAGGTAGCTTTCCCTGTCCACATGTTGTGAGGTGTTTTGGTAACCTTCTTTTTAGGGACTCGGTTAAGGATATGGGCGGCAGTCTCTAAGGCATACCCCCAGAATGAGATAGGTAGTGAAGCATGACTCGTCATAGAACGAACCATATCTAACTGGGTTCGATTGCGCCTTTCTGCCACACCATTCAACTGCGGTGTCCTAGGTGACGTTAATTGTGAAACTATTCCGCATTCTTTGTGATAGTTGTGGAATTCAAGACTTAGGTACTCTCCTCATCGATCGGATCGAAGCATCTTGATTTTCCTGCCCAATTGATTCTCCACTTCATGTTTGAATTCTTTGAACTTTTCAAACGTTTCTGACTTGTGTTTGATTAAGTAGATGTACCCATATCTACTATGATCATCGGTGATATTCACATAGAAGCGGTTCCCATCCTTTGTGGTGGATCTAAAGGGCCCACATACATCGGTATATATTGTTGGATTGATGTCTAAGTCCATAACTATAATTGGTAAGTCTTGACCCGACCCGGCATGGTCCATTTAGGTTGCATGGCATCATGCATTTGGATAGACTATAATGAGAGAAATAAGACACTTATGATTATTGATATATTATAAGTTCTAGTATATTAATAATAAGAATAATAAGATTATTTAATTAGTATTGATCAAGAATTAATCTAGGATTAATTAAGTGATCAAAAGAAGACTAATTAAATATATGGGTTGATTGTGTAAATCATCCATACTTGTATAGTGGGCTAATGCTCCATGGATAATCAAGTTGGGCTAAAACCCATAGGATGGTCCATGGATGCTCCATGGTGTATTTGAACCCATGGATCCAAGGAAACGGAAAGTCATGACAATTAGGGTTTACCCTAATTGTAACACTATATAAAGATCTTATTCTTGACAAAAATCGACCACTAGAGTGAGAAAAGAAAGGGCTAGCCGATTTTCATGAAGTGTAGAATTATCTCAAGTTATTCCAAGTGTATTTGGTGTTGTGTGAACCATTTGAGGTGTTACACTTGGGGCACTAGGCACTCAAGCTTCATGAAGACTTTCTACATCAAAGAGGTATGTATTCTATCTTGTTACTCTCATTGTTTTGTATGCTAGATTAGGATAATACCTTAGATGTTTTTATTTGTATGTATAATAGAGAAAACATAGATCCAAGGTATTTAGGGTTGCCTGTACACTTAGGAGTGTTAGAATGCTCAAGCCCTATTGGCAAGGCAAGGTCTAGGTGTGGTCACATCTTGGAGATGTAGTCACATATTGACAAGCTGGGAGAGTTGGGTGTTGTCACACCCCGAAAACCAAAGGCGGAAACATTTCCGGGGTTGACTCCATGTTGAGTATCAAGTCCAATGTACATAGTAAGTAAAGTGAAACAAACATTACATTACATATTAAAAGTTTTACAATTCGTTTCAAAAGACACAGTTTATACAGTTGTGATACATAATATAGATATAAACAAAACGAACGAGCCTTGCACGCACACGATCCTGAACCAAGTAAGTCTTCGGGTACCTGTACTATCGTTGACCTGAGAACACAAGCAGTTTGCAAATCAGCATAATGCTGGTGAGTTCATAGGTAGTTTTGTTTTGTAAAAATGTTTATGTTTCCTTTCTGTTTCTGAAAATGTAACACACGCCAAGAAAATCCCATATTTTCTTAAAAGTTGGTTGTTGTATCACAAAAGTAAAGTATAGTTTGATTATCCACTTCATTGTTCTACTCCTTTTATGTACCAGTGTATTCCCAGGAAGGTCCCATACTTTCTTGAATTGTTAGTTATTGTAAAAGATGTAATGTTATTCAGTTGGTTACACTTTTCTGGTTATGTATATGTTACCCAGGAATGTCTCATGCTTTCCTGTATGTTGGTTTTTAATGTGAAAGATGTATTCTGCTAAACCTGGTTATGTACAAAGTTTTCCCCAGGAAGGTCCCATACCTTCCTAAATGCTGGTTATCTTATGTAAAAGATGTAAAGGATGTACAAGATGTAAACTAAAACCTGGTTATCTGAAAAATGCAGTAAGTGTTTCATTATTACTGTAAGTAAATCTCTGTTATCCTAGTTGCGAGTTCCATAACCATACTAAAGACTGAACCTGTGGCAATAAGTAGTCCACAACCTTGTGGCAATAAGTAGTCCACAATCCATATGACTTTCGTCACCCTTGAACCATTTCGGTTCGGCTGTAGCTAGCAGCCAGGTGTGGGGTAGTCAGCCCCGTATAGATCTATACAATCAAGTCACGCTCTCTAAATTCCAGAGATTCTGGTTACGGGTGTACTCCTCCACACGCGTATCTCTGTAGAGTGTTCGTCGAGGACGTGTCTCCAATCATACGGAATAACAAATTTACTAGTAATAATAGGATAATCCTCCATTCGCGTATCTCTGTGGAATGTTACCGAGGACAAGACAGTGTACGAAATATATTGTTCATGTGTTATAAAGTCATGCTTTTAACTAATAAAGTGTGGAAACCATTTGTGAAATATATAAAACATAAAAGTTTATAAAACCCATTTCACAAATAAATGTTTAAGTGATCTGTGTATTCTACTAGTTATCTGTTGTGTAATCAATATTAAAAGCATATGAAATGTGAAACACACACATGAAAATAAGTTTTGAGTACAAGAAAATCCTTGTACTTTGCTTGTGTTCCCCCCCCCCCTGAAAACAGTAAAAAAAAGTGAAAAAGGGTAGGGGTATGAACTCACCGGACTCGGAAATGTGTCGGTTTTGGATACTAGACGTTGGTTCGGGGATTGTTTACTCGCGATGTCCCTATGTAAAATGTAATAATGTCCATATAATACTAATTAGATTTACAATCACTGATTATTTAGGACATTACACTCCAACGAGGTTAAACACCTCAAAACGAGCGTTTGGAGTGACCCGGGTGACATCTACGGACGTGATATGGCATTAGGGACTTGGGACTTGAGTTTACTCTCCAAAAGTAAACATTTAAATGATTTTACAACCACAAAACACACCCACACATGAGTTTACGGCCGTAAACTCATGTTGGTGTGATTTTGAGGGTTTAAGGGTTTAAATAGACATGAGGATTGCTAGAATGGATATGTAAAATGCCTTGGAACACTTGGAATGAAATAACATCATTTAAAAGGGAGTTTACGGCCACACTCTTGGAGTTTACGACCGTAAACTCACCCATGGCCAAGAATGATTGATTTGAACTACAAAGGACAATCACATGTGATTCTAACTAATTTCCTAAGCATTGTTATGAATTTAGGTTACCATTTAACAAACTTTTAGGAGTTTACGGCCTAGAGGCATGTTCTATGGCTGTAAACTCTCCTTATGCTCTTGAAAAATTAGTTTTTGATGCTTAAAACACTAATATGTAATTCTAGAAATTTTTTCCAAGCCTTTAGGGTGGTTTATGACATCATTTGACACACTTATAGGAGTTTATGGCCTAGGAGGAGTTCTTTGGCCGTAAAATCACTTATGTAGGTCATTTGTTGTGTTTAAGGTCTCCAAATCATTTTTAGATGAATCTAGGATTTACCACAAGGCCATTGGTTGAGTTTCAAAGCATTTGGACATGTTTAAAGGCTCTAAATCCCCATTAAAGAGGAGTTTACGGCCCAAGAACATTCCTTGGCCGTAAACTCTCTTTTGTTCCTTATAATTCATGTTTTAATTGATTTAAGTCTAGATTTGCAAGCCTTATAGTCATATCTAAGTCCCAACTTTGATTTGGAAGGGTAATTTGGCTTAAAAACCCCCATTTAATGGAGTTTACGGCCCAAGCTTGCTCCTTGGCCGTAAACTCATGTTCTTGGTCCCAAAACTCAAATAATTCATCAAATTGAAGGCTAAAGATGTTGAATAACATGCTAGGGAGGTTACCTCAAGGATTTGAAGCCTTAAACTTGAGATTTGGTCCTTAATTCTAGCTTGAGCAGAGAGCTTGTGAGAGTTTAATGAGAAATTGGCCAAAGGCTTTAAATGAAGTCTTAAAACACTTTATATAGTGTTCGGGAATTGTACACGATGGAATTCTACCCGGTACCGACGTTAAGTGGGGCTTTTGGTCATACCCGACCAAATTGTCATAACTCGATATGGTCGATTCTATAATTATTCCAATCACTAAAGTGGGGTGTTAAAATGATTTCTAAATGTATTAGGACACCCATTAAGTCATTTTAGGTTGATACAAACTAATGACTTAATAAAATGGCGAAATCGGAAACGAATTTGAAAATGATGTTTGGTTGATATAATTGGATTACATGTTGAGGTACAAGAAGTGATATGAAATTTCGGGTTGTTACAGGTGTCAAAGTCTTGAGAAAGTTGGTGCTTCAATCACTTTCTAAGTCACATAGTGAGTTCCTTTGGGACACCTATGAAACAGACTATGACAAGACCCTCAATGATCTTATCTATTTGTTAAGATCAACTTCCTTAAAACTTGATGGACATTGGATATCTATTAAAGCTCTCTCTTCCCAGTGGAAAGGGATCGGCCATAGTCAACTGGGTTGACCAAATGGTAAAGAGAAAAGCTAAGTCTGTGATAGTCCCGTGTACCATTATCAAAGGGTCCATATGTTTATATTGCCAAAGAAAGGGGAATTGGTTGCGAAGCTGCCAAATTTACCTAAGGATGTTAATGTCAAAAAGTTTGACACTACTTCAGGTAAATTCCACTATCTAACTCTGCTAAGTTTCTATTCTGAGATTCTTGGTACATGATGTGACTGGGTCACATGGTGATGTTTTAAGAATCAAAGAGAAGTGAAGAAACTTAAAGAAAGAATATGCTGAATCTGATCGCGTAGATGGATTTCTATCGCGTAGCTTGAAGATCGGATTCTTGAGCTACTTCTTAGGAGTTATGAGATATTGCTTAGGAATAGATAACAACATGTTTTCATGAGCTTTTGCACTGTAAGGATAGTTTTTCTGCAAAGTTTTAAAATAAAAGGAAAATTTTGATTTTATTTATTTTAAAAATATCCTTACAATGGCATTTGTGGAAATTTTTTGTTGTTTATAAGATTCCATTAATAGCAAGAGTGGAAGTATGAAATTGATTCTTTCATTTGTGGTAATGTCTAAATTTACCAAATAAGGAAAGATTCCCATCACCCAAGTTTCAATTGGACCGGAACTTGGAATCATGCAAGTTGTATAGCATGATGAATGAGAACTTTCAAGTATTGGAAAATTAAGACTAATTACTTGTTCACATGGATGTGTGAGTCAAGTGAAGGACTAAGGGATCGAGTACACATTCTTGTGCACTGGTCAAGTCCACCACAAAAGATTGATAAGACTATTCGTCATAGTTTACTAAAGCTCAGTAAATATGATTATACTTACAAGATTAAGTGTAACTCTGAGACATTGGAAAAGGTTCCAATGTATGGCAGAGCGAATAAAAAGAATCAACTTAGGCAGAAGGATAGAAGTTTCTCAAATCTGAAAAGATAGGAGAGTACTTTCATATCAGTTTTTATGATCATCTTAATGATTTAGAGACCTTATCACAATTAATCCTCTAAGTGATTTCTTATAGCTAAGAAGAGGAACTATGAATTGGTGAAGTGGCTAAATCAAGAAGATGAGTCATACTTCGTTCCAATACAAGTCTTAGAGTCATACTCCAAGATTGTAACTTGAGTGACATGTCTTAAAGAAGGTTTAAAAACACTCGTCAAATGTAAGAGTAAAAGTTTTCTACTCTTGTACATTTGAAATTGGTAAGTTGTGATGTTTTGGATAAAACAAAGACCAACTTAGGCTAATTGTCTGAAGTGTTTGTCTTGATTAGAATCCACACTATCTCTTGGATATTTGACAAGGGAGTCTTATATGTCAAGAGGATAGTGGGAGTCTTAAAGCTCTTGAAAGTCTCAAGAACTAATCAAGAAGAGAACCTGAAGTTCTTCACCAGCACACGACTTGGGGTTTATAAGCTATCGTGTTGACATATTCTGTGCCCATTCCAGTTAAAGTTGGCTTTGCATATGAGGTCTTAGAGTTCTCAATGTGTTGCACAACAACTTGGAAGCAATGGCAGGCCCTTGAGCTGCCAGGTGGCAAGAAGTTAAGATTGAGTTCTATCCATATGAGTTTGGATTTGTCATTATCCTTGTCTTGTGACTATGGTTTTGACAATTCACATGGATAAGAACACATACACCATTAAATCTAAGTGTCATAAGGTTTCTCTCCGATTCATGAAAATGATGGTGAGGAAACACTTTCACTAAGTAGATGTTAGCTAGATAGCAATTGTGATATTTGCATTCTCAAAGTCGTTAGTGGAGCGTGTGTGGTTTACCGGCACACTAACTTGGACTTGTGAGAAGTGGAAAAAAGGTCTAACCATTATGATTACGACATCCCTCTTCATAATTTTTTAGACACACAAGTGTGCTATCTAAGGGAAAGTGTATGATTTTGATAAAGTCTTATCAAAACAATCTAGTATCAGAAATCTGAACTTTAGTAAGAAAGTCAATGAAGTATTGATTTCTAGAAGTCCAGTTCATTTCTGAGTACATGTCAAAGCTAGTGGGAGCATAAGTGTTATGCGAATAATCATCTTGTTAGTGGGAGCATGATAATTATGATAAAGTATTGCAAGTTAGCAATGTTAATTATAGAAAACAAAAGTTTCAATTGGGAAAGATTTGTTTTGCTATAATTAAGGGAGAGGAAATTATACTTCATCTCAATCTAAAAGCGTAGATTGAGGGTTTAATCGTATTTAGTCAAGGGTATATATATGAATTTCATGTTGGAATGGCTCAACATAAGAAAATTCTATATATGGGTCCATTGTTTGTGTTCTAAAATTCGATTATGATTACGACATCCCTTTTCATAATCTGAATTATGAGAACTTGGCAAATTGAAATGGAAATATTATAGCAAAAGACTGGTTTAGTCTTTATGTGAGACATCATGAACCGTGTCCCATATGCTTCGGATATATGATCAATTACATGTGCTATATTCATCCATTCTAAAATTTTCCAAATGCCTGGGGCATTAAGAAGGGAAAAGGTTTAGAACTAGCTATGACTAAATGGATTAAACAACTGTCGAGGACAATCTAAGGTTTACCAAAGATTGGTTGCTCAAGGACAGTTCGAAGTATAGTGATAATTCTGGAAGGACCATATTGACATAGTCTGTAAAGGGGCAACTCTTGTTCAGAAGTGATAGTCAAAATGGAATCTGGAAATGTTTCAAAGTTAGAATTTTCAATCTATTTAAGATTAAGAAACTTAATGCAAGAAGGATGTTTCCAAGGAGCTGATCTCCTTTGGAATACTCTGTAATGATTGTTGTCAATTCTTTCTGACTTTGTGCATAATCATTACAAGAGGATCAATGCATATAAGTTTAGAATCCAACAAATTTCAGTAAATGACATGAATTTGGAATTCTTGTATTTGCAGTAAGGATTTGGGAGTGTGAAAAGAGAATCATTGAAGTTATGTTCAATTGATCTAGTTCACAAAGTAAAGATCATAGACAAACATGGTATGCATACTTGGTGTATGGCATGAGTAGTGTTTAGAAAACATAGTGTACATGCTTGGAGCATGGGACAACTATTGTTTTAAATTCAAGAATAAAGTTATGCAAACCATCCACAGTCGGTCATATGTTGGAAGTAGATATGAATCAAGACTGTCATGGGTTGGCTTGTAGAGTTCTAAGGTGTTGGACAAAGGGCTACAACACTCATGAGTGCTCATAAGTTCTGAGTATTGGATTCAACCCGCACTCATTGGAATCACTTCATGGATTTTATCACGAGTGATCATGAGACGATAATATCTTATATTCTTCAAACCTAGAGATATGAGTTGTTACTATGAGTTGGTTGTACATTGATTGCATGAAAACGCATTTGGTAACTCGGTGCTATAAAACATGCCATTGTGTATGATTCGACAAGTAGTAGAACAAGCCATATGAGTCGAAGTTAATACATTTATTTTACCTTCGGGATAAAAGCGATATCTATGGGCCCCTCGATGATTTGATGATGACAAATGGAAGTGCTCGGCCAGGCCAGGACTGATTTGATTTGTTCAATTAGTCAGTCGTCATAAATAGGAAATCGGGAAACAACAAATGGACAGAGAAAATGATTATAATCCATGTCTCAGTCCATATGATATCTAGAATGGAGGAATATATGATCCCTTATCTAATGGAAAAGTCATTGACAAAGGTCAGAGTTCATCGACAAGGTCAGAGTTCGACAGAAGCTTTTGAGAGCTACGATTTCCAGTTGGTTCCTGAAGTCATACACAATAATAGTTTTAGACCTATCCAAGTGGGAGACTGTTGGATTAATGTCTAAGTCCATAACTATAAATGGTAAGACTTGACCCGTCCCGGCATGGTCCATTTTGGTTGCATGGCATCATGCATTTGGATAGACTATAATGAGAGAAATAAGACACTTAAGGTTATTAATATATTATAAGTTCTAGTATATTAATAATAAGAATAATAAGATTATTTAATTAGTATTGATCAAGAATTAATATAGGATTAATTAAGTGATCAAAAGAAGACTAATTAAATATATGGGTTGATTGTGTAAATGATCCATACTTGTATAGTGGGCTAAGGCTCCATGGATAATCAAGTTGGGCTAAAACCCATAGGATGGTCCATGGATGCTCCATGGTGTATTTGAACCCATGGATTTAAGGAAATGGAAAGTCATGACAATTAGGGTTTACCCTAATTGTAACACTATATAAAGATCTTATTCTTGACAAAAATCAGCCACTAGAGTGAGAAAAGAAAGGGCTAGCTGATTTTCATGAAGTGTAGAATTCTCTCAAGTTATTCCAAGTGTATTTGGTGTTTTGTGAACCATTTGAGGTGTCACACTTGGGGCACTAGGCACTCAAACTTCATGAACACTTTCTACATCAAAGAGGTATGTATTCTATCTTGTTACTCTCATTGTTTTGTATGCTAGATTAGGATAATACCTTGGATGTTCTTATTTGTATGTATAATAGAGAAAACATAGATCCAAGGTATTTAGGGTTGCATGTACACTTAGGAGTGTTAGAATGCTCAAAACCCAACATATATGAGATCCAATAAACCCTCACCCCTCTCACAAGTGCCGGTGAAGGGTGACTTGGTCATCTTTCCATAAGGTAGAATGACTCCAACACTCCATCCTTTTGGAGTTTGGCTATGCGCTTCTTGTTGACATGTCCACGACGAAAATGCCACAAAGATGCTTTATCCATACTATTGGAAGAATCCATACACAACACATCATTTCCTAAGTTATCTACAACCATAACAATTTCATAAATTCCATTACAAAGCATTGCTTCAAAATATAAAACACCATTTAGATAAGAATAAATCGAACTATTCTCATTATTAAACGAATATCTAAATCCTTGTTTAAACAAACCATGAAAAGAAATGATGTTTCTTGCCATATCTGGCGAGTATCAACAATTATTTAAATCTAAATTCAATCCATTACTAAGCACTAAAGAATACGCTCCAATCTTGGTAACAGGCGACGATCTTCTGTTCCCCATGATTAGATTTATTCTTCCAAGCTCCACATCCCTATTTCTTCTTAGTCCCTGCAAATCAGAACAAATGTGGTA
This sequence comes from Lactuca serriola, assembly GCF_051521515.1. Lineage (NCBI taxonomy): Eukaryota > Viridiplantae > Streptophyta > Magnoliopsida > Asterales > Asteraceae > Lactuca > Lactuca serriola. Next base: position 250,232,054 of record NC_136410.1, on the reverse strand, counting down.
ACCACACCCTGTGTCAAGTACCAAAGAAATAGAATGGGATGAATCATTAGATTTAATTGTGTATATACCTGCAAAAGATGGCTTGATCTTTCCATCCTTGATGGCTTACAGATATTTCGGGCAACTTCTCTTCCAATGCCCTATTTTGTGGCAAGGATGGCACTCTGCCTCTTTTGGGTTAGGGTTGGGCTTAGCTGGATCACCCTTGGTCCCACTAGAAGAGGAACCATCTTGGGACTTTCCCTTGCGGTAGTTCTTCAAAGAATCCTTCCTCTTCTTGCCCTTTCCCTTCCCTATAGCCAAAACAGGAGCAGCAGATGGATTGGGAGATGGTGCAACAGACTTGTCCTTAAGGTTGCTCTCAACAGTCCTTAGGAGCCCTTAGAGTTTGCTTAGTGTGACCTCTTCTTTGTTCATGTGGTAGGTCATCCTAATTTGATTGTAGCATGAGGGCAACGAGTGAAGAACAATGTCGATAGCCAAATCTTCCCCAAAGTTGACATTCAACTTGCGAAGACAATCGACATACATTTGCATCTTTTGCAAGTGCACGGTAAGAGATTCTGCAGTTCCCATTTTAGCAGTGATCATATTAGTTATGATCTCATAGTGCTCTTGCCTCCCGCTTTGGTGCTATCGCTCCATCAAGTCTAGATGCATCTCATAAGGATACATGTCCTCATAGGACTTTTGGAATTTGGAGTTCATAGTGACTATAATGATGCAATGGACTTCCGTTGCATCACGCTCATGTGTTTCAAACACAGCCATTTCCACGGGAGTAGCAGTTTCTGGATTGATCTTTTCGAGCTTCTCATCGAGAACTTGCTCCTTTTCCTCGTAACGAGTGATCATGCGAATGTATCTTATCCATTTGCTAAAGTTCGATCCATCGAAGGTCACTTTTTGACAAAGGCTCATTAGCGTGAATGAGCTCGCAGCAGCGTTGTTTGCGTTAGACATCTACAAATAGAAAGGAACAAAGTTGATTAGAGTTAAGTCTTAATCAACACCCAAAATGAAATTTAGGGCTAGGACCCAACAACATTATTTACATATTAGAAAAAGGATACCGTAATTCAATATGCAAATAATTTGGAGGTAAGTGAATGACGATTCACTAATTCTTCACCACGAAAAACATAATCTTTAAGTTTTCAATGTATTAAGAATTCCTAGATTTTGAGATTCATTGAACAATTCAATGGCAAGTTTAAATCTCGATATGCTCCTCTAGTTTGTAACTAGGATACCGAGGATCACAAAGCGGGTATGAATAACCATGCAAATCTACATGGTGCCTTCATTGTTAAAATCACCTATTTGATGTGTCGGTAAACCACAAACGCTCCATCGAGCTATGACAAACAATGAATCACCCTTTGCCACCTTTTCTTAGAATCAATTAGTGTGCCGGTTAACCACACACGTTCCACTAACATCTAAACAAGGGTGCAAAGTGTACTTTCATGGGATTGCATCAATTCACTTTTCCTAAAGTAACTAAGACTGGGAATTTTATAAAATAGTTTAGTTACTTTAAATTGATTTATTATACTTATTAATGAAAGGAGGTTTGCCTTATCCTACCTGTTCGGCTAACAACCCTCCACCAGTCAAGCAAGCGGTGGGTGTGAGTGTACACCCATTAAGCGCCATTTTTTAGGCAGCAACCTTATACCCACCTTATAGACTGGCTACATGAATGAGGCCTAGTAACGGTAAGACTAGCATCTTTAATCATACACACACATATATATATATATATATATATATATATATATATATATATATATATATATATATATATTAAGCTTGTAATAATATATTAGTATAGGTTGAATTTTATACTTGTAAAATTCTAGGGTTTGAAATTTAAATTATTTAAACTTTTAATCACAAAACTAAATTTCAATACTTGAGGACAAGTTTTAAACTTTTTAAAACATAAGGATCAAATACCAAATAATATAAATAACCAATTCGATTATCTCAATTTGATCTTATTCAATATTACTTGCAAAACAATTCACCAATTCAGTTAAAATAATAAATTATTATCACATAAGGAAATTGTTATTCAACTAATTGGTAATTATATTTTGTTTGGTCAAGAATATACTCATATATATGGTTAAAATCGGATTTTAATGGCCCTTTATTCAATTAACCACTTTAAGTCACCAAATTAATTCTCAATTAATATATGACTTATAATAATCAAATAACAATATTATTCCTTTAATATATTATTCTCAAAATATATAAACAATAATATCTCTTCTCTCTTAATAAATCATCCTGTCAAGTTGCTTATAGTGAAGGCAACCCAAAAGGACCATGCACAACCGGGTCAAGTACATTCCAAATATAGTTACAGCCTTAGACACTAATCCAACAGGGATACCTATTTACCACTAGTTGAATTCTCATACAACAATAATTGTCACTCCAACATTAAAGTTGCTCCATTTGAAGCCCTTTATGGCCGCAAGTGTAGATCACCACTGTGTTGGGCCGAAGTTGGTGACACGCAACCAGCCAAGGGACAAGTAGCCGACAGCGCTCTAACAAGCCTGAAAATTATAATAGAAACAACTGGGAAGATTTTACAAATTCAAGAACGACTAAAGGCTTCAAGAGACCGACAAAAGAGTTATGTGAACAAAAGACGGAAGCCCTTAGAATTTCAGGTTAGGGATCGAGTGCTATTGAAGGTCTCGCCTTGGAAAGGGTTAATACGTTTCGGAAAACGCGGGAAACTAAACCCAAGTTATATCGCACTGTTCGAGATCCTTGCAAGGATCGGCCCAGTATCATACAAACTTCGCCTACCACAGGAACTAAATAATGTACATCCTACCTTTCATGTGTCAAACTAGAAGAAATGTTTGTCCGATGAGACCCTCGTCGTCCCTCTAACCGAAATCGAAATTAACGAGAGTCTCCACTTTCTAGAGGAGCCAATTGAGGTCATGGAAAGGGAAATTAAAAGAACAAAACAAAGTCGCATACCCATTGTGAAGGTCCCTTGGAATGCAAAGCGGGTACCTAAATATACTTGGGAGCACGAAGACTAGATGAAACAAAAGTACCCGCATCTCTTTCCCGAATCCACAAATATTTACCTTACATTTAATTTTCGGGACAAAAATCCCTCTAACGGGGGGATGCTGTGACAACCCGATATTTCAAATCATTGTAATGATCTAAAAAGTCAAGAATTGTAATATCTTTTGATATAATGAAATTATCGTCAAAGATAAAATGTTCAAAAAGTCATCTATTGGATTTCTTAAATGATAGATATCGTGTCCACGGTTTCAGAAATATAAAGAACACTAAAATCCGAGTTATAACGAAGAAGTTATGGCCAACCTAAGATTCACAACAAAAACCGTCAATATGGTTAAACGAAAAACGAGAAATTTCAATAAAATACTTACTAGCCTTAGGTATATAAATAAAAGTCATAGATATGATTAAACCGTGAACATACATAAAAAGAACACCCAAATCTGACTTCGTATGAGGAAGTTGTGATTTTTTGAAGTTTCGGGATAGCAGTAGGCAGCTAAAAATTCGAAATATAGATCTAGGGGTTTTTATCCGAAACAACCTTAACGAGAATCGATGATCTCAACAATAGTATTACTACGGTAAAAAGTCCATCGAAAATGGACATTAGATGAAGAAGTTATGGGTTTTTAACAGACTTTTCGTGTCGCGGCCTGTTAAAATTGTATTATTAAAAGTAAATAAATATTTGCCGATGGAGTCTAAGTGAAAGTTGTAGACTACAATCTCACCTACACGTGGATATAAAGAACGCGAAAAACGGAGCTCGTACGCAAAAGTAACGTAATTTAGATATTCGAAAAAATTACATTACGCCTAGTGTAATGTGTTACGCCCCGCGTACCAGAGGATAGGAGCCTCGTCCCATCGGCCAAAAGGCTCTCCCATCGGACCTCCCATCCAAAGTGCGGCATGCATGACGTCTGGTACGTCACGTGTAACCCGAAGGTATGCCCCGCGTACGGAGGGTTTCCAGCCCCTATAAAAGGGATGTGAGGGTTTCGGGCATAACTGCTCATTTTCTCTCCTTCTCTTGCATTTTTTCCCCGTTTTGCATGCACGAAATATCCCGAAGTCCCGGTTTACATAACCAAGTCCCGAAGGAAGTTTTACGCTCCCGAGATTCCCGAGAATCCCGAGAAATCCGCTTTCTCCTATCGAAGTTCTACTCGTTTCTCGTCTCACCTTCTTCAATCTATCAAGTGAGTTCATACCCTACATTTTCATGTTTTCTTCAAGTTTTAAAAGGGGGGGGGGAATACAAGTACTCACGGTTATGCTCATGTGAAAAACATCAATCTTTTGTTATACTTTTTTTATATAAATGTCAAACACTTTCTTTATATTTCGAGTATAATTATTCAATAATGTTATTACAAATGTTATACTTTACATACAAAGTCGACACTACACTAGGGTTTATCATACAAACGAATCACACACTTGAAAAAGCTATAATAGGTATAGTTTACTAGATATTCGTGAGATTTTACATACTAGGAGTACTATATCAAGGAAACACTTTCATATACAAGAACAAATGGACTTTTCATACGTAAATCTATTTGATACTAAGCTTTGTGAGATATTTAACTTCATGTACTTTCAAGTATGCAGTTAAAGTCCTGTATTATATACTATAATCTCTTGTAGGGAGAGTGTGATACTTGTGTATAGATCCATACAGGATTGACAATCCCGCACCTAAACTGTTAGCTACAGTTAGACCGGCAGGTCTGGGGTGAAAAACGTCATAGCATTCCAACGCCTGAAGAACGTTGTTACAGGCAGTCTGTGTCAATAGCATGGTTTTAAAACTTACATGGAGTATTAAAAACACGATGATTTACGGGGTTATCAAATGCCTTAGTGATTTTATACATACATAAGTCTACTATTCTAGGCATGAAAAACACTATTGCGTTACAGTTTTTGGAACTTTAAAAACTACCACACACTTATGGAAAAGTATTGGATTTCAAGAAGCAAACCTTCAAAAACAGTCAGGTCTTGGTAGAAGACTACTTTTATACTAGTAGGAAATATTGGATTTTCTAGCAGTTTTCAAACATCTACAGATAATTTCATTCGATTTTATACAAACATTGACATTAAATACTTATGAACTCACCAGCTTAAATGCTGATCCAGTCTTTCAAATCTACATTTATTTCACAGGGATTCAATAATACAGGTAAACTTCAGCTTTTGGAGAAGTGACGCTAAGGCGTCAATTTAAAACTCATTTTGTCATCATATTGTAATTTGTTTTGAAACAAGTATCATTCAACAATGTAACTTTTAAATTATATATATGATGGTTGTTTTACTCTCTTTACTATGTATTCAACTTTTTCGATACTACATGAAGTCATCCGCCCTCGAACGATTCCACCGTTCTGGTTTGGGGGTGCGACACCCAGCCCGACTGAGAGCGGAAGTTACCCCTATCAGTCTGGAAGCCAGCATCACTATACCCCACTACTATCAAGTCATCACTCCCACCAAGGGTAAGGACCCATTCCCTACTCCTTTGTAGGTACTTGAGAATATTCTTCCTCGCAGTCCAGTGAGCCTTGCCTGGATTCCCTTGATATCTGCGGACCATTCTCAAAGCAAAGGCCACATCAGGGTGAGTAGAAGTCATAGCATATATGATCGAGCCTATAGAGGAAGCATACTGCACTTGACTCATCTCAGCTATCTCAGCCTCTATACTCGGGCTCTGAGTGTTACTCAGTTTGGTGTTAGTCTGGATCGGTAAGTCACCTTTCTTGGAATTCTACATGTTGAACCTTTTTAGCACCTTATCCAAGTAGGTTCTTTGACTAAGTCCAACAAGTCCAATTAGTGTTTTACTCCTTTTCAGCACCTTCTCCAAGGTCCTTTATAGCATAACACTTCTCAAGCACGGATTTAACCTCCTACGAGGTTGGGATGTCATTTCCTATGAGTAGTATGTCATCCACATACAATACAAAAAAGCTAACCATATTCCCACTAGAATTAACATATACATAGGACTCATCTTCGCTCCTCGAAAAACCAAACTCTTTGACATTCTCATTGAAACAAAGATTACATCTGCGAGATGCTTGTTTCAGTCCATAGATGGATTTCTCAAGATTACACACTCTATTAGGGTGCTTTGCATCGACAAAACCCTCTGGCTGACTCATGTAAACATCCTCAACCAACTTTCGATTAAGGAAAACGGTTTTGACATCCCTTTGCCATATTTCATAATCAAGAAATGCAGCTATGGCTAGCAAAACCCTAATAGACATAATCTTCGCTACTGGTAATCAACTCTCGAAGTTTAAGTAAAGCCCTTGCAACCAACCGTGCTTTGTAAGTGTGTACATACCCAACCATTTCGGTCTTCTTCTTGAAGATCCATTTGCAACCGACCATCTTATGACCTGTTACATTGTCAACCAAGTTCCAAACATGATTGTCATACATGGACTGAATCTCGCTGTCCATGGCCTCTTTCCATTTGGCGGACTCAGGGCCTGCCATGGCTTCCTTAAAGTTATTAGTCTCATTGAAATTTACCAGTGTATTATCAATGATAAATGCATCACCATCTGTAGTAATATGAAAACCGTACTAATGCTCAGGTGGATTCCTAACTCTTGTGGAATGCCTCAGAGGTACGGACTCATCAACAGGAGTTTGCTCCTCAGGTTGATTACTAGGGTTTGAGGTTCCTTCACCGCTTGAGTCTTGAATTTATTCAAGATCAATTTGCCTCCCACTGTTTCCTTGGCTTATAAACTCTCTCACTTGCGAAAGACCCCTCTTCTTGCCACAAATACCACATTCTCATTGGGTCTGTAGAAGATGTAACCAAAATAATTATGTGGGTAGCCGATGAATATACATCGCTCCCTTTGAGTTTCGAGCTTGTCCTGAGTCCCATGCCTCATGAAAGCCTCGCAACTCCAAATCTTGATGTGGTCTAAATTGGGAAATTTCCTAGTCCACATCTCGTGAGGTGTTTTGGCAACCTTCTTGGTAAGGACTAGATTAGGATATTGGTGACATTCCCTAATGCATACCCCCATAATGAAATTGGTAACGAAGCTCGACTCATCATGGAGCGAACCACGTCCAACAAATAATGATTGTGCCTCTAAGCCACACCATTCAGTTGTGGTGTTCTGGGAGGTGGCAATTGTGAAACAATTCCACATTCCCTAAGATAGCCAAGACACTATGTACTAAGATACACTATGTTCCTGCCCAGCTGATTCTCCACTTCCTATTTCAATTCTTCGAACTTTTCAAAGGTTTCTGAATTATGCATGATTAAGTAGGCATAACCATATCTACTGTAATCATAACTAAAAGTCACATAGAAGGCATTAGCATCCCTACTAGCGGTTGAGAAGGGTTCACACACATATGTGTGTATAAGGTCCAACGAACCTTCACCCCTAGCACCAGTACCAGTGAAGGGTAACTTTGACATTTTTCTAAGCAAACAAGACTCGCAACTATCATCCGACTTTAATTCAAATGACTGCAATACTCCATCCTTCTAGAGTTGGCCTATACGCTTCTTGTTAACATGTCCTAGATGACAATGCCAGAAGGATGCTTTATCCAAACTAGTGGAAGAATAAATATGTAATCCATTATTTCCTAAGTTGTCTACAACAAACACAGTTTCATATTGTAACACCCAGAATCTGAAAGACCAAGAAAAGAAAGGAAAACCTTTAATTCGTGAGTCTACTCGTTGAGTCTAGGGAGGAACTCGACGAGTCGGAGCGGGATCTGGGGTATTAAGTAAGTGACCGACTCGGCGAGTCGGCTAGTGGACTCAGCGAGTCTGCTAATGGACTCAGCGAGTCTGCTCTGGATGAGAAAAACCCTAATTATGGGGGTTGTTCCCTTTTTACAGAACATCACACCCTTTCTGCAACCTCTTTACTCACCTTTTGAGATCCAGAAGCCCTAAATCTTGAGTGAGAGTCCTTGGAAGCAATTTGGAACTTGAATAAGTGATTTTGGTGGAAAGGGGCTTGAAGATCAAGAGGCTTGCGGTAAGCGAGTGGTATAGATCTGGGATCTACTTCAGTTGGAGCATATTTTGGAGGTATTAAGTTGTTGCTTTGGCTTTATTACAATTAGATCTATCTTATGTTTTAGACTTGGGGCATTTTGGGCATGATTGAGATCCATGTCAAGTTAGAGGGCCAGATCTGAGGTTGCTACCTCAGACTAGACTTGTGATCGTCTAGAAGGCCATAAAGTTTAAGTCAATAATTTTTTGGTGAAGCCCCTTTGTCTTAAACCCTAAGCCTAGAGTGTTTTGGGCCTTTAGCTCCTTCGTTTCACATAAATTTTGCAACTTTACGTGAGGAATAGACTATAGAAGAGTGGATCTAGGGATTGGAGCCCCTGCATGGCTCGAAAAGTCACTGTATGGATTGATATCTGAAGAGACTCAGCAAGTCACATGGGTGTACTCGGCGAGTTATATGAAGATGAGCGTGGACTTGATGAGTTGGAAGAACAACTTGGCGAGTTTGTTGAAGATTGCCTTGGACTTGGCGAGTCTGGCCGCAAAACCTCAACATTTTCTGGTTAAGAAGCAGATCAGTGAGTTCAGTGGTGACTTAACGAGTTGGACATGATGGTACTCAGAGATCATTGAACTCGACGAGTCTTGGGGTGACTCGGCTAGTTGAGTCGTATTTGGAGAGTTTCTGAGGTTAGGGACTCGACGAGTCTATGAGTTGCCTCGGCGAGTCGAGTCAACTGGAAGGTTGACTTTGATCTAGACATTGACTTTGACCAGAGTTGACTTAGTTTGACTTCTAGAGTTCAAATTGGAACTAAGTGTTATATTGATAATAATAGCTCAGGGAGCTAGTGGAGCAGCAGTTCAGAAAGTTGTCGGACAACAGCCAGAGGGTTATCAACAACATTTGGCAGTGCATGTGAGTTTCCCTTTATGTGAAAGGGTCTACGACCACAATGCCGCCCCATTTAGTTATTAGTAGGAAGACCCGGGGGTTTGCCCTAGGCACAATATTCTAGTATGACATTCGGGACTAAGGTCCAATGTTAGTGGATGGTTGCCTAAGGAATGGTTTGTATGATAGTTATACTTGTTGTCTGGTGATACATGTATGTGCCTGGTAAGGAGGTGAGTGTGGGAGAGGTCCCGTATCTCACCAATTCCAGAGTGTGGACGGTGTTCCATACCTTATTAGCAGTAGAACAGGGGCAAGGCCCAAGTGAGGAAAAGAGTGAGTGTGGGTTGGGCCCGTATCTTACTGTCAGTAGCAGCATGGATGGGGTTCCATGATTCTTCATTAGTAGGACAGGGGCGAGGCCCAAGATAGGTGAGCCCTTAGTACAGTAATACAGTAATGTATGTTAGTCATGTGTTGTGATATGATTGTATGTTAGCATATGTTAGCGAGCGGGGCCCGGAGACAAGCGGGGCCTATCACACCCCAAAACAATGAACGGCGGAAACGTTCTGGGGCGGAAGACGTCATGTACAGTATCACAACAATGAAAAGTAGTAAACAAGCAACAACATCATCCATTGCATTAATAATATAATTTTAATACAAGTGTGTTCTGTCAAATTATAATAGACACTGAAGTATAAAACAAAATGAAAGATGAGTCATGAACGAGCTCCATCTTCTCTAAACCTTGCATCTGTACCTGTCTACTGTTGACCTGAGGATACAAGTTATTTTAAAAGAGAGTATCAACTTTAAAGCTGGTGAGATCATAAGTATTTTAGTGTCTTAATTTGTATGTAAGTATTGGTACGAATGAAATGTAAGTATTTTTATGTATATGAAATGTAAGTATTTTTATGTATATGAACTGTAAGTATGGAAACGTTTTGAACATCCTAGAAAGCCCTATGTTTCCTACTAAGAGTAGCCTTCTACCAAGGCATCTAGTATATGTGTGTGTCTCCTGTAAGAGTGTGTATTTTCCCAAATATGACTATCATTAACCAAAAATATAGCTTCTACATTACTGTGCATCGTGTGAATGTTCACGAAGTGAATGTAATGGGAAAATGAAATAGTATTGTGGTGTAGTATCGAACTACAACCGTACTAGCTACCTTAAATCTATTGTAACTTAAAGTAACATGTGATCGACCTGTATCCTGCTACCGACTCTAGTAAAACGACCATGTAAGACGCCGTAAGAAATGACATTTAGCACCCGTAGACTTGCAAGTCCCACTATATCGAGCAGTAATGAATGTGCTAACTATAAAGTGTACTCTTTCTCTGTCTAGCATGTATAGTAATGTATTGTGTGTACTAGCTGTAAGGTGTGCTATCTCTATCTAGCATGTATAGTAATTTACTGTGTGTACTAGCTGTAAGGTGTGCTCTCTCTATCTAGCATGTATAGTAATGTACTGTGTGTACTAGCTGTAAAGTGTGCTCTCTCTATCTAGCATGTATAGTAATGTACTTTGAGTACTACTTGAACTGACTCATGAATGAACTGAAGCATGGTATGTTTCATTGTTCTACGAATAGTATTAGTATCCTCCCGTGCTACCCCTATGGTAACTTACTAGTGATGTAATTGGTACGTATGAACCTGGAAGTATACCCTTGCTACCCAAGGGTAATGAATGGACTGGAAGAACCTTTATGACTATATATGTGCACATGATACATAACTAATATTTAAATGACTTTCGGACGGATACCTGATACTCACCAGACCACATCCCAACGGTTAAAAGGAAATAGAGCGGATAGCCTTCCTAAGTCCTTTGAACATTTCTTATATAACTATACATATATAGGCATGAAATTGACAAGATAAAAGCATCAAATAAGATTTGTAACACCTTTGAACATGTTCATTATCTAAGAAAAGGTCTACATGATGTCATCCTATAAAACGGGTTTGAAGTATTTGTTTGATAAAACAGTTTAAGTATAAAGAAACATTTGTTTGAAACACAATTGTAAATGAGTTTGAAATGAAACATACAGTGTAAAATGAGCAGTTTAATAAGGAGTTTTAAACATATAAAACATTTATGAAAATCATGCGAAGAAAACTATTTGGTAAAACAGCTAATGAGTAGTAAACCATTTGAATGCTGCTTATTAATCACATGTGATTGATATAATAATTATTATGATTCTACATGTATCCGCCCCCCATAAAACATTTAAAAACATTTAAAACATTGATTAGGGGTTATGAACTCACCTGTTGTGAGTGGTACGGATGAACTGAAGATGTAGGATTGCTAGGTGGCTAGTGAAGTGTTGAACACACTCTATGATCCTAGTTAACATATAATATCACATATATGTATCAAATTAGTCTTTAAACAACTAATAAACAAATTCAAGACACCCTAGGACATGTTAAACACCTTTAACAAGTGTTTTAAGCCTCAAGGATTGCATATAAGTGTTGTAGGGAAAGGCTAGTGGGTGTAGGGTTCAAGGAAAACTCCATAATGGATTTCACAGCCCTAAAGGTCATCAACAAAGGAGTTTATGGTTGTAAACTCATGGGTTTATGGCCGTAAGCTCCTACTTACTTGACCACTTGATGTTTTGAGGCTTTAAGAGACCCTAAGAAGCATTTCTACTTAATGGCAAGGTCTTAGGAAGAGATTAGGGCACTATTTAACTCCTTTGAGGAGTTCACGGCCCTAGAACCAAACCCTTAGAGATTAAGGTTGTAATCTATCATGGAAACGGTGTTTTTAGTGTTTTCAAGCCCCTAACTTAACTATGAATGAATCTAGGCTAGTGTCCAAGGCTTAAGGAGAGTTTAAAGCACACTTTGGCCCTATTGTTTGGAGTTCACGGTCCAAGAACTTCTTGGGCCGTGAAGACCTTACTCTCGGTGTTCTAGGGGTGTTTTCTAGTCCTAAATACATTAGGATACGATTCTAAGCTAGTTTCTTTGCAAGAGGAAGGGACTAGGGAACTCTTTGTCCCTTAAAGAAGGGTTTACGGTCCAAGATGTTGTTGGGCCGTAAACTCTTTAATCTAGTTGTTTTCTTATGATTTCTAGTGTATTAGACATATAACAAGCCTTATAACACACTTAGATAGAAGTACTCATGTTTTGGGACTAAAATCTGAAGATCCTAGAAATGAATAAATATGGCTAAGAACCGCATATATACCGTATATATACCGTTAGGGTTTTTGGCATAAAATATTTTTATTCCGACAGTGAACTCTAATATCATAGAGTTCTGGAATAATAGAGTTGCACGATACCCTAGTGCACCTCTCTCCTGATATCTCTTTAAGTGTAAATCTTGAAATACTCAAACTTATACCAAAAGTCTGAAAATTTTCTGCAATTGTTCTAACTTCTATTGACTTGAAATGGTTTGTACAGAATGGAAATTTTTGGTTGTCACATCATCCCCCTATTAGAGGGAATTTCGTCCTGAAATTAGAATTTAGGTAAGGAAGTAGGTACGAATAATCGAGTCATGAGGTGGGAACTTCCTAATCGATTGGTTCTTGTGCTCATAAGTGAATTCGGGTCCTCGGTTGGTATCCCAACGAACCTTCACTAAAGGGAGACGGCGCTGCTTCGTCTGCTTGACCTCTCGGTCGAGGGTCACTACGGTTCTTCTACGAAGGTGAGGATCTTGTTAATTCGATCTCGTCGAGTGGACTTTCGAGAGTCCTGACGGAAAGGTTCGGTTTCTAGATCGAGATGCGAAGGGTAAAATGTACGTTACTGAGTTCGCGGAGTAGGTCTAGTCTGTGAGATACAGGACCGATTCTGGTAAGAATCTCGGAGGTCCTAACTATCTTGGATTTCGCTTTCCATGCTTTACGAAGCGTATTAAGCCATTACCAGAGTGAGACTTCCTAAAGAATTTGGTCTCTCACTTGGAATTCCAAGGTTTCATTATCTTGCTTATCTTCCTAGTCGAGGGCCACCCTCTGTTGGGTCAAATTCGTAAGGGTTTCTGTAATTTGCAAGGAGTTCTGAATGGACTACGATAGTAGGTCTGCAAGACCTAGAATTTGGCGAATTTCTGTCGGTGTCTATGGTGCCGACAAATTCCCAACGGTTTGGATAAATTGACAGAGTACTCAAGAATTTCCACATCACTAATAGTGCGTCTTCGGAAATTTTGACTCTTTAATTCCAAAACTCGTGTTCAGAGAACTTTGCGAAAAGTATCTCCGAGGGTAATGTTTCCATGGGTTCCTTCTTACTACGAGGGTAGATAAGTAAGTCATTACAAGGAGAATAACGAGCTGATCTAAGTAAGAATGGTGTACCCTTCTCATTAAGCTCATGAATACTATGGGCGTATTGGTCCTATCCGAGGGGTATCACTACGGAATCGAAGTGTCTGCATCGAGTTCGGAGGGTGTCTTCAGGATATCCTTCCCTAACACTCGAACTGGTGATATTCGGATCTCAGGTCCATTTATGAATGTAATTATTTCCTTGCGTTTGCTCAACCAATTCATCTATGCGAGGCAGAGATAACGATTTCTTATGGAAATCTTAACGGAGTCCCCGATCGTCGAGGCACATATGATACTATCCGTCTACTCTTGGAAGGATAAGACCGGAGCTTTCTAGGGTGAGAAGCTTGGTCTTCCAATTCTATTGCTGAGTAGTCCGCTAAGTTATCCGGACTGTTCTTGTATCTCCGTAGGTGTTTAGAGTGTAGGGCAATCTGTTTACAGAAGTCGTACTGGGTTCTAAGTTTGTTCACATGACGATCTGATTAGTCGTAGCACTGGGCAGTTCTCCGTCCTAAAGTTCATATTAGAATTCATACATGGCTCAAAGATCACAATCTCGTGTATACGAGTCATATATAATTAAGATTGAAAAGATAGTTGAATAAATGATTCTTCTTTAAGCTCATGTCCCAATGAGGAAAAAGAAGTTAAATTGGAATCATCAATTCTAAACATGTAGAACCTTGATTATATATCAACCCTATGTATACTTTCTTCAGCGACAGATCAACCGTATGGATCTTTGGATTGAACTTGACGTACTGTACGAGTGGTACTTCAGGGATGTTTGCTGAGTTTTCTTCAGAAAGGAAAAGAGACATGAGGTACTCTATGCATGAGTACTTCCGAGTTCTGAAATGACGGCTTCGCTAAAACGACGTTTACTAAGAAAGAGATGTACGTACGATGCTGATATTGTGTGGATCAAACCGAATCTAGTCATATGGTAACGTCAGAATCATAAGGAAACTTAAAGACATTAGATTTGAACATAAGGCGTTACAGACGAAACACAACCGTGCAACCATCAACCGAGTTATAGTACCTTAGAATTACTATAAGACTACTGCTGCGAACAAGGTATACTACAAAAGACAAGTATACGCAGCACGGGGTCCTTTAACTGACGGGCTCCCTCAAAAGGTAACACTCGAGTCGCACTAAATTAAAACGGTTTATAAGTCTGTTACAATGAAACGCCTTAATTACTTTTACGTGGGTTTGGAGTAGTCTCCCCTGCGACAGTGATCCTTAGAATTCTGCCGTCTGCGTCGGAGTTCTTTGTTATAGGACAATCCTTCTTGAAGTGCCCTATCTCACCGCATTGGTGGCATGACTGGCTAACACTAGAATTGGTGGTAGGAGTGAGGTGTTTAGCCAGGGTTACGTGGACACGATTGCCTTCCTCATTACTCCATTTTGGAAATTTCCTCCTAAAGCGTTCTGCAGGAGTTGCCACTTGTTGCTGTGGCATGGCAAGTCTTTGGGATCTCTTGCGCTCCTTTTGGGCTTGACGATATCGTCTCTTCTTTTCGGTCTTACGGCTTCGCAAGTCTATAACTGTTGCCATTTGTTGGTTTCCCGGTTTGGTACTACCATCGGAACTCTCGACTCCTTTGTCAGTCTTTCTTGTGTTGCCTGAGTTGATGTGTGTAAGGAAAGTTGTCACAATAGCTGCTACTGCAGCTTGTAATGTAGCGGCGTCGATATGGAGGATAGGGGTGTCGTTGCTCGGCTGATTGTTTCTGGATGACGACATGATTCTGTTAACACGAAAGATAAGGATTTTGTGAGCGATTTTGGCTGAACCTAGACGTACTTCGATTGTTCAAGTAAAGATTAAGACTATGTTCTCGAAAGTTTGACCTACATCCCTATGATACAGTCCTAGTACGGATTGGAAGTATGTTCGCGAGGGTTTGACCTACATCCCTATGATGCAGTCCTAGTAATGAGTGGAAGTAAGTTTGTAAAATGGTCTCAAGACGTTTGTCATTCAAGTCGAGGTATCGTTGGTTGGTGAATAACATGATCCAACCACTTAAAAGAGACTTGGAAATATCTCCGGAGCTAAATTACTATAGTCCAATGTCTTGACTAAAGCATGTTTCAGATAGACTCCAATGAAAGTATGATAAGAGTACTTGAATAAAGAATGACACAGAAGTTAGCCGACTGTCAATACCTTTGATATTCCTGACGTAAAAGTTCGGGAAAATGACCTTGTAGAAGGTCTTACATCA
This sequence comes from Lactuca serriola, assembly GCF_051521515.1. NCBI lineage: Eukaryota > Viridiplantae > Streptophyta > Magnoliopsida > Asterales > Asteraceae > Lactuca > Lactuca serriola. Next base: position 250,216,459 of record NC_136410.1, on the reverse strand, counting down.
TATCCAGAGAAGATAGTTCTTGACAGCATAAAGACCTAACCAAAAGTACTTACAGTACAAAGTAATTTCATAGAAAATTCCACATCGGGCATAGATAGAAAAACGATTCCTTCTAACAAGGAAAAAATAGAGTAAAGCATCTACTACTGGCAACGGTCATCCCTCTGGTGAACTCTTAGTTCAGCCAGTTGGCGTTCCACATCAAGCAGGTGTCTTTTGTACACCCTTTGGCGTACTCGAAGTTCTATGACTTTGGCTCGTGATTCAGCCAGTGCTTGAAGCAGGGTTTCATGATCTCTTTCAGATCTCTCACGAGCATCTTCCAGGCGAATGGTGCGGAGGGTATGCATTCTCGCATCGGTGACAACTTCTGTGATCTGATGTAGGGCTGTCCTGCCTTGAATCTCATTTCTGGCCACTCTACGAACCAAGATTGGCAAGATTCTATCTGCTGAGCCCCCATTGCTCAGGTCATAAAAGCTTCGGTCACCATTAAATGGCATGGGCTGATCTTGTCCTTGGCTCCATGTTTCCAAGCATTCCACCCACGGAGGCGTCGGGCCATGAAAAGTCGGACGAGAGTTAGGATTTGGAAAGGGAGCTGCCTGGGGTAGGTTCTCAACCTCAAGTTCCGAGTTAGCACCATCCGAAAGCTCTTCATCATGGTGATCATTCAAAGCGATAGGATGATCATGTTGGAATAGTGTCTAAGGCTGCAACTATATCAGGCAAGTATTTGACCCGGTTGTGCATGGTCCTTTTGGGTTGCCTTCACCATAGGAACTTGATAGGATGATTTATTAAGAGAGAGTAAATATTATTAATATATTATGCGAATAATATATTGTTATTTGATTAATATAAGTCATAGAATTAATTGGAATTAATTTGGTGACTTAAAGAGGTTAATTAAATAAAGGGGTATAAACTGTCAATTGTTTGATAGTTAAGCTTTAGACTATAAATCCTTATAGATATATAGTGGACGGATTCTAGAAGCTAGGATAGCTTCAAAATCGTCCAATGAGTTATCTAAGGAAAGGATTTGGATAGCCTTAAGAGAAGATTATCCAATTAGGGTTTAGGTTGTAACCCTTAAGGAGTCTACAAGTATAAATAGACCCCATGGGCAAGGGGAATCGGCACCTCTCCTAAAGTAATAGAACCCTGGCCGATTTCCTCCACTCTCCTCTCTCCTAAATCAGCTTCCTTGCTATCTGTGTTTGTAAGCCATTAGAGGAGTGACAATTGTGACTCTAGAAGCTCCAAGACTGCAAGATCACCAAGGAATTCAAAGGTACGGTTCTAGATATGTTTCAATGTTGTTATTTAACCTATTTAGCCATTAGAAGTCTTGTATTCAAAGCATGTTTAATTAGAAAGCCTAGATCCAAGCATTAGGGTTTTGCATGCGCACATAGGAAAGTTCTTATGGCTAAAACCCATCAGTGGTATCAAAGACTAGCTTGGTTTTCTTTAAATTGTTGCTTGATTAACTGAAACAAACCTGCAAAAATTCGATTTTTTGGTTTCTGAGTCATGGACTCGGCGAGTTCCAAAGTGGACTCGGCGAGTAGGCCTGACTCGGCGAGTCCCTTTGTGCACTCGGCGAGTCCAGGTGTCAGGAATGGCCAGATTCAGGATTTTTTCATAATTATCTTATGGAAACTTACCTTAATCATAATAGATCAACCTAAATCCGATTTTTTGATATATATGACTATTATCTTGATCTAGTTAAAGGTATTTATCAATTAATAAAATATTTAATTTCCTTATATGATAATTAATTAATTATTTTAATTATTTTGGTAATTATCTTTCAAAGAAATCTTGAATAAAATCAAATATAGATAATTAGGATATTAATTGTTAATTGGAATTATTTGTTATTTGATCCTCTACGTTTTAAATGTTTAAAACTTGCCCTCAAGTTTTGAAATTTATATTTGTGATTAAAAGTTTTAATTTAGACAACTTAAATTTCAAACCCTAGATTTTAAAAGGTTTAAAATACAACCCTACACTAATATGATATTACTAGAATAATATATATGTATAACTAAATGCTAGTCTTACCGTTAGTAGGCCTCATTCACGAAGCTGATCTATAAGGTGGGTATAAGGTTGTGGCCTATAAAATGGCGCTTAATGGGTGTACACTCACACCCACCGCTTGCTTGATTGGTGGAGGGTCGTTAGCCGAACGGGTAGGATAGGGCAACCTCATCCTCTCATTAAAAGTATAATAAGTAATACAAAGTAACTACACATTTTTTTTCAAATTTCCCAATCTTAGTTACTTTAGGAAAAGTGAATTGATGCAATCCCATGAAATTACACTTTGCACCCTTGCCAAGAAGTTAGTGGAGCGTGTGTGGTTTACCGGCACACCAACTGGTTCTAAGCGAACGTGGCAAAGGGTGATTCATTGTTTATCATAATTCGATGGAGCGTGTGTGGTTTACCGGCACATCGAATAGGTGATTGTAACAATGAAGGCACCATGTGAATTTGCATGGTAATTCACACCCGCTTTGTGATCCTCGGCATCCCAGTCACAAACAAGAGGGGCATATCGAGATTTAAACATGCCATTGAATAGTTTCAATGAATTTCATTTGAACCTAGGAATTCTCAATACACTTAGGACTAATAGTTAAGTTTTGTGATGGAGAATTAGTGAATCGTCATTCACTTACCTTCAATTTATTTGCATGTTAGATTACGACATCCCTTTTCTAGTATGTAAATGTTATTGTTCGATCCTAGCCCTAATTTTCTTATTGGGTGATAATTAGGGATTCTTATTCTAATCTATCTTTGTCCTTTTCTTTTTTAGATGTCGAACGCAAACAACGCTGCTGCTAGTTCTTTCACGTTGATGAGCCTTTGCCAAAAGGTCACCTTCGATGGAACGAACTTTAGCGAATGGATAAGGTACATTCGAACCATTGCTCGCTATGAGGATAAGGAGTATGTCCTCGATGAGAAGCTCGAGAAAATCAACCCTGAAATCACTACTCCGGCCGAAATCACCGCTTTTGAGACTCATGAGCGAGATGCAACGAAGGTACATTGCATCATGATTGCCACCATGAACTCCGAATTCCAAAAGTCCTACGAGGACATGTACCCGTACGAGATGCACCAAGACTTATTGGAGAGATACCACCAAAACGCGAGACAAGAGCGTTATGAGATTTTCACCAACATGATTTCCGCTAAGATGGGTCATGGAGAATCTCTTACCGTGCACTTGCAAAAGATGCAAAGGTATGTCGACCGCCTTCGTAAGTTAAATGTTGACTTTGGAGAAGACTTGGCGATCGACATGGTGCTTCACTCTTTGCCTCCGATGTACAACCAATTTAGGATGACCTACCACATGAACAAAGAAGAGGTCACCCTAAGTAAACTCCAAGGTCTCTTGAGGGTCGCTGAGAGCAACTTCAAAGACAAGTCTGTTGCACCAACTCCCAATCCACCTGCTGCTCCTGTCTTGGCTATTGGTCAAGGAATGGGAAAGAAGAGGAAGGCTTCATTGAAGAACTATCGCAAGGTCAAAGCCTGAGATGGTGCCTCTTCTAGTGGGATGAAAGTTGATCCTGCTATACCCTGTCCTAACCCGAAGGAGGCAGAGTGCCACCACTGCAACAAGATAGGACATTGGAAGAGAAGCTGCCCAAAGTACCTGCAAGCAATCAAAGAAGGAAAGATCAAGCCATTTTTCGCAGGTATATACACAATTAAATCTAATGATTCTAATCATGCTATTTCTTGGGTTCTTGATACCGGTTGTGGTTACCACTTTTGTTCTAATGTGCAGGGACTAAGAAGAAGTAGGGATGTGGAGCAAGGAAGGATCAATCTAATCATGGGGAACAGAAGATTGTCGCCTGTGACCAAGATTGGATTGTATTCTTTAGTGCTTAGGAATAATTTGTGTTTAGATTTGAACAATTGTTGCTATTCGCCAGAAATGGCTAGAAACATCATTTCATTTCATGGTTTATATAGACAATGATTTAGATTTTCTTTTAATAATGAGAATGGTTCTATTTTGGCTTATCTAAATGGTGTCTTTTACTTTGAAGCTATACCATGTAATGGAATATATGAAACTGTTATGATTGTTGATAACTTAGGAAATGATGTTTTGAATATAGATTCTTCCACTAGTATGGATAAAGCATCCTTGTGGCATTGTCGTCTTGGACATGTCAACAAGAAACGCATAGCCCAACTCCAAAAGGATGGAGTGTTGGAGTCATTCGACCTTAGGGAAGATGACACATGCGAGTCTTGTTTACTTGGAAAGATGACTAAGTCACCTTTCACGAGTACATGTGAAAGGGGTGAAGGTCTATTGGACCTAATACATACCGATGTATGTGGACCATTTAGATCAACCACGAAGGATGGGAACCGATTCTATGTGACCTTTACCGATGATTATAGTAGATATTGGTATATCTATTTAATCAAGCAAAAGTCAGAAACCTTTGAAAAGTTCAAAGAGTTCAAGAATGAAGTGGATAATCAATTGGGCAGGAAAATCAAGATGCTTCGATCCGATCGAGGAGGAGAGTACCTAAGTCTTGAATTCCACGAATATCTCAAGGAGTGTGGAATAGTTTCGCAATTGACGCCTCCTAGGACACCACAGTTGAATGGTGTGGCAGAAAGGTGTAATCGAACTTTATTGGATATGGTTCACTCTATGATGAGTCGTGCTTCACTACCTATCTCTTTTTGGGGGTATGCCTTAGAGACTGCCGCCCATATCCTTAACCGAGTCCCTACTAAGAAGGTTGCCAAAACACCTCACGAGATGTGGACAGGGAAAGCTCCCTCGTTGGCACATATCAAGGTTCGGGGTTGCGAGGCTTTCTTAAGACGACATACTCACGACAAGCTCGAACCTCGAAGTGAGCGATGTGTTTTCATCGGCTACCCGCAGACATCCTTTGAATATCTCTTCTATAGACCAAAGGACAATGTTGTCTTCGTTGCGAGGAGAGGAGTTTTACGAGAGCGAGAACTCATAAGCCAAGGAGACAGTGGGAGGCATATCGAACTTGAAGAGATTCAAGAGTCGATAGATGAAGGAACCTCTACCGCTGGCACTCAACCCGAGGAGGAACCTCCGGTTGAACCGATTGACGAATCCTTACCTCTTAGACGTTCCGATAGAGTTAGAGTTCATCCCCAGTTTTATGGTTTTCATATTACTACCGAAGGGGACACATATATTAGTGATGGTACACTAATAAATCTTGATGAACCTAATAGCTATAAGGAAGCCATGGCAGGCCCGGAGTCTGCAAAATGGAAAGGGGCAATGGGTAGCGAGATCCAATCCATGTATGATAACGAAGTTTGGAATTTGGTTGATTATGTGCCCGGACGTAAGACCTTTGGGTGCAAATGGATCTTCAAAAAGAAGACCGACGTGGATGGAAAAGTACACACATATAAAGCGCGATTGGTTGCGAAGGGCTTTACTCAAACTCCCGGAGTTGACTATGATGAGACCTTCTCACCAGTTGCAAAGATTAAATCTATTAGAGTGATGCTACCAATTGCCGCATTTCATGATTATGCGATTTGGCAAACGGATGTCAAGACCGCTTTTATTAACGGAAAGTTGGCTAAGGATGTTTACATGGCTCAGCTAGAGGGGTTTGTGGATCCGAAACATCCGAATAGAGTGTGTAAGCTTGAGAAGTCCATTTATGGACTTAAGCAAGGATCTCGCAGATGGAATCTTTGTTTCGATGAGAAAGTCAAAGAGTTTGGATTTGTACAAAGCGAAGATGAATCGTGTGTGTATGTCAAAGCTAGTGGGAGTATAGTAAGTTTCCTCGTTCTATATGTCGATGACATATTACTCATAGGAAACGACATCCCGACTCTGCAGGAGGATAAGTCCTGGCTCGGGAAGTGCTTCTCTATGAAGGACCTCGGAGAGGCTTCTTACATTTTGGGAATAAGGATAATAAGAGAAAGAAGTAAGAGACTAATTGGACTTAGTCAGAATACTTACTTGGATAAAGTACTAAAACGGTTTAGTATGGAAAACTCGAAGAAGGAGAATTACCGATACAGAGTAATGCCAAGTTGAGTAAGAATCAAAGTCCGAGTACCGAAGCTGAGATAGCATAAATGAGCCGAGTACCATACGCTTCCGCAGTTGGCTCAATCATGTACGCTATGACATGTACTCGCCCTGATGTAGCCTTCACTTTGAGCATGGTTAGCAGATATCAGGGGAATCCTGGCAGAGCACATTGGATTGCGGTGAAGAATATCCTTAAGTACCTTCGGAGAACGAAGGAGTGGTTCTTAGTCCTCGGAGGGAGTGATGACTTGAAGGTGCGAGGGTACAGTGACGCCAGTTTTTAGACCGACAGGGACAACTACCGTTCGCGGTCGGGCTGGTTCTTTACTCTAAATGGAGGAGCAGTGACATGGAAGAGTTCCAAGCAGGAAATCGTAGCTGATTCAACGTGTGAATCATAGTACATTGCAGCGAGAGAAGCATCGAAGGAGGCTATATGGGTAAAGAACTTCATCGGTGATATTGGAGTTGTACCTGCCATAAAGGAGCCCATGGATATTTTCTGTGATAACGAAGAAGCGGTTTCCTTGACCAAGGAACCGAGGGATCATGGTAGATCAAGACATATCGACAGAAAATATCATTTCATTAGACATCGAGTAGAAGAAGGACAACTCGTAGTGAAGAGGATATCATCAGAAGATGACCCAGTAGATCCGCTTACGAAGGGACTGAGTAGGGTTAAGCACTTGCAGCATGCTAGGAGTATTGGGCTGAAGGATGATATTAGCATAGATTAGATAGTATTAGAAACGTGTAATAGATAAATGTAATTGACATTTGGTGATTAAATAAAGGAGTTTTATTTATGAGTAATGTTACTGTCTTATGTTAATTGTTTAACTATTGTTTCACTTTGCATGTTTTGACTTCCAGAATAATTGAGTTTATTAGGAATAATCGAATTGTTCAAATTATCCACAATCGTTCATATGTTGGAAGTAGATATGAATGAAGATTGTCATGAATTGGTGTGTAGATTGTCTAAATGGTTTTAGACATAGCAAAGGGTTGCTGCAACGTTCATGGGTGCTTATGAACTAGTTTTGAGCATTGGAACAAACCCGCACTTGCCGGAATCACCTTATGGAATAAGATATAAAAGGGTGATCGCAAGACGATAATATCATATAGTCTTAAAACCTAGATATATGGTTTGTTGTTTGTTAATTGGTTGTACATTGATAATGCGAAAACGCATCTGTAACTCGGTGTTACAAAACGCATTGTTGTGTATAGTTGATTAATGAATAAGTAAATGCATATAAGTCGAAGTTTATCTGTAACTTTTATCTAAGAAGGTAAAGGTGATATCTCGGCCGCTCGATGATTTGATTTGACTTATGCGCCGGGACCGGTTAGAAATGAATTGATATGTTCGATTAAGTTCTATGTCAAATAAATCAGAGATCGAGAAACCTAAATGCTTGACTAACCATTCCATAGGATTGTCAGCATGATATCTAACAGAGGACTGTACAATCCCTTATCTAAAGGACAAGATTGATTAGATCAGAGTTTGACAGCGTCTTCGAGAGCTACGATTGCAAACCGAATTGTACTTGTGCATATAGTTACTAGACTTATCCAAGTGGGAGACTGTTGGAATAGTGTCTAAGGCTGCAACTATATCAGGCAAGTATTTGACCCGGTTGTGCATGGTCCTTTTGGGTTGCCTTCACCATAGCAACTTGATAGGATGATTTATTAAGAGAGAGTAAATATTATTAATATATTATGGGAATAATATATTGTTATTTGATTAATATAAGTCATAGAATTAATTGGAATTAATTTGGTGACTTAAAGAGGTTAATTAAATAAAGGGGTATAAACCGTCAATTGTTTGATAGTTAAGCTTTAGACTATAAATCCTTATAGATATATAGTGGACGAATTCTAGAATCTAGGATAGCTTCAAAATTGTCCAATGAGTTATCTAAGGAAAGGATTTGGATAGCCTTAAGAGAAGATTATCCAGTTAGGGTTTAGGTTGTAACCCTTAAGGAGTCTACAAGTATAAATAGACCCCATGGGCAAGGGAAATCGGCACCTCACCTAAAGTAAGAGAACCCTGGCCGATTTCCTCCCCTCTCCTCTCTCCTAAATCATCTTCCTTGCTATTGGTGTTTGTAAGCCATTAGAGGAGTGACAATTGTGACTCTAGAAGCTCCAAGACTGGAAGATCAACAAGGAATTCAAAGGTATGGTTCTAGATCTGTTTCAATGTTGTTATTTAACCTAATTAGCCATTAGAAGTCTTGGATTCAAAGCATGTTTAATTAGAAATCCTAGATCCAAGGATTAGGGTTTTGCATGCGCACATAGGAAAGTTCTTATGGCTAAAACCCATCAGATCATTCTTTGGTTCTTCTCCAAACCATCCAGGAATGACCTCATTTGGAAGGTACTGGTTGTCGTGGGGATGGAGTCCAGCCATGTTATCTACGCGAGAATTGGGATAAGAAAATAATTATTAGATGAACTATCTAGATAATTATTTAGAAAATCTTCATTAGTTACATCACTATTTGTGAAGTGCACACCAGTTATATGTAATCGAAACATGATAGACCTTCGAATAAGTGACCTTAACTCCAAATTCACAAAGAATAGTGGTAAAGCAAAATTTTCACAAATTCTAAGTCTATAACATCCTAGTTACATATAACTTTATTGTATCCACTTAGCAACTATCAACCTAGTAATGAAGATCCCATTTAGTTCTCAAGTATAAAGTACTTATAGTAACACCAAATACTCCTATAGTATTTTAAGTTTAATATTCTGTTCTACTGTTCTCATTGTGGTATTGTTGGTAAGATTTTAGACTTGTTGCAACCACACAACTACACTTAGTCACATGCTAGTCAACCCTCGGATAATATAGTTGATCAGGCTATATCTTCCTAGTTTTGACCATATGTCTCTAAGTCCACCTGTGTTGCCCAACAATCATAATTCTTTTTTACTGTCCTAGTGACACTAATTTTTGTATCAATGCAGGCACGTATACTTAATTAAATGTTTTATTATTTAAACTATAAACTCTTGGTCAGAGTATTTTAATCCCATTGTATTTATAGTCTGTATATCTTTTATGGGTTGATATACTTAATTCACTATAAACAATCCTCTGACACCAATCTGTCACTCCCCAAAACCATGAACGGCGGAAACGTTATGGGGCGGAGTGTCACGGGATGACTCTTTTAGACTAGTCAATATCGTGTGCCACTTAGTGCTTCTTCGACTAAGTCAGGCTTGGAACACTTCCTTACGATGTACTAACGACTAGGATAGCAAGATATGCGATAAGGAATGCTACGAAGTAAGGAATAAAGCTTATATATAAGACTCGACTACTTTACAAGGCAACTTTCCAATGATTCCTACAAATGAGACATCCTTCCTATTTATAGGCACCTTACACCTCCTCAAATGGAAGTTTCTAGGTCCCAATCTTTCTTGACTAATCTAGATTCTTGTTATTATTTACATGGCCTTTACATGACTTTAGAAAATGGTATACTTGTCTACGATGCTCTAGAAGGTTCTAGGTTGTTCCGACATTATCCAGATTTCTCTTGTATGATCTAGCGTATTCTAGATCATTCCAAAGTCTTCCAGGTCATTCTAGCCTCGTCTAGCGTCCTCTTGATTATTTCGGATCGTTCTCCTTTGTTCCACGAACATCTACAATATTCTAGCATCTTCCAGGGTCTCGTAGAGCATTCATGATCTCTCCGGAGACTTCTCGAATATACTTGATCGTTCCGGAGTTCTCTAGACGATCGTGGAATTTTCCAGAAACTTGGTCCGTGACACCCTCCCCCACTTAAACCCTTGACGTCCTCGTCAAGTCTTCTATACATATGTCTCGATGTTGTCACGGGGCTACTTCGTGTCTTTTCATTTTCTCCAAAGTATCTCTTCGAGTAAGGCGTGCTTTTATTTCTCAATGTACTTTGAATCCTATTTTTTCTCTCAGCCTCGCAAAACCTTGATTAACTCTTCATGTGGGATATGGATCCCTGTTCCTTCAAACATGCCTCGCTTATTCAAACTTCCCCTTTTGGCTTCATATTCCTCTTAATTATATTGCTCTGGTCATAACACATCTTCATAGTTGAAAGGGATCGAGCTTTTGTCTTTCTTCTTTCTAAGGGAATTATATGGATAGTTGATCCCTTGGTTATACGCAGGGTGTTGTCTCTTCATCGCTATGTCTTCAGCATTATGTGGGCAGAATTGTCTCTTAATTTGCGTCTTGAATTCTTCCCATGTGTCTATGGTATATAATCCTTTTTCAATATCACCGTGCTTCCTTCGCCACCATAGAGCTGCACTCTCGCATAGATAAAGTATGGTTGTATCTACCATCGTCTTGTCGTCCTTCACTTGACTAGCATTGAAGTAGCATTCCATCGACCAAAATAATTCATCAAGTTCTTTGGGGTCGTGTTTACCTCCATACTTCAATGGTTTGGGTGCTTCTGTGTGCGGAAACGTTCTGGCAATGGTCCCTCCAGTGATTCCTGCCTTGCACAGGTTTAGTTCGACTTGTAATGCATCTACCTTCTCACGGAACTCACTCCGCAGGGTGTTGATAAGTCCAAAGATTTCTTCCTTGATGACACCGATGGTCTGCTTCAATCCATCGCTCATGTCACTTATCTCAGTATCGAATTGATCGACAGTATCCTTCCATTCAAGGATCTTGTAAAGTCCCGAAAAATAGATCTACCAATGATCGAAGACAATAACAGATGCAAACACGAATCAATAAACCAATAAAGAGCAAAAGACTAAGCTTGCATACGCTTTAATACTGTAAAACGTCTGATACAACTTGGAAGTATACGAAAGCATCAACAACTCATAATGACTGACACAACTCGCTATTTAAAGACCTGACTAGAGACCGTAAGGTGTTTACGGCCGTAAAGAGTTTACGGCCGTATACTCATTTTGACCATAAACACCGTAAACTCAAAACAAAACACGAACAATTACATTTCTACTGCTATCTATGACTATGCCTAGACCAAACCATTTTACAGAGTCTTTCAATCTCCCCCTTGGGTTGGACTAGCTCGGCCCCATTCCTTTCTTTACCAGCATGACATCCATTTGGCCCATAGCACCATTCCACATCTTTTTGCTCAAAATCTCAGCAACCATCCTGGTATACGCCTTGGCTCCTTGCTCATATATATCTTCAACCACTTTGATTTGAAAATTGCTCAGATAATGAATATCCCATTTCCTGAACTGCAGAAGGTCTCTTTGATCATACAACCGTATGCACCCATTCTTGAGCTTAATGACTGCACCACAAGTATTTTCATCATAAACCCAGCACTCCATAGAACCGAGCGATCCATCTTTATAACATTGAACAATGGGAAATTGTTTAACTTGAGTCGTGGGTGGCCACATAACCAACTGTAGAGGTTTATCAGAAGAAGCTTCAAACACATCTGGATGTTCCAGAATGATTGACTCAGCAGTTGGCATTGTAGGAAATCCCTTCTTTACTTGCTCATCTAGAAAGAATTTGAACTACGAAACCTGAGAATTGTTTAATAGATTGATAAAAGGAGCTTGTGATAACTCCGCAAGATCAACCCTTGTCAATGAACTAAAAGCACGAATATCCTTATACAACTCTGAATTACCGCTCTTGCGAATAATAATCCAAAGTCGAAGAGGATCGTGAAATCCCCAAGCAGCTACACCCGACCGATCTCCAAAAGTATCTCTGAACCGAACAATTTCAAGATCAGTGACAGTGATCAAATATTCCCCTTTAGAATTTCTCTGAGTAACATTTCGCTTAAATAATAACTGCCCCCTTTCAGTATCATCTTCTTGATTTTTCCGAATGATCTCTTGAATATGAGAAGCCATAGGAGGAACAACTCCAATACGCTCAGCAGAACTAGAAGATTGACCAGCTGGCACATCTACTGGATACGCTTGCACATGTAAATTTATTCTTTGTTCTTCTACGCTTGTTTTATACTTCTCACCAAAATCATCCTCCAGTTTCTTTTTCAATTCGAAGTAGCTTGAAGTCAGCAGATTGAAATGTTCTTGAAGGTCAGAAATCTGCTTATCTTTTACTTTTCTATCCCTCTTAACTTCTGCGAGTTGTCCGCCAAGATAAGTTCTATCTGATTGAAGTTTAGACACGTGAGTACGAAGCTCAATGTTCTGAGCACGAAGTTAAGCTACTTGAATGTCAAGCTCTATGTTCTTCTGACTTAATACCGAGATCTCCTTTCGTAAACTATCATCAGATGAATCATCATCAGGAGCACCCCCTTCACTCATAGAAATGTTCTTTCCTTGAGGGCTAGACGAACGAAGTTGTTCCTCTGCCATATGCAAAGCTAGTCTCTCAGAAACAGCATCCCTATTGAATCTTGGAACAGGAAAACCAGGAGGAGCTGAAGGGCCACCAACATCAAAAACTGAACTAGGTCCAGTTGCAAACATCTTTGTTACAGAAAGTCGTGTAGTAGCAGTAGTGATTGGTGGTGTAGGAAGACCACTGACCAAACTAGTAATTAGCTCGGATTGTCTTTCATCAAGTCTTCTCCTCTTAGATTGAGGTTGGTCAGCCTGTGGAGGTATTACACTAACAAATGGTTCAGATGTAGGAGAATTAGACATGGGAGGGGAACGTCCCACAACTACCTCCATTGGAGTTGAAGTTGACACCATCTGCTCGGAAATTGGAGTAAAAGTTTCGCTCGTTTTTCTCTTCTCAGTTGACGGCAAAACACTATCATCGACATTTTGAAAAATCGTGTCAAATATCTCGTTGGACACAACATTAGCACTACTAGCTAAAGAAGCCGCAATATCATCATTATCAAATCCCGTAAGATCAAGGTCTTCAAATGAGTCACGTCCATCATCACCGGTACCTATTTCCCTTTCATCCTGTCTTTCATTCGACTCATGTTCATGACTAGAGGTACTTTGATCTCTCTGCGCGGGTGAATCTTCATCATCTTCAGTCACGTCTATCACAAAGTTTGCTGGAGTCGAACCCTCAGTAGACGTTTTCTCAGAAGAAGTCGGTTCTGATGATTCGTATGACACTGGCGTCTCATCCAATTCTGTAAACTTACCGAATTTTTCCAATCGATAACGCCCTCGAAAGACAACTTTTCCTCTTCGGTTTTGCTTAATGAGTCCCACAGTGTGTGGACCCAAAGCATATCCAAGGTATCTCCTGACTTCCTAACCTCAGGAAACTGCATCTCGACAAACAATTGAATGAAGCGGGGATATTGGAGAAAAGTATCCCTTGTAGAAGCCCGGATGTTTATGACAAATTCCTCTAGGATGAACTTTGAGAAATTCAAATGAATTCCAGAGGCCAAAGATACGAATGCACCAGTTGTACGTTGAGAAATTTCATCAGCCCCACTCCTTCTACCGGACATACAACTTACGAACACATGAGCCAGAAATCTCCAATATGGATGAAGCAGCTTTTTCAACGTTGGCGGGTAGGTTCCTTCATAACTCATCCGTCGTAGTATTCTATGAACATCCTCTATGCCAATTTCCGTCGGATAGTTCGGTTGATCATCAATCAGCAACGCGTTTCGAACAAAACTTTCATCGATTACAATATCTCGTCCTTGCACCTTCGCCGCGACTGTGAAATTTCCATCATCATCCATCTGCGTCCTTGTCGTCGCCCAAAACTCACGAATGATGTTCTGATAGATCACCGGATTGACTGTCAATGTTGTTGCAATACAACATTCACGCAACCTGTGAATCATTGAAAGCATGTCGGAATGAACGACAGGTGGATCAGCAAGAACTATCGCCAGATTGTGCATGTCTGCAAACTTGAGATTTGTCATTTTCCTGCACTCAAACAAAGTTGTAAGAAACCTACACCAATAATAAAACTTATTTTGACAAAAATATGACAATAAAATTTGATCAAAATAAAAATTATTTATTAGTGATGTATGTTTTTTTTTTTTTTTTTAAAAAAAAAATTAAACCTTTTGACAGTTTTGGTTCTTGGGCTGTAAACTCTAGTTTACAGCCTAAAGAACTCCCTTAGAAAAATTTAGGTTCACGGTTTAAGCGAGGAAAAACAAGCAATCGTTACCCAGTCAAACTAAGAGCTTGAATCGACAAATGTTCTTGGGCCGTAAACTCCAGTTTACGGCCTAGAAATTACTTCGAAAACACGATGCATAATTATCATTGAAATATTTCAAACAGTCCAGAAAAGTTACACTTGAATTCACGGGCCGTAAACTGGGAGTTTACGGCCTATGAATGTCTACACCGAAAAAAGGTTAAAAATTGGTCTTTCACTTTGAGATGACGAACGAAAAGCATATAGTCGCGAACACAACGAGAACTCGCATCATAATAAAATAGTTTCGGATCCAAAACATCAAGTTTCAGAGTTTACGGCCTAAGCTTACGGTCGTAAACTCCTCGACTTGAGTTTATTTAATTTTTTAAGCACAATGCGATGAGATTCCGTGAAACAAAATATATATTCGTGATCTACACGATGCTACCTTCACGATGATATACTCGTTTTTCTGAAAATCGAAGAAAAAAATTTCCGACACCTTGAGGGCTTTTGGGAGTGGTTTGCGGCCGGAAACTGTTGAGTGGGGAGATTCCGGCCGTGAACTCCCCCCTTTTTATCTTTTTACCTTTCCACCTTTCTTACCCTCCTGCATGTTAGCTACCCAGTCTTTCTAATTTTTCGCCAATTAAGATAAAACCTTTTGAGGATTAATTTTTTTTTTTTTTTTTTTTAAATAAAAAAAAAACTAACACACCATAAAATTTTAAATGCTAGAAAAATAAAAGTAAAATAAAATTAACATAAAATTTTAAGTTGAAAAATTAAATAAATAAAAAATTAAGAAACACTTTAACTATCACTTCTTTTGTGATGCTTGGATCAAAGTTATTGGACGGCCTTATTCTACTTGTCGGTACCCTTATTTTCACATCTTCGTCTGACCGATTGCCAGTATTGTGGTTCACTTAAACGCGAAGGATTTGTGACATTTTGGACCTTTTACCAATGACATGATTCGGGCATATACCTAATTGTAAATTTCTGGTAATTATTATATCTCCTAAATCTTACGTGAAATTACCTTATGACCATTTAATTGACTACAACCAGGGATATTGTTTTCCACCTAAATTGAGCAACGAGATCTACAGACAATCTGTATGAGTTCAATTTTTAGGTGTACTGGAACGTGTTTCCCGCTTCCTGATATGCCCCAGCCATCAAGAACTTCCAGAGTACTCCTTACACCGGGTGAGCAGACAACCATTCAGAGAGAGAAGTGATACAGAATTCTATTTCTACCTACTTCAGAGGGGTTGAGAAGAAGAAGGTTGCATATGCTATGTACCAGGTCGGATTAGATGTCGCGCAAAGGAGACAGCATGTGGCTAACAGATGAGAAGTTTTTCACATATACATTTCACACATATATTTCTAGCGCATATATATTTCCTACAGAGAAATGGAGTTGCATATGTTGTGTATCAGGTCGGATTAGAAGTCATGCAAAGGAGACAACATATGATTAACAGAAAGAAAGAAAGAAAACGATTTTCTACAGACCTAATTTATCGGAATTTACCAGTCGCCCTATCCAACCGGAATTAAGGACAGAGTCCGCACATCGAGGAAAAGTTAAGCCACGGTTCCAAGTACGGGTTCAATTAATGTGACGAGTAGATTCTCATGTTTATCTCCCTGCTCAACCTATCCAAGCGTCGTGATGTCAGATTAAACGGATCTAACTAGGTCAAAATTTGTCGAGTCCTTAAATTCTTAGGTTCAACTTTCCTAGTCAAGTCCCCTTTTAAAATCTTTCGCGCCTACCAGCACATCGAGCACAGAGCGTAGATGATTCAACGTAGGTACGTTACGCCGATTCAGGTCGTCCTTTATCACTTATTAATATCATTTCCCATCACAGTACTTACAACGAAGGCTGCTTTGAAATAACCCTAATTTAGATTCTTTACTGAAATGACAGTATTTTTGGATTTTTTGTAATTTTTTGTTGTTTTTGTATTTTCTTTCTCCCCCTAAATTTGTGCATAGTTGAGAGCTTTAAACAAAAGAAAAAAATGCGCAAATTTAAACATACCTAACAAAAATTGAAGACAAACTTGGTAAAATGTTAAAATAGACTAAGAAGACCAAAAATAAAATTAAAATTAAAATAAAATAAAAATAAAAAATAAAATTAAAAAAAACTTAATCCTCAAAACGTATCATTTTCAGAAATCCCACAAGCACATCAAAACGAGCTTTGTTAAAAGGTTTTGTGAACAAGTCAGCCACATTGTTATCAATGTGGACTTGTTCGATTCGAATTAAAGATCGTTCATAACAGTCTCTGATAAAGTGAATTTTAATATCGATGTGCTTGGTTTTAGAGTGTTGGACTGGGTTCTTAGCAATTTGTATAGCAGCCTCATTATCACAATAGATAGGAGTTTCTGAGTAATTCAAACAGTAGTCCAACAGCTGATGTTGGATCCAAATAACTTGAGAACAACAGGCTGATGCTGCCACATATTCTGCCTCTGCTGTCGAAGTCGAGACAGTGTGCTGCTTCTTGCATTGCCATGAAACTAGTCTGTCACCTAGGTATTGACATCCTCCTGAAGTTGATTTCCTGTCAAGCTCACAACCTCCATAATTACTGTCAGTAAAAGCATAAAGATTAAATTCAGAATTCTTCAGATACCAAAGACCCAATTTAGGGCTTCGTTTGATATACCGAAAAATTCTTTTAACAGCAATAAGATGAGAGAGTTTAGGATTAGCCTGATAGCGTGCGCATTGACAAACTGCGAACATAATGTCTGGTCGACTTGCAGTAAGATACATTAGGGATCCGATCATTGATCGATAAAGAGTTCGATCTACGGGGGTCGCCTTCTGGATCTGGAGTCAGGAGGGGTCGTTCAGCCATCGGTGTTGAGGCAGATTTAGCATCATGAAGTGCGAACTTCTCAAGAATATCATCCACGTACTTGGCCTGATGAAGAAGGATGCCGGTTGAATTCTGTTTAACCTGAAGCCCCAAAAACATGGTCATCTCTCCCAAAGAACTCATTTCAAATCTTTTCTTCATTACACTTTCGAACTCCTTGCAAAGTTGTTGGCTTGTTGATCCAAAGATTATGTCGTCGACGTATATTTGAACAAGTATCTGGTCCTTGTCGACATGCTTTATAAACAATGTTTGATCGATAGTACCACGTGTATAGCCATGTTCGAGCAAATGCTTTGTTAGAGTTGCATACCATGCTCTAGGAGCCTGATGCAGCCCATACAACGCTTTATCCAACTTGTAGACATGATTAGGAAACTTCGGGTCGACAAACCCTGGAGGTTGATCAACGTAGATTTCTTCCTTCACCTTGCCATACAAGAAGGCAGTCTTGACATCCATTTGAAAAACAGTGAAGTTCATATACGAAGCGTACGCCAAGAAGATACGAATGGCCTCCAAGCGAGCTACAGGAGCATAAACTTCAGTGTAGTTAAGACCCTCGACTTGTCGAAATCCGCGAACTACCAATCTGGCCTTGTTTCGCACAATGACCCCTGAATCGTCCTGCTTGTTACGATAAACCCACCGTGTGTCAAGAGACTTTTTGCCCTTTGGTAACTCAACTAACTTCCAAACACCTAGTTTTTCAAATTGATGCAATTCTTCATGCATCGCATCCACCCAGCTAGGTTCATTTAGAGCCATCTCTACATTCTTGGGCTCAATTTGAGAAATGAAACAAGAATACAGACATGAATTCACGTCTCCACTTTGACTTCTGGTTTTAACACCACTGTCTAGCTGGCCGATAACGTTCTCGAGCGGATGATCTCGTTGAATCCTAGAGGATATTTCTTGGCTGATGTCATTGATGGAGACAGGTAGAGTGTGAATGTTAAGACCTCCTTCATTTGCTTGTTGAGTAGAACTAGATGGTTCTGCAACATACTCATCCGCAATAAGGTCAGGAAAGAGTAATTCCATCAGGGTTGAAGAGACAGCGGAAGCATCATTTGGAATGAACTCTTTCTCTAATAATGTGGAAGGTCTTGATTCAACATTCGAAGAATCAATGTGGTCTGATTGACGAGTGACATGTTCTAATAACGGCCTCCCTTGAGAAGTAGCAGAAGACTTATTGAAAGATGTTGTAGAGGACTCCCCTTCAATTTCAGAAGACGGCTCCCCCTCAGATGAAGCAGAGGACTCCCCCTCAACTGGAGCAGAAGAATCTCCTTTGTGCGAGTCGGAGGACCCCCATTCAGTTGAAGCTTTAGACTTTCCTTTCAGTGAATTGGAAGTTTTAGATACAGGTTTGTATACAACTTCTTCGACTTCATCTTCAGAGATACTCTTCAAATGCGAATCAGTTCTTGAGACATCATTTGAATATACGTTTAAGGATTTGAAAAGTGACGTGTAATCAAATAACCAGTCCGGACCCACTCTCGTGTCTGTCTCATTCTCTTCCAACCAACGCATGTCATAGGATTCCACAATCTGTTTGGTTTTCTTGTTGTAGACTCGATAAGCTGTACGTGCAGCATACCCAACAAAATAGCAATCATTAGCTTTGGCATTAAACTTCGGATTGGCATCTAGGTGAAGAAGGGTGCAAGGACAGCCAAATACTCGAAAATGACTAACTGACGGTTTGTGACCATAGTAAATTTCATATGGATTTTTCATTTGAGCTTTGTTAATGAGTACTCGATTTTGAACATAACAGGCAGTGTTTATTGCCTCTGTCCAAAAGAAAACAGCGAGCTTGGAGTCACACAACATCGTCCTTGCTGCATCCTTAAGTGTTCTGTTTCGCCTCTCAGCAACACCATTTTGTTGAGGTGTGTGAGCGGAACTAAATTGATGTAGGATCCCCTTCTCAGAACAGAAGTGATTGAGAACAGAATTCTTAAATTCCGTACCATTATCGGTGTGAATAGCCTTCACCCTATGATTGGTCTGATTCTCAATAAGTATGATGAACCTCTTGATCAATTCAGCGACGCCAGCTTTGTTGGATAGAAGAAAACCCACGTAAAACGAGAATAATCATCAATAACAACTAGACAGTAGGAACTCCTATTGATGCTTAGCACATTCACTGGACCAAATAGGTCCATGTGAAGAAGTTGTAGAACCTGACTTATTGAGTTAACTTGCTTCGGTAAATGTGGCTTTCGATGATGCTTTCCTTGAGCACAGGACACACATTTCTCAAACGTGATAAAGTCTTTGACAGGTAATCCACGGACCATCTCATTCTTTGCAAGACGATTGAGATTTTTGGCGTTGGCATGACCTAATCTTCGGTGCCATAACATTGCGGTTTGCTCAGAGATCTTGGAGAACAAACAAGTAACCTGCTTTGGAAGATTGCTATTCATATCGATAATATACGCATTTCCATCCCTTTTTGACTTTACGAGAATCCATTCTTCAGGGATGACAAAACCTGGCTTTAAGATCATGCATTCCTTGTCAGTGAAATGCGTAGAATAGCCTTTGTCACAGATTTGCGAAACACTTAGCAGGCTGTGTTTTAGCTCTGGAGCGAAATTCACATTTTCAAAACTCAAAACTCCATTTGATACCGTGCCCTTTTGTGTAATTTTTCCTCCATCTCCACCCGCAAAAGAGACGTATCCCCCATTGAATGATTGAATGTCGTTTAATTGGGTGATGTCTCCTGTCATGTGCCGGGAATAGCCGCTGTCGACGAACCATGGTCTGACGACATTTCCCCGCAACTGCCCCTGCAAAATGGGTGGGTTTAATTAGATTTGGGCACCCAGGTCATGATCTTCCTGGGTGATCCCGATGCTTTTTCAGGTTTATTGCACATGAGCTTCTCTGAGGATACAAATGATGTATTGGGAGTAGATTTGGGTTTCCATATATAATTAGGTTTTTTGAAAAATTCAGTCAACTTTGTCATTTTATGTCTGACGATCTGCTTAAAGCATGAGTTACTTCTACCAGAATTGGTTGAAGATCCATTATTGCTTTGGGATGAGCTTGACCTTTGCATGGCTATGCTCCCTTTTGGCAGACTGTTCAGGACAAGGTGATTAAAAAACCTTTTATGACTGTGAAATATACCCCTTTTTCTATTTCTTTTATCTACCCAATAATCATTTCGAAAGCGACTCCTAGAGGAATTTCTATTTAATGATCTTCCTCTGAATTCGTTCTCTCCTCTTGGAAGATTATAACTCACAAACATTCGATTAAGACAATTTCTAGCAATATGACCCTTAGTGCCATAATTAAAACAAATCTGATAGTAATTGTTAGAACTTGTGCTGCATTTGTCAGATTTGTTTTCCCCACAAACTCCCTTGCTTGTCTCACAAAAACATGCAGTATTATCAAGTTGTGAGGCAAGTGAGGGTGCTGTATTTATTGAGGGTTGTGAGACTAATGGTATGTCAACATTTTTATCACATACGTTTAAATTGTCAACCAAAATGTTCAAAGATTTATCAGACATATTAGAAACATTCAAAATTGTATCAGAGGTAGCAGCTACTGTATCAGAATAATTTAAAACACCACAAGAAAAATTGTCACTCAAAACATTTAACAAAGAATTGTCTTTATTTAAAATAAAAGCTTCAGGTTTGGACTCGATTTTATTTTCAGAAACACATCCTTCAACTTTGTGCTTTGACTGATTCAAGGATTGATCTGCAGGAGAAGTAGAAATGTTAGTACTTTCAACGTTAATAAATCCTCCCGAAACAAAACCGGAGGGCTTGCCATAAATCATAAATGATTCATTGGCAATCTCTTCTTTGGACAAGGGCTTGGGCACGTATGAATGATTGAAAGGAGGAGGTACAAACTTATACCCTAGACCTTTTGATTGATTTCTTTTAAACTGCATACTTTGGTCTATCATATTTGAAACCACCTCACTTGAGAAATCATATTTTCTGACATCAAGTTTGGCGGTCTCAAAGTTTCCTTTCAAGGATTCAACTTCAGCTACAAGCTCAGCATTTTGTTTGACTACATAATTGTAATTTTCACATTTGTTGCTGTAGTCTTCCTGGAGTCTCCTAAAGTCTTTAATTTTTGATTCTAGTTAAGCTTTAAGTGGTTTTTGTCCTTTTCGAAGTCGATACCCTTCATATCTAAGGTCTTCTACGTCTCTTATTAATTTATCATTGAGTTCACGAAGAATCCTAAGATTTTCTACTTCATCACCTAATGTCTCAATTTTATCCTGTAAAGTTTTCACATAATCTATACAAGCCTTAGAACATGATGGAAGACTTACCTTGTATGAATTAGGTTCATGGGAGGAGGATACCATCAAGCCAAATTGTAGTTTCATCATGTAGTCTTCAGCTGCTGCAGTCCTTGCTTGAGCGTCATCCCTCACTTGTGCTAGATGAGCATTTTCTGGTCCAGACAAATTTAGAGCTTGTATTTGATCATCCCAGTCAAATGATTGTGCAACCATAGCCTTTTCATTGTTTGCTTGACCACTGGTTCGATTATTCCCAACTGCAACCATTGTTCTGACATTATTAACCCTCCTATCAGGGTGTGGGCAATCACGAGCAAAATGCCCTGGCTCGTGGCAATTGAAACATCGAAGCTTTCCTTTGTTGAATCCAACCTTCTTGTCAGCACTCATTCCCCAATTGTTCTTCCCTGTCTTTTTGGCAAACTATTTTGCCCTAAATACAGCCATGGCAATTTGCCATGTGATGTCCATTTCCTCAACATCCTCTGGATGGATTTGATCAAGATCTGCAAATGACAATTGAGGAGGAAGTTCCCCAGCTACAAGAGCATTGTAGCAATTCACAAGCCCTGCTGCAAAGACAAGGTTTTCATCACCCTCCTTTCCCTTTGGTGAAGAAGCCACATTAGAGGATGAAACATTTTGGGTAGATGTATTTGGCTGTCCTTGTGGGTAAGGAATGACCGGTGCAGAGGAAGATGAACCTGCAGAAGTATAGGAGAAAGAAGAAAGAGCGTTATTAGATGAAATGCCAAGATTGGCAGATGAGTATGAGTTCACATGATTGATCTCTCGCTGTTTATCATCAATATCACACGCTTTGATGACAGCCATCACTTCAGCTAGGGAAAGACGATTAAGATCCTTAGTCTTCTTGATTACTGCCACATTCATGTCCCAAGATTTTGGGAGAGCATTTAGTAGCTTCTTATTAATCTCTGACTTTGTATAGAAAATCCCTTCCACAGTCATCTCAGTGTTGAGAGTGGTGAATCTCTGCAGTTGAGCTTCGAGAGTCTCTCCAGGAACATAATTAAACATATTGAAGCGTTGTCTCAGCATATCTTGGCGACTTTCCCGCATGTCTTCATTTCCCTCATATACTTCAATGAGAGCTTCCCACAAAGCTTTGGCAGAAGTATACTCTCTGAATCCTTGAGCAATGTCTGGAGATAAAGCCATAGTTAAAATGGCCAATGCGTTTTCTTGTTCTTCCACACTCTCAAAGTCTTCATCAATGTAGTTTTCGATTGCCTTGTCGACCACCTTTCCCCCAACTGTAGTGGTGATTCTAACTGGATCCTTCAAAACACATTTCCATATCTTAAAGTCTTTCATTTTTATATACTTCTCAATTCTATATTTCCACTCGGGGAAACCATCAGCTGACATAAGTCTTGGAATTCGCGTGGTTGTACCCATCACAGCATCAAGCTCTTGGTATTGAGTTGAATTTTGTGTATCCATAATTTTTATTTTAAAAATTATTACCAGAAAATTTTAAGGCTATAGAAAAATTGATCTTGTCGTGTAAGCTAAGGCCGTAAACTCCCGGCCGTAAACTGGAGTTTACGGTAAAAAATTATTTTGTTTTAAAACTAACTCAAAGATTAATTTCAATTTTATAAAATTAACTGACTTAGCCGTAAACTCTTAAGCTGTAAACTCTAGACCGTAAACCTTAGGCCGTAAACTTGAGTTTACGGTCCGAGAATACTTGTTGATTTAAACTCTGAAAGATAATAGTGCAAATTTCGATTAACAGAAAATCAATTTTTCGTTGATGCTTTAGTTTACGGTCAATGAAACTCAAATAAAAAGTTCAATTTTAATTTTAAAACACAACTCAATTAAATCCCAGAACTAATATGTGATTACGAAGGCTTGAATGACGTGAAAAACTATCGATTTCGAAGAGTGCAGATGAGGCGGTGAACAGGAGTTTACAGCCGTAAACTAAGGCCGTAAACTTCTAGAAACCTTGATTTCGACTGAAATAAATCTCTCTAAACTGCAGTGGATGTCGATTTAGTTGAAAACGCAGCTGTTGAACGCCTTTGACACTGGTATCGCTCTGATACCAATTGTAAAGTCCCGAAAAATAGATCTACCAATGATCAAAGACAATAACAGATGCAAACACGAATCAATAAACATTTAAAGAGCAAAAGACCAAGCTTGCATACGCTTTAATACTGTAAAACGTCTGATACAACTTGGAAGTATACGAAAGCATCAACAACTCATAATGACTGACACAACTCGCTATTTAAAGACCTGACTAGAGACCGTAAGGTGTTTACGGCCGTAAAGAGTTTACGGCCGTAAACTCATTTTGACCATAAACACCGTAAACTCAAAACAAAACACGAACAATTACATTTCTACTGCTATCTATGACTATGCCTAGACCAAACCATTTTACAGAGTCTTTCAGATCTCACCGACGTTAATCTCTGTCCTTGTAAGGTTGTTTTCTAAGCTTGCCAAGGCATCTTCCGATTGATCCCTCTTCTTGGACTTCCTTCATTTCTCCTTGAGGACAGGGAGAATGTTGAATACTTCACTTGCTCCTTCCATCGTAATGGTCTCTTGCTTGCTCGAACCAGGCTCTGATACCACTTGTCACAGGATGACTCTTTTAGACTAGTCAATACCGTGTGCCAGTTATTGCTTCTTCGACTAAGTCAAGCTTGGAACGCTTCCTTACGATGTACTAATGACTAGGATAGCAAGAGATGCGATAAGGAATGCTATGAAGTAAGGAATAAAGCTTATATATAAGACTCGACTACTTTACAAGGCAACTTTCCAATGATTCCTACAAATGAGACATCCTTCCTATTTATAGGCACCTGACACCTCCTCAAATGGAAGTTTCTAGGTCCCGATCATTCTTGACTAAGCTAGATTCTTCTTATTATTTACATGGGCTTTACATGACTCTAGAAAATGGTATACTTGTCTACGATGCTCTAGAAGGTTCTAGGTTGTTCCGACATTATCCAGATTGCTCTTGTATGATTTAGCGTATTCTAGATCATTCCAAAGTCTTCCAGGTCGTTCTAGCTTCATCTAGCGTCCTCTTGATTATTCTGGATCGTTCTCCTTTGTTCCACGGACATCTACAATATTCTAGCATCTTCCAGGGTCTCGTAGAGCATTCATGATCTCTCCGGAGACTTCTCGAATATACTTGATCGTTCCGGAGTTCTCTAGAAGATCGTGCAATTTTCCAGAAACTTGGTCAGTGACAGGAGGACGTCATGTACAGTATCACAACAATGAAAAGTAGTAAACAAGCAACAACATCATCCATTGCGTTAATAATATAATTTTAATACAAGTGTGTTCTGTCAAATTACAATAGACACTAAAGTATAAAACAAAATGAAAGATGAGTCTTGAACGAGCTCCATCTTTTCTAAACCTTGCATCTGTACCTATCTACTGTTGACCTAAGGATACAAGTTATTTTGAAAGAGAGTATCGGCTTTAACGCTGGTGAGATCATAAGTATTTTTGTGTCTTAATTTGTATATAAGTATTTGTACGAATGAAATGTAAGTATTTGTATGTATATGAAATGTAAGTATTTTTATGTATATGAACTGTAAGTATGAAAACGTTTTGAACATCCTAGAAAGCCCTATGCTTCCTACTGAGAGTAGCCTTCTACCAAGGCATCTAGTATATGTGTGTGTATCCTGTAAGAGTGTGTATTTTCCTAAATCTGACTATCATTAACCAAAAATATAGTTTCTACATTACCGTGCATTGTGTGAATGTTCATGAAGTGAATGTAATGGGAAAATGAAATAGTACTATGGTGTAGTATCGAACTACAGCCGTACTAAGTATCTTAAATCTATGGTAATTTAAAGTAACATGTGATCGACCTGTATCCTGTTACCGACTCTAGAAAAAACGACGATGTAAAACGTTGTAAGAAATGACATTTGGCACCTGTAGGCTTGCAAGTCCCACTGTAGCGAGCAGCAAGGTGTAGGATAGTCAATCCAGTATAGATCTATACGCAAACTCATACGCTCCCCAATTAAGGAGATTCGGGATACAAAAACGGTCATGGCAGGAAGTGCCATGACCCGTCTAATGGTTCACATAACTGCATGAATGTACATGTAATGAATGTGCTAACTATAAAGTGTACTCTTTCTCTGTCTAGCATGTATAGTAATGTATTATGTGTACTAGCTGTAAGGTGTGCTCTCTCTATCTAGCATGTATAGTAATGTACTATGTGTACTAGCTGTAAGGTGTGCTCTCTCTATCTAGCATGTATAGTAATGTACTGTGTGTACTAGCTGTAAGGTGTGCTCTCTCTATCTAGCATGTATAGTAATGTACTGTGAGTACTACTCGAACTGACTCATGAATGAACTAACTCATGGTAAGTTTCATTGTTCTAGTAATAGTATTAGTATCCTCCTGTGCTACCCCTATGGTAAGTTAATAGTGATGTAACTGGTACGTACGAACACGAAAGTATACCCTTACTACCCAAGGGTATCAAATGGACTTGAAGAACCTTTGTGACTATATATGTGCACATGATATATAACTAATATTTAAACGACTTTCGGATGGATACCTGATACTCACCGTACCACATCCCAACGGTTAAAAGGAAATAAAGCAGATAGCCTTCCTACGTCCTTTAAACATTTCTTATATAACTATACATATATATGCATGCAATTGACAATATAAAAGCATAAAATAAGATTTCCAACACCTTTGAACATGATTATTATCTAAGAAAAGGTCGACATGATGTCAGCCTATAAAACGGGTTTGAAGTATTTGTTTGATAAAACAGTTTAAGTATAAAGAAACATTTGTTTGAAACACAATTGTAAATGAGTTTGAAATGAAACATACAGTGTAAAATGAGCAGCTTAATAAGGAGTTTTAAACATATAAAACATTTATGAAAATCATGCGAAGAAAACTGTTTGGTAAAACAGCTAATGAGTAGTAAACCATTTGAATGCTGGTTATTAGTCACATGTGATTGATATAATAATTATTATGATTCTACATGTATCTCCCCCATAAAACATTTAAAACATTGATTAGGGGGTATGAACTCACCTGTTGTGAGTGGTACGGATGAACTGAAGATGTAGGATTGCTAGGTGGCAAGTGAACTGTTGAACACACTCTATGATCCTAGTTAACATATAATATCACATATATGTATCAAATTAGTCTTTAAACAACTAATAAACAAATTCAAGACACCCTAGGACATGTTAAACACCTTTAACAAGTGTTTTAAGCCTCAAGGATTCCATATAAGTGTTGTAGGGAAAGGCTAGTGGGTGTAGGGTTCAAGGAAAACTCCATAATGGATTTCACAGCCCTAAAGGTCATCAACAAAGGAGTTTATGGTTGTAAACTCAAGGGTTTATGGCCGTAAGCTCCTACTTACTTGACCACTTGATGTTTTGAGGCTTTAAGAGACCCTAAGAAGCATTTCTACTTAATGGCAAGGTCTTAGGAAGAGATCAGGGCACTATTTAACTCCTTTGAGGAGTTCACGGCCCTAGAACCAAACCCTTAGAGATTAAGGTTGTAATTTATCATGGAAAGGGTGTTTTTAGTGTTTTCAAGCCCCTAACTTAACTATGAATGAATCTAGGCTAGTGTCCAAGGCTTAAGGAGAGTTTAAAGCACACTTTGGCCCTATTGTTTGGAGTTCACGGTCCAAGAACTTCTTGGGCCGTGAACACCTTACTCTCGGTGTTCTAGGGGTGTTTTCTAGTCCTAAATACATTAGGATACGAGTCTAAGCTAGTTTCTTTGCAAGAGGAAGGGACTAGGGAACTCTTTGTCCCTTAAAGAAGGGTTTACGGTCCAAGATGTTGTTGGGCCGTAAACTCTTTAATCTAGTTGTTTTCTTATGATTTCTAGTGTATTAGACATATAACAAGCCTTATAACATGCTTAGATAGAAGTACTCATGTTTTGGGACTAAAATCTGAAGATCCTAGAAATGAATAAATATGGCTAAGAACCGCATATATATCGTATATATACCGCTAGGGTTTCTGGCATAAAATATTTTTATTCCGACAGTGAACTCTAATATCATAGAGTTCTGGAATAATAGAGTTGCACGATACCCTAGTGCACCTCTCTCCTGATATCTCTTTAAGTGTAAATCTTGAAATACTCAAACTTATACCAAAAGTCTGAAAATTTTCTGCAATTGTTCTAACTTCTATTGACTTGAAATGGTTTGTACAGAATGGAAATTTTTGGTTGTCACATCATCCCCCTGTTAGAGGGAATTTCGTCCTGAAATTAGAATTTAGGTAAGGAAGTAGGTACGAATGATCGAGTCATGAGGTGGGAACTTCCTACGTTGGGAGCGCATACTTTGACTTTCCGAGAGTTCAGGGCTTGTGGAGCTCCAGATTATCATGGGGCTAGGGACGCCATTGCTAGTGTCATATGGTTGGCTGATGTCATACCCCGAAACCGAAGGCGGAAATGTTTCGGGGTGGAGCTGACATCATGTTAAGTATCACAACCAATGTACATAGTAAGCAAAGTAAACAACCTTTACACTACAGAGGATAATTTACATTTGTTTGAAAGTAGAGTGTTACAAGTTTTATCCATATACATCATATAAACAAATTCTAAGACGAGTCTTCTATACGCTCCATCTTCTGCAAAAGATCATGGGGTACCTGTCTAATGTGGACCTGAGAATACAAGCAGTTTGAAAATCAGCATAAAGCTGGTGAGTTCATAAGCTATTTGTTTATGTATAAAGTACATTTTTCCTTTGGTTTTCTGAAAGGTTATTATCCAAGAAAATCCCATATATTTAATACGTAAAACTATAGATTGAAAACCCTGGATTACCGTCCAGTACAACAATATGTAGTTTTAATATATAAAACTATAGATTAAAGGAAGATATAAAATCCGTGAACAATCTTATTTTTAATACGTATTGTGAGTCGTATAACCATGCTAATCTGACCCGAGACCTCCTTGACGTTCTTAAGGCGTCGGACGATATCTAGAATTTGTCACCCCAGACGTGCCCGCCTAACTGTAGCTAGCATTTAAGATGTGGGATTGTCAGTCCCGAATAGATCTATTCACAAATTCCACGCTCTCCCTCTAGGAGACTCTCGTTATAATTCCGGGGAGGATTTACTGATAACCCGAAGGGTATAATGAGGACGAACCTCACAAGCTAGTATTAAATTATTCACGGTGTACTCGGTCATTATGAAGTATCATAATCGTTTTAAAACATAATAGAGTATAAACAATTGAATACAAAGAAATTTTCTGGAATGATACTCTAAATTAAACAGAGATAAACTGAATCAGACATTGTTTATCTATTGACTTTGCATGAAATCCGAACTCGTAAAACAAGAAATGAAGATCCCAAGTTATTCCCATAATAATTTGATTGGTTTGATTGTTTCCCACACTATAATTGAAAATCTATATAGTTATATTCAGAAAAACATCCCTTATGCTCCGCATAATACATAAGGGGTAAAGATATCTAAAAGTTTGCCAGATATTTATTGAATTACATTTGTTTTAAGTTTCGAAAACATTTATGATTTGCGTGTATTCTCCCCCTGAAAACATTAGAAAACTCGGAAAAAAGGCGTAGGGTATGAACTCACCAGACGAGAAATGTGTCGGTTCGGATGCTAAATGTCAGTTCGGGGCTTGATTACATGCGAGGTTCCTATTTAATATGAATAGATACATAAATTGTATCTAATTAGACTTTGATCTATTAATTAGATAAGAATATACACTCTTAGGCACGAAAATACTTCATTTCAAGTGTTAGGAGTGATTCGGGTAGCATCTAAGTGTGTGAAGGGCTTGGATGGAGTTTGCTCTTCAAGAGTAAACTCCTTGGGGAAATTACGGCCCTAAGACCATATCCCCATGAGTTCACCGCCGTAAACTCATGGGTGATATGTTCTAGGGTGTTCAAAGGTCATACATCACTTGCGAAATGATGCCTGGATTAAATCTAGGGGATAGGAAGGCATTAAACCACCAAAGGGACCATCTAATGGAGTTTACGGCAGTAAGTAGGAGTTTATGGCCGTAAGCTCCCATATACCCTTTCCTTTTATGTTTTGGTGGTCCTAGATTAATCACATGTGATTCTAACTCATTTTAGAAGTCATGGAGTGAAATTAGGGCACCATTTGACCCATTTATAGGAGTTTACGGCTGTGAACTCCCAAGGGGATAGTTTTCTTGATGATTAAGGCCTCTAACACACTTGTGGATGGTTCTAGACATTATTCCAAGGCTTAGGAGGTTTTTAAGGGGCATCTTAACACCTTAGAAGGTGTTTACGGCCTAAGAAATGGGGTTTACGGTCCAAGCATGTTCTTGGGCCTTAAACTTGTATATTACCCCTTAAATGATGAGTATTTGGTGTTCCCAGTCTGGTCTTGTAAGCCCCTAAGTCATATCTAAGTTCCAAAGGTGGTTTGGAAGGGTTTTGGGGCTCCAAAACCCCATCTATGTGTGTTTGCGGCCTAGGACTGTTCCAGGGCCGTAAGCACATGATTATGGTCCTATTTCATGATTCAAACACGAATTTGAAAGTTAAACATGTTAATCTATGAGCTAGGATAGTTATCTTGCCGATTTGGAGCTTGAATTGGGTGATTTTGGATCAAATATTGAGTTTATAGAGAGAGAGTAGTGAGAGAGGGTGAAAAGGCTTCAAATGAAGTTCATTGAACTTTATATATGGGTTAACTTTGAGACACAGTGGAATTCTACCCGCTACTGACGTTAAACGAGGCTTTTGGTCGCACCCGATTAAGTTGTCGTAACCCGACGTGGTCGAAACTAAAATTTTCCAATTATCAATCCGTAGTGTTTTCATGTGTTTCTAACGTGTTTGAACACCCATGAAGTCACAATAGAAGTCTCAAATTTAATGACATAATTTAAAAACGTAACGGAAACAATTCAAAAAACACAAATTTTATTGACGGAACGGGTTACAGTAATGGAACTAACTTCAGGTTGTCACATTATCCCCCCATTAAAGGGAATTTTGTCCCAAAATTCAACATTAAGATACAAATCAGGGATTTGGAAAGAGATGCGGATACTTCTGCTTCATCGAGTCCTCGCGCTCCCAAGTGAATTCGGGTCCCCGTTTGGCATTCTTGCGAACCTTCACTATCGGGATGCGACTTTGCTTTGTATGTTTGATCTCTCGATTCATGATTTCGATTGGTTCCTCCACGAAGTTCAGGTTTTCATTGAACTCGATCTCATCCTGAGGGATCACGAGGGTTTCGTCGGATAAACACTTTTTAAGATTCGAGACGTGGAAGACAGGATGGATGTTACTAAGCTCATGGGGTAATCGAAGTTTATAAGATTCAGGACCGATTCTAGCAAGGATCTCGAAGGGTCCTGTGTACCTCGGGTTAAGTTTTTCGTGGTTTCCAAAGCGTATCACACCTTTCCTAGGTGAGACCTTCAACAGGACATAATCTAAGACCTGGAATTCCAAAGGTATCCGTCGTTTATTAGCGTAGCTCTTCTGTCTGTCTCGTGAAGTTTTCAATCGTTCTCGGATTTGGATGATCTTCTCAGTGGTTTCACGGATGATTTCAGGACCAGTGAGAGCACTGTCGGGGACTCGACTCTTAGATAGCTGCGTGTCCCATACATCGGTCCAGCACAGAGGGGATCTGCACTTGCGACCGTATAGAGCTTCGAACGGGGCAACCTTGATACTGGTGTGGTAATTATTGTTATACGAGAACTCGATCAAAGGCAAATGGATGTCCCGCGACTTTCCGAAATCGATGACACATGCTCTAAGCATGTCCTCCAGGGTTTGGATAGTTCTCTCACTCTGCCCATCTGTCTGAGGATGATAAGTTGTACTCATGTCCAACTTAGTTCCAAGAGCTTTCTGAAGGGACTGCTAGAACCTTGAGGTAAACCTGCTATCTCGATCGGAGATAATGGACATAGGCACACCGTGCAGCCGGACTATCTCTTAGATGTAGACTCGCGTGAGTCTTT
This sequence comes from Lactuca serriola, assembly GCF_051521515.1. Lineage (NCBI taxonomy): Eukaryota > Viridiplantae > Streptophyta > Magnoliopsida > Asterales > Asteraceae > Lactuca > Lactuca serriola. Next base: position 250,184,877 of record NC_136410.1, on the reverse strand, counting down.
CCATCTTGAATGATTCTTTGATTAGAATGAAGTGAGCAGATTTTGTCAAACGATCAACAATTACCCAAATGGTATCATACCCACTTGAAAGTTTGGATAACTTGGTGATGAAATCCATGGTAATTATCTCCCATTTCCATTCAGGTATCTCGGGCTGCTGGAGCAGACCTAAGGGTTTCTGGTATTCAACTTTCACCTTGGCGCAATTCAGACACTTTCCCATGAAAGTAGCGATCTCGGCTTTCATGTTTGGCCACCAATATTGCTTCTTGAGATCCAGGTACATCTTGTTTGAACCTGGGTGAACAGAGTATTTGGTCTTATGAGCTTCGTTTATAACAATATCCCCGAAACCTCCGAACTTTGAAGTCCAGATCCGGTCCATGAAACAGTAGACTCCGTCACCTCTAATCTCAAGTTTCTTATCCTTTCCTTTCAAGGCTTCGCACGACACGTTCTTGTTGGATTAATGTCTAAGTCCATAACTATAATTGGTAAGACTTGAACCGACCCGACATGGTCCATTTGGGTTGCATGGCATCATGCATTTGGATGGACTATAATGAGAGAAATAACACTTAAGGTTTGTTAATATATTATAAGTTATAATATATTAATAAGATTATTTAATTAGTATTGATCAATAATTAATCTAGAATTAATTAAGTGATCAAAAGAAGACTAATTAAACATATGGGTTGATTGTGTAAATCATCGATACTTGTATAGTGGGCTAGTGATCCATGGATTATCAAGTTGGGCTAAAACCCATATGATGCTCCATGGATTCTCCATGGTGTATTTGAACCCATGGATCCAAGGAAATGGAAAGCCATGACAATTAGGGTTTACCCTAATTGTAACAACTATATAAGATCATATTCTTTGGCAAAATCGGCCACTATGGGTGAATAGAGAAAGGGCTAGCCGATTTTAGAAGTGTGGTGTTTCTCTCTAAGTCTTCCAACTTCATATGATTTGTGTGAACAATTTGAGGTGTCACACTTGGGGCACTCGGCACTCAAGATTCATGTAGACATTCTACATCAAAGAGGTATGTATTCTATCTTGTTATATTCATTGTTTTGTATGCTAGATTAGTATAACACCTTGGATGTTCATATTTGCATGTATAATAGAGAAAACATAGATCCAAGGTATTTAGGGTTGCATGTACTCTTTCGGAACATGACATGGAACTACTTCAGACATTGCCTTTCTCTTATGATCAAACTTTTCGATCATAGTATGTCTTTCGTTGCCATTGTCTATATCCATAGAGGTCTCCAAGGCAGATTCACCAATCAACTTTTCTTTTCTATTGCGCCAAACCATTGCTGATTCAGCAGCAAGAAGCATATAGGTGAGATCTATAAGGGTCACGTCGCGGTTCATCATATAGTATTCTCTTATCAACTCACTATATGAGTTAGGCAGTGACTGAAGAACCCAATCAACAGCCATTTCCTCACAGACAACGGATCTCAACATTCTTAACCTATCAATGTGTGAATTCATTCCTAGGACATGTGCACACACCGTCTTTCCTTCTTTATGTTTACTTGCCAAAAGGGCTTGAGTGATCTTGAACTTTTCAAGCCTTTGAACTTGTGGGTTAGGGAGAATAATTGGAGGAGGTGGAGGAAGTGAAGTATGATTTCTTGTTCCTCGATCGAATCGTGGAATATCATCTTCATGTGGAATGCTCGTTCCACGGGATTTGGGAAGACCATAGTTGTCGAACTTTGACATTGACAAAACGGGAGAAAACGAATTCAAGTTAGTTGATTGATTGAGTCCTTAGTAAATCACCCAAATGAGATACTAAGGCTAGGACCCAACACAATATTCTATAACTCGGGAGAGGGATGCCGTAACCAAATTGCAGAACATTTGAAGGTAAGTGAATGACGATTCACTAATTTCCACCATGAAAAACGAAAAAGAAAATGAAGTTTTAAATCTATGAAAACTCCTAGATCCTTTGAGATTCATTGAACATTTCAATGGAATGTTTAAATCTCGATATGCCCCTCTAGTTTGTGACTGGGATGCCGAGGATCACAAAGTGGGTGTGAATAAACCACACACGCTCCACTAACGTCTTTGCAAGGGCACAAAGTGTAATTTCATGGAATTGCATCAATTCACTTTGCCTAAGTAACTAAGATTGGGAATTTGAAAAACATTTGGTTACTTTATTAATTCATTATACTTATAATGGAAGGTTTCGTCCTATCCTACACGTTCGGCTAACGACCCTCCACTAGTCAAGAGTGCGGTGGGTAAGAGTGGATACCCATTCAATCGCCATTTTATAGGCAATTTCCTTAAACATCCCTTATAGACCAGCTTCGTGAATGAGGCCTACTTACGGTAAGACTGACTTTTACTCATACATATATATATAATGTTAGACTTTTAATGTTATATATATAGTATAGGGTGTATTTTACACTTTTAAAATATTAGGTGGTCAAATTTAACAATTATACTTTTAATTCAATTAAATTTTAAACCAAAAACTTTATGGATTTATTAAAACTCTTTTAATTATACACCTTAATTAATTAATAAAACCATAAGGGTGTGATTTGAACTTTTTCAAAACTATGATAAGGTTTTAGAATTTAACATTCCTAATTAGACTTTTAATCAACTTTTAAATTCCAAAAACTTGAGGGCAAGTTTCGAAACATTTCAAAACATTAGGGTTTAGAATTTAAATATACATCAAAATTAAACAATTAATCAAAATTTAAATTCCAAAACATGAGGGCAAGTTTTGAAACCTTTTTCAAAACATTAGGGTTTTAACTATTTAAATTTTAAAACAACAAAACTTTTGGGTTCAAATTTAAACTATAAAACCTAAAAGGCAAAATATGAAAGTCTTCAAGGCACAGGGATCAAATAACAAATAATCTTAATTAACAATTAATCACATAATTATCCATATTTGATTTATTTAATGATTTCTTGCAAAACAATTTACCAATTTAATCAAAATAATTAATCAATTATCACATAAGGAAACAATTATCTTATTAATTGATAAATATCTTCAATTAGATCAAGAATATAGTCAAATATATCATAAAATCAGATTTATATTGATCTAATATGATAAGGCAACTATCCTTAAGCAAAAACAGCAAGAAATCCCGGTTTTCCCTCACACTGACCAGCCGACACGTCGAGTCAGGCATGGACTCGTCGAGTTCATCATGGACTCGTCGAGTTCATCATGAACTCGGCGAGTTCATCTAAAAACTCGACGAGTTCTGACCCCAAAAGCACAAAAATCGAATTTTTTCAACATACAAAGCATCAATACAATAGAAACCAATCTAGGCTCTGATACCACTGATGGGTTTTGGTCCTAAGAACATCCTATGTTCTCATACAAACCCTAATGCTTGGATCTAGGTTTCTCTATTGTACATGCAAGTTATCCAAGACTATAAACCCTAATTCTAGCATACAAGTAATCATATTAACATAAGAATAGGTTTAAGATGTTACCTTGATTGTTATGTAGTAACAACAATCCCAAATCTCCTTGTATTGACTTTAGAAAGCGTAGAGTCACAATTGTCACTCCTCTAATGGTTCACAAACACCATAAGCAAGAGGATGAAGAGGAGAGAGGTTAGAGGCTGCCCTAAAACGTGTGAAACCCAAGGAGAAGTCTTAGCCACGTTTTTGGTCATAAGGGATCTCTTTATATCGGAGGCAATTAGGGTTATCTAACAAGGAAACCTTAATTTGGATGCTTAAGCCCTAAGAAACCCATGGAGCCCTTTCCTTTAGGCCTTGGACGATTTCGTATGGGCTTCCCCCATAGAATTCGTCCACCTTATAATAAAAGGCAATCCCTGGCCCAAATTGCAATTATCTTATAATTACAATTACAGTCCCTTAAGTTTAATTAATCTCTTTTAGTCACAAAACTAATTACCAATTAATTATTGCCTTAATATTAATTAAACAATATGATTTCTCCTTTAATATATTATTCCCATAATATATTAATAAATCATATTTAATCCTTTCTCTCCATAATTCATCCTATCAAGTTGCTTTGGCGAAGGCAACCCAAAAGGACCATGCACCATCGGGTCAAGTACATACCAAAATAGTTATGGACTTAGACACTAATTCAACATATTCATCAGGCAAGGGTGAAGTGAGCAGATTGCAGGGTAGTTAGCCGTAGCGGACTTCGAGGACGAAGTCTAGTTTAAGTGGGGGAGAGTTGTAACACCCAGAATTTGAAAGTCCAAGAAAATAAAGGAAAAGCTCTAAGTCATGAGTCTACTCGTCGAGTCCATGGAGGAACTCGACGAGTCGGAGCGGGATCCGGGGCATTGATTAAGTGACCGGCTCGGCGAGTCGGCTAGTGGACTCGACAAGTCTGGTATGGACAAGAAAAACCCTAATTCTGGGGGTTGTGCCCTATTTAAAGAACATTACACCCTTTCCCCAGCCTCTTTACTCCGCTTTTGAGATCTAGAAACCCTAAATCATGAGTAACAGTCCTTGCAAGAAATTTGGAGCCTAGATAAGTGATTTTGGTGGAAAGGGGCTTGAAGATTAAGAGGCTTGCGGCAAGGGAGTGGTATAGATGTGCGATCTACTTCAGTTGGAGCATATTTTGGACGTATTAAGCTGTTGCTTTGGCTTTATTGTAATTAGATCTATCTTATGTTTGAAACTTGAGGCACTTTGGGCGTGATTGAGATCGATGTCAAGTTAGAGGCCTAGATCTAAGGTTGCTACCTTAGATCTAGACTTGTGATGGTCTAGAAGGCCATAAAGTTTATGTCAATAAGTAGTTGGTGAAGCCCCTTTGTCTTAAACCCTAGCCCTAGAGTGTTTTGGGCCTTTTCCTCCTTTGTTTCATGTAAAGTTTGCAACTTTACATGGGGGATAGACTATAGATGAGTGGATCTACGGATTGGAGCCCCTGCATGGCTCGAAAAGCCACTGTATGGATTGAGATCTGAAAAGACTCAGTGAGTCAGATGGGTGTACTCGGCAAATTTTATGAACATGAGCGTGGACTTGGTGAGTTTCTTGAAGATTGCCTTGGACTCGGCGAGTCTGTTCTTAAACTCGGCGAGTCTGGCCGCAGAACCTCAACCTTTTCTGGTTAAGAGGCAGATCAGTGAGTTAAGTGGTGACTCAATGAGTTGGACAGGATGGTACTCAGAGATCGTTGAACTCGACGAGTCTTGGGGTGACTCGGCGAGTTGAGTCGTATTTGGAGAGTTTGTGAGTTTATGGACTCGGCGAGTCTATGAGTTGACTCGGCGAGTTGAGTCAACTGGAAGGTTAACTTTGACCAGGATTTTGACTTTGACCAGCGTTGACTTAGTTTTACTTCTAGAGTTTAGTTTGGAACTAAGTGTTAAATTGATAATAGTAGCTCGACGAGCTAGTGGAGCAGCGGTTCAGAAAGTTGTCGGACAGCAGCCAGAGGCTTATCAGCAACGTTCAGCAGTGCAGGTGAGTTCCCTTTGTGTGAATGGGTCTACGGCCACAATATCGGCCCATGTAGTTGCGAGAAAGAAGACCCGGGGGTTAGCCCTAGGCACAGTATGCTAGTATGACACTTGGGACTAAGGTCCAATGTTAGTGGGCGGCTGCCCCAGGAATGGTTTATATGATAGTCATACTTGTTGTCTGTGTGATACATGTATGTCCCTGCTAGGGAGGTGGCTGTGGGCAAGGTCCCGTATCTCACCAATAGTAGAGTGTGGACGATGTTCCATACCTCATTAGCAGTAGAGCAGGGGCAAGGCCCAAGTGAGGAAAATAGTGAGTGTGGTCTGGGCCAGTATCTCACTGTCAGTAGGCGCGTACACGTGGTTCCATGATTCTTAAGTAGTAGGACAGGGGCGAGGCCCAAGATAGGCGAGGCCTTAGTATAGTAATCCAGTACAGTATGTTAGTCATGTGTTTTGATATGATTGTATGTTAGCATCTGTTAGCGGGCGGGGCTCGGAGACAGGCGGGGCCTAAGGAAAACAAATATGTACGCCGAGCGGGGCTCGAAGCCAGGCGGGGCCTGGTAACGGATGGGGTAGGATAGCGGGTGAGGCCCAATGTAGCGGGTGGGAGCCCAGTATGTGGTTATGTGCACAGTGTTATGTAAGGCATGTATGGATCAGTAGATATGTGTGGTATGCGGTAGGTTGGGGAAATCACTAAGCTTCGTGCTGATGGTTTTCAGTTTTGGTTTCAGGTATTCAGTTTTCAGAAGAGGAGCTCAGGAGGGTTGCAGTGCACTCACCATGACAAGTTAGCCTGAGATGTTTACTTTGATAATTAAGCAAGTGTTTTGGAAATGAAACTATGATTTGTCATATAAACCCTTTTTGAATGTTTGAATGACTTAACGTTGTGAACTAGTAATGTTTTTAAAAGAAATTTTTGGACTCGAAGTTTGGGATGTTACACATATACAGCATCACAAGGTAATACTTTAAAATAAAGAGCATTATTATAAAAAGCATTAATACCACCACATTCATTATCAAATGACAAAGTAAACCCCTGTTTGTACAAACCGTGAAAGGAAATAATATTTCTCGCCATTTTAGACGAGTAACAACACTTACTCAAATCAAATACTAACCCACTACTTAGCAAGAAATAATAAACTCCAATCTTGGTGACAGGTGATGCTTTCCTATTACCCAGATCACGTTTATTTTCTTGTACTCCACATCCTCACTTCTTCTTAGGCCATGCAAATAAGAACATATATGAATACCACAACCTGTATCAAGTACCCAAGAAGTAGAATGTAATGAGTTATTAGACAATATAGTGTAAATACCTGTATGGCTAGGTTTGGCCTTCCCATCCTTAACTTCTTGCAGGTACTTGGGGATGTTTCTTTTCCAGTGCCCTTTTTCCCGACAATAGAAGCATTAAGCTTCCTGTTGGTTGGAAGAAGGAGTAACAGAACCAACTTTGGTTCCACTTGAAGAGGAGCCATCAAGACACTTTCACTTGTTACCCTTCGAAGGGGTCTTACTGTTCTTCCCTCTACTTTTCCCGATTGCCAAAACAGGGGCGGTGTTACGAGTAGGAGCAGTAATAACCGATTTACCTTTGAGACCGGTTTCGGCGGGCTTCAAAAGTTCTTGAACCTTGCTGAGTGTGACTGCCTTCTTGTTCATATGATAGGTAATTTGGTACCGCTCATAACAAGTAGGTAAGGAGTGCAGTATGATATCAATAGCCAACTCCTCTGAGAAGTTCACATTCAATTTTAGCAAACGGTCCACTACCCTTTACATTTCCTACATGTGGCCAGTGGTGGATTCACCATCCTTCATTCAGGTTGTTATCATTGAAGAGATGATTTCATACCTCTTTTGACGAGCACTATGATGGTAGCGGTCGATCAAGTCCAAGTGCATCTCAAAATGGAAAAGATCCTCAAAGGACTTCTGGAGTTCAGTTGTCATTATGGCCAGCATAATACATGCCAATTTGGTAGCATCTCTCTCATGTGCCCTAAAGTCAGTGATCTCCTTTGGAGTAGCAGTAGACTCATCAATTTCTTTCAGCTCCTTGTTGAGGACATATTCCTTGTCCTCGTAACTAGTGACCATCCTGATCCAATCATTAAAGTTTGAAGCATCAAATATGAGTCTCCCACAATGGTTTGTGAGAGAGAATGAGTCGCTAGGGTTTGAGCCAGAAGCGGCATTATTGGAAGAGATCTGCAAAAAGAAGAAAGACAAGTTTATATAAAATTTAGAATCATTAATAAGACACTCAAAGGTAATATTAAGGCTAGTACCCAACACAATACTTTAAAACTTGGAAGAGGGATGCCGTAATCCAAGCTATAAAATATTTGAAGGTAGGTGAATGACGATTCACCAATTTCTACCATGAAAAATGAAATAAATTATTAGGTTTTTAATTGGATTGAAAATCCTAGATTCTTTTGACATTCATTGAACTTTTCAACGGCATGTTTAAATCTCGATTGTGCCCTCTCAAGTTTATGATTGGGATGTCGAGGAAGACAAACAAGGTGTGAATAACGATGAAAATTAACTTGGTACCCTTAATCTTTATCACCTAACCAATGTTCCAGTTACCCACACGCTCTCCACCGATCTATGATAAAGATTAAGTCAACCTTTGCCACTCTTACTAGTCCATGTTAGTGTGTCGGTTACCCACACACGCTCCACCAATGACTTGGTAAGGTACAAAGTGTAATGTCATGGGATAGCACTAATTTCACATTTTCCTAAAGTAACTAAGAATGGGAATTTGTAGAAAGTTTATTTAATTTATATTTTCATTATACTTTTAATGAGAATTATAGTCCTTGTCCTACCCGTTATGCTAAAGACTCTCCACCAGTCAAGAAAGCGGTGGGTGAGAGTGGACATCCATTAAGCTGCCATTTTATAGGCAAAAACCTTATACCCCCTTATAGATCGGCTTCGTAAATGAGGCCTACTAACGACAAAACTGACTTGCTCTTATATATATATATATATATATATATATATATATATATATAATATTATAAATTACAAGGGTTTAATTTTAACTTTTAAATGGAATTAAAGTTCTCTAAAGTGATTTATACAAATTCCAAAACTTGAGGGCAAGTTTTGAAACTATTCAAAACCTTTCGTATTCATAACTTATGATTTTAATGGTTTATTAAAATGAAGACTCTTCATTTTGTGTAACCTATGGTTCTTTAATGACTTTTAAAGAAGTGACTTTTGATTATCCATAACTTGTGGAAAAATTATGGACTCCATCAATGACATTTAGATCAGGAATTCGACTAACAAACAATTTGGAGATAATTCCTATGATCAACTAAAACTCACAAGCCTGACTATTCATATCAACAATTTCAAGAATCATATAAAAACATATAATACTTGAAATTTTGAAAATAACCATTGAAAATGGATTAGCATAATCATTACACCATCAAAAAGAGGTTTTATAAGTCCAAAACAGTTTAGGGTAACGATTCGAGTCCATTTCCAGCAGCAAAGCTCGAAATTCTTCACACAGGGGCTCCTACTCTTCGAGTGCAAGAACCTACTCGACGAGTAGGATGCATTTTGACATGGACTCGTCGATTCCCCCCATGGACTCGCCGAGTTCACTGTCCATATTGTAGAAATCTCGACTTTTTCAAGTAGTTTGCCTCAAATACAAAGAAAACAAGCCTAGGCTTTGATACCACTAATGGGTTTTGAGCATTCTAACACTCTTATGGTGTACATGCAACCCTATAAACCTTTCATCTATGTTTTCTCTAATATTCATACAAATAAGAATTTTCCAAGGTTTTCATCCTAATTAGGATGACATGGGGAACTTGTAATAAAAAACTAGTAGAATGACATACCTTTTAGTTACTTGGATTCCTTAAGACTTTATGAGCCTAGCACCTCAAATGTGATGCCTCAAATGTTTCACACAACACCACAACTCTTGGAATAACTTGAGATAAGAACACTTTGATCACAAAATCGGCTAGCCCTTCTTGCCTTGCAATAGTGGCCAATTTTGCTAGCTATGAAGCTCTTTATATAGTGTGCCACATGTATGGTTACACCAGGTAAACCCTAATGTGCATGGCTTTTCATTTTCCTCCATGATCCATGGGTTATAACCTCCATAGAGCATCCATGGAGCACCCAATGGGTCCTAGCCCGATCTAGTGAATCATCAACCATAAGCCCACTAAACAAGAATGCATGATTTACAAATTAATCCCCATATATTTAATTAGTCTCTTATTGATCACAAAATTAATTCCAAATTAATTATTGATCAATACTAACTAAATCATATGAATTCATATTAATATATTAGAACTTATAATATATTAACAAATCATAAATGTCCTTTTTCTCATTTTGTCTACCTAACAGTTGAGATGTCGATGCAAACCAAATGGACCATGCCAAGCCGGTTCAAATACATACTAGATATAGTTATGGACTTAGACACCTTATCCAACACCAATACTCCTTATCGTGGATCAAAGGCAGGAGGATCATCAAAATTGGCCTTTCCTTTGGGTCCATTGCTTGATAACCTTACTTGGGACTTTCTGATGGGTTTTGAGCTTTCTAACACTCCTATGATGTGTACATGCAACCCTAGAAACTGTGGATCTATGTTTTTTCTAATATTCATGCAAATTTCATTTTTCCAAGGTTCTCATCCTAACTAGCATGGCATGGGTACTTGTAATATAAAAACTAGTAGAATGACATACCTTTCTTGTAGCTTGGATTCCTTTAACACCTTGTAAGCCTAGAACCCCAAATGTGATGCCTCAAATGTTTTACACAACACCACAACTCTTGGAATAACTTGAGAGAAGAACACTTTCACTCCAAATCGGCTAGCCCTCTGTGTTCTTGTCCTAGTGCCGATTTTGCTGCATATGAGGTGGCTTATGTAGCGTGTCACATGTAGGGTTACACCATGTAAACCCTAATGTGCATGGCTTTTCATTTCCGCCATGATCCAGGGGTTTTAACCTCCACGGAGCATCCATGGAGCAACCAATGGGTCCTAGCCTAAGCTTGTGAATCATGGACCATAAGCCCACTATATAAGAATGAATGATTTACAAATCAATCCCCATATATTTAATTAGTCTCTTTTTTATCACAAAATTAATTCCAAATTAATTCTCGATCAATACGAATTAAATAATATGACTTCATATTAATATATTAGAACTTATAATATATTAACAAACCACAAGTATCCTTATTCTCATTTTGTCTTTCCAATTGTTATGATGCCATGCAACCCAAATGGACCATGCCAAATTGGGTCAAGTACATACTATATATAGTTATTGACTTAGACACCTTATCCAACTGTATCCCACTTGGATAAGTCTAATAACTATAGTTACAGGTATGACTTCAAGAACAGACCAGCAATTGTAGCTCTTTCAAAGTCTCGTGGAACTAAGATGATGCGCCATTTAAGATAAGTGATCATATAATCCTCTATTCTAGATATCAGCCAGACAAATACATGGAACATGTTGTACTTATTGTCCAGCAGTTTGTTTCCCGATTTCCAATTTGTTTGACTTAGAACTAAACTGAACACATCAATTTGGTTCTGACCGAGCCTGGTACATAGGTCAAAACAAATCATCGTGGGGTCTATATATCGCTTCTAATCCACCAAGGACGAGAAGGAACAAATAAAATTCGACTCATATGCTTGTACTAACTACTTGTTCAATCATATACAAAATCACATTTTATAAACATCGTGTTATCGATGCATTTTCGTACAATCAACGCACAAACAAATCATAATCAACAACTCATATCTCCAGGTTTGAAGGCTTATATGATACTACCGTCTCACGATCACTCAAGATAAATTCCATGAAGTGATACAAGTGAGCGTGGGTTGAATCCAATACTCAGAACTTATGAGCACTTATGAATGTTATAGTAACTTTTTCTATGTCTAACACCTTAGACATCTACAAACCCAATTCATGACAGTCTTGATTCATATCTACTTCCAACATATGACTGACTGTGGAGAGTTTGAATAATGTAATTTTTCTAGAAGTCAAAACATGCAAAATTGAAACAATAGTAACCAACTGACACAACATAGTGACAATTTACTTATAAATAATAAACAATTTTTATTGAATCATCAAATGACAATTACATTTTACATGTTCTAGAAATAGCTATCTAATTTGTAAAACTAATATCATCCGTGATCCCAATAGGCCTCTCATGCTGCAAATACTTAACTCTACATAGTCCCTTTGTGAGGGTATCTACTGGGTTATCATCCGATGATACCCTTTTTACCATGCGGAGTCCTCCTTGTATCTGATGTCTAATGAAATGGTATTTTCTGTCGATGTGCCTAGATCTGCCGTGATCCCTTGGTTCCTTAGCTAAGGCAACTTCACTTTCATTATCATAAAAAATCTCCATAGGCTCCTTAATAGTTGTTCCAACTCCAAGGTCTCCAATAAAGTTCTTTAACCATATAGCCTCCTTTGCCGCCTCGTTTGCTACTATGTACTCTGATTCACAAGTTGAATCAGCTACTGTTTCTTGCTTGGAACATTTCCAAGTAATCGCTCCTCTGTTTAGGGAAAAGACCCAGCCTGACTAAGAACGGAAATAATCCCTATCAGTCTGGAAGCTAGCATCACTATACCCCACAACTCTCAAGTCATCACTCCCACCAAGGATAAGGACACAGTCCCTAGTCCTCCGTAGGTACTTGAGAATATTCTTCACCGCAGTCCAGGGAGCCTTGCCCGGCTTCCCTTTATATCTGCTGATCATGCTTAAAGCAAAGGCCACATTAGGGCGAGTACAAGTCATAGCATACATGATCGAGCCTACAACAGAAGCATATCATACTCGACTCATCTCAACTATCTCAGCCTTTGTACTCAGGCTCTGAGTCTTACTTAGTTTGGCATTACTCTGGATTGATAAGTCACATTTCTTGGAATCCAGCATGCTGAACCCTTAAAGCACCTTATCCAACTAGGTACTTTGACTAAGTCCAATTAGTCTCTTACTCTTGTCTCACAATATCCTTATCCTTAGGATATAGGCAGCTTCTCCAAGGTCCTTATCCTTAGGATATAGGCCCCTTCTCCAAGGTCCTCCATTTGGCGGACTCAATGCCTGTCATGGCTTCTTTAAAGTTGTTAGGCTCATCCAAATTTACTAGTGTATTGTCACTGATAAATGCATCACCTTCCATAGTAATATGAAAACCATAGTAATGCTCAAGTAGATTCCTAACTCTTGTGGAACACCTCAGAGGTATAGACTCATGAACAGGATTTTCCTTCTCAGGTTGACTGCTAGGATTTGAGGTTCCTTCATCGCTTAACTCTTGAAGTTCTTCAAGATCAATTTTCCGCCCACTGTTTCCATGGCTTATAAATTCTCTCTCTCTCGAAAGACCCCTCTACTTGCCACAAAGACCACATTTTCATAGGGTATGTAGAAGAGATAACTAAAGGATTTCTACGGGTAGTCGATATACACCGCTTAATACGAGGTTCGGGCTTGTCCTGAGTCTCATGTCTCATGAAATCCTCGCAACCCCAAATCTTGATGTGGTCTAAATTAGGCACTTTCCCAGTCCACATCTCGTGAGGTGTTTTGGCAACATTCTTGATACGGACTAGATTTAGGATATGGTCGGCAGTCTCTAAGGCATACCCCCAGGATGAGATTGGTAACGAAGCTTGACTCATCATAGAAGGAACCATGTCTAACAAGGTTCGATTCAGCCTCTCAGCCGCACCATTAAGTTGTGGTGTTCTGAGAGGTGTCAATTGTGAAACAATTCCACATTCCTTAAGATAATCAAGGAACTCTGCGCTAAGAAACTCTCCTCCTCGATCGGATCGGAGCATCTTAATGTTCCTGCCCAGCTGATTCTCCACTTCCTATTTAAATTCTTTGAACTTTTCAAAAGTTTCTGACTCTTGCTTGATTAAGTAGACATAACCATATCTAATGTAATCATAAGTAAAAGTCACATAGAAGCGGTTAGCATCCCTAGTGGCGGTTCTGAAGGGTCCACACACATATGTGTGTATAAGGTCCAACAAACCTTCACCCCAAGCACAAGTACTAGTGAAGGGTGACTTTGTCATTTTTCCAAGCAAAAAAGACTTGCAACTATCATCCGACTTTAAGTGAAATGACTCAAAGACTCCAGCCTTCTAGAGTTGGCCTATGCGCTTCTTGTTAACATGTCCAAGACGACAGTGCCACAATGATGGTTTATCCAAACTAGTGGAATCGAAAAGGATACTAGCATAAGAGTTGTCGAGAAGGAACGTACGTGAGACGACAGTGGGGTCGGCGACAGCCTCCTCTCGTCCCATAGCTAGCACTCTTCCAGTATTACCAGCTGATGCCGCCTTGGGGCAATTTCTCTTGAAATGCCCTACTTCACCACAACCGTAGCAAGCCTGACCGACACCTGTTCCGGAAGATTGATTGGTTGATTAAGCTGGTTTTCTGCAGTTTCGAGCAAGGTGGCCCTTCTTTCCACAGTTGTTGTAGAGTCTTTCACGACATGGTCCAGGAGTACGATGATGGTAGATGCACTTGCTGCACCAAGGAAGGGTATCGGTATATCCACTGGTAGGAGTCTGAGCTGTGGATCCGACGGCAGAAACAGCGACAGGGGCAATAGCAGCATAGACTGCTACTGTTTGCTGTTTCTTAGAGGATCCTTCTGAACTTTGGGCCTTTCGTTTGTTCCATAATTACTTTTTACTTCCACCACTACTTTTAACCGGCTCAGGAGTGGGGGTCTCCTCATCGGGGTTGTCTCCGTGATCAATCAGGGTTTGCGCCAGACATTTAGCGTTGTCGAAAGTGTCTGGCTTTGCGGCCAAAACATTCCCTTTGGTTGGCTGGGTCAGCCCCCAGATAAATATTTCAATCTTTTTACACTCCAGGGTAACCATTCCCGGACAGAGAAGCGCTAGGTCTTCGAATCTAGAGGGGTAAGCGACGATGTCGGAACCCTTCATCTTTAGATTCCAAAGTTCATGCTCTAATTTCTGCATCTCGCCCCACGGGCAGTATTCAGCAAGAAGAAGATCCTTCATGGCCTCCCAACCCATAGCATTAACTATAGGTAGAGTTAAGGATTTGACTCGGCCGTTCCACCAAGTCAAGGCTTTATTGGTGAAAGTACAAGCGGCGAACTTCACCTTATCAGATTCCGAACAGGCACAGATTTCAAAGATAGATTCGATTTTCTCGAACCATCGGGTTAGGGAAATGACACCTCCAGTACTATCGAAGGATGTGGGTTTCGCGTTCATAAAGTCTTTGAAGGAACACTCATTCCCGTGTCCCTAGTCACCGTCCTGGTTTTGAGATTGACTACCACCTACTGCACCACCGGGGCCACCGGGGATCATTTGAGACATGGCGGCTGCCACTGCGGCAGTAACAGCTGCCTGGAACATCACAGGATCAAATTGAGGAGGAGGTGGTGGCGGAGGGTTTTTGTTCTTTGAGCTAGGTCTCTTTCTTGGAGGCATCTTGATCTATAAAGATCAGGAAAGAGAGGATGGTAAGTCCTATGAATTGAATCAAGAGATATGACAGATATGGAATTTTATTAAGCAATAATGCAGGAATGAGTTATCAAAGCAGATAAACTATCCCTAAAAGGATGATAAGGGTCAACGCTGGAATAAGGATGTCTATAACGAAGTTGGCTCTAGAAATACTCCCATAGTATTTCATGATTCGCTGCGACAATGCTTCGTTGTTTGGGTGTTGGGTAAGTTTTAGGCATCATGAACACCACAGTCACCCCCAAGCACATGTTGGTCGTGTCTTGAATGAATATAGTTGATCAGGCTATATTGACCCTAGACATGACTACATAACTGCCCAGGTTTAACCGCAGAGTACAACACCCAGGTACTTATGTTTTGTTCTACTCAAGGTTACGGATTACGGCATTTTGGTATACTTGTATACTCTTTGAAAATACTTATATTTTAAAGTATACTTTTAGTTTAGAGCACTTACGCCCCTTAATGTTTATAGTCTTATACCATGTAAGGTTTGGTATACTTAGTTCACTATAAACAAGGGCTCTGATACCAATCTGTCACACCCCGAAACCCAGGGCGGAAACGTTCTGGGGCGGAGGTGACTTCATGTTAAGTATCATAACCAATGTACATAGTAAGCGAAGTAAACATAACCATTACATTACATAATAGTATTTACATTTGTTTGAAAGTAAAGTTTTACAAATGTTATACATATACGTCATATAACAAAAGCTAAGAAGAGTGTTCTATACAGTCCGTCTTCTCCAAAAGATCGCGGGTACATGTCTAATGTGGACTTGAGAATACAAGCTGTTTGAAAAATCAGCATAAAGCTGGTGAGTTCATAAGTGTTTTGTTTTCCAAAAATGAACATGTTTCCTTTTGTTTTCTGAAAAAGTTGTTATCCAAGAAAATCCCGTATTTTTCTTATAAAGACAATTTAGTTAAAACATGTCAATTTCCGTTTGGTACAACAGTAGACAGTTTAATACATAAAACTGTAGATTGAAAACCACTGGGAATACCATCCAGTACAACAGTAGGTAGTTTTAATACATAAAACTATAGATTAAAGGAAGATATAAAATCCATGAATAAACTTATATTTTAATACGTATTGTGAGTCGTATAACCATGCTAATGTGACCCGAGACCTCCTTGACGTTCTTCAGGCGTCGGACGATATCCAGAATTTGTCACCCAAGGCATGCCTGCCTAACTATAGCTAACAGTTAAGGTGTGGGATTGTCAGTCCCGAAAAGATCTATTCAGAAATTCCACCGTCTCCCTCCAGGAGACTCTAGTTATACTTTTAGGGAGGATTTACTGATAACCCGAAGGGTTTAATGAAGATGAACCTCACAAGCTAGTATTAAATTATTCACAGTATACTCGGTCGTTATCGAATATCATAATCGTTTTGAAACATAATAAAGTATAAACGATTCTATACAAAGAAACTATCTTGCATAATACTTTACATTAAACAGAGATAAACTGAATCACACATAGTTTATCTATTGACATTTCAAGAAATCCGAACTCATAAAACGAGATTTGAAGATCCCAAATTACTCCCATAATAATTTGATTAGTTTGATTGTTTCCTTTACTGTAATTGAAATCCATGTAGTTATATCCGATAAACCATCCCCTACGCTCCTCATAATACATGAGGGGTAAAGATATCTAAACGTTTGCTAGATACTTATAGAATTACATCAGTTTTAAGTTTCGAAAACATTGAAAAACACGGAAAAAGGCGTAGGCGTATGAACTCACTAGTCGAGAGACGAGTTGGTTTGGATGCTAAGTGTAAGTTCGGGGCTTGATAACACGTGAGGTTCCTATGTAATATGAAATGATACATAATTGTATCTAATTAGACTTTGAACCACTAATTAGATATGAAAATACACTCCAAGACGCGAAAACACTTCAAATCAAGTGTTCGGAGTGACCCAGGTGGCTTCTACAGATGTATAGGGCATAGATATGGAGTTTTCTCTTCAAGAGTAAACTACTAAGGGAGATTACGACCATAAGACCATGTCCTTATGAGTTTACGGCCGTAAAATCATGGGTGATGGGTTCTAGGGTATTCAAAGGTCACACATCATTTGAGGAAATTGGCTAGGATCAAATCTAGGGTATAGGGAAGGATTAAACCACCAAAGGGACTATCAAATGGAGTTTACGGCTGTAAACTAGGATTTTACGGCCGTAAGCTCCTATATACTCTTTCCTTTCTTGTTTTGGTGGCCCTAGATTAATCACATGTGATTCAAACTCATTTTTCAAGTCATGGAGAGAAATTAGCGCAACATTTGACCCATTTATAGGAGTTTACGGCCCAGGAACCCATCCTTGGGGGGTTTCCAGCCGTGAACTCCTAAGGGAGTGCTTTTTATTAAGTTTACGGCGCCTAACTCGTTTGTGGTTGCTTCTAGACTTTAATTCCAGGCTTAGGAGGTCTTTAAGGGGCATCTTAACACCTTAAAAGGAGTTTACTTCCCATGAAAGGGTGTTTACGGTCCAATCATGTACTTGGGCCGTAAACTCATATTTACCCCTTAAATAATGTGTTTATTGTGTTTCTAGTCCATTACAATAAGCCCTTAAGTCATTTCCATGCTCCATAAGTGATTTGGGAGGTTTTTTGGGCTCCAAAACCCATTTTATGTGTGTTTAAGGCCTAGGACTGTTCTAGAGCCATAAACACATGTTGATGGTCCTATTTCATAGTTTGAACACGAAACTGAAAGCCAAAGAGATTATACTATGAGCTAGGATTGTTACCTTGACTATTTGGAGCTTGAATTTGATGATTTTGGACCAAAGATTGAGTTTGTAGAGAGAGAGTAGTGAGAGAGGGTGAAAAGCTTCAAAATGACATTATTTGAGCTTTATATATGGTTCGAGTTTGGGACATGGTGGAATTCTACCTGATACTAACGTTAAACGAGGCTTTTTGTCGCACCCGATTAAGTTGTCGTAACCCGACATGGTCGAAACTAAAAATTTTCTAATTAATAATTTGGAATATTTTTTTGTGTTTTTAACGTGTTTGGACACCCATTAAGTCAAAATAAACCACTCAAATTTAATTACTTAATTTAAAAACGTAATGGAAACAATTCGAAAAAGGACGAATTCTATTGACGGAACGGGTTACAATGACTGAAAGAACTTCGGGTTGTCACATTATCCCCCCGTTAGAGGGAATTTTGTCCCGAAATTCAACATTAAGATACAAATCATTGATTTGAAAAAAGATGCGGATACTTCTGCTTCATCAAGTCTTCGCGCTCCCAAGTGAATTCGGGTCCCCGTTTGGCGTTCCAGCGAACCTTCACTATCGGGATGTGGCTTTGCTTCGTATGTTTGATCTCTCGATCATTGATTTCGACTGGTTCCTCCACGAAGTTTAGGTTTTCGTTGATTTCAATCTCTTCAAGAGGGATTACTAGGGTTTAATCGGATAATCACTTCTTAAGATTCGAGACGTGGAAGACAGGGTGGATGTTACTAAGCTCTTGAGGTAATCGGAGTTTATAGGCTACGGGTCCGATCCTGGCGAGGATCTCGAAGGGTCCTATGTATCTCGGGTTAAGTTTTCCGTGCTTTCCAAAGCGTATCATGCCTTTCCAAGGTGAGACCTTCAATAGGATACGGCCTCCAACCTGGGACTCCAAAGGTTTCCGTCGTGTATCGGCGTAACTCTTCTGTCAGTCTCGTGTGGCTTTCAGTCGTTCTCGGATTTACAAGGCAACTTTCCAATGATTCCTACAAATGAGACATCCTTCCTATTTATAGGCACCCTAGACCTCCTCAAATGGAAGTTTCTATGTCCCGATCTTTCTTGACTAATCTAGTTCTTCTTATTATTTACATGGCCTTTACATGACTCTAGAAAAAGGTATACTTGTCTATGATGCTCTAGAAGGTTCTAGGTTGTTCCGACATTATCTAGGTTTCTCTTGTATGATCTAGCGTATTCTAGATCATTCCAAAGTCTTCCAGGTCATTCTAGCTTCGTCTAGCGTCCTCTTAATTATTCCGGATCGTTCTCCTTTGTTCCACAGACATCTACAATATTCTTGCATCTTCCAGGGTCTCGTAGAGCAGTCAAGATCTCTCCGGAGACTTCTCGAATATACTTGATCGTTCCGGAGTTCTCTAGACGATGGTGAAATTTTCCAGAAACTTGGTCCGTGACACCCTCCCCCACTTAAACCCTTGACGTCCTCGTCAAGTCTTCTATACATATCTCTTGATGTTGTCACGGGGCTACTTCGTGTCTTTTCATTTTCTCCAAAGTATCTCTTCGAGTAAGGCGTGCTTTTATTTCTCAATGTACTTTGAATCCTATTTTTTCTCTTAGCCTCGTAAAACCTTGAGTAACTCTTCATGTGGGATATGGATCCCTGTTCCTTCAAACATGCCTCGCTTATTCGAACTTCCCCTTTTGGCTTCATATTCTTCTTGATTATATTGCTCTGGTCATAACACATCTTCATAGTTGAAAGGGATTGGGCTTTTGTCTTTCTTCTTTCTAAGGGAATTATATGGATAGTTGATCCCTTGGTTATACGCAGGGTGTTGTCTCTTTCGAACGACCAAGGACATACCATATCCAGGAAATCCATTCCTAGTACCATGCGATAGTCGTCCATAGGAACCACTATTAAGTCGATGGCCCCTTCCCAGTCTGTAATCTTCATGGGTATTCCACGAGAAACTCCGAGGATCGGATATGATGGAGAGTTGGCAGCCTTCAATCGACCTAACTCTTTTGTATAATGAATACCCAACTTCCTTGCTTCTTCCTCTGCGATGAAACTATGTGTTGCTCCAGAATCTACTAGCGCCTTAGAGTTCCTTGCATTCACTTTAACTTCGACGAACATAAGACTCCCTCCTTTATTTTCTTCCTTCTTAGAAGATTTTATCTCATCTTTTGATATTGATTTCAGAAAATGCATTGAGCTTATTTGTGCTTCATCTTCTTCTTCTTGCAAAACCATCGCATAGAAAGCCTTTTCCTTCGGACAGTCTTGAATCAAGTGAAGACCATCACACAAGTAGCACTTGATCTCCTTTCGCTCTTCTCTTCGGTTTCTTCCTTCGATTTCTTTTCCTTTCGTATTTAAAGGTTGGGGTGTGTTTTGTTTTGGTTCCGGTTCCGTCATAGTTTGTTCTACCCCACTATTCTTCTTAACCGTGCTTTCTTTTCAAAATTCCATTAGATCTTCCGCCACGGCAATAGCTTCGTCAATGTCTTTGACATTTCTCCTCTTGAGCTCGTTGTAGGCCCAAGATTGTAGTCCTTCCATGAAATAGAAAAGTTTGTCCTTCTCCTGCATGTCGGGTAACTCTAGCATCAAGCTCGTGAACTCGACTATATAGTCTCGGATGGATCCCGTATGCTTTAGCCCACGAAGTTTCTTCATCGCTATGTCTTCAGCATTATGTGGGCAGAATTGTCTCTTAATTTGCCTCTTGAATTCTTCCCATGTGTCTATGGTATATAATCCTTTTTCAATATCACTGTGCTTCCTTTGCCACCATAGAGCTGCACTCTCGCATAGATAAAGTACGGTTGTATCTACCATCGTCTTGTCGTCCTTCACTTGACTAGCATTGAAGTAGCATTCCATCGACCAAAATAATTCGTCAAGTTCTTTGGGGTCGCGTTTACCTCCATACTTCAATGGTTTGGGTGCTTCTGTGTGCGGAAATGTTCTTGCAATGGTCCCTCTAGTGATTGTTGCCTTGCACAGTTTACTTCAGCTTGTAATGCATCTACCTTCTCATGGAACTCACTCCGCAGGGTGTTGATAAGTCCAAGGATTTCTTCCTTGATGACACCGATGGTCTCCTTCAATCCATCGCTCGTGTCACTTATCTCAGTAACAAATTGATCGACGGTATCCTTCCATTCAAGGATCTCACCGATGTTAATCTCTGTCCTTGTAAGCTTATTTTCTAAGCTTGCCAAGGCATCTACTGATTGATCCCTCTTCTTGGACTTCCTTCATTTCTCCTTGAGGACAGGGAGAATGTTGAATACTTCACTTGCTCCTTCCATCGTAATGGTCTCTTGCTTGCTCGAACCAGGCTCTGATACCACTTGTCACGGGATGACTCTTTTAGACTAGTCAATACCGTGTGCCACTTAGTGCTTCTTCGACTAAGTCAGACTTGGAACGCTTCCTTACGATCTACTAATGACTAAGATAGCAAGACATGCGATAAGGAATGCTACGAAGTAAGGAATAAAGCTTATATATAAGACTCGACTACTTTACAAGGCAACTTTCCAATGATTCCTACAAATGAGACATCCTTCCAACTTATAGGCACCTTACACCTCCTCAAATGGAAGTGTCTAGGTCCCGATCTTTCTTGACTAATCTAGATTCTTCTTATTATTTACATGGCCTTTACATGACTCTAGAAAATGGTATACTTGTCTACGATGCTCTATAAGGTTCCAGGTTGTTCCGACACTATCCAGATTGCTCTTGTATGATCTAGTGTATTCTAGATCATTCCAAAGTCTTCCAGGTCGTTCTAGCTTCGTCTAGCGTCCTCTTGATTATTCCGGATCGTTCTCCTTTGTTCCATGGACATCTACAATATTCTAGCATCTTCCAGGGTCTCGTAGAGCATTCGTGATCTCTCCGGAGACTTCTCGAATATACTTGTTCGTTCCGGAGTTCTCTAGACGATCGTGGAATTTTCCAGAAACTTGGTCCGTGACAGGAGGACGTCTTGTACAGTATCACAACAATGAAAAGTAGTAAACAAGCAACAACATCATCCATTGCATTAATAACATAATTTTAATACAAGTATGTTCTTTCAAATTATAATAGACACTAAAGTATAAAACAAAATGAAAGATGAGTCTTGAACGAGCTCCATCTTCTCTAAACCTTGCATCTTCTCTAAACCTTGCCATGACCCATCTAATGGTTCACAAAACTGCATGAATGTACATGTAATGAATGCGCTAACTATAAAGTGTACTCTTTCTCTGTCTAGCATGTATAGTAATGTACTGTGTGTACTAGCTATAAGGTGTGCTCTCTCTATCTAGCATGTATAGTAATGTACTGTGTGTACTAGCTGTAAGGTGTGCTCTCTCTATCTAGCATGTATAGTAATGTACTGTGTGTACTAGCTGTAAGGTGTGCTCTCTCTATCTAGCATGTATAGTACTGTACTGTGAGTACTACTCGAACTGACTCATGAATGAACTAACTCATGGTAAGTTTCATTGTTCTAGTAATAGTATTAGTATCCTCCCGTGCTACCCCTATGGTAACTTAATAGTGATGTAACTGGTACGTATGAACACGAAAGTATACCCTTGCCACCCAAGGGTATCGAATGGACTGGAAGAACCTTTGTGACTATATATGTGCACATGATACATAACTAATATTTAAACGACTTTCGGACGGATACCTGATACTCACCATACCACATCCCAACGGTTAAAAGGAAATAAAGCGGATAGCCTTCGTACGTCCTTTAAACATTTCTTATATAACTATACATATATAGGCATGCAATTGACAATATAAAAACATAAAATAAGATTTGTAACACCTTTGAACATGATTATTATCTAAGAAAAGTTCGACATGATGTCATCATATAAAACGGGTTTGAAGTATTTGTTTGATAAAACAGTTTAAGTATAAAGAAACATTTGTTTGAAACACAATTGTAAATGAGTTTGAAATGAAACATACAGTGTGAAATGAGCAGTTTAATAAGGAGTTTTAAACATATAAAACATTTATGAAAATCATGCGAAGAAAACTGTTTCGTAAAACAGCTAATGAGTAGTAAACCATTTGAATGCTGCTTATTAATCACATGTGATTAATATAATAATTATTATGATTCTACATGTATCCGCCCCCCATAAAACATTTAAAAACATTTAGAACATTGATTAGGGGGTATGGACTCAAGTGTTGTGAGTGGTACGGATGAACTGAAGATGTAGGATTGCTAGGTGTCTAGTGAAGTGTTGAACACACTCTATGATCCTAGTTAACATATAATATCACATATATGTATCAAATTAGTCTTTAAACAACTAATAAACAAATTCAAGACACCCTAGGACATGTGAAACACCTTTAACAAGTGTTTTAAGCCTCAAGGATTGCATATAAGTGTTGTAGGGAAAGGCTAGTGGGTGTTGGGTTCAAGGAAAACTCCATAATGGAGATCACGGCCCTAAGGTCATCAACAAAGGAGTTTACGGTTGTAAAATCATGGGTTTACGGCCGTAAGCTCCTACTTACTTGACCACTTGATGTTTTGAGGCTTTAAGAGACCCTAAGAAGCATTTCTACTTAATGGCAAGGTCTTAGGAAGAGATTAGGGCACTATTTAACTCCTTTGAGGAGTTCACGGCCCTAGAACCAAATCCTTAGAGATTAAGGACGTAATCACTCATGGAAAGCGTGTTTTTGGTGTTTTCAAGCCCCTAACTTAACTAGGAATGAATCTAGGCTAGTGTCCAAGGCTTAAGGAGAGTTTAAAGCACACTTTGGCCCTATTGTTTGGAGTTCACGGTCCAAGAACTTCTTGGGCCGTGAACACCTTACTCTCGGTGCTCTAGGGGTGTTTTCTAGTCCTAAATATATTAGGATACGAGTCTAAGCTAGTTTCATTGCAAGAGGAAGGGACTAGGGCACTCTTTGTCCCTTAAAGAAGCGTTTACGGTCCAAGATGTTCTTGGGCCGTAAACTCTTTAATCTAGTTTGTTTTCTTATGATTTATAGTGTATTAGACACATAAAAAGCCTTATAACACAATTAGATAGAAGTACTCACGTTTTTGGACTAAAATTCGAAGATGCGTGAGAGAGAATTTGGCTTTTCTCTAGTTGGAAATGTAACAAATGAATAAATATGGCTAAGAACCATATATATACCTCTAGGTTTTTTGGTAGAAAATATTTTTATTCCGATAATGAACTCTAATATCATAGGGTTCTGGAATAAGAGAGTTGCACGATACCCTAGTGCACCCTCTCTCCTGATATCTCTTTAAGTGTAAATATTGAAATACTCAAACTTATACCAAAAGTCTGAAAATTTACTGCAACTTTCTAACTTCTATTGACTTGAAATGGTTTGTACATAATGGAAATTTCGAGTCTTCACAGGGCCTATGGAAAACATATTTGTATGCCGAGCGGGGCTCGAAGCGAAGCGGGGCCTGGTAACGGACGGGGTCCGACAGCAGGCGAGGCCCAATGCAGCAGGTGGGAGCCCAGTATGTGGTTATGTGCACAATGTTATGTATTGTATGTATGGATCAGCAGATATGTGTGGTATGCAGTAGGTTGGGGAGCTCACTAAGCTTCATGCTTACGGTTTTCAGTTTTGGTTTCAAGTATTCAGTTTTCAGAAGACGAGCTCGGGAGGGTTGCAGTGCACTCACCATGACAAGTTAGCCTGGGATGTTTACTCTGATAATTAAACAACTGTCTTGGGAATGAAACTATGCTTTGTCATATAAACCCTTTTTGTATGTTTGAATGACTTAACGTTATGAACTAGTAATGTTTTTAAAAGAAATTTTTTAACTCGAAATTTATGATGTTACAAGTTAGTAGCAGAGCCTTGGTTAGAGGGATTTGGGCACACTCCCGGGTGTGTCTGAACTCAAACTGAGGAAGCAGTATAAAATTTTCAAAAAGAAAAACCATATTTATAAAAGGATTTTGAGGAAAGAAAAGGGTTTTAGAAAAAGCAAAAAGAACTTTGAAAAGAGAAAAGGGTGTGGTGCATGCAATTAGCCGAGCTCAAGTAAGTTCTCCTAAATTACCCATACAAGTTTATGTTATGATATGATTATGTGATCAACGTGCTAGATTAGGGCTAAGGATCTAGGAGGATGCCTTATGTACCTGTTATATGCGCTTATTGAGCTATATGCTAACATTAGTTAGATAGTGGTAGGATAGCCTGTTTAGGTTATGCCTGGTTATGTGAGCTTATATTATGTTACGGTTAGATTTTGCTTTGTCTGAATGTTGCTTGCTCTATGCTTTGTGGGATTCTGAGTGATGGGAGTCAGTCATTATATGAATACGTTAAGTCACATGTGATTAGGGTTGAATATCCTCAGAGTTCTGGATTAGACCCAACTGCGCATCTCTCGTTTGAGTCTAACCGTTGTAGGGACGAGGCCTTTACTTGAAGGATTATCTGAGCCTCATCACATGTGATGGTATTCAGGTAATAGTTGATTGGCATTACGAGGAAACCTTCAGCAACTGAGGATTGGTTTGGGTCAGAGAATTCCCTAGGGTAGGCCTAGGATGAGTTTAGTGTTGGGAGCAGTGGTGGTCATGCAAGGGACCTGGTGGAGTTGAGGCAATTCTTGAGGAAAGTACGGATAGATGTGGAATGTAGTATGGGCCCGTACTACCAAAAGCAGAGGATCCGTACTCGATTCAAGAGGGGCTGAGACAAAACTAGGGAACTTGCAATGCATGTGAGGTCCCTCAGCAGTGATGTGTATTTCGATGATTGTTATGGTATGCTTTCATAATGACGACATCGCATGATGGACCAGCGGATGGATCAAGTGTCATAGAGGAGTCCGGCTCTGGTTCAGGGATCAAGCAGCTCGAGGAGTGGATGAGAGAGTTTGTATCAGCTGATATTACGCGTGGTATTCTTGAATAGACTCATGTGACCTTTGGCATGGTAAAGGAGGGCTTCCTGGCGATTTTGGATGAGAGGCTTGGAGCCTTTCGCATAGAGCTGATGGCTACGTTGGGAGCGCGTACTTTGACTTTCCGAGAGTTCAGGGCTTGTGGAGCTCCAGATTATCATAGGGCTAGGGACGCCATTGCTAGTGGCATATGGTTGGCTGATGTCAGACCCCGAAACCGAAGGCGGAAACGTTCCGGGGTGGAGGTGACGTCATGTTAAGTATCACAACCAATGTACATAGTAAGCAAAGTAAACAACCATTACATTACATATGATAATTTACATTTGATTGAAAGTAGAGTGTTACAAGTTTTATCCATATACATCATATAAAAAACATCTAAGACGAGTCTTCTATACGCTCCGTCTTCTGCAAAAGATCACGGGGTACCTATCTAATGTGGACCTGAGAATACAAGCAGTTTGAAAATCACCATAAAGCTGGTGAGTTCATAAGCTATTTGTTTATGTATAAAGTACATTTGTCCTTTGGTTTTCTGAATGGTTATTATCCAAGAAAATCCCATATCCTTAATACGTAAAACTATAGATTGAAAACCCTGGATTACCGTCCACTACAACAATATGTAGTTTTAATATATAAAACTATAGATTAAAGGAAGATATAAAATCCATGAACAATCTTATTTTTAATACGTATTGTGAGTCGTATAACCATGCTAATCTGACCCGAGACCTCCTTGATGTTCTTCAAGCGTCGGACGATATCCAAAATTTGTCACCCCAGGCGTGCCCGCCTAACTGTAGCTAGCATTTAAGGTGTGGGATTGTCAGTCCGGAATAGATCTATTCACAAATTCCACGCTCTCCCTCTAGGAGACTCTGGTTATAATTTTGGGGAGGATTTACTGATAACCCGAAGGGTATAATGAAGACGAACCTCACAAGCTAGTATTAAATTATTCACGGTGTACTCGGTCATTATGAAGTATCGTAATCGTTTTAAAACATAATAGAGTATAAACAATTGAATACAAAGAAATTTTCTGGAATGATACTCTAAATTAAATAGAGATAAACTGAATCAGACATTGTTTATCTATTGACTTTGCATGAAATCCGAACTCGTAAAACAATAAATGAAGATCCCAAATTATTCCCATAATAATTTTATTGGTTTGATTGTTTCCCACACTGTAATTGAAATCTATATAGTTATATTCAGAAAAACATCCCTTATGCTCCGCATAATACATAAGGGGTAAAGATATCTAAAAGTTTGCCAGGTATTTATTGAATTACATCTGTTTTAAGTTTCGAAAACATTTATAATTTGCTTGTATTCTCCCCCCTGAAAACATTAGAAAACTCGGAAAAAAGGCGTAGGGGTATGAACTCACCAGACGAGAAATGTGCCGGTTCGGATGTTAAACGTCAGTTCGGGGCTTGATTACACGCGAGGTTCCTATGTAATATGAAGAGATACATAAATTGTATCTAATTAGACTTTGATCTATTAATTAGATAAGAATATACACTCCGAGGCACGAAAATACTTCATTTCAAGTGTTAGGAGTGATTCGGGTAGCATCTAAGTGTGTGAAGGGCTTAGATATGGAGTTTGCTCTTCAAGAATAAACTCCTTGGGGACATTACAGCCCTAAGACCATATCCCCATGAGTTCACCGCCGTAAACTCATGGGTGATATGTTCTAGGGTGTTCAAAGGTCATACATCACTTGCAGAATGATGCTTGGATTAAATCTAGGGCATATGAAGGCATTAAACCACCAAAGGGACCATCTAATGGAGTTTACGACGGTAAACTAGGAGTTTACGGCAGTAAGCTCCCATATACCCTTTCCTTTTATGTTTTGGTGGTCCTAGATTAATCACATGTGATTCTAACTCATTTTACAATTCATGGAGTGAAATTAGGGTACCATTTGACCCATTTATAGGAGTTTACGGCCCAGGAACCCATCCTTGGGGGGTTTACGGCCGTGAAATCCCAAGGGGATAGTTTTCTTGATGATTAAGGCCCCTAACACACTTGTGGATGGTTCTAGACATTATTCCAAGGCTTAGGAGGTGTTTAAAGGGCATCTTAACACCTTAGAAGGTGTTTACGGCCTAAGAAAAGGGGTTTACAGTCCAATCATGTTCTTGGGCCTTAAACTCGTATTTACCCCTTAAATGATGAGTTTTTGGTGTTCCAAGTCCGGTCTTGTAAGCCCCTAAGTCATATCTAAGTTCCAAAGGTGGTTTGGAAGGGTTTTGGGGCTCCAAAACCCCATCTATGTGTGTTTGCGGCCTAGGACTGTTCCAGGGCTGTAAGCACATGATTATGGTCCTATTTCATGATTCAAACAAGGATTTTAAAGTTAA
Organism: Lactuca serriola; assembly: GCF_051521515.1. Lineage (NCBI taxonomy): Eukaryota > Viridiplantae > Streptophyta > Magnoliopsida > Asterales > Asteraceae > Lactuca > Lactuca serriola. The sequence continues at coordinate 250,156,617 of NC_136410.1, read as the reverse complement.
ACATTTTAATCTATGAGCTAGGATAGTTATCTTATCGATTTGGAGCTTGAAATGGGTGATTTTGGATCAAATATTGAGTTTGTAGAGAGAGAGTAGTGAGAGAGGGTGAAAAAGCTTCAAATGAAGTTCATTGAACTTTATATATGGGTTAATTTTGAGACACGGTGGAATTCTACCCACTACTGACGTTAAACGAGGCTTTTGGTCGCCCGATTAAGCTGTCGTAACCCGACGTGGTCGAAACTAAAATTTTCCAATTATCAATTCGGAGTGTTTTCATGTGTTTCTAACGTGTTTGAACACCTGTGAAGTCACAATAGAAGTCTCAAATTTAATGACATAATTTAAAAACGTAACGGAAACAATTCAAAAAAGACGAATTTTATTGACGGAACGGGTTATAGTAATGGAACTAACTTCAGGTTGTCACATTATCCCCCCGTTAAAGGGAATTTCGTCCCAAAATTCAACATTAAGATACAAATCAGGGATTTGAAAAGAGAGGCGGATACTTCTGCTTCATCGAGTCTTCGCGCTCCCAAGTGAATTCGGGTCCCCGTTTGGCATTCTAGCGAACCTTCACTATCGGGATGCGGCTTTGCTTTGTATGTTTGATCTCTCGATCCATGATTTCGATTGGTTCCTCCACGAAGTTTAGGTTTTCGTTGATCTCGATCTCGTCCAGAGGGATCACGAGGGTTTCATCGGATAAACACTTTTTAAGATTCGAGACGTGGATGACAGAATGGATGTTACTAAGCTCATGGGGTAATCGAAGTTTATAAGCTATAGGGCCGATTCTAGCAAGGATCTCTAAGGGTCCTATGTACCTCGGGTTAAGTTTTTCGTGCTTTCCAAAGCATATCACACCTTTCCAGGGCGAGACCTTCAACAGGACATGATCTATGACCTCGAATTCTAGAGGTATCCGTCGTTTATTAGCGTAGCTCTTCTGTCTGTCTCGTGAAGTTTTCAATCGTTCTCGGATTTGGATGATCTTCTCAGTGGTTTCACAGATGATTTCAGGACCAGTGTGAGCACTGTCGAGGACTCGACTCTTAGATAGCTGCGTGTCCCCTACATCGGTCCAGCACAGAGGGGATCTACACTTGCGACCGTAGAGAGCTTCGAACGGGGCAGCCTTGATACTGGTGTGGTAATTATTGTTATACGAGAACTCGATCAAAGGAAAATGTATGTCCCACGACTTTCCGAAATCGATGACACATGCTCTAAGCATGTCCTCCAGGGTTTGGATAGTTCTCTCGCTCTGCCCATCTGTCTGAGGATGATAAGTTGTACTCATGTGCAACTTAGTTCCAAGAGCTTTCTGAAGGGACTACCAGAACCTTGAGGTAAACCTGATATCTCGATCGGAGATAATGGACATAGGCACACCGTGTAGCCGGACTATCTCTTGGATGTAGACTCGCGTGACTCTTTCCATCTTGAATGATTCTTTGATTGGAATGAAGTGAGCGGATTTTGTCAAACGATCGACAATTACCCAAATGGTATCGTACCCACTCAGAAGTTTGGATAACTTGGTGATGAGATCCATGGTAATCATCTCCCATTTCCATTCAGGTATCTCGGGCTGCTGGAGCAGACCTAAGGGTTTCTGGTATTCAACTTTCACCTTGGCGCAATTCAGACACTTGCCCATGAAAGTAGCGATCTCGGCTTTCATGTTTGGCCACCAATATTGCTTCTTGAGATCCAGGTACATCTTGTCTGAACCTGGGTGAACAGAGTATTTGGTCTTATGAGCTTCGTTCATAACAATATCCCCGAAACCTTCGAACTTTGGAGTCCAGATCCGGTCCATGAATCAGTAGACTCCGTCACCTCTAATCTCAAGTTTCTTATCCATTCCTTTCAAGGGTTCGCACGACACGTTCTTGTTGGATTAATTTCTAAGTCCATAACTATAATTGGTAAGACTTGACCTGACCCGGCATGGTCCATTTGGGTTGCATGGCATCATGCATTTGGATAGACTATAATGAGATAAATAACACTTAAGGTTTGTTAATATATTATAAGTTATAATATATTAATAAGATTATTTAATTAGTATTGATCAATAATTAATCTAGAATTAATTAATTGATCAAAAGAAGACTAATTAAACATATGGGTTGATTGTGTAAATCATCCATACTTGTATAGTGGGCTAATGGTCCATGGATTATCAAGTGGGGCTAAAACCCATATGATGCTCCATGGATGCTCCATGGTGTATTTGAACCCATGGATCCAAGGAAATGGAAATCCATGACAATTAGGGTTTACCCTAATTGTAACAACTATATAAGATCATATTCTTTGGCAAAATCGGCCACTATGGGTGAATAGAGAAAGGGCTAGCCGATTTTAAAAGTGTGGTGTTTCTCTCTAAGTCTTCCAACTGCATATGATGTTGTGTGAACCATTTGAGGTGTCACACTTGGGGCACTCGGCACTCAAGATTCATGAAGACATTCTACATCAAAGAGGTATGTATTCTATCTTGTTATATTCATTGTTTTGTATGCTAGATTAGTATAACACCTTGGATGTTCATATTTGCATGTATAATAGAGAAAACATAGATCCAAGGTATTTAGGGTTGCATGTACACTTAGGAGTGTTAGAATGCTCAAAACCCAACAGTGGTATCAGAGCCTAAGCTTGTTTTCATGTTATACTTGCAAAAGTAGCTGAAAATCGAGTTTTGATGTTGTCTGCCCAGCAGACTCGCCGAGTCCATGAATGGACTCGCTGAGTCCAAGGCAAAATGCATCCAACTCGCCGAGTTGTTTCGTGCACTCGACGAGTTGGACCCTCTGGCAGCATATTTTCGAGTTTTTTGGCTAGAAATGGACTAGGAAAATTCCCATAAGCTGTTTTTGAACATATAAACCTGTTTTGATGTGGTAATGTTCATGTTAATCAAGTCGAAGGGTGTGATTTGAACTTTTTCAAAACTATGATAAGGTTTTAGAATTTAACAGTCCTAATTAAACTTTTAATCAACTTTTAAATTCCAAAAACTTGAGGGCAAGTTTTGAAACATTTCAAAACATTAGGGTTTAGAATTTAAATATACATCAAAATTAAACAATTAATCAAAATTTAAATTCCAAAACTTGAGGGCAAGTTTTGAAACCTTTTTCAAAACATTAGGGTTTTAACTATTTAAATTTCAAAACAACAAAACTTTTGGGTTCAAATTTAAACTATAAAACCTAAAAGGGAAAATATGAAACTTTTCAAGGCACAGGGATCAAATAACAAATAATCTTCATTAACATGTAATCACATAATTATCCATATTTGATTTATTTAATGATTTCTTGCAAAACAATTTACCAATTTAATCAAAATAATTAATCAATTATCACATAAGGAAACAATTATCTTATTAATTGATAAATATCTTCAATTAGATCAAGAATATAGTCAAATATATCATAAAATCGGATTTATATTGATCTAATATGATAAGGCAACTATCCTTAAGCAAAAATAGCAAGAAATCCCGGTTTTCCCTCACACTGACTAGCCGACTCGTCAAGTCAGGCATGGACTCATCGAGTTCATCATGAACTCGGCGAGTTCATCTAAAAACTCGACGAGTTCTGACTCCAGAAGCACAAAAATTGAATTTTTTTCAACATAGAAAGCATCAATACAATAGAAACCAATCTAGGCTCTGATACCACTGATGGGTTTTGGTCCTAAGAACATCATATGTGCTCATACAAACCCTAATGCTTGGATCTAGGTTTCTCTATTGTACATGAAAGTTATCCAAGACTATAAACCCTAATTCTAGCATACAAGTAATCATATTAACATAAGAATAGGTTTAAGATGTTACCTTGATTGTTATGTAGTAACAACAATCCCAAATCTCCTTGTATATACTTTAGAAAGCATAGAGTCACAATTGTCACTCCTCTAATGGTTCACAAACACCATAAGCAAGAGGATGAAGAGGAGAGAGGTTAGAGGCTGCCCTAAAACGTGTGAAACCCAAGGAGAAGTCTTAGGCACGTTTTTGGTCATAAGGGATCTCTTTATATAGGAGGCAATTAGGGTTATCTAACAAGGAAACCTTAATTTTGATGCTTAATCCCTAAGCAACCCATGGAGCCCTTTCCTTATGTCCTTGGACGATTTCATATGGGCTTCCCCCATAGAATTCGTCCACCTTATAATAAAAGGCAATCCATGGCCCAAATTGCAATTATCTTATAATTACAATTCCAGTCCCTTAAGTTTAATTAATCTCTTTTAGTCACAAAACTAATTACCAATTAATTATTGACTTAATATTAATTAAACAATATGATTTCTCCTTTAATATATTATTCTGATACTATATTAATAAATAATATTTAATCCTTTCTCTCTATAATTCATCCTATCAAGTTGCTTTGGTGAAGGCAACCCAAAATGACCATGCACCATCGGGTCAAGTATATACCAAAATAGTTATGGACTTAGACACTAATCCAACATATTCATCAGGCAAGGGTGAGGTGAGCGGATTGCAGGGTAGTTGGCCGTAGTGGACTTCGAGGACGAAGTCTAGTTTAAGTGGGGCAGAGTTGTAACACCCAGAATCTGAAAGACCAAGAAAAGAAAGGAAAAGCTCTAAGTCATGAGTCTACTCATCGAGTCCATGGAGGAACTCGACGAGTCGGAGCGGGATCCGGGGTATTGATTAAGTGACCGACTCGGCGAGTCGGCTAGTGGACTCGGCGAGTCTAGTATGGACAAGAAAAACCCTAATTCAGGGGGTTGTGCCCTATTTAAATCACATTACACCCTTTCCCCAACCTCTTTACTCCGCTTTTGAGATCTAGAAACCCTAAATCATGAGTAACAGTCCTTGCAAGAAATTCGGAGCCTAGATAAGTGATTTTGGTGGAAAGGGGCTTGAAGATTAAGAGGCTTGCGGCAAGGGAGTGGTATAGATGTGCGATCTACTTCATTTGGAGCATATTTTGGACATATTAAAGAACCGGTTTATTTGGAGCTATGTTTAGAATTCTTGTCCACGGTATCTTTTACCGGGGGAGTGGATGTGTATCACCCGACGAGCTTTACTTTTTGTCTTGGGGGCGAGTATCGTCAATGCTCGGTGGTGGACCTTGCCTGCCGACTAGGGATCTATGATCAACCCTTAGTGACAACAAACATCTTTCGGGCTTTCTTGGCAAACACTCATATGGCGTTCCCCGATGGAGTCACGAGCACGGGTTGGTGGAATACCATAGGAAACAAAGTCTACATCCCAAAGTCTGCACAAGAAGGGAGCATCCGATCCCCGACTCACCGCCTCATTCACCGCCTTATTTCCTCCACCATCAACCAAAGGAAAGACGATGACAAGGTCTCCAACCTTGATGTTTTCTACTTATGGAGCATAATAACACCCGGCGTCTTTTGCAACATTCCATGGTGTATTGCTTCATACCTTTCGGAGGGTGCGGTCAAAGATCGCAAAACATCCCGTATCAATGGAGGAATGTTTGTCACTCGATTGGCGAATTCATTCGGGTTGATGAACCGCGGAGCCTGGAACTTCATGACAATGATCCCGACGCCCCCGTTTAATCCCATTTTTTTCCGACGAGCGCGGATAATTGAAGACTATGGTGGTGGCCATTATGCCATTCCAAATGATGACCCCGTTGTTGGTCCCGATGCACCGGGAAGGAGGGTGAGACCGAGAAGAGAACGGGATGTGGAGGACGAGCCGCCAGTGATTCCGGTCGAAAATGAAGATGTACCAATGGATTGGTACAATGTAGAGATGAGGCGGATGCAGGATCAATTGGCAAGGGGGCTGAATTTTAGTAACCAATCCCACATTCGACTTTTTGACCACTTCAATATCCCACATATTGATGGTGGGAATTACCCATTCATTCCGTCTTGGGATGAGAGGATTGCTGCTAGACGAAGCGGAGCCGGGGGAAGTGGAGCCGCTAATGATGATGAGGAAGATGAAGATTGATTATTTTTCAGGATTGAATTATGCTTGCTTATTTAGGATGGGTTAGAGATGTAAAGCATGGATGTTTTCTAGGGTAAGAGCGAGTCAAGGAAGCGAGTTTTTAACGTCAAAGTATCGAGTCCGGTCCTAGGGGGTATGAGCAATTGCGTCCAAATGTGAGGAAGGGTTAAAGAAGTTTTTAGAAGCTAAAACAGTTGCAAAATACCAAGATTTTTCGTTCAGTGGCCTACTCCACGAGTGCATTAAGCAGACTCGCCGAGTCGCCTTGTATTTCTACATATTCTGAGAAGGCGCGCTGGTACTCGACGAGTCCATCATAAGACTCGACGAGTCGATCATCTTTTATACCGATGGACTGCTGATTTGATGCTGCTACTGGTCCCACTTGCTCGCTTATTCTTCCATTTCCTTTCTTGAAGATCTTACACTAATTTCCGCGTATTTGGAGCGACCCACATGAGTTTTGACACCCAAGGCATGGATGAGATGTTACCATGTCTAAAGTTGATTGAAGTTGGAGCTTAACATGGAAGTGATCAGCCTATCGACTGCTATCCCAGGGGAGTTTGTTCCAATTCTCTTCTTATTTTTATTGTTCTTTATCATGCATAATATGCAATGAGGGCATTGCATTACATAAGTGTGGGTTAGGGGGTTGGTTACATACTAGTCAATTTTAAAAAATTTTGCATACCAAAAGTATTATTTAGGATTTAATTAGAAAATTTTGGTAAAAATTAGGATTCCATGTTAGATTGTTTTAATAATTACATGGAGACCCAAATGTTTAGTTGAGCCTATATACGTTCTAGTGCATTTGTGGCCTCCTTATTCTAGTGAAATCATGAGACAAAAACACGACCTTGCTCAGCCTGAGGGATGCAATATGTTTAGCAGCCTAAACCTGAAATGTATCCAGGAAAATTTTTATCATTAGCCAATAAAGGTTGAGATTGAGCGCCCTTGCTTAAGCATGTAGGGATTTGAGTGAAAAAAAAAAAAAAAAAAAAAAAGTGAGAAATACATGAAAAAAAAGAGAGAAAAAATTACAAGAAAAGTTATAAGAATTTTGGAGCATCAAAGTTAAGTATGAAGTTCAAAGATCAAAATTCCAAAAATCCAAAAAAGTTGAAGATACCAAAAGCTAGTACAAGTTGGTGAATTCAAAGATATCAAAGATGAAATGTTCAAAGAAGTGAAGAATTCAAAGAATTCCATAGTGGTATCGGATAAATTGTAATTTTCTAGAATATGTATGCTTGGGTTGCTCGATTAAAAATACCTTGAGGTTTTCTGAGGATGGATTCGGAGGGTTGCATAAAATGAGCATAGTTCGGGGTGAGTGGGTGAATGTTTATGAGGATTGTGAGTATTTGGAATATGGGGGGTTCTTTAGGAAAAATTTTAGACACAAATGCATGCGTTGCGGTCTTGGCATAATGGCTGGGTTAGATTGGAGTTGTTATACATAATTCTAATATGATTAAAATTCAGTTTTGCTTGGGGGCAAGCAAAAGACAAGTGTGGGGTATTTTGATATGTGCATATTTAGTGTGTATTTAGTATAGTTTTTTATTCATATATTAGCTACATTATCGCATATTATGGACAAAAGGTACTTAAAAGTGTTAAATTATGGTTTTCAGTCCAAAGATGAAGCTCGGAAGTAAAAGGAACAAGAGAAGCGGTTAGAAGATTGAGAGTGGAATGAAGAAGGAAAACACTGAAAAAGAAGCTTCTACTCGTCGAGTCATATATCTACTCGACGAGTCCGGTCGAGGAATCAGAAGGATGATGACTCGGGATCCCAGATAGTTATCGCAATACGTAGAATGTGAGAGGGACTCGACGAGTCACCACTTGACTCGACGAGTCGAACCGCTTATTTAAAGATAATTCCACAGATCGAGAGCAGGAAGTTCTGGGACGATTCAGAAGTGCTTAGCTGCGAATAAGAAGCCAGAAGAACCCTAGAAGTCGACCAAGGAAGCTAGAATCCAATTCCGGGAGTAATTAAGTCATAATTCCACCATTCTATTTGTTTCTTTTGTTTTGTCAACATGATTAAGCAACTTGAACTTATTTGTTTGCTGTTATTTACCTTAGTTATGAGCTAAATTCTTTAAACTTCTATTTAGGGATACGAAATTGGTAATATGGTTTGATTCTTGGTAGGATTAATTCTATGTTGGTTAATTTAGTTATTTTAGCTTGCTAAAGAACCTTGTGTATGAATGATAATTGATTTTCTGTTAATAGGGAGATAATTAATTAGCATGAACATCTATTAGTTATCAATCTCATGTGCTTAGTGAACACTTTTAGTCATATGTCTAGTGTAATGAACATGAAACTAGGATTAAGAAGAAAATCAAGTAAATTTATGTGCAAGCTTGTGAGATGACCATTAAACAAGAAGTTAATTAGAAGATAAATTAATTAGCTATTGCAAGTCTAACTTAACCCGAATATTATATCTAGTAAATTTAATTGAAATAGACAACTGGCCATTGTTTAAATTGATTTATTTGCTAAGGATTAATGAAGTGAATACGGAATTAATCAATTGAATCGGTAACTAGCAAAAGAATTAATCCATTGCACTTTTACCTTGAAATCAACCATAGGATCAATTAAGTTGAACTAAATAGAAGTACTTCTCCGTTATTGAATCTAGTCAAGTCTTTGTTTTCTAGTTTAAGTTAGTAATAATTAGTAAGTTTCTAGTCTTGTAAAACTAGAGAAAACCCCTACTTATTAGTTAAATTAGATAAATTAGGTTTTAGTATTTAATTTGCCGTTCCCTGTGTTCGATACCCTACTTGCTTGAACTATACCACAATTGATAGGTTCACTACCTTTTGTGTGTTATTTGATAATTAAAAGTAGGTTTAAAACTAGTGGGTTTTACACACATTATAAGCAAAGTGAGAGTGACCCGTGGACTAAATAACCATAGCCCAAACGTTTGAATGAGTGTTTGAAATCACCTAAGAAATATTAGTAGGAATACACAAGTGTACAAATTTTTCCCACAGATTATATAGATTTCAATAGTACGGGTATTACTGATGTAATAAGTTCAAGGAAAAATCGACCTAACAGTAGGTCTTACATCATACCATAAGGACAATACTGACAGTCCTATATTCCTAATTAGAGTACCGAAAGTTAGGAATATTTTACAGACAAGTGCTACTTAGAGCACATAAGTTCAAGGCTATCCCTAATTCAAAAGACAGAGATGTACTAGACATCATCTAATGGCGATGGGAATTCCTCGGGCGATCCCTGAGGTCGGACATTTGACGAAACACCTCTTGAAGGTGTCGGTCCTGAGCTCTCTGACGAGCTCGAAGTTCTAAGACTTCAGCACGGGAGGCAGCCAGCTGTTGCTGTAGAGTTTCGTTGGTTCTCCGGGTCCGTTCCATGTCTTCTTCAAGACGGCGAATGCGGACTGTATTGACACCTGAATTGGCATCAATCTCCATGACCCGGTCGATGGCTGCTCGACCTTGCTCGACATTACGAGCTATTCTGCGGATGATCACCGGCAGAGCTCTGTCAGCAGGGCCACCATCGCTAACGTTGTAGAAGGTTCGGTCCCCAAAGTATGGTAAGGGCTGACCCTGCTCATCACTCCAGCGATTCAGATTGTTTGCCTACACGGGAGTAGGACCTGGAAACGCTGGTCGAGGGTTGTTGTTCGGGGCTTGACCTATTAGTGGTAGGTTGTTGATTTCAGGCTCGGAGTCAGATCCATCTGAAAAGCCTTCTGCTAGGTGATCATCCAAAGGGATTGGATGATCATCTTCGGGCTCTTCATCGATCCATCCGGCATTGCCTTCATTGGGAAAGTACGGGTCGCCATGATGGAATCCAGCCATTTAGATCTACGCGAGAAGAGAGGTATAAGAATATAGTATACATGTAACTAGTAGCACAAAATACTCCTATAGTATTTTAAGTTCTAAGTTCTACTGATCTTCTTATGGTATTGTTGGTAAGTTTTTAGACTTGTTAACATATCACAACCATTCTAGGGCATATGCTAATCACTCCTAGGACCAGCATAGTTGATCAGGCTATGCCATTCCCAGGACTGACCATACATCCCCGAGCTCACTTGTGATATTCAACAATCGTAATACTTTTGTTCTTGTCATTGTGACACTGATTTTAGTATAATGTAGACTAGTATACTTAATTAAATATTTTATTATTTAAAGTATAGACTCTTGGTCAGAGTGTTTTAGTCCCTTTTGGGTTTATAGATTAGTATATCTTTTATGGGTTGATATACTTGATTCACTATAAACAATGCTCTGATACCAATCTGTCACACCCCAAAACCAAGAACGGCGGAAACGTTCCGGGGCGGAGGACGTCATGTACAGTATCACAACACAGTAAATGTAAATAAGCAACCAACATCATCCATTGCATTAAATATATAATTTTAATACAAGTGTGTTCTGTACAGTTATAGACACCAAAAATAATGAAACACAAAATAATATGAGATGAGTCTTGAATGCACTCCATCTTCTCAAAAGCTGGCCTCGGTACCTGTCTACTGATGACCTGAGAATACAAGTTATTTTGAAAGAGTTTATCAGCATTAAGCTGGTGAGTTCATAAGTATTTTAGTGTCAATGTTTCTTGTAAAAACGTTTGAACCTGACTCAATGTATAAGTTGTAAAAATGTAAGTAAATGTTTGAAAGTGTTTGTAAAAGTTTGAATCTCTCAGAAAATCCTATATTTTCTATAAAAGTAACCTTCTACCAAGGCTAAACTGTTTTGTAAACTTGTCTGTTGTAAAAGTGTGTAATTACCCAAGTATAACTATCATTTGTTAAAAATATAGTTTGTACACTAATGCTTAAGTGAGATTATCACTAAAAAATGTAATGGGTAAATCATTGTAGTACTGTAGCTTTGTATAATAAGACTACTGCTGTACTAAATACTACTACCTTAAACCGGATTTATATTAAGGTATATTGTGATTAATTGCACCATGCTATCGACTGAAAATCAACGACATAATGAACGGTCGTATTTAGAAATGACGTTTGGCACCCGCAGACCTGCAGGTCCGGCTGTAGCTAGCAGCAAGGTGTAGGATAGTCAATCCAGTATAGATCTATACGCAAACTCACGCTCTCCCTCCAAGAGAATTCTGGCTACAACTCGGGCCATGTCATTTAAGGCATGCCCGATACAGTGGATCACAATTATTACGTATTCATGTATATGTATTGTTTCTCGTATATCTGTATATGTATTGTTTCTCGTATCTCTGTATATGTATTGTTTCTAGTATATCTGTATATGTATTGTTTCTAGTATATCTGTATATGTATTGTTTCTAGTATATCTGTATATGTATTGTTTCTAGTATATCTGTATATGTATTGTTTCTAGTATTTCTGTATATGTATTGTTTCTAGTATTTCTGTATATGTATTGTTTCTAGTATTTCTGTATATGTATTGTTCCTGCGTTACCCCGATGGTAACCAGCTAATGATGTACTGAAGAATATGAATATGGAAGTACTTTTATGTCTATACATGTATATATGATATATATAAGTAATAGGGAAACGACCTTCGGATGGTCACCCGAAATCCCACCAGACCACATCCAAATCGAGGAAAAGGAAATAGGGCGGATGGCATTCCTAAGCCTTTTGAACATTATTTATATATCTATACATATACGGGCATGCAATTGTATATATAAAGCATAAATAAGTTTTCATAAAACATTTTAAAACATAAATATAATTTCAAGAGAAGATCGACTTGATGTCGATCTATAAAACATTTTGAAGGCATAAATTGATAAAACAGTTTAAGTATAAGAAGCATTTGTTGAATCACAGTCTATACATAAGTTTGGATAGTAAAACAGTTTGTAAAACATTTCAATAGTAAAGCAGTTTGAAAAACAGTTTGAACAGTGGTGAAAATCGTTGTTTTCCTAGTTATTAATCACATGTGATTAAATGCAATCACATGTGATTGAAGCAATAACTATAAGTATTTGACTTGTATTCCCCCCCATAAAGTATTTAAAACACTTAAAATCATTTCAAAGGTTGATTCAAGGGGTATGAACTCACTTGTGGTGAGTCGTCTGAATTGCAGTGTCGGCTACCGTGCTAGGTGACAAATAGAGACTGGTTTACACGCACGAGCCTAGTTATCATATAATAAACATATATATAACTAATTAGACATATAATAACTTAAATAAATAAGTTAAGACACTTAGCAGACATTTAAACACTTTTATGAGTGTTTAGGGTTCAAATGGTTGACAAGGCAAAAAGGGTTTGAAACATCAAAGGGCCTTGTATAGGAGTTCACCATCCAACAAACCCCACACCTTGGAGTTTACGGCCGTAAACTCATAGGTTTATGGCCGTGAACTCCTCAAATGGTGTTTTTGGGTGTTTTGTGGTGTTATCTTGCATCTAGAACACTCCTATCTTTATTGGAATAATGCATGAAGTAGTTTTAAGGCTTTAGAACACTCCATAAGGGAGTTTACGGCCTAAGGTCCTTCACCTTAGAGTTTACGGCCGTAAACTCTAGGAAATAAATTGATTTGGGGCCCTTAAACATCAAGAATGGCATCCATGATTTTATCTAAGGCTAATGGGGGCAAGAGGCACACTTTGGTGCCTTCACTTGGAGTTTACGGCCCAAGTCATGTTCCTTGGCCGTAAACTCCTTCCAAGGAGTGATTAATTTGTTTTCTACTCTCCATTCTAGTCCCAAGGGTGCAAGGTAAATTGTCTAAAGGCCTTAGGTGTGCTTGGAATGATTTTTGTCCCACAAAAAGGGGGTTTACGGCCCAAGAGAGTTCTTGGCCGTAAACTCCTAAAAACTTATGGCTTTTATGGGCTTTTGGTGTTCTAATCAAGCACATGTACTAGTGGTTAAGGTCCTTAAGCATTTGGGGAGAGTTTTAGGGCATTTAAGCCCTTAAAAAGGGGTTTACGGCCCAAGGTAGTTCCTTGGCCGTAAACTCCAAAGACTTATGTTTCTTGGATGCTTTTTGGCCTTTAAAGATCATACTCTAACTCTTAAACAAGTCCTCTAACATAGGAATGGGTCTAGAAAGCATTAGAGTTCCATTTTGGAGTTTACTCCCCAAGAACGTTCTTGGGCGGTAAACTCCCGGATCTTGAAATCTAAACATGTTATTGTTGTTAATATGCATTAAACAAGTATTGAAACACATATAGAAAAGTAGACTCACAATCTGGGATGAAAACCCGAAGATCCGTCAGAGAGAATATGGCTTTTCTCTATTTGGAATTGTGAATAATGAATTAATTTAATTCAGAAAACTATTTATAGTCCTGGAATATTTTGGCAGAAAATATTTTCATTCCTGATGTTGGACTGCAACAGTATGAAACTTGAAATGCCCAAGTTTCACAAAACCAGGAGTATCCACTCTCCTGATATCATCTAAAACATAAACCCTAATGTACACAAACTTGTTTGGAAAAGCTTGAAAATCACAGAAACTGAACTAGCTTCTAATGAATAGATGATGTTCATACAATTGGAAATTTCGGGTTGTCACATCATCCCCCTGTTAGAGGGAATTTCGTCCCGAAATTAGAATTTAAGCAAATGAAAGTTACAAACAATTAAGCGAAAAGATGAGGGTATTTCAACTTCATCTGATCCTCGCGTTCCCAAGTGAATTCCGGTCCTCGCTTGGCATTCCAGCGAACCTTCACGATAGGGATACGGCTTTGTTTCGTCTGCTTGACCTCACGGTCCATGACTTCTACAGGTTCTTCCACGAAGTTGAGGCTCTCGTTGATCTCGATCTCGTCGAGTGGGATTACGAGAGTCTCGTCAGACAGACACTTTCTCAAGTTAGATACGTGGAATGTAGAATGTACGTTACGCAGTGTGTCAGGTAGATTAAGTTTGTAAGCTACGGGGCCGACTCTGGCAAGAATCTCGAAAGGCCCTATGTACCTAGGATTAAGCTTCCCACGCTTGCCGAAGCTTATCAAGCCTTTCCAGGGTGAGACTTTGAGAAGGACTCGGTCTCCCACCTGAAATTCCAAAGGTTTTCTTCGTTTATCGGCGTAGCTCTTCTGTCGGTCTCTAGAGGCTTTTAATCGTTCACAGATTTGAACGATCTTCTCTGTCGTTTCCCGAATGATTTCCGGACCAGTGAGAGTACTGTCGGAAGTTTGCCCTCTCGCTAATTGGGTATCACCAACCTCAGCCCAGCACAGGGGGGATCTGCACTTGCGTCCGTATAGAGCTTCGAATGGAGCAGCCTTGATGCTCGTGTGATAACTGTTATTATAGGAAAATTCGACAAGAGGTAAATGAGTATCCCATGCCTTCCCAAAATCAATCACACAGGCTCGCAACATGTCTTCCAATGTTTGAATGGTTCTCTCACTCTGTCCGTCGGTCTGTGGATGGTAGGCTGTGCTCATATCCAGCCTCGTTCCTAGGGAATGTTGTAGGGATTGCCAAAATCTTGAGGTGAACCTACTATCTCTATCGGAGATAATGGAAATAGGTACACCATGCAACCGTACAATTTCCCTAATGTATGTTCTCGTAAGTTTCTCCATCTTGTCTGTTTCTTTGATAGGCAGGAAGTGTGCAGACTTGGTCAATCTATCAACGATGACCCATATGGTGTCAAGTCCACCCGTTGTCTTGGGTAACTTGGTTATGAAATCCATAGTGATCCGCTCCCACTTCCATTCTGGAATCTCTGGTTGTTGCAGTAAACCAGAGGGCTTCTGGTACTCGACCTTAACCTTCGCGCAAGTAAGGCATTTACTCACGAAGGTAGCGATCTCTGCTTTCATATTAGGCCACCAGTATAGCTTTTTCAGATCCAGATACATCTTATCTGAACCTGGGTGGACGGAATACCGAGTGTTGTGAGCCTCGGTCATGACCACGTCTCGGAAACCACCGTGTTTCGGTGTCCAGATCCGGTTCATGAAATATAAAGCTCCGTCACCCTTGGCTTCGAAGTTCTTGTCCATTCCCCTAAGGGATTCACTCGACACATTTTCAGGTTTCATCGCCTCTAATTGAGCCGCCTGAATTTGCTCAGTCAAGTGTGAATGGATGGTTATTGATAATGACTTGACCTTGCGACCAGAATATTCTTTCCGACTTAGGGCATCTGCTACTACGTTGGCTTTACCCGGATGATAACGAATATCGCATTCGTAATCACTGAGTAGCTCGACCCACCGTCGTTGTCTCATGTTGAGCTCCTTCTGATCGAAAATGTGTTGCAAACTCTTGTGGTCGGTAAAGATAGTGCTCTTCATTCCATACAGGTAATGTCTCCAGATCTTCAGAGCAAAAACTACTGCTCCTAGTTCAAGATCGTGGGTCGTGTAGTTAACCTCATGTGTCTTCAACTGCCTCGAGGCGTAGGCGATGACCTTACCTCGCTGCATCAGAACACATCCGAGTCCTTGATTGGATGCATCGCAATAGACTACAAAGTCTTCTATTCCTTCAGGAAGGGATAGTATTGGCGCGGTGCACAAGGCTCGTTTGAGCGTTTGGAACGCTCTTTCTTGCTTCTCTTCCCAGTCGAAGGCCACGCCTTTCTGGGTCAGGGTCGTAAGAGGCTTCGCTATTTGGGAGAAGTTCTGAATGAATCTGCGCTAGTAGCCAGCGAGACCTAGAAATTGGCGAATTTCTGTAGGTGTCTTTGGTGCTGACCAGTTCTCAATGGCTTTTATTTTGGATGGGTCCACGTGGATTCCTTCTTCGCTAACCACGTGTCCTAAGAATTCGACTCTTCGGATCCAAAATTCACATTTCGAGAACTTCGCATAAAGTTTCTCCTTTCGTAAAGTCTCTAGAATTTGTCGCAGATGATCTCCATGCTCTTTCTTACTTCGGGAGTAGATCAGGATGTCGTCAATGAAAACGATGACGAATTGATCTAAGTAAGGTCGGCATACTCTATTCATCAGATCCATGAAGACTGCGGGCGCATTGGTCAATCCGAATGGCATCACCACGAACTCGTAGTGTCCGTAACGAGTTCGGAAGGCTGTCTTCGGCACATCCTCCTCGAGCACTCGTAACTGGTGATATCCGGATCTCAGATCAATCTTGGAAAAATAGCTCGCCCCTTGCAGTTGATCGAATAGATCATCTATGCGCGGCAGAGGGTAACGATTCTTGATCGTCAACTTGTTGAGTTCCCTGTAGTCAATACACATACGGAATGATCTGTCTTTCTTCTTAACGAACAAGACCGGTGCTCCCCAAGGTGAGAAACTTGGTCTTATAAATCCCTTACTGAGTAGTTCGTTAAGTTGACCAGAGAGTTCTTGCATCTCGGCTGGTGCTAAACGGTAGGGCGACTTGGCTACTGGGGTAGCTCCTGGGACCAAGTCGATTCTGAACTCGACTTGTCGTTGCGGAGGTAACCCGGGTAACTCTTTTGGAAAAATGTCGGGAAAGTCGCTCACTACCGGGAGGTTCTTCAGTTCTTTTGTTTCTAGGTTCGTGTCGACGACGTGAGCAAGAAATGCGTGGTATTCTTTGCGCAGATATTTCTGTGCCTGAATACTAGAAATAATGCGAAGACTCGCACCAGGTTTGTCGCCGTAGACTATAAGGGTTTCGTTAGATGGGAGGTTTAAACGGACTGCTTTCTCATAGCACATGATGTCGGCTCGATGAAGACTTAACCAATCCATGCCGATAATAACGTCGAAACTTTTTATTGAGACCGGCATAAGGTCAATTGGGAATGAATGGTTATCTAAGGTTAGAAGACAACCTAAGTATATGCTATTAGTACTTTCAGTTTTCCCATTGGCCATTTCTACTGTGAATTGTTCATTAAGTGCTTGTGGTTGTTGCTTAAGCATGCGAGCAAATTTGTGGTTTACGAAGCTTCGCTCCGCTCCACTATCGAACAGAATGCATGCATAGGAGTTATCAAGGAGGAACGTACCAGTCACCACTGTCGGGTCAGCAACTGCTTCCCCGTGGCCTATTGCTAGTACCCTCCCTGCTCCTCCAGTATTCCTCGCCTTAGGGCAGTCCCTTTTAAAGTGGCCTGATTCGCCACATCCATAGCAAGTTGGGCTCACGCCAGAGCCAGGAACTTGGGAGATCGGTTGCGCCGGGAACTTACAGAATCGGACAGTGTGTCCCTTTCTGTGGTAGTTGTTACACTGCATCTCACGGCAGGCGCCGTGGTGGTGGAAGTTGCATTTATTGCACTTCGGCAAACTTCCAGAATACTGTTTCCCCGGAGCAGTAACAGCAGTAGGGGCTATCGCAGTATGTACTGCTATGATTTGCTATTTCTTTGAAGCACGCTGCTTCTTCTTCTCATCCCAGAACTTCCGCTTGTTGCCAGCGGGTTTGGAGGGTTCTGGGACGGCTAATGTGGTTGTAGTTGCAGGGGTCTTGACTCCATGGTCAATAAGTCTTTGTGCCAATCGCTTGGCACTGTCGAAAGTAGCAGGGTTGGATACTAAGACGTTCCCCTGGTACGGAGGCACTAGCCCCCATATATACCGCTCAATCTTTTTCCCTTCAGTGGGAACCATATTGGGGCATAGGGCCACCAGTTCGCTAAAGCGGGCAGTGTAAGCGATCACGTTGGTGCCCTTCATTGTCAGATTCCAGAGTTCATGTTCTAACTTCTGGACTTCGCCCCTAGGGCAGTACTCCTCAGTCATGAGGTCCTTCATTGTTGCCCAGCCCATGTCGTTAGCCACGACGAGAGTTAGGGCTTTGACGTGGCCGTTCCACCACGTTAGGGCTTTATCCTCGAAGGTGCACGCGGCATATTTTACCTTGAATGCTGCAGGGCACGAACAGATTTCGAAGACTGATTCAGTCTTCTCGAACCATTGCGAGAGAGCAATGACTCCGCCGGTGCCATAGAAAGGCTTCGGCTTGCAGTTTGTAAAATCCTTGTAAGAGCACTCCCTCGAGCGCACAGGGATTTCAACTGGGATAGATTCAACAGGGGTTCCACCTCTGCTAGCATCCGATGAGTGATACTGAGCCATGGCAGTAGCCACTGCTGCAGCTACGGTAGCATTCAGGGCTGCAGTATCGATGACTGCAGGTGGTGGAGGCGGTGGAGGTACAGGATTATTCCTATTCCTGGGAGATTTGCGAGGAGGCATCTTCCAGCTATAAGTTCATAAAAACAAGAAGGATGATAAGAATCAATTTGTAAGCTGATATGTGCATATTTAGTGTGTATTTAGTATAGTTTTTTATTCATATATTAGCTACATTATCGCATATTATGGACAAAAGGTACTTAAAAGTGTTAAATTATGGTTTTCAGTCCAAAGATGAAGCTCGGAAGTAAAAGGAACAAGAGAAGCGGTTAGAAGATTGAGAGTGGAATGAAGAAGGAAAACACTGAAAAAGAAGCTTCTACTCGTCGAGTCATATATCTACTCGACGAGTCCGGTCGAGGAATCAGAAGGATAATGACTCGGGATCCCAGATAGTTATCGCAATACGTAGAATGTGAGAGGGACTCGACGAGTCACCACTTGACTCGACGAGTCGAACCGCTTATTTAAAGATAATTCCACAGATCGAGAGCAGGAAGTTCTGGGACGATTCAGAAGTGCTTAGCTGCGAATAAGAAGCCAGAAGAACCCTAGAAGTCGACCAAGGAAGCTAGAATCCAATTCCGGGAGTAATTAAGGCATAATTCCACCATTCTATTTGTTTCTTTTGTTTTGTCAACATGATTAAGCAACTTGAACTTATTTGTTTGCTGTTATTTACCTTAGTTATGAGCTAAATTCTTTAAACTTCTATTTAGGGATACGAAATTGGTAATATGGTTTGATTCTTGGTAGGATTAATTCTATGTTGGTTAATTTAGTTATTTTAGCTTGCTAAAGAACCTTGTGTATGAATGATAATTGATTTTCTGTTAATAGGGAGATAATTAATTAGCATGAACATCTATTAGTTATCAATCTCATGTGCTTAGTGAACACTTTTAGTCATATGTCTAGTGTAATGAACATGAAACTAGGATTAAGAAGAAAATCAAGTAAATTTATGTGCAAGCTTGTGAGATGACCATTAAACAAGAAGTTAATTAGAAGATAAATTAATTAGCTATTGCAAGTCTAACTTAACCCGAATATTATATCTAGTAAATTTAATTGAAATAGACAACTGGCCATTGTTTAAATTGATTTATTTGCTAAGGATTAATGAAGTGAATACGGAATTAATCAATTGAATCGGTAACTAGCAAAAGAATTAATCCATTGCACTTTTACCTTGAAATCAACCATAGGATCAATTAAGTTGAACTAAATAGAAGTACTTCTCCGTTATTGAATCTAGTCAAGTCTTTGTTTTCTAGTTTAAGTTAGTAATAATTAGTAAGTTTCTAGTCTTGTAAAACTAGAGAAAACCCCTACTTATTAGTTAAATTAGATAAATTAGGTTTTAGTATTTAATTTGCCGTTCCCTGTGTTCGATACCCTACTTGCTTGAACTATACCACAATTGATAGGTTCACTGCCTTTTGTGTGTTATTTGATAATTAAAAGTAGGTTTAAAACTAGTGGGTTTTACACACATTAAGTTTTTGGCGCTGTTACCGGGGAACGGTTCTAAAATTAATAGTAAAATCTAGTTTAATCGATCCTTTGTGTGGGATTTATCTTACACAAAGTTATTTATAAAGCAAATCAGTAAGTAGATTTAGTTTTAATAAAATCTCGTTTTCAGAATAACTAGAAATATTTATTTTCTGTTTTTGCCTTGAACTCGTCGAGTGCATTCGAGCAGACTCGGCGAGTCCATCGCTGTTTCAGTCTTTATTTTTTATTTCGTTTTTATTCCTTTTACGCGTTTCGTTTCTTTTGTTTCGTTTTGTTTTAGCTGTTTCATGACCCGAGGAGCGGACACACATTAGTACCACCTTTGGAAGACCCGGAATCCGCACTAAAGAGAAGCAAGGGAAAAGCCGTAGGAGAAACCGCAACTTCAAAGAACTCACCACTCAAGAACTTGAAATCCGTTTTCAGCAAGAAGAAAGGCAGCAAATCAGGAGTATCCAGTGCCTCATTAACAATTGAAGAACCAATTCACGAAGGTAGCGAGTACGAGACCGATTCCGAAGAAGAGTTAGCTATCACTATGGCTAACATCGATGAAGTCCCCATGGGGGAGTGGAAGAAAAGGATGCGTGATGACACCGGGCCAGGACTTGTGCAACCCGCAATTCCCGCAACCGCTACGTTTGAGCTAAAGGGCCATATTCTCGCTCAACTCAAGGAGATCCCTTTTTACGGAAGAGATCATGAAGACGCTTACAAGCATTTGGACGAAGTAAATGATGTGGCTGACTACTTCAACGTGCCTAATGTTCCACGCGAGACCCAGCTTCTTCGAATGCTTCCTGTCACGTTTAAAGGCGCTGCGAAAGATTGGTTAAAATCACTTCCTCCCGGATCGGTCACCACATGGGCCAAAATGAAAGAAGAGTTCATTGACCATTTCTGCCCACCTTCCAAGATAGCCAAGTTAAAGAAAGCCATTGCCAACTTCGAGCAACAACCCGGAGAATCTCTTTATGAAGCTTGGGAAAGGTACAAGAGCCTACTTAGAAATTGCCCACACCATGATCTAAATAGCCAACAGGAGGTCTCCATCTTTTATGATGGAGTTAATGTCACCACAAGGCAACTACTCGATTCACAAGGCCCGCTCACCCGAAAGCCACCTCCGGAAATAAAGGAATTGATTGAAGAATTCTCTAAGCATTCTAGAGAATACCACAATCCGAGGAATGAAGTGAGTCGTGGAGCAGTAAACTCAGTGAACGATGGCATGGCGGCGGTAATAGCTAAACTCGATAGCCTAGACCGAAGAATGACGAAAATGGATCAAACGATCCATGCTATTAGGGTAGGATGCGAAAATTGTGGCGGCCCCCATCTTACAAAGGATTGTGATCGAGACGAGAATGGAAATAAAAAGGCTCAAGTATTTTATTCCAGTGGCGACAGATATGATGAAGACTGGAGGAAACCAAAGAAGGAATGGCCCCCATACGAAGAGTATAAAAAGGATAAGGAGGAGAAATACAAACAGAGGGAGAGGGGATTCTATCAAAAGGAAGAGCCGGTGGCGGAAAAGAAAGCAAATTTAGAAGACATACTCACAAGATTCATAACCGCATCCGAGAAAAGACATAATGATCACGATGTAGCAATGCAAGAAACCAGGAACATGTTGAGGAATCAGCAAGCTTCCATTCTCAACATTGAGAAACAGCTGGGACAGCTTGCACATCAAGTGAATGAAAGAAGACCGGGTCAACTTCCGAGCAACACCGAGCCCAATCCAAGAAAGGAGAACGTGAGCGTAATAACCTCCAGCAGTGAAGAAGAATTTACAGAAACACTAAGAGTCTCCAAGAAGAAGGCAGGGAAGGAAGAAAAACCAGAACCAGAAAAACCCGACCAGACTCGCCGAGTCACTCTCATGGACTCGACGAGTCCAGTCGGGAATAAAGACACTGTCAGTTTCCCAAAGCCATACAACCCTCCTTTGCCATACCCAACCAGAGCCATGCCTGCAGAAAAAGTTCAAGCCTATAGAACCTTCATGGAGCATGTTAAAGCTTTACAAGTCAATATGCCATTTGTGGAAACAATGCTCCAAACTCCTAAATACTTTAACTTGCTTAATGGCCTTTTTGCTGCTAGGAAGGATTTGGCTGAAGTCGCGGAGATATTGATGAGTGAGCTGCCTGAGAAGAAGGGTGATCCGGGTAACATAGTAATTCCTTGCCAATTTGGTAATGAAGTTTCTACACGAGCATTGGCTGATTCAGGTGCAAGCATCAATTTGATGCCCTACTCATTCTTTAAGAAGCTAAATTTACCAGCACCAAGGCCGGTAAATATGAGAATCCATTTGGCAAACAAAACGATAATTAATCCACAAGGCATTTGTGAAAACCTCCTTATCAGAGTGGACAAGTTTATTTTTCCAGTAGACTTCGTGGTGGTGGAAATGGAAGAAGACCCCGAAATACCAATTATTTTGGGAAGATCATTCTTAAACACCGCGTGTGCCCTAATTGACATATGTGAGTCTACATTGACATTAAGAGTGGGAGATGATTCGGTGATGTTTAAAGCTATTCCAGAAGTCAAGCAAGAAGAAGAAAAGAGAGAAGAGATCTCATTTATCCAATTGGATGATGAGGTATTACAACAAGAGCTTAAAATTTTACTAAAAGAAGACCCAAGTAAGTTCACATTACACTTTGAAGAAGTTGAAGATGCTAACAAAGACTTGGAGGAGCTAGAAAAGCTACTGGAAGAAGCCAACTCAGAAAACACTCCAGGAGTGATCGAACACGATCCGACTCGTCGAGTCATCATAATGGACTCGACGAGTCCAGTCGATCTGGATAGAAACTTGACCAAAACTGATCTGTTTGTGAATAGTCCTTCACATACCCTGGTTTCAGTTACTGTTTATGAAGAACAATTGGCAGAAGAGGAAAAAGGAATGGAGGTGCAACACGCCAATGTGGCATGCATTGATACGATGCCATTTGGAAAAGGGTTAAGCACGGGAAAGGATGCAGGAATAAAGGATAGGAAGGAAGAAGCTGATCACCAATTCACCACTAAACCTAGAGCACGGACCATCATGAAATATGAAGTCATTAAATTTAAAGAGAAGGATGTTCAAGAATTGGTGAAAAAGAAGAGGGTAAAGCAGAAAAAGAGAAAAAAGAAAGCCCAAGCAGCTGAAGATGAAGCAATGAAAAGGAGAAGAGACGAATTGAAGAGGGCTTACAAGAAAAAGATTTACGCCTACAAGACCAAGTATAAACCACAAAAAGTGAGGCGTACATTCCCGATGCTTGAAGATGACAAAACGTAAATGGGAAGGAGTCTAGCTAATGACTCCTCAAAAAGAAGCGCTTGGCGGGAGGCAACCCGTTCAATAGAGTTTGCTTTCTTTTACTTTTTAGTCTTCTTTTTATTTTTCGTTTTATTTTCCATTCGTTTTTATTCTTAAATCTTCTAAATCATCGGGCATGTCTGCTTGAGAGTTGCATAGCCTAAGTGTGGGGTGAAATGATTCATAATAAAAAGAAAAATTTTGAAAAATATGCAAATTTTTAAATGACTCGCCGAGTCTGACCACGACTCGACGAGTCCACATGGATTCCAGAAAAGCATTTAACTTCGCGACCAGACTCGGCGAGTCTAACCACAACTCGACGAGTCGGTCTTATTTACAGAAAAAAAAAATTAATTTCGAAATTACTTTTACATCTGGTAAATAGGGTTTTAACCCTAAAAATTCAATTTCAACATCACACTCGCCGGGTACCCCCATTCGCAAACACTCTCAAGCATTCAAAGAAATCTTCAAATCTTCTTCAATTTCTCAAGGTTTAAACTCAAAAGGTAACAACTTTCTTCTTGATTTCTAAAGAAAATGAGAGTATAAGGCCATCTATGCCTGCAATTGCATGTAAAAAACCCGTTTTTGAAAAATAATGAAATTCTAGGGTTTCGATTTTTCATGAATATTGTTGTTTTGAATGCTTAGTTTGACCTTATTACTTAGTAGGAAGTCCTTGAACAAAAACCCTTGACAGAAATTACAAGTTTTAAGGTCCAATTTCATGCGACCCGTCGACTGACTCGTGCAGGTTACGTGACTCGTCGAGTCAGGCATGGACTCGACGAGTCTAGTCGATTTACAGAAACCTTCCAGTTTTAATTATATATTCTGGGTTTTGTGTGTTTATTTTGCAGAAATCATGTTCAGAAGAGGACAATCTTCAACTGGTAGCCAAGGGGAGTTTCCATGGTTAAACTTCCCGCAAATCGAATCCCCTTCAACAATGAGGAAGTGGAAGAAGAAGCTCTCCGACATTAAGAAGAAGGAGGTGTATGTACCGAACAGAATTGATTGGGAATGGCTGCAGAGCGTTAGCTATGAAGAAGAACTAGCTCCTTACCTTTTGAAGGAGTTCCAACATGAAGGCAACAGCATGGTGTGTGATGGGTGGAGCCGGGTCTTCCGTATTCAAGAACCGGTTTATTTGGAGCTATGTTTAGAATTCTTTTCCACGGTATCTTTTACCGG
Source organism: Lactuca serriola (assembly GCF_051521515.1). Lineage (NCBI taxonomy): Eukaryota > Viridiplantae > Streptophyta > Magnoliopsida > Asterales > Asteraceae > Lactuca > Lactuca serriola. Next base: position 250,132,415 of record NC_136410.1, on the reverse strand, counting down.
GGGAGTGGATGTGTATCACCCGACGAGCTTTACTTTTTGTCTTGGGGGCGAGTATCGTCAATGCTCGGTGGTGGACCTTGCCTGCCGACTAGGGATCTATGATCAACCCTTAGTGACAACAAACATCTTTCGGGCTTTCTTGGCAAACACTCATATGGCGTTCCCCGATGGAGTCACGAGCACGGGTTGGTGGAATACCATAGGAAACAAAGTCTACATCCCAAAGTCTGCACAAGAAGGGAGCATCCGATCCCCGACTCACCGCCTCATTCACCGCCTTATTTCCTCCACCATCAACCAAAGGAAAGACGATGACAAGGTCTCCAACCTTGATGTTTTCTACTTATGGAGCATAATAACACCCGGCGTCTTTTGCAACATTCCATGGTGTATTGCTTCATACCTTTCGGAGGGTGCGGTCAAAGATCGCAAAACATCCCGTATCAATGGAGGAATGTTTGTCACTCGATTGGCGAATTCATTCGGGTTGATGAACCGCGGAGCCTGGAACTTCATGACAATGATCCCGACGCCCCCGTTTAATCCCATTCTTTTCCGACGAGCGCGGATAATTGAAGACTATGGTGGTGGCCATTATGCCATTCCAAATGATGACCCCGTTGTTGGTCCCGATGCACCGGGAAGGAGGGTGAGACCGAGAAGAGAACGGGATGTGGAGGACGAGCCGCCAGTGATTCCGGTCGAAAATGAAGATGTACCAATGGATTGGTACAATGTAGAGATGAGGCGGATGCAGGATCAATTGGCAAGGGGGCTGAATTTTAGTAACCAATCCCACATTCGACTTTTTGACCACTTCAATATCCCACATATTGATGGTGGGAATTACCCATTCATTCCGTCTTGGGATGAGAGGATTGCTGCTAGACGAAGCGGAGCCGGGGGAAGTGGAGCCGCTAATGATGATGAGGAAGATGAAGATTGATTATTTTTCAGGATTGAATTATGCTTGCTTATTTAGGATGGGTTAGAGATGTAAAGCATGGATGTTTTCTAGGGTAAGAGCGAGTCAAGGAAGCGAGTTTTTAACGTCAAAGTATCGAGTCCGGTCCTAGGGGGTATGAGCAATTGCGTCCAAATGTGAGGAAGGGTTAAAGAAGTTTTTAGAAGCTAAAACAGTTGCAAAATACCAAGATTTTTCGTTCAGTGGCCTACTCCACGAGTGCATTAAGCAGACTCGCCGAGTCGCCTTGTATTTCTACATATTCTGAGAAGGCGCGCTGGTACTCGACGAGTCCATCATAAGACTCGACGAGTCGATCATCTTTTATACCGATGGACTGCTGATTTGATGCTGCTACTGGTCCCACTTGCTCGCTTATTCTTCCATTTCCTTTCTTGAAGATCTTACACTAATTTCCGCGTATTTGGAGCGACCCACATGAGTTTTGACACCCAAGGCATGGATGAGATGTTACCATGTCTAAAGTTGATTGAAGTTGGAGCTTAACATGGAAGTGATCAGCCTATCGACTGCTATCCCAGGGGAGTTTGTTCCAATTCTCTTCTTATTTTTATTGTTCTTTATCATGCATAATATGCAATGAGGGCATTGCATTACATAAGTGTGGGGTAGGGGGTTGGTTACATACTAGTCAATTTTAAAAAATTTTGCATACCAAAAGTATTATTTAGGATTTAATTAGGAAATTTTGGTAAAAATTAGGATTCCATGTTAGATTGTTTTAATAATTACATGGAGACCCAAATGTTTAGTTGAGCCTATATACGTTCTAGTGCATTTGTGGCCTCCTTATTCTAGTGAAATCATGAGACAAAAACACGACCTTGCTCAGCCTGAGGGATGCAATATGTTTAGCAGCCTAAACCTGAAATGTATCCAGGAAAATTTTTATCATTAGCCAATAAAGGTTGAGATTGAGCGCCCTTGCTTAAGCATGTAGGGATTTGAGTGAAAAAAAAAAAAAAAAAAAGTGAGAAATACATGAAAAAAAAGAGAGAAAAAATTACAAGAAAAGTTATAAGAATTTTGGAGCATCAAAGTTAAGTATGAAGTTCAAAGATCAAAATTCCAAAAATCCAAAAAAGTTGAAGATACCAAAAGCTAGTACAAGTTGGTGAATTCAAAGATATCAAAGATGAAATGTTCAAAGAAGTGAAGAATTCAAAGAATTCCATAGTGGTATCGGATAAATTGTAATTTTCTAGAATATGTATGCTTGGGTTGCTCGATTAAAAATACCTTGAGGTTTTCTGAGGATGGATTCGGAGGGTTGCATAAAATGAGCATAGTTCGGGGTGAGTGGGTGAATGTTTATGAGGATTATGAGTATTTGGAATATGGGGGGTTCTTTAGGAAAAATTTTAGACACAAATGCATGCGTTGCGGTCTTGGCATAATGGCTGGGTTAGATTGGAGTTGTTATACATAATTCTAATATGATTAAAATTCAGTTTTGCTTGGGGGCAAGCAAAAGACAAGTGTGGGGTATTTTGATATGTGCATATTTAGTGTGTATTTAGTATAGTTTTTTATTCATATATTAGCTACATTATCGCATATTATGGACAAAAGGTACTTAAAAGTGTTAAATTATGGTTTTCAGTCCAAAGATGAAGCTCGGAAGTAAAAGGAACAAGAGAAGCGGTTAGAAGATTGAGAGTGGAATGAAGAAGGAAAACACTGAAAAAGAAGATTCTACTCGTCGAGTCATATATCTACTCGACGAGTCCGGTCGAGGAATCAGAAGGATAATGACTCGGGATCCCAGATAGTTATCGCAATACGTAGAATGTGAGAGGGACTCGACGAGTCACCACTTGACTCGACGAGTCGAACCGCTTATTTAAAGATAATTCCACAGATCGAGAGCAGGAAGTTCTGGGACGATTCAGAAGTGCTTAGCTGCGAATAAGAAGCCAGAAGAACCCTAGAAGTCGACCAAGGAAGCTAGAATCCAATTCCGGGAGTAATTAAGGCATAATTCCACCATTCTATTTGTTTCTTTTGTTTTGTCAACATGATTAAGCAACTTGAACTTATTTGTTTGCTGTTATTTACCTTAGTTATGAGCTAAATTCTTTAAACTTCTATTTAGGGATACGAAATTGGTAATATGGTTTGATTCTTGGTAGGATTAATTCTATGTTGGTTAATTTAGTTATTTTAGCTTGCTAAAGAACCTTGTGTATGAATGATAATTGATTTTCTGTTAATAGGGAGATAATTAATTAGCATGAACATCTATTAGTTATCAATCTCATGTGCTTAGTGAACACTTTTAGTCATATGTCTAGTGTAATGAACATGAAACTAGGATTAAGAAGAAAATCAAGTAAATTTATGTGCAAGCTTGTGAGATGACCATTAAACAAGAAGTTAATTAGAAGATAAATTAATTAGCTATTGCAAGTCTAACTTAACCCGAATATTATATCTAGTAAATTTAATTGAAATAGACAACTGGCCATTGTTTAAATTGATTTATTTGCTAAGGATTAATGAAGTGAATACGGAATTAATCAATTGAATCGGTAACTAGCAAAAGAATTAATCCATTGCACTTTTACCTTGAAATCAACCATAGGATCAATTAAGTTGAACTAAATAGAAGTACTTCTCCGTTATTGAATCTAGTCAAGTCTTTGTTTTCTAGTTTAAGTTAGTAATAATTAGTAAGTTTCTAGTCTTGTAAAACTAGAGAAAACCCCTACTTATTAGTTAAATTAGATAAATTAGGTTTTAGTATTTAATTTGCCGTTCCCTGTGTTCGATACCCTACTTGCTTGAACTATACCACAATTGATAGGTTCACTGCCTTTTGTGTGTTATTTGATAATTAAAAGTAGGTTTAAAACTAGTGGGTTTTACACACATTATAAGCAAAGTGAGAGTGACCCATGGACTAAATAACCATAGCCCAAACGTTTGAATGAGTGTTTGAAATCACCTAAGAAATATTAGTAGGAATACACAAGTGTACAAATTTTTCCCACAGATTATATAGATTTCAATAGTACGGGTATTACTGATGTAATAAGTTCAAGGAAAAATCGACCTAACAGTAGGTCTTACATCATACCATAAGGACAATACTGACAGTCCTATATTCCTAATTAGAGTACCGAAAGTTAGGAATATTTTACAGACAAGTGCTACTTAGAGCACATAAGTTCAAGGCTATCCCTAATTCGAAAGACAGAGATGTACTAGACATCATCTAATGGCGATGGGAATTCCTCGGGCGATCCCTGAGGTCGGACATTTGACGAAACACCTCTTGAAGGTGTCGGTCCTGAGCTCTCTGACGAGCTCGAAGTTCTAAGACTTCAGCACGGGAGGCAGCCAGCTGTTGCTGTAGAGTTTCGTTGGTTCTCCGGGTCCGTTCCATGTCTTCTTCAAGACGGCGAATGCGGACTGTATTGACACCTGAATTGGCATCAATCTCCATGACCCGGTCGATGGCTGCTCGACCTTGCTCGACATTACGAGCTATTCTGCGGATGATCACCGGCAGAGCTCTGTCAGCAGGGCCACCATCGCTAATGTTGTAGAAGGTTCGGTCCCCAAAGTATGGTAAGGGCTGACCCTGCTCATCACTCCAGCGATTCAGATTGTTTGCCTACACGGGAGTAGGACCTGGAAACGCTGGTCAAGGGTTGTTGTTCGGGGCTTGACCTATTAGTGGTAGGTTGTTGATTTCAGGCTCGGAGTCAGATCCATCTGAAAAGCCTTCTGCTAGGTGATCATCCAAAGGGATTGGATGATCATCTTCGGGCTCTTCATCGATCCATCCGGCATTGCCTTCATTGGGAAAGTACGGGTCGCCATGATGGAATCCAGCCATTTAGATCTACGCGAGAAGAGAGGTATAAGAATATAGTATACATGTAACTAGTAGCACAAAATACTCCTATAGTATTTTAAGTTCTAAGTTCTACTGATCTTCTTATGGTATTGTTGGTAAGTTTTTAGACTTGTTAACATATCACAACCATTCTAGGGCATATGCTAATCACTCCTAGGACCAGCATAGTTGATCAGGCTATGCCATTCCCAGGACTGACCATACATCCCCGAGCTCACTTGTGATATTCAACAATCGTAATACTTTTGTTCTTGTCATTGTGACACTGATTTTAGTATAATGTAGACTAGTATACTTAATTAAATATTTTATTATTTAAAGTATAGACTCTTGGTCAGAGTGTTTTAGTCCCTTTTGGGTTTATAGATTAGTATATCTTTTATGGGTTGATATACTTGATTCACTATAAACAATGCTCTGATACCAATCTGTCACACCCCAAAACCAAGAACGGCGGAAACGTTCCGGGGCGGAGGACGTCATGTACAGTATCACAACACAGTAAATGTAAATAAGCAACCAACATCATCCATTGCATTAAATATATAATTTTAATACAAGTGTGTTCTGTACAGTTATAGACACCAAAAATAATGAAACACAAAATAATATGAGATGAGTCTTGAATGCACTCCATCTTCTCAAAAGCTGGCCTCGGTACCTGTCTACTGATGACCTGAGAATACAAGTTATTTTGAAAGAGTTTATCAGCATTAAGCTGGTGAGTTCATAAGTATTTTAGTGTCAATGTTTCTTGTAAAAACGTTTGAACCTGACTCAATGTATAAGTTGTAAAAATGTAAGTAAATGTTTGAAAGTGTTTGTAAAAGTTTGAATCTCTCAGAAAATCCTATATTTTCTATAAAAGTAACCTTCTACCAAGGCTAAACTGTTTTGTAAACTTGTCTGTTGTAAAAGTGTGTAATTACCCAAGTATAACTATCATTTGTTAAAAATATAGTTTGTACACTAATGCTTAAGTGAGATTATCACTAAAAAATGTAATGGGTAAATCATTGTAGTACTGTAGCTTTTTATAATAAGACTACTGTTGTACTAAATACTACTACCTTAAACCGGATTTATATTAAGGTATATTGTGATTAATTGCACCATGCTATCGACTGAAAATCAACGACATAATGAACGGTCGTATTTAGAAATGACGTTTGGCACCCGCAGACCTGCAGGTCCGGCTGTAGCTAGCAGCAAGGTGTAGGATAGTCAATCCAGTATAGATCTATACGCAAACTCACGCTCTCCCTCCAAGAGAATTCTGGCTACAACTCGGGCCATGTCATTTAAGGCATGCCCGATACAGTGGATCACAATTATTACGTATTCATGTATATGTATTGTTTCTCGTATATCTGTATATGTATTGTTTCTCGTATCTCTGTATATGTATTGTTTCTAGTATATCTGTATATGTATTGTTTCTAGTATATCTGTATATGTATTGTTTCTAGTATATCTGTATATGTATTGTTTCTAGTATATCTGTATATGTATTGTTTCTAGTATTTCTGTATATGTATTGTTTCTAGTATTTCTGTATATGTATTGTTTCTAGTATTTCTGTATATGTATTGTTCCTGCGTTACCCCGATGGTAACCAGCTAATGATGTACTGAAGAATATGAATATGGAAGTACTTTTATGTCTATACATGTATATATGATATATATAAGTAATAGGGAAACGACCTTCGGATGGTCACCCGAAATCCCACCAGACCACATCCAAATCGAGGAAAAGGAAATAGGGCGGATGGCATTCCTAAGCCTTTTGAACATTATTTATATATCTATACATATACGGGCATGCAATTGTATATATAAAGCATAAATAAGTTTTCATAAAACATTTTAAAACATAAATATAATTTCAAGAGAAGATCGACTTGATGTCGATCTATAAAACATTTTGAAGGCATAAATTGATAAAACAGTTTAAGTATAAGAAGCATTTGTTGAATCACAGTCTATACATAAGTTTGGATAGTAAAACAGTTTGTAAAACATTTCAATAGTAAAGCAGTTTGAAAAACAGTTTGAACAGTGGTGAAAATCGTTGTTTTCCTAGTTATTAATCACATGTGATTAAATGCAATCACATGTGATTGAAGCAATAACTATAAGTATTTGACTTGTATTCCCCCCCATAAAGTATTTAAAACACTTAAAATCATTTCAAAGGTTGATTCAAGGGGTATGAACTCACTTGTGGTGAGTCGTCTGAATTGCAGTGTCGGCTACCGTGCTAGGTGACAAATAGAGACTGGTTTACACGCACGAGCCTAGTTATCATATAATAAACATATATATAACTAATTAGACATATAATAACTTAAATAAATAAGTTAAGACACTTAGCAGACATTTAAACACTTTTATGAGTGTTTAGGGTTCAAATGGTTGACAAGGCAAAAAGGGTTTGAAACATCAAAGGGCCTTGTATAGGAGTTCACCATCCAACAAACCCCACACCTTGGAGTTTACGGCCGTAAACTCATAGGTTTATGGCCGTGAACTCCTCAAATGGTGTTTTTGGGTGTTTTGTGGTGTTATCTTGCATCTAGAACACTCCTATCTTTATTGGAATAATGCATGAAGTAGTTTTAAGGCTTTAGAACACTCCATAAGGGAGTTTACGGCCTAAGGTCCTTCACCTTAGAGTTTACGGCCGTAAACTCTAGGAAATAAATTGATTTGGGGCCCTTAAACATCAAGAATGGCATCCATGATTTTATCTAAGGCTAATGGGGGCAAGAGGCACACTTTGGTGCCTTCACTTGGAGTTTACGGCCCAAGTCATGTTCCTTGGCCGTAAACTCCTTCCAAGGAGTGATTAATTTGTTTTCTACTCTCCATTCTAGTCCCAAGGGTGCAAGGTAAATTGTCTAAAGGCCTTAGGTGTGCTTGGAATGATTTTTGTCCCACAAAAAGGGGGTTTACGGCCCAAGAGAGTTCTTGGCCGTAAACTCCTAAAAACTTATGGCTTTTATGGGCTTTTGGTGTTCTAATCAAGCACATGTACTAGTGGTTAAGGTCCTTAAGCATTTGGGGAGAGTTTTAGGGCATTTAAGCCCTTAAAAAGGGGTTTACGGCCCAAGGTAGTTCCTTGGCCGTAAACTCCAAAGACTTATGTTTCTTGGATGCTTTTTGGCCTTTAAAGATCATACTCTAACTCTTAAACAAGTCCTCTAACATAGGAATGGGTCTAGAAAGCATTAGAGTTCCATTTTGGAGTTTACTCCCCAAGAACGTTCTTGGGCGGTAAACTCCCGGATCTTGAAATCTAAACATGTTATTGTTGTTAATATGCATTAAACAAGTATTGAAACACATATAGAAAAGTAGACTCACAATCTGGGATGAAAACCCGAAGATCCGTCAGAGAGAATATGGCTTTTCTCTATTTGGAATTGTGAATAATGAATTAATTTAATTCAGAAAACTATTTATAGTCCTGGAATATTTTGGCAGAAAATATTTTCATTCCTGATGTTGGACTGCAACAGTATGAAACTTGAAATGCCCAAGTTTCACAAAACCAGGAGTATCCACTCTCCTGATATCATCTAAAACATAAACCCTAATGTACACAAACTTGTTTGGAAAAGCTTGAAAATCACAGAAACTGAACTAGCTTCTAATGAATAGATGATGTTCATACAATTGGAAATTTCGGGTTGTCACAGTTCAGCTGTGCAGGTGAGTTCCCTTTGTGTGAATGGGTCTACGGCCACAATATCGGCCCATGTAGTTGTGAGAAAGAAGACCCGAGGGTTAGCCCTAGGCACAGTATGCTAGTATGACACTTGGGACTAAGGTCCAATGTTAGTGGGCAGGTGCCCCAGGAATGGTTTATATGATAGTCATACTTGTTGTCTGTGTGATACATGTATGTGCCTGCTATGGAGGTGGGTGTGGGCAAGGTCCCGTATCTCACCAATAGTAGAGTGTGGACGGTGTTCCATACCTCATTAGCAGTAAAGCAGGGGCAAGGCCCAAGTGAGGAAAAGAGTGAGTGTGGTCTGGGCCCATATCTCACTGTCAGTAGGCATGTAGACGAGGTTCCATGATTCTTCAGTAGTAGGACAGGGGCGAGGCCCAAGATAGGCGAGGCCTTAGTATAGTAATCCAGTAGAGTATGTTAGTCATGTGTTGTGATATGATTGTATGTTAGCATATGTTAGCGGGCGGGGCTCGAAGACAGGCGGGGCCTAAGGAAAACAGATATGTACGCCGAGCGGGGCTCGAAGCCAGTCGGGGCCTGGTAACGGATGGGGTAGGATAGCGGGTGAGGCCCAATGTAGTGGGTGGGAGCCTCGTATGTGGTTATGTGTACAGTGTTAGGTAAGACATGTATGGATCAGTAGATATGTGTGGTATGCGGTAGGTTGGGGAAATCACTAAGCTTCGTGCTAAAGGTTTTCAGTTTTGGTTTCAGGTATTCAGTTTTTAGAAGAGGTGCTCAGGAGGGTTGCAGTGCACTCACCATGACAAGTTAGCCTGAGATGTTTACTCTGATAATTAAGCAAGTGTTTTGGAAATGAAACTATGATTTTTCATATAAACCCTTTTTGTATGTTTGAATGACTTAACGTTATGAACTAGTAATTTTTTTAAAAGAAATTTTTGGACTCGAAGTTTGGGATGTTACACATATACACCATCACAAGGTAATATTTTAAAACAAAGAACATTATTATAAAAATCATTAATACCACCACATTCATTATCAAATGACAAAGTAACCCCTGTTTGTACAAACCATGAAAGGAAATAATATTTCTCGCCATTTCAGACGAGTAACAACACTTATTCAAATCAAATACTAACCCACTACTTAGCAAGAAAGAATAAACTCCAATCTTGGTGACAGGTGAAGATTTCCTATTACACAGATCACGTTTATTTTCCCGTGCTCCACATCCTCACTTCTTCTTAGGCCCTGCAAATAAGAACATATATGAATACCACAACCTGTATCAAGTACCCAAGAAGTAGAATGTAATGAGTTATTAGACAATATAGTGTAAATACCTGTATGGCTAGGTTTGGCCTTCCCATCCTTAACATCTTGTAGGTACTTGGGGCAGTTTCTTTTCCAGTGCCCTTTTCCTGACAATAGAAGCATTGAGCTTCCTTTTGGTTGGAAGAAGGAGTAACAGAACCACCTTTGGTTCCACTTGAAGAGGAGCCATCAAGACACTTTCACTTGTTACCCTTCGAAGGGGTCTTACTCTTCTTCCCTCTACTTTTCCCGATTGCCAAAACAGGGGCGGTGTTACGAGTAGGAGCAGTAATAACCGATTTACCTTTGAGACCGGTTTCGACGGGCTTCAAAAGTTCTTGAACCTTGCTGAGTGTGACTGCCTTCTTGTTCATATGATAGGTAATTCGGTACCGCTCATAACAAGTAGGTAAGGAGCGCAATATGATATCAATAGCCAACTCCTCCGGGAAGTTCACATTCAATTTTAGCAAACGGTCCACTACCCTTTACATTTCCTGCATGTGGCCCGTGGTGGATTCACCATCCTTCATTCAGGTTGTTATCATGGAAGAGATGATTTCATACCTCTTTTTACGAGCACTATGATGGTAGCGGTCGATCAAGTCCAAGTGCATCTCAAAAGGGAAAAGATCCTCATAGGACTTCTGGAGTTTAGTTGTCATTGTGGCCAGCATGATACATGCCACTTTGGTAGCATCTCTCTCATGTGCCCTAAAGTAAGTGATCTCCTTTGGAGTAGTAGTAGACTCGTCAATTTCTTTCAGCTCCTTGTCGAGGACATATTCCTTGTCCTCGTAACACGTGACCATCCTGATCCAATCATTAAAGTTAGAATCATCAAATATGAGTCTCCCACAAAGGTTTGTGAGAGAGAATGAGTCGTTAGGGTTTGAGCCAGAAGCCGCATTATTGGAAGACATCTGCAAAAAGAAGAAAGACAAGTACCCAACACAATACTTTAAAACTTGGAAGAGGGATGCCGTAATCCAAGCTATAAAATATTTGAAGGTAGGTGAATGACGATTCAACAATTTCTACCATGAAAAATGAGATAAATTATTAGGTTTTTAATTGGATTGAAAATCCTAGATTCTTTTGAGATTCATTGAACTTTTCAATGGCATGTTTAAATCTTGATTGTGCCCTCTCAAGTTTATGATTGGGATGCCAAGGATGACAAACAAGGTGTGAATAACGATGAAAATTAACTTGGTATCCTTAATCTTTATCACCTCACCAATGTGCCAGTTACCTACACGCTCCCCACCGATCTATGATAAATATTAAGTCACCCTTTGCCACTCTTACTAGTCCATGTTAGTGTGGCGGTTACCCACACACGCTCCACCAACGACTTGGTAAGCTACAAAGTGTAATTTCATGGGATAGCACCAATTTCACATTTTCCTAAAGTAACTAAGAATGGGAATTTGTAGAAAGTTTATTTAATTTATATTTTCATTATACTTTTAATGAGAATTATAGTCCTTGTCCTACCCGTTCGGCTAAAGACTCTCCACCAGTCCAGGAAGCGGTGGGTGAGAGTGGACATCCATTAAGCTGCCATTTTATAGGCAAAAACCTTATACCCCCTTATAGACCGGCTTCGTAAATGAGGCGTACTAACGGTAAAACTGACTTGCTCTTATATATATATATATATATATATATATATATATATATATATATATATATATATATATATATATATATATATATATAATATTATAAATTACAAGGGTTGAATTTTAACTTTTAAATGGAATTAAAGTTCCCTAAAGTGATTTATACAAATTCCAAAATTTGAGGGCAAGTTTTGAAACTATTCAAAACCTTTCATATTCATAACTTATGATTTTAGTGTTTTATTAAAATGAAGACTCTTCATTTGTGTAACCTATGGTTCTTTAATGACTTTTAAAGAAGTGACTTTTGGTTATCCATAACTTGTGGAAAAATTATGGACTCCATCAATGACATTTAGATCATGAATTCCACTAACAAACAATTTGGAGATAATTCCTATGATCAACTAAAACTCTCAAGCCTGACTATTCATCTCAACAATTTCAAGAATCATATAAAAACATATAATACTTGAAATTTTGAAAATAACCATTGAAAATGGATTAGCATAATCATTACACCATCAAAAAGAGGTTTTATAAGTCCAAAACAGTTTAGGGTAACGATTCTAGTCCATTTCCAGCAGCAAAGCTCGAAATTCTACATACAGGGGCTCCTACTCTTCGAGTGCATGAACCTACTCGATGAGTAGGATGCATTTTCACATAGACTCGTCGATTCCCTCCATGGTCTCGGTGAGTTCACTGTCCATATTGTAGAAATCTCGACTTTTTCAAGCAGTTTGCGTCAAATACAAAGAAAACAAGCCTAGGCTTTGATACCACTAATGGGTTTTGAGCGTTCTAACACTCTTATGGTGTACATGCAACCCTAGAAACCTTTGATCTATGTTTTCTCTAATATTCATACAAATAAGAATTTTCCAAGGTTTTCATCCTAACTAGCATGACATGGGGAACTTGTAATAAAAAACTTGTAGAATGACATAGCTTTTAGTTACTTGGATTCCTTAAAACTTTATGAGCCTAGAACCTCAAATGTGATGCCTCAAATGTTTCACACAACACCACAACTCTTGGAATAACTTGAGATAAGAACACTTTGATCACAAAATCGGCTAGCCCTACTTGCCTTGCAATAGTGGCCAATATTGCTAGCTATGAAGCTCTTTATATAGTGTGTCACATGTATGGTTACACCAGGTAAACCCTAATCTGCATGGCTTTTCATTTTCCTCCATGATCCATGGGTTATAATCTCCATAGAGCATCCATGGAGCACCCAATGGGTCCTAGCCCAATCTAGTGAATCATGAACCATAAGCCCACTAAACAAGAATGCATGATTTACAAATCAATCCCCATATATTTAATTAGTCTCTTATTGATCACAAAATTAATTCCAAATTAGTTCTTGATCAATACTAACTAAATAATATGAATTCATATTAACATATTAGAACTTATAATATATTAACAAATCATAAATGTCCTTTTTCTCATTTTGTCTACCTAACAGTTGAGATGTCGATGCAAACCAAATGGACCATGCCAATCCGGTTCAAGTACATACTAGTTATAGATATGGACTTAGACACCTTATCCAACACCAATACTCCTTATCGTGGATCAAAGGCAGGAGGATCATCAAAATCGTCCTTTTCTTTGGGTCCATTGCTTGATAACCCTACTTGGGACTTTCTGATGGGTTTTGAGCATTCTAACACTCCTATGATGTGTACATGCAACCCTAGAAACCGTGGATCTATGTTTTCTCTAATATTCATGCAAATTTGATTTTTCCAAGGTTCTCATCCTAACTAGCATGGCGTGGGTACTTGTAATATAAAAACTAGTAGAATGACATACCTTTCTTGTAGCTTGGATTCCTTTAACACCTTGTAAGCCTAGAACCCCAAATGTGATGCCTCAAATGTTTTACACAACACCACAACTCTTGGAATAACTTGAGAGAAGAACACTTTCACTCCAAATCGGCTAGCCCTCCGTGTTCTTGTCTTAGTGCCGATTTTGCTCCATATGAGGTTGCTTATGTAGCGTGTCACATGTAGGGTTACACCATGTAAACCCTAATGTGCATTGCTTTTCATTTCCGCCATGATCCAGGGGTTTTAACCTCCATGGAGCATCCATGGAGCAGCCAATGGGTCCTAGCCCAAGCTTGTGAATCATGGACCATAAGCCCACTATATAAGAATGAATGATTTACAAATCAATCCCCATATATTTAATTAGTCTCTTTTTTATCACAAAATTAATTCCAAATTAATTCTTGATCAATACTAATTAAATAATACGATTTCAAATTAATATATTAGAACTTATAATATATTAACAAACCACAAGTGTCCTTATTCTCATTTTATCTTTCCAATTGTTATGATGCCATGCAACCCAAATGGACCATGCCAAATCGGGTCAAGTACATACTATATATAGTTATTGACTTAGACACCTTATCCAACCGTCTCCCACTTGGATAAGTCTAATAACTATAGTTACAGGTATGACTTCAAGAACAGACCAGCAATCGTAGCTCTTTCAAAGTCTCGCGGAACTAAGATGATGCGCCATTTAAGATAAGTGATCATATAATCCTCTATTCTAGATATCAGCCAGACAAATACATGGAACATGTCGTACTTATTGTCCAGCAGTTTGTTTCCTGATTTCCAATTTGTTTGACTTAGAACTAAACTGAACACATCAATTTGGTTATGACCGAGCATGGTACATAGGTCAAAACAAATCATCGTGGGGTCCATATATCGCTTCTAATCCTCCAAGGACCAGAAGGAACAAATAAAATTCGACTCATATGCTTGTACTAACTACTTGTTGAATCGTATACAAAAGCATTTTTTATAAACATCGTGTTTTCGATGCATTTTCTTACAATCAACGCACAAACAAATCATAATCAACAACTCATATCTCTAGGTTTGAAGACTTATATGATATTACCGTCTCACGATCATTCAAGATAAATACCATGAAGTGATACAAGTGAGCGTGGGTTGAATCCAATGCTCATAACTTATGAGCACTTATGAATGTTATAGCAACTTTTTCTATGCCTAACACCTTAGACATCTACAAGCCCAATTCATGACAGTCTTGATTCATATCTACTTCCAACATATGACTGATTGTGGAGAGTTTGAATAATGTGTTTTTTCTAGAAGTCAAAACATGCAAAATTGAAACAATAGTAACCAACTGACACAACATAGCGACAGTTTACTTATAAATAATCAACAACTTTTATTTAATCATCAAATGACAATTACATTTTACATGTTCTAGAAATAGCTATCTAATCTGTAAAACTATTATCATCCTTCATCCCAATGGGCCTCTCATGCTGCAAATACTTAACTCTACACAGTCCCTTCGTGAGGGTATCTACTGGGTTATCATCCGATGATACCGTTTTTACCACGCGGAGTCCTCCTTGTATCTGATGTCTAATGAAATGGTATTTTCTATCGATGTGCCTAGATCTGTCGTGATCCCTTGGTTCCTTAGCTAAGGCAACTTCACTTTCATTATCACAAAAAATCTCCATAGGCTCCTTAATAGTTGTTACAACTCCAAGGTCTCCAATAAAGTTCTTTAACCATATGGCCTCCTTTGCCGCCTCGCTTGCTGCTATGTACTCTGATTCACAAGTTGAATCAGCTACTGTTTCTTGCTTGGAACATTTCCAAGTAATCGCTCCTCTGTTTAGGGAAAAGACCCAGCCCAACTAAGAACGGAAATTATCTCTATCAGTCTGGAAGCTAGCATCACTATACCCCACAACTCTCAAGTCATCACTCCCACCAAGGATAAGGACACAGTCCCTAGTCCTCCGTAGGTACTTGAGAATATTCTTCACCGCTATCCAGGGAGCCTTGCCTGACTTCCCTTTATATCTGCTGATCATGCTTAAAGCAAAGGCCACATTAGGGCGAGTACAATTCATAGCATACATGATCGAGCCTACAACAGAAGCATATCGTACTCGACTCATCTCAACTATCTCAGCCTCTGTACTCAGGCTCTGAGTCTTACTTAGTTTGGCATTACTCTAGATTGGTAAGTCACATTTCTTGGAATCCTACATGCTGAACCCTTGAAGCACCTTATCTAGGTAGGTACTTTGACTAAGTCCAATTAGTCTCTTACTCTTGTCTCACAATATCCTTATCCTTAGAATATTGGCAGCTTCTCCAAGGTCCTTCATAGCGAAACACTTCCCAAGCCAGGATTTAACCTCCTGCAAGATTAGGATGTTATTTCTTATGAGTAGTATGTCATCCATATACAATACCAAAAAACTAACTATACTCCCACTAGCCTTAATATATACACAGGACTCATCTTCGCTCCTCAAAAAACCAAAATCTTTGACTTTCTCATCAAAACAAAGATTTCGTTTGCGAGATGCTTGTTTCAATTCATAGATGGTTTTCTCAAGCTTACACACTCTATTAGGGTGGTTTGCATCGACAAAACCCTCTGGCTGACTCATGTAAACATCCTCAACCAACTTTCCATTAAGGAAAGCGGTTTTGACATCCATTTCCTATATTTTATAATCATGAAATGCAGCTATGGCTAGTATAACCCTAATAGACTAAATTTTCGCTACTGGTGAGAAGGTCTCATCATAGTAAACTCTCCGAGATTAAGTAAAGCCCTTCGCAACCAGTCGTGCTTTATAAGTGTGTACATTCCTATCCATGTCGGTCTTCTTCTTGAAGATCCGTTTGCACCTAACCGTCTTACGACCCGGTACATTGTCAACCATGTTCCAAACTTGATTGTCATACATGGACTGAATCTCGTTGTCCATGGCCTTCTTCCATTTGGCAGACTCAATGCCTGCCATGACTTCCTTAAAGTTGTTAGGCTCATCCAAATTTACCAGTGTACTGTCACTGATAAATGCATCACCTTCCGTAGTAATATGAAAACCATAGTAATGCTCAAGTGGATTCCTAACTCTTGTGGAACACCTCAGAGGTATAGACTCATCAACAGGATTTTCCTTCTCAGCTTGACTGCTAGGATTTGAGGTTCCTTCACCGCTTAACTCTTGAAGTTCTTCAAGGTCAATTTTCCTCCCACTGTTTCCATGGCTTATAAATTCTCTCTCTCGAAAGACCCCTCTACTTGCCATAAAGACCACATTCTCACAGGGTATGTAGAAGAGATAACTAAAGGATTTCTACGGGTAGCCGATGAAAATACACTGCTCACTACGAGGTTCGGGCTTGTCCTGAATCTCATGTCTCATGAAATCCTCGCAACCCCAAATCTTGATGTGGTCTAAATTGGGCACTTTCCCAGTCCACATCTCGTAAGGTGTTTTAGCAGCATTCTTGATACGGACTAGATTTAGGATATGGTCGGCAGTCTCTAAGGCATACCCCCAGGATGAGATTGGTAACGAAGCTTGACCCATCATAGAAGGAACCATGTCTAACAAGGTTTGATTCAGCCTCTCAGCCGCACCATTAAGTTGTGGTGTTCTGGGAGGTGTCAACTATGAAACAATTCCACATTCCTTAAGATAGTCAAGGAAATCTGCGCTAAGATACTCTGCTCCTCGATCGGATCGGAGCATCTTAATGTTCCTGCCCAGGTGATTCTCCACTTCCTATTTAAATTCTTTGAACTTTTCAAAAGTTTCTGACTTTTGCTTGATTAAGTAGACATAACCATATCTAATGTAATAATAAGTAAAAGTCACATAGAAGCGGTTAGCATCCCTAGTGGCGGTTCTAAAGGGTCCACACACATATGTGTGTATAAGGTCAAACAAACCTTCACCCCAAGCACAAGTACCAGTGAAGGGTAACTTTGTCATTTTTCCAAGCAAAAAAGACTCGCAACTATCATCCGACTTTAAGTGAAACGACTCAAAGACTCCAACCTTCTAGAGTTGGCCTATGCGCTTCTTGTTAACATGTCCAAGACAACAGTGCCACAATGATGCTTTATCCAAACTAGTGGAATCGAAAAGGATACTAGCATAAGAGTTGTCGAGAAGGAACGTACCTGAGACGATAGTGGGGTCGGCGACAGCCTCCTCTCATCCCATAGCTAGCACTCTTCCAGTATTATCAGCTGATGACGCCTTGGGGCAATTTCTCTTGAAATGCCCTACTTCACCACAACCGTAGCAGGCTTGACCGACACCTTTTCTGGAAGATTGATTGGTTGATTAAGCTGGTTTTCTGCAGTTTCGAGCAAGGTGGCCCTTCTTTCCACAGTTGTTGCAGAGTCTTTCACGACATGGTCCAGGAGTACGATGATGGTAGATGCACTTGCTGCACCAAGGAAGGGTATCGGTATATCCACTGGTAGGAGTCTGAGCTGTGGATCCGACGGCAGAAACAGCGGCACGGGCAATAGCAGCATAGACTGCTACCGTTTGCTATTTCTTAGAGGATCCTTGTGAACTTTAGGCCTTCCGTTTGTTCCATAATTCCTTTTTACTTCCACCACTACTTTTAACCGGCTCAGGAGTGGGGGTCTCCTCATCGGGGTTTTCTCCGTGATCAATCAGGGTTTGCGCCAGACATTTAGCGTTGTCGAAAGTGTCTGGCTTTGCGGCCAAAACATTCCCTTTGGTTGGCTGGGTCAGCCCCCAGATAAATCTTTCAATCCTTTTACTCTCCAGGGTAACCATTCCCGGACAAAGAAGCGCTAGGTCTTCGAATCTAGAGGGGTAAGCGACGATGTCGGAACCCTTCATCTTTAGATTCCAAAGTTCATGCTATAATTTCTGCATCTCGCCCCCCGGGCAGTATTCAGGAAGAATAAGATCCTTCATGGCCTCCCAACCCATACCATTAACTATAGGTAGAGCTAAGGATTTGACTCGGCCGTTCCACCAAGTCAAGGCTTTATCGGTGAAAGTACAAGCGGTGAACTTCACCTTATCAGATTCCGAACAGGCACAGATTTCAAAGATAGATTCGATTTTCTCGAACCATCAGGTTAGGGAAATGACACCTCCAGTACTATCGAAGTATGTGGGTTTCGCGTTCATAAAGTCTTTGAAGGAACACTCATTCCGGTGTCCCTGGCCACCGTCCTGGTTTTGAGATTGGGTACCACCTACTGGACCACTGGGTTCATTTGAGACATGGCGGTTGCCACTGCGGCAGTAACAGCTGCCTGGAACATCACAGGAACAAATTGAGGAGGAGGTGGTGGCAGAGGGTTGTTGTTCTTTGAGCTGGGTCTCTTTCTTGGAGGCATCTTGATCTATAAAGATCAGGAAAGAGAGGATGGTAAGTCCTATGAATTGAATCAAGAGATATGAAAGATATGGAATTTTATTAAGCAATAAAGCAGGAATGAGTTATCAAAGCAGATAAACTATCGCTAAAAGGATGATTAAGGGTCAACGCTGGAATGAGGATGTCTATAACGAAGTTGGCTCTAGAAATACTCCCATAGTATTTCATGATTCGCTACGATGATGGCTCGTTGTTTGGGTGTTGGGTAAGTTTTAGACTTGCTAAACACCACAGTCACCCCCAAGCACATGTTGGTCGTGTCTTGAATGAATATAGTTGATCAGGCTATATTGACCCTAGACACGACTACATAACTGTCCAGGTTTAACCGCAGAGTACAACACCCATTTACTTATGTTTTGTTCTACTCAAGGTTACGGATTACGGCGTTTAGGTATACTTGTATACTCTTTGAAAATACTTATATTTTAAAGTATACTTTTAGTTTAGAGCACTTAGGCCCCTTAATCTTTATAGTCTTATACCATGTAAGGTTTGGTATACTTAGTTCACTATAAACAAGGGCTCTGATACCAATCTGTCACATCCCGAAACCCAGGGCAGAAACGTTCCGGGGCGGAGGTGACTTCACGTTAAGTATCATAACCAATGTACATAGTAAGCGAAGTAAACATAACCATTACATTACATAATAGTATTTACATTTGTTTGAAAGTAAAGTGTTACAAGTGTTATACATATACGTCATATAACAAAAGCTAAAAAGAGTGTTCTATACAGTCCGTCTTCTCCAAAAGATCGCGGGTACATGTCTAATGTGGACCAGAGAATACAAGCAGTTTGAAAATCAACATAAAGCTGGTGAGTTCATAAGTGTTTTGTTTTCTAAAAATGAACATGTTTCCTTTAGTTTTCTGAAAAAAGTTGTTATCCAAGAAAATCCCATATTTTTCTTATAAAGACAGTTTAGTTAAAACATGTGAATTTCCGTTTGGTACAACAGTAGACAGTTTAATACGTAAAACTGTAGACTGAAAACCACTGGGAATACCATCCAGTACAACAGCAGGTAGTTTTAATACATAAAACTATAGATTAAAGGAAGATATAAAATCCATGAATAAACTTATATTTTAATACGTATTGTGAGTCGCATAACCATGCTAATGTGACCGGAGACCTCCTTGATGTTCTTCATGTTGGATAAGGTGTCTAAGTCCATAACTTATTTGGTATATACTTGACCCGACCCGGCATGGTCCATTTGGGTTGCATCTCACCCGAACTATTTATGGATAATTTTATGAGAGTTATACACATATGTTTATTGATATATTATAAGTTATAATATATTAATATGAAGTTATGTTATTTAATTAGTATTAGTCTTAAATTAATTATGAATTAATTTAGAGATTAAAAGGAAGACTAATTAAATTGTGGGCTATTGTTTTATATGGTGTGGGCTAACACTCATTTATTAATGGGCTAGGCTTATATGGAAGTCCATGGATGATCCATGGAGCTTTTAACCCATGGATCCTTGGAAAAGGAAAGGTCATGGGTTATTAGGGTTTCACCCTAATCATGTGCACTATATAAGCATGCTTATGTTGCATGAAATAGCCACTAGTGGCACTAGTGTGTGTGTTTGTGTGTGACCGATTTTATAAATGTGTGTACACTCTCTAAAGTTTTCCAAGAGTTTGTAGTGATTTGTGATTCCATTTGAGGCATTCACACTATTGGTGCTTGGCCCTCAAACTCCTTAGGAATTGAACTCATCGTCAAAAGATATGTAATCTCATCTAATTATTTTATGTTTAAAAGTACCCCATGCCATGTTAGATAGGTTATGAACCTTGGAAAATTATTATTTTGCATGTATTTAGACAAACATAGATCCAAGGTTTATCAGGGTTGCAAGCACACTTAGGAAGTGTTAGATTGCTCAAAACCCAACAGTGGTATCAGAGCCTAGGCTTGCTTGTTTGAATACTTGATGCAAATTGCTGAAAATCGAAGATTTTATGCTGTCTGCACAGCTGACTCGCCGAGTCCATGAAGGGACTCGACGATTCCAAGGCAAAACTCATCCAACTCGGTGAGTTGGTTCATGCACTCGACGAGTTGGACCCCCAGGCAGCATATCTTCGGGTTTTGGTGCTGGAATTGGTCTAGAATCATTAACTTAAACTGTTTTGGACTCATAAAACCTATTTTTGATGTGGTAATGATGATGGTGGACCAATTTCAAAGTTATAATCAAAATTCCATGATTTTATGTGTTCATATAATTCTTGAAATTTTGATGATCATGTTCATGTTCTTATGAATTTAGAAGATGATAGGAATTATTTGCTGAATTGTTTAGGATTAATTCTTGATCATTTTTGTGTTTTAATGGAGTCCATAATTTTTCCTCAAGTTATGGATATCCAAAGGTCACTTTTCTTTAACACACACTTAAAACACATAAGTTACATGAAAATGAAGAGTCTTCATTTTTAGGAACCTTTAATTCATAAGTTATGAAATGAAAAGTCTTGGATGGTTACAAAAGATGAAGAGTCTTGTCCTTAAGTTATGGAGGTTCAAGAGTCACTTCGTTAATAAATATATAAATAAAGTGTAACCTTAATTAATTCCATAAGTTATAAAAATAAAGAAAAGTAATTCTTTTATTAGTTTAAAGTCTTCCATAACTTGTCCTCAAGTTATGGAACTTGAAGAGTTTTTGGATTAAAACTACTTTAAACACATAAATCATGGAATTAATTAGTTTTGAATAGTTTCAAAACTTGCCCTCAAGTTTTGGAATTTTGTAAAGTCTCACACAAACTTTCATTCCATACCCTAGGAATTTTAAAAGTTAAAATTCAACACTTATACTATTTATAACATTAATGGTTAATTATTATTATATATATGTATAAGAACAAGTCGTTTTACCGTTAGTAGGCCTCATTCACGAAGCCGGTCTATAAGGTGGGTATAAGGTTGTTTCCTATAAAATGGCGACTTAATGGGTGTCCACTCTCACCCACCGCTTGCTTGATCGGTGGAGGGTCGTTAGCCGAACGGGTAGGACAATGACTTTAAATTCTCATTAAAAGTATAATAAATATTATAAAGTAACTAAATATTTTTATTTAATTCCCAATCTTAGTTACTTTAGGAAAAATGTGAATTTGGTGCTAGCCCATGGAATTCACACTTTGTACCTTACCAAGTCGTTAGTGGAGCGTGTGTGGTTAACCGGGACACTAACTTGGACTAGTAAGGATCACGAAGGGTGACTTAATGTTTGTCATAGATCAATGGAGCGTGTGTGGTTAACCGGCACATTGATTAGGTGATAATATTAAGGGTACCAAGTGAATTGGTATGGTTATTCACACCTTGTTTTGTGATCCTCGGCATCGCAGTCACAAAATTTGAGAGGGCACACTCGAGATTGAAACATGCCATTGAAAAGTTCAATGAATCTCAAAAGGTCTAGGAATTTCAAATTCAATTAAAACCTAATAAATTATTTCGTTTTTCATGGTGGAAATTGGTGAATCGTCATTCGCCTACCTTCAAATATTTTATAGCTTGGATTACGGCATCCCTCTTCAAAATTATAAAATATTGTGTTGGGTCCTAGCCTTAATATTTCATATTGGGTGTTATATTAAGGACTTTGAATCAACTAACTTGATTTTCTCCCATTATAGATGTCTGGTTCAGACAACTATGATCTTCCCAAATCTCTTGAAGATGGTGTTCGTCAACATCATGCTTCACTTCCTCCACCTCCTCCAATTATTCTCCCTCACCCACAAGTTCTTGAAAAGTTTAAAGTCACTCAATCCCTATTGGCAAGCATAGTTTATGTGTGCTCACATCTTGGTGATAAAGTCACATATTGACAAGCCGGGAGAGTTGGGTGTCAAAGTCTCGTGAAAGTTGGATGTTCAATCACTTTCTTAGTAACATAGTGAGTCTCTTTGGGACTACTATGAGACAGACTATGACATGACCCTTAATGATGTTATCTATTTGCTTGGTGTTGTGGAATCAGCAATGATTTGGAACACTAGTAAAGCAAATTTGATTAAAAGAACAACTTCCCAAGTCTTAAATGGACATTGACAATGGTAGAATTGGATATCTAGAAAAAGATTTCTCTTCCCAATGGAAAGGGATCGGCCATAGTCAACTCGGTTGACCAAATGGTAAAGAGAAAGGCAAATTCTGAGATAGTCTCATGTGCCATTACCAAAGGGTCCATGTGTTTTGTTGCCAAAGGAAGGGGCATTGGTTGCGAAGCTGCCCTATTCACCTGAAAGGTCATAAGGTTGATCAAGTCAAGAGGTTTGACTCTACTTCGGGTAAAGTCCACTGTCTAACTCTATTAAATTTCTATTTGGATATTCTTATTAAATAATGTGAATGGGTCACATGTTGATGTTTTAAGAATCAAAGAAAGGATAGGAAGATTAAAGTAAGTATATGTTGATTCTGATTGCGAAGGTGGGTTTCGATCACATGGTTCGGCAATCAGAATTTTGAGTTGTTGCTTAAGAGTTATAATATATTGCTTATGAATAGATAACAACAAGGTTTTCATGAGGATTGTAAGGATAAGTTTTTCCGCAAAGTTTTAAAATAAAAAAAGGGTTTTAATTTTATTTATTTTAAAATATCCTTACAATGGCATCTGTGGAAAATTGTTGCTTATATGTTTCTAGTAATAGCAATATTGGAAATTGGATTTGATTCCTTCATTTGTGGTAGTGTTTGAATTTACCGAATGAAGAAAGTTTTCATCACCCAAGTTTCAATTGGACAGAAACTTGGAATCATACAAGTTGTATTGTATGATGAATGAGAATTTTCATCTTTGAAAATTAAGATTGATTCTTTGATCACATGTATATGTGAGTCAATTGAAGGACTAAGGAATTAGGTACACTGGGTGTGCGTTGGTCAAGGTCCACCACAAAGATTGATTTGTCATGATTTACTAAAGATTAGTAAATATGATTATACTTATGAGGTTAAGTATAATTCTGTAACATTGGAAAGGTTACAATGTATGACAAAACAAATGAGAAGAATCAAATTAGGCAGAAAGATAAAAGTTTCTCAAATCTGAAAGGATGGGAGAGCACTTTAGTATCGTATTTCATGATCATCTTAATGATTATGAAACCATATCACAAATTCATACTCTAAGGACGTCTTAGTGCATTGTTATGGCTAAGAAGAGAGATCGTGAATTGTTGGATTGGTTAAGATCGAGAAGATGAGTCATACTTCGTTCCAAAACAATTCGTAGAGTCATACTCCAAGATTGTAACTTTGAGTGACATAAAGGAAGATTTATTAACACTAGTCAAATGTAAGAGTAAAATGTTTTCTACTCTTGTACATTTGAGATTGGTAAGTTGTGATGTCTTGGATGAGACAAAGACCAACTAAGATCCTTTGTGTGAAGTGTTAGTCTTGATAAGAATCCGCATTGTCCCTTGAGTAATTGTTTTGTCAAGTAATGGTTCTCGACTGGGGAAACTTATATGTCAGGGGGACAGTGGGAGCCTTAAAGATCCTGAAAAAGTTTCAAGATTTAATCAAGAGTAAAACCTGTAATTTATCACTAGCACACAACTTAATGTTTGCAACCTATCGTGTTGACATAATTCTTATTTCTGTACCTACTTCAAACAAGTTGAATTTGCATGTGAGTTATCAGAGTTCAACTTGGAAGCATTGGTGGGCTTTGTGCTACCAAGGTGACAAGAAACTAAGATTGAACAAGTTTAATCCATGTAAGGCTGAATTTGTCACTAACCTTATCTTGTGATCATGGTTTTGACAAATTCACATGGATACGAACTCATACACTATAAAATCTAAGTGTCATAAGCTTTCTCTCCGATTCATGAAAATGATGGTGAGGAAACGCTTTCACTAAGTAGATTTTACGTAGATATCAATTGTGTTATTTGCATTTTCAAAAGTCGTTAGTGGAGCGCGTGTGGTTAACCGGCACATTAACATGGACTTGTGAGAAATGGCAAATGCCTAAGCAATTGAGACTATGATTACGGCATCCCTTTTCATAGTTCTGAAAATTGTTTAGACACACATGTGAGCTATCTAAGAAAGGGTGTATGAATCAAAATTTCAGAAGTCCAGCAGATTTCTGGAAATATGTCAGAGCTAGTGGGAGCATAAGTGTTATGTTGATAATCATCATGTTAGTGGGAGAATGATTATTACGTTTAGTGTTGCAAGTTAGCAATATTAATTATAGAAAACAAAGTTTCAATTCGTGAAGTTGCAGGGTTTGAAAAGTTGTTTTGCTATAATTAAGGGAGAGGAAATTATACTTCGTTTCAATTCTAAAGCTTAGATTGAGATTTTAATCATCTTTAGTCAAGAATATATATATATATATATATATATATATATATATATATATATATATATGAATTTTATGTTGGAATGGTTCAACTTGAAGAAATTCTATATATATTGCGTTTTCAAAATTCGATTATGATTACGGCATCCCTCTTCATAGTTAAATTTTGAAAACATGGCAAATAAAAAATATTGTAGCAAAAGATTGGTCTAGTATCATGTCTTTATGTCAAACATCATGAATCGTGTTCCATATGCTTCGGATATAGGATCGATTGCATGTGCTATAATATTCATCTTTTCTGAATTTTCCAAATGCTTAAGGCATTGAGGAGGGAAAAGTCTAGAACTAGATATGACTAAAGCAATTAAGCAATTGTCGAGGACAATCTGAGGTTCGCCAAAGATTGGTTGCTCAGGGAAAGTTGGAAGTATGATATAAGTTGTCGGAAAGGACCATATTGACATACTCTGAAAGGAAGTAACTCTTGTTCGGAAGTGATAGTCAAAATGGGACTATGGAAATGTCTCCATAGGTGGAAGTTATTCAATCTATGTAAGATTAGAAAACCTTAATGCAAGAAGGATGTTCAAAGCAATGTACTTTGAAAATGAGACTTCCGTTCCATAGAGGTTGAGCTTCTTTGGAATACTCTGTAACGACTAGTGACAAGGTTTTGATGACTTTGCGCATAATCATTACAAGAGGAACATTGCATAAAAGTTTAAAATCTAACAGATTTTTGGTAAATGATAGGAATCGGGGATTCTCACCTTTACAATAAGGATTTGGGATTATGAAATGAGTATCATTGGAATCATGTTCAATTGATCTACATCACAATGTAAGGATCATAGATAAACATAGTGTGCATACTTGGAGTATGGCATAACTATTGTTTAGAAAAACAAAGTGTACATGCCAGGAGCATGGGACGACTGTTGTTTTTATTCAAGTCCTAAGTTGATTGTTTGAAACATTATACAATGAATAATGTGTAATCAATATGGTGATAAATAAAAGATGGTTCTATTTATATTCAAAAGGGTTCTGAGACCATATTTGATTCGATTATTATTGTGTTTCACTTTGCATGTTTTGACTTCCAAAATAACTAGGTTATTTTTTCCGAATGACTAAGTTATTTAAACACTCCACAGTCGTTCATATGTTGGAAGTAGGTATGAATCAAGACTGTCATGAATTGAGTTTGTAGATGGCTAAATGGGTTTAGTCATAGCAATGGTTGCTACAACATTCATGAGTGCTCATAAGTTATGAGTATTGGAATAAACCCACGCTCACTTGTATCACTTAATGGAATTTATCTCGAGTGATCGTGAGACGGTAATATCATATAAATCTTCAAACCTAGAGATATGAGTTGTTACCTATGAGTTGGTTGTGCATTGATTGCACGTAAACACGTCAGTAACTTGATGTTATAAAACGTGCCTTTGTGTACAATTCAACAAGTAGTAGAACAAGCATATGAGTTGAAGTTTATATGTTCCTTCTAGAAATAGAAGTGATATCTGGGCCCCTCGATGATTTTGTTATGACCTATGTACCGGCCGGTCAGAACTAAATTGATGTGTTCGATTAAGTTCTTTGTCAAACAAATCGGAAATCGGGAAACAAACTGATGGACAATAAGTACAACGTTGTTCCATGTATTTGTCCGGCTGATATCATGAGAACAGAGGATTATATGATCACTTATCTAAAAATGGCGCTTCATAGTTCAACGGAGTTTTTGAGAGCTACGATTGCTGGTTGGTTCCTGAAGTAACATACGCAAATATAGTTATTAGACTTATCCAAGTGGGAGTCTGTAGGATAAGCTGTCTAAGTCCATAACTTATTTGGTATATACTTGACCCGACCCGGCATGGTCCATTTGGCTTGCATCTCACCTGAACTATTTATGGATAATTTTATGAGTGTTATACACATATGTTTATTGATATATTATAAGTTATAATATATTAATATGAAGTTATGTTATTTAATTAGTATTAGTCTTAAATTAATTATCAATTAATTTAGAGATTAAAAGGAAGACTAATTAAATTGTGGGCTATTGTTTTATATGGTGTGGGCTAACACTCATTTGTTAATGGACTAGGCTTATATGGAAGTCCATGGATGATCCATGGAGCTTTTAACCCATGGATCCTTGGAAAAGAAAAGGTCATGGGTTATTAGGGTTTCACCCTAATCATGTGCACTATATAAGCATGCTTATGTTGCATGAAATAGCCACTAGTGGCACTAGTGTGTGTGTTTGTGTGTGACCGATTTTATAAATGTGTGTACACTCTCTAAAGTTTTCCAAGAGTTTGTGGTGATTTGTGATTCCATTTGAGGCATTCACACTATTGGTGCTTGGCCCTCAAACTCCTTAGGAATTGAACTCATCGTCAAAAGGTATGTAATCTCATCTAATTATTTTATGTTTAAAAGTACCCCATGCCATGTTAGATAGGTTATGAACCTTGGAAAATTATTATTTTGCATGTATTTAGACAAACATAGATCCAAGGTTTATTAGGGTTGCACGCACACTTAGGAAGTGTTAGATTGCTCAAAACCCAACACTTCAGGCGTCAGACGATATCCAGAATTTTTCACCCAAGGCGTGCCTACCTAACTATAGCTAACAGTTAAGGTGTGGGATTGTCAGTCCCGAATAGATCTATTCACAAATTCCATGCTCTCCCTTCAGGAGACTCTGGTTATACTTTTAGGGAGAATTTACTGATAACCCGAAAGGTTTAATGAAGACGAACCTCACAAGCTAGTATTAAATTATTCACGGTATACTCAGTCGCTATCGAATATCATAATCGTTTTGAAACATAATAAAGTATAAACGGTTCTATACAAAGAAACTATCTTGCATAATACTTTACATTAAACAGAGAGAAACTGAATCACACATAGTTTATCTATTGACATTGTATGAAATACGAACTCATAAAACGAGAATTGAAGATCCCAAATTACTCCCATAATAATTTGATTAGTTTGATTGTTTCCTTTACTATAATTGAAATCCATGTAGTTATATCCGATAAACCATCCCTTACGCTCCGCATAATACATGTGGGGTAAAGACATCTAAATGTTTGCCAGATATTTATAGAATTACATCAGTTTTAAGTTTCGAAAACATTTTTAGTTTGCTTGTATTCCCCCCTGAAAACATTGAAAAACACGGAAAAAGGCGAAGGGGTATGAACTCACCTGTCGAGAGACGAGTTGGTTTGGGTGCTAAGTGTAAGTTCGGGGCTTGATAACACGCGAGGTTCCTATGTAATATGAAATGATACATAATTGTATCTAATTAGACTTTGAACCACTAATTAGATATGAAAATACACTCCAAGACGCGAAAACACTTCAAATCAAGCGTTCGGAGTGACCCGGGTGGCTTCTACGGATGTATAGGGCATAGATATGGAGTTTTCTCTTCAAGAGTAAACTCCTAAGGGAGATTACGACCATAAGACCATGTCCTTATGAGTTTACGGCCGTAAACTCATGGGTGATGGGTTCTAGGGTATTCAAAGGTCACACATCACTTGAGGAAATTGGCTAGGATCAAATCTAGGGTATAGGGAAGGATTAAACCACCAAAGGGACTATCAAATGGAGTTTACGGCTGTAAAATAGGAGTTTACGGCCGTAAGCTCCTATATACTCTTTCCTTTCTTGTTTTGGTGGCCCTAGATTAATCACATGTGATTCAAACTTATTTTTCAAGTCATGGAGAGAAATTAGCGCAACATTTGACCCATTTATAGGAGTTTACGGCCAAGGAACCCATCCTTAGGGGGTTTCCAGCCGTGAACTCCTAAGGGAGTGGTTTTTATTAACTATACGGCCCCTAAATCGTTTGTGGTTGCTTCTAGACTTTAATTCCAGGCTTAGGAGGTGTTTAAGGGGCATCTTAACACCTTAAAAGGAGTTTACTTCCCATGAAAGGGTGTTTACGGTCCAAGCATGTTCTTGGGCCGTAAACTCATATTTACCTCTTAAATGATGAGTTTATTGTGTTTCTAGTCCATTACAATAAGCCCTTAAGTCATTTCCAAGCTCCATAAGTAATTTGGGAGGGTTTTGGGGCTCCAAAACACATTTTATGTGTGTTTAAGGCCTAGGACTGTTCTAGAGCCATAAACACATGTTGATGGTCCTATTTCATAGTTTGAACACGAAATTGAAAGCCAAAGAGATTATACTATGAGCTAGGATTGTTACCTTGACGATTTGGAGCTTGAATTCGATGATTTTGGACCAAAGATTGAGTTTGTAGAGAGACAGTAGTGAGAGAGGGTGAAAAGCTTCAAAATGAGGTCATTTGAGCTTTATATATGGTTCGAGTTTGGGACATGGTGGAATTCTACCTGATACTGATGTTAAACGAGACTTTTGGTCACACCCGAGTAAGTTGTCGTAACCCGACATGGTCGAAACTAAAAATTTTCTAATTAATAATTTGGAATATTTTCTTGTGTTTTTAACGTGTTTTGACACCCATTAAGTCAAAATAAATGACTCAAATATAATGACTTAATTTAAAAACGTAACGGAAACAATTCGAAAAAGGACAAATTCTATTGACGGAACGGGTTACAATGACTGAAAGAACTTCGGGTTGTCACATTATCCCCCCGTTAGAGGGAATTTCGTCCCGAAATTCAACATTAAGATACAAATCATGGTTTTGAAAAGAGATGCAGATACTTCTGCTTCAACGAGTCTTCGTGCTCCCAAGTGAATTCGGGTCCCCGTTTGGCGTTCCAGCGAACCCTCACTATCGGGATGCGGCTTTGCTTCGTACGTTTAATCTCTCGATCCATGATTTCGACTGGTTCCTCCATGAAGTTTAGGTTTTCGTTGATTTCAATCTCTTCAAGAGGGATTACTAGGGTTTCATCGAATAATCACTTCTTAAGTTTCGAGACGTGGAAGACAGGGTGGATGTTACTAAGCTCTTGAGGTAATCAGAGTTTATAGGCTACGGGTCTGATCCTGGCGAGGATCTCGAAGGGTCCTATGTATCTCGGGTTAAGTTTTCCGTGCTTTCCAAAGCGTATCATGCCTTTCCAGGGCGAGACCTTCAATAGGACACGGTCTCCAA
Organism: Lactuca serriola; assembly: GCF_051521515.1. Classification (NCBI taxonomy): domain Eukaryota; kingdom Viridiplantae; phylum Streptophyta; class Magnoliopsida; order Asterales; family Asteraceae; genus Lactuca; species Lactuca serriola. Next base: position 250,102,113 of record NC_136410.1, on the reverse strand, counting down.
CCTGGGACTCCAGAGGTTTCCGTCGTGTATCGGCGTAACTCTTCTGTCGGTCTCGTGTGGCTTTCATTCGTTCTCAGATTTGGATGATTTTCTCGGTGGCTTCACGGATGATTTCAGGACCAGTGAGGGCCCTGTCGAGGACTCGACTCTTGGCTAGCTGTGTGTCCCCTACCTCGGCCCATCACAGAGGGGATCTGCACTTACGACCGTAGAGGGCTTCAAACGGGGCAGCCTTGATGCTGGTGTGGTAACTGTTGTTATACGAGAACTCTATCAAAGGCAAATGTGTGTCCCACGACTTTTCGAAATCAATGACGCATGCTCTAAGCATGTCTTCCAAGGTTTGGATAGTTCTCTCACTCTGTCCATCTGTCTGAGGATGATAAGTCGTGCTCATGTCCAGCCTAGTTCCAAGAGCCTTCTGAAGGGATTGCCAAAACCTTGAGGTAAACCTGTTATCTCTGTCGGAGATAATGAACACAGGCACACCGTGCAGTCGGACTACCTCTTGGATGTAGATTCGCGTGAGTCTTTCCATCTTGAATGATTCTTTGATCAGAATGTAGTGAGCGGATTTTGTCAAACGATCGACAATTACCCAAATGGTATCGTACCCACTTGGAGATTTGGGTAACTTGGTGATGAAATCCATGGTAATCATCTCCCATTTCCATTCAGGTATCTCGGGCTGCTGGAGTAGACCCGAGGGTTTCTGGTACTCGACCTTTACCTTGGCGCAAGTCAGGCACTTGCCCACGAAGGTAGCGATATCGGCTTTCATGTTTGGCCACCAATATTGCTTCTTGAGATCCAGGTACATCTTATCCGAACCTGGGTGAACAGAGTATCTGGTCTTGTGTGCTTCCTCCATGACAACTTCTCTGAATCCTCCAAACTTTGGGGTCCAGATTCGGTCCATGAAACAGTAGACTCCGTCACCTCTGATCTCAAGTTTCTTATCCATTCCCCTCAAGGCTTCGCTTGACATATTCTCTGGTTTGAGGGCATCCAACTAGGCTTCTCGGATTTGCATCGATAAGTGAGAATGGATAGTCATCGTCAGTTTCTTTACTTTGCGGCTTGAACTTTCTTTTCGGCTAAGGTCATCTGCCACCACATTAGCCTTGCCGGGATGGTAGCAGATTTCACACTCATAATCGCTGAGCAGCTCTACCCATCGTCGTTGCCTCATATTTAAGTCCTTCTGATTGAATATGTGTTGCAGGCTCTTATGGTCAGTGTAGATCGTACACTTGGTTCCATAGAGATAATGTCTCCAAATTTTCAGTGCAAAGACTACGGCTCCTAGCTCCAAGTCATGAGTGGTATAATTAACTTCGTGTGCCTTCAGCTGTCTCGAGGCATAAGCAATTACTTTTCCCCTTTGGATAAGTACATAGCCCAAGCCATGATTAGACGCATCACAATAAACAACGAAGTCCTCCGTCCCTTCGGGCAGGGACAGGACAGGTGTGCTGCACAAGGCTCGCTTTAACGTTTGGAACGTGGTTTCTTTCTTTTCACTCCAACAAAAGGGTATGCCTTTCTGCGTCAGAGTGGTTAAGGGTTTGGCGATTTTGGAAAAATTCTGGATGAATCTCCGATAATAGCCGGCGAGACCCAAGAATTGACGGATTTATGTGGGTGTCTTCGGTGTCGACCAATTCTCTATTGCTTTGATCTTGGAAGGGTCCACGTGTATACCCTCCTCGCTAACCACGTGACCAAGGAAAGTTACCTTCCGAATCCATAATTTGCACTTCGAGAATTTCGCGTACAGCTTTTCAGATCTAAGGGTTTCCAACACCAACCTCAAGTGTTGTTTGTGATCTTCTTCGCTTCTGGACTAGACAAGTATGTCATCAATGAACACAATGATGAACTTGTCCAGAAAAGGACGACACACCCGGTTCATCAGGTCCATGAACACTTCAGTGCATTGGTTAGACCGAAGGGCATCACTACGAACTCGTAGTGTCCATACTGAGTCCTGAAAGCTGTTTTGGAATCGTCACTCTCATGAACTAGTAGCAGATGGTACCCTGACCTAAGGTCTATCTTTGAGAAGTAGCTGGCTCCCTGAAGTTGATCGAAGAGGTCATCTATTCGAGGAAGAGGATATCGGTTTTTGATGGTCAACTTATTCAGCTCACGGTAGTCGATACACATCCGGAAGGATCCATCTTTCTTCTTCACAAACTATACCGGAGCTCCCCAGGGTGAGGAACTCGGTCTGATGAACCCTTTGTTGAGTAGCTCGTTGAGTTGGATGGATAATTCCTACATTTCTGCTGGAGTTAAGCGATATGGAGACTTGGCTACGGGGGTAGCTCCAGGGATTAGGTCGATGCGAAACTCAACTTACCGTTCAGGAGGAATTCCCGGAAGCTCTTCGGGAAAGATATCAGGAAAGTTGCAGACTTTGGGGATGCTCTTAAGGTCTTTAACTTCCTGTTTCTCATTGATGACATGGGCTAGGAATGCTTGGCACTCCTTCCACGGAAGCTTTTGAGCTTTGATGTAGGAAATGATATGAAGATTTGAGCTAAGCTTATCATCATAGATCATGAGAGTCTAACCAGAGGGGAGATTGAGACGGATGGCTTTTTCGTAACAAAGGATATCAACATGATTGGGACTCAACCAATCCATGCCAATGATAACATCAAAGCTCTTTATGGAGACTGGCATATGATCAATGGGAAAAGAATGGTCGTTCAGGGTAACGGTACAACCTATGAATATATCGCTAGCATTTTCTTTCTCACCGTTAGCCATCTCGACGGTAAATGTTTCGGTTAATGGTTGGGGATTATGTTTAAGAAGCCATTTGAATGAATGGCTAACAAAACTACATTCAGCACCAGAATCGAAAAGGATACTAGCATAAGAGTTGTCGAGAAGGAACGTACCTGAGACAATAGTGGGGTCGGCGACAGCCTCCTCTCGTCCCATAGCTAGGCTCTTCCAGTATTACCAGCTGATGCCGCCTTGGGGAAATTTCTCTTGAAATGCCCTGCTTCACCACAACCGTAGCAGGCCTGACCGACACCTGTTCCGGAAGATTGATTGGTTGATTGAGCTGGTTTTCTGCAGTTTCGAGCAAGGTGGCCCTTCTTGAGATAGTTGTTACAGAGTCTTTCACGACATGGTCTAGGAGTACGATAATGGTAGCTTCACTTGCGGCACCAAGGAAAGGTACTGGTATATCCAATGGTAGGAGTCTGAGTTGTGGATCCGACGGCAGAAACAGCAGCAGGGACAGTAGCAGCGTGGACTGCTGTCGTTTGCCGTTTCTTAGAGGATCCTTGTGAACTTTGGGCCTTCTGTTTGTTCCAGAATTTCTTTTTACTTCCACCACTACTTTTAACCGGCTCAGGATTGAGGGTCTCCTCATCGGGGTTGTCTCCGTGATCAATCAGGGTTTGCACCAGACATTTAGCGTTGTAGAAAGTGTCTAGCTTTGCAGCCAAAACATTCCCTTTGATTGGCTAGGTCAGCCCCCAGATAAATCTTTCAATCTTTTTACTCTCCGGGGTAACCATTCCCGGACAGAGAAGCACTAGGTCTTCGAATCTAGAGGGGTAAGCGACGATGTCGGAACCCTTCATCTTTAGATTCCAAAGTTCATGCTCTAATTTCTGCATCTCGCCCCGCGGGCAGTATTCAGGAAGAAGAAGATCCTTCATGGCCTCCCAACCCATAGCATTAGCTACAGGTAGAGTTAAGGATTTAACTCGGCCATTCCACGAAGTCAAGGCTTTATCAATGAAAGTACAAGCGGTGAACTTCACCTTATCAAATTCCGAACAGGCACAAATTTCAAAGATAGATTCGATTTTCTCAAACCATCCAGTTAGGGAAATGACACCTCCAGTGCCATCGAAGTCTTTGAAGGAACACTCCTTCCGGTGTCCCTGGCCACCGTCCTAGTTTTGAGATTGGGTACCACCTACTGGACCACCGGGGCCACCGGGGTTCATTTGAGACATGGCGGCTGCCACTGCGGCAGTAACAGCTCCCTGGAACATCACATGATCAAATTGAGGAGGAGGTGGTGGCGGAGGGTTGTTGTTCTTTGAGCTGGGTATCTTTCTTGGAGGCATCTTGATCTATAAAGATCAGGAAAGAGAGGATGGTAAGTCCTCTGAACTGAATCAAGAGATATGACAGATATGGAATTTTATTAAGAGATAAAGGAGGAATGAGTTATCAAAGCAGATAAACTATCACAAAAAGGATGATTAAGGATCAACGTTGGAATGAGGATTTCTATAACGAAGTTGGCTCTAGAGGTACTCCCATAGTATTTCATGATTCGCTGCGATGATGGCTTGTTGTTTGGGTATTGGGTAAGTTTTAGGCATGCTGAACACCACAGTCACTCCCAAGCACATGTTGGCCATGTCTCGAATGAATATAGTTGATCAGGCTATATTGAACCTAGACACGACTACATAACTGCCCTGGTTTAACCGCAGAGTACAACACCCATTTACTTATGTTTTGTTCTACTCAAGGTTACGGATTACGGCGTTTAGGTATACTTGTATACTCTTTGAAAATACTAATATTTTAATGTATACTTTTAGTTCAGTGCACTTAGGCCCCTTAATGTTTATAGTCTTATACCATGTAAGGTTTGGTATACTTAGTTCACTATAAACAAGGGCTCTGATACCAATCTGTCACATCCCGAAACCCAAGGCGGAAACGTTCCGGGGCGGAGATGACTTCATGTTAAGTATCATAACCAATGTACATAGTAAGCGAAGTAAACATAACCATTACATTACATAATAGTATTTACATTTGTTTGAAAGTAAAGTGTTACAAGTGTTATGAATATATGTCATATAACAAAAGCTAAGACGAGTCTTCTATACACACCGTCTTCTCAAAAAGATCGCGGGTACCTGTGTAATGTGGACCTGAGAATACAAGAAGTTTGAAAATCATCATCAAGCTAGTGAGTTCATAAGTGTTTTGTTTTCTAAAAATGAACATGTTTCCTTTAGTTTTCTGAAAAAAGTTGTTATCCAAGAAAATCCCATATTTTCTTATAAAGACAGTTTAGTTAAAACATCCGAATTTCCGTTTGGTACGACAGTAGAAAGTTTAATATGTAAAACTGTAGATTGAAAAACTACTAAGAATACCATCCAGTACAACAGTAGGTAGTTTTAATACATAACACTATAGATTAAAGGAAGATATAAAATTCGTGAATAAACTTATATTTTAATACGTATTGTGAGTCGTATAACCATGCTAATGTGACCCGAGACCTCCTTGACGTTCTTCAGGCATCGAACGATATCTAGAATTTATCACCCCAGGCGTGCCCACCTAACTGTAGCTAACAGTTAAGGTGTGGGATTGTCAGTCCCGAATAGATCTATTCACAAATTCCACGCTCTCCCTCCAGGAGACTCTGGTTATACTTCCGGGGAGGATTTACTGATAACCTGAAGGGTTTAATGAAGACGAACCTCACAAGCTAGTATTAAATTATTCACGGTATACTTGGTCATTATCGAATATCATAATCGTTTTGAAACATAATAAAGTATAAACGATTCTATACAAAGAAACTATCTGGCATAATACTTTACATGAAACAAAGATAAACTGAATCAGACATAGTTTATCTATTGACATTGCATGAAATCCGTACTCATAAAACGAGAATTGAAGATCCCAAATTATTCCCATAATAATTTGATTAGTTTGGTCATTTCCGTTACTGTAATTCAAATCATTCTAGTTATATCCGATAAACCACCCCTTCTGCTCCGCATAATACATAAGGGCTAAAGATATCTAAACGTTTGCCAGATATTTATAGAATTACATCAGTTTTAAGTTTCGAAAACATTTTTAATTTGCTTGTATTCCCCCCTGAAAACATTGAAAAACACGGAAAAATGTGTAGGGGTATGAACTCACCAGTCGAGAAACGAGTCGGTTTGGATGCTAAGTGTCAGTTCGGGGCTTGATAACGCGCGAGGTTCCTATGTAATATAAAATGATACATAAATGTATCTAATTAGACTTTGAACCACTAATTAGATATGAAAATACACTCCAAGAAGCGAAAACACTTCAAATCAAGTGTTCGGAGTGACCCGGGTGGCATCTACAGATGTATAGGGCATAGATATGGAGTTTTCTCTTCAAGAGTAAACTCCTAAGCGAGATTACAGCCATAAGACCGTGTCCCCATGATTTTACGACTGTAAACTCATGGGTGATAGGTTCTAGGGTGTTCAAAGGTCACACATCACTTGAGGAAATTGGCTTGGATCAAATCTAGGGTATAGGGAAGGATTAAACCACAACAGGGACTACAAATGGAGTTTACGGCTGTAAACTAGGAGTTTACGGTCGTAAGCTCCTATATACTCTTTCCTTTCATGTTTTGATGGCCCTAGATTAATCATATATGATTCAAACTCATTTTTCAAGTCATGGAGTGAAATTAGAGCACCATTTGACCCATTTATAGGAGTTTACGGCCCAGGACCCCATCCTTGGGGGTTTTACGGCCGCGAACTCCTAAGGGAGTGGTTTTTATTAAGTTTAAGGCCCCTAACTTGTTTGTGGTTTCTTCTAGACTTTAATTCCAGGCTTAGGAGGTGTTTAAGGGGCATCTTAACACCTTAAAAGGAGTTTACTGCCCATGAAAGGGTGTTTACGGACCAAGCATGTTCTTGGACCGTAAACTCATATTTACCCCTTAAAGGATGAGTTTATGGTGTTTCTAGTCCAGTCCAATAAGCCCTTAAGTCATTTCCAAGCTCCATAATTGATTTGGGAGGGTTTTTGGGCTCTAAAACCCATTTTATGTGTGTTTACGGCCTAGGAATGTTCTAGGGCCATAAACACATGTTGATGGTCCTATTTCATAGTTTAAACACGAAATTGAAAGCCAAAGATATTATACTATTAGCTAGGATTGTTACCTTGACAATTTGGAGCTTCAATTGGATGATTTTGGACCAAAGATTGAGTTTGTAGAGAGAGAGTAGTGAGAGAGGGTGAAAAGCTTCAAAATGAGGTCATTTGAGCTTTATATATGGTTCGAGTTTGGGACACGGTGGAATTCTACCCGATACTGACGTTAAACGAGGCTTTTGGTCGCACCTGATTAAGTTGTCGTAACCCGACATGGTCGAAACTAAAAAATTTCTAATTATTAATTTGGATTATTTTCTTGTGTTTTTAATGTGTTTGGACACCCATTAAGTCATAATAAACAACTCAAATTTAATGACTTAATGTAAAAACGTAACGGAAACAATTCGAAAAAGGACGAATTCTATTGACGAAACGGGTTACAATGACTGAAAGAACTTCGGGTTGTCACACTTTCCCTTGGTACCCTTCGAAGGGGACTTACTCTTCTTCCCTCTACTTTGCCTGATTGCCAGAACAGGGGCGATGTTAGGAGTAGGAGCAGTTGAAGGGCTTAGAATAATGGCTTGGTCTAGATATTGCAGTTAGTGATAAGGGTACGTTTGTAATTAGCCTTTTTGACAGTTTACGGTTGTAATTGAGTTTACGGCCGTAAACACCTTACGGCCGTAAACTCTTCACGGTCTTGGGTGTTTATATATATAGGGTTGTGTCAGACGTATTGGTTGTTGATACCTTTAGCATTTTTGCGGTTCCACCAAGGTGTATCAGACGTTTACGGTTATAAAACGTATGCAAGCTTGGTTTGTTACTTCTTTGCTTATTATTTTGATTTGTGTGATTGTTATATGCTTTTGATCATTGGAAAGATCCGATTTTGTACCTTACAATTGTTATCAGAGCGAGACCGGCGTCAAAGGCAATCTACAGTCGCGAATTGGTGCTAGTTCACGTGTTTCAGAAAAGGGGATTTATTGTTACATTCAAAATTCAACGATTATGTGTTCTCGGTCCGAGCTTACGGCCGTAAACATTGTGTTCACGGCCGCAAACCAATCAACTTCATCAACCGTGAAGACCAGATTCTTGGGCCGTAAACTTTATTTTGGTTTTTGGTGCAAGTCGATTAATCTTGAAGAACGTAATTTAACCACATTAAATTAATTGAAAGTAAAATAAATTAATTCCTTGAATCTTTCTCAAAGTTTCTGCAACGAAAAATCACTAAGTTCACGACCTCAAACAAATAGTTTACGGCCGCAAACTAATTTTCAGCCTCAAATGATTTCCGCCAGTAAAACATTTTTCAGCAGTAAATTATTTGTTCTTTAAATTACTATTAAATCTTTTGAAATGAAAAATCATCAAGCTTACAGCCGTAAACACTAAGTTCACGGCCGCAAACGATTTCCGGCAGTGAATTGTTTTTCAGCAGTAAATTATTTTCCATTAACAGTTAATTTTAATTCATCCTTGAATCTTAATTAATTTTAACGTAAATAAAAAATGGAATCACAAAATCAAAACCATTTTCAAGAGCTCGATGCTGTTATGGGCACCACCACGCGAATTCCAAGTCTTATGTCTGCTGATGGGTTCCCTGAGTGGAAATATAGAATTGAAAAATACTTAATGTTGAAGGACTTCAAGATCTGGAAATGTGTCATAAAGGATCCATTCAGAATCACCACTACAGTTGGGGGACAGGTGGTTGACAAGAAAATTGAAAACTACACTGATGAGGATTTTGAGAGTCTAGAAGAACAGGAAAAGGCATTGGCCATTTTGACTATGGCCCTATCACCAGACATCGCTCAAGGGTCCAGAGAGTATACTTCTGCCAAAGCACTGTGGGAAGCCCTTATTAAGGTATATGAGGGAAATGAAGACATGCGAGAAAGTCGTCAAGATATGATGAGGCAACGATTCAACATGTTTAACTATGTGCCTGGAGAGACTCTTGAGGCTCAACTACAGCGGATCACAACTCTTAATACGGAAATGACTGTGGCAGGGATCTTCTATACAAAGTCGGAAATATATAAGAAGCTGCTAAATGCTCTCCCAAAATCTTGGGACATGAATGTAGCGGTCATTAAGAAGACTAAGGATCTCAATCGCCTTTCTCTAGCTGAAGTGATGGCTATCATCAAAGCATGTGATATTGATGACAAACAGCGAGAGATCAATCATGTGAACTCCTACTCAGCTTCCAATCTTGGCATTTCTACTAACAATGCTCTTTCCTCGTTCTCCTATTCTTCTGTAGGTTTATCTCTAAATGCTTCTCCTTAAGCTCAGACACTCTCACATCCATCGGCTTCCCCTGCATCAGTCATGCCCTACCCACAAAATCAATCATTCGTGTCTACTCAAACTGCTTCATCTTCAAATGTGGCTTCTTCTTCAAAAGGAAAAGAGGGTGATGAAAACCTGGTTTTTGCAGCAGGGCTAGTTAATTGCTACAATGCACTTGTAGCCGGGGAGCTTCCACCTCAATTTTCATTTGCAGATCATGATCAAATTCATCCTGGGGACGTTGAGGAGATGGATATCACGTGGCAAATTGCCATGGCAGTCTTTAGGGCAAAACAATTTGCCAAAAAGACAGGGAAGAATAACTGGGGAATGAGTGCTGATAAGAAGGTTGGATTTAACAAGGGAAAGCTTCGGTGCTTCAATTGCCACGAGCCAGGACATTTTGCTCGTGATTGTCCACATCCTGATAGAAGAGTTAATAATGACAGAACAATGGTTGCAGTTGGAAACAGCCGAAGCAGTGGTCAAGAAAACAATGAGAAGGCTATGGTTGCACAATCTTTCGATTGGGATGATCAGATACAAGCTCTCAACTTATCTGGACAAGAAAATGCTCATCTAGCACAGGTAAGGGATGATGCTCCAGCAGGGATTGTAGCAGCTGAAGACAGTGTGATGGAGCTACAGTTTGCTTTGATGGTATCATCCTCTCATGAACCTAATTCATCCAAGGTAAGTCTCCCATCATGCTCTCAGGCTTGTATTGATTATGTAAAAACTTTACATGACAAAATTGAGACGTTAGGCAATGAAGTAGAAAATCTTAGGATTCTTCGTGAACTTAATGAAAAATTGATTAGAGACGTAGAAGACCTTAGATATGAAGGGTACCAACTTCGAAAAGGACAAAAACCACTCAAAGCTCAATTGGAATCGAAAATTAAGGACTTTAGGAGACTCCAAGAAGACTACAGTAACAAATGTGAAAACTATGATTATGTAGTCAAACAAAATGCCGAGGTAGTGGCTGAAGTTGAATCTTTGAAAGGGAAGTTTGAAACCGCCAAACTTGATGTTAGAAAATATGACTTCTCAAGTGAGGTGGTTGCAAATATGATAGACCAAAGCATGCAGTTTAAAAGGAATCAATCAAAAAGTCTAGGGTATAATCATGTACCCCCTCCCTTCACTCATTCATATGTGCCCAAGCCTTTGTCCAAAGAAGAGATTGCCAATGAATCATTTATGGTTTATGGCAAGCCCTCCGGTTTTATTTCGGGAGGATTTATTAATGTTGAAAGTACTAACATTTCTACTTCTCCTACAGATCAATCCTTTAATCAGTCAAAGCACGAAGTTGAAGGATGTGTTTCTGATAATAAAATCGAGTCTAAACATGAAGCTTTAGTTTTTAATAAAGACAATAGATTTTCTGATATTTCTAAAGACAATGTTTTTAGTGATGGTGTTTTTATGACTTCCGATACTGGTTTGAATGTTTTGAAAAAATCTGGTTTGAACATTGTGGTTGACAATTTTAATGTTTGTAATAAAGATGTTGAAACACCACTAGTCTCACAATCCTCACCATCCAACGCACCCTCACTTTCCTCACAACCTAATAATGTTTTTTGTTCTTGTGAGAAAAGCAAGGGTGCAGGTAAGAAAAACAAATCTGATCAATGTAGTACAAGCTATAACAACAATAAGCACATCTGTTTTAATTGTGGTACTAGTGGTCATATTGCTAGAAATTGTCAAAATCGTATGTTTGTAAGTTATAACCTTCCAAGAGGAGAGAACGAGTTCAAAGGAAGGTCTTTAAATAGAAACTTCTCTAGAAGTCGTTCTCGAAATGATGATTGGGAAGATGAACGGAATAGAAAACGGGCCATTTTTCAAAGACATAAAAGTTTTTTTAATCGCAATGTCCCAGGCAGTCTGCCAAAAACGAGCACAACCAAGCCAAGGTCAAGCTCTTCACAAAGCCACAGTGGGCCTTCAACCAACTCTGGTAGAAGTCACACAGGCGTTAAACAGACTGATAACCACTCCATGACTAAATCAACTGGGACATTTAGAAAACCTAAATATAAATGGTTGCCCAAACCTACTCTCAATACATCATTTGTGTCCTCAGAAAAATCTAAATATGACAAATCTGAAAAGGCATCAGGATCACCCAGGAAGGTCATGAACTGGGTGCCCAAATCTAATTAAACTCACACATTTTGCAGGGACAATTGCAGGGAAATGTCGTCAGACCCTGGTTCGTCGACAGCGGCTGTTCCCGGCATATGACGGGAGATATCGCCCAACTGCACAACATTCAATCATTTAATGGGGGATATGTCTCTTTTGCAGGTGGAGATGGTGGTAAAATCACTCAAATAGGAACCTTCTCAAATGGAGTTTTAAGTTTCGAACATGTCAATTTTGCTCCCGAGCTGAAACATAGTCTGCTAAGCGTTTCTCAGATCTGTGACAAGGGCTATTCTACGCATTTCACTGACAAGGAATGCATGATTCTAAAGCCAGGCTTTGTCATCCCAGAAGAATGGATTCTTGTAAAATCAAAAAGGGATTGGAACGCCTATATCATCGATATGAATAGCAATCTTCCAGAACAAGTTACGTGTCTTTTCTCCAAGATCCCTGAGCAAACTGTCATGCTGTGGCACCGAAGATTAGGTCATGCTAACGCCAAGAACCTAAATCGTCTTGCGAAGAATGAGATGGTCCATGGGCTGCCCGTCAAGGACTTCATTACGTTTGAGAAATGTGCCTCGTGTGCTCAAGGAAAGCATCATAGAAAGCCACATTTGCCAAAGCAGGTTAATTCAATTAGTCAGGTTCTTCAATTACTTCATATGGATTTTTTTGGTCCATTTAATGTTCTAAGTATAAACAGAAGCTCTTACTGTCTGGTTGTGATTGATGACTTCTCTCGATTTTCGTGGGTCTTCTTTCTATCCAACAAAGCTGGCATTTCTGATTTGATCAACAAGTTTATAGTATTAGTTGAGAACCAGACCAACAATTGGGTGAAGGCGCTTCGTACCGATAACGAAACAGAGTTTAAAAATTTTGTTCTCTATAATTTCTGCGTGGAAAAGGGTATTTTGCGTCAATTTAGTTCGGCTCATACACCTCAGCAAAATGGTGTTGCTGAAAGACGGAACAGAACGCTAAAAGACGCTACAAGAACAATGCTGTGTGATTCAAAGCTGCCAGTTTTCTTCAGGGCTGAGGCAATAAACACTGCTTGTTATGTTCAGAATCAAGTGCTTATCAACAAAGCTCAGATGAAAACTCCGTATGAAATCTACTATGGACACAAGCCATCAGTCAGTCATTTCCGTGTATTTGGCTGTCCTTGCACCCTTCTTCACTTAGATGCCAACCCGAAGTTAAATGCCAAGGCCGATGACTGCTACTTTGTAGGGTATTCTACTCGCACTGCATATAGAGTCTACAATAAGAAAACCAAACAGATTGTGGAATCCTATGACGTGCATTGGTTGGAAGAAAATGAGACAGACGCTAGAGTGGGTCCGGATTGGTTGTTTGATTACACGTCACTTTTCAAATCATTGAATGTGTCCTCAAGTAATCCATCTAGATCTAATTTGTATTGGAAGAGTATTTCTAAAGAGGAAGACGAAGAAGTTGTGAACAAGCCGCTATCCACTTCCTCTACTTCATCGAAGGGGAAGTCTGAAGTTTCACTTGAAGGGGAGTCCTCTGGCTCTCAGAAGGAAGGATCCCAAGCTATGTCTGAGGGGGAGCCCTCCGCTGCACCAGAAGGGGAGTCTTCTGCAACATCTTCGGGAGAGTCCTCTGCCACACCTCAAAGGGGGTCGAGCTTACTTTTTGATAGTCCTCAATCTTCAGTCCAGTCTGATTCTCCTAATGCTGATACTACACCCCATATGTCAATGGAGAAAGAGTCAACTCCTAATGATGCTTCCGCTGTCTCTACAAGTTTTATGGAGTTACTTTTTCCTGATCTTATCGTTGATGAGTTTGTTGCAGAACCATTTAGGATTGCTCAACCAGTAAATGAAGGAGGTATCAACATTCACACTCTTCCTGTCTCTCTAAATGACATCAGCCACGAAATACCTTCAAGGGTTCAACGCGATCATCCGATCGAAAATGTCATTGGTCAGCTAGGTGATAGGGTTAAAACCAGAAGTCAGAGTGGAGACGTGAATACATGTCTGTACTCCTGCTTTATTTCTAAAATCGAGCCAAGAATGTAGAAATGGCTCTAAATGAACCTAGCTGGGTGGATGCAATGCATGAAGAATTGCACCAATTTGAAAAACTCGGTGTTTGGATGTTAGTTGAATTACTGAAGGGCAAGAAGTCTCTTGACACCCGATGGGTTTATCGCAACAAGCAGGATAATTCAGGGGTCATTGTGCAAAATAAAGCTCGATTGGTAGTTCGTGGGTTTCGACAAGTCGAGGTTCTTGATTACACTGAAGTTTATGCTCCAGTAGCTTGCCTGGAGGCTATCCGTATCTTCCTAGCGTATGCCTCTTACATGAACTTTACCGTTTATCAAATGGACGTCAAGACCACCTTTTTGTATGGCAAGGTGAAGGAAGAAATCTACGTTGATCAACCCCCTGGGTTTGTTGACTCGAAGTATCCTAATCATGTCTACAAATTGGACAAGGCATTGTATGGGTTACATCAAGCTCCTAGAGCGTGGTATGCGACACTAACAAAGCATTTGCTCGAAATGGTTACTCTCGCGGCACTATCGATCAAACATTGTTCATAAAGCACGTCGACAAGGACCAGATACTCGTACAAATATATGTCGATGATATTATCTTTGGATCAACCAGTCAGCAACTTTGCAAGGAATTTGAGGGTGTAATGAAGAAACGATTCGAAATGAGTTCGTTAGGGAAATGACCATGTTTTTGGGGCTTCAGGTTAAACAGAATTCAACCGGGATCCATCTACATCAAGCCAAGTATGTGGAAGATGTTCTTGAGAAGTTCGAGTTTCACGATGCTAAACTTGCGTCAACACCAATGGCTGAATGACCTCTGTTGACTCCAAATCCTGAAGGCGAATCCGTAGATCAAACTCATTATCGATCAATGATCGGATCGCTGATGTATCTTACTGCAAGTCGACCTGACATTATGTTTGCGGTTTGTCAATGCGCACGCTATCAGGCTAATCCTAAACTCTCTCACCTTATTATTGTCAAAAGAATTTTTCGGTATATCAAAGGAAGCCCTAAATTGGGTCTTTGGTATCTGAAAAATTCTGAATTTGATCTTTATGCTTTTACTGACAGTAATTATGGAGGTTGTGAGCTTGACAGGAAATTAACCTAAGGTGGATGTCAGTACTTAGGTGACCGGCTCGTTTCGTGGCAATGCAAGAAGCAACACACTGTCTCGACCTCAACAGCAGAGGCGGAATACGTTGCTGCCTCAGCTTGCTGCTCTCAAGTTATCTGGATCCAACATCAGCTGTTGGACTACGGTTTGAATGTGGCAGACTTATTCGGCTAGAACAAGTCCACACTGATAATAATGTGGCAGACTTATTCACAAAGCCATTTAATAAAGCTCGCTTCGATGTGCTTGTCGAATTTCTAAAAATGATACGTTTTGAGGATTAAGTTTTTTTTGATCAATTTTTTTTTCTTTTCTTTTCTCAAATTTGTTCTCAATATTTTTATCCTTATTTTTGTCAAGAATTTTTTTATTATTTTTTATTTTCTTTTGGTTTCCTATTTTTAGGACTAAATAAATTTTTTTTAGTTTTTAGGTTAGATTAAATTTGCGCATCGTTTTTCATTTTACTTTTATTCTCATCCATGCACAAATTTAGGTGGAGAAATATAAAAATCCAAAAACAATAAAAATCAGAAAAATTTAAATCCAAAAATAGTGTTGTTTCTGTTTTATTTCTTGTTCAGAAAAATCCAAAATATTTTCGCTTGTGGGTATTATGATGGGAAATGAAATTAGCAAGTGATAACGGGCAATCTGAATCGGCGTAACGTACCTAAGTTGAATCGTCTACGCTCTGTGCTTGATGTGCTGGTAGGCACGAAAGATTTTAAATGGACTTGACTAGGAAAGTTGAACCTAATGAATTTTAAGGACTTGACAAACCTTGACCTAGTTAGATCCGTTTAACCTGATGTCACGACGCTCGGATAGGTTGAGCAGGGAGATATACATGGGAATCTACTCGTCACATTAATTGAACCCGTACTTGGAATTGTGGCTTAACTTTTCCTCGATGTGCGGATTCTGTCCTTAATTCTGGTTGGATGAGGTGACTGGTAAATTCCGATAAATTAGGTCTGTAGAATATCATTTTCTTTCTTTCTGTCTGTTAGCCATATGTTGTCTCCTTTGCGAGACTTCTAATCCGACCTGGTACACAACATATGCAACTCTATTTCTCTGCAGGCTATATATATGTGAAATACTTCTTATCTGTTAGCCATATGATGTCTCCTTTGCGCGACTTCTAATCCGACCTGGTACACAGCATATGCAACCTTCTTCTTCTCATCCCCTCTGAAGTAGTTAGCAATAGAATTCTGAATCTCTCCTATCTCTGAATGGTTGTCTGCTCACCCGATGTAAGGAGTACTCTGGAAGTTCTTGATGGCTGGGGCATATCAAAAAACGGGAAACACGTTCCAGTACACTTAAAATTGAACTCATACAGATTGTCTGTAGATCTCGCTGCTCGATTTAGGTGGACAACAATATCCCTGGTTGTAGTCAGTTAAATGGTCATAAGGTGAATGTATTTAAGATTTAGGAGTTATCGAAATAACAGAAATTTACAATTAGATAAATGCCTGAATCGTGTCATTGGTAAAATGTCCAAAAATGTCATAATTCTTTCATGTTTAAGTGGACCACAATACTGGCAATCGGTCAGACGAAGATGTGAAGATAAGGGTACCGACAAGTGGAATAAGGTTGTCCAACAACTTTGATCCCAGCATCACAAAAGGAGTTATAATGGTTAAAGTTTTGTTTTGTCAAATCTTTTAATTTGAATTTTATTTTTTCTTTTAAAATTTTATTTTATTTTATTTTATTTTTAAATTTTAAATTTTATTTTATTTTTAATTTTATTTTATCTTTTATTTTTTATTTTTATTTTTAATTTTATTTTTACTTTCATAGTTCTTTTTACTAGATTTTAATTTTTCAGCAATTAAACCTTTTATTTTATTTTTATTTTTATTGTTATTTTTTATTTTTCGAAATTATTTCCAAATAATCCTCAAAGTTTTTTTTTGTGTGTTGGAAGTTGAAAAATACTGGGTAGTTATCAGGTAAGAGGGTAATTGGTGGTGAAAAGGTAAATAAGGAGTTCATTGCCGGAATCTCGTCATTCACGAGATTCCGGCCGCAAACCCTTCTCAAACCCTCTCAAACCTTCGAAAAATTTTTGTGCGATTTTTGGAAAACCGCTTCAACCATCATGTAGGTAATAACTTCTAGATCTCAGATATATATTTTATTACGATTTTCACCATGTAATTTGTCCAGAAATCAAAGAAACGACTCCGACGGAGCTTACGGCCGTAAGCTTTGGCCGTAAACTCTGTTTTGGCTTTCAATCCTTGTTATTGTGTTGCAATTCGTCCATTCATGTGCATCTGTTGGGGTATTATCTGTCAATTCGACGTTCTGGTGTGATTTTTGCAATTAATTCGAGAATTTGTTCATCGGCCGTAAACTCCTCTTCGACCGTGAACTGGGAGCTTACGGCCCAAGAACTGGGAGTTCACTGCTGTCGAAATTTTTTTTTTTTTAAATATGTGCTATTTCTGTGAAATGTGCTTATCGTGGTTTTAGGCCGTAAACCTCGAGTTTACGGCCCAAGAACAAAAGATATCAAATTTTTAATTTTTTTATTAATGAATTTGGTAACTGGTTTTTGGCAGTAAACTCAATTTTTTTAAGAGAATTTTGTTTTGATCATATTTTTAACTAAAGTTTTTTTTTGGTTCAAAATAAAATTTTATTTTTTAAATCATTTCTCTTACAGCTTGTGGTTGAGTGCAGACAATGGCAAATTTGAAGTTTGCAGACATACACAATCTGGCCATCATACTTGCAGATCCTCCTGCGATTCACTCAGACATGCGCTCAATGATTCATCGATTGCGGGAATGCTGTTTAGCGTCTGCTATCATTGTCAACCCGGTGGTGTATCAAAACCTGATAAGAGAATTTTGGGCGGCCGCAAGAACAAACATGGATGACGATGGCAACTTCACGGTGAAAGCTAGGGTCCAAGGACTTGAGATCGTGATCAATGAAGGTTTTATTCGAGAGGCTCTGCTTATTGATGATCAACCAAATTTCCCGACCAAGATTGGAATTGAAGATGCTCAACGAATTATTCGAAGAATGAGCTACGAAGGAACACTTCCACCAACTTTGAAAAAGTTATTGCACCCGTATTGGAGGTTCTTGGCGAACGTGTTTGTTAGCTGCGTCTCGGGTAGGAGGTCGGGAGCAGATGAGATTTCTCAATGCACAACTGGTGCTCTCGTCTCTCTCGCTGCTGGAGGGAGGTTCAATTTTTCCAAGTTCATCTTGGACGAGTTTGTCATTAACATTAGAGCCTCCACCCGGGACACCTTCCTCTTATATCCTCGCTTTGTTCAGATGTTTATCAACATTCAGTTTCCAGATGTGAGAAAGGAAGGAGAGACTCTCGATATGATGTCTTTGGGGCCACATACCGTGGGACTCATTAAACAAAATCGCAGAGGCAAAGTTGTGTTTTAGGGGTTATATCCACTAGAAAATTTTGGAAAGTTCATAGAGCTAAATGAACCCACAGAGTCATATGAGTCTTCTGAACGGACTTCTTCTGAACCAGCTTCTGCTGAAAGGTCAACTCCTAACAATCTGATTATTAATGTTTCTGAGGATGAGAGTTCTGAGGAAGAAGATACACCAACTCCTGACGCTCAAATAGTTTCAGAACATCAACAGGAGTTAGGGCATATTCAAGACAATGCGAAAATGAACGTTGAGATGGGAGGGAATATTGGGGAAGACAGAAATGATTCTTTCGCTGATGTTGCCCTCAGGGGATTCGATAATGATGATATTGCTTCTTCATTAGCTGGGAGTGCAAATGTGGTGTCACATGAGAACCTTGATGCTATTTTCTACAATGTCGATGACGTTGTTCCCCCAACAATTTAGACAAGGAAGTCAAGTGAGACTATTGAAACTGAAACTCCAACATCCGGGAAAATGGTGTATGCTTCAATTCCTATGGAGACAGTTGTAGGATGTTCCCCTTCTATATCTGCTTCTCCTACTACTGAACCGTTTTCAAGTGTTTTTACCCCACAGTCTGACCAGCCCCCGTCAAAGAGGCAAAGAAGAGATTTGAGGCAGGGCAAATTAATTGCAAGACTTGTCAGCAGCCTCCCAATACCACCTGTTACTACTGCTACCACCAGACTTACAACAACAAAGATGTTTCCAATAGGTCCAAGCTCGGTGTTTAATGTCGGTGATTCCTCTGCACCACCTGGTTTCTCAATTCCAAGATATGCTCGTGATGATGCATCTGAAAGGTTGGCTTTGCACATGGCCGAAGAACAACTTCTAACGCCAGATCATCGAGGAAAGGGTGTTTTAATTGAAGAAGGTGGTTCTAGGGATGACAATCTAACCCTTTCTGGTTTGCAAAAGGAAATTTCGGTTCTAAGCCAAAAGAATATCGAGCTAGATATCCAAGTGACGGAACTTCGTGCTGAGAATGCTAAGCTTAATATTCAAGTCTCCAAGTTGCAATCTGATAAGTCTAGTCTTGGGGTACAAGTGGCTGAGCTTAAGAAGGATAAAAAGATGAAGACTAAGCAGATCTCTGACTTACAAGATCACTTCAATCTACTAACTTCAAGTTATTTTGAACTGAAAAAGAAACTCGAGGAAGACTTTGGAGACAAGTATCAAACATCTGTTGAAGAACAAAGGATCAATCTTCATGTACAAGCTTTCCCAGTTGATTTTCCTGTCGGTCAGTCTTCTGGTATTGCTAGTCGTGCTAATGATGCACCTCCTCTGACTCCACATATAAGTAAAACCATTCGTCGTGATCAAGATGAAGAAGCAACGAAAGGGCAATTTCTATTCAAGAGGAACTCTAATCTAAACGCTTCTTGGGACGAACCATTAATCACAGTGACCGATCTTGAAGTGGTTCGGTTCCGAGATTCTTTTGGGGATCGATCGGGAGTGGCTTCGTGGGGGGTCCATGATCCCCTTAAGATGTGGATTGTGATTCGGAAAAGTGGTAATTCTGAGTTGTACAAGAATAGCCATGATTTTAGCTCATTCACGAGGATTGATTTGACAGAGCTGTCTCGAGCTCCCTTCATCAATCTAATGAATAATCCACAAGTCACTCAATTCAAGCACTTCCTTGATGATCAAGTCAAAAAGGGTTTTCCTTCCATGCCGACTGCAGAATCTGTGATTTTTGAACATCCAGATATTATTGATCACTCTACCGATCAACCACTGCAAGTGGTTATGTGGCCCGCAACGAAACAGGTTAAACAGTTTTCGGTGCTTCAAGTTTATCAAGATGGGTCTCTTGGTTCGTTGGAATGTTGGGTCTTTGATGAGATCACCTCTGGTGCAGTTCTAAAGCTCAAAAATGGATGCATCAGACTTTATGATAGAAGAGACTTGTTGCAGTTCCGGAAGTGGGATATTCATTATCTCAGCAACTTTAAAATCAAGTTGTTGAAGATATCTATGAAGACCATGCAAAGGTGTATACGACAATGGTTGCAGAAATTTTGAGCAAACGTATGTAGAACGAAGCTATGGGGAAAATGGATGTTATGATCGTCAACAAAGGATGACCTTGGGCTAGTCCAAACCAAGGGGGAGATTGAAGGGCTTAGAATAATGGTTTGGTCTAGATATTGCAGTTAGTGATAGGGGTACGTTTGTAATTAGCCTTTTTGACAGTTTACGGTTGCAATTGATTTTACGGCCGTAAACTCTTCACGGTCTTGGGTGTCTATATATATAGGGTTGTGTCAGACGTATTGGTGGTTGATACCTTTAGCATTTTTGCGGTTCCACCAAGGTGTATCAGACGTTTACGGTTATAAAACGTATGCAAGCTTGGTTTGTTACTTCTTTGCTTATTATTTTGATTTGTGTGATTGTTATATGCTTTTGATCACTGGAAAGATCCGATTTTGGACCTTACAGCAGTAACAACTGATTTACCTTTGACACCAGTTTCGGCGGTCTTCAAAAGTCCTTGAAGCTTGCCAAGTGTGACCTCCTCCTTGTTCATATGATTGGTCATTCGGAACTGATCATAACAAGTAGGTAAGGAGTGCAATATGATATAAATATCCAACTCCTCCGGGAAGTTCATATTCAATTTCAACAAACGGTCAACAAACCTTTGCATTTTCTGCATGTGGCCCGTGATGGATTCACCATCCTTCATTCGGGCTGTTATCATGGAAGAGATGATTTAATACCTCTCTTGACGAACACTCTGATGGTAGCGGTCCATCAAGTCCATGTGCATATCAAAAGGGTAAAAATTATGATAGTACTTCTGGAGTTCAACTGTCACTGTGGCCAACATGATACATGCCACTTTGGTAGCATCTCTCTCATGAGTCCTAAAGTCAGCGATCTCCTCTGGAGAAGCAGTAGACTCGTCAATTTCTTTCAGCTCCTTGTCGAGTACATATTCCTTGTCCTCATAACGCGTGACCATCCTGATGTTCCTAATCCAATCATTAAAGTTTGAACCATCAAAGACGACTCTCCCATAAAGGTTCGTGAGAGAGAATGAGACGGTAGGGTTTGAGCCAAAAGTAGCACTGTTGGAAGATATCTGAAAAAAGAAAGACATGTTTAGATTAGATATAGGATCTTTAATAAGACACCCAAATTTAATATTAAGGCTAGGACCCAACACAATACTTTATAACTTGGAAGAGGGATGCCGTAATCCAAGTTAAAAAATATTTAAAGGTAAGTGAATGGCGATTCGCCAATTTCCTCCATGAAAACGAAATAAATTCTTAGGTTTTAATTGCATTGAAACTCCTAGAACTTTTGAGATTCATTGAACTTTTCAGTGGCATGTTTAAATCTCGATTGTGCCGTCTCAAGTTTGTGATTGGGATGCCGAGGATCACAAACAAGGTGTGAATAACCATGAAAATTAACTTGGTACCCTTAATGTTTATCACCTAATACATGTGCCAGTTACCCACACGCGCTCCACCGATCTATGATAAACATTAAGTCATCCTTTTCCACTCTTACTAGTCCATGTTAGTGTGTCGGTTACCCACACAAGCTCCACCAACGACTTGGTAAGGTACAAAGTGTAATTTCATGGGATAGCACCAAATTCACATTTTCCTAAAGTAACTAAGAATGGGAATTTATAAAAAGTTTAGTTACTTTATATTTATCAGTATACTTTTAATGAGAATTATAGTCCTTGTCTTACCTGTTTGGCTAACGACCCTCCACCAGTCATGGAAGCGGTGGGTGAGAGTGGACACCCATTAAGCTGTCATTTTATAGGTAACAACCTTATACCCCCGTATAGACCGTCTTCGTGAATGGGCCTACTAATGGTAAAACTGACTTGCTCTTATATATATATATATATATATATATATATATATATATATATATATATATATATATATATATATATATAATTAATTTATAATACTATAAAGTATAAGGGTTGAATTTTAACTTTCAAAACTCTAGGGTTTGGATCTAAACTTTTCTAAAGTGACTTTACAAATTCCAAAACTTGAGGGCAAGTTTTGAAACTCTTCAAAACTTTTCAACTTCATAACTTATGAGTTTAATGGTTTATTAAAATGAAGACTCTTCATTATACGTAACCTATGGTTCTTTAATGACTCTTTTAAGAAATGACTATTTGTAATCCATAACTTGAGGACAAATTATGGTCTCCATCAATAACATTTAGATTAAGAATTACATCATCAAACAATTTGCAAATAATTCCTATGATCTTACTAGAAGTCATAAGCATGACATTCATATCACCTATTTCAAGAATCATATAAACATATATAAAACTTGAAAATTTGATAAAAAAAACCATTGAAAATGGATTAACATAATCATTACACCATTAAAAACAGGTTTTATAAGTACAAAATAGTTTAGGGTAATGATTCTAGTCCATTTCCATTAGCAAAACTCGAAAATCTGCACACATGGGCTCCTACTCGCCAAGTGCAAGAACCTGCTCGACAAGTAGGATGCATTTTCACTTGGACTCATCGAGTCCCCTATGGACTCGGCGAGTCCACTGAATAGTAACCATAAATTTCGACTCTTTCAAGCAGTTTGCATCAAATATCAAGGAAAAAAAAGCCTAGGCACTGATACCACTTATGGGTTTTGAGAATTCTAACACTCCTAAGTTGTACATGCAACCCTAGAAACCTTGGATCTATGTTTTCTCTAATATTCATGCAAATTTGATTTTTCCAAGGTTCTCATCCTAACTAGCATGGCATGGGGTACTTGTAATATAAAAACTAGTAGAATGGCATACCCTTCTTGTAGCTTAGATTCCTTTAAGACCTTGTAAGCCTAGAACCCCAAATGTGATGCCTCAAAAGTTTCACACAACACCACAACTCTTGGAATAACTTGAGAGAAGAACACTTTCTCTAAAAATCGGCTAGCCCTCCTTGTTCTTGTCTTAGTGCCGATTGTGCTCCATATAAGGTTGCTTATACAATGTGTCACATGTAAGGTTACACCATGTAAACCCTAATGTGCATGGATTTTCATTTCCCCGATGATCCATGGGTTTTAACCTCCATGGAGCACCCAATGGGTCCTATCCCAATCTAGTGAATCATGGACCATAAGCCTACTATATAAGAATGAATGATTTACAAATCAATCCCCTTATATTTAATTAGTCTCTTTTTTATCAGAAAATTAATTCCAAATAAATTCTTGATCAATACTAATTAAATAATATGATTTCATATTAATATATTAGAACATATAATATATTAACAAACCATAAGTGTCCTTATTCTCATTTTCTCTATCCAGTTGTTATGATGCCATGCAACCCAAATGGACCATGCCAAATCGGGTCAAGTACATACTAAATATATTTATTGACTTAGACACCTTATCCAACACTTTCCATCCAATTCTGTTTTGGAGGAGCTTTCCTCTTTTTCCCCTTTCCTTGCCTAATAGCCAAGAAAGGAGCAGCAGCAGTAGGAGTGGAAACAATACTCTTTCCCTTCATTCCACTCTCAGCAGTTCTCATCAAGCTCTAAAGTTGAGCCAATGTGGTCTCTTGCTTGTTTAAATGATAAGTCATGGTGAACTGATCATAACAACTAGGCAGTTAGTGCAAGACTGTGTAAATAGTCTATTCCACATTGAATTTAACATTGAGCTTCAGCAAGCATTCCACATATCGTTGCATAGGATACAAGTGACTCGTGACAGACTCTTTGTCCTTCATCTTGCTAGTAATTAGGGACTTTTTCATCAAGTCCTTGTTCATCTCATACAACCAGTAGTCCTCATAGAACCTTTGTATCTCAAGAGTCATAGTAGCCACCAAGATTTATGTCACTTTGGTAGCATCATTGCAATATCTCCTATACTCAGCTAGTTGTTCAGGAGTAGCTTTTGTTTGATCAATCTCGACGAGCTCTTTTTCGAGCACGTATTCCTTGTCCTCGAAACGTAAAGCCATCTTCATGTTTTGCATCCAATCATTATAATTGGTGCCATCAAAGGTGAGTTTCGAGCAGATGCACAAGAGCGGGAAGTTGTTGAAGGAGTTGTTGGAGGAGGAACAATAAGCATTGTTTGAAGTTGACATCTAAAAAAGAAGGACAAGTTTTGATTAGATATGAATAATCCTTAATATAACACTGAAATGAAATATTAAGGCTAGTATCCAACTAAATAATTCACAATTTAGAAAAAGAAATGTCATAATCTAATTGTAAATTATTTAATAGTAGGTAAATGACAATTTACCAATTTCACCATTTGTGACTGGGATACCAAGGATCACAAACATGATGTGAAGAACCATGCAAATTAGCTTGGTAATCTCGATGTCATTTATCATCTAATCAATGTGCCGGTTAGCCACACACGCTCCATTAGTCAATGATAATTTACGAGACACCCATTGCCACCCTTTATTAATACATATTAGTGTGACGGTTAACCAAACACGCTCCACTAACGACTTATATAAAGTGCAATGTGCAATTTCATGGATTAGCATCAAATTCACATTTTTCCTAAAGTAACTAAGATTGGGAATTTATTGAAAAAAATTTAGTTACTTTATTAATTTCATTATACTTGTTAATGAGAATTAAATGTCCTATCAAACCTGTTCGGATAACGACCCTCCACCAATCAAGAGAGCGGTAGGTAAGAGTGGATACCCAATGTCAGTCATTTTATAGGCCGCTTCCTTAAACTCCCCTTATAGATCGGCTTCATGAATGAGGCATACTAGCTGTTCAACTGACTTGTCTTATACATATATTAAAAATTAAACTTTTAATTTTCCATATATTATAAAGTGTATTTTAAACATTTCAAAATACTAGGGTTTTTAAATCTTTAAATTTCAAAATTAAAAACAATTTTAATTTAAATTTAAATTTCAAAAACTTTGATTTAATAATTATTTATTAATTAAACTTATAATTAATTTATATAATCAATGGAGGATTATCCATTAAATTAATCAAATAAATTTAACCTAATCCATTACCCCTAAATTTCGAAAATATGGGAGGGATATTATAAAATTCTATAATTATCTAGTTAATCAAATAAGAAGATAGTTACTAAAAATAAGAACCCCGCCCATAACCCTAATTTTCAAAATTACCATATCTTTGGGAGGAAGGAAAGGTTTTCAATCCTTTCCCTAATTTTGAAAAACCCCATGGTTAGGAAACCCTAAATTTCAAATTTTGTAGGCTAAAGGAAAGGGATAAAACCCTAATCCAAATTTTCGAAAACTAGGGTTAGGAAAGCCTAATTTGCGAAAATAGTAAAGCAATAGGGTTTAATTGCCATAATCCCTAATTTTCAAGTTCAACAAATTGCATCATATTCAATAGAAAAAACAACCCAAGGCTCTCATACCATTGATGAGTTTGGAGCATAACAAACAATCCCTATGTATGCATGCGACCATAATTCTTGGATCTACGTTTTTTCTAATTGGACATACAAGTATTGAACACAAAAGAATAAACCCTAGGAGGCATCTAGTATTTTCGAAATTAAAAACAAGAGAAAGAAAACTAACCTTTGAATGTTATATAGTAATAAGAAACTATTCCTTATTGTAGTAGAAGCTTGAGAACTAGTGTGACAAGTGTAACACCTCTAATCGCTCACAAATACACTTGCAAGAGGATGATATGAGAGAGGAGAAGGAGAAAGAAGCTTCAAAATTTCAGCTCTTATTAGGTTTTAGAGTGTTGCCAGAAACAAGAGGGGGTGTAGCTCCTTATATAGTTGTGGTTGCTTAGAGCCAAAGCTAGGGTTTGCGGGTGGAAACCCTAATTCCTCAGCTTAAGCCCAATGCAGCCCATGACCTCCCCATCCAAGGCCTTGGACGAAAATTATAGGGCCTCCCAAGAAGTTTTGGTCCAACCCTTGTTAGGCTAGTCCATAAGCCCTAATCCACAACTATCAATAAATTACTAAATAGTCCCTACACATTTAATTAATTCCTTTAATCCGAAAATTAATTCCAAATTAATTTCTGATTAAATATTAATTAAATAATATGATTTCTAATTAATATATTATATCAAGAATATATTAATAAATAATTTATTACAATTTATTAATCAAATAATAAATTATTCCTCTTTCTCAATAGGTAATCCTGTCTAGTTGCTAGTGTGAAGGCAACTCAAAAAGACTATGCTACTATCAATTCAAGTACATACAAATTATAGTTATGGCGTTAGACACCTAATCCAAAAAACCCTCCATCACAACCACCATTACAACCATAGCCACCCACCATTACTGTCACTACCACCCACTACCACTACCACCTGCCACCACCGCTACCACCTACCCCTCACCACCGACATGAATACTCGATTAATAAAATAAAATTTTACTGTTTTTATAGTTTATAAAGTGTATTTTTACATGTAACATAGAAAACAAAGTTAACTAAGGCAAAACAGACAAAAAGGTTCATTTTGTCATTTTACATGGATTAAAATTTATTTTCCTAGCAACCAAACAGGATTTGGAATTATTTCCTATTCCATATCATACCAACCAAACTGTATATGGAATTGGATTCAAATTTTTGATATATTCTCTTTCCAATTTCAATTAAAATTCCTTCAGAAACATTTTGCAAACGAAACAACACCTAAAGGTTCATGTTGGGTATGTGGGTGTAAATGTAAGTAGGTGTGCATCACTGGGTATGAGTAGATGGTATAGATATACCTGTTAGACAATATATACGACCCACCAACCATCAATTTCAGTTAGTTTTGACAACCCCCTTATAAAAAAGCAAGTTAAAAATGAAATTATAAAATAGTAAATGCCTATACCCATATCTAATGTAAATTTAGATTAATTGGTTTATTCTTTAACTTACGTTTGTATCTTTTTTTCTGTTAAATTTCATTATTTTATAGTACAAATTCTTTTAATTGTCTTAAGTTTAACTAGGGAAGAGGTCGTGCGTTGCACGGGTCAGATATTTTGTATTTTTTACACATAGTAACAATGTACTTCCATTTGTATACACATAATTGCAAACATCTTTACAAAACATTTCTTATAATAACAATGTACTTACATTTCCTTACATAAAATATGAGTTATGCTATACAATCGTCTCTACATATTTGGTAACACATGTGTAACATCTTTACATGTATGAATGATAACAAACTCATTGCTATTTAGAGCATGCAAAAGAGAAATAAGATAGAAATTGAACAATATTAGAAATAGATACATGAATGATACATCCAATCTCCTTAGTCTTACAATTAAGAATTAAAGATGTTCAAAAAGTAGAACCAAAAACAAAAGGGTATTATAGGTAACAACTGAGAAACTGCAACACCGCACCACACCCCATTAGAAACTTGTGTAAGTAAATTTACCTCTTTCGGAATCGATTGGAAGAAGAGAGGGTGTTCCACAAAGCAGCAGCAATCAGGATTTTTACCGTACTTGTTCTTCTATTTTAGGGCTAGAAGTTGTTTTTGCACTGAAATCAAAGTTAAACTACACACTTAATGTAATATAATATTTCATGCTTCTAATAACTAAAATTGCCATTTTTTCACTATGAAACAAAAAAGTAAGTATTCCTTAGCTTCAACTTTCTTCTTCTGCTACAACCTATCATGTGCACTAACAGCATCTCCCTGCAAAATATGAATCCCACAAACACATTAGTTCAATCCATCAGTAGAAGGAAAAAGTGGAAAACTGACAACGTACCTGGGCTCAGATGAAACCATAGAGAGCAAAACTGGAAAACTGGCAAGTGTAGCAACCACACTCATCTAAACGACTAACATTGATCTAAATAGAAGCAAGAACCTTTGAAGTGATCAACCTATCGGTACCAGAACTGCAAGAAGTAAAATGAGGTGAATGGTTCACATTTTTTGAGAAAGATTTAAAAGTTTAGAAAGGGTTGATTACAGAACATACCACTTCATTGGGATGTAGAGATCCATGTTTTGTCCCTCCTCATTCTGGATCTTGGAAAAATCTTCAAAAAGTAACTAAATTTACAAAAAAAAATCAATGGGTTTAAATTTATGCGCCCAACCCTCCCTTTTAAGGGAATACCAAACGTCTCGCATCTAGTCTCACCACTTATCGCGACTCACACATCCATGAAACTTCCATCATTCCCTGTAGTGCTAGTGTATGCTAGCTACACATAACGCTGGACCCAATAGACTTTCGAATATCCAATCCTACCTGAAGGCCGAATCAACATTCTCAGGCTATAAGGTCTTTATTATGCATAGCCATGATGCATACACTAACATCTACAGTTATGATGTCAATTCCACATACAAGAAATCCTAGGCTAAAAGGCATCATGCAATCAGGCAAATCTATCAAGCGATTCCTGAAGATCCCTAGCCTAGCACTAGCATACTATACTAACATATCAGAATAACTGCATGGTATTTTGGGGTTTACTTACAGGCTCCGGCTAATCGTACCCTCTGCATCCTCCATCCTTTATTTTGAAAACCATTTTAAAACTTACTTTCTGAAAACCTCCTTGGTTTGAGACTGGATTCACACGAGTGTTCCTCCAATTCACTCGAACCAAGGCTCTGATACCAACCTATAACATCCATGAATTTTACGCAAAATTTAAACTTTTTCAATTATAACAAAAACAAAATAGCATTGTTTACAAAAAAATTTCAAATCATTTTCCATCAGAGTGTCCCAAAAATCAGAACATAAGGATGAGGAACGGTACGGTCGCAGCCTTCGCCTTTCCATGATCTTCTGAAGTACCTAAAACAATAAATTGAAAACTGTAAGCCCGCGGGCTTAGTGAGCTACCCCTAAAATACCAATACCATACAGATATAAACCATATCAATAACAATCGATCAATCAACATGCATACTGGGCCATCGGCCTGACTGGTCTGCCCTACTGGGCCTACAGTCTATTTAGATCCATCCCGAGCCTTCGGCATGACTGGTTCACCACGTGGGCCTACAGTCTCCCCAGACCGCTCATAGGGTATGTTGGCCTTCAGCACGAAACAGGACCGCCTCAACCCAACCAACAAGCAAATAACCATGTGCGCATAACTATCATATACGGGCATATACAAACATCAAGCATAACTATCTTACTGATCATCAATCAAGGAATTCTCTAGAACACTGACCTAGCAGGTTACTAACATACCAATCCCTACGGATCATAAAAACATAACATACTGTCTATCCTGATTCCAATCAAGCAGATCATAATCACATGTGGCATACCATAACTATAACAACTAAAGGGTCGCCCTTGGTGACGTAGACCCTATCGATATAGTGAGCATAACTCACTTCGCAGCTGTCGATTCGGAAGGTAAACTCCAACTCACAGATCACTTGACACAGGCTCTACCACCTTCACAAGAGATGACAACTGAAGTAGATTCGGATTTCCCCTAGCTCCTTGCTTCAAACCACTTGCTTCCTAAGCTCTTTTCACCAAAATCCTCTTCCAAGGCTTCAAACACATAATGGGCACACACACACGTATTAGGGTTTGCTAAGAGACTGCAAAGAGGCGGAAGGAGGTTTGTGTTCCTTTAAATAGGGTGCACAACCCCGAGATTTAGGGTTTCATCTGCCAGCTCCTACTCGCCGAGTCCTAATATGGACTCGTCGAGTAGGTCACTTAACCCGCGATCCTTCTCGCTGCTACACGACGAGTAGGTCAACCAACTCGTCGAGTAGGGCCTAACCCAATAACTCATACTAAACAATACCTGAGAATCGGGGCGTTACATATTAACCTAATTTTATCTGAACCCTTACCCTTGAAATCGTATGTGGCCTCCTCCAACTCCATACTCGTTGATTCCAACAGCCTTTACACTGTCATCGACCAATATTAGTGGCCTCCGCCACCATCATATCACTGAAGTCAACATCGAGAGTTAAGCTACAATCCATGAAAGCACAACTTCAAACTCTGATTTCTCTTTTAATTGGCGACCTCCACATTCATAAACGTGCTTGTTCGTGTGGTTCATACTCAAATTCGATCTTATTTTTCTTCTTTAAGGGAACAAACAAAAACATTCATAACATATCCGTTGGTTCTTGTAGGTTCGATTCTTCAACGATTTCAGAAGTTAGTTCGCAAACGATGCATCTGATTTTGGTAATTTTCTCATTCGGTGGTTTTGATTTTCTCTTTATTTGATTCTCCCATGTAAGTTCATCTGATTTTATTCTACTATTGTTTATCGAGAAGGTCATCTTTCTTGTTCTTTTTTTTTCTTTGAATAACTTGTCTGATTGGGCATCCTAAAAAACAACATAAAACCATCATACTAGAGGAATTTAAGACTCTTTGTATCTCTCTAATGCTAATTATTTTTGTAACTTATTTCCATGGTCTTAAGATTCCATAAACAGGCTCGTTACTTCCCTTTGTATGTGAAACATGGACTATTTTATTCCCATTTTTTTGAAAAACGGCTCTATGGCTCTATAAATCAGAATTATAGATTGTTTTTATCCTTAATTTGTATCAAAACTGCTATTATTATTGTTATTTATCTAATTCTAGCTTATTTTTGAATCATACTTTCTTTCAAGTTGTTAATGCTATTGTGGTTTAATTGGTAATGTTCTAGCTTATCTAATTCAGAGTATGTTGTTATCCCTTCATTCAACCCTTTGTACAGGATGTGGTGGGTATTAGGGAATTTCCACTTTTATACACTTCTGGTGGATGTGGTTTATAGTTTTAGTTCATTCCTTATCAATTTTGATTAACATAATTCTTCCACAATTCTTTACATTCTGGTTGGTGTTACTTTGTAGGTCATAAATAATGGTATTCAATAGGGGATGAAGGAAGAACAGAAGGATGAAGGGATGAAAAAGATGACATAAAGTTTAGCCCTGAACAATAGTTTAATCAAAACTGCCTCTTTCTTGTATTATAGAACATATAACCACAATAATCAGGAAATCGCCAAGATGCATAACGAAATTTTAAAGCTCAGCCAAGGGAACAACTTTTTTTTTGAAAGAGACCAAGGGAACAACTTACGCACCTAGTTATATTAACACTTTAGATTTTTGTGATTTGGTTTTCATACTTTGAAATCGAGTTTTCCTTGTCAAATATTAAGATAAATTTTGATAGTCGAATATTAATGTTTTGATTTTGTGTATAAAATTTGAATTTTATTGTGAATTTTGATTAAAGAATAGCGACAAATTTTTCATAGAATGGATTGTCTATAATTACAACAGAGAGTAGAACTAAAACTATAAATTTTTGTATTTTGAGATAATAAGTGACCAAATGACATTATATTTAAGACTGATACAATCATTAAAAAGCATGTTAGAGACTGAATAACAATGTATTTGAGACTAATATTGTTGTGCAGTCCCATAATGATAGTACTAAAGACTATTATTATCTATGTTGGTTTTCGAAAAAAAAAAATATATTGGAGACTGAACATGATAGTATAAAAGACTAATATTCAGTCCTTGAAAAATAATATCATGGACTAATATCTCGTCTCTGATGCTCCTTTTTCTTGTACTAGCACATAATAAGTTATATGACCATATGTACTGGATTTTTCCTACACAAAAATCATGCATGACAAACTCGAATTATGAATTAAACACATAAACCATTACTTAATGTGACCATTTATAGTCTTATTATTTAGAAATAATAACACTCAATGTGACTAATATCAAACTTAATGCTTAACCGTTTTTACCCATTTTTGCTCTAAATAATAGATATATGAATAATTCGCGAAGTGACTAATAAAAATTATTTGGATACACATTTATGATATGATGTGGCTATTCAAAATCCATACAATCATTTTGAAATAACAAGTCACTATACACATAAACGGTAGACAAACTATTTATTAAACACGTTGAAGTTGAGTGACTCATATAGTTATGAGATCATATGCACCACATTTTTGATAACCTTACATCATGTGTGACAAACCAGTCTTTATGATTTACAAGAATAAACAATTACAAATATATTGTCTCATGATTTAGAAACTATAACACTTAATGTGACTAATATCAAAGTTAATGATTAACCATTTTTGCTAGGAGTGTGTATGAGGCGGTTTGGTTCGGTTATTGGTCAAAACTGAACCATAACCATTACAATTGGTTAATGTATTTCAATAACCATTGGATAACGATTAATATTGGTTTTAGATAACGGTTTTAGTTGGTTAATGGTTATGGTTAACGGTTAATATCGAGTAACCATAATGGTCCAAAATGACATAAAAAAATATTTTTCTATAAAAATTGAAAAACATAAATTCATTGTTATAAAAAATGAATGATTGTTTATATCTAACTATATTGATAGAAGATTACTTATCATATCTAATTCCAAGTAATTACGTTTTAAAATTTGAATTCTCAATATAATTACATACATTATACTCCCTCTATCCTATATTTATCGTCCAATTTTGACTTTTGAAGTATTTATTATTTAACTTTAATCTTAAATATTTTTATTTGTGTTATAAATTGTTTGATGAAACTTACACAATGAAAATACATTTAAAACACAATCAATTCATATATTCTGTCTCAAGTATTAAATATCAAAAACAAAAATATATAAAATCAAAGTTGAAGTATAAATACGTCAAAAGTCAAAAGTAGATAATAAATATGGGATGGGGGAGTATTTAATATTCTATTATATTAAAAATATTTATTAATATTATTGCTTTGGTTCGGTTTGGTTAATAGTGGTTTGGTTTTGGATGAAAACCGTAACCAAACCATATGTATTCGGTTACTCAAAATTAGAAACCGCACCATATCTTTTAGTAATGGTTTGGTTAAAATGATTCAGTTATATTGGTTAATTTGGTTATGGTTCGGTTTTTTGGTTAGCATGCTCAACCCTAATTTTTGCCTATTTTTTCTCTAAATAATAGCTACATGAATATTTCGTGAAATGACTAATAAAAATTATTTAGATGCACATTTGTGATATGGTGTGGCTATTCGAAAACCATACAGCCACTTTGATATAACAAGTGACAAAGGCATAAAATGTAGGCAAGTTATTAAACACGTTCAAGTTCAGTCACTTGTATAGTTATGACACCATATGTACCGAATTTTTACTACACTGAAATCATGTGATATAAACTCTATTTTATAAGTTAGAAACATAAACATTTACTTTAAGTGACGATATATGGCATTTGGCCACTTTATTCGTGTGTGTGACGTATATTTGTCACTTTTTTATATATAGAGTAAATAATGCTTCGAACTCAATCATATATGGTCACTCCTCCCAATTAATTATTAGAAGGTGTGAAAATATATTTTTGAATAGTTACTCTGTGGAGAACTTTAGCTACTTAAAATATCATGTGAGTAGTTGTTTGTTTTCGGCGTCGAATAACTAAAGCCCGTTTTTGTAGTAGTGGTGGAGAATGGAGTGCCACGTCGTGGCCTACAAATTTCAAGAATGGCCGTTTAGATGGCCGCCATGACATCGCAAGAGGAAGGCCATGACGTGGCAGGTAATACAACCCAAGCCCATGATTTTTATGGTTTTCTCCATATTTAAGAACCTAATCTCAAGGATTAGGGCATCTTCTTCAGCCTCCAACCCCTCATCATGAAAACCTAGCCTCCTCGCATGTTTGAGAGCTTATCTTCTTGATTTGGAGCTTATTCTTTAGATTTTGGTGAAGCCTGAGGAAGAAGGAAGTTGTCACACCCCCAAACCGGAATGACAGAAACGTTCGGGAGCGGAGGAAGTCATGTTTAGTATCGCAACACATGCATCATAGTAATCAAAGTAACAAGCAGCCATTGCATTAATATGTAAGTGTTTACAAAGTATATGGTTCACATAAGATTGACTACAAAAGTAAATAACAAAACAATACATGAAGCTACTATACTTCATCTTCTGAATCCCAACGCACGTACCTGTCTACTAGTTTCCTAAGAATACAAGTTATTTTGAAAGAGTAGATCAGCATTTAAGCTGGTGGGTTCATAAGTATTTAAGTGATGTAAAGTATGTTTGTAAGTTCTTTTAGAAAAGTTTGTCTGTTCCTCCAGAAAAATCCTATATTTTCTGATATGATGAATGAAAGTAAAAAATGACTCTACAATTCCTTCTATGAGTACTGAATAGATACAAGCTATAAACAATTTAGAGTAAACAAACAATCGATTGTGTGAATCTGCCCTAAGCCCACAACCAAACAAGGAACAGGGAATGAGGCGGAAGTCACACATCCCATTTTTTGTTAGATCTTCACTATATATAACCCTGACGTATTCATTTGGTACTTACGGAGTTAACTATAATTGTTCTTTATATTTGATGAAAATATTCTTTAAGAAAAATCATATATTTCCTTTAGTAAAAATAGTAACCACAATAGTTCCTTCTATAATCACTTAGTTTATACAAGCTATATATAATCTAATATCGAACGGACAGTTAAATGGGTGAATTTACCCTAAGCCTACAACCAAACAAGGAACAAAAGTAAGGCGGAAAGCACACATCCAACTGCCTATCGGATATATATTAATTATATATAACCCTAATGTATAAACTAAGGTATTATAGAATTAACCACTAAAGGTCCTTTAAGTTATACCGGTTTAATAAAATGGATTAAACCCTTGTACTGATAAGTTTCTAGTTCATCCTACAAAATGTTCTATCTGAAAAGTATGTTTTTGTACTAGAAAACGGTATATTGAATTTGTATACTATGACCTGACCTATGCCTGGTACTCCTTATGATTACTTGGTGTATATGAAATATATATATATATATATATATATATATATATATATATATATATATATATATATAGCTAAGATCGAATAGATAGTAGACTGGGTGAATCTTCTCTAAGCCCACAACGAAACAAGGAACAAGAAATGAAGCGGAAAGCACACATCCTACTGTCTGCCGGACCCAATTAATATATATCCCTGATGTATCTACCAAGGAATCATAAAGTTAGTATTATAGGCCCCTTTCTAAATGAATGTACTAAGACTTGACTGTACTGTTTGTCTTTTGTAAGTTTTCCCAAGTTTAAGACTATCCTAACTAGAAAAAAGTTTACATTACCTTTTATGTGAGAAGATCACCTATAAACGTAATGGGAAAAATGAAAGTATTCAGTAATATTGTAAAAAGTAACTACTAAACACTTACTACCTTAAAACCAATTTGATAATTAAGGTGAAAATGTGAGATGGTTGTAACCATACTGATATGACTAGTGCTTAACACGACGACCTAATGGCGCCGAAACTGATGTGACATTTGTCACCAGTACACTTGTATGTCCTAGTGTATCTAGCAGCAAGGTGTGGGGGTATCAATCCCATATAGATCTATACACAAACTCATGCTCTCCCTCTAGGAGACTCTGGTTACAAAAGGCGACCTAACAAGTATATTGCTAAGCCGTGAAGTAGTGGTTTCAGATTATTGTTATATTTTTCTTGTTATCGTATGTTCCTTCTGATCTAGTGTCTAGTATGTTCCTCCCTGTTTCTCTTTATAGTATGTTCTTTCTGTTTCTCGTTATAGTATGTTCTGAACCCCTAAACTATACATATTATAGTTTACTAGTATGTTTGTTTTGAACTGTCTCTGATTTGTAGAAAAGACTCAATTATCTACTGAGTTATGCTCGTACTTTAAAAACGGAGTTTTATAAACAATAAAGTAACATAACTTAAAAATATTTTTTGAAATGATTTTGATCACATATAAAGCATAAGAAATCTTTTTATGTGATGGTTATCAAAAATAACATTTACACAATTAGCATTGTGTTCAACTTGTATCCCCCTACCTCCCCTTAAAAGCATTTAAAATATTTAAAAGATTGATTATAGGGGTATGAACTTACCTTATGTAGGTGATTCAATTGAAGACTTGCGTAAGGATGAGAAGTTCCTGGAGTGAAATCCCGAGACACAAACGAGTCCTAAATGACATATATTGATACATATATGCATGAAATTAGCAAATCTAACTACAAAGGTGATTGGGAAACAACCTAGGATGCAAGGATAACTCACCAAAGAAGTGTTGGAAACAAGATAGGAGGTTGATTAGATGTTCACGACCCAAATGAAGGATAGTTCACGTTGCAAATGGATGAATGGTTCACGACCCACTTGAGTGGTTCACGGCTCAAACTTGAAGAACACTTGAAGATCTAGGTGTTTTGGCAATTGTTTGAAGATCCTAAGTTGTATTCTAAGGAGATACAAAGGAAAGAGGGTGAAAAGAGTGGAAATGGTGTTCTTGAACTATGATACTTGAGAGAGAAAAGGGTTGTTTGCGGCCAAGAGAAGGAAAAGTTAGGAATAAATGAAAGAAAAGTATATATATATATATATATGGGAGTAGGATCAAATGAGAACATCTAAAAGGTTGAGAACGCGAGAACACATTTGGGCAATTTAAATAATTAAATCTAACGCTATTATCAAACGAGCAATTTATGTAAAATTCTAAAAGTTATAGGTATTAAAATATAACTTGAAATGGTGATAAGGGTATTATAGTAATTGGACCTATACCATCGTTAGTTAATTCCTATAATTCCTCAATCACTCACCTATTTCCTTCCATTTACCGTCTCTCTCTTCATCTCTCTGTAAACCTAGGTATGCCTTCACCGTCTCCATCTGTTCATCATCATCATCTCATCCCTACACCACCAATTTTGCATAGCCCTACATCATTGATCCACCACCATTGCTAGCATCGGGTTTAACCATCAACCTCCATCATCATCTTCGATTCAAGATGAGAAACCCATCAATGTTCAAGATATATTCATCTCTTAGCCTACCTCCACCGCACCTTCGATTTTCGTAGCCCTAATCGGACCTGCAAGTAGATTTCCAATCGGCGTCCTGTAATTCGATCTCAATCGGACCTCTAATCGATTCATGGAAAACCGAGAGGGGGGTGAGTACCTGGTTCAGATCGCAATCGGATATCCGTCTTGAAACACACAAGAAGATGAAATCATTCCACCTTTCTCTTTCAAACTAGCTATTGTTTCCAGATTTGGGGCTCAGATTCATCATTTCTGAAGACAGGTGAAATCCTTCCTTCTTTTGTTCGCTTATTTCATTTCAATTGTAGCATCAATTGTTGGTCGTTTGGTTTAGTTTGATGGCTGGAGTGGTTTAACCAATTAAACTTGCCTTTGGATGATTCATGGATGAATTTGGACATCCTGTACTTCTGAAAGACAATTAAATAATGGTTGTATTAACCTTTTGCTCACTTATTTTATTGTCAAATAATATAAAGTTCTTAAGTTATAATCTCACAACCACATTATTGTTTCCAGAACTCAGATGCATCATTTCCGAAGATCAAAATCATTCCACCTTTCTCTTAAGATTGCAATCGGACATCCATCTTAAACGACACAGGAGAATGAGATTGTTCTTCCTTCAATCAGAATACATTTCAAGCTGCTTTGAGAGTTGGCTTCCTTTAATTTCAAAAGATGGTGAGGTTTATAAGGAAGAAATAGAGAAATGTTTTTCTGAAGATGTGAAGGGATTGTTTGATAAAAGGTTTCAAATTCAGATTTATGAAGGTTTTTGCATGTTCTGTTAAATAAGGGTATTTTACTTGTTTATGAAAGAATGTGTATTTATTTATGAATAGCAGTGTATTTATTTATGAATAGCAATGTATTCATGTGTGAATGGTTGTACGTATTTATGAATTTTAGTGTATTCATGTGAATAAGTGTATTTATTTATGATTAGAGGTATGCATTTTATGATAGAATGTGTATTAATTCATGAATAGTAGTGTATTCATTTGTGAATAGAAGTGTATTAATGTATAAATGATTGTATTTCTTTATGAATAGTAGTGTATTCATTTCAATTGATGAAAAAGACATTGAATTATTTGTAATTTGATGTGTATGCATTTGTGATTGGAGTAGTATTTGGTTTTTTGAAGAAACATTTCGTTTCTGAATACAAGTGTATTGATTTGAAATTGGATTTCTATTCATTTTTTGAAAAACAAAAACGTTAAATAGGAAAATAAAATAATTTTTTAAAGATTTTTTTTTAAATATTTTAAATAAATTTGACTAAAATCGTTTTTTATATTACATTAATAGAAAAAATAAAAAATTGAATATTTCTTTGTTTTTTGGTAACCGATCCTAAATTTAAGAGAATTTGATTGAATTTGATTTAATTTTAATTTAATTAAAATATACAGTTACTAATATGCCCTTATATATTGATTGGTCCAGAACTGTTCTCGCGTTCTCAACCTTTTAGGTGTTCTCATTTGATCATCTCCCTATATATATATATATATATATATATATATATATATATATATATATATATATATATATATATATATAGGTGGGGTTCATGGCCACCCTTGGGTTCACGGCCGTGAACACCCTTTGATAGGTTTTCCGGATCAATTTCATTCCTTTAATCCTAAACTAACACTTCTCAACATCCAATCCAAAAGTGTATTGGGCTTAGAACTCATTAAAATGACCCTTAACAAGGCTAGAAGGCAATAAAATTAAGTCTGACTTTTGGTTAATTGGTTGGACTTATAAGATTAAAATTTTCGGGTTGTCATAGAATTTGTATATGTTTATGTTCACGTTTATTTGCTTGTTTTATTTATATGTCGACATATTGGGTGGTGGGTTGAGGCGGTCCTGCTTCATGCGGTAGGACAAGTAAATCGTGACAAGAATGCACCATTCCATACATCTTCTTCGTGACAAGAATGCATACTTCCATGCATCTTCATCATAATGGCCATGTAAATCGTTACATTTAGCAACCGTAATCTCATTTAACACGAAGAAGAAACACAACCTCATCAGCTCGAACCTTCAAAACCTCCCCATTTAGCAATATTTTTCGAAACACATCTTTAGTCCATTCATGTAATGGAAGGCCTTTAATATTATTCCAAACTAAACATTTCAAAGGAACACAATTTCTATCCCAAACACGTTTTGCCAAAATCAAATGATGCATCACCTCATTAGCTAAAAAGTTTTTACATGCATCCTTATTTTTGAACTCATACATCACCAATAAACATTCGACATAACATATCTCAAAGTCATCAAATCCCTCGTCTAAACATAGCACGTGTATATTAAGGAGGATAAGGAAGTCACTAGCTTTAGCTAGAAAAGAAAGCTTTCTTTTTTCTACAACAAAGTCCCCAAAGATAAGATCAATAATCTTCTTCATCGGCTCTTTTCCCCGTTTTATCCGTGGAAGACCTCCTAAAAACACTTGCATATGAATTCACCGTGATTTTTTTTTTCAGCCTTAGACGGAACTACACGATGTGAAAAAGAACTATAATTTCTTGTAAATATCGGGATAGATGCAAATAATTTATCATACCCAAACCAAATGCCACATAATTGTTTAACCCTATGTTTCATATTACATACACCAAAGAACCTTACAAACACAAAATGTTGTCACATAGGAGACTTCTTATTAGAAATAAAAACATTCACTACTTTGCCTAAAACGAGCACAGACACACCGCATATCATTGTTTTAAACGGAATTTGGGAAATTCGTAACGTAAAAAGAAAAAGCTTCAGAAATTACATGTTGTTGATTATGCCCCATAGTCCTTTCACTTTGTCCTTTAAAATTCCTAGTAGATATCTGATTCTTTTTCCATCGGTCACCTTCCATCCATCTCGATTCTATGTTTTGTACAATTAATTCGATGAACATGCCCCCCACCCGTTGACGATGATCATAGATGTGTGATTAAGGAGACGTCGTCGTACGCAGGGTAGCGTTTCTTTTCTTAATGTTTGTTCAAGATTTAGCATAATATGTAAATTGCATATCCAAAACAATGATGAAAGAGTTTACCGAAAGTGAAGGCGACACCGGAGGTGGGAAGAGGCTGGAGGTGAGCGGATGCCAGAGAGATGTCAGAGATATGTGAGGCATAAACAAGGTTAGAGGTTTTTTTAGAATGAAGAGATAAAACTTTGTAATAAATTTAAAATTAGACTATTGATTATCACAAAAAGATATAAAATCATTAACATATCCCATTTCTATTATTAAAAGACATTTAATATGAATTTCATTTTTAGCTATGGAAATCATTCTCAAAATAAAAATATAACATTTTTTCCAGATATTCAAAAAGATTTAAAATTGTGCATAAATTTTAGCTGCAATTTTTCGTCTCAAACAGTCTAAAAAATATGTGGCCTTATGGAAAATTTTCCCCACTTATCTTTTAGACGAAGACTAAAGTCACAAAGAAGGAAAAAATTTAAAATTTTCAAAATTTAATTAGCAACCACTTTTGGCTAGTATGATGGAAGGAATTAACAAGAAATACCAACAATCTGGTGATGAGCTTTAGAACCGGATTGGTTCGAATCTGGAAACAAATTTGCTATATTATAGGAACCGGGAACCGGACTGCCGGTGTTATGCCGGTTCCGGTCCCGGTTTTTTGGTTATTTTTCGAACTAGAACAAATTATTATGCTATCTTCCGAGGCATGTATATGATCCAATATTTAACGAAAATATGACTTCGTACATTATAAAATGATGTACAAACACCAAATTACATGTTGGAAAAAAATTAAGAAGTTCCGACTTTATATGAGTGAGCTATGTGTATTTTAAAAAGCGAGACACATTAAAAAAAAACAAAATTCTGAAATGGAAAAATCACATAATTGATATATTGTCTTCCGGAGCCTATGGTTGATTCAATATCTAACCAAAATATGTATTTCTACTGTTTAAAATGAAGTCAAACACCAATTACATGTTAGAAAAAAAATCAAGTGATTCCGACTTGATATGAGTGACTTATGCGTATTTTAAAAAGCATGACAGATTCAAAGAAAAGAAAAGAAAAAACAAAAACAAAAAAACAAAACAAATTGCTGAAACGGAAAAATCACATAATTGATATATGTTGTTTTCTGAGACCTATCGTTGATTCAATATCTAACCAAATATGTATTTCTAGTTTGACATGAAATACAAACACAAAATTACATACAAGAAAAAAATTTAGTAATTTCAACTACATATGAGTGACTTCTATGTATTTTAAAAAACCAGACATATTTCAAAAAAAACATTGAAAAGGAAAATCACAACATTGATATGCTGTCTTCCAGGGGTATAGTGGATTCAATATCTA
Organism: Lactuca serriola; assembly: GCF_051521515.1. NCBI lineage: Eukaryota > Viridiplantae > Streptophyta > Magnoliopsida > Asterales > Asteraceae > Lactuca > Lactuca serriola. Next base: position 250,060,765 of record NC_136410.1, on the reverse strand, counting down.
AAAAAATATGTATTTCAACAATCTAAAATAAAATATAAGCATCAAATTACACGTTCAAGTAATTCGGACTTCATATGACAAAGTTACATGCATTCGAATAAGCGTGACAAATTTTGGTCTGGTTTTGGCTTTTTAGAACCCAACCGGTGTTAGAACCAAAATCGTTTTTTATAAAAGTGAAGAACCGATCAACAAAACTTATTATTAAATTCGGTTCGATTTCAAGACAATATCGATCCGGTTCTAATTCCAACGGATTCTAATCATCATCCCTACAACAGTATGGGAGAGATAAAATTCCTCTCTAAAAACCAAATTTTTGAGAGGACATGTGTCCTCTCTAAAAAGGTGGTCACTAAAAGTTTATTTTCTTATAACAAAAGAATCAAAGATCTCATATTATCTATTTGTTTTGAAAATAGCCAATGCATTAGAAAAAGCTAGGGGTGGAATTTGTACGGTACCGAGTTTTTTTTCTTCAAACCGTGTACTGCACAAACTATAGTTGATATAAGATTTTAGCTACCAGTACCGTACCATGTATACTTAGTACCAATTAATTTGGCTACCAACAAATTTGGTTGGTACATATTGGTATTTTGTATATACCAGAATTTTTAACAAATATGTACTATACATGAATATAAGTTGAATTTGTAGACATTTGGTCGTTGCTTTATTCGCTTTTGGTAGTATTTTTTTTGGAAACCACTAAAAGGATTAAAAGATGCTCACCCCTAGCAAGTTGCTAGAGGAACAGGAGAAGGAATGAGAAGTTAGTATTCATTTTTAAGTTTTAGTGTATGTATCACCAATCTCGTTCACATCAAAAAATAAGTATCAAGAAATTTGCCGGTCAATATGTTAGTTTAGTAATTCTAAGACTTGTTAGTTTTTATTCTAATTAAAACATAAAGATATGAAAACTCATATTTCTTTGTAGTTATGAATTGATATATATATATATATATATATATATATATATATATATATATATATATATATATATATGGGTTATAGAGTAATTCGTGTTATATAATGTTAAATATGGTTTTATTAAAAAACAACTGTATTCTATTTGGTGTAGTCCAAGAAAAAGGGAATAAAATATGCTGGAATACACTTATCCATTTACAACTGTATTTTATACATGATTTAAACCATAATACCTAAAAATTAGGCACCTTTATAGTAGGTCCTTAACCTTATTCTATACAGATTCATATATATATATATATATATATATATATATATATATATATATATATATATATATATATATATATATATATATATATATATATATATATATATACACACACGTATTCACCTGCCAATCCATCTTTCATTAAAAAAAAAAAAAACGTAAGTTCATAGTTTTTCATATCGAAGGTGGTATTTATTCTGATTTCTGAACCATACATGGTGATGATCTGCATCTGAATACACGTTTGTCTTGATTTCTTCCAATGTATATTTTAAGCAACTATACCCTGTTTCTGCATCTTTCTTTCTTCTATCCGTACAAAAAACAAACCTCCGGATCACAATTCCATGTAGCACCGTCTTTAATCCCCTTGTTACTATTACAAATATATCAGCTGACTGATTCAGGTTTCATTAGTTATTAAATAAATCTTCCGGAAAAGGAGGATTAGGATTAGCTTTTACTGGTACGTGATGTTTAGCTTTTCTTCAGCTCAATACATATAGCAACTAGCTTTCAATAAAGTATGTAAGACTATTTTTGATCAGTAGGAGTACCAATTTCAACAGTTACCTCCTCCATCCTCCACCTTTTAGGGGCACGCCATTCATAGCAAAATTGAAAAAAAAAACAAAACAATTGACATAGCACCTGCCGCCATTACAATACACATAAAACCACCCCCAATCGCTCTCGTCTCCATCCATTCCCCGCATCGCCAATTCCTAAGCTTCATCTAAGATTTCAATTTGCCCTGATCGTTTTGGATTCAACATCTTCCACTGTCAATCATGGACGCTGAATCGTGGTTGTTGTCTATCTTCTACATCCAAGTGTTACCAATATGTTCTTCAATCCTGATCGTCTGGTAAGATTTAATTTAGGGTTTCTTGTAAAAGATCAGAACGCGAAATCTCACAGGATGTAAGCTTTGACGTTAACAGATGGAGAAAGGTGGTCGGAGAAGCACCAATGGCTGTCGTGATGCGTCTATGGATGAAGGCAGAAATAGAAGAAGACACGAAGGGATGGTGGCAGCGGACGTACACAGCTACGTCGGTGGTCTTCAATAGCTCATTCTCGGTAGTCCTCGTTGTCGCCGGCAGCAGGAGCACAACGGTGGTGTTTCAACGATGGGGGCGGCGGTTGAAGATGGGAGAGATAAGGTGCCGGTTACGAACATAAAGGGTGACGGGTTATGCCCATCGAATATGACGTCATGCATTAGTTGATAATTAATACTTGTCGGTCACACTTTGTTTTGTTTATTAAAAAAAGATAGTAGGTAAATTAAGCATTCATGAATGAAATCTGGTTTTATATGTAAAGCCATTATTTATTCAATTTTTTAAAATTATAATTTCATTATATAAATAATTATTATTATTAATATAATTAAAAATCTTAGGTGCTATATTTTCTGTTAAAAATCCTACAAAATACACCTTATATCGTCCCAAAAAATTTTATTATAGATTAAATTGCATATTTGTTCTTAGTTTTGTTAATTGAATTTGGTTATAATTTATTCGTGTTTTGTTTTTATCTTGTAGGGTAGTTACCCATCAACAAACTTTAGAAGGATCTTCTTCATGTTCTTTTCTCGGGCTATAAGGTATAGTTACTTCTATATGGTTAAAGAAATATCGTTGGTTTAGCTTTAAATACTTAATTTATTAATGTATGTTCAAATATGAGATAAGTTATTTAAAAAGTGATTAGGAGTGATAACTTACAACCACATTTGTTGTATATTTATCGTGCATGTATTTTGATAATAACCAAATTTCTTGAATTATAGATGGATCGTGATACTTGGATGTATGAATTACAACGTCATGACAAAGAATACGTGATTAGGCTAAAAGATTTCCTTAAAGCTGCTGAGGATCATCGAGTAAAAAAAGGAGAGAGTCAAATTTGATATCCTTGTAAAAAGTGTCACAATTGTAAAATGTTTACTGATTTAAAGTTAATTGAAGAACACCTTATATGTGATGGGTTTATGAATAGGTATACTCGTTGGTCACAACACGGTGAGCTATTAGTTGATCGTAATATGATTGATACCGAAACTAACGACGACGAGACCGACGATTTTGACAATGACAATTATGATCAAATAGATGACATGTTACATGATATTCAAGATGGCATTCCTAATAAAGATTTTGAAAAAATTCAACAACTATTTGTCGATGCGGAAAAACCGTTATATGTTGGGTGCACAAAATTTACCAAACTTTCTGCTATGCTGAAATTATTTAACTTAAAAGCGAATAACGGTTGGAGTGATAAAAGTTTCACAAAATTGCTAGAGATTTTGCATGAAATGCTTCCTGAAGATAACGAGCTACCTGTTTCATTATATCAAGCGAAAAAATTGGTGTGTCCAATGGGTTTGGAAATCGAGAGAATTAATGCATGTCCAAATGATTGTATAATTTATAGAGATGAGTATGCTGGTCTAGATAAATGTATTACATGTGGTAAATCGCGATATAAACAGAAAAATCATATGGAAGAAGACGACAATGTGAAAAGGAATGCAGCCCCTGCTAAAGTATTGTGGTATTTTCCCATCATACCAAGACTGAAACGATTATTTGCAAACACCAAAGATGCAAAGTTGTTGCGTTGGCATTTCGAGAAGCGTAGCACAGACGGAAAAATGAGACACGTGGTTGATTCTCCTCAATGGAGAAATATTGATTATGAATTTAAGGAATTTGCTGCTGAGATTAGAAATATCTGATTCGGACTTAGTTCAGATGGAATTAATCCATTCGGAGTAGTCAACGTAGTGTATGGCCAGTGCTACTATGTATATACAATCTTCCACCTTGGCTATGCATGAAGCGAAAATACATCATGATGTCATTGCTAATTCAAGGCCCGAAACAACCTGGCAACGATATTGATGTGTATTTGTCTCCGTTAGTTGAGGACATGAAAAAATTGTGGAATTTGGGCGTTGAAGTGTATGATGCATATAAGAAGGAGCATTTCCAACTACGAGCCATGATTTTTTGCATTATAAGTGATTTTCCAGCTTATGCAAATTTATCAGGGTATAGTACGAAAGGAAATAAGGCATGTCCAATCTGTGAAAATGATACACACCGGTTATGGGTGGAAAACTGTAAAAAAAAAATGTGTATATGGGACATCGAAGATCGCTTCCAATGGATCACGAATATCGTAAACAAGGAAATTTGTTTGATGGTAAAACAGAAAATGGTAAAGCGCCTCAACCAATGAACGGAAGAACTACGTTTTCTCGGGTTGAAAATCTAAACATTGTGTTCGAAAAAGGTGTTAAAAACAATTGTCCGGATAATTGGAAAAAGAGGTCAATTTTTTGGGAATTACCATATTGTGAAAAGTTAGATGTTCGACATTATATTGATCCTATGCATATAGTGAAAAATGTTGATGAAAGCTTGATAGGATTGTTGTTGAACATTACTGGAAGATCAAAGGATGGAATTAAGGTTCGAAGGGACATGATTAAAATGGGAATTCGACCCGAGCTTGCTCCTATTCCGAAAGACGAAAATGCGCGTATTTACCACCAACTTCTTATACCATGTCTAAAGTTGAGAAACAATCATTTTGCGAATGCTTGCATGGTGTGAAGGTTCCATCCGTCTATTCTTCAAACATCAAGAGGTTAGTATCATTGAAAGACTTGAAATTGAGTGGTATGAAGTCGCATGATTATCATGTTTTACTTACACATATGATCCCCATTCCAATTCGTGATATACTATCGGACCATATTAGGCACACAATCACAAAACTTTGCTTATTTTTTAACATGATTCATTTAAAAGTAATTGATCCCGAGATTTTAGATTCATGGAAAAATGATATCACCATCACTCTCTGCCAGCTTGAGATGTACTTTCCTCCTTCATTTTTTGACATCATGGTTCACCTTGTATCCCATATTATAAAAGAAATAAAGATTTGTGGTCCGATATTTCTACGTTACATGTACCCATTTGAGAGATATATGGGTTTTCTTAAGGGGTATGTAAGGAATCGACATCGACCCGAAGCCAGTTGATGTGCACAAAAGTACCCACTAATTTTAATATTTATAACCTAACAAACTTATACTATCTATGCACTTATAGGCAGTGTACCTAGTCAGATTACAGTATAGCTTAGGTAAGTCGGGTGTCGATCACAGGGAACGGTGGTGAATTAATTTAAAATATTTGATTATAGGTTACAGGTCACATGAAAGAATAAATAAATAGTTTAATAAATCTCAAACTAACAATTAATTAACAACTTTCGATAAACTAATAGGAAAACAAATCTCTTCAGCTACTTTGATTTAGATAAATTACACCTTAAAAACATAGACAATTGCATACATAAATTCATTTATTTATGTTCACCGATTCCTAAAATGATTAGATTCGCGTGCACTATAACTAATCCTTTAGCAAACAAGTCAATTCAAACAGTGATCAGTTGATTAAACTAACATGCTTCCTAGTGTTCAGTTCGTATCAAAGCAAGACTTGTAAATATAGTTAATCAAATTAGTCATTCAATTAACCTCTTGTTGATGGTCATCAAACAAGGCTCACACATTAACTTACTTATTCCCAAGTTAATCCTAGTTTCACATTGGTTATTCCTAGACTTATAATCTCGATGGTCATCAAAATCATAAGAAACAAGCAATCAAGCAGATGTTCATACAACTCAATTTACTTAATAATTAACAGCAAATAATTATCATTAATACGTAAGGATATTCTAACAAGCTTGGCAAGATAAATTATACATAAACAAATAATTCGATATAGCAATTAGTCTAATAATCAAAGCTTCATTCAGTCATAAACGCGAAGTAAAAGGTTTTTACACCCATATCAGAAACTAAATACAGAATAGTAACACAATGGAATGCTAAACATGGTCACGTTAACAACCCATATGATTACCGACATGTATCCGCTATCCAATCCTTCCGGTCTCCGCTTCCGTTAGCTTAACGGCCTTCCGTCCGCCTCCTAGACCCTCAAAACGGCAACTATGAAGTTTTCTTGTTGCACAAGTCGAAGTGGAATATCATAGATTATGAAACTGGTGGAATGATATGGGGTATTTATAGTTGATGGAGATGGAATTATATGGAATATTAGAGTTGGATTGGAATAAGGAAACTAATGTGGCTTAGGGATTAAGCAAATAAAGATAAGGAAAGTGGTGCTTGGGGAATAAGTAACTTGGAGGGAATTTTCGTCCAGCTTTTATGCTTCATCTTCAAGGCCGATTTTGGATAAGATAAGTGTCGAATTAGCCAAAAGTCCCTCTCACATAAGTCGTAGGAAATTTCGTCTAGTTCTCAGAACATCTTGAATCTCGTCAATTGGACTTGTGAGTCATCAGATATACCCGAAACACTGAAGATGGGTCAATCTGCCAGCAATATCCTTTTTGCATCTTTTCAGCTCCATTCTGTTTCTTTTGCATTCCATCTCCCATTTTAACTGTAATTAAATATTTCAAAGAATATTAAGTATATTTTAGTTCTAAATAATAATAATAAAGGCTAAAATATTAAGATATGTTATACATAAATATATATAAAAATACACATATCAAAATACCCCAGACTTAGCCTTTGCTTGCCCCCAAGCAAACTGACTTTTATTATTTCACCAATATCGCATAGAATAATCCATTTCAAACCCATTCATTATCCCAAGACCTCAATGCATGTATTTGTGTCTATAAATCCTAAGAAACTTCTCATTCCTAAATACTCACAATCCTTATGAACCTTCACCCCTTAGTTTATACGGCACTCATTTTTGCAACCCTCCGAATCAATCCTCAGAAATCTTTCTTAACCTCAAGGTATTTTTGTAAAGCTACCCAAGCATACATAATCTAGAAATTACAACTTTAAGATACCACAATGGAGCTCTTTGAATTCGTCACTTCTTCAAATATTTGATATTTGCTTTCATTGAATTCACCACCTATTGTTTGATTTTTGGTATCTTCAACTTTTTGGATTTCTTTAGAATTTTGATCTTTTGATCTTCATACTTTTATAGCTCCAAAATTCAAACAAGTTTTTTTGTAATTTCTCTCTCTTTTTTCTATATATCACTTTTTTCGCTCATACCCTACATGTTTAAGCAAGGAGCTTAACTTCAACCCTTATTGGTTAAGGTATTAGTCTAAGTGCAATGACTACATAAGCTCTCCTGGATAGATTTCTGGTTTAGGCTGCAAAACATATTATGTCATATAAACTACCAGATTACCTTTCATATCTCATGACTTTTCACTAGGAAATGGGAAGCCACAAATACACTATAACATGTGTTGGCTCAGGTAAACATTTGGGTTCTCATTGGATCATCCCATACAATATTAGCAAAATTTTAAATTATCACTAGATTTTCTAAATTAAACTATTATTTCAAGTTTATAAAATTTTAACTATTTTCTAATTTTTCAATTTAAATTGCTTTTTCGACCCCCTACCCCACACTTATTTAATACAATGCCCTCATTGTATGCATAAAACGAATTAAGCTCATAAAAATAATAAAAACGAAGAAAAAGGAACAGACTCCCCTGGGGTAGTAGTGACGAGATCGAATGGAGCTGCTAAAAGCTGCTCTGAAAATTGCTGGAAGACTGGAAACTGGAACTGCTGCTTCTGAATGTGCCGGAAAATACAAAAGAACATTGACTTCTGAAATGTGGTGCAAACGATTGCAAGCTAAAGCAATATATAGTGACCATGACGTGGGAAAGTGTCAACCACGTCGTGTCGTCGAGTGAGGAAAAATCCATATCGCTAATAATTGCATGGCCACAACGTAGTAAGTGGTGGTCACGTCGTGGTATGTAGAATAGCAGCCTCCTCTCGTGATGAAAAACTCCCCCACGACATAGGAAAGTATCAACCATGTCATAACAGCCGGGATGATACTTCTACATTGCGTCAAAATAAAACTCCATGGTGTGGGAACAGCTCATCCATGCCATGGGAATCAATGTATAGTTAGAAACGCCACTCTTCGAAATAATAATCCCTCCAAATATCGACGCATACCCCACACTTATTGAAAGTCATGGCTCTCAAGTGTCAACTTCAAACTCTCACACGGTTTTTTCTCTCGTGACAAATCAACATTCGACCTTAATTATTGAAATTTCTGAAGGCATCTGAAGGGTAAAAGTTTTGCAAAGATCTGAAACATCAAGAGCATCAACATGGAAAACAAAATTTAAACAAACTAAAAATAAAAATAAAAACTCACTAAAATAACTAAAAAGGATATCACAATCACTCGTCTTCGTCGAAATCAAGCTACAATTGTTGATTAAATCCCTTGCATGCAAGAGGTGGTTTGTGAAAACAAAAACTTTCGGGACCTGTCAAACTATTTCCTTTGTTTTCTTTGCACCATTAACTAAAAGTAGAACAAGAGTTGACCCAACTAGTCAAGAACAGCAAGAGCTCGGTCTTCCACTTAACCACCATGATACGGCTTGCTATACTACGCCTCATGGATTGAGTTGGACAAATCACCAAAATAGTAGACTAAGCAAGTCAAGAATTCCCTAATCATTTGCAATCTCGAAAACCATGCAAAAAGTAAAACCAAGCAATGCATATGATCACGTATTCCTGCACATAACAACAAAAACCTTCCCGACAAGTGACATAATATCAACGAAAATAAAATAAAAATAAAATAAAACTAAAAAATAAAAATAAATAACGAATAATCAAATAAACTAAATTAATTGAAAACCATTCGCCGGCAACGGCGCCAAAAAAATTGATGTGCACAAAAGTACCCACTAATTTTAATATTTATAACCTAACAAACTTAGACTATCTATGCACTTATAGGCAGTGTACCTAGTCAGATTACAGTATAGCTTAGGTAAGTCGGGTGTTGATCACAGGGAACGGTGGTGAATTAATTTAAAATATTTGATTATAGGTTACAGGTCACATGAAAGAATAAAGAAATAGTTTAATAAATCTCAAACTAACAATTAATTAACAACTTTCGATAAACTAACAGGAAAACAAATCTCTTCAGGTACTTTGATTTAGATAAATTACACCTTAAAAACATAGACAATTGCATACATAAATTCATTTATTTATGTTCACCGATTCCTAAAATGATTAGATTCGCGTTCACTATAACTAATCCTTTAGCAAACAAGTCAATTCAAACAGTGATCCGTTGATTAAACTAACATGTTTCCTAGTGTTCAGTTCGTATCAAGCAAGACTTGTAAATATAGTTAATCAAATTAGTCATTCAATTAACCTCTTGTTGATGGTCATCAAACAAGGCTCACACATTAACTTACTCATTCCCAAGTTAATCCTAGTTTCACATTGGTTATTCCTAGACTTATAATCTCGATGGTCATCAAAATCATAAGAAACAAGCAATCAAGCAGATGTTCATACAACTCAATTTACTTAATAATTAACAGCAAATAATTATCATTAATACGTAAGGATATTCTAACAAGCTTGGCAAGATAAATTATACATAAACAAATAACTCGATATAGCAATTAGTCTAATAATCAAAGCTTCATTCAATCATAAACGCAAAGTAAAAGGTTTTTACACCCATATCAGAAACTAAATACAGAATAGTAACACAATGGAATGCTAAACATGGTCACGTTAACAACCCATATGATTACCGACATGTATCCGCTATCCAATCCTTCCGGTCTCCGCTTCCGTTAGCTTAACGGCCTTCCGACCGCCTCCTAGACCCTCAAAACGGCAACTATGAAGTTTTCTTGTTGCACAAGTCGAAGTGGAATATCATAGATTATGAAACTGGTGGAATGATATGGGGTATTTATAGTTGATGGAGATGGAATTATATGGAATATTAGAGTTGGATTGGAATAAGGAAACTAATGTGGCTTAGGGATTAAGCAAATAAAGATAAGGAAAGTGGTGCTTGGGGAATAAGTAACTTGGAGGGAATTTCCGTCCAACTTTTATGCTTCATCTTCAAGGCCGATTTTGGATAAGATAAGTGTAGAAATAGCCAAAAGCCCCTCTCAGATAAGTCATAGGAAATTTTGTCTAGTTTTCAGAACATTTTGAATCTCGTCAATTGGATTTGTGAGTCATCAGATATACCCGAAACACTAAAGAGGGGTCAATCTGCCAGCAATATCCTTTTTGCATCTTTTCAGCTCCATTCTGTTTCTTTTGCATTCCATCTCCTATTTTAACTGTAATTAAATATTTCAAAGCATATTAAGTATATTTTAGTTCTAAATAATAATAATAAAGGCTAAAATATTAAGATATGTTATACATAAATATATATAAAAATACACATATCACCAGTATTGTTGAAGGATATGCTACAATTTTGTACAAATTATCTAGAAAGCGTGCCAAGTATTGGAATACCACAATCACGACATGAAGGTAGACTTGAAGGTGTTGGTATAAGTGGGTTGAAAGTGGTTATTCCCGATTGAAATGAATTCCATCTAGCACGTTTTACAGTCTTACAACATGTGACAGTTGTTGCTCCATACATAAATGAGCACATGGGAACCTTAAGAACAACCCACAATAGAAGGACACAAAAATGGTTGGCTAACAAGCATATGGGAACATTTCCACAATGGTAGAAAAACAAGGTGAAAGAAAGTTTATGCACAACCAATGTTGATCCATTAGTGAAAATATTGCGGTATGGTCCACTAAATGTGTAACAACGTAAATTTCAAAGAAAAAATTTCATTTTTGTCACAACCATTTTCACATAAAATATTTTATAAAATATCCAACATTAGTTATCAAAACATTTCGTTTCCCAAGATCACAAAAATCAAATCCTCTCTCTAGTGTGTACGAGTCACGCTGGCGCCTTACCACGGTCCTCGCTAGTACCTGAAACACATAACACAACAACTGTAAGCATAAATGCTTAGTGAGTTCCCCAAAATACCCTTACACACATATGCCTTTCCAGGCCATACTTCACACGACCTTCCGGTCCATGTGTTTCAGGGGACTTCCGTCCCAGTCCCAGTAGATCTTCCGGTCCTACTCGTATCGACCTTCTGGTCCATGACTACTTGACCTTCCGGTCCACGTCATAATGCCTTCCGGCCCATATCATACATAGCATACATATCACACACATAATGCATACAGAACATGCAGCGCATATCATACAAAACACGCATCTCATAACATACAAGACCACACATAGGTACCTTTCCAGGTACAGTATAGTGAGAAGACTCACCTCTGATATCTCGGTAAGTCTCTGCCTCGGTAGAAATGTGACCTAGCCTCCGCCTAATCACATAAATCAAATATTCCCATAAATACAACTGCACTCAACCCTAACAGTCCACAAGGTCAACGGTCGACTTTGACCCGACTCGGCGAGTGCACTAGGGCGACTCGGCGAGTCTACACGTGTCAACTGACTCTCTCTTAAACCCTCTCTTGGCACGTCGAGTGTTTCCCCAACTCGACGAGTTCCACCTGATAAGAATCACGGGGCCACCCCGACTCAACTCGCCGAGTCCCAAGAACAACTTGGCGAGTTCCAACTCGAACTCAGACACCTGACTCACCCTAACTCACCGAGTCATTCCCCCAACTCGACGAGTCCACTCACTAAGTGATTAACGGGCAACCTTCAAACTACTCACCGAGTCCCAAGAACAAATCGGCGAGTTCATGCCATGCACAAACTAAAGACGACTTCTGAGGTTAGATCTGCTCCATCAAATCATAGATCTAGCCTCTCCAAGCACGATAATCACATAAAGTTCGAATCTTGACACACAAACAACCTCTATTTGCTCTTATATCATGTTTTAACCCCATTTATCAAAACCCGTGGTCAAAACCCCCAAAGATCTTCATAAAGATTGAAGAGTAAAGCCCTCTGGACCTCAATGGATCGAGATCTAACGCCTCAACGCACATAAGGACGAATTGGCCTCAAAACTAGTCAATAATGGGTCCAAGAAACCCTAAATCCACATCATCATCATAACAACAGAAAAGGGGCTGAGATATTACCTCTAAAGTGATGCTCTGCGCTCCAAAATCGCAAGATGTCCACTTCCCTTGCTTCCTCTTGGCTAAAACCTCCTTTTTCCTTGTTAAACAAGCTTCAATGTTAACAATGGCCTTTTCTCTCTTCCCAAAACGCTCAAGTGCTCTAGGGTTTCTCTCAAGGGACTGATAGATGCAAATGACGGCCCTAAGGGCCTTTAAATAGGTCCTAAACCCATGAAATTAGGGTTTCATTAAACAGCGTGGGCTCACCGAGTCCACCCCTTGGACTTTCCGAGTCCAGACGCGAATCTGCGTGGACATCCGCGACCATACTCGGCGAGTTTATACTCCAACTCGCCGAGTCCCCTCTCAAAATCCAAAAATAAATGAATAAGAAATAATACCTGGGAACCCGGATGTTACAATTCTCCCCCACTAGAATCAGACTTCGCCCTCGAAGTCTCACTCCGAAAACAACTTTGGATGTTGCTCCCGCATCTCACACTCCGGCTCCCAAGTCAACTCTGACCCTTTTCGATGCTGCCACTGGACCTGCACCAGAGGTACTTCCTTGTTTCTCAAAACCTTGATCTTCCGATCCCTGATCGCCACTGGTCTCTCAGCATAATTCAAGCTCGCATCCACCTGAATATCCTCTAATGGCACTACTGCTGACTCGTCGGCCACAGACTTCCGCAGCTGTGACACGTGGAAAGTGTCATGAATCTGACCCAACTCTGCTGGCAACTCTAAACGATAGGCTACCCTGCCTACCCTCGCGATCACCCTGAAAGGACCGATGTATCGGGGCCCCAACTTGCCCCTCTTCCTGAATCGAATCACTCCTTTCCAAGGAGAGACCTTCAGGAGCACGAAGTCGCCGACCTGAAACTCGAGCTCGGACCGGCGTTTGTCCGCATAACTCTTCTGCCGACTCTGAGCGGTCAACAACCTCTGTCTGACCTACTGGATCTGCTCTGTCGTCTGAAGCATAATCTCGGTGCTGCCCATCACATGCTGCCCTACTTCTCCCCAGCAAATGGGGGTTCGACACCTCCTCCCATACAACAGCTCAAAAGGCGGCATGCCAATGCTCGAATGATGGCTGTTATTGTAAGAAAACTCCGCCAAGGGAAAATACGTGTCCCAACTCCCTCCAAAATCCAATACACATGCCTGAAGCATATCCTCGAGCGTCTAAATCGTCCGCTCACTCTGCCCATCCGTCTGTGGGTGGTATGCGGTATTGAAATGCAGCCTCGTACCCAACTCCTCGTGAAACTTCTTCCAAAATCTAGAAGTAAATCGCACATCTCGGTCTGAAACAATCGAAATCGGAACTGCATGCCGCGACACCACCTCCCTCACATACAATTCTGCCAGCCTCTCAGCAAAAGCGCTCTTACTGATAGCAAGAAAGTGAGCGCTCTTCGTGAACCTGTCCACAATCACCCAAATTGCATTGACACCCCTCGCGGTCCCTGGCAATTTGGTGATGAAATCCATGGTAATCTGTTCCCATTTCCACTCGGGAATCTCTAATGACTGCAGCTTACCATGTGGACGTTGGTGTTCGGCCTTAACCCTGCGATAGGTCAAGCATCTCTTTACAAACCATGCGACATCCCTCTTCATACAGGGCCATCAATATTCCTTTTTCAGGTCCAAATACATCTTAGTGGCCCCGGGATGGATCAAGAATTTCAATCGATGAGCCTCTTTCATCAAAATGGTACGCGTTCCGCCCACGGACGGTACCCATATCCGACCCTGAAAAGTCATAAGCCCCCGACTAACGGTAACGAATTCTGATACCAGCCCGACAACTCACTATCTCTTTTGGCTTTCTGACCTCACAGCCTCAGCCTAGGCCCCACGGATAGCATCAAACACCGGGGTCATCACTGTCAATCTCAAGCAAATATCTCGAATTGGGGCACCCTCCGCCCTACGGCTCAATGCATCGGCTACCATATTAGCCTTGTCCGGGTGGTACAGGATCTCACAATCATAATCCTTGACCACGTCCAACCACCTTCTCTAACGCATATTCAGGTTGGGCTGATCCATCAAATACTTCAAGCTCTTGTAGTCCGTGTATATCGTACACCGAACCCTGTATAGATAATGTCGCCAGATCTTGAGAGCGAACACTACCGCTCCCAGCTCCAATTCATGAGTGGGATATCTCGACTCATGAGGCTTAAGCTGCCTAGATGCATACGCTATCACGTGCCCCCTCTGCATAAGCACCGCTCCCAATCCGGATATCGATGCATCACAATATACCACAAAATCCTCCATCCCTTCCGGAAGAGCTAGTACTGGGTCCTCGCATAACTTCTGGCGAAGTATCTCAAATGAAGTCTGCTGCTCTAGACCCCATGAAAATGCAACACCCTTCCGGGTCATCTTGTTGAGTGGCACGGCGATCTTGGAGAAATCCTTAATAAATCTCCAATAATAGCCGGCCAATCCCAAAAAGCTCCTGATCTCGGTGGGTGACCTTGGCACCTCCCACCTCATGACTGCCTCAATCTTGGCCGGATCGACCAATATCCCATTCTGGTTGACGAGGTGTCCCAAGAACTGAACCTCCCGCAACCAGAACTCACACTTGGAGAATTTGGCATACAGCCTCTCCAATCTCAGGACTCCAAGGATCTCTCTCAAATGCTCCTCATGTTGCTCTTTGGATCTCGAATACACCAATATGTCGTCGATGAACACGATCACCGAGCGATCCAACATCGGTCTGCACACCTTGTTCATGAGATCCATGAACACCGCCGGTGCGTTGGTGAGTCCAAAAGGCATCACCACGAACTCGTAATGCCCATAACGAGTCTGGAATGTTGTCTTCGGGACGTCCTCCTCCCGCGCCCTCACCTGATGATACCCAGACCTCAAATCAATCTTGGAGAACCAAGATGCTCCCTGCAGCTGATCGAACAAATCATCGATCCTCGGCAATGGGTAGCGGTTCTTTACCGTCAACTTGTTCAACTCCCGGTAATCAATACACATCCGGTGTGAACCATCCTTCTTCTTGACAAAAAGAATCGACGCTCCCTAGGGTGAGCTACTCGGCCTGATAAACCCCTTTCCCAACAGCTCCTGGAGCTGCGAGGATAACTCCTGCATCTCCGGAGGCGCAAGGCGATAAGGCGCCTTAGCGATAGGTGCAGCTCTCAGAACCAACTCAATACTGAACTCTGCCTGCCTCTCCAGAGGCACGCCTGGCAATTTCTCTGGAAACACATCCGGGAACTCACGCACTATCGGAACCTCCTCAACCAACTTCGAACCCTCTGAAACAACCCTCGCATCCATCACATATGCCACAAATCCTCTACAGCCTTGCTGTAGACTCTGTCTCGCTCTGGCGGCCGAACAAAATGCTGACCCCATACGTGTACCCTCTCCGTACACCGTAAGAACTCCCCCACTGGGGTCTCGTATCGTCACCAACTGACGCTCGCAATCTATAACTGCTCCAAATCGGTTCAACCAATCCATGCCCACTATAACACACACATCCGCCATCGTAATCGTGACCAGATCTATCGGGAACTCCACACCGAAGATCTCAAGGATACACCCTCGAATCACCTCCGACGCATACACTGCTCGCTCATCAGCTATGGAAACTTGCAGAGGTCGACTCAACGCCTCTCGACGGATACTAATGTGCTGACTAAATGCCAAGGAAACAAATGACCGACTCGCACCCGAGTTAAATAATACCAAAGCAGGTACAGAACTCACAAGAAAAGTACCTACGCATATCATCATATAATCACAATATCATAAACCAAAGATAAAATACAGAATACTTACCAGCCACAACATCGGGCGTCGCACGGACCTCCTCCACAGTCAACTGAAAAGCTCTCCCATGACCCTTCGGAGCCTCGGCCTTCATCGGTCGAACCTCGATAACCCTAGCAGCAGGCGCAGATCCCTGCGCTGATCCCTGGTGTAGCTGAGGGCACTCAGCTTTCCGATGGCCGGTCTGGTTGCAATGGAAGCAAACCATAAATCCCTTGGGGCAATCCCTGGCGATATGCCCCTCCTTGCCACATTTGTAGCAAGCACCCGATCGACAGGCCCCCTCACGACCCTTGCCGCACTTCCCGCAAGTGCGGCCCTTCTGGCCTCCAGTCCTCGAATCAGCGGACTTGGTCCGCTTGACTGTCGGCTGAGACTGAGCCGGCCGCCGATCCATCCTTTGAGAATCGGCCTCCTCCCTGGCCTGAGTCTCCAACTCAATCTCCCTCTTCCGGGCATTTTCCTAGAGCTCAGCAAATGTCCGGTATATCGAGTTCGACACGAACTCCTGAATGTCCCTCCTCAGAATACCCAAATACCGGCTCATCCGTGCCTGCTCAGTAGACACCTGCTCAGGGCAGAACATCGCCCTCTCATGAAACTTCTGGGTGACCACAGTAACTGAATCATTACCCTGCTTGAGGGTCAAGAACTCCTGAACCAGCCGTTCCCTCTCCACCGGGGGAACATACTCGTCTCTGAACATGGTGGTGAACCTCTCCCAGGTCACCGCTAAAATCTCTGCAAGAGTGAAGTTCGCTGTCACGAACTTCCACCAATCCTTCGCTCCCAAGCAAAGCTGGTTCAAAGCGAACCGTACCCTCAGATGCTCCGGACATGAACACGTATAGAAGCATCCCTTAATGTCAGCAATCCATCTCATAGCAGCAATCGGATCCAGCGTCCCATCAAACTCGGGTGGCTTCGTGTTGCTGAACTCCCGGAACAACAACAAGTCACCTCCCTGAGGCCTGGCAGCAGCCACAGCTGTTGTAGCTGCAGCGGCTGCGGCCTCAGTCACCGTGGTGTATCGCTCATCAAAAGTCTCCAACAGTGTGGTATTGATAGACCCAAACATCTCTGGAATCTCGGCCCTAATCGTCGCAGCCACCTCATCGTGGATCATCTGACGAAGCTCCTCGTCACTCACACCGCTCGCCTTAGGTCTGTGGTGTGTCCTAACCATGAAGTCTCTAAAATACGACAAAAATTATCAGAGACTCGATCGAGCATACTCTTACTCGATGACGCGACCCTACTCATCCTCCGTTGTCCAAAAGATTCTTATTTGGAATGCCCACTGATCTGGTGTCTTCAGTAGTACGGGCCCAATACTACTGACCACACCGCATCAGTATTCACTCCAAGTCCTCCTCCTTGGATCTTGGATTACGAGTACTCTATTCTCATGAGCTCCTATCTGCTACCTACTCATTCTCAAAGCATCTCAGCAGTAGAAAACTCCTAGGCTAAGGCATCACAAATCAGGCCACTCTAGTCCTAATATGTATACCTAGCCTACTCTAGCATGCATAATGTAACATAGCATATCTCATAACACATAACGTAAGGGTACTTTTGGGGAGTCACCATTCGGGCGCTGGCTGATCGTACACACGACTCTGCTCTGTTTTTCTCAACACTCTTTACTCTTTCTAAAACAAAATTATTTTATTATCAAAATTTTCCTCAAATCCCCAGTTTGAGTTTAGATGCGCCCGAAGATGCATCCGAATCCCTCAAACCAAGGCTCTGATACCAACTTGTAACAACATAAATTTCAAAGCAAAAATTTCATTTTTGTCACAACCATTTTCACATAAAATATTTTATAAAATATCCAACATTAGTTATCAAAACATTTCGTTTCCCAAGATCACAAAAATCAAATCCTCTCTCTAGTGTGTACGAGTCACACCGGCGCCTTACCACGGTCCTCGCTAGTACCTGAAACACACAACACAACAACTGTAAGCATAAATGCTTAGTGAGTTCCCCAAAATACCCTTACACACATATGCCTTTCCAGGCCATACTTCACACAACCTTCCGGTCCATGTGTTTCAGGGGACATCCGTCCCAGTCCCAGTAGACCTTCCGGTCCTACTCGTATCGACCTTCCGGTCCATGACTACTTGACCTTCCGGTCCACGTCATAATGCCTTCCGGCCTTTATCATACATATCACATACATAACGCATACAGAACATGCAACGCATATCATACAAAACATGCATCTCATAACATACAAGACCTTCCGGTCACACATAGGTACCTTTTCAGGTACAGTATAGTGAGAAGACTCACCTCTGATATCTCGGTAAGTCTCTTCTTTGGTAGAAATGTGACCTAGCCTCCGCCTAATCACATAAAGCAAATATTCCCATAAATACAATTGCACTCAACCCTAACAGTCCACAAGGTCAACGGTCGACTTTGACCCGACTCGACGAGTGCACTAGGGCGACTCGGCGAGTCTACACGTGTCAACTGACTCTCTCTTGAACCCTCTCTTGGCACGTCGAGTGTTTCCCCAACTCGACGAGTTCCACCTGGCAAGAATCGCGGGGCCACCCCGACTCAACTCGCCGAGTCCCAAGAACAACTCGTATTATGGTGTTGTTCAAGAAATTTGGGAATTGAAATATGATTCCTCCATTATAGTGCCCTTATTCAAGTGTAAGTGGGTCGACAACCGACGAGGTGTTAAGGTTGATGACAACGGTTTCACACTTGTCAACCTTTCCACAGAGGGTTATGCAACAGAACCCTTCATTCTTGTCAAACAAGTGAAGCAAATATTCTTTGTTGAGGACACGAAAGATTCGAGCTGGCACGTTGTCCTACATGGCAAACGACGTATACTTGGGGTTGAAAATGTTGAGGACGAGGAAGAGTATGACCAATTTGACGAGCTGCCTCCATTTTCCATTGGTATTCCATCTTCAGATGTTAACATTGATAATAATGTTTACTTAAGATTAGACCATAATGAAGGGGTATATTGTTCAACCTAATGATGAAGGTATTAAACCATCTATTTTTTTTTAAATAATGTTTGATTATAAATGTTAGTGATCTAATTTTATTTATTTATTTATTTATTATTTTTTTTGCAAGAACACAAAATTGATGAGAGTATATGACGAAGAGAATATTTTTTAGTTGATTCGTATTTATTTTGTTTCAAGACTATCAAGCCTTTATTTATTACCATACTTATACTCAAATTAAATTAAGTTACAATGGTGCTCTTTAATGAAATTGAATTTATTTTATTTTATTTATTTATTTTTTGAATGACATGAAATTGAGTTATAACTATACTCTTTGTTGTAGTTCAATGGAATTCAGTTATTATAATATAGTAATAAAAAGGGAAAATGTCTCAGGGTAACAAATTATTGATTTTGTTTATATTCAGTCATTTTCATTTTTTTTGTACGTCATATACTATCCAACTTGTTGAACCTATTCACATTTTATCCTTGTGACCTGCTAGCGTAGGTAAAAGGGTAATATGTGAACAGTTCAACAAGTTGAATGGTATATAGTCTACAAAAAAAAATGACCAAATGTGAACAAAAAAAGAACCTCCCCACGACCTCCAGCGACCTCATCTACCACCAAAACCTCCTCCACCGTCACTACCTCCACCACCGTTGCCTCCAACCTCTACCACCACCTCTACCTTCGCCACCACCACCACCACCACCTTTAACCACCACCATCACCGCAATAACCACCACCACCACCACATCCACGGGAGCTGGTGGTTGTGCTGGAGGCGGTGACGGTGGTGGTTATGGCGAATGTGGTAGTGATGGAGGTGGAAGAGGTGGTGGTAGTAGTGGCGGTGGAAAAGGTTGTAGTATAGTAAAGGTGGTGGCACTGATGGTAGAGGTGGTGGTGGTGGCTGTTGTAGGCGGTTTCCGTGGCGGTGGTAGAGGTGGTGGTGATGGTGGCGATTAGTCATGATCTTGAAGCACCAATTCGTTCCAAGCTTGTACAACTACATCTCCTTCTTGAAAGAACTCTAAAATGCCTACCAAAACCCTCTCCTTAAGCTCAAAACACTCACACAGAATACCACATATGAAAGTAGACGAAAAGAGGCTCAAGAGACTGATAGGGTTTGATATAAGAGGCTAAGGATGATTAAATATGGGGCAAGTTTGGGATTTAGGGTTTTGACCCTCCGACGCGTACGCCCGACGTACCCTCACGTACGCCCTGCGTACGCGAGGCTCCTCCGCGATCATTTATGCAGAGTACGCTAAGCGTACTCATAGGTACACCCATCATACTCAAGGGACCAATTATGCTAAAACGTAAATTCTTGAGGGTTTCCAAACGTACCAGGTTTTGGGTGTTACACCTTCGCCACCACCACCATCACCGCAACAGCCACCACCACCTCCACCTCCACCAGAGGTGGTGGTTATGTTGGAGGCGGTGATGGTAGTGTTGTGATGGATGTAGAAGAGGTGGGTGGTAGTGGTGGCAGTGGAAAAGGTTGTAGTGGTAGTAAAGGTGGTGGCATTGATGGTAAAGGTGGTGGTGGTGGCTGTTGTAGGCGGTTTCCATGGCGGTGGTAGAGTTGGTGGTGGTGGTGGCAGTGAGAGTAGTGGTGGTGGCAGTGAGAGTAGTGGCGGAGGCGATGGTGGCAAAGGTAGAGGTGGTGGTGGTAGTAATGCTGGAGGGCAGTTGTGGTGATGGATGGGGTTGTTAGAGGGGTGCGTGTGTGTGTGTGGGTGGGGGGGGGGGAGGGTGTCACACCCCCGAACCAGACGGCGGAAACGTCCGAGGGCTATTGTGACTCAATTGAATACCATCCCAATGAATATACATGAAACATAACATCATACATTACCAATAATTGGAATATTACAACTGGTAGCGTTTACATTCAGTACATTGATCCATAATATTACATGCCCAAAAGTAAATTGGTCGATACTATTTAAACCACAGCAAGACGTTACTGAATACATATTTTCCTTTTCGATTTACCTGTTACCTGAGAATACAAGTATTTTGAAAAACGTCAACATATGAAATGTTGGTGAGTTCATAAGTAATGTTTGAAATATAGTGGTTTGTATTGTTTTGAAAATCACCAGAAAATCCGATATTTTCTGAAAAGAACTTGGTATAAAAAGTGTGAAGATCTATAAGTATGCTTGTTTGTTTCTATAAATGTAAAAGTACAATTTGTAAAACTCGGTATGTAACTCGTAGGTGTATTAATTGAAAACCCTAGGAAAACCCGATGTTTTCCTAATACTTTGCATCAAATGATTTATATCTTGTTATTTCGTTACGACAGGTGTATTCGTTGAGTCCTGGTGGCGTTGGCTTAATTATGGATTGTGAATTGTTATAAACACACATTAATCCAAACACCCGGACCCATACAAACGATCCCTTAGGCGTCGCTCGCACTATTCACTTAATCCAAACACCCGGACTTCATGTAGCCCCACAACCGAGGAGGAAAAATAAAAGGGTGCGAAGCCCCAATATTTTCCGTAAGTCGTTCAAGGCTATCGTGAATGCGAAGGGCCCTTAGCCCGACTCGCATTTGGTGAATTCTCAACTTTACTAGCAGCACCAGAGGGCCCTTGGGGTCCAACAGCACAAAGCCTGTAAAAGTCCTTTTACACGAAATTAGGTCATATAAGACCCAATTACATGTAAGCGAGTTTCCTTCGGGCCTAAAGATCATGTCATTGGGCTAGCTAGGCCCAACAAACACGATTTGAAACTTTTGGGCCCAAAGACGGTGTACCGACGTCTGGTGTATTCTCATGTGTGTATTGACTTCTCGATATTTCCGCGTGTGTATTGAAGTTTCGTCGTGTTAGTAATTTCGGATTCATTATTGATTCGAGACCGAATCAATTCGTTTGATAACGATTTTTGGTGTTGAAGGTGTATTATAATTCGCCGATAGTCGAGGTGCTAGTATTTCATCATGTCGGATTTATTGTTTAAACATTAGGATATTTCATTATTGCAGCCCCTTTCTTTTGGGTAATTTACACATTTAACCCTTCATATAAAATAAATTTCTATTTTAGTCCTCAAACCATTTTTCTTGACACTTTAGTATCAAAACTTGTAGAAAAGTTATTTTTTAGCTCAAAGTTATTTGAAAAACAGTTTGAGTCCATCAAATGAAATTTTTCTCGGCTGAAACCCTTATTTTCGCAGTTTTTACACTTTTGGCCCAAAATAGAAAATTTTTGCATCTTTGGTCCCTTTTAAATATGAAAAGCATTTTTAACCCTTGAAATGGACTTGGAGCACTAGTAGTCCCCTGTTTTACAGAAAATCACAGTTTCAGCCCCTCCAATTTGAAAATCTCGCATATTGGGCTTTATTGGGCCAAAAAATTCATTTTTGGCCCATTATGCTTAAAAATTTCACATTTAATCCTTCAAAGAGAATATTTCCAGGAAAATACATTATTAAAACTGTTTTGACTCATTTCATCCATCAGAATTTGTATTTTGTCATTTTGGGCCCTTTAACCTCATATTTTTAACATTTTGAGTCCAAAAATGGGATTTTTAGTCCAATGAGTTCATATTAACCAACTTGGTTATTTTTCTAGACATGATTTGTGTGTAATAATATGTTTAACACTTGTTTCATACATCCTAATGCAAATCTCGATTTTTAAGGACTTTTTGACTAGTTTCAACACCATAATCACATAAGAACATGTAAATAAACATAGAAATCATACAAAGCATACATATACTCATAGAACTACACATTTGATTGTATTACCCCCCCCCCCCCACAAAACTTATAAAAACCGAAAAATAGGGGGTCTGAAGCTCACCTTTGGGTGTGGTTTCGGTTTTGGAGGAGAATGGAAGAAAATGAGATGATTTTCGGCCTAAGCAACCTTTCCTTGGAAGATCTCGAGTTTAAGGAGTTCTAAGATACAAGATTATGATTTCATATGAGTTAAGGAGAGATTTTTGGATATAAGAAGGAGTCTAAAGTGTAGATCCAAACTTCAACTTACCTAGATGATGATTTTGTGAAGGATCCTCCTTGCAAGGCTCTTGAATCTCGAAATTTTGAAGGGAAAGTGAAGAGATATGTGGTGTGTTTTTTAGAGTGTTTAGGTGAATGAGTGTGTGTGTGTGTGTGATGCTCTCGGCCGAGAACAAGGAGAAGAAGAGAGAGGGAGTGGAAGTGACACTTCTAGATACATGTTGGTCCATGCATGGAGGCATGTGAGGTATAAGTGAGGTGGCACTCCAATAGTCAACTCTTCACTCTTGGATTTGGGCTTTGGGCCGATATTTTTAAAGAAAAAGGAGAGTATTGGGTTTAATGCCCCTAAGCCCATATTAGAGTTAGGTTTGATGATTGTTGGCCCTATAGAATATAAGTGTTATTTTTATACTTTGTTGGGCTAGTTTAGGCTAATTATGGTTCATAATATTTAATTTATTTCATTCTAGGCCCAATATGGCCCAAAATGTTGAAATAAATGAATATGTGTCCAATTAGAGCCCATTTAAAGGTTCTAATCCCATGATAGTCAAATTGGAAGCTTATTGGTCCATTGAGTCCAATAAGGAAGTCCTAGTCCTGAATGGACCTAACAAGAACTTCTAGGGTTTCCAATTGCTTGTTGACTATTTGTAGTACTTGTATGGTGTATTGGATTGAAATTTTTGTTGTCATAGAGTAAGCATCATACATGCTCTTAAGTTTTTGATTCTACATTTTACTTGAGTGTAGTGATTACAAGGCACAAAATTTCTAGTTGTGACATCATCCCCCCGTTAGAGGGAATTTTGTCCCGAAATTCTGTTTGAAAGCTATATTTCAGAATGCTAGAATAGGTGAGGGCACTTTTGCTTCATTTGGTCTTCGCGTTCCCATGTGAATTCTGGCCCACGCTTCACGTTCCACCGTACTTTCACGATCGGGATGCGACTTTGCTTAGTACACTTCACCTCCCTGTCCATGATTTCAACCGGTTCTTCAACGAACAGGAGATTCTCGTTGATTTCGATCTTGTCAAGGGGAATGACGAGTGTTTCATCCGATAGACACTTCTTTAGATTAGAGACATGGAACACGGGGTGTACACTGTTTAGCTCTGCGGGTAGCTGCAGTTTATACGCCACTGGACCTATTCGGGCGACGATCTCGAAAGGTCCAATGTATCGTGGGTTCAGTTTTCCCCGTTTTCCGAAACGAATAACTCCTTTCCAGGGTGAGACTTTCAACAGTACTCGATCCCCGACCTGAAATTCTAAGGGCTTTCGCCGTTCATCGGCGTAGCTCTTTTGTCGGTCGCGTGATGCTCGTAATCGAGCTCTGATTTGAACGATCTTTTCCGTGGTTTCATGAATGATCTCCGGTCCCGTTAGTGCCTTGTCCGATGTATGTGTTTTCGCTTGTTGGGTATCACCCACCTCAGCCCAGCATAACGGTGATCTACACTTACGCCCGTATAGTGCTTCGAAAGGAGCGACCTTGATGCTCGAATGGTAACTGTTGTTATATGAGAATACGACTAAGGGTAAATGGGTATCCCAAGACTTCCCAAAGTCTATCACACATGCGCGGAGCATGTCTTCGAGCGTTTGAATGGTTCGTTCACTTTGACCATCCGTTTGTGGATGATAAGCAGTGCTCATGTCGAGATGAGTTCCCAGTGCCTTCTGGAGAGATTGCCAAAAACATGAAGTGAATCTACTGTCCCTATCCGAGATAATAGAAACTGGTACTCCGTGGAGTCTCACGATTTCTCGAATGTATAAACGTGTCAATCTTTCCATCTCGTAGGATTCCTTTATTGGCAGGAAATGGGCAGATTTCGTCAGTCGGTCGACTATTACCCATATGGTGTCTAGTCCATCCGACGTCTTGAGTAGCTTGGTCACGAAATCCATAGAAATCCCCTCCCATTTCCACTCAGGGATTACCGGTTGCTGTAATAACCCTGAGGGCTTCTGGTACTCCACCTTTACCTTGGCACACGTAAGGCACTTACTAACATAGGTGGCAATTTCCGCCTTCATGTTAGGCCACCAATAGTGTTGTTTAATATCCAAATACATATTGTCTGAGCCGGGATGAACGGAGTATCGCATCTTGTGGGCTTCCTTCATAACTACCTCCCTAAATCCTCCGAGTTTAGGGACCCAAATACGGTTCATGAAATAGTATACTCCATTCTCCTTTGCTTCTAGGTTCTTCTCCATTCCGCGCAATGCTTCGCTTGCTCTATTTTCCGTCTTCATGGCCTCTGACTGGGCTACTGCAATTTGAGTGGCTAGGTGAGATTGAATGGTTATTGAGAGAGTTTTCGTACGACGATTAGAGTACTCCTTCCGACTTAATGCGTCAGCTACCACGTTGGCCTTGCCTGGGTGGTACTTGATCTCACACTCGTAATCGTTTAGTAATTCAACCCATCTTTGTTGCCTCATGTTCAACTCCTTCTGGTTCAAGATGTGCTGGAGACTCTTGTGGTCCGTGAAGATGGTGCACTTCGTACCGTAAAGGTAATGCCTCCAAATTTTTAGGGCAAAGACCACGGCTCCCAATTCTAGGTCATGGGTCGTATAATTCACTTCGTGCGTCTTTAGTTGGCGGGATGCGTAAGCTATCACCCTTCCACGCTGCATGAGAACGCAACCCAAGCCCTGATTTGACGCGTCACAGTAGACCACGAAGTCTTCCGTTCCCTCCAGTAGTGATAGTACTGGGGCACTACAGAGAGCTTGTTTCAGGGTTCGGAATGCGACTTCTTGTTTGTCCATCCATCTGAATGGTACGCCCTTTTGTGTAAGCGAGGTAAGTGTCTTGGCGATCTTAGAGAAGTTTTGAATGAATCTCCTATAGTAGCCTGCTAGACCCAAGAATTGACGGATTTCTGTGGGTGTTGTCGGGATTGCCCATCCTTCAACAGCTTTGACCTTAGAGGGATCCACATGAATTCCATCTTGGCTAACTACATGACCTAGGAAGTTCACACTCCGGAGCCAGAACTCACACTTGGAGAGTTTTGCGTATAGCTTTTCCGATCGCAGAGTTTCTAGGATTTGTCGGATATGTTGGCCATGCTCTTCTTCGCTTCGGGAATAGACGAAAATGTCATCAATGAAGACGATGACAAAGTTGTCGAGGAATGGTCGACAGATCCGGTTCATCAGATCCATAAATGCGGCAGGGGCATTTGTTAGACCGAAGGGCATTACGACAAATTCATAATGTCCGTATCGAGTTCGGAAAGCGGTTTTTGGAATATCCTCTTCCCGGACTTTGAGTTGGTGGTATTCGGACCGTAGATCTATCTTAGAAAAATAACTAGCTCCTTGGAGCTGGTCAAATAGATCATCGAGTCGTGGGAGTGGGTAGCGATTTTTAACAGTGAGTTTATTTAACTCTCTGTAATCGATGCACAATCTAAAAGATCCGTCCTTCTTTTTGACAAAGAGGACTGGAGCTCCCCATGGCGAGTAACTAGGGCGGATGAATCCCTTGTCCAAGAGTTCACTGAGTTGGCTGGACAATTCCTGCATTTCAGTAGGAGCTAGCCGATAGGGTGATTTAGCGAGAGGAGTTGCTCCTGGAACGAGGTCAATTCGGAACTCCACTTGTCTCTCTGGGGGTACTCCTGGAAGATCTTCAGGAAACACGTTTGGGAACTCACATGCTATGGGAATGTCTTGAACGTTAACCTCTTCCTTGATTTTATCCACTATGTGAGCCAGGAACGCCAAATTGTTCTTTCGTAGATGTTTTTGTGCCTTGATGCACGAGATGAGGCGAAGGTTCATGCTAGGTTTGTCTCCGTAAATTACTAGGGTTTCGTGATTAGGAAGGTGAAGGTGAACGGCCTTCTCGTGACACATAATTTCAACATGGTGGGGGCTTAACCAGTCCATGCCAATAATCACATCGAAACTCCTAATTGATACAGGCATTAAGTCTATTCGAAAGACGTGTTGATTTAGGGTTAGGGTACATCCGATGTAGATTTCCCCGGTGGATTCGGTTTTCCCATTGGCCATTTCCACCGTAAAGGTTTCATTTAGCTTATGGGGCTGTTGTTTTAATAAATGTTTAAACTTATTGCTTACGAAACTTCGCTCCGCTCCGGTGTCAAATAGGATGCATGCATAAGTGTGGTTTAGGGGAAATGTACCGGTAACAACAGCGGGGTCCTGAATCGCCTCTCCCTGACCCATGGTCAGCATCCTTCCTGTTCCTCCGTTTCCTGGATTGTTGTTGTTAGGGCAGTCTCGGCGGAAATGCCCGGTCCTACCACACCCATAGCAGGTGTGGCTAGGCCCTGCATTGTGGCTGCCGGTAGCGATGTTGTTGTTGTTGCGATTGTTGTTGTTGTTGCTGTTTCCCTGTTGTTGGTTCTGGGGAGGGTAGGTCCTGCAGTACTTCGCCGTGTGTCCCCTTCGGTTACAACTGGTGCACTGCAACTCCTTGCATTCTCCATTGTGATGAAAACCGCATTTGTTGCACTTGGGAAGATTACCGGAATAAGGTCTGGAGCATGTGGTGTCGCTGGAACCGGTGCGGTGACAGCATTAACTGCCACTGTCTGCTGCTTTTTAGAGGTCTCGAGGCCCTGATGCCCCTTCCTCTTGTTGTTCTTTCCTTTCTTGCCATCACCTTCCTTCTTGCCTTCAGTCTCCGCTGGCTTCTCACCCTTTTTGTTGTTATGGTCATACAACTTCTTCGCCAATCTTTTTGCACTGTCAAAGGTTTCGGGGTTTGCAGCTATCACATTTCCTTGGATTGGTGATGTTAGTCCCCAGATGAATCGCTCAATCTTCTTTCCTTCCGAGGTGATCATAGCCGGGCACAACAGAGATAGTTCACTAAATCTCGATATGTAGGCATCGATATTCGCATTCTGCACAGTGAGGTTCCACAGCTCCTGCTCCATTTTCTGAATCTCACCTCGTGGGCAGTATTCAGCCATCAACATTTCTTTCATCTCCGCCCACGGCATGGAGTTGGCTACAGGGAGTGTCATGGCTTCCACATGTCCGTTCCACCAGGTGAGCGCTTGATCGATAAAAGTGCAGGCTGTGAACTTCACTTTCATCTGCTCAGGACAATCGCATATCTCAAATACCGATTCCACCTTCTCGATCCATCGCTTCAGAGTGATCACCCCTCCAGTGTCGTTAAAAGTTCGTGATTTGGCGTTTGTGAAGTCCTTGTAGGTACATGTTTTGGTAGGTCCTTGATTCATCCCGTTGTTCGAACTCCCGGCCCCTTGCCCGTTGCCTCCTCCATTGTTCCCTTGGTGAATTTGTGCCATAGCTGCGGTGACCGCAGCAGACACGGCCGCCTGGAATGCAGTGGAGTCAACTTCGGGTGGGGTTGGTCCAGGGTTTCCGCGGGTAGGTCGGCGAGGCATCTTCTTGTCACGAAACGGAAAGATGTTGAGTGTATGTGGTTTCCGTGAGGTTGTGGTCCTACTGACTAGGTGTATGGCACGAACTTAAGTACTTCTATCATTTAGCATACAATCATAGACTCGCAACACATAGCAAAACACATAAAAGTTCACTAATATTATCCTATGCCTCTTCCACTATTGCAGACTAAACAGACGTTCTCTTTTTGGTGATAAAGGGGTATAGTTTTAGGTTCCCTAGCTATCCCGACCTCATCGGAACGTGTGTTAGTTATACTTTGGAGAGAATGTAGTTGATCAGGCTACATCCACTCCTTAGTACCACTAAGAACAGTCTTGAATTAACCGAGATACTAGCATTATTTTGTTTGGTTCGGCGTTATGTTCCTTATTCCTAATGCAAGCAAAGGTGTTTTATTGTTGTATTTTACTTGTTTTGCTCAGAGTTATGTTAGTCCTTCTTTTGGTTTATAGTTGCATATCAATGTATGGTTAGATATGCTAGTTCACTATAAACAGAGCTCTGATACCAACCTGTCACACCCCCGAACCAGACGGCGGAAACGTCCGAGGGCTATTGTGACTCAATTGAATACCATCACAATGAATATACATGAAACATAACATCATACATTACCAAGCATTGGAATATTACAATTGGTAGCGTTTACATTCAGTACATTGATCCATAATATTACATGCCCAAAAGTAAATTGGTCGATACTATTTAAACCACAGCAAGACGTTACTGAATACATATTTTCCTTTTCGATTTACCTGTTACCTGAGAATACAAGTATTTTGAAAAACGTCAACATATGAAATGTTGGTGAGTTCATAAGTAATGTTTGAAATATAGTGGTTTGTATTGTTTTGAAAATCACCAGAAAATCCGATATTTTCTGAAAAGAACTTGGTATAAAAAGTGTGAAGATCTATAAGTATGCTTGTTTGTTTCTATAAATGTAAAAGTACAATTTGTAAAACTCGGTATGTAACTCGTAGGTGTATTAATTGAAAACCCTAGGAAAACCCGATGTTTTCCTAATACTTTGCATCAAATGATTTATATCTTGTTATTTCGTTACGACAGGTGTATTCGTTGAGTCCCGGTGACGTTGGATTAATTATGGATTGTGAATTTTTATAAACACACATTAATGAAGATGACTAGTTTACAAACACCCGGACTTCATGTAGCCCCACAACCGAGGAGGAAAAATAAAAGGGTGCAAAGCCCCGATATTTTCCATAAGTCGTTCAAGGCTATCGTGAAATGCGAAGGGCCCTTAGCCCGACTCGCATTTGGTGAATTTTCGACTTTACTAGCAGCACCAGAGGGCCCTTGGGGTCCAACAGCACAAAGCCTGTAAAAGTCCTTTTACACAAAATTAGGTCATATAAGACCCAACTAAATGTAAGCGAGTTTCCTTCGGGCCTAAAGATCATGTTATTGGGCTAGCTAGGCCCAACAAACACGATTTGAAACTTTTGGGCCCAAAGACAGTGTATCGACGTCTGGTGTATTCTCACGTGTGTATTGACTTCCCGAGATTTCCGCGTGTGTATTGAAGTTTCGTCGTGTTAGTAATTTCGGATTCATTATTGATTCGAGACCGAATCAATTCGTTTGATAACGATTTTTGGTGTTGAAGGTGTATTATAATTCGCCGATAGTCGAGGTGCTAGTATTTCATCATGTCGGATTTATTGTTTAAACATTAGGATATTTCATTATTGCAGCCCCTTTCTTTTGGGTAATTTACACATTTAACCCTTCATATAAAATAAATTTCTATTTTAGTCCTCAAACCATTTTTCTTGACACTTTAGTATCAAAACTTGTAGAAAAGTTATTTTTCAGCTCAAAGTTATTTGAAAAACAGTTTGAGTCCATCAAATGAAATTTTTCTCGGCTGAAACCCTTATTTTCGCAGTTTTTACACTTTTGGCCCAAAATAGAAAATTTTTGCATCTTTGGTCCCTTTTAAATATGAAAAGCATTTTTAACCCTTGAAATGGACTTGGAGCACTAGTAGTCCCCTGTTTTATAGAAAATCACAGTTTCAGCCCCTCCAATTTGAAAATCTCGCATATTGGGCTTTATTGGGCCAAAAAATTCATTTTTGGCCCATTATGCTTAAAAATTTCACATTTAATCCTTCAAAGAGAATATTTCCAGGAAAATACATTATTAAAACTGTTTTGACTCATTTCATCCATCAGAATTTGTATTTTGTCATTTTGGGCCCTTTAACCTCATATTTTTAACATTTTGAGTCCAAAAATGGGATTTTTAGTCCAATGAGTTCATATTAACCAACTTGGTTATTTTTCTAGACATGATTTGTGTGTAATAATATGTTTAACACTTGTTTCATACATCCTAATGCAAATCTCGATTTTTAAGGACTTTTTGACTAGTTTCAACACCATAATCACATAAGAACATGTAAATAAACATAGAAATCATACAAAGCATACATATACTCATAGATCTACACATTTGATTGTATTACCCCCCCCCCCACAAAACTTATAAAAACCGAAAAATAGGGGGTCTGAAGCTCACCTTTGGGTGTGGTTTCGGTTTTGGAGGAGAATGGAAGAAAATGAGATGATTTTCGGCCTAAGCAACCTTTCCTTGGAAGATCTCGAGTTTAAGGAGTTCTAAGATACAAGATTATGATTTCATATGAGTTAAGGAGAGATTTTTGGATATAAGAAGGAGTCTAAAGTGTAGATCCAAACTTCAACTTACCTAGATGATAATTTTGTGAAGGATCCTCCTTGCAAGGCTCTTGAATCTCGAAATTTTGAAGGGAAAGTGAAGAGATATGTGGTGTGTTTTTGAGAGTGTTTAGGTGAATGAGTGTGTGTGTGTGTGTGATGCTCTCGGTCGAGAACAAGGAGAAGAAAAGAGAGGGAGTGGAAGTGACACTTCTAGATACATGTTAGTCCATGCATGGAGGCATGTGAGGTATAAGTGAGGTGACACTCCAATAGTCAACTCTTCACTCTTGGATTTGGGCTTTGGGCCGAGATTTTTAAAGAAAAAGGAGAGTATTGGGCTTTAATGCCCCTAAGCCCATATTAGAGTTAGGTTTGATGATTGTTGGCCCTATAAAATATAAGTGTGATTTTTATACTTTGTTGGGCTAGTTTAGGCTAATTATGGTTCATAATATTTAATTTATTTCATTCTAGGCCCAATATGGCCCAAAATGTTGAAATAAATGAATGTGGGTCCAATTAGAGCCCATTTAAAGGTTCTAATCCCATGATAGTCAAATTGGAAGCTTATTGGTCCATTGAGTCCAATAAGGAAGTCCTAGTCCAGAATGGACCTAACAAGAACTTCTAGGGTTTCCAATTGCTTGTTGACTATTTGTAGTACTTGTATGGTGTATTGGATTGAAATTTTTGTTGTCATAGAGTAAGCATCATACATGCTCTTAAGTTTTTGATTCTACATTTTACTTGAGTGTAGTGATTACAAGGCACAAAATTTCTAGTTGTGACAGAGGGGGTTGAGTTTTTTTGTTCACATTTATTCCTTTTTTTATTGTATTTTTATTGAATTATCTCAAATTTGATTTTGTGATACAAATGGGATCGAAATTACAAACTTAGAAAGTGTTTTGAATAAGAATTACTTAAATTATCCAAAATAATTTTAATATTCTAATATACATTTGAAAACTCAACTTTCATGTCGTGTCATGCTTCATGTCATATACTATCTTTAATTACCGCCTTATACATTATTTTATTAGATCATCATCTTAAGTATCAATTTCATAATTATATTTACTACATGAATTATTTATTAAAGTTAAGAAAAAATAGGCATAAAAGGATTAACCATCAACCAATATTTAATTAATATATTATGCATTTGGGAAATTTATGGAAACTTTTTTTATCCAAAATATTTATGAGCCGTAGATCATAAAGATTTAATTACTGGCTTTGTTCAAAACCCCTTTTTAGCACATATCAGGTTTCACCAAGCACGCTTTTTTTTTACAATCTTTAACTATAAAATCATCATAGATTAATTAGGGTCTACGATTCTTTTTTTTATAAGAAAATACGGTTTCGATTGATAACCGCCATGTAGCATCTGTGATAACTGCACAATCCTTTAATCTTGCCCGCCAAAATTTTGAGCTTTCCCTCTTAAAATCGATATTAAGTTTATAGGCATAATTAAGCCCTAATTTTACAAAAGTGAATTTCACAACAGTCAATTTTGAGCTTTCCCTCTCAAAATCGATATCCATTGTTGCAGCACCACAACTGTTTACAGTCAAATCCGAGTTTTTCACCACTGTGCGCAGGTACTACCTAAGATTCGAGGTAAGAGAAAGAATGTTTCTTACTTTTAATTGTTCTCAGGTTCGAGTATAGAGAAAAAAATGTCTTTTCCAGTAATTTCAATTTTGCACGATAATGTCCAGATGAATATTTAAAAATTTGTCATCTGTTTACAAGGGATTGTGATAAAATTATCAAAGTTTTGGTTTTTGAGTAATTTAGGAGTCTGTAAGATGACAAACAAGTGAAAAAATGCTATTTTTTATTGTTGATATGTACTATGATTATCTTATTACTGATATTTGATTTATTTTTTTGTTGTTGATATGTATTGTGTTTTTATGACTTGATAAGATGTAATTTTTCTGACAACTCTTAAGAGTTTATGTAGTCTTGATATCTTGTTTGTTCCTGTAGGAATACAATGAGTCGCCCACAAAGGAAAGGGAGGAGTGTCTCTCTTATAAAGGATAAGCCAAAACACAAATTAGTACATTTACAAATTGAGTTCGATGAGTTAGGTCAAACTATCGGAAATAACCGATTTGAATTCACCACCTATTGTGGAGTCACTGTGAGAACTAGGATTTCTATCCTAAAATAATGGAATGAAGTGCCTCAACCTGAGATTGATGAGTTGTGGTTAAATATTAAGGTATAATAACTAAAACTTGTTATGTGTGTTTATATTAAATATAATTAAACATGTTAATAACAGTTACTATACACTTTTTACTACAGACTCACTGGAACATACCAAATGATGATTACAAAGCTCAGGTACTTAAAGTTTGCAATCAACAATGGAGGAGCTACAAGTGCAAGCTTGTCAAGTTCATGGACAGGCACATTGATCCATTAGAAAAATACCCCTACCTAGACAAAGACATGTGGAATGATTTTTTAAAGCAAAAGTCCAAGCCCGAATTTAAGGTATGAAACTCTTGGTATTTATTTACTACATTTTCTCCATTAGCTCATAAGAAGTGACACATTTACTTTCTTACTGGTGAGGTTATTTATGTTGTAATGTTTGTAATTTTGCTCCTCATATATGAAGGAAATAAGAGTGAAAGCAACAGCAAGTGTGATGATGAACAAGAACCCGCCCCGTTTAGGCCCATAAGGGTATCGTGGCATACAACCTCGATGGGAGCAAGAGATGGAGTCTGGTGTATTGACAAAATCCCACCAGATATCAAGCGAACGAGCAAGGGATTATATATGTTCTCGGTTAAAACGCAATTCCTCAGGGGCATTGATTGTAACACCAGATATGGAGCCCTTAGTGGATAATATTGTACAATAATAATCCATTTATTTTAATTTTGCTATGATTTCCCTGAAAGAATGTTTCTTATGGGGTATTTGTGTGACATCCCAAATTTCACGGCCAGAAAAGACCGATTTGTTTATGCTTTGTTTTATAAAATCAGAGTAATCTTTTGATTAAAAGAGTTGTGGAATTTGTTCCCAAAATAAAATATGATAAGAATTTTATCAAAACATTTCTCAAAGAGAATGTATTTTCATTAAATAATAAAACCTCGGGATGTCATGTTCGATACAGACCAAAAGCATAAACAATATAAAATAAACCTTACAATAGTTGTTTATAACTACTGATCTATAATCCAAAATCTCTCGTCAAGTCCACCAACTTATACCCTTGTGCCATTACCTGTAATGCAAAGAAAACTGAGTGGGTCAGACTTGGGAGCCTGGTGAGCATATAGGGTTTTCAACCCACAATAATACATTTATTATATTCCATTATCAAACAAACAACCCAATTACCCATCCCCATTATCTTCGTTTAATCTTCCCAAACGATATTATCCTAAGGGTCATCTCCTATATCATGTTTACCTCTCATCTCCTTACATCTTATTTCCTTATATTTTTGTTCCTAAGAACTTCTCCTAAGGATCATCGCCTGCATCATATAGACAATACTAATTCGGGGATCACTCCCTCAATATGTGACTAGTAAGGGTTAGGGTATCATTGCATGAATTACATAGCCACAACATCGCCTGGACTTGTAAATCATAATAAGGGTTAGACTATCATCGCATGAATACGCAACCACAACATCGCCTGGACTCGTAATTCATAATAAGGGATAGACTATCATCGCATGAATACGTAGCCACAACATCGCCTGGACTCGTAATTCATCACCTATCTATCATCACCTAATTATCATCACCATTATATCCTCACCTATCTCTTATCACATTCTTTCAACACACATCAACTATTTCATCTACCCATGTTCTACCAACATATTTGTAGATATAAATTACATATATAGTTTAAATCATTTAACACCCATATAAAAACATCAATTCCAAGCCCATCTCAAATAGACAAATAATATATAACACATAGCACATATTTCATAGCTAATACTTTATATTTATGTGTTAGAAGAGAGTAACCACACACTCACTTGATCAGAAGATGATCGGACAACACTACGGCTTGTAAAAGTAGTATTCTTCGGTAGATCTGGAAGATCTTCACAAAAATCGGCTTCTCACGGGCAGAGCTTTGGCTCGGGAATCATACTTCTCGAGATCTTCGGGGCCTCGGGACTTGCTTCGGGGCTTGAGAATGATACCAGGGCTTCAGGATATTTCTTGCACGAAAAACGATGCAAAAACGCGAGAGAAAGAAGAGAAATGAGCAAAGGAATAAGGCAGCCTCGACTTCCTTTTATAGGGGCTGGAACTTCGAATTATGCTGGGCGTAATCTTAGGTTACGCTGGGCATAACCTGGATAAGCCCGGTGACTCCCCCCCTTGGATAATATCGAAAATTTATATTTAAATTTAATTTCGAAAATATTTAATAAACTTCAAAAATTCATATCTTCCTCATACGAACTCCGTTTATGACGTTCTTTATATTCACGCGTAGGTGAGACTACGCTCTACAACTTTCGTTTAGACTCCGTCGGCTAATTTTGAATTTATTTTTATTATATTATTTTAGTAGGCCGGGACAGGAAAACTCCGTTATAAATTCATAACTTCTTCATCCGACGTCCGTTTTCGCCTATCTTTTTATAGTTTCACTACAATTAACGAGATCTTCGATTCTCGTTTAGATTGTTTCGGCTAAAAACCGCTCGATCTCAAATCGAGTATTCGGGCTGCATACCGCTAAGTCGAAACTTAGAAAAATCATAACTTCGTCATACGAAGTCAGATTTGGACGTTCTTTTTATGCACGCTCATGGTTTAACGTATTCTACTACTTTCGTTTAGATTGCTAAGGCTAAATATCGCTCTAACGTAAATTCACTTTTTTACGTCGCGCTGTTTCGTGTCGGTTTTGTCGCGAAACTTCGACAGGTCATAACTTCTTCGTTATAACTCGGATTTTGGCGTTCTTTATATGTACGGAATCCCTGTAACATATACTACAACTTAGTTAAGATTATTCTTTCTAAATAATCTTCTATCAAAAATTCATTTTTGACGCTTATCGTCTCTAAATTGACTAGCTCTGATCTACGGGCATTACAATTTGTTCTCAAGATCATGTTGTTTACATGTACAGGTAGAGAAAGAAAAGCAAGTATCTCAAGGAGACTTGGAGATTAGACCAGGATCTGATCTATTGGTTGAGGTTTTAGGACCAGAGCATCCTGGTCGTATGAGGGCAATCGGGTACAATGTTGGATTGAAGCAATCTATACTAGGGATTAAAGCGAGAAATAGGAAAAAACATGAGATACTAGATTTGAAAGAGATGTAGGCTAAGCAAGAGGAACATGCCAAATCGATTGCTGACATGGAAGATAAGATCGCCTCATTACGACGTGAGATTGCTAAGAATAATGATGACACTATTACAAGCCCAAGCCCGGTGGTGAACAAAACTAGTCTTGAATCGACACCAGTGGTGGATGCATTAGATAAAATATCAGTGCGTATTGTGTATCTGTATAACATAAATAATTACTTATATAAAGGCACTAGCTACATATATACTACATGATGTGTGTTTCAGGTTCCTACAGAGTGTGAGTTGTTGCTACCTTACGGTATGGTGCAAAGAAGATGTGCCAAGGGACGCGTCCACCCATTTGGAACTGGGATAGTACACTCGACACCTTTACAAAAAGATCATGTGTCACACCCCGGAACCGAAGGCGGAAACAATCTGGGGCGGAGGTGATGTCATGCGTAGTATCACAACCAATGTACATAGTAAGCATAGTAAACATAGCCATTACATTACATAGAAATATTTACATTTGTTTGAAAATTAAGTGATACAAGTTTTATACGTATACATCATATAAACAAAAGCTAAGACGAGTCTTCTATACGCTCCGTCTTCTCCAAAAGATCGCGGGGTACCTGTCTAATGCGGACCTGAGAATACAAGCATTTTGAAAATCAACATAAAGCTGGTGAGTTCATAAGCGGTTTGTTTTCGTAAAAGAACAAGTTTCCTTTGGTTTTCTGAAAAAGTTGTTATCCAAGAAAATCCCATATTTTCTTATAAGGAAAGTTTAGTTATCCATTTGTTACACAGTTTGGTTAAGAACGGTTATGTTATCCCAGGAAAAACCCTTATTTTCCTAAAAGTTGGTGGTCGATTATCCATACACGAATGTCTACTATCCTTAACACAAATTTTGTATTCGAAATTCTAAGTCCGCTCCGAGGATTATATATTATTAGACATACTTTCGAAACTCTGATTTTTACTCAGAGGCGTATATTAGACGAAATTTCGAAGCTTTGGTGACACTTAAAGAAGTACACTAGCTGTATGTTCGAAAACTCTGGTGACATCCAAAGGTGTATATCAGACATATTTTCGAAGCATTGATGATATCCAAAGGCGTATATTAGACGTATCTTCGAAGCTCTGATGATATCCAAAGGCGTATATTAGACGTATTTTCGAAACTCTGGTGATATCCAAAGGCGTATATTAGACGTATTTTCGAAACTCTGGTGATATCCAAAGGTGTATATTAGACGTATTATATTAGTAAATACCCTATTTATGATTAGCATGAGTTCTTCGTAGATTATAAAATATAACATGAATTATAACATTTATAATGAGTTTCACTATTAGTCTGAATGTTAACTCTGCAAGTCAACTGTTGGTTAATACGATTTTCAATGTTAGAAGCATACAGAATATAAAAACATTTCAACTGAAATAATAAGTTTGAGTACAAGATTTCCTTGTACTTTTGCTTTGTATTCCCCCCTGAAAACATTTGAAAAACACGGAAAAAGGTGTAGGGGTATGATCTCAACAGTCGAGAAATGTGCCGGTTAGGATGTTAAGTGCCAGCTCGGGGCTTGAATACACGCGAGGTTCCTATGTAATATGAAGAGATACACATTTGTATCTAATTATACTTTGAACCACTAATTAAGCAAGAATAAACACTCCGAGGCGCGATAACACTTCAATTCAAGTGTTAGGAGTGGTCCGGGTAGCATCTAAGGAGGTGTAAGGCCTAGATATGGAGTTTGCTCTTCATGAGTAAACTCCTAAGGGAGATTATGGACCTAATGACCATATCCCCATGAGTTTACGGCCGTAAACTCATGGGTGGTGTGCTCTTGGTGCTTAATGGCCTTAAAACACTAGTGGGATGATGCTAGGTTTAGTTCTAGGGCATTGGAAGGGTTTAACCATCAAAGGAACCACTTTAAGGAGTTTACGACCGTAAACTCACACATGCACCTTCCTTGTGTGTTTTGATGGTCCTAGGTTAAGCATAAGTGTTTCTAGTCTAAAGTACAAGTTATGGAAGGAAGTTAGGGCACCATTTGACCACCTTATAGGAGTTTACGGCCTAGGAACTATTCCTTGGGGGGTTTACGGCTGTAATCTCCTAAAGGGATGGTTTCTTTCATGTTTAAGGTCCCTAACACAAAGGTGGATGGTTCTAGACATTATTCCAAGGCTTAGGAGGTGTTTAAGGGGCATCTTAACACCTTAAATGGTGTTCACGGCCAATGAATGAGGGATTATGGTCTAAGCATGTTCTTGGGCCGTAAAATCATGTTTACTCCCCAAATGTTAAGGTTTTGGTGTTCTAAGTCCAATCTTGTAAGCCCCTAAGTCATATCTAAGCTCCAGAAGTGTTTTAGGGCTCCAAAACCCCATTTAAGGGTGTTTATGGTTTGGGATTGTTCCTGGGCCGTAAACACAAGTTCTTGGTACTATTTCATGATTTAAACACGAATTTGAAAGCTAGACATGATAAACTATGAGCTAGGATGGATTACTTACCAATTTGGAGCTTGAAAGAGGTGATTTTGGATCAAAGATTGAGTTTGTAGAGAGAGAGAGTAGAGAGAGAGTAGAGAGAGTGGAAAATCTTCAAATGAAGTCCACTCACCCTTATATAGGGTTTGAGTTTGAGGCTCGGTGGAAATCTACCCGATACTGATGTTAAACGAGGCTTATGGTCGTACCCGATTTAGTTGTCGTAACCCGACGTGGTCGAAAACTTAAAATTTTTCCAAATAAACCTTTGGGACGGTTTCACGTGTTTCTAATGAGTTTGGATACTCATGAGGTCATGATAAAAGTCTCAAATTAAATAGCCTAATTCAAGATGTAAACGGGACAATTCGATAAATATGAGTTTTATTGACGGAAACGGGCTATAGTGACGGAGTGAACTTCGAGTTGTCACATCATGTGAAGGTATCAGTAGATATAATCTATGGTGATTATCATTCTCTCCATATTCCTGTGTCAACCAGTGATGCTGATAACCTAGGGGAAGCACTTTATAGTTTTATTCAGTGGCCAAGACATGTGATTCTTCTTACTAAGGTATACATGCATATCCTTTATTTTTATTCTAATATTGTAGTAGTACCATAATTATATTAATCACTTACTTTGACTATCTACTAGACCTCCCACTCGCCTCCATCCATGGAAAAAGATGCAAGTCCTCCCACTAAAAAAGTTGCCTCTGTTATGGATAACCAGGTAATTGCTTAAAACTAGTATTAGTCCCTTGAAATTCTTGAACCCTATGTAACATTCAAATGGTCTGTTAATGCAGGTCCAACAATACCAAAAAAAAGCAAGCAGCCAAGTGGTTGCCAACAATTGCAAAGAAGGCAACACAAAAATTTGTGACACCAAAGAAACTACAAGGCAGACCTGTCATTCAATCATGGTATAGTAGTTTTACAAGCAACAAATTTATTGAAGAATTTCATGTTGAGTTAGAACCTGGTATGTTTGGGCCGGGGAGGGTTGAAACATACATTAGGCATGATGTGATTTTAGAGATGTTGAATAGTGAAGAGCTTGACATCAGTTGTATACTTTGGTATCAAATGTAAGTGTATTAATTTTCATTATATTAAACTTTTAAAATATTTTATTTTTATAATATATACTATTTTGTTTCAGAGTGCTACATTCCATTCTTGCAACAAATGGGGTTAACAGATGTGTATTTATAAACCCACAATCGATCACCGAAACAGTATGTGTCCATGATGAGCAGGACAAGACTAACCAACACAAAAATCATGTTGCAACTGAGATCGCTGAAACAATGAATTTCCATCAAGAAAAAGACTTTTTCTTGCCCCATATTGGCAAAGGTACTATAGTCTACTATAATAATTGTTGTATGTGTTTTTGTTCATTGATTTTTATCCTAAGCACTTTAAACATTCTAGTCGACATTGGTTGCTGCTTGTGATTTGCCCTTATCAACGCACTGGTTACATTTTAGATTCCATCAAGAAGTCAGGAAATCCGACTGATTCCTACAAAGTCATAAAGCATGTTGAAAAGTAAGATATTTTTTATATAGTTTTGGATGACATTTCTTTCTATAAATTGTAACAATATTACTTGTTTTTGTTTTAGGGCTGTTGAAATGTTTAATGAAGATTTTGAAACATCACATCCAATGACATGGACGATGCTGATGTAATTGACCTCTCTCTCTCTCTCTATATATATATATATATACACACACACACACACACATATATATATATATATATATATATATATATATATATATATATATATATAACATAAGAAAACCTCTGATGTTTATTTTTTCAGTGCAATCAACAATCGTCTAATTGGGAATGTGGCTATTATGTGTTGAAATGGATGCGTGAATTTGTCATGTATCGGCAATATGCATTCCCGAATGTAAGTAACTTTTGTAATATTGTTTTTCATTTTGTCTATTGCACCAAACCGTCTCTTTTGTTCAATAAGAGTTTTTGTTTTATTCTGCATATAGAACCTTTGGAATGATATAAACCCCATTCCTGAAAAGTTGTTGGACGATGTGGTCAATGCATGGATGACGACTTTTCAAAGTAAATATATAAAATGAAGCCTGGGTTTAATGGTTAGTTCTATTTTCTACACATAAAAATATAAATTCTTGACTCATCTTTACTTTTGGTTCTTGATTAGCTTTTCATTGCTGATGGTTGGTTCGAGTCCACTTTGAATAATGGAGCCACAGTAATCGGAAAGTTGCAAAAAGACAGAAAGAAGTTTCTTTGTTTTTTTTTTTTTACCTTTTTTAGGTGTTATAGGTTTGTAATGAAAGCAATTGTCCTTTTCCTTTGTCGTTTGAGTCTAGCATGATTGTGTCTTAGTACTTTATTTTTAACTACTATTTTGTTATAGTTACTTTTTATTATTTGGAATGACCAATTATTATTGTTCGTAAAAGCTAATGTATTTATGTTTATTTTTTATTTTAGTTGTCAATTTTATAATTTCTCATGACTAAATTTCTGAATTTTATAAACACGCATATCCATGTATCAAACGGAAGACCGGTATAATTGGTTTTGAAACTATTTAATATTTGATTTTTTTATTAATAGACATATACATTACGGTTCTACAACCGTATTCTATTTCCTAGATTATTGTACTAAATCTTCTCATATATTACGGTTCCGCAATCATATTCTATTACTTAGATTATCGTACTCTATATTCTTATAGATTACAGTTCTACAACCGTATTCCATGCATAGTTTACTGTATTATATCTTCTAAATAGAATACGGTTCTATAACCGTATTTTACTGCTTCTTCAAATAAAACACGTTCTATTAGAATACGCTTCAATGTCCGTATTTTAATTGCTTTTTCAACCGTATTTTATTTTTGATTTTGTAGTATTGTATTCAAAATTTCATACCGTTACCGTACCAAGACTACTTAATTGGCATGGTATTACCAGCCAAATATATTGGCTACCGATATAATTGGTTCGGTTGGTAACATGTTGGTTGGTTCTCTGTGATACATATTTGCCATCCCTAAAAAAACACCAACACTAGGGGTGTTCGTTTGGATGGATCGGTTTGATCAAATCCAATCAAGTGAATCCAAATTGATTTCGGTTTTCAAAACATGGATCCGAATAGTCCGAACTAAATTTAAATCCAATACGATCCGATCCAATTACAATTCGGTTGGATCAGTTTTTATAATTTGGTTTTAAAAAACCGAAACATTTTAACACGAAAAATAATTATAAGATTACTAAACTTTACACAAGAATCAAAAACAAATTACTTAGTTGTGATTTGAAATTAATAAACAACTAATAAGAAGATATATTATAGTTAAATATTTTATAGATAGAGAACTTTTGAGTGAAAATGCATATTAATGTTTTTTTATTGGGTGAAACGTCCCTATTTGAAAAAAATAAATTACAAAATTAATAAAAAACTATAGATATATATTATAAATAGATAAATAAGAAATGTTTATTCGTTTTTTTTGGACTATTCGGT
Organism: Lactuca serriola; assembly: GCF_051521515.1. Taxonomy (NCBI): domain Eukaryota; kingdom Viridiplantae; phylum Streptophyta; class Magnoliopsida; order Asterales; family Asteraceae; genus Lactuca; species Lactuca serriola. The sequence continues at coordinate 250,018,070 of NC_136410.1, read as the reverse complement.
TCTTATTTTATAAACCAAAACCAATCCGAAATCCAAAATAATAATTCGGTTTTGTTGAAAACCAATCAAAATATCTGAATATCCAAACCAAATTGTCCGATTGAATAATTTAATTTTATCCGAACAGTCAAAAGCAGTAACCAACGCCAGAGCCGAGGCAGAGCAAAACAAATTACAAGTACCAGAAAGGGAAAGACGACCAATTAATCCAATTACAAATACCTATGATTCGCCACAGGAAAACCAAGGATATAATAATATTTAATTTCTCTTATATTATCATTGTATTTTAAAACAAAATTCTTACAACTTTATGAAATTGTTACAAGTTTACAATACTAAAATACAACATGAGAAACAAACTAATAATTACGTAGGCATGTTACGACATACAAACAAAACAAGATGGTATCATTGGCGACCTTTATGAATCTTTTCCTGATTCATAAAGCAAACATGCGTATCCAACAAAAGTACATCAGGTTCTTGAAAGCTCGTAGTTGTGTAACAGTTCCAAATCAAACAGGAACAGTTCGGTGTGTTGTAGTCTGCTCGACTTCATCCTCCTCATTCTCACCAGACATTTCTTCAAGCGATTTCCCATTTGGTTCGGGGACTAAAAACGTGCACACCATCCCTAAGAAGTTGACCACACCAAGAACAATAAGCGAGTTCCTGATTCCAATACCTGGTGGATAACCGGCGTCAGTCTTCTTAGGGTCGGAGCTCTGAGAAGCGTACAGAAATCCATAAGCACCAACTATCGCGCCTGCTTTGCCGGCGGCTGCAGAGATACCGTGGCAAGTGGACCTGAGCCTAGCCGGAAAGATTTCAGCAGGTACGACGAAAGTGGTGGCGTTAGGACCAAAGTTAGCAAAGAAAAACGTCAATGAGTACATGATGATGAAGCCGATACGGTTGTCGTGTAACGTCCAGTGGTGGTAAGGAATGGCGAGAGCGAACATGAAAACCGTCATAAAGAAAAATCCCATGAGTTGGATTGCGAAACGACCGATGATATCGATAAATGCAACTGTGAACCAGTATCCGGGAACAGTACTGCAAAGTGCGATAAGAGTTTGAGCTCTGGCCACCCTGAAAACCTCTCCTATGGCATTCATTTTCGCTGCCGGAGGGATCCACCCAATGGCACTGAAAACGTCTTTTTGGAAAAGGTTTTGTGAGTAGAAAGCTATGTCAAGTAAGAACCATGTACTGGTAGTTCCGAGTAGGTGGAGTCCATGGCGACGGAGGAATGCTTTTGAAAACAATCCGAATGAGTTTCTGGTATCCTGAGAAATTACCTCCACCTTTTGCTCTTCGGCTTCAATATCAACTTGCAAAACTCGAGCCATATCTGAAGCCGCTTGTTTAGCGTTTTTTGCAACTAGAGCAGTGTAACGTGCAGTTTCCGGCATCTTCATACGCCAGTAATAAGTCAACGCTGCTGGAATAGCACCAAACATGAGGATAATACGCCAGACGTAGTCGGCTTGTAAGGGTGTTGACAAAATAGCGTTCGTTGCATACGAAGGAGCACTAAAGGCATGATCAAAAGAAGCCGACACAACTAAAGCTACAATCCCACTAGTCAAAATCCCAAACCCTTGCATGGCGAAAACAGCAGCGATAAACGCACCACGCGTCTTCTTGTTAGCATATTCCGACATAATCGTAGCAGAGAGAGGATAATCACCACCGATCCCAAACCCAAGCCAGAACCTAAAGAAACAAAGGCAAGCCATGACAGATCTTCGTTCCCTCCCAAACGAGAACCCCGAAGCGAGGGAGCATATAACCATGATAGCCAAAGTCATACCGTAGACTTTTTTCCGACCCATTTTGTCACCAAGCCACCCGAAGAAGAGTTGACCGGCTAAGGTTCCGACAAGAGCAACGCCGGTGACCGAGGAGTTCACACCAGGGGGTAGAGTTCCGGGCTTCGCTGCACCTTCTACGTGGTAGTAGATACGACCAAGCAATTTGGTGCAAAGGGAAATTGCGAAGAGATCGTATGCATCGGTGAAGAAACCCATTCCGGCGATGACAATCGCCGTGAAATGGTATAACTGGGTTTTCGCTGTATCAAGTGCATTGAGCACTTGCAGTTGCTGTCGAGGCATGGCTACTCTCTTCTTCCAAAGCTATACCTGCAATATATGAAAAGATATTTATATTTTAGAATAAGTATTTGGAATTGATGTATATTAATATACAAGAAAACAGTTGTAGAAAACTATTAAATAAAATAAATTCTAATAATTGCAGGTTGTCAAAGATGTCGACTTATATTGATGTGACCGACGACTTTTGGGTAATTAAGTAAAAGTCATGTATGTATTTTAAAAACAGACAAATATAAATAAACAAAAACAAACCTATTTTGTTCCACATGCTGACTTCTTGGTAACCATTCAGACAATAATAATAATTATAAAAATAAATATAGGAAACAAACAAATATAAAAAAATAAAAATAAGCCTATTTTATTCCACATGCTGACTTCATGGCAAATGACAATCATACACGCGATAATAATAACTTATATGAATGAATATAATTGTGAATTTTAATAATAATAACAATACACTAATGTATTAAAATTAAAATAACTATAATAATTAATTAATTATTATTATTATTTTTTTCTATGCATGGATATTTACATAACGATCTTATATGCAGAAAATATTATTATCGATTTATCGTTATTAGTTTTATTTATTTATTTCTCTTTTGATTTTTTCTACCGGAGGTCTTCTCGGAAGCAACCTCATATTCTCCGGTGGGGCCTGTTTAACCATCGTAGCTCCCATTATCCTATTTGTATGAAAACTAGTATGTTTGTGTTGTTGTAAAAAATAATGAAAATTAAAAAAAAAAAAAAAAAAAAAACAGATGCATTGAGTTGGGTAATACAAGTGTGTGTTTTAAGGTAACTTAAAAATCTTCGTTTAGATCTTACTTTACAAAGTATAAGTAGACAACAAGAAATATGTTATTTGACGAGATAATATATACAAAGATATATACAAGACTTATCCATTATTGGGATGAGTGCAAACAAGTGATTATTTACTGCAATTTAATAGTTATATATACGTGAAAAACTTTCGTGTTCGTAGATATACAGAAACAAAGACATACTCGTTGTATAAAACAGTCTCAGAGTTATTCATGAGAGAGAGAGGGAGAGAGAGCATATACCTTCTGAAGATAGAGGGTAGCTCTGCAATTACTGTTTTAGAGATAGAATGAATTTGAAGGAGGAGAAGGATGTGAGAAGAAGCGGTGTGGAGTGATTGAGTAGATGGGGTATTTAAAGAAACAGGTAAGGCATATTAGAGTATATGCTCTCAAACAGTCAACGCTTCCATACTGCTTCTCTAATTATCCAAATCTCTCATCAGGTCAACTCAACTAACAAAGCAGTTTGCTGCATTTCATTACTAAAATATATATAAAGGTATCCAAAAGTTGCTCCCCCTCAAATAACAAAGCAGGTTTTTATCATAGATTTTAAGTAGATGGGGTTTTTACTTTTTATCATATATTATTTTTATTTTCCAAATTTTAAATAATGTTTTTGATTTTTTAAATTGAAACCGGTGAAGTATGTATTTGGCTTTAGTACTATAGAAAATCAAAAAAATAAAAATCATAATTTTGAATCGGTTTTAAGTTTTACATTATTTTTCTTTAATTTCTTTCTAAGAGCATATGAATATAGGCTTTTTAGAACGGCAAGAGCAAATTAATATATTTTTCTTTAACTATTTAATGGTCTGGAGTACGTAAAACGCAAATCTTAAACCATTGTGCAGGCAAGAGAGATGGACCTTTTCTACCCGGATGTGACATAATGTGTTACAAGTACGTGGTTAACGTTACTTGTGTTGAATGGACTGGCATACCAAGAAGAAAGTGATATTCACAATATGAAATTCAGTTTTTTAAATAATTATAAGATCCTAGTATACTTGTCATAAACGGCATTTGCTTTCATGTATCATGTGATAGGCAATATAATATATTATGGACCAGTAATACAAATTAACTAGCGTAATATCTGTTTAATAAACATGTTCGCCGACAAAATTAGTTATCGTTTATTGTTTATATAATCTTAATGTCTATACAATTGATGATGAATTAAATAGATCATCAAACTTGAAATGTCGAGGTAAAACAAATGTTGTTTCTATCATGCTAATGAATTATGAAAATTCGATCTCTATGGAAAACAATGATACAAGAATCCCACTTTTCAACATTTATATTAGGGGTGTTTGTGGTGTGGTGCGAGCGGTTTAGAGTTAAAACCGCACCGTATATGCGGTTTGAGTTTTTGGCAAGCCGTAAACCGCACAACGAAAACACTAAACAATATTATGCGGTCGGTTTCGTGTGGACGGTTTGAACGATTTACATACGGTTTGATAGATTATTCAAATTTATAATTTTGTGGTTGGTAATAATTCAATTTAAACAATTTTAAATTTTATTAATACATAAATAATTAAACTTTAGAAATCAATATAATAAATCAAACCATAACCATAGTGCTTAAGAATCATCTTGATGTAATCAAAAGTAAAAAAGGGTTCAAGCCCATAACCTTTACTGAAAACAAATTACAATCATTTGACTATTGCTAAACATGATATCTAAAACAAACCAAATGATAATTAAACGTTTCCTGACTTCGATATTCAAACCTATTTTCCTATCATGTTCTTCAACGGGTTCTTGGATGAATATTTATCATACCAAAAGTTTCCCTTAGGTGCATACCGAATTGGTGTAAAGAAATCTGATATTAATAGAATCTAAGACTTAGCGGTGCAAAGAGTTCGGGTTCCGCGACGCTAACCCTTATCAACATTAAAGTATGTCTCGATCTTTTCTACATCATAATCTTTTCTTGATCTTCGTTGATTGGGGCGTGAGTTTGGTTGCTTTTTATTTTTCAGTCATTTTAGTTCTTTTCAGCTCCAGTTAGTTCCTTTTGCTTCAAGCAACGAATTTTCCTAAGTTTATCAAATACAAATCATTTTAAGTGTCAATTACCTTAAATTATATTAACTAAGACTTTAGTTTGTGTTTCTTTCTTTTGTAATTAGCAATCGTAGGTGGGGATGTCAATCCCTGTATGTATGTATATATATATATATATATATATATATATATATATATATATATATAGAGAGAGAGAGAGAGAGCTAGGTTCAAATGTTTCTAACAACTATTATGTGCATGAATGCACCAATAGGAAATTAGGAAAAAATAAATCATTAAATAAATAATTTAAGGGTATTATAGTAAATTTTGCATAGTTAGTTATGGTAGATAGCAACAATTCCTTATATCACGCCAAGAAGCAAAGATAAATATAGAACATTTTCCCTAAATCGATTTCACCGCTTCCCACCCACCACCCCTGTAGATCGATTTCACCATTTCTCTCTGTCTTCTCTATTTGTTCCATATTCAAGCCCTAAATCTATTCACCTTTTTCACCCGTCATCATCATCATCATCTTGTGTAGAAAGAAAAGAGAGAAAAGAATTTCTTGTTTGATTGAGTAAGACGTACCGAGACTTTGAGGCGCCAAGAGAGAAATTCATCCTCTGCGAAGTAATCGGACCCGAAGCTGGTAAGCGTGGTTGTTTTCATTCGAGTAAAGCCTGAGAGGGGATCAGAGAAAAGCTGTAAAAGATGAAGAAGAACAAAAATTTCCAAAAAAAAGTAAAGCATACGAAGAAGATGAACAAACAGGAGTTACAAAAGACAACAATGAGATGCGGTGAGTGGTGTTCTTCACTCTTTCTCTTTATGAGCTGGGTTTCTTCTCCAATTTGATTTTTTACTTTTGGGTTTTATTGATTCAGATGTTTTGCTAGGGTTTCTATATTTTCTTGGTATAAATTAAAGCTAAATATTTAAATCAATAAAGCTTACGAGTTCGATGTTCTAATTCATGGCTAACATGTGGTCTAACAACGATTGATAAACACAGATTAGCTTTAGAAGAGATCAAATTTCTTCAGAAACTGAGGGAGAGGAAGTCAGGAGTCCCAACGATTGTTAAAACAGGGCAGGCTGCTGCAGCTAGTGGCGTCAACAATGCTGGTGGGTTGGTTCCCAAAGGTGGTGATAAGGGTGAAGGAGTTGGAGAAAAAGACGACTTGGTTTTACAGGATATGTTTTCTCAGGAAACTGTTGTATGGATGAAGATCCACATATGTATGTACCCTTATCATCTCTTTTTATCAGCATTTTAACAGATTGTTTATGTTGGTTTTCAACCTTTTTCAATTTGCATACAATTGGAATTACTTCACTTTTGCCTGAAAATGATCAATTAGTGATTTCATATTCTTAGAATTGCAGTTCCTTAGTTTATGTATCCCACGCATATATAGTTTGATATTCCTAGAATTGCAGTTCCTTAGTTTACAAGAAAAGGAATGCATTTTTTGTTCCTACATGATTTAATATTGTTTGATTGAGTTTTGACAAAACAGATTTTGCTTGCAAATTGCAATGGATTTTGCATATGTGTGTTGTTTACTATTTTACTGGAATAAGAAAATAGTGGTATGTATTCTGTTAGAATCAAAAGGGTTAAGTTGTGGATTCTTTTTCATATCAAAATGTAAACACATGTGCATTCTATAAGAATATAAATATTACAGAAAACATGTGTTGCTAGTAATTTTGACAGAATATATTTATACATGTTGTAGTATGTTTTATGCATATACTATAAGTTGCTCTTAAGTTCAAATTCTTTAAGAATATTCAAAATTGTTCTGAAAGAATAGTTTACTCTGTAAGAGTACTATTGTTGTATTCTGATTAAATTGTAGATAATTAGTTATATGTTTAATGTGCAGTTGTTACAAGTGTATCACTACAAAATATTTTGCAATGAATTTGTGATAGAAATGGCTTGAAGACCTGATGGGAAAGGCTACTTGAAGAAAATCATTTTCATGCAATACAATTCTGACATAATGTCAATCTCACAAAATGTCAATCTCATAGAATGCTAGTATATTTTGAAGTGGCTTGGAGGTTAAAAATACACAAGACATCTAGAAACGAAACAAGAAAGTGAATGAAGATTCTTTCAAGGATGCCGATATATATATATATATATATATATATATATATATATATATTGCAAGAGATTTCAAGAATGAATATAGTTTATGTTCATAGTTGTATTCATGAAGAATAAATGTAATTACTTATTTTAAACTATTAAACTTCATCTTATATAAAAGGTGTATTCATTAAAAATTATTGGTCTTGATAATAGGTGTTTATAATATTATGTTCATAGTTGTATACCACTCTGACAGAATTACAAAATATCATTATAACAAAATAACATTATGATAGAATAAAGTCGGTCTATGTTTACAAATTACGTTTGAAATTGAATTAATTTAAAAAAATCAGATTTTTTAAATTAGAATCATTAATTATCCCATAAATCTCGATTTTTCCTTTTTTAAATTTTTCGCAATTAACTAAAATATCCTTATACTGAAATTTATGTGATTATATGGTACATGTTACCTTATTGTACTATCATAGACCCTCAGATCATGACCTTTGATTTTATTCCATCCGATGGTCCAGATCTGTGCATTCTGGCACATAATAGTTACTAGAAACAAAATAACCTAACCCTATATATATATATATATATATATATATATATATATATATATATATATACCCTAATTATGGTTAACTTGATAACTAGATATTTGGGCAGAGTGATGATTAGGTACAGTGCATATCCCTTTATTTAACCAACATAACTTCTAGGTACTATATTGTCCTAGGGATTTGGTTATTATAACATCAATGTATTATCTATTCCTAGACTATCAAGTATCATAACTCTTAGGCATAATAACATAGCTTACAACAAGGCATAGTATCTATTCCTACATTATCCTAAGGCTTTAAGCTTTATGAAACGATTGATCTTTATAGATATAAATATATTTTGATAAAAACATTTTATAAGCATATATTCCACCCCCTGTAAAACATTTAAAATTATGAAATTGGGGTCGTAAACTCATTCTAGTAGCGTATTCCGAAGCATCTAAGCCATTACATCCGAAGCTTCACACGATTGAGAGGTATAGAGAGAGTGTTTGGGATGAGAAAAATAGAAAGTGAGCACCTCTATTATAGTGGTTATGCATGCGGCACACTTCATGTGCAACGTGCACTTGCTTCATGGCTGCATCTAGAGCTTGCCACATGTCACACTTCTAATGGTTAACGTCTCCCTAATCCCAACGAATTTATGTGTTATATGTGCGTGACGAGCATGGCGCGCACTTGGCATGCACCTCTAAACCTTTTATAAAAATTCATATGTTCCTTATATGAATCTTGTTTGTTACCTTGTTTATATATTTTTGTAGCTCTCTACTAGTACTATAACTTTCGTTATGGTCGCATTGCCAAAGTTTGACTTTCATATTTAACCTGTATTTTATATTTTTCTAAAAATCGTATCTTCTTCATACGAACTCCATTTTTTACATTTTTCCTTTCAAAGTCCTTATCTCTCAGAGTACTATGATATTCCTTTTTAAAACATTAGCCGAAACTCAACCGGTTTCTTTATGCTATTTTGACATTAATAGCGTTATTAACGTGGTTGGTTTTTATATTTTATAAAATAATAACTCCTCCAATTGGAGTAAGATTTTTATAACGATTATAGCCTTGGGATCACCTTATTGTGTACTTTCCAAATACACATACATTTATTAAAAGTGATATAACTCTTTGATCACTCATTTTTTACCCCATTATTATCATTTAACTGATCATATTTTCCTTCAATGTGAAAGTTCCATCGTTATCATCTGTTAATGGTAATCTCTAGTGATGACTGGTGACAAGAAATTCCTAATTGTCACATTCTCCACCTGCTTTAGGAATTTTGTCCCGAAATTCGGAACTGGTGATAATCTTATTAGGGGAGACTAGTTTCTTAATCAGGATATCGATTCATTTCTCCTATTTATTGGGACAAATAAATTTCCTTTTTAGTTTTCTGCTTCTAATTCTTCAACTTAATCATTAGCATCTAATATTGTCTTTTGAAATCTTATTTGATCTTATCCTTATTTTACACCAATAGAAAACCTAAATCTTTTATCTTAATATTAGTGTGGATTTCTGGAAGGATTTCTATTTTTATTTGTCTATTAGTACATGTACTCAAAATAGACCTCTATATATAATAATTTTGAGTACAAATTCAAGGGTTTCTAATTCCCTTGTTAAAACATAACATAATTATTGTTATGGAACATTTTTCTAAACCTCTTTATTCTAGCAATAAGTATTTCGTTCTACTGGCCTGGTTGGCTCTTGCAGAAGTTGCCGATGTGCCCTGGCCTTCCGCAGTTATGATAACTAAACTTCTCACATTTGCAATGGTGAAGTCCACAATTACTACACAAGGGGAGTCTTCCCAAGTATTCCCTTGGTGAAGTTTGTGATCTCTCATGAGTCTTCCTTTTTTCTTTTTCCTTCCACAAGGGTTGACTACATTTTCCCTTGACGATTCCTCCCCACTTGTTTTTATGCTCTTTGGACTTATTATTAGTCCTTCTTTGGTTCTGGGGCACATGATCCTTGAGACTAAAGCCTAAATATTTTGCTTCATCATAAGTATTGGGTTGGTGTAATTGCACATCGACTCTAATATAAGGAGCTAACCGTTGGAGAAATACGTTGATTTTCTACATCTACGAGTTGATCAATTTAGCGAATATGGTGACTAGCTTCCCAAAGTGTACCATATAGAAAGCCAAGCCCGACTCGTTGGTGCTCAGGCGATTGAATTCCTGCTCGGCTCGTGCCTTGTCTCTGCCAGAACGAAATTTCTTTATCATCTATTTCTTCAACTCTTCCCACGGGGTTGCATAGGCTACGTCTCCACATAAAGCTTTGACCTAGATACTCCATTATAGGAAAGCTCTTCCCATGAACATGCATGTTGCAAAATTAACACTATGTTTACATAGAATAATCTCGGCTGACTATTAAGAAAATCATGATAGGTTCTTGTCATTAGAGTACCTTACTTATTACTTCCCTCTTCCCTATTAGCTCTGAGATTTCGTAATGGATCAGAGACTTGAAGATGAATTATGGTTGGAATGGTGGTCAGGTTAATCAAGGTTAGCATTGCAGGATTGTTGTCATGAAATTGTTGGATAATGTGTCTAAGTCCATAACTATATTTTAGTATGTACTTGACCTAATTTGGCATGGTCCATTTGGGTTGCATGGCATTATAACAATTAGATAGACAAAATTAGAAAAGGACACTTATGGTTTGTTAATATATTATAAGTTCTAATATATTAATATGAAATTGTATTATTTAATTAGTATTGATCAAGAATTAATTTGAAATTAATTTTGTGATAAAAAAGAAACTAACTGAATATATGGGGATTGTTTTGTAAATCATTCATTCTTATATAGTGGGCTTATGGTCCATGATTCACTAGATTGGGCTAGGATCCATTGGGTGCTCCATGGAGTTTAAAACCCATGGTTCCTGGGGGAAATGAAAGTCCATGCACATTAGGGTTTACATGGTGTAACCCTACATGTGACACACTATATAAGCAACCTCATATGGAACAAAATCGGTGCTAAGATAAGAACAAGGAGGGCTAGACGATTTTGAGTCAAAGTGTTCTTCTCTCAAGTTATTCCAAGAGTTGTGGTGTTGTATGAAACATTTGTGGCATCACCTTTGGGTGCTAGGCTCATAAGGTCTTAAGGAATCCAAGCTACAAGAAAGGTATGTCATTCTACTATTTTTTTCATATTACAAGTACCCCATGCCATGCTAGTTAGGATGAGAACCTTGGAAAAATCATATTTGCATGAATATTAGAGAAAACATAGATCCAAGGTTTCTAGGGTTGAATGTACACCATAAGAGTGTTAGAATGCTCAAAACCAATCAGTGGTATCAAAGTCTATGCTTGTTTTCCTGATATTTGATGCACACTGCTTGAAAAAGTCGAAAATTCTGCTCACTATTCAGTGGTCTCGCCGAGTCCATGGGGGGACTCGACGAGTCCAAGTGAAAATGCATCCTACTCGTCGAGTAGGTTCTTACACTCGGCGAGTAGGAGGCCTTGTGTGCAGATTTTCGAGTTTTGTTGATGGAAATGGACAAGAATCATTACCCTAACTTGTTTTGGACTTATAAAACCTGTTTTTGATGTGATAATGATTATGCTAATCCATTTTCAACGGTTATTATCAAAATTTCAAGTTTTATACATATTTATATGATTCTTGAAATTGTTGATATGAATGTTCATGATTATAAGTTTTGGTAGTTCATAGGAATTATTTGCAAATTGTTTGATGATGTAATTCTTGATCTAAATGTTATTGATGGAGTCCATAATTTTTCCTCAAGTTATGAATTACCAAATGTCATTTCTTTAAAGAGTCATTAAAGAACCATATGTTAAATAAAATGAAGAGTCTTCACTTTAATAGGCCATTAAACTCATAAGTTATGAAGTTGAAAAGTTTTGAATAGTTTCAAAACATGCCCTCAAGTTGTGGAATTTGTAAAGTCACTTTAGAAAACTTTAAATTCCAAACCTTAGAGGTTTAAAAGTTAAATTTCAACCCTTATACTTTATAGTATTATAGGTATATATACATACATATATATATATATATATATATATATATATATATATATATATATATATATATAAGTGCAAGTAAGTTTTACCGTTAGTAGGCGTCATTCACGAAGCCGGTCTACAGGGGGGTATAAGGTTGTTGCCTATAAAATGGCAGCTTAATGGGTGTCCACTCTCACCGACCGCTCCCTTGACTGGTAGAGGGTCGTTAGCCGAACGGGTAGGATAAGGACTATAATTATCATTATATGTATAACGATAAATATAAAGTAACTAAACCTTTTATAAATTCACAATATTAGTTACTTTAGGAAAATGTGAAGATGGTGCTAACCCATGAAATTACACTTTGTACCTTACCAAGTCGTTGGTGGAGCGTCTGTGGGTAACCAGCACACTAACATGGACTAGTAAGAGTGGAAAATGGTGACTTAATGTTTATCATAGATCGGTGGAGCGCGTGTGGGTAACTGACACATCGAGTAGGCGATAAAATTAAGGGTACCAAGTTAATTTTCATGGTTATTCACACCTTGTTTGTGATCCTCGGCATCTAAGTCACAAACTTGAGAAGGCACAATCGAGATTTGAACATGCCATTGAAAAGTTCAATGAATCTGAAAAGAGCTAGGAGTTTCAATCCAATTAAAACCTTATTCCTATTTCGTTTTTCTTGGTGGAAATTGGTGAATCGTCATTCGCATACCTTCAAATATTTTATAGCTTGGATTACGGCATCCCTCTTCTAAGTTATAAAATATTGTGTTGAGTCCTAGCCTTAAAATTTCATATTGGGTGTTGTATTAAGGACTTAAATCAACTAACTTGAATTTCTCCCATTGTAGATGTCTAGATTCGACAATTATCGTCTTCCCAAATCCCTTGGAACAAGCGTACCTAATGAAGATGATGTCCCGCGATTGGATAATGGAAATCATACTTCTCTTCCTCCACCTCCTCCAATTATTCTCCCTGACCCACAAGCTCAAAGACTTGAAAAATTCAAGGTCACTTGAGCCCTACTTGCAATGAAACATGAAGATGGAAGGTGTGTGTGTTCTCACGTCTTAGAGATGAAGTCACATATGGACAGGATTAGAGTGTTGGGTGTCGAAGTCTCAAGGAAGTTGGCTGTTGACTAGGTTCTTCAATCACTTCCTAAATTGTATAGTGAGTTCATTAAGAACTACTATGTGACAGACCACGACATGAACCTTATTGATCTTACTTATTTACTCGTTGCTGCTGAATCAGAAATGTTTTGGCGCACTAGAAAAGTAAATTTGGGTGGAAGATCTACTTCTCAAACTTCCATGGATATTGACAATGGTAACATAGGAAGTCCGTAAAAGCTTTCTCTTCCCAATGGAAAAGGATCGGCCTTAGTCAACCCAGTTGACCAAAAGGTAAAGGGAAAGGCTAAGTCTGTGATAGTCCCGTGTACCATTCCCAAAGAGTCTATATGTTTTTATTGTCAAGAGAAGGGGCATTAGTTGCGAAGCTGCCCTGACTACCTGAATGATCTGAGAGAAGAAAGAATCAAAAAGCTTGACTCTGCTTCAGGTAAGTACACTATCTAACTCTGTTAAGTTTCTAATTGTTGATTCCTAATACATGATGTGAATAGGTTGCATTTTGATGTTTGGCATGATCAAGCAAAGGGAAGGAAACTTAAAGGAAGAGTATGCTAAATCTGATTGCGAAGATGGATTTCAATCGCATGGTTCGAAGATCGGATTTTTGAGTTGCTGCTTAGGAGTTATGATAGATTCCTAGGAAACATGTAATATCAAAGTTTCATTAAAAGTTGCATTGTAAGTAAAAAGTTTTTTCCGCATTTTATAAATAAAGAAAATTTTGTTTTATTTTATTATATCTCCTTGTAATGACATTTGTGAAAAATTGTTATTTATATGATTCCATTGATAGCAATATTGGAAAATGGATTTGATTCTTTCGCTTGTGTAACGTCCCAAAAGTCATGACTAAAAATTTCATTTTTAGAACTATAAAACGAAACATAATCTTAAGTTATACAAAGATCATTATATTAAATCCGAGTATCTTTTCAAAACATATTTATTTATCAGAGTAAAACATCCCAGACTGACTAAACTTTGGTGTGTGCCATGCCATCATCCCAAGCCCTTCCCTTTGCTAGTTGAAATACCTGAAACCAAAACTGAAACTGTAAGCACGAAGCTTAGTGAGCTCCCCCAAACTACCACATCCCATATAATAACATATAAAGCACATACTGGGCCTTGCCCACTGCATCAGACCGAAGTCCAAAAATAACTAGGGCCTTGCCCACTGCATCAGACCGAAGTCTAGAACTGCATCGGACCGTAGTCTGGAACTAACTAGGGCCTTGCCCACTACATTAGACCGATGTCCGGAACTGCATCGGATCAAAGTCCACAACTGACTAGGGCCTTGCTCACTGCATCAGACCGAAGTCCGGAATTGCATCGGACCGAAGTTCGGAACTGAGTAGGGCCTTGCCCACTGCATCGGACTGAGGTCCGAAACTGCATCGGACCGAAGTCCGGAACTGACTGAACATAGCATAACATAATCGTAGCATATAATATGAACACATATACTGCATACTGCATCGGACCATAGTCCGGAACACATAACACATACCATGCCTGTATCACAAAACCACCAAGCATACTGAACTACTACATCGGAACATAGTCCGGAACTACTGCTAACTAAACGGGCCAACATTATGGCTGTAGACCCGTTCCTACTGGAAGGAAAACTCACCTGTAATGTTGAACTCTGCCGATAACCCTCTGGCTGCTATCTGACAACTCTTCGAAACGTTGGTCCTCTAGCTCCCTGAGCTACCAATACCAATAATAATACTTAGCCTAAACTGTCCTCCAGAGGTCAACTAAGTCAACTCTGGCCAAGGTCCTGGTCAAAGTCAACTTTCCAGTTGACCCGACTCACCGAGTTGTTCTACCAACTCGCCGAGTCCATGTCCCTCTGTCTCCAAAACAACCCCGACTCCACTCGTCGAGTCTGGCAATAACTCGATGGGTTCTCCTTCAACTAACACTTCGGGACCATCTTTAACCGACTCGCCGAGTTCATCCTCAAACTCGTCGAGTTCACCATCATCGCATGAAAGTCTAGGATTTGACTCACCGAGTTGTACTAACAACTCGTCGAGTTCATCTTCATAACTAAGAAGATTGTCTTGGACTTGCTGAGTTCCTCATTGAACTCATCGAGTCCTATAATCTTCATGACCATTATGGGCCCTCACTGATTGAATCCTCACTACCCCCACTCACTTATCCGACTTATAAACGGAAAGGTTTGGGTCTGCGACCCAACTCGCCGAGTCCATGAACTGACTCGCCGAGTCCTCTTGTGACATCTCTATTCTTTCGATTTCAATCTATTACAACCTTTCCAACTCATAGATCTGGACTCCTAATGCTAGCATTGCACGTAAAGTTGTGAACTTTACGTGCATGTAAGGTGTTATGAGCTAGAACACCAAATCCAAGCTAATATGAAGTTGAAGATCATGAAATGGAGCCATGGCTGGGTAAAGATACTCCCTCAAAGCCCCTAAGGCTCAAAAATGCTCAAATCTCAAGTCCTTTGTCATCCTCAAAGGCTCAATGTTCGGATTGGCCTTGTAAATGGCCCAAAAGACCAAATCTAAGCTAGAAAGGGGATCTAGATGATTAACAGTCAAGGTATAAACTTTTTACCTCTAAATGGTCTGAAATGCTACCCCAACTCTGGATCTATATTTCCTTCTTCCACCACCAAGGTCCTTCTTCTTTCTCCAAGCTTCAATTCACTCTCAAGTCAAAAAGCTAGCTCAACAATGGATTTGGGTGGCTAGGGTTTCGAGTTCTGGGCTATAGGGGCCGCAAAGGATCCCTAGGGAAGAGAATAAGATGCTTAAATAGGGTACCAAGTCCCGAAATTAGGTTTTCCCAACCCAGACCAGACTCGCCGGGTCCACTCGCCGACTCGTCGAGTCGGTCACTTACTCTTCCACACGGATCCCGCTCCGACTCGTCAAGTCCTTCGTTGAACTCGACGAGTTGACTCCTTTGACTTATGGCTTTTCTTTCCTTTCTTGGTTTCTTTGATTCTAGGTGTTACATCTCTCCCCCACTTAAAATAGAATTCGCCCTCGAAGTCCGCTACGTCCAACTGTTCTGCAATCTGCTTTCAACACTCCTGCCTAAAGAATCTTACTCTCGCTGCCCACTTCCATTGACCATTCACCCGATCATTCATACTAAAACTAGTCCTCGCAGATAACAATCCTCAAGTGCACTCTAATTCCCCCAATGATACTAAGAAATCAATTTACTCAACTGGCCATCCTTTCGGTACTCCCCTGATACTTATGCTGGAAATCCGAGGGGTTCACCCCTTTTTGACTTACACGTTTTCTGGCCTTCCCAAGGCAACTTTACATAACTAACCACCTTCCCTGCCACTGTGAAGGATACACCCTTCACGGCATCCATTACTCCAGCCACTTCCCGTGCTGGTCACTACTGCCGATACATACTGAATACTTCTTGCTACTATAACTTGGTGCCGAGTGTCCATCCTAGCGGATGGATCAGATAATCCTTCGAGTAAAAGATTCATCCTTGCAACAGTTAAGACTCATATGAGAGCTGTGCAACAGGGTCAGACCCTTCCCTCTTAGATTATCTAACCCTACTGTGAGAGACGAAGCACCCTCGGTCAATTAGCTGCCTCATACCATATTCCTCTTATCATTACTACCACTAACTGAAAGTGCTGCTGTCTCTTGTCCGCCTTCCTGATAAAACAAAGACCACCCTGGTCCTACTAATCTGCCATTAACTAGGTTATCGGTCTCCCACCGGTTACTGATCCAAAACTCGAACACATAGTCTGTAACGACGAAATTTTCAAAACAATTTTTCATTTTTCAACAACCAAGTTTATATTTAACATTCTCAAAAACATATGTTCCACAATAGTTATCAAAATAGTACATATCCCAAGATCACAAATAAAATTCTCTAACTGTGTGTACGGATCACGCCGGCGCCTTCCCACGGTCCTCGCTAGTACCTTAAACACATAACACAACAAATGTAAGCATAAATTCTTAGTGAGTTCCCCAAAATACCATTTACACACATACGCCTTTCCAGGCCATACTCCACACGACCTTCCGGTCCATGTGTCTCAGGGGACTTCCGTCCCAACCTGGGAAACCTTCCGGTCCCACCCGTGTCGACCTTCCGGTCCATAATTTCCCTGACCTTCCGGTCCACGCCATAATGCCTTTCGGCCCATATCAAACATAGCATCCATATCACATACATATTGCATACAAAACAGGCAACACATAGCATATGATATATCTTGTAGCGTACCAGACCTTCCGGTCACACATAAGTACCCTTCTAGGTACAGTATAGTGAGAAGACTCACCTCGTATGATGTCTAGAATCTCACGTGCTCGATATCTCTGAATCTCGAAACGACGACCTAGCCTTGCCTAATCACAACAAATAATCATCCCAACCATTAACGACTTTCAAGACTATGCTACACCCCTTTCCACTATCCCACAGAAGGGTAAAAGACCATTTTACCCTCCCCTTACTCAAAAGTCCACATGTTGACCATCACCCTAAAAGTCAACAAAAGTCAACATCAAGCAGTACGCGGGGTGTACCAGCTCCTGTACACGGGGCGTACCCTTGCAATCCAGAAACCGGGGACGCGACCCACTACGCTGCGCGTACTGGGATTACACCCAATGTACATCCCAGTTTCTTAATTCCTCATTTTAATGTCTTAAACGGTTAAGACATAACCCCACATTTCAGATCTAGCCATTCTAATACCTCTTAATCCATAAAGTCGAAACCTTTAAGCCTTTGCATGGCTATAAAGGTTCCCCACACCTTCTAACACCTTTCCTTTATCCTCCAAAAGTCTAGATCTCATGCATGGCTCAACATTCACGTCCAAGATTGCATTTTTATGAACATACAACTCATATAGTCCTGGAATATGATAGATCTAGGCCAATGGAGACTATTTGCTCATAAAGTCTCCATCTTGGGACCAAAACCCTAGAAATTGGTCCAAGAAGCACACCACACAAACTACAAGGCATGATCTGAACTTTTTACCTCAGGAAGAAGCTCCAACCTTTAAAGTCCTCAGATCTACACTTGTCCACCAACTTCTAGCTTCCACAATGGTCTCCTCTTATCTTTCACCACCTTGAAATGGCACTTTGAAACTTAGAACACTCACACCCAAGCTAAAAACGAAGGAAATACTCTCTTAGGGTTTCTTTCTGAAAGATGGTGGCTGAGAGACAAGACCATCTCATTCCTTTTATAGCCCTCAAGTCATATTAGGGTTTTGAATCTGGGCCGGTTACGCCAGGCGTAACCTTAGGTACGCCCAACGTACCCGGATGAAACCGCATACAAAATAAGACAGCGAGTACGCGCAACGTACTCCTTGTACGCCCAATGTACTCACAAGCTTAGTACTTAACACAAGGGACCTAATATGACAACTTGGAAAAGATAAAGGGTTAAAAGGTTGAACCTGAATTCCTGGATGTTACAGTTCTCCCCCACTAGAACCAGACTTCGCCCTCGAAGTCTTATACCGAAAACAAGTCCGGATGCTGCTCCCGCATCTCTGAGTCTGACTCCCACATCAGCTCGGACCCCTTCCGATGCTGCCACTGAACCTGCACCAATGGAAACTCCTTGTTCCTCAGAACCTTGATCTTTCGATCTCGAATCGCGATTGGTCTCTCGGCATAATTCAGGCCTGCATCCACCTGAATATCCTCCAGTGGCACTACCGCCGACTCGTTGGCTATGCACTTCCTCAACTGAGACACGTGGAAGGTATCATGAATTTGGCTTAACTCCGCAGGTAGCTCTAGACGATATGCTACTCTGCCTACTCTCGCAATTACTTTAAACGGCCCAATATACCGGGGCCCCAACTTGCCCCTCTTCCTGAAACGGATCACTCCTTTCCAAGGAGATGCCTTCAGGAGCACGGAATCACCGACCTGGAACTCGAGCTCAGATCATCGCCTATCCGCATAACTCTTCTGGCGACTCTGAGCGGTCAGCAACCTCTGTCAAACCTGCTGTATCTGCTCTGTCGTCTGAAGCACAATCTTCGTACTACCCATCACGCGTTGCCCTACTTCTCCCCAGCAAATGGGGGTCCGACACCTCCGCCCATACAACAGCTCAAAGGGTGGCATACCAATGCTCGTGTGATGGGTGTTGTTATAGGAAAACTCAACCAAAGGCAAATACATGTCCCAACTCCCTCCGAAATCCAATACGTATGCCCGAAGCATAACCTCGAGCGTCTGAATCGTCCGCTCACTCTGTCCGTCTGTCTGTGGGTGGTATGCGGTACTGAAATGTAGCCTCGTACCCAACTCCTCGTGAAACTTCTTCCAAAATCTGGAAGTAAAACGCACATCTCAATCTAAAACAATCGAGATCGGAAATCCATGTCACGATACCACCTCCCTCACATACAGCTCTGCCAGCCTCTCAACAGAAGAGCTCTCACTGATAGTAAGAAAGTGAGCACTCTTCGTCAACCTGTCCACAATCACCCAAATTGCATCGACACCTCTAGCAGTCCTTGGCAATTTGGTGATAAAATCCATGGTAATCTACTCCTACTTCCACTCGGGAATCTCTAACGGCTGCAGCTTACCATGCGGACGCTGGTGCTAGGCCATAACCTTGCGACAGGTCAAGCACCTCTCTACAAACCATGCAACATCCCTCTTCATACAGGGCCACCAATACTCCTTCTTTAAATCCAAGAACATCTTAGTGGCCCCGGGATGGATTGAGAACTTCGACCTATGAGCCTCCTCCATCAAGATGGTACGCGCTCCGCCCACAAACAGTACCCAAATCTGGCCCTGAAAAGTCACAAGTCCTCGGCTATCGGTGACAAACTCTGATACCTGCCCGATCACCCACTCCCTTTTGCGGTTCTCCGGTCTCACGGCCTCTATCTGGGCCCCTCAAATGGTGTCCAACACCGGAGTCATCACTGTCAACCTCATACAAATGTCTCAAATCGGGGCGCTCTCCGTCCTACGGGTCAAATCATCGGCTACAACATTAGCCTTGCCCGGGTGGTACAGGATCTCACAATCATAATCCTTTACCACATCCAACCATCTCCTCTGGCGCATATTCAGGTTGGGCTGATCCATCAAGTACTTCAGACTCTTGTGGTCTGTGTATATGGTACACCGAACCCCATACAAATAGTGACACCAGATCTTGAGGGCAAACACCACATCCACCAGCTCTAGGTCGTGGGTGGGATATCTCGAATCATGAGGCTTCAGCTGCCTCGATGCATATGCTATCACGTGCCCCCTTTGCATAAGCACTGCTCCCAATCCGGATATCGATGCATCACAATATACCACAAAATCCTCCATCCCTTCCGGAAGGGCTAACACCGGGGCTTTGCTAAATCTCTGGCGAAGTGTCTCAAACGAGGTCTGCTGCTTCGGACCCCATGAAAATGCAACACCCTTCCGGGTTAACTTGGTAAGTGGCACGGCGATCTTGGAGAAATCCTTAATAAATCTTCGATAATAACCGGCTAATCCCAGAAAGCTCCTGATCTTAGTGGGCGATCTCGGCACCTCCCACCTCATGACTGCCTCAATCATGGACTGGTCGACCAATATCCCATTCTGGTTGACGAGATGTCCGAAGAACTGAACCTCTCGTAGCCAGAAATCACACTTGGAGAATTTAGCATAAAGCCTCTCCGAACTCAATACCTCGAGAATCTCTCTCAGATGCTTCTCGTGCTGCTCTCTAGATTTCGAATACACCAAAATATCGTCAATGAATACGATCACCGACCGGTCCAGCATCGGCCTGCACACCCTGTTCATGAGATCCATGAACGTAGCTGGTGCATTGGTGAGCCCAAAAGGCATCACCACGAACTCGTAATGCCTATAACGAGTTCTGAATGCTGTCTTCTAGATATCTTCATCCCGAACCCTCATCTGATGATAACCCGACCTCAAGTCTATATTGGAGAACCAAGACGCCCCCTGCAACCGATCGAATAGATCATCGATCCTTGGCAACGGATAACGGTTCTTCACCGTTAACTTGTTCAACTCCCGGTAATCAATGCACATCCGGTGTGAACCATCATTTTCTTGACAAAAAGGATCGGTGCTCCCCAAGGCGAGCTACTCAGTCGAATAAAACCCTTCCCCAACAACTCCTGAAGCTGCAAGGATAACTCCTGCATCTCTTGCGGCACGAGGCGATAAGGCGCCTTGGCGACAGGTGCTGCTCCCGGAACCAAATCGATACGGAACTCCACTTGCCTCTCAGGAGGCACACCCGCCAATTCCTTGGGAAAAACATCCGGGAACTCGCACACTATCGGAACCCCGTCAATCGAACTTGGCCTCCCAGCGGCCACCCATGTGTCCATCACATGGGCTACGAATCCACTACAGCCTTGCTGCAAACTCTGCCTCGCCCTGGCAGCCGAACAAAACGCTAACCCACATCGTGTTCCCTCGCCATACACCGTAAGCACTCCCCCACTGGGGTTTCGTATCGTCACCAACTGACGCTCACAGTCTATAACAGCTCCATATTGGCTCAACCAATCCATGCCCACTATAACACACACATCCCCCATCGCAATCGGACCAGATCTATCAGGAACTCCACACTGAAGATCTCAAGGATACAACCTCGAATCACCTTTGAAGCATGCACTGCTTGCTCATCAGCTATGGAAACTCGCAGAGGTCGACTCAACGCCTTTCGATGGATACTAATGTGCTGAATAAATGCCAAGGAACAAATAACCGACTCGCACCCGAGTCAAATAATACAAAAGCAGGTACAGAACTCACAAGAAAAGTACCTACGCATATCATCATATAAACACAATATCTCAAACAAAAGATAAAATACAAAATACATACTTGCCAATACATCGGGCGCCGCGCGGACCTCCTCTGCAGTCAGCTGAAAAGCTCTCCCACGAGCCTTCGGAGCCTCGGCCTTCACCGGTCGAACCTCGGTAACCCAAGCAGCAGGCGCGGATCCCTGATGCAACTGTGGACACTCGACCTTCCGATGGCCAGTCTGGTTGCAATGAAAGCAAACCATAAATCCCTTGGAGCAATCCTGGGCGATATGCCCCTCCTTGCCACATTTGTAGCAAGCACCCAGGTCACCTCATGACCCTTGCCACACTTCCTGCAAGTGCGGCCTTTCTAGCCTCCAGTCCTCGAATTAGCATACTTGGTCCGCTTGGCTATCGGCTGAGACTGAGCCGGCCGTCGATCCATCCTCTGAGACTCGGCCTCCTCCCTGGCCTGAGTCTCCAACTCAATCTACCTCTTCCGGGCATTTGCCTGGAGCTCAGCAAATGTCCGGTACGTCGAGTTCGACACGAACTCTCGAATGTCCTTCCTCAGAATGCCCAAATACCGGCTCATCCGTGCCTGCTCCGTAGACACCTGCTCAGGTCAGAACATCGCCCTCTCATGAAACTTCCGGGTGACCACAGTAACTAAATCATTACCCTGCTTGAGGGTCAAGAACTCCTGAACCAACCGTTCCTTTTCCACCGGGGGAACATATTCGTCTCTAAACATGGTGGTGAACCCCTCCCATGTCACCGCTGAAATCCCTGCAAGACTGAAGTTCGCTGTCACGAACTTCCACCAATCCTTCGCTCCCAAGCGAAGCTGGTTGAAAGCGAACCGTACCCTTAGATGCTCCGGACATGAACACGTATAGAAGCATCCCTCAATATCAGCAATCCATCTCATCGCAGCGATCAGGTCCTGGGTCCCATCAAACTCGGGTGGCTTCATGTTGCTGAACTACCGGAACAGCAACGAGTCACCTCCCTGAGGCCTGGCAGTAGCCATAGCTGTCGTAGCTGTAGCGGCTGCAGCCTTAGTCACCACGGCGTACCGCTCATCAAAAGTCTCAATCAATGTGGTCTTGATAGACCCAAACATCCCCAGGATCTCGACCCTGATCGCCACAGGCACCTCATCGTGGATCATCTGACGAAGCTCCTCGTCGCTCACACTGCTCGCCTCAGGTCTGTTGCGTGTCCCAACCATGACGTCTCTGAAATATAACACAATAACATCAAAGACTCATTCGAGCATGCTTGCATTCGATAACTGAACCCTACTTGATCCTTAGCATCAAAAGGATTCTTACCTAGAGTGCGCACTGCTCCGGTCTCTTCGGTAGTACGGGCCCTTATACTACCGCCTACACCGCATCGCTATTCACCCTAAGTCCTACTCCTTGGATCCCAGATCACAAGTACTCTATATCTCGCTGGCATAGGCTACCCTTCGGTAGACCTCTTATCAACCCCTCACTGCTACCTACTCGCTCTCAAGCATCACATAGCAGCACAAACCTTCCTAGGCTAAGGCATCACAAAATCAGGCCACTCTAGTCCTAATATGAATACCTAGCCAACTCTAGCATGCGTAATATAACATGTCATATCTCATAACACAAAACGTAAGGGCATTTTGGGGATTCACCGTTCAGGCACTGGCTGACCGTACACACTGCTCCGCTGTGTTTGTCTCAAAACCTCTTGCTTTTTAGAAAAATTAATTTTTATCGTTTGAAAATTTTCTCAAATGCTCAGTTTGAGTTCAGTTATGCCCGAAGGTGCATCCGAATCCCTCAAACCAAGGCTCTGATACCAACTTGTAACGACGAAATTTTCAAAACAATTTTTCATTTTTCAACAACCAAGTTTATATTTAACATTCTCAAAAACACATGTTCCACAATAGTTATCAAAATAGTACATATCCCAAGATCACAAATAAAATCCTCTGACTGTGTGTACGGATCACGCCGGCGCCTTCCCACGGTCCTCGCTAGTACCTGAAATACATAACACAACAACTGTAAGCATAAATGCTTAGTGAGTTCCCCAGAATCCCACTTACACACATACGCCTTTCCAGGCCATACTCCACATGACCTTCCGGTCCATGTGTCTCAGGGGACTTCCGTCCCAACCCGGGAAACCTTCCCGTCCCACCCGTGTCGACCTTCCGGTCCATAATTTCCCTGACCTTCCGGTCCACGTCATAATGCCTTCCGGCCCATATCAAACATAGCATCCATATCACATACATAGTGCATACAAAACAGGCAAACATAGCATACAATATATCTCATAGCATACCAGACCTTCCGGTCACACATAAGTACCCTTCCAGATACTGTATAGTGAGAAGACTCACCTCGTATGATGTCTAGAATCTCAGGTGCTTGATATCTCTGAATCTCGAAACGACGACCTAGCCTCGCCTAATCACAACAAATAATCATCCAAATAATTAATGGCTTTCAAGGCTATGCTACACCCCTTTCCACTATCCCTTGCACTCCAGAAACGGGGTCGCGACCCACTACGCGGCGCGTACTGGGATTACGCCCAACGTACATCCTAGTTTCTTACTTCCTCATTTTAATGTCTTAAATGGTTAAGACATAACCCCACATTTCATATCTGGCCATTATAATACCTCTTAATCCATAAAGTCGAAACCTTTAAGCCTTTGCATGGCTATAAAGGTTCCCCACAGCTTCTAACACCTTTCCTTTATCCTCCAAAAGTCTAGATCTCATGCATGGCTCAACATTCACATCCAACATTGCATTTTTACGAACATAAAACTCATATAGTCCTGGAATATGATAGATCTAGGCCAATGGAGACTATTTGCTAATAAAGTCTCCATCTTGGGACCAAAAAACCTAGAAATTGGTCCAAGAAGCACACCACACAAACTACAAGGCAAGATCTGAACTTTTTACCTCAGGAAGAAGATCTAACCTTTGATGTCCTCAGATCTACACTTGTCCACCAACTTCTAACTTCCACAATGGTCTCCTTTTCTCTTTCATCACCTTGAAATGGCACTTTGAAGGTTAGAACACTCACACCCAAGCTAAAAACAAAGGAAATACTCTCTTAGGGTTTTTTTCTGAAAGATGGTGGCTAAGGGACAAGACCATATCATTCCTTTTATAGCCCTCAAGTCATATTAGGGTTTTGAATCTGTGCCGGTTACGCCCGGCGTAACCCTAGGTACGCCCATTGTACCCGGATGAAACTGCGTACAAAATAAGCGCCCGAGTACGCGTAACGTACTCCTTCTATGACCAGCGTACTCACAAGCTTAGTACTTAACACAAGGGACCTAATATGACAACTTGGAAAAGATGAAAGGTTAAATGGTTGAACCTGAATTCCTGGATGTTACATAGTCGCTCCCAGCGACTTCCGAAGGAACCTCGACTGTCTAAAACTACTCTATCCATATTGCCACTCAAGATGCCACATTCCTGATGATCCCCTCTCTCGTAGTGTCTGACCGCTCACTGCCAGCGAATCTACTACAAAAGGTGAATGCTACCAGAACCATTTTAGTCTTACATCACACCTGGTCTCCAACGACATACCGATTTCCGAATCCGATCCTACAGTGGCCTACTCACATCTGTGCGATTGGCCCGCCCTGGCCTAAACCATCTGAATAAATCTGTGAGTGAATCATGTGTCTACCGCATTCTCACTACCGGGTAGGGATCAACGAATGCTACGGGCCACCCTACAGTCTCACGCTCCCATACTAACTGACCATTAATGAATGCTACGGGCCACCCCGTAGTCTTACAACGTTCTACTCTATCTGCCAACTAGTGAATGCTACGGGCCACCCCCATAGCCTTACAACACTTCTACGTTATCTGCTAACTATTGCTACGGACCACCCCGCAGTCTTGCCACAGTTCTCGTGCTATCTGACCACTGGTAAATGCTACGGCTATCCCAAAATCTTACAACACCACCCATGCTGACTAATTACTAGTGAATGCTGCAGCTACACCCGCAGACTTATAACACTCTAACACTATCTGGTTGCTAGTGGATGCTACAGCTACACCCGCAAAATTACAACACTCTACCACTATTTGGCTACTAGCGAATGCTACGGCTACACCCGCAGACTAACATCACTTTCCTTACTAATTCGTTGTTGGGTAATACTGCGGCTATCCCGCAGCCCTACCACACTCTCTAGGCTGTCTCTACCACTGGTTACTACTTAGAAGGCATTCCCGACTCTCCCAAGTCCTGTTGGCGATCCTCCAACCTAATTCCAAAACCATCCCTCAATTATCAAGTGCTGCTACTATCTTGTAGTCTTACATCCTTGCTACGCTCGCGTTCCGAAAAACAAATCTTCAGCTTTGTTTCCCGAACCAATCATCTACTAATCCCAGTTACATGATCCCAACATTGGGAAGTTCCCTAAACTGCCAACTCCTGCACTCCTCTACCTATACAGTCCCTCGAACTGCTTTCCCTTCCTCCTCGAAGGTCACTAACCCTTCTAAGTTTAGCATACTACCGAACATGAATACTTGAAGGATTCTCCCCCACTTTGATCCAGTTAATCCCTTACAATTAACCTCTTGAAAAGGATTCCCCATCCTTCATATCATATAAAGGGGTCGGTCCACTATCCACAACGCTTACTGTCACACCCTGCTAAAGCGAAACCACGAGGCGTGGCAGTATAAAGGGTTTCATAGCAAAAGTTAAAAGCCAACACCAACCATAGTATTAAAAATCATTATAAATTTACAATGGGTTTGAACAAATTTTAAATGAAATTACAATGGAAATTGAAAGACAACACATGCGAATGCTCCTAAAAGTGAAGTGTCCCTAAGTGCCACTTACTCGATAATTCCTGAAAAAGCATAAAATGAGCATCAACTATAAAAATTGTTGATGAATACTCACAGATAAAAATAATAATAATAATATTGGTTTCATGAATCGAAATCAAAGTTTTGATAAAAGTTTCCATAAATAGAAATATATTGCAAAAATGAGTATTAAGTTTGCATAAACAAAGTTCGTTGTTGTAATGAGAAACAAAGTTCATTGCTATAATAAACAAATTTATTGCCTTAATAAATAACAAGTTTATTGCTATAATAAGTAACAAGTTTCATTGCTAAAATAAGTATACAAGTGTCGTTGCTAACATGAGAATACAAGTTTGGTATGTGCATAAAGATTCCATTCATGAGTTCACAACCCAAGCCTAATGACCGAGGGTGCCCTCTTCTATGTCTATCGCTAACATAGGGAAATATGGTAAAATGCACTCAAGAGAATCGTGTGAGTGAGGAGTTGTCTACCTCCTAATAGCGCTATCCATAATAACCATAGGCTCAAAAGAGTTAATGAGTTGTGTCAACTGATTCCAGCGACTTAAACGAGATATGGCCTCATGAATTAACAATAGCATACACATACACAACAAAATATAGCAACCAAGTTTGATATAAGTCAAATAAAATACAACAAATAATAAATGGTTTTCGGACATGCTTTTCCACCCAAAACATAAAAACCAAAAATAGGGGGAGTCGTGAATACTCACTATATGATTTGAGATGATGCAAATGGTGCCTTCAACTACGATCCACTTGTACCACTATCGATTCCTACACGATGTTACACACTAAGGAGTCTCTAATAGAAAGCTAACACTAGTATATTTGCTTTTACAATAGAATTATGCCATTATTGTGTCAAAATTTGATATTGATAAGTTACAAACATTTTTCTGAAATGGTGAAGTTTTATAACTCATGTGATTAAGACAAGTTTGGATATTAATTTTCCATAATTTTTGTAATAACAATTGAGGGTATTTCAACACTTTTAAATGTGTTTTAAGCTCTTAAAAAGCCAAAATATTATCAAACAGTTTCCAAAAATTCTCAAACTTTGCATTTTGATTATAAACACAGATAAGTCTTCCATAAATTTTCCTTTGAATTTTTGATATGATTAACTATTTTTCCAAAATTTTAAGCCTTCATAACAATATAAATTCGTGAAAAATAGAATCAAAATGATAAAAATTCCCTAAATTTTTATAAAATTGGATTTCCAAACTATTTAACCCAAGTTTATGATTTTTGTGAATTTATTTTAATAAAAATTGAAATAAATAGATAACATTTTCCAAAATTGCCCAAACTTTTTCTTATTACTATTATTAAGCATTCTTAAGCTGGGAAAAATATAAAAGGTGGATTTGTAAACTGTTTAACCTGATTTTATGATTTTTCCAAACTTTTTGTAACACTGTTATTATACATTTAGAAGCTGTGAAAAATAAAAAAGATATTTTTCAATTAGTCTTTCTATTTTTATTTGTTTTATCCTCTTAAATAATCATTAATTGGAGAATAATTATTAAACAGTTAAGTAAATTACGAAAATTTTTGGAAACTTTATTTACAGTGTAAATAATCTGGGAAAAATCCCAATGGTGATTTTTATATAGTGTAATCTGATTTTGTGGATTTAAATGTATTTAATCTTAGAAAATAAGAGCAAAAACAGTATACTAAATATAAAATTCATCAAAAAATTTATTTAGTGTTCTACTCTATTTTAAAGTCTTCTGGTAAACTTTCAGGACTTTTGGATGAGTAGAAATAGTTTTCCCATTATTAGTCCATTATAAATAAAAATATCGGGGAAAAATAGGAATGCATTATGAAAAATTTTGAAAATATTTTTCTAAGTCTTCCACATAGGGTAGGACCTGCGAAAATTATTATATAAACTTTTCAAATTACTTAATGTAGTTTTATGATTTATTTGAATTAAACAAAAAGAAAATTCAAAGCCATAGCAAACAGTAATAAAAATTTATGAAACACACTGAGATATCATCATTCACTTTAGGGGTCATCCAATAATTTACCTATAATTTATAGACCTCAGAAAGTATTTTATATGAATTATTGCCCTATTTTCTTGCAATAATTATAATAATTCGAGAAAACTAATTATTTTCTGAGAATTTGTAGAACATCTCATTTTGTTGGTGGAATACAGGGAAAAATCAGATTTTATTAGAGAACCTGTTTTAGATATTTATTTGGGAATAAATCCTTTATAAACCCATTTGAAAGCTTTTTAACAACATGCTTTGATGATCAAGCCTCTAAGCTTGAAAGTGATATAGTGATATAGTGGGAGTGAGAGAACAAATTTTAGGGGATGAAATAGGGTTTACCTCTCTTTCATTTTTTATACAGTTCATATATTTTATAAAATATTCACCTTAACTTATATATCATTAATAAAACCTTGATTTTTGCCTTATAAATTAAGGGTGATTGTTAATGACTTAAATTTTATTTTCCATGATTATATTTCCCTGAATTTAATTATTTTAAGATAACATTATAAGTTTCATAACTATTTTTATAGAATTCTTGATATTAAATTTTATAAAATTTAGGTTTTAGGGCTTTTAGGGTTTTGAGATTTAATAAATCTTTGGATATCAAAATCCATAGAATCTTTGAGACTTCAATTTATCTTATGGTATCATAACTCTTTTTATAGTTATAAATAATGTTTGTAACTTATTTTATCGGTTTATTGACATTCTATGTATTGATTCCAAGATTCAAATGAAATTGAGGAATCAAGTATACTAGTCCTAGTTTTCAATTCTGACTTAAGTTCCAACGACACTAGGACCTAATTTCTACCACTAGTTCAAGTGCATGATGTGTGTATATGATTCATGAAAAGGTGTTCGAGTCAAAGAGTGACCTACATTTGGATATTCACTATAATTAAGTAGTTGTAGAATTCACATATCAATGTGAAATCTAAGTATACTATCCATTTATTCTAATTGTTTCCAAGTTTCTAGTAGGTTATAAATTTGTTTCTACTTACTAAGTCTAGTATGTGTCATGCATACACATACAACTAAGTTTATCAAATCTAGAAACGATTCGAATTTTCACAGTTGTCACAGTCTCCCCCGGTTGATAGAATTTCGCCCGAAATTCAATTCGTGACGTATTCTATTAGAACTCAGCCAGATACAATTGTATAGTTGGAGAGGTGGTGACTTGAAAAGCTCTTTGATTATTTTGGGTGAATTCCCCATGGAAAGAGCCCAACTATTTAGCTATAATCAAATTAATGTTTCCTAAATTCGAGTTCTTTCGTCTAGATTATGGAAATTTTGGTTCATGGAATCATGATCCAACCATGGTGACCTAGTCGAGAAAGATCATCTAGTTAGATATTATCTGAATTAAGAGAGCGGTATAGGTTTCGCTGAAGCACCAATTGCACTGAGCGTTAAATCCGCATTGATTCTTAAGTCGCATTCTAAATTAGCACTAAGTGTAAATTCACCATCTAATAAAGAAGGGATTAAGAACAATTTGTTCACTTCCGGGTTGGCTACTAAATATGCAAAAATATGTATAATCTGAAATAAGAAGGGGTAGCACGAATGAAAAAGAAGCGAGCGAGGGTAAGTTCCTAAAGATACGCACTAAGGGTAAGCAATGAAGTTTTGGTACCTCTCGAATGTAAAGGTTATTTAAGTGTCGTCTATAAAATAAGTTACGAAACGATCGAAGATTTCCGAAGCAATATTTACTACCACGGTTACTCTTACTATAATAAAACAATATTCGAAGAACATATATATATATATATATATATACATATATATATATATATATACATATATATATATATATATATATATATATATATATAGACATATATGTATATATATATATATATATATATATATATATATATATATATATATAGAGAGAGAGAGAGAGAGAGAGAGTCATTGTCGCAAATGGAGGCAATGCAAGTTTATGATAAATTAAATCACCTTGTCTACATAACAATTTGAGTGATTAGAAACAATAAGTAATGTCACTATTATCAAAATGTGTAATAATTCCAAGATGATGAAAATACATGTGTGACGATCAAACGAAGTAGTAAAATAATAAAAAGATAAATTAAAGTTAAATGTTCAAGTCGTCATTAAGGAAATTTTTTTTATAGAAATATTGATATTACGTTTTTTGTAAAATTGACTTATTGTCTAAGTCAAGACAAATACAAGTTTAAGTGGGATCATAATATTTATGAAAACAAGTTTGAGAGTTTAGGAACTCACTGAAAATAGCAAAGTAGAATACTATTTTTAAGAAATGAATAAAAATATCGATCAATGAAAATAGTGCATTCTTAGTTTAGTGTTTCTATAAAAACAATCATTTAGAGAATAGATAATCGTAAAATTCAAAACTTTTGATGTATTTAAAGAAAAGAAGAAACATAAGGATACATATCTGTCACGTATATTTTCCGGATATAGAAAAATTATAAGCATAAGGGTATTCATCTTGTGTATTAATTATAAGGAAAAATACAATGAAACTTGCATTTTAATTCTAGTTTCCGCATTTAGAACGAAAGAGCAAATGTAAATAAGGATTACTTGTTTATTGTAGATTTCAAAATAGAAACAAGATGTATATGGTAAAAGGAGTAATTGAATATATAAAAGTTGACTAAATCAAAATTATGCCTCACAACTATACAAGTATTAATCGCTCAAAAGGAAAGGTTAGACTTCTAGTCTTTATGTATACGAACATGATACCAGGAGAAGCAAAATAGACAGAAACAAAGTTAGACAATGTATTATGTTAATATTATTGCGTGCGGGATCTAAAATCAGATGGAGAGCGAGAAATAAAGTTCGGGGAAAGAAAAAGGAAGGTAGCGACGACAATGATTGTTATTGTTAAAATTTTAAGAACAATACATATAGGTAGATTTAAAACCAGATTGAGATATATTTCAAACTTCAATATTTGATGTATGTTGATGGTTACATAGAAATGTAGAATTTTTAAAGTGTTTTCTAAGGTTTGCTAAAAATTCACGAGTTATCTACTAAGTTAAGCTCCATTTGTGAAAAAGAAGAAACACTAAAACTTCTAATTTAAAATTTGACAGTTTTGACCTTTTTGACTGGGGTCCAACAATGGTTAAAACGGATAAAGTAAAGACTTAACATATTTAGATGAATAATTGTGCATTGTCAAAAGTACGTTGCTGGAAGTTTAAAAGTGAACACTAAGTTTTGCAATGTTGTAAGTTTTATAAACACAGATTATAAAACTAAACTGAAATAAAATAAACAAATAAGGTGTGTTTTGAGATGTAGGCATCAATGATGTCTTGTAAACACATTTGGATTAGAAAGTTGTAACAATACCATGTTAGGTTACTTGAAAACACATTTAAGTACAATGCCTAAATGAGAAAGTAGTCAAAAGACTTAAAACAAAAGTGGTTTGAAGATCCGATGAAGCTTTTACACATAATATGAACTTCAATGTCATATGTTTAAGTTTTATAGCATAGAGTTTAAATACTTTTATAAAAGAAAATGTTTCTAAGTTTTTCAAAAACATGTCAAAATGGTAAGCACGGTTGAAAATGGTTTATATGCCCTTAAAAGCACATATGTCCATTGAAATGGATTTCAAATGAAAATGAAATAGCAAGGTTAAAACCAATAATGGTTAAATTGAGTTTTGAAGAAAAGTGTTAAGTTAAAGCAAGTTGTCAAAAGATTTTTAGCGAGAATATGGCTCAAGGTTCTAAAAGGCGTAAGGCGTGGCGTGGCGGCAAGGCCAAGCCTCAAGCTTAACGAGACGAGCCATGGCGTTTTTCAAGGCGTGATGTAAGGCGGCGATTTTGTATTAATTTATAATTATATTACCGCATAAATATAAATTTATATCAAATATACCTAGTTTTTAGAAGTGTTATATCAACAACTAATAACAGAAAGTTAATAAAAAAACACAATACTTGTATGTCCGATTAGAAAAGGTATAAAAAATAGCAAAAAAACATGTCTCAAATGAAAAAACACGCGCCATAACACGCCATAACGTGCCATGGCACGCCATATCACGCCTTGCCACGCGCCACGCCTAACAGCAACGTTATGAAGCTTTTCGTAACGACGACGCCTCGCCTTGGTGCGCCTTTTAGAACATTGATATGGCTTACATTGTTATGAAATGTCTACTAAGTTGAATGAAGTGGTTATAAAATATTATATCGATGATAAATAAAACCGATGAAGTGAAATAATTTTTCGATGGAAGATTAAGAAGTAAGAAGAAAGTATGCTAGTGTAGTTGATCGTACTTAAATACTAAGGCGAGTACAAAACGAGTATAAGGCGAGTGCCGATGTCTTTTCCCCAAAATAAAGGACAAGAAAAATTGTTTGAAAAAGATTTTTTGGTGTCAATGCAGTTGACGACCTTTTATAGAGGTCAAAGGGATATCCTATGTTAAGTTTTAACCTCAAGGTAGAAACAACCTAGACCTAAATCGTTGCGTAGAAATAAGATCTCACATATAGGTTAAACCTCCATGTCTCCTTGTGAGTCGAATCCGGAATGCCCGCCAATGGTATCCAAGTGATTACTTAGTGGCGACTCATCTACCTCCTTACACGATGCTCCAATTATCATTCGTGTCGGTATCGAAACACTTTTTCCTAGTTGTAACTCTAATACGAAGACGATGAAGAGGTATTAAGGAATAATTGGTATAGGTTTCGACTTAAGATTATTACGAGTGTATATCTAGCTACTAACCTTACATCTAAAGTCAATAGCTATCGAGGAATACCCATTCTTAGTACTATGTGCATTGCTCCTAGAGTGGCTAGTAATATAACCTAAGTGGTTAACCTAGCACTTGATAAAGAAAAGAATATTTCTAAATAAAGGCATTGTTATAAAAGTGCACTTAGTTTCTAAGTGTATCTAGATGAATGCCTATAATATGCAATGCCTGTACACACACCGAAAAATTTTGTTTTTCAAAAGTTTAAGTTGAAAATTGTTTTGAACATAATTCTACTATAACCGTTTCTAGCCTCACCTTAACGTTCCTTAATTAAGCATAGTTGGCTAGGCTATACTTAATTAAAGTCCAATAATGTGTACTCGAATTAGTTACATTAGTAGTATGTTCAGTATTTGAAAGAAACATTTTTAAATTTTTTGGCTATAGTTGTGGTTCTACAAAGGAAAACCGGTATTCTCTGTAACTTTCGGCTCTGATACCATTTATGTCACACCCCGCTAAAGCAGAAACACGAGGTGTGGCAGTATAAAGGGTTTCATAGCAAAAGTTAAAAGACAACACCAACCATAGTATTAAAAATCATTACAAATTTACAATGGGTTTGAACAAATTTTAAATGAAATTACAATGTAAATTGAAATGCAACACATGCGAATGCTCCTAATAGTGAAGTGTCCCTAAGTGCCACTTACTCCATGGTTCCTGAAAAAGCATGTAAAACGAGCGTCATCTATAAAAATAGTTGGTGAGTACTTACAGATAAAAAATAATAATAATAATATTGGTTTCATGAATCGAAATCAAAGTTTTGATAAAAGTTTCCATAAATAGAAATATATTACAAAAATGAGTATTAAGTTTGCATAAACAAAGTTTGTTGTTGTAATGAGAAACAAAGTTCATTGCTATAATAAACAAATTTATTGTCATAATAAATAAAAGTTTATTGCTATAATAAGTAACAATTTTCATTGCTAAAATAAGTATACAAGTGTCGTTGCTAACATGAGAATACAAGTTTGGTATGTGCATAAAGATTCCATTCATGAGTTCACAACCCAACCCTAATGACGGAGGGTGCCCTCTTCTATATCTATTACTAACATAGAGAAATATGGTAAAATGCACTCAAGCGAATCGTGCGAGTGAGGAGTTGTCTACCTCCAAATAGCGTTATCCATAATAACCATAGGCTCAAAAGAGTTAATGAGTTGTGTCAACTGATTCCAGTGACTTAAACGAGATATGGCCTCATGAATTAACAATAGCATACACATACACAACAACATATAGCAACCAAGTTTGATAAAAGTCAAATAAAATACTATGAATAATAAATGGTTTTCGGACATGCTTTTCCACCCCAAAACATAAAAACCAAAAATAGGGGGAGTCGTGAATACTCACTATATGATTTGAGATGATGCAAATGGTGCCTTCAACTACGATCCACTTGTACCACTATCGATTCCTACACGATGTTACACACTAATGAGTCTCAAATAGAAAGCTAACACTAGTATATTTGCTATTATAATAGAATTATGCCAATATTGTGTCAAAATTTAGTATTGATAAGTTACAAACATTTTTCTGAAATGGTGAAGTTTTATAACTCATGTGATTAAGACAACTTTGGATATTAATTTTCCAAAATTTTTGTAATATCAATTGAGGGTTTTTTCAACACATTTAAATGTGTTTTAAGCTCTTAAAAAGCCAAAATTTTAAGCCTTCATAACAATATAAATTCGTGAAAAATAGAATCTAAATGATAAAATTTCCCTAACTTTTTATGATACTGGCATTAGACATAATTAAGCTGGGAAAAATATAAAAATGAATTTCAAAACTATTTAACCCAATTTTATGATTTTTGTGCATTTATTCTAATAAAAATTGAAATAAATAGAAAACAGTTTCCAAAATTGCCTAAACTTTTTTTTTATTACTGTTCTTAAGCATTCTTAAGATGGGAAACATATAAAAATGGATCTATAAACTATTTAACCTAATTTTATGATTTTTCCAAACATTTTGTAACACTGTTATTATAAATTTAGAAGTTGTGAAAAATAGAAAAGATAATTTTCAATTAGTCTTTCTATTTTTATTTGTTTTATCCTCTTAAATAATCATTAATTGGAGAATAATTATTAAACAGTTAAAGTAAGTTACAAAAATTTTTGTAAACTTTATTTACTGTGTAAATAATCTGGGAAAAATCCCAATGGTGATTTTTATATAGTGTAATCCGATTTTGTGGATTTACATGTATTTATTCTTAGAAAATAGGAGAAAAATAGTATAGTAAATATAAAAATCATAAATTTTTTTATTTAGTGTTATACTCTATTTTAAGGTCATCAAAATTCTATGTATTGATTCCAAGATTCAAGCGAAATTGTGGACTCAAGTATACTAGTCCAAGTTTTCAATTCTGACTTAAGTTCCAACGAGACTAGGACCTAATTTCTACCGCTAGTTCAAGTGCATGATGTGTGTATATGATTCAAGAAAAGGTGTTCGAGTCAAAGAGTGAACTAAATTTGGATATTCACTATAGTTAAGTAGTTGTAGAATTCATATATCAATGTGAAATCTAAGTATACTATCCATTTATTATAATTGTTTTCAAGTTTCTAGTAGGTTGTAACTTAGTTTCTAGTTACTAAGTCTAGTATGTGTCATGCCTACACATACAACTAAGTTGATCAAATCTAGAACCGATTCGAATTTTGATGTTTGTCATGGTCTCCCCCGGTTGAAAGAATTTCACCCGAAATTCAATTCGTGACGTATTCTATTAGAACTCAGTCGAATACAATTGTATAGTTGGAGAGGTGGTGATTTGAAAAGCTCTTTGATAATTTTGGGTGAATTCCTCAAGGAAAGAGTCCAACTCTTTAGCTATAATCAAACTAATGTTTCCTTAATTCGAGTTCTTTCGTCTAGATTATGGAAAATTTGGTTTATGGAATCATGATCCAACCATGGTGACCTAGTCGAAAAAGATCATCTAGTTAGATATTATCTGAATTAAGAGAGCGGTATAGGTTTTGCTGAAGCACCAAATGCACTGAGCGTTAAATTAGCATTGATTCTTAAGTCGCATTCTAAATTAGCACTAAGTGTAAATTCGCCATCTAATAAAGAAGGGATTAAGAACAATTTGTTCACTTCCGGGTTGGCTACTAAATATGCAAAAATATATATAAACTGAAATAAGAAGGGGTAGCACGAATGAAAAAGAAGCGAGCGAGGGTAAGTTCCTAAAGATACACACTAAGGGTAAGCAATGAAGTTTTGGTACCTCTCGAATGTAAAGGCGATTTAAGTGGCGTTTATAAAATAAGTTACGAGACGATCGAAGATTTCCGAAGCAATATTTACTACCACGGTTACTCTTACTATAATAAAACAATATTCGAAGAAAAACTAATTATTTTCTGAAAATTTGTAGAACATCTCATTTTGTTGGTGGAATACAGGGAAAAATTGGATTTGATCAGAAAACTTGTTTGAGATATTTATTTGGGAATAAATTCTTTATAAACCCATTTGAAAGCTTTTTAACAACATATTTTGATTATCAAGCCTCTAAGCTTGAAGATCATCACATGCATGTTGCTTTATGGGTTAAATACTACCTCCAACATCATAAAATCGTGGTTATGAACATATGCTTCATAATCCACCCATAGAATGGTGTAGAAGAAGAAGAAAATGTAAGAAAACATAAAGTTATGAAGGCCAAATTCAAAGGAGAATGAAGGTTTTGTGATTACCTTAAGAACAACACTTGATGATGAAAGTTTTAAGTGTTATGTGTAACAGCCCGGATTTCCAGGTATCTTTTATGTTTATGTTTTTGGTGCTTTGAGAGGGGACTCGGCGAGTTGGAGCTTAGACTCGCCGAGTAGGATCGTGGTTCTGGACGCGGGTTCGCGCCTGGACTCGGCGAGTCCAGGGTATGGACTCGGCGAGTCTGCGCTGTTTAATGAAACCCTAATTTCTCGGGTTTGGGACCTAATTAAAGGGCCTTATGGCCGTCATTTGTGCTCACCAGTCCCTTGAGTGAAACCCTAATCGAGTGTGAGCGTTTGGAGCAAGTAGGAGGCCATTATTGATCTTGGAGGTGTCATCTTGCAAGGGAAAGGGAGGATCAGCTAAGGGGAAAGCAAGGGGTGCCATTTTCTGAGAGTTTGGAGTCCAGAGCATCACTATTGTAGTAATATCTTCGAGCTATCCTCTTCTATGTTGATGTTT
The DNA here is from genome assembly GCF_051521515.1 of Lactuca serriola. NCBI lineage: Eukaryota > Viridiplantae > Streptophyta > Magnoliopsida > Asterales > Asteraceae > Lactuca > Lactuca serriola. The sequence goes on along the minus strand of NC_136410.1, from coordinate 249,980,370 downwards.
ATTTGATTTAGGGTTTATTGAACCCTTTTGGGGCTAAATCTAGAGCCCCCTTGGCCCCTTAAGCGATTTAGACCTTAGATCTGGACCCTTGGAGGTCCAGAGTGTCCCTTTGTCCAGCCTTTCTGTGAATCAATGGAGGTTTTGGATTGGAATCAAGCGATTTAGACCTTAGATCTGGACCCTTTGATGCCCGAGAGCAGTGGTACCAGTGATGAGGAGATCCGCCGAATCATTCATGAGGAGGTGGCTACGGCCATCAGGGCAGAGATACCAGAGATGTTTGGGTCTATAAAGACCACGCTGATTGAGATGTTTGACGAGCGTTATGCCGCTCTTTCTGAGGCTGCTGTTGCAGCGGCTACCGCAGCGATTGCTGCTGCGAGGCCGCAAGGTGGTGATGCGTTGCTGTTCCGGGAGTTCAGCAACACAAAACCACCAGAGTTTGATGGGACCCAGGATCCGGTGGCAGCGATGAGGTGGATATCTGATATTGAGGGGTGCTTCTTCACTTGCTCGTCTCCTGAGCATTTGAAGGTTCGGTTCGCGTTGAACCAGCTTCGCTTGGGAGCGAAGGACTGGTGGAAGTTTGTGACAACGCATTATACACCTGCTGAGCTTGCGGCAGTGACCTGGGAGAGGTTCACTGTCATGTTCCGAGATGAGTATGTTCCCCAGGTGGAGAGGGAGCGTTTGGCACAGAAGTTTCTGACCCTCAAGCAGGGTACTGAGTCGGTTACAGCGATCACGAGGATGTTTCATGAGAGGGCGATGTTCTGCCCTGAGCACGTGTCCACTGAGCAGGCACGTATGAGCTGTTATTTGAGCGTTTTGAGGCGGGATATTCGGGAGTTCACAGCGAACTCCTCGTACCGGACATTTGCTGAGCTTCAGGCAAATGCCCGGAAGAGGGAGATCGAGCTAGAGACTCAGGCTACGGAGGATGCGGAGTCTCAGGGGAGGGATCGGCGACCGGCACAGTCTCAGCCGGCAGCCAAGCGGGCCAAGCCCGCTGATCCCAAACCAGGGAGCCAGAAGGGCCGCACTTGTGGGAAGTGTGGCAAGGGTCATGATGAAGTCTGCCGAGCGGGATCTTGCTACAAATGTGGCAAGGAGGGGCATATGGCCAAGGATTGCCCCAAGGGGTTTGCAGTGTGCTTCCACTGCAATCAGACCGGACACCGGAAGGCCGAGTGTTCGCAGCTGCGAGGGTCATCTCAGGGAGCACCTCAGGGATCTGCCCCTGCCGCCATCAGAGCTACAGAGAGTCAGCCAGTGAAGGCCGAGGCGCCGAAGGCACGAGAGAGAGCCTTTCAGCTGACCGCGGAGGAGGTCCGCGCAGCGCCCGATGTCATGGCTGGTATGTGTTCTTTCCTATATTTATTTTGATGTTGAGATATTATGCTTTTGTATTGTTATGCGTAGGTACTTTTCTTGTGAATTATGTACCTGCCTTGGTGTTATTTGACTCGGGTGCAAGTCGGTCTTTTGTATCTTTGGCTTTTAGTCAGCATATCAGTGTTAGTCGTGAGGCGTTGAGTTGGCCTCTGAGAGTTTCCATAGCTGATGAGAGGGTGATATATGCCACGGAGGTTCTCCGAGGGTGCGTAGTTGAGGTATTCGGTGTTGAGTTCCCGATTGACCTGATTCCTATTGTTATGGGTGATGTCTGTGTCATTGTGGGCATGGATTGGTTGAGCAAATTCGGTGCGGTCATCGACTGCGAGCGACAGCTGGTGACAATACGAGACCCTAGTGGGGGAGTTCTTTCGGTATACGGCGAGGGTACACGTTCAGGATCAGCGTTTTGTTCGGCCGCTAGGGCGAGGCAATGTCTACAGCAGAGCTGTAAGGGTTTTGTGGCGTATGTGATGGATACGTAGGTGATTTCCGAGAGGCCGAGTTCAGTGGAGGAGGTTCCGGTAGTGCGTGAGTTCCCGGATGTATTTCCCGAGGAGTTGCCGGGTGTGCCTCCTGTGAGGCAAGTAGAGTTCAGTATCGATTTGGTTCCGGGGGCTGCGCCTGTCGCTAAGGTGCCTTATCGCCTTGCACCTCCAGAGATGCAAGAGTTATCCTCACAGCTTCAGGAGCTGCTGGGGAAGGGGTTTATTCGGCCGAGCAGCTCGCCGTGGGGAGCTCCTATCCTGTTCGTCAAGAAGAAGGATGGTTCACACCGGATGTGCATTGATTACCGAGAGTTGAACAAGCTGACGGTCAAGAATCGTTACCCATTGCCGAGGATCGACGATTTGTTCGATCAGTTGCAGGGAGCATCTTGGTTTTCCAAGATCGATTTGAGATCGGGATATCATCAGGTGAGAGTGCGGGATGAGGACGTCCAGAAGACAGCGTTCAAGACGCGTTATGGGCATTATGAGTTTGTGGTGATGCCTTTTAGGCTCACCAATGCCCCGACAGTGTTCATGGATCTCATGAACCGAGTGTGTAGGCCGATGCTGGATCGGTCGGTGATTGTGTTTATCGACGACATTCTGGTATATTCGAGATCTAGAGAGCAGCATGAGGAGCATCTGAGAGAGGTTCTTGGAGTTCTGAGATCGGAGAGGCTCTATGCCAAATTCTCCAAGTGCGATTTCTGGTTGCGAGAGGTTCAGTTCTTAGGACATCTCGTTAACCAGGAAGGGATTTTGGTCGACCCGGCCAAGGTGGAGGCAGTGATGAGTTGGGAGGTGCCGAAGTCACCCTCCGAGATCAGGAGTTTCCTAGGGTTGGCAGGGTATTATCGGAGATTTATCAAGGATTTCTCCAAGATCGCAGTGCCACTCACCAGATTGACCTGGAAGGGTGTTGCTTTTTCTTGGGGCCCCGAGCAGCAGGCCTCCTTTGAGACACTTTGCCAAAGGTTGTGCAAAGCCCCGGTGTTAGCTCTTCCGGAAGAGATGGAGGACTTTGTGGTATTCTGTGATGCATCGATTTTGGGATTGGGAGCGGTGCTGATGCAGAGAGGGCATGTGATAGCATATGCATCGAGGCAGCTGAAGCCTCATGAGACGAGATATCCCACCCATGATCTAGAGTTGGGGGCAGTGGTGTTCGCCCTCAAGATTTGGCGTCACTACTTGTATGGGGTTCGGTGTACGATATACACGGACCATAAGAGTCTGAAGTATTTGATGGATCGGCCCAACCTAAATATACGTCAGAGAAGGTGGTTGGATGTGGTCAAGGATTATGATTGTGAGATCCTGTACCACCCAGGCAAGGCTAATGTGGTAGCCGATGCGTTGAGCCACAGGGCGGAGAGCACTCCACTGCGGGATGCGTGTTTGAGATTGACCGTGATAGCTCCGGTATTGGACGCCATTCGCGGGGCACAGGCCGAGGCTGTGCAACCTGAGATGCAAAAGAGGGAACAGGTTGTTGGTTTGGTTTCAGAGTTCGTGACCGATGGTCGGGGTCTTATGACATTTCAGGGGCGTATCTGGGTACCGTTTGTGGGAGGAACGCGTACCACTTTGATGGAGGAGGCTCGTCGGTCGAAATTTTCGATCTATCCGGGGGCCACTAAGATGTATTTGGATTTGAGAAAGGAGTATTGGTGGCCCTGTATGAAGAGGGACGTCGCATGGTTTGTTGAGAGGTGCTTGACCTGCCGTAGGGTTAAGGCCGAGCACCAGAGGCCGCATGGCAAGTTGCAGCCATTGGAGATTCCCGAGTGGAAGTGGGAACAGATCACTATGGATTTCATCACCAAATTGCCGAGGACTGCCAGAGGAGTTGATGCAATTTGGGTGATTGTGGACAGGTTGACGAAGAGCGCTCACTTCCTTGCCATTAGTGAGAGTTCTTCAGCAGAGAAATTGGCGGAGGTGTATGTGAGGGAAGTGGTATCTCGGCATGGGGTGCCGATCTCGATTGTTTCGGACCGTGATGTGCGTTTCACTTCCAGGTTCTGGAAGAAATTTCTTGAGGAGTTGGGTACTAGACTGCATTTTAGTACTGCATATCATCCCCAGACAGACGGTCAGAGTGAGCGGACGATTCAGATGCTTGAGGACATGCTCCGAGCATGTGTGTTGGATTTCAGGGGTAGCTGGGATGCGCATTTACCCTTGGCAGAGTTTTCCTACAACAACAGCCATCATTCGAGCATTGGTATGCCGCCCTTTGAGCTGTTGTATGGGAGGAGGTGTCGGACCCCCATTTGTTGGGGAGAGGTTGGTCAGCGAGTGATGGGCAGTACATAGATCGTGCTTCAGACGACAGAGCAAATTCAGCAGGTCAGACAGAGGCTGTTGACCGCTTAGAGCCGACAGAAGAGTTATGCAGACAGACGCCGGTCCGAGCTTGAGTTCCAGGTCGGCGACTTCGTTCTCCTGAAGGTCTCTCCTTGGAAAGGAGTGATTAGATTCAGGAAGAGGGGCAAGTTGGGGCCCCGGTATATTGGTCCATTTCGTGTGGTTGCGAGGGTAGGCCGGGTAGCTTATCGTTTGGAGTTTCCAGCAGAGTTGGGGCAGATTCACGACACTTTTCATGTGTCGTAGTTGAGGAAGTGTATAGCCGACGAGTCGGCAGTGGTTCCATTAGAGGATATTCAGGTGGATGCGAGCCAGAATTATGCCGAGAAGCCAGTGGCCATCAGAGATCGGAAGATCAAGGTTCCGAGGAACAAGGAGGTACCTCTGGTGTTGGTTCAGTGGCAACATCGGAAGGGATCAGAGATGACCTGGGAGCCGAAGCGTGAGATGCGTGAGCAGCATCCATAGCTATTTTCAGAGCGAGACTTCGTGGGCGAAGTCTAGTTCTAGTGGGGGAGAGTTGTAACAGCCCGGATTTCCAGGTATCTTTTATGTTTATGTTTTTGGTGCTTTGAGCGGGGACTCGGCGAGTTGGAGCTCAGACTCGACGAGTAGGATCGCGGTTCTGGTCGCGGGTTCGCGCCTGGACTCGGCGAGTCTGCGCTGCTTAATGAAACCCTAATTTCTCGGGTTTGGGACCTATTTAAAGGGCCTTATGGCCGTCATTTGTGCTCACCAGTCCCTTGAGTGAAACCCTAATCGAGTGTGAGCGTTTGGAGCAAGTAGGAGGCCATTATTGATCTTAGAGGTGTCATCTTGCAAGGGAAAGGGAGGATCAGCTAAGGGGAAAGCAAGGGGTGCCATTTTCTGAGAGTTTGGAGTCCAGAGCATCACTATTGTGGTAATATCTTCGAGCTATCCTCTTCTATGTTTATGTTTATTTGATTTAGGGTTTATTGAACCCTTTTAGGGCTAGATCTAGAGCCCCCTTGGCCCCTTAAGCAATTTAGACCTTAGATCTGGACCCTTGGAGGTCCAGAGTGTCCCTTTGTCCAGGCTTTCTGTGAATCAATGGAGGTTTTGGATTGGAATCCTTATGCCTTGGGTCAAAATGCTATTTATGAGCCATGGGGTGTGTTGTGAACACCAAGTTAAGGGCTTTACGTGATGAATCAGTCTAGGAAGGCCAGATCTATGAATTGTTGGAGCAGATCTGACCTTAGAAGCGAGTTTGAGTGATTGCATGGCATGGACTCGCCGAGTCCGATGAGCAGACTCGGCGAGTAGCTTGAAGATTGCCCTTAGATCGGCCAATGAGTGGTCCAGTCGAGTCATAGGTTGACTCAGTGAGTCAGGACGAGTTAGAGAGGGTGGTCAGGTGGACTGAGTCGAGCTGGGACTCGCCGAGTTGTTCTTGAGACTCGGCGAGTTGAGTCGGGGTGGCCCCGCGATTCTTCCAGGTGGAACTCGTCGAGTCAGGGGGAGTACTCGACGTGTCAAAAGGGAATTCCGGAGAGGTTGGTGAAAACGTCTAGACTCGCCGAGTCGCCATAGTGCACTCGCCGAGTCCGGTCAAAGTTGACCGTTGACTAGAGTTGACCAGTGTTGACTTCTTAGGGGTAGTCAACCTTAGTGTAAAGAGTGTTAACTAGAGACATATGATGTTATAGGAGGATTATAGCTCGGAGGATCGAGCACGAGGGATTCCAGGATTGTGAGCCATCGAGATACGCGAGGTGAGTCTTCTCACTATACTTTACCTTGAGTAGGTAATCAGAGTTATGTGTTAGAGTATGTGTTATGTGTATGCTATGTGTTGTACTGCATGCTGTCTATGTGATTTATGTTGTGCATGTTTATAGAGTTGGAACCGGAAGGTTCCCAGAGTTAGAACCTGAGGGTTCACAGAGCTTGGGTGCACGGACCCACAGAGTTATAGCCTCGAGTGGCTAATATATATATATATATATATATATATATATATATGTGTGTGTGTGTGTGTGTGTGTGTGTGTGTGTGTTTATGTGGTATTTTGGGGAACTCACTAAGCTTTGTGCTTACAGTGTTAGTGTTGTTGTTTCAGGTACTAGCGATGACCGTGGGAAGGCGCCGGCTTGATCTGTACACACGCATGAGATTTTTGATATACATTGATCTTGGGATTTTGTATAATGTGAATTGAGATTTAAACTTGATGTTTTTTTTGGAAAGTTAATGAGATATGTTTTTATAAATTGTGAAAAATTATTTTGAAATTTACGGTGTTACATTATGAGGTTATATTTTCTGGAAAATTTCGTGGTTTAGAGGGTGGAGAAGGGAGAGAATGAAGTTGGTAATTGAGAGTGAGAGAGAGTGAAGTGTGAAAGAGAAGGAAGAGTGTAAGAGTTGTTTAAATGATATCTACTTTGGAAAGTGATATAGTGGGAGTGAGAGAATGAATTTTAGGGGATGAAATAGGGTTTACCTCTCTTGTAGTTTTTATAATGTTCATATATTTTCTAAAATTATAAATTCTTTATAAAATATTCACCTTAACCTATATATCATTCATAAATCTCTGATTTTTTCCTTATAAATTAATGGTGAATGTTAATGACTTGAATTTTATTTTCCTTGATTATATTTCCCTAAATTTAATTATTTTAAGATAATATTATAAGTTTCATAACTATTTTTATAGAATTCTTGATGTTAAATTTTATAAAATTTAGGTTTTAGGGCTTTTAGGGTTTTGAGATTTAATAAATCTCTAGATATCAAAATCCATAGAATCAATGAGACTTCAATTTATCTTATGGTATTATAACTCTTTTTATAGTTATAAATAATGTTTGTAACTTATTTTATCGGTTTATTGGCATTCTATGTAGTGATTCCAAAAATCAAGCGAAATTGAGGAATCAAGTATAATAGTCCTAGTTTTCAATTCTGACTTAAGTTCCAATGTGACTAGGACCTAATTTCTACCACTAGGTCAAGTGCATGATGTGTATATGATTCATGAATAGGTGTTCGAGTCAAAGAGTGACCTAATTTGGATATTCACTACAGTTAAGTAGTTGTAGAATTCACATATCAATGTGAAATCTAAGTATACTATCCATTAATTCTAATTGTTTCCAAGTTTCTAGTAGGTTATAACTTAGTTTCTAGTTACTAAGTCTAGTAAGTGTCATTCATACACGTACAACTAAGTTTATCAAATCGAGAACCGATTCAAATTTTGACGGTTGTCACACTTACCTTTGCTGAAATATAACCGATCTATACTCAAACGACACCTTCCCGAAGGTAGTGAGATGCTAGCGAGTCTCATACATACTTGCTACCGTTACTGCATCTGAACTAACCTGCTCTACAGGGACGTCCTCCAACTATCATTCTAAAATCCAAAATTTGCAGATGGCATATAACTCAATCACAAATAGGCCACAAAATTCCGAAGTATCATTATCATTACCTATTTAGAACCATAACAATAGAGTCATTACAAAAGGGAGAATTCAAACGACATACCTGCGATCTAGTGCGGCTCGATCTTGACTTCCTGCGGGACAATGGGCGGCTGAACCTGGACTCTCTCCTTCTTACAATCTCAACACACATGCCCCTTTTCCCCGCACTTGAAACACCTGAACTTGTGACAAGAAAACCCTTGAGTCCCTCCACACTTACCCCACACCTCAAGGTCCTCCCGACTTCCAACACCCAAGTCAGCTGAGTATGATTCCTCACTTCTTCCCAATTGTCGTGAAATAAGTGCTCGCTTCCTTTTACCGAGCTGCTCATCCAAACCAATCTCCTTCTCCCGAGCTACCCCGACTACATCATTAATCGAATAAGTAATCGTTGTCGGACCCTGAAGCCTAGCAGTTAGCCCAATATTGTCGGGTAGCTCTTCACGTACTGCTCGCGACTCCACTGTAGATAACTGAAAAGCCCTGCTTCCCACCGCAGGCGCCTCTACCCGACCCTGACAGCCGTCGATGATCCTCAAAGTGGCAGGGGCAGGTGCTATCATTTGTCATGCCGAAAGTAAACTTGGAAATTTGGCCTTTCTGTGGCCCCGCTGACTGCAAAGGAAACAAATCAGATCTGACCCCCGAGTGGCAGTAGTAGTACAATCTTTGTTAAAATGACCAGTCCGGCCGCACCTGAAGCAGCCAGAATCACCACCACTACCTCTCCTACACGCACCCTCGTGCGTCTTGCCACACTTCCCGCATCGGTTGCGGCTCTGATAATCCCTCGATCTCGAATCTGACCCCTTGGGCCTTTTTCCCGAACCCATGACTACTTGAATCTCATCTGGCTTCCTCTTCCTGATCTGCTCCACGTCAATCTCCCTCTCTCTGGCCCTAGCAATCATATCCTCTAGCATTTTGCAACTGGATCTGCTCACAAACTTCCTGATGTCACACCTCAACATTTCATGATATCGTGCTTTCTTCATCTCCTCCTCCTCCACATACTGCGGAACCAAGAGAACCCTCTCCCTAAACTTGGCGGTGATCTCCGCCACCGTCTCAGTAGACTGCTGAAGATCCTGGAACTCGCGTGCCAACTACTGCACCTCAATAACTGGTGGAAACTTAGCCCTAAACCTAGCCGAGAAATCACTCCATGTCATCGCGTCCAACGCGGCATAATCCCCCAAGGCATGACCAATCTCCTCCCACCAATCCCGCGCTCTGTCCTTCAGAAGACACGAGGCGAGTCTGACCTTGTCCCCCTCGGGACACCGGCTCATGCAGAAAGCATTGGCAACATCGGCCAACCACCTGCTGCTAGCAAAAGGGTCCCTAGCCCCATGATAATCCGGTGCTCCACAAGCTCTGAACTCTTGAAAAGTCAAGGTACGCGCCCCTTTCAACGCCATCATCTCCGTACGAAAGGCTCCGAGCCTCTCGTCTAAAATCTCCAATATACTGTCCTTGACCGTGGCAAAGATCACATGAGTCTGGTCTAAGATACTGCGTGTGATCTCAGCTAATACAAACTCTCTCATTTGCTCCTCGAGCTGCTCGGTCCCTGAACCCGAGCCTGATCCCTCTCCGGTGCCTGAACTGCCAACTGCTGGTCTAATGCGCAGAACCACCATTCTGAGAACACATAATGTCAACATCAGAAGCACTGATATGGCTAAAGGGATCACATCTACTACAAGTTTCCCGGTCTGATCTCATCCTTCCTTGATTCGAGTACGGATCCTCTGCTTTTAGTAGTACAAGCTCATACTACCTTCCACATTTATTCGTACTTTCCTCAAGAACTGCCTTAACTCAACCAAGTCCCTTCAACTGCTACTGATATCTGCTACTCTCATCCCTGGCTTGCCCTAGGGAAATCTCTGACTCTACCTAATCCTCAGCTGCTGAAGGCCTCCTCGTAATGCCAATTAGCCACCACGTGAATGTCGTCACATGTAATGAGGCTCAGATAATCCTTCGAGTAAGGGACTCATCCCCACAACGGTTAGGACTGAGATAAGAGCTGCGCAATACGGTCAAATCCAACACTATGAGATTATTCAACCCTAATTGCATGTGACTTAACGTATCCACCTAATAGTTAACTACCATCACTTTGAGTCCCACAAAGCACAGAGCAAGCAGCATTCAGACAAAGGAAACAAACTAAAACACTCCTATCCTCATAACAAGAATCTGCATTAGCATACGATTCTAAGCTCATACTATCATGTATAACCTAATGAGGCTACCCTATTACTGTCTACTGGATACTAGCATGCAATTTTCATAAAGCTGAAACACATAAAGCAGGCACGTAAGGCATCGTTCCTAGATCCTTAGTCCTAATCTAGCATGCTGTTCTACTGAAACTGATAATCATAGCATAAACTTGTATGGGTAATTTGGGAGTACTTACTTGAGCTCGGCTGATTGCATGCACCACAGCCTTTTCTCTTTTCAAAGTTCTTTTCTTTCTAAAATTCTTTTTGCTTTTTCTAGAACTCTTTTCTTTTCTAAAAGTCCATTTTACAGAATTGATTTCCTTTTGAAAATTTCTATACCAATCCCTCAGTTTGAATTTAGACACACTCGAAAGTATGTCCGAATCCCTCAAACCAAGGCTATGATACCAACTTGTAACGTCCCTAAACTCAGGACTAAAAATTTCATTTTCAGAACCATAAAACCAAACATAACCTTAAGTCATACAAAGATCATTATATTAAATCCGAGTATCTTTTCAAAACATATTTATTTATCAGAGTAAAACAACCCAGGCTAACTAAACTTTGGTGTGTGCCATGCCATCATCCCGAGCCCTTCCCTTTGCTAGTTGAAATACCTAAAACCAAAACTGAAGTTGTAAGCACGAAGCTTAGTGAGCTCCCCTAAACTACCACATACCATACCATAACATATAAAGCACATACTGGGCCTTGCCCACTACATCATACCGAAGTCAGGAACTAACTAGGGCCTTGCCCACTGCATCGGACCGAAGTCTGGAACTACAACGTACCGATGTCCGGAACTGCATCAGACCGAAGTCCGGAACTAACTAGGGCCTTGCCCACTGCATCATACCGAAGTCCGGAACTGCATCGGATCGAAGTCCGGAACTGACTAGGGCCTTGACCACTGCATCAGACCGAAGTCCGGAATTGCATCGGACCGAAGTCCGGAACTGAGTAGGGCCTTGCCCACTGCATCGGACTAAGGTCCGAAACTGCATCGGACCGAAGTCCGGAACTGACTGAACATATCATAACATAATCATAGCATATAATATGAACACATATACTGCATACTCCATCGGACCATAGTCCGGAACACATAACATATACCATGCGTGTATCCCAAAAACACCCAGCATAGTGAACTACTACATCGGACCATAGTCTGGAATTACTGCTAACTAAACGGGCCGACATTATGGCCGTAGTCCCGTTCCTACTGGAAGGAAAACTCACCTACAATGTTGAACTCTGCCGATAACCCTCTGGCTGCTATCTGACAACTCTCCGAAACTTTGCTCCTCTAGCTCCCTGAGCTACCAATACCGATAATAATACTTAGCCTAAACTGTCCTCCAAAGGTCAACTAAGTCAACTCTGGTCAAGGTCCTGGTCAAAGTCAACTTTCCAGTTGACCCGACTCGCCGAGTTGTTCTACCAACTCGCCTAGTCCATTCCCCTCTATCTCCAAAACAACCCCGACTGCACTCGTCGAGTCTGGCAATAACTCGACGGGTTCTCCTTCAACTAACACTTTGATACCATCTTCAACCGACTCGCCGAGTTCATCCTCGAACTCGTCGAGTTCATTATCATCGCATGAAAGTCTAGGCTTTGACTCGCCGAGTTGTATGAACAACTCGTCAAGTTCATCGTCATAACTAGGAAGATTGTCTTGGACTCGCTGAGTTCCTCATTGAACTAGTCGAGTGCTATAATCTCTATGACCATTATGGGTCCTAACTGACTGAATCCTCACTAACCCCACTCACTGATCCGACTTATAAACAGAAAGCTTTGGGTTTGCTAGCCGACTCGCTGAGTCCATGAAATGACTCGTCGAGTCCTCCTTGTGACATCTCTATTCTGTCGATTTCAGTCTATTCCAACCCTTCCAACTCATAGATCTGGACTCCTAATGTTAGCATTGCATGTAAAGTTGATAACTTTATGTGCATGCAAGATGTTATGAGGCCAGAACACCAAATCCAAGCTAATATGAAGTTCAAGGTCGTGAAATGAAGCCATGGATGGGTAAAGCTAGTCCCTTAGAGCCCCTAAGGCTCATAAATGCTCAAATCTCAAGCCCTTTCTCATCCTCAAAGGCTCAATGTTCGGTTTGGCCTTGGAAATGGCCCAAAAGACAAAATCTAAGCTAGATACGGGATATAGATGTTTAACATTCAAGGTATAAGATTTTTACCTCTAAATGGTCTGAAATGCCACCCTAACTCTTGATCTATATTTTCTTCTTGCACCACCAAGGTCCTTCTTCTTTCTCCAAGATTCAATTCATTCTCAAGTGAAGAAACTAGCTCAATAATGGAGTTGGGTGGCAAGGGTTTCGAGTTCTGGGCTATAGGGGCTACAAATGATCCCTAGGGAAGAGAATATGATGCTTAAATAGGGTACCAAGTCCCGAAATTAGGTTTTCCCAACCCAGAGCAGACTCGCCAAGTCCACTCGCCGACTCGTCGAGTCGGTCACTTACTCTTCCACACGGAGCCCGCTTCGACTCATCGAGTTCTTCCTTGAACTCGATGAGTTGACTCCTTTGACTTAGGGCTTTTCTTTCTTTCTTGGTCTTTCTAATTCTGGGTGTTACAGTTTGTGGTAGTGTCATAATTTACCAATAAAGAAAGATTCTCATCACCCAAGTTTCAGTTGGATACAAACTTAGAATCAAACAACTTGTATTGTGTGATCAATGAGAATTTTCATCATTGGAAAATTAAGACTAATTACTTGTTAACATGTATATGTGAGTCAAGTGAAGGACTAAGGGATCGAGTTCACATTCTTGTGCACTGGTCAAATCCACCACAAAGAACGATAAGGCCATTCGTCATGATTTACTAAAGTTTAATAAATATGGTTGTGCTTACAAGTCTAAGTGTTAGGTCTAGTTAGTGTTGCGTCTTTGGGCTCGTTAGCTAGTCCAGTTTTGTCTCTGGTATGGGCCTGTCCATCCGTGAGTTCTTTGTAGGGTTATTATATATAGATGCTTGCATGCATTCTTTAAAAAAAAAGATTTGATAGAGATTTTTATAAGCGTTTACGTTCTTATCTTTTGTAACCCTAGAATCCTCTACAACGGAAGTTCTTCATCGAGCTCTGCTGAGGATTGAGTTAATAGAATCATTTGACTCATTCAGATCCATTCTTGTGTTTTTTTCTTACTGTTATTGCTTTCTTGATTTGCCTGTTATAAGATCTAATCGATCAAGAGTTTTATAAACTCATCAATTGGTATCAGAGCAGGAGGCTGTGTAATTCATACACATCTCTTCTGTGAAAGAAGTGATTAGGTTTATTCCGCATTAACTAATATTTATTGAGCCGTCACTCCATAATTGACGTATCTTAGTATTTATTCGTTTTGCCCTAATATTACATATTACAAGTCTGATCTTTCAAACAGGTAAAATGATCAAGCATGGACGATTCTCAATCTAATCCTATCAACATCTCAAACAGTAGTGGATCAACAACGAAGATTCCTATTCTTTACACCCAGGATTACAATGTTTGGGCGCATCATTTTGAAGAGTATGTCATCGGATCTGAAGATAATGGGTATCTTATATGGGAAGCTATTGTGTCTGGACCATTTGCTCACTCAGGAACATCCAGAATCATTAAAACTCAGGAAGAGTATAATGATCTGTTAAAAGATGTAAAAGACGTTGCTCAAGATGAAAAGGAGAAGTTTCAGTGCAATATCAAAGCATTAAGACTGATCCGATTCGCTCTTCAATCTGACAGTTTAGGTTGGTGAGTTCCTGCAGTACCGCTAAAGAAATCTGGGATCGGCTGCGAGAGCTGTATTCCACAGATGAAGATTTGGAGCACTCTATTCAGACCTTGCTTTTGTCTAAGTTTGGAGAATTTAAGAAAAATTCCGATGAGTCCGTCACTCAGACGTTTGATCGCTTCAATCATCTTCTTAGCAAGATGATCAAACATGATATCGAAAGGAAGTTGATTGAACAGAAGGTCACCTTTTTGAATGGCTTAAGATCCGAATGGAGAGCTGTTGTGTATACAGTTAAAGCTCATGAGCAGTTCAAGTCATATTCGTTGGCGAAACTGGTGGGAATTCTGAAATCCCAAGAAAAGATTGTGATGCAAGAGAAGTGTGTGGTCTCAAACATAGGGTCCTTAGCCCTCTTATCCAAAAGCAAGAATGTAGTAAAAGATGAAGATTTGAACCTGGAGGACTACGATCTTACTTCAGAAGATTATGCTATAATGGTGTCCAATCCAAAAAGGTTCATCAAGAAGAGGTTTCTACTAATAAGAACCGAAATTGGCAGGGAAGCTACAGTTCATAGAAAGTAAGGGAGGAGCCGAAGACTGAGGAACCAAAGAAAGAGGAGAAGGTTGAAGGAGATTCTGGTGTCAGCTGCTATTATTCTGGAGGAAAGAATCACTATGCCAAAGATTGTGTTCTGAAGAAAATGGCAAAGAAAGATGAGGAGAAAGATGAAGAAGCAATCCTGATGAAAAATCTGGAAGAGATTAAGAGGAAGAAAGTTGCTACTAATCCTTCTATGAATGCTCTTATTGTACAGGGTTCGGCAGAGGATGACGAGTTCTGTGGCGTACAGGTGTGGTCGACCGACTCAGAAGATGATGAGGTGAGGAAACCTTCACATGGAAAGGCGTATGTCGCAAGAGGTGGTGAAAGTAGTGGAAAGTGTTTGGTGGTGACTGATGTATCTCACATAAGGGGATACAATACTGATGGTGGAAATGAGGACGCCAAGGAGCGAGAGGACTTATGCTTCACAGCAAAACCTCCCAGTGTGCAGATCAATGAACTTGATGAATTGATCAAGAAGGTACAATCTCTTTTTATCTCGTTCAACGTTCCACAAAAATCATATGAAAAGGAAATAAATAACTTAAATTCAAGAATCTCAAATCTGGATAGTTGTTTAACTCAAACACGGGTCACCAATTCTAACCTAACTGACCAAATAAGCAGGGTGTCATCCAAGAGTGAGGAGCGAAGGATGTGGATTGAGCAAAAGGAGTCGGAGCTGATTAAGTCTAAGGATGAAACATTTATTTACAAAGAGACAATTTGAAACTTTTAAAACAAAGAAATGTTTTTTGTTTGATTGCTAAAAGACTTTATGCTAACATTACTCAACTGCATCTGAATTGTGAAATAGGGCAGAAAATACATCGCATGATTTTACCCTTCCTTGAGTTTAAGGAGGATGAAATCGATGCCGAAGCATACAACTGTGAAAGTGTTGTTTCGTCTGATGATGTGAATCCTACTTATGTGTATGGTCTGGACAAAATAGAATCTTTTATAAAGTCCAAAGACCATAAGGACATGCTGAAAAATCTTTTGGATGAAAACGATAAACTGAAACTAAGGACCGAAACCATACAAAAATTCGACTCATTGAGTGCCAATTTAAGTTCAGAAAATAAAATTGATGTTGAAAACACATCTGAACTTGATGAGGATGATGATATGAGTGAAATTTCTGTAGAGGATGTAGTCGACTGTTCTGAGTTTGTCAAGAGCGAATCCAAAAACCACAAAAATCAGATTTCTGAAAATTCTGTGGAGTTTGCTCGCTTGTCCCAAAATAAGTCCCCGATTCTTGAAGAAAAGGCTGTTGTGTACCAAAAGGTGAGAACTACTCCAAATCAGGTGTATAAAGTCACAGGAGTAACCGAACATCAAACAACCGAACTCACTACCATTGTGAACGAAGATAACGTAGATGGATGTGATGAGTTCTTCTGGTATGCTCCTATAGATAATGCCGATGAAACAGTTGGTCTGTCAGAGTGAACGTCATGGAAAACTAAAGGAAGATATGTACCAGAGTCGCTAAATAAGCCTGACAACTTTGACGTGCCAAGCATTAGTAGCACAAAAGAAATACCTGTAGAAGAAGTCACTTCCACAAGCGAAACATCATCTGTGAAAAGTGAATCGGCTGACAAGAAGCTGAAACAAAAGGCTAACATCCACAGACAGCCGAAACAAGTGAAAATCAAAAGCAGCAAAGAAACCTAAGATACAAAAAGAATCTCTCTGAGCGAAAGCAGTTTTGGCGCTCTCAAAACACTCATTTCTCTTATCATGATAGAAATTCAAAGTCAGACAAAAAGACTTTCGAGCTGCATGGGGAACAGAACTGAAAGATTAGGTTCGGTCCCGAGAGCAACAACAACCGAAAGGACAAGTTCGGTCCCGAGAGCAACAGCAACCGCAAGGATAGGTTCGGTCACGAAGGAAAAAAATACCGAAGGTCTAGGTTCGTTCCCTCCAATGACCATAAACAAAAGGGTCATTTCGAACCACAAGTTAGAAGAAATTCTCATTCTAATTCTTCTTATTCTCAATTCTCTTCTAAACCCAATTCTGTTCCTGCACAAAACTCTAAATCATCAACGAACTTGAATGGAAAATCGAAGATTTACTCAGTCCAGGAAGACCGAAAGCAGACAAATGCCCAAACACCAAAACCTGAAACCAAACCAACTGAAGCTAACCCTAACAAAATCAAAGTGTTTACCATTAAGAGGAAAGATGAAACAACATTAATAAAAAGAACATATCTTGTTGATGTTTCTCTTACTATTCATGTTCCTGTGAAAGGCTCACGTGGACCCAAGAAACTTTGGGTTCCTAAATCTGCTTAATTTTTGCAGGTTATAAGTGACGAGTAGTTCGACGAAGAATGGTACATTGACAGTGGCTGCTCACGTCACATGACAGGAAGGAAGGAAGAGCTAAGGGAGTTTCGATCTCATCAAAATGGTGGAAATGTCAAGTTCGGCAACAACTCTTAAGGAACGATAAAAGGTTATGGGATGATAACCAATGGAGACTTCACAATTAGAAAGGTGGCGTACATTGAATGGCTACAACATAATCTCATCAGTGTGTCTCGACTGGTAGGAGGTACCGGTCTCAAAGTTTCATTTGACGATGAAGGTTCAAAAATCATAGAGAAGAAATCAAAAAGGGTGATTCTCAAATCAGAACGCAAAGGCGAAATGTTTCCTCTCAATCTCAAACCAATCAAAGGAAATCCAGCTATATGTCTTTTATCCAAAGCTCATTATGGCGAAAGCTGGTTGTGGCACCGATGGCTCTCACATCTCAACTTCAAAGACATCAACAAGCTTGTCACAGGAGGTCATGTTAGAGGTCTCCCATTGCTCAAGTTTGATCGAGAACACTTGTGTGCTGCATGTGAAATGGGGAAACCAAGTCGTCAAAGTCACCTATCCATCATAAACACGAAAGTTGTTGAACCACTTGAGTTACTTCACATTGACTTGTGTGGTCCATCATCAATCGAAAGCATTGGCGGTAGCAAGTATATTCTTGTTATCGTTGATGATTTCTCTCTTTTTACATGGGTGTTCTTTCTGAAGCACAAATCTGAGGCTACTCCTAAGATAAAGATGTTCATCAAGCAGGTTGAAATGCAATTGAGAAAAGTCGTTCGCAACATTAGGAGCGACAATGGACTGGAGTTCAAGAACCGAGAATTTGAAGACTTTTTGGCAGAAAAAAGGAACCAGTCACAACTTCTCAGCCCCCTACACGCCTCAACAGAACGGAATTGTCGAAAGACGAAACCGATCCTTGTGTGAGGCAGCCCGAACGATGCTAAGTTTCGCTTCTCTTCCTTTATATTTCTGGGCTGATGCTATTGCTGCAACATGTTTTACGCAGAACAGGTCTTATCTCAACAAATGTTTTTCTCTTACTCCTTATGAGATCATCAATAACAGGAAGCCGAATGTAAAATTCTTCCATGTATTCGGTTCACGATGCTTCATCTTCAACTCCAAAGAACATCGTAACAAGTTTGACGTTAAAGCTGATGAAGGAATTTTTCTGGGATACTCTCTTACTTCAAAAGCATACCAGGTCTTAAATAAGCGTTCTAGGAAGATCGAAGAAACATATTATGTGACTTTCGATGATAACTACGTCAAAAAGCTAAAGGCTACTAAAGAAGCAATTGTAGAGATTTTCTCTCAAACAGGTCAAGTCACGGCCTCGATTGCTAACCTGTTCGATCAGTTTGTGGAATTATTCGATGAACCTGAGAAAGCTACTCTCTCGGAAGCCAAGGCAGCAGACAACAAAGTTGACCATCTGAAGCAAATTGTCGAAGATGCCGCCAAACGAATGGGTGAAGGAGAACAAGTTCCAAACGAACCTCCTCAGCAAGGCGCTTCAGTTGAGGGGGAGAATCCACTTTCTTCAAAACAACCGAGCTCACTCTTTCAGGGGGACAATTCTATTCCAGTTCCACCCGAAAGCTCAATAGCACCCGAAAGACCTGTAGCACCCGAAATCTCAACAGCACCTGAAAGCTCAATAGCACCCGAAAGCTCAACTACACCCGAAAGTCCTGTAGCACCAGAAAGTCCAGCTACACCTGAAAGTTCATCCGTCGAGGGGGAGAACTCCGATATGTTATACGATGACGATAGTCAATCTGAATCGGAAGAAATGGTCAATGCTGAATTGGATCCATCCTATGATCCAAATTATCCTCCTCTTGTTAAATGGACCAGAGCTCATCCTGTATCTCAGATAGTGGGTAATGTCTCTGAAAAGGTCCTCACCCGATCTCAACTAAAGGCAAAGCAAACATCTATATTCTCCAAAGTAGAGTTCTACATGTATAATTCTTTCGTATCAAAAGTTGAACCGAAGACAGTAAATACTGCTCTTGATCATTCTGACTAGGTTCAAGCTATACAAGATGAACTCAACGAGTTCGAAAGAAACAAGGTATGGCGCCTCATTCCAACTCCTAAAGATGCCTTAGTTGTTGGTCTCAAATGGGTATTCACAAACAAAATGGACAAGGTAGGCAATGTGATTCGAAACAAAGCTCGTCTCGTGGTGAAAGGATACTGCCAAGAAGAAGGAATTGATTATGAGGAAACTTTTGCTCCGGTAGCAAGGCTGGAATCTATTCGAATATTTCTGGCCTATGCTGCTCACAAGAACTTCGAGGTCTACCAAATGGACGTGAAATACGCCTTTCTGAATGGAGAACTTGAAGAAACGGTTTACGTGGAGCAACCTCTTGGTTTTGTTAATGAAAAGTTCCCAAATCACTGTTATATTCTGGACAAAGCAGTTTATGGTCTGAAACAAGCACCTAGGGCATGGTATGAAACGCTAACTAAGTTCTTAAAGATGTCAAAATTCAAACAAGGTTCGGTTGACCCAACCTTCTTTCGTAAGAAGGAAGGTAACCACCTTATGATAGTTCAAATCTATGTTGATGATATCATCTTTGGCTCAACGAATCCTAGCTTAACAGCTGAATTCAGAAAGCTGATGGAGACTAAATTTGAAATGAGCTCAATGGGTCCGATTAATTTTTTCCTTGGTTTAAATATTAGACAGGGACCCGAAGGCGTCTTTATCAACCAGGAAGCATACACCAAGACTCTTCTTGCTAAATTTGGCATGATGGGAGACTCAAAGGTCAAAGTTCGAATGGCATTCGACACCAAGCACACACCATCCTTGGAAAAACCGGCAGTCGATATTACGCTCTACCGCCAGATGATTGGGTCTTTAATGTACCTCACTGCTTGCAGGCCTGATATAATGTTTTCTGTATGTTATTGTGCTAGGTTTCAGGCGAATCCTCGTGAACCACATATGCTTGCAGTGAAAAACATACTCCGGTATCTGAAACGAACCACTTCCCTCGGTCTATGGTATCCATCAAACTCAGGTTTCTTCGTTCAAGCCTACTCAGATGCAGACCTTGGAGGATGTGGTTTAGACAGGAAAAGCACCACTGGAGGCTGCCAATTCCTAGACGGGAAGTTGGTTAGCTGGCAATTAAAGAAACAAACATGTGTTTCTCTGTCAACAGCCGAAGCAGAGTACATCGCAGCTGCCTCCTGTACATCTCAAGTGATTTGGATCCAAAGCCAGCTTCGTGATTATGGACTCAATATGAAAAAGATCCCACTATATTGCGATTCAGAAAGTGCAATTAGGATCTGTCATAACCCAGTGCAACACTCCAAGACCAAGCATATTGCACTGAGGTATCGCTTTATCAAGGATCATGTGGAAGATGGAAATGTCGAAATTCACTTTGTTCGAACCACTGATCAACTGGCCGATATCTTCACCAAAGCTCTTCCTGAAGCATCTTTCAATAAAATTCTACAAGGTCTAGGAATGATGGAATCGGAATCAGTACCAAAAACTACCTCTCAAAACTAAAAGTTGGAAGCGAAATGAACCGAACGTTCGGGTTCGGTTCACATGTGTGCCGAAATGAACCGAACGCTCGGGTTCGGTCCTATTATCTTATCTTCACCTATCACTCAAAGGTAGTTTCTTTGGCTATAAACCTTTTGTATCTTTTTCAAATTTCATCTCTCTTATATTCAAAAATTTTTTTACTTTAATTTCAAAACTCTTTTCTTTCTCAAATTTGTTTTTTTTGCAACCGAAATAGACCAAATGTTCGGGTTCGGTTCCAAATTTTCTTGTCTCAATTTTTTTTATCTTTATTTTATTATTTTAATTTTAATTTCTCTTTCTTTAAATCAAAAACTCCAAAAACAATTTTCTTTGTGTTTGTTAATCTTTTTTGTGGATATTTGTGGGCAAATTCTTTCATTAGTTAAGTGTCCCTAGAAGCATGTTGTTGTATGTGTCCAAAGCCTCACCCGATTCAGAATAATAGCCTTACTGACTTGGTATATACAAACCTTGTCTTCCCGATTAGGCTTTTATATTTATTCTAATCATGAGCTACCTTACTCTCTTCTCACATGAGATAAGAGTTTTCTGCTTGGTCTTTATTTTAATAGCAGAGGTACGTTGGTCTCTTTACACCATCTACACTACTTTTCTCCATCTCATTCTCTTCATAAACATAACCCTTGAGACTCTCAGATATTACCACTGAGGTTTATGGTTACACAACTTCTGTGTTCATGATCTTAGCTTCGTGCCACTACGTGCTAAGTGAAACCCACAATTCAATACTTATTATGCATTGACGGTGAACAATCAACTTTGCTCTAGCTTTCACTAACGAATTGACGGACTTATCCATGGGGATGGAAAGTGAAATATCTAATTTCCTTTTGTGTGATTCCTATGAAATTGTTAATTCCGATAACATTTCTTCCCTTAGAATCCAGTTTTAATTTTTTTTTGAGATTTTAGATAAACTCTTTGACATTGCCACTTAAATTATTTCAAACCTACTTGTTCAACAGACTACATTGGTCTCACAAGTACTTCGTTCGATTTCTGTCTTATATCAAGATCAGGAATTCTGAACTGAAGCGAAAGCCACCCAAATTTGCCTGGTTACAAGAAGCCTTTCAACACTTCTCAATAAGTGTCTGATTGTTATTCAACGGGAAACCACACAAACACTTTAAAGTCTCTCTTGACTTTGAAGGAAGAGATTCGTGCCCGTGATCCATTGTTTCGTGTCTTTACTGACATCACAATTTCCCTCATATGTGTTGCTTTATTTCCTTTTCTTTTACACACTAAGCACGAAAATCTTTTTGATTTTCTAAAATTCTGATTTCATTTGTTACAAGCACTTTTTTTATGGGATTTGAAGTTATAAAAGAGTTGTGGCTCATATTGATCCACGTGGTAATTTTGCTTTAAGATGACGTACACTCTAAAGGGATAAGATGCTGACTCAGGCGGGAGTCCAATCGATTTGATTTTCAAACGGCGCTTGAATGACAGGCGTGCGAAGTGGAACCGTTTCGTTTAAAACGGCGCCTGATGGGAAGGCGTGTGAATTGGGACATTTTTCTCTCTCCTGCGTAATCATCGGGGATACCGACTGTCACGCATCAATAACCTCCAAAAAACCCTTCGTATTTCCTTCGAAGATTTGGGAACAGATTCTTCTCTCTCCTTTACCCACAGTATAAAAAGTAACTTCAACCATTGTTTACCTCTTTACTGCACGCAAACTTCAGAGAGCAAGAAAAGCTTCACGTATTCTACTGTTCATCATCTCTCCCATCTTCTTCACTTCAATGGCTGATTCATCATCTGTTCATGCCACTTCCCACATCCTGCCGATTCGTCCCCAACAGAGTTTGATCATCGATCTTACTCCCCAGGTTTATGATGCCTTCATGTTTCCGATCATCGAATGCCTCAAATGCTCGCCGCTTGCTCATGCTCTCACCAAGGCTGAAGTTGTTCCTACGGAGAGTTTATCCCAAATTTTCGCCACTGCTCATTACGACAAGTCTGTCGATAGGATCTTCTTCGACATTCTTGATCACAAGGCGTCAATCTCCAAGCAGCGATTATGCTCACTTTTAGGGTTTCAACCTGATTCATCTAGGGTTAACCCTGAATCCATTCAAGTGGGGCACCTGTTTTCTATGTTCTACAATATGGGATATACTGAGGTGCTGACAACGGTCACCAAGTTCAAGAAATCGTGCCTGCCTCCTTAGTGGAACGGTTTATTTACTGTGCTGTTCAAGGGGTTATCTGAATGCAGTGCCGGGTCAGATGGAGCGAGTCGTCTGTTCATCACGATTATGTATGGGGTTTACAACGGTATCAACCTAGATTATGGGTCGGTCTTATGGCAGCAACTGATCCAGAGCCTTGCATCCACATCTTGACATTCAGAGATCTCCTACGCTCGATTCTGGACGTTGGTCACCAAATGGGTGATGGACAAGTATCACGTCCCCATAGTTGCTGGTTCTCCACTATCTTTGATTGGTACTTTCCATACCATGAAGATCATAGTCTCCGATGCAACAAAATTTCAATTCATTGGCTCCATCCCTGAGTCGATATTTGGAGACGTTCTTGCTGAAAGTCGTATCATCCGAACCTACAAGGAGTTTCGTCGCTCTGGTCCTAGAGAGCTCACTCCTGAGATGATCAAATCCATCCACGAAGCTGATAAGCCTGCTCCAAGGGGAAAGAAGACTGAAAAGGGAAAAGACAAGCAGGTTGGCAAGGGAGCGAAAGGCCCTTCTCCCAAGAAATGAAAACCTACCAAGGCTGCTCACTCTCCTCCACTGAAGAAGAGAAAAACCCAAACCAGGCAAAAGCTGATACTTGCTTCCTCCTCAAGCGAATCTGAGGAAGACAATTTAGACTCTGACGAGTCTCCTCGTGGTAACACTCCTCCACGATCGCCTACCCTAGAAGTACATTTTTTCAGTTCACCTATCTCTTCTCCACCAATCACCATTCCTATTTCCATTCCCCCCATAACCTCCACCACTCACATACCACCAACTTCCATCCCAGTACCCCCTCCCATTTTTACTGAAGCTACCACAACAACAGCTGAAGTAAGAACCAACGTATCTGATACGGGGGCTCCTACTAAAGCACCCGAACCCACTCCCACCACCGAACCTACTTCACAACCCGAACCCACTCCTACTACCGAGCCTCCACCCTCACCTCAGCCAGCAGAGGATGAAGAACCATTTCTTGGTGGGGAGGGCATGACATTTGATTCGGTCTATTATAGTCCTTATCAGGTGCAAAGTGATGACGAAGATGATGCTCCAGTCACGAAGAAGCATCTAAAGGAGCTTCATGAGAAGATGGATTTGCTCATTGCCTCCTCTTCTTCATCACAGTCTACCATTTCTGAAGCTGCCATTCAGAAGATTGTTGATGCTTTTTCCAAAGCTCATGAAGTTTCTCTGAGCTCAGCTAATGCCGCAATTGATGCATCCACCAAAGCCTGTGCGGCTGCGACCGAAAAAGTTGAAAAACTATTTACTGATGCTTCCTCTTGGTTGCAGTCTTTACAGGAAACTGCCGAAGACTCTAAAACGAAGCTTGACCCCATCGTCAACAAGATGGCTACCTCAGTTGCCTCTGAACTGACGTCCTTCGCCACACTTCTGTTGGATTAATGTCTAAGTCCATAACTATATTTGGTAGGTACTTGACCCGACCCGACATGGTCCATTTGGGTTGCACTTCACCGACACAATTTATATGGATAATCTTTTGAGAATAGTATGTTTATGATTAATATTAATATATTATAAGTTCTAATATATTAATATGGAATCATATTATTTAATTAGTATTGATCAAGAATTAATTTATAATTAATTAAGTGATCAAAAGGAACTAATTAAATATGGACTCTTATATATATGGAATGGGCCAAGTTCATTTAGGTTGGGCTACGCTTTCATGGATATTCCATGGAGTGTTTAACCCATGGATCCTAGGAAATGAAAGGTCATGGGTATTAGGGTTTAACCTTAATCCTCCATACTATATAAAGATGTCCTTGGTTGGTGAAATTGGCACTAGTGTGTGGTACACTAAGAAGGGCTAGCCAATTTCACTAGAGAGAACCAAGTATCCATATTCTCTAAAGTCTTCCAAGGTGTTTTGGTGATTTGTGATTCCATTTGAGGCTTCCACACTATTGGGGCTAAGCTCTTAAAGCTTGAAGACATCAAGCTACATCAAAAGGTATGTCATCTAACTAGTACTTTGTAGTATAAGAACTTCATAATATGCTAGTTAGGATTAAAGCCTTGGAAAGTTCTTATTTGCATGTATTATAGAGAAAACATAGATCCAAGGTTTATAGGGTTGCATGTACACCATAGGAGTGTTAGAATGCTCAAAAACCAACAGTGGTATCAGAGCCACGAGTTGGTTTCTGTTATATTGATGCAAATATTTTATTTTCAAAGTTGAAAAAAAAAACATGAAGTTTGTCAAATTTTAAGATAATTACTTGTTCTTGTGAAAAACTAATTATTTGTAAAATTTGAATAATTTGCTTTATGAGTTGAATTAGGTCAAATTTAATAAAAGATAAAATGATATGATTATTTTATTAGTTTTAAAAGTTTGATCTAAAGAGTTTTATTTTTTGAAACCTCCATAAGTTATGGATATGAAAAGGTTTTAAAAAAAAATTGATTCAAAGTTTTTATGGAGTTACAAAATTTGGTGTTAATGTTTTAAAGGATTCCATAACTTAAGAATAAGTTATGGATCACCAAAAGTTTTTTGTGTTACCTTGTTTTATGATTGAATTTAGATTAATGAATAAAATTATGTGATAGTTGGTTTTAATCCAAATTAATCTAAAAGAAGTTCATAAAATGTGTTTATGTAACTTATAAGTCACATTTATGAATCTTAAAACTCATAAAAGTTGTCATAGGTTACAAAATGAAGAGTCTTTTTCCTCATTAAATTGTTTTACGACTCCATAACTTGCCCTCAAGTTATGGATGACCAAGAGTCTCTTCATTAAATAATAAATTAAAAAAAGTGTAACCTTAATTAATTCCATAAGTTATAAAATAAAGAAAAGTTAATTCTTTTATTAGTTTAAAGTCTTCCATAACTTGTCCTCAAGTTATGGAACTTGAAGAGTTTTTCGATTAAAACTACTTTAAACACATAAGTTATGGAATTAATTAGTTTTGAATAGTTTCAAAACTTGCCCTCAAGTTTTGGAATTTGAAAAGTTTTCACTTATGAATACTTTAATTCCAAGTTAGCCCTTAGAATTTTAAAGAATTAAAATTCAACCCTTATACTTTATGATATTATACGTTAATAATATATATATGTATAAGAGTAAAGTCAGTGTTACCGCTAGTAGGCCTCATTCACGAAGCCGGTCTATAAGGTGGGTATAAGGTTGTTGCCTATAAAATGGCAACTTAATGGGTGTCCACTCTCACCCACCGCTTG
Source organism: Lactuca serriola (assembly GCF_051521515.1). Lineage (NCBI taxonomy): Eukaryota > Viridiplantae > Streptophyta > Magnoliopsida > Asterales > Asteraceae > Lactuca > Lactuca serriola. The sequence continues at coordinate 249,954,644 of NC_136410.1, read as the reverse complement.
CTTGACTGGTGGAGGGTCGTTAGCCGAACGGGTTTGACAGGACTATAATTCTCCCTTCATTAAAAGTATTAACGATAAATACTAAGTAACTAAACTCTTATAAATACCCAATCTTAGTTACTTAGGAAAATGTGAATAAGGTGCTAATGCATGAAATTACACTTTGCACTTTGTTTAAGTCCGTTAGTGGAGCGTGTGTGGTTAACCGGCACACTAACTCGTATTTAACAAGGTAGGCAAAGGGTAACTTAATGTTTATCATAGTATCGGTGGAGCGTGTGTGGTTAACCGGCACATCTATTGAAGGATAAACACTTAAGGGTACCAAGTAATTTGCAAGGTTACTTCACACCTTGTTTTGTGATCCTCGGCATCCCAGTCACAAAACCTGAAAGGCACACTCGAGATTGAAACATGCCATTGAACAGTTCAATGAATCTCAATAGATCTAGGAGTTTCAAAACCAATTAAAACCTAATAATACATTTCGTTTATCTTGGTGGAAATTGGTGAATCGTCATTCACCTACCTTCAAATATTTTATAGCTTGGATTACGGCATCCCTCTTCTAAGTTATAAAATAGTTTGTTGGGTCCTAGCCTTAATATTTCATATTGGGTGTTATATTAAGGACTTAAGATCAACTATCTTGAATATCTCCCAAAAGATGTCTGGTTTAGACATTTATGATCTTCCCAAATCTCTTGAAACAAGCTTTCTAAATGAAGATGATGTCCCATGGAAATCATACTTCTTTCACCTCCTCCAATTATTCTCCCTAACCCACAAGTTCAAGGTCACTCAAGCCCTATTGGCAAGGCAAGGTCTAGGTGTGATCACATCTTGGAGATGTAGTCACATATTGACAAGTCGTGAGAGTTGGGTGTCAAAGTCTTGAGAAAGTTGGTGGTTCAATCACTTTCTAAGTCACATAGTGAGTTCCTTTGGGACACCTCTGAAACAGACTATGACAAGACCCTTAATGATCTTATCTATTTGTTAAGATCAACTTCCTTAACACTTGATGGACATTGACAACAGTGACACAGGAAATCCAGAAAAGCATTCTCTTCCCAATGGAAAGGGATCGGCCATAGTCAACTCGGTTGACCAAATGGTAAAGAGAAAAGCTAAGTCTGTGATATTCCCTTGTACCATTATCAAAGGGTCCATATGTTTATATCGCCAAAGGAAGGGGCATTGGTTGCGAAGCTGCCAAATTTACCTAAGGATGTTAAAGTCAATAAGTTTGACTCTACTTCAGGTAAATTCCACTATCTAACTCTGCTAACTTTCTATTATTTGATTCCTGATACATGATGTGACTGGGTCACATGGTAAGGTTTTAAGAATCAAAGAAAAGTGAAGAAACTTAAAGAAAGAATATGCTGAATCTGATGGCGTAGATGGATTTCTATCGCATAGTTTGAAGATCGGATTCTTGAGCTACTTCTTAGGAGTTATGAGATATTGCTTAGGAATAGATAACAACAAGTTTTCATATGGATTGTAAGGACAAGTTCTTCCGCAAAGTTTTTAAAATAACAGGAAAATTTTTTATTTTATTTATTTTGAAATATCCTTACAATGGCATCAGTGGAAATTTTTGTTGCTTATAAGATTCCATTAACAGCAAGAGTGGAAGTACGAAATTGATTCTTTCATTTGTGGTAATGTCTAAATTTACCAAATAAGGAAAGATTCTCATCACCCAAGTTTCAATTGGACCGGAACTTGGAATCATGCAAGTTGTATAGCATGATGAATGAGAACTTTCAAGTATTGGAAAATTAAGACTAATTACTTATTCACATGGATGTGTGAGTCAAGTGAAGGACTAAGGGATCGAGTACACAGTCTTGTGCACTGATTAAGTCCACCACAAAAGATTGATAAGATTATTCGTCATAATTTACTATAGCTCAGTAAATATGGTTATACTTACAAGCTTAAGTGTAATTCTGAGACATTGGAAAAGGTTCCAATGTATGGCAGAGCGAATAAGAAGAATCAAATTAGGTAGAAGGATAAAAGTTTCTCAAATCTGAAAAGATGGGAGAGAGTACTTTCGTATCAGTTTTGTGATCATCTTAATGATTTAGAGACCTTATCACAATTCATCCTCTAAGAGCCTTCTTATAGCTAAGAAGAGGAACTTGAATTGTTGAAGTGGTTAAATCAAGAAGATGATTCATACTTCGTTCCAAAAACAATTCTTAGAGTTATACTCTAAGATTGTAACTTGAGTGACATGTCTTAAAGAAGGTTTAAAACTTGTACATTTGAAATTGGTAAGTTGTGATGTTTTCGATAAAACAAAGACCAACTAAGGCCAATTGTGTGAAGTGTTTGTCTTGATTAGAATCCGCGCTATCTCTTGGATGTTTGACAAGGGAGTCTTATATGTCAAGAGGACAGTGGGAGTCTTAAAGGTCTTGAAAGTCTCAAGAACTAATCAAGAATAAACCTGAAGTTCTTCACTAGCACACGACTTGAGGTTTATAACCTATCATGTTGACATATTCTGTGCCCATTCCAGTGAAAGTTGGCTTTGCATATGAGTTCTTAGAGTTCTCAATTTGTTGCACAACTACTTGGAAGCAATGGCAGGCCCTTGAGCTGCCAGGTGGCAAGAAATTAAGATTGAGTTCAGTCCATATGAGTTTGTATTTGTCATTATCCTTGTCTTGTGTCTATGGTTTTGACAATTCACATGGATAAGAACACATACACCATTAAATCTAAGTGTCATAAGGTTTCTCTCCGATTCATGAAAATGATGGTGAGGAAACACTTTCACTAAGTAGATTTTAGCTAGATAGCAATTGTGATATTTGTATTCTCAAAGTCGTTAGTGGAGCGTGTGTGGTTTACCGACACACTGACCTGGACTTGTGAGAAGTGGCAAAAAGGTCTAACCATTATGATTACGGCATCCCTCTTCATAATTGTTTAGACACACAAGTGTGCTATCTAAGGGAAGGTGTATGATTTTGACAAAGTTTTATCAAAACAATCTAGTATCAGAAATCTGAACTTTGGTAAGAAATTCAGCTGATTTCTAAGTACATGTCAAAGCTAGTGGGAGCATAAGTGTTATGCTAATAATCATCATGTTAGTGGGAGCATGATAATTATGATAAAGTATTGCAAGTTAGCAATGTTAATTATAGAAAACAAAAGGTTTCAATTGGGAAAGAGTTGTTTTGCTATAATTAAGGGAGAGGAAATTATACTTCATCTCAAATCTATAAGCTTAGATCGTGAGGTTTTAATCATTTAGTCAAGGATATATATATATATATATATATATATATATATATATATATATATATATATATATATATATATATATGAATTTCATGTTGGAATGGCTCAACAAAAGGAAATTCTGTATATGGGTCCATTATTTGCGTTCTAAAATTTGATTATGATTACGGCATCCCTTTTCATAATCTGAATTATGAGAACTTGGCAAATTGAAATGGAAATGTTATAGCAAAATACTGGTTTAGTCTTTATGTGAGACATCATGAATCGATTCCCATATACTTCGGATATAGGATCGATTACATGTGTTATATTCATCCTTTCTAAAATTTTCCAAATGCATGGGGCATTAAGAAGGGAAAAGGTTTAGAACTAGATATGACTAAAAGGATTAAACAATTGTCGAGGACAATCTAAGGTTTACCAAAGATTGGGTGCTCAAGGACAGTTGGAAGTATAGTGATAATTTTGAAAGGACCATATTGACATAATCTGTAAGGAGGCAACTCCTGTTCAGAAGTGATAGTCAAAATGGAATATGGAAATGTTTGAAAGTTAGAAATTATTCAATCTGTGTAAGATTAGGAAACTTAATGCAAGAAGGATGTTTCCAAGGAGCTGATCTCCTTTGGAATACTCTGTAATGATTGTTGTCAAGTCATTCTGACTTTGTGCATAATCATTACAAGAGGATCAATGCATATAAGTTTAGAATCTAACAGATTTCAGTAAATGGCATGAATTTGGAATTCTTGCATTTGCAGTAAGGATTTGGGGGTGTGAAAAGAGAATCATTGGAGTTATGTTCAATTGATCTAGTTCACAAAGTAAAGATCATAGAAAAACATAGTATGCATACTTGGTGTGTGGCATGACTAGTGTTTAGAAAACATAGTGTACATGCTTGGAGCATGGGACAACTATTGTTTTAAATTCAAGAATAAAGTTGATAGCTGAAACAGTATACAATGAATAATGTGTAATCATATGGTGATAAATAAAAGGTGTTTTATTTATGTTCATAGGTTTTGATACCATATTGGATTCAATTATTCTTGTGTTTCATTTTGCATGTTTTGACTTCCTGAATAAACTAGGTTATTCTTCCATAATGACTAAGTTATTCAAACCATCCACAGTCGGTCATATGTTGGAAGTAGATATGAATTAAGACTGTCATGGGTTGGCTTGTAGAGGTCTAAGGTGTTGGACAAAGGGCTACAACACTCATGAGTGCTCATAAGTTCTGAGTATTGGATTCAACCCGCGCTCATTGGAATCAGTTCATGGATTTTATCACGAGTGATCATGAGACGATAATATCTTATATTCTTCAAACCTAGAGATATGAGTTGTTACTATGAGTTGGTTGTACATTGATTGCACGAAAACGCATTTGGTAACTCGGTGCTATAAAACGTGCCTTTGTGTATGATTCAACAAGTAGTAGAACAAGCCATATGATTCGAAGTTTATCCATTCCTTTTACCTTCGGGATAAAAGCGACATCTGTGGGCCCCTCGATGATTTGATGATGACAAATGGAAATGCTCGGCCGGGCCAGGACTGATTTGATTTGTTCAATTAGTCAGTCGTCATAAATCGGAAATTGGGAAACAACAAATGGACAAAGAGAATGATTTTAATCCATGTCTCAGTCCATATGATATCTAGAATGGAGGAATATATGATCCCTTATCTAATGGACAAGTTCGTTGACAAGATTAGAGTTCGACAGCGGCTTTAAGAGCTACGATTGCCAGTTAGGTTTGAAGTCATACGCAATAATAGTTTTAGACTTATCCAAGTGGGAGACTGTTGGATTAATGTCTAAGTCCATAACTATACTTGGTATGTACTTGACCCGACCCGGCATGGTCCATTTGGGTTGCACTTAACCGACACAATTTATATGGATAATCTTTTGAGAATAGTATGTTTATGATTAATATTAATATATTATAAGTTCTAATATATTAATATGGAATCATATTATTTAATTAGTATTGATCAAGAATTAATTTATAATTAATTAAGTGATCAAAAAGAACTAATTAAATATGGACTCTTATATATATGGAATGGGCCAAGTTCATTTAGGTTGGGCTAAGATTTCATGGATATTTCATGGAGTGTTTAACCCATGGATCTAGGAAATGAAAGGTCATGGGTATTAGGGTTTAACCCTAATCCTCCATACTATATAAAGATGTCCTTGGTTGGTGAAATTGGCACTAGTGTGTGGTACACTAAGAAGGGCTAGCCAATTTCACTAGAGAGAACCAAGTATCCATATTCTCTAAAGTCTTCCAAGGTGTTTTGGTGATTTGTTATTCCATTTGAGGCTTCCACACTATTGGGGCTAAGCTCTTAAAGCTTGAAGACATCAAGCTACATCAAAAGGTATGTCATCTAACTAGTACTTTGTAGTATAAGAACTTCATAATATGCTAGTTAGGATTAAAGCCTTGGAAAGTTCTTATTTGCATGTATTATAGAGAAAACATAGATCCAAGGTTTATAGGGTTGCATGTACACCATAGGAGTGTTAGAATGCTCAAAAACCAACAGTGGTATCAGAGCCACGAGTTGTTTTCTGTTATATTGATGCAAATATTTTATTTTCAAAGTTGAAAAAAAAACATGAAGTTTGTCAAATTTTAAGATAATTACTTGTTCTTGTGAAAACTAATTATTTGTAAAATTTGAATAATTTGCTTTATGAGTTGAATTAGGTCAAATTTAATAAAAGATAAAATGATATGATTATTTTATTAGTTTTAAAAGTTTGATCTAAAGAGTTTTATTTTTTGAAACCTCCATAAGTTATGGATATGAAAAGGTTTTAAAAAAAAATTTATTCAAAGTTTTTATGGAGTTACAAAATTTGGTGTTAATGTTTTAAAGGATTCCATAACTTAAGAATAAGTTATGGATCACCAAAAGTTTTTTGTGTTACCTTGTTTTATGAGTGAATTTAGATTAATGAATAAAATTATGTGATAGTTGGTTTTAATCCAAATTAATCTAAAAGAAGTTCATAAAATGTGTTTATGTAACTTATAAGTCACATTTATGAATCTTAAAACTCATAAAAGTTGTCATAGGTTACAAAATGAAGAGTCTTTTTCCTCATTAAATTGTTTTATGACTCCATAACTTGTCCTCGAGATAAGGACGCTGATATCAGCGCTCGGGTTGCTAGAGAGACTGAAGAAGCTGAAAGAAAGATGAATGAAGCTCACGACCTTCATGAGAGTAGGAAAACCCTTTTTCCTCCTTGGATTCTTGAGAAGTTGGTGAAAGAAGCAATTGAAACCCCAAGCATCTTGTGGCTCGAACCAGTGATCTCTCTAGATCGCATTAATTCTGTTGATTCTCAGTTCGACATGCCACTGACCCGAAAGGCCTTCATATTCCATGCCATTGACAACATTGCCGAGTTCCCTCATCCTCATCCAAAGGTTGACAGGGATTTGGTCGAATTCTATCTGAGGGCCGCTCAACCACAGTATCAAACATGGAGATCTCAGAAGATAATCAATGTTCGGGTCCTCAAGCCGTATCGGGAAGGAAACTTCACCAACGTTCGGTTTAAGGTGCTGAGAGGTTCTACCAAGACCGAACATGCCATTTCGCTTGCCGATCTTCCCAACTTGAATCCACACGACTGGATAATTTTACACAACATCCTTCTTACAAATGAAGCAGAATATGGTCCGATCATTGACCACTTCAAGAGGATGCTTGTCTGCTACATCATGGAAGTTGCCAAGATGGATCAGGAGATAGCTAGTGTCTTCAAGAAAAAGCCTACTATTTCTCCTGTTGGCTCAGTAAGTGATCTGAACATGATGCAGATGGGGAAGATAGACCCGAAGAGAAATTCTGTTATGTTTACCAGAAACGAAGGCCAAAAATGCCTGTTCGCTTTGGCAGACAAACATCTCTACACCACTGCATGCCTGGAACATGTCTTAGGGATTATTCATCATAGCAAGAAAAACTCAGCTGATGGCAAGAAGTACTTTGATGATATGATCCAGTGGTACATTCGCTTCAGACAGACAATCCTCGCTCTTATCCCTCGTCTGTTTGATACCACCAAGAAGGTTCTGGCAGCTGGACCCAACAAGAAGAAGTGATAGTCTCACTCCAATTGACACAAAGGGGGAGATTGTTAGGACCAGTTAGTGTTGCGTCTTTGGGCTCGTTAGCTAGTCTAGTTTTGTCTCCGGTATGGGCCTGTCCATCCGTGAGTTCTTTGTAGGGTTATTATATATAGATGCTTGCATGCATTCTTTAAAAACAAAAGATTTGATAGAGATTTTTATAAGCGTTTACGTTCTTATCTTTTGTAACCCTAGAATCCTCTACAGCGGAAGTTCTTCATCGAGCTCTGCTGAGGATTGAGTTAATAGAATCATTTGACTCATTCAGATCCATTCTTGTGTTTTTGTCTTACTGTTATTGCTTTCTTGATTTGCCTGTTATAAGATCTAATCGATCAAGAGTTTTATAAACTCATCACTAAGTATAATTCTGAAACATTGGAATGGTTTCAATGTATGGCAGGATGAATGAGAAGAATCAAATTAGGCAGGAAGATAAAAGTTTCTCCAATCTGAAAAGATGGGATAGTACTTTAGTATCATGTTTATGATCATATTAATGATTACGAAACCATGTCACAATTGATCCTCTAAGGACATCTTAGTGCATTCTTATGGCTAAGAAGAGGAATCACAATTTGTTGAACTGGTTAAATCGAGAAGATGAGTCATACTTCGTTCCAAAACAATTCTTAGAGTCATACTCCAAGATTGTAACTTGAGTGATATATCTTAAAGAAGGTTTATAACACTTGTCAAATGTAGAGTAAAATGTTTTCTACTCTTGTATATTTGAAATTGGTAAGTTGTGATGTTTTGGATTAAACATAGACCAACTAAGGCCAATTGTGTCAATTTTTTGTCTTGATAAGAATCTACACAATCTCATTAATATTTGTTCGTCAAGGAATGGTTCTTGGCAAGAGAGTATTATATGTCAAGAGGACAGTGGGAGTCCTAATGATCCTAAAAGAGTTTCAAGAACTAATCAAGAATAAAACCTGCAGTTTATCACTAGCACACGACTAGGGATGAGATTTAGAACTGGAAAACCGGACCGGAACCGGAATCGGACCGGAAGCGGAACCGTTAGAACCAGAATATATAGAAGAACTGGAATATATAGAACCGGTTCCGGTTCCAGGTTTAAAAATTGGCTTTATCCAGGTTCTAGGTAATCCGGGTTTGGGTCCATCGGGTCCGGGTAAGTCGGGTCTAAAAACCGGAACCGGTGTTCGGAACCGTAATCACTTTTATGATCAAAACTGGTTTTCGTGAATCATTTAAAAGATGCATAGCTCATTCGTTTCTATTCCGATTGATATGCGGGGTTTTCCAACATGTATTTTAGAGTTTGTACATGAATTTAGACTATAAGTTTTCCATTTTTAGTTTTATATTCATTGACTTACAGTCCCCCAAGGTCAAGATATCAAAACTGGAAGTTTTTAGTTTTTCAATTTTTTTGTATTTGGTGAAAGTTTTAAAACATGCATATCTAATTCGTTTGAAGTCGGATTAACATGTGGTTTTGTCCAACTTGTAGTTTACAATTTGTACATGAGTTTAGACTATAATTTTGTCATTTTTGGTTTAACATTCAATGATTTACAGTCCTCTGAAGTCGGGATATCAAAACTGAAAATTTTCAATTTTTTAGCTATTTGGTTTTTGTACTTTGTATTATGTGAAAATGTTAACACATGCATATCTCATTCATTTAAAGTCGGATTGACATGCGATTTTTTCCGGAGTGTATTTTAGAGTTTGTATATGATTTTAAACTATAATTTTGTTAATTTTGGTTTTGCATTCAATGAGTTACAGTCCCCCAAATTCGGGATATCAATATGGAAATTTTCAAAGCTCAACCCACTAAGTAGTAAGTAATTACCAAAAAATTCCGGGTTTTTCGGTTCTAAACCCACTTTATCTGGTTCCAACCTACCCACTTTGATGTTTCCGGGTTTTTCGGTTCTAGACCCACTTTACCCGGAACCATACCCGGAACCGAACCGGAACCGGTTCCTATATACTGGTCCGGTTTCCGGTTCTACAAAATCCCGTTAATCGGTTCCGGGTTTCCCGGGTCCGGGTCCATCCGGTCCGGGTTTGGACCCACTTTCATCACTACACATGACTTGAGGTTTACAACCTATCGTGCTGACATAATTCTTGTTTCCATGCCCATTCTAGTTAAAGTTGACTATGCATGTGAGTTCTATCTGTTCTCAGTTGTTTGCATAACTACTTGGAAGCAATGGTAGGTCCTTGTGCTGCTAGGTGGCAAGAAGTTAAGATTGAACAAGTTCAGTCCATATGAGTTTAGATTTGTCACTAATCTCCTCTTGTGACTATGGTTTTGACAAATTCACATGAATAGGAACACATACACCATAAAATCTAAGTGTTATAAGGTTTCTCACTGATTCATGAAAATGATGGCGAGGAAAGTATTTCACTAAGTAGATTTTAAATAGATAGCAATTGTGATATTTGCATTCTCAAAGTTATTAGTGGAGCGTGTGGGGGTAACCAACACACTAACATGGACTTGTGAGAATGGAAAAAGGTCTAAACATTATGATTACGACATCCCTCTTCATAATTGTTTAGAAACACATGTGAGTTATCTAAGGAAATGCGTATGATTTTGAGAAGGCTTGTTAAAGTCTTATCAAAGCAACTTGTATAAAAAATCTGAACTTTTGTAAGAAAGTCAATAAAGCATTGATTTCTAGAAGTCTAGCTGATTTCTGGATACATGTGAAAGCTAGTGGGAGCATAATTGATGTGCTGGTAATTATTATGCTAGTGGGAGCATAATCAATTATGATAAGTGTTGCAAGTTAGCAATGTTAATTCTAGAAAACAAAAGTTTCAATTAGGAAAAGTTGTTTTGCTATAATTAAGGTAGAGGAAATTATATTTCATTTCAATTCTAAAAATTTAGACTGAGATTTTAATCATCTTTAGTCAATGATATATATATATATATATATATATATATATATATATATATATATATATATATATATATATATATATATATATATATATATATATATATATATATATATATATATGAACTTTATGTTGGAATGGTTCAACATAAGGAAATTCTATATATATTGCATTCTCAAATTTCGATTATGATTACGACATCCCTCTTCATAGTCGAATTATGAAAATATGGTAAATAAAAATATTATAGCAAAAGAATGGTCTAGGATCATGTCTTTATGTGAGACATCATGAATCGTGTCCCATATGCTTTGGGTATAGGATCGATTACATGTGCTACAATATTCATCCGTTTTAAATTTTTCCAAATGCCTAGGGCATTAAGAGGGAAAAAGGACTAGAACTAGATATGAATAAAATGATTAAGCAATTGTCGAGGACAATATGAGGTTTTCCAAAGATTGGTTGCTCATGGACAATTGGAAGTATAATTTTAATGTTGAAAGGACCATATTGACATATTCTAAAAAAAGGCAACTCTTGTTCAGAAGTGATAGTCAAAATGAGAATGTGAAAATGTTTCCATAGGAGGAAAATATTCATTAAATCTGTGTAAGATTAGAAAAAACTAAATGCAAGAAGGATTTTCAAGGGATGTACTTTGAATTTGAGACTTCGAATTGATCTCCATTGGAATACTCTGTAATGTCTATTGACAAGTCTTTGTGATTTTGTGCATAGTCATTACAAGAGGATCAATGCATATAAGTTTAGAATCTAACAGATTTCGGTAAATGGCAGGAATTTGGAATTCTTATGTTCATGATAAGGATTTGGGATTGTGAAATGACCATCGTTGGAATCATGTTCAACTGGTCTATTTCACAAAGTAAGGATCATAGACAAACACAGTATGCATACTTGGAGTATGGCATAACTATTATTTTGACAAACATAGTGTGCATGCTTGGAGGATGGCATGACTATTGTTTTGATTCAAGTATAAATTTGATTATTTGAAAGATTTTTCAATGAATAATGAGTAATCAATATGGTGTTTAAGTAAAAGGTGTTTTATTTACTCTCAAAGGTGCTTGGGGCCATATATGATTGGTACTATTCTTGTGTTTCAATTTTGCATGTTTTGACTTCCCGAATAACTAGGTTATTTAAACTCTCCACAGTCAGTCATATGTTGGAAGTAGATATGAATCAAGACTCTAATGAATAAGGCTTGTAGATGTCTAAGATGTTAGACATAGCAAAAGTTGCTACAATATTCATGAGTGCTCATAAGTTCTGAGTATTGGATTCAACCCACGCTCACTTGTATCACTTCATGGAATTTATCTCGAGTGATCCTGAGCCGGTAATATCATATAAGTCTTCAAACCTAGAGATATGAGTTGTTGATTATGAGTTGGTTGTGCATTGATTTTACAAAAACGCATCGGTAACTCGATGTTATAAAATGTGCTTTTGTGTATAATTCAACAAGTAGTTAGTACAAGCATATGAGTCGAAGTTTATCTATTCCTTCTAGTCCTTAGAGGATTAGAAGCGATATCTGGTCCCCTCAATGATTTTGTTTTGACATATGTATCGGGCCCGGTCAGAATCAAATTGATATGTTCAGTTTAGTTCTATGTCAAATAAATCAGAAATCGGGAAACAAGCCGCTGGACAATAAGTACGACATTGTTCCATGTATTTGTCCGGCTGATATCTAGAACAGAGGATTATATGATCACTTATCTTAAATGGCGCATCATCTTAGTTCCGCGAGACTTTGAAAGAGCTACGATTGCTGGTCAGTTCTTGAAGTCATACCTATAGTTATTAGACTTATCCAAGTGGGAGACTGTTGGATAAGGTGTCTAAGTCCATAACTATATTTAGTATGTACTTCACCCGATTTGGCATGGTCCATTTAGGTTGGATGTCATCATAACAATTGGATAGACAAAATGAGAGAATGACACTTATGGTTTGTTAATATAGTATAAGCTCTAATATATTAGTATGAAATCATATTATTTAATTAGTATTCATCAAGAATTAATTTGGAATTAATTTTGTGATAAAAAAGAGACTAATTAAATATATGGGGATTGATTTGTAAATCATTCATTCTTATATAGTTGGCTTATGGTCCATGATTCACTAACTTGGGCTAGGACCCATTCGTTACTCCATGGATGCTCCATGGAGGTTAAAACCCATGGATCATGGGCGAAATGAAAATCCATGCACATTAGGGTTTACATGGTGTAACCCTACATGTGATACACTATATAAGCAACCTCATATGGAGCAAAATTGGTGCTAAGACAAGAACAAGGAGGGCTAACCGATTTTGAGTGAAAGTGTTCTTCTCTCAAGTTATTCCAAGAGTTGTGGTGTTATGTGAAACATTTGAGGCATCAAATTTGGGGTGCTAGACTCACATGGTCTTAAGGAATCCAAGCTACAAGAAAGGTATGTCACTCTACTAGTTTTTCATATTACAAGTACCCTATGCCATGCTGGTTAGGATGAGAACCTTGGAAAAATCATATATGCATGAATATTAGAGAAAACATATATCTAAGGTTTCTAGGGTTGCATGTACATCATAGGATTGTTAGAATGCTCAAAACCCACCAGAAATGATATCAAGAAGGTTACTTGTTGTTCCCACTAGGGAATTACTTTTTTCATTTGCAGGGCACCATAGTTGCTTTCCTAGCAACTTGTCTCTTTATTATTTTCTTAAATAGAGATTTTACTGGTATTTATTATAATTTTCCTTCTCATCACGACATGTTATTGTTGCTTTCTTAGAAACTCTTATTATAAATGAAATTTCCTATTATTGTTTCTTTCCTAGCAATTCTTACCATGAATGAAATCTCCTATTACTGTTGCTTTCCTAGCAACTTATGAAAATTTCTTATTATTTCAAGGAAATCCTTCTTCCTTGACCTTAATTTTCTATCAGATTAAATTCCCTAGAATTTAAATATCTAGGGTATCTAAAGGCTTTTGGGGACTAAAAGTGTCAATTTTAAAAATATTGATCATGCTCTGGGTACATGATGAGTGTGCCATACACTTCCATTAGATCGACATTAAAGTTGAATTTTGGCTTCAGTCGACACTTTTCCAACATTCCTTCTGATACCCATCTAATTTGTCTCGACTGGGTCCCACACACACGACACAATCTTAGTGCTCCTACCTCCAATTTTCGATTTCTTCATCTCATTTACTCTTTCTACTTCCAGGTAACATCTATGCCTAATCCTAGCTTGAATTTTGGGCTAAATTTAGAATTTGTAGGGTTATTGAGGTTGTTATCAATTGATGAATTTGGGTTTGTTTTTGTGAAATAGATGATCAATTAAGCATCTTATACTACTGATTTAACTTCCTATATACTCAATTTTTGGTTTAATTCATCCATTGATCCTTATTTTGAGTGTTTTTGAATTCAAAACGTTTTTAGCTCAATTCGTAAATTGGTGATGTTTTAGACGAAATGGGTTACCTATTTGTGTCCTAGAAGCTTAGTCGAACATCCCTATATAGTTTTTATTTTGAAACTGGGAGGAAACAGTAGATGGACATGTCTGCTGTTCTTCGTGTTCTTAGAGCACGCTACGCAGATGCATATGCAACACACATCTGGAGCGTATGGACCTTTTCAATGCCTAATGCAGCTTTTAACTAATCTAGCTTATTCCTAACTGTCTTTTGGACTATTTTATATAGATATGGAGAGATGAAGTCGGCAACCTTCAGGTCAGTTATCACCTAACTGGCCTTCGCATCCTTTCTTAGAATTCCCTGATGATATTCCTGTTTGGAGTTCTTTTCTATCTCGCCTGATTGTTCTTCTTCCCAAGAAAATCAGTATTCCCAAGCTCAGTCTTGGAGAGTGGCAGACGAGTCCTGGTTGACGGCTCGACCGACGTCTTTCCTTACCCATGTATTGTGGGATGATAGCGGTCGGGAGCTTTTTGTCTACCATGAACGGAGGTGGGTCGTTGGGGTTCAGGAGGTGGTCTACAAGGAGACTTATTGGGAGTTCTTTGTGATAGTTCGATTCGATAATGCTTTGATGAGCTGGGTTGACAGATCAATCTTTACATTGCGCCTAGGAGGCCTATCCTGCTCCTGTAACATGATCGAGTTGGGGAGGCGTCTAAGGATTTATATTGTTGAGGAGACTCTGAGTCCTAATTTTTAATGCCTATCTTTATGGATGTATTGCTATGCTACCATAGGAGTACAACCACATGTAGGTCCGGGTTCATGCTAGGGGACTTATGGTTCCAGGACAACCAACGAGAGCGCCTTTTGTTCTCCTATCTATCGGTTGATCCACCGATTGGTAGCTTTTAACATTTCTCACCGCTAGGAGTGTCACAAGATTCCTTCGGGCGACCTCTTTTATATGTGGTGCCTCACTTAGAAGAAGGTTTGTCTTCATCTTCCTTTTACTCTTGCTCTATACTTATCTGGCATGGCTCTAGGTTCCACACCTTCAAGCAAGATCTTTGGGGGTTACTTGGTTACTGAGTTGGCATTATCTTATGAGGTTGAAAATAGTGGGATGGCTTCTATGCCTATTTGAGAGAAGGGTACTACCGCTCTTGGGAAGATGCGAGTGTTGCTTCGAGGAGAGGGGAATCAATGGAGGATTCTAGATGACGATATTGTAGACCCGCTTCAATAGGTGAAGTTGAAGGATATCCCTGAGCCTGCCTTTGTGAGGCGTTAGAGACCTAGACATGCGGAGCCTAATTAGTCAGAGCTGACTTTACGTGACGTGATTCGGTTTCTAGTTGTTATATAAGTGGAGCATCGCTAGATAATGGCTTCGACCGTTAGGATTTTGCGGCATCTGGAGATGGACTATCCACCTTTTCCTAGGGTAGGTGCTATTGTTTCACACCCTTCATAAGCACAGATTGGTAGTCATGATGGTACCGGTCCTTGAAGCACACATCATGGCGATACTGATGATAATGATGATGAGGGTACGAAGGACGAGGATGGTCAGTATGACAACAACGATGAGTAGGTTGATGTGTTTGGGTTTGATACTTTGTATTTTGATACTTACAGTGTATTATCAGATACTTTATGTATGCTTTTAGGTCTGTTTGTATATATGATTTTTATTATATCATTTATCTATCCCCAATTTAGTCGATGTATTGGCGTAGTCAAGACTAAACATAGTTGATCAGGCTACATTTAGTAGTGACTCAACCTTTACATACCGAACCATCTTCGATAACTATATTATATATTGCGTTTTAGATTCGTATACTTTATTCAAGATTGACCGTTATTATCATTTTCTATTTCTAAACTATTAAGTAAGGATCGTCCAGGTAGGAAAAGTAAGAGGGCATGACCACTTTGGTGTATAACTGTTCTAAAATCTACCAACCCAAGACGACAGTTCCAGCCTAGGCACATTTCCTATACGCAGTCAATCAATAGGGTAATTAATAGTAATACTTTTATTTATAGGTTTGAAGGTAAACCTAATCGGAGTATATGTCCTAAGCTATAGTCGTAATTCCTAAAGAAATACTAATTCACTATATCAACTGGCTCTTATACCATTCTGTCACACCTTACCCGACTGTTGGTGGAAATGCCAAGTAGTGACTGTACATAGATTTCTCAAATCACAGAGCACCAATCATAGATTGTGAGGTAAAGGTATAATAAACTCTATTGAAAACTTTTTAGAAATTTGTATGATTCTTAATTTCCTTGCTTCTTATGTTTTATTATATCACCTCCTAGATTATTACCTTTTTAGGACCTGCTAATCCTGTCTTATTATGTTTTTAGGACATTTTGTTAATCGAAATTTACTATCTTTGTAGGATAGCTAAGGATCTTATCTTATTATATTTTATGGATATCTAACGATCCTATCTTATTATCTTTTAGGATATCTTTATTAATCCTAATTAATCATCTGTGTATGATATCTAACAATCCTATCATATTATCTTTTAGGATATTTTATTAATCATAATTTTCTATCTTTGTAGGATATCTAACAACCTTAACGTATTTTATCTACCATTCTAAGGCGTCCCTAATGGTAGTCGGATCTCTAAAGTGTTTGTAATGTATTTCCATGAGCCCCATAATCGATGTTGTTTGACTAATAATTGCCCTGCCACGACCCTTCACCAGACAATGAATAGTGATTAATAAGAAAGTTATCTTGCCGAGATTATAGCTAGCAATCACAGGTGAAGGTGTCAATCCCCGTATAGATCTATACATATCATTCTAGCCCTCACAAGATTAACGATTAAAGGTACCGGGGAAGCCAAATTTAATCAAGGCTATTGGATTAATATTAACAACTCACTAACGCATTAGCCTTATGTATTTTATCTTTTATCTTTTATCTTTCCTATATTTATCTAAATATAAACACATTTAATTTTATATTTGATAATTTTATCTTTTGATCTCATAATCATTTTGTGTGTGTGTATGTATATATATATATATATATATATATATATATATATACTATATTATAAACCATATTGGACATTTCTTAAAAACTAAGAGGTACAAATATTACTAGATTAAATACAATCCTTTTTAGCTTAATATCCTTTGCAATTCGTGTAACGTCTCCGATATAGAAAAAGAAACGCAAACACGCTCCTCATCTTTTGTAGCCCACCTTTCTCTTTAAAGCTATATCTCCTCCACTCACTTCCCCCAATAATGAAGAATGAAATAACATGACGAATCGGTGTTACCTGTTTATTTCTCTCCCAACCTCACCTACTCGTCACCCTCACACCACTGACCACCATTTGCACATACGTCTCCTCTGTCTACCACCATCTTCAATCATTGATACCATAAGCAGAACCTAGTAAGCTTCTATATATGTGTTTTACACGTAAATCTTGACTATCTGTTACATCACAACCAAATCTTATTGATTTATAGTTTTTCCTTCTAAACCAAGAATGGCGGAAACGTTCTGGGGCGGAGGACATCATGTACAGTATCACAACAATGAAAAGTAGTAAACAAGCAATAACATCATCCATTGCATTAATAATATAATTTTAATACAAGTGGGTTCTGTCAATATATAATAGACACTAAAGAATAAGTCAAAATGAAAGATGCGTCTTGAACGAGCACCATCTTCTCTGAACCTTGCATCGGTACCTGTCTATGGTTGACCTGAGGATACAAGTTATTTTGAAAGAGAGTATCAGCTTTAAAGCTGGTGAGATCATAAGTATTTTAGTGTCTTAATTTTTATGTAAGTATTTGTATGTATATGAACTATAAGTATTGAAAATGTATATGAATTGTAAGTATGAAAATGTTTTGAATGATTCTAGGAAGCCCTATGTTTCCTACTAATCGTATCCTTCTACCAAGGCATCTAGTGTCTGTGTGTGTCTCTTGTAAGAGTGTGTATTTTCCCAAATCTGACTATCATTAATCAAAAATATAGTTTCTACATTGCCGTGTGTCGTGTGAAAATTCACGAAGTGAATGTAATGGGAAAATGAAATAGTACTATGGTGTAGTGTCGAACTACAACCGTACTAATTACCTTAAGTCTAGGGTAATTTTGTGAGTACTGTAGTATTTGTAATAAGTGACTACTTGTGTACACCTATTGCCTTATTTGAGGGATAAGGCATAATGTGATGGCTAGATCCCAGGCTAGACGCTCCCCTGTCAAAGGGATATTGAGACCTTTACACGCCCATGCATATATGAACGCCGTGACACATCCACATTACTATGATCATGTATACCCGATATAACTATCACAATTGCGTTGTGATTCATCGGTATAGTTTGATCATGAACTTGTTCCATGTTATAGCACCTAGTGATGTCTGTCCTATCATCGTATATGTAAGCGTACTCATGTAAATGTAATCATGTAAATGTACTCATGTAATATTATAGTAGGGTACTGTAATGTTCTACGTGTGCTAGCTGTAATGTGTGCTCTCTCTCTATCTAGCATGTATAGTAATGTACTGTAAGGTACTAGCTGTAATGTATGTTCTCTCTATCTAGCAAGTATTGACTCATGAATGAACTGACTCATTGTATGATATCGTGTTCTAGTAATAGTTCTAGTATCTTTTTAAACTATCCATATGGTAGCTTACTAGTAATGTTACTGGTACGTATGAACATGGATGTATACCCTTGCTACCCAAGGGCATCGGATTCACTGGAAGAACCTTTATGACTATATATGTACATATGATACATAACTAATATTTAAACGACCTTCAGACGGATACCTGATACTCACCAGACCACATCCAAATCGAGGAAAAGGAAATAAAGCGGATAGCCTTCCTAAGTCCTTTAAACATTTCTTATATAACTATACATATATAGGCATGCAATTTATAATATAAAAGCATAAAATAAGTTTTGTAAAATCTTTGATCATAATTATTATCTAAGAAAGATTGACTTGATGTCAATCTATAAAACGGTTTGAAAGCATGGGTTTGATAGAACAGTTTAAGTATAAATAAACATTTATTTGAAACACAATTGTAAATGATTTTGAAATGGAGCATACAGAGTAAAATGTACAGTTTAATAAGGAGTTTTAAACATATGAAGTGTTTATAAAAATCATTTGAAGGAAACTGTTTGGTAAAACGGCTAATGAGTAGCCAATCATTTGAATGCTGCTTATCAATCACATGTGATTGATATAATAACTAGCATGATTCTACTTGTATCCCCCCCATAAAACATTTAAAAACAGTTAAAACATTGATTAAGGGGTATGAGCTCACTTGTAGTGAGTGGTTCTGATGATGATGTTGGATTAGTTGCTAAGTGCCAAGTGGTGACTTGAGTACACACGCGAATCCTATTTAGCATATATTGATACATATATGAATATAATTAGTGTTATGAACAACTAATTATTGAATTGGGACCACCTTAGGGACTAGTAAACACTTATATTGAAGTGTTACAACCATATATGATTGTGCGAAGGGTTATAAGGCTATACAAGAGAGTGTATGGCCAAAATACACACTATATGTGTGTGTGCGGCCAGGTGTGCTGCCAGCATGTGTGTGCGGCCATGTGTACGGCCAGGTGTGCTGCCAGAAGGCGTGTGCTGCCAGAAAACATGGTGTTCTTGGTGTTCTTGGTTAAGGATGCTACCTTTTATGAAGATCCTCAAGGAGATTTGGATGATACTTGAGAGGATTTCGGGTCCTAGCCTTGAAGAAGTGTAGAATGTGTTCAAAAATGTTTAAGTCTTGAATATATAGGGGGAGTGTGCGGTTGGGATGGGTGTGTCGCCGCACACCCTTGTGTGTGGCCGCACACACCTTGTGTTGGTGTGATTGGCTTAATTTCAAGGCGATACACCCACAATACTTATCCTACGACTCCTACCCTGCTTATACTAGGCTTTAAACACTCTATTTGACTCCAAACAGTGCTAGAAAATAGTAAAAACGAGTTTAACTTTGATAAGAAATGAAGAATGTAAGATAGAAATTTTCGGGTTGTCACATATGGGTTCTATGAATAAAGGTTTGGATTTCTTTGCTTCACTACCCCGTATCTTAAATCACGCCCGTCTTTTTGCTTCAATTATTAGTGTCAGATGTGGACCTCTCTTTTTTGCTTCATTGCTTAATCACATATTCGAACTTATGATTTTCTCCTTTAGTTTTTGTTTTGTTTCATCAATTCTCAGTTTTTATTAGTTTTTGTGCTTCAACTCTTAGCCTCTGATTCAATTCATTATCATGTTAAAACTTTCAAGGGAATATGTTTAATGTTGAGCATTGGTAATAGATTATTTCTATCTATCTTGAGATATAGTCATTATTGATAAATTCTTTATTTTCAACTACATTTAATCTATTATTAATGGTTGTATAAATCTTTGTAGAAAATCATATATTCTTCTTCAATTTTCTTTGACTATACCCATCATGGTAATATAAATACATGACCCCAACTCAAAGGTTTACTCTCCATGGTATGAATGGGTGTGGGGCTGTTGATTTAGTTCAATACACACACATCACTGCATCCTTAATTGATGGTGTTGTAGAATTTTATATGAATTTTTTTTGTAGGTTACATGTTATTTGTTCATGAAACTTACACATTTTCCCCATGACTAGGATTGACATATCTTTTACTTAAAGAGTTATTTATATTGTTTTGTTCCCAAAAAGAATTATCTTGCTATTTTAGTTATTCTTTTTAAGCTTATCCAAAGTTTTGATCCCTATTACAAATAAAATGATTGTCTTTGGGGTTGTGTGGGTTAGGGTGGTGATCCTATTTAAACCTAATAATAATAAAAGAATGAAATGAATGTTCATAAAAGATGTATGTTTAGAGTTCCTTAAGGTGATTGACTATTTAACTTATCACTAACATTTTTCTTGGTTTGGTTGTAGGTTTTAAAATTGATTTTTCATATATAAATTTGATGAATCCAATTCATTTAATGTATTAAGCTTCAATGGGTAAGTTTATTTCTTAATTTCTGCGATCATCTAAAGTTAAAGGGGAAATGTTGGGGTTACTTTAATTGTACTCTATATTTTTAATATTTCTATATGTTTAATTATCTCATAAAGATTAAAAGAGAGCTTTGGATGATTTTTCGTTCATTGATGGTCCAGGTAGGTGTGGATGTTAAACAGTTAGAGTATGGTAGTGCATTTTATTGGTTTGTTAATTAAATCCTTTAGTTGGTCATTTTGGACTAAATTTCCATTTATGCTGGAAGGTAGTAAATATTGAAGCTGATCATTGCTTATTGCTTTTAGAGTTTGGTAATAGTGAAATTTATAAAGCTGTTGATAGTTGGATTAGTTCCTACCTGTGTTGAGGGGAAGTTTTGCCTTTGTTGACAAATTTACCCTTGATATGGACTTGCCCCTAAAGTGATTAATATCACTCTTTTCATTTGGTGTTGCACACCTCTACAATGATTTACCTGGTAAAATTTATCTCATAATTGCTTCCATTGGTTTTTCATTGAAGTAATTTATTTTATATTCATTTCTTACTCATTTATGTTCATTTATTAGTTGTGAAACTGATAATATTTCAGATTGAATGGGATTTAACATGCTTACACTCAATGTTAAGATTTGTGTGTTTAGGTAAATAGTTTTCCTTATATTTTGTTTCATTCAGTTTAAGGAATCTTCAGGTACAACATCCAATCTTTTGGAAAATGTTGATGTTTTGTATCGTTCTTTGCTTATCCTTTGTTTCCTCATTTCTATATCTTGTTTTTTTAGGTGTAAACCTACATTTAAAAAAACTGAATGTTTAAACTACATAAAATATTTTTTTTAACTCAATATATAAACATGTTCTAGTGTCACCGTCATATGTACGTTTAACTTTAAAATTGTATACAAGATTATTGTCTGCTTGCAATATATAATTTACCGTTATACGATAAGAATTCAACTTTATATTTTCAATATTAAAATTTGTAATAAAACTTGTTTTGAGGTTTATTATCTGTGTATATAATAAATTTTTTTATTAATGTGTAGCTCATTTTTATGTTAAATAGTGATAAAAATGTGTTATAGAAGATACATTATTAGTAATATAGTTTAAATATATTAATAAATTACAAAAAAAATAACAAAAAGTTGAAAAGTTGAAAAATAAAACTTCTATTATTTATTATTATTTAGACAAAACTCCAAAAACGGTCCTGTGGTTTCCAAAAATATCAAGTTTAGTCCCTAAGTTCAAAAAACCTCATGGATCGTCCATGTGATTTCAAAACTTTTAATGTTTAGTCCTTCCGCCTAACTCCGTCAGTTTTCTGCCGTTAAGTGAGGGGTATTTTCGTCATTTCAATACCAGAGACCATTTATGAGGTTGTCTCTATTAAAAAAAAGAAAAAAAATATAATTATTTAATAAAAGGGCCCCACTCTCTCTCTCTCTCTCTCTCTCTCTCTCTCTCTCTCTCTCTCTCTCTCTCTCTCTCTCTCTCTCTCTCTCTCTCTCTCTCTCTCTCTCTCTCTCTCTAGAAAGACGCCATCTAAAAGTTCACCAAACAAATTGCTCACCAAGAAATTAAGCCTGAGTAACAGGCATGAAATTGATAAGCAGCCCCAACGAAATCATTCACAAAATCAATAATAAATTAAAGTACCAACACAATAAACTGAGAGGATCGACTAGAGTTTGTAGCTTCGAACTCCTAATCTTTTTCTCTCTAAGACGGTCAGAAATCCCTCAACTGTGTTCACCCGATGGCTGATTTGAGGGAATGTTTAATTGTCCATGACACTAGAATCATCCATTCCCTTTTCTATTCATAGGAAATGGTTTATTGTATGATACTAGCAGAATCGAATTTAGATGATTCCAAGGGAGGATAGCATTACAAATTTATGATAGAGAGGCAGCTCCTCCGGTGGTGGTAGCGACGATCTGGCGAGAGCAGGTCTCTCCAATAATCATCGAACAAGGAAGAAAAGAAATCGTTAGGGAGAGAATTCAACAACTCTTTTAAGCAGAATCAATGTTGTTCGCCATCACCCTTTCCAACCTTGGTTCACCGGAAAAACGAAGCAGAAGAATGGGGACTGCCGCCTCCGATTTAACCCCCTCTCCACCTTTCCCGTCGAAGCTCAACCCCCAAACACCCTACTTTGATCGGCGACTGTAGTTGCCCCCTCCCTTCGAGTTTCACTGCCGGAGTAGCCCAAGTCAAAGAAGAAATCAACGATAGCTGTCACTTCCATTCTTCTTCCCTCTTCAATCCGATCAAGCATCGGTGGTACACCCCCTTGATCGGAAACCGAAGGTCCCGTCAATTTCTTCAGTTTGCTCCTCCTGTGAAATACTTGAGAGGGATAAAGAAGATTCAGTCGTTTCCGGGGAATAGTGAGATCAAAATGGGGATAGGGTTGGATGTTAAGAGAGAGAGAGAGAGAGAGAGGGGTGGGGCCCTTTTATTAAATAATTATATTTTTTTTCTTTTTTTTAATAGAGACAACCTCATAAATGGTCTCTGGTATTGAAATGATGAAAATACCCCTAACTTAACGGCAGAAAACTGACGGAGTTAGGCGGAAGGACTAAACATTAAAAGTTTTGAAACCGCAGGGACGATCCATGAGGTTTTTTGAACTTAGGGACTAAACTTGATATTTCTGAAAACCACAGGGACTGTTTTTGAAGTTTTGTCTATTATTTATGTTTCAAATCAGTTAAAAGAACTACAAACAAAACATAAATTTAAAAAAGTCTGGAATTGAAATTCAATATATATTGTGTATTACGTAATAAAATTGATTCTTTTATTTCAAAATTTTAAAATTCCAATCCGCTGACATATTTATAATCTTTTTAAAATAATTTGTGAACAAAAAGAAGATTTCTAAATAAATTTAAACAACCTAGGTAACTAAATATTTTTTTCATAAACTTATGAAAATACTTACGTAAGTTAATATGTTACCTTCCTAAAAAAAATGAACAAAATAAAGATATTGGTAATTCTATTAGACGTGCTTAACAAAATACGTGAACCATAATTAAACAAAAAATGAAAACTTTACATTACATATTCAGTTGACCATTCCTAAAAAATAAAAGACACCGGTTTAGTAAAACTAGACCATAGAATGGTTGCGTGTTATAGAATGGTATAAATCATGTGGTTGTTGATTAGTGAAAGTAGGGTATGGGTAGGTTCTTGCAGGTCGGTAGGATGACGGTCGTGTGCCTATAGACCCACCGGATGCTGGTTGGAAATTAGTAGGAAATTAGTACGGTTTGTGAGTTTTCGAGTTTTGAGTCATCATTTTTCACTCAATATGTGACATGTTTTGGAAAGAAAACTATTTGTTGTCGTTCCTTATACACATGCCCACAAATTAATGGTAAATGAAATTTACCAAACATAAACTATTAGTCGAAAACAAAACTATCCACCGAATGAAAGTAATTGTTGATAACAATATTTATGACTTCTGTTCATTGAAATATAACATTTTTCTAATGAAACTAATTGTCAAAAGAAATTATTAACCGCCGTCGCTTTGCGCGAGTAAGAGCTAGTGTGTGTCTATATATATATATATATATATATATATATATATATATATATATATATATATATATATATATATAATCATGTTGGTCAAGGCTTTACACCCTGAAAAGCTCAAAAACTCTTTGATATCGTCCCAAACATTTCATCGTATCTTGTCTTCTTCATCTACTTATCAACATCATACTACGAAACCAATAAAGCTCTCTCAAGAAACTTGGCGGTGATCTATGACCCAACCTCAGGAGTCTGGCCAAGGTCCTAAAACTCCCTCACCAACCGTTGCACCTCAATCGTTGGTGCAAACCCTTTGTGAAACCACGTAACAAACTCCTCCCAAGTCATGGCCATCACCGCCTTAGATCCCAATACACGACCCATCTCCTCCCACCATTCATAGGCTCATTCTCTCAGAAGGCAGGAGGCAAACCCAACCTTCGCCCCATCAGTGCAGAAACTCAGTCGTTGAGCATTCTCCATGTCAACGATCCATGGGCAGTTGGAAATGGGGTCCTTAGCCCCAAAGAACGTTGGAGCTCCACATGCCTTAAAGTCCTGGAACGAGGGTGTCCATGCTCCTAACTGTCCTATAGCGATCTTTGCTCGAATGACCCTAATTCGCTCATCCAAAATATCCATAATCTCCTCCTTGATGGTACCGAAAATCACATCGGTAGCCTTCATGATACCACAAGTTATCTCTAAGGTGATAAACTCTCATAATCGCTCATCCATCGGTTCGACACCAACGCCATAACCAGATCCAAAAGCTCCTCTGTAAGTGGTCACCATACTTAACTGAAATACAAACATACAAATGATCAACATAAATCTCGAGAGGAATTCCATTCTATAAGCCCCTTAGAATTTACAAGACCATCCTTGACTCAAGTATACATCATGTGCTTTCAGTACGGGCCCAATACTACCTTCCACACCTATCTGTACTTTCCTCAAGAACCTTCCTGAATCCTCTATGTCACCTTACTAAATCCATACATACCATCCCTATGCTAAACAACATACATATCCTACTACGGTATTCCCTAGACTCTCCTAGGAATTTTCAACTCGACCGCCATACAATACTGAGAACCTCAACCAACACAGTTGTTTGCCTTATGCATAAATTTTGTATAGAAAATGGGATCACATATACTGTCGGATAATAATTCTATTCTAACTCCAAAATCAAACAAGGAACAGGAAATGACGCTATGACGATCACTATAGGGCTATATGAACCTAATTGTATATACCTTTTAAAACATACACTTAGAAATTTAACCGAGTCGATAACAATTCCAAGCAGCACATAATATCCAATCCTCCTAGGATATAAGTCATCACACAAATTAGGAAATTCTATTATATGATTCCTAAAAGTATCCTTAGCCCTACTCTAGTATAAAATTCATATCTGACACAATAATCGCAAAGCATGGGTATGGGTATTTTTGGAACCACTTACTTGAGCTCGATTGGTTGCACGCGTCACACCCCCTTTCTACTTTGTAAAACTACATTTTAAAATTTCATTTTTCTTTGAAAAACATTATCAATTCTTTAGTTTGAGTTTTGATACCCCCAAAATTGTGTCTTAATCACTCAAACCAAGGTTTTGATACCAACTTGTAACGTCTCAAAATCTCATAGAAAAATTTTCATTTTTAAATAGTAAACATTCAATGTACTTTTCATAAAAAAACGTCAATGTCACCAATAATTAAAAAAAATGTCAGAGTATCAATAAATCATAAATGTGAAACTCCAGTGGATGCGATGCAATCATGTCGAGCCCTTCCCTTTCGTACCAGAAGTACCTGAAATCATAAACACAAAATCAGTAAGCACAAACCTTAGTTAGTTCCCCAAAATACCATATATCATAATAACAGTGCTGTGGGCTTCCCCCACGGTCTTGCATACAAGTGTTATAGGCTACCCCATGGTCTTTGATACCATTGCCATGGGATACACCTAGGGTCTTCCCTTGCAGTGCCTTGGCTGCCCCAAGGTCTTACATACAATTGCCATGGGCTACCCCCATGGTTTTTCCGGTAATTGCCATGGGCTACCACATGTTCTTTTATACAGATGCCACAAGCTACCATTGGGGTCTTCCATGTAAGTATCACAAAGAAAATTAGCATCCTACACAATATAGTGGGGTGAGAATGGTGCCTTCGACTCATAAGCATAGTGAGAAGACTCACCTCAATCAATAGCTGGATAAAACTCACACTCAATTTGCTGCCTCAAAGATCCTCACACTAAACATATCTAAACAACCCTAGCTCGAAATTAAGGTGATAATCGATAACTAAGGGTCCTTAGCATACTTTCTCTTTTTTTTTTTTCTCTCTCTCTCTCTCTCTCTCTCTCTCTCCCTTAGGGTAAATGATCGATTTACCATTTCATGGCTAGGGTCCACCCCAAAGTCAAACCAGGTCACAGAGTTAAACCACAAAGTCATAGTCATCATTCAAAAACCCTAATATAGAGTCTCACATCGTGACCAAACTTGGTTCACATTGTGAGAGCTCACTAGGTCCGATTCCATCAACTCGCTCCCAAGTCAGCCAAATCAGTCTAGGATTTCCCACTGGACTTACCTGACTACGTGAGCATCACTAAGTCACATCATGACTTCCAAAAACACAATGACATACATGCTTTTTCATCGTGACGTCGTGAGACCTTAAGTCTCACATCGTGACTATAGTTTGAAGCCAAAAACTAAGGTTATAAGTCTTTAATCATTAAGCTTGCAAACCTAACTCTTTCATAAGTTTAAGGGGACCCTAAAGGTCCATACAAAATGTTTAATTTATGGACATGCATGCACCATGTATACCCCCAATCCATTCTAGGCCCAAAGCAGAAAAATGGCAACAAAATATCATGCAAGACTCTAATACTTCACCAACTTCCACTCTGGACAATATAATGTTTAAGGAAACCTTAAAATCCATAAATTTGCCAACTTTATGGATTTACTTAACTCAAGCTTTCATGAACATGAATAAAACACTACTAGAAAAATGCCATTTAATGACGCGCAAACAATGACACTCGCTGATAGAGGACGCACATTCGTGCATGCCCCAAAAAATAATGTCAGTTTTGCAAAATTTGAAGGATAGAGGACACGCATTTGTGCGTACCCCAAAAATTAGTGTCAGAACGGAAAAAAAGGAAATGCGTAGGGCGCCTTTCATAAAATGTGCGTCGCCTAAATGTGTCGTTTTATAACATTTTAATGAAACACACATTTTTAAGGCGGGATTTCACCCGCCTATTGAATCCCAAAAATTACCCCCCCCCCCCCCCCCCCCAATTAGCAAGAAAAAATCCTAGGTCGTTCTTCTTCTTCTTTTTCTTCTTTAAAGTTATCAATCAAAAATTAAGCAACATTCTCTTCCATTTTGATTTAGATCACTAGTTCACTAAAATGCTGGGTATGAGTTTTTGGATAACGCTTCTGATGATTCCGATGATGTATCAGTTCGTCCGATTGGATGCATATTTACTATTAAATTTGGGGATTTTCTTTTATGCATCACTACCCTATTCTATTTCAATCATTCCAAGTTCATCATATAACAAGGCTTCGTTGGTTTTATTAGCTAATGATCTCTTTGTAGATGTTAATCGATTTCTAGTTAATTCGTTCACCCCTTTTTTTAGGGTTTTCTGCTCCCCACATTTCTTGTTTCACGTTTGTCTCAACAAAGTCTTTACTCATGTTATTCGATTTCCCCCTTTTTCATTTCCATTTCTCTAGGGTTTGTTTGTTTGTTTCGTAATGTTTTCTAAACAAGCATCGACGCGATTCTTGTTTGTAGCTAAACAACCGTGAATTTGTCAGAGTGATCGGAAGAGGAAAAATAGAAGATAGACGAAGAAGAAGAAGAAAAGCGAACAAACGGGATTTCTTCACCTGGTGTGTTAACCTTTGATCTCTCTCTCTTGATCCTGCTCTCGCTATCGCTATCTAGCAATTAACGATCTCAAGTGTGTGCGCTTTGATCGCTCTCTCTTGATCCTGATCTCGCTATCGTAGATACATACCTCAGGTGATTAAAATCCATCCATTTACAAAACATATTTCTTTTCAGGTAATTAACTCGGTGAACATAGGGTCTCAAGTGTGTGCGCTTTTATGGAACAAAAATGAGCGGGAGCTGTTGAGTTCGCATGGGTTTACAAAGAATCAACTGATACTTTGGAAGTACCCATCCATGGTTAAGATGGCGGAGCTCACTGGTCATACATCACGAGTTCTTTTCATGGCACAGGTATATATGTGTATACATATACATTTGTTTTTGAATTTGTTTTTATAAGTTTTTATTTTAACAATGATGATAACATGTTTCCAGAGTCCGGATGGATGTACAGTTGCATCTGTAGCAGGAGATGAGACGTTGAGATTTTGGAATGTTTTTGGGAGCCCGGAAGTAGCTGCCAAAGCCGATCCCAAGGCTGCAACTGAGCCATTTGCTCACTTGAACCGCATTCGTTGATTCATAGAGTCATTACCCCGTTGGACAATGTATAAATTTGAATTGTATGTCATTGATTCATAGAGAAGGCACATGTAGAAGATTTTCAAGATTCTCAAGAAACTGTCTTTGACATGCCAGAAAGAGGAAAGATCAAATGACATGTTCACTGATGATATATTTGGTGAATCACCAACTGCAGTCTGAAAACTTGTAAGACACAAACACACACACACATACACACTCATTATTTCCAAAATCTAATAACAGATTTGCTTATAAGGTTTTGTTATATATATATATATATATATATATATATATATATATATATATATATATATATATCTTCAGGGAAAAGGAGATGGTTTAGCCATTCAAAGAAGTGGTCTTCAGGATAACTGGGTTGATGCAGAAGGTTACTGCAGTAAGTATATCTATATCAAGATCCGACTCTTTTATTTACCCTTTATCACAAGTTTCCTAATTTACCCTTTTTACACATACAGGCTACCATTTTGGAGAAGTACTTGATAGCAGATATGAAGTTCTTGCAGTACATGGGAAAGGTGTGTTTTCAACAGTTGTTCGTGCAAAAGATTTGAAAGCAGGATCCACTGATCCAGAAGAAGTAGCAATAAAAATCATACGCAAAAATGACACAATGTAAGCAATTTGTTTGACTTTGAATTTGACTTGGTCAACGGGTCAATGAGTATATGTTGATTTTATTGTTATGTTAGGTATAAAGCTGGATTGGAAGAACTGGTGATACTGAAGAAGTTAGTAGGTGCTAACATGGAGGATAGGCGCCACTATGTGCGGTTTATTTCTAGTTTCAAGTATCAGAATCATCTTTGTTTAGTTTTTGAGTCTCTTCATATGAATCTTCGTGAAGTATTAAAGAAGTTTGGTAGAAATATTGGTCTTAAACTAACTGTTGTAAGGGCCTATGCAAAACAGCTCTTCATTGCTGTAAAACATCTTAGAAACTGTGGTGTCCTTCACACTGACATCAAGCCTGATAACATGCTGGTCAGTTTCATCATCTTGATTCCTTTTCTTTTCTTTTATTAAGTTACAACAATGGTCCCTGTGATTTCTGACTTTACCCTATTTAGTCCAAAGTTGAAACTTTTGTCAGTTTAGTCCCTAGAACCTTGAAATAAGGACCAAAACTGAAAAAAGTTCTCTGAGTAAATTACAATCTAGTTCAAAGTTGAATCTTTTTTACATTTTTTGTCCTCCTTTCAAGGTTTTATATTGATTTTGGTCCCTAGAACCTTGAAATAAGGATCAAAGTCGTTATGAAATCTTAATTTAAGGACCAAAATCAAAACAAAACTTTGAAATAAGTACAAAAACTAAAAAAAGTTGAATTTTTTTAAGCAAGCTACAAACTTGGTCTTTGTGCTTTCTGAATCTTAACTGTATATGTCCAGAATTGGGTATTTTTACAGTTTCATCCTTATTTTAAGGTTTCATATTGATTTTGGTCCCTAGCACATTGAAATAAGGACAAAAATCGACATGAAACCTTAAAATAAGGACCAAAATCGATATGAAACCTTCAATTAAGGACCAAAATCTATTTGGAACTTTGAAATAAGTAATGAAGTACCAAAACTAAAAAAAGATATATAAAATTTCTGAGTAAATTACAAAAATGGTCTATGTGCTTTCTGAATCTTACTGTATATATTCCAAGGTTGAATCTTTTTACAGTTTTTATCCTCCTTTCAAGGTTTTATTTTGATTTTGGTCCCTGGAACCTTGAAATAAGGACGAAAGTCGTTATGATAGTTGGGCTTTATTTCTTTGATCATAGTGTTGCTTGACAGTTAGCTCAACAGAAAGAATTCAACCTCAAGAATCCTTCAGCCTATTACTAAATAAAAATTTGTAAATATAGTTAAACAAACTTTAACATGTTGACAAGGTAACGCTTTCTTATTTAATTCACAAAGTTAACATGTTGACAAGGTAACACTTTCAGAATCTTGATTTACGTCAAATAGTCTCTGAACACTACCAGTCATCTTGCACACCACCATGATCAACCTTGAAGTTTCCACCTGTCATCTGATCATTGTAGCTCCATCAATAGTATAAACTTGTATAAGAAAATTATTTCCTTCAGGTTTATAAATAGGCCCTTGTTTTAAGGTTTTGAACACTTTATATTAACCATTTTGTTTATCGTTTCAGTTATGAGGAAATCCAAATGATGCACATACCTCCTCCCCATGTTAGCTGTGTGGTGGGGTACTCAAACTGATGAAGTTTTCCCTAAAGCATGGCATGGATTGACGACTACTATTAGAGTATCAAATGTAACTTAGGTAATAGTTACTTCCTTTAAATTATACTCTCCTAAAATCTAACTTGGCTCACTCACTATTTCATATCTATAATACTTTTTATATTTTTTTTTGTTTTTATAAAAATATTAGAGACCCTGACTGAGGAGATTGCTATCAGTTAAGAAGGGGGGACACAAGAAAAAAAAAAGATTTAACATAAAGGCACAAGAAAAAAAAAGTTAAATTCATGTCAATAGAAAGTCAATAAGGGTCTCACTGAAAAATAAAAAAGAGCAGGCAAGCAGGAAGACATCAAGCTTCTCCACCAACCTTGCCAACAATAGTTTCCTTCTGTGTCCCTAAGTAACTGTACAAGAATAATATATTGTTTGATTCTGTAACAGTCATTATGAGCATTACCTTTCCACCAAATTTCCATTTGGGTCGTACACACAAGTTTTTATAGATCCAGAGATGGTAGTATCTTCATTAAGCTTGGGTGCATCAATGAGTATTTTCAGTTCACAAATTCTCTACGAAGAGAAGATCATAGATCAGGTATGTAATTCTTTTAATGGCTAAACTTATAATTCAATGCAATTTAATGTTGCTTACATTAATCTGTAATTGTAATGGAACAATAGACAATAGATACAAGAATAAAACTTGCATATGGGCTTGCAAGACAATGGTTTGGTGCTTCTGCAATGATAAAGCAATGGTAACATTCTATACTTATGGCTTTCCATAATTAAAATAAAGCAATGTAAATGTAATACTGATTTACTTTTCCATTTTTTGTTGTCAGAATGGTTATTAGATGGACTTGCAGGGTTAAGCACTAAACATGGGCATCTATGTTTTTATGGAAATTGTGTTGTCTCCAAAGCAGATGATAGTTCTGCAACTATTTTAAGCTCCTCTGATGCTTCCAAAGCTTTGTATGAAATTATGAGGTTGTTGCTTTTTTACTTAATGGATTTGATGAGTTAAGCACTAAACATGGGCATCTATGTTTCTTTAAATATAGCTAGCCTAATATATCAAAACAATAACCATTTACCTTTTTTCCCATCTTCTTTTATCCTTCCAACTCCCCACATTAGAATTGATGAATATTGCAAAATTTGCTTTTCGGATGTAAGGGTAAAATGGTAATTCGGTCTGATTCACATGGTTTATTCAGTCTAGAAATGGTATTCTTATAGCTAATTCATGTTTAATATTAATTTGAAATTGTAAATGGTGTTCTTATTTCTTTAAAGGTTGAGTCAAGGCTGAAGGAAACAACTTCCAGACTTGAACAACAATTGGCAGAATAACAGGTTGCAAGATTGAAGGCTGAAGGAAACAACTTATAGACTTGAACAACAATTGTAAACGATGCTCTTTCCACTGAATCAGCTATGGAATGCAGTCGCGGATTGGCTCCGGAATCAGCAGCAACACAAATTGTCAAAGTACGGAAACAAAAAAAATGTCAAATTTGAAATAAAATATTATGCAATGGATTCTATTTTTTGTATATGATATTTTGTATGACATTAAACTTTATGAAATGGATTTTATTTTTTGTAAATGATATTTTATTTTCTATTATGAGGCATTAAATGCAAATTTAATTTGAAAATTAGTAAATCTATAAAAAATATATTGTTTAAACATTTAAAATTATGACATGGCATTTCTTGACAGGGGCTTTGTTGATACGCATTGCGTGTCATTAACACGCACGTCGTAAGGTTATGAAACGCGAATGCATATTGTCTTCCTTTATGATAGGGCCTTCCTTGATACGCATTGCGTGTTGTAAACGCGCGTCGTCTCTCTTTATGACAGGGCCTTCCTTGACCCGCGTTTGCGCATCGTGTAAGCCTTTTACGACGCGCAATGAGCGTCGTAAAAGGCTGTTTTTCTAGTAGTGAAAGGGACACAAACCTTTAAAATGGTGAAAAGGTTCTGTGAACTCTCCCTAGTAGCGTGATCTGAAGCATCCTAGCTACCGTACACGAAGCTTCGCTCAATTGGGAGGACTTCTGAAATATTTCAAGAGATAAAGAGAGAGTGTTTTGGGTGTGAAGAAATCAGAAAGTGAGGACCACTATTTATAGTGCTTGTACGTGCGGCACTTTTCATGCACAACGTGCACTCGGCTCGTGGCTCCATCTAGGGTTTGCCACGTGTCACATTTTTTATGGTCCACGTCTCTCCAATCTCAATGAATCTGGGTGTCAGACGTATGCGTCGAGCATAGGGCGCAGTTGGCGTGCGACTCTACATTTTTAATAAAATTCATATATTTCTTATATGAATTTTGTTTCTTACCTCTTTATATATCTGTATATAACTCTCTACTAGCACTACGACTTTCCTTAAGGTTGTGTTGCCAAATTTTAAATATTAATTTTATCCCGTATTTTTATATTTTTCCTAAAAATCGTATCATCCTTATAAGAACTCCATTTTTGAAATTTTTTCCTTTTAAAGTCATTATCTCTTGGAGTGCTACGAGTTTCCTTTTAGTGATGTTAGTTAGAATTCAATTGATTTTTTATACCATTTTGATGTTAATAGCGTTATTAACACAGTTGATTTTTCTTTTTATAAAGTCATGACTCCTCCAATCGGAGTTAGATTTATGTCCTTGTAAAGACTTTGTTTTGTACTTTCCAAGTACACTATATATATATATATATATATATATATATATATATATATATATATATATATATATATATCATAGTATAACTAATCATATTTTCTTGAAATATGGAAGTCTTTATTATCATCATTTTTCAATTTTTCAATGCTAATATCTAATGATAGTCGATGATGAAAATTTCCTAATTGTCACAGTAAGGGTGGCTCTAATGATCTTGTTGATAAACGTAACAAAAATCATGTCGAGGCTCGCTAGTTACATCGAAGCACGTATCTGAGATCTTGACACTCTGACGATTATCCAGGTTACATGGTATCTTGGCTAATGTGGCATGCCACATTATGTTATTCAATCATTTACTAAAAAATAAAATTTAAATAGGGAACAAATGCTCTGGGAGGGAAAGGGCGGGGGGGGGGGGGGGGGGTGGTGTTCTATCGTATGTCCTCTAACTCTCGAGGCAACTCCCTTTCCCCTTAGGTAACTTTATTTTTGCATAAGGGAAATGTAAAAAGCACCGAACTCCACCCATAACACCACATCCTGGGTGGTTTTAGTGGGTGAGGGGTATTAAAAAAAATATATTATCCATTTCTTTTTTTCTTTTTTCATTGCTATAAAATGTATACAAACTAAAATATTATAAAAAAAAATATATCAAAATTTATGGTTTTTAATCCCTACAAAATAAATATAATATTTTTATAAATATATTTGAAAAGATATTAAAGAATAAAAAGGAGTGAAATGTGACCATTTTCTGACTTTTGGTGATTGAGTAGAAATCTCACTTAGACACAAAAAAGAGGGAATTACTAATCTATGTGATTGAGTAGAAATCTCACTTAGACACAAAAAAGAGGGAATTACTAATCTAGCAAAAAAGAGGGAATTACTAATCTAGCTAGTTTCCTTAATTGCATATACAACAATAGCAAAAAATAAAGATTTTAGCTAAAAATAGCCCCTGAAAGAGTAGATGGCTAGAGTTGGCTACGGTCAAAGGGGGTAATCTATTGTTTTAGGGCAATGAATTACTATTACCTGGCCCGTCTACTCTTTCGTGGCTCATTGGCCGATAGTATATAATCTACAATTTTTTCAGATTAGGTTATTTTTGTTATTCCTTCCTTGGTTTGCCTATTTTTTTTTCTCAATGGAGCATCCAAAAAACAATAAGGTATTTTTATTTTTTATCAAAAATTTTACCCTATTTTTTATTAGGAGTAGTTTTTGTACATGGAGATAACCTCTTTTTTTATATATATTTTTTTAAAAAACCGAAAAAAAATATTAAAACCATGGGCTTCATACCAAATGTACGGTAGTGTGGACTTGTACACTGTAGGTTATGAATCCTACAATATTTTTTTTCGTTTTTTTTAAACTGTTGTAACATGTAATCAATTATATCTATGTTATGATTTTATGATTTTTTGTCAAAAAAATTAAAAAAAAAATTAAAGGAAACTGTAGGCTTTTTGGAAACATATGGTGTACAATCAATCAACGCACAGTTTGTGCATTAAAAAGTTGTACAACGTAGGTTCCCTTAAATCTACGTTTTCTTTTTGTTTTTTTTTTTTCAAAAAAGAAGGCTATAATAAATAAAAAAAACTATTCCACATTTTACAAACAATGTTTTTTATAAAAAAAAAAAATTCTCAAAAAAACTACTCTCCATATATTAAAAAAAAAGAGTTAAAACCGTAGACTTTAACCCAGAACCATAGGCTATGGTTTGGGAAACCGTTGTTTGTCGAGAGAAAATAATAGGTTTTAAAATAACCTATGGTTTTAGATGTTTAAGTTGAAAAACAAAATTATACGTAACCTGAAAGAGTAGGTTATTTGGCAAATTAGTAGCCCACTCTAATTATGTACGATTTCATATGCTATTTTTGGACAAATGCTAATTATTGGTTAAAAATAGTTAAGTAATTACTTAATTATGCTAGATTAGTAATTTCCTTAAGAAAATGAATGGTGGAATGTGAGTACACCATCCGGTCTAATCTACCATAATAAATGAAAATAACTTTGCCACATGTCATCTTCTTATTTATTTTGACACTTATCATTTTCTAGATTTTTTGAATTATTTAATATCCACTTGTCATTTTTATAGAAATTTTCATTTTTAGTCAACTTCCACCTATTAAATACAATCTCATATTAATTAATTTTATTAATATATTAATTAATGTACATAATAACTTTCTATTTATGAATTCATCTTTCTATTAATATATTAACTAATGTATAGTTATATTAATGTAGATAATACCTTCCATGTGTGAATTCATATTAATTAATTTTATTAGAATAAATTAATTAAGATTAAATTACATAAAGGGTCCTTGTGGTTATCAAAACTTGCATGAATGATTTTTTTTTTGCTTACACCTTTTATTTTTGGATCTTTTATTAAACCCGTGTAATACACGGGTCACACACCTAATTGTGAAGAAAACTACATAATCTGTTAAACATTGTTCTAATCAAAATTTATCATTTTAATTATAGCAACAATTTCAATTTCAAATACGTATGAAAGCGTTTTCAGATATTAAGAATTATATATATATATATATATATATATATATATATATATATATATATATATATATATATATTAAATGCATATAATAATAATAATAATAAAAAAGATGAGCCAGTCAGCGCCCATATAAAGATGAGGATGACCGGCTTTTAGTCAATCCAAAATTAGTCACAAAGATAAAACAAACAAAATTATCAAACTTCAAAAGAACTTTTAGAAACCAAATATAAAAAACAAAATATCCTTCTTTCTATTTGTTTGCTATATTTTAACAAAAGTCATCATTATATGTACATTTACGTTTTAACATACTTTTTAGTGTGCATAGGTTATACATTTTGATAACTTTACTAATGGGTTCTTCTTTGTAGGTTAAATAAGCATGTTATACTTATCCTGTAGTCCATCATAACAAGATTCTGTCCTAGAATTTCTACAAATTTTTGCAACGTACTTTTAACAATATTCAACATGCGTAATTATACACATATTTCAGCTGTTTATTATTATTTATATATTTTTTTTGAACAGCAAATTGAATTAGAAAAAAAATCAAAACCAGCCGGGGCTGGAAACAGGAAAATGAGCATTCATTTAGCAAAAATAGGTTAAAAATATGTTTATATCGGCACTTCCACTTCTGTAAAGCACAATCAGAGCACTTTATTTCAGACTTAAGCACAACATCTTTGTGTGAGCATTTAATATTTATAAATTAATAAGTTACAAATAGTTTGCGTTGTAAACTCTAGGTTACCAATTGTAACAGTTCATTATCATTTGTCCCAACGCATACGCATTGCGTGTTAAATAAGTCAACACCTTAGACGTACATTATTGGACTTTAAGCAAACTATGGTATCAAGACTCAAGAGACATGTATCTTATCCTCAAATTCACGAAAATATAAGGTGCTAAATCATTTGATGCAGAAGAAATGTCACCCTCGAGATTCAGTAAACATTGACTTAAATTACTTGGGTCATTCGTAAACGACATGCACATGATATAGGTCCATTGCGCAATAAAACAACTAAGCAAGTGGGTATTACGTCCCAAAATATAATTACACATTTTTTATTCTAAACTATCAATTAAAACGCAATATTTCTCTTTTAATAGGGTAAATTGTATGTGAAATTAATATGCTTTGAGTTGATTTATATTTTACTAAATATATTTTCATATTTACATGAAAATTTAACTTAGTCAAATCATCATAAATGGTCCATGTGGTTTTCAAAAATATCAAGTTTAGTCATTAAATTTTTTCGTTTTCATTGAAGGTGTTTGAGGTTTCAATTTTTCTCGTGGTTGGTACCTAAACCTCCTAAAATGACTTTTATACCATTTTTAATTTATATTATAATTTCCAAAAATGATTTAAATATATATAAAAAAAAGAAAACAAAGAAAACCCTTTTTTAACCTAAACCCCCAATCCTACCTTTCCCGTCTGCCCCTATACCTCCTCATTGGTGGTTGTTCCTCCTCCGGTGGTTCCTCCACCAAATATCACCCCGATAAGTCTTCATTAACCCATCCCTCTATTACGCACTTATCCACCATCACCGGTCTTCTTCCGCACCACAACCCCCACGCCTCTTCCATTCGATGGTGATCCAGATCTAGTGTTTCCCTTTAGAAATCATATGGTTCCAACCAACCATCTCCATTGGTATTTGCATATTTAGTCCTATAATTCATGCATATTTTTAATATTTTTAGCTATAATTATGCTTAATAATGGACAAAAGATACTTATTATGTCTGAAATATGTTTTGTAGTTGCAAAGACATGCTTGGGACAAAAAGGAAGGAAACAAGGAGCTGGAAGCATGAATGGATGAGCTAAAGCAGGAATGAAGAAAAAGAAGATTTGTGTAACACCGTAAATTTCAAAACAATTTTTCATTTAAAAATAATCGTTTAATTCTTAGAAACACTTTTCTTAAAATCTCATTCATAATCGAATTACAAAACATAACTCCATTTTCACTTCCATAATAAACCAGGATCCTCAAAACATGACTCTTTCTCTGGTGTGTACAATCGAGTCGGTGTCGTCCCGTGATCCTGAGAGAAACCTGAAACACATAACACAAAACACTGTAAGCACGAAGCTTAGTGAGTTCCCCAAAATACCACACATAACACATATTAGCCACTTGAGGCTATAACCCTGTGGGTCCGTGGACCCTACTCTGTGAACCTTCCGGTTCTAACTCTGTGAACCCTCCGGTTCTAACTCTGGGAACCTTCCGGTTCTAACTCTGTAAACATGCACAACATAAATCACATAGAAATAATGCAGTACAACACATAACATACATAGCATACAAATACTCTGTCACATGACTCTGGTTACCTACTCAAGGTAAAGTATAGTGAGAAGACTCACCTGGCAAGCAGGAAGCAGATATCCTCACGCTTGCATCTCGAACTCGCCACCATCTATCATATAAGGCAAATGCTCTCATGAACATAACTCTCGAGACTAGACTTAATCCTCTCTTGGCACCCTCTTAAGGGTAAAAGACCATTTTACCCCCTTCTTGGCCCAAAGGCCACATTGCTGACCAAACCCTAAAAGTCAACGGTCAAACTTTGACCCAACTCGCCGAGTGCACTCCGGTGACTCGGCGAGTACACACATGTCCACTAACTCTTTGTCCCGCTTGGTACGTCGAGTCCCTCCATATGCTCGACGAGTCACACCAGGCATGAATCACGGGGCCACCCCGACTCAACTCGCCGAGTCCCAAGAACAACTCGGCGAGTACCGCCTTGAACTCCAGTCCTCTAATCCCTTTCTGACTCACCGAGTTATCCCCCAACTCGGCAAGTCCACTCACTGAGTGATTTACGTGAAACCCTAACTCTACTCGCCGAGTCTCAAGAACAACTCGGCGAGTTCATGCCATGCACAAACTCTAATGTCCTCCTGAGGTCATATATGTGCCCTAAGCCTTAGATCTGGCCTTCCCAAGCATGAATGTCACGTAAAGTCCGAATCTTGATGCTTATATACCAACAACAAGGCATCAAATGGTGATTTAGCCCCAAAAATGACAACCTTAGTCCAATAACCCCAAAATGACTCATAAAGCTCCAAGGGTTAAGGTATCTGGACCTATTTGAGTCCAGATCCAAGGCACAAACTCGAGGAGGGACCAATTGCTCCACATAACCACCCTCAAAAGGGGTTAGAAAACCCTATCACTAAGGATCAACACCAAAACTGAAGAAGGTTAGAACTATTACCTAAAAAATTGAAATCTCAGAACTTTGGAACTGCTGGAATCACACCTCCTTTTGCTCTTGGTCACCTTCTTCTTGCTAAACCAAAGATACAAGGATCAAATGCGACTTCTCCTTCCACTCTAACGATTTGGCTCACTTAGGGTTCTCTCAAGGGACTGGTAGCCGCAATGGGAGGCTATAAGTGCCCTTAAATAGGCCCCAACCCCCGGGGGATTAGGGTTTCATTAAACAGCGTGGACTCGTCGAGTCCACGAATAGGCTCGCCGAGTCCGGACGTGACCCGGATGAAAATCCGCGACCCTACTCGGAGAGTCTAAGCTCCCACTCGCCGAGTTCTTCCACAAAGTCCACAAATAATTGAGTAAAATAATATACCTGGGAATCAGGATGTTACAATTTGAATATAGAAGACCATGTCGTGGTGATCTCCAACACAACATGGTGAAAAGAAGACTCGCCACCGTCAAATACGACTTGTAGAAAACGAGATACACTCGAGCACCACATTGTAGTGGCGGTTAACCACGACGTGTTGATCAAATTTTGGCATCTATACAATCCTAAACATTAGCTTGAATCTGGATGAATGCAATCGGTTTTCTAAGGAGAATTACGACTGGAAACCCTTGGAAACTCAGAAGAAGAGTGAGAATCAAGTGGAGCTCAAGAATAGAAGAAGTTTTTGAAGAATTCTACATTGATCTAGTTGGTCTGCTAATCGTTACTTATGTCTAGATTATTTTACATGGATCTTATGTGTTTTTCTAATACAATGAGAGGCTAAGACCTTTTTACTTCTCTTTTGTGAGGATGAACTTGATCCATATGTGTTGATTTCAATTGTTTGATGATTATATTTGATTTTACTTCCGTTTGATAATCAAAACCCAAACATGTTTTAGTTCTAGTTTATATTGCATATTAATCAGATTTTATGTGATAATTGATCATATTAATTGCATGAATTTGTCTCTTAATTGTTTATGATAATTAACTAATTGGAGACAGGATTAATCACATCTTAGATTAAGTAATTAATGCTAGTAACTTTAATTGTGCTAGTGAGCACAATAAAATTTAATTTGTGCTTGGTTCCTTAACTTGATCATAGGAAAGTAACTAATATCATTCATAGTCCAATTGTGCTTATTACCAATTTGATGTTTAACTTTTGCATAATCATTGCTTGGTAATTCATAAATTGGTAGGCCTAGATATTTGATCATAATAGCTAGTTAACAAATTTGTAATCAATATGGTCCATCCATTAGAAATCAACCATAGGAGAAGTGAAAGCATATCTAAGCATAAATATTCTATTAATTCTTGAAGTTACTTTATTTTCCTTGCTTGCTTAATTGATAATTGATATGAAGTTCTTCTAATCTAGCAAAATCAGTAAAAACCCCATATCATAGTTTTTTTCTTAGTTGTATTAGAAGTATGTATTTTATTTAATTGAATTCCATCCTGTGTTCGACACCCCACTTTCCTGAGCTATTGTATTATTTGACTAGGTACACTGTCTATAAGTGCATAGTTAATAAAAGTTTGTTAGGTTATAAATTTAGAGCTAGATATGTATCATTTGCGCACATCAAGTTTTTGGCGCCATTGTCGGGGAACGACTTATTTAATTTATAGTTTAATTGCTTTTAGTTATTCGATCCTTTTTGTCGGGTAAAATCCACAAAAAGTTATTTTTCTACACTTTTTTTCTTTCTGAACAGCAACCACGTCGTGGTCGTATTAAGCATGTCGTGATCTCGTCTCAATTAATTTTTACTTTAGTGATTTTTATTCCTCTTATGCGTTTTTGTTTTGTTTTGTTTTTATTGCACCGATTTATGACTCGAAGCTCTAAAACTCCAATCGTTTCTTCACTTGAAGATCCAGAATCAACTTTTCACAAAAAGAAAAACAAGAAAGCCAACAAGTCAACAAGCACTTTTCAATCGGAAAAGGGATTTGAAAGTTTGACGCTTGATAAGAAAGGAATTGGATACTAGCCAAAAACATCTACCAAGGAAAATTCATATGAAGATATGAAAGCAAGGTTGACAAGATGGTAGATATCACAAGAATAACTATGGGGGACTACAAGAAGAGGATACATGAATAAAATGGACCAGTTCTTGTACCACCCGAGACACCAGCTAAAAAAAGTTTTGAGCTCAAAGGGCACATTCTATCAATGGTCAAGGACATACTATTTACCGGGAAAGAGTATGAAGACGCTTTCAAGCATATTGACGAATTAAAGGACATTGCAAACTGCTACATTATTCCTAATGTGCCAAGAGAATCCGTGTTACTTAAGATGCTTCTGGTGACATTTACTGGTGAAGCCAAGGTTTGGTTAAAGTCACTTGCGCCGGATCCATTACCAAGTGGGAAAATCTTCGTGATTCTTTTGTTGAGAAATTTAGCTACCCTTCAAAGATCTCAAAGCTCAATAAGAAGATTGTTAATTTTCAACAAGAGGTTGGAGCATCCTTATATGACGTGTAACACCCAGTATCGAATCGTTTCCTAATTCGGGGACGTGAACTAATGATTAGTTATCATAAGGCTATAGGCCTTGGGGAAGGATATATTTAGACCCTTTGGATGTGGATAATATAGATTAGGTGATCCGAGAGTTCGGTTGTGTTTTGGAGCCCAAGGGTATAACCGTAAAGTGATAGTTCGGGTATTTTTCCTGTTTGGATTTAAGATTGGGAAGTTTTAAGGAAAAGGAATTGATAGAATTGTAGAGCTTCTCATTAACTTTTCGTTGATATAACAAATGTCGAATCAGAATTAGAACAGATAATTTATGGATATAAGAAGATTGGTGGTTTTAACCCCAAGCCGAGTATGTTGAGCGTACACTAGGAGTGCGTTGGGCGTACTGGCTCAATGCATGATAACGTAGGCACTCATGTATGTTGGGCGTACGTGGGAGTATGCATGACGTACACTCGGCTGGGACAAACCTTAATATTTAGGGTTTGTACCTTATTTATGTTGGATTAATGTCTAAGTCCATAACTATATTTGGTATGTACTTGACCCGACCCGGCATGGTCCATTTGGGTTGCACTTCACCGACATAATTTATATGGATAATCTTTTGAGAATAGTATGTTTATGATTAATATTAATATATTATAAGTTCTAATATATTATTATGGAATCATATTATTTAATTAGTATTGATCAAGAATTAATTTATAATTAATTAAGTGATCAAAAGGAACTAATTAAATATGGACTCTTATATATATGGAATGGGCCAAGTTCATTTAGGTTGGGCTAAGCTTTCATGGATAGTCCATGGAGTGTTTAACCCATGGATCCTAGGAAATGAAAGGTCATGGGTATTAGGGTTTAAACCTAATCCTCCATACTATATAAAGATGTCTTTGGTTGGTGAAATTGGCACTAGTGTGGATACACTAAGAAGGGCTAGCCAATTTCACAAGAGAAAACCAAGTATCCATATTCTCTAAAGTATTCCAAGGTGTCTTGGTGATTTGTGATTCCACTTGAGGCTTCCACACTATTGGGGCTAAGCTCTTAAAGCTTGAAGACATCAAGCTACATCAAGAGGTATGTATTCTATCTTGTTACATTCATAGTTTTTGTATGCTAGATTAGGATAATACCTTGGATGTTCTTATTTGCATGTATAATAGAGAAAACATAGATCCAAGGTATTTAGGGTTGCATGTACACTTAGGAGTGTTAGAATGCTCAAAACCCAACAGTGGTATCAGAGCCTAGGCTTGTTTTCTTGTTATACCTGCAATAGAAGCTGAAAAAACGAATTTGGTGCTGTCTGATCATCAGAATCGGCGAGTCCATCAGAGGACTCGGCGAGTCCATGCCTAAAAATTGATGAATTCGATCCAACTCGCCGAGTTGGACCCCCAGACAGCATAAACTCGACTTTTTTTTGGCTAGAAATGGACTAGGAACATTACCCTAAGTTGTTTTTGAACTTATAAACGTGTTTTTTGATGTGGTAATGTTCATACTAATCCATTTTCAAAGATAATTGTCAATAGATTCATGTTTTGTGTTAGTTTAAGGTTTAGACTAATTACATGAAAAAGTTTGATTTGAATTATCTTGTTCTTATGAGTTGCTTAGATTAATAGAAAAGTTAATTGAAATAGTTGTTTTCAATCCATTTTAATCTAAGAGTTGAGTATAAAATGTGTTTGTGTATAAGGTTGTTGCCTATAAAATGGCAACTTAATGGGTGTCCACTCTCACCCACCGCTTACTTGACCGGTGGAGGGTCGTTAGCCGAACGGGTTTGACAAGACTATAATTCTCCTTCATTAAAAGTATTAATGATAATACTAAGTAACTAAACTCTTAATAATACCCAATCTTAGTTACTTAGGAAAAATGTGAATAAGGTGCTAACCCATGAAATTACACTTTACACTTTGTCTAAGTCGTTAGTGGAGCGTGTGTGGTTAACCGGCACACTAACTTGGACTGAACAAGGTAGGTAAAGGGTGACTTAATATTTATCATAGTATCGATGGAGCGTGTGTGGTTAACCGGCACATCGATTGAGGGGTAATTTATTAAGGGTACCAAGTGATTTGCATGGTT
The DNA here is from genome assembly GCF_051521515.1 of Lactuca serriola. Classification (NCBI taxonomy): domain Eukaryota; kingdom Viridiplantae; phylum Streptophyta; class Magnoliopsida; order Asterales; family Asteraceae; genus Lactuca; species Lactuca serriola. The sequence continues at coordinate 249,910,257 of NC_136410.1, read as the reverse complement.
ACTTCACACCTTGTTTTGTGATCCTCGGCATCCCAGTCACAAAACCTGAAGGGCACACTCGAGATTGAAACATGCCTTTGAACAGTTCAATGAATCTCAAAGATCTAGGAGTTTCAAAACCAATTAAAACCTAATAATACATTTCGTTTATCTTGGTGGAAATTGGTGAATCGTCATTCACCTACCTTCAAATATTTTATAGCTTGGATTACGGCATACCTCTTCTAAGTTATAAAATAGTTTGTTGGGTCCTAGCCTTAATATTTCATATTGGGTGTCATATTAAGGAATTTAAAATCAACTATCTTGAATATCTCCCAAAAGATGTCTGGTATAGACACCTATGATCTTCCCAAATCTCTTGAAACAAGGTTTCCTAATGAAGATGATGTCCCATGGAAATCATACTTCATTCACCTCCTCCAATTATTCTCCTTAACCCACAAGTTCTTGAAAAAGTTTAAGGTCACTCAAGCCCTATTGGCAAGGCAAGGTCAAGGTGTGGTCACATCTTGGAGATGTAGTCACATATTGACAAGCCGGGAGAGTTGGGTGTCAAAGTCTTGAGAAAGTTGGTGGTTCAATCACTTTCTAAGTCACATAGTGAGTTCTTTTGGAACACCTATGAAACAGACTATGACAAGACCCTTAATGATCTTATCTATTTGTTAAGATCAACTTCCTAAAACTTTATGGACATTGACAATGATGACATTGGATATCTAGTAAAGCTCTCTCATCCCGGTGGAAAGGGATCAGCCATAGTCAACTCGGTTGACCAAATGGTAAAGAGAAAAGCTAAGTCTGTGATAGTCTCGTGTACCATTATCAAAGGGTTCATATGTTTATATTGCCAAAGGAAGGGGCATTGGTCACGAAGCTGCCAAATTTACCTAAGGATGTTAAAGTCAATAAGTTTGACTCTACTTTAGGTAAAGTCCACTATCTAACTCTGTTAAGTTTCTATTCTGAGATTCTTGATACTTGATGTGACTGGGTCACATGGTGATGTTTTAAGAATCAAAGAAAAAGTGGAGAAACTTAAAGAAAGAATATGCTGAATCTGATCGCATAGATGGATTTCTATCGCATAGTTTGAAAAATCAGATTCTTGAGCTACTTCTTAGGAGTTATGAGATATTGCTTAAGGAATAGATAACAACAAGTTTTCATATGGATTGTAAGGATAAGTTTTTCCGCAAAGTTTTAAAATAAAAGAAAATTTTTTGATTTTATCCTTACAATGGCATTTAAGGAAAAATTGTTGCTTATATGATTCCATTAAGAGCAAGAGTGGAAATATGAAATTGATTCTTTCATTTGTGGTAATGTCTAGATTTACCAAATAAGGAAAGATTCTCATCACCCAAGTTTCAATTGGACCGGAACTTGGAATCATGCAAGTGGTATAGCATGATGAATGAGAACTTTCAAGTTTTGGAAAATTAAGACTAATTACTTGTTCACATGGATGTGTGAGTCAAGTAAAGGACTAAGGGATCGAGTACACATTCTTGTGCACTGGTCAAGTCCACCACAAAAAGATTGATAAAACTATTCGTCATAGTTTACTAAAGCACAGTAAATATGATTATACTTACAAGCTTAAGTGTAATTCTGAGACATTGGAAAAGGGTTCCAATGTAAGGCAGAGCGAATAAGAAGAATCAAATTAGGCAGAAGGATAAAAGTTTCTCAAATCTGAAAAGATGGGAGAGTACTTTAGTATCACTTTTTGTGATCATCTTAATGATTAAGAAACCATAGCACAATTAGTTCTCTAAGGAAGTCTTAGTGCATTCTTATGACTAAGAAGAGGGATCTTGAATTGTTGAAATGATTAAATCAAGAAGACGAGTCATACTTCGTTCCAATACAAGTCTTAGAGTCATACTCCAAGATTGTCATTTGAGTGACATGTCTTAAAGAAGGTTTAAAACACTTGTCAAATGTAAGAGTAAAAGTTTTCTACTCTTGTACATTTGAAATTGGTAAGTTGTGATGTTTTGGATAAAACAAAGACCAACTTAGGCCAATGTTGCGAAGTGTTTGTCTTGATTAGAATCCACACTATCTCTTGGATGTTTGACAAGGGAGTCTTATAGGTCAAGAGGACAGTGGGAGTCTTAAAGGTCTTGAAAGTCTCAAGAACTAATCAAGAAAAAAACCTAAAGTTCTTCACTAGCACACAACTTGAGGTTCATAACCTATCGTGTTGACATATTCTGTGCCCATTCCAGTTAAAGTTGGCTTTGCATATGAGTTCTTAGAGTTCTCAATTTGTTGCACAACAACTTGGAAGCAATGGCAGGCCCTTGAGATGCCAGGTGGCAAAAAATTAAGATTGAGTTCAGTCCATATGAGTTTGGATTTGTCATTATCCTTGTCTTGTGACTATGATTTTGACAATTCACATGGATAAGAACACATACACCATTAAATCTAAGTGTCATAAGGTTTCTCTCCGATTCATGAAAATGATGGTGAGGAAACACTTTCACTAAGTAGATTTTAGCTAGATAGCAATTGTGATATTTGCATTCTCAAAGTCGTTAGTGGAGCGTGTGTGGTTTACCGGCACACTAACCTGGACTTGTGAGAAGTGGCAAAAAGGTCTAACCATTATGATTACGGCATACCTCTTCATAATTGTTTAGACTCACAAGTGTGCTATCTAAGGGAAGGTGTATGATTTTGATAAAGTCTTATCAAAACAATCTAGTATCAGAAATCTGAACTTTGGTAAGAAAGTCAATGAAGTATTGATTTCTAGAAGTCCAGCTGATTTCTGGGTACATGTCAAAGCTAGTGGGAGCATAAGTGTTATGCTAATAATCATCATGTTAGTGGGAGCATGATAATTATGATAAGTATTGCAAGTTAGCAATGTTAATTATAGAAAAACAAAAGTTTCAATTGGGAAAGAGTTGTTTTGCTATAATTAAGGGAGAGGAAATTATACTTCATCTCAAATCTATAAGCTTAGATCGTGAGGTTTTAATCATTTAGTCAAGGATATATATGAATTTCATGTTGGAATGGCTCAACATAAGGAAATTCTGTATACGGGTCCATTATTTGCGTTCTAAAATTCGATTATGATTACGGCATCCCTTTTCATAATCTGAATTATGAGAACTTGGCAAATAGAAATGGAAATGTTATAGCAAAAGACTGGTTTAGTCTTTATGTGAGACATCATGAATCGTGTCCCATATGCTTCGGATATAGGATCGATTACATGTGCTATATTCATCCTTTCTAAAATTTTCCAAATGCCTGGGGCATTAAGAAGGGAAAAGGTTTAGAACTGGATATGACTAAAAGGATTAAACAATTGTCGAGAACAATCTAAGGTTTACCAAAGATTGGTTGCTCAAGGACAGTTGGAAGTATAGTGATAATTCTGGAAGGACCATATTGACATAATCTATAAGGAGGCAACTCTTTTTCAGAAGTGATAGTCAAAATGGAATCTGGAAATGTTTCAAAGTTAGAATTTTCAATCTGTGTAACATTAAGGAAACTTAATGCAAGAAGGATATTTCCAAGGAGTTGATCTCCTTTGGAATACTCTGTAATGATTGTTGCCAAGTCTTTGTGAGTTTGTGCATAATCGTTACAAGAGTATCAATGCATATAAGTTTAGAATCTAACAGATTTCAGTAAATGGCATGAATTTGGAATTCTTGCATTTGCAGTAAGGATTTGGGAATGTGAAAAGAGAATCATTGAAGTTATGTTCAATTGATATAGTTCACAAAGTAAAGATCATAGACAAACATAGTATGCATACTTGGTGTGTGGCATGACTAGTGTTTAAGAAAACATAGTGTACATGCTTGGAGCATGGGACAACTATTGTTTTAAATTCAAGAATAAAGTTGATAGCTGAAACAGTATACAATGAATAATGTGTAATCATATGGTGATAAATAAAAGGTGTTTTATTTATGTTCAAAGAGTTGATACCATATTGGATTCAATTATTATTGTGTTTCATTTTGCATGTTTTGACTTCCCGAATAAACTGGGTTATTCTTCCGGAATGACTAAGTTATTCAAATCATCCACAGTCGGTCATATGTTGGAAGTAGATATGAATTAAGACTGTCATGGGTTGGCTTGTAGAGGTCTAAGGTGTTGGACAAAGGGCTACAACACTCATGAGTGCTCATAAGTTCTGAGTATTGGATTCAACCCGCGCTCATTGGAATCACTTCATGGATTTTATCACGAGTGATCATGAGACGATAATATCTTATATTCTTCAAACCTAGAGATATGAGTTGTTACTATGAGTTGATAGTACATTGATTGCACGAAAACGCATACGGTAACTCGGTGTTATAAAACGTGCCTTTGTGTATGATTCAACAAGTAGTAGAACAAGCCATATGAGTCGAAGTTTATCCGTTCCTTTTACCTTCGGGATAAAAGCGATATCTGTGGGCCCCTCGATGATTTGATGATGACAAATGGAAGTGCTCGGCCGGGCCAGGACTGATTTGATTTGTTCAATTAGTCTGTCGTCATAAATCGCAAATCGGGAAACAACAAATGGACAGAGAGAATGATTATAATCCATGTCTCAGTCCATATGATATCTAGAATGGAGGAATATATGATCCCTTATCTAATGGACAAGTCATTGACAAAGGTCAGAGTTCACCGACAAGGTCAGAGTTCGACAGCGGCTTTAAGAGCTACGATTGCCAGTTAGGTTTGAAGTCATACGCAATAATAGTTTTAGATTTATCCAAGTGGGAGACTGTTGGATTAATGTCTAAGTCCATAACTATATTTGGTATGTACTTGACCCGACCCGGCATGGTCCATTTGGGTTGCACTTCACCGACACAATTTATATGGATAATCTTTTGAGAATAGTATGTTTATGATTAATATTAATATATTATAAGTTCTAATATATTATTATGGAATCATATTATTTAATTAGTATTGATCAAGAATTAATTTATAATTAATTAAGTTATCAAAAGGAACTAATTAAATATGGACTCTTATATATATGGAATGGGCCAAGTTCATTTAGGTTGGGCTAAGCTTTCATGGATAGTCCATGGAGTGTTTAACCCATGGATCCTAGGAAATGAAAGGTCATGGGTATTAGGGTTTAACCCTAATCCTCCATACTATATAAAGATGTCTTTGGTTGGTGAAATTGGCACTAGTGTGGATACACTAAGAAGGGCTAGCCAATTTCACAAGAGAAAACCAAGTATCCATATTCTCTAAAGTATTCCAAGGTGTCTTGGTGATTTGTGATTCCACTTGAGGCTTCCACACTATTGGGGCTAAGCTCTTAAAGCTTGAAGACATCAAGCTACATCAAGAGGTATGTATTCTATCTTGTTACATTCATAGTTTTTGTATGCTAGATTAGGATAATACCTTGGATGTTCTTATTTGCATGTATAATAGAGAAAACATAGATCCAAGGTATTTAGGGTTGCATGTACACTTAGGAGTGTTAGAATGCTCAAAACCCAACAATTTAAACACCTAAAGTTGCTTCTAAACTATCTTATAATCAACCTTCACCTCTCAAAACCCTAGAACGAAACCGTAGCTTTAATTTGAGTATTAGTGAGCAATTGTTGTAATCTTGTGGTGTTTTTGGATCCTTTGAAGGAGGTGGAGTTTGGTGTTGAATCTTTGGTGGACTTTAAGCTTGAAGATCCAAAATCTTCATCAACTTTGCAAGCTATTTGAGGCATAAAACTCTTAACTTGATGGATCGTTTGATTAGATATAGTTAGGGCTTGTTTTTATGGTGTTTTAAACCATGCTTGAGAGTATGAGAAACTCCAAAAGCTAGGGATGGTAAATCTTGGCATTTTGAGGTCCCTTGTTCCTAAAAATGCAATCTTAATGAGTTATCTTGGTCTATGCATGAGCTAGATTTATTCTTATAGTCCATGTTGAGTATTGGGTCCCATTAAGTCATGAAAGGGTGTAAAGTTGCCAACTTTACATGTTAAGACAACATTTAGGATCAGATATCAGAATTTAGCTTTGTGGCAACCGATTAAGCACTTATTCATAAGTTGGGTTGACTACAGAGTACGTTGGGCATACCTAGCTCGTACGTTGCACGTACTAACCATGGAGGGAGTATGCTGGGCATAATCCTAAGTATGTCGGGCATAGTTAGTAGCTTGACTTTTTCTATTTGGGCCATATGTGAACTAGTAGAGTTTTGGGCCTTGTTGGGCCAATGGTCTTTCTAACTTGGGGGGCATTATTAGGATTTGAGCCTTCTTGGATTTGGACCCATAATGCGCTATGGGCCTCATTTAGGAATTAGGGACATATTGGGCTTTTATAGCCATTGGATTGAGCCTCAGTTATTGGGCTAAGTGAGGAAAGGGTAAAATGGTCTTTTACCCTGAGAGCTTGACAAATATATGAGATTCATAGTAATAGCTATGGCCCAATTATTAATTGGGGTGTTGTTTGATTTATTAGCAGGGGGATTTTTCCGGATCAACAGTCTGAGCTTTTATCTGATATTCAACAATTTGAGGTGAGTCTCTTCATTATACTCATAGGTCGAAGGCACTAATGCCGACCCACTAGATTATGTTTGTAGGATGATGATTGTCTTTGTGACACTTGTTGATATGCATGTATGTTCTTCTTGTCTATGTGACTCATGCTAATATGTTTGTATGCTTATGTATGTGTAGGGAGAAACGGACTCGGGGGTTGATACGGACCCGACACAACGATGTTGTGTTATATTGGTATATATGTGGTATGCGGTATTTTGGGGAACTCACTAAGCTTTGTGGTACATCATGAAAAGGGAAGGGCTCGGGATGATTGCATCGCACACACCATAGCATTCTGCATTTTGTTGATTTGATGTACTTTGATGATTATTGACATAATATGATTTTCTTTTATGGTTTTATAAACAAATTTTGGATGATGGTTTTATTATTATTAAAATGAGTTTTTTACTGGTATTTTTTTCGACGCTACAAGTAGGTATCAGAGCCTTTGTTTGAGAGATTCATGCATACTCTCGGGTATGTTTGAACTCAAACTGGGGAATTGGTAATCTTTTGAAAGAAAATAAGTTTCTAAAAAGATTTTTGTAAATAAAATAAGTTACTAAAACGATTTTTATAAAGAAAAAGAGTTTGTGATGCGTGCAATCAGCCGAGCTCAAGTAAGTGATTCCCATAATACCCATACATGTTGATATGGTATATGATATGAATGCCTGCATGCCAGGATGAGGCTAGGGATACTTTCAAGAATTTTCTGAGAGATTGGATTGATATGATGACTCCCAGCCTAGGAGAATCAAACGCTATGTTAGATTTGGAAATTTGTATTGGTAGAAGTAATCGCAAAGTGTATGCTTTAATAATTGTAAACGGTTAGGCTAATATATCCCTAGAATGATTAATTTGGCCTTATTTCCTGTTCCTCGTTTGGTTTTGGTCCTAAGGTAGATTCTTTTATTATACAGTCTATTTGTTCATGTATTGTGTATAATTTGCATGTATAAGGCAACCGGAAGTGAGAGTAGAAATTCCTAGCATGGTAGTAGCAAGTGAATGTGGGATGTCATTTGTTTATTTTAGGACTTGGAGTGTTACTGCATGAATGTTTCTTTCTTTGTGCTTTATGGGACTCTTGATGATGCGCGTTAACTATTAAGTGGATATGTTAAGTCACATGTTGCATATGTTAAATAACTCAGAGTGATGGATTTGACCCTACTGCGCAGCTCTCGTGTGAGTCTAGCCGTTGTAAGGATGAGTCTTTTACTCGAAGGATTATCTAAGCTTTGTCGCATGTGATTATATTCATGAAGTAGTTAACTGACATTATAGGGACTTCTTCAGTAGCTGATGGTAGGTTGAGGTTGGGAACCTAAGAGAACCTAGGAAGTGCTTTAATAGGTTTAGTGCGCTCTTTAGTGAGTATTTCGAATATCAGTTTGAGAAGGTGACTTGGAGGATTCAGGATAATTTTTGAGGATAGTATGGATAGGTGTGGAAGGTACTATTGGGCCTGTACTACTGAAATCACAGGATCCATATTCGACTCGAGGAGAGTGATGGAGAATCGAAGAAGCCTATGGATGAGGATTATTTGGGTATGTTTTGATCATGCGTATGGTTGATTTTCAGTATGGTGAAGAGCACTCATGGAGGAGGATCTGATTCAGGCTCATGAGTTGATGCTAATATGATAGACAAACGAATGTGGGTGTTTATCTCGTCGGAGGCTACCCGCGGAATTATGGAAAGACTCCTGTGATGAATGGTTCCATCAAGGAAAGGATCATGGAACTACTGGATTATCTTCTCAGGGCTTTTAGGGCCGAGATTGCAGTAGGATAGTTGGGGGCTCATTGGGAGCTCAAAGCTTGTGGAGTCCTAGAATCCTTCAGGGAGGAGAATCTTATTGCAAGCTCCTGTCATAAGGAATCAAAGGTGGATTATGCATCATGCCTTCTGGGGGATCGATTCCATGATTGGATTGATAATGATATTTTGCAATCCTTATGCGAGGAGTTACCTGATATCATTGGTCGTGTGACCGACAGACTGTTCGCCAGGTTCGAGAATCAGATCTCGTCCATTCAGTCAATTTGATGGCATGGTCGAGGTGACTCGGGGGAAGGAGCTTATTTTGGATAGACAACTGGGGAAGAGGAAGCAGACTCATGATCCTACTCTACTAACATCATCTGAGCAGTTTGGTGCTGTAATGCCTGGTGATAAAGATTGGAGGGGCCACAACATTTGTGTTACGGGTAGAGGAGCCAACGAGCATGTGCGCAGAAAGTCTAAATGCAAAAGGTGTGGATGGAAGGTCCACCTTTGCCAAGAATGCACCATGGAATTAGAATTGTGTCGTCGATGTCATCAGCCTAGTCATATCAGGGTAAATTGCCCACGTTTAGTGGTTAGGGTGCCTCACGTTCCATTGCAAGTGATTCTAAAGGAAGGGGGAGCAGGACCCTGAGACACTACGGGTATGTAGAGTATTCTTCTCTTTCATGCTTTATACATTATGCTATTAATTCGATGTTGGTGTGTGTGAAATGTTATACCCTGATTATCTAAGAATAGAAGCACCTATATGAGTAATATATTTATTTTATCTGTAAAATTGTCATATACCATTTTACATACCGTGGGCCGTGTTTAGAAGAGCCTTGAGTATTTCGCTTAGGACATCAGCAACCATTCAGGTCCATAGTGGTGTTATCGTGAACTCAAGGAATCCACAAGGTAGGCATGTCGGGTTGAATGCAAGATGTTTAGAGGTGTTCATGGTTTCGAGGTAGTAGAGAATTGGTTCGATCATGAGTGTAAGATCATTATTTTCAAGTTCACACCTTCGAAGCAAGAACAATTGAAGGTTGCATGGTAATTTCTCTAAGTACAAGTAAGTGGGTGGGCGGGTTGGGTACTTGTTGGATATTAAGATGTTGTTCCTCATCAACCGATCAGTCGCGAAGGAATTGTAGTAGAATCAACAAAAAGTGTTTAAGGTTTGAGATTTATTGAGGTATTGGGAATGATCACTCGGTCTTAGATGTACAAGTGATAGTCGTTCTGGTGAAGGAAGGATAGCTATTATGAAGCTCAGGTTGTCGACTGCTACCGTTAGAAGAGATTGAGCAATGGTAGTGTACCACGCTTAAGTATGGAAAAGTGTTGTTCGCATGGGTTACTTAAGCCATTGGAATTTTCAGCAGAAATTAGATAGTGTCTATTGGAAAACTTTGAGTGCATCGATCCTTCGGAAGGAGAGTTATTGAATTCGTGATCCGCCCGTTTCGGTCGAGGTTTGTAGTTCTATGGAACAAGCTGAAGTGGCTTAAATATTTGGAGTTGTATTATGGGAATTACTTGTTATTATTGATCGTGTTGGGATTTTAGGGAGTATTTATCTGATTTTAGAATGTGTGTGATTGCTAAGGTGGCTAGTAATGGCATGCTAGCTCTTGAAAGGAAGGTTGTTGAAGAATTTGAATTGTAAGGTTGAGAGATGGATTGGGAATCCATCAATTTTTGGTGTATTGGAAAAGCACAATAGAATCTAAGTGGGGGAGAATCGTTTGGTCTAAAGGTTGCACAAAAGTGAATGTTTAGGTTTCATTCCACATCAGTAGTGACACATAGTGAATGTGTGGATGGATCTAGGTTAAGGGTGTTATTAGAGCCTCTCTGCCTGATCTTTTCTGATGAAGGCTTGGGGGTTCCAAGCATAATCCAAACATTTAATTGGGTATAATCGGAAGTGGGTTCGAATCATAATGATTGTGGTTGGTTTGGTAGATGTACTGTAAGACCATGGGTGTGTCCATGGTTGTATGGTAGTGTTGTAAGACTATGGGATAGCCGTAGCATTCAAAATATTAATAGGAATTTGTGGAAGTGTTATAAGTCTGTGGTGGGATCATATCATTCACCATCATGAGGTAGGCCGAGGTTCGATTGATCAGTTGGTATGAGGAAATATCGGCGCATGCCTGTGTCGATACGGATAATATTCATGAGGGACCATTCCTTGAATAGTATGAGGATGGATAGGTCTGAGGCAATGAGGGGTCCATTCGATGTGTAATGTGTGAGATCCGGTAGGATTGACTTGAGAAAGGTATCGGGTTGTGTTTAGAGTGGGACAACTCTCTGGTCAGTAACTGGTATTACAGTGATGTAATGGCTAGGGTAGCCTTTATTAGTTAGACTCTTAATGGGGACTGGTGGTTGGAATATGTGTAAGATTGTTAGTCTCAAAATTGGATTGAGGATTTTATATCGCTATTTAGTGGAAGGTCGTCGTGGGATCAGAAGATTTCATATATAATGTAATTGTAAATCTTTGTATTTTGAAATATAAGTTATATGTATCAAATTAAAAAATGGGCGGGACTCACGTTGAGAGTCGAAAGATCGTTTTATCCTGAATTTATGGTTAAGAAATATTTATGACAAAGGTATCGGTTGGATAATACAGAACCAAAAGGATGCATTTTTTTCAGTTCAGAATGTAGTGTGGGGTTTTGGTGATTATGTTTCGGGAGGGTCCTACCTATATGAGGTCAGTAAAGTACGGGGTTTCAGAACTATGGTAGTGAGGCACTGGTTCTTCAGCTAATTAACCAATGGTTTGGTTACCAATAGGGTGCATGAGTTTGGTTAAGTTTGGATTTCGATGGTAGCCTTCGAGGGTCGTTGAGGGTATGAGACAGCCTCGCTGGTGATTCGGGGAAATCAAGAGGTACTGGTTGGAGCATTTTGGTTTGCAGAAGGATAGAATGGATGTGATTCTGAGGACATAATCTAATTTATGTAGGGGAGAGTTGTAACACCCTATTTCAAATTGTATCCTAATTCAGGGTCGTGACCCAAGGGTCAGTTGTCATTAGGCTATGGGCGTTAGGGAAGGAGAGATTTAGACCCCTTGGATGTAGATAATATAAATTAGGTGATATGAGAGTTTGGTTTGTGTTTTGGAGCCTAAGGGTATAACCGTAAAGTGATATTTCGGGCATTTTTACAAGTTTGGATTTAAGCTCGGTAAGTTTTAAGAAAAAGGAGAATTGATAGAATTGTAGAGATTCTCATTACCTTTGGGTGGATATAACGAACGTCGAATCGGATTCATAATGAAGAAGTTATGTCTTTTGGAATATTGGTGGTTTTAGCCCTTATCCAAGTACGTTGGGCGTACTCTAGGAGTATGTTTGGTGTACTGGCTTGATGCATAATTGCGGAGGCACCCACATATGTTAGGCGTACGTGGGAGTACGTGGGGCGTACACTTGGCTGGGACAAACCCTAACTTTTAGGGTTTGTGCCCTATTTAAACACCTTAAGTTGCTTCTAGACTCTCATATGACCAGCCTCCACCTCTCAAAACCCAAATAACAAAACCCTAGCCTTCATTTTATTGTTGATGAGCCATTGTTGTAATCTTATGGTAATTTTTGATCCTTTGAAGGAGGTGAAGTTTTGTGTTGAATCTTTGGTGGACTTGGAGCTTGAAGATCCAGAATCTTCATTAACTCTGCAAGCTATTTGAGGTATAAAGCTTTTAACTTGATGGATCTTTTGATTAAACTTAGTGAGGGCTTGCATTTATGCTTTTTATGGTCTTTTAAGCCATGATTGAGAGTATGAGATACTCTAGAAGCTAGGGATGGTAAATCTTGGCATTTTGCTCCATGCATGAGCTAGATTTATTCTTATGGTTCATTTTGAGCATTGGGTCCCATTAAGTCATGAAACGGTGTAAAGTTGCCAACTTTACATGTTAAGACATCATATAGGATCATATCTAATAATCTGTCTTTGTGGCTTAACCGATTAAGCACTTATTGGTGAGTTGGGTTGATTGCGGAGTACGATGAGCATACCTAGCTCGTATGCTGCGCATACTGCACATGAAGGGAGTACGCTAGGAGTAAGCCTGAGTACGTCGGGCGTACACAACAACTTGACTTTTGTTGACTTTTTCTATTTTGGCCATATGAGGACTGGTAGGGCTGTGGGCCTTGTTGGGGCAATTCTCTTTCTATCTTGCAGGAATTATTATGTTGTAGGCCTTCTTGTATTTGGGCCCATAATGGGCTTTGGGCCTCATTCAGGAATTTGGGTGATATTGGGCTTTTTGAGCTATAGGGTTGGGCCTCGATTATTGGGCCAAGTTAGGAAAGGGTAAAATGGTCTTTCAACCTGAGAGTTAGACAAATGTATGAGATTCATAGTTATGGTTATTGGTTATGGCCCAATTATTAATTGGGGTGTTGTCTAATTTGTTAGTGTGGGGATTTTTTCGGATCAGCAGTCCAAGATTTTATCTGATATTTAACATGTTGAGGTGAGTCTCTTCACTATACTCATGGGTCAAGGACACCAATGCTGGCCCACTGGAATGTGTTGGTAGAACGATCATTGTCTTTGTGACACTTTCTGATATGCCTGTGTGTTCATGTTCTCTTTGTGATTCATGCTTATATGTGATGGGTTTTGAGCATTCTAACACTTCCAAAGTGTGCATGCAACCCTAATAACCTTGGATCTATGTATGTCTAATTATCATGCAAAGTTGATTTCCAAGGTTATGATCCTATCTAGCATACATGGGGAGGAATTTTAACTTGAATGAAAGATAGAACTACATACCTTGTTGTTTATTTTGATCCTTGAAACCTTGTGAGCCTAGCACCCCAAGTGTGATGCCTCAAATGCTTCACACAACACCAAATGATATGGAGTAAACTTGGAGAGAAGTATAACACTCTAAAAATTGGCTCTATCCCTCAAGCATGCATCTGTAACCGATTTTGGGAGAAAGATGAGCTTTATATAATGTTGACACATCTAGGGTTACACCATGTAAACCCTAATGTGTCATGACTCTTCATTTCCATGACCCACGGGTTTGTAACTCCCATGGAGCATCCAATGGTTTTAACCCAACTTGATTATCCATGGAGCCTCTTAGCCCACTATACAAGTTATGGATGATTTACATAATCAACCCATATATTTAATTAGTTATCTTTTTGATCACTTAATTAATTCTAAATTAATTCTTGATCAAACTAATTAAATAATATTGTTAATATATTAGAACTTATAATAGATTAATAAACCAAAAGTGTTATTTCTCTCATTTAGTCTATCCAATTGCATGGTGCCATGCAAACCAAATGGACCATGCCGGGTTGGGTCAAGTACATACTAGAAATAGTTATAGACTTAGACACCTTATCCAACAGTCTCCCACTTGGATGAGTCTAATAACTATAACTGCAAGTATGACTTCAGGAACCAATCGACAATTGTAGCCCTTGTCAAGGTTTCTCAGAACTAAGAAGATGATGGTACGCCATTTCAGATAAGTGATCATATAATCCTCTATTCTAGATATCAGCCGGACAAATACATGGAACAGTGTCTTACTTTTGTCCAGCAGTTTGTTTCCCGATTTCCGATTTGTTTGACATAGAACTTAATTGAATACATCAACTTAGTTCTGACCGGGTCCGGTACATGGGTCAAAACAAAATCATCGAGGGGCCCAGATATCAGCTTCTAATCCAAGAAGGAACAGATAAACTTCGAATCATATGCTCGTTCTACTACTTGTTAAATTACACACAAACGCACGTTTTATAACTTCGAGTTACCAATGCGTTTTCGCACGATCAATGCATAACTAACTCATAGTTAACAAGTCATATCTCTAGGTTTGAAGACTTATATGATATTACCGTCTCACGATCACTCGAGATAAATTCCATGAATTGATACCAGCGAGCGTGGGTTGAATCCAATACTCAGAAATTATGAGCACTCATGAGTGTTGAGGCCATGTCCAACATCTTAGACCTCTACAACCAACTCATGATAGTCTTACTTCATATCTACTTCCAACATATGACTCACCCTGGATAATTTGAATAATATGTAAAACAACATAAATATTCTGGAAGTCAAAACAGGCAAAAGAAATAATAGTAAACGATTGACAAGGGATAGCAACACTTTACTCATAAATAAACACAACTTTTATTCATCATCAAATGTCAATTACATTTTACAAATTTCAAAATTATCTAACTACTAAAACTAATATCATCCTTCAGCCCTATGCTCCTAGCATGCTGGAGATGCTTAACCCTACCCAGTCCCTTCGTGAGGGGATCTGTCGGGTTCTCATCCGATGATACCCTCTTTGCAATTAGGAGTCATTCTTCTATACGATGTCTGATGAAATGATATTTTCTGTCAATGTGTCTGGATCTCCCATGATCCCTTCGTTCCTTTGCTAAGGCAACTGCACTTTCACTATCACAGAAAAACTCTACGGGCTCCGATATAGCTGGTACAACTCCAAGGTCTCCAATGATGTTCTTTAGCCATATAGCCTTTTTTGCCACCTCGCTTGCCGTTATATACTCTGATTCGCAAGTTGAATCAGCCACTGTCTCCTTCTTGGAACATTTCCAAGAGATTGCTCCTTCGTTTAAGGTAAAGACCCAGCCCAACTGAGAGCGGAAATTATCCCTATCAGTCTGGAAGCTAGCATCACTATACCCTACAAATCTCAAGTCATCACTCCAACCAAGGGTAAGGACCCAGTCCTTAGTCCTCCGCATGTAATTGAGAATATTCTTTACCGCTCTCTAGTGAGCCTTACCAGGGTTCCCCTGATACCTGCTAACCATGCTTAAAACAAAGGCTACATCAGGTCAAGTGCAGGTCATAGCATACATGATCAAGCCTATTGCAGAAGCATAAGGTACTCGACTAATTTCCGCTATCTCAACCTCAGTACTCAGGCTCTGAGTCTTACTCAGTCTAGCATTACTCTGGATGGGTAACTCTCCTTTCTTGGAATCTTGCATGCTGAATCTCTTCAGCACCTTCTCCAAGTATGTACTCTGACTAAGTCCAATTAGTCTTTTACTCCGGTCTCTCAGAATCCTTATCCCTAGAATATAGGAAGCCTCTCCAAGGTCCTTCATAGCGATACACTTCCCAAGCCAGGACTTAACTTCTTGCAAGGTTGGGATATCATTTCCTATGAGTAGTATGTCATCCACATACAGTACCAAAAGGTTAACTATACTCCCACTAGCCTTGACATACACACAAGAATCATCTTTATCCTTGAAAAATCAAACTCTTTGACTCTCTCATCAAAGCAAAGATTCCATCTACGAGGTGCTTGCGTTAATCCATAAATGGATTTCTCAAGCTTACACACTCTATTAGGGTACTCTGTGCTGACAAAACCCTCTGGCTGATTCATGTAAACATCCTCAGCCAACTTTCCATTAAGGAAAGCGGTTTCGACATCCATTTGCCATATTTCATAGTCATGAAATGAAACTATGGCTAACAATACCCTAATAGACTTAATCTTGGCTACTGGTGAAAAGGTCTCATCATAATCAACTCCTGGAGTTTGAGAAAAGCCCTTTGCAACCAATCGTGCCTTATAAGTGTGTACATTACCTTCCATGTCGGTCTTCTTCTTGAAGATCCATTTGCACCCAACTGTCTTACGACCTGGCACATTGTCAACTAAGTCCCAGACCTGATTGTCATACATGGATTGTATCTCGCTATCCATTGCCTCTTTCCATTTAGCAGACTCGGGGCTTACCATGGCTTCCGCATAGCTGTTAGGTTAATCCAGACTTATCAGTGTCCCATCATTGATAAGTGTCTCACCTTCTGCAGTAATATGCAAACGATAGTAATGCTCAGGTACATTCCTAACCCTTGTGGAACGCCTCATAGGTACAGTTGGAGGTACAACAGGAGTTTCCTCCTCAAATTGGCTGCTAGGGTTTGAGGTTCCTTCACCACTTGACTCTTGAAGTTCTTCAAGGTCAATTAGCCTCCCATTGTCTCCTTGGCTTATGAACCCTCTCTATCACTCTCTCTCTCTCTCTCTCAAGACAGCCCTCCTTGCTACAAAGACCACATTCTCACTAGGTCTGTAAAAGTGGTAACCAAAGGATTTTTGTGGGTAGCGGATGAAAATACACCTCTCACTTTGAGGTTCGAGCTTGTCATAAGTCTCGCGTCTCATGAAAGCCTCGCAACCCCAAACCTTGATGTGGGCTAGAATAGGAACTTTTCCAATCCACATATTGTGAGTTGTTTTGGCAACCTTCTTTGTAGGAACCAGATTAAGGATATGAGTGGCAGTCTCTAAGACATACCCCCAAAATGAGATTGGTAGCGTAGCATGACTCATCATGGAACGAACCATATCCAACAAGGTTCGATTACGCCTCTCAGATACACCATTCAACTGTGGTGTCCTAGGAGGTGTCAATTGTGAGACAATCCCACATTCCCTTAGATAGTCGAGGAACTCAGTACTAAGATACTCACCACCACGATCGGATCAAAGCATCTTAATGTTCCTGCCCAATTGATTCTTGACTTCCTGTTAAAACTCTTTAAACCTTTCAAAAGTCTCTGACTTATGCTTGGCTAAGTAGACATATCCATATCTACTATAATCATCTATAAAAGTCACATAATAACAATTAGCATCCCTTGTGGCAGTTTTGAAGGGTGTGACAACCCAACGTTTATTCCGTTACATTACCCCGTTACCGTTAACGGAATATTCCATTTTATAAAAGTTCCGTTAATTAGAGGTCGCCAAATAAATAAATGCTTTATTTATTTATATTCTTATGTCGTTGTAGTCATAATAAGATAAATAAAAACATGTGATATACATTTCCATTTAATTGAAAAAAGTTAGTTTTTATTATTACGACCACTAAATCGGGTGCGACCAAAAGCCCCGTATAACGACAATATCCGGTAGATTCCCACTGAGCTTCAACTCCGACCCCGATATAACGGAGAGTAAACTCCATTTCCACCTTTTTACTCTCTCTCTCTCTAAACTCTCTCTTTACAAATTTTTCCCGAGCCAACAATCGCCCATTTCGAGCCCCAAACGAGTAGGTAAACTGTCCTAACTTGTTGTATAACCTATCTAGCATATAAATTTGTGTTTAAATCATAAGATAGGGACAAAATGATGTGTTTACGGCCCAAGAACACTCTTGGACCGTGAACACCATTTCATGGGTTTTTTAAGCCCCAAAACCCCTCCAAACCAATTTTGGGACTTAGATATGACTATATGGCTTACAAATCCGGACATAGAACACCCTAAACCTGAATTATGAGGAGTAAATAAGAGTTTACGGCCAAGGAATATGCTTGGGCCATAAACCCCTCAAACATGGGGAGTAAACTCATTTAAACATGTTTAAAAGCCATATAACTACACCAATAGCCTTGGAATAAATCCTAGAATCATCTAAAAATAGTTTGGGGACCTTAGACATTTCAAACACCCTCCATTTAGGAGTTTACGACCAAAGCTTCCCAAGAAATAGTTCCAGGGCCGTAAACTCATAAAAACATGTTAAAAGGTGCCCTAAATTCATACCAAGGCTAGTAAAAATTGTATGGGGACTTTAGCATATCAAACACCCTCCAAATGAGAGTTTACGGCCATGACACCCCAAGGACATGTCCCAGGGCCGTAAACTCCTCTATAGGTGTCAAATGATGCCATAAACTCATACCAAGGCTTGGAAAATTAGTTAGAATCACATGTGATTGTCCTAGCCTTCCAAAATAATTATGGTTTGAGCTTGGGGGGGGGGGAGTTTACGGCCGTAAACTCCAATTTTACTGCCGTGAACTCCCATAAATAATATATATGCTAGTACAATCCATTCCAAGGCTGTAGAAAAATCCATTCCAACATTGACCATGTACATTTAAGCCATTTAGCATCCCAAAACACCCAATCATGAGTTCACGGCCGTGAACTCATGTATATATGGGGTATGTGGCTGAAAACTCCCTAAGGAGTTTACTCTTGACGAGTAAACTCAATTCCCAAGTCCCACGCATCATTACACACCCTTAAATGTTACCCAGGACACCCCTAACGCTTAATTAAAAGTGTTTTCGCACTTAGGAAGCGTATACTTGTTTAATTAGTATTAAATATACTAATTGTATGTGAACATATGTTATCATAAGTTAAATAGGTCACTAAGTGTGTTCAAGCCTTTACTTGACACCGAGCACCCAACCGGCACCTTCGTCGGATCCACTTACACCGGGTGAGTTCATACCCCTGAATGAACCTTTTAAATGTTTTTACATGTTTTATAGGGGGGGGATACAAGTTAAACATGCCAGTTATCATATCAATCACATTTGATTGATAACCCGCATGCACAAGGATTTACCACACTGTAAACTGTTTTACCAAGTAGGATACTATAAATGGTTTTCCAAAAGGTTTTCACATGTTCACAACTCTTAGTTATACTGTTTTATCAAAGTTCACTTTAAACAGGTTTATGAAAATTTTCCAAAGAATTTCTAAAGGTTTTCAAACTTATTTTACCAAAGAACACCAAATTGTGATTTTCTCAAGTATAAAGATTTTCTTCCATGTTTTGATACTCCCTCTTAGTTTAAACTCCTACTTGATAACGCTTTCACTTCGTGATGCGTTTATACCTATTATTGCCTCTATTTCGCTTATACTTGTAGTCGCTTATGACTATTAGACGCTCTTACTTCACTTGTTGTCGCTTCAACTTCGTGATACACTTATGTTTGGTAACACTTATACTTCACGATTCGGTTATTCCACATGATTCGGCTATTCACACTGTTCGGTTATACATCACGATTCGGTTATTCCACACGATTCGGCTATTCACACTGTTCGGTTATACATCACGATTCGGTTATTCCACACGATTTGGTTATACATCACAATTCGGTTATACTTCATGTTATGGTTCCACTTGGTACACAATCAAACGTAGTTAGATGTATGCCCGTGCTTGTATAGATGCATATAAATAATAATTGAAGGACTTAGGAAGGCTTGTCCACCCTATTTCCTTTTCTTCGTTGAGATGTGGTCTGGTGGGATCGGATGTCCGTCCGAAGGTCATTTGATCATTAGTTATATATTATGTACACAAGCATAGACATATAGGTTTACTCTAGTCAGTTCAGTTATGAGTCTCTACCTCTAGTCCAACACTTACATTGGAAACACACTACTCACTATTTGGGATGCATCTTCGGGACACGGCCTTCTCCGTCATCTAGTTGGTAACCAGAGTCTCCTGTAAGGAGAGCGGACATTGTGTGTATAGATCTATATGGGTTCACACCCCCGCACCCTGACTGCTAGCTACAGTCCACGGCCTACCAAGCCAAGGGGTGACAAATGTCATATTCTATAGATGCTTACAGGGCGTCAGGTACTCTAGTGTCGGTTAGTATGGTTACGAGTATCCTAGGTTACCTTATAATTCATGGCCTTAAGGTAACGGTATTTTACCAGCAATTTACACTGTATGCTGGGAACCCACTCTAAGAGTCACACTGTTTTTAAACCTTGCTAGCTGTATCTTTCATTTGGTACCGTCTGGGGTCTGTGTCTCTCTTTGTTAGATTGAGCCAGGTGTGTCGTTTGTTCGATACTCTCCTGGAGTCTATGATTCCTTTTGCCTTAGTCAGCAGTCCTCACTGCTGAGGCATATGTTATTTTCCCTGATTCCTCTTGCTTTCTTAATAATCAAATTCTGTATTTTGATAATGATAGCGATTAAGGGAAAACTACTTTTTACCATATAACTCCGTCCAGTCTTGGTAGAAGACTACTTTTATTAAAGAAAATATAGGATTTTCTGGAAAAGACACTAATGTAATGGATACTCTAAAACTATCACTTTTATTAAGTTATTTGGATAAAATGCCACTAAATACTTATGAACTCACCAGCATTTGTAAAAATGCTGATACTCGCTTTTCAAATAACTTGTATTCTCAGGTCAGCATTAGACAGGTACATCCCCGGAGCTGTTGATGAAGATAGCGTAGTACCATGCTGTACTTACTATATTTACTTGTAATGCTTTGATGTATGGTTGTGTAAACCATGTAAAACTATTACTATTAATGCAATGTTTTTGTTGTACTTTGATTACTATAATGCATGTGTTGTGATACTTGACATGACGTCATCCACCCCAGAACGTTTCCGCCGTTCCGGTTTTGGGGTGTGACAGATTTGTATCAGAGTTTTGTTTATAGTGAGCTAAGTATATCAATTCATAAAAGATATACAACCTATAAATACATGGGAATAAAACACTCTGATAAAGAATTATACTTTAAAATATAACCATATTTTACCAAAGTATAAGAACATCCAGAATCTAAACACTCGAACACAAGTATCACAAGAAGAACAATAATAAAAGTCTTTGGATGTTGAACATTACCATCAAACCTGGGAAGTTATGTAATTGTAAGCTGGAATAAATGTAACCTGATCAACTACATTTATTCGAGATGCGATGAACGTGTGCTTGGGAGTGATAGTAGTGTTGCAACAGGTCTGGAACTTACCAACTAGGAATGCTAGAGCCAAACATAAAGTCAAAATACTATAGGAGTATTTTGGAACACTAAAAGATTCACACTAATCCCAGAATCATATTTAGAAGATAAGAAACACAAACAAGAAATTAAAATACCATAGGGGTATTTTAGGATCCATAACTAACCTTGTGTGATGAACTAAAAAGATCCTTATTGATATACCCACAATTACAGAGAGTATATCCCAAGGTTATATTTAATAAGCATCCCATAGGCTAAGAATGTGTGGTTTCGCCCTGTTTCCTTTTCCTCGTTGGGATGTGGATCTAGAGTAGTATCACATATTCGAAGGCCTATCAGATCTAAGCTATATAGGATTTGTATACCCTGTGTAATCGTAGCAAGACTCGATATGGATCATCCATTCAAATGTTAATAATCTCTTAGGATTCTTTAGACATTTCCATTCTCGCACGAACCCTGTAGAAAACCCTATCCACTTCAGTGCTTAACAGAAGAGTTGAGTCCGACCCCGAAGAAGTTCATTAAGAAGATTTCCAGCTCGGAAACGAATGAACTAGGTCGAGACTATTGAATTCACCAAGTGCCTATATCTTTTAGGGACGTCGGTGAGAAATTCGCCTAAACTTCGGAGATTCCCAGTCATCCATCATGAAGTGACGACACCCAGAGTCGGAATCAGAAGGAAGGCGGAGTAGAAATTCAATATGTCCATACGAGGAGAGAACCCTAGGTAACTACTCGAAGGAAACCAACGCCGATTCCAGCCAAAGATACGAGGCAGACAGAGGGAGCCAGTACATGGAACCCGGGAATTGTCTTTTCCTCGTGTTCGTCACACTAATAAACCCGTAAAATAATACAATTTAGTGAGTTAGTGGTTACACTACTCAAGCTATGTGTTAGGTAAATCGTCGTTTCCCGTTGCCAGTTACACGATTAGGGCGGAACCCCGCACCTCTATTGAGGATATTTAGCCATAAGTCCTTATAGGCCTCTCTTTCCGCGGTGTTCGTTCCGAACTGTTCTCAAATCTTTCCAGGACGGAGAGTGAAACCTTCCCAGTATAAAGGTAATGTAGTAGGAACGACTCGCATCTTATGGCCTTTCCGATGCTCATACTCCTACCTTGCATACCAGGACTACATCATAGAGATGTAGGTCGACACTCAGACAACCAGTACCCGAGGCACGGGAAAAATTTATGCCTAATGCAGTCAGGACATATATGTCCAGGGCTAGCCATCGTCTCTCATTATCTCGTATTCCTTTCCGTGTAGGAAAAACCATGCCACCGAAGAAGCGTAACCAGTCCACAAGCAAGAAACCTACTCTTTTATTCGATGAAGCTACGTTCCAAGCTGCAGTCTCAGCAACCGTAGCAGCTGTCATGGCTCAACTAAATGCTAACAACGCCAATGTTAGTAAGAGCCCTATCGGAAATTCCGATCCTAGCAATGGACAGCAACAACCAACCCCTGCATATCCAGCCACCCAAGAACCTCACTCAAATCCACTGTCGAGAAAGATCAAGATCGAAGAGGGAAGTACCTCGGCTCAAGGACCTTCCGAAGGGCAACGAGCTGAGATGGTCAAATTCCCTATCAACCCTTCCATCCCTACACCTAGGAGACCATACTTAGGAAACCTTCCCCATTGCAGCAAGTGCAACTACCATCATCATGGTGTCTGCCGGGAGCTCTATTGTGCTAGGTGCCACATGTTGGGGCATACTGCTCGCGTCTGCAGAACCCCGGTTGAGTTCATGACATCAACCACCAATGTGGCGACCCGTACAGTTTACCACCTATGTGGTGAAATGGGACACTTCAAGAAGGACTGCCCAACTGAAGGGAAAAGGCAAGGACACAGGAGGAGTCTAACTCTACTGCTTAGGAAGAAGCCTCAAGGAACCTGGTAGATTTTTGGTACGTCTTACGATCTCAGATAAATAAATTGAAAACATTAAAGGACTAATTCAAAATGTAAATACTTCCCCATTAAGGCGAAACTCGCAGCACTGTTATAAAATTTAAAATTCATTAGGTAAAACTATAATGGCTAAACGGATGCATTACGACCATGTATAATTAAGATGGATAGACCTAGAGTGAGTGAATGCCGCCTCATTTCCTGTTCCTCGTTTGGTTATGGATTTAGGGCGGAGTCGCTCAGTCAACAGTCCTCCCCACCTTAATTATACATGACTAGTATATGTTAGGTGATTATAGAAATGCCTCGTGAGAATCCATTCATGAAAAGGTACTCCACTCAGAAACCCTTAGAACACTCTATAGTTCCGCGTTGACTCTATCGATCATGGGCTGATGTAGTGCAACCATGTGTACATCCCTAGTGCTGTGTAAAAAGAACTTTCTCCGTAGCCATGTCAGCAAATAAAGGTTCTGCCGAACCTAAACATAACACAAATAAACAAACCTAATGTGATCCGTCAGTCACCCCTCTTACCTCAAACTTTCCGAAGTACCCGGAGAAGGGTACCGCGCGCTGTCGACCGACCTCTCTTAGTCATATGGAAACCGAAGCAAAAGACACTGCAAGATACTCCAGAAGACAATAACCATCCGAAGCATGCTCCATAGATTCCCTCAGAAATACCCTTCGCGCCTCGCACATCAGGTTCGTGAATCCAGAGGACAGAACTCATGAGATTGACCGTTATATCCAGGTACATGCGTAAAGGTGGTATATAACTGAGATCAAAAAGATTTAAGGTGTGTGTTTCCTCCCTACTCCCTGTTCCTCGTTGGGTGGTGGGTCTGGGGTGGAGTCGTGTAACAACCCGAAATTTCATATCACTTCTTGTAACTCAAATTGTAATCCAATTCGACCAACCAAACGTCGTTTCCAAATTCGTTTCCGATTTCGCCATTTAATTAAGTCATTAACTTGTATTGATCTAAAATGACTTAATGGGTGTCTTATTGCCATTTGAAATCATTCTAACACCCCCTAGTAGTTATCAGAATAATTCTAGAATCGACCATATCGGGTTACGACAAATTGGTCGGGTATGACCAAAAGCCCCACTTAACGCCGGTATCGGGTAGAATTCCGTCGTGTCCAATTCCCGAGCACTATATAAATGATTCAAAGCTTTCATTTGAAGCTTTTGGCCATTTTTTCCATAAACACTTCCAACCTCTCTCCTCATCTAGAATCAAAGGTCCAAAAACAAAGATTTAAGGCTCCAAATCAAAGAGGTAACATCCCTAACTTGTTATCTAACCTCTTTAGCCTTCAATTTGATGTTTAAACTGAGTTTTAGGACCTAGAACATGTGTTTACGGCCAAGGATCAAGCTTGGGCCGTAAACACCTAAAAATGGGGTTTTTAAGCCAATTAACCCTTCCAAATCATAGTTGGGACTTAGATACGACCTTAAGGCTTGCAAATTGGGACTTAAAACATTTAAAACATAAATTTTGAGGGACAAACAAGAGTTTACGGCCAAGACATGTGCTTGGGCCGTAAACTCCTTAAACATGGAGGATAAACTCATTTTTACATGTTAGAATGCCTTGAAACTTAACCAATAGCTTTGTGGTAAATCCTAGAACCATCTAAAAATAGTTTAGAGACCTTAAACACATCAAAAATACCACATATAGGAGTTTACGGCCTAGGAACATACCCTTGGCCGTAAACTCATGAATCTATGTCAAAAGATGCATCCAATTCACTCCAAAGGCTTGCATAAATATCTAGAATCACATGTGATTGTTTTAAGTATCAAAAAATAATTTTTCATGAGCATAGAAGAGTTTACGGCCATAGAACATGCCTCTAGGCCGTAAACTCCTAAAAATATGTTAAATGGTGCCCTAAATTCATAACAAGGCTTGGAAAATTAACTAGAATCACATGTGATTGTTCTTTGTACCTCAAATGAATTATTCTAGACCATAGTAGAGTTTACGGCCATAAAATCCAAGTTTAAGGCCGTAAACTCCCTTTTAAATGGTATAAATTCAAACAAATTAATCCAAGGCATTTTAGAAGTCCATTCCAACAATCCCCATGTCCATTCAAGCCATTAAACCCTCAAAATCACACCAACATGAGTTTATGGCCGTAAACTCATGTGTGTGTGTTTTGTGGCTGTAAACTCCCTAATATGTTTACTCTTGGGGAGTAAACTCAAGTCCTAAGTCCCTAGTGTCAATATACGTCCGTAGATGTCACCCGGGTCACTCCAAACGCTCGTTTTGAGGTGTTTAACCTCGTTGGAGTGTAATGTTCCATATGAATAGGAATTGTAAATCTAATTAGTTATATATGGACATTATTAAATTTTAAATAGGGACATCGCGAGTAAACAAGCCCCGAACCAACGTCTAGTATCCAAAACCATCGCATTTCCGAGTCCGATGAGTTCATACCCCTACCCTTTTTCACTGTTTTTCACTGTTTTCAGGGGGGAACACAAGCAAAGTACAAGGGTTTTCTTGTACTCAAAACTTATTTTCGTGTGTGTGTGTGTTTCACATTTCATATGCTTTTAATACTGATATACACAACTGATAACCAGTAGAACATGCAGATCACGTAAACATTTATTTGTGAAATGGGTTTTATAAACTGTTATGTTTTATATATTTCACAAATGGTTTTCCACATTTTATCAGTTAAAAGCACGACATTAGAACACATGAACAATATAATTTGTACACTGTCTTGTCCTCGGTAACATTCCACAGAGATACGCGAACGGAGGATTATCATATTATTACTAGTACATTTGTTATTCCTGTATGATTGGAGACACGTCCTCGGCAAACACTCCACAGAGATACGTGAGTGGAGGACTACACCCATAACCAGAATCTCTGGGATTTAGAGAGCGTGACTTGAGTGTATAGATCTATACGGGGATGACTACCCCACACCTGGCTGCTAGCTATAGCTGAACCAAAATTGTTCAAGGGTGACGACAGTCATAAGGTTGTGGACTACTTATTGCCACAGGTTCAGTCTTTAGTATGGTTATGGAACTCGCAATTAGGATAACAGAGATTTACTTATAGTAATAATGAATAACTTATACATCTTTTACATTGATAACCAACATTCAGGAAAGTATGGGACT
The DNA here is from genome assembly GCF_051521515.1 of Lactuca serriola. Classification (NCBI taxonomy): domain Eukaryota; kingdom Viridiplantae; phylum Streptophyta; class Magnoliopsida; order Asterales; family Asteraceae; genus Lactuca; species Lactuca serriola. The sequence goes on along the minus strand of NC_136410.1, from coordinate 249,884,136 downwards.
TTCCTGGGAAACCTTGTACATAACCAGTTCTAACAGAATACATCTTTACAATAAAAACCAACATTCAGGAAAGCATGGGGCCTTCCTGGGGAACATATACTTAACTAGAAAAGTGTAACAAAACAGATAACATTACATCTTTTACAAATGATAACTCACAATCAGGAAAGTATGGGACTTTCCTGGGAATACATTGGAACTCAAGCAGAACAGTTTAACAAACCGAATAATCAAACTATACATTTTTCACATGAGTAACATGGTTTCAGTGTACAAACCTACTATACTTTGTAATTGTGAAACAACAATCAACTTTTAAGAAAATGTGGGATTTTCTTGGCGTGTGTTACATTTTTCAGAAATAGAAAGGAAGCATGAACATTTTCACAAAACAAAACTACTTATGAACTCACCAGCGTTATGCTGATTTTCAAAACCGCTTGTGTTCTCAGGTCAACGTTAGAACAGGTACCGAAGATCCTTTTTTCTTGAAGTTGGAGTGCCAGAAGACCCGTTTTATTTTGTTTATATATATATACTATGTATCACAACTGTACAACTTTACTTTTGAAAACAATTGTAAAACTTTTATATGTAATGTAATGGTTGTTCTACTTTACTTACTATGTACATTGGATTTGATACTCAACGTGGAGTCAACCCCGGAAATGTTTCCGCCTTCGGTTTTCGGGGTGTGACAGATTGGTATCAGAGCCCTTGTTTATAGTGAATAAAGTATACCAAACCTTGCATTGTATAAAACTATAAACACTAAAGGGCCTAAGTGCTCTGAACTAAAAGTATCCTTCAAAATATAAGTATTTTCATAAGTATACAAGTATACCGAACCGTCGAGATCCGTAACTACAAGTAGAACAAAACATAAGTAAATGGGTGTTGTGTACTACGGTTAAACCTGGGCAGTTATGTAGTCGTGTCTAGGATCAATATAGCCTGGCCAACTATATTCATTCGAGACACGGCCAACATGTGCTTGGGAGTGACTGTGGTATCCGGTATGCCTAAAACTTACCCTAATACCACAAACATCGAGCCAGTATCATAACGAATCATGAAATACTATGGGAGTATTTCTCAAATCAATCTTTTGTAGAAATCCTCGTTCACGTATAGATCCTAGATCATTCCATTAGCGATAGTTTACTTGCTTCGATAACTCTTCTCCGTTTTATCGCTTACTTGGAATTAATATTTGTCATATATCTCGATTCAATTCAGAGGACTTATCATCCTCTCTTTCTTGATCTTATTAGATCAAGATGCCTCCCAGAAAGAGACGCAACTCAAAGACCAACAACCCTCCACCACCACCTCCTCCTGAAATTGATCCCGTGTTATTCCAAACAGCTGTTACCGCCGCGGTGGCAGCTGCCATGTCCCAATTGAACACCGGTAGTTACGGTGGTTCAGGAGGTGGTACTCAAGATCAAGAAAGCAATCAGGGACATCAAAGTTCCTACAAGGATTTCATGAATGCAAAACCAACATCCTTTGATGGCACTGGAGGTGTCATTTTCCTATCCCGATGGTTCGAGAAAATCGAATCCATCTTCGAAATCTATGCCTGTGCTGAGTCCGATAAGGTCAAATTTACAGCCTGTACCTTCAGTAATAAAGCCCTGACTTGGTGGAATGGCCGAGTCAAATCCTTGACCCTACCCGTAGCCAATGCCATGGGCTGGAATGCCATGAAAGAACTCCTCCTTGCCGAATACTGTCCCCGTGGTGAGATATAGAAGCTAGAGCATGAGCTCTGGAACCTGAAGATGAAAGGTTCCGACATTGCTGCATACACTTTTCGATTCGATGATCTTGCCCTTCTCTGTCCTGGTTTGGTCACTCCTGAAAGCAAAAAGATCGAGAGGTTTATTTGGGGACTAACCAATCCAACAAAAGGTCATGTTTTAGCTGCGCGCCCGGACACATATGATAGTGCTAAGACTTTAGCCCAAGCCATAATCGACCAAAGTGATGATGTCGAGGAAACCATCACTGCCCTTAAGTCGACTAAAAGCAGTGGTGAGAAAAGAAAATTCTGGAAGAAGAAGAAGGGTTAATCTTCCCAAGGATCCTCTAAAAGACAGCAAAGAGTAGCAGTCCATGCTGCTACTACACCCGTTGCTCCTGCTTCTGTTGTGGGATCCACAGCTCCAACTCCTACCAGCCGGTATGCTGGTAATCTCCCTCTCTGTGAAAAGTGCAAGTATCACCATAATCCTGGCGCCTGTCGAGAACTTTCCTGTACTAATTGTAGTAAGAAGGGGCACACAGTTCGATTCTGCAAGGCTCCAGCTCAATCGGTCAATCAATCTTCTGGAACAGGTGTCGGTCAAGCCTGTTACAACTGTGGTGAAGCTGGGCACTTTAAAAGGAATTGCCCCAAAAAGTCTATTGCTGATAACACCGGAAGGGTCCTCGCCATGGGACGGGAGGAAGCGGTCGCTCATCCCACTGTTGTCTCGGGTACGTTCCTTCTCGACAACTCATATGCTAATATTCTTTTCGATTCGGGTGCTGAGAGGAGCTTTATTAGTCATGCATTCAAACATAACCTAAAACATAATTCCCAACCTTTAACCAAAATATTTACTGTCGAGATGGCGAACGGAGAGAAGGAAAGCGCTAATGAGGTGTTCGTAGGTTGTACCCTTACCCTGAACGACCATTCGTTTCTTATCGACCTTATACCGGTATCCATAAAGAGCTTTGATGTCATCATTGGCATGGATTGGTTAAGTACCAATCATGCGGATATCCTTTGTTTCGAAAAAGCCATCCGTCTCAACCTTCCTTCGGGTCAAACTCAAGTAATTTATGGTGATAACTCGGTTCCAACCTTCGTATCATTTCCTGCATCAAAGCTCAGAAACTCCTGCGAAAGGAGTGTATTGCATTCTTGGCCCATGTAATCAACGAGAAACAGGAAGTTAAAAACCTCGCGAGCATCCTCGAAGTCTGTAACTTTCCTGATGTGTTTCCCGAAGAGCTTCCAGGAATCCCTCCCGAGCGTCAGGTCGAGTTCCGTATTGACCTAATTCCTGGAGCTACTCCCGTAGCGAAGTCTCCGTATCGCTTAGCTCCAGCAGAAATGCAGGAGTTATCCAGTCAACTCAATGAGTTACTTAGTAAAGGATTCATTAGACCGAGTTCCTCACCCTGCGGAGCTCCGGTTTTGTTTGTCAAGAAGAAAGATGGATCCTTTCGTATGTGTATCGATTATCGCGAACTGAACAAGTTGACTGTTAAAAACCGATATCCTCTTTCGTGAATAGATGACCTCTTCGATCAACTCGAGGGAGCCAGTTACTTCTCCAAGATAGACCTTCGATCAGGGTACCATCAGCTACGAGTTCATGAAAGTGATGTGTCCAAGACAGCTTTCAGGACTCGATATGGACACTATGAGTTCGTAGTGATGCCCTTTGGTCTAACCAACGCACCGGCAGTGTTCATGGATCTAATGAATCGGGTGTGTCGTCCTTATCTAGACAAGTTTGTCATTGTGTTCATTGATGACATACTTGTCTACTCCAGAAGTGAAGAAGACCACAAACAACACTTGAGGCTAGTGTTGGAGACCCTGCGATCCAAGAAGTTGTACGCAAAATTTTCCAAATGCGAGTTCTGGATTCGGAAGGTAACTTTCCTCGGTCATGTGGTAAGCGAGGAGGCTATTCATGTAGATCCTTCCAAGATAAAGGCGATAGAGAATTGGTCAGCACCGAAGACACCCACAGAAATCCGGCAATTCTTGGGTCTCGCTGGCTATTATCGGAGATTCATCCAGAACTTTTCCAGAATCGGCAAACCTCTAACCACTCTAACACAGAAAGGTGTACCATTTTGTTGGAGTGATAAACAAGAAACTGCATTTCAGACGCTGAAGAAAGCCTTGTGCAGCGCGCCTGTTCTGTCCCTACCCGAAGGGACAGAGGACTTCGTTGTCTACTGCGATGCGTCTAATCAAGGCCTACGATGTGTGCTTATGCAAAGAGGAAAAGTAATTGCCTATGCTTCTAGACAGTTGAAAACACATGAGGTCAACTATACCACACACGACTTGGAGCTAGGAGCAGTGGTCTTTGCGTTGAAGATTTGGAGGCATTCTCTCTACGGAACCAAGTGCACGATCTTCACTGATCACAAGAGCCTGCAACACATCTTTGATCAGAAAGACTTGAACATGAGGCAAAGACGATGGGTAGAACTACTCAGTGATTATGAGTGTGAAATCCGTTACCATCCCGTCAAGGCCAATGTGGTAGCAGTTGCCCTTAGCTGAAAGGAGAGTGCAGGCCGTAAAGTGAAGAACCAGACGATGACCATACATTCCAATCTACCCATACAAATCCAAGAAGCCCAATTAGAAGCCCTCAAACCTGTGAATGGGTCGAATGAAGCTTTGATAGGAATGGAAAAGAAACTTGAGATCAGAGGTGACAGAGTCCATTGTTTCATGGATCGGATCTGGATTCCTAAGTTCGGAGGATTCAGAGAGATAGTTATGGAGGAAGCCCACAGATCCAAATACTCTGTTCACCCAGGCTCTGACAAGATGTACTTAGATCTCAAGAAACAATATTGGTGGCCAAACATGAAGGTTGAGATAGCTACGTTTGTGGGCAAGTATCTAACTTGCGCCAAGGTAAAAGTTGAGCACCAGAAACCCTCGGGTCTGCTCCAGCAACCTGCAATACCCGAATGGAAATGGGAGATGATCACCATGGATTTCATCACCAAACTACCCAGGTGTCCGAGTGGATATGATACCATATGGGTAATTGTTGACCGTTTAACCAAGTCAGCTCACTTCGTTCCAATCAAAGAATCATACAAGATGGAAAGACTCGCGCGAATTTATATCCAAGAGGTAGTCCGACTGCACGGTGTACCTGCATCCATTATCTCCGATCGAGATAGCAGGTTTACCTCCCGATTTTGGCAGTCTCTCCAGAAAGCTCTTGGAAGAAAACTAGATATGAGCACGGCGTATCATCCTCAGACAGATGGACAAAGTGAGAGAACAATCTAAACTCTGGAAGACATGCTTAGGGCATGTGTCATTGACTTTGGGAAGTCGTGGGACGCACATCTACCTTTGATCGAATTCTCGTACAACAACAGTTATCACACCAGCATTAGGGCTGCCCCGTTCGAAGCCCTATACGGTCGTAAGTGAAGATCCCCTCTGTCCTGGGCTGAGGTGGGGGATACACAGCTAGCCAAGAGTCGAGTCCCCGACAGTGCTCTCACTGGTCCTGGGATCATCCGTGAAACCACCGAGAAGATCATCCAAATCCGAGAACGACTGAAAGCTTCACGTGATCGCCAGAAGAGTTACGCTGATAACCGTCGGAAACCACTGGAATTCCAGGTTGGAGATCGTGTCCTATTGAAGCTCACGCCCTAGAAAGGCACTGTACGCTTTGGTAAGCGTGGGAAACTTAATCCGAGGTACATTGGACCTTTCGAGATCCTCGCCAGGATCGGTCCGGTAGCCTATAAACTTCATTTACCTCACGAGCTCAGTAACATCCATCCCGTCTTCCATGTTTCAAATCTCAAGAAGTGCCTATCCGATGAAATCCTAGTGATTCCTTTAGACGAGATCGAGATCGATGAAAACCCCAACTTCGTAGAGGAACCGATCGAAATCATGGATCGAGAAGTCAAACGTACGAAACAAAGTCGCATCCCGTTAGTGAAGGTTTGCTGGAATGCCAAGCGGGGACCGGACTTCACTTGGGAGCGAGAAGACTCGATGAAACAGAAGTATCCACAACTCTTTCTAGATCCATGATTTGTATTTTGTCTAGTATCTTGTCTTGAATTTCGGGACGAAATTCCCTCTAACGAGGGGATAATGTAACAACCCGAAATTTCATATCACTTCTTTTAACTCAAATTGTAATCCAATTTGACCAACCAAACGTTGTTTCCAAATTCATTTCCGATTTCGCCATTTAATTAAGTCATTAACCTGTATTGATCTAAAATGACTTAATGGGTGTCTTATTGCCATTTGAAATCATTCTAACACCCCATAGTAGTTATCGGAATAATTCTAGAATCAACCATATCGGGTTACGACAAATTGGTCGGGTATGACCAAAAGCCCCACTTAACGCCGATATCGGGTAGAATTCTGTCGTGTCCAATTCCCGATCACTATATAAATGATTCAAAGCTTTCATTTGAAGCTTTTGGCCATTTCTTCCATAAACACTTCCAACCTCTCTCCTCATCTATAATCAAAGGTCCAAAAACAAAGATTTAAGGCTCCAAATCAAAGAGGTAACATCCCTAACTTGTTATCTAACTTCTTTAGCCTTCAATTTGATGTTTAAATTGAGTTTTAGGACCTAGAACATGTGTTTACGGCCAAGGATCAAGCTTGGGCCGTAAACAACTAAAAATGGGGTTTTTAAGCCAATTAACCCTTCCACATCATTGTTTGGGACTTAGATACGACCTTAAGTCTTGCAAATTGGGACTTAAAACATTTAAAACATAAATTTTGAGGGACAAACAAGAGTTTACGGCTAATACATGTGCTTGGGCCGTAAACTCCTCAAACATGGAGGATAAACTTATTTTTACATGTTAGAATGCCTTGAAACTTAACCAATAGCTTTGTGGTAAATCCTAGAACCATCTAAAAATAGTTTAGAGACCTTAAAAACATCAAAAATACCACATATAGGAGTTTACGGCCTAGGAACATACCCTTGGCCGTAAACTCATGAATCTATGTCAAAAGATGCATCTAATTCACTCGAAAGGCTTGCATAAATTTCTAGAATCACATGTGATTGTTTTAAGTATCAAAAACTAATTTTTCATGAGCATAGAAGAGCTTACCGCCATAGAACATGCCTCTAGGCCGTAAACTCCTAAAAATATGTTAAATGGTGCCCTAAATTCGTAACAAGGCTTGGAAAATTAACTAGAATCACATGTGATTGTTCTTTGTACCTCAAATGAATTATTCTAGACCATAGTAGAGTTTATGGCCGTAAACTCCCTTTTAAATGGTATAAATTCAAACAAATTAATCCAAGGCATTTTAGAAGTCCATTCCAACAATCCCCATGTCCATTCAAGCCATTAAACCCTCAAAATCACACCAACATGAGTTTACGGCCGTAAACTCATGTGTGTGTGTGTGTGTGTTTTGTGGCTGTAAACTCCCTAATATGTTTACTCTTCGGTAGTAAACTCAAGTCCTAAGTCCCTAGTGTCAATATACGTCCGTAGATGTCACCCGGGTCACTCCAAACGCTCGTTTTGAGGTGTTTAACCTCGTTGGAGTGTAATGTTCCATCTGATTAGTAATTGTAAATCTAATTAGTTATATATGGACATTATTACATTTTACATAGGGACATCGCGAGTAAACAAGCCCCGAACCAACGTCTAGTATCCAAAACCATCGCATTTCCGAGTCCAGTGAGTTCATACCCCTACCCTTTTTCACTGTTTTTCACTGTTTTCAGGGGGGAACACAAGCAAAGTACAAGGGTTTTCTTGTACTCAAAACTTATTTTCGTGTGTGTGTGTTTCACATTTCATATGTTTTTAATACTGATATACACAACTGATAACCAGTAGAACATGCAGATCACGTAAACATTTATTTGTGAAATGGGTTTTATAAACTGTTATCTTTTACATATTTCACAAATGGTTTTCCACATTTTATCAGTTAAAAGCATGACATTAGAACACATGAACAATATAATTTGTACACTGTCTTGTCCTCGGTAACATTCCACAGAGATACGCAAATGGAGGATTATCATATTATTACTAGTAAATTTGTTATTCCTGTATGATTGGAGACACGTCCTCGGCGAACACTCCACAGATATACGCGAGTAGAGGACTACAACCGTAACCAGAATCTCTGGGATTTAGAGAGTGTGACTTGAATGTATAGATCTATACAGGGATGACTACCCCACACCTGGCTGCTAGCTACAGCCGAACCGAAATGGTTCAAGGGTGACGAAAGTCATAAGGTTATGGACTACTTATTGCCACAGGTTCAGTCTTTAGTATGGTTATGGAACTCGCAATTAGGATAACAGAGATTTACATATAGTAATAATGAATAAATTATACATCTTTTACATTGATAACCAACATTCAGGAAAGTATGGGACTTTCCTGGGAAACCTTGTAGATAACCAGTTCTAACAGAATACATCTTTACAATAAAAACCAACATTTAGGAAAGCATGGGGCCTTCCTGGGGAACATATACTTAACTAGAAAAGTGTAACAAAACAGATAACATTACATATTTTACAAATGATAACTCACAATCAGGAAATATGGGACTTTCCTGGGAATACATTGGAACTCAAGCAGAACAGTTTAACAAGCCGAATAATCAAACTATACATTTTTCACATGAGTAACATGTTTTCAGTGTACAAACCTACTATACTTTGTAATTGTGAAACAACAATCAACTTTTAAGAAAATGTGGGATTTTCTTGGCGTGTGTTACATTTTTCAGAAACAGAAAGGAAGCATGAACATTTTCACAAAACAAAACTACTTATGAACTCACCAGCGTTATGCTGATTTTCAAAACCGCTTGTGTTCTCAGGTCAACGTTAGAACAGGTACCAAAGATCCTTTTTGCTCGAAGTTGGAGTGCTCAGAAGACCCGTTTTATTTTGTTTATATATATATATATATATATATATATATATATATATATACTATGTATCACAACTGTACAACTTTACTTTTGAAAACAATTGTAAAACTTTTATATGTAATGTACTGGTTGTTCTACTTTACTTACTATGTACATTGGATTTGATACTCAACGTGGAGTCAACCCCGGAAATGGTTCCGCCTTCGGTTTTCGGGGTGTGACAAGTCACACAGCTGAACATCCTGCCGACCTCAATTATATACGGCTCACATACACCAAGTGTTGGTGGTTGAGCCAAGTACGAGCGCTACCACGAACCTCATAGCAGAGCCCTTCATCCTATTCCATAAAATAGGAGCTGGAGTCAAGAGAACCATTGTAGGTTGAGCTACTAAAATGACCACAATTCCAAAATTGTTGTCATACCGGTTAAGGCCACATAGTAGCTTACACCCTCAGTTAGTAAAAGATGGAAATTCCGGGTAATGGAACCCTATACTCACTAGATTTGACCTAGACTGAGAAACTCGTAACCTTCGGAAGAGTAGTTGCAGTAGATGCTCGCACTACTCAGGAACTTCGTCCACCCCGTTATAGATGGGTAGTGCCTATCATCCTCCACCCTCTTGCATGGAGGAAATCGTCGTCGCCCTGTAGACAATAGAATACATTTTCCGAAGTGAACACTAGGACACCAAGAACCGCAGGATAATCTCTGCGGCCAAGAATACTTGATCAAAGTGCAATAGTAGCAACGTTAAACCTCGTGACCCAGATCCCGAAGAGATTATAGACTTGGCACCAGCCTTGGTGTTAGTCAAGGGGTTATACAGGAGCATGCGCTTTCCGCACTTGAATAAACCAAAGACTTAGAGATTCATCGGACTACCAGGTGTTCCACAAATACTATCTCACGTAGAAATAGTAGAACCACCTCCCGAGATAGTCCAGCACTCGTCTAGTAAAACCCTATCTCCCTGACCCTGAGGGTTTCCGTATCTCAAGATTCGTTAGTGCAGGTTCATTTTGCACGAGCTTGAGATAGACACTCAACAGAAACAGATAACCGTAGACACGCAACCCATTCGATGATCTAGAAAGCCTCTAACAACCAATTGACAGGAAATGCGAAACCAAAGACAACCCGAGCTTCCTAGGAACCAACCTGAAGGACTACACTACCATTATGGGAGAGAACGTTAGGAACTTCGGAATGGTGATCACACCAGTGGTGATCTTGCCATAGAAGTACACTATGTTTTAAGTACTGAAAAGCTCTACCTTTCCGAGAGCTTAGGACCATCTGAGAATCCTCGCGGAGATTTGGTCCAACCCTCTCGTCAGACCACTACTACTTCCAGCTATTCCACAAGTTTCACACCCGATCGATCCACTCCTTAGACTTGATATGTGTTTACCCAACGTCACTCTTCGTATCCCACTCATCTTGATAGAGACCATTGAGAACCCTAACCTCGTAGATACACCAGTCGGAAATCGCTAACTACATGAGACGGAATCCGCATCCCGTAGGTGAAGGTTTGTTGGAATGACAAACACAGACCAGAGTTCACTTGGGAGTGCGAGGAAAAACCGAATAGGAAGTACCCTCCTGCCTCTACTCGGTCATTCATACCTTTTACCTTGCCTAGACCTGAATTTCGGGACGAAATTCCGTCTAATGGGGGGATGATGTGACAACCCAAAGTTTATTCCGTTACATTACCCTGTTACCGTTAACGAAATATTCCATTTTATAAAAGTTCTGTTAATAAGAGGTTGCCAAATAAATAAATGCTTTATTTATTTATAGTATTATGTCGTTGTAGTCGTAATAAGATAAATAAAAACACGTGATATACATTTCCATTTAATTGGAAAAAGTTAGTTTTTATTATTACGACCACTAAATCGGGTGCGACCAAAAGCCCCGTATAACGACAGTATCGGGTAGATTCCCACTAAGCTTCAACTCCGACCCTTATATAAGGGAGAGTAAACTCCATTTCCACCTTTTTACTCTCTCGCTAAAATCTCTCTCTCTCTATAAATTTTTCCCGAGCCAAAAATCGCCCGTTTCGAGCCCCAAACGAGTAGGTAAATTATCCTAACTTGTTGTATAACCTATCTAGCATACAAATTTGTGTTTAAATCATAAGATAGGGACAAAATGATGTGTTTACATCCCAAGAAAACTCTTGGACCGTGAACACCATTTAATGGGGTTTTTAAGCCCCAAAACCCCTCCAAACCAATTTTGGGACTTAGATACGACTATATGGCTTACAAATCCGGACTTAGAACACCCTAAACATGAATTATGAGGAGTAAATAAGAGTTTACGGCCAAGGAATATGCTTGGGCCATAAACCCCTCAAACATGGGGAGTAAACTCATTTAAACATGTTTAAAAGCCATATAACTACACCAATAGCCTTGGAATAAATCCTAGAACCATCTAAAAATAGTTTGGGGACCTTCAACATGTCAAACACCCTCCATTTAGGAGTTTACGGCCAAAGTTTCCCAAGAAATAGTTCCAGGGCCGTAAACTCATAAAAACATCTTAAAAGGTGCCCTAAATTCATACTAAGGCTAGTAAAAATTGTATGGGGACTTTAGCATATCAAACACCCTCCAAATGAGAGTTTACGGCCATGACACCCCAAGGACAAGTCCCAGGGCCGTAAACTCCTCTATAGGTGTCAAATGATGCCCTAAACTCATACCAAGGCATGGAAAATTAGTTAGAATCACATGTGATTGTCCTAGACTTCCAAAATAATTATGGTTTGAGCTTGGGGGGGGGGGAGTTTACGGCCGTAAACTCCAATTTTACTGCCGTGAACTCCCATAAATAATACATATGCTAGTACAATCCATTCCAAGGCTGTAGAAAAATCCATTCCTACATTGACCATGTACATTTAAGCCATTTAGCACCCCAAAACACCCAATCATGAGTTTACGGCCGTGAACTCATGTATATATGGGGTATGTGGTCGAAAACTCCCTAAGGAGTTTACTCTTGAGGAGTAAACTCAATTCCCAAGTCCCACGCATCATTACACACCCTTAAATGTTACCCGGGACACCCCTAACGCTTAATTAAAAGTGTTTTCGCACTTAGGAAGCATATACTTGTTTAATTAGTATTATATGTACTAATTGTATGTGAACATATGTTATCATATGTTAAATAGGTCACTAAGTGTGTTCAAGCCTTTACTTGACACCGAGCACCTAACCGGCACCTTCGTCGGATCCACTTACACCAGGTGAGTTCATACCCCTGAATGAACGTTTTAAATGTTTTTACATATTTTATAGGGGGGAATACAAGTTAAACATGCCAATTATCATATCAATCACATGTGATTGATAACCCGCATGCACAAGGATTTTGCCACACTGTAAACTGTTTTACCAAGTAGGATACTATAAATGGTTTTCCAAAAGGTTTTCACTTGTTCAAAACTTTTACTTATACTGTTTTATCAAAGTTCACTTTAAACTAGTTTATGAAAAGTTTCCAAAGAATTTCTAAGGGTTTTCAAACTTATTTTACCAAAGAACACCAAATTGTGATTTTCTCAACTATAAGGGTTTTCTTCCATGTTTTGATACTCCCTCTTAGTTTAAACTCCTACTTGATAACGCTTTCACTTCGTGATGCGTTTATACCTGTTATTGCCTCTATTTCGCTTATACTTGTAGTCGCTTATGCCTATTAGACGCTCTTACATCACTTATTGTCGCTTCCACTTCGTGATACACTTATATTTGGTAACGCTTATACTTCACGATTCGGTTATTCCACACGATTCGGCTATTCACACTGTTCGGTTATACATCACGATTCGGTTATTCCACACGATTCGACTATTCACACTGTTCGGTTATACATCACGATTCGGTTATTCCACACAATTTGGTTATACATCACAATTCGGTTATACTTCATGTTATGGTTCCACTTGTTACACACTCAAACGTAGTTAGATGTATGCCTGTGCATGTATAGATGCATATAAATAATGATTGAAGGACTTAGGAAGGCTTGTCCGCCCTATTTCCTTTTCTTCGTTGAGGTGTGGTCTGGTGGGATCGGATGTCCGTCCGAAGGTCATTTAATCATTAGTTATATATTATGTACACAAGCATAGACATATAGGTTTACTCTAGTCAGCTCAGTTATGAGTCTCTACCTCTAGTCCAACACTTACATTGGAAACACACTACTTACTATTTGGGATGCATCTTTGGGACACGGCCTTATCCGTCGTCTAGTTGGTAACCAGAGTCTCCTGTAGGGAGAGCGGACATTGTGTGTATAGATCTATACGGGATTGACACCCCCGCACCTTGACTGCTAGCTACAGTCCACGGCCTACCAAGCCAAGGGGTGACAAATGTCATATTCTATAGACGCTTGCAGGGCGTCAGGTACTCTAGTGTCGGTTAGTATGGTTACGAGTATCCCAGGTTACCTTATAATTCATGGCCATAAGGTAACAGTATTTTACCAGCAATTTACACTATATGCTGGGAACCCACTCTCAGAGTTACACTGTTTTTAGACCTTGCTAGCTGTATCTTTGATTTGGTACCGTCTGGGGTCCGTGTTCTTTTTGTTAGACTGATCCAGGCGTGTCGTTTGTTCGATACTCTCCTGGAGTCTATGATTCCTTTTGCCTTAGTCACAGTCCTCACTGCTGAGGCATATGTTATTTTCCCTGATTCCTCTTGCTTTCTTAATAATCAAATTCTGTATTTTGATAATGATAGCGATTAATGGAAAACTACTTTTTACCATATAACTCCGTCCAGTCTTGGTAGAAGGCTGCTTTTATTAAAGAAAATATAGGATTTTCTGGAAAAGACACTAATGTAATGGATACTCTAAAACTACCACTTTTATTAAGTTATTTGGATAAAATGCCACTAAATACTTATGAACTCACCAGCATTTGTAAAAATGCTGATACTCGCTTTTCAAATAACTTGTATTCTCAGGTCTGCATTAGACAGGTACATCCCCAGAGCTGTTGATGAAGATAGCTTAGTACCATGTTGTACTTACTATATTTACTTGTAATGCTTTGATGTATGGTTGTGTAAACCATGTAAAACTATTACTATTAATGCAATGTTTTGTTGTACTTTGATTACTATAATGCATGTGTTGTGATACTTGACATGACGTCATCCACCCCAGAACGTTTCCGCCGTTCCAGTTTTGGGGTGTGACAAAGGGTCCACACACATCCGTGTGTACAAGATCCAACAAACCGTCACCCCTAGCACAAGAACCTGTGAAGGGTGACTTTGTCATTTTTCCAAGTAAGCACGATTCACAACTATTATTTGACTTTAGGTCAAACGATTCCAAGACTCCATCCTTTTGGAGTTGGCCTATGCGTTTCTTTCTTATATGTCCAAGATGACAATGCCATAATGATGCTTTATCCATGTTATTATCATTAGTAAAATCAATACACAACACATTATTTCCTAAATTATGTACAACAGACACAGTTTCACACACACCATCACAAGGTAATGCTTTAAAATAAAACACATTATTAAAAAAGCATTTATTCCACCAATTTCATTATTAAAAGAAAAGGTAAAACCTTATTTATACAAGGCATGAAAGGAAATAACATTTCTTGCCATTTCTGGCGAATAACAACATTTATTCAAATCTAAAGTAAATCCACTACTAACCAACAAAGATAAACTCCAATCTTGGTGATAGGTGAAACTTTCCTATTCCCCATGATCAAGTTTATCTTTCCATGCTCCACATTCTCACTTCTTCTAAGTCCCTGCAATTCAGAACAAATATGAATACCGCAACTGGTATCAAGGACCCAAGAGTTAGAATAGAGTGAATTATTAGATGAGATAGTGTAAATACCTGCATGGTTGGGTTTCACTTTCCCATCGTTCAAATCTTGCTGGTACTTTGGACAGTTACGCTTCCAGTGTGCCTTTTCCTGGCAGTAGAAGCATTCAGCCTCTTTGGGATCAGAAGAAGGTGTAACGAAACCTTTCTTGGTTCCACTAGAAGAGGAGCCATCAAGGGTCTTACCCTTGGTACCCTTCGAAGGGTTCTTTCTCTTCTTCCCTCTACCTTTCCCGATTGCTAGGACAGGTGCTGAGTTTGGAGTAGTAGTAGGAGTGGTCACAACCGACTTACCTTTAAGACCTGATTCTGCGGTCTTTTGGAGTCCCTGAAGTTTGATAATTGTAACATCCTCCTTATTCATGTGGTATGTCATGGGGAATTGACCATAATACGAAGGTAAGGAGTGCAAAATAATATCTATTGCTAACTCCTCAGGGAAGTTCATATTCAACTTCATCAATCGTTCCACATACCTTTGCATTTTCTGCATGTGGCTTGTGATGGGTTCACCATCTTTCATTCGGGTTGTGATCATACAGGAGATGATTTCATATCGCTCTTGACGAGCACTATGATGGTAGCGGTCCATCAAATCCTGGTGCATCTCAAAAGGATAGTATTCCTCATAGGACTTTTGGAGCTCGGCTGACATGGTGGCCATCATGATGCATGCCACTTTTGTAGCATCTCTTTCAAGAACCTCATATCCAGCAAGCTCCTCAGGAGTAGCACTTGGCTCAGGCACCTTGAGCTCCTTGTCAAGAACATATTCCTTGTTCACGTAACGAGTGGCCATCCTGATGTTTCTGATCCAGTCAGTAAAGTTGGATCCATCAAAGATGACTCTCCCATAAAGGTTCATGACAAAGAACGGGCCAGTAGGGTTTGAACCATGAGTAGCATTGTTGGAAGACATCTGAAAAGAAGCAAATAAGTTTAGTTTAGATGTAGGGATAGTCCTTAATAAAACACCTAAATTTAATATTAAGGCTAGGATCCAATCACAATATATTATAACCTAGAAGAGGGATGCTGTAATCCAAGTTATAACATATTTGAAAGGTAGGTAAATGACGATTCACCAATTTCCACCATGAAAACGAAATATAAATTATTTGGTTTTATTTGGTTTTTAGAAATTCCTAGATTCTCTGAGATTCATTGAACTTTTCAATGGCATGTTTCAATCTCGAGTGTGCCCTTCATGTTTTGTGACTGGGATACCGAGGATCACAAAACAAGGTGTGAAGTAACCATGTAAATTACTTGGTACCCTTAATGTTTTTCACTTAATCTTTGTGCCGGTAAACCACACGCACTCCTTCCGACCTCATGAAAAACCTTAAGTCACCCTTTGCCTCCCTTGTTAAGTCCAAGTTAGTGTGCTGGTAAACCACACACGCTCCACCAACAACTTAAACAACGTGCAAAGTGTAATTTCATGGATTAGCACCTTATTCACATTTTTCCTAAAGTAAATAAGATTGGGAATTTATAAAACATTTAGTTACTTTATAATAATGATTATACTTTTAATGAGAATTTTTAAGTCACTGTCCTACCCGTTCGGCTAATGACCCTCTACCAGTCAAGGAAGCGGTGGGTGAGAGTGGACACCCATTAAGCTGCCATTTTATAGGCAACAACCTTATACTCCCCCTTATAGACCGACTTCGTGAATGATGCCTACTTGCTGTAAAACGACTTGATCTTATATATATATATATATATATATATATTAAACTTATAATATTATAAAGTATAAGGGTTGGATTTTAACTTTTAAAATTCTAGTGGTTGGAACTAAAGTTTTAATATGACTTTACTTGTTCCAAAACTTGTGGGCAAGAACATGAATATGAACAATTTCAAGAATCATAAATTACACTTAAAATTTTGTAATTTTAATGATTGTCATTGTAAATGGATTAGCATAAACATTACACCAACTAAAACAAGTTTTAAAACACCAAAACAGTTTAGGGTAATGTTTCTAGTCCATTTCTAGCAACAAAAGTCAAAAATCTGCATTCTGAGCCTCCTACTCGTCGAGTGCATGAACCTACTCGGCGAGTAGGATAAATTTACACATGAACTCGGCGAGTCCCCCCATGGACTCGGGGACTTCAGCAGGCAGATTGCACAATATCGACTTTTTTCAACAATTTTGCACAAATAAGAAACAAACAAGCCTAGGCTTTGATACCACTGATGGGTTTTGAGCATTCTAACACTTCCTAAGTATGCATGCAATCATAATAACCTTGGATCTATGTTTGTCTAATTATCATGCAAAGTTCATTTCCAAGGTTATGATCCTATCTAGCATACATGGGGAACAGTTTTAACTTGAATGAAAGATAGAACTACATACCTTGTTGTTGATTTTGATCCTTGAAACCTTGTGAGCCTAGCACCCTAAGTGTGATGCCTCAAATGCTTCACACAACACCAAATGCTATGGAGTAAACTTGGAGAGAAAGTATAACACTCTAAAAATCGGGTCTAGCCCTCAAGCATGCATGTGTAACCGATTTTGGGAGAAACATGAGCTTTATATAGTGTTGACACATCTGGGGTTACACCATGTAAACCCTAATGTGTCATGACTCTTCATTTCCATGGCCCATGGGTTTGTAACTCCCATGGAGCCTCCATGGAGCATCCAATGGTTTTAACCGAACTTGATTATCCATGGAGCCTCTTAGCCCACTATACAAGTTATGGATGATTTACATAATCAACCCATATATTTAATTAGTTATCTTTTTGATCACTTAATTAATTCTAAATTAATTCTTGATCAAACTAATTAAATAATATTGTTAATATATTAGAACTTAAAATATATTAATAAACCACAAGTGTTATTTCTCTCATTTAGTCTATCCAATTGCATGGTGCCATGCAACCCAAATGGACCATGCCGGGTCGGGTCAAGTACATACCAGAAATAGTTATGGACTTAGACACCTTTTCCAACAATATGTTTGTATGCTTATGTATGTGAGGTGAAACGGACTCGGGGTTGATACAGACCTGATACAACTACAAATTGTTATATAATATCATTATGGACTCGGGGTTGATGCGGACCCGAAGCATCCACGTGCTGTTATATTTGTATATATGTGGTATGAGGTATTTTGGGGAACTCACTAAGCTTTGTGCTTATGATTTTCAGTTTATGTTTCAGGTACTGCTGGTTCAAAAGGAGAAGGGCTCAGGATGTTCGCATCAGACACACCATGTTGTATGGCATCCTATTTATGTGATGTACTTTGATGATTATTGACATACTCATATCAATCATAACCTAGGATGAAACATAGTTCTTAACAAGATGGTAGATGTCACAAGGAAGAGAGTTTCCAATAGTAGCATGAGCACGAACATTAAGACTGAAAACTAGTTATCTTCTTCAATGAATTAATGTTTTGGAGTCTTCTTAATAACACCATTTTTAACACCGTCTTTAGCCTCTTCAACAAATTAACTGTGAGGACCATTTTCAATGATGTCCATCATGTTATGATCCATGGTTTCGAGAACAACCATGGATTTGTTTTTCCACATAGGAAAAGTTCTTCACATCAAAAAGAGGTATTTTGTTTCTTGACATGGTATAGTAAAGAGCCTGGATTCAGAATATGGAGATGGTTTCGACATTGCTTAATAATATCTGCTCTGATACCACTTGAAGGATTGTGATATAATAGAAAATATCAAGAAATAAGAAAAAGTACAAAAAAAGAAAATAAGAACATAATTAATCAAATAAAATTATTGATTAAGAAATCTCTCACAAAGAAAGAATGCACCAAGCGTTTTTTACATTAATACCAAGTTTAACTTATATACTGGAAAAAAGACTATTCTAGATTCAAATCCCTACATATCCGAGATTGAATAATAAAATAGCTACCAAATATATATATATATATATATATATATATATATATATATATAACGTGACTTGAGCACTTGGTGCATTTGGATCATGTTCATGAAGCATTTGGAGCACTTGGACCTCAATGGAGTACTTGGGGTTCATGGCGCATGTGACAAAGGAACGGATATTCTGGGAGAGGAATAGATCATCAGACAAACGAACTGATCAAGTGCAAAAGGAACAGATTGTGTACAAGGGGGTTTAGAGCACCTAAAAGGAGTTTGGAGCACTTGGAAGAGGTGTGGATCAACAAGGGGTCCTTGGTCAGCCACATGATGAAGAGATGGGTCAATAGGGATGCTCTTGAGCCATCTTGTTCTCCTCTTGATCCATCTTGTGTTCTTGTTGAGCCATGCACGTCTTTGTTGAGCCATGCATATGCCTATTGCACATGGTGATGTTGTTGCTCCAAGATTGATGTTGTGCGCTGCTCTTGCACCATTTAGGTCCTTGTTGCGCCAACTAGGGTTGCTATTGAGCCATGAAGAAGCTATTGCGCCATCATGGACCATCTTGGTACATGATGCTCCATATTGATTCCTTTGTTGTGCCATGTTGATCCAAGTATGCCAAGAAGATGATAATGCTCAAGAATGTTCCAGAAGATTGTGCATGGCAGATTGCGGTTGGTTGACACCCTTCATGGCCTATAGGCCAATGGGCTTGGCCCATTAGGGTTTAGGTCTTATCCCTTAAGTATAAATAGGGATGCATGCTAGGTGATTTAGTATCTTGAATTGTAGAGTGATAGGCGAATGTCTATGTAGTTGTACTTGTAACCTCTGTGTTGACAGCTCTGAAATAAAAGAATACTTCCCTCCTGCCCGTGGATGTAGATCACCTTGATCGAACCATGTAAATATTGTGTCTTGTGTGCTTTTGATTTTGCTAGTTATCTACTTTACTTCCTTACAAGTGGTATCAGAGTTGCAGTTTGTATTCCTGTTATTCAAGATGTCTACTTACAAGTTTGATTTGGACAAGTTCAATGGCTCAAATGACTTCACTTTGTGGAAAGTGAAGATGAGGGCTCTTCTGGTTCAACAAGGATATGCGGCGGTGCTAGAAGGAGAGGCAAAAATGCCAAAGAACTTGGTGGCTGATAAGAAGGTGGATATTCGGACGAAGGCACATAGTTCCATCCTATTGAGCTTGACAGATGAAGTACTAAGGGAGGTTGTGGACAAAATAACTGCTTCTGGGATCTGGGATAAACTTTGTGACAAGTATGAGAACAACTCACTGACGAACAGGTTGTATCAGAAGCAAAGGTTGTACACTCTCAGAATGTCTGAGAGTACCCAAGTCAAATATCATCTGGATAACTTCAGTCGTATCATCTTGGATCTACAAGGTGTTGATGTGAAGATTAATGAAGCTGAAGATCAGGTGCTCATTCTCTTATGTTCGCTTCCTAACTCATATTAGATTTTTGTTGATACCATGCTTTATGGTAGGACAACGATCATTATGAATGACGTGAAGGACTCTCTGATGTCCAAGGAACTGAAAAGAAAAGTTTCAGGTGGAGAGGAGGTGTCCAGTTCCGGTTTGTTTGTAGGGAGAGGAAGGACAGAAGAGAGGAAAGGGGGAAACAAAGAGAGATCATGTTCAAAATCGAAGTATAAAGGTTCATCGAATGCCAGGTGTTTTAACTATAAAGAGAATGGGCACTTCAAGTGAAATTGTCCACAGCTGAAGAATAGGAAGTCCAAAAGTGAATCAAGCAGCAATAACACTGATGTTGTGGTTCAGGAAAGTTCAGATGAAGGGGACGATGGTGATGTACCGATTGTGTGTACATCAAGTTATGATAATCCTTGGGTCTTGGGTTTTGGAGCATCCTATCACATGATGTTTAATCGTGACTGGTTCAACTACGTCAAAGAGTGGGATGGCATAGTGAAGATGGGTGATGATTGGGTGAGCAGTATGAAAGGTAGTGGCACAGTACATATCAAGATGCATGATGGCATGGTTAGGAAGTTAGATTGTTGTTACGTTCCAAAAATTCTAAAGAATCTAATTTCTCTTGGCACATTGGCTAAGAATAGGATGAGGTATGCTGCTGAAGGTGACTGGATCAAAGTGACCAAAGGCTCTCTAGTTTTAATGAAAGGGAAAATGAATCGTGGAGGGATCTATATCCTAGAAGGCAATACAGTTAAAGGAAAGGTGGCTGTCTCCCAATCCTTGAAGGAAGGTGATGTAAAGACAGAGTTGTGGCATCGTAGGTTGGGGCACATGAGTGAGATGGGCATGTCAGTTCTAAGTAAATAAGGACTGCTTGGTGAAGAGGCTACTGGATTAGTGTCTAAGGCTGTCACTATATTTGGTAAGTACTTGACCCGATTGTGCCAGGTCCTTTTGGGTTGCCTTCACCATAGCAACTTGACAGGGTGATTTAGAGAGAAGAGATATTATAATTAATATATTATAAGAATAATATATTAAAAGAATAATAATATTATTTGATTAATATAAGTCATAAATGTTGGATTAATGTCTAAGTCCATAACTATAATTGGTAAGACTTGACCCGACCCGGCATGGTCCATTTGGGTTGCATACCATCATGCACTTGGATAGACTATAATGAGAGAAATAAGACACTTATGGTTATTAATATATTATAAGTTCTAGTATATTAATAATAAGAATAATAAGATTATTTAATTAGTATTGATCAAGAATTAATCTAGGATTAATTAAGTGATCAAAAGAAGACTAATTAAATATATGGGTTGATTGTGTAAATCATCCATACTTGTATAGTGGGCTAATGCTCCATGGATAATCAAGTTGGGCTAAAACCCATAGGATGGTCCATGGATGCTCCATGGTGTATTTGTACCCATGGATCATGGAAATGAAAGGCCATGTCAATTAGGGTTTACATGGTGTAACCCTAACTATATAAGCATCTTATTTTTGGCCAAAATCGGCCACTAGTGTGTGAAGTAAGAAAGGGCTAGCCGATTTCCATGAAGTGTAGAATTCTCTCAAGTCATTCCATTTGTATTTGATGTTGTGTGATTCCATTTGAGGCTTCCACACTATTGGGGCTAAGCTCTTAAAGCTTGAAGACATCAAGCTACATCAAAAGGTATGTATTCTATCTTGTTACATTCATTGATTTGTATGCTAGATTAGGATAATACCTTGGAAGTTATTATTTGCAAGTATAATAGAGAAAACATAGATCCAAGGTATTTAGGGTTGCATGTACACTTAGGAAGTGTTAGAATGCTGAAAACCCAACAGTGGTATCAGACACTAGGCTTGTTTTCTTGTTATACCTGCAATAGAAGCTGAAAAAACAAATTTGGTGCTGTCTGATCATCAGACTCGGCGAGTCCATCAGAGGACTCGGCGAGTCCATGCCTAAAAATTGATGAATTCGATCCAACTCGCCGAGTTGGTTCATGCACTCGACGAGTTGGACCCCCAGACAGCATAAACTCGACTTTTTTGGCTAGAAATGGACTAGGAACATTACCCTAAGTTGTTTTTGAACTTATAAACGTGTTTTTTGATGTGGTAATGTTCATGCTAATCCATTTTCAAAGATAATTGTCAATAGATTCATGTTTTGTATTAGTTTAAGGTTTAGACTAATTACATGAAAAACTTTGATTTGAATTATCTTGTTCTTATGAGTTGCTTAGATTAATAGGAAAGTTAATTGAAATAGTTGTTTTCAATCCATTTTAATCTAAGAGTTGAGTATAAAATGTGTTTGTGTAACTTGTCCTCAAGTTACATGAAAAGTCACATTTAAGACTCATAAAACTCATAAAAGTTGGCAATGGTTACAAAATGAAGAGTCTTGTGTCATTGAATAATTTTTTTTATCACTCCATAACTTGTCCTCAAGTTATGGAAGTTCAAGAGTCACTTCATTAAAGAAAAATATGTAACCATAATTAAATCCATAAGTTATAAAATAAAGAAAAAGTTAGTTCTTTTATTAGTTTAAAGTCTTCCATAACTTGTCCTCAAGTTATGGAACTTGAAGAGTTTTTGGATTAAAACTACTTTAAACACATAAGTTATGGAATTAATTAGTTTTGAATAGTTTCAAAACTTGACCTCAAGTTTTGGAATTTGAAAAGTTTTCCTTATGAATACTTTAATTCCAGGTTAGCCCTTAGAATTTTAAAAGTTAAAATTCAACCCTTATACTTTATAATATTATAAGTTAATAATATATACATATATATATATATATATATATATATATATATATATATATATATAAGAGTAAAGTCAGTCTTACCGCTAGTACGCCTCATTCACGAAGCCGGTCTATAAGGTGGGTATAAGGTTGTTGCCTATAAAATGGCAACTTAATGGGTGTCCACTCTCACCCACCGCTTGCTTGACTGGTGGAGGGTCGTTAGCCGAACGGGTTTGACAAGACTATAATTCTCCCTTCATCAAAAGTATTAATGATAATACTAAGTAACTAAACTCTTAATAATACCCAATCTTAGTTACTTAGGAAAATGTGAATAAGGTGCTAAGCCATGAAATTACACTTTACACTTTGTCTAAGTCGTTAGTGGAGCGTGTGTGGTTAACCGGCACACTAACTTGGACTTAACAAGGTAGGTAAAGGGTGACTTAATATTTATCATAGTATCGATGGAGCGTGTGTGGTTAACCGGCACATCGATTGAGGGGTAATTTATTAAGGGTACCAAGTGATTTGCATGGTTACTTCACACCTTGTTTTGTGATCCTCGGCATCCCAGTCACAAAACCTGAAGGGCACACTCGAGATTGAAACATGCCTTTGAACAGTTCAATGAATCTCAAAGATCTAGGAGTTTCAAAACCAATTAAAACCTAATAATACATTTCGTTTATCTTGGTGGAAATTGGTGAATCGTCATTCACCTACCTTCAAATATTTTATAGCTTGGATTACGGCATACCTCTTCTAAGTTATAAAATAGTTTGTTGGGTCCTAGCCTTAATATTTCATATTGGGTGTCATATTAAGGACTTAAAGTCAACTATCTTGAATATCTCCCAAAAGATGTCTGGTTTAGACACCTATGATCTTCCCAAATCTCTTGAAACAAGGTTTCCTAATGAAGATGATGTCCCATGGATATCATACTTCTTTCTCCTCCTCCAACCATTCTCCCTAACCCACAAGTTCTTGAAAAGTTTAAGGTCACTCAATCCCTATTGGCAAGGCAAGATCTAGGTGTGATCACATCTTGGAGATGTAGTCACATATTGACAAGCCGGGAGAGTTGGGTGTCAAAGTCTTGAGAAGGTTGGTGGTTCAATCACTTTCTATGTCACATAGTGAGTTCCTTTGGGACACCTATGAAACAGACTATGACAAGACCCTTAATGATCTTATCTATTTGCTAAGATCAACTTCCTAAAACTTTATGGACATTGACAATGATGACATTGGATATCTAGTAAAGCTCTCTCTTCCCGATGCAAAGGGATCGGCCATAGTCAACTCGGTTGACCAAATGGTAAAGAGAAAAGCTAAGTCTATGATAGTCTTGTGTACCATTATCAAAGGGTCCATATGTTTATATTGCCAAAGGAAGGGGCATTGGTTGCGAAGCTGCCATATTTACCTAAGGATGTTAAAGTCAATAAGTTTGACTCTACTTCAGGTAAAGTCCGCTAGCTAACTCTGTTAAGTTTCTATTCTGAGATTCTTGATACATGATGTGACCGGGTCACATGGTGATGTTTTAAGAATCAAAGAAAAAGTGAAGAAACTTAAAGAAAGAATATGCTGAATCTGATCGCATAGATGGATTTCTATCGCATAGTTTGAAGATCGGATTCTTGAGCTACTTCTTAGGAGTTATGAGATATTGCTTAGGAATAGATAACAACAAGTTTTCATATGAATTGTAAGGATAAGTTTTTCCGCAAAGTTTTGAAATAAAAGAAAATTTTTGACTTTATTTATTTTAAAATATCCTTACAATGGCATTTGAGGAAAATTGTTGCTTATATGATTCCATTAATAGCAAGAGTGGACATATGAAACTGATTCTTTCATTTGTGGTAATGTCTAGATTTACCAAATAAGGAAAGATTCTCATCACCCAAGTTTCAATTGGACCGGGACTTGGAATCATGTAAGGGGTATAGCATGATGAATGAGAACTTTCAAGTATTGGAAAATTAAGACTAATTACTCGGTCACATGGATGTGTGAGTCAAGTAATGGACTAAGGGATCGAGTACATAGTCTTGTGCACTGGTCAAGTCCACCACAAAAGATTGATAAGACTATTCGTCATAGTTTACTAAAGCTCAGTAAATATGATTATACTTACAAGCTTAAGTGTAACTCTAAGACATTGGAAAAGGTTCCAATGTATGGCAGAGCGAATAAGAAGAATCAAATAAGGCAGAAGGATAAAAGTTTCTCAAATCTGAAAAGATGGGAGAGTACTTTAGTATCAGTTTTGTGATCATCTTAATGATTAAGAAACCATAGCACAATTAGTTCTCTAAGGAAATCTTAGTGCATTCTTATGATTAAGAAGAGGGATCTTGAATTGTTGAAATGGTTAAATCAAGAAGATGAGTCATACTTCGTTCCAATACAAGTCTTAGAGTCATACTCCAAGATTGTAACTTGAGTGACATGTCTCAAAAGAAGGTTTAAAACACTTGTCAAATGTAAGAGTAAAAGTTTTCTACTCTAGTACATTGTAAATTGGTAAGTTGTGATGTTTTGGATAAAACAAAGACCAACTTACGCCAATTGTGTGAAGTGTTTGTCTTGATTAGAATCCGCACTATCTCTTGGATATTTGACAAGGGATTCTTATAGGTCAAGAGGACAGTGGGAGTCTTAAAGGTCTTGAAAGTCTCAAGAACTAATCAAGAACAAAACCTGAAGATCTTCCCTAGCACACGACTTGAGGTTTATAACCTATCGTGTTGACATATCTGTGCCCATTCCAGTTAAAGTTGGCTTTGCATATGAGTTCTTAGAGTTCTCAATTGGTTGCACAACTACTTGGAAGCAATGGAAGGCCCTTGAGCTGCCAGGTGGCAAGAAATTAAGATTGAGTTCAATCCATATGGTTTTGGATTTGTCATTATCTGTGTCTTGTGATTATGGTTTTGACAAATTCATATGGGTAGGAACTCATACACCATAAAAATCTAAGTGTCATAAGGTTTCTCTCCGATTCATGAAAATGATGGTGAGGAAACACTTTCACTAAGTAGATTTTAGCTAGATAGCAATTGTGATATTTGCATTCTCAAAGTCGTTAGTGGAGCGTGTGTGGTTTACCGGCACACTAACCTGGACTTGTGAGAAATGGCAAAAAGGTCTAACCATTATGATTACGGCATACCTCTTCATAATTGTTTAGACACACAAGTGTGCTATCTAAGGGAAGGTGTATGATTTTGATAAATTTTTATCAAAACAATCTAGCATCAGAAATCTGAACTTTGGTAAGAAAGTCAATGAAGTATTGATTTCTAGAAGTCCAGCTGATTTCTGAGTACATGTCAAAGCTAGTGGGAGCACAAGTGATATGCTAATAATCATCATGTTAGTGGGAGCATGATAATTATGATAAGTATTGCAAGTTAGCAATGTTAATTATAGAAAACAAAAGTTTCAATTGGGAAAGAGTTGTTTTGCTATAATTAAGGGAGAGGAAATTATACTTCATCTCAAATCTATAAGCTTAGATCGTGAGGTTTTAATCATTTAGTCAAGGATATATATATGAATTTCATGTTGGAATGGCTCAACATAAGGAAATTTTGTATATGGGTCCATTATTTGCGTTCTTAAATTCGATTATGATTACGACATCCCTTTTCATAATCTGAATTATGAGAACTTGGCAAATTGAAATGGACATATTATAGCAAAAGACTGGTTTAGTCTTTATGTGAGACATCATGAATCGTGTCCCATATGCTTCGGATATAGGATCGATTACATGTGCTATAATCATCCGTTCTAAAATTTTCAAAATGCCTGGGGCATTAAGAAGGGAAAAGGTTTAGAACTGGGTATGACTAAAAGGATTAAACAATTGTCGAGGACAATCTAAGGTTTACCAAAGATTGGTTACTCAAGGACAATTGGAAGTATAGTGATAATTCTGGAAGGACCATATTGACATAATCTGTAAGGAGGCAACTCTTGTTCAGAAGTGATAGTCAAAATGGAATCTGGAAATGTTTCAAAGTTAGAAATTTCAATCTGTGTAAGATTAAGGAAACTTAATGCAAGAAGGATACTTCCAAGGAGTTGATCTCCTTTGGAATACTCTGTAATGATTGTTGCCAAGCCTTTGTGAGTTTGTGCATAATCGTTACAAGAGTATCAATGCATATAAGTTTAGAATCTAACAGATTTCAGTAAATGACATGAATTTGGAATTCTTGCATTTGCAGTAAGGATTTGGGAGTGTGAAAAGAGAATCATTGAAGCTATGTTCAATTGATCTAGTTCACAAAGTAAAGATCATAGACAAACATAGTATGCATACTTGGTGTATGGCATGACTAGTGTTTAAGAAAACATAGTGTACATGCTTGGAGCATGGGACAACTGTTGTTTTAAATTCAAGAATAAAGTTGATAGCTGAAACAGTATACAATGAATAATGTGTAATCATATGGTGATAAATAAAAGGTGTTTTATTTATGTTCAAAGGGTTGATACCATATTGGATTCAATTATTATTGTGTTTCATTTTGCATGTTTTGACTTCCCGAATAAACTGGGTTATTCTTCTGGAATGACTAAGTTATTCAAACCATCCACAGTCGGTCATATGTTGGAAGTAGATATGAATTAAGACAGTCATGGGTTGGCTTGTAGAGGTCTAAGGTGTTGGACAAAGGGCTACAACACTCATGAGTGCTCATAAGTTCTGAGTATTGGATTCAACCCGCGCTCATTGGAATCACTTCATGGATTTTATCACGAGTGATCATGAGACGATAATATCTTATATTCTTCAAACCTAGATATATGAGTTGTTACTATGAGTTGATAGTACATTGATTGCACGAAAACGCATTTGGTAACTCGGTGCTATAAAACGTGCCTTTGTGTATGATTCAACAAGTAGTAGAACAAGCCATATGAGTCGAAGTTTATCCGTTCCTTTTACCTTCGGGATAAAAGCGATATCTGTGGGCCCCTCGATGATTTGATGATGACAAATGGAAGTGCTCGGTCGGGCCAGGACTGATTTGATTTGTTCAATTAGTCAGTCGTCATAAATCGCAAATCGGGAAACAACAAATGGACAGAGAGAATGATTATAATCCATGTCTCAGTCCATATGATATCTAGAATGGAGGAATATATGATCCCTTATCTAATGGACAAGTCATTGACAAAGGTCAGAGTTCATCTACAAGGTCAGAGTTCGACAGAAGCTTTTGAGAGCTAAGATTGCCAGTTGGTTCCTGAAGTCATACGCAATAATAGTTTTAGACTTATCCAAGTGGGAGACTGTTGGATTAATGTCTAAGTCCATAACTATAATTGGTAAGACTTGACCCGACCCGGCATGGCCCATTTGGGTTGCATACCATCATGCACTTGGATAGACTATAATGAGAGAAATAAGACACTTATGGTTATTAATATATTATAAGTTCTAGTATATTAATAATAAGAATAATAAGATTATTTAATTAGTATTGATCAAGAATTAATCTAGGATTAATTAAGTGATCAAAAGAAGACTAATTAAATATATGGGTTGATTGTGTAAATCATCCATACTTGTATAGTGGGCTAATGCTCCATGGATAATCAAGTTGGGCTAAAACCCATAGGATGGTCCATGGATGCTCCATGGTGTATTTGTACCCATGGATCATGGAAATGAAAGGCCATGTCAATTAGGGTTTACATGGTGTAACCCTAACTATATAAGCATCTTATTTTTGGCCAAAATCGGCCACTAGTGTGTGAAGTAAGAAAGGGCTAGCCGATTTCCATGAAGTGTAGAATTCTCTCAAGTCATTCCATTTGTATTTGATGTTGTGTGATTCCATTTGAGGCTTCCACACTATTGGGGCTAAGCTCTTAAAGCTTGAAGACATCAAGCTACATCAAAAGGTATGTATTCTATCTTGTTACATTCATTGATTTGTATGCTAGATTAGGATAATACCTTGGAAGTTCTTATTTACATGTATAATAGAGAAAACATAGATCCAAGGTATTTAGGGTTGCATGTACACTTAGGAAGTGTTAGAATGCTCAAAACCCAACAATGAATTAATTAGGAATTAATTTGGTGACTTAAAGAGTTTAATTGAATAAAGGGGTATAAACTGTCAAATGTATGAAAGTTGTATTTTGAGCTGATAATCCTTATGGATATAGGATTCGACGATTTTAGGGATATGGATCACCTAGAAATCGTCCAAGGCCTTATCTGGGAAGAGATTTGGATTGCTTTGAGGCTAAGTTATCCAATTAGGGTTTAAGGGTGAAACCCTAGGAGCTCACAGCACAAATAGACCCATAGGGTTGAGGAAATCGGCCACCATTGTGATTGGAGAAACCCTAGAGCCGATTTCACTCTTCCTCATCTCTCTCAGGTCACCTTCTTGCTAGTTGGTGTTTGTAAGCCATTAAAGGAGTGACATTTGTAACTCTTAGCTCCAAGAAGAAGAAGGTTTCAAGCAAGTAACTCAAGGTATTATTATAGATTTCTTTTCATATGTTTTGTTCTTAGATCTAGCCATGAAAGTCTTGGAATTATGGCATGTTTAATTAGTGAAACCAAGATCCAAGCTATAGGGTTGTATGTGCACATAGGGAAAGTTCTTATGTCCAAAACCCATCAGTGGTATCAGAGCCATGATTGGTTTCTATTGAATATGATGCTTAACTGTTTTACTTGCTGAAAATCATTTTTCTTGCCCTCTGTCGACTTAACTCGACGAGTCAGTTTTTTGGACTCGGTGAGTTGTCCCTACTCTGCGAGTCCTAAAGCTGGACTCGGCGAGTTCGAGCGTCAGACAGAGGATAATTTGGGATTTTGTTGCTATTTTGTCTTGGATTGATACCTAAATCGTTTTATTATGTAAAAATCTAAATTTTAACTTAATTTAATGATTATCCTTGACATGAATAAAGATAATTTCAAATCTATTAAATATTGATTATTTATATGATAAATATTGGACTATCACTACTAGAAAAAGGCCTTTTACGACGCTCATTGCGCGTCGTAAAACGCTCAGACGACGCGCAAATGCGTGTCAAGGAAGGCCCTGTCATAAAGAGAGACGACGCGCTTTTGCACGTCGTCTATAGACGACGCGCATTTACGACGCGCATTTACGACGCGCGGTTACGACACGCAATGCGTATCAAGGAAGGCCCTGTCATAAAGGAAGACGACACGCATTCGCGTGTCGTAGCCTTACGACGCGCGTGTTAATGACACGCAATGCGTATCAAGAAAGCCCCTGTCAAGAAAGGCCATGTCATAAATGAAGATGACATACATTTTTGCGTACCGTAAATTTAAATGTTTAAAAAAAATAAATTTATATATTTATTAATTTTTAAATTAAATTTTCATTTAATTTCTTATAATAGAAATAAAATACCATATACAAAAAATACAATCCATTGCATAATATAAAATAAATTGCACAAATTATAATGTCATACAAAGAATCATTCAAATGTTAAACAAAAATAATACATTGCTAACATGTGTTATACATTCCTATAAAACTAACAAATAATCATACAACTCTGTTTCTTACTGGAAAGGAATGCCAAACATGATTACAAGTCTCCCTTAATCTTGATTATAATCAAATGTATCTTTAATTCTTTATATAAATGAAGCTTAAATGATGTCTTTAAATAATGAACACAATAAATGTTATAAACCTTTTGAGGCCCCAAAACATCAGGATCTGAGTTTTCTATTTCAACTGCAGGACTACCGTTAGTTTAAGGATCACTTTTTGGACGCTTTTTCTTCTGCATACATTAACAAACATGTTAACTTTCAAGAAATATATTTAGTTTTTAGGCTCATAGTGGCATGCATATAGCTGAGGTGAGAGAAAGGTATACATACAGCTAGTAAGACATCCAGACGATCCATAACAGGTGGTTTCAAATTTTCATAATCAACTGCATTGTAAGATAACATGAACACAAGAAAGGTAATCAAAGGTTAAAATATTACATATTTACATGTTAAAAGTGTAAAGAAAAGATGATGTGGTTACACAGCTTACCATCAGAAACAAAAGATGATGTAATATTACATATTACATATTTACAATAAGTAATTAATAACTATTAACTATAATTACCTTCTGGATATCTTCCTCAATAATCACATCAGTAGTATCTGTTTCGCCACCATTTCCTCTCTCTTCTTGTGTTACCTTCATATCTGCATTATTTATATACGAATAAGTCTACATATTTAGATATATAATTATCACTTTTTATTGCTATGTATTAAATAAAATCATATTGTATTAAGCACATAACACAAGGCCAGTGAAAGGATATACTAGTCTTAAACAGATATCCGAAAATCCAACATATTATTTTGACATTTTTTTTGATATTAAAGATCAAATTGTTACATTAATTAATTATTATTATGAACAGGTCAATTGGCTACCAAACTTTAGAAACTATGATTTAATTGGTTTTTGAGAGGGATGTTTGGATATGAATTATGGTTTTGTTTTTTATTATTAGAGAGAAAATAATTAGATTGGGATCTGCTATAATAAATTGATTATTGAGATAACTATAAAATTTATGAAACTGGTAATAACCTTAACAATTGATTATATGATTAGTTAATTCTGATCATTCAAGTCAGCAGTAATTAATTACCTTTGAGAGTTGCACAAATATTGTTTTGATGAGATGTATGGTTTTTTTTAATCCTTTTCCAGGCTGAAAGTAATTCAGGTGCTGATGTGGCAAACGCGGCGATTCAGCACTCAACCTGATATAAAGCCAGACACTGAAGGACAAATTTGTCCATTGAGTCTAGCTCTAGATCCAAAGCAGCATCATAATCCTTTACCTGTTAGATCATTCATATTGTCAAACTCCTGTTAGATAACTACTAGAAGCAGTAGCCCGTAGATAGAGACACTATATGTTTGAGCTCTCAATGGTAATCCCAATTGATAAGTCTTTGATAGCATTTCTATAATAGTAGCTACAAATGATTAGCAAATTAATATGTAGTTTTTTTTTGTTTACTATGCCATTTGTTGTATACCCATCTTCATGTAAATACTTTATACATATATATATATATATATATATATAATTTTAAAATAAGATGTATGTAACATCATGAGTACTATAAAACTTGAGATTGGAAAGTAAGTAGTCTAGTACCTGAGTCAACTGTGTTGTTTTTCCAGAACCAGTTTCACCTATAACCACCACCACTTGATTCTCCCGTTTTACCTAAAACAAGGGTCACAACAATGTCAACAAATTGTTTTTTTGGCTATAAGTTTTGAAGAAAAAAACATACCTGTAATAACTCATCTTGAATAGAAGATATGGGGAGATACCGACGTATGAGTGTTGGTAAGCCAAAGTAACTCAAGTCAAACTTTGTGGCTTTTCGGATAGTGACTGGGCAGGTTATAATGATGATAGAAGAAGCGTCTCAGCAACTGTGTTCACTTTGGGAACAGGAGCTGTTACATGGAGCTCAAAGAAACAAGAGTGCACTGCACTTTCAAGTACCAAAGTTGAATATGTTTCCTTGACTGCAGTTGCATGTCAAGCAATGTGAATGAGAAGGGTTTTAAAGGAACTTCAACAAGAACAAGCTGAAGAAATTGTTATTTATGGAGATAACAAATCTGCAATTCTTTTAACAAAAAATCCCACTCTGTATAGTCGCACAAAGCATGTGGACACCAGGTTTCATTTCATTCGCAAGCTAGTTAGCTAGTTAGCAATGGAGTGATCCCTTTGTACGTATGCAGTTCATAATACAGAAAATAGAGTTCTTCTCAAGTATATGTGTTGTAAATTCTAACACGAAATATAGAGATCTTTCAAAAGGATCAAATCCAACAAAATGCAATTCATGTTAAGGTCATAAATCATTTAGAAAAAAGAAGAATTGGATTTAAGAAATAGGAAGTAATTACCCTGTACATGACTTCTTCTCACAAAACTACATTGTGAATAAGAGAGGGGTACAAATGCCTCTCTTTTCGTTCCTATAAGTGACAATAGAATGAGTATTTGGAAGAAACAGAAAATAGGATGAATGATATAAACTTGTGAAAAATGATTACAGAAAGTCAAAGGAAAAGTCAATAAAGTTTCAATCAAAGGTACTTACGTGCAAATCGCTAATGAAGACCAGTTAGTCGCAAATCGCAAATAAACGATGCTATACATGTCGAACCCTATAATGGTCTGAGTAATTGATCATGTCGAACCCTCAATCAAACAAATTAATGTATCATTAATAAATACATACTTGAACAACAAATCGGTTTAGAAAAAAATAAGGGAACGACGAAATAATGGTTACCTTTTTATCAAGATTTTCCCCTTGTAAGGTTTTTTCAACATCTTTGGTACAAGGGTAGTCTTGGAATTCTTTTGGGGCGTCATAAAACTCATCTCCTGTATATAAATCATATCAGTTAACCTGATTTTCTTGATCTATGAAGAAAATAAGAGACCATAAAA
Source organism: Lactuca serriola (assembly GCF_051521515.1). Lineage (NCBI taxonomy): Eukaryota > Viridiplantae > Streptophyta > Magnoliopsida > Asterales > Asteraceae > Lactuca > Lactuca serriola. The sequence goes on along the minus strand of NC_136410.1, from coordinate 249,850,841 downwards.
AGAAAAGGAAAAACAGGACAAGGGCAAAAAGGTAATTATACCTAGCATAGAGTTGAGATGCTTTTCCAAGATTGATTGTTCATTAGGTGTTCCTGGAAACCATGAATTTATGCATTTAACTGATTAAGCTATGCTATCGAATTCCCATCTTTTCATTTATTTAGCCTCTATAGCAAGAGATGTATCAATCTGTTCATAAGTGACAGATATTGAGGGATTATAAATTATAAATTATATATATTTATATAAAGGAATAAGGAAAGAAATGGAAATACCTGAAGTTCATTTAAGTAATTGATACTACGAACATCTTTCCACTCAACTTGAAAGACAATGAATCCGTATAAAGTTCTGTGTAATTTGCTATTTGCAAGAAGGGAGCTTCTGAGTTTCTTTACAGGTAATAAACCCCTAAAAACATAGACAGAGCATTATGCCACACCAAGCTATGCAATCAAAACTGTATTGAAGATGCTACCAGAAGAAGAACCTGAAATCGTATGCCAATAATATCTACTGAAACCTTCTCCCTACCTGCATCTCCTCATAGAAGAGACCATAAAAAGAACCTGATAACGCTTAGAACAACATAAGAGAGGAAGAACCTGGAAACGCCTGATCATAAAGATTTGATCTTTCAGATTGAAACTATCGACAGATCAAATCTAAATTACAGAGCGTATATGAACCTGCAAACCTTTGTGGATTAAGATTTTCCATGACGACTTTATAATCATTAACCATCGATCAAAGAAACAAATCCTCCAAATCAAAATATCAAAATATAGAATATAACTAAAGATTTGTGAAGGGATTACGACCCGTTTTAGATAAACATCAGCCATAAACCTGTTGGTCGAGCATTCACAGCAAGGGGACCTCTGCGAGGTGGCCCTGTTGGTCTTCCACCACCAAATGATCTTCCTTGACCTCAACCACCACCACCACCACGAGCCCTACCTCTCCCTCTATCTCTAATCTTCTTCAAATAGATTTTGGTGCGAGACTAGATGAGCTGCTGATGCAATCGTATACGAATCAACAAAATCAAGCAATTGAAAGAACTGTTGTAGGATCGCTGGTGATCTAGGGTTCGAGCATGAGAAAGAAATAGGGTTCGAGCATGAGAAAGAACTGTTATAGAGATGTAGCAAGGTACGAGGTGAGATCTAGGGTTCGAGCATGAGAAAGAACTGTTATAGGATCGCTGGTGATTGGATTTCATTGGAGGGTGGAGATGCAGAAGAGAGAACACGCAGTAGAGAAAGGCGGGGCAAGTTCTTCACAAAAAGCCCTAGCTCCGATTGGATTCCGGCATCGACGAGGCCTTTGACGCCGGTTTTTGTTTGGTCGAAAGGAGGTCAGGAGTGGCGGGGAAGCGGATCAGAGAGGAGAGAGAAGGAGGGAGCGAGAGGGGAGAAGATGAAAGATAGAAAGAAGGTAGAAGACGACTTTTCAAAATTTTGGGGATTTTGTTTCCCACCTCTACTAAACGCGCCTTTTCATTAAAATTATAAAGAGACAAATATAGAGGACGCACCTTTAAAATAAAGCGCCCTCCGTGTTTTTAATTTCCATTCGTGAGACACTAATTTAAGGGCACTCAGTAATGCGCGACCTAAATTCTTAAAATTTTTGAAGAGATGACGCTTTTTTAATGTCGCTCTCTAATGCGTAACATAAATCAAAGAGCGTCATGTTTTGCGCGTCGTAAAAGGCTGTTTTTCTAGTAGTGTATTTAAGATTATTTGGTAATTATCTAATGACTAAAATTGGATTAGGTCAAATATAGATGATTATGAAATTAATTTTTTAATTTGAATTATTAGTTATTTCATCCCTATTGTTTGAAAAGTTCAATTTCTATCCCGAAGTTTTGAAATTTGAATTTTGTGATTAATAGTTTAATTTAGAAGAATTTAAATTTCAACCCCTAGAGTTTTACAAGTTTAAAATTCAACCCTATACTATTATATTATTAAAAGCTTAATAAATATATAAGTAAGACTAAAATGCTAGTCTTACCGTCAGTAGGCCTCATTCATGAAGCCCGTCTATAAGGTGGGTATAAGGTTGCTGCCTATGAAATGGCGCTTAATGGGTGTACACTCACACCTACCGCTTGGTTGACCGGTGGAGGGTTGTTAGCCGAACGGGTAGGATAGGGCAACTCTCTCTCCTCATTAATAAGTATAATGAATCTATAAAGTAACTAAACTATTTTATAAAATTGCCAATCTTAGTTACTTTAGGAAAAGTGAATTGATGCAATCCAATGAAATTGCACTTTACACCCTTGCTAAGAAGTTAGTGAAGCGTGTGTGGTTTACTGGCACACTAATTGGTTCTAAGCAAAGGTGGCAAAGGGTGATTCATTGTTTATCATAGTTCGATGGAGCGTGTGTGGTTTACCGACACATCGAATAGATGATTGTAACAATGAAGGCACCATGTATATTTCCATGGTAATTCACACCCACTTTGTGATCCTCGGTATCCCAGTCACAAACTAGAGGGGCATATCGAGATTTAAACATGCCATTGAAAGGTTCAATGAATCTCTAAAATCTAGGATTTCTCAATAAAACTTAAAGTTATGATTTCGTGGTGAAGAATTAGTGAATCGTCATTCACTTACCTCCAAATTATTTGCATGATTGGATTAGGACATCGCTTTTCTAATATGTGAATAATGTTGTTGGGTCCTAGCCCTAATTTTTCATTTTGGGTGTTTAATTAGGGATCCAAATTCTAATCAAACTTTTTCCTTTCTATATTGTAGATGTCAAACGCAAATAACGTTGCTGCCAACTCATTCACCTTAATGAGTCTTTGCCAAAAAGTGACCTTCGATGGTACCAACTTTAGCGAATGGATAAGATACATTCGCACCATTGCATGCTATGAGGACAAAGAGTATGTCTTAGACGAAAAGCTCGAGAAGGTCAACCCGGAAATCGCTACTCCCGAAGAGATGACTGTCTTTGAGACACACGAACGTGATGCAACGAAAGTACATTGCATCATGATAGCCACTATGAACCAAGAATTCCAAAAGTCCTATGAGGACATGTATCCGTATGAAATGCATCAAGACTTGATGGAGAGGTACCACCAAAGCGCGAGGCAAGAGTGCTACGAGATCATCACTAATATGATCACCGCTAAGATGGGAATTGGAGAATCGTTGACTGTGCACTTGCAAAAGATGCAACGATATGTTGATCGTCTTTGCATGTTAAATGTTAACTTTGGGGAGGATTTGGCCATCGACATTGTTCTTTATTCCTTGCCTTCATGCTACAACCAATTTAGGATGACCTACCACATGAACAAGGAAAAGGTCACCCTAAGAAAACTCCAAGGACTCCTAAGGATTGCTGAGAGCAACCTAAAGGACAAGTCTGTTGCACCAACTCCCGCACCAACCGCTGCCCCTGTTTTGGCTATAGGGCATGGAAGGGGCAAGAAGAGGAAGGCTCCGTCAAAGAGCCACCACAAAGGAAAGTCCCAAGATGGTTCCTCCTCTAGTGGGACCAAAGTTGATCCTGCTAAGCCCAACCCTAACCTGAAGGAGGCAGAGTACCATCATTGCCACAAGATAGGGCATTGGAAGAGAAGCTGCCCGGAATACCTGCAAGCCATCAAAGAGGGAAACATCAAGCCATCTTTTGCAGGTATATACACAATTAAATCTAGTAATTCATCTTACACTATTTCTTGGGTTCTTGATACAGGATGTGGTTACCACATTTGTTCTGATTTGCAGGGACTAAGAAGAAAAAGATATATCGAGCAAGGAAGAATAAATCTAATCATGGGAAACAGAAGATCGCCGCCTGTCACCAAGATTGGAGTGTATTCTTTAGTGCTTAGTAATGGATTAGGTCTAGATTTAAATAATTGTTGCTACTCGCCTGATATGGCAAGAAACATCCTATCATTTCATGGTTTGTTTAGACAAGGATTTAGATATTCGTTTAATAATATGAATGGTTCTATTTATGCTTATCTAAATGGTGTTTTATACTTTGAAGCAATGCCTTGTAATGGATTTTATGAGACTGTTATGGTTGTAGATAACCTAGGAAATGATGTGTTGTGTATAGATTCTCCCAATAGTATGGATAAGGCATCTTTGTGGCATTTTCGTCTTGGACATGTCAACAAGAAGCGTATAGCCCAACTCCAAAAGGATGGAGTGTTGGAGTCATTCGACCTTAGGGAAGATGACACGTGCGAATCTTGTTTACATGGAAAGATGACCAAGTCACCCTTCACTGGCACTTGTGAGAGGGGTGAGGGTTTATTGGATCTCATACATACCGATGTATGTGGGACCTTTAGATCCATCACAAAGGATGGAAACGGCTTCTACGTGACTTTCACCGATGATTATAATAGATATGGGTATATTTACTTAATCAAGCACAAGTCTGAAACATTTGAAAAGTTCAAAGAGTTCAAGAATGAAGTGGAGAATTAATTAGGCAGGAAAATCAAAATGCTTTGATCCGATCGAGGAGGAGAGTACCTAAGTCTTGAATTTCATGACCATCTCAAGGAATGTGGAATAGTTTCGCAATTGACGCCACCTAGGACACCGCAGTTAAATGGTGTGGCAGAAAGGCGCAATTGTACCTTGTTGGACATGGTTCGTTCTATGATGAGTCGTGCTTCACTACCTATCTCATTTTAGGGGTATGCCTTAGAGATTGCCACCCATATCCTTAACCGAGTCCCTACTAAGAAGGTTGCCAAAACACCCCACGAGATGTGGACATGGAAAGCTCCCTGATTAGCACATATCAAGGTTTGGGGTTGCGAGGCTTTCGTAAGCTGAGATACTCACGACAAGCTCAAAGCTCGTAGTGAGCGATGTATTTTCATCGGCTACCTGCAAAAATCCTTTGGATATCTCTTCTATAGACCGAAGGACAATGTAGTCTTCGCTGTGAGGAGAGGGGTTTTCTGAGAGAGAGAGAGAGAGAACTCATAAGCCAAGGAGACAGTGGGAGGCAAATCGATCTTGAAGAGATTCAAGAGTCGAATGATGAAGGAACCTCTACCGTTGGCGCTCAACCCGAGGAGGAAATTCCGGTTGAACCCATTGACGAGTCATTACCTCTTTGACGTTCCGAAAGAGTTAGAGATCAACCCCAGTTTTATGGTTTTCATATTACTACTGAAGGGGACACGCATATTAGTGATGGTACACTAATAAATCTAGATGAACCTAATTGCTATAGGGAAGCCATGGCAGGCCCGGAGTCTGCAAAGTTAAAAGAGGCAATGGACAGCGAGATTCAGTCCATGTATGTCAACCAAGTTTGGAATTTGGTTGACAATGTGCCCGGACGTAAGACGGTTGGGTGCAAATGGATCTTCAAGAAGAAGACTGACGTGGATGGGAATGTGCACACATATAAGGCATGATTGGTGGCGAAGGGTTTTACTCAAACTCCCGGAGTTGACTATGATGAGACCTTCTCACTAGTTGCGAAGATAAAGTCTATTAGAGTGATGCTAGCTATTGCCGCATTTCGTGAGTATGAGATATGGCAAATGGATGTCAAGACCGCCTTTCTTAATGGGAAGTTGGCTGAGGATATTTACATGGCTCAGCTAGAGGGTTTTGTCAATCCGAAGCATCCGAATAGAGTGTGCAAGCTTGAGAAGTCCATCTATGGACTTAAGCAAGCGTCTCGCAGATGGAATCTTTGCTTTGATGAGAAAGTCAAGGAGTTTGGATTTGTACGAAGCGAAGATGAATCATGTGTATATGTCAAAGCCAGTGGGAGCATAGTTAGCTTTCTCGTTTTGTATTTCGATGACATACTGCTCACAGGAAACGACATCCCGACTCTACAGGAGTTAAAGTCCTGGCTCGGGAAGTGCTTCGCTATGAAGGACCTCAGAGAGGCTTCCTATATTTTGGGAATAAGAATAGTGAGAGAAAGAAGTAAGAGACTAATAGGACTTAGTCAGAATACTTACTTAGATAAGGTGCTAAAATGTTTTAGTATGGAAAACGCGAAGAAACGAGAACTACAGATACAGAGTAATACCAAATTAAGTAAGACTCAAAGTCCGAGTACCGAAGCTGAGATAGCTGAGATGAGACGAGTACCTTATGGTTTCGTAGTTGGCTCGATCATGTATGCTATAACTTGTACTCAACCTGATGTGGCCTTCGCTTTGAGCATGGTCAGTAGATATCAAGGGAATCCTAGTAGAGCGCATTGGATTGCGGTCAAGAACATCCTTAAGTACCTCCGGAGGACCAAGGAATGGTTTCTAGTCCATGGAGGGAGTGATGGCTTAAAGGTGTGAGGGTATAGTGACGCCAGTTTCCAAACCGACAGGGACAACTACCGTTCGCAGTCGGGATGGGTCTTTAACCTTAATGGAGGAGCGGTAACTTGGAAAAGTTCCAAACAGGAAACTGTTGCTGATTCAACGTGCGAATCAGAGTACATTGCAGCGAATGAAGCGTCAAAGGAGGCAATATGGTTAAAGAACTTCATTGGCGATCTTGGAGTTGTGCCAGCCATTAAGGAGCCCATGGAGATTTTCTGTGATACTGAAGGAGCGGTTGCCTTGACCAAGGAACCGACGGATCAAGGTAGATCTCGGCATATCGACAGAAAATATCACTTTATTAGACATCGAGTAGAAGAAGGACACCTCGTGGTTAAGAGGATATCATCAGAAGATAACCCAGTAGATCCGCTTATGAAGGGACTGAGTAGGGTGAAGCGCTTGCAGCATGCTAGGAGTATTGGGCTGAGGAATGATATTAGTTTAGATTAGATAGTATTGGAAACGTGTATTAGATAAATGTAATTGACATTTGATGATTAAATAAAGGAGTATTATTTATGAGTAAGGTTACTGTCGTATGTTAATTGTTTAGCTATTGTTTCACTTTGCATGTTTTGACTTCCAGAATAATTGATTTTATTCAGAATAATCGAATTATTCAAGCAATCCACAATCGTTCATATGTTGGAAGTAGGTATGAATGAAGATTGTCGTGAATTGGTGTGTAGATTGTCTAAATGGTATTAGACATAGCAATGGTTTGCTACAATGTTCGTGAGTGCTTATGAACAAATTTTGAGCATTGGAATAAACCCACGCTTGCTGGAATCACTTTGGAGTGATCGCAAGACGATAATATCATGTGGTCTTAAAACCTAGATATATGGTTTATTATTTTCTAATTGGTTGTACATTGATAATGCGAAACCGTATCAGTAAATTGATGTCATAAAACGCATTGTTGTGTATAGTTGGTTAGTTGAGAAGTAAATGCATATAAGTCGAAGTTTATCTATTACTTTTATCCTAAGAAGGTAAAAGCAATATCACGCCCGCTTGATGATTTCATTTTGACTTATGTGTCGGGCCCGGTCAGGACTGAATTGATTTGTTCAATTAAGTTCTATGTCAACTAAATCTGAGATCAAGAAAAAGTTGCTGGACGATGAGAATGACTATGTCTCATGAAATCATCTGCACGATATCAAAACAGAGGGCTGTACGATCCCTTATCTAAAGGACAGGTTACTGATAAGATCAAAGTTGACAGCATCTTTGAGAGCTACGATTGCTAATCAGATTGTGTTTGCGTCTATAGTTACTAGACTTATCCAAGTGGGAGACTGTTGGATTAGTGTCTAAGGCTGTAACTATATTTGGAAAGTACTTGACCCGATTGTGCAAGGTCCTTTTGGGTTGCCTTCACCATAGCAAGTTGACAGGGTGATTTAGAGAGAAGATATATTATAATTAATATATTATAAGAAAAATATATTAAAAGAATATAATATTATTTGATTAATATAAGTCATAAATTAATTAGGAATTAATTTGGTGACTTAAAGAGTTTAATTGAATAAAGGGGTATAAACTGTCAAATGTATGAAAGTTGTATTTTGAGCTGATAATCCTTATGGATATAGGATTGGACGATTTTAGGGATATGGATCACCTAGAAATCGTCCAAGGCCTTATCTGGGAAGAGATTTGGATTGCTTTGAGGCTAAGTTATCCAATTAGGGTTTAAGGGTGAAACCCTAGGAGCTCACAGCATAAATTGACCCATAGGGTTGAGGAAATCGGCCACCATTGTGATTGGAGAAACCCTAGAGCCGATTTCACTCTTCCTCATCTCTCTCAAGTCACCTTCTTGCTAGTTGGTGTTTGTAATCCATTAAAGGAGTGGCATTTGTGACTCTTAGCTCCAAGAAGAAGAAGGTTTCAAGCAAGTAAATCAAGGTATTATTCTAGATTTCTTTTCATATGTTTTGTTCTTAGATCTAGCCATGAAAGTCTTGGAATTATGGCATGTTCAATTAGTAAAACCAAGATCCAAGCTATAGGGTTGTATGTGTACATAGGGAAAGTTCTTATGTCCAAAACCTATCAAATCATCACAAAGTGAAGTTTGGTACCGATCAACACACAAGCAAGGAAATCCTGCAGTATGTTCACTCAGATATGTGGGGTCCTGCCCCAGTGAAGTCTCAAGGAGGATGCTCATACTTTGTGACGTTCATTGATGACTATTCAAGGATGGTTTGGTTGTACTTTCTGAAGACGAAGGATGAGGTGTTTGGGAAGTTCAAGGAGTGGAAGACCATGGTTGAGAAAAGGACTGGAAAACAGGTCAAGACTCTGAGGAAAGACAAAGGGTTGGAGTTCTGTAATGATTCATTTGACAATTTCTTCAAGGCAGAAGGTATAGTGAGGCACCACACTGTACGACACACACCACAACAAAATGGAGTGCCAGAACGTATCAACCAAACACTCATGCAACGTGCAAGGTGGATGCGGATATTTGCTAACTTATCCAAGCAATTCTAGGTAGAAGTAGTTAATACTGCATGCTATCTGGTGAATAGATCACCGTTAACTGCAATAGACTTGAAGACTCCTCAAGTGGTATGGTCCGGAAAACCCTCTGACTATTCTAGTTTACGTATACTTAGATGCCCCGCATATACTCATGTGAATGATGGTAAACTTGAGCCAAGGGCAATGAATAATATATATTTCTAGGATATACAACATGAGTAAAAGGTCATCGACTGTGGTGTACATAAGAAGGAAGAACTCCTAAATTTATCATAAGCATAGATGTGACCTTTGATAAATCTGCCATGGGTAATCAGGGAGGAGGTGAAACAAGTCAAGCAGGGAACAAAGATCAGGGTGCTAGCCAGAAGGTGGAGTTTTCATCTCAAACTTCAAATAGATTTGTGATGAGTGACAAAGAGCAAGGCGACAGTGAACAACATAGACAATATGAAACCCAATAGCAACACATGGGATCTTCGACTAGTGGTGTTGATGTCGCGAAAGATGATGGGTCTAAATCTATACTAAGGATAAGATCAGAGAGGGTTATTTGACAACCTGACAGATATGTGGGATGTGTGAATTTAGGTGAACTTGACTCCATTGCTTTTGCTTTAGCAAATGGAGAAGACACTGAAACCGAGAAGGCTCGATCGTATAAAGAGGTTGTGGAGAGTAAATAAGAAAATGACTGGTTGATGGCCATGAATGAAGAAATGCAATCGTTAGAGAACAATGAAACATGGGATCTTGTTCCATTACCAAAGGGAGCAAAGCCAGTTGGATGCAAGTGGATCTTTAAGAAGAAAGAAGGGATACTAGGAGTCGAAACAGCTAGGTTCAAGGCCAGGTTGGTGGCAAAAGGGTTCTCGCAGAAAGAAGGTATTGGTTATCACAAGGTGTTCACACCGGTAGTGAAGCGCAAGACAATTCGGGTTCTTTTGGCCATGGTGAGTGCGTTTGATCTGGATCTTGAACAACTTGACATGAAAACTGCATATCTTCATGGAAATTTAGAAGAGAAGATTTATATTTCCCAACCAGAACGGTTCTTTGATGCTAAGCAGGACCGTGTATGTTTGCTGAAGAAATCCATATATAGTTTGAAGCAGTCTCCACGATAATGGTACAAGAGATTTGATTCATTCATGTTCTCGAATGGCTACACTCAGAACCAGTTTGACAACTGTGCTTACTCAAAGGAATTGTCACCGGATTCCTACATATATCTGTTGCTATATGTTGATGATATGCTCTTCGCAACCAAATACATGGCTGGAATAAATGACTTGAAGGCAACCCTTAAGAATGAGTTTGAGATTAAATATTAGGGAGCAACAAAGAAGATATTGGGGATGGAGATACAAATGGATAGAAAAGCAGGGAGGTTGTGTATTTCTCAACAAAAGTACATTAAGAAAGTTCTACAATCCTTCAATTATGATCAGTCCAAGCCAGTTGGAACTCCTTTTGCGGCTCACTTTAAACTTGGCCCAAGCACTATAGACACTACTAATAAAGAAAGGAAGTACATGAGCAGAGTTCCTTACTCTAGTGCTGTTAGAAGTCTCATGTATGCTATGGTCTATACCAGACCTGATTTGGCTCATGCAGTTAGTGTGGTTAGCAGGTTTATGAGTAATCCAGGGAAGACTCATTGGGAAGCTGTAAAGTGGATCTTGTGATACTTGAAGGGAACGAAGGATGTTGTAAGTCCCCAAAACTAGTGATCAAACACAAGAACAAACTATAATCAATAAGAATAAGAAGGAGTAGATGCAATAGTGATCCAAGTTGAACACATTTGTATTAGGCCAATGGAACACACACATACAACCGTTAACTACTCTGACAAGACTCACTCATATTTATAGGGTACAATGAGTCATAAACAGTTCACGGCCACAAACATACTTGCAGCCGCAAACACCACCTGAACCGAATACACCATGCTTTTGATTCACCCAACCATAAACACCCCATACAACCAATACAAAAAACTAACAAGACCTATACAAATGGATGCCTAGCCCAAACCAATAAAATATGACCGAACAGTATCCCCCTTGGTTTGAGGTTAGCATAAGTTCAGTCTTTTTCTACGACCAGTTTGACAACTGTGCTTACTCAAAGGAATTGTCACCGGATTCCTACATATATCTGTTGCTATATGTTGATGATATGCTCTTCGCAACCAAATACATGGCTGGAATAAATGACTTGAAGGCAACCCTTAAGAATGAGTTTGAGATGAAGTATTAGGGAGCAACAAAGAAGATACTGGGGATGGAGATACAAATGGATAGAAAAGCAGGGAGGTTGTGTATTTCTCAACAAAAGTACATTAAGAAAGTTCTACAATCCTTCAATTATGATCAGTCCAAGCCAGTTGGAACTCCTTTTGCGGCTCACTTTAAACTTGGCCCAAGCACTATAGACACTACTAATAAAGAAAGGAAGTACATGAGCAGAGTTCCTTACTCTAGTGCTGTTGGAAGTCTCATGTATGCTATGGTCTATACCAGACCTGATTTGGCTCATGCAGTTAGTGTGGTTAGCAGGTTTATGAGTAATCCAGGGAAGACTCATTGGGAAGTTGTAAAGTGGATCTTGTGATACTTGAAGGGAACGAAGGATGTTGTAAGTCCCCAAAACTAGTGATCAAACACAAGAACAAACTATAATCAATAAGAATAAGAAGGAGTAGATGCAATAGTGATCCAAGTTGCACACATTTGTATTAGGCCAATGGAACACACACATACAACCGTTAACTACTCTGACAAGACTCACTCATATTTATAGGGTACAATGAGTCATAAACAGTTCACGACCACAAACATACTTGCAGCCGCAAACACCACCTGAACCGAATACACCATGCTTTCGATTCACCCAACCATAAACACCCCATACAACCAATACAAAAAACTAACAAGACCTATACAAATGGATGCCTAGCCCAAACCAATAAAATATGACCGAACAGTATCCCCCTTGGTTTGAGGTTAGCATAAGTTCAGTCTTTTTCTACGACCAGCACATCAGACCTTCCCGTCGCACCCAACCACATCTTCTTCTCAGTAATCTCCGCAATCATGCTTGTAAATTCTTTTGCAACAATTTCAAAGATCTCATGCTTGCAGAAAATTTGATGGCGAGCCAAGTTGTGAATACCCCCCTCACCAAACTGTAGCAAATCCTTCTTATCAACGATGCGACATACACCATCTGGAAATTTGATGACAGTGGAGTCTGTGGTTTCATTATAAACCCAGTATTCCAAATTGTTAAGTGATCAATCACGAAAATTCTTAACAATAGGAATTTGTATCATCTGTTTTGTAGCAGGCCACATCACATACTTGAGGGTCTTGTTAGTCTTAGGATCAAGAAGACCTTTGATCCTCTTCATGAAGGGTTCGACAGTTCTCATCCCATCAAATTTCCTCTTAACTTGAGTCTCCAAGAAAAGTTTGAAATCAATTCCGTTAGGATCATTGCTGGGTTTTAGAACGGAGCTTCAGAAGGCTCAGTGAGGTCCACCTTCATCCAAGAGGAAAATCATTCTTGTGCTCGTAATATTCCACATTTCCGCTCTTTCTCTTCACTAGTCAGCAATTTAATCTTTCATGAAAACCCCACATAAGAATTCCTGACCGGTCACCATATTTGTCTCTGTATCGCTTCTTTCCGATCTCAGTTACAGTCGGTTGAGGTTGATCTCCACGAACATTTTTGTCGAAATTTTTCATGAAGAGCAAACCTCCCTTTCGTTGAGCAGTAACTTGTCTTGGACCTTGCTTCAGAGTAATCCTCGGATGAGCTTGGGTTGGTTCGGTCTCAAAGCTATCAATAATTCTTGTGGTTCTGGCTGGTGGATCTGGATGAGATGTATTGGCAGGGGCACTTTGTGAGGTCTCGAATGCAATTGGTTCTTCAACAGTTGTTTTGAATTTTTTGCCAAATTCTACTATCAGTTTGTTCTTCGGGTCGAAGTAACCAGCGGTCACGGCTCCAAGGTTGAGCTGTAGAGTAGAAATTTGTTTTGATTTTAGTGAATTTTTTTCCTCAAGCTCGGAAACTCGAATGTCGAGATTTCCAATCAAAACATCCTTCTCTATAAGTTTTTGATTGAAGACAACAATCTCCTCCTTGTGCTCAGAAGCTGATGGATCCACTCTCCTGAACTCCCTTCACCAATAGATATCCATTTGCCTTGGGGTGAAGGATCTGAATCTTGTTGGGCTAAAAACCTGGCAAGCCTCACCGATGCAGCATCAGGTGCATGTTGTGGTGGAGAGGAACCCCCAGGAACTAAAGATCTCCCGACTTCATAAGAATATCGAGCAACACTTGGACTTTCTTTCAAGACTTGACTTTCTTCATAGGTCGGTTACGTTGGTGCAGTAGTAGCAGAAGCTTGTTGGACTGGCAGACCTTGTTCCCTGATTAGCACTCCCGACCTTGGATTGACTCTTATCCTTTTGATTAGAGGCTGGGAGGCTTGCGTCATAATAAGATCCCTTTCAGATGGCAAAGTGGCTGGAGTAGCAACTAGAAGGGGAAGAATCCTTGAAGTTTTATCCAGATTCGTTGAAGTGTTGGCCATCAGATCAAAAGTTGGAGGCATCACTTGGAGAACACTACTAACTCCTTCTGTCTCCGTTGCAGATTGTACAACATCATGGACATTGTCAGTGAAAGCATCGAGATCCTCATTACTTAGCCATAAATCATTATCCTGCTCAGAGTTGAAGAATAAGTCATCATTATCATATCCAGATAGATCACCCCCAAGATCCATATCATCTTCATCATCATTCTCATCATCGTTCACCTCCACATCAGTCATTTGAAAATGTTCCTCGGCGATGATTACAACAAGAAGACCAAGTTGTTCTTCATGTTTAGAAGCTCTAATGACATCGTCTTCAACATCTTCATCGTCAGATGAGCTTTCTAATTCTGATGCTTCATAATCTCCACAAACTGGCTAAAAATTTCAAGTGGGTATTTTCCTTTGAATTCAAATTTTGTACCCTTGTGGTTCTTTTTCATTAGCCCAAAAGTATTTTCTCCCAACGACTTTATGTCCAAAGTTTCTCCTTTTTCTTTCTAACTCTGGATATTTACTATCAAATATCATTTGAAGAAACCACGGGAACATCCGAAATTTATCCTTTCGCTTTCCTTCCTAATTGCTCATCATCTCATTCAGAATGTATCTTGAGAAGTTGAAATCAAGACCTGATGCAAGAGTAACAATAACACTAGTGTTTAGTAGTGAGATCTTATCAGCACCAACTCTCCTACCCGAGATGAAAATTATGAAGCAGTAAGCAAGAAATCCCCAGTAAGGAGGCAACAACTTCTTCACAGTTGGAGGAAACACTCCTTCATAACCCATCTTCTCGACAATTTCTTCTATTTGTTCCATGGAAATCTTAGTTAGGAACCCGGGCAGGTCATTGATCTGCAACACCTCACGAATGGTTTGCTCAAACACCACGATCTTCTTTCCATTAATAACTGATTCCACTGTGTCTTCACTATCTTCCCTTTTGTCCACAGAAGCCTTGTTCCAGAATTGCTTTACCAAGTCTTGAAAAATGATGGGATTTGTCCTGAAGGCATGTGCAAGACAACATTTCGTGAGTCCATGAATCATGGACTTGAATTCTTGATTTATAGCTGGTGGATCAAACAGGAAATTGTTGTCAGAGAATTTCAAGTGTGCCATTTGATCTACACCAAACAAGCCAAGTGAGAAAACTAATGATTTAATCAATTAAAAGTATGTTTTCTCAATTATCAACTTATTTGGCCTTAATGAAAAATGATTTAAATGAAAAACAATTTTATGGCAAAAAACAGGTTCACAGCCGTAAATGGGTTCACGGTCGTACACGGTTTGTGGCCGTATACGCTGTTCAGTGCTGAAAAACGTTTTTGCTTCAATAGACCCTCAAAATGTGATCGATTCGCATGAAAAAAAATTGTGTGGGGTTCGCCTTTGATGTACCTACAAGATTCAGTGGTCAGTTTCAGATGAAAACAACGATTAGATGGTGAATCGGAGAGATCTATCAAGAACAGTCGAGAGAGAACAGAAGGGCTTTGCGGCCGAACACACGAAAGTTAAGGGAAAAGTGTTTTCAGCTATAAACCATGCTAATTATACTTTGGACCATTCTCGGCCCAAAGTCCATGGGCTACAAACCCAAAAGACTTCAAATCTAAACCCCAATACATCCAAATAATTCAAAAATAAAACATTTTGAAGACTTATAAATTAAAATAAATCTAGAAACTAAATTCAAACTAACAATTTTTTTTTAAAAATTTTAAATTTTTTGAAAAAGATAAAAATAAAAATAAAATAACACTATTTTCTTTTCACCATTTCCAATATTATTTTTTTGATTTTTGGGATTAAAATTTTAAGATAGCTTTAATCTATTTTTCAGTACCTCCACCTTCATGAATAGATCTGGTCAATTGTCGGTATTGTGGTCCACTTAAACACGAAATATAGTGACGACTTTGGACATACTACAAGTGACAAGACTTTTGACCCTTTGATCCTAAATAATATTCCTAAAGGACCATTTGGCTGACGATGACCACATATATTGTTGTTCACCTAAGTTTAGTAGCGAGATCTATAGACAACCTATTGAATGTTCAATTTTAGATGTACTAGAACGTGTTTCCGACTTCTTGATATAGCCCGTAATCAAGGACTTCCAAAATACTCCTTACGTTAGATGAGCGGACAATTATTAGGAGGGAAGTGAAATTTTGAATACATATGTCGTACTCGTAGGTCGGATCTTCCAATCTCGCAGAGGGATTAACATATGACTAACTGGATAGAGGGATTGAGAAACAGAATGGTGCATAAGCTGTATTCCATGTTAGATAAGAACTTATCACGTAAAGCAGACAACATATGACTAACAAATAGAAATAATTGCATAGATAAGAAGATGCAGAGAAATAGAGTTGCATATGTTGCAGTCCAGATCGGATCTCTTCCATTCATCCAGAGGAGGCAACATATGACTGACATAAAGAAAGCAAGAAAATAACCTTCTACAGACCTATTTTATCCGGATTCCCCAGTCGCCCTATCAGTACCGAAATTAAGGACATGCGTACATACATAATGAAAAAGTTACACCACAGTTCTAGATACACATTACTTTAGTGTAGCCCGCAAATTTCCATGTGTATCTCACTGCTCAATCTATCTGAGCATCGTATTGTAAGACCAAACGTGACTATCTAAGTGAATATTTGTCAAGTCTTTTCATAGTCCATCTATTCCTAGTCTAGTCCATTTAAATCTTTCGTGCCTACCAGCACATTAAACACAAAGCCTAGATAGTTCAGCGTTGGTACCTTACACAAATTAATATTGTCTGTTATCACTTGGTTGATATCACTTCCCAACACATCACCTGCAGAGAAACTATCATGGGACACTATTTTTGGATTTTTTTTATATTTTCTAAAAAAGAAATAAAACAGAGCTAACACTATTTTTAGATTTTTGATTTTCTAGTTTTTGTTTTGTTTTTGTTTCTCCCCCTAAATTTGAGCATAGTAGAGAAAAGAAAGTAAATGCGCAGATTTAGACTAACTAAAAGAAATCAGTCTTCAAAACGTATCATTTTGAGAAAGCCCACAAGCACATCGAATCGAGCTTTTTTAAACGGTTTGGTGAACAGATCTGCCACATTATTATCAGTGTGAATCTGCTCCAACCAGATGAGCAAACACTCATAACAATCTCGGATAAAATAAACCTTGATCTCGATGTGCTTTGTTTTGGAGTGTTGGACATGATTTTTAGCGATTTGGATTGTAGCATCATTATCACAAAAGATAGGAGTTTCAAGAAAATTCAACCCGTAGTCCAACAGCTGATGTTGAATCCAAATTACTCGAGAGCAATAGGAAGAAGTAGCAACGTCTTCCGCCTCCGCCGTTGAGGTTGAGACAGTTTGTTGTTTCTTGCACTGCCAAGACACCAGATGGTCACCTGAAAATTGAAATCCCTTGCAAGTTGATTTCCTATCAAGTTCACAACCTCCATAATTGTTGTCAACAAATGCATATTAATCAAAATAGAATTTTAGGATACCAAAGACCCAAGTTTGGGCTACTTTTGAGATACCTAAAGATTCTTTTGACATCAATTAAATGTGAGAGTTTAGGATTAGCCTGATAACGTGCACACTGACAGACTGCGAACATGATGTCAGGTCTGCTTGCAGTCATATACATAAGGGAACCGATCATCGATCTATACTCTGTTTGATCTAGGGATTCACCATCAGGATATGGAGACAACAAGGGTCGTTCAGCCATCGACATCAAGGCAACTTTGGAGTCCTTAAACCCAAACCTCTCAAGCATGTCTTCAACATATTTTCCTTGATGCAAAAGGATGCTGATTGAATTTGACATACTTGCAAACCCAAAAACATGGTCATTTCTACCAAGGAGCTCATCTCAAATCTCTTCTTCATAACAACCTCGAACTCTTTGCACAGCTTCGAGCTCGTCAACCCGAACTCTTTGCACAGCTTCATAGCAACCTCAAACTCTATACAAGAATTAGGTCTCCATCCATATGCTTGATGAAGAGCATTTGATCAATCGTGCCTCTGGTATAACCATGCTCGAGCAAATAATCTGTTAGAGTAGCATACTGTGACATCCCTATTTTCATGGCTAGAAAAGACCGATTTTGTTTATGCTTTGTTTGAAAATAAGAGTAACATTTTAAATAAAACTGTTGTGGAATTTGTCCCAAAACAAAATATGATAAAGATTTATCAAAAGCATTTCCATAGAAATGTATTTCATTAAAAAGACTTGGGATATCATCTTCGATACATATCATAAGCATAAACAATACAACATAGGCCTTACAACGTTATTCCGTATTTACAGGCCAAAAATCCATTGATCTCTCATCCTAAGACATCACATCTATGCTCATGCGCCACTAACTGTAATACAAGAAACTGAGTGGGTCAGGCTTGGGAGCCTGGTGTGCACATAGGGTTTTCAACCCACAATAAATAAGTTTATTAATTTCATCATTCAACAATAACGCGATTACACATTCCCGTTATCCTCTCATTACGTCCCTAAACACCTATCATAAGGGGCCTAGCCTAAGGATCATCATCAAGATGGACACTACTGCTAAGGGGATACCTCAGCAATAAATGTCCTTAAGGCAACCATGTGGGGGATGGAGTACACTTGGTGAGCACACAGTTCAAATAAACACCTACAGCTTACGAGCCTGCTATCATTCCACTAGACTGTCTAGAATAGTCCGTGGTCGTCATCTATACTCCGCTAGATGACTGGATCATCAATAACATCTATAACGACGCATCTCATTATTTTATTTTGTCACACAGTAACTATTACATCTACCCATGTTTTATCCAACACATTTTGTAGATATAAAAACACATATATACAGTTTATATCATTTAAAACATGTATAAAATCGTTCATCCAACATAGATAGCAAGTATACAAATAATATGCACACACAACACATAATTTATATAAGATACTTCATATCTATGTGTAAGCAGAAGGTAACTATGCACTCACCTGAAAGGTGGTGACTCTGCACTTGAACAACGCTTCGTTATCTCAAAATAACTTTCCCTCGAAAAAACCTAATATCAATACCACTAGGGTTTAGTCTAACGTTAACCGTGACTAATTAATAGTCTAGCTATTATTATTATTTATATAAGTGTTTAACAACACTCTATATAATTCATAATAATAGCCCAGATAATTATTTTAAGGACCTAATAACATTACTATAATTATTTAAAAGCTATATTAAAAATTTCATACGCTTATATCACTTACAACGGGTTTTAAAGAAAACCGGGCTTTGTTTGGAGCGGCGTTTCCGAACCGAAAGACCCTTTTTCTCGGGACTCTGGGAGCCTCGGGGCTTCCTCCGGTGCTAGGGGTTGACCTAGACGTTAGGGAGGATTAGAAACCCTAAAGAGAGAAAGTAGTGAGAGAAAGTGTGGAGAAAGGTGTGAAATTTCCAGAGCTTCTCGTAGCCATTTTATAGGCCAGCACCTTCGAACCTACGCTGCGCATTCCGAAGGGGTACGCTGTGCGTTCCTCGGATAAGGCTGCCAGGTGGCGAGGTCTTGGTAGTGTTACCTGGGCGAAGCTGGACCGAGCAGAGCAAGGCGAACGCGACGCGTTCGAGATCTCGGATGCAGGACGTAGCGAGAGGCGACGTGTCGCAAATCCGGAGCGAGGCTGATCTCCATCGGACGGCTGGGAATGTGCCACGTCATTGATTTCGCTCCATACTTCGCAATTTTGAATGCAATCTTTAAAAATTCGTAAGTTTCGTGTACGGGCTCCGTTTTTGACGTTCTTTATATCCACGCGAAGGCGGGAACGTACTCTACAACTTTCCCTTAGACTTCGTCGGCTAATTTTGACTTTATCTTAAAAGTTATATTATTAACAGGCCGAGACAGGTTTGGTCCCTTAAAAATTCATAACTTCTCCGTCCGACATCTGTTTTCTTCCATCTTTTTATTGTTACGCTGCTATTAACGACATCTTCGATTCTCGTTTAGGTCGTGTCGGCTAAAAACCGCTCGATCTAATATTCAAACTTCGGGTTGTACACTACTAAGTCGAAACTTCGAAAAATCATAACTTCCTCATACAAAGGCATATTTGGGTGTTCTTTTTATGGATGCTCTCGGTTTAAAAGATTCTACGACTTTCGCTTAGATTGCTAAGGCTAAAAATCATCTACCGTAAATTCACTATATACGCTCCTCAGTATCTTGCCGTTTTCGTCGCGAAACTTTGACGGGTCATAACTTCTTCGTTATAACTCGGATTTCGGCGTTTTTTATATCCGCGGAATCCTTGTTTTGACCACTACAACATTATGTAAAGATATTGAGTTTATCTCACACTTTGATTTTGACGCTTATTTTTATCCTTTATTTATTATAAATTTATAAATAAGTGATAAGCACATAAATACTCATAATTCACATAGTATTCAAATATTTCATCTTTATTACTTCAAAAGAGTTACAATAGTTGACTAGAATATTACATAATCTAAAATGCTTAGCCCCGAAACATAGACATTACACATACCAAGCTAGAGGAACCTTGTGTAATTTGTAGACGTGATTTGGGAAATTTGAGTTGACAAAACCAGGAGGTTGATCAACATAAATTTCTTCTTTCACAACTCCATATAGAAAGGCGATCTTAACGTCCATATGATAAATGGTGAACCCAATGTAAGAGGCATAAGCCAAGAAGATATAGATAGCTTCAACGCGCGCTACAAGAGCATACACCTCAGTTTAGTTAAGGCCGTCAATTTGCCGAAACTCACGAACAACCAAACGCGCTTTGTTTCGTACAATCACCCCACAATAGTCTTGCTTATTACCAAACACCCATCGCATGTCCAAATACTTTTTCCTCTTTGGCAACAC
Organism: Lactuca serriola; assembly: GCF_051521515.1. NCBI lineage: Eukaryota > Viridiplantae > Streptophyta > Magnoliopsida > Asterales > Asteraceae > Lactuca > Lactuca serriola. The sequence goes on along the minus strand of NC_136410.1, from coordinate 249,830,421 downwards.
AACCAATTTCCATACCCCCAGTTTCTAAAACAGATTAAGTTCCTCGTGGATCGCATCAACCCAACTAGGCTCATTTAGTGCCATTTCCATGTTCTTTGGCTCAATCTAAGAAATAAAACAAGAGTAGAGCCATGTATTGACTTCTCCAATCTGACTCCGCATTTTAACTTCGTCTCCTAGTTTACCAATGACGTTTTCGATCGAATGATCGCATTGAGTGTGAAAAGAAGGTTGTTGATGTTGATGAGTCCGTCATCTGCTGAATCATCCGCCTTGGATGATTTGCAACTGTGTGAGGTGCTCGCCATGTACTCATTTGCAATTGGCTCGGGAAAGAGAAGCTCCATGAATGATGGAGTAGCAGCGGAAGTATCTCTGATCATGAACTCTCTTTCAGCAGGAGTAAGAGGACTGGCTTCAACATCAGGAATGATTCTTTGACTTGGGGAATTTGAGGAATTAGTTGGAACAGGGTCATCCACTGAAGGAGTCGTAGAAGGCACCAAAGGTGGTCTTTACACACATCTTCCTCTTCATCTTCAATAACAACTTTCGTACCTAAGCAAGAACCTGACACATCATCTGAAAGCACATTAAATGATTTAAATAAAGAAGCATAATCAAATAACCAATTAGGATGGACTCGGACATCAGTCTCATTCTCCTCCAGCCAGCGCACATCGAAAGATTCCACAATTTGCTTGGTTTTCTTGTTGTATACTCTATAAGCAGTTTGTGCGGTGTATCCCACAAAGTAATAGTCATTAGCCTATGAGTTGTACTTGGGGTTCGACTCTATGTGAAGGAGGATGCAAGGACATCCAAAAATTCGGAACTTTGCAATTGATGGCTTGTGATTGTACAAAATTTCATATGTGGTCTTCATTTGGGCTTTGTTGATCAGAACACGATTCTGGACGTAGCAGGCAGTGTTGATCGCCTTTGCCCAAAAGAAGACCGAAAGTTTAGAATCACATAGCATCGTCCTTGCAACGTCTATTTGAGTATAATTCTGCCGTTCAGCAACACCATCTTGCCGAGGAGTTCGAACGGCACTGTACTGACACAGTATACCCTTGTCGGCTCATAAATGATCCAGAATAGTGTTCTCGAATTCCGTGTCATTATCAGTTCTGAGCACCTTCACTTTCTCATTAGTTTGATTCTCAATCATTACAATAAACTTCTTGATCAGATCGGCGATCCCGCTCTTGTTGGATAAGAAGAAAACCCATGTGAACTGTGAGTAGTCATCTATCACAACCAGGCAATAAGAGCTCTTGTTGATGCTGAGAACATTGATAAGACCAAATAAATCCATGTGAAACAATTGGAGAACTTTTTTGATTGAGTTGATAGTCTTTGGCAAATGGGGCTTGTGGTGATGTTTATCTTGAGCGCACGCCACACATTTTTCAAAAGTGATAAAGTCTTTGACCGGAAGGCCACGCACAATCTTGTTTTAGCAAGACGATTCAGGTTCTTGGTGTTAGCATGGCCAAGAGGACGGTGCCAAAGTATGGCATTGTGTTCTGAGACTTTGCAGAAGAGACATGTAACTTGCTCCGGGATATTATAATTCATGTTGATGATGTATGCATGTCCATCCCTCTTCGATTTCACCAAGATCCAATCTTTAGGGATAATGATTCCAGGCTTCAAGATAAGGCACTCTTTGACAGTGAAGTGTGTTGAATAGCCTTTGTCGCAGATCTGTGAGACACTCAATAAACTGCGCTTTAACTCGGAAGCATAGTTGACGTTCTCAAATCTAAGCACTCTATTTGTGATAGTTCCTTTCTTGGTGATCTTCCTGCCTTCTACTCTCGTGAAGGAAACATAGCCCCACTTAAAATTATGAATATCATGCAATTAGGAAATGTCTCATGTCATGTGGTTGGAACATCCATTGTCGACATACCAGGGTCTGACGACATTCCTCCGTAGTTGCTCTAGCTCGATACACGGGATTAATTAGTTTTTCGAACCCAGGTCATTGAAACAGTGGGTTTTCCCTTTTTATCAACAAAAATATATTTTTCACTTTTTTAATTTGATTCATTACCAGATGCACATACAAAAGACTGAGTTGATTGGACATTTAAATTATTGGGCACCCATTGATATTTAGGATTAGAAACATTTACAGGTGATTTGGAAAAAAAAATATTTTGATCGTTTGGGTTTTCGTCTAAGACTAGCTGAAGACCCAGACGAAGACTTTGACGGATCCGATCTTAGCTTAGCCACGTTCGGTTTCACGAAAGTACCTATTGTATTTTCATGAAAAACTGTTTATTCTTTTCAAGCTCAGCCCGTTTTCTGTCTTTATTGACATTCCAATCACCATCACGAGAATGAGGTCTCAAGAATTTTCTAATAAGATATCTTCCTCGTGAATTGTTCTATCTTCTCTGTGCATAAAAAGGAACAAATGCCCGATTTGGACAATTGCGAGCAATATGACCAGCAGTTCCACAGTAAAAGCATGTCTGTTTTTTAGCATAAAAATTGGTACCACTCTTTTCTGGTCTAGTGTTCTTATTGACTCCCTTACTCTTCCTACAATTGCATGTGCAAGATTCGGATTATGTGACAGGTGTAGGTGGAGTGTATGTGCTAGTAACAGGAACATCATATTTATCAAACACATCACCACACTTATCAAAAACTTCTGAATCATCAGACTTTGACACATCAGTTTTAGAATTAGAAACAAAAACATCATTGTTTAAAACAAACACATTAGATTTTGAAACAAGATTATCATTAGAAAAACTCTCCTCAGAAGCCTGCTTGCCTTGACTTAAAGGTGAATCTGCATAGGAAGTAGAAATGTTAGTATCTCTTTCCCTAGCATTACTCTCTGGCACAGGTACAACAGGTTTGCCATACACAAGATATTCCTCTCTGTCTATTTCTTCCTAGGTCATATAACAATATAATTTTGATTAAATGGAGGAGGGACACTCTCATACCCTAGACCTACCCACTTCTTGTCTTTTCATCTCATTTGTTTCTCTATTATGGTTGCAACTCTCTCACTTGACACATCAATGTTTTTGAAATTAAAATCAGCATTTTCAAATCGAGTTTTTAATGTGTCAAGCTCGTTAGTCAAAATAGCAAGTTCTTTCTCGATAAAATTGTAGTTCTCATAGTTGTTGCTATACTCTTTTTGTAGTTTCCTAAAGTCCTGAGTCTTAATCTCTAGTTGTTCTTTTAGTGGTCTTTTGCCCTTCCTAAGGGTATAACCTTCGTACTTAAGGTCCTCATTCTCTATACGCAATAATTCGATTTGTTCACGTAAAAATTTAACAGTATCTATGTGTGTTTGAGAACAAGAAGTTTAAGTGACCTCCTCTTTCTCAGGCTCATGGGTAGTGGATACCATGAAGGCAAACTGTAATTCCATCATCTCTTCTTCAGGATCCTCTACAACACTCTCCTCGGTGACTTCACTAATCTAGGCCAAATGTGCATTTTTAGGTCCTGAAATATTTAAGGCTTGAATTTCATCTTCCCAATCAAATGACTGAGTTACCACTGCCAGATTTGTAGTCTTCTTATTTGCCGCAACTCCCCTGTTATTTCCAATCGAGACCATTGTTGTTTCATTATTTACACTTCTATCAGGCTTCAGACAATCACGAGCAAAGTGACCAAGCTCATGGCAGTTGAACCAACTCAACTTTCCTTTGTTGAATCCAACCTTCTTCTCTGTATTTATGCCCCAATTGTTTTTCCCTATTTTCTTGGCAAACTGTTTAGCTCTAAAATCCGCCATACCAATTTTCTAGGTAATGTCCATTTCGTCCACATCCTTAGGGTGAATCTGATCAAGATCTGCGAAAGAAATCTGAAGGGGGAATTCTCTATCCACAAAGGCATTGTAGCAATTTACTTGGCCAGAGGCTAGGGCCATGTTCTCTTCAGCTTCTTTGGGATCAGAGGTGGTAATAGTAGCTGTGGAGGATGAGGCTGCATTTGGATATGGCATGGATGGTGGAACAACATGGAATGATGGTTTTGTAACAACAAAATCTTGACTTTGTGGCGCAGTAAAGGATGAAAAGGCATTGTTTGAAGAAATCCCCAGATTAGCAGTCGAGTAGTAGTTCACATGGTTAATTTCCCTGTACTTGTCATCAAGATCACATGCTTTAATGATTGCCATTGTTTCTGCAAGACTGAGTCGGTGGAGATCCTTTGTCTTCTTTATAATAAAGACATTCATATCCCATGACTTAGAAATAGAGATCAGTAGTTTCTTGTTAATCTCAGATCTTGGAACATGAATTTTTGATGTGCTCATTTCGGTGGTAAGAGTAATAAATCGCTGTAGTTGAGCCTCTAATGATTCTCCAAGAATATTATTAAACATATTGAACTTCTGTCTGAGAAAATCTTGTCGGCTTTGCTTCATGTCTTCATTTCCCTCATAAACTTCAATCAGTGCCTCCCACAAAGCTTTGGCTGAGTCATACTCCCTAAATCCTTGTGCAATTTCCGGAGATAAGGCCATTGTAAGTGTTGCGAGAGCCTTTTCTTGCTGTTCAATTTTCTCGAAATCCGCATCTATGTAATTTGCAAAATCTTTGTTGATAATGGTTCCATTTGCAAGAGTGTTAATGATTCAAACTAGACCCTTCAGATTACTATGCCAAATTTTAAAATCCTTGATTTTGATGTATTTCTCCATTCTGTACTTCCATTCAGGAAATCCTTCAGTTGACAGAAGACTGGGATTCTTGTGGTAGTTCCCATGATTGAGTCCAACTCCTAATGAACTGACATGTTTTGTGATTCTGTTTTTATGATTTTTTTTTTAATTTTCTTAATTGATTGAAAACAGAACTTGTAAAGAAAGCACAACCGAAAAGAGGTTTACAACCGAAAACAAGGTTTATGGCTAAGCAGGATTTACGGCCAAAAAGTTTTTACGGTCGTACACGGGTTTGTGGTTGAGAGCAGTTTACGGCTTATAGCAGTTTACAATCGAAAACAAGGGTTAACTGTCGAAGAAAGCACGTTTGCACAAGTCAAAAATGGTTTACTGCCGTAAAAACAAGGATGTTTATGGTCGAAAAAAAGTTTACAGTCATAAACTGATGAACAATTTACAGCCGAAAACGCCCAAAAAATGATGAACACAGCTGATTTCGAGAAGATCTTCAATCCCTTTGAGCTTGAAATCACGATCAACAGTAGAAACTCAGTAACAAATCTTGAATTATCTCGAAAATGAAAAAACACTCCAAACGAAAACACAACTTGATCAGTTTTGAAACTAGTATGGCTCTGATACCAATTGTAAGTCCCCAAATCTGGAACCAGCTAGTGATCAAACAAAAGAACAAGCTATAATCAGTAAGAATAAGAAGGAGTAGAATAAATAGTTATCCAAGTTGCACACATTTGTATTAGGCCGTAAACGTCAGGTACAGTGGAACACACACATACAACCATTAACTACTCTGACAAGACTGACACATTGTAACGACATAAATTTCAAAATAATTTTTCACGTTTTAAAAACACACTTTCAGTCATAATTGTTGTAAAAATGTCATTGTATCACATAACAATCCATACATCACATCCCAAGATCATAACATATAAAACTCCTCATATGTGTGTACTGATCAGGCCGGCGCCTTCCTACGATCCTCACTGGTACCTGAAACACATCACACAACACTGTAAGCATAAATGCTTAGTGAGTTCCCCAAAATACCACATACAAGACATATGCCTTTCTAGGCCATAACTCTGTGGAACCTTCCGGTCCAAGTGTCTCAGGGGACTTCCGTCCCGAATCCCGTTAGACCTTCCGGTCTTACCCGCACCGACCTTCCGGTCCATACCTCCTGACCTTCCGTTCCATGTCCTCTTCACCTTCCGGTCCATGTCATCTTGACCTTCCAGTCCATATCATACATAGAATTCATAACACATACATATGACATATCAGCATATAGCACATATATCTAATAGCATATATGACCTTCCGGTCACACTTAGGTACCCTTCCAGGTATAGTATAGTGAGAAGACTCACCTCGGTATCTTGGGTAGTCTCACACTCGATCACACTGGTCTAGCCCCCGCCTAAACATATAACAATACTCTCAAATGAATAATGGCTCTCAAAGGCTATATTAAATGTATTCTACAATTTCCACAGAAGGGTAAAAGAACATTTTACCCCTCCCTGACCCAAAAGTCCAAAGGTTGACAAAAACCATAAAAGTCAACGAAAGTCAACAGAAGGCAGTACGTGGCGCGTACCTTCTCTGTACGCGGGGCGTACTCCAGCGAACCATAATCGAGGCCTCAATCCCTTACGCTGCGCGTACTGAGAGTTACGCCCAACGTAAGTCCCAGATCAGCCAATTCTTAGATTTTGGTCTTAAACGGTTAAGACACTCCTTCAACTTCTAGATCTGACTCTCTTACAACCAATTATTCCATAAAGTCGGAACCTTTAAGCCCTTGCATGGCTGTAAAGGTCCCTACACCCTCAAACCTCTTTCCTTTTTCCCTCCAAAGGTCTAGATCTCATGCATGGCTCCATATTTACGTCCAAGATTTCATTTTTATGAACACACAACACTTATAGTCCTGAAATATGATAGATCTAGGACAATGGAGACCATTTGCTCATAAAGTCTCCATCCTAGGACCAAAAACCCTAGAAATTTGTCCAAGAAGAACACAACACAAATAACAAGACAAGATTTGAGCTTTTTACCTCAAGAAGAAGCTCCAACCTCTGAAAAGCTCAGATCTATTCTTTCCCACAAGCTTTTAGCCTCCAAAATAGCCTCTTCTTCTCTTCCACCACCTTGAAATGACACTTAGAAGCTTACAATACCAACACTCTAGCTAGAAACGAAGGAGGGCACTCTTTTAGAGTTCCACTCTCTAGAATGGAGGCTAAGGTCAAGGCCATAGCATTCCTTTTATAGTGCACAAGCCCCAAATTAGGGTTTACACCTAGGCTCGCTACGCCCAGTGTACCTAGGTGAGTCCGCGTCCAAAATAAGTGCACGAGTACGCGCAACGTACTCCTTAGTATGCCCGGCGTACTCACAAGCCTAACATTTCACTTAAGAGACTTAATTTCACAACTTGGGAAAGGAGAAGGGTTAAATGGCTTTACTTGAATTTCGGGATGTTACATTTCTCCCCCACTAGAATCAGACTTCACCCTCGAAGTCTCATGCCGAAAACAATTCCAGATGCTGCTCCCGCATCTCCGACTCCGGCTCCCAAGTCAGCTCGGACCCCCATTGATGTTGCCACCGGACCTGAACCAGGGGAACCTCCTTGTTCCTCAAAACCTTGATATTCCGATCTAAGATTGCGATCGGCCTCTCAACATCATTTAGATTCGTGTCCACCTGGATATCCTCCAATGGTACCGCTGTCGACTCGTCGGCTATACACTTCCTCAACTGAGACATGTGGAAGGTATCATGAATCTGGCTCAACTCCGCAGGTAGCTCTAAACAATATACCACCCTGCCCACCATCGTGATCACCCTAAACGGCCCAATATATCGGGGCCCCAACTTGCCCTCCTTCCTGAATCGAATCACTCCTTTCCAAGGAGACACACTTAGGAGTACAAAATCCGCAACCTGAAACTCGAGCTCGGACCGTCGCCTATCCGCGAAACTTTTCTGGTGACTCTGAGCTGTCAACAATCTCTGTCTGGCCAACTGTATCTACTATGTCGTCTGAAGCACTATCTTAGTGTTTCCCATCACTCGCTGCCCTACCTCTCCTCAATAGATGGGAGACCGACACCTACTCCCATACAACAACTCAAAGGGAGGCATACCAATGCTCGAATGGTGGCTGTTGTTATAAGAAAACTCAGCCAATGATAGATACGTGTCCCAACTCCCTCCGAAGTCCAACACACATGCCCGAAGCATGTCTTCGAGCGTATGCATCGTCCGTTCACTCTGTCCGTCCGTCTGTGGGTGGTAAGCGATACTAAAATGCAGCCTCGTGCCCAACTCCTCATGGAACTTCTTCCAGAACCTGGAAGTAAAACGTACATCCTGATCTGATACAATCGAGATCGACACTCCATGCTGCGATACCACCTCTCTCACATACAACTCTGCCAGCCTCTCAATAGAAAAGCTCTCACTCATAGCAAGAAAATGCGCACTCTTCGTCAGTCGGTCGACGATCACCCAAATTGCATCGACACCCCTTGCGGTCCTTGGCAATTTGGTGATGAAATCCATCGAAATCTGTTCCCACTTCCACTGGGGTACCTTGAGCGGCTGCAACTTTCCATGCGGGCGCTGGTGCTCGGTCTTAACCCTGCGACAAGTCAAGCACCTCTCGACAAACCACGCGACATCCCTCTTCATACAGGGCGACCAATAATCTTTCTTCAGGTCCAAATACATCTTAGTGGCCCCAGGATGGATCGAGAACCTCGATCTATGCACCTCCTCCATCAAAATGGTACGTGCCCCACCTGTATATGGCACCCAAATCCGACCTTGAAAGGTCATTAGCCCTCGACTATCGATAACAAACCCAGGTACCTGTGCAATCACCCGCTCCCTCTTGCGGTTCTCCGGTCTCACGGCCTCAGCCTAGGCATCCCGAATGGTGTCCAACACCGGAGTCATCATTGTCAATCTCATACAAGTGCCTCGAATCGGGGCACTCTCCGCCCTTCGGCTCAGTGCATCAGCTACAACATTAGCTTTGCCCGGGTGGTACAGGATCTCACAATCGTAATCCTTTACCACATCCATCCATCTCCTCTGTCGCATATTCAGGTTGTGATAAACCATCAGATACTTCAAACTCTTATGGTCTGTGTATAAGGTACACCGAACCCCATACAAATAGTGATGCCAGATCTTGAGGGCGAAGACCATAGCCCCTAACTCCAGATCGTGGGTGGGATATCTCATCTCATGAGGCTTTAGCTGCCTCGATGCATACGCTATCACATTCCCCCTCTACACAAGTACTGCACCCAACACTGGGGCTTTGCATAATCTCTGGCGAAGTGTCTCGAATGAGGCCTGCTGCTCCGAGCCCTAACTAAAAACCACACCCTTCCCGGTCAGCCTGGTGAGAGGAACAACAATCCTGGAGAAGTCCTTGATAAATCTCCGATAACAACCTGTCAATCCCAGAAAACTCCTAATATCTGAAGGGGATCTCGGCACCTCCCAACTCATCATCGCCTTAATCTTGGCCGGATCGACCAATATCCCATCCTGGTTGATGAGGTGTCCTAAGAACTGGACCTCTCGTAACCAAAAATCACACTTGGAGAATTTGGTGTAAAGCCTCTCCGTCCTCAATACCCCGAGAATCTCTCTCATATGCTCCTCATGCTGCTCTCTAGATCTCGAATACACCAAAATATCATCAATGAACACGATGACCGACCGATCCAGCATCGGCCTGCACACCCTATTCATGAGATCCATGAACGATGTCGGTGCATTGGTGAGCCCAAAAGGCATCACCACGAACTCGTAATGCCCATAATGAGTTCTGAATGCCGTTTTCTGGATATCTTCATCCCGAACCCTCATCTGATGATATCCCGACCTCAAGTCTATCTTGGAGAACCAATATGCCTCCTGCAACTGCTCAAACAGATCGTCGATCCTCGGTAACGGATAACGGTTCTTGACCGTAAACTTGTTCAACTCCCGGTAATCAATGCACATCTGGTGTGAACCATCCTTTTTCTTGACAAAAAGGATCGGTGCTCCCCAAGGTGAGCTACTCGGTCGAATAAACCCTTTCCCCAGCAACTCGTAAAGCTGAGAGGATAGCTCCTACATCTCTGGCGGCGTAAGGCGATAAGGCGCTTTGGCGATAGGCGTTGTTGCCGAAACCAAATTAATGCGGAACTCTACCTGCCTCTCGGGAGGCACACCCGACAACTCCTCGGGAAAAACATCCAGGAACTCTCGCACTATCGCAACGTCATCCACCGAACTTGGCCTCCCAATGGCCTCTCGTGCGTCCATCACGTAGGCTACAAACCCACTGCAGCCCTGCTGTAAACTCTGTCTCACTCTGGCAGTCGAACAGAACGCTGACCCACATCGGGTACCCTCACTGTACACCGTAAGTACTCCCCCACTAGGGTCTCGTATCGTCACCAACTGTCGCTCGAAGTGTATCACGGCCCCAAATCGGCTCAAAAAATCCATGCCCACTATGAAACACACGTCCCCCATCGCTATTGGGACCAGATCTATCGGGAACTCAACACCGAAGATCTCGAGTACACATCCTAGTATCACCTCCTTAGCATACACTGCTCGCTCGTCAGCTATGGAAACTTGCAGAGGTCGACTCAACGCCTCTCATCGGCTACTGATGTGCCGACTAAACGCTATCAACACAAAAGATCGACTCGCACCCGAGTCAAATAATACTAAGGCAGGTACATAACTCACAAGAAAAGTATCTACGTATATCATTATATAAGCACAACATCTTAACTCAACATAAATAAATAAAGGATACATACCAGCCACAACATCGGGCGCTGCACGGACCTCCTCCGCTGTCAGCTGGAAAGCTCTCCCACGAACACAGTTCCTCGACCTTCACTGGCCGAACCTCAGTAACCCAAGCAGCAGGTGCAGATCCCTGTGTTGGTCCCTGATGTAAGTGCGGGCACTCGGCCTTCCGATGGACAGTCTGGTTGCAATGAAAGCAAACCATAAATCCCTTGGGGCAATCCTTGGCGATATGCCCCTCCTTGCCACATTTGTAGCATGCACCTGATCGACAGACCCCATCATGTCCCTTGTCGCACTTTCCGCAAGTGCGGCCCTTTTGGCCTCAATATCTCGTATCAACGGACTTGGTCTGCTTGGCTGCCAGCTGAGACAATGCCGACCGCCGATCTATCCTCTGGGACTCGGCCTCCTCCCTGGCCTAAGTCTCCAACTCAATCTCCCTCTTCTGGACATTTGCCACTTGTAAGGACGTAAATTTAAAAACATTTTTTCACGTTTTAAAAACACACTTTCATTCATAATTATTATTAAAATGTCATTGTATCACATAAAAATCCATAACACCACATCCCAAGATCATAAAATATAAAACTCCTCATATGTGTGTACTGATCAAGCCGGCGCCTTCCCGCGATCCTCACTGGTACCTGAAACACATCACACAACATTGTAAGCATAAATGCTTAGTGAGTTCCCCAAAATACCACATACAACACATATGCCTTTCCAGGCCATAACTCAGTGGAACCATCAATGTCTTGGGGGACTTCCGTCTCGAATCCCAGTACACCTTCCGGTCCTACCCGTACCGACCTTCCGGTCCATACCTCCTGACCTTCCGGTCCATGTCCTCTTGACCTTCCGGTCCATATCATCTTGACCTTCCGGTTCATATCATACATAGCATTCATAACACATACATATCACATATCAGCATATAGCACATATATCTCATAGCATATAAGACCTTCCGGTCACACTTAGGTACCCTTCTAGGTACAGTATAGTGAGAAGACTCACCTCAATATCTCAGGTAGTCTCGCACTCGATTACACTGGTCTAGCCCCCGCCTAAACACATAACAATACTCTCAAATGAATAACGTCTCTTAAAGGCTAGATTAAATCCATTCTATAATTTCCACAGAAGGGTGAGACACCATTTTACCCCTCCCTGAGCCAAAAGTCCAAAGGTTGACCAAAACCCTAAAAGTCAACGAAAGTCAACAGAAGGTATTATGTGGTGCGTACCTTCTCTGTACTCGGGGCGTACGCCAGCGAACCACAATCGGGGCCTCAACCCCTTACGCTGCGCGTACTGAGAGTTACGTCCAACGTAAGTCCCAGTTCAACCATTTCTTATATTTTGGTCTTAAACGGTTAAGACACTCCTTCAACTTCCAGATCTGACTCTCTTACAAACTCTTATTCCATAAAGTCGGAACCTTTAAGCCTTTGCATGGCTGTAAAGGTCCATACACCCTCAAACCTCTTTCCTTTTTCCCTCCAAAGGTCTAGATCTCATGCATGGCTCCATATTTACGTCCTAGATTGCATTTTTATGAACACACAACACTTATAGTCCTGAAATATGATAGATCTAGGCCAATGGAGACCATTTGCTCATAAAGTATCCATCTTGGGACCAAAAACCCTAGAAATTGGTCCAAGAAGCACACAACACAAATAATAAGACAAGATTTGAGCTTTTTACCTCAGGAATAAGGTCCAACCTCTGAAAAGCTCATATCTATTCTTTTCCACAAGCTTCTAGCATCCAAAATAGCCTCTTCTTCTCTTCCACCACCTTGAAATGACACTTACAAGCTTAGAATACCAACACTCTAGCTATAAACAAAGGAGGGCACTCTTTTAGGGTTTCACTCTCTGGAATTAAGGCTTAGGTCAAGGCGAAAGCATTCCTTTTAGAGTTCACAAGCCCCAAATTAGGGTTTACACCTGGGCTCGCTACGCTCAGCGTAACCCTGGGTACGCTCAACGTACCCAAGCGAGTCTGCGTCCAAAATAAGCACACGAGTATGCGCAACGTACTCTTTATTACGCCCGACGTACTCCTTAGTACGCCCGGCATACTCACAAGCCTAATATTTCGCTTAAGGGACTTAATTTCACAACTTGGGAAAGGAGAAGGGTTAAATGGCTTTACTTGAATTTCGGGATGTTACACACATATTTATAGCGTACAGTGAACCATAAACAGTTCACGGCTGCAAACATCCTTGCAGCCACAAACACCATCTAAACCGAAAACACCCCATACAACCCATACAAAAACTTACAAGACCTATACAAATGGATGCCTAGCCCGAACCAACAAAATATGACCTAACAGATGTTTGCCTGGTGTATGGAGAAAATACGAAAAGTGACTTGTTGGGATATGCTGACTTTCATTATGGTATGACTTGTTGAAGCGCATGTCACGAACGTTCTACATTTTCACTTTATTCAGATGTCCCATCAGTTGGAAGTCAACGTTACAAGATACCGTTGCTTTGTCAATAACTGAATCCGAGTACATGTCCATGACGGAAGGAATAAAGGAGGATATATGGTTGCAAGGGCTTATTTAGAGTCTTGGTCTGAAGGTGGAGAAACATGTCTTGTATTGTGACAGTCAAAGTGCTTTGAGTCTTGTAAAGAATCTTGTGTATCATGAGAAGACGAAGCACATTGACGTCATGCTGAATTTCATTCAGGATATTCTGGAAGGAGACAAGTTTTCAATACTGAAGATTGATACCAAGGTCAACCCAACAGATATGTTAAGAAAGTCATTGCTCATGGAGAAGTTCAAGCTTTTCTTGCACTTGGTTGATGTTTGTAGGAGGTAGGTCCGTTCGGGGACGAATGGCAGGAAGGAAGAGGAAGTTCTTGTTCGAGGTGGAGTTCAGAGGATGCTCAAGTCAAGGTGGAGATTGTTAAATGTGACTCGAGCATTTGGTGCATTTGGATCATGTTCATGAAGCATTTAGAGCACTTGGACCTCAATGGAGCACTTGGGGTTCATGGAGCATGTGACAAAGGAACAGATCTTCTAAGAGAGGAATGGATCATTAGACAAAGTAACTGATCAAGTGTCAAAGGAACGGATCGTGTACAAGGGGGTTTGGAGCACCTAGAAGGAGTCTGGAGCACTTGGAAGAGGTTTGGATCAACAAGGGGTCCTTGTTGAGCCACATGATGAAGAGATGGGTCAAGAGGGATGCTCTTGATCCATCTTGTTTTCATGTTGAGCCATGCACGACCTTGTTGAGCCATGCATGTGCCTGTTGCTCACGATGATGTTGTTGCTCCTAGATTGATGTTGTGCGCCATACTTGATGCTCTTGCGCCATTTAGATCCCTGTTGCGCTAACTAGGGTTGCTATTGAGCCATGAAGAACCTATTGCGCCATCATGGACGATATTGGTACATGATGCGCCATATTGATTCCTTTGTTGTGCCATGTTGATCCAAGTATGCCTAGAAGATGATAATGCTCAAGAATGTTCCAAAAGATGTTGCATGGCGGATTATGATGGGTTGACACCCTTCATGGGCCTATGGGCCAATGGGCTTGGCCCATTAGGGTTTTAGGTCTGATCCCTCAAGGATAAATAGGGATGTACGCTAGGTCATTTAGTATCTTGAATTCTAGAGTGATAGACGAATCTCTGTGTAATTGTACTTGTATCCTCTGTGTTGATAGCTCTAAAATAAAAGACTACTCTCCTCCTGATTGTGGACATAGGTCACCTTGACCGAACCGCATAAATATTGTGTCTTGTGTGCTTTTGATTTTCTTAGTTATCCACTTTACTTCCCAACTATGTATATATATATATATATATATATATATATATATATATATATATATATATATATATATATATCACAAAGATAACAGATCAGTAACTTGTAACAAAAGTAATTTCTCACTGCTGTGAGAAGCTAGTCAGCGCTGATGAAAATGTAAGTATGATAAATGTCTGACTCATTAGATTATAAGATTTGACCTTACATGGTATTTGAGCATCAGATTGGGATGAATAGGATATCAAGGAACATGAAGGTTGTGGAATTGGACGTAAATGGAAGGAAACTTATTGAGAAATCTGAGACGATGATTGTGGCGGATGACAGGAAGGTTGCAATTTATTTTTGTTGTTACAAAACATAATGTAAGCTATTATTTTTATTATTTTTCTATAATTTTTGCTAGCATAAAATTTTAAGTAATAAAATATTTGGAAATTTGGTAGAGAAAAGGAATATGTGTTGTATATGAAAACTGAGTAAAAGTTGGAGGAAATGTTATCCAATATTCTCGTTGACTTGGACGATGGTTCACACGAACTCCGTCAACTCTACGACATTAATGAGACCCGATCCCATTACCAATCATACATTCATGCACTGTAGGCCGTAGGTTCTTCCTAATTCGTGCATAACTATTTTCTCAAAATTCCGTTAAAAAATCACTCACATTCAATTTTTTTTTCAATGATGTACATTTTCATACTTGGTCCACAGTTCAATCAATTTGCGGGCGTGTCTATATCATACAAAGAAAAAGGTTCATCGTTGAAATACTATAGATGAAGAGATGATCATACATTATATGATAACCAATCTTATAAACTAATAAGAAATCAGCCTAGATCCAATAACCTTGTAATTTTTTATATTCCTCTTATTTGTTCTAATAAATAAAGATTTTTTTGATACGCTATATTTTCTTTAATTTTATCACATGTTATTTTTTTTTTATTATTTTAAGTTCATTTTTATTCAACGTGACATTTTATGATTTTTCCATTTTAAAAAAATTCCACATATTATTTAAATACAATAATAAATAAATGCATATCATTTTCATCAATGGATTTTCCTTCTAATTTCACAATTATTATATTAAAACATCATTAGTTTTTTTATTTATTTATCTAAATTATTTGTTTAAATTTAAAAAAAAAAAAAACACTTTAATTTTTATAATTTTATACTTTATTTTTTCTTATAAATTAAGATTTCTCAAATGTTTACAATTTTATATTTATTTTTTATTTTTTAAATAAAACCATATAATATAATACGAGGGTCTTCTACCTAATTTTTGTAATAAGAAAGTTTAGCCACTAAAAAGACAAATAATGAGTGGGTAATATATCACCAAACTACCTGGTTTAAAAACTCAAATAACGTCGTTTAAAAATCATTTTGAATTAACAATTTATAGCTTATATAAAATGAATTTTGAGAATTTTTTGTTTTTTTGGACAAAATCTCATAAATGCTCCCTGTGGTTTTCCGAAATGTAGGATATAGCTCATAATTTGAAACATCTCATAGTTGGTCGGTATGATTTTAAAACTTTTAAAAAATAATCAATCACCCGCATTAAAAGACTAATGTAAATTTTTGTATGATTAATTTTAACTAAACCTTTAAAAAAAGAAAATATAAATAAGCCTATTTTAGGTCTCTCTCTCTCTCTCTCTCTCTCTATATATATATATATATATATATATATATATATATATATATATATATATATATATATATATATATATATATATTGTTTGCATATTTCTCCAGGATATAGAAAGAAGCAAATAACATCTTTACGCTATATCATAACTCTCCTTTATTTCTCTTTACCTCCCAATTTTGATTATCATAAAAACAAGAAAAAAAAAGAATCGACTGGAAAACAGAGGGATAACAAGAATTTCATTAGACATATATTTCTTGAGGCTTGACACATGAAACAAGAATTTCATTAGAGATATATTTCTTGAGGCTTGACACATGAAAGGTGTTATATATGTCGTTTAGTTCTTTAGGTAGTTTGGGCTAAGACGCAACAAGATTAATTCTTACAAGAATTTCGAAATGTCTTTTGTGTCGTTGTTTTAACTTGCCTCGTTCTCCATACTGCATGATTTCCTTTAAAAGAGGAGACATTTAAAATTACATGGTCTCTGACTTGGAATTCGAAAGGCTTGTGTCTGACGTTACCATCATTCACTTGGTGTTCATGTTAAGACTTTAATCGTTCCTTGGTTTGCACAATATTTTATGTAATATTTTGAATGATTTTTGGGACAGTAAGCAATGTGTCACTAGCATATTCTCAGTTCAGTTATGTATCTCGAACCATTGCTATGCGTATTGGGGATTGACACTTTCCTCCGTGCATAGCATCTAACGATGTGACTTTTTTGCTGATGCAATAACTATTGTTGTAGGAAAACTCGATTAATGACAAATGAGTATCATATGTTTTTCCATAATTTGTCATGCAGGCTCAAAGCATATTACCCAATGTTTGGATGGTTCTGACCATTAAGAATGGTAAGTTGTGTTCATGCCCATAAGTACCCCTAACGCTTTTATGTCGTGATATTCAATATTATGAGGTGATTCTACCATCTCTATTAGAGACACCAGTAATCAACAACTCGTGTAGTTTGATGATTTCCTTGAGACAGGTCTTTGTCAGCTTTCCATTTTATTTGCCTCATTGATTTGTAGGAAAGTGAGCGAACTTAGTGAGTCAATCGAATACTACCTAATTAGTGTTGAAGCCACTATGCGTTTTGGGTAGTTTTGTAACAAAGACAATTAAGTTCTGTTCTGACATCTACTTGAGTATTTCTGAGTGTTGGAGAAACCCCGAAGGCTCTCGGTGTTTTTCCTTGACTCTTTAGAGTAAGCCAGGCATTTTCCCATACAAGTGGCAACTTTAGCTTTCCTGTTAGGCCACTAATATAGTTTTTTCAAATCTAAGCACATGTTGTTAGAGCTCAATTGATTGAGTACCTGAATTTGCGAAATCCGCCAAGCTAAGCTTATGATGTCACTGAATTTGGATGTCCAGATTCATTTCATGAAGTATTGTGTTCCGTCACTCCCAAGCTCGAATTGCTTATTTATTACCCATAAAGTTTCACTCGTGTTGTTTTCCAATTTTAGAAACTCAAGTGAGCTTTTTGAATCTGTGCATTATGGTTGGAATGGATAGTCATTAGTAAAGTTAATTCTCGAAGGCTTTAACTTGTTCTTTTTGGATGAAGGCATCTACTACAGCATTAGCCTTGCCAGGATTTTAACGAATGTGACATTCGTAATCATTCAACAGTTTCTTCCATCTTTGTTTCCTCATGTTGATTTCTCTTTGGTTAAAGAGGTGTTGTAGACTTTTTGTGATTCGTGAAGGTGGTGCACTTTGTACCGTGCAAGTAATGTATCCAAATCTTTAAGGAAAAAATTAAATCTCCCAACTTAAGTTCGTAGGAAGTGTAGTTGTTCTCGTTCATTTTAAGTTGTCTTGATGCGTAGGAAATAACCTTGTCTCTTGGCATCAATACGCATCCAATCGTTAATGTGACACATTGCAATACACGAAAAGGTCATATGTTCTTTTCAGAAGGGATAAGATTGGTTTGTTACTCGATATGTGTTTTAACTTTTGGAACACAACCACTTGTTTGTCATCCCATTCGAGCTTTGTGTCTTTTTGTGAGGAGTTTGGCTAACATAGAGAAGTTCTCAATGAATCTACGATAATAACCAGCATGGCCCAAGAATTGGCACACATTTGTTGGCATCTTTGGTGCTTCCCAATTTTGTCTTGCTTCAAGCATGGAATGGTCGACATTGATCCCTTTGGTTCTTAGCAAAAGCCTTAGAAATTGTACTTCTTTAATAAAAAAAACTCACACATAGAGAATTCGTGTCCCTCCTTGGTTCATGAGTATATCAGTTTATTATTGATAAATACAATCATGAATTTATTTCGAAAGGCATAACTAGGAATTCTAAATTATCATACTGAGTCCTAAATACGATCTTCAACATATCTCTTTGCAATTTCATGAGCTGATGATATCCTGACCTTATATCTATCTTGGAGTTGTTCTCAGATCCTTGTAACTAATTGAACATATCACTGATTCTTGGGAGCGGTTAACGACTCTTGATCGTTAATTCGTTCATATTCTAATAATTGATACACATTCGAAGGATCTTTCCTTTTTCTTAACAAACATAATTGATAATCTTGAAGGTGAGAAACTTGTTTTGAACAAACCTTTTGTCAAGAAGTTCTTGTAGTTTGTTAAATAGTTCCCGCATCTCTGATGTACTCACTGATAAGGAGAGTTTTCTACTAGTGCTGCTTAATGCATTAAGTCGTTTTGAAACTCGACATGACGAAATGGTGGTATTCTAGGTAGTTCTTAAGGTAGTACATCAGCATAGCATGCATATATGTGGTATGGATTTGATCACCTTGTTCTTTTTATCTACAATATGTGTCAAGAGTGTGCAATGCTTATTGTTTAGATACTTCTAAGCTTTCATGTAAGAGATGAGTTTGAGGTTTCGTCCTTACTCATATCCATAAGTGACCAGGGTTCCTTTATCATTGAAGGGGAGTTGTACATCATTTTTGTGGCACAATAACGTAGGTTGACATAGAGAAAATCAATTGTGACAACTGGCAAAGTTGGAGTCAAGCAAAGTCTAAAGATATATTATGTATAAGTGAAACCACATCTTAACCTTGTTGAAATGGATCATATATAGTCAAAAGGCATCTTGTATAAGTAAATATATGCCTTGAAAACCATGTGTTAATGAAATATTGAAAGTTGAGACAATCAACATAAGACCACATAAGACAAAACAAGATAAAAACAATTCAACACAAGTCAAATAGACAAGTCTAAAAGCATAAAATGATATTTCACTTAAGGGATTTCGGTTTTAGGAATCAAGAACAAAAGGGTTTTCTGTTTTGTGGGGGGCAAGATACCAAGATATCGCCGAAATTTCAAGCCTAAGGACCACTAGAACCGAAATCACAAACCTAAGGACCACTACGACCGAAATCACCCTTTCTTGGGTGATAGAAAACCGAAATCAAGGTGACTTCAGTCATAGCTTGGCCGAAATCCTCAGACTTAATCCACTTGGACCACTAGTGTTTGCAACTTGATTGGTGGATTAGCTTTCCCTAGGAGATAATTACACTTACCAAGGCATATATCACCTCACCTTCACTCCCTTTATCAATATATATAATTGAATTCACCATTCCATTTCTGTATTTTACACTTCAATACGTTCTAGTTAAACCTTTTCACCACATATTCTCTCAAAATATCAAGCTCATTTCTCTCCAATTTAACTTTCAAACATTTCTAGTAAACAAGTTCATCAAGATAGTTCCTAAATATTTGTTGTAAGTACTTTTTATTATATAGCGTTTTACAACGTATTCTTAATAGTTTAACTAAATTACACACATTATCATGGGCTTAAACTCATAGGATTCAAACACCACCACATACTCTAACTCGAAGATCATCGTTTTCACCTGGTTTTCCACCCGCAAACAACCATAAGGTGAGTACATACCCTATATTTTTCAAGACTTTTTCTATGTTTTAGGGCGGGGGGGGGGGGATACAAGTAACGCACAAGAAAATTTACGTTAACACGCAAAACTTCAAATATGTTATTTTACTATTTTTACGAAAAGTGTTAAAAACATGAAACAACTTTACTACTAACTTCGTATATTTTTACATACAACATTTTTATAAAAACGTAAAGATATTGTAACACCTAAATTTCAAGGCTAAAAATTTCATTTTTAATATAAGAAAAACACTTATTAACTTTGTCCTAAACATTAAAAACATTTAATATAAAATAAATATCAGAGTCTAATCCTAAAGATCACATAATGCGAATAAAATAGGTAAACGTATTGCGATTGTGTCGAGCTCCTTTTCATGAAAACTGAGGGTACCTGAAACCAAACTGTAAACCGTAAGCACGAAGCTTAGTGAGTTCCCCAAATACCATATAGCATACATATCAATTGGGCCATACATACCATGCATACTGTGAGCCATACAAATCAATTGTATATCAAATAAGGTACTATGTGTCGCACATAGCCTTGTTGTTATGCCACAATACGCCACGTGGTTTTCCTTGCCAAGTCGGGGGCCACCCCCTAGTTCTTACATACAACTACCAGGAGCCGCCTCCTGGTCTGCCATGCAAGTATCACAAAGACAACTAGCATACATACTACTATACTTAGCTAATGAGCATACAGTGTGCCATGAGCCACCTCCTGGTCTTTCATACATATTGCCTAGGGTAACCCCCGAGTCTTCCTATCATACAAAATAGAATAATGTGTGCCAGGAGCCACCCCTTGGTCTTTCATACATAGTGCCTTGGGCTAACCCCCGGGTCTTCCTACTATAGATAAACTATATGGGTCGTCATTGTGACCCTAAACTGCTGATCTCTCGACTCCCCGAGCTACCGATTTTCATAGAACTTAGATAAGTACGGGATTCTTATAACTTAATTATAAGTCCTCACTGGGTAGAAGACCATTCCACCCCTCACATACTCTTGTCCAAAGGCCTTCATATGTCAACTAGGTCAACCTTGGTCAAAGTCAAAGTCAACGGTCAAAGTCAACGCACCGATTTGATTCAACTTGTCGAGTCAACCCCTGACTCGCCAAGCTTCTATGCTACTCATAGTCGCGAAACCACGAACCAACTCATCGAGTCCCATCACGGACTCGTCGAGTGCCTTCTGAACATAATCAGGACATTACCATCTTAACTCGTCGAGTCCTTCCCTGGACTCGACGAGTTCTTCACTCTGTTAAGCCTTCCTTAATGGATCAAGCCACTATACTTCAGATCTGAGCCCCAAACTTCATCTATATGCTGGAAATGACCTCTTCAGGGTAAACTTTCCAACTTTACCCAATCCTAGTCCTTCTTAATGGGTTTAGCTCAAACTCTAGCTCCTTAAGACATAGATTTATTTTCCAAAGACCACAATATTCCAAACTAAAGCACATCCACATAGACCCAGGCCTTAGACACCCAACAAACATGTAAAGCTTATGCCTTTTCATCCATGCATGGCCATTTTGGCTCAAAAGGCCATAACAACTCCTTAAAGCTTGCATGGGTGTTTCTAATGGCATAAAGCTTGCACCTTTATGCCTTAACCACCCTTAGGGATTCCAGATCTGAAAGGATCTTGCTTGGGACGTCCTTGTCCCATAGATCATATTTCATGGACCAAAACTCTCATGAAAGGGACATAAATAGACCTAAGAAACTATAAGCCAAGATGAAGACTTGATTATCAAAGAATGATGAAAATGAGATGGTGTTGCTGGATCTACAAACTTCTCCTTGAACCTTCAAACTCCTTCTTCTTCTTGTAGTCTCGAAGAGCATCTCAACTCGTTCAAAAATGGCTCACACACTCAATAAGAACTCTAGGGTTTCGTGGCTTATGTTTTGGGTAATGGGGGCTAGGAATGGAACCCAAAGTCGGAGAATAGGAAATTTAAATAAGGTACCAAGTCCCGAATTTAGGGTTTCCCAAACCCTGACCAACTCGTCGAATTGGCCCCCCAACTCGTCGAGTAGGTCACTTAATCCATGCCCTAAAATTCACTCCTACTCGCCGAGTTCATCTTTAGACTTGATGAGTAGCCTTCCAAGTTAGGATTTTTTGTTCCTTTCTTGGCCTTCTAGATTTCGGGTGTTACAAATCTCCCCCACTTAAACTAGACTTCGTCCTCGAAGTCTGCTACAGCTAACTACCTCGCAACCTCTGACAATATTCCTATAACATGTATACTTCGTCTGCTCGGTCCAATCCTCGGAGGACCGCTTCTAGTGGCCTTCCGCCCTACCTTCCTGAGTGAAATGCTAATCCTCACATGTATGGCCCTGAGAACAATTCAATCACAATAACCTTAAGTCGCTCTTACGCAATCGGAAATCATTCTAGTACTCCTCGAGTACTGACACTGGATATCCAAGGCGTTCACCCTTCACCCTAAACAGTTGTTGGCCTTCCCAAGGTAACTTTCCATAAGTAACAAACCCTTCTCTGCAACTAAATATCCAGCCATTCCCAGCGGTAGTCCCTTCATTGTTACCCACTTAATGTTTCCACTTACTATATCCAGATGTTGAACACTCAACTCAACGTGTATACTATACAATCCTTTGAGTAAAAGATTCCTCCCTGCAATGGTTAGACTCAAACGAGAGTTGTGCAACCGAGTCAAAACCCTTACTCTGAGATTATGTAAGCCTGCTGTGAGCGAATTTGTATCTCCCGATCAAGTAGCTGCTCTACTCCAAAGTTCCCTTATCACTACCTATCCGAAGATCCTGCTGTCTCTTAGCCGCTTTCCAAATGATTCGAGACCACCCTGGTCCCCACCGATCTGTTATCATCTGGAATATCGGATTCTCACCAGTTACTGAACTAAAGAACACTTTCTCAGTCGCTCCCAGCGACTCCCGAAGAAACTTCAACTATCGAAAACTACTCTATTCACTCTGCCACCCATGGCTCCATTATTCATTTTGATCTTTCCAATCACACCGTCCAACTATTTGTTGCCACAGGATCTACTACAAAAGGTGAATGATACCAGGATTGTTGTAGTCTTTCATCACTCTTGGTCTCCAATGCCCTACCGCTTTTCGAACCCAATCCTAGTGTGGCCTACTAACATCTGTGAGGGTTGTCCTGCCTTATCTAAGCGATTTGAAGAAACCCACAAGCAAGTCACACATCTGATATATTCTCACTGCTGACTAATAATGCTTGCAACAGGCCACCCCACAGTCTGATGTTGTCGTACCATCTGACCAATAATGGATGCTATAGGCCACCCCATAGCCTTAATATACCAATATACTAATGACTAACTGACGATTGCTACGGGCTACCCCACAGTCTTACCATACCCATATACTGCTGGCTAACTAACGAGCACTACGGGCCACCCCACAATCTTACAATACCAATGGTAAGGGCCACCCCACAGTCTTACTATACTAATATACGAATTCTACAGGCCACACCGCAGTCTTACAACGTTCCTACTCTATCTGCCAACTAGTGAATGCTACGGGCCACCCCATAGTCATACAACACTTCTAGGCTATCTGCTAACTAAAGCTACAGGCCACCCTACAATCTTACCACATTTCTCATACTATCTAACCGCTGGTGAATGTTCCGGCTATCCCATAGTCTGACAACACCAACTGGCTGCTAGTGAATGCTACGGCTAACCCGCAGTCTTAGAACACTTTCCATGGTGACCGGCTGCTAGTGAATGCTACAGCTAACTCGCAGTCTTACAACACTCTCAACGCTGACTGGCTGCTAGTGAATGTTACGTCTCACACTCAGTCTTACAACACTTTCCATGATGACTGACTGCTAGTGAATGCTACGGCTAACCTACAGTCTTATATCACTTTCCTTACTACTCAACCGCATGACCGTGGTCTTTCGATGACTACTAACCCAAACATACCCATAATCGATCATACATGCACGATCTAATATTTTGAGTTGAACTCATGTCCTGACTGAGACCCCCATCCTGATTTCTTAAGACCTACTTGTTGGATTTAGTGTCTAAGCCCATAACTATAATTACTATGTAGTCGACCCGAGAGTAGCATGGTCCATTTGGGTTGCATGGCACCGGAACAATCTAAAGGATAGACTTTTGAGAGGAAGATATTTATGATTTGTTAATATATTATAAGTTCTAATATATTCATATGAAATCATATTATTTAATTAATATTGATTTGGAATTCATTTGGAATTAATTTTGTGCTCAAAGGAGAATAATTAAATATAAGTGGTTGGTTAGGTAAATCATTCAATCTTATAAAGTGGGCTAATGATCCATAGTTCTTCATGTTGGGCTAAACCCATGTGTTGACCCATGGATACCCCATGGAAGTTTTAACCTATGGAGCATGAGGGATATGGAAGGTCATTAGGGTTTACATGTGTAATCCTAATTTGCCACACTATATAAGAGACCCTAAGGCTACCAAAATTGGCACCTAACTGATAAGAAAATAGGGCTAGCCGAATGATGAGTGCAAGGATTCTTCTCTCAAGTTATTCAATTTGTTGGTGGTGTTGTGTGAAGCATTTGATGCATCACACTTGGGGGTGCTAGGCTCTTAAAGGCTTAAGGAATCAAGCTACAAGAAAAGGTATGTCATTCTACTTGTTTTGTATTACATATACTCCATTGTATGCTAGTTAGGATGAAACCTTGGAAAAATGAAAGTTTTCATGTATAATAGAGAAAACATAGATCCAAGGTTTCTAGGGTTGCATGTACACCTTAATAGTGTTAGAATGCTCAAAACCCTTCAGTAGTATCAGAGCCTACGCTTGTTTTTTATTATACTTGATGCAACTAAAGGTTTTTGAGCATTCTAACACTCCTATGGTGTACATGCAACCTTATAAACCTTGGATCTATGTTTTCTCTATTATACATGGAAATATTCAATATTCCAAGTTTTCATCCTAACTAGCATAATATGAACCAATTATACCACAAAAGCCTAGTTAGATGACATACCTTTTAATGAAGCTTGAAGTCTTGAACTTTAAGAGCTTAGCCCCAATAGTGTGGAAGTCTCAAGTGGAATCACAAATCACCAAAACACCTTGGAAAACTTGAGAGAATAGTAAGCACACTTGAAATTGGCAAACTCTTGTTTACTCACACACCAGTTCCATTTCATGTGCCAAAGACCTCTTTATATAGTGTGGAGGATTATGGTTGCATCCATGTAAACCCTAATACCCATGACCTTTCATTTCCATAGGATCCATGGGTTAAAAACTCAATGGACTATCCATGCAAGCTCAGCCCAACCTAAATGAACTTGGCCCATGCTATATATATAAGAGTCCATATTTAATTAGGTCCTTTTTTATCACTAAATTAATTCTAAATTAAATCTTGATCAATACTAATTAAATAATATGATTCCATATTAATATATTAGAACTTATAATATATTAATATAAATCGTAAACATACAATTCTCAAAAGACTATCCATATAAATTGTTCTGGTGAAGTACAACCCAAATGGACCATGCCAAATCGGGTCAAGTACATATCAATCATAGCTATGGACTTAGACACTAATACAACAGTCTCCCACTTGAATAAGTCTAAAACTATTATTACGTATGACTCCAAAACCTGACTAGCAATCATAGATCTTAAAGCCGCTATCGAACTTTGAACAAATCAATGACGAGTCCATTAGATAAGGGGTCATATATTCCTCCATTCAAAATATCATATGGATTGAGACATGGATTGTAATCATTCTCTCTGTCTATTTGTTATTTCCCGATTTTCGATTGATGATGACCGACTAATTGAACAAATCAAATCAGTCCAGGCTTGGCCAAGCAGTTCGGGGTGTCATCACTATATCATCGAGAGGCCCACAAAGGCACGCTTTATAACATCAATTTACCATATGCGTCTTCGTGCAATCAATGTATAACCAATTCATAGGAAACAACTCATATCTTTAGGTTTGAAGAATATAAGATATTATCGTCTCATGATCACTCGTGATAAAATCCATGAAGTGATTCAAATGAGCGTGGGCTTAATTCAATACTCAAAACTAATGAGCACTCATGAATGTTGTACCAACTCTTGCTATGTCCATTACCTTGGACATCTACAAATCAGTTTCATTAAAGTCTTGCCTTAATACCTACTTCCAACATATTATTGACTGTGGATGGTTTGAACAACTTATTCATTCAGGAAGAATGACCTAGTTATTCTGGAAGTCAAAACATGCAAAGTGAAACACAAGAATAATCGAATCCAATATGGTCTCAGAACTTATGAACATAAATAGAACAACTTTTATTTATCACCATATTGATTAAACATTATTCATTTTATAATGTTTCAAATTTTATCAACTTAATACTTGAATTAAAACAATAGTTGTCCCATGCTTCAAGCATGTACACTATGTTTTCTAAACACTAGTCATGCCATACACAAAGTACGCACATTATGTTTTTCCAAACATTACTTATGCCATACACCAAGTATGCACACTAAGTTTGTCTATGATCTTTACTTTGTGAAATAGATTGATTGAACATAAATCCAATGACTCTCATTTCACAGTCCCAAATCCTTACCGCAAATGCAATAATTCTAAATTCCTGCTATTTACCGAAATCTATTAGATTTTAAACTTATATGCACTCATCCTCTCGTAATGATTGTGCACAAAGCCACAAAGACTTGTCATCAGACATTAAGAGTATTCTAATGGAGATCATTCCATGGAAACGAAGTCTGAAATTCAAAGTACATTGCTTTGAACACCCTTCTTGCATTAAGTTTCCTAATCTTACACAGATTTAATGAATAACTTCCACCTAAGGGAACATTTCCATTTTCCCATTTTGACTATCACTTTTGAAAAGGAGTTGTCGCTTTTCAGAATATGTCAATATGGTACTCTCTAAAAATCTACACCATACTTCCAACTGTCCCTGAGCAACCAATCTTTGGTAAACCTTAGATTCTCCTCGACAATTGCTTAATCAAATTAGTCATATCCAGTTCTAGTACTTTTTCCCTCTAAATGCCTTAGGCATTTGGAAAATTTTAGAACATATGAATACTATAACACATGCAATCGATCCTATATCCCAAGCATATGGGACACGGTTCATGATGTCTCACATAAAGACATGATACTAGATCAGTCTTTTGCTATAACATCTCAATTTCTATTTGCCATGTTCTCATAATTTAGATTATGAAAAGGGATCCGTAATCATAATCGAATTTTAGAACGCAAATAATTTTCCCATATATAGAATTTCCTTATGTTGAACCATTCCAACATAACATTCATATATACTTGACTAAATTTGATTAAAATTTCACGATCTAAGCTTTTAGATTTGAAATGATGTATAATTTCCTCTCCCTTAATTATAGCAAAACAACTTTTCCCAATTGATCCTTTGTTTTCTATAATTAACATTGCTAACTTGCAACACTTATTATAATTATCATGCTCCCATTAACATGATGAATATTAGCATAAGACTTATGATCCCGCTAGCTTTGACATGTATCCAGAAATCAGCTGGACTTCTAGAAATCAATACTTTATTGTCTTTCTTACCAAAGTTCAAAATTTTGATACGAGATGCTTTGATAAAACTTTATCAAAATCATACACCTTTCCTTAGATAACTCACATGTGTGTCTAAACAATTTTAGAACTATGAAAAGGGATGTCGTACTCACAGTCTCAATTTTTTAGACCTTTTCCATTTCTTAGATGTCTTTGTTAGTGTGTTGGTTAACCACACACGCCCCACTAACGACTTTGAGAATGCAAATATCACAATTGCTATCTACTTAAAATCTACTGAGTGAAAGCGTTTCTTCACCATCATTTTCATGAATCAGAGAGAAACCTTATGACATTTAGATTTAATGGTGTATGTGTTCTTATCCATGTGAATTTGTCAAAACCATAATTACAAGCCACGGTTAGTGACAAATCCAAATTCATATGGACTGAACTCGTGCAGTCTTAACTTCTTGCCACCTGGCAGCACAAAAGGGCCTGCCATTGCTTCCAAGTTGTTATGCAACCAATTGAGAACTCTCAGAACTCATATGCAAAGCTAAATTTAACTAGAATGGGAACAGAAATAGGAATATGTCAACACGATGTGTTATATACCTCAAGTACTGTGCTAGTGATAAACTACAGGTTTTATTCTTGGTTAGACTCTTTCAAGATCTTTTAGACCCCCACTGTCCTCTTGACATACAAGACTCTCTTGCCAAGACCCATTCCTTGACAAAGAAATATTCAAGAGATAGTGCGGATTTTTATCAAGACAAACACTTCACACAATTGGCCTAAGTTAGTCTCTGTTTTATCCAAAACATCAAAACTAACCAATTTCAAAAGTACAAGAGTAGGACACATTTTACTCTTACATTTGACAAGTGTTAATAAACCTTCTTTAAGACGTGTCATTCAAATTACAATCTTGGAGTATGACTTTAAGACTTGTTTTGGAACGATGTATGTATCACCTTCTTGATTTAACCATTTCAATAATTGATGACTCCTCTTCTTTGCCATAAGAATGCACTAAGATGTCTCTAGAGGATGAATTGTGTTATGGTCTCACAATCATTAAGATGATCATAAAACATGATACTAAAGTACTCTCTCATCTTTTCAGATTTGAGAAACTTTTAACTTTCTGCCAAATTTGATTTTTTCTCATTCGTTCTGCCATACATCGAAACTTTTCCAATGTTTCATAATTATACATAAACTTGTAAGTATAACCACAGTTACTAAACTTTAGTAAATCATGACGAATAGTCTTATCGATCTTTTTTGGTGGACTTGACCAGTGCTCAAGAATGTGTACTTGATCCCTTAGTCCTTCACTTGACTCACATATACATGTGAACAAGGAATTAGTCTTAATTTTCTGAAGATGAAAATTCTCATTCATCATACAATACAACTTGCATGATTCCAAATTTTGGTCCAATTGAAACTTGAGTGATGAGAATCTTTCCTTTTTTGGTAAATTTAGACACTAGCACAAATGAAAGAATCAAATTCACATTTCCATTATTGCTAAAAACATACAAACATCAATTTTCCATAAATGTCATTGCAAGGAGATATAAAATAAAACAAAATTTTATTTATTTATAAAAATGTGGAAAAACTTTTTCCTTAGAATGAAAATTTAAATGAAAACTATGAAATTACATATCTCCTAGCAATCTATCATAACTCCTAAGTGTTAGCTCAAGAATCCGATCTTCGAACCATACGATTAGAATCGATCTTCGCGAACAGATTCAACATACTATTTCTTTAAGTTTCCTTCCCTTTGCTTGATCCCGTTAAACATCAAAATGTAACCGAGTCAAATTTTGTATTAAGAATCATCAATAGGGAACTTAACAGATTTAGATAGTGGACTTACCTAAAGCGGAGTCAAACTTTTTGACTTGACCTTTTCTCAGATCTTTCAGGTAGTTAGGGCAGATTCGCAACCAATGCGCCTCCCTTTGGAAATAAAAACATATGGACCCTTTGGTAATGGTACATGGGACAATGTCAGACTTATCCTTTCTCTTTTCCATTTGGTCAACCGAGTTGACTATGGACGATCCCTTTCCATTGGGAAGAAAAGGATTATTTGGATATCCAATTTTACCAATGTCAATGTCCATGGAGGTTTGGGAAGTTTATCTTCTAATCAAATTTGCTTTACTAGTCCTCCAAATCATTTCTGATTCAGCTACACCAAGCTAATAGATAAGATCATTAAGGGTCATGTCATAGTCTGTTTCATAGTAGCCGCAAAGGAACTCACTATGTGACTTGTAAATTGATTGAACAACCAACTTTCTCAAGACTTGGACACCTAACTCTCCCGGCTTGTCAATATGTGACTTCATCTCTAAGATGTGAGCACACATAGAGCTTTCTTGCCAATAGGTCTTGAGTGACCTTGAACTTGTGGGTTATGGAGAATAATTGGAGGAGATGGGGGAAGTGAAGTATGATTTCCATGAGCCAACCACGAGGGATCATCTTCATTAGGAAATCTTGTTCCATGAAATTTAGTGAGATCATAGTTGTCTGAAATAGACATTTACAATAGGAGAAATTCAAGTTAGTTGATTTAAATCCTTAATATAACACCCAATATGAAATATTAAGGCTAGGAACCAACACAATATTTTATAACTTAGAAGAAGGATGTCGTAATCCAAGCTATAAAATATTTGAAGGTAGGCAAATGACGATTTACCAATTTCCACCATAAAAAACGAAATAAGTTGTTAGGTTTTAATTGGATTTGAAACTCCAAGATCTTTTGAGATTCATTGAACTTTTCAATGGCATGTTTCAATCTCGATTGTGCCCTCTCAAGCTTTGTGACTGGGATGCCGAGGATCAAAAAACAAGGTGTGAATAACCATGTAAATATACTTGGTACCCTTAATATTTATCACTTAATCGATGTGTCGGTTAACCACACACACTCCACCGATCCTATGATAAACATTATGTTACCCTTTGCCTACCTTGTTAAATCCAGGTTAGTGTGCCGGTTAACCACACATGCTCCACTAACGATTTAAGAAAGTGCAAAGTGTAATTTCATGGGTTAGTACCAAATTTATATTTTCCTAAAGTAACTAAGATTGGGAATTTATAAAAGGTTTAGATACTTTATTTTTATCATTATACTTATAATGAAAAGTATAGTCCTTGTCCTACCTGTTCGGCTAACGACCCTCACTAGTCAAGGAAGCGTTGGGTGAGAGTGGACAACCATTAAGCTGCCATTTTATATGCAACAACCTTATACCCCCTTTATAGACAGGCTTCGTGAATGAGGCCTACTAACGGTAAGACTGACTTGATCTTATACATATATATATATATATATATATATATTATTAACTTGTAATACTATAAAGTATAAGGGTTGAATTTTAACTCTTAAAACTATAGGGTTTGGTATTAAAGTGTGTGAAACTTTACAAATTCCAAAACTTGAGGGCAAGTTTTGAACAATTCAAAAACTACTCAATTCCATAACTTATGAGTTTAAAGTAGTTTTAATGAAAAACTTTTCAAGTTCCATAACTTGAGGACAAGTTATGGAAGACTTTAAAACATTTAAAATGAGACTCTTCATTTTCATAACTTTTGGAAATCTTATGAGTTATAATAATCATAAATGTGACTTTTCATATAACTTGAGGACAAGTTACAAAAACACATATTATGAACAACTTTAGATCAATTTGGATTGAAAACATATTATCACATAACTTTTCTATATATCTAAATCAACTCATAAGAACAAGATAATTCAGATCAAACAATTTTCATGTAATTAGCCTAACCATTAAACTAATCAAAAAGATGAATCTATTGACACTTACTTATGAAATTGGATTAGCATTAACATTACCTCATCAAAAACAGGTTTACAAGTTCAAAAACAGCTTAGGGTAATGTTCTGAGTCCCAACCAAAAAACTTGAAAATAGGCAAACTGGAAGACCAACTCGTCAAGTTCAATAAGGAACTCATCGAGCTCATGCCTTAACTTATGAAGTCGTCGATTTTTTAGTCTGGATAGTTTCTTGGTTTTGAAAAATAAGTTGCATCAAGTATAATTGAAAACAAGCTTAGGCTCTGATACCACTGAAGGGTTTTGAGCATTCTAACACTCATATGGTGTACATGCAACCCTATAAACCTTGGATCTATGTTTTCTCTATTATACATGCAAATATTCAATATTACAAGGTTTCATCCTAACTAGCATAATATGAACCAACTATACTACAAAAGCCTAGTTAGATGACATACCTTTTAATGAAGCTTCAAGTCTTGAACTTTAAAAGCTTAGCCCCAATATTATGGAAGCCTCAAGTGGAATCACAAATCACCAAAACACCTTGGAAAACTGGAGAGAATAGTAAGCACACTAGAAATTGGCCCACTCTTGTTTACTCACACACTAGTGCCATTTCATGCGCCAAAGACCTCTTTATATAGTATGGAGGATTAGGGTTTCATCTATGTAAACCCTAATACCCATGACCATTCATTTCCATAGGATCCATGGGTTAAAAACTCCATGGACTATCCATGCAAGCTTAGCCCAACCTAAATGAACTTGGCCCATGCTATATATATAAGAGTCCATATTTAATTAGTTCATTTTTGATCACTAAATTAATTCTTGATCACTACTAATTAAATAATATGATTCCATATTAACATATTAGAACTTATAATATATTAATATAAATCATAAACATACTATTCTCAAAAGACTATCCATGTAAATTGTTCCGGTGAAGTGCAACCCAAATAGACCATGCCAAATCGGGTCAAGTACATACCCATCATAGTTATGGACTTAGATACTAATCCAATAGTAACTTGTGTTTATAACTTGAAAAATTGAATTTTTGGATTTCTGGATAGTGGACTCGCTGAGTCCATTAGGGGACTCGCCAAGTCCAAGCACAAATTCATCCAACTCGCCGAGTCAGCTCCTACACTCGACGAGTTGGTGGTCCAGAGTGCAGATCTTCGACTTTGAAGGCTGGAATTGAACTCGGATCATTACCTTAAACTGTTTTCGAACTTATTAACTTGTTTTTGATGTGGTAATAATCGTTCTAATCCAATTTCAAAGATAATTGTCAAAGTTTCAAGTTTTATATTAGTTTATATGATTCTTGAAAATTGTTGATTTGTATTATCCATGCGTATGCATTTTTGGTAGATCATATTATTTGACACTTGCTTGTTAGTTTAATTGTTGATCTAAATGCTTTTTAATGCCAATTAACCACTACATGAATACCATCACATGTGATGAGGCTTGGATAATCCTTCGAGTAAAGGACTCATCTTTAGAATGGCTAGATCCAACACTCTGAGATTATTCAACTCTGGTCACATGTGACTTAACATATTCATCTAATAGCTAACTCCCATCACTCGAACTCTCACAAAGCACAAAGCAAGCAACATTCAGACAAACGGAAAGTCTAACCAAACAAGCCATTCTATCCTCTTATTAGGAATATATAATATCATGTTATTCAAGGCTTATACAGTTAGGCATAACCTGTGACAACCTGAAATTTCCATTCTGTACAAACCATAGTCAGCCAATAGAAATAGAACAGTTACGGTGAATCTCCATATTTTTAAGTATAAGTTTGAGTATTTCAGGGTTTACACTTAAGGAGATATCAGGAGAGTGGATGCACTAGGGTTTTGTGCAACATTGTTATTCCAAAACTCTAGGATATTAGGGTTCAATTCCGGAATAAAATATTTTCTGCCAAAAATCCCAGGAGTATATATAGGATTCTGAGCCATATTATTTCATTAGTTCCATTTTCAACTAGATAAAAGCCGAATTGTCTCTCAAGGATCTTCGGGCTTTCGTCCCAAATCGTACGTACTTCCATCCTAGTGTGTTATAAGGCTAGTTATGTACTTAAAACACTAGAAATCATAACAAAACCTATAGATTTAAGAGTTCACGGCCCAAGAACATCTTGGACTGTGAACCCTTCTTTAAGGGGCAAATGATGCCCTAGACCTTTCCTTGAACAATCAAACTAGTTGGACTTGTACCCTAATGTGTTTATAGCCTAGAAATCATAAGGAAACACAAGGACAAAGGAGTTTATGCCCAAGACAAGTTCTTGGGCCGTAAACCCCTATTAATGCGGCATATTGCACCCTAACTCCTTCCTTAAGCCTAGAACCCAGCTTAGATCATATCCTTGAAGTGTTAAGGACCTTAAGCATCCAAGAAACCATGTTACCATAAAGTTTACGGCCATAAGCTCATAAGGATTGGTCCTCAGGCCGTAAACTCTATAAAGGGGTGATATTGTGCCCCTAATGCTTCTACATGGCTAGAACTTATCATAGAACCAATCACCAATGAACTAGGAACCTCAAAAATGAGGGGTTTTGGTCATAAGAACATCCTATGTGCTCATATAAAACCTAATGCTTGGATCTAGGTTTCTCTATTGTACATGCAAGTTATCCAAGACTATAAACACTAATTTTGGCATACAAGTAATCATATTAACATAAGAATGGGTTTAAGATATTACCTTGATTGTTATGTAGCAATAACAATCACAATTCCTTCTTGTAATGACTTTAGAAAGCTTAGAGTCACAAATGTCACTCCTCTAATGGTTCACAAACACCAAGAGCAAGAGGATGAAGAGGAGAGAAGGAGGCTGCCCAAAACATGTGGAAACCCTAGAAGGAAGCTTGTCCACATTTTTGGGGCATAAGGGCTCTTTAAATACTGAGGCTATTAGGGTTATCTAACAGGGAAACCCTAATTTGGATGCTTAAGCCCTAATAAAACCATGGACTCCTTTCCTTAAAGGCCTTGGACAATTTCTAATGGGTTTCCCCATAGAATTCGTCCAACCTTATAATATAAGGCAATCCATGGTCCAATTGCAATTATCTTATAATTACAATTCTATTCCCTAAAGTTTAATTAATCTCTTTTAGTCACAAACTTAATTCTTATTAATTCTTGACTAATATTAATTAAACAATATGATTTCTCCTTTAATATATTATTATCATAATATATTAATAAATCATATTTAATCCTTTCTCTCCATAATTCATCCTATCAAGTTGCTTTGGTGAAGGCAACCCAAAAGGACCATGCACCATCGGGTCAAGTACATACCAAAGCAGTTATGGACTTAGACACTAATCCAATAGTCTCCTACTTGGATAAGTCTAATAACTATTATGCATATGACTTCAGATCCTGATCTACAATCGTAGCTTTCCAAAGCCGTTGTCAACTCTGATCCTATCAGATACGCGTGTCCTTTAGATAAGGGATAATATATTCCTCCATTCTATATATCGTATAAGACATGATTTCTAATCATTCTCTCTGTACTATTTCTCAATTTTCGATTTATGACAACTGACTAATTGAACAAATCAAATTAGCCCTAGCACGGCCGAGCATTTACGTTAGTCATCACTAAATCATCAAGGGGCCCAAAGATATCACTTTTATCCTACTTTGGATAAAAGGAACGGATAAACTTTGATTCAATGCTTGCTTGCACCTACTCACCGAATCA
Source organism: Lactuca serriola (assembly GCF_051521515.1). Taxonomy (NCBI): domain Eukaryota; kingdom Viridiplantae; phylum Streptophyta; class Magnoliopsida; order Asterales; family Asteraceae; genus Lactuca; species Lactuca serriola. Next base: position 249,795,204 of record NC_136410.1, on the reverse strand, counting down.
CACACAACAATATGTTTTATGACACCAAGTTACTAGTGCGTTTACATATTATCAATGTGCAACCGATTTGCAAGATACAACTCACACATCTCGGTTTCAAGAATATAAGATGTTATCGTCTCACCAATCACTCGTGATACAATTCATGGAGTGATCCAAGTGAGCGTGGGTTTAATCCAATGCTCAAATCATATTCATAAGCACTGATGAACGTTGCGGCAAACATTTTCTTATGTCTAATACTCTTTAGACATTCCACACACCAATTCATGACAGTCTTCATTCATACCTACTTCCAACATATGAACGACTGTGGCCCGTTCGAATAATTTGACTGTTCTCAACCAATTAAATTATTCAGGAAGTCAAAACATGCAAAGTGAAACACAAGGATAATAGTAATCCCATATGGCCTCAAACCTTTGAGTATAAATAAAATACCTTTTATTTATCACCATATCGATTACTCAATATTTGTTGTTTCGAGTAATCAACTTCTTACTTGAATTATTACAACACTTGTCCCATGCTCTTAGCATGCACATAATGTTTACCTATGGTTCTTACTTTGTGAAATAGATCAAATGAACACATTTCCAATCATACTCATTTCACAACTCCCGATCCTTTTCACAAGTGAAAGAATATCAAATTCTTGCCACTTATGGAATATGTTAGATTCTAACATTTTATGCAATGATCCTTTTGTAATATCACCGCACTAAAGTCACAATTACTATTGCCAATGAAATTACAAATTCGTTTATCGGAGATTGTTACAAGACAATTCCATAGATGTGATGTCTCTCACTCAAAGTACATTCCTTTGAACATCCTTTTGCATAAAAGTTTCTAATCTAGACATTGATTCTCAATATCCAACTCCCAATATGGAAAACTTTCCATACTTACCATATGACAACTCATTCTCAATAGAATCTTATTTATTCATAATAATGTCGATATGGTCCATCCAATATCATGCTTCCAACTACTCACAAGCGACCAATCCTCAGCGAACTCTGGATTGTCCTTTGATAATTGTTTAATTATTTTAGTCAAAACCGATTCATGTCCTTTTTCCCTCTAAATGCGCTAGACATTTGGAAAATTTTAGAATGGTCAAATATTATAGCATTTGCAATCAATCCTATACCCGAAGCGTATGGGACACGATGCATAATGTCTTACATGAAGATTCGATACTTTATCAATCTTTTTCCATAATATTTTATGTGCTATGTTCTCAAAATTCGAACTATGAAGAGGAAATCCATAATCATAATCGAATTTTTAAGCACGCACTATGTTTCCTTGACTAAATTATTAACATTCCACAACCTAAGCCTTTAGATTTGAAATGAAGCATAATATTCTCTCCCTTAATTATAGCAAAACAACTTTACTACCCTTACGACTTTGCAAGGTGTAACTCTTGTTTTTCTATAATTAATACTGCTAACTTGCAATACTTTCCTTAATAATCATACAATCATAACATTTATGCTCCCCCTATCATGATGATTATTATAAACATAACATTTATGCTCCCACTAGCTTTGACATGTATTCAGAAACCAGCTTAACTTCCAGAAAAACAATACTTATTGAATTTCTTAAGTTCATGTTTCTAATACTTAATGCTTTGATAATCCTTTATCTAAACTTATACACCTTTCCCTTAGATAGCTCATATGTGTGTCTAAACAATTTAGACTAATTGCTAAATCTCACAATTCAAATCATGGAAAGGGATACCGTAACCATAATTGAATTCGAGAATCCAATTTTCACATTCACTATCTTTTTAAAATCTCTCTTAGTGAAAGCATTTCCTCACAGTCATTTTCATGAAGGAGGGAATCTTATGACACTTTGATTTTAATGGTGTATGTGTTCCTATCCATGTGAATTTTTCAAAACCAAAGTTTACAACAAATTCAAACTCATATGGATTGAACTTTCTTAATCTTGACTTCTTGCCTTATGGTAACACAGCTGCCCACCATGTCTTCCAAGTAGTTAAGCAGCTTACCCTTTCCTATCAATGTACTTTCCATTGATCCAGGTGCCTGCCTTTTATGCGTTCAAATGAGAACTCATAGAACTTACATGCATAATTAACTCAATTGGAACGGCACAGAAACAAAATAATGTCAACACGATAGGTTGTAAACCTCAACTCGTGTCCTAGTGATGATCGATAAGGTCTATTTTGATTTGTTCTTGAAACCTTTCAAGACCATTAAGACTCGCACTGACTCCTTGACATATAAGATTCTCTTGTCAATAAACATTTATTGACAAACAAATATTCAAGAGTTAGTGTAGTTTTATCAAAACACTTCATAAATTGGTCCTAGTTGGTCTTTGTCTTATCCAAGACATCACAACTTTCCACATTTGATGACTGTTATAAACCTTCCTAATACTTGTCACTCAATATCACAATCTTAACTCTAAGACTTGTTTTGGAATGGAGTATGATTGACTTCTTGATTTAATAATTTCTTTAATTCTTGATTCCTCTTCTTAGACATACAATTGCACTAAGACTCACTTAGAGGACCAATTGAGATATGGTTCTTAAACATTAAGTCCTATCATAAAGCATAAAAGGTACTCTCCCTTCTTCTTAGAATGGAGAAACTTTTATCTTTCTGCCTACTTGATTCTTCTTATTCGTTCTGCTATTGATTTAAACTTTTTCAATCAATACAGAATTACACTTAATCTTATAAGTATAATCATATTTACTAAACCTTTAGTAAATCATGACGAATATCTTTGTTACTCTTATGGTGGACTTGATCAACACGCAACTTTGTGTACTCGATCTCCTAGTCCTTCACTTGACACTTTGTCAATGAATTAGTCTAATTTTCAAATATGAAATTTCTCATTCATCGTGCAACCATGTTGCATGATTCCAAGTTTCTGTCCAATTGAAGCTTGGGCGATGAGAAACTCTCCCTATTTGGTAAATTCTCGACATTTCCACAAACAACATAATTAAGAATCAAATCCATTATTGCTAATATTAAAAACCTTCAAACATCAATTTTCATTCATGCCATTGCAAGGATAAATAAATAAAATTTATTTTATTGCGGAAAAAAATTGTCCTTACAATGCAATTCATTGAAAAACTATGCTAATACATCTTTCTTAGCAATCTTATTCTAACTCTAAGTAGTAGCTCAAGAATCTAATATTCAAGTAATGCAATCGAAATCCATTTCTTCATGGTTAGATTCTGCTCACTTCTTCCCTTAAGCTTCCTCTCTTTTCTTCGATCCTACAAAACATCAATTGTAATCTTATCACATTATGTATTAAGAATCTAGAATAGGAGCTTAAAAGAGTTAGTCAATGGATTTTACCTATGCAGAGCCATACGTTTTGACTCTCCCATCTCTTAGATCTCTTAGGTAAATAGGGAAGCTTCATCTCCAATTCCCCTTCTCTTGGCAATAAAAGCAAATTGACTCTTTTGGAACAGAACATGGAACTACTTCAGACATTGCCTTTCTCTTATGATCAAACTTTTCGATCATAGCATGTCTTTCGTTGCCATTGTCTATATCCACAGAGGTCTTGATGGCAGATTCACCAATCAACTTTGCTTTTCTGTTGCACCAAATCATTGCTGATTCAGCGACAAGAAGCATATAGGTGAGATTTATAAGGGTCACGTCGCAGTTCATCATATTGTACTCTCTTACGAACTCACTATATGAGTTAGGAAGTGACTAAAGAACCCAATCAACTGCCATCTCCTCACAGACAACGGATCCCAACATTATTAACCTATTAATGTGTGACTTCATCCCTAGGACGTGTGCACACACCGACTTTCCTTCTTTATGTTTACTTGCCAAAAGGGCTTGAGTGAGCTTGAACTTTTCAAGTCTTCGAACTTGTGGGTTAGGGAGAATAATTGGAGGAGGTGGAGGAAGTGAAGCATAATCTCTTGTTCCTCGATCGAATCGTGGAATATCATCTTCATGTGGAATGCTTGTTCCATGGGATTTGGGAAGACCATAGTTGTCATACTTTGACATCTACAAAATGGGAGAAAACGAATTCAAGTTAGTTGATTGATTGAGTCCTTAGTAAATCACCCAAATGAGATACTAAAGCTAGGACCCAACACAATACGCTACAACCTAGAAAAGGGATGTCGTAATCTAGTTGCAGAATATTTGAAGGTAAGTGAATGACGATTCACTAATTTCCACCATTAAAAACGAAAAAGAAATTTAAGTTTTAAATCTATGAAAACTCCTAGATCCTTTGAGATTCATTGAACATTTCAATGGGATGTTTAAATCTCGATATGCCCCTCTAGTTTGTGACTGGGATGCCGAGGATCACAAAGCGGGTGTGAATAACCATGCAAACTTACATGGTGCCCTCACATGTTATAGTCACCTATTCGATGTGCCGGTAAACCACACACGCTCCAACGAACTATGAAAAACATTGAGTCACCCTTTGCTACCTTTACTTAGAACCATTTAGTGTTTCGGTTAACCACACACGCTCCACTAACGTCTTTGCAAGGGCACAAAGTGTAATTTCATGGAATTGCATCAATTCACTTTTGCCTAAGTAACTAATATTGGGAATTTGTAAAACATTTAGTTACTTTTGAACTTCATTATACTTATAATGGAAGGTTTTTGTCCTATCCTACCTGTTCGGCTAACGACCCTCCACTAGTCAAGAGTGCGATGGGTAAGAGTGGATACCCATTCAATCGCCATTTTATAGGCAATTTCCTTAAATACCCCTTATCCACCAACTTCGTGAATGATGCCTACTAACGGTAAGACTGACTTTTACTCATACATATATATAATGTTAGACTTTTAATGTTATATATAGTATAGGGTGTATTTTACACTTTTAAAATACTAGGTGGTCTAATTTAACAATTATACTTTTAACCCAATTAAATTGTAAACCTAAACTTTTATGGATTTATTAAACCTCCTTTAATTACACACCTTAATTAATTAATAAAACCATAAGGGTGTGATTTGAACTTTTCAAAATATCACTAGGGTTTTAGAATTTAACATTCCTAATTAAACCTTTAATCAACTTTTAAATTCCAAAACTTGAGGACAAGTTTTGAAACATTTCAAAACATTAAGATTTAGAATTTAAATATACATCAAAATTAAACTTTTAATCACAATTTAAATTCCAAAACTTGAGGGCAAGTTTTGAAACCTTTTTCAAAACATTAGGGTTTCAACTATTTAAATTTCAAAACTAAACTTTTTAGTTTAAATTTAAACTATAAAACCTAAAGGGAAAAAATTGAAACTTTTCATAACACAAGGATCAAATTACAAATAATATAAATTAAACAATTAATTTCATCATTATCTATATTTGACCTAATTTTCAATTTCTTGCAAAGTAAGTTACCCAATTAATACAAATAGTCAACTTTAATCATATAAGGAAGTTATTATCTAATCAATTCGTAATTACCTTTTGTTTAATCAAGGATATACTAAAAAATATGAATAAAATCGGATTTTAATGATCTAAAACAGATAAGGCAAGTATCCATGAGAAAAACAGCAAGAAATCCCGAAATCCCCTCTTTTTGACGCTCGAACTCGCCGAGTACCCATATGGACTCGCCGAGTAGGGGTCTACTCGCTGAGTCCACAATGGGACTCGCCGAGTTCATCAGACAGTTTCACAAAAATCGAACTTTTCAACTTGAACAAACAAACAAGGCATCAATACAATAGAAACCAACCTGGCTCTGATACATCTGATGGGTTTTGGTCATAAGAACATCCTATGTGCTCATACAAACCCTAATGCTTGGATCTAGGTTTCTCTATTGTACATGCAAGTTATCCAAGACTATAAACCCTAATTCTGGCATACAAGTAATCATATTAACATAAGAATGGGTTTAAGATATTACCTTGATTGTTATGTAGCAATAACAATCACAATTCCTTCTTGTGATGACTTTAGAAAGCTTAGAGTCACAAATGTGACTCCTCTAATGGTTCAAAAACACCAATAGCAAGAGGATGAAGATGAGAGAAAGAGGCTGCCCAAAACATGGGAAACCCTAGAAGGAAGCTTGTTGTAACAGCCCGGATTCCCATGTATTATTCATTTATTTATTTTTGTTAATTTGTGAAGAGACTCGGTGAGTTGGAGCCTAGACTCGCCGAGTATGATCGCGGATTTGGACGCAGGTTCGCGTCCGGACACGGCGAGTCCAAGAGCGGACTCGATGAGTCCATGCTGTTTAATGAAACCCTAATTTCCCGGCCTTGAGCCCTATTTAAAGGACCTTATACCCCTTCATTGCGGCTACCTTCGACCTTGAGAGCACCAGAGCACCTGAGAGTCCTTGTGAGTGAGATAAGAGGCCATTATTCACCATCTTTGTGTGTGTTTGCAAGAAAGGAAGAGGAAGGCCAAGCTAGGAGAGTTGGGGAGCTTGGATCTACTTCCATTTCGGTAGAGGAAGCTATTTGAGGTAATATTCAGAGCTTATTCTCGTGTTTTTCTTGATATGGTCAAATCTAGGGGTTTTTCATGCCTTGTTTGCCTTGTAATTGGAGTGTGAGAGGTCCCATGGGGAAATGGTACCTAGATTTGGACCTTAGTAGGTCCAGAGAGTCCCAAATGCTCTGCTTTATGCCTTTCCTTTTGAGTTGAAGACCTAGGTTACCATTTTAGATGTCATTTCATCAAAAGAAGCCTTGTAGGCGTTGCATGGTAGCCAAGATTGTAACTTTATGTGATGAATGTGCTTGGGAGGGCTAGATCTATGAGTTGTTGGAGCGGATCTGACCTCAGAAGCGAGATTGAGTTGATGCATGGCATGGACTCGCCGAGTCTGAAGAACAGACTCGGCGACTAGCATGAAGATTGTCCTTAACCACTCAGCGAGTGGTCTTGCCGAGTTAAGGGGTTGACTCAGTGAGTCAGGGAGAGTTAGAGAGGGTTGACAGGTGGACTGAGTCGAGCTGGAACTCACCGAGTTGTTCTTGAGACTCGGCGAGTTGATTCGTGGTGGCCCCCCGATTCATGCCAGGTGTAACTCGTCGAGTCAGGGAAGTACTCGACGTGTCAAAAGAGGATCCTAGGGAGTTAGTGAACACATATAGACTCACCGAGTCGCTTTAGTTCACTCGCCGAGTCCGGTCAAAGTTGACAATTGACCGTTGACCAGAGTTGACCAGTGTTGACTTGATAGGGGCAGTCAACCTTAGTTGAGAAAGTGTTAATTAGAGATATATTGTGTTCTAGGAGGATTATAGCTCGGAGGATCGAGCGCGAGTGATTTCCGGGATTTGCGAGCTATCGAGATACGCGAGGTGAGTCTTCTCACTATAGTTTACCTTGAGTAGGTAATTAGAGTTATGTGACAGAGTATTTGTATGCTATATGTATGTTATGTGTTGTACTGCATTATATCTATGTGATTTATGATGTGCATGTTTATAGAGTTGGAACCGGAAGGTTCCCAGAGTGAGAACCAGTGGGTTCATAGAGTAGGGTCTACGGACCCACAGAGTTACAGCCTCGAGTGGCTAATATGTGTTATGTGTGGTATTTTGGGGAACTCACTTAGCTTTGTGCTTACAGTGTTAGTTGTTGTTTGTTTCAGGTACTAGTGATGACCGTGGGAAGGTGCCGGCTTGATCTGTACACACGCATGGGATTTTTATGATATGTGATCTTGGGATTTTTGTATGATATGGATTGGAGTTTTAAACATTGATGTTTTTATGAAAATTAAATGAAAATGTTTTTATATTATGCGAAAAATTATTTTGAAATTCACGGTGTTACACTTGTCCACGTTTTTAGGGCCTTGGACGATTTCTAATGGGTTATCTAACAACGAAACCCTAATTTGGATGCTTAAGCCCTAAGCAACCCTTGGACTCCTTTCCTTAAAGGCCTTGGACGATTTCTAATGGGTTTCCCCATAGAATTCGTCCAACCTTATAATATAAGGCAATCCATGGCCCAATTGCAATTATCTTATAATTACAATTCTAGTCCCTTAAGTTTAATTAATCTCTTTTATTCACAAACTTAATTCTTATTAATTCTTGACAAATATTAATTAAACAATATGATTTCTCCTTTAATATATTATTCTCGTAATATATTAATAAATCGTATTTAATCCTTTCTCTCCATAATTCATCCTATCAAGTTGCTTTGGTGAAGGCTACCCAAAAGGACCATGCACCATCGGGTCAAGTACATACCAAAGCAGTTATGGACTTTGACACTAATCCAACAAAAACATCAAATGGTACTCCTTACCATGAGTTTACGGCCGTAAACTCATGGGCGAGTGGTCCCAGGGCCGTTAACACTAAGCAAGGCCATTTTAAGGCCTTAAACCCACCCAAACACTTGTTTAAGCCTAGAAACACTTCACCACTTAAGTTGTAATAGCTTTGAGCTTCATATAATGCCCCAATAGAGAGTTTACGGCCAGGAGTTTGCTCCCCTAGGCCGTAAACCCCAACACACATGGTCTTTAGACCATAAACTATGAGGTCTTGCACTCTTTTGTTGCAACCTGATAGCCTCCTAGCACTTGACCAAAGTGTTTTCTGCGCATTAGGATATTTATACATGTTTAATTAGTGTTTTAAATCACTAATTATTTATATACATATGTTTTCATATGTAATTAGGATCATTGTGTGTGTCTAAAGTCTTCACTTGACACATAGCAGTCCTACCTCTTCAGTTCATCCGTATCACCCACAACAGGTGAGTTCATACCCCTTAATCAATGTTTTAACTATTTTTAAATGTTTTATGGGGGGGGGATACAAGTTGAATTATGCTAATTATTATATCAATCACATGTGATTAATAAGCATCATTCAAATGATTGGCTACTCATTAGCCGTTTTACCAAACAATTTCCTTCAAATGTTTTTCGTAAACACTTTATGTGTTTAAAAATCCTTATTAGATTGTACATTTTACTCTGTACGTTACATTTCAAACTTATATATAATTGTGTTTCAAACAAATGTTTCTTTATGCTAAACTGTTTTATCAAACCCATGCCTTCAAACCGTTTTATAGATTGACATCAAGTCAATCTTTTCTTCGATAATAATTATGTTCAAAGGTTTTACAAAACTTATTTTATGCTTTTATATTATCAATTGCATGCCTATATATGTATAGATATATAAGAAATGTTTAAAACACTTAAGAAGGCTATCAACCCTATTTCCTTTTCGCACTTGAGATGTGGTCTGGTGGGTCATCGGGTATCCGTCCGAAGGTTGTTTAAATATTAGTTATATATCATATGTACATATATAGTCATAAAGGTCCTTCCAATTCATCCAATTCCCTTGGGTAGCAAGGGTATACATCAATGTCCATACGTACCAGTTAAATTACTAGTAAGCTACCATATAGGTAGTTTAGGAAGATACTAGAACTATTACTAGAACGTAATATCATACAATGAGTCAGTTCATTAATGAGTCAATACTTTCTAGATAGAGAGAACATACATTACAGCTAGAACATTACAGTACATTACTATTCATTCTAAATAGATTGAGAACACACATTACAGCTAGCACACGTAGAACATTTCAGTACATTACATATACATGAATACGTTAACATAATTGTGATCCACTGTATCGGAGCATGCCTTCAATGTCATGGCCCGAGTTGTAGCCAGAGTCTCTTGGAGGGAGAGCGTGAGTTTGCGTATAGATCTATACTGGATTGAATATCCTACACCTTGCTGCTAGCTACAGCCGGACCTGCAGGTCTGCGGGTGCCAAACGTCATACCTTTTTCCGACCTATATTTGTCGTTGTTACCCAGTCGATAAAATGGTACAATCAATCATATGATGCCTTAATATAAATCCAGTTTAAGGTAGTTAGTACAGCAGTAGTCCCTATATCACTACACTACAGTACTACATTAATTTGCCCTTTACATATATTTAGCGATCTTTTCACTTAAACATTAAATGTACAAACTATATTTTGTTAATGGTAGTTACACTTAGGAAATTACACATTTTTACAAGAAACGAACATTTAGAACAGTTAAGTCTTGGTAGAAGACTACATTCAGAGCAGTTAGGTCTTGGTAGAAGGCTACATTTAGAACAATTAGGTCTTGGTAGAAGACACCCTTATATAATAGTAGGAATCATAGGGATTTCTAGGGTTTTTCAAACATTTACAGTTGTTTTAGAAAACATTTTTATACTTACAGTTCATATACATTTTCAATACTTACAATTCGTATACATACAAATTCTTACATACAAATTAAGACACTAAAATACTTTTGATCTCACCAGCTTTAAAGTTAATACTCTCTTTCAAAATAACATGTATCCTCAGGTCAACCATAGACAGGTACCGATGCAAGGTTCGGGGAAGATGGTGCTCGTTCAAGACGCATCTTTCATTTTGATTTAATCTTTAGTGTCTATTATAATTTGACAGAACACACTTGTATTAAAATTATATTATTAATGCAATGGATGATGTTGTTGCTTGTTTACTACTTTTCGTTGTTGTGATACTATACATGACGTCCTCCGCCCCAGAACGTTTCCGCCGTTCATGGTTTTAGGGTGTGACATAACCTAAATAGGCTATCCTACCACTAGCTGATCAGTTCTAGCATGAAATTCTAGAAGCTCATATAAACATACAAGGCATCTTACCTAGATCCTTATATCTAATCCAGCATGCGAATCACATAATCATATCACATCACATAACAAAATGTATTGTATTTTAGGAATCACTTACTTGAGCTCGGTTGATTGCACGCATCACCGATTTTTCTCTTTTTAAAACCTTTTTATAAAAATGATTCTCTTGTGAAAATTTCCATACCGAGTCCTCAGTTTGAGTTCAGACACACCCGAAAGTATGTCCGAATCCCTCAAACCAAGGCTCTGATACTAACTTGTAACATCCCAAATTTCAAAGCTAAAAATTTCATTTTTAATATAAGAAAAGCACTTAATAACTATGTCCCAAACATTGAAAACATTTAATTTAAAATAAATATTAAAGTCTAATCCCAAAGGTCACATAATGCAGAATAAAATGGGTAAATGCGTTGCGATCGTCCTGAGCTCATTTTCTTCAAAACTGAGGGTACCTGAAACCAAAACTGTAAACCGTAAGCACAAAGCTTAGTGAGGTCCCCAAATACCACATACCATATATATAAACCGGGCAATACATGCCATACATACTATGAGCTATACCTATCAATCATATATCAAATAAGATGATATGTGTCGCACATAGTCTTTATGTTATGCCACGGGCTGCGACGTGGTCTTTCTTACCAAGCCGGGGGCCACTCCTTGGGTCTTACAAACAAGTGCCAGGAGCCGCCTCCTGGTCTTCCATGCAAGTATCACAAAGACAACTAGAATACATACTACTCTACTTGGCTAATGAGCATACAGTGTGCCAGGAGCCACCTCCTGATCTTTCATACATATTACCTAGGGCTAACCCCTGTGTCTTCCGATCATACATAATAGCATACTGTGTGCCAGGAGCCACCCCTTAGTCTTTCATACATAGTGCCTTGGGCTAACCCCCGGGTCTTCCTACTATACATAAACTACATGGGCCAAAATTATGACCGTAGACCCATACAAACAGTTAGGAGACTCACCTTCAAGCTGACTGTCAAATCCCCTAAATAAACCCATCGCTGCTAGCTAATAGATCCCTAAACTACTGATCTCTCGACTCCCAGAGCTACCGATTTTCATACAACTTAGATAAGTCCGCGGTTCTTATAACTTAATCGTAAGTCCTCAATGCCGTAGAAGACCATTCCACCCTCACATACTCTTGTCTGAAGGTCCTCATATGTCAACTAGGTCAACCTTGGTCGAAGTCAAAGTCAAAGTCAACATTCAAAGTCAACGCTTCGATTTGATTCAACTTGTAGAGTTACCCCTGACTCGCCAAGCTCCAATGATACTCATAGTCGCGAAACCACAAACCAACTATCGAGTCCCTTCACGGACTCATCGAGTTCCTTCTGAACATAATCAGGACATTACCATCTTAACTCGTCGAGTCCATCCATGGACTCGGCGAGTTCTTCAGTCTGTTAAGCATTCCTTAATGGATTAAGCCACTATACTTTAGTTCTGAGCCCCAAACTTCGTCTATATGCTGGAAATGACCTCTTAAGGGTAAAGTTTCCAACTTTACCCACTCCTAGTCCTTCTTAATGGGTTTAACTCAAACCCTAGCTCGTTAAGACATAGATTCATTGTCCAAAGACCACAATATTCAAAAATAAAGCACATGTGCATAGATCCAAGCCTTAGACACGAAAAAACACATAAAGCCTCTGCCTTTTCATCCATGCATGGCCCTTTTTGGCTCAAAGAGCCATAACAACTCCTTAAAACTTACATGGGGGTTTCTAATGGCGTAAAGCTTGCACCTTTATGCCTTAACCGCCCTTAAGGATTTAAGATCTAAAAGGATCTTGACTAGGACATCCTTGTCCCATAGGTCATGCTCCATGGAGCAAAACTCTCATGAAAGGGACATAAATAGATCTAAGAAACTATAAGCGAAGATAAAGACTTGATTACCAGAGAATGATGCAAATGAGATGGTGTTGGTGGATCTAAAAACTTCTCCTTGAACCTACAAACTTCTTCTTCTTCTTCTTCTTCTTCTTCTTCTTATTCTTCTAGTCTCCAAGAGCACCTCAACTCACTCAAAAATGGCTCACTCAATAAGAACTCTAGGGTTTCGTGGCGTATGTTCTGGGCAGTGAGGGCTAGGAATGGAACCCAAAGGAGGAGAATAGGATGTTTAAATAGGGTACCAAGTCCCGAATTTTGGGTTTCCCAAACCCTGAACAACTCGTCGAGTTGGTCCCCCAACTCGTCGAGTAGGTCACTTAATTCGTGCCTTAAACTTCGCTCCTACTCGTCGAGTTCCTCCCTGGGCTCGACGAGTAGCCTTCCTAGTTAGGGTTTTTCTTTCCTTTCTTGGCCTTCTAGATTCCAGGTGTTACAGATATGAAAAACGGTTACAAAATACATTACATTATTCTTATATATATATATATATATATATATATATATATATATATATATATAGTACAAAAAGTTCATTTCATTTAAGTATATCAATATATTTTACAAAACCTTACCGCCTTTGTAACCCGTTGAACAAGGGGTGTAATTATATAAAGTACTTATGTAGTTGCTTTACGTCATTATCATTATTATCCTAGAAAAAGGGGATAATTACATATACAAACATTTTCATTACAAAAACACGTACTCTCATTGAATAAATTTGTGAGACATTGCCTTCATCGTAATTACTGAGGATACACGAAAGTCCTGTTTCACAACCAGAATCTCCCGTAAGAGAGCGTGATACTTGTGTACAGATCTATACAGGTCTGATGATCCCACACCCTGATTGTTAGCTACAGTTAGACCGACATGTTATGGGTGACAAATGTCATAAATGTTTCAATGCCTGAAGAACGTCGAGCAGGCGAATTCATTTTTAGCACAGTTATGAGAACTCACATCGGGAAACGACTATACGTATATTTTACACGAAAACACATTTCTTCAAACGGTTTTATATGTGAATAAAACTACATATTACTACTTTAAGTATGGAAAAGACTAGTATATTTTGTTCATGGAACATTTAAGACTACAACTCATTTCTATGGAAAAGATTGGATTTTATGGAATAAACACCATCATTTTACAAGTGAACGGCTTACATCTCATTTATCAGCAAATATCGGATTTTCTGGAAACGAACACGATATCTTTTCATAGAAAGGCAAACTATTTTTCATACAAACTCTTATGAACACACCAACTTAAGTGTTGACACTTTTTCAAACAACTTGCATTCTCATGGAATCAGTAAAACATGTAACCACCAGCTTTTGAGGATGGGGCGTGTGATATCTCCATTTTTACGGCCAAAAAAGACCGATTTCGTTTATGCTTTTATAATGAAATTAGAGTAATCTTTCAAATAAAAGTAATGTGGAATTTGTTCCCAAAACAAAATATGATAAAATTTATCAAAACATTTCTTAAAGAAATATATTTTCATTTTTAATACAAAACCTCGATATGTCATGTTCTGATACAGACCAAAATCATAAATAGTACGATATAGGCCTTACAACATTTATTTACTTCAACTGGACTATAATGCAAACTCCCTCATCATCATCCAACTATGGTCTTGTTCCACTACCTGTAATACAGAAAGTTGAGTAGGTCAGGCTTGGGAGACTGGTGAGCACATAGGGTTTTCAACCCACAATAAATAAATTTATTAATTTCATCAACCAACAATAAATTTATTAATTTCATTAACCAACAATAACCATGATTACCCATTCCCGTTACCCTCACTTTATGTCCCTAAACACCTATCATAAGGGACCTTGCTTAAGGATTATTATCGAGATGGACACTACTGTTATGGGGATTCCTCATCCATATATGTTTGTAAGGAAACCATGAGGGGGATGGAATACACCGGCGAACACATCGTTCACAAACACCTACAAATTGCGAGTCAGCTAGCGTTCCACTGGACTGTCTAGAAAGGTCTGTGGTTTGTCATATATACTCTCATCATTTTATTACAGATCAACTGTTTCAACTTCCCATGTTTTACCCAACATATTTATAGATAAAAAAAATACTTATACAGTTTAAAACCTATATAAAACATCCATTTAAAACCCATCTCAAATAAACAAACAATATATATACACAAAGCATGAATTTTATAGAAAATACTTCATATCTATGTGTAAGATGAAAATGACTATGCACTCACTTGATTTGATGATAATTGGACAAAACTTTGTCCCTCAAAACAATCTTTGTTGATGAAACCGGGATGTTTTCTCAAAAATTGGGCTCTACGCGGGCAGAGTTTCGACTCGAATGTCACACCCCCAAACTGAAATGGCGGAAATGTTCGGGGGTGGAGGTCGTCATGTGTACTATTACAACAATTGCATCGCAGTAATCGAAGTAAATGCAACCATTACATTGAATATATACATGGTATATACAGCTATTTAATTCATATTTATATACATCAAAATTAGCAAAAGATAAAGACGTGACACTATGTGCTTTGTCTTCTCAAAAGCCTGCAGGGGTACCTATCTACTGATTGCCTGAGAATACAAGTGGTTTTGAAAGAGTATCAACATTAAGCTGGTGAGTTCATAAGCATGTTTTTGTAATGAAAACCTGTTAATAAATCAATGAAAATGTTTGTGTGTTTCCAAGAAAATACAATATTTTCTAACATGTGTGTTTTTTTACAGTATCCCATAATATTTTAGTTCGTATGCCTGGTTACCACTAGATGTGTTGTATAATGTTATTTTGAATGAAAAACCCTTTTACATGAGAACTCTGGTTATCACCAATATATAGTAAGTTATGAAAACTCTAGAGCCCTCCAATATGTATAGTAGTTCTATTACTTTAAAATAAAACTAATTGAAGTTATTACCATTCATCCACTAATCGTATTATTTATTACGAAATTTATGAGTTGTTATAACCATACCTGACCATTGAATTGCTTGAACGACGTTCTTCAAGTGTCGGAATCGAAATGACTTTGTCACTCGTAGATCGTGTCGGTCCTACTATAGCTAACAGCAAGGTGCGGGTTGTCAATCTGGGTATAGATCTGTACATAAACTCACGTTCTCCCTCAAGGAGACTCTGGTTACAATCTCAAGACTTTTGTTAGTACTTAAATAAGTACGCGAAGATGCTCGCTCATAAAATGTTGTACTAACGATTAGGTGTAGAATAAAATGAATCTCTTGAATTTAAATGATTGTTTATATGAGTAATAAACTATACCCTAAATAGTTTATATGCTCGCTCATATTGTATCAACGTTTCGTGCATTGATAAGATAATTGTTCATAAACTATACCTATCATAGGTTATTCGTTTGTTAATGTATTCAGTTCGTGTTTTACACTGAAACTCTACAATTATGTTGAAAACTTCCCTTATGCTCAACATTTTACAAAATGGATAAATATCTAAGTGATTTATAAAAGTAATAATCTTTGTTTTGAATCAATCGTCTAATTTTAATCTTGTTTTAATCCTATATATAAGTCATTAATTTTTATTTTTGTCTTGCTTGTATCCTCCCCTAAGAACATTAAAACAGTAAAAGTGTAGGGGTATGACCTTACCTTGAATGCGCGTTAATCAAAATTAGGGAGTTGTAGCGACGATTCTCAGGTATGCATACGCGCTAATAACGTTGCCCTAAAATAATTATATTTGACGTCGCATTTAAATTAATAATAATATTCATTCAAAAATAAGACTACATAATTGTTTAATTAAGTGAAAGAGGACTTACAAATAAATTGGAATTATAAGGGATTTAATTTGAATTGTTGGTAAAATTCGGTTTATGGTTGAAAAAGGGGTTTACGGTTCGAGGCTTGGAGTCTACGATTGGATCATATAGAATTATGAAGATTTGAAGGCCATATGAAGATTTGAAGGCGGATATGAATGTGCTTGGCGGATTGTTTGAAGATTTGAAGGAATATGATTGTAAACACTTGAAGATTCAGAGAATTTGACACTGTTCACAGTTGAAAATTGAGAGAATTTTGAGGGTGTTTACGGTTGAAAATGGGTGAAATGAATTAATCAGAGTGTAAACCCATATATATATATATATATATATATATATATATATATATATATATATGTATATATGAGGTGTTTACGGTTGACTAATGGACTTAATTTGGGTTTGTAGCCCAATAAGAGGGTGTTCACGGTTGAGTTTGACCATGAACTCCTTGTTTTCTTTTTTATTTGACCGTAAACACGCCATGGAATGACTTGTGGACCGTGAACCATCTTTGATCTTTGAAATTGGACCGTGAACTCCAATTTGGGAGTTAATGCTTGAGCGAGAACTCATTTATTCCATTAATTATTTTGGGTGAAACTCATTTATTGGTTATATTTATTTTTTAAACCCCTAGTCTTTTAACTTATGTTTATTGATAACACTCTAAATTAGCTTAGTTTTCAACCCATGCTTCTTTGTTTACTCTTTAAACAAAACTTTTAAACCTGGCATTATCTTGTATTAACTGTTTATTTATAACAGTTTAGACTTTTATTGATTCCAAAACAATGGGTTGTCACATCATCCCCACGTTTGAGGGAATTTTGTCCCGAAATTCAAACATAGAATACGAATCATGGATTCAGAAAAAGATGCAGATATTATTGTTTCATCTGATCTTCGTGCTCCCAATTGAATTCAGGTCCCCGCTTGGCATTCTAGTGGACCTCCACTATTGGTATGCGACTTTGTTTCGTTCGTTTGACTTCCAGATCCATGATTTCGACTGGTTCTTCCACGAAATTAAGGTTCTCGTTGATCACGATCTGATAAAGAGGGATCACAAGGGTTTCGTCAGATAAACACTTTTTAAGGTTCGATACGTGGAAGACAGGATGAATGTTGCTATGTTCTTGGGGTAAACAAAGTTTGTATGCTATAGGACCAATCCTAGCGAGGATCTCGAATGGTCCAATGTATCTTGGATTCAGCTTTCCATGCTTTCCAAAGCGTATCATGCCTTTCCAGGGTGAGACCTTCAATAAAACTCTGTCACCAACCTGGAACTCCAAAGGTTTGATCTTTTATCGGCGTAGCTCTTTGTCTATCTCATGAAGCTTTTAATTGTTCTCAAATTTGCACGATCTTTTCTGTAGTTTCTCGGATGATTTTTGGGCCTGTGAGAGTGATGTCGGGGACTTGACCCTTAGCTCGCTACGTGTCACCCACCTCAGCCCAACATAGAGGGGATCCGCACTTACAGCTATAGAGGGCTTCAAACCGCGCAACCTTGATGCTAGTGTTATAGTTATTGTTTTAGGAGAACTCAACAAAGGGCAAATAGGTATCCCACGACTTGCCAAAGTCTAGAACAAATGCCCTTAACATATCTTCCAATTTTTGAATGGTTCTCTGACTCTGCCCGTCTGTCTGTGGATGGTAAGTTGTGCTCATATCTAGCTTAGTTCCAAGAGCCTTTTGGAGTGACTGCCAAAATCTCGAGGTGAACCTGCTATCCGGATCTGAGATAATGGACATAGGCACACCACGCACACAAACTATCTCTTGGATGTAGATTCATGTAAGTCTCTCCATCTTAAATGTTTCTTTGATTGGCGGGAAGTGGGCGGATTTAGTTAGCTGATCAAGAATTACCCAGATGGCATCGTACCCACTCGGAGACTTGGGCAACTTAGCGATGAAATCCATCGTAATCCTTTCCTACTCCCACTAAATTATTTATGGCTGCTGAACTAGACCTGGGGGCTTTTGATATTCCACCTTCACCTTGGCACAAGTCAGGAACTTGCCCATGAAGGTAGTGATCTCTGCTTTCATGTTTGGCCACCAATATAGCTTTTTGAGATCCAGATACATCTTATCCGAACCTGGGTGAACGGAGTATCTTGTCCTGTGAGCTTCGTTCGTGACAACCCGAACCTTTTTCCGTTTCTAGTAACCAATTTCCATTAATAAAATTTGAATTTTATTGAGTTTCCGTCAAACTTCTTGGTTTAGAAAATCATCTGACTTTATATATTTAAATTTTAGATGCGAGTTGGGAACAAAATCATGCGAAAAACCCAAATCTTCTTGAAAAGCGGCAGTTTCCGGCCTAAGTGAGATTACGGTCGTAAACTCGTGTACGGCCGTACACTCGTTTACAGTTGGTGCCAGGTGGACCCCACCACCGACCATACCCCCAGTCTATATATATGACACCCTCACCTTCATTTGAACATTCTTTACCAAAAACTCTCTCATTCTCTCTCTACCACTTGACTGTAAACCCCAAAAACACCCTTATTCTTCCGAAAATCATCGAAAATTGTCATTGGGAATCGAATTGGAGCATCTAGAACACGTTTTCCATCGAATCCAACATCATTATTCTTGAGTGTACGGCCGTACACCCTTGAAGTCTGAAAATCTTCATTCACCGTAAACCAGTTCACGACAGTACTGTCACACCCCAAAACGAAGAACGGCGGAAACGTTCCAGGGTGGAGGACGTCATGTATAGTATCACAAACAATGTAAAGTAGTAAACAAGCAACAACATCATCCATTGCATTAAAAGTAAAGTTTTAATACATGTATGTACTTTCAATGTAATAAGACACCAAAAATACAATCATAATAAAAGACGAGTCTTGTCTATGCTCCGTCTTCTCAAAACCTGGCCATCGTACCTGTCTACTGGTGACCTGAGAATACAAGTTATTTTGAAAGTGAGTATCAGCCTAAAGATGGTTAATTCATAAGTAATTAAGTGTCATTGTTTTGTTTTGGGAAAAATGTTATGAATGCCCTGTAAATCTTTAAATGAAACAGTTGATGTAAGTAATGAAAAACCTAGAAAATCCCTTATTTCTTACTGATATGAAATGTAGTCTTCTACCAAGACCCGGATGTTTTGTAAGTAAAATGATGGTTTTTCCTTTCTATTGACGAGTACTTAAAGTACTTAGTCTAACTCCTCATTTATGTGAATGTATCACAAAATAAAGTAATAGGAAAATATACTAATGTAATTGTTATCCTTTGGTACTAGGACTAACACGACATCACGGTAAGCGAAATGTATAACCTAATGAACATCCGTAGATTGTTCAATTGTCCTCTATAGCTACAGTAGGGGGGAGGAAGGGTCAGTCTCGTAATCAATTCCCTAATATAATTATTAACCGTAGGCATCCGTAGATGTTCATCAACCTCTGTAGCGAACAGTAGGCCAGAGGAATGGTTAGTCCCGTAACTGTATTCTAATATAAGTAATAACCGTAGGCATCCGTAGAGGTTCATCAACCATTGGTGCTAATCAGTTGGCTTCAGAATGGTTAGTCCCGTCTAGATATCCCGTTGAACTGGGATAGGCAGGATAATTTACACAGAAGCTACTAATAGATCATCCTAATGAATCGAGGTACAAGTATCCATGTAAATGTATACAGGAAGATGTATCTACATAAAGGTACTTATGTAATGTATTCATGCAAGGTACTCATGTAGTATATTCATGTAAGGTACTCATGTAATGTATTCATGTAAGGTACTCATGTAATGTATAGTGTAGACTCATGAATGAACTGACTCTGATGTAATTCCTTGTAATAGGAATAATGTTATGTATCTCCTAACTATCCCCATAATAGTTAACTGGAAGGTAATTGATTGTCCAAACAGGTTTATACACCCTTGCTATACAAGAGTGTGGGAAACTGAATGAAGGATGAAAAGTATAATATCAATACATATAAAAGAACATAAGTGTATAGATATAGTTTTCTTCAAGAGGGTAAAAATGGTTTTGTAAAACATCTACGAGTTTTGAACAATAATTAACAATGACTTGATGTCATTTTAATAAACACTTCAAACATAATACTTTTGCTATCAAGGTATCTTTAAGATATAAAACCATTTCATGCATTACATTTTGTAGTATGTGAAATCTACTGAATGAAAACACAGTTATAAATACATATGATTGATTTAGTAACTTGTTGTTTTCTACCTGTATTCCCCCCCCCCCAAGTAAAGCATTTAAAATCATTTAAAACATTGATTAAGGGGTATGAACTCACCTCTAGATGGTGGTTTGGATGTACTGAACTGTGTCGGATTGTTAGGTGTCAAGTGAGGACTTGAACACACACTATGATCCTAATGAACATATAATCACACATATATGCACCCAATTAGTCTTAAACTACTAATTGTAAATGTTAAGACATCCTAGAACATGATAAGCACTTTATATAAGTGTTATAAGCCCTAAGGATTGCATCTAATTTGTTGTGGGACAAGGCTAATGGGTTTAGGGTTCCAAAGGACCCTATACATGAGTTTACTCTCCAATAAACCTCACACAAGGAGTTTATGGTCATAAAACCTTGGGTTTACGACCGTGAACTCCTAAGCTTGGTGTCATTTTGTGTTTTGAAGTTCTAAATGATCCCTAAAAGCATTCCTACTTGGTGGATTAATTCTTGGAAGGGTTTAGGGCACTAATACACTCCTTTGAGGAGTTTACGGCCCCAAGGCCAATTCCTGTTGAGTTTACTGCTGTAAAGTCATATGGATATGGGTATTTTTATGTTTTCAAGTCCCATACTCATCTAGGATAGGTTCTAGACAATTATCTAACGCTAATGAAGGCATTAGGCACACTTTGGTACCCTTCTTTGATGTTCACGGCCCAAGAACCATTTCCCTTAGAGATTACAGCTGTAATCTCTCATGGGGATGCGTTTTTGATGTTTTACGGTCTCCAAATTAACTAGGAATAAATAAAGCCTATTGTCTAAGGCTTTAGGAGTGATTAAGGCACTCTTTGGCCTTTGAATTTGGAGTTCACGGTCCAAGAACTTCTTGGGCTGTGAACACCTAAATCTTGGTGTTTATGGATGAATTCTAGTCTTAAATACACCTATATACAAGCCTAAGGTAGTTACATAACATGAGGAAGGGACTAGGCATCATTTAAGCCTTATAAAAGAGTTTACTCCTCAAGATGTTCTTGGACGGTAAACTCCCGAATCTTGCAGTTTTGCTATGTAATCTATGTTATTAAACACATTATAAGCCATATGATACAACTAGATTAGGGTACTCACGATTTGGGATGAAAACTCGAAGATCCGTGAGAGAGAAAATGGCTTTTCTCTAGTTGGAAATGTAAATAATGAATGAAAATGGTTCAGAATTCTATATATAGTCCTGGGATTTTTGGCAGAAAATATTTTATTCCCGAAATGAACTCTAATATAATAGAATTTTGGAATAACAGAGTTGTACAAAACCTAGTGCACCCACTCTCCTGATATCTCCTTAAGTGTAAACCCTAAAATACTCAAACTTATACGGAAAAGTCTGAGAATTTACTGTGATTGTTATAACTTTTATTGACTTGATAATGTGCGTACAGAATGGAAATTTCGGGTTGTCACATCATCCCCCCGTTAGAATGAATTTTGTCCCGAAATTAGAATTTAAGCAAATAAATTATTTACACGTAACTAAGGAAAAAGATGGGGATATTTCCGTTTCATCTGATCCTCTCGTTCCCAAGTGAATTCAGGTCCCCGTTTTGCATTCCAGCGAACATTCACTATCGGGATACGACTTTGTTTCCTTTGCTTGACCTCTCGGTCCATGATCTCTACTGGTTCCTCCACGAAGTTGAGGCTCTCGTTGATCTCGATCTTGTCGAGTGGAATAACAAGAGTCTCGTCGGACAGACACTTTTTCAAGTTTGATACGTGGAAGGTAGAATGTACGTTACTGAGTTCACGCAGTAGATTGAGTTTGTAAGCTACAAGGCCGATTCTCGCGAGAATCTCGAAAGGCCCTATGTATCTTAGATTGAGCTTCCCGCACTTTCCAAAGCGTATCAAGCCCTTCTAGGGTGAGACCTTCAGTAGAACACGGTCGCCCACCTGGAATTCCAACGGTTTCCTTCGCTTGTCAGCGTAGCTTTTCTGTCGGTCTCTAGAGTTTTTCAATCGTTCACGAATTTGAACGATCTTTTCTTTCGTTTCCCGAATGATTTCCGGACCCGTGAGAGTGCTTTCGGGAACTCGTCCCTTAGCTAACTGGGTATCACCCACCTCAGCCCAACACAGAGGGGATCTGCACTTTCGGCCATAGAGGGCCTCGAATGGCGATGCCTTTATTCTCGTGTGATAACTATTGTTGTAGGAAAATTCGAAAAGGGGTAAATGGATATCCCAAGCTTTCCCAAAGTCAATTACACAAGCTTTCAACATATCTTCAAAGGTTTGGATAGTTCTCTCACTTTGTCCGTCGGTCTGTGGATGGTAGGATGTACTCATGTACAGCCTAGTTCCTAGAGAACTTTGTAACGACTTCCAGAACCTCGAAGTGAATCTACTATCTCTATCTGAGATAATGGATATTGGAACACCGTGCAGCCTTACAATCTCCCTAATGTACGTTCGTGTAAGTTTCTCCATCTTGTCTGTTTCTTTGATTGGCAAGAAGTGTGCAGACTTGGTCAGTCTATTGACGATGACTCATATGGAATCAAGTCCACCCGTCTTCTTGGGCAACTTGGTTATGAAGTCCATAGTGATCCGTTCCCACTTCCATTCTGGTATCTCCGGTTGTTGTAAAAGACCGGAGGGTTGCAAGTATTCGACCTTGAGTGGACGGAATATCTGCTTTCATGTTAGGCCACCAGTATAACTTTTTAAGATCTAGATACATCTTATCTGAACCCGAGTGGACGGAATAATGAGTGTTATGAGCTTCGGTCATGACCAAGTTCCTAAATCCATCGTGTTTCGGTGTCCAGATCCGATCCATGAGGTATAAGGCTCCGCCACCCTTGACTTCCAAGTTCTTATCCATCCCTCTAAGGGATTCACCTGCCATATTTTTGGGTTTCAAAGCGTCGAGCTGAGCCTCCTTAATTTGTGTGGACAAGTGTGAATGGATAGTTAGAGTCAAAGATTTGACTCTACGACTAGTATATTCTTTCCGACTCAGGGCGTCGGCTACTACATTGGCTTTTCCCGGATGATAACGAATTTCGCACTCGTAATCACTGAGTAGATCAACCCATCGTCGTTGTCTCATGTTAAGCTCTTTCTGGTCGAAGATGTGTTGTAGACTCTTGTGGTCTGTGAAGATCATGCTTTTTGTACCATACAGGTAGTGTCTCCAGATCTTCAGAGCAAATACAACTGCTCCTAGCTCAAGATCATGGGTGGTGTAGTTAACCTCATGTGTCTTCAGCTGTCTCGAGGCATAGGCTATGACTTTACCTCACTGCATCAGAACACATCCGAGTCCTTGATTTGATGCATCGCAATAGACAACGAAGTCTTCTATCCCTTCGGGGAGGGATAGTATTGGCGCAGTGCACAAGGCTCGTTTGAGCGTTTGGAACGCTCTTTCCTGTTTCTCTTCCCAGTCAAAGGCCACGCCTTTCTGGGTCAGGGTTGTAAGAGGTTTCGCTATGCGGGAGAAGTTCTGAATGAACCTGCGATAATAGCCCGCGAGACCTAGAAATTGACAAATTTATGTAAGTGTCTTCGGTGCTGACCAGTTCTCAATGGCCTTGATTTTGGAAGGGTCCACATGTATTCCTTCTTTGCTAACAACATGACCCAAAAATTTGACTCGTCGGATCCAAAATTCGCACTTGGAGAACTTCGCATAGAGCTTCTCCGTTCGCAATGTTTCTAAGACCCTACAAAGATGTTGACTATGTTCTTCCTTACTTCGAGAGTAGATAAGTATGTCACGAATGAAAACAATGACGGACTGATCCAAGTAAGGACGACACACCCTATTCATCAGATCCATGAATATTGTGGATGCATTAGTTAACTCGAACGGCATCACTACAAATTCATAGTGTCCATAACGAGTTTGGAAGGCTGTCTTGGGAACATCTTCCTCTAACACTCGTAGTTGGTGATATTCGGATCGTAGATCTATCTTCGTGAAGTAGTTGGCTCCTTGAAGTTGATCAAATAAATCATCAATGCGGGGAAAAGGATAACGATTTTTAATGGTAAGCTTGTTGAGTTCCCTATAGTCGATGCACATACGAAACGATCCATCTTTCTTCTTGACGAACAAGACTGGTGCTCCCCATGGTGAGAAGCTTGGCCTAATGAATCCCTTCTTGAGAAGTTCGTTAAGCTGACTGGAAAGTTCCTGCATCTCGGCCGGTGTCAGACGATAAGGAGATTTGGTTACGGGAGTAGCTCCTAGCACTAAGTCGATTCTGAACTCGACTTGGCATTGGGGTGGTAAACCGGGAAGTTCTTCTGGGAAGATGTCGGGAAAGTCGCGTACTTCTGGGATGTTTTGAATGTCTTTTCATTTCTTGATTTGTATCGACGATGTGTGCGAGGAATGCATGATATTCTTTTCGCAAGCACTTCTGGGCTTGAATGCACGAAATGATGCGAAGGCTCGTACTAGGTTTGTCGCCATAGATAACTAAAGTTTCGTTGTTAGGAAGGTTAAGATGAACTGCTTTTTCAAAGCGCATGATGTCGGCGCGAAGAAGACTCAACCAATCCATGCCGATGATAACGTCGAAACATTTAATTGGGACCGGCATGATGTCTATCTTGAAAGTATGGCCATCTAAAGTTAAAGTACAACCTACGTATATGCAGTTAGTACTCTCTTTTTTCCCGTTAGCCATTTCTATCGTGAATGAATTATCTAATGCACGTGGTTTTTGTTTAAGCATGTGTGCAAATTTGTGACTTACGAAACTTTTCTCTGATCCACTGTCGAAAAGTATGCAAGCAAATGAGTTATTGAGGAGAAACGTACCAGTAACTATTGTAGGACCAGCTACCGCTTCCTCGTGGCCCAAGGCCATAACTCTTCCTACTCCTCCAGCCATCCCTGCTTTAGGGTAGTTCCTCTTGTAGTGGCCCACCTTGCGACAACCATAGCGAGCTTGGCCCATACCGGCGTTAGGAACCTGGGCGGCCTGAGTTGTTAGAGCTTTGCAGAAATGGACTGTATGCCCCTTCCTGTTGCATTTAGAGCACTGCATCTCCCTGCAAGGTCCGTGGTGGTGGAAACTGCACTTGGTGCACTTTGGGAGAGTTCCAGCATAAGTTTTTACTGGTAAGGGGTTCGCAGGGACAACAAGAGTTACCATGGCAACATTGATTTCCACAAGTTGTTGTCTCTTGGAGGATTCTTGCGAAGCCCCTCTTTTTCTCTTGTTCCACCCCTTCTTGTTGTTGTTGACCTTTTTGTGGTACTGGTGCAGGGATTGTTGGATTCTGAGGCTTCCTGTTATCTATGAGAGGTTGTGCCACCTCCTTGGCACTATCAAAAGTGACAGGCTTGGAAGCCAACACACTTTATTGGATCTGGGGCGACAGTCCCCAGATATATCTCTCTATCTACTTGCTCTCGAGAGCAACCATATCAAGGCATAGGATTTCCAGATCACAGAACCTATTCATGTAGGTTGATATATCAGATCCAACCATTTGTAGACCCCAGAGTTCCTGTTCGAGTTTTTGCACTTCGCCTCGAGGACACTACTCTCTCATCAGCGTGTCCTTCAAGTGTTCCCAGCTGATGGAATACGCCACCACTAAAGTCAGATACTTAACATGGCCGTTCCACCATGTTAGTGCTCTGTCAGAGAAGGTACAAGCTGCAAACTTGACCTTGTTGCCCTCCTGGCAAGCATAGATTTCAAAGACAGATTCCATCTTTTCAATCCATTGCCTTAACACCATAACCCCACCAGTACCATTGAAGTTGTGGGGCTTGGCGTTCGTGAAGTCCTTATAGGTGCATTCCCGAGGGTGTCCATGGCTTTCGCCGTGGTTCGAGGGAGGTGCACCTGTTCCCGATCCACTAGGGACAGGGTCGTTGATGGCTGACATAGTAGCTGCAACTGCTGCTGTGAAAGTTGCCTGGAACATAGTGGCATCAAATGGATGAGGTGGTTGAGGAGGTCGAGGTGGTGGTGGAGGTGGTGGTATCGGTGTTTCGTTGTTTGGGTTACATCTGGGATTTCTGCGTGGCGGCATCTTTAACTATACGTTTAAAAGATGAAGACATGGATAAGTATAACTGAATGATAAATGTGTCTCATAGACTAATTCCCCATAGTCCAACAACATAATGAATAGAATAACTAAATGAAGATGATGACATTTGGATAATAATTTCCATATGATTAGATATCTGTCAATAATACGGGGATTACAGATGTAACAAGTTCGGGAAAAATGGCCTAGAAGTAGGCCTTACATCAACCAAGATAGGAAAATTTTGACAGAACTATGAATAGATCAAGACCTAGCAGGCCTAAGATTTACAAAGATAGGAAATTATACCGAAGTTTTTACATAAACTAGGTTATATCCAAAAGATGAGTCGTCAAGATTCTATCGGCGACGAGAACTGCTAGCATGAGTTCTTGATTCTGACAGTAGACGTTCCATGTCCCTCATATGCCTGTCAGCTCTCACTTGCTGAGCTCGAAGTTCCCTAACTTCAGCTTGAGTTTCAGCAAGTTCTCTCTGCAGAGCTGCATTGCGGACCAGAGTCCTCTCATGAGTAGACTCTAGTTGGCGAATATGGACAGTGTTAACGCCAGAGTTGGCTTCAATCTCCACGACTCGATCGATAGTTGCTTGACCTAGTATCGTGTTCCTACAGATCCTACGAACCATGATTGGTAAGACCCTGTCAGCAGAACCTCCTTCAGTGAGGTTGTAGAAACTCCTGTCTCCGTTGTAGGGAATGGGTTGACCATGTTCCTGACTCCATCTATTCAAGTTAGTGGCCCACAGAGGTGTGGGTCCTTGAAATGCAGGACGGGGGTTTAGGTTTGGGTCTTGAGCAACTGGGGGTGGGTTGTTGACTTCAGGCTCTGAGTTAGAACTATCGGAAAAACCCTCAGCATGGTGATCATCCAAAGGGATTGGGTGATCATCTTCTGGTTCTTCCTCTAGCCATCCAGCGTTGCCTTGGTTTGGGAAGTACGGATCGTCGTGATGAAATCTAGCCATTAAAATCTACGCGAGAAAAGTGATATAAGAA
This sequence comes from Lactuca serriola, assembly GCF_051521515.1. NCBI lineage: Eukaryota > Viridiplantae > Streptophyta > Magnoliopsida > Asterales > Asteraceae > Lactuca > Lactuca serriola. Next base: position 249,767,407 of record NC_136410.1, on the reverse strand, counting down.
ATAGCTAAATAGACGAACTGACTATGATAATTACAGTAAGACTAAATACCCCTGTGGTATTTCTTTATGGTTTTGTTGGTAAGTTTTAGACTTGCTGCCACATCACAACCATTCTTGGGCATATGCTAATCACTCCTTGGACCAGCATAGTTGATCAGGCTATGCCATTCCCAAGACTGACCATATATCTCCAGGCTTACTTGTGATATTCAACAATCATAATACTTTTGTTCTTGTCATTGTGACACTGATTTTTGTATGAATGCAGGCATATATACTTACTTAAATATTTTGTCATTTAAAAGTATAACTCTTGGACAGAGTGTTTTAATCCCAATGTATTTATAGTTAGTATATGTTTTATGGGTTGATATACTATATTCACTATAAACAATTCTCTGATACCAATCTGTCACACCTCAAAACCAAGAACGGCGGAAACGTTCCAGGGTGGAGGACGTCATGTACAGTATCACAAACAATGTAAAGTAGTAAACAAGCTACAACATCATCCATTGCATTAAAAGTAAAGTTTTAATACATGTGTGTTCTTTCAATGTAATAAGACATAAAAAACACAAACATAATAAAAGACGAGTCTTGTCTGTGCTCCGTTTTCTCAAAACCTTGCCATCGTACATTTCTACTGGTGACCTGAGAATATAAGTTATTTGAAAGCAAGTATCATCCTAAAGCTGGTGAATTTATAAGTAATTAAGTGTCATTGTTTTGTTTTGGGAAAACTGTTATGAATGCCCTGTAAATCTTTAAATGAAACAGTTGATGTAAGTAATGAAAAACCTAGAAAATCCCTTATTTCTTACTGGTATGAAATGTAGTCTTCTACCAAGACCCGGATGTTTTGTAAGTAAAATGATGGTTTTTCCTTTCTATTGACCAGTACATAAAGTACTTAGCCTAACTCCTCGTTTATGTGAATGTATCACAAAATAAAGTAATAGGAAAATATACTAATGTAATCGTTATCCTTTGGTAGTAGGACTAACACGACACCGCGGTAAGCAAAATGTATAACCTAATGAACATCCGTAGATTGTTCAATTGTCCTCTCTAGCTACAGCAGGGGGGAAGGGTTAGTCCCGTAATCGATTCCCTAATATAAGTATTAACCGTAGGCATCCGTAGATGTTCATCAACCTCTGTAGCGAACAGTAGGCCCGAGGAATAGTTAGTCCCGTAACTGTATTCTAATATAAGTAATAACCGTAGGCATCCGTAGATGTTCATCAACCACTGGTGCTAATCAGCTGGCTTCAGAATGGTTAGTCCCGTCTAGATATCCCGTTGAACTGGGATAGGCAGGACAATTTACACAGAAGGTACTAATAAATCATCCTAATGAATCGAGGTACAAGTATCCATGTAAATGTATACAGGAAGATGTATCTACGTAAAGGTACTCATGTAGTGTATTCATGCAAGGTACTCATGTAATGTATTCATGTAAGGTATTCATGTAATGTATTCATGTAAGGTACTCATGTAATGTATAGTGTAGACTCGTGAATGAACTGACTCTGATGTAATTCCTTGTAATAGGAATAATGTTATGTATCTCCTAACTATCCCCATAATAGTTAACTGGAAGGTAATTGATTGTCCAAACAGGTTTATACACCCTTGCTATACAAGAGTGTGGGAAACTGAATGAAGGATGAAAAGTATAATATCAATACATATAAAAGAACATAAGTGTATAGATATAGTTTTGTTCAAGAGGGTAAAAATGGTTTTGTAAAACATCTATGAGTTTTGAACAATAATTAACAATGACTTGATGTCATTTTAATAAACATTTCAAACGTAATACTTTTGCTATCAAGGTACTTTTAAGATATAAAACCATTTCATGCATCACATTTTATAGTATGTGAAATCTGCTGAATGAAAAGACAGTTATAAATACATATGATTGATTTAGTAACTTGTTGTTTTCTACCTGTATTCCCCCCCCCCCCCATTAAGTCATTTAAAATCATTTAAAACATTGATTAAGGGGTATGAACTCACCTGTAGATGGTCGTTTGGATGTACTGAACGGTGTCGGATTGTTAGTTGTCAAGTGAGGACTTGTACACACACTATGATCCTAATGAACATATAATCACACATATGTGCACCCAATTAGTCTTAAACTACTAATTGTAAATATAAAGACATCCTAGAACATGATAAACACTTTATATAAGTGTTATAATCCCTAAGGATTGCATCTAATTTGTTTTGGGACAAGGCTAATGCGTTTAGGGTTCCAAAGGACCCTATACATGAGTTTAGTCTCCAATAAACCTCACACAAGGAGTTCACGGTCATAAACCCTTGGGTTTATGGCCGTGAACTCCTAAGCTTGGTGTCATTTTGTGTTTTGAAGTTCTAAATGATCCCTAAAAGCATTCTTACTTGGTGGATTAATTCTTGGAAGGGTTTAGGGCACTAATACACTCCTTTGAGGAGTTTACGGCCCCAAGGCGAATTCCTTTTGAGTTTACTTTCATAAAATCATATGGATATGGGTATTTTTATGTTTTCAAGTCCCATACTCATCTAGGATAGGTTCTAGACAATTATCTAAGTCTAATGAAGGCATTAGGCACACTTTGGTACCCTTCTTTGATGTTCACGGCCCAAGAACCATTTCCCTTAGAGATTATGGCCGTAATCTCTCATGGGGATGGGTTTTTGATGTTTTAAGGTCCCCAAATTAACTAGGAATAAATAGAGGCTATTGTCCAAGGCTTTAGAAGTGATTAAGGCACTCTTTGGCCTTTGAAGTTGGAGTTCACGGTCCAAGAACTTCTTGGGTCGTGAACACCTAAATCTTGGTGTTCATGGATGAATTCTAGTCTTAAATACACCTATATACAAGCCTAAGGTAGTTACATAATATGGGGAAGGGACTAGGCATCATTTAAGCCTTAAAAAAGAGTTTACTCCCCAAGATGTTCTAGGGCGGTAAACTCTCGAATCTTGCAGTTTTGCTATGTAATCTATGTTATTAAACACATTGTAAGCCATATGATACAACTATAGAAGGGTACTCACGATTTGGGATGAAAACCCAAAGATCCGTGAGAGAGAAAATGGTTTTCTCTAGTTGGAAATGTAAATAATGAATGAAAATGGTTCAGAATTCAATATATAGTCTTGGGATTTTTGGCAGAAAATATTTTATTCCCGAAATGAACTCTAATATAATAGAGTTTTGGAATAACAGAGTTGTACAAAACCCTAGTGCATCCACTCTCCTGATATCTCCTTAAGTGTAAATCCTGAAATACTCAAACTTATACAGAAAAGTCTGAAAATTTACTGTGACTGTTATGACTTCTATTGACTTGATAATGTTCGTACAAAATGGAAATTTCGGGTTGTCACAAGTACACATTGCAAAACTTCAAAGGTCGTACGTCCTTCAAAGTGGCAGTTCATGGCCGTAAACGGTTTACAGCCGCAAACCCCGTTTACGGCTATAAACCCCATTCACGGTCGTAAACACTTCCTAAGTGGTGAATTAGACTGAAAACCCGCTTTCTCGATTCAATCAAGTCCCAGTAACATTCCTTAACCAAAAGCAAGTGTTTTCCTCACACTTTATCTAACAAAATCACTAATTCAGATACATATATGTATTTAATTGTAATTCGGATCCATTAATTGCCACGTTCAACAACTCAAGGGTCTTAGTTTCGAGTTTGTTGATCCGACGCTTGCACACAACTAACGGTGAGTTCATACTCCTAAACTTTTATGATTTTTAATGTTTTCAGCGTGGGAATACAAGCCAAACACAAACGATTTTTGTCAACTAAAACAAAAGGCTTTCAACAAGTTTAAAACATATGCAATTGATATAGTCCAACAATTTCTATAATATATTTAGATATTTTATCCCTTTTGTATTATGTGGAGCATAAGGGACACTTTTAACTAGAAAACATAATTACATATTTTTCTGAACAATACACAAATGAAGTACAATACATTTCAGGAATGTTATAATAGGTATAGTTTAGGGAGTTTATCATATAGTTTTTACCATTCCAGATTTCATACATGGTCAATCATATAAACTACGACAGATTTAGTTTATGATATTCATTACTACCTTCGGATAACTAGAGTATAACACTAAATAATTATTTAAGTATAATTGTTAATACTCTACCAAGTATACAATGGTTTCAATTACAAGAAAAACGATACAGAACTACATGTAAACTAGTTATTACAGGATTGTGAGACATATCTTCAATAGTACCCTAATGGGTACTGGTAAAATCATCGACATTTAGTATAACCATAGTCTCCTGGAGGGAGAGCATGAGATTTGTGAATCGAACTATTTGGGACTGAGAATCCCACACCTAAACTAATAGCTATAGTTTGGCAGGCATGCCTGGGGTGACAAATATCATATCGTACGACGCCTGAAGAAACATCACTGAGGTCAATAGTCATATCAAGCATGGTTGTACGAACTCACAACAGTATAAACTAACCATTGTTTACGGGATTTCATTCTTCATTAGTTTTAAATTAACTAATAGAACTACCATACATTACACTGGAGGATTCCAGTGGAACATTACTCAGTTTTATTTTAAATAATAAAACTACTATACATACTGGTAGTAGCTAGTGTTTTCAAAAAAAACATACAATATATACTGGTGGTAGCTAGGGTTTTCAAAACAGAAAATACAATACATACTGGTGGTAGCAAGGGTTTTTTAAACATAACATACAATACATACTGGTGGTAGCCAGGGTTTTACAAACAGAACATACTATACATACTGGTGGTAGCTAGGGTTTTCAAACATAAAATAGTAACGAACATACATGATAGAAAAATATTGGATTTTCTTGGCAAACATACATACAACTTTTGAGATTCATTGACATGATTTTTACTACTAAAGCATCTTATGAACTCACCAGCTTTATGCTGATACTCCTTCAAAATCGCTTGTATTCTTAGGGAATCAGTAGACAGGTATTCTCCCGGCTTTCAGAAGATGGAGCTTTCAGAGTCTCGTCTTTATATTTTTGCTTCTTTTGATGTATACAAACAGTGAATCGAACAAATGTAAATATTCATATCTTAATGTAATGGTTATGTTTACTTTGATTACTATAATGCAATTATTGTGATACAATACATGATGTCCTCCACCCTTGAACGTTTCCGAAATTTCGGTTTGGGGGTGTGACACCCTTGATCTCTAGGTTCTTTTCCATTCCCTTCAAGGCTTCATCTGACATGTTCTCATGTTTTAAGGCTTCCAGCTGAGCCTCTCTGGTTTGAGCGGGCAGATGGGAATGGATGGTCATTGTTAGTGCCTTCACTCTACGATCTGATTACTCTTTTCGGCTAAGGGTATCTGCTACCACATTGGCCTTGCCAGGATGGTAGCGTATTTCACATTCATAATAACTGAGTAGCTCTACCCATCACCGCTTCCTCATGTTCAACTCTTTCTGGTCGAAAATGTTTTATAGGCTTTTATGGTCGGTGAATATGGTGCACTTGGTTCCATATAGATAATGTCTCCAAATTTTTAATGCAAAGACCACTGCTCTCAACTCCAAATCGTGAGTTGTATAATTTACTTTGTGTGCTTTCAGTTATCTCGAGGTATAAGCAATAACTTTTCCCCGCTGCATGAGCACACAACCTAAGCCCTTATTGGACTCATCGCAGTAGATGAGAAAGTCCTCCGTTCCTTCAAGCAGACGCAAGATAAGTGCTCTGCATAGGGCCTATTTCAATTTTTGGAATACAGTGTCTTGAATTTCTCGCCAACTAAAGGTTACACCATTTTGAGTCAGGGTGGTTAAAGGCTTAGCAATCCTAGAGAAATTTTGGATAAACCTACGATAGTAGCCAACGAGACCCAAGAATAGACGGATTTATCTGGGTGTCTTCGGTGCTAAACAATTCTCAATCACCTTGATTTTAGAAGGGTCCATGTGTATACCTTCCACACTAACCACGTGACCAAAGAAAGTTACTTTTCTGACCCAAAATTCACACTTAGAGAATTTTGCATACACTTTCTCAGCCCTTAAAGTTTCTAGCACTAGCCTCAAGTGTTCTCTGTGATCTTCCTCACTCCAAGAGTAGACAAATATATCATCAATGAATACTATCATAAACTTGTCGAAGAAGGGGCGACACACCTAATTCATCAGATCCATGAATATCACCGGTGCGTTGGTCGGACCAAAGGGCATCACTACAAACTCATAATGACCATACCGAGTATGAAATGTTGTCTTAGGAACATCACTTTCATGGGCTCGCAAATGATGGTACCCTGATCTCAGGTCTATCTTTGAGAAAACTCTAGCTCCTTGGAGCTAATAAAAAAGGTCGTCGCTTCTAGGTATCGGATAATGATTTTTTATAGGAAGCTTGTTCGGTTCACGATAATCTATGTACATCTGAAAGGACCCATCTTTCTTTTTCACAAACAAGACCGGGGCTCCCCAAGGTGAGGAACTTGGTCTTATGAATACCTTGCTAAGTAGTTCATTGAGTTGGCTGGATACCTCTTGCATTTCTGCCGGCGCTAGACGGTAAAGGGATTTAGCTACAGGGGTAGCTCTGGGGATTAAGTCGATTCGAAACTTGACTTGGCTCTCAGGAGGGATTCCGGGAATGTCTTTGGGGAAGACATCAGGAAAGTTTCAGACTTTGGGGATGCTCTCGAGGTCTTTAACTTCCTGCATCTCATTAACGACATGGGCTACGAATGCATGGCACTCCTTTCGCAGATATTTCTAGGCTTTGATCCATGAAATGATATGAAGATTTGAGCTGCTTTTATCACCATAGACTAGGAGGGCTTCGCCCGAAGGCAAATTGAGGTGACTGGATTTTTCATAACAAAGGATATCAGCACGATTGGGGCTCAACCAATCCATGTCAATGATCACATCAAAGCTTTATATGCAAACTGGCATAAGGTTGATTGGAAAGGAATGGTCGTTTACGGTAAGGTACAACCAGTGAATACGTCGTTAGTGCTCTCTTTCTTTCCATTTGCCATCCCGATGGTAAATGTTTCGGTTAAAGGTTGGGATTTATGCTTTAATAGACTCTTAAATGCATGACTAACAAAACTTCTCTCCGCACCACTATCGAAAAGAATTTATGCATAAAAGTTTTCGAGGAGGAACTTACCCATAACTACGGTGGGATCAGTGACTGTTTCATCCTGACCTATTGCTAACACCTTCCCTGTGTTGCCAACAGTTTTTGCTTTGGTGCAATTCCTCTTGAAGTGTCCAGTTTTTCCACAACCATAGCAGGCTTGGCTTACTCCAGCTCGAGAGGCCTGATTGGTTGGTTGGACTGGTGTCCTGTAGAAATGAGTTGCGTGGCCCTTTCTGCCTCACTTGTCACATTGCATCACTCCACAAACTCCCAAATGATGGAAGTTGCATTTGTTGCACAAGGGCATGTTTCCGGCATAACGGTTGGGAGTTGTTGGAGTAGTGGGAATAGCAGCAGGAATGGTAGCAGCGTGGACTGCCACGGTTTGCTGCTTCTTGGAGGGATCATGTGAAGACTTTCCCTTGCGTTTGTTCCAAAACTTTTTCTTCTGGCCACTCTCCTTTGGTGGTTTGGGAACGGATGCTACCATTTCATGATCAACCCCGTGATCTATTAGTGTATGTGCTAGGCACTTGGCGCTATCAAAAATGGAAGGTTTAGCAGCCAAAACATTCCCTTGTGTTTGGGGTGTCCATCCCCAAATGTATCTCTCAATTTTCTTGCTTTTTGGGGTGACTATCCTGGGACAGAGAAGAGCCAGGTCACTGAACCTGGCTCTGTATGTAGCAATGTCGGAACCCTTCATCTTCAGGTTCTAGAGCTCCTGCTCCAGTTTTTGCATCTCGCCCCTTGGGCAATACTATGCAATCATCTACTCTTTCAAACTCTCCCAACCCATGGCATTGGCTACTGGTAGAGTTAAGGATTTGACTCGACTATTCCACCAAGTCAATGCTGTATCGGTGAAGGTGCAGGCGACAAACTTCACCTTGCTTGACTCTGGGCACACACAGGTCTCGAAAATTGATTCGATCTATTCGAAACATTGAGTTAGGGAAATGACACCTTCATTGCCATCAAAGGAATTTGGCTTCATATTCAAAAAAATCTTTATATGAACACTCCTTCTGGTGTCCCTGACCACTATCAAGATTATGGGAATGCGTACGACTTCCTAATCCGCTAGAGCCACCAGGATTTTTTTGCACCATCGCGGCAGACACAATGGCTATAACTATTGCCTGGAACATGGCAGGATCAAACCGAGGAGGTGGTGGCGGAGGAGGATCTGTCGGGGGATTGTTGCTCTTTTTGTTGGGTCTCTTCCTGGGAGGCATCTTCTTCTAAAAGATACAAGGGGAAAATGACGATAAGTCTCCTATACAGATCAAGAATTGGATATTTTCGAGCAAGATATATCTTAATCCTACAGTAATAACAGAGATCTACAATAAAGGTTTATTATCATAAACAAGGAATTGCAGGTCTTTCATTTGTCAGGATTAGTACTACATGTAACGACTCTGTGCAGTGATATATTTTTATAAAATACTCTTATAGTATTTTAACTATGTGCTTCATTAGTATTGAATTTGCTGAGTTTTAGACTTGTCACGACACAATAGTCACTCCCAAACGCATGTTGGTCATATCTCGGACAAATATAGTTGATGAGGTTATATTGGCCCCATATATGATTTCATAACTATTCAGGTTTAACCGTAGTACTCGAGTCTTCCAAAATACTTTTGTGTAGTTCTTACTATGTTACAGCTTCTTGTATGTATGTATACTTGTATACTTCTTGTAAAATACTTAAATTTTAAAAGTATACTTTTAGTTTCAGAGCACTTCGGCTCCTTTAGTGTTTATAATTGTATACCATGTAAGGTTTAATATACTTAGCTCACTATAAACAATAGCTCTGATACCAATCTGTCACACCCCCAAACCGAAATGGCAGAAACGTTTAGGGTGGAGGACGTCATGTGTAGTATCACAACAATTACATCACAGTAATCAACGTAAACACAACCATTACATTGAATATATACATGGTATATACATCTGTTCAATTCATATTTATATACATCAAAAGTAGCAAAAGATAAAGACGTGACTCTATGCGCTTCATCCTCTCAAAAGCCTGCAGGGGTACCTGTCTACTGATTGCCTGAGAATACAAGCGGTTTTGAAAAAGTATCAGCATTAAGTAGGTGAGTTCATGAAAATGTTTTTGTAATGAAAACCTGTTAATAAATCAATGAAAATGTTTGTGTGTTTCCAAGAAAATTCAATATATTCTAACATGTGTGTTTTTGTTACGGTATCCCATAATGTATTAGTTCGTATGCCTGGTTACCACTAGATGTGTTGTGTAATGTTGTTTTGAATGAAAAAACCTTTTACATGAAAACTCTGGCTATCACCAGTATATATAGTATGTTATGAAAACTCCGGAATCCTCCAATATGTATAGTAGTTCTATTACTTTAAAATAAAACTAATTGAAGTTATTACCATTCATACATTAATCATATTATTTAGTACCAAATTTATGAGTTGTTATAACCATACTTGATCATTGAATTGCCTGAACGACGTTCTTCAGGTGTTAGAATCGAAATGACTTTGTCAACAATAGACCAGTCGGTCCAGCTGTAGCTAACAACAAGGTGAGGGGTTGTCAATCCCGTATAGATCTATACACAAACTCACACTCTCCCTCAAGGAGACTCTTGTTATAATCTTAGAACATTTGTGAGTACTTAAACAAGTACGCGAAGATGCTCGCTCATAAAATGTTGTACTAACGATTAGGTGCAGAATAAAATGAATCCCTTGAATTTAAATGACTATTTATATGACTCATAAACTATACCCTAAATAGTTTATATGTTCACTCGTATTGAATCGGTGTTTCGTGCATTGATAAGATAATTGTTCATAAACTATACCTATCATACTTTGTTCGTTTGTTAATGTATTCAATTCGTGTTTTACACTGAAACTCTACAATTATGTTGAAAACTTCCCTAATTCTCAACATTTTACAAAAGGGATAAATATCTAAGTGATTTATAAAAGTAATAATCTTTGTTTTGAATCTATCGACTCATTTTAATCTTTTTAAATCCTATATATAACTCATTAATCTTTATTTGTGTCTTTCTTGTATCCTACCCCTAAAAACGTTAAAACAGTTAAAGTGTAGGGGTATGAACTCACCTTGAATGTGCGTTAATCGAAATTAGCAAGTGGTAGCGAGGATTCTCTGGTTTGCGCACGTGCTAATAACGTTGCCCCAAAATAATTATATTTGACGTCGCATTTAAATTAATAATAATACTAATTCAAATATAAGAATAGATAATTATTTAATTAAGTGAAAGAGGACTTACAAATAAATTGGAATTATAAGGGATTTAATTGGAATTGTTGGAAAAATAAGGGGTTTACGGTTGGAGGCTTGGAGTTTACGGTTGGATCATATGGAATTATGAAGATTTGAAGGCCATATGAAGATTTGAAGGTGAATATGAATGTTCTTGTTGGATTGTTTGAAGATTTGAAGGAATACGATTGTAAACACTTAAAGATTGAGAGAGTTTGACATTGTTCGCACTTGAAAATTAAGAGAGTTTTGAGGGTGTTTACGGTTGAAAATGGGTGAAATGAATTAAACAGAGTGTAAACCCATATATATAGGAGGTGTTTACGAATGAAATGAGATTGGGCCTAAGGTGTTTACGGTTGATTGATAGGCTTAATTTGGGTTTTTAGCCCAATAAGATGGTGTTCACGGTTAAGTTTGATCGTGAACTCCTTGTTTTCTTTTTGATTTGACCGTAAACACACCATAGAACGACTTTTGGACGGTGAACCATCTTTGATCTTTGAAATTGGACCGTGAACTCCAATTTGGGAGTTAATGCTTGACAGAGAACTCATTTATTCCACTAATTATTTTGGGTGAAACTCATTTATTGGCTATATTTATGTTTTAAACCCGTAGTCTTTTAACTTATGTTTATTTATAACACTAAAAACTAGTTTAGGTTTTAACCCACGCTTCTTTGTTAACTCTTTAAACAAGACTTTTAAACCTTACATTATCTTGTATTAACTAAGTTTCGGACTCGTATTTGTTTTTATTAAACCTATTTTGTATATATATATATATATATATATATATATATATATATATATATATATATATATATATATATAGCTTTAAATAAACATGCACCCTAGGAATTTAAAGATATTATAACAACAGTTTAGACTTTTATTGATTCCAAAACAACAGGTTGTCACATCGAAAAACTCTTTTTCTTGGAAACTTCGGGCTCTCTGGGTCTTTCTTATGATGCTAGGAAGGTATTCTAGGCTTGGGGTATTTATTGCAGCTTAAAAGAAAGAAAAAGGTGTAAAGAAAAAAAAAATTTGTAAACAAAAAAGCGGAATGCCTCACATTCTATTTATAGTGGCCGAAGCCTCGCAATATGCGGGGCGTAATCTTCATGTATGCAGGGCGTACTGCCTAGTTCAGCTCTTCGTCGGGCGTACCTTCGTACGTTGCGCGGAGGAGCTGGGGATCATGGCGCCTGATCAGATTCCGAGCCTTGGACTCATCCCAGCTACGAAATGTGTGCACCATGCGAAGGACTAGGCGATGTGTCCAATCGCGGACCATCAACACGAGTACGCTAGACGTACTCCTGTACGCTAGGTGTACTCCCCTAAATTTTATTTTTCAAACTTCAAAATTTTATAACTTTCGCATATGGGCTCCGTTTTCAACATTCTTTATATCCACGCGAAGGAATGACTTTGCTCTACAATTTTTATTTAGACTCTGTCGGCTAATTTTGACTTTATTTTTAAAGTGATATTTTTAATAGGCCGGGAAAAGAAAAGTCCGGTAAAAAATTCATAACTTCTTCATACGACGTCCGTTTTCGTCTATCTTTTTACAATTGAACTACTATCCACGAGATATTCGATTCTCGTTTAGGTTGTGTGGGCTAAAAATTGCTCGATCTATAACTCGAGTTCTGGCTTGCATACTGTCATGCCAAATCTTAGAAAATTCATAACTTCCTCATAAAAAGTCAGATTTGGACATTCTTTTTATGCACGCTCTCAGTTTAATGTGTACTACTACTTTCATTTAGATCACTAAGGCTAAAAAGCACTTTATCATAAACTCATTTTTTATGCCACACAACATCGTGCCGGTTCTGGCGCGAAACTTTGACAGGTCATAACTTCTTCATTATAACTCAGATTTCGGTATTCTTTATATCTCCGAAATCATTGTTTCGACCACTACAACTTTCTTCATAGATATCGGGTTTCGATAACATTTAGTTAAATCATAATAATTATGTATAAAGCACATAATACTCAAATAATACATTTTATTACTTCAAAACAAGTTACAAAGGTTGACCTAGACTATTACATCATCTTTAATGCTTTAGCCCAAAAACATGGGTGTTACAATTCTCTCCCCCATAGGATGATTCCATCCCTGTAATCATACATCGGCAAAAAAATGCGGATAGCAACTCATCATGTCACTCTCTGTTTCTGATGTGAGATTTGGCCCATTCGTATGTTTCCATCGCACAAGCACTAAATCGACCATCTTGCATCGCAACTTTGTAGTCTTACGGTAAACAATTGCCACCGGTTCTAAAATTAACCTCTTTCTTTCCTCCAACCTTAATTCAGAAATTGGAATTATGTCGGGAACTTGTCCCGTGAACTTCCTCAAGTAACATACATGGAAAGTGTTATGAATACCATCTAGTTCTTCTGGTAGTTCTAACTTGTAAACTTGGTTCCCAATCTTCTAAAGAACTTTAAACAGTCCAATAAACCTTGGACTTAACTTTCCTCTTTTACCAAATCTAATAAGTTCCTTCCACAACAAGACTTTAGGTAAAACCGAATCTGCAACTTCGAATGTTATCGATTGTCTTTTGTTGTTAGCATAGCTCTTTTGACGATCCTGAGCTGCTAACATCCTTTCCCTAATCACTTTCAACTTTTCAGCAGTCTGATGAACTATCTCGGGTCCCATAAACTGCTTTTCCCCTGTTTCAAGCCAACATGACGACGTTCGACACTTTTGTCCATACAAAGCTTCATAAGGTACCATCTTGATGCTCGAGTGGAGACTATTATTGTAGGAAAATTCTACCAGAGGTAAATGTTCATCCTAGTTACCTTGGAATTCCGAGATACATGCTCTTAGCATATCCTCCAACATTTGAATCGTTCTTTCTCTCTGACCATCGGTTTGCGGATGGTAGGCTGTACTTAGACACAACTTAGTACTAATTCCTCTTGTAGGCTTCTCCAAAACCTTGACATGAAACGACTATCGCGATCTTACACAATCGTCAGGGGAACACCATGAGCTTTCACTATCTCTTTCACGTAAACCTTTGCAAGCTTTTCCATAGACCTCTTCTCATTAGGTGCTATGAAATATGCAATTTTTGTGAACCGATCAACGACCACCCAAATCATGTCGTGACCGCTCTTTGTTTTGGGCAGTTTAGTTAAAATCCATGGTGATGTTTTCCCATTTACCCATGGGTACATGTAGAGGTTCTAAACTCCCATACGGTTTCTGATGTTGTGCCTTAACCCTGCACATGTCTCATACTCGGACACATACTTTGCAACATCAAGCTTCATCGTCGACCACCAATAGTAGGGTTTTAGATCCCAATACATTGTTGTGCTGTCGGGATGAATCGAGTACATGGTCTTGTGAGCTTCTTCCATCAGAAGATGTCTTATTCCTCCCGTTTTAGGTACCCAAATCCTATTTTGGAATACCTTCAGTCCTTGACCGTTTGTATCGAACACTAATGTTATGCTCAAATGATCTTTCTTTCGGTTATTTTTCTCTAAAACTTCTTCCTGAGCTTTCTTGATATTTTCTACAATCGTTGAGACAACTTCAATTCTCAACGCTCTTGGCCTTTTCCTTTCAAGGCTCACCTTTCAGCTTAAAGCATCATCCACAACATTTGCTTAACCAGGGTGGTAAAGTATTTCACAGTGTAACCTTAAGCAATGTAAAGAGATACTGAAGACTCTTTGATCAGTGTGCTAAGTCTCGGGAGTGACTCAACTCCAAAATAATGAGTTGTTACTTTTTCTATCACTTTATCTCTTTGGGTCAGAACGCAACCTAACTCAAATCCAGATGCATCGTTATAAACTGTGAAGTCTTCAACTCCTTCATGTAAAGAAAGAATCAGTGCTTCACACAAATTCTTCTTTAGATTCCTAAATGCTTCCTTGTGTTTTTTACTCCATGTATAAGTGGCTCCTTTGTGGTACAAAGCTTTTAATGGAGCAGTTATTGCAGAAAAGCCTTGAATAAATCTTCGGTAATATCCGGCTAATCCGAAAAAGCTTCGGATCACCGTGGGACTCTTTGGTTGTTGCCACTTTATTATAGCTTCAATCTTAGTTGGGTCAACCATTATCCCTTCTTGGTTAACCACATGACCCAAAAATTGGACTTCTTGAATCCAAAAATCACATTTGGAGAACTTTGCATACAACTTCTCCTTTTTTAGAACTTCTAACACTTCTTGTAGATGCTTGTCATGCTCCTGCTTGCTTTTTGAATAAATCAAAATGTCATCTATAAACATTATCACGGATTTATTGAGGAATTTGTTACAAACCTTGTTCATCAAATCCATGAATGTTGTTGGAGCATTGGTTAGTCCAAACGACATAACCAAGAATTCATAGTGTACATATGATGTTCTGAATGCAGTATTCTCAATATCCTGCTCTCTTACCTTTAGCAGATGATATGCTGACCTAAGATTGATCTTCGAGAAATTGCTCGAACCTTGTAGCTGATCGAACAGGTCATCAATCCTTGGCAATGGGTACTTGTTCTTTATTGTTGCCTTATTCAGCTCTCTGTAGTCTATACACATTCTCATGCTTCTGTCCTTCTTTTTCACGAATAAAACCGGAGCTTCCCAGGGTGATGAATTAGGTCTAATGAAACCATTGTCCAACAACTCCTAAAGTTGCATCATGAGCTCTTTCATCTTTGTCGGTGCTAACCGGTATGGTGCTTTCTCTAGCGGTGTTGCTCCTGGTAACAAGTCTATTCGAAACTCCACTTGTCTATCATGGGGTAATCCAGGAAGATTTTTGGGAAAAACTTCCGGATAGTCACACACCATTGGTATACTTTGCAGATCATTTTTCTCCTTCTTAGCATCGATCACAAATGCCAAGTATGAGGTGCATCGTTTTGATAACATTTTTTTGGCTTTCATTAGGGAAATGATTCCAGAATTTACTATGCGCTTATCTCCATACATCATAAATGACTCTTTTCCAGGCAGGTTTACCGTCACTATCTTTTTCTTGCCCAATAACTCTGCATCATTGGAGTTAAGCCAACCCATTCCCAATACTATGTCAAAGTCGTTAAAATCAATTGGCAATAGCTCCTCGTGGAACTTATTCCCATTCAAGTCAATGACAATTTTCTTAATGCAGTCGCTAACAAGTATGAATTTGTCACTAGCAATCTCTACAATTAGGGCATCATCAAGTTTTTCTATAGGCAATGCTAGTCTTCCACCAAATTTATGTGATATAAAGGAGTAATTTTCTCCGAAATCAAAAAATAAATTGGGAGGCTATCCATTTACTAGAAACGTACCTGAAGCAACATCCGTTGCATCCTTTGCGGCTTCCAGTGTCATTTGGAAAGCTCTCGCCTTCGGATTTGGTGGGAGATTGGGCCTTGCTTCCTCCTTCTTCTTTCGGCAGTCCCTCAAAATGTGCCCCTCTTCATTGCACCTATAACGGACTTTCTTATTGAGGGTGCATTCATTGGCATAGTGCCCAGGCTTTCCATATTTAAAACAAGTGACCTCCTTGCCACATTACCCAACATGTTTCTTCTTACACTTGTCACACCATTTTGCTTCGCCTCTTCTTCCTCTCGAATCAGACTTCGAAAATTTACTTTTCTTGTTTGACCTCGAAGATCCATCGAACTTTCTTTTCTCACCAACTTGCCCTCTCCTGCCCCTTTCCTTTAATTGGGTCTCCACATTTTTAGCTGCTCGGACATCTATAGTGAATCAAAGGCATTATTGAGTCGGTCAAGTGCATTCGCTATTCGATTCCATCCTCAATCCCACCAAATTATATTCAAAGTAGTTTCCATCTTGACCGTTAGGAAAAATTCGGCTGGCAGTATGTGTACGAACCTCTCAATTTTTGAGAGTTCAGTTGGCACTAAGTATGGAAATAACTTCATCTTTTCGGTAAACGCAGTAGCATAGTCATCAATGCTCATTTTCCCTTTCTTCAAGTTCTGAAATTCATTGTTTAGATCTATCAGATCTATCTCTGAGCAGTACTGGATCTTCAACTGCTCCAAGAACATTTCCCAAAACATTTTTAGGGCTTCTCCAAGTGGCAACGTGTCAACCAATAGCTTCCACCAGCTTAAAACTCCGGTCTTCAGTTGTCTGACCAGAAAAATAGTTTTTTGCTTGTCGCTACAGTTACAACTTTCAAATACCATCTCCATTTCGGAGATCCAGTCCATAATCTCTACAGGTTTTCGGCTTCCGAAAAGACATGGCGGTTTGGCGCCCATGAAATTCTTATACATACGCCCATCTCTGTTGATTTCCTTCTCCGGGTTATTCCTTTCTGCCACTGTGGGTAATGCTTGACTGACAGTACGTCATTTAGTTTAGGTTGTTCAACAGGCATTGAAGGTTCACTCCTATTGTTCACCAATAGTTGTCTCATTTCTTCCCTTTATTCAGCAAACATTGCCTGAATCATGGCTTGTACTCCATCCATTGTGATTGGTTCTGGTGTAGCTTCTGCTATAGGCACCTGTTCCGTTACCTTGCGTTGAGGTTGCTGATGTCTATTTGCATTTCCAACTCCACTTCAGGTTCTTGCCATTTGATCTATATACCAAATCAGGCGAGTTTAGATCTTTATTGACGATAGATATTTAAGTTCTCCTTATCACTCTGAAACATTTACATGCTAGTTCTAATATCGTAGTAACACGTTTACAATCCTAAACACATAAGGTTTCCAGATCCGGTCGGAAAATAGACCGTAGATCTGAACATATAATGGCATATATGGAAAACATGTAGCACTTTAGGCATCTTTCCTAAAATATACTAGTGCTCGTGTCTAAAATATGGTAGACACTCATCTCACGATCATCACTTAACATTCTAAATTTAAGTCTAGAAATCCTACAAATTCCTAGTTCACATAAACTAATGCTCTGATACCAATTGTGACATCCCTATTTTTACGTCCAAAAAAGACCGATTTCGTTTATGCTTTTATAATAAAATCAGAGTAATCTTTCAAATAAAAGTGATGCGGAATTTGTTCCCAAAACAAAATATGATAAAATTTATCAAAGCATTTCTTAAGGAAATGTATTTTCATTTTTAATACAAAACCTCGGGATGTCATGTTCCGATACACACCAAAAGCATAAATAGTACGATATAGGCCTTACCACATTTATTTACATCTACTGGCCTATAATCCAAAATCTTTCATCATCATCCATTTATGCTCTTGTTCCACAACCTGTAATACAAAAAGTTGAGTGGGTCAGGCTTGGAACCTAGTGAGAACATAGGGTTTTCAACTCACACTAAATAAATTTATTAATTGCATCAACCAACAATAAATTTATTAATTTCATTAACCAACAATAACCCTGATTACCCATTCCCGTTATCTTCACTTTACGTCCCTAAACACCTATCATAAGGGACCTAGCCTAAGGATTATTATTGGGATGGACACTACTGCCTAGGGGATTCCTCAGCCATATATGTCCGTAAGGCAACCATGAGGGGGGTGGAGTACACCGATGAACACATCGTTCAAAAACACCTACAGATTGCGAGTCTGCTAGCGTTCCACTAGACTATCTAGAAAGGTCCGTGGTTGAGGCCTCTCAACATTTTATTACACATCAACTATTTCATTTACCCATGTCCAATAAACAAACAATATATACACAAAGCACGTATTTAACAGAAAATACTTCATATCTATGTGTAAGATGAAAATGACTATACACTCACTTGATTTGACGATACTTGGACAACACTTCGTCCCTTAAAACAATTTTTTTTGATGAAACTAGGATGTTTTCTCAAAAATCGGACTCTGCTTGGGCTGAGTTTCGTCTCGAAAAACTGTTTTTCTTGAAGACTTCGGGCTCTCCGGGGCTTTCTTATGATGCTAGGAAGGTATTCTAGGCTTGGGGTATTTATTGCAGTTTAAAAGAAAGAAAAAGGCGTAAAGGAGTAATATTTGTAAAAAAAAAATCGGAATGCCTCACATACTATTTATAGTGACCGAAGCCTCGCATTACGTGGGGCGTAATCTTCATGTATGCAGGGCGTACTGCCTAGTTTAGCTCTTCGTTGGGCGTACCTTCATACGATGCATGGTGGAGCGGGTGTGACAACCCAAAATTTCCATTCTATACAAACCATATCAAGTCAATAGAAGTTAGAATAGTTACAGTGAATTTCCAGACTTTTGGGTATAAGTTTGAGTATTTTAGGATTTACACTTAAGGAGATATCATGAGAGTGGATGCACTAGGGTTCTATGCAACTCTGTTATTCCAAAACTCTATGATATTAGAGTTTATTTCGTGAATAAAAGATTTTCTGCCAAAAATCCCAGGACTATATATAGGATTCTAAACCATATTTATTCATTAGTTACATTTCCAACTAGAGAAAAGCCATTTTCTCTCTCACGGATCTTCGGGTTTTCATCCCAAATTGTGAGTACCTCTATCTAGTTGTATTATATAGCTTATTATGTGCTTAATAACCTAGATTACATGTCAAAACAACAAGATTTAGGAGTTTACCGCCCAAGAACATCTTGGACCGTAAACTCTCCTTTAAGGGTGAAATGGTGCCTAGTCCCTTCCTTAAGCAATGAAAGTAGTTTGGACTTGTACCCTAATGTGTTTAGGGCTAAAACAACCTTAGAACACCAAGAGTAAGGTGTTCACGGCCCAAGAAGTTCCAGGGTCGTGAACTCCATTTTAAGGTGCCAAAATACCCTAAATGCCTTCATTAAGCCAAGAGACTAGCATAGCACTTTACCTTGATGTGTCTAGGACCCAAAAAATTTAAAATACCAACACCCATAAGTGTTTACGGCCAAAAAAAACAAGACCAAATGGTCCATGGGCCGTAAACTCAAGTTAGGGGTGTTTTGATGCCACAAACACTTCCTAAGGCTTAGGCTTGAATTTAGAATGCTTCCTTATGACCTTTAGGACCCTCATAAACATAAATGGCCATGATTTTATGGTAGTAAACTCATAAGGGTCGTGAACTCCTCAAAAACTCCAAAGAAGGTGGTCTTTTTCATCCTAGGTTAGAGATAATGTCCCTAAATCATTCCCTAGCCTTCAAACTTGCATTCCCACATGAGTAACCATGAGTTTACAGCCGTAAACTCCCTTGGGCCATGAAGTCATTGTAGTAAACTCATGTGAGTGCCTTTATACCTTCCTATGTTGAATCACATGTGATTCCAACACTTGGTCAAGGTGTTTCCTAGTCCCGGAAGGTGTTTCCTTTCATATAGATGCTATAAGCACTATATTCATGTCAATATGTGTCCTTATATGTCATTTAGGACTTATTGTGTCTCGGGACTTCATTCGTGGAAATTCTCATCCCTACACGCATACCTGTTAGAACCACTCACAACAGGTGAGTTCATACCCCTTAATCAATGTTTTAAATGATTTTAAATGCTTTAATGGGGGGGGGGAATACAAGTAGAAAACAGCATGTTATTAAATCTATTCTTAGGTATTTATAACCGTGTTTTCATCCATTTGATTTCACATGCTTCAAAATGTGACGAATGAAATAGTTTTCTATCTTAAAAATACCATGTTATCAAAAGTATTACGTTTGAAATGTTTATTAAAATGAAATCAAGTCATTGTTATTTATTGTTCAAAACTCTTAGATGTCATACAAAACCATTTCTTTTACCTTCTTGAACCAAACTATATCTATATACTTATGTTCTTATATATGTATTGATATTATAGTTTTCATCCTTCATTCAGTTTTCCCACACTCTTGTGTAGCAAGGGTATATAAACCTGCTTGCAAAATCAATTACCTTCCAGTTAACTATTATTGGGATAGTTAGGAGACACAAAACATTATTTCTGTTACAAGGAATTACACCAGAGTCAGTTCATTTATGAGTCTATACTATACATTACATGTTACATGAATACGTCTACATAGATACGCTTACATGAATACCTTACATGAATACCTTTACATAGATACATTTACCTTTATAGACTTACATGGATACTTGTACCTAGATTCACTAGGATGATTTACTAGTACATTATGTGTAGATTGTCCTGCCTATCCCAGTTCAACGGGATATCTAGACGGGACTAACCATTCCGGAACCCACCTGTTAGCAACAGTGGTAGAAGAACATCCACGGATGCCTACGGTTATTACTTATATTCGGAGTACCTTTACGGGACTAACCATTCCTTTGGCCTACTGTTCGTTGTAGAGGTAAATGACCATCTACGGATGCCTACGGTTAATACTTATATTTGGAGTACCTGCACGGGACTAACCCTTCCTTAAACCTGCTGTAGCTACAGAGGAAACTTGAACAATCTACGGATGTTCAAAGGTTATACATGTCGCTATTCGCGATGTCGTGTTAATCCTAATACAAAAGGATAACACGTACATGATTATATTTTCCTATTACTTTATTTTCATGATACATTTACGTAAATGATGAGTTAGACTAAGTACTGATAGTAATAGTCAAAAAGAAGGAAAACCATCTTTGTTATAGAAAAACACACGAGTCTTGGTAGAATACTACTTACAAAACACACGAGTCTTGGTAGAAGACTACTTACAAAACACACGAGTCTTGGTAGAAGACTACTTACAAAACACACGAGTCTTGGTAGAAGACTACTTACAAAACACACAAGTCTTGGTAGAAGACTACCTTCAAAACATTTAGGTCTTGGTAGAAGGCTACTCGTTATACTAATAGAAATCATAGGTATTTGTTAGAGTATTCAAACGTTTTCAACTGCTTTCAAACAATTCACACTTATACAGTCTTTTTCCAAAGGTTTACAAGTCATTACTTTACAGTTTTACAAATCAAAGACACATTAATATTTATGAATTCACCAACTTTACGCTGACACTCGCTTTCAAAATAAATTGTATTCTCAGGTCACCAGTTAGACATGTACGATGGCCAGGTTTTGAGAAGACGGAGCACAGGCAAGACTCGTCTTATTCTGATTATTCATTTTATTGTTGTACATTATGAAAGAACACACATGTATTAAAACTTTACTTTTAATGCAATTGATGATGTTTTTGCTTGTTTACTACTTTACACTCTTATGGTACTTCACATGACGTCCTCCACCCCGGAACGTTTCCGCCGTTCTTGGTTTTGGGGTGTGACAGTGGGGGATCGTATCGCCTGAGCGGATTCCAAGCCTCGGACTCATCACAACTATGAACACGTGTGCACCATGCGAAGGAGTAGGCAACGTGGGCAATCTCGGACCATAAACACCTGTACGCTAGGCGTACTCCCCTAAATTTTATTTTTCAAACTTCAAAAATTTATAACTTTCGCATACGGGCTCCGTTTTCGACTTTCTATATATACACGCGTAGGTAACACTTTGCTATACAACTTTTGTTTATAATCTGTTGGCTAATTTTGAACTTATTTTTAAAGTTGTATATTTAACAGGCCGACACAGGAAAAGTCCGTTAAAAAATTCTTAGCTTCTTCATCCGACGTCCGTTTTCGTCTGTCTTTTTATTGTTGAACTACTATCGACGAGATCTTCGATTCTCATTTAGGTTATGTCGGCTAAAAATCGCTCGATCTATAATTCGAGTTCCAGGCTACATACTGTTATGCCAAATCTTAGAAAATTCATAACTTCCTCATACGAAGTCAGATTTGGACATTCTTTTTATGCACACTCTCGGTTTAACGTGTACAATGAATTTAATTTAGATCACTAAGGCTAAATAGCACTTTATCGTAAACTCACTTTTTAGGTCACACAACGTCGTGCTGGTTTTGTCGCGAAACTTTGACAGATCATAACTTCTTCGTTATAACTCGGATTTTGGTATTCTTTATATCTCTAGAATCCATGTTTCGACGACTACAACTTTCTTCATAGATATGGGGATTATCTAAAATTTATTTAAATCATAATAATTAAGTATAAAGCACATAATACTCAAATAATATATGTTTATTACTTCAAAACAAGTTACAAAGGTTGACCTAGACTCTTACATCATCTTTAATGCTTTAACCCAGAAACACAGGCATTACAGGCGCTAAGGCATCAAAATAATCTTTTGTCATCATATTGTAATTGACTTTTGAAACATGTAACACTTACAATGATGTAACTTTTTCAATTATATATATGATGGTTATGTTTGCTTTCTTTACTATTACACAATTGTTATGATACAATACATGAAAGTCATCCACCCCGGACATTTCTGCCATCCT
This sequence comes from Lactuca serriola, assembly GCF_051521515.1. Classification (NCBI taxonomy): domain Eukaryota; kingdom Viridiplantae; phylum Streptophyta; class Magnoliopsida; order Asterales; family Asteraceae; genus Lactuca; species Lactuca serriola. Next base: position 249,744,630 of record NC_136410.1, on the reverse strand, counting down.
GGTTTGGCGGTGTGACAGATTGGTATCAGAGCATTGTTTATAGTGAACTAATTATATATCAACTCGCATAAGATATACAAACTATAAATACAATGAGACTAAAATTCTCTTACGTAACATTTTCGTACAAGTATACTTTAAAATCTCACAATTATTTTATAAAAGTATAAGTACATTCATACCTACTAGTTCAGTGTCATAACAGTAACAAAACCAAAAAAATATTAAGATAAGTTGAACACTATGAGTAGGCCTTGGGGTATGTAATCAGATATGGGATGAATATAGTCTGATCAACTATATTTATCCAGGATATGACTAACATATGCCGAGGAATGGTCTACTGAACGACGAGTCTAAACTTACCAACAAACCATACAAAGAATCTCTAAACTTAAAATACTATAGGAGTGTTTTGTGATATGAAAAAACCACACACTTATATTCTTTATGAACCTCTTACCCCTATTCTCGAATAGACTCTATGGCAGGTTTCCGCCTACCCGAAGATCCCTACCCTCCTAACCAGGGAAACGAAGGATAGATCGTGGAAGATCCAAATGAGGATTTTGAAGAGATTTCAGAAAAAGAAGAAGAGGGCAAAGAAGAAATTGAGGATGACACCGACTTAGAACCCGAAGTTTAAAATCCACCGCACGTCGTCCAAAACCCGATACGGAACTTCCATGGCTCGACGCCTCGATGGGTAGTAGATTTAAGAATATGGAGCCAAGAACATGGAAAACGCCCACCCTATGGTATGCAACGAGGTTTTTATAAACTCGATAGAGGGGGTTTAGCTGACAGGGTTCTCCCTGTTATAATTCGCCACAACGCTCACCAGGGTGAACAAGCAAGGGCATCCATTAACCATATCATGGAGGTTGGCGCCAACACTAGTGGTCATATCAAATTGCGTCCGACTACGCTGAGTATGTTATGTGGTTTAAAGAATCGAGTTCGATGTAGCATCTGACATAAGACAGAAGATTTGAATAAAAAGCGATCAGTGGAGGTATCGCGAAAAGTTTCTTGTAGTTAGAAATGCTACCTTTTAATATGTGGTTAGATAATGAAGGAATGTATAGTCTGTTCTGGAATTTGACTCTAAAGGACCTGAGTCCAAGCGATGCATCATACGATGAGAGGTCATTAGAACATGACCCGTCGGTCTATTATGATAATTGAAGGAAGAAACTTATATCAAGTTTGTTAAAGAAGGTGTCTCCAATAAATATCAAGATCGCAACATGAAGATCATGATTGGAAGTCTAACAAGGGATAGAGAGCAGGTCCAAGATCGGGCACCACCTGCACTCAAGGAATCCAAGAGTTAGATACTTATTCGAAAAACAAGGAAGTTACAATTATTACCTAGGATGAAGAGATCACATATGGAATAATTATACTGTCCTGTTTCGTTGATGATTATGGGATGTAATCATCCTAAGGGGGAGATAATTCTAACGCCTGTAGATCCCGGATAGTCAATTTAGAGAGAATAGGGGTAGAAAACGACTTTTAGACAAAAGATTATTTAGAATAAATAATCTTAACCAAGTTTTAGAATATGTCTCAAGGGTTCCGTACATATAAAGAACGCCGAAATCTAAGTTATAATGAAGAAGTTATGACTCGTCGAAGTTTTGCGACGGAACCAGCACGGCACCAGGAAGACGTAAGTAGTGAGTTTACGATAGAGAGACTTTTAGCCTTAGTGACCTAAATGAAAGTCGTAGAATATGTTAACCTAAGAGCATCCATAAAAAGAACGCCCAAATCTGACTTCGTATGAGGAAGTTATGATTTTTCTAAGATTCAGCGTAGCAGTGCACGGCCCAAAACTCGAATTTTAGTTCGAGAGATTTTCGGCTTATGCGACCAAAGTAAGAGTTGAAGATCTCATTAGTAGGAACTCAAAGGTAAAAAGGCAGATGAAAACGGAGTTTGTGTGAAGGAGTTACGAATTCTTCGCGATCATTTAATAGCCTAAACTCCTCCTACTATTAAATTTAAGATCGGTCGTGAATTAGCCGACGGAGTCCAAATGCAAGTTGTAGATCTTGTTTTTATGTACTCGTGGATATAAAGAACTTCAAAAACGGAGTTTCTATGCGAAAGTTATGAATTTTTGAAAATCGGTTGATTTCCACGTTGTGTGTGATGCACCAGGTTGTGCTTGGCTGTACCTAGCTGGCCACGACGTGGGCATCAAATGGCCACGAAATGGGAGCCTCTTCAGCCTCCTATAAATAGAGACACCCCTCTCCTTCATTCTTCACACCTTAACTCTTCATTCCTCTCTCTATACTCTCTCTCTCTCTCTCTCTCTAAGCCGTGAAACCCCCCGAAAAGCCTAGGGAACCTCCCCTAGCACGAGGCGGAAGCCCTGGAGTGCCCGACGGCCCCGAGAAGAAGAGTCTTTCGGTTTAGAAACGCTGCTCCGAGCAAAACCCGGTTTTCTTTAAAACCCGTTGTAAGTGAGCTATGCCTACTCAATTTTTAATATAGCTTCTAAATAATTATAATAACATTATTAGGACCTTAAAATAATAGTTTGAGCTATTATTATGAGTTATGTAGTGTTGGTTAACGCTTATATAATAATAATAATAATAATAATAATAATAATAATAATAATAATAATAATAGCTAGACTATTAATTAGTCTCGGTGAATATTAAACTAAACCATAGTGGTAATGATACTAGGTTTTGTCAAATGAAATTGTTTAAAGAGTAACAAAGCGTTCTCTGAGTACCAAATCACCACCTTATCAGGTGAGTGCATAGTCCCTTTCATGAACATGATTTTAATACAAGTATTGATTGAATGTATTAAATATATGTCTATGCGTGAATTATTTGATGATGTCTGAATTACATGTTAAAGGACATACCTGGTTATTTAGAATGATTTAGGTTAATGAGTAACCTTAAAGTTTCTGATGATGGTCATTGGGTAGTATCTCCTTATGAGTACTAGTGAGATATATACGGGGAATAGAACCCTTAAACATGTCATTGATCCAGAAGCACGGATTAGACATAGTCATTCGTCCCTAGTTCGAGAGTATGGATTGGACTCAGTCAACTGTCGTTAATCCGGGAGTATGGATTAAGACGGTCAGTTTTCCTTAATCCGGGAGTATAGATTAAGACGGTCAGTTGTCCTTAGTCCAGGAGTATGGATAGGACAGAGTTATCTGTCTTTAATCTGGGCGCATGGATTTAGACACAGACCAATTGTCCCACATCCGAGAGTATGGAATAGGTACAATCAAGGACTAGAGAGCATGGATTATATCCGGAGTAAGAGGTAAAACTTAAGGTCCGTGAGTATGGATAGTCTCGTTATGAGGATTCACGGGGTGGGGTAAGAGTTGATTATATATATATATATGGGGAAATCGTATATTGTGTAAGTTTTTATATATATGTTATAACATTGTGGGATTGAAATCCCTATGTACTCACCATGTTTCCCAACCCGACCCACTCAACTTATTTATATCTCAGGTGTTGACATGAAGTCACATTACATTGAAAGATTAAAGAGATATAAATCACTAGTGATAATGAATGGAAGTTCTGTTTATGCTTATGTTTATATATTGATGATGACATCCCAAATGTTTTAAAATGAATAAAAATACATTTTTTTGGAATTGTCTATATAATGTAATTATCATGTTTTTCTAGAAACAAATTATGCAACATTTTTCTTAAAAAAGATACTCTGATTTTTATAAAGCATAAAAAATAGGTCTTTTATGCCTGTGAAAATGGGGATGTCACAGTTGGTATCAGAGCATTAGTTTAAGCAAACTAGGAATTTGTTGGATTTCTAGACTTAAACTTAGAATGCTAAGCGATGATTGTAAGGTGTGAGCACTAGCTTATTTTAGGAATTATGCCTAAAATGCTTTTATGTGTTAAATGCTTTGTGCCTGATATGCTGATATTTGTTCGAATCTAAGGTCTATTGTCGACCGGATCTGGAAACCTTATGTGTTTAGGATTCTAAACGTATGACTACGATATTAGAACTAACATGTAAATGTTTCGGAGGGATAAGGATGATTTAAACGTCTATCCTAAGTAAAAAGATAAATTCACCCTATTCGGTGTAAATATCAAATTGGCAAGAACCCGCAGTGGAGCCGGGAACGCGAATGGAAACAGGAATCAAACTCCAGTGATTGAGCAAATACCTATTATAGTAGTCGATCCTGAGCCAATCACGATGGTCATAGTGCAAGCAATGATCCAGATGATGTTGGATTGTCAAATGGAGGAAACAATGCGTTTACTTCAAGAACATCGAGATGTAGTTACAATGCCTATTGAGCAGCCCGAACTGAATGATGGGCAGTCAGAGGAAGGGAGCTACAGTGGGACCGTTTGTCAAGTCGATGCACCGGTGATTATGATGATTAATCAAGATGACGGAGTCGAGAGGAATGGATGCAAATACAAAGATTTTCTGACTTGCAGGCCATCGAATTTCACTGGAAAGGAAGATCCAATCGGAGTTATGGATTGGATCTCGGAAATGGAGTTGGCCTTCATGATATCTGGTTGTAGAGGCAAATTACAGACGACGTTTGCAATGCGACAGTTCCGAGGAGGTGTTGTTCGTTGGTGGAACACCCTGGAGAAGACTTTAAGCCCCAATGAGTCCCTACAACTGACATGGGCAGAGTTTTTGGTGCAATTCAAACATTAGTACTATTCAGCCCAAAACCTGCTCAAGCAGGAGAACCAATGCCTAACCTTGAATAAAGGAAGCATGACCATCGATGAATACACCAACAACTTCACGGACAAGATGGAGTTTGCTTTGCGCCTTGTCCAGGACAAGCTGAAAAAAATTGACAAGTACGCAAAGGGACTTCCATGGGAGTATGCGATGTCAGTACGTCAGGCACCTACTCTGGAGGCAGCTATCTGGTCTGCCAAGTCTGTTGAAGATATGATCAAGGGAAGAGCCGCCAGCAAGATGGAGGTTGGCGAGAAGAGAAAGTTTGAATGTTCTTCAAGGTCCGACGAGAAGAGAAAATTCTCGAAGTCTGGTTCATAGAAGTTCGAAGGAGGAACGTAATTGTGTGACAAGTGCAGAAAGAAGCACAATGGGAAATGCTCTAAATAGATGACCTGCTTTAAATTCGAGAAGACTGGTCATTACGCCAGTGAATGCACAACCAAGAGAGAAGTCTGTTTTATGTGTGGTGAAAAGGGACACTTCAAGCAAGACTTCCCAATGAAAGAAGAAGCTACAAAGCATAATATGCCACCAAAACCAAAGGCAAGAGCATTCCAGATGATCCTTGAAGAAGCAGATGACAACGCAAGGAATCAAGGATGAGGACTTCATATCCAAAGATCGAGTTACGTAGTAGCCATAATATCGTATGATGTAGCCTATTAGAGGCATAATCTAGGGTGAACTTGAACACCTATGTAACCATTTCACGAAATAATATAAAACCTTCGTTTTGATATTTCATATGTTAAGTTGTTATGTGATTTTCTTGTATGGTGACTTGGAAAACTGCGGGAAAATAATTGGGACGAGTATGAGTAGGTGTGACTAAGAAGATGATTGTTATTCCGACCCTAGTGGTAATATCAAATTCATTCCGACTACGCTGAGTATGTTATGTGGTTTAGAGAATCAAGTTTGATGTAGCAACTAACTTAAGACGAAAAATTGGAATAAAAAGATATCAGTGGAGGTATCGTGGAATGTGGCTTGTAGCTAGAAATGCTAGCTTTTAAGATGTGGTTAGAACATGAAGGAAGGTATAGTCTGTTCTGGAATTTTGACTCTAAAAGACCCGAGTCCAAGCGATGCATCATACGATGAGAGGTCATTAGAACATGACCCATCGGTCTAATATGATAATCGAAGGAACAAACTTATATCAAGTTTGTTAAAGAAGGAGTCTCCAATAAAGATCGAGATCGTGGCACGAAGATCATGATTGGAAGTCTAACATGAGATAAAGAGCGGGTCCAAGATCGGGCACCGCCTGCAGTCAAGGAATCCAAGAGTTAGATACTCATTAGAAGAAACAAGGAAGTTACGATTATTAACTAGGATGAAGAGATAACATAGGGAATCATTATACTGCCCTGATTCGTTGATGATTCCGAGACGTAGTAATCCTAAGGTGGAGATAATTGTAACGCCCGCAGATCCGGGCTAGTCAATTTATAGATAATAGGGGTCGAAAATGACTTTTCGACAAAAAACTATTTAGAATAAATAACCTTAAACTAGTTGTATAATATGTCTCAAGGGTTCTGTACATATAAAGAACGCTGCAATCCGAGTAATAACTAAGAAGTTATGACCCGTCAAAGTTTCGCGACGGAACCGCCACGTCACCAGGAAGACGTAAATACTGAATTTACGATTGAGTGAATTTTAGCCTTAGTAACCTAAATGAAAGTGTAGAATATGTGAACCTGAGAGCATCCATAAAAAGAACGCCCAAATCTGACTTCGTATGAGGAAGTTATGATTTTTCTAAGATTTGGCTTAGCAATGCAAGGCCCGAAACTCGAATTTTAGTTCGAGCGGTTTTCGGCTTACACGGCCTAAATAAGATTTAAAGATCTCATTAATAGGAACTCAACGGTAAAAATACAGATGAAAACGGAGTCCGTGTGAAGTAGTTAGGAATTCTTCGCGGTCATTTAACTGCCTAAAATCCTCCAACTTTTAAATATAAGATCGGTCAAGAATTAGCCGTCGGAGTCTAAATGAAAGTTGTAGATCTTATTTTTACCTACGCGTGGATATAAAGAACGTCGAAATGGAGTTGGTATGCGAAGGTTATGAATTTTTTAAAATCGGCTGATTTCCACCCTGTGTGCGATGCCACGTATCAGCAGCAGGCTGTGCCTGGCTGTACCCAGCTGGCCACGACGTGGGCATCAAATGAGCACGACGTGGGAGCCTCTTCAGCCTCCTATAAATAGAGATGCCCCTCTCCTTCATTCTTCAAACCTTAACCCTTCATTCCTCTCTCTATACTCTCTCTTTAGGCCCCAAAACCCCCCGAAAAGCCTAAGGAACCCCCCTAGCACGAGGCGGAAGCCCCGGAGTGCCCGACGGCCCCGAGAAGAAGAGTTTTTTGGTTCAGAAACACTGCTCCGAGCAAGACTCGGTTTTCTTTAAAACCCGCTGTAAGTGCGCTACGACTACGCAATTTTTAATATAGCTTCTAAATAATTATAGTAACATTATTAGGACCTTAAAATAATTGTTTGGGCAATTATTATGAGTTATATAGTGTTGTTTAACGTTGATATAATAATAAAAATAATAATAATAATAATAATAATAATAATACTAAAAGCTAGACTATTAATTAGTCTCGGTGAATATTAAACTAAAGCCTCGTGGTAATTGTTGGATTAATGTATAAGTCCATAACTATATTTGGTATGTACTTGACCCGACTCGGCATGGTCTATTTGGGTTGCACTTCACCGACACAATTTATATGGTTAGTCTTTTGAGAATAGTATATTTATAATTTATATTAATATATTATAAGTTCTAATATATTAATATGGAATCATATTATTTAATTAGTATTGATCAAGAATTAATTTATAATTAATTAAGTGATCAAAAGGAACTAATTAAATATGGACTCTTAGATATATATGTAGTGGGCCAAGTTCATTTAGGTTGGGCTAAGCTATCATGGATAGTCCATGGAGCTTTATCCCATGGATCCTAGGAAATGAAAGGTCATGGATATTAGGTTTTAACCCTAATCCTCGACACCATATAAAGAGTCTTATGTTTCATGAAATTGTGCTAGTGGCTAGTGTGGATACACTAAAAAGGGCAATAACCAATTTCATAAGTGTGAGCCAAGTATCCACATTCTCAAAAGGTTTTACAAGGTGTTTTGGTGATTTGTGATTCCACTTGAGGCTTCCACACTGTTGGGGCTAAGCTCTTAAAGCTTGAAGACACCAAGCTACATCAACAGGTATGTCATCTAACTAGAACTTTGTAGTATAGGTGTTTCATAATATGTTAGTTAGGATGAAACCTTGGAACATCTAATATTTGCATGTATAATAGAGAAAACATAGATCCAAGGTTTATAGTGTTGCATGTACACCATAGGAGTGTTAGAATGCTCAAAACCCAACAGTGGTATCAGAGACATGGGTTGTTTTCTGTTATATTGATGCAAATGTTTATTTTCAAAGTTGAAAAAAAAGGAAAAAAAACATGACGTTTGTCAAATTTTAAGATAATTAGTTGTTTTTTAGAAAAACTAATTATTTGTAAAATTTAAATCATTTGCTATATGAGTTGAATTAGGTCAAATTTAGTAAAAGATAAAATGATATGATTATTTTATTATTTTTAATAGTTTGATCTAAAGAGTTTTTTTTTCATTAAATAGTATTATGACTCCATAACTTGTCCTCAAGTTATGGATGTTTAAAAGTCACTTCTTTAAAGGTGTTATTAAAGAATAAGAAGTTACATAAAAAATGAAGAGTCTTCATTTTAATGAACCATTCAACTCATAAGTTATGAAATGAAAAGTTTTGAATAGTATCAAAAACTTGCCATCAAGTTTTGGAATTTTTAAAGTTTTCCCATGAATACTTTAATTCCAAGTTAAGCCTTTAGAATTTTAAAAGTTAAAATTCAACCCTTATACTTTATAATATTATAAGTTAATAATATTTATATATAAGTATAAGAGAAAGTCGTGTTACCGTTAGTAGGCCTCATTCACGAAGGTGGTCTATCAAGATGGTATAAGCTTACTGCCTATAAAATGGCAATTTAATGGGTGTCCACTCTCACCCACCGCTTCCTTGACTGGTGGAGGGTCGTTAGCCGAATGGGTAGGACAAGGACTTTACTTTTCATTATAAGTATAATGATAAAAATAAAGTTTCTAAACTTTTTATAAATTCCCAATCTTAGTTACTTTAGGAAAATGTAAATTTGGTGCTAACCCATGAAATTACACTTTCCACTTTCTTAAATCGTTGGTGAATCGTTATTTCCGTTCGTTAAAAGTATTAACGATAAATATAAAGTAACTAAATGTTTTTTATAATTCCCAATCTTAGTTACTTTAGGAAAATGTGAATAAGTTGCTAATCCATGAAATTATACTTTGCACTTTGCTTAAGTCAGTTAGTGGAGCATGTGTGGTTAACCGGCACACTAGCTGTATTTAACAAGGTAGGCAAAGGGTAACTTAATGTTTATCATAGTATCGATGGAGCGTGTATGGTTAACCGGCACATCGATTGAGGGGTAAACACTTAAGAGTAGCAAGTAATTTTCATGGTTACTTCACACCTTGTTTTGTGATCCTCGGCATCCCAGTCACAAAACCTGAAGGGCACACTCGAGATTGAAACATGCTATTGAACAGTTCAATGAATCTAAAAATATCTAGGAGTTTCAAATCCAATTAAAAACCTAATAAATTATTTCGTTTTTCATGGTGGAAATTCGTGAATCGTCATTCACCTACCTTCAAATATTCTATAGCTTGGATTACGGCATCCGTCTTCCAAGTTATAAAATATTGTGTTGGGTCCTAGCCTTAATATTTCATATTGGGTGTTATATTAAGGACTTTAAATCAACTATCTTGAATATCTCCCAAAAGACGTCTAATTCAGACATTTATGATCTTCCTAAATCTCTTGGAACTTAACTTCCTCCACCTCCTCCAATTATTCTCCTTAACCTACAAGTTCAAGGTCACTCAAGCCCTATTTTCAAGGCAAGGTCTGGGTGTGATCACATCTTGGAGATGAAGTCACATATTGACAAGCCGGGAGAGTTGGGTGTCAAAGTCTTATGAAAGTTGGTGGTTCAATCACTTTCTAAGTCACATAGTGAGTTCCTTTGGGACTCCTATGAAACAAACTATGACAAGACCCTTAATGATCTTATCTATTTGCTTGGTACTGCTGAATCAGCAATGATTTGGTAGGCTAGTAAAGCAAATTTGATTAGAAGATCGACTTCCCAAAACTTAATGGACATTAAAAATGATGACACTGGAAATCCAGAAAAAGCAATCTCTTCCCAATGGAAAGGGATCGGCCATAGTCAACTAGGTTGACCAAATGGTAAAGAGAAAAGTTAAGTCTTTGATAGTCCCATGTACCATTACCAAAGGGTCCATTTGTTAAAATTGCCAAAGGAAGGGGCACTGTTTGTGAAGCTGCCAAATTTACCTAAGGATGTTAAAGTTAATAAGTTTGACTCTACTTCAGGTAAAGTCCATTGTCTAACTCTGTTAAGCTCCTATTTGGATATTCTTATTACATAATGTGACTGAGTCACATGGTGATGTTATAAGAATCAAAGAAAAGAGAGAAAGCTTAAAGGAATTATATGTTACTTCTGATCGTGAAGATGGACTTCGATCGCATTAGAATTTTGAAGTTGTTACTTAGGAGTTATGACACATTGCTTAGGAATATATAGCAAGAAGGTTTTCATATGGATTATAAGGATAAGTTTTTCCACAAAGTTTTTAAAATAAAAAGGAAATTTTTGATTTTATTGATTCTAAGTATCCTTACAATGGCATTTGTAAAAAAAATTGTTGTTTATATGATTCCATTGCTAGTAATATAGGAAAATGGTTTTGATTCTTTCATTTGTGGTAGTGTCTAAATTTACCAAATAAAGAAAGTTTCTCATCACCCAAGTTTCAATTGGACCGAAACTTGGAATCATGCAAGTTGTATAGTATGATGAATGAGAACTTTCAAGCATTGGAAAATTAAGACTAATTACTTGTTCGCATGAATGTGTGAGTTAAGTAAAGGACTAAGGGATCGACTACACATTCTTGTGCACTGATCAAGCCCACCACAAATGTAACTTGAGTGACACATCTTAAAGAAGGTTTATTAACACTTGCCAAATGTAAGAGTAAAAGTATCCTACTCTTGTACATTTGAAATGGGTAAGTTGTGATGTTTTGGATAAAACAAAGACCAACTAAGACCAATTGTGTGAAGTGTTTGTCTTGATAAAGAATCCAAACTATCTCTTGAATATTTGGCAATTGAGTCTTATGTGTCAAGAGGATAGTGGGAGTCTTAAATATCCTGGAAGAATTTGAAGAAATAATCAAGAATAAAAACCTGTAGTTTAATATTAGCACACGACGTGAGGTTTATAACCTATCGTGTTGACATATTTCTATTTTTGTGCACAGTCAAGTTAAATTTGGCTTTGCATATGAGTTATTAGAGTTCTCAATTGGTTGCATAACAACTTGGAAGCAATGGCAGGCCCTTGAGCTGCCAGGTGGCAAGAAAATAAGATTGAGTTCAGTCCATATGAGTTTCGATTTCTCATTATCCTTGTCTTGTGAGTATCGTTTTGACAATTCACATGGATAAGAACACATACAACATAAAATCTAAGGGTCATAAGGTTTCTCTCCGATTCATGAAAACGATGGTGAGGAAACACTTCCACCAAGTAGATTTGAAGTCGATGGAAAAAGGTCTAAACAATTAAGACTATGATTATGGCATCCCTTTTCATAGTTCTAAAATTGTTTAGACACACCTGTGAGCTATCTAAGATAAGGTGTATGATTTTGATAAAGTCTTATCAAGGCAATCTCGTCTCAGAAATCAGAACATTGGTAAGAAAGTCAATAAAGTATTGATTTCTAGAAGTCCAGTTGATTTCTGAGTACATGTCAAAGCTAGTGGGAACATAAGTGTTATTGCTAATAATCATCATGTTAGTGGGAGCATGATAATTATGATAAAGCTTGCAAGTTAGCAATTTTAATTATAGAAAACAAAAGTTTCAATTCGTGGAGTTGCAGGGGTTGAAAAGTTGTTTTGCTATAATTAAGGGAGAGGAAATTATACTTCATCTCAAATCTATAAGCTTAGATTGAGGTTTTAATCATCTTTAGTAAAGGATATATATGAATTTTGTGTTGGAATGGCTCAACATAAGGAAATTCTATATATGGGTCTATTATTTGCGTTCTTAAATTCGATTACGATTATGGCATCCCTTTTCTTAATCTGAATTATGAGAACTTGGCAAATAGAAATATTGTAGCAAAAGGACTGGTCTAGTATCATTTGTTTATGTCAGCCATCATGAATCGTGTCCAATATGCTTCGGATATAGGATCCATTGCATGTGTTATAATATTCATCCTTTCTAAAATTTTCCAAATGCCTAGGGAATTAAGAAGGGAAAAGGTCTAGAATTGGAAATGACTAAAATGATTAAGTAATTGTCGAGGACAATGTAAGGTTTACCAAAGATTGTTTGCTCAGGGACAGTTGGAAGTATAATGTTAATTTTTGGAAGGACCATATTGACATATTCTGAAAAGAGGCAACTCTTGTTTAGAAGTGATAGTCAAAATGGGAATATGGGAAGGTGGAAGTTGTTCAATAAATTTGTGTAAGATTAGGAAACTTAATGCAAGAAGGATGTTTCCAAGGAGTTGATCTCATTTGGAATGCTTTGTAATGTTTGTTGTCAAGTCTTTGTGACTTTGTGCATAATCATTACAAGAGGATCAATGCATATAAGTTTAGAATCCAACGGATCTTAGTAAATGGCATGAGTTTGGAATTACTGGATTTGCAGTAAGGAATTGGGAGTGTGAAATGAAAATCACTGAAATTATGCTCATTTGATCTAAGTTCACAAAGAAAAGGATCATAGATAAACATAGAGTTCAAACTTGGTGTATGGCAAAGCTATTGTTTAGAAAAACATACTGTACATGCTTAGAGCATGGGACAACTAGTGTTTTAATTCAAATATAAAGTTGATAAAACCGAAACAACGAATAATGAGTAATCAGTATGGTGATAAATAGAAAGTGTTTTATTTATATTCATAGGTTTTGATACCATATTAGATTCATTTATTCTTGTGTTTCACTTTGCATGATTTGACTTCCATAATAACTAGGTTATTCTTCCGGAATGACTATGTTATTCAAACCATCCACAGTTTGTCATATGTTGGAAGTAGATATGAATCAAGACTGTCATGGGTTCGCTTGTAGAGGTCCAAGTTGGTGGACAAAGTTGTGCTACAACACTCAGGAGCGCTCATAAGTTCTGAGTATTGGATTCAACCCGCACTCATTGGAATCACTCCATGGATTTTATCACGAGTGATCATGAGACGATAATATCTTATATACTTCAAACCTAGAGATATGAGTTGTTACTATGAGTTGGTTATACATTGATTGCACGAAAACGCATTGGTAACTCGAAGTTATAAAACATGCCTTTGTGTATGATTCAACAAGTAGTAGAACAAGCTATATGAGTCGAAGTTTATCCATTCCTTTTACTTTCGGGATAAAAGTGATATCTGTTGGCACCTCGACGATTTAATTATGACACATGTGAGCGCTTGGCCAAGCCAGGACTGATTTGATTTGTTCAATTAGTCAGTCGTCATGAATTGGAAATCGGGAAACAACAAATGGACAGAGAGAACGATTTATAATCCATGTCTCAGTCATATGATATCTAGAATGGAGGAATATATGATCCCTTATCTAATGGACAAGTCGTTGACAAAGGTCAGAGTTCGACAACGGCTTTAAGAGCTACGATTGCCAGTTAGGTTTTGAAGTCGTACTCAATAATAGTTTTAGACTTATCCAAGTGGGAGACTGTTGGATTAATGTCTAATTCCATTACTATATTTTGTATGTACTTGACCCGACTCGGCATGGTCCATTTGGGTTGCACTTCACCGACACAATTATATGGTTAGTCTTTTGAGAATAGTATATTTATGATTTATATTAATATATTATAATTTCTAATATATTAATATGGAATCATATTATTTAATGAGTATTGATCAAGAATTAATTTATAATTAATTAAGTGATCAAAAGGAACTAATTAAATATGGACTCTTAGATATATATGTAGTGAGCCAAGTTCATTTAGGTTGGGCTAAGCTATCATGGATAGTCCATGGAGCTTTAACCCATGGATCCTAGGAAATGAAAGGTCATGGGCATTAGGGTTTAACCCTAATCCTCCACACTATATAAAGAGTCTTATGGTTCATGAAATTATGCTAATGGCTAGTGTGGATACACTACAAAGGGCAATAACCAATTTCATAAGTGTGAGCCAAGTATCCAAATTCTCAAAAGGTTTTACAAGGTATTTTTGTGATTTGTGATTCCACTTGAGGCTTCCACACTCTGAGGGTTAAGCTCTTAAAGGTTGAAGACATCAAGCTACATCAATAGGTATGTCATCTAACTAGAACTTTATAGTATAGGTGCTTCATAATATGTTAGTTAGGATGAAACCTTGGAATATCTAATATTTGCATGTATAATAGAGAAAACATAGATCCAAGGTTTATAGGGTTCCATGTACACCATAGGAGTGTTAGAATGCTCAAAACCCAACTGTAATGATACTAGGTTTTGTCGAAGGAAATTGTTTAAAGAGTAACAAAGCGTTGTCCGAGTACCAAATCACCACCTTATCAGGTGAGTGCATACTCCCTTTCATGAACATGATTTTAATACAAGTATTGATTGAATGTATTAAATATATGTCTATGCGCAAATTATTTGATGATTTCTGAATTACGTGTTAAAGGACATACCTGGTTATTTATAATGATTTAGGTTAACGAGTAAACCTAAAATTTGTTATGAGGGTCACTGGGTAGTATCTCCTTATGATTACGAGTGAGATATATACGTGGAATAGAACCCTTAAACATGTCATTGATCCAGAAGCACGGATTAGACATAGTCATTCGTCCCTAGTTCAAGAGTATCGATTGGACTCAGTCAACCGTCGTTAATCCGGGAGTATGGATTAAGACATAGTCAGATGTCCTTAATCTGGGAGTATGGATTAAGACATAGTCAGTTGTTCTTAGTCTGGGAGTATGGACATGACAGATTCATTTGTCATTAATCCGGGAGCATGGATTTAGACACATTCCAATTGTCCCTCATCCGAGAGTATGGAATATGTACAATCAAGGAATCAAGAGCATGGATTAGATCCGGAGTAAGAGGTAAAATTTAAGGTTCATGAGTATGGATAGTCTCGTTGCGAGGATTGACAAGGTGGGGTTAGAGTTGATTATATATATGGGGAAATTGTATATTGTGTAAGTTTTTATATATATGTTATAACATTGTGAGATTGAAATCCCTATGTACTAACCAGGTTTCCCAACCTGACCCACTCAGCTTATTTATATCTCAGGTGTTGATATGAAGTCACATTACACCGATAGATTAAGGAGATATAAATCACGAGTGATAATGAATGTAACTTCTGTTTATGATTATGTTTCTGTATTGACGATGACATCCAAAATGTTTTAAAATGAAATAAAATACATTTCTTTCGAAATGCCTTGATAATGTAATTATCTTGTTTTTCTGGGAACAAATTCCATAACGTTTTTCTTAAAAGAGATACTCTGATTTTTATAAAGCATAAACAAAATTGGTCTTTTATGGCCGTGAAAATGGGGATGTCACATCTCATGGCCCACAGAAGATCAACCGCCGTGAGTAGTTTCCTATACTACTCATGTTTTGTTATAGATTAGGTGCTTTTCTTTCTGTATGTAAGTACGACCCTACGAATAAGTGATTACACTATTCAAGGGAGTCGATACGCTATGAAATTTTTCCCTTACATTGATGTATTATAGGCCTTCTTAAAAGGCTAAATTTTCCCAGTATTATGTACTAAAATATATCAATGAAATTGACAGGCATTTTATTTCATTGGGATGTCACTAATAAATTCATAAATTGATTTTAATCATTTAATTTACTATAGTATACTTCCATCACGAATCTCTTACAAAATACACTAAAGTCAGAACCTAAAATGCACAGAACTAAAATAATCCTGTCCAATAACACCAGAATTGTAAACACTATTTAAAACTCATTATCGTTTCATCATTAAACTTTATGGTATAAAAATGCCACCACGCAAATCTAACAGGAGTTACAACAACACAACAACAGCACCACCACCGCCACCACATCCACCACCACCGATGGATACTGATGTCTTTCTGTGACAACCCGAACCATTTTCCGCTACCGTTAGCCGATTTCCGTTAATAAATTTTGAATTTTATTGAGTTCCGTCAAATTCCTTTCGTTTGGAAAATGATTTAGTTATATAATTGAATTATATATATATATATATATATATATATATATATATATATATATATATGAGTCAGAACCAAAATCACGCGAAAAACCTGAGGTTCCTTTGAAAAATCAATAGTTTTCGGCTTGAGTGATGTTCACGGCCGTACACTTGTTTCCGGTCGTACACCCGTTTACGGCCAGCGACAGGTGGTCCCCACCACCGACCATGGAACACCCCTATAAATATGAGCATCTACCCCTCATTTACACTTTTCTGGCCGAAAACTCTCCCACACTCTCTGTCTCTCTAACCTTTCAACCATAAACACCAAAACACCCTTTTTCTTCCGAAAATCATTAAGAATCATCTTTGGAGGGTTTTCTGGAGCATCTAAAACGCGTTTTTATTGAATCCAACATCATTGTTCTTGATTTTACGGTCGTACACCCTTCAAATATTCAAAGTTCATTCAAGAACACCGTTCACGACCATAAACCCTTCAAGGGGCTGTTCACGGCCAAGAACCGCTTACGGCCGTAATCCCTTCACGAGTCCCGCAAACCCTTCTTAAGTGGTGAATTTGGCTGAAAACCCACTTCCCTCGTTTCAATCGAGTCCCGGTAACATTCCTAAACCGAGAACAAGTGTTTTTCTAACACTATAAATAATGGTTTCTCTAATAAAATACCATTATGTATATAATTGTTGATTGGGATCCCGTTAATTACCGCGTGCATCCAACCACAGGTTTTCACTCCCAGTCTTGCTATCCGACTAATCACACGACCAACAGTGAGTTCATACCCCTATGCTTTTACTATTTTTAATGTTTTTAGGGGGGATACAAGCTAAACACAAATGATTTTGTGAACTTATACAACAGAATTTCAACAATTTTAAAACTTATGTAATTGATACAACCAAAAGATTTCCATGTTTTATAAAATATTTAGATATTTTATCCCTTTTGTAACATGCTGAGTATATGGAACGTTTTCAACATACAGCCAAAATTGCATAGTTTTCAGATCAATACAAGAATTAAGTACACAACATACATGCAAACTTAAATAGGTATATTTTTTGGGATTTCAATACAGAATTTTACAAATTCAGAGCTTATACATTAAAACACATATAAACTATGACAGACTTAGTTTATTATATGCACTACTACTTTCGAAATTCGGGAGTACTACATTAGATAATAATTTAAGTATAATTATTGTTATACTACAAGTATACAACAGATTTAAATACAAGCAAGCAATACATAACCACACATAAACTAGTTAATAAAGGATTGTGAGACAACTCTTCAATTGTACCTTTCGGGGTACAGGTTAAATCCTATCATAGTATAACTAGAGTCTCCTGTAGGGAGAGCATGAGATTTGTGAATAGATCTATTTGGGACTGACAATCCCACACCTGAACTACTAGCTATAGTTAGGCAGGCATGCCTGGGGTGACAAATGTCATTTATACGACACTGGAAGAACGTCGTAAAGGTCACTAGGTCATATGAAGCATAGTTATATGACTCACAATAGTATAAAATAACCTTATTGGTTATGGGATTTTATTCTTCTTAAGTTTTATTTTCATTAATAAAACTAATTCATAATACAACTGGAGGATTTCGGGGATTACAACTCAGTTTTATTTTGAGTAATGAAACTACTATACATACTGGTGGTAACCAGGGTTTTCAAACAGAACATCCTATACATTGTTGGTGATAGTTAGGGTTTTCATACAAAGGGATTTTTCATTCAAAACAACATGATACAATACAACTGGTGGTTACCAGACATACAAACTAATACGTTATACTCTACTACAAAACACAGTAATAATTATATATGTTAGAAAATATTGGATTTTCTTGGGAAGCATACAAACATTTTATAGATTCAATGGCAGGTTTTCGTTATCTAAAACATGCTTATGAACTCACCAGCTGAATGCTGATACTCTTTTCAAAACCGCTTGTATTCTCAGGAAATCAGTAGACAAGTACCTCAGCAGACATTTCAGAAGACAGAGCATATAGAGTCACGTCTTTATTTTGCTACTTTTGATGTATATAGATATGAATCAAATAGATGTAAATACAATTTTATATATTCAATGTAATGGTTGTGTTTACTTTTATTACTATGATGCAATTGTTGTGATACTACATATGACTTCATCCACCCCCAAACGTTTCCGCCGTTCCGGTTTGGGGGTGTGACAGATTAGTATCAGAGGTATTGTTTATAGTAAACTAAGTATACCGAACCTTACATGCTATACAACAATAAACACTAAAGGGGCCGAAGTGCTCTGAAACTAAAAGTATACTTTAAAAATACAAGTATTTTTAGAAGAAGTATACAAGTATACATACGTACAAGAAGCTAAGATAGTAAGAGCTACATAAAAGTATTTAGGGCGAGTTAGACACTACGGTTAAACCTGAATAGTTATGTAGTCATATGTGGGGCAAATATAACCTGATCAACTGTATTTGTCCAAGATATAGCCAACATGTGTTTGGGAGTAACTGTGGTGTTGCGACAAGTCTAAAGCTCACCAAATCATATACAAATGAAGCAAAGTTTAAATACTATAGGAGTATTTTATGGTTCTATAACACTACACAAAGTCATCACCATTAGTACAAATTCTTATAAACGAAAGACCTAAAATTCCTTCTTATTGTTAGTAACTATCATTATAGGTCTTTATTATTATTGTATAACTTGCTTAAAAGTATTCATTTCATGATCATATACGATGCTTATCGTCATTTTCCCTTTCTATCTTTTAGAAAAAGATGCCTCCTAGAAAGAGACCCAATAGGAAGAACAACGACCCTCCGTCGCCACCACCTCCTCGGTTTGATCATGCCATGTTCCAGGCAGCAGTTACAGCCGCTGTGGCTGCCACGATGGCACAGATAAACCCTGGTGGGGCAAGAGAATCAGGAAGTGGTACCTATTCCCAGAATCTTGACGGCAATCAGGGACACTCGAAGGAGTGTTCCTATAAAGACTTCATGAATTCCAAGCCTAAATCTTTTGATGGTAATGGAGGGTCTTTGCCCTAACCCGATGGTTCGAGAAGATCGAATCCATTTTCGAGATTTACACATGTTCTGAGGCAAACAGGGTGAAGTTTGCAGCCTGCACTTTCACTGATAGAGCATTGACTTGGTGGAATGGTCGGGTCCAATCCCTAACTCTGCTGTTAGCAAATGCCATGGGTTGGGAAAGCTTAAAAGAGCTTATACATAATTTAGAGATGTATAAGTTAGAGCATGAGCTCTGGAATCTAAAGATGAAGGGTTCCAACATTGCCACTTATACAAGTAGATTTTGTGATCCGGCTCTTCTCTGCCTAGGGATGGTGCAGAGAGAAGTTTTGTTAGTCATGCATTTAAGCATCTACTCCAGCATAAACCCCAACCTTTAACTAAAACATTTACCGTTGAGATGGCTAACAGAAAGAAATAGAGCACTAACAACATATTCATAGGTTGTACCATTACCCTAAACGAGCATTCACAATCAACCTTATGCCGGTTTACATAAAAAGCTTTGATGTCATCATCGACATTGATTGGTTGAGCCCCAATCATGCTGATATCCTTTGCTACGAAAAAGGCATCCGTCCCAATCTACCCTCAGGCGAAGCCTTTATAGTCTATGGTGATAAAATCAGCTCAAACGTTCGTATCATTTCATGCATCCAAGCCTAGAAATATCTACGAAAGGAGTGCCATGCATTCCTAGCCCATGTCGTTCATGACAAACAAAAAGTTAAAGACCTCGAGAGCATCCACGAAGTCTAAAACTCTCCAAATGTCTTCCCCAAAGATCTTCCTGGAATCCCTCCCGAACATCAAGTCGAGTTTCGTATCGACTTAATTCCCGGAGCTATGCCCGTAGCTAAATCCCCATACCGTATAGCACCGGCAGAAATGCAAGATTTATCTAGCCAGCTCAATGAACTACTCAGCAGCGGATTCATCAGACAAAGTTCCTCACCCAGGGGAGCCCCGGTCTTGTTTGTGAAAAAGAAAGAAGGATCCTTTCGGATGTGCATAGATTATCGTGAACTAAACAAGCTTACCATTAAGAACTGTTATCCCCTACCAAGAATCGACGACCTCTTCGATCAACTTCAAGGAGCCAGCTACTTCTCAAAGATAGACCTAATATCAGGGTACCATCAACTACGAGTCAATGAGAGTGATGTTTCTAAGACAACATTTCGGACTCGGTATGGTCACTACGAGTTTGTATTAATACCCTTTGGTCTAACCAACGCACCAGCGGTATTCATGGATCTGATGAATTGGGTGTGTCGCCCTTTCCTAGACAAGTTCGTAATCGTGTTCATTGATGATATACTTGTCTACTCTCGGAGTGAGGAAGACCTTAGACAACACTTAAGGCTAGTGTTAGAAACACTAAAGGCGGAGAAACTTTATGCAAAGTTTTCAAAGTGTGAATTCTAGATCAGATAAGTAACTTTCCTTGGTCACGTGGTTAGCGAGGAAGGCATACACGTGGACCCTTCCAAAATCAGAGTGATTGAGAATTGGTCAGTACCGAAGACGCCCACACAAATCTGTCAATTCTTGGGTCTCACTGGCTACTATCGTAGATTTATCCAAAAATTTTCTAGGATTGCTAAGCCTTTAATCACCCTGACTCAGAAAGGAGTACCATTTTGTTGGGGAGAAAAGCTAGACACTGCATTTCAAACATTAAAGCATGCCCTATGCGGCGCACCTATCTTGTCTCTGCCTGAAGGGACGGGGGATTTCGTGGTCTACTGTGATGCATCTAATCAGGGCCTAGGTTGTGTGCTCATGCAGCGAGGAAATGTTAGTATGTACACATCAAGACAGCTCAAAGGACACGAACTCAATTATACAACTCACGATTCAGAGTTGAGAGCAGTGGTCTATGCGTTAATGAACTAGAGACATTATCTCTACGGAACCAAGTGTACTGTCTTCATTGACCATAAGAGCCTACAACATATCTTCGATTAGAAAGAGATGAACATGAGGCAACGACCATGGGTGGAGCTACTCAGTGATTATGAGTGCGAAATACGCTACCATCCCGACAAGGCCAATGTGGTAGCGGATGCCCTAAGCCGGAAAGAGTATTCGAGTCGTAGAGTGAAGGCACTGACAATGACCATCCATTCCCATATGTCCGTTCAAATTAGAGGGGATCGGCTGGAAGCCTTAAAACCAGAGAACACGTCGAGTGAAGCCTTGAGAGGAATGTAAAAGAACTTGGAGATCAGAGGAGACGGAGTTTAATATCTCATGAACCGGATCTGGACCCCAAAGTTTGGCGGTTACAGGGAGGTTTTCATGAACAAAGCTCACAAGACTAGATACTCCGTTCACCCAGGTTCATATAAGATGTACCTGAATCTCAAAAAGCTTTATTGGTGGCCAAACATGAAAACAGAGATAGCTACCTTCGTGGGCAAGTGCCTGAATTGCGCCAAGGTGAAGGTCGAATATTAAAAGCCCTCAGGTCTACTTCAGCAGCCAGAAATACCTAAGTGGAATTGGGAAAGGATCACGATGGATTTCATCACTAATTTGCCGAAGTCTCCAAGTGGGTACGATACCATCTGGGTAATTGTCGATCGACTAACTAAATCTGCCCACTTCCTGCCAATCAAAGAGACATTTAAGATGGAGAGACCTACACGAATCTACATCCAAGAGATAGTTCGTCTGTATGGTGTACATGTGTCCATTATCTCCGATCGGGATAACATATTCACCTCGAGATTTTAGCAGTCACTGCAGAAGGCTCTTGGAACTAAGCTGGATATAAGTCCAGCTTACCATCCACAGATAGACGGGCAGAGTGAGAGGACCATTCATAAATTGGAAGACATGTTGAGAGCATGTGTCATAGACTTTGGTAAGTCTTGGGACACCCATTTTCCCTTGTTCGAGTTCTCCTACAACAAAAGCTACCATACCAGCATCAAGGTTGCGCCATTTCAAGCCCTCTATGGCCGTAAGTGCAGATCCCCTATGTGTTGGTTTGAGGTGAGTGTCACACAGCTAGTTAAAGGTGACGTCCCCGATAGCACTCTCACAGGCTCAGAAATCATCCGAGAAACTGCAAAAAAGATCATACAAATCCCGGAACGACTAAAAGCTTCAAGAGATAGACAAAAGAGCTATGCTGATAAGAGACGAAAACCTTTGGAGTTCCAGGTTGGTGACCGTGTTCTCTTGAAGGTCTCACCCTGGAAAGGCATGACACGCTTTGGAAAGCATGGAAAGTTGAATATGAGATACATAGGACCATTCGAGATCCTTGCTAGGCTCGGTCCCGTAGCATACAAACTTCGTTTATGCCAAGAGCTTAGCAATATCTGTCCCATCTTCCACGTCTGGAACCTTAAAAAGTGTATATCCGAAGAAACCCTTGTGATCCCTCTTGATGAGATCGAGATCAACGAGAACCTTCATTTCGTAGAAGAACCAGTCGAAATCATGGATCGTGAAGTCAAACGAACAAAACAAAGTTGCATACCGATAGTGAAGGTCCGATGCAATGCCAAGTGGGAACATGAATTCACTTGGGAACGAGAAGATTCCATGAAACAAAAATACCGTCAGCTTTTTACGAGTCCATGATTTGTATTATGTGTTTGAATTTCGGGACGAAATTCCCTCTAACGGGGGGATGATGTGATAACCCAAACCTTTTTCCATTACCGTTAGCTGATTTCCGTTAATAAAATTTGAATTTTATTGAGTTCTGGAAAATTCCTTCGATTTGGAATATCATTTAGTTTCGCGAGTTAATGAAGAAGTTATGGCCCGTCGAAGTTTCACGACGGAACCGGCACGACACCGGGAAACGTAAATAGTGAATTTACGATAGAGCAATATTTAGCCTTAGAGATATAAACGAAAGTCGTAGAATACGTTATACCGAGAGAGTCCATAAAAAGAACGCCCAAATCTGACTTTGTATGAGGAAGTTATTATTATTCAAAGTTTCGGCTTAGCAGTGTACAGCCCGAAGTTCGAATATTAGATCGAGCGGTGTTTAGCCGACACAACCTAAACGAGAATCAAAGATCTCGTTAATAGTAGCGTAACAATAAAAAGACAGATGAAAACAGACTTCGGATGACGAAGTTAGGGATATTTTTACGGACCAATCCTGTCCCGGCCTGTTAAAAATATAAAATTTAAAATAAATTCAAAATTAGCCGAGGGACTCCAAACAAAAGTTGTAGAGTAAGTTTCTGCCTTCGCGTGGATATAAAGAACGTCAAAAAAGGAGCTCGTATGAGGAAGATACGAATTTTTGAAGTTTGGAATCGAAATACGAAGTCTGATGCGAGATGGATGATGTGGCCTCATCGTAGCCGCCCATCGTTGATTGAAGATCACCCTTCGGATCACTCCACGTCGCCTCGCTTCACCCTACGCCCCAAGTCCGAGGTTGGTACACCCAACGTACCTTTGGTCCTTATCCTCTTTCAATGTGCGAGACAGCTGGATCCGAGCTGGGCCTTATCCGAAGACTACACCTCACGTAGCCAAGGACTACGCCCAACGTACGTCCGAGGATCGCGGCTATAAATACCTGCGAGGTTTGCCGAGAAAATCACACCAATTTTCATTCTCTCTCTAGTTTCTTTCTCTATCTAGCTCCCCAAACCACCCCTAACCCCTAGATAAAACCCCTAGCACCCAAAGGAAGCCCCGAGGCTCCCGGTGTCCCGAGAAAAAAAGGGTCTTTGGGTTTCCAAAAGCTGCTCTATGCAAAGCCCGATTTTCTTTAAAACCCACTGTAAGTGAGCTACGCCTATGCAATTTTTAAAATAGCTTTCAAACAATTATAGTAATGTTATTAGGTCCTTAAAATAATTATTTGGGATATTATTATGAGTTATTTAGAGTGTTGTTTAATGCTTATATAATAATAATAATAGCTAGACTATTAAATTAGTGTCGGTAAATACTGAACTAAACCCTAGTGGTAATGATACTAGGTTTTGTCGAGGGAAATCGTTTTAAGAGTAACCAAGTGTTGTCCGAGTACCGAGTCACCACCGTATCAAGAGATTGCATAGTTATTTTCATTTTACACATAGATATGAAGTATTTTATATAAACTACATGCTATGTGTGCATATTATCTGAATACTTGTTGTCTATGCTGGATGAACATTTTTATACATGTTTTAAATGATTTAAACTGTATACGTATTTTACATATACAAATATGTTGGGTATGAGATGGGTAGATGAATGATGAGAGATAAAAGATGATGTGAGTAAACATAAGCAGCTATAGACTTAGTGCCTAATAAATAACATCGGCAGCTATGGACTTAGTGCCTATTGGATAAACACCGGTAGCTATGGACTTAGTACATGTTAGGAATCGGTAGCTATGGACTTAGTACCTACTAGATAAACACTGGTAGCTATGGACTTAGTACCTGTTAAGAATTGGTAGTTGTGGACTTAGTACCTATTAGATAAACACTAGTAGCTATGGATTTAGTACCCGATGAATAAAATATAGCAACTATGGAGTTATTTCTTTATGAACAAGCATTGGCAGCTATGGATTTAGTGACAGTCCTATAACCCTGGAAGCAAAGGACCTCGGTATAAACGAATGCAGGATAGATGACTCTTAGGATATATCCTTAAGAGTAAAGAAGATAATGGTGATGGGTAATTGCGTTGATTGTTTGATTGTTTAAACATAATAATTATATTATTGTGGGTTGAAGACCCTATGTACTCACCAGGTTTCCCAACCTAACCCACTCAGCTTATTTATATCACAAGTGTTGATATGAAGTCACATTATACTGAGAGATTAAGTAGATATAAATCACCACTGATAATGAATGTAAGTTCTATTTATGCTTATGTTTCTGTATTGACGATGACATCCCAGATGTTTTAAAATGAGTGAAAATACTTTTCTTCGGAAATGCTTTGATAACGTATTTATCATGTTTTATTGGGAACAAATTCCACAACGTTTTTATTAAAAAAGGTACTCTGATTTTTATAAAGCATAAACAAAATCGGTCTTTTCTGACCGAGAAAATGGGGATGTCATAATAGAATGGCACAAAGTTATATACTAATTGGGGCAATGAAATGTTGTCAGACATTAACCACTGTCTATATCAATCTAACACGTGTCTTGTGCATGTCGGAGATTGAAAGATCATTATACCCAAGAAGCATTATAGGATGATACTGATAGATAATTTATTATCCTAGAGGATAATGCTAACTACAGCTTGATGTAAATATATTATTTATAATAATTTCATCCTTGATAAAAATTTATATTTACTAATGTTTCTTGTAACTAATTGGAAAATAATTATTTTATGAAAATAATAATTTTCAATAAAAGGTATCAAATAAAATCATTAAATATGGTTTATAAAAGTCATATGTTTTATATAAACTAAATGGGCTTTAGTTTTAATAAAATATATAGGCTAGAATTTTATAAAATAATTGGAAGAGTGTTAAATACTTCTTCCTTTTTCTTATTCATTAAAACCGAGGACATCCCCTCTTAAAGGAGATGTGGTGGTTTCTTGTTCTTAATTGAAGTCAAAGTCATCCATGCCTCTTAAGTGTATCTTACTTCATGTCATAAATAAGTATCGATCTTGAAATCATTTGTGACTTACACGTTGCTATATATATAGAGGTAGAATGCCTTCATTTGGTTGTTCTTTTGGATACCCAAAACCATAGCTAGCTTCTTCATTCTTCTTATATCTCTTAAAGTGTTAAGATATTGTAATAAGAAGGTAATATTTGCAAACTTTCTTTAAGTCCTTACTTGGGTTTTGACTCAAATCTGAAGAGTGTTCTTTTGTGACAAGAATCAAGACTAACATCTTATCAAGTTGATGTATTGTTGGTGTCTCTAGCTAAGGTGGAGTTCTAATCTATATTCTTCATAAACTTCCAACCTCTATAAAGGATCAAATCTTCAAAGGTTGTAGCTCTTTCTTTCTAATGTCATGTTAGTCTTTCCATGCTTTGTAAAATGACCCTTGGTGGGTTAAAATGTGTCGTATGTTTTCTCATAATTTTAGACTTCTGTTGTTGTTTTTAGTCTTTTTGGAAACCGACTTTTGAATAAAACCCAATAATAATAATGTTGACCAAACCCTGGTCAGTTCAACCCAATCAACCATACAAGTTAACGTGATACCCTAAACTGAATAGTACACAAACCCATAGCCTCACATAAAGGATTTCCTGATGAAACGCCGCTTTGGCATATGAACTTCTATAATATCATGCCCTTAAACCCTCCTCCATATACATAAGTCGAATATAATCATTAAACCAATCGATCAAATCATGAGTTAGATGAACTCATTCCAAAAATATCATAATAATCCTACTGGTGCACAAGGATTCCTATATTATATATCTACGTATCCTTGCAGTCACAATCTTTTTTGAAGGTTGCCCACAAATATCCTCTTTCATTCACACAATGATGATACGTGAAAAAAATAATTTACTATAACATCCACATGATCTGATCTTAAACTAATAAACAATTGTCAATACTTGACAATAGCTCAATGATCCTTACAGCGAGCTAACCCAACTCTCTAAATCTGATACATAACCTGGACCAACAGTCTTACAAAAATACTTGGCTCTTCCATGGGGAACTACTTTCCATAGTGGTTTTCTTATCCAATAGCTCCCTGCTGCGAGGAAAACACATGCTTTCCTAAAGGTCTATAACTATTGGCTACCCGTGTTCCACCCAGTATCTGACCAATTCTTGAATTCTTCCTGGATCTTGAAGGTATTTTGACGAATTGTTGAGAAACATAACGAGAAAACTTCGTAGTACCAAGCCCTATGCCAATAGAATGCCCCCATTCCCTTCTTACAATCTCAAACCAATAAATATATCAACTTGAACCGCCGATTATTTTGACCATGAATCTAAGACCAAAATTCAAACTATATGTTGAAACTTTAATTGGAATACTCAGTTCTTCACCAATTAGATTTTGAACTACCATAAGCAGTTGTCCGTGACCATTAGATTCCCAACCAATCCTAACTAAATATTGTGAATCCCAAAACAAAATGATGAGTGCGGAATTAGAATAACAATCATGAATCAATCACCATAAAGTTGCAAGTAATTTGTAAAGCTTTTGTATGTTATTAATTTAGAAATGGAACATACAAAGAAACTTTTTGATGAAAAATCTTACCTAACAAGCTAAGCTATAGGTTATATATAGGATAAAATAAAACATGTGGTAAATAACAAAACCCACTAAAAAGACTAAAAGGTCTACAATAATCAAAACGAAATGCCAAATTAGTTTCTATATCTCCAATACTCAACAATCTACCCCTAGATGTTGAAACTGATGACGATCACGATTTCCAATCTTCTTGACATTTCTCCCCCTAAATTGTGAGACTCATTAAAACATGGGGTATTCAAAGAGAGAAATCAGATCTGAAAAATATCATCTTCAAGGCATAAAGATCTTAAAATACGAACTCCCCCTCGAATCTACAACAAATACTTTGGAGAGAATCTAGAAAGTTAAGAAGAATCACCAGCAACCTACTCTATACAAGAAAACAAAGTTGAACATGAAAGCTTTCCCAAGGCTAACATGAATTCTTCAAAACACATCAAATCTAAAGAAAAATCAATATCCCGTGCATAAAAAGATTTGACTCTGAAATGTTCCACTCTTGTACCCAAACATTCACTATAACACCATAATCTTCAAAGAATAAGCGAATTTTGGAACATCTTGCTCATGAATAGTGTCATTTCAGAACCAAACAACAAAATAGATTCTTTTTGGGTTTTCAGGTTTTTCTGAAATTAAAAATGGAAAAAGTACAAAAATCTTTTTGTATTTTTCTGTTTTTAAGGTTTAGACAAAATGAAAAAGAATAAGAAACAAATATTAGAAGGGTTTGGAAAGAATTAGACCAAGAAAATGATAGGAAACAAAAATAATTTGAATATATAGAAAGGGTAAAAATGGTTAAAACCCAAGAAATTGTAGACAATTCTGAAAAGGGTTTAAAGCAGCCAAGTTCTTCAAACAGTGGGGACTAAAATTGTAAACCAATCTTCTTCTTCAATTGATCTGGAAATGAACACGCTTGTTTGATTTGAGAAAGTCAAAATCAGAAAATCCCTTAAAAAAATAATAATTCTGATGTGCTGAATTGATCTTCCGAATCGAGATATCTGTTCCGATTTTGGTTTTTGATTTGTGATGTTGATTACCACACAGAAAAATTCCGATTTCAGAATTCCGAAATAGATTTCGGTTGCACTTAAATCCGATTGGGATTGTTCCGATTATGATGTCAGTTCCGATTACCATTTCTGAAATCAATTTTCGATTTCTTTGTTCAGTTCCGAACACTTCAATCTCTAAAATCCGATTCTGAAACCTCAAAGAACACTTCCGATTAACTCTGTGCTTCTGATTTCAAGATTCACCAAAATTTACAATTCCAATTCCGAAATAATCCGAATCATTCCGATTTGATTTATCAATTCAGATTCCAAAAAATTTCCGATGTTTGAGTTGTCAGAATTCTGTTCCGATTTCTTTGTTCTGTAATCTTCCGATCAAATTCCATCATTGACCATAATTCTGAATTTGAACCCTTTAAAAAACCTTTTAACATCTTGCATTCCTTCTTTTTGCGATAAAAGTTTGCGGTAAAAGTCAGATTTCAGCCCCTCTTTCACTTTTTGACTTTTTGGCTGCTTTCATATCTTTTTAATTTAAAACTTTTGGGATCCATTTGAGATTTAAAAATGAAGAAGGTTTCATAAAAATCCATCTCTTCGGAGAAAAACACTGATCTAGATATATATCATCTTCAAAATATTGAGAAAAAGACGATATCGACTTCTTAGGTGGAAAACAAAAATTACCAAATACTTATTCAAGCAACCATAAACCTTTTTCTCTTTTCTCCAACATTGAGCAAATTTTTTAGAACAAATTTGAGAAATGAAATTTCTTTTAACATGTTTGGTTTCAACTTTTTGAACATTTTCACATTCAGGAGAAATTTTCACTTTTATCATCCAAACCTTGTTCACTTTTCTCTTCCTCTTCTTCTTCTTCTTCTTCTTCTTCTTCTTTTTCAAATTTTGAGACTTCAAACTTGATTTTCGGATTTGAACATGTTCATCACATCTCATGATGTGAACATTTGAAGTCTTTTGAACACAATCATTTGGTGTTTGGTAAATCTAAACATGTTGAATAATAGACTTTCTATAAGACACCATTCCTTTATGATTATCATCAGAACATGAAGAATTTTCTATTTGAGTTCCAATAGAACAAAACATCCTCACTTTCATGATTTCTGAATTTTGCATTGAGATTTTTCTTCAGAACTACTAGATTCGGAATGTGAAATTCCTGAAAAACTTGAAACTCTTGACTCCCCCTCAACAAATGCATCTGGAGTCATATTTCCTCAAAAACTTGAAGAACTTCATGAACTTTATGAAAAACACCAAGAATTCGTTTTCCTTTTTCTTCTTCTTTTCTCGTAACATATCCTTATCATTTTCTTTCTTTCTTTAATTGTTTTTCATTTTCTAGATCTAAATGTGTTTTGATAATGTGAAATTGTTACATTAAATCTTCTTCATTTCGTAAGATACAACTCCCATATTGATTACAACTTGTGTACTTATTTATCTTCCCATCAACAAAGAGATTATACATCTCAATAGCATCTCGATCCACATATTGATTATACAAACGCCAATATTTTCTTAATTCCAGGCAAAATTTTGGATCAATGACCTTTCATCCAAGTTCAAAGATAGAAGATAACAACAATGAGTTAGATGAATCCATTAGATATTCAACAAGAAATATAACTTAAAGAGAGAGAAAGTAGATCTGATATGTGACATCCCCATTTTCACAGCCAGAAAAGACCGATTTTTTTGTTTATGCTTTATAAAAATCAGAGTAATCCTTTTAATAAAAATGTTGCGGAATTTGTTCCCAGTAAAACATGATAAATACGTTATCAAAGCATTTTCGAGGAAATGTATTTTTATTCATTTTAAAACATTTGGGATGTCATCGGCAATACAAAAACATAAGCATAAAAAGAACTTACATTCATTTACACTAGTGATCTACATTTCTTTAATCTCTCAGTGTAATGTGACTTCATATCAACACCTGTGATATAAATAAACTAAGTGGGTCAGGTGGGAAACCTATTGAGTACATAGGGATTTCAATCACACAATGTTATATCATATATATAATTTAGAACTCACAAAATATACAATTTCACCATATATACATAAGCAACTCTTACCCCGCCCCATTAATCATTACAACAAGACTATCCATACTCTCTGACCTTAAATTTTACCTCTTACTTAACCCATAATCTCAGATCTAATTCTTGCTCTCGGATTAATAATTGTGCCCATTCCATACTCTCGGATTAGGGACAAGTATCTATGTGTAAATCCATTCTCCCGGATTAACGACGAATGACTATGTCCTATCCATACTCTCGGACTGAGGACGACTAACTATATCTTAATCCATACTCTCGGACTAAGGACAATTGACTATGTCTTAATCCATGCTCCCAGATTAATGACAGTTGACTATGTCCAATCCATACTCTCGGACTAGGGACAATGGTTGTGTCTAATTCATGCTCCCGGATCAATGACATATACTAAAGTTCTATTCTTTGAGTATAACTCACTTGTACTCGTAAGAAAATACTACCCAATATTCCTCATAATTAATTTAGGTTTACTCTTTATCCTAAATCATCATATATAACCATATATCTTCTTTAACACGTATTTCAGGCAACATAATTTTCCCACACATAAACATATAATTAATACTTCAATCAATACTTGTATTAAAATCATGTTCATGAAAGAGACTATGCACTCACACATCTTCAACAAATATTTAACTCTTTAACATATATTTAATACTTTAATTAATACTTGTATTAAAATCATGTTCATGAAAGCGAGTATGCACTCACACATCTTCAACAAATATTTAACTCTTTAACATATATTTAATACTTTAATTAATACTTGTATTAAAATCAGGTTCATGAAAGGGAGTATGCACTCACTTGATAAGGTGGTGATTCCGAACTCAGACAACGCTTCGCTTCTAAAAAAATAATTTCCTTTGACGAAACCTAGTATTATTACGACTAGAGTTTAGTCTATTATTCGCCGAGACTAATTAATAGTCTAGCTATTATTACTATTATATAAGCGTTAAACAATACTTATATAACCCATAATAATAGCCCAATTACTTAGTATAAGTTCTTAATAACGTTACTATAATTAAATAAACGATATATTAAAAATAGCGTAGGCGTAGCTCACTTACAGCGGGTTTTATAGAAAACCGGGCTTTGCTTGGAGCAGCGTTCCCGAGCCGAAAAGCTCTTCTTCTCGGAGCCGTCAAGCACTCCGAGGCTTCTGCCTCGTGCTAGGGAGGTTCCCTAGGCTTTTCGGGGGGTTTCGGGGCTAGAGAGAGGTTCTAGAGAGAGAGAGAGAGTAAAAAGAAAATAGAATGGGAAAG
This sequence comes from Lactuca serriola, assembly GCF_051521515.1. Lineage (NCBI taxonomy): Eukaryota > Viridiplantae > Streptophyta > Magnoliopsida > Asterales > Asteraceae > Lactuca > Lactuca serriola. Next base: position 249,712,708 of record NC_136410.1, on the reverse strand, counting down.
GTGTGAAGAAAATGAGGGTGGCAGAGGTTCTATTTATAGGGTGAAAATGGTTGAACTTGTTGCCACATGTCACCATCTAGTTGCAAGACTTGGGGAGAAAGCAATGGCCAAGATTGTGCCATATCACCCATTTTCGCACAACACACTTCCGACTTCTAAAATCCGTAACTTTCACATACGACCTCCATTTTTGACGTTTTTTATATCCACACGTAGGTAAAAATAAGATCTACAACTTTCATTTTGACTCCGTCGGCTAATTCTCGACCAATCTTAAATTTAACAGTTCAAGGAGATTATAATGTTAAATGTTCGCGTAAAATTCATAACTTCTACATACGGACTCTGTTTTTGTCTGTCTTTTTACCGTTGAGTTCCTATTAATGAGATCTTCAATTCTCATTTAGGTCGCGTAAGCCAAAAACCACTCGAACTAAAATTCGAGTTTCGGGTCGTGCACTGTTATGCCAAATCTTAAAGAATTCATAACTTCCTCATACCAAGTCAGATTTGGGCGTTCTTTTTTTGTATGTTCTCGGTGTAACATATACTACAACTTTTATTTGGATCGATAAGACTAAAAAGTCATTTATCAAAAATTCACTATTTACGTCTCCCGCTGCCGTGCCGGTTTTACCGTAAAACTTCGACGGACCATAACTTCTTCGTTATAACTCGGATTTCAGCGTTTTTATATGTACGAAACCCTTGAGACATATTATAAAACTTGGTTAAGATTATTTATACTAAATAATCTTTTGTCGAAAAGTCGTTTTCGACCCCTATTATCTCTAAATTGACTATCCCAAATCTACGGGCGTTACATGATAAAATTTGTAGAGAGAGAAAACGGATATGAGCACAAATCTAAGAAGAAAACATGAATTTCTTCTTCTATTTCACTTCTAAAGCACGAATCAAGAACAAATCAAGTGGAAGAATGTGTAGAAAATAACAAAAATGAATTGAGTTTTTCAAATACAAGAGATATTTCACTTCTTCTTCAGAAAACTTACAACACTTTAAGAACAGAGTGAGATTCATGAATAAATTTTGCCATTTGTTATCGATTCTTGCAATAATCACTATGATCAACAACATATGGTTCTGATACCAATTGTGAATCCCAAAACGAAATGGTGAGTGCGGAATTAGAATAATAATCATGAATCAATCACCATAAAGTTGCAAGTAATTTGTAAAGATTTTTTATGTTATTGATTTAGAAATGGAACATACAAAGAAACTTTTTGAGGAAAAAGCTTACCTCACAAGCTATGTTATAGGCTATATATAGGATAAAATAAAAGATATGCTAAATAACAAAACCCACTACAATGACTAAAATGTCTTCAATAATTAACACAAAATGCAAAACAAGTTTCTATATCTCCAATACTCAACAAATACATTTCATCGTAGATTCTCGTGCAAAAAATACCCACAAGGGCCACTACAAGTATTATTGTAACGAAGCATATGGATACCGATTAGAGTTGAATTAATGTAATGTCCCAATTTTCATAACAATTTTTTCGTTTTCATTTATTCATTTAAATCTTAGTATAGTTACATTATGCAGAAAACATGATTCCAATGCGCACGTGTACACTCAAGCCTTACTCTTCTCACGAATAGAAGCGGTACCTGAAAACATTTATAATGAACTGGGTAAGCACAAAGCTTAGCGAGTTGACCAAAATACCATATAACACAATACATATACGTGAATAAAAATAATGGCTCGTGACCTTTTGTTGATTCACCAATTGGCTCGCGACCTTTTGTTGATCCACCAATTGACTCACAACCCTTCACTGATCCACCAACTGGCTCACGACCTTTCGCCGGTCCACTAATAATATGTGTATTTATACTTAAGACCAACTTGCCATTTTGTTGTCAACACGTGGGTCTACAGGCTCCCAACCTGTCACCGTTCCAGCATCAACCCTTATTCTAATAGTAATGAATAATTAAAGTATAATAACCTTTAAGCACATAGAGGCTATACTTTTGGCTCTACAAGTACAAACACATATGGACTATACTTTCTAGTCTACTAGCTTCAAGTATATTAACTTTAAACATATAGAGACTATACTTTTGGCTCTACTCTACTAGCTCTTATATCCTAACATACATGGACATATATTGTAATACACATTATAGTGAGGTAACTTCCCTGATTGAGGTGGAAGATCCTCAGGAAGTACGAGTGTTATTGTGCTTCAGTAATTGTTTGTATTTATACTATTTCTTAGATTCCTCAACAATCCCAATGAATACATCGAGATCTATCAAATAAAGAACAACCAGTTAAGAATATATCAGAGGTAAGGCTCATTTGGTATACAAAGTATACTGTTTGGAAAACCTACTTTAAACACCTCACTAAATCGATTGGTGCCACATGTCGCCTTCCTGTTGGAATCGAGTTCTATTTATATGGAATTACTCAAGGCGTGCTGCCCCATGCTTCCAAGATGCATCGCGTCTTAGCTGGTATGTACATAATCGGATTGTGCCATGTGTCGCATTCTTGTTGGTCCACATCCCCACTTCTAGAATGTTGGCACATGTCCGATTCTGTTGAGACATATATTTGTATAGATTTGATGATGAAAAATATGTACATGGTAGTTATGATTTATCTACTCATTGTACGCAGTTAGTCTTATCTAAGTAAGTGTAAATAATTCACTTATACAAGAAAATATGTCAAATTTGTTTAGTTAGTTAAATCTAAAGATATGCAAATGGAAATTCATATGTTGAAGACTCAAGATCGTCCCCTGATGAGAAAAAGACCGTAAAGAGTCTATCAGCATCAAAGACTCTTGTCACACCCCCAAACCAGAAAGCGGAAATGTCCGAGGGCTCGCGTGACTTAAATTGAATATCATCACAATGAATATACCTGAATCATAACATAAACATCACCATGCAACAATATATTACAACTGACATTGTTCACATCAAGTACATTGTTTTAACATTACAAATCCATACATAAATTGTTTGATAGTTTTCAAAAGCAAAACACACTAACATACTTGGTACTTACTCCTCATCTTACCTGTTACCTGAGAATACAAGTTATTTTGAAAAACGGTCAACATATGGAATGTTGGTGAGTTCATAAGAAGGTTTGATATGAAAATGTTTTGTATAGTTTGAACAAAAACAACCCAGAAAATCCGATATTTTCTGAAAAGACCATTGTTTGTAAAAAGTGTGAAGATCTGTAAATATATGCATGATGATTTCAAAACATGTATAATTGAAAAACTTTGTATTAAACGTACAAGTGAAAAATGTTGTACTTCCCCGGAAAACCCAATGTTTTCCAAAATAAAAATATCATATAACGGTTCGAATTGTTATCCCATCACGTGAATGATTTTGAATTACCTTGATTAATTGATTTATATCGGTTTTATTTATGTGAGTCGTTATAACCATGCATGATAATGACTAGTTCGTCTGTCTTAGCACTTTGGTGAACGCCAGAATTGATCTTAAGATTTTGTCACCCTAGACTGGCCGAGTCTAACTGTAGCGAACAGCTGAGGTGTGGGGGAGTCACCCCCGTATAGATCTATACACAAACTCTCACTCTCCCTCAAGGTGACTTTGATTATAACTACAGACTACAACCGACACACATTGTTGTCACCCGTTATTACTCACTAAATCCCAATTGACTTGATTACTATTGATTATTGACCTATATTTGTTTACTTGGACCTTACTAGCAGTACTAATGGGCCACTAAGGCCCAATAGCACTTAAAATCCATTGAGGGCCCCTTAAATATGAAATTGGGTCGTAAGAGGCCCAATAACATTTATTATTATTCCTTGGGCCCAAAATCATGTTAATGGGTCACAAAGGCCCAACAAGCATGATTAGACTTTCAAGCCCAAAGTTTGGATTGTTTACATGTTTTTAGGAATTGTATAATTGTTGGAAGGTTTGATTGGACGATTGTTATTTTGGATCGACACGAGGCCGCTCGGTTGTTGTAAACGATTTTTGGAATTTTACATATGTTCATCTTCATGAGTTGTAGTTTTGTATTTTTGACTCAAACATCTTAATAGTAAAAGAATTGATTCAAAATACTGGTTTGACCCATTTCAGCCCTTCCTTAATAAAGATGACAATTTTAGTCCCTTATATAAAAAAAAGACATTTTAGCCCTTAAACCATTTTCTTGACACATTTGACCCATAGACTTGTTCAAGTGATATTTTTGGTTCATAATATATTCTTTGGTAGTTTCAGACCTTCCAGAAAAGTATTTTTCGGTTAAAGTCCAAATTTTTGCAACTTTTACAATTTTAGCCCAAAATCAAAAAACTTTACATTTTTGATCCTTTTTGGTAAAGAAAAGCATTTTAACCCTTGAAATAATTTTGTTTAACTATTTATCCCCTGTTTTGAGGAATTTATCATTTCAGCCCTTTGAAAATCATGTTTTTCGCAACTTTGGGCTTAATGGGACGAAAAGCCCAAAAATTAGCCCATTAAGCTAATATTTACATTTCAAGTCCTTGGAAGAGCATAATTTTCATAAAAACATTTATTTTAACTTTTTTGGCTCTTTTGAGCCTCAAGAAAATCATGAATGGCAACTTTTCACCCAAATTCTGTTTATTTGACAATTTAAGCCCCAAAAATCTGTTTTATGTTACAATATGTTTATCCTAATCTTGGAGGGTAGTTTTCTTGACTTGTTTGGTGTGGTATATCTTACTTCATGTTTGTTCTCCTACTTATGCCATAGATTTCATGATTTCTTCTCTTTTTGTTGCATATTTACCACATAAACACTTACAATCACACATACATGCATAAAATCATACATAGCACACACATACACATAGATCTACACATTTTACTTGTATTGTCCCCCATAAAAATTGTAAAAACCGAAACGAGAGGGGTATGAACTCACTTTTTTCTAGTTGATCACGATTTTGAAGAAAAATGAAAGAAGTTTAATGTTATTCTCGGCCTAGCAAGCTTCTTGGAGGATCTTTGGCTTAGATGTGTTCTAAGAGGCAAGATCAAGAATTTGAATAGATTAAGAGGATATTTTTGATGAAATGAAGTAGTTAGATCATGGATTTGAGAACCAACTTACCTTGAATGATGATCTTTGTGGAAGAAACTCCTTGAAAAGCTCTAAATCTCGAAATTTTTGAAGAATGAGTGCAAGTGTTATTAAGAGGATTTGGAAAGAGTTGGAATGAAATTTGTGAGTGTGTGTGTCTCCTCTCGGCCGAGAATTAAGAAGAAAAAGAGAGAGAGAGTTGAGGTGACCATCATAGTGATGGGTTTTGGACATAAGAACATTACCTATATGCACATACAACCCTATAGCTTGGATCTAGGTTTCACTAATTGAACATGCAACATATCTGTTAGGTCTAGATTAGTTAGTCCAGTTTAGTCTCCGGTATGGGCCTGTCCATCTGTGAGTTGTTTTGTAGGGTTTATTATTTATAGATGCTTGCATGCATTCTAGAACGTAAGATTTGATAGAGATTTTCATAGCGTTATTTGTTCTAATCTTTTGTAACCCTAGAATCCTCTACAGCGGAAGTTCTTTATCAAGCTCTGCTGAGGATTGAGTTAATCGAATCATTCAACTCATTCAGATCCATTCTTGTGTTTTTATCTTACTGTTTTTACTTTCTTGATTTGCTTGTTATAAAGATCTAATCGATCAAAGAGTTTTATAAACTCATCAATTGGTATCAGAGCAGCAGGCTGTGTAATTCATACACATCTCTTCTGTGAAAGAAGTGATTAGGGTTTATTCCGCATTAACTGATATTTATTGAGCCGTCACTCCATAATTGACGTATCTCATTATTTATTCGTTTTGCCCTAATATTACATATGACAAGTCTGATCTTGCAATAGGTTAAACGATCAAGCATGGACAATTCTCAATCTAATCCTATCAACATCTCAAACAGTATTGGATCAACAACAAAGATTCCAATTCTTTACACTCAAGATTACGAGGTATGGGCGCATCATTTTGAAGACTATGTCATCGGATTTGAAGATAATGGGTATCTTATATGGGAAGCCATTGTGTCTGGACCATTTGCTCATTCATGAACATCCAGAATCACTAAAACTCGGAAAGAGTATAATGATTTGTTAAATGATGTGAAAGACGTTGCTCAAGACGAAAAGGAGAAGTTTCAGTGCAACATCAAAGCATTGAGACTGATCCGATTCGCTCTTCAGTCTGACACGTTTAGGTTGGTGAGTTCTTGCAGTACAGCTAAAGAAATCTGGGATCGGCTACGAGAGCTGTATTCTACAGATGAAGATTTGGAACACTCAATTCAGACCTTGCTTTTGTCTGAGTTTGGTGAGTTCAAGCAAAACTCCGATGAGTCTGTTACATAGACGTTTGATCGCTTCAATCATCTTCTCAGCAAGATGATCAAACATGATATTAAAAGGAAGCTGATTGAACAGAAGGTCACCTTTTTGAATGGCTTAAGATCCGAATGGAGAGCAGTTGTGTCTACAGTTAAAGCTCACGAATAGTTCAAATCATACTCACTGGCGAAACTGGTGGGAATTCTGAAATCCCAATAAAAGATAGTGATGCAAGAGAAGAGTGTGGTCTCAAATTTGGGGTCCTTGGCCCTCCTGTCTAAAAACAAGAATGCAGTAGAAGACGAAGATCTGAACTTGGAGGACTATGATGTAACTTCAGAAGATTACGGTATGATGGTGTCCAATCCAAAAAGGTTCATCAAGAAGAGGTTTCCTACCAATAAGAACCGAAATTGGCAGGGAAGCTGTAGTTCAGAGAAAGTAAGGGAGGAGCCGAAGACTGAGGAACCAAAGAAACAGGGGAAGGTTGAAGGAGATTCTGGTGTCAGCTGCTATTACTGTGGAGGAAAGAATCATTATGCCAAAGATTGTGTTTTGATGAAAATGGCAGAGAAAGATGAGGAGAAATATGAAGAGTCAATCCTGATGAAAAAGCTAGAAGAGATTAAAAGGAAGAAAGTTGCTACTAATCCTTCTATGAATGCTCTTATTGTATAGGGTTCGGCAAAGGATGACGAGTTCGGTGGCGTACAGGTGTGGTCGACCGACTCAGAAGATGATGAGGTAAGAAAGCCTTCTCATGGAAAGGCGTATGTCGCAAGAGGTGGTGAAAGCAGCGGAAAGTGTTTGATGGTGACTGACGTATCTCACATGAGGGGATACAATACAGATGGTGGAAATGAGGACACCAGGGAGCGAGAGGACTTACGCTTCACAGCAAAACCTCTTAGTGTGTAGATCAATGAACTTGATGAATTGATCAAGAAGGTACAATCTCTTTTTATTTCGTTCAAAATTCCACAGAAATCATATGAAAAGGAATTAAATAACTTAAATTCAAGAATCTCAAATCTGGATAGTTGTTTAACTCAAACACGGGTCACCAATTCTAACCTAACTAACCAAATAAGCAGGGTGTCATCCAAGAGTGAGGAGCGAAGGATGTGGATTGAGCAGAAGGAGTTGGAGCTGATTAAGTCTAAGGATGAAAACATTTATTTGCAAAGAGACAATTTTAAACTTTTAAAACAAAGAAATGTTTTTTGTTTGATTGCTAAAAGACTTTAGGCTAACATTACTCAACGGCATCTGAATTGTGAAATAGGGCAGAAAATACATCGCATGATTTTACCCTTCCTTGAGTTTAAGGAGAATAAAATCGATGCTGAAGCATACAACTGTGAAAGTGTTGTGTCTTCTGATGATGTGAATCCTACTTATATGTACCGGCTGGACAAAATAGAATCTTTTATAAAGTCCAAAGACCATAAGGACATGCTGAAAAATCTTTTGGATGAAAACGATAAGCTGAAACTAAGGACCGAAACCATACAAAAATTTGACTCATTGAATGCCAATTTAAGTTCAGAAAATAAAATTGATGTTGAAAACGCATCTGAACATAATGAGGACGATGATATGAGTGAAATTTCTGTAGAGGTTGAAGTTGACTGCTCTGAGTTTGTCAAGAGCGAACCCGAAAATCACAAAAATCTGATTTCTGAAAATTCTGTGGAATTTGCTCGTTTGTCCAAAAATAAGTCCCCGACTCTTGAAGAAAAGGTTGTTGTGTACCAAAAGGTGAGAACTACACCGAATCAAGTGTACAAGGTCACAGGAGTAACCGAGCATCAAACAGCCGAACTCACTGCCATAGTGAATGAAGATAACACAGATGACTGTGATGAGTTCTTTTGGTCAGGTCCTATAGATAATGCCGACGAAATAGTTGGTCTGTCAGAACGAACGTCCTCGAAAACCAAAGGAAGATATGTACCAGAGCCGCTGAATAAGCCTGAAAATTTTGACATGCCAAGCACAAGTGGCACAAAAGAAATACATGTAGAAGAAGTCACCTCCACAAGCGAAACATCAACTAAGAAGAATGAACCGGCTACCAAGAAGCTAAAACAAAAAGCTAACATCCACAGACAGCCGAAACAGGTGAAAAATCAAAAGCAGCAGAGAAACCTCAGATACAAAAAGAATCTCTCAGAGCGGAAGCAGTTTTGGCGTTCTCAAGACACTCATTTCTCTTATCCTGATAAAAATTCTAAGTCAGAGAAAAAGACTTTCGGGCCACATGAGGAACATAACCGAAAGGATAGGTTCGGTCCTGAAAGAAACAGCAACCGAAAGGACAGGTTCGGTCCCGAGAGCAGCAATAACCGAAAGGACAGGTTCGGTCCCGAGAGCAGCAACAACCGAAAGGACAGGTTCGGTTCCGAGAGAAACAGCTACCGAAGGTCCAGGTTCGGTCCCTCCAATGACCATAAACAAAAGGGTCATTTCGTACCACAAGTCAGAAGAAATTCCCATTCTAATTCTTCTCATTCTCAATTCTCTTCTAAACCCAATTCTGTTCCTACACAAAATTCAAAATCATCAACAAACTTGAAAGGAAAATCGAAGATTTCCTCAGTCCAGGAAGACCGAAAGCAGACTAATGCCCAAACACCAAAATCTGAAACCAAAACGTCTGTAGCTAACCCTAACAAAATCAAAGTTTTCACTATTAAAAGGAAAGATGAAACAACATTAATAAAAAGAACATATCTAGTTGATGTTTCTCTTACGATTCCTGTTCCTGTGAAAGGCTCACGTGGACCCAAGAAACTTTGGGTTCCTAAATCTGCTTAATTTTTGCAGGTTATAAGTGACGAGCAGTTCGACGAAGAATGGTACATTAACAGTGGCTGCTCACGTCACATGACAAGAAGGAAGGAAGAGCTAAGGGAGTTTCAATCTCTTCAGAATGGTGGGAATGTCAAGTTCGGTAACAATTCCTATGGAACGATAAAGGTTTATGGGATGATAACCAATGGAGACTTCACAATAAGAAAGGTTGCGTACGTTGAAGGGCTACAATATAATCTCATCAGTGTGTCTCAACTGGTAGGAGGTATCGGTCTCAAAGTTTCATTTGACGATGAAGGTTCAGAAATCATAGAGAAGAAATTAAAAAGGGTTATTCTCAAATCAGATCGCAAAGGCGAAATGTTTCCTCTCAATCTCAAACCAATCAAAGGAAATCCAGCTATATGTCTTTTGTCCAAAGCTCATTCTGATGAAAGTTGGTTGTGACACCGAAGGCTCTCACATCTCAACTTCAAAGACATCAACAAACTTGTCACCGGAGGTCATGTTCGGGGTCTTCCCTTGCTCAAGTTTGATCGAGAACACTTGTGCGCTGCATGTGAAATGGGGAAACAAAGTCGTCAAAGTCACCCATCCATCATAAATACAAAAGTTGTTGAACCACTTGAGTTGCTTCACATCGACTTGTGTGGTCCATCATCAGTCGAAAGCATTGGCAGTAGCAAGTATATTCTTGTTATTGTTGATGATTTCTCACATTTTACAAGGGTGTTCTTTCTGAAGCACAAATCTGAGGCTACTCCTAAGCTAAAGATGTTCATCAAGCAGGTTGAAGTGCAACTGAGAAAAATTGTTCGCAACATTAGGAGCGACAGTGGAATGGAGTTCAAGAACAGAGAACTTGAAGACTTTTTGGCAGAAAAAGGAACCAGTCACAACTTCTCAGCCCCCTACACACCTCAACAGAACGGAATTGTCGAAAGATGAAACCGATCCTTGTGTGAGGCAGCCCGAACTATGCTAAGTTTTGCTTCTCTTCCTTTATATTTCTGGGCTGATGCTATTGCTGCAGCATATTTTACGCAGAACAAGTCTTATCTCAACAAGCGTTTCTCTCTTACTCCTTATGAGATCATCAATAACAGGAAGCCGAACGTAAAATTCTTCCATGTGTTCGGCTCACGATGTTTCATCTTCAACTCCAAAGAACATCGTAACAAGTTTGACGTTAAAGCTGATCTCTTACTTCAAAAGCTTATCGAGTTTTAAATAAGCGTTCTAGAAAGATTGAAGAAACATATTATGTGACTTTCGATGATAACTACGTCAAGAAGCTAAAGACCACTGAAGATGCAATTGGAGAGATTTTCTCTCAAACAGGTCAGGTCACGGTCACCATTGCTAATTTGTTTGATCAATTTGTGGAATTATTCGATGAACCTGAGAAAGCTACTCTCTCAGAGGCGAAGGCAGCAGACAACAAAATCGACCATCTGAAGCAAATCATCGAAGATGCAGCCAAACAAATGGGTGAAGGAGAACAAGTTCCAAACGAACCTCCTCAGCAAGGCGCTTCAGTTGAGGGGGAGAATCCATTTCCTACAAATCAACCTAACTCACAATTTCAGGGGGAGAATTCTATTCCTGCTACACCCGAAAGTCCTGTAGCACCCGAAAGCCCTGATACACCCGAAAGCTCTACTACACCCGAAAGTCCTGTAGCAACAGAAAGTCCAGCCACACCTGAGAGTTATGTTGCACCCGAAGGTATGAACCAACCTGAATACCAAAGAGATTCATCAGTCAAGGGGGAGAATTCCGACATGTTTTTCAATGACGATAGTCAATCTGAAATGGAAGAAATGGTCAACGCCGAATTGGATCCATCTTATGATCCAAATTATCCTCCTCTTATTAAATGGACCAGAGATCATCCTGTATCTCAAATAGTGGGTAATGTCTCTGAAAAGGTCCTGACTCGATCTCAACTGAAGGCAAAGCAATCATCTCTATTCTCCAAAGTAGAGTTATGCATGTATAATTCTTTCGTATCCAAAGTTGAGCCAAAGACAGTTAATACAGCTCTTGATCATTCCGATTGGGTACAAGCCATGCAAGATGAACTCAATGAGTTTGAAAGAAACAAGGTTTGGCGCCTTATTCCAACTCCTAAAGATGCCTCAGTCATTGGTCTCAAATGGGTTTTCAGAAACAAAATGGACAAGGAAGGCAATGTAATTCGAAATAAAGCTCGTCTCGTGGTGAAAGGATACTGCCAGGAAGAAGGAATTAATTACGAAGAAACTTTTGCTTCGGTAGCTAGGCTAGAATCTGTTCGAATATTTCTTGCCTACGCTGCACACATGAACTTCGAGGTCTACCAAATGGATGTAAAATGAGCCTTTCTGAATGGAGAACTTGAAGAAACGGTTTACGTGGAGCAACCTCCAGGTTTTGTGAATGAAAAGCACCCCAATCACTGTTATTTTCTGGACAAAGCAGTTTATGGTCTGAAACAAGCACCTAGGGCATGGTATTAAACGCTAACTAAGCTCTTAAAGATGTCTAAATTCAAACAATGTTCGGTTGACCCAACGTTCTTTCGTAAGAAGGAAGGTAACCACCTTATGATAGTTCAAATTTATGTCGATGATATCATCTTTGGCTCAATGAATCCTAGCTTAACAGCTGAATTCAGAAAGCTGATGGAGACTAAATTTGAAATGAGCTCAATGGGTCCGATTAACTTTTTCCTTGGTTTAAATATTAGACAGAGACCCAAAGGCATCTTTATCAACCAGGAAGCATACACCAAGACTCTTCTTGCTAAATTCGGCATGATGGGAGACTCAAAGGTCAAAGTTCCAATGGCGTTCGGCACCAAGCTCACACCATCCTTGGAAAAACCGGCAGTCGATATTATTACACGTGGTCAGTTTTGCTTTAAGCTGACGTTCCCTTTAAAGGGATAAGATGCTGACTCAGGCGGGAGTCCAATCCCTTTGATTTTCAAACGACGCTTGAATGACAGGCGTGCGAAGTGGAACCGTTTCATTTAAAACGACGCCTGATGGGAAGGCATGTGAATTGGGACAGTTTTCTCTCTCCTGCTTAATCATAGGGGATACCAACTGTCACACATCAATCACCTCCGAAAAACCCTTCGTATTTCCCTTGAAGATTTGGGGACCGATTTTTCTCTCTCTTCTTGCCACGGTATAAAAGGTAATCTTGACCATTGTTTACCTCTTTACTGCAACCAAAATTCAGAAGCAAGAAAAGCTTAGAGTATTCTCCTATTCATCATCTCTCCCAACTTCTCCACTTCAATGGCGGTTTCATCATCTGTTCATGCCACTTCCCACATCCTGCCGATTCGTCCTCAACAGAGTCTGATCATTGATCTTACTCCACATGTTTATGATGCCTTCATGTTCCCGATCATTGAATGCCTCAAATACTCGCCGCTTGCTCCCTCTCTCACCAAAGCTGAAGCTGTTCCAATGGAATGTTTATCCCAAATCTTTGCCACTGCTCATTACGATAAGTCCGTCGATAGAATTTTCTTCGACATTCTTGATCACAAGGCGTCCATCTCCAAACAAAGATTCTGCTCACTTTTAGGGTTTGAACCCGATTCATCTAGGGTTAATCCTGAATCAATTCCAGTGGGTCACCTGTTTTCTATGTTCTATAACATGGGATACACCGAGGTTCTGACGACGGTCACTAAGTTCAAGAAATCGTGCCTGCCTCCACAATGGAATGGGTTATTTACGGTGCTATTCAAGGGGTTATCGGAACGCAGTGCCGGTTCAGACGGAGCGAGTCGTCTGTTCATCACGATTCTTTATGGGGTATACAACGGTATCAACTTGGACTATGGATCGGTCTTATGGCAGCAGTTGATTCAGAGTCTGGCCTCTACATCTCAACACTCAGAGATTTCTTACACTCGATTCTGGACTCTAGTCACAAAATGGGTGATGGACAAGTATCACGTCCCCATTGTTGCTGATTCTCCACTATCTTTGATAGGTACTTTTCATACTACGAAGATCATTGTCTCCGATGCATCCAAATTTCAGTTCATTGGCTCTATCCCTGAGTTGATGTTTGGAGACGTTCCTGCCGACAGCCGTATCATCCGAACCTACAAGGAGTTTCGTCGCTCTGGTCCTAGAGAGCTCACTCCTTAGATGATCAAATCCATCCACGAAGCTGATAAGCCCGCTCCAAGGGGAAAGAAAAATGAAAAGGGCAAAGACAAGTAGGTTGGCAAGGGAGCGAAAGGCCCTTCTCCGAAGAAGCGCAAACCCACCAAGGCTGCTCAATCCCCTCCACTGAAGAAGAGAAATACCCAACCCAGGCGAAAGCTGATACTCACTTCCTCCTCAATCGAATCTGAGGAAGAAAATTCAGACTCTGAAGAGTCTCCCCGTGGTAACACTCCTCCACGATCGCCTACCCTGGAAATACATTTTTCTAGTTCACCTATCTCTTCTCCACCAATCACCATTCCTATTTCCATTCCCTCCATAACCTCCACCACTCAAATACCACCTACCTCTATCCCAGTACCCCCTCCCATTTTCACTGAAGCTACCACAACAACCACTGAAGTAAGAACCAACGTATCTGATTCGGGGGCTCCTACTAAAGCACCCGAACCTACTCCCACTACCGAACCTACATCACAACCCGAACCTACTACCACAACCGAGCCTCCACCCTCACCTCCACCCTCATCTCCTGCTCAGTCCGCAGAGAATGAAGATCCTTTTCTTAGTGGGGAGGACATGACATTTGATTCGGTCTACTACAGTCCGTATTAGGTGCAAAGTGACGATGATGATGATGCTCCTATCACCAAGAAGCATCTCAAGGAGCTTCATGAGAAGATTGATTCGCTCATTGCTTCCTCCTCTTCATCACAGTCTACCATTTCTGAAGCTGCTATTCAGAAGACTGTTGATGCTTTCTCTAAAGCTCATGAAGCCTCCCCCAGCTCAGCTACTGCCGCAATTGATGCCTCAACCAAAGCCTATGCTGCTGCGACCGAAAAAGTCAAAAAACTATTTACTGATGCCTCCTCTCTTTTGCAGTCTTTACAGGAAACTGCCGATGCCACTAAAATGAAGCTTGACCTGATTGTCAACAAGCTGGCTACCTCAGTTGCCTCAGAACTGACGTCCTTCGCCACTCTTCGTCAAACTCTCACCGAAGACAACTCAACATTTAAGGCGACCATTGAGGAGCGCCTAACCAAGCTTCATGAAGATCTTGCTGCCGAGAACTCTCTCATGGACGCTCTTGCTAGAAAGACCAATGCTCTTAAGGTCAAGAATCTTCAACTCTCCCATTCTGAAAAGGAGATTGAATCTCTTCGATCTAAACGAGAGATTGTGTCTTCATGTGTTTCGGATGTCCATGCCGCTCTTTCCAACATCCTTGAAGCACACGACCCCATACTGAACTACTCAGTCAGGCGTGATCTTGCCGAAAAGCTTGCTCCTGCTCTCTCTCTCTCTCTCTCCTGAGCAAAACTGAAGGGCTCCTTGAATTTGTGTCCATTCCGAAACAAGGGGGAGAGAATGTACCTCAACCTCCTCCCACTTCTACAACAACAAAAACAACCGAACCTCGTTCAACAGGCCAAGCCTCAGGATCGGGTGTCAAAGACAAGGGGAAGAAAATTGTTGAAGAGAGCGATGATGATAAAGAGAACATTGCAGATCTTTTAAAGAAGCAAGGTCGAGACAAGGATGCTGACATTAGCGCTTGGGTTGCTAGAGAGGCTGAGGAAGCTAAAAGAAAGATGAAAGAGGCTCACGACCTTCTTGAGAGTAGAAAAACTCTTTTTCCTCCGTGGACTCTTGAGAAGTTGCTAAAAGAAGCAATTGAAACTCCAAGCATCTTGTGGCTCGAACCGATGATCTCACTAGATCGTATTAATTCTGTCGATTCTCAGTTCGACATGCCACTGACCCGAAAGGCCTTCATCTTCCATGCCTTTGACAATATTTCTGAGTTGCCTCATCCTCATCCAAAGGTTGACAGGGATTTGGTTGAGTTCTATCTGAGGGCTGCCCAACCACAGTATCAAACATGGAGCGCTCAGAAGATAATCAATGTTCGGGTCCTCAAGCCGTATCGGGAAGGAAACTTCACGAACGTTCGGTTTAAGGTGCTGAGAGGTTCTGCCAAGACCGAACATGCCATTTCGCTTGCTGATCTTCCCAATTTGAATCTACATGATTGGATAATTTTGCACAACGTCCTTCTCACAAATGAAGTTGAGTAAGGTCCGATAATTGACCACTTCAAGAGGATGCTTGTCTGCTACATAATGGAAGTTGCAAAGATGGATCAGGAGATCGCCAGTGTTTTTAAGAATAAGCCTACTATTTCTCCTGTTGGCTCAACAAGTGATCTGAACATGATGCAGATGGGGAAGATAGACCCGAAGAGAAATTTTGTTATGTTTACCAGAAAAGAAGGCCAAAAATGCCTGTTCGCTTTGGCAGACAAACATCTATACACCACTGCATGCCTGGAACATGTTTTGGGTATCGTTCATCATTGCAAGAAAAACTCAGCAGATGACAAGAAGTACTTTGATGATATGATACAGTGGTATATTCGCTTCAGACAGACAATCCTCACTCTTATTCCTCGTCTGTTTGATACCACTAAGAAGGTTCCGGCAGTTGGACCCAGCAAGAAGAAGTGATAGTCTCGCTCCAATTGACGCAAAGGGGGAGATTGTTAGGTCTAGATTAGTGTTGCGTCTTGGGCTCGTTAGTTAGTCCAGTTTAGTCTCCGGTATGGGCCTGTCCATCCGTGAGTTGTTTTGTAGGGTTTATTATTTATAGATGCTTGCATGCATTCTAGAACGTAGGATTTGATAGAGATTTTCATAGCGTTATTTGTTCTAATCTTTTGTAACCCTAGAATCCTCTATAGCAGAAGATCTTTATCGACCTCTGCTGAGGATTGAGTTAATCGAATCATTCCACTCATTCAGATCCATTCTTGTGTTTTTATCTTACTGTTTTTACTTTCTTGATTTCCCTGTTATAAAGATCTAATCGATCAAAGAGTCTTATAAACTCATCAATATCCAAGACTTTCATGGCTAGATCTAATGTATAATAACAGTTGAAACCTATGAAAACAGATCTAGAATGATACCTTAAGTTACTTGCTTGAAAACCTTCTTCTTCTTGGAGCTTAGAGTCACAAATGCCACTCCTCTAATGGATTACAAAAACCAACTAGCAAGAAGATGATTTGAGAGAGATGAGGAAGAGGGAAATCGGCTCTCGGGTTTCTCCAAACACAAGGGTGGCCGATTTCCTCAACCCTATGGGTCTATTTATACTGTAAGCTCCTAGGGTTTCACCCTTAAACCCTAATTGGATAACTTAGCCTCAAAGCAATCCAAATCCCTTCCTAGATAAGGCCTTGGACGATTTCTAGGTGATCCATATCCCTAAAATCGTCCAACCCTATATCCATAAGGATTATCAGCTCAAAATACAACTTTTATACATTTGACAGTTTATACCCCTTTATTCAATTAATCTCTCTAAGTCACCAAATTAATTCCTTATTAATTTATGACTTATATTAATCAAATAATATAATTATTCTTTTAATATATTATTCTTATAATATATTAATAATAATATCTCTTCTCTCTAAATCACCTTGTCAAGTTGCTATCATGAAGGCAACTCAAAAGAACCATGCATAACCGGGTCAAGTACTTACCAAATATAGTTACAGCCTTAGACACTAATCCAACAGTCTCCCACTTGGATAAGTCTAGTAACTATAAACACAAACACAATCTGATTAGCAATCGTAGCTCTCAAAGACGCTGTCAACTTTGATCTTATCAGTAACATGTCCTTTAGATAAGGGATCGTACAACCCTCTGTTTTGATATCGTGCAGACGATTTCATGAGACATTGTTATACTCATTGTCCAGCAACTATTTTCTCAATCTCAGATTTATTTGACATAGAACTTAATTGAACACATCAATTCAGTCGTGACCGGGCCCGACACATAAGTCAAATCAAATCATCGAGCGGACATGATATCGCTTTTACCCTCTTAGAATAAAAGTAACAGATAAACTTCGACTTATATGCATTTACTTATCGACTAACCAACTATACACAACAATGTGTTTTATGACATCAATTTACCGATGCGGTTTCGCATTATCAATGTACAACTAATTAGTAAATAATAAACCACATATCAAGGTTTTAAGACCATATGATATTATCGTCTTGCGATCACTCAAAGTGATTCCAGCAAGCGCGGGTTTATTCCAATGCGCAAAACTTGTTCATAAGCACTCATGAATGTTGCAGCAACCCTTTGCTATGTCTAATACCATTTAGACAATCTACACACCAATTCATGACAATCTTCATTCATACCTACTTCCAACATATGAACGATTGTGGACTGTTTGAATAATTCGATTATTCTTAATAAACTTAATTATTCTGGAAGTGAAAACATGCAAAGTGAAACAATAGCTAAACAATTAACATAAGATAGTAACAATATTAATAAATAATACTCCTTTATTTAATCATCAAATGTCAATTACATTTATCTATTACACGTTTCTAATACTATCTAATCTTAACTAATATCATCCTTCAGCCCAATACTCCTAGCATGCTGCAAGTGCTTAACCCTGCTCAGTCCCTTCGTAAGTGGATCTGCTGGGTTATCTTCTGATGATATCCTCTTAACCACGAGGTGTCCTTCTTCTACTCGATGCCTAAAAAAGTGATATTTTCTGTCGATATGCCGAGATCTACCATGATCCCTCAGTTCCTTGGTCAAGGCAACCGCTCCTTCATTATCACAGAAAATTTCCATGGGCTCCTTTATGGCAGGCACGACTCCAAGGTCGCCAATGAAGTTCTTCAACCATATTGCCTCCTTTGACGCTTCGCTCGCTGCAATGTACTCTGATTCGCACGTTGAATCAGCTACAATTTCCTGTTTGGAACTTTTCCACGTTACTGATCCTCCATTAAGGGTAAAGACCCATCCCGACTGCGAATGGTAGTTGTCCCTTTCGGTCTGGAAACTGGCGTCACTATACCCTCGCACCTTCAAGTCATCACTCCCTCCGAGGACTAGAAACCATTCCTTGGTCCTCCGAAGGTACTTAAGGATGTTCTTGACCACAATCCAATGCGCTCTACCAGGATTCCCTTGATATCTACTGACCATGCTCAAAGCGAAGGCCACATCAGGTCGAGTACAAGTCATAGCATACATGATCAAGCCAACTGCGGAAGCATAATGTACTCGGCTCATCTCAGCTATCACGGCTTCGGTACTCGGACTTTGAGTCTTACTCAGCTTGGTATTACTCTGTATCGGTAGTTCCCCCTTCTTCGAGTTTTCCATACTAAAACGTTTCAGTACCTTATCTAAGTAAGTGTTCTGACTAAGTCCTATTAGTCTCTTACTTCCTTCTCTCACTATCCTTATTCCCAAAATATAGGAAGCCTCTCCGAGGTCCATCATAGCGAAACACTTCCCGAGCCAGGACTTGACCTCCTGCAGAGTCGGGATGTCGTTACCTATGAGTAGTATGTCATCGACATAAAAAACGAGAAAGCTAACTATGCTCCCACTGGCTTTGACAAATACACATGATTCATCTTCTCTTCGTACAAATCCAAACTCTTTCACTTTCTCATCAAAGCAAAGATTCCATCTGCGAGACGCCTGCTTAAGTCCATAAATGGACTTCTCAAGCTTGCACACTCTATTTGGATGCTTCGGATTGACAAAACCCTCTGGCTGAGCCATGTAAACATCCTCAGCCGACGTCCCATTAAGGAAAGCGGTGTTGACATCCATTTGCCATATCTCATAATCATGAAATGCGGAAATAGCTAGCATCACTCTAATAGACTTTATCTTAGCAACTGGTGAGAAGGTCTCATCATAGTCAACTCCGGGAGTGTGAGTAAAGCCCTTCGCAACCAATCGCGCCTTGTACGTGTGCACATTCCCATCCATGTAGGTATTCTTCTTGAAGATCCATTTGCATCCAACGGTCTTACGTCTGGGCACATTGTCAACGAAATTCCAAACTTGGTTGTCATACATGGACTGAATCTCGCTATCCATTGCCTCTTTCCATTTTGCAGACTCCGGGCCTGCCATGGCTTCCTTATAGCAATTAGGTTCATCTAGATTTATTAGTGTACTATCACTAATATACATGTCCCCTTCGGTAGTAATATGAAAACCATACAACTAGGGTTGAACTCTAACTCTTTCGGAACGTCTAAGAGGTAATGACTCGTCAATTGGTTCAACCGGAGTTCCCTCCTCGGGTTGAGCGCCAGCGGTAGAGGTTCCTTCATCGCTCGGCTCTTGAGTCTCTTCAAGATCGATTTGCCTCCCATTGTCTCCTTGGTTTATGAGTTCTCGCTCTCGGAAAACCCCTCTCCTCGCAACGAAGACCACATTGTCTCTTGGCCTACAGAAGAGATATCCAAAGGATTTCTGCGGGTAGCCGATGAAAATACATCGCTCACTACGAGGTTCGAGCTTGTCATGGGTTTCTCGTCTTACAAAAACTTCACAACCCCAAACCTTGATATGTGCCAACGAGGGAGCTTTCCCTGTCCACATCTCGTGAGGTGTTTTGGCAACCTTCTTTGTAGGGACTCGGTTAAGGATATGGGTGGCAGTCTCTAAGGCATACCCCCAAAATGAGATAGGTAGTGAAGCACGACTCATCATAGAACGAACCATGTCCAACAAGGTTTGATTGTGCCTTTCTACCATACCATTTAACTGCGGTGTCCTAGGTGGCGTCAATTGTGAAACTATTCCACATTCCTTGAGATAGTCTTGGAATTCAAGACTTAGGTCCTCTCCTCCTCGATCGGATCGAAGCATCTTGATTTTCCTGCCTAATTGATTCTCCACTTCATTCTTGAACTCTTTGAACTTTTCAAATATTTCAGACTTGTGTTTGATTAAGTAAATATACCCATATCTACTATAATCATCGGTGAAAGTCATGTAGAAGCGGTTTCCATCCTTTGTGGTGGATCTAAAGGGTCCACATACATTGGTATGTATGAGATCCAATAAACCCTCACCCCTCTCACAAGTGCCAGTGAAGGATGACTTGGTCGTCTTTCAAAATAAACAAGATTCGCACGTGTCATTTTCCCTAAGGTCGAATGACTCCAACACTCCATCCTTTTGGAATTTGGCTATGCGCTTCTTGTTGACATGTCCAAGACGACAATGCCACAAAGATGCTTTATCCATACTATTGGAGGAATCTATACACAACACATCATTTCCTAGGTTATCTACAACCATAATAGTTTCATAAATTCCATTACAAGGCATAGCTTCAAAGTATAAAACACCATTTAGATAAGCATAAATAGAACCATTCATATTATTAAATGAATATCTAAATCCTTGTATAAAAAAATCATGAAATGAAATGATGTTTCTTGCCATTTCAGGCGAGTAGCAACAATTATTTAAATCTAGACCTAATCTATTACTTAGTACTAAAGAATACACTCCAATCTTAGTGACAGGCGATGGTCTTCTGTTTCCCATGATCAAATTTATTCTTCCTTGCTCCACATCTCTATCTCTTCTTAGTCCCTGTAAGTCAGAACAAATGTGGTAACCACATCCTGTGTCAAGAACCCAAGAAATAGTGTGAGAAGAATTACTAGATTTAATTGTGTATTTACCTTCCAAAGATGGCTTGATCTTTCCATCCTTGATGGCTTGCAGATATTCCGGGCAGCTTCTCTTCCAATGCCCTATCTTGTGGCAATGATGGCACTCTGCCTCCTTCGGGTTAGGGTTGGGCTTAGCGGGATCAAATTTGGTCCCACTAAAAGAGGAACCATCCTGGGACTTTCCTTTGCGGTGGCTCTTTGAAGGAGCCTTCCTCTTCTTGCCCCTTCCCTGCCCTATAGCCAAAACAGGAGCAGCGGTTGGTGCAGGAGTTGGTGCAACAGACTTGTCCTTTAGGTTGCTCTCAGCAGTCCTTAGGAGTCCTTGGAGTTTGCTTAGGGTGACCTCTTCCTTGTTCATTTGGTAGGTCATCCTAAATTGGTTGTAGCATGAAGGCAAGGAATGAAGAACAATGTCGATGGCCAAATCCTCCCCAAAGTTAACATTTAACTTGCGAAGATGATCAACATATCGTTGCATCTTTTGCAAGTGCACAGTCAACGATTCTCCATTTCCCATCTTAGCGGTGATCATATTAGTGATGATCTCATAGCGCTTTTGCCTCGCGCTTTGGTGGTACCTCTCCATCGAGTCTTGATGCATTTCATACGGATACATGTCCTCATAGGACTTTTGGAATTGTTGGTTCATAGTGGGTATCATGATGCAATGTACTTTCATTGCATCACGTTCGTGTGTCTCAAAGACAGCCATCTCTTCGGGAGTAGCAATTTCTGGGTTGACCTTCTAGAGCTTTTCGTCGAGGACATACTCTTTGTCCTCGTAACGTGCAATGGTGTGAATGTATCTTATCCATTT
Source organism: Lactuca serriola (assembly GCF_051521515.1). Lineage (NCBI taxonomy): Eukaryota > Viridiplantae > Streptophyta > Magnoliopsida > Asterales > Asteraceae > Lactuca > Lactuca serriola. Next base: position 249,690,915 of record NC_136410.1, on the reverse strand, counting down.
GCTAAAGTTGGTACCATCGAAGGTCACCTTTTGGCAAAGACTCATTAATGTAAATGAGTTAGCAGCAGCATTGCTTGCGTTCGACATCAAATAGAAAGGACAAAGTTTGATTAGAATTTGGATCCCTAATTAAACACCCAAAATGAAAAATTAGGGCTAGGACCCAACAACATTATCTACATATTAGAAAAGGGATGCCGTAATCCAATCATGCAAATAATTTGGAGGTAAGTGAATGACGATTCACTAATTCTTCACCACGAAAACATAACTTTAAGTTTTATTGAGAATTCCTAGATTTTAGAGATTCATTGAACTCTTCAGTGGCATGTTTAAATCTTGATATGCCCCTCTAGTTTGTGATTGGGATACCGAGGATCACAAAGCGGGTGTGAATTACCATGCAAATCTACATGGTGCCTTCATTGTTACAATCATCTATTCGATGTGTCGGTAAACCACACACGCTCCATCGAACTATGATAAACAATGAATCACCCTTTGCCACCTTTGCTTAGAACCAATTGGTGTGCCGGTAAACGACACACGCTCCACTAACTTCTTAGCAAGGGTGCAAAGTGCAATTTCATAGGATTGCATCAATTCACTTTTCCTAAAGTAACTAAGATTGGGAATTTTATAAAATAGTTTAGTTACTTTTATAGGTTCATTATACTTATTAAATAGTCCAATATTTATCATATAAATAATCAATATTTAAAAGATTTGAAATTATCTTTATTTATGTCAAGGATAATCATTAAATTAAGTTAAAATTCGGATTTTTACATAATAAAACGATTTAGGTATCAATCCAAGACAAAACAACAACAAAATCCCGAATTATCCTCTGTCTGACGCTCGAACTCGCCGAGTAGGGCCAACTCGCCGATTCCAAAAACTGACTCGCCGAGTTGTGTCGATAGAGGGCAAGAAAAACGATTTTCAGCGAGTAACAAATAGTTAAGCATCATATTCAATTGAAACCAATCATGGCTCTGTACACGTACAACCCTATAGCTTGGATCTAGGTTTCACTAATTGAACATGCAACATATCCAAGACTTTCATGGCTAGATCTAATGTATACTAACAGTTGAAACATATGAAAACAGATCTAGAATGATACCTTAAGTTACTTGCTTGAAAACGTTCTTCTTCTTGGAGCTTAGAGTCACAAATGTCACTCCTCTAATGGCTTACAAACACAAACTAGCAAGAAGATGATTTGAGAGAGATAAGGAAGAGGGAAATCGACTCTAGGGTTTCTCCAAACACAAAGGTGGCCAATTTCCTCAACCCTATGGGTCTATTTATACTGTGAGCTCCTTTGGTTTCACCCTTAAACCCTAATTGGATAACTTAGCCTCAAAGCAATCCAAATCCCTTCCTAGATAAGGCCTTGGACGATTTCTAGGTGATCCATATCCCTAAGATCATCTAACCCTATATCCATAAGGATTATCAACTCAAAATACAACTTTTATACATTTGACAATTTATACCCCTTTATTCAATTAATCTCTTTAAGTCACCAAATTAATTCCTTATTAATTTATGACTTATATTAATCAAATAATATAATTATTCTTTTAATATATTATTCTTATAATATATTAATAATAATATCTCTTCTCTCTAAATCACCCTGTCAAGTTGCTATCGTGAAGGCAACCCAAAAGGACCATGCATAACCGGGTCAAGTACTTACCAAATATAATTACAACCTTAGACACTAATCCAACACATATATGCCTGTTCGTCCATGCATGGAAGTATGTGGTGTATTAATGAGGTGGAAATCTTAAATTCAACTCTTCCTCCCCATGTTTTGTGGTTTGGGCCAATAGAGGGAGAAGAAAGAAAAGAGATTGGGCCTTTTTATGCTTAAGCCCATATTATGATCCAATTAGACGATTTTTGGCCCAATTGGTCTTTGGAGAGCGTTCACGGCCCAAAATAAATCAAGGAAATGATTTTTATGGCTCATTAGGCCTAATTAGGTTAGTTATGGCCCAATAAGGTCCTTTAGGGTATTTTATTTCATTCTAGGCCCAATATGGCCCAAATTATTAAAATAAATGGAAGTGGGTCCAATTAGGTCCAATAAGGTAGTCCTAGTCCAAAATGGACATAAACCGGGATTTCTAGGGTTTCCAATTCTTTGTTGACTATTTGCAGTGCTTGTATAAAGTGTTTGATGGAAGTTTTGTTGTTATTGAATAAGCATCATACATGCTTTCACATTTTTGGTTCACAATTGTTATCATTGTTGTTGTTACAAAGCATCAAAATTCCTAGTTGTGACAACTCTATTCATTGATGATTGATCAATATGTCCAGATGTTGATGTTCTTACACTAATGACACACTAATTGTCACACCCCCAAAAAAAGGATGGCAAAAACATCCAGGGGCGGAGGACTTCATGTATAGTATCACAACAACGAGTATAATAGTGCTAAAAGTAAATACAACCATTATAAATATAACCGAGAAAGTTACATGGTTACACAAGTTTACATGCTTCAAAATCGATTACAATAATAATGACAAAATGTTTTTCCTAATGCCGAAACGTCCCATCCTCAAAAGCTAGTAGTTACCTTTTTTACTAATTACCTGAGAATACAAGTAGTTTTGAAAAAGTGTCAACAATTAAGTTGGTGGGTTCATAAGCTTTTGGATGTAGAGTTTGAAATCCCTTGTTTGCAAATGATATGAATAACCAAGAAACATCCAAAATTTTCCTTTTATAATGCTATGTAGTCTTAAATCCCAAGACCGAGTGTATGCACGTTATATTGTACTTGTAAAAAAAGTATGTAGATTAAAATAAATAAATCCCTTTAACGTAGTAATCCCCGTAAACTATATGTGTCATTATCTCTCTATGTGAGTCGCTATAACCATACTATGACAGAGAAGACCTGCTGCGACGTTCTTTAAGCGTCGGAAATGAAATGACATTTGTCACCCCCGACTGGCTGGTCAGGCTATTGCAAGCAGCAATGGGTGTGGGTTGTCAATCCCAATATAGATCTATATACAATTATCACGCTCTCCCTACAAGAGACTCTAGTTATAACTATTTCAGGAATTTTAACCCGTACTCTAAGAGTACAATGAAGGCGTTTCTCACAATTTACGATAACGAGTTTACGTGTAGTATGCACGTGAAAACCTTTTATGTAGTGGGATTGAAATCCCCTTTTGTTTTGTATGTTTGAAATGTTAAATCCCCAAACTATACCCTTTATAGTTTATTTAGTAGTAAATGAAAAACTCAATTGTATTGAGAATAAAACCCTTTTCAATGTAAGTAGTAATTTAGCAAAACACAACTACTCTCATTATGATTCATCTTGTATGATTGTAATGACAAAAGGGCTTTTACTTTACAGTGAATATTTTCTGTTATCTAAACATATCTCAACAGAAAAACGCATATATAATATGAAGTCATTAAACATAAACACTTCACTCAACATGTTACAAAGTGTCATAGAAGATGAAATATGTTAACTAGTTTTCAACTTTTTTGCACTGTTTTAGAAAAATCATAGAAAATTCATACGAAGTAGAAAAGTAAATTCGTTAACTCTGAGAGTTTAGAAAATGTGTCTAGTTTGTTAATAAATTTTTTATTATGATTTTTAGAAGTCTCTAACTGTGGTGAAAACGTTCATATTCACAGACTGGTACGAATTCGTAGCTACAGTGATAGACAGTTTTGTAAAAATCACCTTAAATTGTAAAAAAATCATGTGAATATGTGCAAGTAGTCATTTTATAGGTATAAACCTGAAATATTTGCGTCTAGTACAGTTTTGAAAACAAAAATGTTTAAGGTGTCCAAAACAGTCTGTGAATGGAACTAAACTTTCCTGTGGAAAGCTAATCTTTGGATTTAGTTAAGTTGTTGGTATTTTAACTTGTATTCTCCCCCTAAAACTTGAAGAAAACATGAAAAAGTGAGGGTATGAACTCACCATTACGGATTTCTTGGGATGGATGATGAAGAGAAGAGCTTTCCAAGTCAAGAACACTTGGAAGATGCTTGAAGATTTGAAGATCTAAGAGAAAATATGGTGATATATGTTAAGAGAGATCCATAATTCGAGTGAAAATGGGAAGGATGTTCAAATGTAGGATGGAAATACTTTCCAAAAGTGAGTGAATAGCTCAATCTCAGCCTTGGAGTCTCGAGTTTTAGTGAGAGAAAGTGAGAGAGGTGTGTTTGTTCTTCTTGAGAAAGAGTGAATAATGTGGGAGGAGAGATAAGGACTTTCAGCCTTTGATCAAGAACATTTTCTAGAGAAAGAGGGTGAGAGGACAAATAGTTGACTAGGTAGGGATGAATAGTGACTGAGGGTGGTCATAGAGTAGGTATGGGAGGTAGCTTGTATCTTTGCTTTATGGAAAAGTCAACACTCCACCTCAAAATCGCACCCAATAGATTTTATTCTTGGACTAGGATTTCCCTCAAAATGTGATTAAATTATGAATACTTAGAGTCTTATATACCAAAATATGATTTTAGGTGAAAATCCCACGTTAAAATCATGAAAAACGGGCTTAAAATGCGAAAGTGGTCAAAAACAAGGAAGAAATGGTGAAAATCCGGAGTCAGGCCGAACGTTCGGTCTTTGGTGCTTAGAAACGTAGGTAGGTTCAGTCTGTGGGTTGGGAACCAAAAGGGGGGGTTCGGTACGAGCAATATCGCAGACGACAAGGGAAAGGAAGCGAAGGCGAAAGCAGGAAGATAAGTGAAGGCGAGGGCAGACGAGAAGCTTCGATCCGAGAGGCCTGATTCTGAACCGAAGGGCAACTTCGATCCCATTAGTAAATTCGGTTTTATGAAGTTTGGTTCTAGATGTTCGGGTCACATAGCTAGCTTCGGTTCTAGAGGTTCGGTTCTTATAGCTATCTTCGGTCCTTAGGGTTTCGCCTCTTAGGGTTTCGCTTTTTAGGGTTTCGCTTCTAAGAGGTTCGGTTCCATTAGGGTTTTGCGGTCCTATAGGGCTGTTTTACCAATAAACTTCCCGTTTTGCGTGGTTTTTGGCTAAGTTAAGGGTCGGGATGGCCCGAATGATTATGAAAAGTTGAGAGGGTTATGAGAGAGATTTGGGAGAGATTTGAAATAGGATTGGGAGAGATTTGAGATAGGATTGGGAGAGATTTGAGAGAAAGAGAGAGATAAAGAGAGATATGCCGAGAGAGATTGAGAGAGACTTTGTTTGTAACCTTTGCGAGTGTTTAGCTTCGAAATACAAGGTTCGTAAACACCATTAAGCCTCGTTATGAGTGTTATACGTCCCTAGAGGTTATGTAATAATGTTTTATTGAGTTATTTCATCACTTACCCTGATCAGGGTTTAGATTTTCTGAACACGTGCAGTCTCAAAGTGATACTTTTCATTAAGAAAGCGTGTTGTATAATAGTAAACATAGTGTAAACCCTAATATATAAGGTTAATTGAGTTGACCGGTTTGACTTGTTGCTTTATTGACTTTGACTTGACCAAAATTTGACGGTTGTCACACAAATCTATACAAATATGTCTAAATAATACACTTAGAGAAGCTGCACTGTCGAAGTTTGTTTAGTTAGTTAAATCTGAAGACACACTAAATAGGTGAGACGCTAATGATACACGCTGATGGTTATACTCTACTAAAGTTGAAGCTGATTAGTGTGACTCCCTGAAGTTAACTCTAAAGCTAAAGCCGATCAGCATATGACTCCCTGATGACAGCGAAAATGCCCTTGATCAATGTTTGAGGTGTTGATGCTGATGTCCGAGTCTGGAGCTAATGAAATTTACTTGGTAAAGAAGTATTCTACACATCTGATCCATAACTTATTTACCATATCTACACCTTTCCTTGAAGATTCAATCCCATCAAATCAGGGATTTGATATAACAAAAGATCTAGAAAATCTATAGAAGTTTACTTATTTAGATTAGAATATGATCCCTTGATTGTAAAGATTGTGTACTATATATTCTTGTAATGCAGTCACACCCTAATTACTGCTTTGTGTGTGGCATTGGGTCAACAACTTTGTGCACCTCGTTCTCTTGGTGAGAACCTTTCTTAGTGAAAGATATCTTCATGATAATCCTTTGTTTATCTATTTTTCTTTCTTGTTTTTATCCGATCTAGGAATCTTCAAAGGGTTTGGGACCTTTAAATTCTCGTGGTGCCACATGTCACGTTCTCGTTGTGCCATGTCGACTTGTCAGTGAAAAGTCCGACTTTCTCTTTGCCACGTAGCGCACTCTGGTGCTGCCATGTCACCTTGATCAAGTATTGTCACGAAATTTAGAACAACCATAACTTTCGCAGACAGGCTCCGTTTTCGATGTTCTTTATATCCACACGGAGGTAATTATGCGTACTACAACTTTGCTTTAGACCTCAATAGCTAATTCTCAACCTATCTTACATCAAATTTTTATAGAGATTCCATTGTTAAAGTCTGTACGAAAATCATAACTTCTTTATACGAACTCCGCTCTTGACTGTCTGTATATCGATTGATTCGTATTTACGAGATCTTCAACTCTCATTTACAATGTTTTGCTTAAAATTCATTCGACGTCTGTGTCGCACGCTATTGTATTATGTTGTATCGAAACTTCAAAAAATCATAATCTCTAGTATGAAGTTAGATTTAGACGTTCTTTATATACATGTTTTCAGTTTTACGGATTCTATGAATTTTGTTTAGATTACTTAGGTTAATAAGCAACCTATCTATGATTCACGTTTTATGACACAAATTTGGTTCGGTTGTGCTCTATGAAAATCGGGGATGGAGCTTCTACTTTATTATGTGAAGATTCTTGGTTGAGAGGTTTTCCTCTTAGAAATTAATTCTGAAAACTTTTCTATTTGGAGGCTGATAAACAAATTTTGGCTAAATCGAAATTTTAGCATGAGTCACTAGTATCTTCTTTTCGACGACATCCTAGGGGCGCGAAGACTCTTACTGGGAGTCTATGCTATCATTTCTTCATAATGTCTATCTTTCTAGTATTCCTTAAAGGTGGTTTTGGTCTTTATCAGGTTTCGGAGATTTCTCTGTAGCTTCTCCAAGGGCTTATATTGACGAGAAGAGGTTACCATTGTCAAGCTCTCTGAAAATGTGGATTCGTATTGATCCTATAAAATTTAATATTCTTGGCGCTTGGTTTTTCATTGTCTTCCTACTAGAGTTATCATTGATAATCGAGGTGTTAATATGCCGTTTTATAGTGTCCAATTTGTGATTTGGAGTTGGAGTCACCATACAATTGTTTTTTTGTGCTCTTTGGGTTCTAGTATTGTTTCTCTAGTTACTAGATGGTGACCTGCCTTTGTACTTTGTTTCGTTGGAGCGGCTCATGACGCTTCGGGTTTTACTTAGGGTTCAGAAGTTCTTGGAAGGGATTTATTTTATGTTTGTTCGTGGCATATTTGGAATTTTAGAAAGATTTGTTTCTTTGGGCTTCTAAACCGAGTGCTTCCGTGCTTTTTTTTTTTTTTTTAAAAAAAAAAAAATTGTTACACAATCTTGCTTATGGTGTAGTGCTATAATGATGAAAAAAAAAACATTAATCGTGTTGGGTGGCTTCAAAATCCTCAACTCGCTATTATGTAATGTTTATTACTATTTTTTTTATTTTATTTTATTTATTTATTTATCTTAGCTAGTTTCTTACTAGTGTGATTTTTTAATAATATCATGCAGTTTAAGAAAAAAAAAATTAAATTGACTCGCAATAAAAGTAATCAAATTTTACAGAGGCATGTACCTTCAATATAGTCTGTGATATAAATAATAAGATCCAAGTTTTATATACAAGGGTTGAAATGACCCGAGTTACAGCTCGAGGTATCATAATTTAAACAATCCTAATCTTCATTAAATGGCATGCGTTGGTTGGGCTAAAAATACAACGGCATAATTAAATTGATAATCCATCTGTTGTCACTTGTTAATCAATCAATTAGTTTACTAATTTGAATTTGTTGTTATGTACAGGTGCATGTGAGATCCGAAAATAGGGGTATGATGAAAATATATTTATTTTTGAAATTTATTCTCAGATACAATGCTTCAATTATTGGTGGCTAAGTTGTAAGTTGTAACTTAATAAGTTATTAGCTAATTTTACGTTTATATAAATCATTAACAATGATATTCTGAGGGTTAGTCATTAAAATACCAAAGCAACTAGAAAAGAGGGACATTTCCGTTGGCCAGTTATGTCTTCCGCCGGAGAAGAATTTAAGGATGTCATGTTTTACCGTGCCGGTAAGTTTTATCAATGGATTAGTGATGGGAATCACCCGGATGTGTTCGTGCAAATTCACCGATGAAATACCGACGGATTCCTGACGAAACATCGTTTGACTTTGTTTGACGAATTTACCGACGGCTCTACGACAAAAGGTTTTGCTGACTGATCAATGAAGAAATAGTGGCGGACCTATTTTGACTTTGTTCGACTTGTTTAACGATGGAAAACCGATGAATCCGTTTATCGATGGAAATTTCACACACCAATACCTCTAAGGGATAAGGTATGTGTATATATATATGTACTAGGTTATAACCTGTAGAGAACACGGACGAGGAAGTTAAAAATAATTTTATTTAAATTATAATTTAAGTATTAAGCAATAACAATAAAAAATTTAATAAGTAATAAATATAGATGTTGTGTTAGTAATTTCATGATGATATAATGATTGGTTGAAATTACAAAAGCAAAATGGTTTGAATATCCGATCGGCAATTTATACTCGTAGATATGTTAAAAAATTATCATTTTCTAGAATGCAATATAAATTTAAATAAAATAAAAACAGAAATTGATATAAATAATAAAATTGTACAAAGTTTTACAAATTTGTAAAAACTTCTTTATACACATCATTTGATGGTTTATTTGTTAGTCTACCATCATTATCTAAAACAAACAATTTTAATTATTTTCTAAACTCTAGAATTTTTATATCTAGTTTTCAAATATATGTATTTTGCCTACAAGTTAAACACATAATATTTATGTAATGTTATAGCCCTTTAATGTTATAGCAATGTACTATTTATGTAATGTTATACAGGTTGAAAGTCGAATATAGCTACTGAAATGGACCCTTAGATACGAAATTACATGAATGGTCCTTGTAAAAGAATTACGAAAAAGGTCCCTTATTTTAAAAAAATGCATAAAAATGGTATCTATGTATGTTTTCTTACAATTATTACATACATACACATCATTAACATGCAAACCTTAAAAAATTACAGAATACGTCTTTGATATAACATTATTTATCAAAAAATAAGATTTTTAGATTAAATGGTCGTGTTACTGGTTTGTTTCAAAGAAATGTTTGAAAAAAATATAATATGTTAGCACTGTTAAAAACAAAGTGATGCCAATTATAACATTGTACTTAGAAAGTTCATTGTTATATAATTGGGAGCAATGTAGGAACATGAAGCATATTAGTGTTGATATTTTATTTATTCTATAAAAGCAATAAAAAAAATCGATGCATAATGGTTAACAGGAAGTTGGTAGAAATTTGAACAAAAAAAATTATTCGGAAAACATAAATAATAGTCGAGATTAAATATGATAAATAATAAAAAACAACGGTAATCACAAAATGAAAGTAAGTTGGTACGTCATCATGTCGTAATTTCCTGTAATCAGCCAAATTAACAACAAAAAACTACTGCTCTTACTTTATCGGGTTCTCTCATCATGCTCTGAATTAAAACTTTCTAAAAGTGAATATTTAATAAATGGATTAGAAAGTGAGAAGATTCCAATAATATATTGATAATACATCAACCTAATAAATAATTCTAAAAAACATACCTTCACAAAGAGCAGGTGCTATCTTTTTCCCTACCACTATTCGAAAACAAATAGCACATATGTATATCTATATCTTAAAAGAATACTTATTTGGTTGATGATCTTTTTTGCGAAATTAAATACATCATATATTTTGCAGATGATAATAAGGAGAAAATTAATTATCTTTTTTGTTCTAATTTTTCAATTTTAATACTTTTTAATTCATGAAAATTATGATTGTTAATTTCTTCATTTATACTAACATAATACCTCCTCTACACTAACATGCATTTCATTATTCGATCTTGTTTGTAAAAACTTCAACTTTAAATTTGAAAGCATTTTTAATAAACATTTGATTATCATTAAATAATTTATAGATATAACAAACAACACACATCAAGTAATTGTAGACTAAATTCAACAAACAACACACAATTAATTTAAAAATAAGAAAAAGAAAGCACAAAAACGAACAAAATTTGAAAATGACATTTAAAGGAAACGGCTATGTACCTCATCTTATGTGTTTCTAATCATTATCTTCAATATATTATCTACTCCTTTGGAAAGTTATTTCTAAACAAAAAACATAAGCTATACATAGTGTTTATAGACAATTAGTGAAATAGAAAGAAACATAAGTAGAATGCAATAAAACATAGATAGATGAAAGAAAATAGGATGCTATATACATGTCCACAAAGACGGTAGTCATGCATGGGTCTTCCTGACAGTTAACCATGAAAAACTTAAGCATATCAAGAATACAAAAAACCATAATAGTAGCATACAATTGATTCTAAACAGAACTTACAAGATTTGTGTAGGAGAGTTGTGGTGTAAATGAGGCGACTCCACCTTCTAGCTCTATAAATGGAAGCCATTTCGGAGTAACCACTGATCTCTAAATAGTGAGGATGCAAGCTTGTCGTTCTCTGTCGCATTCTTATCGGCATTGGGCTTCTTCATTATCCCTCAACAATACCAAAAAGAACAGATATAATTTTTTTTGTTAATAAACTCGAAATACCTTGAAATTACATATACACAAAATTATATCTAACCCTGAAATAGATAAAAACAAATACCTCCATGAGTCAATCGACATAGAGGATGGATTATGGTTCATGATTGAATATTTGACCATGAAAAATGGAGTTGAGAGGTTGAACCAATGAAAATATAGAGTTGGGTGATTTTGTTTCCAAAATCGAGAAGCCAAAATCTGGGGATACAAGCCGTGATAAAAAAATGAATCAATTAACAGATTAAGTTGGGTGATTATGTTGAATAGTTGAAGATAATTTCTTGATTTTGTTATGGAAGTTTTCTTAGATTAAGGGATAATTGTATGTTGAGGATTATGATTAGCTGAATTTAAGGAGTTTCATATATCTATTTAAATTGAAAGTTGTGTTTACATATATATAAAAAACATATTTTGAATGCATTTAAATTGAATATTAAAACTAATTTGCTTAATTGTAGGAGCTGAGTAAGTGACAATTGAAGCAATGAATGGGCGGGAAAATCAGTCCAATATATTATATGGAAGTGACACGTGACATAGTGTTAGTGTAAAAGAGAGCCATGTGGCAATTTAGAGAGTCTTTTATTAAGAATAGATTTTTATATGATTGTATCTGTACGATAAATATGTGAAAAAACGAAGCGAAGAAAACTACGTTTAACATTTGAATAATGGAAAACAATAATACTAATAATAATAATAACTAGGGAAGGATCCCCACGTTCTGGGGATTAGAAGGTATTCCATTGTAAAACATGTTAATTGATTAAACATTTAAGCTTCAATAATAAAAAAGCATTAAAATCAAATTTATAAAGTATTTTGAGTTTTGGTAAAAAATTTAAACAAATTGCAAGAAACAGAAACAAAAAGATGCAAGGTGAAAGGATACATATACCAAAATTAATTTTCATGCTCACAAGATGGCTAGGGTGGATAACATTGATATGTTTGCTCTGTTGAATGAATGCTTGACTGAATTTTGCCATGATAGCAAAATCCTATTTTTTTTGGCCATTTTTGGTTCTTATTCTAGTGAAACTTGAGAATGTAACAAAAAAAATGTATACCTAAAATGTGTTTTGGCCTTATCATGAGTAACCAATGTCCATCAGCAGAGGAAAGAGCTTGAGCAAGTTTGGTAGATAGACATTATGTTTTTCTTTCTTCTTTCTTTTGACAAATAGCAACATTATATTCTACCATTATTTTTCTAACTTTGTCAACATGTAAACTCCATGTTTCTGCTAACTCATTCAGATCAAAGAAGAGTTTACTTTTCTTTTTAGGAGGAGATGTTGAAAGATCACCAGCAGCAGTAGAAGAGCTTCCAACTTCAGCGTTAAAAGCTCCTCTTAAAAAGGAAGCCTTCCTATTTCGACGATTGAGCTGATCATTGTCAAAGTCAATATCAATATCAATTCCTTAAGGAACAACAACTTGTTGCATGAAGCCAAGATTAAGTAACAAGAACAAGGATAGACAACATTTAAGGGAACAACAACTTGTTGCATGAAACCAATATCAAGAAACCCTTCATAGTCATCAGTTTCTAATTGATCACCAATTTCTGGAATGGGATGATTAATTGTAGCATCAACATCTGGAATATCATAAACAACAATCTGCTTTTGAGGATCAACTTCAGCTTCAACCCTTCCAATCATCTTTGGCCGAGATACAATCACCACCTACATTTTCATTGACTGAATCCCCTTGATTATTCTCCCCGTTTTTGGCAGCATCAGATTTGGGAGGAGAGTTAGGAGGAGTAGACGGAGTTCATGTTGGAGGATTAGATGGTGGAGGAGTTAGTGGAGGATGATTTATTAATGGAGGTGGATGTGGAGGAGGTTGATCACCTAGAGAGCTTGGCAAGGTGTCATCAACAACTATATCATCATCATCATCACCTAAAGCCACACATCGCTTCGTTGTGGCCACATGCCTTTCAACTTTGTTATCCATTGACTGAGTTAACTACACAATTAAGGATAGTTGTGAAAGCATAGTAGTTTCAAAGTTGGAGTTGGATTCTCCTTGATCACCTTGATGAAGAGCAACATTAATAATGGGTGTTGGCATTGGAGGAACCGTCTCACCTTGAGGAGAAGGGGACGGTTTCGGAGAAGGTTCATCTTCGATCGTTGGCTCAATAGTATCTCCAACAGGAAGGGTTGATCCACAATGTACAATGTCATCATGTAACTTATGGGTTTTGAGCAAAACATCATTCTTATGGTGTACATGAAAACCCACAAACTTTGGATCTAGTTTGTCTAATGAACATGCAATAATCATCCAAAGCCATAAACACTACATCTAGCATACAATAAACGATTTAACATATGAATTAGGGTTTAGATCTTACCTTACAATGGTTACAAGAGTTCTTTGATCTTCAAGAAGCTTAGTGTCATAAGTGTCACACCTCTAATAGCTCACAAACACCAAGAGCAAGAGAATGACTTATGAGAAAGAGGAGAAGCACCAAAAACCATCCTAGGGTTCTTCCAAAAGAGTTAGCCACGTTTTTAGGTCCATAGGGATCTTTATATAGTGAGGCTATCAGGGTTATCAAACAAGGAAACCCTAATTTGATTGCTTAGGCTCCAAGCAGCCCATAGATTCCTTTAGAACACCCCTTGGACCAATTCCGTATGGGCTTCGCATAGAATTCGTCCAACCTATGTTCCAAGGTGATCCATAGCCCAATTTCAAATTATCTTATAATTACAATTCCCGCCCCCTAAGTTTAATTAATTCCTTTTAGTCACAAAACTAATTCTTAATTAATTCTTGACTAATATTAATTAAACAATACGATTTTTCCTTTAATATATTATTCATATAATATATTAATAAATCATAATTAATCCTCTTTCTCCGTAAATCATCCTATCAAGTTGCTTTGGTGAAGGAAACCTAAAAGGACCATGCACAACCGGGTCAAGTACATACCAAGTATAGTTACAGACTTAGACACTAATCCAACAGCCTCCCACTTGGATAAGTCTAGTAACTATAATGTAAGGACAATCTGATTAGCAATCGTAGCTTTTCAAAGACGTTGTCGAACTCTGATCTTATCAGCAACCTGCCCTTTAGATAAGGGATCATATATTCCTCCATTCTAGATATTGTATAAACTGAGACATGGATTTTAATCATACTCTCTGTTCATGTGTTTTTTTACGATTTCCGATTTATGACGACTGACAACAGACTACAATTGAACACATCAACTTAGGCTCTGTTTGTTACCGTCTGACTGGGACCGAGTCAGCGATTTGGGCTGACTCGGTCAGACAAGATGTGTTTGATAGTAGCTTTCTCAATCAGAAGGTTTGGCCCATATCACTTTCTCGCTCAGACTTTGTAATATAGCTGACTGGAAAAATTACGCTCATACCCTCTATTTGCTTTCTTCCCATCGTAACCTAAAAGAGATACCAACAAGGAAAATTGGCGGCCAACATCCACAACTCTCCATTGCCTCTCCATCGACAACTCCCTTCCTCAGTCCGACTATCAACCAGAAAGATCATCCCTCCGTTCGAGCTCCAGCAAGCAAGCATCGATTTCTGCACCAATAGTTCCCATTCTGATCAGGTAAGCATCAATTTTTCTTTCCTCTTCTCATGAATACTTCCGATTTCTGCCATCATGGACTAGGAAGCATCGATTTCTGCATCAATAGTTCCGATTTCTGCCATTGTTTCTCTAAAACCTTCGATTTTTACTTCTTGATTTTTTCTATTTCAATTGTTGTTGTTTCGATTTTTGCATCTATTTTGCTATTCAAAGTTATTTTGCTGTTGAGAATAGTTAAAAGGTTTGAATTTTCAATTGATTTGTTCCAAGTGATTTGTTGTTCACTTCACAGTATGATATTGAATGTGCCTTTGTTGATTTTATTCATACCTGGACACATACATATGTCTGTTCAAGTGATTAACAATGATTAACAAAGATGCCTTTGTTGATGCCAATATCAGAGTATCATCTATGGTCTGCAAATCAATAATTTGAGGGTAAAGATGTCATTCTACTTACTGATGAACATATTGTATTTCATTGATTGTAGGGTTTGAAAATCACAAAAGAGCAGTGATTTTGAGATGAGTGCACAATATTCATTCAAGAAATCAATTTGGCAGAACTTATTGTATTTCTAGTATGTTTTATAGACTCAAGATGACGGTATTGCTTTGTGAGATGTAAACTTGTGATGTTTGGTTATATTATTTGGTGTGGATTTATTATTATTATTATTATTATTATTATTATTATTTTTTTTTTTTTTTTATTATTATTATTATTATTATTATTATTATTATTATTATTATATTGCATAAAAATTAATAGCATAGGGTAAAATGGTCATTTTGTATCAATCAGCACGTTTAGTCAGATGTACAATCAAACAGCATGATTTTTTACTCAGTCAGAATTTCTTACTCAGACAGATCTTTCTGAATCAGCACTTTCTCATTCAGTAACTATCAAACGGGGCCTTAGTCCTGGCTCGGCCAAGCGCTTAGGATGTCATCACTAAATCATCGATGGGCCCACATATATCGCTTTTATCCCACTTTGGGTAAAAGGAACAGATAAAATTCGACTTGAATTCTCACTTGTACCTACTCATCAAATCACACACAACAGTATATTTTATAACACCAAGTTACTGGTACGTTTACATATTATCAATGTGCAACTGACTTGCAGAATACAACTCACACATCTCGGTTTCAAGAATATAAGATATTATCGTCTCACCAATCACTCGTGATAAAATCCATGAAGCGATCCAAGTGAGTGTGGGTTTAATCCAATACTCTAATCTTATAGCAGCACTCATGAACTCTGCAACAAACTTGTGCTATGTCTAAACGCTTTATTCAATCTACAGACGGATTCATGACAATCTTCTTTCATACCTACTCCCAAAGTATGAGCGACTGTGGAGGGTTTGAATAATCTTATTATTTGAGAAGTCAAAACATGCAAAGTGAAACACAAGAATAATACTAATCCTATATGGCCCCAAACTTTGTATAAATAAAACACCTTTTATTTAATCACCATATTGATTACTCATTATTTGTTGTTTCGGGTAATCAACTTCTTACTTGAATTATAACAACAGTTGTCTCATGCACCAAGCATGCACACAATGTTTACCTATGGTCTTTACTTTGTGAAATAGATCAAATGAATACATTTCCAATGATACTCTTTTCACAATTCTTAATCCTAATCAATTAGTGTAAGAATATAAAATTCTTGCCACTACTAGAATATGCTAGATTCTAACATTTTATGCAATGGTCCTTTCGTAATATCATAGCACCAAAGTCACCAAGACTTTGCCAATGAAAGTTTTCTATTGGAGATTGTGTGACAATAGTCAAATTCGGGTCAAGTCTAAGCCGGACAAAGTCAACGAGTCAAACCGGTCAACTCAATTAAACCTTGTATAATAGGATTTGTATTATGTAAATTTCTGTATAACTCACTATCTTAATGAGAAAACATCACTTGGAAAGTTCGTGTGTTTAAATTTCTTTAACCTTAGTGCTAAACAATGAACAAGAACAATAAAACAATGTTGCATACTCATAGGGAGTGCGTAAGATCCTAAAACATGGCATAACGGGGTTTACGGACCTTGCATTGCGGAGCCAGACACTCACATTCGTCACACACGAAACCGCTCTCAATCGTTTTCACTCTATCTCTTCTTATCGAGAATCTCTCCCAAATCTCTCTAAGTATGTGAAATCTCTCCAAAATATCTCTTTGTATGAGAAGTCTCTCCAAGAATGTCAAATCTCTCTAAGTATGTGAAATCTCTCCTAAATATCTCTTTGTATGAGAAATCTCTCCAAGAATGTCAAATCTCTCCCAAATCTCTCTAAGTACATGAAATCTCTCCCAAATATCTCTTTGTATGAGAAATATCTCCAAGAATGTCAAATCTCTCCCCAATATCTCTAAGTATGTGAAATCTCTCCCAAGTATCTCTTTGTATGAGAAATCTCTCCAAGAATGTCAAATCTCTCCCAAATCTCTCTAAGTATGTGAAATCTCTCCCAAATATCTCTTTGTATGAGAAATCTCTCCAAGAATGTCAAATCTCTCCCAAATCTCTCTAATTATGTGGAATCTCTCTCAAATCTCTCGCAAAATCTCTCTCAACTTTCTATAGTCACTCGGGGCATCCCGACCGTCGAATTTGGCGAAAACAGCCCAAAAACGGAAGTCTAAGCGAAAAACGGACTTAAGGAGCCGAAACCCCTCTTAGGAACCGAAAGTCCTCTTAGGAACCGAAAGTCCCCTTAGGACCCGAACCCATCTGAGTCGAAGGCTGCTGAACCAAACCTCACTCAAAGAACCGAACCCGAAGGCTCCTGGAACCGAACCTCGCATGCCTCACCCGAACCCGAACGTTCGGTCCATTTCGGGTCAAGGTTCCCTCGGTCTAGTTCGTTTCTGTCTTGCTTCGGACCGAGCCTTCGGACTGACCCCTCGCCCTTCGCTTCTCGCTTCTGGTTCGCACCTTTCGCTTCCGACTCGGCACCAGCAAGGACCTAACCTCGGCCTAGGGACCGAACCTCGGCCTAGGACCGAGAGGTCTCGCTGGGAATGCTTTTCTTCCCGGTTTTCGACTAAATTTGCTTTTTAGGCCCGTTTTTAATTGTTTTAACACGGGATTTTCACCCAAAACTTTATTTTAACATATAAGGACCCATAATTATTAAATTATCACGTTTTTTTTTAAAGATAAAACCTTATCCAAAAGAGTGGGTGAAGTACAAAGGTGGAGTGTTGACTTTCCTTTAAGTTATGACACAAGCAACCACTCCCATACCCACTCCATGTCACTATTCACCACCAACCCATACCTTGTCACTTCCTTGTACTGTTTACCTCTCTAACAAGTTATTCTCACGCTTTTGAGAGCTCGATATTTTGTCCTCTCTCCTCATTTTTCTTCCAATTACTCTCATTTCACAAAAGATCCAACTCCAACTTTTCCCTCAAACTTTTCTCTCCAGTTCGAGATCCCAAGGCTGATCATCAAGTGTTCTTCCACTCTTGGTAAGTATAATTCATCCTCCTTGTGATTATTGCACTTCATTCTACTCAAATCATTGATTGCTTACACAAACTCCACAACTATGATGCTAGATTCTCGAAAATCTTCAAGGCATCTCCAAGTGTTCTTGAGTTAAACACTTCCATTCTTCAACAATCATCCACTGAAATCACTTAAGGTGAGTTCATACCCCTACATATTTATGTTTTCTTAAGTTTTTAAGGGGGGGGGGGGGGGGGGGGGGGGGAATACAAGTTAAAACACCAAGAACATAACTAAATTTTTCTAACAGCTTTCATCAGAAAAGTTGGACTCCATTCATGGACTGTTTTGGACAACTTAAGCATCTTTGTTTGAAAAACTGTTTTAGGTGTAAGTAGTTCCAGTTCTTAGCTTTAAAATGACTACTTGCACATCTCCATACGATTTTTCTACAATTTATGGTGATTTTTACAAAACTGCCTATCATTTCAAACACCAATCCGGACCAGTCTGTGATTATGGACTTTTTCACCCAAGTTGGAGGTCATTAAACATCATGATAAAAATTATGAGTAAACTAGTCACATTTTGGGAACTCTCAGAATTTACGGAATTAGTTTTCAACTTCGTATGATTTTTCTATGACTTTTCTAAAACAGTGCAGAAAGGTTTAATTTTGTTAACAGCTTATAACTTTCATAACACTTTGTATTATGTTGAGAAAAGTGTATAACGATAAGTTCTAAATATTGAATGTGTTTCCTTGTTAGTTTATCATCATAAAATGAAACATAGTCATTCATGATAAGATTATTCATTTATTTAGAACACGTATATTAAGCTATAATGAGCATAGTTTATGGATTCATAGCATTAAGGCATTTTCATAAAAGAATTCTTATACATTACAAACATTTTGGATAAACTATAATAGGTATATTTTATGTATCATTTACTTCTCAAACTTATTTACCAAAGGTTTTCAGTTTAGTTCACGTAAATCTGTTAATGAATAAATTTGTGAGTCATTCCCTTCGGGTTACTTCCAAAGTAACAAAGTCAAAAAGTCCTGTAAATTGTAATCAGAGTCTCTTGTAGGGAGAACGTGATAGTTGTGTATAGATCTATATTGGGTTTGACAAACCCACACCAGAGCTGCTTGCAACAGCTAGACCGTCAGGTCAGTGGTGACAAGTGTCATTTAACGGCGACGCCTGAAGAACGTCGTATTACGAGGCCGTCTATGTCAAGTATGGTTATGATAGCTCACATGTGGTATTAACAATCATAAGATTTACGGGTTCTAACTTTAAATTAGTGAGTTATGTCGATTTAGCTCTCAGAAATTACTTTAAGTATGGAATAATACTTGTGCGCTTTCATGTCAAAAAGGGGTTTTATGCTGACTTAAAACCACGTTCATATCATTAACTCTGGAAATCACTTGTTCATTCTCGGTCCTGGTATTTAGGATCACATAACTTTTATAAGGAAAATATTGGATTTTCTTGGTAGCATACAACTCATTATAAGGATCGATTTTCCAACTGTTACTGTTAAAAGCTTATGAACTCACCAACCATTGTGTTGACACTTTTTCAAACTACTTGTATTCTTAGGAAATCGCTAAACAGGTAACAAAGTACTTTTGAGGATGGGACGTTGAGGCGTCAAACTTATCATATTTTGTCAACATATTGTAATTGATTTTGAAACATGTAATTCATACAATGATGTAACTCTTTCAATTATATATATGTTGGTTGTGTTTACTTTCATCACTATTGCCATTGTTGTTATGATATTACACATGAAGTCCTCCACCCCCGGACGTTTCCGCCATCCTTGGTTTGGGGGTGTGACAGATTGGTATCAGAGCACGGTTTATAGTGAATTAAGTATATCAAACAACATAGGATATACAAACTATAAACACAATTGGGACAAAGAGTCTCTGATTTTGAAACAACCTAACGGGTTATACTTTTAGAAAATGAATGGATTCTTGTTTAAAAGTATACCTACATGCATTGCATACTCGTGTAGTGTCATAACTAGAAGAACATAAACTAAAAGAAGAGGAGTTGAACGCTACGAGTATGCCTTGGTATGAGTAATCAGTTTTGGGAAGGACATAGCCTGATCAACTTTATTCGTCCGGGAAGTGACTTACTCATATCGGGGGATAGTCGTAGGAGGGCAACAAATCTAATAACCTAACTTCACCCTACAAAGAATGCTATAAGAACCAAATATAAACATTTAAAATACTATAGGAGTATTTGTATGTTGCTATATCGCAATATTATTAATATCTACCGCTATCTGCTTCTTACACCCCTATTCTCGCGCAGACGACATGGCAGGATTTCACCTACCAGGAGACCCATACTTTCCCAACTAGGGAAATGCCGGCTGGATTGAGGAAGAGCCCGAAGAGCTGATTGAAGAGGATCCCGAAGAGGATCCCGAAGAAGAACCCGAAGAAGAACCCGAAGAAGAAGAAGAGGAGGTAGACGAAGAAGAAGAAGAAGAGGAAGACGACGAGGTGGACATGGATGAGGATGAAGGTGAAGAAGAGCCAGAGGAGGAAGTCTTCAACCCTCCTTACATTGCGAGGGTACCTGCAAACCGCTGGGGGCACAACGGGCCTGAGCCCCGTTGGGCAACTATGATCGAGATGTGGAGCCGGCAACAACGCTAGAGGTCACCCTATGGCGACCAACGAGGTTACTATGACCTCAGTCATGGGGGACCGGCTGACAGAGCTCTCCCCGTTATGACCCAACACATCACAAACTTGGGGAACCAGAGTAGGGAAATGGCAGACCAGGTTCAAAATCTCCGCGCTATTACGGCAGCTACCGATGCACGCACCCGGGATTTGGAGAGGGACTTCTATCCAGTGGACCAACTCATCGAGGACCTTACCGCTGCTCGAGCGGAGGTAAGGGAGTACCAGGAGAGGCACACAACTCTCGAGGAGAGAGTGATCGCGGCCGAACGCCGGATTGCGGAGCTTTAGGGAGCCTCGACCTCATCCCAAGGCCACCATGGACCAGATGCTACTCGCCGCGAGTAGTGTTCGCACTACTTATATTTTGTTATAAATCTAGGATTTCGAGTATGCGTTGGTCCTACTCTTTATTGTGAATGGGTTGACCTCGCGACTAAGTGATCACACTAGTCAAAGGGGCTTTTGTACTGCCAAAACTTTATCTTTTATTATGATGTAATGTAGACCCTTGTGAGGCCAAATTTCTCAAAACAATATGTACTAACAAATTATCAATAAATGTGGCATGTATTCTACTTCCTTAGATGCTGACACAAACCAAACACATGACTCTGCTCGGGTCAACACTATTTAATTCATAAGTTTAATTGCATAAACTTTTCGATGAATTACCTTCTAAATTAGTAAACTCGGATAAAATACAATTGAGATGAAACAAGTAACGCTCGACTCGTTATCACCATTGAAGTCTTACCGAAAAGTCTTTTCTTTTTATTTTTTTTATGTCAGAACCATGCCGCCAAGGAAAAGACCAAGACCTTCCGGAAACTCAGCACCACCCCCTCCGCCACCACCTCCGGAGTTTGATCCTGTGATGTTTCAGGCTGCAGTAACAGCAGCCGTGGCGGCAGCAATGTCGCAAATGGGTACAAATGGTTCCGGCGGTTCCGGATCCGGGAATACTAACTCGAATAAGAGGGACAACACGGGGCGTACTAAGGAGTGTTCTTACAAAGACTTCACAAATGGCAAACCCGATCCTTTCGACGGAAGTGGGGGCGTCATAGCGCTGATGCAATGGTTCGAAAGGACCAAAGCAGTCTTCGAAATCTGTGCTTGTCCCGAAGCGAGCAAATTCAAGTATGCGGCATTCACTTTCACAATGAAAGCTCTTACTTGGTGGAATGGCCGAGTTAAGTCACTTACTCCTGCAGTGGCTAACTCCATAGGCTGGGAAAACTTAAAAGCGTTGATGTTAAAGGAGTATTGCCGGATGGGAGAAATACAAAAACTCGAAGAGGAACTCTGGAATCTCAAGATGTCGGGGACGGATCTCGAAGCTTAGACCGCCCGATTCAATGACCTAGCACTCCTCTGTCCTGCAATGGTCACTCCGGAGGAGAAAAAGGTAGAACGATACCTTTGGGGGCTATCATCCCAGATTCATGATAGTGTTTTGGCCTCGAAACCTACCACCTTTGAAAGTACCAAGGAATTGGCACAACAACTTATCGATCATAGGGCCAGCCGTGGCATCATGGTCGCCACCACCGACCAAACAAAATGAGGGAACAACAAAAGGAAGTTCTTGAACAGTAAAAATAAACAACCGGCGCAGGACCCCACAAAGAAGCAACAGACTGTTGCTGTTCGTGCAGCCACTACTGCTACCTCTCCAGCGCCACCAAAGCAATACGCAGGAACTCTTCCCAAGTGCAACAAGTGCAACTTCCACCATACCGGTGCTTGTCGGGAAATGCACTGCAGTAATTGCAACCGGAAGGGGCACACTGCTCGATTTTGTAAAGTGCCAGGCCAATCCGCCCCTCAAGTCGCCCCAACCGCCAACACCGGAGCAAGTCAAACCTGTTACGGATGTGGAGAGGCAGGGCACATCAAAAGAAACTGCCCAAAAGCACAAAACACCAATGCTGGAGGTGTAGGGAGAGTCCTGACGATGGGACACGGAGAAGCAGTCAAGGACCCCTCGGTGGTTACCGGTACGTTCCTCCTCAATAGTTCTTATGCATGCGTACTTTTCGATAGTGGGGCAGAAAGAAGTTTCGTAAGCCACCAATTCAAACATTTACTTAGGCAAAATTCCCAGTCATTAAAAGATTCATACATCGTAGAAATGGCAAACGGAAAGGTTGAGCGCGCTAACCATATTTACATAGGGTGTACCCTCACTCTACACAACCACTTGTTCAAAATCGATCTAATCCCAGTCACAATAAAAAGTTTCGACGTCATCATTGGTATGGATTGGTTGGGTCCTAATCGTGCCGACATTTTATGTTACGAAAGGGCCGTCCGCCTCAATCAGCCAAATGGCAACACCCTCACCGTTTATGGCAACAAACCTAGTGCGAACCTACAAATCATCTCTTGTGTCAAAGCCCAAAAGTATCTCCGAAAGGAATACCACGTCTTCTTAGCTCACGTCGTAGATAAGAATCAAGGGGTAAAGGACATCAAAGACATTCCGGAAGTGTGCAACTTCCCCGACGTATTTCCAGAAGATCTGCCAGGTGTACCGCTCGCACGACAAGTCGAATTCCGAATCGACTTGGTTCCCGGTGCTACCCCTATAGCCAAAGCACCATATCGCCTCGCACCGGCAGAAATGCAAGAGCTGTCTAGTCAATTGAGCGAGCTATTAAACAAGGGATTCATCAGACCGAGCTTTTCACCCTGGGGAGCACCAGTTCTATTTGTGAAAAAGAAGGACGGATCCTTTCGTATGTGCATCGATTATAGGGAGTTAAACAAACTTACCATCAAAAACCGATATCCCCTACCCCGAATCGATGACCTTTTTGACCAACTTCAGGGAGCGAGCTAATTTTCAAAAATCAACTTGAGGTCGGGTTACCATCAATTGCGAGTTCAAGAAGAAGATATCCCCAAGACGGCATTTAGAACTCGCTATGGACACTACGAATTCGTAGTGATGCCATTCGGGTTAACAAATGCGCCAGCAGTGTTCATGGATCTGATGAACCGAGTGTGTCAACCCTTCTTGGATAAATTTGTCAACGTATTCATCGATGATATCTTGGTTTATTCAAGAAACGAAGAAGAACACAGGCGACACCTGAGACTAATATTGGAGACGCTAAGATCCGAGAAGCTTTACGCCAAGTTTTCAAAGTGTGAATTTTGGCTCCGTGAAGTGGGATTCCTTGGCCACGTGGTAAGCAAGAAAGGAATACATGTGGATCCCTCAAAGATCAAGGCGATTAAAAATTAGGCAGCACCCACAACGCCAACGAAAATCCGACAATTTTAGGGACTCGTGGGCTACTACCGAAGATTTATACAAAACTTCTCCAAGATTGCTAAGCCCCTCACCACCCTGACTCAGAAAGGCGTGATGTTCAAATGGGAAGATAAACAAGAAGCCGCCTTCCAGACATTAAAGCAAGCTCTATGCAGTGCGCCAATCTTGTCTCTTCCGGAAGGAACTGATGACTTCGTGGTATATTGCGATGCTTCAAATCAAGGCCTCGGATGCGTGCTCATGCAGAGAGGGAAAGTCATCGCCTACGCGTCAAGGCAACTTAAAACACACGAAGTTAATTACACTACCCATGACCTTGAACTGGGAGCGGTAGTGTTCGCCTTAAAGATCTGGAGGCACTACCTCTACGGCACAAAATGCACCATCTTCACCGATCACAAAAGTCTTCAGCATATCCTCAATCAAAAAGAGCTCAACATGCGGCAACGGAGATGGGTTGAACTGCTAAACGACTATGAGTGCGAAATTCGCTACCACCCGGGCAAGGCCAATGTAGTGGCTGATGCCCTAAGCAGGAAGGAATACTCGGGCCGCCGAGTAAGATCCTTAACCATGACCATCCATTCCCACCTGACCACACAAATCAGGGAAACCCAACTAGAAGCCTTGAAACCAGAGAATGTGGCAGGTGAGGCATTAAGGGGAATGGATAAGAACTTAGAAGTCAAGGATGACGGAACTCGTTATCTTAGTAACCGAATCTGGACACCGAAGTTCGGTGGGATCCGAGACGTGGTCATGAATGAAGCACACAAGACTCGATACTCCATCCATCCAGGGTCAGACAAGATGTATCTAGCCCTCAAAAAGTTATACTGGTGGCCGAATATGAAAGCCGAGATTGCTACTTATGTGGGCAAGTGTCTGACTTGCGCCAAGGTCAAGGTGGAATACCAGAAACCCTCAGGACTACTACAACAGCCTGATATACCAGAATGGAAGTGGGAATGGATAACCATGGACTTCATAACCAAGCTGCCTAAGACTTCAGGCGGGTTTGACACTATATGGGTAATCGTAGACAGATTGACCAAGTCTGCGCAATTCCTGCCAATAAAGGAAACCGACAAGATGGAGAAGTTAACCAGGATATACATCAAGGAGATTGTGCGACTGCATGGTGTACCAATATCTATTATCTCCGACCGAGATAGTAGATTCACTTCGCGATTTTGGCAGTCCCTGCAGAAATCCTTGGGAACTAGGCTAGACATGAGTACAACCTACCATCCACAAACCGACGGGCAAAGCGAGCGCACTATACAAACATTAGAAGACATGTTGAGAGCCTGTGTGATAGACTTTGGTAAAGCATGGGATACCCATTTGCCGCTGATTGAATTCTCCTACAATAACAGCTATCACACTAGCATTAAGGTTGCTCCATTCGAAGCTCTTAACGGTCGCAAGTGTAGATCTCCCCTATGTTGGGCTGAAGTGGGGGATACTCAGATAGCTAGGGGCAAGTCCCTAATAGCACCCTCACTGGTCCTGAAATCATAAGGAAGACCACAGAAAAGATTGTTCAAATCTGAGAAAGGCTGAAGGCCTCCCGAGATCGGCAAAAGAGTTACGCGGATAAGCGATGCAAACCTTTGGAATTCCAGGTTGGTGATCGAGTGCTACTAAAAGTTTCCCCTTGGAAAGGAATGGTACGTTTTGGCAAGCGTGGGAAACTGAATCCAAGGTATATTGGTCCATTTGAAATCCTTGCCAGGATGGGACCAGTGGCATACAAACTTCGATTACCTCAAGAACTCGATAAGGTACATCCCACCTTTCACGTATCGAACCTGAAGAAGTGTCTGTCCGACGAGACACTTGTAATACCTCTCGACGAGATCGAAGTTAACGAAAATCTCCACTTCATAGAGGAGCCAGTTGAGATTATGGATCGGGAGGTCAAAAGAACGAAACAAAGTCGTATTCCCATCGTGAAGGTTCGATGGAACACTAAACGAGGACCTGAGTTCACCTAGGAGCGCGAAGACCAAATGAAACAAAAGTACCCGCATCTTTTCCTAAACTCTTGAAGTCCCGGCCAAAGCCTAAATTTCGGGACAAAATTCCCTCTAACGGGGGGATGATGTGACAATAGTCAAATTCGGGTCAAGTCTAAGCCGGACAAAGTCAACGAGTCAAACCGGTCAACTCAATTAAACCTTGTATAATAGGGTTTGTATTATGTAAATTTCTATATAACTCACTATCTTAATGAGAAAACATCACTTGGAAAGTTCGTGTGCTTAAATTTCTTTAACCTTAGTGCTAAACAATGAACAAGAACAATAAAACAATGTTGTATACTCATAGGGAGTGTGTAAGATCCTAAAACATGGCATAACGGGGTTTACGGACCTTGCATTGCGAAGCCGGACACTCACATTCGTCACACACGAAACCGCTCTCAATCGTTTTCACTCTATCTCTTCTTATCGAGAATCTCTCCCAAATCTCTCTAAGTATGTGAAATCTCTCCCAAATATCTCTTTGTATGAGAAATCTCTCCAAGAATGTCAAATCTCTCCCAAATCTCTCTAAGTATGTGAAATCTCTCCCAAATATCTCTTTGTATGAGAAATCTCTCCAAGAATGTCAAATCTCTCCCAAATCTCTCTAAGTACATGAAATCTCTCCTAAATATCTCTTTGTATGAGAAATCTCTCCAAGAATGTCAAATCTCTCCCAAATCTCTCTAAGTATGTGAAATCTCTCCCAAATATCTCTTTGTATGAGAAATCTCTCCAAGAATGTCAAATCTCTCCCAAATCTCTCTAAGTATGTGAAATCTCTCCCAAATATCTCTTTGTATGAGAAATCTCTCCAAGAATGTCAAATCTCTCCCAAATCTCTCTAAGTATGTGGAATCTCTCTCAAATCTCTCGCAAAATCTCTCTCAACTTTGTATAGTCACTCGGGGCATCCCGACCCTCGAATTTGGCGAAAACAGCCCAAAAACGGAAGTCTAAGCGAAAAACGGACTTAAGGAGCCGAAACCCCTCTTAGGAACCGAAAGTCCTCTTAGGAACCGAAAGTCCCCTTAGGAACCGAACCCTTCTGAGTCGAAGGCTGCTGAACCGAACCTCACTCAAAGAACCGAACCCGAAGGCTCCTGGAACCGAACCTCGCATGCCTCACCCGAACCCGAATGTTCGGTCCATTTCGGGTCAAGGTTCCCTCGGTCTAGTTCGTTTCTGTCTTGCTTCGGACCGAGCCTTCGGACTGACCCCTCGCCCTTCGCTTCTCGCTTCTGGTTCGCACCTTTCACTTCCGACTCGGCACCAGCAAGGACCGAACCTCGGCCTAGGAACCGAACCTCGGCCTAGGACCGAGAGGTCTCGCTGGGAATGCTTTTCTTCCCAGTTTTCGACTAAATTTGCGTTTTAGGCCCGTTTTTAATTGTTTTAACACGGGATTTTCACCAAAAACTTTATTTTAACATATAAGGACCATAATTATTAAATTATCACGTTTTTTTTAAAGATAAAACCTTATCCAAAAGAGTGGGTGAAGTACAAAGGTGGAGTGTTGACTTTCCTTTAAGTTATGACACAAGCAACCACTCCCATACCCACTCCATGTCACTATTCACCACCAACCCATACTTTGTCACGTCCTTGTACTTTTTACCTCTCTAACAAGTTATTCCCACGTTTTTGAGAGCTAGATATTTATCCTCTCTCCTCATTTTTCTTCCAATTACTCTCATTTCACCAAAGATCCAACTCCAACTTTTCCCTCAAACTTTTCTCTCCAATTCGAGATCCCAAGGCTGATCATCAAGTGTTCTTCCACTCTTGGTAAGTATAATTCATCCTCCTTGTGATTATTGCACTTCATTCTACTCAAATCATTGATTGCTTACACAAACTCCATAACTATGATGCTAGATTCTCGAAAATCTTCAAGGCATCTCCAAGTGTTCTTGAGTTAAACACTTCCATTCTTCAACAATCATCCACTGAAATCACTTAAGGTGAGTTCATACCCCTACATTTTTATGTTTTATTAAGTTTTTAGGGGGGGGGGGGGGGGGAATACAAGTTAAAACACCAAGAACATAACTAAATTTTTCTAACAGCTTTCATCAGAAAAGTTGGACTCCATTCATGGACTGTTTTGGACAACTTAAGCATCTTTGTTTGAAAAACTGTTTTAGGTGTAAGTAGTTCCAGTTCTTAGCTTTAAAATGACTACTTGCACATCTCCATACGATTTTTCTACAATTTATGGTGATTTTTACAAAACTGCCTATCATTTCAAACACCAATCCGGACCAGTCTGTGATTATGGACTTTTTCACCCAAGTTGGAGGTCATTAAAAATCATGATAAAAATTATGAGTAAACTAGTCACATTTTGGGAACTCTCAGAATTTACGGAATTAGTTTTCAACTTCGTATGATTTTTCTATGACTTTTCTAAAACAGTGCAGAAAGGTTTAATTGTGTTTACAGCTTATAACTTTCATAACACTTTGTATTATGTTGAGCAAAGTGTATAACGATAAGTTCTAAATATTGAATGTGTTTCCTTGTTAGTTTATCATCATAAAATGAAACATATTCATTCATGATAAGATTATTCATTTATTTAGAACACGTATATTAAGCTATAATGAGCATAGTTTATGGATTCATAGCATTAAGGCATTTTCATAAAAGAATTCTTATACATTACAAACGTTTTGGATAAACTATAATAGGTATTGTTTATGTATCATTTACTTCTCAAACTTATTTACCAAAGGTTTTCAGTTTAGTTCACGTAAATATATTAATGAATAAATTTGTGAGTCATTCCCTTCGGGTTACTTCCAAAGTAACAAAATCAAAAAGTCCTGTAAATTGTAACCAGAGTCTCTTCTAGGGAGAACGTGATAGTTGTGTATAGATCTATATTGGGTTTGACAAACCCACACCAGAGCTGCTTGCAATAGCTAGACCGGCAGGTCAGTGGTGACAAGTGTCATTTAACGGCGACGCCTGAAGAACGTCGTATTACGAGGCCGTCTATGTCAAGTATGGTTATGATAGCTCACATGTGGTATTAACAATCATAAGATTTATGGGTTCTAACTTTAAATTAGTGAGTTATGTCGATTTAGCTCTCAGAAATTACTTTAAGTATGGAATAATAATTGTGCGCTTTCATGTCAAAAAGGGGTTTTATGCTGACTTAAAACCACGTTCATATCATTAACTCTGGAAATCACTTGTTCATTCTCGGTCCTGGTATTTAGGATCACATAACTTTTATAAGGAAAATATTGGATTTTCTTGGTAGCATACAACTCATTATAAGGATCGATTTTCCAACTCTTACTGTTAAAAGCTTATGAACTCACCAACCATTGTGTTGACACTTTTTCAAACTACTTGTATTCTTAGGAAATCGCTAAACAGGTAACAAAGTACTTTTGAGGATGGGACGTTGAGGCGTCAAACTTATCATATTTTGTCAACATATTGTAATTGATTTTGAAACATGTAATTCATACAATGATGTAACTCTTTCAATTATATATATGTTGGTTGTGTTTACTTTCTTCACTATTGCCATTGTTGTTATGATACTACACATGAAGTCCTCCACCCCCGGATGTTTCTGCGGAGAAGTTGGCGGAATTATACGTGAGGGAGGTGGTATCACGGCATGGGGTTCCGATGTCGATTGTTTCAGATCGTGATGTGTGTTTTACTTCCAGATTTTGGAAGAAGTTTCATGAGGAGTTGGGTACGAGACTGCATTTCAGTACCGCATACCACCCGCAGACGGACGGACAGAGCGAGCGAACGATTCAGACGCTTGAGGATATGCTCCGAGCATGTGTTTTGGATTTCAGAGGGAGCTGGGAAACCTATCTACCTTTAGTAGACTTTTTGTATAACAACAGCCATCATTCGAGCATTGGTATGCCACCCTTTGAGTTGTTGTATGGGTGGAGATGTCGCACCCCCATCTGCTAGGGAAAGGTGGGGCAGTGGGTGATGGGTAGCACGAAGATCGTACTCCAGACGACCGAGCAGATTCAGCAGGTCAGGCAGAGGTTGTTGACCGTGCATAGTCGCCAGAAGAGTTATGCGGACAGGCGGCGGTCCGAGCTCGAGTTTCAGGTTGGTGACCTTGTGCTCCTCAAGGTCTCTCCTTGGAAAGGAGTGATACGATTCAGGAAGAGGGGCAAGTTGGGACCCCGATACATTGGACCCTTCAGGGTAATTGCTACGGTTGGCTGGGTAGCCTACCGGTTGGATCTACCTGCTGAGTTGGGGCAGATCCATGATACCTTTCATGTCTCACAGTTGAGGAAATGTATTGCCGACGAGTCGGCAGTGGTGCCATTGGATGATATTCAGGTAGATGCAGGCCTGAACTATGTGGAGAGACTGGTAGCGATCAGGGATCGAAAAGTTAAGGTTCTGAGGAACAAGGAAGTACCCCTGGTACAAGTGCAGTGGCAACATCGGAAGGGGTCCGAGCTGACATGGGAGTCCGAGTCTGAGATGTGGGATCAGTATCCGGAGTTGTTTACAGTATGAGACTTCGGGGGCGAAGTCTGATTCTAGTGGGGGGAATTGTAACAGCCCGAAATCCAGGTATTCTTCTTTTGGCCTTGCATCTTGGTTAAGTTGATAATTTAGGGTTTTCATGGTAGGCGAGTACGCTGGGTGTACAAGGTGTACGCTGCGCGTACTTGTGCGCCTCATTTGGACGCGTTCCCCCTCAGGTACGCGGGGCGTACCCAAGGTTACGCTCGGCATAACTCATTCAAATCCAAACCCTAATTTCCTTTGGAGGGGCTATAAAAGAAATGTGTGGCTGGACTTCTCAGCCACCATCCCTC
This sequence comes from Lactuca serriola, assembly GCF_051521515.1. Lineage (NCBI taxonomy): Eukaryota > Viridiplantae > Streptophyta > Magnoliopsida > Asterales > Asteraceae > Lactuca > Lactuca serriola. The sequence goes on along the minus strand of NC_136410.1, from coordinate 249,660,038 downwards.
AGAGTGAAACCCTAAAAAGAGTGTACCTTCGTTCTTTGGCCATTGTGTGTGTATTCTAAGCTTAGTGGTGCCATTCCAAGGTTGCAAAGGAGAAGAAGAGCTTGTTGGAGAGGCTAGAAGTAGTGCTCAAGTGTAGATCTGAGCTTTGCAAGGGTTAAAGCTTCATTTTTAGGTAAAAAGTTCGGATCTTGTCACTTGGTTCATGTTATATGCTTAAGATGTCATTTTCTAGGGTTTAAGCCCCAAAGGTGGAGACTTTTTGTGCAAATGGCCTCCATAAGCTTAGATACTTCATATTTCTAATCTATTGGAGTTGTAGACTCATAAAAATGGCATCTTGGACATGGGTATTGCACCATGCATGAGATCTAGGTCCTTGAGTTTGAATAAAAGGTTGTTATGTGATGTTGGAGCCTTTACAGCCATGCCAAGGCTTAAAGGTCTCGACTTTATGGGTTTAGACACACTAAAAGAGTCGGATCTAGAAGTTGTAGTAATGGCTTAACCGATTAAGACCAGAAATGGAGGGTGGTTGATTCTGCTGGTTACGTTGGGCGTAACTTCCAGTACGCGCAGCGTACTGGGTGGAGACCCCGATCCAAGGGGGGGTTGGTGATGTACGCCCCGCGTAGATCTAGCAGTACGCCCAGCGTACTCTCAGGGTTGACTTTTGTTGAGTTTTAGGGTTTTGGTCAACATAAGGACTTTAGGTCAAGGAAGGGTAAAATGGTCTTTTACCCCCTGAGGAATTATGATAAGGGTAAAGTTTTAGTGGTGGAAGTCTTTGTGTAATAAATGATATTTTTATGTTTAGGCGAGGCTGAGCCGTCGTTTGGATTCAGTGATAGCGAGGACACGAGATCTTAGACTTTCCACAAGGTGAGTCTTCTCACTATACTGTACCCGGAAGGGTTTGTCTGTGTGACCGGAAGGTCGGATATACTATGAGATATATGTGTTATGTGTGATAAGTTATTCGTTATATGTGCCATGTATGATATGCTTGATATGGGCCGGTAGGCATTATATTATGGGCCGGAAGGCGAATATGTTATGGGCCGGAAGGCGTTGCGATGTGGACTGTAAGGTTGACGTAGGTAGGACCGGAAGGTTTACCTAGTCGGGACGGAAGTCCCCTGAGACACATGGACCGGAAGGTCAGGGCCTGGAAAGGCGTATGTGCGTAGGTTATATTTTGGGGAACTCACTAAGCAATTATGCTTACAGTTGTTGTGTTATGTGTTTCAGGTACTAGCGAGGACCGTGGGAAGGCGGCGGCGTGATTGTACACACTCACGGAGAAACTGTTTTTATGATCATGGGATGTATTTCATTATGATAATATTGTTCACGTTTGAATTTGGAATATTAAACGATGGGTTTTGATGTTTACAAAAATGAAAAAATTGGTTTAAAAATTTACGTTGTTACACCGCCCGCATCTGTACAACTCCGTTCGACTTCATCACTTCAACTACCAATGTTGGAACCATTCCCATATGTCACCTTTGTGGTGAAACAGGACATTACAAGAGGGACTGTCCAACAGAGAAGAACGACGGGGGAGCGGGAGGATTTTGATCCCAATACATGGGAAAGCATCAAAGAACCCTGCTATATTTTGGTACGCTTCAAAACCCCGATAACTATTTTTAATTATGATTACTCTTCCGTTCAAACTAAATCATAACACTTATATAAAAATTTGAAACCCTAACAGGTAAGCTATGATGATTTGTGTATATATAAGGGTCATTATAATTAAGATTTGTAGAGTTAGAGTGAGTAATCCCGCCTCATTTCCTATTCCTTGTTTGGTTGTGGAATTAGGGTAGGGTTGCTCAGTCTAAGGTCTTACCAATCTTAATTATACATGACTTGTATGCACCAAGAAATTATAGAGAGACCTAGTAAGGATTGTTTTATGAAAGTTCATAATTTCAAATTATCAGAACCCTCGTATTGGTAGTACCCGCCAACTTCGAATTAGAAAAGGGTTCGTAGTGATAATAACAGAATTAAACCAGAAGCGCGGAAAAATTAGGTACTTAGGATATCATTCTAGTAATCATTCATCCCATAACGACTTAATATCTATTTCATCGAGAAAATTCTGACATGCTCATTTGACATGGTTTGGCTTGGCCCTTACCATGTGAAAGTTCTTATGCTGTATAAGAGAACTTTTCCTTAATCAGCCGTAAGATGAAATTCTTTCAATCCATAACTCAAAATCCTTAGGTTTCCTCTCGTTTCAAAACTTCAGAAGTACCCATGAGAAGAGTACCACGCCATTCTAGCCTACTTAGTAGACAAGAAACTTCAAACGAAAAGCACAGAAGTAGTCTTAGAAGTCAGTAACTACCGAAATACCTCAATAGATCTCCTAGGAAAATCATTGTACCGCAGGTCAATTTCAAGAATAGAGATTAAGAACTCATTAACTTAATCTATTGTTGCTAAGTGTATACACGAGGGTGGTATATAAGTTAGACTTAACAAGATTAAGGATGTGTGCTTCCGCCCTATCTCTTGTTCCTTGTTTGGTTGTGGACCTGGGGTAGAGTCACCCATCTGAACGTTTTGTGAAATCTAAATTATATACGACTTGTATACACGAGGTGATGATGGATGAGCAAAGTATGATTCTGATCATGAACTTCGGAGCAAAAGCCAGCATCATGTATTCTACCAGGTAGAATTCAACATGAGACCACGACAGTGGGTCGAGCTACTAAATGACTACGAATTTTAAATTCATTATTATCTTGACAAAGCCAATATAGTAACTAACACCCTAAGTTGAAAAGAGTACTCATATCATAGTTCCAATCATTGACTATGATAACCCATTCAAATCTCCCCACACAAAGTAAGCAGGCTCAACAGGAAGCCGTGAGACCTAAAAATGTGGCTAGTAGAGAAGATAACTAGAATATGTGAGTGCATGGTATGCCAATATCTTTTATATCCACTGAGTGTGACATCCCAATAAATCACGGCCAGAAAAGACCGGTTTTGTTTATACTTTATTTCAAAATCAGAGTAATCTTTTAATAAAAGAATTGTGGAATTTGTCCCAAAACAATATTATGATAAAGATTTATCAAAAGCATTTCCTTAGAAATGTATTTCATTAAAAGACTCGGGATGTCATGTTCGATACAGTACATAAGCATAAACAATACAGTATAAGCCTTACTACATTATTTCATATCTACAGGCCTATATCTGTAATCCCTCGTCCAAAACATCACATCTATGCTCATGCGCCAGTACCTGTAATACAAGAAACTGAGTGGGTCAGGCTTGGGAGTCTGGTGAGCACATAGGGTTTTCAACCCACAATAAATAAGTTTATTAATTTCATCGATCAACAATAAACCGATTACCCGTTCCCGTTATCCTCACTTTACGTCCCTAAACACCTATCATAAAGGACCTAGCCTAAGGATCATCATTGGGATGGACACCACTGCTAAGGGGATTCCTTAACAATAAATTTCCTATAGGCAACCATGTGGGGGATGGAGTACACTGGTGAATACATCGTTCACAAACACCTATAGGTTGCGAGCCTGCTAGTGTTCCACTAGACTGTTTAGAAGAGTCCATGGTCATCATCCATACTCCGCTAGATGACAGAATCAACAACATCAGCATCGAGGCCTCTCATCATTTTATCACACATCACCTATTACATCTACCCATGTTTTAGCCCAACATTTTCGTAGATATAAAATACATATACATTTTAAATCATTGAAAACATGTATAAAAACGTTCATCCAGCATAGATAGCAAGTATTCAAATAATATGCACACATAGCATGTAATTTATATAAAATACTTCATATCTATGTGTAAGTTGAAAGTAACTATGCACTCACCGGAGTAGGTGGTGACTCGGCGCTTGGACAACACTTCGTTACTCTTAACACACTTTTCCTTCGGCAAAACCTAGTATCATTGCCACTAGGGTTTAGTCTAATATTCATCGTGACTAATTAGTAGTCTAGCTATTATTACTATTATATAAGCGTTAAACGATACTTATATAACCCATAATAATAGCCCAAGTACTTATTATAAGGTCCTAATTACATTACTATATTAAAACATAAGCTAAACTAAAGGTAGGTTAGGCGTAGCTCACTTACAACGGGTTTTCTCGAAAACCGGGCTTCGCTGAAGCAGCGTTCCCGAACCGAATGGCTCTTTTCTCGGGACTCCGGGAGCCTCGGGGCTTCCTTCGGGTGCTAGAGGATTTACCTATGCTTTTAGGGGCTTAAGGAGGCTTAGAGAGAGAGTGTAGAGAGAGAAACAAGCAGGTTGAGGTGTGAAGAGAAGTGAATGCCCGGCACATCTATTTATAGGGGTGCTGACTGACCTACTCGCCGAGTAGGAGGACCTACTCGCCAAGTTGGTGCATGTGGCAACCTTCTGGTGGTGCCACATGTCTAATTCTGGTGGTGCCACGTCACCCCCTATCGCGTATCAACCTTCAAACTTAGAAAAATCATAACTCTCGCATACGAGCTCCATTTTCGATGTTCTTTATATCCACACGTAGGTAAAATCTAGATCTACAACTTTCGTTTAGACTCCGTCGGCTAATTCTCGACCGATCTCAAATTTAACAGTTGGAGGCGTTTAGACTGTTAAATGACCGCGAAGAATTCGTAACTCCTTCCTACGAACTCCGTTTTTGTCCATCTTTTTACCATTGAGTTCCTATTAATGAGATCTTCAGCTCTCATTTAGGTCGCGTAAGCCAAAAACTGCTCGAACTAAAATTCGAGTTTCGAGTCATGCACTGCTAAGCCGAATCTTAGAAAAATCATAAGTTCCTCATTCGAAGTTAGATTTGGGCGTTCTTTTTATCGACGCTCTTATTTTAACATATTCTACAACTTTTTTTTAGATTGCTAAGTCTAAATCTCGCTTTATCATAAATTCACTATTTACGCTTCCCGGTGTTGTGCCGGTTTTGCCGTAAAACTTCGACAGGCCATAACTTATTCGTTATAACACGGATTTCGGCGTTCTTTATATGTACGGAAACCTTGAGATATATTCTACAACTTTATGTAGAGATATCGGGCTTATCTCACACTTTAATTTTGACGCTTATTTTTATTCTTTATTAATTATACACTTATAATTAAATTATAAGCACATAAATACACATAATTCACATAATACTCAAATATTTCATCTTTATTACTTCAAAGAGAGTTACAATAGTTGACCTAGACTATTACATTGACAAATATGCTTAGTCCCAAAACCCGGGCGTAACAATTCTCTCCCCCTTAGGATGATTCCGTCCCGGAATCATGCATCAGCAAACAGATGTAGATAGCAACTCATCATGTCATCCTCTGTTTCCCAAGTGAGATTCGGCCCATTCGAATGTTTCCATCGGACTAGCACTAGGTCGACCATCTTGCTTCGTAACTTCTTAGTCTTACGGTCAACAATTGCCTCGAGCTCTTCGATTAGCCTTTTGTTCTCATCCATCCTTAACTCTGAGATTGGAATTATGTCGGGAATATCTCCCGTGAATTTCCTCAAATAACACACATGGAAGGTGTTATGAATACCATTGAGTTCTTCGGGCAATTCTAGCTTGTAAGCTTGGTTCCCAATCCTCTGAAGAACTTTGAACGGTCCAATGAACCTTGGACTCAACTTTCCTCATTTCCCGAATCGTATAAGTCCCTTCCACAGTGAGACTTTTAGCAAAACCGAATCCCCAACTTCGAAGGTTATCGGTCGTATTTTCTTGTCAACATAGCTCTTCTGACGATCCTGGGCCGCTAACATTCTTTCCCTAATCTCCTTCAACTTCTCATCAGTCTCATGGACTATCTCGGGGCCTATAAACTGCTTCTATCCGGCTTCAAGCCAACAAGACGGCGTACGACACTTCTGTCCATACAAGGCTTGGTAAGGTGTCATCTTGATGCTTGAGTGGAAACTATTGTTATAGGAAAATTCTACCAGAGGTAAGTGGTCGTCCCAATTCCCTTGGAATTCGAGGGTACATGCTCTCAGCATATCTTCCAACGTCTGAATCGTTCTTTCGCTCTGACCATCAGTTTGCGAATGGTAAGCAGTACTCAAACACAACTTTGTACCCAACTCCTCTTGTAGACTCCTCCAAAACCTCGACGTGAAACGACTATCACGATCTGATACAATCGTAAGAGGAACACCGTGAAGTCTTACAATTTCCTTCACGTAAGCATTTGCGAGCTTATTCATAGACCACTTCTTGTTGGCTGCTATGAAGTGTGCACTCTTGGTGAAACGATCCATGACTACCCAAATCATGTCGTGACCGTTCTTCGTCCTGGGCAGTTTAGTCACAAAATCCATGGTGATGTCTTCCCATTTACCCATGGGTATAGGTAAAGGTTCTAAACTCCCATACGGTTTCTGATGTTGTGCCTTAACCCTCGCACATGTTACGCACTCAGCCACATATTTTGCAACATCGAGCTTCATCGTCGGCCACCAGTAGTAGGGTTTTAGGTCCCTATACATTTTAGTGCTATCGGGATGAATTCAGTACATGGTCTTATGTGCTTCTTCCATCAGAAGGTGTCACAACTGTAAATTTTGAGCCATGTAATTTATATATTCAAGTTAATGTGAATCAAAAACTTCAATCAAACACAACATGCTAGTACCACAAATAGTCATCAAACAATTGGAGACCCTAGAAGCTCTTGTTAAGTCTATTTTAGACTAGAACTTCCTTATTGGATCCCAATGGACCAATAAGCTTCCAATTGGACTATCATGGGCTTAGAACCCTAATTGGGCTCTAATTGGACCCACACTTATTTATTTTAACATTTTAGGTCATGTTGGGCCTATAATGAAATGAATTGAAAACTTTGAGCCATGAATAACCTAAACTAGTCCAATAAAAAAAAATATATAAAAATCATACTACATTCTTTTAAGCTTAAACCACACCCTAATTAACACTAATATTGGGCTTAGGAGCAAAAATCCCAAAAATTTCCTTTTCCTTCCATGTTTTCGGCCCACATCAAGCCCAAGAGGAGGGTTTGACTTTCCCATGCCACCTCATTATTGTCCATAGGATCTCCATGCAAGATATTCCCTTTTCCCATGCAAGCATCACTTCAAAATCACCTCACTTCTCTCCTCTCTCTCACTCTCGGCCATACACACATACACCCACCAAAAATCTCTCAAACACTCTCTAGATCACTCAAGAACACTCCCTTCTTCCCCCTCCAAAATCTCGAAAAATAGGAAGCATTCAAGGAAGTTCTTCCACAAAAATCATCATCTAAGGTAAGGTTTTGTTTGGATCTATGACTTGTATTCCTTATTTATCAAAAATCTCTTCCTAATCCATGCAAAAATCGTGATCTTGCACCCTAGAACCATCTCCAAACTCGAGATCTTCATCAAAGGGAGCCAAGGCCAAAAAAACACTTCATTTTCCTTCCATTTTTCCTTGCAAAACCGAATCAACACCCCAAGGTGAGCTTCATACCCCCTATTTTCTGTTTTTATGAGTTTTGTGGGGGGGGGGGGGAATACAAGTGAAAGTGTAGATCTATATGTGTTTTGTATGCCTTGCATGATTTCCATGCTTATATGTATGCTTTTATGTGTTTTTATGTTGGATCTAGCCTTAAAACCCATCAAAACCGAGATATATCTTGTATTAAATGACTTTAGCTTCAAACATATTTCTAAACACAAAGTGTTTCAAGAAAAATGGCTAAGTGGTTTAGTAATAATTTTCTTTGGGTTAAAAACACAAATTTTGGGCCTAAAATGTGAAAAATGCAAAAATAAGGGCCCAAATTGACATTTCACAGATTCTGATGGATGAAGTGTGCCAAAACAGTTTCCATAAATAAATTTCTGGAAATATACTCATTTAGGGGATTAAAAACATAAATTCCAAGCTTAATGGGCTAAAAATGAAAATTTCGGCCCAATAAGGCCCATTATGCGAATTTTTCTGTTTTGGAGGGCCAAAACTGTAACTTTCTGTAAAACAGTGGACTATAAGTGTTCCAAATCCTTTTCAAAGGTTTAAAATGCTTTTTAAATTTAAAAAGGACCAAAGTTGCAAAAATTTTCCAATTTGGGCCAAAATTGTCAAAGTTGCGAAAAGAAGGGATTAAAACCGAGAAAATTGCATTTTCAGGGACTTAAACTGTTTTCTATGAAAAATATGCTGAAAAATATTAATTTCAATAATTTTTGGTGTTAAAATGTCAAGAAAAATAGTTTAAGGACCAAACCGGGAAGTATTTAATAAAAAGGGTTGAAAATGTAAATTTTACAAATAATGAGGGGCTGAAAACAGGAATATTTCCAGGCTAGTTCAATGTACACAATTTGATCCAATAATGGCACCGCGACTATCGACGAAATACAACACATTACAATACCAAAAGTCGTTGTTAAACGAATTGGCTCGGTCTCGAGCCAATAGAAATCTACAACTACTAACACTACGACACTACGATTTATACAAGTAACGTTTGGTAATACATATACATGCGAGTGTGCACAGACGTCTACGCACCATCTTTGGGCCCCACAAGTGTAAAATCTTGTTCGTTGAGCCTAGCTAGCCCAATGACCTGATCTTAAGGCCCGAAGACATTTTTTTTACGGTGTGTTGGGTTTTACCGATCCGACACAACGTAAATGGACTTTCAATGGCTTGTATACCACCGGTCCCCAAGGGTCCTTTGGTATTGCTAGTAAAGTCTACATTTCATGCGAGGCGGGTCGGGGACCCCTCGTACATTTTATCCCCAACCGGCTAATGGAGTTACCGGGGTCTTCGTGACCTCTTTCTCTTCGGATGTGGGACCACACCTAGTCAGGGCGATTGGATAACGCGATTAGTACTGACGACGCCTTCGGAGTCGTTAGTATAACTATAAACTGGGCGTTTGTGTAACGCGGGTTTGTAGTAAATAATCCTGCTCGAGAACCTTCCAACGTCGCCTGGGACTGACACTATACGCTATGCAATGGTTTCAATGTAACATCACGTAATTTACGGAACTAGGAGAACATCGGGTTTTCCTAGGGTTTTCAATACTTACAAATTTGAAATGCATACATTTTCAATGAACATTTTTTTACAAGTATAGAATCAAACAAGCATACCTATGGATCTTCACAAATGTTTTCAAAAGCTTATCTTTTCAGAAAATATCGGATTTTCTGGTGGTTTTTCAAACAATACAAACATTCGATTTCAAACACTACTTATGAACTCACCAACATTTCATATGTTGACGTTTTTCAAAATACTTGTATTCTCAGGGAACCAGTGAATCAAGGGAAATCATATTCAGTGACGGTTGCAGTTTATTTTTGTATGAATTGAACAAATTAATTTTTGGGAAATGTAATGTTTAAACAATGTATGATATGTAAACACTACTGGTTGTACTATGTTGATGAATGGTGACGAATGTTGTTATGTTTCATATATATTCAATGTCATGGTATTCAACTGAGTCACGACAGCCCCCGGACGTTTCCGCCGTCTGGTTCGGGGGTGTGACAGAAGGTCTCTTATTCCTCCCGTCTTAGGTACCCAAATTCGATCTTGGAATACCTTCAGTCCTCGACTGTTTGTACCGAACACTAACGTTCTTCCCAAACATTCTTCCTTTCGGTCATTCTTCTCTAAAGCTTCTTCTTGAGCTTTCCTGATACTTTCCACAATCGTCGAGACGAATTCAATTCTTAACACTCTTGGCCTTTTCCTTTCAAGATTGACTTTCCGACTGAGAGCATCAACAACAATATTTTCTTTGCCTGGGTGGTAAAGTATCTCACAGTCGTAGTCCTTGAGTAGTTCTAGCCAGAGTCATTGCCTCATGTTCAACTCCTTCTGATTAAAGAGATATTGGAGACTCTTATGATCAGTGAAGAGTTTGCACTTCGTGCCGTAGAGGTAATGCCTCCATATCTTCAAGGAAAATACTACCGCTGCCAACTCCAGATCATGAGTGGGGTAGTTCTTTTCGTGCTCTTTCAATTGTCGAGATGCGTATGCTATCACCTTTTCTCTTTGGGTCAGAACACAACCCAACCCGACTCCAGAAGCGTCACTATAAACCGCGAAGTCTTCAACTCCATCGGGTAGAGAAAGTATCGCTGCTTCACATAATTTCTTCTTTAGCTTCTCGAATGCCTCATCGTGCTTCTCACTCCATGTATACGTAGCTCCTTTATGAGTCAAAGCTGTTAATGGAGTAGCTATCGAAGAAAAGCCTTGGATAAATCGTCGATAATATCCGGCTAATTCTAGAAAGCTTCGAATCTCCGTGGGACTCTTCGGACGTTCCCACTTCATTACAGACTCGATCTTTGTGGGGTCAACCATTATTCCTTCCTGGTTAACAACATGAACCAAGAATTGGACTTCCCGTATCCAAAAGTCGCATTTGGAGAACTTTGCAAAAAGCTTCTCCTTCTTCAACACTTCTAATACTTCTCGTAGATGCTTGCCATGCTCCTCTTGGCTTTTCGTGTACATGAGAATGTCGTCGATGAATACTATCACGGATTTGTCGAGGAATGGTTTACAAACCCTGTTTATCAAATCCATGAATGCTGCAGGAGCATTGGTTAGCCCAAATGACATAACCAAGAACTCATAATGTACATATCTTGTTCTGAATGCAGCCTTCTCAATATCCTGCTCTCTCACCTTCAGCTGATGATAACCTGACCTAAGATCTATCTTTGAGAAGTAGCTCGAACCTTGTAGCTAATCGAATAGGTCATCAATCCTCGGAAATGGATACTTGTTCTTCACCGTTGCCTTATTCAGCTCTAGGTAGTCTATACACATTCTCATACTTCCGTCCTTCTTCTTCACGAATAACACCGGAGCTCCCCAGGGTGATGAACTAGGTCGAATGAAACCGTTGTCCAACAGCTCCTGAAGTTGCGTCATGAGCTCCTTCATCTCCGTCGGTGCTAATCGGTATGGTGCATTTGCTATCGGTGTTGTTCCTGGTAACAATTCTATACGAAACTCCACTTGTCTATCAGGTGGTAATCCGGGAAGATCTTCGGGAAAGACTTCCGGATAATCACACACAACCGGTATATTCTGCACCTCTTTCTTCTCCTTCTTAGCATCGATTACGAATGCCAAGTACGATGCACATCCTTTGGACAAACATTTCCTGGCTTTCATCAGGGAGATGATTCCCGAATTCACTCTGCGTTTCTCCCCATACACCATAAATGATTCCTTTCCGGGTGGGTTCACCCTTACTATCCTATTTCGGCATTGAATCTCAGCATCATTGGCGCTAAGCCAATCCATACCCAAAACGATGTCGAAACCGTTTAACTCTATGGGTAATAGCTCTTCGTGGAATTCGTTTCCGTTTAGGTCGATGACGATGTTCCTAATACGATTACTAACAGGTACGAATTTGCCACTGGCAACTTCTACAATCAGGGCATTATCTAGTTTTTCTACAGGCAATGCTAATTTCCCACCAAATTTATGTGACACAAAGGAGTAGTTGGCTCCGGAGTCAAATAGTATATTTGCAGGCAAACCAATTACAGGAAAGGTACCTGAAGCGACGTCTATTGCTTCCTTCGCAGCCTCAAGCGTCATCTGGAAGGCTCTCGCCTTCGGCTTTGGTGGTATGTTGGGTCTTCCTGCCTCCTTCTTCTTCGGGCAATCCTTCAAAATGTGCCCTTCTTCATTACACCCATAACATGCTTTCTGGTTGAGGGTGCATTCATTGGCATAGTGCCTAGGCTTCCCGCATTTGAAACAAGTGAACCCTCTGTCACACTTGCCATAGTGCTCCTTCTTGCACTTATCACACCACTTCGCTTCTGATCCTCCTCCTCTCGAACCAGACTTCGAGAATCTACTCTTCTTGTTGGACTTCGAGGATCCATCGAACTTCCGTTTCTCACCAACATCAGCCCTTTCCAGACCTCTTTCCTTTTGTTGGGTCTCCACATTCTTAGCTGCTCGAATAGCTGATTTTAGAGTGGTTGCCATCTTGACTGTTGGGCCAAAGTCAACCGGTAGTCCGTTTGTGAATTTCTCAATTTTGAAAAGTTCGGTTGGGACTAGGTATGGAAACAACTTCATCTTTTCCGTAAATGCAGCAACATAGTCATCGATGCTCATTCTCCCCTTCTTCAAATTTTGGAACTCATTGTTCAGATCAATCATATCTATCTCTGAACAATATTGCGCCTTCAGTCGTTCCAAGAACTCATCCCATGACATTTTCAGAGCTTCTCCTCATGGCATTGTATCTGCCAATAGCTTCCACCAGCTCAAGACTCCAGTTTTCAATTGTCTCACAGCGAAGACAGTCTTCTGCTTCTCGCTGCAGTCGCATCTCTCAAACACCATCTCCATCTTGGAGATCCAGTCCATAATCTCAACAGGCTTTGGGCTCCCTGAGAGACTTGGTGGTTTCGCACCCAAGAAATTTTTGTACATCCGCCCATCCTTGTTGCTTCTCCCTTCTGGGCCATCCCTTTGCTCACCTTGAGTCCTTAGTTGACTCATTTTGCGTCTGTAGTTCCCTTCCTCAGATTGCTCAGGAACTGGCTCCGTTGGTTCAACATGTATGGTAGGTTCGTCCCTATTTTCGTGGAGCATCCGTCTCATTTCTCCCCTTTGTTCAGCTAGCATAGCTTGAATCATGGCTTGAACTCCAGCCATGGTAACTAGCTCAGGTGCAACTTCTTCAACAACAGGTATTTGCTGAACCACTGGGGGTTGGTTCCTATCTCCATTTGCGTTTACGTGTCCGCTACGGGTCCTTGCCATCTTGATCTATACACCGAATAAGGTGAATTTAGATCTTTATTTAGGATAGATGTTTAAATTGTCCTTATCACTCCAAAATGTTTACATGCTAGTTCTAATATCGTAGTCGTACGTTTAGAATCCTAAACACGTAAGGTTTCCAGATCAGGTCGGCAACAGACCATAGATCCGAACAATTAACAGCATACCATGCACAAAGCATTTAGCACATAAAAGAATTTTAGGCACAACTCCTAAAATAAGCTAGTGCTCACACCTCACAATCATCACTTAGCATTCTAAGTTTAAGTCTAGAAATCCTACGAATTCCTAGTTCGCTTAAACTAATGCTCTGATACCAACTGTGACATCCCAAAAATCACGGCCAGAAAAAGACCGGTTTTGTTTATACTTTATTTCAAAATCAGAGTAATCTTTTAATAAAAGAATTGTGGAATTTGTCCCAAAACAATATTATGATAAAGATTTATTGAAAGCATTTCCTTAGAAATGTATTTCATTAAAAGACTCGGGATGTCATGTTCGATACAGTACATAAGTATAAACAATACAGTATAAGCCTTACTACATTATTTCATATCTACAGGCCTATATCTGTAATCCCTCGTCCAAAACATCACATCTATGCTCATGCGCCACTACCTGTAATACAAGAAACTGAGTGGGTCAGGCTTGGGAGCCTGGTGAGTACATAGGGTTTTCAACCCACAATAAATAAGTTTATTAATTTCATCGATCAATAATAACCCGATTACCCGTTCCCGTTATCCTCACTTTACGTCCCTAAACACCTATCATAAGGGACCTAGCCTAAAGATCATCATTGGGATGGACACCACTGCTAAGGGGATTCCTTAACAATAAATGTCCTATAGGCAACCATGTGGGGGATAGAGTACACCGGTGAACACATCGTTCACAAACACCTACTAGTTGCGAGCCTGCTAGTGTTCCACTGGACTGTCTAGAAGAGTCCGTGGTCGTCATCCATACTCCGCTAGATGACAGAATCAACAACATCACCATCGAGGCCTCTCATCATTTTATCACACATCACCTATTACATCTACCCATGTTTTACCCTAACATTTTCGTAGATATAAAATACATATACAGTTTATATCATTGAAAACATGTATAAAAACGTTCATCCAGCATAGATAGCAAGTATTTAGATAATATGCACACATAGCATGTAATTTATATAAAATGCTTCATATCTATGTGTAAGCTGAAAGTAACTATGCACTCATCTGAGTAAGTGGTGACTCGGCGCTTGAACAGCACTTCGTTACTCTTAACACACTTTTCCTTCGGCAAAACCTAGTATCATTGCCACTAGGGTTTAGTCTAATATTCACCGCGACTAATTAGTAGTCTAGCTATTATTACTATTATATAAGCGTTAAACAATACTTATATAACCCATAATAATAGCCCAACTACTTATTATAAGGCCCTAATAACATTACTATATTACAACATAAGCTAAACTAAAGGTAGGTTAGGCGTAGCTCACTTACAACGGGTTTTCTCGAAAACCAGGCTTCGCTGGAGCAGCGTTCCTGAGCCGAAAGGCTCTTTTCTCGGGACTCTGGGATCCTCGGGGCTTCCTTCGGGTGCTAGGGGGTTTACCTAGGCTTTTAGGGGCTTAAGGAGGCTTAGAGAGAGAGAGTGTAGAGAGAGAAACAAGAGGGTTGCGGTGTGAAGAGAAGTGAATGCCCGGCACCTCTATTTATAGGGGTGCTGACTGACCTACTCGCCGAGTTGGTGCATGTGGCAACCTTCTGGTGGTGCCACGTGTCCAATTCTGGTGGTGCCACGTCACCCCTATCGCGTATCAACCTTCGAACTTAGAAAAATCATAACTCTTGCATACAAGCTCCGTTTTCGATGTTTTTTATATCCACGCGTAGGTAAAATTAGGATCTACAACTTTCGTTTAGACTCCTTCGGCTAGTTCTCGACCGATCTCAAATTTAACAGTAGGAGGCGTTTAGACTGTTAAATGACCGCGAAGAATTCGTAACTCCTTCATACGAACTCCGTTTTCATCCATCTTTTTACCGTTGAGTTCCTATTAATGAGATCTTCAACTCTCATTTAGGTCGCGTAAGCCAAAAAAAGCTCGAACTAAAATTCGAGTTTCGGGTCGTGCACTGTTAAGCCGAATCTTAGAAAAATCATAACTTCCTCATACGAAGTCAGATTTGGGCATTCTTTTTATCGACGCTCTTAGTCTAACATATTCTACAACTTTCGTTTAGATTGCTAAGTCTAAATCTCGCTTTATCGTAAATTCACTATTTACGCTTCCCGGTGTCGTGCCGGTTTTGCCGTAAAACTTCGACGGGCCATAACTTCTTCGTTATAACTCGGATTTTGGCGTTCTTTATATGTACGGAAACCTTGAGACATATTCTACAACTTTATGTAGAGATATCGGGCTTATATCACACTTTAATTTTGACGCTTATTTTTATTCTTTATTAATTATACATTTATAATTAAATTATAAGCACATAAATACACATAATTCACATAATACTCAAATATTTCATCTTTATTACTTCAAAAAGAGTTACAATAGTTGACCTAGACTATTACATTGACAAATATGCTTAGTCCCGAAACCCGGACGTTACACTGAGATAATAGAATCATCTCCCAGTTCAGGCCGTCACTCAAAAATATCTCGTAACTAGAGTAGTCATGATTCGATGGGATCGGCTATGGTGAAGGATGGGATACCCATTTACCAATTAGTCGAGACCATTATCACACTAGCATTCAAGTTGCTCCATTCAAAACCTTATGTGGTCACAAGTACAGATCCCATCTGCACTAGACTAAATTAGGTAATACGCAACTAGCTAGAGATCCAATTTCAACAGAACATCATCGCTGATCTGGAATTCATCTGAGAAACTACCAAAAACAAAATACGAATCGGGAGGCACCATAACGCTTCCAGAGTTAACTAGAGAAGCTATTGCTTCGATAAATGAAAACCCTTGGAATTCCAGGATTGATGACCTTGTCATATGAAGGTCTCACTCAGGAAAGACTAGATGCGCATTATAAAGCGTGAAATACAAAACTCAAAGTACATAAGACCATTTGAGGTTATTACCAGAATTGGTCTTGTACCTTTAAACTTAGACCACCACAAAACATAATAACATGCATCCCATCTTTCGCATATCTAATCTTAAGAGGTGTCTATCCGATAAAACACTTGTTATTTCACTTGATGAAATCAAGTTATATAAAGGTCTACACTCTGTAGAAGAACCAATAGGGAAATCTAAAGAACCACACAAAGTATTATCCTGTTAGTGAAGGTTCGCTGGATTACATACTGGGGACCTTCATTCACTTGGGAAAGGGAAGATTAGACCTAGTCCATGAGTATCACTTTAGACTTAATTTCGGGACGAAATTCCCTCTAACAAGGGTATAATGTGACACCAGTCAAATTTTGGTCAAAAATAAATTGATCAATAATCATAATTGGTATGAACCAAGTGGTAGAGATTGTAACAAGGTTTCCAAAAATATAAAGAACACTGAAATCCGAGTTATAACGAAAAAGTTATGACCAATCGAAAATCCGCGATAAAACCGGCAAAACACTGTTCAGTGTAAAAAGCAAACTTTCAATAAAAGGCTTTTTAGCCTTAACAATCTAACCAAAAGTTGTAGAATATGTTAAACCGAGAACATTCATAAAAAGAACGTCAAAATCTGACATCGTATGAGGAAGTTATGATTTTTCGAAGTTTCGGTTTAGCAGTAGACAACTAAAAGTTCAAAATATGAATCGATCGATATTTAGCCGACACAACTTAAACGAGAATCGAAGGTCTCGTCAAAAGTAGCACAACGGTAAAAAGACAGACGAAAACGGACGTCGGATGAAGAAGTTATGAATTTTTAACGGATTTTCTTGTCCCGGTCTATTAAAAATAATAATATTAAAAATAAACTCAAAATTAGCCGACGAAGTCTAAAGGAAAGTCGTAGAGTATAATTTTACCTACGCGTGCATATAAAGAACTTCAAAAACGGAGTTCGTATGCAAAAGTTATGAATTTTAGAAGTTTTTGGCTAAAAAACCGAGAAAAATCGCATAGTCACCATTCTGCCACGTAACCCTCACATGCGAGGCGGCCATGTGTCATCTTCGGGTTGGACCGCCAATCGCCGTGTCACCATCGGATTGGACCGCAACTGCGGTCCATTAAGAAGCCTACACCTTCGCATCAGACACCCTCTTCGCATGTGTGGCCTTCTTCTATTGGACCCAAGTCCGGTCCACTCAGAAGCTGCCATGTCCGAAGCCACGCCTCGTGTACCACCCTCCTATCCGACGCGTGGCTGTTGACTCCTCGCCCTCGCCCAACTGTCTTCTTCGGACCGCACCCTCGCACCCCTATATAAAGGGTGCGAGACTTCTCGGATTTGAGAGGTTTGTCACCCCAAATTTTACCATTTTACACCCTTTCACCCCCTCGACTTTCTCATGACCCCTGAAGGCCCCGATATCGCGTCTAAAGCCCGAAGCAAGCCCCGGAGCCCCCGAATTCTCGAGAATTCATCCTCTCTCCTGTCGAAACTCTGCCCGGTTTGGGCCGGTTTTTCGTCAAACAAACTCTTTTCCAGGCAACGAAACGCTGCCCGAATCACCGCTTATCAAGGTGAGTTCGTACCCCTATAATATTAAATTGTGTTAATAACTGTATGTGATAATAATCACACAAAGAGTTTCAGTATGCTTTTAAGAATTACCAAATACATCCAAAATGACTTAAAGCAATGTTAAATCTTTAAAGTCATGTAAACTCCGTTAAATTCTTTGAAAAATGTTTTATCAACTATTTCAAATTATAAATGCCAAAAATCATGTTTATATATGTATAATTATATAAATAAGATTTGAAGGGCTTAGGACTAATGAATTATCTTATTTCCTTTTCCTTGTTTGGATGTGGAGTTAAGGTTGTCTTATTTGTCCGAAGGTCATTTCCTTCTTAATTATATATATATATATATATATATATATATATATATATATATATATATATATATATATATATATATATTATACATATATGAGTACAAAAGTTACTCCTTTTGGTATCACCGCCTTTGTATCGGGCTGAGCAAAGGTGTTCATCCATGAGAAATCATGCTAATTAGATTAGAGCATATAAATTATAATTGGTATAATTTATGATTCAAAACTAAATATACAAGTATGATTCACGACTGTATACTTTCCAAGGAAATTACCAACAATTCATTTATCTATACCACGATATGTATAATGCCTTTAATATACGAATAACATATTAAAGAAGTAAAGATACATCATACCGGGTTTGCATTAACAAAGGTACGATAGAGAGTACCAGGGTTAGCGATCACGGGGTAATAATACATGATACCGGGTTTGCATTAACAAAGGTACGATACAGAGTACCAGGGTTAGCAATCACAGGGGAATAATACATCGTAAATCTCGTTGAAACAATAAATTTGTGAGACCCTTCACAGTGTACTTATCTATGTACGACTTTAAGTCCTGACTTATTAACCAGAATCTCTTGTAGGGAGACTGTCAATTTGTGTATAGATCTATATAGGACTAACAATCCCGCACCTCTACTGTTCACTAGAGTTTGGCTGGCAGGACTAGGTTGTCAAATATAATACCATTCTGACGCCTGAAGAACGTCGCCGCAGGCATATCAGTCATATTAGTATGGTTAATAGAACTCACATGGATAAAACAACGAGTGAATTGCTAAGTAATATTCTTCTCTTAAAACAGTAAGAAAAGATAATTACAACCCGACTAAATTTACCTTCTGAAATTTTTATTTACAGTAAAAGCTACGTATCATGATATTAAGTATGATAAATATACTTGTACTTCTGGTTTTGAACATTTGAAACCACAAGGAAGTATTATGGATAATATAATATTTTCCAGGATTAATACTAAGGTTTTTACCATAGAACATATATAGCTAAGAATACTTTTACAAATGAAACGGTTTATGGAATTAAACCACTCTTTCAAAAGAAACGAGTTATGGGATTTAATCACTTATACAAAGAAAAAGGTTTATGGGATTTAACCACTTACAAAAAGGAAACGGTTTATGGGATTAAACGACTTTTACAAATGGAACGGTTATGGGATTAAACCACTTTTACAAATGAAACGGTTATGGGATTAAACCACTTTTACAAATGAAACGGGTTATGGAATTAAACCACTTATCAAATGGAACTTAGTAATTCAATATTTGTAAACTGGTATAACATAAAAGACTGTTAGTGGTTAATTCTATAAGTCCTTAGTTATTACATCATAGTTATATATAAGTAATATCCAATTAACAGTGAAATGTGTGACTTCCGCCTTACTTCCTGTTCCTTGTTTGGTTGTGGGCTTAGGGCAGATACAACCATTTAACTGTCAGTTCGATATTAGGTTATACATAATTAGTATAAACTAAGTAACTACAAATGGAAACTATTGAGGTTATCAGTTTATCACCTCAGGAAATATAGGATTTTCTGGAGGAACCAGTGAACTTTTCCAAA
Source organism: Lactuca serriola (assembly GCF_051521515.1). Taxonomy (NCBI): domain Eukaryota; kingdom Viridiplantae; phylum Streptophyta; class Magnoliopsida; order Asterales; family Asteraceae; genus Lactuca; species Lactuca serriola. Next base: position 249,640,558 of record NC_136410.1, on the reverse strand, counting down.
GAACCTAGAGTATAATTAACAGAACTAAAATACTTATGAACTCACCAACTTAAATGTTGATATACTCTTTCCAAATAACTTGTATTCTTAGGAATCCAGTAGACAGGTACACTCCCGAAGCCCTTGAGAAGACTACCTAGTACCGTACCGCAACTCTTGTCTTCTACTGTACCTACTTTGGTGTTTGAATATGTAATGTTTAAACACTTATGTAAAACTTATACTTATTAATGCAATGGTTGTTTGTACTTGGATTACTATATTACATGTGATACCTACATGAAGTCCCCTGCCCCAGAACGTTTCCGTCGTTCTGGTTTGGGGGTGTGTCACCGCCCATATCATAATTGTATGAATCATGAATGAGAATAGAAGAATGAGACTCTTCACCATAATTATCCTCATCACTACCTACATCACAATCACCACTCATGTTGTCGTCCATAATACGCAACTAAAAATCATCAGAAGAAATATCTTTAGAAAAAATATTTCGCACAACAAAGTCACACAAGTGAAGGGGAAATCGAATACCATTTGCACAACAATACAACCATGAAACATCCAAGTGCTCGACTGACAATAAAAGAAAACATAAATAGTCAACCGAAAGGGAAAAAAGTAAAGGGAAAACTTGCCCATCGAATATATAACTCTGGAATAGCCCCTATACAAACCCAATGTCGAGTCATGTCCACTTGCCCCAATACCACTTAAGGAAAAAATTTCATCAACACACCCAAAGTAGAGATTTTGGATATGTATTACGCAAGACCGGGGGTCCTGTCATGTTTTTGGTCCTTAATAGTAATACGGAGATGAAAAACATTTGGATAAGTAAACCGTGAGACATCAACACATATAAACTCATTCATTCGTCTTTTGATGGATTCCAAAACAGCATCTATAAATCTTTTTCCGTTAGAATGGAAGTAGACCCAAGCACCACTACTACATATTTGAAAGAAGTATTAAAACAAATATATGGTTGGTACAACAAGAGAAGCATGACACAAGAACATAAAACAAATTTTCTTTGATATAGAATTTAGCTTTAGTTGGAAAGTATGAATCTTGTAAGCCTCGACCTGCCAAAAGTCGTTAGAGGAGGAAGTATCAGACTTGGTTCAAAATAATAAAGATAAAATCCTTTCTTACTAGGATGGCACACACACCTAGAATTACAACACGATCTTCTTCAACAAGGTGATACTTCTTAGAAACCTAAAGTAGTCGGTAACGAGACACTATGAAGCGAAAAAGATGGAAAGGTGAATTGTGACATTTTTCGGAAGAAATAGAATAAAACTGGTAGAATGAAGTAACTAAGATAAGATAAATAAAACAGCTTATTGGAATGACATTAATAAGAGCAAAGAGGTGGGAGTATATATTCCTCAAGTTTCAATTGCCATAGCAGTTACGTGAATGCGAAGGCGTGTATAACCTATCATGAACGATCCATTTCCCAAATAAATAAATGTTATTTTAAGCCTAATTATCAAAAAATGTTAAGTACCATCCTTTTAACAATTAGGTCGGGGGCATAATGGTGTTTGGTGGTTAGACCATACATAATAACCAGCAGCAGTAAGGTAACTCAATCAAGACGGTAAACCCATGACTAACCAGGCGGGTTTCCTTTATCAATCCAGATCAACTACACAACCGACAAGGCAATAGCTTATACCACTAAGTTATTCAATAAATACCCATGCCATGTTGTAACGTCTAAACATTTCAGAATAATTTATTCATTTTTAAAATTTAATAAACACTCATTTTTATAAAGTTACATTCTAGTCAAACCATTCATTCATAAACCATAATTCAAAATTATAGTTTCAAGGAAAACAATGTGGAATCTCAAATCTTAAAATTGTTGATGTGTGTATAGTCCCACCTTCGCAATCCTATAATTACCTGAAAAACATTTATATCCACAATTATAAGCTAAATCTTAACGATTTCCTCCAAAATAATCCACATAAAAATACATATACAATGCATGTAGACATGAGCCTACAGTCTAATTGGACCACCTTGCAAGGCCTACAATTCACTTGTACCGCTCTCTCGAGCCTAATGTTTAAATTCAAACAAAAATTCCACAATTATCCATAAATGTTGCCAACACCCTGGTTGAATCAAGCGAAATACCAACCCAACCGAGTTAACATTGATTGCATGAAAACGCATTGGTAACTCGATGTTATAAAACGTGCCTTTGTGTATGATTCAACAAGTAGTAAACCCAGACATATGAGTCAAAGTTTATCCATTCCTTTTACCATCGGGATAAATGCGATATTTGTGGGCCCCTGGATGATTTGGTGATGACAAATGTAAGTGCTCGGCCGAGCCTGGACTGATTTGATTTGTTCAATTAGTCAGTTATTATAAATCAGAAATCAGGAAACAACAAATGGATAGAGAGAATGATTATAATCCCTGTCTCAGTCCATATGATATCTAGAATAGAGGAATATATGAGCCCTTATCTAATGGACAAATCATTGACGAAGGTTAGAGTTCATCGACAAGGTCAGAGTTCGACAGAAGCTTTTGAGAGCTACGATTGCTGATCAGTTCCTGAAGTCATATGCAATAATAATTTTAGACTTAACCAAGTGGGAGACTGTTGGATTAATGTCTAAGTCCATAACTATAATTGGTAAGACTTGACCCGACCCGACATGGTCCATTTGGGTTGCATGGCATCATGCATTTGGATAGACTATAGTGAGAGAAATAACACTTAAGGTTTGTTAATATATTATAAGTTCTAATGTATTAATAAGGTTATTTAATTAGTATTGATCAAGAATTAATTAAGTGATCAAAAGGAGACTAATTAAATATATGGGTTAATTGTGTAAATCATTTGTTCTTATATATGTGGGTTTGTGATCCAAGATTCCTTATGTTGGACTAAGTCCATGGAGTGACCCATGGATACTCCATGGAGGTTAAAATCCATGGAGCATAAGGAATGGGTAAAGTTATGAGTTACATGGTGTAACCCTAATAGCCACCATATAAAAAAATCCCATTGCTCAAGAAATCATGCACTAGTGTGTGAATATGAGGGCTAGATGATTTCAAGAAGTGTTTCATTTTCTCTCAAGTCATTCCATGTGCATTTGGTGTTGTGTGAACCATTTGAGGTGTCACACTTGGGCACTAGACACTCAGGCTTCATGAAGACAAACTACATCAAAGAGGTATGTAATTCTAACTTGATATATTCATATGAATCAATGTTATTATGCTAGTTAGGATGAATACCTTGGAAAGTTCATACTTGCATGTATAATAGAGAAAACATAGATCCAAGGTATTTAGGGTTGCATGTACACTTAGGAGTGTTAAAATGCTCAAAACCCAGCAGTTGTATCAAATCCTAGGCTTGTTTTCTTGTTATACTTGCAAAATTGGCTTAAAAATCGAATTTTGATGCAGTCTGCTCTGCAGAATCGCCGACTCCACTGATGGACTCGCCGAGTCCAAGGCAAAAAGCATCCAACTCGCTGAGTTGGTTCGTGCCCTCGATGAGTTGGACCCCCAGACAACATATATTCAATTGTTTTGGCTGGAATTGGACTAGGAACATTACCCTAAGATGTTTTTGGACTTATAAACTTGTTTTTGATGTGGTAATGTTCATGCTAATCCAATTTCAAAGATAATTGTCAATAGATTCATGTTTTGTATTAGTTTAAGGTTTGGACTAATTACATGAAAAAGTTTGATTTGAATTATCTTGTTCTTATGAGTTGCTTAGATTAATATAAAAGGAAATTGATTATGTGTTTTCAATCCATTTTAATCTAAGAGTTGATTCTAAAATGTGTTTTTGTAACTTGTCCTCAAGTTATATGAAAAGTCACATTTAAGTTTCATAAAACTCATAAAAGTTGGCAATGGTTACAAAAAATGAAGAGTCTTGTCCTCAAGTTATGGAGGTTCAAGAGTCACTTCATTAAGTAATAAAATGTGTAACCTTAATTAATTCCATATTTTACAAAATAAAGAAAAGTTACATTCTTTAATAATTGAAAGTCTTCCATAACTTGTCCTCAAGTTATGGAACTTGAAGAGTCTTTTAATTAAAACTAGTTTAAACACATAAGTTATGGAATTAATTAGTTTTGAATATTTTCAAAACTTTCCCTCAAGTTTTGGAATTTGAAAAGTTTTCATTTATGAATACTTTAATTCCAAGTTAGCCCTTAGAATTTTAAAAGTTAAAATTCAACCCTTATACTTTATAATATTATAAGTTAATAATATTTACATATATATGTATAAGAGTAAAGTCAGTCTTACTGTTAGTAGGCCTCATTCACGAAGCCGGTCTATAAGGGGGGTATAAGGTTACTGCCTATAAAATGGCAGTTTAATGGGTGTCCACTCTCACCCACTGCTTCCTTGGTTGGTGGAGGGTCGTTAGCCGAACGGGTAGGACAAGGACTATAATTATCCTTTCATTAAAAGTATTAATGATAAATACTAAGTAACTAAACCTTTTATAAATACCCAATCTTAGTTACTTAGGAAAATGTGAATAAGGTCCTAATCCATGAAATTACACTTTGCACTTTGTTTAAATCGGTTAGTGGAGGGTGTGTGGTTAACCGGCACACTAACTCGTATTTAACAAGGCAGGCAAAGGGTAACTTAATGTTTATCATAGTATCGATGGAGCATGTGTGGTTAACCGGCACATCGATTAAAGGGTAAACACTTAAGGGTACCAAGTATATTTGCATGGTTATTCACACCTTGTTTTGTGATCCTCGGCATCGCAATCACAAAACCTGAAGGGCACACTCGAGATTGAAACATGCCATTGAAAAGTTCAATGAATCTCAAAAGATCTAGGAGTTTCAAATCCAATTAAAACCTAATAATACGTTTCGTTTATCTTGGTGGAAATTGGTGAATCGTCATTCACCTACCTTCAATTATTTTATAGCTTGGATTACGGCATCCCTCTTCCAAGTTATAAAAGTATTGTGTTGGGTCCTAGCCTTAATATTCCATATTGGGTGTTATATTAAGGACTTTAAATCAACTATCTTGAATATCTCCCAAAAAGATGTCTGGTTTAGACATTTATGATCTTCCCAAATCTCTTGAAACAAGCTTTCCTAAATGAAGATGATGTCCCCTGGAAATCATACTTCTTTCACCTCCTCCAATTATTCTCCTTAACCCACAAGTTCTTGAAAAGTTTAAGGTCACTCAAGCCCTATTGGCAAGAAAAGGTCTACGTGTGATCACATCTTGGAGATGTAGTCACATATTGACAAGCCGGGAGAGTTGGGTGTCAAAGTCTTGAAAAAGTTGGTGGTTCAATCACTTTCTAAGTCACATAGTGAGTTCCTTTGGTACTCCTATGAAACAAACTAAGACAAGACCCTTAATGATCTTATCTATTTGCTTGGTGCTGCTAAATCAGCAATGATTTGGAACACTGGTAAGGCAAATTTGATTGGAAGATCAACTTCCCAAACTTTCAATGTCCCATTATCAAGGGTCCATTGCCAAAGGAAGGGGCATTGGTTGCGAAGCTGCCAAAATTACCGAAGGATGTTAAAGTCAATAAGTTTGACTCTACTTCAGGTAAAGTCCACTATCTAACTATGCTAAGTTTCTTTTATGAGATTCTTGATACGTGATGTGACTGGGTCACATGTTGATGTTTTAAGAATCAAAGAAGAGTGAAGAAACTTAAAGAAATAATATGTTGAATCTGATCGCGTAGATGTATTTCTATCGCATAGTTTGAAGATCGGATTCTTGAGCTACTTCTTAGGAGTTATGATATATTGCTTAGGAATAGATAACAACAAAGTTTTCATGTGCTTTTGCACTGTAAGGATAGTTTTTCCGCAAAGTTTTTAAAATAAAAGGGAAAATTTTGATTTTATTTTAAAATATCCTTACAATGGCATTTGTGAAAATTTTTGTTGCTTATAAGATTCCATTAAGAACAAGAGTGGAAATTTGAATTTGATTCTTTCATTTGTGGTAGTGTCTAAATTTACCAAATAAGGAAAGATTCTCATCATCCAAGTTTCAGTTGGACCGAAACTTGAAATCATACAAGTTGTACAGTATGATGAATGAGAACTTTCAAGCATTGGAAAAATTAAGACTAATTACTTGTTTACATGGATGTGTGAGTCAAGTAAAGGACTAAGGGATTGAGTACACATTCTTGTGCACTGATTAAGTCCACCACAAAAAATCATTATGACTATTCGTCATTATTTACTAAAGTTTAGTAAATATGGTTATACTTACAGGCTTAAGTATAATTCTGAAGCATTGGAAAATTTTCAGTGTATGGCAGAACGAATAAGAAGAATCAAATTATGGCAGAAAGATAAAAGTTTCTCAAATCTGAAAAGATGGGAGAGTACTTTAGTATCATGTTATATAATCATCTTAATGATGAAGAGACCTTATCACAATTCATCCTCTAAGTGCATTCTGGTAGCTAAGAAGAGGAGCTATGAACTGTTGAAGTGGTCAAATCAAGAAGATGATTCAATTTCATTCCAAAAAAATTCTTAGAGTCAAACTCCAAGATTGTAAATTGAGTGACATGTCTTAAAGAAGGTTTAAAACACATGTCAAATGTAAGAGTAAAAGTTTTCTACTCTTGTATATTTGAAATTGGTAAGTTGTGATGTTTTGGATAAAGCAAAGACCAACATAGGCCAATTGTGTGAAGTGTTTGTCTTGATAAAGAATCTACACTATCTCTTGAATATCTGACAAGAAAGTCTTATATGTCAGGAGGACAGTGGGAGTCTTAAAGATCTTGAAAGTCTCAAGAGCTAATCAAGAATAAAACCTGTAGTTCTTCACTAGCACACAACTTGAGGTTTATAACCTATTGTGGTGACATATTCTTTGCCCATTCCAATTAAAGTTGGCTTTGTATATGAGTTTTTAGAGTTCTCAATTGGTTGGACAACAACTTGGAAGCAATGGCAGGCCCCTGAGCTGCCAGGTGGCAAGAAGTTAAGATTGCACAAGTTCAATCCATAAGAGTTTGGATTTGTGACTAACCTTGTCTTGTGATTATGGTTTTGACAATTCACATGGATAAGAAGACATACACTATTAAATCTATGTGTCATAAGGTTTCTCTCCGATTCATGAAAATGATGGTGAGGAAACACTTTCACTAAGTAGATTTTAGCTAGATAGCAATTGTGATATTTGCATTCTCAAAGTCGTTAGTGGAGCGTGTGTGGTTAACCGACACACTAACCTGGACTTGTGAGAAGTGGCAAAGGTCTAAACAATGGAGACTATGATTACGACATCCCTTTTCATAGTTCTTAAATTATTTAGACACAACTGTGAGCTATCTAAGATAAGGTGAATGATATGGATAAAGTTTTATCAAAACAATCTAGTATAGTCAACAAAGTATTGTTTTTCTAGAAGTTCAGTTGATTTGTGAGTACATGTCAAAGCTAGTGGGAGCATAACTGTTATGCTAATAATCATCATGTTAGTAGGAGCATGATAATTATGATAAAGGTTGCAAGTTAGCAATGTTAAATTATACAAAAACAAAAGGTTTCAATTGGGAAAAAGTTGTTTTTGTTTTAATTAAGGGAGAGGAAATTATACTTCATCTCAAATCTAAAAGCTTAGATTGAGTGTTTTATCGTATTTAGTCAAGTATATATATGAATGTTATGTTGGAATGGCTCAACATAAGGAAATTCTATATATGGGTCCATTATTTGCGTTCTAAAATTCGATTATGATTACGACATCCCTTTTCATAATCTGAATTATGAGAACTTGGCAAATTGAATTGGAAATATTATAGCAAAAGACTGGTTTAGTTTTTATGTGAGACATCATGAATCGTGTCCCATATGCTTCGGATATAGGATCGATTACATGTGCTATATTCATGCTGTCTAATTTTCCAAATGCCTGGGGCATTAAGAGGGAAAAGTCTAGAATTGGATATGACTGAAAGGATTAAGCAATTGTTGAGGAAAATCTAATGTTTACCAAATATTGGTTGCTCAGGGACAGTTGGAAGTATAGTGTTAATTCTGGAAGGACCATATTGACATATTCTGAAAAGAGGCAACTCTTGTTTAGAAGTGATAGTCAAAATGGAAAATGAAAATGTTTCAAAATTAGAAATTATTCAATCTGTGTAAGATTATGAAACTTAATACAAGAAGGATGTTTCCAAGGATTTCATCTCCTTTGGAATGCTCTGTAATGTTTGTTGTCAAGTCTTTATGACTTTGTGCATAATCATTACAAGAAGATCAATGCATATAAGTTTAGAATGTAACAGATTTTAGTAAATGGCATGAATTTGGAATTCTTGCATTTGCAGTAAGGAATTGGGACTGTGAAATGAGAATCATTGGAGTTATGTTCAACTGGTCTATTTCACAAAGTAAAGATCATAGACAAACTTAGTATGCATACTTGGTGTATGACATGACTAGTGTTTAGACAACATAGTGTACATGCTTGGAGCATGGGACAACTATTGTTTTAGTTCAAGAATAATGTTGATAGCTGAAACAGTATACAATGAATAATGTGTAATCATATGGTGATAAATAAAAGGTGTTTTATTTATATTGTCACACCCCAAAACCGAGAACGACGGAAACGTCCTGGGGCGGAGGACGTCATTTAATGTATCACAACAATGTAAAGTAGTAAACAAGCAACAATATCATCGATTGCATTAATAGTATAATTTTAATTACAAGTGTGTTCTTTCACAGTATAAGACAACATTAAAATGAATAATCAGAAAATAAGACGAGTCTGGACTGCTCCGTCTTCACAAAACCTGGTCGTCGTACCTGTCTATTTGTGACCTGAGAATACAAGTTATTTTGAAAGCGGGTATCAGCCAAAAAGCTGGTGAATTCATAAGTATTAATGTTTCTTTGATTTCTAAAACTTGTAATGAAAGTCTTGACATTGTTTTGAAAGAATGTCCGTACAAGTGTGGAAATGTTTGTAAGTAATGGAAAGCATTTGAAAAACTGTAGAAATCCCTATGATTCGTATTTGTATAGATGAAATCTTCTACCAAGACCTAACTGTTTTGAAAGTAACAAAGATGGTTTTTCCCTTGAATGACGTAAAGTCCCGAAAAACAGATCTACCAATGATCAAAGATAATAACAGATGCAAACACGAATTAATAAGCAAATATAGAACAAAAGACCAAGCTTGCATACGCTTCAATGCTATTAAACATCTGATACAACTTGGGAGAATACGAAAGCATCAACAACGAATAAAGACTGACACAACTCGCTATTTATAGGCTTGACTTACAACCGTAAGGTGTTTTCGGTCGTAAGGAGTTTACGGCCGTAAACACATTCTGACCGTAAACTCATGACAAAACAATCATAACTACACATCTACTGCTATCAACAACTATGCCTAGACCAAACCACTATACAGGGTCTTTCAATCTCCCCCTTGGTTTGGACTAGCTCGGCCCATTCCTTTCTTTACCAGCATGACATCCATTTGGCCCATAGCGCCATTCCACATCTGCTTGCTCAAGATCTCAGCAACCATCCTGGTATACGCCTTGGCTCCCTCCTCATAGATATCTTCAACCACTTTGATCTGAAAATTGCTCAGGTAATGAATATCCCACTTCCTGAACTGCAGTAGGTCTCTTCGATCATACAGTCGTATGCACCCATTCTTGAGCTTAATGACTGCACCACAATTACTCTCATCATAAACCCAACACTCCATAGAACCGAGCGATCCATCTGGATAACCTTGAACAATGGGAAATTGTTTCACTTGAGTCGTGGGTGGCCACATAACCACTTGCAGAGGTTTATCAGAAGAAGCTTCAAACACATCTGGATGTTCTAGAATGACTGACTCGGCAATTGGCATTGTTGGAAAACCCTTCTTGACTTGCTCATCCAGAAAGAATTTGAACTGCGAAACCCGAGGATTGTTTAATAGATTGATAAAAGAAGCTTGTGATAACTCCGTAAGATCAACCCTTGTCAACGAACTAAAAGCACGAATATCTTTATACAACTCTGAATTACCACTCTTGCGAATAATAAACCAAAGTCGAAGACGATCGTGAAATCCCCAAGCAGCCACACCCGATCGATCCCCAAAAGTATCTCTAAACCGAACAATTTCAAGATCAGTGACAGTGATCAAAGGTCCTCCTTTAGAAGTGCTCTGAGTAGCATTTCTCTTGAATAACAACTGCCCCTTTTCAGTATCATCTTCTTGATTTTTCCGAATGATCTCTTGAATATGAGAAGCCATAGGAGGAACAACTGCAATACGTTCAGCAGAACCAAATGATTGACCAGTTGGCACATCTACTAGATATGCTTGCACATGTAGATTTATTCTTTGTTCTTCTATGCTTGTTTTATACTTCTCACCAAAATCATCCTCTAATTTCTTTTTCAATTCGAAGTAGCTCGAAGTTAGCAGATTGAAATGTTCTTGAAGATCAGAAATCTGCTTATTTTTCACTTTCTTATCCCTTTTAACTTCTGCCAGCTGTCCACCAAGCTGTCCACCAAGATAAGTTCTATCTGACTGAAGCTTAGACACTTGAGTACGAAGCTCAATGTTCTGAGCACGAAGTTCAGCTACTTGAATGTCAAGCTCTATGTTCTTCTGACTTAGCACAGAGATCTCCTTTCGTAAACTAACAAGAGATGGATCATCATCTGGAGCACCCCCTTCGTTTATAGAAATGCTCTTTCCTTGAGGACTGGGCGAACGAAGCTGTTCTTCTGCCATGTGCAAAGCCAGCCTCTCAGAAGCTGCATCCCTATTGAATCTTGGAATAGGAAAACCGGGCGGAGCTGAAGGGCCGCCAACATCAAAAACTGAACTAGGTCCAGTTGCAATCATCTTTGTTGCAGAAAGTCGTGTAGTAGCAGTAGTAATTGGTGGTGTAGGAAGACCACTGACCAAACTAGTAATTAGCTCGGATTGTCTTTCATCAAGTCTTCTCCTCTTTGATTGAGGTTGGTCAGCTTGTGGAGGTATTACACTAACAAATGGTTCAGTTGTAGGAGAAATAGACACGGGAGGGGAACATCCCACAACTATCTCCATTGGAATCGAAGTTGACACCATCTGCTCAAAAGTTGGAGTAAGAGTTTCGCTTGGCTTCCTCATCTCAGTTGTCGGCAAAACACCATCATCAACATTTTGAAAAATTGTGTCAAGAATCTCGTTGGACACAACATTGGCGCTACTAGCTAAGGAAGCCGCGATATCATCATTATCAAATCCCGTAAGATCAAGATCTTCAAATGAATCATGTCCATCATCACCGGTAACCATTTCCCTTTCATCTTGTCTTTCATTCGATTCGTGTTCATGACTAGAAGCACTTTGGTCTCTCGGAGTTGGTGAATCTGTAACAGCCCGGAATTCCAGGTATTGTTATATTTATGATTTTGGGTGTTTTAAGAGGGGACTCGGCGAGTTGGAGCTCAGACTCGCCGAGTAGGATCGCGGATCTGGTCGCGGGTTCGCGACTGGACTCGGCGAGTCCGGATATGGACTCGGCGAGTCCGCGCTGTTTAATGAAACCCGAACTTCCCAGGTTTGGGACATATATAAGGGGCCTTATGGCCGTCATTGTTCACCCTAGTCCTTTGAGTGAAACCCTAATTCGATTGTGAGCATCTGGAGCAAGGTAGAAGACCATTATTGATCTTGGAAGTGTTATTTTGCAAGGAGGAGGAGGCTTGGTTAAGGGAACAACAGGAGAAGCCATATTCTGAGGGTTGGGGACACAGAGCAACGTTATTCAGGTAATATTTTCGAGTTGTTCCCTTCTATGTTGATGTGTATATGGATTTAGGGTTTATTGAACCCTTTTGTGGCTAGATCGAGTGTTTCCTTAGTCCCCCAAACGATTGGAACCCTATATTGGGACCCTTGGGAGTCCAGAGTGTCCCATGCCTGAGTTTTTCGGGAATCAATGGAGGTTTTGGATTGGAATCCTTATGCCTTAGGTCAAAACGTCAATTATGAGTCATTGGGTGTATTATGAGCACCGAAATAAGGACTTTACGTGATGAACCAGTCTAGGAAGGCCAGACCTATGAATTGCCGGAGCAGATATGACCTTAGAAAGCAGTTTGAGCGGTTGCATGGCATGGACTCGCCGAGTCTGATGAACAGACTCGGCGAGTAGCTTGAAGATTGCCTTAGAATGGTCCTGTCCGGGTTATGGGTTGGATCGGTGAGTCAGGGCGAGTTAGAGAGGGTTAACAGGTGGTCTGAGTCGAACTGGGACTCGCCGAGTTGTTCTTCAGACTCGGCGAGTTGAGTCGGGGTGGCCCCGCGATTCTTCCAGGAGGAAATCGTCAAGTCAGGGGAGATACTCGACGTGTAGAAAGGGAATCTTAGAGAATTGGTGAGGACGTCTAGACTCGCCGAGTCGCCCTAGCGGTCGCCGAGTCCGGTCAAAGTTGACCGTTGACCGTTGACCGTTGACCAGAGTGGACCTGTGTTGACTTCTTAGGGATAGTCAACATTAGAGATATAAAGTGTTAACTAGGGACATATAATGTTATAGGAGGATTAGAGCTCGGAGAATCGGGCACGAGGGATTCCCAGGGTTGTGAGATATCGAGACACGCGAGGTGAGTCTTCTCACTATACTTTACCTTGAGTAGGTAACCAGAGTTATATGATAGAGTATTTGTATGCTATGTATGTTATGTGTTGCACTGCATTCTTCTATGTGATTTATGCTATGCTTGTTTACAGAGTAGAACCTGAGGGTTCACAGAGTATGGGTGCACGGACCCACAGAGTTGTAGCCTCGAGTGGCTAATATGTTTGATGTGGTATTTTGGGGAACTCACTAAGCTTTATGCTTACAGTGTTGGTGTTATTTGTTTCAGGTACTAGTGAGGATCGCGGGATGGCGCCGGCCTGATTAGTGCACACACGCGGGATTTTATATTATGTGATCTTGGGGTTTTTATATGTTATGAAATGAATTACTAAAAATGATGTTTTTATGAATATTAAATGAATTTTGCCTTTATAAAATGCGAAAAATTGTTTTTAAATTCTTGGTGTTACAATTTGGTATCAGAGCCTTGGTTTGAGGGATTCGAGTACACCTCCGGGCGTATTTGAACTCAAACTGAGGATTTGAGATGAAATTTTCAAAAGATTAAAAGATTTTTGAAAAGACGCAGAGCAAGAGATGTGTGTACGATCAGCCCGCGCCCGAACGGTGATTTCCCAAAATACCCTTACATTATGTGATGTTAATATTGATATGATGTATCTACATGCTAGAGTAGGCTAGGCATTGCTATTAGAACTAGGTTGGCCTGATTTGTGATGCCTTAGCCTAGGGAGAGGTGAGCTGCTATGAGATGCTTGAGAGTGAGTAGGTAGCAGCGAGGGACTTATGAGAGATCTATTAGAGAGTAGTCTACGCATGATAGAGTACTTGAAACCTGGAATCCGAAGAGGAGGACTTGGAGTGTATTCTGGTGCGGTGCGGACAGTAGTATTGGGCCCATACTACTGGAAGCACCGGAGCGGGGTGCAGCCCAAGTAAGAATCTTTGGAATGCCAAGAATCAAGGAGGAAAGAGTCGACGAGTGTGAGTGTGTTCGTGGGGATTCTAAATTTATTGTATGTCGTATTTCAGCGGTAGATCATGGTGAGGACACGTTTCACGTCCGAGAGCAGTGGTACCAGTGAGGAGGATATCCGCCGGATCATCTAGGAGGAGGTAGCTGCAGCCATCAGGGTAGAGATTCCGGAGATGTTTGGGTCCATAAAGACCACGTTGATTGAGACGTTCGACGAGCGTTATGCCGCTCTTACTGAGGCTGCTGCTGCAGCGGCTACCACAGCGGTGACTGCTGCAAGGCCGCAGGGTGGGGATGCGTTACTATTTCGGGAATTCAGCAACACAAAACCACCAGAGTTCGATGGGACCTAGGATCCGGTGGCAGCGATGAGGTGGATATCTTATATTGAGGGGTGCTTCTTCACTTGCTCGTCTCCTGAGCATTTGAAGGTCCGATTCGCGTTGAACCAGCTTCGCTTGGGAGCGAAGGACTGGTGGAAGTTTGCAACGGCGCATTATACACCTGCTGAGCTTTCTGCGGTGACCTAGGAGAGGTTCACCACCATGTTTCGAGATGAGTACGTTCCCCAGGTGGAGAGGGAGCGTTTAGCACAGGAGTTTCTGACCCTCAAGCAGGGTACTGAGTCTGTTACAACAATCACGAGGATGTTCCACGAGAGGGCGATGTTCTGCCCTGAGCACGTGCCCACTGAGCAGGCACGTATGAGCCGCTACTTGAGCATCTTGAGGCGGGATATTCGGGAGTTCGCTGCGAACTCCTCGTACCGGACATTTGCCGAGCTTCAGGCAAATGCCCGGAAGAGGGAGATCGAGCTTGAGACTCAGGCCAGGGAGGAGCCGGAGTCTCAGGGGAGGGATCGGCGACCGGCACAGTCGCAGCCGACCGCCAAGCGGGCCAAGCCTGCTGATCCCAGACCAGGGAGCCAGAAGGGCCGCACTTGCGGAAAGTGCGGCAAGGGGCATGACGGAGTTTGCCGAGCGGGGTCTTGCTACAAATGTGGCAAGGAGGGGCACATGGCCAAGGACTGCCCCAAGGGGTTTGCAGTGTGCTTTCACTGCAACCAGACTGGACACCGGAAGGCTGAGTGTCCGCAGCTGCACGGAGCACCTCAGGGATCTGCTCCTGCCGCCATCAGAGCTACAGAGAGTCGGCCTATGAAGACCGAGGCACCGAGAGCTCGAGGGAGAGCCTTCCAGCTGACTGAGGAGGAAGTATGCGCTGCGCCCGATGTGGTGGCTGGTACGTTTCCTTTCATGTATTTATATTGATGTTGAAATATTATGCTTATATTAGGTTATGCGTAGGTACCTTCCTTGTGAATTCCGTGCCTGCTTTAGTGTTATTTGACTCGGGTACGAGTCGGTCTTTTGTATCTTTGGCCTTTAGTCAGCATATCAGTGTTAGTCGTGAGGCATTGAGTCGGCCTCTGAGAGTTTCCATAGCTGATGATAGAGTGATTTGTGCCACGGGGGTCTTCCGGGGATGTGTGTTAGAGATTTTCGGGGTTGAGTTTCCGATTAACCTGATTCCTATCGCGATGGGTGATGTCTGTGTCATTGTGGGCATGGACTGGTTGAGCCGATTCGGCGCAGTCATCGACTGCGAGCGTCAGCTGGTGACTATACGAGACCCTAGTGGGGGAGTTCTTTCGGTGTACGGCGAGGGTACGCGTTCGGGATCGGCCTTTTGTTCGGCCGCTAGAGCGAGGCAGTGTCTACAGCAGGGCTGTAAGGGTTTTGTGGCGTATGTGATGGATACGCGAGCGACTTCCGAGAGACCGAGTTCAGTTGGGGAGGTACCGGTGGTGCGTGAGTTTCCAGATGTCTTTCCCGAGGAGCTGCCGGGAGTACCTCCTGTGAGGCAAGTGGAGTTTGGTATTGATTTGATTCCGGGGGCCGCGCCTATCGCTAAGGTGCCTTATCGTCTTGCACCTCCAGAGATGCAAGAGTTATCCTCGCAGCTTCAGGAGTTGCTGGGGAAGGGATTCATTCGGCCAAGCAGCTCGCCGTGGGGAGCACCTATTCTGTTCGTCAAGAAGAAAGATGGTTCACACCGGATGTGCATTGATTACCGAGAGTTGAACAAGTTGACGGTCAAGAACCGTTACCCATTACCGAGGATCGACGATTTATTTGATCAGTTGCAGGGAGCATCTTGGTTTTCCAAGATCGACTTGAGGTCGGGATATCATCAAGTGAAAGTGCGGGATGAGGACGTACAGAAGACATCATTCAGAACGCGATATGGGCATTATGAGTTTGTGGTGATGCCTTTTGGGCTCACCAACGCCCCGGCTGTATTCATGGATCTCATGAACATGGTATGTAGACCGATGTTGGATCGGTCAGTGATTGTATTTATCGATGATATTTTGGTGTATTCGAGATCTAGAGAGCAGCATGAGGAGCATTTGAGGGAGGTCCTTGGGGTTTTGAGATCGGAGAAGCTTTATGCAAAGTTCTCCAAGTGTGACTTCTGGTTGCGGGAGGTCCAATTCCTAGGACATCTTGTTAATCAGGAAGGGATATTGGTTGATCCGGCCAAGGTTGAGGCGGTGATGAGTTGGGAGGTGCCGAAGTCACCCTCTGAGATCAGGAGTTTCCTTGGGTTGGCAGGGTATTATCGGAGATTTATTAAGGACTTCTCCAGAATTGCAGTGCCACTCACTAGATTGACCCGAAAGGGGGTTGCATTCTCATGGGGACCCGAGCAGCAGACCTCTTTTGAGACACTTCGCCAGAGATTGTGCGAAGCCCCGGTGTTAGCTCTCCCGGAAGAGATGGAAGATTTTGTAGTTTATTGTGATGCATCTATTTCGGGGTTGGGTGCAGTTTTGATGCAAAGAGGGCATGTAATAGCATATGCATCGAGGCAGCTGAAGCCTCACGAGGCGAGATATCCCACGCATGATCTAGAGCTGGGGGCGGTAGTGCTCGCCCTCAAGATTTGGCGTCATTACTTGTATGGGGTTCGTTGCACGATATACACGGACCATAAGAGTTTGAAGTACTTGATGGACCAGCCCAACCTAAACATGCGTCAGAGGAGGTGGTTGGATGTGGTCAAAGATTATGATTGCGAGATCCTGTACCACCCGGGCAAAGCTAATGTGGTAGCAGATGCGTTGATCCGTAAGGGGGAGAGCACTCCACTACGAAATGTATGTTTGAGGTTGACCGTGATAGCTCCAGTACTGGATGCCATTCGTGGGGCACAATCGGAGGCTATGCAACCGTAGATGCAGAAGAGAGAACGGGTCGTTGGTTTGGTTTCAGAGTTCGTTACGGATGTTCGAGGGTTGATGACCTTCCAGGGTCGGATTTGGGTACCGTTTGTGGGCGGTACGCGTACTACTTTGATGGAGGAGGCACATCGATCGAAATTCTCGATCCATCCCGGGGCTACAAAGATGTATTTGGATTTGAGGAGAGAATATTGGTGGCCCTGCATGAAGAGGGACGTTGCGTGGTTTGTCGAGAGGTGCTTGACCTGCCGTAGGGTTAAGGCCGAGCACCAGAGACCGCATGGCAAGTTGCAGCCATTGGAGGTTCCTGAGTGGAAGTGGGAACAAATCACTATGGATTTCATCACCAAATTGCCAAGGACTGCCAGAGGGGTTGATGCAATTTGGGTGATTGTAGACAGATTGACGAAGAGCGCTCACTTCCTTGCCATTAGTAAGAGTTCTTCAGCAGAGAAATTGGCGGAGGTGTATGTGAGAGAAGTAGTATCTCGGCATGGGGTGCCGATCTCGATTGTTTCAGATCGTGATGTGCGTTTCACTTCCAGATTCTGGAAGAAATTTCATGAGGAGTTGGGTACTAGATTGCATTTTAGTACCGCATATCATCCCCAGACAGACGGTCAGAGTGACCGGACGATTCAGACGCTCGAAGACATGCGTCGGGCGTGTGTGTTGGATTTTGGGGGTAACTGGGATGCGTATTTGCCCTTGGCGGAGTTTTCCTACAACAACAGCCATCATTCGAGCATCGGTATGCCACCCTTTGAGCTGTTGTATGGTAGGAGATGTCGGACCCCCATTTGTTGGGAAGAGGTGGGACAGAGAGTGATGGGCAGTACAGAGATCGTGCTTTAGACGACAGAGCAGATTCAGCAGGTTAGACAGAGGTTATTGACCGCCCAGAGCCGACAGAAAAGTTATGCAGACAGACGCCGGTCCGAGCTGAGTTTCAGGTTGGCGACTTCGTACTCCTGAAGGTCTCTCCTTGGAAAGGAGTGATTCGATTCAGGAAGAGGGGCAAGTTGGGGCCCCGGTATATTGGGCCTTTTCGTGTGATTGCGAGGGTAGGACGGGTGGCCTACCGTTTGGAGTTGCCAACGGAATTGAGACAGATCCACGACACTTTTCATGTGTCGCAATTGAGAAAGTGTATAGCCGATGAGTCGGCAGTAGTTCCATTAGAGAACATTCAGGTGGATGCGAGCCTGAATTATGCCGAGAGACCAGTGGCCATCAGAGATCGGAAGATCAAGGTTCTGAGGAATAAGGAGATACCTCTAGTGTTAGTTCAGTGGCAGCACCGGAAGGGATCAGAAATGACCTGGGAGCCGGAGTGTGAGATGCGGGAGCAGCATCCGGAGCTATTTTCAGAGTGAGACTTCGAGGGCGAAGTCTAGTCCTAGTGGGGGAGAGTTGTAACAGCCCGGAATTCCAGGTATCGTTATATTTATGATTATGGGTGTTTTAAGAGGGGACTCGACGAGTTGGAGCTCAGACTCGCCGAGTAGGATCGCGGATCAGGTCGCGGGTTCGCGACTGGACTCGGCGAGTCCGCGCTGTTTAGCGAAACCCGAACTTCCCAGGTTTGGGACATATATAAGGGGCCTTATGGCCGTCATTGTTCACCCTAGTCCTTTGAGTGAAACCCTAATTCGATTGTGAGCATCTGGAGCAAGGTTGAAGACCATTATTGATCTTGGAAGTGTTATTTTGCAAGGAGGAGGAGGCTTGGTTAAGGGAACAACAGGAGAAGCCATATTCTGAGGGTTGGGGACACAGAGCAACGTTATTCAGGTAATATTTTCGAGTTGTTCCCTTCTATGTTGATGTGTATATGCATTTAGGGTTTATTGAACCCTTTTGTGGCTAGATCGAGTGTTTCCTTAGTCCCCCAAACGATTGGAACCCTATATTGGGACCCTTGGAAGTCCAGAGTGTCCCATGCCTGAGTTTTTCGGGAATCAATGGAGGTTTTGGATTGGAATCCTTATGCCTTAGGTCAAAACGTCAATTATGAGTCATGGGGTGTATTATGAGCACCGAAATAAGGACTTTACGTGATGAACCAGTCTAAGAAGGCCAGACCTATGAATTGCCGGAGCAGATCTGACCTTAGAAAGTAGTTTGAGCGGTTGCATGGCATGGACTCGCCGAGTCTGATGAACAGACTCGGCGAGTAGCTTGAAGATTGCCTTAGAATGGTCCTGTCCGGGTTATGGGTTGGATCGGTGAGTCAGGGCGAGTTAGAGAGGGTTAACAGGTGGTCTGAGTCGAATTGGGACTCGCCGAGTTGTTCTTCAGACTCGGCGAGTTGAGTCGGGGTGGCCCCGCGATTCTTCCAGGAGGAACTCGTCGAGTCAGGGGAGATACTCGACGTGTAGAAAGGGAATCTTAGAGAATTGGTGAGGACGTCTAGACTCGCCGAGTCGCCCTAGCGCTCGCCGAGTCCGGTCAAAGTTGACCGTTGACCGTTGACCAGAGTGGACCTGTGTTGACTTCTTAGGGATAGTCAACATTAGAGATATAAAGTGTTAACTAGGGACATATAATGTTATAGGAGGATTAGAGCTCGGAGAATCGGGCACGAGGGATTCCCAGGGTTGTGAGATATCGAGACACGCAAGGTGAGTCTTCTCACTATACTTTACCTTGAGTAGGTAACCAGAGTTATATGATAGAGTATTTGTATGCTATGTATGTTATGTGTTGCACTGCATTCTTCTATGTGATTTATGCTATGCTTGTTTACAGAGTAGAACCTGAGGGTTCATAGAGTCTGGGTGCACGGACCCACAGAGTTGTAGCCTCGAGTGGCTAATATGTTTGATGTGGTATTCTGGGGAACTCACTAAGCTTTATGCTTACAGTGTTGGTGTTATTTGTTTCAGGTACTAGTGAGGATCGCGGGAAGGCGCCGGCCTGATCAGTGCACACACGCGGGATTTTATATTATGTGATCTTGGGGTTTTTATATGTTATGAAATGAATTACAAAAAATGATGTTTTTATGAATATTAAATGAATTTTGCCTTTATAAAATGCGAAAAATTGTTTTTAAATTCTTGGTGTTACAAAATCTTCATCATCTTCAGTCACATCTATCACTATATTTGCTGGAGTAGAACCCTCAGTAGATGTTTTCCCTGAAGAAGTCGGTTCTGACGATTCGTATGACACTGGCGTCTCATCTAATTCTGTAAACTTTCCAAATTTCTCCAATGGATAACGCCCTCGGAAGACAACTTTTCCTCTTCTGTTTTGCTTAATGAGTCCCACAGTGTGTGGACCCAAAGATTTCATATCCAAAGTGTCTCCCGCCTTTCTAACCTCAGGAAACTGCATCTCGACAAACACTTGAATGAAGCGGGGATATTGTAGAAAGGTATCCCTCGTAGAAGCTCGGATGTTTATTACAAATTCCTCTAGGATGAACTTCGAGAAATTGAAATGAATTCCTGCAGCCAAAGACACTAACGCACCAGTTGTGCGTTGAGAAATTTCATCAGCCCCACTCCTTCTACCCGATATGCAACTCACGAACACATGAGCTAGAAATCTCCAATACGGATGGAGCAGCTTTTTCAACGTTGGCGGGTAGGTTCCCTCATAACTCATCCATCGTAGTATTCTCTGAACATCTTCGATACCAATCTCCGTCGGATAGTTAGGTTGATCGTCAATCAACAACGCCTCTCGAACAAAGCTTTCATTGATCACAATGTCTCGTCCTTGCACCTTCGCCGCAACCGTGAAATTTCCATCATCATCCATCTGCGTCCTTGCCGTCTCCCAAAATTCACGAACAATGTTCTGATATATCACCGGATTGACTGTTAATGCTGATGCAACACAACATTCACGCAACCTATGAACCATTGATAGCATGTCGGAATGTATGACAGGTGGATCAGCAAGAACAATTGCCAGATTGTGCATGTCTGCAAACTTGAGATTTTCCATTTGTCTACATTCAAATACAATTGTAAGAAACCGACACCAACAATAAGACTTATTTTGACCAAAATAGGACAATAAAAATATGATCAAAATAGAATTTGTTTATCAATGATTTATGTTTACTTCCCTCCCCTTTTAAAATTTAAAAAAACCGTGACCTTTTAACAAATTGGTTCTTGGGCCGTAAACTCTAGTTTACGGCCTAAAGAACACTTCAAAAAATCTTTGGTTCAAGGTCTAACGATCACAAAAACACTACGCAATCATTACCAAATCTGTTTACGGCCAAAAGAGACATGAGTTGAAAATTTGTTCTTGGGCCGTAAACTCTAGTTTACGGCCTAAAATTCACTTCGAAAAATCGATGCGCAGTTATCACCGAAATATTTCAAACAATCCAAGGCAGTAACACTCGAATTCACGGGCCGTAAACTGGGAGTTTACGGCCTATGAATATTAACTCCGAAAAGTGCCCAAAAATCGACTATTTTCTTTGAGATAACAAATGATAAGCATATATTCGTGAACACAAAGATAAATAGCATCATAATAAAATAAAATCGATTCGAAATCGTCAACATTTAGAGTTTACGTCCTATGCTTACGGCCGTAAACTCCTTGAATCGGTTTTTTTAATTTTGACACACAATGCGACTGTGAACTGTGAAACAAAATACATATTCGAGATCTACACGATGCTACCTTCACGATGATGTATTTGTTTTTCTGAAAATCAAAGATAAATTTTTCAGCAACTTGAGAGCTTTTGAGAGAGTTTGCGGCCGGAAACTGTTGAGTGGGGAGATTCCGGCCGGGAACTCCCCTTTTTACCTTTTTACCTTTCTACCTTTTTACCTGATAGCTACCCAGTATTTCCAATTTTCGCCAGTTAATTTTTTTTAAAAAAAAACTTTTGAGGATTAATTTAATTTAAAAAAAAAAACCTTTTTTTTAATTTAATTTAAAATAAAAACTAACACACCATAATTTTAAATGTTAGAAAATAAAACAAATTGAAATAAAATAAAAAAAAAATTTGAAGTTGCAAATAAAAAAATAAAAATAAAAAATAAAAATTAAATAAAAATATAAATAAAATAAAATTAAAATTAAAATCAAAGAAAATTAAGAAAAAATTTAACTACTACTTCTTTTGTGATGCTTGGATCAAAGTTATTGGACGACCTTATTCTACTTATCGGTACCCTGATCTTCACATCTTCGTCTGACCGATTGCCAGTATTGTGGTCCACTTAAGCGCGTAGGATTTGTGACATTTTTGGACCTTTTACCAATGACATGATTCAGACATATACCTAATTGTAAATTTCTGGTAATTATGATAACTCCTAAATCTTAAGTGAAATCACCTTATGACCATTTAATTGACTACAACCAGGGATATTGTTGTCCACCTAAATCGAGCAGCGAGATCTACAGACAATCTGTATGAGTTCAATTTTTAGGTGTACTGGAACGTGGTTCCCGCTTCCTAATATGCCCCAGCCATCAAGAACTTCCAGAGTACTCCTTACACCGGGTGAGCAGACAACCATTCAGAGAGAGAAGAGATACAGAATTCTATTGCTAACTACTTCAGAGGGGTTGAGAAGAAGGTTGCATATGCTGTGTACCAGGTCGGATTAGAAGTCGCGCAAAGGAGACAACATATGGTTAACAGATGAGAAGTTTTTCACACATATATTTCACGCACATATATATTTCCTACAGAGAAATAGAGTTGCATATGTTGTGTACCAGGTCGGATCGGAAGTCACGCAAAGGAGACAACATATGACTAACAGACGGAAAGAAAGAAAACGATTTTCTACAGACCTAATTTATCGGAATTTAACAGTCGCCCCATCCAACCGGAATTAAGGACAGAATCCGCACATCGAGGAAAAGTTAAGCCACGGTTCCAAGTACGGGTTCAATTAATGTGACAAGTAGATTCTCATGTTTATCTCCCTGCTCAACCTATCCGAGCGTCGTGATGTCAGATTAAACGGATCTAACTAGGTCAAAATTTGTCGAGTCCTCAAATTCATTAGGTTCAACTTTCCTAGTCAAGTCCCTTTTTAAAATCTTTCGCGCCTACCAACACATCGAGTACAGAGCGTAGACGATTCAACTTAGGTACGTTATGCCGATTCAGGTTGTCCTTTATCACTTATTAATATCACTTCCCATCACAGTACTTACAACCGAGGTTGCTAACAGAAAAATATTTAAAATGCTGAATTGAAATGACACTATTTTTGGATGTTTTTGTAATTTTTGTTGTTTTTGGATTTTATTTCTCCCCCTAAATTTGTGCATGGTTGAGAATTTAAATAAAAGAAAATGCGCAAATT
This sequence comes from Lactuca serriola, assembly GCF_051521515.1. Taxonomy (NCBI): domain Eukaryota; kingdom Viridiplantae; phylum Streptophyta; class Magnoliopsida; order Asterales; family Asteraceae; genus Lactuca; species Lactuca serriola. Next base: position 249,617,324 of record NC_136410.1, on the reverse strand, counting down.
TAAACAAACCTAACAAAAATTGAAAACAAACCTAATAAAAATTGAAAATAAACCTAATAAAAATTCAAAATGTAGACTAATAAAACCAAAAAAAATAAAAATAAAAAATAATAAAAAACAAACAAAGAAAAAAAACTTAATCCTCAAAACGTATCATTTTCAGAAATCCCACAAGCACATCAAAACGAGCTTTGTTAAAAGGCTTTGTGAACAAGTCAGCCACATTGTTATCAGTGTGGACTTGTTCGATTCGAATTAAAGATCGTTCATAACAGTCTCTGATAAAGTGAATTTTAATATCGATGTGCTTGGTTTTAGAGTGTTGGACTGGGTTCTTAGCAATTTGTATGGCAGCCTCATTATCACAATAGATAGGGGTTTCTAAGTAATTTAAACCGTAGTCCAACAGCTGATGTTGGATCCAAATAACTTGAGAACAACAAGCTGATGCTGCTACATATTCCGCCTCTGTTGTTGAAGTCGAGACAGTGTGCTGCTTCTTGCATTGCCATAAAACTAGTCTGTCACCTAGGTATTGGCATCCTCCTGAAGTTGATTTCCTGTCAAGCTCACAACCTCCATAATTACTGTCAGTAAAAGCATAAAGATTAAATTCAGAATTCTTCGGATACCAAAGACCCAATTTAGGGCTTCCTTTGATATATCGAAAAAATCTTTTAACAGCAATAAGATGAGAGAGTTTAGGATTAGCCTGATAACGTGCACATTGACAAACTACAAACATAATGTCTGGTCGACTTGCAGTAAGATACATCAGGGATCCGATCATCGATCGATAAAGAGTTTGATCTACGGGTTCGCCTTCTGGATCTGGAGTCAGGAGAGGTCGTTCAGCCATCGGTGTTGAAGCAGATTTAGTATCATGAAGTGCGAACTTCTCAAGAATATCTTCCACATACTTGGCCTGATGGAGAAGGATGCCGGTTGAATTCTGTTTAACCTGAAGCCCCAAAAACATGGTCATTTCTCCCAAAGAGCTCATTTCAAATCTTTTCTTCATTACACTTTCGAACTCCTTGCAAAGTTGTTGGCTGGTTGATCCAAAGATTATGTCGTCGACGTATATTTGAACAAGTATCTGGTCCTTGTCGACATGCTTCATAAACAATGTTTGATCGATAGTACCACGTGTATAACCATGTTCGAGCAAATGCTTAGTTAGAGTTGCATACCATGCTCTAGGAGCTTGATGCAGCCCATACAAAGCTTTGTCCAACTTGTAAACACGATTAGGAAACTTCGGGTCGACAAACCCTGGAGGTTGATCAACGTAGATTTCTTCCTTCACCTTGCCATACAAGAAGGCAGTCTTGACATCCATTTGAAAAACAGTAAAGTTCATATACGAAGCATACGTTAAGAAGATACGAATAGCCTCCAAGCGAGCTACGGGAGCATAAACCTCAGTTTAGTCAAGACCCTCGACTTGTCGAAACCCGTGAACTACCAGTCTAGCTTTGTTTCGCACAATGACCCCTGAATCGTCCTGCTTGTTACGATAGACCCACCGTGTGTCAAGATACTTTTTGACCTTTGGTAACTCAACTAACTTCCAAACACCACGTTTTTCAAATTGATGCAATTCTTCATGCATTGCATCCACCCAGCTAGGTTCATTTAGGGCCATTTCTACATTCTTGGGCTCAATTTGAGAGATAAAGCAAGAATACAAACATGTATTCATGTCTCCACTTTGACTTCTAGTTTTAACACCACTATCTAGCTGGCCGATAACGTTCTCGATCGGATGATCCCGTTGAACCCTAGAGGGTATTTCTTGGCTGATGTCATTGATAGAGACAGGTAGAGTGTGAATGTTAAGACCTCCTTCATTTGCTTGTTGAGTAGAACCAGATGGTTCTACAACATACTCATCTGTAAAAAGGTCAGGAAAGAGTAATTCCATCAGGGTTGAAGAGACAGCGGAAGCATCATTTGGAACGAACTCTTTCTCTAATGATGTGAGAGGTCTCGATTCAGCATCAGAAGAATCAGTGTGGTCTGATTGAGGACTGTCATGTTCCAAGAACGGCCTCCCCTCAGAAGTAGTAGAAGACTTTTCCGAAGATGTTGCAGAAGACTCCCCCTCAATTGCAGCAGAAGGCTCCCCCTCGGATGAAGCAGAAGGCTCCCCCTTAGATGAAGCAGAAGGCTCTCCCTTGCGCGAGTCAGAGGACTTCCATTCGTTTGAAGCTTTAGACTTTCCTTTCGATGAATTAGAAGGTTTAGATACAGGTTTCTATACAACTTCTTCGTCTTCATCTTCAGAGATACTCTTCCAATGCGAATCAGTTCTTGATACATCATTTGAATACACGTTTAAGGATTTGAAAAGTGACGTGTAATCAAACAACCAGTCCGGACCCACTCTTTCGTCTGTCTCATTCTCTTCCAACCAACACACGTCAGAGGATTCCACAATCTGTTTGGTTTTCATGTTATAGACTCTATAGGCGGTACGTGCAGCATACCCAACAAAATAGCAGTCATCAGCTTTGGCATTGAACTTCGGATTGGCATCTAGGTGAAGAAGGGTGCAAGGACAGCCAAATACTCGAAAATGACTGACTGACGGTTTGTGACCATAGTAAATTTCATATGGAGTTTTCATTTGAGCTTTGTTGATGAGCACTCAATTCTGAACATAACAGGCAGTGTTTATTGCCTCTGCCCAAAAGAAAACAGGAAGCTTGGAGTCACACAACATCGTCCTTGCAACATCTTTAAGTGTTCTGTTTCGCCTCTTAGCAACACCATTTTGTTGAGGTGTGTGAGCTGAACTAAATTGACGCAGGATCCCCTTCTCAGAGCAGAAGTGATTGAGAACAGAATTCTTGAATTCTGTTCCATTATCAGTGCGAAGTGCCTTCACCCTTTGATTGGTCTGATTCTCAATAAGTATGATGAACCTCTTGATCAATTCAGTGACGCCAACTTTGTTGGATAGAAAGAAAACCCACGTAAAACGAGAGAAATCATCAATCACAACTAAACAGTAAGAACTTCTATTCATGCTTAGCACGTTTACTGGACCAAATAAATCCATGTGAAGAAGTTGTAGAACCTGACTTATTGAATTAACTTGCTTCGGCAAATGTGGCTTTCGATGATGCTTTCCTTGAGCACAGGACACACATTTCTCAAACGTGATAAAGTCTTTGACAGGTAATCCACGGACCATCTCATTCTTTGCAAGACAATTGAGATTTTTGGCGTTAGCGTGACCTAATCTTCGGTGCCACAACATTGCAGTTTGCTCAGAGATCTTTGAGAACAAACAAGTAAGTTGCTCTGGGAGATTGCTATTCATATCGATAATATAAGCATTTCCATCTCTTTTTGACTTTACAAGAATCCATTCTTCAGGGATTACAAAGCCTGGCTTTAAGATCATGCATTCCTGGTCAGTGAAATGCGTAGAATAGCCCTTGTCACAGATCTGCGAGACACTTAGCAGGCTGTGTTTTAGCTCTGGAGCGAAATTCACATTTTCAAAACTCAAAACTCCATTTGATACCGTTCCCTTTTGTGTAATTTTTCCTCCATCTCCACCCGCAAAAGAGACGTATCCCCCATTAAATGATTGAATGTTGTTCAATTGGGTGATGTCTCCTGTCATGTGCCGGGAACAGCCGATGTCGACGAACCATGGTCTGACGACATTTCCCCGCAACTGCCCCTGCAAAATGTGCGGGTTTAATTAGATTTGGGCACCCAGGTCATGATCTTCCTGGGTGATCCCGATACCTTTTCAGATTTATTGCACATGAACTTCTCTAAGGATACAGATGATGTATTGGGAGTAGATTTGGGCTTCCATTTATAATTAGGTTTTTTGAAAAATTCAGTCAACTTTGTCATTTTATGTTTAACAATCTGCTTAAAGCATGTGTTACTTCTACCAGAATTGGTTGAAGATCCACTATTGCTTTGGGATGAGCTTGACCTTGGCGTGGCTATGCTCCTTTTTGGCAGACTGTTCAGGACAAGGTGATTAAAAAACCTTTTATGACTGTGAAAAATATCCCTTTTTCTATTTCTTTTATCTACCCAATAATCATTTCTAGAACGACTTCTAGAGGAATTTCTATTTAAAGACCTTCCTCTGAACTCGTTCTCTCCTCTTGGAAGATTATAACTCACAAACATTCGATTAAGACAATTTCTAGCAATATGACCCTTAGTACAACAATTAAAACAGATCTGATTGTTATTGTTAGAACTTGTGCTGCATTTATCAGATTTGTTTTCCCTACAAACACCCTTGCTTGTCTCACAGAAACATGCAATGTTATTAGGTTGTGAGGCAAGTGAGGGTGCTATATTTATTGAGGGTTGTGAGACTAGTGGTATCTTAACATTTTTATCACAAACGTTCAAATTGTCAACCAAACTGTTCAAAGATTTATCAGACATATTAGAAACACTCAAAACTGTATCAGAGGTAGCAGCTACTGTATCAGAATAATTAAAAACACCACAAGAGAAATTATCACTTAAAACATTTAACAAAGAATTGTCTTTATTTAAAATGAAAGCTTCAGGTTTGGACTCAATTTTATTTTCAGAAACACATCCTTCAACTTTGTGCTTTGACTGATTCAAGGATTGATCTGCAGGAGAAGTAGAAATGTTAGTACTTTCAACATTAATAAATCCTCCCGAAACAAAACCGGAGGGCTTGCCATAAATCATAAATGATTCATTGGCAATCTCTTCTTTGGACAAGGGCTTGGACACGTATGAATGATTGAAAGGAGGAGGTACATGACTATACCCTAGACCTTTTGATTGATTCCTTTTAAACTGCATACTTTGGTCTATCATATTTGTAACCACCTCACTTGAGAAATCATATTTTCTAACATCAAGTTTGGCAGTCTCAAATTTTCCTTTCAAGGATTCAACTTCAGCTACTAGCTCAGCATTTTGTTTGACTACATAATCATAGTTTTCACATTTGTTGCTGTAGTCTTCCTGGAGTCTCCTAAAGTCTTTAATTTTTGATTCTAGTTGAGCTTTAAGTGGTTTTCGTCCTTTTCGAAGACGGTACCCTTCATATCTAAGGTCTTCTACGTCTCTTATTAATTTGTCATTGAGTACACAAAGAATCCTAAGATTTTCTGCTTCATTTCCTAATGTCTCAATTTTATAATGTAAATTTTTCACATAATCTACACAAGCTTTAGAGCACGATAGAAGACTTACCTTGGACGAATTAGGTGCATGGGAAGAAGATACCATCAAGCCAAATTGTAGCTTCATCATATTGTCTTCAGCTACTGCAGTCCCTGCTTGAGTGTCATCCCTCACTTGTGATAGGTGAGCATTTTCTGGTCCAGACAAATTTAGAGTTTGTATTTGATCATCCCAGTCAAATGATTGTGCAACCATAGCCTTTTCATTGTTTTCTTGACCACTGCTTCGGTTGTTCCCAACTGCAACCATTGTTTTGTCATTATTAACCCTTCTATCAGGGTGTGGGCAATCACGAGCAAAATGCCCTGGCTCGTGGCAATTGAAACATCGAAGCTTTCCTTTATTGAATCCAACCATCTTGTCAGCACTCATTCCTGTCTTTTTGGCAAACTGTTTTGCCCTAAATACAGCCATGGCAATTTGCCATGTGATGTCCATTTCCTCAATGTCCTCCGGATGGATTTGATCAAGATCTGCAAATGACAATTGAGGTGGAAGTTCCCCAGCTACAAGAGCATTGTAGCAATTCACAAATCCTGTTGCAAAGAAAAGATTTTCATCACCCTCCTTTCCCTTTGAAGAAGAAGCGACATTTGAGGATGAAGCATTTTGGGTAGACATGAGAGGCTGGATTTGTGGGTAAGGAATGACCGGTGCAGAGGAAGATGAACCTGCAGGAGTATAAGAGAAAGAAGAGAGAGCATTGTTAGTTGAAATGCCAAGATTGGCAGCTGAGTAGGAGTTCACATGATTGATCTCACACTGCTTGTCATCAATATCACATGCTTTGATGACAGCCATCACTTCAGCTAGGGAAAGGCGATTGAGATCCTTAGTCTTCTTAATTACTGCTACATTCATGTCCCAAGATTTTGGGAGTGCATTTAGTAGCTTCTTATTAATTTCTAACTTTGTATAGAAGATCCCTGCCACAATCATCTCTGTGTTGAGAGTTGTAAATCGCTGTAGTTGAGCTTCGAGAGTCTCTCCGGGAACATAATTAAACATATTGAAGCGTTGTCTCAGCATATCTTGGCGACTTTCTCGCATGTCTTCATTTCCCTCATATACTTCAATGAGAGCTTCCCACAGTGCTTTAGCAGAAGTATACTCTCTGAATCCTTGTGCAATGTCTAGAGATAAAGCCATAGTCAAAATGGCCAATGCCTTTTCTTGTTCTTCTACACTCTCAAAGTCTTCATCAGTGTAGTTTTCGATTTTCTTGTCGACCACCTGCCCCCCAACTGTAGTGGTGATTCTGACTGGATCCTTTAAAACACATTTCCAAATCTTGAAATCCTTCATCTTTATATACTTTTCAATTCTATATTTCCACTCGGGGAAACCATCAGCGGACATAATTCTTGGAATGCGCGTGGTTGCTCCCATCACAGCATCAAGTTCTTGGTATTGAGTTGAGTTTTGTGTTTCCATTTTTTAAAAAAATTATCTGTAGTAAATTTTAAGGCTGTAAATTTAATTTTAATTATTATTATTTTTTTTTTTAATAATTTTTTTTTAATTCAGGAATTAATTTCAACTAATATATGGTAACTGACTTAGCCGTAAACTCAATAGGCCGTAAACTCGTTGGCCGTAAACCTTAGGCCGTAAACTCGAGTTTACGGTCCAAAGATACCTTTTGATTTAAACTCCGAAAATTAATGGTGTAATTATCGTTTAACAGAAAATCAATTTTTCGTGAATACTCGAGTTTACGGTCAATGAAAGTTAAATATAAAAGTTCGATTTTTTATTTTAAAAACAACAAAATTAAATGCCAGAATCAAAATTTGATCACGAAAGCTTGAATGATGTGTAAAATAATCGTTTTCGTGGAATGAACTTGTGGCTGTGAAGAGGAGTTTACGGCCGTAAACTCAAGCCGTAAACTTCGAGAAACTTTGATTTTGACTGGAATGAATCCCTCTATACTGCTGTGAATATCGATTTACTTGAAAACGCAGCTGTTGAACGCCTTTGACACTGGTATTGCTCTGATACCAATTGTAAAGTCCTGAAAAACAAATCTACCAATGATCAAAGATAATAACAGATGCAAACACGAATTAATAAGAAAATATAGAACAAAAGACCAAGCTTGCATACGCTTCAATGCTATAAAACGTCTGATACAACTTGGGAGAATACGAAAGCATCAACAACGAATAAAGAATGACACAACTCGCTATTTATAGGCTTGACTTACTATGCCTAGACCAAACCACTATACAGGGTCTTTCAAATGACTACAATACCTTGGTTGAATAAAGATAAATACCAACCCATCCAACACAACATGACAAAACTGGACTCTACGTAGGCCATGGGCAACCCTGGAACACTAACAACGTCGCTCTGACATCCAAACTCATACTAAACAAGGACATCTTGCCAACTCAAGCATACTAGGAACACCAATTCCACAACCAAGCAGTTAAGAGTACACTTACACAAAGACCAAGATATACTTCTTACAAAACTTGACGAAGGGTTGACGCGTCAATTACGCCTTCAATAAGTACTGCTTGGAGACCATCGAACGAATCCTAGACGCTAATGAGGAATGAAATGACTAATCCATCGAGAATGCATCTATAACTGAACCCAATGATCCCACACATGCCGAACAAAGGCCACACAAGAATACTCTTACCGATCCCTGAATCTGATCAAAAGTCAACGATTGCCCATCCCGAAATAAAATAACCAACCCATATTGTGAGCTAATCATATTCTCCAAATTAGATATATAACTTAATCGGCTTATACGATCCATTATTAAATTACTAATGCTTATGAAGGAAGCTATTGTTCACAACGATATCCCTGCCCATCTACTTCCTATTATGAGGACAACGTATGTACCTTTGAAGTCTTAATCATGACACAAACTTGCTCTGCACTCGATCTGACCAATCCTTGAATTTTGGCTGACTAAGAAAGATTCCAACATATTCTTGGGAAACACGACAAAGAAGCTTCTTAACCACAAGTACATCAATGGTTGCCTCGACTATGTCATGGTATGCCCTGTCCTAGCGACTCTAAGAAGATTTAATCCGTTAATTATAGGCTTCTAAATATCGGAATATATCCCAACATCAATCAAAAGCTCAAAAGTTCTCCAAACCTTATGAAACAAGTTTCAAAAGGACCAAAACTCATTAAAATAGACCATAACACTAAATACTCATCGATCTCTAGAGTAATGCAATAAACCATTGAGCTTTAAGACCTAACACGTCTATAAGGTAGATGAAAATTGAGATCGCCAATTGACAAGGTTTAAGCAAAAGGATACGATAGATTCTTTTAATGCATAGCACATAGACCATAAAATTGAACCGACCAATGATCCTTTAAGTAGACAATTATGTTCTCCCGTACTAAAGGTTCGAACCACCACTAACTTTGTGTATAAACTTAAGGCCTTAGACTGGCTCAACTAGATACATACCAACCTTGACTTTCGGAATGCGCCACACAACACAAGATGATCCTTCGAATAACAATCAACTAGATCTCAAGGAAACTTTGATTCTCGGATGAAGACCTCGGAACCTCCCATAACATTCACTACTCGAAAACAATCCTTTAATGACATGTGAAACATCACACACACTATTTTATGATACACAAAAGTGTTTGGCCTAAAAATAAAGTTTGCTTTCCTAAAATTTGAAGGACTTAGGAGGAGCATTTTTGTGTGCCCTAAAATTAGTGTAACAATAAAAAAAAGCACGGAGGGCACGTATCATAAAACACAACTCGTGAAATCATGTCATTTTGTATTTTTTTTTAATGAGGTGCACACATCTTCATATTTATTAGGTAGCGGGGAAAATGAAATCCTAACAAATTTGAAAAGTTGTCATATTAAACTCTACCTTCCCTCCATCTTTTTATCTCCACAAGCTTCTCTCTTCTATTCCCGGTTGTCTCTGTCTTTCTCTCACTAAAATACCCATAATCCCTAATATCACAATCACTCTTCTTTATCTCATTTCGCCCAGACTAGAATCGCACCACCACCCAACCTCTAATCCTGCACCACCAAGTGTCTCTAACAATCTGCTAGGGCTCTAAGGAACCTTCTCTATATTACACTAAAAATTATTATCCCCTCTCATCATTCTCGTTCACTTTCAAATTCATAGTATCACATTGTTAATCAATCACTCTCACCCCATTGGCTTGATCTTTAGGGCTTGAATTAACATCTCTACTACAGCTTCACTGAAGTTGTGTTTTTGCCCCTGATTTGGTCATTGGTCCCCATTTCAACATCGAGGGAATTTAGGGAAAGGTAGTAATCATACTTGTTTTCTAATGTTTTAGCCACAACCGACTAGTATGTGTGGTTTAATGAAAATCCTAATTATTTTTGTTTAGTTTTAGATTCAAATTTGGCACGCTTATTCTATTATGATGTGAAGAACAAATCCAAGGTTAGAAGTTGCACTAATTTTGGGTTATGAAAAATCATCTTAATTTTTTTTATCTTCCAAGAACGTAGGAATTAACATCCTAATGTGGAATTTGAACCCACAATCTGATAACTAATTGAGTTTTTTTCTTTTAATGAGCACCAATTGTTCCATCTATTAACCCAATGAAGATGGTGTATTTCTTGTGAACTTATTTTTCCTAGTGGATATTCTAACTCCTTTTAACAGATCCCATTTTCTTTTTCGCATATTTAATTTCCTTTTTCAGATTACAAAAGTAACTTTATCTCTTCCTTTCCATAAATTAGGCAACTAAGTTCTTGTAACACTAACATTGATGTCATTTCCCATTAAAAGTTGGTTACTCGTATATTATATTCACTAGATGTGAAACCCGTGTATTACACGGGTTGATTTAAAAAAAATTAAACATTAAAGTGTAAATATAAAATATTTTTTAATGTATAATTTTAAAATAAAGAAAATACATATTTATTGCAATTTAATTTCATATATATCATATTTAATACTTTACATATATAAGTATATGACTTTAGTATTAAAAATTGAAACCAACCAAAAATTGACAAGTGGATAATATTTATTTCAAAAATACCACAAAATGACAAGTATCAAAATTTATAATATTTATGTCAAAAATACCACAAAATGACAAGTACCAAAATTTATGAAAGATTGACGTGTGGCAAAAAAAACCCTTCATTTATTAAGGAGGATTTATAGACCCGCTCCTATCAAATTTGGTGCATGTTGTACACTTTCTAAACTCTTACTAGACATAAATGGAGGAATGTAATAGAGATATATATATTAGCTCTATTTCATCACTCACAAAAATTCTAAAACAAGTAATATAACATTCAAAATTTTCTTTTATTAATGAAATCGGTCTATTTATTAACATGGAACACTTTCCAGGTATCTGATGAGCCAATGCATCTTTTCCTAGAAACACTGCAAGCAATGGTGAAGGCAGCTTAGTAATTTTCCATTGTCGTTGATAATCTAGATTAAATTTATTTCTACGTTTAATTTCTCAATTTCCTAATGGAAGTTTCTCATTATAGGTCTTAAATTTGCACTATCCATACAGATTGTTATTTTTCCTATTGTACTTAGCATGTGGGATTTACGTGTTTCAGACCCTTTCATTAGCATTGATGCACTTGATGTTCTCTAGGTAATAAAATTGATTGTGTTTCTATTTGCCCATAGTGTGTGAATCAGAAAATAGGAACAATAACTTCTGAACAACTATACACCATGCCACATCTGAATAAATCTTGTAAGACCATGTTTCTTTTTTTTTTCTTTTTTCCATTAAGTGTTGTCTTAACACTTAATGGGGTATGAAAGCATGTTATTACTTTGTGTTCTATTCTAGAATTCAATTGTTTAATAAGTGTCAAGTTTTAGTGTTTTTCTTTTATAGTTCTAGTGTTATCATCTCACTCAAGTTCATGTTTACGTGTTTTAGTTCCCATTAATGTACTTTTGCTTTTTTAAATCTTTGTGTGTCATTTTGATACCCATTAATACAGGTGCAGAGATAGATTTATGGTTTCTTTATTTTGCTGGTAAATCCCTATGCTTCTCTCAACCACCTGGATAATATTATTCCTTTTCTAGATAAATATCTCAATGTACCCAATTTAATTTTTTTAGTTTTCATTTCTTCTATGTTGGATGATTGGACTGGAGTGGATAAAGTGAATGCCAAGAATTATGTATTGAGTTGTGAGTTATATATTTACCTTCTCAAGTGCCCAAATACCAAGATGATGTCCATGTTTTGTATATACTTTGTTTCGAACATCATAATTTCTTATTTTAAACTCTGTATATAAATAAATAATTTAAACGATTTTAATGTTTTTTGTTATTATTGTATGCATATGGCATATAAGATGGTGTCACTACTAGAATATATTCCTTTTATGTCCTCAAGTATAGGAAATAACAGTGTACTTTCCTATTTTTTGCATTTAAGCTCCTCTTACCACAAATAAGTTGAAGTAATTTGTTATTTCATGCATTTACATCTTTTGTGGTTAAAATGCAAGAAATAGCATCACGTTTAACTGATTTGACTTAAAGAAAATATAATTTACTCCTTTTACTACACAAGTCATTTTATGTCCCCAAGTGCAGGAAATAGCAATGTACTTTCCTATTTCTTGCATTTAAGCTTCTTTTACCACAAATATGTTGAAGTAAGTTGTTGTTTCATGAATTTAGACATTCCTTAGGTAAATGCAAGAAATAGCAGCATGCATAATTGATTAGACTAGACAAAAACTTAATTTACTCTTTTTACTACATAAGTTATTTTATGTCGCCAAGTTCAGGAAACTTGTTGAAAAAGAGTCAACACTTGAAGTTGCAAGGCTGAAAGCTAGCATGAAGACTATCAAAGGACAGCTTACTCACAAGTTCATTTTAATGTTGTGTTTTGTTTTTCTATAATAAATATTATACAATATTAGCAATTTATTATGTTTAGTTACTATTGGAATGGTTATTTGTATTTGACATATTATATTTTATGGAATGAATTATCTTTCCTATGTATGCTATTTTATTTTGTATTACAAAACTTTGAATATGACACTTAATTTTAAAATAAGTACATCTATTAAAAACATATCTTTAAAACAATTAAAATTATGACATGCTAAATTGTGTGTCGTCTTTCTTTGTGACATGGGCTTTAATGAAATGCATTGCATGTTGTAAATGCGTGTCCTAATTTTACGACACACAAATGCATGTCGTCTTCCATTATGACACATAATGTGTGTCATTAAAGGGTATTTTTCTAGTAGTTATTGTCCCCACAATCTTAGAAAACTTGACCAGGTTACCAATTAAGTGACGAGGCACCTTATAATATGATTGCCACACCATCAAAACTTGCATTCAAATAAATGACCCACGACCTCATATTCCTCAACTTCCAAATTGTAACACCCTGTTTGAAAGTACTCGGTTGGGGTCTCGAAACCCAGAGAGTAGGAGTGATTCGGTATTTTATGGGTCCCGAGTTTTATCCGGGAGGTTTTCAGCTTAGAAGTGTCGAGGGTAGCGTAGGGCTTCCCGCCACGTTTTCATGAATAAAAAGTTCATCAGAAACAGACTTCGAATGAAGGATTTATGACTCTTTGAATTTATTGGCGAAAATGTCCCCTAAGGGAAATAAATGACAAGGAAGGACGATGCATGCAAAGTGGAAGGCGCATGGGTACACCCATCGTATAAATGGAAATGGTCGTGGGTGTTGTTGGAGAACACCCAACATACAGGATGTACGCCCACCGTACGTCTAGTGTCCAAAAACCCTAATTTTAGGGCCAACCTCTATATAAAGAACTTAATGGCTCAAACCCAAGCCTCCTTATCTATCCCCAACCTCAGAGATAACCTAGAACGCCTCATCCTCTTATTATTGTGTATTTAAACCTTAAGAAGCTCATTTTGGTGGTGTCAGCTTGGAGGAGGAAAAGAAGAAGTTGGCAAGGAAGAACTTGGGAAGTTGGAGCTCATAGATGTGGGATAGCATCATTAGTTGGGACGCTTTGGAGGTATAAAGTTCATAACTTTACCTAAGAATGCTTTGATCTAGTGTAGTTTGGTTTTGGAGTCATTTTGGACCCAAGAATGGACCTTTATGGTGAAATCTCGTTTGTGAGCTTAGGGTTGCCACCCTCAGAGCTAAAAGGGTCCCATTAGCAGTAAAGTCTCCATCTTGAATGTCTTAATGGGTTCATGCATGAGATCTAGACCTTTTCATGGAAGTAGAACATCATTTTTGGAGTTTGGGCTTGTTTGGGCCAAGTAAAGTCACCAAGTCAGTGACTTTAAGTATTAAGACGTGGAAACGACCAGGATATGTGATTGTAGCTTCAGAAGTGAAGTATTAAGCACTTAATAAGAAATGGACTTAACAGGAGGTTTACGCTGAGCGTACGCACCACTTAGTCAATACGCTTAGCCTATGTGGATGTACGCCCCACGCAGAGGTGGATGCTTTAAGGGGCCAGGATGGGCCATGGCCCCCTGCTTTTTGGTTTCGTAATACTTGCATTAAAATTTCATACATATTTTAATTTTTAGTATCTTTCTTGGCCCCTCATGTTAATTATTTATATAATCCAAAATTACATTCAAATAGCTACTCAAGTATAAAAAATCAGAAAAATCAATCAAATATGATCAAAATCAGGAAAATACATAAGAAAAAATCAAAACAATCCTTAAAATTACGATATCAATTGATTGGGAAACTAAATATCTTATATGAAAGCAAAGGAGTATTCTATAATCCAAGTTGTTAACCAAATCTATGAAAAAATACAAAAGCCCAGTCTAAAAATTCACCACTTCTGGAAAAAGCGTCAGTACTGGAAAGAAAATGTCGGCCGCCAAAATGATCAACTACGAACGGATTTCTCACCAAAAATAGAAAATGTTGTCCCCCTTAGGTGTTCGCCATCCCTCTCCTCTAGTCCTCTCTGCTAGTATTCCGTCTCTCCACTCTAAAGCTCGCTGAAGTGCAGTCTTCAATTCTCATCAACAAGGTAGCAACCTCTGTCGCCCGATCTGTGGATGTGTAGGTCTTCTTTTTCTCTTTCTTTTTGTAGTATACTTAATGTAAACGATTTTGAAGGATATAAAAGATCACGCCCACCTACTCATCTAAAACAATAGTTAAAATATTAAAAAGCTGCAAGCGTACTTTAATAATTATTAATCTTATTTTATTTTATGAAATATCAAATTTTCTTTAAAAATTAATTGGAATTTAGACTAATCATTTACCGTGGTTTATCCTATATTATTCCAACATGTCAATTTTATAACACATGAAGGGAAAAATACATTCTCAAAATTTCTATAAAATAGTAATTTGGGGATTATGTGGGTTCTGTAACATTCCATATTTATAGCTAGATGATCACATTTTCAAATGGCAATGTGTATATGTGGTTTGTTTTTTTACTAACGATATTAGAACACTTTGGTGTTATTATTTTTAGAATTTTTTGTGTTATAGCTCATAACCAAAATTTAACTGCTTTATATTATTATCCTATGAAGTTTTCATTTTGGCCCCTCCGGTTCTAAGCTTCGTGTTCCGCCCCTGGCCCCACGTACTCTGTCAGTTAGGCCTTGTGCTTATGGGCCACATGTTGGGCTATGATTTGGGTCTTTGGGCCTTAGTAGGCCATCGGAACTAAGATAATTTAGGCCAAGAATATGTTTGGGCTTAAAGTAAGGCCTATTAGAGGGATTGGGCCCAATTAAGCAAATTGGGCCATTAGTGGGCTTGGAAAACCTACCTAGTGTTGGGTTTTGTTTTGAGATTTAGGCCTTAGTTTTGGATCATACTGGGCCAGGGGTAAAATGGTCATTTTAACCCATGCATGGATTAAGGATTATGGTATGGGGCCCAGTTGCTCATTGGGTATATTGATCGGTATTGATGGATCAGGAAGTGGGCGGGGCAGCAACTAAGGATTTGTTCAGGAAGCTTCTGCATTCGAGGTGACTTTTCTCACCATACTAATGGGTCTAAGGCACCAAGGCCGGCCCATTTTATGAAGATTGGTATACTTGATGTGTAGAGGTGTGTGGCTTTGTTATGCATTGATATGTGGTAGAGATAGCTTTTACAGCTAGTGTAGAGATAGCCTTCAGGATTAATGGTAGAGATAGCCTTCAGGGTTAGTGGTAGAGATAGTCTTCGGGGCTAGTGGTAGAGATTGCCTTTATGGATAAGGGTAGAGATACCCTTTGTGGATGATGGTCGAGATAGCTTTATAAACAATTGATATGCATTATGTGGTAGAGGTAGCTTTATAGCTACTTGATATGTGTTATGTGGTTGTATGTTGGGTATGCTCTGGGGAACTCACTAAGCTTCGTGCTTACAGGTTTGTTTATGGTTTCAGGTACTTCACATTCCATGGGCAAGGGCAAGGCATGATGGCACGGCGTGCACTCTCACGCAGACACTTTATGGGATACACTGATGTTTGGAATAAAATTTGTATCGACTTATGTTTTGAAAACAATTATAGCTGGATTTCTTAATGTATGAGAATATATTTTCTTATTCTAAAATGAAAAATTTACTTTGAAAATTGGGTCGTTACATAAAATCCCTCACGAATGCTCCAAAATAGCTATGGAAACCCAAACATACCACAAAATTATCTTACCTAATGACGGTGCCTGATCGTGCACCATCTCCCTTTTTCCCGCCGAATTTCCTGCCTGGTTTTTGGAATCAATGTCTCCATCTGCAACAGAGACACCCAGTTTTTGTCTAAACTGGTTTGATAGCTCGACACACGACATGATCTCCACTCTGGCCACTGAACAGATGAATAATCAATCTTGAACTTCCGTACATCAAAAGATAGGGCGACTTACTACGAACCAGACTCTACCAATTGCGACAAAAACTGACGCGTAAAATATCATCCCTTTGTTTATCTATCAACCGAAAAACATCCGATCTCTTTCTCCCTCGAGCATGGGAGGCTGGATGAACATAACCCCATCATAGAAAACAACATATCAAGCCATCGGCCAACCACCCATCTTTAGGTTGCAATCTTCATGGCGATCAACACAATCGCTTCCTCTTAAACCATGTGACTCGAAATACAGTTTCCTTGAACCAGGTCTTCGACACCTTAGGATCAACTAACTTGTACAAATTTGCACCATTTTTGCCCAAACTGCCGTGGCCACTTAGTTCTGAGCAAGCATCAATTATTTCCTCATTTAGAGCATCCATAACTGAAAGATCGACAACACTAGGATAGGCTACAACTCACCCTAGTGTTATACCATACTGCCTACCAACAACCAGTTCTGTAGAAGGCTTGTGACTTTTCGTGATCCTCATATGTATCTTGTGCTTCTAGTAGTATGGACCCATACTACTATCTAAACTTATCCGTATTTATCTCAAGAATCATCCCAAATTTCTACGGCACTACACTCGACCACAGCTAGGTGTACCACACACACACACACACCTTTATGCTCAAAAGATCCCTAAGCTATAGTTCCTAGATTTTCATGTTAAGATTCTTACCATACATATACGTAAGGATACCTTAAAACCTTTCATAGGTTACTAGGAACTCCACCATATCCCGCTATCTTGATGGAAAGAAACTTCTATCAATATCTACCATGTATCATATGAATACTAATCACATGCAACTAGAATTGGGAAGTTCTTCGACTAATAGGTACAACGGTTGGACTAAAAAAAGAGTTAGGCAATAGTCCAGACCAAGCAATTTGGAACTATCTAATCCTCAGGGCAAGCAATCCTAACTTACTCGCATAAAAGTTAACTAATATCAACATAGATCTAACTGGACAAAATAGGAATCTACGTAGGCCATGGGCACACCTGAGAAACCGACACATAGCTTCGACATTCGAACTCCTAATAACCAAGGATAACTTCCAAATCAACCATAGTATGAACAACAAATCAATAACCCAGTAGTTGAGAGTACACATACATAGAGACCAAGATATATGCTTTACAAAACTTAATGAAGGGTTGATGCGTCAATTGCACCTTCAAAAGTGTTACTCGGAGACCTTCGAATGACTCCCAAATGCTAAGGAGGAATCAAATGAGCAATCGATCAGAAGTTGGTCAAAATCTAAATCCTATGTCCCACATATACTTAATAAATCCTACATGTGTACATATTCATATAGACCATAACACTAAATACTCGTCGATCTACAAAGAAATGCAATGGAGCTTTGAGCTTTATGACACACCAAGGTCAAGAAGGTAGATGAAAATAAGATGATCAATAGCCAAGCTTGAAATAAAAGAATATTGTAGATTATTCCAATGCATTGCACTAAGACCATAAAATAGAATAGACAAATGATCCTTTAAGCAGACTATCATGTTCTCCCCCACTTAGGGTTGGAACCACCACCGACTATGATTTACATTCTCAAGGCCTCAGACTAGGTCAACCAGATACATACCAACCTTGACGTTTGGAAAGGAAAACACAACACAGTATGATCCCCCGTATAACAATCAACCAAATCTCAAGAGAACTCTAAATCTCAGATGGAAACCTTGGAACCTCCCACAAAACTGTCGCCCTAATCTTAGAAAAATCGACCAGGATACCATTTGATTGACAAGGCAGCTTACAAAATGAACCCGACACTATCAAACCTTTCATTCGAAAAAATGAACCGTGTCCTCATACTCCTAAATTTCACAATCCCTAAAAAATGCTTTGATAACTGCAACGGAGACACCAGGTCTTCTCAAAACTAGGTCGAAAGCTCGACACGTGAAGTGATCTCCACTCTAGCCACTTAGATGAAGAATAATCATTCTCAAATGTCCTCATACCAAAATACAATACGGCTTTATGTGAACCATACTCTACGTAATTTTGGCAGAAACTGATGCGAAAAAACATTATCCCTTTGTTTATCAATCACATGACAAACATACGATCACTTTGTCCCTCAAACATGGGAGGCTGGAAGAACATAACCTCGTCATTGAATACCACATCTCAAGCATCGAAAAACCCCCCAGCCTCAGGTTGCATTCTTCGAGGCGATCAACACAATCGCTTCCTCTTAATCCATGCGACTCGAACTATTGATCCCTCGAACCATGTCTTCGACACATTCAGATCAACTAACTTGTATTGATATGCACCATTTACACCTGAACCCGCCATGGCCACTTAGGTCCTAACAAGCATCAATTTTTTCCTCACCTAGAGCAACCATAACCGAAATACCAACAACATGAGAAAAGGCTACAACTAACCCTAGTGCCATACCACACTTCCTACCAACAACCAGTTTCCTAGCAGCCTTGTTAGTTTTTCTGATCCTTTTATAGATCATATGCTTCCAATAGTTCAAGTTCGTACTACCTTCCAAACCTATCCATATTTGACTCATGAATCATCCTAAAGTTATAGGTCACTACACTCGATCACAACTAGGTGCACCATACACACCTTCATGTTCAAAAGAGCCCCAAGATATAATTCTTGGATTCCACCGTTGGTTTCTTACCACACACATATGCTGCCATACCTTAACAGCTTTTATATGTCACTAGGAACTCCACCATACCCTATTATCCTTTCTGGAAAGAAACTCTATCAAAATGAATCAACTATCATATGAATACTAACCACATGCAACTACAATTAGGCAGTACTTCGATTGAGAGATCCAACACTACAACCATTGGACTCAAAAAAGAGTTGTGAAATAAGCCATACCAAGCAATCTGGGACTATCTAATCCTAGTGGCATCCAATCCTAACATAGTCGCATAATAGTTAACTAATATCAATATAGGTATCAAGCATCACAAAGCAATGAACAGTAAAACAATAAATCAAACAAGCAATACCTAGGCTATAAGTCATCTCAAATATCAGGGAATTCTAACATGTAATTCCTAAAAGATTCTTAGCCTCTCCACTAGCATACATTTATAACAATTCTCATATCAACAGTTATAGAACCATTATGGATATTTTAGGAGACCAGTTCCATTGAGCTCCGTAAAATTGTACACATCACATCTCCTTTCTTCTTTGAAGTCCATTATTTTTCAAAAAGTTTATAAAAATTTCTTAGATCCTTAGTTTGACTTTCGAATCACACGAGTGTTCATCCAAATCCATCAAAATAGGGCTCTAAAACCAACTTGTAACGTTTCAAAACCTTAGAATAAATTTTTCATTCTAGAAATTGAATAAACACCCATTTTATAAGGTTACATTCCACTCAAACCATTCGCTTATAAATCATAATGAAAAATCATTGTTTCAAGGATAATTATGTAGAATCTTGAATCATAAAACTGTTTATATGGATGTACAAGCACACCTTCATAATTTGATAAGTAGCTGAAAAAAATTTAAATCCAAAACTGTAAGTCAAAACTTAGTGAGTTCCCCCAAAATATTCCAGACAACAATACACATGAGCCTATAGTATACCTGGAGCACTCTCCCAATCCTACAATCAAACTAGAATTCTCCACGAGGTCTAAAATATATTTAGACTGCTCCTTTGGGATTACAGTCTGACTAAACCGCCTCGTAAGGCCTACAGTCCACCTAGACCGCCAGGGTATCTTGGCCTACACAATAAAGTAGGACCGCCTCAACCCAACTACAACATACCAACATCCGACCCACAAGGATACGTACTGCATTACATAGTATAATGAGAAAATTCACCATGCATTTTACAAGATACACAGTACAACTCACATGAATCCAAGAATTGGTACTACAAGCCACCTATACAATAATCAGGGTCCAAACCTCAATCTATAGCCCAAAATCCTCAAATTGACCAAAATTTAACGATCAAAGTCAACATGACGAGTTACCACATCATGGCCGAGCACCTCCCACGATGTGTGACTCCCACGACAAAATAGTCACAAAGATTCCAATCGCCACAACATGGTGATCATGTCGCCACGTTATCGAAACTATACAGAAAACAACGAAATGGATTAAGCCCCTAATCCATTAACCCACACGCTCATCTTTTCCAGAAGGCTTCCAAATGTTCACTGGCTTCATAAAAATCCATGTTTTATGGGCATGCATGTCCAATTCATGTCTTGAACTTGGTTAGGTCAAAATGGTGAAAATGAGGTCAACCTCATGTATAGAACCAAAATTCTTCAAATTCTTCAAATCTGGAACACTAAACCTCAAAGTTACCTCCAAGATCCATAAAGTTCCCAACTATATGGTATCTATCCACTCAAACTCTCTAAACTTGGAGAAAAATGCTCAAAAGTCTAGGTTTTACAGAATAGTACATAAAGATTTGAACTTGATGACTTACAATGGTCCATAATATGTGCAATAAGGTGGTAAGGGAACTTGCTTGCTGGATCTACGCTCAAAGGATATATTTTTCTCTTTCAAAATCACCAAAAACACCCAAGAAGCTTCAAGAACTTGAAAATGGAGGCTAGGATTGCTTTGGGTCAAAAGGGAGGCCATGGAGGATGCGGTTGAGAAAACCCTAGCCATCACACTCGTTAAATAGGGATTTAAACCCGAGAAATTAGTGTTTTTCACTCTGGCCACCACCACGTCATGGTGCCCACAAAAACATGTGGTTCAACTTAGTTGTGACCATGTCGTGATACATCCTCTACCACGTCGTGGTCACTAAAAAATTCCATTTTATAACATGATATAATATTAAAGGAAGTAATCTTGTAATGAGTGTGAAACTTCTCCCTTACTTGAATTAGGTTTCATCCTCGAAATCAATCCTTAAATGTTATTCCTTAAACATTCTCTGAACCGCTCGTGGCTTTTTCAAACCGCTCTTTTCTGCAGGAGACAACACAACTCTCGTCACTATAGTTTGTAACCATAATCATATGAATTCCAAATCCATGCGCTTACCCTAGTCATTTGAAAAAAAAAATCCCAAGGATAAAAACCCAATTCATTTCAACACCTGGAACATTTATTTAACAAACAACCATGTACACATAGACCCAAATGTTGATTCAATCCCCTATTGCGAATATGCGATATTGTTGCCAACTGATGTTGACAAAAAAAAGCTAGCCATTTGAAAACATTAAAATGCAACAACTACCTCTCTCTCCCTAACTATAAAAACCACTCATAACGATAACCACACAAATTGGGAATCTCTCAAATTTGGACTTACTAATCGACCCTACCACCATGCTCTACGAAATCAGGAACGCATTAGTCTATACTTAGAATCCCTACCTAATGACGGACGATCATTCTTTCGACGTACCTGACCCTAGTCCCAGACTAAGAATACCAACAAAAAATGCAGAATTAGCACCCATCTAATCCAATCGTGAAGTCAAACCCATCCTAAATTCAAAAATCGTGCCCAGAAGTCGTCAATTAAACAGTTGACTTCATTACAAGTCATAACTAACCCACCGCTCCCACGAGTATAATAGTGGTCAATCTGTAACAACGTAAAAAGTTAAAACAAATTTTCATTTTGTAACAATATAAAACTCATTCAAGATTCTCAAATCTGATGTTCAACAAATGTCATCATGATAAAAACATGTCCCAAGATCATAAAATAAATCCTCTTCCAGTGTGTACGGATCATGCGGGTGCCTTCCCGCAATCCTCGCTAGTACCTGAAACATATATCACATAACGTTGTAAGCATAAATGCTTAGTGAATTTCCACAAAATTACACATACAACACATACGCACTCGAGGCCACGCTACAACACTCTGGTCAATGTGTCTCAGCGGGACCCTCCAGTCCCGTAGTTTGTTGGACCCTCTGGTCCAGTCATAGCTGGTTGGACCCTTCGGTCCGGTCTGTACCGTTGGACCCTTCGGTCAGGTCTGGTTCATTGGATCCTCCGGTTCGGTCTATACAACACATAGGATACATACATCACAATGTAAAGAATCTTATACATACACATAGCACACAAGACTCTCCCTTCTACACATAGATACCACTCTAGGTAATGTATAGTAAGAAGACTCACCTCGGGTAACTCGGATAATCTCGCACACGAGTATACTAATCTAACCCCCACCTAATCACATAAACAATATCCTTAAATAAATAATGGCTCTCAAAGGCTAGATTAAATCCCTTTCTACAATCCCACAGAAGGGTAAAAGACCATTTTACCCCTCATTGACCCAAAAATCCAAATGTTGACTAAAACCTTAAGAGTCAACAAAAGTCAACATGGGGCAGTACGCGACGCGTACCAGCTCATATATGCGGTGCGTACTACGGCGATCCAGAATCGGGGTCTCAAACCCTTATGCGGCGCGTACTGGGATTACGCCCAACGTAAGTCCTAAATTCATCATTTCTTCATTTTTTGTCTGAATAGGTTAAGTCATGGGCTCATATCACAGACATAGGCTCTCTACTGCCTC
Source organism: Lactuca serriola (assembly GCF_051521515.1). Taxonomy (NCBI): domain Eukaryota; kingdom Viridiplantae; phylum Streptophyta; class Magnoliopsida; order Asterales; family Asteraceae; genus Lactuca; species Lactuca serriola. The sequence goes on along the minus strand of NC_136410.1, from coordinate 249,594,630 downwards.
CTAAGTCGTAAAGTCAAAACCTTTAAGCCTTGCATGGCTATAAAGGTCACCAACCACTTCCAACATATAACATATTTCCCCATTAAGCCCTAATCTAATGCATGACTTAATCTTAACGTCCAATATTGGATTTTTATGAATCCACAACACATATTACACTGAAATAAGGGAGATCTAAGCTTATGGAGGCCATTTACTCATAAAGTCTCCATCTTGGGACCAAAAACCCTAAAAGTTGGTCCATCAAGCACAAAACAAAAATGATAAGGAAAGATTTGAGCTTTTTACCTCCAAGTGAAGCTCCACCCTTTATAGAACTCGGATCCAAGCTTGTACTCCAACTTCTAGCCTCCACAAGAACTTCCTCTTCTTCTCCACTACCACACCAAGACACTTTCTAGCTCAAAAACACACAGAAGCTTTGAACGATAGTATTGCTCTCTTAAGGTTTCTTTCTCTGTGAAATGGTGGCTGAGGATAAGACCATATCATTCCTTTTATAGTCCTCAAGTCAAATTAGGGTTGTGCGTCTGGGCCTTCTATGCCCAACGTAACCCTAGTTACGCCCAGCGTACCTAGGTGAGTCTGCGTCCAACTGAAGCGCATGAGTACGCACAACATACTCTTCAGTACGCCCAACATACTCATTTGCCATAGCTTTTTTTAAGCGCTAAACTTGACAACTTGGAAAAGAAGAAGGGTTTAAGAGATGCACCTGAATTTCGTGATGTTACAATTCTCCCCCACTAGAAGTAGACTTTGCCCTCGATGCTCATGCCGTAAACAACTCTGGATGTTGCTCCCGTATTTCCAACTTCGACTCCCAAATCAGCTCGGACCTTCTCTGGTGTTGCCAATGGACCTGAACCATGGGCACTTACTTATTCCTCAGAACCTTGATCTTCAGATCCACTATTGCGATTGGTCTCACAACGTAATTCAGGCTCGCATCCACCTGAATATCCTGCAGCGGTACAACTGCCGTCTCTTCGGTAATACCCTTCCTCAACTAAGACACGTGGAAGGTATCATCTATCTGGCCCAACTCCGCAGGTAGCTCCAAACGGTATGCTACCCTGCCCAACCTAGCAGTCACCCTGAAAGGAACAATGTACCACGGTCCCAGCTTGCCCCTCTTCCGGAATCGGATCACTCCCTTCCAAGGAGATACCTTCAGGAGTACGAAGTCTCCCACCTGGAACTCGAGCTCGGACTGTCGCCTATCTGTATAACTCTTCTGGCGACACTGAGCTATTAACAACCTCTGTCTGACCTGTTGTATCTGTTCTGTCGTTTGAAACACTATCTTAGTGCTGCCCATCACTCGCTACCCTACCTCTCCCCAGCAGATAGGAGTCCGACACCTCCTCCCATACAACAACTCGAAGGGAGGCATACCAATACTCGAATGGTGACTGATGTTATAGGAAAACTCGTCCAACAGCAAATACGTGTCCTAACTTCCTTCGAAGTCCAACACACATGCTCGAAGCATGTCCTCGAGCGTCTGAATCGTCCGCTCACTCTGTCCGTCCATCTGTGGGTGGTAAGCGGTACTGAAACGCAGCCTCGTGCCTAAATCCTCATGGAAGTTCTTCCAGAACCTGGAAGTGAAACACACATCTTGATCTGACACAATCGAGATCGGTACTCCATGCCGCAATACCACCTCCGTCATATACAACTCTGTTAGTCTCTCTGCAGAAGAGCTGTCACTGATAGCAAGAAGGTGAGCACTCTTCGTCAGCCGGTCGATGATCACCCAAATTGCATCGACACCCCTCGCGGTCCTTGACAATTTGGTGATAAAGTCCATAGAAATTTATTCCCACTTCTACTGGGGAACCTCAAGGGGCTGCAACTTTCCGTGGAGACGCTGGTGCTCGGCCATGACCTCGCGACAGGTCAAGCACCTCTCAACGAACCACACAACATCCCTCTTCATACAGGGCCACCAATATTCTCTCTGCAGGTCCAAATACATCTTAGTGGCCCCGGGATAGATCGATAATCTCAATCTGTGCGCCTCCTCCATTAGAATGGTACATGCCCCGCCTGCAAACAGTACCTAAATCCGACCCTGAAAGTTCATAAGCCCTCGGCTATCTATAACGATCTCAAATACCTGCCCGATCACCCGCTCTCTTTTGCGGTTCTCCGATCTCATGGCCTCTGCATGGGCCTCCCGAATGGTGGCCAACACCGGATTCATCATCGTCAACCTCATACAAACATCTCGTATCAGGGCACTCTCCTCCTTACGGCTCAGGGCATCGGCTGCAACGTTAGCCTTGCCCGAGTGGTACAGAATCTCAAAATCATAATCCTTTACTACATCCAACCATCTCCTCTGGCGCATATTCAGGTTGGGCTGATCCATAAAATACTTCAAGCTCTTATGGTCCGTGTATATGGTACACCGAAACCCATACAAATAGTAACGCCAGATGTTGAGGAGAACACCACTGCCCCCAACTCCAGATCATGGGTGGGATACCTCGTCTCATGAGGCTTCAGCTGCCTCGATGCGTATGACATCACGTGCCCTCTCTGCATCAGCACCGCACCTAACCACGATATCTATGCGTCAAAATACACCAGAAAATCCTCCATCCCCTCCGTAAGGGATAACACTAGATATTTGCATAATCTCTGGCGAAGTGTCTCGAATGAGGCCTGCTGCTCAGGACCCCAACTATAAGCCAAGCCCTTCTGGGTCAACCTGCTAAGAGGAACGACAATCTTGGAGAAATCCCTGATAAATCTCCAATAGTAGCCAGCCAATCCCAGAAAACTCTTGATCTCGGTGGGGGATTTTGGCACCTCTCATCTCATAACCGCCTCAATCTTGGCTGGATCGACCAATATCCGATTCTGGTTAACGAGGTGTCCCAAGAATTGGACCTCTCATAACTAGAAATCACACTTAGAGAATTTGGCGAAAAGCCTCTCCGACCTCAATACTTCGAGAATCTCTCTTAGATGCTCCTCATACTACTCTCTAGATCTCAAATATGCCAGAATATCGTCAATGAACATGATCACCGACCGATCCAACATCGGCCTACACACCCTGTTCATGAGATCCATGAACGCTGCCGGTGCATTGGTGATCCCAAAAGGCATCACCACTAACTCGCAATGCCCATAACGAATCCTGAACACCGTCTTCTAGATATCTTCATCCCTCGCTCTCATATGATGATATCCAAACCTCAAATCTATCTTGGAGAACCAAGACGCTCCCTGCAACTTCTCGAACATATCATCGATCCTCGGTAATGAATAATGGTTCTTGACCGTCAACTTGTTCAACTCTCCGTAATCAATGCACATTCGGTGTGAAGCATCCTTTTCTTGACAAAAAGGATCGGCGCTCCTCATGGCAAGCTACTCGGTCTAACAAACCCCTTTCCCAACAGCTCCAGAAGCTACAGGGATAACTCCTGCATCTCTGGCGGCGCAAGGCGATAAGTCGCCTTGGCGATAGGCGCTGCCCCCAAAACCAAATCGGAGGAACTACACCTGCCTCTCGGGAGGCATACCCGACAACTCCTCGGGAAAAACGTCTAGGAACTCACGCACTATCGGAACATCATCAATCGAACTCGTCCTCTCTGCGGCCACTCGTGTATCCATCACATAAGCTACAAACCTACAGCAGCCCTGCTATAAACTCTGTCTCACTCTAGCAGCTAAAGAAAATGCTGACCCACATCGGGTACCCTCGTCATATACTGTTAGCACTCCCCCACTAGGGTCTCGTATCGTCACTATCTACCGCTCGTAGTCTATAACCGCCCCAAATCGGCTCAACCAATCCATGCCCACTATAACGCAAACGTCCCCATCGCAATTGGGACCAAATCTATCGGAAAATCCATGCTGAAGATCTCAAGTATACATCCACGAATCACATTAGTAGCACACACCGCTTGCTTATCAGCTATGGAAACTCTTAGAGGTCGACTCAACGCCTCTCATCGAATACTAATGTGCTGACTGAACGCTAATGAGACAAATGATCGACTCGCACCCAAGTCAAATAACACCAAAGCAGGTACAAAATTCACAAGAAAAGTATCTACGCATATCATAAAATAAGCACAATATCTCAACTCATCATAAATAAATGAAAGAATATGTACCAGCCACAACATCGGGCGCTGCGTGGACCTCCTCCGCTATCAACTGGAAGGCTCTCCCGCGAGCCTTCGGTGCCTCGGCCTTTGCTGGCCGGATCTCAGTAGCTCGGGCAGCAGGTGCAGATCCCTGTGCAGATCCCTGCAGCAACTGTGGGCACTCGACCTTCCGACGGCCGGTCTGGTTGCAATGAAAGCAAACCAAGAATCCCTTGGGGAAATCCCTTGCATAATGCCCCTCTTTCCCACACTTGTTACACACCCCAGCTCTGCACACCCCCTCGTGACTCTTGACGCACTTCCCACAAGTGCGGCCCTTCAGACCCCCATATCTCGAATCAGCGGGCTTTGCCCACTTGGTTGTCGGCTGAGCCTGTGCCGGTCGCCTGTCCATCCTCTGAGACTCGGCCTCCTCCCTGACCTTAGTCTCCAACTCAATCTCCCTCTTCCGGACATTTTCCTGGAGCTCAACAAATGTCCGGTATGAAGAGTTCGCCACGAACTCACTAATATCCCTCCTCAGTATGCTCAAGTACCGGCTCGTACGTGCCTGCTCAGTAGAAACATGATCAGGGCAACGCCATCTCATGAAACATCCTCGTAATCACTTTCACAGACTCAGTTCCCTGCTTGAGGGACAAGAACTCCTGGGATAGACGTTCCCTCTCCACAGGGGGAACATACTCATCTCGAAACATCACGGTGGAACTCTCCTAGGTCACCGCGGCAAGCTCTACAGTAGTGAAGTCCACCGTCACAAACTTCCACCAGTCCTTCGCCCCCAAGCGAAGCTGGTTCAGTGCAAACCGAATCCTCAACTGCTCCGGACACGAGCAGGTGTAGAAGCATCCGTCGATATCAGAAATCCATCGCATTGTAGCAATCGGATCCTGCGTCCCATCAAACTCTAGTGGCTTCGTGTTGCTAAACTCCCAGAACAGCAACGAGTCACCCAACTGCGGTCTGGCAGCAACAACAAATGCAATAGCTGCGGCCTCAGTAACCGTTGCGTATCTCTCGTTAAACGTCTCAATCAAAGTGGTCTTGATAGACCCAAACATCTTTGGTATCTTTGCGCGGATAGCCGTAACTACCTCATCGTGGATCATCTGACGAAGCTCCTCGTCACTCACGCTGCTGGTCTCTGGTCTCTGAAATACAACTTAAAAATATGAGAGACTCGCTCGAGTATACTCACACTCGACAACTCAACCCTACTTGTTCCTTAGTATCCTAAAGATTCTTACTTGGACTGCTCACTGATCTGGTGCTTCCAGTAGTACAGGCCCTATACTACCTTCCACACCGCAACACCAATCACCCCAAGTCCTCCTCCCAGGATCCAAATTCACAAGTACTGTATATCTTCCTAAGCATAGGCTACCTTCCGGTAGATCACTCATAAGCTCCTCACTGCTACCTACTCGCTCTCGAAGTATCTCATAGTAGCAGTAATCTCCTAGGCTAAGGTATCACAAATCAGGCCACTGTAGTCCTAGATATGAATACCTAGCCTACTCTAGCATGCATAGCATATCATAAAATATCTCATAACACATAATGTAAGGGTATTTTGGGAAATCACCGTTCAGGCGCTGGCAGATCGTACACATTGCTTCATTCTGCCTTTCTCAAAATCTTTTATTCTTTTAGAAAAATTGTTTCTTTTCTGAAAATTTTCCTCAAATCCTTAGTTTGAGTTCAGATATGACCGAAGGTGCATCCGAGTCCCTCAAACCAAGGGTCTGATACCAACTTGTAACAACGTAAAAATTTAAAACAATTTTTCATTTTGCAACAATATAAAACTCATTCAATACTCTCAAAGCACATGTTCAACAAATGTCATCATGATAAAAACATATCCCAAGATAATAAAATAAATCCTCAGCCAGTGTGTACGGATCACGCCGGCACCTTCCCGCGATCCTCGCTAGTACCTGAAACACATAACACATAACACTGTAAGCATAAATGCTTAGTGAGTTTACCCAAAATAACACATACAACACATATGCCACTCGAGGCTACAGTACAGCCCTCCGTTCGATGTGTCTCAGCGGGACACTCCAGTCTCGTAGCTCACTGGACCCTCTAGTCCGGTCATAGCTCGTTTGACCCTTCGGTCCGGTCTGTACCGTTGGACCCTTCGGTCCGGTCTGGTTCGTTGGACCCTCTGGTTCGGTCTATACAACACATAGAATACATATATCACAATGCACATAATCTCATACATACACATAGAACACAAGACCCTCCAATCTACACATAGATACCACTCTAGCTAATGTATAGTGAGAAAACTCACCTCGGGTGACTCGGATCATCTCACACACGACTATACTAATCTAGCCCCAGCCTAATCACATAATCAATATCCTTGAATAGATAATGGCTCCCAAAGGCTAGATTAAATCCCTTTCTACAATCCCATATGAGGGTAAAAGACCATTTTACCCCTCATTGACCCAATGTTCCAAATTTTGACTAAAACCCTAAAAGTAGACGAAAGTCAACAGGGGCAGTACGGGGCGCATACCAGCTCATGTACGCGGGTCATACTTCGGCGATCCAGAATCAAGGTCTCAAACCCTTACGCAGCGCGTACTAGGATTACGTCCAGCGTAAGTCCCAGATTCATCCTTTCTTCATTTTTGGTCTGAATAGGTTAAGTCATGGGCTCATATCACAGATCTAGGCTCTCTACTGCCTCCTAAGTTATAAAGTCGAAACCTTTAAGCCTTGCATGGATATAAAGGTAACAAACCACTTCAAACATATAACATCTTTCCGGCAACATTTATGGATAATTATGGAATTCTTCTCCGAATTTGGAAGGTTTTTTGGTCTATTTGTGCATTGATGGGATTTTATCGGCTTCATTTAAGGTGTGGCATCTTATTTCGGGTTTTAGAAGAATATATTTAATCGTTTATGTTATTTCCTAGTTGCATGCGAGCATGTTTTGTATGATGATGTGTCAGTAGCATTCTAGACTAATGAAGGGTTTGAGAGTTAGAGAATGGTATGGCTCGAGTGGTTTTTGGTAAGTGTTAAGTGGGATGTTAATTGGGTTCCTGAAGGTCGGTGGGATTATGGTTGTCTACCTATAGGCCCAATGGGTGATGTTCTAGAGTCTTCACATTTATGGTGTGGTGATAGAAAGAACGGTGAGGAACCACAAGCTTCTCATTCCAATGGTTTGATGGTGTGATGGCATATCAGGAACCATCACGGATATCACTTATATGAGTTGGACCCAATAGTTGTGTAATGGAGACCCATGTTTTGTTTTGCTAGTGGTTTGTCATAGTTAAGTGTTTAAGTGGTGTGGTTTTGTCACTGGTGGCTTAGTGAACGGTACGTTGGGTTAGACGTCTATAGGATTTTGAATTGTTGCAAAATTCTCGATTATTTATCTGTAGTTCCTTGTCAAGCTTTTCCTTAGTAGATCTTTGTTTCTTTTTGTAAGAGAAGTTTCAAGTTACTTAAGCTACCATTGATGGTCTCGTTATAAATCTTTTGGATGAATCGTCAGAAGATTGTGAACCGAATCTGGTTGGGGATATTGGCTTCAATGCAAGATTATAGATTGTGTAACATCCGTAAATTCAGGTGCATCTCTTAAACCCTTCTTCTTTTCCATTTTGTCAAGTTTAGCCCTTAGAAGAAAGTTACGGAAAATGAGTACGCTGGGTGTAATGAAGAGTATGCTGCGCATACTCGTTCGCTTAAGTTGGATGTAGACTCGCCTAAGTACGCTGGGCGTAGCCGGACCAAATGCAAAACCCTAATGTGACTTGAGGACTATAAAAGGAATGATATGTTCTTATCCTCAGCTACCATTTGACAGAGAAAGAAACCCTAAGAGAGCAATACCATCGTTCAAAGCTTGTGTATATTTTTTTGAGCTAGAAAGTGTCTTGGTGTCGTAGTGGAGAAGAAGAGGAAGTTCTTGTGGAGGCTAGAAGTTGGAGTACAAGCTTGGATCCGAGTTCTACAGAGGGTGGAGCTTCACTTGGAGGTAAAAAGCTCAAAGCTTTCCTTATCATTTTTGTTTTGCGCTTGATGGACCAACTTTTAGGGTTTTTGGTCCCATGATGGAGACTTTATGATCAAATGGCCTCCATAAGCTTAGATCTGCCTTATTTAAGTGTGATATGCGTTGTGGATTCATAAAAATCCACTCTTGGACGTTAAGATTAAGTCATGCATGGGATTAGTAGCCCAATGCAATCAACAGTCAAACAATCTAACATGCAATACTGAGGCTATAAGGCATCTCAAATATCATGTAATTCTAACATGCAATTCCTGAAAGATCCTTAGCTTATCCACCAACATGTATTTTTAACAATTCTCATATTAGCAGATATATAATAGTATGGATATTTTGGGAGACGACTTCCTTTGAGCTCCGACTAACTGTATACATTACATCTCCATTCTTCTTTTAAGTCCATTATTTAGAAAAAGTTTATAAAAATTTCTCAGATCCTTAGTTTGATTTGGAATCACAAAAGTCTTCATCAAAATCCATCAAACCAAGGCTCTGATACCAACTTGTAAATTCCCCAAATTTCAGAATAAAATTTTCACTTTTAAAATAGAATAAAATCCATGTTTATATAGTTACATTCTAGTCAAACTATTTGTTCATAAACCATAACCCAAAATAACAGTTGCAAGGTTCAAATCATAAAATTGTTGATATTTATTAGATGTCATTTATGCATCTTTTAAGGTAGTTTTCATTAGCATTTAGGATCATGTTTTGTATATTTGCATGTCATTTGTTTAAATAATGTTGAACTCATGTATTTTGTCAGAATTCCCGTACTGGTAATGTTTTTATGTCAATTTCAGATACTTCGAGTGGACTACTTCTTTGGGAGCAATTAGATGTGCGTTCGGAGCTTAAAATGGAGTTATAACTGAAGACGGACGCTAAGGAATAACAAGGAATGATTAAAATAAAGAATTACATCCGAAACAAGCAAAAAATACATATGCAATCTCATATGACGAACCTGCGATCACAGGTAGGTCGCACGTTGGTCACTCTTTGTTTGCATATCAGTTTCAAAGATTTTTCGTATCGATAATTCAAAAAAAGAAGAACCTGTGATCTCATAAGGCAAACCAGCGATCACACCTTTGAGCCGCAAGTCTAAAATTTCAAATTTGACTTTGGGCTTCATTCAAACACAATCCTGGAAAATTTGTATGTACCTGCGAGCGCATATACATGGACCTGCGATTGCATGTTTGTCCGAAAATCTCAGAACAACAACGTACGTCATTAAATCGGCCGAATACGCATTTTTTAAGGAAACCTGCAATTGCATAGGGCCTACCTGTGATCGCATGTTATTAGATTCTTCTTCCGGAAGCTTGCACCTTGAGTATAAATACAACCCTCATTATTAGATGTATGTGAGACGATTCTAGACGATGAAAACCACTTCTGAAGGCGATCTCTGATATATTTCAGCGAATTTTTGAAATCAGTAGACTGCAAATCATCTCATTCATTTCGTTTATCTGGATTTATCAGTAAATGTTTCTTTTATGTAATTTAGTTTTATTTTTAGCGATGTTTGGATAAACTATAGTTTTCATTTTTGCATAAACTAGTACTTTTCATATGATTAGTTTTCAAATATGAGTTTTGAGCGTAATGAATGTTCGGTATTTAATTCTTGCTATTCTGGTCATCTAACTAGGGTTTTATTATTCCAGTTTATCAGTTAATAGAATTCGTAATTACTCTTGTCAACTAGTAAAAGTAGCAAGTATCATATTGGTTCCTTGTTTGAGATTTAACTATAATATAAACTTAAAAAATCATACGTTTACGCTCCAGAGCTTGTGAGAAGTATTGGGTATCGCTGGGAATTTTACACAAAATTCAATATAATTTTTCTAATTTAATTAAGATCTTGTTTAATTGAATTGTAAAAGGTTTTGGTTAATTCAAAGAGCTTGTTTTGATCAACTAGTTTAGCTAATAGAGATTATACTAGAGCTTGTTAGTTTTTCTCAGTACCAACTTAGATAGAACGCATTCTGAATAACCAGATCTAAACTGATTGCATGATTAGGAAAGTCACAGCAGAAATGAAATTGTTTTTTATTAATGATTTTTGTTTAATTTAATATCACTGCAATTTTTGCTTTTCTAGTTAATTCAAAAACCCCGTTCTTTATAATTTATGTTTTGACTACATTGCCCTTGAGAAAAAAAGGCATTGACCATTAGGTTGTGTCCATGAGGATTCGACCCATCTTCCCTGTGCTATATTTTTAGTGCAACCAACATTGATAGAATTTATTTTCTTAATACGGGCACAACAATGTGTTAACAAATTGGCGTCATTGTCGGGGACACAATGCTTTCTAATAGTTTTATGCCCATAATTTTCCATTCAGGTACACCTTTAGTTTTGGATCCATAAATAGAAAGAACTACAAGGAAACTAAAGAAAGAAACAGCAAAGAAAAAACAATCAGCTGGTTCGTCATCATCTTCAGTACTACCAAAAATCATCATACCACAAGGCACTTCCTTGTGGAATGAATCAGATCCGTTTTTTGGAAAGTACCCCCATCTTTACCTTCTAATAGTCAATAGAAAACATACTCTCCACCACCCTTAGTCAAATATGAAGCCGTAGATTCTTTAGAATCTGAATATGAAGAATCAACCATGAGTGGAGACGAAGCAGAAAAAACTCTCAGAGAGTGGGCAACTTAAGAACTCAATCAGTAGCCCCTCTGTATCACTTTTCCAGAAGCCCAGAACTTTAAGGTTAAATCTGGGCTGACATAACTTCTTCCCATGTTTAGAGGTCTAGAAAATGAAGACCCATATAAATTCCTCAAAAAATTTCATGTGGTATGTTAAGGAATAAACCCACATGTTATCACTAAAGATCAGATAAAGTTAAGGGCATTCCCTTTTCCACTTCAAGATTTAGCAAGGGAATGTTTATATGAACTCCCATATGGTTCCATCAGCACTTGGGCAAAACTGACGAAGTTGTTCTTAGAGGAGTATTTTGCAGAAACGCAAGTCTCCAGTCTCAGAAGAGAAATCATTGGGATCAAACAAGGAAAAAGAGAAGCTTTACACACTTAGTGGGAAAGGTTCAAGAAGCTTCATGTTTAGTGTCCACAACATGTGATAAGCAATTATCAACTCTACAATTGCTTTTGTAAAGGTTTGACTGCCATGGAGAGGCGCCTGATAAATGCTTCCAGTGCTGGTTCCTTAGGATATATGATGCCAATCAAAATCCGGGAGCTGATTGAGAAGCTAGCAATATAGTCAAAACAATCTGGAAACAAAGACGAGTGGTATCCAGATCAGTTAAGGGGCGTCAAGGAAATCAGTAATGCTCATCTGGAGTCTCAAATATCCGAACTAACAAAGCTTGTTCTGTTCCTGACAAATAAAAAAAAATAGTTGCAAAGAAACCATGTGGAATCTGCTTAAAGAAGGAACATCCAACTGATATGTGTTCGATTCCACAAGAGCATATTGCTTTGGTCAAAAATGTCAGAGGATACCAACAATAAAGGACTTATAATCAACCTCCAAACCATTATCAGAATAAGAATTTCCAGTCAATGCAGTAATTTCATCCACCATCGGGTTTTCAGTAGAATTCTCATTACCAGCTCAACTTCCAGAATTCGAATCAGCTGAATTTTCAAAACTAGAATTATCGGAACCAGAATTCAAATTAGCAACCCAGTAGTTCCATCTTGGCGTTAGAAGATATAGTGAAAATTCTTGGAATAAACACCCAAGAATTCCAGACAGAAACCATAGCGAGTATCAAGAATCTGGAGCAACAAGTGTCTCAACTAGGCACTTTTGTGGGTCGTCTGGAATCTTAAGGAAAGTTACCAGGGCACAGAGAAAATAATCTGAAGCACAATCTTAGTGCTATTTCCTAGATAAGTTGGAAAAGTTATTGAGGCCCAAGCTCATATGAACTAGAAAAAGAAGTTGAAGAAGAATACGAAGAAGTTCTAGTGCAAGAAATATATTTTAAAGAATCGGAAAAAAGAAAGAGAGGAAGATTATGAAGAGGTGTTGGCTGAAGAAGAATCTAAAAAGCTAGAAGAAAAAGAAACTCCAACATCAGGCTTTTCGAATCTGAAAGAATACAATCTCTTACCTCCATTCCCATCAAGATGAAAGAATACGAAGCGCGAAAGACAGGATGAAGATATCATGGAAATTTTTTGCAAGGTTGACGTAAATATATCATTTTTAGAAGTTATCAAACACATCCCTCGTTATGCCAAGTTTATGAAAATTTTATGTATTTATAAGAAGAAAAATGATATTTAATGAAATGTCAAAGCTGGCAAAAATATTTCTTTAATTTTGCAAAAGGTTTGCCTCCAAAGTGCAAGGATCTAGGGATTTTCTTAGTTCCTTGTAAATTGGGGAACCTTAATTTTTCAAAATGCCATGCTTGACCTTGGTGCATCAGTCAATGTCCATCCCCTTTCTGTTTTTGAAAAATTAAAATAAGGAACTTTACAAAAGCCCAGGAGAATTATCTAGTTCGGTGACCACTAGACAATACACCCAAAAGGTGTACAAGAGGATGTTCTTGTCCAAGTGGATAATCTAATTTTTCCCGCTGATTTTTACATTTTGGACATGGGAAACTTGGACACTTTAGATACAAATTCTATCATTTTGGGACGGCCATTTATGAAAACTACAAAAACGAAAATTGATGTTTTTAATGCCATGATTTCAATGGAGTTTGATGAGGAGGTTGTTAATTTTAAAAGTAATGATGATGAATTTAGTTCTAATAATATTTCTTTCAATTATATGGGTACCAACAGTCCTTTATCGGAGGCTGCTATGAGTTTTCTGATGTTTCTGTGCATGAAATATTTGTAGACAGAAACTTATATGCCACATTATAAGAGCTAGAAAAAGGAAAGCTTTGGAAAAAAAAAAAGAAATTGGTTGCCAATAAGAAGCTGAACAGAAGTAAGCTAGGGGAAGAGGAGGAGCTGAAATCTGCTAAGGAAAAATTAGAGGCGAATCAGAAAAAAATGGTTTGGAGAAAGAAAAATAACGAAAGGTGATTTCTGGTATAAATCTGAAAAGAAATGAATCTGAAAATTCGAAAGAGGAGATTTCTGGAAAGAAAAAGATGATCATAAAGAAAATGAAATCACATCAGAAGAAAAACTTATCTGAAGACAGTTTTGCGTCTTTCCAGTTTGCTGAACAAGTTCAAGATCCATCCATCTTGCCATATTTAAAGGGATCTGGAGTAACAAGCAAAAGAGTTGAGCTTTAGAGAAGTCCCAACCACACCAGTTAGTTAATTTGTTTGAGCAAAGTCGATCCAATGACTTTAAAACTGGGCAACTTTCCGGTAGGCAACCTGATGAGTAGTTTTTAGTTTTTTTCGCTTTCAATAAAGAGATTGTCGTAGTTCCAAGCAAGCTTAGGAAATCAGAGGACCGACAAGGTAGTTGAAATTCATATTTTTTTGCCACATCATCGTCAAAATTAGATTTCTACAAATTAATCAGGTATATTTGTTCATACCTGAACCTTTTTTTATAAGCTTTATTGAGTTGTTCAATCATCTTTGAGCATTGAGGACAATGCATCATTTTATCCTTGGGGAGGGGGTTAGTGTAAAATTTTCATTTTTTTGTTAAAAAATTCAATTTTCAGGTTTTAGGCGAAAATTTTCAATTTTATTTTTCTTTTTGCATTAGCATTTAAAAATTCTAGAAATCCAAAAAATATTTTCCTTTTTATTTTTCTGCATTTATAAAAAAAAAAAAAAAAAAAAAAAAAAAAAAAAAAAAAAAAAAAAAAAAAACTTAAAAAGATTTTATTGTTGATTATTTTTATTTTTTTATTTTATGCATATTAAAAAATTCTTAAAAATCTTCAAAAAAAATAGAAAAATTAAATTGTTTTACATGAGATGAGGATATTATTTACAATCGATAACTTTGTTAAGATGAAGTGTGATAGTTATCGAAAATAACAGTCTCATTACAATCAATTTTAAGAATTATATTTTCAAGTGCTTTAAATGTTTTCAATATGAACCAACATAAGAGGCAGATAATTCTTATAATGGAAGTGTGAGATGGAAAAACAAGCAGTGTTTTGAAAATAATTTCCTTGAATGCCTTAAAAAGAACCTAGAGTGGATAACCCTTATCATTCCTTGAAGTACTGAACCCTAAAGTTTATGCGCCTTTTGAGGTTGGGAGGGAACTCTTGTAATACCCACAATTTATTAACATTTTAAAAGTACTGAAGATATGGTGGGCCTCAAAGTAAAATTTGCGCCCAGTCAATATATATGTTAGAAATGGCACATCAAGCAACTTGAAGAAATCTACAATTCAAAGTCAAATCCATGTCAAAATCAAGAAGCAAGCAAGTTAAATCCGAAGATTTGATCAAGACAAAGAAGATATATGGTATAATGAGATTGATCCCTCGATAGTGGAATAATAGGGGTAAGCTTGGATTTTATGTCCATAATGGAGCTTACCGCGTTTACTGGACGAGTTCAGAAAAAAAGGAGGGGTTGGTCAAACTAAGTTTTATAAACAAATTTTCGTGAAATTATTTTTAACAATACACTATTTTCACAAATTTAATTTGGCATAAAAATTATTTGCTCAAGCTGGGTTTGACTTATTAAATATGAATTATAAATTGTTAATATAAATTATTGAGACTGTTATCTAGGAAGTGATTTCATTGGAGCTTCCTCGTGTTGTGAAATCTGATCATGTGACAAAGAAAAGGAGCGAAGTATTTTTATTTTCCATTATTTTATCCTAAATTTTTTAGGTCATCTACATCTTTCCATATGTTTATAATGTTTTATCTTTTTCTTACTTGAGCGCACATAAGGTTTAATCTTGGGTAGATTTGTTAGATTCCATTTTATGCATCTTTAAGGGTAGTTTTCATTAGCATTTAGGATCATAATTTGTACATTTGCATGTCTTTTTTTTTTTTTTTTTAAATTGTATGGTTTCAAAGTACTCCATGGATTATGGCAATGGGACCCCTTGATGAAGTGTAAGTTAAAAGCCCAAGACTTGTCTTTTCCCTATAAATACTCATGTATTATTCATAATTAGGGTTAAGAGTGAGGCAAAATGTAGCCGCCACATTGTGAGGTTTCTTATGTAGAGTTAGATTCTTTAGTCTATTCTGAAAGTGGAAATTATTCTTCATGTTTTGAATAAATCGAGTGATCATTCGACATATCTTCTATATTATGTGTGTTCTTATTTTCTGCATCTTGTTCATAAAATTACAATTAGGGTTTTAATCTAATTTAACAACCCGAAACTTTGCTTCCTCACCGTCACCGTTCCGTCAAAACTCGTCTTAAGCGAATTGTTCCGATTTCGTCCTGAACTAGGTCAATTAAGTCAAAACCTTTATTTTGACTTGGTAAGTATCCAAACATGTTGGAAACATGCGAAAACGTCCCGAACTAGTAATTTGAAAAATTATAGTTTCGACCATATCGGGTAACGACAACTTAATCGGGTGCGACCCAAAGCATCGGTTAACGTCGGTATCGGGTAAAATTCCGCCGTGTATCCAAGTCAAAGCATATTTAAAGTGGATTAAGCCTCATCTGAAACTTTTTCACTCTCTCTCTAACCTCTCTCCTCAAATCCATATTGTTAAGCATCCTAGCTCCTAATATAACATCCTTAGCTTTCAATTTCGTGTTTAAATCATGTGTTAGGACCATAAACATGTGTTTACGGCCCTAGATCAGCCTTAGGCCGTGCACACATGTAATTGGGGTTTTTGAGCCTTAAAACACTTCTAAATCACCATAGGAGCTTAGATAAGGCTTAAGGAATTATTGGAATGGACTTGGAACACCTTGAATGTCATTTTTGAGGAGTAAACATGAGTTTACTGCCCAAGAATATGCTTGGGCCGTAAACTCATATAAATGGGTGGTAAACTCATCTTTTGGGTGTTAAAATGCAACTTACACACCCCTTAGGCTTTGGAATAAATTCTAGAACCAACCAAAAATCATTTAGGGACCATAAACTCATCATAAACACTCTAATTGAGAGTTTACGGCCAGAGCATATGCTCCAGGGCCGTAAACTCCTAAATGGATGCCATTTGAAGCCTTAAACTTACCCTAAGCCTTGTAAAAATTAGTTGAATCACTTGTGATTAATCCTTGGCCTACAAAATAATTAAGTTGGATGTGGGTGAGAGTTTACGGCCGTAAACACTTAGTTTACTGCCCTAAACTCTTCTATTAATTCATATAATGATTTTGTCCCTTTCAAATGTCCAAAAACCAAACCTAGCAACACCTCTTAATTGATTTAAGGCCTTTTAGCTCATAAAAACACCCACCATGAGTTTACGGCCGTAAACTCATAGGGATGTGGTTTTAGGGCCATAAACACTCCCAAGAGTTTACCCTTGAAGAGTAAACTCTATATCCTAGCCATTCATGTCCTGAAACGCCACCCGGGTCACTTCGAACGCTCATTTTGGAGTGTTTTCGCGTCTTAGAATGTTCAAGTGTATCTAATTAGTTATTTAAATCTAATTAGGTATATATTGTGTATTATTTAATATTAAATAGGAACATCGCTCGTAATCAAGCCTCGGTTCGATGTTTAGCATCCCATTCGACACATTTCCGCGCCCGGTGAGTTCATACCCCTACCCTTTTTCAATGGTTTTTCAATGTTTTCAAGGGGGGGAATACAAGCAAGAGTACAAGAATATCTTGTACTTAAACTTATGATTTTAATTAAATGGTTTCATACTTGTACATTTTTAAGGATTGAAAACCCTTTTAACAAACTGTTTTAACTTGCAGAGTTATTTGTTTAAAAACTGATTTTCAATTCTTATTATATACTGTCATATTGTATACTTCACATTTGATTGTTCATACTTATATTGATAGAAAACATAAAACATTGTAAAGTCTGTAATAAAATACCGTAGGCACGAGTATAAAATTCAGACACCATAAAGAAAACATAAAACTTCGGTATGTCATTAATAATACACCTAGGCTTGAGTGTAAAGGACAACAGTCATTTGATAATATAGAACATTTTAATGTCTTTAATAATGCACCTCGGCTCGAGTGTAAATGGATAGTCGTCATTAGAAAACATAGAACATTTGTAATGTCCTTAATAATAACACCTAGGTCCGAGTGTAAAGGACAGGTACGTTAGAACCTAGTTAGTCATAGATACTACTTCTCCTAGGCGAGAAGTAATGAGTAATATTAAAGATTGGACACGTTCTTTGTAACACATCCCGTGGCACGAGAGTGGAGGACCACCCCTGTAACCAGAATCTCCGAACGTAGGAGAGCGTGACTTGAGTGTATAGATCTATACGGGACTGACAATCCCGCACCTGGCTGCTAGCTACAGCCGAACCGAAAGGTTCAAGGGTGACGAAAGTCATAAAAAGGATACTGGCCACGACTCGAGTCATATCTAGTCTGAGTATGGTTAAGGCCTCGCAATCTAGATTATTAACACTTTAGACTCATTTACTAGCTTTATGTACGTAGTAAAGCTAATGTACATTTAGGGATAATCAGACTATCAACACACACATTCAGGAAAACATGGGGTTTTCCTGGGGAGAACACTGAACATAACCAGAATCGGTGATGATGCACACACACACATTCAAGAAAACATAGGGTTTTCCTATGGATAACAATGAACATAATCAGAATCGGTAACAGTTAGCATACACAGAATTGGTAATAGTACACACACACACATTCAGGAAAACATGGGGTTTTCCTATGGATAATAATGAACATAATCAGAATCAGTATCAGTTAGCTCACACAGAACCAGTAATAGTTAACACTTACACATATAGGAAAGTATAGGATTTTCCTGAGTAACAGTAGTTTGTAACCAGATTAGTGTAATAAGTTAAATAACTAAACTATACAAATCATAAGAACAATCATGTTTTCATTGTACATCTTTTACAATACAATTTGGATTTGGTAACTTAACTATTAAGAAAATATGGGATTTTCTTGGTTAATCACTTTTTCAGGAAACCAAAGGAACCCGTTCTTTTCATAAAACAAACCGCTTATGAACTCACCAGCTTTATGCTGATTTTCAAACCGCTTGTATTCTCAGGTCCACTTTAGACAGGTACCCGATGATCTCTTTTGGTGAAGACAGAGTGCGTAGAAGAATCGTCTTTCTGTTGTTTAAACTATATATCTATGAAACTTGTACTACTTTACTTTTCAACTGATGTAATGAAATCTATGTAATTTATGTTTTGTGTTTTACTTCGCTTACTATGTACATTGGTTATGATTCACAGGAAGTCACCTCCGCCCCGAGACGTTTCCGCCTTCGTTTTTAGGGTGTGACAGTTTTAATCTCAACAAGTGGTATCAGAGCTGGTCTTTGAAGATCTATTGATTTTTGAAGTATCGGTTCTTGGTTTGAGGATTTTCTGCACAAATTATTGACGATTATTGGTGTTTTGGCGTCTTGGAATCAAAATTATGTTCAATCAACTATTCATGGAGAATTATGATATTGTTCATCTGGTATTTTTAATCCGATTCTTATTTAATTCGTTATCTTCTAGCTGTTTGTGGGTCGTTTTCTTATTCTATCACATTCTTACTTTGCATCCAGTCCATTAAGCACTTCATGTCCATTTTATAAGCCGAAACCTATTTCCTATTCGTTCAAGTTCTTCTTTATTCACGCTCATCTTTGATAATGCCATCTTGAAATCAGAGATTCTTGATCTTGGATTCCTTCATTTAATTTATGATTGAAAATTGATTATATGTTAAGATTCGATTGTTTCCTTCAATCTTTGATTTGGTTCATGTTTGATGATGGGATTTGGGTTATTCAAATTTCTTATCACCTCGTTGTTTTCTTTTGAGCCCTCATATTCATACTTTACTCAATTAATTTCTAGGTTAATTTATTAACTGTTAGAAATTGATGATTATTTTGATATTGTTACTTTGAGAGTGATGATTCTGGTCTGGTGTGCATAATTGTTCGTTGAAGAACTAATGATGAACAGATGAATAACTAGAAAATAGTTACTAAATCGATGTGTTTAATATGAAATATCAACTGGAATAATGGTTTGGTTGTTTATTGATTGTGGTGAAATTGATGGCTAGTTTCGATTCAAATTCGATGGGTCAAATGAAAATATCAAAATCAGATTTGTATGGCCATACACCCTTTGGGCCGCACACCCATGGTCGTACACACCTTTAAAGTGGCCATACACCTCACTTATGCAATTCTTTGAGGTCCTAACACTTATTGCGAGTAGTCCTAAGTTCTTAGAATGGCTCTTCATCACATCTAGTGGTGAGATACCATCATTTGACTCCTTTATGTGTCATTAGTTGTTGATTAGGATCAAATCGTGTTCAAGGCTTCACTTGAACATCCCGCATTCCGTATCGATCCTTCATTCAAATCACCCGAGGTGAGCTCATACCCCAACATTTTCCGTATTTTTAATGTTTTCAGGGGGAATACAAGCTAAACATAAATGTTTTCAAAACTCATGAAAATTCTCATACTTTGACCCTTTTGTACTATGTTGAGCATAAGGGTCGTTTTTCAATAAAATTGCATAGTTTTTCCAGATTCGCTATTCACTACGTTATACATGCAAACTATAATTGGTATAGTTTGGGATTTTTCTAAACATAAAAAGTATAGAAACTTTCACTACTAAATGTATGCACTAAGACAGAAGTAGTTTTCACTACTTTATCACGTTTTCATAACTGTAATTATCACTACGAACGGTATACATTCGGATTTTCACTACGGTAGAACGCTACTACACTACATGTAAACTAGATTGTACGATATAGTGAGGCGCGACTTCACTACTGTACCCTTAGGTGTACAGGGATAAATCCTATCATAGTATAACTAGAGTCTCCTGGAGGGAGAGCGTGAGATTTGTGAATAGATCTATTCGGGACTGACAATTCCACGCCCGAACTGCTAGCTATAGTTGGGCAGGCAGGCCCAGGGTGACAAATGTCATTTAACTCGACGCCTGAAGAACGTTGGAAAGGTCTCTAGTCATATCAAGTATGGTTATACGACTCACATTATGTATAAATCACTTTGAGTTTACAATTTGACACTCTTCAACGGTTTTATTTATACTAAATAGAACTAAGACACACTACGTACACTGGCCAAAGCCAGGGTTTTCAAACAAAACCAATTATGAAAAGGCTTCACATACAAAACACTTATACATTATGATTTGCTTAGGCTAGTCACATGAGGTAGTATTTTCGCATATCACTACAGTTTTTAGTAACGAACATTCATGGTTTTATACGGAATCGATAACGCTAGATTTTTACTAAAGAAAATATCAGATTTTCTTAAAACTATACAAACATTTCTGCTAGCTCATCAACAAGTATCATTACAAACTACTGCTTATGAACACACCAGCTTTATGCTGATATTTTTAAACTGCTTGTATTCTCAGGAAATCAGTAGACAGGTACCTATTGGGTTTTTGAGGAGTTGGAGCAATAAGAGTTTAATGTTTATATTCTATATATTCTGTAAGATGAAATCCAAACAAGTGTCGAAAAATTTCCAAATTGATGTAAACATTTTTATTTAAGTATCCAATGTAATGGTTGCGCTGCTATGATGTCACACCCCCGAACCAGACGGCGGAAACGTCCGGGGGCTGTTGTGACTCAATTGAATACCATAACATTGAATATATATGAAACATAACAACATTCATCACCATGCATTAATATAGTACAACCAGTAGCGTTTACATGACATACATTGTTTAAACATTACATTCCCAAAAATAAATTGTTCGATTCGTACATAAATAAACTGCAAGCCATCACTGAATATGATTTCCTTTGATTCACTGGTTCCCTGAGAATACAAGTATTTTGAAAAACGTCAACATATGAAATGTTGGTGAGTTCATAAGCGGTATTTGGAGAAAACAAAGTTCGTATCGTTTGAAAACCACCAGAAAATCCGATATTTTCTGACATAAAAAGCTTTCGAAAATGTTTGTGAAGATCCATAGGTATGCTTCTTTGTTTCTATACTTGTAAAAATTTTTCATTAAAGTTGTATACATTTCGAGTCCGTATGTGTTGAAAAACCCTAGGAAAACCCGATGTTTTCCTAATCCTTTGAATTCCAAGAAGTTACGTTGAAACCATTGCAAAACGAGTAGTGTCATCCTCAGGCGACGTTGGATTATTTTTGAGCATGATTAATTGCTACAAACACGCATTACACAAACGACCAGTTTATAGCTATACTAACGATCCCGAAGGCGTCGTCCGTACTAATCACGTTATCCAACCGCCCTCACTACGTGTAGTCCCACATCCGAAGAGAAAGAGGACACGAAGACCTCGATGACTCCATTAACCGGTTGGGGGTAAAAAAATGTACGAGGGGTCCCCGACCCGCCTCGCATAAAATGTAGACTTTACTAGCAATACCAAAGGACCCTTGGGGACCAGTAGTATACAAGCCATTGAATGTCCTTCTACGTTGTGCCAAGTCGGTAAAACCCAACACTTCGTAGGACAAAGGTCTTCGGGCCTTAAGATCAGGTCATTGGGCTAGCTAGGCCCAACAAACAAGATTTTACACTTTTGGGGCCCAAAGATGGTGCGTAGACGTCTGTGCACACTCGCATGTATATTGAATTCCCAAACGTTATTCGTATGAATCGTAGTGTCGTCGTGTTAGTAGTTTCGGATTTTCATTGGTTCGAGACCGAACCAATTCGTTTCACAACGATTTTGGTATTGTAGTGTATTGTATTTCGTCGATAGTCGCGGTACCATTGTTTGATCAAATTGCATGTATTGAATTAGCCTTGAAAGTTTTCTGTTTTCAGCCCCTCATTGTTTGAAAAATTTACTTTTTCAACCCTTTAATTAAATACTTTCCGGTTTGGTCCTTAAATCAATTTTCTTGACATTTTAACACCAAAAATTATTGAAATTGATATTTTTCAGCATATTTTTCAATGAAAACAGTTTAAGTCCCTGAAATTTCAGTTTTCTCGGTTATAACCCTTCTTTTTCGCAACTTTGACAATTTTGGCCCAAATTGTAAAATTTTTGCAACTTTGGTCCTTTTTAAATTTAAAAAGCATTTTAAACCTTTGAAGAGGACTTGGAACACTTATAGTCCACTGTTTTACAGAAAAATACAGTTTTGGCCCTCCAAAACAGAAAATCTCGCATAATGGGCCTCATTGGGCCGAAAATGTCATTTTTAGCCCATTAAGCTTGAAATTTATGTTTTTAATCCTCTAAATGAGTATATTTCCAGAAATTGTTTTATTGAAACTGTTTTGGCACACCTCATCCATCAGAATTCATGATATGTCAATTTGGACCCTTAATTTTATATTTTTCACATTTTAGGCCCAAAATTTGTGTTTTTAGCCCAAAGAAAATTGTTACTAAACCACTTAGCCATTTTTCTTGAAACACTTTGTATGTAGAAATATATTTGATGCTAAAACCATTTAACATAAGATATATCTCGGTTTTGAGGGGTTTTATGGCTAGATCCAACATTATAGCACACAAAAGCATACATGTAAGCATGGAAATCATACAAGGCATACAAAACACATATAGATCTACACTTTCACTTGTATTCCCCCCCCCCACAAAACTCATAAAAACAGAAAATAGGGGGTATGAAGCTCACCTTATGGTGTGATTTCGGTTCTTGAAGAAAAGATGGAAGAAAACTTGGTGATTTTTGGCCTTAGCACCCTTTTCTTGAAGATCTCGAGTTTGAGATGGTTCGAGGATGCAAGATCACGATTTTTGCATAGATTAGTAAGGGATTTTGATAAAACAAAGGATTTAATTCATAGATCCATGCATAACCTTACCTTGGATGAAGAGTTGGTGGAAATATCCTCTTGAAAGCCTCCTAATTTTTGAGATCTTTAAGTGGAGAGGGAGGATTGTTCTTCAAGACTTAGAGAGTTTGGAAGAGATTTTTGTGGTGTGTGTGTTTGCATATGGCCGAGAGTGAGAGAGAGGAGAGAAGAGAAGTGATTTTGAAGTGATGTTTGCATGGAAGAATGAGATACAATGCATGGGTGTCCAATGGATAAAAATGAGGTGGCAAACCAAAGTCAACTCTCTTCCTTTTCTTGGGTTTGGGCCTTGGGCCGAGATTTTGGAAGGGGAAAAGAAAAATTTGGGCTTTAAATGCTTAAGCCCAATTCTCATGGTTAAGTTGAGTGATTTTTGGTCCAAATAAATATAAAGGTGATTTTTATGACTTGTTAGGGTCAAATTAGGTTAATTATGGATCAAAGCTTTCAATTATTTCATTCTAGGCCCAACATGGCCCATAATATTGAAATAAACGAATGTGGGTCCAATTAGAGCCCAATTAGGGTTCTAAGCCCATGATAGTCTAATTGGAAGCTTATTGGTCCATTTGGATCCAATAAGGAAGTCCTAGTCCAAAATGGACTTAAACAAGGACTTTTAGGGTCTCCAATTGTTTGATGACTATTTGTAGTACTTGCATGATGTATTTGATTGAAGTTTTTGATGTCATAATCATAGGTGTTACACATGTTCTTAAGTTTTTGATTCTCATTAGCTTGAATGTATAGATTACATGACACAAAATTTCCAGTTGTGACATCATCCCCCCGTTAGAGGGAATTTCGTCCCCAAATTCTGTTTGAAAGCTAGATTTGAGAATGCTAGAATAGGTGAGGGTACTTTTGCTTCATTTGATCTTCGCGTTCCCACGTGAATTCTGGCCCACGCTTTGCGTTCCACCGTACTTTGACGATCGGGATGCGACTTAGCTTAGTACGCTTCACCTCCCTGTCTATGATTTCGATTGGTTCTTCGACGAATAGGAGATTCTCATTGATTTCGATTTCGTCAAGAGGAATGACAAGGGTTTCATCTGATAGGCACTTCTTCAGATTAGAGACATGGAACACGGGGTGTACACCGTTTAGCTCCGCGGGTAGTTGTAGTCTGTATGCTACTGGGCCTATTCGGGCGACGATTTCGAAATGTCCAATGTATCGCGGGTTCAGCTTTCCCCGTCTTCCGAAACGTATAACCCCTTTCCAGGGTGAGACTTTCAACAGTACTCGATCAACGACCTGGAATTCTAAGGGCTTTCACCGTTTATCGGCGTAGCTCTTTTGTCGGTCACGCGATGCTTGTAATCGAGCTCTGATCTGAACGATCTTTTCTGTGGTTTCGCGAATAATCTCCGGTCCTGTAAGTGCCCTGTTTGACGTATGCGTTCTTGCTAGTTGGGTGTCAGCTACTTCAGCCCAACATAACGGTGATCTATATTTACGGCCGTACAGTGCTTCGAAAGGAGCCACCTTGATGCTCGAATGGTAACTATTGTTATATGAGAATTCGATCAACGGTAGGTGGGTATCCCAAGACTTTCCAAAGTCTATCACACATGCACGAAGCATGTCCTCAAGCGTTTGAATGGTTCATTCACTTTGACCGTCTGTTTGTGGGTGATATGCGGTACTCATATCGAGATGAGTTCCCATTGCCTTGTGGAGTGATTGCCAAAAGCGCGATGTGAACCTACTGTCCCTATCCGAGATGATAGATTTTGGCACTCCATGGAGTCTTACGATTTCTCGTAGGTACAACCGCGTCAGTCTCTCCATCTTGTAGGATTCTTTGATTGGCAGGAAGTGGGCAGATTTCGTCAGTTGGTCGATTATTACCCATATGGTGTCCAGTCCGTCCGACGTCTTGGGCAGCTTGGTCACAAAATCCATAGAAATCCCCTCCCATTTCCACTCAGGGATTTCCGGTTGCTGTAACAATCCGGAAGGTTTCTGATATTCCACCTTTACTTTGGCGCACGTAAGGCACTTACTAACATAGGTCGCGATTTCCGCCTTCATGTTAGGCCACCAATAGTGTTGTTTGATGTCCAAGTACATCTTGTCCGAACCGGGATGAATGGAGTATCGTGTCTTGTGGGCTTCCTTCATAACGGTCTCCCTAAATCCTCCGATTTTTGGGATCCAAATACGGTTCATGAAGTAGTATACCCCATTCTCTTTTGCTTCTAGGTTCTTCTCCATCCCGCGCAATGCCTCGCTAGTTCTATTTTCCGCTTTCATAGCCTCTGACTGGACTGATGCAATTTGAGTGACCATATGAGATTGAATGGTTATCGAGTGCGTTCTCGTACGGCGACTAGAGTACTCCTTCCGACTTAATGCATCAGCTACCACGTTGGCCTTGCCTGGATGGTACTTGATCTCGCATTCATAGTCGTTTAGCAATTCCACCCATCTTCGTTGTCTCATGTTCAGCTCCTTCTGATTCAAGATGTGCAGGAGGCTCTTGTGGTCCGTGAAGATGGTGCACTTTGTACCGTACAGGTAGTGCCTCCAAATTTTCAGAGCGAAGACCACGGCTCCCAGTTCTAGGTCATGGGTCGTGTAATTTACTTCGTGCGTCTTTAGTTGGCGGGACGCATATGCTATCACTCTTCCATGTTGCATGAGAACGCAACCTAAACCCTGATTCGACGCGTCACAGCAGACTACAAAATCTTCCGTTCCTTCAGGTAGAGATAGTACAGGAGCGCTACAGAGAGCTTGCTTCAAGGTTCGAAACGCAATCTCTTGTCGGTCTGTCCACTTGAATGGCACGCCCTTTTGCGTAAGCAAGGTAAGCGGCTTGGCGATCTTAGAGAAGTTTTGGATGAATCTCCTATAGTAGCCTGCTAGGCCTAGAAACTGACGAATTTCTGTGGGCGTAGTCGGAGTTGCGCATCCTTCCACAGCTTTGACCTTAGAGGGATCCACATGAATTCCATCTTGGCTAACTACGTGGCCTAGAAAATTCACGCTCCGTAGCCAGAACTCACACGTAGAGCGTTTGGCGTAAAGCTTTTCCGATCGCAGAGTCTCTAGGACTTGTCGGAGATGTTGGCCATGCTCCTCTTTGCTTCGAGAATAGACGAGGATGTCATCGATAAACACAATGACGAAGTTGTCAAGGAACGGTCGACAGATTCGATTCATTAGGTCCATGAATGCGGCAGGTGCATTTGTTAGACCGAAGGGCATTACGACGAATTCATAATGTCCGTAGCGGGTTCGGAAAGCGGTTGTAGGAATATCCTCTTCTCGGACTTTGAGTTGGTGGTATCCGGACCGTAGATCTATTTTAGAAAAATAGCTAGCTCCTTGGAGCTGGTCGAATAGATCATCGATTCGTGGGAGTGGGTAGCGGTTTTTAACAGTGAGTTTATTTAACTCTCTGTAATCGATGCACATTCTGAAAGATCCGTCCTTCTTTTTGACAAAGAGCACCGGAGCTCCCCATGGCGAGTAGCTAGGTCGGATAAATCCCTTGTCCAGAAGCTCACTGAGTTGGCTGGACAATTCCTGCATTTCAGCAGGAGCCAACCGATATGGTGATTTAGCGAGAGGAGTTGCTCCTGGAACGAGGTCGATTCGGAACACAACCTGTCTCTCTGGGGGTACTCCTGGAAGATCTTCAGGAAACACGTCCGGAAATTCACACGCTACCGGTATATCTTGGATGTTAGTTTCTTCTTTGGTCTTGTCCACTATGTGAGCCAAGAACGCCAAATTGTTCTTTCGCAGATGTTTTTGTGCTTGGATGCACGAGATAAGACGAAGATTCGTGCTAGGTTTGTCTCCGTAAATTACTAGGGATTCGTGATTCGGGAGACGAAGGCGAACGGCCTTCTCGTGGCACATAATCTCAGCATGGTGGGGGCTTAACCAATCCATGCCGATAATCACATCGAAACTCCTAATTGATACTGGCATTAGGTCTATTCGAAAAACGTGCTGGTTGAGGGTTAGGGTACATCCGATGTAGATTTCCCTAGTGGATTCGGTTTTCCCATTGGCCATTTCCACCGTATAGGTTTCATTTAGCTTCTGGGGTTGTTGTTTTAATAAATGCTTAAACTTCTCGCTTACGAAACTTCGCTCCGCTCCGGTATCAAATAAGATGCATGCATAAGTGTGGTTTAGGAGAAACATACCGGTCACAACTGTGGGGTCCTGAACTGCATCACTCTGACCCATAGTCAGCATTCTTCCTGCTCCTCTGTTTCCTGAGTTGTTGTTAGGGCAATCTCGGCGGAAATGCCCCGTCCTTCCACACCCGAAAAAGGTGTGGCTAGGCCCTACATTGTTGCCGCCGGCATTGGTGTCGTTGGTGTTGCGGTGGTTGTTGTTGTTATTGTTCTGATTGTTTCCTTGACTCTGATTCTGGGGAGGATAAGTCCTGCAGAGCCTTGCAGTGTGTCCCCTTCGGTTGCAACTGGGGCAATGGAACTCCTTACATTCTCCATGGTGATGGAAACCGCACTTGTTGCACTTGGGAAAATTACCGGAATAGGGTCTTGAAGCATTTGAAGCAGCTGAGGCTGGAGCATGTGGTGTGGCTGGAACCGGTGCGGTGACAGCGTTAACTGCCACTGTTTGCTGCTTCTTAGAGGTCTCGGGGCCCTGACACCCCTTTCTCTTGTTGTTCCACCCTTTCTTACCATCACCCTCCTTCTTCTTCTCAGTCTCCACTGGCTTCTCGCCCTTCTTGTTGTTATGATCATATAGCCTCTTTGCCAATCTCTTCGCACTGTCGAACGTTTCAGGGTTCGCAGCTATCACATTCCCCTGAATGGGAGGTGTCAGTCCCCAGATGAATCATTCGATCTTCTTTCCTTCTGATGTGATCATACCCGGGCACAACAGAGATAGTTCGCTAAATCTCGATATGTAGGCATCGATGTTCGCATTCTGCACAGTGAGGTTCCATAGTTCCTGCTCCATCTTTTGTATTTCGCCTCGGGGGCAGTACTCAGCCATTAACATTTCTTTCATTTCTGCCCATGGAATAGAGTTGGCGATAGGGAGCGTCATAGCTTCCACGTGTCCGTTCCACCAAGTGAGTGCTTGGTCCACAAAAGTACAGGCCGCGAACTTCACCTTCATCTGCTCGGGGCAATCGCATATCTCGAATACCGACTCTACCTTCTCGATCCATCGCTTCAGAGTGATCACTCCTCCAGTGCCGTTGAAAGCTCGTGGTTTAGCGTTTGTGAAGTCCTTGTAGGTGCACGTTTTAGTGGGTCCTTGGTTCGTCCCGTTGTTCGAACTTCCGGATCCTTGCCCGTTACCTCCTCCGTTGTTCCCTTAGTGAAGTTGTGCCATAGCTGCTGTGACCGCAGCAGACACGGCTGCCTGGAAAGCAGTGGTGTCAACTTCGGGCGGGGTTGGTTCAGGATTTCCGCGAGTAGCTCGGCGAGGCATCTTTCTGTCATGAAACGGAAAGATGTTGAGTGTACGTGGTTTTTGTGAGGTTGGGACCCTACTAACTAGGTGTATGGTACGAACCTAAACTTTACTACTATCGGGCATACAATCATAACGTCTCAACACATAACAACTGATAATATCATAGCAAAACACACAAAAGTTCATTAATATTATCCGCATGTAATACAAGAAAATTTTCTCGTAAGAGCATACATAAGTGACACTAATCTGACAGCATAACGGCTCCATGAGTAGTGTAGTCAGTTAAACATAGAGCCGGAGTACATAACATAGTTCCTAATGACCTACTACGATAAGTCTATCCCTAACCGCGATGAGCTGCGTCAGGAGGTGGTGCCGAAGATGTGGATGCTCCCTGAAGACGAGCCACCAAGCGTTCTGCGTCCTGAAGTCGAGACTCCCACCTTACCTGCCTCATGTGAAACTCTCGGAGGACGTCACGCGTCTCCCGTTCCGCACGCTCGACCCTAGTCCACAACTGGCGTACTTGATCAGTAGTGCCCTGAGCAAGGTCGCCGGTGTCCCGTAATCGTCTCACCATGACCGGTAGGGCTCGGTCGGCCGGTCCTCCGTCCCTCAAGTCAAAGAACTCACGTGACATGCCAAACGGGGGTCGTCGTCCCTGATGTCTGCTCCATCTCCAAAGATCAATGCCCCAAGGAGGGGTAGGTCCAGTGGGACCCACACGATAAGCAGGCACCCTGATCGGGTAAGGGGGGTTGATGACCTCGGACTCTGCGTCCGAATCACCCCCTTCGCTGTCATCGAGCTCCTCTTCGAAATACTCTTCGTCTTCTTCGGGTTCGGCAGGCTCGCCCTCGACTTCTGCCTCTGGTTCCCCGTCAGATTCCTCTTCGGGGTCTTCCTCAGGTTCCTCTTCAGGCTCTTCCTCAGGCTCCTCCTCCTCTAGCCACCCGTTGTTTCCCTGATTAGGGAAATAGGGGTCTCCAGGGTGATGAAAGCCAGCCATGCTGTCTGCGCGAGTATGTAAATATGCTAACATTATTCCTAGGGTGCTATAACTATTATACAGACTAAGCGAACGTTCTCTTTTTGGTGATAAAGGGTATAGTTTTAGGTTCCCTAGCTATCCCGATCTCATCAAGACGTGTGTTAGTTTTACTTTGGAGGGAATGTAGTTGATCAGGCTACATTCACTCTGTGACAACCCTATATTTTCCAAAAGCATTGTAAACACTCGAAAGCTAAAAACAACGAAATCAACCTCGAAAATAAAAGTGTTCAAGTATCTAAGTTGGGATGCATCAAATATTAGATATCATGCCAAGGTTTCCAAAAACATAAAGAACGCTCAAAACCGGGTTATATTGAAGAAATTATAACCACTCCTATATTTACGACACGACGTTAAAACATTATTTGACGTAAAAAGTAAAATCTCAATAAAATGCATTTTAGCCTTAAGTATCTAAACAAAAGTCATAGATCTCGTTGAAAGGTGAGCGTGCATAAAAAGATCGCCCAAATTGGACCTCGTATGAAGAAGTTACGAATTTTCAAAGTTTCGTAACAGTAGTAGAGGGCTAAAAACTCGGATTGAAGATCGAGTATTATTTAGCTATCGCCACCTAAACGGAAGTTGAAGATCTCCTCAGTGGTAATAAAACGATAAAAAGACAAACGAAAACCGACGTCGAATAAAGAACCTATGAATTTTTAACGAACTTTAGAAGGTCCGGCCTATTAAAAATATATCATTAAAAATAAAGTCAAAACTAGCCGACGGAGTCTAAATGAAAGTTGTAGAGCATAATCTCACCTACACGTGGATATAAAGAACACGAAAAACGGAGCTCGTACGCGAAAGTTACGGAATTTAGAAGAGGGCAGGCCGGATTACGCCCCGCGTTCTCTGGGAGTACGCCCCGCGTACTAGACCCAGAGTCGAGTCCCATCGGCCCGCCCAAGCTACGCTTAGCTAGCCAGGAGTCGTAAGCCATGACGCATTTTTACGCCCAGCGTAACGACGTACGCGCTGCGTACGTGAGTACGCCCCGCGTACTCCAAATTTACGCCCCGCGTACCGAGGACCTCCAGCCTCTATAAATAGATTGCGAGGGTGCCGGCTGATTTCACTAAATTCCTTCAATTCTCTCTCATTTTCGCCTCGTTTTTCGTGCCGACAATATCCCGACTTCCCGGTTTCATATCCAAGCCCCGACGAAAGTCCGAAGCCCCGAGATTCCCGAAAATCTCGCCACTCTCCGGTCGAGGTGCCGCCCGGGAAAATCTCGTTTTCTTCAAATCACGCACTTTCTTCGGTGAGTTCATACCCCTACAATCTACATTTTAAATGTGTTATCAATATTGTTTTAATATACACTTTTGAGGGGGGGAATACAAGTAAACACACGATTATTATCGTGTGTAACTCAAAGATTCACTAAATACTCATTTTTATCTAGTAAACCATATGTGATTCACAACCATTATGTGGAATCTTTCATACGGAAAACGTAACACGATACCGCCTGATATATATATCGAAACTAAATATGTTGTTATACGTATACAAATCAAACAGTTTATTTATACCTCGAGTTTAAGTGTTCATTATGTCACCACAAGAAGTTACACATTTCATAACAAGTGAGCATTACACTAGGGTTACTATACAAACGAAACGAACTTTTGGAAAAACTATAATAGTTTACGACAAACATTTATCCATGTTAAGAACTCTTTATCAAACTGTCTTACATACTTTATGATTCCTTTCAAACGCTGTTAGAATCATGTTACTAATAAAGGCCTTCCTGTATTTAAAACTATTCTTATCAAACAAACTGTTTTCAAATCATTTTATAAACTGACATCAAGTCATCAATTCTTATTTATTAAACTTTTCAAAGGTTTTACAAAACTTCTTTTATATTTTTGTGCTCGCCTATATATGTATACTTATATAAGTAATATTTGAAGGACTTAGGACGGCTAGCTCGCTTTATTTCCTTTTCCTCGTTGGGATGTGGCCTTAGGGCATCGGTTATTCGTCCGAATGTCGTCTAAATATTAGTTATATATATATGTACATATATAGACATAAAAGTTTCCGTCAGTTCGTTCAGTACCTTTGAGTGGCAAAAGCATATTTCGAATTATACACGCACATTATCAATAACTATAATAGGTATAGTTAAGACATACTATTTACCATTCCAAGTACCAGGAATCATACAAGACGTAGTCTATTCATGAGTCAATACAAATACATTACATACTATGCGAAGAGGTACAATTACATACAATTACAAAAGCATACAACTTCGAGACATACCATTTCAAGGAATACAATTACATGAGATAGTATGCTAGATAATCATAACGTTTTATATACTACAAGTACCATATCAAGAAGGTATTCTCATATAAAAACAAATGAACATTTTCATACGTAAATCAGTTTTTATACTGGGGTGTGAGACAGCTTCACGTACGTTCGAGTATGCATTATTAAGTCCTGTATTATATACCATAATCCCTTGTAGGGGGAGCGTGATACTTGTGTATAGATCTATACGGGATTGACAATCCCACACCTAAGCTGTTAGCTACAGCTAGGCCGGCAGGCCTGGGGTGACAAATGTCATAACAGTTCCAACGCCTGAAGAACGTTGTTACAGGCCATCAGTGTCATTAGCATGGTTATAAAACTCACATGGGGTATTAAAAACACATTGATTTACGGAGTTTTTCATATATCTTAGCAGTTATAACTATACACAAAGCTACTATTTTAGACATGAAAAACATCATGGTAGTTTCATTTTGGGACTTTTAACGTACCGTCTACTTACGAACAAATATTGGATTTTTGAAACAAACATTTAAAAACAGTCGAGTCTTGGTAGAAAGCTACACTTTATGCTAGTAGAAAATATGGGATTTTCTAGAAGTTTCAAACGTTTACAATTACTTACAAACATATTCGTTGGTACAAATTTTCTTTCAAACAATTACATGTCTTTCTTTACAGCTTTACAAATCAAAGTCACATAACTATTTATGAACTCACCAGCATTATTGCTGATACTCGCTTTCAAAATAACTTGTATTCCCAGGATACGAATAGACAGGTACGACTACCAGATTCTGTGAAGACGGAGCGATCAAGACTCGTCTTTTATTTCTGAATATTCATTTTTGTAGAATTATACTATGAAAGAACTCAAATGTAATTACAATTATACTATTAATGCAATGGATGATGTTGTTGCTTGTTTACTACTTAGCATTGTTGTGATACATTACATGACGTCCTCCGCCCCAGAACGTTTCCGCCGTTCTCGGTTTTGGGGTGTGACAGATTGGTATCAGAGCATTGTTTATAGTGAATCAAGTATATCAACCCATAAAAGATATACGAACTATAAATACAATAGGGATTAAAATACTCTGATTAAGAGATTATACTTTTAAATAATAAAATATTTAAGTAAGTATACGTGCCTGCATACATACAAAAAATTAGTATCACTAGGACAGAACAAAAGTATTACGATTGTTGGGCAACACAAGTAGACTTAGAGACATATAGTCAAAACTAGGGTGATATAGCCTGATCAACTATATTTTCCAAGGGTTGACTAGCATGTGCCTAAGTGTGGTTGTGAGTTGCAACAAGTCTAAAAACTTACCCACAACACCACAATGGGAACAATAGAACGTAAACCTAAAATACTATAGGAGTATTTTGGGTATTCTATAAACTACTTATGTGTTAGATTCTTATACCCCAAATTACCGTATAGATAACATAGCTGGACCCCATCCCCACGACAACTCGTACTTCCCGAGCAAAGGCAGTGCTAGATGGTTCAGAGAAGAACCAGAGAATGATCATCCAATCCCTTTTGAATGATCACCATACTGAAGACCTTTCGGACGATGATAACTCTGAACTCGAGAATGAGAACCTACCCCCGGTGGCTCCCAATTCAAACCCTAACCCTCGTCTAGCTCTTCATGGCCCGACGCCTCCTTCGGAAGGATACTTGGAAACATGGAGCGAAGAACAAGATCGACCTATGTCGTCAAAAGGAGACCGAAGTTACTACAACTTAAGCGAAGGGAGCTCAGCAGACAAAGTTCTAACAATCCCGATCCGCAGAGTTGGTCGAAACGAACTTCAAGGCAGGACGACTCTCCATTATATCAAAGAGGTTAAATACCAATGCGAGAATGCACACCATCTACACCAATCATCTTGAAAACACTCGTGAGAGATCTGAGAGTTCACCAGAAGGATGACCTCCGCCATAAAGAAAGGCTTTGTTTCCTTGCCTTGTTTAAATGGACTATTTTTTTCTGTCTATGCCCGATGCAACATTTTCTATGAAACTATCTTGTACTGTAAGTACTGTTAGTTAGGCCTTTATGCTGCTAAAACCTTCCTACTCTGGATATGATGTAAGACCTTCTTCAAAGTCAAATTTTTCCTAAGCTTATTACATCGTAAAGCATCGGGGATATTGACAGTCGGCTAACTCCCGTGTCACCTTTGGTTCAAAAACCCTCATTATACCTTCGATAATATGCTTTAGTCAAGTCATTGGACTATAGTAATTTAACTCCGGAGGTATTTCCATGTCTCTTCTAGCGGTTGGATCATGTTATCCACCAACCAGCGATACCACAGCTTGAACGACAAACGTCTTGAAAGACCATTTTACAAACATACTTCTACTCTATACTATGATTGCATCATAGGGATGTAGATCAAACCATCATGAACATACTTCCAATCCGTACTAGGACTGCATCATAGGGATGTAGGTCAAACTTGCGAGAACATACTTTTACTCTTTACTTAAAGCAATCGAAGTACATCTAGAGTCAACCAGAATCACTCACAAAAAAAAAAAATCTTTATCTTTCGTATTACAAAAATCATGTCGTCATCCGGAAACGATCCGTTGAACAACGAAAAACCCTATCCCCCTGTATCGACGCCGCTTCATTTTAAGCTGCAGTCTCAGCTGCCGTGACAACTGTTCTGAATCACCTTAACGCCAACTATGCAAATGTTAGCGGAATGGTTTTCAATAATTCCAATCCAAGTAACAACCAAGTACACCCACAAGTAACAAACTACCACGACATCTTTAACTACTACCACCAACACTACAAGTATCCCAATTATCCCTAACCCGGCCAGACAGTATGCTGGAAACCTACCGAATTGCAATAAGTGCAACTTCCATCACTTAGGTAGTTGTCGTCTGTTACACTGCAAGACCTGCAACCAGAACGGACACATTACCCGCTTCTACAGGACTCGGGTCAAACACATTACTTCAACCACCAATGTCGAAACTTCTCGGATATGCCATCTATGTGGTTTAATGGGACACTTCAAGAGGGATTGCCCAACAGAAAAGAACGACCGTAGAACAGGAGGAGTTTGAACTCAGAATGGAAAAAGGCAATGAAGGACCCGACCATAATAAGGGCTCACTTCCAATCGTCAGCATTAAGTATGTCGTTAAACTCGCATAAAACTAGTGCAACTCGAGTCTTACCTTTTAAGAGATCCCGTCAGTATAAGGGGACCCTCATGTTGCATATACTTGCCTTTTGTAGTATACCTTGTTCGCAACAATAGTCTTGTAGTAGAACCAAAGTACTATAACTCTGTTAAAAGTTGCACTGTTGTGTTTTGTCTGTAACACCCTTATGATCAAACCTAATACCGTATTTCCAAGTAAGTCCGATATCATCATACAATTTGACTCAATTCGATCCTCGCAATATCAGTTCGTGCGTATTTCTCCTTCTCCGAAAACGTCTTCCTAGTGAAACCATCATTCCAGAACACCGAGGTACTCATGCATAGAGTACCTCCTGTTTCTCATCCTTTCCAAGGAAACCGCAGCAAACCTCCCCGAAGTATCACTCGTACAGTACGTCAAGTTCAATCTAAAGACCCATATGGTTGATCTGTCTCCGAAGAATGTATACATGAGGGTGGTATATAATCAAGATTCTACAGGTTTAGAATTGATGATTCCACTTTAACTTCTTTTCCTCGTTGGGATGTGAGCTTAACGAGGAATCATTTATTCGACTACCTTTTCAATCTTAATTATATACGACTCGTATACCCGAGACTGTGATGGATAAACCGGGTATGAGTTCTACTATGAACTTCAGGACGGAGACTGCCCAAGACTGCGAGTGATCGTGCGTCCGTAAGAATAAACTTAGAAATACCTACCCTTTTCCCCTTATTCATGAGTAGTCATACTTCTTTTAGATATTTACGACAGCTAATCCACCCCAAGGTTTCAACATCACGATCAGTTAGAGTGGATTAAGTCTACATTGAACCGACATCAGGCGCTTTGGTAAAACAGTTCGTCCTAACCTCCCTAAAACAACGAAGCTCTAGTTATTTACCGCGACAAACCAAGTATGAACCCACTCATCATTTCATGTATGCATACTCATAAATGCTTACGAAAGGAATATCATGTATTCTTTGCACACATCGCCGAGACGTGCCGAAAAGTGAAGGGCATTCAGAACGTCCAAGAAGTATGTGGCTTTTCCCGACACCTTTCAGGAAGGACAACCGAGACTACCAACACGGCGTCAAGTCAAATTCAGAATCGACTTAGTTCTAGTAGCCAAATCACCTTATTGTCTAGCTCCAACCAAGGTGCGAGAACTCCCTAGCAAACTTAACAAACTCCTCAGAAGGGCATTCCTTAGGACAAGTTTCTCACGTGGAAGGGCATCGTAATTGTCTATAAACAAGAAAGAGTGTTCCAAACACTAAAGTAAGTCTGATGCATCACACCAATATTATCCCTACCAAAAAGAGGATAGAATATTGCATGGTGTAATGCGATACATCCAACCAAGGGCTTGATTGTATTCTTATGCAAGAGGAAAGATCACTACCTATACCTTAAGACAGTTTAAGACCCAAGAATTTGATTGTTCAAACACATGACCTTGATTCAGGAGCAGCATTGATTTCTCTGAAGATCTGGAGACACTACTTGTAGAGCACAAGGTGTAATACTCTCACCGAACATGGAAACACACAACACACATTCAACAAGGAAAGGATATCATACCAGCAAAGTCAAACAAAAAAAAAAAAAAAAAAAAAAAAAAAAAAAAAAAAAAAAAAGCAAAGTCGTATCCCGATAGTGAAAGATTCGCTGAAATGCCAAGTGAGAACCTGAGTTCACTTACGAACACGAGAAGCAAATGAAACGTCTATCCGTAACATAATAATTAAGCCTTACTTAAAACTCGAATTTCGGGACGAAATTCCCTCTAACAGGGGGATGATGTGACAACCCTATATTTTCCAAAAGCATTGTAAACACTCGAAAGCTAAAAACAACGAAATCAACCTCGAAAATAAAAGTGTTCAAGTATCTAAGTTGGGATGCATCAAATATTAGATATCATGCCAAGGTTTCCAAAAACATAAAGAACGCTCAAAACCGGGTTATATTGAAGAAATTATAACCACTCCTATATTTACGACACGACGTTAAAACATTATTTGACGTAAAAAGTAAAATCTCAATAAAATGCATTTTAGCCTTAAGTATCTAAACAAAAGTCATAGATCTCGTTGAAAGGTGAGCGTGCATAAAAAGATCGCCCAAATTGGACCTCGTATGAAGAAGTTACGAATTTTCAAAGTTTCGTAACAGTAGTAGAGGGCTAAAAACTCGGATTGAAGATCGAGTATTATTTAGCTATCGCCACCTAAACGGAAGTTGAAGATCTCCTCAGTGGTAATAAAACGATAAAAAGACAAACGAAAACCGACGTCGAATAAAGAACCTATGAATTTTTAACGAACTTTAGAAGGTCCGGCCTATTAAAAATATATCATTAAAAATAAAGTCAAAACTAGCCGACGGAGTCTAAATGAAAGTTGTAGAGCATAATCTCACCTACACGTGGATATAAAGAACACGAAAAACGGAGCTCGTACGCGAAAGTTACGGAATTTAGAAGAGGGCAGGCCGGATTACGCCCCGCGTTCTCTGGGAGTACGCCCCGCGTACTAGACCCAGAGTCGAGTCCCATCGGCCCGCCCAAGCTACGCTTAGCTAGCCAGGAGTCGTAAGCCATGACGCATTTTTACGCCCAGCGTAACGACGTACGCGCTGCGTACGTGAGTACGCCCCGCGTACTCCAAATTTACGCCCCGCGTACCGAGGACCTCCAGCCTCTATAAATAGATTGCGAGGGTGCCGGCTGATTTCACT
This sequence comes from Lactuca serriola, assembly GCF_051521515.1. Lineage (NCBI taxonomy): Eukaryota > Viridiplantae > Streptophyta > Magnoliopsida > Asterales > Asteraceae > Lactuca > Lactuca serriola. The sequence goes on along the minus strand of NC_136410.1, from coordinate 249,556,735 downwards.
AAATTCCTTCAATTCTCTCTCATTTTCGCCTCGTTTTTCGTGCCGACAATATCCCGACTTCCCGGTTTCATATCCAAGCCCCGACGAAAGTCCGAAGCCCCGAGATTCCCGAAAATCTCGCCACTCTCCGGTCGAGGTGCCGCCCGGGAAAATCTCGTTTTCTTCAAATCACGCACTTTCTTCGGTGAGTTCATACCCCTACAATCTACATTTTAAATGTGTTATCAATATTGTTTTAATATACACTTTTGAGGGGGGGAATACAAGTAAACACACGATTATTATCGTGTGTAACTCAAAGATTCACTAAATACTCATTTTTATCTAGTAAACCATATGTGATTCACAACCATTATGTGGAATCTTTCATACGGAAAACGTAACACGATACCGCCTGATATATATATCGAAACTAAATATGTTGTTATACGTATACAAATCAAACAGTTTATTTATACCTCGAGTTTAAGTGTTCATTATGTCACCACAAGAAGTTACACATTTCATAACAAGTGAGCATTACACTAGGGTTACTATACAAACGAAACGAACTTTTGGAAAAACTATAATAGTTTACGACAAACATTTATCCATGTTAAGAACTCTTTATCAAACTGTCTTACATACTTTATGATTCCTTTCAAACGCTGTTAGAATCATGTTACTAATAAAGGCCTTCCTGTATTTAAAACTATTCTTATCAAACAAACTGTTTTCAAATCATTTTATAAACTGACATCAAGTCATCAATTCTTATTTATTAAACTTTTCAAAGGTTTTACAAAACTTCTTTTATATTTTTGTGCTCGCCTATATATGTATACTTATATAAGTAATATTTGAAGGACTTAGGACGGCTAGCTCGCTTTATTTCCTTTTCCTCGTTGGGATGTGGCCTTAGGGCATCGGTTATTCGTCCGAATGTCGTCTAAATATTAGTTATATATATATGTACATATATAGACATAAAAGTTTCCGTCAGTTCGTTCAGTACCTTTGAGTGGCAAAAGCATATTTCGAATTATACACGCACATTATCAATAACTATAATAGGTATAGTTAAGACATACTATTTACCATTCCAAGTACCAGGAATCATACAAGACGTAGTCTATTCATGAGTCAATACAAATACATTACATACTATGCGAAGAGGTACAATTACATACAATTACAAAAGCATACAACTTCGAGACATACCATTTCAAGGAATACAATTACATGAGATAGTATGCTAGATAATCATAACGTTTTATATACTACAAGTACCATATCAAGAAGGTATTCTCATATAAAAACAAATGAACATTTTCATACGTAAATCAGTTTTTATACTGGGGTGTGAGACAGCTTCACGTACGTTCGAGTATGCATTATTAAGTCCTGTATTATATACCATAATCCCTTGTAGGGGGAGCGTGATACTTGTGTATAGATCTATACGGGATTGACAATCCCACACCTAAGCTGTTAGCTACAGCTAGGCCGGCAGGCCTGGGGTGACAAATGTCATAACAGTTCCAACGCCTGAAGAACGTTGTTACAGGCCATCAGTGTCATTAGCATGGTTATAAAACTCACATGGGGTATTAAAAACACATTGATTTACGGAGTTTTTCATATATCTTAGCAGTTATAACTATACACAAAGCTACTATTTTAGACATGAAAAACATCATGGTAGTTTCATTTTGGGACTTTTAACGTACCGTCTACTTACGAACAAATATTGGATTTTTGAAACAAACATTTAAAAACAGTCGAGTCTTGGTAGAAAGCTACACTTTATGCTAGTAGAAAATATGGGATTTTCTAGAAGTTTCAAACGTTTACAATTACTTACAAACATATTCGTTGGTACAAATTTTCTTTCAAACAATTACATGTCTTTCTTTACAGCTTTACAAATCAAAGTCACATAACTATTTATGAACTCACCAGCATTATTGCTGATACTCGCTTTCAAAATAACTTGTATTCCCAGGATACGAATAGACAGGTACGACTACCAGATTCTGTGAAGACGGAGCGATCAAGACTCGTCTTTTATTTCTGAATATTCATTTTTGTAGAATTATACTATGAAAGAACTCAAATGTAATTACAATTATACTATTAATGCAATGGATGATGTTGTTGCTTGTTTACTACTTAGCATTGTTGTGATACATTACATGACGTCCTCCGCCCCAGAACGTTTCCGCCGTTCTCGGTTTTGGGGTGTGACACACTCCTTGGTATCACTAAGTACAGTCCCGAATTACCCGGGATACCAGCATTGTTGTGTTTGGTTCGGCGTTAGGTCTTTATTCCTAATGCAAGCAGGTGTGTTTTATTTACTTGTTTTGTTCAGAGTTAGGTTAGTCCCTCTTTTGGTTTATAGTTGCATATCAATGTGTGGCTCGACATGCTAGTTCACAATAAACAAAGCTCTGATACCAACCTGTCACACCCCCGAACCAGACGGCGGAAACGTCCGGGGGCTGTTGTGACTCAATTGAATACCATAACATTGAATATATATGAAACATAACAACATTCATCACCATGCATTAATATAGTACAACCAGTAGCGTTTACATGACATACATTGTTTAAACATTACATTCCCAAAAATAAATTGTTCGATTCGTACATAAATAAACTGCAAGCCATCACTGAATATGATTTCCTTTGATTCACTGGTTCCCTGAGAATACAAATATTTTGAAAAACGTCAACATATGAAATGTTGGTGAGTTCATAAGCGGTATTTGGAGAAAACAAAGTTCGTATCGTTTGAAAACCACCAGAAAATCCGATATTTTCTGACATAAAAAGCTTTCGAAAATGTTTGTGAAGATCCATAGGTATGCTTGTTTGTTTTCTATACTTGTAAAAATTTTCATTAAAGTTGTATACATTTCGAGTCCGTATGTGTTGAAAAACCCTAGGAAAACCCGATGTTTTCCTAATCCTTTGAATTCCAAGAAGTTACGTTGAAACCATTGCAAAACGAGTAGCGTCATCCTCAGGCGACGTTGGATTATTTTTTAGCATGATTAATTGCTACAAACACGCATTACACAAACGACCAGTTTATAGCTATACTAACGATCCCGAAGGCGTCGTCCGTACTAATCACGTTATCCAACCGCCCCCACTACGTGTAGTCCCACATCCGAAGAGAAAGAGGACACGAAGACCTCGATGACTCCATTAACCGGTTGGGGGTAAAAAAATGTACGAGGGGTCCCCGACCCGCCTCGCATAAAATGTAGACTTTACTAGCAATACCAAAGGACCCTTGGGGACCAGTAGTATACAAGCCATTGAAAGTCCTTCTACGTTGTGCCAAGTCGGTAAAACCCAACACTTCGTAGGACAAAGGTCTTCGGGCCTTAAGATCAGGTCATTGGGCTAGCTAGGCCCAACAAACAAGATTTTACACTTTTGGGGCCCAAAGATGGTGCGTAGACGTCTGTGCACACTCGCATGTATATTGAATTCCCAAACGTTATTCGTATGAATCGTAGTGTCGTCGTGTTAGTAGTTTCGGATTTTCATTGGTTCGAGACCGAACCAATTCGTTTCACAACGATTTTGGTATTGTAGTGTATTATATTTCGTCGATAGTCGCGGTACCATTGTTTGATCAAATTGCATGTATTGAATTAGCCTTGAAAGTTTTCTGTTTTCAGCCCCTCATTGTTTGAAAAATTTACTTTTTCAACCCTTTAATTAAATACTTTCCGGTTTGGTCCTTAAATCAATTTTCTTGACATTTTAACACCAAAAATTATTGAAATTGATATTTTTCAGCATATTTTTCAATGAAAACAGTTTAAGTCCCTGAAATTTCAGTTTTCTCGATTATAACCCTTCTTTTTCGCAACTTTGACAATTTTGGCCCAAATTGTAAAATTTTTGCAACTTTGGTCCTTTTTAAATTTAAAAAGCATTTTAAACCTTTGAAGAGGACTTGGAACACTTATAGTCCACTGTTTTACAGAAAAATACAGTTTTGGCCCTCCAAAACAGAAAATCTCGCATAATGGGCCTCATTGGGCCGAAAATGTCATTTTTAGCCCATTAAGCTTGAAATTTATGTTTTTAATCCTCTAAATGAGTATATTTCCAGAAATTGTTTTATTGAAACTGTTTTGGCACACCTCATCTATCAGAATTCATGATATGTCAATTTGGACCCTTAATTTTATATTTTTCACATTTTAGGCCCAAAATTTGTGTTTTTAGCCCAAAGAAAATTGTTACTAAACCACTTAGCCATTTTTCTTGAAACACTTTGTATGTAGAAATATATTTGATGCTAAAACCATTTAACATAAGATATATCTCGGTTTTGAGGGGTTTTATGGCTAGATCCAACATTATAGCACACAAAAGCATACATGTAAGCATGGAAATCATACAAGGCATACAAAACACATATAGATCTACACTTTCACTTGTATTCCCCCCCCCCCCCCACAAAACTCATAAAAACAGAAAATAGGGGGTATGAAGCTCACCTTATGGTGTGATTTCGGTTCTTGAAGAAAAGATGGAAGAAAACTTGGTGATTTTTGGCCTTAGCACCCTTTTCTTGAAGATCTCGAGTTTGAGATGGTTCTAGGATGCAAGATCACGATTTTTGCATAGATTAGGAAGGGATTTTGATAAAACAAAGGATTTAATTCATAGATCCAAGCATAACCTTACCTTGGATGAAGAGTTGGTGGAAATATCCTCTTGAAAGCCTCCTAATTTTCGAGATCTTTAAGTGGAGAGGGAGGATTGTTCTTCAAGACTTAGAGAGTTTGGAAGAGATTTTTGTGGTGTGTGTGTTTGCATATGGCCGAGAGTGAGAGAGAGGAGAGAAGAGAAGTGATTTTGAAGTGATGTTTGCATGGAAGAATGAGATACAATGCATGGGTGTCCAATGGATAAAAATGAGGTGGCAAACCAAAGTCAACTCTCTTCCTTTTCTTGGGTTTGGGCCTTGGGCCGAGATTTTGGAAGGGGAAAAGAAAAATTTGGGCTTTAAATGCTTAAGCCCAATTCTCATGGTTAAGTTGAGTGATTTTTGGTCCAAATAAATATAAAGGTGATTTTTATGACTTGTTAGGGTCAAATTAGGTTAATTATGGATCAAAGCTTTCAATTATTTCATTCTAGGCCCAATATGGCCCATAATATTGAAATAAACGAATGTGGGTCCAATTAGAGCCCAATTAGGGTTCTAAGCCCATGATAGTCTAATTGGAAGCTTATTGGTCCATTTGGATCCAATAAGGAAGTCCTAGTCCAAAATGGACTTAAACAAGGACTTTTAGGGTCTCCAATTGTTTGATGACTATTTGTAGTACTTGCATGATGTATTTGATTGAAGTTTTTGATGTCATAATCATAGGTGTTACACATGTTCTTAAGTTTTTGATTCTCATTAGCTTGAATGTATAGATTACATGACACAAAATTTCCAATTGTGACAGATGATTGCTATTATACATTGGTTGTGATGCTATACGTAACGTCCTCCACCCCAGAACGTTTCCGCCATTCTGGTTTTGGGGTGTGACAGATTGGTATCAGAGCCCTTGTTTATAGAGAACTAGTATACCGAACCTTACATGGTATACAGCTAGAAACACTAAAGGGGCCTAAGTGCTCTACACTAAAAATATACTTTCAAAAATATAAGTATGTTTATAAAAGTATACGAGCATGCATACCTAACAAAATTCGTGTCATTAGTGGAACAACACAAAAAGTATTTGGATGTTAGGACACTGCGGTCAAACCTGGGCAGTTATGTAATCATGTTTCGGGTGAATATAGCCTGTTCATCTATATTCAGTCAAAACATGACCAACATGTGCTTGGGAGTGACGGTGGTGTTACAGCAGGCCTAAAACTTACCAAAAACATTCACTAGAAAATACTATAGGACTATTTCGCTAGAGCCAAATTCAGTGAAAAGATTCATTCTTATTGTTACTACCTATCTATTTTGTAGCGATAACTTAGTTACATTAGTAAACTTTCCGTGCTTATCGCGGGGTAGAACACTATCATTATCAAGATAAGACATATATTATTTTTATATATCTTGAGGACTTACCATCCTCTTGTTCTTGATTGTTTCTAGAGAAAGATGCCTCCTCGACCAAGACCCATCAGAGGAAACGACAACACTCCGCCACCACCACCACCCCCTCAGTTCGACCTCGTCATGTTTCAGGCAGCAGTTACAGCCGTCGTGACTGTAGCATTGGCACAAGTGAACTCTGGTGCGGCTAGAGGTGGAACTGGCCCACAAAGACAAGACGGAAGTCAGTGAAAATAAAAGGAATGTTCCTACAAGGACTTCATGACCACGAAACCCAAGTCCTTCGACGGAAACGGAGGAGTCATCGCTCTGACTCGATGTTTCGAGAATATCGAATCCATCTTCGAAATTTGCACCTGTTTTGAAGCCAACAAGGTGAAGTTCATTGCCTGCACCTTCACTGACAGAGTTTTGACCTGGTGGAATGGTCGAGTCAAAACCCTAACTCTGCCTGTAGCTAATGCCATGGATTGGGAAAGACTGAAGGAACTCATGCCCGAGGGGCAAGGTGCAAAAGTTGGAGCACGAACTTTGGAACTTGAAGATGAAGGGTTCTGACATTGATGCTTACACTGCTAGATTCTATGATCTGGCACTTCTCTGTCCGGGAATGGTCACCCCGGGAAGCAAGAAAATCGAGAGGTACATCTGGGGGCTGACACAACCCACCAAGGGAAATGTCTTGGCTGCTATACCGACTACATTTGAGAGCGCCAAGGATCTGGACCAAATTTTGTTCGATAATGGGGTTGATCTAGACGAAGTGGCAGCTGTTTTTGAGCCACAGAAGGAATGTAGTGGGAAGAAGAAGAAATCATGGAACAAACACAAGAGTTAGGCTTCGCAAGAGCCCTCCAAGAAACAACAATTAGTAGCAGCTCATGCTGTTACTGCTCCTGCTGCTGCCCCAGCTACTGTTCCAACCACCCAAACTCCTACCGGTGTTTATGTTGGGAAACTACCTTTATGAAACAAGTGTAACTTCCATCATCACAGACCCTGCCGTGAGTTGAGTTGCAATAGCTGTGGGAAGAAGGGTGACACAGCTCGATACTGCAAAGCGCCAGCCCAACCCACCAACCAGACCACGGGAGCAGGTGCTGGTCAAGCTTTTTATGGATGTGGAGAGGTTGGGCATTTCAAGAGAAATTGCCCCAAGGCAACTACTGGTGGCAATACAGGGAGAGTTTTGGCAATGGGCCATAATGAAGCAGTCGATGATCCTACCATTGTTACGGGTACGTTCCTCCTTGACAACACTCATGTATGGATTCTTTTCGATTCTGGTATGGAAAGAAGTTTTGTTAGTCACGCATTGAAACACCTAATCAAATGTAAATCCCAACCTTTAACCAAAATGTTCAATGTCAAGATGGCTAACAGAGAGAAAGATTACACGAACGACATATTCATAGGATGTACTCTTACCTTAGCCAATCACACCTTTCATATCGATCTTATGCCTGTATCAATCAAGAGTTTCAATGTCATTATCGGTATGGATTGGTTGAGCCCCAATCGTGCTGATATCCTTTGTTTCGAAAAAGCTATTCGCCTCAACCTTCCCTCTGGCGAAGCCCTCATGATGTATGGTGACAAACTTAGTTCGAACCTTCGTATCATCTCGTGCATCAAATCTCAGAAGTACCTACGTAAGGAATGTTTTGTGTTTCTAGCTCATGTTGTTGATGGGACGCAAAAAGTTAAAGACCTCGAGAGCATCCCCGAAGTCTGCAACTTTCCTGATGTCTTTCCTGAAGATCTCCCAGGAATTCCTCCCGAACATCAAGTCGAGTTTCGTATCGACTTAATCCCCGGAGCTACTCCTGTAGCTAAGTCTCCATACCGTTTAGCGCCAGTGGAGATGCAAGAATTATCCAGCTAACTTAATGAGTTGATCAACAAAGGATTCATAAGGCCGAGCTCCTCACCCTGGGGAGCTCCGATCTCATTCGTGAAAAAGAAAGATGGATCCTTTCGGATGTGCATTGACTACCGAGAGCTGAATCAGCTGATCATCAAGAACTGATATCCGTTACCCAGAATTGATGATCTCTTTGACCAACTTCAGGGAGCCAGTTATTTCTCTAAGATAGATCTAAGATCAGGGTACCATCAGTTGCGAGTCCACGAGAATGATGTGCGTAAGACAACATTCCGAACTCGCTGTGGATACTACGAATTTATAGTAATGCCCTTTGGTCTGAACAATGCACCGGCAGTATTCATGGACCTGATGAATCGAGTGTGCCACCCTTTCCTAGACAAGTTTGTGATCGTGTTCATCGATGACATACTTGTCTATTCGCAGAGTGAGAGTGATCATAAACACCACTTGAGACAGGTGTTGAAAACATTAAGGGCGGAAAAGCTATACGCGAAGTTTTCGAAGTGCGAGTTTTGGATCAAGAAGGTAAATTTCCTTGGGCACGGGGTTAGCAAGGAAGGTATTCACGTAAACCCTTCCAAGATAAAAGTGATAGAGAATTGGTCTGCACCTAAAACACCCACAAAAATCCGGAAATTCTTGGGCCTCACAGGCTATTATTGCAGGTTCATCCAAAACTTCTCAAGAATCGCTAATCCCTTAACTACCCTGACACAGAAAGGTGTAACCTTTAGTTGGGGAGTCAAGCAAGACAATGCATTTCAAACATTGAAGCAGGCCCTGTGTAGCGCACCTATCTTTTCCCTGGCCAAAGGGACGGAAGACTTCGTTGTCTATTGCGATGCATCCAATCAGGGCCTAGGTTGTGTGCTCATGCAGTGAGGAAAGGTCATCACCTATGCCTCGAGGCAGATGAAGACACACGAGGTCAATTACACAACTCACGATCTAGAGTTGGGAGCAGTTGTCTTTGCATTGAAAATCTGGAGACACTATCTCTATGGAACCAAGTGCACTATCTTCACCGACCATAAGAGCTTGCAGCACATCCTTGATTAGAAAGAGTTAAACATAAGACAGCGACGATGGGTAGAGCTACTCAGTGACTATGAGTGCGAAATTAGCTACCATCCCGACAACGCCAATGTGGTAGCATATGCCCTCAACCAAAAGGAATACTCCAAGCGAAGGTGAAGGCATTGACAATGACCGTTCATTCCCATCTCTCCGCACAAATCAGGGAGGCTTAGCAGGAAGTCTTGAAACCAGAGAAAGTGAAGGATGAAGCATTGAGGGGAGCGGACAAGAACTTAGAGGTTAAGGGAGACGGAGTGTACTATTTCATGAACCGGATCTGGACCCCAAAGTTCGGTGGGTATAGAGAGGTTGTCATGAATGAGGCTCACAAGACGAAATACTCTATTCACCCTGGTTCATATAAGATGTATCTAGATCTCAAACAGCTCTATTGGTGGCCAAACATGAAAGAGGATATTGCAACCTTCGTGGGCAAGTGCTTCACTTGTGCCAAGGTGAAGGTGGAATATGAGAAGTCCTCAGGTTTACTTCAGCAGCAAGAAATACCTGAGTGGAAGTGGGAAATGATATCAATGGATTTTATCACCAAGTTACCTAGATCCCCGTGTGGACACGAGGCCATCTGTGTGATTGTCGATCGGTTGACTAAATCCGCCCACTTCCTACCAATCAAAGAAAACTTCAAGATGGAGAGACTTACACGGATCTACATTCAAGAAATAGTTCGCCTACATGGGGTACCTGTATCCATTATCTCTGACTGAGATAGCAGGTTCACCTCAAAGTTCTGGCAATCGCTTCAGAAGGCACTTGGAACTAAGTTGGATATGAGCACGGCTTATCATCCTCAGACTGATGGACAAAGTGAGAGAACAATTCAGACATTGGAAGATATGTTGAGAGCCTGCGTCATCGACTTCGGCAAATCGTGGGACACTCATCTTCCTTTAGTAGAATTTTCCTACAACAACAACTACCATACTAGCATCAAGGCGGTGTCGTTTGAAACCCTCTACGGCCGCAAGTGCAGATCCCCTTTGTGTTGGGCTGAAGTGGGTGACACGCAGTTAGTCAAGGGTCAGGTCCCTGGCAGCACTCTCACGGGTCCTAAAATCATCCGTGAGACAACAGAAAATATCGTACAAATCAGAGAGTGACTGAAAACATCTCGGGATAGACAAAAGAGCTACGCCGATAAGAGATGAAAACCCTTGGAATTCCAGGTCGGTGACCGCGTCCTTCTGAAGGTCTCGCCCTGGAAAGGCATGATAAGTTTCGGAAAACGTGGAAAGCTAAACCCTAGGTACGTTGGACCATTCGAGATCCTTGCTAGGATCGGTCCAATAGCATATAAACTCCAGTTACCTCGAGAGCTCAAGAACATCCATCCTGTCTTCCACGTGTCGTAGCTAAAGAAGTGTCTATCGAATGAGACACTTGTGATTCCTCTCGATGAGATCGAATTAGACGAGGGTTTACACTTCATGGAAGAACCTTTCAAAATCATGGATCGGGAAGTCAAGCGTACAAAACAGAGTCGCATTCCGATAGTGAAGATCCGGTGTAATGCCAAGCGGGGTCCTGAATTTACATGGGAGCATGAGTATTCAATGATGAAAAAGTACCCCCATCTCTTTCCAAGTTCATAATTGTACTTTATCCTTGAATTTTGGGACGAAATTCCCTCTAACAAGGGGATGATGTGACAACCCGAAATTTCAATCTTGTATAATTAATCAATTCAATCAATATTTAACTTGCTTTGTCGATTTCTAGTGCTATTCAAGGGGTCATTTAAGTGTTCTAAGCTTGTATATATAACCAAGGTTGAGTTTAGGAATGATTCGGAGTGTTGAATAGTGAGAAAATTGGGTCGTACACACCTCTTAGAGGAGTATACGGCCATACACACAGGTGTGCGGCCCCTTGGCAGCACACTCACTTTTGGGCAGCACCTTTACCCCAATATAAAGGGTAGCCCCTTCCTTTCATTCCTTTAGCACCTTGCAGCACACAAAATCATTTCCTCTCAAGTTTCTCCAACTTTGAACCTTCCAAATCTTCAAAAACGTGAGTAATCCATCCCTTAACTTGTTGTGCAAGAAGAACCTCTTGATCTAGGCCTTGAATCATGAAAGTCTCGGCATGTTCTTCATCTCGTTGAAGGAATGCGACCACACAGCCATGTGTGCGGCAGCACACTCATGTGTCCGGCAGCACATTCCTATGTGCGGCAGCACACTCCTGTGTGCGGCCACACACTCATGTGTGCGGCAGCACACACATTTGTGCGACCATACACACACACCATAAGACCACAAACCCATTTCTAAGACCCTAAACTTGTACTAAAACCAAGTATAGTCCTAGGACACGTCATGGATGCAAGTATGGACCTTGAAAACACCTCAAAGGCACCTCCCATCATGATTGTATGGCCACACACCCTTTAGGCCGCACACCCATGGCCGTACACACATTTAAAGTGGCCATACACCTAACTCATGCAATCCTTTGAGGTCCTAACACTTAGTGCGAGTAGTCCCAAGTTCTTAGAATGGTTCTTCATCACATGTAGTGGTGAGATACCATCATTTGACTCCTTTATGTGTCATTACTTGTTGATTAGAATCAAATCGTTTTCAAGGCATTATTTGAACATCCCGCATTCCGTATCGATCCTTCATTCAAATCACCCGAGGTGAATTCATACCCCTACATTTTCCATATTTTTAATGTTTTCAGGGGGGAATACAAGCTGAACATATATGTTTTCAAAACTCATGAAAATTCTCATACTTTGACCCTTTTGTACTATGTTGAGCATAAGGGTCGTTTTTCACTAAAATTGCATAGTTTTTCCAGATTCGCTATTCACTACGTTATACATGCAAACTATAATCGGTATAGTGTGGGATTTTTCTAAACATAACAAGTATAGAAACTTTCACTACTAAACGTATGCACTAAGACAGAAGTAGTTTTCACTACTTTATCACGTTTTCATAACTGTAATTATCACTACGAACGATATACATTCGGATTTTCACTACGGTAGAACGCTACTACACTACATGTAAACTAGATTGTACGATACTGTGAGGCGCTACTTCACTACTGTACCCTTAGGTGTATAGGGATAAATCCTATCATAGTATAACCAGAGTCTCCTGGAGGGAGGGCGTGACATTTGTGAATAGATCTATTTGGGACTAACAATCCCACACCCGAATTGCTAGCTACAGTTGGGCAGGCATGCCCACGGTGACAATTGTCATTTAACTCGACGCTTGAAGAATGTTGGAAAGGTCTCTAGTCATATCAGGTATGATTATACGACTCACATTATGTATAAATCACTTTCAGTTTGCAATCTGACACTCTTCAATGGTTTTATTTATACTAAATAGAACTAAAACACACTACGTACACTGGCCAAAGCCAGGGTTTTCAAATAGAACCAATTATGAAATGGCTTCACATACAAAACACTTATACATTATGATTTGCTTAGGCTAGTCACATGAGGTAGTATTTTCGCATATCACTACAGTTTTCAGTAACAAACATTCATGGTTTTATACGGAATCGATAACGCTAGATTTTTACTAAAGAAAATATCGGATTTTCTTAAAACTATACAAACATTTCTGCTAGCTCATCAACAAGTACCATTACAAACTACTACTTATGAACTCACCAGCTTTATGCTGATATTTTTAAACTGCTTGTATTCTCAGGAAATCAGTAGACAGGTACCTGCTAGGTTTTTGAGGAGTTGGAGCAGTTGGAGTTTAATGTTTATATTCTATATATTATGTATGATGAAATCCAAACAAGTTTCAGACAATTTCCAAATTGATGTAAACATTTTTATTTAAGTATTCAATGGAATGGTTGTGTTGCTATGATTGCTATTATACATTGGTTGTGATGCTATACATGATGTCCTCCACCCTAGAACGTTTCCGCCATTCTGGTTTTGGGGTGTGACAGTCTGGGGCTTATCCCTTAAACCCTAGCTTTGGCACCAAGTTTCAACTATATAAGGAACCCTTTGGTCCCATGTTTCGGCCACTCCTTCTCTTCCCAAGGATTAGGATTAAATCTTGTCTCCCCTATCCTCTCTCTTATATTATCCTCTTGCTATCTTGGGTGTGATTCCATTTGAGGCACGACACTAATGGTTCTTGTTTCCAAGAGATCAACAAAGGAGCATTCTAGTTTTTTGTTATAATAACTAAAAGGTATGTAATCCTAAAACCCTCTCATCTAAATTTTGAAAATATCATAGGGTTTCCAGGTTTCTTTTTTATTTTCTTAATTATAGGTTTAATAGAGAAAAAAGATAGATCTTATTTAGGTTGCATGTAAACATAGATCTATTTAAATGCCTCTTTGAGGGTCACTAACAGCAAGAATGCCTGAAATGGGCTTTGTCTTTGACCCACTGCTAGAAAATCTAGGTTAGGCCTTTCCCTTCCAATTCGATTGAGGTTTAGTCTTCCTCTTCTTTCCTCTGTTTTTCCCAATGGCAAGGATGGCGGCACTTGCAGCAGAAGGGACTTGATTCTTTTTCATCCCTGATTCTACTATCTACAACAAGTTGTAGAGTTAGGCCAATATGGTCTCTGTATTGTTCAAATTATAAGTCAAGATGAACTAATCATAACAATATGACAAGAACTTAAGGACGGTGCCCATCGCTAACTCCTCGTCAAAATTCACATTGAGCCTTTCAAGACGCTCAACGTATATCTGCATTATCTGTACATGATTTCATACAGACTTTCCCTCCTTCAACTTCTAGGACATTAAATCTTTGACGACGTCAAACTTTTCTTGACATGCTCTCTTGTGGAACTCTTCCCTAAGATCCAAGCCCATTCTGTACGGCTAATAGTCCTATTAAAACTTTTTCAACTCAGGTACCATGGTTGCAACCATGATGCAAGTGACCTTTTTTGTGTCATCATAGTGTTTCTTCTATACGACAATCTCTTCTAGAGTAGCAGTTGACTCATTGATTTCGACAAGAGATTTATCAAGGACATATTCTTTACCCTTGCATTGAAGAGTCATATTGATATTTCACATCCAATCCATGTAGTTTGGACCAGTTAGTTTCTCTTTAGAGAGGATCGACAGTAGAGTGAATTTGTTGTTGGTGGATGATTGAGTAGCAATAGTATCTCCTAGAGTAGACATCTATATGAAATGAATAGTTTTAGTTAGTTGATATAAATCCTTAATATTCAAGGCTAGAGTAGACAACTATATGTAATCTTATTGTGAATTTATGAAGGTAGGTTAGAACAATTCACCAATTTCAAACTATGAAACTCCTAGATCTTAGAGATTCATTGAATCTTATCAATGGAAAGTTTAATTTCAAATTATGCTCTTCTTTTTGTGATTGGGATGTCGAGGATCACAAACAAGATGTGAATAACCATGCAAATACGCTTAGCACCCTCGATGTCATTTATCATCTCCAATTAATGCGTCGGTTAACCACACACGCTCCGTTAACATTGATAATTTTCGAGATGCCCATCATTTTTCTTTAAGGTCCCTATTAGTTTTTCGGTTAACCACACATGCTCCACTAATGACATATTAAAGTATGATGTGCATTTTCATGGATTACCTTACTTTTCACATTTTTCCTAAAGCAACTATAGTGAGATTTTTTAAAAGAATGTTCTAGTACTTTTATATCATTATACTTTTAATGAGATTATGTCCTATCAAACCCGTTCGACTAACGACCCTCCACCACACAGGAGAGCGGTGGATGAGAGTGGACACTCGTTGAACGGCCATTTTATAGGCCACATCCTTATACCCTCTTTATAGCATGGTTTCGTTAATGATGCGTACTAGCGATTTGACTGAATTGTCTTATACATATAATATATTAAACTTTTAATAGTATATATAGGGTATATTTTAAAATCATTTCAAAATACGAGGTTTAAATATTAATTACATAAATTAAATCTTTTAATTATTTAATATTAAACCAATTATGATTTATCTTTATCATTTAATTAAACATATAATTAAATTAATTAAATAATTATGGATTAAATAATCATTTACAATTACCCAATTAATAAAATAATTCAAATTTAATCCCAATCCAAAACCTCCTAATTTTGGAAAACAGGGCCTTGGTTTATCAGGTTCTAATTATTCAAATTTTAAGGCTTTTTAAAATTTTAATTAAAGAAAATGCATAAACCCTATCAAACCCTAGCATATTTTGAAAATTCTTCCCTAATGGTTTAATTAATATAAACCCTAATTTTGATCTATTCAACATTGTGCACGATCAATTGAAAACTATGGCTCAGATACTACTGATAGGTTTGATTGGTTACAAAAAAAAATATGTGGCGGAAAAACTTAATATAACATTTGGAACTTGCAAGTTTCCCTTTTGAATAGAATATTCGCATTATTGGTCCCATGGTTGGTATGTAGGGCGTACTATATGAGTATGCTTAGCGTACTAGCTAGACCATGATTGCGGGCATCAACCACATATGTTGGGCGTACGTAGGGTTACATTGGGCGTACGCTGGCTTGGGACAAACCCTAATTTTTTGAGCTTGTTCCCTATTTAAGCATCTTAAATCCACTTCCTGACCATTTTAGACCAACCTCCATATCTTGAAAACCCTAACCTTTCCCTTAGCCTTTGTTTTGGTGTTCTTGAGCTCTTGTGAAGCATTTTGGTGTGTTTTTGTGTATCTTGAAGTGGTAGAAGAAGCTTGAAGACTCATTCTTTGGAGAAGAGCTTAGAGATCCAGATTTACCTTCTTAATTTCATGAATTTTGAGGTATAAAGTCCATAACTTGCCAACTCCTTGTATAGATCTACTTTTGGGCTTGTTTATGGCTATTTTGGTCCCTTTTGGTTGGTCCTTGTGATCTAAGGTCGTTTCAAAAGGTTAACCCTTTAGATTTGGACGTTTTAGGGGTCCCTTATGCATAAAAATGCAAACTTTATTAGTATATCGACTCATGCATGAGTTAAGACCCTTTGTTAAGCTCATTTGAGCTCTAGAGCCCCATTAAGCCATGCATGCACGTAAAGTTGCAAACTTTACGTGATAAATCATATTTTAAGAAAAGATCTGAGAGTATGGACTAAGGGTTGAATGGATGTAGTGTTTATTGATGTGGTGTGGCCAAATGGGAGTATGCTTGGTGTACAAACTGGTATGTTGCATGTACTAGCCCCAGAGCATGTATGCTAAGAGTATAAGCTGAGTACGCCCTACGTACTCAGCCGGTGGGCTTCAGATTTGGGCTTCTCGGTTTTGGTCCATGTGTGGACCTTAGGAGTTTAGGGCATTGTTGGGCCATCAGATTTCTAGTTTGGACTCCTTTATAGGAAGGCACATTAAGGTATTTGGGCCCAATTTGCAGGATTGGGACATAATTGGGCTTTGGGTGACCATTTTTGGAATTGGGCCTTTTTAAGTAGATGGTTTGAGCTTTAGCCTTGGGCCAAGTTAGGTAAAGGGTAAAATGGTATTTTACCCTAGTTTGGACTCTTAGTGAGATTCGGGATCCAATTATTAATTGGATGTTAATTTATGATGATAGCACTGGGATTTTCGGACCAACAGTTAGAAATTTATCTGTGAGATTCAGCAGTCTGAAGTGAGTCATCCTCAACATGTTTAGTGGGTCGATGGCACCAATGTGACACATGGTTTATTATGTTAGGGTGTTAGATGTCTACGTGACTCTTGCATGCGTATGTGTTTGCATGCTTAGTGGGAGGGGCCCAATGGATATTTTGTATGCTCTTACTTGTTATACTTGTATATTTGTATGTTGGACGGGGCCCGTTGTGCGAGTTAGGGCAAGGCTCGTTATACTCGGTTGGTGGGGCGCATTATACAAGTTAGGGCGAGTCCCATTATACTCAGTGGGTGAGGCCCGTTATACGAGTTAGGGTGGGTCCCGTTGAACTTATCGGGTGGGTCCCATTACATGTATGAGATGTGTAGTATGTGGTATTTGGGGGAAACTCACTAAGCTTCATGCTTATGATTTTCAGGTTATGTTTCAGGTACTTCTGGTCTAAAAGTGAAGAGCTCAGGGTGATTGCAGTGCACACATAATATTGTTCTGCATTTTCCTAATAACTCTGATATTTTATGATGTTTTGATACATTTGTTACACTTGGGATTTATGATGATGTTTTGGGATATTATTTTTATTAATTGAAAAATGAAATTTTTGGGTCTTATTTTTACGACATTACAAGTTGGTATCAGAGCCTTAGTTTGAGGGATTCGGACATACAAGTTGGTATCAGAGCCTTAGTTTGAGGATTTGGTAAAAAATTTCAAAAAAGGAAATCTTTTTAAAGAAAAGGGTTTTCTAATATAAGAAAGGGTGTGGTGTGTGCACTCGACCGATCTCAAGTAAGTTTTCCCAAAATACCCATACATGTTATTTGATATGACTTGATTTGTAAATCTGTGAATCGTATGCTAGTTAGGGCTAAGGACCTGCTTAGTATTTGCATGCTAGAATGCTAGGAGAGATGCATTTGTATGCCTATTGTATGAGCTTCTAGACTAGAATTCTAGTATTGATCAATTAGTGATAAGGTGGCCTGATTAGGTTATGATTGCTTCTGATTACTCGATGCTCGAATGCTGCTTGCTTTGAGCTTTTTAGGGATTCTCACTAACATCATCTAACTAGTAAGTGAATATGTTAAGTTACATATTGTGTAAACTAAATAATTTTAGAAGGTTAGGTTTTAACTCTATTGTGCAGCTATTATTTAAGTCTAATTGTTGTAGTGTGAGACCTCTCATTCGAAAAATTATCTGGTTTTGTGATACGTAATTGTATTCGTCAGCTAATTAGAGGAAGTTAGCGGGAGTCCCTTCTGCAGCTGATGGCAGAGAGTGGTGTGGAGTTTGCTCTAGGAAAACCTAGGAGGAGATTTAGTGTTGGGAGCCTTGTCTTGATGAGGCTTAATTGTATGAATAAGAAGTGACTTGGATGATTTAAGGAAATCATTGAGGAAATTACGGATAGATGTGGAAGGTAGTATGGGCCCGTACTACTGGAAGCAGAGGATCCATACTCGAGTCAAGGAGGGATGCGATGAAACCAGGAAGCTAGTGGAATATGAGATCACTCGATATATATATATATATATATATATATATATATATATATATATATATATATTGATGTGTATTCTGAGGGTTTATATGGTCTATTTTCAGTATAGTGACTCTTCGAGGCAGACCGGTTAGTAATTCTGGTGCTGGTGAGGGCTCGGGCTCAGGTTTTGGAGCTGAGTAGTTGGATGATCAGACGAGGGATTTCATTTCGTATGAGATTACGCATTGCATTCTTGATCAGACTCGTGTGATCTTCGGTACGCTCAAGGAGGGTATTGTGGAGCTATTGGAGGAGCGTTTGGGCTCTTTCCGTTCTGAGATGGTGGCCTTGATTGGGGCGCATTCTTTGACCTTCAGAGACTTTCGGGCATGTGGAGTTGCATACTACCATGAGGCGAAGGACTAGATAGCCAGCATGAGATGGTTAGTGAATGTTGCTAACACCTTCCGTGCTAGCAGTTGCCCGGAGGGGGAAAAGGTCAAACTTGCTTCCTACCTTCTGAAAGACAAAGCCTGATATTGGTGGGAGGAGGTTGGGCACGCAGTTGGTGATGATGTTGTTAATTCGGTGACATGGGATAATTTTATGACTAGATTTAGGGTTCTGTTTGCACCAGTGATCAAGGTGTTGCAGTTGGCACGAGAGTTTCAGGATCTCCGGCAGACTACTAAGACGGTAGTTGCGATCATCGCGATTTTTCATGATAGGGCATTGTTTGTTCTGCAGTATGTGGCAGACGAGGAGATAAAGAAGGTGAGGTGCCATGAGATGCTGAGGAGTGATATTCAGCAGTTTGCGAGCCAATCCAGTTGCAAGACGTTGGAGGATATAATATTGAAGGCTACAGAGGAAAAAAATTTATCTTGATATGGAGAAGAAGAGCAAGCCAGATTATGTGCAGAGTGCAGAGGGTTCGAGAAAGAGGCCCAAGGTTATTGTTACGATATCGAAGGGCTAGCAGGGTCGGAGCAGTTGTGGCAAGTACGGCAGGATGCACGATCGGGCGTACAGGGTAGGTGGTTCTGGCTACTTCAAGTTCGGCCAGACGGGTGATATCAGTAGAGATTGTACTGATACTACCATCACCACTCCGGTATCTGTTCTGATTTTCTTTCATTGGAATCAGAGGGGCCACAAGAAGACCCATTGTCCGAGTTTGACTACAGCAAGACCAGTGTCAGCACTCGCTCATGTAACCCTATGGATTACTAACGGCCGCCAGGGCAAGGGGGATGCACCTGTGGCGAAGAGCAGGGCTTTTCATGTGGCAGACGAGGAGGCTTGTGCAGCTCCTCACGTGATGACATGTATCTATCTTCTCCTTATCTCTTAATTTATATTGTATTGCATGCTTATTTATGTGTTTTATTTTAGGATCATTCGTCGTGCACGGTATTTCTGCATTGGTATTGTTTGATTCGGGGGTTACCCGATCCTTTGTGACGCTTGCGCTTGGAAAGAGGTTGGATGGAGCCCCGGGGGAGGTGGATTTTCCTTTAGATGTCGAGATTACAGATGATCGGTCTGACCGGGTAGCGAGGGTTCATCGGGGTTCTATTCTCTAGTTGTTCAGCGAGCAGTATCTGGTCGATTTGGTTCTCATCCCTTTGCGTGGGAACAAGGTTATCATAGGCATGGATTGGTTAAGCCCTAATGGGGCAGTGATCGATTATAAGCAGCAGTTAGTTCAAATTCAAACCCCAATTGGCGGAGAGTTAGTGGTTCAGGGAGATAGAGCACAACATGGGCCAATTTTGCGTTCAGCAGTAAGGGCCATACGCTATATTCAGCAGGGTTGTTTTGGATTTTTTGCCTATGTTATGTATACACGTGATAAGGGTAAGGCGACCGTGGATGAATTGCCTATTGTGCGGGAGTATCCAAATGTGTTTTTAAAGGATTTTCCTGGGGTGACTCCAGAGAGGCAGGTTGAGTTCAGGATAGATGTGGTTCCAGGTGCGGCTCTAATAGCCAAAGCACCATATCGGCTGACTCCTCCTGAGATGCAGGACTTCCCTACACAACTGTAGGAGCTGTTAGACAAGGGGTTCATTTGACGGAGCAGTTCACCATGGGTAGCACTGATCTGATTTGTGAAGAAGAAGGATGGGTCTTATTGTATGTGCATTGACCATCGGGAGTTAAATAAGGTAGCAGTGAAGAACCATTATCCACTCCCGGGGATTGATGATCTGTTTGACCAGCTGCAGGGTGCATATTAGTTTTCCAAGATTAATTTGTGTTCGGTTAATTTATGTTCGGTTTATCATCTGTTTGACTCGTTATGGACATTACTAGTTCGTGGTGATGCCTTTTGGGCTCACCAATGCTCCAGCCGCATTCATGGATCTCATGAACCGCGTGTGTAGGCTGATGCTACATCGGTCTGTGATTGTATTCATTGATGATATCTTGGTCTATTCCATGACCCAGGAGTAGCACAAAGAGCACTTGAGGGAGGTGTTGGAGACTTTGAGGAGGGAGAGACTTTTCGCAAAGTTCTCCAAGTGTGATTTCTGGTTGCGCGAGGTGCAGTTTTTGGGGCACCTTATCAACCAGAATGGTATTCTAGTCGATCCGGCCAAGATCGAGGCCATGATACGGTGGGAGGTTCTGAGATCTCCATCTGAGATTTCTAGTTTCCTTGGTTTAGCAGGTTATGATTGGATATTCATCTAGGATTTCTCCAAGATAGTTGTTCCTTTGACTTGGTTGACAAAGAAGATGGCCAGTTTTTGCTAGGGGCCCGAGCAGCAAGCAGCTTTTGAGATCATGAGACAACGATTTAGTGAGGAAGCGATTTTGAACTTGACGAAGGGTGTTGAGGATTTTGTGCTTTACTGTGATGCGTCAATCACGGGTTTAGGGGCAACGTTCATGCAGAGGGATGGCGTGATCACTTACGCTTTGAGGCAGCTGAAGCCTCATGAAGTGAATTATCTGACACATGATTTGGAGTTGGGGGCTGTGGTTTTCGCCCTCAAGATTTTGCGACATTATCTCTATAGGGTCCAATGTACTATTTACATGGACCACAAAAGCCTGAGGTATTTGATGGATCAGCCAAATAATAATATGAGGCAGTGCCGATGGTTGGATGTATTGAAGGATTATGATTGTGAGATCCTTTATCATCCGGGGAAGGCCAATGAGGTGGCCAATGCTCTCAACCGCAAGGCGGTCGTAGCTCCGATCAGGGATATATGTTTGAGGATGACCGTGATTACTCCGCTATTGGAGCGGATTCGTGAGCCTCAAATCGAGGATATGAAGGCAGAGCACCGGAAGAGTGAGCGTATTGTGGTTCAGGTGGCTTCCTTCGATTATGATAGTCATGGGTTGTTGACTCTTCATCAGAAAGTATGGGTTTCATACTATGTTCGTGTCCTTTAGGTTCTGATGGAGGAGGCACACAAGTCTAGGTTCTCCATTCAACCCGTGGCCACGAAGATGTATAGAGATCTTCGTCCTGATTATTGGTGGCCCTGAATGAAGCGGGATGTGGCTTGGTATGTGGAGCAGTGCTTGACTTGTAGAAAATTCAAGGCCGAGTATCAGCGACCTCACGATAAGATGTAGCCTTTGGAGATTCCCTTATGGAAATTATATGAGATCACCATGGATTTTATCATGAAGTTGCCCCAAACTACGTGCGGGTTGGATTTGATTTGGGTCATCATGGATCGATTGACCAAGAGTGCGCATTTGATCCTGATCCAGGAGAGTATCACTGCGGAGAATTTGGCGAAGGTATACATCAGGTAGGTTGTGGCACGGCATGGGGTGCCTGTTTCTGTGGTTTCAGACAGGGATGTCAGGTTTACTTCTAGGTTTTGGAAGAGGTTCAATGACGAGTTGGGTACTCATCTCAATTTTAGCATAGTGTTCCATCCGCAGACCAATGCTAAGAGCGAGCATACCATTTAGAATCTAGAGGATATGTTGCGGGTGTGTGTTTTGGACATTGGTAGGAGTTGGGATACGTAACTTCCATTAGCAGATTTTTCGTAAACAACAGTTATCACACCAACATTGATCGGCCTCCTTTTGAGATGCTTTACGGGAGGAAATGTAACACACTTGATATGTTGGGTGAGCTTGGTTAGAAGGTTATGGGGAGTAGCGAGGTGGTACTCAAGACCACCGAGTTGATCCAGTAGGTTCGAAGTAGGCTCCAGACAACCTAGAGTTGGTAGAAAACTTATGCCAACAGACGCCGATCAGACTTAGAGTTCCATGTGGTGGATATGGTTCTCCTGAAGGTGTCACCTTGTAAAGGTGTCATCCGATTTAGGAAGACGGGTAAGTTGGGCCCCAGGTATATTAGTCCTTTCAGGGTTTTGGTTACACATCGCTTGGATCTTCCATATGAGCTCAGTCAGATCCTTAGCATGTTCCATGTCTCTCAGCTGCGGAAATGTTTTGTGTACGATTCCGCAGTGGTTCAATTGGAGGATATTTAGGTGGATGATCGTCTAAACTATATTGAGAGATCGGTGGAGATTCTTGACCGAAAGATGAAAAACTTGACGAACAAGGTTGTTGTGTTGGTGAAAGTTCAATGGCAGCATCGTAAGGGTTCTGAATGGACATGGGAGCCAGAAGATGAGATGAAGGAACACTATCCGGAGTTATTTGGAGCAGCGGGCTTCGAGGATGAAGTCTGATTCAAATAGAGGAGAATTGTAATATCCGAACCATGTAAGTTTCCCCTTTAACCTTAGTTTAATATAATATTTGCATTATTGGTCCTCTGGCTAGTACGCGAGGTGTACTCTACGAGTACGCTTAGCGTACTGGCTAGACCATGATCGCGGGCATCGACCACGTACGCTGGGAATACGTGGGGATACGTTGGGCATACGTTGTCTTGGGATAAACCCTAATTTTTAGGGTTTGTGACCTATTTAAACATCTTAAACCCACCTCCTGACCATTTTAGACTAGCCTCCATATCTTGAAAACCCTAACCCTGACCTTTTCTTTAGCTTTTCTTTTGGTGTTCTTGAGCTCTTGTGAAGCATTTTCGTGTGTTTATGTGTATCTCGAAGTAGTAGAAAAAGATTGAAGACTCATACTTTGGAAAAGAGCTTAGGGATCCAGATTTGTCTTCTTCATTTCGTGACTTTTGAGGTATAAAGTTCGTAACTTGTCAACTCCTTGTATAGATCCACTTTTGGGTTTTTTTATGGCTATTTTGTTCCCTATTGGTTAGTCCTTGTGAGGTAAGGTTGTTTCAGAAGCTTAACCCTTTAGATCTGCACATTTTAGGGGTCCCTTATGCATAAAACTACAAAATTTATGGTCTATATGGACTCATGCATATACGTAAGACCCTTTGTTAAGATCTTTTGAGTTCTAGAGTCCCATTAAGCCATGCGTGAATGTAAAGTTTCCAATTTTATGTGATAAATCATCTTTTGAGACAGGATCTGAGAGTATGGAGTACGGGCTGAATGGATTAAGTGCTTGTTGATGTAGGGTGGACAATTGGGCAGTACGTTGGGCGTACAATATACTAGCCCCAGAGCACGTAAGCTAAGCGTTTGAGCTAAGTACACCCTGTGTACTCAGCATGTGGGCTTCGGATTTGGGCTTCTTGTTTTTGAGCCATGTGTGGACCTTAGGAGCTTAGGGAATTGTTGGGCTATCAGATCTCTAGTTTAGACTCCTTTGGATGAAGGCTCATGAAGGGATTTGGGCCCAATATGGAGGATTGGTCCATACCTGAGCTTTGGCTGACCATTTTTGGAATTTGGCCTTTTTGAGTAGTTGGTTTGGGCTTTGGACTTGGCCCAAGTTAGGTAAAAGGTAAAATGGTTTTTTACCCTAGTTTGGACTTTTAGTGTGAGTCAAGATCCAATTATTAATTGAATGTTATTTTATGATGATAGTGCATGGATTTTTGATACAGCAGCCAGAGATTTATCTGTGAGATTCAGCGGTCCAAGTTGAGTCTTCCTCACCGTGTTTAGCAGGTCAAAGGCACCAATGCTGACCCATGGATTATTATGGTAGGGTGCTAGAGGTCTGCGTGACTCTTGCATGTGTATGTGTTTGCATGCTTAGTGGGCGGGGCCCAAAGGATAATTTGTATGCTATTACTTGTTATACTTTTATGTTTGTTTGTTGGGCAAGGCCCGTTGTGCGAGTTAGGGCGAGGCCCGTTATACTCAGTGTCTGGGGCCCGTTACACTCATTGGGTGGGCCCATTATATATATGAGATGTATGGTATGTGGTATTTAGGAGAAACTCACTAAGCTTCGTGCTTATGGGTTTCAGTTTATGTTTCAGTTAATTCTGGTGCAAAAGGGAAGATCTCAAGGTCATTGTAGTGCACACACGATATTGTTCTGCATTTTCCTGATAACTCTGATATTTTATGATGTTTTGGTACATTTGTTCCACTTGTGATTTATGATGATGTTTTGGGATATTGTTTTTGTTAATTGAAAAATGAAATTTTTGGGACCTATTTTTGGGATGTTACACATAACCCTAAATTCACATGTAACCTATTGCATCTAAGTTCACTCTATTGATTACAACAAAGAATTAAACATCAAGAACCCTAAGAATACCCTATTAGAATTGAAATGCATAACGGGTTTTAGGGTTTACATACCTCTTGATTATTGTAGTAAATAATCAAACAATTCCTTCTTGACCTAGCTTCAGATAGCAAGCACCATAAATCTCGTGCCTCTAATGGTTTGTATTCAAACCATAACAATAGAAGACTTGAGAGGAGATACGATGGAGGATGGAATTTTCGGTTTTTTCTTCTTGAGAAAGGAGTGGCCGAAAATATGAAGTCTAAGGCTCATTATATAGTTGAACAAGGAAACCCTGGAAACCCTAATTTGAATATAGTACTATTATCTCAAATTAGGTAACTATCGACATTCCTAATTATCCTTAAGGGTTAATCTAGAAACCTAAGGAGACTTCAAATTTTCAACCATCCCTAGAAAAACTAGATACCTTCTCTTGTTCAACTATTGAACTATTACAGCTTTGGTCCTTTCACTTTTAATTAATCCGATTAATCCCAAAATTAATTCCTAATAATTTATGATTAATTATTAATTAAATAATATTATTTCTAATTAATATATTAACCTCATAATATATTAATAAATTCTTTATTGATATTTATTAATCTTATATTACACCAATATATCAACCTCTCTCTCCAAAAAGTCATTCTGTCAATTACTAGTTTTGAGGACAACCCAAAAGGACTTTGCTTTTAATTCAAGTACATACCAATTTAGTTATTGGTTTGGACACCTAATCCAACAGTTATATGCTTTCTTATATACTATCATATAAGAACTAATGGACCATACCTTTCAACAAAGTCAAAGCATGGTGTTATATGAAGCATGAGAGCAAGAATGAAAGACAACACTCAGCCTCTCCCATGCTTTGTAACAAGACTAGAAGATAACACTCAACCTCTCCTATGCCTTGTAAACATATAGTTAAGAAGAATGAGATGGGAGGTTGTTGTGTGTTGTACTATATCTCATTAACTAGCTTTTATATCTATCATTTATATAACATATGAATGAGCTTCGTACACAACATATAAACCATACCAAATGTGTTTATAGTTGTTTTCTATCTTAGAAAATACTATTTCTATAAATAATAATTTTTCAATTAAATACAAGTGTTGATAATATTTATTAGTAATAAAATTCTAATAAATAATTAGTACGTGAGAAATTGCTATAAGATGTAACCCTATATGATCTTTCGCAAAATAATGCCACAAAACAGAAAATGTCGCGATGTGGTTTTCAGTTTAGGGTTTTAGATTAAACTCATCATCATGCCATAAAAGAGAGCCTTTCACTCAACAAAAATGCAGAAACAGTCCGAATGAAAAACCATAATCGATTTCAGCTCAACAAAACACATAAAACAATTTAAAGTTTGTAGTAAAATGATCTAATTAGTTTGGTGGCATGCAAATTTGGTTTATAGAAACAGAACGGAAATCACATGTTATAGACATGAAGAAGTGGCTATGTTACTGTTAATTTGTTATGAGGATCTTAAAGCCTACAAAGGCACAATGGAAGCATATAATAAAACTAACTCATGAACCCAAAATTCAGATCCATGTTCAACCAATATAAAACAACAATAAGATAAACCATAAAAATTAAAGAACATGTACATTAATAGCCTTCGTTTTCATGCATCTGGCTAGTTCATCAGACGTGGTATGATCCAAATGAAAATCCATCTTATGTAATCGCACCCAATGAACAAATCCGCAACATTGGAGTCCTCATGAATAGCCACCAACACAAATGCTAATCGATTAGGGTTGTTGTGCAAACTTCACCATGTGACAAGCAAGCTTTCGCAACATGGGGAATATGTTTTCACACCCCCAAACCGGAATGCCGGAAACGTTCGGGGGCGGAGGACGTCATGTACAGTATCACAACAATTATATAATAGTAATCAAAGCAACAACAACCATTGTATTAATAATATAGAGTTTACATTGTATTCGAATCATATAAGATTGACTCCAAAAGTATATAGCAAAAACAAAGACTTGAAGCCACTATGCTCCGTCTTCTCGAAAAACCTGTATGTGTACCTGTCTACTAGTTGCCTGAGAATACAAGTGATTTTGAAAGTGTATCAACATTTAAGTTGGTGAGATCATAAGCATTTTGTTTTAGAAAATAAGTTCTTTGTTCCTTGAAAATGTTCATGTGTTCTTCCAGAAAATCCTATATTTTTTTAATAAGTAATGATAAGTAATATGATCATACCAATTCTTTCTACGATCACTTTGTGAATAGAAGTTGTATATAATCCAGATCGAATGGACAGTTGAATGTGTGGATCTGCGCTAAGCCCACAATCAAACATGGAATAGGAAGTAAGGCGGAAGTCACCCATTCCACTCCTATCGGATCTTCAGTATATATAACACTAACGTATTCACAAAGTAATTATAGAGTTAACAATAAAGTTCCTTTTAGATGTGGTGAATGTGCTCCTTCATGTTATATTGTTTTGTAAATAAGTGTTGAACCTTGTGTATATATGTTCCTAGTTACACTCGCTCTACTGTGAAGTATAATTTTTGGTAAGTAATCATATTTCTTTCCAAAAAGTTGAATTGTAAACTATTTGCTTGTAAAATAATGATGTTTATCCTAGAAAATCCTATATTTTCCATAAAACCAAATTGTAATCTTTAACGTTCCAAGACTAAAAAGTACAAGTATAATTGCCATAATTAATTTAATGATACGTAGTTTTATCCATAACTAAAACTAGTTGAAGACGTGTTCACATTGTAACTAGATGTGATGTTAATAGCCTCCTATAATCACTTAGTACATACGAGTTATGTTAAGTCGAGATCGAATAGACAGTTGAATGGGTGAATCTTCCCTAAGCCCAAAACCAAACAAGGAACAGGAAATAAGGCGGAAATCACACATTCCACTGTCTACCAGACATTAATTTCATATAACCCTGATGTATATGCTAAATAATCACTGAGTTAATGCCCCTTTAAAACTGTTTGAAAATATACCATTACGTAACTATTTAGTTAATGCTTATTGTGAGTGTTCATTATAACCATGCTAATATGACTAATGGCCTGCACGACGTACTTTAAGCGTCGGAAGGTTATGATAATTATCACCCTAGACTTGCTGGTCTAACTGTAGCGAATAGCTGAGGTGAGGGGTTGTCAATCCCATATAGATTTATACACAAACTCATGCTCTCCCTCCAGGAGACTCTGGTTATAATTTAGGATTTTAATGGGTACCATGTTTGGTACAACGAAGGAGTGGCTCACAATCCTGTATTAACTAGTTTACATAAAGTGTGTTGAAGTTATCTTTTCCTTGTTCTCAACTGTGTTATCCTTTCATAGTATTTACAATGTATAAAATAATCATATTTTTTATATAATTATTCCTTTGACCCAAAAGAGTAAAACAACGTGAATGTTCTTGAAACTATACCTATTATAGTTCAAAAGTGTATTTTCGATGAAATAGTAAAACTTTATTATTTTTAACAACTTTATACATAAGAGTTTATAAGTTTGGTAGTAACGAGTTTAGCATCTTGCACAAAATATATATATATATATATATATATATATATATATATATATATATATATATATATATAAAGTGTGTGAAAACATCCTAAATGTAACATCTGAAAATTTTACGCCAAATTTAAACTTTTCCAATCATAGATAAAACCAAATAGTATTTGTTTACAAAAAATGTTTTCAAATCATTATTCATCAGAGTGTCCCAATAACCAGATCATAAGGATGAGGAGCGGTACGGTCACGCCTTCACCTTGCCATGATCTCCTGAAGTACCTGAAACAATAAACTGAAAACTGTAAGCCTGAGGGCTTAGTGAGCTACCCCCAAAATACAAATACCACACCGATAATACCATATCAGTAACAGACAATCAACAATATGCATACTGGGCCATCGGCCTAACTGGACCGCCCTGCAGGGCCTACAGTCTATCTGAATCTGTCTCGAGCCTTCGGCATAACTGGACCGACATGTGGGCCTACAGTATCCCCGAACCACTCATAGGGTGTGTTGGCCTTCAGCACAAAGCAAGACCGCCTCAACCCAAGCAACAAGAAAATAACCATGTGTGCATAACTAACATATACTGGCATATACAAACATCAACATATCTATCTCACTGATCATCAATCATAGAAATCTCTCATAACTAGAGCACCGACTTAGCAGGTCACTAACATACCAATCCCTACAGATCATAATAGCATAACATACTGTCTATCCTGATTCCGATCTAACAGGTCATAACCACATGTAGCATACAATAACAATAACAACTAAAGGACAGACCTTGGTGCCTTAGACCCTATTGACATAGTAAGGATAACTCACCTTGTAGATGTCAACTCGGTAGATCAACTCCAACTCTCGGATCACTGCCAAAAACTCCACCACCTATTACCATAATATAATCATACCAATAAGTTCCCAAACTTTAAAGGTACCCCATAAGCCAACTAATCAAACCTTGGTCAAATTCAAAGTCATCAGTCAAGATCAACAGTCCATGTTGACCCTAACTCGCCGAGTTCCTTGAAGTACTTGCCCATTCGCTGAGTCACAAGAGTGACTCGTCGAGTTCCTTCGGTTTATGATCGAAACCCTAAGGCCACTTGTCGAGTTTCCTTCTTGCAACTCAACGGTTACACATGCGTACATAAATTGGGGAAACCTCAAATGACTCGCCGAGTTGTTCATACAACCCGTCGAGTCTACGGAAATCTCTATTGACTCACTGAGTTGTTCATCCAACTCGTCGGGTCCAGGCTCATCTTCATGTGACTCGCCGAGTCAACCTTGCGACTCTCCGAGTTCCATCAGTCCTTAAGCCATACATACTCTTTTAAGTCATCCAGTGGCTCCAAGTTACAGATCTAATCTTCTAAGGCATGCTTTTCACATAAAGGTGCAAACTTTACGTGTATACATAGCTACAAAGGCTCTTAATGTCAAATCCAAGATCACAATGGGGTTTCATACTCAAAGAGGCTTCATACATGACCAAATTCGAAGCTTTATGACTCTAGAACCCAAGAAGGTTCCAGATCTGAAGTTACAACTTCAGATCTAGCTCATATCCCACATTAACATCTCAATCAAACCATAAAAACCCTAAATCTCAACCAAAAGACGTATACAAGGTAAAATGAAGTAAAGGTGACGACTTGATACCTCCAAAATGATGCTATCTGAGGTAGATTTCTGATTCCCACACTTCCTTGCCCCTAGCCTTTTGTCCTCCAAGTTCTTCTTCTCAAAAGATCTCCTCTCCAAGACTTTAGACACACAAGAATGGATCACCACACGAATTAGGGTTTTCTGAGCTCTCAATGGACTACAAAGAGGCCAAAGGAGGCTTATGCCTCTTTAAACACTGTGCAAAACCCTGGGATTTAGGGTTTCATTTTCCATCTCGTACTCATCGAGTCCCTTCATCGACTCGGCGAGTAGGCTGCTAAATATGTGTCCTAACCCGCTGCTACTCGACGAGTAGGACAACCTATTGGTCGAGTAGACCTTGAAATCAAATAAATTATATTTCAACAATACGTGCGAATCGGGGCGTTACAATGAACGATTAATGTTTTTTAGCTCAAGATTTCTTGTGTTTTACTTGTATCCCCCCCCCACCCCACTGAAACATAGAAAAGCTTGGGAAAATGTGGTGGTATGAACTCACCTTGGGTTGGTTTGGTGGGTGATTTGAAGTGATGAAGTGAAGATTTCACGCCTAAAACACTTCAAGTGTTTGATGAACTCTTTAAAGCTTATGATACCCTAAGGATGCTAGCACATAATATTATGTGTAAATAGGATGGTATTAACATAATAATGTGTAGATTCACTAGTAAATGTCAAAAATACTCACAAGGATCTAGGGACCAAGCTTAGAGAATGGTTGAACTTGGAAGTTTGTAACTTTCTTTTTGAGGGGGTTTAGAATGATGTTTAAAGGAGAAGAAGGTGAGGTTCTGGAACGGGTTTACTGTCGTGAGCAAAAAAGATGGAAGAGTGTGAGGATGTTCACTAGATTATATGGGGGAATATTAACTTGGATATTCGTGAGATAATTCATGGATACATGTTGGTTAATTAAGTGGGAACCTGTGAATTGGATGGGGAAATAGGAATGGACATCACATCCTAAAGTCAACCTTTTTTTTACTTCCACCTCTAGACCGCAAACTCCCTTGGAAAGACTTTATTATGACCGAAACCACCCCATCCTTTCGGGAATTCGGTCCTAATGGTTCTAGGATGGGGTTTACGGCCCACTATGGTCCACTAGGGTAGTTTTCAGCCAAAGTGTGGTCCACTAAGGGTGTTTACGGTTCTAAGATGTCTTAGGTAGGAGATTTTGGTTTTAGGGTATCCTAGCTTGGTGATTTCTGTCATGAGATGTTCTAGGGTGGGGTACTAGGCTAATTATTAAAACAAAGTTCACACTTCATGATTTATATTCCCACATTTTGACTAGTCTTGTTTTATTAAACCTATTTACTTTCAAGGGGGTAATATATGATACGGTTTTCAAAGTTTAAGTATATAATAATTTATACAAAACATGATGTAGCACCTGGTTCCTGGTATGTATTTTATTTAAGTATTTTGGATTTTTGGCCTGGGACTCGGCGAGTTGAAGGCTCAACTCGTCGAGTAGAAGCGTATTAGATATGGGATTTAAATGTCGGACTCGTCGAGTCGGCTTCCAGACTCGACGAGTAGACACTGACTGGACAAAACCCTAATCTAAGGGTTTGCACCTTATTCAAGCATTTCATCCAGCCGCCCTTCGTCCCTATTGCTTCCAGAAACCCCCCATAGCAAACCCTAACTGTGTTTGTGAAGATCTAAAGGCATTTGTGGTGATTTTTGGTGGTTTTGATCACAAGGAAGATGGAAGGGCCTAGAGGAATCAAGAGAAGACCAAGAGAGTTTAAGTTTCTACATCATTTGTAGTTCCCAAATGGTATAAAGTCGATACCTTGCTTGTTCATTTGCTAGATCCCTTTGGGGGAGATTTAGGGCTTTTATAAGCCATTCTCGGTAACCAAGCATGATTGTAAGCATGGTTAGGGGTTGAGGCTTCGGATCTAGGTCCATGGAGGAGTTACAAGGCAGAAAAGGGCAGCTTTTGCACCCATGGAAGCCCCCATGCAACTTAAGAGCCTCTTTTAGAGCCTTTTTGGCTCAAAGTCCCATGCATGCACGTAAAGTTTGTAACTTTACGTGCTAGATCGAGTTTAGGGACCTAGATCGATCATTTGGACAAGAGTTGTACACCAGAAATCGAAGAAATAGACTTGGACTGTGTCGACTCGGTGAGTCGTTCTTAGGACTCAACGAGTCCGAGGTTAGACTCCCCTTTTCTGTTATGGTTCAAGAGACCCAGTTGAGTGTTAGAAAGGTTTTAGAGGGTCCAGGGGATTGACCCAAGCGTATTGGGATAAGCCATAGTCCTGGAGTTCATAGGACTCGACGAGTGCATAAGACGACTCGGCGAGTCCAAGGCAATCTCCCAACTCTTGAAGATGAACTCGACGAGTTGTTCATACAGCTCAGCGACTCGAGTACAGGACTTGTTCATAGGATAAAGATGAACTTGACGAGTTGTTCATACAACTCGACGAGTCGGATGAAGGTTCATTCGGGGTTGTTTCAGAAGGAGAACTTGTTGAGTCATTACTAAAGGGATAGGGACTCGACGAGTTGGCGGTCCAACTCGGTGAGTCACGTCAACGGAAGTTGGCATTGACTTTGACTTTGACTTTGACTTGGTTACGGGTAAAATGGTCATTTTACCCTAAGAATAGATATCAGACTCTGATTAAGTGTTTTGCGGGGATTATAGCCAGAATATTTCCGGAGCAGCAGCAGACAAAGATTTCCCGTGCAGATTATAAGCAGCTATTCGTTCGAGGTGAGTTACCTTCCAATAGGTGTGGGTCTAATGCAACAATGCCGACCCACCAACCAGGATATTTAGTAGATAATCGTCTATATGATAATTATCTTGGCTTGGTTATGTGATTTGGTCATGTGATATGCTTGCGTAATATCAACTTTGTGTTAGTGGTAGTGACAGGGAATAGTCTTTCCCCGGCATACGTCGTTAGGACCAAAGGGTAGGTCAGTACCCAGATATGCCTGACCGTATGTTTATATATTGCTATTTTATGCTAGTGGTAAGGGTGAAATAGTTCCCAGTTACCAGTTGAAAGATACTGATGGTAGTTACCGGTTGAAAGATACCGATGGCGGATACCGGTTGAAAGATACTAATGATAGTTACCGGTTGAAAGATACTGATGGTAGTTACCGGTTGAAAGATATCGATGGTAGTTACCGGTTGAAAGATACCGATGATATTATTTGGTATGCGGTATGATGGGGGAACTCACTAAGCTTTGTGCTTACAGTTTTAGTATTGGTTTCAGGTACCTCTTCGTTCAAGGGGAAGGAGCCGGCGGTGTAGCAGCGCATCACATGCACACATGATTTCCACATGGAGTTTCTGGGAATGTACTCTGAATTTCATTACTTTTGATATTGTGATTTGAGACATGACGTCAAGGTTTTTATAATTTTATGTAACCTCAACAATGTTTTGATACACTATTTTATGGAGTACTTAATATTAAAATTAAATTTTTGGCCTTGAAAATTGGGATGTTACAAGTTGGTATCAGAGCCCTGGTTTGAGGGATTCGGACACACCCTCGGGGGTGTCTGGACTAAAACCGAGGGATTAAACGATTTTTCACAAAGAAAAATGTTTTCTAAAATCTAAGTTAAGGAATTTTGAGAAAAAACAAGGTGTGTGATGCGTGCGACCGGCCGAGCTCAAGTAAGTTTTCCCCAAGATACCCATACTTGTTATGTTATGTCATGTGATATATGATTCTGAGAACTGCATGCTAGACTAGAGATAAGGATCTAGGAGGATGCCTTGAATACCTGTTGTATGAGTTGTAAGCTAGGATTGTCTAGTCAGCAGTAGGATATCCTGATTAGGTTATGCTTGATGTGGTTACTTAATGCACGAATGCTGCTTTCTTTGTGCTATAGGGGTCCTGACTAACTTTAAATAACTAGGGAGCGGATATGTAATAGTATTCGCAAGCTAGTTAGGGAATGTTGGTAGGGATTCCTAGTGCAGCTGATGGCGGAGAGTAGGTCGGAGAGTGCCCTAAGAAAGCCTAGGATGAGATTAGTTGGAAAGGGATATTTGTTAAGGGACATGGTGAGGTTGAGGAAATCCTTGAGGAAAGTACGGATAGATGTGGAAGGTAGTATGGGCCCATACTACTGGAAGCAGAGGATCCGTACTCGAGTCAGGGAGGGCCGAGACGGAACCAGGAAACTTGGAGAGTGTGTAAGACCGATCGAGAGTATATATGATTCTGATGTTTATCCATTTATTATCAGTATGGTGGTCACACGACATGGAGCCGGACGCTTAGGATTTGGATCAGGATCAGGCTTAGGTGCAAGATCCGAGTAGGTTGATGACGGGCTACGCGAGTTTATCGTGTCTGGGATCACGAGAGTTATCCATGATGCAACTGCGGTCATTTTCGGGTCGATCAAGGAGGAGATCTTTGAGCTAATGCAGGATCACCTCCGGGCATTCAGGAGTGATCTGGCGTCTAGCCAGATGGGTACACGAACACTGTCCTTCAAGGACTTTAGAGGAAGTAGTGAGCCGGACTTTCACGGGGTGAAGGACCTCATTGCTTCCAAGAGATGGATCGCAGACATTGAGTCTACGCAGTTGACGAGCTTCTGCCCGGAAGGGTCGAAGGTCCGCTTTGCTGTGGGATGTTTGAGGGAAAGAGCTAGAGATTGGTGGGAGTTAGTTGGTGACTCATTGGGAGCCCCATCCATCGAGGCTATGACTTGGTCAAATTTCGTGACCAGATTCAGGGCTGAGTTTGCGCCGGCTGTGGAGTTTTAGCAGCTGGCCAGGGAGTTTTTGGATATCAGACAGACTATGGAGACTTTGATGGAGATCACTGCCAAGTTCCGGGAGAGGGCTTTATTGGTTCCCCAGTAGGCAGGAGATGAGGATATGAGAAGGACCCGCTATTACGACATGTTGAGAGCCGATATCAGGGAGCACGTCAGCTTCTCGACATGTCCGACCCTGGACTCCATGATTGCCAGGGCGCGAGAGAGGGAGATCGATCTGGAGCACCTCAGGAAGAGGAAGAAAGAGACTGTGCAGGTTACAGGAATTTTGGGGAAGAAACCCAAGGGATCCGATGTTGGGTCGAAGGGCCAGCCGGGCCAGAGCCGCTATAGGAAATGCGGCAGGCTGCATGAGGGAGCTTGTAGGGCAGGATCGTCGGGCTGCTTTAAGTGCGGCAAGAAGGGGCACTTTGACAAGGATTATACTGCCCCCACCCCCACAGTGCGGATATTAGACCTAATTTGTTTCCAGTGCAATCAGAGGGGCCATAAAAAGGCCAACTGCCTTAGATTGATAGCAACGACAGTAGCAGCACCAGCGGCGGCGCCGACTGCAGCGACAGCGCGGGTTATGGTTGGCCGAAAGGTCAAGGCAGCGGCTCCAGTGGTACGGAGCCGAGCATTTCAGCTAATAGTCGAGGAGGCACGCCCTGCTACCGATGTGGTGATGGTTATGATTTCTTATTTACGCTTTTATGTTATGTCGCTGCGATTTTGATATATTATGTATGTGCTTTGTTAGGATTGTTACATGTGAACGGTATCCCAGTTCAGGTGTTGTTTGACTTCGGGTGCTACCCGATCGTTTGTCTCTCTTGCGCTTGCAAGAAGTTTCCTTAGTCTTCGGGCATGTTGGATTGCCCTCTAGAGGTCGAGATTGCGAACGACCGGCCAATGTGAACATCAGAGGTCTTTAGGGATTGTGTTTTGAGGCTTTTCGAGGATCGTTACCTGGTAGACTTCGTTCCTATACCTTTGCGTGGGAACAAGGTTATTATCGGTATGGATTGGCTGAGCCCCAATAGGGCAGTGATCGACTACGCACAGTAGCTGGTGAGGATCAGGACCCCAAGTGGGTGAGAGATGGTGGTTCAGGGCGAGAGGCCACAACGAGGACTAGCCTTATGTTCAACAGCTAGAGCTAGGCGCTACCTCCAACAGGGTTGTACATAATTTGTCGCCTATGTTATGGATACCTGGGAAACGGGTAAGGTGACGATGGGCGATGTGCCCGTGGTTCAAGAGTTTGAGGATGTATTCCCTGAGGAGTTGCCTAAGATACCTCTGGAGAGGCAGGTAGAGTTCAGGATCGACCTGGTCCTTGGTGCGGCTCCGATAGCCAAGGCACTGTATCGCTTGGCTCCTCTTGAGATGCAGGAGTTGTCTACGCAGTTGCATGAGCTGTTAGACAAGGGATTCATTAGACCGAGCAGTTCACCTTGGGGAACCCCGACTCTGTTTGTGAAGAAGAAGGACGGGTGGCATCGGATGTGTATAGACTATCGGGAGTTGAACAAGGTAACAATGAAAAACTGTTACCCACTCCTGAGGATTGATGACCTCTTTGACCAGCTACAGAGAGCATCTTGGTTCTCCAAGATTAATCTGCATTCAGGATATCATCAGATGAGGGTCAGAGAGAAGGATGTACAGAAGACTGTGTTCCGGATGCGCTATGGCCAATATGCGCTCGTGGGGATGCCTTTTGGGCTCACTAATGCTCATGCCGCGTTCATGGATCTCATGAACCGCATGTGTAGGCCGATGTTGGATAGGCCTGTGATAGTTTTAATCCATGACATCTTGGTTTATTCCAAGACGCAAGAGCAGCATAAGGAGCACTTGCGAGAGGTGTTGGATACTTTAAGGAGGGAGAGCTTGTATGCCAAGTGTAAGTCCCTAATTTGCCTGTGTATCAATCAGATCCGTTTGATGGTGCGGAATCCCAAGCAAATGGATGATGTCATATCAAATAGAATAGAAGGAGAAGAAGAAGATGATGAATCTCAATGTATTAATGAATAGAATGATGATTCGGATACAAGAGATTCACACACACACAAACACACAATAGTTCTTCTGTCTCTTTGGCCGTAAACACTCTAGGGTTCATCAATCTCTACTCCTCACCCTAACACCTATATATATATTAGGGAACATGGGTCGTAAATGGGTTTACGGCCGTAAGGTGTTTACGGCCGTAAACTCAACCGTAAACTCCAAAAATATTACAGAAAAATATAATTGCCCAGAAAAGCAAAGTATAAACCATATTTTGACCCAATAATCTCCCCCCTTGGTTTATAGCTTTCTTTTCTTAATGACCCAACAAGCTCCCCTAAAAAGTAGCTGGCTCTTCTTGTCAATCTTCAATGAGAGCTTGGCTTCAGCTTTAACTTCAATAAATGACTTCATCTTGAGCAGTTGGGCTTTTCTTCAAAATTTGGCATTGAATGCACATTGAGTTAGGATGCTTGATGTACTGATTCTTGAAAGATGGCGCTTTCAGCTTGATAATCTTCAGAGAGAACTTCAGAGAGAAATAATCTTCTGGATAACATCAGCAGGTTTAAGATAGCAGCAGACTGATTGAGGAGGCTTCAATGCAATCCGTCACATAATCTTCAATTTCAGCTTCACCTTGCTTCTGGGGTTGAAAGATTGAATTTGAAAGAATAATCTTCATTTCTTGCTCCTTCGAATGAGAATTCTTCGATGCTCACGGACGAGGCTTTGGCTCAGAAATCTTTAACACAAACTCCATGAGTTTCATCTTCACCTGAAATCAGTTTTCAAGACAAAAACAAAACTAAAAGAAAACTTAGAACAAAACGTAGAACAGAAATAACACTATTATTTATTTTGAATTTTTTTTTGAATTTTTAATTCTCCCTTTTATTTAAATTAGAAGAACACTATGAACAAACTTAACAAAAACAAAAATAATAGCTAACTTTAAGAGTGATTTGGGATCAAAGTTGTTGGACAGCCTTATTCCACTTGTCGGTACCCTTATCTTCACATCTTCGTCTGATCGATCGCCAGTATTATGGTCCACTTAAACACGAAAAATTTGTGACAATTTTTGGACAATTTACCAATGACATGATACACGCATATATCCAATTGTAACTTTCTTATCATGATTGGCCCTAATTCTTAAATAAATTTTTTAAGACCATTTAACTGACTACAACCAGGGGTATTGTTGTCCACCTAAATCTAGTAGCGAGATCTACAAACAATCTGTATATGTTCATTTTTTAAGTGTACTAGAACGTGTTTCCCACTTCCTGATATGCCCTAGCCATCAAGAACTTCCGGAGTACTCCTTACACCGGGTGAGCAAACAATCATTCAGAGAGAGGATAGATTCAGAATTCTATTACTTATTGTTTCAGAGGGATTGAGAAGTAGAAGGTTGCATATGCTGTGTACCAGGTCAGATTGGAAGTCATGCAAAGGAGACAGCATATGGCTAACAGATAAGAGGAATTTCACATATATAACCTGCAAAGAAATAGAGTTGCATATGTTATGTACCAGGTCGGATTGGAAGTCACGCAAAGGAGACAGCGTATGACTAACAGACAGAAAGAAAGAAAACAAGTTTCTACAGACCTAATTTATCGGAATTTACCAGTCGCCCCATCCAGCCGGAATTAAGGACAGAATCCGCACATCGAGGAAAAGTGAATCCACGGTTCTAGATACGAGTTATTTAATGTGACTGGTAGATTCCCATGTATATCTCCCTGCTCAACCTATCCGAACGTCGTGAAATCAGTTTAAACGGATTTAACTAGGTCAAAGTTTGTCAAGTCCTTAAATTCATTAGGTTCAACTTTCCCTAGTCAAGTCGATTTAAAATCTTTTGTGCCTACCAGCGCATCGAGCACAGAGCGTAGACGATTCAACTTAGGTATGTTATGCCGATTCAGATTTCCCGTTATCACTTGCTAATTTCATTTCCCAAAACATCTCCTGCAAGCACATTCCATTAACACCACATTTTTGATTTTCTGATTTTCTGATTTTCTAATGTTTTTGGATTTTTTTTTTAAATTTTCTAATTTTTGTTTTGTTTTTATTTCTCCCCTAAATTTGTGCATAGGAGAGAAACGAAAGTAAATGCGCAAATTTAAACTATCCTAAAATAAAAATTAGTCCTTAAAGCTAATCAGCTTAAGAAAAACTCAGGTGTATAGAGAAGAAAACGCAAACCGTAATTCACCGATTGAATCTGCATTCAGAAGGTCTGAGAACAGCAAGCATAATCTCATAACTGATCCGAAAATTCTTCATGTCATTAAGCACTAACCCCATGTGATCCCTTCCTTTTTTACCTTCCTTCCTTTCCCACAAAGGACATAAACTCTCGAACAAAGTTATGAGTGATGTATATTTGAGAGATGTCCCCTATCATATGCCAGGAGCAGCCACTACCAACAAACCGACGTCTGATGATATGCCTCCATAGCTGCTCTGACGCAGAGCAGGATCAGTTGGTCTTTGGAACCCAGTCCATTTTGAAACTGGGTCGACCTTTGTCATCAATGCAGGGTACTTTCTCCCATGACATGTCCTGCTTATCACAAACAGAAGATGTAGAAACGTTAGAAGCATTAGGAGATTTGGGAGATTGAACCTTTGGTACCTATTTGTAGTTGGGTTTAACCCATTTCTTTTTCGATCCGATGGGTGGCTCAGTACTTGTTTTTGATCTTGATGTCATCCATTGAGATGACTTTGATTTTGGCTTCACATGAGCATCTCTTGGATTTGGCTTCTTGGCCGACATTCCCTTCTTGCCCTTGGGATT
Organism: Lactuca serriola; assembly: GCF_051521515.1. Classification (NCBI taxonomy): domain Eukaryota; kingdom Viridiplantae; phylum Streptophyta; class Magnoliopsida; order Asterales; family Asteraceae; genus Lactuca; species Lactuca serriola. The sequence continues at coordinate 249,517,129 of NC_136410.1, read as the reverse complement.
TTGATTCTTGTCCTTTGGGGTTTGATTCTTGCTCTTCTGCGCATTCCAGTCATCATTTTCTGAGCGTGACCTTGAGGGGTTTCTTTTGAAGTATCTCCCTCTTGGCACGTTCTGTCAGCCTTGTGCATAGTAAGGAACGTATGCGCGATTTGGATAGTTTCGGGCAATGTGTCTAGGTGTTCCACAGTGAAAACATGTCTTTTTCTTCACTGTAAAGTTATTTCTTCCTGCCCCTGGTGGCGTATCATTGCCTTGTCTCTTGCTTTTCCCACACTCACAGTTACAAAAGGCACTCTGCTTGACTGGAATTGGTGGCCTGTATTTCTCAACGGCAGGTTTGTTAGGAGTAACAGAATTCGAAGCAACAGATTCTGAGTTCAAGGAGTCATCGGTTTGTTCAGTAGTGTTCTCCTTGTTCTCATCTTCTGCTACTTTACCTGCACATGAAGTAGCAACATTAGTATCTTGAATATTAATAACTCCTCCTGACACAAATCACGCTGGTTTGCCATAAACCATAAATGGTTCGTTGGCAATCTCCTCTTTGGTCAATGGGTGATACTGATATGCATGATTGAAAGGAGGAGGTACATTATCGTATCCTAAACCCTTTTGTTGGTTTTGTTTGAACTTTAATTGGGTTTCAAATAACGACTCGACTGTCTGACTTGACACAGTAAAATTTTTGAAACTAACGTCTGTTTTTCCACACTTAATTTTCGAAGTGTCAACTTCTTCAGTTACAGCAGCAAGTTGTCTCTTAATATAGTCATAATTTTCACACTTGTTGCTATACTCTTCCTGAAGCTTCCTAAAGTCCTTGGTTTTTGCTTCTAATTCAGCCTTCAGGGGTTTCTATCCTTTCCTGAGTTGATATCCTTCATATCTCAGGTCCTCAACTTCTCTTTTTAATAAATCAATTTGTTCCCGGAGCAATTTAATCGTAGTTTCACAAGCTGGAGTACATGTATCCTCAGTGACCGGAATGTTTTCAGAACTCATTGTTTTTCTACACTTCAAAGCGTCAAGTTCTACAATTACATCAGCAAGACTAAGATGATTGAGATCTTTTGTCTTCTTGATGATAGCCACGTTCATATCCCACGATTTCGGAAGTGAATTCAGTAGCTTTTTGCAATGTTTTAAAACCCGGGTCGACCCGGCCGGTTGAACCGGTTGGACCGTGACCCGGTGTAGAAGGCGGGTCAATTGAGACCGGTTTTTTGTAAAAATACGAACCGGATCGAACCGGCCGGGTTTTCCCTAAACCGCGGTTCGACCGCTTATATCGAACCGGTTAAAACCGGATTGACCCGTTTTAATGGGGTTTGGATAGTTTGATACAAGTATCGAACGCCAAAACAACAAGTCGTTTGCGGTTTCTTTAATGTTTTTCAATGTTTAAACTTTTTGGACATCAAATTATTGGTTTTATATGTTTATGGATTATGCATGAAAGTAAAAATATATAAAAATAGAAAAAAATCATAAACCGGGTTGACCCAGCAGTTCAACCGGTTGAACCGGTTGACCCGTGAACCAGTCATCACACCGGGTCAACTAAAAACCCGGGTTTTAAAACATTGGGCTTTTTGTTTATCTCAGATTTGGTCAAGAAGATCCCAGCTATATGCATCTCAGTAGTAAGTGTAGTAAATCGCTGCAACTGAGTTTCGAGGGTTTCTCCAGGGATATAATCGAAAATATTGAAATTTTGTCTTAACATATCCTGACGACTCTCTTTCATGTTTTCAACTCCCTCGTAGACCTTAAAATTAAAACGCACAACTAGAAGCTAAAATAAAACTTAAACGTCAAATTTCAAAATGCCTTTTTTTTAAACTCAACCTTAAAAGTCAATTTTAAAAGGTCAAACTCAAAGTCAAACTTAAAAAAAGTCAAACCGAAAAGATAAGTTTGAAAATTTAAAAGTCAAACGAGAAAGTCAAAATTTAAAATCAAAGGTCAAACCTGAAAGTCAAAGTCAAAATTTTAAAATAAAAAGTCAAAAAAAAAAATAAAAAGAAAAAAAACAAATTTTTACTATTAATTAATTTTTTTTATTATATCATTATTATTATTATTATTATTATTATTATTAATTTTATTTATTTATTTATTTATTTATTTATTTTGGATGAAAAAGGAATTTGAAATTAAAAGAAATTTAGTTTTGGGGTTAAAAGTGTAAAAAACGCAAAAAAGAACCGAGAAGGAGTGTTTTTGAGTAAAAGTTTCGAATGAAAGTAACAAAGGCGTTGTTGGAGGAATTGGTAAGGCGTTGAGTTGATTTCCCAAAGGGCTCGGGTTCGATCCTTGCCAGCTCCAAAATCCAATCCTATTTTTGCTGATGCTTTGTGCGAGGAGTCTGCTGCGAGGCGAAGCTGCTGCGATGTGCGAGGACGAGGTGCAAGGCCGAGAACTCAGAAGCCGGAAACGTGCGAGACCGAGCCGTATACTTCGAGCTGAGGTCGCAAACTCTGAGCCGCAAACCTCGGGCCGTGAACTCATCAGAAACCCTAGCTGCTGGCCGCCACCCCCTCGCAAGTTACAACCAAAAATAGTGATTTTTGCCCTTTTTTGCTCCAAAACTCGATCAAATAATGCTCCAAATCTGACAAAATTGACTGATACAACCAAGCTCTGATACCAATTGTAAGTCCCTAATTTTTCTGTGTATCAATCAAATCCGTTTGATGGTGCGGAATCCCAATCAAACGGATGATGTCAGATCAAATAGAAGAGAAGGAGAACAAGAAGATGATGAATCTCAATGTATTAATGAATAGAATGATGATCCGGATACAAGAGATTCACACACACACAAACACACAATAGTTCTTCTGTCTCTCTGGCCGTAAACTCTCTAGGGTTCATCAATCTCTACTCCTCACCCTCACACCTATATATATATTGGGGAACATGGGCCGGATAACATGGGCCGTAAATGGGTTTACGGCCGTAAACTCAACCGTAAACTCCAAAAATATTACAGAAAAATATAATTACCCAGAAAAGCAAAGTATAAACCATATTTTGACCCAACACAAAGTTCTCCAAGTGCGAGTTCTGGTTGCGCGAGGTGCAATTTCTTGGGCACCTTGTCAACCAGGACGGAATTTTCGGTTGATCCGGCCAAGGTGGAGGCCGTGATGAGGTTGGAGGTTCTGAGGTCTCCATCTGAGACTCGGAGCTTCCTGGGACTGGCAGGCTACTATCGAAGGTTCATTTAGAACTTCTCCAAGATAGTCGTGCCCCTGACCGGGTTGACAAGGGAAGCCATGAACTTTCGTTGGGGGCCTGAGCAGCAGGCCATATTTGAGACGATGAGACAGATATTGTGAGAGGCGCCGATCTTAGCCCTGTCAGAGGGCATGGAGAATTTCGTAGTATATTGTGATGTGTCCATCTCAGGTTCGGGCGCGGTATTGATGCAGAGAGGGCATGTTATCGCCTACACTTCGAGGCAGCTAAAGCCTCAGGGCCTTGGATTTTGTGATGTTATCGAAAAGCAAGAAGGATTAGGAATCCTGTAATTCCCAAGCACCATGAAGGCTTAGTCGAATCTAAGTGGGGGAGAATTGATCAGGTATTCAGGAGCAGAAATAAGTGTGAAACTAGGAGGAGTTTTGCATCCCCGTCAGCGAGGAAAGGCGGTCAAGTGGCCATCTAGGTTGAGAATTAGGCAAGTTGGGAGTGCAAAGAACATTTCAATGGTAGGTTCGCTCCTTTGCTTGGCATCGGAAAGTGTTGTAAGTCTGCGGGTGCAGCCGTAGCATTCACAAGGTTCTCAGATAGTATTGGAAGTGTTGTAAGTCTGCGAGCATAGCTGTAGCTTTCATCAGGTTGTCAGGTAGTATGGGAGTGATGTCAGATCACCAGGACAACAGTAGTACCTATTAGTTTAGGGTGCAGCAGTGAGGACATAGAAATCACGAATCGGATTTCGGATTTTCTCTGATGGATTAGATCTGGTTGAGCCAGTGACGAGACTATTGGAGCACCACTACAGTACGGGATCAGGGAAGCAATGGACTGTATAAGGTTGCTTGTGAGATACGGATACCATTGGTTAGGTAGCAGTCCTTTTTAGCCATGGATGCAGTGACGATGGGATTCGACGCTTGGACCCGATCGGTTGGATCAGGAGGCTGTTAGAACCATAGTGGTAAGATAGCTAACGGTAGTTATTGGCAGATAAGAATTTCGGTCGGAAGTCGCGAGGGGGACTGCATGAGAGCCTTTGGCTCAGTAACCGAGTGGGAACTTGGAGTCTCTGAGGACTGATAGAAGTGGGTGGTGATGATTCAGAGGGTTTCGAGTGAAATGTAAGGATATGTCCTTGAATCTCAATTTATGGGTTTAGCCCAAGTATGTGAATAGTAATATTCAATCGAGGGTTTTCCATTGTGAGGATGACTGGACCCTATGATTGTTTGGACCTGACATGTTTAGTATTCTAGCCAAATGGTTGATTGGGCCAAATATGTGTGTGATACGAGGGTATTCCATCCTAGGGATGACTGGACCCGTCGTAAGCATGCCTGGTATTCCAGATGAGGCTGATTGGACTAGGTATGAGAGTTCCATGAGATAGTTGGTTGTTTATGGAAGCAGTTGCGGGGGCAAGTTGGGTCCCAGGTATATTGGACCCTTCAGGGTAATAGCCCGGGTGGGCAAAGTGGCGTATACGCTAGACCTGCCAGCCGAACTCAGTCAGATTCATATCACTTTTCACGTCTCCAAATTACGGAAATGTTTGGTGTACGATTCGGCAGTGGTACCTTTAAAGGATATTCAGGTCAATGACAGCCTAAATTACATCGAGCGGCCTGTAGCAATCCCTGACCAGAAGTCGAAGGATCTAAGAAACAAGAGGGTCGAGCTGGTGAAGGTGCAATGGTAGAACCGGAAGGGCTCGGAATGGACTTGGGAGCCGGTGGATGAAATGATGGAGCATTACCCAGAGTGTAACACCCCAAATTCCAGAGGTGCTATTGAAGGACTTAAACTGTAAATTAAGGAAAGAGACTTGCCAAGTAGGAATGCTTACTCACCGAGTCGGAACGGGATTTCTCACGGGTTTAAGTGGCCAACTCGCCGAGTCGGTGGCTTGGACTCGACGAGTTGGTGTTGAAGAGAGAAAACCCTAATCCCGAGGGTTGCACCCTATTTAAAGGACTTTATGTCCTTCTCCCAGCCTCCTAATCCCCCCTGAGAGTACCAGAAACCCTAATCTTTATGTGAGACTTCATTATTGAGGAGATTGGAGCTTGGAAGAGGAATTTGGTGGAAAGAGCTTGAGGAATTAAAGGCTTGCTACAAAGGAGTGGTGTAGATCCGGGATCTACTTTAGTTGGAGCATATATTGGAGGCTATGCAGTTATCGCAGTCGAAAATCAAATAGCGGTCGAGGTCCGCTATTTGAAATAGCGGTTTTTACGGTGGTAAAGCGTTGATATAGCGTTATATATATATATATATATATATATATATATATATATATATATATATATATATATATATATATATATATAATAGTTAATATTTAATCGGTATAGACCATTCGAACATTTACAGTTATTAAGTTTAATGTTTAAGCACTAGTTAGTTTATTAGTATTTCTTAATAATAGCATAAAGAGATAAAAAAAAAGTCAAACAAAAGTAAGGGATAGTCATACAAGACTCAACAAGAGGAGGGGTTTGTTTACATGCAGAAGATCATCCGGAAAAAAGGAAAAAAAAACGGTGGAAATTTTTATGATAAAAACACACTATTGGGTTTGAGTTTTGACTGATTGGGCATACTATAACCATATATAACCAAAAAAAGTAGTGGGCTCATTCATTTAATTCTGGATCTAATAGCCTAAGTAGCCCATTATGGACGAAAATCGAAAAGCGGTAATAGCGGTGATATTGCGGTCATAAGTTTCGCGGTTAATAGCGGTAAATAGCGCCGATATTAGCGGTACCGCAATTACTAAATGCTATTTTGAAAATGTAGGTCCTGGAACACCGCGAACCGCTATAGCGCCGCTATAGCGCGTGATTGATAACATGGATTGGAGGTAATAATCCGTTGCTTGGGATCTATTGTATCTAGATCTATTATCATTTGAGATTTGGGGCATTTTTGGTATGATTAAGAGCTATTTCGAGTTAAAGGCTTAGATCTGAGGTTGCTACTTCAGATCTAGGCTTGTGATGGTACAAAATGTCATAAAGCTTCTGTCTAAGAGTTATTGGTGAAACCCCTTTGTCTAAAACCCAAGCCCTAGTGTGTTTTGGGCTTATGTCTCCTTGGTTTCACGTAAAGTTTGCAACTTTATGTGAGGGTTAGGCTGTAGAAGGGTGGATCTGTGGTTTGGAACCCCTGCATGGCTCGAAAAGCCACTGTGTGGATTGAGAACTGGAGAGACTCGGCGAGTCACATGGGTGTACTCGACGAGTTGTATGAACATGTGCATGGACCTGGCGAGTTGGAAAGAACAACTCGGCGAGTCTGATGAAGATTGCCTTGGACTCGGCGAGTTTGTTCTTGGACTCAACGAGTCTGGTCACGGAGCCCATTCTCTTTTGGGTTAAAGCTTTGGATTAGTGAGTTGGTTGGTGACTCGGTGAGTTGGACAGGAGGGAATTCTGTGATCGTTGAACTCGACGAGTCTTGTGGCGACTCGGTGAGTTGACTCGTGTTATGGTAATTTCTGAGTATAAGAACTCGACAAGTCGAGGGGTTGACTCGGCGAGTAGAAGTCAACCAAAAAGGTTGACTTTGTCTGAGGACTTTGACATTGACCAAGAGTTAACCAGTTTGACTTCCAATAGTACTTTGGTAATATGGGTATTTATGGAATTGGTTCTTTGGTAGTGTTTTGTGGTGAAGATCGTGTCGGTGGTCGGAGCAGCTTGGTCTTATCTTTGCAGTCGGCAATTGCAGGTGAGTTATCCTCACTATATCCACAGGGTCTACGGCACCAAGGCCGGCCCTTTATCGGATGGAAATCCGGGTATTGTTTGTTATGTTATTGCTTTGCTAGATCTGCATCCCGGTATTTAGGGTAATGCTTTGTTAGTGACCTGGTTAAGGTCGGTACCCGGTATTTAGGGTAATGCTATGTTAGTGACCTGGTTAAGGTCGGTACCCGGTATATAGGGTAATGTTATGCTAGTGACCGGTTAGGTTGGAATCCTAGTTAGCATGTTGATGTGCTATGTGATCTGTTAGACTGTTTGTCTGGTTAAGGATTTGTTATGTGATTAATTGTTTTATGTGCACATGGTTGTTTGACGGGGTTGGGTTGAGGTGGGTCCTGCTTTGTGTTGTAGGCCAACATACCCAGGGCGGACCGGATAATCCGAAGGTCCATCGAGCGGTCCGGATAGGCTGAAGGCCCCAACAGGGCAGACCAGGTGGATTGAAGGCCTAGTGCGGGCAGACCAATCACATTGTAGACTCGATGTACATGGCTAGACTCGGAGGGTGGACCAGGTGGACTGAAGGCCTGGTGCGGGCAGACCAGTCACATAGTAGACCTGATGTGCATGGTTGTTCTGTATTGTGATATGATATGAGTATGGTTATATGTCTGTTGGTATTTTGGGGATAACTCACTAAGCTTTCGGGCTTACAGTTTGTTGTTTTGTTTCAGGTACTTCAGGAGATCGTGGCAAGGCGAAGGCATGATCGTACCGCTCCTCATGTTTTATGATTTATGTGATATGGTTCTGGGGAATACTCTAATGTTTCAATTATTTTGTAAAACAAATGTATGAACTTAATGGTTTTTGAATGAATTCAAATGTTTTAATTTGGCTCAAATTTTATGGGTGTTACAAGTTGGTATTAGAGCCTTGGTTTGAGCGAATTGGAGGAACATTCGTGTGAATCCAGTCTCAAATCAAGGAGGGATTTTCAAAAGGTTTTTCGAAATAAGTAAAGGAGGATGCAGAGGGTACGATCAGCCCTATCCAATATGTAGACCCCAAAATATCATACAAGTTATTGATTATGTGATATGTTAGAACGGCATGCTAGTACTAGGCTAGGGATCTTCTGGAATTGCATGATACAATTGTCTGATTATATGATGCTTGCTAGCCTAGGGATTCCTTTGTATGAAATTGACATCATTACTCTAGTTATTTAGTGTATGCATCATGGTTATACATAATTAAGATCTTATAGCCTGAGAATGTTTGATTTGGACTTATGTTCTGTTCTTGTATGATTGGGAGCTTAGGGTAGGATTGGATATTCGAAAGTCTATAGGGTCCAGTGTTATGTATGACTAGCTTACACTGGTGCTGCAGGGTTCGTGGAAGTTTCATGGATGGGAGGGTCGCATAAGACCGGTAGGTCGGTTATGGGATAGTGGTGCTCCTCTAGGAGTGGGGATCGAGTGTTCGTTATGTATATGCTATTGTTAGGGTGTTGTGGTGATACCTGATACAAATATGGGTAGGTGTGGAAGGTAGTATGGGCCCGTACTACTGAAAGCACTGGACCCATACACGTATCAGGGAAGTCACAACCCCTAGGGTTTGTTGGGAGCTAGTTCTCTGGATTATTATGAGGAATGCCTAATATCTTGTGGCATATTTTCAGTATGGCGATTACGAGACGTCTCGAGGCAGGATCTGGTTTGGGATCGGGATCAGGAGAGGCTGATCAGGATGGATCAGTACCACCCTAGGTCATTGGTCTGATGAGTACGGACGAGTTGGATGCCAGGATTCGTGAGATCCTACATGATGAGGTTGCTACAATGTTCCAGGCTGAGTTGTCGGAGATGTTTGGGTCGATCAAGACCGCCATGATTGAGTACTTTGATGAGCGTTATGCAGCTCTTGCAGAGGCGGCTGCCGCGGCAGCTACAGTGGTTGTAACAGCGGCAGGCGGAGGAACCGGTCGAGGTTTTCAGTATCGGGACTCCGATAATACGAAGCCCCTACTTTCGATGGAGTACAGGATCCGATCGTTGCTATGAGATGGTTGTCAGATGTGGAGGGCTGTTTCTTCACATGTTCATGCCCTGCGGATCATAGAGTGAGGTGTGCTCTGAACCTTTTGAGGCTCGAGGCGAAGGATTGTTGGAGGTTGACTACGAGATCTTATTCAGATGCGCAACAGGCTGCAGTTACTTGGGATCAGTTCCGGGAGATGTTCAGCACTCGTTATGTTCCACAGGTTGAGAGAGAGAGGTTGGTGTAACACCCGAAGTCAGAAAGGCCAAGAAAGGAAAGGAAGCCCTAATTTTAAGGGACGACTCAGCGAGTCCAAGGAGGAAATCGGCGAGTCCGAGCGGGATCCGGGTCGAAGAGTAAGTGACCGACTCGGCGAGTCGGCCAAGGAGACTCGGCGAGTCTGGTCTGTACGAGGAAAACCCTAAATTCGGGACTTGGAGCCTATTTAAGCGCCTCATTCTCTTCCCTAGGGTTCCTTTACTGCCTCTCTAACCCAGAACACCAAACCCTAGCCGCTATATCCATTGTTGAGCCAATTATTGCCTTAAAGAGTGCATTAAAGCTTGGAGAAAGAAGAAGGATCTTGGAGGTGCAAGAAGGGGCTATAGATCTGGGATTGGGAAGATATTTCTGAACATTTGGAGGTAATAAACTAGTTCTTGGACTGCTTTACACCTAGATCTATGTGTGAGTTTTGGGGCTTTTTAGCCATGATTAGTATCCATTTGAGTTAGAAGCCAGATCTGAAGTTGCTACTTCGGATCTAAACATATTTTGGCCTTGTGAAGCATAAAGTATCTGCCCTTGAGTTGATTATGGAGCCTCTTTGCCTTAAACCCTAGTTTATGGTGTATTTGGCCTAGATCTCCTTCTCTACACGTAAAGTTTGCAACTTTACGTGAGGAATAGGCTTGGGAAGAGTAGATCTACAGTTTGGAGTCCATGCATGACTCAAAAGTCCTCTGCATGTACGAGGATTTAAATGGACTCGGTGAGTCCTTTGAGTGAGCTCGGCGAGTAGCATGAAGATTAGTAGGAACTGGACGAGTGGGATGAACAACTCGTCGAGTCGGATGAAGTTGGGCAGGAACTCGGCGAGTTGGAAGAACTACTTAGCGAGTCTGTTGAAGGTTGTCTTGGACTCGGTGAGTCTGTTCTTGGACTCGGCGAGTCAAGACGTGAAACCCCAAACCCTTCAAGTTGAGACTCAAATCGGTGAGTCGAGTGGAACTCGGTGAGTTGAACAGGTCAGGACTCGGGAATCGGTAGACTCGGCAAGTCATGGACTGACTCGGCAAGTCGAGTCGCGAATGGAAGGACTCTGAACATATGAACTCGGCGAGTCAGTAGGGTGACTCGGCGAGTAGGGTGGACCTGGAAGGTTGACCTTGACCAGGACCTTGACTCTGACCAGAGTTGACTTGGTTGTCTTTCGGGGGTCAGTTAGACTTAATGTTGCATTGATATTGGTAGCTCAGGGAACTAGTGGAGCAGGAGTTCAGAGAGTTGTCGGGCAGCAGCTAGTGGGATCATCAGCAAGCTCAGCCAGTGCAGGTGAGTTTCCCTTCTGTGTGAATGGGTCTACCGCCACAATGTCGGCCCATGTAGTATGAGTAGAAGACCCGGGGGTTAGCCCTAGGCACAGTATGCTAATATGATGTTCAGGACGAGCTCCAATGATAGCGGGCGGGTGCCCAAGGAATGGTTTATGTGATAGTCTATACTTGTTGTCTGTGTGATACTTGTATGTGCCTGGTAGGGAGGTGAGTGTGGGCGAGGTCCCGTAACTCACCAATAGCAAAGCGTGGATGGTGTTACACATCTCATTAGCAACAGATCAGGGGCGAGGCCCAAGATAAGGAAGGAGTGAGGGTAGGTTGGGCCCGTACCTCACTATCAACAGGAGTCTGGACGGGCTTCCATGACTCATCAGTAGCAGGACAAGGGCGGGGCCTAGAGACAGGCGAGGCCTTAGGACAAGATCTGTTAGTATGTGTTTAGCTTATGTGATGTGATGTGATATGTTTATGTTCTATTATATGTTAGTGGGCGAGGCCCTGTGACAGGCAAGGCCTAAGTGAAACAGATCTGTATCCAAGCGGGGCTCGAAGCCAGGCATGGCCTGGAACGGCGGGGCCGTCATAGCGGGTGAGGCTCGGGGTAGGGGCGAGGCCCAGGATAGCGGGTGTAGCCCAGTATGTGCAGTATGTGGTTATGCATGGTATATGGTAGGGTTGGGAACTCACTAAGCTTCGTGCTTATGGTTTTCAGTTTTGGTTGCAGGTACTTCCGGTAGCGGAGGGAAGAGCTCGGGGTGATCGCATGGCACACACCATAGACTAGACAGCCTGGGAATGTTTTACTCTGATTATGTTTTGGATTAATGATTTTGCTTAAGTAATGTTTTATTAAAAGAAATTTTTTAGTCTTGAATTTTGGGACATTACAAGTTGGTATCAGATCCTTGGTTTGAGGGATTCGGACATGCTCTCAGGTGTGTCTGAACTCAAACTGAGGAATTGGTATAATAGTTTTAAAAATGAAAAGACAGTTTTGTAAAAAGAGAGTTTTGAGAAAGAAAACAGTTTTAGAAAAGCAAAAATAATTCAGGAAGGAAATAACTTTGAAAAGAGAAAAAGGGTGTGGTGCATGCAATCAGCCGAGCTCAAGTAAGTACCCCAAAATACCGATACAAGTTTATGTTATGAGTATCAGTTAGTAGAACAACATGCTAGATTAGGACTAAGGATCTAGGGAGGATGCCTTATGTGCCTATTATATGTGCTTTGAGCTGCATGATGGTGTTGATTAGACAGTAGTAGGATAGCCTGTTTAGGTTATGCCTGAGTTTATGAGTTTGTGTTGCATGCTAGTTTAGATTCTTGCTATGTGGATATGATTGCTTGAGTATATTGTGGTTAGATTTTCCTCTTGTCTGGATGCTGCTTGCTTTGTGCGATATGGGATTCCGAGTGATGGGAGTTAGCTATTAGGTGGATACGTCACGTCACATGTAATCAGGGTTGAATAATCTCAGAGTGTTGGATTTGGCCCTATTTCGTAGCTCTTGTCTAAGTCACCGTTGTAAGGATGAGTCTTTTACTCGAAGGATTATCTAATCCTCGTCACATGTGATGGTATCCAGGTAATGGCTAATTGGCATCACCAAAAGACCTTCAGCAGCTGAGGACTGGTTTGAGTTGAGTCAGAGGTTTCCCTAGGGTAAGCCTAGGACGAGGTAGTGCTGGGAGCAGTAGTAGTGGATAAGGGACCTGGTGGATTCCAAGCAATTCTTGATGAAAGTACGGATAGATGTGGAAGGTAGTATGGGCTCGTACTACTGAAAGCAGAGGATCCGTACTCGATTCGGGAAAGGTCGAGACAAGACCGGGAACCTGGTAGGGTGTGTGTTTGGTCTCACAGCAGTGATAAGTATTCTGATAGAGGATGTATTATATTTTCAGCATGGTGAGGTTGCGAGAGAGACCAGCGGGCGGATCAGGCACCGGAGAGGGATCAGGCTCGGGCCCGGGAGCCGAGCAGCTCGAGGAGCGGATGAGGGAGTTGATATCAGCTGAGGTTATGCGCAGTATTCTAGACCAGACTCCTGTGATCTTTGGCACGGTCAAGGAGGGTATATTGGAGATCTTGGATGAGAGGCTGGGAGCCTTCCGTATGGAGATGATGGCTTTGATAAGAGCGCGTACCCTGACATTCCGAGATTTTAGAGCTTGCGGAGCGCCAGATTGTCATGGGGCTAGGGACCCCATCGCTAGCAGCAGATGGTTGGCTGATGTTGCCAACGCATTTCGTACGAGCCGGTGTCCCGAGGGGGACAAGGTCAGACTCGCCTCCTGTCCTCTGTAGGACAGAGCGAGAGATTGGTGGGAGGAGATTGGTCATGCTTTGGGGGATGATGCCGCGTTGGACGCGATGACTTGGAGCGATTTCTCGGCCAGGTTCAGGGCGGAGTTTTCACCAATTATTGAGGTGCAGAAGTTGGCACGGGAGTTTCAGGATTTGACGCAGACCACTGAGACTGTGGCAGAGATCACCGCCAAGTTCAGTGAGAGGGCTCTTCTTGTACCTCAGTATGTCGCGGATGAGGAGATGAAGAAGGCCCAATACCATGAGATGTTGAGGGACGACATCAGGGAGTTCGTGAGCAGATCCAGTTGTAAGACGCTGGAAGATATGATCTCTCAGGCCAGAGAGAGGGAAATTGATTTGGAGCAGATCATGAAGAGGAAGCTGAATGAGGTTCAGGTAGTCGCGGGTTTGGGCAAAAGGCCCAAGGGATCGGATTCGAGATCGAGGGATTATCAGGACCGCAGCCAGTGCGGGAAGTGTGTCATGGCGCACGGGGGCGTGTGCAGGAGTGGTAGCGGTGGTGAGTCTGGCTGCTTCAAGTGTGTTCGGACTGGTCATTTCAGCAGGGATTGTATTGTTGCCACCACACAGGGATCAGACTCGATATGTTTTCACTACAATCAGCGGGGCCACAAGAAGGCCCAGTGCCCCAGTTTGTTTTCAGCAAGACGGGTGATGGCACCTGCCCCTACAACTTTGAGGATCATAGACGGCCGTCAGGGCCGTGCAGAGGCGCCTGCGGTAGGAGGCAGGGCTTTTCAGATGGCTACCTTGGAGACGCGAGCAGCGCCGGACGTTGCAGGTATGCGATTTCTGTTTTCTGTTCTTTTATTTGTGCATGATTATATTGTTATGCTTCTGCATCAATTTTGGTATGAGTATAGTATTATGGTGTGGCTTGCTTGTGATTATGTTATATGCCATCTGCATACCTTGGATATTTGAATGGTAGTTAGGGGGATGTGCCCTATTGGAGAAGGTTGCATTGGATGCAGTAACTGTAGCATGCTTGGGAGGGACTTGGTACGTCTTGCTAGTTCGGAGTGGTGTAGTTTTAGAGATGGATTGGTTAGATCTCTAGCTATGGTAAGCTTGGTTTCCTCAGCAGATTGATTATGGAATGGTAGCAAGGATTGGGATTTCCTTTTGAGTATTGAGCAGCTAGGGGTAAGCAGGATCGAAGTGGTGGGAATCCTCCGAGTGTGCAAAGGTAGGAGCACGCAGACCCAGAATGAGTGCGCGACCTCCGAGGAGGAAAAGGAGTAGTTCAGCGTTTGATGGATTGAGGAGTTCAGGGTTGGGAGTTTGAGAAACTCCTTATCAGCTAGTGCGTGTGATGGTAATGGGTAGTACGTGGTGGAAAGTGTTGTAAGACTACGGGGCAGCCGTAGCATTCACTAGCAGTCGGTGGTGGAAAGTGTTGTAAGACTACGGGGCAGCCGTAGCATTCATTAGCAGTCAGTGATGAAAGGTGATGTAAGACTGCGGGTAAGCCGTAGCATTCCATGGTAGCTTCGTTAGAGGAGTTGGGGCGAGGCCCTTATCTCCTAGTGATCAGATAGGGATCAGGAATGGGTAGTGGATGAGAATGATAGGGAGTTTGTCGGTATAGCCCTAGAGAGGTGAGACCTTCAGAGAGGCCGCTCCAGGATATAGTTGGGTGAGATCCATGGGTGAGGCTCGAGCGAGAGAGGTCAGACAAGTGGGACTAGAAGGATAGAGGTGGGTGGGACCCGTGGGCGAGGCCCGTGAGTTTTAGCAGCACAGGTGGGACCTGATAAGGACCTTAGTGGCAAGATAGGGGATCGGGGATCCCAGGATTGTAGTGCATGAATGGCATAATAGATTGAGTAGCTATAGGTGGTCGAAGTTTCTTCGAAAGTCGCTCGGAGCGACAAGTAGTTGTGTTGGGACCAGCGATCGGTGGGAGCCGGTAATCCAGATACTGATAGATTGGTAAGGACCAGGGTGATCTCCGTTCATCCGGGAAGGCAGTTAAGGAATTGCAGAAATTCTCAATCAGTAGCAGTGCGGGTAAGCAGTCTATGGTGGAATTTAGTGAGTTGATCGTGGGGTGCTCGACACCAAATTATAGTAGAAAGAAATGCCCAGTGGATACTGGCGATAATGACCCGTATAGGAGGTAGCGGGAGTAATGGATTTGGTGAAGATAGGATCTTCACCGTAATGGAGGAAATAGTTGGTTATGGAGCATTGCCTTGGGAAGGCAAGGAAATCGCGCAAGGAAAGAAGGGGTGAACCCCTCTGAGTTCAGTGTAGTACTCGGAGAGTAACAGAAGGATTGTCGGTTGGGCAAGTTGAGTTTCCAGAATGTTCAGGGTCAGGGTTGACCTGAGGTTATTAGCCGCAAGGATTATGTTAGTCAGAATGACCGGGCGGAAGACCAGCGAAGGTAGGCAGCTGGTGTTGGAATAATTGGTGGGGTATTGGAGGCAGATCGCAGGTGGAGGGCCATAGCAAACTTCGAGGACGAAGTTTAGTTTAAGTGGGGAAGAGTTGAACACCCGAAGTCAGAAAGGCCAAGAAAGGAAAGGAAGCCCTAATTTTAAGGGACGACTCGGCGAGTCCAAGGAGGAACTCGGCGAGTCCGAGCGGGATCCGGGTCGAAGAGTAAGTGACCGACTCAGCGAGTCTGGTCTGTACGAGGAAAACCCTAAATTCGGGACTTGGACCTATTTAAGCGCCTCATTCTCTTCCCTAGGGTTCCTTTACTGCCTCTCTAACCCAGAACACCAAACCCTAGCCGCTATATCCATTGTTGAGCCAATTATTGCCTTAAAGAGTGCATTAAAGCTTGGAGAAGGAAGAAGGATCTTGGAGGTGCAAGAAGGGGCTATAGATCTGGGATTGGGAAGATATTTCTGAACATTTGGAGGTAATAAACTAGTTCTTGGACTGCTTTACACCTAGATCTATGTGTGAGTTTTGGGGCTTTTTAGCCATGATTAGTATCCATTTGAGTTAGAAGCTAGATCTGAAGTTGCTACTTCGGATCTAAACATATTTTGGCCTTGTGAAGTATAAAGTATCTGCCCTTGAGTTGATTATGGAGCCTCTTTGCCTTAAACCCTAGTTTATGGTGTATTTGGCCTAGATCTCCTTCTCTACACGTAAAGTTTGCAACTTTACGTGAGGAATAGGCTTGGGAAGGGTAGATCTACAGTTTAAAGTCCATGCATGACTCAAAAGTCCTCTGAATGTATGAGGATCTGAATGGACTCGGCGAGTCCTTTGAGTGGGCTCGGCGAGTAGCATGAAGATTAGGAGGAACTCGACGAGTGGGATGAAAAACTCGTCGAGTCGGATGAAGTTGGGCAGGAACTCGACGAGTTGGAAAAACAACTCGGCGAGTCTATTGAAGGTTGTCTTGGACTTAGCGAGTCTGTTCTTGGACTCGGCGAGTCAAGTCACGAAACCCCAAACCCTTCGAGTTGAGACTCGAATCGATGAGTCGAGTGGAACTCGGTGAGTTGGACAGGTCAGGACTCGGGAATCGGTAGACTCGGCGAGTCATGGACTGACTCAGCGAGTCGAGTCGCGAATGGAAGGACTCTGAACATATGAAATCGGCGAGTCAGTAGGGTGACTCGATGAGTAGGGTTGACCTGGAAGGTTGACCTTGACCAGGACCTTGACTTTGACCATAGTTGACTTGGTTGTCTTTCGGGGGTCAGTTAGACTCAGTGTTGCATTGATATTGGTAGCTCGGGGAGCTAGTGGAGCAGGAGTTCAGAGAGTTGTTGGGCAGTAGCTAGTGGGATCATCAGCAAGTTCAGCCAGTGCAGGTGAGTTTCCCTTTTGTGTGAATGGGTCTACGGCCACAATGCCGACCAATGTAGTATGAGAAGAAGACCCGGGGGTTAGCTTTAGGCATAGTATGCTAGTATGATATTCAGGACGAGGTCCAATGATAGCGGGCGGGTGCCCAAGGAATGGTTTATGTGATAGTCTATACTTGTTGTCTGTGTGATACTTGTATGTGCCTGGTAGGGAGGTGAGTGTGGGCGAGGTCCCGTAACTCACCAATAGCAGAGCGTGGATGGTGTTCCACATCTCATTAGCAACAGATTAGGGACAAGGCCCAAGATAAGGAAGGAGTGAGGGTGGGCTGGGCCCGTACTTCACTATCAGCAGGAGTATGGACGGGATTCCATGACTCATCAGTAGCAGGACAAGGGCGGGGCCTAGAGACAGGCGAGGCCTTAGGACAAGATCCGTTAGTATGTGTTTAGCTTATGTGATGTGATGTGATATGTTTGTGTGTTATTATATGTTAGTGAGCGAGGCCCTGTGACAGGTGAGGCCAAAGTGAAACAGATCTGTATCCGAGCGGGGCTCGAAGCCAGGCGGGGCCTGCAACGGCGGGGCCGTTGTAGCGGGCAAGGCCCGGGGTAGGGGCGAGGCCCAGGATAGCGGGCGTGGCCCAGTATGTGCAGTATGTGGTTATGCATGGTATGTGGTAGGGTGGGGAACTCACTAAGCTTCGTGCTTACGGTTTTTAGTTATGGTTTCAGGTACTTCCGGTAGTGGAGGGAAGAGCTTGGGGTGATCGCATGGCACACACCAGAGACTAGACAACCTGGGAATGTTTTACTCTGATTATGTTTTGGATTGATCATTTTGCTTAAGTAATGTTTTATTAAAAGAAATTTTTTAGTCTTGAATTTTGGGACATTACAATTGGCTCAGGAGTTCTTGGAGCTGAAGCAGGATTCAGAGTCGGTGATGGAGATCACCAGGATGTTCACTGAGAGGGCAATGTTTTGCCCAGAGTTTGCCTCGGAGCAGGCTCAGATGTCCCGATATCTGAGTATGCTCAAGAGGGACATGAGGTAGTTTGTGTCCACGCAGAGGTGTGATATTTTGTTAGAGTTGCAGGAGCCGCCAGGCGGTGGGAGTTAGAGATGGAGTGGCAGTTACGAGAGTAGAGGCAGGCCCTGGTGCAGTCGCAGCCGGTGCCAAAACGGTCCAAAACCGTTGACTCTAGGGTTGGAGGTCAGAGCAACCGCACTTGTGAGAAGTGTGGGAAGGGTCATGTCGGAGTTTGTTGGTCCGATGGTGCGTGTCTTAAGTGTGGGAAAGAGGGGCATTATGGGAGGGATTGTCGTCAGTCAGTCCCGACTCAGGATATAAGGATCTGTTATCATTGTCATCAGGTTTGACACTTGAGGGTCAACTGTTCACAGCTTGCTGCAAGACCGGTGCAGGCTCCAATACCGGCCACTTTGAGGATTACGGGAGGAGGTTAGGGTGGAGCAGAGCCTCCGAGGGCTCAGGGACGCGCTTTCCAGCTTACAGCAGAAGAGGTCTGGGCAGAGCCGGATGCAGATGCGGGTATGTTTCCTTTTTGATATCTTGTTATCTTGTTGATTATGTGGTATTGTAAATATGTTCTCCTTTTTCGCATGATTCATGGTATGATTGAGGATCTTAGTAGTTATGGGTTGTATTCGGTTAGCATCCAAGAGGATAGGTGATCGGAAGATAAGGTATATGATCTCATTGCTTGGAATAGCAACTGCGTTGCGAGAAGTGTTCAGTTGAGATTCGAATTTCCTTGGAGTTCGGGATGTTCGATGTCGGGAGAGTGACATGTGGAGGTTGCTCACTCCAGAGGGATTTAGTCCCGAGAGAAGAGGGGGAAACCTATTCAAGTAAGGTCGATCGATTGATGCCAGTTTGTCAGCAGAAGTTAGTAGTTGGTACACTATGTGGGTAGAATTGGAAATTCTCCGACGCAACAGCAAGTATCCAAGGTTGGTTAGCTCCCTAGATTATCAGTGTTGTTAGCTGAGAGTGTGGCATGATTGGAGCAAGTGGTAGACAAGTGGGGTTGGGAACAGACCAGGGTTTCAGGTAATGTAGTCAGTCAATCTAAGGCCTGGGTTTAGGCCACGGAAAGGATTCTGGGATCGGAAGTGGGAGTCGGAAACCCCTAGAGGGCTAGAACAGACTGCATGAGAGAGATTCTTGGGAAGAATGGTTCAGGGCGACGTACATCGGTTTTGAGCGGTTAGGATAGGCTGAAGGCCGGGAGGCGTACCAGTCAAGCCGAATCCTCGAGGAACGGTCCAGACAGGCTGAACGCCCAGGAGGGCGGTCCAGACATGCTGAAGGTTCTGAGAGTGGTCCAGATAGGCTGAAAGCCTGGAAAGGCGGTCCAGTTATGTTGAAGACTCTGTATGTGTTAGCGGATCGGTATGAGGAGAATGAGTGTATATGTCCCCATGAAATAGTAATCGATATGGTCTAGCCCCAAGTATTGATCATGATGATGGAGTTGGCTGGAGGCCATGCGTGGGCCTAGTTAGTTATGTGATCGGATTCGGAGTATATGGGAGTTCGAGAATAGCAGTTGCTCTACATGGATAGTGTAGAGCGGAGTTTAGCTCAGTGGCACTTATAGGTGCGGTAAGGGTTATTGAGTAGACTTCCTGGAAAGGAGAGATATGTAGCTCCGGAAGGAGTGTGGGTCCTATGAAAGGAAGGCAGCAGAGTAAATGGATGATCGAAAGTGCTTCAGTTATTGGTAGTAAGCACTGGGATTGTACCAGATATATGGAAGCACATATGGGTTAGATGTCCGTTGAGGTTGTGGCAATGTTGGTTGATGCGCAGGCATGTTTTCAGTCTCCTTGGAAGAGGAGGAGGATGGTGGTTCCAGATTGGAGATGGGGACAGAGAAAGGTGAAACAGCAGGTTAACAGACTCGGGAGTAGTCTGGACCGGTGTTGGGGACTGTATAAGGATATTACAGTCGGAGGTCAAGGACCTAGAGATCGTGATAAGGAGGCATGAGTGGGTTGCACTCCATGGTGTCGAACCGAAGGGTTCGAGAGTGACACAAGGACAAGGTCCTTAGTTCTGAGTATGGTTGTAGGCTTGAGTTATGTATGTGAAGGTATTCCATCATGAGGATGACCGGAACCTATGATTGATTGGACCTGGTGTGTTTGGTATTCCAGCCCAAGGTTGATTGGGCCTGGTATGAGTGGTTACGCGAAATGTTTGGTTGATGGGTTATGGGAGCTGAGGGATGAAGTATCATGTCAGCGTGTAAGGGATAGAACCAGAGGGCGGAACAGGATTCGTTCCAGGTTGCATGTTATCAGGGTTATCGCCAATTTTGGGTGAAGGAAGATGGATTAGTGTCTTGGAAGAGCTCAGTGGGCGTTGTGGTATCTAGCGTTCGCAGGGCGCGAAGGTGTGTTCTTGATTTGAAGGGATGGTATTATCGGGTGATACGTGGTTAATATGTAGTGCTATTGAGTTGAAAGGCCAATGGTCGGCTTGGAGTAGTGGCAAGGATGCCACGTGAGAATAAGCCCTTTTAAGAGAGATGTCGAAGTAGGGTTTGTAAGAGCATGAGTTGATTGAGAAATCGGGGTCTGCAGTGCAAGGGCTTTGTTCTGAAACGTATACTGCAGTAGGCTTCGAGGACGAAGCCTAATTTAAGTGGGGGAGAGTTGTACCACCCTAAATTCCAGAGGTACTATTGAAAGACTTAAACTGTAAATTAAGGAAAGAGACTCGACGAGCAAGCATGCTTACTCGCCGAGTCGGAGCAGTATTTGTCACGGGTTTAAGTGGTCAACTCGCTGATTCGGCGGCTTGGACTCGACGAGTTGGTGCTGAAGAGAGAAAACCCTAATACCGAGGGTTGCACCTTATTTAAAGGACTTTATGTCCATCTCCCAGCCTCCTAATCCCCCTAAGAGTTCCAGAAACCCTAATCTTCGTGAGAGACTTCATTATTGAGGAGATTGGAGCTTAGAAGAGGAATTTGGTGGAAAGAGCTTGAGGAATTAAAGGCTTGCTACAAAGGAGTGGTGTAGATCCGGGATCTACTTCAGTTGGAGCATATGTTGGAGGTAATAATCCATTGCTTGGGCTCTTTTGTATCTAAATCTATTATCATTTGAGATTTGGGGCATTTTTGGTATGATTAAGAGCTATTTCGAGTTACAGGCTTAGATCTGAGGTTGCAACTTCAGATCTAGGCTTGTGATGGTACAAAATGTCATAAAGCTTCTGTCTAAGAGTTATTGGTGAAACCCCTTTGTCTAAAACCCAAGCCCTAGTGTGTTTTGGTCTTATATCTCCTTGGTTTCACGTAAAGTTTGCAACTTTATGTGAGGTTTAAGCTGTAGAAGGGTGGATCTGTGGTTTGGAGCCCCTGCATGACTCGAAAAGCCACTGTATGGATTGAGAACTGGAGAGACTCGGCGAGTCACACGGGTGTACTCGACGAGTTGTATGAACATGTGCATGGACTCGACGAGTTGGAAAGAACAACTCGGCAAGTCTGATGAAGATTGCCTTGGACTCGGCCACTCTGTTCTTGGACTCAGCGAGTCTGGTCGCAGAGCCCAATCTCTTTTGGGTTAAATCTTTGGATTAGTGAGTTGGTTGGCGACTCGGTGAGTTGGACAGGAGGGAATTTCGCGATCGTTGAACTCGAAGAGTCTTGGGGCGACTCGGCGAGTTGAGTCGTGTTATGGGAATTTCTGAGTATAAGAACTCGACCAGTCGACAGGTTGACTCGGCGAGTAGAAGTCAACCAGAAAGGTTGACTTTGTCTAAGGACTTTGACTTTGACAAAGAGTTGACCAGTTTGACTTCCAAGGGTACTTTGGTAATATGGGTATTTATGGAATTGGTTCTTTGGTAGTGTTCTATGGTGAAGATCGTGTCGGTGGTCGGAGCAGCTTGGTCTTATCTTTGCAGTCGGCAATTGCAGGTGAGTTATCCTCACTATATCAACAGGGTCTACGACACCAAGGACGGCCCTTTATCGAATGGAAATCTGGGTATTGTTTGTTATGTTATTACTTTGCTAGATCTGCATCCCGGTATTTAGGGTAATGCTTTGTTAGTGACCTGGTTAAGGTCGGTACCCGGTATTTAGGGTAATGCTATGTTAGTAACCTGGTTAAGGTCGGTACCCGGTATATAGGGTAATGTTATGCTAGTGACCGGTTAGGTCGGAATCCTAGTTAGGATGTTGATGTGCTATGTGATCTGTTAGACTGTTTGTCTGGTTAAGGATTTGTTATGTGATTAATTGTTTAATGTGCACATGGTTGTTTAACGGGGTTGGGTTGAGGCGGGTCCTGCTTTGTGTTGTAGGCCAACATACCCAGGGCGGACCGGATATTCCGAAGGCCCATCGAGCGGTCCGGATAGGCTGAAGGCCCCAAGAGGGCGGACCAGATGTGTCGAGGCTCAGAGAGTGGACCAGGTGGATTGAAGGCCCAGTGCGGGCGGACCAATCACACTGTAGACTCGATGTACATAGCTAGACTCGGAGGGTGGACCACGTGGACTGAAGGCCCGGTGCGGGCGGACCAATCACAAAGTAGACCGGATGTGGATGGTTGTTCTGTATTGTGATATGATATGAGTATGGTTATATGTGGTTGGTATTTTGGGGGTAACTTACTAAGCTTTCGGGCTTACAGTTCGGTGTTTTGTTTCAGGTACTTTAGGAGATCGTGGCAAGGCGAAGGCGTGATCGTACCACTCCTCATGTTTTATGATTTATGTGATATGGTTCTGGGGAATACTCTGATGTATCAACTATTTTGGAAAAAAATGTATGAACTTAATTTTTGAATGAATTAAAATGTTTTAATTTGGCTCGAATTTTATGGGTGTTACACAGAGCTTTTCCAGGAACGAGTAGCAGACTTCGAGGATGAAGTCTAAAATAAGTGGGAGAGATTTGTAGCACCTGGTTCCTGGTATGTATTTTATTTAAGTATTTTGCATTTTTGGATTGGGACTCGGCGAGTTAAAGGCCCAACTCGTCAAGTAGAAGCAGATTTGATACGGAATTTAAATGTCAGACTCGCCGAGTCGGCTTCCAGACTCGACGAGTAGACGCTGACTGTACAAAACCCTAATCTAAGGGTTTACACCTTATTTAAGCATCTCATCCAGCCACCCTTCGTCCCTATTTCTTCCAGAAACCCCCCATAGCAAACCCTAACTGAGTGTGAAGATCTAAAGGCATTTGTGGTGATTTTTGGTGGTTTTGATCACAAGGAAGAAGGAAGGGCCTAAAGGAATCAAGAGAAGACCAAGGGAGTTCAATTTTATGCATCATTTGCAGTTCCCAGAAAGTATAAAGTCGATACCTTGCTTGTTCATTTGCTAGATCCCTTTTTGGGGAGATTTAGGGCTTTTATAAGCCATTCTTGGTAATCAACCATGATTGCAAGCATGGTTGGGGGTTGAGGCCTTGGATATAGGTCCATGGAGGAGTTACAAGGCAGAAAAGGGCTGCTTTTGCACCCATGGAAGCCCCCATGCAACTTAAGAGCCTGTTTTAGAGCCTTTTTGGCTCAAAGTCCCATGCATGCACGTAAAGTTCGTTATTTTACGTGATAGATCGAGTTTAAGGACCTAGATCTATCATTTGGACAAGAGTTGTACACCAGAAATCGAAGAAATAGACTTGGACTGTGTCGACTCGGCGAGTCGTTCTTGGGACTCGACGAGTCCGAGGTTAGACTCCCTTTTTCTTTTATGGTTCAAGAGACCCAGTTGAGTGTTAAAAAGGTTTTAGAGGGTCCAAGGGAGTGACCCAAGTGTATTGGGAAAAGCCATAGTCTTGGAGTTCATAGGACTCGGCGAGTGCATGAGCCTACTCGGTGAGTCCAAGGCAATCTCCCAACTCTTGAAGATGAACTCGACGAGTTATTCATACAACTCAGCGAGTCGAGGACAAGACTTGTTCATAGGATAAAGATGAACTCGACGAGTTGTTCATACAACTCGGTGAGTCGGATGAAGGTTCTTTCAGGGTTGTTTTAGAAGGAGAACTCGTCGAGTCGTTGCTAAACTCGACGAGTAGAGACGTGGATGAGGTTAGTTAAAGGGATAGGGACTCGACGAGTTGGCGGCCCAACTCGGCGAGTCAGGTCAACTGGAAGTTGACTTTGACTTTAACTTTGACTTGGACTTGGTTAGGGGTAAAATGGTCATTTTACCCTAAGAATAGATATCAGACTCTTATTAACTGTTTTGCGGGGATTATAGCCGGAAGATTTCCGGAGCAACAACACATAGAGATTTCCCGTGCAGATTATCAGCAGCTACTCGTTCGAGGT
The DNA here is from genome assembly GCF_051521515.1 of Lactuca serriola. NCBI lineage: Eukaryota > Viridiplantae > Streptophyta > Magnoliopsida > Asterales > Asteraceae > Lactuca > Lactuca serriola. The sequence goes on along the minus strand of NC_136410.1, from coordinate 249,493,155 downwards.
GAGTTACCTTCCAGTAGGGATGGGTCTAAGGCCACAATGCCAACCCACCAACAAGTATATTTAGTAGATAATTGTCTATGTGATAATTATCTTGGCTTGGTTATGTAATTTGGTCATGTGATATGCTTGCGTAGTATGAACGTTGTGTTAGTAGTAGCGACAGGGAATAGTCTTTCCCTGGCATAGGTCGTTAGGACCAATAGGTAGGTCAGTACCCCAATATGCCTGACTATATGTTTATATCTTGCTATTGTATGCTAGTGGTAGGGTGAAATAGTCCTCAGTTACCAGTTGAAAGATACCGATGGTGGTTACCGGTTGAAAGATACCGATGGCGGATACCGGGTGAAAGATACCGATGGCGGATACCGGTTGAAAGATACCGATGATAGTTACCGGTTGAAAGATACTGATGGTAGTTACTGGTTGAAAGATACCGATGATATTATTTGGTATGCAGTATGATGGGGGAACTCACTAAGCTTTGTGCTTACAGTTTTAGTTTTGGTTTTAGGTACCTCTTCGTTCAAGGGGAGGAGCCGGCGGTGTAGCAGCGCATCACACACACACACATGATTTCCGCATGGAGTTTCTGGGAATGTACTCTGAATTTCATTACTTTTGATATTGTGATTTGAGACATGACGTCAAGGTTTTTATAATTTGATGTAACCTCAACAATGTTTTGGTGCACTATTTTATGGAGTACTTAATTTTAAAATGAAATTTTTGGCCTTGAAAATTGGGATGTTACACATGCTCTTCATGGCTTTCAATGTTCTAGGGCATCAGGTTATCTTGTGAATTCACTTATGCTTGGTTAGGGTTTAGACCTTGTTGGTTCCAAAATTTCCCAATTGTGTCATATGTTGATCGAGATTTTAGAGAAGGGGAGAGGATAGTTGGATTTCTTAGGGTTGTTTTCACTTAGGATTGACTTTGAATACGATTATGAAGCCCTTTATTTATAGGTGGAATAATTAGGGTGTTGGGGGTGGGGGGTAGGAGGAGGGTGTTGGAAACTAGGTGGAATAATTAGTTTCTATCAAGTTCAACATCAAAGGCTTCTAACCAACAGTATCAGTATCAGGTGTTGTCCTTCCTTCTAGAGGTTGAGAGTTCAAGTCTCATTGGAGATATAAGTGACATTAGGAGTAGTTTAGGAGTAGGATAAATTTGTCATTCTAAAAAAAAATCAAGTTGAAAATCCTCTTCTGGCATATCAGAATAAAGAGCTTTGATGTGAAGTCTATTACTTGCTACAGTTGTGTTGAGAAAATTATACATGTTTTTTTTATGAACTTCATTGGCTAAGTTGTGGGTTCGAATTGTTTTTTGGTGGAGGTTTGAGCTTCGTGCTCCCTAAAAAATATTATGAGAATTCCGAAACCCCTACAAAAAGTAAAATGCGAACTCATCACGAACGCAATAGTGATTAATAGAAAGCATTTGATGCAGTGATGATGTCTATGTTTTTGATTTTGTGGAGGTTTCAGAAGTGTCTTATATCTCGCAACTATTTCTAGAAAACCTTATATTTGTGACGATGTTGTTGATATTACATTTTTATGGATTTTTAATAAATGTATAAAAGCAAAAATGAATTGAATTACTTGGCTTTAAAACCTAGTTTAATTTGTACTCTTCTACCCTAATAAATAAGAATGATTTTGCCACATGTCCTTCTCTCATTCAATTTGCCACATGTCATTTTGTCATAATTTAGAGATATATTTATTTTCCACTTGTTATTTATTTCATTTTCCATTTCTAATATATTATTAATTAGTTTCCATAAATTAAACCTATCATAATGATATTAATTTCAAATTTTAAATTTTAAATTTCAATTTCAATTTCAAATAAATTTAAAGTTTAAACCTTTGTGTTTAACATTTTGTTATAATTAACCTGTTTAGTATACGGGTCTGATAACTAAACAATAATTTTAATTTATTTATTTTTTTCTCATAATTTTTATTTATTTCAAATTTCGAATTCAAATAAACTTCTCATTTAATCGTTGCTATTTAACATTTTGTTTTAATCAATCCGTATAATATACGGGTTTCACAACTAGTTGATAATATTTTATTTTCAGCTCCTTGCTAATATACTTCCACGTCTTCAAAAAATCTTCTAATTACATTTTCAAGTAAAAGTAGGACAAAATGTTAGATTTGATTCGTTGTTTTTAATTTTAACCCTCATCTAAATTTCGATTCTTTTTTAATTCTCTAACGTTTTCCTACTTATTTAATAAAAAAAGTTAAAAAAGAATAAAAATAAAAATAATAGTAATAGACAGATTTTACTTTTATAAAACGGAAACATAAAGTAGAGGACCTTTTTTTTCACTCCAAGCACATTAAGAAATCCTCATTGACTAGTAAACCTTCTCCCGATGAATGCCACGTCATCGAGAACAAGAATCGTAGCCGTAAAACATTTCCAGTACGGCGGGAAAGAATTAAAACGGTGGGACCCACCTGGAGTCGTTAAATAGGGAGCCCATCTTCATAGACTCCAGATACACCACAACTCTCCTTCTCACTACCCCATCAAAATCTGCCTGAAACAAAAGTACTACTTTCTTTGCACGAGGTACAAGTCTCTGGTGTCATAGCTTTCATTGTCGGTTGAAGGTAAGAATTCATAACTTCTTCTCTCTGCTGATTTTGTATTTTGTTTTACACTTTTAGAAACTTATAGGTGTTGGGTTTTCTAGTATTTGATGTTCATGGATTATTTTAATCAATGGTTGAGTTCTAAACATGCCAAGAGGGTGTTTGGAAGAGGTTAAAAAAATGAACAAATCGATTATACACTTGTCTAAGTTAAATTGAGCTTTTTTAAATAACTTAGTGTATGTATATGGAAGAAAAATCAAAAAAGCTCTCAAATACTATCTTTTTATAAATTTAGAAAAGCTCTCAACTTTATGACTTTGCTGATTTGGTTGGGGTCAGGGTTAAAGGGATCTCAAAAGTTGAAAATATAGTAGAGATGGATTTGAATTTTCTTAATTTTAAAATGAATTATTAAAATGTTAGCTATTAAGTAATATAATAATCAATAACAATAATAATATTTGATACAAATAAGTAATAAGTTAGTTAAAATGTATAAATTAATTGAGTTTTTATTTTTTTAATTATGAATATGTGTTTGCAAAAATCTTAAAAAGTAAAAGTTCAATAATCTTGTTGAAATCTTAATTATTTATAAAGTTAGGCTTACCTAAGTATTTTTTAATTATTAAAACATGACAACTTAAAGCTACATTAATGTACATGTAACCTACCAAACATAACCTAAAATCAATCATGAAAAGTTTGTAATTATAATCTAAATAACATTTTCATATATATTTTAAATATGATGTGAAAATTGAAACTTATTTAAGAAAGAGAAGTTTGTTGGATGTTAAAAAGACTATTGTAATTTGTAATAGCCTTTTCATCGCCAAACTCTTCATATACATTTTTTTTACATTAATGAATAAAAAGAAGTACTAAGAAACTAATCCGACCACGTATTAAGTCACCCTAACATTAGTTGAAACAAGAAATATATATATTTATCATTTATATTGTTTATTTTTACTACTAGTTGTGTCATCCATGTGATTAAAAAAAATCTAAAAATTTAAATTTTTTGAATTTATAAGAAAAATGAGAAAAATATTTAACTATTAAAAATGAAATTCTTATTTCTCTTTTAAATTTAAACAAATAATTTAAATAAATAATTAATTAAACAATTAAAATAATTATATTCAATTTAGAAATTAAAAAATTATAAGAAGATAGGAAACTGAAATACCAATGTATTTTTAAGAGTATTTGTTTAGCTAATTAATTAAAGTAATAATTCACCATTTATATAATAAGTAATAATAATATAATTAAAATTAATAGTAGTAATTATAATAATAGCATAGATAATATAAATTACTTCCAGTTAAGTTTTATTTAAATTGATATAACTTTATGCAATTTAATAAAAAAACAAATATTCGTATTACGTATATACCTAACAGAATCGAACATAAAAGATACTAGAGTACAAACTTTGAAAATTTAAAATTTCCTTACTTGCCAATTCCGTCTTAACATAGAAAAGGAACGGGTAGAAAATTTAATGGTAAAGAGTGGTTAGTATTTAGTAAAGGTATAATATCAGCACGCGAATTATAAAGGCAATCGTTTTCATTGAATATCACATGATTTTAGAGTACACACTTTGAAATTTCAAAAGTAATATAATTAGGTTTTGACCTTCTTTCTAAATGTTCACATTTTCACTTAGAATCACATATTATGTGACTTGAACCGGTTACGAAGTTATCACGAAAAAGATCTTCATAATTTAAATCTAGCGGAATGATACGAAAAGAGCTTATTCCTATACCAAATTCTTGTCATACATAATAATTTATATTTTAGAAAGTTTGTAACATAATAATTTATATTTTAGAAAGTTTGTACGATGCATCTAAGGGTGTAAGTGAACCAAGCTACTCAGGATCGACTCGTTAAAAGTTTGACTCGAGATCGAATTAAACGAGCCCGAGTCGAGCTCGAGCCTAAATATGAGGCTCGTTTATTAAACGAGCTCGAGCGGAGTTTCAATTATTAGGCTCGAGACCCCACTAAATTGTTCACGAGCCAAGCTCGGGCTTTATTTTAAGGCTTGAATCGAGCTCGAGCTTCTTCAAATTAAACGAGTCGAGCTCGAGCTTGATCAGGCTTAGGGTCGGCTTGACTTCTTTACACCCCTAATCATAAATGATTTTATCGAAGAAATGTATAATCTTATATGATTATATAATTTTATGATTAATCATAAATGATTATACATAAAATATATGTTCAGAGAGTTAGTAATCATATAATGATTATGGTGGTTGGTGCTGAGGAGATGGCGATGGCAGAAGTGGCGTTGATAAAGGTGACAGAGGTCAATTGGTGGTGTTGGCGATGAGGAATGTGGTGGTGGAAATGGGAACCAGTGGGAATGTATAATCATTTATGATTATAACTTTTCCGTCGAACCTTTACGTTGGAGTAGTAGAACGACAAATGAGATATATATTGCTAAAGTTGTGTCTTAAGTTTTCTTGTTCTTAGAATCTCAATTATATATATATATATATATATATATATATATATATATATATATATATATATATATATATATATATATATATATATATATATATATATATATATATATATGGAAAAGGGAATATACATTACAGCTCACCTAAGCTTAGGTACTAAACCTCTTGAAAATACATTGTTTTACTATATAAAGATTACGGTTAATGGATTCACGATTAATACTTCAAGATGTAAATTCAAGATCGACAAAATAGGGTTTAGGGTTTAGTGTTTAGGGTTTAGGTTTAGGTTTAGGGTTTAGGGTTTCAGGTTTAGATTTAGGGTTTAGTAATGTTTACTTGTGTGAAGTAATAAACGATAATTGAAGAAAGAAAATAGGGTTGGTAAAACGATAATGAATGAAAGAAATGTTGTTGAGGATAATTTATTACCAAGTGAAACCAAACCAGATATATCTAGCATGTTAAAACGACAGGTGGGGCTGTAATATATATATATATATATATATATATATATATATATATATATATATATATATATATATATATATATATTCGTTGGAAAAAAAAATACACGGGCCAACTAAAAGAGTAGAGAAGGAGCAGGAAGTAGGAACTGCAGGTTCCTAAAAGACAACACAAACCACACACAGGTTGTGGTATTTCTAGGTGTGGATCTGGCCACTTCACCTATCGGTTATAAGCACGCAGTTTGGTCTAAATAATACATAAATGTAAAATTATTATAGAAAAAACTAACGTCTTTATTATATATGAATTTTGATAAATAATACATAAATGTAAGATTTAGTATAAAAAACTTAAGCTATTTTTTATATATAATACATTTTTTCCGGATGCAACCTTCATTGCATTTTAAATTCTTGTAAATTAGTCTTTTCCAATATAGTCACTATTTCATCAACAAGTAATATTACAATAATTCATATTAATTTTTTAGGAGTAATTATTTCAAAAAAATAAAATATTTGGTTCGATGCAACTATTTTTTTGTTTTTAATTTTTGTTATTTATCAATTCCTGAACTAATTTCGATTAATTAGTAACAAGTAATTAAAATATCTTATTGTATTTACTAAACTATTGATAGTAGAGAATATATTAACTGTCACTATTACTTACCCATCGTTTTGACAAAAATTACAGGTTATGGCAAAGGAAAACTTGAAAGTGCTAAACGCACTTGACGTAGCCAAGACCCAATGGTACCATTTCACCGCCATTGTAATCGCCGGCATGGGTTTCTTCACCGACGCATACGATCTCTTCTGCATCTCCCTCGTCACTAAATTACTCGGCCGGATTTACTACCATAACGCCGGCGACAAAAACCCTGGCTCCCTACCACCTAACGTCTCAGCCGCAGTCAACGGTGTTGCCTTTTGTGGGACCCTCGCCGGCCAACTCTTTTTCGGTTGGCTAGGTGACAAAATGGGCAGGAAAAAAGTTTACGGAATGACCCTCATGCTTATGGTCATCTGCTCCATAGCCTCCGGCCTCTCCTTCAGCGACGAACCCACGGCGGTGATGGCTACCCTCTGTTTCTTCCGGTTTTGGCTAGGGTTTGGGATTGGTGGCGACTACCCACTCTCCGCCACTATCATGTCAGAATATGCAAATAAGAAAACTCGTGGGGCGTTTATTGCCGCCGTGTTTGCCATGCAAGGGTTTGGAATTTTGACCGGAGGGATGGTGGCGTGTATTATCTCTGCCGCCTTCAAGTCGAGTTTTCCGGCGCCGGCATACGAGGATGCTTACGATCGACTGTACCACAAGCCGATTACGTATGGCGGATAATTCTAATGTTCGGGTCAATTCCGGCTTTGATGACTTATTACTGGCGGATGAAGATGCCAGAAACCGCCCGATACACCGCCCTTGTCGCGAAAAACGCGAAACAAGCGGCGGCTGACATGTCAAAAGTGTTGCAAGTAGATCTCGAGGCAGAGCCCGAGAAACTACAAGAGAAAAGCCCGAATAGCTTCGGGCTTTTCTCGAAACAGTTCGCTAAACGACACGGGCTCCACTTACTCGGAACCACCACCACATGGTTCTTACTTGATATCGCGTTTTATAGCCAAAACCTATTTCAAAAAGACATTTTCACCGCGATCGGGTGGATCCCGGCTGCGAAAACCATGAACGCGATCCAAGAGGTTTTTAAAATCTCACGGGCCCAAACGCTAATCGCGCTGTGTAGCACGGTCCCCGGGTATTGGTTCACGGTTGCATTTATTGATCGAATCGGGCGTTTCAAGATCCAATTGATGGGGTTCTTCTTCATGACCGTGTTTATGTTCGCCCTCGCGATTCCCTATCATCATTGGACACAAAAAGAGAACCGAATAGGGTTTGTTGTGATGTATGCATTGACATTTTTCTTTGCAAATTTCGGGCCGAATGCCACCACATTTGTGGTCCCGGCCGAGATATTCCCGGCCCGGCTTCGGTCAACGTGCCACGGGATATCTGCGGCGTCGGGAAAGGCTGGGGCGATAATTGGGGCATTCGGGTTCTTGTATGCAGCTCAAAGTCAAGATAAAACGAAGACCGATAAAGGGTATCCGCCCGGGATTGGGGTTAAGAACTCCCTTATTGTGCTCGGGGTGGTGAATTGTCTTGGGATGTTGTTTACGTTTTTGGTACCGGAGTCGAATGGGAAATCTTTGGAGGAAATGTCTAGGGAAAACGAGGGTGAGGATGAAGAGGGGATGGAGATGGAATCCGAGAGGACTCATGAAAATAGAAGCGTACCAATTTAGACCATCGGTTATAAATACTTAAGAGTTAGGTTATAAATATTTATAGTTTTTATTAAGTTAAACGTATAAAAAGAAGAGTTATTATGGAGTCCACGGGATCTAGAGGATGGTTTATATGTAACTAATGTTCACGAGTAATTAAGATTACACTTTTATTATATGTAAATTAATGATGAGCACTTTTATTATATATATATATATATATATATATATATATATATATATATATATATATATATATATATATATATATATATATATCATGAATTTAATGTTTACAAATTCAAACATTAAAATATACATAAAAAAGTTATAGATGAATCCAAATACATTAAAATAACACATAACGATAAGTTATAGTGTTTTACATCAATCCATATACATCAAAAAGTAATAAAGTATAATATCATAACGAAATATACTTTTAAATGAATAAAAACACATCCAAAAATTTTATGACATTTATCATATGTTTTTATTTAGAGAAAATTAAATACATATGAAAAAAATTACCAAAGTTTATTATGTAAATTGTTCTTTTTCATGTGTTTTATTCAATCGGTTTATTTTAACCCTGTTTTTTCTAAAAACCGGCCGGTTCAATCCGGTTCAAAACTCAATGTAAAACCAGTGATAGTTGAACCGTTCCCTCCACTGGCTCCCGGTCCAACCGGTTCAATCGGTCGGTTCAAACCAGTTTTTAAAACGTTAATCATACCTCTCATACTTAACGTTCTCAATTCAAGGCCCTCGTATGAATTTCTCTTGCAATGACAAGTTTATATGTAACTTTAAAAATATGTCATTTATAAGATAAGTTTATATATAACTATAAAAGTTTGTCATTTATACTACAAAGTGTGATGATTATAAAAAGTAATTGATAAAATGAAATTTTATAATAAGAAATGCATAATGTGATAAATTAATAAGTAAATCATAATGATAATAACGTCGTGGCAAAATCCTTCACGTCGTGATTTTTGTTAAAGTATGTTGCTTCAGCTGTTCAACTTACATAACTTAAATATTTGTTCTCGACCATGTCATGACCCAAGCTTGTCACGCCGTGAGCCTAGTAAAATGCATTTTTCTTGCATTTTTAAGACGTAAAACAACCATATTTATAATACTATTTCTCTAATACTCCTTTTTTAACTTAAAACACATGATTCTCTTACCATAACTCCACATAAACATACATCTATACACATATACATAATATAAGATAAGTCTTTAGAAAAACAAGCATAACAAGTTATCCCTCCCTTCAAGAGAATTTGGCCCTGAAATCTCCGATCTCACTCAAAAAAGATGAGGGTATCAATTCTTAAATTCCAACTCTAGTTCCCATGTTACGTTGGATCCTTTATGATGACGCCATTGTACTTTTACCAATAGAATTTTCTTGTTGTGCAACTTCTTTATCTTACGATCAAGAATATTTTTCTGGTTGTTCTTGATATCTTAACTTTTTGTCCACTTCAATATCAGATATTGGTACTTCTTATGTTTTGTCAAATAAAGCTTTTCTCAAATAAGATACATGAAAAACATTGTGTATACCTTAAAGTTCACTTGGTAGGTCTAGGCGATAAGCAACTTTCACAATTCTTTGTAGGATTTGAAAGGGTCTCATATATCGTGGACTCAACTTCCCTCTCTTAGCAAAACGGATTACACCCTTCCAAGGCAATACTTTCAACATTACCATATCGCTAATATTGAACTCTAAAGGTCTCCGTCTATTATTTGCATATTATTGTTTTCGGAGTTGCGCCACTCTCATGTGCTCTCTTATCGTTTCAGTTTTGGCTTCAGTTTCTTCGACAATCTTTGGCCCAACTAAAGGTTTTTCTCCGACTTCTATTCAACACGTTGGAGTTCTACATGGTGTTCCGTACAATGCTTCATACGAAGCCATCTAGATACTAGAATAATAACTATTATTATACACAAATTCTACCAACGATAAATGTTTATCCCAATTACTGCCAAAATCAATCACACAAGCCCGCAACATATATTCGAGTTTTTGAATTGTTTTTTCACTTTTTCCATTGGTTTGCAGATGGTAAGCGGTACTCAATAGTATTTTTGAACCCATTTGGTTTTCGAAAGTCTGCTAAAACCGAGATGTGAATCGGCTATCTCTATAAGATATAATGGAAGTATAAAGGTATAAATTGATATTGAGAATGGTTGATTATATTCGATTGATAATAGACGCCTTATATATGCTAATTGTACAGTTAAGATACATTACATTTATAGGAGAGTTTATAGGAACTAATTTACATACATTTGACTACATATTTACAATGTGCTAATAACGAATATAAAGATTTATGTTGAATGAATAGGACCGATAGACCCGGTATCCTTAATATGCCCCCACAAGATGGAGGTTCCATTGGATACTGCAATCTTGGATCGATTTTTGATGAATGGAGCCCGGGACAGTGGTCTGGTCAGCATGTCAGCAAGTTGATCTTGAGAGTTGATGTGAAGAACGCGAAGAAGGCAGCCAGAAACTTGTTCCCGAACAAAAATGGTAGTCAAGTGCAACATGCTTCATTCGCGAGTGGTACACTAGATTTGCACAAACATATGTAGCACCGGTGTTGCACAAAATAATGTAGGTGTCTTAGTGATAGAAATGCCAAGTTCCTGAAAAAGATTCTTCAACCAAGTAAGTTCAGCATATGCATTATCCAAAGCTTTGTATTCCGCCTATGTAGATGAACGAGGGATAGATTTTTGTCATGTAGATCACCATGATACAATATTGGAACCCGGGAAAGTATATATGTTGTAGTAGTCATGCCCACATCGTTCACTCCACCCCAATCGAAGTCAGAAAATGTTGAAATTGTAAGTGAGGAGTTACGGTTAAGAAATAGACCATAGTGAATGGTACCTTCTAAGTACCGAAGTAAACGTTTTAGAGCTGACCAATGAGATTGGCGAGGAGTATGCATAAACTGAGAGAGTTTATTGATGGCAAAGGATATATCATGCCGAGTCAAGGCTATGTATTGAAGCGAGCCAACCAGTTTGTGATAGGGTGTAGCATCAGCTGTGCGAGTAGAATCAATGGTTGTTAGTGGTTAAGAAGTGCTAAGAGGGGTGGTTACTTCTTTTGCACCCTCTATATGAAATTGATTAAGAACATCTTAGATGTGGCGATGTTGTGACAGGAAGAGACCGGAGGGAGTGTGAATAATCTCAACACCGAGGAATTGATGGAGCATACCCAGATCTTTTAAAGAGAACTTTGTACTCAATGCATTTATGAAGTAGGTAAGAAATTTGGCGTCACTACCTGTAAGAACAATGTCATCTATATAGACTAGAAAGTAACACGTGATGTTGTATCTCTTGTAAATAAACAGGGATGCATCATATGTTTTATTTTTATTTCTTTTTAGATTAATCATCGGATTAGGATTAAGTAAATATATTTAATTAGTTATTAACATCTGTAATTCTTTTAGTAATATGGTAATAAGTAACAAATATAAGATTAGTTCTGTGTTGAAATTTAATTCTGATATAAAATGCTAATCATATGTTTTTTACGCTTCCAATCTTGTGAGAAGTATTGGATATTGCTAAAAACTTTATACAGGTCTTAATGTTGCTTTTATAATTTGATTAATAGCTTGTTTGATTAAAATTTAAGATTAGTTGAAGAGTTTTTTGGTTAATTAAGTAGGTAAAAGGAAACATGGTAAAGATTGTTAGTAGTTTTCAGTACCAGCTTAGATAGAACACATCTTAAACCCAAATCCTTTTTATTATTGAATTTTATGAAGTTTATTTTCACTGTTATTTTTAGTTTTAAATCTAAAACCCAAATCCCGTTTTTATTTATGTTTTTTTACTAGAATGTGCCTTGCGCAAGGAAATATTGACCTTTAGTTTGTATCCTTATGGATTCGACCATGATTCCATGTGTTATCATTTTAGTATAACCAAGAATTATTTTTTATTTGCTTACACGCTTATGAAGTGTTTTAACAAATTGACATTGTTGTCGGGGACACGGTACAACTTATAGTTTTATGTCAAGATATTTATATACATGTAACTTAGTCTTCGATCCAGAAATTGAGAAAACCACAAAAAAAGAAAAAGAAGAAAATAAAACTTCAAAAGAAACAAACGAGTTCCTCAAATCCATCATCCTCTTTACCGCTAGAAATCACCACCCCACAAGGTAGTCCCTTGTGGAACGAATCTAAACCCACCTTGACATCCTTGTTGAACTAGATCCTTCAACGGATTCATTATTATTACCATTATCACCACCATCATCGCCTTCATATAAACCACTTTGCTTTTCTCCTGCTTCACCAGTCTCACCACCAATATCCGTCTCATTCGATGAGGATTGTAAGTCAAACGCAACCTGTGGTTATTGAGGAGGAGTGTTGTTGGAATTTGAACACGTCAAGTGGTTTCTAACACTAGAGATCATTGAATCAACATCTTCAAACACCATTTACATGTTGTCACTATCTTCTTCATCAAGTTTAACTTCAGTTGGAGGATCCTCTGAAACCTTGGTTGGTCTAGGAACATCTCTTCGAGGCTTTTAAAAAACATTTGGTGGATCATCCGAAATAAGTGTTGAATCAGGAACATGACTTTTAGCTTCTTTTGTTCGAAGAGGATCATCTAAGAGAGTGGTTGTCTCAGGAATATCTACACTTGGTTCCTTGGCCACATCATATGATGGATCATCCAGAACAATGGGAACACCATTAGAGATGAAAGTTGAATTTCAGAAAGAAAATTTATGACCGTATTCATCAATAATTGACTCAACATCATCGTTCACAAACTTGTGGTCTCTCAGAAATTTACCAGCTGCACAATGCTTCTTTTCAAGAAGGAAATTTGTGATGTCAACTACATATTTTTCAAGATAAAGAGTTTGAAGCATGTTATGAAGAAAATCATAATCAACATTAGTACTACCCGAACGTCCTTTATACGTGGCAGATATCGGTTCAATTGTGTTAACCGAAGTGGGATGGATTGTTCCAATTTAGGATTGTTGGGAAGTTTCGACACGGCCTAAAAGTTGTGCTTGTAATGAAAAAATGGTTTGAGAATTACTTGTGTGTGTTCTATGGGGTTGCAAGGAACCATGTTCAATACTGGTACCATCCTGTTGGGTGGGTGGGTGGGGGTAGATAATGTGTTGACTCCCCGTGTGTGTGTGTATGTGTGCATAAATGGTTTTGATATGTCGAATGGTACATCATAAAAATAGATAGGGGTGGTAGCCTAAGACCCAGAGTCAGGTCAAATACCGATTTGTGATTCCTGTCGCAAGGACTACCGGTTTGGGCGTCTTTTTGGCCTTCAAGTTGGAAGGAGAATGATGTCGCTTCTTGGCCTTCATCTTGATTTTACCACCAGAAGTAGATGGTCTCTTCTTTTCCAAGGGAAGAACATCCAAGGCCGGGGTTGAAATTAGTGGGTCAACTAATTCTAAAACCTCTTGATGTTGCAATTTAAAAGGAGAATCGGAAGGAGGTGTGACCAGCACATGTTGAGGAAAACATCGGATAGGTCTAAATGAGGTCTGGTTAAAAAGTCTATAATATTTAACTACTTTGAAAGAACAATATACCTCAAGAGGATCCATATACAGAAGAATTGATTCTCGCCTTTTCGCGTATATCTATTGAAGAGTCAGAGGGTAGAACCTCGGACATAGAATTTCATTACCTTCCTGACGTTGAGTGAACTTCTGAAAATCACTCCGTAGAGCCTTAGGAAGGTCAATGTTAATGGCTATCCCAGTGAAGATGCTGGAGAGAGACATTTCATGATTAGTTGCATCAATACTGTGAAAGCAAGAACGATCTGCGTCGACAAGGTTTGAAAACTCAAACCTTGAATTAACTTAAGATCAATGTCTACAACTAATAAAGATCCAGTCAAGTATGGTAAACCAGTCTTATCTTAGAGTTGAGATATTCAACAAAGTGTTTAATATATAAATGGATAATAATTATGAACAATGTAAGGTAATTTAAGAACAATAAGAATGTAAAAGAGAGTGATTTGACGGGATGATTCTTGGTATTGATGTGAAAAAGAATTTGCACTCGTGTATGTAACACTAGAGTTATAACTCCTTAAATAGACAAGGAATGACAAATAAGACAAACCTGCAAAAGTGCATGAACTAAAAGACAACTGAATATCAACAGACTGACGTAGCCGCTTCTGTTGATCTTATCCCATGTACTATACAATAAAACAACTACTAAGTGACATACTAGTACTAGGAACATTTAATGCGCATTACAGACTCATAAATCAAATAACAAAAGGATGTATCCTGGAAAGATGTTTACTTCAGAATCAACATCATCTCAGAACATTACTCATTTTGTAACAGGGGCTTCACTTCGGATTGGTAAGGAGTCACTTTTCATGTATCAACAAAGATGGTCCAGATGCCAGGAACAGACGATTTCTTAAACTCCTTAGGTTTGTATTCCCCTTTGAATCCAATTTGAGTCAAGATGTTACAACTGCAAATTTTGAATCCAACAGAAGTTAAACGAGCCAACCAAAGTCAAGTACAACGAGTTAGAACGTAAATTGCGATTTAACCCTTTCCTTTAGAGTTCTCGACCTAGGGCCCCAAAACCTTGTGATTTCGGTTAGTACCTAGACTGAAATCATCAAGTGATCTCGGTTAGTTCATGACCGAAATCACATGGTGATCTCGGTTGCTACTACACTGAAATCACCAGAAATTTCGGTAGTTATAGAGTGGATTTCGGTGGGAAAGAGGGAAAAGGAGGGTTGACTTTGTGACTTGATGTTTCATCCTTTCCAACACCAAGTTTTACCCAACATGTATCAAGACATTTACCCAACAGATAACAACACAAATATCTCATCACCTACTTTCCTTATCTTGGGCCGAAATCATCCCCAAACCCCCAACATTTCCATATTTCTTCCTGTTTACTCTATACTCTCTCGAAGAAGCAAGCCCAAAATTTTCCAACTTCAGATTCTCCAAGTTGTTCTTAGAGTTTTGGTAAGTTTTTCTGGATTATCTAGTGTTTTTATACACTTTCATGTTAGATTCATTTTATTTATGCACATTATAACATGTTAAAACTCTTAGGATAATATCACCTTCAAAGAGTTAATCAACCACATTCAAGTGTTTTAGTCTTGGAAGTATTCACAATCATCTCTTTACCAACCACAACCACACTCAAGGTGAGTTCATACCCCCAAATTTTTTAGTTTTTCATGTTTTAGGGGTGGAATACAAGTAAAGTTTAGTTTTTACACAAATACTTGCATGTTTCATCTCTATGTTAAATATAAAACATTATTCACATGAAATATGGTTACCACGAGTTTGTAGACAATTATTTGTGATATATTAGTTTTGAAATGCAAAACTAACAAAACAAAACATAAACTTTGTTATCTAATCATAAGAAAAGTTGTGATCTCAAAACCTACAAGGATTTTGAGACTTTTACCAACATAAAGTTTTTCTAACAAAAAGGGGTTATATTCTAGTTATTTCACCATATTGTGGGTTACAACCCAAAAATATGTTGTTTTGATCATACATTTTGAAACTTGACAAGATAACTACTATGTATTTATATAAATGGTTTTAACAAACAAACATGATAAACTATAATTGGTATAGTTTGGGAGTCACAAACACTACACTATCATTACGGAAGAAACATATAATTATGTATAGGCATAATTATTTTTACACTATGTAACCACTATGGAAAAGTAATGCATTCATTTAAAAGAAAAAGGGGTTTTCAGTTCACGTAAACTGGTTGATACAATTTTCTGAGACATTTGGCTTCACCGTACCTACCAAAGTACACACTGAGTCCTAAATTATAACCAGAGTCTCTTGTAGGGAGAGCATGACACTTGTGTATAGATCTATACGGGATTGAAAACCCCGCACCTAAGTTGTTAGCTACAGTTAGACCAGACCAGTCTAGGGTGACAAATCACATAAAATTCTGACGCCTGAAGAACGTCATAGCAGGCCAACTAGTCATTAGCATGGTTATGATAACTCACATGGGGTATTAATAAAACATTTGTTTTACAGGGTTCACATACAATCTGTTGGGATATCAATCCTAGAATGATCGATTAGATTCAAACAGATTTAAACAACAACACAACGATAACTCAAAATATGTTGAATGATTCAAAAGTCACACCTCAGAAGAACTCGATTAAGAATTGCTACTGTAGAGGCCTGATTAGGGTTACAAGATAATATCATAGTTACCAAAATATGATGCATGCATGTATCTTAAATACTCTAACCCTATTAAATAACATGCCCAGTCCGTTTACAAAGCAAACTATACAAAAGGCCCAATGACACAACATAATTATCCTAACAATCTCCTCTTTGCGTCAATGAGGTGAGAGAACATAAATGCTAAATTTGCTTTTGCACTTCAAATACCATTGGAATTATGCTCAATAATATCTTGCGAACCTGGACGTACTAATGAATCATGTCCAAGAAGCACTTTTTATCACCTGCACCTGTTGCCCTTGTTTTTGTTGACATGATCCATGATGAATTCGAGACAGGAGATAAAGTATAAGTGTTTGTCTGGGAGGAAGAAACATGTCGTGCGAAAGTCAGCATTGTTTATTTCCCTTTCTTGAAAGACCACATACTAACCTTCCTTGTAAAAATTTCCAAGCTTTAACTTCTCAAATCCCTGCATAAGGCTTCTTTCGCAACACTGTAGCTATCTCAACATCCATAGTTCCCACCTCTTGAATATATGAAATGATCATGAGCTTGAGGTGATTGATAACAGGCTCGTACTTCTGCTCTTCTCGCATTAATAGATTGTAAAGCATGATCTAGTCGCATGGGTTGATACACGATAGGTCTGGGAGAGTGAATTCATGAACTTGATTCGCAGAACCTCGAACAACTTTGAATTTACCATTTAGAAAACTGTCAGTCTCAATTGGTCTAGTGACCTTCACTGCCGTTATCTTGCTTGCACTCAATTTCTCATATTGGGGCCTCATGTGCTTGAGATAGAATGCGGAGAGTAGTTGATCAGCACCATTGTCTGTAGATGGAACATTCGCAACTTTGATAAAAGAGAGAAACTTGAAGGACTAGGGAGTTATTGGAAAATCAAGTTGTGAGTCTTGAGTATTCCGAAGTTCAAACGACACAACCAGTTCTAACCAATATTGATTCGGAGAGTTAACATCTTCGCTCTGAATTCGCTTTCGCGTCCATATAGGAAATAAGAGTTTTCTGCTTTCAAGTTTGAACCTAGCTTCTCTTTTAGCCTTTTCCTTAGCTTCAGCCTCTCGAATAATTCTCTGATGTTCATCTAACTCAGCCTCATGAGCCTTTCACCTTTTGAGTTCTTCTTCATCTAGCTCCTCTTCTTCACTATCATCAATGATTGGCTCATCAAAGAAAAGCTTTTCTTTGCATTTAGGCTCATATTCGCTTTTAACATTTGGCTTGACTAAAGTATTTGGCTTCACTGAAGTCTTCTTCGGTGGATCTCCCCCTTGTTTCGGAATGTTAAAAGATTCCAGAACACCCTCCAAATGGTGAGGCATTACGAACACATGTCGTAGCTTTTCGGCTAGATGTTTTCTAATAGAAATAGTGATCATTGAGTCCCTAGCCTCAATGATATCTGAGAGTAGGCTAGTAATATCGGTGATACATATTTTCATTACTGCCCTCTCAGTTACCAAATCCTAGACTTGTTTCTCATCCTTTTCGAGTTTGACCGTTAGAACTTTAACTTTTTTTAGTCTTGATGGCGAGGGAGTCCAACATCTTACTTTCCATGGCTAGATCATCTTGAAGTTTGGAGATTTGTGAGGAAATGGAGGATTTGAATTCTTCATGATCGGAAGTAATTCCAGTTCCAACTTCTTGAAGTTTTGGCCGTTCAGCTTTAAGAGAGGAGAAAAGAGTGGCAATGGATTCATTATCATTCACTGTATTAGACTCAAAAGATATCTGAAAGTTATTCATGAAAACTATAGCATCAGAAATTAGTTTGTCCACTTTTTTGGTCGTGTTGTTGCAGATTGTAGTAGAGGCATCCACAACATTGTTCATCTTCTCAAGATTTGATGAGTTCTCTTTGGTGAGAGTTTCAAGTATGGACTAGGCTGAAGCTTGAGATTAATCATCAGAGGAGGAAGGATTTGAAGCCTGAAGAAAAGAATCAAGCTTTTCATGAATGCCTTGAGTTGCTCCTTCGTTACCGGAGCTTCATCATCACTCTCAGTTCTAATGGTGAAGGGACTAAAAGTGAATCCTAGTAAGTCGTCTTCACCATCCCTATAGATCAAATCAGGATCGTCTTGGTTAAGTGGGGAAATGGGTGGTGAGATATGAGACGTTCTAAAAACTGAAGTCTTAGCCCCCCGCATCAGATATCTTGACCGAAACAGGAGGTTCTACAGACGTTGTTGGTGGGACCGTGGAATCAGTGAATAATGGAGTAGATAAAGGAACGGTGCTTTGAGTTTGAGAAGAAACTGGTGGGGGACATGGTGCAACAGTTATTGGTGTGGAAGAGGTTGTAGTTTTGGGTGAAGGAGGAGGAGATTGAAATAAATCGTTGTAAGTAGGAGTTACCTCAGGGTTAGATGTGACATCTTCATTGTGAATAGGTTCTTCCTCCTCATCGTGAACAAGTGGTTCCTCATCATTACAAACATGCTATTCTTCCTCATTACGAACATCTGATTAAGTATCAGATTGCGAATGTTCACTTTCAGATGGAGTTGGGGACTTGGTCTTGCAAGCAACCCTCTTTAACTTTCGCTTTTTAAGAGCAGCTGCAGATGGAGATGTTGGGTTTCGAGCACTATAACACTTCCTAAGTGCACATGCTACCCTAAATTCTTTGGATCTATGTTTTCTCTAATTATACATGCATTTTTTTCCAAAGCATTCACCCTAGCTAGCATACATTTGAAGCTATATATAATCAAAACATAGTAAGGATATATACCTCTTGAGTAGGGTAGAGTTCTTGACCTTTGAAAGCTTGAACACCTCAAATGTGATGCCTGTAATCGTTCACAAACACCAATATGCAAAAGGAGGTTCTAAGAGAATAAGTTACTTGTCTCTATTGAAGGTGCAACCGATTTTGGTGCATCGGAGGGTCTATTTATAGTTGTGGCAAGTGCTAGGGTTACACTTTGTAAACCCTAATGATCCATGACTTTCCACATTCCTATGATCCATGGGTTTAACCTCCATGGACTATCCATGGATTATATGATTTGTTTAGCCCACTTACATAATCATGGATCACATAGCCCAGACTATAAGTATCATTGATTTACATAATCAATCCATCCATATTTAATTAGCCTCTTTTGACCACAAAATTAATTCCAAATTAATTCTTGGACAATACTAATTAGATAACCATATTAATATATTATACTTATAATATATTAATAAATCGTAAATAACTTTATTCTCATAAAACCATCCTATCAAATTGCACTGGTAAAGGTAACCCAAAAGGACCATGCTACTATTGGGTCAAGTACATACCAGTTATAGTTATGGGCTTAGACACCAAATCCAACAGTCTCCCACTTGGATAACTCTAATAACTATGGCTGCCTATGTGACTTCAGGATCCGATTTAACAATCGTAAGCTTCTAAAAGCCGCTGTCAACTCTAACCCAGTCAATGACGTATCCTTTAGATAAGGGATCATATAATCCTTTGTTCTCAAGATATGAGTTGGACAAATACATGGAACAATGTCATACTTATTGTCCACCAGTTTGTTTCCCGATTTCTGATTTGTATGACATAGAACATAACTGAACACATCAGTTTAGTTCTGACCGGGCCCGACACATAAGTCAAAACATAATCATCGAGGGGCCCAAGATATCGCTTTTAATCCTCTTAGGATAAAAGGAATAGATAAACTTAGACATTATATGGTTGTACTAACTATTCATTAAATCTTGCACGACGACACATTTTATAACATCAGGTTACTGATGCGTTTTTGTGCCATCAATGTATGACTAACTCAAAGTCAACAACTCATATATCTATGTTTGAAGACATATATATGATATTATCGTCTCACAATCACTCGTGATAAATTCCATGAACTGATTCAAGTGAGCGCGGGTTGATCCACTACTCAAATCTTATTTCAGAAGTACTCATCAATGGTGCAGCAAACCTGTTGCAATGCCTAACTCCTTAGACAATCCTACAAGCCAACTCATGACAATCATCATTCATACCTACTTCCAAAGTACGAACAACTATTGGTTGTTTAAATAAAT
Organism: Lactuca serriola; assembly: GCF_051521515.1. Taxonomy (NCBI): domain Eukaryota; kingdom Viridiplantae; phylum Streptophyta; class Magnoliopsida; order Asterales; family Asteraceae; genus Lactuca; species Lactuca serriola. The sequence goes on along the minus strand of NC_136410.1, from coordinate 249,472,853 downwards.
TTTATTTATTCTGGAAGTCAAAACATGCAAAGTTAAACAATAGTAAATAATTGACACAAGACAGTAACTTTACATGTAAAGAAAACCCTTTTGATTTAAACATAAAATGTCAATTACAATTTAGCTATTACAAGTTTCGGTTTATCTAATAACTAAAACTAATATCGTCCTTTAGCCCAATGCCCCTCGCATGCTGCAAGTGCTTAACCCTAGCCAGTCCCTTTGTAAGGGGATCTAGTAGGTTGTCTTGTGACGATATCCTCTTTACCACGAGTAGCCCTTCTTCTACTTGATGTCTTATGAAGTGGTACTTTCTGTCGATATGTCTGGATCTTCCATGATCTCTCGGTTTGTTAGTTAAGGCAACCGCCCCTTCATTATCGCAGAAAACTTCCACAGGCTCGTTTATGGATGGAATAACTCCAAGGTCTCTGATGAAGTTTTTCAACCATATCGCCTCCTTCGCTGCTGCGCTTACTAATATGTACTCTGATTCACACATTGAATCACCTACATTCTCCTGCTTGGAACTTCTCCATGTCACTGCTCCTCCATTCAGGGTAAACAACCAGCCCGACTGAGAGCGGAAATTATATCTGTCAGTCTAAAAGCTCGCATCGCTATACCCTGTCACTCTTAAGTCATCACACCCACCGAGGGTAAGAACCCAGTCCTTAGTCCTCCACAGGTACTTCAGAATATTCTTAACTGCATTCCAATGAGCTTTACCAGGGTTCCCTTGATATTTGTTGACCATGCTCACAGCAAAGGCCATATTAGGGCGAGTACAAGTCATAGCATACATGATCGAACCAACTGCAGAAGCATATAGTATATGACTCATTTCTGCTATCTCAGCCTCTGTACTCGGACTCTGAGTCTTACTCAATTTGGTATTTCCTTGGATAGGTAACTCACCTTTCTTGGAGTTCTCCATGCTGAAACGTTTGAGCACCTTGTCCAAGTAGGTACTTTGACTAAGTCTAATTAGTCTTTTACTTTTGTTTCTCAATATCGTTATCCCTAGGATATAGGCAACTTCTATGAGGTCCTTCATAGCGAAACACTTCCCAAACCAAGACTTGACCTCCTGCAAGGTTGGGATGTCATTTCCTGTGAGTAGTATGCCATCAACATACAACACCAGAAAACTAACTATACTCCCACTAGCTTAGACATATACACATGACTCATCCTCGCTTCTCGAAAATCCGAACTCTTTGACTTTCTCATCGAAACAAAGATTCCATCTGCGAGATGCTTGTTTCAATCCATATATGGATTTCTCAAGCTTACACACTCTATTAGGGTACTCTGCACAGACAAACCCCTCTAGCTAACTCATGTAAACATCCTCAGCCAACTTTCCATTAAGGAAAGCGGTTTTAACATCCATTTGCCATATTTCATAGTCATGAAATGCAGCTATGGCTAGCATAACCCTTATAGATTTAATCTTCGCTACTGGTGAGAAGGTCTCATCATGGTCAACTCCCGAAGTTTGAGTAAAGCCATCCGCAACCAGTAGCGCCTTATATGTGTGTACATTCACATCCATGTCGGTCTTCTTATTGAAAATCCATTTGCACCTGACTATCTTACGGCTTGGTACATTATCAACCAAGTTCAAAACTTGATTGTCATACACGGACTGAATCTCGCTATCCATAGCCTCTTTCCATTTAGCGGACCCGAGGACTGCCATGGCATCCTTGTAGTTGTTAGGTTCATCCAAATTTATCAGTGTGCTATCAGTGATAAATATATCACCTTCAGCTATTATATGAAAACCATATAACACAGGTGGAACACTAACTCCACTGGAACGCCTCGGAGCTACGAATTTGTCAATTGGTTCAACCAGAGTTTCCTCCTCAGGTTGAGTGCTAGTGTTTGATGTTCCTTCATCTCTTAACTCTAGAAGCTCTTCAAGGTCAATTTGCCTTCCACTGTCCTCTTGGCATATGAGTTCTATCTCTGGAAAGACTCCTCTCCTCGCAACGAAGACAACATTGTCACTCGGTCTATAGAAGAGATATGCAAATGACTTTTGTAGGTAGCCGATGAAAATACATCGCTCACTCCAAGGTTCGAGCTTGTCGTGAGTTTCCTTTCTCACAAAAGCCTCGTAACCCCAAACTTTGATGTGGTCAAGTGTGGGAACCTTCCCGGTCCACATCTCGTGAGGTGTTTTGGAAACCTTTTTGGCAGGGACTAGATTAAGGATATGGGCGACAGTATTGTAACAACGTAAATTTTTAAAACAATTTTTCATTTTTAAAACATTCATTTACTCACAAAATAACACCAAACATATTGTATCAAATGTATTTTTCACAAAAATATCTCCCTAGAATCCAAAACATAAACTCCTCAAGTGTGTACAGATCATGCCGGCGCCTTCCCGCGCTCATCACTGGTACCTAAAACACATCACACAACAACTGTAAGCATAAATGCTTAGTGAGTTCCCCAAAATACCGCATACAACACATACACCACTCAAGGCTATAATATGACCCTCCGGTCGATGTGTCTCAACGGGACCCTCCAGTCTCGTAGCTTGTTGGACCCTCTGGTCCGGTCATAGCTCGTTGGGCCCTCCGGCCCGGTCTGAATCGTTGGACCCTTCGGTCCAATCTATAACAACATACAACATACACATAACACATAGCACATAATCTCATACATAACACATAAGACCCTCTAGTCTACACAATATACCACTCTAGGTAATGTATAGTGAGAAGACTCACCTCGATGTCTCGATAAATATCTGACTCGGAATAAATGTGATCTAGCCTCTGCCTAATCACACAAGGTAATACACTCATAAATACAACTGTATTCAACTCTAAAAGTCAACAAGGTCAACAGTCAACTTTGACCGGACTCGACGAGTGCACTAGGGCGACTCGGCGAGTCTACACGTGTCCACTGACTCTCTTAGATCCTCTCTTGACACGTCGAGTGCTTCCCTGACTCGACGAGTTCCACCTGGCATGAATCGCGGGACCACCACGACTCAACTCGCCGAGTCTCAAGAACAAATCGGCGAGTTCCGGCTTGAACTCAGTCACCCTGACTCATTGAGTCGTTCCCCCAACTCGACAAGTCCACTCACTGAGTGATTACGGGCAAACTTCATACTACTCGCCGAGTCTGTTCTTCGGACTCGGCGAGTTCATGCCATGCACAAACTCAAAACCGCTTCTGAGGTCAGATCTATTCCATTCAATCATAGATCTGGCCTCCCCAAGCATGATAATCACGTAAAGTCCAAACCTTGATGCTCAAACAACATCTATTTGCTCCTATATGATGTTTTAGCCCCATATCTCATAACCCATGGTCAAAACTCCCATAAATCCTCATAACGCTTGAGGAATAAAGCTTCTCTGGACCTCTATGGATCCCATTCCAAGCCTCATCACAAATAGGGACGAAATGGACAACAAATCTAACCAACAAAGGGGTCAAGAAACCCTAAATCTCCATATTCTTCATAACAACAGAAAGGAAGTCAAAATATTACCTCCAAAGTGATGCTCTGGGCTCCAAATACGAAGGATGTCCACCTCCCATGCTTCCTCTTAGCTAGAATTTCCTTTGCCTTGCCAAACAAAGCTTCAAAGGTTAACAATGGCCTCCTCTCTCTCTCCCAAAACGCTCAAAATCTCTTTAGGGTTTCTCTCTGGGGTTGGTGGCCACAAATGACGGCCATAAGCCCCTTTAAATAGGCCTCAAACCTTGGAAATTAGGGTTTCATTAAACAGCGTGGACTCGCCGAGTCCAGACGCGAACCCACGTGCAAAAACCGCGATCCTACTCGGCGAGTTTAGACTCCAACTCGCCGAGTCTCCTCACAACCCCCAAAAATAAAAGAATAAAAATAATACCTAGGAATCCGGATGTTACAATTCTCCCCCACTAGAATCAGACTTCGCCCTCGAAGTCTCACTCTGCAAATAACTCCGGATGCTGCTCACGCATCTCACGCTCCGGCTCCCAAGTTAACTCTGACCCCTTTCCGATGCGGCCACTGGACCTGCACCAGTGGTACCTCTTTATTCCTCAGGACCTTGATCTTCCGATCTCTGATCGCCACTGGCCTCTCAGCATAATTCAGGCTCGCATCTACCTAAATATCTTCTAGTGGCACTACTACTGACTCGTCGGCTATGCACTTCCGCAACTGCGACACGTGGAAAGTGTCGTGAATCTGACCCAACTCTGCTGGCAACTCCAAACGATAGTCTACCTTGCCTACCCTCGCGATCATCCTGAAAGGACCAATATATCGGGGCCCCAACTTGCCCCTCTTCCTGAATCGAATCACTCCTTTCCAAGGAGAGACCTTCAGGAGCACAAAGTCGCTGACCTGAAACTCAAACTCGGACCGGCGTCTGTCCGCATAACTCTTCTGACGACTCTGAGCGGTCAACAACCTCTGTCTGACCTGCTGGATCTGCTTTGTCGTCTGCAGCACAATCTCGGTACTACCCATCACACGCTGTCCTACCTCTCCCCAGCAAATAGGGGTCCGACACCTCCTCCCATACAACAGCTCAAAGGGCGGCATGTCAATGCTTGAATGATGGTTGTTGTTGTAAGAGAACTCTACCAAGGGCAAATACGTGTCCCAACTTCCGCCGAAGTCCAACACAGATGCTCGAAGCATGTCCTCGAGCGTCTGAATCGTCCGCTCACTCTGCCCGTCGGTCTGAGGGTGGTATGCAGTACTAAAATGCAGCCTCGTACCCAATTCCTCGTGAAACCTCTTCCAGAATCTGGAAGTGAAACGTACATCTCGATCTGAAAAAATCGAAATCAGAACTCCATGCCGCGATACCACCTCTCTCACGTACATCTCCGCCAACTTCTCCGCGGAAGAGCTCTCACTGATGGCTAGGAAGTGAGCACTCTTTGTCAACCTATCCACAATCACCCAAATTGCATCGACACCCCTCGCGGTTCTTGGCAATTTGGTGATGAAGTCCATGGCAATTTGCTCCCATTTCCACTCGGGAATCTCCAATGGCTGCAACTTACCATGTGGACGCGGATGCTCGGCCTTAACCCTGCGACAGGCCAAGCATCTCTCTAAAAACCATGCGACATCCCTCTTCATACAGGGCCACCACTAATCCTTTTTCAGGTCCAAAAACATCTTAGTGGCCCCGGGATGGATCGAGAATTTCGATTGACGAGGCTCCTCCATCAAAATGGTACGCATCCCGCCCACAGACGGTACCCAGATCCGACCCTGAAATGTCATAAGCCCCCGGCTATCGGCAACGGACTCTGATACCAGCCCGACAACTTGTTCCCTCTTCTGGCTCTCAGGCTGCACAGCCTCAGCCTGTGACCCACGAATAGCACCCAAAACCGGGGTCATCACCGTCAATCTCAAACATACATCTCGCAAAGGGGCGCTCTCCGCCCTACGGCTCAGTGCATCGGCTACAACATTAGCCTTGCCCAGGTGGTACAGGATCTCACAATCATAAGCCTTGACCACATCCAACCACCTCCTCTGCCGCATATTTTGGTTGGGCTGATCCATCAAATACTTCAAGCTCTTGTGGTCCGTGTATATCGTACACCGAACCCCGTACAGGTAGTGTCGCCAGATCTTGAGAGCGAACACTACCACTCCCAGCTCCAAATCGTGAGTGGGATATCTCGACTCATGAGCCTTAAGCTTCCTCAATGCATATGCTATCACATACCCCCTCTACATAAGCACCGCTCCCAATCCGGATATCGATGCGTCGCAATAAACCACAAAATCTTCCATCCCTTCCGGAAGGGCTAACACGGGGGCTTCGCATAACTTCCTGCGAAGTGTCTCGAACGAGGTCTGCTGCTCCGGACCCCAAGAAAACGCAACACCCTTCCGGGTCAACTTGGTGAGTGGCACGGCGATCTTGGAGAAATCCTTAATAAATTTCCGATAATAGCCGGCCAATCCCAGAAAACTCCTGATCTCAGTGGGTGATCTCGGCACCTCCCACCTCATAACCGCCTCAATTTTGGCCGGGTCGACCAATATCCCCTTCTGGTTAACGAGATGCCCCAAAAACTGGACCTCTCATAACCAGAACTCACATTTGGAGAATTTGGCATAAAGCCTCTCCGATCTCAGAACTCTGAGGATCTCCCTCAAATGCTCCTCATGCTGCTCTTTGGATCTCGAATAAACCAGAATGTCGTCGGTGAACACGATCACCGAGCGGTCCAACATTGGTCTGCACACCCTGTTCATGAGATCCATAAAAACCGCTGGTGCGTTGGTGAGTCCGAAAGGCATCACCACGAATTCGTAATGCCCATAACGAGTCCGGAAGGCTGTCTTTTGGACGTCCTCCTCCCGCACCCTCACCTGGTGATACCCAGACCTCAAATCGATCTTGGAGAACCAAGATGCTCCCTGCAACTGATCAAACAAATCATCGATCCTTGGCAACGGGTAACGGTTCTTGACCGTTAGCTTATTTAGCTCACGATAATCGATGCACATCCGGAGCGAGCCATCCTTCTTCTTAAAAAAAGGATAGGTGCTCCCCAAGGCGAACTGCTCGACCTAATAAACCCCTTTCCCAGCAACTCTTGAAGCTGTGAGGACAACTCTTGCATCTCCGGAGGCGCAAGGCGATACGGCGCCTTGGCGATAGGCGCAGCTCCCGGAACCAAATCAATACCGAACTCTACCTGCCTCTCCGAGGCACACCCGACAACTCCTCTGGAAACACATCCGGAAACTCACGCACTATCGGGACCTCATCAACTGACTTCGGTCTCTCAGTATCAACCCTCGCATCCATCACATATGCCACGAAACCCCTACAGCCCTGCTGTAGACTCTGTCTCGCTCTGGCGGTCAAACAAAATGCTGACCCCGTACGTGTACCCTCGCCGTACACTGTAAGAACTCCCCCAATAGGGTCTCGAATCGTCACCAATTGACGCTCGTAATCTATCACAGCTCCATATCAAGTCAACCAATCCATACCTACTATGACACACACATCCCCCATCGCAATCGGAATCAAATCTATCGAAAACTCCACCCCGAAGATCTCAAGGACACATCCTCGAATCACATCCAAAGCATACACTGCTCGCTCATCAGCTATGGAAACTCGCAGAGGCCGATCTAATGCCTCTCGACGGACACTCATATGCCGACTAAATGCTACGGAAACAAACGACCGACTCGCACCCGAGTCAAATAATACCAACGCAGGCACAGAACTCACAAGAAAAGTACCTAGGTATATCATCATATAAGCATAAAATCCCAGCTCAGATAAAAGATGAAAACAAAATACATAGCAGCCACAACATCGGGCACCGCGCGGACCTCCTCTGCGGTTAGCTGAAATGCTCTCCCACGAGCCCTCGGGGCCTCAGCCTTCACCGGCTGAACCTCGGTAACCCTAGCAGCTGGCGTTGATCCCTGCATTGATCCCTGAAGAAGCTACGGGCACTCGGCCTTCCGATGGTCGGTCTGGCTGCAATGAAAGCAAACCGAGAATCCCTTAGGGCAATCCCTCGCGATATGCCCCTCCTTCCCACACTTGTAGCATACCCCAGTCCTGCACGACCCCTCATGGCTCTTACCGCACTTCCCACAAGTGCGGCCCTTCGCGCCCCCAGATCTCAAATCAGCGGGTCTAGCCCGCTTGGCTGCCGGCTGAGACTGAGCCGGCCGTCGATCCATCCTCTGAGACTCGGCCTCCTCCCTGGCCTGAGTCTCCAGCTCGATCTCCCTCTTCCGGGCATTTTCCTGGAGCTCAGAAAATGTCTGGTAAGTCGAGTTCGCCACAAACTCCCGAATATCTCTCCTCGGAACACCCAGATAACGGCTCATACGAGCCTGCTCAGTCGACACCTGCTCAGGGAAAAACATCGCCCTCTCATGGAACTTCCTGGTGATGACTGTCACCGAATCAGTACCCTACTTGAGGGTCAAGAACTCCTGGACCAACCGTTCCCTCTCTACCGGGGGAACATACTCCTCTCGGAACATAGCGGTGAACCTCTCCCAGGTCACCTCAGAAATCTCAGCCAAAGTAAAGTTCGCCGTCATGAACTTCCACCAATCCTTCGCTCCCAGGCGGAGCTGGTTCAAGGCGAACTGAGCCCTCAAGTGATCTGGACAAGAGCACGTATAGAAAAATCCCTCGATATCGGAGATCCACCTCATAGCGGCAATCAGGTTCTGCGTCCCATCGAACTCTGGTGGCTTCGTGTTGCTGAACTCCCGGAACAACAACGAGTCACCCCCCTGAGGTCTGGCAGCAGCAACAGCAGCAGTAGCTGCAGCTGCAGCAGCCTCAGTCAGCGCCGCATACCGCTCATCAAAAGTCTCAATCAACGTAGTCTTGATGTCCCCAAACATCTCAGGAATCTCCGCCCGGATGGCAGCGGCCACCTCCTCATGAATCAATCGACGGATCTCCTCGTCGCTGACACCACTGCTCTCAGGTGTGTGTCGACTCCCAACGATGATACAACAAAAATTATTAGAGATTCGATCAAACATGCTCATACTCGATGACGCAACCTTACTTGTCCTCCGTCATCCAAAAGATTCTTACTTGAAATGCCCACTGATCCGATGTCTTCAGTAGTACATGCCCAATACTACTGACCACACCGCATCAACATTCACTTCAAGTCCTCCTCCTTGGATCTTGGATTACAAGTACTCTATTCTCATGAGCTCCTAACTGCTATCACTCTCCTTCAAAGCATCTCAGCAGCAGAAAACTCCTAGGCTAAGGCATCACAAATTAGGCCATTCTAGTCCTAATATGTATACTTAGCCTACTCTAGCATACATAATATAACATATCTCGTATCACATAAAGTAAGGGTACTTTTGGGGAATTCGTCGTTCGAGCGCTGGCTGATCGTACACACGACTCTGCTCTGTTTGTCTCAAAACTCTTTTACTCTTTTCAAAAAATTTAGTTCATTATAAAAATTTTCCTCGATTCCTCAGTTTGAGTTCAGATACGCCCGAAGATGCATCCGAATCCCTCAAACCAAGGCTCTGATACCAACTTGTAACAACGTAAAATTTTAAAACAATTTTTCATTTTTAAAACATTCATTTACTCACAAAATAACACCAAACATATTGTATCAAATGTATTCTTCACAAAAATATCTCCCCAGAATCCAAAACATAAACTCCTCAAGTGTGTACGGATCATGCCGGCGCCTTCCCGCGCTCATCACTGGTACCTGAAACACATCACACAACAACTGTAAGCATAAATGCTTAGTGAGTTCCCCAAAATACCGAATACAACACATACGCCACTCAAGGATATAATATGACCCTCCGGTCGATGTGTCTCAACGGGACCCACCAGTACCGTAGCTCGTTGGACCCTCTGGTCCGGTCATAGCTCGTTGGGCCCTCCAGCCCGGTCTGTATCGTTGGACCCTTCGGTCCGGTCTATAACAACATACAACATACACATAACACATAGCACATAATCTCATACATAACACATAAGACCCTCTGGTCTACACAATATACCACTCTAGGTAATGTATAGTGAGAAGACTCACCTCGATGTCTCGGTAAATATCTGACTCGGAATAAATGTGATCTAGCCTCCGCCTAATCACACAAGGTAATACACTCATAAATACAACTGTATTCAACTCTAAAAGTCAACAAGGTCAACGGTCAACTTTGACCGGACTCGGCGAGTGCACTAGGGCGACTCGGCGAGTCTACACGTGTCCACTGACTCTCTTAGATCCTCTCTTGACACGTCGAGTGCCTCCCTGACTCGATGAGTTCCACCTGGCATGAATCGCGGGACCACCATGACTCAACTCACCGAGTCTCAAGAACAAATCGGCGAGTTCCGGCTTGAACTCTGTCCCCCTGACTCACCCTGACTCACTGAGTCGTTCCCCCAACTCGACAAGTCCACTCACTGAGTGATTACGGGCAAACTTCATACTACTCGCCGAGTCTGTTCTTCGGACTCGGCGAGTTCATGCCATGCACAAACTCAAAACCACTTCTGAGGTCAGATCTGTTCCATTCAATCATAGATATGGCCTCCCCAAGCATGATAATCACGTAAAGTCCAAACCTTGATGCTCAAACAACATCTATTTGCTCCTATATGATGTTTTAGCCCCATATCTCATAACCCATGGTCAAAACTCCCATAAATCCTCATAACCCATGGTCAAAACTCCTATATGAATGGTCCACACACATCGTTGTGTATGAGGTCCAACAATCCTTCACCCCTTTCACAAGTACCAATGAAGGGTGACTTGGTCATCTTTCCAAGTAAACAAGATTCACAAGTGTCATCCGACTTTAAGTCGAATGACTCCAAGACTCCATCCTTCTAGAGTTGGGCTATGCGCTTCTTGTTGACATGTCCAAGACGACAATGCCACAAGCATGCCTTGTCCAAAGCATTGGACGAATCAATATTCAACACATTATTTCCTAAGTTGTTTATAACATTCACAGTTTCATATACACTATTGCAAGATAATGCTTCAAAATAAAATACACCATTAATATAAGCATAAATTACACCAACTTCATTATTAAACCAAAAAGTAAAGCCTTGTTTGTACAAACTGTGAAAAGAAATAATATTTCTCGCCATATCGGCTGAGTAGCAACAATTATTCAAATCTACATTTAAACCATTTCTAAGCAATAAAGAATAAACTCCAATCTTGGTCACATGCGACATTTTCCTATTTCCCATGATTAAGTTTATATTCTCGTGCTCCGCATCCCTACTTGTTTTTAGTCCCTGCAAATCAGAACAAATGTGAAATCCAGAACCAGTATCAAGGACCCAAGAATTAGCATTTGATAAGTTATTAGATTGAATAGTGTAAATACCTGCAAAGGAGGGTTTGATCTTTCCATCCTTTATGTCCTACAAGTACTTGGGGCAGCTTCGTTTCCACTGCCCTTTTTCATGACATTGGAAGCGATCAGCATCCTTCGGATTGGAAGAGAGAATAACAGAACCAACTTTGGTCCCACTAGAAGAGGATCCATCAAGGGACTTTCCCTTGCGGCTCTTGGAGGGAGCCTTCCTCTTCTTTCCCTTTCCATGTCCTATTGGTAGAATAGGGGCAGTAGTAGTAGAAGGAGTAGACACAACCGATTTGCCTTTAAGGTTGCTTTCTGCAGTTCTTAAAACCCCTTGAAGCTTGCTAAGAGTGACCTCCTCCTTGTTCATATGATAAGTCATACAAAACTGATCATAACAAGAAGATAAAGAGTGTAGAATTATATCTATGGCCAACTCTTCATCAAAATTGACATTCAATTTTAGCAAGCGGTCCACATATCTTTGTATCTTCTGCAAGTGGGCCGTGATGGGTTCACCATCCTTCATTTTGGTTGTGATCATGGAGGTAACGATCTCGCACCTTTCCTGCCGAGCACTTTGATGGTATCTTTCCATCAAATCATGATACATTTCATAAGGATTGTAGTTCTCATAGGACTTCTGCAGCTCAACAGTCATGGTTGCAATCATAAGACACGACAACTTTGTCGCATCCCTCTCATGAGTAGTGTGTTCAACGATTTGTTCAGGAGTAGCAGTGGTGACATCAATCTCCTTTAGCTCTTTATCAAGGACATATTCTTTGTCCTCATCACGAATAGCCATTCTGATGTTTCGAATCCAATCATTGAAATTCGAGCCATCAAAAATGAACCTCCCACAAAGGTTCGTTAGGGGTAGACATATGAAAAAGAAGAACAACAAAGTTTAGATTAGATGAAAATCCTTAATATTACACCCAATTTGAAATATTAAGGATAGGATCCAACACAATATTCTACAATTATGAAGAGGGATGCCGTAATCCAATTATAGAATACTTGAAGGTAGGTAAATCATGATTTACCAATTTTCACAATGAAAAACGAAATAGATTATTAGTTTTTAATTAGTTTGAAATTCCTAGATCTTTGACATTTATTGAACTTTTCAAAGGCATGTTTAAATCCCGATTGTGCCCTTCAAGTTTGTGAATGGGATGCCGAGGATCACAAACAAGGTGTGAATAACCATTCAAATTAACATGGTACACCCAATGTTACATATCACCTAATCAATGTGCCGGTTAACCACACGCGCTCCATTGATATGTGATTAACATCAAGCTACCCTTTGCCACATATTGTCACTCCTAGATTAGTGTGTTGGTTAACCACACACGTGTTGGATTAGTGTCTAAGTCCATAACTATTTTGGTATGTACTTGACCCGATGGTGCATGGTCCTTTTGGGTTGCCTTCACCAAAGCAACTTGATAGGATGAATTATGGAGAGAAAGGATTAAATATGATTTATTAATATATTATGAGAATAATATATTAACGGAGAAATCATATTGTTTAATTAATATTAGTCAAGAATTAATTGGTAATTAGTTTTGTGACTAAAAGAGATTAATTAAACTTAAGGGACTGGAATTGTAATTATAAGATAATTGCAATTTGGGCTATGGATTGCCTTATATTAAGGAGTGGACGAATTCTTTGGGGAAACCCATAAGGAAAACATCCAAGGCCTTAAGGAAAGGGGTCCATGGGTTGCTTAGGGCTTAAGCATCCAAATTAGGGTTTCCTTGTTAGATAACCCTAATAGCCTCCTATATATATACATCCCTTATGACCTAAAAACGTGGAAAAGCTTCCTTCTAGGGTTTCCACAAGTTTTGTGCAGCCTCCTTCTCTTCTCCTCTTCATCCTCTTGCTCTTGGTGTTTGTGAACCATTAGAGGAGTGACATTTGTGACTCTAAGCTTTCTAAAGTCATTACAAGGAGGAATTGTGATTGTTATTGCTACATAACAATCAATGTAATATCTTAAACCCATTCTTATGTTAATATGATTACTTGTATGCTAGAATTAGGGTTTATAGTCTTGGATAACTTGCATGTACAATAAAGAAACCTAGATCCAAGCATTAGGGTTTGTATGAGCACATGGGATGTTCTCATGACTAAAAAACCCATCAGTGGTATCAGATCCTAGATTGGTTTCTATTGTATTGATGCCTTGTATGTTGAAAAAATTCGATTTTTGTGGTTCTGCACGATGGACTCGGCGAGTCCCACTGTGGACTCGGCCAGTTGCCCCCTACTCGGCGAGTCCATGGGGGTACTCGGCGAGTTCGAGCGTCAGATGGAGCTATTTTCGGGATTTCTTGTTGTTTATCTTTGAGATACTTGCCTTTATCATATTAGATCAACATAAATCCGATTTTATGATATATATGAGTATATTCTTGATCTAATTGAAGATATTTATCAATTAATAAAATATTTATTTCCTTATGTGATTATTGATTAATTATTTTGATTAAATTGGTAAATTGTTTTGCAAGAAATCATTAAATAAATCAAATATGGATAATTATGTGATTAAATGTTAATTTAGATTATTTGTTATTTGATCCTTGTGTTATGAAAACTTTCATATTTTCCCCTTTAAGTTTTATAGTTTAAATTTAAACTCAAAGGTTTTGTTTTTTGAAATTTAAATAGTTGAAACCCTAATGTTTTGAAATGTTTCAAAACTTGCCCTCAAGTTTTGGAATTTAAAAGTTGATTAAAGGTTTAATTAGGAATGTTAAATTCTAAAACCCTAGTATTGTTTTGAAAAGTTCAAATCACACCCTTATGGTTTTATTAATTAATTAAGGTGTATGATTAAAAGAAGTTTAATAAATCCATAAAGTTTTGGTTTACAATTTAATTGAATTAAAGGTATGATTATTAAATTTGACCACCTAGTATTTTAAAAGTTGTAAAATACACCCTATACTATATATAACATTAAAAGTCTAACATTATATATATGTATGAGTAAAAGTCAGTCTTACCGTTAGTAGGCCTCATTCACGAAGCTGGTCTATAAGGGGTGTTTAAGGAAATTGCCTATAAAATGGCGATTGAATGGGTATCTGCTCTTACCCACCGCACTCTTGACTAGTGGAGGGTCGTTAGCCAAACGGGTAGGATAGGACGAAACCTTCCATTATAAGTATAATGAATTACTAAAGTAACTAAATGTTTTTCAAATTCCCAATCTTAGTTACTTAGGCAAAAGTGAATTGATGCAATTCCATGAAATTACACTTTGTGCCCTTGCGAAGACGTTAGTGGAGCGTGTGTGGTTAACCGGCACACTAAATGGTTCTAAGCAAAGGTAGCAAAGGGTGACTCAATGTTTGTCATAGTTCGGTGGAGCATGTGTGGTTTACCGGCACATCGAATAGGTGATTGTAACATGTGAGGGCACCATGTAAGTTTGCATGGTTATTCACACCCGCTTTGTGATCCTCGGCATCCCAGTCACAAACAAGAGGGGCATATCGAGATTTAAACATGCCATTGAAATGTTCAATGAATCTTAGAGGATCTAGGAGTTTTCATAGATTTAAAACCTAAATTTCTTTTTCATTTTTCATGGTGGAAATTAGTGAATCATCATTCACTTACCTTCAAATATTCTGCAACTAGATTACGGCATCCCTTTTCTAGGTTGTAGCATATTGTGTTGGGTCCTAGCCTTAGTATCTCATTTGGGTAATTTACTAAGGACCCAATCAATCAACTAACTTGAATTCGTTTTCTCCCGTTTTGTAGATGTCAAAGTCCGACAACTATGGTCTTCCCAAATCTCGTGGAACAAGCATTCCACATGAAGATGATATTCCACGATTTAATCGAGGAACAAGAGATCATGCTTCACTTCCTCCACCTCCTCCAATTAGTCTCCCTAACCCACAAGTTCTAAGGCTTGAAAGGTTCAAGCTCACTCAAGCCCTTTTGGCAAGTAAACATAAAGAAGGAAAGTCGGTGTGTGCACACGTCCTAGGGATGAAGTCACACATTGATAGGTTAAGAATGTTGGGATCCGTTGTCTGCGAGGAGATGGCTGTTGACTGGGTTCTTCAGTCACTTCCTAACTCATATAGTGAGTCTGTAAGAGAGTACTATATGATGAACTGCGACGTGACCCTTATAGATCTTACCTATATGCTTATTGTTGCTGAATCAGAAATGGTTTGGCGCAATAGAAAAGCAAAGTCCATTAGTGAATCTGCCTTCAAGACCTCTATGGATATAGACAATGGCAAAGAAAGACATGATATGAACAAAAAGTTTGATCATAAGAGAAAGGCAATGTCTGAAGTAGTTCCATGTCCTGTTCCAAAAGAGTCAATTTGCTTTTATTGCCAAGAGAAGGGGCATTGGAGACGAAGCTGACCTATTTACCTAAGAGATCTAAGAGATGGGAGAGTCGAAACATATGGCTCTAATATAGGTAAAATCCATTAACTAACTCTTTTAAGCTTCTATTCTAGATTCTTAATACATAATGTGATAAGATTACAATTGATGTTTTGTAGGATCGAAGAAAAGAAAGGAAGCTTAAGGGAAGAAGTGAGCAGAATCTAACCGTGAAGGAATGGATTTCGATCGCATTTCTCAAAGATTAGATTCTTGAGCTACTACTTAGAGTTAGAATTAGATTGCTAAAGAATATGTATTAGCATAGTTTTTCAATGAATTGCATTGTAAGGACAAATTTTTTTCCGTAATAAAATAAATTTTGATTTTATATTATTTATTTATCCTTGCAATGGCGTATATGAAAAAATTGATGTTTGAATGTTTCTATTATTAGCAATAATGGATTTGGTTCTTATTATGTTATTTGTGGAAATGTCGAAGAATTTACCGAATAAGGAAAGTTTCTCATCACCCAAGTTTCAATTGGACAGAAACTTGGAATCATGCAACTTGGTTGCACGATGAATGAGAAATTTCATATTTGGAAATTAGACTAATTCATTGACAAAGTGTCAAGTGAAGGACTAGGAGATCGAATACACAAAGTTGCGTGTTGATCAAGTCCACCATAAGAGTAACAAGATATTCGTCATGATTTACTAAATGTTTAGTAAATATGATTATACTTATAAGATTAAGTGTAATTCGGAATTGATTAAAAAGGTTTAAATCAATAGCAAAACGAATAAGAAGAATCAAGTAGGCAGAAAGATAAAAGTTTCTCCATTCTAAGAAGAAGGGAAAGTAGCTTTTATGCTTTATGATAGGTCTTAATGATTAAGAACCAAATCTCAATTGATCCTCTAAGTAAGTCTTAGTACAATTGTATGTTTAAGAAGAGGAATTAAGGATTGGAGAAATGGTTAAATCAAGAAGTCAATCATACTTCGTTCCAAAACAAGTCTTAGAGTTAAGATTGTGACATTGAGTGATAAGTGTTAAGAAGGTTTATAGCATTCATCAAATGTGGAAAGTTGTGATGTCTTGGATAAGATAAAGACCAACTAGGACCAATTTATGAAGTGTTTTGATAAAAGCTACACTAACTCTTGAATATTTGTTTGTCAAGAAATGTTTTGACAAGAGAATCTTATATGTCAAGGAGTTAGTGGGAGTCTTAATGGTCTTGAAAGGTTTCAAGAACAAATCAAATAAACCTTATCAATCATCACTAGCACACGAGTTGAAGTTTACAACCTATCGTGTTGACATTATAATGTTTCTTCCCTGTTCCAATTGAGTTAATTATGCATGTGAGTTCCATGAGTTCTCATTTGAATGCATAAAAGTCAAGGACCTTGATCAATGAAAAGTACATTGATAGGAAAGGGTGAGTTTCTTGACTACTTGGAAGACATGGTGGGCAGATGTGCTACCATAAGGCAATAAATCAAGATTAAGAAAGTTCAATCCATATGAGTTTGAATTTGTCGTAAACCTTGGTTTTGACAAATTCACATGGATTGGAACAAATACACCGTTTAAATCTAAGTGTAATAAGATTTCCTCCTTCATGAAAATGATTGTGAGGAAATACTTTCACTAAGAAAGATTTTAAGAATATAGTGATTGTAAAATTGCATTCTCGAATTCGATTATGGTTACGGTATCCCTTTCCATAATTTGAATTGTGAGGTTTGGCAATTGTTTAGACATGCATATAAACTATATAAGGCAAAGGTGTATGAGTTTAAGAAGCCTTGATAAAGGATTATCAAAGCACTAAGTATTAGAAACATGAACTTATGAAATTCAATAAGTATTGTTTTCTGG
Organism: Lactuca serriola; assembly: GCF_051521515.1. NCBI lineage: Eukaryota > Viridiplantae > Streptophyta > Magnoliopsida > Asterales > Asteraceae > Lactuca > Lactuca serriola. Next base: position 249,455,680 of record NC_136410.1, on the reverse strand, counting down.
AAGTTAAGTTGGTTTCTGAATACATGTCAAAGCTAGTGGGAGCATAAGTGTTATGTTTATAATAATCATCATGATAGTGGGAGCATAAAAGTTATGATTTTATGATTATTAAGGCATGTATTACAAGGTAGCAAAATTTATCTCTAAAACAAGATTCATACTTTGCAAAGTTGTAAGGGTTGAATAGTTGTTTTGCTATAATTAAGGGAGAGAATATTATGCTTCATTTCAAATCTAAAGGCTTAGGTTGTGGAATGTTAATAAATTTAGTCAAAGGTATATAGTGTGTTCTTAAAATTTCGATTATGATTACGGCATTCCTCTTCACAATTCGAATTTTGAGAACATAGCAAATAAAATATTATGGCAAAAGATTGATGAAGTATCAAATATTTATGTAAGACATTATGCATTGTGTCCCATACGCTTCGGGTATAGGATCGATTGCAAATGCTATAATATTTGACCATTCTAAAATTTTTCCAAATGTCTAGCGCATTTAGAGGGAAAAAGGACAAGAATCGGTTTTGACTAAGATAATTAAACAACTATCAAAGGACAATCCAAAGTTCGCCGAGGATTGGTCGCTTGTGAGAAGTTGGAAGTATAGTATTGGAAAATATGGAAATGTTTCCATATTGGATGGACCATATCGACATTATTATGAATAGATAAGATTCTATTAAGAATGAGTTGTCATATGGGAAATATGGAAACATTTCCATATTGGGAATTGAATATTGAAAATCTATGACTAGATTAGAAACTTTTATGCAAAAGGATGTTCAAAGGAATGTACTTTGAGTGAGAGACATCATATCTAAGGAATTGTATTGTAACAATCTCCAACAGAGGACTTTGTAATATCATTGGCAATAGTCTTTGTGACTTTAGTGCAGTGACATTACGAAAGGATCATTGCATAAAATGTTAGAATCTAATATATTCTATAAGTGGCAAGAATTTGATATTCTTTTACTTATCGAAAGGGTTTAGGAGTTGTGAAATGAGAATGATTGGAAATGTGTTCAATTTGATATATTTCACAAAGTAAGAACCATAGGTAAACATTGTGTGCATGGTAAGAGCATGGGACAAGTGTTGTAATTCAAGTAAGAAGTTGATTACCTGAAACAACAAATAATGAGTAATCAATATGGTGATAAATAAAAGGTGTTTTATTTATGCTCAAAGGTTTGAGACCATATGGGATTAGTATTATTCTTGTGTTTCACTTTGCATGTTTTGACTTCCTGAATAATTTAATTGGTTAAGGACAGTCAAATTGTTCAAACGGGCCACAGTCGTTCATATGTTGGAAGTAGGTATGAATGAAGACTGTCGTGAATTGGTGTGTGGAATGTCTAAAAGAGTATTAGACATAAGCAAATGTTTGCTGCAACATTCATGAGTGCTTATGAATATGATTTGAGCATTGGATTAAACCCACGCTCACTTGGATCACTCCATGAATTGCATCACCAGTGATTGGTGAGACGATAACATCTTATATTCTTGAAACCGAGATGTGTGAGTTGTATCTTGCAAATCGGTTGCACATTGATAATATGTAAACGCACTAGTAACTTGGTGTTATAAAACATATTGTTGTGTCTAATTCGGTAAGTGAGTGCAAGCAAGCATTGTATCAAAGTTTATCCGTTCCTTTTATCTAAAGTAGGATAAAAGCGATATCTTTGGGCCCTCGATGATTTAGTGATGACAAACGTAAATGCTTGGGCTAATTTGATTTGTTTAATTAGTCAGTCGTCATAAATCGGAAGTCAAGAAATAGTACAGAGAGAATGATTAGAAATCATGTCTCATACGATATCTAGAATGGTGGAATATATGATCCCTTATCCAAAGGACACGCGTATCTGATAGGATCAGAGTTGACAGTGGCTTTGGAAAGCTACGATTGCAGATCAGGATCTGAAGTCATACGCATAATAGTTATTAGACTTATCCAAGTGAGAGATTGTTGGATTAGTGTCTAAGTCCATAAATATTTTGGTATGTACTTGACCCGATGGTGCATGGTCCTTTTGGGTTGCCTTCACCAAAGCAACTTGATAGGATGAATTATGGAGAGAAAGGATTAAATATGATTTATTAATATATTATGAGAATAATATATTAACGGAGAAATCATATTGTTTAATTAATATTAGTCAAGAATTAATTGGTAATTAGTTTTGTGACTAAAAGAGATTAATTAAACTTAAGGGACTAGAATTGTAATTATAAGATAATTGCAATTTGGGCTATGGATTGCCTTATATTAAGGACTGGACGAATTCTATGGGGAAACCCATAAGGAAATCGTCCAAGGCCTTAAGGAAAGGGGTCCATGGGTTGCTTAGGGCTCAAGCATCCAAATTAGGGTTTCCTTGTTAGATAACCCTAATAGCCTCCTATATATATATATATATATATATATATATATATATATATACATCCCTTATGACCTAAAAACATGGACAAGCTTCCTTCTAGGGTTTCCACAAGTTTTGGGCAGCCTCCTTCTCTTCTCCTCTTCATCCTCTTGCTCTTGGTGTTTGTGAACCATTAAAGGAGTGACATTTTTGACTCTAAGCTTTCTAAATTCATTACAAGGAGGAATTGTGATTATTATTGCTACATAACAATCAAGGTAATATCTTAAACCCATTCTTATGTTAATATGATTACTTGTATGCTAGAATTAGGGTTTATAGTCTTGGATAACTTGCATGTACAATAGAGAAACCTAGATCCAAGCATTAGGGTTTGTATGAGCACATAGGATGTTCTCATGACTAAAAAACCCATCAACACGCTCCACTAACGAATTAACAAGGTGCAAAGTGTAATTTCATGGATTAGAACCATTTTCACATTTTTCCTAAAGTAACTAAATTGGGAATTAAATAAAAGGTTTAGTTACTTTATATTTATCATTATACTTTTAATGAGGGAGAATTAGTGTCTTATCCTACCCGTTCGGCTAACGACCCTCCACCAGTCAAGGAAGCGGTGCGTGAGAGTGGACACCCATTAAACCACCATTTTATAGGCAGTAACCTTATACCCCCTTTATAGACCGGCAGTAACCTATATATATATATATATATATATATATATATATATATATATATATATTACTAAACTATAATATTATAAAGTATAAGGGTTGAATTTTAACTTTTAAAATTCTAGGCTTTGGAATTAAAGTTTCATTTAATGAGACTTTGCAAATTCCAAAACTTGAGGGAAAGTTTTGAAACTTGTCAAACCCCTTCATATTCATAACCTATGAGTTTGATTTGATTTTAATGATGAGACCTTTCATATTCTATGACTTGAGGATAAGTTATAGAGGTCATTAAACATTAATTAGATCATATTTCTAACAACTAAATTATCATATAAATCTTGATCTAACTAAACTCATAGACAAGGCAATTCTATATCAACAATTTTAAAACAATTTGTTTTATCATATAAAACAACAACTATTTTAAAACTTTGATAATAATCTATTAGTTGGATGAGTAAGATCACTACCATACCTTAAAAAACATATTTTTATGATTCAAAACAGTTTGGGGTAGTAATCATATCCAATATTGGCCAAAAACATGAATTTCTACACTCTGAACAGCCAACTCGGTGAGTCCATGAACTGGACTCGTCGAGTAGCTTCATTTCTACATGGACTCGTCGAGTTCCCCAATGGACTCGGCGAGTTCATCAGTCAGAATGCAGAAAACTTGATTTTTTCAACTTTGAAAACAACCAAGCATCAAATACAATAGAAAACAATCCTAGGCTCTAATACCACTGTTGACTTTTGAGCACTATAACACTTCCTAAGTGCACATGCAACCCTAAATGCTTTGGATCTATGTTTTCTCTAATTATACATGCATTTTTTTTCCAAAGCATTCACCCTAGCTAGCATACAATTGAAGCTATATATAATCAAAACACAGTAAGGATACATACCTCTTGAGTAGGGTAGATTTCTTGACCATTGAAAGTTTAAACACCTCAAGTGTGATGCCTCTAATCGTTCACAAACACCAATATGCAAAAGGAGGTTCCAAGAGAATAAGTTACTTGTCTCTATTGAAGGTGCAACCGATTTTGGTGCATCGAAGGGTCTATTTATAGTTGTGGCAAGTGCTAGGGTTACACTTTGTAAACCCTAATGATCCATGACTTTCCACATTCCTATGATCCATGGGTTTAACCTCCATGGACTATCCATAGATTATATGATTTGTTTAGCCCACTTACATAATTATGGATCACTTAGCCCGAACTATAAGTATCATTGATTTACATAATCAATCCATCCATATTTAATTAGTCTCTTTTGACCACAAAATTAATTCCAAATTAATACTTGGACAATACTAATTAAATAACCATATTAATATATTATACTTATCATATATTAATACATCGTAAATAACTTTATTCTCATAAAACCATCCTATCAAATTGCACCGGTGAAGGCAACCCAAAATATATTAATAAATCGTAAATAACTTTATTCTCATAAAACTATCCTATCAAATTGCACCGGTGAAGGTAACCCAAAAGGACCATGCTACTATCTGGTCAAGTACATACCTGTTATAGTTATGGGCTTAGACACCAAATCCAACAGGAGCAGCTTTCGCCTTTCGCTTTTTGGGAGTGTTCGCAGGCTCGGATGGACCTTCCTTATCATCCTTTTTCTTTTCTCCCTTCTTGCTCCCTTTGTTACCCCCTTTCTTTGGTTTATCTACTTCAGCAATTATCAACTGCATCTTAGGAGTTAAAGGACGAAAATTTGAGGCAGGAATAGTACGATAGCCTTCAAGAACTTTTCTGGCAAGAGGCACGTCATGAAGCATGGCTTCATGGATTGAGCCAACAAATGCAAACTTAGAAGTGTCTACAACAATGATTCCAATGGTGTGAAGGGTTGAAACATTGGACATCAGGGCATCTTGCATAATTATAATCTGCAACTTGGTGATTGCGCTTTGAACAATGATGGACCAGAAGCATGCACAATAAATTTCCCTATGACGGGTTGTTGAAAGTGTGCTTTGAATCAATTGGGCCCAGAGAACATCACCATAATTATTGTTCAGTCCAGTATAAACACCATAGATGATCGCCATGAACATATTGTTGGTGCAATCAGATCCAATAACTCTTTCAAAAAAGGCCTTGAATAGTAGAGTGAAGAGGTCATTCCATTGTGGTGGCAAATTTGGTTTTCTTAACTTGGAGACGGAGGTTAGGGTTTCTTTATACCCCATTTGGTAAAACATCTCTAGCAGGGCAGCGTTGGACATGGATTTTGGGTTAATCATGTCGTCTGATAGAGGAAGCCCTAGAATGGAGTAGAATCGTGATTTGGAGATAGAGGTTTTGTGATTGAGGATCTCAAATGTAATCCTTTGTTCTTCTTTGATGTAACACACAAAGGAATAGGCTTTTGATAACAGTGACATCGGAGCGCTTTCCATCTTGGCTAGGGTTGTGATCAAGATCGTTGATCAGGCACTCGATGAGCATAAGCAAATGGTTTTCATACTTGCAGGGATCAAGATCGTTGATCAGGTTTTGATGCGACATAATGGTGAGAAGTTGAGATTGCCCTGTATGATCTTGAACAGAAGGAGTTTCAGAAGAGCCCGTCGTTGTTGAAAGCTTGAGAAAGAAGATGAACAGTAGAATACTTTGATTGCCAGAAATCTTTAGGAGAATTGTGTGAGTGGTAACGTGAGCTGAAGCACCAAAACCTTTTATACCATTTGTTTGGTGAGAGAAATCCGAAGAGAGATTGCCTTGGGAGCTAAAACATCGCTTGTAAGAATGCAATTGACAACTGTTGTGTCAGAGGCGTGCATCATACGACGAAAAAGGAACCGTTCGTTCAAAATTTCAAGCGCCCTTTTGAATTCTTATCCTCGGGAAATTGCCGTGTTAGATTTTCCTTTCGCAGTTGAGTGTAATTCTATATGTCTCATATGAAAGCAAACTTCGTTTTAAGAGATCCTAATTTTCAAAATCAATTACACTAAAACATCAAGTATACACCACCTAAAATCTATTCAACAATGGATATAGTAATTCAAAAAAGAAGTCATTCTAACCATAGGAGTCCAAGAAATTACCAAAAGAAGTCAAAATAGAAAGAGGGATAAGAAACTACTGAAGACTCACCGGACATCGGTGGAAGGCCTACACATCAACGGGAATTACAGGCGTGGCAGGTCGCCTATTTGCGTTTCAAGATCGATGCAATTTGAGGAGCCGGTGTTGTATTAGATAAAGGGGCGGTGAAGATGTTGTTGTGACTGGTGGTTTGCTTCCGGTGGCAGAAGTCGAGAAAATAGTGGGGATGGAGGAAAATATCTACATGTATCTGGACTTCAGCCACCAATAGCTCTGATTCCTTGGTCGACGGTGGACCAGGCAGAAAACCGTCAAACCTAGATTGTCGTGGAAGAACAGATGATCGATTTAGCCTACAGAAGGAGATTATCTGGTATCTTCTGTGTGCGTGTGATGGGGATAAAATGAATAGATTAGGGATAAAGGTTTTTTTTGTTTTAGGATTAATTCGATTGTATCGGGTTTGGGGGGAAACCAAATGTCTCAAAATTGGAATGGGAGGGAATTAAATATTTAAATTAGGATGGAAAAAGTTTTTTTTTTGCGATAAAATATTTTAATTAAAATTTATTGAGATTATTATTATATGGATGGTACTTTTATAAAAGAAAATTATTTAATAATTTTAAATTTTTAAAAATAAAAATTCATTGACATCTACCAAAACTACCTTATTAATAATGATAATAATTTACATATAGATTCGCAACAATATTCCTTTTTTTAAAACACAATATTCATTTTTTAATAATATATAAAATAAAACTTATATATTAGGTGTTATTAAAGAAGTCATATCCTATGTGGATGGGTCGCGATTGTATATGGACATGGATGGTAGAGCGGCATGGAGTAGGTGTGTAGGTGGATGGGTAAGGTTGGATGGGATGTGTGGGTAGGGTGTGGGGTGTAGAGGTGGATGTGGATGTGGGTGGGTCGAGGAAGGGTATATATCAGGTGGGTTTAGGTTAAGCATATGGGTGGGCGTGGGAGTATAGTTAATTGGATATGTATGGGTATGGGGTGTGGATGTAAGGTGAGGTAGGTGTAGGTTTGTAGGAATAGGCTTTAAGACATGAGCTATAAAGCATTGAGCATAAGTTATGAGCTTAGAGCCATAAGTCAGGTGGAGAAGTAGTAGGTGTGTGGGATAGGGTGATCATGTAGGTGTGGTGTAGGTGTGTCTATGTGTAGGTCGTGTATGTTATATCGAGTGAGATTGGGTGGGCATAGGAGTATGATTGTAGATGTGGGGTGACGTGGGTGCTATAAGTCTTGGTGGGTATGGGGTGTGGGGTAGGGTAGGGTAGGTATCAACATGTGTTTGTGGGAATGGGATTTAAGCATTAAACATTAAGCCATAAGTTATAAGTCATATGCCCTAAGTTTTAAGCCTTAAACCATAATATGTATGACTTAATCTCTAAGTAGTTAGCAATAAGCCCTAAGCCTTAAGCCCTAAACTATAAGATGTAAGCCCTAATCTTTAAATCATAGGCCTAATGCCTTAATCCTTAAGCCCTAGTATCTAAAGTACAACCCATAAGCCATAAACCAATATCTAAGCCCTAAACACTATTAAATAAACCCTAAGCCCTATGCCATATGTCTTATGTGATGAGCCCTGAGCTATAAGCCTTAAGACATAAGCGATAAGCCATGAGGCATTAACCATAAGCTTTACAACTTAAGGCTTATACATTAGGGCTTAAGGTTTATAGATTAGGGATTAAGGCTTATGGCTTACGGATTATGCCACATAACCCACCCATACATATACCTACCTTAGCATACTCCCACATATACCACTATACCCATCCTACCCTATCCCACAACCAGACAACCCGACGTACAAATCCCCATATATATATATATATATATATATATATATATACACACACACACCCACTTCACTACTCACACATATAATCAGATCCCCACCAACACTCCTTATATCTACTCCAACCCACCCATACATATATCTACCTCACCATACTCCCACCTATACCCATATATGCATCCACACCTAGACTCACACATTTCATTAATATTTTTTATTTATTAGTTGCAAATTATTAGAAATATAGTTTTAAATTTATACATCATATGCCAAAAATAGTATACTTTTTGTAAATTGTTTTATAATAGCATATTTATGTCACAAATTCACATACACATATACATACACACATACATATTTACATACATATACAAAAAAAAATACAATAATAATAATAATAATAATAATAATAATAATAATAATAATAATAATAATAATAATAATAAAGTTAATAATAATAATAACAATAAGTAGAATTTAAAATTTTAAAATTTTGACATTTATTTTTAATTCGGTTGGATATTTCCAACATACTCCGCTCCCCCAAACTTTGGCTATAGTTTAGATTTCAAAGTTCCCCCAAAAATTTGACCAATCTCTCACCACCCGCCAATCGATTTCAGTTCCCGCTCACACCGAACTTCAATGTATGCTTCACATATTCTATGTTGCGTTTCATATTCATCTACAACCTGGTCCATCGTTCCATGCACCACCACCGGTCTAACGCCTCACCACCGCTCAACCAAAGCTTCGCCTTGCTGGCAACCTTCACCGATCCACCTCGCCTCAATTGTCATCGATTGAGGAAGGCATCAGCACCACATTCAATCCCAAAAAAAGGAAAAAATCATATTTGAATACCTAAAATCAAAATCAGTTAGACCTAAATCCATTTTTTTAGTTTTTTTGTGGTTATAGTTGAAGCTTTATAAGATTTATTGGGGTTCTGTTTCCAGATTTGCAATTTGGAATCCATTGATCCAAACAAGTTAATTACATCTAGTGGTCAATTAGTACGAGCATCTATTTTCATTTGTAAATTATAGTTATTTTAGTATCGCATATCAACTGTTTGATGATTTGCCCAAATGAAAACTTAGATCACTAAAAATGAGGTGTTGGTCAAACTTAGTACTATGTTCCACCTGTTTAACCAATTATAGCATTGCTCTATGATTTGTTTTTCGGAGAACTAATCATTTATGGCATTGCACCTTAGTGTTATTTGGAAAAGTAGCAAATTGTACCAGTAGATTTTGAGTTTTTTTTAACCAACCCAATTTTAGCATTGTACTTTGTGTTTCTTTTTTAAGATCATATCACTCATCTCTTACCACCACCACCACCATCACCACTAAAAGATCTAAACTCTTCCATCAGTTTGATGACCAACAACAAAGATAACAATGAGAATTCTTTCTATGTAGGTTATCAGGAGAATCATTAGAGCATGTACAATACCCCTATAGAATGCCACTACCCTACAACATATGTGAAGGAACCGATGCTAATGTTTGGAAGTGGTGGTGAGGGTCATGAAGTGTGCACAAAAGGATAGTTACTTGCATAAAAGAGAAGAATATGTTTCTTGAAAGTTTGTTTTAGTGTGCATGTTAGTCATTAAAAATCAACATTAACTATTGGTTTTGTACATGACATCACTCCAAAATAGGTCCCAACAGTTAAACTGATATATAACCAAAACTCATTTGATAGGCAATTCCAACAATCTTCACACGAAAAAATGACATTTTTTTTGCAAAAACTATCCCAAAGTCTAATCGTATGTAATGCAATTTGGGTGGGACTCAATAACTCTATAGAAGTCAAATCGTTGACTTGTCAACAAAGGGTATTTTGGTGTTATTTATTTCTGTTAACCAGATTTTTAACCAAGTTCAAAATATATTAATATGTCACCGGTAAAGACTTACAGCAACATATTTTTGTTTTATGATGACTATTCTTTAACTTTAGACATACAATAGCACGAAAACAATGACCATTATATAATCATAGTCACACATTCAATGATCATACTAGAATTATATTGATCACAAATTATTTTTCGTCTATAACTAGATTTACCTATAGACACACATAATAATTTTAACTATAACCAAATGCCACTTACACTCACAATTTTTTTTCAAGACAATTCATCATATTTTGACACACATAATAAAAGGTACATGACCGTAAATAACCAATACTAACTTGTTTTCTTTTCTTGTGTTAACTAAGTACAACTAGTACATAACCAACCTATGGACCCACAAATATTTAGTGTGACCATATGTATCACCTTTTAGCTACTTTATCTATTATGTGGCTAAAAACGCACCAGGTTATAGACACACATACAACTGACTCATGTCACAATACGTTTATCTACTATCTCTCATAAAAAATATGATAATCTTAATCGATACCTGTGGTTGATTGTGACATATGGCCTATGGTTGATTGTGACCTATGGCCTCAGTGTTCGAGTGTGACTAATATTTGTCACATTTGGTATAATTAAGTGTGGTTAAAGTTTTGATTATCTATATAATGGCCACACAAACTAATTTAAATGTATCCAAAAACAGTCTCTAAATTTTTATCGTGACCTTTAGCCACACTTTTAATAAAAACTATCACATACCGTTTTTCGGAAAGTGTGACCGTAGGTTTTTTTTGTACTAGTGGTTCCTTCTTCTTTCTTTCCCTCAACATGATTTTTCTTTCTTCTTCCTTGTTTTTAGATAAAACACAAAATAGGGGGAGGAACTAGGGTACGGTCCAAGGAGGTATAAGGTGGGAGAAAATATTTTTGGGCTACAAGGAAACAAAGGTCGGAGCCTTTAATCGTGGCCAACAAGATGGGTGTGAAGCCCATGTGACTTCATGCACCATTAACTCAAAATTCACGGTCCCAAGTCCTAATATCTTGACAACTTAAGTTTAGAAATTCTCCATTTCAGTCCTTCCATCTAATACAAGTTTATTTTAGGTTAATGAAGTATTTTATTTTCCCTTTCATTTTTTTTAAATAAAAAAATGAATTAAATAATTAAAATGCAAAAATAATAACACACACCAGAAAAATGGGATGTTACAATCGTGCTCTTGGAGAACAACAGTAAAGGTAGTGGTGTAAAAGTAGTGGTTCCAGCAGTAGATAAATACAAACTCTTTAAGGGACAAATGATCCTACGAATTCGTTTAGTTATATCGGGTTGCATTCACTGTCAGCTTGGGTAAAAAACACTTTCAACAAAGCAACATCGATAATATTAAAAGAAATCTTAGGAAGAGCTTTGCTTCCTCACTTCGAAGGACTTTTAGCATCAGCTAAGGACGTGCTAGTTTTTTTCTAGAATTCTATGGAAGTTTGTTGGAAATTCAACTTAGATTCTTAGATGTCTCTTTGTCAATCTCACTATAGTGATCGAGTATGTGGTCAATGGCATTGGGACCTGTGGTCAATGGCATTGGGACCAAGGGAAGCGATTAAATGCCCCTGAGAGATAGTTATAGTATCCTTTGACACTATTTCGCAAAGGCGATCTATGAGTTGAAAAACCTTACTAATAACAAGGTAAATAGGCGCTTACCCTTGGAAGCCTAAAAGGGGCTCAATCCAGCCATTCCCAACATATCCTCATCAGGATCAAACCATTTAGGAGCATATTTTTTAGCCAAGTACTCGACATCCCTCATCTAATCTTTGGTAAATTTAGGGATAGAGTCAGAATCACAATCTTAGGTGGTACCAACCACCCTGTTTCTAGAAATGGGGTGATTGTTGACAAAGAAGAACTCATTCTTCCATCCCTTTATGGAATCTCGAGTTTACGTGCCTAATTCCTAAATGCTTTCTCAATTATAGACAGTGGCAAGTCCAGAATAGACAACCACGTGATTCACAACTAGGGCAGTTCAAGAAAAAAATCCGGTTTAACTGATGAGTTTATAATACTCTTGATCGATTAGATCTTATAACAGGCAAATCAAGAAAGTAATAACAATAAGACAAAAACACAAGAATGGATCTGAACGAGTCGAATGATTCTATTAACTCAATCCTCAGCAGAGCTCGATGAAGAACTTCCGCTGTAAAGGATTCTAGGGTTACAAAAGATAAGAACGTAAACGTTATGAAAATCTCTATCCAATCTTACCTTCTTGAATGCATGCAAGCATCTATAAATAATAAACCCTACAAAATAACTCACGGATGGACAGGCCCATACCGGAGACTAAACTGGACTAGCTAACGAGCCCAAGACGCAACACTAACTGGACCTAACAATCTCCCCCTTTGTGTCAATTGGAGCGAGACTATCACTTCTTCTTGTTGGGTCCAGCTGCCGGAACCTTCTTAGTGGTATCAAACAGACGACGGATAAGAGCGAGGATTGTCTGTCTGAAGCGAATGTACCACTGGATCATATCATCGAAGTACTTCTTGTCGTCATCTGAGTTTTGCTTGCAACGATGAATGATACCCAAAACATGTTCCAGACATGCAGTGGTGTATAGATGTTTGTCTGCCAAAGCGAACAGGCATTTTTGGCCTTCTTTTCTGGTAAGCATAACAGAATTTCTTTTCAGGTCTATCTTCCCCATCTGCATCATGTTCAGATCACTTGCTGAGCCAACAGGAGAAATAGTAGGCTTTTTCTTGAAGACACTAGCGATCTCCTGATCCATCTTGGCAACTTCCATGATGTAGCAGACAAGCATCCTCTTGAAGTGGTCAATGATCGGACCATATTCTGCTTCATTTGTAAGAAGGATGTTGTGCAAAATAATCCAATCATGTGGATTTAAATTGGGAAGATCAGCAAGCGAAATGGCATGTTCGGTCTTGGCAGAACCTCTCAGCATCTTGAACCGAACGTTCGTGAAATTTCCTTCCCAATACAGCTTGAGGACCCGAACGTTGATAATCTTCTGAGCGCTCCATGTTTGATATTGTGGTTGGGCAGCTCTCAGATAGAACTTGACAAGATCCCTGTCAACCTTAGGATGAGGATGAGGGATATCTGCAACGTTGTCAAAGGCATGGAAGATGAAGGCCTTTCGGGTCAGTGGCATGTCGAACTGAGAATCGACAGAATTGATACGATCAAGTGAGATCACCGGTTCGAGCCACAGGATGCTTGGGGTTTCAATTGCTTCTTTCAGCAACTTCTCAAGAGTCCAAGGAGGAAAAAGGGTTTTCCTACTCTCAAGAAGGTCGTGAGCTTCTTTCATCTTTCTTTCAGCTTCCTCAGCCTCTCTAGCAACCCGAGCGCTCATATCAGCGTCCTTATCTCGAACTTGCTTTTTCAAGAGATCAGCAATCGTCTCTTTGTCATCGTCACTATCTTCAGCAATTTGTTTCCCTTTGTCTTTTACACCCGAACCTGAGGCTTGGCCTGTTGGAGGAGGTTCGGTTGTTTTTGTTGCTGTAGAAGTGGGAGGCGGTTGAGATACATTCTCTCCCCCTTGTTTCGGAATGGACACGAACTCAAGGAGCCCTTCAATTTTGCTCAGGAGAGAAAGAGCAGGAGCAAGCTTTTCCGCGAGAGTACGCCTCACTGAATAGTTTAATATTGGATCATGTGCTTCAGGGATGTTTGAAAGTGCTGCGTGGACATCCGAAACACACGATGAAATCACCTCTCTTTCAGATCGAAGTGACTCAATCTCCTTTTGAGATTGGAGAGTTAAAGATTCTTGACCTTAAGAGCAGTGGTCTTTCTAGCGAGAGCGTCCATGAGGGAGTTCTTGGCAGCTAGATCTTCTTGAAGCTTGGTAAGGCGCTCCTCAATGGTCGCCTTAAACGCGGAGTTGTCGTCGGTGAGAGTTTGTCGAAGAGTGGCGAAGGACGTCAGTTCAAAGGCAACTGAGGTAGCCAGCTTGTTGACGATGGGGTCAAGCTTCGTTTTAGTGGCTTCTGCAGTTTCCTGTAAAGACTGCAAAAGAGAGGAGGCATCAGTAAATAGTTTTTCGACTTTTTAGGTCGCAGCAGCACAGGCTTTGGTGGATGCGTCAATGGCGGCAGTAGCTGAGCTAACGGAGGCTTCATGGGCCTTAGTAAAAGCGTCAACTATCCTCTGAATAGCAACCTCAGAAATGATAGACTCTGATGAAGAAGAAGAGGAAGCGATGAGAGAATCAATCTTCTCGTGAAGCTCCTTGAGATGCTTTTTGGTGACGGGAGCATCATCATCATCGTCACTTTGCACCTGATACGGACTGTAGTAGACCGAATCAAATGTCATGTCCTCCCCACCAAGAAATGGTTCTTCATCCTCTACGGACTGAGCAGGAGAGGAGGGTGGAGGTGAGGGTGGAGGCTCGGTAGTGGAAGTAGGTTCGGGTTGTGAAGTAGGTTCAGTAGTGGGAGTGGGTTCGGGTGCTTTAGTAGGAGCCCCCGTATTAGATACGTTGGTTCTTACTTCAGCTGTTGTTGTGGTAGCTTCAGTGAAAATGGGAGGGGGTACTGGGATAGAGGTAGATGGGATTTGAGTGGTGGAGGCTATGGGGGGAATGGAAATAGGAATGGTGATTTGTGGAGAAGAGACAGGTGAACTGGAAAAGTGTACTTCTGGGGTAGGCGATCGTGGAGGAGTGTTACCACGAGGGGACTCGTCAGAGTCTGAATTGTCTTCCTCGGATTCGCTTGACGAGGAAGCAAGTATCAGCTTTCGCCTAGCTTGGGTTTTTCTCTTCTTCAGTGGAGGAGAGTGAACAGCCTTGGTAGGTTTTCGTTTCTTGGGAGAAGGGCATTTCGCTCCCTTGCCAACCTGTTTGTCTTTTCCCTTTTCATTCTTCTTTCCCCTTGGAGCGGGCTTATCAGCTTCGTGGATGGATTTGATCATCTCAGGAGTGAGCTCTCTAGGACCAGAGCGACGAAACTCCTTGTAGGTTCGGATGATACGGCTGTCAGCAGGAAAGTCTCCAAACATTGACTCAGGGATGGAGCCAATAAACTGAAATTTTGATGCATCGGAGACTATGATCTTCGTGGTATGGAAAGTACCAATCGAAGAGAGTGGAGAATCAACAACAATGGGGACGTGATACTTGTCCATCACCCATTTTGTGACCAACGTCCAGAATCGAGCGTAGGAGATCTCTGAATGTTGAGATGTGGATGCAAGGCTCTGGATCAGTTGCTGCCATAACACCTACTCATAATCCAGGTTGATACCGTTGTATACCCCATAAAGAATCGTGATGAACAGACGACTCACTCCGTCTAAACCGGCACTGCGTTCCGATAACCCCTTGAATAGCACCGTAAATAACCCGTTCCATTGTGGAGGCAGGCACGATTTCTTGAACTTAGTGACCGTCGTCAGAACCTCGGTGTATCCCATGTTATAGAACATAGAAAACAAGTGACCCACTGGAATGGATTCAGGGTTAACCCTAGATGAATCAAGTTCAAACCCTAAAAGTGAGCAGAATCGCTACTTGGAGATTGATGCCTTGTGATCAAGAATGTCGAAGAAGATCCTATCAACAGACTTATCGTAATGAGCAGTGGCAAAGATTTGGGATAAAAATTCCATTGGAACAGCTTCAGCTTTGGTGAGAGCGGGGGCAAGCGGTGAGTATTTGAGGCATTCGATGATCGGGAACATGAAGGCGTCGTAAACGTGTGGAGTAAGATCGATGATAAGACTCTGTTGAGGACGAATCGGCAGGATGTGGGAAGTGGCATGAACAGATGATGAATCCGTCATTGAAGTGAAGAAGTTGGGAGAGATGATGAACAGTAGAATTCTCAAAGCTTTTCTTGCTCTCTGAATTTTGGGTGCAGTAAAGAGGTAAATAATGGTTAAAATTACCTTTTATACTGTGGCTAAAGGAGAGAGAAGAATCCGTTCCCAAATCTTTGAAGGAAATACGAAGGGTTTTTCAGAGGTGATTGATGCGTGACAGTTGGTAGCCCCGATGATTACGCAGGAGAGAGAAGAACTGTCCCAATTCACGCGCCTTCCCATCAGGTGTCGTTTAAGAAAAAACGGTTCCACTTCGCACGCCTGTCATTGAAGCGCCATTTGAAAATCAAATTGATTGGACTCCTGCCTGAGTCAGCATCTTATCCCTTTAGAGAGGAACGCCATCTTAAATCAAAATGACCACGTGTAATAATGTGAGCCACACGTCTTTAAAAAAAATTGCCATGTAAGTAATGAAACTAGAATTATGGAAAATCAAAAAGATTTTCGTGCTGAGTGTGTAAAAGAAAAACAAGTAAAGCAACACATATGTGGGAAATTATGATGTCAATAAAGACATGAAACAATGGATCCCGGGCACAAATCACTTCCTTCAAAGTCAAGAGAGACCTTAAAGTTTTTGTTTGGTTTCCCGTTGAATAACGATCAAACACTTATTGAGAAGTGTTAAAAGGCTTCTTTTAATTAGGCTGATTTGGGTGGCTTTCGCTTCAGTTTAGAATTTCTGATCTTGACATAAGACGGAAATCTACTGAAGTACTTGTGAGACCAATGTAGTCTGTTGAACAAGTAGGTTTGAAAAGAATCTATGTGGCATTGTGAAAATATTTTATGTGAAATCTCAAAGAAAAATAAAACTGGATTCCAAGGGAAGAAATGTTATGGGTTTTAACAATTGCATAGGAATCACACAAAAAGAAATTAGAGATTTCATGTTACATTCCCATGGATAAGTTCGTCAATTCGTTAGTAAAAGCTAGAACAAGGTTGATTGTTCACCGTCAATGCATAATAAGTATTGAATTGTGGGTTTCACTTAGCATGTAGTGGCACGAAGCTAAGATCATGAACACAGAAGTTGTGTAACCATAAACCTCAGTGGTAATTTCTGAGAGTCTCAAGGGTTACGTTTATGAAGCGAATGAGATGGAGAAAAGTAGTGTAGATGGTGTAAAGAGACCAAAGTACCTCTGCTATTAAAATAAGGACCAAGCAGAAAACTCTTATCTCATGTGAGAAGAGAGTAAGGTAGCTCATGATTAGAATAAATATAAAAGCCTAATTGGGAAAACAAGGTTTGTATATACCAAGTTAGTAAGGCTATTATTCTGAATCGGGTGAGGCTTTGGACACATACAGCAGCATGCTTCTAGGGACACTTAACTAATGAAAGAAATTCCACACAAATAGCCACACAAAAATATGAGATAAAAAAAATTTGTACAAAAAAAAATGTTTTTAGAGTTTTTGATTAAAAAAAAATTTGGAATTTTTAATTTAAAGAGAGAAAGAAAAAAAATGAGACAAAAAAAAAATTTGGAACCGAACCCGAGCGTTCGGTCTATTTCGGTTGCAAGAAAAAAATAAATTTGAGAAAGAAAAGAATTTTGAAATTAAAATAAAAAAAAAAACTTTGAAAATAAGAACCAAAATTTGAAAAAGATACAAAAGGTTTATAGCCAAAGAAACTACCTTTGAGTGATAGGCGAAGATAAGAGAATAGGACCGAACCCGAGCGTTCGGTTCATTTCGGCACACATGTGAACCGAACCCGAACGTTCTGTTCATTTCGCTTCCAACTTTTAGTTTTGAGAAGTAGTTTTTGGTATTGACTCCGATTCCATCATTCCTAGCTCGTGTAGAATTTTATTGAAACTCGCTTCAGGAAGAGCTTTGTGAAGATATCGGCCAGTTGAACAGTGGTTCGAACAAAGTAAATTTCGACGTTTCCATCTTCTACATGATCCTTTATAAAGTGATACCTCAGTGCAATATGCTTGGTCTTGGAGTGTTGCACTGGGTTATGACAGATCCTAATTGCACTTTCTGAATCGCAATATAGTGGGATATTTTTCATATTGAGTCCATAATCACGGAGCTGGCTTTGGATCCAAATCACTTGAGATGTACAGGAGGCAGCTGCGATGTACTCTGCTTCGGCTGTAGACAGAGAAACACATGTCTGTTTCTTTGATTGCCAGCTAACCAACTTCTCGTCTAGGAATTGGCAGCCTCCAGTGGTGCTTTTCCTGTCTAAACCACATCCTCCAAGGTCTGCATCTGAGTAGGCTTGAACGAAGAAACCTGAGTTTGATGGATACCATAGACCGAGGGAGGTGGTTCGTTTCAGATACCGGAGTATGTTTTTCACTGCAAGCATATGTGGTTCAGGAGGATTCACCTGAAACCTAGCATAATAACATACAGAAAACATTATATCAGGCCTACTAGCAGTAAGCTACATTAAGGACCCAATCATCTGGCGGTATCGAGTAATATCGACTGCCAGTTTTTCCAAGGATGGTGTGAGCTTGGTGCCGAATGCCATTGGAACTTTGACCTTTGAGTCTCCCATCATGCCAAATTTAGCAAGAAGAGTCTTGGTGTATGCTTCCTGGTTGATAAAGATGCCTTCAGGTCCCTGTCTAATATTTAAACCAAGGAAAAAGTTAATTGGACCCATTAAGCTCATTTCAAATTTAGTCTCCATCAGCTTTCTGAATTCAACTGTTAAGCTAGGATTCGTTGAGCCAAAGATGATATCATCGACATAGATTTGAACTATCATAAGGTGGTTACCTTCCTTCTTACGAAAGAAGGTTGGGTCAACCGAACCTTGTTTGAATTTTGACATCTTTAAGAACTTAGTTAGCGTTTCATACCATGCCCTAGGTGCTTGTTTCAGACCATAAATTGTTTTGTCCAGAATATAACAGTGATTTGGGTACTTTTCATTGACAAAACCAGGAGGTTGCTCCACGTAAACCGTTTCTTCAAGTTCTCCATTCAGAAAGGCGCATTTTACATCCATTTGGTAGACCTCGAAGTTCTTGTGTGCAGCATAGGCCAGAAATATTCGAACAGATTCCAGCCTAGCTACCGGAGCAAAAGTTTCTTCGTAATCAATTCCTTCTTCCTGGCAGTATCCTTTCACCACGAGACGAGCTTTATTTCGAATTACGTTGCCTTCCTTGTCCATTTTGTTTCTGAAAACCCATTTGAGACCAACGACTGAGGCATCTTTAGGAGTTGGAATGAGGCACCATACCTTGTTTCTTTCAAACTCATTGAGTTCATCTTGCATGGCTTGTACCCAATCAGAATGATCAAGAGCTGTGTTGACAGTCTTAGGCTCAACTTTGGATACGAAAGAATTATACATGCAGAACTCTACTTTGGAGAATAGAGATGATTGCTTTGCCTTCAGTTGAGATCAGGTTAGGACTTTTTCAGAGACATTACCCACTATCTGAGATACAGGATGATCTCTGGTCCATTTAATAAGAGGAGGATAATTTGGATCATAAGATGGATCCAATTCGGCGTTGACCATTTCTTCCAATTCAGATTGACTATCGTCATCGAAAAACATGTCGGAATTCTCCCCCTCGACTGATGAGCTCTCAGGTGCAGCAGAACTCTCAGGTGTAGCTGGAATTTCTGGTGCTATAGGACTTTCGGTTGTAGCTAAGCTTTCGGGTGCTACAGGACTTTCGGGTGCTACAGGAATAGAATTCTCCCCCTAAAAGTGTAAGTTCGGTTGATTTGAAGGAAATGGATTCTCCTCCTCGACTGAAGTACCTTGCTGAGGAGGTTCGTTTGTAACTTGTTCTCCGTCACCCATTTGTTTGGCTGCATCTTCGACGATTTGCTTTAGATGGTCGATTTTGTTGTCTGCTGCCTTGGCTTCCGAGAGAGTAGCTTTCTCAGGATCATCGAATAATTCCACAAACTGATCAAACAAATTAGCAATGGTGGTCGTGACCTGACCTGTTTGAGAGAAAATCTCTCCAATTGCTTCTTCAGTAGCCTTTAGCTTCTTGACGTAGTTATCATCGAAAGTCACATAATATGTTTCGTCGATCTTCCTAGAATGCTTATTTAAGACCCGGTATGCTTTTGAAGTAAGAGAATATCCCAGAAATATTCCTTCATCAGCTTTAACGTCAAACTTGTTGCGATGTTCTTTGGAGTTGAAGATGAAGCATCGTGAGCCGAACACGTGGAAGAATTTTACGTTCGGCTTCCTGTTATTGATGATCTCATAAGGATTAAGAGAGAAACGCTTGTTGAGATAAGACATGTTCTGCGTAAAACGCGTTGCAGCAATAGCATCAGCCCAGAAATATAAAGGAAGAGAAGCGAAACTTAGCATAGTTCGGGCCGCCTCACACAAGGATCGGTTTCGTCTTTCGACAATTCCGTTCTGTTGAGGCGTGTAGGGGGCTGAGAAGTTGTGACCGGTTCCTTTTTCTGCCAAAAAGTCTTCAAATTCTATGTTCTTGAACTCCAATCCATTGTCGCTCCTAATGTTGCGAACGACTTTTCTCAGTTGCACTTCAACCTGCTTGATGAACATCTTTAGCTTAGGAGTAGCCTCAGATTTGTGCTTCAGAAAGAACACCCATGTAAAACGATAGAAATCATCAACGATAACAAGAATATACTTGCTACCGCCAATGCTTTCAATTGATGATGGACCACATAAGTCAATGTGAAGCAACTCAAGTGGTTCAACAACTTTTGTGTTTATGATGGATGGGTGACTTTGACGACTTTGTTTCCCCATTTCACATGCAGCGCACAAGTGTTCACGATCAAACTTGAGCAAGGGAAGACCCCGAACATGACCTCCGGTGACAAGCTTGTTGATGTCTTTGAAGTTGAGATGTGAGAGCCTTCGGTGCCACAACCAGCTTTCGTCAGAATGAGCTTT
Source organism: Lactuca serriola (assembly GCF_051521515.1). NCBI lineage: Eukaryota > Viridiplantae > Streptophyta > Magnoliopsida > Asterales > Asteraceae > Lactuca > Lactuca serriola. The sequence goes on along the minus strand of NC_136410.1, from coordinate 249,435,006 downwards.
GGACAAAAGACATATAGTTGGATTTCCTTTGATTGGTTTGAGATTAAGAGGAAACATTTTGCCTTTTCGGTCTGATTTGAGAATGACCTAGTTTGATTTCTTTTCTATAATCTATGAACCTTCGTCGTCGAATGAAACCTTGAGACTGGTACCACCCACCAGTTGAGATACACTGATGAGATTGTGCTGCAACCCTTCAACGTACGCCACCTTTCTTATTGTAAAGTCTCCATTGGTTATCATCCCATAACCCTTTATCGTTCCATAAGAGTTGTTGCCGAACTTGACATTCCCACCATTTTGAAGAGATCGAAACTCCCTTAGCTCTTTCTTCCTTCCTATCATGTGACGTGAGCAGCCACTGTCAATGTACCATTCTTCGTCGAACTGCTCGTCACTTATAACCTGCAAAAATTAAGCAGATTTAGGAACCCAAAGTTTCTTGGGTCCATGTGAGCCTTTCACAGGAACAGGAATAGTAAGAGAAACATCAACAAGATATGTTCTTTTTATTAATGTTGTTTCATCTTTCCTCTTAATAGTGACAACTTTGATTTTGTTAGGGTTAGTAACAGACATTTTGGTTTCAGATTTTGGTGTTTGGGTATTAGTCTGCTTTCGGTCTTCCTGGACTGAGGAAATCTTCGATTTTCCTTTCAAGTTCGTTGATGATTTTGAATTTTGTGCGGGAAAAGAATAGGGTTTAGAAGAGAATTGAGAATGAGAAGAAATAGAATGGGTGAATTTAGATGGGAGTTTTTCCTGACTTGAGGTTCTAAATGACCCTTTTGTTTTTGGTCATTTGAGGGACCGAACCTGGACCTTCGGTAGCTTTTGTCTTCGTGACCGAACCTATCCTTTCGGTTGCTGTTGCTCTCGGGACCGAACCTGTCCTTTTGGTTGCTTTTGCTTTCAGGACCGAACCTAACCTTTCGGTTCTGTTCCTCGTGCGGCCCGAAAGTCTTTTTCTCTGACTTTGAATTTCTATCATGATGAGAGAAATGAGTGTTTTGAGAGCGCCAAAACTGCTTTCGCTCAGAGAGATTCTTTTTGTATCTTAGGTTTCTTTGCTGCTTTTGATTTTTCACCTGTTTCGGTTGTCTATGGATATTAGCCTTTTGTTTTAGCTTCTTGACAGCCGGTTCGCTCTTTGTAGATGAGGTTTCGCTTGTGGAGTTGACTTCTTCTACAGATATTTCTTTTGTGCCACTTGTGCTTGGCACGTCAAAGTTGTCAGGCTTATTCAACGGCTCTGGTACATATCTTCCTTTTGTTTTCCAGGACGTTCGCTCTGACAAACCAATTGTTTCGTTGGCATTATCTATAGGAGCAGACCAGAAGAACTCATCACAGCCATCTGCGTTATCTTCGTTCACTATGGCAGTGAGTTCGGCTGTTTGATGTTCGGTTACTCCTGTGACTTTATACACCTGATTTTGAGTAGTTCTAACCTTCTGAAACACAAGAGCTTTTTCTTTGAGGGTTGGGGACTTATTCTTGGACAAACGAGCGAATTCCACAGAATTTTCAGAAATTAGGTTTTTGTGGTTTTCGGGTTCGCTCTTGACAAACTCAGAACAGTCAACTTCAACCTCTACAGAATTTTCACTCATATCATCGTCTTCATTAAGTTTAGATGCGTTTTCAACATCAATTTTATTTTCTGAACTTAAATTGGCACTCAATGAGTCGAATTTTTGTATGGTTTCGGTCCTTAGTTTCAGCTTATCGTTTTCATCCAAAAGATTTTTCAGCATCTCCTTATGGTCTTTGGACTTTATAAAAGATTCTATGTTGTCCAGACCGTACATATAAGTAGGATTCACATCATCAGACGAAACAACACTTTCACAGTTGTATGCTTCAGCATCGATTTCATCCTCCTTAAACTCAAGGAAGGGTAAAATCATGCGATGTATTTTCTGCCCTATTTCACAATTTAGATGCAGTTGAGTAATGTTAGTGTAAAGTCTTTTAGCAATCAAACAAAAAACATTTCTTTGTTTTAAAAGTTTCAAATTGTCTCTTTGCAAATAAATGTTTTCATCCTTAGACTTAATCAGCTCCGATTCCTTCTGCTCAATCCACATCCTTCGCTCCTCACTCTTGGATGACACCCTACTTATTTGGTCAGTTAGGTTAGAATTGGTGACCCGTGTTTGAGTTAAACAACTATCCAGATTTGAGATTCTTGAATTTAAGTTATTTAATTCCTTTTCATATGATTTCTGTGGAATTTTGAAGGAAATAAAAAGAGATTGTACCTTCTTGATCAATTCACCAAGTTCATTGATCTGCACACTGAGAGGTTTTACTGTGAAGCATAAGTCCTCTCGCTCCTTGGTGTCCTCATTTCCACCATCTGTATTGTATCCTCTCATGTGAGATACGTCAGTCACCATCAGACACTTTCCACTGCTTTCACCACCTCTTGCGACATACGCCTTTCCATGCGAAGGCTTTCTCACCTCATCATCTTCTGAGTCGGTCGACCACACCTGTACGCCACCGAACTCGTCATCCTCTGCCGAACTCTGTACAATAAGAGCATTCATACAAGGATTAGTAGCAGCTTTCTTTCTCTTAATCTCTTCTAGCTTTTTCATCAGGATTGCCTCTTCATCTTTCTCCTCATCTTTCTCTGTCATTTTCTTCATAACATAATCTTTGGCATAATGATTCTTTCCTCCACAGTAATAGCAGCTGACACCAGAATCTCCTTCAACCTTTGCCTCTTTCTTTGGTTCCTCAGTCTTCAGCTCCTCCCTTACTTTTTCTGAACTGTAGCTTCCTTGCCAATTTCAGTTCTTATTGGTAGGAAACCTCTTCTTGATGAACCTTTTTGGATTAGACACCATAATAGCATAATCTTCCGAAGTTAGATTGTAGTCCTCTAGATTCAGATCTTCATCTTCTACTACATTCTTGCTTTTAGACAGAAGGCCCAAGGACCCCAAATTTGAGACCACACTCTTCTCTTGCATCACTATCTTTTCTTGGGATTTCAGAATTCCCACCAGTTTCGCCAGCGAATATGATTTGAACTGCTCGTGAGCTTTAACTGTAGACACAACAGCTCTCCATTCGGATCTTAAGCCATTCAGAAAGGTGACCTTCTGTTCAATCAGCTTGCTTTCAATATCATGTTTGATCATCTTGCTGAGAAGATGATTGAAGCGATCAAACGTCTGTGAAACAGACTCATCGGAGTTTTGCTTGAACTCACCAAACTCAGACAAAAGCAAGGTCTAAATTGAGTGTTCCAAATCTTCATCTGTAGAATACAGCTCTCGCAGCCGATCCCAAATTTCTTTAGTTGTACTGCAGGAACTCACCAACCTGAACGTGTCAGACTAAAGAGCGAATCGGATCAATCTCAATGCTTTGATGTTGCATTGAAACTTCTCCTTTTCGTCTTGAGCAACGTCTTTCACATCTTTTAACAGATCATTATACTCTTTCTGAGTTTTAATGATTATGGATGTTCCTGAATGAGCAGCTGACACCAGAATCTCCTTCAACCTTTGCCTCTTTCTTTGGTTCCTCAGTCTTCGGCTCCTCCCTTACTTTTTCTGAACTGTAGCTTCCCTGCCAATTTCAGTTCTTATTGGTAGGAAACCTCTTCTTGATGAACCTTTTTGGATTAGACACCATAATAGCATAATCTTCCGAAGTTAGATCGTAGTCCTCTAGATTCAGATCTTCATCTTCTACTACATTCTTGCTTTTAGACAGAAGGCCCAAGGACCCTAAATTTGAGACCACACTCTTCTCTTGCATCACTATCTTTCCTTGGGATTTCAGAATTCCCACCAGTTTCGCCAGCGAATATGATTTGAACTGCTCGTGAGCTTTAACTGTAGACACAACAGCTCTCCATTCGGATCTTAAGCCATTCAGAAAGGTGACCTTCTGTTCAATCAGCTTGCTTTCAATATCATGTTTGATCATCTTGCTGAGAAGATGATTGAAGCGATCAAACGTCTGTGAAACAGACTCATCGGAGTTTTGCTTGAACTCACCAAACTCAGACAAAAGCAAGGTCTAAATTGAGTGTTCCAAATCTTCATCTGTAGAATACAGCTCTCGCAGCCGATCCCAAATTTCTTTAGTTGTACTGCAGGAACTCACCAACCTGAACGTGTCAGACTAAAGAGCGAATCGGATCAGTCTCAATGCTTTGATGTTGCATTGAAACTTCTCCTTTTCGTCTTGAGCAACGTCTTTCACATCTTTTAACAGATCATTATACTCTTTCTGAGTTTTAATGATTATGGATGTTCCTGAATGAGCAGCTGACACCAGAATCTCCTTCAACCTTTGCCTCTTTCTTTGGTTCCTCAGTCTTCGGCTCCTCCCTTACTTTTTCTGAACTGTAGCTTCCCTGCCAATTTCAGTTCTTATTGGTAGGAAACCTCTTCTTGATGAACCTTTTTGGATTAGACACCATAATAGCATAATCTTCCGAAGTTAGATCGTAGTCCTCTAGATTCAGATCTTCATCTTCTACTACATTCTTGCTTTTAGACAGAAGGCCCAAGGACCCTAAATTTGAGACCACACTCTTCTCTTGCATCACTATCTTTCCTTGGGATTTCAGAATTCCCACCAGTTTCGCCAGCGAATATGATTTGAACTGCTCGTGAGCTTTAACTGTAGACACAACAGCTCTCCATTCGGATCTTAAGCCATTCAGAAAGGTGACCTTCTGTTCAATCAGCTTGCTTTCAATATCATGTTTGATCATCTTGCTGAGAAGATGATTGAAGCGATCAAACGTCTGTGAAACAGACTCATCGGAGTTTTGCTTGAACTCACCAAACTCAGACAAAAGCAAGGTCTAAATTGAGTGTTCCAAATCTTCATCTGTAGAATACAGCTCTCGCAGCCGATCCCAAATTTCTTTAGTTGTACTGCAGGAACTCACCAACCTGAACGTGTCAGACTAAAGAGCGAATCGGATCAGTCTCAATGCTTTGATGTTGCATTGAAACTTCTCCTTTTCGTCTTGAGCAACGTCTTTCACATCTTTTAACAGATCATTATACTCTTTCTGAGTTTTAATGATTATGGATGTTCCTGAATGAGCAGCTGACACCAGAATCTCCTTCAACCTTTGCCTCTTTCTTTGGTTCCTCAGTCTTCGGCTCCTCCCTTACTTTTTCTGAACTGTAGCTTCCCTGCCAATTTCAGTTCTTATTGGTAGGAAACCTCTTCTTGATGAACCTTTTTGGATTAGACACCATAATAGCATAATCTTCCGAAGTTAGATCGTAGTCCTCTAGATTCAGATCTTCATCTTCTACTACATTCTTGCTTTTAGACAGAAGGCCCAAGGACCCTAAATTTGAGACCACACTCTTCTCTTGCATCACTATCTTTCCTTGGGATTTCAGAATTCCCACCAGTTTCGCCAGCGAATATGATTTGAACTGCTCGTGAGCTTTAACTGTAGACACAACAGCTCTCCATTCGGATCTTAAGCCATTCAGAAAGGTGACCTTCTGTTCAATCAGCTTGCTTTCAATATCATGTTTGATCATCTTGCTGAGAAGATGATTGAAGCGATCAAACGTCTGTGAAACAGACTCATCGGAGTTTTGCTTGAACTCACCAAACTCAGACAAAAGCAAGGTCTAAATTGAGTGTTCCAAATCTTCATCTGTAGAATACAGCTCTCGCAGCCGATCCCAAATTTCTTTAGTTGTACTGCAGGAACTCACCAACCTGAACGTGTCAGACTAAAGAGCGAATCGGATCAGTCTCAATGCTTTGATGTTGCATTGAAACTTCTCCTTTTCGTCTTGAGCAACGTCTTTCACATCTTTTAACAGATCATTATACTCTTTCTGAGTTTTAATGATTATGGATGTTCCTGAATGAGCAGCTGACACCAGAATCTCCTTCAACCTTTGCCTCTTTCTTTGGTTCCTCAGTCTTCGGCTCCTCCCTTACTTTTTCTGAACTGTAGCTTCCCTGCCAATTTCAGTTCTTATTGGTAGGAAACCTCTTCTTGATGAACCTTTTTGGATTAGACACCATAATAGCATAATCTTCCGAAGTTAGATCGTAGTCCTCTAGATTCAGATCTTCATCTTCTACTACATTCTTGCTTTTAGACAGAAGGCCCAAGGACCCTAAATTTGAGACCACACTCTTCTCTTGCATCACTATCTTTCCTTGGGATTTCAGAATTCCCACCAGTTTCGCCAGCGAATATGATTTGAACTGCTCGTGAGCTTTAACTGTAGACACAACAGCTCTCCATTCGGATCTTAAGCCATTCAGAAAGGTGACCTTCTGTTCAATCAGCTTGCTTTCAATATCATGTTTGATCATTTTGCTGAGAAGATGATTGAAGCGATCAAACGTCTGTGAAACAGACTCATCGGAGTTTTGCTTGAACTCACCAAACTCAGACAAAAGCAAGGTCTAAATTGAGTGTTCCAAATCTTCATCTGTAGAATACAGCTCTCGCAGCCGATCCCAAATTTCTTTAGTTGTACTGCAGGAACTCACCAACCTGAACGTGTCAGACTAAAGAGCGAATCGGATCAGTCTCAATGCTTTGATGTTGCATTGAAACTTCTCCTTTTCGTCTTGAGCAACGTCTTTCACATCTTTTAACAGATCATTATACTCTTTCTGAGTTTTAATGATTATGGATGTTCCTGAATGAGCAGCTGACACCAGAATCTCCTTCAACCTTTGCCTCTTTCTTTGGTTCCTCAGTCTTCGGCTCCTCCCTTACTTTTTCTGAACTGTAGCTTCCCTGCCAATTTCAGTTCTTATTGGTAGGAAACCTCTTCTTGATGAACCTTTTTGGATTAGACACCATAATAGCATAATCTTCCGAAGTTAGATCGTAGTCCTCTAGATTCAGATCTTCATCTTCTACTACATTCTTGCTTTTAGACAGAAGGCCCAAGGACCCTAAATTTGAGACCACACTCTTCTCTTGCATCACTATCTTTCCTTGGGATTTCAGAATTCCCACCAGTTTCGCCAGCGAATATGATTTGAACTGCTCGTGAGCTTTAACTGTAGACACAACAGCTCTCCATTCGGATCTTAAGCCATTCAGAAAGGTGACCTTCTGTTCAATCAGCTTGCTTTCAATATCATGTTTGATCATCTTGCTGAGAAGATGATTGAAGCGATCAAACGTCTGTGAAACAGACTCATCGGAGTTTTGCTTGAACTCACCAAACTCAGACAAAAGCAAGGTCTAAATTGAGTGTTCCAAATCTTCATCTGTAGAATACAGCTCTCGCAGCCGATCCCAAATTTCTTTAGTTGTACTGCAGGAACTCACCAACCTGAACGTGTCAGACTAAAGAGCGAATCGGATCAGTCTCAATGCTTTGATGTTGCATTGAAACTTCTCCTTTTCGTCTTGAGCAACGTCTTTCACATCTTTTAACAGATCATTATACTCTTTCTGAGTTTTAATGATTATGGATGTTCCTGAATGAGCAGCTGACACCAGAATCTCCTTCAACCTTTGCCTCTTTCTTTGGTTCCTCAGTCTTCGGCTCCTCCCTTACTTTTTCTGAACTGTAGCTTCCCTGCCAATTTCAGTTCTTATTGGTAGGAAACCTCTTCTTGATGAACCTTTTTGGATTAGACACCATAATAGCATAATCTTCCGAAGTTAGATCGTAGTCCTCTAGATTCAGATCTTCATCTTCTACTACATTCTTGCTTTTAGACAGAAGGCCCAAGGACCCTAAATTTGAGACCACACTCTTCTCTTGCATCACTATCTTTCCTTGGGATTTCAGAATTCCCACCAGTTTCGCCAGCGAATATGATTTGAACTGCTCGTGAGCTTTAACTGTAGACACAACAGCTCTCCATTCGGATCTTAAGCCATTCAGAAAGGTGACCTTCTGTTCAATCAGCTTGCTTTCAATATCATGTTTGATCATCTTGCTGAGAAGATGATTGAAGCGATCAAACGTCTGTGAAACAGACTCATCGGAGTTTTGCTTGAACTCACCAAACTCAGACAAAAGCAAGGTCTAAATTGAGTGTTCCAAATCTTCATCTGTAGAATACAGCTCTCGCAGCCGATCCCAAATTTCTTTAGTTGTACTGCAGGAACTCACCAACCTGAACGTGTCAGACTAAAGAGCGAATCGGATCAGTCTCAATGCTTTGATGTTGCATTGAAACTTCTCCTTTTCGTCTTGAGCAACGTCTTTCACATCTTTTAACAGATCATTATACTCTTTCTGAGTTTTAATGATTATGGATGTTCCTGAATGAGCAGCTGACACCAGAATCTCCTTCAACCTTTGCCTCTTTCTTTGGTTCCTCAGTCTTCGGCTCCTCCCTTACTTTTTCTGAACTGTAGCTTCCCTGCCAATTTCAGTTCTTATTGGTAGGAAACCTCTTCTTGATGAACCTTTTTGGATTAGACACCATAATAGCATAATCTTCCGAAGTTAGATCGTAGTCCTCTAGATTCAGATCTTCATCTTCTACTACATTCTTGCTTTTAGACAGAAGGCCCAAGGACCCTAAATTTGAGACCACACTCTTCTCTTGCATCACTATCTTTCCTTGGGATTTCAGAATTCCCACCAGTTTCGCCAGCGAATATGATTTGAACTGCTCGTGAGCTTTAACTGTAGACACAACAGCTCTCCATTCGGATCTTAAGCCATTCAGAAAGGTGACCTTCTGTTCAATCAGCTTGCTTTCAATATCATGTTTGATCATCTTGCTGAGAAGATGATTGAAGCGATCAAACGTCTGTGAAACAGACTCATCGGAGTTTTGCTTGAACTCACCAAACTCAGACAAAAGCAAGGTCTAAATTGAGTGTTCCAAATCTTCATCTGTAGAATACAGCTCTCGCAGCCGATCCCAAATTTCTTTAGTTGTACTGCAGGAACTCACCAACCTGAACGTGTCAGACTAAAGAGCGAATCGGATCAGTCTCAATGCTTTGATGTTGCATTGAAACTTCTCCTTTTCGTCTTGAGCAACGTCTTTCACATCTTTTAACAGATCATTATACTCTTTCTGAGTTTTAATGATTATGGATGTTCCTGAATGAGCAGCTGACACCAGAATCTCCTTCAACCTTTGCCTCTTTCTTTGGTTCCTCAGTCTTCGGCTCCTCCCTTACTTTTTCTGAACTGTAGCTTCCCTGCCAATTTCAGTTCTTATTGGTAGGAAACCTCTTCTTGATGAACCTTTTTGGATTAGACACCATAATAGCATAATCTTCCGAAGTTAGATCGTAGTCCTCTAGATTTAGATCTTCATCTTCTACTACATTCTTGCTTTTAGACAGAAGGCCCAAGGACCCTAAATTTGAGACCACACTCTTCTCTTGCATCACTATCTTTCCTTGGGATTTCAGAATTCCCACCAGTTTCGCCAGCGAATATGATTTGAACTGCTCGTGAGCTTTAACTGTAGACACAACAGCTCTCCATTCGGATCTTAAGCCATTCAGAAAGGTGACCTTCTGTTCAATCAGCTTGCTTTCAATATCATGTTTGATCATTTTGCTGAGAAGATGATTGAAGCGATCAAACGTCTGTGAAACAGACTCATCGGAGTTTTGCTTGAACTCACCAAACTCAGACAAAAGCAAGGTCTAAATTGAGTGTTCCAAATCTTCATCTGTAGAATACAGCTCTCGCAGCCGATCCCAAATTTCTTTAGTTGTACTGCAGGAACTCACCAACCTGAACGTGTCAGACTAAAGAGCGAATCGGATCAGTCTCAATGCTTTGATGTTGCATTGAAACTTCTCCTTTTCGTCTTGAGCAACGTCTTTCACATCTTTTAACAGATCATTATACTCTTTCTGAGTTTTAATGATTATGGATGTTCCTGAATGAGCAGCTGACACCAGAATCTCCTTCAACCTTTGCCTCTTTCTTTGGTTCCTCAGTCTTCGGCTCCTCCCTTACTTTTTCTGAACTGTAGCTTCCCTGCCAATTTCAGTTCTTATTGGTAGGAAACCTCTTCTTGATGAACCTTTTTGGATTAGACACCATAATAGCATAATCTTCCGAAGTTAGATCGTAGTCCTCTAGATTCAGATCTTCATCTTCTACTACATTCTTGCTTTTAGACAGAAGGCCCAAGGACCCTAAATTTGAGACCACACTCTTCTCTTGCATCACTATCTTTCCTTGGGATTTCAGAATTCCCACCAGTTTCGCCAGCGAATATGATTTGAACTGCTCGTGAGCTTTAACTGTAGACACAACAGCTCTCCATTCGGATCTTAAGCCATTCAGAAAGGTGACCTTCTGTTCAATCAGCTTGCTTTCAATATCATGTTTGATCATCTTGCTGAGAAGATGATTGAAGCGATCAAACGTCTGTGAAACAGACTCATCGGAGTTTTGCTTGAACTCACCAAACTCAGACAAAAGCAAGGTCTAAATTGAGTGTTCCAAATCTTCATCTGTAGAATACAGCTCTCGCAGCCGATCCCAAATTTCTTTAGTTGTACTGCAGGAACTCACCAACCTGAACGTGTCAGACTAAAGAGCGAATCGGATCAGTCTCAATGCTTTGATGTTGCATTGAAACTTCTCCTTTTCGTCTTGAGCAACGTCTTTCACATCTTTTAACAGATCATTATACTCTTTCTGAGTTTTAATGATTATGGATGTTCCTGAATGAGCAGCTGACACCAGAATCTCCTTCAACCTTTGCCTCTTTCTTTGGTTCCTCAGTCTTCGGCTCCTCCCTTACTTTTTCTGAACTGTAGCTTCCCTGCCAATTTCAGTTCTTATTGGTAGGAAACCTCTTCTTGATGAACCTTTTTGGATTAGACACCATAATAGCATAATCTTCCGAAGTTAGATCGTAGTCCTCTAGATTCAGATCTTCATCTTCTACTACATTCTTGCTTTTAGACAGAAGGCCCAAGGACCCTAAATTTGAGACCACACTCTTCTCTTGCATCACTATCTTTCCTTGGGATTTCAGAATTCCCACCAGTTTCGCCAGCGAATATGATTTGAACTGCTCGTGAGCTTTAACTGTAGACACAACAGCTCTCCATTCGGATCTTAAGCCATTCAGAAAGGTGACCTTCTGTTCAATCAGCTTGCTTTCAATATCATGTTTGATCATCTTGCTGAGAAGATGATTGAAGCGATCAAACGTCTGTGAAACAGACTCATCGGAGTTTTGCTTGAACTCACCAAACTCAGACAAAAGCAAGGTCTAAATTGAGTGTTCCAAATCTTCATCTGTAGAATACAGCTCTCGCAGCCGATCCCAAATTTCTTTAGTTGTACTGCAGGAACTCACCAACCTGAACGTGTCAGACTAAAGAGCGAATCGGATCAGTCTCAATGCTTTGATGTTGCATTGAAACTTCTCCTTTTCGTCTTGAGCAACGTCTTTCACATCTTTTAACAGATCATTATACTCTTTCTGAGTTTTAATGATTATGGATGTTCCTGAATGAGCAGCTGACACCAGAATCTCCTTCAACCTTTGCCTCTTTCTTTGGTTCCTCAGTCTTCGGCTCCTCCCTTACTTTTTCTGAACTGTAGCTTCCCTGCCAATTTCAGTTCTTATTGGTAGGAAACCTCTTCTTGATGAACCTTTTTGGATTAGACACCATAATAGCATAATCTTCCGAAGTTAGATCGTAGTCCTCTAGATTCAGATCTTCATCTTCTACTACATTCTTGCTTTTAGACAGAAGGCCCAAGGACCCTAAATTTGAGACCACACTCTTCTCTTGCATCACTATCTTTCCTTGGGATTTCAGAATTCCCACCAGTTTCGCCAGCGAATATGATTTGAACTGCTCGTGAGCTTTAACTGTAGACACAACAGCTCTCCATTCGGATCTTAAGCCATTCAGAAAGGTGACCTTCTGTTCAATCAGCTTGCTTTCAATATCATGTTTGATCATTTTGCTGAGAAGATGATTGAAGCGATCAAACGTCTGTGAAACAGACTCATCGGAGTTTTGCTTGAACTCACCAAACTCAGACAAAAGCAAGGTCTAAATTGAGTGTTCCAAATCTTCATCTGTAGAATACAGCTCTCGCAGCCGATCCCAAATTTCTTTAGTTGTACTGCAGGAACTCACCAACCTGAACGTGTCAGACTAAAGAGCGAATCGGATCAGTCTCAATGCTTTGATGTTGCATTGAAACTTCTCCTTTTCGTCTTGAGCAACGTCTTTCACATCTTTTAACAGATCATTATACTCTTTCTGAGTTTTAATGATTATGGATGTTCCTGAATGAGCAGCTGACACCAGAATCTCCTTCAACCTTTGCCTCTTTCTTTGGTTCCTCAGTCTTCGGCTCCTCCCTTACTTTTTCTGAACTGTAGCTTCCCTGCCAATTTCAGTTCTTATTGGTAGGAAACCTCTTCTTGATGAACCTTTTTGGATTAGACACCATAATAGCATAATCTTCCGAAGTTAGATCGTAGTCCTCTAGATTCAGATCTTCATCTTCTACTACATTCTTGCTTTTAGACAGAAGGCCCAAGGACCCTAAATTTGAGACCACACTCTTCTCTTGCATCACTATCTTTCCTTGGGATTTCAGAATTCCCACCAGTTTCGCCAGCGAATATGATTTGAACTGCTCGTGAGCTTTAACTGTAGACACAACAGCTCTCCATTCGGATCTTAAGCCATTCAGAAAGGTGACCTTCTGTTCAATCAGCTTGCTTTCAATATCATGTTTGATCATCTTGCTGAGAAGATGATTGAAGCGATCAAACGTCTGTGAAACAGACTCATCGGAGTTTTGCTTGAACTCACCAAACTCAGACAAAAGCAAGGTCTAAATTGAGTGTTCCAAATCTTCATCTGTAGAATACAGCTCTCGCAGCCGATCCCAAATTTCTTTAGTTGTACTGCAGGAACTCACCAACCTGAACGTGTCAGACTAAAGAGCGAATCGGATCAGTCTCAATGCTTTGATGTTGCATTGAAACTTCTCCTTTTCGTCTTGAGCAACGTCTTTCACATCTTTTAACAGATCATTATACTCTTTCTGAGTTTTAATGATTATGGATGTTCCTGAATGAGCAGCTGACACCAGAATCTCCTTCAACCTTTGCCTCTTTCTTTGGTTCCTCAGTCTTCGGCTCCTCCCTTACTTTTTCTGAACTGTAGCTTCCCTGCCAATTTCAGTTCTTATTGGTAGGAAACCTCTTCTTGATGAACCTTTTTGGATTAGACACCATAATAGCATAATCTTCCGAAGTTAGATCGTAGTCCTCTAGATTCAGATCTTCATCTTCTACTACATTCTTGCTTTTAGACAGAAGGCCCAAGGACCCTAAATTTGAGACCACACTCTTCTCTTGCATCACTATCTTTCCTTGGGATTTCAGAATTCCCACCAGTTTCGCCAGCGAATATGATTTGAACTGCTCGTGAGCTTTAACTGTAGACACAACAGCTCTCCATTCGGATCTTAAGCCATTCAGAAATGTGACCTTCTGTTCAATCAGCTTGCTTTCAATATCATGTTTGATCATCTTGCTGAGAAGATGATTGAAGCGATCAAACGTCTGTGAAACAGACTCATCGGAGTTTTGCTTGAACTCACCAAACTCAGACAAAAGCAAGGTCTAAATTGAGTGTTCCAAATCTTCATCTGTAGAATACAGCTCTCGCAGCCGATCCCAAATTTCTTTAGTTGTACTGCAGGAACTCACCAACCTGAACGTGTCAGACTAAAGAGCGAATCGGATCAGTCTCAATGCTTTGATGTTGCATTGAAACTTCTCCTTTTCGTCTTGAGCAACGTCTTTCACATCTTTTAACAGATCATTATACTCTTTCTGAGTTTTAATGATTATGGATGTTCCTGAATGAGCAGCTGACACCAGAATCTCCTTCAACCTTTGCCTCTTTCTTTGGTTCCTCAGTCTTCGGCTCCTCCCTTACTTTTTCTGAACTGTAGCTTCCCTGCCAATTTCAGTTCTTATTGGTAGGAAACCTCTTCTTGATGAACCTTTTTGGATTAGACACCATAATAGCATAATCTTCCGAAGTTAGATCGTAGTCCTCTAGATTCAGATCTTCATCTTCTACTACATTCTTGCTTTTAGACAGAAGGCCCAAGGACCCTAAATTTGAGACCACACTCTTCTCTTGCATCACTATCTTTCCTTGGGATTTCAGAATTCCCACCAGTTTCGCCAGCGAATATGATTTGAACTGCTCGTGAGCTTTAACTGTAGACACAACAGCTCTCCATTCGGATCTTAAGCCATTCAGAAAGGTGACCTTCTGTTCAATCAGCTTGCTTTCAATATCATGTTTGATCATCTTGCTGAGAAGATGATTGAAGCGATCAAACGTCTGTGAAACAGACTCATCGGAGTTTTGCTTGAACTCACCAAACTCAGACAAAAGCAAGGTCTAAATTGAGTGTTCCAAATCTTCATCTGTAGAATACAGCTCTCGCAGCCGATCCCAAATTTCTTTAGTTGTACTGCAGGAACTCACCAACCTGAACGTGTCAGACTAAAGAGCGAATCGGATCAGTCTCAATGCTTTGATGTTGCATTGAAACTTCTCCTTTTCGTCTTGAGCAACGTCTTTCACATCTTTTAACAGATCATTATACTCTTTCTGAGTTTTAATGATTATGGATGTTCCTGAATGAGCAGCTGACACCAGAATCTCCTTCAACCTTTGCCTCTTTCTTTGGTTCCTCAGTCTTCGGCTCCTCCCTTACTTTTTCTGAACTGTAGCTTCCCTGCCAATTTCAGTTCTTATTGGTAGGAAACCTCTTCTTGATGAACCTTTTTGGATTAGACACCATAATAGCATAATCTTCCGAAGTTAGATCGTAGTCCTCTAGATTCAGATCTTCATCTTCTACTACATTCTTGCTTTTAGACAGAAGGCCCAAGGACCCTAAATTTGAGACCACACTCTTCTCTTGCATCACTATCTTTCCTTGGGATTTCAGAATTCCCACCAGTTTCGCCAGCGAATATGATTTGAACTGCTCGTGAGCTTTAACTGTAGACACAACAGCTCTCCATTCGGATCTTAAGCCATTCAGAAATGTGACCTTCTGTTCAATCAGCTTGCTTTCAATATCATGTTTGATCATCTTGCTGAGAAGATGATTGAAGCGATCAAACGTCTGTGAAACAGACTCATCGGAGTTTTGCTTGAACTCACCAAACTCAGACAAAAGCAAGGTCTAAATTGAGTGTTCCAAATCTTCATCTGTAGAATACAGCTCTCGCAGCCGATCCCAAATTTCTTTAGTTGTACTGCAGGAACTCACCAACCTGAACGTGTCAGACTAAAGAGCGAATCGGATCAGTCTCAATGCTTTGATGTTGCATTGAAACTTCTCCTTTTCGTCTTGAGCAACGTCTTTCACATCTTTTAACAGATCATTATACTCTTTCTGAGTTTTAATGATTATGGATGTTCCTGAATGAGCAGCTGACACCAGAATCTCCTTCAACCTTTGCCTCTTTCTTTGGTTCCTCAGTCTTCGGCTCCTCCCTTACTTTTTCTGAACTGTAGCTTCCCTGCCAATTTCAGTTCTTATTGGTAGGAAACCTCTTCTTGATGAACCTTTTTGGATTAGACACCATAATAGCATAATCTTCCGAAGTTAGATCGTAGTCCTCTAGATTCAGATCTTCATCTTCTACTACATTCTTGCTTTTAGACAGAAGGCCCAAGGACCCTAAATTTGAGACCACACTCTTCTCTTGCATCACTATCTTTCCTTGGGATTTCAGAATTCCCACCAGTTTCGCCAGCGAATATGATTTGAACTGCTCGTGAGCTTTAACTGTAGACACAACAGCTCTCCATTCGGATCTTAAGCCATTCAAAAATGTGACCTTCTGTTCAATCAGCTTGCTTTCAATATCATGTTTGATCATCTTGCTGAGAAGATGATTGAAGCGATCAAACGTCTGTGAAACAGACTCATCGGAGTTTTGCTTGAACTCACCAAACTCAGACAAAAGCAAGGTCTAAATTGAGTGTTCCAAATCTTCATCTGTAGAATACAGCTCTCGCAGCCGATCCCAAATTTCTTTAGTTGTACTGCAGGAACTCACCAACCTGAACGTGTCAGACTAAAGAGCGAATCGGATCAGTCTCAATGCTTTGATGTTGCATTGAAACTTCTCCTTTTCGTCTTGAGCAACGTCTTTCACATCTTTTAACAGATCATTATACTCTTTCTGAGTTTTAATGATTATGGATGTTCCTGAATGAGCAGCTGACACCAGAATCTCCTTCAACCTTTGCCTCTTTCTTTGGTTCCTCAGTCTTCGGCTCCTCCCTTACTTTTTCTGAACTGTAGCTTCCCTGCCAATTTCAGTTCTTATTGGTAGGAAACCTCTTCTTGATGAACCTTTTTGGATTAGACACCATAATAGCATAATCTTCCGAAGTTAGATCGTAGTCCTCTAGATTCAGATCTTCATCTTCTACTACATTCTTGCTTTTAGACAGAAGGCCCAAGGACCCTAAATTTGAGACCACACTCTTCTCTTGCATCACTATCTTTCCTTGGGATTTCAGAATTCCCACCAGTTTCGCCAGCGAATATGATTTGAACTGCTCGTGAGCTTTAACTGTAGACACAACAGCTCTCCATTCGGATCTTAAGCCATTCAGAAAGGTGACCTTCTGTTCAATCAGCTTGCTTTCAATATCATGTTTGATCATCTTGCTGAGAAGATGATTGAAGCGATCAAACGTCTGTGAAACAGACTCATCGGAGTTTTGCTTGAACTCACCAAACTCAGACAAAAGCAAGGTCTAAATTGAGTGTTCCAAATCTTCATCTGTAGAATACAGCTCTCGCAGCCGATCCCAAATTTCTTTAGTTGTACTGCAGGAACTCACCAACCTGAACGTGTCAGACTAAAGAGCGAATCGGATCAGTCTCAATGCTTTGATGTTGCATTGAAACTTCTCCTTTTCGTCTTGAGCAACGTCTTTCACATCTTTTAACAGATCATTATACTCTTTCTGAGTTTTAATGATTATGGATGTTCCTGAATGAGCAGCTGACACCAGAATCTCCTTCAACCTTTGCCTCTTTCTTTGGTTCCTCAGTCTTCGGCTCCTCCCTTACTTTTTCTGAACTGTAGCTTCCCTGCCAATTTCAGTTCTTATTGGTAGGAAACCTCTTCTTGATGAACCTTTTTGGATTAGACACCATAATAGCATAATCTTCCGAAGTTAGATCGTAGTCCTCTAGATTCAGATCTTCATCTTCTACTACATTCTTGCTTTTAGACAGAAGGCCCAAGGACCCTAAATTTGAGACCACACTCTTCTCTTGCATCACTATCTTTCCTTGGGATTTCAGAATTCCCACCAGTTTCGCCAGCGAATATGATTTGAACTGCTCGTGAGCTTTAACTGTAGACACAACAGCTCTCCATTCGGATCTTAAGCCATTCAGAAAGGTGACCTTCTGTTCAATCAGCTTGCTTTCAATATCATGTTTGATCATCTTGCTGAGAAGATGATTGAAGCGATCAAACGTCTGTGAAACAGACTCATCGGAGTTTTGCTTGAACTCACCAAACTCAGACAAAAGCAAGGTCTAAATTGAGTGTTCCAAATCTTCATCTGTAGAATACAGCTCTCGCAGCCGATCCCAAATTTCTTTAGTTGTACTGCAGGAACTCACCAACCTGAACGTGTCAGACTAAAGAGCGAATCGGATCAGTCTCAATGCTTTGATGTTGCATTGAAACTTCTCCTTTTCGTCTTGAGCAACGTCTTTCACATCTTTTAACAGATCATTATACTCTTTCTGAGTTTTAATGATTATGGATGTTCCTGAATGAGCAGCTGACACCAGAATCTCCTTCAACCTTTGCCTCTTTCTTTGGTTCCTCAGTCTTCGGCTCCTCCCTTACTTTTTCTGAACTGTAGCTTCCCTGCCAATTTCAGTTCTTATTGGTAGGAAACCTCTTCTTGATGAACCTTTTTGGATTAGACACCATAATAGCATAATCTTCCGAAGTTAGATCGTAGTCCTCTAGATTCAGATCTTCATCTTCTACTACATTCTTGCTTTTAGACAGAAGGCCCAAGGACCCTAAATTTGAGACCACACTCTTCTCTTGCATCACTATCTTTCCTTGGGATTTCAGAATTCCCACCAGTTTCGCCAGCGAATATGATTTGAACTGCTCGTGAGCTTTAACTGTAGACACAACAGCTCTCCATTCGGATCTTAAGCCATTCAGAAAGGTGACCTTCTGTTCAATCAGCTTGCTTTCAATATCATGTTTGATCATCTTGCTGAGAAGATGATTAAAGCGATCAAACGTCTGTGAAACAGACTCATCGGAGTTTTGCTTGAACTCACCAAACTCAGACAAAAGCAAGGTCTAAATTGAGTGTTCCAAATCTTCATCTGTAGAATACAGCTCTCGCAGCCGATCCCAAATTTCTTTAGTTGTACTGCAGGAACTCACCAACCTGAACGTGTCAGACTAAAGAGCGAATCGGATCAATCTCAATGCTTTGATGTTGCATTGAAACTTCTCCTTTTCGTCTTGAGCAACGTCTTTCACATCTTTTAACAGATCATTATACTCTTTCTGAGTTTTAATGATTATGGATGTTCCTGAATGAGCAGCTGACACCAGAATCTCCTTCAACCTTTGCCTCTTTCTTTGGTTCCTCAGTCTTCGGCTCCTCCCTTACTTTTTCTGAACTGTAGCTTCCCTGCCAATTTCAGTTCTTATTGGTAGGAAACCTCTTCTTGATGAACCTTTTTGGATTAGACACCATAATAGCATAATCTTCCGAAGTTAGATCGTAGTCCTCTAGATTCAGATCTTCATCTTCTACTACTTTCTTGCTTTTAGACAGAAGGCCCAAGGACCCTAAATTTGAGACCACACTCTTCTCTTGCATCACTATCTTTCCTTGGGATTTCAGAATTCCCACCAGTTTCGCCAGCGAATATGATTTGAACTGCTCGTGAGCTTTAACTGTAGACACAACAGCTCTCCATTCGGATCTTAAGCCATTCAGAAAGGTGACCTTCTGTTCAATCAGCTTGCTTTCAATATCATGTTTGATCATCTTGCTGAGAAGATGATTAAAGCGATCAAACGTCTGTGAAACAGACTCATCGGAGTTTTGCTTGAACTCACCAAACTCAGACAAAAGCAAGGTCTAAATTGAGTGTTCCAAATCTTCATCTGTAGAATACAGCTCTCGCAGCCGATCCCAAATTTCTTTAGTTGTACTGCAGGAACTCACCAACCTGAACGTGTCAGACTAAAGAGCGAATCGGATCAATCTCAATGCTTTGATGTTGCATTGAAACTTCTCCTTTTCGTCTTGAGCAACGTCTTTCACATCTTTTAACAGATCATTATACTCTTTCTGAGTTTTAATGATTATGGATGTTCCTGAATGAGCAGCTGACACCAGAATCTCCTTCAACCTTTGCCTCTTTCTTTGGTTCCTCAGTCTTCGGCTCCTCCCTTACTTTTTCTGAACTGTAGCTTCCCTGCCAATTTCAGTTCTTATTGGTAGGAAACCTCTTCTTGATGAACCTTTTTGGATTAGACACCATAATAGCATAATCTTCACCTTTTTGGATTAGACACCATAATAGCATAATCTTCCGAAGTTAGATCGTAGTCCTCTAGATTCAGATCTTCATCTTCTACTACATTCTTGCTTTTAGACAGAAGGCCCAAGGACCCTAAATTTGAGACCACACTCTTCTCTTGCATCACTATCTTTCCTTGGGATTTCAGAATTCCCACCAGTTTCGCCAGCGAATATGATTTGAACTGCTCGTGAGCTTTAACTGTAGACACAACAGCTCTCCATTCGGATCTTAAGCCATTCAGAAAGGTGACCTTCTGTTCAATCAGCTTGCTTTCAATATCATGTTTGATCATCTTGCTGAGAAGATGATTGAAGCGATCAAACGTCTGTGAAACAGACTCATCGGAGTTTTGCTTGAACTCACCAAACTCAGACAAAAGCAAGGTCTAAATTGAGTGTTCCAAATCTTCATCTGTAGAATACAGCTCTCGCAGCCGATCCCAAATTTCTTTAGTTGTACTGCAGGAACTCACCAACCTGAACGTGTCAGACTAAAGAGCGAATCGGATCAGTCTCAATGCTTTGATGTTGCATTGAAACTTCTCCTTTTCGTCTTGAGCAACGTCTTTCACATCTTTTAACAGATCATTATACTCTTTCTGAGTTTTAATGATTATGGATGTTCCTGAATGAGCAAATGGTCCAGACACAATAGCTTCCCATATGAGATACCCATTATCTTCATATTCGATGACATAGTCTTCAAAATGATGCGCCCATACCTCGTAATCTTGAGTGTAAAGAATTGGAATCTTTGTTGTTGATCCAATATTGTTTGAGATGTTGATAGGATTAGATTGATAATCGTCCATGCTTGATCGTTTAACCTGTTGCAAGATCAGACTTGTAATATGTAATATTAGGGCAAAACGAATAAATAATGAGATACGTCAATTATGGAGTGACGGCTCAATAAATACCAGTTAATGCGGAATAACCCTAATCACTTCTTTCAAAGAAGAGATGTGTATGAATTACACAGCCTCCTGCTCTGATACCAATTGATGAGTTTATAATACTCTTGATCGATTAGATCTTATAACAGGCAAATCAAGAAAGTAATAACAATAAGACAAAAACACAAGAATGGATCTGAATGAGTCGAATGATTCTATTAACTCAATCCTCAGCAGAGCTCGATGAAGAACTTCCACTGTAGAGGATTCTAGGGTTACAAAAGATAAGAACGTAAATGTTATGAAAATCTCTATCCAATCTTACCTTCTTGAATGCATGCAAGCATCTATAAATAATAAACCCTACAAAATAACTCACGGATGGACAGGCCCATACCGGAGACTAAACTGGACTAGCTAACGAGCCCAAGACACAGCACTAACTAGACCTACCATTAACTGAACTAGTTCAACTATAAAAATAACATATTTAGTATGTATATATATATATATATATATATATATATATATATATATATATATATAAACAAAGCTTCAAAAATGGTCCCTGTGGTTTCTGAAAATATCAAGTTTAGTCCCTAAGTTCAAAAAACCTCACAGATGGTCCCGGTGGTTTCAAAACTTTTAACAAATGGTCCTTCCACCTAACTCCGTCATCTTTCTACCGTTAAGTGAGGGGCATTTTCGTCATTTTAATACACAGGGACCATTTATGAGGTTTTCTCTATTTAAAAAAAAGAAAAAAATATAATTATTTAATTAAAGGGCCCCATCCTCTCTCTCTCTCTCTCTTTCTCTCTCTCTCTCTCCTGATTTGTAACCCTGTCTGCAAAAAAACAATCCCTGTGTCTTCTTCACCATTTTCTTTTTACCATTGTTGGATCATTCTAGCTTCAAATGAAATCCGGTTAATAAGTTTCAACCAAACAATCACCCACATCATCTTCTTCCTTGCTACTACGACTCAAAAATAAAGAAAACCCCAAATATATTTTCCCTCTTCCTCTCTCATACATTATCTCACACAGGATTTGGAAAGTCAATCATCTTCTTCCTGGATTTGGTTTCACACAGGAAAGTCACGACCTATAATTTGGGTCTCTTGTGTCGACTGATCAATATACGTGAACCACAAAATAAATATAAGGAAACGATAGTGGTGGTGGTCGAATATTCACAATGGCAGGATGTGGTGGCTAGTCGAAGTCCTCACGGTGGCAATAACCCAAAAAAAAATGGTAGCAGGTGGTGATGGGTGATACACAGTGGCAGCTCCGCTGCTCCTCTTTTGCGTTTCCATCGGCGATATTGACGAGATATGGATGAGGAAGGTGGAAAATGGTCGGAGGAAAAGAGATCAATAGTAGTAGCAGCGGTGGGTGGTGGTGGTGGTTCGCGTCGGTTGTGGGTGGCAGACCCACTGCTGGGTTTTTCTTGCTTCAATCGTTTTCTCCCGTATTCGCTTCATCGATCATCTTTCTTTTGCTTTATCGATTTCCCACGACCTAAAATCACTCGCTCATCAAATTGAAGAATTCCCACCTGGAATCATTGAAAAAAGGAAAGATACAACACTCTCGCATTATGTTACTATGGAGAAGATGAAGATATGGTGTCGCTAAATCTATTAAGAAGTTTGTTAAATAATCAAGAAAAGTCGGAAAACCAACATAACTTCGTTTTAGAAATGTTACTCGCTTCCAAAATCTGTATTGATCAATCCAATTCCCTTCAAGAAGGAATCACATACCTTCACAAACTCATGAAATTGGAAGAAAATTGCAACGAAACAAAAAACGTCGCGAATTTTTTCCTTGGTATCTCCCTTTCTGCAGAATCAAGAAACACTAATTTGGATTCTGAGAGGATAAAAATGCAATGGGGAGGGAGAGAGAGAGAGAGAGAGAGAGAGAGAGAGAGAGAGAGAGAGAGAGAGAGAGAAAGGGAGAGAGAGAGAAAGGGAGAGAGAGATAGAGAGAGAGTGTGAGGCTCTTTAATTAAATAATTATATTTTTTTCTTTTTTTTTTAAATAGAGAAAACCTCATAAATGGTCCCTGTGTATTGAAATGACGAAAATGCCCCTCACTTAATGGTAGAAAGCTGACGGAGTTAGGCGGAAGGACTATTTGTTAAAAGTTTTGAAACCACAGGGACCATCTGTGAGGTTTTTTGAACTTAAGGACTAAACTTGATATTTTCGGAAACCACATGGACCATTTTTGAAGTTTTGTCATATATATATATATATATATATATATATATATATATATATATATATATATATATATATAAACTTTAATAAAAAATGACATTGCAAGTTAACTACCTACACATGTATAAATACATAATATATGTTTAGCTAATTATTACTCCAATCTAATGTGCTCATTATATATATATATATATATATATATATATATATATATATATATATATATATATATATATATATATATATATATATATATATATATATATATATATATATATATATATATATATATATATATATATATATAAAGTAAATAGTTTTTTTTTTTTTTTAAAAGTGATATGAAAATCGATTTGAAAGTAAAACAAAAAATAAAAAACAAATTAACAAATGGATATAATCACGATGAAATCAAGGATGGTATATCCTCCGATTCCCCCAAAGTAGCAAAATCC
The DNA here is from genome assembly GCF_051521515.1 of Lactuca serriola. NCBI lineage: Eukaryota > Viridiplantae > Streptophyta > Magnoliopsida > Asterales > Asteraceae > Lactuca > Lactuca serriola. The sequence continues at coordinate 249,411,806 of NC_136410.1, read as the reverse complement.
AATTCCAATAAGCCAATAAACAAAAGATAAATTTGTTTTAATTGTAATAAAAATAACAAATCCTCCTTAATAAATGAAGGTTTTTTGTCACATGTCAATCTCTCATTAATTTTGACACTTGTCATTTTGTGGTATTTTTGAAATAAATATTATCCACTTGTCAATTTTTGGTTTGTTTCAATTTTTAAAATTAAAGTCATATACTTATATATGTAAAGTATTAAATATGATATATATGATATATTAAATTGCAATAAATATGTATCTTCCTTAATTTAAAGTTATACATTAAAAAATATTTTCTGTTTACACTTTAATGTTTAAATCTTTTTTTAAATCAACCCGTGTAATACATAGATTTCACAACTAGTATATAATAATTATCAATAGAAAAATAAATACATTTGATATTACTTTTATCTTTTTAGGTCCATTCTCCCACATGGACTCATAAAAAAGTACCAAAAGCCCATTCTTTGAATATTGTATTTTCCTTTTTCAAATAGTCAAAAGAAACTTAATTTTGCTCATCTCGCTCATCTCATGGCTCTCCCTGTGTCATAACTGGTCATTCCATTACTCCAAAATTCCTTCTTCTTTCTTTTCCTTCTTCAGTTTTTGTAAGGTAGTTCCTTTCATAAAATTTAAGGTAGCTCCTAAACGCTTTGGTATATAATTTCTAATGTTATTTATAAAATTAGATGGTTCATGTAACCCACCTTAGAAATAGCATAAAAGAGTAAGGTTTGACTCGCCGTGGTTATAGAATTAGGTAGCTCCTAGACCTTATTTATAAAATTAGGTAGCTCCTAAACTCGCCCCTAGTTATAGAAATAGCAGAAAAGAGTAAGGCTTGACTCCAAATCTAGGGGTCGATAGAGCATGGTAAAACAAATGATCGTGTAGAATCTATTACGAGAAATTTAGGTGATGTGGAGCTTGTAGAAGGCAAGTACCTCCTTTAAGAAGTTAAATGCAGGGAAGAGAAGACCCGCTTTCATGAACCGGAGTTAAATGCCAAAATAACCGTTTGAAGGGTTATGAAACGTTTTTCCCTCATCATGGATTTCAGGGTGAAACTATACTCCAATATGATATGCTTCCATGCAAGCCTCCATATCTTCACGAGTAAAACGAGATAGGAAAATGTGAACTACTTTCATCTCTTTTGACATTAGAAGTAGATATAGATGAAAGCGGGATGGTAATTTTTTGCTTCTCTTTATGAGAAATCTTGTACAAATCTTGTTAATGGAAGTGATTTTTCTATGGACTTACGTCCTTCACGCGTAAATTTATTTTACAATCATTGATTTGCTTTGCCTTCGCCTTTGTTAATCATCGGGCGCAACTATTTAAACCCTGATAAACTCACAAATTATCTAGATATGTGTGTTCTTTTTTTCCTCGTGATATGTGCCTAGTGGTTGAAAATTGAAATTCCACACACAGAATGTCTTAGATTCATACATCGACAAACAATGGTGGAAGCATGACAAATTCTTAATGGTGACACACATGATTTTAGGATGACACCTAGAAAATTTTACATTACGTGCCAAACCATTTCGGAAAAAATTACATTGTGTTTTAGAATTTGAGAGGTTGCATCGGCCACCTCGAGAAACCCTATGTTCCCTACTACTCACACATCTAAAATATTACTAATGTTCTGTAATTGACTTTCTACTTGTGGCAAATTTATATGTACAGCTTAGATAACACGATTTAGTTTTTTTTTTTTTTGTAATTATAAAGTAATAGTATTAAAAGTGTATTTTTTATATCCAAGTTTAAATAATAAATTAAATATATTATACCGAAAATTAAAATTTTAATATTATAATTAAACTAATATATTAATTAAATTTATTAACTAAAACAAAAATTAAAATTTTCAATTGAATATGATTGAAATTAAATAATTTTTATTATTATATATCGATGAGTTTTTGTTTATCAACATATTATAATATTTTATTTGTTCAATCAGAAATATAAATAAATTTCATATTTGTAGTAGGCCTTCTATTACCGTATTTGCACTTATCCACAGATAAATTAAAATCGAATGCAACAAATGCGTTTTTGATTTATTGTAACCACACGATGTCCCCCTAGAAATTCATTGGCAGAGTCAAGATTGGGGGCTTTGTTGCTTTATGGATTAAAACACCAAATTCTTGGAATACATATTTTAGTCAATGGCAGCGAAAAGGGAAAACAAAACCAAACAAGGTAGGGCTCTTTTTTCTCTTTGCTAGTTCCAAAAAAAAAAGGATAGACATGGGAGATTATTATTACTTTCTGTGTTTTCTATTTAATAGATAAATATAGTTATCATTTTTTATTTAATTATGATTATGTATGGTATTTATTAATTTTGAAGCATAAATAACGGATTTAGTTCATTTTAAAGAATATATAAAATAAAGATAAAATTACATAAATAGTTCCTGTGGATCGGAGAAATAGGTTTATATCCATCAAAGAAATGGATAGACACTCTGTGTCGTTGATGTTGCGAAGATGGTCGTTCCGACACACGGCGTCAAAAAATATCATTAAATTTTTGTAAAATGACACTTTTGCCCTTATTAAATTTTCATACTTTTTGCTTTTTCTAAATATTTACCTAAATTGTAAGAATTATTTTCTCTCTTTCATAATCAAGGTTTTAAATAACTTGAGGCGTAGGCTTCACGGCAAAGTCAAGTCTAAGTCATGGTGTTTTTCAAGGCGTGACAATTTTATATACATTAAAAATGATAAATCCTAAAATTATAGAATTATATCAAATATATCAAGTTTTTAGAAGAGGTATATTATCATTTAATATAAAAAAGTTAATAAAAAAACTCAATTGTTTTACGTTCGATAAAAAAACAAAAACAAAAAAAACGTGCCTTGGAAAAAAAAGTCGTGCCATAATGCGATAAAACATGCATTGGCATGTTATTTGGAGGCGACGCTTAAGAAACCCGTTTTGGACGTTTTCGTAACGGCTACACCACACTTCACGTCTTGGGACGTGTCATTGCGCCTTTTAGAACCATGTTCATAGCACACATAGAAAAAACAAAACTCTAGGTTATATACATCTTCCTCATGTTCATTCAACAAAACACCATATCAATATGAAAATAACAATTGCTAGAACCCTTCGTGCACAGAAAGCCTTAAGGACCACTTTTTTTTTGTAAATTGTCATATAAACTCATGGTTCTAAATAATATAAGGCATGACTTGACGAAATAGTCAAGCCTCAAGCCTTGCAAGACATGGCGACGCCATATCGTTTTTCAAAACGTGATAAGGCGATTAAATTTTAATATATATATATATATATATATATATATATATATATATATATATATATATATATATATATATACTTTTACTATTATTTAATTATATAAATAAGTCATACGTTAACAAACAAACCAATGTTTTCAAATTTCAATATATATTTAATCCAAAGTTCTAAATGATATGAGGTGTGAGTTTTGCGACAAGGTCAAGCCTAAGTCAAGGCGTGACAATTTTATATATATTAATAAGGAAAAATCATAGAATTATATCAAACTAGGCGAATGTCTGCGCGTTCCGCAGAAACACATATATAGTTGAAATATTTACAAATATATATTTTTTTAAATATAACAATAATGTTGTTGTTAAATTTGATATAATAATTCGTATAATATATTGATTATTTTGATTTATATAATAATATATACATTTATTATAACTGCATAATATCAATTGTTTGAATGACTTCTACCAGTGAGTTACTCGTGAGCAAAATTAAATATAATATATGGTTTAAAGTTTTTTATAGTTGTTATTATTGTTAATTGATTTTTTTTAATTTATTTGCTTAAAGTTTTAATTTTTGTCATTATAATTATTTAAAACATCAAACATTGTTTTTTCATTTTAAAGGTAACAATATAATCATTTATATAGAGTTATTTTTAATTATTGTTATTGTAAATTATTTTAAGCTGCTTCTTTAAAAACTTTTAACGATTATACAAATATTTTTAAGAAATATTTTAGTTAAATTGAGATTATAATTTAGTTTTTGCATTTCCCACTACAATTTATCACTTTTAATTATTCACAAAATATTCATTGGGTTTTTTAAATGGAACTTAAATTTATATTTAAGTTGACATTGTAATGTTATATTTAAATTAACAATTTAAGTATTTTGTCCAAACTATTCAAAAGTTGTAGCTTTAAATTGATAATGGTTTACATACAACAACATATTAAATCTAACAAATTAAGTATAATATGTTAAAAGTTAAAGACATAACTTTATAAGTAGAAGTAAATGTATTATTTTAATATTGAAATTTTTTATGATTATACTTTAGGTTTGGTATTTATTTAACCTTATTAATCAACTTCTAATCATTATTAAAATGATACTAGAATTTATCACTTTTAACTACTTACAAAATATTATTTGGGTTTTTTAAGTTAAACTAAAATTTATATTTAAGTTGATCATGTAATGTTATATTTAAATTTATATTTTAAGTATTTTATACAAATTGTTCAAAAGTTGTAGCTTTAAAATGAATATGGTTACATCCAACATTATATTAAAACTAATAAATTAAATATAATATGTTAAAAGTTAAAAAACATAACTTTATAAGTAGAAGTAAAAATATTTTTTTTATATCGAAATTTAGTTTATATATGATTACACTATAGGTTTGATATTTATATAATCTTATTAACCAACTTATAATCATTATTAGAAAGAAATTGTAAAGTCATGGGAGTTTCAAATGAATGTGGTGAAAGAAAAATGCATGGAAGTTTCAAATGAATGTGGTGAAAGGAAAAATGTTTCTTTATAAGTATACTAGGTGAATGACCGCGCGTTGCGTAGAAACACCTATATAGTTCAAGTCCTTACAAATATATATGTTTTTTTTAATATAGTGATAACGTTGTTGTTAAATTTGATACAATAATTCGTATACTAAACTGATATAATATATTGATTATTTTCAATTATATGATAATATATACATCTATTATAACCGCATAATCTGAATCGTTTGAATGACTTTTACCCACGAGTCACACATGAATAAAATTAAATATAATATATGGTTTCATGTTATTTATAGTTGTTGTTATTGTTAATTAATTTTATAAATTTTTTTGCTTAATGTTGTAATTTCTATCATTATAATTATTTAAAACATCAAACATTGTTTTTTGATTTTAAAGGTAACAATATAATCATTTATATATAGTTATTTTTAACCATTGCTATTGTAAATTATTTTAAGATACTTCTTTGAAAACTTTTAGCTATTATAAAAATATCTTTAGGAAATATTTTAGTTAAATTGATATTACAATTTCGTTTTTGCATTTATCACTTTTAACTATTTACAAAATATTATTTTGTTTTTTAAATGGAACTGGAATTTATATTTAAGTTGACATTGTAATATTATATTTTAAATAACAATTTAAGTATTTTGTCCAAACCGTTCAAAAGTTGTAGATTTAAACTAATAATGGTTTACATATATTAAATCGAATAAATCAAGTATAATATGTTAAAAGTTAAAGACATAATTTAATATGTAGAAGTAAGATATTGTTTTAAAATTGAAATTTAGTATATGTATGATTACACTTTATGTTTGATATTTATTTAACTTTATTAACCAAATTATAATCATTATTAGAAAAACAATATAATTAATCACTTTTAACTATTTACAAAATATTCTTTTGGTTGTTTAAGTTAAACTAAAATTTATATTTAAGTTGACCATGTAATGTCATATTTAAATTAATAATTGAAGTATTTTATAAAAATTGTTACCAAATTATATCCTAAAATGATAATGGTTTAAATCCAACAATATATTAAAACTAATAAATTAAGTATAATATGTTAAAAGCTAAAGAACGTCACTTAATAAGTTGAAGTAAAGATATTATTTAAATATTGAAATTTAGTTTATATATGATTACACTTTAGGTTTGATATTTATTTAACCTTATTAACCAACTTATTATTATTAGAAAGAAAATGAAAAGTCATTGGAGTTTCAAATGAATATGGTGAAAGGAAAATGCATGGGAGTTTCAAATGAATGTGATGATAGGAAAAATGTTTTCTTTATAATATAGTATGACTGGGCGAATGTCCGCGCGTTGCGCAGAAACACCTATATAGTTGAAATCTTTACAAATATATGTTTTTTTAAATATAACAATAACGTCGTTGTTAAATTTGATATAATAATTCGTATAACTAAATTATTATAATATATTGATTATTTTGAATTATATGATAATATACATATCTTTTATAACTCTATAATTTCAACCATTTGAATGACTTCTACCCGCGAATTGCTCATGAATAAAATTAAATATAATATATGGGTTAATGTTATTTATAGTTTTTGTTATTGTTAGTTAATTTTTTAAAATTTATTTTCTTAACATTTTAATTTCTATCATTATAATTATTTAAAACATCAAACATTGTTTTTTGATTTTAAATGCAACAATATAATCATTTAAATAGAGTTATTTTTAACTATTGTTATTGTAAGTTATATTAAACTATTTATTTGAAAACTTTTAACGATTATACAAATATCTTTAGAAAATATTTTAGTTAAATTGATATTATAATTTACTTTTTGCATTTAGCACTACAATTTATCACTTTTAACTATTCACAAAATATTCATTAGGTTTTTTAAGTGGAACTGAAATTTATATTTAAGTTAACACTGTAATGTTATATTTAAATTAACAGTTTAAGTATTTTGTCCAAACTGTTCTAAAGTTATAGCTTTAAATTGATAATAGTTTACATACAACAACATATGAAATCTAATAAATTAAGTATAATATGTTAAAAGTTAAAGACATAATTTTATAAGTAGATGTAAAGATATTATTTTAATATTGAAATTTAGTTTATTTATGATTACACTTTAAGTTTGATATTTATTTAACCTTATTAACCAAATTATAATCATTATTAGAAAGACACCACAATTTATTACTTTTAATTATGTACAAAATATTATTTAGTTTGTTTAAGTTAAACTAAAATTTATATTTAAGTTAGTCATGTAATGTTATATTTAAGTTTATAATTTGAATATTTTATACAAATTATTCAAAAATTGTAGCTTTAAAATGATAATGGTTTACATCCAACAATATATGAAAACTAATAAATTAAATATAATATGTAAAAAGTTAAAAAACATAACTCTATAAGTAGAAGTACATATATTTTCTTAATATTTAAATTTAGTTTATATATGATTACACTTTAGATTTGATATTTATATAATCATATTAACCAACTTATAATCATTATTAGAAAGAAATTGAAAAGTCATGGGAGTTTCAAATGAGTGTGATGAAAGGAAAAATAAATTGGAGTTCCAAATAAATGGAATGAAAGCAAAAAAATTTCATTTATAATATAGTATAATATGATATGATATAGATAAATAGATATATCAAGTTTTTAGAAGTGGTTTATTATCATTTAATATAAAAAAAAGTTAACAAAAAAATTCAATTGTTTGACGCATGATAAAAAAACAAAAACAAAAATAATAATAATAAAAACATTTCTTGAACAAAAACTCGCGCAATAACTATTTAAATAAGTCATATATGAACAAAAAAAAACAAATGTTTTCACCTTTCAATTTACATTTAATCTATATAACTTGCGTATACATCCAAATATTTGGGCGCAAAGCTTTCCAAATATATATATATATATATATATATATATATATATATATATATATATATATATATATATATATATATATATATATATATATATAGAGAGAGAGAGGTTCCGTTAAGATTAAAAATAAAATAGAGATCTCGAGATTCATCGTCAGCCACGTATTTCACATCTGCCGCTCTAACCCTTCGGCGTACCGGTGCGGCAGGTCTGGTGTAATCATAAATGATTACACAGTGCACCCGTTCCTTTCTCCTCCGCCACCATCCCAACCATTGTAACCGCCACCACCACCACCACTACCACCACCTCTGACACCAGTCAATCTCACCATTGTCACCTCCATTACTTATACCACCGCCACCTCTGTCACCACCACCTCTTCTACGACTAACTGTAATAATCATTTATGATTACTCAATCTGTGAACAGACATATATGTATAATCATTTATGATTATGCATATACGTATAAACATGTATAATCCTCTATAATTATACCTCTCTGCCATATAATCATTTATCATTAGGCATACATCGTTGTTGTTGGTACGCTGGAGAAACAGGAGAGAGCGTTCCAAACGCTCAAGCGAGCCTTGTGCACTGCACCAATACTATCCCTCCCCGAAGGGTTAGAAGACTTCGTAGTCTATTGCGATGCATCGAATCAGGGGCTCGGGTGTGTTCTGATGCAGCGAGGTAAGGTTATCGCATATGCCTCGAGACAACTGAAAACACATGAAGTTAACTACACGACCCATGATCTTGAACTAGGAGCAGTTGTGTTTGCTCTGAAGATCTGGAGACATTACTTGTACGGAACGAAAAGCACTATCTTTACCGACCACAAGAGTTTACAACACATATTCGATCAGAACGAGCTCAACATGAGACAACGATGGTGGGTCGAGCTACTTAGTGACTACGAATGCGATATTCGTTATCATCCGGGTAAAGCCAACGTAGTAGCAGACGCCCTAAGACGAAAAGAATATTCTGGTCGAAGAGTCAAGGCATTGACAATGACTATCCATTCACATTTGTCTAAGTAAATTCAGACGGCCCAGCTTGAAGCTATGAAACCTGAAAACGTGACGAGTGAATCCCTTAGAGGAATGGATAAAAACTTAGAAGCCAAGGGTGGCGGAGCCTTATATTTCATGAACCGGATCTGGACACCGAAACACGGTGGCCTTCGAGACTTGGTCATGACCGAGGTGCACAACACTCGGTATTCCCTCCACCCAGGTTCAGATAAGATGGATCTGGATCTTAAAAGGCTATACTGGTGGCCTAACATGAAAGCAGAGATTGCTACCTTCGTAAGTAAGTGCCTTAGTTGCGCAAAGGTTAAGGTCGAGTACCAGAAGCCCTCCGGTTTATTACAACAACCAGAGATCCCATAATGGAAGTGGGAACGGATCACTATGGATTTTATAACCAAGTTGCCCAAGACAACGGGTGGACTTGATATCATATGGGTCATCGTCGATAGATTGATCAAGTCTGCACACTTCCTGCCTATAAAAGAAACTAACAAAATGGAGAAGCTTACGAGAACATACATTAGGGAAATCATACGACTACATGGTGTACCTATATCCATTATCTCCGATAGAGATAGCAGGTTCACCTCAAGATTCTGGCAATCACTACAACATTCCCTAGGAACAAGGCTGGACATGAGCACAGCCTACCATCCACAGACAGACGGACAGAGTGAGAGGACCATCCAAACACTGGAAGATATGTCGAGAGCCTGTGTGATTGATTTTGGAAAGGCATGGGATACTCATTTACCCCTTGTCGAATTTTCCTACAATAACATTTATCACACGAGCATCAAGGCTGCTCCATTTGAAGCCCTCTACGGCCGAAAGTGCAGATCCCCTCTGTGCTGGGCTGAAGTGGGTGATACCCAATTAGCTAGGGGGCAAGTTTCTGACAGTACTCTCATCGGTCCGGAAATCATTCGGGAAACGATAGAGAAGATCGTTTAGATCCGTGAACGATTGAAAGCCTCTAGAGACCAACAAAAGAGGTACGCGGATAAGCGAATGAAACCTTTGGAATTCCAGGTGGGGGACCGAGTCCTTCTTAAAGTCTCACCCTGTAAGGGCTTGATACGCTTCGGTAAGCGTGGAAAGCTTAATCCGAGATATATAGGACCCTTCGAGATTCTCGCAAGAATCGGCCCCGTAGCTTACAAGCTCAACCTACCTGACGAACTTCGTAACGTACATTCTACATTCCACGTATCTAACTTGAAAAAGTGTTTGGCCAACAAAACTCTCGTAATCCCACTCAACGAGATCGAGATTAACGAGAGCCTCAACTTCGTGGAAGAACCAGTAGAGGTCATGGACTGAGAAGTCAAGCAGACGAAGCAAAGCCGTATCCCGATTGTGAAGGTCCGCTGGAACGCCAAGCGAGGACTGGAATTCACTTGGGAGCGTGAGGATCAGATGAAACTGAAATACCCTCATCTCTTTGCTTAGTTAATTGTAACTACTTTATTTGTTTAGACTTTAATTTCGGGATGAAATTCCCTTAACAGGGGGATGATGTGACAACCCGAAATTTTCTTTCGGTCAAACCCTAAAAGTAAACCACTTCGTGTCATAAGTTAATGTAATTATTTCTTATTTTTAGGAAATATAAAGTTCGTTTGATTATTTTAATATTATTTTTAAACGAACGGGTGAAAGAAAGTGTCGTCTCGGGTTTTGAATTTTAAAAACCGCAAACACCTCGCGTCTTAGAAATTCCCGACCAAACTTTTGTGTTTGGGTTGAAAATTCACCCAAAAACCGTAAACTCATACCTATGTATGAGTTTACTCCCCAATAGTCTAGTTATTGTGTTTACTCCCCAAGTTTACAAAAGAGTAAACTCCAAGAGCTCTCTCACGTATCATCCTAGATTAAATTCCAAACCTTCAATCTTGTAAGTGTTCTAACCTTTTTAAGTTAGTAAAACACTTAATCTAGTGTTTATACATCTAATCATCCAACCATATTTGTATTTTGACTAGATTTCCAAAACACCAAGAACACACACTAAGTGTTCTTGGCATTTTAGCTCAAATCAAGCCTTCTAATAGTAAGTACTTCCATCCTTGAGTGATTGTAAGCTAGTATTACATTTAAACACCAAGAAAATGTGTCAAGAACACAAGGCTTGAGGTGTTCACGGTCCAAGGAGATGCTTGGGCCGTAAACACCATAAAGTGCACCAAAGTGTGCCTAAGTCTTTATCTAAGCCCTAGTTTGATGTGTAAGCCTCCCACAAATTGATTAAACCTTCCTTGGATGTGTTTAAGCTTTGAAAAACATCAAAAACCAAAAAAATATAGGTATTTATGGTTTGGGGATCTCCCAAAACCGTAAACACCCTAAAGTATGTACAAGTTGGTCATTTTCCTTCCTTAGGCTTAGAGACTAACACATACACTTACCTAATTGTGTTAGGGACTTGAAAACATGGCAATACACTTCTCCATAAGGGTTTACGGTAGTAAACCCAAAGGAAAATGCCTTTAGGCCGTAAACTCCTCAAAGGAGGTGTTTTGTTGCCCTAGTCCCTTCCAAAGGCCAAACCACTTAGTAGAATTGCTTCAAAAGGCTTGTTAAACCACTTAGTAGAATTGCCATTAGAGGAGTGACATTTGTGACTCTAAAGCTCCAAGAACAAGAAGATAAAACAAGTGTTTCAAGGTAAGCTTCTAACTCTGATTTTGTATTGTTCTTATACTCTATTAGCTATTAGAAGTCTTGGATCCAATGCATGTTTAATTAGAGAAACCTAGATCCAAGCATTAGGGTTTGTATGTGCACATAGGAATGTTCATATGGCCAAAACCCATCGAAAACAACACTTGGACATTAAGACTAGAGTTTACGACCGTAAACTCTATAGTTTACTGCCGTAAACTCCCTAGGTCTTAACCATCAAAACCGTAAACTCCAAGGGAGTTTACCCTTGAACCCTAAACACCCTAGATTTACTCTACCAACACTTGGATGCAATCCTTGTGAGCTTTAACACTTTAATCAAAGTGTTTTCATGTTCTAGAGTGTCTCAACTTATTTTATAAGTTATAATTTTGCTAATTAGTTATATATATATATATATATATATATATATATATATATATGTTCATTATATGATAACTAGGCTCGTGCGTGTGTACATGTCTTCATTTGTCACCTAGCACCGTACCCGACACTTCAACCCAATCCACTCACCGCAAGTGAGTTCATACCCCTTTAATTAACCTTTGAAATAATTTTAAATGTTTTAAATGCTTTTATGGGGGGAATACAAGTTGAATACTTATAGTTATTACATCAATCACATGGGATTAATAACTACAAAACCAATGATTTTATTACCGTTCAAACTGTTTATCAAACTGTTTTACTTCAAACTTCTTTGCAATCTCTTTTACTATCAAATACTGTTACTTAAACTTTGATATACTTATAGTAAATTGCATTCCCGTATATGTATAGTTATATATATGCAATGTTTAAAAGGCTTAGGAAGGCCGTCCGCGCTGTTTCCTTTTCCTCGATTTGGATGTGGTCTGGTGGGATATCGGGTAGTCGTCCGAAGGTCGTTTCAATATTGATTATATATCATGTGTACATATATAGACATAAAAGTGCTTCCATATTCATGCGTACTAGTTACATCATTAGTAAGCTACCATCGGGGTAGCACAGGATCATACTTATACTGTTGCTAGATCAATGAGTCAGTTCATTCATGAGTCAATACTTATTACTATGAGAACATATACATTACATTACTATGAGTACATATACCACTATACTAGGAGAAGAACATATACAACTATACTAGAAAGAGGACATATACAACTATACTAGAAAGAGAACATATACAACGATACTAGAACGAGTAACAATACATTACATATACTTATATACATTGATAGAATAGTGATCCACTGTATTGGAGCATGCCTTAAATGTCATGGCCCGAGTTGTAGCAAGAGTCTCTTGGAGGGAGAGCGTAAGTTTGCGTATAGATCTATACTGGATTGGTTATCCTACACCTTGTTGCTAGCTATAGCCGGACCTGCAGTTCTGCGGGTGCCAAACGTCATTTCTTTTTACGAACATTCGTATGTCGTTGTTACCAGTCAATAGTATGGTTCAATTAATCACCTGATACCTTAATATAAATTTGGTTTAAGGTAGTTAGTACAACAGTAGTTCCTATAATACAACACTATAGTACTACAGTAATTTACCCTTTACATATATTTAGTGATTATTTCACTTAAACATTAATATACAAACTATATTTTGTTAATGATAGTTACACTTGGGAAATTTCACACTTTTACAGCAAACGAACATACGGAACAATTACGCCTTGGTAGAAGGCTACTTTAATAGAAAATATAGGTTTTTCTAGGAGATTCAAACTTTTACAAACACTTACAAACATTTACATACCTTTTACAAACTCATACTTAAAACCATGTTCAAACGTTTTGATAACAAACACCGACACTAAAATACTTATGAACTCACCAGCTTAATGCTGATAAACTCTTTCAAAATAACTTGTATTCTCAGGTCGACAGTAGACAGGTACCGAGGCCAGCTTTTGAGAAGATGGAGCGCATCCAAGACTCATCTTATTATTTTGATTTACTTTTTGGTGTCTATAACTGTACTGAACACACTTGTATTAAAATTATATATTTAATGCAATGGATGATGTTGTTTGCTTATTTACTGTTATATTGTGTTGTGATACTCTACATGACGTCCTCCGCCCCTGAACGTTTCCGCCGTTCTTGATTTTGGGGTGTGACAGATTGGTATTAGAGCATTGTTTATAGTGAATTGAGTATATCAACCCATAAAAGATATACTAACTGTAAACCCATTTGGGATTAAAACACTTTGACCAAGAGTATATACTGTAAATATTAAAATATTAAATAAAGTATACTAGTCTGCATTCATACTAAAATCAGTGTCACAATGACAAGAACAAAAGTATTACGATTGTTAAATATCACAAGTGAGCTTGGGGATGTATGGTCAGTCCTGGGAATGGCATAGCCTGATCAACTATGTTGGTCCAAGGAGTCATTAGCATATGCCCTAGAATGGTTGTGATATGTTAACAAGTCTAAAAACTTACCAACAATACTACAAGGAGATCAGTAGAACCTAAACTTAAAATACTATAGGTGTATTTTGTACTACTACAAGATACTTATATACTAGATTCTTATACCTCTCTTCTCGCGTAGATTTAAATGGCTGGATTCCATCATGGCGACCCGTACTTTCCAAATGAAGGCAATGCTGGGTGGATCAAAGAAGAACCCAAAGATGAGCATCCAATCCCTTTGGATGATCACCTCGCAGAAGGCTTTTCTGATGGATCTGACTCTGAGCCTGAAGTCAACAACCTACCGCCAGTAGGTCAAGCCCCAAACAACAACCCCCGACCAGCTTTCCCAGGTCCCACTCCCTTGTAGGCAACCAACTTGAATCGCTGGAGCGATGAACAGGGTCAACCCTTACCATACTTTGGGACCGAAGCTTTTACAACGTTAGCGAAGGTGGTTCTGCTGACCGAGATCTGCCCGTCATTATCTGCAGAATAGCTCGTAATGCGGAACAAGGTCGAGCAGCCATTGACCGGGTCATGGAGATTGATGCCAACTCTGGTGTCAACACAGTCCGCATCCGCCTTCTTGAATAAGACATGGAACGGGCCCGGAGAACCAATGAAACCCTACAGCAACAACTGGCTGCCTCGCGAGCCGAAGTCATGGAACTTCGAGCCCGTCAGAGGGCTCATGAGCGACACCTTCAAGAGGTGGTTCGTCAAGTGGCAGACCTCAGGGTTCACCCGAGGAATTCTCATCGCCGTTAGAAGATTTCTAGAACATCTTTGTCTTTTGGTTAAGGAATAGCCTTTAGTATCTGTGCTCTAAGTAGCACTTGTCTGTAAAATATTCCTAACTTTTAGTACTCTAAATAGGAATCTAGGAACTGTCAAACTTTTCCGTATGGTATGATGTAAGACCTACTGTTAGGTCGATTTTCCCTGAACTTATTACATCAGTAATACCAGTTTTATTGACAACTACCTAATATGTGGGAAAAATCTGTACACTTGTGTTTTCCTACTAATATCCTTTGTTGCGATCTCAAACGCTCATTCAACTGTTGGACTATGACTATTTAGTCCATGTGTCACTCTCACCCCGTTTACAATTGATTCTTACCATGGTGTTTGTCTGTATAAACTAATAGCTGAAGGATGCCTCCGCGCAAGTCAACAAGGCGAAACCCAGCACCTCCACCACCTCCTCCTCCGGTCATCGATACTGCAGCCCTGAATGTTGTCGTAGTTGTAGCAGTGGCAACTGCCATGGCTCAGTATCACTCTTCTGATGCCAGCAGAGGTGGAACCCCTGTTGAATCAATTCCTGTTGAAACCCCTGTGCGCTCGAGAGAGTGCTCCTAAAAGGATTTCACCAACTGTAAGCCGAAGTCCTTCTATGGGACCGGTGGAGTCATTGCCCTCTCACAATGGTTCGAGAAGACTGAATCGGTCTTCGAAATTTGTTCATGCCCTGCTGCGAGCAAAGTCAAGTATGCCGCATGCACCTTTGAAGGAAAAGCCCTGACGTGGTGGAACGGCCACGTTAAGGCACTACCTCTCGTGGTGGCAAATGACATGGGTTGGGAAACCATGAAAGACCTCATGATAGAGGAATACTGCCCGAGATGCAAAATCCAGAAATTGGAGCAGGAGCTGTGGAGCCTAACCATGAAGGGCTCCGACGTAGTCTCATATACCATCAGGTTCAGCGAGCTAGTGGCCCTCTGCCCCAATATGGTTCCCACCGAGGGGAAAAAGATCGAGAGGTACATATGGGGGCTAGTGCCTCCGTATCAGGGGAATGTCCTATCATCAAACCCCTCTACCTTCGACAGTGCCAAGCGACTGGCACAACGACTCATTGACCATGGAGTCAAAACCCCTACAACAACAACCACCCTAGCCATCCTGGAACCCTCCAAACTCGTTGATGCTAAGCGGAAGCTCTGGGACGAAAAGAAGAAGAAGCAGCGAGCTGCCAAAAAGCAGCAAATTGTGGCAGTGCATGCCGCAATAACCCTTACTGCTGCTACTGCTTCGGTGGGGCAGTATGCTGGAAATTTGCCTAAGTGCAACAAATGCAATTACCACCACAACGGCCCCTGCAGTGAAATGCAGTGCTCTAAATGCAACAGGAAAGGACACACCATCCGTTTCTGTAAATCCCCGGCGAGGCGGATCACCCAAGTCCCCGACTCTGGCGCGAGCCCGACCTACTATGGATGTGGTGAAGCAAGCCACTATAAGAGGGACTGCCCTAAAGCGAAGAATGCTGGAGGAGTAGGGAGGGTACTAGCAATAGGCCATGGGGAAGCAGTTGCTGACCCGACGGTGGTGACTGGTACGTTCCTCCTCGATAACTCCTATGCATGCATTCTATTCGATAGTGGAGCGGAGCGAAGCTTCGTGAACCATAAATTTGCTCGCATGCTTAAACAACAGCCTCACACACTTAAAGAACAACTCACAGTAGAAATGGCTAGTGGAAAAACAGAAAGCACGAATAGCATATACTTAGGTTGTACCCTAACTCTAGATAACCATTCATTTCAAATCGACCTTATGCCGGTTTCGATTAAAAGCTTTGACGTCATCATCGGCATGGATTGGTTAAGTCTTCATCGCACCGACGTCATGTGCTATGAGAAAGCAGTCCGTCTAAACCTCCCGTCTAACGAAACTCTTATCATCTACGGCGACAAACCTGGTGCGAGTCTTCGTATTATATCAAGTATTCAAACACATAAATATCTGCGTAAAGAATACCACGCATTCCTTGCTCACGTCGTCGATATGAGCCTCGAAATGAAAGAACTAAAGAACATCCCTGTAGTGAGCGACTTTCCCGACATTTTCCCAGGAGAGCTGCCAGGATTACCTCCGCAATGACAGGTCGAGTTCAGAATCGACTTAGTCCCAGGAGCTACCCCAATAGCCAAGTCGCCCTACCAATTAGCACCAGCAGAGATGCAGGAACTATCTGGTCAACTTAACGAGGTGCTCAGCAAGGGCTTTATAAGACCAAGTTTCTCACCTTGGGGAGCACCGGTCTTATTCGTTAAGAAGAAAGACGGATCATTCTGTATGTGCATCGACTACAGAGAACTCAACAAACTGACGGTCAAAAATCGTTACCCTCTGCCTCACATAGACGATCTATTTGACCAACTGCAAGGGGCGAACTACTTTTCCAAAATTGATCTAAGATTCGGATATCACCAGTTACGAGTGCTAGAGGAGGATGTTCCAAAGACAGCCTTCCGAACTCGTTACGGACACTACGAGTTTGTAGTGATTCCATTCGGATTGACCAATGCGCCCGCAGTTTTCATGGATCTGATGAATCAGGTATGCCGGCCTTACTTGGATCAGTTCGTTATTGTCTTCATCGATGACATTCTGATCTACTCCCGAAGTAAGGAAGAGCATGGTGATCACCTACGACAAGTTCTAAGAACTTTATGAACAGAGAAGCTCTATGCGAAGTTCTCGAAATGTGAATTTTGGATCCGAAGAGTCGAATTCTTAGGACACGTGGTAAGCGAAGAAGGAATCCACATGGACCCATCCAAAATTAAGGCCATCGAAAACTGGACAGCACCGAAGACGCCTACAGAAATTCGTCAATTTCTAGGCCTCGCTGGCTACTACCGCAGGTTCATACAAAACTTCTCCTGAATTGTGAAACCTCTTACAACACTGACCCAAAAGGGCGTGGCCTTTGACTGGGAAGAGAAACAGGAGATAGTGTTCCAAACGCTCAAGCGAGCCTTGTGCACTGCACCAATACTATCCCTCCCCGAAGGGTTAGAAGACTTTGTAGTCTATTGCGATGCATCGAATCAGGGGCTCGGGTGTGTTCTGATGCAGCGAGGTAAGGTTATCGCCTATGCCTCGAGACAACTGAAAACACATGAAGTTAACTACACGACCCATGATCTTGAACTAGGAGCAGTTGTGTTTGCTCTGAAGATCTGGAGACATTACTTGTACGGAACGAAAAGCACTATCTTTACCGACCACAAGAGTTTACAACACATATTCGATCAGAACGAGCTCAACATGAGACAACGATGGTGGGTCGAGCTACTTAGTGACTACGAATGCGATATTCGTTATCATCTGGGTAAAGCCAACGTAGTAGCAGACGCCCTAAGACGAAAAGAATATTCTGGTCGAAGAGTCAAGGCATTGAAAATGACTATCCATTGACACTTGTCTAAGCAAATTCAGACGGCCCAGCTTGAAGCTATGAAACCTGAAAACGTGACGAGTGAATCCCTTAGAGGAATGGACAAAACTTAGAAGCCAAGGGTGGCGGAGCCTTATATTTCATGAACCGGATCTGGACACCGAAACACGGTGGCCTTCGAGACTTGGTCATGACCGAGGCGCACAACACTCGGTATTCCCTCCACCCAGGTTCAGATAAGATGGATCTGGATCTTAAAAGGCTATACTGGTGGCCTAACATGAAAGCAGAGATTGCTACCTTCGTAAGTAAGTGCCTTACTTGCGCAAAGGTTAAGGTCGAGTACCAGAAGCCCTCCGGTTTATTACAACAACCAGAGATCCCATAATGGAAGTGGGAACGGATCACTATGGATTTTATAACCAAGTTGCCCAAGACAACGGGTGGACTTGATACCATATGGGTCATCGTCGATAGATTGATCAATTCTGCACACTTCCTGCCTATAAAAGAAACTGACAAAATGGAGAAGCTTACGAGAACATACATTAGGGAAATCATACGACTACATGGTGTACCTATATCCATTATCTCCGATAGAGATAGCAGGTTCACCTCAAGATTCTGGCAATCACTACAACATTCCCTAGGAACAAGGCTGGACATGAGCACATCCTACCATCCACAGACAGACGGACAGAGTGAGAGGACCATCCAAACACTGGAAGATATGTCGAGAGCCTGTGTGATTGATTTTGGAAAGGCATGGGATACTCATTTACCCCTTGTCGAATTTTCCTACAATAACAGTTATCACACGAGCATCAAGGCTGCTCCATTTGAAGCCCTCTACGGCCGAAAGTGCAGATCCCCTCTGTGCTGGGCTGAAGTGGGTGATACCCAATTAGCTAGGGGGCAAGTTTCTGACAGTACTCTCATCGGTCCGGAAATCATTCGGGAAACGATAGAGAAGATCGTTTAGATCCGTGAACGATTGAAAGCCTCTAGAGACCAACAAAAGAGGTACGCGGATAAGCGAATGAAACCTTTGGAATTCCAGGTGGGGGACCGAGTCCTTCTTAAAGTCTCACCCTGTAAGGGCTTGATACGCTTCGGTAAGCGTGGAAAGCTTAATCCGAGATATATAGGACCCTTCGAGATTCTCGCAAGAATCGGCCCCGTAGCTTACAAGCTCAACCTGCCTGACGAACTTCGTAACGTACATTCTACATTCCACGTATCTAACTTGAAAAAGTGCTTGGCCAACAAAACTCTCGTAATCCCACTCAACGAGATCGAGATTAACGAGAGCCTCAACTTCGTGGAAGAACCAGTAGAGGTCATGGATTGAGAAGTCAAGCAGACGAAGCAAAGCCGTATCCCGATTGTGAAGGTCCGCTGGAACGCCAAGCGAGGACTGGAATTCACTTGGGAGCGTGAGGATCAGATGAAACTGAAATACCCTCATCTCTTTGCTTAGTTAATTGTAACTACTTTATTTGTTTAGACTTTAATTTCGGGATGAAATTCCCTTAACAGGGGGATGATGTGACAACCCGAAATTTTCTTTCGGTCAAACCCTAAAAGTAAACCACTTCGTGTCATAAGTTAATGTAATTATTTCTTATTTTTAGGAAATATAAAGTTCGTTTGATTATTTTAATATTATTTTTAAACGAACGGGTGAAAGAAAGTGTCGTCTCGGGTTTTGAATTTTAAAAACCGCAAACACCTCGCGTCTTAGAAATTCCCGACCAAACTTTTGTGTTTGGGTTGAAAATTCACCCAAAAACCGTAAACTCATACCTATGTATGAGTTTACTCCCCAATAGTCTAGTTATTGTGTTTACTCCCCAAGTTTACAAAAGAGTAAACTCCAAGAGCTCTCTCACGTATCATCCTAGATTAAATTCCAAATCTTCAATCTTGTAAGTGTTCTAACCTTTTTAAGTTAGTAAAACACTTAATCTAGTGTTTATACATCTAATCATCCAACCATATTTGTATTTTGACTAGATTTCCAAAACACCAAGAACACACACTAAGTGTTCTTGGCATTTTAGCTCAAATCAAGCCTTCTAATAGTAAGTACTTCCATCCTTGAGTGATTGTAAGCTAGTATTACATTTAAACACCAAGAAAATGTGTCAAGAACACAAGGCTTGAGGTGTTCACGGTCCAAGGAGATGCTTGGGCCGTAAACACCATAAAGTGCACCAAAGTGTGCCTAAGTCTTTATCTAAGCCCTAGTTTGATGTGTAAGCCTCCCACAAATTGATTAAACCTTCCTTGGATGTGTTTAAGCTTTGAAAAACATCAAAAACCAACAAATATAGGCGTTTACAGTTTGGGGATCTCCCAAATCCGTAAACACCCTAAAGTATGTACAAGTTGGTCATTTTCCTTCCTTAGGCTTAGAGACTAGCACATACACTTACCTAATTGTGTTAGGGACTTGAAAACATGGCAATACACTTCTCCATAAGGGTTTACGGTAGTAAACCCAAAGGAAAATGCCTTTAGCCCGTAAACTCCTCAAAGGAGGTGTTTTGTTGCCTTAGTCCCTTCCAAAGGCCAAACCACTTAGTAGAATTGCTTCAAAAGGCTTGTTAAACCACAAAACAACACTTGGACATTAAGACTAGAGTTTATGACTGTAAACTCTAGAGTTTACTTCCGTAAACTCCCTAGGTCTTAACCATCAAAACCGTAAACTCCAAGGGAGTTTACCCTTGAACCCTAAACACCCTAGCTATACTCTACCAACACTTGGATGCAATCCTTGTGAGCTTTAACACTTTAATCAAAGTGTTTTCATGTTCTAGAGTGTCTCAACTTATTTTATAAGTTATAATTTGGCTAATTAGTTATATATATGTTCATTATATGATAACTAGGCTCGTGCGTGTGTACAAGTCTTCATTTGTCACCTAGCACCGTACCCGACACTTCAACCCAATCCACTCACCGCAAGTGAGTTCATACCCCTTTAATTAACCTTTGAAATAATTTTAAATGTTTTAAATGCTTTTATGGGGGGAATACAAGTTGAATACTTATAGTTATTACATCAATCACATGGGATTAATAACTACAAAACCAATGATTTTATTACCGTTCAAACTGTTTATCAAACTATTTTACTTCAAACTGCTTTGCAAACTCTTTTACTATCAAATACTGTTACTTAAACTTTGATATAATTATAATAAATTGCATGTCCGTATATGTATAGTTATATAAGCAATGTTTAAAAGGCTTAGGAAGGTCGTCCGCCCTGTTTCCTTTTCCTCGATTTGGATGTGGTCTGGTGGGATATCGGGTAGTCGTCCGAAGGTCGTTTCAATATTGATTATATATCATGTGTACATATATAGACATAAAAGTGCTTCCATATTCATGCGTACTAGTTACATCATTAGTAAGCTACCATCGGGGTAGCACAGGATCATACTTATACTGTTGCTAGATCAATGAGTCAGTTCATTCATGAGTCAATACTTATTACTATGAGAACATATACATTACATTACTATGAGTACATATACCACTATACTAGGAGAAGAACATATACAACTATACTAGAAAGAGGACATATACAACTATACTAGAAAGAGAACATATACAACGATACTAGAACGAGTAACAATACATTACATATACTTATATACATTGATAGAATTGTGATCCATTGTATCGGAGCATGCCTTAAATGTCATGGCCCGAGTTGTAGCAAGAGTCTCTTGGAGGGAGAGCGTGAGTTTGCCTATAGATCTATACTGGATTGACTATCCTACACCTTGCTGCTAGCTACAACCGGACCTGCAGTTCTGCGGGTGCCAAACATCATTTCTTTTTACGACCATTCGTATGTCGTTGTTACCAGTCAATAGTATGGTGCAATTAATCACATGATACCTTAATATAAATCCGGTTTAAGGTAGTTAGTACAACAGTAGTTCCTATAATACAACACTACAGTACTACAGTAATTTACCCTTTACATATATTTAGTGATTATTTCACTTAAACATTAATGTACAAACTATATTTTGTTAATGATAGTTACACTTGGGAAATTTCCCACTTTTACAATAAACGAACATACGGAACAGTTACGCCTTGGTAGAAGGCTACTTTAATAGAAAATATAGGTTTTTCTAGGAGATTCAAACTTTTACAAACACTTACAAACATTTACATACCTTTTACAAACTCATACTTAAAACCATGTTCAAACGTTTTGAAAACAAACACCGACACTAAAATACTTATGAACTCACCAGCTTAATGTTGATAAACTCTTTCAAAATAACTTGTATTCTCAGGTCGACAGTAGACAGGTACCGAGGCCAGCTTTTGAGAAGATGGAGAGCATCCAAGACTCATCTTATTATTTTGAGTTACTTTTTGGTGTCTACAACAGTACTGAACACACTTGTATTAAAATTATATATTTAATGAAATGGATGATGTTGTTTGCTTATTTACCGTTATAATGTGTTGTGATACTTTAAATGACGTCCTCCGCTCCAGAACGTTTCCTCCATTCTTGGTTTTAGGGTGTGACAGCGAATGCCCGCGCGTTGCGTTGAAAGACCTATATAGTTCAAGTCCTTACAAATATATATGTTTTTTTAATATAGTGATAACGTTGTTGTTAAATTTGATACAATAATTCGTATACTAAACTGATATGATATATTGATTATTTTCAATTATATGATAATATATACATCTATTATAACCGCATAATCTGAATCGTTTGAAAGACTTTTACCCGAGAGTCACACATGAATAAAATTAAATATAATATATGGTTTCATGTTATTTGTAGTTGTTGTTATTGTTAATTAATTTTATAAATTTTTTTGCTTAATGTTGTAATTTCTATCATTATAATTATTTAAAACATCAAACATTGTTTTTTGATTTTAAAGGTAACAATATAATCATTTATATATAGTTATTTTTAACCATTGCTATTGTAAATTATTTTAAGATACTTCTTTGAAAACTTTTAGCTATTATAAAAATATCTTTAGGAAATATTTTAGTTAAATTAATATTACAATTTCGTTTTTGCATTTATCACTTTTAACTATTTACAAAATATTATTTTGTTTTTTAAATGGAACTGAAATTTATATTTAAGTTGACATTGTAATATTATATTTTAAATAACAATTTAAGTATTTTGTCCAAACCGTTCAAAAGTTGTAGATTTAAACTGATAATGGTTTACATATATTAAATCGAATAAATCAAGTATAATATGTTAAAAGTTAAAGACATAATTTAATATGTAGAAGTAAGATATTGTTTTAAAATTGAAATTTAGTATATGTATGATTACACTTTATGTTTGATATTTATTTAACTTTATTAACCAAATTATAATCATTATTAGAAAAACAATATAATTAATCACTTTTAACTATTTAAATATTCTTTTGGTTGTTTAAGTTAAACTAAAATTTATATTTAAGTTGACCATGTAATGTCATATTTAAATTAATAATTGAAATGTTTTATAAAAATTGTTACCAAATTATATCCTAAAATGATAATGGTTTAAATCCAACAATATCTTAAAACTAATAAATTAAGTATAATATGTTAAAAGCTAAAGAACGCCACTTAATAAGTTGAAGTAAAGATATTATTTAAATATTGAAATTTAGTTTATATATGATTATACTTTAGGTTTGATATTTATTTAACCTTATTAACCAACTTATTATTATTATTAGAAAGAAAATGAAAAGTCATTGGAGTTTCAAATGAATGTGGTGAAAGGAAAATGCATGGGAGTTTCAAATGAATGTGATGATAGGAAAAATGTTTTCTTTATAATATAGTATGACCGAGCAAATGTCCGCACGTTGCGCAGAAACACATATATAGTTGAAATCTTTACAAATATATGTTTTTTTAAATATAACAATAACGTTGTTGTTAAATTTGATATAATAATTCGTATACTAAATTATTATAATATATTGATTATTTTGAATTATATGATAATATACATATCTTTTATAACTCTATAATTTCAACCGTTTGAATGACTTCTACCCGCGAATTGCTCATGAATAAAATTAAATATAATATATGGGTTAATGTTATTTATAGTTTTTGTTATTGTTAGTTAATTTTTTAAAATTTATTTTCTTAACATTTTAATTTCTATCATTATAATTATTTAAAACATCAAACATTGTTTTTTGATTTTAAATGCAACAATATAATCATTTATATAGAGTTGTTTTTAACTATTGTTATTGTAAGTTATATTAAACTATTTATTTGAAAACTTTTAACGATTATACAAATATCTTTAGAAAATATTTTAGTTAAATTGATATTATAATTTTCTTTTTGCATTTAGCACTACAATTTATCACTTTGAACTATTCACAAAATATTCATTAGGTTTTTTAAGTGGAACTGAAATTTATATTTAAGTTAACACAGTAATGTTATATTTAAATTAACAGTTTAAGTATTTTGTCCAAACTGTTCTAAAGTTATAGCTTTAAATTGATAATAGTTTACATACAACAACATATGAAATCTAATAAATTAAGTATAATATGTTAAAAGTTAAAGACATAATTTTATAAGTAGAAGTAAAGATATTATTTTAATATTGAAATTTAGTTTATTTATGATTACACTTTAAGTTTGATATTTATTTAGCCTTATTAACCAAATTATAATCATTATTAGAAAGACACCACATTTTATCACTTTTAATTATTTACAAAATATTATTTAGTTTGTTTAAGTTAAACTAAAATTTATATTTAAGTTAGTCATGTAATGTTATATTTAAGTTTATAATTTAAATATTTTATACAAATTATTCAAAAATTGTAGTTTTAAAATGATAATGGTTTACATCCAACAATATATGAAAACTAATAAATTAAGTATAATATGTAAATAACTAAAAAACATAACTCTATAAGTAGAAGTACATATATTTTTTTAATATTTAAATTTAGTTTATATATGATTACACTTTAAGTTTGATATTTATTTAATCATATTAACCGACTTATAATCATTATTAGAAAGAAATTGAAAAGTCATGGGAGTTTCAAATGAGTATGGTGAAAAGAAAAATAAATGAGAGTTTCAAATAAATGGAATGAAAGCAAAAAAATTTCCTTTATAATATAGTATGATATGATATGATATAGATAGATAGATAGATATATCAAGTTTTTAGAAGTGGTTTATTATCATTTAATATAAAAAAGTTAAAAAAAAAATTCAATTGTTTGAGGCATGATAAAAAACAAAAACAGAAATAATAATAAAAAAACATTTCTTGAACAAAAACTAGCGCAATAACTATTTAAATAAGTCATATATGAACAAAAAAAAAAACAAATGTTTTCACCTTTCAATTTACATTTAATCTATATAACTTGCGTATACTTGCAAATATTTGGGCGCAAAGCTTTCCAAACCTATATATATATATATATATATATATATATATATATATATATATATATATATATATATATATATATATATATATATATATATATATATAAAAGTCACTGAATGGGTAAGTCGCCAATCCCTAAAACGGACTATGTAATGCTATGTAATGTACTTTATCTGCTGGGTTACGGACGGTCATTTTACTAGTTATAATCTACCCTTGTGTGATTCCTGTTGAAGCATATACTCGGGGGGTGGGTGCAGGGCAGACGATTTTAAAGCGGACTCCCCATTCATTAGATAGAGAAGATGACCAAGATTTTGTGATCCGCTGCCGAACTTATTCCAAGAGAGCTCGGATCGAATCGGTATTGCTATCCGAGCTCTCTTATTGAATTGCTCATTCAATGAGCATTCTCAATATTATGCCTTGAAGAGGACTCGAACCTCCACGCTCTTTAGCACAAGATTTTGAGTCTCGCGTGTCTACCATTTCACCACCAAGGCATCCTAATTGAAAATAGGAAGATTTGATGATTCAACAGATGACTTATCATTATTCGTGATAACTATAACTAATATACTCTAACAACTAATATACTATAACTCATTAGACGATAATATTATACAGTTGGTTACTTTTTTATTACTATTTTTTTTATTACTATTAATAATATCACTATTCTTCTTTCAAATATGAATACTATGACTGAAAAAAATACAAAGCCCCTTATCGGATTTGAACCGAGGGCTTACGCCTTACCATGTCATTACTCTACCACTAAGTTAAAAGAAAAGGGCTTGGTTCATGGAATTCCTAAACGGGTCATTTTACTATCTAGGTAAAATATATCTATATAACAAGATATATACCTACTTCTTATATAAGTATAAGAAGTCCATCTACACATAGACAGAAGCGCCTCGACAAAAGGTCCATTTATATATAATAATTTGCACTGTAGCGCGTATAGTTTAGTGGTAAAAGTGTGATTCGTTCTATTAACCCCCTTAATAGTTAAAGGGTCTTTCGGTTTGATTCATATTCCGATCAAAAACTTTATTTCATTAAAAGGATTCAATTCTTTACCTTTCAATGACACATTCAAGGAAAAATATAAATTTTCGGGATTTTTATCCAAAGGTCAATTAAAAAATGAAAACTTGGATTATAAAATTGCGAAACAAAATTTTAAAATTGGATCAATACTTCCAATATATATATATATATATATATATATATATATATATATATATATATATATATATATATATATATATATATATATATATATATAATAGTTTATAACCCGTGGGAACCACGATTATAAAATTAATCAAACTTTTATAGTAAAAATTCAAAATTATTAATAAATTATTTTAAATAAATTATTAATTTAAGAGATATTTTTTTATTAGTTACGTGAAATTATAATCATTGATTCAAATAAATATATAAAACTAATTTTTAATATATATTAGATATTTTTTAATTGTGAATTAATGAAAACAATAATTTAAAATTTAAAAGTTAAAATTTAAAATAGAATCACATTAATGAGGAGGTTTAATAAATTTAAAATGGAAAACTAATAGATTGACAAGTGGCAACACATTAATTAAAATGTCTAATATGGTGACACTTGGCAAAAGAGCTACTCTTTTATTAGTATAAAGATATATATATATATATATATATATATATATATATATATATATATAGGGCCGGCAATTCTCGACACGATACGCGACACGACCCATGACACGACACGAAATAAACGGGTCATATATGGGTTTCTCAAAAAATAAATGGGTTGACCCGCCAACCCGTTTATATGTTTAATTAAAAAAATATATTTTTTATTTTTAAATGTATTTATATTTTGACTTGTGGTCCTAACTCATAAGGTCGTAAGTAAGTTTGTAACTAATTGATTTTCCTCATTTTTTCCCTAAATCAAATGGTGTATCGTGTATGGCTATATGAGCGATTGAGCCATTGAACATGTTTCTATGAATGTTTTTAATTTTCATTTGGATGTTTAAGACTTTAAGACTTAAGTAGTTAAGTGTCTAAAATTTAGATATGTTTGCATCAACCATCAAGAATTTATTCATGTTTAATTATTAATTTTATTTATGGAATCTAACCCACGAACCCAAATCTAACCCACAAACCCGCCAACCTGTGAACCCGTATAAATAAATGGGTTCGTGGGTCATATATGGGTT
The DNA here is from genome assembly GCF_051521515.1 of Lactuca serriola. Classification (NCBI taxonomy): domain Eukaryota; kingdom Viridiplantae; phylum Streptophyta; class Magnoliopsida; order Asterales; family Asteraceae; genus Lactuca; species Lactuca serriola. The sequence continues at coordinate 249,383,974 of NC_136410.1, read as the reverse complement.
AATGTTCCAAACCCGCCAACCCGTGACATGTATATTTAAATGGGTCGTGTTTGGGTTGGCATATTTTGACCCGCCAACCCGCGACACGCCAACCCGAAAACGACACGATTGCCAGGCCTATATATATATATATATATATATATATATATATATATATATATATATATATATATATATATATATATAGTTAGGATCATGTATGACCAACAAATATTGTGTGAATGTGTGATCAATTGTGGTCCAATCAATATAGAGGAGTAATTTTGGCATTTTTGCATATGACATTTATTTTCCATTATTAAATATGTTATCTATTTGGAATGAATAACATTTTCGTTTGAATACGTCAACTGTTTCATTTTTTCAGCATATACACGATCAGTTATAGTAATAACCACAAAGTCACTGTAAATGCTTTTATTAATCGTAGGAGGAAAACCTCTTATATTCTTAAAGAATGTCGTTCATATTAGGTTGTATGTATATTTTCAATTGATTGTCTTGGTACGCAAATATATTCATAAAGAATTTATAAACCTAATTCTTAAATCATTCTAAAAGAATAAAACTCTTAATTAATATAACATAATCATTGAAATCCAGAAAGTTGAGTTTATAGCTTTTTTTTATGTATAATTTTTGTACACATGCATAACAATCAACTAATTCTTTGAGAATCACAAATGTATTATGGTTATACATTCACATAAGTACATTTATTTAACAATCACTTTATTCTTTAAGAATAATTTTACTTCTACTAAGAATAAAAAATAACACTGATTCTACAAAAATCATTTAGTTCTCCAAGAATCACTTAATTCTTCTTCTCGACTTAATGGTGCACCAGATTTATTAAATTGCAAATTTTGATTTAAAATTTCTTCTAAATAATTGACATGCATTCTTCACGAATGTTTCATGCTCAAAAGAATCTCTTAAACCCCATTATTTAGAATGCATTAGTAATTTTTCAGAATATATCAAAAAATTATATTCTGATTTATATTAAGTTTTATATGATTCTCAAAAGAATATGTCAATTTTGTATTCCGAATAATTATTATTTGGTACAAATTGTTATTATTTATAATATATGCAGTCTCATTTTATAAAAATGTTCAATTCTCAAAAGAATCTCTTAAATGGACATGCATTCTTCAAGAATGCTTAATTATAAACAAAATATTCAATGAAGTCTTTTCTAATTAAAGTGACCCTACGTTTTTTAATATAATTAATTTAATTAACGATAATAATGTATGTTCAAATTTTGAATTATAAGCTAATTAAGTATTTAATTAAATTCCCACCAAATTAGGAAATAAGTAACGCAAGTTTCTTATTTTGGGTTTAGTTTTAAAAAGTGATTATTAAAGTTCCATATATATTTACGATCATGTCACTGAGTCTCAAACAATAGATCGTTTCAATCGGACGTTCCACGTTTGGTCACACATTCACACAATATATGAAATTCATATTTAATCCTAACCCTATATAGAGTTAGGATCATATATAACCATTAAGTATTGTGTGAATGTATAACCAAATCTGGACCAATCACTTGATAATGGTATTAAAGTAATTTTTGATATAACTAATTATGGTAAAAAAATCAAATCAATTAATAACCATTTAAAATATACATATCAGTTTCACATTCTTATATCTAACGTAGGATCGCCGTCTTCATCACGAAGAGGACGTATCCATCTTTCCATCTTTCCCATCTATTTCATCGGTTCTCTAATCGATTATCTTTCTCTCGATATCCGATTCTAATATTCGGTTTGACAAAAAAAAGATGTTGTGAAGATTTATTTTATTCAACCACCGACTTTTTTTTTGTTGGATTCCATTGTCGACGGTGTTAAAAATCTTCCAAAATAATGCTTATTTATTAAGGGTTGTAAACCTGTTGTTCATCATTATTTGCTGATAGTGTTAAAACTCTTCCAAAGTAATGGCTTAGTGGTTCATCGGAATCATAGAGTACGTAGCACCTATTGATGCAGTTTTCTTACTTTGAAGGTACAAGAACCATTTTTTTTCTATTTAATGCGTTAATCGTTTTACTATTTAATTATTTGATTTGATTTTGGCATAAGTTCACAATTTTACTCTATTTCCTTCCGAATCTTTTGATTAAAATCCTAGTTTTGAAATTGCTAATTTGTTTTGACTGAATGTCATAGATTTCCAAGTAATATGAATGAATTTGAAAATGTCGACCTTTTTTGTGTATTATTGTTATCTCATCTTATAATTTTGTAATTGTTATCTCATCTTATATATCACATATTTACCTATCTTTGTATATTTTTATTGATATAATTTGTTGTCTCATTCTAAGCGAATTTGATTGGTGATATAAGAGTTGTTGATTAAGAGAATGAAGCATGATTTCAAGACGCATGACAGTTCAGAATCAAATCAATTCTGCCAAGAATTATACATTTTTCGGGCACATACATCACAAATCACTTTAAGATCAAGCATATTATTCTTGAAGAATGCATCAATGACAAATTCTTGAAGAATTTTTCTATAACATATTCTTAAAGAATACATCAACAACATATATTCTCATGAACAAATCATAATTGTACTTGTAATTTATGTTTTCTTTTTGTTTTAGTTATTTCATTCTCAAGAGAATTTCATATTTCTAAATGTATTTTATGGTGATTCTTGTGAGAATGACACATTTACAATTGTAATTTATTTTTATTCTTACTGGAATATTAGATTTCCCATCTATATTTTATGTATTCTTTCTTTTTTATTTTATCATTCTCATGATAATAGTGGTCCGGTGGTTCGAAAATATTTATCCGTAAATACATTTTTAAGGAATAAAATCTAATCGCAAAGAAAAAGAACAATGCATTCTTTGAGAATTAAGTAAATATTTCTACATTAGAATATTCTTTGTATTTTGATTAATAACTCACAAAAAAATACTTCGTTCTTTAAGAATTCAATAAGTATTGCTACATTTTGGTATTTTTTAAGAATTGATTACATGGATATTTTAAAGAGATGGAAATTTGAAAATCGTAAAATTTTAAACGTAAATTTTATTATTTTCATATATTCTTTTTTCCAAAACAAATGGGAGAAGTGTTAATCATTGTGCGTCTAATCCGAAACTTCCATATATATTATTAACCATTTTTACAATTTTGCCCTTATAGTTAATTAAATGTAGTTATATGGTAATTGCTAGTCCATGTTAATAACATGTACTCTAAGACCACATCTATTCATCTTTTTAAATCTAGTGGTCATAATTTGGTCATACATTCACACAATACTTGTGATTCACATTTGATCCTAACCCTATATATATATATATATATATATATATATATATATATATATATATATATATATATAGAGAGAGAGAGAGAGAGAGAGAGAGGTAGGTTCCGTTGAGATTAAAAATAAAACAGAGATCTTGAGATTCAACCTCAGCCACGTATTTCCCATCTGCCGCTCTAACCCTTCGGCGTACCGGTGCGGCAGGTCTGGTGTAATCATAAATGATTACACAGTGCCACCCGTTCCTTTCTCCTCCGTCATCATCCCCACCACCGTAACCGCCACCGCCACCACCACTACCACCACCTCTGACACCAGTCGACCCTACCATTGTCACCTCCATTACTTATACCACCGCCACCTCTGTCACCACCACCTCTTCTGCGACTAACTGTAATAATCATTTATGATTACTCAATCTGTGAATAGACATATATGTATAATCATTTATGATTATGCATATATGTATAAACATGTATAATCCTGTATGATTATACCTCTCTGCCATATAATCATTTATGATTAGGCATACATCGTTGCTGCTGGTACACTGGAGCATTAGAGCGGCGAATGCGAAATATGTGGCTGATGTTTAATCTCAAAATCTTTACTTTTTTTTTTATTCTCAAGTGAACCGTCCCGTATATATATATATATATATATATATATATATATATATATATATATATATATATATATATATATATATATATATATATATATATATATATATACTGGATGTTACATAAAAACTCACGAAATGGCACGCCTTACCTCGTTATTTCAACATTAGGCTTTACAAACCACCTTGGACGTTTTCGAGACGGCCACACTACGCCTCGATGCCAAGGCACGTTGTTATTTAGAACCTTGTACAAACCCAAAAAAAAATCATTTTATAAACTAATTTAAAAACCAAGAAAAAATCTTATAAAATCCTGAGATAAATTTTATATGTTTTCCAGGATACTTTGAACATCTATCGTCTAGCAGGACGCATCAAAGATAAAAATGTTGTATTTGTAAAGGAAGCTAGAAAAGTCATCTTATCTGCGTTTCGTCTAGTATGTATCCTTGTTTGTAGCCATAACAGCGATGAGAAAGTTGTCGTATTCATCACCAATTATTTCGTTTTAATCTTTAGTAATCGCTCCAAAATGCTCACGAGTTCGGAAATTGTAATCGACGACATGGTCTCGAGGTTAAAACCTTGTAATTTGCGTCGATGAATGTTTCTTCTCACTATTACCAACACTCTTTTTTTTAGAATATCCAGCGCACCGGACAAACATTTATGATATCGACATTTAGGTGAAATTGCGAGTTACGATACCGTTATTTGCAACTTCTAATCAAGCAAACGATGATGGAGAATTCCAGAGACGGAGGAATGAAGAAGGGCAATGTTGGTGTTTGGGTTTTCGATGAAGGTGCAAACATGGATTAGGTTTCTAATATGTCGCTTCAAAGATGCACACAAACAAAGATGATTAGATTAATGAGTTGTACTTTACATAAATTTTCCGTTGAGTTTAGGAGGTAGTAATAATAATACAAAAAATATGAAAAGAAGAAAAAAGAAAAAAAAGTAGAAATGTCATTTTAAAAACATAACGATATTTTCTGACCCCATATGACGGAACGACAATGTATGTAGTATCAACAAAATACAAAGACAAAGTTTATCCATTCTATTGAAGTTTAACTATCTACATCTATTTCGCCAAGCCATTGGAACCATTATTCATTTTTATAAAAGTTTAAAACATAAAACATCTTCCTCCCAGCTAGTTCTAGATTGTAGAGTGTAGAATCAGGGTTCCATCATTTGACCTCTAACATAACAAAGCTTTTCACTTTTACATGTTTAAACTTAGACAAAACTGCAAAAATGGTCCTTGTGGTATGTCGAAAATGATCATATTGGTCCAAAAAGGTTTCGACTAGTATCGGTAGTCAAAAACTTTGATTCTGTTGCGAGTTTGGTCAAATTTGTTTTGAATTTTTTTAAAACGATAATTTTCCCTTCGTATTTTTGTTTTCAAAATTTTTATTACAAAAATAAAAAATAAATACCCTTCTCTCTCATCCCATCTGGTTTCCATCTCTATGTTTCACTGTTGTTCCCAATAGCCACCCCTCAAAGCTCTCCATCTCCAACAATAATGAAGAAAGACCAGGAAACAATCTCTCCGCCAACGATAACATTCACACCGTACCTCTCTTTCTCCGGTCATACTAACACAACGATTCCAACGAGCTACAGGTTAAATCGCCTCCCCCATCTCTCTCTCTCTCTCTCTCTCTCTCTCTCTCTCTCTCTCCCTCCTTCTCATACGAGCCTCGTCTTTCTCAGCCTTCGTCTCTCTCCATTTTTCTCCATCGCGCCTGAACTCCGACGCGGACCAATGATTTGGCAAATTAGGAAACCCCAATCGATTTGGCGACGACGTTCTAGAGAAGACGAAGGGCGGCGGCGAGTTAGATTTTTCAGATCCGGCGAGTTAGAATTTCCAGACCAACGACTTAGGGCCGCTATCTTCCCCAGAAAACCCTAGCTCCAAAATCTTCATCGGCAACCTAAGCCTCGATATGTTAAATGATGACCCTAGCTTCATTTTTCCATATCCGACGAGGAAAAAAATGGCGGCACCAGAGCAAGCCTCAGCTACGGCCAAAGCCATTATGTCATAATTTCATCTCCTCGCCAGCTACCGAAGAAGGAGAGGGCAGTGGAGAAACTTACGGAGAGACGAAGTGCAAATAGAATAGAGGTGATTTACGGCAAGAATAGTGGTTGTGACAGCTATTTTCGATAGATCGTGGTGGTTTTCAACAGATAGCGGTGGTTTCCTGCTAGAGGCAATGGTTTCTAGATTGAGAGGGATGGGTATTATATATATTAAATATATAGTTTGTGTGTGTGATAGAAGTGGTGAGTTTTATTTTTATTTTTGTTTTCTTGTTTTTTTTAACTGAAAAATATAAAAAGAAATAAGAAAAAAGAGAAAATCGTGGGCAAATTCATCATTATAAAAAGCTCAAAAATTTTGGACCAAACTCGCAACAAAGTCAAAATTTTGGATAACTAATGCTAGTTCAAACAGTTTTGAACCAAAATAACAATTTTCAAGATACCACATGGACTATTTTTTGCATTTTTCTCTTAAACTTATTCAAATGGTAGTCACACTCCACCTTCATTAGTAAAAAAAAGAAAACAATAAATCCAACCAAAATTATTAAATTTTCTTTAAAATGTAGCCAAAAATTAATAAATTTTATAAACAACCATCCATTTCTCACGCCTCATCATGAAATACTGAAAATATTGTCGTTTTGACAAAAAAAAATTACTGCGGAATAGAATTGTTCACTACGAAATATTTCGAAAAAAAGGTCTACTATGAAATGCTATTAGTATTGCAAAGTTATTCATAAAAAATCATTATGTTTATTATACAGCAAAAAAGATTTTTATTTTTGTTTTTCCAGCAAAAGGATTTTTATATTGTAAAAATGATATATTAGGATGAAAATAAAAAAAAATAGAAAAAGTAAATGTAAAATCGTGGGCCAAAAGCTCATTTTGCATTTGGAAAATTTATAGCTATTTGTGAAATTTGCTTATATTTTGTCAAGTTTTAGAAAAAAACTTAACATTGTTGGATGAATTTATCACTTTATCGTTATTTAATGAAGTTTCTGTTAAAGCTCAGTTACATGACTCATACAAATAGAACATAACATGATAATGTATTTTGAACGCACCAATTAATACGTCAAAATATCAATAGTTGAATCGTTGCTTAATTTGCTTCAATTTTATCTTTTCAATTTTTAGACATTTCCACCTTCAACCATAACATTTATAAACGATCATTTTAACAAAAATAACCAATATTTTTTTTGGTAAAATGATCAAATGCTTCGGAACGTAGCATTCAGAGTGGTGGTATCCGTTCTGAAGTTCCTATTTTGAATTATAACCTCAGTTTTCATGTGTGTATGTATATATATATATATATATATATATATATATATATATATATATATATATATATATATATATATATATACACACACACATGAAAACTGAGGTTATAATTCAAAATAGGAACTTCAGAACGGATACCACCACTCTGAATGCTACGTTCCGAAGCATTTGATATATATATATATATATATATATATATATATATATATATATATATATATATATATATATATATATATTTGTGTGTGTGGAATGTTACCTTCAACCAAGTAATTCATAATTATCTCTAATAATTGATTCAAAATGAGTTTCTCAAAGAGCGAGCACGAATAAAGCTTTAACAAGTTGTCTGTTTACCTTCACAACCTTAGGCGAACCAACCTACATACTTATATTGACATCAAAACAGTTTTGATTGATCGTTTCGAAGCTTGTTGTGTGGCTATTAGATGGGTGGTATATTTCATTTTTGCACTTTTCTATTGTTTTTTTTAAATTGATAATGTTTCTACATCTAAATTAATTCGTTTTTGTTCCCAAAAAATTACATGTCCAAGCATTCATAGGCTGCTTCTTGCCTGTCATCTTCATAGGTAGTGTCTCTCTTAGAGGGCACTACCTAAAAACAATGTTTGTAGCGGTTGTTATTGATGGGAACAACCAGACTGTAACGTCCCGATTCCCGAGTATCAATTTTATGGTTATAAATTCTCATGATTTCAAGGTCTACTCGACGAGTTGGTGGCCTGACTCGCCGAGTAGCAGCGGGTTGGTCCGCGAGTTTAAGTGGCCTACTCGCCGAGTCCAAAAAGGGACTCGACGAGTAGGAGTTGGAGAATGAAACCCTAGTTCCGGGGGTTTTGCATCCTATTTAAAGGCCCTTAACTTTCCTCCTCAGCCTCCCTTGTCACCTTCACGTCCAGAGAACCCCTAATAGCTAGCTAGTCTTTATTCTTGAGTGTGTGAGACCAAAAGAGAGTGTTTTAGAGCATTTCTTGAGGAGTTGAGAGCTTGGAACAAGAAAGAGCTTGTAGATCCAACCTTTCTGTAACAACGTAAATTTCAAAACGATTTTTTTTTTCATTTTTCATCCACCAAGTTCATATAAAAACATTCTCAATATTTCCAATTTTAGTTTTTGAAACATAACATATCCCAAGATCATAAAATCAAACTCTCTCTCTCTCTCTCTCTAGTGTGTACGAGTCACGCCGACGCCTTCCCACGGTCCTCGCTAGTACCTGAAATACATAACACAACAACTGTAAGCATAAATGCTTAGTGAGTTCCCCAAAATACCGCATACAACACATACGCCACTCGAGACTATAATACGACCCTCCGGTCGATGTGTCTCAGCGGGACCGTCCAGTCCCGTAGCTCGTTGGACCCTCTGGTCCGGTCATAGCTCGTTGGACCCTCCGGTCCGGTCTATAACATCATACAACATACATATATCACATAGCACATAATCTCATACGTAACACATAAGACCCTCTGGTCAACCCATAATACCACTCTAGTTAACGTATAGTGAGAAGACTCACCTCAGGTGTCTCGGTAAGTCTTTGACTCGGTAGAAATGTGATCTAGCCTCTGCCTAATCACATAAAGTAAATACTCTCATAAATATAACTATACTCAAACCTTTCTTAACACCCTCGGAAGGGTAAAAGACCATTTTACCCCTTTCTTAGCTTAAAGGCCTCACTGTTGACCGAACCCTAAAAGTCAACAAAAGTCAACGGTCAAACTTTGACCTGACTCGTCGAGTGCACTTGGGCGACTCGACGAGTCTACACGTGTCCACTGACTCTCTTAGTCCCTCTTGGCACGTCGAGTCCTTCCCCTCACTCGATGAGTCACACCTGGCATGAATCGCGGGGCCACCCCGACTCAACTCGCCGAGTCTCAAGAACAACTCGGCGAGTTCCGCCTTGAACTCCAGTCCCCTAACTCTCCCTTACTCACCAAGTTATTTCCCCAACTCGGCAAGTCTACTCACTGAGTGATTTACGGGAAACCCTCATCCTACTCGCCGAGTCTGATCTTCGGACTCGGCGAGTTCATGCCATGCATAAACTCCACAGACCTCCTGAGGTCAGATCTGTTCCTTAATTCATAGATCTGGCCCTTCCAAGCATGATAATCACGTAAAGTTTAGACCTTGACACTCATATATCATCTAAATGGTCTAACTTGGTGATTTAGCCCCAAAAAAATGACATCCTAAGCTCATGGCTCCCAAAATAACTCATAAAGCTCCAAGGGTTAAGGTCTCTGGACCTCTTTGGGTCCAGATCCAAAGCATAGACTCGAGAAGGGACCAATTGCTCCACTTATCCATCCTCCAAAGGGGTTTAGAAAACCCTAACTCTAAGAATCAATACCAAAACTGAAGAAGGTCCGAATAAATACCTCAATATGGACTCTATGAACTCTGAAGTCACCAAAATCACACCCCCTTCAGCCTCCTCTTGCCTTGGTCACCTCCTTCTTGCAAAAACACCCACAAAAAGATCAAGAATGGCCTCTCCTTCCTCACAAGCGCTCTAGATCTCTTAGGGTTTTTCTCTGGGGTTTGGTAGCCACAAATGATGGCCTTAAGGGCCTTTAAATAGGTCCCAAACCCCGGAAATTAGGGTTTCATTAAACAGCGTGGACTCGCCGAGTCCACTCATGAACTCGCCGAGTCCGGCTATGAACCCGGGTACAAATCCACGACCATACTCGGCGAGTTTAAACCCCAACTCGCCGAGTCTCCTTACAACATCCAAAAATAAAAGAATAAAATATTATACCTGGGAATCCAGATGTTACAATTCTCCCCCACTAGAATTAGACTTCGCCCTCGGAGTCTCACTCTGCAAACAACTCTGGATGCTGCTCCCGCATCTCACGCTCCGGCTCCCAAGTTAACTCTGACCCTTTCCGATGCTGCTACTGGACTTGCACCAGAGGCACCTCCTTGTTCCTCAAAACCTTGATCTTTTGATCCCTAATCGCCACCGGTTTCTCAACATAACTCAGGCCCGCATCCACCTGAATATCTTCTAAGGGCATCACTGTCGACTCGTCGGCAATATACTTTCGCAGCTGCGACACGTGGAATGTGTCATGAATCTGACCCAACTCCGTAGGTAACTCCAAATGGTAGGCTACCCTGCCTACCCTCGCGATCACCCTGAAAGGACCAATATATCGGGGCCCCAACTTGCCCCTCTTCCTGAATCGATTCACTCATTTCCAAGGAGAGACCTTCAGGAGCACGAAGTCGCCGACCTGAAACTCGAGCTCGGACCGGCGTCTGTCCGCATAACTCTTCTGAAGACTCTGAGCGGTAAACAACCTCTGTCTGACCTGCTGAATCTGCTCTGTCGTCTGAAGCACGATCTCGGTAATACCCATCACACACTGCCCTACTTCTCCCCAGCAAACGGGGGGTCCAACACCTCCTCCCATACAACAGCTCAAAGGGCGGCATACCAATGCTCGAATGATGGCTGTTGTTGTAGGAAAACTCTGCCAAGGGCAAATCTGTGTCCTAACTCCCTCCGAAATCCAACACACATGCTCGGAGCATGTCCTCGAGCGTCTGAATTGTCCGCTCACTCTGCTTGTCAGTCTGTGGGTGGTATGCGGTACTAAAATGCAGTTTTGTACCCAATTCCTCATGAAACTTCTTCCAGAATCTAGAAGTGAAACGTACATCTCGATCTGAGACAATCGAGATCGGCACTCCATGCCGCGATACCACCTCTCTCGCGTACATCTCTGCCAACCTCTCCGCGGAAGAGCTCTCACTGATAGCCAGGAAGTGAGCGCTCTTCGTCAACCTGTTCACAATCACCCAAATTGCATCGACACCCCTCGCAGTCCTTGGCAATTTGGTGATGAAATCCATGGTAATATGTTCCCATTTCCACTCGGGAATCTCTAACGGTTGCAGCTTACCATGTGGACGCTGGTGCTCGGCCTTAACCCTGCGGCAGGTCAAGCATCTCTCTACAAACCATGTGACATCCCTCTTCATACAGGGCCACCAATACTCCCTTTTCAGGTCCAAATACATCGTAGTGGCCCCGGGATGGATCGAGAACTTCGATCGATGAGCCTCTTCCATCAAAATGGTATGCGTTCCGCCCACCGACGATACCCATATCCGACCCTAAAATGTCATAAGCCCCCGGCTATCGGTAACGAATTCCGATACTAGCCCAACGACTCGTTCTCTCTTCTGGCTTCTTGGCCTCACGGCCTCAGCCTGGGCCCCATGAATAGCATCCAACACCGGGGTCATCACTGTCAATCTCAAACAAACATCTCGCATCGGGGCGCCCTCCGCCCTACGGCTCAGTGCATCGGCTACAACATTAGCCTTACCCGGGTGGTACAGGATCTCACAATCATAATCCTTGACCACATCCAACCACCTCCTCTGGCGCATATTCAGGTTGGGCTGATCCATCAAATACTTCAATAACTTGTGGTCCGTGTATATCGTACACCGAACCCCATACAGATAATGTCGCCAGATCTTGAGGACGAACACTACCGCTCCCAATTCCAGATCATGAGTGGGATACCTTGACTCATGAGGCTTAAGCTGCCTCGATGCATATGCTATCACATGCCCCCTATGCATAAGCACCGCTCCCAATTCGGATATCGATGCATCACAATATACCACAAAATCCTCCATCCCTTTTGGAAGGGCCAATACTGGGGCTTCGCATAATTTCTGGCGAAGTGTCTCGAACGAGGTCTGCTGCTCCGGACCCCAAGAAAATGCAGCACCCTTCCGGGTCAACTTGGTGAGTGGCACGACGATCTTGGAGAAATACTTAATAAATCTCCAATAATAGCCGGCCAAACCCAGAAAGCTCCTGATCTTGGTGGGTGATCTCGGCACCTCCCACCTCATGACCGCCTCAATCTTGGCCAGATCGACCAATATCCCATTCTGGTTAACGAGATGCCCCAAAAACTAAACCTCTCGTAACCAAAACTCACATTTGGAAAACTTGGCATAAAGCCTCTCCGATCTCAGAACTCCGAGGATCTCCCTCAAATGCTCCTCATGCTGCTCTTTGGATCTCGAATACACCGATATGTCGTCGATGAACACGATCACCGAGCGATCCAACATCGGTCTGCACACCCTGTTCATGAGATCCATGAACACCGCCGGTGCATTGGTGAGTCCGAAAGGCATCACCACGAACTCGTAATGCCCATAACGAGTCCAGAATGCTATCTTCTGGGCGTCCTCTTCTCGCACCCTCACCTGATGATACCCAGACCTCAAATCGATCTTGGAGAACCAAGATGCTCCCTGCAAGTGATCAAACAAATCTTCGATCCTCGGAAACGGGTAACGGTTCTTGACCGTTAACTTGTTCAACTCCCAGTAATCAATGCACATCCGGTGCGAACCATCCTTCTTCTTGACAAAAAGGATAGGCGCCCCCATGGCGAACTGCTCGGCCGAATAAACCTCTTCCCCAGCAGCTCCTGGAGCTGCGAGGACAACTCCTGCATCTCTGGAGGCGCAAGGTGATAAGGCGCCTTGGCGATAGGCGCAGCTCCCGGAACCAAATCGATACTGAAATCTACCTTCCTCTCCGGAGGCACACCCGACAACTCCTCTGGAAACACATCCGGAAACTCGCGCACTATCGGGACCTCATCAATTGACTTCGGTCTCTGTGAATCAACCCTCACATCCATCACATATGCCACAAATCCCCTACAACCCTGCTGTAGACTCTGTCTCGCTCTGGCGGCCGAACAAAATGCTGACCCAGCATGTGTACCCTCGCCAAACACCGTAAGAACTCCCCCACAAGGGTCTCGAATCGTCACCAATTGACGCTCGTAGTCTATCACAGCTCCATATCGTCTCAACCAATCCATACCCGCTATAACACACACATCCCCCATCACAATCGGAACCAGATCTTTGGAAACTCCACACCGAAGATCTCAAGGACACATCCTCGAATCACATCTGAAGCATACATTGCTCGCTCATTGTCTATGGATACTCGCAGAGGTCAATCCAACGCCTCTCGTCGGATACTAATGTGCTGACTAAATGCTACGGAAACAAACGACCGACTCGCACCCGGGTCAAATAACACCAAAGCATGCATAGAATTCACAAGAAAAGTACCAACCACAACATCGGGCGCCGCGCAGACCTCCTCCGCAGTCAACTGGAAAGCTCTCCCACGAGCCTTCGGTGCCTCGGCCTTCACCGGCCGAACCTCGGTAGCCCTAGCGACAGGCGCAGATCCCTACGCTGATCCCTGAAGTAGCTGAGGGCACTCGGCCTTCCGATGGCCGGTCTGGTTGCAATGAAAGCAAACCGAAAATCCCTTGGGGCAATCCCTCGCGATATGCCCCTCCTTCCCGCACTTGTAACATACTCCAGCCCTATATGACCCTTCGTGACTCTTACCACACTTCCCACAAGTGCGGCTCTTCGTGCCTCCAGATCTCAAATCAGCGGGTCTAGCCCGCTTGGCTGCCGGCTGAGACTGAGCCGGTTGCCGATCCGCCCTCTGTGACTCGGCCTCCTCCCTGGCCTGAGTCTCCAACTCAATCTCCCTCTTCCGGGCATTTTTCTGGAGCTCAGCAAATGTCCGGTAAGTCGAGTTCGCCACGAACTCCCGAATATCTCTCCTCAGAACACTCAGATAACGGCTCATACGAGCCTGCTCAAAGGACACCTGCTCAGGGCAAAACATCGCCCTCTCATGAAACTTCCTGGTGATTACTGCCACATAATCAGTACCCTGCTTGAGGGTCAAGAACTCCTGAATCAACCGTTCCCTCTCCACCGGGGGAGCATACTCGTATCTGAACATAGCGATGAACCTCTCCCAGGTTACCTCAGAAATCTCCGCCAAAGTGAAGTTCGCCGTCACGAACTTCCACCAATCCTTCGCTCCCAAGCGGAGCTGGTTCAGAGCGAACCGTATCGTCAAGTGCTCTGGACAAGAACACATATAGAAACATCCCTCAATATCATAGATCCATCTCATCGCAGCAATCGGGTCCTGCGTCCCATCGAACTTAGGTGGCTTCGTGTTGCTGAACTCCCGAAACAACAACGAGTCACCTCCCTGAGGTCTGGCAGCAGCAACAGCATCAGTAGCTGTAGCTGCTGCAGCCTCAGTCAATGCTGCATACCGCTCATCAAAGGTCTCAATCAATGTGGTCTTGATGTCCCCAAACATCTCAGGAATCTCAGCCCGGATGGCAACAACCACCTCCTCATGAATCAATCGTCAGATCTCCTCATCGCTGACACCACTGCTCTCAGGTGTGTGTCGAGTCCCAACCATGATGCCTCTCAAATACAACAATAAATATCAGATACTCGATCGAGCATACTCATACTTGATGACACAACCGTACTCGTCCTCCGCAGCCCAAAAGATTCTTACTTGGAATGCCCACTGATCCGGTGTCTTCAGTAGTACGGGCCCAATACTACTGACCACACCGCATCAGCATTCACTCCAAGTCCTCCTCCTTGGATCCTGGATTACAAGTACTCTATTCTCATTATGCATTGGCTACCCTCTGATAGCCATCTCATGAGCTCCTAACTGTTATCTACTCGCTCTCAAAGCATATCAACAAAAAAAATCTCCTAGGCTAAGGCATCACAAATCAGGCCACTCTAGTCCTAATATGAATACCTAGCCTACTCTAGCATTCATAATGTAACATAGAATATCTCATAACACATAATGTAAGGGTACTTTTGGGGATTCACTGTTTGGTGTTGGCTGATCGTACACACGGCTCTGCTCTATTTGTGTCAAAACTCTTTTTACTCTTTTCAAAAAAAATTCTTCATTATCAAATTTTTTTTCTCAAATCCTCAGTTTGAGTTCAGATGCGCCCGAAGCTGCATCTAAATCCCTCAAACCAAGGCTCTGATACCAACTTGTAACAACGTAATTTTCAAAATGATTTTTTTTCATTTTTCATCCACCAAGTTCATATAAAAACATTCTCAATATTTCTAATTTTAGTTTTTGAAACATAACATATCCCAAGATCATAAAATCAAACTCTCTCTCTCTAGTGTGTACGAGTCACGCCGGCGCCTTCCCATGGTCCTCTCTAGTACCTGAAACACATAACACAACAACTTTAAGCATAAATGCTTAGTGAGTTCCCCAAAATACCGCATACAACACATACGCCACTTGAGGCTATAATACGACCCTCCAGTCGATGTGTCTCAGCGGGACCCTCCAGTCCCGTAGCTCGTTGGACCCTCTGGTCCGGTCTCCGGTCCGGTTTATAACATCATACAACATACATGTATCACATAGCACATAATCTCATACGTAACACATAAGACCCTCTGGTCAACCCATAATACCACTCTAGGTAACATATAGTGAGAAGACTCACCTCAGGTGTCTCGGTAAGTCTTTGACTCGGTAGAAATGTGATCCAGCCTCCGCCTAATCACATAAAGTAAATAATCTCATAAATATAACTATACTCAAACCTTTCTTAACACCCTCAGAAGGGTAAAAGATCATTTTACCCCTTTCTTAGCTTAAAGGCCTCACTGTTGACCGAACCCTAAAAGTCAACAAAAGTCAACGGTCAAACTTTGACCTGACTCGTCGAGTGCACTTGGGCGACTCGACGAGTCTACACGTGTCCACTGACTCTCTTAGTCCCTCTTGGCACGTCGAGTCCTTCCCCTCACACGACGAGTCACACCTGGCATGAATCGCGGGGCCACCCCGACTCAACTCGCCGAGTCTCAAGAACAACTCGGCGAGTTCCGCCTTGAACTCCAGTCCCCTAACTCTCCCTGACTCACCAAGTTATTTCCTCAACTCGGAAAGTCTACTCACTGAGTGATTTATGGGAAACCCTCATCCTACTCGCCGAGTCTGATCTTCGGACTCGGCGAGTTCATGCCATGCATAAACTCCACAGACCTCCTGAGGTCAGATATGTTCCTTAATTCATAGATCTGGCCCTTCCAAGCATGATAATCACGTAAAGTTTAGACCTTGACACTCATATATCATCTAAATGGTCTAACTTGGTGATTTAGCCCCAAAAAAATGACATCCTAAGCTCATGGCTCCCAAAATAACTCATAAAGCTCCAAGGGTTAAGGTCTCTGGACCTCTTTGGGTCCAGATCCAAAGCATAGACTCGAGAAGGGACCAATTGCTCCACTTATCCATCCTCCAAAGGGGTTTAGAAAACCCTAACTCTAAGAATCAATACCAAAACTGAAGAAGGTCCGAATAAATACCTCAATATGGACTCTATGAACTCTGAAGTCACCAAAATCACACCCCCTTCAGCCTCCTCTTGCCTTGGTCACCTCCTTCTTGCAAAAACACCCACAAAAAGATCAAGAATGGCCTCTCCTTCCTCACAAGCGCTCTAGATCTCTTAGGGTTTTTCTCTGGGGTTTGGTAGCCACAAATGATGGCCTTAAGGGCCTTTAAATAGGTCCCAAACCCCGGAAATTAGGGTTTCATTAAACAGCGTGGACTCGCCGAGTCCACTCATGAACTCGCCGAGTCCGGCTGTGAACCGGATACGAATCCGCGACCATAGTCGGCGAGTTTAAACACCAACTCACCGAGTCTCCTCACAACATCCAAAAATAAAAGAATAAAATATTATACATGGGAATCCGGATGTTACACTTTCCAGTGTTTTGGCATCAAGATTGAGGTATAAAGCTATCACCTTTACATTTCATTGCTTAGATCTCCCCTTTGTGAAAGAAAATGGTCATTTCTAGGGCAAGATAGAGTCATTTTTAGGTTTGAGCTTGTCATAAGGGCAAAGTTTAAGATCTAGACTCCCCTAGGCTTTATGGACAGAAAGCCTCAGGCTTTATGAAGCCTTGACCCTCCTTCATGTCCAAAACCTTCTCCTAATGCTAGTTATGAGTGTTTTAGTTCCATAGAGCCTTGCATGCACGTAAAGTTAGCAACTTTACGTGATAACAACACCCTAAGAGCCTAGATCTACAGTTTGGAGCCTTGGTTTCACGAAAAAGCCTATGTATGATTGAAGGACTGAAGGGACTCGACAGTTGCATGGTCAACTCGGCGAGTCCGATGAAGATTGTCGTGGGCTCGGCGAGTCCGATGAGTGACTCGGCAAGTCGGCTAGGGTTTTCCCAACCTTTGGACATGTATGAACTAGGCGAGTTGCAAGGGAGACTCGACGAGTCGGCCAAGGAGTTTACGACCGCAAACCTTAGGAACTCGGTGAGTTGGAGAGTTATGCAAGGAACTCGGCGAGTAGCTAAGGGTACTCGACGAGTTGAGGTCAACATGGACTGTTGACCTTGACCGTTAACTTTGACTTTGACCAAGGGTTGACCAGTTTAACTTTTGAGGATAATTGGTAAGCGGGTATTTATGAATTGGATCATTGATGGTTATAGGTTTTGGAGTTTGGGGGAGTGTTTTGGGAGCGTGATTTCGTGGTTCAGTCCGGCATTGCAAGGTGATTTATCCTCACTATATCAACAGTGTCTAAGGCACCAAGGCCGACCCTTTATAGGATTTGTATCCGGGTATTTGCTTGATATGTTTATTGATCTGCTAGATCTGCATCATGGTAGATAGAATGATATTATGTTAGTGGTCTGGTTTAGGTCGGTATCCTGGTATATAGGATGATGTTATGTTAGCGACCGGTTAGGTCGGTATCCTAGTTATATGATGGTTGTTGTGCTAGTGATCTGTTAGATCGATATGATTATCTATTATATACATGCTAGCGTATGATATTTATGTGTACATGATTGTTTGATTGGTATGTGTGACATCCCCCAAATTTCACGGCCAGAAAAGACCGATTTGCTTATGCTTGTTTTTAAAATCAGAGTAATCGTTTAAAGAAAACAGTTGCGGATTTTGTTCCCAAAATATGATAAAGATTTATCAAATCATTTCTTTAAAGAAGTGTATTTTCATTATATAACAAAATCTCGGGATGTCATGTTCTGATACAGACACATAAGCATAAACAGAACTTACATTATTTACACTAAAGATTTTACATCTCCTTTCATCTCTCTGTGAAATATATCTTCGTATCGATACCTGCGATACAAAGGAAACTGAGTGGGTCAGGCTTGGGAGCCTGGTGATCATATAGGGTTTTCATCCTACAATGTTATATCATATAAATATATATAAAACATCCAAAATTATATAATTTCACCATATAAAAGCAACTCTTATCCCACGCCATCGATCCTCACAACGCCACGATCTAAACTCTCTTATCTAAACTTTTCCTCTTTATCTGATCCCTACTCACGGATCTAAACTAGTCTCTCCACCTGATCCATACTCTCGGACCTAAAAGTAACCTCTTGGTCTAATCCATACTCCCGGATCTAAACTAATCTCTTGGTCTGATCCATACTCCCGGATCTAAAACTGTGCCCAATCCATACTCCTGGACTAGGGACAATTAACTATGTCTTAATCCATACTCATGGATTAATAACAAGTTTACCTATTGGTCTGATCCATACTCCCGGATCTAAAATTGTGCCCAATCCATACTCCCGGACTAGGGACAATTTACTATACCTAAATCCTGTTCTGATCCATACTCCCGGATCTAAACTGTGCCCAATCCATACTCCCGGACTAGGGACAATTAACTTAGTCTTAATCCATACTCTCGGACTAATAACATGTTTTATCTCTTTACCTGATCCATACTCCCGGATCTAAAACTAACCTCTTGATCCGATCCATACTCACGGATCTAAAACTAACCTCTTGATCTGATCCATACTCACGGATCTAAACTAATCTCTTGATCTAATCCATACTCACGGATCTCATCTACCCATGTCCTACCCAACATATTTGTAGTTACAAAATACATATACAGTTTAACTCATTAAAACCTATATAGTTCATCCATTGCACCAACATCTCAAATAAACAAAAATATATAAACACATAGCACGTATTTCATAGAAAATACTTAATATTTATGTGTTAGAAGAAAGTGACCACACACTCACACATATAAACATCTTTATATTATACACATAACATGTATTTCATAACAAATACTTAATATTTATGTGTTAGAAGAAAGTAACCACACACTCACTTGATTAGAAGATGATCGGACAAAACTACGGCTTGCAATGGTAGTATTCTTCGGTGAAACCGGGATCACTTCATACACCGGGTTTCTCGCGGGCAGAGCTTCGGCTCGGAAACTCTTTTCTTCTCGGGATCTTCGGGCTTCGGTACTTGCTTTGGGTCTCGGGGTTGATACCGGGGCTTCGGGGGGTTAAAATTGCAAGTAAAATGATGTAATATGGGAGAGAGATGAGAGAATGAGCAACCAAACTCGACTGGCCCTTCAAATCTATTTATAGGGCAAAAATCTGCCCTTGCCACGTCGTGGCACCTTTTTCCACGTCGTGGGCTTGGTCGTCACTGCATGCGTCATCGTAAGTTGCATCTGGGGGATTCCTGGAGGTGTCAGAAGACTTGCCACGTCGTGGCACTACTTGCCACGTCGTGGTATCTGACAGTTTTGGGGTTTCGCGCCCCGAACTTCAGAAATTCATAATTTTCGCATACGAACTCCGTTTTCGAAGTTCTTTATATCGACGCGTAGGTGAGATTATGCTATACAACTCTCGTTTAGACTCCATTAGCTAATTTTTAATTTATTTTTAATATATTATAAGTATATTACTTATATATTATCTTTAGTAGGCCGGGACAGGAAAACTCCGCTCGAAATTCATAACTCCTTCATCTGAACTCCGTTTTTGTCTGTCTTTTTATCGTTGGACTACTATTGAAGACATCTTCGACTCTCATTTAGATCACTAAGGATAGATATCTATCTACCTTAAATTTACTATTTACGTTGCGCTAGGTCGTGCCGGTTCTGTCGCGAAACTTCGACAGGTCATAACTTCTTCGTTATAACTCGGATTTTGGCGTTCTTTATGTGCACGGAAACCTTGTTACATATACTACAACTTGGTTAAGATTAATCATTCTAAATAATCTTCCATAAAAAAGTCATTTTTGATGCTTATCGTCTCTAAATTGACTAGCCCGGATCTACGGGCGTTACAGTATGGGGGTTGGGTTGAGGCGGGTCCTGATTTGTGCTGTAGGCCAACATACCCAGGGCGGACCAAATAGACTACAGGCCCAGGAGGGCACCTAGTCAGGCCGAAGGCCCGGCGAGCGGTCCGGATAGGCTGAAGGCCCTAAGAGTGCGGTCCAGACGTGCCGAGGCTCGGAGAGTGGGCCAGATAGACTGAAGGCCCGGTGCGGGCGGTCCAGTCATACTATAGACTTAGAGAGTGGACCAGGTGGACTGAAGGCCCGGTGCGGGCGGACCAGTCACACTATAAACTCGTGATGCATGGTTGTTCTGTACTTATATGTTTATATGATATGGTTATCTGTATGTCGTTGGTATTTTGGGGGTAATTCACTAAGCTTTCGGGCTTACAGTTTTAGTTTATTGTTTCAGGTTCAGCGGATGGCCGCAGGAAGGCGAAGACGTGACCATACACTTCCTCGATTGATTATTATGATTTCTGGGAACTCTGATGTTTAAACTATGTTGAAAAAAAATTGTAATAATTGAATGGTTTTAACATGTTTTAAAAAGTTTTAAATTGGCTCGAATTTTTTGGATGTTACACAGACCCTCCTTATAGCATTTGGTCTGGCTATGAAAAATAATCTCTATTGTTGTACCTGGTTTCTGATGAGGTTAAAAGAAGCTCTCAGACAGGGTAGGGAAGTGTCGTTCATAACAAATATGGACGATGTCGTTAGTTCTTGCATAGAGAATGTATTCCCTGATTCTTATCGTGGGTATACTTCAAAAAAGTGTGGTCAAGTATATGCACACAAAGGGAGTCTTTGGTAGAACATTACAACCTTTGTTCTGGATGACATCCAACTCATATACTGTTTTTGATTTTGAAGAAAAATTACGTCAACTGACCCCTAATGCTCGTTAAGTGCTTGCCAACATCGGTCATGCGAAATAGGCAAGAGCTTATTTCCCTAAAATCCATTGGAATATAGTTAACATTGGTGTTCCCCAATTTTTTTTGGTGTTATCGGTAAATCAACGCAATGTATTGATAATAATGCTTACCAAGGCAATTCATGACTACATTTAATGGTCTTTCGTTGAACGCAGTTCAATGGCAGGTAAAATATCGGGTGCAATATTAAATTATTTAATTACTTGTACAAGAACCTTGTTTGATCATATTTACTTTTCAGGGAGGTTTACTAACGTACTCACCTCGTATGCTGAAATGGTGCTTCGTAAAAGAATGCAAAAGTCTGTTCAGTGGCAAGCAACAAAGATCCCACCATAGATCCCGTCTCCGCTCCTGTCCGACATTTATCGAGTTTTTAATTTTAAAAAAACTTGAGTTGTTGATCTGAACTGTCATAGATGTTCATATGGGAAATGACGTAGTTTGGGTATAGTGTGCGGTCATGCTATTGTTGCATCACGTCATTCGAACATCCATGAATTAGCTAATATGGTTAAGATATATTACTGGGCTGATGTGTTTCAAAATGTCTACAAGACACAAACCGTGCACCCTATTCCTCCTCCATCACAATGGGAAATATCAGACCCTTTAATGTCCGTTTTATTACCAATGTAATTACAATTAATTATGTTTGTAATTGATTTGCAGTGTGTAATGGAAAATATTATTATTGCCCTAATATTTGTTACATATTACAAAGATAGAAAAAAAAACATAATTTACAAGTACCATAGTAATAATAACAAACAAGCAAACATTTCATATTACATAGATTAAGTAATAAGTGTTACAAAAACTTAGTTGATGAACATAAAGCTTACAACTTGTACACAAAAATTCCAAACAAGAAAATCCAACTACAAATTCACGATATCTTCAGTGCGTTTTTAGGTTTCAAGTTTCTTCTTCGATAGAAATAAGTTACTGATTATCTGCCTTTTGCTTTGTCAACCTAACATATAAACCTAGACTATGGTCCCTGAAAATTGAAGATCAAACACATGACATATATTGTGTAAATTAATATTAATTTAAAGAAAAACAATGAAAGGGTAACCCACATAGCTTTTTAGGACAAGTGCAATAAAGTCGTCCAAGGTTATTTCTAATCGTTGATGTCCTTATAATACCTTGAGATCCACAATCGCAGTAGCCATTTCTTTGGCTTATGAAAAATGAATTGTTAGTAGTAAAATTAACAAGGTAAAGAGTTTGGATGCTTGAATTCCTTTATAAAATGGCATTTACTACGATCATAGATTCCAGACACTATTACAGACACACATTCAGGAGCCACATTCTGGAATTACTATTTCAGATGCTAAATTTGGAACAATAATTGTTATAGATTCCTGACATATATGTAGTCTTTCGAAGAGTAAAAGTCACAGACTCCTGAAAGTATGAGTAGTCATTCCAAACAGTAAATGTCCTATATTCCTAACAATATTTTGGGCCCCCATTCAGGACCCACGTTCTGGAATGGCTATTTCGGACCCTTGTTCTAGACATTTCTTTTGTACCTTAAAATGCACATAGCATGCATCCTAATAGGCTTTGACCCTGTATTCATAATCTGCACTATGTGTTGTCATTCAGAGTAGTAGTTTTCATAGATTCCTGACATATATGTAGTCATTCCCAACAGTAAAAGTCATAGATTCATGAAAGTATGCGTAGTCATTCCAAACAGTAAATGTCATAGATTCCTGAAAAGATTTCGGATCCTCATTTTGGAACCCCATTCCGGAGCCACTTTCCGAAATGGATATTTCGGACCCTTGTTCTGGACATTGCTTTTTGAACTTAAAATGCACCTAGCATGCATCCTCAACGTAGAGAAAAAATTTGGAATGAGGTCATCTCATGATGGTCTTTGGCATTGTGAAGAAGAAGATTGTTATGTTTGTTCATATAATAACTCGTTTTCGGAAGGCCCAAATTTCCCACTCCCAGATAAAATGTCTGATGACGTTTTCCAAGCTATGAAGGTTGATGAAGAAGCAAACGAAAGGGAATCTGAAAGAAGCTGTCACACCCCCGAACCAGACGGTGGAAACGTCCGGGGGCTTGCGCGTGACTTTATCATTGTAGTATCATCACAAAGTATATAATTGAAACATAACATCATCATCACTACATATGTAATATAACAACATTCATTGTTTACATCAAGTATTGTATTTGAATATTACATGACAAAATAATTAAAGTCTTATGAAACAAAATATAACAAAACAACCATTAGTTTGTTCAGCCCAACCTGCTTTAACGGTTTCCTGAGAATACAAGTTAATTTAAAAAGGTCAACATAAAATGTTGGTGAGTTCATAAGCATGTTTGAGAAAATGATTTGTATAACTTTGTAATCACAAGAAAACCCTGCATTTTCTTAAAATAGTTTAGTATGTTGTGTCCAATCTAGAATTAATGCATGTGTGTTATTGTTTAATAGAATGCCAAAAGTGAACGAAGAGAATGTAAATAGAATGCCCCCAGACAACCCTATGTTGCGTGTAAAAGAAGAAAATGAATAGTCTCCCATAAATTTCATAATGTTAATTCCTCTAAGTGAGTCATCATAACCATACTAATTAATGACAATTTCTCCTGTCTTGGCGTCTTTGGGACGCCGACGGAAAATATAATAAGGTTGTCGTCACCCTAGACTGATGTAGTCTAACTGTAGTAAACAACTCAGGTGTAGAGTGTCATCCCCGTACAGATCTCTACACAAAACCCCGCTCTCCCTCCAATAGACTCTGATTATAACTACAAGCTACGATCGTACACTCAATAGGTGTCAACCAACACGTCTCACTAGATCCTTAATCGAATTTTACGCGAAGAGAAACATATAAAATTCATTCTGGGCCCCATGAACCATGTCTGCGGACCACTGAGTCTCACTGAACACGTAAGTCATTTTCAGGCCCGAAAGAAATGAGATTATATAACATGGGCCCAAAATATATGTAAAAGGACAACTAAGGTCCATTTGACATGTAAGGTATTTATAGGCCCAAGTAACACGCAAATAGTATCCAAGGTCCGTCGTGCATGTTAATGGGTCAGTGAGGCCCAATAAACAAATATATAGTATTCAGGACCTATCAAGCATATTAATGGGCCACTAAGGCCCTATATTATACGAATGGAAAAATTAGTCCGTTTGTTATTTTATTGCTGGTATTTGTTCAATTGTTTGTCAATTTGACTTAAAAATACCACATTTGTAATCATATATATATATATATATATATATATATATATATATATTAAATACAAATAAGTGAAAATGTCTAAATGATTTAAAAGTATGTATAAGTCATATAAACTTGCATCTAACAAACGTATAAACACTTTTAGTAAGTTCAAACAATTTTCTGATTTTTGGCATTTACGTCTCTATTTTTAGAAAATTATAGAAAAACCATTGTAAGTCGAAATTTGGATCCGTCAACTCTAAGGGTTTATAAAATGAGTCTAATTTCTTCATAATTTTTATTATAATTTTTAGTGATCTCAAACCAGTGTGAAAATGTTCATCTTCACAGACTGGTCCGAAATCCTTCCTGAAATGATAGGCAGTTTTGTAAAAATCACCAAAAATTGTAGAAAAATCGTATGAACGCTTGAGAGTAGTCATTTTAAACATATAAACCTGAAATTTTAGCATGTAAAATAGTTTTGGAAAATATTACCATCAAGGTGGTAAAAACAGTCTGTAACTAGACCAAAACATTTCTGTTAAAAGTTGATTTTTGAGTTTAGGTTATAGATTTTTGAACACAACACTTGTTTTTGCTATTCTAAGTGTATAAATCACAGATCTACAAGTTTATATGACAACATATACTTTTCTCATAGTTTTTTATGAAGATTTAAGTGATAAACTTCATATTTTTAACATATTTTTAGATTTATGAAGTAAACAACACATAATCACCAAATAAATCATGAAAAACACACATAGTCATGCATATACACATAGATCTACACAAAAAAACTTGTATTCTCCCCCAAAACTTAGTAAAACTGAAAATAGGGGGTATGAAGTCACCTTGCTTTGATGTTTTCGGTTCTTGGTGATAAATTGAGTAGATCTCGGCCCTAGGAAGCTTCTTGAGAAGGATTTTTAGATTTAGATGGGTCTAAGAAGCATGATTCACAAAAACATTGGTGTAAGAGGAGTGAATGAGTTTAAAGATGAAGTATAAAACTTGGGTTTTTAAGATCTTACCACAATGGATGAGTTCTTGATGAAGTTCTCTTGAAAAACCCACACTAACTCACGAAATTTTGAAGAGGAAGGAGGTGAGAAACTTTTGAGAGTTAGAGAGAATTTTGGAGATTGAAAGGGATGAAGTGGGGAGGGGTGTGGCATCTCTCGGCCATAAGAAGAGAGGTAGGAAGAGAGAGATTAAACATTATTGCATGGAGGATAATAGCTCTAAAAGTATGTGATTACCTTGAAACATGTGGGTTAATTATGTGTTGTCAACTTATTAGTAAATCTCATTTTCTTTTTCTTTTTTTTTTTAATTTGGGCCGAGAATGGGCTAGGAGGAAAGGGAGTGAGATAGTTTGGGCCATTCCTTGACTTAGCTCGAAATCATGAGGCCTAAAATGAGTATTTTTCGGCCCATTGGGCCTTTATGGAAGTTCACGGCCCCATGAAACCCAAGGGAGTAGTTTACGGCCCAATAGTGACAAAGAAATGGGTTTACAGCCCAATAGGGTCCATGAAGTCAATTGAGATATTTTAGGCCCAATAAGACCCATAAAAAGTCTTATGGCCCAACATATTATAGTTTAATGAATGTGGGTCCAAATTTGGGCACAATTGAAGACTCTTAGCTTAAAAGAATCAAGTTGAGGGTTTATTGGTCCATTAGGCCCAACAAGAGAATCTTGGTCCCTTCTGTGTTTGAACCGGGATATTAGGGTTTCAAACCCACAGTTGAGTATACGAGATGTATTGAATTAGGTTTTGAACTTCATGCGTGAGTTTTAATTCAAAGGGTTGATTTTTGAATGTGTATGGTTCAACTTAGATTTACAAGTTATATAAGAGTTGGTTTACATAGAGATAGAATTTCCTAGCTAAAAATACTAGTTGTGACAGAAGCCACACATAAATCAACGTGTAGACGATCTAGCGGAAAAAGTAAATGAAAATGAAAAATGGGTTGCTGAAGCTATGAAAGAAGTGAAACAAGCTAAGAAGTAGATTGAAGATGCAAATGCAGAGATCAATAAGCTTCATGTAGAACAGGACCGTCTAACAAATGTTGTTAGAATTAGAGGAGATTTTATTGGCTGAGAACAAATTATGTATCCCTTACAATTTCCTAACTTATGGAAACCAATCTAAGCATGTATTGGGATTTATAATGCTCTTTGCAATAATGTTAATGAAAACAAGGAAGTTGTCATTTTAGATAATCATATCGTTCCTTTTACAAAATTTAGTTTCAATAGACATTACAATATCCATATTTAATATTAGATTACATTTTTGACCGATAATTGGGAACTTGCATCCAATGCAAACTACTTGTGTCTACATGATTTTCAAATAATTCCATATAGGTCTCAATTAGTTTGAAACCATTATCAGTCAGTTCGACTCAATCTTCAATTATTAGAGTTGTCCTATGTGTTTCTTCAATGATGTCCGTTGTGTTCACAAATTGTCGTATATCTTCAGACATGGTAATGATGAGCATTTTCATGTTATACAATGCTACTTTTCTCTTCTCCTCAGCCGGTGAAGGCGGTAATGGGATTTCCAGTATTACCATTCGTTGGTTTGCACGTTGATTATCACAAATCATTTCTAATGCAGTTGTATCAACAAGACTTCGTTGATCGTCTTCAAGACGTGGTATATCTGACTCTATAGGAAACTGTGACAACTATCAAATTCAGGACATTCTCGGACTCATGCATCTTTTTCTAAACCATATATGCACATCATGTTATGGCCTAGTAGTATAAATTAGGTCATAATATTGTAGAAACTAGGATCCAACAAAAATCTAGGACTAATATACTTGACTCTTGCGATTTTAGTAAGTTATCTAGCTACTGTAGGAAATGCCAATGCTCGAATTAGAACAAACTCCAAACATTTGGTACAATTGAAAAAGGGTATAAAACCCTTAAAAATAAATTAAAACCTTCTAATTTCATTTCAATATGATGGTGAATATCAAACAATGTTCCAAAAACCCTAAAGAGCCCAAAAATCCAAATTTATAAACTTTAAAACCTAAAAGCTCTATAAGATTTGTTATGAACCTCATTATATCAAATTTAAATAATTAAGTTATAGGATATAATCAAAGATATAAAGATTTAATTATCAAACATTAATCATATTTTATGAGCTAAAAACTATGATTTTTAATGTAACAAGATTAAAATAAAGAGGCATTTTTATAAAACTTAGAATTTATATAAAGATTGAAATAATAAATTTATAAATTTAAATTTTAAGAGAGAGGAAGCCTCTCTCACTCACAAATTCATCCACCCTCTCCAAGACACCTCTTTTCCCTCAAAACATCAATCATTTTATCTTCTATTACACTCCAACTTCTCTCTTCATTCTCTCTCTCACACTCCACTCTTTCCCACACTCAAACATTTTCTTTCTCTCTCAAAGCCACGAAATTCTCCAACCAAGAACACCTCTCAACCTTCAAATCTTCATCTTCTAAGGTTGTTCTTCAAGGTAATCACGAAAATCCTTCATTTTCCTTCACTTTCCTTCTTGTTTTAAAGGTTTTTATTGCATTTCTCCTTCTTCTACACCATTCTTTATGAACATACATGAACATATCCATGAAATTTCGAGTTTGATGATGATGGTGGTAGGGTTTCACCCAAAAACAACATGCATGTTGTTAATGGTGAAATCCAAGGACCAAAACCTATGTCAAACCCTAAAATACGAATTTTTACAAGTTTTAAAGGTTCATCTACCTTATGCATTCAACTCTTTCAATTTAAAACATCACTATGAACAAAATATATCCATGCATGGTCTACAAACCATGATGCATGTGATGAACATTAAGTTAAAGAGCTTGATGATTAAAGTACATTGTTAATAGTGCATGTAAATGATTTTATTTATAAAAAAAATATAAAAACCCTTTTCTGTTCAAAACAAAATTACCTCAGAATCCCAGTAAGATAATATGAGGATTTGAAAAATCCCAAGATCTTTTATCATTTCCTTGATTTATTAAAATTGTTACAAGAAAACAAGGGCATAAATCATATAAAATACTTTCTGAGTTCTATAAATCCTAGATAAATTAGTGGATGCCCCTTATGGTGAATAATGACTGCTCATTAACTTTCATCGATTTTTTGTTACTGTTTAGTATGACTTTTGATTTTCTTTTTGTTTAGTCCCAATAAATTATAAAACCACTTTAGAGAATGTGAAAATGGTATCTAACAATTTTTACAGATCCTACCGGAGTTGAAATACTAAGAAATATATTTTCAAAATTTTTTATAATGCATTTCTATTTTTCCCTGATTTTGGTATTTATAATGGACTAAAAACAAAAAACAAATAGTTCTGCTCATCCAAAATTCATGACAATTTACCAAAACACCTTATAATACATTAGGATGCTAAATAAATTTTGTTATGAGTTTTCTATCGTGTATGCTATTTTTCTTCTATTTTTCCAAGATTAAATACACTTAAACCCATTTCTTATTAGAATAAATGCACAAAAATCATAAAATTAGGTTAAAAAGTTTAGAAATCCCTTTTTATATTTTTTTCTAGCATAATAATGTTTAACAACAGTAATAGAAAAAGTTTGGGTAACTTTTGGAAACTGTTTTATATTTATTTCATTTTTTATTAGAATAAATGCACAAAAATCATAACATTGGGTTAACAGTTTAAAAATCCATTTTTATATTTTTCCCAGCTGAATAATGTTTAATAACAATAATAGAAAACGTTTGGGTAATTTTGGAAACTGTTTTCTATTTATTTCATTTTTATTATAATAAATGTACAAAAATCATAAAGTTTGGGTTAAACAGTTTAGAAATATATTTTTATAATTTTCCCAGCTTAAGTATGTCTAATGTCAGTATTATAAAAAGTTCGGGAATTTTTATCCTTTGTATTCTATTTTTCATTAATTTATATTATTATGAAGGCTTAAAAATTTAGAAAAATAGTTAATCACATCACAAATTCAAGGGAAAATTTCTGGAAGACCTATAATGTATTTGGAATGAAAATGTAAAATTTGATGAATTTTGGAAACTGTTTGATAATAGTTTTGGATTTTTGGAGTTTAAAACACATTTAAATGAGTTGAAATAATAGCATGGATTAATATTAAAAAAATCTGGAAAATAATATCCAAAATTATCTTAATCACATGAGTTATAAAATATCACCATTTCAGAAAAATTATTACCCATTCAATATAAAACCTATATTAGAACAAAAATTTGGCATTTCTCTATATGTAGAATTTAGTATATATTAGAATTAGATTTCGACATAGAAACTCACTAGCGTGTGTTTGATGTTGTAGGATCCCGGTAGTAAGGTGTTGGTGTATTTCGAGGAACCACTTGTAGCTAGTTGAAGCATTGTGAGTATTCACGCACTCCCCTATTTTCGGTTTTTATGTTTTGGGGTGGAAAAGCATGTTCGAAAAACTATTTATTGTTCGTTGTATTTAAATTGAATTGTATCAAACTTGATTGCTATATTTTGCTATATTTTTCTATGCATGTCTATGCAACACGAAACATGAGAACTTATCGTCTTAAGTCTCTTCCCTTATACTTTTCTCCAACCATTAACTCTTTGAGCCAATGGTCATTATAGATAGCGCTATTAGGAATTGACAATTCCTCACTCGCCTGATTGCTGGAGTGCATGATACCATATAATCTATGGAACGATAATCATAGATCTTGATAGGGCCTCAGTCATAGGCTTGGTTGTGAACTCACTGTTTGCTCATACACATACAATCTTGTTATTTATTATAGCAATAAACTTTGTTTCTCATTATAGCAATGTACTTGTATTTTATGGAAGGTTTTATACCAAATCTTGATTTTGTAAACTTGGGAACTCACCAACTATTTTCATAGTCGACCCTTGTTTTACATGTTTTTTCAGGAAATAATTAGTAAGTGGGTATAAAGATTCATCATCATAGTTCATGTTGCATCGTGTGGAAGTTATTTTATGAAGTTATCTTTTGACCAATATAATTTTGGAAAAACTTGTATTTTGTTTTATTAATTATGGGTTGTAAACTTTTAACTATTACTATGGTGATGTATCTTTATCTTTTGCAATGAAACCTTTATCGCTTTCATATCTTGCGTTTCCGCTTTAGCGAGGTGTGACAGCAACTCATCCTCATCGTTCGAGTCACTGGATGTTGGAGACTGGAAATGAAATATACCTAAATTATATTAATATACTATTTAAAAACCAACATGCATAAAAGTATTTAATAATAATAAAAAACACTTGGTGAAACACATCCATAACAAAAAAAAAACGTAATTGCAACTAGTCTGTCATAACAGGTTTGTCTGCACTTGCTTCGATGCCATCTTTCGGAGTTCTATCTGCTTTGAAAATTTTTAACACCCTTTCTGATTTCTTTCTTAATTTTATAGGTGCCTTTGATGGTACTTATCCATTAAATCTTGATGCATCTCGTAGGGTTAGTAGTCCTCGTAGGACCTTTGGAGTTCAGCGGTCATTGTTGCGAGCATGATGCAATGAATTTTCATAGCATCTCGCTCGTGAGCCTCGTAGGCAGCAATCTCTTTGGGAGTAGTAGTGTTGACATTGAATTCTTTCAGCTCCTTGTCGAGAACATACTCCTTGTCCTCGTAACGAGTGACCATTCGAATGTTGCGAATCCAATCATTGAAGTTGGACCCATCGAATATCACCCTCCCACACAAATTCATGAGTGGGAATGAGCCAGAAGGGGTCGAGCCAGAAGCGTTGTTGTTGTTTGAAGTAGACATCTGAAATAGAAAAGAGACAAAATTTGATTAGATAAGAATCCCCAATTAAACACCCAAATGAGAAATTAGGGCTAGGATCCAACAACATTATTTACAATTTAGAAGAAGGATGTCGTAATCCAAATTGCAAATAATCTGAACGTAAGTGAATGACGATTCACTAATTTCCACCATGAAAAACAAAAAGATTTTTAAGTTTTAAATGAATTGAAACTGGAGATTCATTGAACTTTTCAATGGCATGTTTAAATCTCGATATGCCCTTCAAGTTTGTGACTAGGATACCAAGGATCAAAAACAAGGTGTGAATAACCATGCAAATGTACTTGGTGCTCTCGATATCATTTACCACCTAATCAATGTGCCGGTTAACTACACACGGTCCATTGATCTATGATAAACATCGAGCCACCCTTTTCCACCATTACTAGTCCATATTAGTGTGTCAGTTATCCACGCACGCTCCACTAACGACTTGGCAGGGTGCAAAGTGTAATTTCATGGAATAGCATCATTTCATATTTTTCTAAAGTAATTAAGATTGAGAATTTTATAAAAAAAAACATTTAGTTACTTTATTAATCCTTATATGTTTAATGAGGAATTAGTTGCCCTATCCTGCCCGTTCGGCTAACGACCCTCCACCAATCAAGAAAGAGGTGAGTGAGAGTGGACACCCATTAAACTGCCATTTTATAGGCAGCAACCTTATACCCCCTTATAGATTGGCTTCGTGAATGAGGCCTACTAACGGTAAGACTAGCTTAATCTTATACATAAATATTATTAATGTTATAATATTATAATAGTATAAGGGTTGAATTTTAAACTTGTAAAATTCTAGGGTTTAGAATTTAAATATTTCAAAATTAAACTTTTAATCAAAAATTTAAATTCCAAAACTTGAGGGCAAGTTTTGAAACTTTTCAAAACTTTCTAGATCAAATTACAAATAATTTAATTAAACAATTAATTAGTGATTATTTAAATTTGACCTAATTCAATTTCATGGCAAGATAATTCAATCAAATAATTCAAATAATTAAAGTTATCATATAAGGAAATAATTATCTAATTAATTGGCAATTATCTTCTATTTTGATAAGGATAATCGTATCAATTTAATAAAAATCGGATTTTATTAATCAAAAATGTTTTTGGTAATTATCTCAATCCAAAATAGGCCAAAATCCTGAAAGATCTGCTCTCTGACTCTCCGACTCGTCGAGTCACTGACTGGACTCGTCGAGTTCATCAGGTGACTCGACGAGTTCAGCTGTTAGAGGGCAGAAACTTCGATTTTTAAAGCAATGAATGATCAAACAAGACATTAAATACAATTGAAAACAGCCTAGGCTCTGATGCCACTTATGGGTTATGAGCATTAGATCATTCCTAAGGTGCACATGCAAACCCTAAAGTTTTGGATCTAGGTTTCTCTAATTGTACATGAAAATCATCCAAAGCTTGTAAACCCTAATTCTAGCATATAAAAAATTGAATATCATAACAAAACTAGGGTTAAGAAATTACCTTGCAATTGTAGCTTGAATATCTTGAGCTTTGAGAACCTATCACCTCAAATGCGATGCCTCTAATGAATCACAAACACCAAAGCAAGTAGGTTGATCTTGGAGAGATGGGAAGGAGGCTCAATGATCTCTAGGCTTCAAGTGGTAGCCGATTTGTGAAGCCATAGGGTCCTTTATATAGGTGAGTTGTTAGGTTTCAGTCAAAATCCTAATTGGATTGCTTACGCCTTAAGCATTCCACATGAACCTTTCAGAAACAAGGCTTGGACGAATTCATTGTGGGCTTTCCCCTTGTTTTCGTCCATCCCTTTCTAAAGGATCCACAACCCAAAATCCAATTATCTTATAATTGCAATTCTAGAGTCCTAGGTTCAATTAATATCTTTTGACCACAAAATTAATTTCTTAATTAATTATTGACCAATATTAATTAACCAATATGATTTCTATTTTAATATATTATTCATATAATATATTAATAAACCATAATAACCTTTTTCTCCATTATTCATCCAGTCAAATTGCTTTGGTGAAGGCAAGCCAAAAGGACCATGTTATAACCGGGTTAAGTACATACCAAATATAGTTATGGGCTTAGAAACCTAATCCAACACTTAATCTATTAAGATAGCTTATCAAACTAAAGAACTCGACGAGTCCATAAAGAAACTCGATGAGTTGGGTCGAAATGCCTCGACCCCGTAGAAGGAAAAACTCGACGAGTTCAGGACGGACTCGACAAGTGGAGTTGGAAAGTCCTGATTCTAATGATAGGAGAAACTCAATGAGTTGGATCGTGATTTCATGGTTTCTGATTTATGGAACTCGGCGAGTTGATGGGTCAACTTGGCAAGTTGAGTCAACCTAGAATGTCGGCTTTGACCAGAATGTTGACTTTAACTGGGGGTAAAATGGTCATTTTACCCTAAGAAGGATTTTTGGATTTTGACTAAGCCTTATTGTGATAATGATAGTCGGGGAGTCGTTGGAGCAGCCGTTAGAGATTCCTTACCGCGAGATTGTGCAGTCAGCTTTGCGAGGTGAGTTTCCTCCTGTAGGAACGGGTCGAAGGCACCAATGCCGGCCCGTTTATGTATGTTAGTATATTCCGAACTGAGGTCTGATGCCAAGCAAGGCCCAACGTAGTTTTATATGTTTCCGGACTTCGGTTCGATGCCGGGGAAATCCCGAGGAATGTTTATATGCTTGACGTTTTCGTGATTCTTGCATGTGCTTGTTTTATATGTTCTGGACTTCGGTCTGATGCGGGGGTAAACCTGATGAATGCTTATATGTTTATGTTATGTGATTATGTTTATATGTATTTGTTGATATGTTTATATGTATACCAGATTTCGGTCTGATGCCGAATTTTAGTCCGATGTCGGGCGGGCCCCGATGAGCAAGGCCCATGTATGTTATTATGTGATTATATGATTATGTGTTTGGTATGTGGTAGTTTGCGGAGACTCACTAAGCTTCATGCTTATAGTTTTCAATTTTTGGTTTTAGGTACTTCCGGTAGCAAGGGGAAGAGCTCGGGATGACTGTAGTGCCCACACCATTTGTTTAGCCTGGGATGTTTATACTCTAATATATTTGACAGATGTCTATGTTATTTTGAGATACATGATTCATGGTTTTTATGTGATGAATTTGTAACATCCCGGAATTCAGGTTTATCTCTTTGATCCTTTCTTTCCTCAAGTTATCAAATTTAGTCCTTGAAAATATTTTATGGCAACTAAGTACGCTGGGCGTACTGGAGGGTACGCTGCGCGTACTCATGAGCATGTTCTTGATGCGGAGGCTACCCAGTACGCTGGGTGTACCATAGTGTACGCTGCGCGTACTAGGTTCAGATTGAAACCCTAATTGTGGGGGTGAGCCCTATAAAAGGAACATATTGGCCTCACTTTTAGCCACCATTTCCAGAGAGTGAAACCCTAAGAGTGCCAAACCCTCGTTCTAGAGCTTGTGTGTGTGTGTTTGAGCTTGATACTGTTCTTGTGTGCCTTTGAAGAGAAGAAGGTGTCATTGAAGAAGCTAGAGTTAGAGTGCAAGCCTTGGGTTTGAGCTTTTTAGAGGTTGGAGCATCAGTTGGAGGTAAAAAGCTCAAAGCTTTCTTAACCTTTTTGGATTTGTGTATTATGGACCATTTTTAGGGTTTTTGTCCCAAAGGTGGAGACTTTATGAGTAAAGGAGCTCCATAGACCTTGATCTGCCCCTTTTTAGTGTATATTGTGTTTTAGATCCATAAAAATCCAATCTTGGACGTTAAGAGTGAGCCATACATGAGTTCTGAGCCTCTTAAGGAAGGAAGTGGTGTGATTTGGGTGTTGGTGACCTTTACAGCCATGCAAAGGCTTAAAGTCACCAACTTTATGGATTGAGATGCTTCAGAGTGACCAGATGCGGGATTTGAGCTAATGTCTTAACCGATTAAGAGCAAAATCATGAAGTTGGTGAAACTGGGGCGTACGTTGGGCGTAATCCCAGTACGCGTAGCGTAGGGGTCGAGTGTCCCCGATTCTGTATAGCATCCGAGTACGCCCAGCGTACAGAGCTTGTACGCGCCGCGTACTCCTTAGGGTTGACTTTCGTTGACTTTTAGGGTTTAGTCAACAAATGGACCGTTGGACCATTGCAGGGGTAGAATGGTCTTTTACCCTTCTAGTGAATATAGGAAGGGACTAGTCTAGCCTTTGAGAGCCGTTTTTAATTAGAAGTGAATTACGTATGTGTTTAGGCAGAGGCTAGATCAGTGTTTCGAGTTCGAGATCATCCGAGTTTACCCGAGGTGAGTCTTCTCACTATACATTACCTAGGGTGGTATCTATGTGTGGACTGGAAGGTCATGCGTGCTTGCTTGAGATTATGTATTTTGTGATTTTGTATGCTATGTGCTATTCTGACCGGACCGGAGGGTCCAACGATTTATGAGGACAGAGGGTCCTCAACCAGACCGGACCGGAGGGTCCAACGAGCTAGACCGGACCAGAGGCTCCAACGAGCTACGAGACTGGAGGGTCCCGCTGAGACACATTGACCAGAGGGTCGTACTGAGTATAGCCTCGAGTGGAAAATTGTTGTATGTGGTATTTTGGGGAACTCACTAAGCATTCATGCTTACCGTGTTATGTGTTATGTGTTTCAGGTACCTCAGAGGATCGCGGGAAGGCACCGACGTGATTGTACACACACTTTTGATTTGGAGCTGTATTTGTGGATCCTGGAATTGAACAATTGTTTTGAAAACTTGTTAATTGGTTTTTGGAGATTTAATGTTGAGACATATGTTTTATGAATATTAAAAATAAAAAATTTGGTTTGAGATTTCTTGTCGTTATAGAATTGTTAACTATGGTTTTCTTAATGATTTAAAACGAAATTTTTGGACCGTATTTTTGGAATGTTACACTTAATGGGATACATTACAAGAAATATGTGTGTTTTATGCATGAAAAAGAATTTATAAATATGTTACTATGTTTCTTTTCTCAAATGATACTTCAAATGCACATTTTGTGACATATTATGAAATTGTCATGAAAGGTTTATACTTGTTTTATATAACCATTTGAATACCCAATGTGCAGGGTATGGAATACAAATACTTCATGTAAGCAAACCTTATGGGACAAATTTAGAAGGACCCTGACGTTTTCTAACCTCCTAGAAGTCTGGCTTACTTACATGTAGCTATGAAATTCCGAATTTATGTTTTCAAGACTGATAGATGTTACACAAAAAAAATACATAAATTGTTCTTTTTTTGTTAAGCTTTTATTATATGTTTATGATAAATGTCAAAACTATAACTAATCTTGAAGTTTAAAATCCTTCGTTTTATTTTTGAACGACTGCATTTTCATATAAACACGCTAGCAATGAGCTAACAGAGAGAAACAATAATTATATCAAAGAAGAAGTGAGATTTTTTGCAGGCACTCAATCCAATTAACTTTTATTTTTCTACTCCTAATACAAAAGGGATGTTTAAGGATACTCAGAAACAAATCACTCCTTGGTTTTTCGTTATCAAATTGAATTGCATTTCAAAAGCACCACAAACACCACCAAATCTTCAATCAACAACCTCTAAGATTAAATGATCCGTATTCATTTATGTATCTCAAGAAAGGAGTATAAACCATATAAACTAATTACTATTTTATCATTATTTTGTTTAAAGCATTATAAGTTATTGAGATAGTATTTTATACATTTCTGATTATGTAGTTTTATTGTGTTAAAACATGATGAAATAGAATATATTTGTTATTAAATCTCTTAGTTGTAATAAAACCAAGAAACTAAAGGTAGATGACGGGACCCACAAGATCATGACGTCATAAATTATCCGAAAATATAGTAAAACTAAGAAGGATAAATTGGAAAAAAGTCACTATATTACCACAAAATTTCAATTTTGACACCGAATTATTTTTTTCTCAATTATGTAACTATATTTACAATTTTGTTGCAATATGAACCAAATGACCATTTTCTCACTGTTTTCCCAGTAACCATTTTTCCCGAGTTGCAATAAAGTCACTAAGTTTATCAAAATTTTAATTTTGACACCGGATTTCAAATTGAAAGAAAATTACTATATTACCACAAAATATTGATTTTGACACCGAATTTTTTTTCTCAATTATGTCATTACATTTATAATTTTGTTGCAATGTCAACTAATTTTCTGATTCAGGAGATGTTATTGTTGTTTAGAAGCTAGATTTGTATTACAAATGAATGAAAGTTGATCCAATGGTTCAAACTCACTTACAAGTCAATGAAAAGCATATCAACCTTTCAGGAGATGTTATTGTGGTTTAAAAGCTCAATATGTACAACAAGTAAATAAAGACGCCTATAAGGTTGATTTAGTGGTTCAAACTCACTAAGCATCTCCTTGAACGACCTTATGGGGTCTTCATTTACTTGTTGTACAAATAGAGCTTCTAAACCACAATAACTTCTCCTAAAAGGGAGAGGATGCCCTTTTCACTATCTTTTAAGTGATTTTGATCCACTAGATTGACCTTATTATGCCATTTGTGAAGAAATACCATGAAGAGAATTAAACAATAAACATTATAATAAAAAGTGCCACCTAAAAGGGTGAGTACACCCTTTTCGCTGTCATGTCATTTATTTTTTATGTCATGTATTTGTTATCCTGCTAGATTGATGGTAAACGGTCAATAGGTTTAGAAAGCGAGTTTGTAGGGATCTTCATTTATAGGGGTCTTCATTTATTTGTTATACAAATAAATCGGTTTTGTAATGGTATTCATTTATTTGTTGTACAAATCAAATTTGTAAGGGTCTTAGATCGATCTTGTAGGGGTTATCATTTACTTGTTGTACAAATCGAACTTCTAAACCACATTAACATCTCTTGAAAGGGTGGTTATGCAATTTTCACTAACTTGTAAGTGAGTTTGAAACATTAGATTGAACTTCATTTATTTGTTGTACAAATCAAGCTTATAAACTACAATAACATCTCCTGAATCGGTCAATTGGTTGACATTGCAGCAAAATTATAAATGTAATGACATAATTGAGAAAAAAAATCGATGTGAAAACTAAAATTTTATGATAATATAATGACTTTGTTGCAATTTGCAACTCAGTGTCAAAATCGAAATTTGATAAACTTAGTGATTTTATTGTAATTCGAGAAAAATAGTTACCGGAAAAACAGAAAGAACCAGCAATTTGGTTGATATTACAAAAAAATTATGAATATAGTAACATAATTGAAAAAAAAAATCAGTGTTAAAATCAAATTTTTTTGATAATATAATGATTTTTTTTTACAATTTCTTAGTTTCTTACTAAAATCTTGTTACATTCACTAGGGGTGGAATTGTGTAACAGCCCGTATTCCCAAGTATTATTCATTCTTATAATTTTGGTGATTTGTGAGGAGACTCGGCGAGTTGGAGCTCAAACTCGCCGAGTATGATCGCGGCTATGGGCACGGGTTCGCGTCTGGACTCGGCGAGTCCAAAAGTGGACTCGGCGAGTCCACGTTGTTTAATGAAACCCTAATTCCCCGGGTTTGGAGCCTATTTAAGGGCACTTATAGCCTCCCATTGCAGCTACCAGTCCCTTGAGAGAACCCTAAGAGAGCTAAATCGTTTTGGGAGAGAGGAAGTCACTTTTGGGCCTTTGTGTTCCTTGTTTAGCAGGAAGAAGGTGGCAAGAGCAAGGAGGAGGTGAGATTCCAGCAGATCCAGAGTCCAGAGGCTTCATTTTGAGGTAATAGTTCGAACCTCCTTCAGTTTTAGGGTTGATCTTTAGAGTTAGGGTTTTCTAACCCCTTTGGAGAGTGATTATGTGAAGCAAATGGTCCCTCTTCGAGTTTGTGCCTTGGATCTGGACTCAAAGAGGTCCAGAGACCCTAACCCTTGGAGCTTTTTGGGTTATTATGGAGTTATTGGACCTAGGTTGTCATTTTTGGGACCAAATCTCCTTTTATGCCTTGTGGGGGTTATACAAGCATCAAGTTTCGAACTTTACGTGACATTCATGCTTGGGAAGGCCAGATCTATGGTTTGGGGAAGCAGATCTGACCTCAGAAGGTCAATAGAGTTTGTGCATGGCATGAACTCGCCGAGTTGTTCTTGAGACTCGACGAGTAGGGTTGGGGTTTCACGTAAATTGTTCAGCGAGTAGACTCGCCGGGTTGGGGGATGACCCAGTGAGTCAGGGAGAGTCAATAGGGGGCTGGATCAAGCCGGAACTTGCCGAGTTGTTCTTGAGACTCAGCGAGTTGAGTCGCCGTGGCCCCATGATTCATGCCAGGTGGAACTCGTCGAGTTAGGGAAGTACTCGATGTGTCAAGAGAGGATCCGAGGGAATCAGTGAACACGTATAGACTCGCTGAGTCGCTCTAGTGCACTCACCGATTCCGGTCAAAGTTGACCGTTGACCAGAGTTGACCAGTGTTGACTTGATAGTGTTAGTCAACCTTAGTTGTGAAAGTGTTAATTTGAGATATATTCTGTTATAGGAGGATTATAGCTTGGGGGGATCGAGCGCGAGTGATTTCTGGGATTTGCGAGTTATCGAGATACGCGAGGTGAGTCTTCTCACTATACTTTACCTTGAGTAGGTAATCAGAGTCATGTGACAGAGTATTTGTATGCTATATGTATGTTATGTGTTGTACTGCATTATTTCTATGTGATTTATGTTGTGCATGTTTATAGAGTTGGAACCGGAAGGTTCATAGAGATAGAACCAGAGGGTTCACAGAGTAGGGTCCACGGACCCACAGAGTTATAGCCTCGAGTGGGTAATATGTGTTATGTGTGGTATTTTGGGGAACTCACTAAGCTTTGTGCTTACAGTGTTTGGTGTTATTTGTTTCAGGTACTAGTGATGACCGTGGGAAGGCGCCGACTTGATCAGTACACACACGGGATTTTTATGTTATGAGATCTTGGGATTTTTATATGGCATGGATTGAGTTTCAAACATTGATGTTTTTATGAATATTAAATGAATTATGTTTTTATAAAATGCGAAAAATTGTTTTGAAATTTACGGTGTTGCAAGTTGGTATCAAAGCCTTGGTTTGAGGGATTCGAGTACACCTTCGGGCGTATTTGAACTCAAACTGAGGATTTGAGAAGTATTTTCAAAAAGAGTAAAAGATTTTTGGAAAAACGCAGAGCAGAGTTGTGTGTACGATCAGTCCGCGCCCGAACGGTGATTTCCCAAAATACCCTCATCTTATGTGATATTGATATGGATATGATGTATTCTCATGCTAGAGTAGGCTAGGTACTCCGATTAGGATTAGAGTGTCCTGATTTGTGATGCCTTAGCCTAGGGAGAGGTGAGCTGCTATGAGATGCTTGAGAGTGAGTAGGTAGCAGCGAGGGACTTATGAGATATCTGATAGAGAGTGGATTATGCATAATAGAGTACTTGGAATTTGGGATCCGAAGAGGGGGACTTGGGGTGTAATCTGATATGGTGCGAACAGTAGTATTGGGCCCGTACTACTTAAAGCACCGGGGCAGTGTACAACCCAAGTAAGAATCTTTGGAATGCCAAGGATCAAGGATGAATGAGTTGTCGAGTGTGAGTATGCTCGAATGGATTCTAATTTATCGTATGTTGTATTTCAGAGGTAGGTCATGGTGAGGATACGTCTTATGCCTGAGAGCAGTGGGGCCAGTGATGAGGAGATCCGCCAGATCATTCATGAGGAGGTGGCTGCGGCCATCAGGGCAGAGATACTAGAGATGTTCGGGTCTATTAAGACCACGTTGATTGAGGCTTTCGATGAGCGTTATGTTGCTCTTTCTGAGGCTGCTGTTGCAGCGGCCACCGCAGCTATTGCTGCCGCGAGGCCGTAGGGTGGTGATGCATTGTTGTTCCGAGAGTTCAGCAACACAAAACCGCCGGAGTTTGATGGGACCCAGGACCCGGTGGCGGCTATGAGATGGATTTCTGACATAGAGGGGTGTTTCTTCACTTGCTCATCTCCTGAGCATTAGAGAGTTCGGTTCGCGCTGAACCAGCTTCGCTTGGGAGCGAAGGACTGGTGGAAGTTTGTGACGGCGCACTTTACGCCTGCTGAGCTTGCGGCAGTGACCTGGGAGAGGTTCACTGCCATGTTCCGAGATGAGTACGTTCCCCAGGTAGAGAGGGAGCGTTTGGCCCAGGAGTTTCTGACCCTCAAGCAGGGTACTGAGTCTGTTACAGTGATTACCAGGATGTTCCATGAGAGGGCGATGTTCTGCCCTGAGCACGTGTCCACTGAGCAGGCACGTATGAGCCGATATTTGAGTATTTTGAGGCGAGACATTCAGGAGTTCGTGGCGAACTCCTCGTACCGGACATTTGCCGAGCTTCAGGCAAATTCCCGGAAGAGGGAGACTGAGCTAGAGACTCGGGCCAGGGAGGAGGCGGAGTCTCAGGGGAGGGATCGGCGACCAGCACAGTCCCAGCCGGCAGCCAAGCGGGCCAAGCCTGCTGATCCCAAAGCGGGGAGACAGAAGGGCTGCACTTGTAGAAAGTGCGGCAAGGGTCATGATGGAGTATGTAGAGCTGGATCTTGCTACAAGTGTGGCAAGGAGGGGCATGTGGCCAAGGACTGCCCCAAGGGGTTTGCAGTGTGTTTTCACTGCAACCAGAATGGACACCGGAAGGCGGAGTGTCCGCAGTTGCGGGGATCGGCTCAGGGAGCACCTCAGGGATCTGCCCCTGCCGCGAAAAAGCCTTTTGATCAATCAATTTATCAAACAATGACAGTAAATAAGAATAAGAAGAATTCACGAAGAAAAACTTTCACTAAGAAAGATAATCTCACAAAGAGATTATCGTGTGCACAAAGCAGCTATTAGGGTTTGTGAAAGGCGTGTACTTTCACAAACCTATACAAAAGATTATATACTGCTATTCTAGTCAATCCCTATAAATCAGGGATTTGCCAGCTAACTGAATTACGCTAACTATGGAAACAAGATAAATACAAAATCTGTTACAATGCACTGAATAAACTAAACACACTGTACTGCTAAAAAGCTGATGCTGATACTGAGATATGCGCTGATGCTGAAAGATATATTTCAAACATCATCATATTTCAAGGTTTGACCTTACAATCTCCCCTAATATGATGATGTTCAAAACCAACTAAATTAGAACACCTCTGGACAAGAACTCTTCATACTCAGCTTCAGCTTCTATTTTTACCGGCCAGTAAGGACTATCCAGCAACTCCTGTCTTCTATTTAGCAGCTCCATAGCAATAAGGATGTGAAACTCTCCGGAGAGATCTTGATGACTCATGCACATTTTCCTTAAGCCAACGAGATGAGTGGTTGGAGCCTTTGGAATCTCAGCAGTTCGCTGAAAACACATTTTTCTGTTTTTATCGAGATAGAACATCCCGTGTTCAGGAACTGAGATAAATTTATGTTGAACTGGGTCAACACTGATAGGAAGAGAGTTGTTTATCCCACCAGCACCAAAGTCCAGAACCAACACATCTTCACAATCAACTTGAAATTTGGTTCTTCGAGTTCTAGGAACAAATGACCTTTGGCCTTGATGTTGTGGTCGTTCTTTAGGAACAAGGTCCAAACACTGAACTTTCTTGATCAGCAGATGTAAAGCACATGTCAGTTCAGAGGAGTGAGCTGAGGTTTGCTTGGATGCTAATTCGAGTAACTCCATCCATTAAGAATATCCATATTTGATCAGCTCATCCCTCTTGACAACTTCAATGTATGAATGTTGTGGACCTTGACGAGTAATCAGCAACGTAAGAATTTTCTCGCTGCGAGGTTTGGAAGCTTTAACTTTGATGATTTTGTCACCACACACTCGTCGTCTAAGAACATCTTCAAACCTCTTTCGATCAATCCTGTCAAGAACACTATCCGACTTAGGCTTACTGCTGCTAGGAGGAGGCTGAGAAGATTCAGATTTGGACAGAAATTCCAAGAATTTCTGCATCTGAGCTTCAAAAGATCCTTTGGCCTGAAGTTTATGCTGAATGAGTGATTCATCAGCTTGAGCAATGTTCTTTAGAAGCTGAGCTTGATTGGCTTCATCAAGAATTTGTTTAACTTGATCAGGAGACATGTTCCATTCAGCCGCCAAATTTGATATACTGACTATGGACTTGGGTTTCCTGCAAGACAAAGAAGTATCAGTGTGTGAATGAGCCAAGTCAGTATCTGCTACCTTGCGCTTGCGAGATAGCGGATGAGAATCTTCACTAGCAACGTTTGAATTTTCTCCTTGGACCGGGATAACGGAATCATCAATGGGATCAACGAATTTCATGTCTGACCTTTGAGATTCATTTTCAAGATCATTTGAATCTTCATCGTGGACTGGAATAAAGGGATCAATGAAGTTCATATCTCGTATTTGACATTCATCATCTGGTTCATCATCATGCTCACTATCTTCAACAAGCTTTTCAGTAGCTGCTGGACTAATAGGCTCCGCAGAGTCAGACTCATGCATCGGCTTTGGTGATTCAGTCTGAACAATGAAGTTGTCAACAGGTTCGGTGTCTCTCTCATTTGGATCACCATCAGCATTATCATCATCATCATCATCAGCATCATCATCATCAT
Organism: Lactuca serriola; assembly: GCF_051521515.1. NCBI lineage: Eukaryota > Viridiplantae > Streptophyta > Magnoliopsida > Asterales > Asteraceae > Lactuca > Lactuca serriola. Next base: position 249,339,814 of record NC_136410.1, on the reverse strand, counting down.
CATTAGTATCTCCTCCTTTTTGAGCATCATCAGATTGGGCACTAGAGGAAGGAGTATGCAAGAGAACTTCCTTTAGCTGATGAACATCAGCCTCAATGCGTAGAAGACGCTGACTCATGTCCCGAGTCAGTGTCAGAAGTTCATTAAATGCTGAGGCCGGAATTTAAAGGAATGAAGTACCTGGAGCTGCTTGTGAGCGTGGTGGCATCCCCGGAGAAGATTGGTCCCCCTGGGGTGGATTTTCCCCCTGTGAGGGATGCTCCCCCTGAGATGGGTGCTCCCCCTGAAATTGTTGCTCCCCGTGAATCAGTGAATCCTTTTGAGCTGAGGGAACTTTCTCAGAAACAGAGACGATATGATGAGAAAGTTGAGGAGAGAAATGACCACCATCATGTGGTTCATCCTCTTGACTGGCATGATCTTCATGGTTACCATCAGCTCCTTCATCAGTATCAGCGGTGAGTGAAGGAACAGTGTATGGATTTGCAATCCATTCTCTCATCCTATCAGAGATTCCAATGTCAGTATCCAGTGGATCATCTTGATACATTCGAATTGACATGCGAGGGCATTGGATTGGATTTCCAAGGTGTGAGAAGTAATCTGCAGCAAAAAATTTATCGAGCACAAGAGCAATCCAGCGTGGGAAGGGAACGTGATCAGCGCGTACATTTGCATGAAGAAGCTGAACAAGTTGATCAAAGAATAAGGTCCCATAATCAAGTCTTTTGTTGAGAAGAAGTGAGCAGACGACTTGTTGCTCATAAGTGCTCAGTTGATCACCACTTCGAGACTTGTGACCCACACATTTGCACAGAGCACCGGTGAAAAATTTCCATCCTGGGGTCATACATTGGAGCAGAATAAGAGCTGATCGAGCACCAGCCTTTGAGTGATCATATCCCAGTTGATCGAATAGACGTCGACAACGTTCAATAGAAGGAAGTTCAGAGAATGGTTCAAAGATAAGTAACCTGAGTGCAGCACTGAGGAGTTCTGCGGTAATAAAGACAGAGTGTCTTCCACGTCCAATAGTCCCGATGATGACATTGTTTTCATCATTGACTGTTGCGGTGTAGTAGAACTCACAGACTTGTTCAGGGAAGAACTCTGATGGAATGTCACTGATGGCGTATCGTAGGCGGCAGGAGGCTAAGAAGTTAACAAAATCATCGAGTCCAAGACCTCGATGAACATCTGGATTATCAGGGTTGAAAACAACGTTGGTGGCTTTGATGTATATTGGGAGAGGAGGAGAGTTTGGGGCAGGGATTACCCTTCGTGAAGTAGAGGAGAAAGTGAACAGAGAAGCTGCCATTAGAAAGTTTTTAGGGTTCTAGGGTTTTGAATATAAGTGAAGGAAGTTTAAATTGTGGAAGGAAAGTTTGAAATAAGGGTGGAAAGAGGTTTAAATATGGAATTAAATGGGCCTTTAAAAAGGTAATGATTATCTTCTTCAAAAATGACGGCGTATCGTAACAACCTGTCAGATCAGAAAAATAGCCGTTGGATAAAAGAGCCGTTGACTGAAGATGAAACGTCAATCAGTGTTTGCGGAAGCGCTGAGATCAGTGTCACAAAAGTTACATGCTGAAGATGATTCTCCGTCAATTCAAGGTACAACTTGCTTGATTGAGGCTAGCAAGGAGATTGGTGCGTGTGATACATACTAGTTGTATTATCTAACCATCGGCACAGAGTGTTGTCTCTTTATCAGTGAGTGGTTTGTCTTACTGAATCATTAGACACTGGATGAGAAGAAGGTAAAGAAAGGATTGTTGCGTGTGATAAACCTTGGTGTTTTGGTCTAACCATCGGCAAAGATTGGAAATTCTCATCAGTGTGTGTTTTGTCACATTGAATCATGGAATCAGTGTAAGATTGGTAAGAAGAGATAGTTGCGTGTGATAGATCTTGGTGTTTTGATCTAACCATCGACAAAGATTTTTAGATTCTCATCAGTGTGTGTTTTGTCACACTGAATCACGAAATCAGTGTAAGATTGGTAAGAAGAGATAGTTGCGTGTTATCAGTGTATGGTTTAATACAGTGAATCATTCAACTTTAGTTTAGAAGAGTTGAAGAGGAGAGAAGGATAGGAGATCAAACCAAGTACTCAGTATGCAAATATCACCAGCATGTCATCATCAGCACAATGTACATTAGCTTATAAGACAATACCAAACATTAGCGAAATTAATCAGCAAAATTAATTACAAATTAATCATTCCAAGTTCTCCAATAATGTAAGCAGTTGTTTGAGAATCCAGTGCCTTGGTGAAGATATCAGCAAGTTGCTCTGAAGTCTTGACATGTTCAAGAACAACCTTTCCCTTCTCAACATTATCTCTGATGAAGTGATGTCTGATTTCGATATGCTTCGTCTTTGAGTGCTGAACAGGATTTTGTGTGATTTGAATGGCACTGGTGTTATCACAATATATGGGAGTCTTTGAGAACTTGATCCCATAGTCTAGAAGCTGATTTTGAATCCATAAGAGCTGTGCACAACACCTCCCAGCTGCAACATACTCAGCTTCTGCAGTCGAGATGGCTACTGATGTTTGCTTCTTGCTAGACCAGCTGATGAGACGATTTCCAAGGAAATGACATCCACCAGACGTACTCTTTTTGTCTAAGTTGCATCCTGCGTAGTCTGAATCAGTTTATCCAAAAAGTTCAAATGTTGAGTCACGAGGATACCACAGTGCTAAGTTTTGAGTTCCTTTCAAGTATCGAAAGATACGTTTGACGGCCATGAGATGAGATTCCTTGGGATTAGCTTGGAATCGAGCACAAAGAATGGTTCCAAACATGATATCAGGACGACTTGCCGTGAGATATAAAAGAGATCCAATCATTCCTCGATACAGAGAGTGATTGACATCAGTTCCAGTTGGATCAGCATGCATCTTGTCAGTCTTGGACACTGGAGTAGAGGCTGGTTTGCAGTCACTGAGAGAATACTTAACAAGCAAGTCAGAAATATATTTACTTTGGCAAATAGAGATACCTGATTTTTGTTGCTGAACTTCAAGACCTAAGAAAAAGGTCATCTTCCCCATCATGATCATTTCGAACCTTTGAGACATGATCTCTGCAAATTCCTTGCTTAGTTTCTCATTTGGAGAGCCAAAGATGATGTCATCGACATAGATTTGAACAAGAACCATGTTTGAGCCTTTGTTTTTGATGAAGAGTGTATTGTCGATTGCTGCTCATCTGTATCCATTTTCAAGAAGATACGATGTCAGCGTCTCATACCAAGCCCTGGGTGCTTGCTTCAGTCCATAAACAACTTTGTCTAATCGGTACACATAATCAGGGTGATCTTTGTCAACAAATCCTGGGGGCTGATTGAGGAATACTTCTTCTTCTAACACACCATGAAGAAATGTTGTTTTCATTTCCATCTGATAAACAATGAAATTCATGTAGGATGCATATGCGAGAAACAATCTGATTGCTTCAATGCGAGCAACTGGAGCAAAGGTTTCCCCGTAGTCGATGGATTCAATTTGAGTAAACCCTTGAGCGACAAGCCTTGCTTTGTTGCGAGTAATGATTCCATCTTTATCAACCTTGTTGCGATAGACCCAGCGAGTTCCGGTGATGGTCTTTCCTGATGGTCTAGGAACAAGAGTCCAAACCTTGTGCCTTTCAAACTCATTCAGTTCTTCTTGCATGGCTTTAATCCAGTCAGCATCTTGAAGAGCTGAGTGTATCTTGTCAGGTATGATCATTGAAACGATATTAACATACATACAAAAGTTATTAGATAAACGAGATCTGGTTCGGACACCATCATGAATATTCCCAATGATTTGATCAACAGGATGATATCGATGTTCAGAAACTGATGCTGATTCCAGAGAATTTGACACTGACGAGTTATCAGTTGCAGGAGAGTCTTCAGCTTCAAGGGTTTCATCAGCACCTGATGAATTATTTGATGATATGCCTTCAATATCTTGATTCAAGGAACTTGGAACTGGAACGATAGAATCAGAAATATCAGCTTCATCTCCAGCAAGAGGAACTTCGTCAAATGGGCAAGAGAGAAGCTCCTTAAAAATAGAGGAAGAATGAGTGACTTTTTCATCAGTGTATGATTCCTCGTCAAACTTCACATGAATGGATTCTTCATTGCATTGCCTCTTCACATGAAAAACACGAAAAGCCTTTGAAATAGATGAGTACCCAACAAAAATACCTTTGTCGGCCTTAGGTTCAAATTTAGATCTTGGGTCACGCTGATTTAGAATATAACAAATACATCCGAACACATGAAAGAAGGATACATCTGGCTTTCGACTTTTCAGCATTTCATATGGTGTCTTCTTGTGGATCCTATGAATTAGAGATCGATTCTGAGTAAAGCACGCTGTATTGACAGCTTTAGCCCAAAACGACATAGGAAGACCAACATGAATCATTAAGGTCCTTCCTGCCTCAATCAGTGTTCTATTTCTTCGTTCAGCAACTCCATTTTGTTAAGGAGTACGAGGAGCTGAGAAGTTTTGCCCAATGCCTTTATGATCACAAAATTCTTCAAGAGTTGAATTCCGGAACTCAGTACCATGATCACTTCTTAGTTGCTTAACTTTGAGACCTGTCAGTGTCTCATTTTTACGAATCAGTGAGATAATTTCCTATGCAGCATGACTTTTCTTCTTCAGGAAAACCACCCATGTAAATCGAGTGAACTCATCCACAACCACTAGAGTATACTTATTTCCACCTAGAGAACGGACAGGAATAGGTCCAAACAAGTCTATGTGGAGTAAATGAAGAGGGACAGATATACTGGAACGTGACTTGGGTTTGAAGGATGACTTGGTTTGTTTTCCTTGTTCACAAGCTGAGCACATCTTGTCTTTAGCAGCGCTGAATTTTGGGAGTCCTCTAACTAGATCTTGATTGGATATTTTGGATAGATTCTTGAAGTTCAGATGAGAGAACCTTTTATGCCAAATCCAGCTGAGATTGGTCTGAGACTTTGTAAAGAAGCATTGCATCAGTGCCTTGTCACAAGAGAACATATCAAGAACATATATATCATCTTTTCTACTTGCTGAAAGTACGATGTTCTTGTCAGTGTTGACAACTTTTCCTTCCTTCTTTGTAAAGTGAACTTCATATTCAGCATCACACAATTGACTGATTGAGATTAGATTGTGTTTGAGACCCTTTACATATGAAACGTTTTGAAAAACTACGTTATTGCACTTGATATTTCCATATCCTTTAGTGAACCCCTTTCCATTGTCTCCGTATGTAACTGCAGGACCAGTTTTCTTGACATAATCTTCCAGGAGAGACTTGGATCCTGTCATATGTCTTGAGCAACCACTATCTAAGTACCAAAGATGCTCCTGACCCTGCAGTGCTGAGAAACTAGTTAGAACACACTGACCCATTCGAAGATGGGTCATTCACAAAGTTATTTGATTATAGATTATAGCACTCCTTAGGAAGACAGTTTAAAGAATTTGACTTAAGAGTCCATTTTTCATTTCTAACTTTAATATTATCAGCTCTTAAAGATAATTTATCAAATGAACATTCACTGATCTTATGAGAGGTATCACCACATCTGTAACAAACTCTAGTACCAAAGTTCTTCTTGGTGAGCAATTTTTTGGACTTAACACATTTTGACTTGTAAGATTTACCAAGAGAGCTTTGTGTCCTTTTGTTTATCATTGAATCACAACTGAATTCAGTGTCAGACAAATTGTGATCAGTGATAGAAGATGAGCTATCATCAGAGTCTGATTTGGACTTATTCACAAATGCATTGCAATCAGGAAAATGCTTAAGTTGTTCATGAACAACATGAAACACTCCATTTGAGATAGGGAAGACAATAATATTCTCAGTGAGAGGAGTTGGTCTTACAAGATGCGTAGGGTAAGAGGTTGGATCAATTCCGTTAATTTCAACATTACACTCAGTAACACCATTAGAGTTAGTAACACAATATTCATCCATTAGACTCTGATTAATAAAAGAGTTACTGACAAACTTATTTTTGAAATTGTTTTTCATTTCATTCATGGAATAAAATTCAGATTCTTTTTCCTGTGATTTAAAAACTTTTTCAGCTTCTGCAAAATTACCCCCAAGAATTTTCTCACATGAATGTGAAATTTGAGCATAAATAATATAATTAGCATTTTTGTGAGATTTGGCCCAAGTATGAAGCACAGTTTGTTCTTTGATCAATAGATCTTTAACATTATCAATTTCAGCAGACAAAGATGAGTTTGACAAACTAGTGATTCTAAGATTTTCCTGAGTGGAATCAATAATGTTATTTTTCATGGATATTTCAGTTTTAAGAAGATCAAGTTGATTTTGCAAATCCCTTATTGTTTGATTCTTCTTAGAATTAATAACACCCAAATACTCAAACATTTTGATTTTTTCATTCATTGAATAGGAAATAAAGTTTTTAACCTGATACATTGAAGGAGAGTCAGTGTTGTGCTTCCTTGAATTTTCAACTGCATCAGGCATATCAGCATCAAATGTACTTGTGCCTTTTTCAGGAACATCCGTGTCTTCTATCTTTACCATTAGACACTTGACTTCATCATCTGATGACTCCTCATCAGTCTTCCATTTTTCTTCTTCAGCAATAAGAACTTTATGTTCCAAGTTTTCTGCTTTCAGTTTCATCATCTGATGACTCCTCATCAGCCTTGTTTTTTTTGTTTACATTCCTTCGCAAGATGATCAGTGCTCCCACAGTTAAAGCACTGAGCTTTTCCTTTCTTATCAGTACCATGCTTTTTATCAGCTTCTGATCTTTTAGAAAACTTTCCACCCATCTTCTTCTGAAACTTTGAGAAGCTTCGGCCTGATTTCTCAAAAGTCTTCACAATCAAAGTTGCACTAGCCACAACCTTTTCAAGATCATCAGTGTCAGTTTTTGAGGAATAAGTGTCTGAATCGCTTTCAGTGTCTGAATCTGACACTAGCTTTTTGTTTGAGAACAAAGCTACAGATGATTCACGCTGAGAATCTTTCATCAGCTCCTTTCTTTGAAGCTTGGATTCCTCATAGTATCGAAGATTTCCATAGAGACTTTGTAAGTCCATAGTGTTGATCTTCTCACTATTTTTCAGCACATCGACATGGTTCTCCCAACCTGCACCCATAGAATCCAAAAACTTCTGCACTAGAACAGTTCTATGCTTCAACTGATCTAATCTCCGTAGGTCATTAACGAGAGTATTGAATCTTTTAAAGGTTTGAGTCAAAGTTTCACCTTTCTTTGCAAAAAAATGTTCATACCTTCTGTTAAGATCATTTATTTGAGTAGCCTTAACTTCTTCAGTGCCTTCAAAAGATACAGTCAGAGTATCCATATCTCTTTTGCTGAGATGCAATTTTGAACCAGCCCGAAAATATTGTATGGCAAAGCGTAGCTGATTGCAACATGAGCACGAACATCTAGACCATTTTTTCTTTTGTCATCTGCCGTCCAGTTTTCTCTAGGTGTTTTCTTCATAGCACCATCAGGAACGTTGTTTTTCAAAGGCTGATACATTGGGACGCATGGACCTTTTTCGACGATGTCCAACATGTCTTCATCTACTGACTCCAAAGCATATAGAGCCTTTATTTTCCACATGGCAAAATTTGTTTCATCAAAAGGAGGAATTTTAGCGGAAGGATGATTTGATGAGTTTGACGAAGAAGAAGATGAAGCCATTTGTTTGATAAAAGAAACCTGCTCTGATACCAATTGAAAAAGCCTTTTGATCAATCAATTTATCAAACAATGACAGTAAATAAGAATAAGAAGAATTCACGAAGAGGGAGACTGAGCTAGAGACTCGGGCCAGGGAGGAGGCGGAGTCTCAGGGGAGGGATCGGCGACCAGCACAGTCCCAGCCGACAGCCAAGCGGGCCAAGCCCGCTGATCCCAAAGCGGGGAGCCAGAAGGGTTGCACTTGTAGAAAGTGTGGCAAGGGTCATGATGGAGTATGTAGAGCTGGATCTTGCTACAAGTGTGGCAAGGAGGGGCATGTGGCCAAGGACTGCCCCAAGGGGTTTGCAGTGTGTTTTCACTGTAACCAGAACGGACACCGGAAGGCGGAGTGTCCGCAGTTGCGGGGATCGGCTCAGGGAGCACCTCAGGGATCTGCCCCTGCCGCGAAAAAGCCTTTTGATCAATCAATTTATCAAACAATGACAGTAAATAAGAATAAGAAGAATTCACGAAGAAAAACTTTCACTAAGAAATATAATCTCACAAAGAGATTATCGTGTGCACAAAGCAGCTATTAGGGTTTGTGAAAGGCGTGTACTTTCACAAACCTATACAAAAGATTATATACTGCTATTCTAGTCAATCCCTATAAATCAGGGACATGCCAGCTAACTAAATTACGCTAACTATGGAAACAAGATAAATACAAAATCTGTTACAATGCACTGAATAAACTAAACACACTGTACTGCTGAAAAGCTGATGCTGATACTGAGATATGCGCTGATGCTGAAAGATATATTTCAAACATCATCATATTTCAAGGTTTGACCTTACAGCTGCACTTGTAGAAAGTGCGGCAAGGGTCATGATGGAGTATGTAGAGCTGGATTTTGCTACATGTGTGGCAAGGAGGGGCATGTGGCCAAGGACTACCCCAAGGGGTTTGCAGTGTGTTTTCACTGCAACCAGACCGGACACCGAAAGGCGGAGTGTCCGCAGTTGCGGGGATCAGCTCAGGGAGCACCTCAGGGATCTGCCCCTGCCGCCATCAGAGCTACCGAGAGTCGGCCAGTGAAGGTCGAGGCACCGAGGGCATGAGGGAGAGCCTTTCAGTTGACCGCGGAGGAGGTTCGTGCAGCGCCCGATGTCGTGGCTGGTATGTATTCTTTCGTGTATTTATTTTGATGTTGAGATATTATGCTTATATTATGTTATGCGTAGGTACTTTTCTTGTGAATTATGTACCTGCCTTGGTGTTATTTGACTCGGGTGCGAGTCGGTCTTTTGTATCTTTGGCTTTTAGTCAGCATATCAGTGTTAGTCGTGAGGCATTGAGTCGGCCTCTGAGAGTTTCCATAGCTGACGAGAGGGTGATATATGCCACGGAGGTTCTCCGGGGGTGCGTGTTCGAGATTTTCGGTGTTGAGTTCCCGATTGATTTGGTTCCTATTGCGATGGGTGATGTCTGTGTCATTGTGGGCATGGACTGGTTGAGCAGATTCGGTGCGGTTATCGATTGCGAGCAACAGTTGGTGACCATACGAGACCCTAGTGGGGGAGTCCTTACGGTGTACGGCGAGGGTACACGTTCTGGGTCAGCGTTTTGTTCGGCCGCTAGGGTGAGGCAGTGTCTTCAGCAGGGCTGTAAGGGTTTTGTGGCGTATGTGATGGATACGCGAGTGGATTCCGAGAGGCCGAGGTCAGTTGAGGAGGTTCCGATAGTGCGTGAGTTCCCGGATGTATTTCCAGAGGAGTTGCCGGGTGTGCCTCCTGTGAGGAAAGTGGAGTTCAGTATCGATTTGGTTCCGGGGGCCGCGCCTATCGCTAAGGTGCCTTATCGCCTTGCACCTCCAGAGATGCAAGAGTTATCCTCGCAGCTTCAGGAGCTGCTGGGAAAGGGGTTTATTCGGCCGAGCAGCTCGCCGTGGGGAGCGCCTATCCTGTTTGTCAAGAAGAAGGATGGTTCACACCGGATGTGCATTGATTACCGGGAGTTGAACAAGCTGACGGTCAAGAACCGTTACCCGTTGCCGAGGATCGACGATTTGTTCGATCAGTTACAGGGAGCATCTTGGTTCTCCAAGATCGATTTGAGGTCTGGATATCATCAGGTGAGGGTGCGAGATGAGGACATCCAGAAGACAGCGTTCAGGACGCGTTATGGGCATTACAAGTTTGTGGTGATGCCTTTCGGGCTCACCAATGCCTCGGCAGTGTTCATGGATCTCATGAACCGAGTATGCAGGCCGATGCTGGATCGGTCGGTGATTGTATTCATCGACGACATTTTGGTATATTCGAGATCCAGAGAGCAGCATGAGGAGCATTTGAGGGAGATCCTTGGAGTTTTGAGATCGGAGAGGCTTTATGCCAAATTCTCCAAGTGTGATTTCTGGTTGCGAGAGGTCCAGTTCCTGGGTCATCTCGTTAACCAGAAAGGGATATTGGTCGACCCGGCCAAAGTTGAGGCGGTGATGAGTTGGGAGGTGCCGAGGTCACCCTCCAAGATCAGGAGTTTCCTAGGATTGGCAGGTTATTATCGGAGATTTATCAAGGATTTCTCTAAAATCGCAGTGCCACTCACCAGGTTGACCTGAAAGGGTGTCGCTTTTTCATGGGGCCCCGAGCAGCAGGCCTCCTTTGAGATGCTTCGCCAAAGGTTATGCGAAGCCCCGGTGTTAGCCCTCCCGGAGGGGATGGAGGACTTTGTGGTATACTGTGATGCATCGATCTTGGGGTTGGGAGCGGTGCTGATGCAGAGAGGGCATGTGATAGCATACGCATCGAGGCAGCTGAAACCTCATGAGACGAGGTATCCCACACATGATCTAGAGTTGGGGGCAGTGGTGTTCGCCCTCAAGATTTGGCGTCACTATCTGTATGGGGTTCGGTGTACGATATACACGGACCATAAGAGCCTGAAGTATTTGATGGATCAGCCCAACCTAAATATGCGGGAAAGGAGGTGGTTGGATGTGGTCAAGGATTATGATTGTGAGATTTTGTACCATCCGGGCAAGGCTAATGTGGTAGTCGACGCCCTGAGTCGCAGGGCGGAGAGCGCCCCATTGCGAGGTGTATGTTTGCGATTGACCGTGTTGGCTCCGGTGTTGGACACCATTCGTGGAGCACAGGCTGAGGCCGTGAGATCGGAGAACCAGAAGAGAAAGCGAGTTGTTGGGTTGGTATCGGAGTTCGTTACCGATGGTCGGGGGCTTATGACTTTTCAGGGGCGTATATGGGTACCGTTTGTGGGAGGGGCGCGTACCATTTTGATGGAAGAGGCTCATCGGTCGAAATTCTCGATCCATCCTGGGGCCACTAAGATGTATTTGGACCTGAGGAGGGAGTATTGGTGGCCCTATATGAAGAGGGATGTTGTGTGGTTTGTTGAGAGGTGCTTAACCTTCCGTAGGGTTAAGGCCGAGCACCAGAGACCGCATGGTAATTTGCAGCCGTTGGAGGTTCCCGAATGGAAGTGGGAACAGATCACCATGGATTTTATCACCAAATTGCCAAGGACCGCTAGGGGAGTCAATGCAATTTGGGTGATTGTGGACAGGTTGACGAAGAGCGCCCACTTCCTTGCTATTAGTGAGAGTTCCTCCGCAGAGAAGTTAGCAGAGATGTACGTGAGGGAAGTGGTATCTCGGCATGGGGTGCCGATCTCGATTGTCTTAGACCGGGATGTACGTTTCACTTCCAGATTCTGGAAGAAGTTTCATGAGGAGTTGGGTACTAGGCTGCATTTTAGTACCGCATATCACCCCCAGACAGACAGAAAAAGTGAGCGGACGATTCAGACGCTCGAGGACATGCTCCGGGCATGTGTGTTGGATTTTGGGGGGAGTTGGGATACGTACTTGCCCTTGGTGGAGTTTTCCTACAACAACAACCATCATTCGAGCATTGGTATTCCGCCCTTTGAGCTGTTGTATGGGAGGAGGTGTCGGACCCCCATTTGCTGGGGAGAGGTCGGAAAGCGTGTGATGGGTAGTACAGAGATCGTGCTTCAGATGACAGAGCAGATCCAGCAGGTCAGACAGAGGTTGTTGACCGCTCAGAGTCGTCAGAAGAGTTATGCGGACAGACGCCGGTCCGAGCTTGAGTTTAAGGTCGACAACTTTGTGCTCCTGAAGGTCTCTCCTTGGAAAGGAGTTATTCGATTCAGGAAGAGGGGCAAGTTGGGGCCCCGATATATTGGTCCATTCCGGGTGATCGCGAGGGTAGGCAGGGTAGCCTATCGTTTGGAATTGCCAGCAGAGTTGGGGCAGATTCACGACACTTTCCACGTGTCACAATTGCGGAAGTGTATAGCCGATGAGTCAGCAGTGGTTCCATTAGAGGATATTCAGGTGGATGCGAGCCTGAATTATGCTGAGAGACCAGTGGTAATCAGAGATCGGAAAATCAAGGTTCTGAGGAACAAGGAGGTACCCTTAGTCTTGGTTCAGTGGCAACATCGGAAGGGGTCCGAGATGACTTGGGAGCCGGAGCGTGAGATGCGTGAGCAGCATCCGGAGTTATTTGCAGAGCGAGACTTCGAGGGCGAAGTCTAGTTCTAGTGGGGGAGAATTGTAACAACCCAGATTCACAGGTATTATTCATTCTTATAATTTTGGTGATTTGTGAGGAGACTCGGCAAGTTGGAGCTCAAACTCACCGAGTATGATCGCGGCTATGGGCACGGGTTCGCGTCTGGACTCGGCGAGTCCACGTTGTTTAATGAAACCCTAATTCCCCGGTTTTGGAGCCTATTTAAGGGCACTTATAGCCTCCCATTGCGGCTACCAGTCCCTTGAGAGAACCCTAAGAGAGCTAAATCGTTTTAGGAGAGAGGAAGTCACTTTTGGGCCTTTGTGTTCCTTGTTTAGCAAGAAGAAGGTGGCAAGAGCAAGGAGGAGGTGAGATTCCAGCAGATCCAGAGTCCAGAGGCTTCATTTTGAGGTAATAGTTCGAACCTCCTTCAGTTTTAGGGTTGATCTTTAGAGTTAGGGTTTTCTAACCCCTTTGGAGAGTGATTATGTGAAGCAAATGGTCCCTCTTCGAGTTTGTGCCTTGGATCTGGACTCAAAGAGGTCCAGAGACCCTAACGCTTGGAGCTTTTTGGGTTATTATGGAGTTATTGGACCTAGGTTGTCATTTTTGGGACCAAATCTCCTTTTATGCCTTGTGGGGGTTATACAAGCATCAAGTTTCGAACTTTACGTGACATTCATGCTTGGGAAGGCCAGATCTATGGTTTGGGGAAGCAGATCTGACCTCAGAAGGTCAATAGAGTTTGTGCATGGCATGAACTCGCCAAGTTGTTCTTGAGACTCGGCGAGTAGGGATGGGGTTTCACGTAAATTCTTCAGCAAGTAGACTCGCCGGGTTGGGGGATGACCCAGTGAGTCAGGGAGAGTCAATAGGGGGCTGGGTCAAGCCGGAACTCGCCGAGTTGTTCTTGAGACTCGGCGAGTTGAGTCGTGGTGGCCCCGCGATTCATGCCAGGTGGAACTCGTCGAGTTAGGGAAGTACTCGACGTGTCAAGAGAGGATCCGAGGGAGTCAGTGAACACGTATAGACTCACCGAGTCGCTCTAGTGCACTCGCCGAGTCCGGTCAAAGTTGACCGTTGACCAGAGTTGACCAGTGTTGACTTGATAGGGTTAGTCAACCTTAGTTGTGAAAGTGTTAATTAGAGATATATTCTGTTATAGGAGGATTATAGCTTGGGGGGATCGAGCGTGAGTGATTTTCGGGATTTGCGAGTTATCGAGATATGCGAGGTGAGTCTTCTCACTATACTTTACCTTGAGTAGGTAATCAGAGTTATGTGACAGAGTATTTGTATGCTATATGTATGTTATGTGTTGTACTGCATTATTTCTATGTGATTTATGCTGTGCATGTTTATAGAGTTGGAACTGGAAGGTTCACAGAGATAGAACCAGAGGGTTCACAGAGTAGGGTCCACGGACCCACAAAGTTATAGCCTCGAGCGGCTAATATGTGTTATGTGTGGTATTTTGGGGAACTCACTAAACTTTGTGCTTACAGTGTTTGGTGTTATTTGTTTCAGGTACTAGTGATGACCGTGGGAAGGCGCCGACTTGATCAGTACACACACACGAGATTTTTATGTTATGAGATCTTGGGATTTTTATATGGCATGGATTGAGTTTCAAACATTGATGGTTTTATGAATATTAAATGAATTATGTTTTTATAAAATGCGAAAAATTGTTTTGAAATTTACGCTGTTACAAATTGATACGGTACCAATTCATTTTTCTCTAAACTGTGTACCGTACCAACTATAATTGATATAAAAAAATTGCTACCGGTACCGTACCAAGTATACTTGGTACCAATTTATTTGGCTACCAACAAGTGTGGTTGGTACAAATTGGTAATTGTATATACCAACTTCTTTTAATTTCTTTTTATAAGATTAAAAAATAAGCAAAAACATCGGGATTTTGATGTGTAGTATAGAAATTAGTTACGTAGTTCTTTTAGTTTACAAAAGAATTCTACTGAAGTAACGGTAAAGTAGCGTTTTAATATTGTGCTTTAACGTGATAATAACTATTGACTAATACGACTAAATGACTAATATAATGTTATTACAACTGTAAACACTAAATACAATTAACAATTGAATATATATATATATATATATATATATATATATATATATATATATATATATATATATATATACACACACACACACCAAATGAATTGGTTGGTACGGTATTACCATGATATTCCAATTTTTATACCATTACCGTACCAACATTTATCAATTGGTATGTTACTACCAACCAAACATGTTGGCTACTAAATATATTGGCTACCAAGTTTCTTAGTTCGGTTGATAACATGTTTTTTGGTTTTCAGTGATATAATTTTGCTTGCCATAACATTCACTATCAATTCCTTGTTGTAAATTTGTACATTTTTTTTACTACTTTTAAAAAAGCAAGATAGAGGATATTATAGCATGTTTAACGTTTGTGGTGGCCCCAATTTTTGCCTTCCGATGAGAAACAAGATCAATGTACCTACCTTCTCTGGATCAACATGACTCTTTCTGTGGCATTATTTCTGATTTTTAAAAGGTTCCAAATATCTTTACTGAAAGGACCATACTACCCATTTGCTCAAACACACCTCATGCCCATGTGAAACCAATGAATGCTCCATCATCATCCTTCTTCTCGTAGTTTCCTGAAAGAAAAATCCACTAAAAGGGTACCCAAAATCCTTTTTCTCATCTGGGTTCCTCTCCAATCATTTAAAATTCATTCACCCTGATTGAATTTAAAGATCAAGATTACGTTTGACCCTTCAAAATCATGTGATTTTATTTAAATTGAAGCGAATTTAAAGGAAAAAAAAAAAGATGGGTAGCAGTTGCAATGAGAAAACGATTGTTTGGTTTCGAAGGGATCTAAGGATCGAAGATAATCCAGCGCTGGCTGAAGCAGCAAGAGATGGCTCTGTTTTTCCTGTGTTCATATGGTGTCCGAAAGAAGAACAGCAATTTTACCCGGGTCGGGTTTCAAGATGGTGGTTGAAGCAATCTTTGATCCATTTAGGACAGTCTTTGAAATCGCTTGGAGCTGATCTTGTTTTGATGAAAGCTCAGAGTACTATTTCAGCTCTTATTGACTGCATCACTGCTATTGGTGCTACTAAAGTAGTGTATAATCAACTCTATGGTATGTATGCTCTTGTTCTTATGACTTTCGAAGTCAAACTAGTTGTTTGAAAGTTAAAATTTCGCCTAGATTTATTGTCGTTATTGAACTCCAGTAGCTATTTAGTGTTTATAGTTATAAGAAATTTTAATTTAGTAGTTTTCTTTCGTCTGAAAGCTGTTTAGATCGATGTTGTTAAGTTTTCTTTCGTCTGAAGTTGTTTAGATCGATGTCAATTTGCATCCTAGAAATAGATGGTTTGACTAAAAAAGTCAAAAGGGGATTCTAATTTTGGAAACAATCTTGAAAATACAACTAGATTATGGCAAGTAGTCCATAAAGTTCTATATGGATAGATGATGCTTGAGAATTTCTCTAAGAAATGGAAGGAAAAACAAATAAGGGAAAATTTGTGGAAGTAGGACTTGGTAGGTGGAACTTTCGTTACTTAATTTTAATATTAAGTCATTCTTTATGCATTAAGTGAAAAAGGAACACTCGTATATATAGTTATGTCTCCATTAAGTCTATTAAGTAAGAAATCAAGAAACATCTAAAATGTGTTCCTTATGTCATTGGGGTTGGAGCATTAATCTTATATTCGTATGATGCATGAACAAATTAGAAATTGCTTCTATGCTTCTTACTCAGTTACTTCTAGAGTTGGTTATGGTTTTCTAAATATTTGATAGAGCATTAATGCCCAATTTTGCACAAAATGTTTTCTTGATATATGAGTGTAACCTTTATGATTTATTCATTATATTGTAATAATTAGTAGTCTAAATTCGCAACCTAAATTACCTTTATGCTCATATAAGAATAAAATTGTAAAGTAATTTGAGTTAGAGTACATGAAAAATGAAAAAATTGTTGGTGATTTTATCAACAAATATATTTTAGTTTAATGGACTTAACAAGTGTTTCAAGAATAATGTTTAAGTGATAATACAAGTTAGGAGGTGTGGGAGTGCACACTTGTATTTACTAAAACATTGTTAGAACAGTACAAGGACTATTATGTCATTCTTTCATTCTTGAAAGATGTAAATTTAAGGACTAATCTATCTTTTTTGAAAGATACAAACTGTTCTCGTTATCAGTTGAATGGATAAATCCGGGAAAATAACGATTCCTTTGAAACACAGAAAAACGGAGAAACTCTTCCTTCTTAATCTTCTTCTAAAATTGATTCTGATTTTGTGCCTAAAATCAAAATTGTTGTATCAAGAATTATCCTAAGTTTGGATTTCGTGATACCCAAGGCATATAGGGTCGAAATATCAAACAAGGAAAGTGATTACACGATTCCTGTTTTGTTATCCAGATTTCCATAACCCTATTTCGATTTTTCCCAACAAAAATCTCTATGCTCTCAACATGATTCCTACCTTCTTCTAATTCGAAGACAAAGTAACCACATTTAAGGGGGTGAAACGTTTCTTGCATATTCATTGATCCCAATTCCCAATGTTCAATTCTTTTTTTTTTTTTTTCTTTTTAGGGATAAATACAAGAAATAGAAACATACTTTCTTTTCTTTATTTATTATATCATCTTACTTTCTGTTCCATTCTATTATAGCATTTTACTTTCATTTTATTTTTCTTATCAAGACATTATTATACTTTTGAAAATTTTTACCAAATTAGCACAATACACTTTGAAATATCAACTCAATTATTTTTCTTATGTCAAAAATCTTTGTATTTGAGTTATATGAAGAAAATCTTGCATTTACCCCTTTCTTTTTACTCTCTTGATTATTTTATAAAGATTTGATTTGTGGTTTTTTACTTTTTTTTTTTTTTTTTTTTTTTTTTTTTTTTTTTATAGATCCTGTTTCACTTGTTCGTGATCATAATATAAAACAAAAGCTTGGGGAGCTTGGTGTTCCTGTTCAAACATATAATGCTGACATGTTATATGAGCCATGGGAAGTATATGATAATGAAGGCTATGCATTTACAACATTTAATGCGTATTGGGAAAAATGCTTGAAAATGCATAATGATCCTATTATACGTCTTCCTCCATGTCGATTGGTGCAAGCGCCAGGTCAGCAACTTTTTTATTTTTTATTTTTTTATAAACATGTTGCTTTATTCTTAAAACACTATGTAATTTGACTTTTGAGATTGGAAAAAATTACTGTTCTATTTTATTAGTATTACCATTTTATCGACTATGGTCTAAGCCTGTCAAATTTCTTTAGTGATTAAAAAATTAGACCTTCTATAATTCACTAAAATTTAAGAAAAAATCGAAACTACAATGCTAAAAAATCGAAACTACAATGCTATAATCAGAAAGATTTTTCAAACTACAATGCCTTAATAAGGAAAAAAAACGAATATACAACACTAGTAAGAAAATTTTGAAACTAGAATGCTATAATAAATAAATAAATGGATATACATTACCATTTCTTGCACTTAACCTTCCAAAAAATCGATTTAAATCATTATTTTTTCTTTCCTATCATGGATTAATAACAGGATCCGTAGAAGATTGCACAATTGAAAAACTCGGTCTAGAAGACGAATCAGAAAAACCAAGTAACGCATTACTAGGAAGAGGGTGGGCCCCGGGTTGGATAAATGCCGAAAAAGCCCTCAACACATTCATAGAAAATCATCTTCTTGATTACGCAAAAAACCGCTTAAAAGTCACGGGTAACTCCACTTCAATTCTCTCCCCTTACATTCATTACGGTGAACTAAGCATCAAAAAAATCTTCCACACTGTCGTAATGAAGCAAATCCTATGGGCACAAGATCAAAACCACGAAGGTGAAAAATCCGTATCTTATTTCCTAAAATCAATCGGTTTTCGAGAATATTCGCGTTACATTTGTTTTAATTTCCCATTCACTCATGAAAGATCGCTTTTAAGAAACTTAAAGTATTTCCCATGGCAAGCTAATCAAGCACACTTTAAGGCTTGGAGACAGGGTCGGACTGGGTACCCGTTAGTTGATGCGGGTATGAGAGAGCTTTGGGCAACGGGTTGGCTTCATAATAAGATTCGGGTGATTACTGCAAGTTTTTTGGTCAAGTGTTTGTTGTTGCCTTGGCAATGGGGGATGAAGTATTTTTGGGATACGCTTTTGGATGCGGATCTTGAAAGTGATGTTCTTGGTTGGCAATATATATCTGGGAGCTTGCCAGATGGGCATGACCTTCGGCGTCTTGATAGCCCCGAGGTATGTTGTTGTTTCGTGTTTTTTTTTAAATACAAGTGAAATGCAAGAAATAGCAATGTACTTTTGTTTGTTTGTTTGTTTGTTATAGCATGTTACTTACTTTTGGTAGATCGCAAAAATGATCAATATAGTAGGGTGTATATATATGGAAACGACCACTTTTTCAACATTGATAACAAATAACTACCTATTTCACAAAAGGGACTTTGCTAAATGATGTCACTTTGCAAAAAAGAAAAAGTGATTTCTTTTTTCTTTTTAACTACAAATTGCTCCTCCTCACTTCTTTGGGGCGGGGGAGGCACCGGTAATTTCCAATTTCTGTTGCCAAATTCATAAGTTTCAATGTCCGTTTTGCGGGGGAGTAATTTGTAAATTTTCTGTTAGGCAGGTACCATTTTTTAACTTTTTTCAATACAGGGACCATTTGCTGTAAAAAGTTTACACATGGATCTTTTTTGTAAATTAGGGAGAGTTTTGTGATTTATTTTCAAAGGCACTAACCCTACCAACATACGAAAGTGTTGTGGCCAAAGTGTTGAACCCAAAGAGTATACTATTTAAACACATGGACCATTTCTGTAAAAAAAAGTGAACAGGGACCAGACTTGCCAAAATATGGAAGTATTGTGGCCAAAGTCTAAAACCCAAAAGTATATTTGTGGCCAAAGTCTAAAACCCAAAAGTATACTTGTGGCCAAAGTCTAAAATCCAAAAGTTTACTATTCATAACCAAGTTGCATATTATTATATATAATAATGTTGTTAAAGGTTATTTGTAGTTGGGACTAATCATAAAGCAATTCCACAAATCACAAATTCCATTTTGCTAAATGGGTGGTTTTTTTTTGTGATAAATGTTGAATAGGTGGTTACATTTCTTTTTATTGCAACATTGTATTTTCTATATTTTTCTTATTAAGGCAAATATGCTTTGATAAATTTACCCAATTATAGCATTGTACTCCAATTTTTTTTTATCCTATTAGGACATTGTACTTCAAAAACTTTACATAGAGTAAAAAATGCTTCGTATTTGTATCATGTTGCTATAATTGGGTAAAGTTTTTGAAGTACAATGCATTAATTAGAAATACTTAGCTATTTATTGCATTTAATCCATTTGTTTCTTATAGGGAAATCTCCGATAAAGTCCCAATATTTTGAGTCACTTTACAGTTTAATCCCAACTTTTATTTTTTGAACATAAAAGTCCCGATTATTTAATTTTATACGATAATCTTAATCTATCATTTTCTATTGAAAAAATAAGGACTGTTTCTTTATTTTGGGCAAAATATAAAATAATCAAGATTTTTCTGTTCAAAAAATAAAAGTTTGGATTAAAACATAAGCTTGCACAAAATATTGGGACTTTATTAGAGATTTTATAACATCTTATTTCCTACATTCATTTCTTTCTATTACAACATTTTACTTTCAAATTTATTTCTCATCATGCATTGTACTTTCAATTTTCTTTTTCGTATTAGGACATCAAAGTTAGCAAAACCTACATATAACATTCATGATTGCTATATACTTAAGTTTCATTCCTTTAATTTGGTAGATTTTTAAAACTACAACACTAATACAAAACAACGAAAGTATATATGATACTATAATAAACACATCAACAAAAGTAACTTATCATTTCTTGCATTTAACCCTTTATATATACATATATATATATATATATATATATATATATATATATATATATATATATATATATATATATATACCTCTAAAACTATTCAAATTCTTAAAAAAATCAGGTTCAAGGATTCAAGTATGACCCCGAGGGAGAATACATAAGACAATGGCTACCCGAATTATCAAGAATACCAACCGAATGGATCCATCATCCATGGAATGCACCACTTGCTGTTCTTCAAGCTTCAGGAGTCGAATTAGGATTAAACTATCCAGAACCCATAATAGACATTGAAGTTGCACGCGATAATTTAACAACAGCTATATTACTTATGAACGAAAAAGAATCCGCTTCTAAACAAGACAACAACTGTGAAGGAACAAATGAAGTTGTAAATGACAATTGTGACCTTGAAAACCTACGTATTCCTAAAGTTCTTTTGAAAAAAGAAAAAAGAGTCGCGTGTCCTTCAAATTCCTCTAATGATCAGAAGGTGCCTTCGATGATGAAAAACAGTTCTGGAGTGAATAATAATAATGGGGTGAAAAGATCGAGGCAAGAACCTGATGAATATAATTTGAATGATTGTAAAAGTGAAAGTGAGTTTTCGAAATTGGATGATGATTTGTGTTCTACAGCTGTTTCTTCATCTGGTAGTAAGAAACAAGCTACTGGAAATAGTAGTTTCTGTTTTTAGTTTCTTGTTATGAATTAGTAGGATGATATTGATATTGATATTGATATTGTTATTGTTAGTAGTAGTTTAATTGTTGTTTATGTGTTATATATGTGTATGTTTTCTTTCTTTTTGTAATTTATTGTTGAATTAAGAAACGGAGGTTTAATCGTTTAATGTTTAAATGTATGTTTCACGATGATGTCTATAATTTGTGTTATGTGAATTTGCAATAAGATGTGAATTTGCAATAAGATTGTTAGTATATATTTTATTATTCTCATCATATAGTGTTTGTTATATGGTAAAAAGTTTTTTTAGTGAGGAAGTGTTGTATGAACAAAATGTCTTTTTATTTTGGAAAATCTCCGGAAAAATCTTAATATTTTACTCTAATTTACAAAAAAGTCACAAACTAAAATTTGTTTACGAAAAAGTCCCAATTACCGGTAAAAACAACGATTTGACCCTATTTTCCCGGTTTCATTACTTATCCGGTTTAATAAAGTCTCATTATTTTACCATAATTTACGAATAAGTCCCAAATTATGGTAAAATAATGAGACTTTAATGAAAATTATGGTAAAATAATGGGACTTTAATGAAAATTATGATAAAATAATAGGACTTTAATGAAACCGGGTAAGTATTGAAACCGATAAACCGGAAAAAAAGGGTCAAATCGTCATTTTTTCCGGTAATTGGGACTTTTTCATAAACCAATTTTGGTTTGAGACTTTTTCGTAAATTAGAGTGAAATATTAGACTTTTTCGAAGATTTCCCTTTTATTTTTGGATGAATGATAGTAAAATGGAAGAAAATCATGATCTCAAAAGTCTTTTTAGTAGTCCCACGTTCAGAAGTCAAAAGTAATAAAAAGTTGGCAAAATACTGTTGCTAAATTGATGTTGATACGATGAAAAAAATATTTTTTATTAGAGTGAAAAAGGTTAAAACTATGTGAGACAGAAATTCAAATATTATATCAAAACACTTGCATCTCCTTTTTATCTTCATCGTTAAAAAAATTACCTTTGGATTTCTATACGATTCTATGCGATCAAGTTGTAATCAGTATCAAATGAAACATCGTATTCAGTACAATTTATTAAAGATAAAGTATAAAGTATTCGTCAATTTTGACGTTTTTTTTTCTTTACTTTACGAAGCTTTTTCTCCTCTTTCACATTTTGAAGTTATCCAAAAGACCAAAAGTATGAAAAGGTAAAGGACTTTTTAGGATCCTATCAAGTGTGGTTGGATTTTACATTATTAATTATTATATTTGAATGTGAACTTTATCCTTTATCACACTAGTTGTTCTCCCAAAAGCAAGTGTAGAAAATGTAAGATTAAGTGAGAACGACTAAACAATACATAATGATCTTATTAAATAACATGCATGGGATCTTGTATCCAAACTGAATAGATGCATATTATTCGTTGTGTGTGGTTATTCCATCATAAATTTAGGGATAACGATGGTCTTGAGCAATACAAAGCACGCCTTGTAGTTAATGGGAAGTCTCATGAGGCTAGGGTAGACTATAATGAATGTGTAACCCTATAGAAAAATCAGCCACCACACTTACAGTTCTAAGCATTGATATAGGAAAAATTTGACATATACATCATCTAGAAGTGACTTTTTTCATGGAGATCTCAAAGAGGCGGTGTATATGTATCAACCAGTAGGATATGTCAATCCATGTGCATCGACTCATGTTTGTTGCCTTTTTAAGTTTCTTTATAGCCTAAATAGCCCCTCGTTCTGGTACTAACAGTTTCCTAACTATATCTTGAAAAGTGGCTTCACATGCAGGAAAAATGGCACATCACTTTTCATTTACAACTACAGTAAATATATAGCCTAGTTACTAGTGTAGATAACAACGTCTTTACCTCGTCTAATACATTGAAATCCGACATTATCGAGGCTCTCGAATCCGTATTTTCTATTACCAATTTATCTAAATTGTAATACTTATTAGTAGGATGAGCATCAGAATCGGGTACCTGTTTTTGGAACCGGAACCGCCTCGGAACTGCCGGTTTAGAACTAAAATCGCCTTAAGCGGTTCAGGTTGCGGTTCCTAAAGTTATGGAACCGCCTTAAGCAGCTTCGGTTCCGGTTCTCGTTTTTTCGGAACCGCTACCCGTTGGTACCCGCCGGAGCCGGTTTATATATATATATATATATATATATATATATATATATATATATATATATATATATATACACACACATACATTATTTAAAATAAATATGTGTGTTACTTAGACCGGTTTAGAATATATTGGTCCGATTTTGTCCGTCTTTGGTCCAAATTCACTTGATTTGGATCGAACTAAAATGCGGTTTTATCGAGGAAAGTTAACAAAATTAATGTAACCGGGTTACCTGATCCTGAAACCGGAACCGCCGGTTCTGAGACTGGTTCCAAACATCTAAGAACTGCCTAGACCGGTTCCGGTTCCGGTTCCAGTTCTAACTTTCTAGAAACCGCCGGTTCCGGTTCCGGTTCTCGCCAAATGAGGCGGGTATCCGCCTATGCTCATCACTGCTTATTAGGCATCTCACACTGCAAAAATTTTGACATACAGTCACACTTTTGAAAAACAATATGACAATTTCGCTATAAATTGTGACTAGTTATCATTGATACAATCATGACTTGTTTTTGCCACATCTAAAATTTTTAATGGTTTTTAAATGAGACGATTAATATATATATATATATATATATATATATATATATATATATATATATATATATATATATATAGTCACATATAAAAATCTAATGTACCTAAAAGGTAATACATATGGTGATATGAATTGTTTGTATAACCATATGTATCATTTAGCGTATTTGTAATTAGCAGATTTTTCTTACAACAACTTCGACTCCGGTATGCCTCCTTTTGAGATCCTTTACGAGAGAAAGTGTCGGATCCTAACTTGTTAGGGAGAGGTTGGTCAGAGGGTTATGGGGAGCAGTGATGTTGTGCTCAATACTATCAAGCTCATTCAGCAGGTATGTAGGAGACTACAAATTATATAGAGTCGGAAGAAGAGTTACATAGATACACGATGGTCCGATCTTGAGTTTTAGGTCGGGATTTCATGTTTCTGAAGGTGTCACCTTGGAAGGTTATCATTTGGTTCCAGAAGCGGGGAAAGTTGGGGCCCATGTATATTGGACCCTTTAGGGTTATTGCTCGGGTGGGCAAGGTTGCCTACTGATTTTGGATCCTCCGGAGGAGCTCAGCTAGATCCATAACACTTACTATGTTTCTTAGTTAAGAAAGTTCATAGTCGATGAGTCCGTAGTGGTTATGTTGGATGATATGAAGGTGGATGAGTGCCTAAATTATGTGGAGAGGCTAGTCAAGATTTTGGATAGGAAGATGAAGTCCTTGCACAACAAGTGATTGGTTTAGTGAAGGTGCAATGACAACACCGAAACAGTTCAGAGTGGACATGGAACCCGAGGAGGAGATTATAGGATCGATTAACTAGTTTGATGTATAAGAAATCATGATAAATAAGTAAAGAGAGTGAAATGTAAGATCAAGATGTAAATAATTTCATGTTTCATTCAATTAGAGTAAGAAGCTTAATTACAAACTTGTAAGAACTCGCAAAAGACTTACTCCACCTTCTAACAAACATCCTTATTTATAGGTAGACAAGAAAGGGATTTGTTAAAGCTTAACCAATAAGGTTATGACATCTAAATTGTGATACAAGATACAAATTGTAAATCAAAGTCACTCTGAAACTTAGGGTGTACAAATTCCGAAACTAACATACTATCGGAACTAAAAATACAAAGAAGACAAGATATTACAATTAACGTTTTTGTAATAGACTAAGACAAAACACATATAAAATTATAAGACCTAACAGAGATGCACAAACATTACCCTTGTGGCAATGGATTTCGGGGACGAAATCTAAGTCAGATTGCTAGAGAGTTGTAATACTCAATTCCTGGTATGCATTTATTTTATCAAGATTGTTGAATTTTAGACTAGGCGCGACGCAACATATGTTGGTCGCAACGCGCTTGACATGTGGCAGGCGTGGTGCGCTTAAGTAAAAGCATGGTGCGCCTTAGCTAGAAAGAGAAACCCTAATTCTCGGTCTTAGGGCCCTATTTAAAGGAACTTACCCCTATTTTCCTCATTTGGCAGCCTTCATTCCCACAAACGTTCCCTCACCCAAAACCTTAGCCTCCGTTTTGAGGTTTTTCATTTGTTTTTGTGAAGATTAAAGAAGGATATCACTCTTGGGGCAATGAAGCTTGGTTCCATCTTAGATCCAACATTCTCATTATATTTCTGGACCTTTGTGAGTATAAAGTTTCAGTATTGATATCTATTTCTTTAGATCTAGTTTTTATATCATTTAGGTAGCATCGGTCCCTACTCTTCGTATTCTTGGAATTTGAAGAACCCTAGAACCTTATGAGTGACTTTTATAACTTCTGGACTTGTTTGATGATGAAAAAATGTGGTTACATACATTTCCATTTCTGTCATACATGAGTTTTAGTCCTTTAAGAGTTGGGTTTAGAGGTTACAAGAGATTAAGCCATGAAAATGGATAAAGTTGGAAACTTTATCCATTAATTTGTTTAAGAGATCCGGATGTGAAGTTTTGGGCTTCTGACTTAATAGAATAAGTGCTTAATAGAAGGAGATTGTTCATGAAAGATCTATATATCCAAGAGTCATTATAAAATGATATTGCTAGATAATATATGATCCTAAAGGGTCGCAATAACAAGAACTTGATACAATTTATTATTTCTTGTTTCCAGATGATTGTCTTGGGTTTCTTCTATTAAATTTACGCTTGTATACTCCAGATTTGGGAAGCTCAACTTTCGCTACCATGGATCCCCCTCAGATCTTTGTGTTAGCTAGATGGTAGGCAATTCGTTTTTTACTGTCATACATTGTGGGTTTTGAAGCGATAACCATCCGATTTTTGGTGCTAGACCCTAGATGTATCATTCAATTTTATTGTATTCAGGGGTTACAAGTGTCGGACACATCACAACAAGGTCATTGAACTTAGTGGTATAAGCATTTTCTCTGAACCCTTCATTCTTAGGTTCCATGATTCTTGTTCCAGGTTTTGCACCTCATCTCTAGGACAATCCTCTTTTATTAACATCATCTTTAGATCCTCCTAACTAATGCCTATTGTCTTTACATGGCTATTCCACCATGTTAATGCCACATCAGAAAATACAAGCTGCAAACCTTTCTTTGTAATCATTCGGACAGAAGCTTATTTGGAAGGCGGATTCTGTCTTCTAGATCCAAAGAGTCATTCCTAAAACCCCTTCAACATCGTAGAAGGATCTATGTTTGTAGCTTATGAATGTTCCGCATGTGCAATCCCTTGAAACGCTACTATTATTTCTATGGTGGCTGCTCCAATCTCTACTTTGTTCAGAGGCGATGTCCCTAAATGGCTTAAATTGTTAGCTACTTGTTTGTTTGATTGTTCACTCGATTGAAGCTATGATTGCGCTGGTGAAAATGATCACTCATTGATCTATTGCGGGACATTGCTTTATCCCATTACAATTGATTGAAGGAGAGATGTGTCGCGTGAAAGTATTGTTGAAAATATAATCGATAATACTACAATTGTTGACATTAATTGACTTTGATTACGTAGTAGTCGTCGGTAATCGTAATTCGTAATGATTTACAAATATGTGTGTTTCCGAAGGTGTTCTTAAATATCTAATAGGAATATACGTAGAGTATCATGACTGAAATCCAGCAACCCAAAGCGACGTGTCTATCCTGTCACCGCTCTCCTAAGTAGTCCTTTAATAGTATAATTAATAATACTTTTTATTTGTAGGTTAAGGGATATACCAAAACCTAAAGAGTAAGTCCTAGACTATAGTCGTGCTTTCTTAAGGAAGTACTAGTTCTTTATAGTCAATAGCTCTGATACCAATCTGTCACACCCCCAACCGGCGGCGGAAATACCAGGCAGTGTAACGTTATTCCTTGTATCACAGTTATATAACATATATTGAACAGTACAAAACAATTATTATAAACTACGTACCTTTATTGATTAGTTATGTGACAACTTAAATTTTTTGATTAATCAAGGTTTAACATGTAGCTATGTATAAGTACAACCACAATGTAACCTTGATGCAATAAAACACTTGAAAGTTAAAAGGGCATTATTCATATATGTATAAATGTATGTATATATGCGTACTTTGAAAATCATGTTTATAGTAAACACTTAAAGTGTAACACCCAAAGTCTTGAAAGTCTAGAAAGTAAAGGAAACCCTAGATTTAAGGGGGACTCGGCGAGTCCAAGGAGGAACTCGGCGAGTCCGAGCGGGATCCGAGTCGAGGAGTAAGTGACCGACTCGGCGAGTCGGCCAAGGTGACTCGGCGAGTCTGGTCGGTGCGAGGAAAACCCTAAATTTGGGGCTTGGAGCCTATTTAATCTCCTCATTCTTCTTCCTAGGGCTCCTTTGCTATCCCTCACACCCAGAACGCCGCACCCTAAACCTCCATTGTGTTCATTCAAGCTTTTAGCCATTTTTGAGTGGTTTTAAGGAAGAAGAAGAAGGGGGAATCTTTGAAGCATCAGGAGTGGCCTTGGATCCAAAGTTTAGGGATCATTTCAGAGCATTTAAAGGTATTAAGTCGTTTCTCTCTTCCAGATTTTCCTTGGTTATGAGTTTTGGGGCTTTTAGGCCATGTTTAAGATCAATCTCGAGCTTGAGGTCCAGATCTGAGGTTGCTACCTAAGATCCATGCTTGTTTTGGTTTAGAATCCCGTAAAGTATCAGTCATTGAGTGGATTATGGAACCTCTTGGCCTTAAACCCTAGTTTATGGTGTATTTTGCTTAGATCTCTTTCTCTACACGTAAAGTTTGCAACTTTACGTGGGGGATAGGCTTGGGAAGGGTAGATCTACAGTTTGGAGTCCATGCATGACTCGAAAGTCCTCTGCATGTATGTAGATCTGAATGGACTCGGCGATTCCTTCGAGTGGACTCGGCGAGTAGCTTGAAGATGAGGAGGAACTCGACGAGTGGGATGAACAGATCGTCGAGTCGGATGAAGATGGGCATGAACTCGGCGAGTTGGATGAACAACTCGGCGAGTTGGTTGGAGATTGCCTTGTGCTCGGCGAGTCTGTTATTGGACTCGACGAGTCAGGTCGCGTGGTCCCAAAACCTTCGAGTTAAGTCTCGAGTCAACGAGTCGAGCCAGGACTCAGTGAGTTGATCAGGTCAGGATTCGGGAATCAGTAGACTCGGCGAGTCAGGGGCTGACTCGGCGAGTCAAGTCGCGACTAGAAGGACTTTGAGCATAAGAACTCGGCGAGTCAGTAGGTGGACTCGGCGAGTGGGGTTGACCTGGAAGGTTGACTTTGACCAGGACTTTGACTTGGACCAGAGTTGACTTGGTTGTCTGTCGGGGATCAGTTTGTCTAAGTGTTGCATTGATATTGATAGCTCGGGAAGCAAGTAGAGCAGGAGTTCAGTCAGTGGTCGGATAGCGGTCTAAGGGATTAGCAGCAGCAGTTCAGCAGTATCAGGTGAGTTTCCTCACTATTTGTATGGGTCTAAGGCACCAATGTCAGCCCATTTAGAATATGCATGAAAGACCAGGGGGTGGCTCCTGGCACACAGAATGTTATTATGTATGCCAGGAAGACCCGGGGGTTAGCCCTAGGCAATATGTAAGAAAGACCAGGAGGTGGCTCCTGGCGCATTGTATGCTATTATATATGAAAGACCAGGAGATGGCTTCTGGCACACTGTATGTTGTTTAGCTGAGTAGAGTAGTATGTACGGTTGTCTTTGTGATACTTGCATAAAAGACCAGGGGGTGGCCCTTGGCGCATGTCTGTAAGACCAGGGGGTGGCCCTTGGCACATGTCTGTAAGACCAGGGGGTGGCCCTTGGCACTAGTCTATAAGACCTAGGGAGCGGCCCAGGCTTGACTAGGAAGACCACACGCGGACCGTGGAATAATGGCAAGACTATGTTTGGCACATAGCACCTTACTTGATTATGGATAAGTCGGTTATGTATGGTTCTTGGCTGTGAATGGTTTGTATGGTATGTGGTATCTGGGGAACTCACTAAGCTTCGTGCTTACGGCTTTCAGTTTTGGTTTCAGGTAATTCCGGTAGTGGACGTTGGAGCTCGGGATGATCGCATGACACACACCATAGTTTAGTCAGCCTGGGAATGTTTTACTCTGATAATGAACATGTGTTTTGAAAACTAATACTCCGTTTATGTTTTGAAATGATGATTTTACTTTAAGTGATACTTTATTAAAAGAAATTTTTAGTCTTGAATTTTGGGACGTTACAAGTTGGTATCAGAGCCTTGGTTTGAGGGATTCAGACATGCTCTCGGGTGTGTCTGAACTCAAACTGAGGAATTGGTATAAAAGTTTTCAAAATGGAAAGATAGTTTTGTAAAAAGAGAGTTTTGAGAAAGAAAACAGTTTTAGAAAAGCAAAAAGAATTCATAAAGAAAGGAACTTTGAAAAGAAGAAAAGGGTGTGGTGCATGCAATCAACCGAGCTCAAGTAAGTACCCCAAAATACCCATACAAGTTTATGAATTGGTTATCAGATAGTAGAACAGCATGCTAGATTAGGACTAAGGATCTAGGGAGGATGCCTTATGTGCCTATTATATGTGTTTTGAGCTCCATGATAGTGCTGATTAGACAGTAGTAGGATAACCTGTTTAGGTTATGCCTGAGTTTATGAGTTGGTGTTGCATGCTAGTTCATATTCTTGCTATTTTGATATGATTGCTTGAGTATGTTGTGGTTAGATTTTCCCCTTGTCCGAATGCTGCTTGCTTTGTGCATTGTGAGATTTTGAGTGATGGGAGCTAGCCATTAGGTGGATACGTCACGTCACATGTGATAAGGGTTGAATAATCTCAGAGTGCTGGATTTGGCCCTATTGCGCAACTCTTTTTTGAGTCCAACCGTTGTAGGGACGAGTCTTTTACTTGAAGGATTATCTGAGCCTCGTCACATGCGATGGTATCCAGGTGATGGCTAATTGGCATCGCAAGGAAGCCTTCAGCAGCTGAGGACTGGTTTGAGTTGAGTCAGAGGTTTCCCTAGGGTCAGCCTAGGATGGTGTAGTGCTGGAAGCAGAAGTAGTAGAAAGGGACCTGGTGGAGTCAAGGAAGTTCTTGAGGAAAGTACGGATAGATGTGGAAGGTAGTATGGGCCCGTACTACTGAAAGCAGAGGATCCGTACTCGATTCGGGAAAGGCCGAGACAAGACCGGGAACCTGGTAGGGCATGTTTGGTCTCGCATCAGTGATGAGTATTCTGATAGTGGTTGTGGTATATTTTCAGCATGGTGACATTGCGAGAGAGACCAGCGGGCGGATCAGGCGCCGAAGAGGGATCGGGCTCGGGTTCAGGGGCCGAGCAGCTCGAGGAGCGGATGAGAGAGTTGATATCAGCTGAGGTTACGCGCAGTATTCTAGCTCAGACTCCTGTGATCTTTGGCATGGTCAAGGAGGGTATACTGGAGATCCTGGATGAGAGGCTGGAAGCCTTCCGTACTGAGATGATGGCATTGCTGGGAGCGCGTACCTTGACATTTCGAGAGTTCAGAGCCTGTGGGACACCAGATTTTCATGGGGCTAGGGACCCCATTGCTAGCAGCAGGTGGTTGGCGGATGTAGCCAATGCTTTTCGTACGAGCAAGTGTCCCGAGGGGGACAAGGTTAGACTCGCTTCCTGTCTTCTAAAGGACAGAGCGAGGGATTGGTGGGAGGAGATTGGTCATGCTTTGGGGGATGATTCCGCGTTGGACGCGATGACTTGGAGCGATTTCTCGGCCAGGTTCAGGGCGGAGTTTTCGCCAATGATTGAGGTGCAGCAGCTGGCACGAGAATTTCAGGATTTGACGCAGACTACTGAGACTGTGGCGGAGATCACCGCCAAGTTCAGGGAGAGGGCTCTTCTTGTACCGCAGTATGTCGCGGATGAGGAAATGAAGAAGGCTCGGTACCATGAGATGTTGAGGGATGACATCAGGGAGTTCGTGAGCAGATCCAGCTGTAAGACGCTAGAAGATATGATTGCTCAGGCTAGAGAAAGGGAAATCGATTTGGAGCACATAGCGAAGAGGAAGCCAGATCAGACATTCACATTGGAGGGTCCCGGGAAGAGACCCAAGACTTCAGATCAACGATTAGTGGGTCGGCAGGGCCGAAGTCAGTGCAGCACATGCGGGAAACCGCACGAGGGAGTGTGTCATTCCAGGGGTTTCGGCTGCTACAAGTATGGCAATAATGGTCACGTCAGCAGGGACTGCCCACGGGGGGCAAGCCCATTATGTTTTCACTGCAATCAGGTGGGCCACAAGAGGACCAACTGCCCGATGATGAGGGGAGGAGCAGGGAGTGTGCCTGCCCCAGCGACTATGAGGATTACGGATGGGCGAGAGGGTAGTGCCATGCATTGACAGATGCGGAAGACCTGGATTACAGGAAGAAATGTTGCAGGTACGTATCTATGACTATTTTCATTCCTATGTGAATTAGGGAAGTTTTTACCCTAGAATCAGGCGATTTTATGTATGATTTGTCTCTCTGCTTGTATTTGGAGTGTATTTTGGAATTGCCATATGCCAATTGCATACTAGGAGCTATTAGTAGCTAGTGTAGGTCATCTTTCACTTCGGGTTCGAAGTGTTCAGTATCATCTCGGTTACGGTTGAAATGATTCGGGAAGTGGTCAGCCACCATCATCGGGATTTGATGGTTCTAATCTGGGCGTTCGGGATGGCTTTCGGAAGCTTCAAGGAAAGTGGCTTATCACCAAGGAGTCTGTGCCCAGTTATTCGGACTGTAAGGGCAGTAGTCAGAGCTTAGAGGATTTTTTTTAGCATCAGGGATGCGGGTGGTGTTCATCTAGTATTCAGTAATCATACGGTAGTTGGAGTGGGCTAGAGACGGATCGCTAGCAGGGATAGGGCGATGGTGGTTACCATGCCTATCGTGTAAGGAAGGAAGGAATGGAAATCTTCGGGTTTTCGCAGGCAGTAAAGACTTAGCTGAGGCTAAGTGGGGGAGAAACAATCAGGTTATGGGAGTAGAAGGAGTTTTGAAACTGGGATAAGCTTCGCTCTCCTGTAGGGAAGAAAGACGGCTCAGGTGACTGTATGATTGGAGGTTAGTGTAAATTGGAAGTTGGGAAAACTTGGCAATTGTGAGACCCCATCCTCGAAATTTCTGGTTGCAGATTTCATAGGAATCGGTTGGGAGTTCCATTCGGGACATGAGTACTACTTGGGAGTACTCGGTGGTGCTGTATGATCAACTATGGGTTAGTCGTAGCATCCACTAGCAGCTAGTTGGCGGGGAAAGGTGTTGTTAGACTACCGGATGGCCGTAGCATTCACCAGTGGCTAATAGTAAGGGAAGTATATTAAGACTGCGGTGTGGTCCATAGCAATCGTATGTGAGGATGATTAGTAAGACTGCGGTGTGGCCCGTAGCATTAGACTAGTAAGACTGCGGTGTGGCCCGTAGCATTAGATTAGTGAGACTGCGGTGTGGCCCGTAGCATCAGATTAGCAAGACTGCGGTGCGGCCCGCAACAATCGTATGAGAGTATGGTTAGGCTACGGTGTGACCCGTAGCACTGGCTTAGCAAGACTGCGGGGCAGCCCGTAGCTTTGGTTGGCTGGCAGCGTAGAAGTGTTGTAAGACTACGGGATGGCCCGTAGCATTCATCGGTCCCTATTCGTTAGGGCGAATGTATCAGGTGTATGATTTAGTGGCAGAGTGGATTGAGCGGTTATTGGTGAAGTTTCTTCGAAAGTCGCTGGAAGCGACTAGGAGTTGAGTTGGGGATAGCCACCGGTGGGAGCCGGTAATCCGGATATTGGTAGATTGGTAGGGACCAAGGTGGTCTCAGTTCATCCGGAAGGCAGATAAGGAATAGTAGAAATTTCCAGCCAGTAGCAGTGCTGGTAAGCAGTCTATGGTGGAATTCAGTTAGTTGAGTCGAGGGGTGCTCGATACCAAGTTATGACGAGATAGGAGCGTCAGTGGTTACTGGCGGTAATGACCCGTACTGGATTTAGCGGGAATAAGGGATTGGTGTGGATAGGATCTTCCCAGTGACTGAGGAGATAGTTGTTTTGGAGCATCGCCTTGGGAAGGCAAGGGAATTGCGTGTGGAAAGAAGGGGTGAACCCCTATAGGTTCAGTTGCGATACTCGGAAAGTACCAGAAGGATTGTCGGTTGAGTAAGTTGTGCTTCCAGAAGGTTCAGGGTCAGGGTAGACCCAAGATTATTATCTGCAAGGATTAATGTTAGTCAGAACGACCTAGCTAAAGGCCATCGAAGGTGGGCAGCGGGTGTTGGAATAATTGGTGGAATATTGAAGCAGACCGCAGGCAGTGGGCCATAGCAAACTTCGAGGACGAAGTTTAGTTTAAGTGGGGGAGAGTTGTAACACCCAAAGTCTTGAAAGTCCGGAAAGTAAAGGAAACCCTAGATTTAGGGGGGACTCGGCGAGTCCAAGGAGGAACTCGGCGAGTCCGAGCGGGATCCGAGTCGAGGAGTAAGTGACCGACTCGGCGAGTCGGCCAAGGTGACTCGGCGAGTCTGGTCTGTGCGAGGAAAACCCTAAATTTGGGGCTTGGAGCCTATTTAATTGCCCCATTCTTCTTCCTAGGGCTCCTTTGCTGTCCCTCACACCCAGAACGCCGCACCCTAAACCTCCATTGTGTTCATTCAAGCTTTTAGCCATTTTTGAGTGGTTTTAAGGAAGAAGAAGAAGGGGGAATCTTTGAAGCATCAGGAGTGGCCTTGGATCCAAAGTTTGGGGATCATTTCAGAGCATTTAAAGGTATTAAGTCGTTTCTCTCTTCCATATTTTCCTTGGTTATGAGTTTTGGGGCTTTTAGGCCATGTTTAAGATCAATCTCGAGTTTGAGGTCCAAATCTGAGGTTGCTACCTCAGATCCATGCTTGTTTTGGTTTAGAATCCCGTAAAGTATCAGTCATTGAGTGGATTATGGAGCCTCTTGGCCTTAAACCCTAGTTTATGGTGTATTTTGCTTAGATCTCTTTCTCTACACGTAAAGTTTGCAACTTTACGTGGGGGATAGGCTTGGGAAGGGTAGATCTACAGTTTGGAGTCCATGCATGACTCGAAAGTCCTCTGCATGTATGTAGATCTGAATGGACTCGGCGAGTCCTTCGAGTGGACTCGGCAAGTAACTTGAAGATGAGGAGGAACTCGACGAGTGGGATGAACAGCTCGTCGAGTCGGATGAAGATGGGCATGAACTCGGCGAGTTGGATGAACAACTCGGCGAGTTGGATGAACAACTCGGCGAGTTGGTTGGAGATTGCCTTGTGCTCGGCGAGTCTGTTATTGGTCTCGACGAGTCAGGGCGCGTGGTCCCAAACCCTTCGAGTTAAGTCTCGAGTCAGCGAGTCGAGCCAGGACTCAATGAGTTGATCAGGTCAGGATTCGGGAATCAGTAGACTCGGCGAGTCAGGGGCTGACTCGGCGAGTCAAGTCGCGACTAGAAGGACTTTGAGCATAAGAACTCGGCGAGTCAGTAGGTGGACTCGGCGAGTGGGGTTGACCTGGAAGGTTGACTTTGACCAGGACTTTAACTTGGACCAGAGTTGACTTGGTTGTCTGTCGGGGATCAGTTTGTCTAAGTGTTGCATTGATATTGATAGCTTGGGAAGCAAGTAGAGCAGGAGTTCAGTCAGTGGTCGGATAGCGGTCTAAGGGATTAGCAGCAGCAGTTCAGCAGTATCAGGTGAGTTTCCTCACTGTTTGTATGGGTCTAAGGCACCAATGTCAGCCCATTTAGAATATGCATGAAAGACCAGGGGGTGGCTCCTGGCACACAGAATGTTATTATGTATGCCAGGAAGACCCGGGGGTTAGCCCTAGGCAATATGTAAGAAAGACCAGGAGGTGGCTCCTGGCGCATTGTATGCTATTATATATGAAAGACCAGGAGATGGCTTCTGGCACACTGTATGTTGTTTAGCTGAGTAGAGTAGTATGTACGGTTGTCTTTGTGATACTTGCATAAAAGACCAGGGGGTGGCCCTTGGCGCATGTCTGTAAGACCAGGGGGTGGCCCTTGGCACATGTTTGTAAGACCAGGGGGTGGCCCTTGGCACTAGTCTGTAAGACCCAGGGAGCAGCCCAGGCTTGACCAGGAAGACCACGCGCGGCCCGTGGCATAAAGGCAAGACTATGTTTGGCACATAGCACCTTACTTGATTATGGATAAGTCGGTTATGTATGGTTCTTGGCTGTGAATGGTTTGTATGGTATGTGGTATCTGGGGAACTCACTAAGCTTCGTGCTTACGGCTTTCAGTTTTGGTTTCAGGTACTTCCGGTAGTGGACGTTGGAGCTCGGGATGATCGCATGGCACACACCATAGTTTAGTCAGCCTGGGAATGTTTTACTCTGATAATGAACATATGTTTTTTGAAAACTAATACTCCGTTTATGTTTTGAAATGATGATTTTACTTTAAGTGATACTTTATTAAAAGAAATTTTTAGTCTTGAATTTTGGGACGTTACATAAAGGGAAAGTAAAACCAAATGATTGGAACGTAAATCATGGAATTAAAACATTGTTTTATCATTTTTGGCCTAAGTACCCCCACCCCTTGAGATTTCGGTTTGCTTAGGACCACACAAGGCCAAAATCTCCCACCTAGAACACCCAATCTAGGTCCCCACTAAGGCCGAAATCACAAGCTAGGTAGGAGCTAGGACCGAAATCACACCTAAGATCCAAACCACTAAGGCCAAAAACTCCTTTGTGTGGAAGTTAAGACCGAAATCACAAAGGGAACAAGGTGATTTCAGTCATACCTTGGCCGAAATCAACATTTTAATACCTTTCTTATGTGATTTCAGTTTAGGGAAGGAAAAAAGATAAGGTTAGTTGACTTTTATGATAAGATACTTCACCAATTTCCCATGCAATTTTTACCCAGCAAACCTCCAAGCATTTATCCAACAGACAACTAGGTAAGCATCGTTTCACTCTTCCTTGTTATATACGACAGTAACCCATCCAAACCCCCCCCCCCCACTTTCATTTCTCTTTACTATAACTCCAAAATTCTCTCAAGAACAAGTCTAAGATCCTCTAAGAAATTTCTTCCTTCAAGTTTATTCCTAGAAATTTTGGTAAGCTTTTCTTGTTAACCTAGCGTTTCTATACATTTTATGTTAGTTTCATTATATTTACACACATTATTATGTGTTAAAAACTCTTAGGATAAGATCAATTCCAAGAAAATTCATCAACCACACTCAAGTGTTTAGGCTTGAAGATCTTCACACCACTTTCTCAAACAACCCACAAATCCACTCAATGTGAGTTCATACCCCCACTTTTTTGACATTTTCATGTTTTTAGGGGGAGAATACAAGTCAAAAATTGGTTTATTACATAAATACTTGCTTGTTACTTCTTGATATTGAAGTATAAACCTTTATTTGCCCATGTTATGATTAACACTACTTTTTATACAAAATTTGTGATATATTAGTTTTGATATGCAAAGTTAACAAAAACATAACTCATTATATGTTACAAATATCATAAGGGAAAAGTATAATTTGGAAAACTACATGGTTTTAGAAACTTTTACTAAAAGATAGCTTTTCTAGCAAAAATGGTTACATTATAGTCATTTACT
The DNA here is from genome assembly GCF_051521515.1 of Lactuca serriola. Classification (NCBI taxonomy): domain Eukaryota; kingdom Viridiplantae; phylum Streptophyta; class Magnoliopsida; order Asterales; family Asteraceae; genus Lactuca; species Lactuca serriola. The sequence goes on along the minus strand of NC_136410.1, from coordinate 249,303,078 downwards.
ATTTTGGCGGGTTACTACCCAAAGATATCATGTTTGGATTACATATTTTGACACTAGACAAGATAACAACTTTATATTTATATAAACGTCTCAACAAACATACAAGATAAACTATAATTGATGTAGTTTGAGAGTCACAAAACCACACTTTCATTTCAGAATAACCATATAATTATTCAAAGGTATAATTATTTCATTTTACAACAAAAATGAGTCATGGTTCACGTAAATATGTTGATGCTCTTGTGAAACATTTGCTTCACCGTACCTACCTAGTGTACACCTTAAATCCTGCATTATAACTAGAGTCTCCTTGAGGGAGAGTGACATAGTTGTGTATAGATCTATACAGGATTGACAACCTCACACCTTAGCTATTAGCTATAGTTAGACCGACAAGTCTAGGGTGACAAATGTCTACCAGCTCCGACGCCTGAAGAACGTCGTTCAAGCACATCAGTCATATTAGCACGGTTATAATAACTTACATAGGGATTAACAAAACTACTTGGTTTACGGGGTAACTTACACTTCATTAGTTTTATAAAATAAAACTACATACTATTTCTCAATACAACATTACTTACATCTTTTGGTCTTAGGGTTTAAGACTACAGTTCATATTTATGAAAATATTGGATTTTAGGGAAACATACATTGTCATTTTACAAGGAAAAGATACAAAGGAAATACATACATTTTAGTCTTGGGTATAAGACGTACAACTCGTTTTTAAAGAAAATATCGGATTTTCTAGAAGTATACAAAACCATTTTTACATGAAACCGTTACAAAACCTTCTCATACAAAATGCTTATGAACTCACCAACTTAATTGTTTACACTTTTCAAAATCATTTGTATTCTTAGGAAACCAGTAAACAGGTAACCACATGAGCTTTTGGTGGATGGAACGTCGTCACACCACGTTACTTACATTTTGTCATAAAGATTTGAAATTACGTAAACAATGATTTTGAGTACAATGTAAACATATTATTCATCAATGTAATGGTTGTAATGATTTGATGTCTATTATTCAATTGTTATGATACTATACGTAAAGTTATCCGCCCCCAGACATTTCCGCCATTCTGGTTTGGGGTGTGACAGATTGGTATCAGAGCATTGTTTATAGTGAACTAAGTATATCAAACCAAGGAAGATATAAAACTATAAATACAATGGGCCTAAACGCTCTGACTAAAAGTATACTTTTAAAATATAAGTATTTTTATAAAAGTATACATACATGCATACATACTAGGACAGTATAGTAATAAGAAACATATAAAAGTATTTGGATAAGTTAGACACTACGACTAAGCCAAAATAGTTATGTAATCATATATGAGATAAATATAGCCTGATCAACTATATTTGTACGATATATGACCAACATGTGTTTAGGAATGGTTGCGGTGAGCAACAAATCTAAAACTTACCAACCCTATATACCAAGAAGCCCTATAAACAAACGTAGCAATCCTCCCGAATCCTCTAAGTCACTTACCCCACCGATGCACCAAATGTCTACTAAATAGCGGCACGATACTCACCGAAGCAACTCCTAGGCTCCCCTTAGGTTCCCAACCTCAACGAGTCGCCACACTAAACTCTCTGGGGTATATCCTAGGCTTTCCTAGGTTCCCAACCTCGCCCTGCCATCAGCTGCTGAAGAACTCCCTGTGATGCCAGCCATCCACCTCCTGGATATCGTCATATCCACTTAGTAGCTGACTCCCATCACTCAAGAGTTCCATAAAGCACAAAGTAAGCAGCATTTGTACAGTAGCACTCCGATCCAAAGAACTATCATAGGACATTCAGTCCACTAACCCTAAATCGTGATATCCACATCCATCCATCCTTGTTGTCGGCTGCTTTATGCATGCAAATTATACACAGAACAAGATCTAATAAACTGTCGAATAATAGACTCTACCCTAGGACCACAACCAAACAAGGAACAGGAAATAAAGCCAAATCAATTATTATAAGGCTATAAGATCCTAACTGTATACAATTTTAAAAGCATACACTTAGCAATTACAAATACCAATTATCATTCTCATTCCAACATGGCATCCAATATTTCAAGGCTACACGCATCACATATCAGGCCAATCTATTATTTACTACTCAGCACTAGCATGCAAGTCTACCAACTCATACAACATATAAAAAGGCGTATCTCCTATCGCTAACTAGCATGTGATTCTCATATTCATAAACCAAGTCATAACATATATCATATATGGGTATTCTGGGGAAACTTACTTGAGCTCGGCTGATTGCATGCACCACACCCTTTCTTGTCATATAAATTCCTTCCTTAAACCATTTTCCTTTTGAAAACTTAAAAGATCCTCAATTTGATTTCAAACACACCCGAATATGTCTGAATCCCTCAAACTAAGGCTCTGATACCAACTTGTAACGAAGAAAAAAATCAAGGGTCAAAATTTCATTTTTAATATAACCCAAACATAGATATTGTTTATTCCAAATATTCCAAAACATTGTTAATTAAAACATTTATCAGAGTTCAACCCAAAATCATTTGTTGCGGAAAACATGGGTGTGTGCAATGCTATCAAGCTGAGCCCTTCCTTTCCAAAACCATGTTACCTGAAACCATAAACAAAACAGTACGCACGAAGCTTAGTGAGTTCCCCCAAATCATACCCCACACAAAATCCACATAACACATATCATATTAGCTATAAAAGCTATCTCTACCACATACGCCATATCAATCACATAAGTCATGCATATAATCATATAAGGAAGCCATGGGCTCGTCCCCTGGGTCTTACTCCAGGATGCCATGGGCTCCCCACATGGTCTTACACCTAAGTGCCATGGGCTCTCCCATGGTCTTTAATAGGAAATCCATGGGCTCTCCACATGGTCTTATATCCGGGTGCCTTGGGCTCTCCCATATTCTTTAATAGGAAAGCCATGGGCTCTCCGCATGGTCTTACATCCAAGTGCCATGGGCTCCCCCATGGTCTTCCATGCAAGTATCACAAAGACAACTAGCATACCACATAATCAGTAGCATACCACCTATACATGCATACCAGACATATCAGTAACGAATCTACAATAAACACTACAACATAATAGGAAAGTCATGGGCTCTCCACATGGTCTTATATCCAGGTGCCATGGGCTCTCCCATGGTCTTTCATGCAAGCATACCACAAATACCATTAGCATACTTCCTAGCACATAACCATCTATCATGCCACATAATACAACTTCAGATAGTGTACCATATATCATAAAATGGGCCGACCTTGAAGCCTTAGACCCATTGGTATGGTGAGGAGACTCACCTGGCACTGCTGAAGTCCCGCGGATAAAACTCTCGCTGCTGGTTGACAAATTCCCTAATTGTCAACATTAAAATGACACCCAATTAATAATTTGGCTCCAATGCATAACCATAGATCTACACTTGGGGTAAATGGACCATTTACCCCTAACCTAGCTTGGTTCAAAAACCAAGGCCCAAACTCACACTCTGAAGGCCCGAAAACCCAATAATCAACCAAGGCCCAACATATGACCCAATTTTCCAAATTGGGCCCAAACCTCTACATGGACTTATTGTAAGGCCCAAACAATTATTCTAATCCAAACAATTGGCATTATGATGGCCCAATAGCTAATAATCCTCAAGGCCTAATTATGGCCCACTTATGGCCCAATTCTCCAAATTAGGCTTAAGCCTCTCTAATGGGTATTATCCTGAAGCCCAATAATTTCCCTTAGTCCATAAATATGTTCCCAATTGGCCCACAAAGGTCCACAACAGCTTAGTCCAATAAATGGCCCAACAAGCATCCAAACCTAATTAGGGTTTTTTCACATAAAATGACGATTAGGGTTAGGTGTTCCTACTTTACCCATTAAGGACTTAATCTGTTAAGTCCAAACATACAATGAAATCGAGCTTGAGTCATAACTCCACTCTAATGGTCCAAAATGCGGGTCCCGATAAGTCCAAACCAATAATTCCAAAATTAGGGTTTTCTAAACCCTAATTACGGTTTTCAACCCAATAATAGCCCAATAGGCCCAAAACTAAGTCCTTAGATAAATTAGGGCTTCATTAGGCACACTAGGGTCTCATAAGGCGGGCACCACCCACTACCACCTCGGGTAGTGATGGTCAACGGCGGCTCATGGCGGCGGCGACCACCTTACGGTGGTGGTTATGAGTTTCTTTTATTATTTTCGCATCGGTTACAATATTACAAACCAAATCCCGAATAACAGACATACTAATACAAACACACACAAACAACCACCCTAGTGGTGCCCCGCAGTGGCACATGGTGGCAGCCACCACCTCATGGTGGTGGTGGTAGCTTTTCTTTATGTTTTCCGGAAAAAACCAAAGCACACACACTCTATCTGTTCAGAAAACAACTCTAGCCACCCACATGGTGGCGGCAGCGACACAAAAATGCGACAATAGTAGCGGTTTGCGATGATAGCCGCTACCTGCCGGTGGTGGCGAGTTTATTGAGTCTATACTAAGCAACACATGTCCACACGAACACGTACTCGTCGAGATCTCCGCACTGAAGTGCATCCCAATCTCAATCACTTTGGTAGTGGCGCAAGGCAGTCGGCGAATGACACCAGCCGCAACAGCCGCTCGGAGTGACGAATTTGGCGACCGTGCAACGAAAGAAGGAGGTGGGGAAGACCACTGCAAATTCACCGGTAAGTGGCAACAGCAAAGTTCGTCGGTCTTTGCGGTTCACAGCTTCATTGACGGCCTAGAGAAACAACGTTGGATATTCCGGTGCTCCTCCGGTGGTTTGTGGCCTTGATAGCAGGGCGGCGAGTGGCAAAAGGTGGCGACCAGCTCCGGATGATGAAACGGCGGCTGAGGGACTCTCACATGGTGGTAGCGGCTGGGGGATGGGAGGTATAAGGAGGGTGACAACTGTAGAGGGTTAGTTAGGGTTAGAGTTTCGTTGGCTTTATATACCCGACAATTAAACATATTGCCATAATGTCACAAATGGTCCCTGCCTTCACCTTTTCTTTCAAAGTCAGCCCATATTTTACCCTTTTAACCCTGCCTCTTGAAATCTCTTTCAAATCCAGTCCAATACATACCAAACACACCCTAACATTTAAAAATCATTACAAAATACATCCTGAAATTACACTTTGACCCCCGAAAGTCTGAAATGTATCATTCGGCTCCCTGAACCACTCTTCGTTAAATATTATTAGATTTAGGGCGACTATTCGTTCATCAATTTTATCTATTTATTCATTAAACAAACAGAATGTTACACCTTTTGTTATAGAGGCTATAATGTTAGAATTTATTATAACTTATTCATGCGAAGTCAGATTTAGACGTTCTATATATTTTTGGAATCGTATAGACTTGTAGTAGTATTGAATGAAAATTTCATTAAAGATTAAATTAAATTGATTATAATATGTGTTTGTTATATTTATGGGGATTATCTTTGACCTAATTTTGACTGGTGTTACAAATTTAAAGGCTACAAAGGTTGTTATGTTCCTTCTCTTCTTTGGTTGTTCTTTTCTTTCCAAACTTTGCAAGAAGATCGGCGGTGGGTATAAACTAGTTTTATGTTTATTCAATTTATAAAGTCTTTCGTTGCTAAAATCTTATGTTTTTTTAAACTATTCTTCAATAAAAACCCAACAGTTCAACGATAAAGCTTGACATCCCTATTGGGTGTTGTGACATGATTTTAGGGACTTCACGACTATTTTTTCATGAAATGGGGCGGAGAGTGCTTGGTCTTGGTCACGACGCACCTACTGTTGACCATTGACCAATTGACCGCTCACTTTTAGCCACTTTCAAATTTGGTTAAACTTTGAGGATTTAAGTTATACACTGAAGTTTGAGCTCTAATTTTAATCTAGGTCGTTCATGAGGCCGAATCGTACGAGTGCACATATGTGATGGGTTTTGGTCATAAGACATCCTATGTGCTCATACAAACCCTAAAGCTCGGATCTAGGTTTCTCTATTGTACATACTTTGAATCCAAGACTTTGAACCCTAATTCTAGCATATGGAAATCAGAATTCACATGTAAATAGGCTTAAGAACATACCTTGATTGTTATATAGCAATAACAATCCAATTCCTCCTTGAATTGACCTTGGAAAGCAGAGAGTCACAAGTGTCACTCCTCTAATGGCTTACAAACACCATAAGCAAGTGGAGAAGGTATAAAGAGAGAGGAGGGAGGTTAGAATTCGTCCTTAGGACCTCTTGGGAAGGGATTTCCAAATTCATGACCTTGGGGTTGTTTATATAGGTGTAGAGATAGGGTTTCAGTCATTATCCTTATCTAGTTGATTATCCATTAAGCAACCAATAAGATAATCCTTGAATCCTTATCATACTCGAAATCTAAGGCTTTCCAACCTTAAATTCGTCCACCATACTTATAAGATAATCCTTACCTTATTTTGTAACTATCACATAATTACAAATCAGCCCCTCTAGTTTAATTAATTACATTTGATCACAAAACTAATTCTTAATTAATTATCGACCAATATTAATTAAACAAATATGATTTCTCCTTTAATATATTATTCTTACAACATATTAATAAATCATATTATCCTCTCTCTCTATATATTTCTCCAATCAAGTTGCTTTGGTGAAGGCAACCCAAAAGGACCATGCACCATCGGGTCAAGTACATACCAAAATAGTTATGGACTTAGACACTAATCCAACAGTCTCCCACTTGGATAAGTCTAACAACTATTCTGCGTATGACTTCGGATCCTGATCTGCAATCGTAGCTTTCCAAAGCCGCTGTCAACTCTGATCATATCAAATACGCGTGTCCTTAGATAAGGGATCATATATTCCTCCATTCTAGATATCATATGAGATATGATTTCTAATCATTCTCTTTGTACTACTTCTCGATTTCTGATTTATGACGACTGACTAATTGAATAAATCAAATTAGCCCTAGCCCGGCCGAGCATTTACGTTTGTCATCACTAAACCATCGAGGGGCCCAAAGATATCGCTTTTATCCTACTTTGGATAAAAGGAACGGATAAACTTTGATACAATGCTTGCTTGTACTCACGCACCGAATCACACACAACAATATGTTTTATAACACCAAGTTACTGGTGCGTTTACATATTATCAATGTGTAACCGATTTGCAAGATACAACTCACACATCTCGGTTTCAAGAATATAAGATGTTATCGTCTCACCAATCACTCGTGATACAATCCACGGAGTGATCCAAGTGAGCGTGGGTCTAATCCAATGCTCAAATCACATTCATAAGCACTCATGAACGTTGTAGCAAACATTTGCTTATGTCTAATACTTTTCTAGACATTCCACACACCAATTCACGACAGTCTTCATTCATATCTACTTCCAACATATGAACGACTGTGGCCCGTTTGAATAATTCGATTATTCTTAATAAACTCAATTATTCTGGAAGTCAAAACATGCAGATGTGAAACACAAGAATAATACTAATCCCATATGGCCTCAACCCTTTGAGCATAAATAAAACACCTTTTATTTATCACCATATTGATTACTCATTATTTGTAGTTTCGGGTAATCAACTTCTTACTTGAATTACAACACTTGTCCCATGCTCCTAGCATGCACACAATGTTTACCTATGGTTCTTACTTTGTGAAATAGATCATATTGAACACATTTCCAATCATTCTCATTTCTCAACTCCAAATCCTTTTATCATAAGTTAAAGAATATCAAATTCTTACTACTTATAGAATATGCTAGATTCTAACATTCTATGCAACTATCCTTTCGTAATGTCACTGCACCAAAATCACAAAGACTATTGCCAATGATATTACAAAGTCCGCTATCGGAGATTGTTACAAGACAATTCCATAGATGTGATGTCTCTCACTCAAAGTACTTTCTTTGAACTTCCTTTTGCATAGAAGTTTCTAATCTAGTCATAGATTTCTCAATATTCAATTCCCAATATGGACACACTTCCATATGTTCCATATGACAACTCATTCTTAATAGAATCTTATCTATTCATAATGATGTCGATATGGTCCATCCAATATGGAAACATTTCCATATTTTCCAATACTATACTTCCAACTACTCACAAGCGACCAATCCTCGTCGAACTTGGATTGTCCTTTGATAGTTGTTTAATTATTTTAGTCAAAACCAATTCTAGTCCCTTTTCCCTCTAAATGCGCTCGACATTTGGAAAATTTTAGAATGGTCAAACATTAAAGCATTTGCAATCGATCCTATACCCGAAGCGTATGGGACACGACGCATAATGTTTTATTTTCTATGTTCTCAAAATTCGAATTGTGAAGAGGGATGCCGTAATCATAATCGAAATTTTAAGAACACACTTTGTACCTTTGACTAAATTTTATTAACATTTCTCAACCTAAACCTTTAGATTTGAAATGAAGCATAATATTCTCTCCCTTAATTATAGCAAAACAACTCTTCAACTATTGCGACTTTGCAAAGTATGACTCTTGTTTTCTATAATTAATATTGCTAACCTTGCAATACTTTCCTTAATAATCATACAATCATAACTTTTATGCTCCCACTATCTTGATGATTATTATAAAACATAACACTTATGCTCCCACTAGCTTCGATATGTATTCATAAACATCTTAACTTTCAGAAAACAATGCTTATTGAATTTCTTAAGTTCATGTTTCTAATACTTAGTGCTTTGATAATCTTTTATCAAGGATTCTTTATACACCTTTGCCTTCGATAGTTCATATGTGTGTCTAAACAATTAAGACTAATTGCCAAACCTCATAATTCAAATTATGGAAAGGGATGCCGTAACCATAATTGAATTCGAGAATGCAATTTTACAATCACTATCTTCTTAAAATCTTTCTTAGTGAAAGCATTTCCTCACAATCATTTTCATGAAGGAGGAAATCTTATGACACTTAGATTTTAAACGGTGTAAATGTTCCTATCCATGTGAATTTGTCAAAACCAACGTTTACGACAAATTCAAACTCATATGGATCGAACTTTCTTAATCTTGATTTCTTGCCTCATGGTAGCACAGCTGCCCACCACGTCTTCCAAGTAGTTAAGCATCTCACCCTTTCTTATCAATGTACCTTTCATTGATTAAGGTGCCTTGCCTTTTATGCATTCAAGATGAGAACTCATAGAACTCATATGCATAATTAACTCAATTGGAACAGCACATAATCAAAATAATGTCAATACGATAGGTTGTCAACCTCAACTCGTGTGCTAGTGATGATTGGTAAGGTTTATTTGATTTGTTCTTGAAACTATTCAAGACCATTAAGACTCCCACTGACTCCTTGACATATACGATTCTTTTGTCAATAACCATTTCTTGACAAACAAATATTCAAGAGTTAGTGTAGCTTTTATCAAAACACTTCTTAAATTGGTACTAGTTGGCCTTTGTCTTATTCAAGACATCACAACTTCCCACATTTGATGAATGTTATAAACCTTTAATACTTTTCACTCATTGTCACAATCTTAACTTTAAGACTTGTTATTGGAACGAAGTATGATAGACTTCTTGATTTAACCATTTCTTCAATTCTTGATTCCTCTTCTTAGACATACAATTGTACTAAGACTCACTTAGAGGATCAATTGAGACATGGTTCTTAATCACTAAGACATATCATAAAGCATAAAAGCTACTCTCCCTTCTTCTTAGAATGGAGAACCTTTTATCTTTCTGCCTACTTGATTCTTCTTATCAATTCAGAATTACACTTAATCTTGTAAGTATAATCATATTTACTAAACCTTTAGTAAATCATGATGAATATCTTTGTTACTCTTATGGTGGACTTGATCAACACGCAACTTTGTGTGCTCGATCTCTTAGTCCTTCACTTGACACTTTGTCAACGAATCAGTCTAATTTCCAAATACGAAATTTCTCATTCATCGTGCATCCACGTTGCATGATTCCAAGTTTCTGTCTAATTGAAACTTTGGGCGATGAGAAACTCTCCCTATTTGGTAAATTCTTGACATTTCCATAAATAACATAACTAAGAATCATATCCATTCGTTGTAGAAATATTCGAACATCAATTTTCATAACGATTTCATTGTAAGGAAATAAACAAATAAATAAATAAGTCAAACAAAATTTATTTTATTTATAAAAGCAGCGGAAAAAATTTGTCCTTACAATGCAAAATCCATTGAAAACTATGTACAAAAGAAAATTTCTAACAACTCTATCATAACTTTCTAAGCTCAAAATCTAATCTTCAAGTCCATGCGATCGAGATCCATCTCTTGTGATTAGATTCATCTTGCTCTCTTATCAAGCTTCCTTTCTTTTCACCGACCCTACAAAACACTCAAATGTAATCTTATTACATCATGTATTAAGAATCAATGAATAGGAACTTAATGGAGTTAGATAGTGGATTTTTACCTAAAGCGCAGTCATACCTTTGACTCTCCCATCTCTTAGATCTCTTAGGTAATTAGGGCAACTTCGTCTCCAATGCCCCTTCTCTTGGCAATAAAGGCAAATTGACTCTTTTGGAATAACACATGGAACTACTTTAGACATCGCCTTTCTCTTATGATCAAACTTTTCGATCATTGCATGTCTTTCATTGCCATTGTCTATATCCATAGAGGTCTTGAAGGCAGATTCACCAATCAACTTTTCTTTTCTATTGCGCCAAACCATTGCTGATTCGGCAGCAATAAGCATATAGGTGAGATGTATAAGGGTCACGTTGTGGTTCGTCATATAGTACTCTCCTACGAACTCACTATATGAGTTGGGAAGTGACTGAAGAACCCAATCAATAGCCATCTCTTCACTAACAACGGATCCCATCATTCTTAGTCTATCAATGCGCGACTTCATCCCTAGGACGTGTGCACACACCGACTTTCCTTCTTTATGTTTACTTGCCAAAAGGGCTTGAGTGATATTGAACCTTTCAATTTTACAATCTTGTGGGATAGGGAGAATAATTGGAGGAGGAGGAGGAAGTGAAGGATGATTTCTTGATCCTCGATCGAATCGTGGAATATCATCTTCATGTGGAATGCTTGTTCCACGGGATTTGAGAATACCATAGTTGTCGAACTTTGACATCTACAAAACGGGAGAAAACAAATTCAAGTTAGTTGATTGATTGAGTCCTTGGTAAATCACCCAAATGAAATTCCAAGGCTAGGACCCAACACAATATTCTACAACTCGGGAAAGGGATGCCGTAACCCAAATTGCAGAACATTTGAAGGTAAGTGAATGACGATTCACTAATTTCCACCATGAAAAACGAAAATTATTTTTAAGTTTTAAATCTATGAAAACTCCTAGATCCTTTGAGATTCATTGAACTTTCAATGGCATGTTTAAATCTCGATATGCCCCTCTTGTTTGTGACTGGGATGCCGAGGATCACAAAGCGGGTGTGAATAACCATGCAAACTTACATGGTGCCCTCACATGTTACAGTCGCCTATTCGATGTGCCGGTAAACCACACACGCTCCACCGAACTATGACAAACATTGAGTCACCCTTTGCTACCTTTGCTTAGACCCATTTAGTGTGCCGGTTAACCACACACGCTCCACTAACGTCTTCGCAAGGGCACAAAGTGTAATTTCATGGAATTGCATCAATTCACTTTTGCCTAAGTAACTAAGATTGGGAATTATATGAAAAAATTTAGTTACTTTTATATTTCATTATACTTATAATGGAAGGTTTCGTCCTATCCTACCCGTTCGGCTAACGACCCTCCACTGGCCAAGAGTGCGGTGGGTAAGAGTGGATACCCATTTAATCGCCATTTTATAGGCAATTTCCTTAAACACCCCTTACAGACCAGCTTCGTGAATGAGGCCTACTAACGGTAAGACTGACTTTTACTCATACATATATATAATGTTAGACTTTTAATGTTATATATAGTATAGGGTGTATTTTATACTTTTTAAAATATTAGGTGGTTCAATTTAACAATTATACTTTTAATTTACTTAAATTGTAAACCTAAACTTTTATGGATTTATTAAACTTCTTTTAATTATACACCTTAATTAATTAATAAAACCATAAGGGTGTGATTTGAACTTTTTCAAAACTATGCTAGGGTTTTAGAATTTAACATTCCTAATTAAACTTTTAAATTCCAAAACTTGAGGGCAAGTTTTGAAACATTTCAACACATTAGGGTTTAGAATTTAAATATGCATCAAAATTAAACTATTTAATCAAAATTTAAATTCCAAAACTCGAGGGCAAGTTTTGAAACCTTTTTTTTTCAAAACATTAGGGTTTCAACTATTTAAATTTCAAAACAACAAAACTTTTGGGGTTCAAATTTAAACTATAAAACCTAAAGGGCCAAATATGAAACTTTTCACAACAACAAGGATCAAATAACAAATAATTCAAATTAACATTTAATCACATAATTATCCATATTTGATGATTTCTTGCAAAATAATTTATCAATTTACTTAAAATAATTAATCAATTATCTTATAAGGAAACAATTATCCTATTAATTGATAAATATCTTCAATTAGATTAAAATTATAGTCAAATATATCATATAATCGGATTAATATTAATCTAACATGATAAGGTAATTATCCCAATGCAAAAACAGCAAGAAATCCCGAGATAAGCACTGTCTGACGCACCGACTCGCCGAGTCACCCTCTGGAACTCGCCGAGTAAGGCTGACTCGCCGAGTCCAAGAGTGACTCGCCGAGTCAGGTCGAACAGTGAGGCCAAAACACGATTTTCAGTTACATCAAGCATCAATACAATAGAAACCAATCATGGCTCTGATACCACTGATGGGTTTTGGTCATAAGACATCCTATGTGCTCATACAAACCCTAAAGCTCGGATCTAGGTTTCTCTATTGTACATACTTTGAATCCAAGACTTTGAACCCTAATTCTAGCATATGGAAATCAGAATTCACATGTAAATAGGCTTAAGAACATACCTTGATTGTTATATAGCAATAACAATCCAATTCCTCCTTGAATTGACCTTGGAAAGCAGAGAGTCACAAGTGTCACTCCTCTAATGGCTTACAAACACCATAAGCAAGTGGAGAAGGTATAAAGAGAGAGGAGGGAGGTTAGAATTCGTCCTTAGGACCTCTTGGGAAGGGATTTCCGAATTCATGACCTTGGGGTTGTTTATATAGGTGTAGAGATAGGGTTTCAGTCATTATCCTTATCTAGTTGATTATCCATTAAGCAACCAATAAGATAATCCTTGAATCCTTATCATACTCGAAATCTAAGGCTTTCCAACCTTAAATTCGTCCACCATACTTATAAGATAATCCTTACCTTATTTTGTAACTATCACATAATTACAAATCAGCCCCTCTAGTTTAATTAATTACATTTGATCACAAAACTAATTCTTAATTAATTATCGACCAATATTAATTAAACAAATATGATTTCTCCTTTAATATATTATTCTTACAACATATTAATAAATCATATTATCCTCTCTCTCTATATATTTCTCCAATCAAGTTGCTTTGGTGAAGGCAACCCAAAAGGACCATGCACCATCGGGTCAAGTACATACCAAAATAGTTATGGACTTAGACACTAATCCAACAATATGTAGCTGTGATTCTTCAACTTTTAATTTTAGGTGGGTTATCTCAATATACTATGTTTTACAATATACATCTTTTTCATGATAAAATGTAGTTATATTGTAGTATGTTGACTATACAAGTAGGCCAATATAGTTTTTTTTTCATGTTGTTTATTAAATTGTATGATATATGGATATACTTTATATTGATGGCTAAACAACACATGATCCATTAGTCATCGTTGATGACTAGATGACATGGGAGCAATTAGTTTTCGTTGATGACTAGACGATATGAGAGTCGTTAGTCTTCTTTGTTTAGCTGGATCGACACTAGAGCCGAGAGCCTTTTGTTTGTATGCATTATATATGTATTGCAATATCTGGTATTTTGGTGAACTCGCTAAGCTTTGTTCTTACAATTGTTGATTAAATGTTTTAGGTACTTCCTTTGATCATGGGAAATCTTCATCTTCATTGTACCGTACGTGCTTCACTATTGATTTTGTTATAGGCTTCTGATGTTGTATGTTGACTTGATACATTTTGTTTAATATGGTTTGATGATGTTTTGAAAAAAAATTACTACCTTGATCTTTTATGAAAATGTTTTGGATGTTTTACTTATGTATTAAAAAGAAAATTTTGTTTGAAATTTAGAATTTCTCATTTGACTACCCGCATTCCTAGAAATTTCCCTTCACCCAAAACCCTAGACTCCATTTCAAGTTTTGTAAATTTGCCTTGATTTTATGAATATTGAAGAAGAAGGTCACTCTTAGTGTAAGGAAGCTTTGTTCTAGCTTAATTCCAACATTCTCATCATATTTCTGGACCTTTGTGAGTATAAAGTTTCAATCTTGATATCTATTTCTCTAGATCTAGTTTTTATGTCATTTGGTAGCTTTTGGTCCCTTCACTTAGTGTTCTTGGATTTTTGAAACCTCCAGAACCTTACGAGTTACTTTTATGACTTCTAGACTTGGTTGATGATGAAAAATATGGTTGCATGCATTTCTATTTGTGCCATGCATGAGATTTGGTCATTTTAGAGTTAGGTTTAGGGTTCATAAGAGATTAATCTATCGAATGGATAAAGTTGATAAGTTTATCCATTAAGTCACTAAAAAGATCCAAATCTAAAGTTCTAAGCTAATAAATTAAGGGAATAAGTGCCTAATAGAAAGAGGTTATTAAGCCATAAAATGTGAAGCGCCTATTGGGGGTTATTAACCACTTTTAGGGATTTCACAACTATTTTGTCATGTAGTGGGGGCAAAGTGCATGGTCTTGGTCACATCACACCTACCGTTTACTGTTGACTTTCATCAGTTGACCATTGATTTTTTGACCACTTTGAGTTTTGGTCAAACTTTGAGGGATTTAAGTCATAGACGGAAGTTTGACCTCTAATTGTTATCTAGGTTATTCATGAGACCGATTCTTATGAGTAAACATGTGTAGCTATGATTATTCAGCTTTTAGTTCAAATGATTTATCACACTATATTATGTGTTATAGTATGTATCATTTGCATGATAGGATGTAGTTGTACTTTAGTGTATTGATTATGCAAGTAGGCCATTATAGTCTTTTGCATGTTGTTTCCTTGATTATATGATATGTGGATATACTTTCTGTTGATGACTAGACGACTTAGGAACAATTAATCGTCATTGATGACTAGACGACACGGGAGCCGTTAGTCCTCGCTGATGACTATACAGTACGTGAACCTTTGTTTGTATACATTGTATGTGGTATTTTGAGAAACTCACTATGCTTTATGATTATAGTTTCTGATTAAATGTTTTAAGGTAGTTCCTTTGATCGTGGGAAGGCTCCACCTTGGCTGTATTGCACACGCATTGCTACTTATTTTTTTTTTATAGACTTCATATTTTTATGTGAAGGGTCTAGTATGCTCAAGAGTCATATTAAAGTGATATTTTTAATTAACATATGATATTAATGTGTCACACTAACAACAACTTGATATAATTGATTATTTATTAGAAATTGATTTTAATGAATATTCAATAAACTCTTATAATTAATTGGAGATTATTTATTTCTTGGAAATACCAACTTTCATTAGCAAGTAACATAATATATCATATGGTATAATTTATAAGTCATGTACATTATTTTGGACTAGAAATACTTTTTTTCTTTTAGCCAAAACCCAAACTTTATAACTTATAAAAGAGCTTGTAAGTTTTTATAAAAGTTTGACTATTTTTTACATCTTAAAACTGTGATACGCTTTTAGGAAGCATGTTAAAGTGATATTGTTAATTAACATATGATACTAATGTGTCACACTAACAACAACTTGATATAATTGATTATTTATTAGAAATTGATTTTAATAAATATTCAATAAACTCATATAATTAATTGGAAATTATTTATTTCTTGGAAATACTAATTTTCATTAGCAAGTAACATAATATATCATATGGTATGATTTATAAGTCATGTACTTTATTTTGGACTAGAAATAATTTTGTATTTTAGCCAAAAGCCAAACTTTATAACTTATAAAAGAGCTTGTAAGTTTTTATAAAAGTTTGACTACTTTTTACATCTTAAAACCGTGACACGCTTTTAGGAAGCATGTTATGGGCTTTTGATTATTTAAAAGAAAAGAATTACATGTCTTAAGAAGCATGGGAGACATTCATGACAAAAGGGACATGTTTGTTTAAGTGTTAAGACCTAATGGTTAATACTTTAACTTTATGCATATAAAGTGAGGCTTGCATTTTGGCTAGTGACTTCTTCTTGCAATTGCCAAATCTACTCCCCACTCTCCCTTTCTCTCTAGTTTTGGTTAGAAAACTTGAAGAACACTTGTATCTTTTGATCTCTTTGTGTTCTTATTTTGATAAGAACATAAAGCTTAAGAGTTAAGAGTTTTGGACTAGCATCTACATCAAGTTGAGTCATTGTTGGTGTCTCAAAGGTTCCACATTCTTCATCAACTTCCAAGCCTCCCAAGAGGACCCAAAGAACAACAAATGTTGTTATTTCTTCATCCTTTCTATGATTGGTGTTTAATCTTTCTATAACATGCAAGAAGATCATTGGTGGGTATAAAATGTTTATGTTATTTCAAAAAATTTAAGTCTTCTGTTTGCCATATTTTGTTGTTTTTGAAACTTGTTTTAAAATAAAAACCAACAATTGGTATCAGAGCCACCTTGCAAGTTTGGTTAGATTTTTTGATTTTTGGAAATCTTGGTTTTTGGAGAATATGGGTAACTTGTTTTTGTATAAAAATAAGTTCATACATATTTTTTCATGACAACTTTATATTTGTTATTTTATGTGACAAAAGTTTCATGCATCTTTTGTCATTTAAAGTTCTTTTAGAAAAACAAATGTTGTTTTATGTGTATGTTGATATGTATAATGTGCATAAACTATACAAAGACTATTATGATTGTTGTGTTGTTGTGTTTGTTGTTTTTATTATAAAACTGGTTGTAATAATTTATTTATTCATATGGTATGCAATAATAGATTAGTTTTCTTGGTTATTTTTGTAAAGTAATAAATTAGTTTTTAGAAATAATTTATTTGTACAAATATGTAACAAGAAATGAAGTTGGAGCCATTTTTTTGAAGACAAAAGGGAAATTTTCGAGTTCATCATGTGCTGGGTAGAAAGATGACACTTTCTCAAAAGTGTCATGAATGCTATACATGTGTTGTACATGTGCTGAACAGAAAGATGACACTTTCTGAAAAGTATGCATGTGTATTGTAGTATGTGGTATTTTGGGAAACTCACTAAGCTTTGTGATTATAGTTTTTGATTAAATGTTTTAAGGTAGTTCCTCTGATCGTGGGAAGGCTCCACCTTGACTGTATTGCACACGCATCACTATTTATTTTTTTATAGGCTTCATCTATTTTATGATGACTTGATACATTTTGATAATATGGTTTGATGATGTTTAAAACAATTTACGACATTGATCTTTTATGAAAATGATTTGGATGTTTTACTTATGTTTTCAAAAAAGAATTTTGGTTTGAAATATGAGTCGTTACAGATTTGATCCTAAAAACTGGTTAACCATAATAATAGTTCAAACTAACTATAAATAAAAAATAAATTTATTTTTATTTTCATATGGAACTTACGAGTAGAAACTATTGAGATGATATGATTTTAAGATATAAATATATTATGGTATATTTAAAATTATTACTTTGTTTTATAATAATTTAGTGTAACATTTATTATTTCAAAGTTAATGACAAAGATATAGTTATTTTTAATAACATATATTTGTTAATACTTTTATTACATTAGTATTATGCGTTTTATGTAGACATTGACCTCGTTACTAGAGAAATCAAAATAAATGTGAACACTATAGAGTAGACAATGTTTTGTTGAGTGTGATTAAACCAAATCATTACAAACTATATGTATTCTAACTTTGGAAGAGTAAATCGGTCTAAAGGTATCAAAAGATCTTATTCGAATGATCACTAGTTGTTAGAAATCATAAAAGCTGGAAAAACATGGGGTTTCTTCGTCTTTTACGGTAATCTACAAACGTGGATATGATTTTGGCGAATTAGGGTCAAATATGGTGATATCAATAATAGTTAATATAACTCAAATCAATTCGGGTCAGATTAAGCACAATCGATTTTGAGGTGAACTGATCCAATCCAGTTTTCGCATACATCTCAAAAATGATATGCAATAAGTAATTATTTGTAATGAGTACATGCATTTAGAAGTTTGGCCTTATATTCATATATTGTGTCCTATGATGTTCTGTCTTGATCAATTCCATGACTATGAACTCAATACAACATATATATGTGAATTAAATAAAAGTACTTTGTATACAAATGTCATGGTTTAATTTGATAAGATGGGAAGATTAGAGGTCTAGTCGTAAAATATATAAACCTTGGGGACTATTCTGCAATTCACCAATAAAGGAAACAGCAAAAGTTTAAAAACTACCTGCCGCTTGTTTTCCCCAATTCATCGATGCTTTAGGTTTATCCATAGCAGTGAAACGAGCTTGGACTTGACTCTGTAGCAGGAAACCCAAAATTTGAACCCGAACCCTAATTCCACTTCGCTTATTTTTGAATTTCAGTTATCTTTCTGGAATTTGGCGGGTTCATGGAATCCCAAGGTAATCCCTTATGAGAAAAGCCCTAATTTCATCTACTGCTTCATTACGAATTTGTTTGCTTCGTAAAATTATTCATTTTTACGGGTGCATAATAATCATTAGGGCAGAAAACTTCGAACAATCCAAAGGCCATGCTTTCATCTCTCATGAGTAAGAGACAAAAGCTTCAGGAAGAACTTCGTACAATTGAAAAGCAGGTTGGTATATGTATAATTGCTTACTGTTATATCGCATTGAGTTACTACTATACTCGAAATACTAAAAAACTTGAGAATTTTCCTTCAAATCTAAAAGTAATCGGAGTTTCAATTGTTTTGAGGTAGAAATCAGAAAAAAAAAGACTATTAAATACTAAATATCTCTTCCAAATTGGTCCAACTTTAGGCATAATAAAAGATTGCAACCAAATAGATATTCCATGAAATATTGATACATCTTTTGATGAATCTACAATGAAATATATAAAGAAGAGAGCATATAATTATAATTGTGTCTGCTAAAGTCATGATTAATGACAGATTATAATAGTAGGATCTACACATTGTGGAAGAATTTAAAGAGCTACTATGCTGTTAGTTATATAAAATGAATGCTATTAGTTGTACATAATTTCACAAATAAGAAAATTCCCCTATATGCCTTGAATTGCTGACGAAAATTTCCTTTGTTTTTTGAGCAATGTTTATATGTTGGAATGATTAAGATAGGTGTATGAATTAGAGACAAGCTACTTACAAGAATCAAGCAATTTTGGGAATGTGTGGAAAGGATATGAAGGGTTTCTTTCTTCCTCAAAGAACACCACAAAGTATGTAATCTCATTTTACTTATTTCTTTTAACTTTCAGCTTCATTCATTTGTTACATTTTTTATATTATTGAAAACTATGAGGTGTTGCTTTTACTCTTACTTATTGACACTAATTTTGATATCATTATATGCAGCTTGAAAAGATCAAGAAAATTCCAGCATGAAGATAGACTTTTCTCCCTATCATCAGTTACTTCACCAGCGGTAATTCTATAAATTAATTGAAAACGACATAATTATATTTATTGCATTATACTTTCAATTATATGCCTAATTCTTTATTCAGATAATTCATATTTTCAATGTCAGGGAGATTAAATTAACTTTCAAGTGTTTAATGATTGTTTATACAACTAAAAACTCATTAACTAAGGGGTAAATCGGTATATGTGTGTGTAAAAATATTCTTTTGGGATAATTTAAAGGGTTAAATTCTAGAAATAGCAATTTACTTTCATTGTTATCATTTTTTTCTTCTGATTAAAGGTTGGGTTAATCTCATAAAAAGACCTTATATTTTGTGTTTTTTTTTTTTTTTTTTCAGATTAAACCTCAACTTTATTTTTTTCCTGAAAAAGACTGCATTTTAGTCATTTTTTTTTCCGAAAAAAGCTGTAAAATGTCAGGGTTTTTTCAGGAAAACTAAAAAGGTTGAGGATTTATTCGGAAACAGTTAGAAGGTTGAGGGGTTTTTTTGGGGAAAAAAAAGACAAAGTTGAGGGTTTTTTCAGAAAAAATTAAAAAATAGAAGCTCTTTTCAGGAAAAAAAATAAAGATGAGGTTTAATCCGAAAAAAAAACACAAAATATAAGGTCTTTTGTGAGATGAACTCTTAAAAGGTTTTTACTTTGAAAAGTCTACCTTACTTTCAGTTTGTTTCTTATTAGGACAAAATATAAGTTCTCTTTATTATTTATACCTCCATAACTTTTGGGTTATTTAAAATTCATTTCATTTTTATTTACAAAAAGAAAAAGATTAGAATTTGATGTACATAATGAAGAAAAAGGAAACACTTTTAATTTCTATTTTACATGTATTTTTTTTTTCAGGCTGAAGAGCTTGGAGCAGGAAGGGAAGGTTATTTTATTTTATTATTTTTTTAAATTAACAATTTTACTCTTTAAAATATCTTCTCTTTTCAAAAAATCTACATTTTATTTTAATACTGTGTGATTTTGACTGATTTTTATTTTATAATTTGTATTTTTTTTTATTAGAGGGAAGATCAGATTTAGGTCCAGGCAGACCTAAAGGTGGAGGCTTGACTATTAATGGACAGTAAGTACACATTTCCACTTTTATTTATTTTTGTATAAAAGGGTAAAATTGTCATTTGGTCTCATTCAGACGGTTTGTTCAGTCTTAGAATACAATACTTTATCTATACAAATATCATTACCCATTACCAAGATTGATGCCAATGGGATAAAAAGAAATGAAGTTTGTGCAAAAAGACGTAAATGCCCTTGTCGTGATTGATTTATTTTTTTAGAGGAAAACCGAAGAAAGGAAGAACAGGACCAAGAGATGGACGAAAAATCAGACTGTCGAATGACTTGGATCTTGATGATGAAGATGATCATGACATGGGTGGCATGAGATAATGTCATCAAAGAATATAATTGTTGTAAGGAAAGTAATAAATCTATATAATCGAGTGTT
The DNA here is from genome assembly GCF_051521515.1 of Lactuca serriola. Taxonomy (NCBI): domain Eukaryota; kingdom Viridiplantae; phylum Streptophyta; class Magnoliopsida; order Asterales; family Asteraceae; genus Lactuca; species Lactuca serriola. Next base: position 249,281,732 of record NC_136410.1, on the reverse strand, counting down.
TAATATTCTATTTTGCATTTTACATTTTTTTTTTTTTTTTCATATTTGGTGTGCCTACTAGGATTTGATAATTTGGTTCTTAATGTTCTTTGAAGCTTTGATGAATCTTTTGGATTTGAGTTTATAGTTATATACACTTAATAAAACTCATTTTTTATTTTTTAAGTAAAAAAATTTAAAACTAAAGCTTCTTATATGTATATATTTTGGTTGGTTTGTACTTTCTAGTATGGTCCCTTGTTTTATAAAATACAAATTTCTTACATTACACAAATATAAGGGCTTGTAAATCACAATAGTAGAAAGTGATGAGGTTGTTGTAACGAAATTGGACATGATGATTTAGAGATGTTGACTCAAAGTTGTGTAAGTCTTTTCTTTTCCACAAGTTTAACATCTAACCCACTATAAGAAATCTTTATGTTGACGCCCAAAGCACTTTATAAGATTCACTCTCGCTCTCATAATACTAAGTGAAGATGGTGGATAATCACACAAGTTCAAACGCTTAAGAATGTGTTGGATGTCAAAGGCTAAAACTCACAAGAAGAGAATATCAAATTTGGAGTTTTAGATATGTTTGATTTTAACTTCTTGCCAATCATCAAGGTTCTTCATAAATTCAAATTCTAGAAAGAGAGTCGGAGCTCATGAATTGGGCAAGAGTTCACCACTCATCTTTTAGTGATATGTGAGAAAAACCTGATTGAAATTTGAGCGATAACAGTGTTACTCAGACGTCCAGTGTGTCTGTATGTATGTTCGTCCGAACGTTGTACCGGCATCCGAACAATGTACGGGTGTATGAACATGGTGAGGATGTCGACACTATCTGCATCTCGATATACTATTCATAAAAAAATGTTTTTATGAGAACCTTTATTTTTTCACAACATTTTTTAGACAAATAACGATTTAAGTGTTAGAATACGACATAAAATTTTTAAGATGACTAATAATATATTATTGGTCAAGACTTTGAGCGTTGCTTCGTACACCGACTTTCAAAGGTACTGCAACATGCTTCCCCTATCTAAATACTTTTTTTTTTCTTTCAGAATGACATGGTACAATCTCATAATAAAGTTACAAATTACTCTACAAGCACAAGATTGCAAAAATCAGTAAAGAATCTAAATACTTTTTTCAAAATGACTTCATTATTTTGCAAAATGACATCATAATTTCGCGAAAATATGAACAATTCTACAATAAAGTTGTTAAAAATGTTTTTTTCTTCAAGTTTTTTTTAGGTGAAGACCATTCATAAGCAATTTCGCAATTGTCAACTAACCAATAACGAAATTGGTGGTCATTTTGTGCATTTGGTTAAAAAGATGAACAATTTTATTACATATCATTTTTGTAATTATATAAACTTCAGACCCATTTAAAAAATATTTGATACATGTTTTGCTTGCAAGGCTATTTCCATGATGCTGCTCTCATTATCCTTCACTTGGAAAGTTTTGCTGCCATATTCTGGATCACTTGCACTTGCTGTCACCAGAACTATTCTGCAAGTTAAGATTTTTTAAAAAAATGATATAAATTCTATTCCTCACAACCTTTATTCATCTAATTAATCACCCGCAACATATTAATTATTAATTCTTCAGGTATGTGCTATCATTTTTACTTGGTGCTGCCTTGTTTCTACTCTGTTCCTACTCTATTGTACCACTTACCAGAATTGAAGCAAAAGCAGTTGCATTATCACCTAGAATGCACTGTGTAAGTTTATTTTATGTTCAATCTTTGAAAAAATGATTTTTTTTACTAAAAATGGTGATATTTTTAATCTTTAAAGTTTACATGCCATCACAAATACCATTGTTTCAAAAATCTTTAAAAGTATTCCCAGAAAACATCAATTGGTGATACCAATTCATATCTTAACCATAGTTAGAGGAATAAAGATAAAACATAAAACAAAAGTCTAGTCCAATATCATTGATGCTCCTAGCCCACTCTCTTTATGGTTTGCTACCTGAACCTATGGAAACAACATCTAACTGACAAACAAATCTCATGACTTACAATATAACATAACATACAATATATTCATACAAATATTCACATACTTCACATATGTTGACAACCCGAAGTTCGTTCCGTTATCGTAACCCGGTTCCGTTAATAAAGCCGTTACGTTTCAAAAATTTTCCGTTAACTTTGTTTTAATTTAATTTATTTGCGACTTCTATTTAAATTTCATAAGTGTTGGGATACATTTTAATTCATTAAAATGTTTTCTATTTTCATTTAGAAAATATTTAGTTTCATGTAAGTCGTATTTACGGTAAATTAATTGGGTGCGATCAAAAACTTCGTCTAGCGTCAGTATCGGGTAGAATTCCACCGTGTCCCAAACTTTGAACATATATAAAGTTGAGAGAGCCTCATTTGAAGCCTTTCCACTCTCTCTCTACTTTCTCTCTCTACTCTCTCTCTCTCTCTAAAACTCGAAACCAAGACAAAATCATCCAAAACAAGCTCCAAATCATCAAGGTAACTATCGTAGCTCCTAGTATAACACCTTTGGCCTTCAAATTCATGAAAAAAATATGAGGAATAGGACCATAAACATGTGTTTACGGTCCTAGAACCTCCTTAGGCCGTGAACACATGTTATGGGGGGGGGGGGGGTTTGAGCCTTAAAACCCTTCCAAACCTCATTTGGATCCTAGATATGACCTAAGGACTTGTTTGCATGGACTTGGAACACCTTGAACTCATCATTTGGGACATAAGCATGAGTTTACGGCCCAAGCACATGCTTGGACCGTAAACACCTATTCTTGGGGAGTAAACTCAATTTAAGGTGTTAGTATGCCCCTAAACACCCCCAACAAGCTTCCATGAGAGTATAGAACCCTATAATCCTTCAAGAAATGCACCAAAACTTACACAATTGGGACAATCTTGAGTTTATGGTCCAAGAACATTCTTAGACCGTAAACTCATCTCCTTAGACCTTAAACTCATTCAATGGGTGTTAAAGTGCCCTTAACACCTTGTATGGCTTAGAAATGGGTCTAGAACTTAGTATGCTTAACTTTCAACCACCAAAACCCATGAATCTTGGGCAAACATGAGTTTAAGGTAGTAAACTTGAGTTTAAGGTAGTAAACTCGTGTTTAAGGTAGTAAACTCGAGTTTAAGGTAGTAAACTTGTGTTACTCGTGTTTAAGGTAGTAAACTCGAGTTTAAGGTAGTAAACTCGTGTTTAAGGTAGTAAACTCGTGTTTAAAGGTAGTAAAATTCCGAAGAACATCTTCATAGACCGTAAACTCTTATCCAAGGTCATTTAGAGTCCCAATCACTTCCTAAGCCATGGAATCAACCCTAAAACCTTCCTGTGTGCATTGTATGACCATTTGGCATCCAAGAACCCACCACCCATGAGTTTACGGTCGTAAAATCATGGGGATATGGTCAATGGACCGTGAACTCCTCAAGGAGTTTACTCCTGAAGAGTAAACTCCATATCTACGTCCTACACATCCATAGATGCCACCCGGGTCACTCCGAACACTTGAATTGAAGTGTTTTCACGCCTCAAAGTGTATAATCATATCTAATTAGTGATTTAAAGTCTAATTAGATACATTTGTATCTCATTTCATATTTCATAGGAACCTCGCGCGTTATCAAGCCCCGATCTGACACTTAGCATCCTAGACGACACGTTCTTCGACTAGTGAGTTCATACCCCTAAGTTTTTTCCGTGTTTTTCAATGTTTTCAGGGGGGAATACAAGCAAACTATAAATGTTTTCAAAAACTAAAACTAATGTATTTCTATAAATATCTGGCTAACATTTAGATATCTTTACCTCTTATGTATTATGTTGAGCATAAGGGATGTTTTATCGATTATAACTACATGGATTTCAGTAAAGGAAACAATCAAATCAATCAAATTATTATGGGAATAATTTGGGATCTTTAGTTCTTGTTTAACGAGCTCAGATTTATGTAAAGTTATTAGATAAACTATGTATGTTTTAGTTTATCTCTGTTTAATTTAGAGTATATTGCCAGATAATTCTATTATACTTGACTGTTTTCACTGTATTATGTTTCAAAATGATTAGTATGTTTGATAACGTCTGAAAACATCGTGAATAATTCAATACTAGCTTGTGAGATTCGTAATTACCCTTTGGGTTATCAGTAAATCCTCCCCGGAAGTGTAAACAGAGTCTCCTGGAGGGAGAGCGTGGAATTTGTGAATAGATCTATTCGGGACTGACAATCCCACACCTAAACTACTAGCTACAGTTAGGCAAGCACGCCTGGGGTGACAAATTTTGGATATCGTCCGACGTCTGACGAACGTCAAGGAGGTCTCGGTGTCGCATCAGCATGGTTACCCGACTTACAATACGTATTAATATAAGTTTATTCACGGATTTGATTTTATATCTATCTTCTATCTATAGTTCTTGTATCTAGTACGGGATGATAGTCCCATGGTTTTGAATCTATATCTAGTATGGGATTATAATCCCATGGTTTTCAATCTATATCTAGTACGGGATGATAGTCCCATGGTTTTTAATCTATATCTAGTACGGGATGGTAGTCCCATGGTTTTCAATCTATATCTATCTATAGTTTCGTGTATATCAAACTATCTTATATCTAGTACGGGATGGTAGTCCCATGGTTTTGATTTTATATCTAGTACGGGACGGTAATCCCATGAATTTCAACCTATAGTCTTTGTGTATCATGGTTATCTTATATCTAGTATGGGATAGTAATCCCATGATTTACAATATATAGTTTTATGTATTAAAATATACACTGTGGTATTCAACTAAACTTTACTTTTAGGAAAATAAGGGTTTTTCCTGGGATAACTGAACTGTATTTAACTAGATCGTGTAACTAATGGATAACTAAACTATACTTATAAGAAAATATGGGATTTTATTGGATATCAAACTTTTCGGAGAACCAAAGGAAACTTGTACATTTTTCAGATAACAAACATCTTATGAACTCACCAACTTTATGCTAATTTTCAAACTGCATGTATTCTCAGGTCCACGTTAGACAGGTACCCAACGATCCTTTTGGCGAAGACGGAGTACGTAGAAGACACGTCTATACTTTTGTTCATATGATATATATGTATGACACTTGTAACACTTTGATTTCAAACAAATGTAATAATTCTATGTAATGTAATGCTTTGTGTTTACTATGCTTACTATGTACATTGGATTTGATACTCAACGTGGAGTCCGCCCCGGAAACGTTTCTGCCTTTGGTTTCGGGGTGTGACAACATATCTGGCTAGTCACATAAGTAACCATGCCTCTATACATTCATCGGTCGATAAATAACCAGCCTCCATCATCTTGGTTGTTTACATGCACGGCACTAAGCACATTCTTTCCTAGGGATCCCTTATTCTTACTTATTACATACATGTGCACATACATCATAAAAGATAATATAATTTAACTAACATATCAAAATATAACAGTGATGTAATCTATTATTACATACACATATCCACACGCTTTAACATGAATCTTATTCACTTTATCATACTCTAAAAGGATAGCTTAACTGACCTGTTAAATGTGAATATAGAACTTCAAGTGTCAGGGCCAAAACTATTCCTTTCCTTTCCTGCAAAACTGCAAGTTGTAACATCCCGTTTCCCGTCATTTCTTATTTCAGGGCCATGGGCCGCAAGTCGATTGTGTAAAAGCTTTGAGACTTATAGAGGTAAATATTAGACCTTGTGGAAGGAGGTAATGTGTAAAATTCGATTATAGGTATTTATTCTTTGGTCCTTGAAGTTTAAAATATTTTGCAAAAATGGTCCCCTCGTACGCTGGGCGTACATATTTGTCACACCCCCAAATCAAAACGGCAGAAACGTTCGGGGGTGCAGGACGTCGTGTAAAGTATCACAACAATTGCATCATAGTAATCAAAGTAAACACAACCATTAGATTGAGTAAGTAATTGCTTACATCTGTTTGATACATAGTTTGTATACGCCAAAAGTATAAAAAAAATATAATAGACGTGTCTCTATACGCTCTGTCTTCTCAAAAGCTGCGGGAGTACCTGTCTACTGATTTCCAGAGAATACAAGCGGTTTTGAAAAGAGTATCATCATTAAAGCTGGTGAGTTCATAAGCATGATTTTTGTTAATGAAACCTGTTAATGAATCTATGAAAATACTTGTATGTTTCCAAGAAAATCCAATATTTTCTTTAGTAAAAATGTAGTCTTAAACCCTAAGACCAAATTGTAAGTTCGTTATTGAATTCTGCTTTTGCATATGAAAGTAATTGTATGTAATCCCTGGTTACCACCAGTAAAGTAAGTAATACATTGTATGAAAACCCTGGTTATCACCAATATGTATAGTAGTTTTATTACTTAAAATAAAACCATAAGTTGAAATCCATGGAATCCTCCAGTTGTAGTATGTAGTAGTTCTATTAATGAAAATAAAACTAATGAAGAATGAAATCCCATAACAAAAGGTAAGTTTATACTGTTGAGAGTTCGTATAACCATGCTTGATATGACCTAGTGACCTCTACGACGTTCTTCAGGCGTCGGACGGTATGATAATTGTCACCCCAGGCATGCCTGCCTAACTGTGGCTAGCAGTTTAGGTGTTGGATAGTCAATCCCGAATAGATCTATTCATGAATCTCATGCTCTCCCTCCAGGAGACTCTGGTTATACTATGATAGAATTCAGCCTGCACCCGAAGGGTACAATTGAAGTAATGTCTCATAACCTTGTATTAACTAGTTTGCGTGTAATGTAATGTTTACTTGTACTTGAATGTATACGTATGTCTTGTAGAGTAAAATTATTATACTTAAATAATTATTTAGTATGGTGCTCTTTTATTCAGAATGTAGTAATGTATACCATAAACTATATCTATCATAGTTTATATAATTGTTAATGTATAATCCTGAGATGATAAAACTGTGTATTGAAAGCCCAAACTATACCTATTATAGTTTGCATGTGTGTTAATTACTTGGTTTGTGTATTGTTTTGAAAATTATGCAATTATAGTTGTGAGTTGAAAACTTGCATTATGCTCAACATGTTACAAAAGGGATAAAATATCTAAATACTTTATAAAATGTGGTGATCTTTTGGTTGTATTAATTGCATAAATTTTAGTCCTATTGAAATTCTATGTATAAAGTTCTCAAAAACCATTTGTATTTGACTTGTATTATCCCCTAAAAATGTGAAAATAATAAAAGTGTAGGGGTATGAACTCACAGTTCGCTGCGTATGCATATTTGCTTTTCTAAACATTTATTGTTTTTATTATTTGGGACGAAAATAGTATTGGATTATTTGTAGCTTGGACCGAAAACCCATGTGTTTTCAGTCTAGCATTGAGTTTGGTCCTTGAGTTTGCAGCCCATATATATATATATATATATATATATATATATATATATATATATATATATATAAGAAGTAAGGGGTAAGGAGGGGGTGTGGCGTAGAGGAGAGTCAGAGAAGAGGAGCAAATTGTAGAGAGAGAAACTAGAGAGAAGAAGAGTGTGTGAGAGAATCTAATGTGTATGGAGCATCACTCATATATTTGAATACATCATAGATTCAAGTTATTCTTCTTCTCCTTCTCTTCTATTTTGATCTGACATAATCCGTTTGATTGAGATTCCGCACCATCAATTGGATCTGATTGATACACAAGTAGATTGGGGACTTACAAGTGGTATCAGAGCTTGGATTGTATCAATCAATTTTTCCAGATCTGGAGCTTATTTGATCGTATTTTTGAAGGATTTTTGCGTTTCTGGATAGATCTTGGCAAAATAAGGGGGGTTTGTTCTTTGTATTTTTCCTAAAAACCAGTTTTGGAGCAAAAAGTGAGAAAAATGTAGTTTTTCTGCGCATCTGTTGAAGGCGTACGGCTCGGTGGACGGCTAGGGAATACGGCTTGGTGGCTTACCTGATGCATGCCTCTATTAAAAAAAAAGAGGGGATTTCGGGGTGGAGGAGGATCGAACCCACGTCTCCTCTCTACTCAGCTATCATGACTTACCAGTTGAACCAACTTGCATCACGTTCCTTTCCTTCGCAATTTAATTCAAAAGGCTTCTCGATTTCGATTTCCATTTCGCATTTTTAACACATTTAACCCAAAAATCAATCTCTTTTGTTTTTAATTTTAATTTTCTACCCAAAGTTTTTTTTAATTTTAGTTTTTAATTTTTGACTTTTATTTTTTACTTTTGACCTTAAAGTTTGACTTTGACTTTCAAGTTTGACCTTTGACTTTCAAGTTTGACATTTGACTTTAAACTTTGACTTTCTCGTTTAACTTTCAAAATTTCAAGTTTAGCTTTTCAGTTTGACTTTTAAGTTTTACTTTGACTTTTCAAAGTTGACTTTTAAAGTTTGACTTTTTGAGCTTGAATTTTAAGGTTGACTTTCTCAGTTTTTAAGTCAAAGAGCAATTAAAATAATATAAAAAAAATAAATATAAAAAAAATGAGTTCCTCAAACATCCCGGTCAATGAAGTATCTTGTTCTCAAACTTGCATTAAAACAATTAAATTTTTGCGTGACCAAATCGAGTTGATTAAAAGGGAAAATGAGGACCTTAAATAGAAGAATATACACTTAGGAAAGGTCAAAAACCATTAAAAGCACAATTAGAAGCCAAAATCAAGGATTTCTAAAAACTGCAAGAAGATTACAGCAACAAGTGCGAGAATTATGATCACATCAAAATAAAACTTGTTGTTGTAACTGAAGAACTTCACACTTTGAAAATTAAGTGTGGCAAAATAGATGTTAGTTTCAAAAACTTATACTGCGTCAAGTAAGACAGTCGAGTCCTTAGTTGAAAAAAATTGAGTTTTAAAGATAATCAAACCAAGGGTTTAGGGTATCACAGTGTGCCACCTCCTTTTAATGACAACTATAACCCACCCCTTGAGACTAATGAGGAAGAAATGCCTGCTCAGTATAGCCAAACCCCTATCCCAGCTTCAGTTAAGACTGAACCATCTGGGCCTACTTAGGTTATTCGGGTGAACGTTTCTGATGCTTCTACTTCATGTGCAGGTAAAGTGGTAGAAGATGAGAACAAGGAGAACTCTACTGAACAAACAAATGACCCCTTGAACTCTAAATTTGTTTCTTTTAATCAACCTGCTATTGGTAAATACAGGCCACCAAAACAAGCAGATCAGAGTGTCTGCTGCAACTGTGCTTGTGGGAACAATAAAAGACGAGGCAAGTTCACGCCACCAGGGGTAGGAAGAAACAACTTCCCAATGAAGAAAAACACATGCTTTCACTATGGAACACCTGGACACATTGCCAGAAATTGTCCAAACCGTGCATACATTCCTTACTACGCACAAGGCTAGCAGAACGCGCAAAGTGGGAGATTCTACAAAAGAAATCATTTGAGGTCACAATCGCGACTGGAATGCCTAGAAGGCCAAGAATCAAACCCACAAGGCCAAGAATCAAAATCCCAAGGACAAGATGGCAAAGTCGGCTAAGAAGCCACGCTCAAGAGATGCTCCTGTGAAGCCAAGACTGGTTAGGTAAAAGTCATCTTGGAAGTCGACTTCAAGTTCAAAATCAAGTACCGAGGCACCCATCGGATTGAAAAAGAAATGGGTTAAACCCAACTACAGATGGGTTCTGAAGGTTCACTCTCCCAAATCTTCTAATGATTCTAATATTTCTTCATCTTCTGTTTGTGATAAACAGGATATGTCATGGAAGAGAACTGTGCAAGGATGACAAAGGTCAACCCAGTTTAAAAATGGACTGGGTTCCAAAGACCAACTGATCCCGCTTTGTGTCGGAGCAGCTATGGAGGCATGCCATCAGACTTCAGTTTGTTGGTAATGGCTGTTCCAGGCACATGATAGGGGACATCACTCAACTGTGCAACACTCAGAACTTTTTTTGAGTGAATGTGTCCTTTGCGGGAAAGGAATAAAGGAGAGGATCACACATGGGGTTTTGTGCTTAACGACGTGAAGAATTTCTGGATCTGTTCTGAGATTATGCGTGCTGTTCTCAGACCTTCTGGATGCAAATTCAATCGGTGACTTACGGTTTGATTTTTCTTCTCGATACTCCTGAGTTTATCTTAAACTGATTCGGTTTGAAGACATTTTTTTTATTTTCTTATAGTTTTTCGTTTGTAGGTGTTGTTTTGGGAAGTGATATCAAGAAAGTGATAACGACCAGTCTAAACAAGTGTAAGGGACAAAATCGGAATTGTCTAGACTCTGTGTTCAATGTGCTGGTAGGCACAAAGGATTTAACAGTGTGGAATTAGATAGGATTGTTTGGACTGACCATACGATGCTCGGGTAGATTGAGTAGTGAGATAAACATGGGAACCCACAGGATACACTAAATTAATACGCATCTAGAGCCGTGATTCAACTTTTCCTTGATGTACGGACTTATGTCCTTAATTTTGGTTCTGATAGGGTGACTAGGGGGTTCTGATAAAGTAGGTTTGTAGGAAATTATTTTCTTGCTTTCTATTTGTCAGTCATATGTTGCTTCCTCTGCGTGATTGGAAGAGATCCGACCTGGAATGCAACATATGCAACTCTATTTCTACGCACCTCCTTATCTATGAAATTCTTTCTATCTGTTAGTCATATGTTGTCCCCTCTGTGTGATCAGAAGATCCGACCTGGGACACATCATATGTACCCTATTATCTCTATAATCCCTCTATCTTTGTTAGTCATATGTTCTCCCCTCTGCGTGATTGAAAGAGTTCCTACTTGGGACACAATATATGCACCTATCTCTAAATCTGTCTTCCTCCTTAATAATCGTTTACTCACGTAAAGTAAGGAGTCTGATAATTTATTAAATAAACTTGAAGATCGATTTAATCTTTGTAATAGGTAGTGCGAAGAACATAAAACAATAAACAAGACAAGATTGAATCACAATGTGTCGAATGATTAATTCAAACAATCCTCAGCAGAGCTCGACTAAGAACTTCCGCTGTAGAGGATTTAGGGTTACAAGAACGATAATTAAAACTTCTGAATAATGCTTTGATCTATTGTTACTATCGTTAACCTAAGATGCATGCAAGCACCTATATTTATAATAAACCCTACTATACTCACGGATGGACAGGCCCATACCGGAGATACAAAAACAGACTAGCTAACGAGCCCAATAGACGCAACACTTAATACAAAACACGACCCAACAATCTCCCCCTTTGCGTCAAATTGGAGCGAGACTACTTCTTCTTCTTGCTTGGGCCAGCAGCGGGTGTCTTCTTTACAGTATCAAACAAATGTGTGATAAGAGCGAGAATAGTCCGTCTGAACCGAATGTACCATTGTATCATGTCATCGAAGTACTTGACATCATCCGCTGAGTTTTGCTTGCATCTGTGGATGATCCCCAAAACATGCTCTAAGCAAGCAGTAGTGTATAGATGTTTGTCAGCCAAGGCAAAAAGACATTTCTGTCCTTCGTTTCTGGTGAACATGATAGAATTCCTTCTTGAGTCAATTCTGCCCATCTGCATTTGGTTCAGATCACTGGCCGAGCCAACAGGAGATATTTTTGGTTTCTTCTTAAATACGCTTGCTATCTCCTGATCCATCAGTGCAAATTCCATGATGTAGCACACCAGCATCCTCTTGAGATGGTCGATGATCGGACCATATTCAGCTTCGTTGGTGAGAAGGATGTTGTGCAAGATAATCCAATCATGGGGATTGAGATTCGGAAGATCTGCAAGGGAAATGGCATGCTCGGTTTTGGCAGATCCCCGAAGTACCTTGAACCGAATGTTAATGAAGTTCCCTTCAGTATACGGCTTCAAGACCCGAACATTGATAATCTTCTGAGCGCTCCAAGTCTGATATTGAGGTTGAGCAGCCTTCAGATAGAAATCGATTAAGTCTCGATCAACCTGTGGATGAGGATGAGGGAACTCTGCAACGTTGGAGAAGGCATGAAAGATGAACGCCTTTCGGGTCAGTGGCATGTCAAACTGAGAATCGACAGTATTGGAACAATCAAAGGAGATTACAGGTTCCAGCCACAGGATACTCGGTGTGTCGATGGCTTCTTTAATCATCCTCTCGAGGGTCCAAGCAGGAAAAAGAGTTTTCCTACTCTCAAGAAGGTCGTGGGATTCCTTCTGTTTTCGTTCAGCTTCTTCAGCTTCTTTTGCCACACGAGCACTGACATCAGCCTCATTGCATCGACTTCTACGCTTCAACAAGTCGGCAATTGTTTCTTTGTCTTCTTCCTCTTCTTCCTCTTCTTCCTCAGCAATATTTTTTCCTTTGTCTTTCACACCCGAACCGGAGGCTTGGCCTACTGGAGGAGGTTCGGTAATGTGAGTTGCCTTTGAGGAATGAGGTGGTTGGGATATAGACTCCTTCTCTCCCCCTTGTTTCGGAATGGGCACGAAATCAAGTAGGCCTTCGATTTTGCTTAGCAGGGCAAGGGCGGGAGCGAGCTTCTCTGCAAGGGTACGCCTCACAGAATAGTTAAGGATAGGATCATGTGCTTCGAGGATGTTTGAGATGGCTGAGTGGACATCTGAAACACACATCTTTATCACCTCCCTTTCGGACCGAAGAGATTCAATCTACTGTTGAGAATGGGAGAGTTGAACACTCTTGACCTTCAGAGCAGTGGTCTTCTTGGCAAGAACATCCATAAGAGAGTTCTCAGCAGCCAAATCTTCTTGGAGCTTCGAGAGACGCTCGTCTATGGTTGTGCGAAAGGCTGAGTTGTCGTCGGAAAGCGTTTGACGAAATGAAGCGAAGGACTTCAACTCAGTTGAGACAGACGTTGTCAACTGTTGAACAATTGGTTCCAACGTAGTCTTTGCAGCATTTGCACTCTCCTGTAAAGACTTTAACAGGGAAGAGGCATCAGAAAATAGTTTATTGACTTTTTCGGTCGCAGCCTGACAGGCTTTTGTTGAGGCGTCGATGGCGGAGGTTGCAGAAGCAATGGAATCTTGCTGAGCCTTAGAGAAAGCGTCAACAATCTTCTGAACTGCATCTTCAGAAAGGGATGACTGAGAAGTGGAAGATGAGGCGATGAGTAAATCAACTTTGTCATGGAGCTCCTTGAGATGTCGTTTTGTAACGGGAGCATCGTCATCGTCATCACTCTGAATTTGAAACGGACTATAGTAGACCGAGTCAAACGTCATATTTTCTCCGCCAAGGAATGGTTCGTCACCCTCTGAAACATGACCAGGAGAAGGTGGTGGTGGTGAAGCTGGTGAAGCTGAAGTATGGGTAGGTTCAGGTTGGGTTGTTTCAGGTATAGGTGTAGTTTCGGATGCTTTTGTGGTTTCGGGTGCATCAGTATGAACCCCCGTATCAGATACGTTGGCTCGAACATCTGCAGTGGATGTTGTGGTTGCTTCGGTAAATATTGGTGTTGGTATTGGGATTGAAGTGGGTGGTATTGAAGTAGTGGAAGTTATGGGGGGAATAGAAATAGGAATGGTTCTAGGTGGGGAATTAATGGGAGAAGTAGAGACATGAACCTCTGGGGTAGGAGATCTGGGTGGAGTGTTGCCTCGTGGAGAATCTTCAGAATCCGAACTCTCACCCTCAGACTCGCTTGAGGAGGAAACGATGATCAGCTTTCGCTTGGGCTGAGTTTTTCGGCGCTTCGACTGCGGAGACTGAGCAGCCTTGGTTGGTTTCCTCTTCTTTGGAGAAGGGCCTTTAGCCCCTTTCGCCACCTATTTCCCTTTATCAGCCTTCTTGCCTCTTGGAGCAGGCTTGTCGGCGTCATGAATAGACTTCAACATCTCCGGAGTGAGATCCCTCGGACCAGAACGCTTGAATCCTTTGTACGTCTGGATAATCCGGCTATTAGCAGGAACATCTCCATACATAGTTTCCGGAATTGAACCGTTGAATGGAAATTTTGAAGCGTCCAAGACAATGATCTTCATGGTATGGAATGTACCAATCGAAGACATTGGAGCACCAGCGACAATGGGGACATGGTACTTGTCCATCACCCATTTCGTGACCAAAGTCCAGAACCTGGCGTAAGAAATTTCAGAATGTCTGGATGTAGAGGAGAGAGTCTGGATGAGTTGTTGACACAAAATAGACCCATAATCCATGTTGATGCCATTGTAGACACCATACATTATTGACAAAAATAACCGACTGGCACCATCAGATCCAACGCTTCTTTCAGATAACCCTTTGAATAGAACAGTGAACATCCCGTTCCACTGTGGTGGTAGGCACGACTTCTTGAACTTCGCGACTGAAGTAAGCACCTCCGTATAACCCATGTTGTAAAACATGTTGAACAAATGCCCCACTGGAATCGTTTCTGGGTTAACCCTCGAGGAATCAGGTTCAAACCCTAACAACAAGCAAAATCTTTGCTTTAAAATCGAGGCCTTGTGCTGAAAAATATCAAAGAAGATTCTGTCAACGACCTTGTCGTAGTGAGCAGTCGCAAAGATCTGCGACAAGAACTCCATCGGAACGGATTCAGCTCTTGTAAGTGCAGGAGCAATCGGCGAAAACTTCAAGCACTCGATAATGGGGAACATGAAGGCATCGTAAACATGAGGGGATAAATCGATGATTAGGCTTTGTTGTGGGCGAATAGGCAGTATGTGGGATGTTGCGTGAATAGAAGATGAATCTGCCATTGCTTGAAGAAAGTGGAGAAGATGATGAACAGTTAAGGTTCAGGGATTTCTTGCGCTCTGGGAATTTTAATTGCAGTAAAGAGGTAAACGGTGGAGGATGTTGCCTTTTATACTGTGGGGTAAGGAGAGAGAAAGATCTTCCCAAATCTTCTATCGAAAAACGAAGAGTTTTCCGGAGTTGACTGATGCGTGATAGTTGGGGTAGCCGATGATCACGCATGAGAGAGAGTGTCAGATCCCAAAGAACACGCCTCCCATCAAGCGCCGTTTGGATATGAACCGTTTCAGATTCACATGCGCCCCTTCTGCGCCATTTGGAGATGAGACGGTTCCAATTCGCACGCGTTCCCTTTTGCGCCGTTTGAAATCAAATCGATTAGACTCCCGCCTGAGTCAGCAAGTCTTCATCTTATCCTTTTAAATTATAACGGCATCTTTTGAAAAATACCGCCACGTGGATTAAAATCAACCACAACCTTTAATCGACTGCCAATCCAAGTAAAATGCCTTGTAATTAATAGAACCTGAATTTTGGAAAATCAAAGATTTTCGTGCTAAGGGTGTAAAAGAAAAGAAATAAAGCAATAATTTCTGGGAAAAATGTGATGTCAATAAAGACACGAAACAAATGATCTCGGGCACGAATCTCTTCCTTCAAAGTCAAGAGAGACCTTAAAGTGTTTGTGTGGTTTCCCGTTGAATAACGATCAAACACTTATTAAGAAGTGTTGAAAGGCTTCTTTTAATTAGGCTTATTAGGGTGGCTATCGCTTCGATTCAAAATTCCTAGTCTTGATATAAGACAGAAATCGAACGAAGTACTTGTGAGACCGGTGTAGTCTATTGAACAAGTAGGTTGGAGATAATTTAATGTGGCTAGGACATTATAAAAAAATTCTCAACAAAAATTTAAAACTGGATCCCAAGGGAAGAAATGTTATGGGTGTTAACAATTTCATAGGAATCACACAAAAGAAAATTTTGAGATTTCAAGGAGGTACGTACGTCAATTCATTAGTGAAAACTAGAGCAAATTAATTGTTCACCGTCAATTCGTATTGGGTATTGAATTTTGGGTTTCACTTAGATCGTAGTGACACGAGACTAAGATCATAAACACAGTTATTGTGTAACCATAAACCTCAGTGGTAATTTCTGAGAGTCTCAAGGGTTACTTTTGTGAAACGAAAGTGATGGAGAAATGCAATTTAGATAGTGTAAGAAAACAAAGTACCTCTGCTGTGAAAAACTGGACCAAGCAGAAAACTCTTATCTCATGTGAGAAGAGAGTTAGGTAGCTCATGATTAGAATAAATAAGGAAGCCTAATTGGGAAGACAAGGTTTGTTTATACCAAGTCAGTAAGGCCTATTATTCAGAATCAAGTGAGGCTTTGGACACATACAGCAGCATGCTTCTAGGGACACTTAGCTAATTCAATAATTTCCCCATAAACGAACACACACATAAAATTAAAGCCAAAAAGAAAATAAAGAACAAAATATTTTTGGAGTTTTTGAATTTATAAAAGAAATATTTTTGGGATTTTTGTGAACAAATAAAAGATGGAATAAAAAATAAGACAAAAGAAAAAAAAGGAAAAAAATTTGGAACCGAACCCGAGCGTTTGGTTTATTTCGGTTGTTAAAAACTTTGGAACCGAACCCGAGCGTTCGGTCTATTTCGGGTAAGAAAAATTTTGGAACCGAACCCGAATGTTCGGTATATTTCGGT
Organism: Lactuca serriola; assembly: GCF_051521515.1. Classification (NCBI taxonomy): domain Eukaryota; kingdom Viridiplantae; phylum Streptophyta; class Magnoliopsida; order Asterales; family Asteraceae; genus Lactuca; species Lactuca serriola. The sequence continues at coordinate 249,265,274 of NC_136410.1, read as the reverse complement.
TGTCAAAGAAAATAGGTTTTAAAAAGAGAATAACTTTGAGAATAAAATAAATGCAACTGGAACAATTATACATAAGATCTACAACCAAGAAAACTACCTTTGATTGATGAGCGAAAAGCAGATTATTCAACCGAACCCGAGCGTTCGGTTCATTTCGGTACACTAGTACAAGACCCGAACCCGAACGTTCGGTCTATTTCGCTTCTTACTTTTGAGTTTGAGAGGTAATGTTTGGCACTGACTCCGATTCCATCATACCTAGCCCTTGTAGAATTTTGTTGAACGATGCTTCAGGAAGAGCTTTGGTGAAGATGTCAGCCAGTTGATCAGTGGTTCGAACAAAATGAATTTCGACGTTCCCATCTTCCACATGATCTTTAATGAAGTGATACCTCAGTGCTATGTGCTTAGTCTTCGAGTGTTGCACTGGGTTATGATAGATCCTAATTGCACTTTCTGAGTCGCAATATAGTGGGATCTTTTTCATATTGAGTCCATAATCCCGGAGTTGACTTTGGATCCAAATCACTTGAGAAGTACAGGAGGCAGCTGCAATGTATTCCGCTTCAGCTGTAGATAAAGACACACAGGTTTGTTTCTTTGATTGCCAACTAACTAACTTTCCGTCTAGGAATTGGTAGCCTCCCGTGGTGCTTTTCCTGTCTAGTCCACAACCTCCAAGGTCTGCATCTGAGTAGGCTTGAACGAAGAAGCCTGAGTTGGATGGATACCATAGGCCTAAAGAGGTAGTTCGCTTGAGATAACGGAGTATGTTCTTCACTGCAAGCATATGAGGTTCACGCGGATTCGCCTGAAATCTAGCACAGTAACAAACAGAGAACATGATATCAGGCCTGCTAGCAGTAAGATACATCAGAGAACCGATCATCTGGCGATATAGCGTAATATCAACTGCTGGCTTATCCAATGATGGAGTGAGCTTGGTGCCGAACGCCATTGGAACTTTAACCTTTGAATCTCCCATCATGCCAAATTTGGCAAGGAGAGTCTTCGTGTAAGCTTCCTGATTAATAAAGATGCCTTCGGGTCCCTGTCTAATATTTAAACCAAGGAAAAAGTTAATTGGACCCATTGAGCTCATTTCAAATTTAGTCTCCATCAGCTTTCTGAATTCAGCCGTTAAGCTAGGATTCGTTGAGCCAAAGATGATATCATCGACATAAATTTGAACAATCATAAGGTGGTTACCTTCCTTCTTACGAAAGAAGGTTGGGTCAACCGAACCTTGTTTGAATTTGGACATCCTTAAAAACTTGGTTAGCGTTTCATACCAGGCCCTCGGAGCTTGTTTCAGTCCATATACGGCTTTGTCCAAAATGTAACAGTGATTGGGGTACCTTTCATTGACAAATCCAGGAGGTTGCTCCACGTACACGGTTTCTTCAAGTTCTCCATTTAGAAATGCACACTTGACATCCATTTGGTAGACCTCAAAGTTTTTGTGTGCAGCATAGGCAAGAAATATTCTAACGGATTCCAGCCTAGCAACAGGAGCGAAAGTTTCTTCATAGTCGATTCCTTCCTCCTGACAGTATCCTTTCACTACCAGACGGGCTTTGTTTCGTATCACGTTGCCTTCCTTGTCCATCTTATTTCTGAAGACCCATTTGAGACCAACAACTGAGGCATCTTGAGGAGTTGGAATGAGACGCCAAACTTTATTCCTTTCGAATTCATTTATTCATTTAGTTCATCTTGCATAGCTTGAACCCAATCGGAGTGATCAAAAGCAGTGTTAACTGTCTTTGGTTCAACTTTTGAGACGAAGGAGTTAAACATACAGAATTCTACTTTTGAAAATAAGGAAGTTTGTTTTGCCTTTAGTTGTGATCGGGTCAGGACCTTTTCAGAGACATTACCGACAACCTGAGAAACAGGATGATCTCTGGTCCATTTGACAAGAGGAGGGTAATTTGGATCATAAGATGGACCCAATTCAGCGTTTACCATCTCTTCTAGTTTAGATTGACTATCATAGTCGTAAGACATATCTGCATTCTCCCCCTCGACAGATAAGCTTTCAGGTGTGTCTTGAGTTTCTGGAGCTATAGGAGTTTCGTGCGGTGTTGAGCTTTCGGGTACCACTGGACCTCCGGGTGCAGATGAGCTTTCGGGAGCAGCTGGAGAATAGTTCTCCCCCTCAACATGTGAGCTCGCCTGTGACGATGAAGATGTGCCCTCCCCCTCAACTGAAGTATCGTGCTGTGGAGGGTCGTCAGAACTTGATCCTCCTTCATTCATTCTCTTTGCAGTATCTTCGATGAGTTGCTTCAGATGATCTACTTTGTTGTCTGCTGCACTCGCTTCTGAGAGAGTTGCCTTCTCTGGTTCATCAAATAACTCGACGAACTTCTCAAATAGGTTTGCAATCGAGGCTGTGACTTGGCCTGTGTGAGAAAAGATTTCTCCAACTGTGTCTTCTTTGGCCTTAAGCTTTTTGACATAGCTATCATCAAAAGTCACATAATAGGTTTCTTCTATTTTCCTCGAGCGCTTGTTTAATACCCTGTAGGCTTTTGAAGTGAGAGAATAGCCCAGAAATATCCCTTCATCGGCTTTGACATCGAACTTGTTACGATGTTCTTTAGAATTGAAGATGAAGCACCGTGAGCCGAATACATGGAAAAATTTGACATTTGGCTTCCTGTTGTTGATGATCTCATAAGGAGTGAGAGTGAATCGCTTATTGAGATATGACCTGTTCTGCGTAAAACAAGCAGCAGCAATAGCATCAGCCCAAAAATATAAAGGTAAAGAAGCAAAACTTAGCATGCTTCGGGCCGCCTCACACAAAGATCGGTTTCGTCTTTCGACAATCCCGTTTTGTTGAGGAGTGTAGGGAGCTGAGAAGTTATGACTGGTTCCTTTGTCGGCTAAGAATTCTTCAAATTCTTTATTTTTGAACTCTAGACCATTATCGCTCCTGATGTTGCGAACGACTTTCTTTAGCTGTACTTCAATCTGCTTGATAAACGTCTTCAGCTTGAGAGTCGCTTCAGATTTGTGCTTCAGAAAGAACACCCATGTAAAACACGAGAAATCATCAACGATGATAAGAATATACTTGCTACCGCCGATGCTTTTGATAGATGATGGACCACACAAGTCAATGTGAATTAACTCTAATGGTTCAACAACTTTAGTGTTTACAATCGATGGGTGACTTTGACGACTCTGCTTCCCCATTTCACACGCAACACATAAATGTTCTCGATCGAATTTGAGCAATGGAAGACCTCGAACATGACCACCTGTGACAAGTTTGTTGATATCCTTGAAGTTGAGATGAGAGAGCCTTCGGTGCCACAAACAGCTTTCTTTAGATTGTTCTTTGGATAACAGGCAGATAGCTGGATTCCCTTTGATGGGTTTGAGGTTCAGGGGAAACATTTCTCCTTTGCGCTCCGATTTGAGAATGACTCTTTTCGTTTTCTTCTCAATTATTTCCGAACCCTCATCATCGAATGAAACCTTGAGACCGGTACCTCCAACAAGCTGAGATACACTGATGAGGTTGTGCTGTAGTCCTTCAACGTATGCAACCTTCCTAATCGTAAAATCACCATTTGTAATCATTCCATAGCCTTTTATGGTGCCGTAGGAGTTGTTCCCGAACTTGACATTTCCACCGTTTGAAAGACCTAAACTCCCTCAGTTCTTCCTTCCTTCCTGTCATGTGACGTGAGCAGCCACTGTCAATGTACCATTCTTCGTCAAACTGCTCGTCACTAATAACCTGCAAAAATTAAGCAGATTTAGGAACCCAAAGTTTCTTGGGTCCACGTGAGCCTTTCACTGGAACAGGAATAGTTAGAGAGATGTCAACAAGATGTGTTATTTTTATTAACGTTGTTTCATCTTTCTTTTTAATGGTGAAAACCTTAATTTTGTTGTGATTTAAACCTTAATTTTGTTGTGATTTGTTTCTTTCGGTTTGGATTCTGGTTTAGGTATTTGGACTCTGGGATTATTTTGATTTGTTTCAACAGATGAAAACTTTGATTTTCCTTTCATATCTGTTGATGATTTAGGTTTTTGAGTGCGAACAGAGTTGAATTTAGAAAGAGGTTAAGAGGAATTAGAAGAATTAGAAGAAGAAGAACGAGAGAAGTTAGACTGAGATGAGTTCTTGGCTTGAGATTCTAAGTGACCCTTTTGTTTTTGATCATTAGTGGGACCGAACCTAGATCTTTGGTCTCTTTTGCTCTCGGAATCGAACCTCTGCTTTCGGTAGATAGTGTTTTCTGAACCGAACCTTTGCTTTCGGTTGTCAAATTTTTCCGAATCGAACGTATCCTTTCGGTTGTTTTGACCTTCATAACCGAACCTATTTCTTCAGTTGTTATGACTTTCTTGTGACCTAACAGTGTTTTTCTCTGACTTTAAATTTCTGTCATGATAAGAGAATTGGGCATTTTGAGATTGCCAGAACTGTTTTCTTTCAGAGAGATTCTTCTTGTATCTCTGATTCCTTTGCTGTTTCTGATTTCTCACCTGCTTCGGCTGACGATGGATATTCGCTTTTTGTTTTTGCTTTCTGTCAGCTGATTCACTTTGAACTGATGATGTGTCGCTTGAAGGAGTGACTTCTTTTGCAGAAACTCCTTTTTCTTCAGGAACATCTTTTGTACCACTAGTACTTGGCACGTCGAAGCTATCAGGCTTGTTCAAAGGCTCTGGCACATATCTGCCTTTGGTTTTCCATGAAGTCCTTTCTGACAGACCAACTGTTTCGTCAGCATTGTCGATAGGAGCAGACCAGAAGAACTCATCACAACCATCAACATTATCTTCGTTTACAATAGCTGTGAGTTCGGCTGTCTGATGTTCTGTTACGCCTGTGACTTTATACACCTGATTTGGAGTTGTTCTCACTTTTTGGTATACAACAGCCTTTTCTTCAAGGATCGGGGACTTTTGTTGGGACAGACGAGCAAACTCCACAAAATTTTCTGAAATAAGATTTTTGTGGTTTTTGGGTTCGCTCTTGACAAACTCTGAACAGTCAACTGTGTCTTCAACAGAAATTTCACTCATATCATCGTCCTCATTGAGCTCAGATGCATTTTCAACATCAATTTTATTTTCTGAGCTCAGGTTGGCATTCAATGAGTCAAACTTTTGTATGGTTTTGGCTCTTAGTTTTAGTTTATCATTTTCATCCAAAAGATTTTTTAGCATGTCTTTATGGTCCTTGGACTTTATGAAAGATTTGATTTTGTCTAGACCATACATATATGTCGGATTAACATCCTCAGACGAACAAACACTTTCACAGTTATATGCTTCAACGTCAATTTCATCCTCCTTAAACTAAAGGAAGGGCAAAATCATGCGATGAATTTTCTGCCCTATTTCACAGTTTAAATGAAGTTGAGTGATATTAGTGTAAAGACGCTTAGCAATTAAACAAAAGACATTTCTCTGTTTTAAAAGTTTTAAATTGTCTCTTTGTAAATAAATGTTTTCATCCTTGGATTTGATTAACTCCGACTCCTTTAGCTCGATCCACATCCTTCGTTCCTCACTCTTTGAAGATACCCTGCTTATTTGGTCAGTTAGGTTAGAATTGGTGACTCGTGTTTGAGTTAAACTGTTGTCTAGATGAGAGATTCTTGAATTAACATTTTTTAATTCCTTTTCATATGAACTTTGTGGGACTTTGAATGAAACAAAAACTGATTGTACCTTCTTGATTAATTCATCAAGCTCGTTAAACTGCACGCTGAGAGGTTTTGCTGTGAAGCACAAGTCCTCTCTCTCCTTTGTGTCTTCATTCCCACCATCTGTGTTGTATCCCCTCATCTGAGACACGTCTGACACCATTAAACACTTTCCACCGCTCCCTTCACCTTTTTCAACATAGGCCTTTCCATGAGATGGCTTCCTGACTTCATCGTCCTCAGAATCGGTTGACCAAACCTCCACACCACCGAACTTATCATCCGCTACCGAACCCTGCACAATTAAAGCATTCATAGAGGGGTTAGCAGTGGGTTTCTTTCTTTTGATCTCTTCCAGCTTTTTCAACAACACAGTTTCTTCGTCTTTTTCCTCATCCTTTTCTGCCATTTTCTTGAGAACACAATCTTTGGCATAGTGGTTCTTTCCTCCACAATAATAGCAGCTCACACCCGAATCTCCTTCAGCTTTCGGTTCCTTCTTTGGTTCTTCTGCTTTCGGTTCTTCCTTAACCTTTTCAGAACTGTAACTTCCCTGCCAATTTCGGTTCTTATTTGTAGGGAACCTTTTCTTGATGAACCTCTTTGGGTTTGAGACCATCATTGCATAGTCTTCAGAGGTAAGGTCATAATTCTCTAGGTTGAGGTCTTCATCTTCCATCACAACTTTGCTTTTGGACAGAAGGGCCAATGATCCCAAGCTTGAAACCACATTTTTCTCCTATAACACAATCTTTTCTTGAGATTTCAAAATCCCTACCAGTTTCGCCAAAGAGTAAGATTTGAATTGCTCATGCGCTTTAACAGTGGACACAACCGCTCTCCACTCAGATCTGAGACCGTTTAAAAATGTAACCTTTTGTTCAATCAAATTCCTTTCAATATCATGTTTAATCATCTTACTAAGAAGATGATTAAAGCGATTGAACGTCTGAGTTACAGTTTCTTCAGGACTCTGCTTGAATTCACCAAATTCGGACAAAAGCAAGGTTTGAATGGAATGCTCGAGATCTTCGTTCGTAGAATATAACTCTCGCAGCCTATCCCATATTTCTTTGGCAGTGCTACATGAACTCACTAGCCTGAAAGTGTCAGATTGAAGAGCGAATCTGATTAGTCTCAATGCTTTAATATTGCACTGAAATTTATCTTTTTCGTCTTGAGAAATATCTTTAACGTCTTTCAAAAGATCATTATACTCCTTCTGAGTTTTAATAATTCTTGAAGTTGCTGAATGAGCGAATGGTCCGGATACGATTGCTTCCCAGATGAGATATCCATTGTCCTCAGATCCGATGACATAATCTTCAAAGTGATGTGCCCAGACCTCGTAATCTTGGGTGTAAAGGATGGGAATCTTTGTCATTGATCCAATGCTGTTTGAGATGTTGATGGGATTGGATTGTGACTCATCCATGCTTGATCGAATAACATGTTTAAAAGATCAGACTTGTAATATATTAAATTAGGGCAACACAAATAAATGTTGAGTTACGTCAATTAAATTGTGTGCTAAGTTTTCTTTTAGTTTTGTTTTGTCTTGAAAAGTGAATTCAGATGTAGATGAGACTCATGGAGATTGTATCGAGATTTCAAAACCAAGGATTCATCCGTGAGCATCGAAGAACTCTCATTCGAAGGAGCAAGAAATGAAGATTATTCTTTCAACATTCAATCCTTCAACCCGAGAAGCAAGGTGAAATTGAAATTGAAGATTATGTGACGGATTGCATTGAAGCCTCCTCAATCAGTATGCTGCTATCTATGAACCTGCTGAAGTGATCCAGAAGATTAGTTCTCTCTATTATTATCTATAAAAATTCTCAAGCTGATAGCGCCATCTTTCAAGAAGCCTCCTCACCTAACATGCTTTCAGAGTCAAATTTTAAAGAAAAGCCAAACTGCTCAAGATGAAGTCATTTATTGAAGATTCATATGTTCATCTTGAAGCTGTGAAGAATTTAAAGTTTAAAGCTGAAGCCAAGCTCACAATGAAGACTGACAAGAAAAGCCAGCTAGATTTTAGGGGGAGTTTGTTGGGTCAGTTACAAAAGAAAGCTATAAACCAAGGGGGAGATTGTTGGGTAAAAATATGGTTTATACTTTGCTTTTCTAAGCATTTGATGTTTTTATTATTTGGGCCGAAAATAGTATTGGATTATTTGTAGCTTGGACCGAAAACCCATGTGTTTTCAGTCTAGCATTAAGTTTGGGCCTTGAGTTTGCAGCCCATATATATATATATATATATATATATATATATATATATATATATATATATATATATATATATATATATATATATATAGAAGTAAGGGTCAGGAGGGGGTGTGGCGTAGAGGAGAGTCAGAGAAGAGGAGCATATTGTAGAGAGAGAAACTAGAGAGAAGAAGAGTGTGTGTGAGAGAATCTAATATGTATGGAGCATCACTCATATATTTGAATACATCATAGATTCAAGTTATTCTTCTTCTCCTTCTCTTCTGTTTTGATCTGACATCATCCGTTTGATTGGGATTCCGCCCATCAATTGGATCTGATTGATAAGCAGATTGGGGACTTACAAAACGAGATTGGAAATCAGGACCCTCAAGTTGTTATATGCGAAATTAATGGGAATCCTAATAATAATTAAACACATATTTGCATTTAAATTAGTAAATCCATTAGTTAAAGTGTTATAAAACACTTGTTTTTGGTTGAGGAATGTTACCGAGACTCGATCGAAGTGGAAAAGTGGGTTTGCAGTCAAGATTCGCGATGTAGGGATAATTGCGGCCGTGAAGAGATTACGGCCATGAACTTTTCTCGGCCGTGAACGGTTTATTGCATTTGAAGGGTTTACGGCCGTGAACTGATTTCGGCCCTTGAAGATTTGAAGATTTGAAGGGTTCACGGTCGTGAACTCAAGAACAAAGTATGCTTGATTTAATGAAAGGATGAATGTGTGATGCTCCAAAACGAGTTCTAAGGTGGATTTGGGTGATTTTAGGAGGATATATTGAGTTTTCGGTTGGTGGTTTTTAGAGAGAGAAAGTAGGTTTTCGGCCAGAAAAGTGTAAATGAGGGAATAACACACACACACACACACATATATATATATATATATATATATATATATATATATATATATATATATATATATATATATATATATAGGCTGGGTTCATGGTCTGTGGTTGGGTCCACCCAGTCGTGATCGGTTTACGGCCGTGAATACGCTTGCGGCCGTAAACATTGGGTTGCACGAGACTTGGCTGATTTTCGAAGAAAAACTTGATTTTTCGCACGATTTTGATCCCGAAACTTATATAAATTCAATTTATATGATATAAGCTGTTTTCAACCCTTACAAGTTTGACAAAACAAATAAAATTCGAAATTTTATTTTAACAGGATTTGACTTTCGATGGCTGAAAAAAAAGGTTCGGGTTGTCACAATTTTGGTATGCTTAGCGTACATGCGTGCCTTGGATTGGGAAGTTTAGCCATGTATGCTAGGTGTACGTAAGGCGTACACTTCCAAAGACTAAAACCTAATTTTTAGGGCATGAGCTCTATTTAAGCATCATTATGGCCTTTGGGCACTCACCCTTATCAACGTCCACTGCTATTCACGACCCATTAAACCCTAGCTTACCCGATGGAGTGATTCTTGAGCTTGGAAGTGACTTTTGTGGCATTTTGGTGTGTTTTCAAGAAGAAGAAGAACTTGGAGATCAAGCATTTGTTGAGATTGAGCTTCCAGATCCAGAGTCTACATCAACTTAGGAAGTTTTTGAATGTAAAAAGTTCATACCATGATGATTCTTTTGGTTGTTAGAGTTTAGGGCTTGGTTATGAGTTCATTTTGGTCCCATGGGTTCTTTTGTGAGTTTGGGCAATTCCAGAAGTTAGAAATGTTAGATCTCAGTCCCTTTGATGTTTTAGATGCATAAAAATGTCATTTTTGTGGTTGATAAGAGTCCATGCATGAATTTAAGTCCTTAATGTGACTCTTGTTGGACAAAAATGGATGTTGGGTTCCATTAAGACTTGCTAAGGCATAAAATTTCCAACATTATGTCTTAGATCCCTATAATGGTCGAGATCTAAAAGTTGGATCAAGTGGCTGTAAGGATTAAGCACAAAATGGCTTTAGGTGGTAAGCGACTATGTACGCTAAGCATACCAAAGGGTACACCATGTGTACTAGCAAACAGACGAGTACGCCGGGCATACGCCTCTCAGTACGCTTTTGGACTTTGTTGAGCTTTGGACTTTTGGGCCTTAGTTTGGGATTTGGCCTGTTTAGGGTGGATGAGCCTCAAAATTCTAATAGTAGGCCTTAAGATTATTAAGAATAATGATGAGATGACGAATGTGGAATCGGAAGAACATTTATGAACCAGTCACCATAATATGCAAGTAATCTTTCAAAGGTTTTGTGTATATTGATATTGATATGAACGTACAATGAAAACCCTTTTCAGGAAAAAGCTTGTATCAAAAGCTAACCTAATGATTATTTATAGGGAACATAAAATATTTACCAAAAATATAAAGCACTAAAAAGGCTTCCCTAAATAACCAAAAATGCCAAATCAGATTCAACATCTCAAAAACTCAACAATGTCCCCCTAGATGTTGAAAATGATGAAGATCACGATTTTTAATCTTCTTGGCATTTCTCCCCCTAAATTGTGAGACTCATCAGTACATGGGGTCTTCAAAGCGACACAAACAAATATCATCTTCCAAATGCGAACCCCTTGAAATATGAACAGTAAAATCCGATTTTGGTGCTTCTGATTCCGAACGGCTTAGAAAATCTGACCGATGATTTATTCCAATTTCCAAATGGCAAAAATCAATTCCAATTTGAATTAAGGATGTGAGACCAGAAATCAATTGAATGAATTGAGAAATCAAGAACTTCATTCCGAAAACCTCTAATTCCAATTCTGAGATCTTTGAATCGATTTCCAGTTTGAAACTTATTGATTGCAGGGAAAGAACATGATCATTGGATTATACTTCTCAAAACTACCCTTAAACTTCAATGAACTAGTAGATTTCACCCAAAGTTCCGAACCTAACCCCTTTTTGTCAATAATTCCGAATTTAACCCTCCTGTTACAGTACACTGACAACTTGCACCCATTTTTGCTGAAATGTGTCAGTTTTCAACCCTCTTTGTAGAAAAAGTTACTTTTCACCCCATCTTTTTCAACTTTTCATCTTTTTGTCAATTCCAACCATATAAAAATCAATAAAATTTGATTTTTTTTCAACAAAATTTCACCCTTTTGACTGAATTTTCACCAAAATTTGTCATTTTTTTTAAAGACAAAACTTTTATGAAACCTTTGGGACCCATTTAAGATTCAAAGTTGAAGTTGGTTACTTGCACACCCATTTCTTTGAAGAAAATTGACCATCTTCCGAAAATGATATTCGCTTTTTAGTTGGAAATTTTTTTTTTCCAAAATTTTCATTAAACCAACCAAACACTCTTTTCTCTTTTCTCCAACTTCTAACATCTTTATCTGAAGAAAAATGAGAATTGATGTTTCTTTGAACATGCTTGGCTTCAACTTTCTGAACTCTTTCAAAAGCTTGAGAGACTTGTACCTTTTGCATCAAAACCTTCTTCATTTTACTTTTCTTCTTTTTCTTCTTCTTCCTTTTCGAAATTTGAGGGTTCATAAATGATTTTCGGATCTAAAGTCAACCAATGGAAAATGGGTGTCCCACGACTTACCAAAGCTGAGAACGCACGCTCTCAGCATGTCTTCTAGGGTTTGAATGGTTCTCTCACTCTGCCCGTCGGTCTGAGGATGGTAAGTTGTGCTCATATCCAGTTTAGTTCCAAGAGCCTTCTGTAATGTCTTCCAAAACCTCGAGGTGAATCTGCTATCTCGATCAGAGATAATGGACACAAACACACCATGCAATCGAACTATCTATTGGATGTATATTCGGGTCAGTTTCTCCATCTTGTATGTTTCTTTGATTGGCAGGAAGTGGGCAGACTTAGTCAATCTGTCGACAATTACCCAGATAGTGTCATGGCCATTCGGGGTCTTGGGAAATTTGGTAATGAAGTCCATTGTGATTCGATCCCTCTTCCACTCATGTATTTCAGGTTGTAGAAGTAGACATGAGGGCTTTTAATATTCCACCTTCACCTTGGCACAAGTCAGGAACTTGCCCACGAAGGTAGTGATTTCTGCTTTCATGTTTGGCCACCAATATAGCTTTTTGATATCCATGTACATCTTATCCGAACCTGGGTGAACGGAGTATCTAGTCCGATGAGCTTCATTCATGACAACTTCTCTCTAACCACCGAACTTTGGGGTCCAGATTCGGTTCATGAAATAGTAAACTCCGTCTCCCTTGATTTCTAAGTTCTTTTCCATTCCTCTCAAGGCTTCATCCATCATGTTCTCTTGTTTCAAGGCTTCCAGCTAAGCCTCTCAGATTTGTGTGGATAGATGGGGATGGATGGTCATTATAAGTGCCTTCACTCTGCGACCTGGATACTCTTTCCGGATGAGGGCATCTGTTACCACGTTGGCCTTACTGGGATGATAACATATTTCACACTGATAATCGCTGAGTAGTTCTACCTACTGCTGTTGCCTCATGTTCAACTCTTTCTGATCGAAAATGTGATGTAGGATCTTATGGTTGGTGAAGACAGTGCACTTGGTTTCGTAGATATAATGTCTCTAAATTTTTAATGCAAAAACCACCGCTCCCAACTCCAGGTCGTGAGTTGTATAATTGATTCCGTGTGCTTTCAAATGTCTTGAGGCATATGCACTGACTTTTCCTCGCTGCATAAGCACACAACCTAGCCCCTAATTTGATGCATCACAGTAGACCACGAAGTCCTCCGTCCCTTCTGGAAGAGACAAGATAGGTGTGCTGCATAGGGCCTTCTTCAATGTTTGGAACACAGTGTCTTGATTTTCTCCCCAACTAAAGGTTACACCTTTCTGAGTCATGGTGGTAAGAGGATTAGGAATCCTAGAAAAGTTTTGGGTAGACCTACGATAGTAGCCAACAAGACCCAAAAATTGACGAATTTCTGTCGGTGGCTAAAATGCTAACCAATTCTTGATCGCTTTAATTTTAGAAGGGTCCACGTGTATGCCTTCTTCGCTAACCACGTGACCGAGGAAAGTTACTTTTCTGATCCATAATTCGCACTTTGAGAATTTTGCATATAGTTTCTCCGCCCTTAGAGTTTCCAGCACTTGCCTCAAATGCTGTGTATGATCTTCCTCACTCCGAGAATAGACAAGTATAGCATCTATGAATACTATCACAAACTTGTCTAGGAATGGGCGGCACACCTGATTCGTCAGATCCATGAATACCGCGGGTGTGTTGGTTAGACCAAAGGGCATTACTACAAACTCGTAGTGACCATATCGAGTCCGGAATGTTGTCTTAGGAACATCACTCCCATGGACTCGTAACTGATGGTACCCTGATCTCAGGTCTATCTTTGGGAAGTAGCTGGCTTGTTGGAGTTGATCAAAGAGGTCATGGATTCTGGAAAGGGGGTACGTTTTTCGATAGTAAGCTTGTTCAGTTCGCGATAATCTATGCGCATCCGAAAGGACCCATCCTTCTTTTTCACAAATAAGACCGGGGCTCCCTAGTGTGAGGAACTCGGTTTGATGAATCCCTTGTTGAGTAGTTCATTTAGCTGGCTGGATAACTCTAACATTTCTGCCGGTGATAGACGGTAAGGGGATTTGGCTACATGAGTAGCTCCAAAGATTAAGTCGATTCGGAAATCGACTTGGTGCTCTGGAGGAATTCCAGGAAGATCTTCGGGAAAGACATCAAGAAAGTTGCAGACTTCAGGGATGCTCTCGAGGTCTTTAACTTCCTATTTCTCGTTAACGACATGGGCTAGGAATGCATGACATTCCTTTCACATATATTTTTGGGCTGTGATGCACGAAATGATATGGATGCTTGAGCTGAGTTTATCACCATAGATAATGAGGGCTTCGCCAACTGGCTGATTGAGGCGAATGACTTTTTCATAACAAAGAATATCATCACGATTTGGGTTCAACCAATCCATGCCGATGATGACATCAAAACTTTTTTTGGAAACTGGCATAAGGTCAATTGGAAAAGAATGAACGTTTAGGGTAAGGGTACAACCAATGAATATTTCGTTAGTGCTCTCTTTCTTTCCATTTGCGATCTCTATGGTGAATGTTTCGGTTAAAGGTTAGGATTTATGCTTGAGTAGATGTTTAAATGCATGACTAACAAAATCCTCTCCGCACCACTATCGAAAAGAATGCATGCATAAGAGTTGTCGAGGAGGAACATACCCGTAACTACGGTGGGGTCAGCGACTGCCTCCTCCTGGCCCATAGCTAGAACCTTCCCTGTATTGCCAGCTGTTGTCGCTTTTGGGCAATTCTTCTTGTAATGCCCGATTTCACTACAACCATAACAGGCTTGGCCAACTCCAGCTCCAGGAGCCTAATTGGTTGGTTGGACTTTTGTTCTTTAGAAACGGGTTGTGTGTCCCTTTTTACTGCGATTGTTGCATTGCATGTCACGACAAGGTCCGTGATGATGGAAGTTACACTTATCGCACCTTGGAAGGGTTCCAACATATCTATTGGCAGGTGCTTGAGTTGCAGGAGCAGCAGCAGGAGTGGTAGCAGCATGACTGTCAGTACTTGTTGCTTCCTTGAGGGCTCCTACGAAGACTTGCCCTTGCGCTTGTTCCAAAACTTTTTCTTCTCACCACCCACCTTTGGTGGTTAGGGAATGGCTGCTACAATTTCATTATCAACCCCATGATCTATCAGAGTCTGTGCTAAACACTTGGCGCTATCAAATGTGAGAGGTTTAGCAACCAATACGTTCCCTTGAATTGGGGGTGTCAATCCCCATATGTACCTCTCAATTTTATTGGTTTCCGGGGTGACCATCCCGGGACATAGAAGAGCTAGGTTGCTGAACCTAGCAACATATGTATCAATGTCAGAACCCTTCATCTTCAGGTTCCAGAGCTCGTGCTCTAGCTTTTGCATCTCTCCCCTTGTGCAATACTCCGCAAGTATTAGCTCTTTTAAACTCTCCCAGCCCATGGCATTGGCTACTAGCAGAGTTAGGGATTTGACTCGGTTATTCCCCCAAGTCAGTGCTCTATCGTTGAAGGTGCAAGCGACGAAATTCACCTTGCTTGCCTCGGGGCACACACAGATCTGAAAAATTGATTCGATCTTCTATAACCAACGAGTTAGGGCAATGAAACCTCCATTGCCATCTAAAAGATACAAAGGGAAAATGGCGATAAGCCTTCTACGTTGATCATGAATCAGATATTTTTGAACAAAATATATCTTAATCCTACAACATTAACAGAGATCTACAAATAAGGTTTACTAACATAAATAAGGAATTACAGGTCTTTCATTTGTGAAGTTTAGTACTCCTTGTAACAATTCCTTGTAGTGTTATAGAGTTATAAAATACTCCTTTAGTATTTTAATTATGTGCTTCATTAGTATCAGATTTGGTGAATTTTAGACTTGTCGCAACACCACAGTTACTCCCAAACACATGTTGGTCATATCTCGGACAAACATAGTTGATCAAGTTATATTGGCCCTACATATGATTACATAACTATTATGATACAGTTTCTAGTATGTATGTATACTTGTATACTTCTTGTAAAATACTTAAATTTTAAAAGTATACTTTTAGTATCTGAGCGGTTCGGCCCCTTTAGTGTTTATATTTGTATACCATGTAAGGTTCGGTATACTTAGTTCACTATAAACAATAGCACTGATACCAATCTATCACACCCCAAAACCGAAATGGCAGAAACGTTCGGGGGTGGAGGACGTCGTGTAAAGTATCACAACAATTGCATCATAGTAATCAAAGTAAACACAACTATTACATTAATTAAGTAATTATTTACATCTGTTTGATACATAGTTTGTATACACCAAAAGTATAGCAAAAATATAAAATACATGTCTCTATATGCTCCGTCTTCTCAAAAGCTGTGGGAGTACCTGTCTACTGATTTCCTGAGAATACAAGCGGTTTTGAAAAGAGTATCAACATTAAAGCCGGTGAGTTCATAAGCATGATTTTTGTTAATGAAAAACCTGTTAATGAATTTATGAAAATACATGTATGTTTCCAAAAAAATCCAATGTTTTCTTTAGTAAAAAGGTAGTCTTAAACCCCAAGACCAAATTGTAAGTTCGTTATTGTATTCTGCTTTTGCATATGAAAGTAATTGTATGTAATCCTTGGTTACCACTAGTAAAGTAAGTAATACATTGTATGAAAACCCTGGCTATCACCAATATCTATAGTAGTTTTATTACTTAAAATAAAACCATAAGTTGAAATCCCTGGAATCCTCCAGTTGTAGTATGTAGTAGTTCTATTAATGAAAATAAAACTAATGAAGAATGAAATGCCGTAACAAATGGTTAGTTTATACTGTTGCGAGTTCGTATAACCATGCTTGATACGACCTAGTGACCTCTACGACGTTCTTCATGCGTCAGATGGTATGATATTTGTCTCCCCAGGCATGTCTGCCTAACTGTAGCAAGCAGTTCAGGTGTGGGATAGTTAATCCCGAATAGATCTATTCACAAATCTCACGCTCTCCCTTCAGGAGACTCTGGTTATACTATGATAGGATTTAGCCCGCACCCCGAAGGGTACAATTGAAGTGATGTCTCACAACCCTATATTAACTAGTTTACGTGTAATGTAATGTTTACTTATATAACCATGAATTTAAGTCCTTAATGTGAGCCTTGTTGGACAAAAATGGATGTTGGGTTCCATTAAGACATGCTAAGGCATAAAATTGCCAACATTATGTCTTAGATCCCCATAATGGTCGAGATCTGAAAGTTGGATCGAGTGGCTGTAAGGATTAAGCAAGAAATGGATTTAGGTGGTAAGCGACTCAGTACGCTAAGCATACCAAGGGGTACACCATGCGTACTAGCAAACAGACAAGTACGCCACGCATACGCCTCTCAGTAGGCTTTTGAACTTTGTTGAGCTTTGGACTTTTGGGCCTTAGTTTGGGATTTGGCCTGTTTAGGGTGGATGACCACAAAATTCTAATAATGGGGCTTAAGATTGTTGAGAATAATGACGAGATGACGATGCGGAATCGGAAGAACATTCATGATTCAATCACCATAATATGTAAGTAATCTTTCAAAGGTTTTGTGTATATTGATATTGATATGAACGTACAAAGAAAACCCTTTTCAAGAAAAAGCTTGCATCAAAAGCTAACCTAATGATTATTTTATAGGGAACATAAAATATTTACTAAAAATATAAAACCCTAAAAAGGCTTCCCTAAATAACCAAAAATGCCAAATCAGATTCAATATCTCAAAAACTCAATAATCTTCCCTAGATGTTGAAACTGATGAAGATCACTATTTTCGATCTTTTTGGCATTTCTCCCCCTAAATTATGAGACTCATCAGTACATGGGGTCTTCAAAGCGAGAGAAACAAATATCATCTTCCAAATGCGAACCCCCTTGAAATATGAATAGTAAAATCCGTTGCTTCTGATTCCGAACGGCTTAAAAAATCCGATCGATGATTTATTCCAATTTCCAAATGGAAAAAAATCAATTCCGATTTCAATTAAGGATGCAAGACCAGAAATCAATTGAGAAATCAAGAACTTCATTATGAAAACCTCTAATTCCAATTCTGAGATCTTTGAATTGATTTCCAGTTTGAAACTCATTGATTGCAGGGAACGAACATGATCATTGGATTATACTTTTGAAAACTACCCTTAAGCTTCAATGAACCAGCAAATTTCACCAAAAGTTCTGAACCTAACCCCCTTTTTGTCAATAATTCCAAATTTAACCCTCCTGTTACAATACACTGACAGCTTGCACCCATTTTTGCTAAAATGTGTTAGTTTTCAACCCTTGTTGAAGAAAAAATTACTTTTCAGCCCATATTTTTTACCTTTTCAGCTTTTTGTCAATTCCAACCATTTAAAAATCAATAAAAATTGATTTTTTTCAACAAAATCTCACCCTTTTGATTGAATTTTCACCAAATTTTGTCATTTTTTTTAAAGACAAAACTTTTATGAAACCTTTGGGACCCATTTAAGAATCAAAGTTGAACTTGGTTACTTGCACAACCATTTCTTTGAAAAAAATGACCATCTTCCGAAAATGATATTCGCTTATTAGTTGGAAATCTTTTTTTTCCAAAATTTTCATTAAACCAACCAAACACTCTTTTCTCTTTTTCTCCAACTTCTAACATCTTTATCTGAAGAAAAACGAGAATTGAAGTTTCTTTAAACATGCTTGGCTTCAACTTTTTGAACTTTTTCACAAGCTTGAGAGACTTGTACTTTTTCATCCAAACCTTCTTCATTTTACCTTTCTTCTTTTTCTTCTTCTTCCTTTTCAGAATTTGAGGGTTAAGAAATGATTTTCGGATCTGAACAACCTCATTATATTTTAGAATTTGAACATCACAAGCCTTTGGTACACAAACTTTTGGAGTTTGGTAAATCTGAACATCTTGAATTATTGGCTTTCTGTAAGGATCTATACCTTCAAAAACATCATCAGAACATGAAAAATCGTCTGTTGTTGTTCCAATAGAACAAAATACCGTTGTTTTCACTATTTCAGAAGACTTGATTTGCGAAACACTAGATTCGGATTGTGACACTTCTGATATACTTGAAACTTTTGACTCCGCCTCAAAAAGAACATCTGGAGTCACCTTTTCTTTAGAAACATGAAGAACATTATTTTCACACCCCAAACCGAGATGGTGGAAAGATTCGGGGGTGGAGGACGTCATGTACAATATCATAACAATGTACATTAGTAAAACAAGCAACAACATCCATTGTGTTAATAATATAGTTATTACATGTGTGTCCTTTGTATAGTTGTACGACACCAAAATATATGTCAAAATAAAAGATGAGTCTTGAACATGCTCCGTCTTCTCAAAACCTGCGGTAGTGTACCTGTCTACTGGTTCCCTAAGAATACAAGTTATTTTGAAAGTGAGTATCAACATTTAAGTTGGTGAGTTCATAAGTATTTAGTGTCAAATGTTTTTATTGGTTCTATGAAAATGTTAATATACTTTGCAAAAAACCCCATATTTTCTACAATAAATGAAAAGTAATCTTTACCCAAGACCCAACTGTTTGCATGTTTTGTTCTCTTGAAATAGTGTAAAATGTATGTTTGTACTCGAAATAGTGTAAATGTATGTTTGTACATATTTGTAACTATCTTTACTAGAAAAATAGAATGCTTGTTCATGTGTGAACATTACTGTATGTATGTACTGGAAGATAATATCTTTTAGTAGTTTTGTTTAAAATAAAACCACCGAAGAAATGTTCTGTGACAACCCGAAATTTCCATTTTGAACGAACTTTATCTATTCAATAGAAGCTAGACCAGTTACAGTGAATTTCAAACTTTTCTGAATAAGTTTATGTATATTAGGGTTTACGTTTAAGGAGATATCAGGAGAGTGGATGCTCATGGGTTAGTGAAACTTGAGTATTTCAAAACCTCATAATATTAGCGTTCATTTCCGGAATAAAAATATTTTCTGCCAAAAATATCTCAGGACTATAAATAGATTTCTGAACTAAATTCATTCATTATTCACATTTCCAACTAGAGAAAAGCCATTTTCTCTCTCACGGATCTTCGGGTTTTCATCCCAAATCGTGAGTAGACTTCTCTAGTTGTTTCATAATGCTTATTATATGCTTAATAACATAGATTACATGTCAAATATGTGAGATTCGGGAGTTTACCGCCCAAGAATGTTCTTGGGGAGTAAACTCCAAAATGAGGCTTAAATGCTATCTAGTCCCATTTCCTTGTTAAGTAACTAGCTTAGGATTATAGGTATGTAAATTTGAGACTAGAAAACAATCAAAAACACCAAGCTTTGGGTGTTCAAGGCCCAAGGATTTCTTGGACCGTGAACTCCAAATTCAAGGGCCAAAATGTGCCCTAATCCCTCCTAAAGCTTTAGACATTAACCCCCATTATTTCCTAGCTAAATTGTGGACTTTAAAACATCAAAAGCACTCCTTAAAGAGAGTTTACGGCCAAGGGAATACTCATAGGTCGTAAACACTAAACAAGGGCACCAAAGTGTGCCTAGGGTCCTCATTAGCCTTAAACAAATGCCTAGAAATTATCCTACTTGTGCTTGGGACTTGAAAGAATAAAATAACCCATCCCTTGAGATTTTACGGTTGTAAACTCCAAAAGAAATGGTCTTTTGGCCGAAAACTCCTTAAAGGAGTGTATTAAGGCCCTAAACTACCCAAAGGATTAAACCGCCAAGTAAGACTTATTCTAGAAATCAAATAGCACTTCAAAACACCATTTACCACCAAGTTGGGAGTTCACGGCCGTAAACTCAAGGGTTTACGACCGTAAACTCCTTGTGTGGAGTTTATTGAATGTTAAACACATATATAAGGCCCTTTGGTACATTAAACCCCTTTAGCCTTGTCCCACAACAACTTAGATGCAACCATTAGGACCTATAACACTTATACAAAGTTTTTACATGTTCCTGAGTGTCCCAACTAAATTTATTAGTTATTATTTGGCTAATTAGTTATATATATGTTCAAAATATGATAACTAGGCTCGTGCGTGTGAACAAGTCTCCGTTTGCCACCTAGCACAGTATCCGACACTTCAATCCAATCCACTCACCACAAGTGAGTTCATACCCCTTTAATTAACCTTTGAAATACTTTTAAATGTTTATAATACTTTTATGGGGGGGGGGGAATACAAGTTAAATGCTTATAGTTATTACATCAATCACATGTGATTAATAACTAGAAAGCCAATGATTTTATTACTGTTCAAACTGTTTATCAAACTGCTTTACTTCAAAATGTTTTACAAACTCTTTTACTTATCAAATACTTTTATTTAAACTTTGTTATACTTCTTATAAATTCCATGCCCATATATGTATAGATATATAAGCAATGTTTAAAGGGCTTAGGAAGGCCATCCGCCCTATTTCCTTTTTCTCGATTTGGATGTGGTCTGGTGGGATTTCGGGTAGCCGTCCGAAGGTCGTTTCAGTATTAATTATATATCAAATGTATATATATAGACATAAAAGTACTTCCATATTCATGCGTATTAGTTACATCATTAGTAAGTTACCATCGGGGTAACACAAGATCATACTACTACAATTTCTAGATCAATGAGTTAGTTCATTCATGAGTCAATACTTATTACCATGAGAACATATACATTACATTACTATGAGTACATATACAACTATACTAGAAAGAGAACATATACAACTATACTAGGAAGAGAACATATACAACGATACTAGAACAAGTAACATTACATTACATATACACGAATACGTTAACAATTGTGATCCACTGTATCGGAGCATGCCTCAAATGTCATGGCCCGAGTTGTAGCCAAAATTCTCTTGGAGGGAGAGCGTGAGTTTGCGTATAGATCTATAGTGGATTGACTATCCTACACCTTGCTGCTAGTTACAGCTGGACCTGCAGGTCTGCAGGTGCCAAACATCATTCCGTTATTACGTCCATTCGTATGTCGTTGTTACTAGTCGATAGTATGGTGCAATTAATCACATGATACCTTAATATAAATCCGGTTTAAGGTAGTTAGTACAGCAGTAGTTCCTATAATACAACACTACAGTACTACAATAATTTACCCATTACATATATTTAGTGATTATTTCACTTAAACATTAATGTACAAACTAGATTTTGTTAAATGATAGTTACACTTGGGAAATTACACACTTTTACAACAAACGAGCATACAAAGCAGTTAAGCCTTGGTAGAAGGCTACTTTAATAGAAAATATAGGTTTTTCTGAGAGTTTCAAACTTTTACATACATTTTACAAACTTTTACATACATTTTACAAACTTACACTTGAGACATGTTCAAACGTTTTTATAACAAACATCGACACTAAAATACTTATGAACTCACCAACTTTATGCTAAACAACTCTTTCAAAATAACTTGTATTCTCAGGTCATCAATAGACAGGTACCGAGGCCAGCTTTTGAGAAGATGGAGCGCATCCAAGACTCATCTTATTATTTTGATTTACATTATTTTTGGTGTCTATAACTGTACAGAACACGCTTGTATTAAAATTATATATTTAATGCAATGGATGATGTTGTTTGCTTATTTACTTTTACTGTGTTGTGATACTTTACATGACGTCCTCCTCCCCTGAACGTTTCCGCCGTTCTTGGTTTTGGGGTGTGACATGTTCGTTGCGTAAACCGAATCGTTTAGTTAATGTTTAATGTGAATGAGATTATAAGCATAATAATTCTTTTGTTTGTTTTCTTTCACATGTATGTGATAACACAATCATATTGTGTTTTGCTTGTATTCCCCCTAAAAACAATGAAAAAGGTAAATTGTAGGGGTATGAAATCACCTTTTGTGAGTGATTTGATTGAAAGTTCGATTTAGGATGTTATTTCCACAAGCCAGATTCCCATGATAAAACCGAGTCCTAATAGCATTTCACGTAATAAATGTGTATATAATTAGTGAACATATTGGAAAATATGTTAAGGATGCGGGTATTTGTTTTGTATATGGTCTTTCGCGTTCCCAAGTGAATTCGGGTCTTCGCTTCGCATTCCAGCGGACCTTCACTATAGGAATACGCCTTTGTTTTGTTCGTTTGACTTCCCTATCCATAATTTCAACGGGTTCTTCCATGAAATGAAGGTTCTCGTTTAATTCGAATTCGTCTAGTGGTATCACAAGTGTCTCGTCGGATAGACACTTCTTTAGGTTTGACACATGGAATGTAGGGTGTACGTTGTTAAGTTCTTGAGGTAGTTAGAGTTTGTAAGCTACCGGGTCGATTCTAGCAAGAATCTCAAAACGCCCAATGTACCTTGGATTTAATTTACCATGCTTTCTGAAGCATATCATGCCCTTCCAGGGTGAGACCTTCAATAGAACAAGGTCAACAACCTAAAATTCCAAGGGTTTCCGTATTTTGTCTACGTAGCTTTTCTGTCGATCTCTAGAGGCTTTCAATCATTCGCGAATTTGTACTCTCTTTTCTGTTGTTTCTCTAATGATCTCTGGAACAGTGAGAGTGATGTCAGGAACTTTTCCTTTAGCTAGTTCTGTATCACCCACTTCAGCCCAACACAGAGGTGATCTGCACTTCCGACCAAAAAGAGCTTCGAAAGGGGTATCCTTGATACTAGTGTGGTAGCTGTTGTTGTATGAAAACTCGACTAATGGTAAATGGATATCCCATGATTTACCAAATTCGATCACACAAGCTCTCATCATGTCTTATAACATTTGAATCGTTCTCACTCTGGCCATCAGTTTGAGGGTGGTAGGCTGTACTCATGTCCAGCCTAGATCCCATAGATTTTTGTAGCGATTCCCAGAATCTTGAGGTGAATCTACTATCTCTATCAGAGATAATAGATATTGGTACACCATGTAGTTGCACGACCTCTCTAATGTATGTTCTGGTTAGCTTCTCCATCTTTTCGGTTTCCTAAATTGGTAGGAAGTACGTGGACTTGGTTAACCTGTCAATGATCATCCAAATGGTATCTGTTGGGTCTAGTAGTGTTGCGTCCTTGGGCTCAGTCCTTAGCGAAATTTTGTTATCCAGTTTGGGCCTGTCCAATCATGTTTATTTTATGAGGGTTTAGTATTTAAGGTGTATGCATGCATCCTTTGTTGTAGAGCGCTTTCATTATTATTCTTATCATTGTACTACAAACCCTAGATCGCCTCTACAATGGAAGTTCTTCATCGATCTCTGCTGAGGTGTGAATACATTTGAATCATTAAACATTACTAGATTATGTATCGTGTTTATTGTGTTTGTTTGTTTTATTGATTAACCTGTTGAAGATCTAATCGATCTAAGAGTTTTTCAACTCGTCAATTGGTATCTGAGCAGGAGATTGTGTAATCCATACACATCTCTTCTGTTGAAGAAGATCTTAGGGTTTTCCGCTTTGATTGATATTGTTAGATCCGTCATTTGTTATTGACGTAGTTCTTTAAATATTCGATCTTACCCTAACGTTATTTACAAGTCTGATCTTAAGCAGGTTTTTGAACAAACATCGTCATGTCCATGGATGATTCTCAGTCAAACCCAATCAATATCTCCAATAGCATAGGATCGACGACAAGGATTCCTATTTTTTACACTCAGGATTATGAGGTCTGGACACATCCCTTTGAAGACTACGTGATTGGCTTAGAAGACAATGGATACTTGATCTGGGAGGTGATTACTGTAGGTCCATTCGCTCACTCAAGCACTTTAAGAATTGTTAAAACTCAAAAGGAGTACAATCAACTCGTCAATGATGTGAAAGGCATTCCCCAAGATGAGAAGGAAAAGTTTCAGTGCAACATCAAAGCTTTAAGAATCATTAGGTTTGCTTTACAATCGGACACGTTTCGGTTAGTAAGCTCATGCACACCGGCAAAAGAAATATGGGACAGGTTGAAGGAATTGTATTCTACGGATGAAGATCTTGAGCATTCAATCCAAACATTGTTGCTCTCAGAATTTGGTGACTACAAGCAGAAGCCCGAAGAGAAGCTTATTCAAGCCTTCGATCGCTTCAACCATCTCCTTAGTAAGATGATAAAGCATGAGATTGAAAGGAAAGTCATTGAAAAAAGGTCACATTCATGAATGGACTTAGACCCGAATGGATGGATGTGGTGTCTACTGTGAAGGAACATCAACAATTCAAGACTTATTCTCTAGCAAAACTGGTGGGAATATTAATGTCACTTGAGAGTGTCGTGACTAAAGAAACGAACGTGGTTTCTGGCATGGGTTCCTTGGCCCTAATCTCCAAAGGAAAGAATGCTGCTGAAGAAGAAGAAGATTTGGATCTTTCAGAATATGATCTAACAAGTGAAGATTATGCTTTGATGGTGTCAAACCCCAAGAAGTTCATCAAAAGAAGGTTCCCAGCAAATAAGAACCGAAACTGGCAAGGTAGCTACAATGCTGAGAAAGCGAAGGAGGAACCGAAGAGTGTTTCTCCGACCGAAGAACCAAAGAAGGAAGTAAAACTTGGTGGTGACTTGGGCATTAATTGTCACTACTGCGGAGGCAAAAATCACTTCACCAAAGATTGTATGCTGAGAAAGATGTCAGAAAAAAATGAAGATGAGGATGAGGAAGCGAATCTCACACGACGATTGGAGGAAATCAAGAAGAAGAAAGCTGGATCTAATAACATTATGAATGCTCTTATTATGCAGGAAAATACTGTTGACGATGAGTTTGGAGGTGTTGAAGTTTGGTCCATTAATTCAGAAGATGAAGAAGGGAGGAAGCCCACTCATGGCAGGGCTTTGTTGGTGAAAGAAGAGGACATTGCAGGAAAGTGTCTAATGGTGACTTCTAAGGTGTCACAAATGAGAGGCTATACCACTGATGGGGGACTGGATGAAGAAAAAGGAGTGAGAAAACAGGTGTTTTGCAGCGAAACCTGTCAGTGAACAGATCAACGAATGCGACGAGCTAATCAAGAAGGTACAATCTATTCTTGTTTCCTTACAAATCCCCATCACAAACTATTAAAAAAACTAAATGGATTAAAATCTAAATTTTGTACTATAAGTTGTAGTTTTACTCAAACTCGTGTCACACACTCTAACCTAACTGATCAAATCAGCAGGGTATCATCGAAGAGTGAGGAGAGGCGTATATGGATTGAGCAGAAGGAGAAGGAGTTGATTCGGTCTAGGGATGAAACAATTTATTTGAAAAGAGATAATTTAAAGCTTTTAAATCCACGAAATGTTTTTTATTTAATTGCTAAATGATTATATTCCAACATTACTCAATTGCATCTTGATTGTGAAATAGGGAAGAAGATACATCGTATGATTTTACCCTTCCTTGAGTTAAAGGAGGATGAAATCGATGCCGATGCATATAACTGTGAAAACGTTGTTTCTTCTGATGATATTTTTTTCCCGCTTACAAAATTGGTCTTGAGAAAATAGAATCCTTCATAAAGTCAAAAGACCATAAGGACATGCTCAAAAATTTGTTGGATGAAAACGACAAATTAAAAATCAAAACCGAAACTGTATAGAAATTTGACTCTTTGAATGCCAAGTTGAGTTCAGAAAATAAAATTGATGTTGAAAACACTTCTGAATTCAATGAGGATGATGATATGAGTGTAATATCTTTAGAAGATGAGGTGGACTGTTCTGAATTTGTCAAGAGCGAACCCGAAACCAACAAAAATCTTATTTCTGAAAATTCCATTGAGTTCGCTCGTTTGTCCATAGAGAAGACCAAAGTCCTCAAGGAAAAGGATGTTGTATATCAAAAGGTCCAAACGACTCCAAATCAATTTTATATAGTTAAAGGAGTTACTCAGCAACAAACAGCCGAACTGACAACATTAGTAGCAGAAGATAATGTTGATGGTTGTGATGAGTTTTTTTGGTCTGCACCGATTGATAACGCTGATAAAACAGAAGGTCTATCTAAGAAAACATCATGGAGAGTAAAAGGTAGGTACGTGGCAGAACCACTTAATGATCCTACACGCTTTGATGGGCCTAGCACAAGTGGTACCAAAATTCCTTCAGGCGAACCGGTCATGGTGTCTAGCAAAACCTCTTCGCTAAAGAGCGAGCCTCATGCTCAAAGACCAAAGAAAAAGGCCAACATCCACAAAAATCAAAAACAGGTGTTAGACTGAAAGCATCAACGAAATTTGAGATACAAGAAGAATCTCACTGAAAGGAAATAGTTTTGGCGATCACAAAACCCTAATTATGTTCGCTATGAAAAGCCCTCTAAGTCAAAGGAAGAAAAAAAAGCAAACTCAGCTTCTCGCACTCAATATGATGAAAACAAACAAAAGAAAAGTTTCGGTCCCCAAAATCAAAACAACCAAAAACAGAGTTTCGGTCCACAAAGGCACAACAACCAAACAAGAAGTTTCGGTCCTCAAGATGAGAGAAACCAAAAGGTTGGTTTCGGTCCTAACCAACCAGTAAGAGGAACCGAAGGAAAACTAGTTTTGGCTCTCAACCAAGTAAGAGCAATGATCGAAAGCTTAACTCTGATCCCAAATCTCATCTCTCTCATTCTCACTGTCACTCACATAATGATCGAAAGGGAAAAGGAAAGCTCTTTCTAGAAAACGCAAAGAAGACGTCGTTTAAACCTGATTTTGAGAACCGAAAGTCTGCCAACGTCAAATTCTCAAATTCAAAAAACTGAACCTAAAGTACTAAAATCTGATAAAATCAAAGTTTTCACCATAAAAAGAAAAGATGAAACAACCTTAATAAAAATAACCTTTTTAGTTGATGTTTCTCTTACAATTCCCAGTTCCATAAAAGGCTCACATGGACCCAAGAAACTTTGGGTTCCTAAATCTGCTTAATTTTTGCAGGTTATACATCACGAGCAGTTCGACGATGAATGGTACATAGAAAGTGGCTGCTCGCGTCACATGCCAGGAAGAAGGGAAGAGCTGAGGGAGTTTCGGTCCCTTATAAATGGTGGAAGTGTCAAGTATGGTAATAATTATTTTGGCACGATCAAAGGCTATGGTGTGATCACCAATGGTGATTTCTCAATACGTAAAGTGGCGTACGTGGAAGGTTTACAACACAACCTTATCAGTGTTTCTCAACCGGTAGTTGGTATTCGGTTAAAAGTTTTGTTCAATGACGATGGCTCAAAGATTATTGAAAAGAAGAAGAACAATATTCTACTAAAATCGAAGCGACAAGGAGAGATGTACCCTTTGAATCTCAATCCCATATGTGGGAAACCAGCAGTCTCCTTGCTAAGGAAGGCTCATTCAAACCAAAGCTGGATTTGGCACCGAAGACTCTCTCATCTCAATTTTAAAGACATCAACAAACTGGTGCTTGGAGATCATGTTCGAGGTCTTCCTGTTCTCAAGTTCGATAAAGAACACATGTGTTCTGCATGTGAAATGGGAAAGCAAAGTCGACAGAGTCATCCTTCTCGAGTCAACACAAAAGTTATTGAATCACTTGAATTACTTCGCATCGATTTATATGGTCCATCCTCAATCGAGAGCATTGGTGGTAACAAGTATATACTTTTCATAGTGGATGACTTCTCTCGGTTTACTTGGGTGTTCTTTTTGAAACAGAAATCAGAGGCCACTTCCAAGCTTAAACTCTTCATCAAGCAGATAGAAGTTCAACTACGAAAGGTAGTTCGTAACATAAGAAGCGAAAACGGGTTGGAGTTCAAGAACAAAGACTTTGAAGATTTTCTTGCAGAGAAGGGAACAACTCACAACTTCTCGGCTCCATATACTCCAGAACAGAATGGAATTGTCGAAATGCGAAACCGATCTTTATGTAAAGCTGCCCGAACCATGCTGAGCTTTGCTTCTCTACCTCTATATTTTTGGGCTGATGCCATTGCTGCTGTTTGCTTTACACAGAACAGATCTTATCTCAACAAACATTTCTCTATCACTCCCTATAAGATCTTGAACATCCGAAAGCCTAACGTAAAGTTTTTCCACGTGTTCGGTTCAAGATGCGTCATCTTCAATTCAAAGGAGCACTGAAACAAGTTCGATGTCAAAGCAGACGAAGGAATCTTTCTGGGTTATTCCTTAACCTCTAAAGCATATAGGGTTCTAAAAAGCTGTGACAACCCGAAATTTCCATTTGTACGTACAATATCTATTCAATAGAAGCCAGTCCAGTTTCAGTGAATTTCAGACTTTTCCGAACAAGTTTGTGTACATTAGGGTTTATGTTTCAGGAGATATCAGGAGAGTGGATACTCCTGGATTGGTGAAACTTGAACATTCCAAGTTTCATAATGTCATAGTCCAATCTCCGGAATAAAAATATTTTCTGCCAAAATATTTCAGGCCTATAAATAGATTTCTGAATTAATTAATTCATTATTCACAAATCCAACTAGAGAAAAGCCATTTTTTCTCTGACGGATCTTCGGGTTTTCATCCCAGATTGTGAGTCTACTTTCCTAGATGTGTTTTACTACTTGTTATATGCTTTATAACATTAATTACATGTCTAAAATGCAAGATCCGGGAGCTTACCGCCTAAAAACGTTCTTGGGGAGTAAACTCCAAAATGGAGCTTTAAGGCTACCTAGTCCCGTTTTCCTTGTTAGGCAACTAGTTAAGGACTTAATGTATAATCATTAGAGGCTAGAAATCATCAAAGGACAACAAGCAATTGGAGTTTACGGCCCAAGAGTTCTTGGACCGTAAACACCATTTCCAAGGTCCAAAAGTGAGCCCTAAATCACCCTAAAGGCTTAAGGCATTTACCCTCTAATGCTTGTAGCTAATTTGGACACCAAAACACTTCAAAATCATAAAGTTCTAGGAGTTGACGGCCAAGATATACTCTTGGGCCGTAAACCCCTTTTTCAAGGGCTAAGGATGCCCTAAACACCCCTAAGGCTTTGAGACTATTACCCTTTGATACTTGTAACTTGAATGGGGAGTAAATGACACAAAAATCATCCCTAAAAGGGAGTTTATGGCCAAGGAACATCACTTGGGCCATAAACTCCAAGTAAAGGCACAAATGTGTGCCTAATGTCCCCTTTAGCCTTAGATAAAAACATAGAAGCTATCCTACATGTGCAAGTGACCAAAAAGAATTAAAACCAACACCCCATAGGAGTTTACGGCCGTAAACTCTAGGGGATATGGTCTTTAGGCCGTAAACTCCTCTATGGAGCATTCTAGGGCCTTAAACTACTTCAAAGATTATTCCAACAAGGCTAGGCTAATTCTAGGATTAAGATAGCACCTTAAAACACCCAAAACCACCAAGTGGGGAGTTCACAGCCGTAAACTCATGGGTTCACGGCCGTAAACTCATGGGTTCACGGCCGTAAACTCCAAAGGTGGGGTTTGTTGGGTGGTGAACTATTATACCATGTCATTTGGTGCTTCAAACCCTTTTGCCTTGTCCCGTATCGACTTAGATGCAACCCTTAGGACCTATAACATTTATACAAAGTGTTTAAATGTTCCTAAGTGTCCCAACTTATTTTATTAAGTTATTATTTGGCTAATTAGTTATATATATGCTTATTATATGATAACTAGGCTCGTGCGCGTAAACAAGTCTCCGTTTGCCACCTAGCACGGTATCCTACACTGCAATTCAAACAGCTCACCACAAGTGAGTTCATACCCCTTTAATCAACCTTTGAAATGATTTTAAATGTTTTAAATACTTTATGGGGGGGGGGGAATACAAGTCAAACACTTATAGTTATTGCTTAAATCACATGTGATTGCATTTAATCACATGTGATTAATAACTAGGAAACCAATGATTTTATCACTGTTCAAACTGTTTATCAAACTGCTTTATTTTGAAATGTTTTACAAACTCTTATACTTTTCAAACTTATTTACAACTGTGATTCAAACAAATGTTCCAATTACTTATACTGTTTTATCAAAATTATGCCTTCAAATTGTTTTATAGATTGACATCAAGTCGATCTTTTCTTGAAATAATATTTATGGTTCAATTGTCTTATAAAATCTTTATTATGCTTTTACTTCTTATAAATTGCATGCCCATATATGTATAGATATATAAATAATGTTTAAAGGGCTTAGGAAGGCCATCCGCCCTATTTCCTTTCTCTCGATTTGGATGTGGTCTGGTGGGATTTCGGGTGACCATCCGAAGGTCGTTTCAATATTAATTATATATCAAATATACATATATAGACATAAAAGTACTTCCATATTCATACATACTAGACACATCATTAGTTAGTTACCATCGGGGTAACACAGGATCATACATATACAACTATACTATGAGAACACATACAACTATACTATGAGAACACATACAACTATACTATGAGAACATATACAACTATACTAGGAGGAGAACATATACAACTATACTAGGAGGAGAACATATACAACTCTACTAGAACGAGAAACATTACATTACATATACTAGAATACTTAAATTACTGTGATTTAAATCGGAGCATGACTTAACTGTCATGACTCGAGTTGTGGCCAGAGTCTCTTGGAGGGGGAGCGTGAGTTTGCGTATAGATCTATGCTGGATTGACAATCCTACACCTTGTTGCTAGCTACAGCCGGACCTACAGGTCTGCGGGTGCCAAACGTCATTTTCTTTATTACGACCATTCATTATGTTGTTGTTACTAGTCGATAGTATGGTGCAATTTATCACATAATGCCTTAATATAAATCCGGTTTAAGGTAGTTAGTACAATAGTAGTTTCTATAAAACAGAACTACAGTACTACATTGATTTACCCATTACATATTTTTAGTGATAACCTCACTTAAACATTTAATGTACAAACTATATTTTATCAAATGATAGTTACACTTGGTAAATTACACACTTTTACAACAAACGAGCATACGAAACAGTTAAGCCTTGGTAGAAGGCTACTTAAATAGAAAATATAGGTTTTTCTGAAGGATTCAAACTTTTACAAACACTTACATACATTTTACGAACTTATACTTGAGACACGTTCAAACGATTTTGATAACAAACACCGACACTAAAATACTTATGAACTCACCAGCTTAATGCTGATAAACTCTTTCAAAATAACTTGTATTCTCAGGTCATCAGTAGACAGGTATCGAGGCCAGCTTTTGAGAAGATGGAGCGCATTCAAGACTCATCTCATATTATTTTGTTTTTCATATTTTGGTGTCTAAAACTATACAAAACACTCTTGTATTAAAATTATATATTTAATGCAATGGATGATGTTGTTTGCTTATTTACATTTACTGTGTTGTGATACTTTACATGACGTCCTCCGCCCCAGAACGTTTCCGCCGTTCTTGGTTTTGGGGTGTGACAGATTGGTATCAGAGCATTGTTTATAGTGAATCAAGTATATCAACCCATAAAAGATATACTAAACTATAAACCCAAAAAGGGATTAAAACACTCTGGCCAAGAGTCTATACTTTAAATATTAAAATATTTAATTAGGTATACTAGTCTGTATTCATACTAAAATCAGTGTCACAATGACAAGAACAAAAGTATTGCGATTGTTAAATATCACAAGTAAGCTCGGGGATGTATGGTCAGTCCTGGGAATGGCATAGCCTGATCAACTATGCTGGTCCTAGGAGTGATTAGCATATGCCCTAGAATGGTTTTGATATGTTAACAAGTCTAAAAACTTACGAACAATACCACAAGAAGATCAATAGAACTTAAAATACTATAGGTGTATTTTTGTACTACTAGTTACACGTATACTATATTCTTATACCTCTCTTCTCGCGTAGATTTAAATGGCTGGATTTCATCACGGCGACCCGTACTTTCCAAATGAAGGCAATGCCGGGTGGATCGATGAAGAACCCGAAGATGAGCATCCAATCCCTTTGGATGATCACCTCGCAGAAGGCTTTTTTGATGGATCCGACTCCGAGCCTGAAGTCAACAACCTACCGCTTGTAGGTCAAGCCCCAAACAACAACCCTCGACCAGCTTTTCCAGGTCCTACTCCCATGTGGGCAAACAACCTGAATCGCTGGAGTGATGAACAGGGTCAACCCTTACCATACTTTGGGGATCGAAGCTTCTACAACGTCAGCAATGGTGGCTCTGCTGACCGAGCTCTGCCTGTCATTATCCGCAGAATAGCTCGTAATGTCGAGCAAGGTCGAGCAGCCATCGACCGGGTCATGGAGATTGATGCCAACTCTGGTGTCAACACAGTCCGCATCCGCCGTCTTGAAAAAGACATGGAACGGACCCGGAGAACCAATGAAACTCTACAGCAGCAGCTGGCTGCCTCACGAACTGAAATCTTGGAACTTCGAGCTCGTCAGAGGGCTCAGGATCGACACCTTCAAGAGGTGTTTCGTCAAGTATCGGACCTTAGGGCTCGCCCGGGGAATTCCCATCGCCGTTAAATGATGTCTAGTACATCTCTGTCTTTTGGTTAAGGAATAGCCTTTAACATCTGTGCTCTAAGAAGCATTTGTCTGTAAAATATTCCTAACTTTCAGTACTCTAATTAGGGATCTAAGAACTGTAAATCTTATCTGTTTGGTATGATGTAAGACCTACTGTTAGGTCGATTTTCCCTGAACTTATTACATCAGTAATACCAGTAGTGTTGAAATCTATCTAATCTGTGGGAAAAATCTGTACACTTGTGTTTTCCTACTAATATTCCTTGTTATGATTTCAAACACTCATTCAACTGTTGGGCTATGGTTAGTTAGTCAGTCCATGTGTCACTCTCACGTTGCTTACAAATTGATTCTTGCCATCTTTCTTATCTTTATAAACTTATAGCTGAAAGATGCCTCCTCGCAAATCCCCCAGGAATAATCCTGCACCTCCACCACCTCCTCCGCCTCCGGTCATCGATACTGCAGCCCTGAATGCTGCCGTAGCCGCAGCAGTGGCGACTGCCATGGCTCAGTATCATTCAACTGATGCCAGCAGAGGTGGAACCCCTGTGGAATCAACCCCGGTTGAAACCCCTGTACGCTCGAGAGAGTGCTCATACAAGGATTTCACAAACTGCAAACTGAAGCCTTTCTATGGCACCGGTGGGGTCATTGCCCTCTCGCAATGGCTCGAGAAGACTGAATCAGTCTTCGAAATCTGTTCATGCCCTGCGGCAAGTAAAGTCAGGTACGCCGCATGCACCTTTGAGGGAAAGGCCCTAACGTGGTGGAACGGCCACGTTAAAGCACTAACTCTAGTCGTGGCCAACGACATAGGCTGGGAAACGATGAAAGACCTCATGATGGAGGAATACTGCCCGAAGGGCGAAGTCCAGAAACTGGAACAAGAACTCTGGAATCTGACCATGAAGGGCACCAACGTGGTCGCTTATACTGCCCGATTCTGCGAGCTGGTGGCCCTCTGCCCCAATATGGTTCCCACTGAGGGGAAAAAGATCGAACGGTACATATGGGGGCTAGTGCCTCCGTATCAGGGGAATGTCTTAGCATCAAACCCCGCTACCTTCGACAGTGCCAAGCGATTGGCACAAAGACTCATTGACCATGGAGTCAAGACCCTTGCAACCACAACCACCCTAGCCATCCCAGAACCCTCCAAACCCGCTGACACTAAGCGGAAATTCTGGGATGAGAAGAAGAAGAAACAGCGAGCTGCCAAAAGGCAGCAAATCGTGGCAGTACATGCCGCGGTAACCCCTACTGCTGTTACTGCTCCGATAAAGCAGTATGCTGGAAATTTGCCGAAGTGCAACAAATGCAACTTCCACCATAACGGCCCCTGTTGTGAAATGCAGTGCTCTAACTGCAACAGGAAAGGACACACCGTCCGTTTCTGTAAATTCCCGGCACAACCTATCAACCAAGTCCCTGGCTCTGGCGCGAGCCCAACCTGCTATGGATGTGGCGAAGCAGGCCACTTTAAAAGGGACTGCCCCAAAGCGAGGAATGCTGGTGGAGAAGGGAGGGTACTAGCTATAAGCCACGGGGAAGCAGTTGCTGACCCGACCGTGGTGACTGGTACGTTCCTCCTCGATAACTCCTATGCATGCATTCTGTTCGATAGTGGAGCGGAGCGAAGCTTCGTAAACCATGAATTTGCTCGCATGCTTAATCAACCACCGCACGCACTCAAAGAACTATTCACAGTAGAAATGGCTAATGGAAAAACTGAAAGTACGAGTAGCATATACTTAGGTTGTACTCTAACTCTAGATAACCATTTATTCCCAATCGACCTCATGCCAGTCTCAATAAAAAGTTTCGACGTTATCATTGGCATGGATTGGTTGAGCCTTCATCGCGCCGACATCATGTGCTACGAGAAAGCAGTCTGTCTAAACCTTCCGTCTAACGAAACTCTTATAGTCTACGACGACAAACCCGGCGCAAGTCTTCATATTATATCAAGTATGCAAGCACAGAAGTATCTGCGTAAGGAATACAGTGCATTCCTTGCTCACGTCGTCGACACGAGCCTCGAAGTGAAAGAGCTAAAGAACATCTCAGTAGTGAGCGACTTCCCCAACATTTTCCCAGAAGAACTACCCGGGTTACCTCCGCAACGGCAGGTCGAGTTCAGAATCGACTTAGTCCCAGGAGCTACCCCAGTAGCCAAGTCGCCCTACCGATTAGCACCAGCTGAGATGCAAGAACTCTCTGGTCAACTTAACGAACTGCTCAGCAAGGGCTTTATAAGACTGAGTTTCTCACCTTGGGGAGCACCTGTCTTGTTCGTTAAGAAGAAAGACGGATCATTCCGTATGTGTATTGACTACAGAGAACTCAATAAAATGACGGTCAAGAATCGTTACCCTCTGCCTCGCATAGATGATCTATTCGACTAACTGCAAGGGGCGAACTATTTTTCTAAGATTGATATGAGATCCGGATATCACCAGTTACGAGTGCTAGAGGAAGATGTGCCGAAGACAGCCTTCCGAACTCGTTACGGACATTACGAGTTCGTGGTGATGCCATTCGGATTGACCAATGCGCCTGCAGTCTTCATGGATCTGATGAATAGGGTATGCCGGCCTTACTTGGATCAGTTTGTCATCGTTTTCATTGACGACATCCTGATCTATTCCCAAAGTAAGAAAGAGCACGGCGATCACCTGCGACGAGTTCTAGAGACGTTACGAAAAGAGAAACTTTATGCGAAGTTCTCGAAATGTGAATTTTGGATTCGAAGAGTCGAATTCTTAGGACACGTGGTAAGCGAAGAGGGAATCCACGTGGACCCATCCAAAATAAAAGCCATTGAGAACTGGTCAGCGCCAAAGACGCCTACTAAAATTCGCCAATTTCTAGGTCTTGCTGGCTACTACCGCAGGTTCATTCAGAACTTCTCTCGAATAGCGAAACCTCTTACGACCCTGACCCAGAAAGGCGTGGCCTTTGACTGGGAAGAGAAACAAGAAAGAGCGTTCCAAACGCTCAAACGAGCCTTGTGCACCGCGCCAATACTATCCCTTCCCGAAGGAATAGAAGACTTCGTAGTCTATTGCGATGCATCAAAACAAGGGCTCGGATGTGTTCTGATGCAGCGAGGAAAGGTCATCGCCTACGCCTCGAGACAGTTGAAGACACACGAGGTTAACTACACGACCCACGATGTTGAACTAGGAGCGGTAGTATTCGCTCTGAAGATCTGGAGACATTACTTGTATGGAACGAAGAGCACTATCTTTACCGACCATAAGAGTTTACAACACATCTTCGATCAGAAGGAGCTCAACATGAGACAACGACGGTGGGTCGAGCTACTCAGTGACTACGAATGCGATATTCGCTATCATCCGGGTAAAGCCAACGTAGTAGCAGACGCCCTAAGTCGGAAAGAATATTCTGGTCGCAAAGTCAAGTCATTGTCAATAACCATCCATTCACACTTGTCTAAGCAAATTCAGGCGGCTCAACTTGAAGCCATGAAACCTGAAAATGTGACGAGTGAATCCCTTAGGGGAATGGACAAGAATTTAGAAGCCAAGGGTGACGGAGCCTTATATTTCATGAGCCAGATCTGGACACCGAAACACGGTGGTTTCCGAGACTTGGTCATGACCGAGGCGCACAACACTCGGTATTCCGTCCACCTAGGTTTAGATAAGATGTATTTGGATCTTAAAAAGCTATACTGGTGGCCTAATATGAAAGCAGAGATTGCTACCTTCGTAAGTAAATGCCTTACTTGCGCAAAGGTTAAGGTCGAGTACCAGAAGCCCTCTGGTTTATTTCAACAACCAGAGATCCCGGAATGGAAGTTGGAGCGGATCACTATGGATTTCATAACCAAGTTGCCCAAGACAATGGGTGGACTTGATACCATATGGTTCATCGTCGATAGATTGACCAAGTCAGCACACTTCCTGCCTATCAAAGAAACCGACAAGATGGAGAAACTTACGAGAACATACATTAGGGAAATCGTGTGGTTACATGGTGTACCTATGTCCATTATCTCCGATAGAGATAGTAGGTTCACCTCAAGATTTTGGCAATCACTACAACATTCCTTGGGAACAAGACTGGATATGAGCACAGCCTACCATCCTCAGACCGACGGACAGAGTGAGAGGACCATCCAAACACTGGAAGATATGTTGCGAGCCTGCGTGATTGACTTCGGGAAAGCATGGGATACTCATTTACCCCTTGTCGAGTTTTCCTATAATAACAGTTATCACACGAGCATCAAGGCTGCTCCATTTGAAGCTCTCTACGGCCGAAAGTGCAGATCCCCTCTGTGCTAGGCTGAGGTGGGTGATACCCAATTAGCCAGGGGGCAAGCTTCTGACAGTACTCTCACCGGTCCGGAGATCATTCGAGAAACGACAGAGAAAATCGTTCAGATCCGTGAACGATTGAAAGCCTCTAGAGACCGACAGAAGAGCTACGCTGATAAACGAAGAAAACCTTTGGAATTTCAGGTGGGAGACCGAGTCCTTCTCAAAGTCTCACCCTGGAAGGGCTTGATACGCTTCGACAAGCGTGGGAAGCTTAATCCGAGGTACATAGGGCCATTCGAGATTCTTGCGAGAGTCGGCCCCGTAGCTTACAAACTCGACCTACCCGACACACTTCGTAACGTACATTCTACATTCCACGTATCTAACTTGAAAAAGTGTCTGTCCGACGAGACTCTTGTAATCCCACTCAACGAGATCGAGATCAACGAGGGCCTCAACTTCGTGGAAGAACCTGTAGAGATCATGGACCGTGAGGTCAAGCAGACGAAGCAAAGCCGTATCCCTATCGTGAAGGTTCGCTGGAACGCCAAGCGAGGACCGGAATTCACTTGGGAACGCAAGGATCAAATGAAACAGAAATACCCTCATCTTTTCGCTTAAATAAATTGTAACTTCTTATTTGCTTAAATTCTAATTTCGGGACGAAATTCCTTCTAACGGGGGGATGATGTGACAACCCGAAATTTCCATTTGTACGAACAATATCTATTCAATAGAAGCCAGTCCAGTTTCAGTGATTTTCAGACTTTTCCGAACAAG
Source organism: Lactuca serriola (assembly GCF_051521515.1). NCBI lineage: Eukaryota > Viridiplantae > Streptophyta > Magnoliopsida > Asterales > Asteraceae > Lactuca > Lactuca serriola. The sequence goes on along the minus strand of NC_136410.1, from coordinate 249,227,380 downwards.
TTTGTGTACATTAGGGTTTATGTTTCAGGAGATATCAGGAGAGTGGATGCTCCTGGATTGGTGAAACTTGAACATTCCAAGTTTCATAATGTCATAGTCCAATCTCCGGAATAAAAATATTTTCTGCCAAAATATTTCAGGCCTATAAATAGATTTCTGAATTAATTAATTCATTATTCACAAATCCAACTAGAGAAAAGCCATTTTTTCTCTGACGGATCTTCGGGTTTTCATCCCAGATTGTGAGTCTACTTTCCTAGATGTGTTTTACTACTTGTTATATGCTTTATAACATTAATTACATGTCTAAAATGCAAGATCCGGGAGCTTACCGCCCAAAAACGTTCTTGGGGAGTAAACTCCAAAATGGAGCTTTAAGGCTACCTAGTCCCGTTTTCCTTGTTAGGCAACTAGTTAAGGACTTAATGTATAATCATTAGAGGCTAGAAATCATCAAAGGACAACAAGTAATTGGAGTTTACGGCCCAAGAGTTCTTGGACCGTAAACACCATTTCCAAGGTCCAAAAGTGAGCCCTAAATCACCCTAAAGGCTTAAGGCATTTACCCTCTAATGCTTGTAGCTAATTTGGACACCAAAACACTTCAAAATCATAAAGCTCTAGGAGTTTATGGCCAAGATATACTCTTGGGCCGTAAACCCCTTTTTCAAGGGCTAAGGATGCCCTAAACACCCCTAAGGCTTTGAGACTATTACCCTTTGATACTTGTAACTTGAATGGGGAGTAAATGACACAAAAATCATCCCTAAAAGGGAGTTTACGGCCAAGGAACATCACTTGGGCCATAAACTCCAAGTAAAGGCACAAATGTGTGCCTAATGTCCCCTTTAGCCTTAGATAAAAACATAGAAGCTATCCTACATGTGCAAGTGACCAAAAAGAATTAAAACCAACACCCCATAGGAGTTTACGGCCGTAAACTCTAGGGGATATGGTCTTTAGGCCGTAAACTCCTCTATGGAGCATTCTAGGGCCTTAAACTACTTCAAAGATTATTCCAACAAGGCTAGGCTAATTCTAGGATTAAGATAGCACCTTAAAACACCCAAAACCACCAAGTGGGGAGTTCACGGCCGTAAACTCATGGGTTCACGGCCGTAAACTCCAAAGGTGGGGTTTGTTGGGTGGTGAACTATTATACCATGTCATTTGGTGCTTCAAACCCTTTTGCCTTGTCCCGTATCGACTTAGATGCAACCCTTAGGACCTATAACATTTATACAAAGTGTTTAAATGTTCCTAAGTGTCCCAACTTATTTTATTAAGTTATTATTTGGCTAATTAGTTATATATATGCTTATTATATGATAATTAGGCTCGTGCGCGTAAACAAGTCTCCGTTTGCCACCTAGCACGGTATCCTACACTGCAATTCAAACAGCTCACCACAAGTGAGTTCATACCCCTTTAATCAACCTTTGAAATGATTTTAAATGTTTTAAATACTTTATGGGGGGGGGGAATACAAGTCAAACACTTATAGTTATTGCTTAAATCACATGTGATTGCATTTAATCACATGTGATTAATAACTAGGAAACCAATGATTTTATCACTGTTCAAACTGTTTATCAAACTGCTTTATTTTGAAATGTTTTACAAACTCTTATACTTTTCAAACTTATTTACAACTGTGATTCAAACAAATGTTCCAATTACTTATACTGTTTTATCAAACTTATGCCTTCAAATTGTTTTATAGATTGACATCAAGTCGATCTTTTCTTGAAATAATATTTATGGTTCAATTGTCTTATAAAATCTTTATTATGCTTTTACTTCTTATAAATTGCATGCCCATATATGTATAGATATATAAATAATGTTTAAAGGGCTTAGGAAGGCCATCCGCCCTATTTCCTTTTTCTCGATTTGGATGTGGTCTGGTGGGATTTCGGGTGACCATCCGAAGGTCGTTTCAATATTAATTATATATCAAATATACATATATAGACATAAAAGTACTTCCATATTCATACATACTAGACACATCATTAGTTAGTTACCATCGGGGTAACACAGGATCATACATATACAACTATACTATGAGAACACATACAACTATACTATGAGAACATATACAACTATACTAGGAGGAGAACATATACAACTATACTAGGAGGAGAACATATACAACTCTACTAGAACGAGAAACATTACATTACATATACTAGAATACTTAAATTATTGTGATTTAAATCGGAGCATGACTTAACTGTCATGACTCGAGTTGTGGCCAGAGTCTCTTGGAGGGGGAGCGTGAGTTTGCGTATAGATCTATGCTGGATTGACAATCCTACACCTTGTTGCTAGCTACAGCCGGACCTACAGGTCTGCGGGTGCCAAACGTCATTTTCTTTATTACGACCATTCATTATGTTGTTGTTACTAGTCGATAGTATGGTGCAATTTATCACATAATGCCTTAATATAAATCCGGTTTAAGGTAGTTAGTACAATAGTAGTTTCTATAAAACAGAACTACAGTACTACATTGATTTACCCATTACATATTTTTAGTGATAACCTCACTTAAACATTTAATGTACAAACTATATTTTATTAAATGATAGTTACACTTGGTAAATTACACACTTTTACAACAAACGAGCATACAAAACAGTTAAGCCTTGGTAGAAGGCTACTTAAATAGAAAATATAGGTTTTTCTGAAGGATTCAAACTTTTACAAACACTTACATACATTTTACGAACTTATACTTGAGACACGTTCAAACGATTTTGATAACAAACACCGACACTAAAATACTTATGAACTCACCAGCTTAATGCTGATAAACTCTTTCAAAATAACTTGTATTCTCAGGTCATCAGTAGACAGGTATCGAGGCCAGCTTTTGAGAAGATGGAGCGCATTCAAGACTCATCTCATATTATTTTGTTTTTCATATTTTGGTGTCTAAAACTGTACAAAACACTCTTGTATTAAAATTATATATTTAATGCAATGGATGATGTTGTTTGCTTATTTACATTTACTGTGTTGTGATACTTAACATGACGTCCTCCGCCCCAGAACGTTTCCGCCGTTCTTGGTTTTGGGGTGTGACAAAAGCATTCAAAGAAAATTGAAGAGACCTATTATGTCACCTTCGATGATAACTACGTCAAGAAACTGAAGATAACCGAAGGCTCTGTGGACGAAATATTTCCAATCTTTGGTCAAGTTACGGTACCAATTTCAAACCTCTTTGAGCAGTACATGCTGCTATTTGATGAACCAGAAAAGGCTATTCTCTCTGAATCTGAAGTTGCAAACAACAAGGTAGATAATTTGAAGAAGATAATCGATGATGCTGCACATAAAATGGTAGAAGAATAACCAGTAACAACCGAATAGCCTGACACAAACGAACCTCCAAAAGATAGTTCTCATATTCAGAGGGAGGGTTTGTCTTTTCCACATAACCAAGATTCGCCATTCCAGGGGGAGAGCTCATCATCATCAATACCAACCGAAAGTCGAGTGCAGGGGGAGAATTCTGAGCGTGAAGCTGAGGAAGTATCATCATTCGAGGGGGAGAATGAGAATACAAACGATGATGATATTCAGTCAGAATTCGAAGATGAAGTGAATGCTAAACTGGATCCTTCATATGATCCTAATTACCCTCCACTCACCAAATGGACCAAAGATCATACACAAACACAAATTATTGGTGATTCAACAGAAAAGGTTCTCACACGATCACAACTGAAAGCGAAACAAACTGCACTATTCTCTAAAGTGGAATTTTGCATGTTTAATTCGTTCGTCTCCAAGGTCGAACCAAAGACGATCAAAACTGCACATGATCATTCTGATTGGGTACAGGCGATATAGGATGAACTCAATGAGTTCCAGCGAAATAAAGTGTGGAGACTGATTCCAAGACCAAAGGATGCTTTCGTGGTTGGATTAAAGTGGGTTTTCAGGAAAAAGATGGTAAAGGAAGGAAATGTGATACATAACAAGGAAAGATAGGTTGTGAAAGGTTACTGTCAAGAAGAAGGCATAGATTACGAAGATACCTTCGCTCCTGTAGCAAGGCTAGAATCGGTTCGTATTTTTCTTGCCTATGCTGCACACAATAAGTTTGAAGTATTCTAAATGGATGTGAAGTGTGCCTTCCTAAATGGAGAACTGGAAGACACGTTTATGTAGAGCAACCACCGAGTTTCGTGAACGATAAGTATCCAGATCACTACTACATTCTGAACAAGGCAGTCTATGGTCTCAAGCACGCACCAAGGGCATGGTATGAAACTCTAACTAGAAAGAGGTGACTGTTAGGTTTTGAGCATTCTAACACTCCTAAGTGTACATGCAACCCTAAATACCTTGGATCTATGTTTTCTCTATTATACATACAAATATGAACATCCTAGGTATTATCCTAATCTAGCATACAAAACAATGAATATAACAAGATAGAATACATACATCTTTGATGTAGAATGTCTTCATGAAGCTTGAGTGCCTAGTGCCTCAAGTGTGACACCTCAAATGGTTCACACAACACCAAATACACATGGAATAACTTGAGAGAAACTTAGAATACTTGAAATCGGCTAGCCCTTCTCTAGAATGATACTAGTGGCCGATTTTGGTGAATAATATGATGCTTATATAGTGTGTTACAATTAGGGTTACACCATGTAAACCCTAATTGTCATGACCTTTCATTTCCATGACCCATGGGTTATGTAACCTCCATGGAGCATCCTATGGGTTTAACCCAACTTGATTATCCATGGAGCTTTGGCCCACTATATAAGTTATGGATGATTTGCACAATCACTCCATATATTTAATTAGTCTTCTTTTGATCACATAATTAAGTCTAAATTAATTCTTGATCAATACCAATTAAATATTATTATTATTATTATTATTATTATTATTATTATTATTATTATTATTATTATTATTAATATACTAGAACTTATAATATATTAATAACCATAAGTGTCTTATTTCTCTCCTTTAGTCTATCCAAGTGTATGATGCCATGCAACCCAAATGGACCATGCCGGGTCGGGTCAAGTCTTACCAATTATAGTTATGGACTTAGACATTAATCCAATAGTGACCACCTTATGACCATTCATATTTAAGTTGATGATATCATCTTCGGTTCCACAAATCCCAGCCTAATAGCTGAATTTAGGAAGTTGATGGAGACTAAATTTGAAACGAGCTCAATGGGTCCTATTAACTTTTTTCTTGGCTTGAATATAAGATAGGGACCCGAAGGCATTTTCATTAATCAAGAGGCTTACACGAAGACCTTGTTTTCCATGTTTGGAATGATGGGAGATTCGAAAGTAAAGGTTCCTATGGAATTTGTCACAAAGCTAACACCTTCTATGGACAAACCGGCTGCTGACATGACCCTCTATGGTCAAATGATAGGGTCTCTAATGTATCTTACAGCAAGTCGACCAGACATAATGTTCTCTGTTTGTTATTGTTCCAGTTTCAAGCTAATCCACACGAACCTCACCTGCTAGCTGTGAAGAACATCTTTCGATATCTGAAGTGAACCTCTTCTGTCGGTCTGTGGTACCCAGCCAAATCAGGGTACTTTGTCCAAGCATTCTCAGATGCTGGTCTAGGAGGATGTGGATTGGACCGAAAGAGTACCACTGGCGGAAGCCAATTTCTGGACGACAAACTTGTTAGTTGGCAATCCAAGAAACAAACTTGTGTGTCTCTCTCCACTGCCGAAGCAGAATATATAGCCGTAACATCATGCACATCTCAGGTCATTTGGATACAAAGTCAACTTCGAGACTACGACCTGAACATGATGAAAATCCCACTATATTGTGACTCAGAGAGTGCAATTATCATTTTTCATAACCCAATGCAACACTCAAAGACGAAACACATAGCACTGAGGTATCACTTTATCAAAGATCATGTGGAAGATGGTACTGTTGAAATTCATTTTGTAAGAACCATTGATCAATTGGCTGACATCTTCACTAAGGCCTTGCCTGAAGCAAGTTTCAATAAAATCCTACAAGGCTTAGGAATGATGGAAGCTAAATCTGTACCGAAATCTCTTTTGTATCAATAAACGTTGGAAGCAAAATAGAGCGAACGCTCGGTCCATTTCGGTTTTGGCTCTTCCGGGAACCGAAATGAACCGAACGCTTGGCCTATTTCGGGTTCAGTCTTACTGGGCTCGGTTCGCCTCTCTTCTCCAAGTGATGGTTTCGGTTGTATAGTATGCATACTCTTTTCTCACAATTTATTTTATGTTTTTCCTTTTTATTTTCATAAAATTCAGAAATATTTTTCTTTCTGTTTTAATTCCTTTTCAGAAAAACTTATAAAATCCAAAAACATTTTTCTTTTTTGTTTTATTTCTTTTCAGAAACTTCCAAACTCAAAAATATTTTCTTTCATTTTATTGCAATTTGCTTCAGTCTTAATATAATTTGTGTATAAGGACTATTCTCAATGATGGAGTTGGGGCATGTATAATTCTTTAGCTATGTATTAGCTAAGTGTCCCTAGAAGCATGCTAATGCATGTTGACCCAAACCTCAAAAGATTTTGAGTGAAGCCTTAATGACTTGATATATACAAATCATGTCTTCCCAATCAGCTGGCTGTCAAATTCACTCTAATCATGAGCTACCTTACTCTTCTCAAATTGAGTTAAGAGTTTTTCTGCTTAGTCTATCTTTTATAGCAGAGGTACATTCAGTTCTTTAACCACCTCCAATTTATTCTCCATCATACTTCATCTCATAAATGTAACCATTGAGAGCCTCAACAATTACCACTGAGGTTTACGGTTACACAACTTCTGTGTTAATGATCTTAGTTTCGTGCCACTACGTGCTAAGTGAAACCCAAAATTTAAAACCTATAAAGCATTGACGGTGAACAATTAAATGTTCTAGCTTTCACCCTCTAAATTAAAGAAACCACTTTTGTGGAAGTACCTTGAAATATTCTTTTATTTTTGAGAGATCCTTATGAAAATGTCTTTCACCAAGACTTTTCTTCTCAAAGGATCCATTTTTTTTGAGATTTCTAATTAACATCTGTCAACAAGTCACTGAATATGTTCCAAACCTACTTAGTTAACAGGCCACATCGGTCTCACAAGTACTTCGTTCTATTTCGGTCTTATGTCAAGTACCGAAACCAGAATTGAAGTGAAAGCCACCGTTAATAGCCTTATATATAAAAGATGCATTTCAATGCTTCTTAACAAGTACTTGTTCGTAATTCAACGGTAATCCAAACAAGCACTTTGATGTATCTATTGACTTTGAAGGAAGAGATTCGTGCCCAGGATCCAATGCTTTGTGTCTTAAATGACATCATTAAATGCCACAAATAGTTTGATTTATTTCTTTATCTTTGACAATATCTTTCACCAAAATCTTGTATTTTCAAAAGTCTAGTTCGGTTACTCATAAGCTATTCATAAATATATAGCTTTGTTTCTTAACTATGTAATGCAGTTATTTCCAAACGAAGAGATGCGTCGATAAAAAGCCGTTGTTAATTATGGTGATAAAGATTCGATTGAAGGTTCAAGCAGTGACTCAGCAGGAAGTCTAATCGATTGGTGATTTGGAAAGAGGATAAGTATGGAAACGCGCGTGAATTTGAATCGTTACCTAATCATGCGTCATCAGCTGCTTTATCGGGGTTGCTAGTTGTCCAATCACGCCTTTTTAGGCGTCGTTTCTCAAATTAATGGAATCATTGCTCGCGATTTTTCTCTCTCTACAAAATCATATATAAGGGATTGATTTCTGTGGTTTTCTTCTCTACGACACTTCAACTATCTCAAGAAAAAGAAGGAGATTTTGTATTCACTGTTCATCTTCTTCTTCATCAATCTTCAATAATTGTAGAATCTTCTTCTATTCAAGAAACCACTGCACGCTCCACTCTTCTTGCGATCAAGCCCAACCAGAACTTGCTGATCGATCTCACACCGTTCCTCTATGATACTTACATGTATCAAGTGGTGGAATGTCTTAAGTATTCCCCACTCATCAAAGCTTTATCAACAGTGGAAGTCGTACCAATGGCGTGCCTCTCTCAAATTTATTCCACTGCTACCTACGACAAAGGTGCAGAAAAGATTTACTTCGGCATTCTCAACCAGAAGGCTTCAATCTCCAAGTGCCGATTTTGCTCGCTGCTAGGGCTTACTCATGAAGAATCCATGGTGAATCCTAATTCCATCTCCACATGTCAGCTTTTCTCGATGTTCTACAACATGGGGTACATTGAAACCCTAACTAATGTGACCAATTTCAAGAAATCATGCCTTCCTCCTCAATGGAATGGCCTTTCACCCTTCTTTTCAAAGGACTTTCCGAACAAACTGATGGTGCTAGCAAGTCTTTCATGACTCTGCTTTATGGGTTGTACCATGGTGTCAACCTTGATTATGGTTTGGTTTTATGGCTTCATCTTGTACAAAGTTTTTCATCTGCTTCTCACCACACATAAATTTCATGTGCCTGGTTTTGGACCATTGTCACTCAATGGATTATGGAGCGTTATCATGTTCCTCTCATGGCAGACTCACTGCTCTCCTCCATTGCTACATTTCATACCACAAACATCATTGTCACTCATCTGTTGAAGTGTCTCTTCGTTGGCTCAATTCCTGAGTCAATGTATGCTTGTGTGTCCCCTGCGAGCAAGCTTATTCAGGAGTACAAGAAGCTCCCCTCTTCTGGTCCAAGGGAACTTACTCCTGAAATGATAAAATCTATTGAGGAAGCAGACAACCCTGCTAAGAGGGGAAAGAAGCAAGAAGCGAAAAAGGGGGACAAAGGAGGTCGAGTATCAAAGGTTCAGACTCCAAAGAAGCGAAAATCTGAGAAGGCAGCACCTTCCCAGCCCAAGCAGAAAAAGGTCAAGAAACCTGCTCGGAAGCTTATTCTTCAATCATCAAGTGACTCCGACTCCGAGTACGTGCCTACTGGTCATCAACCCACCATTCCTAGCGAATCTGAGAGCGAAACCTCAGATGATGAAGGTTCGGTTCGTAATGGTACACTACCTCGTTCGCGTACACCAGAGGTACATGTTCACTCCCAAGAACCTTCTCCTCCACCTGTTTCCATTCCTATTTCCTTACCTCACACTTTCCTAATAATCACATCTTAACCTTCCTCTACCATTCCCATTCCTACACCTATTTTCTCTGAAGCTACAACAACAACCACCACTGGAGTTCAGGCCAACGTACCTGATACGGGGGTTCGTACTTCAGCACCCAAAACCCCTGTTACTACCAAACCTCGATCACCTACCCAATCGACAGAGACCAATACCATTCTTGGTGGTGAAAATGTTGATTATGACACCTTCTACTACAGTCCCTACAGGGTGCAAAGTGACGATGATGATGATGCCCCTGTCACCAAGCGCCATCTCAAGGAGCTGAATGAGAAGCTAGATAAGCTTAAGGCCTCCTCCTCTACTCAGGATTCCTCTTCTGAGTTAGCTATAAAAGGCTTGATGGCCACCAGGGTTAAGGAACATGAAGCTTCCATCACCAAAGCCACTTTCGCTATTGATGCTTCAACAAAAGTTTGCACAGAAGCGACCGAAAAAGTCGATAAACTAATTTTAACTTAAACATTTTCCTTTAATCTTTACAGGGTGCTGTAGAGCAAAATGCTAACAAGGTTAATGCCTCGGTTCAGACCCTCACTCAATCTCTTCAACAAGAGAAAGATCTCTTTGAGATGTTTCGCAAGAACCTCACCTTTGATCACATCAAACATCAAGCTTCTGTCTCTGAACGTTTGAATTAACTTCAGGCAGATCTTGCCTTGGAAAGTAGAGTGATAGATGAACTTGCTCTGAAGACCACTCAACTCAAAACCCAGACTCTCAAGCTCAATCAAGCGAACAAGGAACTTGAAGCACTATGTTCGGAGCGGTCTGTGGTTAAAAGATCTATTGGTAATGTTCACTCTATTCTTCTTCATCTTCTTGAAGCCTATGATTCCGTTCTTACCATCTCGGTTCGACGTCATTTGTCTGAGAAGTTATGACCTGCTCTGGATATTCTAAGCCGAATAGAAGGTGTTCCGGAGTCCATTGTCTCTCCACAACAAGGGGGAGAAAAGACAAGGTCTTCATCTTAACTACCGAAGTCTTCATCTCAACTGCCGAAACCACAACAACCGAAGGTTGATATTGAAGAAACGGTTCCTTAACCAAGTCCTCTCAAAGCCAATCCCACGGCTCAGGAGATTAAGGAAAAAGTCACTAAAGCCATTAATAAGGAGAATGAGAAGAGAGAAGTGAATCTTCTTAATCAGAGGAAATCGATGTTTCCTCTGTGGACGTTGGAAAGGCTACGAAAGGATATTGAAACTCCAAGTTCACATTGGCTGGATCCCGTTCTTTCATTTAATGTCAAGAATTCTAAAGATTCTCAAATTGACATGCCAATCACTCGTAGAGCCTTCATCTTTCACTGCTTTAAGTCTATAGTGGCGGTTCCTTCTCCTGACCTGAAGGTTGATGAAGACTTGATTGAATACTATCATGAATTCTCTCAACCTCAGTACCTAACTTGGAACAACAAGAAGATCACAACAGTTAAGGTGATGAAACCTACTACAGCAGGGAAGTTCATTAACATCAAGTTCAAAGTGACCCGAGGATTAGATGGTTCGGTCCATATGATTTCCCTTGCTGATCTGCCAAATCTAAATCCACACGATTGGATTCTCCTGAATAACATCCTACTCTCCAATCAGAAAGAATATGAGCCCATCATTGATCACATCAAGCGTATGCTAGTATGTTACATTCATGAAGTGGCGAAGATGGATCAGGAGATTGCCACTGCTATATGCAAGAGGCCCTTAATCAAGCCAGTTGGGAAGGAAGGTGACACTAAGCTGATGGTGAAAGGAAAAAGTGATCCACAGTCTCACACCGTCATGTTTCTTAGAGGTGAAGGTCAAAGATGCTTATTTGCTCTGGCTAACAAACATCTATTTTCAAATTCCTATTTGGAGCACATTCTTGAGCTTATCCATGGGTGTGATCAAAATAGTGAGGCAGACAAGAAGCTGTTCTCAGATATGCTTCGGTGGTATATGGCTTTCAGACAAACTCTTCTTTCCATCATTCCAAAATTTTTCAAGGTTGTGAAGCGAACTCCTCAACCTCCACCAAAGTGAAGTCTTGCCCCCATTTGACACAAAGGGGTGATTGTTGGTCTAGTAGTGTTGCGTCCTTGGGCTCGATCCTTAGCCCAGTTTTTTTATCCGGTTTGGGCTTGTCCAACCGTGTTTATTTTATTAGGGTTTAGTATTTAAGGTGCATGCATGCATCCTTTGTTGGAGAGCGCTTTCATTATTATTCTTATCATTGTACTACAAACCGTAGCTCGCCTCTACAGTGGAAGTTCTTCATCGAGCTCTGCTGAGGCGTGACTGCATTTGAATCATTAAGCATTACTTGATTCTATATTGTGTTTATTGTGTTTGTTTGTTTTGTTGGTTAACCTATTGAAGATCTAATTGATCTAAGAGTTTTTCAACTCACCAGTATCGAGACCACCCATTTTCTTGGGCAACTTGGTTATGAAGTCCATTGTAATCCGCTCCCACTTCCACTCAAGTATCTCCGGTTGTTGCAGTAAACCTGAGGGCTTTTGGTATTCTACCTTTACCTTGGCACAAGTAAGACACTTGCCCACAAAGGTAGAAATCTCTGCTTTCATGTTAGGCCACCAATATAACTTTTTGAGGTCCAGGTACATCTTGTCTGAACCTGGATGAATGACGTATCAAGTCTTGTGTGCTTCGTTCATGACAATGTCTCTGAAACCACTGAACTTCGGTGTCCAGAACTGGTCCATGAGATATAGGACTCTGTTACCCTTGACTTCTGGATTCTTGTCCATTCCTCTTAAGGTTTCACCTGCCACATTTTCAGGTTTCAAGGCTTCTTGCTGAGCCTCCTTAATTTGTGTGGACAGATGTGAATAGATTGTCGTAGTCAATGCTTTGACTCTACGACCTGAGTACTCCTTCTGACTTAGGGCGTCAGCTACTACATTGGCTTTACCGGGATGATAATGAATTTCGCATTCGTAGTTATTTAGTAGCTCGACCCACCGTCGTTGTCTCATGTTGAGCTCCTTCTGATCAAATATGTGTTGAAGGATTTTATGGTCTGTAAAGATAGTGCTTTTCGTACCATACAAGACCACTGCTCCTAACTCAAGATCATGGGTAGTGTAGTTGACTTCATGTGTCTTAAGCTGTCTTGAGGCATAGGCGATGGACTTTCCTCATTTCATAAGAACATAGCCATGCCCTTGGTTGGATGCATAATAGTACACCACAAAATCTTCTATCCCTTCGGGGAGGGACAATATAGGTGCGCTACATAAGGCTTTCTTTAGCATTTGGAAAGCATTCTCTTGTTTTCCTTCCCAACTAAAAGCCACACCCTTTTGTGTCAGGGTGGTAAGTGGCTTAACTATCTTCAAGGAGTTTTGAATGAATATGCGATAGTAGCCAGCAAGTCCTAAAAATTGACGAATCTCAGTAGGCGTTCTAGGTGATGACCAGCTCTCAATTGCCCTAATATAGACAAACTACTTTGCTCCCAAATAGGCAACCAGAGAAAAAGGAGGTAATGAAGTCTTTAATTCAACTAACACTATGAAAACTATAAGCACAAGCTCACATGATGTATGAATTGTGCATATGGAGCCTTGAGCTAATAACAGGGCAACACCAAAAAATCAGTTAAATTTCACTAAAATAACACTAGGGGCACAATGGTCAAGTTGGATCTGAAGGGAGGAAGTTATCTCTCAGCCACCCAATTAGCATGAATGAACACCCAGTAGCACCAGAATAGCAACAAACTATCATGAAAAAGCAACCAACTCTCTTGAACATGCATCCATCTAAAGGAAAATCAACAACTCAACAACTTTTTAGTAAAAATTGATCAAAAGTGAAGACGTAGATCATGAAATTCGCGTGGGTAATAACTCTATGGCACCAACTATGAATATAGGTAGATGCAAGGTCTACACCAAATATCTTGGCCAATAAGTATGAGCGAAATCCACTTGAAGCCTACTTATTTTGGAGAAGACTGTATTGCAAAAATTTAAGGAAAGGACATCATCAAAGGAATTCCAGGTTTGTAGGATATAACGTCTCTTAATAATATTAATCATTATGTTGCAGTTTATAAATGTTGTTGTTTCTTTTATTGGAAGGTTATAAGTGAGGAAGCAAAACGAGTTCAATGTTTAGTACGAATCCATCCCGAGTAGTCCCACATGTTTATCGGGGAAACAAACCTATGTGGGAACAAGAGAAGGCATCGGGTGAGCTGCCGTCACAGTTGTATGAGAGAAAAGCGAGCGTTCATTAGATTATGTCTTGGGTAGAAGATCTAAAAATGAGTCAGGGTCGAAAATAGTACCACCTAACATGGAACCCATAGTAAAGACGCTGACAAGATTGTTCTTAATTTTGTTTTTTAAGATTTTTTTTTTTTTTATCTTTTTTGTCCAAGTAATTGTTTTGACTATTATGTTGTTTGCATACAGCTCTACTGCTTGTTTATTTTTAGGGTTGTTGAGAGGTATGAAAATAACACATCAATTCCAATTGTATTGAAGCTCACTAAGGTAATTTATCTTATTACTTATCTACTAGTTAGATGTAGTTTTCATTGTCTAATTTATGTTTACCTTCTATCAAAATTTTAGTGCAACCAAGCCGGCATATTGGAACGTGATCTAAGCGGGCATTATGTAATAAAATGGATCTTTGATTTTGTGTTGAACAGACAACATGGGTTTCCGAGTAGAGTAAGTACTTAAAAAAATCTTTTTGTCTAAAGCAAGAAAAAAATTGTTTCGTTATTTAGTAGTTTTAGTTTTATTTTCATATAGTTTGGTACCCTTTGGAATGACAAAAGTGTTGGTTACAACTGTTGCTATATGGGCCAGAGAATTTCTGAAAGTTTTTATGAATGATGTGGCCGTCTAAAAGTGAATATAAGGTTATTTGTTAATCTTTATAACATCTTACTTTTAGTTTAATGATTGTTTGCTAAATTTAACTCTTTTGAAATGCTAGACAAAAAACTAATTATTTGTTGATTTTTATTTTTCAGTGAGGATGGAGAATAGCTGTTGTGTTTTGTTTTTAGGTGAGAATGGATGATAGCTACAACACTTGATTATTGGGCAATCCTTCTTCATAGAAAAACAATTTACTTTTTGAATTTTTTATGTAAGTTTTATGCTGTATGAAATGACCAAATCAAAGAGTTTTTAACAACACTTAAGCATGTTTTCATCAATGACTACATGATTGGTTATTTAGTATGTTTATATTAATATAATTTGTTCATCAATGTATAAATTTTGTTTTGTTTTGAATATGTGCTTTTGATGCAAGTATTAGTTTGTGCTTTTTATCAACTGTTCTCTTTATCATGGTTATTTGAATAATATTGTTGCCAATTTGATTCTTATAACTATGCTTTGTTTTACTTAACCCACTTTCTTGTAGTTATATGTTCGATGTTGTGATTATAGCTGTCTTTTTGAAAGGCCGAAAAGACCCGGTTATTTGAATGAAACCGGTGCATATTTAATCCTTATATGGCCCGGTTTGAGGATTGGAACCGGGTTCTTATATCATTATATGACCCGGTTTCGTACGGTAGAACTGGGTCCTAATCTTTATATATGATCCAACTTTATGCATTATAATCCCGTTGTATGTCCCGATTTTATTTCTTTTTTCACATAGGACTTGCTGACTTTAAGTCCCGGTTCAAAACCGGGTTATTTAATTGAGTTTACCGGGTCCTATAACATTTTTTGTATGATCATCAATTTTATTGAAAAATTATCTTAACTAGTCGATTAGCATTTTATAATGAAGCTTATAATAAATGCCTTTTACATGGAAATATGACTTTTCTTGTATAACTACTGTGGGCTTGTCTTTTGTCTTGTTTTTTCTTTTAACTTTTGTAGTCACAATCTCTTGTGTTGATTAAATTACGAGTATTTAAAAACCTGACGGATTAAATAAATAAAAGGATATTGATATGAGAAAATTAAGTAACTTCGAACATCTTCGTTCTACATGGAATTACTAATAACTTATTCACATCTTATATTTGTATGATAAGATTTGTTTAGTTCGTAACAACTATGATACCCAAATTCTCAAAAGATTTAAACCCAGATATTCTATTTAAAATATAATAATAAGCAACTTGAACTTGTTGTTTTTACCGACGTAGCAGCATGTGGGATTATTTAAGTGCATAAACTACTGATATTGATATATGTACGTAACAAGCATGATATGTCCAGGAAACTACATGTTGAAAACCTTTTCCCTTTTTCTTAAAATAATAGTATTTGGATTTGTCTTTGATTTTCAGTTTAGATCTGCTTTTATTATTGTATATTTATATTTATTAGTTGAAATTTAGGAAAATAAGACGCATTAGAATTTCATTACTTCAAAACAAATTAAAATATACTTTTTTAGATAATTGATAGGGGTTATATGTTTCTGTTACTAATAATTACAACAAAACATTAAAATTTGTTATGAATCAAATCATACCGCCACAATTATAGGTTTTCTATTATCAATCAAATCCTATTTAATAAATGAAGGTTTTTTTGCCACTTGTTAAATTTTTATGAGTTTTGCCACATGTAATTTTATGGGGTTTTATAATTATTATTTTCCACTTGTTATTTTTTAGGAATTTCTATTTTTTAAAATAAAATTCCACAAAATTCTAATGAGTTTTATAAGGAAATAAAATATTCTATTAATTTGATAATAAAGTCTCATAAATGCTCTAAAGAATAGAGTATTTGATATGTTTTATCAATGTTCCAAAAGATTACATTATGGTATGTAGAAGTATTATTTTATAAAATATTTGATGTTTAAATATTTATATTAAATTTTTATTTTTAATAAACCCGTGTAATACACGGGTTTCACACCTAGTAACTATATTAGAATAAGGATCATTTGACAGTGGCTAATTGAGTTAGAAACATTACAAATATATATTTTTTTTAAATGGCTAAATTTTATAAAACTAAGAAAAAGCTAGGAAAAAAAAATAATACAAATCATTAATAGCCAAAATTGAATTGTGTGAAACGATACAATTTTTGATTTGTATGCACTAACCAAGAGAAAGAACTGAAGACTATACTATCAAGCATATAGTACCAATTCTCTCTTCCGAGTATCAAAAAAATGCTGCATTCCTTAAGTTCTACATCATCCACACATAGTCAAACACACAACATCCAAACAAGATCTATGTATCATTGTCAAGTTCAATGAATAAAGTAAAAAGCCACTCACGATTTGTGGAAACATCAGACAAAGAAACTTTATATTTTAAGACACAATATATATATATATATATATATATATATATATATATATATATATATATATATATATATATATATATATATATATAGAGAGAGAGAGAGAGAGAGAGAGAGAGAGAGAGAGAGATGTTGGTTCCTTTGAGATTAATAAAAAATTAGAGATTGTAAGATAGGTGGATAGTCTTTGTTGTTACGATCTTTATTTGTAAAACTAGGCGAATGCCCGCGTGTTGTGCAGAAACACCTATATAGTTGAAGTCTTTACAAACATATGGTTTTTAAATATAACAATAACGATATTGTTAAATTTGATATAATAATTTGTATATACTAAATTGATATAATATATTGATTATTTTGAATTATATGATAATATATACATTTATTATAACTTCATAATCTCAATCGTTTGAATGATTTCTACCCGCGAGTTACACATGAATAAAATTAAATATAATATATGATTTGATTATTTATAGTTGTTTTTATTGTTAATTAATTTTTTTAAATTTATTTGCTTAATGTTTAATTTCTATCATTATAATTATTTAAAACATCAAACATTGTTTTTTTATTTTAAAGCTAACAATATAATTTTTTATATAGAGTTGTTTTTAACTATTGTTATTGTAAGTTATTTTAAGCTACTTATTTGGAAACTTTTAACGATTATAAAAATATATTTAAGAAATATTTTAGTTAAATTAAGATTACAATTTAGTTTTTGCTTTTATCACTACAATTTATCACTTTTAACTATTTATAAAATATTCTTTAGTTTTTTAAATGGAACTGAAATTTATATTTGAGTTGACATTGTAATGCGCAGAAACACCTATATAGTTGAAGTCTTTACAAATATATATATATATATATATATATATATATATATATATATAACACTAATGTTGTTGTTAAATTTGATATAATATATTGATTACTTTGAATTATACGATCATATATACATCTATTATAACATCATAGTCTCAATCGTTTGAATGACTTCTACGCGCGAGTTACACATCAATAAAATTAAATATTATATATGGCTTAATATTATTTATAGTTGTTGTTATTTTTAACTAATTTTTTAAAATTTATTTGCTTAATATTTTAATTTCTATCATTATAATTATTTAAAACATCAAACATTATTTTTTGATTTTAAATATAACAATATAATCATTTATATACAGTTATTTTTAACTATTGTTATTATAAGTTATTTTAAGCTACTTATTTGAAATTTTTTAACGATTATATAAATATATTTAGGAAATATTTTAGTTAAACTGATATTACAATTTAGTTTTTGCATTTATCACTATAATTTATCACTTTTAAATATTTACAAAATATTATTTGGCTTTTTTAGTGGAACTGAAATTTATATTTAAGTTGACACTGTAATGTTATATTTAAATTAACACTTTAGGTTTGATATTTATTTAACCTTATTAACCAACTTACAATCATTATTAGAAAGACACTGCAGTTTATCACTTAATCTTTGGGTTGTTTAAGTTAAATAAAATTTATATTTAAGTTGAGCCTATAATGTTATATTTTAATTAATAATTTAAGTATTTTATACAAATTGTTCAAAAATTATACCTTTAAAATGATAATGATTTACATCCAACAATATATTAAAACTAATAAATTAAGTATAATATATGTTAAAAGTTAAAAAACATAATTTTATAAGTAGAATTAAAGATATTAATTTAATATTGAAATTTAGTTTATATACGATTACACTTTAGATTTAATATTTATTTAACCTAATTACCAAATTATAATTATTATGATAAAGAAATTTGAAAGGTCATGGAAGTTTTAAATGAATGTGGTGAAAGGAAAAAAGAATGGGGGTTTCAAATGCATGAGATTCAAGAAAAAATGCTAGCTTTATAAGTATGTATGATGTAGCGATGACATAATTGTAAATACAGAGGTAACTTTTCAAATTAACGTCGTTTATAACCATTATAGGGCTAGTATTGTAATTTTACAAAGAATCATATTAGTTTTGTAGAGGCTATGGTATTCTAACCGCATATACTCTTATTTTCATTCTCTATCAAAATCTCACTTAGAAACTCTCACGAAAACCATATTTGTCTTTCTTTATCGCATATTGCCCTAGTTTTCGTTTGTTAGTTGTGCAAATTAAGTTTGAAAAATCAGCAAATATTTTCAGGAGAAATTTTAAACGAAGTCACATCCTCGTTAATCGAAATGAAAGGTTAGAATGCTAGTAATTTTTCATTTTATTGATAATGCATGTTTGTTTTAATTAGTTAACTGTATTGATAATGCATGTTTGGGACAAGAGTGCATTAAAGTCCATGTTCTTGAGTGTTTGGTGAAGCTATCTTGTCCCAAACCTTAGCCCTAGAGTGTAAAATGCCTAGATCTCTTTGGATTCACGTAAAGTTTGCCACTTTATGTGATGGATGGGTTGTAGGAGGGTAGATCTACGTTTTGGATCAATTGCATGGCTTGGAAGGCTTCTGTATGGGTTAAGATCTAGAGGCACTCGACGAGTCACAAAGGTGTACTCGGCGAGTTGCTTGAAGATGGACTGGAACTCGACGAGTTGGAAGAACAACTCGGCGAGTAGGTTGAAGATAGCCTTGGACTCGGCGAGTCTGTTCTTGGACTCGACGAGTTTGATCGTGAGGTCCAAATTTCTTCTGGTTGAGCCATGAATCAGTGAGTCAAGGGAGGACTCGGTGAGTTGAGTGCGAGGGGACTTAGAGTCATGGGACTCGGCGAGTCTCAGGGTGACTCGGCGAGTCGAGTCGTGGATTACGGAAGTTCTGAGCATGAGGACTTGGCGAGTCATCGAGTTTAATCGGTGAGTAGAGTTAGTCAGGTAGGTTGACTTTGACCAAGGGTTGACCAGTTGACTTCCAGGGGATTTTGGTAATTGTTGGCTTTTGTTTGAGTTCAGTGTTGGTGTTTGCTAGTGGTGGAGATTGTATCAGTAGTCGGAGCATCTTGGTCTTATCTTTCAGTCGGCAGTTGCGAGGTGAGTTATCCTCACTATATCAACAGGGTCTAAGGCACCAAGACCGACCCTTTATCGGATTGAGATCCAAGTATTTGTTGTTATGTTATTACTTTGATATGTTAGCATCCTGGTAGCTAGGATGGTATATGTTAGAGACCTGGTTAAGGTCGGTATCCTGGTATGTAGGATGATGCTATGCTAGTGACTAGTTAGGTCGGTATCCTGGTTAGGATGATGATATGTTATGTGATCTGTTAGATCGGCTTGTTGACTGTGAATTGTTATGTGATTGTATGTTTATGTGCACATGGTTGTTGGACTGGGGTTGGGTTGAGGCGGGTCCTGCTTTGTGCTGTAGGCCAAGATACCCAGGGCGGACCGGTTGTCCCGAAGGTCCAAGAAGCGGTCCGGATAGGCTGTAGGCCCCAAGAGGGCGGACCAGACGTGCCGAGGCTCGGAGAGTGGACCAGGCCGACTGAAGGCCCAGTGCGGGCAGACCAGTTATACTGTAGACTCAAAGAGTGGATCAGGTGGATTGAAGGCCCGGTGCGGGCGGACCAATCACACTGCAGACTAGACGTATATGGCTAGACTCGGAGGGTGGACCAGGTGGACTGTTGGTCGGTGCGGCGGACCAGTCACACAGTAGACCCGAAGTGCATGGTTGTTCTGTGATCGGATATGATATGTCATGTTATGCGTGTATGGTATATGTGGTTGGTATTTTGGGGGTATCTCACTAAGCTTTCGGGCTTATAGTTGTGGTTTAATGTTTTTCAGGTTCTTCAGGAGACCGTGGCAAGGCAAAGGCGTGATCATACCGCTCCTCATGATTATGTTTTATGATGTGATTCTAGGAAGACTCTGATAATAATTGTATTGAAAACCTTTTTGTAATAACAGTAAGAAAATGGGTTGTTTTTGAAAAGGTAAAATTTGGTTGAATTTTTATGGTCGTTACAAGTTGGTATCAGAGCCTTGGTTTGAGTGAATTGGGGGAACATTCGTGTGAATCCAGTCTCAAATCATGGAGAGTTTTTAAAAAGAGAATTTAACATGGTTTTCAAAATGAGTAAAAAGGAGGACGCGAAGGTACGATCAGCCGGAGCCAGTAAGTAACCCCAAAATACCATGCATGATATTTGTTTTTGAGCTTTGATAGAACAACATGCTAGTACTAGGCTAGAGATCTTCAGGGTTTCATGATAGTGTTGCCTGATTTATGATGCCTGCTAGCCTAGGGTCCTCTGTGGGAGATTTCCGGTGTTCCTCTAGGAGTGAGGATTGAGCGCTTGTTATGTATGTTTTTCACTAGGGTGTTGTGGTAGTACTTCATACAAATATGGGTAAGTGTGGAAAGTAGTATGGGCCCGTACTACTGAAAGCACAGGACCCATATGCGTATTAGGGAAACCATGACCTCTAGGGTTGGGTTGAGAGTTGGTTCCCGGGATAGTGGGAAGTGTCTGAGATTTTGTGGTGTTTTTCAGTATGGTGGTCACGAGGCATGCTGGGAGCGGATCGGGGTCAGGATCAGGAGCCGGAGAGGGCGGTCAGGGTGGGTCGGTACCGCCCGAGGTTGTGGGTCAGATGAGCACAGGCGAGTTGGATGCTAGGATTCGTGAAATCCTGCATGATGAGGTTGCTGTGTTGTTCCGGGCCGAGCTGCAGGAACTGTTTGGGTCGATCAAGACCGCCATGGTTGAGTATTTTGATGAGCGCTATACGGCTGTCACTGAGACGGCTGCCGTGGCGGCTACAGCGGCTGTAGCAGCGGCAGGGGGAGGAGCCGGTCGAGGTTTTCAGTATCGGGACTTCGATAATACGAAGCCTCCTACCTTTGATGGAGTTCAGGACCCGATTGTTGCTATGAGATGGTTGTCGGACGTAGAGGGGTGTTTCTTCACATGTTCATGCCCTGCTGATCAGAGGGTGAGGTGTGCTCTGAACCTGTTGAGGCTCGGGGCGAAGGATTGGTGGAGATTGACCACGGGGTCATATTCGGATGCGCAGAGGGCTGCGGTTTCATGGGATCAGTTCAGAGAAATGTTCAGCACTCGTTATGTTCCGCGGGTTGAGAGGGAGAGATTGGCTCAGGAGTTCCTTGAGCTGAAGTAGGATTCGGAGTCGGTGACGGAGATCACCAGGATGTTCACTGAGAGGGCGATGTTTTGCCCTGAGTTCGCTTCGGAGTAGGCTCAGATGTCCCGATATCTTAGTATGCTCAAGAGAGATATCAAACAGTTTGTGTCTACGCAGAGGTGCGAGACTTTGTTGGAGTTGCAGGAGGCCGCCAGGCGGCGTAAGTTGGAGATTGAGTTGCAGTTGCCTGAGCTGAGGCAGGCTCCAGTGCAGTCACATCCGGCGCCGAAACGGTCAAAGACCGTTGATTCTAGGGTGGGAGATCAGAGCAACCACGCTTGTGGGAAGTGTGGGAAGGGTCACACCGGAGTTTGTAGGTCCGGTGGTGCATGTCGCAAGTGCGGAAAGGAGGGGCACTATGCGAGGGATTGTCGGCAGTCACCCCCAGTTCGGGATTTGAGGATTTGTTATCATTGTCATCAGGTTGGACACTTGAGGGTCAACTGTCCACAGCTTGCTACAGGATCGATGCAGGCTCCAGCACCGGCCACTTTGAGGATCACGGGCGGAGGTCAGGGTGGAGCGGAGCCCCCAAGGGCTCAGGGTCGTGCTTTTCAGCTTACAGCAGAGGAGGTCAGAGCAGTGCCGGATGCAGCTGCGGGTATGTTTCTTTCTTGATGTCTTGTTATCTTGTGATTATTATGGAGTATCGTTTATCTGCTAGTCTCGTTGTGTGGTTTTCGGTATGGTATTCGTTGTTCCTTGAGGGTTATGGTATGGTTATGGGTTTAGTATTGGGAATTTCGTTGGTTATCATTCATGAGGGTTATTAGTGGAAATCTGTCGTTTGGTTTGAATGCCGGGTAGCATCTGCAGTCTGAGGAGTGGTTAGCTGAAGATTGAGTTTCTTTCGAGCTCGGGATGATCAGTGTTGATATGTGATTTTATGAAGGTTGCTAGTGCTAGTGGGAATCAGTTCGCGTGTTCATGTTTGTGTTGTGTAGGGTTGTCGAGGGAGGTCGGTGACGGTGACTGGTGATTGATAGTCAGTGTTATAAGTGGGGGAGAATTGGAAAATTCTCCGGAAGATCAATGAGCATGGGAGGTTTTTAGTTGCTTGGGATTCAACAGTGTTCTGTCAGCCAAGAGCGTAGGCTGGTATGAGTAAGTGGCAGGCATGCGGGGTGGGATTCAGACCAAGGGCAATTGATTGTGGAGGGCCTGGGAATAGGCC
This sequence comes from Lactuca serriola, assembly GCF_051521515.1. Classification (NCBI taxonomy): domain Eukaryota; kingdom Viridiplantae; phylum Streptophyta; class Magnoliopsida; order Asterales; family Asteraceae; genus Lactuca; species Lactuca serriola. Next base: position 249,204,571 of record NC_136410.1, on the reverse strand, counting down.
GGGATTGAGTATGTATGATGGAGATAGAGTTCGGAACCCCTAGAGGGCTAGAACAGTATGCATGGGAGAGTTTCCCGGGGAGATAACTTGGTAGGATGGATGCTAGTTGAGTGGTCCGGGTAGACTGAAGGCCGGTAGGCGTACCAGTCAGGCCGAAGGCTCGGAGAACGGTCCAGCCAGGATGAAGGCCCTGGAGGGCGGTCCATATCGGCTGAAGGTTCTGATAGTGGTCCAGATTGGCTGAAGGCCTGGTAAGGCGGTCTAGTCATGCTCAAGACTCTGCAGGTGTCATTAGATCGCTTCGAGGAAATGGATTGAGTATGTCGCGATGTGTTAGCATTAGAAGGTTTGGCCCCGGGAATTGATCTTGATTAGTGGAGATAGTGCATGGACTCGAGAGTCCTTGCGAGCAAATTCAGAGCATGTGTGTTGCATGTATAGCGGTTATGTTATAGGGGAGTGGTGTAGCGTTGAGCGAACACCGTGGCACTTGTCGTAGTGACCAGGCGGCCAAGTGGATTTCCTTGGCAAGGAAAGAGAGAAGAATGTAGCTCCGAGAGGGAGTGTAAATTCACGGAAGTGAAAGCGGCAGTGCCGAGTTATGATTGGAGTGATCCAATTATGGTCATTGAGCAGCGTGATTACGGCAGTTGTATGGAATCACATATGGATGGGATGTCTGCTGAGGTTGCGGAAGGAATTCCACGGGGGTAGAGCCACGAGGCTCGGAAAGGATACAGGGATGGAGTCTTGGATTCCCAGTTTGATTCTAATCAAGGAATTGTGTATGTAGTGGTGATTCATCCTGGGGGATGTTTGGAGGTGTCGTCAGTGTGACGGATTGTCCCATCCCGAGGGTGCTAGAGCTAGTTCAGCATGTGTATGCGATTGCAAGAGGAGAACTCATGGGAGTTGCTCTGAGGCTGAAGAATGCGTCATTCTGTCAGCATGGAGGGGATAGAGTTGGACTCGGATCAGGAACCTGGTGGTGCAGGGTTATATCTAGCTCGTAAGAGTCAAGTGATTGTTGTGATCAGGATTGAGAAAAGTGCCATGGAGTGGTACTCAGTTGATAAGTGTAGAATCTGATAGGTGTGGTTATCAGAGGGTGAAGCCGGTGGCCGGCTTGAGGCGGTAGTCAGGACACCGCAAGACAGGAGAAAGTTGAGTTTCGGGTTTCGATGGTTGTGCCTTGAGGAATCTGGTCTGGTTAATTTCAGGTGGTGCATTGCGGGAGTAGTTCTGGAGTTGAGTTACCGCAGGCTTCGAGGACGAAGCCTAATTTAAGTGGGGGAGAATTGTAACATCCCAAGTTCAGGAGTGCAAATTCAGGGTTCCAAGTGTAAGTATGAAAGGGGAACTCGGCGAGTCCATGGGTGGACTCGGCGAGTAGGGTCGCGACTCTGGTCGCGTGTTAAGTGGCCGACTTGGCGAGTCGGAGGCTGGACTCGGCGAGTAGGCGCTGAGTGGAGAAAACCCTAATTTTGGAGGATGAGCCCTATATAAAGGACATTATACCCTCTCCCCAGCCTTTTTACCCTCTCTTGAAGTCCAGAAAACCCTAAGACGCGATTGTGAGGGTTTTGAGTGCATTTAAACCTTGGAGAAGAGATTTTGAAGGAGATCTTGGAGAGTTGGGAGGCTTGGTGCAAGGGGCTTTGCTAAGATTCAGATTTCTCTTCTGTTGGGGCTTCATTTTGAGGTATTACTTCGTTTCTTGGGCTTTTATTCATCTAGAATCATCATTTTGGAGTGTGAGGAAAGGTTGGCTTGGGGTATTTCGAGTTTGAAGGTTAGATCTAAGGTTGCTACCTTAGATTTGGAATGGAGAAGGTCTAGAGTGCATTAAAGTCCATGTTCTTGAGTGTTTTGTGAAGCCATCTTGTCCCAAACCCTAGCCCTAGAGTGTAAAATGCCTAGATCTCTTTGGATTCACATAAAGTTTTCCACTCTACGTTTTGGATCAACTGCATGGCTTGGAAGGCTTCTGTATGGGTTAAGATCTAGAGGCACTCGGCGAGTCACAAAGGTGTACTCGGCGAGTTGCTTGAAGATGGACTGGAACTCGGCGAGTTGGAAGAACAACTCGGCGAGTAGGTTGAAGATAGCCTTGGACTCGGCCAGTCTGTTCTTGGACTCGGCGAGTCTGGTCATGAGGTCCAAACTTCTTCTGGTTGAGCCATGAATCAGTGAGTCAAGGGAGGACTCGGTGAGTTGAGTGCGAGGGTACTCAGAGTCATGGGACACGGTGAGTCTCAGGGTGACTCAGCGAGTCGAGTCGTGGATTGGGGAAGTTTTGAGCATGAGGACTCGGCGAGTCATCGGGTTGAATCGGCGAGTAGAGTTAGTCAGGTAGGTTGACTTTGACCAAGGGTTGACCAGTTGACTTCCATGGGCATTTTGGTAATTGTTGGCTTTTGTTTGAGTTCAGTGTTGGTGTTGGCTAGTGGTGGAGATCGTATCAGTGGTCGGAGCATTTTGGTCTTATCTTTCAGTTGGCAGTTGCGAGGTGAGTTATCCTCACTATATCAACAGGGTCTAAGGCACCAAGGCCGGCCCTTTATCGGATTGAGATCTGGGTATTTGTTGTTATGTTATTACTTTGATATGTTAGCATCCTGGTAGCTAGGATGGTAAATGTTAGAGACATAGTTAAGGTCGGTATCCTGGTATGTAGGATGATGCTATGCTAGTGACTGGTTACGTCGGTATCCTGGTTAGGATGATGATATGTTATGTGATCTGTTAGATCGGCTTGTTGACTGTGAATTGTTATGTGATTGTATGTTTATGTGCACATGGTTGTTGGATTGGGGTTGGGTTGAGGCGGGTCCTGCTTTGTGCTGTAGGCCAAGATACCGAGGGCGGACCGGTTGTCCCGAAAGCCCAGTGAGCGGTCCGGATAGGCTGTAGGCCCCAAGAGGGCGGACCAGACGTGCTGAGGCTCGGAGAGTGGACCAGGCCGACTGATGGCCCGGTGCGGGTGAACCAGTCATACTGTAGACTCAGAGAGTGGACCAGGTGGATTGAAGGCTCGGTGCGGGCGGACCAATCACACTGCATACTCGACTCGGAGGGTGGACCAAGTGGACTGTTGGCCGGTGCAGTGGACCAGTTACACAGTAGACCCGAAGTGCATGGCTGTTCTATGATCGGATATGATATGACATGTTATGCGTGTATGGTATATGTGGTTGGTATTTTGGGGGTATCTCACTAAGATTTCGGGCTTACAGTTGTGGTTTAATGGTTTTCAAGTTCTTCAGGAGACCGTGGCAAGGCAAAGGCGTGATCGTACCGCTCCTCATGATTATGTTTTATGATGTGATTCTGGGAAGACTCTGATAATAATTGTATTGAAAACCTTTTTGTAATAACAGTAAGAAAATGGGTTGTTTTTGAAAAGTTAAAATTTGGTTGAATTTTTATGGTCGTTACATGTTCGAACTAGTGCAGCCGATGATAACTTTAGAATCAATTTTTTGGTTCTTTTTATTAATACACTCTATGAGTCTACAATCATGGGTAAATGTAATCTGAATCAGTTGTATTTAATCAGAAGAAATACTGATTTAAGTAGCATTGACTGGTGCAATTTCATTGCTGATTGTTTGGTAAGGACGAAGCATGTTTACAACCCAGAGAAAGAATCATCTTTCTTTTATCGATCACCAACACCTTATGGTACGTGAGCTAATTTTTAATATTAAATCTTCTTTTTAGTTGTAAAAATATATTTTTTTTTATTTCTAACAATATATAATTGTATAATCATATATGATTATTTATATATCACATAGCATAATCATATATGATTATTCATATATATTATGATTAATGATATATTTGATTTGTATAAATCCTATACGATTGTATAATCATATATGATTATATAGTCTAATTTTTTTTTAATTATATATTAGACATCATAACCATATATGATAATTCATATATATTATGATAAATGATATATTAAACTGTATAAGTAAATCTTTTTAGAAAGTTAACTTATTTGGTATAGATGTTTTCTGTTGTTGTTGTATGTGGAAAGTTTCAAGTTTGATAATTTTCAAGTCACACGTAAACGTCAAATTATTTTTTATTGGACGTCTGAGACGATAAGGTTTCTTGAGGATATTTTACAAGAGAATGGGGGATTTGGATATGAAGATGCTAATGAACCATCTATTGAAGAAGAATGTCAAGAATATGAGTATAATGAAGAGGAGTATGGTGGTAATGAGGATGAATTTGATGGTGATGAGGATGAAGAAGAGTTTGATGTTAATAAAGTTAGTGTTATGGAGGTAATTTTATAGTTTTATTCATTTATTATTTTATTAGTGTATTCATTTATGACTTTTTATGATTAAGTATTTTATTTTTAAGTATCCTTCTCTTATGTTAGGTGTATGAAAGTAAATTTTCATATATGTATCAGAAGATGGAGGATTTGAAAAAGGATCTTGTTGTAAAGATAGATGGGGGAGTGTTGAAGTTTCCTCAAAGTCAAAATTTGAAAAATTGGAAATTATTATTTTCTGTTCAAGACTTAAGCACATAAAGTTTTGATTCCCATTATGTTTCACAACAAAGTAAAGAACCGATATTGACACCTGCTTTTGGTTAAGTTAATAATGATGAAAAAATCACAGAAGTAAATCGTGATGAAGATTATGGGAATGATTTTCTAAATGATCATGAAAGTGTTGAAGATGATGATCAAGGGAAATGTAGTGGTGCTCAATGGGATTGAAATGGTCCATATGAGGACAATATTAGTAAAAATGATTTTGAAGGTAAAGTTGATGTTCATGATCATGCAAATTAGGATGATATTGGTAAAAATAATGATTTGTTGAATGAGAAAGATGATGAAGATGATGAACAATGAAATGGAAGTGGATGCAATGGAGAAGAGGCCATGAATATAAATTCTTTTGTCGAAAGTGTTACTAAGAGTGTTGATCTAATTGATAGCCATGAAGGTGTATCATTTAGTCAATTCATGTGCGATCCAGTTGTTGAAAGTTTTCTTAAACCTTCAGATCAAGGTAAGCATATGTTTTTAGTATATATAGTTTAATCATACACGGTTTTAATTTTTTATATTTTAATTTTATAGGTATTGAAAAGTTGGTTGATTGTTGTATAAATCAGAAACAAGTTGAAGATGATGTGAATGACAATTTGACTGGTTTTGAGAAAAATGAATTTGATATTGGTAAGTATTTATTTATGTATTTTTTGTATACGTAATATATATAAATATTTTATATTGATTATTCACTTATGATTTTAATAATTTATGAACTGTAAGTTTGGGTGAGGATGATCATAACAAAGAAGTAATTTCAGATCATACTGTTGATAAAGTTATTGTAGAAAAGAAAAAAAAAGATGAATAATTCATCCAAGTTTATTGAAAGGTTTTGCAGAAGTGTTAGTTGAAATTTCTAAAGCAAAGAAGGATGAAGAACGTGTGGTAGAAGGTGAAGGTGTTGAACTTGATTCGAATTTAGGGGAAGAAATAAAAGATTGTTCAAATAAAAATAAAGATGGAGGTAATTAGTTTATAATTATTGTTTATTCATATATGATTGTTTTTATATTTATTGTTTATTCATATATGATTTTTATAATTTTTTTGGTTAGAAACTGCTAAAGAAGGCTTACAAATTATACAATGGAAGGATTCAAATGAGACTCAATCATTGAAAAAGGACAAAGCAGAAGGGAAAGTCGAGAAGTTTTCTGGTCCAAGTTTTAGTCTTGGATTTAGTCAAAGTTCTCAAGGTTCCAAGAAGGCATCTCAAAGTCGAAGTTAACCTGAACGGATGACAAAGAAAAAGGATTAAGGATAGATTTATTTGGGAAGTTTGGGAAAACCAAGTGGTGGGTCACAGTGTGTTGTTCCAAATGTTGATGTTATTGATGCTAGTCCAGTTTCTTTTGCACCCCCTTTGGGTACATTAGAAGTATCATCAAAACCGATTTCTAACCAAACTAGACTGATAAATGAAAATTTTCCATCAAAAGCGAAATCTGGCAAACCTAAAGATATAAATGAAGAAGGATCATCAGAAGTAGATGCCAAAGGAAAGAGAGAAATGACGTTTTCCTATGTTTATAAGTCACCTTTTAAGGAAAAGGGTGATTGATTTTAAACCAAGTTTGACACAAGTAGAAAATTTTGTTTGTCAATGGTTTTTCAGTCTTCAAGGAAGTCTAGTGTAATTTATTTAATTATAATTTTATATTTATGATAACATTTAAAGAAATATATACATGGATATGGTATTGCTTATGGAATCAGATCTTATGTGTTTTAGAGCTAATTATGAAAGTATTTATAAAAAAACCTATTTGCATATATATGTTCTTGATTCATGGTCTCGTATACTAAATCATGAAGATAAATTTAGAGATGTTGTCAATTCTCCACTCAGATTTTTCATGAATGTTGATACTATAATATTTTATTTTATGTTTTTCTTTTCATATTTTCATAATCATTAATAATATTTTTATTGAATATTTACATTTTATTATATAATCATTTCTGATTTTTTTATATTACAGACTTTGTCACTTGAATAGAATAATTTGAAGGAAATTGGAAAATATAAAGTTTTCAAGGACTTCTCTATCACTATTTTTGGTGATAGAGACTTGAAGGTTTTGAAGGATGTTGATATGGTATATTTAGTTTTTTTTATACATACATACATATATATATATATATATATATATATATATATATATATATATATATATATATATCATACATCATACATACTTCTAAAGCTAGCATTTTTTTTCTTGAATTTCATGCATTTGAAACCCCCGTTTTTAACTAATGCAACTCAAAAGTTTTCTTAATTATGATTTAACACTTGAAAGTTTTATAACTAATATTACGTTTAATTAGCATTTAGTGAAAAGTTTACTATAAAAAGGCCAATCTTTTGTGTCTTTTGTGTTATATAAAATCTTACATGTAAGAAGGATTTGAAGATATTGTGATTCAAAAGTTTTCATATAGTTGAAGCATTCACGATCCAAATATGATGATTTGAAGAAATGGGTTATGTCACATCGATGGTAATTGTAATATGATTTTTTCTTCCAACCACAACAAATGAAGCTTTACTATTCTTTCTTTATACCCAGTTTCTCATTTAATCTTTATATCTGATTTGTGTGTATTACTTAATCTCGAATGTGACTCTCCAATGTCTTTTTGATTCTTCTTTTTCAAGAAAATATTTTGATTTCAGGTTAGTGAAGAATTGTCATCAAGTTTCTATGGTTGAATGATGTTAAATGAAGAAAGAAGATTCATAAAATTGATATAGGTTTTTTTGTTTGAGAAAAGTTGACAAATGTTAGTTTTTTCTTTTGATTTAAATGTATGTTTATGTAACATCTTTATTTATATATTCAACCACTCAATGCTCTTAATTATTTGATTGTAGTTTTCTATTTTAATTATGTTTATTTCTATTATTTTTTGGTTGGGTTATCCTATACAACATATTTAAAAGACAATATTTAAAAGATCACATAATTTTGAACGTTTGATATGTAATTATAATAGACTTATCATGATATGTTCTTTATATGAAAGTAATTTATCCATATTAATACGACAAGAATTACATATGACATTTACGAATATATATATATATATATATATATATATTATATGATTTGTTTAACATGTATATGCACCTATGTATGTTATAAATTTATAATTAAATATATTTATGTCTAATAATTGAAGGGATTAAAATGACGCATCAAAACCAATTATTTAGATAATAATAATAATAATAATAATAATAAATATACATTTCCAAGTACCGCATTCATTTGAAACTCACACTACAACTCAAGAGTTTTATAATTTATATATATTTATTAGTTACAACTCAAGAGTTTTTAACTTATGATTATTAATTACTAATCACTAATAACTTTTTATTTTCCTTTTTTTATAAGGTTGTAAAGTTTTGCTCATTAAAAACATTAATATATTTGAAGATATTTGTGATTTAAATATGAAGAGTTAATATAAATGTTATAATAGATTTTTTAGTGTTTTTATGTTATTAAAAGTTATAGTGTTTATTTTTCATATTTTTTATTATTCGTTGTATATACATCATTTTTAATACAAATGTTATAATAAATGATTTTCTTTTTTTTACGTTACTAAGAGTTGCAGTTCATATTTTTGTTCATACGTTTTGTTACCCGTTATTTTATCATTCATTTGATATATAATTTACACAATTTTAAACGGTTTATAAAATTATCAAATAATTGTATATATATCACAATGACTTAAAAATTAAACTATAATGTTTAATAAAACTAATATGTTAACTATATGTTTGCTTTACTACTAACATTTTGTTTCAAAGCAGAAATATTAAATAATAATTTGGTAAAAGTTATTATTTTAACTATATAATTCTATTCTCGCGCAACGCGCGGGAATTTGCCTAGTATATATATATATATATATATATATATATATATATATATATATATATATATATATATATATAGACCATAATAAATAAGAATGATTTTGCCACACGTCCTTTTCTAATTCAATTGGTCACATGTCATTTTGTCATAATTTTGAAATATATTTATTTTCCACATGTCATTTACTTCATTTCTTATTTCCAATATATCATTAATTTAGTTTCAATAAATTAAACCTACCATAAAGACTATTAGTTTCAAATTTTAAATTTTAAGTTTCAATTTTAATTTCAAATAAATTTATAGTTTAAACCTTTGTGTTTAAGATTTTGTTATAATTAACGTGTTTAGTACACGGGTCTGATAAGTAAACATATAAGTAAACCTCATGCTCGTTGGTGATAAAAACCCGCAATCAACAATCTATCTCCCCAATAGCCATATCAGACTCCCTACTAAACGACCGAGATACAAAGGACCGACTTGCACTCAAGTTGAACAACACGATTGCAGGCGAGGAGTTCATTAGGAACGTATCTATCAGGGCATAAATATAAGCATAACATGAATTTAATCAACATAATAACAAAAGAAAACATACCAGTCATAACATTTGGAGTTGCTCTAGCCTCCTCAGCAGTGAGATTAAAAGTGTGACCTCGAGCCCTTGGGGGCTCCGCCCTCCCCTGGCACCCATCGGTGATCCTCAATGTAGCTGGTGCCGGTGCATGCGCCAGCTTGGCGGCAAGCAATAGATATTTGATCTTCACATGGCCAACCTGATCACAATGATAACATATCATGGTACTTAGAGCTAGAGTCAGCTAGCAGTGATCCCTATCATAATGCCTCTCCTTGCCACATTTGTGGCACACACATCCTGATCAACTGCCCCCCTTATGTACCTTGTCGCACATCCCACAATTACGGCCCCTATGCCCTCCAGATCTAGAATCAGACCTTGAACCGCTTCGGCGCTAGCTGCGACTGTGTTGGGGCCAATCTCTTCTCCCTCATGTGAAGCTCTATCTCAGTCCTACGCCGTTTGGCAGCTTCTTGCATCTCCAACAAAGTATCATAATACTGGGTGGGAACAAACTGTCTAATATCCGTCTTGAGCATGCTCAAGTAATGAGTCGTCTTATCCTATTCATAATCAAACTAAAGACAAAACATAACCCTCTCTGTGAACATCCTGGTGATCTCTATCACTGACTTAGTCCCCTGCCTTAGGTCCACAAATTCCTAGGCAAACCTCTCACGCTTCACCTGCGGCACATATCAAGTAGGAAACATCTCCGAGAACTGTTCCCAAGACACATCAGCTCTCTTCTCAGAAGAATATGATCCGGTAACAAGTCTCCACTAATCCTTCACTCCGGACCTCAGAAGGTTCAGAGCTCACCTGACTTTCTGGTCAATTGGGCAAGAGTAGCTGAAAAAACATCCCTCAACATCAGATAGCCACCTCATGGCTATGATCGGGTCCTGAAATCCATCAAAAGTCAGGGGCTTCGTATTATCGAAGTCCAGATACTAAAAAAACCTTCTAGCACCAATCCCAACAGTCGCGACGAGTGCGGTGGCAACAACAGCCTCAAACAAAGCAACATATCTGTCATCAAAGAACTCCATCATCACGGTCTTGATAGACCCAAATAGCTCCGGTATCTGCCTCCAGACAATAGTCACAACCTCTTCATGGATAATCTCCCTGATACGGTCCTCGATCACTACTGGCCTATCTGGCCACCTGATCCTGATCCGGATCCAACCTCAAATCGGCTCGTCATCACCATACTATAAATAAACTATGGAGATATCAGATAATACGCATATCATAACAGGGGAACCAACTCCCAACAAAGCTCTAGAGGTTGTGATTTCCTTGTTACGTGTACGGGTCCTATGCGGCCCATCCTACCTTCCACACCTACCCATATTTGTCTCAAAGGATCAACACAACAACCCTAACAATACACACTAGCGTACTCACACACTCAGTACTCACTCTCTAGAGGAAAGCTAACATAACGTAACTGGCCAGCTAACCCAACAACACTCATCCATGAAACTTCCACCAACCTTGCAACACTCGTGTATGCTTATCATACATAACACTAGACCTTATAGAGAGTCAATATCTGATCCTACCGTATGCCCTTCATCAAACAAGAACATGAAAGAAGGCCAAACCAAACATTCTCAGGCTATAGAATCTTAGTTATAGATAACTAGGATGCATACACTAAGTAACTACAATAATGATGTCAATTTCATATATAGAAGGATCCTAGGCATTCAGACATCATGTAATCAGGCAATTCTATCATGCAATTCTAGAAGATCCCTAGCCTATGACTAGCATGATGTTCTAACATATCACAATATTAAATAACAGTGTGGTAATTTGGGGTCTACTTACTGGATCCTGGTGATCGTACACACCACATCCTCTTTGATTATTAGAAAAATACTTTGAATGTCAATTTAAAAGTCTTTTTTCCTTAGTTTGAGACTAGATTCACACGAGTGTTCCTCCAATTCACTCAAACCAAGGCTCTGATACCAACTTGTAACATCCATAAAAATCATGAAAATTTTAAACTTTAAAAAGCCATTCCAAGATCATAAATTGTTTACAATATAGTTTTCAAAATATGTCCAATATTAGAGTTTCCGAAAATCAACAATCCAAATAATGAGGATGTGTACGGTCATGCCTTTACCTTCCCACGATTCTTTAAAGTACCTCAAAAAATAACCCAAAACTGTAAGCCAACGTTTAGTGAGTTTCCCCAAAGTACCAACATAACACACAATCATAATAATAATAGTAAACAACATCAATACAGTGCCATCAGTCTGACAAAAACACTCCACTGGCCTACAGCCTATCTGGAACGTTCGCTCGGCCTTCGGCTTGACTTGTACACCCTACCAGCCTACAGTCTATCCGAGATGCCTTGGGTCTCTTGGTATTAAGCACATAGCAGGACCGCCTCAACCCAACATACCATCACAAATCAACATATACCATATCCAATGCTAGCTATCATATACAGACAGTCAGATAGATCTACAAATCACTAAGTATAGCATCATCCTATATACAAGGATACAGATCTAACAGATCACTACAACATACCAACACGTAATAAACTAGGATAACAATCCAATTGGCCGGCCTTGGTGCCTTTGACTCGAAAGTACAGTCAGGAAAACTCACCTTGCAAATCCGAAAAGATAGCAGAAAGAATATCGCTCAACGAGTCCACTCTAAAAATCTCTTATACGCACAGAAATACCCAACCTTAGGCCTCAACACAAGTACCCAAAAGGTCCCCAACGTCAAACTAGGTCAAAGTCAACAGAAAGTTAATGGTCAACGAAAAGTCAAACCAACTGAGTACGCCCAGCGTACTCAGCCTCTACGCCCCTCCATATTCCGCACTTGACCAAAAGCGGGCAATTGACCACTAACACCCAGCATACGCCATGTTACGCCAAGCTTACGCAATGGCCATGAAAAAGCTCCTTTAAGTGCTTAACTGAATGAGTCCAAACGTCCCAATTCAGATGTAAGCCTAAAAAGGTGTCCCAAACCATAAAGTTTCAAACTTTATGGTTATGCATGGCTTAATAAGTCCTAGCACCCAAAACCCTAGTTTGTTTTAACCACTTACGACCTCTATAACTTGCATGCAAGCACTAAATGAACCAAGATAGCATTTTTTATGACTTAATGCACCTCAAATCTTCTGAAAGGACAGATCCTTTGGTGATAGAGTACCTCATGCTCATTAAGGCCAAAAAAAGGGGCTAAAACACATAAAACTTCTCATGGCAAGATCTTAAGGAGATACAAGTAAAGATCAAAGCTTTATACCTTCTGGAGCATCTCATAGAGGCAAAGATCCTAGATCTACAAGCTTGCTGCCACACCAAGGCTCCTCAATGTATCTTCTTTCTTCCTTGAACACACCAAGAATAGACACTTAAGCTCAAAAAACACACTCAAGGGTTAGGGTTTGCCAAAAACGTCTCAAAGAGAGGGGAGGATAAAGAGGTGAGGGAAATGAGGCTATAAGGATGATTATATATGGGCTTAACCCTAAAATTTATGGTTTCCACACCCGACGAGTACGCCCCGCTTATGTTGATGTACATCAGTGTACTAGAGCACGCCCTAGTATGCTAAGTGTATGCACATACGCATGGTGTACTCCTATTTCTCCAATAGACACTTCCTTCTACTTAGGTACCAAAACACGATATTAAAACATTCTAGGGTTGAATTTAGAAGTACCTAAACACCAAGATGTTACATATATGGGTGATGGGAATGTTTTTAAACACTTGGAGGGTCTAATTTGTAACTTTTGGAGTATATATTGTGTTTGGTTTTGAGCATAACAAACAATCCTATGTGTGCATGCAACCCTAAATAATTTGATCTAAGTTTTTTCTAATTGAACGTACAACTTGAACAACAAAACGTAAAACACTAGCATGCTTCTATAATTTCGAAATTCATAATTTAAGGTTAGATTAATCATACCTTGATCACTATATAACAATAGCAATCAAAATCCTGTATTGCTGAAATCCTTGAGCAGAAGCGTCATAATTGTCATGCCTCTAGTGGCATACACCCAACACTAGCAAGGAGGAATGATCGAGAAGGAGGAGAAGACTTGAAATTTTAGGATGGAACACTTTTAGAACAAGTGGCTGAAAATCATAGGGTATAAGCCCTATTTATGGTATTTTTCGTTGACATGTCTTGATCTACCATGATCTCTTGGTTCCTTTGTAAAGGCAACTGCTCCTTCATTATCAAAAAATTTCTCCATTGGGCCCTTTATGGCTGGCACAACTCCAAGCTCTCCGATGAAGTTCTTCAACCATATAGCCCGCTTCGATGCTTCGCTTGGTGTTGTGTACTTTGATTCAAAGGTATAATAAGCCACCATCTCATGTTTGGAACTTTTCCAAGTTACCGTACTGTTCTTCTATTTATGGTAAGAACCCAACCAGATTAATAATGAAAGTTGTCTCTGTCTGTCTGAAAGTTGACGTCACTGTACCTAGTTACTCTTAAGTTATCACTGCCACCAAGCACTAGGACCCAGTCCTTAGTTCTTCACAGATACTTAAGAATATTCTTGACCGCTATCCAATGAGATCTACATGTATTTTACTGATATTGACTAACCATGCTCAAAGAAAAGGCAACATCAGTGCGAGTACATGTCATAGCATATGATGCGACCTGGTTCCGAACCACTTGTTCTATGGATAAAGGTTATCGGGCCAGAACCTGAGAAGTAACAAAGAAAAGGACTGCATCAGCCGTCGTCCGGGAGGAAGTCCCGGAAAGACGCTTCGATGGTCAAGTTAGTGTGGTGAGAATGGGAGTATGAAGGTATGTGACCGGAGAAGGGACCACTTACCTCGCGAAGGCCAGATGGTAAGCCTTTTATACTGAAGATCTTCCTCGGTCCGTACGAGGGACAGGGACTGCAGTTCCGAAAGGATCCACTATTCTCATTGGAGAGCCAAGCTCCACGTTCATGTCTGGTCCAACGATTGGGCCAGGAGATTATGCTCTGACTGAGCTCTTTGTCGCCTGGAGCCGTTATCCTTAGACTGTAGCTAAAGGAAAATGCTTGGCGAGGACGGGCTTCTTACTCGGTCGCCGCGTAGGAATCTGGGATCGCCTGGGGCGACCAAGTCGCTATGTCGACCCTTTGCTAGAGGCGCCTTGTTGGGGCTCGCTTGCTTCTGGCCCGCTCTGAGGGGCACATCATCAACTCCCCAGTCCAGTAGTCATAGCGTATGCTAGATATCTATGACATTTTGGACTTAACTGTTGGTGCACGTGTCATGCTTTTACTCGGTCGTCGCTTCATTTCCGGTGATGTGACGTTACGACGTACGGGCGGTGGTTACGTCAGCCGTGTCAGGGATTTTCGTAAATACCGCTTTTTTTCCTTTTATTGCTCCCATGCAGTTTTCTCTTCTCGTTCTTATCCTGCCTCTTCATTCATTTCTCTCTTACCTCCTTTTGTTCTTTGCCATGGCTTCCGCTCAGATCTTGATCCCTAGTTCTTCCGAGTTCGACACCCTTCAGGAGGCTTACGACCTAACTCCGGCTGATGGAGTGGAGTTTTCGGTCTCTGTTTCTTTGATTACTCGACCTCCTCCTAGGAAAGCGGGTGTTTACCTGAAGACCTTCGACGCTGGTCTTCGTCTTCCGTTGATTGACTTTCAAGAAGAAATACTCTGGCGTAACGGGTGTAGTGTTCAGATGCTAATTTCTGGTGCTGTTCAAAAGATGGTGGCCTTCGAGATAATATGTCGGGCCAACGACATCGTTCCCGACTACTTTGTTCTCAAGTTCTTCTACTGGTTTGCTGCTACCAATGACAAGTACACCTTCTCTCCCCGTCGGGGGGCCATAATCTCGTCCTTGACAGTAAGCCTCCCAAGAACTGGCATGACAAGTGGTTGTGGGTCAACCAAGAGCTGCTTGGCTGTGAGCACCCTCGGGCGACTACGCTATCTGACACCATCCCTAAACTGTTCCCCACAATCAGGGTACTGCAGATCTCTTACGCACTCTCCAGGTGGACGTTGATGTGATGTCAGAGGTTATACTTGCTGGTGTCAGGATGAGCCCCAGTTGGCGCTCCTAGGGGGAGATGTATATGTTCTACATTGTTTCTAATGGTGAGTTGTTTTTACCTTTCTCTTCGCTTCCCTTCATCTCCCCCCTTTTTATTTTTAGAAACGGTTCTTGTTCGCTTCTGCCTTCTCATGGTTTCCTTCTTCGTTTTTTGACAGGTGTCGAATGCTCCGTCTCCATGGACTCTGTATTGCGGGGTCGTTACTAGGGGCAGCTGGAGCACCACGTAGTACCCATATACGAGACTTTGCCTCCCCCCGGTCGTCTGACTAATGCCGCTCTGGTGCCCCCACAACTCATGGGGAGTTCTACTGCATTGGGAAACCAGTCGGGTTCCGATAATGTCATGACCCCCAAGACTGTGTCTCGCACTCCTACTGGGCCAGTGGTTGACAGTGTAGTGGACAGCAAGGTTGGGGTTATGGCTGGCGTTCGTTGGGTTGCAGAGAAAAAGAAAATTGTGCAGGCGATGAGTGGTCCAGCGCCTGAAGGTAGCTCGGGACCCATCGGGCGGCGCGTGGTGTAGCACCGCGGTCTTATGTGCCTATTGTCATCTATGCCGTCCATCCTAGGGATGTGTTAGTAATACCCGATGAAGAGGTTTGACAGTATGATGGTATCGAAGGGGCGTCAGATCAACCCATTGTCCAAATCTCTTTAGGTGCTGACGTTAGTCCACAATATTCGAGAGGTAGTCATGAGCGACTGTTTCAGGAGCCCGTCATTGTGGAGGCGTTGTGCAACACACCTGGATTTGTTTCGGGATGGAGCTTACGATCTAACTCTCATTTATCTGTGCATTATGTTGCTTTGGATTTTACCTGCCATGCTCTTCCTCCTGCCACCGTGGATGATATGGATTCAATGAGCAATGTTGTCTAGGCTCATAACCTTGCCTATGCCGCTGCACAAGCCATGACATATCTGGCTGTTGGGTCCGCAATGTGCAGCGGTTTGGGGAATTGGAGCATGTGCATTCTTCCCTTGTTGAGAGTGAGGTTGGTTTGAGGAGTAAAGTGGCAGACCTGAATGCTATCGTTGGTCGGATGGAAAATGAGAACAAGTCTTTGGTGTCAGGGAAATTGGTGTTAGAGGATGTGCGTAGTGTTTTCGAGGGTCAAGTGGAATCTTTGACCCAAGCAAATGAAGGTTTGATGATCCAGAATGAAAGCTTGGAGCGAGACCTTTTCGATCGTGAGCATGAGCTGTAGGTGTTAAGAACGGATCGTAGTTGGCTCCTTCAGGTTGGATTTCTGTGTGTGATGGACAAGCTTCTCGAGAATCCTGAGTTCACAGCTGGTATTAGCCATATCCGTCATGCTACCTTTGTCATTGGAGAGGAGTCAGGTTGGGCGAACTTAAAAGCTCCGGTTGACGCTGGGACTTATGACCCTTCGGCTAGTGACTCACGGTCTAGTCACTTTTCAGCCTTGGATGACGCTTTGTTAACTTTTGCGAGACTATGGAATTTGCTGGTTTGCTTGGGTTGGGTCACTTGGATGTGGACGGGGTGAGAGCGTTATGTGCATCTGATAAGGGTGGTGAGGACGTGGATGTGTTGGGTGTAGGGGAAGGTGGGGTTGGTGGAGTTGGTGGCGATGGTGAAATTGGTGATGGTGGTGGTGATGCCGGTGGTGACGGTGCTGGTGGTGGTGTATGAAGTTGTTTAGAGCTGCCCTTCTAGGGTGTGAAAAATATTGTTGAAGCTATTGTTTTATTGTGTTGCGTGTTAATCCTTTTATGGCCTCTGAGGCCTTTATTTTTTTGTTGTTCTTAGCTTATGGCCCCTAAGGCCTTTGTGTGTAAGCGGACAATGGTATGAAATTGTTAGCTAGACTACCTTTCTTATCATGCTTTATTTTGATCGTTTTAATCCTTCTGTGTAGGTTGATTTTCAGTTAGACTCTTTTTTATATTATATATTATATTTCCATCTTTATGTGTATTGCATCTTGGATTCACTGAGTATCCTTTATATTGTGTTTGCTAAAATGTTAGGCATGCTCATTGCATTATGTACTAAAGATAATGCATGTTATTTTATTTATGTAATTCTGATACATAGTTGTTTTGTACTATAATTCCCTATTGGACTACCATGAGTGTCCATTTGTTGGTCTGGGTGATCAATCCGGCCATGGGATCTTTTCCTTATTCTCCCTACTGCCTAGGGGTTTACAATTTCTGCTTGAAGGTTGTATGCCTTCATCCTCCCATCTGCATAGGGTCTTGCCACTGCTCAGACGTGGAACTTCCATAAGTTCCTCGCATTCCATGTCATGGGTATCTGCCTCCCCTCCAGAGTCTCGAGGGAGTACGATCCGTTGCGATGCGCCTCGACTACCTTGTATGGTCCCTCCCACGTCTAGCTTAGTTTCCACCGGGGTTGTGCATGGCCGACTTCATTTTTTTGCAGAAAGAAGTCCCCTACCCGGAACGCTTTGTCCTTGACACATTGATTGTAGTATCTTTCTACCATCTTTCTGTAGGCAGCTTGGCACATGCTTGAGCGCTCGTGTCGTTCTTCCAGGAGGTCCAATTTTTCTTTTATATTTTTGTTGTTTTCTTGTTCCTGGCAGTAATCCGTTCGTATCGATCCTATCATCATTTCTGCCGGTATCATTGCTTCGGCTCCATAGGCTAAACATAATGGCGTCTCTTTTGTGGTGGTTCATGGTGTAGTTCGATATCACCAGAGGACTGCTGGTAGTTTGTCTACCCAGTTGCCTTTTGCTTTTCCTAGTCGTTTCTTGATCCCTTGCACCCATGTTCTATTAGACACCCCTGTTTATCCATTGGCTTGGGGTGAGCCACAGATGTGAATCTTTGTTCTATTCCTTTTTCTCTGCACCAGTCCTTGAAGGGGTTCTCCGCAAACTATAAACCATTGTCACCAATCAGGATCTTGGGTGTTCTGAATCTTGTTAAGATGTTTTTCCAGAAGAAATTGATTATTTGTCTCCCGGTAATGCATGCCAACGGTTCTGCTTCTATCCATTTTGTAAAGTAGTTGACCGCCACGACTAGAAATTTTACTTTCCACGGCGCCTCTAGGAAAGGGCCGACAAGGTCAATTCCCCATTGATAGAAGGGCCAGGGGCTAACTATGCTTGTTGACTTGGATGGTGGTACTCGTTGCGATGGCGAGAAAGTTTGGCATTCCACACAATTTTGTGTTAGCTTGACCGCATCCTGATGTATTTCTGGCCAGTAAAGACCCATGCGTAACACTTTGCCTATGAGCACTGGTGCTCCTTCGTGGGCTCCGGCTCACCCTGCGTGTGCTTCCTTCAGAGCCAACTTCCATGTCGTGCCATCTATGCATTTGAGCCACAGGGCTGTATGGCCCTTCCTATAAATGTTCCCTTTAGGACTGCGTACTGGGGGGCCTCGCACCCTTGTTTTCCGAGCTTCTCAATGATCGTCGGGGAGTATACCATGCTGGAGAAATTCCATGATGGGTGTCATCCAGTTGGGTTGCGCCACTGATAGAGAATCAACCTGTCATTTGTCAATGCTCCTTTCTTTTAGTTTTTCCACCAGCACCTCCTTCAAGAGATGCCTAAAACATGTTGACACCAACTTGCTGAGGGCGTCTGCTCACCTATTGTTTCCCTTGAGATTTGTTTTATCGCGAAACTTTTTAGAGAACTCGTGATTCGTTGTACTACTTTGACATACTTTTCCATTCGTTTGTCTTTCGCTTCAAATTCCCCTGATACTTGGTTGGCTGCTAAACATGAATAAGTCAAAGCTGCAACTCTTTCCGCCCCCATTTTTACCGCCAATCTGAGGCTTGCTAGCAAGGCTTCGTATTCTGCTTCGTTGTTGGAAGTATGGAATTCGAAATGTAGGGCGTATGTGACTTCCTCTCTCGTAGGGTTGGTTAAACATATCCCTGCGCCTGATCCTTCTTTGCTGGAGACTCCGTCTCTATAGAGGCTCACTGGTGGTTGGTTTTTTCTGCTGAGCATCCCTGCCGATCTGTGTCAGTTACTTCATGCTGGAGTTCCCCTGGGATTTCAAGTAAGAAGTCCGCTAGGGCTTGCCCCTTGATTCTTACCCGGGGATGGTAGCTGATGTCGTGCTCTCCTAGCTGTATGGCCCACTTTGTGAGTCGCCCCAATGTTTTCGGCTTTAGGAGCACTTGCTTGATCGGGCAATTGGTCAATACTTCTATTTGGTGGGCCTGGAAGTATCGACGGGGCCTTCATGCTGCGTAGACTAGGGCGAGCACCAATTTCTTGATGGTCGGGTAATTCATTTCGGGTCCCTGCAGGGCCCGACTTACAAAGTAGATCGGTAGCCGGCGCCCTTGTCTTTGAACTACTAGTACCGACGAGATGGCGTCTCTTGATGGGGACAAGTACACTTGTAGTACCTCGTCGGGTATTGGGCTGGCCAGATTGGGGAGTGTGTGGAGTACTTTTTTTATGTTTTGCAACGCCGACTCAGCCTCTGTCGTCCATCGGAAATTATTTTTTTTATGCATCCTTTGAGCGTGTGGAATAGTGGCATGGCTTTTTCAGCTGACTTGGAGATGAATCGACTGAGCTCTGTCAATTTTCCATTCAAGCCTTGTGCGTCCCTCAGCGTACAAGGTGAAGGTGTTTTCTCGAGCTCACTTATTTTGGTTGGAGTTGGCTGAATTCCATCTTTCGTCACATAGTATCCCAGAAATTGGCCTTCTTGGACCCCGAAAGTGCACCTGGCGGGGTTTAATTTCATCTTAGCCCCCTCTAGGGTTTGTAGTGTTTCCTCCACGTCTTGTAGTAGTTTTCTCTCGTTTGGGCTTTTTATAACCATGTCGTCGACATAAACCTCAATATTTCGACCGATTTGATTGGAACAAGGAATCGACAAGTCGTTGGTAAGTTACCCCTGCATTCTTCAACCCAAACGACATTTTTGTGTAACAGAAGGTTCCATGATCCATATAGAAGGTTGTTTTCTCTTCATCGTTTGTACTTAACAGGATCTGGGGGTATCCCATGTATGCATCTAGGAAGCACTTCCACTGAAATCCTTGTAAAGACTCTACTTTTTGATCTATTTCTGGTAGCGGGTAATAGTCATTAGGTCACACCTAGTTTAGATCTGAATAATCGATACACATACGCCAACTACCGTCATGCTTTCTTACCATTATCGGTTTGGCGATCCATGTGGGGAAAATCGCTTCTATGAGGATTCCGGCACTGGTTAACTTTGCCACCTCTGCGTTGATTGATTTGTTTCGATCCCTTCCCTAAACCTGCTTCTTCTTCTTTATCTCCTTGGTTCCATATTTTATCATCAACTTGTGTTCTATGATTCCTCGGTCGACCCCTACCATATTTGTAGGTGTCCATGCGAATACGTGTTTCTAATTCTATAAAAGTTGGACCGACGTCCCTCTTGTTTTTGCGGGGAGAGCTGTTCCCACAATCACTCGCTGGTCTAGGTATCCTTTGTTGATTACTTCTCCCTCGTCTGACGAGTATGGTCTTGGTCTTTTGGCTTCCGAGATGTACTTTGGTTGCATGATCTCGTAATATTTGAGTTCCTTTGGGGGTGTGGCCAGAATCGTTCCTAGTCCTTGGCTTGTGCTGAATTTGACTATCACGTGGATTGTCGATGGGACTGCTCTGAATCTTAGTAGGGCCGTTCGACCCAATATGATGATGTGCTCTTTTACGGGTATCGTATGACTACGAAGTCTATTAGAGCGGTCCGTCACCTGGTTTTGTCTTGGTTGACTAGCGTGAATGGTAAATGAATCGTAGCTAGGGTCCATAGATTGTGCCTGGTGAATCGTGTGAGTTGGCCTGTAGTTGGTCTCAGTCCTTCTTTCCACATTTTTGGTGACAACCGGAAACAGTGCTCATAGATGATGTCCGCTGCGCTTCCGGTGTCGACGTATACTCGGTAGACGACCACAACCTCGACGGACCCTTGAATGACGAGGGGGTTCTCTTCCTTCCACCCGGCTGGGCTTGAGTCACGCATAGAGAATGTCAGCCCCTGCATTACCTATGTAATACCCCGTGTGTCTTCCACACGCTCCACTCTCCCCCTTTTGTGGTGGCTCGTCAGGATTTCCAATCTGCGCTCTGTCTTCCTAGTGGCGTCTTTCGGGTTGTCTGCGTCAAACATAGCTCGTAAGCTTTTGGAAATTTCTATCACATTGCCTTTTAGTTGCTTCTCTTCGATTTCCCTTTTTAGAGCCGCAAATTTGATTGTATCGTGCGTCCTACTCTTGTGATACTCGCAGTACCATGTTTTGGTGTCTTTCGCTGTTCGCTTCTCGTCAACCATGTAGACTTATGTACATCTTCCTCGCCTGTCGTCCCTAGTGAAGGGACTGAAGCGCCATGGCGGTCGCCTGTCCCGTACCATGAACATACTGCTCCCCCACGGGTCGGGGTGGGTTGTAGGATGGTTACTCCGCCTCCCAGCGGAAGTTTTCATGACGTTGAGGTATACCTGCTTCGATGCTTCACCTTCCTCTTCGCGTAGCAAACATTCTACTCGCTCTTTTAACTCGGCCCTCGTTTTGGGTTGTTACCCATGAGCTTTTGGGACAATGAACCTGGTAACAATCCCTAAGTGAACGCTCCTGCAATTAGGCCTTCTTCATGCCCTGGGACGTCTAATGTTGCTTTGGTGAACCTGACAAAGTAGTCCTTGACTGTCTCCCCTTCCCTTTGTTTTCACCTAATGATTGATTGGCAATCGCCTTTGTACTTCCGAAGCTGCATGAAGTTTGTTAGGAATAGATACTTCAGTTGGTTGAAGTTGCTGATGCTACCCGGACGCAGTGTCTTGAACCATGTTCCTGCGTTGCCGTCCAAGGTAGTAGGGAAGTATGTACACCAGAACTGCTCATCTAGCTTGAGGGACGTCATGGTCCATTCATACGTGTCAATGTGGCTATCTGGATCGGTAGTTCCATTGTACGTCTTAAGGTGGGGTAGTTTGGTGGTGTTGGGGATCTCGTATTCCAGAAGTTCTTTGACAAATGGTGATGTGACACTTTGTGATAAGCAGTCTTGGGTCGGGATTTCCTAGTTGAAATGGTACCCTTGCTGTTGCATCGCCATGAATGGTTGTACTAACATGTTGTTGTAAGCTGTGAGATTTGGTGTTGTTGGGCTATTGTGGTTAAGCGGTTGAAACGGGATGGGGAAGGTGTATGAAATGGGTATTTGTTGTTGGGCCACGGGTGTTTGCTACTGGGCCATGGGTGTTTGGTGGTAAAATGTGAGTGGCGATGTTGGTATAGTGTCTGCCATCAACAATTGGTGGTTCTGCGGTTGCGATACAATACCCGTGCCAATCATAGTACTGTTCGCATGTATGTTGATCGTGAGGGGTGTTATAATTGTTATTTTCGTGTTATGAGGACCGATGGTATTAGAGAAAAAGGGTGGCGAAGTGGGTATGACGTATCGGCTAGGTGCGCTGATGTTTGGTAATGGTGGGATGGTTATGTAAGTCATGGTGGGTATTGTTTGGTTCTGTGGTAGGGCGGACTGAGTAGCCGTGGTGAAGAAAGATGGGAGTGAATCTCGCGACGGAGTTGCCACCAGATATGGTGACGGGCCGCTGGAAGTTGGTGCCGCTTTGAAGGACAATGGCGGGTCACCATATGACGGTATTACTTCAGGAGTTGGTGGTGGACCACCGGAAGACAGCGCTGTCGGAGTGTTGGTTGCTTCACATGACCCCATCAGGTGTATTGAAGTATGTGGTGGTTCCGATGGCTCACCTATCGTCTTCTTTTGCCATGTGTGATTACGAGAAAGGAGAAAAAGAAAGGGTTGCGTATCTATTGTCACACAAACGAATGGCGCCAAATGATGCGACCTGGTTCCGAACCACCTGCTTTATGGATGAATGTCGTCAGGCCGGAACCTGAGAAGTCACAAAGAAAAAGAATGTGTCACCCATCGTCCGGGAGGAGGTCCCAGAAAGACACTCTGGCGGTCAAGTTAGTAAGGTGAGAATGGTAGTATGAAGGTATGTGATCGGAGAAGGGACCACTTACCTCGCCAAGGCCAGATGGTAAGCCTTTTATACTGAAGATCTTCCTTGGTCCGTACGAGGGACAGGGACAGCGGTTCCGACATGATCCGCTATTCTTACAGGAGAGCCATGTTGCACGTTCGTGTCTAGTCCAACGATTGGTCCAGGCGATTATGCTCTGACTGAGCTCTTTAGCCGTTATCCTTGGGCTATAGCTAAAGGACAATGATTGGCGAGGGCGAGATTCCTACTAGGTCGCCGCATAGGAATCTAGGATCGCCTGGGGTGACCAAGTCACTACGCCAACCCTTTGCTAGAGGCGCTTTGTTGGGGCTCGCTTGCTTCTAGCCCACTCTAAGGGGCATGTCATCAGCATTAGGGATGAAAGTGGATCCAAACCCGGATCGGATGGACCCGGACCTGGAAAACCCGTAACCCGTTAACGGGATTTTGAGGAACCAGAAATCGGACCGGTATATAGGAACCGGTTTCGGTTCGGTTCCGGGTAAAGTGGGTCTAAAACCGGAAAACCCGGAAACATCAAAGTAGGTAGGTTGGAACCGGATAAAGTGGGTTTAGAATCGGAAAACTCGGAAAACCAGAATTTTTTGGTAATCACTTACTACTTAGTGGGTTGAACTTTGAAATTTTTCATATTGATATCCCGACTTTTGGGGATTGTAACTCATTGAATATGAAACCAAAATTAACAAAATTATAGTCAAAAATCATGTACAAACTCTAAAATACACTCTGGAAAAAACCTCATGTCAATCTGACTTTAAACGAATGTGATATGCATGTGTTAACATTTTCACATAATATAAATTACAAAAACAAATAGTTGAATGTTAAACCAAAAATGACAAAATTAAAGTCTAAAATTATGTACAAACTGTAAACTACAAGTAGAAAAAAACCACATGTCAATCCGACTTCAAACGAATTAGATATGCGTGTTTTAAAACTTTCACCGAATACAAAAAAAACAGAAAAATTAAAAACTTCCAGCTTTGATATATCAACTTTGGGGGACTGTAAGTAAATGAATATAAAACTAAATGTGGCAAATTTATAGTCTAAATCATGTACAAACTGTAAACTATATGTTGGAAAAAAACCGTATGTTAATCGGAGTTGAAACGAATGAGATATGCATCTTTTAAACGTTTTACAAAAAACCAGTTCCGGTTCCAAAAACTGGTTCCGGTTTTTAGACCCGGTTTACCCGGACCCGATGGACCCAAACCCGGATAAATCCAATTTTTTGAACCTGAAACCGGAACTGGTTCTATATATTCCGGTTCTAACGGTTCCAGTTCCCGTCCGATTCCGGTTCCGGTCCGGCTTTCCGGTTCTAAATCTCATCCCTAATCAACATACATGATTGATCCAACAGTAGAAGCTTATGGAGCGCGACTCATTTCTGATATCTCTACATCGGTGCTCGGACTCTGAGTCTTACTCAATTTAGTATTTGTGACATCCCCAAAATCACGGCCAGAAAAGACCGGTTTGTTTATGCTTTGTAAAAATCAGAGTACTTCTTTTAATGAAAGTGTTGCCAAATTTGTTCCCAGAAAAACACGATAAATACGTTATTAAAACATTTTCGAAGAAACGTATTTTATTCATCTTAAAACGTTTGGGATGTCATCATTAATACAAAAACATAAGCATAAACAGAACTTACATTTGTTTACACTAGTGATCTACATCTCTTTAAATCTCTCAATGTAAAGTGACTTCATATCAACACCGGTGATATAAATAAACTGAGTGGATCAGGTTGGGAAACCTGGTGAGTACATAGGGTTTTCAACCCACAATAATATAATTATTATGTTAAACAATCAAACAATCCACCCAATTACCCATCCCCATTATCTTCTTTACTCTTAAGGATTTAACCTAAGAGTCATCTATCCTGCATTCGTTTATTCCGAAGTCCCTTACTTCCAGGGTTATAGGACTGGCACTAAATCCATAGCTGCCAATGTTCGTTCGTAAAGCACTAATTCCATAGCTACTATAGTCTACTCATCGGGTACTATATCCATAGCTACCAGTGTTCATCTAATAGGCACTAAGTCCATAGCTACCAATTCCTAACAGGTACTAAATCCATAGCTACCAGCGTCCAACTAATAGGTACTAAGTCCATAGCTACCAATTCCTAACAGGTACTAAATCCATAGCTACCAACGTCTAACAGGTACTAAGTCCATAGCTACCGATGTTTGTCCAATAAGCACTAAGTCTATAGCTGCCAATGTATACTCTCCTCATCTTATATCTCTCATCATTCATCTACCTATGTCATACCCAACATATTCGTATATATAAAATACATATATAGTTTAAATCATTTAAAACATGTATAAAACGTTCATCCGGCATAGACAACAAGTATTCAGATAATATGTACACATAGCATGTAGTTTATATAAAATACTTCATATCTATGTGTAAGATGAAAGGGACTATGCACTCACTTGAAAGGTGGTGACTCAACACTCGGACAGTGCTTCGATACTCTCAAAACGATTTTCCTTCGATAAAACCTAGTACCAATACCACTAGGGTTTAGTCTAACGATAACCGCGACAAATTAATTAGTCTGACAATTATTAAGCGTTAATAACACTCAATATAACTCATAATAATAGCTCAAATAATTATTTTAAGGACCTAATAACATTCCTATAATTATTTGAAAGCTATATTAAAAATTGCGTAAGCGTAGCACACTTACAGTGAATTTTATCGAAAACCGAAACTTAATTGGAGCAGCGTTTCGAAACCGAAAGGCTCTTTTTCTCGGGACTCCGGGAGCCTCGGGGCTTCCCTCAGGAGCTAAGGGGTTTAACTAGGGCTTATGGGGGTTTAGATGAGCTAGAGAGAGAGAGAAACTAGTGAGAGAAA
Source organism: Lactuca serriola (assembly GCF_051521515.1). Lineage (NCBI taxonomy): Eukaryota > Viridiplantae > Streptophyta > Magnoliopsida > Asterales > Asteraceae > Lactuca > Lactuca serriola. The sequence continues at coordinate 249,178,449 of NC_136410.1, read as the reverse complement.
GAAGTGGATTTGGAGTGAAGAACAATGGCAGCCTCGCACATCCATTTATAGGGCCAGGCTTCGGTCGTTACGCTGGGCGTACCGAGGGTACGCTGGGCGTACTCCTCGGATAAGACCACCAGCTCGGACCCAGCTGTCTTGCACTCCATCGGATGGATCAGATCGGACCTACGTGGGGCGTAACCTCTTCGGACGCGGGGCGTACTGCGAAGCGACGTGTCGTAAATCCGAAGCGAAGCGTGATTAGCAAGCGATGACCCTGATTGAGCCACGTCATCACCCTCGCAACAGATTTCGCAAATTCACTTTCCGACTTCTAAAAATCATAACTTTCGCATACGAGCTCCATTTTTGACGTTCTTTATATCCACGCGAAGGTGGGAACGTACTCTACAACTTTCGTTTAGACTCCGTCGGCTAATTTTGACTCGATTTTAAATTTTATATTATTAACAGGTCGGGACAGGATTGGTCCGTTAAATCCTTATAACTTCTTCATCCGACATCCGTTTTTGCCCATCTTTTTCTCGTTACGCTACACTTAACGAGATCTTCGGTTCTCATTCAGGTCATGTAGGCTAAAAACCGCTCGATCTAATATTCGAATTTCGGGCTGTACACTGCTAGTCCGAAACTTCGAAAAATCATAACTTCTTCATACGAAGTCAGATTTGGGCGTTCTTTTTATCGATGTTCTTAGTTTAACATATTCTACGACTTTCGTTTAGATCGCTAAGGCTAAATCTCGCTCTATCGTAAATTCACTATTTACGCTTCCCGGTACCGTGCCGGTTTTGTCGGGAAACTTCGACGGGTGATAACTTCTTTGTTATAACTCGGATTTCGGCGTTCTTTATATGTACGGAAACCTTGTGACATATTCTACAACTTGGTTAAGATTATTTATTCTAAATAATATTTTTGTCGAAAAGTCGTTTTCGACTCCTATTGCCTCTAATTGACTAGCCCGGATCTACGGGCGTTACAGTATTAGTTTGGATAGCAACTTTCCTTTCTTGGAAATTTCCATGATAAAATGTTTTAGCACTTTTTCAAAATATGTATTTGACTAAGTCTAATTAGTCTTTTGCTCATGTTTCTCAAAATCGTTATCCCTAGAATATAAGCAGCCTCTCCCATATCCTTCATAGCGAAAGACTTTCCAAGCCAAGACTTAACCTCTTGCAAAGTTGCAATGTCGTTCCCTATAAGAAGTATGTTATAAACATACACTACCAGGAAGGTTACCATACTCCCACTAGCTTTGACATATACACAAGATTCATCTTCATTTCCAACGAAGCCAAACTCTTTAACTTTCTCATCAAATCAAAGATTCCATCTGCGAGAAGCTTGTTTCAATCCATAGATCGATTTATCAAGTTTTCACACACTATTGGGATACTTTGCATCCACAAAACACTATGGATGAATCATGTAAACATCCTCAGCTAGCTTCCCATTATGGAAGGCATTTTTGACATTCATCTGCCAAATTTCATAGTCATGAAATGTAGGTATGGCTAGCAATACCCTAATAGATTTAATCTTAGCTACTAGTGATAAGGTTTCATCAAAGTCATCCCCTCGGGTTTGAGTAAAGCCCTTAAGAACCAGTTGAGCTTTGAAGGTGTGTACCTTTCCATCCATGCCAATCATCTTCTTCAAGATCCACTTGCACCCAACTATCTTACGACTTAGTACATTGTCAACCAAATTCAAAATTTGGTTATCATACATGGACTTGATCTCATTGTCCATCTCCTCTTTCCATTTGATAGCCTCAAGGCCTGCCATTGCTTCCTTGTAGTTAGTAGGTTCATCCAAATTTACTAGTGTACTATCACTGATAAACGTATCACCTTTTGTCGTTATATGGAAAGCATACACCTCAGGTGGAACGCTAACTCTACTAGAACGCCTAAGAGGTAACGAATCATTAGTTGGTTCAACATGAATTTCTTCCTCGAGTTGGGCACTAGCATTAGTTGGTTCAACACCGGGTAGTGTAACGTCATTTTTCGTATCACAGTTATATAACATACATTGAGCAATACTTAAAGAAAATACATACCTTTATTGATGATTGAAAATTACATTATTGTTTTCGCAGTATTTATTACATAATATCCGACTTGACATACTTCTTAATGAACAGAAAGATACTAGTAAAACTTCTCCTGTTCGAATACATACCAGCTTTTCAAGTTCCTGAAAACATGCATTTTAAAATACGTCAACATAAAGTTGGTGAGTCCACAGGTTTTGACTCCATAAAATAATATGTTTTTACACATTCAAAAGTATAGTTTTGAAAGTATCATTTTGACTCTCCAACATTAGGTAGAATAGTATACTTATCATTTAACTGTTATACCCAAACATTTCTTAATCTTAAGGTATAAGTAGGGGAAAACTTATACTTAACATTAATACTTGTATACGACAAGGTATACTATTACTACAATTTGCTACCATGAGCCTGTAACCGCTGCTACGACATAATACCTCTGATAGAACAATACACTCATGATTAACCATGAGAACAAATACACTCATGATTAAACATGAGAAACAACATCGTACGCTTCATCGACGCCGAAATAATAACAAATAAAAGGATAGTTCATCACTTGTTTTTGGTTGACTATAGCTAACAGTCACAAGTGGGGTGGTCAGCCCATATACTAATTATACACGACTTCCTCGCTCACACGGGATTAACAGTTACGATTCAGAGGATTTCCGCTAAGATCCTTAATCTTAGTTGATGAATACAATTACTCATGTAGACTTTGACAGCTTCCTATAGCTCTAACAACAAAAGCATCTTTATGCCTAAACCTTAAGTTACTAGACTATGATTTTAAACATTACTCCTAACTTCATAATATTTAGGCAGTATAACAACTATATCTTGAAGTAAAAACCAGGTTTTATCTGGACCTAAAACCAATAATAACATCATATAACGTTTCTAGTTTTATCTTGACATAAAACTAAAAATAACAACATATCCAGTTTTATCTTGACATAAAACTAATAATAACAACATATAACATATCTAGTTTTATCTTGACATAAAACTAATAATAACAACATACAACATATCTAGTTTTATCTTGACATAAAACTAATAATAACAACATATAACATATCTTGTTTTATCTTGACATAAAACTATTAATTGCAACATACTATATAACTTAACATATAAAACTTCCGAATATAACTTCGGAACTATATCGCACACAAAATATATATAGAATCCTAAGTATAACTCAAGATCTACATTAATATACTACTATAACAACAACATGTTAACAACGTTACGTTAGTTGTATATTTTCAGATACGAAATAACTATATCCCGGTTATTATAACTATCTATGTTGATACTAATATACTATCATATAGACATAATAGTAACATATATACAATGACTAGCATGCGTTTTCCCCTGAAATGTTAGAAAGTACGGCCGTGAAACTCACCCTAGTAGCGTGATTTTATGTTATCTAAGCAAAACGGTCAGCGTGCGATATCGTCGGGGCTCTGGATGCAAGATGGCTTCAGCAAGTGAGAGAGGAGAAAGGAGATCAGGTGTAAGAATGATTGGGGTCGATCTTGCTATTTATAGTAAGATTTTATGACACTCACGTCGTGAGTGTCATAAAACTCACGTCGTGAGTCTGCCTGATTCACTCCGTAGACTTGCCATTTGCGTCCCTAGCTTCGGAAGGTGGCCATGTGACTCCTCACGTCGTGAGTGTCATAAAGCTCACGTCGTGAATTTTGGATCCTATCCTCTCGCAGCTTCTAGATTCCGAATTATGACAGAATGACTCCTCACGTCATGAGTGTCATAAAACTCACGTCGTGAATTAGCTAGTTTAGGGTTTTTAAAAACTAAATCTTCGGAAGGCTATAACTTTTGCATACGAACTCCGTTTTTGACGTTCTTTATATGCACGCGTAGGTATTTACGAGTACTACAAATCTGTTTTAGACTTAAATAGCTAATTCTAAGTATATTAAATTTCACTTATTATAGAGATTTATAATGTTTGGTTATCATAACTTCTTCATGCGAAGTCAGATTCAGATGTTCTCTATATTTTTCGAATCGTATGGTCGTATACTTTGAGTTGTATCATAAAGAAAGTTCATATTTGTATTAGAATTTATCATGATCTACATAACATTCTTACCACATTACTAGGTTAACATAATCACATTACATGATTGGCATAATCACATGTGATTGTCTATTGACCTATTTTGACTAGTGTTACATTCTCCCCCCGTTAGAACAATTTTGTCCCGAAATTTATCTTGTGGGTAGGGTTTTGTCAAACAGTTGGGGGTATTTTTCTTTCATCTGATCTTCACGTTCCCAAGTAAATTCAGGTCCTCGCAAAGAGTTCCATTGAACTTTCACTATGGGAATATGACTTTTCTTTAATCTTTTGACTTCTCGATCCATGATCTCGACAGGTTCTTCTACAAAGTTGAGTTTGGTATTGACTTGTATCTCGTTGAGAGGTACCACAAGAGTGTTATCGGATAGACATATTTTGAGATTTGATACATGAAAAACATTGTGTACATTACTTAGCTCTTGAGGTAACTTGAGTTGGTATGCGACAGAACCAATTCTAGCTAGAATTTCAAAAGGTCCTATATACCGTAGGTTTAGTTTGGCTCGCTTACCGAATCGAATTACACCTTTCCAAGGAGAGACCTTCAAAATTACTTTATCTCCAACTTGGAATTTTAAAGGCTTACGTCTTACGTCAGCATAGCTCTTTTAATGATCACGTGCATCCTTTAATCGATCCTTAATTTGCACGATCTTTTTAGTTGTCTCATGGATTATTTCTGGTCCAGTACGTAAGGTATCGCCTGTATGTTCTTTGGCCATCTGCGTATCTCCAACTTCTGCCCAACATACTGGGGAACTACATTTTCGTCCATAAAGAACCTCAAACGGTGCAGCCTTGATGCTGGTGTGATGACTATTGTTGTAGGAAAACTCAATTAACGGTAAATGAGTATCCCACGCATTTCCAAAGTCTATTACACAGGCTCAGAGCATATCTTCTAAAGTCTGAATGGTTCTCTCACTCTGACCATCAGTCTGTGGATGGTAAGCTATACTCATGTCTAGACGTGTTCCTAAGGATTTTTGTAGAGATTGCCAAAATCGTGAAGTGAATCTACTATCTCGGTCAGAAATAATAGAACTTGGAACTCCATGCAATCTAACAATTTACTTAAGATAAACTCTAGTCAGCTTCTCCATCTTGTCGTTCTCCTTAATTGGTAAGAAATGGGCAGACTTAGTCAATCTATTTACTATTACCCAAAGAGTGTCGAACCCGCTAGGAGTTTTGGGTAACTTAGTGATGAAGTCCATTGAAATCTGCTCCCATTTCCATTTAGGTATTTCCGGTTGTTGAAGTAAACCTGAAGGCTTTTGATGTTCTGGCTTTACTCTAGAACAAGTCAAACATTTGCTCACATAAGTAGCAATTCCTGCCTTCATGTTTGGCCACCAATAATGTACTTTTATGTCTAAGTACATTTTGTCAGAGCCTGGATGTACGGAATATCTGGACTTGTGGGTCTCTTCTAAGACCAAGTCCCTGACTCCACCGAACTTAGGCGTCAAAATTCGGTTCATAAAGTGTCGCGTTCCGTCATCTTTTTGTATAAGTTTCTTTTCCATTCCTCGCAAGGCTTCGTTCTTGATGTTATCTTCTTTTAGAGCCTCAAGTTGAGTTTCTATAATTTGTGCAGCAAGGTTAGAATGGATAGTTATGGTTAATGCTCGTACCCGACGGGGTTTAATATATTCTTTCCGGCTCAAGGCATCTGCTACCACGTTTGCCTTTCCAGGATGATAACGAATCTCACATTCGTAATCATTCAACAATTCGACCCATCTTCGTTGTCTCATATTAAGATCTTTTTGGTCGAAGATGTGCTGGAGACTGTTGTGGTCGGTAAAAATAGTACACTTATTACCATATAGGTAATGTCTCCAAATTTTTAGTGTAAAAGTTATAACTCCCAATTAAAGATCATGGGTAGTGTAATTATTCTCATTCACCTTAAGTTGTCGTGATGCATAGGCGATAACTTTTCCTCTTTGCATCAACACACATCCCAATCCTTGATTTGATGCGTCACAGTATACGACGGAATTTTCTGTCCCCTCTGGAAGGGATAGGATTGGTGCACTACACAACATTTTCTTAGTTTCTGAAAAGCAGCTTCTTGTTTGTCTTCCCAGTTGAACTTTGTATCCTTCCGGGTTAGTGTTGTAAGCGGCTTGGCTATTTTGGAGAAATTCTCTATGAATCTGCGGTAATAGCCAGCTAGTCCTAGGAATTGACACACCTCTGTTGGCGTCTTTGGTGCTTCCGAATTCCTGGTTGCTTCAACTTTGGATGGGTCAACATGAATTCCTTCGTTGCTAACTACATGACCTAAAAATTGTACTTCTCTATCACATTTGGAGAATTTAGCATACAACTTTTCTTTTCTTAGTAGTTCCAAGATTATTTGCAGGTGTTGACCATGTTCTACCTTGGTTCGTGAATATATCAATATATCATCGATAAATATGATCACGCATTTATCCAAGTATGGTTTGAAACATGATTCATGAGATCCATAAACACTGCTGGGGCGTTGGTCAATCCAAAATACATAACTAAGAACTCATAATGACCATAACGAGTTCTAAATGCTGTTTTTGGAATGTCGTCCTCTTGTACCCTAAGTTGATGGTTTCCTGATCTAAGATCTATCTTTGAGTAGTAGCTAGATCCTTGCAGTTGATCGAATAAATCATCAATTCTTGGAAGCGGATAACGATTTTTGATCGTTAGCTTGTTCAGCTCCCGATAATCAATACATAATCGAAAGGATCCATCCTTCTTCTAGACAAACAAGATTGGTGCTCCCCAAGGTGAAAAACTTGGTCTGATAAAGCCTTTGCCAAGAAGTTCTTGTAGTTGACTAGATAATTCTTGCATTTCGGATGGAGCCAACCGATAAGGAGATTTCGCTACTGGTGCTGCTCCTGGAATTAAGTTGATTCGAAACTCAACTTGTTGGACGGGAGGTATTCCAGGTAGATCTTCAGGAAACACATCAGGGAAATCACATACTTGAGGTATGTCCTTGATTTCTTTTATCTTTCTTCTCTTATCTACAATGTGGGCTAAGAATGTGCTACATTTCTTATGTAGATATTTCTGGCTCTGTGTACAAGAAATGACTTTGAGGTTCTTCCCAGATTTATCACCATAGATAATCAGGGCTTCGCCGTTTGGTAAGGGTATTCGTATGGCTTTCTCATGACATAAAATTTCGGTGCGGTGTGAAGATAACCAATCCATGCCAATTATGACATCAAAACTACCGATAGGCATTGGCATGAGGTTGACGTGAAAAAGGTAGTTATTAATAGTTAATAGACAATTTTCTAGGATTTCATATGTTTTCTCAAATTGTCCGTTAGCGATTTCTACTTCGTAGATTTCTTTTAATTTGCTAGACTTATGACTTAACAATTTTCTAAATGTCAAAGTTATAAAACTTCAACCTGCTCCAGAGCCGAAGAGTATGCTAGCGTATAAATTATCTATGAGAAACGTACCAGATACAACTGAAGGGTCCTGGATAGCCTCTCCGCTTCCGATCACAAACGCCCTGCCACATCCTATGCCTCCTTGACTCCTTAACTTTGGACATTGTTTCTTGATACGTCCAACTTCTCCACACTCATAACACTTTCTTTCTTCACCACGACCTGTTCCAGTATTTGTTTGCTGATTGACTGTTGCAGGTGTTGTGCTCCTGCAGTAACTAGCAGTGTGCCCCTTCTTTTTGCATTTCGTGCAAACAAAACAGTCACCTGGGTGATGACGGTTGCAGTGTTTGCACCATGCAGACTTTGGTTGAGTAGGTACTGCTGTTGTGGCTGTGTAGTTGGTTGCCACTTCTTGTCTTTTCTTAGATGATTGTTTGGGATTCTTCTTATTAAACTTGCGGTTGTTTGTTCTAGCTTTGGGAGACTCAGTCTTTGAGACCACTTCTGCTCCTTGGATCTCTGTGAGGGTTAGCTGATGAGCTATCCTCTTGGTGCTGTCAGAAGTCGTAGGCTTTGATGCGATCACCATGCCTTTTATTTGCGATGCTAAACCCTAGATATATCGTTCAATCTTTTTATATTCAGGGGTCACAAGTGTTGGACACATTACAACAAGATCATTAAATCTAGCGGTATAAGCTTTTATCTCTGAACCCTTCATCGTTAGGGTCCACAGTTCTTGTTCTAGTTTATGTATTTCCTCCCTAGGACAATACTCCTCTACTAGCATCATTTTTAGCTCCTCCCATTTCATGGAATTTGCAGTATCAATTCCCATTGTATTCACATGGATATTCCACCATGTAAGTGTTGCGTCAGTGAAAGTACATGCTGCAAATCGTACTTTACAATCATCTGGAAAAAAGCTTATTTGAAAGACGGATTCTGTCTTTTCTATCCACCTTGTCAAATTCACTACCCCTTCATTTCCATGAAAGATTTTTGGCCTATAATTCATAAAATCTTTGTAGGTACATGTTCTAGCAGTCCCTACATGGCCTTCATTTCTAACTCCATCTCTTGTGACATTAGATAGAGCCACAACAATTCTTTGAGCTATGATTTCTTCTAGTTGCACTGTACTCATTGAGGGGTTTATTTCTGGTGGTGGTTGTGGTTGTTGTTGTTGTGGTGCTGATGGTCGGTTAGGGTTTAGCCGATTACTCCTTCTAGGCATTTTGTGTTAGTTCCTATTATAAATAATAAGAATTTTTATGAGTTTTGTTGATCATTTAATATACGAGTACTAAATACTCTAGTTATTATTCACAGCGTAAAGCATAATAGACAACCTAATGATTACTATAACGTATGCTTCATATTATTACCAGTGGTTACATCAGTTTATTTAGGTTTATAAGAGAAAAGTTTCTATAAACATTGCAAAATTTGGAAGGTTTTCTACATCCTTGCTATAAACTTTCCTCTTTTCGCCTTAACTAGTCTGATTTTCTCTATTTACATAACCACTAGTTGTAGCTTATCTACCAGAAACCTAAGTGATGACCCAGCACGGTAGTGACATTAACCACTTGCTCTTCAAGTGCTTGAGTTCTCTGCTCAAGACTTCCCTTGCGTTCTTCATTTCTTGAGGTTTGATTGTAGAGCTCTAACTCTGCAATCCTGGCATCATGAGTAATCATGTCATTATAAGCAACATTTATACGATGATAGACATCCATCACCGATTCCTGATCTCGTGTCCTTTGTCCTTCTAGCCTTCGCACTCTTCCAGAGAGATGAGTAGCCCTCCCTTCGACAATTTCCATCTTATCTTCAATTTTCACACTTTTCTCAAACAATTGAGATAAAGTGTTATCTTCAGAAGAATGTGGGAGACGTGGTCGAGATGACTGACCAGTCTCTTACATCTTGGCAGCTTTTTCTTCCGCCACCCATTTATCAACTATTTGTGTGATCCGTGCAGGTTCATTTTGAACTCTATGACTTCCTGAAGATGTTGCCTTCTGACTTTTCTTAAGCTTTTTCCATATCGGTATAGATTTACGTGCAGTGTGTTTCATTTTTACTCCTCCTGGAACTTTACGGTAAAGAGTGTTCAGTGGTGGTAGAGATGATGCCACCAACTCTGTCTCCTCCATGGATTCTCTTACTTCCATTGGTTCACTCTCTTCCTATTCGTTGGAGGGTAACGGTGATGCATAGTCAGAAGGTATTGGATGAAAGGTAGTTGGAGTTATAGGATAGTAAGGATCGCCTAACATCATAAGGAATGAAAGTTCCTCTTCTTCATCCGTATCCTCGATGATTATCCATTCTCGTGAATGTGCCATGTCGGATTCCTATACATTTTGGATCTCCAATAGTTTAGTCTATCAAATATTTCTTCCAAATTAAATAGTTCATATGATCTAACCATAATAAAATGTAGTTGCACACCTACACCTAGTTGTGATAGGATCTATGCACATATAAACTTTAGTTGGAATATTTGATCTAAATTTGTGAGATCAAAAACATTCTGGGTATTAAGGTGTATTCTCATCACGGGTCTGAGTCTTTATATATGACTCTATATTCTTATTTATTGTATTCACGCTTTTACTATTGTTTGTTACTTCAGGTCTATCTGATTAGGCTCCGGCCAGTCAGGACTGTCGAAAGGGCAGGGTCATTTTAGCATATAGTCGTTCTGAAATCCAGCAACCCAAATCGACATGTCTATCCGTGTCACCGCTCTCGTAAGTAGTCCTTTAGTAGTATAATTAATAATATTTTTTATTTATAGGCTAAGGGATATACCTAAACCTAATAGAGTAAGCCCTAAAATATAGACATGCTTTCCTAAGAAAGTACTAGTTCACTATAGTTAATAGCTCTGATACCAATCTGTCACACCCCGGCCGTCGGCGGAAACACCGGGTAGTGTAACGTCATTTTTCGTATCACAGTTATATAACATACATTGAACAATACTTAAAAAAATACATACATTTATTGATGATTGAAAGTTACATTATTGTTTTCGCAATATTTATTACATAATATCCGACTTGACATACTTCTTAATGAACAGAAAGATACTAGTAAAACTTCTCCTGTTCGAATACATACCGCTTTTCAAGTTCCTGAAAACACATGCATTTTAAAATACGTCAACATAAAGTTGGTGAGTCCACAGGTTTTGACTCCATAAAATAATATGTTTTTACACATTCAAAAGTATAGTTTTGAAAGTATCATTTTGACTCTCCAACATTAGGTAGAATAGTATACTTATCATTTAACTGTTATACCTAAACATTTCTTAATCTTAAGGTATAAGTAGGGGAAAACTTATACTTAACATTAATACTTGTATACGACAAGGTATAATGTTACTACAAATTGCTACCATGAGCCTGTAACCGCTGCTATGACATAATACCTCTGATAGAACAATACACTCATGATTTACCATGAGAACAAATACACTCATGATTTAACATGAGAAACAAAACCGTACGCTTCATCGACGCCGAAATAATAACAAATAAAACGATAGTTCATCACTTGTTTTTGGTTGACTGTAGCTAACAGTCACAAGTGGGGTGGTCAGCCCGTATACTAATTATACACGACTTCCTCGCTCACACGGGATTAAGGGTTACAGTTCAGAGGATTTCCGCTAAGATCCCCAATATTAGTTGATGAATACAATTACTCATGTAGACTTTGACGGCTTCCTATATCTCTAACAACAAAAGCATCTTTATGTCTAAAACCTTAAGTTACTAGACTATGCTTTTAAACATTACTCCTAACTTCATAATATTTAGGCAGTATAACAACTATATCTTGAAGTAAAAACCAGGTTTTATCTGGACCTAAAACCAATAATAACAACATATAACGTTTCTAGTTTTATATTGACATAAAACTAACAATAACAACATATCCAGTTTTATCTTGACTTAAACTAATAATAACAACATATAACATATCTAGTTTTATCTTGACATAAAACTAATAATAACAACATATAAAATATCTAGTTTTATCTTGACATAAAACTAATAATAACAACATATAACATATCTAGTTTTATCTTGACATAGAACTATTAATTGCAACATACTATATAACTTAACATATAAAACTTCCGAATATAACTTCGGAACTATATCGCATACAAAATATATATAGAATCCTAAGTATAACTCAAGATCTACATTAATATACTACTATAACAATAACATGTTAACAACGTTACGATAGTTGCATATTTTCAGATACAAAATAACTATATCCCGGTAATTCTAACTATCTATGTTGATACTAATATACTATCATATAGACATAATAATAACATATATACAATGACTAGCATGCATTTTCCCACAAAATATTAGAAAGTGGGACCATGAAACTCACCCTAGTAGCGTGATTTTATGTTATCTAAGCAAAACGGTCAGCGTGCGAGATCGTCGGGGCTCGGGATGCAAGATGGCTTCAGCAAGTGAGAGAGGAGAAAGGAGATCAGGTATAAGAATGGCTGGGGTCGATCTTGCTATTTATAGTAAGATTTTATGACACTCACGTCGTGAGTCTGCCTGATTCACTCCGTAGACTTGACATTTGCGTCCTTAGCTTCGAAAGGTGGCCATGTGACTCCTCACGTCGTGAGTGTCATAAAGCTCACGTCGTGAATTTTGGATCCTATCCTCTCACAGCTTCTAGATTCCGAATTATGACAGAATGGCTCCTCACATGGTGAGTGTCATAAAACTCACGTCGTGAATTAGCTAGTTTAGGGTTTTTAAAAACTAAATCTTCGGATGGCCATAACTTTTGCATACGAACTCCGTTTTTGACGTTTTTTATATGCACGCGTAATTATTTACGAGTAATACAACTCTATTTTAGACTTAAATAGCTAATTCTAATTCTATTTTAATTTTCTCTTATTATAGAGATTTATAGTGTTCAGTTATCATAACTTCTTCATGCGAAGTCGGATTCAGAAGTTCTCTATATTTTTGGAATCGTATGGACGTATACTTTGAGTTGTATCATTAAGAAAGTTCATATTTGTATTAGAATTTATCATGAACTACATAACATTCTTACCACATTACTAGGTTAACATAATCACATTACATGAGTGGCATAATCACATGTGATTGTCTATTGACCTATTTTGACTAGTTTTGCACATTAGAGGTTCCTTCATCTTATGACTCTTGAATTTATTAAAGACTAATTGTACTCCCACTGTCCTCTGTGCATATGAGCTCTCTCTCTCTCTCTCTCTCTCTCTCTCAAAAGACTCCCCCTCGTGCTACAAAGACCACGTTGTTACTAGGTCTATAGAACAAATATCCGAAGAACTTTTATGGGTAGCTGATGAAAATACATCTCTCACTTCGAGGTTCAATCTTGTGAGTCTCTCGTCTAACAAAAGCTTCAACACCCTAAACCTTGATATGTGCTAACGATGGAACCTTCCCTGTCCACATCTCATGAGGTATTTGGGAAACCTTCTTAGTTAGGACAAGATTAAGAATGTGGGTGGTAGTCTCTAAGGCATACCCCATTGGAAGTGAAGCTTGATTCATCATGGAACGAACCATGTCTAACAAGGTTCGATTATGCCTCTCAGCCACACCATTATTTTGTGGTGTCCTATGAGCCGTTAATTGTGAAACTATTCCACATTCGTTGAGGTAGTCGTGAACTCGATACTAAGATTCTCATTACCTCTATCCTATCTAAGCATCTTGATCTTCCGGCCCAAATGATTCTCGACATCTTGTTTGAACTCTATGAACTTTTCAAAGGTTTCTGATATATGATTGATTAAGTAGATATTTCCATATCTGCTATGATCACTGATAAAAGTCACAAAGAATCAATTTGCATCCCTTGTGGTGGATCTGAAGGGCCACACACATCTGTGTGTATAAAATCCAACAATCCTTCACCTCTTTCACAAGAACCAGTGAAAGGTGATTTTGTCATCTTTCCAAGTAACAAGACTCGCATGTATCATCTGACCTTAAGTTAAATGATTCTAACACTCCATCCTTTTGGAGTTGTGCAATGTGTTTCTTTTTGACATGTCCAATACGAAAATGCCATAATCATGCTTTATCTATACCATTAAACGAATAAATTTGAAGAACACTATTACCTAAATTGTCTACAACCATCACAGTTTTATACACACCATCACAAGGTAAAGCTTCAAAATAAAATAAACCATTTTTAAAAGCAGAAATAGATCCATTCTCATCATTGAAAGAACATCTAAAACCTTGTTTAAATAGATCATGAAATTAAATGATGTTTTGTGTTATCTCTAATGAGTAGCAACAATTTATCAAATCCAAACCTAACCCACTACTAAGTACTAAGTTATAAACACCCATACTAGTAACAGGTGACAATCACCTATTGCCCATGATCAAGTTCATCCTCCTATGCTCCACATCCTCACATCTTCTTAGTCCTACATGTCAGAACAAATGTGAAAACCACATCCTATATCAAGGACCCAAGAATGAGAATATGATGATTTATTAGATAAGATAGTGTAAATACCTGCCTAGGTTGACTTCACCTTGCCATCCATATTATCTTCCAAGTACTTCATGTTGGATTAGATGTCTAAGTTCATAACTATTTCTGAGATATACTTGACCCGGTTGGCATGGTCCATTTGGGTTGCATGGCTTTGCAACACTTGGATAGACTAAATGAGAGAAAGGACACTTAAGGATTGTTAATATATTATAAGTTCTAATATATTAATAATATTATTTAATTAGTATTGATCAATAATTAATTTGGTATTAATTAAGTGATCAAAAAGGTGACTAATTAAATATATGGGTTGATTGTGTAAATCATGTATTCTTGTATAGTGGGCTAATGATCCATGGTTTATATATATATATATATATATATATATATATATATATATATATATATATATATATATATATATATATTGGGCTAAATTCCATAAGGTGCCCCATGGATAGTCCATGGAGGTTACAAACCCATCGATCATGGAATATGGAAAGTCATGTCAATTAGGGTTTACATGTTGTAACCCAACTATAAAAGGACCCCATGGCTAGCAAAACCGGCAATACTAAGTGAAGAATAAGAGGGCTAGCCAATTTTTGAGTGATAAGTGTCTTCTCTCAAGGCTATTCCAAGAGTTGTGGTGTTGTGTGAGAAATTTGATGCATCATACTTGAGGTGCTACGCTCAGAATGTTCTCAAGGAATCCAAGGAATAAGAAAGGTATGTTTTCTTACTAGCTTTTATGATTCAAGTTCCCCATGCCATGCTAGATAGGTTAAGAACCTTGGAAATCAAATTCGCATGTATCTTAGTAAAACATAGATCCAAGGTTTCTAGGGTTGCATGTACACCTTAGGAGTGTTAGAATGCTCAAATCCCTTCAGTGGTATTAGAGCCTAGGCTTGTTTTCTTGATACTTGATGCAAATTGTTGAAAAAAACTCAAGTTTTCTGCATTCTGCGGCGTGAAATCACCGAGTTGATGGGGGGACTCGACGAGTCCATGTGTTAATTCATCCTACTCATCGAGTAGGTTCTTGCACTCGACGAGTAGGAGCCCCTGAATGCATATTTTCGAGTGTTGCTGCTGGAAATGGACTAGAAACATTACCTAAACTGTTTGGTCTTATAAAACTTGTTTTAGCTGGTGTAATGGTTATGCTAATCCATTTACAATAGCTATTATCAAAATTTTAAGTCTTATATGCTTTTTTTATGATTCTTGAAATTGTTGATATGAATGTTCATACACTTATGAGTTTAGATGATCATAGGAATTATTTGCAACGTGCTTGGTAGTTTAATTCTTGATCTTTATGTGTTTTAATGGAATCCATGATTTGTCCTGAAGTTATAGATTACCAAAAGTCTTTCTTTTAAAATCCATTTATAAACACATAAGTTACATAAAATGAAGAGTCTCTCATTTTAATAAACCATTAACTCATAAGTTATGAAAGATGAAAAGTTTTGAAAGTTACAAAACTTTCCCTCAAGTTTTGCAACATGTAAAGTCTCACACACCTTGGTAAACCTCTAGTTCCAACCCCTAAAATTTTAAAATTTAAATATCAACCCTTATACTTTATAATATTATAAGTTTAACAATAATTATATATGTATAAGAACAAGTCGTTTTACCGTTAGTAGGCCTCATTCACGAAGCCGGTCTATAGGGGGTATAAGGTTGTTGGCTATAGAATGGCAGCTTAATGGGTGACCACTCTCACCCACCGCTTCCTTGACTGGTGGAGGGTCGTTAGCCGAACGGGTAGGACAATGACTTTAATCCTCATTAAAAGTATGATGATCATAAAGTAACTAAATGTTTTTTTATAAATTCCAAATCTTGGTTACTTTAGGAAAATGTGAATAAGGTGCTAACCCTTTAAATTACACTTTGCACTTTGATTAAGTCGTTAGTGGAGCGTGTGTGGTTAACCGGCACACTAACCTAGATGTAACAAAGTAGGAAAAGGGTGCCTTAAGGTTTATCATAGATCGGTGGAGCATGTGTGATTAACCGGCACATCGGTTAGGTGATAAACATAATAAGTATCAACTAATTTGCATGGTTACTTCACACGTTGTTTTGTGATCCTCGGCATCCCAGTCAGAAAACTTGAAGGGCACACTCGAGATTGAAACATGCCATTGAAAAGTTCAATGAAACTTAAAGAATCTAGGAGTTTTAAAACCAATCAAAGCCTAATAATTTATTTCGTTTTTCATGGTGGAAATTGGTGAATCGTCGTTCACCTACCTTCAAATATTCTATAGCTTAGATTACTGTGACATCCCCTAATTTCTCGGCCAAAAAAGACCGATTTAATTTATGCTTTTTAAAATAAAATCAAAGAAATCTTTTTAAAAGATGTTGCGGAATTGGTCCCCAAACAAAATATGATAAAAGTTTATCAAAACCCTTCATTAAGAAGGTATATGTTTTCCATATATATATCAAAACCACGGGATGTCATGTTCCGATACAGATCCAAAAGCATAAACTAGACATTATAAGCCTTTCAACAGTTATTTACAACTACTGGCCTATAATCCAAAAATCTCTCGTTGTCCTCCGACTATGCTCGGGGTCCACTACCTGTAACATAAAAAGCTGAGTGGGTCAGGCTTGGGAGCCTGGTGAGCATATAGGGTTTTCAACCCACAATAATAATCAACTTACTAAGTTCATCAATCAACAACAACCCTGATTACCCGTTCCCGTTATCCTCACTTTATGTCCCTAAACACTTGTCACAAGGGACCTAGCCTAAAGAATATCATCGGGATGGACACTACTGCTAAGGGGTTTCCTCAGCCATACATGTCCTAAAGGCAACCATGAGGGGGATGGAGTATAGCGAATGAACACTCTTAGTTCATTAACACCTACAGGTTGCGGACCTGCTAATGTTTCCCACTAGACTGTCTAGAAAGTCCGTGGTCGTCATCCAAACTCCGCTAGATGACTGGATCTCAAAACACATCCAGGCCTCTCATCAATTTTATTTTATCACACATCACAATCTACCCATGTTCTACCCAACATATTTGTAGATAAAAATACTTATACAGTTTAAAACTTGTATAAAACATCAACACAACAATCACCTCAAATAAATAATTAATATATTTACACATAGCACGTATTATAAGGTAAATACTTCATATCTATGTGTAAAATGAAAGTGACTATACACTCACATGATTTGATGATAATCGGGAAACAATTCGCTTCCTAAAACAATCGTTTCTAATAAAACCGGGAGTTTTATTGAGAAACCGGGCTTTGTAAAAGTCGGGCTTCGAAACCGAAAAGATAAATTTTCCGGGCTTCTCGGGCACTTCGTGGGGTATTTCGGGCTTTACAATTGATACCGGGGCTTTGCGGGATGTTAAGATGAAGAAAATATGGAGAGAGGGGCTAAAAATGGCTAAATTCCAAAAGTAACCGGAAACCCTCGCAGGTACCCTTCTATTTATAGGGTCCGAAGTTTGATCCAACGGCTGAGAAGTCTCCTGATCCGACGGCTAAGAGGCTTCGCAGGGGGGGGGGGGGGTCTCGCACATGGCTCGCATGGCTCGCACATGCGAGGGCTCGCTGTCGGCTTCTAAGTGGACCGCGGCTTGCTGGCGCACCTGCGAGGCTCGGAGCTAGGCTATGCGAGGCTCGGACACACGCGGCAGCTGGGCGAAGCTTCGGCTGAGGAGCTGGCTGCTTCGGATTGGGCCTCCTCCTCGGTCGAATCAGAAGAGGACACGTGGCTCGCATGACTCAGCAGCCTCGGTGACTCAGCAGCCTAATGACACAGCAGCCAGGTGACTCAGCAGGACACGTGTCACTTTCTAAGCGAGGGTGACGTGGCAATTGTGACTATGCGAAATTTCTCGGTTTTCGCGCCAAAACTTCTAAAATCCATAACTTTCGCATACGATCTCCGTTTTTGACGTTCTTTATATGCACGCGTAGCTAAAATTAAGATCTACAACTTCTGTTTAGACTTCGTCGGCTAATTTTGACTTTAAATTTTATATTATTATTTTTAACAGACCGGGACAGGAAATCCGTTAAAAATTCATAACTTCTTCATCCGACGTCCGTTTTCGTCAGACTTTTTACCGTTGTGCTCCTAATGACGAGACCTTCAATTCTTGTTTAGGTTGTATCGGCTAAAAATCGCTCGATCTAAAATTCGAGTTTTTAGCTGTCTACTGCTACGCTGAAACTTCAAAAAATCATAACTTCCTCATACGAAGTCAGATTTGGGCGTTCTTTTTATCAAACTTCTCGGTTTAACGAATACTACAACTTTCGTTTAGATTACTAAGGCTAAAAAAGTAGTTTATCAAAAACTCACTTTTTACGACATTCAGCACCGTGCCGGTTTTGTCGCGAAACTTCGACAGGTCATAACTTCTTCGTTATAACTCGGATTTTGGTATTCTTTATATCCCCGAAATCCTTGTTTCGACCACTACAACTTTATGTAAAGATATCGGGATTATCTCACACTTTAATTTTGACGCTTATTTTTAATCTTAATTAATTAAGCCCTAATAATTAAGCATAAAACACATAATTCACATAATATTCACATAACTCCTTTTTATTTCTTCAAAATGAGTTACAAAGGTTAACGTAGACTATCAACTCAATATAAATGCCTAGGCTAGAAACACGAGTGTTACAATTCTCTCCCCCTTAGGATGATTCCGTCCCCGGAATCACATATCACCAAACAACTGCGGGTAGCGACTCATCATGTCACTCTCCGTTTCCCAAGTGAGATTTGGTCCATTCGTATGTTTCCAGCGCACAAGCACTAAATCGACCATCTTGCGTCGTAACTTCATAGTCTTACGGTCAACGATTGCCTCAGGTTCTTCGATCAACCTCTTGTTTTCATCCAATCTTAACTCAGAAATCGGAATTATGTCGGGCACATCTCCTGTGAACTTTCTCAAATAACACACATGAAAGGTGTTATGAATACCCTCTAGTTCTTCCGGTAACTCTAGCTTGTAAGCTTGATTCCCGATTCTCTGAAGAACTTTAAATGGTCCAATAAACCTTGGACTCAACTTCCCTCTCTTACCAAATCTTATAAGTCCCTTCCACGGCGAGACTTTAAGTAAAACCGAATCTCCAACATCGAAGGATATCGGTTGTCTTTTCTTGTCAGCATAACTCTTTTGTCGATCTTGAGCAGCTAACATCCTTTCCCCTATCACTTTCAACTTTTCAGCAGTCTCATGGACTATTTCAGGTCCCATAAACTGCTTTTCCCCAGCTTCCAGCCAACATGATGGCGTTCGACACTTCTCCCCATACAAAGCGTGATAAGGTGCCATCTTAATGCTTGAGTGGAAACTATTATTATAGGAGAATTCTACTAAAGGTAAGTGTTCATCCCAGTTACCTTGGAATTCTAGGGTACATGCTCTCAGCATATCCTCCAATGTTTGAATCGTTCGCTCGCTCTGACCATCAGTTTGCGGATGGTAAGCTGTACTCAAACACAACTTGGTACCCAATTCCTCTTGTAGACTCCTCCAAAACCTTGAGGTAAAACGGCTGTCACGATCGGACACAATCGTTAACGGAACACCGTGAAGCCTCACAATTTCCTTCACATAAGAATTCGCAAGTTTATCCATAAACCACTTCTCTTTGGCTGCTATGAAATGCGCACTCTTAGTGAAGCGATCAACGACCACCCAAATCATGTCGTGACCGTTCCTTGTTCTGGGCAGTTTAGTCACAAAATCCATGGTGATGTCTTCCCATTTACCCATGGGTACGGGTAAAGGTTCTAAACTCCCATATGGTTTCTGATGTTGTGCCTTAACCCTAGCACAAGTTACACACTCGGCCACATACTTAGCAACATCGAGCTTCATCGTCGGCCACCAATAATAGGGTTTTAGATCCATATACATTTTCGTACTGCCGGGATGAATCGAGTACATGGTCTTGTGAGCTTCTTCCATCATAAGATCTCTTATTCCGCCCGTCTTAGGTACCCAAATTCTATCTTGAAATACCTTCAACCCTTGGTTGTTTGTACCGAACACTAACGTTTTGCCTAAACGTTCTTCCTTTCGGTCATTTTTCTCTAAAGCTTCCTCTTGAGCTTTCTTTATACTTTCCACAATTGTCGAGACAACTTCAATTCTCAACGCTCTTGGCCTTTTCTTTTCAAGGTTTACCTTCCGACTGAGAGCATCGGCAACAACATTTGCTTTACCAGGGTGGTAAAGTATCTCACAGTCGTAGTCCTTAAGTAACTCTAGCCAGCGTCGTTGCCTCATATTCAATTCCTTCTGATTAAAGAGATATTGGAGACTCTTATGATCAGTGAAAAGTTTACACTTGGTGCCATAAAGATAATGCCTCCATATCTTCAAGGCAAATACTACCGCTGCCAACTCCAAATCATGAGTGGGGTAGTTCTTTTCATGTTCCTTCAATTGCCTCGATGCATACGCGATCACTTTATCCCTTTGGGTCAGAACACAACCTAACCCAACTCCGGATGCATCGCTATAAACTGCAAAGTCATCAACTCCTTCAGGCAATGAAAGAATCGGTGCTTCACACAATCTCTTCTTCAACTTCTCAAAGGATTCCTTATATTCTCATTCCAAGCATAAGTGGCTCCTTTGTGGGTCAAAGCTGTTAATGGAGTAGCAATCGAAGAAAAGCCTTGGATAAACCTTCGGTAATATCCAGCTAATCCTAAAAAGCTTCGAATCTCCGTAGGACTTTTTGGTTGTTCCCACTTCATTACAGCTTCAATCTTTGCTGGGTCAACCATTATTCCTTCTTGGTTAACCACATGACCTAAAAATTGGACTTCTTGAATCCAAAATTCACACTTGGAGAACTTTGCATACAGCTTCTCCTTTTTCAGGACTTCTAGCACTTCACGCAGATGCTTTTCATGCTCCTGCTTGCTTTTCGAATAAATCAAGATATCATCTATGAATACTATCACGGATTTATCTAAGAATGGTTTACAAACCCTATTCATCAAATCCATGAAAGCTGCTGGGGCATTGGTTAGTCCGAACGACATAACCAAAAATTCATAGTGTCCATATCTCGTTCTAAAAGCAGTCTTTTCGATATCCTGCTCTCTAACCTTTAGTTGATGGTATCCCGACCTAAGATCGATCTTCGAGAAATAGCTCGAACCCTGCAACTGGTCGAACAAGTCATCGATCCTTGGCAACGGGTACTTGTTCTTTATCGTCACTTTGTTCAGCTCTCTGTAATCAATGCACATTCTCATGCTTCCGTCTTTCTTCTTTACAAATAACACAGGGGCTCCCCAAGGTGATGAACTAGGTCGAATGAAACCTTTGTCCAATAACTCCTGAAGTTGTGTCATAAGTTCTTTCATTTCGGTTGGCGCTAATCGATAAGGTGCTTTCGCTATCGGCGTCGTTCCTGGTAACAAGTCGATACGAAATTCTACTTGTCGATCAGGGGGCAATCCGGGAAGATCTTCGGGAAAGACTTCCGGATAATCGCACACCACCGGAATATTCTGCACCTCCTTCTTTTCCATCTTGGCATCGATCACAAATGCTAGATATGATGTACATCCCTTGGCCAAACACTTTCTGGCTTTCATTAGGGAAATGATTCCAGAGTTTACTCTGCGTTTGTCTCCGTACACCATAAACGACTCTTTCCCTGGCGGGTTTACTTTTACTATCTTCTTTCTACATAGTATTTCTGCATCATTGGCGCTAAGCCAATCCATTCCTAAAACTATGTCGAATCCATTTAACTCGATAGGCAATAATTCCTCTTGGAACTTATTCCCATCCAAGTCAATGAGGATGTTTTTCATACGATGGCTAACAGGTACAAACTTGCCACTAGCAATCTCGACTAATAAGGCATTAACTAGCCTATTTACAGGCAAAGCTAGCTTTCTACCAAATTCATGCGATATAAAGGAGTAATTGGCTCCAGAATCAAACAAAATTTGGGCAGGCAATTCGTTTACGAGAAAGGTACCTGAAGCGACATCGACTTCTTCTTTTGCAGCTTCAAGTGTCATCTGAAAGGCTCTCGCCTTCGGCTTTGGTGGTAGATTGGGCTTTGCGGCATCCTTCCTCTTTGGACAGTCTTTAAGAACATGCCCTACTTCATGGCACTCAAAACATACCCTCTTGTCGGACGGACACACGTTGGCATAATGCCCAGTCTTTCCACATTTGAAGCAAGTCACCTCCTCACTACATCTCCCAGAGTGCTTTCTCTTGCACTTCTCACACCATTTCACTTCACCTCCTCCTCCTCCAAACTTCTTGGACTTAGAAAATTTACTTTTCTTGTTGGAACCCGAAGTTCCTTCAAATTTTCTCTTTTCACCAACTTCTGCCCTCTCCAGACCCTTCTCCTTGATCTGAACCTCGACATTCTTAGCATCCCATATGGCGGCTTTCAAAGTGGTTGCTTGCTTAACCATCGGACCAAAGTCCGCTGGTAATCCGAGGGCAAACTTGTTGACCTTAGAGAGTTCAGTTGGAACTAGATGAGGAACTAGCTTCATCTTTTCCATAAAACTAGCAGCATATTCAGTAACGCTCATCTTTCCTTTCTTTAAATTCTGAAACTCATTGTTGATTTCCAGAAGATCCTGCTTAGAGCAGTACTGCAATTTCAGTTGGACCACAAATTCTTCCCAAGACATCTTACTAGCTTCACCCTTGGGCATCGAATCAGCTAGTAACTTCCACCAGCTCAACACACCAGACTTTAACAAAGGAATTGCAAGTGCGATCTTTTGTTTGTTGCTGCACTCGCAACTTTCAAACATCGTCTCCATTTCGGAGATCCAATTCATGACTTCCACCGGTGTCGGACTCCCAGATAGACACGGCGGTTTGGATGCCATGAAATCTTTGTATTTGCATCCGCGTCCATCAACTCCTCCATCCTGGTTGTTTTGTCTAACTATCGGTAGGTTGGCTTGACCAAGAGTCCCACTGTAGTTCCCTCCTACTGATTTCCCTTCATTCAATACGGGCTGTTCAACAGGCATCATAGTCTCTTCCCTATGTTGTTGTAGTAATCGCCTTGTCTCCTCCATTTGGCGATCTAACATCATTTGCATCATTGCTTGTACCCCAGCCATCGTCATTGGCTCAGGTGCAGCTCCTACAACAGGTACTTGCACAACTACTTGAGGTTGAGGCTGTTGATCCCTGTTTCCGTTTGCATTTGCAGCTCCACTACGAGTTATGGCCATTACAATCTATATAACGAATAAGGCGAATTTAGGTCTTTATCCTTGTTAGACATGTCAATTCCCTTATCACTCCGAAACGTTTACGTGTTAGTTCTAATCTCGTAATCATACGCTTAGAATCCTACACACATAAGGTTTGCAGATCCGGCCGGCAACAGACCATAGACCCGAACAAATAATGGCACACATGGCAAACACATAGCATTTAGCACATAAGGACATTTTAGGCATCTTCCCTAAAATAAACTAGTGCTCGTGCCTAAAATATGGTAAACACTCATCTCACAATCATCACTTAGCATTCTAAGTTCAAGTCTTAGAAATTCTACAATTTCTTAGTTCGCATAAACTAATGCTCTGATACCAACTGTGACATCCCCTAATTTCTCGGCCAGAAAAGACCGATTTAATTTATGCTTTTTAAAATAAAATCAGAGAAATCTTTTTAAAAGATGTTGCAGAATTGGTCCCCAAACAAAATATGATAAAAGTTTATCAAAACCCTTCATTAAGAAGGTATATGTTTTCCATATATATATCAAAACCTCGGGATGTCATGTTCCGATACAGATCCAAAAGCATAAACAAGACATTATAAGCCTTTCAACAGTTATTTACAACTACTGGCCTATAATCCAAAAATCTCTCGTTGTCCTCCGACTATGCTCGGGGTCCACTACCTGTAACATAAAAAGCTGAGTGGGTCAGGCTTGGGAGCCTGGTGAGCATATAGGGTTTTCAACCCACAATAATAATAAACTTACTAAGTTCATCAATCAACAATAACCCTGATTACCCGTTCCCGTTATCCTCACTTTATGTCCCTAAACACTTGTCACAAGGGACCTAGCCTAAAGAATATCATCGGGATGGACACTACTGCTAAGGGGTTTCCTCAGCCATACATGTCCTAAAGGCAACCATGAGGGGGATGGAGTACAGCGAATGAACACTCTTAGTTCATTAACACCTATAGGTTGCGGACCTGCTAATGTTTCCCACTAGACTGTCTAGAAAGTCCGTGGTCGTCATCCAAACTCCGCTAGATGATTGGATCTCAAAACACATCGAGGCCTCTCATCAATTTTATTTTATCACACATCACAATCTACCCATGTTCTACCCAACATATTTGTAGATAAAAATACTTATACAGTTTAAAACTTGTATAAAACATCAACACAACAATCACCTCAAATAAATAATTAATATATTTACACATAGCACGTATTATAAGGTAAATACTTCATATCTATGTGTAAAATGAAAGTGACTATACACTCACATGATTTGATGATAATCGGGCAACAATTCGTTTCCTAAAACGATCGTTTCTAATAAAACCGGGAGTTTTATTGAGAAACCGGGCTTTGTAAAAGTCGGGCTTCGAAACCGAAAAGATAAATTTTCCGGGCTTCTCGGGCACTTCGTAGGGTATTTCGGGCTTTACAATTGATACCGGGGCTTTGAGGGATGTTAAGATGAAGAAAATATGGAGAGAGGGGCTAAAAATGGCTAAATTCCAAAAGTAACCAGAAACCCTCGCAGGTACCCTTCTATTTATAGGGTCCGAAGTTTGATCCAACGGCTGAGAAGTCTCCTGATCCGACGGCTAAGAGGCTTCGCAGGGGGGGGGGGGTCTCGCACATGGCTCGCATGGCTCGCACATGCGAGGGCTCGCTGTCGGCTTCTAAGTGGACCGCGGCTTGCTGGCGCACCTGCGAGGCTCGGAGCTAGGCTATGCGAGGCTCGGACACACGCGGCAGTTGGGCGAAGCTTCGGCTGGGGAGCTGGCTGCTTCGGATTGGGCCTCCTCCTCGGTCGAATCAGAAGAGGACACGTGGCTCGCATGACTCAGCAGCCTCGGTGACTCAGCAGCCTAATGACATAGCAGCCAGGTGACTCAGCAGGACACGTGTCACTTTCTAAGCGAGGGTGACGTGGCAATTGTGACTATGCGAAATTTCTCGGTTTTCGCGCCAAAACTTCTAAAATCCATAACTTTCGCATACGATCTCCGTTTTTGACGTTCTTTATATGCACGCGTAGCTAAAATTAAGATCTACAACTTCCGTTTAGACTTCGTCGGCTAAAATACCACGTGAAGAAGGAGGAAGTTACACTCACCAAAATTCAAGGACTCTTGAAGACCGCCGAAAGTGGTCTGAAGGGTAAATCGGTTGTTACCATACCTACTCCTACCGTGGCCCCTGTCTTGGAAATTGGGCAATGCAAAGGAAAGAAGAGGAAGAGACCTTCGAAGGGTACCAAGGGAAAGTCCTTTGATGGTTCCTCTTCAAGTGGAACCAAGAAACATTTTGTCACTCCTTCCAACCCTAAAGAGGTTGAAGGCTTCTATTGCCATGAAAAGTCGCACTGGAAGCAAAACTACTCAAAGTACCTGCAAGATGTTAATGATGGGAAAGTAAAACCCAACCATGCAGGTATTTACACTATATTGTATAATAACTCACCCCATTCTAGTTCATGGGTCCTTGATACTGGTTGTGGTATTCAAATATGTTCGGATTTGTAGGGACTAAGAAGAAGTGAGAATGTGGAGCATGGGAAGATAAACTTGATCATAGGGAATAGGAAAGTTTCACCTGCCACCAAACAAGGTTTTACCTTTTCGTTTTATAATGATGGTGGTGGTATTAATGCTTTCTTTAATAATGTTCTTGATTTTAAAGAATTATCTTGTGATGGTGTGTATGAAACTGTGTCGGTTGTTGATAACCTAGGAAATAATGTATTTTGTATCGATTCTTCCACTAGCTTGGATAAAACATCATTATGGAATTGTCGTCTTGGACATGTAAGCAAGAAACGAGTAGGCCAACTCCAAAAGGACGGAGTCTTGGAGTCATTTGACCTAAAGTCAGATGATAGTTGTGTGGGAAAATAACAAAGTCACCCTTCACTGGTACTTGTGCTAAGGGTGAGGGTTTGTTGGAACTCATACATACTGATGTGTGTGGACCCTTCAGAACCGCCACAAGAGATGCTAACCACTTCTATGTGACTTTTACTGATGATTTTAGTAGATATGGATATGTCTACTTAATCAAGCATAATTCAGAAACCTTTGAAAAGTTCAAGAAGTTTAAACAGGAAGTGGAGAATCAGTTGGTCAGGAACATTAAGATGCTTCGATCCGATCAAGGTGGTGAGTATCTTAGTACAGAGTTCATTGACTATCTTAAGAAATGTTGGATTGTCTCACAATTTACACCTACGAGAACACCACAGTTGAATGGTGTGGCTGAGAGGCGTAATCGAACCTTGTTAGACATGGTTCATTCAATAACGAGGTGAGCTTCACTACCAATCTCATTTTGGGGGTATGAGTTAGAGACTGCTGCCCATATTCTTAATCTAGTCCCTACCAAAAAGGTTGCCAAAATACCTCACGAGATGTGGACTCGAAGGTGATACACTTATCAATGATAACACACTGGTAAATCTAGATAAAGCCTAACAGCTACAAGGAAGCCATGGCAGGCCCTGAGGCTGCTAAATGGAAAGAGGCTATGGACAGTGAGATACAATCCATGTATGACAATAAAGTTTGGAACTTGGTTGGCAATGTACCAGGTCGTAAGACATTCGGGTGCAAATGGATCTTCAAGAAGAAGACCGACATGGATGGTAATGTACACACTTATAAGGCGCGACTGGTTGCAAGGGGCTTTTCCTCAAACTCTGGGAGTTGATTATGATGAGACCTTTTCACCAGTAGCGAAGATTAAGTCTATTAGGTTTATGTTAGCCATTGCTGCATTTCATGATTATGGAATACGAGAAAAATGGATGTCAAAACTGCTTTCCTTAATGGAAAGTTGGATGAGGATGTTTAGATGAGTCAGCCAGAGGGTTTTGTCAGCACAGAGTACCCTAATAGAGTGTGTAAGCTTGAGAAATCCATTTATGGATTGAAACAAGCACCTCGCAGATGGAATCTTTGTTTCGATGAGAAAGTCAAACAGTTTGGTTTTTCGAGGAGCGAAGATGAATCTTGTGTATATGTCAAGGCTAGTGGGAGTATAGTTAGCTTTTTGGTATTGTATGTGGATGACATACTACTCATAGGAAATGATATCCCAACTCTGCAGGAAGTGAAATCCTAGCTTAGGAAGTGTTTCGCTATGAAGGAACTTGGAGAAGCTGCTTTTATCCTAGGGATAAGGATTATGAGAGACAGGAGTAAAAGACTAATTGGACTTAGTCAGAGTACCTACTTGGATAAGGTGCTGAATAGGTTTAGCATGCAGAATTTCAAGAAAGGAGAGTTACCGATCTAGAGTTACGACGGAGTAAGACTCAGAGCCCGAGTACAGAGGTTGAGATAGCAGAGATGAGTCGAGTATCATATGCTTCCGATGTAGGATCGATCATGTATGTTATGACTTGTACTCGTACTGATGTGGCCTTTGCGTTGAGCACGGTTAGCAGATATCAGGGGAACCTTGGCAAGGCGCACTGGACTGTGGTAAAGAACATTCTCAAGTACCTGCGGAGGACTAAGGATTGGGTCCTTACCCTCGGTGGGAGTGATGACTTGAGAGTAGCAGGGTATAGTGATGCTAACTTCTAGACTGATAGGGATAATGTCCGCTCTCATTCAGGCTGGGTCTTTACCTTAAACGGAGGAGCAATAACTTGGAAAAGTTCCAAGCAGGAGACAATGGTTGATTCAACTTGCGAATCAGAGTATATAGCGGCAATCGAGGCAACAAAGGAGGCTATATGGCTAAAGAACTTCATTGGAGACCTTGGAGTTGTACCAGTTATAAAGGAGCCTATGGAGATTTTCTATGATAATGAAAGTGCAGTTGCCTTAACCAAGGAACCAAGGGATCACGGAAGATCCAAACACATCGAAAGAAAATACCATTACATCAGACATCGAATAGAAGAATGACTCCTCGTGGCAAAGAGGGTATCATCAGATGAGAACCCAGCAGATCCCCTCACGAAGGCACTGGGTAAGGTTAAGCATCTCCAGCATGCAAGGCGCATATGGCTAAAGGATGATATTATTTTTTTGTAATTACATAGCTTTTGAAATGTGTAAAGTGTAATTGACATTTGATTATAAATAAAAGATGTTGTTTATTTTTAAGTATAAGTGTTGTTATCTTTTGTCAATCGTTTACTATCATTTCATTTTGCATGTTTTGACTTCTAGAATAAATATGTTGTGGTATATCATATAATTCAAATTCTCCACAGTCGGTCATATGTTGGAAGTAGATATAAATCGAGACTGTCATGAGTTCGGTTGTAGATGTCTAGGGTATTGGACATAACAAGAGTTGCTACAACACTCATGAGTGCTTATAAGTTCTGAGTATTGGATTTAACCCACGCTCACTTGTATCACTTCACGGAATTTATCTCGAGTGATCCTGAGACGGTAATATCATATAAGTCTTCAAACCTAGAGATATGAGTTGTGTACTATCAGTTGGTTATACATTGATTGTAAGAAAACGCATTGGTAACTCGATGTTATAAAATGTGCCTTTGTGTATGATTTAACAAGTAGTAGAACAAGCATATGAGTCGAAGTTTATCTGTTCCTTCTTGGATTAGAAGTGATAACTAGTTCCCTCGACGATTTTGTTGTGACCTATGTCCCGGGCCCAGTCAGAACTAAATTGATGTGTTTAATTAAGTTCTATGTCAAACAAATCGGAAATCGGGAAACAAACTGTGGGATAATAAGTAAGACATTGTTCCATGTATTTTTCCGACTGATATCTAGAATAGAGGATTATATGATCACTTATCTTAAATGGCGTATCATCATTATCTCAGTTCCGCGAGACCTTAAAAGAGCTACGATTTATGATCAGTTCCTGAAGTTATTCTTACAGATATAGTTATTAGACTTATCAAAGTGGGAGACTGTTGGAATAGATGTCGAAGTTCATAACTATTTTTGAGATGTACTTGACCAGGTTAGCATGGTCCGTTTGGGTTGCATGGCATTGCAACACTTGGATAGACTAAATGAGAGAAAGGACACTTAAGGATTATTAATATATTATAAGTTCTAATATATTAATAATATTATTTAATTAGTATTGATCAAGAATTAATTTGGAATTAATTAAGTGATCAAAAAGGAGACAATTTAAATATATGGGGTTGATTGTGTAAATCATCTATTCTTGTATTATGGGCTAATGATCCATGGTTTATATGTAGTGGGCTAAAATGCATAAGGTGCTCCATGGATGGTCCATGGAGGTTATAAACCCATGAACCATGGAATATGAAAAGCCATGTCAATTATGGTTTACATGTTGTAACCCTACTTGTGACACAACTATATATAAAAGGACCCCATGGCTAGCAAAAGCGGCACTACTAAGCGAAGAGCAAGAGGGCTAGCCGATTTTTGAGTGATAAGTGTCTTCTCTCAAGGTTATTCCAAGATTCGTGGTGTTGTGTTTGACATTTGAGACATCACACTTGAAGTGCTAGGCTTACAAGGTTCTCAAGGAATCCAAGCAATAAGAAAGGTATGTTTTCTTACTAGATAGGTTAAGAACCATGGAAATCAAATTTGCATGTATCTTAGTAAAACATAGATCCAAGGTTTCTAGGGTTGCATGTACACCTTAGGAGTGTTCGAATGCTCAAAACCCTTCACTTTGGACAACTTTTTTTCCACCTCCCTTTCTCATGGTAGTAGAAGCAAGTAGCCTCTTTGGGATCGGAGGCAGGGGGAGCGTCAGAACTGGCCTTTCCTTTACGT
Source organism: Lactuca serriola (assembly GCF_051521515.1). NCBI lineage: Eukaryota > Viridiplantae > Streptophyta > Magnoliopsida > Asterales > Asteraceae > Lactuca > Lactuca serriola. Next base: position 249,148,209 of record NC_136410.1, on the reverse strand, counting down.
CAATTTCTTGATGACCCGACTTGGTGTTTTCCCTTCCAATTATGTTTTGGACGACCTTTCCTCTTCTTCCCTTTTCCTTTACTAATGGCAAGACCGAGCAGGAGTGGAGGCAACACCTTTTCCCTTCAATCCTCCTTCAACAGTACGCAACAGGTACTGAAGTTGAGCGAATATGGTATTTTGGTTGTTTAGATGATAAGTCATGATAAACTAATCATAAAAATTGGGCAATGAGTGCAAGACTATATCCATATCCAATTCCTATCAAAGTTCTCATTAAGCTTCGACAAGTGTTCCATGTATCATTGAATTCGTTGTACGTGGTAGCTGACGAACTCTCCGTCTTTCATCTTGCTGGTGATGAGGGACTTTACTACCTCGTATTTCTCTTGACGAGCTCATTGATGGTACTCTTCGATCAAGTCCTTTTTCATCTCATACGTCCAATAATCCTCGTAGAATCTTTGTAGCTTAGGATTCATAGTCACCACCATGATGCAAACAACTTTTGTTGTATCATTGTAGTGCATCCTATACTCTGCTTGTTCTCAGGGGTAGCTTCAGTTTCATCAATCTTGAGAAGTTCCCTTTCTAGCACATATTCTTTTTACTCGAAGAGAAGACCCATTTAGACGTTTTGCATCCAATCATTATAAATGGTGCCATCAAAAGTAACCCTCGAGAAGTTGTTCAATATTGAGAAGTTGTTGGAGGAGTTATTGTTGTTGTTGGAGGAGGAGGAACTAGAAGCATCAGATGGAGTAGACATCTATAAAAGAAAGATAGTTTTAGTTAGATAAGAATAATGCTTAATATAACACCCAAAATGAAATATCAAGGCTAGGATCCAACTAAATAATTCGCAGCTTAGAAAATGGATGTTGTAATCTAATTTCAAATTATATATAGGTCGGTAAATGACGATTTACCAATTTCACGACAATAAACAAAATTTGAACGAATTAGGTATTTTAATGAAATTCCTAGATCTTTTGAGATTGATTGAACTATTCAATGACATGTTTAATCTCGATTATGTTCTTCCATTTGTGGCTGGGATACCAAGGATCACAAATAAGATGTGAATAACCATTCAAATTAGCTTGATACACTACTAGAAAAACAGCGTTTTACGATGCTCATTGCTCGTCGTAAAATGCTCAGACGACGCGCAAATGCGCGTCAAGGAAGGCCATGTCATAACGATAGACGACGCGCATTTACAACGCACATTTATGACACACAATGCGTATCATTAAAGCCGCTGTCAAGAAAGGCCATGTCATAAATGAAGATGACACACATTTTTGTGTATCGTAATTTTTTTTTAAATATTTATAGATTTACTAATTTTCAAATTAAATTTGCATTTCATGTCTTATAATAGAAAATAAAATACCATATACAAAAAATACAATCCATTACACAAAAGTTAATGTCATACAAAATACAAAATAAAATACAATAAATAAGAAAGATAATTCATTGCACTAAATGTCAAATACAAATAATCATCCCTAACTATATAACCTAATACTACATTGCTATTAAGGAACATCATCATAACTCACTGAAGGTCTTGGAACAATGTTCTCGTCATCAACTTGTATATCTGCCAAAAAGTTGAAAAAAAAAAACAAATATTTAATGTTTGTATATATAACAAGAACATATTGAATGCATAAAATAACAAGAGCTAATAGAAAGTCATAATATAAAAGGTCAAAATGCAACTTTCATGGTTTGATTGGGAAAAAGAAAAGTATTAGTGGTTCTCTTGTAGCCTACTCATAAAAGTACTAGTTAATTAATGTTGATGATAAATACATAAATAAACAAAAACAACCAGAAACAATGATTAAAAAAAAATGAGAACTTACAGCAGCTTCTAGCAAGGCAGAAAGAAGTTCACGATCCGTACCCAACTTAGATAGTATATGCAACACAGACAGCTTGATATCTTCTGGTGAATTGACAATTAAGTCCTTTTGATGGGAAAGAAATGTAGCGTGGAAACTACTGCAAGAGTAGACCCTCTATCACAAAACAATAAGTTGGACGATCAGAATCAACAGCAACTGTTAATAATAGGAGTGCAAAAACACATATACCTCAACAAATGATAACCTTTCCAATATCTTTGACTTGTATGGTCCAAAACACCCCCGACTAGTCGTAAGATCAGAATAGGAGTGCAAAAGACCCTCTATCACAAAACACTAAACTTTGCTAGACCACCAAGTTATTGTGTACAAACTCCATTCCATTTATCCGCTTTAGTGTTGCTAACTAGAAGCTACACTCATCCCAGTGGTTGCATTTGATTTGAGGAACTTCTTTGTAATCATGTGTTACAAGGTCACTGAGAAGACTTCACTTCACTACGAGGTTTATTTGTACTACTGTCTTTGCTGCAATGAAACCGAAGAAGAAATATATTTTTTCTGAGTAAATGACCTAAATACCCTCTGAATCGTAAATCATAGTCAACAGTAGGAACTCCAAGCCCACCAAGAATTATCGAGTTGATATGAGATAATTCCTCATTATCTCATATCTTCCCTGACAAAACATTCATTCAATGTCATTCTCACCACTTACCATATCTCATATCTATTTCTTTTCTTTGATATTTAGAATATTATTATAAAATAACTAAATTATTTTTACCTTAGGCATTATAGGTATATCATTTCTTTCCAGTTTTGGCTGGAAACCAATTCTTATAAAGCCAATTCCCATATCTTCAGCAACAACTTTCACCTATAAAGTAAAGTAGCACATCCACATTTGACATATCACTTTCAACACATGGAATTATATAATCATATCAATTTCATGTAAGGTACCAACCATTACAATTTACAAACCTGGTAAAGGTGTGAATCTACTTCTGCACATGTTTGATGGAGAGTTTCAAGAGGAGCAACATTGAGCTCAAACTGACCACCAGGTTCCAGAGATATACTTTGTTTTCCCTGACATTATTTTTTTAAAGTTTAGAAATAGACCACATACAATCAAATAGCAGCTTTGGGTTCTTTAAATATGCAGTGTTGATTACCTGTTTAAGCCCAATTATATTGTCCCCTTCCATGATATCCTCCCAGTCAAATCTCTTAGAAATAGCATTCAGCAGATCTGCTATTTGTCCATACGTCATAGGCTTCAATGTTTTCAGCTCGAACCCAAATATTTCATGTTCAACTCCTATTCTGCAATATCCATAACATTCATCATTAATCAACACAGAAACATATGTGCAAAATAAAATACTGAGCATAAGAGACAAATAAGTAAGAACCTCCAATTTTCCTTAGGCTTGCATCCAGAAGCAAGGTACCCCACAAGATCTTCTTTTGTAAGTGGTTTTGTTGCAACCATTGCATCCTCTATGGGAGGACTTGCAGCAACAACTACTTGATTTCCTCGTTTGGATTTTATAGCAATGGCATCTACACGATGCATCTTTTGGCTACTCTTGGAGGAGGAATCCCATGTCATTTCTGTGGGACCCTATGGACAGCCTTACAGACCACCTTTACCTCGTTAGCAGCAACAGCAGCCTTACCCTATTTCTACATGAATGAGTAAAGAATAATGAAACCTTTCATTCTCGCACAATGGTAAGTAAATCCTACATCTGTTGCTCAAATATGGTGAGATCATTCATGTCCAAACCATCTAAATCTTCACCAGGAACTCTTTGCCTGCAAAACAATATTTTCCAACTACTTTCTTTAACCTTTAATTAATTTACTTAGCCGTGATGGGTTTAAGAATAAAACTCCACATTGATTCCGCATAGTAGCGCTTTGGACTGATTGAATTCAAAAAAAAACCTTTTAGACGAGATATTTAACCTTTAATGTATTAAACTCACCTGATCTCTCTCCTAAGTTTTATGTTAGTGTCTTTAAGCTTTTCCATAGTTTCCTTCATTCTCTGAACATGCATATACACACCACAATATTACACAAGAATCAGCTTTCAAAACACTTAAACACGCCCAACTAAAGCAAGGTGATCATCTGGTTAAAACCTAGCAACCCAAAGGTTGTGAATCTTCGTTGCGTATTTGTTGGTTGAAAAACATTAAAAGACACACACACAAGTGAGGGTGGAGAGAAAATAGCTAACCTCATAGTGGGAGCTCCAGAGATCAAAACCTAGAGTTGTCTGATACAGATCATACATATTTTTAGTCCTGTGTAAATTTAACTAAGATCAAGATTATATGAAGAGATGAAATTGAGTTGTCTTTAAAGCAAGCAAAAGGTGGTAGAAGAGATATAGCTAGAAATATATAGAAGGTGCTATAGCCTGTATGTATATGTATATATGTGTTATATACGTACGTGGTTGAAGGGCTGATATACTCATGGAACTTGTCGGTGTTGGTGAACATAATAAGAGAAACCTTGGCATCACAAAGAACAGTAAGCTCATGAGCTTTCTTGAATATCCCATTTCATCTCTGAGTATGTAACCTGTCTGTTTGTGTTATTCTCTATCTTTTTTATCTCTATCTTCCCCCTTAATCCGGCATGTTCTTCATATAAACCTTCATTGAAAGCATCACCAAAAAGGTGAAAGTTGTGCACAAACCTTCTCCGAAGATGACGAACGAGACTCTTCCCAATGTCTCTTGAAGTCCAATTCCAGTTCATATATGTCTCTGAGATGCAAGGAGATAAATGTAAATCATGACCTTTCATCCTTTCTTATAATGAAATTTTATAGTTTTATTCCTTTTATAGGAGAAATCTAAAACTGAGATCTCAAAAGCTAGAATTATAGAGGAAACAGTAAAAGTTGATTTATAGGATGTGACTTATTATGAGAAAGAGTTTCATCTATTATGAGTAGCCACTCTTACATCAAAGAATAATTAGAAGCATTAGAGTGAGAACTATAGTAACCTTATTTAAGCAGCATAAACATATAAGTACAACAGTCCTATATCCCAAACCTTGTATTATAATTATCAGAATCTTGTAATAACAGAGGATTATGATCAGTTATTCAATCAACAAGTAGTGACGAACAGCTGGAATCTATTCTTTGGGATATAGACTACATAAATTAACTATTATAGCCAGAAATTACATATCAGATTGTATGTTGTGTAGAAAATATCATCAGCTTTTTGAGATCCCAATAGCAAGAAGCCGATAAAAGGATTTAATAACTTAAAGCTAAGGTCTATCTATAAACCCTAGATCATTCCAATTGAAATACTTCCTGCAAACCCATTACATTTAGTAAATCTTAAGACCTGCTACTTCAAGTTCTTGGCAAGTTGAAACGATATTCATTTTATGGTGAGAAAATAAAATGGAAGAAAGAAAGCAGTTGTTTACATGATCAACGATACTCAATTTGCACATCAATAGCTTTGAAGCCATAAAACATATGACCATGAAGAAGACGACGAGAAGTAATTTGGTGAGGAAGAAGTAGCATGGATTCGGTTACAAATGTTTTAAACAGAGTCGCTTCACACCCACAAATTCTCGAAATTGATGACGAAAACGGAGAAATTGAAATAAAATTAGAAGAAGAAGAAGAAGAGGATCTGTTACCTTCAACCACGTGCCCCGAGTCTCGAAACACTTTCATTCAACTTTACAGTCATTGAAACGAGTCTCACCGGAAAGAATGTGAACGTGAGAGAAATCGAACCCCGAGATTTGGATTCCGGTGAAGTATCGGAATGGGTTTCCGATGAATAAGACAGTGGAAACACAAACACAAATGCGTTTCCTGCAGAACAAGAAACGGGTTGTAAGCCGAACAAGAGAGTGAAAACCGGTGATGAAAATGAAAGAAAGTCACTACAGGTTAAACGGAAGGTGGTTTCAAAGGCTAAATTAGACCGGAAACCAATGAATCCATAGACATTTGTACCTGATATGTAAGGGAAACAAGCATCAAAAGGTGCTCAAAGGGGTTTTAGGGTTTCTATTAATCGAGATGATTTTAAGAACTTCAAAAATATGAAATTATCGATCTTCTACACATCAAATACCAATTCCGAAAAATCACATATTAGGAAGTCAAAAATATGATTTTAGGAACTTCACAACTAAAAATCGCATATTAGGAAGTCAAAAATATGATTTTAGGAACTTCACAACTAAAAATCGCATATCAGGAACCTACACAATGCTTTTAGGGTTTCTTTTGATGGAAGAGGATTTCACAACATACGACGAAGAAAAAGGAGAGTATCAGGTCGGGTTTTTAATATTTTGGTATTTCATTCGCCCTCTTAGCAATTAAAAATTTGGAGAACGCGCGTTCATGATAAAAATTATAAAGCGACAATTCTACATGACACACTCCTTTATGGTAGGTGCCCTCCGTGTTTTTAATTTTTTTTTGTTCGACACTAATTTTAGGGCACACATAAATGCGTGTTCTCTATCCTTCATATTTTGGAAAGCTGACATTAATTTTTAGGGCCCGCATAGATGCGTGTCCTCTATCATTGTGTGTCATTGTTTGCGCGTCATTAAAGGGTTGTTTTCTAGTAGTGATACTCTCGATGTCATTTATCATCTCCTCTTAATATGTCAGTTAACCATACGTGCTCCATTAATCAATGATAATTTACAAGACACCCATTTCCACTCTTTATTAGTCCCTATTAGTGTACCGGTTAACCACACATGCTCCACTAACGACCAATAAACTGCAATGTGCAATTTCATGGGTTAGCATATAATTTCACATTTTTCCTAAAGTAACTAAGATTGGGAATTACGTAAAAATATGTTTAGTTACTTTATAACATTATACAAATAAATGAGGATTTAGTTTATCCTATCAAACCCGTTTGGATAATAACCCTCTCCTGATCAAGGAAGTGGTGGGTAAGAGTGGACACCCATTCAATCGCCATTTTATAGGTGATTTCCTTATACCCCCATTATATATCAGCTTCGTGAATGAGGCGTGCTAGCGGTTTGACTGACTCGGTCTTATATATATATATATATATATATATATATATATATATATATATATATATATATATATATATATACATATATATATATATATATATGTAGTGATATTACACCTTTAATGTTACTATATTATAAGGGTGTATTCTTTTAAAAAAATTTTTCTAAAAATACTAGATTAACTTTTAAATTTAAAAAAATTAATAAAGTAATTAATTTTTGTTTTAAAATTTAAGGCAATCATGAATTTAAGATAAGGATATCAAATTACTGATTAAGATCTCCAATTTTAAAGAATTAAAATGTTATTAAGGTAACTATCCTAATCAATCCATGAGATAATTAATAAAACTGAGTTTTTAGGATCTGACAGCTCAATACGCCATGATGAACAATCACCACGCCGTGTTGGGTCGATTTTGTAGGTCAACACGCCGTGTTCGATGAACACCATGGCGTGTTTGATGAACAAAATGAAGATTTTGTTTTCTTCTCCTTGTTCAAGTTCAACAATTGTATCAAATCAATAGAAAACTAAACCTATGCTCTTATACCACTGATGGGTTTTGAGCATTACAGACAAACTTATACGTGCATGAAATCCTAAATAATACGATCTACGTTTTCTATAATTGAACATACAACTTGAACAACAAAACATAAAACCCTAACATGCTTCAATAATTTTGAAATTCACAATTTAGGGTTAGATTAATCATACCTTGATCACTATATAGCAATAACAATCAAAATCCTTTGTTGTTGAAAACATTGAGAGCAAGCGTCATAATTATCACGCCTCTAGTGGCTCACACCCAACACTAGCAAGGAGGAATGATCGAGAAGGAGGAGGAGACTTGAAATTTTTGGTTCGAACTCTTTTAGAACAAGTGGCCGAAAATCATAGGGTATCAGCCTTATTTATAGTGCAGTCAGGAAACCCTAGATATGCCCAAATCTAGGATTATCTTAAACCGGGCCATTACCACTTTCTTGATTATCCACTAAAGTCTATTCTAGAAACCTAAGGCATATGAAAGTCATCCATAGCCTATGGAGGGTTCTAGACTGCCTCTTGCTCAACTATTGAACAATTATAATTCAGTCCCTGCACTTTTAATTAATTCCATTAATCCCAAAATTAATTCTAATTAGTTTCTGATTAAATATTAATTAAATATTGCTATTTCTGATTTAATATGTATTTCTCATAATATACTAACAAATTACCTTTCTTTAATTTATTAATCAAATTAATAAATCTAGATCCTTCACCAAAATCATCATGTCTAGTAGCTAGTCTTGAGGGCAACCAAAAAGGACTGTGTTATTATCAACTCAAGCACATAGCAATTATAGTTATGGGATTAGACACCTAATCCAACATATTTTATCTAACCCTAAAATCTGGGAAAATCATTCCATTTGTAGCCACCATCATGTAAGACTGTGTTCGATGACATGTCGTGGTACACCAACCATATATGATTCTAACCCTTCTAGACCATATCTATGTTTCATAATGACTAGAACACTAATGTGACAATTCAACAGTCTCAAACAATGAATTTTTGCATCATTCAAGGTTTCTTTATGAGTATAAATAAAGGGAATAGAAGGAATACATGCAAAATATTACTTACCTTCTGTGGAAGTAAGGATCTGCAAGAGATTTGATTGAAAGGAGATATATCAAACAATACCACCCTAAAACTCCACCATAATGGTATGATCTACTTCACAACTCCAAGAATGGAAATCCTCGCATTAACTCTTTCTAGAAGTAATCCAAGATTTTAGGGTTAGGTATCAATATATACAACACAAGTTACATACTAGACCCTCCAAGTATGAGGATATGACACCATAACTCTTATATATACAATACAAGTTACAAACGAGACCCTCTAAGTATAAGAAAATGACACGATGACCCTTATATATGATCAAGATCGGAAAATCTAGGTCATTATCGGTGTGCCAAAAATCGTCACAATCGACAAGCAATATTAATAAGGGATGAAGTTATATTTTCCATTTTAAAGTATTTGATATCTGCTCTTTGTAGAAATCAACTTACTAAATATATAGCGATTTTCTTTGAATCTTTATTCTCCACTAGTATTGTACTTACTACCAACCAAGATGTCTATATATATCATTAATGTTTCATTCGAGATGGCTGAGGATAGGGCCGATAGTTCTCCCATCACTTTTTTAAGTTTCTTTAGTGCTATTTTTTGCTTCTTTTGTCCATCTGATGTCTTTTTTATCCATTACATTTTTTACTGTTCTATAGAAGGTAGTATTTTCTCAACTAACTTTGCTAAAAATCTTCCTAACGCCGCTAAGTTGTCGCTTAGTGCTTGCACTTCTTTAACTGCTCTAGGTGATCACAATTGCATTAGTGAGTCAATATTCTTAGGATTTTCTTTTCTTCCTTCTTTTGTTATCATGTGCCCCCCAAATTTTCCTTCCTTTGCACTGAACAAGCATTTCTCTGGATTTAACTTCATCTCCAGTTGTCTTAGATTCTTGAATGTTTCTTTAACATCACATAAAAAATAACTATTATTCTTGCTTTTGATAACCATGGCGTGTACATATACTTCGATGTTTCTGCTAATATGAGATGTGAAGAATTTGTCTGCTAACCTTTGGTACATTGCTCCTACATTTTCGTGACTGGATGACATTTTTGTATAGCAAAATGTACCCTTACTTGTGTGAAAGGATGTCTTTTTTTTCGTCTCCTTTGTTCATTTGGATTTGATGATAACCTTTTTATGTGTCTAGGTAGCTTTTCTACTAGTTTCTGTAACATCTTGATGGCGATGTGCTTCTATTTTAACCCTATAATTTATTTATATTCCATTGCAGTCCCTACGTAGAAAAAAGTGTCCATTGGAAAACCTAGTGGCATTTTTGTAATTTGAGTAGAATAAGAGTACACCATACGTACCTGCATACGCTGGGCGAAAATCAACATATGCGGGGCGTAATTTCCAAGTTTTGAAACCCTAAATTTTAGGGTTAAACAAATATATAATCATCCTTATAACCTCATTTTCCCTCACCTCACTAGCCTCCATTCCCATTGAGATGTCTTGCAACCCTACTTCACCATTGAGAAGCCATTTATAATCTAAAACTTTGTATTTGTCTGTTTAGAAGAAGAAGGAGTAAGCCAAGATCATCTTTAGAGAGTGAAGCACTTTTGATCTGGTAATTACTCTTCATTTGCAAACCTTCTAAGGTATAAAGCTTGCATCTTTGTCTTTCAATCATGTAGATCTAGATATGGGTGTTTTATGTTACCTTTTTGTTCCAAAGGTCTTATCTTCATCACGACATGTTCTTGAACATTTTTAGTTGTCCTTTCAGACCCTAGGAGGGGTCCTAAGCCATAAAAATGAAGTGCCAATGGTTAGTTTTGCTTGATACATCTTGTAGAAGGTCTTAATGGATTATGTTCTTGAGTTAAGCTCTTAATAGGCACGTAAAGTTATAAAGTAGGAAACTTAACGACTGTAGATGTATTTTGCCAAGAATCTCACGTTTGGTCGAAAGAGCTTAATCCATTATGCTCTTAATGCGGTTTGGGATTATGTGATGGTACCCCCCGTGTACCAGGTCAACTACCCCGATGGTTGTCAATTGCGAGGGTTGGAGTACGCTCAGCATACCTATGGTGTATTCCCCGGGTACTCGCACTGGGTCAATCCAGGTGAGTTGACTCGGTTGGGTTGACTCAACTTTGGTTGACTCAGTTGACTTAGTGGGCTTGACCAGTTTACTTTGACTTTGAATTTGACCAAGTTTGACCTTGAGGGTATTTTGAGATTTTAATGAAATTAGTCATTGGTGGGATTAGGTGCCAGTTAGAGAGTTGAGATACGGAGTTGGGACCTCATCAGCTTCTATTTAGTTTGAGAGGTGAGCTTCCTCACTGTACTTTCAGGTCTAAGGCATTAAGGTCGGCCTATTGGATTGTTATCATGGTTTATTGAATTCTATATGTTGTAGTTATCTATTAGATTTGTATCCTGGCATATAGGTTAACATTATGCTTAGTGATTTGTAAGATTTGTTTGAATTTCTTTTGACTAGTTACATATATTTATTTAATATGTGTATGTCGACATGTTATGTGTGGTCGGGTTGACGTGGACGTGTATATACAATAGGCCAAGGGACTTAGGGCAGACTGGATTGACTGTAGGCCTGCGAGGCGGTCCAGTCAGGCCGAAGGCCTGGAGAACGGACCGGACAGGCTGTAGTCCTGGTGAGGCGGTCCAGTCATGCTAAAGGTTTTGTGAGCTATCCAGATAGTCTGTATGCATGCGAGGCGGTGCAGTCATGTTGAAGGCTCTGTATGCATGTTGTTATTATATATCTTTTGTTTGTGTTTTAGTATCTTGGGGAAACTCACTAAGCGTTGGCTTACAGTTTTGGGTTACATTTTAGGTACTTCTGATGACCACGAAAAGGTGAAGGTGTGACCGTACACATCCTCATGATTTGATTTGTGATTTTAGGAGACTCTGATATTGAACATGTTTTGAAAACTATGTTTGTAAACAATTTATGAAACCAATTGATTTTAAAAGTTTAAATTTATCATGATTTTTATGAGTGTTATAAGTTGGTATCAGAGTCTTAGTTTGAACGAAATGGAGGAACATTCATGTTAATAAGAGTCTTAGTTTGAGTGAATTTGATATTGTGATGTTTTAGAACAACATGCTAGTGATAGGCTAGGGATCCTCAGGAATTGCATGATAGTATTGCCAGATTATATGATGCTTGATAGGCTAGGGTTCTTCCTTATATTATATTGACATCATTAATTCATTATTGTAGTTGTTAGTGTAGGAATCATAGTTATACATAACTAAGATTTTGTAGCCTGAGAATGTTTGGTTTGGCCTGATTTCCTGTTCTTGTTTGATGAAGGGCTTAGGTTATGATCAGATATTCGATTGTCTATAGGGTCCAGTGTTATGTATGATTTGCATAAACGAGTGCTGCATGGTTGGTGGAAGTTTCATGGACAAGTTGTGTGGGGTCAGTCGGCCAGTCCCGTGATGTTTAGACTTCCTCTAGGGAGTGAGAATTAAGTGTATGCGTCTTCCAGTGTGTATTGTAAGGGTTGTTGTGATGATCCTTGTGACAAATATAGGTAGGTGTGTAAGGTAGTATGGGCTCTTACTACTAAAAGAACATGACTCGTACGCATAACAAGGAAGTCACAATCCTTAGGGCTTGTTGGGAGTTGTTTCCCCTGATATGATATGTGTGTTATCTGATATCTCCCTGGATTATTTTCAGCATGGTAATGACACAATGTTTCGAGGCAAGATCCAAATTAGAATCAGGGTGTGGTGGCCAGGGTGGGCCAGCTGTGTCCGAGAACAGGATTAGGGAGATCCTTCAGGAGGAGGTTGTTGCTCACTTTCGAGCACATTTTCCAGAGATGTTTGGGTCTATTAACACCTTCATGGTGGAGTATTTTGATAAGTGTTATGCAACTTTGTTTGAGGTTTCTACAGTTGCAGCCACCACGATCGTTTCCACTATAGGGATTGGTGCTGAGAGAACCTTTCAGTGTCGGGATTTCGACAACATGAAGTTTTCGGAGTTTGATGGAGTTTAGGACCCGATCATATCCATGAGGTGGTTGTTTTAAATGGAGAGGTGTTTCTTCACATGCTCTTGCCCAACTGACCAGAAGGTCAAGGGCGCTCTGATCCTTCTACGGTCTAGAGCGAAGGTTTTTGGAGACTTGTTACTAGCTCGTATTCTTCTAAGTAGAGAGTTGTTGTGACATGGGAGCAGTTCTCGAAGATGTTATGTTCTAATTATGTGCCTCTGGTGGAGCATGAGAGGTTGGCCCATGAATACTTGGATTTGTGACAGGCGACAGAGTCGGTGATGGAGATCACCAAGATGTTCACCTTAGAGGACCATGTTTTGTCCTGAGTTTGCTAGTTCTTAGCAGACTTAGATAACCCATTACTTGAGCATACTCAAAAAGGATATCAGGCAGTTTGTATCAATTTAGCGTTATGGTTCTTTGCTGGAGTTGTAGGAGGCCACCAGGCGGCATGAGATTGGGATGGAGCTCCAGAAGAAGGAGCAAAGACTGGCCCCGACGTAGTTTCAGCCTAAACTGAAGTGGTTAAAGGCCACTGATACTAGATCTAGGAGTTAGAGTGTAACACCAGGTTTGAAAGTGCTTTATTTCTAGGGGCTGCGGCGCAATCATCAGTTTCCATAAGGGTTAGGGTCTTGGAAAGGGTGGACTAGGCCCATTTCGGATGTGGGTATTAGGGTATATGTGATCCATGTTTTTTTATTGTGTCTTCGGAAGCCAAGGGCATACACGTAATTTCACATGTCGGTCTTCTAGTTATTTTGGGTTCTTCTTCTGGAAGTTTTTAGGTAATGATAAGTTGTTAGAAGCATAGGGCTTCTCATCACCTTTTCATGAATATAAAGTTCGTCGAAAATGGACTTAGAACGAAAAAGTTATAGCACTTTGAAGGTTTTGGCAGATTTTGCCCCTAATGGAAATGTTTGGCAGATAAGTCCCATGCATGCAAGGGATGCATGTACGTGTCTAGCTGGGAATGCCCAACGTAAGTTGGGTTACGCCCAACATATAAGGTTACATGGTTGCAGTTGGTTTACGAGTACGTCGGGCGTACTAAGAGGTACACAGGGCGTACTCCCTTCAGAATAAAACCTAAATTTTAGGGTATCACACTATAAAAGGAACATTATGCCTCAAGACCAACCTCCATCTCGCCCTAAAGAAGCTACAACAAAACCCTAATCCATACTTGAGTGATCTTGGACCTTAGAAGGCCTTTTGAGAGCATTTTGATGTTTTGGATCCATTATCCAAGAAAGTGAATAGCAAAGCAAGCTGGTGACGCAAAGGAGAAGTTGTAGATCTGGGATTGTTGCTTCATTTCTGATCATTTCAACGTATAAAGTTCTGAACTTGGTGGTTATTTTCTTAGATCTCTTTTAGGATTGAGTTTATGGACTCTTTTGGTCCCATGGATGAAGTACCTTGTGTCCATGTCATTTTTGGAACCTAGAGTTGCCACTCTTAATGTTATTTGAGTTCTAGTATCAGAAAGTTACCATCTTGAAGGTCTTAATGGGTTCATGCAAGAGTTATGGCCATTTTCATGGAAGTAGATTGTTATACATTGAGTTTGGGTTCATGTGGGTCATATAAAGTCACAATGTCAGTGACTTTATGGATTAAGACGTTGAAGAGGACTTGGATCTGTGATTAAAGCCTTTGAATAAAATATTAAGTGCTAAATGGTGGAAGTGGTTTAACAGAGCAGTACACTGGGGATACATGCATGTACGTGCAGCGTAGAAGCCATATAGCCTATATGTTTAGCGTATAGAGGGGTACGCCCCGCATACTCAATAGATTTGGGCTTTGCATTGTTTGGGCCTCGGTTTGGGCCATTCATTGGACTTTGTTCTTTGATCCTTAGTGGGCCATCAGAACTCATATATTTTGGGCTAAGAATATGTTTTGGCTTTAAGGTATGTTCCGTTAGAGGGGTTGGGCCGAATTTAGAAAATTGGGCCATTGGTGGGTCATGAGTGGGCTTGGAGAGTCTACCTAGTATTGGGCCTTTCATGTTATGGTTTTGGGCCTTAGGCATGGACCAAATTAGGTTAGGGCTAAAATGGTCATTTTGCCCTAGGTAGGATTATTGGCTTTTGGACTAAGTGTATTTTGGTAATGGTAGCTCGGGAAGTCGAGAGATCAGCAAATCGGGGATCTACCAGCTCGCAGTCAGAGGATTATCCGTGAGATTCATCTTTTTGAGGTAAGTTTCCTCTTGTTTGAACGGGTCAAAGGCACCAATGCCGGCCCATACTTATATTTAAGTGCTTCAGGATTACGATCCGATTCCAGGCGGTGCCCGAGGAATGTTGGTATGCTTCATGTCTTCATGATTCCTGCAGGTGTCTGTATTGTATGTTTCCGGATTATGGTCTGATGCCGGGAGGGGCCCAAGGAATGTTTTTATATATGTTTCCGGACTACGGTTCGATGTCGCGTGGTACTCGAGTAATGTTTGCATGTTTAGTTATACTAAGTTGTCTTTGTGATACTTGTATGTACTTGGTAAGAGTGTGGGTGGGGTCCCGTATCTCATCACTAGCTGAGTGTGGACGGGGTTCCATATCTCATCATTAGCAGAGTAAGGGTGGGGCCCATGATGGGCGAGGCCTTAGGACTGGAATATGTAGTAACGTGTATGATTCTTTATGTGCTAGCATGATTATATGATATTGTTTGTATGTCTATAGTGGGTGGGGCTCAGTGACAGGCGGGGCCTAGGAGAAACATATATGTATACCGAACGAGGCACAATGCCAGGCGGGGTCTGATGTCAGACATTGCCCGATGCCAAGAAGGGCCCGATGAAGGGGCGGAGGCCAAGTATATATGATTATGTGTATGGTATGTGGTAGTATGGGGAACTCACTAGGCTTCATGCTTACATTTTTATACCTACTTCATATTTTGCTCCATGCATCTTGTAGGAGGTATTAATGGATTAAAACCTTGAGTTAATCTCTTAATGGGCATGCAAAGTCATAAATTTGGAAACTTTATGAGTCTAGAGGATATTTTTTCCATGGATCTGAAGTTTGGTCGAAAGAGCATACGCCATTAAACTCTTAATGGGGTTTTGGATCATGCGAGGGTACATTTTGTGTACCAAGTCAACCACCCCGATGGTGGTCAACTGAGAGGGTTAGAGTACGCTCAACATACCTCCAGTGTACGCCCCGTATACTCGCACTGGGTCAGTTCGGAAGAGCTGACTCAGATGGGTTGACTCGGCTTGGGTTGACTCAGTTGACTTAGTGGGCTTGACCAGTTGACTTTGAATTTGAATTTGACCAGGTTTGACCATGAGGGTATTTTTGGTATTTTGGGATTTTAATAGAATTGTTCGTTGGTGGGATTATGTGCTGGTTAGAGGGTTGAGATTCGGAGTCGGGACCTCATCAGCTTCTGTTCAATTTGTAAGGTGAGTTTCCTCACAGTACTTTCAGATCTAAGGCACCAATGTTGGCCCATTAGATTGTTGTCCTAGTTTATTGCATTTTGTATGTTGTACTTACCGGTTAGATATTTATCCTGGCATATACGATAATGTTATGCTTAGTGATCAGTAAGATCTGTTTGATTGTCTTTTGACTGGTTGTATATGTCCATCTGATATGTGTATGTCAACATGTTATGTGTAAATGGGTTGAGGCGGACCGGAATAGACCGAGAGCCAAGAGACCTTGGGCGGTCCTGATAGACTGTAGGCCTCTGAGGTGGTCTAGTCAAGCCAAAGGCCCGGAGAATGGTCCAGATAGGTTGTAGCCCCGGTGAGGTGGTCCAGTCATGCTGAAAGTTCAGTGAGCAGTCCAGATCGTCTGTAGGCCTGCAAGGCAGTCCAGTCATGTTGAAGGATTTGTATTCATGTTGTTATTGTATATATTATTGTTTGTGTGTTGGTACCTTGGGGACTAAGCGTTGGCTTATAGTTTTGTGTTATTTTTCATGTACTTCTGATGACCACGGAAAGGCAAAGGAGTGATCGTACACATCCACATGTTTTGATTTGTGATTCGGGAGACTCTGATATTGAACTTGTTTTGAAAACTATGTTTTTAGAAAATTTGTGAAATTAGTTGGTATCAGAGCCTTGGTTTGATCGAAATGGAGGAACACTCGAGTGAATCCAGTATCAAACTAAGGAAAAATATTTTCAAATACTTTTCAAAATAATCAAAGAGGATGCGATTTGTACAATCAGCCGGAGCCAGTAAGTAGACCCAAAATTACCACATTGTTATTTGATATTGTGATGTGTTAGAACAGCATCACAGTTATATACAACTAAGATTTTGTAGCCTCAGAATGTTTGGTTCAGCCTTATTTCATGTCCTTTGTTTGATGAAGGGCTTAAGGTAGGCTCAGATATTCAATTATCTATAGGGTCCAGTGTTATGTATGAGTAGCATACACGAGTGCTTCAAGGTTGTTGGAAGATTCATGGACGAGCTGTGAGGGGTCAGTCGGCCAGTCCTGTGATGTTTACACTTCCTCTAGGGAGTGAGGATTAAGTGTATGAGTCTTATAGTGTGTATTTTTAGGGTTTTTGTGATGATCCTTGTGATAAAGATGAGTAGGTGTGGAAAGTAGTATGAGCTCGTACTACTGAAAGCACAAGACCCATATGCGTAACAAGGAAGTCACAATCCCTAGGGTTTGTTGGGAGTCGGTTCCTCAAATATGATATGTGTGTTATATGATATCTCCCTGGCTTATTTTCAGCATGGTGATGACGCAATGTTTCGAGGCAGGTCCCAAATCAGAATCAGGGACAAGTGGCCAGGGTAGGCTAGTTGTGTCCGAGGACATGATTAAGTTGATCCTTCAGGAGGAGGTTGCTGCTCACTTTCGAGCACAATTTCTAGAGATGTTTGAGTCTATTAAGACCATCATGGTGGAGTATTTTTATGAGCGTTATGCTACTTTGTCTGAGGTTCTTGTTGTTGCAGCCACCGTAGTCGTTACCACTACAGGGATTCGTGCTGGGAGAGCATTTCAATATCGAGATTTTCACAGCACGTTGCCACCGGAGTTTGACGGAGTTGAGGACCCGATCATATCCATGAGGTGGTTTTTTGACATGGAGGGGTATTTCTTCATGTGCTCTTTCCCAACTGACCAAAAGGTTAAGTGTGATTTAAACCTTCTACGGTCTGGAGCGAAGGCTTTGTGGAGACTTTTTACTAGCTCGTATTCTTCTAAGTAGAGAGTTGATGTGACGTGGGAGCAGTTCTCGGAGATGTTATGTTCTAGATATGTGCCATTGGTGGAGCACGAGAGGTTGGCCCAGGTGTACTTGGATTTGAGAGAGGGGACGGAGTCAGTGATGGAGAACACCAAGATGTTCACGGGAGAGGGACATGTTTTGTCCTCAGTTTGCTGATTCTGAGCAGGCTCAGATGACCTGTTACTTGAGCATGCTCAAGAAAGATATCAGGAAGTTTGTATCGATCAAGTAGTGGATGCCACAAATGTGGCAAAGAGGGGCACTATGCGAAGGATTATCCTTAGCCATCCTGAGTTCCGAGTTCCAACATTTGCTATCACTATGATTAGGTTGGCCATGTAAAGGTCAACTTGCCATTGCTCTCCACCAAGCTGGCGTAGGACCCAGTGTCAGCTACTTTGAGGATCACCAGGGGAGGGCGGAGCCACCGAGGGCTCGGGATCGTGTTTTCCAGCTCACTACCAAGGAGGCCAAAGCAGCTCCAGATGTTGTGACATGTATGTTTGTATTTATTATCTTGTTGATTATGTTTTGTGTTATGATTTATATATATATATATATATATATATATATATATATATATATATATATATATATATATATATATGCTCTTGATAGGTACGGTCCTAGTGAAAAAATTTTCTGCTCTTGTGTTGTTTGACTCGGGTGCGAGTCAGTCTTTTGTATCTCGATAATTCAGTGGGGAGTTTTCTATGCCTATTATGGTGTTAGAGTGTTAGCTGCGAGTTTCCATTGCCAACGAATATGGGGTTTCTACATCTACAGTATATTAGGGTTGTGTATTGGAGATCTTCGGGGTGCCTTATCCAATTGATCTGATACATGTCCCTATGGGGGATGTATGCATGATTGTGGGTATGGACTGGATGAGTAACTTCCATGGCATGATTGATTGTGAGGGCCAGTGCGTGGTAGTTCGAACCCAAGTGAGGGAGACCTGGTTATATATGGGAGAGAACCAGGATTGGTTCAGAGTTTTGTTCAGCAGCCAAGGCTTGTCAGTATATTCAGCATGGGTGTGGTGGTTATTTGGCTTATGTGGTTGACACTGGCGTTAGGGATCAGAATTCAGTTTCAAAGGTTCCAATGGTCCAGGAGTTTGCTCATGAATTTCCAAAGGAATTACCCGGTGTGCCTCCCGAGAGCAAAGTCAAGTTCAGGATTGACCTTGTGCTAGGTGTGGGCCCCATTTCCAAGCTGTGGTACTGCTTGCACCGATTGAGATACAGGAGTTGTCATAGCAGCTACAGGAGCTTCTAGGCAAGCAATTCATTAGACTGAGCAGTTCAACGTGGGGAGCGCTGATACTGTTCGTCAAGAAGAATGGAGTTTCATACAAAATGTGCATTGATTATCAGGATTTGAAGAAGTTAACAATGAAGAACCACTATCCACTTCCGTGGATTGATGGCCTCTTTGATCAGTTGTAGGGAGCATTTGTAACGACCCAATTTTCACGTCCAAAAATTTCGTTATAAAACATTACATAAAAACATTAATAGTTAAAAAATTGTTTGATTAAACCATTTCACATCGAAAACCAAATTGAAAACCACAACATTCGATCAATCAAATATCAGAGTATCAATCCCAGAATAAACTCGTAACTTCGGAAACAAGAGTGTGTGTGTGTGACATGCTGCTACCGCGCCGGCTCCTTTCCCCTAGCTGAGGAGGTACCTGAAACCAAAACTGAAAACCGTAAGCACGAAGCTTAGTGAGTTCCCCCACTGTACCACATACCATATAATCTCATAAAATACACATATTGTCAGGCATATATGGGTGCCCGACCTACCCTTTCGGCCATCTCGACCGGATATTGCCTAGCATATCTGGGTGCTGGCCTCCCCTTCGGTCCTCTCTACCGGATACTGCCTAGCATATCTGGGTGCTGGCCTCCCCTTCGGTCCTCTCGACCGGATACTGGGGAACTATTTCTCCCCTCTACTACTACTACGTAACATGTATCACAATATCAGAATCTATCTAACATGGCTGGGTATGACTACCCCTTCGGCCCTACCGACCGGATATCTCGGGGACTATCTCCCCCTACTGTCACTAGCACATAGCATCATATCATACTAGCACATAAACACAACACAGGTAGTAGTAATCCCTAGATAAATATCACAGAGACAATCATCTACATACAACTCCTATTGGTGGGCCGGCATTGTGGCCATAGAGCCACCGCTACTGAAAGGTAACTCACCTCGAAGTAGCTGCTGATCTGATCGGGAACTGACTGTCTACTGCTGCTGCTACTGCTTCGGAAATCCTCCGGCTGAAATTCCCACAACATACTCAATCAAACACTGCTAACTGTCCTTTGGGTAAAATGACCATTTTACCCCTGATCATGCCCTAAGTCAAAGTCAGAGTCAACTTTCAGTTGACCCGACTCGCCGAGTTGGCTCTCCAACTCGCCGAGTCCCTACCCAAACGATTTTCCTGAATCCCGTTTCTACTCGTCGAGATAGGCGATGACTCGACGAGTTCTCCTTCTAAACTGATATTCAAGTCCTTCATCCTACTCGCCGAGTTGTGTGAACAACTCGTCGAGTTCATCTTCATCCGATGAACACTTATGCTAAGACTCGCCGAGTTGTATGAACAGCTAGCCGAGTTCATCTTCATCCGAAGAACACTTATGCTGCGACTCGCCGAGTTGTATGAACAGCTCGCCGAGTTCGTTCTTGATCTAAGGAGATTTCCTTGAATTCGCCGAGTCAGGGCATTGACTCGCCGAGTTCCCCCATAGATGAGTTCAGCTTCCGACTCACTGAGTCACACCCCGTGACTCACTGCTCACTCGACACTATGAAAAAGGGGACAAACTCGGAGACTTGCGAACCGACTCGCCGAGTCAGATGAACGACTCGCCGAGTCGTTACCATGCAACCACTAACTACACGGATTTGCTCGATTCCAGTCCATGCCATTCACAGATCTGGGTTCCTAGAGCATGAATCACACGTAAAGTTTCCAACTTTACGTGTAGATATTCACCAATAAGGGTTTTAGGGTTCAAAATGCACCTAAAAGGGTAGATCTAGGGTCTTCATGCAATGAGGGTCCATAAAGGCAACAGAACTGAGCTCCTGGAGCTCAACCATGCCTAAATCTAAGGGCCAATCAGCTTATTACGAAATAATTTGCACATACAAGCTTGGGGATTGGCTCAAAAATGACTTAAATGAAGTAATAAGCATAGAAACAGGGGGAAAATGGGTTATACCTCAAAGGAACTGTTGAGAGAGCACAAAGATGCTTGGATTCCTTCCCTTCCTCTTGATCTACTTCCCTTTTGCCTCAAAACCTTCAAGAACACACAACAATTGCTTCAAACTTTCAATGAACAAGCTTAGAACGAGGGTTGGGAGCTCTGAGGGTGAATGGGGGCTGGCCTGGGGCGGATATGACGTTTAAATAGGGTGCAAACCCCTGAAACTTAGGGTTTCATCCAACAGCGGTGACTCGCCGAGTCCAGGATATGGACTCGCCGAGTCGCCAACTTAAACGTGTCCCGGGTCTCGTATCTACTCGGCGAGTCCGGCCTACGACTCGCCGAGTCCAAGGCTAAAAAGAAGAGAATACTTGAATAAGATTTACATACCAGGAACCAGGTGCTACAACATCTTTGTTCTCCAAGATAGATCTGAGGTATGGATATCATCAGGTGACAGTGAAAGAGGAGGACATGGAGAAGACTGCGTTCCAGACTCGTTATGGGAAATACAAGTTCGTGGTGATGCCATTTGGGCTCACCAATGCACCTGTTGTGTTTATAGATTTGATTAATTGGGTATGGGGAACGATGCTCGATAGGTCCATCATTGTGTTTATTGATGATATTTGGTGTATTCAAAGACTAGAGAGCCGCATGAGGAGCACCTTCGAGAGATTTTGGGGTTTTTGAGGTGAGAATGAATTTATGCTGAGTTTTCTAAGTGTGAGTTGTGGTTACGAGAGGTCCAGTTCCTAGGGCATCTTGGTAACAAGAACGGGATATTGGTCGACCCGGCCAAGATTGAGGTCGTGATGTAGTGGGAGGTTCCAAAATCTCCCTCAGAGATCAGAAGTTTCTTGGGTTTGGCAGGGTACTATCAGAGATTCATTCAAGCACTACTAGAAAAACAGCCTTTTACAACGCTCATTGCGCATCGTAAAAGGCTCAGACGACGCGCAAATGCGTGTCAAGGAAGGCCCTGTCATAAAGAGAGACGGCACGCATTCGCGTGTCGTAACCTTACGACGCGCGTGTTAATGACACACAATGCGTATCATTAAAAACCCTGTCAAGAAAGGCCATGTCATAAATGAAGATGACACACATTTTTGCGTATTGTAAATTTAAATGTTTAAAAAAAATATATTTATATATTTATTAATTTTTAAATTAAATTTGCATTTACTGTCTCATAATAGAAATAAAATACCATATAAAAAAATACAATCCATTGCATAAAATTTAATGTCATACAATTCTATTTCTTACAATATATAATGTTACAATAAACAAAATAAAAAAAAAGTAAATTGCTATTTTGAACATGTGAAGCATTATAACAACCTGCTCTGTGACAATTCCTTTGACCTGTCTACCAAGAATTGCATGTGACATGATGCCTGTTTCAGTGGGATTTCTGAAAATCCATTGAACATCATGTGAACAAATGCAAAGAATAAGCATCCAAGATATAAGCTTCCATCTATTACATCTGTGCGATGTAATCTTGTCCTTGTAAAGAGTGTGCATGTAATAAATCCAACAAATGCAACCTGTAGGTCATGTGATAGATAAATATTATGTCATATATAGAATAGTGAATAGTCCATCAGGTTCCTAACAAAACATCAACTTTAAACAGAAAAAAAAAAATCACTGATTTCCAATGTTGCTGATCATAAACCTATAAAATAATAAAATAGTGTAAAAGAATCCTTTTTTCAATCATGATGTAATTAAAATAACACATTTATATAAAAGAAAAATTACACACCTCCATATTCAGAATCTGAATATAAATCTCTCGCTAGGAGGAAACATGTCATTGACATTCCACGAGAGAGCTTCTTTGAATCTATATTGACTACATCTTCAAGAGATACAACATCCTCCTGTTTATGTATGCATGGAAAAGAGGCAAAACAATTAAAAACAAATATAATAAAAAAACAGATCTATTAGAAACAAAAGAACACATGGTAACCAACCTTCCAATGTAACTATGTACCCGACACTTTAGCTTTGATCTTGATACAAATATAGTGGGTTGAAAAAAGAAAGGAAGAGAAAAGAGTAGTAGCTTTGATCTTTTGTGTGAAACTTGTGTGTGTAAGTGTAATATTATGAATCCAACACTTTACACCTTTTGAGTAAACTAACATGAATTTATATTTGATTGTAGTTATTTTAAGTTTTATGTAAGATTTGCCAAATTGTTTGCTGTTAAGCTTCTTTTTCACATTGTTGAAATGAGAATATAATGCTAAATTTTTTTTTTTACATATTATGATGCTAAATTTATATATTTTTTACATTTTATAAAAAGAACAGTTGTAATTGTAGTTTCAACTTGTAGAAAAAGTCATTAGAGTACCTGGGTTATCCTAACCATTGTTCTTATAAAAAAATAACAATGTAGCAGCAGTCAACTTAATCCCCCTCTCAATAATATCTTCTTCATACTTTGCTAGTTCAGGAAGCCAATTAAGATCAATTTTTCTATAGCTATCCCTAATTAACAAAAAAATAGAACACCAGAAACCATCAACATTTGAATTGATAAATACAACCTAAACGATGAAACATATATAACAACATAAATGTAAGGACTGTATTTTTTTTTTACCTTAATGAATTATGTGAAGACAGAGAGGAAGGAGTGTGAGTAGCGATGAAACAACAACCCCATCTTCGATTTGATTTGCCATTCATCTGCTCTGATATGCAGTACATAAAATCCATTTCGTCTTACATATTCGATCATATTCGAATAATCTATCATAGATACATCAAATCTAGATACAGCAAAAAGATTAGCGGGGAGGAAAGCAGCAGTAGTGGTGATGTCTCAATTGAGCCTGTTGCATCTACAACAACCACATCTCCTGAATGGATTACATTCGATCCTTCTATTCTTGCCAAATCATTTGGTAAAATAGGTTGTTTTCCCTTTCGTTTTAAAGGTGGAACAGGCTCAGGAACCTCATCAACCTCTAATTTTGGCCTTTTTAGTAAAACTCCATTTGAATTAGGGCTAGGGTTGATGGAGGAAGGTGAAGATTGACCATCTTGATGTCTTAAACACAATCGTTTAAGGGTATTTCTAGTTCTTCTTGAGTTTATGTTTCCTCTTCAATAGCCTTCATTCTCTCAATCAAAAGAAACGTTAGAGAATCAAAGACAACAATCACAATATGCCCCTAAAAAACAGAAGCTACTTACTTCATCTTGCTCAAGTTGTTTTTTCTTCTCTGCTGCCTGGAAGATGACCAATCATGAAGAAAAAAAAGTTAGAACTCATGATATGATCAAAGAAGAAAGAACAAGGACAAATTCGGAACATGCTATTACATCCTTCAACATCAAGTTTTTTCTTGTGTTCTACTTCCTGAAAAAAAATAATACAACTCAGAAATTTGGGGAGAAGAATTATTCATAGAAAACAGCAATGGAGGAAAATTTCTATAAAATATATATTTAGAAACAGATCAACATGCCTCTGACTCTTGGGTATCAAAAATAGCATCACCAAGAGCTCTATAGTTTTTTTCTTCAATAAGCTCCCAGTTCTTATCACAAAGTTGTAAAAGCCTCTTTAATTATGGCTTTGTTTTTTCTTCAGGAATTCCAAGATCTTTCATAGCACGAAAGGCCTTGGCAACTCTTATCAGCCATCACTTAATATGCACTTTTCTTTTCTTCTTTGGGAATTCCAAGATCGTTTAGACCTTCATGCAAACCTGCAAATCACCAAGATATATAATTCCTAGACCAAAAATCGGATGTTCAAAAACATAATATCATTAATATGAAGTAAGAAAATCAATAACAATGTTCGATTTCAGAAAAACAACATTTAAGTTTAGACAGGAAAATGTAACATCTTTCCCACCTATAGAGCTCCCTTTACAAAACAAAAAAACGCCGAACAAAAACATTTTTGAGAAAATAAATTTTTATTCATCTATCATATGGAAAGCAACCTACCCTCTCAGCAGAACACAAAACATAATTATTGAACTGTAACAGTTTTTTGCGAAAAAGGTCAAATAATCAAAACGTTTGGTAGGCATGAGCAGAAAAGAAAACTGCATACGAACAATGTGCAGTTTACAAACGCAACTAACCCTACACCCATACGAATTCAATGAAATTAGGAAGAGAACCACAAGAACGATCAATGATAGAAAAACGCTAAAATAACAAAATCAGCAGAATGTAGTTTCTTACCGTGAGCATAAAAGAGTGATTAGCAACAAACTGGACTACATTTGTGCGTGAGAATACTAGTAGGGCACACAGAAAGTGACAAGACCTGCTTGTGACTTGTGAGAGTTCCTGAGGGCTCAAAGCAAAGGCGTGTGGAGTGCGGACGCCACGCCTCTCTCGCAGTCTCGCTGTCGAATCCATCTGCGCGTATTCACTATAGCCCCAACTTGCATCATCTTCAACTCCCATAACTAACCAAAAGACCAGAACCACCAAAACAGTAAACAAACAGTACGAATTTCACCATAACAGATCCAAATAAACATCTCAGCAACGAAATCAAAACCCCGTAAAACTAGATCTATACTAGAAAAAATCCTTCCGATTTGGTCGACATCGAAAAAAAACACTCGCTCCTTGAATTTCGCTAAGGATGCCTTCACCAGGACAACCATTGTTAATGAATTCTTCTCGGACTTTGTTGATGACGTGTGTTTTAAGTGACGAAAATGTACCGAATTCAAACTTGATGGATGCATTGCTTAGGGAGAAAATGGTTAGGGTTTCTTGATATATGGAGAAATCGAACAAGTTGGTCTTTGTTGTTGATCTTCTTTGCCGCAATTACTGGCTCTTGAATAGAGAGAAAGGTTAGGGTTTCTTGATTGAGAGAAAGGTTAGGATTGATAGAATTTACGAGAAAGATCTTGCGGAAGGAGTTGATAAAGCCCGAGGCTGTGACGAAGACCATATGGGATAACGAACGGCTGACTCCGGCGCAGGTGCAATATGTGTGCATTGATGCTTTCTCTGAGTTATAGAATGGGGAGGTTCTTGATTGAGAGAACTTGAACTAATTCGAAGTTGAATTCACAGTTTTTGATCTAAGGCACCGTTTCTCAAGAGTAAATTAGGGTTCTTAATATTTAGGGATTTATGATTTAAGGTGATTTGGGGAGTCGTAGTAAGCGGGATGTTTAATTTTTTTTTGGGAATGGAAACTGGTTATGAATGATTTAGGATTCTTAGCAGAGGATTTTAGAAGGAGAAGAAGGAGTATCAGGCGGGGTATTTAATTTTTTTGGGATTTCATTTCTCAAAATAAATACCGAGAACGCACCTCCTTAAAAAAATATAATGCGACAACTTTACACGACACACTTTTTTTTATAGGTGTCCTCCGTATTTCTTTTTTTTTTCTTTTCTGACACTGATTTCAGGGCCCGCATAAATGCGTGTCCTCTATCATTCAAATTTAAGAAGAAATGACATTATTTTTAGGGCGCACGCTTTTGCGTATCGTAAATCACTGTGTGTCATTGTTTGCGCGTCATTAAAGGTCTGTTTTCTAGTAGTGAGGATTTCTCCCAGATTGCGATACCCTCACTCGTCTGATGAGGAAGGGGGTGGATTTCTGATGGGGCCCTGAGCAGCAGTAGACATTTAAGACTCTTCGGCAGAGGTTATGCGAGGCCCCGATGTTGACCCTCCTGGAGGGAGTCGAGGATCTTGTGGTATTCTGTGATCCATCCATCACTGGTTTAGGAGCGGTCCTCATGTAGAGAGGACGGATGATAGCATATGCTTCGCGACAGCTGAAGCCGAATGAGTCACGATATCCCACGCATGATCTGGAGTTGGGGCTATGATGTTCGCCATCTAGATTTGGAGGAACTATCTATACGAGGTCCATTGTACTGTCTACACGGATCACAAGAGTTTTAGATATCTTATAGATCATCCGAACCTGAACATGAGGTAGCGCAGGTGGCTGGACGTGGTCAAGGAACATAACTTCGAGATCCTTTACCATCCGGGTAAAGCTAATATGGTGGTGGATGCTTTAAGCTGCAAGTCGACTAGATTAATTTGACAACCGACAATTTTGGTCAAAATAAAGTCCACAAGTCAACTCGGTAAACTCAAATAGTTCTAGTACGTTTGAGTTTACTCTATGTGTAACGCCCGTAGATCAGGGTTAGTCAATTTAGAGACGATAAGCGCCAAAAATGAGTTTTTGATGAAAGATTATTTAGAAGGAGTAATCTTAACTAAGTTGTAGTATATGTTACAAGGATTTCGTACATATGAAGAACACTGAAATCCGAGTTATAACGAAGAAGTTATGACCTGTCGAAGTTTCGCGACGGAACCGACACGACACAACATGACCTAAATAGTGAATTTACGTTAGAGCGATATTTGGCCTTAGCGATATAAATGAAAATCGTAGAGTTCACAAAAAGAACGTACAAATCTGACTGCGTATGAGGAAGTGATGATTTTTCTAAATTTCGATTTAGCAGTATACAGCCCGAAATTTGAATTCGAGATCGAGTTATTTCTAGCCAAAACAATCTAAATGATAATCGAAGATCTCGTTGATCGTAGTTCAATGGTAAAAAAACAGACGAAAATGGACGTCGGATGAAGAAGTTATGAATTTATGACGGAGTTTTCCTGTCCCGGCCAACTAAAAATAAATAATAAAAATAAATTCAAAAACAGCCGACGGAGTCTAAATGAAAGTTGTAGAGTATAGTCTCACCTAAGTGTGGATATAAAGAACATCAAAAACGGAGCTCGTATGCGAAAGTTATGTAATTTTTAAGTTTGGTTAATCGGGTTACGCCAAGCATACGGGAGTACGCCCAGCATACCCATATGCATGGATCGAAGTGGGCCACGTCGACCTGAACCAGTACTCAAGTGTTCCAGGTTCATAAGCAATGACGACTTCGTTCTTATCCAAAGCATACGCCCAGCGTACTCCGAAATTATGCCCAGTGTAATCCTCCTTTCAGCACCCTATAAATTGAAGTCGAGGGCAGCCGAGTTTCTTTGCTCAAATTCTTCTTTCTCACTCATGTTTTCATTGTTTTGCGTGCAAGTTATACCCTGAAGCCCCGGTATTCTTCCCGTTCCCCGAAGCAAGTCCCGAAGCCCCTAAGATCCCAGGAAGTGAAATTTCCAAGCTGAAGCTCTGCCCGCGAGAAGCCCGGTTTTTGTGAAGATCTCCCGGTTTTGGAATTGATGTTTTTATATGGGTGTTAAATGATTTAAATTGTGTAAGTATTTATATCTACAAAAATGTTGGGTAGAACATGGGTAGATGGAATAGTTGGTGACGATGTGACTTCGTGCCTATTGAGTAAGCCTTGGTGACGATGCGACTTCGTACCTATTGAGTAAGCCTTGGTGACGATGCAAATTCGTGCCTATTGAGTAAGCCTTGGTGACAATGCGACTTCGTGCCTATTTGATAAACCATTGTGACTATGAGACGTAGTGCCTATTGTGTAAACCCTAGTGACTATGAGACGTAGTGCCTATTGTGCAAACCCTGGTGACTATGAGATGTAGTGCCTGATAATGTGAACCTTGGTGACTATGGAGTTAACGCATGTTAAGTAAACCTTGGTGAGTATGGAGATAGCGCCTAATAGCGATGGATTTAGTATCTGATAGATACACTTTGGCAGCAATGGACTTCGTGCCAATTCCTCGGGTAAATCCTTAGGAATGAATGAATGAAGGATAGTTGGTTCTTAGGGTAAACCTTTAAGAAATAAAGGAGATATGGGGATGGGTATTTGGGTTGATTAAATGAAGGATAGTTGGCCCTCTCAGTTTTCTTTGTATTACAGGTTATGGCACGAGGGCTTAAGTTGGCTGACATATAGAGAGATTTTGGATTATAGGCCAGTAGTTATGAATAACTATTGTAAGGTCTATTTTGTTCTGTTTATGCTTTTGGTCTGTATTGAACATGACATACTGAGATTTTGTTATATAATGAAAATACATTTCTTTAGAGAAATGCTTTGGTAAATTCTTATCATATATTTTTTTGGGAACAAATTCTGCAACTGTTTTCTTTAAAATATTACTCTGATTTTAAAAACAAAGCATAAACAAAACGGTCTTTTCTGGCCGTGAAATTGGGGATGTCATAGTTGGTATCAGAGCATTAGTTTAAGCGAACTAGGAATTTGTAGGATTTCTAGACTTAAACTTAGAATGCTAAGTGAAGATTGTGAGATGTGTGTCTATTATATTTTAGAAACGAGCACTACTTTATTTTATGAGAGTTGCCTAAAATTCTTTTATGTGCCAAATGTTATATGTTGCCATATATCAAATTATTTGTTCGGATCTATGGTCTGTTGTTGGCCGAATCAGGAAACTTTATGTGTTTAGGATTCTAAGCGTACGAATACGGTATTAGAACTAGCATGTAAACGTTTCGGAGTGATAAGGAGATTTATACGTCTATCGTAAATAAAGCTTTCTTATCTTAAATTCTCGCCCGGTACACCGACCTTCTTCTTGGGTGTACAAAAGGTCATGGTGAAGACTCATAGGGAATTGAATAAACGGGGGAAATGAAAGGCTTATGATAGTGAATGACACATATCGGAAGATATCGTAAAAGTGGTATCTTGCCTTTAGAATCTGTCTGATAAAATAACGGAACGTTCGGAGGAGTACAGTACGTCTGAGGTACACCTTCGATTGGCAGGATGATGGAACGATTTGTGGAATTCTTGAAGCTGTCCCATCGTCTGGAATTTCCATCACCAACCGAGTTGAAGTAGAATTGATGATTGAAGATACGCATGGAAGAAGTCATAGTAGAGTCTAGGAAAATTTTTACGATTATTTGGACACACTCGTATGTGTTAAGTTTCTTTGTGATTTTAGGACTTGGGGACTGCGAGACAATACTTGGGAAAAGTATGATTAGGTGTGAATAGTAGTAGAGATCTATACTACTGGAAGCACAGGACTCACGCTTGGATCAGGGAAAGGCACAAGGTTACCAAGAAGCTTGTAATTGAGTTCGTTTTTATTCAAGTATGTCGTTACCATTGTTTCGGTAATGACTAAGAAGATGATTGATATTCTAACCCTAGTGGTCATATCAAATTGAGTCTAACTACGATGAGTTGACACGTGGTTCCGAGAACCAAGTTCGATGTAACATCTAACTTCAGTCAGAAGATTGGAATCATTTTACAAGCCTTATTTTGTTGATGATTTCGGGACGTAATCATACTAAGGGGTGATAATTGTAACGCCCGTAGATCAGGGCTACTCAATTTAGAGACGATAAGTATCAAAATTGACTTTTTGATGGAAAATTATTTAGAAGGAGTAATCTTAACTAAGTTGTAGTATATGTTACAAGGATTCCGTACATATGAAGAACGCTGAAATCCGAGTTATAACGAAGAATGTATGACACGTCGAAGTTTCGTGACAAAACCAACATGACACAACGCGACGTAAATAGTGAAGTTACGTTAGAGCGATATTTGGCCTTAGCGATCTAAAAGAAAGTCGCAGAGTTCGTTAAACCGAGAGTGTGCATATATTACTTTATATTACTTTATACATAAAATATAAGCAAGTGGATCCCCCGTTCCTTTCCAATTGTGATATATTACCCTTCCCAATGTAAGCGTCACTTCCCTTACACCTTTTATCCCATATATAAACCACAATTAAACTCCTTCACCATCCTCATTAACAGTTAACATTTCATCCCATATCCTCTCAAAATTCATATGAACACCTTCAAATTTTCAAGCTTCCCAAAGAACATCAACAAGGCTTTCCTAGGAAGTTAATACTTCAAGTTAATTCCTTAGGAATTATAGTAAGTATTATCTTGACTTATCAAGTGTTCTACATTCTTTAATACAAGTTTCAGATATTCACACACATTATTATGTGTTTAAAACCCTTAGGATTTTGACTACTTCAATCATTTTAACTCGAAGATCACCACCATCGTCTCGTTATCAAACCGCAAACACACATAAGGTGAGTTCATACCCCCACCATTTTCAAAGTTTTTCATATTTTAGGGGGAGAATACAAGTAAAAGACTAGTAAAAAATATAATATACAAGATGCTAAATTTTTGTATGATTACGTAACAAACAATTTTCTAACAAAAATGGTCGTAACCCGGTTATGACACCATTTTTGCGAGCTTATAATCAAAAATATGTTGATTAAAACATATATATATATATATATATATATATATATATATATATATATATATATATATATATAAAACTAGATTTTAAAATCTCCAAAAAGAAAACAAAACACTTTACATAACCATATTATCGTTATTTGTCGTTAATAACGATTAAAAAGTTTCAAACTAGAAAAATAGTTTATGGATTCATTAACACTTTGTACCATGTTGAGCAAAGTATATAATATTAAGGAAAAGTATATAATACTATGGAAATGTATATTGAATATTTTCATGCTATTCTATTTGTATAAAAATGGAATTTTCATTCATATTTTATTTCCATTTATATTAAAACATTAAAATACACGAAATATATTTATCACAAATTCATGAATATATACATACAATGTTGTTAAAAACACAAAAGTTTTCATTTTAACGAAACATACATTATTGAAGATGATAGGTATAGTTATGGAACATTTACATTATTTCACCATCTTAGGATACACTACAAGAATAGTTGTTTTAAAAGCATAACTACATTACACTCTGAAATATCTATGTAAAAGTTATATTTTCATTTACTAAAGTGTTTTTCATCTCATTACTCGTAAACTCGTTGAAGCAATAGATCTGTGAGACACGTCTTCACGTACTTACCTAAGTTCCAATGAAAGTCCTCACTTATAGCCAGAGTCTCTTATAAGGAGAGCGAGATATTTGTGTATAGATGTATATGGGACTGACAATCCCACACCCTAACTGTTAGCTACAGTTGGACCGACAGGTCTGAAGAACGTCGTATCAGGCCGACTAGGTCATAATATGGTTATAGGAAGTCACATGGAGAAAACAACGACACATTTCACGAAGTAATATATCTTAAAAGGGTTTTATATTAACAAAACTACATTACACTGTTTTCAAGTACAAAACAACTTTGAAATCATACTTACAAATGGTTTTATTTAGATTAAAAACTACCTAATACTACTTTAGAGTACAATAACATTTATACATCTTTGTCTTAAGGATCTAAGAAGACAACTCATTTACAAAGAAAATATTGGATTTTCTGGAAGAACACATTAATATTTTCAAGGAACAATGACATATCTTTCTCATACAAAATGCTTATGAACTGACCAACTTAAATGTTGACACTTTTTCAAACTACTTGTATTCTCAGGAAATAACTAAAACATGTAACTACCAGCTTTTGAGGATGGGACGCTAAGCCATCAGACAAGTCATTTTTATCATCATATTGTAATTGATTTTAAAACATGTAACTCATGAACAACGAAACATTTTCAATTATATTTATGATGGTTGTTTTTCTTTGGTCACTATTATACTCGTTGTTATGATATTGTACATGAAGTCATCCACCCCTGGACATTTCCACCATCCTGGTTTGGGGTGTGACATTTAATGTCGGGGAGACGTGTATGAGGATACCAGTTGATTCTCCACTTTTGGATTTGATCAGGGAGGCTCTGGTCAAGGGATTTTGGAAGGAGAACTAGAAGCAACAGAGGATCTAGGAAGAGAGTGATAGGTTTGTCATGGATCGTCGAGGGTTATTGACCCAGTGTGGTCGGTTCTGGGTTCCGGTTTCTGGTGAGGTCAGGCAGATTGTGTTAGAGGAGGCTAATAAGTCACGCTTTTCCATACACCCGGGAGCCACCAAGATATATCGGGATTTAAGATTAAGCTATTGGTGGTCGTGTATGGAAAGGGAGATCGTCTGGTATGTTGAGAGGTGGATGACCTGCAGGATGGTCAAGGTTGAGCGTCGAAGGCCGCATGGCAGGTAATAGCCTCTGGAGGTTCCTTTATGGAAATGGGAGTAGATCACAATGGCTTTTATTACCAAGTTACCAAAGACGGCAAAGGGTTTTGATGTTATATGGGTCATTGTGGATCGACTGACCAAGAGTGCCCACGTTTTAGCTATCCGAGAGAGTTCTTCGGCCGACAAGTTGGCCGATGTTTATGTCCGGGAGATTATTGCTCGCAATGGGGTTCTGGTCTCAATTGTTCTGACCGAGATGTTCGGCTCACTTCCCGTTTCTGGTAGAAGTTCCACAAGTAATTGAGCACGATATTGCATCTTAGCACTCCTTATCATCTGCAGACCGACGTCCAAAGTGAGCGGACGCTACAAACCCTTGAGGATATGTTGTGGCCCTGTGTTATCGATTTTGGTGGGAGTAGGGATTCCTACCTACCCCCTGCGGAGTTCTCCTACAAAAACAATTATTACTCCATCATTGGTGCTCCACCTTTTGAGCTCTAGTATGGTCGGAGATGTCGTACCTCGGTTTTTTAGGAGGAAGTTGGTCACAAGGTTATGGGAAGGACCGAAGTAGTCCTTCAAACCACAGAGCTTATTCAACAAATCAGGAAAAGACTGAAGAGCGCTCATAGTCGACAAAAGAGCTATGCTGACCGACACCAATCTGAGTTGGAGTTTCAGGTCGGTGATATGGTATTATTGAAGGTCTCACCTTGGAAATGTGTGATATGCTTTAGGAAGAGAAGGAGGTTGGGTCTTCGATATATTGGGTCTTTTCGAGTGATTGTCAAGATTGGCAAGGCTGCTTACAGATTGGATCTACCTAAGGAGCTCAATCAGATTCATAGCACTTTCCATGTTTCGCAGCTATGAAAATTCATATTGGATCTGTGGAGAGTGACGCACTTTGGATCTGTGAATTACTCTTCATTAGCAAGCCTTCTAAGGTGTATAGTTTGCATCTTTGTCTTTCAATAAAGTAGATGAAGAAATGGGTGTTTTAGTGTTACGTTTTTGTCCCAAAGGTCTTATCTTAAGCATGACTTGTTATTGAACGTTTTGAGTTCTCCTTTTAGACCCTCGGAGGGGTCCTAAGCCATAAAATTTAAGTCCCAATGGTTAGCTTTGCTCCGTGCATCTTGTAGAAGGTCTTAATGGAATAATACCTTGAGGTAATCTCTTAATGGGCATGTAATGTCATAAAGTTGGAAATTTTATGACTCTAGAGGGTATTTTTTGTCATGGATCTGAAGTTTGATCGAAAAAGATTAAGCCATTAAGCTCTTAAATGGGTTTTGGATCTTGCAAGCATACGCCCCACGTACTCAGAGTATGCCTCACATACCACATCAACCACCCTGATGGTGGTCAACTGTGAGGGTTGGAGTACATTCAGCGTACCTCCAAAGTAAGCACCGTGTACTTACACTAGATCAAACCGGATGAGTTGACTCGGTTGACTTGGTGGGTTTGAGAAGTTGACTTTGACTTTCACTAATTTTGACCTTGAGGTTATTTTGGGATTTTAATGGAATTCATCATTAGTAGGATTAGGTGCCGGTTAGAGAGCTGAGATTTGGAGTCGGGACCTCTACAGCATCTATTTAGTTTGTGAGGTGAGTTTCCTCACTATACTTTCGGGTCTAAGGCACCAAGTTTGACCCATTGGATTGTTATCCTAGTTTATTGCATTTTGGTATGTTGTTGTTATCTTTTAGATTTGTGTCATGGTATATAGGATAATGATATGCTTACTGATCTGTAAGATCTGTTTGGTTGTCTTTTGACTGGTTGTATATGTTTATCTGATATGTGTATATCGACATGTTATATGTGGTTGGGTTGAGGCGGACCGACATAGATCGAAGGCCAAGAGACCTAGAGTAGCTAGGATAGATTGTAGGCCTGCGATCCGGTCCATTCAGGCTGAAGGCCTGAAGAACGGTCCATATTGGCTGAAGTCCTGGTGACGTGGTCCAGTCATGTTGAAGGTTCCATGAATGGTCCAGCTAGTATGTAGGCTGGTAACCTTTTCAATTATATTTACGATGGTTGTGTTTGCATTGGTCACTATTATACTCCTTGTTATGATATTGTACATGAAGTCATCCATCCTCGGACGTTTCCACCGTCCTGGTTTAGGGGTGTGACAGATTGGTATCATAGCATTGTTTATAGTGAACCAAGTATATCAAACCATATAAGATATACAACTATAAATACAATGGGGTTAAAACACTTTGACCAAATGTTATACTTTTTAAATATAATTATATTTTTATTAAGGTATACATATGAACATACATACTAGAATAATGTCATAATGAGTACAAAGCAAAAGTATTAAGATTTTGTAACACTGCGATTAACCTTGGGGTACGTAATCATGTCTTGGATGAATATACCTTGATAAACTATATTTATCCGAGAAGTGACTAGCATATGCCTGGGAATAGCCATGGCAAGCAACAAGTATAAAACTTATCAACTCTACTTACCAAGAAACTCTAGAACCAAACATAAATGTTTAAAATACTATAGGAGTATTTTATGATATTATAAGAACCGTAACAACAATGTTTAAGTAGTCATAAAGGATCGCCTCACCTAAATAAATCAAATCCTTCACCTAAAAACTAAAGACCCTTACCGGTAGACCAATAATTACAAAGTGTACAAGTTAGAGTTATATATAATTAAGATGTTATAGAGTTAGGATTTGTGATTCCGCTTTAAATCATGTTCCTTGTTTGGTTGTAGGCTTAGAGTGGAGCCACTTACCTGACGGTCTATTCGATCTTAATTAGATATAGTTTGTATACACTAAGTAATCATAGGAGGAACCGGTATCGGTCACATCACAAAAAATTCATTAAAAATATTTCTATAAAAAATTCATTTTCCTCAAAAATATTACAGAATCATACGCTTAAGCCTTTCATGTATTTCTCATATCTCTATTCTCACACAGAAGACGTGGCTGGAAATCACCATGAAGACCCCTACTACCCTGCCGTTGCAGCCAATGGATGGATTGAGGAAGAGCCAGAAGAGGTTCATGAGGACAATCCAAAAGAGGAGCCTGAGGAGTACAAAGTGAAGGACTACGAGGAGGTGAGTTCCGATGAGGGATCAAATAAGGAGGAAGGCGTCAGGGAAATCATTAACAAACCTTACCCTGTCAGGAGTAGGCCTGAGCCCCTCCCGCCTTCCTCTTTCCAGAATGTGCCTCCACACAACCTAGTTGCATGCATGGACTGGAGAAGACGACCGACGATCTAATTTCGGCATTCACCTACTACAACATGTTTCGGGCCCCATCGCACTGACAGATCGACCACTACCTCTAAATGTAGAGCAAGAGAACACTACAGACCGCCTACACTCCTTAAAGGAGGAGATGGCTTCCATAAGACAACAAACCCTTGCAGCTAAAACTAGGGCGGTCATAGCAGAACAAAGAGCAGAAGAGGTCACTTACAAGATGTGTAAGAGGGCGGGATACCTTGCACATTATTTTAGTATATGAGAAACTATTATAGTTTAGTGGGTTATTACACTACTCACACTAAGGGTTAAGCTTACTGTATCTCTTAACCCAAATAGTTGTGATAAATTAAGAGATGTACGACCTCCAAAACCAATGTAACATGTATCAACTTAACGTTTTGATACCTATATTCTATTTTGGTAACTTAACATCTCTAGAATACCTACTTCTACTCATTGCCATAAACACATCACGGGGATGTTAGTCGAAACATTTAGAATCATACAACAAAATGTGAAATTTATATGTGTATATAAATAGATGGAATACAAACTAGCAACGAACATAGTTTCTTACGAACTCATTTTACACATGCAACAGAATCATGCCTAATATGGAAGTAACCAACATACCGGCGCAACACCTATCCTACAAATAGACCCCACTATTTTCCTAGTCGTGCTAACAGCCGTCGTGACAACTGTCATGGCATAAATCAGTGCTAACAACACAAACGGAAATGGGAACGGACTTAGAAATTCCAATCATAGTGACAACCAAGGGCACCAACGAGTGTGTGCCTACAAGGACACCTCAAACTACAAACCTAAGAACTCTCACGACAATGGAGGAGTACTACCCAAGAAACGAATGTTCTGGAGCAAGAAGGGTCATTCAACTCAGTACCGACAAAACCATATGCTGTAAACCTCCCAAAATGCAACAAGTGCAGCTTCCATCACTATGGAGACTACCGAGAGATGCACTGCAGAAATTGCAATAGGAAGGGCCACACTTCCCGTTTATGTAGGACTCCGAACCAACACACCACTTAAGCCGCTAATATTGGAGTGAGTCAAGCATGCCATGATTGCGGTGAAACGGGCCATTTCAAGAGAGATTTGCCAACAGAAAGGAATGAAGGCGGAGTGGGAAGAGTTTTAATAATAGGGCATGTGGAAGCAACAAGGGACCCTACTGGGAGTTTCGGTACGTTTCCAAACCATAATATTTAGGCTTCAAATTTTCAACTAAAACTAGTGCCAATTAAAGCTTATAGACCGTAGATGTCGAAATGCGACAAATCATAGTTGTAAATCGCCCCCTCGCCCGAATAAATCACATGATTCATATAAAAACTAAGGATCCTCATAGGCAATCTATGATGGATTCGTGTATACATTAGGGCCCTATATAATTAAGATTCTACTGGCTTAAGATTTGTGATTCCGCCTTAACTCATGTTCCTTGTTTGGTTGTGGGATTAGGGTAGAATCATTTATTCGACTGTCTTTCCAATATTAATTATATAAAACTTATATACATCAAGAGATTATAGAGGGACATGGTAAGGACCATATTATGAAATTTCATTACTGTTTATCGAAGCCCTTATACTACCAGTACTTACTCAATTATGAAACGAAATTTTTGCAGTAGTAATGACAAATGATAAAACTGAAAGCACTAAAGATGTATACATACGATGCATTGTCACTCTAAACAATCACTCCTTCCAAATCAACTTAACGCTTGTTATAGTAATAAGTTTTGACATCGTTATTTGGCATGGATTGGCTTGGTCCTCACCCTACCGATATCATATGTTACGAAAAGGCCATTCTCCTTAACCTACCAACTAACCAAAAACCCTTGTAATCTATAAAACCTTCAAATCTTCTCTCGCTCCAATGCCCACAAGTACCCACACAAGGGGTACCATGCCTTCCTAGCCCACGCAGTAGATGAGAAACAAGAAGCGAAAAACATCAAGGATGTTCCAAAAGTCTGTAACCTTCCTGATATTCCTAGCAGACCTTCCGAGAATACCACCAATACAACAAGTGAAGTTCAAAATCGCCTTATATTTACCTGTTAACTCAAAATCAATCACATCACTCATGTAAGAAACTAAGGACTCATGCTGGAAATCTATGATTACGAAGTGTATTCGTTAGGGTTGTATATAATTAAGATTATATAGGCTTAGGATTTTTGATTCCGCCTTAACTCCTCTTCCTTGTTTGGTTGTGGGCTTAGGGTTTAATCACTTATACGACAGTATTTTCAATCTTAATTATATACAACTTGTATACACAAAGCGATAATAGATGGACCTGGTATGGGTCATGCCACTAACTTCAGGACAAAGCTGCCTAGGACTGCGGGTAGGCACACTACCATTTGAGTGATCGTAGATAAATAAACCAAACCCACTCACTCCCTACTGATCAAAGCAACAGATAAAATAGAAGAGCTGACAGGAACATATCACAAGGAGGTTGTGGGACTGCACAGTATACCGCTATCTATTATCTTGGATAAGAGAAGATTGATTCACCTCGTGTTGTTGACCATCGTTACAGAAGTTTTAGAAACCCAACTCGTCTTGAGTACAACTTATCATCCCTTAACCAACAGTCAGAATGAGCGAAACATCCAAACATTGGAAGATACCTTTGTGCCTATGTGATAGACTTTGGTAAAACATGGCATACCCATTTACCACTTATCAAAATCTCATACAATAATATTTACCACACTAGTACCAAGGTTGCTCCATTTGAAGCCCTCTATGGTCGTAAATACAGATCACCTCTTTGTTGGGCTAAGGTGGGGGACACGCAACTAGTTAAAGGGCTAGTCCCTAACAACACTCTCATCGGCCCTGAAATCATAAGGGAGACAACACAGAAGACCGTCCAAATACGGGAATGATTGAAAGCTTCTACAGACCGACAAAGGAGTTATGTGAATAAAAGACAAAAGCTCTTAGAATTCCAGGTTTTGGACCATTTAGTATTAAAAGTCTCACCCTGGAATGGAATGATACATTTTGAAAAACATGGGAATCTAAATCCAAGGTATATTGGACCATTCGAATCCTTCCTAGGGTCGGCCCGGTGGCATACAAGCTTCAACTACTGCAGGAACTCAATAATGTACATTGTAAGACCTGAATCTGCTTGTGTATCAATCAGATCCGTTTGATGGTGCGGAATCCCAATCAAACGGATGATACCAGATTATAATAGAAGAGATTGTTGGGTCTAGAATATTGGTTTATACTTTACTTTTCTAGGAAAATATATTTTTCAGTCTACAAAATGATGATCCATACACAATGTACACACACTAGTTCTTATCTCTCTAAAACACACCTTGGATTTCACACACATAAGCTCATCTCTTCTCTCAGCCGTACACTCTTCATGCACTCCTCGCCCTATATATATGGGACATGGGCCGTGAACAGGTTCACGGGCATAGGTCACCGCTGTAAACACAACCATAAACACACATACAGGCATAAACACCAAGCTGTTTACGGTCCTAGACTGAAAAATATATTTTCCTAGAAAAGTAAAGTATAAACCAATATTCTAGACCCAACAATCTCCCCCTTGGTTTATAGCTTTCTTTTCTAATTGACTCAACAAGCTCCCCCTAAAAAGTAGCTAGGTTTTCTTGTCAATCTTTAATTTTCTTCACAGCATCAAGATGAACATATGAATCTTCTATGAATGACTTCATCTTGAGCAGTTGGGCTTTTCTTTAGAATTTGACATTGAATGCACATTGGGTGAGGAGGCTTCTTGATAAGATTCTTGAAATATAGCGCTTTCATCTTGAGAATCTTCAGAGAAAACAATAGAGAGATCTAATCTTCTGGATCACTTCAACAGGTTCATAAATAGCAGCAAATTGATTGAGGAGGCTTCAATGCAATATGTATCATAATCTTCAAGAACAGCTTCACCTTGCTTCTGGGTTTGACGGATTGAATGTTTAAAGAATAATCTTCATTTCTTGCTCCTTCGAATGAGAATTCTTCGATGATCACGGACGACGCCTTGGCTCAGAAATTTTCGACACGTACTCCATGAGTCTCATCTACATCTAAATTCACTTTTCAAGACAAAACAAAACTAAAAGAAAACTTAGCACACCATATTTTTGGATTTTTTTAAATTTCTGAAAAAGAAATAAAACGGAAATAACACTATTTTTGGATTTTTAATTTTCTGTTTTTTGTTTGATTTTTGAATATATATATTTTATAATTCTCCTCCTAAATTTGTGCATAGAGGAAAACTATGAAAAAATTTAATAAAAACAAAAATAGTTGGGATCAAAGTTGTGAGACAGTCTTAACTTTGTTTGTCGGTAACTTTACCTTCATGAAAAGATCTGGTCAATTGTCGGTATTGTGGTCCACTTAAACACGAAGAATATTGACAAATTCTTCTAAATAAACCATTTAGCTGAAGGCGACCACGGGTATTGTTGTCCACTTAAACTAAGTAGCGAGATCTACAGACAACCTCTAAATGGTTCGATTTTAGTTGCACTAGAATCTGTTCCCCACTTCCCAATATACCCTAGTTAACAAGAACTTCCTAAGGACTCGTTACTTTAGGTGAGTAAACAATTATTAAGGAGGAAGACGGATTTAGAGATAGATGCATATGTTGTGTCCCATGTCAGATCTTTTTCAATCACGCAGAGGGGACAACATATGACTAACAGAGATAGAGTGATTGAGAGGTAGAATGTTACATATGTTCTGTCCCAGGTCGGATCTTCCGATCATGCAGAGGGGACAGCATATGGCTAGCAGATAGATAGAATTTCATTGATAAGGAGGTGTGTAGAATTAGACTTGCATATGTTGCAATCCAGGTCGGATCTCTTCCACTCAGGCAGAGGAAGCAACATATGACTGATAGATAGAAAGAAAGAAAATAATTTCTTACATACCTAATTTATCATAACCCCCCAGTTGTCTATCAGAACTAGAATTAAGGACATAAGTTCGTACATCAAGGAAAAGTTAAGCCACAGTTCTAGATGCGTATTAATTTAGTGTATCTCGTGGGTTCCCATGTTTATCTCACTACTCAATCTACCCGAGCGCCGTATGGTCATTCCAAACAATCCTATCTAAATCCACATTGTCAAATCCTTTGTACCTACTAGCACATTAAACAGAGAGTCTAGACAATTCAAATTTAGTCCCTTACACATGTTTTAGACTACCCGTTATCACTTTATCTTTTGTATCAATCAGATCCGTTTGATGATGCCGAATCCTAATCAAACGGATGATGCCAGATCAAAATAAAAGAGAAGGAGAATAAGAATAATATGAATCTTGTATGATTTGATTAGAATGAAGTTCCTTACAAGATTCCCACACTCAAATACTCTCTTCTTATCTCTAGTTTCTCTCTCTAAAACACCTTGGATTTCACACACTTAAGCTCCTCTCTTTTTTCAGTCGTGTACTCCTCACCCACCTAACATCTATTTATATGTGGCACATGGGCCGTGAACAAGTTCATGACCGTGAACCAGTTCACGGCCATAAACACGACTACAAAAACATATTACATGATCAAAAACTATTAACGCCTAGAAAAGCAAGGTATAAACCAATATTCTAGACCCAACATACATCCTACCTTTCATGTGTCCAACTTAAATAAATCTTTTTCCAATGAGACTCTCATCATCCCATGTGACGAAACTGAAATCAACGAGAGTCTCCACTTCGTAGAGAAATCTGTAGAAATCATGGACAGGGAGATCAAAAAGATGAAACAAAGTTGCATACCCATTGTAAAGGTCCGCCGGAACGCCAAGCGAGGACCTGAATACACCTGGGAACGATAAGATCAAATGAAACAGAAATACCCACATCTTTTCCCCAACCTTTAAAGTCCCACTCAAATGCTAATTTTGGGACGAAATTCTTTCTAACGGGGGGATGATGCGACAGCCGGCAATTTTGGTCAAACAAAGTCAATAAGTCAACTCAGTGAGCTCAACTAGTTCTAGTACGTTTGAGTTTACTCTATGTTCCCTAAATGTACAACTTATTATTATAATTCAAAGTATCACTCGGAAGTTTCATATATTCAGAAAACTAAACCCTAAATAGGATGAGAAACATAACAACTCGATGAATTCAACTATGTATCCTTTGGGGAATTGATAACACTCATAACACGACATAGTGGAGTCCATAATATTAACACTACAACGCAGAAACCATAACTCAGGATACAAACACAATCTCTTTCTCTCTATCTCCCTCTCTCCCAAATCTCACCTAACTATTTCATAAACACCCGTTGTGACAACTAAAAAGTTTTAGGTCAAACAACGTCGGAGAGGTCTTGTATAAGTATACCCACAATGAATATCAATGGAAACTTGTTGCAAATAAACTCTTGAAAGTCATAAGGGCATTAGTGGTATGGGTATGTAGTGTATATCTATATATATATATATATATATATATATATATATATATATATACACACACATATATATATATATATATATATATATACACACTTTAGAAACCATATTTATAACAAGCTATTAAAAGTAAACAAACTATAACAAGTCAGGACAAAATCAGATAGTTGAAAACGTAAATCATGAAACTAAAACACTACTTATAATTTTTGGCCTAAGTACCCCACCAAACAAGGGATTTCGGTTTGCTTAGGACCGAAATCACCTTTAGTGTAAGAGTTAAACCAAAATCCCAAGATCCAAATCCACTAAGGTCGAAATCTCATCTTAGAACACCCACTAAATTCGAAAAAAAACCCCCATGGATCACAATAAGGCTGAAAACTACTTGTGTGAGGGAGTTAGGACCTAAATATCAAATGGAATGAGGATATTTAGGTCATGTATGGCCGAAAACACCCAGTTGATTCCTTTTCCTAAGCGATAACGTTTGACTTTTTGAAATGATAGTTTAATCCTTTTCCAATGTAACGTAATACCAAACA
Organism: Lactuca serriola; assembly: GCF_051521515.1. Lineage (NCBI taxonomy): Eukaryota > Viridiplantae > Streptophyta > Magnoliopsida > Asterales > Asteraceae > Lactuca > Lactuca serriola. The sequence goes on along the minus strand of NC_136410.1, from coordinate 249,104,777 downwards.
AACTTCCAAGCATTTATCCATCATATATATATGCCAATATATAACTTTTAACTAGGAAACACTTCACTTCACCTTTTCCCCCTTTAAACACGTCAGGAAGAATCCACAAATCCCACCATTTTGCATCTTACTCTCCATAAATCTCCCTTTCTCCCAAGAAACATATCTAGGCTTCAAAAGAGTTCAAGTCTTCCAAGTAACTGTTCTTAGATTTTGGTAAGTTTATCTCACTAATCTAGTATTTTTCACACAAATATATTAGTTTCATTATGTTTACACATATTATTATGTGTAAAAAACCTTTAGGATAGAAATATCTCCAAGTAAGTTCATCAAACCATTCAAGAGTTTAGGCTTGGGAACCTTCACACCATCTTCTCAAATAACCCAGAAATCCACTCAAGGTGAGTCATACACCCACCGTTTAAAGTTTTTTCATGTTTTTAAGGGGGGGGGGGGAAGGGGGGATACTAGCTAAAATATATTTACTACATAAATACTTGTTGTTACTTCTTGATGTTGAAGTACAGACCATTATTTGCTCAAGTTAGGATTATCACTACTTTTGTACTATATTTGTGATAAATTAGCTTTGATTTGCAAAGTTAACCAAAAACATAACGTATATTATGTTATAAATATCATTAAGAAAATATGATTGTAAAATTACAAGGTTTTGTAGAACTTTTTACTAAAAGATAGTTTTCCTAGCAAAAATAGTTTCATTTTAGTCGTTTACTATTTTAGGTTTCAACCCAAAGATATCAAGTTTTACTTTCATATTTTGACACCAGACAAGATAACAACTTCATATTTATATAAAAGATTATATAAATAGTCTCAACAAACATACAAGATAAACTATAATGGGTATAGTTTGGGAGTCACAAAACCACAATTTCATTTCAAAAGAACCATATAATTTTCAAATGTATAATTATTTTACAAGAAAAATGAGTCATAGTTTATGTAAATCTATTGATGTTCTCGTGAGACGTTCCTTCACTTTATCTACCTAGTGTACACCTTAAGTCCTACATTATAAACAGAGTCTCCTTGAGGGAGAGCACAATAGTTGTGTATAAATCTATACGTGATTGACAGCCCCACACCTCAGTTGTTCGCTATAGTTAGACTGGCAAGTCTAGGGTGACAAAAGTCTACCAATTTCGATGCCTAAAGAACGTCGTTCAGGCATATCAGTAATACTAAGCATGGTTATAATAACTCAAATAGGGATTAACAAAACAATTTGGTTTATGAAGTAACTTACACTTCATTAGTTTTATAAAAAAAATATAACTACATACTATTTTTCAGCACAACGATACTTATACATTTTTGGTCTTATGGTTTAAGACTACAGTTCATATTTAAGAAAATATTGGATTTTCTCGAGACATACATTATCATTTTACATGGAAAAGACACAAACGAAATACATACATTATCAGTTCGTATTTAAGAAAATATTGGATTTTCTTGAGACCTATATTATCATTTTACAAGGAAAAGATACAAAGGAAATACATACATTTACAGTTTGTATTTAAGAAAATATTGGATTTTCCGGAAACATACATTATCATATTACAAGGAAAATGTACAAAGGAAATACATACATTTACAGTTCATATTAAAGAAGATATAGGATTTTCTATAAGTATATAAAAGGGTAAATTACACCAAACGTCCTTCGTGCATATGTCAAAAAGCGTGTTTAGTCCCTATTTTCAAAAATTAACTCGGACAGTCCCTCGTTTGCTTAAAACTTGCACGTTTCGTCCCTCCGGACATAAAAAGACCCTTTGTCCCTTACATATATCTTTTTTGATATGTTAATTAATTATTAATCTATTAAAAAATGTTTAATTAAATATAAACACCATCGCCAATATTGATTAAATGTCAAATTTCTTCTCAATTCTTTCTCAACTTCAGCTACCACCACCTATGACTACCTTTAACCACCACCTAGCACCACTAGAAACCGCCACTTTTCACTCCTATTTCTCTCCCACCACCTATTTTGGAAGATATGCCTTATGTTCGATCACCATTGAACACATCTCACATTTCTCCTTCCTAAAAATTCGGCAACCCCTTAAATTGTAGAAACAAGAAGCTGAAATGAAATCTAACTAAACCCTAAACCTGAAAATCAAACTATAAACCTGTAAATAAAAACCCACATATTGCAGTATAAGAAAGAGGATTCAAAATACAAATGCATTGGTGGTCACCCGAAATCCCGCTACTATCGAAGAACCTCAGATCGATGATGCTGATCACCAACAAATGTGGAGAATCGGACCTCTGACAACCACCCCTTCATCTTGCACACTTTATTTCTTGTGTTACTGATCCCCAAACAGGCGATGGAGCTTGATCAGAAACCCTAGGAACTGTTTTGAAACCCTAGGCGGTGGCAACGTCTCCATCTCTATGTAGAACCCGTCGGAAACTACTTCTCCCCTTTACGATGCCATTGATCTGGACTTTACTCTTCTTTTTTCGACAACATCTCCATCAATGGTTTGGATTGAAAGAAATGTGACACGTGCGACGGAGTCGGAGAGGGGACTACCGAAAGTCTTGGTCCATACGGAGAAAGGTTCGCCGAAGGAGGAGACGATGGTGGTGGCCGATGATTTTGGTCTCTACTTTCCCTCTCATCAAATCTGTGTTTTTTTCCGATTAAAAGTGTGGGGAAAGTGAAGGTTCTTTTAATAATAATAATAATAATAATAATAATAATAATAATAATAATAATAATAATAATAATAATAATAATAGTAATAATAGTAATAATAATAATAATAATAATAATAATAATAAGGGTAAAACCATTAAATTAATTATAAAATAAAAACACAAGGGCGTTATCGTCATTTCCAATCTGGAACGGACTAAGTTCGCAATAAAATCACCTTCGTGGGATGAAGCGTGCAAGTTTTAAGCAAACGAGGGAATGTCCGAGTTAATTTTTGAAGATAGGGACTAAACACGCTTTCTGACATATGCACGAGGGACGATTGGTGTAATTTACCCTATACAAAATCATTGTTCACGAAACATTACAAACTCTGCTCATACAAAATGTTTATTAACTCACCAACTTAATTGTTGACACTTTTGAAAATCACTTGTATTCTTAGGAAACCAGTAGACTGGTATTCAAATCTTTTAGAGGGTCGCCATTACTGTTTTACATTTTTCTACTTTTTAGTTATTTGTATTCAACTTTTACAAACTCTTCTCATACAAAATGCTATGTTTCATTTATATTCAATTGTTATGATACTGAGCAATGACGTCATCCACCCACGTACGTTTCCGTCGTTCCGGTTCGGGGGTGTGACAGATTGATATCAGAGCATTGTTTATAGTGAACTAGTATATCAAACCATACAAGATTTACAACTATTAATACAATGGGGATAAAACACTCTGAGTACAAATATAGTTTTGAAAACATAATAATATTTTAAGTAAAGTATAAGTACATACAAGTTAGGGCAGTGTTATAACAAGAGCATATTAAAAAGTAGTATGATGAGTTGAAAACTACGAGTAGGCCTTGGGATATGTGATTAGACCTAGAATAAATATAGCCTGATCAACTATATTTATCCGAGGTGTGACTAGCATATGCTGGGAAATAGTCATAGTGAACAACGAGTCTAACACTTACCAACACTAAGATACTAAGAATCAAACGCAACATTTAAAATACTATAGTAGTATTTTAGGATACCATAGAACCACACACTTAAACCCTCTACGTATTTCTTGTACCTCTATTCTTGTACATACAACATAGATGAATTTTGCCATGAAGACTCCCACTACCCTGCCATGGCAGCCAATGGATGGATCGAGGAGGAGCGAGAAGAGGTTCATTAGGAGAACCCATAAGAGGGTCCTGAAGAATACCAAGAGGTGGATTACGATGATGAGGATTCTGATGAAGAGTCAGATGAGGAAGAAGGCGATGGAGTCATTAGTGAACCATACCCTATCGGGAGTAGGGAAGAGATCCTTTCACCTCCTTCCTTCCAGGTATGCAAGCACACAATAGGGGTCCTCTTCAAGTGGACCTTCCTAGTAAGAAAATATCGCCCATACAAGGGCAAGCTTCGTTGCTGATATCTACCTTTTCCTAGGATGCACCTCCACAAGGGGAAACCCAACTACATGCTTGGGCTACAGGAGACGACCGACGATTCGCATTAGACATGCACCCACTACACTATACTTCAGGCCCCAACACCCTCACAAATAAAGCACTACCTCAATTGTACCACAGGTTGCCCTTCTAGACACCCAGGCTCAGGCTCTATTTCATGAAGTAATAGAGATTAGAGGCGAAGCCCGGAATGCAACAATACGAATTCGACGCATCTACGAAGAACAAGAACACCATTCAGGAGCCATGCTAAACCAGCGAGCAGAGTAGGAGGAAATTTCAGACCGTCTACACTTCTTAGGGGAGGAAGTGGCCACCATGAGACAACAAATCCTTGCAGTTGAGGCTTGGGAAACCTTAACAGAACAAAGAGTGGAGGATGCCTCTTGCGAAATGAGTTAAATGGTTAGGCACCTTGTACGCCATTTTGGCATATGACAGGCTAGTATAGCTGAGTGAGTTACTGACTACACTACTCACACTACTTCTTAGTTTTATTGCATCTTTCATCATGAGTAGTAGTAATAAATCAAGAGAGGTACACCCATCAAGAACCATGTAACCCGAAGCAACTTAATATATTGACGATTATGTTCTATTTTTATAACTTCATATTCGTACAATACATACTACTTATCACCATGAGTACATTTTTATGATGTGGTCGAAACATTTGGAATAATACAACAAAACATGTAATTTATATGTGTATATGTATATATAGATATAGGTGACCTACAAATAGAAACTATAGTTACTTACAAACTCGTTTCATACTATACAACAAACTCATGCCGCAACACGGAAGTAGCCAGCATGCCGACGAACCACCAATTCTACAAATGGACCTCACTAAATGTGACAACCCAAAAATTTATGTTAGTTTTATCGTCGAAGTTAACGTCGAAATTAACGTCGAAAGTAGTTACGTCAAAAATTAGCCAAATTTATCCCGAAAATATTTTTGACCGGAATTAAAGCCGTTGGAATATTTTATATATTCGTTAAGCGAACAAAAATTTTAAGCGGTATAATTTTAAGAGTAAATTACATGAATGGTCCCTATGGTTTGGGGTAATTTGCGCGCTTGGTCCCTAACTTATTTTTTTAACTCGGAAAGTCCCTACTGTTTGTTTTTGTTACGCGCTTGGTCCCTACTGTTTGTTTTTGTTACACAATTGGTCCCTGACTTACCTAAAAAGGCTATTATTTAAATAGAAAAAAAATATGGGATAGGTAAGGTAAGGTGAGTGGGATTGGGGTTGGGGTGTGTTTATTTAAATATTTTAAAAAGTCAACGGAAAAATAGTTTTTTTAGGTAAGACAGGGACCAAATGTATAATAAAAACAAACAGTAAGGACCTTCCGAGTTAAAAAAATAAGTTAGGGACCAAACGTGCAAATTATCCTAAACCATAGGGACCATTCGTGTAATTTACTCTAATTTTAAAAATTCACCGTGATTAAGGAAGTGGTGAAAAACCCGTTCGCGGTTGGTGTCAGGAGAACCCCAGCCAGGCCATAAGCTCCACCCTATATAAGGGAGGAGTGGGTTTCACTCCCACCTTTTTCCCACCTTAGACACACTCTCTCTCTCTACTTTCTCTCTCTACAAATGGGTTTTGGTCAAATCACTCTTCCAAGCTCCAAATCAGTTAGCTAACCTTCCTAGCTTGTTATCTAACTTATCTATCTTTCAAATTCGGGGCTTAAACATCCAAAACCTCAAGAACATGTCTTTACCGTCTTGGGAGCCTCCCAAAACCGTAAACCCCTTGAATGTGGGTTTTAATGCTCAAAAACCCTTCCAAAACACTTCTCATGCTTAGTAATGGCTTAGAGGCTTACCCGAAAAGACTTAGAACACCAAAATCGGACCAAATGGGGAGTAAACATGCGTTTACGGTCTAAGGATGTCCTTAGACCATAAACCCATATTCTTAGACCATAAACACCTTTTAAGGTGTTAAACTACCCCTTAAACACTTCCAAAAGCTTCCACGAGTGCTTAGAGCCTTGTAATCCTTCGTTTGATGCACCAAAAACATGATTCGTGGGCTAACATGTGTTTACTGCCGTAAACTCATGTGTTTAAGCTAGTAAACTCCCCAAGAGTATCTCCTTAGACCGTAAACACCTTTCCAAGGTGTTTAAGTGCCCTAAACACCGTCCTATGCTCCTAGAAGTGACTAGAACCTTACATGCATGAGTTAGAACCCCCAAACAACCAAGGAAATGGACCAACATGAGTTTACTACCATAAAATCATGTGTTTACGGTCGTAAAGTCCTCAATGGGTATGCATAGGCCGTAAACTCCTTTAATAGTCCATTTTGAAGCCTTAAACCCTTCATAAGCCCTAGAATTGAACCTAGCCTAGTACCACAAGTGTTATAAGACCTTAATGCATCAAAGAACACACCGTCCATGAGTTTACGACCGTAAAATCATGGGGATAAGGTCTTAGGGCCGTAAACTCTATAAAGAGTTTACTCTTGAAGAGTAAACTCCCTAACTAGGCCATACACACCCTTAGATGTTACCCCGGGACACTCCTAGCACTTGACCAAAGTGTTTTCCGCATTTTAGGATGCGTATATGTGTTTAATTAGTATTATATTTACTAATTGTATGTAAACATATGTCATCATATGTTAATAGGTCACTAAGTGTGTTCAAGTCTTTACTTGACACTGAGCACCCAACCGACACTTTCGTTCGATCCGATTACAACAGGTGAGTTCATACCCCTTAATGAACCTTTTTAAATGTTTTTACATGTTTTAGGGGGGGGGGGGGAATACAAGTTAAAACATGCCAGTTATCATATCAATTACATGTGATTGATGACCCGCATGTACAAAGATTATTACACTATCAACTGTTTTACCAAGTATGATACTGTAAATGGTTTTCCAAAATGTTTTTACTTGTTCAAAGCTTTTCTCAAATTGTCTCTCGCGCTGTATGTTTTACTTCAAAATCAGTTACAGCAGCATTTGAAACAAAGATTTTCTTCACTTATATTATTTTATCAGAAATTACATTCAAAACGTGTTTATGAAAGGTTTTCAAAGGATTTCTAAAGGCTTTTCAAACTTATTTTACAAAAGAATACCAAGTCGTGATTTTCTTAAGTGTAAAGGTTTTCCAAAGTTTTCATCGAAGTTTTCTTCCATGCTTTTATACTCCTACTTTGTTAGATATTACTATTTCGTTATACTTCCACTTAGTTAATGCTTTTACTCAGTTAAATACTACTACTTTGTTAACGCTTTTACTTCGTGATACACTTTTATTTCGTAATACACTCGTACTTCACGATACACTCCTACTTCACGATACGCTCCTACTTCACGATACGCTCCTACTTCACGATACGCTCCTACTTCACGATACACTGCTACTTCACGATACACTCCTACTTTACGATAAGCCTCTACTTAGATAAATTTATGCTTGTGCTTGTATAAGTTATATAAATAATGTTTAAAGGACTTAGGAAGGCTAGTTCGCCCTATTTCCTTTTCTTCGTTGAGATGTGGTCTGGTGGGATCGAATATCCGTCCGAAGGTCGTTTGATCATTAGTTATATATTATGTATATAAGCATAGACATATAGGTTTACATCGGTCAGTTCGGTTATGAGTCTCTATCATTAGCCTAGTATTTACATCATAACTCACTATACGAGATACATCTTCGGTACACGGCCTTCTCCGTTGTCAAGTTGGTAACCAGAGTCTCTTGTAGGGAGAGCGGACATTGTGTGTATAGATCTATGCGGGATTGACACCCCTGCACCCTGACTACTAGCTACAGTCCACGGCCTACCAAGCCAAGGGGTGACAAATGTCATACTTACACCGACGCTTCCAGGGCGTCAAGTTCTCTAGTGTCTATCAGTATGGTTACGAGTATCTCGGGGTTACCTTATAATTCATGGCCTTAAGGTAACGGGAATTAACACTGTATACACTGTTTTTGACCTTGCTAGCTGTATCTTTCATTTGATACTGTCTGGGGTCTGTATTCACTGTTTTAGACCTTACTAGCTGTATCTTTCCTTTGATACTGCCTGGGGTCTGTCTCTCTTTGTTTTTGACTATGCTAGCTATATCTTTTATTTGATACCGTCTGGGGTCTGTATTCACTGTTTTAGACCTTACTAGTTGTATCTTTCATTTGATACTATCTGGGGTCTGTGTCTCTTTGTTTTAGACCTTGCTAGTCGTATCGTACATTTGATACCGTCTGGGGTCTGTGTCTCCCTTTGTTAGAATGAGCCAGGCGTGTCGTTCATTCGATACTCTCCTGGAGTCTATGATCTCTTCTGCCTTAGTCAGCAGTCTTCACTGTTGAGGCATATGTTATTTTCCCTGATATTCTCCTACTTTCTTTAAATCAAACACCGTATTTTGGTAATGATAGTGTTTAAGGGAAAATTACTTTTTACAACATAACTATGTCGAGTCTTGGTAGAAGACTACTTTTATTTTAGAAAATATAGGATTTTCTAGAAAGGACTCTAATACACTGTTAATTCTAAACTACTACTTTTAATAAAGTTATTCGAATAAAATGACACTAAATACTTATGAACTCACCAGCATTTGTAAAAATTCTGATACTCGCTTTCAAATAACTTGTATTCTCAGGTCAGCAATAGACAGGTACATCCCAGGAGCTTTTGGTGAAGACAGTTTAGTACCAAGCTCACCTATATTATTACTTGTATTACTTTGATGTTTCTATGTAATGTAAACCATGTAAAACTATTACTATTAATGCAATGCTTGTTGTACTTTTATTACTATATTGCATATGTTGTTATACTTGAAATGACGTCATCCACCCCAGAACGTTCCCGCCGTTCCGGTTTTGGGGTGTGACACTACATTTCACGTCACTGTAATAGCCGCCACGACAGCCGTCATGCTACAACTTAGCGCTAACAACGCAAACAGAAACAAGAGTAGTGCCAACAATACCAACCTCGGTGGCAACCAGGGACACCGGCAAGTGTGTTCCTGCAAGGACATCCCAAGACACAAGCCTAAGAACTCCCACAACAATGGATGGGCGCTACTCAAGAAACGAAATTTTTGGAACAAGAAAGGGGGTCATTCGACTCAGGTACCTGCCAAAAGACAACAAATTGTGACAGCTCATGCCACCACTACCCCTACTGCCCCGGCACTGATGAAACCATATGCTGGAAAGCTACCTAAATGACACAAGTGTAACTTCCATTACCAAGGATCCTTTTGAAAGCTACACTGCAAGAATTGCAACATTAAAAGGGCATACCACTCGCTATTGTAGAGTGCCAACCCGACAGGCCCCTCAAACTGCTAGAGCTAGAACGGGTCAGACTTGCTACAAATACGGGGAGACATGGCACTTCAAGAGGGAGTTCCCAAGGACTAAGAACAAAGATGACAGAGACGTCGGAAAATTTTCAACAATGGAACACGAGAAGACGATGAAGGACCCTACTATGATTACTGGTACACTTCTCCTCAATTAACTCATGCGCATGCGTACTTTATAAGGTATAATTGCATGCTAAATCAAAACCCTCAAGAATCCCCGAGAATATTCCCTATGGAAATAACTAGGGGAAGGACTCAAACAATCAACAATACATACCTAGGATGCACTCTAACTCTGAATGAATCTTTCTTCTAAATAAACCTAATATCGGTAACAGTAGGAAACTCTGGCGCGACCATTTACATGTTTTGGATAATCCCTCGCTAAACCCATATTATACGTAATAGAAACCATTCAATTTAACTTACTAAATAACGAAATTTGTGCTATCTATAATGAAAAACCTGACACAAACCTCTGAATCGTCCATTACATCTAGGCTCAGAAGTACTTATGTAAGCAGTACCACACTCTTTTTTAGCCCATGATATAAAAAGGAAACAGGAAGCAAAATACATCAAGGATATCCCAGAAGTTTGTAACCTTCCCGAGGTGTTCCCAGACAATTTTCCAGAAATACCACCCGTGTGCCGAGTTGAGTTAGAAATCGACTTGAGTCTTGGAGCCATTCACGTAACCAAATCACCAATACCACTTAGCACCGACGTAAATACAAGAAATTGTCCAGCCAACAGAACGATCTAACAAGTAAGGAAATTATCAGAACAAGCCTTTAACCTCTGAGAGCACACGTCTGGCTCATAAAGAGGAAGGCTGAATTTTCCATATGAAGATTGACTGCCATGAGCCAAACCAACCCGCCATCAAAGGCCAATATCCCCTATTCCGAATCGACAACCTATTCAACCAACTTCAAGGAACGAACGAAAGTCAGCATACCATTAGCTCAGAATTCCATACGAAGAAATCCCCGAGACAACCTAAGATTTATGAGACCAACTTCACCACATGCAACCTTAACTTGGTGACAATAGTGTTCATCTTAAGGTCTAGAGACACTACCTTTATTAAGTCAAGTACACAATCTTCATTGGTCATGACCATCCACTCACATCACCCTATAAGACGCAAATGTAGACCACCCATGTACTGGGCTAAGGTGGGTGACACGTAGCTCACAAGGGGGCAGATAGCTGACCGTACCATCACTATCTCGGGGATTAGCACACAGACAACCGAAAGGATCGTCCAAAAACAACTAAAGGCACCTAGGAACCGACAAAAGATCTACGCAGATAAACGATGGAAAACCCATAGATTTCCCAGTCAATGAACGCGTGAGGTTAAAGTCTCGCCCTGGAAGGGGATGACATGCTTGGGAAGCATGGAAAATTGAATATAAAGTACACTAGACTGTTCGAGATCTTTGCCAATCGATCAGGTGGCTTATAAGCTTCAGCTACCTCAAGAACTCAGCGACATACATCCCACATTCCACGTGTCCAACCTTAAGTATCTGTCCGCTGAAACTCTTGTAGTCCCACTCGATGAAATCGAGGTAAACGAGAACCTACACCCCAAAAGAGGAACATGTGCGGATCATGGACAGGGAAATCAAAAGAATGAAACAAAGTCAAATACCAATAGCAAAGGTTTGTTGCAATGCCAAGCGAGGACCTAAATTCACTTGGGAAGACGAGAATCAGATGAAAATGGAAATACCCACAACTTTTCCCTAGGTTTACTAAGAATCCGTTCAAGATACAAATTTTGGGATGAAATTCTCTCTAACAGGGGGATGATGTGACAACTAGAAAATTTTGGGTCAAACAAGGTCGGAGAGGTCTAGTGTAAGTATACCCACAATGAATATCAATGGAACCTTGTTGCAAATAAACTCTTGAAAGTCATAAGGGCGTTAGTGGTATGGGTATGTAGTATATATATATATATATATATATATATATATATATATATATATATATATCTTAGGAACCATATTTATAGCAAGCTCTTGAAACTAAACAAAGTATAACAAGTTAGGACAAAATCAAATAGTTGAAAACATAAATCATGAAACTAAAACACTACTTATAATTTTTGGCCTAAGTACCCCACCAAACAAGAGATTTCGGTTTTCTTAGCACTGAAATCACCGTTAGTGTAACAGTTAAAAACGAAATCCCAAGATCCAAATCCACTAAGGCCGAAATCTCATCCTAGAACACCCACTAAAACCGAAAACACCCCAATGGATCACAATAAGGCCGAAAACTACTTGTGTAAGGGAGTTAGGACCGAAATCTCAAAGGGAATGAGGAGATTTTGGTCAGGTATGGCCAAAAACACCCACTTAATTCCTTTTCCTAAGTGATAAGGTTTGACTTTATTAAATGATAGTTTAAACTTTTTCGAATGCAAAGTAATACCCAACAAAATTCCAATGCATTTATCCAACATGTATCTATGCCAATATCTAGCAGTTAACTAGGAAAAAACTCACTTCACCTTTTCCCCCTTTAAACATGTCAGGAAGCTTCCATATATCCCACCATTTTCCATCCCTCTCCATAAATTTCCCTTTCTCCCAAGAAACAATTCTAGGTTTCAAAAGAGTTCAAGTCTTCCAAGTAATTGTTCTTAGATTTTGGTAAGTTTATCTCACTAATCTAGTATTTTTCACACAAATATATTAGTTTAATTATGTTTACACATATTTTTATGTGTAAAAAACCTTTAGGATAATAATATCTCAAAGGAAGTTCATCAAACCATTCAAGATTTTAGGCTTAGAACCTTCACACCATCTTCTCAAATAACCCAGAAATCCACTCAAGGTGAGTTCATACACCCACATTTTCAAGTTTTTTCATGTTTTTAAGGGGGGGGGGATACAAGCTAAAATATATTTACTACATAAATACTTGTTGTTACTTCTCGATGTTGAAATATATTCACTACTTTTATACAATATTTGTGATAAATTAGTTTTGATTTGCAAAGTTAACCAAAAACATAATTTAATTATGTTACAAATATCATAAATAAAATATGATTGTAAAATTACAAGGTCTTGGAAACTTTTTACTAAAAGATAGCTTTCCTAGCAAAAATAGTTACACTTTAGTCATTTACTATTTTGGTGGGTTTCAACCCAAAGATATCCAGTTTTACTTTCATATTTTGACACTAGAAAAGATAATAACTTTATATTTATATAAAAGATTATATAAATAGTCTCAACAAACATTTAAGATAAACTATAATTGGTATAGTTTGTGAGTCACAAAACCACACTTTCATTTCAAACGAACCATTTAATTTTCAAAGGTATAATTATTTTACAAGAAAACGGAGTCATAGTTAATGTAAATTTGTTGATGCTCTTGTGAGACGTTCTTTAACCGTAGCTACCTAGTGGACACCTTAAGTCCTACATTATAAACAGAGTCTCCTTGAGGGAGAGCGAGATAGTTGTGCATTAATCTATACGGGATTTACAACCCCACACCTCAGTTGTTTGCTCTAGTTAGACCGAAAAGACTAGGGTGACAAAAGTCTACCAATTCCAATGCTTGAAGAACGTCGTTCAGGCATATCAATCATATTAAACATGGTTATAATAACTAACATAGGGATTAACAAAACGATTTGGTTTACGGAAAAACTTACACTTCATTAGTTTTATAAAAAGATATAACTACATACTATTTTCAGCACAACAATACTTCTACATTTTTGGTCTTAGGGTTTAAGACTACATTTCACATTTAAGAAAATGTTGGATTTTCTAGAGACATACATACATACTATTTACAGTTCGTAGTTAAGAAAATATTGGCTTTTCTGGAGAACTACATTATCATTTTACAATGAAAAGATACAAAGGAAATACATACATTTACAGTTCGTATTTAAGAAATATTGGATTTTCTGGAAACATACATTATCATTTTACAAGGAAAAGGTAAAAAGGAAATACATACATTTATAGTTCATAATAAATAAGATATCAGATTTTCTATAAGTATACAAAATCATTTTTCACAAAACGTTACAAACCCTTCTCATACAAAATGCTTATGACTCACCAACTTAATTGTTGACACTTTTCGAAATCAATTGTATTCTTAGGAAACCAATAGACAGGTATTAGAATCTTTTAGAGGGTTGTTTAACGTTTTCTACTTTTTAGTTATTTGTATTCAACTTTTGAACAAACAGAGTTTTGTAAACAATGTAATACATGAATTCCCAATATATGAATGTTTGTGTTGCAATGTTTCATTTATATTCAATTGTTATGATACTGTGCAATGACATCATCCAACCTCAGACGTTTCTGCCATTCCAGTTCGGGGATGTGACACTTGTACCATCTTGTCCCTTCCTTTGTTGAAAATAGCTCAAAGTGGAAGGAGAAAACTCAAAAGAACAAGCTCATTTCGAAATAAACTATTCATTCTCGGAGCCTCCCCTCTTGGTTCAGAACCCTCTTGGTGTGGAACCCTCTCATCCGGACAATCTCGCTCTGGAACACCTTCTAACTCCAGAACATCTCCTGACTTCGGACGTTCTCAAGAACCAGGAAATCTCACACTCTAGAGTCCTTCGCATCTCAGAAGGTTGCACTCCGGAAGCTTCGCATCTCGGAATACCAATCCACTCCGGACCTACTGACTTTGCACATTGACTCTGGAACATATGATGATTGACTCCAGAACTTGTTGATTTACTCCGGAACCCCTCGCGACTTCGGACCCACTCCAGAATTTTGGCCATTTCGGACTTTTCATCATTTTAAGGGACTTTTGACGATAGGATTTCCACCAAACTCATATTTGTCACATCTTAGACCCTCTAAACTCATATTTTATGCCAATACTGAAGCCTTATTATAGATAAAATACATTTGCGTAATATAATATCTAAACATTAAGAAGATATTATATTATGTTATACATAGAGTATGAGCAAGTGGATCCCCAGTTCCTTTCCCAATGTGATATATTACCCTTCCCAGCGTAAGTGTCACTTCCCTTACACCTTTTATCCCATATATAAACCACAATTAAAATCCTTCACCATCCTCATTCACAATAAAATTTTCATCCCATTGCCTCTCAAAATTCATACGAACATCTTCAAATCTTCAAACTTCCCAAACAACATCAACAAGACATTCCCAGGAAGCTAATACTTCAAGTTAATTTCTTAGGAATTATAGTAAGCATGTTCTTGATTTATCTAGTGTTCTACATTCTTTAATACTAGTTTCACATATTCACACACATTATTATGTGTTTAAAATCCTTATTATTTCGACTGCTTCAATCATTTTAACTCGAGGATCATCACCGACGTCTCGTTATCAAACTGCAAACACACATAAGTTGAGTTCATACCCCCACCATTATCGAAGTTTTTCATATTTCAGGGGGAGAATACAAGTAAAAGGCTAGTAAATAAAATAATATACAGGACGCTAAATTTTTGTATGATTACGTAAAAAAGGATTTTCTAACAAAAATGGTCGTAACCTGGTTATGACACCATTTTTGCGAGTTTATTACCAAAAATGTGTTGATTAAAACATATATATATATATATATATATATATATATATATATATATATATATATATATAACTAGATTTTAAAATCTCCAAAAAAGACAACCATACGCTTTACGTAACCATATTATCGTTATTTGCCATTAATAACGATTAAAAGTTTCAAACTAGTTTATGGATCATTAAAATTTTGTACCACGTTGAGCACAGTATATAATATTAAGGAAATGTATATTGAATATTTTCAAGCTATTCTATTTGTATGAAAATGGAATTTTCAGACATATTTTATTTCCATTTATATTAAAACATTAAAATACACGAAATATCTTTATCTCAAATTCATGAATACATACATACAAAGTTGTTAAAAACACAAAAGTTTTCATTTTAACGAAACATACATTATTGACTAAAATAGATATAGTAATGGAACATTTACATTATTTTCACCATCTCGGGAAACACTACACTAATAGTTGTTTTAAAAGCGTAACTACATTACACTCTGAAATTTCTATGTAAAATTTATATTTTCATTTACTAAAGTGTTTTTCATCTCATTACTCGTAAACTCGTTGAAGCAATAGATTTGTGAGACACGTCTTCACGTATTTACCTAAGTACCAACGAAAGTCCTCATTTATAACCAGAGACTCTTGTAGGGAGAGCGAGATATTTGTGTATAGATCTATATGGGACTGACAATCCCACACCCTGACTGTTAGCTACAGTTAGACCGACAGGTCTGGGGTGACAAATGTCGTTATGTCACACCCCAAAACCGAGAACGGCGGAAACATTCTGGGCGGCGGACGTCATGTAAGTATCACAACACAGTATAACAGTAAACAAGCAAACAACATCATCCATTGCATTAAATATATAATTTTAATACAAGTGTGTTTCGTACAGTTATAGACACCAAAAAGTAAATCAAAATAATAATATGAGTCTTGAATGCGCTCCGTCTTCTCAAAAGCTGGCCTCGGTACCTGTCTACTAATGACCTGAGAATACAAGTTATTTTGAAAGAGTTTATTAGCATTAAGCTGGTGAGTTCATAAGTATTTTAGTGTCGGTGTTTGTATCAAAACGTTTGAACGTGGTTTTAAGTATGAGTTTGTAAACATTGGTGATAAAATGTAACACCCCGTTCTTCGAGTGTTCAATTATAAGTCCCTGAGATTTAAGTGGAAGGGTAATTCTGGTCCCTTTCGAGAAATGAGCTTCATCCGAGAAGGTTTCGGACGAGTTTATGTGTTAGTGGTATTGGGCTTCTCATTGCCCTCGCATGAATGTGAAGTTATTTAGGAGTGGGTTTAGATTAGAGGAGTTGAGATGTTTTGAAGTTGAACGTTGTTCATAGCCCTTTTGTGTAATGAGAAGGAGATGGTCCCATTCATGAATGGCATGCATGCATGATTCTGATTTTGAGAGGTGGCTGGGTACGCCCAACGTAAGCTGGACATACGCCCAGCGTAATGGGTCGAATGGTTTCGGGTAGCCGGGTGAGTACGCCCAGCGTACCAGGGAGGTACGCCCAGCGTACTCTCAGAAACCCCAAACCCTATTTTTAGGGTCAGCCGCTATATAAGGAACATGTGGTTCACCCCTCAGCCTCCTTACACTCATCTTCAACCTCAGAGAAACCCTAATCTCGTATTCCCTCCATATTTGAGTGTGTTTGACCTTGAGAAGCTTGTATTGGAAAAAGAAGGGCTTGAAGGAGAAAAGGGAAGTTGTCAAAGAAGAAGAAGAATGTGTGGAACTTGTGGATCTGAAGAAATACCACCCTTTGGAGCTGGTTTAAGGTATAAAGCTTCTTGCTTGACCCTCATATTGCATAGATCTATGTATTTTGAAGCTTTGTTATCATTCTTGTCCCAAAAGTCTTCATCTGGTTGCATAGTCTAATTTGTTCAAGTGTATCTGTCCTTTCAGACCTTTGGAGAGGTCTTGAGTGATAAAAATGAGGTCCCAAGGGCTGTAGCTATTCCATGTATGAGTTATGTGGGTCTTAATGGATTAAGACCTTGGGTTAAGAGCTTAAGGACGTCCCCAGTGATAAAGCCAGAGACTTTATGATTTCTAATCATATTTGGCACATGGGTCTATAGTTTGGGCTTAAGAGCTTAAGCCATTAAGCTGTAAGAAGGACTTAATAGTTTTGGCAGCTACGCCCCGCGTAACGGTGTAGTACGCCCCGCGTAACGGGCCGGTACCCCGATTGTCCTTTGTGAGTCAATGCAGTACGCCCCGCGTACCAAGGAGAGTATGCCCCGCATACTCCTCCTGTGGACTTCCTTTTTGGGCCTTTGTGTTGGGCCATTTGTGGGTTGTGGTGTTTGGGCCAAGTCTGGAAATTATGAATGGAGTATTTTGGGTCCAATTAATGTTATGAATATTGGATCTAGGCTCATTTGGTGAGGTGGGCCTAATTTGGTAAATTAGGCCAATGTGGGATTTTGTATGAGATTGGGACTTTGGTCTTGGCTCGATAAGTGAAAGTATGATTGACCCTATGTTTATTTTGTGATGATGGTTAGTTCGGGATTTGCGGTGAGTTGGTGATTCGAGAGTCTGCTTCTTCGGTTCAGAGTGTCGGCAATCGCGAGGTGAGTTATACTTACTATATCAATAGGGTTTAAGGCACCAAGGCCGACCCTTTATCGGATGGAAATCCGGGTAGTGTTTGTTATTATGATATTGCGGAATAAGGGCCGGAAGGCATTACATGTTGTGGGCCGGAAGGCATTGCAATGTGGACCGGAAGGTCATGGCCTGGAAAGGCGTATGTGTGTAATTAGTATGTTGACTGATTCGTAGGGTGATGCTATGATAGTGACCGGTTAGTCCGGTATCTTGGTTAGGGTTATGATGTGTTATGTGATCTGTTGATTGATTCGCTGACTGTGATCTGTTGAATGATTATATGTTATGTGCACAGTTGCTTGGTCTGGGGTTTGACCCGATATGTAAGGCTGTTCTATGTTCTGTTAGGTTAAGTATCCTGTTATGTTATGGGCCGGAAGGCGATGTGTTATGGGCCGGAAGGCAATATGTTTTGGGCCGAAAGGCGATATGTTATGGGCCGGAAGGCGATGTGTTTTGGACCGGAAGGTCGTGGCCTGGAAGGGTGTATTTGTGGTTGGTATTTTTGGGGGTATCTCACTAAGTTTTCGGGCTTACAATTGTGGCTTTATGTTTCAGGTTCTCAGGAGTCTGTGGCAGGGCAAAGGCGTGATCGTACCGTTCCCCGCGTTGGTGTTTTATGATTTGAACCTGGGAAAAATACTCTGTTAAATAATGTATTGAAAACCTTTTTGTAACAACGTTATTAAAATGAGTGGTTTTTGAAAAGTTTTAATTGTTTTGAAATTTTGGTCGTTACAAGTTGTTATCAGAGCCTTGGTTTGAGTGAATTGGAGGAACACTCGTGTAACTCCAGTCTCAAATCGAGGAAGGTTTTAAAAGAGAAATTAAAATGGTTTTCAAATTAAGTAAAAGGGGGACGCGGAGGTACGATCAGCCGGAGCCAGTAAGTAACCCCAAATTTACCATTCATGACACTTGTGTAATTGAGCCTTGATAGAACAGCATGCTAGAGTTAGGCTAGGGATCTTCAGGATTTCATGATAATGTTACCTGATTTGTGATGCCTGTAGCCTAGGATCCCTTATGGGAGATTCTCAGTGTTCCTCTAGTGGTGAGGGTTGATAGTTGTTATGCATGTTCTCTAGGGTATTGTGGTAGTACTTCATACAAATATGGGTAGGTGTGGAAGGTAGTATGGGCCCGTACTACTGAAAGCACAGGACCCATACGCGTATCAGGGAAACCATGATCTCTAGGGTTGGGTTAAGAGAGTTGGATCCCAGGTTTGTGGGATGAGTCTGAGATTTGATATGGTGTTTTTCAGTATGGAGATTCCGAGGCATGATGAGAGTGGATCCGGATCAGGATCGGGAGCTGGAGAGAGAGTTCCGGGTGGATCGGTGCCGTCTGAGGTTATCGATCAGATGAGCACGAGCGAGTTGGATGCGAGGATTCGCGAGATCCTGCATGATGAGGTTGCTGCATTGTTCCGGGCTGAGTTGCCGGAACTGTTTGGGTCGATCAAGACCGCCATGGTTGAGTATTTTGATGAGCGCTATGCGGCTCTCACGGAAACGGCTACCGCGGCGGCTACAGCGGCTGTAGCAGCGGCAGGGGGAGGAGCTAGTTGGGATTTTCAGTATCGGGACTTCTATGATACGAAGCCTCCCACATTCGATGGAGTTCAGGACCCGATTGTTGCTATGAGATGGTTATCAGACGTGGAGGGGTGTTTCTTCACGTGTTTATGCCCTGCTGATCAGAGCGTGAGGTGTGCTCTGAACCTGTTGAGAATCGGGGCGAAGGATTGGTGGAGATTGACCACGGGGTCATATTCGGATGCGCAGAGGGCTGCGGTATCATGGGATCAGTTCCGAGAGATGTTCATCACTCGTTATGTTCCGCAGGATGAGAGGGAAAGATTGGCTCAGGAGTTTCTTGAGCTGAAGCAGGATTCGGAGTCGGTGACTGAGATCATCAGGATGCTCACTGATAGGGCGATGTTTTGCCCTGAGTTCGCTTCGGAGCAGGCTCAGATGTCCAGATATCTGAGTATGCTCAAGGGGGATATCAGACAGTTCGTGTCTGCGCAGAGGTGCGAGACCTTGTTGGAGTTGCAGGAGGCCGCCAGGCGGCGTGAGTTAGAGGTTGAGTTGCAGTTGTGTGAGCTGAGGCAGGCTTCGATGCAGTCGCAGCCGGCGCCGAAACGGTCCAGGACCGTTGATATTAGAGTGGGGGATGGGAGCGGCCACACTTGTGGGAAGTGTGGGAGGGGTCACACCGGAGTTTGTTGGTCCGGTGGTGCATGTCGCAAGTGCGGAAAGGACGGGCACTATGCGCGGGATTGTCGGCAGTCAGTGCCGGTTCGGGATTTGAGGATTTGTTACCATTGTCGTCAGGTTGGACATTTGAGGGTCAACTGTCCACAGCTTTCTGCAGGATCGGTGCAGGATCCAGCACCGGCCACTTTGAGGATTTCAGGTGGAGGTCAGGGTGGAGCGGAGCCCCCAGGGGCTCAGGGTCGTGCTTATCAGCTTGCGGCAGAGGAGGTCAGAGCAGTGTCGGATGCAACTGCGGGTATGTTTCTTTCTTGATGTCTTGTTATCTTGCGATTATTGTGGTGCATTGTTTGTGCTGGTATCGTGTGGTTTACGATGCGGTATTCGTCGCTTTGCGGGTTGGAGTTTTTGGTTATGGATTTGGGTTTCGTGTTTTCGTTTTGGTATCCGTTGTTCCCTGAGGGTTTGGTATGGTTATAGTTTGGTGTTTGTGCTATCGTTGGTTATCTTTCGTGAGAGTTTTTAGTGGAGATGCGGCATTGGGTTGAATGTCGGGTAGCATCTGCAGTCGTGGAGTGGATAATTGGAGATCGGATTCTTTTTGAGCGGATTGATCAGTGAGGAGATGTGTTTTGCTGAGGGTTGCTTATGCTTGTGGGAAGCAGTCAGTGTGTAAGTGTTCTCTTTGTGCGGGGTTGTTCTGGAAGGTCGTTAATGGCGACCGGTGGTTGTTAGTCAGTGCTTTAAGTGGGGGAGAATTGGAGAATTCTCCGGGAGATCGATGAGTATTTGAGGGTGCTTAGCTGTTGGGATTCAGCAGTGATCTGTCAGCCCAGAGTATAGGCTGATAGGAGCGAGTGACGGGCATGCGGGGCGGGATA
Organism: Lactuca serriola; assembly: GCF_051521515.1. NCBI lineage: Eukaryota > Viridiplantae > Streptophyta > Magnoliopsida > Asterales > Asteraceae > Lactuca > Lactuca serriola. The sequence continues at coordinate 249,083,861 of NC_136410.1, read as the reverse complement.
CAGACCTAGGGCATTTGATTGTGGAGGCCTGGAAGCAGGCCGGGATCAAGTTTGAGTAGGTAACCGGGGGTTATGTGATCAGAGTATTTGTATGCTTTATGTACGTGATGTGTTGTACTGCATTAATTCTACGGGATTTATGTTGTGCATGTTTATAGAGATGGAACCGGAAGGTTCCCAGAGTTAGAACCTGAGGGTTCACAGAGTTTGGGTGTACGGACCCACAGAGATATAGCCTCGAGTGGCTAATATGTGTTATGTGAGTCGGTCCAGTCATACTGGAGACTCTGCTGGTATTGTTGGATCAGTTTGAGATTGCGGATTGTGTATGTTGCAGTGTGATTGCATTGGAAGGTCTGGCCCCGGGTAGTGATCTTGTTTAGTTGAGGTAGTGCATGGGCTTGAGAGTCCCTGCGAGGAGAGTCAGAGTAAGTGTGTTGGATGGATAGCAGACACGCTAAGGGTGGTGTAGCGTCGGGCAAGCACCGTGGCATTTCTCGGAGTGACATTGTGGTCGGGTGGATTCCTTGGTAAAGGAAGAGAAAGAGGTAAGAGGCGTGTAACTCCGAGAGAGAGTGCAAGTTCCAGGAAGTGAAAGCGGAAGAGCAGAGTTATGACTAGAGTACTTCGAGTATGGTTTTTGACCAGCGTGTTTACGGCAGTGGAATAAGAGCTCATCCGGTTTGGGATGTCTGCGGAGGTTGCGGAGGGAATTCCGCAAGTGTAGAGCCATGAGGCTCAGGAGGGATGTAGGGAGAGAGTCTTGGACTCTCAGTGTGATTCTGATCAGGGTATGGGGTATGTTTTAGTGGTTATTCTGGGGGATGTTTGAGGATATTATCAGTGTGTCAGGTTTTCCAAACCTGAGGGTGTTAGAGCTAGTTCAGCATACGTATACGGTTGCACGAGGGGAACTCGTGAGAGTTGCTCTGAGAGTGAGAATGGGTCTTTCCGTCGTCGCGGAATGGATAGAGTGGGATTCGGATCGGGGATTCAATGGTTCATGGTTTTCTAACCCTTATGGGTTGAGTGATTGTTGGGATTTGGGGCAGTGATGCTTCTTGGGTAATTCTCGGTTGTTGAGTGTGATTATCAGAGGGTACAGTCGGTGCCCGGCTTGAGACGGTGGTCAGAACACCGCAAGAAAGGAGGAAGTGAGTTTCGGGTGTCGATGGTTGTACCTTGAGGGACCTGGTTTGGTTAGTGCCAGCTAGTGCATTGCAGGGGAAGTTCAGAATTAGAGTTGCTGCAGGCTTCGAGGACGAAGCCTAATTTAAGCGGGGGAGAATTGTAACACCCCGTTCTTCGAGTGTTCAGTTATAAGTCCCTGAGATTTAAGTGGAAGGGTAATTCCGGTCCCTTACGAGAAATGAGCTTCATCCGAGAAGGTTTCGGACGGGTTTATGTGTTAGTGGTATTGGGCTTCTCGTTGCCCTCGCATGAATGTGAAGTTATTTGGGAGCGGGTTTAGATTAGAGGAGTTGAGATGTTTTGAAGTTGAACGTTGTTCATAGCCCTTTTGTGTAATGAGAAGGAGATGGTCCCATGCATGAATGGCATGAATGCATGATTCTGATTTTGAGAGGTGGCTGGGTACGCCCAGCGTAAGCTGGACGTACGCCCAGCGTAATGCGTCGAATGGTTTCGGGTAGCCGGGTGAGTACGCCCAGCGTACCAGGGAGGTACGCCCAGCGTACTCTCAGAAACCCCAAACCCTATTTTTAGGGTCAGCCGCTATATAAGGAACATGTGGTTCACCCCTCAGCCTCCTTACACTCATCTTCAACCTCAGAGAAACCCTAATCTCGTATTCCCTCCATATTTGAGTGTGTTTGACCTTAAGAAGCTTGTATTGGCAAAAGAAGGGCTTGAAGGAGAAAAGGGAAGTTGTCAAAGAAGAAGAAGAATGTGTGGAACTTGTGGATCTGAAGAAATACCACCCTTTGGAGCTGGTTTAAGGTATAAAGCTTCTTGCTTGACCCTCATATTGCATAGATCTATGTATTTTGAAGCTTTGTTATCATTCTTGTCCCAAAAGTCTTCATCTGGTTGCATAGTCCGATTTGTTCAAGTGTATCTATCCTTTCAGACCTTTGGAGAGGTCTTGAGTGATAAAAATGAGGTCCCAAGGGCTGTAGCTATTCCATGTATGAGTTATGTGGGTCTTAATGGATTAAGACCTTGGTTTAAGAGCTTAAGGACGTCCCCAGTGATAAAGCCTGAGACTTTATGATTTCTAATCATATTTGGCACATGGATCTGTAGTTTGGGCTTATGAGCTTAAGCCATTAAGCTGTAAGTAGGACTTAATAGTTTTGGCAGTTACGCCCCGCGTAACGGTGTAGTACGCCCCGCGTAACGGGCCGGTACCCCGATTGTCCTTTGCGAGTCAATGCAGTACGCCCCGCGTACCAAGGAGAGTATGCCCCGCATACTCCTCCTATGGACTTCCTTTTTGGGCCTTTGTGTTGGGCCATTTGTGGGTTGTGGTGTTTGGGCCAAGTCTGGAAATTATGAATGGAGTATTTTGGGTCCAATTAATGTTATGAATATTGGATCTAGGCTCATTTGGTGAGGTGGGCCCAATTTGGTAAATTGGGCCAATGTGGGATTTTGTATGAGATTGGGACTTTGGTCTTGGCTCGATAAGTGAAAGTATGATTGACCCTATGTTTATTTTGTGATGATGGTTAGTTCGGGATATGCGGTGAGTTGGTGATTCGAGAGTCCGCTTCTTCGGTTCAGAGTGTCGGCAATCGCGAGGTGAGTTATCCACACTATATCAATAGGGTTTAAGGCACCAAGGCCGACCCTTTATCGGATGGAAATCCGGGTAGTGTTTGTTATTATGATATTGCGGAATAAGGGCCGGAAGGCATTACATGTTGTGGGCCGGAAGGCATTGCGATGTGGACCGGAAGGTCATGGCCTGGAAAGGCGTATGTGTGTAATTACTATGTTGACTGATTCGTAGGGTGATGCTATGCTAGTGACCGGTTAGTCCGGTAACTTGGTTAGGGTAATGATATGTTATGTGATATGTTGATCGATTCGCTGACTGTGATCTGTTGAATGATTATATGTTATGTGCACAGTTGCTTGGTCTGGGGTTTGACCCGATATGTAAGGCTGTTCTATGTTCTGTTATGTTAAGTATGCTGTTATGTTATGGGCCGGAAGGCGATGTGTTATGGGCCGGAAGGCAATATGTTATGGGCCGGAAGGCGATATGTTATGGGCCGGAAGGCGATATGTTTTGGACCGGAAGGTCGTGGCCTGGAAGGGCGTATTTGTGGTTGGTATTTTTGGGGGTATCTCACTAAGCTTTCGGGCTTACAGTTGTGGCTTTATGTTTCAGGTTCTCAGGAGTCTGTGGCAAGGCAAAGGTGTGATCGTACCGTTCCCCGCGTTGGTGTTTTATGATTTGAACCAGGGAAAAATACTTTGTTAAATAATGTATTGAAAACCTTTTTGTAACAACCTTATTAAAATGCGTGGTTTTTGAAAAGTTTTAATTGTTTTGAAATTTTGGTCGTTACATAAAAGTATGTGAATGTTTGTAAGTGTTTGTAAAAGTTTGAATCTCTCAGAAAAACCTATATTTTCTATTAAAAGTAGCCTTCTACCAAGGCATAACTGTTTTATATGTTCGTTTATTGTAAAAGTGTGTAATTTTCCCAAGTGTAACTATCATTAACAAAATATAGTTTGTACATTAATGTTTAAGTGAAATGATCACTAAATGTATGTAAAGGGTAAATTATTGTAGTACTGTAGTGTTGTATTATAGGAACTACTGTTGTACTAACTACCTTAAACCGGATTTATATTAATGTATCATGTGATTAATTGTACCATACTATCGACTAGGTAACACGACAATGTAGGTCGTAAAAAGGTATGAAGTTTGGCACCCACAGACCTGTAGGTCCGGCAGTAGCTATCAGCAAGATGTAGGATGGTCAATCGAGTATAGATCTATATGCAAACTCACGCTCTCCCTCCAAGAGAATCTGGCTACAACTCGGGCCATGACACTCAAGGCATGCTCCGATACAGTGGATCACAATTATGTTAACGTATTCGTGTATATGTAATGTATTGTTACTCGTTCTAGTATCGTTGTATATGTTATCTTTCTAGTAAAGTTGTATATGTTCTCTTTCTAGTATAGTTGTATATGTTCTCATAGTAATAAGTACTGACTCATGAATGAACTGACTCATTGAATATCTCATTACTCTAACAATAGTATAAGTATTATCCTGTGCTACCCCGATGGTAACTTACTAATGATGTAACTGGCACGTATGAATATTGAAGAACTTTTATGACTATATATGTACACATGATATGTAATTAATATTGAAACGAACTTCAGACGGCTACCCGATATCCCACCAGACCACATCTCAAGCGTGAAAAGGAAATAGGGTGGACGGCCTTCCTAAGCCTTTTAAATGTTTCTTATATAACTATACGTATACGGGCATGCAATTTATAATAAGTATAAAAGATTTTAAGCAAAATTAATTGATAAGTAAAAGAGTTTAAGTAAAAGTAATTGATAAGTAAAAGAGTTTGTAAAGCAGTTTGAAGTAAAACAGTTTGATAAACAGTTTGAACAGTAATAAAATCATTGGTTTTGTAGTTATTAATCAAATGTGATTGATGTAATAACTATAAGTATTCAACTTGTATCCCCCCGCCATTAAAGCATTTAAAACATTTAAAAGTATTTCAAAGGTTAGTTAAAGGGGGTATGAACTCACTTGTGGTGAGTGGATTGGATTGAAGTGTCGGACACGGTGCTAGGTGACAAATGAAGACTTGTACACACGCACGAGCCTAGTTATCATATAATGAACATATATTTAACTAATTAGCCAAAATATAACTAATAAATTAAGTTGGGACACTCTAGAACATGAAAACACTTTGTTTCAAGTGTTAAAGATCACAAGGATTGCATCCAAGTGTTGGTAGGGCAAAGCTAGGGTGTTTGGAGTTCAAGGGTAAACTCCTTTGGCGTTTATGGTTTCAATGACCTTTACCCTAGGCGTTTACGGCAGTAAAATCAAGGGCTTATGGTCGTAAACTCTACTCCTTGCAACCATGTGTTGTTTTGAGGTTTTACAAGTCTTTTGAAGTACTGACAGACAGGTCTGGGGTGACAAATGTCATTATGTCACACCCCAAAACCGAGAATGGCAGAAACGTTCTGGGGCGGAGGACGTCATGTAAGTATCACAACACAGTATAACAGTAAACAAGCAAACAACATCATCTATTGCATTAAATATATAATTTTAATACAAGTGTGTCCCGTACAGTTATAGACACCAAAAAGTAAATCAAAATAATAATATGAGTCTTGAATGCGCTCCGTCTTCTCAAAAGCTGGCCTCGGTACCTGTCTACTGATGACCTGAGAATACAAGTTATTTTGAAAGAGTTTATCAGCACTAAGCTGGTGAGTTCATAAGTATTTTAGTGTCGGTGTTTGTATCAAAACGTTTGAACGTGGTTTTAAGTATGAGTTTGTAAACACTGGTGATAAAAGTGTGTCAATGTTTGTAAGTGTTTGTAAAAGTTTGAATCTCTCAGAAAAACCTATATTTTCTATTAAAAATAGCCTTCTACCAAGGCATAACTGTTTTGTATGTTCGTTTATTGTAAAAGTGTGTAATTTTCCCAAGTGTAACTATCATTAACAAAATTTAGTTTGTACATTAATGTTTAAGTGAAATGATCACTAAATGTATGTAAAGGGTAAATTATTGTAGTACTGTAGTGTTGTATTATAGGAACTACTGTTGTACTAACTACCTTAAACCGGATTTATATTAATGTATCATGTGATTAATTGTACCATACTATCGACTAGGTAACACGACAATGTAGGTCGTAAAAAGGTATGAAGTTTGGCACCCACAGACCTGCAGGTCCGACAGTAGCTATCAGCAAGATGTAGGATAGTCAAGCGAGTATAGATCTATATGCAAACTCACGCTCTCCCTCCAAGAGACTCTGGCTACAACTCGGGCCATGACACTGAAGGCATGCTCCGATACAGTGGATCATAATTATGTTAACATATTCGTGTATATGTAATGTATTGTTACTCGTTCTGGTATCGTTGTATATGTTATCTTTCTAGTATAGTTGTATATGTTCTCTTTCTAGTATAGTTGTATATGTTCTCATAGTAATAAGTACTGACTCATGAATGAACTGACTCATTGAATATCTCATTACTCTAGCAATAGTATAAGTATTATCCTGTGCTACCCCGATGGTAACTTACTAATGATGTAACTGGAACATATGAATATTGAAGAGCTTTTATGACTATATATGTACACACGATATGTAATTAATATTGAAACGACCTTCAGACGGCTACCCGATATCCCACCAGACCACATCTCAAGCGTGAAAAGGAAATAGGGCGGACGGCCTTCCTAAGCCTTTTAAATGTTTCTTATATAACTATACGTATACGGGCATGCAATTTATAATAAGTATAAAAGAGTTTAAGCAAAATTAATTGATAAGTAAAAGAGTTTAAGTAAAAGTAATTGATAAGTAAAAGAGTTTGTAAAGCAGTTTGAAGTAAAACAGTTTGATAAACAGTTTGAACAGTAATAAAATCATTGGTTTTGTAGTTATTAATCAAATGTGATTGATGTAATAACTATAAGTATTCAACTTGTATCCCCCCCCCCATTAAAGCATTTAAAACATTTAAAAGTATTTCAAAGGTTAGTTAAAGGGGGTATGAACTCACTTGTGGTGAGTGGATTGGATTGAAGTGTCGGACACGATGCTAGGTGACAAATGAAGACTTGTACACACGCACGAGCCTAGTTATCATATAATGAACATATATTTAACTAATTAGCCAAAATATAACTAATAAATTAAGTTGGGACACTCTAGAACATGAAAACACTTTGTTTCAAGTGTTAAAGATCACAAGGATTGCATCCAAGTGTTGGTAGGGCAAAGCTAGGGTGTTTGGAGTTCAAGGGTAAACTCCTTTGGAGTTTACGGTTTTAATGACCTTTACCCTAGGAGTTTACGGCAGTAAACTCAAGGGTTTACGGTCGTAAACTCTACTCCTTGGAACCATGTGTTGTTTTGAGGTTTTACAAGTCTTTTGAAGTACTTCTACTTGGTGGTTTGGCCTTTGGAAGGGACTAGGGAAACAAAAACACTCCTTGGAGGAGTTTACGGCCTCATGGTCATTTCCCTTTGCGTTTACTACCGTAAACCCTTATGGAAAAGGGTATTGCGATTTTTTCAAGTCCTTAACACAACAAGGTAATTGTCTAGGTTAGATTTTAGGCCTAAGGAAGGAATATGACCCATTTAAACACAATTTAGGGTGTTTACGGTTTTGGGAGATCCCCAAACCATAAACACCTATAAATGTTGGTCTTTGGTGTTTTTCAAGGCTTAAACACATCAATGGAAGGTTTAAACATGTCAAGGTAAGTCTTAAACATCAAACTAGGGCTTAGATAAAGACTTAGGCACACTTTGGTGCCATTCTTGGTGTTTACGGCCCAAGAACATTCTTGGACCGTGAACACCTCAAACCTTGTGTTCTTGGCATATTTTCTTGATGTGTAAATGTAATACTAGCTTAATAACACTCAAGGATGGAAGTACTTACTATTAGGAAGCTTGATTTGAGCTAAAAGTCCAAGAACACTTAGTGTGTGTTCTTGGTGTTTTTGGAAATCTAGACAAAATACATAAATGAATTGATGAATAGATGCACAAACACTAGATTAAGTGTTAAACCAAGTTGAAATGGTTAGAACACTTACAAGTTTGAAGATCTTGAATGAGTTTTAGGATGATACTTGAAAGGATATTTTGGAGTTTACTCTTTTGGTATTTGGGGAGTAAACACAAATGGCTAGTCTTGCGGAGTAAACTCATGGATAAGCATGAGTTCACGGATTTTTGGGATGATTTTTCGACCCAAACAAAATAGTTTGGTCGGGAACTTCTAAGACGGGAGGTGTTTGCGGTTTTTAAAAATCAAAACCCGAGACGGCACTTTCTTTCACCCGTTCGTTTAAAATTAATATTAAAATAATCAAACGGACTTTAAATTTCTTAAAAATAAGAAATAATGACATTAACTTATGATACGAAGTGGTTGACTTTTAGGGTTTGACTGAATGGAAATTTCGGGTTGTCACACGTTAACATTCTGACACCTGAAGAACGTCGTATCAGGCCGACTAGGTCCTAATATGGTTATACGAACTCACATGGAGAAAACAACGACACATTTCAAGGAGTAATATATCTTAAAAGGGTTTTATATTAACAAAACTACATTACAATGTTTTCAAGTACAAAACAACTTTCATTTCGGAAATCATACTTACAAATGGTTCTATTTAGATTAAAAACTACCTAATACTACTTTAGAGTACAATAACATTTATACATCTTTGTCTTAAGGATCTAAGAAGACAACTCATTTACAAAGAAAATATTGGATTTTCTGGAAGAACACATTAACATTTTCAAGGAACAATGACATATCTTTCTCATACGAAATGCTTATGAACTGACCAACTTAAATGTTGACACTTTTTCAAACTACTTGTATTCTCAGGAAATAACTAAAACATGTAACTACCAGCTTTTGAGGATGGGACGCTAAGGCATCAGACAAGTCATTTTTATCATCATATTGTAATTGATTTTAAAACATGTAACTCATGAACAACGAAACATTTTCAATTATATTTATGATGGTTGTTTTTCTTTGGTCACTATTATACTCGTTGTTATGATATTGTACATGAAGTCATCCACCCCTGGACATTTCCACCATCCTGGTTTGGGGTGTGACATTTAATGTCGGGGAGACGTGTATGAGGATACCAGTTGATTCTCCACTTTTGGATTTGATCAGGGAGGCTCTGGTCAAGGGATTTTGGAAGGAGAACTAGAAGCAACAGAGGATCTAGGAAGAGAGTGATAGGTTTGTCATGGATCGTCGAGGGTTATTGACCCAGTGTGGTCGGTTCTGGGTTCCGGTTTCTGGTGAGGTCAGGCAGATTGTGTTAGAGGAGGCTAATAAGTCTCGCTTTCCCATACACCCGGGAGCCACCAAGATGTATCGGGATTTAAAATTAAGCTACTGGTGGTCGTGTATGGAAAGGGAGATCGTCTGGTATTTTGAGAGGTGGATGACCTGCAGGATGGTCAAGGTTGAGCGTCAAAGGTCGCATGGCCGGTATTAGCCTCTGGAGGTTCCGTTATAGAAATGGGAGTAGATCACAATGGATTTTATCACCAAGTTACCAAAGACGGCAAAGATTTTTGATGCTATATGGGTCATTGTGGATCGACTGACCAAGAGTGCCCACTTTTTGGCTATCTGGGAGAGTTCTTCAGCCGAAAAGTTGGCCGATGTTTATGTCTGGGAGATTGTACCTCGCCTTAGGGTTCTGGTCTCTATTGTTGTGACCGAGATGTTCGGTTCACTTCCCGTTTCTGGTAGAAGTTCCACAAGTAATTGAGCACGAGGTTGCATTTCAGCATTGTTTATCATCTACAGACCGACGTCCAAACTAAGCTGACAATACAGACCCTTGAGGATATGTTGTGGCCCTATGTTATCGATTTTGGTGGGAGTTGGGATTCCTACCTACCCCTAGCGGAGTTCTCCTACAAAAACCGATATCACTCCATCATTGGCGCTCCGCCTTTTGAGCTCTTGTATGGTTGAAGATGTCGTACCCCGGTTTGTTAGGAGGAGGTTGGTCACAGGGTTATGGGAAGAACCGAAGTAGTCCTTCAAACCACGGAGCTTATTCAGCAGATCAGGCAAAGACTGCAGACCACTCAGAGTCAACAAAAGAGCTATGCTGACCGATACCAATCTAAGTTGGAGTTTCAGGTCGGTGATATGGTATTATTGAAGGTCTCACCTTGGAAATGTGTGATATGCTTTAGGAAGAGAGGGAAGTTAGGTCCTCGATATATTGGGTCTTTTCGAGTGATTGTCAAGATTGGCAAGGTTGCTTACATACTGGATTTACCTGACGAGCTCAATCAGATTCATAACACTTTCCATGTTTCGTAGCTATGAAAATTCATATTGGATGATGAGGAAGTAGTATCCTTGGATGATATTCCGTTCAACGAGATCCGTGAGCATTATCCAGAGTTATTCGCCACAGCAGACTTCGAGGATGAATTCTAGTTGAAGTCGGGGAGAATAGTAACATCCATATGGCGAGGTACTTCTAATTTCAACCCTATAATATATTTATGTTGCATTGCAGTCGCTAGGTAGAAGAAAGTTTCCATTGGAAGCCCTAGCGGCATTTTGTAATTTGAGAAGAATGGGAGTACGCCATGCGTACATACGTACGTAGGCGTACTTGTCACAACTAGGAATTCTGATACGTTGTAAACACTTAACAAAGAATGACATTGTATCTAAAACTTGAAAACATGTATGGTGTTTGTTCAATGACAACAAAATTCCATTAAACACCCTATACAAACATTCAAATGGTGAACAAAAAAAAAATGGAAACCCTAAAAATCCCGGTTTAAGTCCATTTTGGACTAGGATTTTCTTATTGGGCCTAATGGACCAAAAAGCTTCCAATTTGACTATTTTGGGCTTAAAACTCTTAAATGGGCACTAATTGGACCCATTTGTATGAAACTTAATAGTTTAGGCCTCATAAGACTAAAATGGACTAGTTTATCTTTAATGGGCCTTATTGGGCCATAACAAATCTAATTAGCCCTAATGGGCCATAAAACTCACACCTTGATGAATATTGGGCCGTGAACCATCTCCAAAGACCAAATGGACAGAAAATCATCAAAATGGGCTCATAATATGGACTCAAGAAGACAAAGGCCCAAACTATTATTTTTCTTCTCCCTCTCTTGGCCCAAGTAGAAAGAAAAAAAAAAAGAAATTAGGGGATTAAGGAGGATTAGCCACCTCCTTATTACCTATGGGATTTCCATGCAAGTCTCACATACATCCATGCATTTCACCTCTCTCTCTTCTACTTCTCTTCTTCTTATCTCTCGGCCAAAGGAAAAAGAAAACACACACAAAATTCACTTAAGCTTCTCTCAAGAACTCACAACAACTTCTTCACTTCTCCTTCAAAATTTTCGAGAGTTAGGGTTTTTCAAGAAGGTTATTCCATAATAATCATCATCATTGGTAAGTTATTGTTTAGATCCATAACCTAGTCTCTTTATTTCATCAAAACTTCTTCCTAACTCACACAATTTTCGTGATCTACTCCTTAGAAGCTTCTTTAGTTCGAAATCAACCCAAGAAAGCTTGCTAGGGTCGAAAAATAGCATCAAACTCTTCCCTTCCTTCTTCAAATCGAACAAAACAAGCAAAGGTGAGTTCATACCCCTCTCTTTTTGGTTTTCACAATTTTTATGGGGGAGAATACAAGTAAAATGTGTAGATATATGTGTACGTGTATGTTATGTGTGATTTCATGTGTTTATGTGGTATATATGTAACAAAAATGAAAGAGATCTCGAGATCTATGGTTCAAGGAGGAAGATAAACATGATCTAATATATATTACACTAACCAAGTCAATAAAAATTACAGTCTAAGGTGATAATAAACATATTGCAACATAAAACTCATTTTTGGGCTATATTTGTCAAATAAACAAAAGTTGGGTTGAAAGTTGTTATTCACGTTTTCTTCAGGACCAAAAGAGTCAAAACAGTAAAAATAAATGTTTTTATGAATATTATACACTTTAAAGGACTAGAAATGTAATTTGTGGCTTAATGGGCCAATTTTTGGGCTTTTCGGCCCATTGGCCCAAAAATTGCGAAAAATGTGATTTTCAAGGGGTTGAAATGGTAAATTTCTCAAAACAAGGGTAAAAAAGGTAAACAAAACTATTACAGGGATTAAAAATGATTTTTTTCCAAAAAGGATAAAAAATGTAAAGTTTTTGAAATTTGGGTCAAAATTGTAAATGTTGCGAAAAGTTTGGACTTTAACTAAAAGCTCTTTACTAAAGGGGCTGAAACTGCCAAAGATAAAATTTTGTGCTAAAAACATTACTTAAACCAGTCTATGGGTCGAAAATGTTAAGAAAATGGTTTAAGGGCCTAAAATGTATTTTTTTTTAAATAAGGGACTAAAATTATCATTTTTATTAAAGAATGGCTAAATAAGTCAAACCAATATTTTGAGTCAATTGTCTTATTATTAAGATATTTGGGTCAAAAATACCAAATTACAACTTATGAAAATAGAATGATAAATATACATATATTTCCAAATATCGTTATAAACAACCGACCAGCCTTGTGCCGTTACGAATTTAACAATCGTTTAATCAGACTTTCCGACAATTATACTATACCTAAAACAAGTAAATATTCAAATCTTTCGGCTTGAAAGTTTCTAATCATTCTTATTGGGCCTTCGTGACCCATTAACATAACTTTTGGGCCCAACGATAATAATAAATGTTTATTGGGCCTCCTGTGACCCAATTACACGCTTAAGGGACCCTCAATGGCTTTCACGTGCTATTGGGCCTTAATGGCCCATTAGCATTTCTAGTAACGTGCAAATAAATCAAATGCGAAATGGGCCAACGTGTCCTTCGCATACCCAACAGTCTTAAATAACACACAGAATTAGTAGGACCTTGTAATCCTCTTTTCCTCGTTTGTTATGCTTACCTTCAATACAAGTAGACAAATACAGGTCGTTAATCAATGGCAATAACGACTCACATAAAATAAATCCAATACAATCCAAGTAATCAAGGAAAATCATAATCATTCGTTGTGATGGTATAACAATTCGAAACAATTATATGATAATATCGAAAAACATCGGGTTTTTCGAGCAAAATCAACACCATTCACTTGTACTTTTCAATAACTATAATGCAAAACTTCTCATTTATACACGCTTTGAAATCATTCATGCACAAACTTATGGATCTTCACACTTTGGTATAAACAATTGTATTTTCAGAAAATATTGGATTTTCTGGGTTTTTATAAAATACACAAAACATTTTCACAACAACCCTGCTTATGAACTCACCAACATTCCATATGTTGACGTTTTTCAAAATAACTTGTATTCTTAGGTAACAGGTAAGCTGAGGAGTAACACCAAGTATGTTAGGGTGTTATGCTTTTGAAAACAATCAAACAATTTATGCTATGGATATGTAATGTTTAAACAATGTACTTGATGTGAACAATGTCAGTTGTAATGTATTAATGCATGCTGAAGTTTATGTTATGTTTCATGTATCTTCATTTTGATGATATTCAATTTGTGAAATTAGCCCTAATGGGCCATAAAACTTACACCTTGATGAATATTGGGCCGTGAACCATCTCCAAAGACCAAATGGACCGAAAATCATCAAAATGGGCTCATAATATGGACTCGAGAATACAAAGGCCCAAACTACTCTTTTTCTTCTACCTCTCTTGGCCCACGTAGAAAGGAAAAAAAAGAAATTAGGGGATTAAGGAGGATTAGCCACCTCCTTATTACCTATGGGATTTCCATGCAAATCTCACATACTTCCATGCATCCATCCTTTCACCTCTCTCCCTTCTCCTTCTCTTCTTCTTATCTCTTAGCTAAAGGAAAAAAACACACACACGATTCACTTAAGCTTCTCTCAAGAACTCACAACAACTTCTTCACTTCTCCTTCAAAATTTTCGAGAGTTAGGGTTTTTCAAGAAGGTTATTCCATAATAATCATCATCATTGGTAAGTTATTGTTTAGATCCATAACCTAGTCTCTTTATTTCATCAAAACTTCTTCCTAACTCACACAATTTTCGTGATCTACTCCTTAGAAGCTTCTTTAGTTCGAAATCAACCCAAGAAAGCTTGCTAGGGTCGAAAAATAGCATCAAACTCTTCCCTTCCTTCTTCAAATCGAAAAAAACACCCCTCTCTTTTTGGTTTTCACAATTTTTATGGGGGAGAATACAAGTAAAATGTGTAGATATATGTGTACGTGTATGTTATGTGTGATTTCATGTGTTTATGTGGTATATATGTAACAAAAATGAAAGAGATCTCGAGATCTATGGTTCAAGGAGGAAGATAAACATGATCTAATATATATTACACTAACCAAGTCAATAAAAATTACAGTCTAAGGTGATAATAAACATATTGCAACATAAAACTCCTTTTTGGGCTATATTTGTCAAATAAACAAAAGTTGGGTTGAAAGTTGTTATTCACGTTTTCTTCAGGACCAAAAGAGTCAAAACAGTAAAAATAAATGTTTTTATGAATATTATACACTTTAAAGGACTAGAAATGTAATTTGTGGCTTAATGGGCCAATTTTTGGGCTTTTCGGCCCATTGGCCCAAAAATTGCGAAAAATGTGATTTTCAAGGGGTTGAAATGGTAAATTTCTCAAAACAAGGGTAAAAAAGGTAAACAAAACTATTACAGGGATTAAAAATGATTTTTTTCCAAAAAGGATAAAAAATGTAAAGTTTTTGAAATTTGGGTCAAAATTGTAAATGTTGCGAAAAGTTTGGACTTTAACTAAAAACTCTTTACTAAAGGGGCTGAAACTGCCAAAGATAAAATTTTGTGCTAAAAGCATTACTTAAACCAGTCTATGGGTCGAAAATGTTAAGAAAATGGTTTAAGGGCCTAAAATATATATTTTTTTTTTAAATAAGGGACTAAAATTATCATTTTTATTAAAGAATGGCTAAATAGGTCAAACCAATATTTTGAGTCAATTGTCTTATTATTAAGATATTTGGGTCAAAAATACCAAATTACAACTTATGAAAATAGAATGATAAATATACATATATTTCCAAATATCGTTATAAACAACCGACCAGCCTTGTGCCGTTACGAATTTAACAATCGTTTAATCAGACTTTCCGACAATTATACTATACCTAAAACAAGTAAATATTCAAATCTTTCGGCTTGAAAGTTTCTAATCATTCTTATTGGGCCTTCGTGACCCATTAACATAACTTTTGGGCCCAACGATAATAATAAATGTTTATTGGGCCTCCTGTGACCAATTACACGCTTAAGGGACCCTCAATGGCTTTCACGTGCTATTGCGCCTTAATGGCCCATTATCATTTCTAGTAACGTGCAAATAAATCAAATGCGAAATGGGCCAACGTGTCCTTCGCATACCCAACAGTCTTAAATAACACACAGAATTAGTAGGGCCTTGTAATCCTCTTTTCCTCGTTTGTTATGCTTACCTTCAATACAAGTAGACAAATACAGGTCGTTAATCAATGGCAATAACGACTCACATAAAATAAATCCAATACAATCCAAGTAATCAAGGAAAATCATAATCATTCGTTGTGATGGTATAACAATTCGAAACAATTATATGATAATATCGAAAAACATCGGGTTTTTCGAGCAAAATCAACACCATTCACTTGTACTTTTCAATAACTATAATGCAAAACTTCTCATTTATACACGCTTTGAAATCATTCATGCACAAACTTATGGATCTTCACACTTTGGTATAAACAATTGTATTTTCAGAAAATATTGGATTTTCTGGGTTTTTATAAAATACACAAAACATTTTCACAACAACCCTGCTTATGAACTCACCAACATTCCATATGTTGACGTTTTTCAAAATAACTTGTATTCTTAGGTAACAGGTAAGCTGAGGAGTAACACCAAGTATGTTAGGGTGTTATGCTTTTGAAAACAATCAAACAATTTATGCTATGGATATGTAATGTTTAAACAATGTACTTGATGTGAACAATGTCAGTTGTAATGTATTAATGCATGCTGAAGTTTATGTTATGTTTCATGTATCTTCATTTTGATGATATTCAATTTGTGAAATTAGCCCTAATGGGCCATAAAACTTACACCTTGATGAATATTGGGCCGTGAACCATCTCCAAAGACCAAATGGACCGAAAATCATCAAAATGGGCTCATAATATGGACTCGAGAATACAAAGGCCCAAACTACTCTTTTTCTTCTACCTCTCTTGGCCCACGTAGAAAGGAAAAAAAAGAAATTAGGGGATTAAGGAGGATTAGCCACCTCCTTATTACCTATGGGATTTCCATGCAAATCTCACATACTTCCATGCATCCATCCTTTCACCTCTCTCCCTTCTCCTTCTCTTCTTCTTATCTCTTAGCTAAAGGAAAAAAACACACACACGATTCACTTAAGCTTCTCTCAAGAACTCACAACAACTTCTTCACTTCTCCTTCAAAATTTTCGAGAGTTAGGGTTTTTCAAGAAGGTTATTCCATAATAATCATCATCATTGGTAAGTTATTGTTTAGATCCATAACCTAGTCTCTTTATTTCATCAAAACTTCTTCCTAACTCACACAATTTTCGTGATCTACTCCTTAGAAGCTTCTTTAGTTCGAAATCAACCCAAGAAAGCTTGCTAGGGTCGAAAAATAGCATCAAACTCTTCCCTTCCTTCTTCAAATCGAAAAAAACACCCCTCTCTTTTTGGTTTTCACAATTTTTATGGGGGAGAATACAAGTAAAATGTGTAGATATATGTGTACGTGTATGTTATGTGTGATTTCATGTGTTTATGTGGTATATATGTAACAAAAATGAAAGAGATCTCGAGATCTATGGTTCAAGGAGGAAGATAAACATGATCTAATATATATTACACTAACCAAGTCAATAAAAATTACAGTCTAAGGTGATAATAAACATATTGCAACATAAAACTCCTTTTTGGGCTATATTTGTCAAATAAACAAAAGTTGGGTTGAAAGTTGTTATTCACGTTTTCTTCAGGACCAAAAGAGTCAAAACAGTAAAAATAAATGTTTTTATGAATATTATACACTTTAAAGGACTAGAAATGTAATTTGTGGCTTAATGGGCCAATTTTTGGGCTTTTCGGCCCATTGGCCCAAAAATTGCGAAAAATGTGATTTTCAAGGGGTTGAAATGGTAAATTTCTCAAAACAAGGGTAAAAAAGGTAAACAAAACTATTACAGGGATTAAAAATGATTTTTTTCCAAAAAGGATAAAAAATGTAAAGTTTTTGAAATTTGGGTCAAAATTGTAAATGTTGCGAAAAGTTTGGACTTTAACTAAAAACTCTTTACTAAAGGGGCTGAAACTGCCAAAGATAAAATTTTGTGCTAAAAGCATTACTTAAACCAGTCTATGGGTCGAAAATGTTAAGAAAATGGTTTAAGGGCCTAAAATATATATTTTTTTTTTAAATAAGGGACTAAAATTATCATTTTTATTAAAGAATGGCTAAATAGGTCAAACCAATATTTTGAGTCAATTGTCTTATTATTAAGATATTTGGGTCAAAAATACCAAATTACAACTTATGAAAATAGAATGATAAATATACATATATTTCCAAATATCGTTATAAACAACCGACCAGCCTTGTGCCGTTACGAATTTAACAATCGTTTAATCAGACTTTCCGACAATTATACTATACCTAAAACAAGTAAATATTCAAATCTTTCGGCTTGAAAGTTTCTAATCATTCTTATTGGGCCTTCGTGACCCATTAACATAACTTTTGGGCCCAACGATAATAATAAATGTTTATTGGGCCTCCTGTGACCAATTACACGCTTAAGGGACCCTCAATGGCTTTCACGTGCTATTGCGCCTTAATGGCCCATTATCATTTCTAGTAACGTGCAAATAAATCAAATGCGAAATGGGCCAACGTGTCCTTCGCATACCCAACAGTCTTAAATAACACACAGAATTAGTAGGGCCTTGTAATCCTCTTTTCCTCGTTTGTTATGCTTACCTTCAATACAAGTAGACAAATACAGGTCGTTAATCAATGGCAATAACGACTCACATAAAATAAATCCAATACAATCCAAGTAATCAAGGAAAATCATAATCATTCGTTGTGATGGTATAACAATTCGAAACAATTATATGATAATATCGAAAAACATCGGGTTTTTCGAGCAAAATCAACACCATTCACTTGTACTTTTCAATAACTATAATGCAAAACTTCTCATTTATACACGCTTTGAAATCATTCATGCACAAACTTATGGATCTTCACACTTTGGTATAAACAATTGTATTTTCAGAAAATATTGGATTTTCTGGGTTTTTATAAAATACACAAAACATTTTCACAACAACCCTGCTTATGAACTCACCAACATTCCATATGTTGACGTTTTTCAAAATAACTTGTATTCTTAGGTAACAGGTAAGCTGAGGAGTAACACCAAGTATGTTAGGGTGTTATGCTTTTGAAAACAATCAAACAATTTATGCTATGGATATGTAATGTTTAAACAATGTACTTGATGTGAACAATGTCAGTTGTAATGTATTAATGCATGCTGAAGTTTATGTTATGTTTCATGTATATTCATTTTGATGATATTCAATTTGTGAAATTAGCCCTAATGGGCCATAAAACTTACACCTTGATGAATATTGGGCCGTGAACCATCTCCAAAGACCAAATGGACCAAAAATCATCAAAATGGGCTCATAATATGGACTCGAGAATACAAAGGCCCAAACTACTCTTTTTCTTCTACCTCTCTCGGCCCACGTAGAAAGGAAAAAAAAAAAGAAATTAGGGGATTAAGGAGGATTAGCCACCTCCTTATTACCTATGGGATTTCCATGCAAATCTCACATACTTCCATGCATCCATCCTTTCACCTCTCTCTCTTCTCCTTCTCTTCTTCTTATCTCTCGACTAAAGGAAAAAAACACACACACGATTCACTTAAGCTTCTCTCAAGAACTCACAACAACTTCTTCACTTCTCCTTCAAAATTTTCGAGAGTTAGGGTTTTTCAAGAAGGTTATTCCATAATAATCATCATCATTGGTAAGTTATTGTTTAGATCCATAACCTAGTCTCTTTATTTCATCAAAACTTCTTCCTAACTCACACAATTTTCGTGATCTACTCCTTAGAAGCTTCTTTAGTTCGAAATCAACCCAAGAAAGCTTGCTAGGGTCGAAAAATAGCATCAAACTCTTCCCTTCCTTCTTCAAATCGAAAAAAACAAGCAAAGGTGAGTTCATACCCCTCTCTTTTTGGTTTTCACAATTTTTATGGGGGAGAATACAAGTAAAATGTGTAGATATATGTGTACGTGTATGTTATGTGTGATTTCATGTGTTTATGTGGTATATATGTAACAAAAATGAAAGAGATCTCGAGATCTATGGTTCAAGGAGGAAGATAAACATGATCTAATATATATTACACTAACCAAGTCAATAAAAATTACAGTCTAAGGTGATAATAAACATATTGCAACATAAAACTCATTTTTGGGCTATATTTGTCAAATAAACAAAAGTTGGGTTGAAAGTTGTTATTCACGTTTTCTTCAGGACCAAAAGAGTCAAAACAGTAAAAATAAATGTTTTTATGAATATTATACACTTTAAAGGACTAGAAATGTAATTTGTGGCTTAATGGGCCAATTTTTGGGCTTTTCGGCCCATAGGCCCAAAAATGCGAAAAATGTGATTTTCAAGGGGTTCAAATGGTAAATTTCTCAAAACAAGGGTAAAAAAAGGTAAACATAACTATTACAGGGATTAAAAATGATTTTTTTCCAAAAAGGATAAAAAAATGTAAAGTTTTTGAAATTTGGGTCAAAATTGTAAAAGTTGCGAAAAGTTTGGACTTTAACTAAAAACTCTTTACTAAAGGGGCTGAAACTGCCAAAGAGTAAATTTTGTGCTAAAAACATTACTTAAACCAGTCTATGGGTCAAAAATGTAAAGAAAATGGTTTAAGGGCCTAAAATGTCTTTTTTTTTTTTTTTTAAATAAGGGACTAAAATTAACATTTTTATTAAAGAATGGCTGAAAAGGTCAAACCAATATTTTGAGTCAATTGTCTTATTATTAAGATATTTGGGTCAAAAATACCAAATTACAACTTATGAAAATAGAATGATGAATATACATATATTTCCAAATATCGTTATAAACAACCGACCAGCCTTGTGCCGTTACGTTACGAATTTAACAATCGTTTAATCAAACTTTTCGACAATTATACTATACCTAAAACAAATAAATATTCAAATCTTTGGGCTTGAAAGTTTCTAATCATGTTTATTAGGCCTCCGTGACCCATTAACATAACTTTTGGGCCCAACGATAATAATAAATGTTTATTGGGCCTTCTGTGACAATTACACGCTTAAGGGACCCTCAATGGCTTTCACGTGCTATTGGGCCTTAGTGGCCCATTAGCATTTCTATTAACGTCCAAATAAATCAAATGCGAAATGGGCCAACGTGTCCTTCGAATACCCAACAGTCTTAAATAACACATGGAATTAGTAGGACCTTGTAATCCTCTTTTCCTCGTTTGTTAGGCTTACCTTCAATACAAGTAAACAAATACAGGTCGTTAACCAATGGTAATCAAATTTATTTAGGATTCAGTGAGTAATAACGGTTGGCACCTTTATGGTTCGTTTGTAGTCTGTAGTTATAATCAAAGTCTCCTGGAGGGAGAGCGAGAGTTTGTGTATAGATCTATACGGGGGTGACTCCCCCACACCTCAGCTGTTCGCTACAGTTAGACTAGGCCAGTCTAGGGTGACAAAATCTTAAGATCAATTCCGGGGTTTATTAGAATGCCAAGACAGACGAACTAGTCATTATCATGCATGGTTATAACGACTCACATAAAATAAATCCAATACTATCCGAGTAATCAAGGAAAATCATAATCATTCGTTGTGATGGTATAACAATTCGAAAAAATTATATGATAATATCGGAAAACATCGGGTTTTTCGAGCAAAATCAACACCATTCACTTATACTTTTTAATAACTATAATGCAAAACTTCTCATTTATACACGCTTTCAAATCATTCATGCACAAACTTACGGATCTTCACACTTTGGTATAAACAATTGTCTTTTCAAAAAATATGGGATTTTCTGGGTTTTTATAAAATACACAAAACATTTTCACACAACCCTGCTTATGGACTCACCAACATTCCATATGTTGACGTTTTTCAAAATAACTTGTATTCTCATGTAACAGGTGAGCCGAGGAGTAATAGCAAGTATGTTAGGGTGTTATGCTTTTGAAAACAATCAAACAATTTATGCTATGGATATGTGATGTCTAAACAATGTACTTGATGTGAACAATGTCAGTTGTAATGTATTAATGCATGGTGAAGTTTATGTTATGTTTCATGTATATTCATTGTGATGATATTCAATTTGAGTCACGCAAGCCCTTAGACGTTTCCGCCTTCTGGTTCGGGGGTTTGACATGTTGGTATCAGAGCTCTGTTTATAGTGAACTGGCATATCTAACCACACATTGATATGCAACTATAATCCAAAGAGGGACTAAAACAACTCTGAACAAGATAAATAAAACACAACGATAAAACACCTCTACTTGTACGATATAGAAAAAAAAAAGAATGTAATACCAAATCAAATAAGATGATAATGGCATCTCGGTTAAGTCGGGATTGTTCATGGTTGTATTAAGGGGTGAATGTAGCCTGATCAACTACATTTCCTCCGAAGTAGAACTATCGCATGCCCGAGGAAATCTCGATGGTCGGTAAACCTAAAAACATACCCCCTTATTACCAAGAAGAGAAAATCAACTCAATTTATACAATAATTAAAACATCTTAGGAGTAATAATAGTTTATTCATACACCTCCTCTTAGTCACCATGGAAGGGGAGCACCAGGGCATTTAGTTTCATCAGGTATTAGTGGCCCACGGGATGATCAAGGACAAGCCTGAGGGAAATCAGGGGGAGCACACGGCGTTGGGCCTGACGAGTACACGGACACAGACTACGAGTTTGATGGGACCGATGATGACATGGAGGAAGAACAAGACACAGATGAGGATTCTGTCACATCACCTACCAGTGAGACGCAACAGGACCACCCCGCCTCACCAGGGAATCTTGCGAGAGAGAATCGCTCTCCGGAAGCTGAGATTGCTGCTCTGCGGCAACAGCTATTCGCCATGGAAGCGCGAGCGGTGCAGGATGAACAGGAAAGAGACGAAGTCATTGGAGAAACGACTGAGATGGACCAGTTGTTGGCACAACACTTCGGTATATGACCTCGTTGCCGTCGTCAGACGCTCCTTAAAGTGTTAGGACCAGCCTTACCCTTCTAGTACTATGATATATGCTATGTACCATCGACTCTATGTTTAAGTGATTACACTACTCATAGAGTCGTTACGCTGCCGAACTTGCACCACTTATGTATGCTCTTTCGAGCAAATTTTCATGTATCAAAGTATTGATATTATTAGTGGAAAATATATTTGTTCTATTGTGATGTTGTTATCTGTTATGTGTTATGTATCCATGATTGTATGCTAACATGTGAAACTACTTAAGTACATGCAATACACCTAGTTTATAGGATCACAAACTCACAAAAATCATAGGCACTCAACATCTTTCCATTCCATGACAGAAAGATGCCTTAACGACCAACCCGTGGAAACCCTAGGCCAACCCCACCAGAAATCAACTCAGCTGCATTTCAAGCAGCTGTATATGCTAGTCACCGCAGGCATGGCACAAATCCAGCAAGGGAACAATGGTGGAGGTAATGGACAAGGAGTTGGAAGTTCGAACAACGGAATAAATCAAGGACCGACCAAGACGTGCTCTTACAAAGATTTCACCAACGCCAAGCCACGAACCTTTAATGGCACAAGTGGAATGATAACCCTAAAAAGATGGATCGAAAAGGTGGAATCGGTATTTGAGATATGCGAATGCCCCGAGGAGATGAAAGTAAAGTTTGCCGCATGCACATTCGTTGACCAAGCTCTCACCTGGTGGAATGGACACGTAGAAGCCATGACTCTCCAAGTAACCAATGCCATGCCATGGGCAGAGTTGAAAGAAATGTTGATGGCCGAGTACTGCTCGCGAGGCAAAATTCAGAAAATGGAGCAAGAGTTATGGAATCTCACCATCCGAAATTCCGACATTGATGCATACATATCAAGGTTTAGCGAACTGTCACTGTTGTGCCCTGGTACGATTACTTCAGAAGGAAAGAAAATTGAACGATTCATCTACAGATTAACCTCCCCAATTCAAGGAAATGTGATAGCTGCAAATCCTGAAACCTTCGACAGTGCCAAGAGGTTGGCAAAGAAACTGTATCACCACAACAACAAGAAAGGCGAAAAGCCAGGGGAAACTGAAGGCAAGAAGGAGAATGACAACAAGAAAGGAAAGAATAACAAGAGAAAAGGGTGACAAGGCACAGAGTCATCACCAAAGAAGCAACAAACAGTGACAGTCAATGCAACAACCACCCAAGTGATGGGTTTTGGTCCTAAGAACACCCTATGTGCTCATACAAACCCTAATGCTTGGATCTAGGTTTCTCTATTGTACATGCAAGTTATCCAAGACTATAAACCCTAATTCTAGCATACAAGTAATCATATTAACATAAGAATGGGTTTAAGATATTACCTTGATTGTTATGTAGCAATAACAATCCCAATTCCTCCTTGTATTGACTTTAGAAAGCTTAGAGTCACAAATGTCACTCCTCTAATGGTTCACAAACACCAAGAGCAAGAGGATGAGGAGGAGAGAGGATGGAGGCTGCCTAAAACCGTGTGAAACCCTAGAAGAAGTCTTAGCCACGTTTTTGGGTCATAAGGGATCTATATATAGGAGGCTATTAGGGTTATCTTAACAAGGAAACCCTAATTGGATGCTTAAGCCCTAAGCAACCCATGGATCCCTTTCCTTAAGGCCTTGGACGATTTCTTCTTGGTTTTCCCCATAGAATTCGTCCACTCCTTATTTTAAGGCAATCCATGGCCCAAATGCAATTATCTTATAATTACAATTCCAGTCCCTTAAGTTTAATTAATCTCTTTTAGTCACAAAACTAATTACCAACTAATTATTGACTAATATTAATTAAACAATATGATTTCTCCTTTAATATATTATTCTCATAATATATTAATAAATCATATTTAATCCTTTCTCTCCATAATTCATCCTATCAAGTTGCTTTGGTGAAGGCAACCCAAAAGGACCATGCACCATCGGGTCAAGAATATACCAAAATAGTTATGGACTTAGACACTAATCCAACACCAAGTTCCCTCTACACCACATGCTCCAGTCTCAGCTACTCCGAGTGCCCCTAGGCAGTATTGCGGGAATCTCCCAAAGTGCAACAAGTGCAGTCTCCATCATAATGGCGAATGCAGGGAGATGCATTGTACCAGTTGTAATCGAAAGGGTCACACGACAAAATATTACAAGACCTATCCTCCCCAGATCCAGCAACAAGGAAACAACAATAACAACAACAACCGCAACAACAACAACAAAAACAACAACATAAACAACACCAACAATAGCGGCAACAACGCGGGACCAAGCCACACCTGCTATTGATGTGGAAAGACTGGGCATTTCCGTCAGAACTGCCCCAACATCAACAACCCTAGGAATGGAGGAACAGGAAGATTGCTGACCATGGGTCAGGGAGAAGCAGTTCAAGATCCCGCTGTTGTCACCTGTACGTTTCTCCTAAACCACACATATGCATGCATCCTATTTGATACTGGGGCATAACGAAGCTTCGTGAGTAATAGATTCAAACACTTGTTAAAACAACAACCCCAGAAGCTCAATGAAACCTTTACGGTGGAAATGGATAATGGGAAAACAGAATCCACTATGGAAATCTACATCGGATGTACACTGACCTTAAACCAACACATCTTTCAAATAAACTTAATGCCTGTTTCCATTAGGAGTTTTGATGTGATTATCGGCATGGACTGGTTACGCCCCCACCATGCTGAAATTATGTGTCACGAGAAGGCCGTTCACCTTTACCTCCCAAATCACAAAACGCTAATTATTTACGGAGACAAACCCAGCACGAACCTTCCTCTTATCTCGTGCATTAAGGCACAAAAGTATCTACGAAAGAAGGACCTGATGTTTCTCGCTCATATTGTGGATAAGTCCAAAGAAGAGGTCAATATTCGAGACATCCCAGTGGCTTGCGGGTTTCCAGATGTCTTTCCCAAAGATCTTCCCGGGATACCCCCATAACGACAAATCGAGTTCCGAATTGACCTTGTGTCGGGAGCTACACCCATCGCCAAATCGCCCTACAGGTTGGCTCCTGCGAAGATGCAAGAGCTGTCCAGCCAACTCAGCGAACTTTTGTATAAAGGATTCATCCGACCCAGTTTCTCGCCCTGGGGAGCCTTGGTTCGCTTTGTTTAGACGAAATATGGTTCCTTTAGGATGTGTATTGACTACAGGGAACTAAATAAACTCACTATCAAAAATCGCTATCCACTTCCTCGAATCGACGATCTATTTGACCAACTCCAAGGAGAACGCTACTTCTCTAAGATAGATCTGCAATCCGGATACCACCAACTCAAAGTCCGGGAAGAGGATATCCCCAAAACCTCTTTCCGAACTGGTTATGGACATTATGAATTTTTCATAATGCCCTTCTGTCTAACGAATGTCCCTGCTGCATTCATGGACCTAATGAATCGAATCTGCCGACCATTCCTCGACAACTTTGTCATCGTTTTCATCGACGATATTCTAGTCTATTCTCGAAGCGAAGAGGAGCATGGACGACATCTCTAGAAAATCTTAGAAACCCTAAGAACCGAAAGGCTATACACAAAACTCTCTGAGCGTGATATTTTGGCTCCGTAGTGTGAACTTTTTGATGGGTTTTAGGCATAAGAACAATCCTATGTGCTCGTACAAACCCTAATGCTTGGATCTAGGTTTCTCTATTGTACATGCTTTGAATCCAAGACTAATAAACTTAGATCTAACATGTTATGAACTGAATTAGGGTTTAGAGAATTACCTTTGATTTTTATGTAGCAATAACAATCAATTCCTTGCTTGGATTGGCTTCAAAAGCTTAGTGTCTGAAGTGATGCACCTCTAATGGAGTCACAAACACCATATACAACTTGGATGAAGAGGAGAAGAAAGGAGGCTGCCCAAAAACGACTAGAAACCCTAGAGAATAAGTTGTGTCCGTTTTTGGAGCCTAAGGGGTCCTTTATATACTTGTGTGGGCTGCTAGGGTTTCAGTCAAAACCCTAATGGACAGCTTAAACTCTAAGCAGCCCATGGAACCTTCTGGATAAGGCTATGGACGAAAATATGATGGGCTTCCATCATAATTTCGTTTACCCCTTATTCATTTAGCATTCCTTAGCCCAATAACTCAATTATCCAATAATTGCAGTCCAATCCCCTGAATTTAATTAATCTCTTTTAGCCACAAAATTAATTATCAATTAATTCTTGACTAATATTAATTAAACAATATGATTACTCCTTTAATATATTATTCTCATAATATGTTAATAAATCATATTTAAACCTTTCTCTCCTTAAATCATCCTACATATTGCTATGGTGAAGGCAACCCAAAAGGACCATGCTCATAATCGGGTCAAGTACATACCAAAATAGTTATGGACTTAGACACTAATCCAACAGTCTCCCACTTGGATAAGTCTAATAACTATTTTCCGTATGACTTCAGAACCTGATTAGCAATCGTAGCTTTCAAAAGCCGTTGTCAACTCTGATCTTATCAGATAGCGTGTCCTCTGGATAAGGGATTATATATTCCTCCATTCTCAAGATATCGTATAGACAAAAGACATGAATTTCAATCATTCTCTCTATACTGTTTCCTGACTTCTGACTTATGACGACTGACAACAGACTATAATTGAACACATCAATTTAGTCCCGGCTTGGCCAAGTGCTTAGATGTCATCACTAAATCATCGAGAGGCCCACATATATCGCTTTTATCCCACTTTGGGTAAAAGGAATGGATAAAGTTCGACTCATATGCTTGCTTGCATTCACTGATCGAATCACACACAACAATAAGTTTTATAACACCAAGTTACTAGTGCGTTTACATATTATCAATGTGCAACCGACCAACAAATAACAACTCACATGTCTCGGTTTCAACAATACACAATATTATCGTCTCACTAATCACTTGTGATAAAACTATGAAGTGATCCAAGTGAGCGTGGGTTTAATCCAATACTCTAATCTTATCAAAGCACTCATGAACTCTGCAGCAAACTTGTGCTATGTCTAAACTTTTCAGACAATCTACAGACTCTTCATGACAGTCTTCCTTCATACTTACTTCCAACGTATGACCGGCTGTGGATGTTTGAATAACCTAGTTATTCTGGAAGTCAAAACATGCAAACTGAAATATAACAATAATACTTAATCCTATATGGCCCCAAACTTGTGAGAGTAAATAAAACACTTCTATTTATCCACCATATTGATTACACATTATTTATCATTTAATGTTTCGGATAATCAACTTATTACTTGAATTACAACAACAATTGTCCCATGCTCTAAACATGCACACTTTGTTTCCTATGGTCCATGCTTTGTGAAATAAACCTTTTCAATGATGCTCTTTCACAATTCCTTAATCCTAACTGTTAGTGTAAGAACACAAGGTTCTTGCCACTACTAGAATATGCTAGATTCTAACATTTTATGCAACGATCCTTTTGCAAAATCATAGCACAAAAGTCACCAAGACTTGGTCAATGAAATTACAAAGTACTCTATCGGAAATTGTTAAAATACAATTCTATAGACGTGAAGTCTCACATTCAAACTACATTCCTTTGAACATCCTTCTTGCATAAAAGTTTCTAATCTAGACATAGATTCTCAATATCCAACTCCCAATATGGAAATATTTCCACATTTTCCATATAACAACTCATTCTTAATAGAATCTTATCTATTAATAATAATGTCGATATAGTCCATCCAATACCATACTTCCAACTACTCACAAGCGACCAATCCTTAGCGAACTTTGGATTCGTCCTTTGATAGTTGTTTAATTATTTTAGTCAAAACCAATTCTAGTCCTTTTCCCTCTTAATGTGCTAGACATTTGGAAAATTTTAGAATGGTAAAATATTATAGCATTTGCAATCGATCCTATACCCGAAGCGTATAGGACACGATGCATAATGCCTTACATAAAGATATGATACTTTACCAATCTTTTGCAATAATATTTTATGTGTCATGTTCTCAAAATTCGAACTATGAAGAGGGATGCCGTAATCATAATCGAAATTTGAGAACACACAATGTATCCTTTGACTGAAAATATTAAAATTTCTCAATCTAAGCATTAGATTTTGAAACGAAGTATAATATTCTCTCCCTTAATTATAGCAAAAAAAACTTTTCAACCCATGCAACTTTGCAAATGGAATCTTTGTTTTTCTATAATTAATATTGCTAACTTGCAATACTTGACATAATAATCATACAATCATAACACTTATGCTCCCACTATCATGATGATTATCATATAAGCATAACATTTATGCTCCCACTAGCTTTGAGATGTATTCAGAAAACAAATGAACTTCTAGAAAACAATGCCTATTGAATTTCTGAAATTCATATTTCTAATACCAGATGCTTCGATAAGCCTTTATCTAAGCTTCTTAAACTTATACACCTTTGCCTTAGATAGCTCATATGTGTGCTTAAACAATTTAGAACTTATGTTACTAAGTTCCAAATGTTCAAACTAATTTCCAAATCTCACAATTCGAACTATGGAAAGGGATGTCGTAACCATAATCGAATTTGAGAATACAATTTTCACAATTGCTATCTTTTTAAGATCTCTCTTAGTGAAAGCATTTCCTCACAGTCATTTTCACGAAGGAGGGAATCTTATGACACTTAGATTTTATGGTGTAGGAGTTCCTATCCATGTGAATTTGCCAAAACCAAAGTTTGTGACAAATCCAAACTCATATGGACTGAACTTTCTTAATCTTGATATCTTGCCTTATGGTAACACGAGTGCCCACCATGTCTTCCAAGTAGTTTAGTAACTTGTCCTTACATATCAATGTACTTTCCATCGACTAAGGCTCTAGTATGCATTCAAATGAGAACTCATAGAACTCATATACACAATTAACTCAATTGGAATGGCACAGAAACAAAATAATGTCAGCACGATATGTTGTAAACCTCAATTCGTGTGCTAGTGATGATCGATAAGGTTTATTCTTGATTTGTTCTTGAAACCTTTCAAGACCATTTAGACTCCCACTGACTCCTTGACATATAATATTCTTTGACAAAGCAAATACTCAAGAGCTAGTGTAGTTCTTATCAAGACAAAACACTTCATATAATTGGTCCTAGTTGGTCTTTGTCTTACCCAAGAGAGCACAACTTACCAATTTCAAATGTGTAAGAGTAAGAAAACTTTTCCAAGTTCCACATTTGATGAATGTTATAAACCTACTTAAAACCCTTTCACTCAATGTCACAATCTTGACTCTAAGACTTGATATTGGAACGAAGTATGATTGACTTATTGATTTAACCATTTCTACAATACTTGATTCCTCTTCTTAGACATGCAATTGCACTAAGACTTTCTTAGAGGATCTACTGAGACATGGTTCTTAATCTTTAAGACTTATCATAAAACACAATAAAAGGTACTCTCCCTTCTTCTTAGAATAGAGAAACTTTTATCTTTCTTCCTACTTGATTCTTCTTTATTCGTTCTACTATTCATTTAAACCTTTTCAATCAACTCAGAATTACACTTAATCTTATAAGTATAATCATATTTACTAAACTTTAGTAAATAATGACGAATATCTTTGTCACTCTTGTGGTGGACTTGATCAACGCACAACTTAGTGTACTTGATCTCCTAGTCCTTCAATTGACACTTTGTCAAAGAATTAGCCTAAATTTCCCAAATGTGAAAGTTTTCCATTCATCATACAATACACATTGCATGATTCCAAGTTTCTGTCCAATTTAAACTTGGGCGATGAGAAACTCTCCCTATTTGGTAAACTTTTGACATTTCCACAAATAACATAATTAAGAATCAAATCCATTGTTGCTAATAATAGAAACATTCAAACATCAATTTTTTCATACATGCCATCGCACGGATAAATAAATAAGATAAAATCAAAATTCATTTTATTGCGGAAAAAATTTGTCCTTATAATGCAATTCAATTGAAAAAACTATGTTATTACATATTTCTAAACAATCTATTCTAACTCCAAGTAATGCGATCGAAATCCATTTCTTCATGATTAGATTCAGCTTACTTCTTCCCTCAAGCTTCCTCTCTTTTCTTCGATCCTACAAAATGTAATCTTATCACATCATGTATTAAGAATCTAGAATAGGAACTCAAAAGAGTTAGATAATGGATTTTACCTGAAGTAGAGCCATATGTCTTGACTCTCCCATCTCTTAGATCTCTCAGGTAGTTAGGGCAACTTCGTCTCCAATGCCCCTTCTCTTGGCAATAAAAGCAAATGAACTCCTTTGGCACAGCACATCGGACAATCACAGACTCAGTTCTTTCTGGACTTCCAATGTTGCCAGTGTCCATTGAAGTTTGGGAGTTTGATTCACCAGACAAATTTGCTTGACCAGCACGCCAAATCATTGCTGATTCAGCAGCTATAAGCAAATAGGTGAGATCAATAAGGGTCACGTCGTGGTTCATCGTATAGTACTCTCTAACGAACTCACTATATGATTCAGGAAGTGACTGAAGAACCCAGTCAACAGCCAACTCACTTGAAATCTCGACACCCAACATGTTTAACCTATCAATGTGTGACTTCATCTCTAAGACATGTGCACACACAGGTTTCCCATCTTCGTGTTTACTTGCCAAAAGGGCTTGAGTGAGCTTGAACTTTTCAAGCCTTTGAACTTGTGGGTCAGGGAGAACAATTGGAGGAGGTGGAGGAAGTGAAGCATGACTCTCATTTCCTTGATCGTATCTCGGAACGTCATCTTCATTTGGAAAGCTTGTTCCAAAGGATTTGGGAAGACCATTGTCAGATGTAGACATCTACAAAACGGGAGAAAATTCAAGTTAAGATGATTAGAATTCTTGATGCAACACCCAAATGAAACATCAAGCTAGGATCCAACACAATACTCTACAACCTAGAAAAAGGATGCCGTAATCTAGTTGCAAAATATTTGAAGGTAGGTAAATGACGATTTACCAATTTCCACCATGAAAAACGAAAAGGAAGTTTAAGTTTTAAATGAATTGAAATTCCTAGATCTTTTGAGATTCATTGAACTTTTCAATGGCATGTTTAATCTCGATTATGCCCTACTATTTGTGACTGGGATGCCGAGGATCACAAACAAGGTGTGAATAACCATACGAATCACGTGGTGCACCCAATGCTACAATCACCTAATCAATGTGCCGGTTAGCCACACACGCTCCATTGATCTATGACAAACATCGAGTCACCCTTCGCTACCAATGTCATCCCCAAATTAGTGTGCCGGTTAACCACACGCGCTCCACTAATGTTTGACAGGGGTACGAAGTGTAATTCTATGGATTAGCATACAATTTCACATTTTTCCTAAAGTAACTATGATTTGGGAATTTGAAAAAGCATTTAGTTACTTTGTACTTCATTATACTTATAATGGAAGGTTTCTGTCCTATCTTACCCGTTCGGCTAATGACCCTCCACTAGTCAAGAGTGCGGTGGGTAAGAGTGGATACCCATTTAATCTCCATTTTATAGGCAATTTCCTTAAACACCCCTTATAGACCAGCTTCGTAAATGAGGCCTACTAACGGTAAGACTGACTGTTTACTAATACATATATAATATTAGACTTTTAATGTTATATATAGTATAGGGTGTATTTTACACTTTTAAAATACTAGGTGGTTTAACTTAGTCAATTATACTTTTAATTTAATTAAATGTAAACCATAAAACTTTATGGGTTTATTAAATCACTTTTAATTATGCACTTTAATTAATTAACAAAACCATAAGGGTGTGATTTGAACTGTTCCAAATTACTAAGGTTTTAGAATTTAACATTTCAAAATTAAACTTTTAATCGACTTTTAAGTTCCAAAACTTGAGGGCAAGTTTTGAAACATTTCAAAACATTAGGGATCAAATAACAAATAATTCAAATTAAACAATTAATTTCATAATTATCTATATTTGACCTAATCTTATTTTAGTCACTAGATAATTACCAAATAATTTGAAATAATCCATATTTATCATATAAACAACCAATATTTAAAAGATTTGAAATTATCTATTGTTTTGGCAAGGATAATCATTAATTTAAGATAAAAATCGGATTTTAACTTCAAAAAACGAATTAAGCATCAAATCCAAGTCAAAACAGCAGCTAAATCCCGAAATACCCTCTACCTGACGAACTGACTCGCCGAGTCAGACCTGGACTCGCCGAGTAGGGCCAACTCGCCGAGTCCAGATACTGACTCGCCGAGTTGTGTCGGGCAGAGGCAAAAAACTCGATTTTAAGCAAACAACACAGTTAAGCATCACATACAACTGAAACCAATCAAGGCTCTGATACCACTGATGGGTTTTAGGCATAAGAACAATCCTATGTGCTCATACAAACCCTAATGCTTGGATCTAGGTTTCTCTATTGTACATGCTTTGAATCCAAGACTAATAAACTTAGATCTAACATGTTATGAACTGAATTAGGGTTTAGAGAATTACCTTTGATTGTTATATAGCAATAACAATCAATTCCTTGCTTGGATTGGCTTCAAAAGCTTAGTGCCTCAAGTGCTGCACCTCTAATGGAGTCACAAACACCATATACAACTTGGATGAAGAGGAGAAGAAAGGAGGCTGCCCAAAAACGACTAGAACCCCTAAAGAATCAGTTGTGTCCGTTTTTGGAGCCTAAGGGGTCCTTTATATACTTGTGTGGGCTGCTAGGGTTTCAGTCAAAACCCTAATGGACAGCTTAAACTCTAAGCAGCCCATGGAACCTTCTGGATAAGGCTATGGACGAAAATATGATGGGCTTCCATCATAATTTCGTTCACCCCTTATTCATTTAGCATTCCTTAGCCCAATAACTCAATTATCCAATAATTGCAGTCCAGTCCCCTAAATTTAATTAATCTCTTCTAGCCACAAAATTAATTATCAATTAATTCTTGACTAATATTAATTAAACAATATGATTTCTCCTTTAATATATTATTCTCATAATATGTTAATCAATCATATTTAAACCTTTCTCTCCTTAAATCATCCTACATATTGCTATGGTGAATGCAACCCAAAAGGACCATGCTCATAATCGAGTCAAGTACATACCAAAATAGTTATGGACTTAGACACTAATCCAACACTTTTTGGGTCATGTTGTTAGTCAAGAAGGGATACATGTGGATCCTTCTAAGGTCAAAGCCATTGAAGGATGGGCTATCCGAACGACACCCACTGAAATTCATCAATTTTTAGGTCTCGCAGGCTATTACAGGAGGTTCATTCCGAACTTCTCCAAAATAGCCAAGCCACTAGCCTTGCTTATGCAAAAGGGTGTACCCTTTGAATGGATAGATAAGCAAGAAATTGCATTCCGAACTCTAAAGCAAGCACATCGCAGTGCACCGGTACTATCACTACCAGAGGGAACAGAGGAATTCGTAGTTTACTGCGATGCGTCAAATCAGGGTTTAGGCTGTGTACTTATGCAGCGTGGGAAGGTGATAGCTTAAGCGTCCCGACAACTAAAGACACATGAGGTAAATTATACCACCCATGATCTTGAATTGGGAGTTATGGTCTTCGCCTTGAAGATTTGAAGCCACTACCTTTACAGTACAAAGTGCACCATTTTCACGGACCACAAGAGTCTCCAACACATTTTAAATCAAAAAGAGTTGAACATGAGGCAACGAAGATGGGTTGAACTGCTAAACGATTATGAGTGTGAAATCAAGTACAACCCAGGTAAGGCTAACGTGGTAGCTGATGCCTTGAGTCGAAAAGAATACTCGAATCGTCGTGTGAAGACTCTATCCATAACCATTCAACCCCACCTGACCTCGCAAATCAGAGCAGCCCAGTTCAATGCCATGAAGGCAGAAAACAAAACAAGCGAAGCGTTAGGTGGAATGGAAAAGAATTTCTAAGTGAATGAGGACGGAGCATATTATTTCATGAACCGCATTTGGATCCCTAAACTTGGGGGATTTAGAGAAGTAGTCATGAATGAAGCCCACAAGACACGATACTCCATCCATCCGGGTGCAGATAAAATGTATTTGCATATCAAGCAACATTATTGGTGGCCTAACATGAAGGCTAAAATTTCCACTTACGTTAGCAAGTGCCTTACGTGTGCTAAAGTAAAGGTGGAATATCAGAAGCCCTCGGGATTACTACAGATACCAGTAATTCCCGAGTGGAAATAGGAAAGGATTACTATGGACTTTGTGACCAAACTACCCAAGATGACTGATGGTTTGGATACCATTTGTGTAATAGTTGACAGGTTAACAAAATCCGCTCATTTCCTGCCGATAAAAGAGTCATACAAGATGGAACGACTGACGAGGACCTATATCAAGGAAATCGTGAGACTCCACGGAGAGCCAATATTTGCCATCTCAGATAGATATAGTAGGTTTACTTCATGCTTTTGGCAATCACTTGAGAAAGCTATGGGAACACAACTCGACATGAGCACTGCCTACCACCCACAAACGGATGGTCAAAGCGAGCAAACCATTCAAACACTAGAAGATATGCTTCGCACATGTGTGATATACTTTGGAAGGTCGTGGGATCGGGTGTTGCTAAAAGTCTCTCCCTGGAATCATCACGAGACAGATAGAAGAGCTACGCTGATAAACGGCGAAAGCCCTTGGAATTTGAAGTTGGGGATCGGGTGTTGCTAAAAGTCTCTCCCTGGAAAGGGTTGATTCGTTTTGGGAAACGGGGAAAACTAAACCCACTATACATTGGAGCCTTCGAGATTCTTGCCCGAATAGGTCCAGTGGCTTATAGACTGCAGCTACCCGCTGAGCTCAGTAGGGTACACCCCGTGTTCTATGTTTCCAATTTAAAGAAGTGCTTATCCGACGAAACTCTCGTCATTCCATTAGAAGAAATCAAAATCAATGATAATCTCCTGCTCATCGAAGAACCCGTCGAAATCATGGATAGGGAAGTGAAGCGTACTAAGCAAAGTCGCATTCTGATTGTGAAAGTTCGGTGGAACGCGAAATGTGGAGCAGAATTCACATGGGAATGCGAAGATCAGATGAAGCAGAAGTACCCTCACCTATTCTCACATTCTCGAATCTAGCTTTAAAAAGAATTTCGGGATGAAATTCCCTCTAACGGGGGGATGATGTCACAACTAGGAATTCTGATACGTTGTAAACACTTAACAAAGAGTGACATTGTAGCTAAAACTTGAAAACATGTATGGTGTTTGTACAATGAAAACAAAATTCCATTAAACACCCTATACAAACATTCAAATGGTCAACAAAAAAAATTGGAAACCCTAAAAATCCCGGTTTAAGTTCATTTTGGACTAGGATTTTTTTATTGGGCCTAATAGACTAATAAGCTTCCAATTTGACTATTTTGGGCTTAGAACTCTTAAATAGGCCCTAATTGGACCCATTTGTATGAAACTTCACATTTTGGGCCTCATAAGCCTACAATTGACTAGTTTATCTTTAATGGGCCTTATTAGGCTATAACAAATCTAATTAGCCCTAATGGGCCATAAAACTCACACCTCGATGAATAGTGGGCCATGAACCATCTCTAAAGTCCAAATGGACCGAAAATCATCAAAATGTGCTCATAATATGGACTCAAGAATACAAAGGCCCAAACTATTCTTTTTCTTCTCCCTCTCTCGGCCCAAGTAGAAAGAAAAAAAAAAGAGAAATTAGGGGATTAAGGAGGATTAGCCACCTCCTTATTACCTATGGGATTTCTATGCAAATCTCACATACTTCCATGCATCCATCCTTTCACCTCTCTCTCTTCTCCTTCTCTTCTTCTTATCTCTCGACCAAAGGAAAAAAAACACACACACGATTCACTTAAGCTTCTCTCAAGAACTCACAACAACTTCTTCACTTCTCCTTCAAAATTTTCAAGAGTTAGGGTTTTTCAAGAAGGTTATTCCATAATAATCATCATCATTGGTAAGTTATTGTTTAGATCCATAACCTAGTCTCTTTATTTCATCAAAACTTCTTCCTAACTCACACAATTTTCGTGATCTACTCCTTAGAAGTTTCTTAAGATCGAAATCAACCCAAGAAAGATTGCTAGGGCCAAAAAATAGGATCAAACTCTTCCCTTTCTTCTTCAAATCGAAAACAACAAGCAATGTGAGTTCATACCCCTCTCTTTTCGGTTTTCAAAAGTTTATTGGGGAGAATACAAGTAAAATGTGTAGATCTATGTGTACGTGTATGTTATGTGTGATTTCATGTGTTTATGTGGTATAGATGTAACAATCATGAAAGAAATCTCAAGATCTATGGTTCAAGGAGGAAGATAAACATGATCTAATATATATTACACTAACCAAGTCAATAAAAATTACATTCTAAGGTGATAATAAACATATTGCAACATAAAACTCATTTTTGGGCTATATTTGTCAAATAAACAAAAAGTTGGGTTGAAAGTTGTTATTCACGGTTTTCTTCAGGACCAAAAGAGTCAAAACAGTAAAAATAAATGTTTTTACGAATATTATACACTTTAAAGGACTAGAAATGTAATTTGAGGCTTAATGGGCCAATTTTTGGGCTTTTCGGCCCATAGGCCCAAAAATTGCGAAAAATGTGATTTTCAAGGGGTTGAAATGGTAAATTTCTCAAAAAGGGTAAAAAAGGGTAAACATAACTATTACAGGGATTAAAAATGATTTTTTTTCCAAAAAGGATAAAAAAATGTAAAGTTTTTGAAATTTTGGTCAAAATTGTAAAAGTTGCGAAAAGTTTGGACTTTAACTAAAAACTCTTTACTAAAGGGGCTGAAACTGCCAAAGAGTAAATTTTGTGCTAAAAACATTACTTAAACCAGTCTATGGGTCAAAAATGTTAAGAAAATGGTTTAAGGGCCTAAAATGTCTTTTTTTTAAATAAGGGACTAAATTTATCATTTTTATTAAAGAATAGCTGAAAAGGTCAAACCAATATTTTGAGTCAATTGTCTTATTATTAAGATATTTGGGTCAAAAATACCAAATTACAACTTATGAAAACAGAATGATGAATATACATATATTTCCAAATATCGTTATAAACAACCGACCAGCCTTGTGCCGTTACGAATTTAACAATCGTTTAATCAGACTTTCTGACAATTATACTATACCTAAAACAAGTAAATATTCAAATCTTTGGGCTTGAAAGTTTCTAATCATGCTTATTGGGCCTTCGTGACCCATTAACATAACTTTTGGGCCCAACGATAATAATAAATGTTTATTGGGCCTCCTGTGACCCAGTTACACAATTAAGGGACCCTCAATGGCTTTCAGGTGCTATTGGGCCTTAATGGCCCATTAGCATTTCTATTAACGTCCAAATAAATCAAATGCGAAATGGGCCAACGTGTCCGTCGCATACCCAACAGTCTGAAATAACACACGGAATTAGTAGGACCTTGTAATCCTCTTTTCCTCGTTTGTTAGGCTTACCTTCAATACAAGTAAACAAATACAGGTCGTTAACCAATGGTAATCAAATTCATTTAGGATTCAGTGAGTAATAACGGGTGGCACCTTTATGGTTCGTTTGTAGTTTGTAGTTATAATCAAAGTCTCCTGGAGGGAGAGCGAGAGTTTGTGTATAGATCTATACGAGGGTGACTCCCCCACACCTCAGCTGTTCGCTACAGTTAGACTAGGCCAGTCTAGGGTGACAACATCTTAAGATCAATTTCGGGGTTCATTAAAATGCCAAGACAGACGAACTATTCATTATCATGCATGGTTATAACGACTCACATAAAATAAATCCAATACTATCCGAGTAATCAAGGAAAATCATAATCATTCGTTGTGATGGTATAACAATTCGAAGCAATTATATGATAATATCGGAAAACATCGGGTTTTTCAACCAAAATCAACACCATTCACTTATACTTTTTAATAACTATAATGCCAAACTTCTCATTTATACACACTTTGAAATCATTCATGCACAAACTTATGGATCTTCACACTTTGGTACAAACAATTGTCTTCTCAGAAAATATCGTATTTTCTGGGTTTTTATAAAATACACAAAACATTTTCACAACAACCCTGCTTATGAACTCACCAACATTCCATATGTTGACGTTTTTCAAAATAACTTGTATTCTCAGGTAACAGGTAAGCTGAGGAGTAATACCAAGTATGTTAGGGTGTTATGCTTTTGAAAACAATCAAACAATTTATGCTATGGATATGTAATGTTTAAACAATGTACTTGATGTGAACAATGTCAGTTGTAATGTATTAATGCATGGTGAAGTTTATGTTATGTTTCATGTATATTCATTGTGATGATATTCAATTTGAGTCACGCGAGCCCTCGGACGTTTCCGCCGTCTGGTTCG
The DNA here is from genome assembly GCF_051521515.1 of Lactuca serriola. Lineage (NCBI taxonomy): Eukaryota > Viridiplantae > Streptophyta > Magnoliopsida > Asterales > Asteraceae > Lactuca > Lactuca serriola. The sequence continues at coordinate 249,045,205 of NC_136410.1, read as the reverse complement.
AGGATGTGACAGTACTTCCCAGGTTTGGAAACCCTAAATTTTAGGGCTAAAGTCATATATAATCATCCTTATAACCTCATTTTCCCTCACCTCATGAGACTCCATTCCCCTTGAGATGTATTGCAACCCTAGTTCACCATTGAGAAGCCAATTCAAGTCTTAAATGTTGTATTTGTATGTTTAGAATAAAAAGGAACAAGCGAAGATCATCTGTGGAGAGTGACGCACTTTGGATCTGTGAATTACTCTTCATTGGCAAGCCTTCTAAGGTATACATCTTGCATCTTTGTCTTTCAATAAAGTAGACGAAGAAATAGGTGTTTTAGTGTTATGTTTTTGTCCCAAAGGTCTTATCTTAAGCATGACTTGTTCTTGAACGTTTTAAGTTCTCCTTTCAGACCCTCGGAGGGGTCCTAAGCCATAAAATTTAAGTCCTAATGGTTAGCTTTGCTCCCTGCATCTTGTAGAAGGTCTTAATGGATTAATACCTTGAGTTAAGCTCTTAATGGGCATGTAATTGATGGGTTTTAGCCATAAGAACTTTCCTATGTGTGCATGCAAAACCTTAATGCTTGGATCTAGGCTTTCTAATTAAACATGCTTTGAATCCACGACTTCTAATGACTAATTAGGTGTAATAACAATATTGAAACAGATCTAGAATCATACCTTTGAATTCCTTGTTGTTCTTGTTGTCTTGGAGCTTCTAGAGTCACAATTGTCACTCCTCTAATGGCTTACAAACACCAATAGCAAGGAAGATGATTTGGGAGAGAGGAGAGGGGAGGAAATCGGCCAGGGTTCTGTTACTTATGATGAAGTATCGATTTCCCTTAGCCATAGGGTCTATTTATACTTGTAGACTCCTTAAGGGTTACAGCCTAAACCCTAATTGGATAATCTTCTCTTAAGGCTATCCAAATCCATTCCATAGATAACCCCTTGGACGATTTTGAAGCTATCCTAGCTTCTAGAATCCGTCCATTGTATATCTATATGGATTTACAGTCTAAAGTTTAACTATCAAACAATTGACAGTTTATACCCTCTTATTTAATTAATCTCTTTAAGTCACCAAATTAATTCCAATTAATTCTATGACTTATATTAATCAAATAACAATATATTATTCTTTATATTATTCTCATAATATACCAATAATATTTACTCTCTCTTAATAAATCATCCTATCAAGTTGCTATGGTGAAGGCAACCCAAAAGGACCATGCACAACCGAGTTAAATACTTGCCTAATATAGTTGCAGCCTTAGACACTATTCCAACAGTCTCCCACTTGGATAAGTCTAGTAACTATATGCACTAGTACAATTCGGTTTGCAATCTTCGCTCTCTAAGACGCTGTCAAACTCTGATCTAATCAATCTTGTCCTTCAGATAAAGGATCGTACAGTCCTCTGTTAGATATCATGCTGACAATCCTATGGAACGGTTAGTCAAGCATTTAGGTTTCTCGATCTCTGATTTATTCGACATAGAACTTAATCGAACACATCAATTCAGTTCTGACCGGGCCCGACACATAAGTCAAATCAAATCATCGAGCGGCCGAGATATCGCTTTTACCTTCTTAGATAAAAGTTACAGATAAACTTCGACTTATATGCATTTACTTATTCATTAACCAACTATACACAACAATGCGTTTTATGACACCGAGTTACTGATGCGTTTTCGCATTATCAATGTACAATCAATTAACAAATAACAAACCATATATCTAGGTTTTAAGACTATATGATATTATCTTCTTGCGATCACCCTTTTATATCATATTCCATAAGGTGATTCCAGCAAGCGCGGGTTTGTTCCAATGCTCAAAGCTAGTTCATAAGCACTCATGAACGTTTCAGCAACCCTTTGCTGTGTCTAACACCATTTAGACAATCTACACACCAATTCATGACAATCTTCATTCATATCTACTTCCAACATATGAATGATTGTGGACAATTTGAACAATTCGATTATTCCTAATAAACTCAATTATTCTGGAAGTCAAAACATGCAAAGTGAAACAATAGTTAAACAATTAACATAAGATAGTAACATTACTCATAAATAAAACTCCTTTATTTAATCATCAAATGTTAATTACATTTATCTATTACACGTGTCTAGTACTATCTAATCTATGCTAATATCATCCTTCAGCCCAATACTCCTAGCATGCTGCAAGTGCTTAACCCTACTCAGTCCCTTCGTAAGCGGATCTGCTGGGTTATCTTCTGATGATATCCTCTTCACTACGAGTTGTCCTTCTTCTACACGATGTCTAATGAAGTGATATTTTCTGTCGATATGTCTTGATCTACCATGATTCCTCGGTTCCTTGGTCAAGGAAACCGCTCCTTCGTTATCACAGAAAATCTCCATGGGCTCCTTTATGGCAAGTACAACTCCAAGATCACCGATGAAGTTCTTTAGCCATATTGCCTCCTTCGACGCTTCGCTCGCTGCAATGTACTCTGATTCGCACGTTGAATCAGCTACGGTTTCCTGCTTGGAACTCTTCCATGTCACTGCTCCTCCATTTAGGGTAAAGACCCAGCCCGACTGCGAACGATAGTTGTCCCTGTCGGTCTGAAAACTGGCGTCACTATACCCTCGCACCTTCAAGTCATCACTCCCTCCGAGGACTAAGAACCATTCCTTCGTCCTCCGAAGGTACTTGAGGATATTCTTCATCGCAATCCAATGTGTTCTGCCAGGATTCCCTTGATATCTGCTAACCATGCTCAAAGCGAAAGCTACATCAGGGCGAGTACAAGTCATAGCGTACATGATTGAGCCAACTGCGGAAGCGTATGGTACTCGACTCATTTCTGCTATCTCAGCTTCGGTACTCGGACTTTGAGTCTTACTCAATTTGGCATTACTTTGTATCGGTAATTCTCCTTTCTTCGAGTTTTCCATACTAAATCGTTTTTGTACTTTATCCAAGTAAGTATTCTGACTAAGTCCAATTAGTCTCTTACTTCTTTCTCTTACTATCCTTATTCCCAAAATGTAAGAAGCCTCTCCGAGGTCCTTCATAGCGAAGCACTTCCCGAGCCAGGACTTAACCTCCTGCAGAGTCGGGATGTCATTTCCTATGAGTAATATGTCATCGACATATAGAACGAGAAAGCTTACTATACTCCCACTGGCTTTGACATATACACATGATTCATCTTCGCTTCGTACAAATCCAAACTCTTTGACTTTCTCATCGAAGCAAAGATTCCATCTGCGAGACGCTTGCTTAAGTCCATAAATGGACTTCTCAATCTTACACACTCTATTCGGATGCTTCGGATCCACAAACCCCTCTGGCTGAGCCATGTAAACATCCTCAGCCAACTTCCCATTAAGGAAAGCGGTCTTGACATCCATTTGCCAAATCTCATAATCATGAAATGTGGCAATTGCTAGCATCACTCTAATAGATTTTATCTTTGCAACTGGTGAGAAGGTCTCATCATAGTCAACTCCGGGAGTTTGAGTAAAGCCCTTCGCAACCAATCGCGCTTTATATGTGTGTACTTTTCCATCCACGTCGGTCTTCTTCTTGAAGATCCATTTGCACCCAACGGTCTTACGTCCGGGCACATAATCAACCAAATTCCAAACTTGGTTGTCATACATGGATTGGATCTCGCTGTCCATTGCCTCTTTCCACTTCGCAGACTCCGGGCCTGCCATGGCTTCCTTATAGCTATTAGGTTCATCAAGATTTATTAGTGTACCATCACTAATATATGTGTCCCCTTCGGTAGTAATATGAAAACCATAAAACTGGGGATGAACTCTAACTCTATCGGAACGTCTAAGAGGTAAGGATTCGTCAATCGGTTCAACCGGAGTTTCCTCTTCGGGTTGAGAGCCAGCGGTAGAGGTTCCTTCATCTATCGACTCTTGAATTTCTTCAAGCTCGATTTGCCTCCCACTGTCTCCTTGGCCTATGAGTTCTCGCTCTCGGAAAACTCCTCTCCTTGCAACGAAGACAACATTGTCCTTCGGTCTATAAGAGAGATATCCAAAGGATGTCTGCGGGTAGCCGATGAAAATACATCGCTCACTTCGAGGTTCGAGCTTGTCGTGAGTATCTCGTCCTACGAAAGCCTCGCAACCCCAAACCTTGACATGTGCCAACCAGGGAGCTTTCCCTGTCCACATCCCGTGAGGTGTTTTGGCAACCTTCTTAGTAGGGACTCGGTTAAGGATATGGGCGGCAGTCTCTAAGGCATACCCCCAAAAAGAGATAGGTAGTGAAGCACGACTCATCATAGAGCGAACCATATCCAATAAGGTTCGATTACGCCTTTCTGCTACACCATTCAACTGCGGTGTCCTAGGAGGCGTCAATTGCGAAACTATTCCACACTCCTTGAGATAATCGTGGAATTCAAGACTTAGGTACTCTCCTCCTCGATCGGATCGAAGCATCTTGATTTTCCTGCCCAATTGATTCTCCACTTCATTCTTGAACTCTTTGAACTTTTCAAAGGTTTCTCACTTTTGCTTGATTAAATAGATATACCCATATCTACTATAATCATCGGTAAAGGTCACGTAGAAGCGGTTCCCATCCTTCGTGGTTGATCTAAACGGTCCACATACATCGGTATGTATTAGGTCCAATAGACCCTCACCCCTTTCACACGTACTCATGAAGGGTGACTTAGTCATCTTTCCAAGTAAAGAAGACTCGCATGTGTCATCTTCCCTAAGGTCGAATGACTCCAACACTCCATCCTTTTGGAATTGGGCTATGCGTTTCTTGTTGACATGTCCAAGACGACAATGCCACAAGGATGCCTTATCCATACTAGTGGAAGAATCTATGTTCAAAACATCATTTCCTAAGTTATCGACAATCATAACAGTTTCATAAATTCCATTACATGGTATAGCTTCAAAGTAAAAGACACCATTTAGATAAGCCAAAATAGAACCATTCTCATTATTAAAGAAAATCTAAAACCTTGTCTATATAAACCATGAAATGAAATGATGTTTCTAACCATTTCTGGAGAATAGCAACAATTATTCAAATCTAAACACAAATTATTCCTAAGTACTAAAGAATACACTCCAATCTTGGTCACAGGCGGCGATCTTCTGTTCCCCATGATTAGATTGATTCTTCCTTGCTCCACATCCCTACTTCTTCTTAGTCCCTACACATTAGAACAAATGTGGTAACCACAACCGGTATCAAGAACCCAAGAAATAGCATGATTAGAATTGTTAGATTTAATTGTCTATATACCTGTGAAAGATAGCTTGATCTTTCCTTCCTTGATGGCTTGCAGGTACTTTGGGCAACTTCTCTTCCAATGTCCTATCTTGTGGCAGTGGTGGCACTCTACCTCCTTCAGGTTAGGGCAGGGCTTAGCGGGATCAACTTTGGTCCCACTAGAAGAGGCACCATCTCGGGCTTTAACCTTGCGATAGTTCTTAGACAAAGCCTTCCTCTTCTTTCCCTTTCCTTGACCAATAGCCAAGACAGGAGCAGCAGGTGGATTGGGAGTTGGTGCAACATACTTGTCTTTGAAGTTGCTCTCAGCGACCCTCAATAGACCTTGGAGTTTGCTTAGGGTGACCTCCTCTTTGTTCATGTGGTAGGTCATCCTAAATTGATTGTACATCGGAGGCAAAGAGTGAAGCACCATGTCGATCGCCAAGTCTTCCCCAAAGTCAACATTTAACTTGCGAAGGCGGTCGACATACCTTTGCATCTTTTGCAGGTGCACGGTAAGAGATTCTCCATGACCCATCTTAGCGGAAATCATGTTAGTGAAAATCTCATAACGCTCTTGTCTCGCGTTTTGGTGGTATCTCTCCAATAAGTCTTGATGCATCTCGTACGGGTACATATCCTCGTAGGACTTTTGGAATTCGGAGTTCATGGTGGCAATCATGATGCAATATACCTTCGTTGCATCTCGCTCATGAGTTTCAAAAGCGGTGATTTCAGCCGGAGTAGCGATTTCAGGGTTGATCTTCTCGAGCTTCTCATCAAGGACATACTCCTTATCCTCATAGCGAGCAATGGTGTGAATGTATCTTATCCATTCGCTAAAGTTCGTTCCATCGAAGGTGACCTTTTGGCAAAGGCTCATCAACGTGAAAGAACTAGCAGCAGCGTTGTTAGCGTTCGACATCTACAATTAGAAAGGACAAAGATAGATTAGAATAAGAATCCCTAATTATCACCCAATAAGAAAAATTAGGGCTAGGATCCAACAATAACATTTACATACTAGAAAAGGGATGTCGTAATCTAACATGCAAATAAATTGAAGGTAAGTGAATGACGATTCACTAATTCTCCATCACAAAACCTAACTATTAGTCCTAAAAGTATTGAGAATTCCTAGGTTCGGATGAGATTCATTGAAACTATTCAATGGCATGTTTAAATCTCGATATGCCCCTCTTGTTTGTGACTGAGATACCGAGGATCACAAAGCAGGTGTGAATTACCATGCAAATTCACATGGTGCCTTCATTGTAACGATCACCTATTCGATATGCCGGTAAACCACACATGCTCCATCGAACTATGATAAACAATGAATCACCCTTTGCCACCTTTGCTTAGAACCAATTAGTGTGCCGGTAAACCACACACGCTCCATTAACTTCTTAGCAAGGGTGCAAAGTGTAATTTCATGGGATTGCATCAATTCACTTTTCCTAAAGTAACTAAGATTGGGAAATTTTAAAATAATGTGTAGTTACTTTGTATTACTTATTATACTTTTAATGAGAGGATGAGGTTGCCCTATCCTACCCGTTCGGCTAACGACCCTCCACCAATCAAGCAAGCGGTGGGTGTGAGTGTACACCCATTAAGCGCCATTTTATAGGTCGCAACCTTATACCCACCTTATAGATTGACTTCGTGAATGAGGCCTACTAACGGTAAGACTAGAATTTTAGTTATACATATATATATTATTCTAGTAATATCATATTAGTATAGGGTTGTATTTTAAACCTTTTAAAAACTAGGGTTTGAAATTTAAATTGTCTAAATTAAAACTTTTAATCACAAAATATAAATTTCAAAACTTGAGGGAAAGTTTTAAACATTTAAAACATGAAGGATCAAATAACAAATAATTCCAATTAACAATTAATATCCTAATTATCTATATTTGATTTTATTCAAGATTTCTTTTTAAGATAATTACCAAAATAATCAAAATAATTAATTAATTATCATATAAGGAAATTAAATATTTTATTAGTTGATAAAAATCTTTAATTAGATCAAGATAATAGTCATATATATCAAAAAATCGGATTAGGGTTGATCTAATATGATTAAGGTAAGTTTCCATAAGATAATCATGAAGAAATCCCGAATCTGGCCATTCCTGACGCTTGGACTCGCCGAGTGCACAAAGGGACTCACCGAGTCAGGCCAACTCGCCGAGTCCATGACTCAGAAACACAAAATCGAATTTTGCAGTTATGTTTCATACAACTAAGCAACAATTTAATGAAAACCAAGCTAGGCTCTGATACCACTGATGGGTTTTAGCCATAAGAACTTTCCTATGTGCGCATGCAAAACCCTAATGCTTGGATCTAGGCTTTCTAATTAAACATGCTTTGAATCCCAGACTTCTAATGACTAATTAGGTGTAATAACAATATTGAAACAGATCTAGAATCATACCTTTGAATTCCTTGTTGTTCTTGTTGTCTTGGAGCTTCTAGAGTCACAATTGTCACTCCTCTAATGGCTTACAAACACCAATAGCAAGGAAGATGATTTGGGAGAGAGGAGAGGGGAGGAAATCGGCTAGGGTTCTCTTACTTATGATGAAGTACCGATTTCCCTTAGCCATAGGGTCTATTTATACTTGTAGACTCCTTAAGGGTTACAGCCTAAACCCTAATTGGATAATCTTCTCTTAAGGCTATCCAAATCCATTCCATAGATAACCCCTTGGACGATTTTGAAGCTATCCTAGCTTCTAGAATCCGTCCATTGCATATCTATATGGATTTACAGTCTAAAGTTTAACTATCAAACAATTGACAGTTTATACCCTCTTATTTAATTAATCTCTTTAAGTCACCAAATTAATTCTAATGAATTCTATGACTTATATTAATCAAATAACAATATATTATTCTTTATATTATTCTCATAATATACCAATAATATTTACTCTCTCTTAATAAATCATCCTATCAAGTTGCTATGGTGAAGGCAACCCAAAAGGACCATGCACAACCGGGTCAAATACTTGCCTAATATAGTTGCAGCCTTAGACACTATTCCAACAGTAATGTCATAAAGTTGGAAATATTATGACTCTAGAGGGTATTTTTGCCATGGATCTGAAGTTTGATCGAAAAAGATTAAGCCATTAAGCTCTTAATGGGGTTTTGGATCTTACGAGGGTACGCCCCGCGTCCTCGGAGTATGCCTCGCATACCAGGTCAACCACCCCGATGGTGGTCAACTATGAGAGTTGGAGTACGTTTAGCGTACCTCCAGAGTACGCACCGTGTACTTGCATTAGATCAGCCCGGATGAGTTGACTCGGTTGATTTGGTGGGTTTGAGAAGTTGACTTTGACTTTGACTAATTTTGACCTTGAGGTTATTTTGGGATTTTAATGGAATTCATCATTAGTAGGATTAGGTGCCGGTTAGAGAGCTGAGATTTGGAGTCGGGACCTCTTCAACTTCTATTCAGTTTGTGAGGTGAGTTTCCTCACTATACTTTCGGGTCTAAGGCACCAAGTTCGGCCCATTGGATTGTTATCCTAGTCTATTGCATTTTGGTATGTTGTTGTGATCTGTTAGATCTGTATCATGGTATATAGGATAATGACATGCTTAGTGATCTGTAAGATTTGTTTGGTTGTCTTTTGACTGGTTGTATATGTTTATCTGATATGTGTATATCGACATGTTATATGTGGTTGACTTGAGGTGGACCGACATAGACTAGAGGCCAAGAGACCCATGGCGGCTCGGATAGATTGTAGGCATGCGAGGCGGTCCAGTCAGGCCGAAAGCCTGAAGAACAGTCCAGATAGGCTGAAGGCCTAGTGAGGTGGTCCAGTCATGTTGAAGGTTCCATGAACGGTCCAGCTAGTCTGTAGGCTTGTAAGGCGGTCCAGTCATGTTGAAAGGCTTTGTATGCATGTTGTTATTGTATATGTTATTGTTTGTGTGTTGGTACCTTGGGGGAACTCGCTAAGCATTGGCCTACAGTTTTGGGTTATGTTTCAGGTACTTCTGATGATCGCGGAAAGGATAAGGCGTGACTGTACACATCCTCATGTTTTGATTTGTGATTTTTGGGGACTCTGATATTGAACATGTTTTGAAAACTATGTTTGTAAATAATTTGTGAAATCGGTTCGTTTTAAAAGTTTTAATTTATCATGATTTTTATGGTGTTAAAGTGTCCACCTAGCGATTTAATTTTCTCGTCTATTGTCGATAAAGGGTATTATTCTTTTGGGCATTCTTTGTTTAGGTCGGTAAAATCAATGCATATCCTCCATTACCTATTACATTATGTTAGCTATCCATGAAGCGAATAAGGATTCTCAAACTATTCCTACCTTTACTAGATTGTCTACTTCATAATTTATTGTTTTGTTCCTTTCCCCGGATTGGCATCTCTTCTCTTGTCGGATTGGTTTTTCTACCGCTTTGTCTTTGAGATTTTGTTCGATGACATGTCATGGTACTCCAACCATATATGTTGGTTTCAGGAGAGTATGTCCACATATTCTTTTACTAGGTTAAGAAAGCTCTCCCAGAGTAGGATTGATAGTGTTGAACCTATCAAAATTCTATGTCCAATGTAGTTGTCATTGAATGTTATGCTTTCTTTCTCGCTTTCGTTGTTCTGTGGATTTTCTTGTTTTGAGGTACTTGCTTCTGTTAGTAAGGCTAGTGATGGTATTACTAACAACTTGTGCATAGTTCCATAGCCTAACGGTGTCTTGAACCTAACCAGCCAATGTATGGTGGAAACGACTTCGAATAACATGTCAATGGTCTCTTTGTTGTTACCCTTTTGTGTGAATGAATTGTGGTTATGTGCGGTTGTTGGTAGGAGGGCTTTTTTATGGTCTTTCTAGTATTTTTCATTTTGTTATATTTGTTGTTTCCTCTAAAGGCCCCTGTTTGATGCCTTTGATGCATTGCTTAGAAAGCTGATATTATGGATGGCGCCAACGATTCTACGTCTCTTTTGTGATCATTAATTATGGCTTGTGTCATGCATAACTAGTGCAGATAAACAAGAAACGTTAGGAACTATACCGAGGTTGCCCATCGGTATTGCTCTCTGATATTTAAGCTATCTATCAATTGCATTCTCATGTGTAAAGATTAATGATCTTCTTGGCAAAGAGTGAGTCTCGATCGGGGTCTCTCTTTGATGATGCCTTGCTTTTATAGGCCCATGTAGAAGAGCTGGAATGGGCCTTTAACCAGGTCTCTTGCAAGATCCGGGTAAAACAAGTTCTATGTTGGTGCTCGTAATGATTTGTTTATTGCATGTGTTTATACCTTGCTTATTTTTTGGGATATGTTTGCTTAGGGTTATTACCCAATGTGTATTGCTATAAGTTCGGGTATAATTTTCTAACCGGAAAAGTGATGTTTTGGATTGTTGCATCAGGTTTTCCGGGTCGATAATTTCAATATTCTTGACCCAGATGCATCATTAGAAATGATATTTGGCTATCCCTTAAAGAAGGAAGGTTTTTATTTATTTTCTTAACCGGAAAAGTGATGCCTTTGGATTGTTGCATCAGGTTATCCGGGTCGGTAATTTCAATATTCTTGACACAGATGCACAATTAGAAATGATATTTTGCTACCCTCTTTTTTTATTTTGTTACTAGTTACGACTTCAAAAACATCAAATAGAAAACCTTTCTCGTTTTTCTAAAAACATAAATCATTTAGTTGGAATTTTTTATTTGTGTTCCTTGATAATGTTAACTCTTTGATCTAAATAGATTTAGAAAAAAAATGATATTTGAAAAAATAGTTTTGCATTTGGTATGTACATAGTAACACAAAAAATTTAGTCAATTCGGTCATTTGGTTGAAAATTATGTGAAAAATATCATATTTTTCGATGTAATCTTGTTTGTTATTAGCTCGATCTTTGCTATTTATTTAAGAAATTCGACTATTCAAATAAAAGGTTTATTTTTTTTAATAATTTGCTTACGACCTCAAAACGTCAAATAGAAACTTTTTTTTTTTTCTAAAAACATAAATCATTTTTTGGTAAGTTTTTATTAGCTTGATTTCCTAATAGAACCGATTGTTTTCAATATCACAAAAAACACAATATTTTATATTATCGGCTGTTTTTTAATGAACCATTTCTAATTGTAAGATGTTGACTTTAAATTTACGTGTTCATCTCTTCACAATCATTGCAACTCATTGGCGAAAACAAAACCACCAACATTTAATTGTATTAAGGGTTATTTAAATTTTTTCTATAATAGGTAAAACCATATTAAACCATGTCTTAAGATTACATTATATTTCATTTTGTTAATCATTTAACACATCATATATAGCCATCTTTTGATTAAAAAATTAAGAAAAATTGCATGTTATTTAATTTTATTAATCGTATATCAAACAAAATATAGTAATTTATTAATGAAAGAAAATATCAAACATTATATGCTATTTAATTTTCTTAGTCATAAATCAAATCAAATGGAGTACTTTTTATACAAAAGAAGTCAAGAAATAAAAAAATAGAAAAATATTGAGGATAAATAGGCATCGTTGGCCAATTACTCCACTCTTGTGCCTTGGGATATCTCCATATCATTTCAACTCCAATAGAGAGAAAGAGAATGGGGAGAGCACCTTGTTGTGAGAAGATGGGATTGAAGAAAGGCCCATGGAGTCATGATGAAGACCAAATCCTCATTTCATACATACAACAACATGGTCATCCTAACTGGCGTGCTCTTCCGAAACATGCTGGTAATTATATCTTATTATAGCTCCATATGCATTACTTCTTGATCTTTGTCATAGAAATATTCATTTGGTTTCTCTTGTAAAGATTTTTCAGTTTGACAGCCCACATGAGTACTTTTATGTTAATTTTTCTCAATCTAGCTAGAATATGAGGATTTGAAGAACGTATAGAGATGTTCAAATCCTCATTAACGATTTAATTCCTTTCACATGCAAGGAAACTAATTTCACATATAGATGAAAACGAAAGAGAAAATCACAGTGTCGATTGTTCTCAGAAAAGATGCTGAGTTCATGAATATGACATGATACAACGATTGTGTTCTCTTTGCACATGAAAAAATATTGAGTTGTTGTGTTTGTCGTTGGTTGATTTAGCATTGAAATTTAGTTCATAAGTTTTAAAAACAAAGTGGGTAATTAGTGTTCATTTTCGGTTTTAATTTGTTTACTTATTGTTTTTTTTTTTCAGGTTTGTTAAGATGTGGAAAGAGTTGTAGACTTCGTTGGACCAATTATTTACGACCAGATATCAAGAGAGGAAACTTTAGTAGAGAAGAGGAAGACACCATCATTCATCTACATGAAATGCTTGGAAATAGGTACAAGTTACAACGGAGTTTTTCAATCTTATTCGTATCTTTAGTAACCAATTATCACTTTTTTATTTTTGTAAAAGACATCAGCATTTCATATAACATTTTGACATAAGGAGTCGGACATAGATTTTGGTTTTCAATTATATTAAAGCGTGATATTTGTTTATATTAATAATTTCAAAAAACATATTTGCTAATCAAATGTATTCAAGTGACTCAAGTCTATTCATTTCATATGAAAAATACATTTTACGTTAATCATTTTAATCATATAAACCCAATAACGTCATGTACCAGAATTTTAAATAACAAACTTTAGATCCGCAGACATGATGATGACACAGTGAAAATAGTTTTTTGGATGGGCAATAAATTATTTAAATTGGCCATTGGCTACCACGAATCGCAATCCCGGTTTTCATGCTTAATTATTTAATTAATTTCATAATAAATAACTACACAACATGTATACTTTTAATTTCAAACCAACATATATCAACATGTGCCCAAGCATAAAATACGATTTTTTTAACACATATTTCAAGAATAAGAATATAAATAAAGAATAAGAAAAAGACAAAACCATTGGTACTTTTTATTTTGCACGTATTAGTCATAACTAAATATATAATTTTGAATACAAGTTTGTCATGAAGCTTGGCTTTCCTTGATTTTTCCATGATTTTACAGATGGTCTGTGATCGCAACGAATTTACCTGGCCGAACTGACAACGAAATAAAAAATGTTTGGCATACTTATTTGAAAAAAAGACTTGAAAGTCATGAGACAACCAGCCATGCCCCAAAAAGACAAAACACCAAGTCCAAACGTGCTTCAAGCAATCCAAATCTCGAAGAATCTATTGTTTCACAATGTCATGCCCAACCACAACAAAACTCCCATGACGAGGAACAACTAATCTATGTTCAACCATCGTGTAGCGAGTGTTCATCTGAAACAGAAACAACGACCAATTCATTTGATGTAGCTAAACATGAGGAAATCAAGCACGAGACATTTCTTGATGATAGTTTTTGGTCGGAAACATTATCTGGTGAAGGTGACGACATCATGGAATCTAATCCAACGACAAACATATCAAGTGTTGAGTTTTCATCGTCTCCACTCAAAATTATAGAGAATGAAGACATCAGAAATTCATATGCTGATTGTCACATGGGTAGCATAGACCTATGGTACGACATTTTCACACGCATTGAGGAATTACCCGAGTTACCTGAGTTTTAGTTTAGATATCCATTTGTATTCTTGTTATGAGACATAAATTAAGCACAAATGTTGTATCTTTGATATTCTCATAACGTAATATAAGTAAGAAATACATTTATTATAGAAAAAATGGCTCCTAACTTTTTTCTAATATATTACATAAATAATACTGACGATAAATTGAAATCTCATCATTACAAAGATGTTGAGTTTTCTTTGACCAATGGAGACAAAGTTGAATTGAATTCTTAGGTAGTGGCAATTTTAAATGTTTTTAATGTGACGTAGGATATAACAATCATTATTAATTTAATTTGTATATCGTATAAAACAAAACAATCTATAATGAATATTCTTCATTTGATTTTGGTAATTGCTTTAGAATATTAATGACATTGCTTATTTAAGATTCGTCGTAAAAATTATATTTATATTATATTTAACTAGTTTATAATCCGTAAGAACCACGGTTATAAAATTAATTAAAATTTTATATTAAAAAATTAAAATTATTAACCAATTATATTAAATAAGTTATTACTTAAGAGAATTTTTTTTAATTATAAATTTATAATCGTTGATTTAAACAAATACGTGAAATTATATCGCCTTATAATTTGCATTAATTGTATTTTATTTTTTAATCTAATATTATTAATTTAATATAATTAGAGTTAAAATTTTTAAATTTTAAAATTTAAAATGGAAAATCGATTATTAATTTAATTAATTAGAGTAGAAAAATTTAAAATTTGAAATTGATAATTAATAGGTTGACAAGTGAGATGATATGTGACATATAGTATTATTGAGAAGTTCTAATAGTATAACATTTGTCAATAGAAGATTAAATATAGTCATTTATTAGAATAGAGACTTTGAGGAGGAATTATATACAAATGTATTTAAAAAATAAGGAAAATCCTAGAAAACCCCAACATATTATACTTAGATACTCGAAAAAAACCATTACTTTGTTTTTATATACGATAATTGAGAAATTTTATTTGAGTAAATTACACAATTCGCCCTCGTCCAAGTGTAGAATTGTGTCTTTTGTCCTTATTTCTAAAAATTAACTCGGACCGTCTTTCATATCGTTAAAAGTTGCACGTTACGTCCCTCGTAGACATAAAATGACTATCTTGCCCTTTTCTTTTTCTTTTTCATTTATTTTTCAATTGTTTTTAATTTATCTAATATTTTTATTAATTATAATTTTTAGAAAATAAACTTCTTAAATTTGTTCCAAGTTCCAACCCCTAGCCATCGACCAACTCAGACCACCGGCCATCTCCAGCAACCAACCACCTCTGGCCATCAGCCATCTCTGGCCACCAATCACCTCCGACAAACACCACCATTCACGTCAAATATAAAAACAGAAATTGGAAACTAAACCCGAAAATCAAACTTGAATCTAATCCTACATCTAGAAGAGATATGAAAAATAAGTCTTCTCCACAAACTCATGTTAACATGTCCTAGAAATATGTTCAGAGAGGAGAGTTGATGGTTGTGGCTGGTATCTAGAAGACCAAATTCTTCTTCGACCAGACGTTGCCTCACCCCTTTCATTTCGTTATTCTTCTTCTTTAAACCTTATGTGACCTTAGATATGAGGGTGTGACTTATTTCAAGAAAGATGGAAGGCAGTTGTGGGTATGATTTAATTATGTGGCACCACCACCCATAAGCGTTCGACACAGACAAAGTGTGCTTTAATCCTGATGGGTTTTATACAAACAATCCTATGTGTGCATGCAACCCTAGAATTGGATCTATGTTTTCACTATTAGATACACAACATTATGAACACATAATAAAACCCTAATATGGCTTACTATTTTTCGAAATTCACCAAGAAGGTTAGATTACATACCTCTTGTTGTTATATCGCAATAACAACTTAAATCTTCAAACCCTAAGTCTTGAAAGCAAGCACCACAAGTGTAGTGCCTCTGATGGCTCACAAACACCACAAGCAATTGGAGAGGCTATAGAGAGAAAGAAGGAAGGAGGTAGAAATCGGCCCTAAGAACCCTTTAGGAAGCATGGACGAATTCTTATGGGAAAGGGGTGTTTATATAGGTGTGGAGATTAGGGTTTCAGTCTTTATCCTTATCTAGTTGCTTGCCCACCAAGTAACAATAAGATAAGCCTTGAATGCCCTTATCTTTGGACGATTTCAAGGATCCTTATCCATTTGATTTCGTCCAACCCATATCTAGGATAATCCTTACCCTACTTTGTAACTATCACATATTTCAATTCAGCCCCTCTAATTTAATTAATTACACTTGATCACAAAATTAATTCTTAATTAATTATTGACCAATATTAATTAAACAAATATGATTTCTCCTTTAATGTATTATTCTTATAACATATTAATAAATCATAATAACCTCTTTCTCTATTATTTCTCCAGTCAAGTTGCTTTGGTGAAGGCAACCCAAAAGGACCATGCACAATCGGGTCAAGTACTTACCAAATATGGTTACGGGCTTAGACACTAATCCAACAAATCCATGATGTGCAAATCCATGGTGTGCAGATCTATGAACAGAGAAACGAGATGAGTTGTTTCACGAATGTAGATATGAAAACCCTAAATTGTGCGAGATGGCGGCATGCAGGTGGTGATAATCGAACGGAGAAGACACAGTGAAGTCGGAGATGATAGTAAGCGAACCTGCAAATCAAAGATGATCCAATAACTCCGGTGATGTTGTTGCACAGGTGGAGTGAAGCAATGGTCTTCTCTCTCAGTATCTCCGATCCGATAATAGAAGAATGAAGATGAACCGATGAAGATGAAGGTTGTAGGTGCAGGTAGAGGTTAAGGGTTTTATGGCGTTGGCCCCTATTTTTGTACCTCTTAAAATTCAAGATATGACTAATATGTATTATATATAGTATAAGATATATATATATATATATATATATATATATATATATATATATATATATATATATAGGGCTAGGTTATAATGTGGATGGACAACTATTGTACGGACGTGTGCACAGTGCTATTCTATGAGAATTAAAAAGAGAATAAGTTGTCTAGTAATGTGAATACGTTCAACCTCACACAACTATTGTTATTTTCATGTGTTCCACTAATTCTTATTCATTTTAGTTTTCAGACATCGTTTCCATGTATTTTCATTCTTGCATAATATGACTCACTAAACATTCAAACATAATGAAAATTGTTAAAAAAAAATCAATAATAACTTTATAGACGATTTAATTAGTTAAAATGTGTGATAATGAAAATAGCTATGTAAGATTGAATTTATTCACATTATCAAACAACATATTTTCTTTGTCATTCTCACATAATAACATTGTCCACACGTCCACATAATAGATGTCAATCCACATTTGAACCTAGCGAGTTGGGATCAAATGTGAATCACAAGTATTGTGTGACTGTATGACTAAATTATGGCCATTAGATTAAAAAGAATGAACAGATGTGATCTCAGGGTACATGTTATTAACATGGAGTAGCATGTATTACATTATTACAATTATTAATTATAAGGGAAAATATGACATTTTATAAAAAGAAGAGAAATAACAATTATCTATATTTTAGACAACTAAGTAAAATTAATTAATAAAAGTCAAATCAAATCTCTTATTTTATTCAACAATTTAAATTAGATCATATTTTTTTAGTATACGTGTTCATTCAGCACATATGAACTAGTATTTTGATTCCTTCATTCTTTAAGAATATGATTTTATTTAATAGTTTTTTTTTATTCTTTTGGTATTAAAGAATACAACTTTTAAATGAAGTAACATTCTTAAATAATACACCTCATATATAAGACAATAAAATATCATTCTTTAAGAAAAAAATATTACAATACAATCAACAATATATACTATAAAAACAAGAACCATATTTATAACATATGACAAGAGTATAGATAACATTTTAAAGAATATACACAAACTTCTATACTACATTCTTTAAGAATTTGTCTTTATTTTTGAAGAATATTCAAAAACATTATAATATGTAATACATTATTCAAGAGTATATCATCATTCTTGAAAAACTTGTCATCAGTCTTGAAGCATTTTTCATTATTCTTGAAGCATTTGTTATCATTCATGAAGTATCAATCATTATTCTTAAAGAATCTGTCATCACTCTTGGATTCTTTTGCTACAAGTGAAATAAAGTTGTATATTATCTCATTTGTAGTTCTTTTTTTCCTGCAACAAGTAAAAAAAAGAAAATTCTGATGAACTTTTTACTATGCCCTTTGCTAACTCTTATTAGTTAACTAACATACTCGAATACCTTTTTTATTGCTTTGACCTTTTATTACATTAAAAATACAAGTATATAATCAATATGATTATACTCCAATAAAATACAAACAAATCTTCTTGAAATATGTAAATTCATATGTTCACTTAGAAACACACCTTCTACGAAATCAAGTAATTGCACATCAATGTTCATTTTGGCTAGTTGATTTAACTTCACCCCATATTTGCATATCAAAAAAAAATTGAATCCATTATTATGCTTAAAAGGTAAAAGTATAAGAAAAGGGCATTTGTGTAAATAACTCATGAAGGTTTATAAGTTTCGAATTTGATAATTCTCCGATGACAAAGCAAGCTCCATGTTATTATCACTCGTACGAAATATATAAAATCTTGCAAAAAAACATTTATAGCACACAGAAGTAGGGATATAAAAAACTTACCATATAATATATCTCCTTACTCTTCATGATCAAACTTAGGTAAAGGCATTATAATAGAATTCAACTTCACATTTCCACCTGGTTTATTCTGAAAACAAAAAGATTCATCAGCATTTTGATTCACATATATAGCAAATAAAAGCTAAATACTGGTGATAAATAATCAAACCCATGATACTTCTTGATTCTTTTCTAGTACTTTTTTCAAGAAGATGTTGGAAAATTGGGCTTCGATTGAATTTGTGCTAAAATTTTAACAAATTGATGTTGATGGGGGATCATGGGATTCTCCTAGAAATTTTATCATACACACATTAAGTAGTTTTGCTTTATGTCAAGTAATCATGTGCATAAAAATATAATGGTTTAGCCACCAGTAGACCCATCTTAATGATCTGGTCTCATGGATTTTATTAAACCTTTTATCGCTTCAAACACCACTCATGTTGAACATTTTCCTAAATTACCTTCAAGACATCAAAGATCAACAAAAATAACCCTTTATGACAATTCATTTTTACAAACATATAGAATGGTGTTTCTATAATAACAAAGGTGAAAAAAGAGATCTTTACCTGAATTCTTAGAGATATACCTACAGGTTTGAGTTATGCTTGAAAAAAATTAAACTAATCGTGGGCTAATGATTTAAAATATTACAAAGAACATGTTGGGAAACTGGGCTTTAATTGAAGTTGTGCTAGAATTTTATCATATAGATGATGTTGGGAAAATGATGGAATTCTCCTAGAACTTTTATCAAACACATAGCGGACAGTTTGGCTTCATGCTAAAGTGTAGTCTTAAGGCTGAATAATCAAATTTTCAATATATTAACAAAGACTATTTGTAATGAGAATAATTCATAGAACTGCCAAAAACAGATGCTATAATCATCAATACTATAGTTAAAAGGAAAAGAAAATGAGAGTAGTTTTCCTTTTCTTTACCATTGTTGTGGATTATATAGGAGTGACTAACACATGAACGGTTGTGCAAAGCTTCAAGAATCATGCCCTATCAGCAAGCTCAGGTTGTAAAAGATAGCATTATGATTCTTTCGTTGTTTAATTTAATGATGGTTATTTTAGTCAGGATCTTCCCTAACATGTTTTTCATGTTATCCAGTGCACGATACCTGATGGTTGGAGAAGTAGGGTATGTTGGAGATGGAGGTATACGGTTGGCATAAATATGGTAGCGACATGGATTATGATTGTTGAATTGATGAAGATTGTAGTGGTTGATTCTGTAGTTAAAGAAGATCAGGACCTTAATCAACAAGTTCTTGTTTCGATGTTTATTTCATCTTTGATGAATATGGTAATGGGGTCGGTGGTATTGTTGGAGGGTTGTTTCGGGTGGCTGGATAAGGACGATGACGATGGTGGTTGTAGGGGTACTGTGTGCGATTCTCGTTGGCAAGATGGAGATGACATAGTAGAGGATTTAAGTGTGTAAATAAAGGATATCAATTTAATTCCATAATTATAGCCTTCAATTTTTTAGGTATTTAACTAATTAATTAGTAAATATACTACAATGCTCCTTTCTATTAATTGGTCTACAATTGGTTATACATTCACATAATAGATAGGGTTATATATGAACCTAACTCTGTCTCTGTCTCTCTCTCTCTCTCTCTATATATATATATATATATATATATATATATATATATATATATATATATATATATATATATATATATATATATATATATATATATATATATATATATATATATAACGTCCATAAAATTTTTGAGCCCCTTTCAAAGATTAAATGGGACGATAGCCCCTATCCCCCACCCTCTAGGACGAGCCTGATTAAATGGGCACTTTGAGTAATTATTTGCTTGGTATGTAACTTGTTGGTTCAAATAAGTAAAAGACACTCCAAACCCTTGACGTCTTGAAGCCAAAACCTTAAGTACCATGTATGGTGCTTACTTTCCTTATGGTTTTACTTCTTGCATCTCATTCATGTCATAAGAGGCCATTCTTTGACTTGTAAGATGGTATGGTCACTTAGGACTTGTATCTTAGTATATAAATGAATGTATGTATGAAAATCTACATTTCTTGTCTCTTTTTGGTTGCCAAATCCAAGAATTCCAAGCCTCCCCCTCTCTATCTTCATGCATGCTGTAGTGAAGAAATATGTGATTAACTTTCTTCTCCTTTTAAGGTTTATTTGGTAGTGAAGACTAGCATGTTTTAGTAGTTGATCGTGGTTTGGTGGATACCTCTAGAGAGCTTCTCCTTCAAAGCTTATTGTCATCTTCACTAACTTCCAATAAGAATCAAGACTACAACGGTTGTAATCTTTTCTTTTCTATGTCTGATTTAATATTTCTGTGATTGCAAAATAATCATTGGTGGGTTAAAACGGTTTTAAGTTTATTTAAATTTTAATGTTTTCGATGCTAAACTCATAGGTTATTTTAGACTATTTTTATATAAAAGACATTAGTTTGTATCAGAGCCATTTTTACAAGCTTGGTTAGACTCTTAGATTATTTGATATAATATTTCTATTTGAAAAACGTGGATCATTTTCTCGTTGTAATAAAATACATACATATTTTCTATGACAATTTTAAAATGTTTATAACGATTATTTCATGTCACAAAATTTTACATGCATATTTTGTCACCAAAATTGTCTTAGAATAACAAAGTGTTGTTTTATATATTTTTTAGTATATACATATGTATCATGTGTATGAACTAGTCATGGACCTCTTGTGATGTTGTTTGTGTTGATTTGTTAAAATTGTTGTAGTATTATTTATTTATATGATATCTAATAATTAAATACACAGTTTTCCTTTTTTTTATAAGTAATATATTAGTTTTAGAAATAGTTTATTTTTATAAAAATGTAACTAGACTGAGGATAGTGGCCATTTTGAAGATCAAAAGTTCATAGACTTGGTTTTATTAAAGCTTTTGTAAACTTTATTTCCCTTAGGAATGGAGTTGGCATTTGGTGATGGCTCACAAAATGTCATTATAAACGATTGGGTGTTTGCAAATATGTTTTAAATGCTTTGTGATGCTTGTTTATGTTTATATATTATGCATGTTTATAAAATTAAACTTTAAATTAAAGACAATTTTTAAAGCATAAAAACATTCCTATGGAGTTTTCCTTTAACAAAATTTATCTTTTAACATAAGAGGGTAAAAGGGTTTTAAAAATAAAAATGAGTTTTATCGTTTAAAACTAACTAACCGTAAATTTCGACGATTAAAATTATATAAGATTAAAATTGACATTTTAGAGGCTTATCAAACTGCAAACCTTATTTTATAGAAATAAGTTTTAGTAAAAGGTTTATGAATGTTTAAGAACATGTTGGAAAATTGGGCTTCGATTGAATTTGTGCTAAAATTTTAACAAATTGATGTTGATGGGAGATCATGGGATTCTCCTAGAACTTTTATCATACAGATATTGGGTAGTTTTGCATTACATCAAGTAATCATGTGCATAAAAAATATAATGGTTTAGCCACATTAGACCCATCTTAATGATCTGGTGTCATGGATTTTATTAAACTTTTTATCGCTTCAAACACCACTCATGGTAAACATCTTCCTAAATTACCTTAAAGGCATCAAAGATCAACAAAAATAACCCTTTATCACAATTCATTTTTAGAAACATATAGAATGGCGTTTCTATAATAACAAAAGTGAAAAAAGAGATCCTTACCTGAATTCTTAGAGATATACCTACAGATTGTAGTTAAGCTTGCAAAAAAAAAATTTAACTAATAGTGGGCTAATAGTTTAAACTATTACCAAGAACATGTTGGGAAATTAGGCTTTAATTGAAGTTGTGCTAAAATTTTATCATACAGAGGATACTGGGAAAATGATGGAATTCTCCTAGAACTTTTATCAAACACATAGTGGGCAGTTTAGCTTCACGCTAAAGTCTAGTCTTAAGGAAGAATAATCAAAATTTCAATATATTAACGAAGACTATTTGTAATGAGAATAATTTATAGAACTGCCAAAAACAGATGTTGCAATCATCAAAACTACAATCAAAAGGAAAACAAGAAGGTGAGAGTAGTTTTCCTTTTTATTACCATTGTTATGGATTATATAGAAGTGACTAATACACGAACGGTTGTGCAAAGCTTCAATAATCGTGCCCTATCAGCAAGCTTAGGCTGTAAAGATGGCATTGCTATTATTTCATTGTTTAATTTAATGATGGTTAATCTAGTCGTGATCATCCCTAACCTTTTTTTGCATGTTATCCAGTGCGCGATAGCGGATGGTTAGAGGAGAAGTAGGGTCTGTTGGAGATGGAGGTATACAGTTGGCGTAAAGATGGTAGCGATGTGGATTGTGATTTTGAAAATGATGATGATGGTAGTGATAGATTCTTTAGATAAAGAATATATTTCAAATGATCAGGACCCTAATCGAGCAGGTCTTGTTTCGATGTTTGTTTCTTCTTTGATGAGTATGGTGATGGGGGTCAGTGGTGTTGTTTGACGGTTATTTCGTGTAGCTAGATAAGGACGATTATGATGGTGTTTGTAGGGGTTCTGTGGGCCATTCTCATCAGCTAGATGGAGACGACATAATAGAGGATTTGAGTGTGCAAAAAGGATATCAATTTAATTCCACAATTATAGCCTTCAATTTTATAGGTACTTAACTAACTAATTAGTAAATTTACTACAATGCCCCTTTCAATTTAATGGTCTATAATTGGTTGTACATTCACTCAATAGATAGGGGTTATATAAGAACCTAACTCTCTCTCTCTCTCTCTCTCTCTCTCTCTATATATATATATATATATATATATATATATATATATATATATATATATATAACGTCCATAAAATTTTTGGGCCCCTTTAAAAGATTAAATGGGACGATAGCCTCTATCGCCCATCCTTTGGGACGAGCCTGATTAAATGGGAACATTGAGTAATTATTTAGTTGGTATGTAACTAGTTAGTTAGAAGAAGTAAAAGGCACTCCAAACCCTTCACGTTTTGAAGCTAAAATGTAACATCCCAAGTTCAGAAGCAAGAGTTCAAGGGTGTAAAGTGTAAATGGAAAAGTAGACTCTACGAGTTGGAGCTTTAACTCGTCATTTCCAAACATGTGTTGGGCACGTGATACGTTACCTGACTCGCTGAGTCGGCGGCTGGACTCGACGAGTCAGTGCTTGGAAGAGAAAACCCTAAATATTAGAGTTTGAACCCTATTTAAAACACCTTATGTCCTCCCCTCAGCCTCCTTGTTTCCCTTAGAGAAGAAAGCCTGTAGATCAAGAGGCTAGTATCAAAGAATCCTCGCAGATCCGGAATCTACTTCATTTTGGACACGTTTCTAAGGTAACAAGATGTTACCTTGAGCTTTTCCCTTTTAGATCTATTCATGGTTAAGGTTTTGGGGCTTTTTAGCTTGATTGGGATCCATTTCGGGTGTAAGGACTAGATATGAGGTTGCAACTTCAGATCTAGACTGGTTTTGGTCCATGGAAGCATAAAGCATCAGCCTTTGTGCATGTATAAGAGCATTCTTGTCTTGAACCTTCTTTATAGCTTGTGTTCAGCCTATATCGCCTTGCATGCACGTAAAGTTGGAAACTTTACATGTTAAACTAACCCTAGGAATCCATATCTATGAGTTAGAAGCAGTGAGATGGTCTGAAATCATCTGAATAGGGATGGCTTAAGTAGATTCAGCGAGTCTGTTCTTGGAATCAATGAGTTGGGTCGCAAACCCTAACCCAACTGATTATGATCCAAATCAGTGAGTTAAGTGGTGACTCAGTGAGTTAGACAGGATAGGACTCGGATTGAAGGACTCGACGAGTCATGGGGTGACTTGGCAAGTCCAGTCGCGAATTGTGGGGTTCTGGGTTCATGAACTTTGCGAGTCACCAGGATGACTCAGTGAGTAGGGTCAACCAGGAAGGTTGACATGACCAAGACTATGACTTTGACAAAGAGTTGACCATATTGACTTCAAAGGGGTATTTTGGAAATTTAGGCTCTGATGGTTATGGTTTTAATGAAGTTTTAGGTGGTGGTGTTCGTGGCAGTGATCGGGAGTTTTGATCTCAACTCTTCAGTTCGAAATTTGTAAGGTGAGTTATCCTCACTATACTCAAGGGTCTAAGGCACCAACGCCGGCCCTTTGATTTGTATTTGAGATAGTTACATTTGTGACATGATAGATCAACATCCTGGTAGATTGGATGTGGTTATGCTTACTGACCTATAGTTAGGTCTGACTGTCTGTATGTTGGTAGGATATTACCTATTATATGTGCACTTGGTTGATTGGTAGTGGAGGGTATTCCATCCCGAGGATGAGAGGGCCCTAGTATGTTGTCTCTATAGACTGTTATATGGTTATTCGATAGGTGCACATGTTTGTTAGTATGTGGGCATTCCAACCCGATGGTTGTGGGCCAAGAATATTCCATCCCAGTAGGATGATTGGACTCATAGTAGGTGGGAATTCCAACCTAATGGTTGTGGGCCAGGAGTATTCCATCCCGGTAGGATGATTGGACTCATATTAGGTGGGCATTCCAACCTGATGGTTGAGAGCCTGGGGTATTCCATCCTGATGGATGATTGGACCCATAGTAGTTATTATATGTGTAGGAGTGTGGGCATTACAACCCGATGGTTGTGGGCCGAGAGTATTCCATCCCGAGGATGATTGGACTCGTAGTATATTGGCATTCCAACCGGATGGTTGAGGGCCAGGGGTATTCCAACCCGATGGTTGAATGGACCTATAGTATGCTGTTCATTTCTGTATGTGTATGGTTGTATGTGTATGGGTATTTTTGGGGGTAACTCACTAAGCTTTCAGGCTTACATTTTTCAGTTAATGTTTTAGGTACATCAGGAGATCGTGGCAAGGCAAAGGCGTGATCATACCGCTCCTCATTTTTATGATGTTGTTTCTGGGATACTCTAATAATATAATATTTGGAAACCTTTTTGTAATAACTAATGGAACATGGATTGTTTTTGAAAAGTTTAAATTGGTTGGAAATTTTTGGATGTTACAAGCTGGTATCAGAGCCTTGGTTTGAGTGAATTGGAGGAACATTCGTGTGAATCTAGTCTCAAATCAAGGGAAGTTTTCAAAATGATTTCTAAAAAGGGTTTTCAAAATAAGTAAAAGAGGATGCAGGGTGTACGATCAGCCGGAGCCAGAAATTTGACCCCAAAATACTATACAGTTATTTGATTTTGTGATATGATAGAACAGCATGCTAGTACTAGGCTAGGGATCTTCTGGAATTGCATGATAGAATTTCCTGATTACATGATGCCTGCTAGCGTAGGGTTCTCTTTATATGTAATTGACATCATTACTTTAGTTATTTAGTGTATGCATCATGTTTATACATAACTAAGATCGTATAGCCTGAGAATGTTTGATTTAGCCTTATGTCCTGTTTTTTTCTGATTAGGAGCTTAGGGTAGGATTGGATATTTGAAAGTCTCTAGGGTACAACGTGATGTATGACTAGCATACACTAGTGCTACAGGGTTGGTGGAAGTTTCATGGATGAGTGGGTTGTGAGACCGATAGTTCGGTTATGAGATATTTAGCACTCCTCTAGGAGTGAGGATTGAGCGCTCAGTATGTCTGTGTATGTTGTTAGGGTGTTGTGATGATACTTGAGACAAATATGGGTAGGTGTGGAAGGTAGTATGGGCCCGTACTACTGAAAGCACAGGACCCATACGCGTATCAAGGAAGTCATAATGTAGCATCTGGTTCCTGGTACGTAAAATTTATCTAAGAATTTGTCTTTTTAGCCTTGGACTCGGCGAGTTGTAGGTCCGACTCGCCGAGTAGGGGCGGGGTCCGAGGGTATGTTTAAGTTGGCGACTCGGCGAGTCCATATCCTGGACTCGGCGAGTCACCGCTGTTTGATGAAACCCTAAATTTCAAGGGTTTGCACCCTATTTAAATCCTCATTTCCGCCCTAAGCTCTCCCCATTCACCCTCAGAGCTCCCAACATCGTTTTGCCCTTATTCCTTGTGAGATTAAAGTGTTTTTGTGTGTTCTTGAATTTTTTGAGGAGGAAGAAGTGTAGATCAAGAAGAGGAGGAGGCCAAGCATCTTTGTGACATCTCAACGTTTTCCTTGAGGTATAGCTCGTTTCCCCTCTGTTTTCAAGCTTGTAGTCTCTATTAGCTTCATGAAAGTCCTTCTTGAGCCATTCCCCAAGCTTGTTTGTGGATTGTGGGCTGTATTAAGTTGTTAGCCTTTAGATCTAGGCACTATTTAGTCCCTGGAGCTTGGATCTACTGCCTTTATGGAGTCATATTGCATGAAAGTCCTAGATCTACCCCTTTTGGTGCACTTTGAGCCCTAAAACCTTTATTGGTGATTATTTACACGTAAAGTTGGAAACTTTACGTGTTATTCATGCCCTAGAAACCCAGATCTATGAATGGCATGAGTTGGATCCAAGCAGAATCGCGTGTATAGTTTTTGCATGTGGCCGACTCGGCGAGTCGTTCATCTGACTCGACGAGTCGAGTCGCGAGTCCCCGAGTTTCCCCCTTTTTGGCATTTGCGGGTTAGGAGTAATGAGTCATTGGGTGTGACTCAGCGGGTCGGAAGCTAGACTCACTCATGAAGTCACTCAGCGAGTTCAAGGCAATCTTCTTGTCTCAAGAACAACTCGGCGATTTGTTCATACAACTCGGCGAGTCACAGCTTAGAGTGTTCTTCGGATGAAGATGAACTCGACAAATTGTTCATACAACTTGGCGAGTAGGATGAAGGACCATTGGCCTTGGGTAGAGAAGGAAAACTCGTCGAGTCAACGCTTAACTCGACGAGTAGAGACGGATCTATGGTCAGACTAAGGGAAAGGGACTCGGCGAGTTGGCAAGCCAACTCGGCGAGTCTGGTCAACTGGCAGTTGACTATGACATGACTTGTTAAGGGTAAATGGTCAATTTACCCTGAAGGCGTGTAGCAGTATTTGACCGAGTGTTTTGTGGGAATTATAGCCGGAAGATTTCCGGAGCGGCAGCAACAACAGACAGTCAATTTCCACACCGATCAGCAGCTATCTCGAGGTGAGTTACCTTGCAGTAGCGGTGGGTCTAAGGCCACAATGTCGTCCCACCAGTAGGAGACGTATGATAGATGATTGTCTTTGTGATATCATCTAGGTTTGCTACTACCTGATATGTCATATGCTAGCATGATATGTTGTATGTGATAGTAGTCGAGTTCGGTTGTTAGGACCGAAGGGTAGTCAGACACCCCAGATACGTCTGACAGTATGTGATGATATGTTTGCATGCTGGCTTGTTATGTTATATGCGATAGAGGTAGTATGAGGGGACCAGTCCCCGTGTTCGGTTGTTAGGACCGAAGGGTAGTTCAGGCACCCCAGATATGTCTGATAGTATGTTTATGTTATGATATATGTGATAGTAGCAGTACGGGATGGAATAGTCCCCGAGGGTCGGTTGTTAGGACCGACGGGTAGGTCAGCACCCCAGAATGGCTTGACATAGGTAGGTCAGCACCCCATAATGGCTTGACACGGGTAGGTCAGCACCCCAGAATGGCTTGACACGGGTAGGTCGGGCACCCCAGAATTGCCCGACAGTATGTATGCTATGTGATTGTATGGTATGTGGTATGTTGGGGGAACTCACTAAGCTTCGTGCTTACAGTTTTCAGTTTTGGTTTCAGGTACCTCTTCTTTGAAGGGGAAGGAGCTGGCGCAGTAGCGGTACATCACACACCTGCTTGTATTCCGCATTATGATATCTTCCTGGGAAAATTCTACTCTGACCCTTTTATGAATATGACAATGTTTTCCGTTATGCAACATCTTTTGTGAAATGAAATGATCGTTGAATGATTTATTTCTAAATGTTTTGCTAAGTACATGTTTTAAAAAAGAAATTTTTGTCTTGCATTTTTGGGATGTTACACATAACCCCTAGGGTTTTGGTTGGGAGTTAGTTTCCGGGCTGTTATGAGGAATTTCTAATGTCCTTTTTGGATGTATTTCAGTATGGTGGTTACTAGATGCTTCAGGGCGGGATCTGGTTCGAGATCAGGATCAGGAAAGGGTGGTCAGGATGGATCAGCACCACCCGAGGCCATTGGTCAGATGAGTACGGATGAGTTGGATGCCAGGATTCGTGAGATCCTGCATGATGATGTTGTTGCTATGTTTCAGGCTTAGTTATCGGAAATGTTTGGGTCAATCAAGACCGCCATGGTTGAGTACTTTGATGAGCGCTATGAAGCTCTTATAGAGACGGCTGTCGGGCCAGCTACCGCGGCCGTAGCAGCGGCAGGGGGAGGAGCCGGTAGGGGCTTTTAGTATCGGGACTTCAATAATACAAAGCCCCCTACTTTCGAAGGGGTTCAGGATCCGATCGTTGCTATGAGAGGTTGTCGGATGTGGATGGATGTTTCTTCACGTGTTCATGCCCTATTAATCAGAGGGTGAGGTGTGCTCTGAACCTGTTGAGGCTCGGGGCAAAGGATTGGTGGAGATTAACTACGGGATCATACTTTGATGCTCAGCGGGCTGCGGTTACTTGCGATCAGTTTCGGGACATGTTCAGTACTCATTATGTTCCGCGGGTTGAGCGGGAGAGGTTGGCTCAGGAGTTTTTGGAGCCGAAGCAGGATTCAGAATCGGTGACAGAGATCACCAGGATGTTCACGAAAAGGGCGATGTTTTGCCCTGAGTTTGCTTCGGAGCAGGCTTAGATGACCCGGTATCTGAGTATGCTCAAGAGGGATATCAGGAAGTTCGTGTCCATGTAGAGATGTGATACCTTGTTCGAGCTGCAGGAGGCCGCCAGGCGGCGCAAGTTAGAGATCGAGCTCCAGTTGAGGGAGCATAGGTAGGCCCTGGTGTAGTCTCAGCCTGCGCCGAAAACGGTCGAGGGCCACTAATTATCGTTAGGAAGTGAGGGGAGTCACACTTGTGGGAAGTGCGGCAAGGTGCATGATGGAGGTTGTCGGCCTTCTTCTAGGTGCCACAAGTGTGGCAAGCAGGGTCACATAGCCAGGGACTGCAGACAACAGACTCCAGCTGCCGAAGTCCGACTTTGTTATCATTGCGATCAGGTGGGCCATATGAAGGCCCAGTGTCCTCTTTTGGCTGCCAGGCCGGTGCAGGTCCCAGCACCAGCCACTTTGAGACTTACTGACGGGGGTCAGGGCAAAGCAGAGCCTCCGAAGGCTCAAGAACATGCTTATCAGTTTATGGCCGAGGAGACCAGGACAGCGCCAGAGGTGACGACCGGTATGTATTTTCTCTTATCTTTCGTTCGTATTCGTATTATGAGTTTCCATTACTTTCTACGTAAGTTATTAGAGCATAGGAGATGCGAGGGAGGATTTATTGTTAGGGGATCATAGATAGTAGGCTCCAGTAGTGCGTTCAAGAGGAAGAGATAGGATAGATAATCGTTAGACCAGATTGAGCAGTTGGGATTCAGGGATTCAAAAATCATCAGTAGGAACTCGGATAATTTGAAGTTCGTTGCCTTGGATAGGGACAGTTGAGTCGTGTACCAGTTTCGCCGCCAGTAATCAATAGTTAGTGTTCTAAGTGGGGGAGAATTGGAAATTCTCAGATGGGACGTTCGCTTTGGAAGATGCTGCCTGATGCAGTTTGGATCACGGTTACTAGAATAGTGTAATGAGGCGGCCCAGTTATGCTGAAGACTCCGTATGAATGGTAGATCTATATGCAGGTATGAAGTATACTGCTATGCTAATAGCAATCAGTGGGTCTGTCTTCACGTGATGGATATGTTGAGGAAGTGTGATGAGGACATTGTATAGGTTATCATTTGTGTGTTCAGGTGCCGAGTATATGTATTATGGAATGGCATCATGATCTACAAATGGATAGTGTATAGAGAAGCTTCGATGTTGTATCAATGACTGATGCTGCAAGGTCGGGGGGGGGGGGGGTAAGCATCCTTGGAGTTGAAGGAGGTGAGTATCTCCATAATGGAGTTTTGGACAGTCTTGGAAGCAATCCAGACCTATGCTGAGGACCATGTGAGGGTATTCCAGTCGTGGGCTGTGGGCTTAGAGATTGTGTGATTATGTCTGTCGTTGGAGCGCTTTCGAATTGGACGTATTGTTGAGATTTGGGTGAGCTGTGCTCGGTTGTGTCGAGTCAAAGAAGTTTGAAGGAAATGCAAGGATAGATCGTTGGATACCAAGTATGGTTGTAGACATGGGTTATGTATGTAATGGTATTCCAATCTAGGGTATTCCATCCTGAGGATGACCGAACCCTATGATTGATTTGACCTGATGAGTTTGGTATTCCAACCCGAGAGTTGATTGGGCCAAACATGCGTAAGGATACGAGGGTATACCATCCTAGAGATGACTGGACCCGTCATAGACGTGCCTGGTATTCCAGCCCAAGGTTGATTGGGCCAGGTATGAGAGTTTATATGATTAAGCTGGTTATTCATGAGAGTTGTTCAGAAGCTGAAGGATGCGTCATCCTGTCAGCACGGAAAGGGATTAGATTCAGGAGGAGAACTGGATGAGTTTCCAATATTGCAAGTTACCTGAGTTGTCGTCAGTTTCAATAGGAGAAAGATAGCTTAGTGCTATGGCAGAGCCCAATGGATTATAGTAGTATTCATCTCTCACAATTCACAAAAGCATGTGCGTGTCGGGAAAGGTGACAGTATCAACAGGTGGTACTTACATCGAGGTGTGCGGGTATTTAGGAGAAGCGGTCGGTGGATGGTTTGGTGTGATAGGCAGGAATCCTGCACATGAAAGAGTTGCCGTAGAAAAGACACGGTAGTAGTGCTTGAAGAAAATTGGGATGGTTGAGAAAGCGGAGGCTGCAATGTACGAGTGTTATCCGAAATCGTGTGCTGCAGCAGGCTTCGAGGACAAAGCCTAATTTAAGTGGGGGAGAATTGGAACATCCCAAGTTCAGAAGCAAGAGTTCAGGGGTGTAAAGTGTAAATGGAAAAGTAGACTTGGCGAGTTGGAGCTTTAACTCGTTGAGTAAGAACGTGTGTTGGGCACGTGATACGTGACCTGACTGGCCAAGTCGGCGGCTGGACTCGACGATTCAGTGCTGGGAAGAGAAAACCCTAAATATTAGGGTTTTCACCCCATTTAAAGGACCATATGTCCTCCCCTAAGCCTCCTTGTTACCCTTGAGAGTCTGTAAACCCTAAAATCGTGTGAGCTTCCATTGTTGAAGAGATTTGAGCTTTGGAGGAGGAATATAGAGAAGGAAGCCTGTAGATCAAGAGGCTAGTATCAAAGAATCCTCGCAGATCTGAAATCTACTTCATTTTGGACACGTTTCTAAGGTAACAAGGTGTTACCTTGAGCTTTTCCCTTTTAGATCTATTCATGGTTAAGGTTTTGGGGCTTTTTAGCTTGATTGGGATCCATTTTGGGTGTAAGGACTAGATATGAGGTTGCAACTTCAGATCTAGGCTGGTTTTGGTCCATGGAAGCATAAAGCATCAGCCTTTGTGCATGTATAAGAGCATTCTTGTCTTGAACCTTCTTTATAGCTTGTGTTGAGCCTATATCACCTTGCATGCACATAAAGTTGGAAACTTTACATGTTAAACTAACCCTAGGAGTCCATATCTATGAGTTAGAAGCAGTGAGATGGTCTGAAATCATCTGAATAGGGATGGCTTAAGTAGACTCAGCGAGTCTGTTCTTGGAATCGATAAGTTGGGTCGCAAACCCTAACCCAACTGGTTATGATACAAATCAGTGAGTTGAGTGGTGACTCACTGAGTTGGACAGGCTAGGACTCGGATTGAAGGACTCGACGAGTCATGGGGTGACTTGGCGAGTCCAGTCGCAAATTGTGGGGTTCTGGGTTCATGAACTATGCGAGTCACTAGGATGACTCGGCAAGTAGGGTCAACTAGGAAGGTTGAATTTGACCAGGATTGTGACTTTGACCAAGAGTTGACCAGTTTGATTTCAAAGGGGTATTTTGGTTATTTGGGCTCTGATGGTTATGGTTTCAATGAAGTTTACGTGGTGGTGTTCGTGGCAGTGATCGGGATTTTTGATCTCATCTCTTCAGTTCGGCATTTGTAAGGTGAGTTATCCTCACTATACTCAAGGGTCTAAGGTACCAAGGCCGACCCTTTGATTTGTATTTGAGATAGTTATGTTTGTAACATGATAGATCAGTATCCTGGTAGATTGGATGTGGTTATGCTTACTAACCTACAGTTAGGTTTGAATGTCTGTATGCTAGTAGGAGATTACCTGTTATATGTGCACTTGGTTGATTGGTAGTGGAGGGTATTCCATCTCGAGGATGAGAGGGCCCTAGTATGTTATCTCTATAGACTGTTATATGGTTATCCGAAAGGTGCACATGTTTGTAGTATGTGGGTATTCCAACCCAATGGTTGTAGGCCAGGAGTATTCTATCCCGATAGGATGATTGGACTCGTAGTAGGTGGGCATTCCAACCCAATGGTTGTGGGCCAGGAGTATTCCATCCGGGTAGGATGATTGGACTCATAGTAGGTGGGCATTCCAACCCGATGGTTGAGGGCCTGGGGTATTCATTCCTGATGGATGATTGGACCCATAGTAGTTATTGTATGTGTAGGAGTGTGGGCATTCTAACCCGATGGTTGTAGGGCGAGAGTATTCCATCCCGAGGATGATTGGACTCATAGTATATTGGCATTCCAACCCGATGGTTGAGGGCTAGGGGTATTCCAACCCGATGGTTGAATGGACCCATAGTATGTTTTTCATTACTGTATGTGTATGGGTATATTAGGGGTAACTCACTAAGCTATCGGGCTTACAGTTTTCAGTTATTGTTTCAGGTACATCAGGTGATCGTGGCAAGGCAAAGGTGTAATCGTACTGCTCCTCATTTTTATAACGTTGTTTCTGGGATACTCTGATAATATAATATTTGGAAACCTTTTTGTAATAATTAATGGAACTTGGATTGTTTTTGAAAAGTTTAAATTGGTTGGAAATTTTTGGATGTTACACAAAACGTTAAGTACCATGTATTGTGCTTACTTTCCTTATGGTCTTACTTTTTGTATCCCATTCATGTCATAAGAGGAAATTCTTTGACTTGTAAGATGGGATTGTCACGTAGGACTTATATCTTAGTAGATAAAAGAGTGTATGTATGAAAATCTACATTTCTCTTCTCTTTTAGGTTGCTAAGTCCGAGAATTCCAAGCCTCTCCCTCTCTTTCTTCTTGCATTGTGTAGTGAAGAAATATGAGATTATCTTTCTTCTCCTTTTTAAGGTTTATTTAGTAGTGAAGGCTAGCATGTTTTAGTAGTTGATCATTGTTTGGTGGATACCTCTAGAGAGCTTCTCTTTCGAAGCTTCTTGTCATCTTCACTAACTTCCAATCTCCTATGAGAATCAACGACTACAAAGGTTGTAATATTTTCTTTTCTATGCCCGATTTAATATTTTCATGATTGCAAAATGATCGTTGGCGGATTAAATTGGTTTTAAGTTTATTTAAATTGTAAAGCTTCCGTTGCTAAACTCGTAGTTTATTTTAGACCATTTTTAATTAAAAGACAACAATTTGTATCAGAGCCATTTTTGCAAGCTCGGTTAGACTATTAGATTATTTGGTATAATATTTGTATTTGAAGAACATGGGTCGTTTTCTTTTTGTAATAAAATACATACATATATTCTATGACAAATTTAAAATGTTTATAATGATTATTAAATATGACAAAAGTTTATATGCATATTTTGTCACCAAAGTTGTCTTAACAAAGTGTTGTTATATATATATATATATATATATATATATATATATATATATATATATATATACATATATATATATATATATATATATATATATATATATATATATTGTTGAGTATATACATATGTATGATGTACATGAACTAGTCATGGACCTTTTGTAATGTTGTTTGTGTTGATTTGTTAAAATTGTTGTGATATTATTTATTCATATGGTATCCAATATTTAAATACATAGTTCTCATTTTGTTTATTTTTATAAGTAATATATTAGTTTTAGAAATTGTTTAGTTTTATAAAAATGTAACTAGAATGAGGATAGTGGCCATTTTGAGGATCAAAAGTTCATAGAGTTGGTTTTATTAAAGTTTTTATAAAATTTATGTGCCTTAGGAATGGACTTTGCATTTTGTGATGGCTCACAAAATATCACTATCAATGTTGGGTGTATGCAAATATGTTTTAAATGCTTTGTGATACTTGTTTTATGTTTATATATTATGCATGTTTGTAAAATTATATTTTAAATGCAAGACAATTTTTAAAACATAAAAACATTCATATGGAGTTTGGTTTAAACAAAATTTATCTTTTAGCATAAGAGGGTAACAGGGTTTTAAAAATAAAATGAGTTTTATCGTTTAAAAGTAACTAATGGTAAATTTCGACGATTAAAATTATATAAAATTAAAATTGAGATTTTAGAGACTTATCAAATTCAAAACCTTATTTTTTAGAAATAAGTTTTAAAAAAACTTTTATAATTGTTCAAGAACATGTTGGAAAATTGGGCTTCGATTGAATTTGTGCTAAAAAAATTTAAGAAATTGTTGTTGATGAGAGATCATGGGATTCTCCTAGAACTTTTATCATACACATATTGGGTAGTTTTGTTTCTTGTCAAGTAATCATGTGAATAAAAATATAATGGTTTAGCAGCCATTAGACCCATCTTAATGATCAGGTCTCATGGATTTTATTAAACATGTTATCACTTAAAACACCACTCATGTGGAACATCTTCCTAAATTACCTTCCGGGCATCAAAAATCAACAAAAATAACCCTTTATCACCATTCATTTTTACAAACATATAGAATGGATTTTCTATAATAACAAAGGTGAAAAAAATATATCTTTACCTGAATTCTTAGAGATATGCCTGCAGGTTGGAGTTAAGCATGCAAAAAAAAAATCATGGGCTAATAATTTAAACTATTACCAAGAACATGTTAGGAAACTGGACATTAATTGAAGTTGTGGTAGCATATTATCATATAGACGATGCTGGGAAAATGATAGGGTTCTCCTAGAACTTTTAACAAACACATAGTGGGCAGTTTGGCTTCACGCTAAAGTCAAGTTGTAAGGCAGAATAATCAAAATGTCAATATATTAACAAAGACTATTTGTAATGAGAATTATTTATAAAACTGCCAAAAACAGATGCTGCAATCAACAAAACTACAGTGAAAAGGAGAACAAGAAGATAGGAGTAGTTCTCCATTTTAATACAATTGTTGTTGATTATATAGGAGTGACTAATATATGAACGGTTGTGCAAAGCTTCAAGAATCATGCCCTATCAGCAAGATCAGGCTGTAAAAGATAGCATTATGATTCTTTCATTGTTTAATCTAATGATGGTTAATCTAGTCGTGGTCAGCCTTAACCTTTTTTGCATGTTATCTAGTGACTGATACCTAATGGTTGGAGGAGTAGTAGTGTATGTTGGAGATGGAGGTATACGGTTGGCGTAAAGATGGTAGCGATGTGGATTGTGATTGTTGAAATGATGATGATGGTAGTTGTTGATTCTTTAGTTAAAGAATATATTTCAAATGATCAGGACCGTAATCGACCCGGTCTTGTTTTAATGTTTGTTTCTTCTTTCATGAATATGGTGATGGGGGTCCATGGTGTTGTTGGAGGGTTGTTTCGTATAGCTGGATAAGGACGATGATGATGGTGTTTATAGGGATTATGTGGGCGATTCTCGTCGGCAATATGGAGACGACATGGTAGACGATTTGAGTGTGTAAATAAAGGATATCAATTTAATTCCATAATTATAGCATTCAATTTTTAGGTATTACCTAAATAATTAGTAAATTTACTACAAATCCCCTTTCTATTGAGTGGTCTACAATTGGGTACACATTCACACAATAGATAAGGCTTATATATGAACCTAACTCTCTCTCTCTCTCTATATATATATATATATATATATATATATATATATATATATATATGTGTGTGTGTGTGTGTGTGTATGTATAACAAAGTCCATAATAATTTTGAGACCCTTTAAATATTAAATGGGACGATTGCCCCTATCGCCCATCCGTCAGGACGGGCTTGATTAAATGGGCACTTTGAGTAATTATTTGATTGGTATGTAACTAGTTAGTTTGATGAAGTAAAAGGCACTCCTAACCCTTGACTTTTTGAAGCAAAAACCTTAAGTACCATGTATGGTTCTTATTTCCTTATGGTCTTACTTCTTTTATCTCATTCATGTCATAAGAGGCCATTCTTTGACTTGTAAGATCGTGTGACACCCCCAGACCAGATGGCGGAAACGTCTGGAGGCGGGTGACTTCATTGTACAGTATCATAACAATTGAATATACATGAAACAGACCAATCCAAACATCATACATTGAGATAACAAACTTACATAGTTTACATATTCTACTTGTTCTTCGAGTTGCACAAAAGATACATATGTAGAAAACTTCAAACAACAGCTAAATGGTCTTGTATCAGCGTCCCTTGTTACCTGCTTACTAGATCCCTGAGAATACAAGTCGTTTTGAAAAGCGTCGACTAAAAAGTTGCTGAGTTCATAAGCATTTTTGTATAAAATCGTTTACACTTGTTTAGAATCGTTCTCATTGTACTTTCAGAAAATCGAATATTTTCTATGAAATTGTTTAGAGTCTTGCTGTGACAACCCAAAGTTTATTCTGTTATATTACCCCGTTACCGTTAACAGAATATTTCATTTTATAAAAGTCTCTTTAATTAGAGGTCGCCAAATAAATAAATGTTTTATTTATTTATATTATATGTCGTTAACGTCGTGATAAAAGAAATAAAGACACTTAAATTACATTTCCATAGTAATTTGGAAAAAGTTAAAATTTTATTACGACCACTAAATCGGGTGCGACCAAAAGCCCTGTATAACGACAGTATCGGGTAGATTCCCACTGAGCTTCAACTCCGACCCCTATATAAGGGAGAGTAAACTCCATTTCCACCTTTTTACTCTCTCTCTAAACTCTCTCTCTACAAATCTTTCCCGAGCCAAACAATCGTCCGTTTCGAGCCCCAAACGAGTAGGTAAACTATCCTAACTTGTTGTATAACCTATCTAGCATGCAAATTCGTGTTTCAATCATAAAATAGGGACAAAATGATGTGTTTACAGCCCAAGAACACTCTTGGACCGTGAACACCATTTAATGGGTTTTTTAAGCCCCAAAACCCCTCCAAATTGTCCCTAAGGCTTAGATATGACTTGTAGGCTTATGGAATTGGACTTAGAACACCTTGAACTAGCATTTTGGGGAGTAAACATGAGTTTACTGCCCAAGAACATGCTTGGGCCGTAACCTCCTCTTCATGGGGAGTAAACTCATATTTGTGTGTTAAAAATGCCCTTAAACATACCAATGGCCTTAGATTAAATTCTAGAAACGACCAAAACAAGCTAGGGACCTTAAATTCAATTAAAACAACTCCATAAGGAGTTCACGGCCGTAAACCCCTCATGGAAGGGTACCTGGGCCGTAAACTCCTACAAAGGGGTTAATTGGTGCCCTAAACTCCCCATTTGACTTGGAAAAATGCTTAGGAAACTACCCTCTACCACTTAAGCCCTTAAAACACCAAAAGAATGAGTGTATAGGAGCTTACAGCCGTAAGCTCCCTTGCTTAGGGCAGTAAACTCCTCAAAGGGTCCATTTGTTGCTTTAAACCCATTCACACTTTTAATATTTGAGTCTAGCAAAATTCCACGATCGATATGAGACCTTTTAGCACCCTAGAACACCCTCACCTTGAGTTTACGGCCGTAAACTCATGGGGAGTGTCCCAGGACCGTGAACTCTATGTATAGAGTTTACTCTTGAAGAGTAAACTCCATTCCTAAGTCATTCAAGCCCTTAGATGTTACCTGGGACACCCCAAACACTTAACCAAAGTGTTTTCCGCTCCTTAGGGTGCGTATACTTGTTTAATTAGTATTATATATACTAATTGTATGTGAACATATGTTATCATATGTTAAATAGGTCACTAAGTGTGTTCAAGTCTTTATTTGACACCGAGCACCCAACCAGCGCCTTCGTCGGATCCACTTACACCAAGTGACTTCATACCCCTGAATGAACCTTTTAAATGTTTTTACATGTTTTATAGGGGGGGATAAAAGTTAAACATGCCAGTTATCATATCAATCACATGTGATTGATAACCTGCATGCACGAGGATTTACCACACTGTTAATTGTTTTACCGAGTATGATACTATAAATGGTTTTCTAAAATGTTTTCACTTATTTAAATCTCTTACTTATATTGTTTTATCAATGTTTCA
Organism: Lactuca serriola; assembly: GCF_051521515.1. Lineage (NCBI taxonomy): Eukaryota > Viridiplantae > Streptophyta > Magnoliopsida > Asterales > Asteraceae > Lactuca > Lactuca serriola. Next base: position 249,006,184 of record NC_136410.1, on the reverse strand, counting down.
TTTAAAAATGAGTTATGAGAGTTTTCCAAAGGATTTCCAAAGGTTTTCAAACTTATTTTACAAAAAATTACCTTGTCGTGATTTTCTCAAGAATAAAGGTTTTCTTCCATGTTTTGATACTCCCTCTTAGTTTAAAATCGTACTTGATAACGCTTTCACTTCGTCATGTGTTCATACTTGTTATTGCCTCTATTTCGCTTATACTTGTAGTCGGTTATGCCTATTAGACGCTCTTGCTTCACTTGTTGTCGCTTCTACTTCGTGATACACTTATATTTGGTAACGCTTATACTTCACGATTCGGCTATTCCACACTGTACACTTATACTTCACGATTTGGTTATTCCACATGATTCGGTCATTCCACACGATTTGGTTATACTTCACGATATGATTCCACTTGTTACACACTCAAACGTAGTTAGATGTATGTCTTTGCTTGTATAGATGCATATAAATAATGATTGAAGGACTTAGGAACGCTTGTCTGCCCTATTTCCTTTTCTTCGTTGAGATGTGGTCTGGTGGGATCGGATGTCCATTCGAAGGTCGTTTGATCATTAATTATATATTATGTACACAAGCATAGACATATAGGTTTACATTAGTCAGTTCAGTTAAGAGTCTCTACCACCAGTTCAGCACTTACATTGGAAACCCTCTACCCACTATTTGGGATGCATCTTCGGGACACGGCCTTCTCCGTCGTCTAGTTGGTAACCAGAGTCTCCTGTAGGGAGAGCGGACATTGTGTGTATAGATCTATACGGGATTGACACCCCCGCACCCTGACTGCTAGCTACAGTCCACGGCCTACCAAGCCAATGGGTGACAAATGTCATATTCTCTAGACGCTTGTAGGGCGTCAGGTACTCTAGTGTCGGTTAGTATGGTTACGATTATCCCAGGTTACCTTATAATTCATGGCCTTAAGGTAATGGTAATTCACTAACAATTTACACTGTATGCTGGAAACCCACTCTCAGAGTCACACTGTTTTAGACGTTGCTAGCTGTATCTTTCATTTGATACTGTCTGGGGTATGTATTCACTGTTTTTAGACCTTACTAGTTGTACCTTTCATTTGGTACCGTCTGGGGTCTGTGTCTCTTTTTGTTAGACTGAGCCAGGCGTGTCGTTCATTCGATACCCTCCTGGTGTCTATGATTCCTTTGCCTTAGTCAGCAGTCCTCACTGCTGAGGCATATGTTATTTTCCCTGATATTCTCTGACTTTCTTAAAAAGAAAATCCCGTAATTTGATAATGAAAGTGTTTAAGGGAAAACTACTTTTTACCACATAACTCTGACCAGTCTTGGTAGAAGACTGCTATTTAATTAGAAAATATAGGATTTTTGGCAAGGACTCTATTTCACTGTATTGTTGAAAACTACCACTTATATAAAGTATTTGATTAAAATGTCACTAAATGCTTATGAACTCACCAGCATTTGTAAAAATGCTGATACTCGCTTTTCAAATAACTTGTATTCTCAGGTCAGCATTAGACAGGTACAACCCAGGAGCTTCTGTTGAAGACCATTTTTGTGCCAAGCTGCACCTATATATTTACTTGTATTACCTTGATGTATTGTAAAGTAAACCACGTAAAACTATTACTATTAATGCAATATTTTTTTGTACTTTGATTACTATAATGCATGTATTGTGATACTTGACATGACGTCATCCACCCCAGAACGTTTCCGCTGTTCCGGTTTTGCGGTTTGATAGATTGGTATCAAAGCATTGTTTATAGTGAGCTAAGTATATCAATTCATAAAAGATATACAGCCTATAAATACAAAGGGATAAAACACTCTGACCAAGAATTATATTTTAAAATATAACCATATTTTACCAATGTATCAGAACATCCAGAACCTAAACACTCGAACAAAAGTATCACAAGAAGAACAATAATAAAAGTCTTCGGATGTTGAACATTACCGTCAAACCTGGGTAGTTATGTAATCGTAAGCTAGAATAAATGTAACCTAATCAACTACATTTATTCGAGATGCGATGAACGTGTGCTTGGGAGTGATAGTGGTGTTGCAACAGGTCTGAAACTTACCAACTAGGGATGCTAGAGCCAAACATAAAGTTTAAAATACTATAGGAGTATTTTGGAATACTAAAAGACTCACAATAATCCCATAATCATAATCAAGAGATAAGAATCAAACAAGAATTAAAATACCATAGGGGTATTTTAGGATCCATAACTAACCTTGTGTGAAGAACTAAAAAGATCCTTATTGATATACCTACAATTACACAGAGTATACTCCCAAGGTTATATATAATAAGGATCCCATAGGCTAAGAATGTGTGGTTTCGCCCTATTTCCTTTTCCTCGTTGGGATGTGGTTCTATAGTAGTATCACATATTCAAAGGCCTATCGGATCTAAGCTATATATGATTTGTATACCCTGTGTAATCGTAGCAGGACTCGATATGGATCATCCAGTGAAATGTTAATAATGTCTTAGGATTCTTTAGACATTTCCATTCTCGCACGAACCCTGTAGAAAACCCTACCCACTTCAGTACTTGACAGAAGAGTTGATTCCGGCCCCGAAGAAGTTCATTGAGAAGATTTCCAGTTCGGAAATAAATGAACTGGGTCGAGACTATTGAATTCACCAAGTGCCTATATCTTTTAGTGACAGTGGTGAGAGATTCGCCTAAACTTCCGAGATTCTAGTCATCCATCATGAAGTGATGACACTCAGAGATGGAATCAGAAGAAAGGCAGAGAAGAAATTTAATATGTCCATATGAGGAGAGAACCCTAGGTAACTACCCGAAGGAAGCCAACGCCGATTCCAATCAAAGATACGAGGCAGACAGAGGGAGCCAGTACATGGAACCCAAGAAGTGTCTTACCCTCGTGTTCGCCACGCTAATACACCCTTAAAATAATACAATTTAGTGAGTTAGTGGTTACACTACTCATGCTATGTGTTAGGAAAATCGTCGTTTCCCGTTGCCAGTCACATGATTAGAGCGGATCCCCGCACCTCTATTGAGAGTATTTAGCCATAAGCCTTCATGAGCCTCTCTTTCCGCGGTTTCGTTCCGAACTGTTCTCAAATCTCTCCAGGCCGGAGAGTGAAACCTTTCCCAGTATAAAGGTAACGTAGTAGGAACGACTCGCATCTTATCGCCTTTTTCCGATACTCATACCCCTACCTTGCACACCAGGACTACATCATAGGGATGTAGGTCGACACTCAGGAAACCAGTACCCGAGGCAAGGGAAAAATTTATGCCTAATACAGTCAGGACAGATATGTCCAGGGCTAGCCATCGTCTCTCATTATCTTGTGTTCCTTTTCGTGTAGGAAAAACCATGCCTCCGAAGAAGCATAACCAGTCTGCAAGCAAGAAACCTACTCTCCTGTTTGATGAAGCTACTTTCCAGGCTGCGGTCTCGACAGCCGTTGCAGCTACCATGGCTCAACTGAATGCTAACAACGCCACTGTTAGCGAGAGCCCTATCGGGATTTCCAACCCCAGGATTAGACCGCAGCAACCCACACTTCCATGTCCGGCCATTCAAGAACCTCAACCAGCCCCACTAAAGAGAAACTTCAAAAACGAGGAAGGAAGTACCTCGGCTCAAGGACCTTCCGAAGGGCAACGAGCTGAGGCAGTCAATACCCCTACCAACCCTTCCATCCCAACATCTACAAGACCAAACCTAGAAAGCCAACCAATGACGATAGTCACGAGCAGGCAAAGTGGTAAAACAGAGAGGAGGAAACGGAATCGTCACGCTCGAAAGGAGCGCCAACGACTCCACAAACTTGTTGCGCAACAACAGCAAGTGGAAACTCCCACCCCTCCAGCGCCAGCATGAGCCCTTTCACAAGTCCCCGACATCGGGTCCAACCCTACACACAATAGTGGTGTCAAATTCGGACTCTTTAAAGGGAAATTTTCGAAGTGGAGAAACGAGGAGGGCACTCGTGTCCACGTAACTTTGACTAAGCACCTCACTCCTACCACCAATACCAGTACGAACAAGCCATGTCATCTGTGCGGTGAGACGGGACACCTCAAAAGGGATTGTCCAATAATAAAGAACTCTGGCGCAGACGGGAGGATACTAAGGATCACTGTTGCAAGAGAAACAACAGGGGCATAGGAAAAGTCTAACTCTAATGCTTAGGGAGAAGCATCAAGGAACCCGGTGCATTTTTGGTACTTCTTTCGATCTCAGATAACTAAACCGAAAACATTAAAAGACTAATTCATAATGTAAATACTTCCCCATTAAGGTGAAAGTCGCAGCACTGTTATAAAATTTAAAATTCATCAGGTAAAGCTATAATGGCTAAACATATACCTTACGGCCATGTATAGTTAAGATGGATAGACCTAGAGTGAGTGAATGCCGCCTCATTTCCTGTTCCTCGTTGGGTTGTGGATTTAGGGCGGAGTCGCTCAGTCAACAGTCCTCCCCACCTTAACTATACATGACTAGTATATGTTAGGCGATTATAGAAATGCCTCGTGAGAATCCATCCATGAAAAGGTACTCCAATCGGAAACACTTAGGACTCTCTATAGTTCCGCGTCGACTCTATCGGTCCAAGTATCCGTGGCAGTGATATACAGTACGAAACCCGAGACGCCTAGAACTTGTGTGCCTGTTCGGCGCATGACTCTATCGACCCTCACTTTATGTCATGTCGAAGTATGCCAACTTCGACGAATCTATCTATCATGGTTTGACGTAGTTCAACCATGTGTACATCCTTAGTGTTGTGTAAAAAGAACTTTCTCCGTAGCCATGTCGGCAAATAAAGGTTCTTCCGAACCTAAACAAAATAAAAATAATAAAGACTAATGCGATCCGTCAGTCGTCATTTTTATTTCAAACCTTCCGAAGTACCCAGGAGAGGGGTACCGCGCACTGTTAACCAACCCTCCTTAGACAGATAGAAACCGAAGCGAAAAGGCACTGCATGCATTCCAGAAGACGATAACCACCTGAAGCATACCTAGTAGATTCCTTAGAAAGACCCTTCATCCTATCCCATGGAACGGGAGCTAGAGTCAAGAGAACCCCTACAGATTGAGCTACTATAATGACCACAAATCCGAAGTTGTTGTCATTCCGTTTGAGCCAACGTAGTAGCTAACACCCTCGGTTGGTAAAGAAATCTGAGTCGTAAGAATCAAGGACATTGACTACGATCATCCATTCACGCCTAATCCCCCGAATTAAGCATCGCAGCGAATATCCCAGAAATCCGAGAGCTGCGATAAATTAAACTCTGAGAAGAGTGGATGAGAAGACTAAAGTTCCGAGTGATGGAACCCTATGCCCACTAGATTTGACCTAGACCGAGAAAACTCAAAACCTTCGGAAGAGTAGTTGCAGTAGATGCCCGCACTACTCAGGCACTTCGTCCACCCTGTTACCGACAAGTAGTGCCTAGGATCCTCCACCCCCTCGCAAGGAGGAAATCGTCATCGCCTTGTAGACGATAGACTTCATTCTCCGAAGTGAGCACTAGAATACCGAGAACCACAACATAACCTCCGCAGCCAGGAATACTTGATCAAAGTGCGAAAGTAGTTGCGTTAAGCCTCATGACCCAGATCCCGAAGAGATTATAGACTTGACACCAGCCTTGGGGTTAGTCGAGGGGTTATGCAGGAGCATGCGCTTTCCGCACTAGAATAAACCAAAGACTTAGAGATTCATTGGACTATTAGGTGTTCCACAAATACTATCTCTCGTAGAAATAGTAGAACCACCTCCCGGGATAGTCCAACACTCGTCTGCTGAAACCCTATCTCCCCGACCTCGAGGGTTTCTGTGTCTCAAGAATCGTTAGTGCAGGTTCATTTTGCACGAGCTTGAGATAGACACTCTACAACAAACAGATACCCGTAGACACATAACCCATCCGATGATCTAGAAAGCCTCTAAAGACCAATTGTCAGGAAACACGAAACCAAGGACAACCCGAGCTTCCTAAGAACCAACCTAAAGGACTACACTACCAGTATGAGAGAGGACATTAGGAACTTCGGAATGGTGATCACGCCAGTGATGATCTTGCCATAGAAGTAGACTACATTCTAAGTACTGAAAAGCTCTACCCTTCCGAGAGCTTAGGACCACCCGAGATCCTTTACGGAGATTGGTCCAACCCTCGTCAGACCACTACTACTTTTGGATATTCCACAAGTTTCACACCCGATCGATCTACTCCTTAGACTTGATCAGTGTTGCCCGACGTCACTCTTCGTATCCCACACATCTTGATAGAAAACATTGAGAACCCTGACCTCGTAGATACACCAGTCGGAACCTACTAACTACATGAGACGGAATCCGCATCCCGTAGGTGAAGGTTTGTTGGAATGACAAACACAGACCAGAGTTCACTTGGGAATGCGAGGACAAACTGAATAGGTAGTACCCTCCTACCTCTATCATTCATACCTACTTCCTTGCCTAGACCTAAATTTCGGGACGAAATTCCCTCTAACGGGGGGAACATGTGACAACCCGAAGTTTATTCCGTTACGTTACCCAGTTACCGTTAACGGAATATTCCATTTTATAAAAGTCCCGTTAATTAGAGGTCGCCAAATAAATAAATGTTTTATTTATTTATATTATATGTCGTTAACGTCGTGATAAAAGAAATAAAGACACTTAAATTACATTTCCGTAGTAATTTGGAAAAAGTTAAAATTTTATTACGACCACTAAATCGGGTGCGACCAAAAGCCCCGTATAACGACAGTATCGGGTAGATTCCCACTGAGCTTCAACTCCGACCCCTATATAAGGGAGAGTAAACTCCATTTCCACCTTTTTACTCTCTCTCTAAATTCTCTCTCTACAAATTTTTCCCGACCCAAAAATCGTCCGTTTCGAGCCCCAAACGAGTAGGTAAACTATCCTAACTTGTTGTATAACCTATCTAGAATGCAAATTCGTGTTTAAATCATAAAATAGGGACAAAATGATGTGTTTACGGCCCAAGAACACTCTTGGACCGTGAACACCATTTAATGGGGTTTTTAAGCCCCAAAACCCCTCCAAATTGTCCCTAAGGCTTCGATATGACTTTTAGGCTTATGGAATCGGACTTAGAACACCTTGACCTAGCATTTTGGGGAGTAAACATGAGTTTACTGCCAAAGAACATGCTTGGGCCGTAAACTCCTCTTCATAGGGAGTAAACTCATATTTGTGTGTTAAAAATGCCTTTAAACACACCAATGGCCTTGGATTAAATTCTAGAAACGACCAACAACAAGCTAGGGACCTTAAATTTAATTAAAACAACTCCATAAGGAGTTCACGGCCATAAACCCCTCATGGAAGGGTACCTGGGCCGTAAACTCCTACAAAGGGGTTAATTGGTGCCCTAAACTCCCCATTTGACTTGGAAAAATGCTTAGGAAACTACCCTCTACCACTTAAGCCCTTAAAACACCAAAAGAATGAGTGTATAGGAGCTTACAGCCGTAAGCTCCCTTGCTTAGGGCAGTAAACTCCTCAAAGGGTCCATTTGTTGCTTTAAACCCATTCACACTTTTAATATTTGAGTCTAGCAAAATTCCACGATCGATATGAGACCTTTTAGCACCCTAGAACACCCTCACCTTGAGTTTACGGCCGTAAACTCATGGGGAGTGTCCCAGGACCGTGAACTCTATGTATAGAGTTTACTCTTGAAGAGTAAACTCCATTCCTAAGTCATTCAAGCCCTTAGATGTTACCTGGGACACCCCAAACACTTAACCAAAGTGTTTTCCGCTCCTTAGGGTGCGTATACTTGTTTAATTAGTATTATATATACTAATTGTATGTGAACATATGTTATCATATGTTAAATAGGTCACTAAGTGTGTTCAAGTCTTTATTTGACACCGAGCACCCAACCGGCGCCTTCGTCGGATCCACTTACACCAGGTGAGTTCATACCCCTGAGTGAACCTTTTAAATGCTTTTACATGTTTTATAGGGGGGAATAAAAGTTAAACATGCCAGTTATCATATCAATCACATGTGATTGATAACCCGCTTGCACGAGGATTTACCACACTGTTAATTGTTTTACCGAGTATGATACTATAAATGGTTTTCTAAAATGTTTTCACTTATTTAAATCTATTACTTATATTGTTTTATCAATGTTTCATTGAAAACTGAGTTTTGAGAGTTTTCCAAAGGATTTCCATAGGTTTTCAAACTTATTTTACAAAAGATTACCCTGTCGTGATTATCTCAAGAATAAAGGTTTTCTTCCATGTTTTGATACTCCCTCTTAGTTTAAACTCCTACTTGATAACGCTTTCACTTCGTGATGTGTTCATACTTGTTATTGCCTCTATTTCGCTTATACTTGTAGTCGGTTATCCCTATTAGACGCTCTTGCTTCACTTGTTGTCGCTTCTACTTCGTGATACACTTATATTTGGTAACGCTTATACTTCACGATTCGGCTATTCCACACTGTACACTTATACTTCACGATTTGGTTATTCCACACGATTCGGTCATTCCACACGATGTGGTTATACTTCACGATATGATTCCACTTGTTACACACTCAAACGTAGTTAGATGTATGTCTGTGCTTGTATAGATGCATATAAATAATGATTGAAGGACTTAGGAACGCTTGTCTGCCCTATTTCCTTTTCTTCGTTGAGATGTGGTCTGGTGGGATCGGATGTCCATTCGAAGGTCATTTGATCATTAATTATATATTATGTACACAAGCATAGACATACATGTTTACATTAGTCAGTTCAGTTAAGAGTCTCTACCACCAGTTCAGCACTTACATTGGAAACCCTCTACCCACTATTTGCGATGCATCTTCGGGACACGGCCTTCTCCGTCGTCTAGTTGGTAACCAGAGTCTCCTGTAGGGAGAACGGACATTGTGTGTATAGATCTATACGGGATTGACACCCCCGCACCCTGACTGCTAGCTACAGTCCACGGCCTACCAAGCCAATGGGTGACAAATGTCATATTCTCTAGACGCTTGTAGGGCGTCAGGTACTCTAGTGTCGGTTAGTATGGTTACGATTATCCCAGGTTACCTTATAATTCATGGCCTTAAGGTAATGGTAATTCACTAACAATTTACACTGTATGCTGGAAACCCACTCTCAGAGTCACACTTATTTAGACCATGCTAGCTGTATCTTTCTGTAACATCCCGGAATAGCAAGGGTAAAGTTGAAGGGCTAAAAGAGTAAAATGGGAAGGAGCGACTCGGCGAGTCCATGAGTGGAATCGGCGAGTAGGGTCGCGACTCTAGTCGCGTGTTAAATGACCAACTCGGCGAGTAGCATGGGTGGACTCGGCGAGTTGGTGCTGAGTGGAGAAAACCCTAAATTCGGAGGTTGAGCCCTATATAAAGAACATTATGTCTCCTCCAGCCTCCTTATCACCCCTTGAGTTCCAGAAGCCCTGATTTCGTGAGAAAACTCCATTGTTTAGTGAATTAGAGCTTGGAGAAGGGTATTTGGTGCTTTAAGCTTGAAGATTAGAGGCTTTGTATCAGGAAGCTTGGGGGAAACAGCAATCTACAGTTGGTTGGGATCATTCCAAGGGTAAGGAACCATTTCCTTAAGCTATTTTATTCATGGGTTCATGTGTGGTGGTTGGTATGGCATCTAAAGTGAGATAGAAGCTTGGATCTGAGGATGCTACTTCATATATGAGCTTGTGATGGTCCTATATGTCATAAAGTCCCTGTTGATGAGTGTTTGAAGGAGCTATTTTGTCCCAAACCCTATCCCTAGAGTGCAAAGTGCCTAGATCTCCTTGGATTCACGTAAAGTTTGCCACTTTACGTGATGGATGGCCTTAGGAAGGGTAGATCTATGGTTTGGATCATCTGCATGGCTTGGAAAGCCTCTGAATGGATTCAGACCCGGTGGTACTCGGCGAGTCACATAGGTGGACTCGGCGAACTGCTTGAAGATAGGCTGGGACTCGACGAGTTGGAAGAACAACTCGGCGAGTTGGATGAAGATGGCCTGGAACTCGACGAGTTGGAAGAACAACTCGGCGAGTAGGTTGAAGATAGCCTTAGACTCGGCGAATCTATTCTTGGACTCGGCGAGTCTTGTCGAAGAGTCCCAATCTTTTCTGGTTGAGCCGTGAATCGGTGAGTCAAGGGGATGACTCGGTGAGTTGTGTGAGTGGACTCATAGTTGTTGAACTCGGTGAGTCTCGGGGTGGCTCGGCGAGTTGAGTCACGGTTTGGGGAATTTCTGAGCATGGGGACTCGGCGAGTCATCGGGTTGACTCGGCGAGTAGAGTCAGTCAGGGGTTGACTTTGACCAAGGGTTGACCAGTGGTTTCCAGGGGCATTTTGGTAATTGTTGGATATTGTTTTGAGTTCAGTGCTTTGGTGGTTGTCCAGTGGTGGAGATCGTATCATTGATCGGAGCAGCTTGGGTTACCTGTTTAGTCGGCAGTTTCGAGGTGAGTTATCCTCACTATATCAACAGGGTCTAAGGCACCAAGGCCGGCCCTTATCGGATTGAGATCCGGGTATTTGTTTTTATGTTATTGCTTTGATATGTTTGCATCCTGGTAGCTAGGATGGTATATGTTAGAGACCTGGTTGAGATAGGTATCCCGAGATGTAGGGTGATGCTATGCTTGTGACCGGTTAGGTCGGTATCCTGGTTAGGATGATGATATATTATGTGATCTGTTTGATCGACTTGTTGACTGTGAATTGCTATATGATTGTATGTTTATGTGCACATGGTTGTTTGGACTGGAGCTGGGTTGAGGCGGGTCCTGCTTTGTGTTGTAGGCCAAGATACCCAGGGCGGACCGGTTGTCCCGAAGGCCCAGCGAGCGGTCCGGATAGGCTGTACGCCCCAACAGGGCGGACCAGACGTGCCGAGGCTCGGAGAGTGGACCAGGCCGACTGAAGGCCCGGTGCGGGCGGACCAGTCATACTGTAGACTCAGAGAGTGGACCAGGTGGATTGAAGGCCCGGTGCGGGCGGACCAATCACACTGCAGACTCGATGTATGTGGTTAGATTCGGAGAGTGGACCAGGTGGATTGAAGGCCCGGTGCGGGCGGACCAATCACACTATAGACCCAAAGTGCATGGTTGTTCTATGATCGGATATGTTATGGCATGTTATGCATGTATGGTATATGTGGTTGGTATTTTGGGGATATCTCACTAAGCTTTCGGGCTTACAGTTGTGGTTTAATGTTTTTTAGGTTCTTCAGGAGACCGTGGCAAGGCGAAGGCATGATCGTACCGCTCCTCGTGTTTATATTGTGATGAGATTCTGGGAATACTTAAAATAAATTGGATTGAAAACCTTTTTGTAATAACTTTAATGGAATCGGGTTGTTTTCGAAAATTTTAAATTGGTTGAAATTTTTGGTCGTTACACTTTCATTTGATATTGTCTGGGGTCTGTATTCACTGTTTTTAGACCTTACTAGTTGTACCTTTCATTTGGTACTATCTGGGGTCTGTGTCTCTTTTTGTTAGACTGAGCCAGGCGTGTCGTTCATTCGATACCCTCCTGGTGTCTATGATTCCTTTGTCTTAGTCAGCAGTCCTCACTACTGAGGCATATGTTATTTTCCCTGATATTCTCTGACTTTCTTAAAAAGCAAATCCCGTAATTTGATAATGAAAGTGTTTAAGGGAAAACTACTTTTTACCATATAACTCTGACCAGTCTTTGTAAAAGACTGCTATTTAATTACAAAATATAGGATTTTCTGGCAATGACTATATTTCACTGTATTCTTGAAAACTACCACTTATATAAAGTATTTGATTAAAATGTCACTAAATGCTTATGAACTCACCAGTATTTGTAAAAATGCTGATACTCACTTTTCAAATAACTTGTATTCTTAGGTCAGCATTAGATAGGTACAACCGTACAACCCAGGAGCTTCTGTTGAAGACCATTTTTGTGCCAAGCTGCACCTATATATTTACTTGTAATACCTTGATGTATTGTAAAGTAAACCATGTAAAACTATTACTATTAATGCAATGTTTTTTTGTACTTTGATTACTATAATGCATGTGTTGTGATACTTGACATGACGTCATCCACCCCAGAACGTTTCCGTCGTTCCGGTTTTGGGGTGTGACACTTGCCTTGAAAATCATGGTTATATGTGTGCATGTCATTACTTTTGTTTATCCTTATAAGGAGTGATCTTTGAAAAGTATTGTAATTTGTGAAAACGAGTTGTGTCCGAGAATAGTTCCTTGAATAGTAATAATCAACCGCTTCAAGAAAATCCCTTATTTTCAAAAAGGAAAGATGGTTGAAAATCTTGTTCTTCTTATCTAGCAAAATTGAGTGGGCGTTCTAGTTTATCGTTATCGAAATCGTAGAAAAATCATTCTCTCCAGAAAATGCTATATTTTCTGCAATAAAATGTTCGTAAGTTCTGGTTTATCGTTATCGAAATCATAGAAAATTATTTTCTCCAGAAAATCCTATATTTTCTGCTATAAAATATTTGTAAGTTCTAGTTTATTGTTATCGAAATCTTAGAAAATCGTTTTCCATAGAGTCCTATGCTTTTAATTTGTAAAATAGCAATATTACGACTCTATACTTGTTAGGAGAAAGAATCAACATGGCAATTCTGGACATTCTACACGGTGAAAAGAAAGGACAATCAACGCAACCAATGCGGTCCATCACTTATCACGTATAGGACAGTCAACACAACGTGACAAAATTTATTTATGAGGTTTTCCTAACATAAATTTCTAGTTAATATAACATAGTCTAGTGAGTCGTTATAACCATGCTAATCTGACGGAGTGCTTGTTTTGGCATTTCTCAAGCGCCCTCGGTTTAGAAAAGACATTTGTACCCCTAGACTGGCATGTCTAGCTGTAGCGAACAGCGAAGGTGCGGGGTGTCAACCCTGTATAGATCTATACACAAATTCCCGCTCTCCCTCCAGGAGACTCTGGCTATAACTCCCTATAGGACTTAGACGTACACTAATATTCTCATATTTAGGTACTATTGAGATTTGTCTGACTAGAATATTAACAACCTTTTGAGCAATCGTTAGAGATCCATTATTTGTTAGATAAATAATGAAATTCGTACTCTTTGAATAGAAATATCGTTCTCGTTCCATATCATTGATTGTGCTCGTTAACTGGGTGCTCGTGTTCATTCCTTTTCATTTATTGAGAAATTAGTCATTTTAGTCAAAAGAAAAAGTGTCAAGTTATAATCTATATAAACTTATAACTGCCGGTAATGACACGCATTTTCTGTTTTATAACATATAGAACATTACTTATGTTGGTTTTATGACAGCAGCTTATGACATGCAAATATTTCTGTCATAAAGGCTCTATTTGTATATTTTCTTGATGCAAACTTTTATATTGAATATTTATAAAATACCCCCTGATAGTTTGCAATTAGTCACAAAGTTTCCATTTTTGAAAATTTCTAGAATTGGTGTCCACATATCATGATCCCTTTTATAACTTTATCTCTAGACATAAAAGCATAGATAAAGGGGTTAAGTTAGACACACCCAATAGTTGGGAGGCTCTTTTGTAAAAAGTATCATCTGTTCTTTATGAAATTGAGAAATCCTACGTTCATAAGTATATTACAAAAATATTAATTTAATAATATTTCACACACACATACAAACATACGTATATATGCAATCATTTAAGAATTTAGACAAGATTTGACTTGTACTCTACCCCAAAAAGATTAAAACATTGAAAAAGATGGGGTATGAAGCTCACCTTAGTTGACTTGTTGGGTGATTTGAAGAGCTGAGGAAGAGTTTCCAAGTTCTAACACTTGAGAGTTTCTTTGAACTTAAAAATATCCTAAGAATAATTTTTGTGTAAATGTAATGAAATCTTAGAATAATGTGAACAATTGTTGCTCAAAGAGGATAAGAATACTCACCAAAGAAATCTGAGAATTTCCTTTGAAGATATGAACTTGAAGCTTGAAGGTTAAGAGCACTCTTGAGAGTTTTCTGGAAGTGAAAAGTGGGGAGTGAGATGTGGAATAGGGGGGGGGGGGGGGGAGGGGGAAAGAGTTCACGTATTCTAGATGGAGGGATAAGGAGTGACTTGACATTTGCTTGAAGGGCTGGTGGGTAAATCTTATTTCCTAAGGTTAATGTGTGTTTATTTGGGATTTGCATGGGAAATTGGGAATTTCATCAAATCACAAAGTCTAACTTTCTTGTCCATTTCTTGATTTAGGATAAGGTTTTCCTACATCCTAAACCTTTTATTCTTATGTAATTATAATTTAAATAATTAAATTTGGCATAAAATAAAGGTTTTAGGGGTCTTAGTTAAGAAAAACACGAGTTTGGTGGGATTCCTGACGTCAAATGCCCCAAAATGGAGAAAAGGTCAGAAATGGTCTAAAATTCGGAGCCAAAAGGTGAATTCCAGAGTCCTATGACCAATTCTGAGGCTCCTCTTAGAATTCTGGAGGGGAGGGTTAGTTCTGCGAGGGTCCAAAGTGGCCAGCATGGGTGTTCTGGAGGTGCTGGACGAATTCCAAAGCTTTTCTCCTAATTCCAGAGTCAATTCGCGCATTTCGGAGCAAGGCTAACACTTCCGGAGTCGGCACTAGTCCGGAGCAAGATACTTCCGAAGACGCGAAGGGTACAACGAGCTAAGGCTACCGGATTGCGAGGTTGTCCGGTGTATAGGGAAGGTCCGAAGCAAGATTGTCCATAGCAGGTTGAAATCCGAAGTCTTCTTGGTTCCTTAGAAGGTATCCGGACTAAGAGGGTTCCGGACCAAGAGGGTTCAAGAGCAAGAGGAGTCCGGACCAAGAAGGTTCCGGACCAAGAGGAGTCCGGACAAAGAGGGTCCTTTTGGGGTTTCTCTTCCGGTTTTGAGCTGTTTTCGACTGAGGAAGGTACTTAGGGAGATTTGAGATACGTGGAGAGATTTGGGAGAGATTTCACATACTTGGAGAGATTTGGGAGAGATTTCACATGCTTGGAGAGATTTGAGAGATATTCACTATACTTGGAGAGATTTCGCATACATGGAGATATTTAGGAGAGATTCACTATTCTTGGAGAGATTTCGCATACTTGGAGAGATTTGGGAGAGATTCACTATTCTTGGAGAGATTTCGCATATTTAGAGAGATTCGGGAGAGATTTCACATGCTTGGAAAGATTTGAGAGAGATTTACTATACTTGGAGAGATTTTGCATATTTGGAGAGATTTGGGAGAGATTTACTATTCTTAGAGAGATTTTGCATACTTGGAGAGATTTGGGATAGATTCACTATCCTTGGAGAGATTTCTCATACTTAGAGAGATTTGGGAGAGATTCCACATACTTGGAGATATTGGGGAGAGATTCATTATTCTTGGAGAGATTTGCAATCTAACACTATATGGCTCCTTAGGAAGTCATATTGAACACTTAGGTGTGTTAGCATAAGTCTCACAATAGTCCTTGCTTACATGAGAATGAAATTTCCTAGCCAAAAAGGCTTGTTGTGACAGATCGTATGCTCACTTAGGACTTGTATCTTAGTATATAAAGGAGTGTATGTATGAAAGTCTACATTTCTCTTCTCTTTTAGGTTGCAAACTCCAAAAATACCAAGCCTCCCCCCTCTCTTTCTTCTTGCATGGTGTAGTGAAGAAATATGTGATTAACTTTCTTCTCTTTTTAAGGTTTATTTGGTAGTGAAAACTACCAAGTTTTAGTAGTTTATCATTTCTTGGTGGATACCTCTAAAGAGCTTCTCCTTCTGAGCTTCTTGTCATCTTCACTAACTTCCAATCTTCCATGAGAATCAAAGACTACAAAGGTTGTAATCTTTTCTTTTCTATTCCTGATTTAATATTTCCATGATTGCAAAATGATCATTGGTGGGTTAAAATGGTTTTATGTTTATTTAAATTTGAATGCTTCCGTTGCTAAACTCATAGTTTATTTTAGACTATTTTTAAATAAAACACAACAATTTGTATCAGAGTCATTTTTGCAAGCTTGGTTAGACTATTAGATTATTTGGTATAATATTTCTATTTGAAAAACATGGATCGTTTTCTTTTTGTAATAAAATTCATACATATTTACTATGACAATTTTAAAATTCTTATAGCGATTATTTCATGTGACAAAAGTTCACATGCATATTTTGTTACCAAAGTTGACTTAAAAAAACAAAGTGTTACTTTATATATATTTTTAGTATATATATATATATATATATATATATATATATATATATATATATATATATATATATATATATATATATATATATATGTATGATGTCCATAAACTAGTCAAAGACCTCTTGTGATGTTGTTTGTGTTGATTTGTTAAAATTGTTGTAATATTCATTTATTCATATCATATGAATAATTAAATACATAGTTTTCATTTTGTTTATTTTATAAGTAATATATTAGTTTTAGAAATAGTTTATTTTTATAAAAATGTAACTAAAATGAGGATAGTGGTCATTTTGAAGATCAAAAGTTCATAGACTTGGTTTTATTAAAGTTTTTATAAACTTTTTTTCCCTTAGGATTGGACTTGGCATTTTGTGATTGATCACAAAATATCACTATAAATGTTGGGTGTATGCACATATGTTTTAAATGCTCTGTGATGCTTGTTTTATGTTTATATATTATGCATCTTTGTAAAACTAGATTTTAAATGCAAGACAAATTTTAAAACATAAAAAAATTCATGGAGTTTGGTTTTAAAGAAATTTATATTTTAACATAAGAGAGTAAAAGGGTTTTAAAAATAAAATGAGTTTTATCGTTTAAAACTAACTAACGGCAAATTTCAACGATTAAAATTATATAAGATTAAAATTGAGATTTTAGAGACTTATCAAACTACAAACCTTATTTTGTAGAAATAAGTTTTATTAAAAAGTTTATAAATGTTCATTATGTTGGATCTATATGCTCAAGAATCATTATTTAATGATATTTCCTATTGCATATGATCATTTACGCCTAGTTCTCGAGTTTTAGCAAGGAAAAGTGTAGAAAGGAAAAGAAAGTAAGGTGAGAAAAGAAGATAAAGGGAAGAAAAAAAATTATATTTTGTGTTCCTGAGTTGGAGAGAAGTTGAAGGGAAATTAAATATTTTGTTCTTTCTCTCTATATCCTTCCAAATCGGAAGGAAAGTTAGGAGGTAAAATAATCGTTCCATTTTCCTCCACTTCCTTCTTTAATGAAACCCGGGAACATCATTTCTTTTAATTTCTTCCCATTTCCACCCATTTCCTTTCCTTTCCTTCGTTAAGTTGAAATCAGGAATATGGTGATAAGTTCACATATTTATCAAGTTGACACAAATTTGAATATTTATTATCAATATGATTATTAATAAATAATCAACTCTTGTATTTAACTAGGGAATAATTTTTTTTGTGAAAATAATACTTAAAGAGAGTATAACTAGTTATTATATCCTATGGTATAATTTAATATGTCATGTACAAAGTTTTGTAACACTTTGATTAAACTTTAGACTTACTAGTTAGTAAGATTTGGTTAAAGAAACTATCCTAATTTTTTTCCTCTTCTGAAAAGGACATGGCCAAATATTTTATTCAAGCATAAAGGTTGTTTGTCAACCTCCCTCCTTTGTTCCTCATGCCTCTAAAGTGTAGAGAATACTTTAGATTATTATATGGGGTTGCTTTTTCTTTACTTGGACTATATAAAGGAGTGTAATGCTTGCAAAAATTATCACTCTTTCTCTTAGAAAAGCGCCATGGCCGAAAATGTTTCTTCTTCTTCTCTTCTTCTTTTCTTTTGAAGTCTAGTGAAGATTTGATACTTAGAAGTGCTTCTCATTTAATTCTTATTTGATATAAACGCTTAAGAATTACTTCATACAAAATGGGAACTAGCATTCCAAGTGTCTTATTCTTGATGGTGGATACTGTTGGATTAGTGTCGAAGTCCATAACTATTTTGGTATGTACTTGACCCGATGGTGCATGGTCCTTTTGGGTTGCCTTCACCAAAGCAACTTGATAGGATGAATTATGGAGAGAGACGAGTAATTATGATTTACTAATATATTATGAGAATAATATATTAAAGAAGAAATCATATTGTTTAATTAATATTAGTCAAGAATTAATAAGAATTAATTTTGTGGCTAAAATATATTAATTAAATAAAGGGGACTAGAATTGTCAATTATGTGAGAGTTGAATATTGGGCTAATGGACTCCATAGAGGATGGATTGGACGAATTTTATGGGGAAACCCATTAGAAACCGTCCAAGGCCTCTAAGGAGGGAGTTCATGGGTTGCTTATGGCCTAAGCAGTCAAATTAGGGTTTCCTTGTTAGATAACCCTAATAGCCTCACTATTTAAGGATCCCTAGAGCTCCAAAAACGTGGTGAACTTATTCCTTAAGGTTTCTACATGTTTTTGAGTGTCTCCTCTCTTATCATTCTTCATCCTCTTGCTCTTGGTGTTTGTGAGCCATTAGAGGAGTGATACTTGTGACTCTAAGCTTTCTAAAGCCATTACAAGGAGGATTTGAGATTGTTATTGCTACATAACAATCAAGGTAAGATCTAAACCTCAATATTATGTTAATATGATTAATTGTATGCTAGATCTAGGGTTTATAGCTTTGGATATTCAATTGCATGTTCATTAGACAAACTAGATCCAAAAACTATTAGGGTTTGCATGTACACCATAGGAATGATGTTTTGCTCAAAACCCATCAATGGTATCAGAACCATGGTTGTTTGTTTGGTGTATTTGATGCTATTATGAATTATCCTTGCTTAAAATTCGAAATTTAGGGTTTCTAGGGGCTGAACTCGCCGAGTTCATGCCTGACACGTCGAGTTAGTTGGTCAGAAAGAGGGAAAATCGGGATTTTGTTCTATTTTGGCTTAGGATTATTACCAAAAACGTTTTTGATGAATAAAATCTGATTTTTATTGATTTTGGGTGAATATCCTTACCAAAATAGAAGATAATTACCAATTAATCAAATATTTTTTTCCTTATGTGATTAGATTTAATTGTTTGAATTATTTGGTGAATTATCTTTCAAGAATTTGGACTAGGTCAAATTAGATAACCACCAATTAATTGTTAATTGCCTTATTTGAATTTTGTGATCTAGAATATTCTTGATAAAGTTTGGAAAAGTTTCAAATTAATCCCTTTAGGTTTTATAGTTTAAATTTGAACTTAAAAGCTTTATTTTTGAATTTTTAATAAGTTAAACCCTAATGTATTGAAATGTTTCAAAACTGGCCCTCAAGTTTTGGAATTTAAAAGTTGATTAAAAGTTTAATTTAGAAATGTTAAATTCTAAAACCCTAGTATTGTTTTGAAAAGTTCAAATTACACCCTTATGGTTTTATTAATTAATTAAAGTGTATAATTAAAAGAGATTTAATAGAACCATAATGTTCTGGCTTACATTTAATTAAATTAAAAGTATAATTTATTAAATTAGAACACCTAGTATTTTAAAAGTGTAAAATACACCCTATACTATATATAACATTAAAAGTCTAATATTATATATGTATGAATAAACCGTCAGTCTTACCGTTAGTAGGCCTCATTCACGAAGCTGGTCTATAAGGGGTGTTTAAGGAAATTGCCTATAAAATGGCGATTGAATGGGTATCCACTCTTACCCACCGCACTCTTGACTAGTGGAGGGTCGTTAGCCGAACGGGTAGGATATGATAGAAACCTTCTATTATAAGTATAATGAAGTACAAAATTAACTAAATGCTTTTACAAAATTCTCAATCTTAGTTACTTTAGGCAAAAGTGAATTCATGCAATTCCATGAAATTACACTTTGTGCCCTTGCGAAGACGTTAGTGGAGCGTGTGTGGTTAACCGACACACTAAATGGTTCTAAGCAAAGGTAGCAAAGGGTGATTCATTGTTTGTCATAGTTTGGTGGAGCGTGTGTGTTTAACCGGCACATCGAATAGGTGACTGTAACATTGGGGGCACCATGTCAGTTTGCATGGTTATTCACACCCTATTCTGTGATCCTCGGCATCCCAGTCAAAAATCGAGGGGCATATCGAGATTTAAACATGCCATTGAAAAGTTCAATGAATCTCAAAAGATCTAGGAATTTTCAATATATTTAAAACTTAAATTTCTTTTTCGTTTTTCATGGTGGCAATTAGTGAATCGTCATTCACTTACCTTCAAATGTTCTGCAATTTGGGTTACGACATCCCTCTCCCAAGTTGTAGAGCATTGTGTTGGGTGCTAGCCTTAATATCTCATTTGGGTGATTTATTAAGGACTCAATCAATCAACTAACTTGAATTTTTCTCCCTTTTTGTAGATGTCAAAGTATGACAACTATGGTCTTCCCAAATCCTGTGGAACAAGCTTTTCACATGAAGATGATATTCCACAATTCGATCGAGGAACACGAGAGCATGCTTCACTTCCTCCACCTCCTCCTATTGTTCTCTCTAACCCACAAGGTCAAAAGATTGAAAAGTTCAAACTCACTCAAGCCCTTTTGGCAAGTAAACATGAAGAAGGAAAGTCAGTGTGTGCACACGTCCTAGAGATGAAGTCACACATTGATAGGTTAAGAATGTTGGGATCTGTTGTCTGTGAGGAGCTGGCTGTTGACTAGGTTCTTCAGTCACTTCATGACTCATATAGTGAGTTTGTAAGAGAGTACTATATGAAGAACCGCGATGTAACCCTCATCATTCTCACCTATATGCTTATTGCTGCTAAATCAGCAATGATTTGGCGTACTGGAAAAGCAAAGTTGATTGGTGGATCTGCCTTCCAGACCTCTATGGATATAGGCAATGGCAACGAAAGGCATGCCATGATCAAAAAGTTTGATCATAAGAGAAAGGCAAAGTCAGAAGTAGTTTCGTGTGTTGTTCCAAAAGAGTCCATTTGCTTCTATTGCCAATAGAAGGGGCATTGGAGACGAAGCTGCCCTATATACCTAAGTGACCTAAGAGATGGGAGAGTCAAAACGTATGGCTCTATTTTAGGTAAAATCCATTAACTAACTCTTTTAAGTTCCTATTATAGATTCTTGATACATGATGTGATAAGATTACATTTTGATGTTTTGTAGGATCGAAGAAAAGAAAGGAAGCTTAAGGAAAGAAGTGAGCTGAATCTAATCGTGAAGAAATGGATTTCGATCGCATTGCTTGAAGATTAGATTCTTAAGCTACTACTTGGAGTTAGAATAGATTGCTTAGGAATATGTAACAACATAGTTTTTCAGTTGAATTGCATTGTAAGGAAAAAATTTTCTGCAACAAATAAATTTTGATTTTATATTGTTTATTTATCCTTGCAATGGCGTGTATGAAAAATTGATGTTTGTAAGTTTCTATTATTAGCAATAATGGATTTGATTCTTAATTATGTTATTTGTGGAAAGGTCAAGAATTTACCAAATAAGGAAAGTTTCTCATCGCCCAAGTTTCAATTGGACAGAAACATGGAATCATACAACTTGGTTGCATGATGAATGAGAAATTTCATATTTGGAAATTAGACTAATTCGTTGACAAACTGTCAAGTGAAGGACTAGGAGATCGAGTACATAAAGTTGTGTGTTGATCAAGTCCACCACAAGAGCAACAAAGATATTTGTCATGATTTATTAAGGTTAAGTAAATATGATTATACTTATGAGATTAAGTATAATTCTCATTTGATTGAAAGAGTTTCAACAAATAGCAGAACGAATAAAGAAGAATCAAGTAGGCAGAAAGATAAAAGTTTCTCTATTCTAAGAAGAAGGGAGAGTACCTTTTATTATGTTTTATGATAGGTCTTAATGATTAAGAACCATATCTCAATTGATCCTCTAAGTGAGTCTTAGTGCAATTGTATGTCTGAGAAGAGGAATCAAGAATTGAAGAAATGGTTAAATCAAGAAGTCAATCATACTTCGTTCCAAAAACAAGTCTCAGAGTTAAGATTGTGAATTGAGTGACAAGTCTCAAGAAGTGTTTTGTCTTGATAAAAGCTACACTAACTCTTGAATATTTGTTTGTCAAGAAATGTTTATTGACAAGAGAATCTTATATGTCAAGGAGTCAGTGGGAGTCTCAAAGGTCTTGAAAGGTTTCAAGAACAAATCAAGAATAAACCTTATCGATCATCACTAGCACACGACTTGAGGTTTACAACCTATCGTGTTGACATTATTTTGTTTCTATGACATTCCAATTGACTTAATTATGCATGTGAGTTCTATGAGTTCTCATTTGAACACATAAAAGACAAGCACCTTGATCAATGAAAAGTACATTGATAGGAAAGGGTGAGCTTCTTAACTACTTGGAAGACATGGTGGGCACTCATGTTACCATAAGGCAAGAAATCAAGATTGAGAAGGTTCGGTCCATATGAGTTTGGTTTTGTTGCAAACTTTGGTTTTGACAAATTCGCATGGATATGAACACATACACCATTAAAATCTAAGTGTCATAAGATTCCCTCCTTCATGAAAATGATTGTGAGGAAATGCTTTCGCTAAGAGAGATTTTAAGAAGATAGTGATTGTGAAATTTGTAACCTCGAATTCGATTATGGTAACGGTATCCCTTTCCATAATTCGAATTGTGAGATTTGGAAATTAGTCTGAATTGTTTAGAAACACATATGAGCTATCTAAGGAAAAGGTGTATAAGTTTAAGAAGCTTAGATAAAGGATTATCAAAGCATTAAGTATTAGAAATATGAACTTCAGAAATTCAATAAGTATTGGTTTCTGGAAGTTCAGTTATTTTCTAAAACATGTCAAAGCTAGTGGGAGCATAAGTGTTATGCTTATATGATAATAATCATCATGATAGTGGGAGCATAAATGTTGTGCTTGTATGATTATTAAGGCAAGTATTGCAAGTTAGAAATATTAATTATAGAAAACAAGAGTCATACTTTGCAAAGTCGTAAGGGTTGAAAAGTTGTTTTTGCTATAATTAAGGGAGAGAATATTGTACTTCGTTTCAAAATCTAAAGCTTAGATTGAGAAATTTTAATAAATTTAGTCAAAGGATACATATTGTGTTCTTAAATTTCGATTATGATTATGGTATCCCTCTTCATAGTTCGAATTGTAAGAATGATACACATAAAATATTATGGCAGAAGATTGATAAAGTATCATATCTTTATGTAAGACATTATGCATCGTGTTCCATACGCTTCAGGTATAAGATCGATTGCAAGTGCTATAATATTTGACCATTCTAAAATTTTCCAGATGTCTAGCGCATTTAGAGGGAAAAAGGACTAGAATCGGTTTTGACTAAAATAATTAAGCAACTATCAAAGGACGATCCAAAGCTCGCTGAGGATTGGTCGCTTGTGAGTAGTTGGAAGTATGGTATTGGACGACATTATTATGAATAGATAAGATTCTATTAAGAATGAATTGTCATATGGCAAATATGGAAATGTTTCCATATTGGGAGTTGGATACTGAGAATCTATATCTAGATTAGAAACTTTTATGCAAGAAGGATGTTTAAAGGAATGTACATTGAGTGAGAGACATCATATCTATAGAATTTTTTCTGATAGAGATTGGCCAAGTCTTGATGATTTTGAGCTATGACTTTACGAAAGAATCATTGCATAAAATGTTTGAATCTAGCATAAGTAACAAGAATTTGATATTCTTATACTTATGATAAGGATTGGGGGTTGTGAAATGAGTATGATTGGAAATGTGTTCATTTGATCTATTTCACAAAGTAAGGACTGTAGGTAAACATTGTGTGCATGTTGAGAGCATGGGACAAGTGTAGTAATAATTCAAGTAAGAAGTTGATTACCCGAAACAACAAATAATGAGTAATCAATATGGTGATTAAATAAAATGTTTTATTTATACCCAGAGTTTGGGGCATACGGGATTAGTATTATTCTTGTGTTTCACTTTGCATGTTTTGACTTCCTGAATAATTAAATTGGTTCAGAACAATCAAATTATTCGAACGGACCACAGTCGTTCATGTGTTGGAAGTAGGTATGAATGAAGACTATCATGAATTGGTGTGTGGATTGTCTAAAATGTATTAGACATAAGCAAATGTTTGCTGCAATGTTCATGAGTGCTTATGAAAATGATTTGAGCATTAGATTAAACCCACGCTCACTTGGATCACTTCATGGATTTTATCACGAGTGATTGGTGAGACGATAATATCTTATATTCTTGAAACCGAGATGTGTGAGTTGTATCTTGCAAGTCGGTTACACATTGATAATATGTAAACGCACCAGTAACATGGTGTCATAAAACATATTGTTGTGTGTGATTCGGTAAGTGAGTGCAAGCAAGCATTGAATCAAAGTTTATTCGTTCCTTTTATCCAAAGTGGGATAAAAGCGATATCTTTGGACCCCTCGATGATTTAGTGATGACACCTAAGCGATTGGCCAAGCCGGGACTAATTTGATGTGTTCAATTGTAGTCTGTTGTCAGTCGTCGTAAATCGGAAATCGGGAAACAACACATAGACAGAGAGAATGATTTAAATCCATGTCTAAGTCTATACGATATCTAGAATGGAGGAATATATGATCCCTTATCTAAAGGACGCGTATATGATAAGATCAGAGTTGACAGCGGCTTTTGAAAGCTACGATTGCATATCAGGATCTGAAGTCATATGCATAATAGTTATTAGACTTATCCAAGTGGGAGACTGTTGGATTAGTGTCTAAGTCCATAACTATTTTGGTATGTACTTGACCCGATGGTGCATGGTCCTTTTGGGTTGCCTACACCAAAGCAACTTGATAGGATGAATTATAGAGATAGAGGAGTAATTATGATTTATTAATATATTATGAGAATAATATATTAAAGAAGAAATCATATTGTTTAATTAATATTAGTCAAGAATTAATAAGAATTAATTTTGTGGCTAAAAGATATTAATTAAATAAAGGGGACTAGAACTGTCAATTGTGTGATAGTTGAATATTGGGCTAATGGACTCCATAGAGGATGGAGTGGAAGAATTCTATGGGGAAACCCATTAGAAATCGTACAAGGCCTCTAAGGAGGGAGTCCATGGGTTTCTTAGGGCCTAAGCAGTCAAATTAGGGTTTCCTTGTTAGATAACCCTAATAGCCTCACTATTTAAGGATCCCTAGAGCACAAAAAACGTGGTGAACTTATTCCTTAAGGTTTCTACACGTTTTTGGGTGTCTCATCTCTTATCATTCTTCATCCTTTTGCTCTTGGTGTTTGTGAGCCATTAGAGGAGTGACACTTGTGACTCTAAGCTTTCTAAAGACATTACAAGGAGGATTTGAGATTGTTATTGCTACATAACAATCAAGGTAAGATCTAAACCTCAATCTTATGTTAATATGATTAATTGTATGCTAGATCTAGGGTTTATAGCTTTGGATATTCAATTGCATGTTCATTAGACAAACTAGATCCAAAAGCTATTAGGGTTTGCATGTACAGCATATGAATGATGTTTTGCTCAAAACCCATCAGATACATTATAAATAAATTATATTCTTGAATTTTTGCTGTCTTCATCAGCTCCCCAATTCCAAATGGGATTAAAGGTTTCAAAGGTTATCTATTAAACGTTTATAGTTGTTATTATCTTTCTTGTGAATTCTAGTGAAGATTTGATGCTTAGAGGTGTTTCTCATTTTCTATTTGATATAAACACTTAAAGGTTTAAGAATTACTTCATAAAAAATGGGAACTAGCATTCCAAGTGTCTTATTCTTGATTATGGATACATTATAAATAAATTCTATTCTTGAATTTTTGCTTTCTTCATCAGCTCCCCAATTCCATGTGGGATTAAAGGTTTCAAAGGTTATCTATTAAACATCCTATAGTTGTTATTATCTTTCTAGTTCATGTATTTGGATCTTCTTTGTGGTTTTGTTAAAACGATCTAAAAATAAACTAGTAATTTTTAAAGTCTTATGTTTGCCACTAAAATTGTTTTTATAAAATAAAGACCGGTTTTTGTTATCAAAACCCATCACTTTAGCGCTCAAACATCAAAACTTAATACTAGATATTAAATTGAAAAATTTTATCACGACAATTATAAAAAATGGATTTTATAAAAGAACATTGTTAAAATGTGATTTAAAATAAAAGTATATGATGGCTTATTGGATGCATACAATAACTATGATATCAAATGTTTTTTAAACTATAATTATAACAACATTAAAAAATCCCTTATTAAACTAAAATTTGTAACATCCCAATTTTCATGAAAATTTTAAACTTTTAATTTCATAAATATCATCCATAAGGAGTACAAAAATCCTGTTACATATCCATATTATTTTAAAATTCAGAGTACAAAAAGCTAAATGTGAAAACACTGGAAAATGCACGCTACACCATCAAACCAAACCCTTGTCCTTGTCAATAGAAGTACCTAAAACATTCAATAAAACTGTAAGCACAAGCTTTGCGAGTTTCCCCAAACACACAAATCATATAATCACATAATGCCATGCACACACATATACATACAAGTTTTCCATGGACTCCCTCCATGGTCTTCAATGGAATCCCATGGGCTACCCCCATGGTCTTGTATCCCCGTGTCATGGGCTCCTCCTATGGTCTTGCCAAGTGTCATGGGCTCCCCCATAGTCTGCACATTAGTCTACATATAATTCCACTAACAAGCAATTACATATTCCCATACGAAACATTTCATAATCAATAATAGGCCAGCCTTGGTGCCTTCGACCCATGAGTGTGGTGAGAAGACTCACCTCAATACTAAACGGTAGCTGACTAGGTCCTGGCTCCGAATATCAGCTCTACTCGACCCCTAAACAGAAACAAATCATTAAATACAACTCCAAATGCCCTAAAACCCCATAAAAGTCAAATTTGATCAAGGACTAAAGTCAAAGGTCAAAGTTCATTCAATTCGTCGAGTTTCTCCATTAATTGCACAGATCGAGAAAACTCGCAACAACTCATCGAGTTCTCCTAATGAACTTGCCTAGTTAGCTAGGAATCAAACAAATTAATGCATTAAGTTGTTTCCATCGAATCTAGAAGCTTCCATTCTCTGATCTCCTCCCAAATGATGTCTAGAAGGGTAAAGTTTCCAACTTTACCCTTGATAACCACCACAAAGAACCCAAACCCGAATCCTTGAGTTAATAGAGTGAAGCTTAACCCATTAAGCCCTTAAACTCTCAAAAATAGTCCCAAAACACAAATATGGAAACCCAAGGCTGGAATATAACATAAAGTTTCCAACTTTACGTCCATGCATGCAAGAAAGGAACCCTAGGGCCCAAAATGGTTTAATAAAGGACTTAATGCATGGATAGGGCTTTGGACATAGAAAAGCATGCAACTCTATGCCAAGAGAGGTCATGAAAGGGTCCGATCTAACATAATAACCCCTGAAACCCTTAACCTTTTGGACAACCCAACCATATACCCAAAAATCAAGCTAAAACATCCAACAAAGAGATCTAGAAGATAACAACACAAGGTATCGACTTTCTACCTCAAAAGAACTGCTGAAAATGGAGAGTTTCTAGATCTAAAGCCCTCCTTCCAAGCTAGGCACTTCCAACTTCAAAGCTCCTTCCGAAGAATACCAAAAACCACCTCTTCAAGCTCACCACAAGCTCACACACTCAACCTTGAAGGATAATGCACAAAATTAGGGTTTTCAGGACAAGGAGGTTGGTAAAGAGGCCAACCATGAGGTTTAAGGTCCTTAAATAAGGTGCAAAACACAAAAATTAGGTTTTTCTTCACAGCCGCCAACTCGCTGAGTTGGGACACCCCGACTCGCCGAGTTGGACCAAAAATGTCCGCGGCCAAAAATCCCTTCGACATAACAAGTTGGAGCCTCCAACTCGTCGAGTCCCCACAAAAATACAATAAAATAAGGAGTTTAACTAATACCATATCCAAGCGTAACAAAATCTATGAAATCCAATTTGATTAGCACTCGCATGTCACTTGTATGCATTAGTAGGATAAAGGTCACCAAACCGGTAGTTTTATCATTTGACGGTCAGGGTGAATTCGCGATTTATGTAACCTAATTATATGTAACATACTATTTCAAACAATTTCTGGGCTATGGGCCGAAAGTCAATTGTGTAAGGCTTTGGTCCTTGAAAAGGCAATGTTTAGTCCTTGTGGAAGGAGGAAATGTTAGTTAAGAGATTTTACCCATGAATTGTGTTTTGGGCCAAAGGGTAGAAAGGGAAAACTCATAGGTTGCGTTTTTGCATGAAATATGAACTTTTGTTCAAGAAGTTTTTATTCCAAGATATTTAGATAATATTGTAGAGCTCTTCAATACCTTTTTGTGGATATAAAGAACATCGAAAACGGAGTTGGAACGAAGAAGTTATGGTCGTTTGAAATTAGGACGATTTTTGGGTTTGTCACGTACATTGGGTGTAATATGAGTACATTGGGAATACTGAGTATGTTGGGTGTAATTTGAGTACGTTGGGCATACGCAATCAGTGCCGAAACCATATTTGCATGGTTTGAGCCCTATTTAAGCTCATAAACATCCTCAAACCCACTCCATTGTCAGCCTCCACCTCTCCAACACCCTCTCTTGAAACCCTCACCCTAGATTGAGCCTTGTGAGAAAAAAAAGGTGTCTTTAAGTGCTTTAGAGTGTTCTTGGTTCACCTTGGAGAAGAATGTACTCATGGAAGAAGTGTTGGTTGCATTAGGGCTTGTAGATCCAAACTTTTTTCACCTTGATCTTTCTTCTAGAGGTATAAAGATCAAATCTTAATGATGATATTGTTAGATCTAGCTAGTTTTGAGTGTTATGATCTTTTGGTTACTATAAATACATAAAGTTTAGATCTTGAAAGTTTGTGACCTTGTTATGGATAAAGTTGGAAACTTTATCCATTTAAACATCATTTCGATTTAGATCTGAAGATTAGAGACTCGGACTTAATGGATTAATTTGAAAAGATGCACTTTTGTGTCCTTTTGAGACTTAAAGACTAGATCTTGTTTGTTGGTACCATTCTAATGGATAAAGTTGGGAACTTTATCCATTATCGAGCTATTATGCACCATAGAAATATGATCTTGAGTGTTGTATGTAACCCATGCATGTGTTAGATGGTCTTAATGGGTTAAGAACATAGGTTTTTGGACATTAAGCACTTAATGGCCATGAAACACCATAAAATTGGAAACTTTATGGGCAAGGACATCATTTTGGGCTTGGATCTGGAAAATAGGCTCAAGAACTTAAGGATTAAGCTCTTAATGAGTTGGGTTGGCAGCCAGCTACGTACGCTGGGCGTACAAGGTGTATGTTGTGCGTATGTGGTTAACAGGCTCGTACCTGGTCAACCAACAAGTGCGTTGGGCATATAGTTAAGTACGCTAGGTGTACTCAGCTGGGTTGACTCGATTCACTTTTTGGAATTTAAATATTTACCTAATTTTTTTACCAAGTTTGACCAAGGGGTATTTTGGGTACTTTGGATTGTGTTTGAGAATTTGTCATTTGACAGATAGGTGACGGTTAGAGTTGAGATTCGGAGTCGTGACCTCATCACCTGTTGATTAGATCGATAGGTGAGTTTTCCTCATTGTACTTGTAGGTCGAAAGCACCAAGGTCGGCCTATTTGATTCGATATCTTGTTATGTGATAGTATGTATCATGTTGTAGTGATCTCTTAGATCGGTATCCTGGCATACTGGATGATGTTATGCTTAGTGATTTGTAAATCTATCTAATAGTTTAATTGTTGCTTATATGTTTATCTGTTATATGTGCACATATTTTGGTTAGTGGTTGAGGCTTTACTACTATGTGTGTGAGCCAACAGACCGGGGGCATTCCAACTCAATGGTTGAGTGGGCACGAGGGTATTCCATCTCGAGGAAGATTGGACATGTTGTATAGTGGTATTCTAACCCGGGGTATTCCATCCTGAGGATGATTGGACCCGAAGGTTGATTGGGCCTGGGGTATTCAAACTCGATGGTTGACTGGACCCATAGTATATTGGCATTCCAACCTGATGCTTGATTGGGCCTAGGGTATGCCAACTTGATGTTTGAATGGACCCATAATGTATTAGCATTCCATCCTGGGGTATTCATTGAACCCGGAGGTTGATTGGGCTTGGGTATTCCAACCTGATGGTTGATTGGACCTAACATGTTATTATATATGTTATTTGTTATGTTTAGGCGGTGGTATTTTAAGGTAACTCACTAAGCTTCATGCTTACATTTTAGGCATATGGTTTCACGTATTTCATAGGACTGTGGCAAGGCAAAAGTGTGTGACCGTACACATCCAGATTTTATGTTGTTGATCTTGGGAGACATTGATTTTTAAATAATATTTTGGAAACAATTCTTTTGTAAACACTTTTATTAGTAAATGGGTTGTGTTGAAAATTTTTACTTGGTTGAAATTTTTGGGATGTTACAAGTTGGTATCAGAGCGTTAGTTTGAGTGAATTGGAGGATCACTCGTGTGAATCCAATCTTAAACTATGGAAATAAAAGGGGTTTTAAAAATGATTTTCAAAATAGTCAAGAAAGGGTGTGATGTGTACCATCAGTCGGAGCCAGTAAGTAGACCCCAAATTACCACACTGTTATTGGATATTGTGATATGTTAGAACAGCATGCTAGTGATAAGTTAGGGATCTTCATGAATTTCAAGATAGAATTGTCTGATTATATGATGCCTGATAGCCTAGGGTTCTTTCTTATATGAAATTGACATCATTACTGTGGTCACTTTGTTTGTGTATAATAGTTGTATATAACATAGATTTTATAGCATAAGAATGTTTGATTTAGCCTTATTTCCTGTTCCTTGTTTGATTGTGGGCTTACGGTAGAATCAAGTATTTAACTGTCTAAAGGATCCAACGTTATGTATGATTAGCATGCACGAGTGGCTGCAGGGTTAGTGGAAGTTTCATGATTGGGTGTAGTACATGGCAGGTCAGCGTGAGAATTATTAGCCACTCTTGAGAGAGTGAGGTCAGGATGAACGTGTATCCGAGATGCTGGGATTTAGGGATCGAGAATTTCATATGAGGATCTGCCTGATTTTATTGTCGACTCCGCTACTCAAATGTTGCTTGCTTTGTGCTTTGTGGGACTCACATTCATGTGAGCTAACTATCAAGTGAATACTTTAAGTTAGAGGCTATAGACGTTAAATAATCTTAGAGTGAAGAATTTGGTCCTATTGTGCAATTCTCGTTTGATTGGAGTCCAGCCATTTATGGCTGTGGGTCGGAAGTCAATTGTGTAAGTCTTTGGACCATGAGGAGAAAAATTTAGTCCTTATGGAAGGAGGTAATGTTAGTTAAGAAATTTTACCCATGAATTGTGTTTTGAGCCAAATGGTGGAAAGGCCAAAGTTATAGGCTAGGTTCTTGCGTGAAATA
This sequence comes from Lactuca serriola, assembly GCF_051521515.1. Classification (NCBI taxonomy): domain Eukaryota; kingdom Viridiplantae; phylum Streptophyta; class Magnoliopsida; order Asterales; family Asteraceae; genus Lactuca; species Lactuca serriola. The sequence goes on along the minus strand of NC_136410.1, from coordinate 248,974,664 downwards.
TGGATTTTTGTATCAGAGGTTTTTAGTCCAAGATATTTAGATAATGTTTTAGATCTCTTCAATACTTTTCCGTGGATATAAAAAACATTAAAAACGGAGTTGGAACAAAGAAGTTGTGGTCGTTTGAAGTTAGGACATTTTTGTGCCAGCCGCGTACGCTGCGCATAATTTGTGTACATTGGGCGTACTGAGTATACCTATGTATGTTGGGCGTAATTTGAGAATGTTGGGCATATGCACTTAGTGCCCAAACCCTATTTTCGTGGTTTGAGCCCTATTTAAGCTCCTTAACTTCCCCAAACCCACTCCATTCTTAGCCTCTACCTCTCCAACACTCTCGCTTAAAGCCCTAACCCTAGATTGAGACTTGTGAGACAAAAGAAGGTGTTTTTAAGTGCTTTGGAGTGTTCTTGGTGCACCTTAGAGAAGAAGGAACTCATGGAAGAAGTATTGGTTTCATTGGAGCTTGTAGATCCAGACTTTGTTCACCTTGATCTTTCTTCTAGAGGTATAAAGTTTGAATCTTGATGATGATATGGTTAGATCTAGCTAGTTGTGAGTGTTATGAGCTTTTGATTACTTTAAAAGCATAAAGTTTTGATCATGAAAGTTTGTGACCTTGTTATGGACTTAATGGATTAGAGACTGAAGATTAGAGACTTGTACTTAATGGATTAAGTTTAAAAGATGCACTTTTTGGGTCCTTTTGAGACTTAAAGACTAAATCTTGTTTGTTGGGAACATTCTAATGGATAAAGTTGGAAACTTTATCCATTATGGAGCTATTATGAACCATAAAAATATGATCTTGAGTGTTGCATGTAACCCATGTATGTGTTAGATGGTCTTAGTGGGTTATGAACATATGGTTTTCGACATTAAGCACTTAATGCCCATGCAAGACCATAAAGTTGGAACTTTATGGTCAAGGACATCATTTTGGGCTTGGATCTAGAAAATGTCGTTAAGAGCTTAAGGATTAAACTATTAATGATTTGGGTTGGCAGCCAGCTGTGTACGTTAGGCGTACAAGGTGTATGATGCGTGTACGTAGTCAATAGGCTCGTGCCTGATCAACCAACATGTAGGATGGGCATACAGCTAAGTACGATGGGTGTACTCAGTTGGGTTAACTCGATTAATTTTTTGGAATTTTGACATTTACCATATTTTTTGACCAAGTTTGATGTAACATTTGGAAATTTATAAGGTATTCTTTATTTAATTGATTAATTATATAAGTTTTGTTTTGTGATTTTGTAGAATTGGACTTGTCATTTGGGCTTAGTCAAGGTTGTACGTTGGGCGTAGAGCTTTATGTACATGGGGCGTAGAACTGGACTTGTCATTTCCGACTTAGGGTGTCAACCACTACGTTGGCTTTACGGGGATGATAACGAATTTCGCATTCGTAGTCATTGAGTAGCTCGACCCACCGTCTTTGTCTCATATTGAGCTCCTTCTGGTCGAATATATGTTGAAGGCTTTTGTGGTCTGTAAGGATAGTGCTTTTTGTACCATACAGGTAGTCTCTCCAGATCTTCAGAGTAAATAAAACAGCTCCTAACTCAAGATCATGTGTGGTGTAGTTGACTTCGTGTGTCTTTAGCTGCCTTGAGGCATAGGCGGTGACCTTACCTCATTGCATAAGAACACAACCGAGTCCTTGGTTGGATGCATTGCAATAAACGACGAAGTCTTCTATTCCTTCTGGGATGGACAGTATCGGTGCACTACATAAGGCTCGTTTCAGCGTTTGGAACACCTTCTCTTGTTTTTCTTCCCAGTCAAAGGCAACACCTTTCTGGGTCAATGTGGTAAGCGGTTTCGCGATCCTAGAGAAGTTCTGAATGAACATGCGATAGTAGCCAGCGAGGCCTAGAAATTGACGAATTTATGTAGGCGTCTTCGGTGCTGACCAGTTCTCAATGGCCTTTATTTTGGAAGGGTCCACATGAATTCCTTCTTCACTAACAACGTGACCCAAGAATTCAACTCTTCGAATCCAAAATTCGTATTTTGAGAACTTCACGTAGAGTCTCTGATCCTAATGTTTCCAAGATCTGACATAGATGCTTACTATGTTCTTCCTTACTACGAGAGTAGATAAGTATGTCATCAATGAACACAATGACGAGCTGATCCAAGTAAGGATGACATACTCTATTCATTAAGTCTATGAACATTGCGGGTGCATTACTCAATCCGAATGGCATCACTACAAACTCATGGTCTCCATAACGAGTTCGGAAGGCTGTCTTCGGAACATCCTGCTCTAGCACTCGTAACTGGTGATACCCAGATCTCAGATCTATCTTTGAAAAGTAATTCACCCCTTGCAGTTGGTCGAACAAATCATATATGCGAGGCATAGGGTAACGATTCTTAAAAGTTAGCTTGTTTAGTTCTCTATAGTCGATGCACATACGGAACGATCCGTCTTTCTTCTTCACGAATAACACTGGATCTCCCCATGGTGAGAAGATTGGTCTAATAAATCCCTTGCTGAGCAGTTCGTTAAGTTAACCAGATAGCTCCTACATCTCAGCTGGTGCTAGACGATAGGACGATTTGGCTACTGGGGTAAGCCCTGGAACTAAGTCGATTCTAAACTCTATTTGACTCTGTGGAAGTAATCCTGGTAGTTCTTCTGGAAAGATGTCGGAAAAGTCGTGTACTTCTGGGATGTTCTTTATGTCTTTTGCCTCATGGCTCATATCGACAACATGAGCAAGGAATGCATGACATTCCTTTCGCAAGTACTTTTGGGCTTTTATTCTCGAGATGATACGAAGGTTCTTGTCGGGTTTGTCGTCGTAGATCACTAGGGTTTCGCTAGATGGTAGATTGAGGAGAACGGCCTTCTCGTAACACATGATGTCAGCACGATGAAGACTCAACCAATCCATGCCGATAATGACTTCGAAACTTTTAATGGAGATCGGCATGAGTTCGATTGGAAATGAATGGCAATCTAGAGTTAGAGTACATCCTATGTATATACTGCTAGTGCTCTTTGTCTTTCCGTTAGCCATTTCTACAGTGAACGGTTCTTTAAGTGCATGTGATGGTTGTTTAAGTAAGTGAGCAAATTTCTAGTTTACGAAACCCCTCTCCGCTCCACTATCAAACACTATGCATGCATATGAGTTATCAAGGAGAAACGTACTAGTGACCACTGTGAGGTCGGCAACCGCTTCCTCATGGCCTATAGCCAAAACTCTTCCCACTTTGCCAGCGTTCCCTGCCTTCGGGCAGTTCCTTTTGTAGTGACCCACTTCGCCACATCCGTAGCAAGCCTGACCCACACCAACGATGGGAACTTGGGTGATTGGCCTTGCCGGAGCCTTGCAGAAAAGGGCGGTGTGCCATTTCTAGCTGCAGTTAGTGCACTGCATTTCACGGCAAGCTCCGTTGTGATGGAAGCTGCACTTGTTGCACTTGGGCAAGCTCCCAGCATACTACTTCATTAGTGCAGTAGCAGTAGGTGTTATCGCAGCATGAACAACCTCGACCTACTGCTTCTTGGCAGTGCTCTGCGTCGCGTTCTTCTTCTTGTTATCCTAGAAATTCCGCTTATTTTCAGCGGTTTTGGAGGGTTCTGGGATGGCCAAGGTTGTTGTTGTAGTTGGGGTGCGGACTCCATGATCGATGAGCCGTTGTGCCAATCTCTTGGCACTATCGATGGTAGTGAGGTTTGAAACTAAGACATTCCCCTGGAATGGAGGCTCCAGTCCCTAGATATACCTCTCAATTTTCTTTCCCTCGGTAGGGACCATTCTCGGACATAGTGCCATCAGATCGCTGAACCTGGCAGTGTAGGACACTATGTCGGAGCCCTTCATGGTTAGGCTCCAGAGTTCCTGTTCAAGTTTCTAAACTTCGCCCCTCGGGCAATATTCTTCTATCATGAGCTCCTTCAGAGCTTCCCAGCCCATAGCATTTGCCACTATTAGAGTTAGTGACTTGACATGGCTATTATACCAAGTCAGGCTCTGGCCGCGAAGGTGCAGGCAGCAAATTTAACTTTGCTTCCTTCTGGACAGGAACAGATCTCAAAGATCGATTCTGTTTTCTCGAACCATTGTGAGAGGGCAATGATTCTGCCAGTCCCATTGAAGGACATGGGCTTGCAATTGGTGAAGTCCTTGTACGAGCACTCTATCGAGCGCATTGGAGCATCACCTTGAGTGGAATGCATAGTCATTCCACTCCCACTAGTCCCACTAGAACTGAATTGGGCTAAGGCTGTCGAAACAACCGCAGCCACTATAACTTGGATAGCTATTGGATTGTATTGTGGAGGAGGTGGAGGTGGTTGCATAAGAGTTATCGGAGGATTACGCCTTGTCACTCTCCATGGAGGCATCGTTCAACTAAAAGTTTACAAATATGAAGATGATAGTAAGAATCAATTGCAAGTATAATGAGAGTGGTCCATGGACTAACTCTCCATAGTCCAACAAAACAAATGAGAGTATGATTGATATAGAGATCTAGTAGTAGAAGTCTGAAAGTACTTAGGTATGGCTTTCCCACAAGATTAGATGGATGTCAATAATATTGGCATTAATGATGTAACAAACTTGGGAAAAATAACCTAGAAGTAGGTCTTACATCAAACCAAAATAAAAAAAATTTGACAGTACTAAGACCTTACAAGACTAACAAGTTCAAAGTCTTATAATAGACAGGAAACTAAAACTAGAGCTTTTACATAGACCTAAGTTATATCCAAAAGAGAAAGTTGAGTAGGCTCTATCTGCGACGAGAACCACTAGAATGAGTCCTTGATTCTACCAGACGGCGCTCCATGTCCCTCATGCGCTTTTCAAATTTTGCCTAACAAGCTCGAAGATCCCTGACTTCGGCTTGGGTTGCAGTAAGTTCTCTCTGCAGGGCCGCATTATGGTTCTGAGTTCTTTCATGAGAAGTTTCCAGATGGCGAATGTGAATGGTATTGACTCCCGCATCGGCATCAACTTCCATGATTCGGTTGATGGATGCCCTACCCTGATCATCATTACGAGCAACCCTGCGGACTAGAATAGGCAGGACTCTGTCTGTTGAGCCTCCCTCGCTCAGGTTGTAGAAACTTATGTTTCCGTTGTAGGGTAAGGGTTAACCCTGTTCGTGACTCCATCTGTTCAAGTTTGTTGCCCATAAAGGTGTGGGGCCTTGAAATGTCGGACGAGGGATAGGATTTGGGATTGGAGCCACCAGGGGTAGGTTATTGACTTCTGGCTCGGAGTCAGAATCCTACAAAAAGTTCTCTGCGAAGTCATCATTCAAAAGGGATTAATTGGTTCTCTTCTGGATCTGCATCGAGCCATCCACCATTACCTTGGTTGGGAAAGTACGGGTCGCCAGGGAGATTGAATCCAGCCTTGTTATCTAAGCGAGAAAAAGGATGAAAGAGATACTTAATAGACGCACTACTTAAAATAATTATAGGATGATCTTTATCAGTTATTTCAATACTTGCGTAGTTCATACCAGTTACATGTAATCAAAACAGGATAGACCTTCAAATAAGTGACCCTAACTCCAAATCCACAACTAAATAAGGAACAGGAAATAAAGCAAAGATCACAGATTCTAAGTCTATGACACCTTAGTCACATATAACCTTAGCGTATCCACCTAACAACTATTAACCTACTAATAAAGACCTTTAGTTCTCAAATAAGTAATTATAGTAACACAAAATACTCCTATAGCATTTTAAGTTTATGTTATGTTCTAATGTTTCTGTTGTAGTAGTGGTTGTAAGTTTTTAGACTTGCTGCAACACCACAACCATTCCTAGGCACATGCTAATCACCTATCGGAAAGATATAGTTGATCAGGCTATATCACTCCTAGATCTGATTATATGTCCCCAAGCCTAGTTGTGTTGTCCAACAACCATAATACTTTTGTTCTGTCCTCGTGACACTGATTTTAGCATGAATGCAGGTATGTATACTTTGATTAAATATTTTATTATTTAAAAGTATAAACTCTTGGTCAGAGTATTTAATCCTGATGTGTTTATACTTTGTATATCTTTTATGGGTTGATACACTCAATTCACTATAAACAAAGCTTTGATACCAATCTATCACACCCCAAAACCGGAACGGCGGAAACATTTTGGGGCGGAGGACGTCATGTACAGTATCCCAACAATGTATAATAGTAAACAAGCAACAACATCATCCATTGCATTAATAGTATAATTTAATACAAGTGTGTTCTGTGTATAGTTTATAAGACACCAAAAATGAATAATCAAAATAAAGACGAGTCTTGAAAGCTCCGTCTTCTCAAAACCTGGTCATCGGTACCTATCTACTGGTGACCTGAGAATACAAGTTTTTTTGAAAGATTAGATCAACATTAAAGTTGGTGAGTTCATAAGTATTTTAGTGTCATTGTTTGAATGAAATTGTTTGCAAATGTTTGATGTAAATGTTTGTATCTCCTAGAAAATCCTATATTGTCTACTAAAAATGTAGCCTTCTACCAAGACCCGAATGTTTTGTACATTGTTTGTTTGTAAAAGTGTGTAATTTTCCCAAGTATGACTATCATTACCAAATTATAGTTTACATTACCGTTTATGTGAGAAGATCACAATGTGAATGCAACGGGAAAATAAAGATGTATTGTAGTATTATATGTAGGTAACTACCAATGTACTAACTACCATAAACCAATTGTTAACTAAGGTAAAATGTGATATGATTGTAACCATACTTGATCGACTACTAAAACACGATGCTCAAAGACGTCGAAATGGTATGACAATCGTCACCTGTAGACCTGCAGGTCCCACTGTAGCTAGCAGCAAGGTGTAGGACGGTCAGTCCCATATAGATCTATACACAAATTCACGCTCTCCCTCCAGGAGACTCTGGTTATAAAACGTGACACAGGAGTAGATTGCCATGCCATGAAGTAGTGGCTCACATTAATGTTATAGTATTCTAGTGTTTGTCTAGTATGTTCTAGTGTATTGGATGTTCTCTCTGTTCTAGTGTATAGTATGTTCTCTTGTATAGTGTAGTGTATGTTCTCTTAGTTTTTCATCATAGTATGTTCTTTCTGTTTCTCATAATAGTAAGTTTTTATTGACTCATGAATGAACTGACTCTTGTATGTTTCATTGTACTAGAAATTGTGAGTAGTAAACCTCTAAACTAGACCTATTATAGTTTACTAGTAATGTTGTTTAAATGACTTAGTATGTTTGTACACCTTTGCTACCTAAGGTTTTGAACTGATGTAAGGACTTTTATATCTATACATATATACATAATATATAACTAGTATTCAAATGACACTCGGACAAATAACCGGATACCCTAAGTCCACAACCAAACAAGGAACAGGAAATAAAGTGAGTTATCAGTCCTAAACCCTTTCAACCTTACTTATATAACTATATCCATATAGACATGATTTTTGACAATATATAAGTTAAAAGAGTTTAATAAAGAGTTTAGCATAAAAAAAGGGTTTTAACCATTTGAATGGTTATTGATGACTTGATATCAGTCTATAAAAATGTTTTGAAATAGTTTGCTTGATAAAACAGTTTGAAGTATAAGAAATCTACTTGTCTGATAGTTATTAATCACATGTGATTGATATAATAACTATAATGTTATCAACTTGTATCCCCCCACCCCCATAAAAGCATTTAAAATCATTTAAGAGATAGATTAAGGGGTATGAACTCACTTGTAGTGAGTGATACGAATGTAAGATCGATATAGGATGCTAAGTGTCAATTGAAGCCTCGAGCACAAACAGATCCTAATAAAAATATAATGATACATATATGGATATAATTAGTGTTTATACAACTAATTATGCAAGGAAATCACTATATGGACAAGGAAACACTTGGATTGAAGTGTTTTAATCACATATGATTGAATCAAATGGAGTGTACGACCACACATTGGAGTTTATGGCCACACCTTTGGTGTTTAGGGCCAAGGGGAGTTTATGACCATAGAGTATGACTTTAAGAGGTGTTTAGGGCCCTAACTAGCATTCACTAAGTGTTCACGGACCTAGGCTTGGACTTAAAATGAGTTTGTGGCCAAGATAAGCACCAAGACAAGGGTTTACGGCTGTAAACTCTTGAAGTTCATGTTTTATATGATGTTTTAAGGCTAGGAATCATGTGCTTATCAAGCCTAACTAGAATATAGAAGAAAGACTCACACTTTTGAAGGCTTCTAATGAGTTCACGGCCCAAGAAGAAGTAGGTGTTCTTGGTGTTCTTGGTGAAAGTGAAGAAAACTTGAAGATCTACCCAAAAAGAGATATTTCATGGATGAAAATATGAACCTTCACTAGATATAGAAGAATATCAACTCGAAAATGGAAAGATTACGTACATGTTTAAAGATAAAGGTGAAAGTTCTTGATGATACTTGAGAGGAAATCGAGTTCTTGAGATGGAAGTGTGAGAAAAAGTGAAAAAATGAAGGAATATCTTATATGAAGGAAAGAGTTCATGGCCAAGGAGGTGTTTATGGCCGTAAACCCTAGTTTACGGCCGTAAACTCTAATACTTGGGGTTTTTCAGCTTGTATGTTGCACACTAAACTCTACAAGATACATCCTAACACTCCTTCCTTGAAGGTACTAGGCTTAGAACCCTCAAACAGACCCTAAACAATGCTAAAAGATAGCAGAAATGAGTCTGACTTTGATTAAATTGAATGGCTGTACAAGATAGAAATGTCGGGTTGTCACATTTTGTGATTATAGTGTGGGGATTTCAGCTGGCCAGCAGTCAGATATTTATTCATGAGATTCAACATTTGCGAGGTGAGTTTCCTCACTGGTTTAGCGGTTCTAAGGCACCAGTTCCGTCCCATGATATGCTAGGTTAGGATGCTAGATGTTTTTGTGACTCTTTGCATGGGTATGTGTTGTTATGCTTACTCGGCGGAGCCCGATGATTTCTGGTTATGCTTATATGAACTGTATGTTGGGCAGGGCCTGTTATGCGAGTTAGGGTGAGGCTCATCATACTCAGTGGGTGGGCCCGTTATGCAAGCTAGGGCAAGGACCGTTATACTCAATGGGCGGGGCCCGTTATGCGAGTTAGGTCAAGGCCCGTTACACTCATCGTGCAGGGCCCATTATATGTATGTTATGTATGGTGTGTGGTATTTTGGTGAACTCAGTAAGCTTTGTGCTTACAGGTTTTCAGTATATGTTTCTGGTACTTCCAATTCAAAATGGAAGAGCTCGGGATGATTGCAGGGCACACACCACCTGATTTCGCATTTCTAGATTTACTCTGATGTGATATGTTGATTGACACATTTTTTTTATGATGATGTTCTTGTTGGGTTTTGAGCATTCTAACACACCTAAGTGTACATGCAACCCTGAATACCTTGGGTCTATGTTTTCTCTATTATACATGCAAATATGAACTTCCAAGGTATTATCCTAATCTAGCATACAAAACAATGAATATAACAAGATAGAATACATACCTCTTTGAAGTAGAAAGTCTTCATGAAGCTTGAGTGCCTAGTGCCCCAAGTGTGACACCTCAAATGGTTCACACAACACCAAATACACTTGGAATAACTTGAGAGAAACTTGAACACTCCTTGAAATCGTCTAGCCCTCACACTCACACATAGTGCACGATTTCTTGAGCCATGGGATTCTTTTATATGGTGGCTATTAGGGTTACACCATGTAACTCATGACTTTACCCATTCCTTATGATCCATGGATTTTAACCTCCATGGAGCATCCATGGGTCACCCCATGGACTTAGTCCAACATAAGGAATCTTGGATCACAAGCCCACATATATAAGAATGAATGATTTACACAATCAACCCATATATTTAATTAGTTTCCTTTTGATCACTTAATTAATTCCAAATTAATTCTTGATCAATACTAATTAAATAACCTTATTAATATATTAGAACTTATAATATATTAACAAACCTTAAGTGTTATTTCTCTCATTTTAGTCTATCCAAATGCATGATGCCATGCAACCCAAATGGACCATGTCGGGTCGGGTCAAGTCTTACCAATTATAGTTATGGACTTAGACATTAATCCAACAGTCTCCCACTTGGATAAGTCTAAAACTATTATTGCGTATGACTTCAAGAACTGACTGGCAATCGTAGCTCTCAAAAGCTTCTGTCGAACTCTGACCTTGTAGATGAACTCTGACCTTTGTCAATGACTTGTCCATTAGATAAGGGATCATATATTCCTCCATTCTAGATATCATATGGAATGAGACATGGATTATAATCATTCTCTCTGTCCATTTGTTGTTTCCCGATTTCCGATTTATGACGACTGACTAATTGAACAAATCAAATCAGCCCTGGCCCGGCCGAGCACTTTCATTTGTCATCATCAAATCATCGAGGGGCCCACAGATATCGCTTTTATCCCGAAGGTAAAAGGAATGGATAAACTTCGACTCATATGGCTTGTTCTACTACTTGTTGAATCATACACAAAGACACGTTTTATAACACCGAGTTACCGTACGCGTTTTCGTGCAATCAATGTACAACCAACTCATAGTAACAACTCATATCTCTAGGTTTGAAGAATATCAGATATTATCGTCTCATGATCACTCGAGATAAAATCCATGAAGTGATTCCAATGAGTGCGGGTTGAATCCAATACTCAGAACTTATGAGCACTCATGAGTGTTGTAGCCCTTTGTCCAACATCTTAGACCTCTACAAGCCAACCCATGACAGTCTTGATTCATATCTACTTCCAACATATGACCGACTGTGGATGGTTTGAATAACTTAGTCATTCCGGAAGAATAACCTAGTTTATTCTGGAAGTCAAAACATGCAAAATGAAACCCAAGAATAATTGAATCTAATATGGTCTCAGAGCTTATGAATATAAATAAAACACCTTTTATTTATCACCATATGATTACACATTATTCACTGTATACTGTTTCAACTATCAACTTTATTCTTGAATTAAAACAATAGTTGTCACATGCTCCAAGCATGTACACTATGTTTTTATAAACACTAGTCATGCCACACACCAAGTATGCATAATATGTTTTTCTATGATCTTTACTTTGTGAAATAGATCAATTGAACATAACTCCAATGATTCTCATTTCACAGTCCCGAATCTTTACTGCAAATGCAAGAATTCCAAATTCATACCATTTACTGAAATCTGTTAGATTCTAAACTTATATGCATTGATCCTCTTGTAATGATTATGCACAAAGTCAGAAAGACTTGACAACAAACATTACAGAGCATTCCAAAGGAGATCAGCTCCTTGGAAACATCCTTCTTGCATTAAGTTTCTTAATCTTACACAGATTAAATAATTTCTAACTTTGAAACATTTCCAGATTCCATTTTGACTATCACTTCTGAACAAGAGTTGCCTCCTTACAGATTATGTCAATATGGTCCTTCCAGAATTATCACTATACTTCCAACTGTCCTTGAGCAACCAATCTTTGGTAAACCTTAGATTGTCCTCGACAATTGTTTAATCCTTTTAGTCATATCCAGTTCTAAACCGTTTGCCTTCTTAATGCCCCAGGCATTTGGAAAAGTTTAGAAAGGATGAATATATAGCACATGTAATCGATCCTATATCTGAAGCATATAGGACACGATTCATGATGTCTCACATAAAGACCAAACCTGTCTTTTTCTATAACATTTCCATTTCTATTTGCCAAGTTCTCATAATTCAGATTATGAAAAGGGATGCCGTAATCATAATCGAATTTTAGAACGCAAGTAATGGACCCATATACAGAATTTTCCTTATGTTGAGCCATTCCAACATGAAATTCATATATATATATATCCTTGACTAAATACGATTAAAACCTCAATCTAAGCTTTTAGATTTGAGATGAAGTATAATTTCCTCTCCCTTAATTATAGCAAAACAACTTTTTCCCAATTGAAATCTTTTGTTTTCTATAATTAACATTGCTAACTTGCAATACTTATCATAATTATCATGCTCCCACTAACATGATGGTTATTAGCATAACACTTATGCTCCCACTAGCTTTGACATGTACTCAGAAATCAGCTGGATTTCTAGAAATCAATACTTCATTGACTTTCTTACCAAAGTTCATATTTCTGATACTAGATTGTTTTGATAAAACTTTATCAAAATCATACACCTTCCCTTAGATAGCACACTTGTATATCTAAACAATTATGAAGAGGGATGCCGTAATCATAATGGTTAGACCTTTTTGCCACTTCTCACAAGTCCAGGTTAGTGTGCCGGTAAACCACACACACTCCACTAACGACTTTGAGAATGCAAATATCACAATTGCTATCTAGCTAAAATCTACTTAGTGAAAGTGTTTCCTCACCATCATTTTCATGAATCAAAGAGAAACCTTATGACACTTAGATTTACTGGTGTATGTGTTCTTATCCATGTGAATTGTCAAAAACATAGTCACAAGACAAGGATAATGACAAATCCAAACTCATATGGACTGAACTCAATCTTAATTTCTTGCCACCTGGTAGCTCAAGCGCCTGCCATTGCTTCCAAGTTGTTGTGCAACCAATTGAGAACTCTAAGAACTCATATGTAAAGACAACTTTAATTGGAATGAGCACAGAATATGTCAACACGATAGGTTATAAACCTCAATTTCTGTGCTAGTGAAGAACTTTAGGTTTTATTCTTGATTAGTTCTTGAGACTTTCAAGACTTTTAAGACTCCCACTGTCCTCTTGACATATAAGACTTATTCAAGAGATAGTGTGGGTTCTAATCAAGACAAACACTTCATACAATTGGCCTAAGTTGGTCTTTGTTTTATCCAAAACATCACAACTTACCAATTTCAAATGTACAAGAGTAGAAAACTTTTACTCTTACATTTGACAAGTGTTTTAAACCTTCTTTAAGACATGTCACTCAAGTTACAATCTTAGAGTATGACTCTAAGACTTGTATTGGAATGAAGTATGACTCATCTTCTTGATTTAACCATTTCAACAATTCAAGTTCCTCTTCTTAATCATAAGAATGCACTAAGATTTCCTTAGAGAACTAATTGTGCTATGGTTTCATAATCATTAAGATGATCACAAAACTGATACTAAAGTACTCTCCCATCTTTTCAGATTTGAGAAACTTTTATCTTTCTGCCTAAGTTGATTCTTCTTATTCGCTCTGCCTTACATTGGAACCTTTTCCAATGTCTCAGAATTACACTTAAGCTTATAAGTATAACCATATTTACTTAGCTTTAGTAAATTATGACGAATAATCTTATCGATCTTTTGTGGTGGACTTGACCAGTGCACAAGAATGTGTACTCGATCCCTTAGTCCTTCACTTGAAACATACATCCATGTGAACAAGTAATTAGTCTTAATTTTCCAATACTTGAAAGTTCTCATTCATCATGCTATACAACTTGCATGATTCCAAGTTCCGGTCCAATTGAAACTTGGGTGATGAGAATTTTTCCTTATTTGGTAAATCTAGACAGTACCACAAATGAAAGAATCAAATTCATATTTCCACTCTTGCTCTTAATGGAATCTTATAAGCAACAAAAATTTCCACAGATGTCATTGTAAGGATATTTTAAGATAAATAAAATCAAAATTTTCCTTTTATTTTAAAAAACTTTGCAGAAGAACTTATCCTTACAATCCATATGAAAACTTGTTGTTATCTATTCCTAAGCAATATCTCATAACTCCTAATAAGTAGCTCAAGAATCTGATCTTCAAACTATGCGATAGAAATCCATCTACGCGATCAGATTCAGCATATTCTTTCTTTAAGTTTCTTTACTTTTCTTTGATTCTTAAAACATCTCTATGTGACCCAGTCACATCATATATCTAGAATCTCATAATAGAAACTTAGCAGAGTTAGACAGTGGAATTTTTACCTGAAGTAGAGTCAAACTTATTGACTTTAACACCCTTAGGTAAATTGGCAGCTTCGCAACCAATGCCCCTTCCTTTGGCAATATAAACATATGGACCCTTTGGTAATGGTATACGGGACTATCACAGACTTAGCTTTTCTCTTTACCATTTGGTCAACCGAGTTGACTATGGCCAATCCCTTTCCATTGGGAAGAGAGAGCTTTACTGGATATCCAATGTCACCATTGTCAATATCCATAAAGTTTTAGGAAGATGATCTTAGCAAATAGATAAGATCATTAAGGGTCTTGTCTTAGTCAGTTTCATAGGATTCCCAAAAGATCTCACTATGTGACTTAGAAAGTAGTTGAGCCACCCACTTTCTCAAGACTTTGACACCCAACTCTCCCGGCTTGTCAATATGTGACTACATCTCCAAGATGTGATCACACCTAGACCTTGCCTTGCCAATAGGGCTTGAGTGACCTTAAACTTTTTAGGAACTTGTGGGTTAGGGAGAATAATTGGAGGAGGTGAAAGAGGTATGATTTCCATGGGACATCATCTTCATTTAGGAAAGCTTGTTTCAAGAGATTTGGGAAGATCATAAATGTCTAAACCAGACATCTTTTGGGAGATATTCAAGATAGTTGATTTTAAGTCCTTAATATGACACCCAATATGAAATATTAAGGCTAGGACCCTACAAACTATTTTATAACTTAGAAGAGGGATGCCGTAATCCAAGCTATAAAATATTTGAAGGTAGGTGAATGATGATTCACCAATTTCCACCAAGATAAACGAAATGTATTATTAGGTTTTAATTGGTTTTGAAACTCCTAGATCTTTGAGATTCATTGAACTGTTCAATGACATGTTTCAATCTCGAGTGTGCCCTTCAGGTTTTGTGACTAGGATGCCGAGGATCACAAAACAAGGTGTGAAGTAACCATGAAAATTACTTGGTACCCTTAAGTGTTTACCCCTCAATCGATGTTCCGGTTAACCACACACGCTCCATCGATACTATGATAAACATTAAGTTACCCTTTGCCTACCTTGTTAAATACGAGTTAGTGTGTCGGTTAACCACACACGCTCCACTAACCGACTTAAACAAAGTGCAAAGTGTAATTTCATGGATTAGCACCTTATTCACATTTTCTTAAGTAACTAAGATTGGGTATTTATAAGAGTTTGGTTACTTAGTATTTATCATTAATACTTTTAATGAAGGGAGAATTCTAGTCCTTGTCCTACCCGTTCGGCTAACAACCCTCCACCGATCAAGGAAGCGGTGGGTGAGAGTGGACACCCATTAAACTGCCATTTTATAGGCAGTAACCTTATACCCCCCTTATAGATCGGCTTCGTGAATGAGGCCTACTAACGGTAAGACTGACTTTACTCTTATACATATATATATAAATATTATTAACTTATAATATTATAAAGTATAAGGGTTGAATTTTAACTTTTAAAATTCTAAGGGCTAACTTGGAATTAAAGTATTCATGGGGAAAACTTTACAAATTCCAAAACTTGAGGGCAAGTTTTGAAACTATTCAAAACTCTAGGATTTTCATAACTTATGAGTTTAATTAAAGTTTTAAAAACTTTAATGAAGTGACTCTTGAACATCAGACAAGTTATGGAGTCATAAAACAATTTAATGAGGAAAAAGACTCTTCATTTTGTAACCTATGGCAACTTTTATGAGTTTTAAGATTCATAAATGTGACTTATAAGTTACATAAACACATTTTATGAACTTCTTTTAGATTAATTTGGATTAAAACCAACTATCAGATAATTTTATTCATTAATCTAAATTCACTCATAAAACAAGGTAACACAAAAAACTTTTGGTTATCCATAACTTATTCTTAAGTTATGGAATCCTTTAAAACATTAACACCAAATTTTGTAACTCCATAAAAACTTTGAATCAATTTTTTTAAAACCTTTTCATATCCATAACTTATGGAGGTTTCAAAAAATAAAACTCTTTAGATCAAACTTTTAAAACTAATAAAATAATCATATCATTTTATCTTTTATTAAATTTGACCTAATTCAACTCATAAAGCAAAATATTCAAATTTTACAAATAATTAGTTTTTCACAAGAACAAGTAATTATCTTAAAATTTGACAAACTTCATGTTTTTTTTCCTTTTTTTTCAACTTTGAAAATAAAATATTTGCATCAATATAACAGAAAACAACCCGTGGCTCTGATACCACTGTTGGGTTTTGAGCATTCTAACACACCTAAGTGTACATGCAACCCTGAATACCTTGGATCTATGTTTTCTCTATTATACATGCAAATATGAACTTCCAAGGTATTATCCTGATCTAGCATACAAAACAATGAATATAACAAGATAGAATACATACCTCTTTGAAGTAGAAAGTCTTCATGAAGCTTGAGTGCCAAGTGCCCCAAGTGTGACACCTCAAATGGTTCACACAACACCAAATACACTTGGAATAACTTGAGAGAAACTTGAACACTCCTTGAAATCGTCTAGCCCTCACAGTCACATATAGTGCATGATTTCTTGAGCCATGGGATTCTTTTATATGGTGGCTATTAGGGTTACACCATGTAACTCATGACTTTACCCATTCCTTATGCTCCATGGATTTTAACCTCCATGGAGCATCCATGGGTCACCCCATGGACTTAGTCCAACATAAGGAATCATGGATCACAAGCCCACATATATAAGAATGAATGATTTACACAATCAACCTATATATTTAATTAGTTTCCTTTTGATCACTTAATTAATTCCAAATTAATTCTTGATCAATACTAATTAAATAACCTTATTAATATATTAGAACTTATAATATATTAACAAACCTTAAGTGTTATTTCTCTCATTTTAGTCTATCCAAATGCATGATGCCATGCAACCCAAATGGACCATGTCGGGTCGGGTCAAGTCTTACCAATTATAGTTATGGACTTAGACATTAATCCAACAGTTCTTTGGATACTGGTTTTATTAATTTAAAAATGAAATTTTTGGGACGTTTCATTTGACCAAGGGGTATTTTGGGTACTTTGGATTGTGTTTAAGAATTGATCATTTGATGGATAGATGACGGTTAGAGTTGAGATTCAGAGTCGAGACCTCATTAGCTATTGATCAGATCGAGATGGGAGTTTTCCTCACTGTACTTGTGTGTCGAAGGCACCAAGGCTGACCCATTAGATTAGATATCCTGTTATGTGACAGTATGTTATCGTGCTATAGTGATCTGTTAGATCGGTATCCTGGTATATAGGATGATGTTATGCTTAGTGATTTGTAGATCTATTTGATAGTTTATTGGCCAATTATATGTTGATCTATTATATGTGCACACATTTTGGTTGGTGGTTGAGGCTTTACTACTATGTGTGTGAGGCAACAGACCGAGGGCATTCCAACTCGATGGTTGAGTGGGCCCAAGGGTATTCTATCTAGAGGATGACTGGACCCATTGTATAGTAGCATTCCAACCTAGGGTATTCCATCCCGAGGATGATTGGACTCGGAGGTTGATTGGACGTGGGGTATTCCAACTTGATGGTTGATTGGACCCATAGTATATTGGCATTCCTAATAGATGGTTGATTTGGCCTGGAGTATTCCAACTCGATGGTTTACTGGACCCATAGTGTGTTGGCATTCCAACCTGGGATATTCCGTCCCGAGGATGACTGGACCCGGAGGTTGATTAGGCCTGGGGTATTCCAACCTGCTGGTTAATTGGACCTGACATGTTGTTGTATATGTTATTTGATATGTTTAAGCGGTGGTATTTTGGGGGAACTAACTAAGCTTTGTGCTTACAATTTTGGCTTATGGTTTCAGGTAATTCAGAGGACTGTGGAAGTGCGAAGGCGTGACCGTATACATCCTGATTTCATGTCGTTGATCTTGGAAGACACTGATTTTTAAATAATTTTTTGGAACCAATGCTTTTGTAAACACTTTTATTAGTAAATGGGTTGTGTTAAAAAATTTTAATTGGTTGAACTTTTTGGGATGTTACATTATAGGTCGATTACACAAGTTCCTCAAAATAGATTATTTGATCGGTAATATATTGTGATAATGGTCGCTTAAGAAATGGAGATATGAGGCATAGATGAGATCAAGCATGTCTATTAAACTTTGTTATTAGTGATCCCTGATGTGTGTGAAATACACTAGTTATGTACTCGAAGAGTTTGACCCTCTGATCGTGAATCTATTCTCCTTCTTCTTCAGGTCTGTTTTCTTGGTCAATGGGGGTATTAAGGTAATACACCCCTTCTATATCTTCTGTAATACGACTCTTTTTAATAGTTATAAGCCTCAGACTCAAAAGATTGCTCAAATTCTTCTTCTCTTCTTGTAAACGACTCGACCCTCAATTTATTGCCCTTACGCCTTAAGTAATCGCTCTAATCTCACCCTAATTTTTTCCGCAAAGATCAAAGACAAAAAAAAGAAAAAAATAAAATAAATAAAAATAAAAATAAAAACTATATAATAACAGGAAAACAAACATCAAAATAAAAATCCAAAATTATCCCTAAATACTAGAAGTTTAGAAAGAAAAAGAAAAGCAAACTCTATTGACAGGTTGCCTCCCCCAAGCGATTCTTTTTGTGCGAGTCTTGAGCTAGACTCCCAACTTAATAAACTTCAAATAAACTCAATGTCAATCCATCCATTGCATTAAATATTTTCTTTGGACCAATTTGTAAAATTTGGCTCTTTGCTTCAAAAATTGGCCAAACGTGCTTGAATTCACGTAACCCAAGAATCTTGACAAGGGTTGGAACCGGTCGTGTACTAATCAGAAATGGATTGCGCTTTAGAACTTTCTCCAAAGTTGGAATCGTCACCCCGTGCTTCGAAACACAAACTAGAAATTCAGGAGGCCATGTCATGGTAATGGTCAAACCATAGGTTGGTTCCTACAATTCAGTTTGTTCTTGTTCTGCGTCCGACCTCTCAGCTAGCAACCTTTCCAGCCCCTCCAAATCTTTTTCTGGATTAAATTCTTCATCTTGTAACTTTAGCTCTTGTGACTTAGATTGTTCTTGTTCGTTAGACAAGATGTTATCTAACCATCTTCCAAATTTCTTCAAATCATCATCTGAGCCATACTCCTCATCTTCTTGCTTAATTTCCTGTACTACTTCCTCAAGAAAAGCATCCAGAGCATCGAGATTTGGAAAATACATAATAAATAAAAATAAAAACTAAACTATAAAAAAATAATCAACAAATAAAATAAAAAATGATAACAATTAGCAAATAAAATTAACTATTTAGAACCGTTCCCGGGCAACGACGCCAAAAACTTGATGTGTGTGAAATGCACTAGTTTTAATCCAACTAACTTAGACACAAAAAAAACACACGAAAGACAGTGTACCAATCGATTAGTAACATAGTTCAAGATAGTAGTGTATCGAACGCAGGGAACGATAAACAATTAAAATAAATGCTAATATTATCTAATTAAAACAAGTAATAGAAAGAGGGTTTTATCTAGTTTTGCAAGACTAGAAACTTCACAACTAAAACTCAAACTAAGCAACTAACAACTAAAGAAAATAAACAATCACTAAATTAAATAATGGAGAAGACTTTTGTTTAAGTTCGATTTATTTATTCCTATGGTTGATTTTATGGTAACTGTAATGGATTATTCGTTATTGGCTACCGATTAGTGTGATTAGGTTCACGTTCGCTATTGCTAATCCTTAGAAAACAAACTAATTCAAACTGTGGCCAATTAGTTAAACTAATAAGTTTCCTAGATTATTGATTCGGGTTAAGTAACACTTTTAATTAGCTAAGCAAATTACTAATTCAATTAACCTTTTTTTGATGGTTCGTCACACAAGTCTCACACATTAATTTACCTACTTTCTAGTTAACCATAGTTTCATGTTCGCTATTCCTAGGCATATAACAATGTTTTTACACAAATCATATGAGATCAGCAATTAAGAGATGTTCATGTAGCTTAATATACTTGTTAATTAACAGAAAATAGTTGTTGTTAACACATGAGGATATTTAACAAGCTTAACAAAACAAACTCACCGATTTCAATTAATCCAACCACAAAAATCTAACCATATTCATAAATTCGTCTACCCTAACCAGAAGATATGAGTTTTAGCTCATGATTACATTAGCAAGTAGCTCAAAAACGAAATCTAATAGTTCACACATAGTTCAAACAAAAGATTAAGTAAAGAGTAAACCTAAATTTCCTTTTATCTTCTTAAAATTGAAAGCTAGGGTTGTTCCACGAGTTCCAGGGTTTCCATCTGCACCTCCAGTCGCAAATTAACCCCCAAGGATTCCCCCATTCGTTAGGGTTCGAATGAGAAGCGCTTCTATATATATATATATATTCTAAAAACAGGGGTGACTCCGTGAGTCTAGTGACCAAATCGACGATTCCATCACTTAAATTCCCGTGTACGGCTACTCAACATCGAGAATCGCGAACTTTCTAATCAAATCGTCGAGCCAGTTTGGAATCAACATTTTATCAAAACATGAAAGTCATCCGAAATTATGTCTAGTTTTCAGAACATTTTGAATTTCTTCAATCAGAGTTACGGTTCATGAGATATGGCCAAAACATTGACGAAGGGTCAAGCTGTCCAACAACATCCTTCTTTTTCAAAATCTAAGATCCAAGCTTCCAATTGCTAAATTCGTTTCTTTTTCCATCCGAGCATGTCTTTTAGGCTACAAATACATTTTAAACATATTTAAGTACCTTTTGTTCATAATTTGCAATAAAATAGCCAAAAAGTATTAAGATTTAACACAAAATATATAACTAATTATGCACATATCAAAATACCCCACACTTGACTTTTGCTTGCCCCCAAGCAAAACTGAATTTTAAACATACTAGCATCAAATAAAACAATCCCAATCAAACTCTGCCATTATGCTAAGACCGCAACGCATGCATTTGTGTCTAAAATTTTTCCTAAGGACCCCCCTCAATTCTAAATACTAACAATCCTCATAAACACTCGCCCACTTCTTTTGAACAATGCTGATTTTATGCATCCCTCTGAATCCATCCCCATAAAACTTTCTTAACCTCAAGGTATTTTTGGTCCAGCAACCCAAGCATACATAATCTAAAATATTACAACTTTTCTTTTCGATACCACTATGGAGCTCTTAGGAATTCTTCACTTCTTTGATAATATGATCTTTACTTCTTTGAATTCACCACCTTTTTTATTTTTGGTATCTTCAACTTTTGAACTTATTTAGAATTATGATCTTTTGATCTTCATACTTTGACTGCTCCAAAATTCTTACAACTTTTCTTGTAATTCTCTCTCTTTCTTTTAAACATGTAACACACTTTTTTCACTCAAAACCTACATGCTTAAGCAAGGGCGCTCAACTTCAACCTTTATTGGTTAAAGATATTAGTTTTCCTATATACATTTCAAGTACATGATGCTAAATATATTACGTCCCTCAAACTAAGCAAGGTTGTATTTTTGTCCCATGATTTCACTAGAATAAGGGAGGCCACAAATGCATTATAACGTATATAGGCTCAACAAAACATTTGGGTTCTTCATAAAATCATCAAACAAAATATTTCCTAATTGCTTTTACCACAATTTTCTAAATAAACCCTAGCAATTTTAATGCAAAATTTTTAAAAATTAACTAAAAGTTTTTGAAATTTTCAAATTTTAACTAAAATTTCAACTAATGTAACCAACTAATGTAACCAACCTCCTACCCCACACTTAATTTATGAAATGTCCTCATTGCATATTATGCATGATAAAGAATAATAAAATAAAGAGAGAATTGGAACAAACTCCCCTGGGATAGTAGGGCGAAGTTGATATTTCTTCTTTAAGCTCCATCTTCAATTGACTTTAGACATGGGAACAGCTCATCCATGTCTTGGGTGTCAAAATCTCGTGTTGTTGACAGATCTAAATATATAGGAAAAAGCTTCGTGGAAAACTTCAAAAATGGACTTCAAAAATATAGTCGTTGCCTGCCTCGAATGGAATCAAATCAAAAAATTGAAAATAGAAGACTGAACAACTCACCGAGTTATAAGTGAAGACTCGTCGAGTTAAATCGTCACTTGGGAAAAAGTCGCGAAATTCTTCTGGAACTCGTCGAGTAGTGTTATGTACTCGAAAAGTTTGACCCTTTGATCGTGAATCTTTTCTCCTTCTGCTTCAGGTCCGTTTTCTTGGTCAAGGGGGTATTAAGGTAATACACCCCTTCTATATCTTCTGTAATACGACTCTTTTTAACAGTTATAAGCCTCGGACTCAAAAGATTGCTCAAAATCTTCTTCTCTTATTGTAAACAACTCGACCCCTCACTTTATTACCCTTACGCTTTAAGTAATCGCTCTAATCTCACCCTAATTTTTTCTGCAAAGATCAAAGACAAAAAAAAATTAAAAATAAAATAAAAATAATAAATAATAAAATAAAATAAATAAAAAAAACTACATAAACAGGAAAACAAACATCAAAATAAAAATCTTTAATTATCCCTAGATACTAGAAGTTTAGAAAGAAAAAGAAAAATCAAACTCTAATGACATGTTGCCTCCCGCAAGCGCTTCTTTTTGTGCGAGTCTTGAGCTAGACTCCCAACTTAATAAACTTCAAATAAACTCAATGTCAATCCATCCATTGCATTAAATATTTTCTTTCGGCCAATTTGTAAAATTTGGCTCTTTGCTTTAAAAATTGGCCAAAGATACTTGAATTCATGTAACCCAAGAATCTTGACAAGGGTTAGAACCGGTCGGGTACTAATCAGAAATGGAACGCGCTTTAGAACAATCTCCAAAGTTGGAATCGTAACCCCATGCTTCGAAACACAAACTGGAAATTTAGGGGGCCATCTCGTGGTAATGGTCAAACCACAGGTTGGTTCCTGGAATTCAGTTTGTTCTTGTTCTTCGTCCAACCTCTCAGGTAGCAACCTTTCCAGCTCCTTCAAATCTTTTTCAGGATTAAATTCATCATCTTGTAACTTTAGCTCTTGTGACTCAGATTGTTGTTGTTTGTTAGACAAGATGTTATCTAACCATCTTCCAAATTTCTTCAAATCATCATCTGAGTCATACTCCTCATCTTCTTGCTTAATTTCATGTACTACTTCCTCAAGAAAAGCATCCAGAGCATCGGGATTTGGAAAATACATAATAAATAAAAATAAAAACTAAACTATAAAAATATAATCAACAAATAAAATAAAAAATGATAACAATTAGCAAATAAAATTAACTATTTAGAACCGTTCCCCGACAACGGCGCCAAAAACTTGATGTGTGTGAAATGCACTAGTTTTTATCCTACTAATTTAGACACAAAATAAACACATGAAAGGCAGTGTACCTGTCGATTAGTAATATAGTTCAAGCAAGTAGAGTATCGAACACAGGGAACGGTAAAAAATTAAAATAAATACTAATATTATCTAAATAAAACAAGTAATAGAAAGGGGTTTTCTCTAGCTTTGCAAGACTAGAAACTTAACAATCAAATAAAGCTCAAACTAAGCAACTAACAACTAAAGCAAATAAACAATCACTAAATTCAATAATGGAGAAGACTTTTGTTTAGGTTCGATTCATTTATTCCTATGGTTGATTTTATGGTAAATGCAATGGATTATTCGTTATTGGCTACCGATTAGTGTGTTTAGGTTCACGTTCGCTATTACTAATCCTTAGAAAACAAATTAATTCAAATAGTGGTCAATTGGTTAAACTAATGAGTTTCCTAGATTATTGATTCAAGTTAAGTAAGACTTGTAATTAGCTAATCAAATTACTAATTCAATTAACCTCTAGTTGATGGTTCGTCACACAAGGCTCACACATTAATTTACCAATTTTCAAGTTAACCCTAGTTTCACGTTCGCTATTCATAGACATATAACAATGTTTTCACACAAATCATATGACATCGGCAATTAAGAGATGTTCATGCATCTTAATATACTTGTTAATTAACAGAAAATAGTTGTTGTTAACACATGAGGATCTTTAACAAACTTAACAAAACAAACTCACTGATTTCAATTAATCGAACCACAAAAATTAAACCATATTCATAAATTCATCTACCCTAAAAAGAAGATATGAGTTTTAGCTCATGATTACAGCAACAAGTAGCTCAAAAACGAAATCTAATAGTTCACACATATTTCAAACAAAAGATTAAGTAAAGATTAAACCTAAATTGCGTTTTATCTTCTCAAAATTGAAAGCTAGGGTTGATCCGAGAGTTCCAGGGCTTCCAGCTGCACCTCTAGTCGCAAATTAACCCCCAAGGGTTCCCCTATTCGTTATGGTTCGAATGAGAAGCGTTTCTATATATATATATATATATATATATATATATATATATATATATATATATATACATATATACATATATATTCTGAAAACAGGGGCGACTCGGTGAGTCCAGTGACCGACTCGACGAGTCCATCACTTAAAATCCCGTGTACGGCAAGTCAGCG
The DNA here is from genome assembly GCF_051521515.1 of Lactuca serriola. Classification (NCBI taxonomy): domain Eukaryota; kingdom Viridiplantae; phylum Streptophyta; class Magnoliopsida; order Asterales; family Asteraceae; genus Lactuca; species Lactuca serriola. Next base: position 248,950,151 of record NC_136410.1, on the reverse strand, counting down.
TCGAGAATCTCGAACTTTTTGATCAACTCGTCGAGTCCGTTCGGAATCAACATTTTCAGAAACCATGAAAGTCATCCGAAATTGTGTCTAGTTTTCAAAACATTTTGAATCCCTTCAATCGGAGTTATGGTTCATGAGATATGACCAAATCACTGACGAGGAGTCATATTGTCCAGCAACATCCTTCTTTCTTCAAAATCCAAGATCCAAGCTTCCAATTGCTAAATCCGCTTCTTTTTTCATCCGAGAATGTATTTTAGGCTAAAAATACATTTTAAACATATTTAAGTACCTTTTGTTCATAATTTTCAATAAAATAGCCAAAAAGTATTAAGATTTAACACAAAATATATGACTAATTATGTACATATCAATCCCATACGGTAGGAATTATATATTAGTATATAAATGATACTTAATATCTATCTAGCTAAATTCATTGAATGGATAAAGATCACATAAGCATTTATTTGCTTTGCAACTTGGTTCCTAGACTTTGATAATTAATATTTTTACAAAACTTAAGGGTATTAGTTATTGAAGATTTAAATATTTAAAATTCAAAATAAATTTTGTTGAATTTTGTAGATGAAAATAAAATTCAATCTCATTACCATGTATCATCTTTCTTTTGTTGTCCTGGAAAAATAATAACATTCAGCAGACACAGTTTAAACCAATGGATTCATGTCTTGAGAGACAATCTTAAGATAGATAAAAAAAAATGTATATTCTTAAAGGCTATATTCCTAAACAGCCTACAATTACTATTAAAACTAAACATAATATTTGGTGGAAGCATTTTGCTGATGTTGAAGATGTTTCAGAAATTATATTGGGTACAGTTATTCCTGATCTTTGGAAGGAATTGAAAAACTTATAATCATGTTATATTTTTCTTCAGGTGAAGCAAATATACCTTGTGAACACTAGAACATGCTTCAAAACTTTTAAAGATTTGGAAGAATGCAAGGCTAAAAATAGTCACCATGTGTGCTCTAAGTGACCATTAGTACAAAAACATCATTAGGCCCATGAAATCCAGAAAAGCCTATAAATATGGATCTTGTTTCTACTATAGAGAAACGGGACAGTAGCAGAGGAATTTTCCTTCTTATCTAGGTAGGACTAGCCAGACCACTCATTCGGGTAAATATTAGATAGAACTTAACTTTTCATTTAACAGTCAGGTACTTGATACTTAATGTTAATAAAATATTTGTAAATGTTTACAGATATTCAAGAAGATTAAGCAACTGAGCACAAATAAGTTGAAACTTCACTCTCGAAGTTTAGTTTATAATTTATGCTTAGAACATAAAGTACTTCTATTGTAAAACAATGTTTTTTTTTAATAGTGTATGTTTTACATGTAGCATATATATATATATATATATATATATATATATATATATATATATATATATATATATATATATATGTCCCAATTAAGTGACTAGATAATTGATAATTTAATTAATCGTTTTTCAAAACGATCACCTTCATATTATGTAATGATTTGTAACATCCCCCTCTGGTACGTATCACAATATTATCAACTTTAGGCTCCCGGAACGAAAACTTCCTAGGGGGTCACCCATCCTGAATTGCTCTCGCCCGGGAACGCTTAACTATAGAGTTCTTATGGGATCTGTTGCCCTCACGACTTTAAAACGCGTTGTGATAGGGAAGGTATATACACCCCTTATAAGGTGATGCTTAATTCTCCTTCCCAATTGATGTGGGTTCAGGTGCAACCCCACCTTCACCCTCCATTATCGTGTTCGACGTCCTTGTCGAACATATCAACCCGTGCCCTATCTCTAATACCATTTGTAACATCCCCCTCTGGCACGTATCACAATATTGTCCGCTTTGGGCTCCCAGCACGAAAACTTCCCAGGGGGTCACCCATCCCTGAATTGCTCTTGCCCGGGCACGCTTAACTACAGACTTCTTATGGGATCTGCTGCCCGTACGGCTTTAAAACGCATTGTGATAGGGAAGGTGTCCACACCCCTTATATGGTGATGCTTAGTTCTCCTTCCTAATTGATGGGATCAGGCGCAACCCCGCCTTGACGTCACAACTAGCATTTTAGCTAGGAAATTATGTCCTCATGTAAATATCAACCATTGTAAAACTTGTAATCTAAGTGGATATCATACTCTATGCTCAATCAAAATCATCCATTTGAATCAAAACTTCTGAGTGAAGTTCAAAACCTAATACAATACATCTTATATACTTAACTATAGGTCTGAAACCCTCAATATCCCAATTCGAATTTAGTATGGACTAGGATCCTCTTATTGGGTCTAATGGGCCAGTAAACCTTCCATTTGATGATTTTGGGCCAATGAAACCCATTTGGGCTCTAATTGGGCCCTCATTTGTCAACTCATATCAATTGGGCCATGTTCGGCCTAAAATAACTCACTTATTTATCATAGGCCATGATGAGCCGTGAACCATTCCGTTGAACCTTAATGGGCCGTGAACCCATTGGGACGTGAACCCCATCTTTCCCCATTCACGACCCACTTTAAAAAAAAATGAGAGAGAGAGAAAAAGAATAGGATACTAGGGAGTGCCACCTCATCTTTACTTAGTGGTAATCTAGGTAAAGTAACTCACATATAACTAAGCATCTACACTTTAAGCCATCATGTATTAACCACTTAATCCTCTCTCCTCCTTCTTCTCTATTTACGGTTAACAATCACAACCCACCACCATTCTCACTTCAACTTGAAACACATACTATAATTCCTCTCATGTTCCTCCAAGAACTTCAAGAAAATCCTCCCCTTCCCTCTTCAAAATTTGTGTGTGCTAGTGTGTGAGTTCAAGAGCACGTCATCCAAAATCCACTCATCTTGGTAAGCTACTTCCACTCAAGAGGTTTAACTTCATATTCATGTTAAACTTACTTCTCCTAACACTTCATTCCATGATCCATGTTCCTTAGAAACCCCATAAGTTCGAAATCTACTCACGGGAGCTTGCTAGGACCAAAATCTCTCTCATATCTCTTCACCAAAATCGAATCCATCAACCAAAGTAAGTTCATACCCCCTATTTTCGGTTTTTACTATGTTTTAGGGGAGAATACAAGTTGTTTTGTGTAGATCTATGTGTTTATGCATTTATGTGTGTGTTTTCATGTTATATGTTGTGTTTATGTTATGAAAACATGTTAAATCTCTTCTAGTCTCGAAATACCTACTATACTTGGTGATGTTTGTAAACTAAACCATCTTATGTAACTTACTATGAGGTGGGAAAGATTAAACATGCTAAAAATGTTTTGAAAACTTACCAAAAATCATGTAAAGGGGGGAATTTTTGACAAAATAAACGAATTGAGGTTCTTATGTAACTCACGGTTTTGGAGAGGACCAAAAGATTCATTTTTAAATCAAAACGGATCTTTATGATATTCATGGTCTTAAAGGGGCCAAAAGTGTAAATTTTCACAAATGGGCTTCTATGTGGGCCTTCACGGTTTTAATGGGCCAAATATGCCAATTTTCACAAAAGATGGGTCTTAATTATGCAACTCATGGTTATTAGGGGTCAAAAAGGATTATTTTTGCTAAACATGGTTACTTGCAATATTTGAGACCCTACAAGGACTAAAAATGTAAACATTTTCATAAATGGGCCATATTTGGACTTCTCATGGCTTTGGGCCAAAAATATGTACTTTTGGACTTTTATGGGCTTAAATGTCATTTTCAACAAAGTTGTGCCAAAAATGTAAAGCCAAAAATATAAATTTTTTATAAGAGGGATGAAAAATGTGAATCTATTAAAATGTGGGCCAAAAAGATGGAATTATCTATAATGGGCCGAAAATGCACATTTTTATAAAGATCAAGCCAAAAAGGATATTTTGACAAAGGTGAGTTAAAAATGTTATTTTTACAAAAAGTGGGCCTTTTATATCATTTTGGTAAATAATTGAACTAAAACAAGCAATAAAATAATAAACGGGCTAATTTTGCCATTCTCAAGTTATTGGGCCTTAGCGACCCATTTATATGTTTGATAGGTCATGAATACTCTTTACATGTTTATTAGGCCTTGTTGACTCATTTACATGCTCGACGGACCTTGGATACTCCTTGTGTGCTTATTGGGCCTGTAAATATCATACATGTAAAATGGGCATTAGTTGTCCTTTTACATATATTTTGGGCCCAGGTTATATAATCTCATTCCTTAAGAGCCTAGAAATGATTTACATGCTTAGTGGGCTTTAGTCGTTCACTTACATGTTCATTGGGCCTGGAATGTGCGTTATATATTTCTCTTCGCGTAAATTCGATTAAGGATCTAGTGAGACGTGTCGGTCGACACCTATTGAGTGTAGGATCGTAGATTGTAGTTTTAACCAGAGTCTCTTAGAGGGA